>NC_136069.1:397703342-402503342 GCF_964261635.1 Lissotriton helveticus | reverse complement strand
AATGTGAATGCAGTATTTTGCACAAGCCAGCGGCACACTTTGTCTTTAGTTCTAAATGTGATTTCTCTTTTTGGTCTTGAAACTGTGACCAAAGTTAAAATTGCCATATATGGTGTGTATTCAGGTCGTAAATTCAAGATGTGGTGGGATTTTAAATGGTTGGAGGACTTACAAATACTGGACTGCCTCCTTTGTTGGGGGTTATCTGTTGATTCTTCTTCTCTCAGCCCTTCTACCCAGAGCATGGCTTGGGGATGTTAACACCTGGTGGTCTTCTCACTGGAATCTCAGATCTGTTGTTTTCAATGGTTGTGGGAGCAGCCTGCTTTCTAAGTTGAAAGAATGCCTTTGGTGGTGGCTGAATAGTTATCTTTGATGACAGATCTTTAATAACCTCTTTGAGGGGATTTATCTTTTCAATGAGAGGAGCAACAGCAGAAGCTGTAAGAGAGGACAGAAAGGACTGATCCCCTTCCCAGGGGAAATTGGAATCCTCTTTATTCATGTCTGGTTTCTTGGGAAAGTCTGTAGATTCTATTGGATACACCATCTCAGGTATTCGTGACATGTTAGACTGCCTACTGCGAGTGGCTTTATGTGTTAGATATAAATTGGACTTTATTGAAGCATTGCTTTTCCTTTTTTTCCTCACTGAATGTCCATATTCTTTACTATCTCCCACAAGATTAGTTGGAATTACTGTCTGTTAGACCTGGCATCATTGGCATGAGTCTCCTTTCGATATTGACGGATTGCCTCCTCTGTTTTGATATGTTTTTGCTGGTTTTATGCTTTGGGCACTGTGCCACTGCTAATCAGTGATTAATGTACTAATTGGTTATTCCATGATTGGGTTATTTGATTTACCTGTCAACCCCTAGTACAGTGCCCCATGTGTGCCCAGGGCTTGTAAATCAAAAGCTGCTGGTGGGCTTGCAGCACTGGTTGTGCCACCCACAGAAGCAGCTTGTAAAGTATGTCTCCGGCCTGCCATTGCAAGGCCTGTGTGCAGTCTAGAACTGCCATGTTGACTTGGCCAAGTGCACCCACATGCCAGTCCCTAAACCTTCCCTTTGCTTCATATTAGACACCCCTATAGTAGGTGCAGTGTAAGTATAATGTAGGACATGCTCTGGTGTGTGTAGCATGTCCTAGTAGTGAATTACATCCATTTTCGCTTTTCACTATTGAAGGCTACCTGTTCTCCATAGGCTAGAATAGACAGTTAGATTATTACATTCTTATAACCCTAACTGACCCAGGAAACATGGTAGTAATTCAAATTTAGTATGCCTGAACTCATAATAATAAAATACATCTTTTAGTAAAGTTGGTTTTAATATTCTGTGTTTGAAAATACCACTTTTAGAAAGTAGGTGTTTTCTTGCCTACTTGTCCAGGCCTGTCTCTGCTAGGTTGTGTATTCCTTGTCTGGGTATGTGAGTGACAGGGCTGGGGGATTCCAGGAGACAAGCTGGGGCAGCCCGGTGGTGAACAGAGAGATCTGCATCTAGATGGAAGGGAGGAGTTAAACCTGGGACCTGAATAGGGCTGGGCCTTCCCTCTACAATGCTGGCTCCACCTCCTGTGGCTTGCCTGATGTCTCTGCCATGTGAAAGGAGAGAAGGAATCATGTCAACAATCTGCTCCAGAGCTGAATCTTCCCACCCCTGTGCTGCCTCCACCTCCTGTAGGGCGGCTGACCTCTCTGCCCTGCACAGTGAAAGGAAGAAAAGAGTCATGTAAACAAATTGCTCAGGAACTGGTTTGGACTACGCAGAGGCCTCTCTGCCTTCAGAGAACAAAGGATTTTGGGGTATAAATATTGGAACCCTGATCCCAAGAAATTAGATCACTTCTGGAACAAGAAACCTTTTGCCAAGGAGAAGAACCAAGGAAGCTGCAGGAGTTTTACTGCCCCTCTGACAGTGTGCTGTTTGCTGGGTTGGCCTGCAGTGGTTGCTTCATTGCCAAGGAAAGAAGAAGGAACATTAAAGGACTTTCATCATTTACAGAATATTCTCCACGGGCTTGAACTGTGCTTGCCTCCTGCTGAAGTCTCAGGGACAAAAGACTTCACCTCCAGCTCCTCTCTGAATTTCCTTGCTGGGAATTCTCAACTCCAGACATTTGCGTGTCGCTGGGAGCTGGAAGCGCGACGCATCGAGAAGAAGCGTGTCACCGCCGCAGCTGAAATCGTCGCATCGCCGGAGAAGCGAGCCTTCGCCGCATCTCCCTGGAAGCCTGTGTTCATCGAAGCTGCCTGTCGCATCACTGGAGAAGTGTGACGCCATCGAGAGAGTTGCCATGGCATCACCGGAGAAGCGCGTCGCAGGGTCTGTTGCGGCTCCAAAGTACAGAGTCGTCGCAATGCTGCCAGGGCGTCTACGCATTGTCATAGCATCGCCACATCAAGAGCGCCATCTTCTCGCATCAGAACCGGATCATCCCATCGCATCAAGGCGCCATCTTGCGCACTGCAACGGGTCCGCAGGCCAAGAATCTATGCATCACCTCCGCACCGGTAAGGATCACGACGCATCCCCTACTCTGCGCAAGCATTGAGGCACGACGCATCTTCTCCCCCGGATCACGGAATCGACGCATCTCCCCTTTTGCAAGCCTTTTGTTTACTTTGCGTTACGCATCCAGGTACTTTGTTGAGAACTTTGTTGCATTGATCATCAACTTGAACTAAGGTAGAACGCCGCGGATTTTCGTACTCGGAACTCTGCACATCTCATGAACCTATTGGTAACTTACCCGTCTACCCGAAAAATTAACTGTCTTGCTGAATTAGAACATTACGGACTTCTGTAAATGGAATTCTGCACCTGTTAAATAACCTACTGGTGACAATTTATTCATTGTATTATACTGAAAATACAACTGTAGAACTGACTATTTAGAACAGAGACATCATCAACACTGGTGATTGAACATAGGAGGATTACTATCCAATGAAGAATGTAACTACAGACTATTGGGAAACACATTAATTTATAAAACATTGAACGTGGCGATAGCTGACGGCCGTGAAGAAGTCGTGGTCGGTACTGACCAGACAAAACACGTGTTGGCTGCGTTTGAAATAATTTGGATTGTAGAAGATGAATTTTCAATGAAGACAATAAATTGAAAATCTGGACAAACTATAAGACTGAAATTTATGGACTTTGAGTGCTCGGTAGAAATTGTTATTAATTGTTAGAAAACCACTTTTGTGATTTGTCTGAGAGGTCGAGGTAGCCGACCTCCTTTGTACCTGAGCACCAGCATTTACTTTATGTTGAGATACCTATACCTTTACATGCAGTGCGCTCATCTGTAACTGTTACCAAGCCTTCGCTCTGTGTTCATCGAAGCTGCCTGTCGCATCACTGGAGAAGTGTGACGCCATCGAGAGAGTTGCCATGGCATCACCGGAGAAGCGCGTCGCAGGGTCTGTCGCGGCTCCAAAGTACAGAGTCGTCGCAATGCTGCCAGGGCGTCTACGCATTGTCATCGCATCGCCACATCAAGAGCGCCATCTTCTCGCAACAGAACCGGATCATCGCATTGCATCAAGGCGCCATCTTGCGCACTGCAACGGGTCCGCAGGCCAAGAATCTATGCATCACCTCCGCACCGGTAAGGATCACGACGCATCCACTACTCTGCGCAAGCATTGAGGCACGACGCATCATCTCCCCCGGATCACGGAATCGACGCATCTTCCCTTTTGCAAGCCTTTTGTTTACTTTGCGTTACGCATCCAGGTACTTTGTTGAGAACTTTGCTGCATTGATCATCAACTTGAAGTAAGCAACATTTTATCATCTTTAAGCAATCCTAAGTGTAGTATTGTGGATTTTTGTCATTTGTGGTCTTGTGTTAAGTCTATATAAAGAATACTTATTTTTATAAAACCTGAGTTGTGTCCATCTGTAGTGTTTTCACTGTATTACTGTGTATATTCACAAATGCTTAACACACTGCCTCTGAGATAAGCCTGTCTGCTCGTGCCGAGCTACCAAGGGGGTGAGCAGGGGTTATTTCGAAGTGTAATCCCCTTATCCTGACTTAGAACTAAGGGTCCCTATTTGGAGAAAGGTGAATACTATTGCCAAGTAGAGACCCCCAGATCTAACACTGTCAATGGCCAATATCTAAAATGGGGTCCTCCTCTCCCCCTACACATGTAATTCGACAATAGCTTCTATGACCAACTCAAGATTTTGTGTTATATTAGAGCCATTCTCTGCTGTTTCCACTATGGTCACTGGGTGGGCTGGAGTCCTGTGTGTCTGGAGGATAATAGAACAAATGGTAGTGGCGCTGTTAAATTATTAACAGTGTCCCCAACCGGCACTTCTTTGGGACGATGGACCCAAAATTCTTCCCTTTTTCTTGAAAAATTAAATAAACTATGTAAACTTTTCAATTGGAATGGCTTGTGGTTTAATTCATCTTCATTGTTACATCACAACAGTTCCATCAACATGAATTGTGTCAATGTTCTTCTTTCCAATTTATTTACATCCATACATTGGTAAATGTGGAATCCGTATGCATTTATGAATTACAATTCCCTATGCATTTCGGGACTGGGCCCTTCATCAGGGAAGATCTTTTGTCGTGTTTAAACAGAAAAATGTTCTTGCACTGGCTCCCCGTCGACAAGAGGATTACCTTCAAGCTCCTCACCCACGCACACAAAGCACTCCACAACGCCGGTCCAGCCTACCTTAACAGCAGACTCAGCTTCCACACCCCCACCTGCCAGCTCCGCTCCGCCAGCCTCGCCCTCGCCGCTGTCCCCCTCATCCAATGAACAACCTCCGGCGGCAGATCATTTTCCTACCTCGCTGCCAAGACCTGGAACTCCCTCCCTCCCCACATACGGCAGACCCAAGACCTACTCGCCTTCAGAAGACTCCTCAAGATCTGGCTCTTCGAGCGCTAGAAGCACCCCCTCCCCTCAGCGCCTTGAGACCCTCATGGGTAAGTAGCACGCTCTATAAGTACTCTGATTGATTGATTGATTCTTCATGTCCCGTAAACAGCACTGAATGGTGACGGTGTTCATGCCGGTTAAAAAAAGCGTGCAAGAAAACAGGCAGAAATGTGGATCCCGATAGAAACTAAAAAGGGGTCATGATGGAATGAGTGTTAGTGGCGCCCATCGTGAAATGGGTACAAGAAAGTAAAACAGAATGTGGAGTTCTGTGTAAATGGAAATGGAAACATAATGTATTATCAAACATAATAGATGAACATAATAAGATTTAAACATAAATGATCATTGGCATGTAAACTATATTCCAAGCGTTCATTAAGACCCTTCGGGTGGCAAGAGTCCAGTCTTTTAATCCAATTTCTAATACATTTCGCGTTGTAACAGTTTTTGCTTGTTGTCTGCAACCTCTTTCACTAGAACAATCTCCAAAACCAAAAATCTCAACTGGCTTACGTTATGCTTATGGGTGGAAAAATGGTCTGCCACTGGAGCTTTCATTACTTGATTTCTTTTTTTCTTTATTTTTTGCTCGGTCTTTCCTATGTAGGGGAGCTCGCACGGGCATTTAAGTAAATAAATGAGATTTTTTGTATCACAAGTGGCATTGGTAAACAGTTTAATGGTTGTGCTCGTGGTGGGGTGGCTTATGCTGGTGCCCCAAACGATGTTGTTGCAGTGACCACAGTTTAAGCATGGTACAATTCCTTTATATGTGACTCCTTTTGAATGGGATGTGGCCTCTAGTAGATCCTTGATGTTCCTGGAGCGTTGATATGCAAATAACGGTGTGAAGTTGAAAATTCCTTTGAAATATGATCTTTTTCATCTGGTAGCTTCTGGTGGAGAATTGTGACACAAAAACTGGCCTGTTGCTGGTTGTTTCTATTTCGTGTGAAATTAGTAGATCTTTCAGATTGTTGGCTTTTGCCCTTGCAATTGCTGTTTTAAGAATTGAGCTTGGATATTTTCTTTCTTTGAACCTTGTAAGGATCTTGTTTTGGTTGGTGGTATATGAGTTGGGTTGTGAAGAAATTCTTTTCATCCTTAACAACTGCGAATATGGTAAATGTCTTTTTAAGGGCATAGGGTGACAACTGTCAAAGTGTAAAGTGTTATTTCTATCTGTTATTTTTGTAAACACGTCTGTTTCAATCACGTTGTTTTGACAGGTAACAAGAACATCAAGAAATGCAATGCTTTCCGTGCTTACGGGGTAAGTAAACTGAATGTGATCATCTATACTATTAATAAAGTCAGTGAATTCTCTTAGTTCATCAGGGGGGCCCTTCCAGATGAGGTAAATATCATCTATGTAGCGCCAGTACTTGAGGATTTTGTCTAGCCATCTAGGATTAGTCAAGCTGTTGTCTAGTTCCAAGCGGTACATGAACAGGTTTGCGTAGCTGGGGCCAGCTCAATTCCCCTTAGAAGTACCAGCCAGTTGCAGGAAAAATTTGTCGTTCCATTAAAAGTAACTGTGGTACAGAGTGTATTGAAGTAGTTCTAGCAAAAAGATTTTCAGGTCTTGTTTAATGTCATCGTCAATCAAGAATGATTCTGTCACTTCAATCCCTCTGTTATGGGGAATGGATGTGTAGAGTGCACATACGTCTATAGTGCACAAGGTGATCGTCATATCTGGGTCCAAGGATATGTCATTTAGTTTGTTTAGGAAGTCTGTCGTGTCACGTAGATAGGTTGTCATTTGTTTGACGATTGGTTGGAGGTGCCTATCTAGGTATTTGCCAGTGGGTTCATGAAAGGATTTCTTAGTTTATTTTTATTTTATTTTAGGAGTTTTATATAGCGCTGACCTCACCCGAGGGTATCAAAGAGCTTTACAACAGTGAGGTTTAAAAATTACAATAGTAAAGGAGTCTTAAACATAGAGATTCTGGATGCAACAAGTGCTGTGGATTCATAAGGTAGTAGATGGGTCCTGAGGTAGCTTTATTGAATGCATTTTTGAGGTAGTGCAAGAGGTTAGCAGCAGCCTCACCTTCTGGACCTATTTGTCCGGTGGCGGACTTTAGTGGATCAGTGCGATGCAGAGACAAAGATCAACTGGATCAGGGTTGCGTGGAGGTGGCCGCTATCCATTTGGGAGGGAGCAGTTGAGGAGGAGGACTTTTAGGAGTTTTTTTAATTTTGTGAAGTACGGTGTGGTCCTGATATCTGCTGGGATGGAATTACTGATTTTGGGAGCGTTTCCAGCAAATGATCTTTCCGCGGGTTTCTGTTTGCGTTCTTTCATGGGGATGAGAAGGAGGGAGATGGATCTCCTGAGGTTCCTTGTTTGGCCAGCCCTCTTTAGTTTGGTGGACAAACAGGGAGCAATTTTAGTTCTCCTAGGGCTGGTGAGATGTGGTCATATTTCCTGATTCCGGTGACCATTCTGGCAGCCACATTGAGGGTTGTTTTGAGGGGAGCTAGGTGGGATTTACCAATGCCGGTTAGGGTTGCGTTACCATAGTCTAGTCTGGATAGCACCAGTGCTTGGGTAGCTTGTTTGAGGTCTTTGGTAGGGATGAATGGTTTAATTTTGTGGAGAAGTTTCAGGTTAAGGAAGGGAGTCTTTGCGGAGTTTTTGATGTGGTGGGTCATTTCAAGTTTTGGGTCAAGGATGATTCCCAGAGATTTTACTGAGTTAGCTATGGTGGGAATGCTGTTTAGAGCATCCATATCCTTGAGCCATTCTGCAATTTGATGGTTCTCTTCCTTGTTGGAGATTAGGAGGAACTCTGTTTTGACTTGATTGAGTTTGAGGTGGTTTTGGGACAGCCATTGTTGAATTTCTTTAATAGTGTTATTAAGTCTGGAAATGTCGTCTGAGGAGGTGGTTTCTAGATAGATCTGGGTGTCATCAGCGTATAGGTTGAAGGGGATCTTCATTTTTTTAGTATAGTGGTGATGGATTGTATATATATGGTGAACAGTGTCGGAGAGAGCACTGAACCTTGGGGTACACCCGTGCTGACTGGGCGAAGGTCGGATGCAAAGACTTTGATTTTTATCCTTTGCGATCGGTTTTGTAGGAAGGCTGTGAACCAACGGAGGACCGACTTATCTGCACCAACCCTTTCCTGTAGGGCCGTGATGAGGAGCTGGTGATCAACCGTGTCGAAGGCAGCCGACAGGTTTTGGAGAATGAGTAGGCAGCAGTGATCGGTATCCAGTGACTTATGGAGGTCATCTGTGATGTTGAGGATCGCCGTTTCAGTGATGTAACCTTTTCTGAAACCTGATTGGTGAGGATCAAGAAGGCTGATATTGTCCAATTGCTGAGTCAGTTGAGAGAGTGCACATTTTTTGTGGATTTAAATAGGTGGGGGAGATTGGAGACGGGTCTGAAGTTGCTTAGGTCTGTGCATTCAAGGTATGGTTTCTTAATTATTGGCGTTACTTGGGCAACTTTAAGGCAGTCAGGTATGCTTCCGGTTGTCAAGGAGCTGTTGATGATTCTGCACCAGAACGGGACTATGGAGAGTTTGAGTTCTTTGGTCAGTTGGAAGGGTGTAGGGTTGAGGGCGTGAGAAGCGGGATTGGTGGTGGAGATTAGCTTGATAATCTCGGCTTCTGGGATGGGATTGAAGGATTTCCAGATATTAGTGTGTAGCCGGCCACTGTTTTCCATTGCGACTGGGGGTGGGCCGACGCATGCGGAGTTGCCGTTGGTGTCGGTGTCTAGTGAGAGCTCAATCTTGGAGATTTTTTTTCAAAAAAGGTGGTGAAGTTTTCACACAGTTCCTTGGAGGCCTGGGTAGAGGATACAAGGGCCTTGGAGGTTTGCTGCTTGATGATTTTGAACAGTTCGTTGGGCCTGTTTTCAGCATTGTCCAGGGCGGAGCAGAAGAAGTTTGATTTTACGCTATGAATGTGTTTTTTTATTTTCTTTTAGCTGCTTTGAGTTGTTCCAGTAGGCACGTGGAGGGGTTCTTTCTCCAGAGTCTTTCTGTGGCTCTAAATTGTCTGCTTTCATTGTTAATGTCCATATTGAACCAGGATCTGGATGGGATGTTTCCGTTTTTTTTAGTTTCAGGGGGGCCTTCTGATCTAGAATGGATAACATGGATGTGTTGTAATGGTCCGGGAGTTCTGTCGTGGTTAGACTATCCGTGGCAATACTGAGTTGTGCATTGACTTTTTCCTTCAAGTCAGTCATGTTGACCTGGGTGAGGTTTCTGGTCCATTTGGGCTGTTCGCAGATGAGTTGTTGTAGGGTAACTGGCTGGGTGAGATGGAAGAGGATTAAGTGGTGGTCAGACCAGTCCACGGGCAGGGTGTGAGTTATCTCACTAAGTCTCGTTTGGCGATAATGGCACCTAGGATTGATCCTTTGTTATGGGTCTCTTCTCTGCAGTGTTGCGAGAGGTTGTTGTTGAGAAGTAGCTCATTCAGGTTGTGTACTAGCGGTTTGTTAACGTCATTCCAGTGAAGGTTGAGGTCGCCTAGAATTAGGTTGTTCGTATCTTGAAGTGAGCAGTGGGCAATCAGGTCGGACAGGTGTTCAGTGAAAGCAGTTGAGTTGACTAGTGGTGGTAGATAAGGTGCAAAAACAAAAAGGAGCCAAGAGGGAATGGAAAGGTATCTAAGGGATCGCCCTCCACTCTAATCAGTCAATCAACAACAAGATCCCTATACCTGGGACAATTAGTATATCTAACTGACATGAGTACACATAACTCTGGTTGTATCTTTTCAAAAATACCAGAGTAAACCCCCTCCCTATTTCGCAGTGGGGTGTGAGTTCTCTAATGTCTTATTGTCCCCCGTGATATATTGTTCCAATGTAAAAACTATAATACGTAAGTTCTCAACTCAACAGTGTCCACAGATATCTGCCTTCTCCTCTGGCAGTACATCCACCCACACTTAACCGCACGTGCACACAACTAAGAAAAAATAAGGTGACAGGTTCATGATTCTTTGTTGCTTGTACCAATGGTGACAGTTAGGCATTCAAAGGGGTTGTAGTTGAAGGAGTCCGTCTCCGACAGGGAGATATTGTCTCTGTGCATGATTGCTATGCCTCCTCCTCTTTGGTCTTTTCTGTCTTTGCGAGTGATTAAGAAGCCTGGGGGGACGAGAGTGTCCAGGAGAGGTAGGGAGGAGTCTTTGAGCCAGGTTTCAGTGATAAATGCTATGTCAATGTCATGGGTAAGGATGGATTCTGCTAGTTCGGTGGCATGTTTGATGGCTGATTATTATTGAGCAAGCAGTTTGTGGGAGTCGTCTCTGTTATGGGAGTCTTTTTAAGGGCGGCCCTAGGGATGATCGTGCGGGTGGTCAGCGGTCTAGGTGATTTTGGCGAGCCTTGGTCTCTTCCTAGCCCGGTGATCACCTGTATTTTGGATTGGAGGGAGATAGTCCTGTGCTTGTCGTTCGGGTAGGCGAGGACTGCCACCTCACTCTCAGACAAAGGCTCACTAGTTCTTTTGGGCCTCTGAGAAGTCCTGGGGAGGGGAATTTTAACCTCTTTCTGAGGGGGGACTATGGGAGCTCTCTGTTGTGAGTTGGTGGTGTAGGAGTGGGTGCGTTGATGTTGTTTGTGGGCCGCGAGGTTGGTTATTATTTCTCTTAAGCCCCGGGTTATGGTTGTTATCTGGGTTTCCAGCAGGGAGAGTCTCTGCTCCGACTCAGACTCGTTGGGATGTTGGGATTGGTCCTGAGTGGATGTGTTGGCCCTTAGGGGGGTGGGTCCCGAGGTGTTGGATAGCATAGTGGTGGCTGTGTTGCCCATGTAGGGTCTTGGTTCGAGGGAGTCTCAGAGAGTTTGGTCGCCTTGGTTTGGTTATCTTTTTCCGTGATAACGCCGTTTGCACATGCATTGTCAATGATGGTTTTCAAGATCTTTGGGAACTCTTCTGTTGGATTCAGGGATAATTTCATGTAAAGATCTGTGTTGTGGTCATGGTCATTAACACTTTGATGATAGAATACGGAGTCCATTATAACGAGTCCACTGCCTTTGTCTGCTTTACAACATCTAATGTCTTGATTGTTGATAATTTGGTTGATGACTTGTTTTTCTTTGATGCTGAAGTTTGTGGTTTTTGAGTTGGTTCTTTTAAACAGGTCTTCGATTTCATTCATCGTGATGGTTTCATAGGAATCAAATATTTTGTGGCTGTATATTCAAACATAGTACATTGCAATACAGTTAACATTGTTAACATTCTGCTAAAAGTGCTCGGGCTGAGATAATACAGGGCACATGCAGATAATGGTACATAAGGCAGCGCACCATATACACCGGGCTGCATGGTGTTAACCTGTGTATTGAAGAATACTGGTACATTACCTAGAGAGGTGAATGATGAGAACTTGACCTGGATCCCTGACAGAGGCAGACTTCAAATAGAGGTGAAGTTCGATGAATTCCATGGCCAACTCGGGCTGTGTGACAAAGAGAGTTTTCCGAATATAGTCAATGCGTAGATGAGCCAGAAATAATATGGCATATTTTACAGCTTTTTCACAGAGAATTGTGCTAAGTGCCATGAATGATTGCTGAACATCCTGTGCTAGTGATGTGAAGTCTCGATAAAAGGCAACAGGTGTGCCTGCAAATGTAAGATCTGGGGTGGTTGTACTTAGTAGTGTCCCTGTAATTTAGTAAATGTACTATAAGAAGTCAAAGTTTGAGAACTGCCTGTAGTTTTGTGGTTAGATTCAGCTGGCTCTACTGTGAATACACTTGAGAAAGATTAGTGGTCAAAGAGGGACTCCAAGAGATGCTCCATTAACTGTTCCATGTTGATATATCTGTTGATTCTGATGTTCTCATTATGCACAAGTTATTATGGTGAGATTTTCCTTCCAGACCTTTTTTCCTAGTGCGTAACGCTTTTAGCTCACTGGAGATCTTGATCAAAGTCTCAGCCAATTCGTGTTGGGTGTCCTCCACATATACAATCCTAATTCAACTTGGGTTTGATGGCCATCCTGCATGTCAACTCTCTCCTTAAAATGGTCCATGCCATGGTTGAGTGTATCTATCTTGCTGTTGATCGACCATACGCTTTCCTTCATGTCTCTGAGACGTGTCACCACATCACTATCCATCGTCTCTGACACAAGGGATTCCTGATCCTCAGCATGGGACACACACTGTCCATTGTCGAATTTCATTTCGGACTGTCTATGGTCTGCCTTGCCTACGGTGACTCTTCTGCTGGTAGGTGATTACACTCAGAAGGTGGATTTTCCCACCAGTCTGGGCTCTATCACTCTAAGCAGCATTCTGTGTCACTGGGGACACATAACACGAAGGTGCAGTATTCTAAGCCTATCGATAATACCAACACTTGGGTATGTCAGAGAGGTAACCCCCTATCTCCTACAAATTGCTTGCTGCATACAGTAGAAGTACCTCTCTCCCTGGCTGTCTGCTCGTGAGGGACTCCGATAGTCTAATATCTCAGGACACACGTGCAGCCCAATCACAACCATTCCATATCACAACAGTTTTTGATCTCGGACTTGGTGTTATGTTCCCACTGCTGCCAAGATAAAGATACCCTGGAAGAAAAACATGTCAACACTTCCCCACCACAATCCACTCTGACTGGACTGGCTGCGCGACTGTGGAACAGGGCCCAACGGATCCAGTGAATGTTAGGGGCCTTCAAAGAAATGAGCCTTGCAGTTTCAGGCCCCATACCCTCCTCTCACTGTTTGGCAAGTTGAGGGTAGGTGTAGGGAAGTAGGTGCCACGATCAGAGGCCCACACTGCAGGCTTTGGTGACAAGTCAGCTACAAGGTAGCAGGCACAACCTTGACAGGCCCGAGCTCCCTGCCACGTGCTGGGCAAGTCACATCCCTAGGACGAGCCTCCGCTTTGATGTGTAGCATCCATCCATCTCATAGGCTTCTGCACACAAACACACAGTGGCCTAGGTCACCGCAGTCAGTCAGAATGGGTGTTAGCTCAGGCCAGAGTCAGTCAGCTGCTTTCCAGATGGCGGCTGGCATGCATGGGCATCTGCCTCCCCCGCCTCTGACTCCAGGGGAGGAACAGGAGCCAAGCCTCTGAAAATTAGCTCTGGGTTGCTGTTACACACCACAAATCGATGGGCCAGCAGAGCTCTAAAAGCAAGCCACCATCTTGATTTGTGGATCTCCGGCACCCTCCAAGAGTGGAACCTCTTAGATTGTGCTTGGCTAGTTTTACAAATTATGATCAAAATGTGCTCATCTTGTGACTTTGACATGAATTGCTGGATTTTATGGAAGGGATGCTATAATGACAGGTAATCGTATTCAAACGGAGCAAGCTAAACTAGCTAGATCAGAGTTAAAGGCTGCAGATATTATATAGACAGAACTATATCTATCTGAAAGGAATCAGACCGTCTACTCCCATGTACACCACACATACTCCAGCGTAGATTATATTTATGCTACTTTGGAGAGATGAAGGAATGGGCCAAAGAAGTGGACATAGAGAATGCATCTTTGATATGTGATAAAGTCCATAATGTGACACTTTGTTTTGGGTAGGGCGAGCATAACAGGAAATGGAGACTGGGCTGGTACTAGCTCCAGGATAGGGAGGTAATTCAGGGTACAATAATGCAATACACAGAACAGAACAATACCTCGGGTATGCCCTGGTAGATATTGTGGTGTGCTCTTAACATAGTTCTTAGAGCATGGTTACTAGTGGTGTTAACTGGAGTTAAATGAAGAAAACATGTTGAGAATTAGGTCATAGAATGACTCACAGTGATCTTAAGCTCCCCAGAAGTTGTCCAATACACGGACGAACCTTAGACAAGTCACACATTTAAGCTCATCAAATCATAGCAAACATTCTACAAGCAAAAAAGAATAGTGAAACAATTGAAGTCTGGGACATAGAGAGGGTGGGGTGATTATGAGACAGACAGAAGACATCTCTCGTCTGCAAATTGTACAAGGAGTTATATACAAATCAGAATGATTGTTCCCAAAAAAAAGTTGAAATCCTGAATGGAATGCTTTTTCCTAAACATACATAGCTAGAGAGGGAAGAATTGGATATACTGATAGAGACAGCTGAGTTACCGTAGAGAATACTGCAGGCGAATAACAACTTAAAATCTAATAACGCATCAGTCCCAGGCGGTACTCTGGGGAACCCGATAAGATGTTTGCACACCATTTAACAACGATATTTAAGGATGTCTTTAGAAACACTGTTTCAAGGGTGTGCTAAAACTCACGGTCATTGAAATAGAAGTAGCGTTCCTGCTCAAGAAAAATAAAAATAGCCAGCAGTGTTCTTCATACTAACCCGGTTGTGGTGGTGCTACATGTAAACACCAAAATATATATGCCAATCCTGACTCTCAGGTTGTTGCAAATGTTTAATAATATCTGTCGGCCTGACGAAAAAGTATATGAAAGGACCCACAGACATCCCTGCCGCCTCTTCTGAAACAATTCCAAGATAAAAATAGATACATTTAAATAAATCAGTTGTCTATGGCTCTTAATCTGAAGGCGATTGAAAAGCACGTTCATGAAGGTGCGGTACCATTTGGGACAGAAGAGAAAGTGTGACATATGCGAATGTACACATAACACCCAGACTTAACAAGATGTACATTTCAAATATACCTGGTTCTACAACACATCTCTTAGCTTTGGTGAATGGCAGTGTTAGACTTGTCAGTCTAAGGGTGGTCTTCCCACAAATTATTTTCCTTTCTCCTCCATTTTTGTTGATCATATTTTTGTTGTATGTGACTCTGTGCACGTTACTACTGCTAACCAGTACTAAAGTGTGTGGGCTCACTCCTTAAAACATGGTAGAATTGGTATACACCCAATTGACAAATTAAATTTACTTTTAAGTCCCTAGCAAAGAGGTACCACAAGTATCCAGGACCTGTAAATTAAATGCTAGTAGTGGATCTGCAGCATTTATTTTGCCACCCACTTCTGTACCCTTTTAAACATATCTGCCATTTCAACCTGACAAACTAAACCTTTTGCCAGGCCTAAAACTTTCTTTTTAATACATATAGGGGGCATATGTATGTAAAACCTGTTTTGCGAGTCCTTAATAGCAATTTTTTGCGAATCACTATTATGGACCGCAAAATGGAATGTATGAAGGAATTGCAATAATAATTGTGATTCCTTATTATTCCGTAATTAAGAATCGCAAATTGCGATTAGCAATTATTGAAAACGTTTCCATTCATTCCCATGGGCCTAGGAATGAATGGGAAGACATTCAAAATTTGCTAGTACCAATTAGTTACTCGCAAATTGCAAATGCAATTTCATGGGTGCCAGGGTGTCAAAAGGACACCCTGTTGCACCCCTGAAATATGTATGTGTGCACATATGGAACAAATACATGCCCTGAGGGTAGGTATGTCCGCCACATGGCACTTTGAAAAATGAAAAAAAGTTTATTTTTGTTAAAAAATCGCAAATTACCACCATCTTTAGGTTGGTGGTAATTTGTGATTTCTTAAGCCAAAATCGCACAACTTGGGTGCTTCCTACATTGCATATATGGAATTGCACTTTGCGATTCCTTAAATGCAATCGCAAAATAGGGAATCGCAAATTTTGCGAGAGCCTTTGAGATGATACATCCCAAAAGGCCTTTTTTCCATTCGCAAATGGGCCGATTCTGAGAATCGGCCCGTTTGCTAAAAGGGAAAGGGTTTGATACATATGCCCCATAGTCACAGCTAAGTTAGGTCCTTAAAAGCCTTTAGGGCAGAGTGCAGTGCATTTAAAACTTTTAACCTGTACATCTCATGGTAGTCAAAAAATCTTAAATTTGTTTTTCTCTGTTGCAAGGCCCACCTCTCCCATAGGATAACATTTTTTTATTTATTTATTTTTACCATTTATTAAGCGCACTGTTACCGGGCAGGTGTCCTGGCGCTGAAATGATGTGCTTTCTCCATGCGATGTTAGTCCCTATAGATTGAAAAGCCATGTTTTAATGTTCTTCCTAAATGTCATTAGGTCAGTGCTTTGTTTTAGGGGGAGGGGCATCTTATTCCAGATATCCGCTGCTCCGGAGATAAAACTGCGGCCTCCCCATCGAACTTTCCTAATGCGATCAGTCTTGACAAGCCATTTGTTAGATGATCTTAAATGTCGACCTGGCTTGTACAGCTGGAAGTGTTGTTGAAGGAAAGATGGACCTAGTCCATTCACTGCCTTGAACACTATGCACAATGCTTTGAACATCATACGTTTCCGTACTGGGAGCCAGTGCAATTTGCTCAGTTCCCCAGAAACGGAGGCAAACTTGGGTAGACCCGTGATTAAGCGAACAGCAGCATTTTGCAGCGTCTGTAGCTTATTCAGGATCCCTTGCTGTGCTTGTAAATACAGACTGTTGCAGTAGTCGAGGCGTGACAGCACTAATGCTGTCACGACAGTTTTCCTACTGCTAATGGAGAGAAAGGGGAGAATTTTCCTTATTGTTTTTATTATCCAGTGGACTGAGGATGAGAGGGCATTGACTTGTGCCTTAAAAGTAAGTTGTTTGTCAATGAGTATCCCTAGATTTTTTACTGTCGTGGCAGGTATGGGAAGATCTCCCATTTCTTGAGGCCACCAGTTGGGGGTCCATAAGTTGGTCTCATTGCCAAAGAGAAGAACCTCCGTCTTCGAAGAGTTCAATTTAAGGCAATTCCTGGCCATCCATGAGCTTACTGCGGTCATGCAGTCCTGAAATCTTGCTGCTATTCCCTCCTCTCGACCCGGGAGCAGAGATACCACAATTTGTGTATCATCTGCATAAGATGTAAGTTCAAAGCCAAATGACCGAATCACCGGGGCGAGGGAGGAGATGTAAATATTAAAGAGGGTAGGGCTCAGGGAGGAGCCCTGAGGAACCCCTCCTGGGAGTGTAAAAGGAGTGGATTCAAAATCTCCCAGGGCCACCACCTGAACCCTGTCTGAGAGGAAAGACTTCAGCAAGCTCAGCGCAACTCCCCGCACTCCGCAGCCTTCAAGGCGGTCCACCAAAATGCTATGGTGGACCGTATCGAAGGCCGCGGACAGATCGAGAAGCACCAAGACCGCCCGTCCGCCCATATCCATCACCTTCCTGATTTCTTCCGTGGACTTAATGAGGGCAGTCTCAGTGCTGTGGCCCTCCCTAAATCCATGTTGCGCCATGTCAAGCCCCTGAGAGGATCTGAGGAAATCACAGAGCTGAGCATTCATGGCCCTCTCAATAAGCTTGGCCGGCAATGGGAGTCTAGCTATGGGCCTGTAGCTGTTGGGATCTGAGATGTCTAAAGTAGCTTTTTTAAGCAAAGGTGCAATGGAGACCTGCTTCCAACACAATGGATATTCTCCTCCTTTAAACATCATGTTAAAAACTTCAGTCAGCATAACTGAGATGGGAGTGGCTGCAAGTTGGGCCACAGCAGCTGGACAGGGATCGTGGGGTGAGCCTGATTTAGTTTTTAGTAATAACTTTATAGTTTCTTCTACTTTTACTGGGCTGAACTCCACGAATTCCGGGGGCTGCGAGTTCTCTTGCATGGACTTATGGGTTCTCTCACTGAGAGTGAGCCTCACTTGATGTTCCAGGGCGGAGAATATTAGCTCTACCTTTCCCAAAAAGAATTTTGCAAGAGTCTCGCATAGCTCCAGACTAGGGGGAATAGTGACTGATTTCAAAGAACTTAAATTAGTCACAGTTTTAAAAAGTTCTTGAGAGGAATTCTTCGCAATCTCAATTTTTGCGGAAAAATAGACGCTTTTTGCCTTTTTAATCATTCCTTTGTATGTCTTAAGTCTGGCATTAAGTAACATTTTGTCTGCCTTTGAATATTTTGTGCGCCATTGGCGCTCTAATTTTTTACACGACACCTTATAATCGCGTAGTTCCTCGGTGAACCAAGGGGCAGAGGGTATTATACGTGTTGGGCGGCAGAGTTTGGACTGGACTAGGGAGGTACAGGCTTGATCTAACCAATTTGTATAGCTTTCAGCTGCTTCATTTATATCTATAGGTGGCAAGAAAGTGGAGGCTAGCAAGTAGTCCTCCAATGCTTTGCCATCCAAATCCTTCCAGAGCCTACAGAGCTTGGCTGGCTTTCCATTTTTTTTGGCTCTATTGGGCTCAAGCGGTTGGATTTTAAAAAGGACTACTGAATGATCCGACCAGGCTAAAGGCTCTACATGGCTAAAATGGAGGTCTGGATTATTTGTGAAAATACCGTCCAGGGTATGTCCCTTGACGTGTGTGGCTCCGCTTACCACCTGAATCAATCCAGCCGCGAGCATTGCATCGGCTAAGGATGAAGTATCAGGGTCTGAGTCTTCCTCTAGATGAAAGTTAAAATCACCTAGCATAGTGAAAGACTTCACGCAGAGAGCTGCTTCCAGATAGGTGCCTACCTCATTTAAGAATTGGTTTTTGGAGCCTGGTGGCCTATATAGGAGGCAGCCTTGGAAGGTGCAGTGGTTGGAGATGGAAAATTTAAACCCCAGTGCTTCAGACGACTGTGAGGTCACTGTCTGAAATGTGCCTTGGAGCGAGGCATGATAAATGATAGCAATCCCGCCCCCTCTTTGACCTATTCTATCTTGAACCCGACAACAGTAACCTGTCGGTGTAGCTTTGACCAAGTCCGGACCTGAAGCCGCGTCCGTCCAGGTCTCTGTGATAAATACAATTTTTGCCCTTCTCTCTAAAATTAGGTCAGCACAATCAATGCTGTGTTTAACTAGAGATCTGGCATTAAATAGGATACAGTTGATAATATCATCTTCTACGTACTGTTTGACGTTATGGGGAACACTGGTTTACCTTGTTAAATTTAATAAGTGATTACTTTTAATTAGGAACAGGTAGGGATGTTAAGTTTTGTATTTAAAGAATTGTATTGTAAAAGCCTCTTTAATGGGAAAATTGGATTGTAAGTCACAATTCTGAAAATGCCACTTTTAGAAAGTTCTCATTTTGTTGACTCAACCATTTGGTGCCTGCTGTCTGTATCCTCGGTCACAGGACTAGGTGTAGCTGGCAGTTGTTTTTTTTTTATTGCTTCCAGGCATTAAGACAAATGTGTTGGCAGGATTGACAATCTCTGACTTGATAAGGGGCAGAGCTGACATCTACCACACTTGCACATCACAAAAACTCTGCCTCAGCACACTCAGTAAAGCAGTGTGCCCCTTTTGAGTCCCCAGACAAGCTGGGATCATGGCAGAGATGACGGCAATTACAAATACCTCTTTGAATACAAACCCTCAGAACCAGTACTTTGTTCAGTGGGCCTAACGTGGTTCCTTTATCTGGCCTGTGCTCCTTTGTGGTAAGTCCAAGCTTGTGACTTTGTCCCAGTCCAACATGACCAGATAATCACAATTGGCACATTGTGCTTTTAGGCACTGTTTTCACTTAAATCTTTAAAATTGCATAACTTTGATTCCACTAATTGGCTTTTTATAATTTTTAGTGTCAAATATTTAAAAAAATGTTACTCTATATTTCTAAATTGTTTGAAGTGCTGCATAAATACTTTGGACATTTCCTCCCCTGAGGACTGTCCAGACACATTTGAGGAATGAAATTTCCAGACATCTGGGGCTATTATAAGCCAGTAGAAGCCAGTACAATTGTAAATTTTTGGGGGATGAAAGGAGAGGCCTATGGCCTCTCCTGAGGTGAATCATGAATGCCAAATCCTGTTCCTCAGGTCCTGGAACCCTTGGCTGTGTCTGGCTTGACTTCTTAGACCAACCCTAAAAACCCTGAAAGCCTGAGACTTAGAAAGCCTTTTGGCTCCAAAGGCCTTCGGAGGACTGGGACAAACCTTCTACGCCAACTCGATGAATGTGACCATTGCCACTGGACTGCATATTCAGATTTCTCCTCCTTAGAGATTTTCTATGATGACAAATCCTTTTCAGCGGGACCTGCAGATATGGCTTCTGTCCTTGTAGAGCTCTCTTCAGCTACATCCTGCAGCCTTTTCCTACTGGATTATTCCAAGCTCTAAAAAATTACTGAGTGTAAATGAAGAATTCTTGACCAGACAAAGATGCCAATACTATCCAGCATGCAAGAGGCCTCCCCTGGGTATGAAATTTTTCCACTCAAAGCTTTCCTGCCAAAAACCAATGGCTTCACCAGGACCACGATCAATGGATATCTGTCCCTGTGAATTCCTTGTTGGCTACAGCATTCTGCCTTGCCCCGCTGAAGACTTTCAGCTTCTACTTTTTAGACTAAATACCAAAGTAAATCCTCAAACATGGATGCACGCTCTATCACAGTCAACCTCAATACGCGCCTACATCCGGGTCTACTGTGACGAATAGACCATAGTTGGTGCGTAATGTCTTTTTGCACAATTTGTATTTAAAACTTTTAAATTTCATGCATCTGGTTCCCCTTAATGGATTTTTGTCATTTTGTTGGTATTTTATTATTTAAAATGTTCTTTATTTCTCTAAGTTGGTTTGGGATTCTTATTGTGCTGTGTTTTGACTCTACCATTGTTTCGGTACTGCATAAATACTTTGCACATTGTTTCCAAGTTTTTCTCCTCTGTCATAGCTACCAGGGGCCTGATGTTAGGTTAATTAGATTAGGTTATTTCAGTGACTTTAGTGGTTCACTGTAACAAGTATTGTGTTTATTACATATAGTGGGTAGTTATCCACTCAACTAATAAACCGAATCCTTCCAAAATGCATACAACAGTATTGTTTTATAGTAGTGAACACGTTAATTTGGTGACAGATTGATTTCTAGTGTGTAATGCTAACATCGTTGAACAAAGGTATTGTCATCATAAATGTATATAGAAAGGAGTAACAAATAGGGCTTTTCTTTTTCAACACTGATGTTTAACCTACCATTTGAGACTTTGGGGAGACATTATGAAAAAGCAAATATTTACCTAACTTGAGTTTCTTCAGAAGCTACTTATAGGGTAACCTTGTCTACTTGTCATATGATGTGAAACGCATTAATCCTTAGCATTATTTATGACTTTGATAGTTTCTTAGGTTATCATATTTACTAGAATGAAATATAGATAAGGTGTGTAAATATGGAAGTGGTTACAATAGTTAGAAACAGATAAGAGGTGGACATCATTAATATGGCTGCCACGTGGGAAGTCATATTCCTAAAAAACTGCAAGAAATAGTGAAGATAAACCCATTACACCTTGAGAGGCAGATCAAAGAAGAAATTGTTAGATGGCAAGCAAAAATTAGGAATTGTGGAAATGTGAATGTGATAAAAATAAACCTGTACCAAAATTGTTTTTTGTCACAGGTAATTTGCATGCTAAAATTTGCAGGAGCTGTTTTACACTCATTGGGAAACTATTTAAGAATCTCATGTGGAAAGGGAAGAAACCCACGTTCGCAATGAGTTTCTGATTTACCAAAACTATTGGTAGAGCCCCGTTTAAGAACTTATAAATAATTAACAACACTGGGAGGGCTAGAGTCTAAAATGATGGATATAGCAAATAAAGCTAGTGCAGGAGATGAGGAAAAAAAATGGACCGTTAAATTATAATAAACACAAGAGCACTTGGAGACACTTGTAGTAAAAATAACTTTGAAGCTGATGCTCGTGATTAGACGTGCATTTGAATAACACGTTCTCCCAGAGGATAAGGAGAGATGGCGAGTCTTGCTACCGAAGGGAATAGTTAGACACGATCAGGCCACTGAGAAGCTAGCGGTAGTGTCATTTAATAGTCTTAAAAGCACGTGTAATTTGAATACTTCTGATATTCACAGAAAGAGAGGAAAAGTGAAGGCAACATTACTTTAAAATATGGTCTGAGTGGATAATGTGCAATTATGTGAGAAATGTAAAACAGCCTAGGGAACGAAAATGGAAAATGAGATCGAGGCAAATATTTAAAATGAAATTCTGAGTGATAGCTTTCTATAGAATGACCATGACTATGCAGCACATATGCATGCAATGGAAACATTATTGGTGTCCTGTTCCTATTATTTAAAGCTAACCGATGATACATAATGATGGAAATGTGAAGGGGAAAGCTTTGCTTATTATGTCCCACTGTACCTGAACTGTGGGATGAAAGGACCACACAAGACTCCGATAAAACACATCGCCCCATGAATGACTAATTATTTTGATTAGAATGGTTAATAGAGAAAATATTACGCATCGGAACACAAGGTGGATCAAAAAATCTTAGTCAAAGGGCGAAAGGTTTAATATTGCATCACTGGAAATCGACGGGAACAGGTAAAACTGAGGATTGCTTTTCAGAAATGCGCAACAGGGGCACAGTGGAATTAGCTACATGCAAGTCAAGAGGAAGGGAATCCATCTTTGATAATATGGCAGAACAACTTCATTGAACGTTATGTGGATCAAAGATGCTTCGATTGGCATTCTCTTTGAAGTTTATATTACACACACAGTGCTCTCTCCCTCAGGTGGCGATTACGTTCTGTCATGTGGTAATAACAGAACTCAATACCTATTAGTAGGGGAGCAGTAATGTGTGTATTTCCTCATAATATGATAAAAAAAAATGCGATGCAAATGTGCTTTTCATGATATCAGAACCTAACATACTGATGTGGTATATTTGTGTTGTAGGAAGGCTTGCATACCATATATTAAGTGCTGTGGTATTGTTTTTTGCACTTGTTAGGTGAACAAATTCTTCTTATAAAAGATAGGGTGTACACGGACCCACTGACTGAACTATGAATTATCAATATTCTATCATACAGAGATGGAAGAGAAATCCTTTGAACATTAGCTTTCTTGCTTTAATTACCTGGCAATTAAAGTGTCTCCTGATTGAGAATGTGCTGTTATTCTTCCTTAGTTCTATCTCTTCATATGAACTTCTTCAACCACTCAGAATTTTTAAAGTGTTACATCTACCCTTAAGGGAACGTTTACAGAGGCAAAGGCGTATGAAGCCATATATTTCTCTTATTAGTTCCAAGGTCAGGCTACAGGCTAAGAAGGCGTTCATGCTTTACACTGATACTTTGGAGATATCTGGTGGCTGGTTCATAACACTTGTACCTTTGGTTGAACATCTTCAGGAGCTGTGTTATTTACTTGCAACCTGCCCTATCACACCTTATTACAGGACTAATGAGGTGTTCATTTAGACGGTAGTGTTGCAGAGAATATTAATCAACTGAGGAGGGAATGGCATTGTGTAGGCAATATGAGTCTTTTCTTCAGTCCCCCTTATCACACAGCAAAGGTTAAAGATATTGCATCAGTTTTTACTGATCAAGTCTTCACACTGCCTTCTTACTAGGGAAATCTCGATTCCCATCATATCGGGTCTGGGATAGAGGCTTATACTTACCCCCTTGCACTCTCAGCTTCACATCAGCAAGCCATTTGTTAATGTTTCCCAGCACTCATCTGTTAAGTGTAATGTCGTAATAATTCTCTCGTTGGGAATTTTGATTACTTCCCCTTTTGGAATGAGCCTGCTCTTAGCTTTCGCTGGTGATTGGGCACCACCTTAGAGTATCTGCCTGTTCAGTGAAAATGAGTAGGTAACATGCTTTCTGTTTACTTCACTTCAATAGCGGAATAAAAGTTTAGGCATCAGGAAAAATTTCTTTTTTTTTTTTTTTTTTGATTTCAGTAACATTTTATTGATGAGAATAATGGTAAGAATAATGAATATAAAATACAATACAAGTGATACAATCGATGCAATAGACATATGCAAAAAGGGCTAAAATTGAGAGGTAAACCAAGAGATTATATATATATAAGGAACATTAGCCTGTGGGAGATATAGATTTCATTCAAGTAAAAGCCACTATCAAGGCAATAAAACAAACGTATCACTATCAAAATGTGGAGAAGGGGATAGGGGAGGAAACAGAAAAGAAGAAGAGAGGAGAAAAGTGAAAGAGTAAAGAGAGGACGAGCAGGAAGAGAAGACAGGAAAGAGAGAAGAGAAAAAAGAGAAAAGAAGAATTCCCACAGGACTAACCCAGCCTAGAGACCAAATAGCAGACAACAATTAGACAAACACATCAAAAGGAAACTGAGGAACCAACCCTTTGGAAGACAACTCCATATAATCATCCAAAGCTTTCCAAACCCCACTAGAAATAGATGGAGAGAGGTGAGCTTGATCAACCGAAGTGTGTGCACTGCGTAAAAAGGAGACCCAAGCCCACCACGTATGATAGGAAACCGATGAGAAGGATTTCCACTCCATAAGAATAATTTTCACCGCTACAGTCAGGAGAAGATCCAACAACTGTAACTCCAATGGATCTAAAGGGAGAGGAGTAGGGGCAGCCAGTGGGCCTAATAAAATTACGGGGAAGGAAAGTTGGAGCTCAATACCAAAAATAAGAGAAAGATGTTTCTGAATGAGGTTCCAAAAAGGTTGAAGCAAGGAACAATGAAAAAACATATGAGGAAAGTCGCCTGCCATCAGACCACAGCTCCAGCATAAGTTGTCCTCTTTAAGGTTAAGTGAGTGAAGACGCACAGGCGTCCAGTGGAGGAGATTAATAGAAAAATACTTCGACTGCATTAAAGAAGGTGCGATTTTATTACGAAGAGAGAATTTACCAATTGATTGCCACGTTTCAGAGGAAATATGCTCCGTAATGGCATGATCAAAATGATGTAACCATTTTTGGTGAGCAACCGTCCGTTCAGGGAGTGAAGCAGAGGACAAAAATGTATAAATTTTGGAGGCAACATGACCAGACTTGATCCAAATATGAAAAAGTGAGATGGTAGAAGAAGTAGGATGAAGCCGAACTTTGGCAATGGCCACCTTAATTTTAAGAAAAGTATAAAAATCAAGATTTGTTAAGGAATGCTTCTGAGCCAAGGTAGAGAAGGGTAATGGTTCGTCAGAAGCACCATAGAGATGTTTAACAAGAGAGATTCCTTTGTCTGCCCAATAGGAGATGAGGGTGGGAGAAATGATAAGCTTAAATTTGGAGTTCCGCCAGATAGATGTCCACCTGGTTTTATGCAACGGAATTGCCATCTTCTTGTCTATTTTCCTGACCGCCGCAATTGTATCAAGAATGATAGACCGGGAAAATAGGATATGCAAAGTAGATGCAGTGCAAAAAGAGGCAGTAGGCAAAGGAGATGCTAAATGCTGTTCTATGAGCAGCCAAGAAGGAACATGAAGAGATGGCGGAGAAAACCATAAAGCACCTTGAGACGCCAAAAAAGCAGTCTGATATTTCTCCCAATCAGGAAAATTACAACCTCCCATATCACAAGGACGACGCAGAAATTTGTATGCAAGTCGAGCACGTTTGTCATTCCACAAAAATTTAGAAGTCAGAATATCGATTTCGCGAAAAAAGGAATCTGACAATTTAATCGGCAGCATGGAGGAAACAAAATTAATAATCGGCGTGATCATCATTTTGAGAGTTTGGAGGCGACCCCACCAAGAAATATGTTTCGGAGACCATGTATCCAAAAGACGACGCACTTTAAGTATAGTCTGAGATTCATTATAAGCAATAGTGGTAGATAAAGTAGAACAAAAATAAATTCCTAAGTATTTCAAGTGTGTAGACTGCCACTTAAAACCCGCTGAGCCCATATGTGAGGGGAAACAATAGGCATTCAAAGGGAACAGTTCCGTCTTGTCTTTATTTAGGGTATACCCTCAAACCGAAGAGAATAGGGAAATGATGTTAGAAATAGCCGGGATTGCCAGAGCGATATCATCTGAAAAAATAAGAACATCATCTGCGTATGCAGCAGTTTTAATACAGTGAGGGCCAAAAGAGAAACCCTTGATATCAGGATGTAGGTCAATCAACCGAAGAAGAGGATCAATGGATAATAAAAATAAGAGCGGGGATAAGGGACAACCCTGTCGAGTGCCCTGACTAAGATTGAAAAAAGAGGACGTAGCACCATTAACTCTAATGTTAGCTTTGGGTTGAGAATATAAGGACATAATCATATTAATGAAAGAGTCGCCAAGATTGTGTGCGCATTAAACAGCACGAAGAAACGGCCAAGAGACCTTGTCGAAAGCCTTTTCCGCATCAAGGGCCAAGGCCGCGGCAGGAAGTTGAGAGCGTTTGGCAGCACCGAGAACATGACAGAAAGTGCGTATATTGTCTCGCGCAAGACGGCCTTTCACAAAACCAGTTTGGGAAGGATGAACAAGAAGAGGGACAAAGGATTCTAGTCTTTTGGCCAGGATTTTAGCAAAAATCTTTGCTTCCATGTTAAGGAGAGAGATAGGTCGGACGTTTTTAGGATCCGAATGATCTTTCCCCTCTTTCGGGATCACTACTATAGTAGCTTCAGCAGCCGTACCAGAGACAGACCCACCTTTAATAAAAGAGTCAAAGACAGATTTTAATTTGGGGACAAGTGTAGAGAGAAAAGTTTTATAAAATAAGATTGGATACCCATCAGGGCCTGGAGCTTTGCCAGACCGAGTAGCTTTAATCGCAGATTCAATTTCGTCGGGGGAAATAGGTTTATTTAAAAAAGAGCGATCAGCATCAGAGACCGACTGAATCGGAACCGATTTTAAAAAAACTTGACACTGGTCAAAAGAGGACTGATTAGAAGGAGTATACAACTTATTATAAAAGTCTCGAAAAACTTCAAGTATTTCTTGTGTTTGGAATTTTTTAGAACCGGCGTGGTCAGTAATAGAAGAGATCTGCGAGGATTTAAAAGAGAAGTCCTGAAATTTTAATGTAGCAGCCAAGATTTTCCCAGCTCGATTTTTTAACAGCAACTTCTTTGATTTTTGAGCTTGTACCCCAATATAGGCTCTTTTAGTAACAATGGTATTATATTTGTATTTAAGTAACTTTATTTGCTGTAAACAAGTTGGGTCCTTAGAATGTGTGAAGGAAGCTTCCAAAGTCTTTAT
This sequence comes from Lissotriton helveticus, assembly GCF_964261635.1. Taxonomy (NCBI): domain Eukaryota; kingdom Metazoa; phylum Chordata; class Amphibia; order Caudata; family Salamandridae; genus Lissotriton; species Lissotriton helveticus. The sequence goes on along the minus strand of NC_136069.1, from coordinate 402,476,471 downwards.
TTCAGATGACAAGTCCGTAAGTTCTTTTTTAATATCTGAATTACGTTTGGACATACATTTAATGACCTGACCACGAAAAGTACATTTAAAGGAATCCCATAGAACAATTGGGGAAGAGACAGAGCCTTCGTTCTCATGAAAAAAGGTATCTATAGCTTTAGAGAATTCATCAACCTGAGAAGAATCATGTAAAACTTCGGTATTCAATCTCCACGAGCGAGCGCGTGATTTAGGGGCAAACGATGATAAAGTAAAAGTGACCGCAGCATGATCAGAGACTAAAATAGGATGTATAAGCGGAGAAGAAGAAGATGAAACAAGAGAAGAATGAACTAAGAGATAGTCAATACGAGAGAAGGATGAGTGAGGCGAAGAGAAGAAAGAGAAATCACTACCAGTGGGGTTATGAAGACGCCAAATGTCTTGGAGAAGAGTAATGGAGCACATGTTAAGCAGTTGTTTGTGGGATTTAGGACAACGAAACTGGAATGCAGAATTCCTGTCTAAAAAAGGGTCCATTGGTAAATTAAAATCACCACCAACAATAGGATTGCCAGAGTGCGGGGTGTCATTTAGTTTTTTGGTAACCGATTTCCAAAAGGACGGATCATCAACATTAGGTGCATAAATATTCATCACATACAACTCATGCTGGCCATCCGATAATTTAGATAACAACCAACGACCCTCAGAGTCATGCTCAGAAGAAAGTAGCGATAAACCAGAATTCTTTGAGACTAAGGTAATAACTCCATTTCGTTTACCCAGGGCATCAGAGCAGCAAACACCCGAAACCCATTCCTTCCTCAAAAACAACGCTTCTTTGTTAGTGACCTTGGTCTCTTGAAAAAGAACCAAATCAGACGACAAGGATTTACAATAATCTAAAATTTTCGATCTCTTCACCGGATGATTTAACCCCTTAACATTAAGGGATAATACATTTAAACCCGGCATGGAAAAACATAAAAATCAAAAAACGACAACATGGATGACAGAAAGAAGACCAACGGCAGAACTACAAGGAGCCAATCATCAATCAAAAGAAACATTGTGGGAAGGTCCAATTGGGGAACCCAAGAAAAAGAGAAAGGAAGAAGAGAAGAAAAGAGAAAAGAAAGGAGGGAGAGAAGAAGCAGGAGGGAAGGCCTAAAAAAGACCAACATCATACTAGGGAGAACGTGGAAAGGCGAGTAAGGGAACCGTACTAGGCGAATAAATAATTAATAGCAATAGCCCCAAAGAAATATGGTAACCAGATAGCAGGAATAGGGGAACTGGTAAGAAACAAAAGCAGCATCGCACAACATCTTAATAATGTAAATAGGCAAACTATAGCTAAGAAAAGATATAAACCCATTCAGCTAACAGTCTAATGATGAGAAACATAGTTATAGTACCAAATAGAATAGAACACATTCTAAGAAACAATCAGCATGAGGTAAATCATGAGCACTAGATTACAGCATGACAAACAAAATGTATATCCTACAAAAAATAACTGTATATTTAATAAACAATTTATAACTGTATATATTAACACTATGAAGTCGACGTGGAAAAAAGAGGAATATACGGAAATGTGAGAAAAGAAAGGTAATACAACATCCGAAAGGAAGAAAAAAGAAAGAAAGAAGATGATGCACAGCAGAAAAATATAACGAATTAAGAGAAAGGGCAAGAGAGAAGAAAAGTGATACGAAGAAAAAAATGGCAAAAGACAGAAATAAAAAAAGGTAGAGTTAAATTATAGAGACAAAATAGAAGGCATGGTGCAAAAGAAGAATAATAAAGAAAGGAGGAAAGACAACGAGCGGAATAAAAAAGAAGAGTAATAGAACCATATAAAAATAAGAAGAAGTACTTGTAAGAGGAGAAGTATAGAAAGAACGAACAAGTATAAATGTAAGGAAGAAGGTGAGAACAGAAATGAGAATGGACATATGAAGAACAGAAAAATACCATTAACAATCTTGGAAGTTAAGACCGACATATAAGCACACCAAGAGAGAGCAGAGAACCAGGCATACAGAAAAATATATCAATAGAAAAAGAAGGAGATAGTTCAAGTGCCCGAGGCACCAGGAGTCTGCGAGGTCGCTTTCTGAATCTCCATCTCTATTTCCAGCTGGTTGTCCAGGAAAGTAGCTAGGTCAGCCGGCTCATCGAAAATTCTGGAACGACCTTTGTAGGTAATGCGGAACTTCGATGGACCAGAACACGAAAAGGGAATACCCATCTCAGAAAGACGTTTCCGAAGATTTAGGAAGCCTTTCCTCCTTATAACGGTATCTCTGGCAAAGTCCTGAGAAATTGAGATCCGGTGTCCGTCCCAGATGACTTGTTTAGCTTTCCGCATATGAGAGAGAATCAGTTCAGTATGTTGATGCCGCAATGGCTTAAATATGATTGCTCTTGGCTGGGCAGCCGTCTTAGATCGAAACGTTGGAACACGGTGTGCTCTTTCTATCTCAAAGTCTCTGTTGAATGAGATTTGTAAGGTGTCTGGAATCCAATGGGATAAGAACTCTATCATAGAGGAAGATGATTTCTCTGAATCTTCCGGCAAACCAAAAATACGTAGGTTAGATCTACGATTACGGTCCTCCTGCTCAGTGAGGTCTCTGCGCAATGCCGCCATTGAGCGCTCTAAGTGGTTGAGGGATTTGGATTGTTTTTGTATACCATCTTCAGCACAACTGATTCGTGATTCAGTAACAGAAACACGAAGAGAGAGGGCTTTAAAATCATTCCTGATAGCAGACATCTCTACTTGTAATAAGTCTGTGTTAGTTTTTGTTGACTGCGCAATATCATGTACTTCATTGAGGCGCGCAAGTATTGTGTCCAACGTGGAAGTGGTGTCTGACTGAGAAGACTCAGGTGTAGGAGACACTGACTTAAGTCTTTTTAGCGACGAAGCAGTATCTTTGGAGTCTTTGTTGGTCGAGGAACACCCCATATTTGCAGCCATGAAGAAACAGCCTCCAAAAGAGAGTATACAACCACTTGAAAAGAGGAATAGCTGCGCAGCCTGTATCAGAAAAGATATAGCACACTGAGCTCAATGGACGCTACTTATTAATAGCGGCGGACTTATATGCGGAAAAGTAAATTTTGCCATGTTCTGTGTCCCTACGCCTCATCCATCATATGTTATGTGTGCATGACCAATATGCATATGTTATTCCCCATGTCTGATTAATGACGCAATTACAGTTGTGTCCACCTTTAGTATGCTAGTTTCCAGTCCTCGTGAATACTACGAATATCAGGCCTATGTAAAGTAATGTTGCCACGTTTCCCAGTGTGCACGTTATTCCATTATAAAGTCCCCGTTTCCAGGCCTCAACAGGGCCCGGACCACAGATTCAGCTCCTGTCTCCTGAAAGCCTCGCTGAGGAGCGATACAGCCCCCACCTGTATCCTCGACCCTTCACTTACTTCCTGCCTCGCAGTGCCCGGTGCAGCTTGGCTCTGCCTCTGAGTCTGCCAAGAGTATGTTATAGTTCCAGCTATCAGTTCAGTCCTCCTCCTCTGCATTCCTAAGCTACTGAACTGCATCAATAGTTTCCGTCATTGTCTAGCCTTCTCGTCTCCACGTTAGAGAAATACTGTATTAATGGTCATTTAATATTCTTCATCACGCACTACATGTAGAATAATGCATGGTCCAGTCTTAGAATCAAGTTAGCTTTTCCCCTCATGACTTCTAGTTTATATCAACATGTTCCCTAAACATCAGATACCAGATAGGGTTTAGGTACATGTCGCTCCGACCCTCCAGACTCTAGTCTCTGCTCCTAGCACAGAGTTCGTAGCCCCCAGCTTCTCCTAGTAACACGTCATTGCCAGTTTACGCGCACCATTAGGTTAGAGGTCCCGGCTCCTTAGGTAGCCCCCTCCAATGTTTCCGCCCCATTTCATGACATATTCTGTTACGTTTGCATCACATGTCTATGTATACTCCCAGTTACACCTCTTTTTACTGTTATCTTTCGCGACTGCTACGCGTCACGCCTTCTGCTCCACCCACTGCTACGCCTACTGCAATGTAATGCTATGTGTCTGCGCTATGTATATAAGTTGATGTATTGTTATTAAAAGTTAGCGCGCTCATCCCAGACCCGGCCCCAGCAGCTGCTGGGTCATCCTATGCAGGTTGTCCTGATCCCGTCCTTATGCTGTAATAAACCTGCAGAAACTCCTACTACCTCGAATCTTGACTCTTATTTTATTGAGCTATCTGTTATTCATTCATTCATCCAAAAATAGATCCGGTATTATTTATTTATATACCACATAATGGCGCCCGAACAGGGACTTGCCCTTTCCCCACGCGTCGGTGAAGCCACGCCGACCCCCTGACCCTCTGCAGTCGTGACGGAACCATACCGTGCACTAGCAGATATTTCTGCTCCGAGTATCCCTCAGGCCCACGGAGGAGACGGAGGAGGCGGTCCAGCATCCGAACGAGACGGTGGAGGAACGCGGCGAGTCCCGACCAGAGCCCAAGCCGAGAGTCCAAGGTCCGAGGTATCCGGAGGCCCACCCGTAACTGAAGTCCGAAGTTCGTCGTCGTAGCAGTCCAGTCCAGTCCGAGGCCTTCCGTTCCGTGCTGCCCGGTGAGTACCATTGCTGGGGTAGTATCTAGACAGGACCAATCTAAATTGACTCCTGGTCCGTGGGTTGGTGGTGCCCAGACTCACAAACGAAGTGTTCACCTAGGTGGATACGGGTCTTGATGCGTTCCTTTATGGGACCGGTATGTTCCGTACTGTTACAGCAGTGCATCCAGTAACTCTAGTCTGTTCTGTTCTCGAGAAAATCTGTTCTGTTTCTGTTTTCAGTATTTTCAGGTAGTATTCTGTCCGAACTGTTATGTTATGATGTTGTTCAATGTATTTCCAATATCGTGGTATGCCTGAATTGTTTTCCCAATTGTTATTGTTCTTTGTGTATTGTATTGTGCTCCGATTCAAGTTTACAATGCCGCTCTTTTCCAAGTTACGACAGTTAAAAACTAGAAAGGGTTTATTAGAGGAAGCAGTTCCTGTCCCGCCTAGGGACAGTCCAGGTCACTTTATGTATCAGAAACATGGCATAAGTGCCATATTGTATCTAGATTTATGGGTAGAGTATACCAAACAGTTAGAAGAAAAGTATAGATGGCCCGTATCGGGTACATGGGATGCCGAATGTATCATGCGAGTAGAAGAAGCATTATGGAAAAAGAAAGCCAGACAGTCACAGAAAGATGCCATCGAGTTATGGCGTAAAGAAGCTCATAGAAGAACGGAAAAGGAAGTCAGAAAGTCAGAGTTAAGTAGAGAATCCCAAGAACGAGCCCAAGAAAGAGAATTAATCGAGATAGGTGAACAAGTCAAAATCGAACAGTCAGACAGACAGAGGCATGCCCTCATTAAGGGTATGTATCCTCTTCTTGCCGAGGGTGTGCCAAAAGCGACCCCAGAGGCATCCAGTAATTTCCCGCCACCATTAGTTCCGACCAAGCTACGTCACAAACCGACCGCAGCTGATATTTTTATTTCGTCCTACTTGGACGACACAGTCCCAGAATATGCAAATCCTGTTCGCGCTCCGCCAGTCCCTGTAAATCAGGCACTTCCCGCTCCTCCAGACACCGGGGTGCCCTTAACAGCTCCCCCGGGTCAGTCCGCCATACCAGTCCAGCCCACGTTACAATTACCGACTCTGCCAGGACGAAGAGCCTCAGTCGACGATTCCAGTCTAGGGGCCGCAGGAGGAGGTCTTCCTCAAACCCCGCCGCCACACAAGCGTTTAACATTAGCCGAATTACATGCACAAGCATCACAGCGTACGCCTAGATATCAGTCTGTCGCAGAAATAAGAAAATCCCTTGCCGAATGTTGCTATGATCCAGTCCCAGGCGAGGATAATATGGTTTTATATTCATTCCGTGTAAGAAAAGTGACCGAGTATCTAGTCACCTTGCCGAATATGAAAGAAGATCTAGACAGAATATATCGTTTCATCCGTACAGGGGATGATCCAGAAAGTATTGGCGAGATTATGTCTCAAAGGAAAGCCGAGATCCAGCTCATGATATTAAAGTTCCTGATCAATTGTCTAATAAGAGAACAAGATTACCCGTCTAAAGATTCCGCCGAGATGAGAATCCTGACAAGGTGGAGTGATAATATAGCCGAGGGTAAGCACAAGACCGTCGGTGCCATGGAGAGTATGTACAAGAAAATCCGTAAAGAAATAGTGAGGTTACACGACCAGCGTAAAGCAGCACAAGTAAGCGAGAAAGAAAGTATCTCTGATCCTGAAGAGGAAGACGAGAATTCCGCCAGAATAGCGTATGTAGGAAAATCTAGATTTCCAGATCGCCATTTACGCCTAGAACACAAGTCTATTTTTCATCATCCAGCTCCAGAACAAGGTTCTCTAGAACAAGTATTTCAAGCTACCGATCACATTCTGAAATCACGAGTCGGTTACAGTGAGTTAAGTACCATGCATGAACAAGAACTAGCCCGATCAGCAGTCCGATGGATTACTGATTCTACCACTTTTCCAGACGAAATAGTGGCACAAATGTTTCTGAAATTGCCCCCAGCCGAACAACGACTGGTGGGTATGTATATGATCCAGCACCTCATTACTCTGTATGAGGGTCAACACTCTGATCCAGGTCCGTTACACGATGTCCTGAACGAGTTACTCCAGTATAGATGGAGAGGTCTAGGTACCGATTTAATCAGTATCATTCTAGAACAGCGCCACAAATATAGAACGTTCCTGAATCCGCATTTTGTTCATGTCTCACCCCCAGAAAGTAAATCATTTTACATAGACAGACAGAATCCGTTACGAGAAGTCCACCCAGTCCAAGGGGCGGGTGGCGTAATGCAACGAGTGTTTGTATACACTCCGATTTCAAAGATGGAACTTCTTGAAATGAAGAAATTAATTCCCTGTCATGACAAAGATCCAGCAGGGTTCCATAGAGAATTAAAAGACATGCTCCGTATGGGAGAATATACTTACCCAGATGTCATTAAAATGTTAAAGGTCCTGCTGCCCGCAGGGGTATATGAAAAATTAAAAGAAAAAGAATGGGAGGTGGGAGAGAAAAAGATCGATTGGACAGCTCTAGAAGCTGAAGACAAGGCACGAGTACCAGGTACCGGTCTTGGAGATAAATGTAAAGAATTACCAGAATTACTGATTCAAGTTTTACCCAGATTATTGACAACTAGGAAAGAAGACTGGGATGCAATCTCAGCCTGTAAACAGAAACAAGATGAAGATATTAGTGATTTTTATTCTAGATTTGAGAAATGTTTCAGTATCAACAGTGGTCTCAAGACAAGTAGTGAGTCATACCCTCATCTTTTTGTTACCAAATTAGTCGAGAATTCAAGTCCACAAATTAAAAATCGAGTTTTGAAAGTCGAAAGCACCTGGCAAGCTAATACCCCGTCCCAGATGCTCCAGATGCTCCAGTATCACCAGAATAGAATCAGGGAAGAGCAAGAACACGAGAGAAAACGTATGAAAGACACGAAAATGAAAGTGCTAGTTGCACAAACTGTTCCTCAAGATAGTCAGAAGAGGGGTCCGAATCAAGCCAGTCATCCTGCAGCTCCCGTTAAAGGGAACTGCAATTATTGTAAACAGCCAGGTCATTTTATAAACGAGTGTGCAGTTCTGAAACATAATATAGCTACTGGTAAGACTAAAGAAAGACCACGTCCGCCGAGACAAGAACAAGTTTCACAGATTCCTCAGTCACAGAATGCACAACAGACAGTTACCGCACCGCAGCCTATCGCTGCAACACAGCATGTCACATCACAGATGTACCAGTATGCACAGTCTGAGTATCCAGAGTACCAGCCATATTCATGAAACAGCCTAGAGAGGGAGGTAGGCTTGCCTCTCATCGAGATACCTGTAGATCAAGAAGGTCCCTATGTCCACAGTCAAGTATTAGGGAAAGACAGAAAGTTTTTGATCGATACAGGGGCAAGTAGGACCACAATTAGTCACGCCGAAGTTCCAGGGGCTCCGCTCTCAGGCTCAAGAAATGTTTCCCTTGGATTTTCGGGAAAGCCAATAGTTAATGAGATATCTAAGCCAGTTACTCTAGAAGTAGGTCCATTGTCCCGCACTACTGATCTGTTACTTACTAAGTCATGTCCAGAAAATCTATTAGGCATTAAGACACTGAAAGAATTAGGTGCAGTTATTTGCTGTTCCCCAGAGGGAATACGTCTGTTCCTACGTGACTTTAAGGGTCACTATGTATTACGAGATTTTGATTCCAGATTGTCTAATGTTCCGCAGCACTTATGGGCGCAAGGTCCAACTGATGTAGGTTATATGCAAATCACACCCCATCGTGTGACTCTCAAACCAGGTGTAGTGTTACCACGAATCAGACAGTACAGATTGCCACCTGAGGCTGTAGCAGCCTTATCCAAAATTATTGACGAGCTCATGGCTCAAGGAGTAGTTGTAGAAACTGACTCCAATGTATGCAATTCTCCGATCATTCCAGTCATGAAACGTACTGATCCGAATGCACCCCCAGTATATCGATTAGTGATTGATTTACGAGAGCTTAATAAATGTATTATTCCGCAGTACCCAGTTGTCCCAGACATCTCTTCCCTGTTAACTGCTATTGATTCCGAAGCCATGTTTTTCACTGTCATTGACCTCAAGAATGCATTTTTCAGTGTTCCTATTCATCCAGACAGCCAGTTTCTTTTCGGATTTTGTTTAAATGGAAGGAGCTATATGTTTACACGCGCTCCTCAAGGTTTCACAGAAAGCCCTAGTATTTACAGTCAAGCACTCAAGAGACAACTAGACAACATTCACATGCCAACTGACACTGCCCTGCTCCAGTATGTCGATGATCTCCTGATCACAGCCCGTTCTGAACGTGACTGCGAGCGAGCATCACTTACAGTCCTGTATTTTCTAGCCGAGATGGGGCACAAGGTGTCACCTTCGAAGCTTCAATTCTGTGTTCAGCAAGTGGTATACTTAGGACACTTGCTGTCCAAGAGGGGTAGGCAGTTGACACCAGACCGCATCCAGTTAATAGCGAGTCTTCCCCAGCCCAGAACCCAGAAGGAGGTACGTGCCTTTATCGGCCTTACTTCTTATTGTAGACAATGGATTCCCCAGTATGCATTTCTAGCCAAGCCACTGATACAGTTAACGACACAGGAGGCAGCCGTATCGACTGTCCTCCCTTGGACATCTGACCATACACTTAGTTTCAACGAGTTAAAGAAAGCCCTATGTCAAGCTCCAGTTCTAGCTACACCGAACTACAGTAAGCCTTTTACACTTTTCGTTACTGAACGCGAAGGTACAGCATTATCTGTTCTCACACAAGATCAAGCAGGACAATACAAGCCCTGTGCTTATTTTTCGAGCACATTAGATCCAGTCGCCCAGGCGTTGCCTGCGTGCCTCAAGTCAGTTGCAGCCACAGCACTAGCTATCAGACAAAGTGATTCCATAGTTTTAGGGCATTCCCTGACAGTACAAGTCCCACATTCAGTAGAAGTTCTTTTAAACCGAACACAAACTCAGCACTTGACAATTGCACGTTTAACAGGTTATGAATTGACACTGTTCCAGCCACACATAGAAATCAGACGCTGCAACGTCCTGAATCCTGCTACACTGTTACCATCAGTTAATTCAAATCCAGACACACATGACTGTGTGGAAGTAGTCAACATTACGACTAAGCCAAGACAAGACCTGACAGACATTCCGTTACCAGATCCTGACCTGACACTTTATGTGGATGGTTCATGTATGAGAACTAGTACAGGAGAACTAGTCGCCGCATATGCAGTAACTACTGACACCGAAGTTATTGAGACACACCGTATTGACACCCTGTCCGCTCAAGCAGCAGAGCTAGTCGCTCTGACACAAGCCTGTATACATGCCAAGAACCTGAAAGTTAATGTTTACACAGATTCACGTTACGCATTCGGAGTTGTACACGACTTCGGAGTGCTCTGGCAGGAGAGAGGTTTCATGACTTCTCATGGAACCAAGATTCAGCATGGTCTCCTTATTCAAGCTCTGTTAGATGCCATACATTTACCGACATCCATTGCTATCATGAAGTGCAAAGCACATACGAAAGTTACAGACATTATTTCCCGAGGTAATGATCTAGCAGACCGCACAGCCAAGCTTACAGCACAGACTCCAGACATTCCAGTTAATCAGACACATACTCCAGATCCGATTACATGCATGACAGTTAAGGACCCTACACAAGATGTCATAGATATCCAGTTACATGCTACTCCCGATGAAATCAAGAAATGGTCTGAACAAGGAGGGGTCCAGACAGATCAAGGATGGTTAACGAAGGGTAGAGCCACATGGTTTCTCCCCGATTCTATGGTTCAAGTCATTATCAATACCGCACATAGTCCAGCACATTTAGGAGAAAAAGCTATGTTAGACAGTATCCAGAACATTTGGTTCAACAAGCATTTACGAGCTGCAGCCAAGCAGAAAGTCCGCACCTGTATGATATGTTGTCAGTTTAATCCAGGTAAAAGTGTCCCGGTGGAACAAGGTGGTTTCCAGCCCCCTGACCACCCTTTTGAGGTCCTCCAGATGGATTATATTCAGATGGAGCGATGTCGAGGTTTCAAGTATGTCCTTGTAGTTGTATGCGCTTTGTCCAGGTGGACAGAGGCATATCCAGTCCCAGATTACACAGCCGCGACCACTGCCAAGCAGTTGGTTCGTGAATTCTTCCCTAGATATGGACTCCCTAGAGTCGTATATTCTGATAACGGTCAGCCATTCTCATCTGAACTCATGAAGCACGTTTCCCTTTTGTTAGGGTACCAGTGGAAGTTCCATTGTGTACGCCATCCTGAAGCAGCCGGTCTAGTCGAAAGACATAATCAGACCCTGAAAATCCGCATTGCTAAAATCTGTAAAGAAAAAGGTGTGGACTGGCTAGTAGCTCTGCCAGTCGCTTTGTTTTATATGCGCATGGTCGCACATTCCAGATCAGGTCTGTCCCCGTATGAGGTCGTATTCGGCCGCCCCCCTAACATGTGGGGTACTCCTAGACCCCGAAGTATTACTGATGTTTCATGTAATATGCTGACAGATTACCTAGCTTCCTTGATGTCTGCCCTCAACTCATGTCGTTCACAGGTTGCTGCCGCCTTTCCAGACAATACCGAGGTGGCACCGCACGAGATCGTTCCAGGCTCCCTAGTGATGGTCCGGAATTTCGACAGATCAAGTCCGCTGGAACCACGTTGGAAAGAGCCACGTCAGGTCCTCTTGACCACCCGTACTGCCGTCAAGTTGGAAGGCAGAAAAGGATGGATCCACCTGTCTCATGTTAAACTTTTTAAAGGACTGAAATCCGTTTCTAAAAACATTTCCCAGGATTTGAAGGATTGCCCGAATATTGCTCTTAAGGACTGTCCCGCACAAGACATTATTACAACCCCTCCCTTGTTAGAGAAAACTCCGCAGCAGGAGTATAAGTTAAAGCTCAGGTCTAGTAAAATAAGTCAGTCAGTTTGATTGTATAAGTCCTCCCCTAGGTGAAACGGTTAGACTGTTTCTGACATGTATAAAATAGACCCCCATAGTGAGAGAGTCAGTCAAAGTTCAATCAGATGTATCGTTTTTCTGAGTTTCGTATTATTCATCAGCATAATGATTTCCTGCACCAGCTATGCGTTCTATCTGTATTTTCCAGTTCCTCATGTAAATATGTCTGCTAATGCTACAGTAGAGCACACGTTTAGTGATCTGCCTCCTCACGAATATTCTTACCGCCTCGCTATGCGCAACAATTCTTTCATCCGTATGTTACATTATTCACACCAGACCAGCAATGCCACTAATTGTTGGGTGTGTGGTCGACTCCCCCCTTTCCAGACGCCGAAGGGAGTTCTGCCACTTTTTCCTTATCCATTCTCACACAATGGTTCGTGTGGAGCATGGTCCACGTTAACGTCATCCTCAACAGATATGTCTTTTCTTAACAGTACATGTTTTCCAGACAAGCAAGGTTTCCCCCACAGAACAGGTTTAGATCTAGAGAATGAAGTGTATAATTTAGGTAATTATTCGTCGAATTTCATGGTCCTGAATGTTCAGTCTGATACTACTCCAGACTTACCTGCTATTTCAGTACTACCAGTCAAAGGCGAATTATGTGTCCGTAATTATGGTTCCGTACACGTAGGACATAGTGAATGTACTACTGTTATCCAGTATAGTGACAGTGGGAAATCTGTTTTCAAAGCTTCACGTCATTCTTATTTTATTTGTGGTCAAACCGCATATGTCCGTCTGCCTCTCGATTGGGAGGGAACCTGTTACATTGCCTTCCTACTGCCACCTGTTTTCCTAGCCCCATCTGATTATCACAGAAACACACATCTAGTACACATTAGACATAGAAGGGAGTCCCCAATTGTCGATTATACTGAAACTACTCTAGAACAGTATACAGATTTCAATAAAGGTTTCTTCTTCTTTGTAGGACCTGTCCAGAATAGTAAACTGATCCGTAGGTTAACAAGAACCCTTGAAGCTGTAGTAAATGAGACTGCCTCTGCTCTAGGTAACCTAACCGAAGAACAATCTGCTATGAGATTTGTCGTTTTGCAAAATCGTCTCGTCCTTGACGTCATACTGGCCGATAGGGGCGGGGCCTGTAGAGTCATCGGATCTAGTTGCTGCATTTTCATTCCAAATAACGCGCCGTCTGTTTATTCAGCTATAACCAGACTCCATAAAATTGCCCATCTGTTACACCAAGATCCAGGCACCTGGACATGGTCCGGTTGGTTCTGGAATATAATTTCCGCCTGGGGATGGAAAGTCCTGTCCTTTCTAGGTATTGCAGTAGCGATCATATTCAGCTGCTGCCTCTGTATACAATGTGGCCCTGCGATTTGCAGCATGTGTGCTACCTCTTGTATTCCTAGTCCTAAGCTCCGTTCTAAGTCCCGTTCCAGGATAATTCGAGACGAGCAAATGATACTGTATGAAATGATAGACGGTATCATGAAAATTGATGTTTCCTGATGGAAACGTAGTGACAAGGAGGGAATGTGGAAAAGTAAATTTTGCCATGTTCTGTGTCCCTACGCCTCATCCATCATATGTTATGTGTGCATGACCAATATGCATATGTTATTCCCCATGTCTGATTAATGACGCAATTACAGTTGTGTCCACCTTTAGTATGCTAGTTTCCAGTCCTCGTGAATACTACGAATATCAGGCCTATGTAAAGTAATGTTGCCACGTTTCCCAGTGTGCACGTTATTCCATTATAAAGTCCCCGTTTCCAGGCCTCAACAGGGCCCGGACCACAGATTCAGCTCCTGTCTCCTGAAAGCCTCGCTGAGGAGCGATACAGCCCCCACCTGTATCCTCGACCCTTCACTTACTTCCTGCCTCGCAGTGCCCGGTGCAGCTTGGCTCTGCCTCTGAGTCTGCCAAGAGTATGTTATAGTTCCAGCTATCAGTTCAGTCCTCCTCCTCTGCATTCCTAAGCTACTGAACTGCATCAATAGTTTCCGTCATTGTCTAGCCTTCTCGTCTCCACGTTAGAGAAATACTGTATTAATGGTCATTTAATATTCTTCATCACGCACTACATGTAGAATAATGCATGGTCCAGTCTTAGAATCAAGTTAGCTTTTCCCCTCATGACTTCTAGTTTATATCCACATGTTCCCTAAACATCAGATACCAGATAGGGTTTAGGTACATGTCGCTCCGACCCTCCAGACTCTAGTCTCTGCTCCTAGCACAGAGTTCGTAGCCCCCAGCTTCTCCTAGTAACACGTCATTGCCAGTTTACGCGCACCATTAGGTTAGAGGTCCCGGCTCCTTAGGTAGCCCCCTCCAATGTTTCCGCCCCATTTCATGACATATTCTGTTACGTTTGCATCACATGTCTATGTATACTCCCAGTTACACCTCTTTTTACTGTTATCTTTCGCGACTGCTACGCGTCACGCCTTCTGCTCCACCCACTGCTACGCCTACTGCAATGTAATGCTATGTGTCTGCGCTATGTATATAAGTTGATGTATTGTTATTAAAAGTTAGCGCGCTCATCCCAGACCCGGCCCCAGCAGCTGCTGGGTCATCCTATGCAGGTTGTCCTGATCCCGTCCTTATGCTGTAATAAACCTGCAGAAACTCCTACTACCTCGAATCTTGACTCTTATTTTATTGAGCTATCTGTTATTCATTCATTCATCCAAAAATAGATCCGGTATTATTTATTTATATACCACAGCAAGCACGTAGCAAAATAGTAAATAGCTACAATAACGCAGGGGAGCACAGTAATAAGTTCGTAGAAAAAAAGAACTACACCTACATGAGAGAATCGCACTGAAAGAAACAGCGCGTGGACAGCTGAATTCCCAGCCAAGCAGCAAGAAAATAACAGAAAAAAGTAATAAATGTTACCAACTGCAGGCATCAAAGGCGAAACACCCTGGACAGCCACTTCCAACTGTAATATGGTAGCAAAAGCGGCGCTTCTGAGGAGAAACTGCAGCAGCGTCAAGAGCGGTAAAATGGCGGCTGTCCGTGAGGAAAAACGAGCTTCTCAGGAGCGTGAAATAGAAGTCATGCAGCCGTTGTCCAAAACATCAGAAAAACCCCATCAAGCAGCTGCCTGCATGTTCCGCTGCTGAAGTCTGCCTTTTCCGCTACTAGGGGCAGGTAATAACGGAGAAATTAGCTCGACGGGCCGAACTCGTCTCGGAGCTCAAGCGCGACACGCCATGCAGAAGCGGCGCGCAAGCCACGCCGGCATCAGGAAAAATTTCAAATGAAACTGACTTAAAGAGGAAGACTCTATTTAACGAGGTATAATGTGACCATCAAACACTGTGTAAATAGTGCTTAATTTGAGCAGAGGCTACAAATCCTAAATGATTATGGATATCATGACCAGGCTTCAGGTGCACGGTCTGAAAAAAAAGTTACAAAGGAGCATTGGCAAAGCCAATAGGCCTTGCGGTGACTACCAGCCTTTTGGCTTTGTCAATGGTTGTTTTGTATTACCATGGTTTTTACCAAAATGTGTTGTCAAGGTAGCAGACAACTCATTTTAATTAAAAAAATATTAATAAGAAAAAAAATCCTAAAAGCAAAAATATTTCTTTCGTTTCAAAAAGTAAACACTGTCATAGTAGTCGAGGGTACTCATTGACGGGGCCTGGCAGGTTCCCCAGTAGGAAAGATTTGCAAAACCATATTAAAACAAGCATTGACAAAGTGAAAATGCAGGTAGCCAATGCTTAACCTATTGGTCAATACGGTGGGCTACAGCATTAGATTTATGAAACTGTTGTTCAAAGATTTGCAAGCTAAGGCATATGCAAATCTATTTCTTCCACGTGTACTACCAGGAGTAGGAAAAGTACAAATTGCAAAAAGGATCTATGGTAGTATTATTGCCACAAAGACTATGCTTCATGAGTTAAAATTAAAGTGTCCAATCTTTTGGCATTCACAAAGAAAATAACAATTCATGTTGGGTTAATGTAGAAATGTCCTCCCTTTTCAGCCTATAATAGAGGTGCCTCAACTCTCTGTATTTCTACAGAAACTAGCTCATTTGCATGATTCTGATAGTTTCCAGAAACATTAGCATTGCACTAGCCACACCTGCAATTTAGCTGCAGATGACTGTACTTTTTAAAAATGTTCTACACCCTTAATAAGCTGGTTTTAGAGGAGGAGCTACGCTAGCAACCAAGATGGCCGCATAAGCTCCCGGCTCCGCCGACCTCTGCCGTAGGCTCATGAATCCTGACTCCCATCCTGATTTCCCACCGGACTCCCATGCAGCTGAAGTGTGCCTGATTCTAAAGGTGCAATCCCGGAATTTCTAGCTGCTCGGATGACGAAGATACGTCGTGCGCCATTCTTGGCCTAACTCAGAGTTGCAGCCGGGGCCTCGAGTTATAACCCGGCCGGGTTGGAGTTGAACAACATTGGCCGCGGGACGTGGGTGGTTCCGGTCTCCCGAAGTGGCATCTTTCTTTTCTGTTTTGGATGGTGACCTGGTGGCAGCTTCCTCCTGCAACTACTGCGGCTTTCCATATCGACTGCTTTGACCGGGGATCCGCTGCCCGGACGCCCTGTTGAGCTCCCGGGGTTGATGGGCTTGGTTCCTCGTTGGCGGCGACGGCACTGCGATCGTGCTTTGGTGGCACCCACAGTTGTCATCTACATTGTTTCTGCCTGGTGCCCCGGAGAAGTCGACCTCCGGGGTTCAGATACCCGCCCGGTCGCTCACTGAGGGGCGATGGAACGGGCCGACACTACACCGTCGCTGCGCAATGTAATGGGCGCCATTGGGGAGCTCAACAAACGAGTCACCGCCACCTTCCAAAGGATGGTTTTAACGGTTGACCACATCTGCCGGAGACCGGATTCCGACCCTTTGTTGGTCGTGAGCCGAGAGGCCTTACCCGCGGAGCAAGCTCCGATTGCTATCGAGGACCCTGTGCGGACGTCGGACCTGGAAATTTCTTGCGACCCTAAGATGGCGGCGAGCGAGCCCGAAAGTACTGGTTGTGTGTTCTGCCCTCTGTCGATACCGCCCGAGATGGATGTGACTATTTCTGTACTTCAGTGTGTCTTCTCCACGGACTATCGGATTCATACCTCGCCTCTTTCAGAGAATGCTCAAAAACGCTTTGCTGGCTTATCGTTGGTGGGCAGTGGACCTGGTTTGACTTTTGAACTTTGTCAGCGTTTATCCTGGTATCACCCCTTCTGTGGCGACTTTGAGCCGTTTCTGTCTTTGGATGTTCTTTTTGTGATGGCGGTTCGAATGGTCAGGGCTCGCATGAAGAATCGCAGCGGCCTGGTCGTACCTGATGGGGTCTGCGTAATGGATCGTCAGGGCCAGGGCTGACTTTGCAATGTTTTCTTTTGGCTTTGCCGGGTTGTATCTGTGGGAGCGAGGGCCGGATGGGATTCTGATTGTCTGGGTATTGTGTAACTGCTATGTTCGTAACGGGATGTGCTGCCTCTGTGGTGCCGGGGGCCGGGCGGGACGGTCCTTTCTCTGTTTGTAGCTCCCCTATTGAATTTTTATTGCTCTGCTATAACTTGCTTATTGCTGTGGTAGGGGATGTCTGCTTCTGGTGGGGGGATGGGACTCTGGGAGCCCGTATCGTTTTGTACCATATCTCCTCCTCCAGCTTTTCCCTTCCTTGGGGTGTAGTTTAGTGGGCGACAGGCACGCTGCTAGTGGGGTTAGGTCGTAGCCATCGGCAGGGGTGTAGGGTGGGGGGTTGTGGGGAGGTTTTTTATTTTTCCTTTATTTTTTTCTATGAACTTTCTATTCCCTTTTCCTTTCTTCACAAGAAATGTGGCATACTCTCCTGATCTTTTGTCCATCATATCTGGGTGTTGCATGTCCAATTCGTATATCCTGTATTCCTGGTGGTCGGGTGCTGTTGCGATGTACTGTGGTCCCTTGCATCTTATTGTTTTGCTTCAGCTTTAAGCTGGTATTGATCCTTTTTTTCGAGGCCTATGATTGTGGAGTATTTCTTCAACTTATTTGCCTGTCCCCAGCTGGACTGTATTTCACCAAATGACACCTGATATGTATATTTTCTTTCTTGTGTTATAATCAATAAAAATATATATTAAAAAAAAAAAAAAAAAATAAGCTGGTTTTAAAATAATCCTATTTTTTTTTCTTGGGATCTTTCTTTAATTTGTGATATAAAAATTGTCAGATACTAGCAAGTCTGGTCTAGCAAGTCTGGATAATCATTAGGCTGATGTAAAAGTACAGACCATGTCCAACACAAAATTAAGTAATAAAGGTACACATAAACCCAGAATTACATAAGAGCTGTGTCACCATAATACACTCCCAAGTATACTTCACCATCCCCTCCCTTTCTCATCTCCCTTGTACCATTCAATTTCTGCTTGACCTTTTTTTCCTTACTTATCGGCATGAGTCAAGTGCTCAGTTTGTGTGGGCAGGACCAGCACTCTCATGAGGTTGCTGGAACGGAAATCAGTTAAATCAATACTTGGTTTACCCTAACACAGGCAGATCCCCGCTCCCAGACTCTGTAAGTCTGATGGACCTTTGCCACTGTGTTACAGAAGATCAGGAAGAAATCATTAAAAACAGTGTAATCACAATCTCTATGCAAAGTTCAGTCAATTGTGAGAATTAAGGTGTAAGTTTCCATACGTTGTATTCATTTTTATTTCAATAAATCAATCATGAACAGAACTCGATAAAAAATTTGGTTAATTTGAAATTCATAATAAAAGCATTAGGTGTGTTCCATAAACAAAATAATCCATATTCTAAGAATCGGGCGAAAAAGGTGTCTTTTAGAACCTATAAAGGGTCCCATTTCGAGGGAGTGAGAAATCAAGCATAAAGCTCATAAATTAATTCGAAATTCAATTATGATCAAAGTAGAACTTCCCATAAAGAAAAGTTTAGGAACCTCAGTAGAGTCTCAGAGCAGCAGGATATAAGGCAAGGATAAAGGGGGCTGAAGATGGCAATAGTAAATTGCGCAATGGCGTAAGCTACTCTAGGAAAATGCACTATTATGGAGAGTTGAAAGCGATGTATCAGTTAATGTTGCATCTTTTCTCCCTCTTGTTCAATTAGCTTTCAGTGCTGTCTTGGGAATAGGATCATTCTTCTTCTCACACGAATACAATAGCTCACAAACAGAAACATTAACAAGCTACTTTGAAATGAAGACTTAGATTCTTGCAGAACATTTTCTCATGTGAGAAATATTTTCTCAGAAGTCTATCTACATGTCTAACCTTCTAAAATATGAACTTGTAAATGTTGCTACCAATGATCTATGTAAACATTGGGACATCTTCATAACGAATTAAAACATTTCTGCATGACATCATCCCTTGGGAATGAAGCAAGTATGTTTAAAGAGGTCACATTCAGTTTAAATGCTGCATTTTATATTAATCAATCAATCAATAATTTGTAGAGTGCACTACATACTGAGCTCAGGGGGAGCTGTTACTGTTCGAACAACCAGGTCTTGAGAAGTCTCCTGAAGGTCAGCAGGTCCTGAGTCTGTCGCAGGTGGATGGGGAGGTTGTTCCATGTCTTGGCGGTGAGGTGGGAGAACGATCTGGCGCTGGTCGTCGTTCGGTGGATGTGTGGAATGGTGGCGAGGGTGAGGTCAGCGGAGCAAAGCTGGCGGTTGCGAGTGTAGAAGGTGAGTCGTTTGTTGAAGTATGCTGGTCCGGCATCGTGGAGTGATTTGTGAGTGTGGGCGAGGAACTTGAAGGTGATCCTCTTGTTGATGGGGAGCCAGTGTAGGTCCCTCAGGTGGGAAGTGATGTGGCTGTGGTGGGGGATGTCGAGGATGAGGCATGCGGAGGCGTTCTGTATATGTTGGAGTCTCTTCTGAACTTTGGCCGTGGTTCCCGCATAGAGGGTGTTGTCCAGCCTTCTGGTGATGAGGGCCTGGGTGACCGTCCTTCTGGTCCTGGTGGGGATTCATCTGTATATCTTGCGAAGCATGCTGAGAGTGTTGAAGCAGAAGGAGGAGAAGGCGTTGACTTGCTGGGCCATTGACAGTGATGAGTCCAAGATTTACCCTAGGTTGCGTGCATTGTCGGTGGGTGTTGGTGCAGCTCCCAGCAAGGCCGGCCACCAGGAGTTGTCCCAGGCGGAGGGGGTGCAGCCGAGGATGAGGACCTCCATCTTGTCCGAGTTCAGTTTCAGGCGACTGTTCTTCATCCATTCGGCAATGGCCTTCATTCCTTTGTGGAAGTTGGTTTTGGCGGTGGCGGGGTCTTTGGTGAGGGAAAGGATCAGCTGGGTGTCATCGGCGTATGAGATGATGTTGAGGTTGTGAAATCAGATGATGTTGGTGAGTGGTGTCATGTAGACGTTGAAGAGGGTCGGGCTGAGGGATGATCCCTGGGGTATACCGACTGTGATATTTTTGGCTTCGGATCGGAATGGAGGGAGACGGACTCTCTGGGTTCTGTCAGTGAGGAAAGAGGTGATCCAGTCCAGGGCCTTGTCGCGGATACCTGTGGTTTGGAGGCATGTGCGTAGGGTGTGGTGGCAGACAGGGTTGAAGGCGGCCGAGAGGTCTAGGAGGATGAGGGCTGCGTTTCGCCGTTGTCCAGCAGGGTCCTGATGTCGCATTGGCGTCGATGACGGTGGTTTCAGTGCTGTGGTTGCTGCAGAATCCGGACTGGGATGAGTCCAAGATGTTGTTTTCATCAAGGAATCAAGACAGTTGTCTGTTGATGATCTTCTTGATGATTTTTGCCGGGAATAGTAGCAGGGAGATGGGTCGTAAGTTCTCGAGGTCCTTAAGGTCTTCCTTGGGTTTCTTGAGTAGGGCGTTGATCTCTGCCTGTTTCCAGCTTTCTGGGAAGGTGGCGGTCTGGAATGAGCTGTTGAGGATCTTTTGGAGTTGGGGTGCGATGATGGCACTCCCTTTGTTGAAGATGTGGTGGGGCAGGGGTCTGACGGTGAGCCGGAGTGGATGGTGTTCATGGTTTTGAGTGTGTCTTCATTGTTGACGTGGTTCCGGGAGGTCAGGAGGCCGGTGTGACTGGGGAGCAGTGAGTCTACGGTGTTGGCAGCTGTCGGGGGAGTCTGACTATTGAAGATGTCGTGGATGCCTATGATCTTGCGGTGGAAGAAGGTAGCTAGAGAGTCGCCGTTCTTGTGATGGCAGGATGTTGTTGGAGCTGGAGCTGGGGTTGGCAAGTTCCTTCATGATGTTTAGGAGCTCTTTGCTGCTGTGCGCGTTGTTGTCGATGCGTTCCTTGAAGGAGATCCTTTTGGCGGTCCGAATGAGTTGGTTGTATCTGCGGCTGGTGTTCTTGAGGGCTGCTTGGTTGTGTGGTGTTTGCTTGAGGCACCATTTCTTCTCGAGTCTTCACCAGGTGTGCTTGGATGTCTGGAGATCAGCGGTGAATCAGATAGACCTTCTGTCGGTGCGTCTGTTTGAGGGTTTCTTGATCGGGGCGAGAGTGTTAACGTAGTTGTCGATCCATTGCCCGAGGTTGCGGGCGGCTGTGTCAGTGTGGTCAGTAGATGGGTCTCGGGCAAGGGTAGTGATTAGCTAGTGTTCGGTGACCCTGTTCCAGCTGCGGTGGGGTGCTCGTTGCTGGTGGTTGTGTGTGGCTGTTCTTGTTGTGGTTGTATTTTATTAGAGAGAAAAATGTTAGAAAGATCTGCCTTCCTTGTGTTGTTGCTGCTGTGAGATAAAATGTGAGTGGATCAATAAAGGACGATGGCATAATAGCCTACATGCCTTTAATAATTTTAAGATTTTGTACCGCTGGGCTATTGAAAATCCCCATTGTCTGCTCTTTCAGCAGTGCATTTTAAACACTGTGCTTTGTTCTTCTGTGTTTTGCAAGGTTTGCTGGAGAACAATTCTACCGATTCATTGCAAAATGGATTTATTTAATGGCGTGCAGAGACAATAACCTTACATAGCATGCTCAGGGATCTTAAATCAGATACCTGTGGAAAAAGGAAAGCTCTTTTCTGCATAAGGTCAGGCGTAATGGAACTACTTCCCCTTCAGGAGCATGCTGTAAAGTCTGGATATTCCTTTCTTACGTGTGCCTGCTGATGAAAGCAGCAACAGAAAAGTTGATAAAAAATATGGTACCTGTAAAGAAAATAATCCTTATTTCAAGTTACAAGATAAAGCAGAGATATATTTGGAGATATGGATTCCTCATGCTAAGTTACTTCAAAGAGTTTCAGCACTGAGGGGCATATTTACAAGCCCCTTGCGCTGCAGTTGCATCACTTTTTGTGACACAGAGGCAGCTCAAACCACCAAGTCATATTTATGAGGCCACGCAAAGCAACTTTGCATGGCTTTGAATGTCCTCATGGTTATAGAGTGAGAAAAAGCAGTGCAAATCACTGCGTTGCCTCACTCTGCGCTAGTGAGGTGCTCCATGGGCGTTGCGGTGGCCGTTCCCATGCAACACCCATGGATTTTGACAGATCCCCCAATATACAAGGTCATGTAAACCTGGGGATGCACCAAAACCTTACACCTCCCCAGGGAATGCACAACGAGGAGAAATTACTTTATTTCTCCTCGTTTCTGCCTGCTGCATGCAAAAAAGGCACCCTTACACAATGGTGCAAGAGTGCCTGCTTTGGCGTTCGGCAGCTGAAACTGCGTCAGTGCAGGGGAAAAGGACAGGAATGCACCCTAAGCCATATATGCAGAGCATTCCTGCCCCTTCACTTTGAGGCAGGGCAGTGGAGAAAAGGTGACTTGCTGCGCTGTCCTGTGCCAAATCCCCCTAAGCATGCCCCCACATTTTGTGCACAAAGATTGGCTTGGCTACTTGGTGGTGTAGTAAGTCCTGATGAAATTCGGATAACGGAGTGAAATGCGTTAGGTGTGTTTACTTTCTGGATATACTTTGAAGAAAATAAATAAAGAATTGCTTTAATAAAAGTAATAACGTGTGGATGGATTCAATTATCTAAACTGAGAGTTATTCAAATTAGGAAGATGATTGCCAAGACTTTACTTCAAG
This sequence comes from Lissotriton helveticus, assembly GCF_964261635.1. Lineage (NCBI taxonomy): Eukaryota > Metazoa > Chordata > Amphibia > Caudata > Salamandridae > Lissotriton > Lissotriton helveticus. Next base: position 402,453,830 of record NC_136069.1, on the reverse strand, counting down.
AATGAGTCTAGGGATATTGAAATGCATTTGTTGCAGCTTAGACAGTCAGGACGCCCCTCTATCGTTTGCAAATAAGTGTTCGATGGCAGCTAACGCAGGGGGGTGGTCACTGATGACATATAATTACCAAGCGCAACTGTTTTTTGTGGCATATTGCTCCACAACCGTCTTTCTCTATTGACATAGTTAGTGCACTTTTTTTGGCAAGCAGTCAGGCATAAATGTACTGAGGGACATACATTTTAGCTGCAGCAGATCATAAGCTTGTAGTCGGAATTGAGCAAGCGTACAGGTCTTACGTACTTTTGGTTTAAAACCATTAAGATGTCATTGTTGTGACATGGTTTGTGCTTGGAGAAGTGTCCCATGCGTGGGAAGACTTTTGTTGCTGCTTTCATCAGCGGGCACACGGAAGAAAGGAACATCCAGACTTTACAGCAAGCTCCTGAAGGGGAAGTAGTTCCATTACGCCTGACCTTATGCAGAAAAGAGCATGCATTTTTCCACAGGTATCTGATTTAAGGTCCCTGAGCATGCTATGTAAGGTTATTGTCTCTGCACGCCATTAAATAAATCCATTTTGCAATGAATGGGTAGAATTGGTCTCCAGCAAACCTTGCAAAACACAGAAGAACAAAGCACAGTGTTTAAAATGCACTGCTGATAGAGCAGACAATGGGGATTTTCAATACCCCAGCGGTACAAAATCTTCAAATTATTAAAGGCATGTAGGCTGTTATGCCATCATACTTTATTGATCCACTCACATTTTTATCTCACAGCAGCAACAACACAAGGAAGGCAGATCTTTCTAACATTTTTCTCTCTAATACAATACAACCACAGAAAGAACAGCCATTTTCGTTCTTTCGTGATGCAACTCAAAAAGATAATTAAACTCTGAAAGTGATACAAGGTGTGAGAGGTAAGTATGTGTTTGAGGGTTGCTTTTGGTCGTTGATTATTATAGAAATAAATTCAGGCAGAACTTGTTTGAATATGAGAAATGTTGAGTTCAGGCTCTGATTTTAATGGGGTTTTCATTCAGAAAGAGGTGAGTTGTCTGTTTAGTATAGTTATTCATATGTTGTTGGTGGTTGGTTCGTACAGTGCGGGCTGACATGTAATGGCTGTGCATTGGTCTAAAAGACGAAAACCCAAACAATCCAAATTCACAATATGATGCACTATGTTAAAAATGCATTGCTGTGGAGTAGACAACTTAACTTTTCATGCGGTTTGCAATACAGGCTTAATTCGGACTATTTGTATTCTTTTTTTTAGTTCAAGAAATTTTTATTAATCATGAAGTAAGGTATCAATACAGAATAAAGCAAGAAAAGTGAAGGAAAGAGGTGGGGGAAGGGGGAACAAAGAAAGAAGGTGTATCATGGGCAATAAGAATAAAAAATTAAGAAGTACAATAATTATGCATAAAAAAACAGGAGCAAATAAGGACAAAGCAGATAATAATGCAGAAAAATACTGGAAGTGAAAAGGGTATCATGGGGGTTTAGGAACCTCCTGCTGAGCAGGCCGTGGACAGAAAGAACGAGTTACACAATTATCCAAATGCAATGTAACAGGGAGCCATAGGTCTGCACGTTTGGTTGCCAATTGAGCAGGAAAAACAAAAGCAGTATCAAGTCTGTGGTTATGGCAAACATTATACCACCATGCTTTAAAAGAAATGGCAGAAGAGGTCTTCCAATTGATTGTAATCTGTTGGAATTCAACAGCCAAGAGCAAATCAACAATACGAACATGTAACTCAGTCGCCTCCCAGCAAGGAGAAAGGCTCCCTAGAAAAATATGTGTGTGAGAAAAGGGAATACATGTGTGGAAAATCACATTAATTTGAGCCCAAACCTGCAACCAAAAATCATGCACATGTTTACAAAGAAAGAGCACATGAAACAGAGTGGCGTGAGCTGAGGAGCAGGACCAGCAAACGTCTGAGACAGTAGAGAACCTTTTGTTAAGGGTGAAAGGGGTAAGGAGCAACCTGTTGTAAATGAAAAATAAGGATTGCGTCAAGGACGCTGCTCTAGATGTTTTACGAACCTTTGTCCATATCCTGTCTCATAAGGATATTGGCCAAAAAACAGCAAGGTCCTGTTCCCACTGCTCCTCAACTTTAGACTTAGGTCTAGCAGAGACATGAGCATGAAGATGCTTGTAAATGACGGAAGCTTTAGGAGTGGTATGCAGGAGAGAGTGAAGTCGGAGGGCATGGTCAGGAGAAGTGGGGGAAGGTGATGTCTGTATGAGACGTGTGTAGACCTCCATTACAGCGGCTTTAAGTAGGAGGTATTTGGGGGCAAAGGAGGAAGGCAAATCAAAGGAGGAACAAAGAGTGTGGAAAGGCAGAAAGGTGGAGTGTGAGAACAACTGCGAAATCCAAAGCAACCCTCTGGTCCTCCAGCATTTCCAGTAAAATGGTTTGTTATGAATTAAGAGATATTTGTTATGCCAAATAGTGGAGGAGAGAAAGTCAGCCACAGTCAGAGGGGGAGGAGGGTTAGAGGATAAAAAAAGCTTGACAGTGAACTTATGAATAGGAGTAGGAATCAAGGAGGGCTTACGGGAGAAGGAAATATACTCAGCAAAGGAGAATGGGGAAAGGAGGAGACGTTCAAGTTTAGTCCACAAAGGACAGGGCGAGGCGGGATCCTGGAGCCAGAAGGAAGCTTGACGTAACAAAAAGGCCTTTTGATAAGCTACAAAGTCTGGAAAATGTACTCCACCTTCAAGAGCGGGGCGAATTAGTCTGATAAGGGACATTCTTGGTTTCTTATTATGCCATAAGAAAGAGGAGAGGATCAAATTAATTTTTTTCAAGAATTTGGCTGTGATAGAAACAGGAATATTAGAAATTGTGTAAAGAATTATAGGAGATAACATCATCTTGATGGTGTCAAGGCGACCCCACCAAGACAGATAAAGGGGATGCCATCTAGCTGTAAGGTCGGATATTTTCAGAGAACATTTGGTCAAACAGAGGGAGATAGTGTCTGGGATGGAAGGAGTGATGTACAAGCCTAAACATTTAATGTGAGAGGGACTCCAAGTGAAATTGGAGGCGCTGAAGTCAGGTTTAAAGGTGAACTTCGTCAAGGGCAGAATCTCACATTTGTCACTATTGAGTTTGTAGCCAGAAATTAAAGAGTAATTCCGCACTTCTTCCAGGAAAGCGGGAATGGATTCTGTGGGGTTAGAGATGAAGAGTAAAATATCATCTGCATAGGCAGCAAGTTTGATGGGAGAGTCCGCCGTTTGAAAACCATGTAAGTTGGGATTCTGGCGAAGCTTGGACAAAAAGTGTTCTAGAGCGAGATTGAAGAGGAAAGGTGAAAGGGGGCAACCCTGGCGAACGCCTCTACCAAGATCAAAGTAGGAGGAGATCTGACCATTCGCATATACCGCAGCCCGTGGTCGAGAGTACAACAGTGAGACTAGGGAAATGAATTTAGGGCCAAAGCCAAACCATCCGAGAGTGTGAAAAAGATATGGCCATTAGACCCTATCGAAAGCCTTCTCGGCATCTAGGGTGATCGCTGCCAGGGAGCTTTGAAGATGTGACGATTTGGATAATATATTGAATAAAAGTCTGGTGTTGTCAGTAATATAGCGACCCTTCACAAAACCAGACTGTTCTTCGCCTAAGAGATCGGGAAGTAAAAGATCCAATCTTATCGCCAACGCCTTGGCGAAGAGTTTGTAATCAATATTAACAAGGGAAATGGGTCTATAATTTTTGCAGTGCTGTGCATCCTTTCCTTCTTTGGGTATTAAACAAATATGTGCGTCAGAGAAGGTGCCTGAAGAGGTACCTAGATCAACAAAAGTTGTGAGGAGAGAGTGTAACTTTGGGATTAATAAGTTGGAAAAGTGGAGATAGAACTCAACAGTAAAGCCATCTGGCCCAGGAGCTTTATTGAGCTTAAGACGTTGGAGTGCAGTGGTCACTTCCTTCTGCAAGATGTCAGTCTCCAAAGAGGAGAGATCAAGAGGGAAGTGTACAGGCCTTTGGATAGTAGAAAAGAAATGTGTGAGGGAGTGGGTTGAGGGTTGGGTTTCAGAGGTGTATAAAGTTTTGTAAAAGCGGGAAAACTCAGTGAGAATGTCAGCATCTTTATGTTGTAAGTTAGAGTGGGTGTCGTAAATGGATTCAATATGCATTCTGTTGTGCTTGACCTACACATAATTAGCAAGAAGTTTCCCAGCTTTATTTCTCCCACCGTAGAACTTAGCACTAGACTTTAGCAAATAAAGGGAGGCATCGTCCGTGGACTTTTCATTAAATTTCATCTTGGCAGCGACAAGGGCAGTCAGACTATCATTTGAGTGGGAGGTAAAATAGACATGCTCCAATCTCTTAATGTCACAGAGGAGATTTTTAGTGTAGAGGCGAGCAGTTCTGCGCTTTTTTGCAACATAACCAATGATAAAGTTGTGTGCTGCAGCTTTGAAAGCTTCCCAAATGGTGTGTTTCGGGAGGGAAGGGTTATTATTAAATAAGAAATACTCATCGAAAAAGGTAGTGAAGGAGGCAGTAAATTTGGGATCTAGGAGAAGGGCATTATTACAACGCCATCTCTTGGGCCCATCAATCGTGGGAAGCACATCACCGCTGATTACAACAGGGGCATGATCTGAGAGGAGAATAGGACCAATTTCAGCAGCGGTGAGTGTTTGAGCGAGAGTGTGAGAAACAAAAATATAGTCAATCCGTGATTGGGAGCGGTGGGATGGTGAGTAAAAAGTAAACTCCCTCAAGGTTGGGTTACAAAGCCGCCAGGAATCGACGAGCTTATGTTGGGAAATGGCTTGGGAGAAAAGCTTGTGGGGTTTGTTGGGGACATAAGTGGCGTCGGAGTTCCTATCAATAAAAGGATCTAGGGGATGATTGCAATCCCCAGCTAGGATAAAGTGATCTGTTGAGAGAACTCAGCCTAAAAAAGAGGTTGACCATTAGTGGGAGCATAAACATTAAGGAGGGAAATTGAAACACCTCTAAGTGATAGTCTGACATGTGTCCATCTGCCGTGAAGATTTGATTCTTGGGAAATAATCGTGAGGGGGAGAGATCTACGACATAATATTGCAACACCATTACGTTTACCATCCCCTTGTGAGTAAAAAACCTCACCCACCCAACCTCGCTTAAGCTTAGCAGATTCTATATCAGAAAGGTGGGTTTCCTGGAGGAACGCAACATCAACATTCAATTTAGCGAGATGTGACAGAATACGTTGACGCTTAATCGGAGAGTTAATACCCTTAACATTCCATGTTACTATATTTAATGACATAAGTTAAATATAAATACGAATAATACTTCGTAAGTAGAATTAGAATAAAGACCCATGAAGAAGGATGGACAAAAAGTAAATAGAAATAAAAGAGAAGGTAGATGCATAAAATAAATTGAAAAAAGAAAAAGAAAGAAGAGAGCAACGAGAAGAGGAAAATATGCAAAGATAGAGAAGAACATGGAAAATGAACAAGGTGGTAAAGGAGTCAGATGGAGAAGAGAAAAGACCATGAAGCATACAACAGCAGTACAACATAAGAGAGATAGCGAATGGACAGGTGAGATGCGAAAGATTTCATCCATAGAGAAGAAGGGAGGGAGAAGCAGAAAGGAGAGAAGACTGAACAAAAAGAAGAAAATAGGGGAAAGACAAAGGGAGAACATACCTACAAAAGGGAAGAATGAGAAGAAACTGCGGAGGGATGGAACCACATAGGTGAGGCAACACATCCAAGGTCGGCAGGGCAGGGAACAAGGGAGACATCATCAAAACGGGGAAGAATTCCTGCGGAGACGAAGAAGAGGAACAAGGGTTAGTGGACAGATAAAAATGAGTCAAAGACAGAGAACAAGAGTAAATGACACCGAAACTAGAAAGGACTAGAAAACAATGAATAAAGACATATGCAAAATATGAGAAGAACACAATGCATTAATATAACATCAATTGGGAGAGCTGCAACTCAGCCAGGAGAAAAGGACGAGGGACCAGAAGAGTCCATGGCAGAAGTCTTGTGCGCATTGATAAAGCTCTGCAAGTGGACTGGATCCTCATAAGTGGTTGTCTTGTTGTTATAGGTGACTTTGAACAAACAAGGGTGATAAAGGCCATATCGTGCTTCCATTGAACGAAGGTCATCTCTCATGCTCAAAAAGGCCTTACGACGGTTAGCAGTAGCTCTTGCAAAGTCCTGGGCAAAAAACAAGGAGGAACCAGACCATTGCAATTTTGGAGAGGATTTGGCAGCCGACAAAACCTTCAGTAGGTCAGTGTATTCCAGAAAATAGAGAATGACGCCATTCGGCCTCTGCGAGGGAGAAGCAGGAGTAGATGGGCGACCTAAACGGTGTGCACGCTGAATATTGAGATTTGTGCCCTCTGGCAAATGAAGCAGTTTGCGAAGGAACGATTTGAAAAAGGAAAGTGAGTCCGAACCTTCAAGTCCTTCCACCAGGCTGTAAATACGGAGGTTATTACGTCTATTCCTGTTTTCCAACTCCTCCACCTGCAGCTGAAAGGTAGACACTTGGGAGTTCAAGTGAGAGACGGTGGAACATGTCTCCTGAAGAGAGGTGACCGAGTGCTCAACTGATGATACCCTAGTTTCCATTTGAGACCAATTGTCCCTGAGAGTCTGAAGTTTGACATTGGTTTCCTCCATAAAAGGACAAAGGGATTTGATTTCCTCCAAAAAAGGGTGGAAAGAGCGGATTTCGTTCAGGAGCATCTCCATGGATACAGACGCAGTTTGTTTGAGTGGTGAAGGGGGATCTTTTTTCAGTCACTTAGTATTGGTTTTCCCCGGTGCAGGCTGAGAGGACTCCATTGTAGTATCCGAACCAGAGGAGATGAGAGAATCCTCTAGTTTGGAAAATGCAGTAAAGACTGTAGAATTCTTAACAAAAACAGACTTTGTAGTAGAAGGCTGATGAGACAAAGACTTAAGTCTACCCATAGATCGTAAGTTGTAAATGCGTTGGCAAGCAGGACGCAAACTGTGGAACCACGGAAAAGTAGGTAGTTCCACAGTAGAAGTCAAACAGCTGAAAGCACAAAAAGCAGTTCAAAGAAATGGGGAACCGCAGCACTAAAAATGCGCATTGAGTAGAGGGCACTGAACGTAGACAGCAGGTAAGGCAAACAACAGAGTTTCAATTCAGCGCCAAAACACAGTCCAAAACAAAGAGCTGGTTAAAAAAGCCATAGAGAGGAGCAATTAGCTGCAAGCAGGGAGAGCTTCAGATGTAATTAATTGCAAAAGCCTTGAAAACGATAAACACGAATCCTCAGGCAGGAGGCAAGGCAGTGAAACAAAGGGGAAAGACTTGTGATATGCACAATCTGCGCACAGGGAAACAAGCCCCTCCTCAAAAAACCATGAGCAGCCTCTTAGGAAATTGCTGAGCAACATAGTAGTAAATCACGATGTCGCCAAACAAGCAGGAAGACCAACAGTCAGCCAAAAATTGTGTATTGGAAGAGCTTCTGCCACACAAAATGTCGGAAAGTCAATCACTGGAAGAACATTTGAAGCGTCGTAGACAGGTGGTGCCAGCAACCCGAGAGCAACAAGTAGTCTGCTGCATTAATGGGGTATATTGGGTTAACTGAGTAGCCAGGCACTAATGAAGCTGAGTCTCACGAGGCAATGAAGGAGAAAGGCCACGTCGTAGCAGCAACTTCATAAGCTAACAAGCAGAAGAAAGTGCACAATTTAAGGCAAAATGGCAGTCGCCATACCTGTGGAGTCACGAAAGACTTGCTGCAACATGTTCACCAACTGCAGGGCAGGCAGGGGGCCCCTGGAGGGCGTGGAAGCATCCAGCCGTATCGCCCTGCTCACAGGACCCGGTGCGCGGCAAAGAACAAAGAAGCTGCGCCGGCTTGTGAGGAGCGCGTCATGGCGGACGCGCTGACGGCGAGTCAGCCGAAGTTTCCCTGGCTGAGAGCTGCGTCCCAGCGACAAGCGAGGAGTCTTCTAGGGTCCCAAAGTTATATGGGGATGTTCCAGCGACGAAGCGGCATCTCCTGTCAGGAAAAGGTACGCACAGATGGGGAGTCTCCCATGTCCGCAGCGGAGCCTCACTCGAACTACGCCATCACCGTTGGGCGCCAAGCCACGCCCCCGACTATTTGTATTCTTGGGTATGCTTCTAGCAAGTCTTCTGGTTAATTTGCAATAAACATTCAAAATACAGGTAAGCCTGAGTTGTTTCTTTTCATTATTATTCTGGCTAGAAGACATCATACGTCTGTTGTGGGTTTGCTCAGATAAACCAGCATTGGAGGATGGGCTTGCTCAATCACCTTCATGTATATCTTGAACGAATGAAGCAGATCATTAAAAATGTAAACCCCTAGGATCCATTTCAATTGTGGTTGTCGCAGTACTAGCTTTAAGTTTAGTCCCTTGCTTTTTTGAGTGTACAGTGGGGTCTCCCAGTACAATAGTTATTACCCACTTAAGAATTTATCAAGCTTTGATTTGTCCAGTCCGGGCTTTGTATCCAAACATTGTAGCACTGGCACCAGTGCGTATCTTTGCTTAACTCGTGGTGTAAACGAAACAAATAGCAGTGCAAGACTGATTGCAGACTACCTGTGCTCCTCAACAATACAATACCTAGGTAACTCATTTGATCTGTGTCAATTATGACAGAGAGGAAATATTTTTTGGGGGAAATTTATTGGAAACCATGGATGAAAAGCAGATCAGTTGTCTGTTAACAAATGAAAGCCTAATTGTAAAGTGGGAGTTTGGCAAGTTTTTTTTACATTTTAGAAATCCATGTAGAGGCTACTGTTTTTTTTGTGTGTCCCCTACAATGATGTTCCAAAATACAATATGGGTAAGATTGAGTTGTTTTTATTTTACCATTCTGTCAAGAAGGCAAGTGTGTTGCTCTGGGGTTGACACGTAAACCATTAGAGGAGGGTGAGCTCGCTCAACCAGATAAATGCATATCTTTGAATTTAAGGGTCAGACCACACAAAACTTGAACCCATTCGAACCGTTTTAATGGGGGGTATCGAAGTGGCAGGTCAATGTTTTCGTTGTTGCTTCTATGAGTTCAGTAAGTATCGCCGGCTCCATGATCATTCCCCTTTCTCAAAGTTATCAGTCATTTAAACCACAATGGGAGGTAATTCATCTGGTGCGGGGTGGTTGGGTATCCTACCACACCAATTTAATGGGTGATATAAGGAGAGGTAATAGCAGTACAAAATTGATTGCAGATCTCACTTAAATTGTCTATGATCCTCAAATTATCCATAGGTAATTCATATGATCCATATGAATTATGAAAGAAAGGAAATTGCCTTTTTAAGAAATGCATTTGCATCAATGGATGTAGAGCAGGTATGTTCTCGAGCAACAAAAAGTGTACCTTAGTGGAACTGTAAGAAGTACTTCTTTTGCAGACATTCATAATAAAGGTAGATAACTCACTTTAGAGGTGATATGAGTCCTTCCACAACAAACGTTAAAATGTATTCCTGCATGACTAAGCCATATATTATGTCATATCAATATAGAATCTCGGGTTTTAACTTGTGAAATTCCCATGTGTTGGCTTTTGTATCTCTGGCTGGACCCCTGTTTTTTGGACCAACCGAACGGAGTTCCACCCACTGTAATGCTCTATGAAAAATATATTTGAGCTTTAATCTTTGGATCCCCTAACAATGAGACCAATAGCTGTGCAGCAGTGGTATGTGGCTTTGAGCCATTAGGATGTCAAATGTCTGCAGCAGTGCGTGTGCACATGGAAAGACTGGGAAAGGAATACTATTGTCTGACTTTCACTTGCATCAGCTCACAAGTAGCACTGACAGGTGTGGGACCTGACTAAATTTAATATGATTACACTGGTGCCCACAACTGACTATTCCATCTCATTTTGGACAGGGTGTAAATTTGTTAATGCTTTTTTGTGCACTGCAAGTATAAGTATAAGTATAAACCATTTTATAGCGCGCTCCGTTACTGGAGAGTATCCTGGCGCAAGTGTAAATATATGTGTTGTATGCTGCCTTGCATACCGAAGTTATGGCCTTATATCCAAATATAAGATCAGCATTGACATATCCGTAGCACCTATTTCATAATTTGATAGGTTTCCTTGACCCAGCCTTAATAAGACTACTGCTTTAAGCTGCTTATTTCATGAAGAATGCTAGGCTGGAAATTCAATAATTAGTATCCTACACTCAATTACTGACCTTGGGATGGGCTACTCCCAAGTCTCAACACAGGCAACGCCCAAACCTTTGTCACTACTTCTTTGGAATGGGACTCTTTATCCTGCGTCGGGCAAAGCAGGGCACATCGACAGAATTAGGCCAACAAAGAAATGCGCCACAGATTTTGAGGGAGCTGCAATCTTTGACACTTCCCAGAATGCATTACAGGTGTAGGATATGCAATGGGCTGGTCTTGGTCAGTATTACTAAGTTATGGAGGGATGATATGGCATCACTATGTTGGATGGTTGTACCACAAACAGAGAGAACATTCACCTCACATTTTAAGTTCCTGCATAGACTTGGAAAGATGAGAAACAGCCTAAAAGTACTGAAAAAGAACTAGCCGGAGCAGATTTACTCCTGTCCGGAATATGGACACTCCTGCATTTGTATCTGGAATTTATGGACTATCTCCAGGCTGCACAAACCAGTTCCCAGCCTCCCTCTAGCGACCAGTACAGGATGGTCTTACTGGGGACTCTGAAGTAAAGGGTCCCCGGGCATCTCTGAACAGGTCCCTTCGAAGGAGCCCTAGGAGTGGGAACTACAGACTCTTGCTGAACCACCTATTCACTGAAAGTTGAGTAATGCCAGGTGGCTGGGGAGTGTAGGTAAGGAAAGTAGTCTGCTTTAAAGGACAATGGAGGTTGTTGCTAGGATGAACTCAGATCAGAAATCCATAACAACTGACAAGAGAACAGGTATGGCATCCTTCAGATGAGCTGCTTCTATAGCGGTGAAAGCAGACGTTTCTGAGGCTGTAGAAGGCTGCATTAAATCCTCAAAGAACATTATGATGCTATACCCCTAGCAGAAATATTGCTGTTTTTGGCTGGAAAACTCCACCAGGAGCACAATGGTTAAGATATACTGGAATCTATCCAGATTAGTAGTAATGTGCAGCACTTTTCCCACTGCCGTTGGTGCTTGATGTGAGGGGAACCACATGTATAAAAATCCCAAGCACAACTGCACTGGATCACCTGAACATTAGGAGTCAGGTAGCTCTGAGGGACTGTTGTGTGAGGTGAGTTCTTTAAACATTATCCTGTCTTTAGACAGATGGGTCAACAGAAGAGCAGGGCCCCTTGCCACTGGCAAGCCCCAGGCGATCTCCATGTGATGAGATGTCCTCAAGTGCCTCAGGAAGTGCAAGGGAACCTGTACTACATGGATTATCTGCCCTGTAAAGAGAAAAATATTGATGGTTGAGTGTTCTGAAATAATGATTTACCATCTGGGAGCCCTAGAACTACCCCACTGGGAGAATGACAACATTTGCGTATTGCAGAGGGACAGGGGCATCTGCCAAGCGAGTGGTTAAGGGCAACTGGCACAGGGGCGGACCCCCACTGCAGGGAGAAAGTGCCTTATGTCTCGATGGGAGGAGATTGCGGGTGCCTGGGAGATGGGAGACACCTGACCCAAACTATTCACCAAGGCCTAGGTTTTTTAAATGCCCTGATAGTGTGTAAACCCAAGTGTTGTGGGGTCAGGAGTGATTGAAAAGCAATCTGGTGCAAAAAAAACCAGGACTGTTCATGTCAAAGACTGAAGGACTTTTATCAGTAAAAAAAACTATATGGTTGGGATTCTGTATGGTTCAAGGTTAATGCTATACATTTTATAATAAATCTGAAAACCTCAGGCTATTACTGTGACATGAATTGCCAAAGGCAACAAGTTTGACATTATGAATACCTTTGTCAAAAACAGTAAAACTGGCTTTCTTTTTATAGTGATAGTCGTATATGTTTATAGACATATGTAAGTATGCTCTTTTATTAGGGGGAGCAGCTTGCTGGAATGCTAATTATTACCAGCTATCTCAGAGAGAATGTGGACAGGATGGATTGAGAAGGGGCCTGCTCTGAACTTTACTTGGGGTACATGACTTGAACCCTTGTTATTCTAACAATCCCCTTTACGAGAGGTTCCAATTGGTATTTCCATCTGCCTTCTTATAAATATTCTTAATTTTTGCATGACATTTCAGTTGTGTGTGTGCCAAAGTACTTTCATTTACAAAAACAAAAAAGTTCATATGTTTTAATAAGTGTTATTTTATATGTTACTGAGTTCTTAGTCTCCAGCACTAAGGACATTCCTGGGCCAGCCATGGGCTGCTCGGTCGAGTAGTTTACCAATCAGATGTTAAAACGCTACTTTGTTCCCAGTTTGATAGTCTGCGGTATGGAGGCCACAGGACACCAAAGTTGAAAGACCCAACTTGACACGATTGTGGCCCAGCAACGTCTGATCTCCCTGAGACCTCTAAAACGGATTTCTCACAACACACATCTTGTTACTGCAGTTAAACTTGTACCCTGTTAAAACAAAAATAACAATTAAATAAAGGCTGAATTCAGTCAATCATGTAATGTTTTACAGTGATTAGAAGCCGTGATTTTGATGCACAAACGCATGATTAGGTATGATGCCGAATACGAAGGCACACAGGGTTAAAACACATGAAATATTCTATCTGAAAAATCTATACCCATCATTTGACAGAAGGTGACGTTGCCAGGATTTCTTGTGGAAAACAGAGTAAAAGCAAGGAGTATGGAAGAACATGTGTTCATTAATTGCTGGCAGGCAGGGGGCTGTTAGTGCAGTCAAGTGTGTCTAGCACATTGGGAAAACAAACCATGTAATTGAATCTTGATGTTGTGCTCGGTGTTAATTCTGATAAGGGCTTGCCTTGGGGGCTGTTCCTATTCCTCATTCGGAGTTTCTGTTCGAAGTAAAACAGCAATAACCAACTGGTACATTTTGTGTATTGAGTAATACAATACAGATATATACAAAGACATATTATTGGCATAGACATAATTACGAAAAACAGTTTAATTGCAGCCAGTTATAAACATGGATGTTCTTTTTTTTATTTTTTATTTCAAGGGTTTTTATTGAGGATATTTTGTGTTATGATACAGATACAGTACAGTTGTTATGGATGTTCTAACAATTTATTGATGTTACTCGTGAAACACCAGTCAAATGTTTAATTTGACGAAATATCAATTCATCTGTAAAACCGTTATCTTTTTTAAATGGACCTATGGTTTGCCTATGTGGAAAACCGCCCACACTGGTGATATCAAAGAGGCCAAGCACAGGCCAGACCTGTTCTCTAGAAATTATAATTTTGCGTTTACTAAATGCACAGATCAATGTGGAAGGGAACAAAAGGTAACGGCATCCGTCTCATTTTTATTTTATGAAGCAACCATTCTCCTTTTGGGCCTTATTATGACTCTGGCTGTCCTTCGAACAGCCGGACAGCCGTAGCTACAGTGGCTGTTTGGGTACTGCCACACTGGTTGTCCGACCACCCCATTCCAACTTGGGCGGTCGGACAGCATTGGCACACGGCAACCTACAAGAGATCAGAGAACCCTGGCCATGTTGCAGCAGTCTTGGAGACCGAAATATGCTTGGCAGGGCCGCTATGGCAAGCATATTTCGAGTTTCCTCACTTCCACAATTTTCATAGCAGTGTGAAAGCCATGAAAAGTGTGGCGGTGAGGAAACGCCTCTGCACCATGTGGAGCATGCTGAGGGGCATGTGTTGTGCCCCCCTGTCTGCATGCACCCCCAGTTCCTGCAGGGCATGGACCTGATAGTCCATGCCCTTAAAGAGCTGCCTTTGAAGCTCCCATTGTGGTGCTTTTTTAAATGGCACCTCCGCGGAACCGCTAAATAACTGTCTGCCAGAGACTTTAAATGGCGTGCTCTGGAGGTTGTTTTTTATGGATCACTGAAAGAATATCGACGGACACAATATCGACCATTAAAAATATCGTTGAGAAAATATCGACAGTCAAAATATCGAGTTTCTATCTACAAACAGGTAAGTACAAAAATATCGAGTTAAAAATATCGTTTACAAAAATATAGTTGTAAAAAATATCGTATTTACTAAAAACAGTGTTAGATTAAATTAATATTAATAATTAATTACTAAAATATACTTAAAATTACTTAAATTAACTTATAATAATTAAATAATTAATGAAAGTTAAATAAATATTTTTTTATTTCATATTTATTAAACATATATATATAGTAATAAAATATAATAAAATAATACCCAAAAACTGAAAACTGACCCTGAACCCTAAAAATACCCCTTTACCCAAAAACTGAAAACTGACCCTGAACCCTAAAAATACCCCTTTACCCAAAAACTGAAAACTGACCCTGAACCCTAAAAATATCCCTTTACCCAAAAACTGAAGACTGACCCTGAACCCTAAAAATACCCCTTTACCCAAAAACTGAAAACTGACCCTGAACCCTAAAAATACCCCTTTGCCCAAAAACTGAAAACTGACCCTGAACCCTAAAAATACCCCTTTACCCAAAAACCCAAAACTGACCCTGAACCCTAAAAATACCCCTTTACCCAAAAACCCAAAACTGACCCTGAACCCTAAAAATACCCCTTTACCCAAAAACCCAAAACTGACCCTGAACCCTAAAAATAAAAACGATATTACTTCACTTACCTTAAAAACGATATTACTTCACTTACCTTAAAAACGATATTTTGGCTGTCGATATTCTGTCCTGTCGATATTTTCTCCAAACGATATTTTGGAGTCGATATTATGTCCAAACGATATTTTGGAGTCGATATTATGTCTGTGTACCGTTTTTTATGGCTTTGGCAGTCTTGGAGCAGGGCGGTGGAATGGCAGCCCTCTCCAAGACTGCCAAAGTCAAGCAAGTGACTGCCAGATTTCGTATATTCAATTCCAACAAAAACACTAATAGTTGCTCCTGGATTTGCTTTACTGGAACAGGGCTGAGAACTTTGACTCAGGTCTGCAATTACGCATGATCAGCAAACTCATTCTAGCCTTGAGCTGATTATTCAGGTGGTTGTCACTGAAAAAACTTAAGTCACAAATAAAACGTGAAAAAATAAGTACCTGCCTATGATTAGATTTTTTAACCGAAGTTTGTAGAACTAATAGTCACCAGATTACTTACTGGTAGGCACATTACTCTAATTATGATTTCCTAGTCCTTGGCTTTAGATTGGAGAATGCACCACTTCCATTGTAGAACGATTATTTCTATAAAAAAATAAAATTCTTTAAAACACACACCTTCCCCTTCCTGAGGATCTACCCATAAAGAGAATCCTATCATAGACTCTCCCTGTAATCACTAGCCAAAGCCTAGTAAAGAACAAGGGAAGGTGGGCACACTATCGCTTAAATAATCTGTGTGATAGTGGAGCCCAGTTACATGGTTATGTAAATTGTTGACCTGGAGAAGGGATGAGGCAATATGTCCCTAAAGACAAGATTTAAAGCAGCATTACAAAAAATACAGTCAATAAAATAGGAAGGACTGGCTCAAAAAGGAGTTTGTTATCAGCAACTTAGAAAAAAGCATGGAGGTGTATTAAAGTATTAAAGTACAATACAGAAGGTAAAAATATAGTTTAGTTCAATAAATTAATCATATGACATAGAAAAACATTTGTCATGAATGCTCTCAGTGACAGAAATAGATGTAATAATGTGCAAAATAAAGAAAATAGCCTATGTCCAAAATGTGCAGCAAAAGAACAGAAATTCAGGCAGCATCCCTAGAGGCTCTGCAAAGAGTCTGGCATACCTCAAATTTGAGGGTCTATTATAATGAATTTCACCATGGAAAATAATGAAGGATTGCACAGTCTAGATCAGATGAGCAAATGTATCTTTGCAATAGCAAATCACAGTTCAGTATTATAAATAGGGCTCCCGGTTTCATGGTATTTATTTTTTTGACATTTCAGTCTGTATTTATCAATATTTATTTTTTGTTAACTTTATCTGTATTTATCCATATTTATTATGGGTTTAGTGAAAAACATAAAGCTGAAACTGGTATATTTCTGCATTTATTTAAGCAATAAATATGCAGTCATGCTTGAATGCCCGCCAGGTTTCAGTGATATGAACACCTGCAGAAGATAAATCAATAAACTATATGAAAATATGCACATTTCTGCTTCAGCCTTGTGCATATCTACTGCTGCTGAAGCCTCTTTACTAAAATGTCTTCCTTTTTTAAGCTCCTAACCTATCAATCCACATAGTCATTGGCTTGGCAGTCATGGCAAGGTATTTAGAATCACTCAAAAAGCCCTCAATTTCTGTTTTTATCCACATTTAAAAATAAATACAGACGAGAAAATAAATGTTTCTTTGTCTGTATTTATCTGTAAAAATCAGTAAAACGAAAAACAGGGAGCCTTAATTATAAACCCTCCATGTTAGCACTATTCCAGTACATGAATCTTTATTTGCCACATCTGACCTAATGTTATCATAGGTATCTGAACACATTTGTTACAACAAACAATAGAAAGACACATAGAAGTTCTGTCTATAGTGAGTGAGTAGGAAAAGCCTTGAATGTAGCAAAGCCTTCCTTCAGAGTTTTTCGAAAACAGCATTTCATTACAAAACAAACAGGGCACTTATTGCTGCCTGCAGTGTGAAAATGAGAAAATATAAACCCACGATGATTATTATGAGGCAGCAGCCATATTTTCAAAGGTGGAGCCAAGTCTTAGTTGAGGATTAGTTAATCATAGGCCAGAAAAAATGTAATTCAAAACATCTCAGAATTTTGTTTCAATTACAATTAAATCAAGTTAATATGGAAATATGATTCTATTCGGAAAATACCTACCACAAAATATCCCCTCTTATGATTGCAATTATCACCAAAATCTCATTAGTACATTCATAATACAGTCTGCATCACATTTAAAATGTGTGTCCCTGTTCTTCCAACATTCTGATGTCGTCGTAAACTTGTGCTGTGGTGTCATCTAACTCTATCAGGCCATGCTTCTTTTTAGATGTCATTGAAAGCTTTCACCTAGTGCCATATTGCACAGCTCTTGAGTCCACTGGGAACCAAAGGTCAATCCCCAGGTGTAACCTGGGGTATCTACATTTAGAATTAGTGGATCTGGAGTAAGAAGATGGAAGACCCTTTGCTAGTAACCTGGCACCAACCACTATTTCAAATTCTGGTCAATTATTGGAAGGACTGGATTCTTGTAGTTGTAATTTCTCAAAGATAGGTTCCACCGTTGCAGAATGTGACAGGAAACTAGATCCAGGGATCTAGGGATGACAAACAATATAGAAGTCTGAAGAATGAAAGTGGAAACAGAATATTAGGTGAATCACTGGACATCTTAATGTAAAGAGTCCATCCCCACATCTGTCTGTAAATGAGCCTCAACAAATAGTAAGTTAGATCTAGTTTGGACTTGGCCACATTGATCAGAAATCCCATGGAAGTCAACAACCAACAGGGCTCTTGAATGGCCTTCACCATCTTATCATTCTCAGGTGAGTGGATCAACTAATTGCCCAGATAAAGTAGGAAGGCAATTCCTGGGTTGTGGAAATTGGCTACGACTGGAACCAGAACATTGGAGAAGACTCTCAGAGCAAACATGAGTCCAACTAATAATATGAGGACAGGGCTGTAAACCTTTGAGGGCCCTATCGGAATGTGGTGATAGGCATGCTGTAGGCCCAATGCCACCAGGAATTTCCTTTCCAACATCAAACGAATGATAGTTTCAAGTGTATCAATCTTGAAATGGATTATATGGACAAACTGATACATTCTTTTCATATAGATGATGTGTCTGAAGCAGCGATAATATTTTGTGCAGAAATACATGGCAATACACGCACTTGCCGCACTCCTCTGAGATGCAGGTGATATAGCACTCTTGTCTATTAGAGACAGTATTTCCAACAGAAGAATCGTCCATTTATACTTGGAGCAAGTCTATGTGGTTAGTAGAGTGTTGGAATCTGGAGACAGCAAGACAAACTCTACCTTGTAACCCTCTTCTCTGCATCCCATGCATCTGTCAACTTCTCCATGCAACCTCCCACCAGACATTTCTCTGAATATCTTGATATCTGAAATAGTCAGAAATGATGAAAATCTCCAAAGAAATATCTGATGAATTCTTATTAGTATGACCCCAATATCTACCAGTAGTAGGGTCTACATTGAGCTCTCCTGTAAATGGAAGAGTCTCCTAAATGACTTCTGAAGTAGCCTAGCAAATTGAGGACAACACTATTATTTTGACCCTAGAAATGGCGATGAAGAGCAGTTGCCTCCAGTCAAAAGTCCAAATGCGATGGTTACAAGCAACAACAGCTACAACCAATCCGTTAAGAGTGTAAAAACGAACGGTCTGTCAGGATCTTGACATGTAATTCAAATCAGTAAACGTTTCATGACCTAACATAGCTGAAAGTGACTAAAAAACAAAGATCAGAAAGCACAGGAAGAATAAGTGAAGGCGTTCATAGTTAGACAGAGACCAGGTAAGCTATCTGCTTGGCACAGCCTGCATTCTTATTAACAGGGTCAGGAGGTAAGACGTCTTCCACAACCACCAAAGAATCACATGCTAAGTGATAGAGGATTGGGTCTGTAGTCATCTTCATTCACTGGGTATGTTCTTTACAAGTATCTAGGAATCTTGTGCCTGTTTACGAGTTTGGCAGTCTCACAGCGGGCCGCCAAGTCAGCGCCCCGCTGCGAGACTGCCAAACTCATAGTCAGACCACCCGCTGGATTACGGGTTTAATCCTGGAGGGCATCCTGCTGTGTTGGTCCCACAGTGGTGCCTTTCTAATGCTCAAAGGAGAGCCATAGAAAGGCAGCACTGCACGAGCGCTACAGCACGTACCTGCACAGGGAAAAATGCACCATGTCATGAATTTCTTCCTGTGCAGGAACTGGAGGTGCAAACATGCAGGGGGACACAACATGTGCTCCTGTTTTCACCCCCCTGAACAGAGGTGACAGGGCCCCTTTAAGTCACCCCTGAGTTGCCGCACCACCACCTTGTCCATTGCAGGCTCACCGCTGTGGGTAGGGTCGCAATGAGGCAACTTGTAATATGCTCGGCAGTGCCGCATCGGCACACCAGCATATTGCGGCCTTTGACTGCTGCAACACAGCTGCGGTATCATGCATACCCCGCAGGTGCAGTGGTTCTGTGGCGGTCCAATGCCAAACTCAGTATATGCAGTCGGACTAACGGTGCAGCACTGGCAGCACCGCCACCACAGGTTCGGCGGTCTCATAATTAGGCCCCTAGTCTTCTCCATATACTTCCCGTACGAAACTGGGTTATTGGTTGAGTGGGCGTGATAATCCCACTCAAGCAACAACCACAATCCTTGTATATGGAACCACAGAAGTCACTAAATGAGCTGGTGTTTAACCCTTTGGTAGCTTGGCGCAAAAGCAATCAGGTTTAACTTAGAGGTACTGCATAGAGTATGCAGCACACAAACAATAATCAAGTGAAAGCACAACACAAGAAAAATCCTAAACCATTTTAGATAGAGAATATTTTAATTAATAAAATACACCAACATAAATTACACCCAATTAGTTTAACCAGAATTATGAATTTAAAGAACTTTAAGTGAAATCTAGCATCTAAAAGATCAAAGCACCAACAATGGGTGTTGCATGAGATCAGGGTAAGGCCAAAAGTTAATGCTGACCACAGTGGAGTGCAGAACGGATAAGTGAGGTGGATTTGGTCCGGTCTCTGCTTACCATCGGACATAAAAATGTTCTTTTAGAAAAGTGTAGGAGAGGGTAGAGTTCAGTGGGACAAGGCAGCAGGTGGTGTCTGAAGAGGCGTTGTCATCATCAGGGAGCCACTGATCAAAGTCTCAGACATCAACGATGGCCGGAAAGCTTTGAGCAGGAAAGGTTGAATTTCAGGCCTGTCACCATTGAGACCGGTGAAGATTTTAACCTTTTGAGCTGAACAACTTTTGGGATTTTCTGCTGTGAAGAAGAATATAGTAGAAACTACTGTGAAGTCAGGCTAACTGGCCATGCACTTTGGGTGGATCAGCTTGCAGGTAGGTCCAAGTCTTCTGTTGGTTCTTCTGGGACATTTTGGTGAAAATTTGTATGTTTCAAGTTTTAGGGATAGGCAGGAGCAGGAACTCTAAAGCTGCTTCTAAGCGTTCAGGACCTGGAGAGCACAACTTGGGGAGTTCAGTTCACTCCAGCGAGACCACGTACAAGGTCTAATGTCTCAGCAGCCTATTATGTCCCTGTTGCTCAAAGAAGTGGCCTGCCAACTAGCCCTTGGAGTCACCTCTGGTTGTCCTGGATTCAAGGAAATGGTCCAGTTCTCTAAGCAGCAAGGCTGGATTTCAAGCAGCAGGGCAACCTTCTGGTAGCAGCAGGGCCGTGGAGTCCTCTGATGTTTTCCACAGGTCCAGGAGTGTACTGAAGAGGTGTTCTGAGGGCCCAATATTTATACCTGGTGCCCGCCTTATAAGGCAGGGGATTCACTAAGCTACCTCAACATCTGGTTCTGGGAAGTTCTTATCTTCCCTTGCCAAGGCTCCTAGTCCAGGGTGACAAAAGACTATTGCCAGTTTCATTGTGTGTGCTGGAAGCAAGCCCTTTGAAGTGTAAGCCGGGCAGGGAATAGCTCCGACACCTGCCAACATCTAGTCCCCTCTTGTCTAATGCCAGCAAAAATAAATTCTAATAACATGAGGGGTAAAGACAACATATTGGGGTAAGACCATACCAAGGATGTCAGGTAGCATCCTTCAAAACGAAGTGTCTGCAAGTATCATTTGTTACGGCGTACCCTAACTGATATATCGGGCCCTTTGACTCCTTTGGTTTAGAGTGGCTACATTATACATAGGGATTTATTAGCTAAGAGAATTGTTCCATGTGTGAAATATTGGGTTAGGAGGTGTTTAGCCAAAATATCATGTAAAAAATATTGTGTTGCAGAAATGTCATGTCAAGAATATCGGGACTTCACATAGATCATGGTAAGGAATATCAAATTTAAACATATCGCTTTTAGTGTTGTTTATAATATCGATGTAAAAAATACAGCTGCAGTAAATAGTATTGGGTACAATTTTGTTTTTATTATTAAATAGTATCCTTTTTTATGTGTTTATAATTTATTTTAATTTTTTATTTTAGATTAATTTATTTATTGAATTATTTACATTTTGTAATGTATTTTAAATTTTGATTGATTCGTTTTTAGTAGCGGCATGTTGGGTTAAAAGAAATAAGAGAATTGAGGTTTTCAAAAAAATTATATTTAAGTTTTTAAATTTAAATTAATAATTCTTCAGAATTTTTATAATTGTATAAAATATTTAAGATTGAGAGAATATTTAGAACAAATATAAACAAGATTTTAAATAGTTATCCAAAGTAAAAATGTCAAGAATATTTGTATACAATTTAATTAGAAAATGTACTAATTTGTAACAAGTGTAATTATAGTTTTATTATGTTTATAAATGGTAGAAAATATTAATTACACATTTGAAAAATGTATTATTAAATAAAACACATTTTTTTAAAAATTTCAATGTGTACATAAATGTTAGTAGTTTAAAGTAACAACTTCCCTAATAAGATTAGGCTGGAGTGGGAATAGTAAATATCACGTATTAAGTGTCCAACACCTTCCCCAATTTTGTTTAGATCTCCTTGATCTTGCGGTGGAAGAAGGTGGCGAGGTTGTAGAGGTCTTGGAATGGGACGATGTCTGCTTTCTCCATACTGGGTTTGGTGAATTCTATGATGACGGCGGAGCTCTTTGCTGTTGTGTGGGTTGGCTTTGATGCGTTCCTCGATGCCTGCTTTCTTTGCTGTTCTGATACGGTGGCGGTGTGCGGGGATGGCGGATTTGAAGGCTGCCTGGTCTGCCATGATCTTGCTGCTCCTCCATCTTTTCTCGAGTCATCTGCAGGTGCGCCTGGACTCTTGGAGGGTGAAGGAGAACCAGCTTGCTTTCTTGGAGGGCTACTTTCCAGAGGGTTTCTTGACGGGCCAGTGTGCTGGCACAGATCCAGTGGTGGAGGTTGTGTGCTGAGGTTTTGGCATCCTTAGAAGTCTGTGGTGGGAACTTGCTGAGGGAGGTGGTGAGCTGGTCTTCAGTGACCTTGTTCCAACTTTTGTGAGGATGACGTAGGCGTGGTGGTGTACAGTGGGTTTGGTGACAGAGAAGTGGATGCCTTGGAGGTTGGTGCAGTGTGACTCACAGGTGTGGCTGACAGAGATGTTGCTGCTTGCAGAGAAGATGGGGTCGACCATGTGTCTTGCTAAGTGGGTGGGTGGGTATTGTGACCAGTTGTTTGAGTTTGATGGTGGTGAGGTTCTCCAATGGGGAGGAGGTGTTGGGATCTTTGAGGTTGTCCAGGGGGAAATTGAGGTGAGCGATGAAGTCAGTTACAGTGTTGCTGAAGTGGGGGCAGGATCTGGGAAGTCTCTAGATTGTGTAGTTGTGGGTAAGGGGATCTAGGGTCTGCATTGCCTGTGTTCCTGGGAAGGTGGAGGCCACTTACTGCGCGCTCTGCTTGTCTTTGGCAATCTTAGCCTGGGGTACTCCCGCCCTGGTCCGCTGCGGCTGGTGTCATTTGAGCAGAGGATGTTACGACATACCCTCAGGTCTCGGCCTCACTTACGGCCATAGAGTGCATAGTGCTGCTGGATCGGTCTAGTGCTCCTAGCCTACACACTACTTAATCACATGCAAAGGCGGGCCCACAGTGGACGGCAAGCCTGCCTACACCCTTCCACGCCTGGATGGCACCAGGTGCCAAGACCCCTGGTTCTTTCACAAGAGACACAGTTTATTATTCTTCAGCAGAGATTCTGGCTCATAGAAATACAGTTGGCAAAGACTGTTTACACTCCATCACAAGAGGTTCAGGAATGAAGGGTTGTAGGAAATGCAACTGTTTGCTTACAGCAGTTACAGAGGAAAGGACGAGGGGGGTGGGTTATTGGAATCAGCTAATACCTCTGTACTCTGCCTGTCTGTGAACTGCAGGTCTTTTAGTAAACAAAGCCTTGAAATTCATGACTTATTAATGGATCAAAACGCAGCAGGATTATTTTCAGTAGAAACGTGGCTCCATGAACAAACTGCACCTGATATCCTGGAAGGATTGCCTGAATGATATGCTACTTTGAGGGTCAACGCATCCCGGAAGAGGGGTGGGGGGGCAAGCGGGGATTTAAAAAAAGAACACCAGATAAAAATGTCTAAACTGCCGATGTCGGGTTGTGAAGCGAGGCTTTTTAATATGTCTCTTAATAGCGAGTGGTCAGTTGAGGGTCTCCTCATTTATAGACCTCCTGGCCCGACTAGAGCATTATTAATGAGCGGGCCGAAACAGTGCCCCCTTATGCCATCCGCTACCCTAACTTTGTAATCCTAAGGGACTTGAAGTTACATATGGACAACAAAGAAATCGAGAAGTTGGTGAGTTGACAATGGGACTACAGGCCTTGGGTCTAGAACAGCTAGTCCATCCTTCTATGCACAATAAGGGCCATATTTTAAATAATATCTTTTTAACAGTACTGTTGGAAATGGCCCTTTTTGCAGGGTTATTCCCAAACTCTTTGCCTCTTCCTCCTATTTGTTCCTGACTTGTTTGTGTTGGTTTTAGGACTCTGGGCACTTTACAACTGCTAATCAGTGCTAAAGTGCATATGCGCTCTGTGAAAATTGTGTTATGGATTGGTGTTTCCATGATTGGGTATTTGATTAACTTTTTAGTCCCTAGTAAAGTGCACTGTCTGTGCCAGGGCATGTAAACCAAATGCTACTAGTGGGCCTCCAGAACTGATTGTGCCACCCACGTCAGTAGCCCTAAAAAGGTAACTCAGACCAGCAGAGGCTGTGCACAGTTTGTACCTGCCATGTCGACTTGGCGAGTGCACCCACTTCTGTGACCTAAAGATAGCAGTGGAGGAACCCCCACTGTCCATAAAAAGGAGTAAGAGAGATAAAGGTAAGGATACCTCCTCCCAAAATAAACTGTACTCACAGTAAAGTATCCTTACCTAGTATTGGCTCAAAGATAACCTTTGCAACTCCTTAGATGGTGTTCTCCGCACTGGCGGGAAGGGAAAAATTCCTTTCTGTTATTTAACCCTCACACACCCTATTGGTGTCATGCTTCATCATCGGGTTCACCATGACTCCTAAAGGTCAATTGTACCTTTGAACCTCTAGCCATGATCCCTTTAGACCTGACCGAGGAGTGGAATAGTGTCTGGCAGGTCCCACAGTTAGAGCTCCCCCCCAGTTAGGTGGACAAAGAGAGGCAGCCAAGTGCTGGCCCTCTCATTGCAACACGACTTGAGAGCTACAAACGAGAGAACAAAATCTGATCAAAAAGGGGAGCTAATCTTTAACAGACCTCGCTGTGCCAGCAGGATTGATTATTGCCTGGTTGCACTTAGCCTTAGGCCATTAGTTTATGACATGGCAGTGGTCAATCGCTTAGATGGTGACCATAATGCCCTGACCCTGTCCTTAATGAATCTGGATGTTAACCACTGAAATAGGTAGTAGGGTAAAGAAGAATTTGGGAGAATTGTCCATCACGAATAATATGAGTCCAATTAGATGGGACTTGGTGGAGTAACTTCCTGAGACCTTGGTATTAGCTAAATGCATAGTATGCCAGAATGTGGAAGAGATGTCAAAACTCCCTAAAGGTATGATCATTGAGAAGCTGACCACCAGGCACAAAACCACATTTAACGCTATTAGGGATCTATTCGATAAACCATGTAGTGAGCAGAAACCGCTGTACAGACAGATCCAGGCCAAACATGAACCCCAGGCAGCTTGGTATAACCAGGACTGTAGGAAAGCCAAGGCTGACCTTGTATGGACAGCAAAATCCAACGTTCACCTTGATCTAGTGATTTTTAGAAAAAGCTATAGGAAAGTTCTAGAGTTAGCTAAGAAGAGATGGGAAGGCTTACTTTAGTCCTCCCTACAAAAGGCATAATCAGTCAATGATTTGTCGGCAGCATTTAACACCGTCTCCCACCCCGTCCTTCTCGACCGTCTACAGGCTAAAGGCATTCAAGGCAAGGCCCTGTAATGGCTTGCTTCTTTCCTGTCTAATCGGACACATGCAGTATTCACCCCCCTACACCTCGGACAGTCGCCTGCTTAGGTGGGGAGTCCCCCAAGGCTCCTCACTGAGCCCCGTCTGTTCAATGTTTATTTCTCTCGCCTGGCCGAGATTATTGCCCAATCAGGAATAAAGGCTACCTCATACGCTGATGACATCCAGCTCCTGTTCTCCTTCGACAACCCCTCTCAAACCACCTTTGATCCATTAAAAGACTGCTTCCGCAACATCGCCCGATGGATGGACAACAACTTCCTCCAGCTTAACGCCGGTAAAACGGAGGTCCTCTTTTTTCACCAGCCCTCGCCACTGGACTCCAACCTCTGGTGGCCTCTCGACCTGAGTATGCCCCCTTTACCAAAGGAATCCGTAAAAAACCTAGAGGTTAGATGGGATTCCAACCTCTCATTCCATAAACAAGTTCAGACGGTGTCCGCTGCTTGCTTTTCCAAAATTAGGATGGTGAAAAAATTCATCAATTTCCTACCCAGCAACACCAGGAAAACAATTGTCCAGGCACTGATCACTTCCCATTTGGACTACGCCAATGGCCTGTATATAGGACTGTCCACAGGCCTTTACCATCGTCTCCAGACAGACCAGAATGCCGCAGTATGGCTAGTCTGTGGCATTTACCTCCGTGAGCACATCTCACCATATCGGCGGAAATTACATTGGTTACCAATTCAAAAAAGGGCAGAATTTAAAGCTCTAACTCTGGGCCACCGTGCTGTAAAGGGAAAGGGCTCTGCATACCTCTCCTCTTGCCTCCGCCCCTACAGTAATGCCAGACTCCTCCGTTCCAGCTCAAAAAACCTTCTCGCCACCCCCAGATTCAAAAAAGTACGCTCCGGTGGCAAAACCTTCCAAGTTTATGCCTCCTCCCATTGGAATAAGCTCCCTATCTCCATCCGGATGATGCAGGACGAACTCTCTTTCCGCAGAGCTTTCAAAACTTTCCTTTTCTGCTAGTTCCATCTGAGTCTGACCCAGCATATGTATCCACAGAAGCGCCGGGACACCCCGTTGGGGTAGCTGGGCGCTATATAAAACACACTAAATAAATAAATGATTGTAAATCTTTTTTGAAACAAGCATCCTACTGGCTAAATGGCAGGAAGCCGTAACTGGAGTTTACAGTCCAGCCAGAGGAGTGGGTGACCCATTTTGGGGGGCTTTATGCACAAGGTTGTACTGAGGTGGAGGCTCCACGTGGAGCGGGGGGGGGAAATGAGAATGATGCTGTGGAGGACTTAGTGTTCTCCTTGGAAGAAACACAGGTGGCAATCTGCTCTAGTACCGCAGCTAGAGCCCTTGGTCCGACCGAATCCCAAATGCTCTGTATAAAGAGGATCTATTTGTCTGGGCTCCCTACATCAATATGTTATAAATGCCTTTAGAGCAGACATGAATATTCCCCCCTCGTGGAACAAAGCAGAGATAATCCCTATTTACAATAAGGGCGATAGAGCC
This sequence comes from Lissotriton helveticus, assembly GCF_964261635.1. Classification (NCBI taxonomy): domain Eukaryota; kingdom Metazoa; phylum Chordata; class Amphibia; order Caudata; family Salamandridae; genus Lissotriton; species Lissotriton helveticus. The sequence continues at coordinate 402,427,045 of NC_136069.1, read as the reverse complement.
AGTCCAGCCATCAATAGGCCTATAAGCATAATCGACTCATTGCAGAAACTTTTCTGCAAGCAGGTGCTGTGAAGAGTCCAGGACTGGATCTCTGAGCTGCATATTCGAAGCGACTTCCAAGCAGGCTTCCGTGCTAACATTAGCACATTGGACCAGGTTTTCTAATTCTTGTGTATCTACCGAAGGGAGGTCAGCATTAGAGGGGGCAAACTATGTGTTGCCTTTGTGGACCTACGCACCACATTCCATCTGGTACTGATGTTAAATATTGCAGGGATTTGTTAGCATGAGCTGAAAGCCATTTTGTATTTCTGGCAGTCATCTTGTTTGCCATGTGCTGCCACGTGCTCGCCATGTGCTCTGTCCTCCCTCAGTGTTGACTGCTCTTCTAATCTGCCTAGAAACAAACTATATTTATCATCTTCCACCTTCGCACATGCTCAGAAGGGCCTAGCTAGTAGAATGCACCTGCTCTTCATGTAGAACTGTCAGGCTATTTTTGCTGCTTTATGGAGAAGTAACTCTCCTCCCACTTTGTTGAGCAAGCAGATTTGTATGCCCATATTAGTCATTTTGCATGCTTACATGTGCCAGGACTGCCCCTTGGTCTTATGCTGACTATGTAACCTTAAGCATATATAAGGCCTCTGTTTTCTGTACTCCTCAGAGTGCCTCATTCAGTTGCTAAGGCTTCTGTGTGACATAGTCTCCCTCATTTGAGGTTAATAAAGATGTTACTTTTATATTTCAGCTTCTGTGCCAATTTCTTCTTTGTTGGTTTAAAAGGACCAAGTATCAGTGGGACCCCTGAGAAGGTTTCGATTTTCTACAAATGGCGCCCAACTGGGGCTCATCAGAGAAGTGGCTATCTAAGGAGTGATCTTGTCCGGAGACAGAAATCTACTGTGGGGGACAGGACAGGACTCTACTAAGGAGGTACTCTGTGCACGGAGATTCTGGGGATTCTCTGTCTCTGTATATTTCTGATCTTCCTGATTTTGATCCTCCACATGATGTCACTCCTGACTGAGAACCTTTTTTGGCGTGAGCGACCCTTGACCCTGAATCCAGGCAGGTCGCTCCCTCTGCCACTGTGCAGACACCCGGCTTACAACTGCAGCTGGCCCGTTTCATCCGCTGCCTCCCTGCAGACTGGTCAACCTTGTGCTGACCGCTTCCCTGGGGACTTCTCTCCGTGGTTCTCGCCTCTGTGCTTCACCGCCTAACCTACTGTTTGCTTCTGTGTTTTTGCCTCCCAATTCCCACTGTTACGGTGCCCCCTGTTTGTGTCCTTTTCCCTCTCTGTTTTGCCGTTCTGTGCCCCTGATTTCCTTCTGTACCCCTCGTTTTTCCTCTGTGCCCCTTGCTTCCCCCTGTACCCGCTGTGCCTTTCTCTCCCCCCCTGGCCCCCCTTGCCCTCTGTGCCCTTGGTTTCCCACCGCTCGCATCCCACGCGCCCCCGCCCCCTCACCACCCATTGGCCACCCCACTCCCCCTCCCAGCTGTTCCTCCCTCACTCGCCCCCTCTTATGGAGGCCGCGCAGCGGCCGCGCGCAGCGGGTGTACCGCTGGCGCACCGAAGGTGCACCTAAGGCAAGCCCGTCTGCGCCCGTCCGCGCCTGGACCGCGCCCAGTGCCAGAACCCCTGGCCTTTGCCACTGCCAGCCCACCAGACGGAGCTACGACACCGCCACCCTCCACGCGCTCAACACTGGCCAGACCCCCGCCTGCCACCGAGCCACCCCGAAATGCACCCATGGACCCTTCGCCTGCCAAGCCTGCAAATTCACCTGCCTCAGAACCTGCGACACACCCACCAGGCCAGACACCAGCAACAACCACCTCAAGTGCATCCTGCTCAACACCCGCTCCATCCACAGGCACGCCGCCGAACTCTGGAACCTCCTCGACACAACAACACCGGACGTCGCCTTCCTCACAGAAACCTGGATGAACGCCTCCTCAGCCCCCGACATAGCCATAGCCATCCCGGATGGCTACAAGATCACCAGGAAGGACCGCATCAACCAAACAGGAGGAGGCATCGCCATCGTCCACAGAAACACCATCCGCATCACGACCAACTCCGACGACACCCTCACCGCTGCCGAGCACCTTCACTTCCAGATACACACCGACCCCAAGACCACCCTCAGAGGTACCCTCATCTACAGATCCCCGGACCACGCACACAATTCAGCGAAGCCATCGCAGACTTCTCCAATCCGCACGCTCTCACATCCCCAGACTACAACCTCCTAGGAGACCTCAATTTCCACATAGAAAACAACAATGACAACAACACCACCACCCTGCAGGACAACCTCGCCAACCTCGGACTCAAGCAACTGGTGAACACCCCCACCCACTACGCCGGCCACACGCTCGACCCAGTCTTCTCCTCCAGCAACCACATCTCCTTCAGCCACGCCACCAAACGACATTGGACAGATCACAGCTGCGTCCATTTCAACTTCAGGAAAACGACGACCAACTACCACCCGCAACAGGCCCCCCGTAGATGCAGGAGCAAGATCACCACTGACCAGCTCACCACCTCACTCAGCCAGAACCCTCCCACCAACACTACGGACTCCAACTAATCAGCCCGCAACCTCACACAGTGGCTCACCAACTGCCCCGATGCCCTTGCACCACTGAAGAATCCTCCCAGCGGATCCGGCAGCAAGAAAGCCTCGTGGTTCACCATCGACCGCAAAAACTCCAAGCAATCCTGCCGTACCCTCGAGAAAGCCTGGCGCCACGACCAATCGACAGAAAACATGACAGCCCTCAAGAACGCCGTCCGCAAACACACCAACTGATCCACACCACCAAAAGGACTGCATTCAGAGAACGACTGGACAACAATGCCCACAACAGCAAGGAACTATTCAGCATCGTCAAAGAGCTCTCCAGCCCCAGCGCCAGCAACAATGACATCACGCCCTCGCAAGACCTCTGCGACTCACTCGCCTCATTCTTCCACCGCAAGATCGCTGACATACACAACAGCTTCGGCGCCAAGACCACGCACCCAACCACCACCACCCTTTGCACCTGGACCCCCATCAGAACAGAAGACACCACCCGCGTGATGAACACCATCCACTCCGGCTCCCCGGCCGACCCATGCCCACACCACATCTTTAACAAAGCTGACTCCATCATCGCAACCCAACTCCGGAACGTTATCAACAACTCCTTCGCATCCGCCACCTTTCCAGAGATCTGGAAACATGCGGAGCTCAGCGCCCTCCTGAAGAAACCCAAAGCGGACCCCACGGACCTCAAGAACTTCCGCCCCATCTCACTCCTCCCTTTTCACGCCAAAGTCATCGAGAAGACCGCCAACAAACAGCTAACCACCTTCCTTGAGACGAACGGATCCCTTGACCCATCGCAGTCCGTCTTCCGAGCAAACCAGAGCACCGAGACCGCCCTCATTGCAGCCACCGACGACATCAGGACCCTGCTTGACAACGTGGAAACTGATGCCCTCATCCTCCTCGACCTATCAGCCGCATTCGACACAGTCTGCCACCGCACCCTAACACTCGCCTCCACCACGCTGGGATCCAAGAAATAGCTCTGGAATGGAGCACCTACTTCCTCTCCGACAGAACTCAGAGAGTCCGCCTCCCCCCCTTCCGCTCAGCGGCCACCAAGATAATCTGCGGTGTTCCTCAAGGCTCCTCGCTCCGCCCTACCCTCTTCAACATCTACATGAGCCCCCTTGCAGCCATCACACGCCAACACAATCTGAACATCATCTCCAACGCTGACGAAACCCAGCTGATCCTCTCCCTCACCAACGACCCCGCCACAGCCAGAGCCAACCTCCATGAAGGAATGAAAGACGTCGCGGAATGGATGAAGCTCAGCTGTCTGAAACTGAACTCAGACAAGACGGAAGTCCTCATCCTCAGACCATCACCCTCCGCCTGGGATGACTCCTGATGGCCCCCCGCACTGGGCACCGCCCCCAAGCCCACGGACCATGCTCGCAACCTGGGCTTCATCCTGGACTCCTCCCTCACGATGACCAAGCAAGTGAACGCCGTCTCGTCATCCTGTTTCAACACCCTGCGCATGCTCCGAAATATCTTTCGGTGGATCCCCACCGAAACCAGAAAGTCGGTCACCCAGACCCTCGTCACCAGCCGACTGGACTACGGGAACGCCCTCTATGCTGGAACCACAGCCAAGCTACAGAAAAGATTGCAGCGCATACAGAACGCCTCTGCACGACTCATCCTGGACATCCCCCGTCACAGCCACATCTCTGCCCACCTGAGAGACCTGCACTGGATCCCCGTCAGCAAGAGGATCACATTCCGGCTCCTCACCCACGCACACAAGGCTCTCCACGACATGGGCCCCAAACACCTCAACAACCGCCTCACATTCTACACACCCACCTGCCAGCTCCGATCCGTCAGCCTCTACCTCGCCACCGTCCCTCAGATTCGCAGAACCACCACCGGAGGAAGATCCTTCTCCTACCTGGCGGCCAAGACATGGAACTCCCTCCCCTCCCACCTGCAGCTGACCCAGGACCATCTCTCCTTCAGAAAGCAACTCAAGACCTGGCTCTTCGAGCAGTAGCAGCACCCAACCCCCCCCTCTCAGCGCCTTGAGACCCTAGCTGGTGAGTAGTGCGCTTCATAAATGCGATGATTGATTGATTGATTGAAAAAAGACCGTTAGGTCATTCAGAACTTGGCAGTTAGAATTTGGACACCATTTGATTGGTAAGAGTCGTTCTGCGGCACTTGCTGTTGGTTTTTGATGCCTTGGATTGGTAAGGTAGTTTAGTAATGCTTACTGTGGCTTTGGATTAGTATGATTGGCCAATATTTGTATTTGTATGTATGTAATATGTAAATTGCAATTTATGTAGGTAGGTAATGAGGAGATTTTTCTCTGTTTGAATTTGTTTGAACGGCGCAACGTATGAAGAGCACCTTAAGCGCTGCTTTGGTTATAATATTTGCATATTATGCAATATTTTTGGCATGCCTGTTTCAAGCACACATAGTGAGATGTGAAGTGAATTAGCCGGCTCCCCTGAGGGAAAACCTAAATAGGTTTAGGTATAAAACCATATTTCTTCCTTGGTGATCCTGTATCCCCAGGGAATTAAAATATGACAATAATACAAACAAGGATCCTTTTCTGTGCACTTTTGAGAAATGAAGAGCTATTTTTTTGCTGTTCTGCTAGACAAAGCTAGTGAATTGAGTGTATTTTGGCTACTTGAAAATGAAACAGTCTGTTGGGCTGTTTTTTTTTGCAGTCTTTTGGAATACTATTGAGAAGCTCTTCTTGTAAATATGACTTACAACTAGTATTTACAAATGGTTTGGTTTAAGTACAGTCTGTGGGCTGTCCTTTGTTTCTGTCCTAAGTGTTGATCTGTGGGTAAATCATGTGTTTAAATGTCTATGTGGTTTGTGGTTTCACATAAGTGATACTTCTGTAATTAAATAGCGATTGCGCTAATTGTGAAATAATGGCTCCTAAGCGCCCTGTATCATGTGTTCTGAGTGTATGACCCCTTCTGTATATGTCTGGAATGAGCTCAATTTGTTTGTGTTTTCTTGCTGTCATCAGTCTGTTGTGCAAAATGTCATTTAATTAATGTTAAATAAAAATTAAATAAAAATCCAGAAATGAACCATATGATATGCTAAAAACCTACATGTTACTATTAGATTGATAAGAGTAAGGAAATATGCACATGTACAAACTGCCAATGCTTAAAAGATAAATTAACATTGAAGAAGAATAAAATAGGCCTAAAAAAACGAAATTGTGTGTTTTTGCAATACATAAATAATTATAAAATGTTAGAACGTTTTCCTTAGATACATTGTGTTAGATATAAACAGGCAAACACATCATCTGAGTAAATTGGATGTTGTTGAACTAAACACATATTATAGAACATGCATTGAAATGTCTCAGTTTTAAATAGACAGTCACCGTGTTTCCATTTCAACACTGAAAAAAGCTTTCCAGCAGCTGTCTTTTAGCTGCCCCTGAGGTAGAGCTGTTGTTTTGATTGTAGGCCACGGAGAGACACGGATGTTGACTCAGCTAAGATTTTGTCAGTTAAACACGGGGTAAAATCATGCATTTCAAATTGCTGTTTTAAAAAGTTACAGAAATCAGGTACATTATTTTAGATAACAGGAAAACATTTAAAGTAGGGATTTCCTTTCTTAAGGCCTTTTTACATAAGCACATTCTTGGTTCTGAAAATAAATAATGATTGTCCTTTTAAAAAGTGGCGCAAAACTTTTCATGTTTCAAGTTAGGCTCCTGTGCTTAGGCTTATGAATGAATTCATCTAAATATGATAGGCAAGGACTGAAGCTTGCTTCTCCTATGTGAAATTATCAAAATGATTGGTTGTATTAAAAAAAAAATAATAATAATTATGAAAAAATTATTTAAAAAAATAAGTGCTTTTAAATTTGTTTTTTAATATTTATAAAGCTTAATACTCATACTGTGACCTCCTAGCATTAAAATTAAATTTAAGGTGTGTTAAACCGCATAATGAGGATTTTTGCATATGAGATATCACTCTGCGCGGGCGTAAAAAACTCATTTTTATGAGGGTATATATGATGTATTTTTGATTTTTAATTCCTGGGCTAGGTAGAGAACATTCTGAAGATGACTATCACCCGACTGGGTGGCCAATCTATTTCAGTTAAGGCTGCTTCTGCTTGGAATGCCCTCCCCCTATCCCTCAGAGCCTCTACGTCCATTACTGTTTTTAAGAAAGAACTTAAGACTCACCTGTTCAACGCCCCACTCTAACAGACCTGCTCCAGATCTACTACTCCTGATGTTAAATTACTCACCGCGCCAGGATACCCCGTAGTAATAGAGCGCGCTATAAAAGTTTTAAATAATAATAATAATAATAATATTATGCAAAAATAATTATAGGATATTCATTTTAAGTGCCCCAAATATCAAAGTCGAAATTGGGCAAAATTCACTAATTTAAAAAGAAATTCTGCATTCAGAGCAGCTTTTAACTTACCTTAGGCCTCAGTAAATGTATACATTTAGGTATAATACAAACAGCTGACTTCTATATTGTTAGACAAGTATACGGCACACTGCTTATAATTGAAAATATGTATCAAAAATGAGCAGAAGTTATTTTCTTAACTCTAAACTGACAAACAGGGTAATGGGGCTGCATTCACACACAGAATAGGACAGCTGGGAAGAGTTAAAAGCCAGTTCTATATTTAGAAGCCTAGCATGGCTCCCAGAGCAAGGTCTGCTTTGAAATTTTGACCTCTCAAACTTTTTGAAAGACGACAGGGGAGAAAAGGAGGAGTTTTACTTTTTTGGCAAAAGCAGGCACTTTATGTACTCATATGATAGAAAACGATATAATGGTATATGTGAACTTTGATTAACAGATAAGCTTTGCCATATTTATACAGCACTAATGCTTAAATGCTGAGGCAATGAAATTTATTTGACTTCATGTGCCCTCACGTTTCACTTCTACATTTGCTAAAAGGGATTGGGGTTTGGGTATTCATGTGTTTTTTTAGTTCTCTCAAAAGTGCTATGTACCTCCTATAACTTTGTTTATGGCCAATTGCTAAAAATAGGGGTCGATAGTGTTGACAGAAGGGTTTCAGGTTTCCTACTGTCAAAATGGGGGAAGGAGGCTAGCTCCCCTACAAATTAAGGCTAGGTAATATGTATGTTGCTCTCTCTTTTTCTCAATTATTTTTTAGCCTGTCTAAGCTGTCTGTGAAATAGCAATGAGACATTTAATTGGCTATTCAGTAATACTGTTTTAAACCTTGTTAGCATTAATAAAATGATTTAGTATATATGTTATGTTACTGCCCATCCTGTTTGATGAAATTATGACAGGATCAGTAGTCTAGATTGTTGTTACAGTGGCGGCTGGTGACATTTGAAAGTGGTGTAGCGGAAACTGATAATCAAACTGCACCGTAGCGAGCGAGCATTTTCAAGCAAATTTGAGGAAGCAGGAAGGTTAATAAAGCAATTGTGAAAGTGCAGGTATTATTAAACACTGCAATATATCTACGATTCAATCCCTCCAGTGATCAGAGGAGCTGAAAAACAATCTACCCACAAACAAAAAGATAGCGCCATTTTAAGATTAAAGGTCAAACAATGGCACCCTCATGCTTTCAACAAAACCTTAACGTTCTTAAAAAACATGCCCTTCAGAATCCGGCCAATGTATCACTCAACCCCCTGCTGACGTCACATCTGACTCTCCTTTTAACGTGGCTGTCACCCATTTACAAAGAGTCTTCTTCACTCGTTCGATCACACGTGCCTGTATTTGCACTTCAGCAGATTGTTGTCATCCCAATGAATATGCCTAATTAACAGCCCACCGCGCTCACCTGTCAGCCAGAAGGGTGCCACTTGCACCACTTTCTCTTTTCTCTCTCATGACTGATAGGGGAAGAAGGTAAGTCATTTAAAGTGTTGGTTCCCAATGGGGTAATGGCAGAGAGCAGGGCAGGTTACAGCGTTGCAGTGTCCGACCACTGCCGCCAGCATCTCTCCCTCTTATGTACCCAGGGCACGTTTCATGATGCAGTGCTGTGCTACATGCATGCTGGGCAGTGGGCATGCCGATGGCGCTACCAGGCCTATCCCTCGATATATAGATTTGTAGCAAGAAGCACGGCAGCATAAAACAAGCATTAGCAAAACCAGCACCCCTGGTTTTAATCTACTAATGTATGTAAATGCACGTAGGCACCACTGCGCATTTGTGTATGACTGTGTTTGCACGTTATATCCAGGCCTATTGTTCTTGCCAAAGCTTGTTTTAGCTGCACAGCTCTGTTCCTTCAGGACCCTGCAAATGGGTATCTGAGCCCTCACAATATTCTGAGCCTAACAGAGCATGTTTGGCCTCGTGGTCGGGGTCTCACACCCACAAGCAACGTAGAGTGAAACTAGGCCAGCAACAAAACTCCCGCCACCCAAACTCTTTAAAACAAGCAGCAAGAGGCCAGCTTCTTCACACAAAGCAGAATTATAGCAGGCTTCTGCGCACAAAACATGTTTAACAGTGGGGCAAGCTTCAGCTATACACAGCAACATTATCAGTAGGCCAACTTCCTCCACACACAAAAGAAGCCCAGTTAGGGCAAGGTTCCTTCCCATGTAACATGTATAGCATTGGTAAAAACTGTCCCTCTGCACAGAACGAACAGTAGTCTTGCAATCTTCCTTCACACAACAGGATTTCTCAAGCTTTATCAACTCACAGGACAGTTAGCAGTAGAAAGTGAATGTTTGTGAACAGGCCCTGGGCCCGTGCACCCTTCATGACCACAGCCTGTGTGCTGCACCTGTAATCGCCAGGGCTATGATGCACCCAAAGGACAGGAGATGTCAGTAAGGGGAGGACAGTCGTAATACCTTAATTAAAGGGGATGCAAAACATTGTAGACTGAGCTCCTGCTTCTGAAAGTGAAGGAGGCGTTGCTCCTTCTCATTCACTCTTTCTTTGTTTCTCTCGGCCTGCACACTCGGCTGCTTGGTACCCAGCTCATCAGACAGATTCGCCATCCTCCATTAGAACAGACTGTAATTGGTGGATGAATGACTAATCAAGATGCACTGTGATCCTGATTGTATTGCCTTTTTAAAAAGCTGCTATTGTTCCTTCCTGGTGTGCAATCATGAGCCATGCTTTTATACAGAATTGAATCAGCAGCAGTTCAGTTACTTTCGCAGTGTCAGTGCCTTGAGTCACCCTATTAGTGCCTTGTCTAGCAAAGGGTGGTGGGTGGGAGGTTGCTCTTTTCTACAGTAGTAATCGACCCAAGTGGAAGCAAAACAAAAGCCAGCCCGACACCGGATTGAGGAGCAGGCAGTCTGCCCACTACCATCCCTGTGGCACATGTAGGCCACCAAGCCTGCACAGGGGCATAAGCAACTTTCTCAGACTCACAACTGGGCCCCCTGCTTATAATAGAGAAATATGTACACACAAGGCCAAAGAAACCTCATCACTGGAGTATGGAACTGCAATATCGAGTTTTAAATATTGCACTAAAAATATGACCGCTCTGCTAGACTTTGATACTAGAATTCTGTTCTCCCAGTACACATTTCAGTATTTCTTAAAATACTGCTCCTTTCCCTATTTACTTTTCGGATGCAGGTCGCTCTCTGACGTGGCGTCCTCGCTATTGGATAAGTCAATTTTCCCTGGTTTTCAGGAGGATCTGATGTTTGTATGCTATATCAGTCTCACTCTCTTTAAGTACCTCACACTTGGATCCACTGCCTGTGATCGCACATAGGCGTGTTCACGAGGGTGTCTATACAGCCACCACCCACAACAACCACAACACGCAGTTACACCGGTCCGTCCACGAATGGAGACTGAGTGAATGTGTGTGTACATTCACTCAGTATCCGCATGTCTGAAAATCATTTTGCCTCTTAGAAAATTGTGAAGTTACATCCTGGTGTGCCACTGATTTCTGAGGAATTTTGAAGCAAGGTTCCAGATGAGCCGTTGTGTATGACCTCCCACCGCTTTCAAAAGAAACCTAACTAGGGCAAAAAAGGTGCCGGCAGAGCTGGCTCCTGCTCGAAGAGGCCCTGAGCGGAAATAAATATACCTCCCTTACTTTAACATTGAGGCGACAGGGGCCATTTTCACATGAAAGTCCCTGGCTGGCTATATTAAAGAAGTGACTTTCTTCTGAACTCAACACCTTGCAACTCCCTCAACACACCTGCCTGAATTGCGTAAGCTCTGTCAGGCTGGGGCCAAGCTGTTTGTTGGGGTATTATTTTATTTCTAAATTCTAAGTGAGTGACTGATGTCTGACGGTGACCCGCACCCATGACCTCCATCGATTCATAACTAGTTTAGTTACGTATGTCAGACAGGCCAGCCATTAAAAAAACGTAACTTACCGGCGGTTTCAGACAGTCTCACGTCGTCAGTCGACTCGAAGAGAAGACAACTGTTGCACTGCACACTGGACTGCACAGGCACTAGTCACGAGGTCTGAGTCACTCTCTTCGTGACTCTGGTGTTGTTGTTATGCAGTCCACGCCAGGGCGCAGTGACGTCCCCACAGCGGCGCCAATCACAAGTACATGGATCCAAATGGCCACATGTGATTGGCCATACAGCGCTGAGCACAGCCAGTCAGCCACCCACCCACGCGCGGTAGCACCACCATCCTCGTGCGCGTGAACTCAGCCAATCCTGGCGCAGGCATAACATCGCCACTGCGCCAGGATTGGCTAAAGAGCAGGGCTAATACTGCCCATAATGAGACCCGGCTCCCCCGGGTCTCTGCCTGTGTCACGGCTAGGGGAGGAGGAGGAGGGAAGGGGCTATTGCTTGTGTGCGCATGCGTGGGCAAGTCATAAAAATGACTTGTCCTAAATGCGCCCACACTGACTGCTGCCTGCCACCACCCGCCCCCCACACCTTCCGCGATCGCAACTGGATGACGTCATGATTTGTGACTCCGGTCCGGCCTGTGCTTACTGCTTGTGCGCTCATAATTTTACTTTTTTTAGACTGTCAGACAAATGTTGTGATAGCAAAGACGGTCGTCCATGGATAGTGGGGCAACGCCCCAAAGCCCCCAATGGACGAACCGCCACTGTCCCTTATTTTGATCTTTAGGGGAACTAGACGTGGGTAGTTTATGTTCTAAAATTCTTAGGTGATAACACCATTATTGTATGTTATTCCATGCTACATAGTTTTGCAAGGGCATTGCAAGTTTTTTATTAGGTAGTCTGTGTAAATAACTGACAGTCCTTATTAGAGCTGATGTTGCATAGTTTGGATCATGAAAAGTAGAACGCAGGAAAGATGCCCATGGGATCCTTAGCAGACATTTTTTAAGGAAATATTGAAACCTTGTTAAATTAGCAGTTTTAGATTTTCCTGTTCCTCCTATAACATGAGACCATGGTCCTAAGCATAGAATGTAGGTGCTTTTATAAAGAAGAATCATTTTAGAAGTGTCTGCAGTCCTGTACAAGTAGTTTAAAATCTATAAATAAAAGTGTGGAACATTTCCTTTTTTGAGGGTTTTCAGATTAGTACACAGGAATACACCAATGCAAGGATTTAGGGTATGTCTGTGTTGTTTTTCTCTTTTCCTCACAATTTAGAAAATGAATACAGACTTCCTTGGCTACTTGGGATTGGGTGATGTATTACTCTTGTCAGTTCGCCAAAGAGTTCCTTTTATACTTGCCAATAGGTCGAGGCTTTTGTTTTTTTTAATCTCTCATAGATAGACGAAAGTGTTTATTGGGTGCCTTGCTAATATATTGGGCGTCCCAAGACTAGGAAATATTCTGAGACTATCCTCTCTGTTGATAGACTGATTCTGTGCCTTGTCTAAAGACCTTTTGTTCTGTCCACCAATAGATATTTGCTGCCTTAAAACCATTGTCAGAGGGGCCCGGACATCAGATTCAGCCTGGGGAGTCAGCGTCAGCATCAGTCCAGCTTGAAGCCAAAGTGAAGGTAACCAGCACAGGCATTGCTGGCAACTAGGACCTCTGTGAAGGCGGAAGCCCTGTGATCAAGTGTGTACCCCCGCCACTGTCTTGGGCGAAAGACGGGGTCACAAACCAGAAAGGAGAAATTGTGGATAAGTATTTGATGACCAGCTGAGAGTCACAGACCAACCAGAATGGTAAGGAGGCTTTGCTTGGGGTGACCCCTTTTGAAACAAGGGTTGCTTCAGAGATCCTAAAATCAGGCCTCTGAATTCTGGTCCCGAAGTGAAGGCAAGTTGGCTTCTTTGTTTGTTGGTCACGAGACACATGGATACACTGGATGCAGTGCGCCAGCAGAGCAATACAGGAGTTAGGGAAGGACTTGAGTTCAGGGTACAGGTGCTGTGTCTCTGGTGCCTGTTAGATTGAAGTGAACAAAACTGGTGCACTGCCTGAGACACTGGACAGGATCGCTAAGAGCATTTGCCCTGGTGCGTGACTGCCCTATCCTGAAAGAAGAGGCTTTTTCCTTGAAACTGGGCTGTAATTCTTGAGTTGCGAGTTGTGCAGCTCCACCGTGGAAACAACAAGAGCCTGCCTCTGAGGCTCAAATGGACACAGGGAAAAGACTCCCCTCTGGTTGGTTGTACATCGGCTTCAATTTCCCCAAGGACTTCTTCTTTTTGTCAATATTGTACCCCTTTGGATGTCCCGTTTTTAAGGAGGAGCAGCCCTTTGCAGCTCTTCGTTCTAATTCCTATGGCTCTGTGTGGTCCTCCTGGTCCCAAATATAATTGATGTTCTAGCCCTCATAAAAGGAAAATGGACAAGTAGCCCTGAAAATGTTGACTAAAAGATTTTAGGATTTGCGTTTGCTTAGGACTAGAAAAATGATAATTCTGTTTGTAATAGTGGTCATTACTTTCTCCTGCTATCTGTATGTTAATGATGACCAGATGCTCCGTTTCCTTTATATTCCTGATTATACTTTATATATACCCGCTTAATGAAATACCCACCTAGCAATGAATTAGGATATTGATAAATTTATGAAAATTAATGTGCAAATATTTTCTAGGTTCCTACTGGATCATAGTAATGTCTTTAGCTCATGCTAAAAGGACTATCTGTTAAATATTGCAGGGATTTGTTAGCATGAGCTGAAAGCCATTTTGTATTTCTGGCAGCCATCTTGTTTGCCATGTGCTGCCAAGTGCTCGCCATGTGCTCTGTCCTCCCTCAGTGTTGACTGCTCTTGTAACCTGCCTAGAAACAAACTATATTTAGCATCTTCCACCTTCACACATGCTCAGAAGGGCCTAGCTAGTAGAATGCACCTGCTCTTCTTGTAAACTGTCAGGTTATTTTTGCTGCTGTATGGAGAAGTAACTCTCCTCCCACTTTGTTGAGCAAGCAGATCTTGTATGCCCATATTACTCATTTTGCATGCTTACATGTGCCAGGACTGCCCCTAGGTCTTATACTGACTATGTAACCCTTAGCATATATAAAGCCTCTGTTTTCTGTACTCCTCAGACTGCCTCATTCAGTTGCTAAGGCTTCTGTGTGACAAAGTCTCCCTCATGTGAGGTTAATAAAGATGTTACTTTTATATTTCAGCTTCTGTGCCAATTTCTTCTTTGTTGGTTTAAAAGGACCAAGTATCAGTGGGACCCCTGAGAAGGTTTCTATTTTCTACACCGAGACCTAAGCTGTGGAGAGTGTTGGCAGAGATGGGCATACAAAATTTGGTTGCGCTCTTCAAATACAGCATATTTTAGGTGGGGGGATTATAATCAACTCACTGAGCATTGTCCTGTCGAATTTGGACTGAGACAAGGGACAAGGGTGCATCCTAGTGCCCACGTTGTTCTCTGTTTTTATAAATGGGGTGATTGACTATCTAGACAGGGATGGATGTGACGCTCCTAAGGTGAGGGAGAGAAGAGTACCAGCCCTACACTTCGCAGATGGCACCCTATTAATTCTGAATCCCATCATGGTCTGCAAAAAATGTGTTGAATTCTGCAAGGAGCATGGTTTGGTATTAAACGAGGCTAAAACAAAATATATGAATTTGTTGAAGGGGAATTCCAAGCCATCAAAAAGACCAATGTATTTAGGTAAAAGCCCACTAGAGCAAGTTCCTACCTTCGACTATCTGGGTATCCACTTAACCTCAGAGCCAAATTGGGTGCCCCACATCAAAAAAGCCCAATTATTACTAATCCAACAAACAGCTCACTTAAGTAAAATCCATAAAAAAACAGTATCCAAGAAAGTGGACACAGCATTGGAAATTTATAATACCAAAATATTGGGAGGAGCCCTCTATGGGGCCGAATTGTGGGGCATTGGAAACACAAACTCTCTTACTTCTGTAGAAAAACGGGTTCTCTGCTCAATGTTAAACCTTCCCACTAGTACCCCCTTGGCTCCAATGTTTTTCGACTTGGGCCAAAAACTGTTATTGCACAAGATGGGCTATAAGCAGTTAATGTTTTGGCACTCTCGGTGGTCCATTAGCGAGCTCTCCTCATATAGAGCAGAGGCGACTGATCTCCTGAAATGATCCCAGGTTACCTCCATCCTATGGTGTAGCTCCCTGAGGAACCTACTGAAGAGACTCGGGATGGAGGAATATTGGGATTGTTTACAGTTTTCCATTTTTGGGGGCTTTTTGGGATTGTTGTCTTCATTTTATTATGGATTATTATGATTTGTTACATCGAGGTGGAGAAATATCTACAGCTAAAAAATGGAAAGTGTTATATTGATTTTTTTGTGGATGGGAAATGTTATATAGTGTTTATGTTATGTTTATGGTATTATAATGTGACGTTTTTTAGATGATATATTACATTTATTCATTGTGATGGTTTGAATTTGTTTTTAAGTTGGTTAGTTGCTTAATAATCTTTTTTTTAAAATAATTAATATATATATTTTTATTATATCAGTGTTTACTGATTTTTTGATCTTATATAATTATTTCAAGATGGACGCTGCTGACTGAGGCCGATTCTAGCTCCCCAAGCGGATTCTTCCCGTTCCTGCGTGAGCTGCACGGGGGCCATGGCACCGGGGGCGGCAGCACCGGAGACCGCTGCACCAGGAACCGAGGCACCGGGGACTGAGACATCAGGGGATGCAGCACCAGGTACAGTAGCGTTGGGAGCCGCAGCTCTGAGGCACCGGGGGCTGCAGCACTGGGGACCACAGCACCGGGAGCTGCAGGGCCATGGAGGCCACAGAAGCAGCGGACACGAGAAGACTTAGCTGATGCCCGGTGGAGCCGCTTGTATCGGCTCTTGGGGAGTCTAGCCCGGGTTTCCCCCTAGGCCGTTTCCTACCCAACCAGACATTGGGGAATGGATTATCACACTGCTGATGCCTCTCTTTCCGACTTTTTCGCCTCACTCGGACCTTACTGTCTTACTGTTGATTATCCAGCCTTGGCGCAGCTCTGGCTCCTCCAGATGGTGTTAGATTGCTCTAAGGCGTGATCTCCCCTCTTCACAGGGCTTCAAGACGTCTTGGCTGATGCCCAGTGGAGCCGCTTGGTTCAGCTTCTGAGGAGTCCAGCCTGAGTTCTCCCACGGCCGTCTCCTACCCAGCTTGACATCAGGGAAAGACATTCCTCGTCCCACTGCTGCTTCTGTTCTCTCCCTCTGCTTACTGCCTTGGATCGAGTCACCACTGATGAATGATAATGGGGCCAGCCATGGCGCAGCTTTGTCTCCATCGGCTGCCTGTCAGTCCTCGCTGCCGCCTCGCTGCCTCCCCATGCTGGCTATCTACCTGGATATGCTCCACCTAATCCCCGACTCCTGAGACCCAAGAGAACATTTCCTGGGCATGGGGGCGCTAGAGCCACGGCCGGCAGATTGTCTACATTGATGCCCCATTGGATCCGAGCCTGCACGCCTTCTCTCCCTTCCTCCCCGACTTTGTCTTTGGAACTACGTAACCCCCTTGACTTCTTTATTGCCCTTTAAATCATGCTCCCTGGGTCACTTACATGGACTTTATGACTTTTTATCTTTTGCCCTGCCCGTCATTTTGTTGCTGTCATTTACCCTTTTCCCTCGTTCCCCCCTTGACGATGCACAAACATTTTTCTTGCTCTTTCTGATTTGCCTTTTCTCCATCCCCTCGTATTCCCGCACCCTCTCTCATAACACTACTTTTGTCCTCCTCTACATTCTCTCCCCTTTTTGATTTCCGCACTTCCCCAGTTAATTTCCGTGCAACTGTCGTTTATTTTACTGTACCTTGACGTTACTCTTGTCGTTTCCATGTACTCAATATGCATGTAACTTATTTAAACTCGTAACTTGAAACTCGCTGTGGTGTAACCAAATGTAAAGCACTCTGATACCTAGGGGTCTAGCCAGCACTATATAAAACTCATGAAATAAATAAAAATAAATAAAATACATTTCACTGCTGAAATAAAATGTTCATATAATTACCATAACAAACATACATTTGGTTTATTAGTTTAGAGTCTGCTATAATTTTTGAGGTTTTTGGTAGGTTTACATGTGTTTTAGAGGTTGTATTTGGCTATTACTTCTAAGTACTCTAGTCCTTTGTCATTTACAAAAATTCTGGCTTTGCATTGTAGCATTTCCAACATGTTTTTTTGTTTGTTTGTTAAGTGTAGGGATAATTTGGGCAATAGATTGTTATATTCTTAGTTCTTGGTTGCTTTGCTCCTTTTGTATTGCTTCGATAAATTTGTATAATGTAGGTAGAATTCTGCCTAGCATGGATTGGAAGGAATTGTGCTATACTTCCACTGCATTGCTTGCTTTGGCTTCCTTTGTCAGGGTGCTGTCAAAGACATTCCACCATGGTATATGGAATTTTGCTTGGCACCTGTGTCCTGACTGATGATGCCATGTGTCTTCGAAATAGTTCATTAGGGGACTAACGGCCAGATTATGAATTTGGCGGTCCTACCGCCATCCTGCCACAGTGGCTGTTGGTAGAATGGCACCAAGCCAGCGGCATCCTGACCGACACATTTCAAGTTTCCTGTAGGGCTGGCAGTGTGTGGATGGCGGAATACTGGCTGCGGCATGCTTCGGATCCAGAAAAGAGCTGATGATGGCCATGATGCGGTGCTTCCTGTCAGTTGGGTGTACTGTTTCCCTGCAACGTAATGTGTTGGTGCAATAGTGCATGCAGTGACCTAACTGAATTGGTGGGCATCACTGGAGCACCTGCTCCATTACACAAGGGACTATTTGCCCTAGAGACAGCTTTAAGGCTCATTACCTGCCTTTCTGCCAACTCGCTCATGGCAGTGTCCCCGCCCTGTATATGTCGGATGAAAGGCAAGTCATAATTTGGTTGGCGATCATAATGCCATTCGCCACCTCTTCCTTTCCTTTTCCGTTCATGAGTTCACAGATGTTGGCGGTCATAGCGGTCTGGAAGCGGTGTTACCACCGCCAAGGTAATTGGACGGTCACATCACCAGAAACCGATGGTGATTCCCTTACTGCCAAGGGTCATAATTGGCCCCTAAGTTGTCTTCATTTTGTTGGTAGAAATGTCTTTCTATTAGTAAGTCATAGTGGTTGACTAGCTTTGTGACAGAGATGTTGGCTAGGACTATCATTTATTTTTATTTGGAAGGCAAATTAGAAAGGCAAATTGGCTGTTGTTGGAATGTTCCATGCTTATTGTAGAATTTCGTAGGTGTCTCCATACACTTTGAATAAAGTGTTGGTAACAGCCTAGGATGGCCTTATGGGGTATATTTTTTTAATAGTTTGAATCATAGGTTGTTAAAAGTCCATGATTATTTTTTGGGGAAGTTGTTATTTGTTATTTGTTTCTTGTTTTCTATAGTTTAGGAGTTCATAGTAGGTACTGCTTTATGTAGTTGGGAGTACTGCATATATGGAAGGGATGTTGGTGTGTTGATATTCACCATGTAGGGTGTATATCTGAATAAATAGTTAGGGTCACATTTTAAAGGTCCCGCAAATCATTCACATTTGGGGCTGGGTACGTTTCATTAAATTATTTGCAGTGGAGAAGACTAGGAATTATTTTGATTGTCATGTAAAAGGAAGGGTTCCTCGTTATGTGTAATTGTCAAATGGTCTCGAATTTGTATGCCTTGGTATCTTCTAGGAGAAGGTTGGGTATCTGTGGTAACTCTTTTAGTGCATGCAATTAGACCTTTTAAAGTGGGAATAGATAGAAGTTGGCCTTTTATTTGTTTGGGGGCTTTGGGTAGGATGTCTTTAAGGGATTCGCTTGTGGGTTCCTGAGAACTAGTGCTTGCCTCTCCTATATATTTTTGATTTTCGCTGACTTCTACTCCTGTCATATTTGGTCAGTGGTGTGCTCTTCAACATTAATTACACCATTTTCTTTTGTGGTTGCTCTTCTGTATCATGCATTAAAGACATTTTTAGTACATTTCCAGTTTATAGTTTCTGTTGATGCACATTATTGGCTGTAGGTGTAGTGCATATTACTTAATAATTACTTTGCTTTCTAGGAAGTGTTAAATTTAGAGCCTTCTGTCAGCCTCTTGTAGTTTAACTTTTGCATGTTGCTTATTTATATATTTAAAAGTGCAGTTACATTTATTTTATTTGCCTCCTTGTATGTTTGTTGAGTTGGTTTGCACATTTTTGCAGCCTTTCTTTTAAGTTTATTTTAACCTGAGCAGGTGTTTGTTTTCTGTTGAAAGAGGGAAAACGTGAATCATTTTAAATGGTTTTAGTATTGCTAGTTTGTTGAGTTGTAGGCTTATTTTTGGTAGCTGTTTAGATAAGTTTCTAATTTATTAATTTTGTATACTTTTTATATGTTCTTGCTGCTCTGTTATAGTTGATATTTCTGGCCAATTGTTGATATGAAGGATTTCTTTTTTGCTTAAGTAGTCTATTGAACACAGGTAAAGTTAGAGAGTATTTTACTATTTAATTGTTTATTATAATTTTTTTTGTAACAGTTAAATTTTTAGTTTAAATATAAGTATCACTTATTTGAATATTTAGGTGTAGAGCTGCATATTTTCTTTTATATTTGTTTGTTGTAAGAATCAGACAGAGTTTCCTCCTCCTGCAGTGTCATTTTTTCAGTATTATTTTGCTTTAATTAGTGTGCTTTTTATATTGTTTGGTTGTTTTTTTGTGTTGTGTAATTGGTTAAAGTTGTTTATATTGTTATTTCTTTAGTTGGTTTAGTTTAGTTTTAAGTTTTTTTATCAGTTGAGTCCTTTATTGGTAAATGCTAATTAATGTTTTATTTTTGTAGTATAATTCATAGTTGTTTTAATTAAATATTGCAATATTAGTTTGTATATATTATAATATATTTGTGTTTGTGCTTTAATTGTGTATAGTTAATAATAATGTTTTTGGCGTTTTTATTGTTATGTTATTTAGGTGTACTTTTTTGGGGGGTGAATGTTAAATTTTTGGTTGGTGTAATATATTTTAATTAAATTGTAGATGTTAATAATAAGTGCATGGTATATTGGAAGTAACTGCTTTATGTAAAAATCGATATTTTGGTGTTTTTGTGCAAGTATTAGTTATTATAATTATAATTTTTAAGTTGATATTGTGGTAATTGTGACATGGTAGATGCTCATTTATTGGTGACAATATTTGTGTTTGTGTTATTTTTGGTATCAATATTTGTAAAAATCGGGTTTTTGACAACAATATTTTTGTGCTCGATATTAGTGTTTGTGTATGTTATGTATATGAAGGCAATATTTTTGTTCTCGATGCTGCAGTTCCAAAATGTGTGTATCTTTATTTTTTGGATAGATGTTATATCAGTGGTCCGGGTTAGGACCCACAACCAGGCAAACAATGAGATAGAGCGAATGAGGTCCATCAGAGGCAGGAATTTAAAAGACCCGTGAGATGCAAATCAACTCCTGACCTAGAAGAAGAAGTGGATGGGGACAAACATGAAGCAGACCAAAAACAGAGGAAACAACAATAGTTGCAGCCTGATACCCATGAGGAGTGGCTCACTGTAAAGCCATTCCAATGATCAGGTGAAATAGTGAGGCAGCAGCACCCAGCTCAAAACTCTCAGGGAATACTAAGCAAGCCCCAAGACCAGCAAGTACAATGACTGCCAACACAGGGACCTGTCATTACACCTGCCCAGAAAATAGCAAGGGGCCCAGAGCGCCACACTTCAAAATTGCAGCATAGCTGGAGGACCACATGAAAAGCAAGAACAGCTCCCTTTGGAGAGCCATAACTCCAAAGTATGTGGATTTGAGTGAAAACCTGAAGAAGTTCAGCCAGAGCCCAAAGAACCCCGCTTAGAGTAGAGTCAAACTTAACTCCCACATAGCTCTGAACAGTAATGGAATGGAAGCGAGGCAGAGACTGACTAGAGAAGTGACCAAATTCCAGGGAGAAAGGCGGCATAGTATGTTTAAACACATAAGTTGTTTGCCTATTAGAAAATTCAATGAAACGTCCTTTGTTGAAACAGTGTATAAAATGTCATTGTCATGTAGCTATGATGTGAACTGGAAGTGGTGGATTATAATGGATAATGCTTAAGCAATCACACAGTAGCATTCAAAAAGTCCAAGCTGCCCTCTTGCAGGAACTACCATGCTGCAAATGTTTGTAGGAAGTGCTTACACTACACCCAAATACCACTAGCACATCCAAATGGACAACGGGAGGATCCTTCGGTGAGGAGCAGCTAAAGCGAAGCTCAAAGCCAAGGATTAAGGAGAAGCACTGAATTGGGGCAAGGGCCTATGATGCATGTAACAACACCCCCTCAAGTGTGCTGAAAGACATCTCTCACCCTCATGGATTGGACAAAGCCTATACCCACTGGAATATGGCAACTTTCAAGCCTGATCCTATACTGGCTAGAGTCAAGTCGTGACTTGGCTATCTTACAACTAAGAATGAGAACACATATAGTTGTGAGGGTAAATTTATAGGTTGCTAATTTATCAAATTAACCAAGTAGGACAGCAAAACTCCTCACCCATATTGCCTCAGAGAGACTGGACTCTTTGAAGTCTATTCTAGTACATGTCTTATCACAACAAATATTCACACCAACTCGTAATCTTTGGGGATATCACAAGTGTTGGTTGTATTGCCAATCATTGTATATCAATGGTGACTTCTCTTCTACCTACAAACAATGTATTCCATAATGTCCCTCTTCCTACAGGGAGATAAACTGTGGTGCTGATTATCTAGCTTGCAAAGCCCTTCCACCATTCTAAAACCAGCATATTTTGTGGTAATTGTGGAGCTCTGTGTGTCCGTTCGCTTCGTTGCCCGCCCTCCCGCTTGTTACGGACGTTCACAGCCTTGCTCCAGTGCCTCCAGTGCCACCCCCTCGCTGTCTGACGTCACGCGCATGAACGCGAGCTGAGCCGAGCTGCACCGCAAGCGGAGCGGAACCGAGTGCTGCACCCGCGACTCACACTGGGAAGGCGGGGAAGGCAGCAACTCGACATGGCTATAGAAGCCGAGTCTTCAAGCAAGGAAAGTACCGAAAAAGTGAGTAGAGGAGGAAAAAGGAGACACGGCAAACAGGGGGGTGTGCAGGGAGCGCAGGGTGTTCCCTGCTCCCAGACCCCTGCCTAAACAGCAGACCATGGGGCGTGGCATGAAGGCTGACCAAGACAGACACACAGAGGTAAGAGGGGGAGCAGAGAGTAGGGAGGAGCTCTGGACCCCTCTCCTGATGTGTGTGCATCTTGGATTTGTGCTTGAAAAAACTTATGGACAAATTATGGTGGTTGAATTAATTTGAACCCCAGTAAAGATAATCTACAGTGCACGGTCAGTGCAAAGGGAGAGAATAAGCGACCGGGACCTCGACCTTGGAGATGCATGTACTTCTCTCTAATAATAGATATAAAGGAAAAATTAACCCCAGAGAGCGGTAACGGCATTGGGAAAATTCCATTATGACCTTAAAAAAAGTGAAAAAGTCGTCAGAACATAATCTGAGGCCAAGATTAAATGCAGCAAGCGCAGCAAGCCCGGGCACCTTGGAAGAGAGTAGTGAAAGTATAGAGTTGACTCCGGCGAAAGCAAAAAGGAAGGGAGCAAAAAGGACTAAAGTGGTGACCAAAAACTCGGGCAGCGCTGCGTCAAAATCAATAAAGGAGTTCATGGGGAAACATTTTAAAACGGTGTTTACACCAATAAAAGACAAATAAAAAGCAACAAGCAAGTTAGCATCTCCCAATGGGGGTCTAGAGAGGGAGGAGAATGGAGGTGCCTCACTCCCCTTGGAGGTACACGTGTCCAACTCCCTAAATTCGGTTAATCAGTCGTGACAGTTATTATTGGACCATGGGGGCTTAACCTCCCCACGGCTGTCGTAATCACCTCGTTATCCCTTCTCCTATGACTTGGAGAGAGGATCCCTGGACAGCCCGATCCCACTGGACAGCCCAATTCCTCTGGCAGGGATTGAGAACGTTATAGAAATCTCGGCAAGGAGTAGGACAATCCAGAAAAGAAGTGAAGATAAAAGTCTGCCTGAAGCTCGAAATATTAGCTTAAGACATAGTGCCGAACTGCATAAAATACCTGAATAAAATCTTGAATCTAAAATCGTGACGTTTCATCTATGTCTGCTGCCTCTATGCTGGATCTAATGCTAATGTTACAAAGGACTCTGCAAGGACTTTTAGAAGTAACCCTGTCTAATAATACTATTTTAAAAAATCTGAAAATGTACCTAGCCAACATAGAGCGGGAGCTGCAGGGGATTAGATCCCATATGCCGAATATGGTAGGACAAATCCCTGATCCCGAGCCCCAAATTCAGGTACCAGGGGAAACTGACAAACCTTCTAAGGGAAGTGAGCAGATGCCAAATACGGCAGGTAAAACCCCTAACCCAGACCCTGTTCCTCGGGGGGAGGGACAGATTCAAACGGACAAACAACCCAAAGAGAGCCACCAAGTATATATTTCAAGGTGGCCTATGAGGATAATAAGAAGAGTAGAGCTGACTAGACGTGGGCAAATAAATAGAGTAAGAGACGCGGGAAAAAAAACAGCAAGGAAGGTGAGCCAAACCCTTGAGGAAGAATCAGTGGTAGAAGAGGAGGATGTCATGAGAGGAAAGGAAATAAAGGAACCCAAATCCCAGATGAGTATATCAAAGAAGAAAAACCCAAAATGGCAGGGAAAAACTGTGCTTCCACATAACATCCCGAAACCCCAGAAGAACCCTGATAATAATAAATCCATAGCACAGCCCAAGGTGGCTGGGAGACAACTGGGAGGAAACTTGCAGGCCTGGGTTACCCGGGAGGTACGAGTAAGTAGACCAAATAATCAAACACAGAAGGCTCATAGGAAAGAATCTCCGGTACCAATTAGGGCAAAGAAAGAGGGGAACGAGAATATGGGGTTATACCTCGAACAAATCCCTCTAAGGAAAGGGGGGAAGTAGTTAGGAAAGTGGTTGCCCTTAAACAGGTCACAAATCCTGCAAGGATTTGCCAAATGTCAGAAATTAAAAGCGATAGGAACAAATGACTTAAGGGTAGTGGGCTTCAGACAAACTAGAGAATGGAAGGAGGTCACTAGAATTACGCTGTACTCAAATTTGGTAAAAGATTTGATTGAGAAGGCAGCAAACAAGCTACAGAAGGAGGTAATCCGACTACTAAGTGAGAACGAAGCTTTAGCAGAAGTAGAAGGGAAGGTGTGGCAGGGGTGGCAGGGAAAAAATTTCCTAAAATGTCACGCAGGCCTAGGAAAGAGACAGGTCAGGTTGTGTGAGGATCACGTTCAGACTCCTCACCCACGCACACAAGTCTCTCCACGACCTGGTCCCCAAGTACCTCAACGACCGCCTGACCTTCTACACGCCCACCCGCCAGCTACGGTCTACTAGCCTCGCCCTCGCCGCCGTACCACGCATCCGAAGAGCCACCGCCGGAGGCAGATCCTTCTCCTACCTGGCGGCCAAGACATGGAACTCCCTCCCCATCCACCTTCGGCTGACCCAGGACCATCTCGCCTTCAGGAGACAACTCAAGACCTGGCTGTTCGAGCAGTAGCGGACCCCTTCCCCCAAGCGCCTTGAGACCCTTCCGGGTGAGTAGTGCGCTATACAAGTGTTATGATTGATTGATTGATTGATCAGGAGGAAGAGGAGGGAACGCCATTAGGAAACAGTAGAAAATAATTCAGATGTTGAACATTGGTGGGGAAATTGGAGCAAGGAGTCAGGCAAGGTGGGGCCCTCGTCGAGAACTGTCAAAGACTTGGGGGAGGAAGGTTGGCTAGATGATATTGAATAGAAAAAAGGTATGCCACATAGCATAAGATTAGCCTCCTGGAATATAAATGGCCTAGGGGATGATGTGAAACAAAAAAACATAAGGGAACTTGGAGAAAATACAGAGATCATTGGTATCCAGGAGACTTGGCTAAGTGGCAAGACCCCAATTTTTGATGGTTTCTACCAGCTAAACCGACAAGCTAAGAAATATAGATTTGGTCGCCCGGCTGGTGGAATAATGACCCTGGTATCAACAAAAACTATGAAGAAAGTAATCGAAATAACTGTGAAATGTAAATGGCTGTTGGTCTGCAGAATACTGTTATCAAGATGCACAAAAATGGATACAATTTTGATTATAGATGTGTACATGCAATGGGGCTCCACAGAGCAATATGCGGAGGAAATGGTTCTTTTTAAAAATGATATGGATTATCTTTGTGAAAAGTATTGCAGGGATATGATTATATTAATGGGCGATTTTAATCATAAACTACACCCCAAGAATGTAGACTGCTGGTTTCAAGAAATATTAGAGGCCTATGAGATACCACAAGCTACCTTCCCAGAATGTATAACAAGCGCTAAGGATATGCAGTTGGGAAACTTTCTGGGAGCTAAAAACCTCTTTAGTTTAAATGGACGATGCCACTTAGATTGTCCTGCGAAAAAAAACAATCAAGCTGGGTACTCAAATCTGCCCTGTTGATTATGTCTTCATGGCACCCTGGAATTTCCATTTAACCTCATGCTTGCGGCACATTTTCCCGCCGTGCGCTGAGTTTTTTAAAAACCCGCGGTTCATGACAAGCTCAACTCATCATGAGCGTACGACAGGCGTACCTCATGACGAGCTGAGCTCGTCATGAGCGTCAAAGGGGTTAATCTCTGGGTTTAGGATCTTGAATAGAGAAGGAAGTGACCATAATGTGGTAGTATTGGAGATCCCCGATGTACAACTAGAACTCCGTCCACAGGTGATAGAACAACAGGTGGACTATCCTAGACGTTGTACAACTAGGCTAACGGAAGAATATGTCTCTAGATTAATAAATTTACAACATAATCTAGATCTGGAGACAGCAAGGGGTCAGAGCCTAGATTGGTACGTAAGAAAAAATGAGGAGGTGGTCCAAATACTCAGCAAGGGACTAAAAAATGGAAATAGTGGCAAAAATAAAAATAAAGCGAGCAGTCTAAAGACAGAGAAATCGACTGGCTGGTTCACAAGAGAATGTCAGGAGAAAAAAGAGAAGTCAGGAGAATGGCACGCCGTAAACCCCTAAAGCGGGACCAGGGTAGTGTAAACACCCTAGTGGCCTTAAAAAGAGAATATAACATGCTAATTAGGAGGGCAAAAAGGGAATTTAAATAGGGATGCTGGCTAAAATTACTTCAGGCAATCGAAACAAAGAATTTACGCCAGTTCTGGAAGTTAGTGCACTCAGCAGCAGACCGCCAGCCAGGGGCAATGAATTGTATATTAGAAGAAGCAGCTTGGGAGGAGCATTTACAGGATTTGTATAGCCCCGGGACTAACCGGGAAGAAAATCTGTACACAGACTGGAGCGGTCTGGTAGCAGATATAAAACTCGGTTTTCAGTCACTGAGGTAAAAAAAACGATAAAGGGCTTGAATCTAACAAGAGCGGCAGGCCCGGATGACCTGCCAGGCTCAGATAATTAAAACTCATCCAGACTGGTGGGCGGAATTCTTTGCAAATATGTTCCGAGTTATCTTAGACACTGGGAGACTCCCCGATAACTGGAAAGGGGCTATAATAAGGCCCATACATAAGAAAGGGGATATGCAAAAACTATAGATTAATTAATCTACTTGACATTGGGGAGAAGATATTTGCAAAAATAGTACTAGGCAAACTAAAAAACTGGGTAGATGAGAACTCAATCATCCCGGTGGAGCAGGGGGTTTTAAAGAAGGGCACTCCACAGTGGACCACTATTATGCCCTTTGGGCTCTCGCCCGGAAGTCGATAGAACAAAAGGGGAACATGTTCTGATATTTTGTCGACTTCCGGGCAGCCTTTGACTCGGTGGACCGCGGGAAATTATGGGAGTGCCTGATAAAATATAATATCCCAGTTTGCCTACTAGAAATCTTAAAAGAATTACATAGAGGGAACTGGGCCCAAGTAATAAAAGATACACATGGGGCATTGACAAGGAGAATAGATATAGGGAATGGGCTGAGACAGGGCTGCGTCTTAGCCCCCCTCCTCTTTTCAATCTTTTTAGCAGACCTTCCAGCAGCATTGGAGGTGGAAAAGAGTGCGAGCCCCAGAAATAGTGGAAGAAAGGTCTCAAGTCTGTTATATGCAGATGACCTAGTGATCACTGACCAGACAGAGCTAGGGCTACAGAGAAAACTAAATGCTTTTAATGATTACTGTAAGGGTAAATTGTTGGTAGTAAATATGGAAAAAACAAAGATCCTGTGTTTTGGAAAAAGGTCCAAGAGCTTCAGCTGGTACCTAGATAAAACAAAATTAGAAACGGTAAAAGAATATAAATACCTAGGTCTATGGTTCGAATCCTCGTTAAAATGGCATAAACATTTGGAAAACCAAAAGGCAAAAGCATCTTCCTCCATTTGTGGTTTGGAAAAATTCAATAAAAACTATGGGGACATGTCACACAAACCCCTGCTAAAGGCGTATGCAGCCATGATCCCGCCCCAAGTACAGTACGGTGCAGAGGTGCTCCTCTTTAGTGGTAAAGGAGGATGGGATCGGGAGGAAGGTAAGGCTTTAAAAATGCTACTGTCCCTGCCAAAGTCAGCAATGATACAGGCAATTAGACTGGAAACAGGAACGATAGGATGGAATACCCAGGCCAAAATGGCGGTGGCAAGATTCTGGAAACGCCAATCCCAAGGGGAAGCCCAAAAGGTCTCACATTGGTGCAGCGATGAAATCCGTCACAGTAACCTAAAATGGGCATTAGAGGCAAAAAGGAAAATAAAGGAGATCATTTGGAGTCTAAACATGGGTGTAAATCATAACTCCTTAGACGTAGACTTCACGAAGAGTGCACTCAGAGCACAAGGAAGGGAGTATTCCAGAACGGAAGACTTAGGATGCCTGAGAAATAAAAAATCAGTCCAATGCATGATAGAAGCATGGGAAAATGAGGCAGGGTATCCGTATTTAGAAACCCTGTCGAACTACGGATTTAGGTGGGACATTTTGAAAATCTGAATTGGTACCACCCCTTGGCTACTGGAGGGGAGAGTTAAGGCAGAAATGTTATATCCTGATGGTATATGCAAGTGTGGACTGGGGTCCAAGTGTGAAATACTGCATATATTACTTGATTGTCTGACGTGTGTAGAAGTGAGAAAACGATTCTTATGACCCTTATTTATAAAATATGGCATAAGACTACGCGCCCAAGCAATCAAATTACTAATAGGAATGGAACATTTGGATATAGCAATTGCACTTGGTAACTATCTGAAAGGGGCCAACCAATTGGCGAGGGAAAAGCTTAAGAAGGTATAGTGAGGTATCTACTAGGACCCCATCACCAGCAAAAATTGATGGGTAAAAACCGAGGTGAGGCAAGCTCAAAAGGTCCTAGTATGTACCTTAAATGAATAACGCTAAATGTAAAGAACTTGCTTTATTTTTAAAGATAATCATTTCCAGTTTTTATTATGTATAGTGTTTTTTTATAATTTTAAAGATTTTACAATCTTGAATATACATGAAATGGATTTTAGTATAGAAGCAGATATGTGGAACTGTACAGAAAGTATTTGTCTCATTTTATAAATTTTTGTATGGTCTGGATATTGATTCGTTTTGTACAATGTTCTGAACTTTATTCGATTTCGAGGTTTAAAGACTATGGTCTAAATAAACAGAGTTTCTCTCTCTCTCTCACACCAACTTGTAATCTTTGGGGATATCACAAGTGTTGGTTGTATTGCCAATCATTGTATATCAACGGTGACTTCTCTTCTACCTACAAACTATGTATTCCATAATGTCCCTCTTCCTACAGGGAGATAAACTGTGGTGCTGATCATCTAGCTTGCAAAGCCCTTCCACCATTCTATAACCAGCATATTTTGTGGTAAATTTCTTACAATCAAATACTTGCCTCTCCAAGTCTTATTCCCACCAACAACATCTGTAATTGCACTCTCGGAGTCCCCAGGCTGAATATTTCAACTAGGTGAGAAAGGTTTTATGAGATTCATCTTATTTTGTATGACTCTCACCATCCTTAATCTCTCAATATGTTTAAGATTATGTGACTCTACTGTCTCTCCAGCCACCAGACAATATGGCATCTGCGATTCCTCAGACAGCCCTATATGTTTTTGCTGCTTCATTAATATAGCTTGCAACAAACGTCAGTGAAACCCCCACCACTGAAATTCATTTCTGCTCAGGAAGCATTTCACATACAATGCATAGGTTTGCTTGAATGAATTCATGCTCTAGAGGGTAGTTGCAATTAGCCATTAATAGGAACATGTTCAAGTGCCAAAATCATATTAACACAAATAAAATTGTCTGTATTAGTTGATAAACAAACCATTGAGATATGCACTGCTTTTACGAATAAAGTAATTGTTCCCTCTTTGACCTCCATCTGGATAATTGTAGGCTGGCAGGGAAACCATTGATACCCGTCATTCATGGGCCCAGCTACTGCCAGGCCCAAGGACTACTGTATGGAAGCTATTAATGAAGTATTAAATATTTGTCATGGATTCAAGCATAACATGTTTTTTTTTTAAACAGATTTTATTGATAGATCACATAGAAAGTTGCAGATCTCTGTACCCCAGAGGTATCTGCCAGACAGTAGCACACACGTAGAACAATGCAATCCATCATGACTTTTACAGGTAGTAAAGTAGGGCCAATGCAAGTAAGTAGCCCACCCCCTTCCCCCCCCCAACAGTCCCCAACTCCATCCCACCCAGATCCCTCCCCCCCTGCACGGTGTCTGACATATCCGACTAATCATGTACACACTTCCTATGGCAGAGCGCGCTCAAACCTCCAGTTCCGGGTCTTGTTCTGCCGGCGGCTCCAGCCAGAGACCCCTATAGTCGGCCCATCTCTTCCAAATCTTATAGTGTTTACTGGGGCAACCCCGGGCAAGAAATATGGGCTTCTCCATCCCCATACAGAAATCGAGGCCCCTTTTCCACGCCATGAGTGACGGGGCCTGTGGGTTCTTCCATGCCCTCGCAATATCTCGCTTGGCCACCGTGAGTCCTAATAGTAACAGATGTCTCTTGTAGAGGCATAACATGTTTTGCCTCTCCCCTCAGCTTACACAGTTCCATTTCACTGACCCCCGCCATTTTTCTGAGCAGCTGTGTTCCCAGCCACGATTGGATCTCCATACCCCTTGTCCATTTTCCATCCTTTCCTTTGTACACACTAGATCCATGTCCTTCCTCTCACTTGCTTCTCCTTCACCACAGTACCTTGAAGATACTCCTTGCTCACTCTCCCTCGCAGTTACCTATTTCTCCCTGTTGCCCATCTCCTGCTCACTTCCATCACTATTTGCTCATACCCACGCAATATCTTTTCGCAGCACTTGGTACCTTCTGTATGTTGGATTCAAATGCATCCTAAATCAAGCCCTACCTGTCATTTACCTTTTTAGTCAAAATGATGCTTTCATTCTATAACATAAGACATCATTAGTAAGATAAGACTTTGGGCCTTATTAGGTCTTCGGCAGTCTGACCACCGTACCGCCGAAGCCACGTATGTTGCAAGACCATTTTAAGATTAAAATCTTAAAACCGCCATATTCTGATTAGATTACTGCCGGTCGCAATCTTGCACTGTCTGCATGCTTTTTCTTATTGAGTGAGCCTGAATCCGATGCAGTAGCCCAGCAGCACCTGCACTGTCACACGAGCAGTACTGGCATGCACCAAGTCATGAATGCCACACAGTGCAAGCACAACTGTGCAGGCGTAGGCCCGCACAACATGTGCCTCAGTCACATTACTAAATGGGGCCCACTGTTTCATGGCAGTTCCACAGCCATGAAAAGACTTGCGGAAGGGGAATTCGTAAAATGGATGGTGGTGCCCGGCTAGGCACCACCTCCATTTCTCCCCACTCTGAACACCGACAGCACCGCGGGATCCAGGATCTTGCAATGTTATAGCAGGCTGGTTGCGTTCCGACCACTGAATTCATAATACGGCTATCATCGGACCACTAAGATTGCGGAGGTCAGACCGCAACCATGGGTTTGGCGATCTCGAGACCGCCAAACTCGTAATAAGGTGTAAGGTAACATAATGTGTACTTATAAACCATATGAATGAATAGATTGTATTGTACCAATAATTAAAATCATTACAAATAACAACGACTTTACTTTAAGCAAACGATCACATCTATATAATTGCATTAATTTCCCCATAAGTAAAATGATCAACCAGAGAATTTTCAATTTAATCACCGGGTATTTAGGCAAGTGACAAGTTCATTGCGATCTAGGTTCCTTTAAACAAACAAAACGTTTTTTAATTTTCAATGTTGCAAACATGGGCCTGGACCCAGTTCTCCTTAAGGGAGTTAATTGCTTACAATAAAAAACTATGTATATGAGTCTCTTTTGTCATAGCACAAAAAACAACAGCTATAATCAGCCTCTCCCTCAAGTGTGATATAAGGATGACCTCATAATAATGTGTTTAGGCCTCAACTGAGCCTTATCAAATCCATCATCTGTTTTATTGCTAACTGTATGGTCAAAGATTTTTGTTTTATGGACATTTCTTTTGTTTTCCTTTTCATAAACGACGTCCCTGCTCTTGCTCTGAGTATGTACCTGTAAATAAGACTATTCCTACAAGAAAACAGTGTTTATATGTTATTATTTCAGCTTTAGAACATGAACTTCTATGTCAAGATGTACTTCACAGTCTTAAACAATAGGCATTTGTACAACTTAAATATGTGTGCTCTTTTAATTGTGCACTACAAACGACAACAACACAATGAGCCTTAGGAAGAGCACTGGAGGGCTGTAAAACTGCTGCACAGTGCTGCTTTCAATGTATTGTTCATACTAGATGGTATGCAATTATCCATAAGCCTCACTACATTAGGCTTTAATTTACTGTAACAGCGTCTCCAAACAAAATGCTACACAATGGATCATGCTTGTGCGCCAAAATAAGCTGTTACAGGGGAGAAATGCATTTTGCCATCTGTGCCTCCTTTCAAAAGTCGCATTTTGAAGCACTGATTTAAATTAGTACTCATTAGCACAGGGACATTGCTTTCTCCTTTGTAAAATGTCAGCTTTTAGAGTTTTGAAGCAGGTTCTGAGGTAATAATGTATCACTGCAAACCTAAGATTCTTGGAACTTTGCCTAGCACGGGAGAATACCAAATTATAGACATATGCTGTGCTTCCTGCTGAATTCATTTTCAAGCACCCTGTAAAATATGTTACCTCTCTTTTAGATGCTTGTGACATGTTTACTCAGTTAATGCATATAACATACCCGTGTGTACATGTTAGTACATGAGCAATACAATCTTCACAATAGCCAAACTAAAAGGTAACACGGGGTACCTTACGACCCACGGAAGGAAAACACCACCAGTAGGCCAACTGGTGCCATCTTTGTTATGACAAAACAATTTCACAGATTTTCCTTTTGGCAGTCATGGTTTATCTGAATGTGTGTGTGTGTGTGCGCGTGCGGGCGTGTGTGTGTGTGCGTGTGTTTCTGTGTGTTTATATCTGCAGATCACTGTCAGCGGCCATGAGCCCATTTGATACAATTCACAAAGCAAAAGCTTTCGTTCAGGACTGATTCTCCTTTGTGATTCAGACACCTTGCCAACTCAGGTGTTGGTGTGCAATTTTACGCCACTTGCCAGTCGTAATTTGTAAGGATTCACAAACGGGCATTTTGCGAGAGAAAAATTATTTTTCATCTTGCAAAATGTCTTTGATACATTGCATCCCTACATATTGCTGTCACAAAACCTATGACTTTGCAAATCGCTTGCTTTGCAGTTACTTAATGTGATAGTACATAGGCCCCAAGACCCTCATGACCTCATCATACTGTCTGCATCGCACCAGACTTTACTACATGACGAGGAGTCTCACTTTAGAAACACTTAACTTCTTTATTAATGGTGATTTTTTTTTTGCTCCATCCACCTATGGCAACATAAGGAGGCCACTCCATCACTTTCACTTCCTATTTCGTCAGATTCCATCCAGAGATGTTGGCCCAGGTTCATCAAAGGATTGCATTGCCCTTGCATCACGCAAAACAATCGGTAAGTCAGATTTACCAAGCCATGCAAGTCGACCTTGCATTGCTCTGCTTGTTTTGGTAAAGTGGCTGACTTGCTTTATACTGCGTTTGGAAGGCATTATATGGGTGAAGAGTGGGTTTTCCCAAGCAGCCACCCATGTATTGTGGTGCATTCACAGATTTAGCAAGACAGGTAAAATACCTCAGATTGCTAAACCTTCCCAATAGAGGCGGAACAATGGGAAATATCTTTATTTTTCCTAGTTTTTTTCTCTCCGCAAAACACTTAGAAAGAGAAAAATGCCTGTAAAGATTGTTTTTGTGCAGGAAGGTGTCCTTTCCTGCCCATCAACAATCCTTCCTGCAACTCAGGCACCTTTGCACCATGGTATAAGTGTGCCTGAGTTGCCTCAATGCAGCTCATAGTGCGCAAGCGCAGTGAGAAAGAAGTAATGGATGAAAGCTTGGTAAATATGTCACATTCCTGTTCTCTCCATTTGACGCACCACAGCAAGTTATCTTACTGAGTTGCACTATGTCAAATAATGATAATTCTGGGCCGTTGTTTCTTCACTACTCTGCCTGTTGGCAGATGTAGTTTTTTTTTCTAAAACAATGTGTACTTTGTTCTAGTTGTCTCCAGCTGCAGCCGGTGCAGGTAAGAGCAGTGAGGCGGGGTGGCAGGGCGTGGACAGACAAGGAGGTTGGGAAATAAAATTTTAAAAAGACTCAGTGATGTGGTGAGCTCAAGGTAAGTTTTTTTCCTTTATTTTTATTCACCGTCATCTGTCGACTCACCCCCACCCTGCCCCACTGCTCTTACCTGCACCGGCTGCAGCTATTTGTCACTCTGCTTCAGCAGGTGTTTTTTTTGCACCTAAGGATCCCCAGAGGGGTATACACAACAAGATCTGGACCTACACTATTTAACCAATTGGTAAGTTAAGCCCTCAAAATTAAAGGATCCCTCGACCCAGTGTTCTAGTGAACAACATCACTGCTTCCTGCCTCCAGGGGTACAGAAATAATTATGAAGCCACAACTTTGATAAGTGCTGAAAGGCTTTCCTTAGCAAAAGCACTGCTCATCAGGGCTTCATTTTAGGCATGCTATGCCAACAAATGATGGACGGAATGCTAAATAAATCATACATTCATCCCCAGACAAGAGATCTGGGTTAAATCCTTTGTTCTTCAGTTCGGGCTGGACTGTTCCCATGGTAAACAGGATCAAGACTGATTTGCATATGGCTTGGTCTGAGTTGGAAAGGCTTGGTGAGCATGGATTTAGGCCTAGATCTCTGTATTGGGATGAATGTTTGACATTGTGCAGCATTCTGTCCATCGATTGTTCTTTTTGCACTTTTCACCCCGAGTAGGATGGGTATACCCAGACGTGTGTCCCCTGCTCTCCATGCCTCTGGAGTCAAGCTAGCCTTGTTGATGAGGGGTGACACCCTGAAAAGGGTCCCAGGATGCTTTTTTCCAGTCCTGGGATGACCTGGTGTGGCAGGTCAGGGCTGGACTGCTCCCATGGGAAACATGGTCAAGACTGATCTGCATATGGCTGGGTGTGAACTGGAAAGGCATGGGGAGCAGAACAATGATGGATTTAGGCCCAGATCTCTGTAGTGGGGGGAATGCTTGACATTGTGCAGCATTCTGTCTATCAATTGTTCTTTTTGCATTTTTCATTTTAGACATTGCACACAAACTGTTTTTATGGCAATGCAGGAAGGTTTACTTCATATGAGGAACTCCATCCATCTCATGTAATTTACTTATGTTTTGATGACCTGTCTCCTCATTGGACTGAGGTTTGATCTTCTATGTGTTTTATATATAAAGTAATAAAGTATAGCTTCAGCTTAGTAAAATAAGTGAGTCATGACCTACTCATACCTAGAGACAGGTAGGTGGGAGGTACAGTTTTATTTTTTTTAAGGGCACACAGCGAGCAATTACATTCGTATATGAGAGCTCCTCCTGTCAGTCACATTCCAGTTTGGGAGCAAGAATGTAGGTAAGTTTAAGGTTTCATCCCGTGCCAGGCCAAATGTATGGTTAGGAAGGTGGTGTTCAAACATTCAATTGCTGGTCCTCTACACTGCAAGGTTATAGAGGTTTGGCCTGAAGTTGGGAACACCAGCAGACATGTCTCAGCAGCTGTTGAGAAATATCTGGATATGTCTTTGTTTTAACACATTTAATAAAGGCATCCAGTTGGTTATATGAAAGTGCTGTATGAATGATGTGTCATACTCAATCATAGGGAATGGCACAAACAGCTAAAATCACACAAAAGGACCTGACTCGGTGGCGCATCTACACAGTGTTCAGGGGTGTCAAGATCTGGGCAGTTTATTCGCTGGATGGATGTCCATCATGGTTGCTTTCCTGATCGAAAATAAAATGTCCAGCATCTTTGACTTTTGTTGGAGTAGTATGAGTTTAAATGATATCAGTAAGAGGTTAGCTTGCAGTGACTCCTAAGAGCGAGGAGAACATGGCGGCCAATTAGGAGCCTATGTCGCGAGATCCGCTAATGTGAGAGCATGCAGAGGAGATGTAGCCGGCTCTTGCAGACTTTTCGGAATTGAAAATTCATTACGGCAGAAGAGAGAAGTACTCACCGGGATCGCAGACGAACTTTGGGGATTGGCAGAGTGAGGAAACACCAGGAATCCGAACTCCAGCATGTGAAAGCGGCGGTTGCAGCACCAGAGGGCTCCGCAGTACGGAGGCAGTACGGAAGCAAGGACGGAGCCAGAGGTGGAGGCGGGTCCCGTCTGGAGCCAGAGTCCCGGCCTCTTGAGAGTGCTGGGAAAAGCGGGAGACTTCTGGGCAGTTGCGGCAGAGGAATTTCAGTACCAGCAGAGAGCAAAACTGAAAGTAAGTTTCAGAGGCCCCCGTGCAATCCCTCACGTAGCCGACAGTTAATTACTGGGTTTTTCTGCTTTTGCAATAACGAAGGGCAGGCTTGCAGGAGAATTGACAGTGACACAAAGCAGGAAAGTATAGAGAATGAAGTTAAAGTCATAGCCCAAGACAGTGCTAAAGCTATTGTTTGCGTGAATTCAGCCAAGAAGAGAGAAAGTGGCAAGCAAAGAGGTCTGTCTGCTTCGAGCACCAACTTGGTGGTTTTGCTGCAAGGAAACTTACCGAGGCAACCCACATTACCGCTCCAAAAGCCCCCGGTGCTCCAAGTGAGGGTTCTTTTTGAAAAGTGCAAGACAATTTCAAAATCTTCTGAAAGGGAAGATATTATAAACGGAAATATCAAAGATACTTGCTACGCGATAAGGAATAAGCTTTCAAATTTGGAGCTGGCCCCTACAGCTGATGACGCAATTCCCTTGACAGGAACAGGGCTAGAGAAGAAACAGGAGCAATAGCAAATTACACAACCAGAATGTGATACAGGGAAATACACTAAGAAAAAACAAAGGGGCCAAAGAGCTAAGGGAGGCATAGCAGCGGTAGTCTCAACAAGAGCCACCAAAACAGCCAAAAAAGAGCAGTTAAAGAAGGGATCTAATCTTAAAGTTACTCCTTCCCTTCTCTCCTTCTGCAAGGTGCAAGAGAAGTCAACACTTAACACCTAAATTAGGGAGTGTTACTGGAGGGTTCCCTGCTAAACAAAAGTCAATGTCCTCCCCAATTCTAACAATAATAGAAACCCCCAATAGGTTCCAAGCCATTATGTCAAAGGACCCAGGAGATGAGAATGCCATAGAAATAGACGAGGCTCCGGAGAGTGAAGATAATTTATATCAGAATACGATGAAAAAGACACAAGGACCGGAAATACCCGTGCAGGTTTAAATTGGTGATTTGATGGGGTCACTTTTCAGAGAAATGAAGCTTAGCTTTACAAAGTCTGAAAAAATAAAGAAAAAATTCAGGCAACTTGTGAAGCCTTGGAGTCTAAGGTTAATTCCCTAGTTGACAGAGTTGTGGCTATTGAAAATTCACTGGAGCTGACCAGTGAGGAAGTAAAACTCTGCCAAAATGACATTGATAAGCTTAGATTAACTGATGAAGAATTCAGGGATAAAGCTGAGACCCTGGAAAATAATTCAAGGCGGAATAATTTTAAACTGCTGAATATTCCGGAAGGTTCGGAAGGACAGAACATAAGGAGCTTCATAGTCAAACTGCTAAAAGAATTCACTCCAGAGTTGGACGAAGACACTTTGGATGAAGACATACAAAGGGTACATAAGGACCTTTTTAGGCCTAATAAAGTAAGGAAAAATCCACGGAGAATACTTGCTAATTTTAAGACCTACACTTTAAAGGAAAGTATCTTGAATAAGGCTTTGGAATCAGGTACTCTCTCCAAAGATGGCTACAGTTATAAAATTAGTTCCGACATCTCCAAGGCAACTGCAGATAGACAGTGGGCCCTAGGAAATTATATGGCAGATTTGAGAGCTGAAGTGGCAACGGTCCAAATGAAATTTCCAGCACTTTTGGGGATAATGTGGCATAACCAGACTCACAATATTAGGTAGCCGAAAGAAGTGGTGTTGCTCCTAGAACGAATGAAATCACAGAGTAATAAGCAATGACTAATGAGCAAGAGCCAATATAGTTAAATAAATTCTCACAACAGCGGATCTTAAACAGGGCAACTAGGTTTGTCCAATGACAGTAGGGAGGGTTCTCCGGGTTGGGGTTAGTGTTAAGGGTTTGTTCATTTTCTATGAGCACAATTTAAATAAATTTCTTTTGGGTGGGGAGCGTTTGGGGAAAAAAGGAAAAAAATATTGTCCGATATGCAAGACTTACGTCAAACATGGTCATGGCAAAATGCAGAATAACCAACTTTTATTAAGACTGGCGAGTTAAAAATCTTGACTTGGAATGTGAATGGGCTAAGAACGAAGAGAAGGCGACAAAAAATCTTTGAATATCTTAAATTAATAAAGAGTGATATTATTATATTGCAAGAAACCCACCTTCTTAAAGAAGAGTGGCTCGAAATCATAAAACGTTAAAAATGGGTTGGGAGAAGGGCTTGTACAAACCAATCCTGTAGTATCAAGAGAGTATCAATTAACATTAAAAAAATCATTGAATTTAACATTATTAGAGGGATGAGCAGATTCAAGAGGGGCAGATGGGTTTCGCTAAGATCAAGATGGGAGATACTTCTTTTTCTGTGGTTGGGTACTATGGCCCTAACACGGATGATCCAGCACCACTTCAGTCCCTTTATGCGCAGCTAATAACAACGTCAATACCATTTATACTAGGTGATGACATTAACCTCTAACTAGATCCTAAAAATGATAGGCACCCACATGGCAGAGCCTCGAATCTTCCTTAAATGAGAGAGTGGCTGAATAGACTTAAAGACGATTTGGGGCTGGTTGTTATTTGTAAGATCAAAGGGGACCACAGTAACAGATACACATATAGGAATCACAAATATAGCTGTGCCTCTAGAATTGACTTATTTTTAATTGATAAACTTTTAAGCAAACAAGTGAAAAAAGTGTTCCATGTGCCTGCCCACCTCTCAGATCATTCTTTAGTCCAGCTAGACATATGTTATAATTTCTTGCAGGGCGAGAAAAGGTAGACATTAGATCGTACTCTTTTGCTGGATCACCAATTTTTAGATAAGTTAAGAGATACAAGAGCAAATTATTTTAACGATAATGTTAATGCAGAAACTTCCAGCCATGTAATTTGAGACGCTTATAAAGCTGTGCTAAGAGGGGTCTTAATTGATCTGGCAATAAGTAGTAATAAGGAGCAAAAGGCTTAAAATCACTCAGCTCGAGGCCGATACATTAGAAAAACAGGTGAGGTGGGAAGCTGCAATTTCAGAGAAAGAACAAAACAAAGCACTGGGAGAAATATAAAAAAAGAAATACTATCTAGCACTCTACGTGGAAGATTAGGGTAAGGAAGAGGTGGCAGGCCAGTTGTTTATCAAACTATGAGTATAAGGAAATTAGCGGCAAACTCCTAGCGTAGAAGCCTAAAACTGACTCTAACAGAAATAAAATTATGGCAATATATAGGGGTAGCGAAGGGGGGAAAGTAGAAGATAGGACAAGCATAGAAAAAGCTTTCATAGATTTATTTCAGTCACTGTATGAGGAAGACCTTTTGCCTTCAGCTCCAGCAGTGGTCCTCTACTTAAGAGACTCACAAATTCCTAAGCTGGATGCAGATTCCTTCAAATTATTAAATGCAGTTATCAAGGCGTAAGAGGTTATGGAGGCGATAAATAGTCTGAAAAGAGGAAAGGCTGCTGGCCCAGATGTTATCCCAAATGAGCTTTACTTAGCTTTAAATGAATTCTTAGCCCCTAGATTAGCGGACCTCTTTAAAGCGATCTATTTAGAAGGTTCCCCGCTTCCAAAAACTTGGAATGAGGTGACTATTAGCTTAATTTTAAAACCTGGCAAATATCCCCTTAAATGCAAGTCGTATAGGCCCATATCGTTTCTAAACAACGACTATAACATTTTTACGCAGATCTTAGCAAAAAGACTTGGGTCTCTATCAAATATATGTATTCACAATGACCAAATGGGACTCATCAGGGGGAGACAGTTGCATGACCTTACTCACCAACTTATTGGAGCAATCGATATTGCCATTCAGGAAAAGTCTTACTTTTGATGCTGCTAAAGCATTTGACCACGTGAATTGGTCATTTCTGCAGCAAGTCACCCTTCACAAGGGTTTAGGGGAAAATTTCTCAAGAGCAATAGCGAATATATACTCGACTCTTGTGGCAAAAGTACTTATTAATGGCAGCTTATCGAAAGGTTTCCAGATCAAAAGAGGTACTAGACAGGGATGTCCACTCTCCCCTCATCTCTTTAACCTCTATATAGCA
The DNA here is from genome assembly GCF_964261635.1 of Lissotriton helveticus. Taxonomy (NCBI): domain Eukaryota; kingdom Metazoa; phylum Chordata; class Amphibia; order Caudata; family Salamandridae; genus Lissotriton; species Lissotriton helveticus. The sequence continues at coordinate 402,387,046 of NC_136069.1, read as the reverse complement.
CTTTTACTTAACATGATAAGGAGGTCTCATGAAATCACTACTTTTAAATTCATTGGATGAAATCTGAAAGTGGCATTAAATGCCGATGACATAATGATTTATACGAGCAACCTGAATAAATCCCTCAATAGCACAACAAGATTATCAACAGACTGTGGGTATCCAAATTAACCATCAGAAGACTGAGGTCATGCATTGGAACACAATCACGCCGGTGATAGAATCTTAAAACAAAATCAAATACCTGGGGATAGAAGTTCTAAAGAATATCGATGAAATTGCCCAAGTAAATTTGGACTTAAAAAGTTAAAGAGATAAGGAAGTTACTAAAATCCTGCAGCTGTTTATCTCTTACTTTTATGGGGAGAGCCAACGTTATCAAAATGGCTATTCTGCCAAAGTTTACTTTTGTATTCATCGCTATTCCTTTGGAGTTTAAATCACATTGGATAAGAAAGATTTAGAGCGAAAAAAATGCCTTCAACCGGGCCTCTAGAGGAGTAAGGATAGCCTGGAAAAAGCTTTGCCAAAAGAAAAATAGAGGGGGGATAGCCAGCCCAGACCTTATGATGTACTATAGAGCCTTCCATTTTAAGAATATTAGGAATCTTTTTTGACCGTATGTACTTTGAACTGCCTATTGGAAAGCAGTAACTGATCATGACCATTGTCTCTATAAGTTTGGCCACACCAAGTACTTTAAAAAAATTTAATTAAAGGTACCGGGGTCAGCCTACAAACTATGGTCTGAGTTAAAGAAAACATGGAAGTTTCCATACTACAGTTCGCTAGCACCAATATGGAATTCACCGGGAACACCAGAATGCCTGAAAGACTCCCTAGCAGGTCCTTTAAAAAGAGGAGGAATAGAGAAATGGGGAGAACTTTTAGAGCAACCAATTTAAAGAGCTGGGACATACTATCGCAAAGAACCAATGCAGAAATCTCAAGGTTCAAATATTACCAGTTGCCTACCTGGTCTACAGAACAAGAGACAATGTCAGATCATAATCGGAAACTGGAGGAAGAAATACAGAAAGACCCAGCCCGAAAAGAAATTTCAAAATGGTACTGGTACCTGACTCAGAGGGATGAGGTAGAATTTAACACACCAGGTGATATCTGGAAGAATATCTTTCCGGCTCAAGACTTGCAACAAATTTGGCAAGTATCCTGCACTTTTTTTATGGTATAATATAGTTTCTGCACCACTTAGGCAAAACCATCTTTTTACTTTGCACAGGTCCTACTGGACGCCTGATAGATTACCTAAAATGAACAACCAGGTGACGAAAAAGTGTCCAAAATGCGGCAAGATAAAGGCAAATGACATTCACATGTTTCACTTATGTGCTCATCTTGATACTTATTGGAATGAATTTGGTAAGATCATTGATAAAGCTTTAAATATCAATATTAAGGTAAGCACCATTACTGTTATTTTTGGCATTTTGGATACTAATGAACCTATTATTGTTTTGAGTAAAAATCTGAAATATTTATTATTTACTTCAATCCTATTAGCCAGACGTGAGGTGTGTATAAACTGCATTCTACCATCTCCTCCTAAGGTGGCAGACTGGCTTTGCTTAGTTGATAAGTTCAGGAAATTGGATACATCCAGAGGGAATACAAAGTATTGGGAACTGTGGGAGAAGAATTATGTGGCAGGGTAGGAAGGGATGTACAATGATTCCAACATACGCGATCAAACAAATTCAAGGGGATCATCATGGTGGTTCCGTGGTGGTAAACTCAAAGAATTTGTAGCCTCTTAAGGCATGGTCCTACCTCATTATTCAAGGGCGGCCCCCTTTCCACTTAACATGAGGTGACCTTCATTGCCATAACCACGAAGATCGCATTAATGAGGACAAAAAAAGTAAGAGGTAAACTTGCCCTGACCCCCACTGGGAATGTTAGATGTTTGGTGGGCCAACGCCAAAATAGCCTCTAGCTTAGTGTGTAGGAAGGAATGAGATAAAAATGGTTGGTCAGACTCCCTCTTTGACCAGACCCTGTAAGTATGAGTGAAATTTCCATTTACTGCAGACAACAGGAGTGGGAGGAAATCAGGAGTGCTTGCAAGTTCTTTTCTCATACCCATGAACTATTGCAAAAAGTCTAAGGTGACACAAGCCCTGAAATTATAACTGAGTTGCAAACTTATGAATTGTGATTAATTGGTCCTTGATCTATTTGAGGGACAAAAGGTTCTCTGATGTGATTCTTTAGCCTTTTGAGAGCATGGTTTCCCTTAAAACAGCTGAGATCAATTTCCAGAAATATCTTTGTATAAAAACACTAATTGGAACATACACAGTCAAGCTATTCCAATTGAATTTGGTGAGAATGTGACAAACGATTGTTCACGTTTACCTAAAATATATATAGTGATACTGTGATCTTTTCTTGATAGAGCTTGGCGGAAGAGTAAACAGTAATCTAGAACCTGAATCACGGAAACCTATTTTGCCGCACCGAGCTGTGTCATTTTCAAAATGCAGGTATGCACCATATCAACAAGAATATGGTGCATCGCGGTGCTCATCCCTCTGCTGGCGATAAAAAGCTGTCTAGCGCCATCGCAGGCACCCTTGCACCATGGTGTAAGGGTGTCTGCATTGCAGGGATTAATGTTTTTGTACAGGAAGGGATACCTTTCTGCACAATCAGTTATGGTGTTTTGCTCATTCTATGTGTGCTGCGGAATGCAACATACATAGATAGGGCAAAAAAGAGGGGAAATAACAGTATTTCTCTTCATTGCACAACATTAATGCATCCTTTTGAAAGGCATTAGCTTTTGGCACTACAGAATCCTGTAAATCGAGAGCAGTGTCATAAAGCCATGGGTGTTGCTGTGAACGCCTACAGCAACACCCATTGCATGCCACTTAGCCACTGAAAAGTGCGTTGCAGAGGGCCATATTTACAAGGCCGTGTTAAGCCATGCAAAGTGGCTTAGCGCAGCCTTGTAAATATGGGCTTGTATAGAGCGCCAACGGAGCGTACAAAAAGCTCCTGTGGCACTAGGGGCCTGTAAGTATGCCTCTGTGTTTTCATTAGGCTTCTCCAGCGACTAGCCTGTGAGCTACTGGTAGCTTTCCAGCAACCTGTAAGTTGATTGCTCTGTCTGCATCCCATCCTACTAAATCAGAAGCTTTTACTTGGTTAAATTAAACCTCGTAAATGAAAATTGAGCATGTGTATACTATGCGAAAATGTGTGCATTTTCTATGCTTATTAGATAATGTTAAGAATACAATTGGTCAATTTTTTAAATGTCTTTAAAACTGATATTTGAGTGATAAATCATGTGGCATTGGGCAGACCTATTACTAAAATGATAGCGTTGGTGCCAGTGTCATTCTAGTTCTGTTAGTTATTACCCATTTAGAGGCATTCAAAATTGACAAAGAGTTTTTTTACATTATTGCTGGAAACTCTGCAGGATAAAATGAGGTGATCACAGCTCGTAATCTTACATATGGTAGCCAGCGATGTTATCTTGTCCTGATGGTCACTGTTACAACACTAATAATATTATCAGTTCAGGATGATATTTATTGACCATAAATAGCTCTTATTAAAAAGAAATTTGGAGACCACTGGTTTACTGCGGATGTCCAAAGGGGTCAGCTCTGGTATTTATTGCATTCAACATCCGATTAGGAATACTGAATACTCTAATAAACCTATGAGCCTGTCAGTAGCCAGTCTTACTGACAATGCTCAGAAAAAAATAGAATGAGTTTAGTTGATGGATTTGAATATATGTATAGCTCAGGCCTACAATGGATGTGAAAGATGTCATTACACTGCCTGCGAGTGAAAATCAGGGCAACTATACAACGTTTCAACGATACTTTTATAAAGGCACTGCGTATATCTGTATAGTGATCTTAATGAGCTCTGATAAGAAAACTATGGCTGGTATTTTGCTATCAACTTTCATCTTGCATTGACATTTGCAGTTACATTTTTAGTATTTTATTTTGGTGTTTATTTGTAGGCTGTCCTGTTTCCAGACAAAACCTGTTTTTTTCAGGTGTTTAGAAAGCATGTCTTGTTTTTACAAATATTGTTATAAAGCACGGATGCAATTTGAAGGAGAAGAAATAAAGGGGGTGCAGTGTCTTTCCATTTATAGTATGCCGAATGTGAAACTGTTTTAAGCATCGAATGTCTGCATTTTGCACTGTCTCTCGGATTCACATCTCATAACCCTTTCTCACATCTCATTACCTCTCACACTCTGCCAGGGCTTTTAATGGGTCAAAACAGTAAGAGTGTCACATTCAAATATCTGGGCACAGTTGAGGCTCATTCACATACTCCTTCCTAAATATTGTGGCATTGTCAATAGCATAGGACTTTTGAAACCTTTGCCATTTTGACTGACACCAGATTTGTAGCCCTGCATTCTAAGGCACCTGAAACCTGATGAATTAAACATTCTTGCACTGCTTTTCTGCACTCCTTGCTTCACTACATTAAAGTTTGTCTTCTGTTGTGTAGAAATTCATAGCTGCCAGGTTCCCACATGGCAAATGACTCACTATAAGTCAATCCTGACCTTTTAACAGACATCATATTGTATTGCGGGACTTTGTAAATATGGGCTCAAAAACTCCAGTAGTAAAGTGCAGTTGGGAAAAAGGACTGACTTGCTGAAGGTATCACACATAACAATGAAATACCTTGCACCTATGAATTTTGATGGTATATGGAAAGCCTTGTGTCATGTTCTCACTGTGCCTGGTTGGAGCTTGCACAGTTTCACTCCGCAAAATTCCGTGAGCAGCTGGAGTATTGCTCACCCACCCCGAATGATGTCCTTTGGCTGCTGAGGGTCATTGGGGACTAAGAACCCCTACAGTTGGAATAGGTACGTCCTGCACAGCTGGATTGATGAGACAAGGTCAGAGCAGACGTACTGCCCCCTTTTTCAACCACTCTGCACAGGAGCCTCCTGGCACACTACTGGTTGGGGAATGACATCCCTTTGGCTGCTGATGGTCGTTGGTAGGTCAGGAATCCCTATTGTTGTGACAAGTAAGTCCCCCACAGCCGGTTTGCTGAGAAATGGTCAGAGCGGAGGCTCCACCCCCTTTCTCAACCTCTGTGGACAGGGCCCTCCTGACCCACTACTTGTTGGGGGATGAAGTCCCCTTGGCTACTGAGGGTCGTTGGGGGCCAAGACCCCTATTGTTGCGACAAGCAAGTCCCCCACAGCTGGATTGCTGAGAAGTGGTCGGAGGCCCCACCCCTTTTCTCAACCTCTCTGCACAGGGGCCTCCATGCTCACTACTGGTTGGGTGATGAAGTCCCCTTGGCTGCTGAGGGTTGTTGGGGGCCAAAACCCATATTTTTGCAACAAGTATGTGGCCCACAACCGGATTGCTGATCCGTGGTCGTGGCCAAGCCCCCTTTTTCAACTGTCTCGTCGTGCTCCACCACGCACGTGTGCTGAAAATTCCACCCTGCTATGGAGTGCAGATTTTATTGATAAGTCTGCGTTCACCGCAGAACACTGAGTTGCCGCATTCTGCCAAGGCCAAATTCTCACCACTATCTCATGTGCCTGGTGACAGTGCCCTTTTCATAGGTACCTGTCACTACACCTTGCACTCAAAGTTTAAAGATTCAGGTTTTTGGCCGGAGAGATATCAATACTGCCTTCTTAGGTTAGAGGAATGATGTATCAAAAGGTTTTACCCATTCTATGTCTGTTGGTAAATGTTAGAACATAAAGGCCAAGATTAGTTTGAGTCAGCCATTTCACCAATCGGTTTAAGGATCAAACACTGCCAGAAGATAAGATAGTATACGATTCTGTGCAGTGTATAAAATAATTAATTCAGATACTCTGTCCATCACCACCCCCTTTTATGAATCGTTTTGGCCGCCACAAGTGTGGCAGGGTATACTCAGATGTGAGTCCCTTGCTCACTGCACCATCAGGATTCAAGCAAGCCGGGCCGAAGACGGCTGTAATGCCAGAAACCGGTCCCCGGAAGCTTGTTTCCTTTCCAGTAAAGAATTGGCTTGGTAGTTTGGTCTGCCCTGTTCCCATGATGCACTGGGCCAGGGTCAGACTAATTTGCATATAGCCAGGTTCTGAACTGGGATGGTGCAGTGAGCTAAAAAACGGTGATGTATCAAGCCCTGATCTTTTGACTGGGTAGGAGTGTTCTGCTTAATTCAGATACTCTGTCCATCACCACCCCCTTTTATGAATTATAAAATAATTAGATCAGACTTAAAAATGCTGGGGGTGTGTCTTGCATGCCAGAGCATCTTGGCGGCCCCAGTGTGAGCTCCACTCCAACGCGGGACTTCACTTTATTCCTGCGCCTCGCTGGACCGACTTTTCTGTCGTTGAAATGCAGGCATGGCTTTAGGAGAATGTGGTGAGTCTCTGAGCCGCCTTTGGACGTCAACCACATCAGTTTAAGGCCCGTAGGCTGTGGCGGCAATTTCTCCTCAGTTAGACGTGGGGGCCCGCCATTTTCTAACGTGGCGCTCGCTTTCTCTTTGATCCATTCGTCTCTCCTCACGTCTTTGCAGGAAACACACTTCTGAGCCTTCAGCACCGCTCAGTATGCCAGGATTAATTTTTTCTTAAAGAGACCTTACCACAACTCTGCAGAAAGATATACCTATATTTATATACTTGCCAGTTAACTTGCCAGTCAATACTTCCTTACATGGAAACAAAAGCAAGTTTGTAGCAAGATGGTGTTCGATCAATAATGAATACGTGGTTTGTTGTGGTGTGTCAAAGCAGAAGCAACCTGATTACAAGGTCTTCATCAAAGGAAACACTTAGTGCTCGCACCTTCTTGCATTGTGGTATTCACACTATTCTTTTTCTGCCTGCTTTACATATGTTATGTTATGTTATGTTATGTTATATTGATTTATTATGCGCACAGATACCCCAGCCAAGGGGCGTCCCGGCGCAGAGACAAGGTAGAACATAACACAACAGGAAACTAAAAACATGAAAGCAGCTAAAACAGGAAAGTTTTTAAAGCCCTCCGGAAAGTCAAGAGGTCCTCCATCAGACGAATTTCAACAGGAAGGGAGTTCCATGCTGACGCGGCCTTTACACTAAACGAGCGGCCACCCATGCGACTAAGCCTAAATCTGGGGACCACCGCAAGGGCCAAACCCTGGGAACGGAGGGTGCGGGTGGGAACATAAAAGGAAAGACAGCTGGATAGGATTTCCGGGCCAATACCTCTCAGAATCTTAAAAGCGAGACACAAGACCTTAAAAAGGATGCGCTTCCTGACAGGGAGCCAATGTAGGGTACGAAGGACAGTTGCCACCGAGCTGAATCTGGGCAGGCCGACAATCGCCCTCGCCGCAGCATTCTGAACCCGCTGCAGACGGGTTAGCTCGGCCTGGTTAGCCCCAGCCAGAAGAGAGCTGGCATAATCCAGGCGGGAGATGATAGTTGCCTGGATCACCAGCTGCCTGGTCGGGGCGTCAAAGAACTTGAGAACAGGTCTCAAGCCCCTTAGGAGACCGAAACAACAGGCCGCAGTTTTTTTAGTATGCCCTACAAAGGAGAGGCCCGCATCCAGCCAGACCCCCAGGTTTTTCACCTCAGATACCGGGGTCGGAGTGGGTCCCAGCTCAGAGGGCCACCATTGGTCACCCCACAGCTCCACTCCCTTACCGACAACCATCACCTCCGTTTTTGTGGCATTTAGCTGAAGGCAGTTGCCTGTCAACCAGCTAGCCACCGCCTTCAGTCCAGACTGAAACCTGGGGGCCTCAGTCTCCGCATCCCCGCTGAGAGTAACCGCCAGCTGTGTGTCGTCGGCATATGAGACCAAAGTTAGGCCCCACTGCCTAGCGACATCAGCCAGCGGTCTCACGTAAAGATTGAACAACGTGGGACTCAGCGAGGACCCTTGCGGAACCCCCATGGCCAGCGGTTGGAAATTGGACTTGAAGGGAGGGATGGCAACACAGAAGGAGCGGTTATCTAGAAAGGAGTGGAACCATTGCAACACCTGACCGCCAATGCCGGTCTCCTCAAGCCGATGCAGGAGGATGCTGTGGTCTACCGTGTCAAAGGCGGCGCTAAGGTCTAACAATATAAGCGCCGCCGTTTGACCAGCATCCAACCTTGCACGGAGATGTTCCACCATCACAAGTAACGCGGTTTCCGTGCTGTGGCCGGCACGGAATCCGTTTTGTGTGGGGTCGAGGGCGTTGGTCCGTACAAGATGTTCAGACAGGGCCAAGTTGACATGGGCCTCAGTGATCTTGGCTGGCCAAGGTAGCAACGAAATGGGGCGATAGCTTTCAGGCTTGGCCGGGTCCAGGGAGGGCTTTTTGATAATTGGGGACACCACAGCTTGCTTCCACTTAGCTGGGACTACTCCCGTTTCCAAGGAAAGGTTGACGAGGGAACATACAACTGCACGTCCCATAAAAGCCTGATCTCGAAAGAGAGCAGGCCTTACTGGATCGGATGGAGATCCAGATTTGACTTGCAACGCAAGTTTATCAAACCCGTCCAAGGTAAGGGGGGGGAAGACAAGCAGAGTAGACTGATGGTGGGTCCCATTGATACTTTCCCGACCGGACCCTATGCTAGGGAATGTCCGATAAATAGCTTGGACTTTCCCCAGAAAATAGGAAGCAAGGGATTCACAGTGGGAAAGAGAGCTTACGGTCGTAGAGGTAGTCCGCTTTGACATAAGATCTTTTACGGCCTTAAAGATGGCTTTCGACGGATTAGTACTGTTCCGGAATTCCGCGGCATAAAAAGCCGCTCGAGCTCGACAGATAGCCCGATGGTAGAGCTTGACGGACCTGGCGTATGCAGCTTTTAGATCAGCTCCATAGGTTTTCCTCCAGGCCCTCTCAGCCCGTCTACAGGCACCCTTTAGGGCCCGAAGGGCACTATCGTACCAGGGGCTCGACTCTCTTGAGTTGATTTTAGTAGATACAATAGGTATCAGAGAGTCCAAGGCCCTAGTAATCCAGGAACAGAAGAGGTCATACCCCTTTTCTACCTCCGTCAACGGGCCCAGCGGCTCCTCTAATAGAAGATGATGGAAGTCTTCTAACCTAAGCTTCTTCCAGGCCCTCTTCTGAACCCGTCTAGCCGAGGAGATGGAAGGGGTGGCTAAGACCGGGCATAGGATGGACACCAAAAAGTGGTCAGTCCATTCCACCGGCGAGATAGAGGTGATTGTAATCCCCGGCAGATTGGTAAACAGGGGATCCAGAATATGCCCCCCCGAATGGGTAGGCTGGGAGACCATCTGGGGAAGTTGAAAGGCCTCTAGGTCAGAGGAGATGGAGCGCACTGTCAGGCCTGAGAGGGTGTCGAAATGCAGGTTCAAATCGCCCATGATGGAAAAGTTGGCACAGTCTGCGACCAAAGGGCCAACAATGTCGGGAAAAGCATTTCTAAACGCCACATCGCTGCCGGGCGGGCGATAAACGACCATCCCGGACAGCGTAAACTCAGGGCTGACAGAGACCTTAAACAAGGCACTTTCACACCCAGAGATGTTTAGGGCACTCCAGACACAGGAATAGGAGGACCTTACCACTAAAGCTATACCCCCACCTCTAGACAACCTGTTCAAGGTGTACATAGAATAACCGGGTGGGCAGGATAGATTTGTAATAGCGGTATCCGCATCCTGTAGCCATGTTTCAGTCATGGCAAAGATGTCTGGAGCTTCCTCCTCAATGAGGTCAAAGATGTTCTGATAGTGTTTCAGCGCAGACCTGACATTCAGGTTCAGGATCCGCAAGGAGGAAGGAAAGTCTGTAATACGGCGGGTCACCGGAGAAGTAGTCCTTGGGAGAGGACTCGGAGAGTCAAGAGCCCACCCATTACAGGGGCAATGGTACGGGCCTCGCAATGGATGTACCGATGGAAGGGTACAACAGCGGCTTACCTGACCGATGGCAAACAGGCACTCCCGCGAGTATGTCAGCATGGCGACGCTAAGATGGAATAATATTTATGGTGCAGGTAAGGGGCAATTTAAAAAGGGTCAAAATGACCAAAAACAAACTAAAATAATATTTTACGTTTTTAAAACAGCAGTTTTACTGCAAAAACGCGCAAGCGCTCTCGCAGCAGCAGCTACCTTGTCAGGGGCTGAAAGCAGGAGGGACTCGCCCTAAATAGGTGTTCCCAGGCGTCACATGCACATTCAAGCGCTGTCAGCTGGAAAAGCCTCACCCCACTCCAAGATGTCCGCCAAAAACGAACCAGGCACCCACCCCAGGACCAGACCCGCCAAAACGGCAGTGAAGGGGCACAATTTATGGTGCAGATAAGGGGCAATTTAAAAAGGGTCAAAATGACCAAAAACAAACTAAAATAATATTTTACGTTTGCATGAGCCTAAACAATGTCTCCTTCGTTTCTTTTCCTGGAATAACATTTCACAATTATTTCACAAATATATTTTCTTCTTGAGGCATTGGAATATCTAATATGATATTTTTGAGGTCCTTGTGTTGCTATGGCTTAATAGTTATACTATAATATGTGACACATGCCGCGCTCTTTCATATTATAACTTCCTCATCAAAGATAAGACACATTCTTTATATACGGTATTTTCATCTAATTTTCCACATCATAAGTAGATTTCTTCAGCATTCCACGATGGCTAGCGACCTTCATACTGCTAGATCCTCTTCCTCGTGTACTAAACAGAAAAGACAAAAAAATGACCGCCATCTCTTGTTCTCTCCTCGAAAAATCCAGTTTTGGACTCCATATTAGATGGCGTACGTGGCCTTCAACCCTTCATATCCACCATTAATGACAAATTAAAATAAATTGAGGAGAGATGGATCGTAATGGAGGGAAAGGTTTTGGAACTTGAACAACGGGTCAGTGACCTACAAGATACTTCTTCAAAGATTCCAATACTAGAACAAGAAATCCACAAGTTAAAAATTCACACAGAGGATCTTGAAAATCGCAATCGTAGAAATAATCTACGCCTTTACGGACTACTGGAAAATATGCAAGGTCCAGATATGGTCTCATTTCTGCAGAAGCTTCTTCCTGAACTTTTAGATCTTCAGTCATCTGCATCTCCCCTTAACATACAGAGAGCACATTGTCTTGGTCGCCTACACCCTTCTTCAAACAAACCTCGTGGAATCATAATGCTCTTCTTGGAATTCACTGAACTCATGCCTGTACTGAAGGCTGTAAAGCTTTTACCTCATTTCATTTGGTCAGGCCATAATATCTTCATATCCCAAGATGTTTCAAATGCAACGAATGCTTGACACAAAGAATTTCTTGCCCTTCGTCCCCAGATGAGACAACTCAACATTCAATATGGAATTCTTCATCCATGCCTATGTAAAATTACGCATGAAGGACGATCACATTCATTTGACAATCCTGACAAACTTAAACTGTTTCTGCATACTGTTTCCTCTCGTGGAATGGAAACCAGTATTTGACTGTTATTATACTACAATATTGTTGATATGGTTCTGAAAGTTTTACTTTGCTAAAATTCTACGATTAATAGTTGTTGTCTTTTCACTTATGAGGCTCTCATTTCATCTGCTTTATTTCTCCGATGTTCATGTCCTACGGCGTCACTATGCCCCTCTATACTCGGTCATTCTTTTCTTCACAGACCTGGATTCTACTCCTTGATCTGTTTACTTTTTTCTTGCTCTGTCTTCTTTTTTCTTTCTTCCACTTTTTTCTCCTCTCCTTTCGTATCCTACTATACCTATTATCTTTTCTCCTTTTTGGTTTTGCTGTATGTTAATCTTGTTTTATGATACATGTTTTACTTTTAACAAAGTGTTTTGCTCATCACATAATAAACAATGTATTTTCTTCTTTTTCTTTGTTAACCTTTTCCGCGCTGATGACGGTACCGCTCCGTCATCAGCCGCGGTAGCGCTGTGCTGATGACGGAGCGGTTCCGTCATGGCCTGATCGGTGCTGATTTCGCGCCTGTGTGGCGCGTGCTATTGAGTGGGCGGGGCCATGACGGAACTGCTCCATCATGAGCTCAGCTCAACCGAGGCTGGGGACGGAGCGGTTCCGTCACCAGCATGGGTGCGCCACGCGGCCCCCCTGCCCCCTTAGCGCTGCGGCGAAATAGCCGCCGCAGCGAAGGTGTTAATTATACAGTTTCATGTTCCTGTTCCCTCATGTATCCCCTAACCCAACATCATGATTAATATGGTCTTGTGTAATGTGCGTGGTCTAGGTCATCCTGTCAAATGTCAAAAGGTATTGTGTCATTTAGTTAAACTTAACACCCAAGTTGCTTTTTTACAGGAAACCCATTGCAATGATCTAGAATCTATTAAACGTAAACGCCAATGGGTTAATCAAATAGTTTTTTCTCCTGCTTCAGATCGTCATGGTGGTGTGGCAATATTATTTCATAAATCTATTAATGCCCAAATATTATCATCAGAGTGTGACCCTTACGGTCGCTGGGTGCTGGGTAATACTATCATAAACAAAATGCAAATTACTTTTTTCAATATTTATGGACCTGTTACACATGAGCCGGAATTTTGGCAATCTATAAAAACTGTTAACTATATCTAACTCTAACGTAGTGGTTGGTGGTGACTTTAATAATTGGTTGGACCCTTTTTCAGACCGAAAATACAAATGTAAATTTAAACCTGACAAAACCTACAAATCATTCCAATCTGCCATTTCATCTCGGCCTTTATTTGATTCATGGAAAACGTGTAATCCTGATACATCAGAATTTACTTTCTTTTCTCCTGTACACCATACAAGGTCTCGTATTGATTACATTTTAATTTCCAAATTATTACTGCCTTGTCTCCACTCATCAGAAATTGGTTCTATTTTTATTTCTGATCATGCTCCGGTCTCTACTTCTATTGATCTATCCATTACCACATGCAAACAAGGCCGCTGGTGATTTAATGGTCACCTTTTATCAGATCATACTTTTATTTCAGAAGCAACCTCATTTATTAATGAATTTTTGCAATTAACAAGTCCTTGGATACCTCAATCCATAATAATTGGGATGCTTTTAAAGCATCCTTTAGAGCTTTTACTATTGCTTATTCTTCAAAGAAAAGAAAACAAATGAATGCCAAATATAAAGAAACCCTAACACTAATTAAAAATCTGGAACATAAATATTTTTCATCCAAATCCCTCTCATCACTACAAGAGTTAATTAAAGCTAAATCCGCCCTGAATAAAATCGCCACTGTAAATGCATGTAACATCCTTCCTAAGGTTAAATCAAAATTTTATGGAGGCCAAAACAAAGCAGGAAAAATGCTAGCAAATTATTTAAAAATCAAATCAGAATGTAAAACCATCGGCCCTATCCATGCAGAAACGAACAATCTACTCCTGTCATCTGATTCTGATTTTATTAGTACATTCCAATCATATTACAATTTCTTATACACAGAAACTACTAATCCCTCTAAAGAAGACTTTATATCTTTTTTCCAAGATATTCCTAAACCTAATCCCTCCCAGATATCTTTTTGCCACTAGAGGAGGATATTTCTCTTCAATAAATATCTGATGCCCTCAAATCCTTGAAGAAATTGAAGGCTCCCGGCCCTGATGGCTTTTCAGTTGAATTATTTTTAGCCTTTTCCTCAATTTTTGCCCCTAAATTATTAGAACTTTTTAATTCATTCATACCCAACTCTAAAGCATGTGGTTCTTTTTTAGAAGTACTTAATATTGTTATCCCTAAAACAGAAAAAGATCCTTCCTTCTGCAAAAAGTTTCGCCCTATATCACTAATTAATTATGATTGTAACATTTTTGCAAAGATTTTGGCTTTCCGTTTGGAGAAAGTTATTCCTCTTCTCATTAACCCAGATCAAGCTGGTTTTGTCAAAGGACGTTTAGCCTCTGATAATGCCAGAATGTTTTCTAATATTCTCACTCTTAGTAAAAAATACCCCTCTCCCCTAGCTGCCTTATCTTTGGATGCAGAAAAAGCTTTTGATCGAATTAATTGGGAATTCATGTTACACACCTTACAATGGTTTGGATTTGGCCCAAAGTTTATTTCATATCACAAATTATTATCTACAGATCCAAAAGCATGTTTTTTTGTTAATGGTATTTTTTCCCCATATTTTTCTCTGCAAAGAGGTACACATAAAGGGTGCCCTCTTTCACCATTACTTTTCCTGTTATGTTTGGAACCCTTCCTTGAACGAATTAGAAATAACCCTCTTATTACTGGTTTTACTTTGAAATCTGACCAAATTAAACTTTCTGCATATGCAGATGATGTTCATATTGATATGTCCAACCCTGTTACTACTCTTCCCCCCTTTCTACATGAAATGTCATAATTCTCTAATGCTTTAGGCTATAAACTAATTTTCTCCAAGACTGAGATTTCACCTTTAGACTCCTCATGCTACAGACATATGTTTGATTCTACCAACTTTATATAGTGTCCTCACAAAATTAAATATTTAGGCACATGGTTTTCCGCTAATATTCGTGATACACTATCACATAACTTTACTGCTCAAACAACTTAGGATTACAAAATTGTTGACCTCTTGGTCCCCTTTATTTTTATCTTGGTGGGGCAGACTTGATTTAATTAAAATACTTTTCACATTGTCAATGTTACCATTTAAAATTCCTGATTATTATTTTACACAGATTAACTCTATATGTACGAAGTTTCTTTGGAATAATAAATGTGCACTCATTGCCCTATCCAAGTTATGTCGTCCAAAAATTAGGGGGTGTCAGATTTCCTGACATTAAATTATATCAAATTACATCCTCCCTTCGTACAATTTGCGGTACAGCCAAATTTCTGGGTTGTGCCTGGTTAACCAGAAGCAGGTTGTTGAGGATTAATACTGTTACGATCTAGGACTAAAAGAAAGGTCTCCCTTTTATACTCTGATTTTTATCTCTGATATCTTGTATAGATTTTAAGGGATTTTTATACTTTGTATATTCTGTTTTTAATTCATACAAAGGTTGTTTATCGATTGACTGTATGACACCGAGACACTGTCTTCCTTTTTAATACTTTGTCTTTACTATAATGAAGAATGATATCTTCTTGAATTTATTTTCATCACTCGTTAAAAATACCATTGTACACTTTGAGTTTTGAATTGTTATTGTTGGACAAGTTGGCAACAGCGCTAGGGGATTGTTCTCCTTGAGTGCACAACTCTGAGCACATGTGAGTCTTTCTCCTGTAGAGGGCTCCTGACACCTATTCTTATCCATGACACAGGCTGTTCTCTGCTGGTGTGCAGCAGAGGAGAGAACAAGTTCAGCCCACTTCCATGGGGAGAGCAAGATGAGCTCACTGCTGTTCTCCACAGCACCTAAGGACTGTTTATGGTGTTTGCAGCAGAGGAGTACCTGAGACCTGTGGTGCATATGATCTTCTCTGGATCTAATGCTACAGATTGTTAATCTTTGTGGACCAATCATGTGATAAATTCTGCCTCATTACGTCAGCATGGCACAATGTCATCCTGCATCCATGTACATGATTGAATATCATTGGCAGGATTCTTCCAAGCTTGGAAATCGACATGGCAGCACAAAACGAATGTGTATGGAGTGACAAACTTTTGTGTGTTGTACCCCCAGATATTTGCTCTATCTGTTTTTGCGGGCTGTAGAACTCTATCGATTGTACCCCCGCTAACCAGTAGTAAATTGTCTGTGCTCCCTCTTTTAACATGGCTGAATTGCAATACTGCTAATCGGCATATTGAACTTGTCTACAGTCCCTAGTATATGGTTATGGTGAAAAATATACACAGGTCATGGACATTACATGTCACCAGTGGAAGGTAGCACATACTGTGCCATCCATCACAATGGCAGTGCAAACTTGGTTTCAGGCCTACCAGTGTAGCCTGGCTGTAGCAGAGTAAATTCAGAAATTTGAATGTCAAAATGAACGCTTTTGACAATTCTAGTCCTTCCAATTAAACAATATTAAATCAAACCTATGTCAGCCCTGTAGCCCACAAAGCAGAGCACAGCCATTTTTACTGTAGGAAGGCTGCCTAACCCATCGGGAAACTGTGGGAGGGCTGGGTGTAAAAATAGGCGAGAAGGCTGAATGCATTTCTTAATGGTGAAACCTTTTATTATGTATAGGGCATGGAAATTATAACAACACATCTTCTCTATTAATTGGTTGCTCTTGTAAGGCTCTCCAAGACTTTTTCTTTGCTACCTTCTTTTCCAGTAAGTCCACTTCTACCAAGAGGAGGCCACCCGGAGGCTAAAAAAAAAGAGAAGTGGCAAATAGGAGTTCTTTCTTCAATACTTCAAACATTTGAATCTGTCACCACACTGAATAGTTTGTGGTTCTGTGGTCAGAACAACTATCACTCATAGTGAACAGATACATGCAATCAAGTCTGCACTTTGTGTTTTCCTTCCCTTGGGTCATTTGCTAGGTCCACCTCTATCCACCTATGGAGGGGGACACAGTCTCTTGATGGCTAGTTACATACCCACTGTCAGAAGGCCTTTACCTTTTAATTATGCAGGAACAGTAGGACAAAGACTCCCAATGCCCCTCTTGGGAAACACTCTAGACGCTCTTTTATAGCGTCTGAAAGTATCTCTAAAAGGGGAAAGGGGAGTTGGATAAAATAATAAACAACAAGAACAGACTGCCTGTGGTCATCTGATTTCTGTACACTCTGTATTAACCTCAGCGTTATGTTCTGCCTTGGAATGTAGAGTTGTAGGAAACTAAGAACATGGAAATATTAGTTCTCTTAACTACACTTGCTTGTCTTTAATTGTATATCTACATACGTATCTATCTCTAATAGTTCTTGTACATACCTAGACAACTTTAGGTGATTGATCCGCTTCTATTTCGTTAATATTACTGATGTGTTGATTACAGTGATATTTTACTAAGTTTTTTTCTTGTTTCTATTCACAGAAAAATCCAGGACGTCACTTATAATCAGGTAAGTCTTGTCAACTTTCTATTTCTCAATATTTATATACATTTGTCAGACCTCCAGATCGAGTGTTGGGAGTAATTAATACATATTTTGGCTCAACACCCAAAAGATGGCCAAAAATCAACAATTGGACAAAACTTGTTCGAAATCGGAATCTCAAGATGGCCGCCGATTTAGAAAGCAGGTCTGTGGTCTAGTTTATATGCCCGTTGGTGCAGAGAGATTAGGTGGTGCGCGAGCGCCGAGCGCAAAACACACTTCACTAAAGA
The DNA here is from genome assembly GCF_964261635.1 of Lissotriton helveticus. Taxonomy (NCBI): domain Eukaryota; kingdom Metazoa; phylum Chordata; class Amphibia; order Caudata; family Salamandridae; genus Lissotriton; species Lissotriton helveticus. The sequence goes on along the minus strand of NC_136069.1, from coordinate 402,369,773 downwards.
TTTTGAGGCATACGCACCTACTTAGAGATTCTCTGAGTATTTGGGCATCAATTTGTATTTTTCGCTGGGTTTTCGTTTGGTCTCTTGTCAGCTGACATTTTTGGGAGTAGAGAAGTCAGTTCCAGTATCAGTACTGTTTCATGACAGTCACTGAGGAGGAGCGTTTTCCTGAGTCCTCTGTCCTCGCTCCTCCGCACAACTTGCTGCGACCGAAGACAGTCATCCCTAAGCTGAGGAGAACGTGTTCCACACAGCGTTTCCTGTGAGGAGTTGTAGAGGAAACAACAAGGAAACAAACCAGAGCTAAGTCACAAGACAGTGTATATATATATATATATATATATATATATATATATATATATATATATATATATATATATACATATATATATATATATGAATAAATATTAGTACTACTTGTGTAAGAAATGACAGCTGAGAATTGTCAATACTTACTATAAATATTCTGAGGAAAATAACGACAATAGAATATCTGTAAGAAAAAAGAAAAGAAATGAAAGACTTTACCGCTCAAATGGAAGATATAGTGTACAGTTAGTTTGAGAAGAAGAAAACATAGAAGGATACATTTAGAAGTCATATAAAAGATAGCTGCACAAATAAGAAGTAAGTAAAGAAATAATTTAGAATAGATAATAGTTTGATTCAATAGAGAAGATACTGTATGTTAAGGAAATATTTTGTCTCAGGTTAAGAAACACAGAGTAAAAGAAAAAAGAGCATTATAAGAATAGAGAAACACAGTATGAGAAGTAAGTAGAGCATAAGACACGGACAGATGAAATAAGAATTAAATAGGAAAAGTTAAGAGTGAATAAAAGATAAACAGCCTGATTCATGAAGCAAAATTGCACTCGCAAAGGGCAAGATTCTCAGAATCTTGCCTTTTGCGAGTGCAATTTTGGCATTTGGGATTCACAATCCCAAATGCAAAAATCGCTAATGAGGAATTAGCAAATATGCGAGGATTAGCATTTAAGGAATCTCTATTAGAGATTCCTTAAATGCTATTCATGACACTTGCAAAAATTGCGATTTAGCAAAATTGGGCCGCTATTTACCGAGAGGTCAGACCTCTCGGTAAATAGCAAAAACATAGAAAAATGCTTTTAAAAGCATTTTTCTAAGTTGCATGTTGCACACACACATGTCCTTTGGACATGTGTGTGCGCAACACCTGTTCAAATGTGCATTTTAGGGGTGCTACAGGGTGTCCTTTGGACACCCCTGGCACCCTTAAAATCGCTATCTGATTTGCGAGTAGCAAATTGCTACTCGCAAATAAGGGATACTCCCCATTCATTCCTATGGGCCTTTTGGCCCATAGGAATGAATGGGGAGTTATTCCTTTTTTTGCGAGTAGCAAATTGCTACTCGCAAATAGAGAACATGTAGGAATCGCTATTGATTTAGCAATTCCTACATGAATGCCGTTTTGCGTGTCCTCAATAGCGAGTCGCTATGATTCGCTATTAGGGCCACGCAAAACGGCCCGTACATGAATCAGGCTGAATCTCTTGTATTATAGGTTTTAGCAACACACCGTGTGCGAAATAAGTGTAGTAAGTAAAGAACATAAACAGAAAAGACAGAAGAGAAGCACAGAGCTTGGAAACTAAGGGTAGGTAAAAATAGTGTGAGAATAGAGTAGGATAGTTAGAATAGAATAGTAGGTAATTATTGTGTTTACATGTTAGGTTCTCAGAGAAAAATAAAGGTCTGCTGGCAGGACTAAGGAAATAGAAGAAAACAAGGAGAACAAGTTCCAGGACCAGTCTCTTCTTTGTTTATTGTTTTATGCACTCCCCCTTCCCCCTTGGGGGTAGTCTGGAGGCTATGTATATTCTGACCACCAGGGTATTTTCGAGAGGGATTTTGGAACTTATCATCCTTGTTCCTGTGCAAGTTCATGGTAAGAAAATATATAGTGTTTGACATAATTATATAGAGTCTGACAACATTCTACAGAATTATGAACAGTCTTAAGCTCAATTAAACAATGCACTGTCAATTAACATGACTAACCAAATCCTTAAGTTGAATGAAATGATTCTTAGCTCTAAGTTCTAAATTTCTTCTCTTTTGCGATGCTTGGAGATCAATCCGTGACGTTAGGGAAGAACTGGTAATGCGCTACTTCAATTATGGGTAGTCCGCGTTGAAAAACACCACTGCGCATACTCTCATGATGCAACACTCTCTCTTCACTCGGTTGAGAAGGATTTGGATACAGGAAGGAATTTCCTGCTCCGGAACTGGGAAGGAAGTCAATTCGACGGTTCAGCCTCACGAACGGATACTAACATAACAAAACTCAGAGCTCTACCCTGAATAAACTAAATGACGGAGAAAACCTTGACAAGGTGCATCTCTTGGAAATACTTCAGGTGAAGTGCGCGGATGTTCTGAGGTCACGCTCCAAATAGAATCTTGAAATTGGAGAAAAGACTAGAACTACTCATCATCAGGAATGTCGGCCATCTTGAAGTTTCTCGATTCCCATAACTTATTCCATTAAACTAATTTTCTTTCTTGAGTGGCTAAACGTGTCTTTCCATGAACTGTAGCACACATTGTGGTGTTCTTATTTCCAGGAATCCTGACACCCACCTTTCCCTCTTCCTAGTGATCTCAGGAAGAAGTATGAGGGATACAAAACTTAGTATATGCTCTGTGTCCCAAAAGCAGAGACTCTTTTGACTCGAGGAGTCCTTTAATAAATAAACAACTAACAGTAACGAGGGGGTGGATTTAAACAGGATAGTGGCTAAGGAACAAATGCAGGAGAAAACAAACCACAACACCAACACCCAGATGTGTCTACCCACTAGTGTAACTGCACCACCCTGATTGCCCTTAAAGCTGTCCCATCCTCCTGCATTCAGGCACCCACGTCTGCCACAACTTTCCGGAGATGTGATCGCTCATGAGCTCCCTCCATGGAGGTCCACAACTGCTCACTCCATGAGTCTGGGGCCTCATCAGAGTCGGAATTGTCCTGCACCCGTTCGGCAATATCCGCTGTTGTTATGCTCCCCTGTATATCATCTCTCTCTGCACACTCGTTCTCTTCCTGATGGTCCCATCCCCTTCCTGCTCTCACTTCCTTTTGTCCATCCTTCCGGCTCCAGGATTAGTTGGTGGGGCTTTAGTCTCCTCTCCCTGTTGGAGGCAACAGTAGTCCTTTTTAGTATCGGAAACACTGAGAAGCAATATTACATTTTGATTCTGCTATCTTGGGTAGGGACCAGCTAGAAATATTATTCACAAACTCTTTTTAAAATTAATCAAAAGCCCAATATAATAGTGTAGTTTGATGTTTGGTAAATGTGAAGTGAAAGTTACCTTTTCTCAGACTTGAACTCCTAAAGTCTATTTTACATGAGCCTTACAACTGTCACCCAAATGATGAATGGCCCTGCATGAAGCGTGAAAACTGCTCCTAGAACAGAGACAAAGGTCGGGTGTGGTAAAGTATTTTTGTTCCCCTGACAGGATGACCTTTTTGGCTGTGTCTCGGAACCTAATTTACAAAGGGGCTGCCTCTGTAACAGGCTGATGGCGGGTAACACGTGGATAAGCCACATGCTTTATCACCTTGAATGCTACAGCAATTCAATCTTGGTGCTGAACTCCCTTAAATCCCATTGTTCATGACGAGCTCAGCTCGTCATGAGCACACGAGCAGTGTACTGCATGACGAGCTGAGCTCGTCATGAGCATGGAAGGGGTTATTTCCTCAGTCAGGCAAGCACCAACCCCAGTGGAGGGGGAGCTGCCCCTGAAACTCATTGTGAAGTTACCACAGAGTAGGGGCTTCTTTTTATCCTGGCCAAACCTTTGGGTGGGCACACAGGCTCTGAATAAGGAAAGAAGGGTTTCACCACTTTAGATTTTAGGAGTGACAGTTACTGTGAAGGTGTTTGCAGTAGGGCATACAGAAACTGGTACAAAAGCGGGTGGGTTTACTCTTAGAATGTTTGTCGCATTTGTTATGGAGGGGCCTGGAGACACAAGTTAGTGCCAGGTGAAAATGCATCATTCCTGGCACCCTTTACAGAACCCTAGTGGACATCAGGAAGATTACAAGAGGACTAAACCTTCTGGACTTCTACCATCCTTGAAAACCAATGAGTTAGATACGTTTTCAATTTCAAGACCTCCGAACTACTGGGACACATTTGTCAAACCGATCCGACTAAGGTGCCTTGAAGATGGGCTAAGGATTCAGGTTTCTCCCAATGGCAGCTTTTCATAGCCACAAATTCAATTCAGTTGGACTTTGCATAGAAAATATCGGGCTTCGTGGAGCACTCTTCGGCTACATCCTGCAGCATTTCTCTGGTGGTAGATTCCATGCTCCGGACCAATGTGATCATATACATTTGAAAGGTTCAAAAGCATGAGCTGCCAAGCAGGTTTCCCTTGGATCGAAAATAAAATGTCTCCAGCTTGCAGCTTTTCCCACCAAAACCAGCGTCTTCACTGGAACCGTGTCCAATGGCTATCTGGCCTTGTGGTTCCCTCTTTCATGTAATATAAGGGCACATTTATTATAGCGCGGCTATCACTCCATGGAGCATCTTAGCGCTGTGGACCGTAGCCAGATGGACTTGGCCGGCAGACTGCTCGAAAATCAGAAGGCCTGCACATTTATACTAAAGCTTTACAGGCGGTGTCCGTAAGATTATAAATCCAAGTTTTCAGAGATTTCCTAAACTGGCTCCCCGCGGGGATTTGCCGGAGATGAAAAGGGAGCTGGTTCCACGCTCTAGATCCAATCACTGCAAGGGATTTCCCTCCCTTGGTTATAAGCTTAAATTTAGGAATCGCCAATAGATTCATATTTGAGGACCTAGGATTCCGTGATGGCAGATACCGGTTGAAGCCATTCGAGAGGTATTTGGGTCCTCGCAGATGGAAGGCCCTGAATGTGATGACCAATATTTTAAACAGGATGTGCTTGTGTATTGGCAACCAATGAAGGGCGTTAAGCGCAGCCGAGGCGGACGACTTCCTCGGCCATCCAAGAACTAAACGGGCGGCTGCATGTTGGACCATCTGCAGCCTGTGTAGAACCGACTTATTCGCTCCCGCATACAGGCTGTTACAGTAATCCAACCTAGATGATATAAGTGCCACCGCCACCGTTTGCCTGGCTGCCAATGAAAGAAGGTCAAAAAATTTCCTGAGACCTCTGATGATATTAAAACAGGTGCCAGCCACCGTCACCGCCTGTTGTTTAAATGACAGGGAGTCATCGAACTTAATGCCCAGATTACGGGCAGTAACAATGGTGTTAGGAGGGACTTCTGCATCCTCCGGCCACCATTGTTTAGGTGAAAACAAGTTTTGCTGTCCAAATGGCAGAATTTCGGTTTTGCCCGAGTTACACTTGAGGTGATTATTCCTCATCCAATCGAAGGTGGCTGCGAGGCAGTTTTTAAGATTTTCTTCTGATCCAGGTACCTCGCTATCCAACACTAGGATTAGCTGAGTATCATCAGCATACGAAATTGTGCTAATCTGGAAGGATGAGATTAGTTCGATCAGGGGGACCATATACAGGTTGAAAAGTTCAGGGCTCAAGCTAGAGCCCTGCGGCACCCCGTCTCCAAGGCTTTCTCTTCAGAGCAAAACTCTCCTAGAACGGTGACTTGCCGCCTTTGATTAAGAAAGTTTTTCAGCCACTCCAGCACCACTCCTGCTATCCCCGATATTACCAGGAGGTCTATCAATATGGAGTGCGAGACCGTATCGAAAGCCGCCAATAGATCGAGTAAAATCAGGACGGCTTTCCTCCCCTGGTCAATAGCGGCCCGCAAGGTCTCCACAGTGAACAGGAGGGCAGATTCTGTCGAGTGCTGGGCCCTGAACCCTGACTGATTAGTGTGCAGGATATCATTATCCTCCAGAAACTTGGTGAGTTGCTTATTTACGAATGCTTCCGTCAGTTTGAATAGTACTGGAAGTAATGAAATGGGACGGAGATTCGAAAGCGTTGTCGGGTCTCCTAGAGGTTTTTTCTGTAGGGGCTTTACAGCGGCAAGTTTCCATTCCCTGGGAATCTCAGCAGAGGAAAGTGAGGAATTAATGATTAATGATTAATTAACTACACCCCACTGCCTTGCCCCTCTGAAGATTTTGGACTTCCATTTTTTAGACTAGGTGTACAGGTAAATATGCAATTGGTTCAAACCTAGTTTCTGTCTTTGACGTTTGCTCAATTACATTAAGCCTTAAATCGCATCTTGTGTTCCCAGTCTACCACAACCAGTTGACTGCTGTTGGTGCCAAGCGCTTTTTGGTGTTATATTTAATTAAAGCTTTGTTCATGTCTCTGATATATCTGATTAGATTTTTGTCATTTTGTGTAATTCTATTTATTACAATTTACACTATGTTTCTATTTTGGTTTTCTGATTTTTCTGATGTTTTGTTTTGACTTTATAACTGTTTTGGTACTGCATAACTAATGTGCATATTGCCCTAATTTAAGCCTGTCTGCTCTGTGCCATAGCTACCAGGGGTTTGAGCTTAGGTTCATCTAGAGAGTTCATTATCGCAAGGTTTGTCATTATTAATTGAGGTAGATAGTCACCCTTCCAATTAATAATCCAATTTCTTATATTGGTGTTTTGGGGTGGTATTGAGGACCTGTGTTTTGCATTACCATTTTGAATCTTTAGTTTTAAATTGACTTTCCAAAAATGTAATTCCTACCTACCAATTGTGCACCTGTAATCTTTGAGAGAATGGCAGATCTGATCAGCATGTGCCAAGAAAGGGAGCTAAACCTGCTGAAGGCATTCAGAAGGAGAACTACCAGAAAGCCCTCAGAGCCTGGCAGGAAGGATACATGAGGTAGTGGCCACTCTACAGGAGCAAGATGAGGAGAAGATGGAGAGGAAAATTAGGGTGTCTCTAGTGCCAGAGGAGGAAGAACAAACGGGGGTAGATGACCTGCAGTGTCTGGAGCAGGGAGCATGGTGTCCTCAGGCATCTTGACCCGATCAGAGTTGAAGGATAGGCAGGCAGTGAGAGGGATGCACCTGAAACTGGCTACTCTAGCCTTGGATGAAAAGTAGGCAAGCCTGTCTGCTCTGTGTGATAGAAAACTAGGGCTTGATGTCAAGTTAATTTAGTGACTTTGAGGTTTCGCCCTGACAATGATTGTGATTTTTACTCAAGGAGATTAGTCATCCTACTTGACTAATAACCCACCTTCTTACATAGTGAATTACGCACATTTTTATTATGTGATCTGTTATTGGCTTTAATCTAATAACAATTCTTTAAACATATCAAGAGGACAAAGACACTAGTTCTGGTTTGCAACCTCAAGAGTAGAATGCTTAATAGTTAACTATATTGACAAAGCCCAGCATTTATTTCATTTGTCATCTTTGTGGGCTAATGGCTATTGACAATTTCAGTGAAGGCATTAACAGCTGAATGTGCCTGAATACGCTGAAAAGGCAGCCAGTTAAGCCACAGGTATAAGTAGTAGACCTCACAGGACATTGTAGCCATCCTGTTCAAAACCCTAATTCTAGCTACAGAAGTTCACACATGTGTCTTCCTATTTGACTATAGACTCTCAATTGAGTCCCAAGTTTCGGCAGTGCTGGAGACTGCATATTTGAACTTCTGGTCACTACATAAGCAGTCTTTCTTGTGTGTGTTCTAGGCTGGAGACTATCCTGTTCTGATGAGCATCACTCTACACAAAGCCTGGGCCTGGATAGCAGCATGGAAAAGACACTTGAAAGGAGCACCACTCTAAACTGGTTTTAAAAGTCAGACATAGAGTAGATCAGCATCTGTCTTTGTTTAACTTATAATAATTGGAACCAATATTCAGCATCTGTCTGTGTTTACCTTATAACAATTGGAGCCACTGATCCACTTTTGTTCCAGTACAAAGGAAGATCGGGCTCTGCAGAGTACTCAAAGCTCGGCTGTGCAACCACAGCTTGTGTCTGAGTGACAACCAGATTCCCAGTGGTGAGGGGACGACTCCTGAAGTCTTGCCTTACCGTAGAAAGCTGTTCATCTGACCTGAATTGCCTACAAGTCAACCTGCTGTCTTGTAGGGAGAACAAGCCTGTCAACCCTGCAAGTGATGTGAATGTCAAGGAAGAGCCAGAAGCAGCAAGACCCCACTGCTGATGTAGTCTTTCATAGAAAGGAAGACAGAGGATATCGAGCTGTGCATTTCAGTTGTTGGTGGTCTTGAGATTCTCTGAGTGATTGTGCGAGTCTGGAAGTATGGAATCTCAACTGATTGTGCCGCAGTCACCAAGAATTTCCACCCCCACTCATCCTATGCTGTTGTGACCTAGAGACTGGTGCTTTTCTATTGTTGTAATACTTTATTCGATAGATATTTATCATAAAAGTACAAACATACATACAAAAGTACATAAAAACAATCTACCCAAAAGTACTACATTCCAACAGAATAACTCAAACAATTTAAAAAGACGTTGTTATTTTAAAATAAAGGGGAAGATTAAAACTATACAGTCGTTTCAGATGAGTTATTATACATTGCCCAACAGCCTAGATCGAATTATCCAGGCACCCGCAAGATATTTTGCAACTCCACAGACAATATACATTGAGGCAGTGTTAGTTAACATAATACGCAGGGCTGATCTATGATCTTTCACACCCAGAGCCCTGCATACTGGTTTCAGCCATTTGTTCCTAACACGCTTATATGCTGTGCATGCAAATAAAAAGTGACCTAGGGTTTCCTTCGGGCAAGTGCAACCTGGGAAATTTAAATCGTGCTCCCCCAATCCTTTCCATCCTTCCATAAAATCCTTAAGGGGCAAAGTACCATATCTTAATTTCAAAAACAAGGTCCTGTCTCTGGGTAGCTAGATAAAGTCCAAAAAGGGTTCCAGCTTACACGTTGGTTTATGTTCAAGGAATTTGGTCGTCAAGGATCCCTGTTTGGGGTTGGCATGGACCTTGGTCTCAACCCAATCCCAGTATAACTTTTTAACAAATTGTTTGGGTGGTGGATTTTGCGAGGCCCAAGATGCTCCCAAACCTATTGAGGTTACCAACAACTTAAGGTTGTTGAGCCACTTTATCTTATTATTGGTATTGAGGGAGATTAATTCGTCCAGCACTTGTGCATATTCAATTAATTCTTGGGTCCTTCTGAGGTGGACCCACAATAGCAGTGGCCTGAGATGGAATTTATCAGCAATTGATTTCTTGCCCATGTCAAAAAATAATGGTAACAGAGGGGTTTGACACTGGAAGTGAGTACATAAAGCTCTTGTTAACCTTTTAGAAAATAATAACTTGCGAGATGTCTGGGGCACAATAAGATCGGAACAAACAGGCTTCACATATTATTCTGCACCACATCATGTGAGTGTTAGACTAGATTATTTTTTAATATCTAATGATCTAATGATTAAAGTAAAAATTGATAGGCTCCCACGAATTTTCAGTGATCATAATCCCCTAATTTTAACGATGAATCTAGAGGGGAGAACAAGTTTAACAAGTTTAAGATTAAGCAGGACCTGGACATTTGAAAGAAGGCTTCTTTTGGATAAGGACTATATATTACATATGTCCAAATGGATTAGTGAGTTTTTCGAAAATAATAGAGGGAGTGCCTCGGTGGGAATTATATGGGATGCTTTTAAGGCGGGGGCTCGTGGAGAGACATGTAGCTATAGTGCCTATAAACGGAGAGTAGAGCGAATCCGGCATAGTGACATAGAGAGAGCCGTGACAGAGGCAGAGGAACAGCTTAATGACTGTGTCATAAGGGGCGAACCAACTGAACAATCTATTATAGACTTAATGAAAGCAAAAAGTGAAGCAGAACAGGACTTGGCGAATAAGGCAGCACAATACTATACCATTAAAAGGGAGAGGTGCTACGAGTTTAGTGAAAAAGTCGGACACGTTCTTGCTATGCGTACTAGACAGATAGCGGCGGATGGGAATGTTAGGGAGATCAGGGATGAAAATGGAAGGCTACACTCAGACTCTGAGGAAATTAGGGAAGTGTTCAGGAAATTCTATCAGACATTATATGGCGCCCAACACACCAGTAGTGTTGAAGAGATAAATGAATACCTTCAGAATATTCCAGTTGAGAGGATTTCTACCGAAGATGCAGATGGGCTAGAGGAACTGCTGGATCAAACTGAGATTAAAGAGGCTATGAGCAATCTCCCCTCAGGAAAGGCCGCTGGCCCAGACCAGCTACCCTTAGAGTTTTATAAGACTTTTTGGGGAAGTCTAGGGCTGGAATTAAGCAAAACGATTCAGGCTGCCCAGAGGGGAGAGGCTATTCCAAAATCTTGGGGGGGAGCAGATATAGTCTTAATATTAAAAAAGGGGAAGCCGGCGACCGAGCCAGGGTCCTATCGGCCAATTACACTTATGAACAATGACACCAAAATATACTCGAAAGCATTGGCAACGAGATTCGCTGGTGTAATAAGTGCCTTAGTCAGCAGTAACCAACACGGCTTCATCCCCGGAAGAGGGACGACTCACCATACCAGGAAAGTTATAACTCTGTTTGATGCCACTGAGGTCACAGGAGATCCGATGGCAGTAATGTTGCTGGATGCTGAAAAAGCATTTGATCGGGTCTCCTGGGACTATCTGTGGCACACCTTAACAAGAGCTGGATTCAAAGGTGGTTTTGTGAAAGCTTTACAAACATTGTATAAGGAACCAAGTGCAGCCTTAAGAGTTAATGGGGGCATCACGGGACAATTCACGATTAAAAGAGGTACACGGCAGGGGTGCCCATGCTCCCCGCTGCTATTCGCCATGTATATGGATCCTTTACTTCGCAGGATAGAGATATGTTCAAAAATCACCCCGCTACAGACAGCTCTGGGACCTTGTAAAATACTCGCTTATGCTGATGATGTGGCGGTTATAACACCAAACCCCACGGAAGCGACTGAGCTGGTAGAGACAGAGGCCCGTAGATTTGGGCAGGTCTCAGGTTATGCCCTGAATGCTTCAAAAACTCAAATCATTAAAAACTCAGTGACTTTTTGCGATGATAATAGAGTGGTCCAGGCGGGGATATATTTAGGAATTAGCATCTCAGCGGATTTAAATACTTTGGTGGAAAAAAATATTGCTCCTATAATAGACAAAGTAAAGAAAGATCTGGATCGATATGAGAATCTCCATTTGTCACTAGTAGGACGAGTTAACATCATTAAAATGTTGGTACTGCCAACATTTCTGTACATCTTTAGGGCAATACCACTTTTAGTAGATAACAAATGGTTCAAAATTTGTGAACAGATGATTAATCGTTTTATTTGGGCCAAAGGCAAAACACGGAGGGCACTGAGGTATATGTCTCTTCCGCGGGAAAGAGGGGGATGGTCATTACCAGATTTAAAGTTGTATTATCGGGCTGTAGCACTGCAAGGTATGACGGGTTTGATTGGAGGGGCGGAGGTGGATGGTTGGGACAAGATTGGCTCGCTTGCAATTTATGGTTTGGTTTTAGGTATAAACGCTGAAAATGTATTTTTGAGATTTACAGAGGAAAGTTATTTTAAAAGAACGCGATTTAAGACAGTAATTGCTGCCTATAATATATGGAAGGGATACTCCAAAAAGGTTGGAATTGGAAAGTACAATGCGTACACTAGATTTAAAAATAACCCTTCCTTACCTTTTCAGGAGCTGTATTCCAAGAATGGGAGACGCGGGGGGTAAGAAAGATTGGAGATATGCTGGGTGGTCGTGGCATATTACAATTTATAGAATTGCAAAATAGGCATACTTTGAACACAAAACATTTTTTTAAATACCTTCAAATAAGAAGCTGCATATTGAATAAAAAAGGGGGATTATTGGGCTTCGAAAGAACTATAATGATGGACCTCATAGAAGATGGCTTTGACTGTACTATAAGGAGATTTTATCTAGAAATGACAAAATTAAAGAAAGATGACTTGGAGAAATGGATAGATAAATGGTCTGCAGATTTAGATATAGGTAGAGATATTTTCACCGAGTCACTAGAAATGGGAAGTAAATTGTTGTGTTCATCGTCTCTTCAGGCCCAACATTATAAGATTTTATTTCACCTATACTATACACCTGGGAAAATTGCTCAATGGGGGGGTTTATCTGGAACTACTTGCTTTAGGTGTGGAAGTACAGAGGCAGACTTGATGCATATTTTCTCGGTTTGTACACATCCAGATAAGCTGAAACAGGATATTGGGAATTTTTTTCAAAATGCACTATTAACAACAATAGAGCTAACCCCAGCCGTTATGTTATTGGGGGTTAGCCCTGATGGACATTCTAACTGTAAAAGCTTTTTATTTGTGGCAATGGCGATTCTTAGATTGTTAGTGGCCTCGGCTTGGCTGGATCCAAATCCTCCAACATACCACCAATGGCTGGGTAAAGTATTATCAGTACAAAAATTGGAAACCGCCATCTACGCTAGGAAGGGAAAAAAGGGTAAGAAATTGGGTATGCAAATCTGGGGTCCTTTCATCCAGTGGAAATCAGGAACCTAATGTCGACAAATGATGAATCTGATTTACTATGTGTCTGAGTCACTAAATATATAAGTATTTGTTTTATGGCTTTATATTTTGTATTTATGAATCTGTGTTCTACGAACCTGTACTTTATTGTGCCCTGCTCATGTTATTGAAAAAAGGGGGAAAAAACTCCACAATAAAAATATAAAAAAAAAAAAAAAGGAAGTGATACCAAATCTCTAATAAACGTATTCTCTGCAAACACCAGGGCCTTGATGTTTTCATTACCCCATAGTTCAGAACCGTAGACTGCCGAGGCTACAGCCTTACCCTCATAGATTGCCAGGGCTGGAGCAACCGGTCTGCTAATGGAGAGGCGCTGGTTTTTTAATATCATTCCAGACACCCTTTTAAGGTTAAGTACCATTTTGGATATGTGGGAGCCCCAGGACATATTATTGGATAACCTCACCCCCAGATAATCAAATTCATTTACCACCTCCAGAGGTGACCCGAAAAGTGAGATGTGTACTTTTCTAACCTTTCTTTTTGCAGATAAAACCATTAGCTTTGTTTTCGCGGTATTTATTGATAAACCACGCTCTTTACAGAAGAGAGAGAAACGGTCAAGCAATTTTTGCAGGCCCTTCGGGGTCTTGGACATCAGGAGGGTATCATCCGCGAAGAGGAGTGTGGGGGCCTTCTCTCCGGCAAGGACGGGCGCGTCCGCAGGGTCCTCCCTCAAATAGTCCACCACCCCATTTATAAAGAGGGAGAACAACGTTGGCGCCATCACACATCCCTGCCGCACCCCTCTATTTACTGGTACCCTCCTTGTCAATTGCCCCTGACTCCCCCACCGTATCCTTGCAAAATTGTCCTCATGGAGCTTGATGACAAGTTGCAGCAGATAGTTGGGAAGCCCCATAGCCGATAATACCTCCCACAGTTTAACACGTGGGATGACATCAAATGCGGTTTTGAGGTCTATGAAAGCCAGATAAAGACTGCCCTTATTAATGGATACTGACTTCCAGTAGACCGCACAGAACCGAAACACCTGGTCCAATGCTCCTACATTCTGCCTAAACCCAGCCTGGAAATGTGTTAATATACCCTCATCCATAAGCCATGTCTCAACTCTGCTTATAATGACCCTGCCAACTACCTTTTTAATTGTGTCAATTAAACTAATTGGTCTGTAGTTGGCAGGGTCCTCTCTATCTCCTTTTTTGTAAATCGTGATCACCTCCGCCCCTTTCCATGATTCCGGGACGGGGAGACCTAGCTGGATTAAATTCATAAGACATGCAATGAAATCTGCCCATATTAAGGGATCGTAGGATAACAAATCTCCGGGCAAGTCATCTGGACCGGCTGCTTTACCAGGAAGAATTTTAGAGATGGCATCTCGGACCTCTCGCACAGTAAATGGGATTGCCTCGGCGGGTAAATCTATTCTTGGGTAACGTAAAGCTAATGATGTTGGGACAGGTTGAGTGTCATCATCCCAATATAGTTTTAAAAAATGGGCATGCCATTGCTGTTCACTTATGTGATTTAAAATGGGATCAACTCCTCTACGATCTAGAATATTAATTAATTTCCAGAAAGTGACTGAGTTCTTTTCATATGCCGCGGTTTTAAGCTGCTGCCAATGATTCTCCTCCCAATTTTTTTTAGCTAGGGTGATGGTTTTGCGATAGTCACACCTGGCCAGTCTCACGGCTCTTGGGTCTTTTAATTTAATGGCTAGGGCAATAGCCTTCCTCTTTTCCCTGCACTTTGCTGTGTACCAAAGATTATTCTTCGGGGTTCGCAGATCGGCCGATAGCTTCCCCTTAGAATTTTTAAGGAAATACTTTCCTATATTAACTACAAAGTTCTGATAATGGTCTAATAATTTTGGCCCCGAGAGATTTGTATTTACCAAATCCATCGCTGCGAAATTGGAAGTTTCTGCGATAACTAGTTCCCTGATATGTTTAAGTTTCCCCTCTTCACACTTAACCACATCCCATTTTAGTTTCCTGTTGCAGTTGGAGGGAAAGACCTCCTTAGTGATCAGCTTCAGTCCTACACTCTCGCTTAACCCATTGGCCCAGTTAATTCCCATGCACAAAGGGTTGTGATCGCTATTTGAGGACTGCTTGATCTCCATATCTACAAGGTTGGCCAGGATTGGACATCTAAAAAAATATAATCAATACGCGATGGGGAGCCTATCCTATTGTAGGTCATCGCCCCATTACGATCAGAAATGGTCCGCCCATTAAGAGCTCATAGGTTATGGTCCAAAGCCAAAGCATCAAACTGTATTGCTCTGGGATACCATTTCTTGATGGGGGCCAGATCTAGAGGTGGTATGGAATGTCTCCAATCCTCCGAGCACCAACCCAATATGTCCTCATCATACAAAGGTTCAAATGTACAGTTAAAATCGCCCCTACCAAGATTCTTGAACCAGGTGGTAGTTCTGATAACTTACAATCCAGCAGCTCAATTTTTTGTGAAATTTGGCAACTCTGTGCAAATTTGTATTTTATCCCCATGGGGACTTTTTAGGGAGATATGCAAGATGTCATTTGAGGGGACACTGTGCATGGTGACAACGTAATTTAGTTTAACTTTCACCCATATGTGGAGGCCACCAGACGGGCGACCTTTCCCTGAGGAGACTGCCGGAACATAATAGGTGGAGTACCCATTTTTGTAGTGTGGAGAGAGAGACCAGGTTTCCTGGAATATGCAGATATGGAAGAGATCAATGAAGTCGTTCCACTCTGGAGTTGCAAGGTTTTTCTTAAGCCCTGCTATGTTCCAGGAAAGAATATTAATAGGAGTGCCGACTACAGTCGGTACAGTAAATAAATGTGTGGGACCGGGTTCCTCTTCACTGAAACTAGGGCCGCAAGGTTCCGAGTGTAACTCACCCTCCCTGAGACTACCAACTTCGATCTCCGGAGGGTCTAACATTTCCCTCAATACTTCTTTATACAGTGTAGTTGAGAGTGAATTGCTATCTATCTCTTTACTATCACTGGGGCTACAGGTTTCCAGATATACTTGATTCTCTCTAGACATACATACATCAACCCCAAGAGGGTCTAGCACTTCCCTCGGTGTTACTTTACCCAATGATAAAACTGGGAGTCAGTCAACTGCTTCCAACCCACTATAACGGTTAGAACAAGATATGGGAAGAGGGTTATGCTGTTGTCCTAGCCATGCTCCATCAAAATGGTTTGCCTCATATAGGGGCCTTCCAGTTCTTCTCTGGACTGTACTCCACCCTCCATTGTTACCACCATCCCACTGACTAGTATTATTATGATGTTGCTCAGACCATGCCCCGTTTTGCTGGTTGAAGCTATGGGGACGACTACCCATGATAGGCTGCAATGGAGTCCACCCTCCGGTATTACTACTATTCCACTTATTTAGGTTGTGGTCCCGCCAAGGCTCCCCTCTTATTCCTCTTCCCATGTGGTTAGGGCCTCTTAGCCAGCTCCACCTATTACTACGGTAGTCTGAAACCATATAGAAATAGGATAGAGGTTTGGCTAAAACTGAAGAGTTAATGTTACATGGGGGCCCAGCAGTTATATGTTCCACCGAGCACGAATCCTCAAATGTCACGACAACACAGTCCCCTTGAATGTTTTTTTTTATTCTCCCCTACCCAGGGGGCTCTCTCTACCATAAGTAGATTACTGTGGATATTTGGTGGTAAAGGATAATTTTGATCTAACCAATGGCAGACTTTATTTTTGAGAGCCCAAAAGGATTCAGTTGTTGTGGGGGCCAGCTCAGGGACGCCTGTTAATACTATTACATAGGGGCATGCATCAGGTGGTAAATTAATATTACGGTGTACCTTCACAGGTGGGAGGGTTGATGGTTGGGGTGCCGGGATGGGGGGTCCATCAGAAGTCTTGGATTTATTAGGGGCATTAGATGATAATTTGGCAGCACAGTTATTAGTGGTCTTCAGAGTGGGGATTTTAGGTGGAAGTAATGTAGTTGACACATTTTTCCCTGCTGGCTGTTTAGAGGGTACAGGTGGTTTAGTATTGGACAGTACAGGAGTACTCGAGACTTTTTGGACAGGCGCTTTTGAGTGGATTTTAAGCTCCAGGTGTATAGCCTGGAGCTGCTGTTCGATCCCCTGTAATCTAGTCTCCAAGGGTGTGAGTAAAGTTTTGATAAGATTAGATAAGGAACTCATAAATATGCCATTTTTATCTTCCAAACCCTCCGTGGTTTCATCCAGGCTGCTTGTCTCGAGGAGGCTCGCAAGGCTGGTGTTTGAGACTGAGTTGTCAGGAAGACCCATCGGGAGGGGATGGAGCGTATGGCTCGCCCCCACTCTCACTACACTGTTAACCGAGTTGACCATACAAACCCTTCCCTCCATATTGCCACTGTTGTTACTGGCAATCTCTATAGGACCCACTGCCCCATCGTCAACCTCTATACAATCCCTACTTTCCTTACTAGATGGTTTTGGATTTTTGGGGATAGCACCCTCCCTTATGCCCCTAAGCTTAGATGTCTCTTCCTGGTAGTCAATAGCTGCCTGGGGAATCGCAGAGGTTGTAGGAAAAGCTAAGGGAGGGGCTATCAGGGTGGGGAGTTCCAGTATAGCAGGCTGGCTAATATCAGTAGAGTGGGAAATAGGTGATGAAACAATTGGATTTAAATCAGGGGTTAAATGGGTTTTTAGTGGTGTGCGTGCAGAGGCTATGGTACCTAAGGAAGACCTTCTCGCATGTGCGAGATCCTGGGACACCCTTCTTTCCATAAGGGCGATACCTTCATCAATTAATAAATTAGTGCGTACAATAAAATTATCTAAAGTGCCTGTCAATTTGGGGGCACAGGCCGCAGTCTTACTACGTGTTTCGCGGGTGCACATTTCTAAGGCAAGGGGTTGATCCTAACTACCAAAGAGCAAACAAAAAAGACCTGCTTCCAAAATGCTTAACAAATACAGTAAGAGAAGGGGAAACAATCACAATATTAGCGGACCTCAATTTCTACACAAACAGGTGGGTTTGACAAAGCCAAGGGTTCTGGCCCAGACCAGACACTACAGGCCTCGGAGGGCCACAGAGGGCCCGCCCTTTGCCCGGGCTTAGCCCCGGCCTTAGTCCTGCGCGCGTCCCGTGTGCGCGTGGCAATTACTCCCTAAAAAGGGGAGGAACTGGAGGAGGCGGGAAGAGGACCAACTGCGGCCGATCAGCGCCGCTGTGCGAGCTGGTCCTCGCAGTCCCGCCTCTGTCCGTGTGTGTGTGGGGCAGATGGTCACCAAAGAGTTCGCAGGTCCTCAAGCGGCCAGGCGGGTCCCAGAGGTAGTGCCCACAGCAAGGTTCAAGAGCCACAAGCGGCGCCCGCGGAGCGGGAGCCGCGAAGCATGGCGTAGTGGCCGGAAAAGACGAAATGTCGCTCCGCTGCTGCAGTGATTCCCAATTGAAGGCAGAAAAAGGCTCCCAGTTAGCACACACTCGGCAAGCTCTTATCTGCCGGAGGGGGCGGGAAGAGGACCAGCTGCGGCCGATCAACGCCGCTGTGCGAGCTGGTCCTCGCAGTCCCGCCTCTGTCCGTGTGTGTGTGGGGCAGATGGTCACCAAAGAGTTTGCAGGTCCTCAAGCGGCCAGGCGAGTCCCAGAGTGGTGCTTTTCACTTATGCCTTCAGAATGTGACCAGGACAAAGAAGGTGACAGGAGGCTGACCATGATCAGCCCCACCTCATGGGCCCTTGGGACTCCAGGTTACTTGAAATTCCTGGATGGAGGACCTCCAATGACAGTGACTTCTGCTGCTGAACCACAACCACATCAGATCTGAAGGAGGTGGAGTCTGCTTGGGACCAATTGTAGTGTGGTTACTATATTCCCAATAGGCTCTGCGCATTGGAATAATATATCCTATAGATTTGACGTAGGAGTTATGTCGACTAGGTTTCTATCGAATATATTAGACTTAATTGTGAGTGCCAGCTAGCTCAGAGGTCACTAGAATCTTTCTTGAATAAACAAGAAGGGATTAGTTTCTGACAACCGCATAAACATGACAACTTTTTTCCCCAAGAATAAAACTGATCTTCAAAGTCGTGGAAACAATAGATAGATATTTTACTCAGTCAATCGTGCATGCTTCGTTTAATCAGAGGTGCAGAGAAATAGAGAGACGGGCGTTTTCCATAAAAGGGTTTATTGAGCAGTCTTCTTTCTCATGCAAGTAAAGTGAACTGCTGCAATCGTAATACTGGTTGCAAAGTATAATGTGTACAGTAAGAAGAGTATTATAAAATAATACTGTAAAGCATTGTATGGTTCCCAATAGGCTCTGCGCATTGGAATAATATATCCTATAGATTTGACGTAGGACTTAGGTCGACTGGGTCTCTATCGAATATATTAAACTTAATTGTGAGTGCCAGGTAGCTCAGAGGTCACTAGAAACTGTCTCGAATAAAAAAGAAGGGATTAGTTTCTGACAACCGCATAAACATGACAACTTTGTTTCCCTAAGAATAAAACTGATCTTCAGAGTCGTGGAAACTATAGATAGATATTTTACCTAGTCAATCGTGCACGCTTCATTTCATCAGAGGTGCAGAGAAATAGAGAGATGAGCGTTTTCAATAAAAGGGTTTATTGAACAGTCTTCTTTCTCATGCAAGTAAAGTGAACTGCTACAATCGTAATACTGTTTGCAAAGTATAATGCGTACAGTAAGAAGAGTATTATAAAATAATACTGTCAACGCATTGTATTGTTCCTAGACCATAAATACATACATAAATAACAAAGCTAAAAAGTACTCAACTGGTGCTTCTAAAATACGCCTACCCCGATGTACCTAACCTAAGTCTAGTATGAGAGAAGAAGTAAGTGAGGTGTAGTATAGGTTTAGTCTGTGTTTGCCAAGAATCTAACCAAGATTTCTCTTAGGGTCTAATCAGCTCCGTACCTTGGTTTTAGGATGAAGGAGGTCTGGTATCTCTGTCTCGGGACTCGATTTCCCAACACCCTGCGAGGGGAACTTGGAAACGCTGGAGCTGGATTCTCAGCTAGAGAAAGGACAGCTTCTCTGTCAGTGTGTCAACTGGAGGGTCGGCTTCCTTCCGCACTTGCTGTAGAGAGCTGCCTCGGGCAAGTAGATAGTTGAGCTACTCTGAACCACTGTGTGTTTGCTAGGGCAAGTGTAGGCATATTTATACCTTGAAGGTTCCTTGTTTGACGTAAAGTCGAACATAATAACGTCACCAAAGAACCCAAAGGGAATGGTAGTTCTTTGAAAACGCCATGATTTCTAGGACAAATCAATATTCAAGTAAGGGGATGTACCTGGCTGCTGAAGCCGAGTTTTCCAAGAAATTGTTGTGGCTTTTTGGAACTAGAGGAAGTAGCCATGCCTGTATTTGGACTGGATGGGTTATGTCTAAATATGGGTATGATTTCTATGTCTATATAAGGGCAATGCGATTTATACCTATATAAGGGCATGAATCGGTAAATTTCGCTCGGATCCTAAAACGCCATACAACACAATCTACACCTCAAACACAAGGAGATGATGGATGGAGCACTGAAACTTTTAGGATACTCACCCCAAGTCACAGATCGGGGTTGAATCCATCATCATTCTTTAGCTCACTTCCCCAGTTCAGACCCAACTATATGCAAATCTGTCTTGACCCTGTGCCTCATGGGAACAGTTCAGCCCGAACTGCCAAGCCAAGTGTTCCCTGGACAGGAAACAAGCATCTCCTTGTGTTTACCAAACTACACTGAACTGACAAGCCGCAATCAGAGCAAAACTGGTCTTGGGTTGCTTGTGTTCTGGGTTCGAGAGGGCCTGGCTTGGCAGTTTAGGCTTGACTGTTCCCATTGGAGCAGTACCAAGGCTGATTTGCATATGGCTGGGTTTAATCTGAGGTCCCATGGTGGAAAAAAAACAATGGGGTGGAATGCTATGCAGAGTGATTGCCAGTGGTTCGACTAATGGCAAGCATCCTCCCATCACCTTTTGTGTGTTTGATGTACCACCATAAGTGGCCAAGGTTTTGCCTTCACAAGAATGAATGAATGAACGAGTGAAGGATTTATAGAGCGCATTAATCACCCCCGGAAAGGTCTCTCCATGCAATAAAAGGTGCTCCAGAGGATGGAACAGGTGGTCAGTTGTTAAAAAGTTCTGTTTTCAGAAGTTGCCTGAAGTTGAAAAAATTCAGGCACTTGCGTAAGTGGGTGGGGGCAAGTTCTTATGACGAGCGGCCTGGTAGGAGAAGGTTTTGCCACTGCCACATAGTTTGTTAAACCGAGTGATATGGGTCTCTTGCTCACTGTGTCACTGGTCCCAAGCTACACCCAACTAAAACCCAGAATCAGGGCAAAACCAATCTTGGGTTGCTTTTGTTGTGGTTCAGAGAGGACCTGGCTTGGCAGTTTGGGCTTGACTTGGAGCAGGACGAAGACTGCTTTGCATATGGCTGGGTCTGAGTTGAGGTGGCTTGAGGGCAAAACAAAGGATGGTTTGGAATGTTACCCATGGGGGCTCAGTGGTTAGACCTATTGCAAGCATTTACCCATCACGTTTTGAGTGTTTGATGTACCACCCTAGGTGGCCACGGGTACGTCCAGAAGTGGGTTCCTTATTTACTATGCCACTGGAACCAAGCTACACCCGACTGAAAACCCCCAATCAGGGCAAAACCAGCCGTGGGTTGCCTGTGTTCTTGCACAGAAAGGATGTTGCTTCGCAGTTTGGGTGGGACTGTTCCCATTGGATGAGGACCAAGACTGATTTATGTATGACTGAGTGTAATCTGAGGTGGCATGGTAGGCAAAAGAACTATGGGGTGGAATGCTATTCCAAGCAATTGCTATTGGTCATACTTATTTCAATCATCCATTCATCATCTTTCGTGTGTTTGATGTAGCGCTCTAAGTGGGCAAGGGTATGTCCAGATGTGGGTCCCTTCCTCACTGTGCCACTGCAAACAAGCTACATCCAGATGAAGAGCCCCAATCAGGGTGAAACTGTTCTTGGGTTGCTTATGGTTCAGATGGACCTGGCTTGGCAGTTCGGGCTGGACTGTTCTCATTAGAGCAGGACCAAGACTGTTTTGCATATGGTTGAGCCTGATCAGAAGTGGCATGGTGGTCAAAAGAAGGATAGTTTGGAATGCTACCTCAAGCGATTGCCAGTGGTTAGACTTTTTGCAAACATCGATCCATCAATTTTTGTGAGCTTGATGTACCGCCCTAAGTGGCCAAGGGTATGCTCAGACCTGGGTCTCTTGCTCACTGTGCCATGAGAACAAAGATGACCTGACTGAAGAGCCCTCTTGTGTTGGCAGTTTGGGCTGGAATGTTCCCACAGGAGCAGGACCAAGACTGATTTGCATCTCACAAGGTCTGATCTGAGGTAGCATGGTGGGCAAAATAACAATGGGTGAGAATGCTGCTCAGAGCAATTGCCAGCTGATAGACACACTGCAGGTATCCACCCATCTTCTTCTGTGTGTCTGATGTACCACCCTAAGTAGCCAAGAACATGCCCAGACATGGGTCCGTTCTTTGCTCACTATGCCACTGGAACCTAGCTATACCCAACTGAAGAGCACCGATCAGGGCTACACTAGTTTTGTGCTGCGTGAGCTGATACCAGACTTGGTAGTTTGGGCTCCACTGTTCTCACTGGAGCAGGACCAAGACTGACTTACATATGGCTGGGTTTGATCTGAGGTGGCATGGGGGCAAAAAGGCGGGTAGGTCCTCATACCAGCTCCTCCATGACTGCTCTCCTATCCAGCTTGCCAGTAGTCTGCTACCCGCTGCTTCCTTAGGTTTGTACTTCCTCTACTCGCGTTCAGCTAATTTTTCTGTCTTTTTCTGCCCACCTCTGCCCTTTTTTTGCCTCTCTCTGCTCGTTCTGCCCATTATTTTTCCTCTTTTGGCTAATTTCTGACCTATATTGTGCCTCTTTCTTCATGTAATTTTTCAACTTTCTGCTCGTTTCTGACCTTAGTTTTTCCTCTTTCTGCTCGTTTCTGACCTGACTCTTCGATGGAGATTTTGCATCCACAGCACCCACATTTCCTATGTGTGACAGTGCTGCGCTAAACAAATGCTGACTGACTGTTTGAAAGAGTGGTATGTTGTACCACTACCCTGAGCGTTTGCCAGTGGTTAGATGTATTCCAAGCTATCATCAGTTGACCACATGCCTCGGACTTGCACATTAAAGTCCCAAACTGTGGTGAGATAACAAAGACTAATGTGAAATGTCATAAGCTGAACTAAACATACTATTGGCAGGTTTTCTGCATCTGACCCTCGATGCAAGCTATTATAGATACTCATACTCAGAGGGGCGAAATTCCCATTTGATGATGATGGGAACTAAATGTGGTAGAGGAGTGGACAGCATTTCGAGGTCAGTAGCTCCAGCATCCAGTTCACTAAATTGAGCAGGTGCATCCAGTTCACTAAATTGAGCATGTTCAGTAATTCTTGTGCAGAATTGAGTTTTTGTGTGCAATAAAGTGCAAAAGCACTGGTTTGGAGATTCAGTTACTGTGCTGCTCGGTGATTGCTGATTTGTCAGCCAGAATACCCCCACACTACCTCCGTGATAATCCTCAGCCTGATCACCATTGCTAATATTAAGAGTCAAGAGCTGAAGGGGATGTTCTTAGCCTGGTTTGTAGAGCCATAGTTGGAAGCGACCCTGTTACATCAAAGGTAAAAAAAAACAATCCCCCACGGTTGAGGCTCTGTAGCCACTGCTTGCCCTGAGACCCGCTGAACAGAGTCTGACAACATTAGGATTAAGAAATAGATGAGTTAAAACCTATAGACCAATTAAGTTATAAAGGAATGCAAACTAATCATTAGGTTGACTCGTAATGAATAGAGTAGGACAGGTTTCAGGAGTTATACAATTATCAAAACGTCCCTAATGGAAAGAATAGAAAACCAAAAAGCAAGTTTACTGCAGTGGGGGAGAGTTCGATTAGGCCCAAAGTGTACTCCAAAGCCAACTAATGATTAAGCAAGGTCAGGTTGCAGACACTTTATGAAGACAAGAATTTGAAAGATAACTGAAAATGGATTGAGACTGGGTAAGCGTTACCAGTTTCGTCCATCAAAGGATTCACCTTCTGACTTACAAAATCTGTCAAAGAAGCAAGGCACAGGGCTGTCACCAAGCAGCTCTCCACAGATTGGGTTATGATTATTTTGTGGTCTCGCTGGAGCCTCAAACTTTGCAATCCTAAAAATCAAAGCTGCTAAGTTAATGACTCAACAGGCCGTTTTGTTCCTTTTCCTGCTTACATGATTTACCTTGGGTCTTTGTTACCTTTCTGAGACTAAAAATGTGTCAGTGGGGAAAGATTCAAAACCAAGCTGGGGAGGAAGCCACAAGGTCAGATGCTATGTTGTTGTGGTCCTGCTGGAGCCTCAAATATTATGACTACTCTAAGAGTGATACCTACCAGGAAACTCATGTCTAAGAACCAACATTTAAAAGGTTTTATGTCTTCCCTGAAAGTAAAATGATCCCATTCTTCTAAGGTGGCTTCCTTATCATGAGGCCATTGGCTCAAGTAAGAAAACTGTTTCCCCTAACGCCTCTCACATCCAAAGCCAAAAGGCCTTGTTGATTTTCTTCTTTCTGTTGGATATTTTCAACTTTACTAGGAACAGTAAAGATTCACAGCAGGCTAGATCCTTCTCGGGAGACACAGACTCCCTTTTCCTTGTGGTGCACCAGGCAATGCAGGGGTAAATCAGGGATCTCTAAGCTTCAGGTTTTCAACTGGCAGAGGAAATACTTCTAGTATGTAGTCTTCTGATGTCTTCTGCACAAACATCTCTATGACTTGAGGCGTTTGCTGCAGCTCTTATAGCATGTGCTCAGCTGAATGCAATGTTTTCCTCCACCTTCCTGGTGATTATTCAGATATTTCATATAAGTTAGCTCCTTGAATAAACTTTCAAGATATGGTTAGAGAATGCACCCGATTTACATTATTCTGCCAGGAAAGGGAAGACATTTCTGATTGTTTTTAAATATAGCAAGGTACAAATTTCCAGTAGTGGGTAGTCATTATTTTTATTTAGGACTTCGAGATGGAAGAATAGTAGTCGACATACTAAAGTCTACCTGACAAATTTGGGCCACCCTAGCACTCAAGTTTACAACCAAGAATGTGCCAAGAACATTTTTAAAAACCTCTAAAGGAAAATAGACAACCTGCCTAAAAAATATAAAAATATTTGCATTTATAGGCATAGCGTGATTTACATTGTTTACTAACTTGTGCATGTTAATCCTATAATTTATAATAGGTGACCGCATTCAGCCATTATGAACACCACCCAAGTTAGCTTGCTGTGTAACCGGTTAGCTATATTTTTATGTAATTTTGAATGTCATATTTACACACTTAAGGCTAAGAGACATGCACATTTCATTTTCGTTTGGTTTGCACGTTACATGTTTTTCCACTGCAGATTCTTTCCAGCTCGTGAATAGATTATTGTTATTTATTAGACGGATGACAGTGAGTTTCTCAGAAGAAGAAAGTGCCATGACGGGAGAGTGACGCGTAGGACGAGCTTATTGTACTCAACAGTCTGTCCAGTGTAACAGTTCAAGAACATAATACATGGACGTCAATTCACCAAAATGACTGGGGTAGCACAAGTGACATCACATGCCCTTTGACACACTAAGACATCACAGGAAGTGACATCACACAACATCAGGCCTGGTGCATTACAGAAAGTGATGTTTTTGACCTTTGACTCTGATGACATAATAGATCGTGATATCACTAAATGAAAACCAAAATCAGTGCACAATTAAACAACAAAGTTACTAAGAAGGTTTGTCCATTATAGTCACTAAGCCTAAACGAATTAAAACTGCTACCATGATATGTTAGAGATGAAGAAACCACGTTCCCATTATATGCAGTCAGCCTCATGGCCAGGCATAGCCCCATATGTCGATACACAAATACATCTGGAGGATTCCCTCAGGTACACATGAGTAACAATATGGGCTGTATAACTATAGTCTTCATTCTCGATCCCAAAACAGGCACAACAAAGGCAGCAGCAGTGCAAGCTATTCTCATTACACAAAGCAGATACAGAATGGGCAGCTATAATGCTAGCAATTGTGCTGAAGCCTGAGCTACTACTAGGCTACTGAACAGGGCTTTCTTGCTTCATTCAATAGGCTTCCTTTTGTCAGTGGACTAGAAACCATGGTATCGAGCGCTTCAAACCTCGCAAAGCAGATCTCTCTCTCACGCGCTTTCTCTCTTGTCATCCTTTATACACAGGAGCAATGCATAAATGAAGAAACTGAAAACATGACTTTTTAATCAGGATTAATGGTTTGGTCTCTTAGCCAGTCAACACTTGAGGTGCAGAGCAACAAGACACTCCTTGGAGTAAAAAGGCGCTCTACAAATGCCCTTTATATTACAATATATAAATATTAGAACAATATCACAGTGCTGCTGAAACATTACTTGGCACTGCTCCTAGTATGATGAATAACATGTTTATGAGCCAGCAGTGTTTATATGATATAACAGAGCTGGCTTATTG
This sequence comes from Lissotriton helveticus, assembly GCF_964261635.1. NCBI lineage: Eukaryota > Metazoa > Chordata > Amphibia > Caudata > Salamandridae > Lissotriton > Lissotriton helveticus. The sequence continues at coordinate 402,343,585 of NC_136069.1, read as the reverse complement.
GTAGGCTTAATGTGCCAGCTTACCAGTTTACGCAATAGTTCACTTAAGCACACGTTTCCACTCCTGCTTTACAATGGTCCAGGTATATACATATTTCAATGCCAGAGTCACAATGCCCTAAATAAGCATATGCAAGGAGGTTTTAGGTCTTTCCAGAATCTACAGGGCGAAACAGAATCACTGTGAGACATGGCCCTTAACTGGACATCAAGCACTGGTCACGGGGTAAAGGAAACAACTAATCCATTTGTTATGTTAGCGCAATAAGAATCTCGATCATCTTCATCAAGGTCTGATGGGAAGGAAAAAGTCTGACTAATGACAGTGGGACTGATCCGGTATCTATAATTAGACCACTGGGGAATGGGTTGGCAGTGTAGCATGTAAGAGGAATGGCAAGACTCCAGCCTGAATTGGCTCCCAAACCCTACCAGGCTGCCAATCCTGCGGCAGTACTGATATTCCACAATACCAGACCCACACACTGCTCTGCCTATGCACCTTCATCATTCTCGGTAGTACTTCCGTTAAAGCTCTGGCAGTGCATCGCAAGGAATGGACTGAAGATCCCTGCGTTAATCCAACATTGGGACTTGCACACAGTTAGCTGGGTACATTGATCTCTCCTTGAAGCACCATCAAGATTCCAGGTGGATTCCCAAGCAGTTTTCTTTGCACCTTTACCCTAACCCAGAAGACACCTGCTACTTCTGTTTCCCACAAACAGTTTTGCCAAAGCATCTCCTGCTGAATCACCTGATATTTCAATACTGGAAACGGCACACAGCAGTGCTATTGCATGTCAATCCAGATCCCATGTGCCAAAACTAGGATCAAAAATGCTCTGTCTGTGCATCTCAAGCCAGGTTTGCAGTATCCATGTTATTCCATAAAAGTCCACCACATCACAATCTACACTAGCAGTTATGCACAGCAGGCGTATTAACCCTCAGTTTCCTATTAAGAATGTAAATACGAGCATAGATTTCGCACTGACCTTAGCAATACATTCATTCGCCAACTAAGGAGCCTTACTAAAAGCATTTTGCAAATTCAAAGGTAGGATTGTTTTTAAAGAGGAATCAGTTCAAGGTTTTCAGTGGATACTGCTAACTTGCTACACAAATCAATTAGAATGACCCTAACCAAAAGTCCTGCATAAGTAGGAGCAGTGAAATCCTTAATCTAAAAATTTGTGTTTATTTAGGGTGAGTTTTACTCTGTGGAATGCTGCTGAGTTACCTAAAAACTCAGGGAGTTTCCACAGAGTTCTGAAAGCGGTGCAATTGTGCACTGATTTTTAGTGCCAATGGCTTGTCTCATGCTGTAAAATCAATGTGAATTGGAGAAGCGTGGCTCAGTGGTTAGAGGTGGCAGACCTGGAAGCTGAGATCAGCCGTGGACCAGGGTTCGATTCCCCGCCTCGGCGGGTCTCGGGCTCAAAAATTCCACGGACTCGATAATTCTCGTTCCGGTGCCTACTCAACTCACGGGGTCACACTCTGCGACTCTGGGCAATAGCTTGCTTAATCTCCACTACGGCCCCTCGGCCCCTCGCGGCGGGATGCCTGGCTTTCACCTTGTGGACACCCTGCCGGGGTATCTCACAGGGGAATACCAGGACGGGTTCCCTAAGCAAGCGCCGAGATGCCTACGGGTAGTCGTGCGCTATACAAGAGCCTAATCATTTCATTTCATTTCAATTGCACCACGCAGCGCGCAAGAGGGTGCTGCTTCTTTCTGCAGCTTGAGTAGTTTGTCTACTTGAGCGGCAGCTTGCAATGAGCAAACTGCTGTGCACCCTCGTCAGGAAAGCTTGCCGACAGGCAAACTAGCACTCGTTTATTCTTGCACGTGCTCACCAACTTAATGATGGTGAGCTGTGTGCCAAAACAACTGTGCAACTCAGCGGTTGGCAGAGTTTTTGCCAAACTTCGCACTCCAATCGGAGTGGGTTAAACGCAGCTAACTCCACAGACAGAGCAGAGTTTACCACTAACCCCCGAGGGCTTCATTTATGAGAAGTGTTCCATTGCTGTATGAAAGCCTGTATTGCCTCAATCTCGCTGATACATGCTGTTAGTCCTGACCCAGTTCTAGTTCAACATTCTCATATGAAAAGTTTATCTTAAAATCAATTTTATTTTCACAAATATTTTTTTCTTCTAGTTTTTCCTTTATTCCATCACAATTATCACAAAGATCATTTAATTATGAACACATATACACAAACATATTTCAAGTTTTGTTTCTGTGTATTGTGACACATTTATAAACACAATTGCTCAAGTGGTAATCTTGAAGACACGTGTTGTCATAAGCAATCTTTGGTTAAATAAGTGCTCGGTAACTACCAGATCTGTTGTTTCACCTTAAATATGCACATCAGTTAAAGTTTGTTTGATATAGGTCTCCATTGTTGATGACCTGGTGCTTGGTGGCTCCTAAGATCGAATCCTACCACAAAGGAGAGGTACGCGCAGTGCATATGACACGGTATTGCTATAGTGCTAGAGGCACTCTTGTGGTCTGACTCCCTGTGATGACCTTTGACTACCATTAATTTAACTGCCTTAGGTGTGTTATTTCATCCTAGCCTGAATGTAAGATGTCCTGCATATTCCTGTTTCTCCTAAAAGTTTATTTCTTGTAGTCTTGTAGTCTTTAAGTGGATGCTGTCACGGAGTAGGACAGCCTTGCCAAGAACAGAACGTGTGGGATGTGCATTTGAAAGCGTTAGAGGGAGAGAGAGGTGTGGAATGTACCTTTTGGTCTTGAAGTGCAGTGTTGTGGGCAGTGATGCACACATGTGTTCGGTGTTGTACTTTGAGAGGTGAAGTTTGTGATGCTATAGGACATTTGGAGATGAAGTATGTGAATCTATAAGCAGTTGTGCACAATTGTGCATTGTGTTGTACATTGATGAGAATTATGAAGTTCTTACTATTGACTTTGACATGGTCTCATGTCATCCTTAATTCTGACTCTGCCTTGCTTCAGCTCTTTCTGCATGCACAGCAGGGCTTGCAAGTTGTTTGGGTTCATCACGTTCAAGGTCTTTTTGTTTTTGTGAGAGATTGTTTAATGTACTTTCATGAGCTTCGTCAAGATAAAGGCTGGAACAAGAGAGGGAATGTGAGAACTCCTTCCTGCCATGGACTGCTTGCCTGGAAGCTGGCCAGTTTTAGGGGGGTTCCTGGCATGAAGGGAAAACTCTTGAGCCTTCTAGTCTGTGTTTGGGATTATAAAGCTGAGGGTTGTTGACTTAGAAACCGGGAGTTTGGAATCCAAACGGGGACAGACGCATCTACTTCGGAGCTTGGAACCCTGGCTGCTGAGGCTCTCAAACCAATCTATTCAACTTCCCGAGTCAGGAGTGGGCTAAGATGCAGTGTTTGCACCAGGTGAAGAATTGAGTTTTGACTAGTGCCATTGTGATGCGTGGTTCCAGTGGCTGTGGTCATTTGAAGTTTTGAGTTTTGGTTATTGCCATTGTGATGTTTGGCCAGTGGCTTTGATCATTTGAGGTGCTTTCGTTGGGATGTGTGAGTGAGTTGAGGTGCACATCCAAAGTAATCATTTGATGTAAATATAGCTTTCTGATCTCTTGCATGATGTCCCAGTATATTTTCTTGAGTCTTATCCCATTATTTGCTGCTTGTTTATTAATTAGTATTATTCATGCATTTAGGTTATTATTGCTTCCAATAAACATATATATCTCTAGATATACATTTAATGTTCTGCATTTGTCATTTGGGAAAGCCTTTCTGTTAGATAGCAATGTGTAAAATAAAATCCCATGCCTTATTCTAAAAGAGGGAGTCTTTGCATTTTGTAAAATAAAACCCTTTTCTAAAGGTGTTGTTTGTTTTGTGTTAAAGTCTTTTGCTTCGCGAATGTTGAGCCATTGTGTGGGAGCTGTATTATCTTAGAGGCGAAAGCAAGACAATTGCTGGGGTGTATCTGTTAACAGACGCAACTCCAGCAATGTGTCCTTTCACATGGGGCAAGCCCCATGTGAAAGGGCCTACATCACCCTTACTTCTACCATGAGGTTTTGATGCATTGGCATTCTATAAGAAGTGCAGTGATAGATTTCACTGCCCCTCTCCTACAACCATTTCTTGGGGGGGAACGCCAACCCTGCATACGTTATACCTGACGCTGGTATAATGTAGCACAGGGGTTTACAAAGTGACACATCTGCCTAGATGCATCTCTTCGTAAATATGGCGCAACATGGTGCATTTTTTACGCCGCCGCTGCGTCACAAACAGTGATGCTACGGCGGCACGAAAGTGACATAGGGGCTCATAAATTAGGCCCCTAGTGTTTATAACATAAGTCTGTCCTGGAGCTAACAGGGAGTTGTGATAAAACATTAAGCAATCTTCCTTATTTTGTTGCTAAATATTCTCTAGCCATTTATATAGTGCTTTCCATGCCCCTTGCGAGGTCGAAATCGCTTTCGGGATTGTTGAGAAAGTAACTGTATTCGCTATTTATATAGTTTTACATGCACCTGAGAGGCCACTGGAGGCCTCCAACTTTCTGCTGAGTTCATAGCCACCATTTGGAGCAAGATTCAAAGTTGCATTTACACCTAAATAGGGAATATGGATGCTGTGCATCTGATTTGTAAATGAATTAGAAGTGTTGGGTGAGCTACCTCGCGCATGAACAGAATGTTGCAGAACAGCATTATGTTAGACACAGCAGTGCATACAGATGTGCTGAGGCGTTGACATAAGAGGATGGGTCAATGGTGTGGCTTGCTGGGTGGCTAAAAAGAGAAAAATAACCCATTTTTCCTTCAACAGGTAACATCATTTAAAATGATGTAGTTCAACTGATTCTTAACTGCGAGATAGGGGTTAATTGGTTTTAAGTGTTTAGAGTCACATATATAACAAATATATTAGCTGTGTTGCTGTTGATGTTTATCGGGGGCTGTAAGTGCTCCACAATGATATGACAAAGATGGAGGAAATGCTTCTTGTGGATTTTTCTCCATGTTTAGAGTTTCCATCATCAATCGCAGGATTTTCAGTTTCCAACAAACTCTGAATGAGTCAAGAAATTTGCTCAGTGGTAGAGAGGCCAAAGGCCATGAACAACTTATAGGGAAGTACTCTCCCCATCCTCCCTTTTGCAAACACTCAGTGGCAGGTATATTGCGATACAAACACACCACACCAAAGAGCACAACTAAGCACTTCAACGTAGAGTCCTAGTACATACAGTGTCCTTGCCACTCTAGGTTCCAACTCTCAGCGTTTTCAACATTTGTCATTTCATTGCAGTCTGCATTGCATTGCATTGCATTCTATTGCCATCCAGATCTAGTATGATGGCAACAAGGGATGAATTGCCACATTCACAGCAATTTACAGTCTCCCGAATTGTGGTGAACATGAAGAGAACATAAGATAAAAATGCAGTACTATTTTGCATTTTTATCACATACTCATTCCATGTGTACAATTAAGTTTGAACAACAGTGGCATCTAGGCTAGAAATGCAACCAAAGAGAGAAAAATGTGAGCAAAAAGGAACTTTTGTTAGACCACAATTTCTCTGCACAGTTTCATCTCTCTATGTATAAGCTGCAAGACGATGTAAATACATATCATGGGACCACAGTTACTTTCCCTCAGGTTTGAGGAGGTAATTGGAATGTTGGCAATCCAAACGTATATGAGGAACAGACCAACGGGGAGAGAGCTGGATCAAGAGGTGTTCACAAAGAGCTGCACCAGGGGCACATGAGACACGGGGTAGATGGGAAATGGATTCTCACCAGGCACGCATGTGCCTGAATTACGATGGGCAAAGGGCTGCAAAAGGGCAAATACAGGAAAGACAACAGCAGGGGCTGCGTGGTGTATTTCATTGGGTAGTAGATTTGCTTTAATTGTCTGGCACGAGCTAGGTGGATATCAAGATGTCCTGGTAAAAGAAGAACTCTCTCAGTCTTCAACGCACCAAGACACCAAATTCACTGGTAGGCAGTAGGCAAAGGAAACTGAGTGGCAGTCGCAACTGGGTTCGGGGGAAGTAGCAGGGCAGAGGGAGCTGGCGGGAAAAAACAAAACCCCAAAAAATACCACAAACCTGAATCTCAACGCATCATCCCTCTTCTGACTCCACTGCCGGCTCCCTGTCTGCCCTGAGGCCAATCCTATCTCTGCTCTCATGAGAGCAGTACAAAAGGGGGTGGTGATGGACGGAGTATCTGAACCAATCAAAAACTCACACCCAGTCAATAGATCTGGGTTTAATCCATCAACGTTCTTTAGCCCACTCTGCCACCCCAGTTCAGACATGGCTATATGCAAATCAGTCTGACCCTGTGCCTCATGGGAACAGTGCAGCCCGAACTGCCAAGCCATGCCTTCCCTGGACTGGAAACAAGCTTTTGAGGACCGGTTTCTGGCATTACAGCCTTCTTCAGCCCGGCTTGCTTGAATCCAGTGGCAAAGTGAGCAAGGGACTCACGTCTGAGCATACCCTGCCACACTTATGGCAGCCAAAGCGGTACAAAAGGGGGTGGTGATGGACGGAGTATCTGAACCAATCAAAAACTCACACCCAGTCAATAGATCTGGGTTTAATCCATCACCGTTCTTTAGCCCACTCTGCCACCCCAGTTCAGACATGGCTATATGCAAATCAGTCTGACCCTGTGCCTCATGGGAACAGTGCAGCCCGAACTGCCAAGCCATGCCTTCCCTGGACCGGAAACAAGCTTCCGAGGACCGGTTTCTGGCATTACAGCCTTCTTCAGCCCGGCTTGCTTGAATCCAGTGGCAAAGTGAGCAAGGGACTCACGTCTGAGCATACCCTGCCACACTTATGGCGGCCAAAGCGGTACAAAAGGGGTGAAGAAGGCTGTAATGCCAGAAACCGGTCCTCGGAAGCTTGTTGCCGGTCCAGGGAAGACACGGATTGGCAGTTTGGGCTGGATTGTTCCCATGAGGCACAGGGTGAGACTGATTTGCATATAGCCATGTATGAACTGGGGTGGCGGAGTGGGCTAAAGAACGGTGATGGAATAAACCCAGATCTTTTAAATGGGTGTGAGTGTTTGATTGGTTCAGATGCTCCGTCCATCACCACCCCCTTTTGTACCGCTTTGGCCGCCATAAGTGTGGCAGGGTATGCTCAGACGCGAGTCCCTTGCTCACTTTGCCACTGGATTCAAGCAAGCCAGGCTGAAGAAGGCTGTAATGCCAGAAAGCGGTCCTCGGAAGCTTGTTTCCGGTTAAGGGAAAACATGGCTTGGCAGTTCAGGCTGGACTGTTCCCATGAGGCACAGGGTGAGACTGATTTGCATATAGCCATGTATGAACTGGGGTGGCGGAGTGGGCTAAAGAACGATGATGGATTAAACCTAGATCTTTTGACTGGGTGTGAGTGTTTGATTGGTTCAGATGCTCCGTCCATCACCACCCCCTTTTGTACCGCTTTGGCCGCCATAAGTGTGGCAGGGTATGCTCAGACGTGAGTCCCTTGCTCACTTTGCCACTGGATTCCAGCAAGCCAGGCTGAAGAAGGCTGTAATGCCAGAAACCGGTCCTCGGAAGCTTGTTTCCGGTCCAGGGAAGACATGGCTTGGCAGTTCGGGCTGGACTGTTCCCATGAGGCACAGGGTGAGACTGATTTGCATATAGCCATGTATGAACTGGGGTGGTGGAGTGGGCTAAAGAACGGTGATGGATTAAACCCAGATCTTTTGACTGGGTGTGAGTGTTTGATTGGTTCAGATGCTCCGTCCATCACCACCCCCTTTTGTACCTCATGAGAGCAGTGGCAGGATTGGCCGTGGCGCTTCGGATTTGCGCTACTAGGGAGACTGGGAGCCACTGCCTGCTCTCTCCAACCCTGGGAAACAAGCTGAGTTGCAGAGAGATCCAGTGTGCATGACGGTTTGACCGGCCTCTGAGGCAGTGCCCTCCACTCCCCCTCAGTACCTATCAGCCCGAGGCACCGGACCAAACACTACAAGGTAGGAGAAAAATAAAGTAATAATAAACATGGTTTATTATTGTTTTATTTTCAAGTTTTGCAGCTGCTGCTGCTAGCAGGGGGGTGGGGGTGTGGGGGGGAAAGCTCCTCCGCCATAGAGTAGGAAGCACCCCTACTAAGTGGTCTCATTGAGCTGGAGGATTATTTACGTTCTGAGTCTAACTTAGCAGTTACATTAATGAACTTGTGAGAAGAAAGGCTGAGTAGGCCAGGCTCTATTTTGAAACCATCAGTTGTAGAGTACACAGAGCAAGCTGCAGGGATCTCCTCTGTTCCCTCCCTGCCCTCCAAGCATAAAGCTGGGCCTGATACCTTCATCCTGGATGCAGCTGGATCCGATTCTTTCCATAGCACATTGTTCAGGTGTCCATAAAGACCTTTTGGGTTTGTATTACATCACCTCTCTGTGATCCATGAGGAAATCTGAATGTACCTGAGAATGCAACTGTGCTCTCAGCTGACTTGGAAAGGAGATACACATCTCTGAGGCTGCACCCTCACTAAAGGTGTGGCTAGATAGTTACTGAGACTGTAACTGTAGTAGGCAGGGGGCATGAATGTCCGTGAGGTTGGTATCAGTTGCAGCTCCTACATTTTAAAAGTGGCAGAGCACATAACGAATGCAATTAAACATGAAAATGAACATACCTTTCTTGATGATGTTCTGTAGCATAATATACCCAAAGTTCCTCCTACCTCGCGCTTCTGGCTGAACAATGGCATCCGAGGCAATCCAAGCACTCTTTGCTTGCATCCTACAATGCTAAACAGCATAAGAGCTGTACTAGGATTGCCTGGAGTAGGCAAACACAGTGCTCCATCGGAAACCTACGAGGCTGCGTCTCTGCTTCTCAGCTGCCTTTCAGCTATTGATTGCAAGAGCCTGAACTGTGCATGTCAGGCTGGCACAGTGAAAACACCAGACATGCGCAGGTCAGGTAACACAGCCCGCAGGTCGTCCCACTGTATTTCTGTGATGCAGTGGGACGGCCAGGGGTCAACACTCATGAGGCCCTATGGACGCACCACCCTTGGTTGGTATTGCACTAAGATTTAGCCGTGGCAGGGGACTGTGTATCCCACAGACTGCATGTGTACCATTTAGTGGGGTGTGCGCCTCGAATAATTGAACAATATCATGGCCCTGGGAGCACTTTATTTTTGCATGTTGGGAGCATCCCCATGGAAGTGCTGGGGTATTATATATTTACCAAGAAACTTCTAAAATGGGTCAGTGCTTCTGTAAGATGAGGCAAGGCTTTAGAGTGGCCAAAATCCCAAGAACGTAAACAGAATAATTGACATTTCTGATGTTGCAAGGGAGTGCTCCAATGCCAAATTGACTACTGAATATCCTTGCATCATCCCATTCACAGTGCTGGAAACCTCTGAGCATTGGTAAGTGGTGACTGCTATATGTCACAGTACAGCATGGACAGATTTCCAATGGCTGGTATCAATGTTGCTGAGAATGTGGTAAAGGCACACACTGAAATATCTGTAATTTCTTCCTCACATTATCAGGATTGGTGTATTTATGAGTAATATTTTTCTGGGTATCATGTTAATAGAGTTAATAAAAGGTGAAAAGCTGAATGCACCTGGTGTGTTAGAGCTGGTGACTTTTAACTCAGCTCCTTCCACATTAGCCCAGTGAGCTACTTCACTGAACTCATGTTCATATCCCATGAGCTTAAAAATAATAGATTGGATTTTGTTTAATGACATTCTCCACATAAACCTTATTTTGATTCATTTTTATTTAAGAAGGGGGTCTGTTTCAGACATTCCAACAGCAAATGAAGAAAGGTGCAGGATTCCTACTTTACGTATGTGATAGATAAGGAAGCAGAAGTATAGACAGGACATGATCCCTGCCTGCAGCACTCATCACAAACTATCTCCATACTATGCCCCATTTGGGCACAGTCATTTGAAGTGCAAAAAAACTATGTTCACACAAACTTTCATAAATATCATGTTCACACATTATATGCTCATTTAAAATAGAGAAAACCTCAGGAGTGGTTAATGTGAATTTCACCTGCAGTATAATGGTCTGATTTTAAATTACTATGTGCTCACATAATCTAAAACTCAGTCTACATGTACACCATTCCCAGTTAAAATGATGTCAGGAATGATTGCAAGAGAAAGTATGAGAAAAAACCAAATAATTTAATATGAGGTTGATGCAAAATTAAAAGACGCTCAATGGCACCTATCTACTGTGTAAAAAAGTCTAAACTACTTTTAGAATACTACTGGCACCCATCTGAAAGACACTGAAGAATTATTAATTCTAAGCAAATTCATGGTGTCTTATTTACGAAAGAGTAGTTAATCTGTAACAGAACATGTACTTTTATATGCGGTGCAGATTAATTACTTTGTGGAATTCAGCAACTCCGATTGGAACCAGCATGGAAAGCTACTCCTAGTGCATTGTTTCCATGTCGATTCAATTGGGAATCATGATTCCTAACTTTTGTTTCCATCCCCTTTGTACAGAGTTCTCAATGGCGGAGAACTCTGTTCAGTAGAGATGGATTCCCTCCTGCAAATTCACTCTTTTGTGTTTTTTTCTCAAAGTGTAAAAAAGAATTCCAGTTAAGAAACCCCTTTTGTAACACCTTATCCAATTTGGGGTAGATCAGTTCTCCTTGAGTACACTTCCAACCATTTCCAGGATGGAAAAAAGTCTGATCATAGTATGAGAATGCCAACAAATGTTTATGTTTTTGAGTGTTTCCAGACTTTCCAGGCAAATCATGCCTTGAAATGGCTATTTTCATACCCTTTCAGTGGATTCACACTGTGAATACCTCCACACGCATGGCAGAGAGTAGTAGAAAGCTCCTTCAACATAAATGTGCTTACACCTTCCAGGGATCACTTTGTGAATTCGTGGAATATGCAGAAATGGGAAATTTGGTAGTAAAATTAAGTTAACAACCAATTTACCTTTGCCAACAGGGCCCATAGATATTAGGTTACAAAAATCATTTTATGAGCAGTTAACATGAAAAACATTTTTAAAGAAACCAGGGTCTCTAAAATACACTGGGAATATTTTGTAGTATCATTGCACTGTGTGTAGCCTTTTGCTATCACTAATAATGCAAAATCAACTTTATACAGTATATCACCGGGCACACAAGTAGTATGCGTAAAGTTAAAAGAGAAGGCTACCAGGGTTCCTTGTCCATGAATTTGCTTCATGTTGCCCTTGCCCAGAGTGCTTACGGCTACAGTAGCCAGCTGCTGCACAATAAAAACATAGCCTCAGTCACCTTTCCACCCACATTTGGTCGTTTCTTTGCACTAAATGGGTGTTTTAAAAAAAAGGACGGCATTAGTGGCGTATCTGACATTTGTGCAGCAGGTACATTTGCACTGTGCCCCACTGTACTCTCATAACTCCTAATTGCTGTGTTTATCCACCCCCCAAAAATGTAATAGATCCCATTTTCCTTGCGAGGACCACGACCCATGGCATTCGTGCCACTCTACAAGACAGCATGCAACTGAATGTATCAAGGTTCTCTCAGGTTACTACATGGTGCGTATACTGGCATAACCAGCATTTTAGTGACCAAGTAGTACAATAATTAGAAAAAATTAATTTTTAACCATGTCACCTTATCAGTACATACTTTAAACAGTAAATGTAACATAAAATGACTTTAGAATGTGTTCATCAGCTGCCGTAATGACACCTGACTGATAATTAAACAAAGCGAGAACGTACATGTTCAAATGAATACAGATGACTTCATAGAAAGTTCTACACCAGTATCATGTCAAGAACATTGCAAAATGTTAAAACGTGAAATGGTGGGCAGTATTTTTCTTGGGGAAAGGTGGAATCCCTAGGCTACGCATTATTTATAGAGCAGGGTCTCCGAAGCGTATCACCGACATAATATTGATCACAACAATATCGTGATACAGAAATATTGTGTCAAAAATATCGATACCAAAAATATAATTTCCTTATGCTTTTGAAGATAAGTACAAAAATGTCAAAAACAAAATATCATTTCACACTAATATCATTAAAAACATACCAAAATATTGAAAAATATTAAAATATTTGAAACTGATATAATGCAAATTAGGTAAATTTGAGTAGCATTTAATAATACATATAAATATGTATAAACATACACACATAAATTAATATCTGTGTGTATGTTTATATATACATATATATATATAGTACTAGCAGCCCGTCCTGATGTTGCCCGGGAGCCATTAGGCTTCAGGGCCCCCTCCCGCCCCGCTTTTGTAACCTGCAGACGTCACTTTTTCCTCCTGTAATTTACTTGGCTTCAGGGCCCCCGCCTGCCCCACTTTTGTAACCTGCACACGTCACTTTTTCATCGTGCACACGTCATCCACCCCCTTCCCTCCACTCCACCCAAGGGACGCAGGTATTCGTGAAGGAAATCTATAGTACTATAATAAAGCAGAAACTTTTCTGGCTACACGTCACTTTTTCCTCCTTTTCCTCCTGTAATGCACCGTTTGTCTTATATTTGTAGTGCACCGTTTGCCTCCTCTTTCTTGTCCTCAGGCTTCCCCGACCGCCGCACGCCCGTCCTGTCCCCAGCCCAGCCTGTCCCGTCCCCCGCCTGCCCCTACATGAGTGCCCTTACCTCTGTCGGCGCTGCTCCCGCCTGTCCGCTCGCACCACCGCTCCTCCCCTGCGCCATGTCCGCCGCTTCTCCTCCGCCGCCGGTCCTCTGCTCCTGACGTCACCGCTCCTCCCCCGCGCCATGTCTGCCGCTCCTCGGACGGCGCTCTTCCCCGTGCTCCTAACGTGACCACGCACGTCGCAGCCGGCGCTACTTTTGAGGGACTACTTTTTTTTTAATCTAAAATTTGAAATAACGTTTATTTTTTTAATTTATGTAGCCTATAACCATCTACACACCCTGCCGATTTCAACGGTGTATCGGGTGTGTAGATTGGCGCAGTGGTTCCCGAGTTTACCCGCCTCAAAGCCTGAAAGTTTCTGCTTTATTATAGTAGTATAGATAGCACTACTATTAACCCCTTCAGTGCTAGGCATTTTCCCCCGTGCTAAGCCTTTTTTTGGCTCTGTGGTCTAGTTCGCACTTAGGTCCCTGTAACATTTTGCCCACATAAGGTATCCATGCCAAATTTGCATCATTTTCTTCCAACAGCCTGAGGATTTAAAGGTACCCAGGGCTTGTGGAGTCCCCTGGAGAAGACACAGAAATAAGCCAAAATATAGGTTTTCTTTTTTAATTGGGAAAAAGTGCTGCAGATGAAAGCGTCTGTTTTTTTTCCCTGCAAATGGTATCAACAAAGGGTTTATGGTGGTGAAATCACCATCTTCCCAGCTTTCAGGGACAGGCAGACTTTTGTCAGAAAACCAACATTTTATACACAGTTTTGCCATTTTACTGGGACATAGCCTATTTTTACAATTTTTGTGCTTTCAACTTCCTTCCAATTAATGGTAGAAATGGGTACGAAAGCCATAATGGATCCCGTAAAGCTATAAATTTCAGACAAAATTCTAAATTTAGCAAGGGGTCATTTGTGTAGATCCTTTAATGTTTTTGTATAGACACTAACAGTTGAAATTAAATACATTGAGATTGAGTTGAAAAAACTGCCATTTGTGCTAAGGTTTTCACCTGTACCGTCTTCTAAATATAGCAGATTTTTGAAAGCATATAACATGAGGGGCATATTACCAACAACTAGCGATAATTATCGCTATGTTGGTTTAGCGGCGATATTTTTATCGCCGAGCTGCGGCTATTTTTATCGCTTAGGAACCTTGCTATTATCAAGGTTTATCTCCAAAGCGATAAAAATCGGCCGAAATGCATGAATATCGCTGAAAAGGCAAATGCTCTTAGCCATGTTATCCACCTACCATTGGATAACATGGCTAAGAACTGCTCAGGGGTAAGCATGAGCGCAAAATCCGCTCCGATCGCGGATTTTGCGGATTTTCTGTGAATCCGCGATCCGCGAACACTCGCGGATTTACCGAAAATCCGCAATCCGCGATCGGAGCGGATTTTGCGGTCAAAAGTTCAGGCGAGCCTAATTAACGATGGCGCCGGCAAGCTGCCAGCGCCATCCTGCAATAGTTACTTAATTAGCTTCAACAGGAAGCTCTAATAGATAAGATACAGCAGGGGCTCGAGCGCCTGCTTTATTTTAACAGTTGGAGCTTCCTGTTGAAGCTAATTAAGTAACTATTGCAGGATGGCGCTGGCAGCTTTGCCGGCGCCATCGTAAATTATTTCAACGGTGGTGTCTTTACTCTTCTTGAATAAATATGAAGGGCAGGGTTCATTCGGGCACGACGGTCCTGGCACAAAAAAATAAACCTCAACAGGAAACACTTGCAGATATCAATAAAGCATGTGCCCTAGTTGAAGCTTAAATTCAGTGACTCATTCATCAGCCCAAAAATTAATCTGCTGCTCTGATCGGTCTCTGCCCTTTTATACACACAAGAGGCATGCTCGCATGGACGCCCCGTCCGTTTGGCCCCGCCCACACACTCGAGGTGTGCACCGTCTTCCCGCCATTTACCCACTATGATGGACATTTCACTCAAGGGACCCCTGCGCACTTCGGCGCGATTGCATAGTAACACACACTTGGTCGCTGGAACTAGTTGAAGCGCAAATGCAGTGACTCATTCATCAGCCCAAAAAAAATCGTGAGCGTTGGGAGGCTGGGCAGATGTGCCTTCTTCCCAAATATACCATCGATAATCCGCTGTGATGCTGCTCTGATCGGTCTCTGACCTTTTAGACACACAAGAGGCATGTGCGCTCGCGTGGAAGCCCCGTCCGTTTGGCCCCGCCCACACACTCGATGAAGCCCCGCCCCCAAATCCGCAAATCCGCTAAATCCGCGGATTTTGCGGATCCACGATCCGTGGATCCGCTTAATCCGCGAATCGTGGATCCGCAAAATCCGCCCATGCTTAGGTGTTAGCTTTTGGAGATAATCGCGCTTAGCGCGAATATCTCCAAAAGTTGGTAATAGGAGATAGCGATGTTAGCGACTGTTTCCAGTCGCTAATATCTTGGCACACCCACTTTGCATGTCATTAGTGATAAATATCACTGACATGCAAAGCGGGGCCCAAGATGGTCGCTATCTCCTACTAAGTGTTGCTAACTGGTGTTAGCGACAGCTAGGTAATAGGGAGATCATTTTATCTCCGCTTTCTTGGCTTTTAAAGCCAAAAAAGCAGAGATAAACCCCCTTGATAATATGCCCCTAGGTCCACTGGACCCTTCTGGTTGTGGTGATATATAGGACATGTAGGGGCACCAAGAACCTGAGGTACCCAGAGGCAATAACTGAGCGGCGCCTTGCAATGGGATTTCAATGTGTTCCGGGTATATTGCAGTTCATTTGGTAAAATATAAAGAGTAAAAAATAGGTATCAAGGACACCTTTGTATTTCCAAAATAGGAACAAAATATAGAGTTTAGAAGCAGTAGATATTTGCACATCTCCGAAATTCTAGGTACCCACACTAGCATGTAAATTAGAGGACATTTTTCAAAGTGAATTCTTTTTTACACATTGTCTTACATTTGGAAGGCAGAAATGCATAGGAAGTCGATAGGTCTGAGTTCCCCTAAGTCTCCCAATAAAAATGGTACCTCACTTGTTTGGGTAGACCTAGCGCCACACCACCAGTCAAGAGTCAGCACATGAACACCACCAGCCAAGTGCCTTCCATGCACACTGCCAACCAAGCGCCATCCACACACACAGCCAGCCAAGCCCAATCCATGCACACTGCCAGCCAAGTACCAACCACGTACACCGCCAGTCAAGCACCATTCATGCACAGTCAGCCAAGCGCTATCCACTCACACTGCCAGTCAAGCGCCACCCACATACACCACAAGGCAAGTGCCAATCTACACACACTGTCATCAAGCGCAAGCCCATACGCACCATTAGGATAGTGCAGGTCCACATAGAATGCCAGCAAAATGCCAGCCAAAGATCAGTACACGCAGACCAACAGCTAAATTCCTGTTCACACACACACAAACTCTCCCTGGTTTCTAGTGGTTTTCTGCCCACTGAAAGTGCCAAAATGTGTGCCTAAAAAGGGGAGTGGCCCTTGTCCTTGGGGCTTCTCCCCATAAACATATCCCTGGTGCCTAGTGGACTTTCTGCTCCCCAGGGGGCAGACAAGGGGCTATTGCCCCAATCTGCCTTCAGAGGGAGCAGAACGACTTTTTAGGGGGCAAGGGCATTAGCATGGCCATTCTGGGCAGCCTCCACCCCTACATATAAAAAAACAAACATAACCCCTGGTGCCTAGTCAGTTTTCTGCCCCCCCCGGAGCATGTTTAGCGGCTATTGCCCCCATCTGTCTCCTGGGGGGACATAAAGGCAGTGGCAATTGCTTTTTTGAGGGGGTGGGGGCATTGGCATGCCAGGATTGGGCAGCCCCAAATCCTGAATACATAAAAACAAAATCCCTGCTGCTTAGTGTGTTTTCTTCCTCCGCCCCCATCTTCCTCTCAGTTGGGGTAGAAAGACTGTGGAATTGGCATGCCTATTTTGGACAGCCCCCACCCCTATATATATAAAATAAATCCCTGGTGTCTAGTGTGCTTTCTGACCCCCAGAGAGGCAGATAGGAGGCTATTGCCGCCAATGCATTAGGGGGGGGGGGCAAAAACACTGATATTTTGTAAAATGTGGGGCATTGGGGGGGGGGGAGAAAAAGCCCTTGCCCAAGGCACCTCTACCCCCTCCCTAGTGCCTAGTGGGTGGAGCCCTTCTTGGGGATCACCCTCTTGAAACAATCCTCGAGAAGGGATCCACTAGGGAGAGTTATCATTGGAAAGAGGAGATTCTCCTTCTTATGATACCTCTCCCGTCTGCGACAGCCCCCTGAACACTGAGACAGTGAAACTGAAATGAGATCGGCTCATTTCAGTTTTGGTTTCTCTGAAATCGATGTGGGCGCTGATCGTCATTTCAGAGCAACAATTAGAACAGCTCCCGAGGCTGTTTTGATTAAATGGAAATCCCTCTGGTGCTCACACCAGAGGGATTTCTTGCGCTGTATGTGCGGACGGCTGGGAGCCGTCCGACGTACATGAGCACTGTTGCGTTGGACGGCTTTCAGCTGTCCGACGCACCGAAGTAGTTACATTTTATTTTTAATGTACTACTATAATAAGCACATATAGTACGTATATATAGTTAGGACCTAGTTACCATAGGAAATTCTGAACATTCTATTGGGAATAACTCTGGCGCCGATTGAGGGATCTGCATGTAATTTTTTTTAATTTGCCTCGCTCCGCTCCGCTCCTTCCCTGAAAGTTTCGGGGGGATTCGTCAAGCAGCGGCCGAAAAAAAAGGGGGGTCCCAAAACGTGTTTTCCCTATGTTAATTTCCATAGGGACATTCTGACAAGGCTACAGCTTGAACGGCTGAACGGAATTACACCAGATTTGGCAAAATGGTAGGGACTGGTATGCAGCAGTGCCTTTTGTATGTTTGGTGTAAATCCCTCCAGTAGTTTGTGAGAAAATTGAATTTGAAATTTTTCAAATGGCATTTTCTATGGGACCTTTAGACACGGCTACAGCCTGAATGGCTGAATGGAATTACACCAAACTTGGCAAAATGGTAGGGGCAGGTATACAGTAGTGCCTTTTCTATATTTGGTGAAAATCCCTCCAGTAGTTGTTGAGAATTTGAATTTGAGCAAATTATATATCTATATGCGCTCAACATTCTATGGGGAATAACTTTGGCGCCGATTGAAGAATCTGTGTGTAATTTTCCAGAATTTTGGCCAGCTCCGGTACGCTCCTTCCCTGACAGTTTCGGGGGGATTCGTCAAGGGGGGGCCGAAAGGAGGGGTCCCAAAACGTGTTTTTCCCATGTTAATTTCCATAGGGACCTTAGACACGGCTACAGCCCGAACGGCTGAATGGAATTACATTAAACTTGGCAAAATGGTAGGGCCTGGTATGCAGATGTGCCTTTGCTACGTTTGGTGAAAATCCCTCCAGTAGTTCTTGAGAAAACTGAATTTGAAATTTTTCAAATGGCATTTTCTATGGGACCTTTAGACACGGCTACAGCCCGAACAGCTGAACGGAATTACACCAAACTTGGCAAAATGGTAGGGACAGGTATGCAGTAGTGCCTTTTCTATATTTGGTGAAAATCCCTCCAGTAGTTGTTGAGAAAATTGAATTTGAGCAAATTCTATATCTATATGCAAATTCACTTAAAAAAACATAGGTTTCAGGCCTTATATAGTTAGGTATTAGCATTTAAAAAAACATTGAAATTGCTCCTATATAGTTAGTTGTACTAACTATATTTCGCACACCCGCAATCCACTGCTGATGATGTCACATATTACATCATTCATGACATGGTCAGTGACATCACTGATGACATCACTGATGACATCTCAAATGACATCACTGATGACATCACTGATGACATCTCATTTGACATCACTGATCACATCACTGATGATATCATTCATGTGATAATACGATGCACCTCCTCACACTCTAATATAACCTTTGATACACCCGGTGTTAAATACAGACTACCATTCTTGAAACCATTGACACACCAATACCAGTTACTACATACGCACTCACTGATTCCTAGGTCTACAGACACATTCACTCATTCACCCATAGAATCACTCATACATACAGTCACTCATCAATACAACACTATCATATGCACTCATACACCTATACAGACACTCACACACTGCCACTCATCCATGGAGTTACTCACACACCTAGTCAGTCATGCAAAGAATCAATCACACTTCCATTTCCTCAACTATACAGTTATACACACAACACTTTACTTATTCAAACATATACTAACACATACTTACTCAAATCAAATCAAATCATCTTTATTCGGTTTTCCATTATTTTTGAAAGACCATAAAAGTTCATAAAAAACATGTTAAAAAGGATAAAAATTCACATTTTTTGTTTTTTTTAGTTCCAAATATTTAAAAACTATTTTTACCAGTATTATTTTACACGAAAAACAATTCGATCCACTTTTCACAGGTTTGTTCGATGCCTAACACAAAATTTAAGAAAATGTGCTATAGATTTTGCCATGAGTTCGTTTTCCAGAAACTGTAAGGCCAGATAAGCTGGACGGCATTGACGGATCTTCAGAACCTTCAACAGTGGTACTGTCCACCGTCTACGTGGTAACACATAAAATTTGCAGAAAAAAAGAACATGAATAGTAGATTGCGAGGACATTAAATCACAAGGGCAAAGGGAGAGATTAGGAGACCAGTCATTTTGGTCGGGAAAAGAAATCATACGGTGAAACATGTTGAACCTAAAACGGGTCAACAAAAATATTCCATAGTAACTTAAATTAAACTGTAGGTACGGTTGGATGGTAGGGACAAATTGTATTAATAAACATTGCTGCACAGTTGGTTTCCCTATTTCACTCAGCAATCGCATTTGAGACAAATGAGACAAACAGACTGTTTTTAGGTCTTTTTTTGAGAGGTCTGTTACTGAGGGGGGTCATCAAAGAATCTTGCATATCCAATGTCCGTAAGAAATGTTTTGACGTAGACCAGCCATCTAATCTTTCTCATGTTCTCGAGTTTCATACAATCTTGGACAATTGTTCTCGTGAGATGACATTGCTCCGTTGCCCAGATCCTTCGCCACAACATGACTGGCTGGATTTTAATAATGTCTGAAACGTAGTCCAAACCAAGTTCAAGGTGACAGCCATATGTTGTGGTACTGTTTGGGACTGCCAGCAAGAACCTTAGGAAAGAATTTTCAATTTTTTGGAGCTTATCTACATTTGCCCCACCCCAGACCCCTGCTCCATAGGTCGCAATACTGAGACATTTTGCATTATATATTTTTAGCATTTCAGTCGGAGGTCTTTTACCTAGCCGGAGTGCAAAAGCCTTCAGTGCGCCAACGGCTCTTACAAAAGCCAGTTTGCGGGAATTGACGGCTTCCCTCCACTTGAATGCCTCATCGATTAAGATCCCTAAATGGGGATATGTCTCCGTTCTTTCAAGGGGTGAGTTATCCACGTAAATTTTCTTATTTTTTTTTCGCTTTATGCCAGCATGCATCACATACGTCTTTTTTATGTTTACTCTGAGGCTCAGGCTGGCCATAAATGAACAATACTTATTCAAAACCCGTTGGAGCTGGACTGGGGTTCGGGCTAGAATCACCGCGTCGTCGGCATTTAATAGAGCTGGTATCTGCCGACGACCAGCTGCTGGAAGATCTTTTGCACTCTCTAACATTGTAGCCTCTAACCCATTGGTGTACAAAGTAAATAAGAAAGGGGCCAGCACACACCCTTGTCTGACCCCCTTCTCTATTAGAAAGCTATCAGTTAGCTGGCCACCAGTCCCAAATCTCACTCTTCCCGTTGCCCCTGTGTATAATTCACGAAGGAAATCGACTATTGGTGGGTCAATTCCCATTTGCAGCATGATTGTCCACAGTCTTGAGTGTTCAACACAGTCGAACGCTGCTGGAAGGTCCACATATACCATGTGTAGAGAAGAGCGTTTTGCGTCTACGTACTTTCCGGCCAATAGAGTCAGGTTTAGAGCCTGGTCCACCGTACTCAGTCCTGCCCTGAACCCGTATTGCAGATCCGAGATTGCCCCATGATTGATCGACCACTCCTGGAGTCGGTCGAGAAGAATGTGCCCTGCCATCCTTCCGAGCGAGTCCAGGAGTGAAATGGGACGGTAACAGGCGGGACTGTCTCTGTTTCCCTTCTTGAATATGGGGACCAGTATCGAGGTCGATCAGGAATCGAGCAGACCGATCTCCTTTGCCGCATTCAGTGCGTTAGTAAGTAATGGGGACCACAGATCTGGGATATATTTAAAAAGGTCCATGGGAACTGAGTCCGGACCTGGTGCTTTTCCTGATTTTGCAGTTTTTATAGCCTTCTCCATTTCATACAGTGTAAAATGGAGGGCTAATGGGTATTTCACCGACATGAGCGAATCCAGATGTTCTAATTCTGGAACTTTTTTCCCGCTAAAGACCCCAGAAAAGTGTTGCACCCATTCCCCTGCGTTTATTGCGACGTCTAGAGATGGTACGTCTGCTTTTTCTGTTAGAAAAGGAGATTTCACTATCTGCCAAAAGGCAGTACTGTCCTTTAGAATACTACTTCTCTGCAGTTGAACCCATAGATTAGCTTGTAAATTCTTTTTTCTCGTTCGGATTGCGAGCGCATAGACCTTCCTTAATTTTATCACCTCCTCTCTATCTCTTCCTGGTTTAGCTAAAGCCTTCTTTAAGTTGGTGTAAGCCTTCGTACATTCTGTACTGAACCATCCCTTTCTAGTAGTCCTATTTTGTTTACGGGACCTGGTTAATTCTTTCCTGATATTTTCCACAATGTCACCATAGCTAGTCAGAATCTCAGCTGGAGTTGTAGAGGGGTCTAAGCACCTTTCTATCTCATTTCTACATGATTTTACTATCTTTGTGGTTGTGGCGTCCTGATCTACTTTGCCCCATTTTAATGCAAAGCCATTTAGCCTATCCAGTGTTAGTGACTGCTGGTGTAACAAACTTAACTGTACCGTATCTCCCCTATTCTGCAATTTAGGTTCCTGGAGTGTCATGCTGATGGGGGAATGGTCACTAAGTGCATTGTTGTGTACTTTAAAAGTCTTAATATTTGAAGCTTTATTGGTAGACACTAAGATGTAATCTATCAAGCTTTTAAGGCCTCTGCCATGAATGGTTGGAACAAATTCAGTTATAGGTGTTTTTATCTTATTGGCAAACCCCATGTCCAATCCAATCATCATAGTCTGTATGTTGTTACCCTCGAATGTATGAGTGAAGTGGGTTAGACAATTTCCATCTTCATCCATGATCCCACAGTTAGGGGTATCGCTTTTATTACATAAATGGAGATTAAAATCTCCTCCCCAAATTGCCGTGTGGTAATCCTTTGCATATTTTATTGCGAGGTCGTGTACTAGATGAAAAATTTTGCTTAAAACCCTGGTTGATTCAAGTGAAGTCATGTTATTATAAAAGTTAATGATGGTATAGACCTCTTGTCTGATTCCACGCAGATTAATAAGCTGGTAATTCTGCTCTAATATTACGGGGGTTATTTCACAACAGGTCCAGAGATTCGAGACGTATGTTGTTAGGCCTCCTTTACTCCTACCTGCATTAGATCTTGTAGCTGCTGAGAAGTATGTTTTATAGCCCAAGAGGTGGATTGGGTCGTTGAGCCAAGTTTCCTGAAGGCAAATTACATTTGCCAAGTGAAGAAAACTATTTTCAGAGTATTTAGTAGCTAAACCCGCCACATTCCAAAATAATAGCCTTAGTTCAGAGTTAAGACTTGTGGCGATTAATATCCTACTCTGAGTGCTGTTTTCTTCAGGGTAACTTGGCTGTAATTTGCAAGTCGAATTTGGAGCGCTTCCCCGAGCCTCTATGCTAATTTGTAAAGGAGAGAGAATACCGGTGGAGTCCTCAGGAGAGAAAAGGAGCTCTTGTATTGGATCTGCCATGGTTAGGTGTGCAATTGTCTTATTTGATCCATTTGGCCGTTTAGCTGGTGTAAGGGGACCTTTATTAGAACTAATGTTTGTGGGGTGCTCTAATATTTTTGTGACTGTGTCTCTGATGTTTATTGGGCTAATCATGTCATGCTCCCTTTGTGATGGTGGTCAATCGACCATCTCTAGACAGCTGTAACTATTTACTTACTCTCTTATACAATCACTGATACAAGTACACAATGATCCATACAGCCACTCGCACATTCACTGGCTCTCATGTATAGTCATTTATATATGCCAACTCTCACATGCACTGTGTTTTACATATGTACTTACTTGGACATGTAGCACTGAGATATCCATTCACTCACCAACACACCCATGAACACAGTCAACCGCCCATATAGCTGTTTCCACATGCACTCTTGAACTCATACACCTAGTGAATCAACTGCTCACACATCTATGCACAGAGTCACACACCTCCCAGCCACCCACACACACACTCAGTCTCCCATTCAAATACTTGGGCAACCAATCAATAACCCATATAGCCCCTCATATAGCTACTGATCAACACATGCAGCAGCTTACACAACAACAGACATACTGATGCACACATTCAGACAGTTTAGTCACTAACCCATGCATTTAGAAAGACACATTTAATCACTCACTCATACAGTCAGTCACGCACCTACTAAATCCTTCATCCAGACATATTTAAACTTTACAGAAACACACAGTCACTGGATGATGTCATTAGTGATGTCATCAGTGATGTCAAATGAGATGTCATCAGTGATGTCATCAGTGATGTCATTTGAGATGTCATCAGTGATGTCATCAGTGATGTCACTGACCATGTCATGAATGATGTAATATGTGATATCATCTGCAGTGGATTGCGGGTGCGCGAAATATAGTTAGTACAACTAACTATATAGGAGCAATTTCAATGGTTTTTAAATGCTAATTCCTAACTATATAAGGCCTGAAACCTATGGTTTTTTAAGTGAATATATATATATATATATATATATATATATATATGGTTACACAAAGAGCACTCGAGAGTGCTCGGTTTCGAAGAGGAACACTTCTCGGGATTAGTGAAGGCAACATGATTCACTTTCCTTTGGAGAAAATTAAAAATGCCTCTAGAGTGCTCTTTGTGTAACCATAAATTATAACGGCAGGCCTCCCTGAAGAGTGAACCGCCCTGGAAGCAAGGGGCCATAGAGACACAGAACAGAGTCGAAGTTCACTAAGGAGAATCTGGAACTGCGGAGGCTGAATACAATCTATGCGCTGTGGAGTGGTCTGTACCTGTCCTTCTTTGCTGAGAGTGTTGTCAGAGAGAGAAGTGAAGCAGGAGTGAGAATCGGATATATATATATATATATATATATATATATATATATATATATATATATATATATAAAAGCTCCACTCACGTGATGATTTTAAAAGCATTGAGACTTTGCGCGGCACTGTTGTTTTGAACACTGACGAAGGCCGAGTGCCGAAAGCGCGTTTTGAATAATTAAACCTAACTGTGAATTTACCCCGGAGTGCTGCTACCTAATTCCCGGAATTTGCGGGGAGGGACTGTTGAGCTGATATATATATATATATATATATATATATATATATATATATGAAACCACAACACACAGCTTCTCCTGGAATACTGGAACCCAGCGGAAATTGGCGCAGATGCCGGCGAAGCAGTCCGGTTGCATTAATCATAAACGTGTCCACAAATCAGTGTCTTTGCGCTCTCAGGCAAGAAGGCAAGGGATCCCAATGTCAAAGAAGCAGTTTTATTACACAACGCGTTTCAGCAATGAAGCCTTGTTCACGTGTAACCACACATAGTGAACACCAGTGTTAAATAAAGTTTTGCGTGCTCCACACCAATAGTCAACACAAAGATAGGACTCAAAACAAATGATAATCATGGTAATGGCAGACATGTTGGAATGGTCATAATGGAAGAGTTGTGCCACAGAAGCCGGTTGCATTACTTATTCATGCAGTAGATGCCACAATAGACACAAAGACAAATAAATGACTTGTAATGTATGAGAATACCTCATTTTAAATTAAACAAGCATTGCGCCCAATCCATCACGTGACTTGCAATATATGAGGAAAATACCTCGTGTTGAATTAATGTTAAGTACACAAGCATTGTAAACAATCTAATATTCGTAAAATACAAAATAGTTGGAAACAGTGTCCATGTTCAGTGGCGAAATATTCAAATGATATTCAAATAACAATTCTGTTCTACATTCCTGGGTAATGCGTTGTGATATCCGAAAGTAATTTGTGGCGAAAATGCAAAGGGCCATCTGAAGAAAAGTTGTTGCAATGAAAAGTTATTTGCAATCTACAACCCATCGGGCGTCTGGTTCAAAGTATGCAATGTAAATAACCTCACGAGTGAAAACAATCTATCCCCGGAGAAATTATATGGTGGAATGTCAGATCCAAATAGTACTGAGGTACTAGTACTAATGGCCCCCAGTTACAGTTGATACCATGGGAGATTAACTATTCATGCTGGCCCCAGCTGTAAATTCAAGAGGACAACGCGTTGTGTAATAAAACTGCTTCTTTGACATTGGGATCCCTTGCCTTCTTGCCTGAGAGCGCAAAGACACTGATTTGTGGACACGTTTATGATATATATATATATATATATATATATATATATATATATATATATATATATATTTCCAAGAGCAGCTCCATTTTACTGGGGGCCACCGACCCTGCAGGGCGGACTCAGACCGGAATGGAGAATCCGGTTACAAGGCTTTTACCAAGAAACAAGAACTGAGCCCAACACCGACTTATGCACAGGCTGGATATATTTATTTCATCCTCGTTGCAGCAACCACCCATTTCCTAACGCGTTTCAACAAAAAATGTCTTGATCACAGGTGAGTGGTATAAATGTGTTCCCAATGGTCACATGACCTGTCTCACGAACTGCAGGTCCCAGAATGCACCCATGTATGTGGCAAAATGCAGGGTTTCAGTAATGGAAAATAGCGTGTTTCTTAAAGCAAATTGTCACGAAAAGTTAGGTGCAAACAAAGTAAATGCACAATGCCTGATGATGCTGCTCACGCTCGTACTTGCTTGTGCTGCGGTGTTGCCAAAGAAAGGAATCACCTCTCTCATCTCCCTTTCTCTCCGAAAATACACCAAATAGCCTCGGAAGTCCACTGGCTGGTGTCGTCGTGCGAGCGGGTCATGCCCCCTCCGTTTGAATTTCCAAGAGCAGCTCCATTTTACTGGGGGCCACCGACCCTGCAGGGCGGACTCAGACCGGAATGGAGAATCCGGTTACAAGGCTTTTACCAAGAAACAAGAACTGAGCCCAACACCGACTTATGCACAGGCTGGATATATTTATTTCATCCTCGTTGCAGCAACCACCCATTTCCTAACGCGTTTCAACAAAAAATGTCTTGATCACAGGTGAGTGGTATAAATGTGTTCCCAATGGTCACATGACCTGTCTCACGAACTGCAGGTCCCAGAATGCACCCATGTATGTGGCAAAATGCAGGGTTTCAGTAATGGAAAATAGCGTGTTTCTTAAAGCAAATTGTCACGAAAAGTTAGGTGCAAACAAAGTAAATGCACAATGCCTGATGATGCTGCTCACGCTCGTACTTGCTTGTGCTGCGGTGTTGCCAAAGAAAGGAATCACCTCTCTCATCTCCCTTTCTCTCCGAAAATACACCAAATAGCCTCGGAAGTCCACTGGCTGGTGTCGTCGTGCGAGCGGGTCATGCCCCCTCCGTTTGAATTTCCAAGAGCAGCTCCATTTTACTGGGGGCCACCGACCCTGCAGGGCGGACTCAGACCGGAATGGAGAATCCGGTTACAAGGCTTTTACCAAGAAACAAGAACTGAGCCCAACACCGACTTATGCACAGGCTGGATATATTTATTTCATCCTCGTTGCAGCAACCACCCATTTCCTAACGCGTTTCAACAAAAAATGTCTTGATCACAGGTGAGTGGTATAAATGTGTTCCCAATGGTCACATGACCTGTCTCACGAACTGCAGGTCCCAGAATGCACCCATGTATGTGGCAAAATGCAGGGTTTCAGTAATGGAAAATAGCGTGTTTCTTAAAGCAAATTGTCACGAAAAGTTAGGTGCAAACAAAGTAAATGCACAATGCCTGATGATGCTGCTCACGCTCGTACTTGCTTGTGCTGCGGTGTTGCCAAAGAAAGGAATCACCTCTCTCATCTCCCTTTCTCTCCGAAAATACACCAAATAGCCTCGGAAGTCCACTGGCTGGTGTCGTCGTGCGAGCGGGTCATGCCCCCTCCGTTTGAATTTCCAAGAGCAGCTCCATTTTACTGGGGGCCACCGACCCTGCAGGGCGGACTCAGACCGGAATGGAGAATCCGGTTACAAGGCTTTTACCAAGAAACAAGAACTGAGCCCAACACCGACTTATGCACAGGCTGGATATATTTATTTCATCCTCGTTGCAGCAACCACCCATTTCCTAACGCGTTTCAACAAAAAATGTCTTGATCACAGGTGAGTGGTATAAATGTGTTCCCAATGGTCACATGACCTGTCTCACGAACTGCAGGTCCCAGAATGCACCCATGTATGTGGCAAAATGCAGGGTTTCAGTAATGGAAAATAGCGTGTTTCTTAAAGCAAATTGTCACGAAAAGTTAGGTGCAAACAAAGTAAATGCACAATGCCTGATGATGCTGCTCACGCTCGTACTTGCTTGTGCTGCGGTGTTGCCAAAGAAAGGAATCACCTCTCTCATCTCCCTTTCTCTCCGAAAATACACCAAATAGCCTCGGAAGTCCACTGGCTGGTGTCGTCGTGCGAGCGGGTCATGCCCCCTCCGTTTGAATTTCCAAGAGCAGCTCCATTTTACTGGGGGCCACCGACCCTGCAGGGCGGACTCAGACCGGAATGGAGAATCCGGTTACAAGGCTTTTACCAAGAAACAAGAACTGAGCCCAACACCGACTTATGCACAGGCTGGATATATTTATTTCATCCTCGTTGCAGCAACCACCCATTTCCTAACGCGTTTCAACAAAAAATGTCTTGATCACAGGTGAGTGGTATATATATATATATACATGGTGTTTGAATAACAGAAAATATCTGGCTATGGAGAACTGGGTAAAACTGAGGGAGCAGGCTGTCAACACTGTTCGATGAGGAAAGACCAGGAACCAGTGGAGAAAGCAAAATAACAGTAGCAAGTGGCAATGCTAAGGCCAATGATGCTGTGACCATTATGAGGCAAATAGAAAAACTACGACGTAATGAAATATCCAAGTGGTGGGAGACCAGATCACTTGACAAATATCTTGAAGTAGGGCGAGTCCCAAGGGGATTAAGAATTTTAATCACACCAACTTTTGAGAACTTACAATCGGATATGCTGCAATAGTGGACCATGAACAGTGTGGAGTCCTCTAACAATATGATGAGGATTCTCACCAGATATGCAAAAAATACTTGATGAGCTTAAAAGGCTCCAAAATTAACTTGCAGCAATTTCGACGGTGGAAGCTGTTGAAAATTTTGAAAAAGAGTTGGCAGTGAAATTGAGTAAATATGAAAATACGGTAATGAATGAATTGGCATTTGTAGACCGCATGGCTACCAGCAGGCCTCCCAACGCTTAGGAACAGAGCCTGCATAAATGACAGGCATTAAGCGGCCAAGAACAGAAATGTTTTAAGCTGTCTATGGAAGGAAATCTAGTCGTCCCCAATACGAATGTGGTTTGGAAGAGCATTCCAGCTCTTTTAGGCAATGTAGAAGAAACGTTTCCCCCACTGCTGGATCTATATATTCTAGGGACTACTGCAATTCGCTTATTTCCTAGCGCAGGGCTCTACTGGGACAAAAAGGAGAAATGATGGAGGGTAAAATTGGTGGGCCTTGGAACAGAGAGTCTTATGGACAATACGTAGAGATTTGAACTGAATCCTTTCAGCGACTGGGAACCAGTGGAGGGAGGCTATTGATGATCGCGGAGATTCCCTGTAGGGGATCAAAGAGAGGAAAGCCACCAAATTCACAAAAGACCGTTTGGATTACCAATGAGGGCAGATCTATACCTTCTCAAAAAAAAGAGAGAGGTTCCCACCAACCAAAGGAGAGGGGTACCAGCAAAGACCTTAGTCATAGAAAAAAACTCCTTTGGATTAATACACACTTACCAGACCACTTATACACGGGCAGCCTTACACCAGTAGGATGACAGTGGACAAAGAGGACTTAATCCAAAAAGACAATTCTAAAAAATCCAAATCTAAAAAAATCCAAATTTATTCACAAATAATAGGTACCATATATAACCCAAAACATGATAAAATTCATAGCAGTCTAACACCAGGACTATACAGTAATATTAAAAACATCAGCAAAAAAAGCAAAACCTTTATTTAAACAACACATTTGTACACAAAACCGATAATAATACACAAAATTGGGAACATAAGAAAGGAAAAAATGATTCCTATTTCCAGAGAAAACCACTAAATTGAGCATAGATCAATTGCAGCAACTATGGATATTTATCCAAATACTTTTGTTCGATACAATTGTCACCACAGATTTTACGTAGTTTTCTTCAAGGGGCATCAACGCGTTTTGGTGGACAGTTACATAAAGTACCAATCACAGAAAATTCTGTAAAAGATTAATACAACAATAAACTTTTGGAACCCAGTCATATTAATACATTACCAAGGAACCAGCCCATTTTGATACATCCACCCATTATCCCAATCACAGAAAAAGTCTGTAAAAGATGAATACAACAATAAACCTTTGAACCCCAGTCATATTAATAAATTACCAAGCACCCTGCCCATTTTTATACATCAACCCAGTGTTTTGCATCTCCCTCAATGGAAACCGCGGAATAAATAATCCGCCATGTTAGGGGTATGCTGAGGGGGATTATGTGGAGGGAGTGCTGGTTAACTCGGCACCCCATTTGCTAGTGCCTGTATTTTTTATATAAATGAATGGAGAAATGAATATGTTTTGTGGTTGGGTAGCGTGTTAGCTTAACTGCACTTGGCACCTCTCCAATAATGATTTTTGAAAATTGGAAAAGGAGGTACATATATGGAGGTTACGATGAGCTTTATATCTTTTCAGATCGCACTCCATATATAGGACCTTTCTGAAATATAGTGACGGCCTGCTGAGTACCAGCAACTGCAGGATACAATATTTTATACAAACATTCGCTTGAAGGTAACTATATGTTGCTATAATTGAAATACAACCATTGGACTCAATGTATACCTATGAAGGCCAGTTTAGGTGGTAGAATGATCTTCTAGTACAGGTACTGATGGTCTGGGGTACCTGTTGGCAGATCTGATCTGGGGGCTTGTGTGTGCCCAATATAAACAGGTAGCCAAAGATGTCTTGTCTCGTTGTTGATGTTAAGTGTATATATTCATAAGCTACATCTACGGGTGTTCTCTTTGCGGCATTCTATGGAGGTGCGAAGACCCCCTCTTTTTTATACATTGATGGGAATTTGTATCCCATATCATACACCATGAGATGTGTGGATTGAATGGTGGTTCCTACACAAATTATTGTAGTAGTAGAGAGTGAATATTGAAGAACAAAGTGGATTTCAGCCTGTTATCCGGTTGGAATTTGTGGGGAGTTTGGGCATGTGCGGATGTATGTGCTGGCCTCTTTTTATCACCATCAAGCAGCAAGGGCAAGACATTAGGATGATAATTTATATATTTGTTATTTATTTAAGGTTTTATAGCGCGAGAACCGGACCCGTGAGGGTATCAGAGCACTTTACAGGATTGAAGGGTGGTATACAAAGGACTTAGGAGGGGAGGATATCAATGGGATATATAGGGTTATGGGTACACCCTTTTTGCAGGGTTATCCCTAAACTTTTTGCCTTTCTCCTAGCCTTTTTTCTGACATGTTGTTGGCGGTTTTAGGACTCTGGGCACTTTAGCACTGCTGTTTAGTGTAAAGTGTGTGTGCTCTTTGTGTTAAATATGGTGAGATTGGTCTACAGCTGTTTGGCCTATTTAATTTACCTGTCAGTCCCTTGTAAAGTGGTATCTCATATACCCAGGGCTGGGAAATTAAATGCTACTGGTGGGCTTGAAGCGCTGATTGCACCAACCACCAAAGTAGCCTTGCAAACCTATCTCAGGCCTCTGCCATTGCAGGGCCTGTGCGCGTCGTGTTACTGCCACTGTGACATGGCACCTAAAGTGTGTGCCATGTCCGTGACCCCCCTTTTACTACAAGTCAGTCACCCCTAAGGTAAGCCCTAGCTAGCCCTATGGGCAGGATGCATTGTGGGTAAAAGATAGGACATGTACCTTAAGTGTGTGACATGTCCTGGTAGTGACAAACAGTCATTTTGGCTTCTCGCTACTGTGGGGCTGCCCTCCCATAGGAATGCATTGGGGATTCCCTGATCAGTGTTTCAGTGGTAGTTCTTGATATGAGAGGCACAGCGTGTTCAAGTTTGGTATGTTTTAAATAGTAATAATAAATACAACGCAATGGTGTACGCAGATTTATATTAACTATTTTTGAAATGCCACTTTTAGAAGTTGGCATTTCTGTGTGCTATGTGTCTGCCTGCCTGATGTGAATTGCATGTCTGGCTTTTGAGTGACAGGGGCTGGGAGGTGTGTGTGGCTCCAGGAGGGGCAGGGTGAGTCAGTGCTAGGCTGAATGGGATATCTGCATTTGGAGTGGAGGGAGGAGAAGTCCCTGGTCCCTGAATAGGATTGTGCCTGCCCTAGTGAATGCTGGCTCTGCCCCCCTATGGTGTGTCTGATGACGAGCCCCCACCTAACAATAGAGAAGAGGAGCTCTGTCAAAAGGATTGCATATACAGTTAGCCTAGCAGGGATTACTGAGTCAAATCCCTTTTCAATGCATCAGCTTGTAGGGAGATAGATGGTATCAGCGAATAGAGGAGATCTCACACTACTTCAGAAACGTGAATCTATTTTAGCTTTTTATGATCTTTTGTATGAATTTTTAGATGCATAATGTTTTGAGTAGACACAGCGTGACCTAATGTAAATCCCAGGAGTGTGTTTAGACTTTTTTCGAGATGAGTCATTTTATGTTATTTATTGGTGTAACCCGGAGAGTATATGTATCTGCTTGTGGTATCTACTGGTCAAGAACAATGTTTTGTGTGAGGAGCTATTAATTGTGTCTGCACAGAGGCAAATTTTGAAATAGAAGACTAAGTACACGAATTGGTACGCCATCTAAACAGGAATTTGACTTCAATTGTGTACTTGCACTTTATTCTCAATGGCAGCTACTATTTCTTTATGCATGTTTGCATATAATTGCTATATTTGCAGAATATAATGATAAATACTGGACTTCAGGGCCAGACAATTCGAAATTTGCTCAACAATGTATGTGATTTTGCACGCTCAAGATCAGGCAGTTACGGCAGCTTTTATTTTAATCTGCATGTTTGCACTTATTGCGTTATTTACACATTTTATCACTTAGTATCAGACCTTAGGGTCCAACAATTGCAAGTTTGCACATCAATGTGTGCTAGTTTGCACACCTGAGAACAGAAAGTCATTGCCATTGCTATGCGTACTAACTGTTATCAAACAAATATATGGGGATTGCAAGTAGCAGACAATTAATGTAGAGCCAGCAGGGTGACCAGACATGAATTTGCAGCACAATAGCCACAAAATCGAAGTAGAGCATTCGTTCTTCACCTTTAGTCTCCCGTTCAATTGCACAATCATAGAATACTATTGAGAATCTACAAATGTAGTTGTATACACCAGTCACCAGCGTGCAACCCATACAAACAGTGTCTAGCGAAGTCACAACATATTTGTTCGGAGGATTAACATGATATTATTTAGATAAAGCACTGGTTAATTATACAGTGTGCGCTGCTTGATGGTAATCAGATATTATCTAAATCAACATCACCCAGGCATAATAAATAAATAAAAATTAAATAACATCAATACATCCAACACTTTCACTGGGCTTTTTCATGTGGCACAATAAACTTCATTGTAGGAGATGAGAAAAAAGGAAAAAAAAGATTGTAAAGAATACATGACCCAGAGTGGATGTGTAATTGTATACACTTAATTACAGTGCTATTAGGGCACCAGAGCATGTTTTTAAAAATTGAGATACGCAAATTACGAACAGTTAAAAATTGAACAAGAATGAATTAACAATTTTGGGAATTTGGCTCTTTGTGTGATCAAGGCAGGGGATCATGCCGAAACGCATCATAGCCCTCTGCATATGCTAATAAAATAATTTAGAGCAAGATACCTAGGTCACTGTGTTGAATTCCGTTGCCCAAAGTGAAACGCGCTGTTTTTTGTTCGGAAATATATATATGTACTCGCAACTTGCCTCGTCGCAGGGGGAGCGCGTTGGAGCTGGTGCCAGCAATGAGACCAAGGCAGGATCCCGTAATTATATTCACGCAAAGTTCAACAATTGATGGCACTCCACTCGAGAAATCTTTTAAACAGCATTTATTTTAGGCTGCGAAGACCTACGCGTTTCGAACGTTACGTTCTTGATCACAGTAACATTTTGAACAATAAGTCCCTTTTCACTTTTGCTTTATATACACATTGGTGCTCCTAATGCATTCTGGGCATTGTAGTTAAATTAACATCATTCAACTTAAAGCAACATTTCCTAACTGATTTGTTAACGTGTATGGAAATGACAAAGATTTTCATAAATCATAATCGTTTTTATCATTATTCATTGAACTAAGTGCCCTTTCAATGCCATGCATATGGTGTTAATTTTAACATATCATGTGTTAATCAGACAAGTATCCAGGCAAATGTAGCTTAGCGGTGAGGAGTACATCCTATATGCTTGTTTAAATCTACAGTGTTCCTTAGTGAATGAATTCACTTTTTTATGTGGAATAACTACTGTGATTAGCGGAAAGGATTGTTATTCCGTGTTTCTCGGGCTGAGTGCCCTGGCCACCGCTATAACTTGCCACTGCAACCTGGATAAGTGTAGTCTCTTTGTTGTGGTACTCTTAGTCTTTAGAGAACTATCCATATTCATCACATTTAGCGCTTCAGTTATAGATGAACATGAAGTTCTGCATCTGCGTTTAGTCCCATTGGTTGTGTGGTCTTGAATTTCATAATTAGTTTAGATTCTAGACTCCTCAGTTACATTTTTCTTTCACCTCCACGTTCATTCAGAGGGATTGCAGCTAAGCCTGAATATGTCATATTTGTCCAAGTATAACCAGGATGGCTAATCATGTGCTTGGCCATTGCATAGGCAGGGTCCTTTTTCTGTATTGCCCTAGTATGCTCCAGGATTCGTTTTTTTAGGGGGCATGTCGTGATCCCAATGTACCTTTTTCCGCATTGGCATTGAAGTAGATATACTACAAATGGAGTTTCACATGTGAATTGTTGTTTTATTTCAAATTTTTTACCTGATGGTTCCATCAAGCTTTTAAGATTTTTTCCAATCTTACACGCCTTGCATATTAGGCATCTTGTAAATCCAGTTTGTTTTGATCCCAGCCAGTCTCTTTCTTTTCGTATTTCGAAATGGCTGTGCACCAAATGATCTGACAGATTCGGTGCTCTTCTGTATGTGATTGATGGTGTGTCTCCTATATCATTTCCAATGTCAATGTCCTTTTTTAATACATGCCAAAATTTACTCATGATTTTTCTGATTTTAAAGCTCTCCTTGGTGTACCTGATTATCATTCTCGGACGTTCTTCCAATGTTATGTTCTCTGTTTCATTATCATTGGATGTCAAGTCCTGGTTCGAATTTTTTCTTTTTTTTCTTAGTTGAATTCTGTTATTTGTTGTTAGCATCTCTTGCCAGTTTTTTGTTCTGGCTGCTATTTCCCCTCTTTTTATGTCAATTCTTTTGTAGCCTCTCTGTTGGAATCGTACTTTTGTTTCCTCAAATTTGCGCTCCATTTCACTTTCTTCTGAGCAGTTCCTCTTCATCCTTAATAGCTCACTGTACGGTATGCTTTTCTTTAAACTATTAGGATGATAACTCTGTCCATGCAAAAGACTGTTGGTTGCTGTTTTCTTGCGATGGACAGTTGTCTCCAGTTGGTTGTTTTTAATATAGACCTTTGTGTCTAGGAACTCAATTTCCCTCTTGCAGATGTTATAGGTGAATTGTAATCCCACTGTGTTGGTATTCAAGATGACAAAAAAGTCTTTGAATTCCTGTTCAGCGCCCTTCCAAAGCAGGAAAAGGTCATCTATGAAACGAATCCTAGTGCCACGTTGGCCATATATTGGTCGTTTTCCTCTCCCCAAGCTATACACCTCTCTCACCACCCCATCATGAGATTAGCATAGCTTTGGGAGAAGGAAACTCCCATGGCCGTTCCACAGCGCTGTTCATATGTTTTCTTGTTGAAGACAAATACGTTATTGTACAAGCAGAGTGAAATCATTTGTACAAGCATCTTTGAATGTTCATAGAGGTTCACTGGTCTTTGTTGTAAGAAGTACCGAATTGCCTTCAGACCGATTTCATGGTCTATGGAAGTATATAACGATACAACGTCAATCGTTACTAAGAAATAGTTGGGTTGCCATTCTGTATCAGACAAAATTTGCAAAAAGTCTCCCGTGTCTTTAATGAAAGATGATAGGGTGGGCACTATTGGGGCAAGGAAACTGTCTACGTACACTGATACTTTCTCATATAGACTCCCACAACTGGAAATTATTGGTCTTCCCGGTGGCTTGTTGAGTGTTTTGTGCACTTTCGGAAGAAAGTATATGGTTGGAACAATTGGATTCTCAACCATAAGATATTTTCTTTCTTGTTCCGTGAGTTAAAGATTTCTCGAGTGGAGTGCCATCAATTGTTGAACTTTGCGTGAATATATATATATAATAAAAAATATTGACAAATCAAATGCTAAATGTTAAATAAATTACCAAATTAAATAAATATTAAAAACATTTACTAAAAATAAAGAAAAACATATATATATATAAATATACACAAATAATATAAAATTCATCAAATATTAATCATACATATAATTAAATAATATTAACCAAAAATATTAAAGTCGGGTGTGTGAAATAGTAGGGAATGTTTTGGACCTCAAAGTGGTTACATTTTCTGTTCTCACTCCAGTCTGTGCAACAGTAGAAAAAACATTAGACTCTGGAGGGGTCAAAATTACAATTCCCACTCAAGTCTCTAAAACATTATGGAAAGCGTTGGACTTCAGACGGGTAAAATGTACTATTCTAACTCCAGTGTGTGCAACAATATTGAAAGTGTTGGACTCCTGAGCAGTAACATTTACTATTCCCACTCCTGTCTGAGCAACAGTAGAGAAAATGTTGGACTGTCACTGTTCACCTGCTGACTCCATGATAATCGTGTTGCACTTTTAAAACTGGCAAGCTCACGGTCATGTATTTAGAATGTGCAACTTGCTGGCTTTCCTCAGTGTGCACGTCCTGGCAACATAAGGCAGAAGGAAAATTGCCATACTCTCCTCTAGACCATCAGTGGCCAATAGGAGGCATGAGGGGAGAGGTGAAAAGTAAGGGGCTAATAATATCCTCTTCCACCACCTCTAACATCATACCAAACAGCTGAGGAAGAGCAGTTTATTTGAAGAATATAAACATATCCCTTGAAGAACTGTCTTTGCTTTTCATTTAGTTTTTGTGCCACGTGATAGCTCACGGCCAGGGGTCACAATGCCTGGGACAATTGGTTGCAAACAGAAAGCCAGGGGTCGCAGGAGCGATCCCTGGCAACCCCTAATTGACGTCTGTGACATAGCCATCTCTGTACCATTTTGTTGCCCTGAGAAAGCAGAGTGTTTACCTGCTCCCAAAGTCTGAAGTAATATGATTGGCTCCCAAGAGTGAGAACAAGCTGTAATGTTGCAAACTAGTGTTTTGTTGAATTATAATAGTGTGTGTTCCTTAGACAAGGTGCGGAGATGATTGCTGACCTTGAACTGAGAATATCCTTCTTACCTCTGCTAATCTTCACAGCTCAAGTACAAAGAGTTAATGCCTAAGTATTTATATACTCTTTTCAGAGACCTTCATTTGGATTTCTAAAGCTGACACCATACCTTATTTGCCTAATAAATGCCCTTTCCTGCCTATTCTTGCTTAATTTAGGTTACGGGTTTCCATCATGAAACACAATTTTTGATAGAGTGTAATGGTTGGGTAGTTCTTGTCAATATTCAGTTTTGGTATCCTGAAATATCAGCTCCTGGAACATTCAAACTTGTAATAATGATGCTTAAAACAGGATATCTAATGAATAAATTACCATAATTTGACTGAATTTGTCAATAAATCTTTTTAACTTACTTCAATTACCTTTGTTATTTCATGTGAAGCCTCATTCATCTTCACTGTTAGGGAAATGTATGTAACGGCATGATCTCCTAGATCTCTTTCCACATCAGTGAAAAAAAGGTCATCTGACCAGTGTTGTGGTTTGAATGATGATTACACCCAACATTTAATTCTTAAGACTCCCCACTCCATCAGTACTTATGCAAATTTGAAGGCATAGAAAAGATATGTTGTAGGTAATGTCTAGTATTAGAAGCAAAGGTTAGATTTAATCCAGTAATGAACCTTTCACAATTATAGGGCCGGTTCTGATGCGGTAAGGAATGGCTCCAACCATCGGTTGCAGCCGTTCTGACCGCATTGGAATACCCATTCGGATTCCTTTCCAAGCAAGCTCAGTTGGAAGGGAGTCTGACTCGGATTTCCCAATGGCTTCTGACAGGCTCGGAGAGCCCATCCACCATTGGGAAATCCTTCAGTACTCCCCCGGCCGGCTCTTTCCAGCCGAGGGACTACGATGGCAGTTTCCCACTGCCTTTTTGTGCCTGCCTTTCCAGCACAGAAAGGCATTGGGAAACAGCTTTGGGGGCCCCAATCGGTGCAAGGCCGCTGAATGGTGGCCTAAGCGGCACCTATGGTGCCACGCTGTTGATCCCGGCACCCGGTGGCAGGCACCTTGGGGTGCCAGCGACGGGGTGCAGGGATGAACTGCACCTCTGCTCTTTCAATGAGAGCATGCATTCCATTCAGAATGCATGCTCCCATTGAAACGTATAGGCATGCGACCGAACCTCGATCGGTCGCATCCTACTTCTAGGACTTTAACTTACAACAGGAGGTCGTTTGGTTACAGTTCCCACCCGATGTCGGACATACTCTGTTCCGTACCACATCAGAATCGGACCCTTAGGCTCTATTATTATGTCGGTCCAAGGCTTTTTGACCAACATCATAGGTTTCACTTTCGACCACTGTATTATAATGACCATGGTCAGAAGTGAAACTGGCCTGTCATTCTGGCTGGCTTCCGACGGGCTCAAGGAGCCTGTAGGGCAGTCGGAACTGGAATGTAATCCTTTCAAGACAGCGTTTCGGACATCAGGATTACAATGTCTGTTTCCCACAGTCTTTCCACAAGCACATAAACACAAAGACATATGGACAAAAGCCATCATTCTTTTGTACGGGAAGAGCCATACCATCACCATTTTAAAAGTTTGATATTCATTCATATAGTCTTACACCTAAAATTTGCATACATTTCATTCCAAACATTTTTTATTGAATTTTGAAAAGTACTCCTAGGAATCTGCATCTGTCACACATTCCCTGGAAGTATTTACATGCATATTTATTTAGGTACAATTGTGCTGTGAATGTGGAAATGAGATGCTGAAATGTGTCTGCTCTATGTAACTCGTTTCAACACATGTAAACTAATTGCCACCATAGAGAAGGCCTTTTCCGGACACCAGGGTTAATGTTGGTGATTTCCCCGCCTATTATACACCATGAAGAAGTATGCGGCATATTTCCAACAAATAGCGATATGTATCGCTAAGTAGGGTTAGCGGCAATGTTTTTATCGCCGCGCATCACCAGTTTTTATCGCTGAGATAACTTGCTATTAGCAAGGTTTATCTCAAAATTGATAAAAATCAGGCGAAATGCGTGAATATCACTGAGAATACAGCGATATTCAAGGCATTAGCGATGAAATGCTCTTAGCCATGATATCCACCTCCCGTTGGATAACATGGCTAAGAACTGGTCTGAGCAGGCGTTGGTTTTTGGCGATAGCGGGAATATTTCCATCGCTACGCCTGCCTTGTTAATAGGCGATAGCGACGTTAGTGACTGCTTACAGTCGCTAACGGGTTGGGTACGCCCACTTTGCATGTCATTAGCGATAAATATCGCTGACATGCAAAGCGGGCCCCAAACCGCTTGCTATCGCCTAAAAGCTGTCGCTAACATCAGTTAGCGACAGCTTGCTAATAGAGCGATAGAATTATCGCCGCTTAGCGGCCGAAAACGGCCGCTAAACCGGCAATAATCGCCTATCGCCACCCTTGGTAATATGCCCCTATGTGTTTCTCCACTTGACATAAGAAAATCTGCCAGCGTTTCCAAGTTCGAAAAGTACCTGCTACATAGTCAAATATAATTCAAAGATGACACTGAAAACAGAGATTTGAGTTTTTGTTTTAATTTGCCTTCTTACTTAATTAACACTACTACTGTTACTAATAATTATTTTACCTTGGTGATCCATTTCACAATTCCGATGTTTCGAACTGTTGTAACTAACCATGGTAATATTACCCAATTTATGGTATTCGGTTCATCAACCTCAGAATGATGGAAGGCTGCATTGCCAAAATCTCCAGGACACCACCTTTGTCAGCTGCGAACGTTCGCTGCACAAAGCCATCCAGTGAAAAAATGCTGTGCTGTGTCAGATTCTATAGTGGCTATCCACAAACATAAAACCTAATGCAGGCATCAAAAATTGTCATTATGACTACGCTTTGATTGCTATTTCCTGTCAACATCTACATTATTAATGTGACAAACATGACAAAACAATCAAACTTTACAACACAATGACACATTATATTCCAATGTCACATGTAAATGAGTTACATGAAATGATCAGTCTTCACCTTGCTCTGGCAGCGAATGCTGAAAGATATTAGTAAGCAATCAACTAATCAGCATGAGTTGGTGTCAACAGTGAACTAGAAAACAACACCACCAGCAAAGCCTGATGAGAAGGCATTTCTCTGTATTGTGATAAACAATTTTAGCATCAATGTCACTGTTACTGAGGGAATCAAGATCGCACCACAGATTTTAATTGGTGTAGAGGAAATGACCTTTACATTTTCTTTAACGTTGTGTAGAGATGCACAATTTCTAAAATGAGAGTGGCCAATTTATGGAGATTATAATAAACTCTTCGAGTAATAATTCCAAAATCAAAAATCACTTAAAGAACATTAACAGATAGAGACAAAATAAAGAGTTAGATTTTGGGAGTTGTACTCATTTAATTAACTTAATCGAAACAGTGTATACATGGTAAATCATTTAGAAAAATATGTAATTTTGTAACCTAAGCAACCATTTTTCTTCGTTTCATCAAAATACTGTCGTTGAAGAAAATTCCGTAAAAATCATTATAATTATAGAGTTTATTACAATCATCCTACATAGCGTGCAAGGAAAACCCCAAAAGGTCACTAATTTAAGCACCATACTTATATGTCAAATGTGCCGCTCAATGTGGACGCCTATAAAAAAGTACAAGTTATACGATTTTATTAAATGTTTTCTAGGAAGTTTTGAATCCCAAAGTACTTTCAATAGGAAGCTCAAAGCAGCCCTAGAGGTTTCACAATGCACTATAGCACTTTTGCAGGCGTGGTCCCCAGCGCATTTGAAATTCTTTTTAAGACATATGACGTTGAGAATAAGTTTTGACTCAGACAAGGAGAATTGCACTCAATTGAAACACTACGAAAAATATGCGGATAGCATAGTATATAAAACTACCGAGCACTATTTAAAATTTCAACTTGAACATTGAGTAAGGCGCTGTATCCTTCAACTGCGACTAGGAATTCTTCCATTGAAAGTTTACTCTTCCAGATGGAATTCCTCTTAATATTCATCAAGTATCTGTGACTTGTGCAACAGTGGAGTACAAGACCTCTGCCATGTACTTTTAACTTGCATAAATCTGACCCTGGTAGAAGCCAGGCAAAGTTTCATAAAACCTATCCACCTTAGATATAATGCTATTTTATCTCAAGATTTAATATCAGTGTGCAAGTCTCCTCTGAATGAATGTATTTGCTATACATTGTATTCATTCTTAAAGAGTTTTCTAAAGTTGTTTTAAAAAATGCAATAATTGTAATAACCACAAACCATGTATTTGCACTAATTAAATGTAAATTACCATGTCTATAGCGTGTTTTAAAGAAATATAAATGCATTATTTTTTTATTATCTGCTTGCATTTGTTGACCTCAGACTAGGTCGGAATGAAAAAAGAAAACCAAAACCTTTTTTTGACTTTTTAAAATCCGCTGCTCCATGTGGACGCCTATAAAAACATACAGGTTATACAATTAAATTAAAGGTTTTCTATGAAGTTTTGAATCCCCAAGTGCACTAATAGTTCAATGAAAAAATAGATGGAACCCCATTTATGAGTTAACCCAGAGATCAATATATGCAGGGTGTGAAGTCTAATGACAATTGGAGTCAATTCCTGTAAGTGATGGAGGGGAAGAAATGGTATCAAACACATGGATTTTACACTGAAGGAGGCTCAGCTGTCAAATGTGTTGTGAGACTGAATATGCAGGGTTTGGAGATTGCCTAATTAAGTCTGTTCTCAAAACGACACAGCAGAAACATTTATTTGGTATAAAAAAAAGTAAGAGATCTCTCCCTCCACAGAACAATTTGCTGCAAATCACCTGTGCCACAAGGGAGCAAGGTGGTGAGTGATGTCACCAGTGATATCATTAGAGATGTCATGAGTAAAGCCAACAATGACATTACTTAACATGGCATGAATGATGAATGAAATGAAATAAAATTTATACCGCGCAACTAAAACCCGAAGGCATCAAGGCGCCTGTATTAAGTGAGGGTATAAGTAGTGCATGGCAAGAGAGCAGTTAGCTCATTGAACTTGAACTGGCAAATTGTGGTGTTTTTTGTTTTTAAGTGTAACTTTAGAACACATTTACATAACTACTTTACATTTGTTTTTTCAGAGAATATGTATATGAACCTATTGATTTTTGGAGAGAGCAAGAATATTTGAGCTTTCCTTCTTGCTACTATGAATGCTGACTGACTCATTGGATTTTTTTTGTGCTATTAAATTCTAAATTGGGAGAGTAGGGCCGGATCATCTGCAAATTTCGGGTTGTCGAGCTGCGTCCAAGGTGACCATTTCATCCAGTTTCTTCTCCTTGCTGTGGCTGTCTTCATGATCCGGTCTTTGGCCAACAGGAAGAAAAAAGATGAGAGCAAACAACCCTGGCACACTCCGGTCCTCCCTTAGTAGACTTTAGTGAGTGGTCCTTCATGGACTAACTTGCATGCCATTCCCTTGTAAGAGTTCCTGATGACTCTTACAATTTTATCTGCCACACCATAGTGGAGGAATTTCCAAAGGATATCTCTGTCCGCGCAGTCAGATGCCCTCTCATTTTTTATGACGTTCACATGGAGGGGAAGTTTCATTCCATCGAATGCTCAGTGATGATGCACAGTGTTGCAATTTGGTCTGTGCAGGATCTATATTTGCGGAAGCCAGCTTGCTGGTCTCACACTAAGCATCAATTTGTTACTTCGTTCTGTTCAGGATGACTCTAATGTAAATGATGATTTTTTTTATTCTTTAGTATCTCAATTATTGGGGTTTAGTCCTGATTAATGGGGCACGGGTTCCAATCCCACAAGGAGGATAGTTGCGTAAGAACCCCTTCTCTTTTAGGGGTTACTTCTATAGCTGATTTGAGCTTTCTCAAATGTTTCCTAGTCCTTAATGCCCAGTCGGAAGGATAGCATTCTTTTTTAGAACTCTCTCAAAACCTCCAGTGCCAGAGACATCGGAGAAGGAGTGTACTGCAAGTTGCTGTGCAGAGTGTGTTCCTGAGCAGATTAGATTGTTGGTTTGAATAGGATGCACTGATTTTGTGAGTACACATTGAAGTGTGTGTTTGTGAGATACATTTCTGTTTCTGTTTTTGGTGAACGTTTTTTGATATGTAATGATGATTGTGGGTTCAATTGGTAAATGATTTCTTTTCTTGCAATATATTATTCATATTTGTAAACACATTTGAAGTTCTAATGGTTATTGGTTGGTTTGGTTAACGGATTCGATGAAATCCAAGATCTTGAGATAACTTTGGATTTACCTGTCTGTATAAGGT
The DNA here is from genome assembly GCF_964261635.1 of Lissotriton helveticus. Classification (NCBI taxonomy): domain Eukaryota; kingdom Metazoa; phylum Chordata; class Amphibia; order Caudata; family Salamandridae; genus Lissotriton; species Lissotriton helveticus. Next base: position 402,300,543 of record NC_136069.1, on the reverse strand, counting down.
GGAGTGTAGTGCCTGGTCCACATGCATATCAATAGAGATTCTGAACTAACACATTTTCTTTTCTAGGTTGGTGTATCTTTGCTCCTAGGCGGATAGGAGTAAAGAGCATTGGTCAGGGAAGATTTCTGCTGGACAGGGGTCTGTCAGTTTTAATTGTGGCTTAGAGTGGTACCGGTATGTTACTGGTTTCCGCTTCTTCATTTGTAGGTTGCTTGTTGTGAAAACTGAACTGTTTTACTATAACCTATTGATTTTTTCCCTATGTAGGTTAAGGAGACAAGAGTTGTATGAGTTTAAAGTTGTTTAAAAGGTTCTAAAATTGTTCTCTATGCTCATGAACAAATTGTGTTGTGATTGGTTAGTCAGCCAGGGAGTCATGCTGGAATTGATAATTTTTGACGATCCTGCACTCCAGCTGTTACATACAATAACTAGCCATGGAATGACTTGGATGGGAGAGAGCAATACTTTGGAGCCTCTGAAGTAGGCAATCCATACATGAAAAGAGTCACTCACACCTTAGCTCATTTTGAGGGAGGCAAAGAAAGCTTGGTTGAGCCATGCCCCACAGGAGGAATAGGTAAGTAATGGTTACAAGGTTCGAGTCTTGGCGTCAGCTCAACATCCTGTGATTCGGAGCAAATCACTTGATCTCCCTGTGCCTACCAAAAATGAATATGTCTTTGTGTAATCTTACTGGTGCTCATGTAAAGTGCTCTAATACCTTCAGGTCGGATTTGCGCTGTATAAAACTCCAAAAAGAAAGAAATACATTTTCTTCGAAGCTCAGGGAACTGACATGGGAGAGATGAGTTTGGATATGAATGTTCGGGAGAAGCTCTTCAGATCTGAGATAAGGATGTACCATTTTAGATTCATGGTATATAGAAATATAGAATTATGTGTTCATGAGCAGTTTATTTCGGTCAAAGACCTTAAAAGCAGCATAAGCATAGTAAACATGACAGTATTTATATATTTCCACCAATCACGTTTTTACACCAAAAAGACTTGTCTCGGAGTATAAATATAAAACTTTTAGATAGAAATCGTACATAAAATACTAGTGTAATAAAATGCTTTAGTTTGTTAAATAGTAGGAATTAATATAAAAAAATGTTTCCTTCTTTTAAATAAAAAGAGCACCGGCAAAAGTGGAAGTAGAGAGCTATCGCCAGAAATATGAGTAATAGTTGTCCCCACAATACAAGTGCAATATGCATTACTAGCAGATAATGTTACATGGGCCTGCATTCAAGACAATATACTCAATGCAATAACCCAATAACCCGATTGAACTTCAGTAGCAGTTACAGTTAGGTGCCACTTGTGGTACAATCTTGGTACAAATGAGCCATGTTGATTCAAGATATTTAGCAATAGAAAAAACAATAGCCTAGTACCAGATCTACAAATTTGCAGAGCCATTTTGTATTGCCGGATTCCCAAGAAAAGGCAAAGGGGCATCAACCTATCGCCTACTGATCTTGTGTACACTGGGCAGAGGAACAAAAGGTGTCTCCCTTATCATAGGACAAAGGGCGCAGGCCTCTAGTGGCGGCCTCCAACAATCCCTGCCCGGCTAAACTACTTGCAGGCAGATCGGAGGTCATCAACCCTGTAGGTAACACACTGCTCCACCTATCTTTATCCTGAGCATGGGTACCCTATGCTTGGAAACAGGCTATGATTAGTCCCTTGCTTAAGAAACTCTCATTGGATCTCTCTCTGCTTTCTAATTACCATGCCATCTCTCTACTTTCAGCGGTGGGAAAAGTCCTTGAATAGAAGGTCATCAATCAACTATCTGGTTTGTTGAGAGGAATGAGCTCCTTCACCTGGCTCAATCAGACTTCAGGTCTCTGCACAGCACTGAAACAGTGCTGACTGAAATATCTGAAGCAATATGGGGGACCCTAGATACAGGGGGCATGGCAGCCTTGGTTCTTCTTGATCTATCGGCGGCGTTCGATACGGTCCTACATGCCCTGCTTCTTACTCGTCTACAGGAAATTGGCGTGGCTGGATTAGCCTGGATTTGGCTCAAATCCTATCTGACAGAACCCAGCAAATCTGGATTCCTCTCTTTTCAGCCACCCCTCAAAAACTAGATATGAGGGTACCTCAGGGCACGATATTGAGTTCTTTGAAGTTTAACATGTATATGTCTCCCATAATTCAGTTAGCGGATGAACTCGGAGACAAAGTCATCTCACATGCAGATGATACACAGCTGTTCTTCTCTTGGAACAAAGGTAGTGAGGCAAACTGCGCACATGTTAATACCATGTTAATACCAGCCTCATTGCAATATTTCACTGGCTAGCAAAGGCTCAATTAAAATGTATTGAGGACAATACACAGATTCTTCTCTAGGAATTTCCCCCCACAGTTCTGGCACTCTTTCCGGCCAGATGAGTTCCCTTTGCCAACACCCCCGAGTGGACCAGTAAACAAGTTGGGGATATGGTTCGAAGAGAAGCTATGCTTTGGCCCTCAGATCAAAAGGCTGTCAGGAACATGTTTTGGTATCCTGAAAGCATGAAAGAAATTCTTACCGTTGCTCCCCACTCACGCTAGGAAAAATGTCATCCAAGCCTTGATTATGTCTAGAATTGACTATGCCAATGCGCTATAGGTCGGCCTGGCAGGCTATCTTCTCAATAAACTTCAGGTGATTCAGAATGCAGCAGCTTGGTTATTACTTAACCTCCCTAAGAGGGCTAATGTCATGCTACATCTTTGTGACCTTCATTGGCTGCCAGTGAAAGAGAGGGTGAAGTTCAAATCCCTGGAGATGGTACACTCCGCCCAGTATGGTTATGAACCAGTCTATTTGAGATCAAGATTTCGTTTCTACTCACCAGTCAGGCAACTTCGTTCATCAAATAAGCTAATTGCATGTATCACTAGGGTCTACAAACAGAAAGCCGGGGGTGGATTTCTGTCTCAGTTGGGGGCTGTGGCATGGAATCAACTCCCAACGGAGCTTCGAAGTGTGAGTGATGCAACGTCATTCAGAAAGAAACTTAAAACCTTATACTTTAAATAGACCTCTCTGATCCATCTAACCGCCTAGCAGGGTACACACTGGGACATTCCTTGGAGTAGCTGTTCTCTTTTTAAGTGCTGTTAACATAACATAACATTTTCTGGTGAGTGTTGCAAGCAGTAAAATTCCCAGCCTGAATCATATGTAAAAAGGTCTCCTAAATCGAGGGGCAATCTCATTGAGAAACATCTTAAATTTTGGTGGAAGCTTTAGCTTTAGGAAACGGCTAGTTAATCTACCATGGCATGATGATTGACTTATTTTCATCCTTTAATTTTCTCAAAAGATCAGTTTCACCAATATAATGGGAGAAGAATTAATAGATGTACGATGTTTCCAAAGTCAGACAGAGCCAAAATGTGTAGGGTCTCTTCAACGTACTTCAGCCACAGGAGTGTAACTACACTTTCCTGAATGCCAATAATGTTCTTCAGCCCTATCCTGTGAGCTTCCAGCTCATTGGTTTTCTATAGCCTCAATCAATACAGAATGGGACTGGGCCAGACTTTGGCAGTAATTGGTTGAATATCCATACCCATTTAAAAAAAGACTAAGGGCATACTTTGGGGACGTTTTAATGCATCTCTCGGGAATTTATTCTCAGCAACCCCCCTAGGGCTCTAGATTACTATGACTCCAAAGTTCATAGCCATATTTTGGAGCATCCACTGCTTGGGCTCTCCACATTTACATAAGAGGGGACACCAGGTGGAGGGAAGCTCAATTGGGCTGCTGCCCTAAGATTAAGAAGAAATGTGCTCTTTGAAATCTGGCTGGTCCAGGAGTTACTACTAGATAAACGAATACCCAGGTAGTCAAAATCTGATACCCACCCCGATTGTACTCCCTCCAATCTCACAACCCCTCTAATGTATCCATGAGGAAGTATTGCCATAAATGGTGTTTTATTGGCATTAACAGCTAAGTAGTGATTGGTAGAGAAGAAGTGGAACCTAGCGAGAAGTGTCTTAATTCCCTTGGGAGTTTTTGACAAAAGTAAGGTGTCATCGGCAAACAGTAGAGCGGGGGGTTTTGTGCCACCCAGGACTGGAGAATCATTTTCGCAAAGCATTAAAAAATCAATACAACCTCTTATAAATAAGAAAAATACGGTATGGGCGAGAACACAGCCATGTCTAAACCCTTTATTGACCGATAATTGTAATGTGGTTTACCAGTAGCACCCCATCTGATGTGTGCATAGTTATCTGTGTGGAGATGTACTATGATGTCCAAAAAAACCAAAAAAAAAAAAAAAACTCTTAAGATGCTCCCGAGTCTACCTCTAGTGACCATGTCGAAGGCAGTCTTCAGATCGACAATTGCTACAAATGGACTTTCCATCTCAATAGCTGGAATCTGAAAACTGGGTCAACAGTACTCGTTTTACAACAAAATTACCTTGCTGAAAATAACAAACCAAAGATGGGTGGGCCAGCCTAGCCTCATTCAGGCTCTGATAGGTGCAGACTGGTCTGCTCATGGCCCGTTCTTGGCCTGGGCATGCACCCAGGCACAACCCGCACTGTGAGAAAATCAAGGTTCTTTTGCTTGCCCTTCCTCCTTTGTGGCAAGAAGCCTGCTGGGGGGCAAAGTCCCACCACAGCAGAAGAAAGGCACTTTTAAGCACTTGCACAGCGTTCTGCCCCTCCCCATTTGTTACAAGATGTCTGCCGGAGCATAAAGGCCTGCCAAGGAAAGGTAAGATGTGGTGCCTCTGGGCCCATGCCGCAGGGAAATCAAGGTGCCTTAAAGCCCTTGCACAGCCTTCTGCAGGCAGTGTGCCCCTCCTCCTTTGTAGCAAGGTGTATGAGGGGGACAAAGTCCCACCTCAATAGAGTAAAGATGCAGCGTCTCTGGGTATTTTGATTCCGCAAAGCAAGCATCCAGGTCAGTCAGCATTTTTTGGTGAAAAAAAAGAACTGAAAGTCCTGACCATTTAATTAGGATTGTCTTGATCTCACCCAAGCGGCTGCCAGGTTTACCCTGCTAGGCTCATTTTAAGGATATGAGGGTATTGATAATCTTCTTGGTCATTCAATGTCATGCTGGAAGCAGTCATGTTTACCCCTGTCATTGAAGGAGCAAATCTATATCCTCATTGGGAATATGAAGGAGACAGCTTCATTATTGGTGAGGGCGTGGCAGAAAGGATTTCCGACAAGGAAGAATATTTTTTCTGTGGGAAAAGTGCAATTGTACTAAAGTAAATGTATTTTGACATTTGCAAATATGCACTATGAACAGTTACATAATAGACCTGCCTTTTTATCTGTGTAATTTGGAATTGGCAAACAAACATTTTCAGGAATGCTGCACTAAAACCTCTTACTGATGTAGGTTTCCAGCAGTAGTCCTGGAAACCTTAGTGAGTTCTAAACACATGTTTGAATTGGACCCACAGGTGGGAATAAACCTATAGGAGGTGTTAGAAAATAGGCTTCTGCTGAGCAGAGATATGCACCATTAGTCAGAGTAAATGTACCTGTGTTCATCCTCTGGTAGAATGGCACAGAGCTATCAGGCAAAACTAAGGGGCAATGTGTAAAGTATTTGTGCACACAACACACATTATCACAGTGAAAACACCACAAAAGGACACCACTCCAGTTTAGAAAAGCAGAGAATGCTTTGTATCAATAAAACAAGATGCGGCTGAGCCTCAAGGCGCTGCGAGGTTCGCTGTCCGTGCATCAGCGGCAATGTGTCAGCGTCAGTGCAGATGTGCTGGTTCTGGTCAGTGCAACGTCATAAATGTGTAGATTTTCTAAATTTAAACAAAGAAAACTCACTTACATGGGCCCGGAACTTGATGGGCACCACTTGGTAGAGCAGGACACACAGCAGATGGAGGCCAGGTGCTGTCTGCAGGTTGCAGGATAGAGTCCTTGGTAGCCCTGAGACTTCAGAAACAGGAGGTAAACCAACAATCCCTTGGAGTTACGTTGGTCTGTGATGTAGAGATGCATATCCAGTCCTTCTCGCTCCTAGGCAAGAAGCAGCAGGCCAACACAGTAGGCAAGAAGCAGCAGGCAGCAGGCCAACACAGCAAAGCAGTTTAAAAGAGTGGCAGTCCCTCCTGGCAGCACAGAAATGATCTCCTTTGGTGGTGTCAGTGGTCCAGTATTTATATCCAGTTGGGCCTTTGAATTAGGGAGACATCAAAGAGATGCCTTTCACGTGCACAAGACCCTGCTGTTCCTGCCCTGGCTCCAGACTCACTACAGGGGGTATGCAAACCTTTGTGCAGGGACAGAACACAGCCATTTCAGGTGTAAGTGTCAGCTCCTCCTTCCTATCCACTTGCTGCACTAGTCGCATTTGATTTACTGGCCCTGGGCACATATAGGAGCAGATTTACAAGCCCCTTGCGACATCTTTCCAACACCCTTGCGTCACTTCTGTGATGCAGCAGCATCGAAAACAATGCACCACTATGTGATATATTTACAACGTGACGCATCTAGGGAGATAGGTCACGTTGTAAAGCCCTGTACTACATTATACCTGTGTGAGGTATAATGTATGCAGGATGGACGTTTCATCGCAAGGAAGCTTCGTAAAAGTGACACAGTGAAATCTACAAGATTTCACTGAGTCTCTTTTACGACCCACTGCATCAAAACTTTAGGCCTTCTTGCGGCAGGCGTAAGAAGTGACGCAGGATTGCAGGTATAGGCCGCCCCTGAGCAGTGCTGGAGTTGGGTCACGCTTGCGACACGACTCCAGCACTGTGGCACCTTTATGCTGACAGATGCGTCACGCATCTGTCTATCCTTGTGCCACAGTGCGTATGCAACCCTTTGTGCAGGGACATAACACAGCCATTTCAGATGTAAGTGTCAGCTCCTCCTTCCTATCCACTTGCTACACTAGTCGCATTTGATTTACTGGCCCTGGGCACATGTAGCAGCAGATTTACAAGCCCCTTGCGACATCTTTCCAACACCGTTGCGTCACTTCTGTGATGCAGCAGCATCGTAAACAATGCGCCACTATGTGATATATTTACAACGTGACGCATCTAGGGAGATAGGTCACGTTGTAAAGCCCTGCACTACATTATACCTGTGTGAGGTATAATGTATGCAGGGTGGACGTTTCATCGCAAGGAAGCTTCGTAAAAGTGACGCAGTGAAATCTACAAGATTTCACTGAGTCACTTTTACGACCCACTGCATCAAAACTTTAGGCCTGCTTGCGGCAGGCGTACAAAGTGACGCAGGATAGCAGGTATAGGCCGCCCCTCCGCAGTGCTGGAGTTGGGTTACGCTTGCGACACGACTCCAGCACTGTGTCACCTTTATGCTCACAGATGCGTCACGCATCTGTCTATCCTTGTGCCACAGTGCACCGCATTGTAAATGCGGCGCATCCATGGTTCTGCAAGGGGTTTTTTACGTCACGCAAGATAACTGGCGCATCCCTGCTAATATGCAGGGTTGCGCCATTTATTGTAAATCTGCCCCCAAGTCCACTTTACTGAGCACTTATAATTAAATCAAATATGCCAGTTGTGGATAAACTGATGTTACCATGTTTTAGGTAACAATCACATGCTCTCTATTAATGGTTAGCAGTAGTAAAATGCCCAGATTCCTAAAGCCAGCAAAAATGAAGTAGCAAGAACAGGAGGTCAGAAGACAAAAGTCAGGGAAAACTGTACTAAGGATGACTGGTCTAACAGGAAAATACACATTTTTCTTGAAAATCAAGCCCATGGAATCTGGGATAATTTCAGAACATTAATGATGAAGGACATTACGTATGTCTTATTTAGATTAACAAATGGACTTCAGCCTAAATTTGAAATAAACATAGATTTGCAATACAAAATTCACCTATCTCGGAATTTGTTTTATAAAAGATTCTCAAATTCTGCCAGACTTGAGTTGCTTTTTCCAGTGCAACATATTGTTGCAAGAACATCAAATCTGGGATTATATATGTCTTTAATCTTAAGGGATGTGAGACAAAGACATTGGCTACCTAATATAATGAACATGTACTGTTAGACAACATAAAAATAATTGTTTATCGAACAAATTCTTCTGTCAAGGACAACGCTAAAAATATGAGAAATACTTTATGACTTTAAAGTACCCAGTTCAAATAAACTGTAGAGAATCTAACTGCAAGTTCTGATTATCATTACAATCCACGACAAATGATTCAATGTCCATATCAAATCAAACCAAGCTTTGTGGTGTCACTGGTCTTTCTGGTACCAGCCTTCTCGATAATATGGTTGCTGTCAACCAGAGACACACTTCTGCCCTCTGCTGCTAAGTCAAGCTCAAGCAGGGGAAGGCAGGACAATAGGCATCCTGTCACAGGGAGGTGTGACCACCTCCCAGACAGGATTTAGTGTATTGGGGCTGGGTGAGTGTACTTCCAAAGTGCCTGAAAGTCTGCATCTGGGGCACACTTGGTGTCCCTGTGCATAGTCCAGTTCAAACCAGTCCTGAAAGACATTGGCTCCTGCTCTGGCGTAAAACTGGACAAAGGACAGGGGAGTATCCTCCCCAATGTCCTGTCCCTCCCATGGGAGGGTCCCTGAATCTGTCCAACCCTCTCCCATAGGTACAAAAGGGCTTACCTGGCTGTAGGACCCCAGATTCAATGTGGACAAGATTCTGATCAAGAAACCACTGACCGTCGACCGTCTGGACACTCTGGACTTCGACTATGCCCGACTTCGTCTCCCCCTCTGTCCAAAGCATTGTGTGTGCCCGTGCACCATACAGACTCCTTGCAGGACCTGTGGAGCCTCAAGGACAACTGAAGTGTCTCCTTGGGTTGAAGGACTCACTCCCCTGCAATTGCAGGCACCATAATGCAACTGACCAGTCTGCTGATCCTGAGCTCCTGCAGACTCCGAAAGCTCTAGCAACACAGGAGGTGGGTTCCTATGTTCCTTGAGATTGAGATGCCCTCTCACTGAGTTTAAGGCCAGTATCCCTCGTGGGGACCGCATAACTTGAACTTCTGTGTACCTTGTACTTTTGCAATTGCATATGCTTGTTGGTATTCCCCAACTAAGTGCATTGAGCTATTGATAGCCCCAACCTCTGTGCATATTTCTTACAAATGACTTTGGCCTCCTCACACTATGTGCCCTGCAATCTGGTACTTTGTGAAACTGCTACAAGACCCCTTGCAACTCCTGTGCCTCCAGCCTGTGGGTCCATTTGATGGATAATACAGAATTGCTTTAGCTCCCCTGGTTTCTCCAGGCCTGCCCTGACTCCCCTTGCTGTGGTGAGTCTCCTGGTTCTTGCTGGGCCAGACCGTGACTTTCCTCGACTTTCCTTGTGTGTTGCCACTGGCATAGGCTTGTTGGTGCTCCCACCAGACACCAACCCCTCAGCACTCGACATCCTTCATGGGACAGCTGGTATCCGGCTCCTGGTCATTCTCAACATCTCTTGGTCCCTGTGGCTGCAGGAGTCAAGGTCTCCATCGTCACACCTGAAGCACCCAACATTGGTGGGCATTCGTCTACCGAGCCCGTGGTCACTCCTGAGTGACCCAGACCATATCCCCTCTGCTTTCAGGTTTCTTCCTTTGAGAATCCACCTCTAGTTTCCACCGGACACTATTTTTCTTTCCAGTAGTGGCATTTCTTTGACGGCTCCCGTTGAGAACGACTGTGGTTTCCGATGCCACTTCAACCCAATGCATCCAACATCCCTGGGATAGGTAACTCTGGTATTTTGGTATCCACTTGTGGGGTGGCTCTCCAACCATCTATGTTCCAAAGGGTGTCTTCGTAATCCTCTGTGAAGGGTCCTTAAACACTAAAACTGCAACCATTGAATTGTACGTCGCAAGCCATTGTGTTCTTACACTGCACCCGTCCTCCGTGGGGTCCCTACTTACTCACCTTGGGTGGTTCCTTAGGGACCCAGCAATTCTACAACCTCTAGACACTGTCTTGACTAGAGTCATCGTTCTTATACCACTATTTTAGTATATCGTTTGGTCTCCCCATGGAGCCACTGTGTATTTGTGCTACTTACGTTTGTTTCTGAGCTACAGTATTGTGTGCTTGGTGTTTATCAGTGTGTAGCACATACTGTGAGGTATTTAAGGTGTATTATAATAATAAATACATATGTTTATGACTACTGTGTGGTTCTCCTTTCATTTAACCAATACATCAAGGTTGCATTCTGGGAAAAGAAGCTGCTTAACATTCCTTCAAGACTAAGCCTGAAGGCTGCTCTCCACAGCTACCACTTGGATAGCTTTGTAAGGTTATCTGTAACCTCTTAATTCAGCACGAGGATTGTTTGGACTGGTGCAAGGTGCCCACTTTAATTAGTGGACATCATATACCAGGCCAACTTCTCACACAAATTCTTGCAGATATTCATAAATTATCATATCCAAAGTGCTCTTTATCACAGCCACCAAGTGTAATATGTACCCTGTTTACCAGGGTATGAGCCCATGTCAGACAGCAACCACAATCCTAGTCAGGGTGAGAGGCAGGCAAACCCTAAATTAACCCATGCTCACCCTCAGGTAGCAAGTATTTGTACAACATTTCAAACAGCAAAACAGTGTAAACACAATACAAAAAAGATCACACAACAGGTTTAGAAAACTAGAGTAGACTTTAAAAAATAAAACAAGATAAAATGATATAAACCCAATTAGTAGAACTGGAGATATTGAATTTCAAAGATTTGAAGTAATATAGCGGCAAGAATCAAAAAAGGGGTTTTGGGGTTATCTGGATATGCCCACCTTGAACAAAGTCACAAGTCAGGCAGACCGGAATGGAACTGGCTGGCTACAGGGACCCAGTTAGGCCTGCTGAACAAAGTACCTTAATTCCTGGTGTATTGTGTGGATCCACATTGAAGATGAGTTGCGCAGGTGACGAATGGCATCAGTTCTAAGATACGACGAGGCTACAGTGCGTGGCACTCATGCACAGATGTCAAAGATCCTGCTGATGGGGCTTGCAATGCAATGCAAAGTCTGGTGTCGGAGATGCAAGGTGCAGCGCTGGCTCCAATGATCAATGAAGCAGCAATGCAGAGTTTTGGAGGTGTTGTTGCGTCTGAAGTCAATGAGGAATGCAAGGAGCTTGCTTACGGAAAAGCATCATGTAGTGGCAGTTCTGAAGGCGATATATTGGTCCCAAGATGCGGGAGACGATGGCTATGGGAGCATTTGCGATGGCTTCAATCCATGTAACAGCAGCGATGCATTGGTTTTGGTCGGGCATGCGCTGATCAACTGAAGAGATGCATCGGCTCTGCTCTGGGATGCGTTGCTCAGCAGGGAAAATGTATCAATTCCACTGGCAAGCACCTTAGGCCCACTTCTAAGCAACCAAGACTGGGGTGGCACTACTTGGCAGGGTAGACTCACAGATTGAGGTGCAGGGGTTGGAAGTATTTTATGTCACTGAAGCTATAGATCAGGAGGCCAGCCAACTACCACTGGAGTCACTCTGGCTTTTTACTGGGCAAGTGATGCATCTCCAGTCCTCTCACCAAGGTAGGAGATCAACAGGCCAGCACAGAAAAGCAGAAGTCTAACATAACAGCAGTGCATCAGAGTGGCAGTGCCTCAGCCGCACAGCAGTCCTCCTTACTGGCAGAGTATCCCACTGGTCCACAAGTGTACCAAAGTGGTGGTGTTTGAGGTCCAGTTCTTATACCCAGTGGTCCTTTGAAGTGGGGGACACTTCAAAGACAGTGCACAGCGATCCTGCTTTCCTGTCCTGGATCCAGGCTCACTACAGGGGAGTATGCAACTCTTTCTGTGGGAACAGGACACAACTTATTCAAGTTTAAGTGAGGCTGGATCCAGCTCTTCCCTCCCATCTTGCCAGGATGGCCCATCAACTCACACCTAAGCTCCCATTATGCGTCACTCTTTAGAAGGAATACACAAAGCCCAGCTGTCACCCACCCCAGACATGTGATCAGAGACAGGCAGCTGACACCAAATTGCTAAATTTAAAAAATTCGAACTTTCTAAAAGTAAACACAAGGAGATGATGGACGGAGCGCTGAAACGTTTCAGACACTCACACCCAGTCACAGGTCTGGGTTGAATCCATCATCGTTCTTTAACTCACTTCGCCACCCCAGTTCAGACACAGCTATATGCAAATCAGTCTTGACCTTGTACCTCATGGGAACAGTCCAGCCCGAACTGCCAAGCCATGTCTTTCCTGGACCGGAAACATACATCCTGGAAACGGTTTCGGGCTAATAGCCCTCATCAGCCAGGCTAGCTTGAATCAAGTGCAAAGTGAGCAAGGGTGACACGTCTGGGAATACCCTGCCACCTTAGAGCAAACAAAGCAAACACAAGGAGATGATGGACGGAGTGCTAAAACTGTTCAGGCACTCATCCCCAGTCACAGATATGGGTTGAATCCATCGTCATTCTTTAGCTCACTTTGCCACCTCAGTTCAGACCCAGATGTATGCACATCAGTCTTGACCCTGTGCCTAATGGGAACAGTCCAGTCCGAACTGCAAAGCCACGCCTTCCCTGAACCTGAACCAAGCATCCTGGGACCGGTTCCTGGGTAACACCCTTCATGAGCCACATGCACTTTAGCACTGGTTAGCAGTGGTAAAGTGCTTATACTAAGGCCAACAAAAACAAATTCAGCAAAAAGTAGGAAGAGAAAGTGAAAGGATTGGGGGTAACCATGCAGAATGGGCCATTTTTCAACAAACCCAAAAGACAAATATTTAGAATTGCCATGTGACCACATCCTCACATCAGAATATCACTCTGAGACACAGGCACCCACATGTGTACAATATTGAAAGTGCAGAGAATGACGTTTGGACATGTAAAACTATATAGGCAGAATTCAGAAAAGTAAATAATACTTTTGTTTAAGTTTAGATTTTTGAGTAAGTTTAAAACTTTCTGGTATTCACAAACTGCACTTTTGTAGTAGCTTAAACTTTTGTAGTAACATACACCTTTGTAGCATGTCCAACGCTACACATGGTCAACACCCTCTCATAGAAAATAATGTAGGTAAGAAATAATGTTAAAATAAATTACATTATTTAACATAGGTAAATATATAAATGAATATAAATTCATGCCAAAAAATATAAAAATAGTACATATTTATTACTAAATTATAAAATATTTATGAACAAATCAGATGGCTCTTGGATGAGGCCTGCTAAAGCCCTTGGTTTTGGTGGGGAAAACTCAAAGTGACAGAATTTAAAGATCATGCCTACCAAAATCCTCTTACTGGGTGAATACTTTTATGCCTTTATCCGGTAAAAATTTCTACTGTCAGACTCACTCCAGCAGAGGCCGCCAGCAGGGTCTAGTCCAGGTCCAGTTGCTACTGGTCAGCTGGTCACTCCAGGAAAAAAGCCAAAATGCAGCTTGTTGGGTACCTGTATCCACACAGGTCAGCAACTGACCCTTTGTGTCCATTTTCAGAACTGGGTGCAAGTAAGAGCTTGTCCAGTTCTTCAGTTCTCCACAAAGGTCATAAACGAAAGCTCGAGTCCTCTTCTGTCCTTTTGCAGTTACAGACGTGTTCTGATGAGCTTGCGGTGAGGGGCCACTTTTGCAGAATTTAATCGCCAATAGGGTGCGATGACTCCTAAACATTCCATGTCCCCCAGTACAAACCTTCCCACGTTTGCAGCACACCCTGTTTGACTTACTGAAACTATCAAACAGAGTACTAATCTAAACCTATACAGAACACAGTTGTTCACTGGCAACCCCATCAATCTCATTGACATTTTAACATCCGAATTCAGAACAGAGCCCTATTCTAGGTGAAATCCTCTGTGTGGGTACAAGGACTACTTAAAGGTGGCTTATTTAATATTTACAAGAAGGACTTTCCCTGTCAAAATTTTTTATTTTGACAGTTTTGCCTGAAGGTTTAAAAGCTTCAGCCGTCAGGCCAAAAGCCATGTTTTTCATTGTCAGCTTACTGGATGGCCCAAGATATGCTGCAGTTCACAGGTGACATTTAACGTTTCATTTAACGTTTCAAGCCATGGCTGTATTTTCCTACCATATACTATCATATTAATGGAAAATTTTATGTGACTACTGGGGATTAGCCAATTTTACTATTTGTTTTGGAGGTCAGAGCATGTAAACTGTGAAGAGGATACCAGTACCTCAGTGGTCATAGTTCAAACACCAGCAATACCAGACAACAGAAAATAGGAGTGACAACTCACAAAGAGGTATTTTCTAACATAAAGTGCTTAATGAACTAATATCACAAAACAGATGACTGTCACATACAATGCATTTTGTAATGGTTCTTATAAGTGTTTATAAAACAGGCAAACATGTGTCCCTAACCATAGAACTAGATGGATGTCCTACAGCTGCTAACGGAATGCTAACTGCCATTAAGAACTAAGTAGCCATGCAATTGGTCCATTCAATAGTTGGTAAGGAACAATCTACTGTTAAAATGTAATTTAGCATATGTTTTTTCTTAAATGGCTACCCAACATTATCCGAACATGGTTAAGGCCCTAATTTATAGTTTAGTGGATGTGATACTCTATCACAAATGTGACAGGTCTCCTGTCAACCATATTGTAAATGCACTATGTCCTATTCCACTTTTAATACAGCAGATGGAATGTCCATCACATTTGTGACAGAGCATCCCAACAGTCAAACTAAATGCCTAAATCTGTGAAAAACCCACAATGTGCTCAAGACATTCACTGCAACTGCATTAGTAGAGTATTGGGATTGCAGCAATAGCCCGCAGTGCTAACACAGCTCAAATAATGTTCTAGACCACTTCAACTTTAGAAGTCTTATTTAATGCCGAAAAATAACGTCTCAATTTGCGATCACCTTTGCTCCAGTCTTCAGGTCTAATTGAATGGTCTTTAAAGTCCAACTTCTTTTGATTGGCGCCAATGCGATTTCCATCAGCTCTCTTAAAGCAAAAACCTCCTTCACAGTGTTATTGACCAATAATAGAAGTAATGAATGGTATGTCAAGAAAATGGCCACACTTTTCAATGTGTTGGGGTATATTGCCAACATATTTAAAATTAGTACATAAAAATTAGGAAGCACATCATTTGATCCTTATTACAAATATTTCCTGTCCTGTGAGGTTAGACAAATGCTAAATCCTCACACAGTCCTGGATTTGGAAATTTCGTACCTTCCACTGGCTCAGGATACTGAGAAAATTACTAAGGCATGAACATCTCAGGTAGAAGGGTTGTTTTTAGCACCTATGGTGTTGCACCTACCCTGGAGCAATAAAAGGCTTAGGCAGAGAGAAAGGAAAAGAAGGCCAACGCAGGGGAGAGGGATTCTTGAAATTGTCACACAGCTTAAGCTTTGTGGTGTTATTTTACCACAGGAAAGTTTATTCTTATTGATGCCCAGCCCTAGCCAGGTGTGAGATAAAGGACGATGACACAGAACAAGAAAAGTAAGTGGTAGCTTGTTTTGCCTGTGTAATTCATGACCAATCTCACACACATGCACATATGTAAACACACACACTAGTGTCTGATTTTCTAGTCTCTCTCTCTTTATTCACAGATGTGAATTCCATTTTGGGATTTAATTTGGATACAGCTCAAGTTGCATCACTTAATGTGTTTAGAATGTTTACATTGTTTTATCTCACAAGCACATAGACTTCAAAAATGCCTATTTCCCTTTCGTAATGAATCCTGCACCCAAAGAACTTAGGGGCATATTACCAAGGGCCTTAACGCCGCTTTAGCGGGAATTTTTCCCGCTAAAGCGGCGATCATTTTATCGCCCTATTACCTAGCTGTCGCTAACACCAGTTAGCGACTGCTAGTAGGAGATAGCGATCATCTTGGGGCCCACTTTGCATGTCAGCGATATTTATCACTAATGACATGCAAAGTGGGCGTGCCAAGATGTTAGCGACTGTAATCAGTCGCTAACATCGCTATCTCCTATTACTTACAAAGGCGTACTTTTGGAAATATTCGCGCTAAGCATGAATATGTCCAAAAGCTAACGCCTGCCCAGAGCAGTTCTTAGCCATGTTATCAAATGGTAGGTGAATAACATGGCTAAGAGCATTAGCTCGGTAATGCATGAATATCGCTGACTTTTCAGCGATACTCATGCATTACGGACGATTTTTATCGCTTTTGAGATAAACCTTGATAAATATCGCTTAATCTTGGTAATATGCCCCTTAGCTTGTTTACGGACAGAACTCTACTACTTGGCCTGATTGCCTTGAATGTACCTTGAAGATATGCTACTGTTTCTGTTGACACGAATCTCTAAAGTAGAGAACACATTCAAATCTCTACACCTAATGAAGAGGCACAATAATTGTCAGCTACCCCTGCTGACAGACGCTTCTGGATTCCAAGTGGTAGGTGGAAGACTTGAAATCCCTTTAAAGTGCAGAGTAAAATATATCTGCCAACCCTGAATTCATTGAAAATGTAATGCTGCAGGTGATCAAAACCTGTGACAGTGCTTCCATATGTTTAAGTCAGTAGTTCCCTGCATGATAATTGTGGAGTGAAAATGCCTTCCATGCAGTATGTTCTCATAAGGTCAAAATGGGTAATGCTCAATGCGTGACAGACAAGGCCAAGAGTAGTTGCAAGTGAGTCCAGCTCTGACTAACTAGCTATGAGTATAGATGATCAAGATGGCAGGTTGCTAATATGTGAGAGGTGGTGCTATGGTGTGTAGTTGGTATTGCATAGGGTGGTCTTATATTGTAGCTGGTGGACTTTCAAGGTGCAATATGGGTTGTTGTAGAGAACTAGTTGTGGTATTGTGCTTTATAGCTTAGTACTCTGTGGGTAATATGTACTTATTGGTCATGTTTGATGTGGCAATGTTAGAGATGTAAATTAGGCAATCATGAGGTGTTTGTTTGGGTGTTGGATGAAAGGATGTCCAGCATTACGTTGGTAATTGAGACACATTATGCCAGGTAGGGGTGGATGGTGGTACATTTGAATATGTTTCAAGCTATTTGGTGATGACTTGTATGAGTCAGCGTGCTATAATGTGAGATGGTGGTTTGTTTGAATCTTGCCCTTTAGTGTCATGCTCTTCGCTGTGTATGGCAGGGTCTGAGAGATTTAGTATGTTGCAGAATGGTGGTGGAATACATGGCTTTATGATTAGATGAAGGATCACTGTTGTAACCTGATGATAGGCAGTCATATGTGGGGGAGCTTTTTGTGGTGAGCTGAAGAACACTGTTGCAAGGTATCGTACAGAGTGGTAGCTGGCTTGGTGTGTCTTTGTTCCTGCATCTGGACTCAATTATGTACAACAAACCTGCGAGCAGCGTTGCCTAACACCTGTATCATGCACATCTGCATCTTCTCAATTACTTATTAGCGCTTTCCTATCTAACATCTAAGGAGTCTAGCACTTGAGGTGGTAATTAAAAAGTGAGAGATATGCAGATCAGTATTTCAAAACCTCAGTCTCTCCAAAGCCTACCTTGGAAAAACAGGGTCACTAAATGTTGTAAACATTTACTCCATTGCTTAAATCCCCAATCAACATACCAATGAGTGTGGAGTTTCAGTTCACTTGAACCTGCCACAAGATGTGGCCAACAGAGAATGAAAAAAAGACATGGTCGCAGTGGGGAAGGCAAGGTTGCCCTCAATGGGGAGTGGCAAGAGAGGTATACAACGTTTACAACGCAATTTTTACAACGCACTACCATTACAATGAAACTTTTACAATGCAAAATCTATTACAACGCATGTATTTACAACGCAGTCATTACAACGCATGACACTACAACGCACACTACTACAACGCATACCATTACAATGCAGTCATTACAACGCATACCATTACAACGCAAAACTTACCATCCAACACTTACCCTACTGTTGCACCCCCTGGAGTTAGAATAGTAATTTTAAAACCTACACTATCCAACACTTTCCCTACTGTTGCACCCCCTGGAGTTAGAATAGTAATTTTAACCCCTACACTATCCAACACTTACCTTATATGCAATGTAATGTAATGCGTTGTAATGGTATGCGTTGTAAATGTAGTATGCGTTGTAGTGGAATGCGTTGTAAAGGTAGTTTCTAAGAATTAGTTGTAATGGTATGCGTTGTAATGGTATGCGTTGTAATGGATGTTGCGGTGTAAAAAATGCGTTGTAAAGGTATGCGTTGTAAAATTGTGCGTTGTAACGTCATGCATCCGGCAAGAGAGCATGCTCAGTGGTTAGGGCTAAAGAGCTGTGGAAAAAATTGAATGTAAGTCAAAGAGAAATAGCAGCGTGCCCTCGAATAAGAGGCAAACGAACCACCTTAGAAGTGGGGGTGGGGCAAGACTGCCACTGCATTTGGAAAACAAGTTTAAGTTTTTTTTTTTTTACTGGTTGGCAGGGAGTTATGATTTTACAATCCACACCCTCAATGGCTACGTTATTATGGTAGACAGGAGACATAGCTCAATGGACGGATATTGGGCATTTTTGGAGCAGAGAGGAAAAGGGGAGATAAAGTGGTGTCCTCAATATGAAGTGGGCTAGAACATCTAGCCTGGGTGTCTGGGGATAATCTGGCAGTAGGGAGAGAAAGAGGCTTGAAGACTAGGGGGTTTATTTACAATATTTTCACAGAGGGCAGTACCACAATCCTTCTAGCTCCATTGCCCTCTGCAAAAAAGGCATGAGTGTTCTGAATCTACAAGATATGGTGCAGCAGAGCACCAACGCAGGCACCCTTGCACCATTGTGCATGGTTGTCTGTGTTGTTGCTATGATTGGGACACCTTCCTGCACAAAAACAATCAAAGGAGGCATTTTCCATGTTCTATGTGTGCTGCAGAATGCAATGCAAGTACAAAGATGAAGATTTGGCACAACCTCAGATTTACACTATGGTACATATTTAAAATGGGATGTCACCGAACCGTCAATTTTTTCGATGTTCCGGAAGCGCAATGCCCTGCTCCATATTGACAAATATTGCATGGCTTAACGCTGCTTTGCAAATATGGTACCCTTTCATGCAGTTTTCTGCATGTAAGGGGCGAGCAATTGTTGTTGATGTGGGCTTTCCACTGCAACACCCGCTGCTTTTTGACTCTGCCCCAGATTTACAAGGATGTGTAAGTCTGAGGCAGCGGCAACATCTACCGCATGCAAAAGCAGGAGCTAGATTGGCGCTACAGGGAGAAGACTGAAAACAGGAGAGAGTTTTCCCAAGGGGACCCAGAAAGGACTGGGAAACAGTGACAATAAAAAAAGGGGGATTCCTTTCTGTGGTTATTTTATAATTCTCATATAGTAGATCCAGCCAATAGTACCAGACACCTGTCGTGAAACAGTTTGACTTGTAGGTGTATTACAATATCCTCAAAATTATATATACATATAAACACAAAGTTATATCAAAAAGTCATATTTATTAAGAGAGGAAGACACAAGTATAAATGCTAAAAAAAAATTTCATACAATATCATCATCAGTACATACATATACTTTTCTTCCAAATTTTACAGTATAAAAACATTAGAAAACATAATAAAAGAACACTGTTGTCGACGCGTTTCGGTGCTTAGTTGGATAAGACACCTTCTTCAGGACTAATGATTAAAACTTCATAAATCTAAAAGAAACATATTTGACATAAATTAATACAAGGTATTTGAGTATTTGTTTTTTTTAACACAGAAACATATTTATCTCACTACGTACAGGGTCATGGCTATTAGTGGTCAAAGTCTCTTACTTTTCAAGCTTTTTTGATTTGCTTTACCAGTCTTGATCCTGGAGCGAAAATATCCTTTAGTTTGTGTATTCTCCTCCGTTTGTTCAATCTAGAGGATTTGGTAACAACGTGGGATACCAGGAGTATAGATGGACATTCCTCAAGGCGCCTACTTTTTGTATAGGTCGGCTTGGGTCATTCGGGAGCCTTCTTGCAAGTCTATTGCTTGTTTTAGGCAGACTTCACATCTAAGTATAACTGATTCTGGAGACCGGGGAGACCAGGCAGACCGCGCGCACAAGATTATACCGAGAGCCCAAGCAGCACTACATTGAACACGTGCTCGTGCTCCATACTGACTCTGGAGACCAGGGAGACCAGGCAGATTGTGTGCAGAATTTTTAACTTAGATGTGAAGTCTGCCTAAAACAAGCAATAGACTTGCAAGAAGGCTCCCGAATGACCCAAGCCGACCTATACAAAAAGTAGGCGCCTTGAGGAATGTCCATCTATACTCCTGGTATCCCACGTTGTTACCAAATCCTCTAGATTGAACAAACGGAGGAGAATACACAAACTAAAGGATATTTTCGCTCCAGGATCAAGACTGGTAAAGCAAATCAAAAAAGCTTGAAAAGTAAGAGACTTTGACCACTAATAGCCATGACCCTGTACGTAGTGAGATAAATATGTTTCTGTGTTAAAAAAAACAAATCCTCAAATACCTTGTATTAATTTATGTCAAATATGTTTCTTTTAGATTTATGAAGTTTTAATCATTAGTCCTGAAGAAGGTGTCTTATCCAACTAAGCACCGAAACGCGTCGACAACAGTGTTCTTTTATTATGTTTTCTAATGTTTTTATACTGTAAAATTTGGAAGAAAAGTATATGTATGTACTGATGATGATATTGTATGAAATTTTTTTTTAGCATTTATACTTGTGTCTTCCTCTCTTAATAAATATGACTTTTTGATATAACTTTGTGTTTATATGTATATATAATTTTGAGGATATTGTAATACACCTACAAGTCAAACTGTTTCACGACAGGTGTCTGGTACTATTGGCTGGATCTACTATATGAGAATTATAAAATAACCACAGAAAGGAATCCCCCTTTTTTTATTGCTACAGGGAGAAGTACTTTTATTTCTCCTGGTTTTTGCTCTTCTATATGTGCATTCTGCAGCACACATTGAAAAAACAAATCACCAGATTGTTTATGTGCAGGAAGGTGTCCCTTCCTGCATCTAACCATCATTCCCTGCAGCACAGACACTCTTGCACCATGGTGCTAGGGTGCCTATGTTTTTCAAAATCATCCCTGCAATGCAGGAACCCTTGCATTATGGTGCAAGGGTGCCGGTGTTGGTGCTAGGCAGTTATTTCTGGCACCAGTTCAAGGGAAAACACAGGGGTGTGCCTTATTTTTTTAATACGGCGCATCCCTGTGTTTTTTTAAATGATGCAGTGAGGCACTTCAAAATTTGCTGCAGTGCCGCACTATTTCCTTGTGAATGTACTCCTATGTTGTAAATCTGGGGCAGTAAGTAAGTAAAGTGTAACAAAACAATGGGTGTTGTGTGAGAACACCAACAGCAACACCCATGGTGCGCTCCTTCCACTCAGGGTAAGGCTTTGCCTTACCCCTTATTTACAAGGCTATGAAAAGCCATGCAGGGTGATTTTCTGTGGCTTTCTACATATGTGCCGGCACAATGCACCTACAGAGCATCACAAAAGTGATGCTCCTGTGGCGTAAAAGTGCTACAGGGGTATTGTAATAAGTGCACTCTACTCACAGGGTCAAGAGGAAGAAACTGTCATTAAATTTTTCAGAGAAAAGGGCGCCAAGTCATTAGAACGAGATTTATTATTACCTGAAAAATAAAGGTTTTATTACCTTGCAGAAATGTTCCCCTTCAGTACAAATTAATACTCGTGTGACATTTTCGTGATTTTTGTGGTGTAATTTTCCGACAATTGCTGCTATTTTTACATTCCATGACAAGAAATGACTCTTGGTCACCTAGGAAGTGAAGCAAATTAACAAAATAACCTTCACCTTGCTGAGAGTTGCAAAAACACGACCCTTTCGAAACACAAAGGCAGCGAGAAGGCTTTATAATAGCCGACCCATGGAATGCAACACAATACATTCAGAAAGTACGTGGAAGAAAGTCGGGCTATTACAGATATTTCTTAATGTGTTGTGAGATCATGGAGTGCAGCCTCTTGAGAATAGCCCACTGAGAATGCAGCGATGCGTGTACCACACACTGCAGAGATTCAGATAATGTCTCTGTGGAAAATAGATTAAAAATAGGCATTGGTTCAGATTCCCTGAACTTTAAAGCCACGACAAAAACAACAAACAAAAGCAAAACAGCATAGGGATCCGCTGAGAGAAGAGGGAGACTGCTTAAGGGGGATTGGGCGCATCTAAAAACTGTTACAAGTGACATTTTCTTAAATATTGCAACAGCCATTGGAGCACAATTATTGCACAATTACTGCACAAGTTCTGCACAACTACATATTAAGAAGGGACAATATGGTTTCTACAAAAGAGGTTTCAGCTTATAAAACAAATTGTCACTAAGAAACATTTTCTAAAAAGGGGCTGATAAATATATGAAAGTCATGCAACTAGAGCGGGAGTTATAAGTAATCTGTAGAAATGTGTTCTAACCGGAAGCCAAAAATTCAGTGCACAATTTCTCGATTGCTGCAGCAATAATTGCAGCAATAATTGCAACACCTGAACTTTGCCCTTGTGGAATGTTCTACCATGGTGCCTATCACGTGCAGATATGTCATAAATATTTATTGTTCGGAAAAGGTGACTTAAATTAGTATGTATCTCGAATATCTACAAGATATATGAAATGCAATAATAGTTTGAAACCATTCTTCTGAAATACTGTGCAGTTCTCACAAGGATTAGTGAGACGGCGAAGAAGAAGAGGAGGGCAGCCCGGGGATCCCGCATGCCAGGTAAGTGGTTTTACAATTATTTTTTATAATGTTTAATTTCCTTTTATAATGGGGGAGGGTGGAGGCGGGGACTGGCCAACTCCGCTCTTCTGCGGAGTGTGCTGAGATTTGCCTTCCCTGCGTTCTCCGTGAAACATGGAGATGGCAAATCTCGGCACACTCCGCGGGCAGAGCGGAGATATCAGCCTGGGCTCAATATTCATTGTCAGCTTGTTGTCCAGAATGATGCCTAGGTTCCTAGCGTGGTCAATGGGGGTAGGAGTAGGTCCAAGTTCTGAGGGCCAATAACATATGTCCCATGGGGAGCTTTTGTTTCTAAAAATCAGTACCTCTTTCGTGTCCATGATGAGTTTCAGGCAATTGTCCTTCATCCAGTTGGCGACGTCTGTCATGCAGCTGTTGAAGTTGGTATTGGTGGTGTCTTCGGAGTGGGAGGGGATGAGTTGTGTGTTATCAGCATAGGATATGATGTTGAGTCTGTCAGTTTTGGCGATTCTGGCCAGATGTGTTATATAAGTAATGGAGAGGGTGGAGATGAGCGAGGATCCTCTACAGATGATTTCTTCAGAGGTGAAGGGGGGGGAGGTGGACTATTTGCGTTCTTCCGGTATGGAAAGAGTAGATCCATCTGGGAGTAGCTCCTTGGATGCCTATGTTTTGCTGCCTTGTGATGAGTTATGGTGAGAGACCATATCAAAGGCTGCCAAGATGTCTAGGAGGATCAGAGCTGCAGTCTCTCCTTGATCGAGTAGGCTCCGATGTCGCCAGTAGCCACTCTTGGTGCTGTGGTTGCTGCAGAATCTGGATGGGGAGGAATCAAGCAGGAGGTTCAGTTCCATATGTGAGGAGAGTTGTTGGTTGATGGCTTTTTCTAATACTTTGGTCAGGAACAGGAGCATGTAGATCGGTCAGCGCGTTTCCAGTCCTCGGGAAAGGTGGCCATGTCAGATGTATGTGGTGACAGTGGGGTCCCTGTGTTGCTTGAAGAAGTTGGAGGCCTCGGGCTGGGGTTTGAAGATTCTGTAGATGTTGGTACAGCTGTTGTGGAAGAAATTTTCAAAGTTATTGCAGAGTTGTTGTATTTGTGTGTGATTTTATGTGCTTTTCTGGTTTTATTTAGTTAAAACCAAATAAATTTTTTTTTTGAATGGTGGTGTTAAGTCTCTTGCCATTTTGAAAATGAACTGCTGTATTTGTTATGTTTTTCCTTCCTTGGTTTTAAGTTCTAAGCTTGGTCCCCAATCTATTGTACCAACTGATGATTCTGTCATTACATTTATGGGTAGAACAGACATGTTGCTGAGTGCCCAAAGTCCACCCATACCAACACCACCTTCCATCTCATCCTACCCTGTAGGTGTTTGTAGGAACAGATGGGGAAGGAAAAGATTAGCCAGATTAGTTTAGGTGTTTTCTAGATTTAGGGATAAGTGGGCCAGATTGGGGTGTTACAAATAACAGCTGGGAAAGAGACAGCGTGTGTTAGGTATGTTTTGGGGTTTAGGGAGAGGGTAGGCCAGTTGTGGGTGGTGGCGACTATGTTTTTTTAATAACGTTTTTCAAAATTTAAATTCAAAATGAGTTTTAACTTTCTTTAATAGACATCTTTTACCCTACTAGACACAGGCATTACTGTTTAAAATAAAATTAGCATCCCCATTAACTAAAGCAGGAAGCTTCATCTATATATCACATACCTATTCGAGGCTGAAACCTACACCTGTCCATTACCAAAGACATTATTCAGCTGTATCTGGCATCGTTGTTCTCTCTCTGGTCAGTCTCTCCCTGAACTCCTTTAACAGGCTAGCACCTCAAGTGCAGTCCATCTTCCTGCTATAAGACTTGAATAAATGATCATGCCCAGCCCCCACCCCCCACCCCCCCTTAATGGCTTCATGTTACTTGATCAACACAATGCTACTATCAGAAATAGTTACTTGTATAGTGCCCTACCCTTTGCACCCTTCACTAAATTAAAAGTACTTACTTTAGAAGTACATAAAGGTGTCACATTATATGTAGCACCAATGTCAACCTTGACACAAACCACTCTCTCCTTCCGGTTCTGAGGACTACTTTGCTTACCTGAGTAGAATAAGTGTTGTTTTATACGCTCCCCAATTGACCCATTTGTACCTTGATGCAGTAGTACCTTGATAGTACCTTAATGCAGGGTAATTTCTAAAGGAATTTGCTTCAGATGGTGGTCCTAAAAGAGAAGACGTCACAGGAAAAGTATCTTATTGTGAATGAATCTGATGAATCAGACAAAGGATTCTTATTCTGTAACAGGAAGCTAAAGCAAAAGAAAACACTGAGTGTGTAAAAAGGGCAAAACAGAGACCACTGAAAAGCAATATACTGTATAGAGTTATATATATATACTAGCAGCCTGTCCCGACGTTGTCCGGGGGGTCCCCCTCTGCGCACCCGCCACCTTCAGGGCCCCTAATTAGCTGCACACAGTTCACCGCTCCTCCCCGCGTTAACGGGCCGGGCAGCTCCTCCCCTTGCTTCACCTACCTCTTAGCAATAAACCTCATCCCCGGCTGACCAATGCCCTGTGCAAACACGCACACATGTCTCTCTTTATTAATATTTTATTTTGCGTTCTGTCTTTAATTTCCGTTGTGAATGTGGTACCACATAGGAGACTTCCCGCAGGCGTGTGTGAGCGCTAAGGGGCCACTTCTCCCCTTGCTTCACCCACCTCAGCCCGAATCCTTTCCTCCGCTCCTCCCCGCGTTCCTGTCAGCCGCACATTGGAGACTTCCCGCAGGTGTGTGTGAGCGCTAACGGGTCGCTCCTCCCCTTGCTTCACCCACCTCAGCCCGAGTCCTTTCCTCCGCTCCTCCCCGCGCTTCACTCAGCCGCACACGTTCCGATCCTCCCCGCGCTTCACCTACCTCAGCCTGAGTTCCTCGCTCCTCCCCGCGCTCCTGTCCGCCGCTCCTTGACCTTCTCGCGCTCCTGTCCGCCGCTCCCCCGCGCTAGATGATGTCAGCACGCACGTTCACGTCGTTAGCGCACACGCCCGGTGCTACTTCCAGGGGACTACTTTTGTGTGAATGTATATTTTTTATAGAACATATATTTTTTGGGTATATAGCCTATGTCACTCTGCAGACCCTGACAATTCTAATGATGTATCATGTGTTTGGATTGGCGCTGTGGTTCCCGAGTTTACCCGCCTCAAAGGTTCAAAGTTCTTACTTTATAATAGTAGTATAGATATATCTACTAAAGTAAGCATAATGAAAGAATCCATTGGTGTATGGATGGTTGAAAAAAGTGCACACTATCTATTCTTGGTAATCCATTGTTGTAATTTAATATTGGTACAATGATGTCCCATTTTGCCAAGGTAGCAGGGTTGATGTGGACAGATTTGCAATTAATGTTTTAACCTCCACCTTTAACAGTTGCCATTCGTTTAACCATTCAACCATCCAGCTCAAGTGCAAGATCTGTTGTAAATTAACAACAAAACAGATCACACAATTTGGGGGAAGAGGGTTATGGATTTCATGAATGGATGGGTTGAGGAAATAAGGGAAAGGTGAGAGCTAGACGAGCACAACATTCAACAAGTCCATAAGCATACTGCATCTGTCATAGAAGGAAGTCACAGTTCAGTTAGAAAATCTAAACCTTTTCTCAAACTCTAAACTGCCAAGTTAGCTATTCGTCTTCTGCACTTGAAAAATGCTAAATAGAGAATACTCACACAGTAAACAAAATATCATAAAAGAAAAATTACACTGTATTTAAATGGAGAATGTAACAGCATTCTTCTGGCATTTTTCATCTTTAATACTGGACTGATCCCCAGAGCCGATGCACCATGGAGTTTATGTGCAGAAGAGAAGGCCTGTGGAATGCAAAACAATGACAATATTGGAAAGCCAATTTAAGCCGGGGACATGAGGAGTCACAGAGTATAGGATTGTGCAGTGGTAGTGTATTAAAAAACAATCTCATGCCAATTCAAAACTAACGAACAACTAGATGCATGTACTCCTCTGTTGGAAAGTGGATTATTAGTAGTGGCAGATATGCATTTAACACTGTCAACAATGCCACTGACACGATATAGGGCTCAAAATAGGGCTTAGAAAATTATTCACATGCTCAAGCCATGGTAGCTTGGCTTCGAGCAGGCAGGCTTAACTTCAAAGACAGGTATATAAATGTTAGAACTGGGGGTCTCTAGTTGGCTGGGGTAGGTACCTCTGTCCAAATAGGGACCCTTCCTACTAGTCAGGGTAAGGAGGAAACACTCTTTAGATAACCTCTGCTCAGCCCCTTGGTAGCTTGGCACAAGCAGTCAGGCTTATCAAAGGCAATGTTTAAAGTATTTGTACCAACACTCACAGTAACACAGTGAAAACACCACAAACTGACTCCACAACAGTTTAGAAAAATAAAGGTATTTAATCTAGACTACGCAAGATGAAAACGACAAAAATCCAACATACACAGTTCAAGAATATGGTTGCGAAAGAGTTCTTAAAGTTGCGATAAAATAATCTATAGTTGCGTGAAAAGTTCACAGTTCGTCACGTTTAGCCAACAGTACCTTTAAGTGCGAAAAAGTTCCAAAGCAGAAGCTGGTGTGATGGAAAACAAGCGATGCGTTGCTCCTGAGACCATGGGGAGGAGTTGGCGACAGTCCTGCTGCAGCAGCGGGCGTGTTGTGACAAATCCGGTCTTTATGGGGAGGAAGGCAATGACTTGTATGGATTCCTGTGCATAGGTTCCGTAGGAAGTTTGGTCTCGCAAAGGCACAATGCGATGATCTGTAGGGGCTACGACGATCTCCTGGGCGACGATGCGTGATCCAGCAGAGATCTTCCTCTCGAGGCTCCTCGATGCGATGACTCTGCGACGATGTTCGCAGCGACGTGATGCGGTCCTCAAGCAGGCGGTGCAGCGATCTCACCCAGCGATGACAGGCTCTGCGATGATGCTCGCAGCAATGGTGATCTTCCCACAAACGAAGGATGCGACATCTCCGGCAGTGGCAACAGGCGCTGCGACGATCTCGGCCTTCGTAGCGGCGGGAATTTCCTCACGCTGTCGGGGATGCGCTCCGCAAGCGAGCGATGCGATAACTTCTCTCTAGCAAAGTCTCTCAAATCTTAGTTTCCAGCTTCCCAGCACAGGTACAACTTCCAGAGGCACTACAACTGGCCCAAGCACTCTAGGAAGGACAGAGCTCTCTCAGCAGAGCTCAGGGAATCTGGGGGTGAAGTCCTTTTGTTCCTGGGACTTCAAAACAGGGACCCAGCTCACAACAGGCCCTTGGAGATTCCTTCAAGTAAGGGGACAAAGCAACAACAAAGTCCTTCCCCTCTAATAGGCAGCAAAGCAACTGCAGGTCAGTCCAGCATCACACAGCAGGGCAGTCCTTCTTCTTCAGTCTTCCAGCTTTCTCGTTGGCAGAGGTTCCTTCTTGTTTCCAGGATGATCTCATTTTCCGTAGTCTGGGGTCCTGTACTTATACCTCTAAAAGTCTTTGTTCCCTTAGTGCAGGAGGGCTTTGAGCCTGGTCTGAACCAGTTCTGGGTGTTCCTTGAGCACTTTCTTTGTTTTCCTGGCCTCTCCTTTCCATTCAGAGAGAGGGGCAGGGTCGTCAGCCGACCAGCAGGAGGTGGAGCCAGCATTGTGGAGGGAAAGCACAGCCCTGGAGCACTTTGTTGACATGATTCATTCTCTCTTTTCACAGTTCAGGGCAGAAATATCAGACACACCACAGGGGGTTGAGCCAGCACCATGGGGGGCAGGCATAGTCCAATTCAGGTCCAAGGTGCTATCCCCTCCCACCACTCAAGATGCAGATGCAGTCATTCAGCCTAGGGCTGACTCATCCAGCCTCCTGGGGGCTCCCCAGCCCCTGTCACTCTTAAACCAGACAGTCAAATCACAAACAGGCCAGGGCACACAGAAAGGTCAGACAAGAGAACAGCCACTTTCTAAAAGTGCTGTTCTCAAATACAGGATTTAAAAACAAACTTTCCTAAAAGATGTGTTATTAAATTCTGAGTGCAGAGATACTAGACTTTTATGTCCTATCTTGCTCCTATGGGAAGATATGCTGGCATCCACTGTAGCCAGCATTCCCCATGACAGCCTTTGGGGCAAGATAGGCTTACAATAGTGAAAAACGAAAATGGGTGTAATTTACTACCAGAGCATGTCACCTGCACTAGTACATGCTCTACCTTTCACATACACTGCACCCTGCGCAAGGGGGTATCTTGGGCCT
The DNA here is from genome assembly GCF_964261635.1 of Lissotriton helveticus. Taxonomy (NCBI): domain Eukaryota; kingdom Metazoa; phylum Chordata; class Amphibia; order Caudata; family Salamandridae; genus Lissotriton; species Lissotriton helveticus. The sequence continues at coordinate 402,271,485 of NC_136069.1, read as the reverse complement.
TCCATAGGGGTGACCAATGTGTACAGAAAGGGAAGGGTTGACCAGGAGGACATGGCAGATCACACACTGCACACAGGCACTGCGGTGGCAGGCCTGAGACACCAATTTAGGGCTACTCCTGTGGGTGGCACAATCAGTGCTGCAGGCCCACTAGTAGCATTTGAATCACCAGCCCTGGCACACTCAGTGCACTTTACTAGGGACTTCTTGGTAATACAAATATGCCAATCATGGATAACCAATCACAATAGCAATTTACACAGAGAGTATATGCACTTTAGCACTGATCAGCAGTGGTAAAGTGCCCAGAGTCCTGTTGCCAACAGCCACAGGTCAGGAAAAACAAGGGAGGAAGAAGCAAACGGTTTGGGGATAACCCTGCAAAAAGGGCCATTTCCAACAGTAATGCAATTAAAAACACCAATTCAGTAAATAATTAAGACAACAGAACACAATAAAAATCCAAAACCAATTTATAGAAAACAGGAAATATTTCTATCTTTAAAATGACATCAAAATGAACAAAATCCATTGTAGGGAACCAGAGATATGATTTTCTAAATAGTAGACACTTTCTAGTGCTTAGACTATGACAGGGACAAATTCACATTTAGCAATTGTTCTGGAGGATTTCTCACCAGATGTCGTGCAGCCTCCTCCGACAGGCTTAATCCTGTTAAGACCTCCTTCCTGAAGTTCCTCTTGCTCGGCCAAAGTGTCCAAAACACAATCCAAGGGTCTGAAATCTCCAAAAGGGTCCTTGAAAGTTTGGGACTTCAGTTCCCACAATCCACTTGGACAAAACCCTTATAAAACCACTGGTTGTACTCTAGGCTGAGAATTCTTTGTGTTGATGGTTCAGGTGAGCTTTGTTAATGTGTGGTATGCAGGGAGGCCACTCATTTTAACCAGCCTGACCTCGTGTGAAGCGGTTGCTCCTCCATTCCTCCTGAGCCCATAGCGCTTCCTCTGGTATCGTAGCGCTGCTCCCCTACCATACTTGTGACTTATTATAACTGAGTCTACACTCGCTCCGCTGCGTAGCGCTCTGCATCTCTTTGTATGCCTAATTGAATACGTGTTTTATTTCAGTCTACACACGCCCCGCTGCGTAGCGCTCTGCATCTCTTTGTATGCCTTATTGAATACGTGTATTATTTCAGTCTACACACTCCCCGCTGCGTAGCGCTCTGCATCGCTTTGTATGCCTAGTTGAACATTTGTATTAATTGAGGCTACACCCGCTCCGCTGCGTAGCGCTCTGCACTACTTAGTTTGGTGAGAAGAGTTAACTGTGACATATCCGCATTGCCTGGCCCGTGTAGCACTTTTCCATTTGGGAACGCTCCGCATTGCTATCTGTGTGTCTGTAATTGACATTGTGCCCGTCTTCCACCGCCAGCTCGCATCACCCGATCCTGTTGTTTTCCCCTCGTCCATTTTGTTGTGCCTGCAGCCCGTCCCTCCCCCTACGCTCCCGCCTCCCTGCTCCCCCTCCCACGCTCCGCCCCCTCCACCTCTCCACTTATGTCAGATGCACCAACGCGCAGCGTCCACGCGCTACGGTCACGCCGAAGGTGCGCCAAAGGTAAGCCCGTCTACGCCCGTCCGCGCCTGGACCGCGCCTAGCGCCAGACCCCCTGGCCCTCGTACCACCCACCCCTCCCGCATAACATACGACGCCTCCGCCCTCCTAGCCCTTAACCCCGGCCGCTCCCCCAACTGCGTCCAAGCCGCTCCTGGACTCACCCATGGACCCTTCTCTTGCAACTCCTGCAAGTTCGACGGCACCAAAACCAGCTCCTCATCTACCAACACCAATCAGAGACCTGACACCAGCCACCTAAAATGCATCCTGCTCAACACCCGCTCGGTCCACAGACACGCCATCGACCTCTGGAATCTACTCGACACCATCTCACCGGACGTCGCCTTCCAAACAGAAACATGGATGAATGCCTCTTCAGCCCCAGACATCGCCATTGCCATCCCGGAAGGATACAAGATCATCCGTAAGGACCGCATTGAGCAAACAGGAGGAGGCATCGCTATCGTCCATAAGAACTCCATCCGCATCTCAACCAGCTCAGACGTCAACCTTGCCAGCGCCGAGCACCTCCACTTCCAGATCCACACCGACCTTAAGACCACACTCAGAGGCACCCTCCTCTACCGGCCTCCAGGACCCCGTGCACAATTCAGTGACGACATCACTGACTTTATCACCCCACACGCCCTCCCCTCCGTGGACTACATTCTATTGGGAGACCTCAATTTTCACCTGGAAAAGAGCAACGACAGCAGCGCCACCACCCTTCTAGACAATCTGGCCAACCTCGGACTCAAACAACTGGTCATTACCCCCACCCACATCGCAGGTCACACACTCGACCCTATCTTCACTTCCAGCAAACATGTCTCCTTCAGTCACACCACAGCTCTTCACTGGACGGACCACAGCTGCGTTCACTTCACCTACAATAAGACCACAATCCACAACCATCCTCAACCCACCATGCGAAGAAACTGGAACAAAATCACCTTCGACCAGATCTCCTCATCGCTTCTTCTAAACCCCCCCCGCCCACTCCTCAAACCCCGACCAAGCAGCCATTAACCTCACCCAATGGATATCCAACAGCGCCGACATCCTAGCACCGTTGAAAAAACGTCAAAGCAAACCAGGCAGCACAATCGCCTCCTGGTTCAACGATGATCTTAAGAAATCGAAGAAACACTGTCGCTCCCTCGAGAAGGCCTGGAAAAAAGACCCAAACACCAGCACCAGGGACGCCTTCAAAAACGCCACCCGCATACACCACCAACTAATCCGGTCTGCCAAGAAAGCCGCATTCAAAGACCGTATAGATAACAACGCCCACAACAGCAAGGAATTATTCAACACCAACCCATCAGCCAACTCCAATGACATCTTCCCCTCCCAAGCCCTCTGCGACTCCCTAGCCTCCTTCTTCCACAACAAAATCGCAGACATCCACAACAGCTTCGACAACCGACCCGGAGACCAACCCACCCAACCTTCTGCAGGACCTTCACCCCCCCTGAACATCCTCAATGACTGGAACCCAATCTCCACTGAGGACACCATCCGCCTGATGAACTCCATCCACTCAGGATCCCCAACTGACCCATGCCCTCACCACATCTTCAACAAAGCAGACTCCATCATAGCACCATACCTCCGAGATGTCATCAACTACTCCCTCAACTCCGCCACCTTCCCGGAAAGCTGGAAACACGCAGAACTCAGCGCCCTTCTGAAAAAACCCACAGCCGACCCCACCGATCTCAAAAACTACCGCCCCATCTCACTTCTTCCATTCCCGGCCAAAGTCATCGAGAAAACTGTCAACAACCAACTCACCTCCTTCCTCGAAACCAACAATTCCCTCGACCCCGCACAGTCCGGCTTCCGAGCCAAACACAGCACTGAGACCGCACTTATCGCAGCAACAGACGACATTCGAACTCTACTGGACAATGGAGACACAGTCGCCCTCATCCTCCTCGACCTCTCCGCTGCCTTCGACACAGTCTGTCATAGCACCCTTCTACAGCGCCTCAGAAACGTCGGAATCCAAGGGAAAGCACTGGAATGGATCACCTCGTTCCTCACCGGAAGAACTCAGAGAGTCTGCCTCCCACCATTCAAGTCAGAGGCCTCTGAAGTCATCTGCGGCGTGCCACAAGGATCGTCTCTCAGCCCCACCCTCTTCAACGTATACATGAGCCCCCTTGCGGCCATCGCTCGCCAACACAATCTCAACATCATCTCCTACGCAGATGACACTCAACTGATCCTATCACTCACCAAAGACCCTAACACCGCCAAAACCAACTTACACGAAGGAATGAAAGAAGTAGCCGAGTGGATGAAGCACAGCCGTCTGAAACTGAACTCAGACAAAACAGAAGTCCTCATCTTAGGCACCTCCCCCGCCGCCTGGGATGACTCTTGGTGGCCAGAAGCCCTTGGAAAAGCACCCATCCCAACGGACCACGCACGGAACCTGGGCGTCATCCTGGACTCCTCACTCTCGATGACCAGACAAGTCAACGCCGTTTCATCATCTTGCTTCAACATTCTTCGCATGCTCAAAAAAACATTTAGCTGGATCCCCACCGAAACTAGAAAAACAGTCACCCACGCACTGGTTACGAGCCGCCTGGACTACGGAAACACACTATACGCCGGTACCACCGCAAAACTCCAGAAAAAACTCCAACGCATCCAGAACGCTTCAGCCAGGCTCATACTAGACATCCCGCGTAAAGAACACATCTCTGGACACCTGAAAAACCTCCACTGGCTCCCCGTAAATAAGAGGATTACCTTCCGCCTCCTAACTCACGCACACAAAGCACTTTACGAACTTGGACCCGAATGCCTCAACACACGATTGTCCTTCTACACCCCCTCCCGTCAGCTACGATCCTCCAACCAAGCCCTTGCCACTGTACCTCGCATCAACAAAACCACCATGGGAGGTAGATCCTTCTCCTACCTGGCAGCTAAAACCTGGAACTCACTTCCCACTCACCTTCGCCTTACTCAGAACCACCTAGCATTCAGAAAACAACTTAAAACTTGGATATTCGACAACCCTCCCTCTAGCGCCTTGAGACCCTGTGGGTATGTAGCGCGCTATATAAATCTCTTGACTTGACTTGACTTGATTTTGTCCTTTTGAAGTACGTTTGATCTACAGGGCTGTAGTTTCAGATGGTGCAAAAGGAGCAATCTTCAGAGTGCAGGGTCTGGTGAATGCACATCAAACTCCTCATCGTGGGGCCTTCTGGTTCTCCTAGGTTTCAAAAAGCAGAACTGAGAGGCACTCCCCCTCACAGATACTTATGCAGTGTTCTCTGGGGCCAAGCAAGAGCACACCCCTGTCCAATGAGGTGCAGGGCAACACCCCAGACCATGACCACTTCCTCCAAAGTGTGGCAAAATGACATCCCAGAAAACACTAATATTCCAAAATTCAATATGTCAGTAGGTAGAGGAGAGCTGACTAAACACACCCCAGGAATGGCTAATCTCCATTGTCTCTCCCACATGCATCTGCACATTCCTTCCTTAAGCCTAGCATCTGCCTTGGTTCAAAGAGGAGAGTTTGTAAATGAACTGGTGTCTTTAGCTTGTCTCCTTCTCCCTTGAAGAACATTATTTACTACCCCTCCCCCTGGCTCTAGCATTCCTATGCCCAGCAACCTCTCCTCCCTGAAAGGTTTCCTAACCCCAGGGGTCAGTTATCAACGCTTCAAAGCAGCCAGGCTAATCCACGTTTCTCTGACCAATCAGGGCAGAGCACTACAGGGTTGAATTTTGGCTTACAGAGAAGAAGATCCTCCTGATCTGCCTACCGGATTGCTCTCGACATGTGAGCCCGTCTATGCTTTGACTCTTGTTGGACTTGCTTGGTTGGTGTGGTGTTCCCTAGCCTTGTTGTATACTTTGTTTAACTTTGTTGTTGCTGTTGGGCATCCATTTTGTCCTCTGGTCATGGAAACTGAAGAGGGGTGTCCAACCTCACGGTCTCTATGCTCGGCTGGACATAGAAAGAGAAATGGGCTGGCTCCACATTCTGCGTTTGGTGGCCATCTTGGAGTGGGCATGTTGACATTATCCCACACACCTCGTTCAGGAATTCTCCTCTTAACACCATCCATGTTCTACTGATAAGACATTACCATCGGCCAATAGGATAATTGCAGCCTGGCACATTTACCAAGGATATCAAACACTCTCTGAGTGGTCCCTCATGATCTTGCACTAAACGCCATGCGCTTATTACCTACTGGAATAATATCAATTTCTCCATTGTTGGAGGGGCCTCGCTTAGTCGGCCCTATGTCCTCAATTATTGAGGTGGTTGTTGTAAACAAATGGAAGTCCGGACCTCTGGCGTAGATTAAGTAGATTCCTTTATTTAAGTTGTTTCAAGAAGTTAAGAGGAAAACCCCACTAGGAGAAGCTGCCCTGCTGCTCAGCCCTTACCCAACTGACACTCACGGACATCCAGCATTCCATCCATCCAACATTCCACACCACACACATTCTAGCTGAGCAGCAGGTAAACTTAAGTTACAACAGTCTATGAGAGGTAGGGAAGGTGAGAACACAAAGGAAGGGCTACTGACACCAAGTAGCCATATTGAAGGAAGCAACAAATATACAACAGTGGTTATTTCCTTTAAGTTTGTGAAATGTTTGCCTGAACTGCCTTCCATATAAAGATGTATTCCCATCTCAAGCACTACCTCCAAGTAATCGTGGCCTAGCTTCCTGTCTTTTAGTCCTGGATAGTCTGTTTGCTTGGGTCTTGGTATTCCCCAATGAACCGGAGTACTCATTGCTAGCTAAGTTGATTCTACTGCACACCCCTACCTCACCCCAGGAAACTCTCCGTCTGATTTTACACTAAACTCCCTCGACATGTACACTACCTCGATCCTGACTCCTGGCATACCTTTTGCTCCATGGGCTGGAGCCGGCATCTGACTAGCATCCTGGCTTACCTATGCCTCCTTTTTTTGAAAACATGATACGTGTAGTTTCTTAAACCTAAGGCTCCACATGCTCCTAAATTGCCCTACCCCATCCAGACTTCATATTGTATAGAATTTTTACTTTGGATGCATACTCCTGTATTGTTACTTGAGCCTCTAAATCACATTTTATCCTTATTGCTCCACATACACTGTAACTATCCTGCCTCTTCGTGATCACGTAATATTTACCATTTGACATTACCCACAGCGAGACAATAGGTGTTTTAGCACATTGCACTTTCTTCTCTTTGTGCATAAGTGAACTGTTCATGCTGGTGGATTATTTTACTACCACTCTTTTCGCCTCTTTATGTTACCTCCCTCTATCGTCTTGGATTTTTAACAGGTTTTTAACGCTCCTCATTTTCTCATGCCCTATGATTTTTAATTTTAGTCTGCTAACCATCATTCTTGAAACACCATTTGTGACACCTTCCTAGTATGGAGCTCTCCAGGGCTTACTTTAGTCACTAACTTTCCTTCTGTTCACCCTTTTTATTATTCCTCCCCCTCACTTCGCCCTTTCCCTATTTCCCTTCCCCACAGTTTTCCTCTCCCCTGGACCACTTTAGCGGAATAACGATGCCCTCCCTCACTCACCCCCACACTACACTGGATGCACCTATCATTAGACACGCCCCAAACTCTTGAACCAACCTTTCCCCCTAACCGCTCCAAAAATGCTAGGAAAAACTTTAAACACAAACTACTAATTTGTCACCAAGAAACGTTATGTGTGTATAACTACCTCAGTCTGGCATCGATTATAAAAAACAACTACATCTTCTACTCCAAACGCCCCTCTAAATGAATAAGCATCTTCCTCCACCACCTCCCTATCATGAAGTCATGAAAAATCCCATATGGTTTGAAACTGTCTACCATCCCTTCCCCTACTTTTCTTGGTGAAATTGATATCTCCATTTTCAAATCTGGAAACATCCTCATTCAAGCCTCTGAAAAACATCTCACCATCTTTGAACACCATTTCAGCACCTTATCCTACCTACTCTCGATACCTTCCTCTGACCCTTCAGCCTCCCAATCACAGGCTGACCCTATGCCTCCTCTTTCCACTACTCTAACCCCTCCTCATACAGACACTGAAAACACCATGGAAGTATCCCAAGCACAGACTCTCAATCTCGCTCCCGCGTTAACAACTTTCCCTCCTACTGATTCACCAACGGCCTACTCAACCACCCAAACTCTCTCTCCTCCTCTTGAGCCTCCAACATTTCACACCAGTTCCTCCCTTCTATCTTCTTCTTCCTCCCAGCCCCCTAAATGTGACCCCCCTACGACTCAATTACTTACTCCAACTTCTTCCTCCCTAATTGATATTCCCCTCCTCACTCTCCCCGAGCACCCTTTCCTTCTCTTGACTCTCTTCAGACTCCAGTGAATGCCCTGTCCCACCACACTTTCCTCCCTTCGTCCATCAATCAGAACACCCCTCACCACCCCCCCACCTGGGCTCCCATCCTCACCCCAGACCTCTTGTCCTGACTAACAGAGAACATCCTCCAAGTCTCCCGATCTCCCAGCCTCCGTCCCTTTCTCCCTTTCTCTCTTTCTCTCTTATACCCCAGACGCTTTTTAATATATAACTCCATCTTGCTAACCTATTGTTTGAACTCACCTCACTCAGACAAGATGGTAACTGCCTCTTCTCACTTAATTGCCCCAATCATTCTATTTCCCTGTGTGCTGAACAAACCAACACTACATTTCCCCAGCAATGGGATTCTACCCCCACTGTAACGATACACTCAGAACATTCAGTGCCTCGAACCACCTCACCGCCTCTGATCTCCCTGACCTCTGTAATCCTTTCCCCCTACTCTTTGACTACTGACCCTCTGATCCCGCAGGCACCCATCCCGGTGATCCTTGGAACTAGCAGAATTCCAGCTTCCCCAGCTTCACCCAGACTGCCCCTGCAATTTACCACTATCCACTCCTGCTCACTCTTACAACCAACCCTAAACCCCTTACCTGCATGCTGGTTAACTGTCTCTCGGCTGTCCAACACGCAATTGAAATTTCTGAAACCATCCTTAGCGAAACCATTAACATCGCCTTTCTAACTGAAACTTTGCTTAAAGATCACTGTTCTTCCATTCTTGATATGCTCTCTCCCCCTGACTAATCCATCCTCAGAAAAGATAGACCTGTCAGAATTGGAGGCAGTCTATCTATAATCTATAAAAGCGAATTCCAACTCTCACCTGTGCAGAACTCCAATAATTCTACTTTTGAATACCTCAGAGCGGAACTTAAAGTGCAGGGCTCCCCTCCAAGTTGACTACACAATATCTACCATCTTCCTAGTGACACTCTTCCTTTGGTAGAGGAATTGTCCTACCTTCTTACCCAATGCTCACATTCCATTTCTAAAAACCTCTTCCTCAGAGATTTTAACCTTCATTGGAACAAAAGGGATGATTTTATGGTTAACCTTCTCACTGATCTACTTGATATCAATGACCTGAAACAACTCTGCCACTCTCCTACTCACTCCAAAGCAGCCTCTCTCTACGCTATCATTACAAGCAGTTATCTGGCCTTCCTTTCCTCCATCGTTCCCATCGACTGGTCAGACCATCACCTCATCCTTTTCACGATCACTAACACTGTGCTACCCCCTCCACCCAAAACCACCAATCAGATTAAATTAACTAGGAATCTTCATCTTATTCCCCCAGGTGAACTTGATACCAATGTCAAAGCGCAACTTCGACTCTCTCCTCCCTCCCAAAATGCTAATGACCTCACCACACACTTTAAAAAATCCATTGTTGAGGTCCTTGACCAAATTGCCCCAGCCAGACTAAAACTACAGAAAAACTCCTCCTCCAAATCCTGGTTCAATGCAGATCTCAACAATGAGAGGCGCGCACTTAGATCGACTGAACACATATGGAGTCAAAACCCTTCCCTCTCTAATCTCTCTCTCCTCAGATCCGCTAGACCCAATTATAAAAAACACATCCTCAATGCTAAGACATCTTTCTGCCACTCCCAACTCAACCGGGCCAAAAACAGACCTAGGAAACTCTTCAGCATTGTTAAAAACCAAACATCCTCTGCACCCCCAAAGTGATTGCCACCACTGGGAGATTCGAAGAAATTGCCAAATACTTCTCAGAAAAAATCTCCAAAATTGCTCAATCCTTCGCCTTAACTTCCCTCCCTCTTAGCCTACTTCCCTCCCTTGACATTTCCTCTAATTCTCCTTCACTCTGAACGCTTATTCATGACTCCTCATCGCTTCCTCCAATCATACCTATTCTTGAACCCATCCCCACCATACTTGACCAAAAAAAGAATGCTTCTTGGCACAACTTCCATCCAGTCACTGAACTTGAGGTCCTTAACGTCATTACCAGACTTAAACCATCATTTCACACCAATGACCCTTTCCCTTCCAACCTTGTCCAAGATCTAAAACATATCATTGCCCCCTATTGGACCTCTATCATCAACTCCTCCTTTACCTTGGGTTGTGTCCCTGCTTCCCTCCAACTGGGACGAATCACACCCATCCTCAAAAATCCTGCTGGTGACCCTAATGACCTAAAAAACCTTTGTCTAACCTTCCACTTCTCTCAAAAGCCCTTGAAAAATGCGCCCTGCTCCAACTAGATAGACACATTGATTCATTCAATCTTTTAGACTCTTTCCAATCATGCTTCAGAAATGGCTGTAGTATGGAAACGGCCATGTTAAATACAGTTGACGACATCCATCATGCACTCAACAAAGGCAAGTCCTCCCTTCTCATTCTCTGTGATCTCTTCGCTGCTTTCGACACTGTTAACCACTCTACTCGACTTAACACACTTAAAGATCGTTTTGGCCTCCACGGTTGGGTCCTCAAATGGTTCACCTCCTCTTTCCAACACAGAAACCAGAAAATTAAAATTTGCGACTACCTTTCGTAACCCATTCCGTCTCCCTAGGGGTCCCCCAGGGCTCTATCCTCTCCCCCTCTCTATTTAACCTCTTTACTGAACCCCTATCCTTAAACAAGCGGGAATCAATTACCACTTATAGGCAGATGACACCCAACTTTACTATGAGATTCAATCCCACTCGGACGTTGTTCACCTCAATGATGCCTTGAGTAAGATTTACTCCTGGTTCCACTACAACCACTACACACTCAATCCAAAAAAGACTGAAATCATTCTTTTCTTCCCTAAGAACAACTCACTCCCCATTCTATCCTGGATCTCTTACTTAAACGCACTCAACTGCTCTCTCCCTATATCAAACTCAGTTAAATCCCTCGGTTTTAACATTGACCAGAACCTTACTCCTATCCCGCACATAAAAAATTTGCCCAAAAGCGCTCTCTTCACTCTCCATCACCTCAAGAAAATAAAACATTTAATTCCTGCAGATGACTTTAAATTAGTCGGTCAATGGCTGGTCTTGTCAAAAATCGACTATGGTAACGCCATCCTCTCTGGAACCCCTAAAGTCCACCTAGCCCCAATCAAATCTGTTCTGAACCTGGTTGCTAGGCTCATTACCGACCTCAAATGGTTCAATCACACCACCCCTGCCCTTAAAGCCCTCAATTGGCTTCCAGTCGAAGGAAAAACTTCCTACAAGATAGCTTGCATTACACACAAAGCCCCGCATCAACGCTCCCCGCAGTACCTCTCAGATAAACTTCACAAAGCTGGCTGCTCTAGAGCATTGAGGAGCTCCAACACTCTTGCTCTTGTCCCTCCTCTGTTAAACAAGAAATCCACACAATCACACTCCTTTACCGGAAACACGCCTAACATCTGGAACTCCCTCCCTAAAGAACTTTGTTGTAACCCCTCTTACGTCAGCTTAAAAAAAGACCTCAAACTTCTCCTTCCCAACAAATACTGGGTCCTGTCATATAGTTACTGCTTATCTATATACCGTGTTAAGTTAGCATGAGCTTATTAAATGTTTAAACGCCATTTTACCTTTTTGCTGCTTCTGCACACGACACATAATTGTTGTTTTAGCTTTCAGCCTAGAAGAGCGTTGTGATTTACATGAGAATAATATGTTATTGCTCTGAAATCAGCTTTGCTTGGTAAACTATGTCTGTACAGTGAGTGCTGAAGCCTCAAGGATAACTCGACACAGTATTGTTGTGAGGTCTGATCTTCGCACCTTCCTAGACATAACATAAATGCAGCTGCTGCCAAAATCGGGCTTTAGGCGCGTTTTATATTGCTTTGGTTAGAATACATTACACACACTTGATGGTGCTTTGCATACAGAGAGCTGGTGGAAGATTATGTGATCCTCTACCACTGAGATCTTGAGGTATGGGTCCGTCCTGCTAAAACCCAAAGAGACCTTCTTAGATATAATATAATATACTAGATAGTGAGGGTGAGACTTAGGTGTTGTTAACTGCTATTCATTACAGCATTTTAGCATGCTGTCACCTTTTGCTTTCTATGGACTAGTAACTATGCTGATAACTTTGTTTCTTATAATATGTTTGCTTGTATTATCTAAGATACTGCGTTTGAGAACCCTGCATTAGTAAATAAATATTTCAAATATGCACGTGTCCTCTTTTACTCAACGTTCTGGTTTGAAATGATTGTATAAAGAAAGAGTGTTCATGTGTTCCACGATACCTGAGGTATTCTAAGTTCATATTCTGGTTTGTCTAAACATTGGGAGTTTGTTATGACCAATGAGACACTGTAGCTAGCTTGGTAAGGGGATTTTGGGTACTGAGGTGAGTTTTGGGTCATCCTAATTCACAGAGGTTCCAAATCTCTATGCACAGTTCTGTAGGAGAACGGAATTCCCGCTACATGGCGCCCATACGTTGGTGGTCCTATATCATGACACTCGAGTAGTATATCATTCAATCCTTAACCCCTTCACTGTTGTTTCCGGAAAACGGGGGTGTCGGACAAAACCTACCTATTTTTGAAATAGGTCTTTTCAAGCTTGAATCTTTCTAAAACGGTTTCCTTGAATAACTACCCAGTTGTGCTACAAAGTTTACTTTGTCTTTCTACGTTCCTGTGCTGTCATGGCCAATCCAGTGTACATTCCGCAGCATAGTCGCATTGCGGTGCGCAATCATTTGCTGACTTACAATGTGCCCGTGGAAGGCTTGGCTGTGATAATGGTGGTGAGTGCGGAAGCGGCTTACCCATAAGAACTCTTTTATTCGTGGGTTACATTTCCGGCTATGGACGCTAATTCTGGTGTGTTCCACACTTACACTCCCTCTCCTGTTCCCGAATGAATATACTCCGTACAGGGCACAGGAGGTACCAATTGATACTTGGCAGCATCGCGTTTGGTTTGGTGGCGCCCTACCCCATTCTTTGACCGCTCCGAGGTTGGGTCCTTTGTCCATTCAAGGCACAAATTGGCCTGTTTTGGCTGGAGTTACTCCTCATCCTCTACACGGCAATTGTAACATTGCTGAAATTCGTAGACTACATGTAGTCTCTATTGCCGTGATTCGTGCTTTAGTGCAATACATAGCCCGTAATCTTCCGGGTGGGCCCCCGGGGGGGGGTGCGGCACTTCCGGCCGGACAGGGCGGTTTGAAGCTCAGTCCCATGATGGTCAATGCTGTAATGGGCAGGCGTCCCCAGGAAAAGGATGATTTTCCTTTCTGGCTTGCCGAGAAATTTGACCAGCTGGAAGCTGTATTTCCTAATACGCCTCCTGGTAAAAAACACAGGATTCTGACACTTAGTTTGCCTAAAGACTTGGCCCTGAAATCGGTGACTGTGAAACCTGGGGTAGAACATTTGCGGCGGTCTATGCGAGGTGTTACGGCACTCCGTCTATGACTGTCCTGCCTACGGTCCTTAAGCGTGTTCAGGATGATCACGGACCGGAAGCTGCGGTTGAATTGGGTATGCGCCTGTGTGGCGCCTTTGATGTGGTTTGCGATCTCATACTTGCTAATGTCATGGGAGATGCAGTGAACTTTCAGGTAGCCAGTGCTTTAGCGGCGTTTCCCGATGCCGAGAAACCCCAGCAGTTGGCGAGAATTATTGTAGCGGCTTATAAAACCGTGGGTCGCAATAGTCGGGTGCTCAAGCCTTTTTCTACTAAAGAGAAAACGCAACCCCAAGGGCAGAAGTCTGAAACAGACGTTCAGCTCAAGTCCAAAAAACAAAATTGGCCTAAAAAACAAAAACAGGGAAAGCAAAAGCAACAACAACAGAAACAGGAGTCTCGTCCTGCGTCTCCATTGCCTGCGCAGACAGAGCGTGTTTATGACTTGTGCGATCGTTTGAAGATTAGATCACCTGATCGATTTTAGGTTTCTGAACAACGCTCTCCTCGTTCCTTTCAGGACTCATCGGCCTCGGCGCCCGGTGGTGGAGGAGGCGGAAGGGGTCAGGGTGGACAACAAGGACGTGACCAGCCCCGCCCTAAAGACGCTGCAGGAAAGCAGGACGGCTCTACTCCGAAGAGACCCCAGTTTCAAAAGAAAGTCGCCGCTTTAACAGCACACAGATATGCCACAGATAGTGAAAACGCGGCTTCGGAATCTGACATGGGCTCTGACCTTGCTGGACAGCGCGGCGGAGATTACCATAGTGCGAGAGGCCCTGCGTCCACTACTGAAGGTGACAGCGACTGACCGTTATGTTGCAATAGAATGAAGCTGACACTAGAGTTGCTCCCCCTGATAGACTTTATGAAATTGTCATGTTAATCGAAGGCGACATACAACGAACCATTAGAGGGGTATTTTGGGAAAATCTTTCGTCTACGTATGACATTTTGCTTTCGGAGGCTGACTGGCCCCCATCTTTTGTGCTCGCAGCTCCGCAAGGGGAGGAGGTAATCCTCCCTAGTTTCGCGCACACAGTCTTGAAAGAGCATGCGCTGAACTTTGCAGAAGAGTGGGCTAAGGCTCTAGCACCGGCTCTGTACCGTACACACTGTGGTTGGGATAAATTTTCCCCGAACCACGAGATTTATTTACGGTCTCAGCCACAGCCTCAACCACAATATCCCATTCGACGGGAAGCAAAGGCTTCCGTCGCGGCAATCCTTGAACAATTGGAATATCAAGGTGTGATTGAAACGTGTGTGTCACCGATGAATAACCCTCTTTTTACTGTGACCAAGCCTGACGGTTCATATCGTTTGGTATTGGATTACCTGCATTTAAACAAAGTCAAAGTCAAAAAGCTTTATTTCGATAAAAGTCATTATCATAAAAGCAGCTCAATACATAATTTTTTTTTAGTTAAGAACAACAGTAATGAATTTTTAAGAATTTAATATCTCTATACCAAAAATTTAAAAGAGACAATAGTTGCGATAAGAGATATTTGTACAATATTAAGCTAGCCAGCTAATTGATTAAGTTTTGCAGGTTAAGCAATTATGGCTGTATTTTCAATCTAAAAATTTTTTCTAAAAAAGAGAAATAAAAGGAAAGAATTAAACAGGTTGTTTTAGCTTTTTGGCTCGGATGGCCCAGGCCCAAGATAAAAATTTAGCTAAGGCACAGGCATAAAGTACGATACTGTCCGAAATAAGTATCCTAATTGCCACATCATGACTCCTAGTCCCCAGCTGACGGCATAGATTTTTGAGCCAAACCCTCCTTGGAGTAGCATACTCGCCGCACACAAACATAAAATGTGCTAGTGTTTCCGGTTTGAGAAGACACGATGGGCATAGCTCAGATATTTCCATACAGGATTTCCATCTTTTAGTAAAGGTATTGAGTGGTAGAGTTCCCATTCTGAATCTAAGATACAAGGCCCTGTCAAAAGGTTTTCCAATTGCATCCAAGTAGAGTTCCCGCCAGGGGCAATCTTTGAACCTCAGGAAGTCCTCTGTTAACCTTCCCAGGGAGGTACTAGAGTTTCTTTGAGAACAAATCCAATCCCAATAGAGCTTCTTAAGTGTTTGCTTTGGGGGTGAAGATCTGTTTAGCCATGATTCAAGTTGACCCAAGTTAGTTAATAGACTTTTCATGTCCTTCAGCCATTTGATTTTATGCCAGCTTGGTGATGACATGATTTCCTTGAGGCCTCTGGCATATCCGCTTAGTTCTTCTACCCGCCAAATACGAGCCCATAGTAATAAAGGGCGAAATTTTGCAATTTCGCTAATCTGAGTACAACCAAGGTCCATAAATAAAGGAAGTGTCGGGGTACCTTGTGGAAGAGACATTATTTCTCTGCAGAATTTGTTCTCCGATCTCTGCAGAGCATCAGTGGATGAAGAGCCCCAAAGTTCCGACCCATAAAGGGCAGAACTAACACCTTTGGCTGTGTAAATCTCAAGGACTGTTCCTATAGGTCTTGTTGTGCTGGAACGTTGCTCTCTCAAGAGGGCACCTGAGATCCTTTTGTGGCTCAACAGCATTTTATCTAGGTGAGGTGTCCAGTCCATTTTGTCCGATAGGCGTATCCCAAGGTAATCAAAAACCTTTACCCTTTCCAAAAGCTCAGCATTAAGGGTAGGGGAACGCACATGTTGTTTCGGTGGATTGAGGACAAGGTACTTCGTTTTATTTGTGTTTATTACCAGACCTCGTTCGGTACAAAAGGATTGGAAGTTGTCTAATAGTCTCTGGAGTCCCATTGGGGACTTGGAGATTAAAAGCGTATCATCCGCGAAGAGGAGGGTCGGTATGCGTTCGTCAGCCAGGGATGGCTCATCAGATGGATGTTTCAGTAGATGCTCAACCACCCCGTTGATGTAAAGAGAAAAAAGGGTGGGAGCCAGAACACATCCCTGGCGGACTCCTCTCTCTACCGGAATACAGCTCGTTTTCTCACCTCCAGGGCCCCACCTGACTTGGGCAAAGCTGTCCTGGTGCAATCTAGCTAGTAGAGATAGTAAATAATATGGCAGCCCCATGTCAGCAAGTACTTTCCATAACTGGTCCCTGGGTACAAGGTCAAAGGCAGTCTTTAAATCGATGAACGCGAGATAAAGACTGCCCTTGCCTATAACCACAACCTTCCAGTATACCATCATGAGCCTAAATGCTTGCTCAATTGTTCCAGTACCCACTCTAAATCCTGCCTGGAAATCAGAAAGGATTTTATTTTCTTCTACCCAATTTTGGATTCTAACTAACAGGACTTTACCGACAACTTTTTGGCTGGTATCTAGCAAGCTAATCGGCCTGTAGTTAGATGGGTCATCCCTCGAACCTTTCTTGTAGATGGGGACCACCTCAGCCCCTTTCCATGATGAAGGAATAGGGGCACCCTTACAGATGGCAACAAGGAGGGAGTGAATCAATTTGCCCCATTTAGCGCTATCGGATTTTAGCAGATCCCCGGGAATCCCATCAGGTCCGGCCGCTTTGTGTGGGATGATAGTGCTTATTGCATATTCCACTTCCTTTAGCGTAAAACCAAAATCAGTGGGGCAAGATACATGCTTTATAGTTGGTTGGGATATAACAAGCCCTCTCTCATTGGAGCCGTCATGGCAGGAATAGAGTTTGAAAAAGTGATCCTCCCACGCCTGGCTCGGGATATTGCAGGTTAGCAGGTCGCTGTCTGGTCTATTGCGCGCCCTTATAGTGTCCCAAAACCATTTGGAATCTTTTTTCAGGCTGGCTCCTTTAAGGGTTAGCCAGTAGGCATCTTCCCACTCCCTTTTGGCTAGCCACAAAGCCCTTTTATATTCCCCCCTAGCTAGTTGAATTGATAGGGGGGACTTCCCTTTAACTGCCTCAATTAGACATGTCTTGGCCTTCCTGCACGATGCAGAGTACCAGTCATGCCTACCTTTGGGTTTAGTTGAAGGTTTGGTTTTTCCTATAGTCCCTTTTACCCAAAAAAGGTCCCCTACGGTTTTTATGGCTACTTCGTAGATAGTTGTTACCTTATCTGCTGCCATAAGTAAATCTATAGAGCTGATTTCATCTTGGGAGCCTTTAATCACCTCTTCAATAGTGGACAATTTGTTAGTATTACACAAGATTTTATTCCACTTGAGGCGTCTTCCACAAGAGGAGACAGTAATCTCCTGTGGACAGCTCGGTGCTACTAACGGCACTCCGGTGGACCAGGGGTTCATTAGGGTTAGAGAAAGTGAGTTATGATCACTCTCTATAGTGGGAATAACAACCATATCAATGACCGAGCTCCAAAGCCCCCGTTCTAGCAGAATATAGTCTATCCTTGTGGAGTGACCAACCCTGTTGAACGTAGGGGCACCCATCTG
Organism: Lissotriton helveticus; assembly: GCF_964261635.1. NCBI lineage: Eukaryota > Metazoa > Chordata > Amphibia > Caudata > Salamandridae > Lissotriton > Lissotriton helveticus. The sequence goes on along the minus strand of NC_136069.1, from coordinate 402,253,707 downwards.
GTCAGAACGTGTGCGGCCATTAGCTGCTCTTAGGCCATACTCTAGTGTAAGTGCGTTAAGTTGTATTGCACTACGAGTCCAGCGCTTAATGGGTGGAATGGAGAGGATGGGAATACCCCACCTACTATCCTCTTCTCCTAGATCAGATATTCCTTCTAAGGGGAGTGGCTCATATGTACAGTTAAAATCTCCTGCTATTATGATATGGCCAGAATAACTATGGTCCCCTAATTGGGCCTCAAGCTCCGATACTGTTGGTGAGATGCACCCATTTTTGGAGCCTCTAACGTAGACATCGTAGAGATCCAAGAATGGTCCCCCACATTGGCCCGATAGAGAAATACCAAGGATATCTGGGTTTCCTGCCTTCTTTACTGTTATCCGACAGTTGAGCGAAATGCTTACCCAAATGATAAGCCCCCCTGATGGCCGCCCCTTCCCTGTCTTAGGTTTTACAGCTGGTGTAAAAAAAGTAACAAACCCGACACGGTACAGTGGCTCAGTGACCCAGGTCTCTTGGAATGCACAGATCTGGTGAGCGTCAATCAAGACGTTCCACTCCGGGAGGCCTAATTTCCTAGAGATCCCCGCAAGGTTCCAACTAAGAATTTTTATCTCGCCATGCGTTGGAACACCGTCGGGGATGGTAATAATTTTAAAGTTTGGTGGGTCTACACTGTCCCTAGTTAATATATGCGAGAGTGGTATTGGCGATGCCGCTATTGGGGATTCAGATAGTGTGGGAGAAGGTATGGCTGGAAAAACACTCTCCATATCATTATTGGTGGTAGTGAGGTTTGGATCTGAAGCTTGGATAAGGCTAAGTCAGTCAACCTCATCTAGCACACAAAATCTGTTAGGATGAGCGAATTGTGAGAGCGAAGGGTCAAGAGGAGGGGGCAAGTCCTGCCATGGCTGTTGCCACTGAGGTTTAGCAAATTGTAGGGGCTGAAAGGGTTGTTGCCACTGGTGAGCAGACTGATATAAGGGTGGTGGATGCTGAAAGGGTTGTTGCCACTGAGGACTAACATGATGTGGAAGTAAAGATGAGAAATGTGGTGGTTGCTGCCAATGTTTAATGGTATGTTGCGGGGGATACACAGACCCTCTATTACTTGGGCAAGTAGGGCGAGGAAGATTTAGTCTTGGTGGCATAGGAAGAAAGTAGGACAAAGGGAGTGGATTAATTTGGGTAGCAGGACCACTGTTGGGTGTATTACATATGTAACTGGCTGCCCCTATATCCCTAAAGTTAACTGTAATTACATCCCCTGCTATTGTTTTCTTACTCCTGCCCACCCAGTACCCTCTACGCACAGTAAGAATTTCACCACTCATATTACTAGGTAAAGGTTTATGTAAATGGAGCCACTGAGCACATTTGTTTCTTAACTCTACAAAAGTTTCTTTTACTCCCTCCTTCAGTGGGGGAACGGCTGTCAGCACAACCACAAAAGGAGAGACTTCTGGTGGCAGGCTGATTGACTTAAAGCGTGCCTGCTTTGATTTAGAGCCTTCAGGCTTGTTTGTAGAAAGAGGAGCTGAAGGGTTAATAGGCTTTCCTGCGACATCTTTTGCTTGTAAAGTGGCAGTTTTATTTCCATCAGCAGATTGTTGCAAAGCCGAAGTAGGACCCACCACCTTCGCAGTAGATAGGGGTGGGGGTTGAGCAGAGTTATTCCCTGTTTGGGACAGATGTAGTGTGGCTGGATCCCTGGAAGCTGTTGTTATTTGTGCATTATTAGATGCATCTTTGGAGAGCTGGACGCAAGATAAGCACTTAGGAACTACTTCTTTAATCCCTTGTGGCTGGACAGACCCAGGCCCATTCGTCTTACTAGGCCATTTTGAGTGCATTTGCGACGTAAGTCTGTCAAGTTTTGAAATTAAGGGCTTAATTTGTGCTGCTATTGTGGCCTCAAGGTCCAGTTTAAGATCTATTACCATGTTTTGAACCCAGCAGGGTATGCCTGGCGCCGAATACGGGGTAGGCGATATCAGGTTATGATTCCTGGTTTTAACTTTAGGTTTTTCCTTGGACTTAGTCTTGGACGTAACCTTTGTAGGAATAGTAACCCTTCCCCCGGAATCAATAAGTACAGGAGCTGTTTCCGTATCAAATAGCCCATCTAGGCTCGGATCCGCTTTGCCAGATGTCTGACAGGCTTCTAGGTCTGGGGTAGCCTCAAGATCGACATAAGACGGATCCGAGTCAGATTGGGTAACCGACAAGTCGACAGCATTCGGTACAGTGAATGCGCCAGCGGTGGTCAAGGATAGGGGTAAGGAACAGTTATTCAAAGGCTGCTGGGAAGGTGATTTTGCGTTTGCAAGAGAGCCCAAGGACGAGCGCTTAGCGTTCGCGAGATCCAGGGAGACTCTTTTTTCCAGCAATACAATGCTTTTATCAATGGTCTCATTCATTCGTGAAATAAAAAGATCTATGGGTCCAGTCACCTGTGCTACCGCCATGGCTCTTTTAGTACAGCTTCTAGTTCTGTTGCGCATAGCTGACATCTGTGATACTAGACCAGATGCAGCAAGGGACCTCGCAAGGGTGGTAAATGATATAACTGGAAGGCGGCCACCAGTATTTGAAGAAGAGATGGAAAACACAGTTCCGCCTACCTTGTCAATGAATTGAGGGCGATAAGACAGGGGTTCAGGGCCAGGGCCGTCCTCTGCCGTCCTTGAACGGCCTTAAACGGCCCGCTCTTTGCCCGGTCTTCGCCCCGGCGTTCGCCCCGCGCGCGTCCCGCGATGCGCGGTCAAGGTGGCGTTTATGGCAAGTGCAAGGTTATGGGGGCGGGGCACTGGAAGGGGGCGCGGCGCTCACGGGAAGAGGACCAGCTGGAGATGGTGTTTGCTGGTCCTCGCAGTCCCGGGGCCGGCGCCTCGTCCTCCTCTGCGGCCTCGCGTTGGTGCAGGTCTCTCAGCGGCACTTTAACAGAGAGCTATGCTACTCCTGTAGCAGGGGAAACGGACAAACAACAGTCTTGGCAGCAATTAGGCTCCACGAGTGGCACCCGCGAAGCGGGTGCCGCGAGCAGTTGTAGTGGTAGGCTGGGGGCGGGGCACTGGAAGGAGGCGCGGCGCTCACGGGAAGAGGACCAGCTGGAGATGGTGTTTGCTGGTCCTCGCAGTCCCGGGGCTGGCGCCTCGTCCTCCTCTGCGGCCTCGCGTTGGTGCAGGTCTCTCAGCGGCACTTTAACAGAGAGCTATGCTACTCCTGTAGCAGGGGAAACGGACAAACAACAGTCTTGGCAGCAATTAGGCTCCACGAGTGGCATTTAAACTCGCATTGCCGTACCTGTGCAGTACAGAATACTCACGGCTCCACCCTAGTGGATAGTCTAGTGCGTAAGCGTTTTAAGACCACGCTTGACATTTCCAACGGTTTTTATGCCCATCGTTTGGATGGTCTGAGTTCCCAATGGACCTCCTTTACTTGCGGCTGTGTCCAAAAACAATTTCGGCGTTTGCCTATGGGCTATAAGAATAGTCCTGGGATTTTTACTGCCCGCATTGTCTCTCTTTTGAAGAGAATAGATCCAGATGCATGCTCGTATGTGGATGACATTTATCTCACAGACGACAGACTTTGGGAGCATCTGTGTCGTGTAAATCACTAAATTTGTACCTTTGCAGACATGGGTTACAAATTCAACTTTGCAAAATCGCACATTGCAGAGTATACAGTGTTGTTCCTGGGCTACGAGCTCAACAATGAAGGTAGAGGTTTAGCTCCTCACTTCTTGAAGAACTGCGCACAACTGCGCGCTCCTACAACTCTGAAAAAATTACAGTCTTTACTGGGTTTTTTAAATTTCGGGAGAACTTACATTCCGGAATATGCCCAGCATATCAAGCCTTTGTATGCTTTGATACAACCAACTTTTTCCAAATCATGCTGGCTGCCTGAGCACTCAGCCATTCTGCAGTCCTTGCAGGCTGATCTGCTTGCTTCTAATTTTTTACTGACTCGTGACAACCCCACCAACCTGATGATAAGAACCATTCCTGGGACGGTGGGTTCCACGTACCTAACTTTTAATGAAGGAGACACAGTACCTAATGCTTACAAGTCGCACTTGTACACATCGGCAGAAATGCGGTTTTCCACTGTGGAGAAAGTTTTAACGGCTGTACAGATGGCGATTCTTAAGGAACGTGGTCCGTCACAGGGAAAACGCATGTTGGTTGTTACCCCATGTCTTCATTTGGAGGCAGTTACAAAAGCCAGTGTACCAAATTTTAAAGCTTTGCAGCCTCGGTGGATTCAATGGGCTGCTTCCTTGACGTCCATGGATGTCACGTTTATTTTTGACGCCTCATTGCGGTCGCAGGAGTACTTGCAGTATGAATTCGTTTATCCTGCTCCTCTGGCTATGCGACCTTTGGAGGATTTCTATTGCATCATTTACACTGATGGGTCGGCGCAGGTTGCGCATGGCTCTAAACACGCCTATGTTTCCGCATGCGCCATTGTGGTCGGTGCCATGGTGAACGATGAGTTCAAGTCCAGAGTCATGCACACGCAGACTCTAGGGGACTGCACCGCACAATTGGCAGAGCTTCAGGCTCTGATGCTTGCATTGAAGTACCCTGATCCTAGTGTGACGACTCTTATTGTGAGTGATTCCTATTACTGTGTCCATTCTTACAATGAAAACTTGTTCTTTTGGATTCAATATGACTTTCGTGATTCCAAAGGTAGCACAATAAAACATAAAATGATCTGGGTTTGGGTGGCTGAGCTTAAAGAGCAGTTGCCACTTGTGTTTGTAATTCATACTCTTGGCCACCAGCGTGTTGAAGTTCACGCTGTGGGTAACTCGCTTGCTGATGAAGCAGCTAAATCAGCAGTATCTACATACTTGGTTGCAGCAGTTACACGGTCAAAAAGTAAGATTGATGATGATATCTTGGCGGCTGTTGCTGCAACTTAGAAGGGAAGTAAACATCCTACGGGGTTCCCTTCGAAGTACACATGACACTTAAGTCCCGATAAGGTTCCTTATGTGACAATTCCCGAGGTTGGGGAACGGTTGATTCCCAACTCGGACCACAGAAATACACTGATCACAGCGGCACATGAGGTGTTGCGTCTGCGCATGCGGGCGTCTCGGCCACTGTATCTCAATTACAACAACTTTTCTGGTGGCGGGGACTGTACAAACAGACGCGTGATTATGTCCTTCAATGTGACATTTGCCAGCAGATTAAGCCTTCGACTGTACGCGTCCGCCACAGACACAGTTGTACATTTCTAATAAGCCCCTAGGTTGCGTTTATTTAGATCACTGCGGTACTTTTTCTTCTGATACTGCGTATTAGTACATCTTAGTAGCAGTAGATTCATGCACACGCTTTGTGTGGGTATGGCCCCATCGCAGCGCTGATTCACGGACTGTCATAAGAGATTTGCATGTCATGGTAGGGATTTTTGCCTGTGGTACCTTCCATTCGGATCAGGGTCCGGCTTTCGCCTCTAAGGCGTATAAGGATGCCATGACTTCGATGGGGGTCTAAGTCAAGTTTTCGTCTCCCTACAGACCTGAGGGTAACAGTGTAGTGGAACGAATGAACCGTGACTTAAAGCAATCATTGACAGCTCGAATTATAGGCACTGGCAGAAACTGGCTGGCCCACCTCAATAACGTGCAGCGTGCTCTTAATATTCTCGCTAGAAGGTCTCTGGGTGGGCGGACCCCATGCGAAATGCTCTTTGGTATCAAGATGTACGTCCCGGACCTTGACGGTCTAGACTGCGTGGCCCGAGCCACAACCTTTGACGTAGATGAACATTGCAATGTTTTACAGGATCTACAAAAGACCAGAGACAGTCTTGCAAAGGAACATTTGCCCTCCACATCGGATGATGCGTTGCAGATCCCGGTAGTTGGCTGGCTACCCCAACTTGGAGAACTGGTTCGAGAGAAGATCGATAACAAGAAAGAATTTGGTCCTTCCTATCGAGCTCCGGTTCCTGTGCTTGGCGTGAAGGACACAAGAACAGTCATTTTGCCACCACTTCCAGGTCGTAAGGAAAACAGGTTTACTTCTTAGTTTAACACCGGCGGTCTCCTGTCCTTCGATTGTGAGAAATTCTGTTTTGGCCACTGCTTCTAATCCTGAGCCAGAGGTGGCCCTCGAAATGCCTGCAATTTCCAGTCCTTTATTAAGTTCTTTACCTGGTGATATCGTTGATGATCTTGATTACACTTACCCAACTAACTTATCGATGCCTGATTTGCAAACATGTTTGGCCACTGAATCCAGATTTTCTTTTGACACTGTTTCACACAACTCCAAGAAGACCTCACATTTTGCAGTTTATGCCAGTCTATTTAAAAACATATTTTGATTCCCCCTTGGACATATATTTGGCTGGTGCTTTTTTCAATTTAACTTTTTATGTCAATTGGTTTTGTGTTTTATTTTTTTCGAATCGTCAATGGACACTATGTCGAGGAGAGAACATGCATTCGACATCTAAATGGAACTTTGGCCCCCCTTTCCTCATCGCATTCAGCACACAGACTGAAAAGAGACTTGAGTTTTGTTAACATCACTGCTTGGCCTGTCCTTGATGGGATTGTGTGGGATGCCGTTAAGTTTAAAATCCATGGCCCTACTGAGGTTGTTAATGTCCCTAATGTGCTCAGGGTAAACATGGGGGATGTAGTAAAACAAAACTTACGTTCTGATGATTGGGATGTTCAGGCCGTGGAAGCTTTGTTTTCTGATTTGAAATATTATGCTGCCTTTGATGCTGAGGATTTGTACTTAGAATCTGCTAACTATGGTGATTTGTTTTGCTACCAACATTTTGGCAATCACTACTTACATAAAACTAGTTCCAGAAGGAATACTGTAAATTACACGCAATGGGAGCATTGCCCAGCTCCGTTACAAGGCAGTTCGAGTACCTTTTTGAAAAAGTACACTTATTTTACCGACTTTAATAAGACCAATCCCGAGTCTTTTTATTTTAAAATGACACAGAAGTCGATGTCCAAGGTTAGACCTACCGATACTAAATTATTGTACTCGAAGTCCTTTCTTGATCAGCAGGCTTTTGGCGGCTACGAGTTGTGGAAGGAAACTATTGACCTTAAATCTGTTTGGGGTTCTAAAAGCTGGCAGGTACAAGGCACTGAGGCTTTGCACCGTGCATGTCTCATCCCAAATCATATGTTGTTTTTGAATTCAACCATTTCACAAACGACTTGCTTTGGATTGGCTACTTCTAAAAAATTGAATACTCCTTCCTTTCCAGATTTGGAAGAATATTCGGGTTGGAGTAATACTACCAAATTTACACTCAGAGAGTTACAAACTCTATTGCTAAATTCCTCCTTCAACATATCCAGTTTGGATCCGAAATCTTGGCTGATGTGGCACAGGAGTACTGATTCATGCCAGCATCGTTTTCTGGGTTTTGCTGATGGCTTTACACAAGTCAGACCTGATCCACGTTTTGAAACTGACCATTCTGTCACCACTTATTCAGTAGGCAAATTATGTCAAAATTGGCTGCGGCTAAACTTCATCTATCCAAGCTGAATGATGATGTAGATTTAAATGATTTCATAAAAGGCCCGGCTAGTGGTAGATCAAAAAGATGGATATATGCGATTTACAATGAAATCTGGAAGACATCACAGATTGAGGGGGCTACACTCCTTAGAGCTATTGATCAAGCTAATCTAGAGAAAGTGCTTGCAGTTGTAGATAATAGTATTAACATGCTTTCTTCCCGCATTTACACATTAGATAATATTGTGTCCTCTGTCATGGATATTGTGCAGGATGAAGTGTCTGTGTTATACCATGGTCAAAATCAATTGCATTCCATTATACAATTTGCATGGACCCTGCAGACGCTGAAATCTGGCAAGGTGCCATGGACTTACATGAATGTGTCCTCCCTCTTTGCCCCTTTTAATTTAACTGACAAGCAGCGCTTGCTTTCAATGCGCGATGCATCTTTTTCCATGTTGCATATTGAAAGGTTGGAATCCTTACCATTCTCTGTGGCGGAGGTCACTGCTGCAACGTGGCTTATCCACGGATTAATCACATTACCGTTTGCTTTGTATAAATTTACAAATTGTATGCGATATATTGCTATAGGTCGATATGAACCATTGGGTAATTTGTTTCTCCATGAAGCCTGGTCACTCCCATTTACTTACAGATGTTTGAAAGACGGACAAGAAGTGTATCTAAATGGGGAAGAGTGTACGGAGACATCTTTAATGTGTAGACACATTCAATTGCACAGTTCTTGTAACCAAGACTGGACGAATTTAGCCTGTGTTTTGATAGGAACTCCAGTTCCCGCAATAGTCCCCACTTTCACATTACAGGCAAACGGCAGTTATTTACTTTTAAATAATGAAGATTGTTGTGGGTTAATTAGAGGTGTTGCTTATGTGGTGACTGTATCTGAACGTGTGGTCTGCTGCAAAAATGTTCTGTACCCACCCCCGCATGGGAAAGGGGATGTTTCCATCTGGCAACGCATCCCAACCTTGATGGCAGAGTTCAATGGCATGAGTAGAATAAGAGCCCTTTTGTTGCAAAAAGAAGTGGCCTTGAGTTCGGCTCGTGAAACATTTGTACTTCACATAGCTAACACCCGCACAGAAGTGCAGGCTCTTTTAAATACTGATTTACCGTTGCATTTCAGCGAGCTGATTCATTCAGTCTTTAACGTGTCCTCCACTTCTGGGCTCGCACACTTTCTTAAGATAGTTAGCAGTGGTCTCGTGACTTCCTTTGAAAAAATATTTGGGGTCATTCCTGCTTTCTTCCATTCTATATTTTCAAGTCTGTTTGGTGGATTCCCGGTTTTGCTGGCACTAGCCGCAGGCGTTCTGGTGATATTTAGTTTTATTAAAAATGGATGCCCTTCCTGTGCTACACACCGCACAGCCCCACCTGGCACTGTTTCGCAACAGGATGCTTGAATACTATGGCACGCTGCCGCTTGCGACATTAAGCACGGCATATGGATTATCGTTTCGATTTTCCTATTTTACATGTGTCCAGCCTGTGTTTCATTGCCTGAGCTGCGATTTCAACTGGGCCCTTGATTTGTGTCTCTGCATGACGGTGTCTCCTGACGTCGATTTTAATTATCTGATGAGTCCCTTAGTTACTCACGAGTTGGTTTGTTCTGGCGAAAGGATTATGGCCTTGGCAGCGATGCATGGACTAATGGGTCATTGGAACATACTCGCAGCGGCGCACGTTTTCTTGGCACAGAGCTTTATTGAGAACCCACTGAGTTGTCCTCTGATGGTGATAGAGACTCCGGTACTGGAAGAGCACGTATGTTCTTTCCCACTATTAAATTGGATGGCTGAACTGTTTTCGGATGATGACAGTGACTTCCTGTTGGAGGCTGTTGCTGCATATTATGCGTATTCAGTCTTGTCCTAAAGGCTCTCCAGGTTTTTGATGACAACCCGTTTTATACTTACATAACTTTTTTGGGCTAATTACGTATCAATTTTTCACCCCCCAGACCTATTGACTTGAGGGGAAGTGAACAATGGATTGGCAATTTGGAATTTTTAAGTTGACTTATGTAAACTTTTTTCCACCATTTAAAAATGTTGACATTGTTCATCGTTCTTGGACTCTGCTTTCATGATGTGCCCCTTGCCTTATCTTATCTTATCTTATCCGTGCTCGGATCATGGGGGGATGTCATATAGTTACTGCTTATCTATATACCGTGTTAAGTTGGCATGAGCTTATTAAATGTTTAAAAGCCATTTTACCTTTTTGCTGCTTCTGCACACGACACATAATTGTTGTTTTAGTTTCAGCCTAGAAGAGCGTTGTGATTTACATGAGAATAATATGTTATTGCTCTGATATCAGCTTTGCTTGGTAAACTATGTCTGTACAGTGAGTGCTGAAGCCTCAAGGATAACTCGTTCTTCAAATCAATAATTCATTTGAATTGATCTATTTATTTTAAATTCAGAGTCAATTCAAATGAATTATTGATTTGAAGAACTAGATTTATTTCTGTTCTTCTTGATCCATTCGTTGTTGTGAATGAATTGTAGTATTGGCAATTGGTTATTGTTTCTTAGATGTTAAGGCTTGGCCTTACTGCAAATAAGCCAAACCCTTGCTTTGTTTCACGTCAAGGATAACTCGACACAGTATTGTTGTGAGGTCTGATCTTCGCACCTTCCTAGACATAACATAAATGCAGCTGCTGCCAAAATCTGGCTTTAGGCGCCTTTTATATTGCTTTGGTTAGAATACATTACACACACTTGATGGTGCTTCGCATGCAGAGAGCTGGTGAAAGATGATGTGATCCTCTACCACTGAGATCTTGAGGTATGGGTCCGTCCTGCTAAAACCCAAAGAGACCTTCTTAGATATAATATAATATACTAGATAGGGAGGGTGAGAATTAGGTTTTGTTAACTCCTATTCATTACAGCATTTTAGCATGCTGTCACCTTTTGCTTTCTATGGACTAGTAACTATGCTGATAACTTTGTTTCTTATAATATGTTTGCTTGTATTATCTAAGATACTGCGTTTGAGAACCCTGCATTAGTAGATAAATATTTCAAATATGCCCGTGTCCTCTTTTACTCCACGTTCTGGTTTGAAATGATTGTATAACGAAAGAGTGTTCATGTGTTCCACGATACCTGAGGTATTCTAAGTTCATGTTCTGGTTTGTCTAAACATTGGGAGTTTGTTATGACCAATGAGACACTGTAGCTAGCTTGGGTACTGAGGTGAGTTTTGGGTCATCCTAATTCACTGAGGTTCCAAATCTCTATGCACAGTTCTGTAGGAGAACGGAATTCCGGCTACAGTCCTTAATCCCTCACTCTGGTGCTCATCCCACCCGACCTCCTACTGTTCAAGGTTCTCACCCCTTTTTTGATCCCTGACTCCCTCTTTCCTTCCCCTCTCACATGTTCCTTAGCCCACTAACATCTCCCACTAACGTTTCCCATAGGACCCGCTTCGTCCCACTTGGTATTGCCTCAACCTCCCCCCCTCCTCAGCCTCTCCCCATTCCAATACCCTACCCCCCGCTTCTCCATCCTTTCCTTCCCATCCTAGGCTAATCTCTCAGGACTTGCAGTGGCCCATTGCAATAAATGCAATTAGATCGTGTAAAACTTGAGTTGTTTTTTACTGTCTGTATTGGTTTTGAGTACTACCTCATTGTAATTTTGTTAAATTGCAAATAATACCCATGTAAAGTGCTATGATTCCCTCGGGTACAGCCAGTGCTACAATAAACCTTTTAAATAAATAAATAAGGTTTTATAACTTCTTGTCTGTACATTTTAAAAGAAATTCAATAATAGCATATTATTGGATGTATCCTTGCCATTTAACTGAGTCCTTTAATCCTAGTTTTATGGCTTTTCTTTCTCCAGTTATTAACTAATAACCTCTTCCAATGTTAACCTATGGGCTGGGGATCTGCAATTACAAAATAAACTGTGCAGTTTTTCAAATACCAGGGCCTATAAAACAGGTTTTATAAGGACCATGCTCATACCTGCAGGGACCCCACCCTTGGAACACCTAGGAAAGAACAGGGCTTCTGAATATATAAAATACGGCATATCCTCATTTCACAGTGTTTCTATCACTGAAATCGATTTTGGGTAGCACTTTACCACAATGTAGGGAGTGAAATATGCAATATAAAAACCTTTTTTATAAGGATTCTCCTTATAAGTACCTGAACCCCCTCACCTGGGACACCTAGGCGAGACCCTGGGGGTACCTACCATGCCCAAATATTGGAGTTTATCCAATTTTAAGTGCCCCAAACACCAAAGTAGAATTTGGGCACCCTGTGCATTTTAAAAGCAGTCCTGCAACACAGGACTGCTTTTAAACTGACCTCAGGCTCCAGCATTGCACACATACGAGTGCAGAAAAGGCTGCTGGCCTCTAAACTGCCCTGCCTATTCTATGCTAGCGGTTTAAAGGTAGTTTCAACCCCCCCCTACCCTATTATTTACTAGGGCCTTATGGGGGAGGTCATTCCAATCACAGGGGTACCCTAACCTAAAGTGTCCCCTAGTGTATGTAGGTGTTTTCACTGTATTCCAAGTGTCTCTTTCAGCATACCACTTACCTTGGGCATGGTTAGGCAGAGCCCAGGGTCAGTTAGAGTCAGTTACCACCAGTACCAGTCAGCAAAAGATAAGGGGGTGTCCGGGGCACAGAATCACTTTGCAACACCAGCTAATCACCAAAATATTAAAAACATTTGGCTTTGTCCATCATGTGACATGTACTAACCACAACCACTGAATTAGAGCTTGCGATGTAAGCCACTCTTATGCATTTTCCTAACTAACACACCTCTCTCCTGCACACAGGCCTCACCTTGTCCTCTTGTTTTTTATAGAAGTAGATAGGAAGAGGTTTTTCTTCTGGCTGCTGTTAATGGTACTTTAACATTTCATCCTAAAATAGTTTTTCTTGTTAAATAAGAAAATACAAAAACACCTGTGTTTTAGTCTAGTCTAGGTAAAATGAATGATCTCTGAATCACCTAGATGTAATGGACTTAAGTTAACGAAAGGGCAAATAAATAAACAAACAATCCCTGGGGACACGTGGGAAGTAAACATTGATCCATTCAAGTGTGGTGTCATTTAAACATATGTCCCTGTTTTTTATGGAAGACATATACAATGCAGTGTAGTCTTTTGAGTCTTCACTGTCAGTCCAGCATGGGAATAATACATAGGCTGGGTTGGAAATAGGTGTAGATGGAATTCACATAAATCAGTGCAGCGTAATCATGTTTAATTAGCTAAGCATTCTGTGAGCTTCCACAAAATTACAATTATATAGAATCGCAATTTTGCGATTTCTTAAATGCAATGCATGATTTTTTTTAAATTGCGAAATCGCAAATAGGAAGTGGTAAATTACCATGAAGTTAACCTTCAAGGTATTTTTCGAAAAATTTAAAAAATGCACAAAAGTGCATTTTTGAAAGTTTCATTTTTAAGGTACATTTCAGGGGCGCAGGGGGGGGTCCTTTGGACCCCCCCTGCACCCTTGAAATTGCATTCTCATTTTGCGATTCCTTAATTGCGAATCGCAAAATGAGAATGCCTTCACATTCATTCCTATGGGCCTCTAGGCCCATAGGAATCAATGGAAAGGGATTCCTTAATTACGATTCGCTTTTTTAATGCATAGCCGTTTGCGAATTCTTAATTGCGATTCCTTAATTTTCGCAATTAAGAATTCGCAAACGGGAACATTGATGCATGTGGCCGATAGTCACCAAATGTGCACTCAAGGTAGGATTCTCCCACCCCCCCAATGGCCTGTCAGCGTAGGCACAAAAAATAGCTGTATCTTCCTTGATTTACTATCTGTGCCATGCACACTGGTCTATTGAATTATCTACCATTTAAGTATCTACAGTAGTTGGTCTTAAAATCGCTTCTGCACACTATAGATCTGATTAATAAGACTGTCCCATCTTTTTATGTGCAGAGAGCAAGAAAGTTATCCGTTTTGCCCTGATCACCCCCATTTGTTGACTGATACTGGTGGTAACTGACTCTTACTGCTTTCAGCAGCTTTGAGGAACTTAAGTGTGCACTGTTGTGTTGTCTGCTTTCATTTCAAAATCAGCCCTGCTTTGCCAGCTGCTTATAAATTGAAAGTTCATGCTAATTCGACGTTGGATTTAAAGGTACTATCAAAGTATTAAACCTTATTTTTATATATAACTCACCACTAAGTTCTACCTTAAGTTTCCCAGGGTAGGGTGCCATATGCAAATAAGCAGGGGCATTTTAAAATAAGTTTCATATGCCCTGGTGAGGAAAAAACTACCAATTTCATGTTTCCCCCATTGTAACATTTTAGCTCCATTGGCTAAACCTGGAATACTGTAATAATATTTCAAGGACTCAAAAGATTAGTAATGATAAATCCAACAACTTGCCACTGTTGAATTTATCATAACTAATACACAAAAGTAGCTTTAGAACTTTCTTTCCTGTGAGACAAAATCCAGCATTCTAGCAGCCTCTGCTGATTGGCCAGCCCTTAACAGGCTTAGCCAAATTGGTTTGATGAGGTGATAAGTGGCCTGCATAGAGACAGAGGATATACGGGGGAGGGAGCTCTGCAGCTGCAGAGAACCGGCCAGGAAAGGGGGGGTACACAAACTGGGCTTCATAAAGAACAAGACATTAAGGAATGCCAGCCAGACCTACCCCCTCGTACTGTACCCCCCAGCCAGATGTAGCCCATGGAATGGAATTTGCAGGTGGACTGGAAAAGGAGTATTAAGGGAAATGAGCCACACCAGTATGTTGGCTTAGCCAGCTCTTACTTCCAAGGAGAGAAGCTCTCCATCCTGAATTTTAAAGCACAGTGCTTTGTGGGACTAGAACGTGCCACACTTTGAAGGAAGCAGTCATGCTTTTAGGTGGTACCCTGTACTCCATTGGGCAGGGCTGCCCGCCTACCTGTCACCCCAGAACTTTTGATAAATATATGATAGCTGCACAGCAACTCAGATCTGTGGCATGAAACTACACGGAGCCCTGTTTGAACCCTGGTCTGCACCCCAAAGGATCGCACTCTGAAGGATGATCCTGCTGCACACGTAGAACTACGGCCCTGAGAACTTTGCCTTGCTTCAAAAAGGATTAAGTAGTGGACTCCCTGAAAGCAACAGGTTAACAGAGCTCACCTGCACCATCTTTCCTAAGAAGTCCCCAGGCTGGAGTGCATCCAATGGACTTTGTGGGCCTTGTGTATTGTGGGAATTGTAGTCCTAAAATTCTAAAGACCATCTCAGAGACTCTAAACCCTTCGATTTGTGTTTTGGATACTTTGAACTTTTAAGAAGAACTTCAGGAAGAAGTTACAGAAGTTTGGAGAAGTTTTGGAACAACTTTTGGAAAAAGCTCCATAAGGTGACTGAACCGTCGAAAATAACCAGGCCTCTGACATCGAACCGCAACCCGGCTCGGATTTCAGGTTTGTCCCACTGAAAGCTTCAGAGCTTAAGACTTCCACAATTTCAGTGAGGCCTCGTGTTGAGCTAAGCAGCTGACTTCGACTTGAATCCTGACCTGAAGAGGAGGAACGCTCGACAATGAGAGAAAATCCTACAGAAAGGTTTCTAAGTGTGACGGAAAATGTTTGACCAGGGCCTCCTGCTTAGTGTATCCGACTAGAGCTTCATTGCAGTTAGCCTCAAATTTTGACTTTGTCCTGGTCAAGCATGATCAGATGTCCTAAGTTGGTGCAGTATGTTTTTAATTGCTAGATAATAATTATTCTTAAAGAAATCATATCTCCAGACCCTTTCATTGGATCTTTGTCATTTTGGCCTAATTTTAATCATAAAAATATTTCCTATTTCTATAAATTGGTTCTGGATTTTTATTGTGTGTTTTGTCTAACTTATTTAGTGTATTGTTGTTTTCAAATGCATCACACACCTGTACCCTAAGTTCAGCCTGCCTGCTCGCAACCAGTTACCTTGGGTTGAGCCAGGAGCTAATATATTTATACCTTAACTGGACCTTATCTTGCGGATGAGGTCTTACTGCTAGTGGTGGTACATGCTTACTCCTACCAATAATCCACCTTCCAACACAAAGTCATAAAGATACTATAGGAAAAATCCATTGTAAATAGCAAACAATTGTAAACTTACACAAATGTGCAAGTTTACCTTTGTGACTCGGGCCTCTATATTAAAGAGTGGTGGTAGCCGCTCTTTAGTTATAGTTAGTGTTAAAAGAGATAGAAATTCCTTGGGATTTTGCCCCATAATAACTTTGCGCCTCCTTGAGGAATCACCCTGAAAATGTGCAGACCTATTCCTTCTTCTACATTGGCAGATAATGCAAAGTGTTCTGGTAATTGGGGAGGAGGGTGCAAAGAAAAAAGGGAGTCCCAAAACAGGTTTTGACCCCAAAGCTGCTGTTGCATAATTTCACAGTATTTCACAGAAGTAAAGTGACACATAAAGATGAAAAGTCATTAGGTGATTGGGTAATGACTGTCTTTACAGAAGTTAAATGCAAACATGTTGTTTTACAGAACAGTTTGTCTGTGTTCTGCTTTAAACCTGCAGATCTTTGTAAGTAGTAGGTTTGGTATTTCCCACTCCCTAGTATTAGTATAGTAAAGTGGGACTAGGTAAGGAAAAATATTGATAAGCTTATATATATATATATATATATATATATATATATATATATATATATATATATATATATATATGCGTGTAACGCTCCCTGGAGCACCGAACAAACAGCACAGCCAGGCAGAGAAACGGACACCACTCCGGTAATTTATGCAGCAAAATTCTTTTTTATTTTATCATGTTGAATGCAGTGTCAAGGGTGCCGCGATCCGACGCGTTTCGGCGATCCTGTCGCCTTGCTCACCAGATGAAAGCGTTATTTAGTGCAAACAATTTAAATATACCACTACCAATCACCGTACTTTTCAGATAGGTCACATGGTCATTCTACATAGTAATGGATAAGGAAAACAGACTCACTGAAACTTACTCTATGTTCAGAGAGTCCATATAACCATTTTTTTGAATAGTAACTGTTTAAATACACATAATGTATGCCTATATATCCAACATTTGATTTCTATCGGATATCAAGATTGCAATGTACTTTAAATTGATCTTAATTAAATTTCAAAAGTAAATGTTTAAAACCATAAATATTATGCTAAATATTAAAAACATAACATTCCCTTGCAATCAATATGTGTAAACTACCTGCGTAAATGCAACAATATTTGTGGCATAACAGAACTATCTCATATATGTATTTAAACTTTCCAACTATTTGACCAAATTTAAAGTTTTGTTTCTGGCCTTTTTTGAAAAAAGTGCTTAAGTGCAAAAAGTGCGAAAGGTGAATAAAGTGCAATTACAGTTCAAATACAAAAATGTTCCCAGCCGGGAACATACAAATAAATGCTCGTCAGAGAGAGAATCAGCATTACATTATGTTACATTTTACAACCAATTACTCAGGCAATTTCTTCAAAGACGCTAATAGCGAGTTGTTGATGTACAGTCCATAGCTCATAGATAGTGGTACATGTCCTCACACATGTTCAGTCCACGTGGGTTCTTAGTGTCAAGTTCTAAAATATAGCGAGTTTCCAACTGCCGCAACAATTTGTCTCTATTTCCGCCTCTTTTGTTAATGGGGACACTGTCAATGACAAAATAAGAGAGTACATTCAAATTATTGCCATGTTCTGATTTGACGTGTCTGGCGACAGGATAAGTTTGGTCTGAATTAACAGTGGCTCGCAGATGTTGTAGAATGCGTGCTTGCACTGGAAGTTTTGTACTTCCGACATAGCGAAGACCACATACACAATTTAAAACATATACTGCATATTCCGTTTTGCAATTGAAATTGCCCTTGATTTCACATACCTCATCAGAAAATGCAGTTTTATATGTTTTAGTGTTTGATCCAAACTTACAGGCCCTACAGCTGCTACATTTATAGAAACCCTTTTTAGTTGAGTACCACTTATCTTTGTCGAGCAATTCAGGACTATTTCTGACCAAATCTGATCGCATGGAGTATGCTTTCCGATACGTTATATTGGGCTTTACCGGTAAAACTCCCCTTAAAACACTGTCTGTTAAGACAATGGGCCACTGTGTATTCATGATTTTCCTTATGGCCTGTGATTGCTTGCTATACGTGGTGATGAATCTGCACTCGGAATTTTGTTTTTCAGTAATATCCGAGGTAGGTTCAATTTCAATATTATTAGCAGCTGGTTGTAATAAGTAACGTCTATCCAATTGATTGACTTTTCTTAAGGCTGCTTTGATTTTACCTATTCCATAACCACGTGATGTTAGTCTAGCTATAGCAACATCTTGAGAAGTTTTCCAAGCTTCCTATATATATATATCGTCAAAACTCCCAGATGCTTGTAGCAAAAACGGAGAAACTGACACTTTCTTTTCTCTTGAACGGCAGGTATTTTATTTTTTCAAAATTTTACGAGTGAACCGCAAAGTGCAAAAAAACAGACGCGTTTCGGCGAACTCGGTCGCCTTGCTCACTGGATAAATATGACATGTGACCCAACAAATTTAAAACACCAAAAACCAATCCTATACTTTAAAGTCACATGACCTGTAGAAAGACATGGTAGAAAGAGTCTGTATACCACGCTTAAACTAGCAAGGACACTGGCGATTATAAATTGTAAATTGTACAACTCTAAAATCAGAACGATAAATCTGAATAATAAAAGGTTCAGCAATACATACTTTTGCAAATAATATCTGTACAAATACATTGAGCATATTTCATTCATATAACAAAACACAACAACAACATTTTTCATGTACATGTAAATCAACCACAATTGGAAAAATCGTTCAAGGATAATAATAACCACATAATACATAATCATTTTTCCCCCTTGAACTCCAATTTATGAACATATCATATTGCTTTCAGTTGCATTTTCATTCACTACAAAAATAGTCCCAATGATTCTGAACCGAAGCCTACAAATTGTATTCACCCTATCAATATGATGACATCCAAAAAAAGTGTAAGTGCTAAAGTGTTTGTGCATAAAACAGTGTTTGTTTTTATATATATAGATTAAATCTATATCAACCCCAATATTTACATAACATTTTCACCAAATAACCTAAAATCCCAGCCGGGATCTATGTAAATAAATTGAGGAGTTGGGCAGAGAGAAAGCCTTGAGAGCAATTTCACATTTAAATATTGTAGTCTACTATGAAAAATCAATGAACTTTAATTTCGATTAAATTAGATCGGTAGTCGATGTCTGTTTATGAACTTTTATATTTCATAGAAAAGATATGTAAAAAAACATTTTTGGACTATAGGGTTGAAAAACCCATGGACAGATTGCAGAAATCAAATCCGATTCTAGACCAAACTCATCCTCCATTCAATATATTAATATTATTAGTCAATACAAAAAAGTCAGTAGATCCGTACAAGTGCACCAATAAATAGCATAAAACCAATCATTCATAAATAATTATAAAATCATGTTAAAACACATATAAATTGAGCACAAGAAAAAAACCTAAAAACGATTTATGTAAAAAAGACTAAAAACATAATTTAATAGGTTTAAAAGTCACAGTAAAAAACTTTAAAACCACTGTACCGCATATCAACTCTTCTTCTCATACAAAATTAGTGAACCTGAAGGTGTAGAGATAATAATGTAAATCCTCACAGATATTTAACCCCCTCGGATTTTTTGTGTCGAGCTTAATAATATATTTAGTTTCAAAGTTGTCTGAGGGTCCTCTCCCTGTTGCCATCTCTCTTATTATGTGGGACACTGTCAATTACAAAGTATTGCAGAACATTGAAGTTGTTATTGTGCTCTGCTTTGACATGCCTGGCAACAGGGTATGATGGATCTGAATTAACCGTGGCCCTCAGATGCTGTAAAATTCGAGCATGTACTTGAAGCTTTGTGCTTCCCACATATTGCAGTCCGCAAATACATTTCAAAACATAAACAGCATAGTCAGATCTGCAAGTATAATGCCCACCGATTTTAATCGGGACCCCTGAAAAAGCATTAGAGTATGAGGTGGTATTTACTCCAAACTTGCATGCCTGGCATGTACTGCATTTAAAGAAACCTTTCTTGGGGAAAACCAATTACTTTTATTATAGAGCTCAGGGCTAGTTTTCACTAGATCACTTTGCATGGAGTGTGCCTTACGGTATGTAAAATTTGGTTTATTAGGTAAAAATCCTTGTAGAACAACATCAGTTAAAACTATTGGCCATTGGGTATTGATAATTTTCCTGATTGTCTGTGACTGCCTACTATATGTTGATATAAATCTGCAGGAGCTCACAGATGGTCTCTCGTGATTTTCTGCAATATTAGTCAAAGTGCGGGTGCTCACCATAGTTTTAGATGTGACTTGTATCAAATCGACCTATCTTTACTGTTTGCCTTTTTAATTGCGAGATCCAATTTGTGAGAGTCATAGCCCTGCTCTAGCAGTCTACATTTGGCAGTAGCTTGAGCCTCCTTCAAGGCCCTCATTGTGCTACATGCCCTGCGAATTCTCAAGAACTCCCCATAAGGCAGGCTCGCAATCGTATGGTGTGGATGGAAACTAGAGGCATGCAAAAGTGTTTTGCCCGCTGTTGGTTTCCTATATAGACTAGTTTCGATTATATCATTATGTATTTCAACCTTAATGTCCAAAAAGGTGGTGGTAAAGGGATCAATGTGTGATGTGAATTTCAAATTAAGCTCATTCACATTGATGAGGTCCACAAATGCCTTTGCTTCATCCTCAGTCCCCTTCCAGATTATAAAAACATCGACTATATATCTCCACATTTGCATAAAATGTTGTTCATAAAGTGCCTTGTGCTCCATTTTGAGGACATGCTCCTCTCACCAGCCTACATGTAAACATGCATAGCTGGGGGAGAAGCATGCCCCCATTGCTAGGCCTTGCTTTTGTTTATAAACTTTGCCATCAAACAAAAAACATTGTTAAAAAGACACCACTGTATCATTCCTAAAAGCATTTTGTTATGTTGATACCTTTCAATACTCCTATGCCTAAGATAAAAATCTATGGCATAGAGACCGTCATCATGCCTGATGCAAGTATAAAGCGAAGCAATGTCCAAAGTTAAAAACAAATAGTCCTGGGCCCACTGCACAGTGTTTAATTTAGACATAAAATCCCTAGAGTCCTGCAAAAATGTAGGTAAAGTGGTCACATGTTCCTGAAGATAGAAGTCCACATATCTAGAGGTACATTCGAATGCACTGTCTATTGCTGAAATAATGGGTCTCCCTTGTAATGGGTCTAAACCTTTATGTACTTTAGGAATGAGATAAAACGTGGGTAAAATAGGATGTTCCTTATATAAACATTTAAATTCATCTTTACTAATAAGACCCTCACGTTGCCACTTCAACAAATCATTCCTGTAGTCCCCATTGATTTTCTTGACTGCGACTCCATTACTAAGTTAATAACATTGTGTGTCATTCAGATGTTTATATGCCTCTGTCCTGTAGGACTCCTTATCCCAAAGAACAATATTACCTACTTTGTCTGCATTGTTAATTACTACTGAATCGTTGTTCTTGAGTTTGGTCATTAATTGGAAATATTCTTTACTTTTGCCCTTTAGCTTTGTTTTCTAATTGCATGTGTTTTTGTACAAAGATTTCAATTAATCCGTTATTCGTTCATGAAAAATATCCACGGCGTCCCTTGGCATTATGGGAACGAATGTAGAAGAGGCTTTAAATGGGCTATTGCCTGGTGAGGATATATTGATGTTCTCCTGTTGTGCTATCCCTTGTTTATCACTTTCTTCTATTTCCGATTCTAACAAATTCCCACGCAGTGCATGAAGTGTTGAAAAATATTGATAAGTGCAGGGTTGTTAAAAAATTGCATGTTTACTATTGCTGCTTGTTCTGTGGCCCGCAGCACAAGCCACAATAGTTAACCCCTTCGGGGCTAATGACGAGCTGGGCTCGTCATCGCGCTTACCTGTCCTGCGCGGATGACAAGGCCAGCTCGTCATCAGCCCCACCCTCGGGGGAAGCGCTGGCGCTCCCCCCGAGGCTCTCAGATCGTCATTGTTTTGCTGGGGGCGGCAGTGGAAGAGCTTCCGCTGCCGCCCCCGCCCCCCCCCCCATGGTAATCCCTGATGACGTCAGCGCGCACAGCGCGCGCTGACATCATCAGGGATTCCCAGCGCTCGGGAAGCCATTTGCTTCCTGCGCGCTTCAGAAGAAGGTAGGTTTTGGGACTCCGGCGGGGGTTTGGGGCAGCGAAGAGGCATCAGGGGAGAGGAAAGAGATTTTCCTTTCCCCTGATGTCTCTTTGCAGGGCATTTCTGCCTCACGATCGCGCACAGCGTCGCGATTGTGCGGCGGAAATGCCCCCACTAGACACCAGGGATATACTTTTAGTTTTTAGGAAGTGACCCCTTGGGCAAGGGTCACTTCCAGGCTGGCTGGCAATATGTTTTCGTTTTTCTGCCCCCCCTGGGGGGAAATCGGCCCGTTTTTTCGGCCGTTTTGCCCCCAGGGGGGGCAGAAATTCCCCACTAGCACCAGGGATATAGATTTGTACAAAGATGGCGGCCATTTATTTTGTTTACGTTTTTCTGTCCCCCCTGGGGGCAAATCGGCCCGTTTTTTTTTGCCGTTTTGCCCCCAGGGGGGACAGAAAATGCCCACTAGACACCAGGGATGTAATTTTAGTTTTTAGGAAGCGACCCCTTGGGCAAGGGTCGCTTCCAGGTGGGGTCTGAGTATGTTTTCGTTTTTCTGCCCCCCCTGGGGGGAAATCGGCCCGTTTTTCGGCCGTTTTGCCCCCAGGGGGGGCAGAAATTACCCACTAGAACCAGGGATTTTTGTTGGGGCAATGTGTTTGTTTTGGGAAGCGACCCCTTGGGTAAGGGTCGCTTCCAGGTGGACATGATTGTGTTTTTGTTTTTCTGTCCACCCTGGGGGCAAATCGGCCTGTTTTTTTTGCCGTTTTGCCCCCAGGGGGGGCGGAAAATGCCCACTAACACAAAGTTTTTAGGAAGCGACCCCTTGGGCATGTTTGCTGGTGGTGTGTGTGGGGAGTGGTACTTGGCTGGATGGTGTGCGTGGAGCGGTGCTTGGCTGGCGGTGTGTGTGGAGTGGTACTTGGCTGTCGGTGTGCGCTGAGTGGTGTTTGGCTGGCGGTGTGCGTGGAGGGGTACTTGGCTATCTATGCACAGAGTGGTGCTTGGCTGGCGGTGTGTGTGGAGTGGCGCTTGGCTGGTGGTGTGTGTAGAGTGGTACTTGGCTGTCTGTGCACGGAGTGGTGCTTGGCTGGCGGTGTGTGTGGAGTGGCGCTTCGCTGGTGGTGTGCGTGGAGTGCTACTTTGCTGTCTGTGCACGGAGTGCTGCTTGGCTGGTGGTGTGTGTGGAGTGGCGCTTGGCTGGTGGTGTGCGTGGAGTGCTACTTTGCTGTCTGTGCACGGAGTGCTGCTTGGCTGGTGGTGTGTGTGGAGTGGCGCTTGGCTGGTGTTGTGCGTGGAGTGCTACTTTGCTGTCTGTGCACGGAGTGCTGCTTGGCTGGCGGTGTGTGTGGAGTGGCGCTTGGCTGGTGGTGTGCGTGGAGTGCTACTTTGCTGTTTGTGCACGGAGTGCTGCTTGGCTGGCGGTGTGTGTGGAGTGGCGCTTGGCTGGTGGTGTGCGTGGAGTGCTACTTTGCTGTCTGTGCACGGAGTGCTGCTTGGCTGGCGGTGTGTGTGGAGTGGCGCTTGGCTGGCGGTGTGTGTGGAGTGGCGCTTGGCTGGATGGTGCTTGGCTGGCGGTGAGTGGTGCTTGGCTGGTGGTGCTTGTGGAGTGGCGCTTGGCAGGTGGTGTGCGTGGAGTGCTACTTTGCTGTCTGTGCACGGAGTGGTGCTTTGCTGGCGGTGTGTGTGGAGTGGCGCTTGGCTGTTAGTGTGCGTGGAGTGCTACTTTGCTGTCTGTGCACGGAGTGCTGCTTGGCTGGCGGTGTGTGTGGAGTGGCGCTTGGCTGGTGGTGTGCGTGGAGTGCTACTTTGCTGTCTGTGCACGGAGTGCTGCTTGGCTGGCGGTGTGTGTGGAGTGGCGCTTGGCTGGTGGTGTGCGTGGAGTGCTACTTTGCTGTCTGTGCACGGAGTGCTGCTTGGCTGGCGGTGTGTGTGGAGTGGCGCTTGGCTGGATGGTGCTTGGCTGGCGGTGAGTGGTGCTTGGCTGGTGGTGCTTGTGGAGTGGCGCCTGGCAGGTGGTGTGCGTGGAGTGCTACTTTGCTGTCTGTGCACGGAGTGGTGCTTGGCTGGCGGTGTGTGTGGAGTGGCGCTTGGCTGTTAGTGTGCGTGGAGTGCTACTTTGCTGTCTGTGCACGGAGTGCTGCTTGGCTGGCGGTGTGTGTGGAGTGGCGCTTGGCTGGTGGTGTGCGTGGAGTGCTACTTTGCTGTCTGTGCACGGAGTGCTGCTTGGCTGGCGGTGTGTGTGGAGTGGCGCTTGGCTGGTGGTGTGCGTGGAGTGCTACTTTGCTGTCTGTGCACGGAGTGCTGCTTGGCTGGCGGTGTGTGTGGAGTGGCGCTTGGCTGGTGGTGTGCGTGGAGTGCTACTTTGCTGTCTGCACGGAGTGCTGCTTGGCTGGCGGTGTGTGTGGAGTGCTGCTTGGCTGGCGGTGTGTGTGGAGTGGCGCTTGGCTGGTGGTGTGCGTGGAGTGCTACTTTGCTGTCTGTGCACGGAGTGCTGCTTGGCTGGCGGTGTGTGTGGAGTGGCGCTTGGCTGGTGGTGTGCGTGGAGTGCTACTTTGCTGTCTGTGCACGGAGTGCTGCTTGGCTGGCGGTGTGTGTTGAGTGGCGCTTGGCTGGTGGTGTGCGTGGAGTGCTGCTTGGCTGGAGGTGTGTGTTGAGTGGCGCTTGGCTGGTGGCGTGCGTGGAGTGCTACTTTGCTGTCTGTGCACGGAGTGCTGCTTGGCTGGCGGTGTGTGTGGAGTGGCGCTTGGCTGGTGGTGTGCGTGGAGTGCTACTTTGCTGTCTGTGCACGGAGTGCTGCTTGGCTGGCGGTGTGTGTGGAGTGGCGCTTGGCTGGTGGTGTGCTGGAGTGCTACTTTGCTGTCTGTGCACGGAGTGCTGCTTGGCTGGCGGTGTGTGTGGAGTGGTGTTTGGCTGGCGGTGTGTGGGGAGTGGTGTTTGGCTGGCGGTGTGTGGGGAGTGGTACTTGGCTGGATGGTGTGCGTGGAGTGGTACTTGGCTGTCGGTGTGCGCTGAGTGGGGTTTGGCTGGCGGTGTGCATGGTCTGGTGCTTGGATGGTGGTGTGGGTGGACTGGAACTCTGCTGGCGGTGTGTGAGTAGTTACTTTCTGTTGGTCACTACACACACTGCTAGTTGAGTGACACTCTACGCAGTCCATCATTTTCTGTAGTTGCTATGTCAGATATGTGGGCGTGTGAAAGTGATGGGCGGCTGGCGGTGTGAATGTTTTGTATGTGTCACACGTACAAAAGGTGTATGAATGTCCTTACTGCCCCTGTGTGATATGGGTACTGGTAGTAGCAAAAGACTGACTGGCACCAAAGTGGTCAGGCACTTTACAAAAATTCAAAAAATTATCCAGTGTCTTGATGTTAAAACTCATCTAATCTCATTTGGTCTAAGCCCTAATTGATGGCCCATCTGGCCGAATTTTAATTTGGGGGGCAAATTTGTGTGTTGTTTTTTTAATTGTTATATTGTTTGTGAAATGTGGTAGTAATTTTTTTTTCTTCTCTATTTTTGTCTTGTTCCAGGCTTTTGCTGTTTGGATTGTTGTAGGTTGCGTGTCTGTTTGCAGCTTGTGTAGTTGCTTGTGCTTGGTAAGTGAATGTATTTTGTACTACTTCTCCTTGATGTTTGTCTTTTTGAAAAAGGTTGTACCTCTAGCAGTTTGTGTGGCTCTGTGTTTTTTTTTTCAGGATTAGTGTTTGATGTGCACTTTGTTTTCTAATGTCATTTCTTTTTTTCTTTCTAGTGGGATTTCATTTCTTTTCGCTGTGTCTCAACAGAGTAGGTGCTGGTGAGTGTAGCTATATTTTGTAAGAGTGAAATTGTTTTGGATTGTATTTATCTTTTAGTGAAAGCCTTACCTTGTTTACTTCTTACTTTGCACAGTGTAGGTTGTTGTTCACTTGTGTGTGCAGTCTTCTTGCTTTGTAAGGATAATGGCTAGTCGCAGGATTACTGCTCAGCAGGTTCTTGGTTTGCTTTTTGAGTCTTCCTCGGACCATGGTTCAGAGTCTGAGTCCGATTCGGACTCCCAGGAAGTGGCAGAAGATTCAGGCAGTGAGTTTTCTCTTCGCATGGAATCATCATCATCGGATGATGACTCTTCTTCTAGTGCTGATGAAGGGCCTATGGTACAGGAGGACATTGTGTTGCCGGTAGTGGGCCAAGAGGCACCTGTGCTGCTGCCTAGGGCCGCAAGGTTTCCTTTCTTTTTACGTCGGCAAGAGGCATGTGGGCTGGAGCCTGCACCCAAAAGGCTTCACATTGCTGTGGTGCGCAAAGGGGCATCTGGTGCTTTTCGTCTTCCTGCTCGTGTAGTGCAGCAAGAGGCATCTGGGGCTGTTAGGCTTCCCATTGGTGTAGAGCGGCAAGAGGCATCTGGGCCTGCTGGGTTTCCCGGTGGTGTAGTGCAGCAAGAAGCATCTCAGGCTGCTGGGCTTCCCGTTGGTGTAGTGCAGGAAGAGCCCTCTGGGGATGCTACGTCTTCTGTTGGTGTTGTGCAGCCAGAAGTATCTGTGGCTGTTAGGCTTCCCGTTGGAGAACAGCAGCAAGATGTTTCGGTGCTGCAGGCTGGGGTGGCTGCTCCCCCCGTTGATAGGGATGGCCTCTGGGTTCCCCCTGGCTTGGTGCAGCCGGCATTGCCAGAGTTCACTGGTGTTCCTGGGTGTAGAGTGAATACAGAGAATTTTCTGCCAATTAATTTTTTTCAGTTGTTTTTTGACGATGTGTTTTTGCAAAAGATTGTTGAGCAAACCAATTTATATGCAGAACAATATTTGAGGGCCAACAGTGCCAGCCTTAAGCCCTATTGTAGAGCAATCCGGTGGACTCCCACCAATGTTGAAGAGATGAAGAAGTTTCTGGGATTAACTTTTTTGATGGGCTTGATAAGGAAGTCATCAATTACTTCATATTGGTCCACTAGTCCCTTGATGGTAACAGCTGTATTTCCAGCAGTCATAAGTCGTGATCGGTATACGCTTCTTCTTCGGATGATGCATTTTGCTGATAATAGTTTAGCGTTGTCACGCGATCACCCTGATTGTGACCGTTTGTTTAAAATTCGGCCTGTCCTTGATCACTTTGTTGATCGTTTTTCTGAGATTTTTGTCCCTGGTAAAGAAATTGCAGTGGATGAGTCTTTGGTGTTGTTCAAGGGCCGCTTGGTTTTTAGGCAATACATTCCTAGTAAGAGGTCACGCTATGGAATCAAACTGTATATGCTGTGTGACAGTGAGACTGGATATGTCTACAATTTCAGGGTGTACACTGGTAAGGAGTCCCGCATTAACCCTCCCGGTTGTCCTTCTACTTTTGGAGTAACTGAGAAAATTGTGTGGGAACTAGGTAGAGGATTATTTAACAAAGGCCATCATTTATATGTAGATAACTTCTACACTGGTGTGCAGTTGTTCAAGGAGTTGGCCAAAGTGGGCACTGTTGCTTGTGGCACAATGCGCAGTAACCGTAAAGGTTTCCCAAAGGAACTTGTTTGCAAAAGGCTTGTGCGGGGACAGTCTACGGCATTGCGATGTGGGGAGCTTTTAGCTGTGAAGTATTCAGACAAGAGAGATGTGTACATGCTGACTACTATCCACGATGAAAGTACTGTACCTGTGCCTGTTTGGGGTCAGGGTGCTGAAGTGCGCAAACCTGTGTGCATTCTAGCTTACAATAAGTTCATGGGTGGTGTTGACAGAGTAGATCAGAGGTTGGAACCTTATGCTGCTCTTCGAAAGGCTTACGTTTGGTACAAGAAGTTGGCTATCCATCTGTTCCACTTGGCATCATTTAATGCTTTCGTTGTGTACCAGAAGTCTTGTTCTGGGACGAAGATGACTTTTCTTAAGTTTCAGGAGTCTATAATAGGCAGCCTTGTACTTGTGCAGCAGGCAAGTGTTCCTAGATTTGGAGTGGTGGAGGAAGTGGCTAGATTGCAAGATCGCCACTTTCCTGAATCTATTCCTTCCACTACTGCTAGAGACTTTCCGACTAGAAGATGCAGAGTCTGTTGGCGAAGAGGCGTGCGGAAGGAGTCTCGTATATACTGTCCTGACTGTCCTTCTAAGCCTGCATTGTGTATGTCAGCTTGTTTTAAATCGTACCACACGCAAAAGAACTATTGGGAGTTTGATTGAGCTGTAAAGTGAATTGCTTGGTCTGCATTCTGTAAAACATTTTTAGTTTGTTTCAAGGATTGGCATTAGTGCAAAGTTTTTATTTTAAGAATTTGTGTTACCTGATTTGTAGGTATTTCCATTTGTTTAGTGTCATTTTCAAAAAAAGAATTCTAAATGTGTTTGTGGTGTGTGCCGGCTGGTGCTTGGCTGGCGGTGTGTGTGGAGTTGCGCTTGGCTGGCGGTGTGTGTGGAGTGGTGCTTGGCTGGCGGTGTGTGTGGAGTGGTGCTTGGCTGGCGGTGTGTGTGGAGTGGTGCTTGGCTGTCTGTGCACGGAGTGGTGCTTTGCTGGCGGTGTGTGTGGAGTGGCGCTTGGCTGGTGGTGTTCGTGGAGTGGTACTTGGCTGTCTGTGCATGGAGTGGTGTTTGGCTGATGGTGTGTGTGGAGTGGTGCTTGGCTGGCGGTGTGTGTGGACTGGTGCTTGGCTGGCGGTGTGTGTGGAGTGGTGCTTGGCTGGCGGTGTGTGTGGAGTGGTGCTTGGCTGGCGGTGTGTGTGGAGTGGTGCTTGGCTGGCGGTGTGTGTGGAGTGCTGCTTGGCTGGCGGTGTGTGTGGAGTGGTGCTTGGCTGGCAGTGTGTGTGGAATGGTGCTTTGCTGGCAGTGTGTGTGGAATGGTGCTTGGCTGGCAGTGTGTGTGGAGTGGCGCTTGGCTGGTGGTGTTTGCGGAGTGGTACTTGGCTGGAGGGTGTGCGTGGAGCGGTGTTTAGCTGTCTGTGCACGGAGTGGTGCTTGGCTGGCGGTGTGCGTGGAGAGGCGCTTGGCTGGTGGTGTGCGCTGAGTGTTTGGCTGGCGGTGTGCATGGTCTGGTGCTTGGCTGGTGGTGTGGGTGGACTGGCGCTCGGCTGGCGGTGTGTGAGTAGTTACTTTCTGTTGGTCACTGCACACACTGCTTGTTGAGTGACACTCCACGCAGTCCATCAATTTGTGTAGTTCCAGTGTCAGAAATGTGGGCGTGTGAAAGTGATGGGCCCTTGAATGGCGCTGTTTGCTGGTGTGAGTGTTGAAATGTGATGGGTCCGCGGCTGGCGGTGTGAATGTTTTGAATGTGTCACACGTACGAAAGGTGTATGAATGGCCTGTAAAGAGGTTGGTGCCTTGACGTGGCTTTACAGCTCACGAGCTGTGAGTCAGTGGTTCAGTTTATCATACTTGCAATTATACACAGTGTATTTCATTTTTGTGAAATTACTTGCGTATACAATTGTATGTACTGAATCATCACTCACCCTCGTGCCAAATCCAACCAGTATGTGTGTGTGCTTGCGGATTAGATGGGTGTGCAGTAATAATTGTTTTTTTTCTCTTTCTGCATTAGGGTGTACCTTGTCCCTTATTGTGATTGTTGTAATGTGTTGCTTTTATTCCAGATGGTGTCAGTGGTCTTGTTTGTATCAGGTATGAAAGGTGCGTGAATGGCCTGTAAAACGGTTGGTGCCTTGTCGTGGCTTTACAGCTCACGAGTTGCGAGTCACTAGTTCGGTTTTTATGCATTTATTTATTGACAGAGCATTTCATTTTTTTGAAATATCTTGTTAATAAAATTTTATATACTGAACCATCACTCGCCCTCGTGCCAAATCCAACCTGTATGTGTGTGTCTTTGAGGAATAGATAGCCGTGCTTGAATGTTTGTCTTTTGAGTAACTCTGTTAAGGTGAGGTACCCTTTTACTCGGGAGAACAAGGGGAACGCTGGGTGGTAGGACATTTTTGCCGGCACGGCGATCCCACGGCAAAATTTTTGTAAAAGTGCTATTTTTACCTAATTAAGGTTTGCAAGGAGTTCTGGGTAGGAAAACATTGGGGGACCCACGCATGCCATACCTCCCTGGACTCCCCCGGGTGTCTACTTTTCAGAAATGTGTGGGTTTGGTAGGTTTCCCTAGATGGCTGTCTCGCACGGGGCCAGAAACCCAGGTAACCCCTCTTGCAAAAGCTGGAGAATTCATGTCCACCAGCTTTTGCAAGAGGGGTTACCCGGGTTTTTGGCCCCGTGCGAGACAGCCATCTAGGGAAACCTACCAAACCCACACATTTCTGAAAAGTAGACACCCGGGGGCTTCCAAGGAGGTATGGCTTGCGTGGATCCTCCAACGTTCCTTTACCCAGAATCCCTTGCAAACCTCATTTTTTGCTTGGAAATAATCATTTTTTTTCACACGTTTTAGTGTGGGAAAGCGTGGCATCACTGGGCTCACACAAATTACCTCCCACCCAGCGTTCCCCAAGGTCTCCCGATAAAAATGGTACCTCACTTGCGTGGGTAGGCATAGCGGCTGCTTTAGGAAAAGGCCCAATTCATACTGTGGAGACAAAAACATTACCTTTAGCCAAATAATCTTATTTTTTGAGGGGGTCACCTGAGCTTTTGGCCCGGGGCTTGGCAGGCATCTTTGGAAACTACCAAACCCAAACAGTTCTGAGAACTAGACACCCGGGGGAGTCCAGGGTGGTATGGCATGCGTGGGTCCCCCAATGTTTTCCTACCCAGAAACCCCTGCAAACCTGAAATTTTGGTCCAAAAACCAACTTTTCCATACTTTTTTGGGTGGGATCTCGCTGCCGGAACAAATGTCCTACCACCCAGCGTTTCCCTTGTTCTCCCGAGTAAAATGATACCTCACTTGTGTGGGTGGGCCAAAGGCAAGTGACTTAGGCTGGGGTGCTTAATTTGTAAAACGTAAATATGAGTAAAAACTACCTTTTTCAAAATTCATTTTTGGGGTGTTCTACTTTGGGGCACCCACACAAGTGAGGTATCCTTTTACTCGGGAGAACAAGGGGAACGCAGGGTGGTACGACTTTTTTGCCGGCACGGCGATCCCACGCCAAAAAGTTTGGAAAAGTGCAATTTTTACCTAATTTTAAGGTTTGCAGAGAGTTCTGGGTACGAAAACATTGGGGGACCCATGCATGCCATACCTCCCTGGACTCCCCCGGGTGTCTAGTTTTCAGAACTGTTTGGGTTTGCTACTTTGCAAAGAATACCACCGAGCCCCGGGCCACAAATTCAGATCCCCCCCCCCCAAAATCAAGGTAGTTTTGCAATAAGGTAATGTAAATTCACCACCGTACGATTTGAACCGTTTCCTGTTGCAGCCACTATGTCTACCCACGCAAGTGAGGTACCGTTTTTTTCGGGAGACCTGGGGGCACGCTGGGTGGGTGGAAATTTGTTGATCCACGCAGATTCCAGAACTTTCCACCACAGAAATGTGAGGAAAATGTGTTTTTTTGGTCACATTTTTATGTTTTCAAGGAGTTCTGGGTAGGAAAACATTGGGGGACCCACGCATGCCATACCTCCCTGGACTCCCCCGGGTGTCTACTTTTCAGAAATGTGTGGGTTTGGTAGGTTTCCCTAGATGGCTGTCTCGCACGGGGCCAGAAACCCAGGTAACCCCTCTTGCAAAAGCTGGAGAATTCATGTCCACCAGCTTTTGCAAGAGGGGTTACCCGGGTTTTTGGCCCCGTGCGAGACAGCCATCTAGGGAAACCTACCAAACCCACACATTTCTGAAAAGTAGACACCCGGGGGCTTCCAAGGAGGTATGGCTTGCGTGGATCCTCCAACGTTCCTTTACCCAGAATCCCTTGCAAACCTCATTTTTTGCTTGGAAAAAATCTTTTTTTTTCACACGTTTTAGTGTGGGAAAGCGTGGCATCACTGGGCTCACACAAATTACCTCCCACCCAGCGTTCCCCAAGGTCTCCCGAAAAAAATGGTACCTCACTTGCGTGGGTAGGCATAGCGGCTGCTTTAGGAAAAGGCCCAATTCATACTGTGGAGACGAAAACATTACCTTTAGCCAAATAATCTTATTTTTTGAGGGGGTCACCTGAGCTTTTGGCCCGGGGCTTGGCAGGCATCTTTGGAAACTACCAAACCCAAACAGTTCTGAGAACTAGACACCCGGGGGAGTCCAGGGTGGTATGGCATGCGTGGGTCCCCCAATGTTTTCCTACCCAGAAACCCCTGCAAACCTGAAATTTTGGTCCAAAAACCAACTTTTCCATACTTTTTTGGGTGGGATCTCGCTGCCGGAACAAATGTCCTACCACCCAGCGTTTCCCTTGTTCTCCCAAGTAAAATGATACCTCACTTGTGTGGGTGGGCCAAAGGCAAGTGACTTAGGCTGGGGTGCTTAATTTGTAAAACGTAAATATGAGTAAAAACTACTTTTTTCAAAATTCATTTTTGGGGTGTTCTGCTTTGGGGCACCCACACAAGTGAGGTATCCTTTTACTCGGGAGAACAAGGGGAACGCAGAGTGGTACGACTTTTTTGCCGGCACGGCGATCCCACGCCAAAAAGTTTGGAAAAGTGCAATTTTTACCTAATTTTAAGGTTTGCAGAGAGTTCTGGGTAGGAAAACATTGGGGGACCCATGCATGCCATACCTCCCTGGACTCCCCCGGGTGTCTAGTTTTCAGAACTGTTTAGGTTTGCTACTTTGCAAAGAATACCACCGAGCCCCGGGCCACAAATTCAGATCCCCCCCCCCAAAATCAAGGTAGTTTTGCAATAAGGTAATGTAAATTCACCACCGTACGATTTGAACCGTTTCCTGTTTCAGCCACTATGTCTACCCACGCAAGTGAGGTACCGTTTTTTTCGGGAGACCTGGGGGCACGCTGGGTGAGTGGAAATTTGTTGATCCACGCAGATTCCAGAACTTTCCACCACAGAAATGTGAGGAAAATGTGTTTTTTTGGTCAAATATTTATGTTTTCAAGGGATTCTGGGTAACAAAACCTGGGGGTAGGCAGACGAGTCACCCCATCCTGAATTCCCCTGGGTGTCTAGTTTTCAAAAATGTATAGGTTTGCTAGGTTTCCTTAGGTGCTGGCAGAGCTACGGCGCAAAAACAAAAGGTAGTCTTTTTGTCCGAATCGTGCAAAATTTCACTGGGAAATTGAGGTGCGACCATGCTGCGTTTTGCGCTGTTTCATGTCGCAGCCACTATGCCTACCCACGCAAGTGAGGTACCATTTTTTTCGGGAGACCTGGGGGCACGCTGGGTGGGTGGAAATTTGTTGATCCACGCAGATTCCAGAACTTTCCACCACAGAAATGTGAGGAAAATGTGTTTTTTTGGTCACATTTTTATGTTTGTAAGGGATTCTGGGTAACAAAACCTGGGGGTAGGCAGACGAGTCACCCCATCCTGAATTGCCCTGGGTGTCTAGTTTTCAGAAATGTATAGGTTTGCTAGTTTTCCCTAGGTGCTGGCAGAGCTACGGCGCAAAAACAAAAGGTAGTCTTTTTGTCCGAATCGTGCTAAATTTCACTGGGAAATTGAGGTGCGACCATGCTGCGTTTTGCGCTGTTTTATGTCGCAGCCACTATGCCTACCCACGCAAGTGAGGTACCATTTTTTTCGGGAGACCTGGGGGCACGCTGGGTGAGTGGAAATTTGTTGATCCACGCAGATTCCAGAACTTTCCACCACAGAAATGTGAGGAAAATGTGTTTTTTTGGACAAATATTTATGTTTTCAAGGGATTCTGGGTAACAAAACCTGGGGGTAGGCAGACGAGTCACCCCATCCTGAACTGCCCTGGGTGTCTAGTTTTCAAAAATGTATAGGTTTGCTAGGTTTCCTTAGGTGCTGGCAGAGCTACGGCGCAAAAACAAAAGGTAGTCTTTTTGTCCGAATAGTGCAAAATTTCACTGGGAAATTTAGGTGCGACCATGCTGCGTTTTGCGCTGTTTCATGTCGCAGCCACTATGCCTACCCACGCAAGTGAGGTACCATTTTTTTCGGGAGACCTGGGGGCACGCTGGGTGGGTGGAAATTTGTTGATCCACGCAGATTCCAGAACTTTCCACCACAGAAATGTGAGGAAAATGTGTTTTTTTGGTCACATTTTTATGTTTGTAAGGGATTCTGGGTAACAAAACCTGGGGGTAGGCAGACGAGTCACCCCATCCTGAATTGCCCTGGGTGTCTAGTTTTCAGAAATGTATAGGTTTGCTAGTTTTCCCTAGGTGCTGGCAGAGCTACGGCGCAAAAACAAAAGGTAGTCTTTTTGTCAGAATTGTGCAAAATTTCACTGGGAAATTGAGGTGCGACCATGCTGCGTTTTGCGCTGTTTCATGTCGCAGCCACTATGCCTACCCACGCAAGTGAGGTATCATTTTTTTCGGGAGACCTGGGGGCACGCTGGGTGGGTGGAAATTTGTTGATCCACGCAGATTCCAGAACTTTCCACCACAGAAATGTGAGGAAAATGTGTTTTTTTGGTCAAATTTTTATGTTTGTAAGGGATTCTGGGTAACAAAACCTGGGGGTAGGCAGACGAGTCACCCCATCCTGAATTGCCCTGGGTGTCTAGTTTTCAGAAATTAATAGGTTTGCTAGTTTTCCCTAGGTGCTGGCAGAGCTATGGCGTAAAAACAAAAGGTAGTCTTTTTGTCCGAATCGTGCTAAATTTCACTGGGAAATTGAGGTGCGACCATGCTGCGTTTTGCGCGGTTTCATGTCGCAGCCACTATGCCTACCCACGCAAGTGAGGTACCATTTTTTTCGGGAGACCTGGGGGCACGCTGGGTGGGTGGAAATTTGTTGATCCACGCAGATTCCAGAACTTTCCACCACAGAAATGTGAGGAAAATGTGTTTTTTTGGTCAAATTTTTATGTTTGTAAGGGATTCTGGGTAACAAAACCTAGGGGTAGGCAGACGAGTCACCCCATCCTGAATTGCCCTGGGTGTCTAGTTTTCAGAAATGTATAGGTTTGCTAGGTTTCCCTAGGTGCTGGCAGAGCTACGGCGCAAAAACAAAAGGTAGTCTTTTTGTCTGAATCGTGCTAAATTTCACTGGGAAATTGAGGTGCGATCATGCTGCGTTTTGCGCTGTGTCATGTCGCAGCCACTATGCCTACCCACGCAAGTGAGGTACCATTTTTTTCGGGAGACCTGGGGGCACACTGGATAGATGGAAATTTGTTGATCCACGCAGATTCCAGAACTTTCCACCACAGAAATGTGAGGAAAATGTGTTTTTTTGGTCAAATTTTTTTGTTTGAAAGGGATTCTGGGTAACAAAACCTGGGGGTAGGCAGACGAGTCACCCCATCCTGAATTGCCCTGGGTGTCTAGTTTTCAGAAATGTATAGGTTTGCTAGGTTTCCCTAGGTGCTGGCAGAGCTACGGCGTAAAAACAAAAGGTAGTCTTTTTGTCCGAATCGTGCTAAATTTCACTGGGAAATTGAGGTGCGACCATGCTGCGTTTTGCGCTGTTTCATGTCGCAGCCACTATGCCTACCCACGCAAGTGAGGTACCATTTTTTTCGGGAGACCTGGGGGCACACTGGGTGCATGGAAATTTGATGATCCACGCAGATTCCAGAACTTTCCACCACAGAAATGTGAGGAAAATGTGTTTTTTTGGTCAAATTTTTTTGTTTGAAAGGGATTCTGGGTAACAAAACCTGGGGGTAGGCAGACGAGTCACCCCATCCTGAATTGCCCTGGGTGTCTAGTTTTCAGAAATGTATAGGTTTGCTAGGTTTCCCTAGGTGCTGGCAGAGCTACGGCGCAAAAACAAAAGGTAGTCTTTTTGTCCGAATCGTGCAAAATTTCACTGGGAAATTGAGGTGCGACCATGCTGCGTTTTGCGCTGTTTCATGTCGCAGCCACTATGCCTACCCACGCAAGTGAGGTACCATTTTTTTCGGGAGACCTGGGGGCACACTGGGTGGATGGAAATTTGTTGATCCACGCAGATTCCAGAACTTTCCCCCACAGAAATGTGAGGAAAATGTGTTTTTTTGGTCAAATATTTTTGTTTGAAAGGGATTCTGGGTAACAAAACCTGGGGGTAGGCAGACGAGTCACCCCATCCTGAATTGCCCTGGGTGTCTAGTTTTCAGAAATGTATAGGTTTGCTAGGTTTCCCTAGGTGCTGGCAGAGCTACGGCGCAAAAACAAAAGGTAGTCTTTTTGTCCGAATCGTGCAAAATTTCACTGGGAAATTGAGGTGCGACCATGCTGCGTTTTGCGCTGTTTCATGTCGCAGCCACTATGCCTACCCACGCAAGTGAGGTACCATTTTTTTCGGGAGACCTGGGGGCACACTGGGTGGATGGAAATTTGTTGATCCACGCAGATTCCAGAACTTTCCACCACAGAAATGTGAGGAAAATGTGTTTTTTTGGTTAAATTGTTTTGTTTGAAAGGGATTCTGGGTAACAAAACCTGGGGGTAGGCAGACGAGTCACCCCATCCTGAATTGCCCTGGGTGTCTAGTTTTCAGAAATGTATAGGTTTGCTAGGTTTCCCTAGGTGCTGGCAGAGCTACGGCGCAAAAACAAAAGGTAGTCTTTTTGTCTGAATCGTGCTAAATTTCACTGGGAAATTGAGGTGCGACCATGCTGCGTTTTGCGCTGTTTCATGTCGCAGCCACTATGCCTACCCACGCAAGTGGGGTACCATTTTTTTCGGGAGACCTGGGGGCACGCTGGGTGGGTAGAAATTTGTTGATCCACGCAGATTCCAGAACTTTCCCCCACAGAAATGTGAGGAAAATGTGTTTTTTTGGTCAAATATTTTTGTTTGAAAGGGATTCTGGGTAACAAAACCTGGGGGTAGGCAGACGAGTCACCCCATCCTGAATTGCCCTGGTTGTCTAGTTTTCAAAAATGTATAGGGTTGCTAGGTTTCCCTAGGTGCTGGCAGAGCTACGGCGCAAAAACAAAAGGTAGTCTTTTTGTCCGAATCGTGCTAAATTTCACTGGGAAATTGAGATGCGACCATGCTGCGTTTTGCGCGGTTTCATGTCGCAGCCACTATGCCTACCCACGCAAGTGAGGTACCATTTTTTTCGGGAGACCTAGGGGCACGCTGGGTGGGTGCAAATTTGTTGATCCACGCAGATTCCAGAACTTTCCACCACAGAAATGTGAGGAAAATGTGTTTTTTTGGTCAAATATTTATGTTTGCAAGGGATTCTGGGTAACAAAACCTGGGGGTAGGCAGACGAGTCACCCCATCCTGAATTGCCCTGGGTGTCTAGTTTTCAAAAATGTATAGGTTTGCTAGGTTTCCCTAGGTGCTGGTTGAGCTACGGCTCAAAAACAAAAGGTAGTCTCTTTGTCCAAAGAGCTTAAGATTTCACTGGGAAATTGAGGAGCGACCACGTTGCATTTTGTGCCGTTTCCCGTGGTAGGCACAAGGCCGACCCACACAAGTGAGGTACCATTTTTTTCGGAGACCTGGGGGCACGCTGGGTGGGTGGAAATTTGTTGATCCACGCAGATTCCAGAACTTTCCACCACAGAAATGTGAGGAAAATGTGTTTTTTTTTTCAAAATCTGAGCTTTGCAAGGGATTCTGGGTAACAAAACCTGGTGGTAGGCAGTCGAGTCATCCCATCCTGAATTCCCCTGGGTGTCTACTTTTCAAAAATGTATAGGTTTGCTAGGTTTCCCTAGGTGCCGGAAGAACTAGGGTGCAAAAACTACAGGTAGGCACTTTGCCAAAAAAGGGTCAATTTGTAACTGCAAAATTTAGGTGTGACCACGTTGCATTTTGCGCCGTTTCCTGTCGCAGGCACAAGGCCGACCCACACAAGTGAGGTACCGTTTTTATCGGGACACTTGGGGCAATTCAGATTTGTAAATCAACTGTTATTACCAATTGAGCTTTCTTGCATTTCTCCCTTTGAATGAAAGATATTGTGTAGAAAAAAAAACTTTATGAAAAATGACCAATAATTCTCATGCTAGTATGAGTATTCCCAACTTTGAAAATGTGCAATTATATACTGTTTCTGAACTCTATAATTTGTACCCAATTCATACATACATAGGTGTCTTTCATGCAGATTATTCCATGTGTACATTTTCCAAGACAAAGTGCACTATACCCAGTAAATGAAAAAATACCATTGCAAGTTGCTGCTCAATTTTTGGATCTGGGTTCGTCGGGTTCTTGGTGAAACTACAAGTCCCATATATCCCCACAACCAGGAAGGTCTAACGGATGTAACGGTATATTGCTTTCCAAGAGCTGTCAAAATTAGAGAAAGTTATAGGTGAAAATGTTGAGACAAAAGGCCGTTGTTTTCAACAAATTTTCAAATATTCCAATATCTAACTGTTAGTTTCTATAACGAACCCTTCATGGATTTAGACAAATGACCCCTTTCTGAATTCAGAATTTTGTCTATTTTTCGGAAATGTAAAGCTTTCCAGGATCCATTATTGCTTTCAAACTCATTTCTACCATTAACTGGAAGGAGGTGGAAAGCTCTAAAAATAGCAAAAATAGGCTATGTCCCAGAAAAATGCCAAAACTGAGTGAAAAATTTCGGTTCTCTGACAAAACACTGTCATTCCCTAAAAGCTGAGAAAATGGAGAATTCAGCCCCACAAACCCTTTTTTGATACCATATTCAGGGAAAAAGCCAGAGGCTTTCATTTGCAGCCCGTTTTTCCCATTTTTCTGAAAAAAACAAAAAAAAACTATATTTTGGTTAATTTCTGGGACCCCTCCAAGGGAATCCACAAACCCTGGGCGCCTTTAGAATCCCCATGATGTTGGAAGAAAAGGACGCAAATTTGGCGCGGATCCCTTATGTGGTCAAAAAGTTACAAGGGCCTAAGCACTACCCCAAAACACCAAAAAAAGCCTTAGCACAGGAGGGGGAAAAGGCCTAGCAGCGAAGGGGTTAAGATATAGTTTATGACCGCTGTGAAGGTGGAGTAGTAATGTTAGGTCTCCTAACTTTAGTACTCCTAAACTGAGATAAATCCTAACTTTAAAACTTTCGGTATTCACAGAAGGCATTTAGGAGTCCTAAAGTTAGGACTTCTAACTTCTGTGAATACCGAAATGAGTAAGTGCCTTCTGTGAATACCAAATGAGTAAGTGCCTTCTGTGAATACCAAAATGGAAGCAAGTTTAGGATTTTGTCTTAAGTTAGTTCTGTGAATCGGGCCCAATAAGGGGAAATAGCGAGGATAAGCAAAAGTTATTTCTCCTTGTTATACCTTACTTTGGGATGTGTAGCATTTTGATGCATTCCCAAGTTTACAAGTCTTAGTAAATTTGGGAAAGCACCAAAACTCATAGGTGGATGCATGGGAACACCCATGCCCTACCCATGGATCAACTCCCAAGTTGAACTGCGGTATAACGCAGTGCAAGTAGCTGCCTTGAGTTACATTTCTTTACAAAGTCATGCAAAGCCACGTAAATCAGGCCTTGATTGGCTGTGTAAATATTACTGAAGACTTTGCATTATCCCTACGTCACCTTGTGTGACGCAAGGCCAACGCTTCATTAATATGGGCCTTAATGTTAACATGTGCTTACAATTAATCAAGAAAGGGGGGACTGAGGACTTTGTAGAGGTCCAGCATACATGCCCAAATGAAGTCAAACACTGAAGGTATGCAGTTCCTAACTGAGCAAGGGGAGTAAGGCCAGCTAAGTGGTGGAATGTCCTCACTTAATAGCGGGAGGAAGGGAATTCCTCCTTTATGGAATTAGGGCCCTGAGACACACCCAGCCAGCTGGGTGTCATGCTTAATCATAGGGCTTGCTCCTCGTCAGGTTGGTGCTGTCGGGCTCCCTATGAGGGGCTCTCTGGCGGAGATCTTTTATTCCATGCCGGTTGGTGCCATGAATGTGAAGGGCCTAAAGGTGTAGATGGATCACTGAAACAATATCGAGTTACAAAAATATCGAGGTAAAAATATAGAATACCAAAATATCGACCTCCTATCTCCAAACAGGTAAGTACAAAAATATTGAATCAAAAATATCGATGTAAAAAATATAGTTAGTCAAAATATCGAATTTTTTAAAATTAAAAATTAATTAAAAAATAAATATAATTAACTTAAACATACTTAAAATACTTAAATAACCTTAAAATTAATAAATAATGAATGTAAGTAAAATAAATAAATAATACAAATTGATTTGTTAATACACATATATATATATAAACACAATATTAATAAAAAATGTACAATATTTTTACGGTAGGATAGCAAAAAGGGTAAAATTTACTAGAACTTCTCCAGTGAATGCAACAGTAGGGAAAGCGTTGGATAGCGTAGGGGTAAAAATTACTATTCCCACTCCAGAGAGTGCAACAGTAGAGAAAGCGTTGGATAGCGTAGGGGTAAAAATTACTATTCCCACTCCAGAGAGTGCAACAGTAGAGAAAGCGTTGGATAGCGTAGGCGAAAAAATTACTATTCCCACTCCAGAGAGTGCAACAGTAGGGAAAACGTTGGATAGCGTAGGGGTAAAAATTACTATTCCCACTCCAGAGAATGCAACAGTAGGGAAAGCGTTGTATAGCGTAGGGGTAAAAATTACTATTCCAACTCCAGAGAGTGCAACAGTAGGGAAAGCGTTGGATAGCGGGAGAGTTAAAATTATTATTCCCACTCCAAAGACTGCAACAGTAGGGAAAACATTGGCTAGCGTAGGGGTAAAAATTACTATTGCCAATCCAGAAAGTGCAACAGTAGGAAAAGCGTTGGATAGCGGGAGGGTTAACATTACTATTCCCACTCCAGAGAGTGCAACAGTAGGGAAAGTCTTGGATAGCATAGCGGTAAAAATTACTATTCCAAATCCAGAAAGTGCAACAGTAGGGAAAGCGTTGGATAGCGGGAAGGTTAAAATTACTATTCCCACTCCAGAGAGTGCAACAGTAGAGAAAGTGTTGGATAGCGTAGGGGTAAAAATTACTATTCCCACTCCAAAGAGTGCAACAGTAGGGAAAGCATTGGATAGCGTAGGAGTAAAAATAACTATTCCCACTCCAAAGAGTGCAACAGTAGAGAAAGCGCTGGATAGCGTAGGGGTTAAAATTACTATTCACACTCCAGAGAGTGCAACAGTAGGGAAAGTAAATACTTCAAATATGAATAAAAATAAATTAAATATTAATACCAAAATCAAATTATTTAAAAGTAATTAACAATTGAATATAATATAATAATGAAGACATTAAAAATACAAAAACAATTAGTACAAATAATTACCTATTAATACAAATTATTTACCAATTACCAATTAATTAACAATTAAAACATTATTAAAAATTACAACAAAACAAAACCAATAAATAAATAACAATATTTAATTACTTACAATTAAATTACTTCCCACCCTATTCCCCTATAAACACACAACCCACTACAGAAAATACATTAATAAAATTTACATAATTATCAATTAATCAATTAATTAAAATGAATTACCAATTATATTTTAATTAATTACCAATTAAAAATGTAAATATCAATTAATTTAAAATAAATGCCAATAAATATATTTAAAAATTTAAATAATTATATTTTCAAATTACTTCCCACCCTATTCCCCTATGAACCCACAACCCGCTACAGAAAATACATTAATAAAGTTAACATAGTTCATTAAGTTGTGCCTAATACGGCGAACGTGGACAAGGAGCCGGGAAAACATGGCGGCCGTCGGCTAGAGCGGTCCGCACGCTCTGAACAGCTCTCCTAGACTCCACGCTGTTGTTGACGAGACTATGCCCTAGGATGTAGTTTTTTTACTTACTTTGAACCCGTTTTTATTTTTTGTCACACCGAAGACGGGACCTGAGCGGGGCATTATGCGGTTGCTGCTTCCTTCCTTCCTATCGAGCCTCGAGGTGCTCGGTGGATGTGCCTGCCTGCGGCATCCCGTCCCCTCCCCTCCGCCTTTCTGCCGTGCTGGAGGGCGCAGCCGTGGAGCTTTGGCGCGCCCGTGCGGAGGCTGCCCGCGGGCTCCTCGGGGCAATTGCGGGTATTGGGAGGTGGAGGAGGGCCGAGAACGAGGGGCTCCGTCTTGCCTGGATCTATTCTTCCTGAGTTTGGAGCTACATCAGTGCAGGCTGCCGCTGGAGTGGATGGAGAGGCGGCTGGCTCAGGTGACTTGGGGGATTCCCTTTCTCCCAGAAGTAAGGTGGTAGGGCAGGCCAGGGGTGGAATAAGTACGGGCGGTAAGGGTAAGAATTGCCCTTAAGGAGCACAAGGAGTACAACTAGGAAGCAAGGCAAAGGGCACAAGTCGGCTAAAAAACTACAGGTCCCAGGGTGCACCACAGGGTTGGCTCAGAGTGCAGGTAGATGCGTGGCTGGATGCGTGGCTGGAGGTCAGGATCACGAATTAGAGTTAAGTGAGGCCAAGGGTGCTGTCACAAAGGATAAAAGTAAAGGCAAAGACATAAAACAAAGGGGAACAAAAAATAAACACCCGAAGATTGCTGGCGGCATAACACCATCTCTACGTTCCTTTTTCAAAGTTTTTCCCCAAGTACTAGATATTTCACAAGGTATGGCAGCCTCCATGGTAGAGGCTTTGCAGGCGGACCTGTCTGTCCCTGTCTCTGTCTTAACTTCCAGCCCAGCCTCTAAGCCGGTAGCGCCCTCAGTTCCTTTAATGGCTTCCATTCCCACAGTTTTTCCTTTACCTGCTGTACTACCTCATGTATCATCTGGATTACCGGCATTTTCTGAGCCTACTACTGTGGGGGAGGCACTCACCTTACAAGATGGGCAGGCAGGTGAAGGGGGACAAGTGCCACAATCATTAGAAAAGGAGACAATGGGCGATGATGCAGGAGGTAGTCGCGGTGACCTGAGAGTAGGTAACACACTTGAGGCTCTGGTCAAATCAATAACTGCAATGAGGGAGGAGATTAGATGCGATTTTGCGGTCTCTAAGGCCAATCAAAATGACAATAGAGGATCCTGTGAGGTGCTCGACCAAAAGGTGGACGGTTTGTGTGAAAGGACGGAGATATTGGAAACCTCTGTGGGCCTGTTGACATCTAATCTAGAAACTGCCAGATCAAAACTTCAATCATTGCAAAGAGACGGGGAGAGTATGCGGGAGCGGATTGAGGTATTGGAAAATTATTCCAGATGGAATAACATTCGACTCCTGAAGATCCCGGAAGGAAAGGAAGGCGCAAATCTTAGTTAGTTATTAAAAGACTCCCTTAACCTCGAGGAATCGGTCGAGGAATTAGATAAGGATATCCAGCGAATACACCAGGATCACTTTTGCCTGAATCCAGCAAGAAATAAACCTAGAAAGGTTTTAATAAACTTCCTAACATACTCACTCAAAGATAAGATCTTGAACCTAGCAGTGAAAGCAAGATCCTTACAAGGCCCTGACTCCTCTTTTGAGGTACGGTCAGATCTATCCAAAACCACTCTGGATAGACAGTGGGAGCTGGGACAGCGCATGGACAAGTTTAGGTCATTAGGCGCCACGGTCCAGATGAGGTTTCCGGCCTGTTTGCGCATTATGTACAATAACAAAATGCATAACATTTGTTCTCCACTGGATGCTGATGAACTATTAGAGAACATCAGAGACCATGCCCAGGCTCAGGGTGGAAGTTAACTTAGGTCTCCATTAAGTGATGCTCTTTACTTATGCCAAACCTAGTTGGTATACTGTTGTTATTCCCATGTGTAAGATGTCTTAATTTTTGAAATAAAATCAAATGAAAACTATTAAGCCTAAAGGTTAAAGGAAAAGTAAGGGTTCAGATAAACATTGATAAAAAAAGGATATAAATAAATAAAAGGGAAAGACGGTGCAAAAAGGAAGGAAAAAAAAGGGGAAAAAATCACTAAAAGGTGTAGCAAGGGTTTAAAAAATTAAAAAAAATAGATAAATAAGCGATGGAGGAGGAAAAAACAGTAGAGATTAATACACTACATTTTAAGGGTATCTCCTGGGATATAAACTAAGATTTCCCTCTGCGTCCATTTCGGCAGATAGTTGTAGTCTATTTGTTTGAGTATAGCAACAGTGTGGGGTCGAGGGTGGAATGCTGTTGGAGGGCCTAAATATGGCAAAACATCGGGCCCGAGTAAGTAGGGTTGGGTTTTCCAGGGGGGGGGAGGGTCAGGGGAGGGAGGGTAAAAATAGTAAAAATTCCTCATAAGTCTGCCTTTTTTGTTTCTTAGCATGTCTTTTTTTGATATCCGTTCAACACCAGAACCTTAAAATGTTAAGATTAGGATCTCGTCAGTGGGTGCTA
This sequence comes from Lissotriton helveticus, assembly GCF_964261635.1. NCBI lineage: Eukaryota > Metazoa > Chordata > Amphibia > Caudata > Salamandridae > Lissotriton > Lissotriton helveticus. The sequence goes on along the minus strand of NC_136069.1, from coordinate 402,209,617 downwards.
AAAGTTCTGGAGGAGCAGTGGCTAGGTGCAACATCATGACCTCTGTCCAATATATGTCCTGGAATGTCAATGGTCTGCGCGTGAGAAGCAGGCGGGATCGTATTCTACAATACTTGAGAGACTCCTCCGCGCAGATCATGGTCATCCAGGAGTGACCTCTTCTCAAAGCAGAGGTCACTGCAATACTTAAAAAACAGAGATGGATTGATACATTTTGCTGTACAGATCACAATGCTAACATCAGGGGGGTACTATTTATTTTCAAAAAATCTGTAAAAGTTCAAATTTTGGAACACAAAGAAGACCACACAGGGAGATGGTTGATACTGAGAGTCTCGTTGGACGGTCGGATTTGTACCTTGGTGGGCTATTATGGCCCTAACTCAGATGATCCATCATATTTGGATACCATTAGAAATCACCTGGTAACATCTCAGGATCCGGTGATCTGGATGGGGGATTTTAATATCGTGCTTAATCCCAGTCTAGACAAATAAGTAAACTCTAGAGCGTGTAGCTCTGCAAAGTCTAGGCAAACTCTCATTGCGATTATGACCCAGCTTGGGTTGGCAGATTTATGGAGGGAAAGAGCAGGTAATAAAATGGGGGTTTCCTTCCGGAATAATCGATTTAAACATAAATCTAGAATCCATTATGCTCTTTTTAGCTATTGCTTGAAGGACACTCTGACAGCGATAGATTATCTCCCCTTTCATATGTCAGATCATTCAGCTCTTGTATTTACTCTGAGATCCGACAGCAACATTAATTATCCATCCTGGTCGTTTGACCGGACAATCTTACTTGAGGACGAAGAAGTTAATTTTCTGGTAGCAAAGACTATCTCATTTTTGGAATTAAACCTTGAATCCTCTGTCCTAGCTGTAGTCTGGGAGGCATTCAAGTCCTTTTTAAGAGGTCTTATCACTAGTAGAGCCTCCTATCGGCGGAAAAAATATAGGGAATTGACAGCCAGCTTGGAGCAGGAAATGAAACTATTAGAGCTAAAACTAGGCCGGTCCCTAGGATCACTAGAGGAGCAGACGAAACTGGCTGAGTAAAAACTACAATTGGAAAACATCCTGCAAGAGAGGGTCAATAAAAGGAGGGAGGCAAGCAAGATCTCCCAGTTCCAATTTGGGGAGGCTGAAGGTAGGGTATTGGCATGGAAAATAAAGTCCGAACAAGCTCTCAAGTACATCAGAGAAATTAAGGCAGACGGGGAGGCCACGTTAAGATCCTCGAATTTAGAGATCGGCAATGCCTTTTTTGAATTCTTTGAGGCGATCTACAGGGAAGATCTTCCCAATGATCAGGAGGCAAGGGATAGATGGTTGGAGGGAATCACGCTTCCAACCCACTCAACAGTACAGAGCAATAGCCTAGAGATGGAAATAACGGAGGTCGAGGTGAGGAAAGCAATAGGGCAAATAAAAAAAGGAAAAGCGTCAGGCCCAGATGGTCTTCCTGGAGAGATTTATAGAGCATTGGGGGATGCTATCATCCCAGTGTTGACGGCCCTTTTTAACGGTATTCTAAAAGAAGGAGATCCACCGCCAAAATCATGGGGTGAGGCCACGATTGTTCTCATCCCTAAACCAGGGAAAGCTCCCTTGGAATGTGGGTCCTATCGACCGATATCGTTGCTGAATAGTGACTATAAAATCTTTACTACTATCATGTCGGCAAGATTGGGCAGTGTAATCGGTACCATAGTTCACCAAGACCAGAAAGGTTTCATTAAAGGGTGACAATTATCAGACCTAACGCACGACTTGGTAGGGGCAATAGATATCGCCTCGGCCTTTTCCCTTCCACTGGCCATCCTCACCTTAGACGCCACAAAGGCCTTTGATAGGGTTAATTGGCCCTATCTGAACGATGTATTAAGAAAGTTTAACTTTGGGGAGGGCTTTTGTAGAACCATTGCCCTGCTGTATGGGGCTCCTTCGGCCAGGCTGTTAATTAATGGGGTCCTGACAGAAGCCTTCAAGATCACTAGAGGTACGAGGCAGGGCTTCCCGCTTTCTCCCCTCCTTTTTAATTTGTATATCGAACCGTTTGCCCAGGTTCTACGGGCGGAGGTCAATATTCCATCTTTCAAATTTAAGGAGTGGGAAAGGCGGGTAGCACTTTATGCTTACGACATCTTGGTTTTTACCTCAGACCCGGTACTGTCATTTCCCATTGTCATCCAGAGGGCAGAGGAGTTTGGGCGTATCTCGGGGTACAACATCAATTCAAGTAAAACTGAAATTATGGTATGGAATATACCTGATATATGGGTGGGTATAAATGTCTCCACTTCTATGCGTTACCTCGGGATAAGAATCACGCAACAAGTGGGTAGCAGCGGACAAACTAACTAATACTTAAAGAGTGTAAAAGGCTACTGAAATCATGGACTCACCTGCCACTTTCCATAATGGGTAGGGTGAATCTGGTTAAGATGTGTATTCTCCCCAAGTTTAAATTTATTTTCAATGCCATTCCCCTGGCGTTTGACGCCAAAATGCTAGATAAGTGCCAGCGAGAAATCAACTCCTTCATCTGGAATTATAAATCTACCAGACTAGCTTGGAAGAAGTTAAGGAGGAGGAGAGAAAAGGGAGGTCTTGCCCTGCCTGATTTACTATACTATGCATGGGCTTTTCAGCTGTCACACTCTAGGATGCTTCTAAAAACACCATCTAACCTTCCCAGTGGGTCGATCTATAGAGCCATGTTAACCGGGGCAAATTTACCAGCGGATGGGTTTTTGTTTAAGTTTGGGAGCCAGAAATTTTTCAAAAAAATTAAGCTTAAAATGTTACACTCATAGGCCAATGCTTGGTTAGCCATCAGAAAAAGATTGGGGCTGTCTTACTATTCCAAATCCGCCCCAATATGGGACTCCCCGGGTCTACCATTATGTTTCAGGGATAGCCTGTCTTCCTCATTGGAGGAGGCCGGGATTATAAGATGGGGTGAGTTATTGATGGAAGGATCAGTAATAGCCTGGGATGATTTACGTGACCACATTGGCCCAGGGCTCTCCAGATTTAAGTTCATCCAATTGGACCGCTGGGTGAGGGCCCAGTGTCGTAAAGGGATACAACTTGGGAAGGACAGTAACTTGGAGCGGCTGTTAGTGGAACGACCTAGGGGAGGAAAGGAGGTTGCCTTATGGTATTGGCAGCTGTTGGAGGAAAGTGATGGGGATTTTGCCCTCCCAGATGAGCTGTGGGGGGAGGCGACTGGCTTTCAGTGCGAGGAAGTATGGTTAAAATCTTTTGCCCTCCTCTACAAAATTGTGAAACCATCATGGTTAAGACGAAACCATCTGTTCACAGTTCATCGGGCATACATTACACCGCTGAGACTTTCCAAATTTCTCCCTGATAAGAAATGTAATAAATGCAACCTTATGGGAGCATCGGACATTCATATGTTCATGGAGTGCCCTGACATTGGCCGGTTCTGGGAGGAAGTGAAGTCTACTCTAAACTCCATCTTAAATACATCACTGTCAATTACTTTGCCACTTATCATCTTTGGCTTGGAGGACAGTATCACCGGCAAGGCTAGGTCCTTCTTGTTCTATGCCATTTTGTTGGCCAGAAGGCAAATTTGTATACATTGTGTAGAGAAAATTGCCCCATCACACTCTGGTTGGCTTACATCCCTATATGAAACATCGAAGGTTGACTTGACTAGATCATGGAGTAAGCGTAACTTGGCTATTTGGGATTTGTTGACCCAGTGGAGATAGTATTCCGTTTTTTTTTTCCCCCCGGGTTCTATGATCATGCCATTAACACTCCTTGGACCGGGTCTAGCCTCGTTACGATATCGGTCCTACAGGTTGAAATATACCTTGATGGAGTCAACGCAAGCTCCCAAGAGCCCCTCTTCCCCCTGGGACCTCTCTGCCACCATTATACCATATTAGGGTTCTGGTACAGGAGACGGGTAAATTAACTTTGCTCCGGCTCCTAGTGAAGGACACGCAAGGTGGTTGGTATCTCCCAAATTGAGGGCAAGGCAAATGAGGACAAAAAATAAATAAAAAATAAATAAATAATTAACATAATTATCAATTAATGAATGAATTAAAATAATTACCAATTACATTTTAATTAATTACTAATTATTTATTAATTAACAATTAATTCAAAATAAATACCCAAAAATAAATTAACATATTTAATTAATTATAATTAAATTACTTCCCACCCTATTCCCCTATAAACCCACAACCCACTACAGAATTATATTACGCTAAAATTAAATACCATAAAATTAATTAGTTAAAATAAATTATAAAATGAATATACACTTTTCACACATATACTAACATAAAAAGTACTGAAAAAAATGAAAATTACCTTACCTCAAATTCGATATTTTTGCTGTCTATATTCTGTCCATTCTATATTTTTGTTGTCTATATTCTGTCATTCTATATTTTTGTTTTCTATATTCTGTCATTCTATATTTTTGTTGTCTATATTCTGTCCATTCAATATTTTGTCCATTCTATATTTTTTAATTCGTTATTAATGCTATTCTATTTGATATTTTTGTAGTCTATATTCTGTCCATTCGATATTGTGTCCATTCTATATTTGTAACTCGATATTAATGTAACTCAATTTTAAAAACGTGATATTTTTTGGGGGGGCGTGGCTAGGCGCCGACTGTAATGGCCGCCTGAGCCGACTGCTCCGAGCGACCGGGCCCCTAACGGCTTAAATCCGGCCATAATCCGCCGAGTCCGGCACCTGACTCCCCAATCGCGGCTGCACCGGCCGGTCTCGCTCTCGCTCCGCTGCGCTTTCCCGCTGCTGAGTGACGGGCCTGAGGGCAGAGGCCCGGGAGTGGGCCCGAGACGAGAGCGCGCAGCGGACGGCCATCCTCGCTGGGAGAGTCCCCGGCATTGAGGCCTAGTCTGGAAAAGATCGGGACCCAGACAGGAATGGTGGAACATCGTGTGGCACCCCAGCGGGGGACGGCGATGCTGGCTGTGGCCCGCAAAGTGACAGGACACACTCGGCTGGCCCACGGAAGAGGCGAACTGGCCGGCTGAGTAAAGGAGCTGCTGCAGATTGAAGGTGGGCCCGGCCTGGCGGCGTGGCGAGGCGACGCGGCAGGAGAGGGCAGTTTGGACCAAGGCAGAGGCGTAACGCCAGGCAGCCTCCAAGTGACCGGTGAGTCCCAGCCCCGGGGGGACGCAGAACTATAGGCATTTATAGGCCTGAGGGGCTGGTGCTGCTAGACCTACTGAAGACCTGAGACGGTATACGAGGCAGGATGGGCCCGTTGTGCTGAGGTGGCCGCTGGGTGCCGGATCCCTGCGCCGACCTGCTTGCCCCAGCTGGGGGGACTGCGCCCAACAACATACAGCGGAGGCGGGGGCTTCTGGCGCCAGACCTGAAGAGAGCAGTACCCACCCTATAGTACGACGCATTCCCAGGGCCAGGCCTTGAAGTTACCGGAGCACAGACTCGTGGCCCTGCCGCGCCGCTGCACCATACGCACAGAGGGACCTGGGACGGAAGGGTGCAAATATGAGGCCCAAGCAGGGCACATCTACGCAGACAAACAACCTGGACAAGTATACAGTCCAGCGGAGATACCGGCAGGAGACCAAAAGAGCCAAACAGAACCGTCCCTGGCCAGCATCATGACGGCCATTCAGTCGCTGGGTGCAACCTTGATAACAAAAATAGACAAGATGTCTATAGAAGTTAACCTCCTCCGCACAGACCTAAACAAAACATCGGAAAGGACAAAAGCCAATGAGGCGGGAATCACAGAGCTGCAGACGTCAACAAAGCAACTGGAAAAGCGGGTTAACGACCTGATCTATCCTTAACCACCTTAAGCCCAAACGTCTGTCCACAATATTCACAGTGGAGCGAGCGCACAGGGCACCCATCCCAAAGTCAAAACCAGGGGCACCTCCATGGACAATCATTGCAAAACTCCTTAACTATAGGGATAGGAACGCCGTCCTACAGGCAGCTAGACAGGCTGGGGACCTCTGCTACGAGAATGCCACAATCCTGATTTTCCCTGACTTCACCCTCCGGGTCCAAAGAGAGAGGAAATCTTTCACAGGTGTCAAGGCAGCACTGAGAGAAAGAGGCATCAAGTACATGATGTTTTTTCGCGGCTAAACTCAAGGTCCTCGCTGGGGGAAAATCCTTCTTTTTCACGTCACCTTCGAAGGTACAAGACTGGATTGACAAAGAGTCACCTACCGCTGGAAAAGGACCAGAGGGGCAAGTCTGGAGGGACACCCTGGGTGCATCCCCGGAATCTGCCGCTGGGAGATCGGACGTGGACAGCCAGAGTCAACGCTCCTGGAGATCCCGCTCTGCGAGTCCACGGTGGGATACATTGCGCGAAGCGTCTGGACACGGAAAGTGAATGATCCTTCCACTGCTAAGTGGTGAACTGTCACGTAAGCTCTGAGACAGGTACCGATGTCCCTGATCACCAAGGGGGTATGGGTTCCAAGTAGTGACATTGAATGGGACGATTGCCGAGCGCACTACACTGCAGGACTAGTGGACAAATTTCACATCGGTTTGTTGGGGGGGAGGAACTCGGGCAGCGGGCGGGCCGGGGCCAATACACGCTCCAGGAAAGGACCCACCAGGGGGGGAGGACGGGTCTCCCAGAGTTCTAGTTTTCCCTTCCCGGGTAGTTTTGGGTGAAAGGCACTCTGCTAATTGGGATGTGGGTAGTTTCAAACCTACTGAGCAGCAGGGCAGGGAGGGTGGTGGGAACGGGAGGAGTTGGGCAGTTTGGGGGGAGCGGAGACTGGGGGAGAGGGACGGAGGGATGGGGGATGGAAGTTTGGGTTTGTAGCACTCTGATAAAGTTACTGTTGCAATCTGGTCACATGTGAAAGGCTCTGAAGAGGTCCTTTGGCATGCACAGATCACCGGGTGCAGGCAGGACATAAATAGCGGCTATGACTAAGAAATGGGACAAAAGTCTCAAGATACTGAGTTGGAATGTAAACGGGCTGGGAGACAAACTTAAACGCACAATGGTACTGCAACTTGTTAGGCGTCACCTTCCCGATGCCATGCTGCTTCAAGAGACTCACTTGCTGGGTAACACCTGCCACACCCTGAATAGGCATGGCTACACTCTGGCAGTCCACTCTGGCTTTACAATGGGATCCAGGGGTGTGGGCATCCTCCTCTGGCGCACCTTCCCCTTCCTAACTGAACACACGACCACTGACCCACAGGGCCGCTTTTCCACGGTCACCGGTGCATGGGAGGGGCGCAAGATTAACTTGGTATCCGCGTATGTCCCGCCAGGCCTCCAATCACAGGCATACACTGATCTTGGTAAACTCCTCCTTTCCCTCCCGGACGGGTGCTTATTTGTAGGGGGGACTTCAATGCGGTAGTCTCCGGTACACTAGACAGACACCCTCCCAGGGACACACCTCAGGGGCAGAGATGGCTGGGGGACTTCCTAGACATGTTCAGCCTCACTGACATATGGCGCTTGGCACACCGTACAGACACGCAATATACTTTCTTTTCGGGGCCGCACCGCTCTTTCTCCCGCCTGGATAATATCCTTACTCCTCTTCACCTAGACACAATAGTGCGCGCAGCAAGGCACCTGGCGAGAGGTATTTCAGACCATTCACCGGTTATGACCCATCTTACAATGGGCGACAGGCGGGAGGGATGCGTGTCGCCCAGCAATGCCTGGTACCTCCGTAATGAGGACCTCCGAAACGCACTGACCCTCTCAATAACCAACTACTTTGCTGACAACGACGGCTCAGTAGAATCGGCAACCATATTATGGGAGGCCTTTAAAACGGTCCTCAGGGGAGAAGCACTTTCGGCGATTGCGGGTCGGTGTAAGGAGAAGGAGGCGCAAGAAGAGGACCTGGGTAAACTCGAGGAAATCGTGCAAACGGAGGACACAGCCGAGGCGCGTCATCGGCTGTCCCTAAAAACCACAGAATACCAAGAGATGGTGACAGAGGCAGCAAAAAAGATGGCTGCCTCTAGGGAGGGCAAGATATACGACCAAGGGGATAAGGTGGGCAAGCTCCTGGTGTGGCTCGACAAAAAATGGCAAGAAACCAAGGTGGTGGCTGAGATTCGGTCAGCGGACGGCACAGTAGTCACAGAGCCACAAGACATAGTCACTGAATTCGCCCGTCACTTCCAGGTGGTCTATAGTAAGGGGTCCGACAGGCCGGAGGAAGACTCGGTCGCGCTACTAGCGGATCTTAAGATGCCGGCCCTCTCTGAGGTGGAACGTGAACTTTTGGAAGGGCCGCTCACCACGACAGAAGTAGAACGTGCTATCAGGGAGCTACGTCCCGGAAAGGCGCTTGGGCCGAACGGCCTTCCAATTGAGCTCTACAAGCTCAAACCTGACGGTGTTAGCCCCTATCTCAAACGCATGTTTGAGGAAAGCAAGTCCAATGGGATGCTACCACGAGACCAAAGACTAGCGACTATCGTAGCGATTCCTAAAGAAGGAAAGCCTAGGGAGCTGTGTACCTCTTACAGACCCATCTCCCTGCTGAACGCGGAACCGAAAATCCTAGCGAAAGTCCTAGCAAATAGGCTCCAGCCGGTCCTTAACACATTGGTCCATCCGGACCAATCGGGTTTCATGCCCGCTTTCCACCCTTTTGTTTGCCCTCTCCCTTGAGCCACTGGCCACCTGGATCAGACAAGATCTCTCTCTGAAGGGGATTCGCTGGGCCGACAACTGGGAGGACAGGATATCACTTTACACTGACGATATCCTCCTTTATCTCTCCCAACCCAGGTAATCATTGATAGTAGCCCTGGACATCTTCACAAGCTTTGGCAAGAACTCCGGGTACAGCATCAACTGGAGTAAATCCCATCTGTATGTCCTCTGCGGTAACAGCCCTATACTTCAGCGTAACTACCCCATACAGGTGGCCACCGAGGGCTTCACATACCTGGGCATTTTTATCTCCAAGGACAGGACAGCCATGTATGAGAGGAACCTGCTTCCGCCCCTACAGAGGCTCCAGCGCGACTCTGCAGCCTAGCAGAGGCTCCCGGTCTCCCTGTTAGGCTGTGCGGCGCTATTTAAAATGATGGCGCTGCCTTGCTTCCTCTAACCCTGCAGAACTGCCCCGACCTAGTTCCATCCTCGTATTTCACAGCCGTTGAAGCGGCGCAAAGAACCCTCCTCTGGTCTGGAGCACCCCGAATAGCGCTGCAAAAACTGACGCTGGGGTGGTATGATGGAGGGATTGCCCTGCCCGACATCCGTAGGTACTGCTGGGCCGCGCACCTTTCGGCTATTAATCAAGGTACCTATTGTGACGGTAATGACCCAGGGTACGCTCTGGATAGGTGGTTGTTGCCGGGGGGAACTACGAAGCGGCGCTCTACTCACGATCAGGCAGACACGCACTAACGGGGCCGACTATCCACACAGTACAACTGTGGCACAGGGTACAACGCAACATGGACTGGCATAACACACTTACCATGGCCACCCCACTCTGGGTCTCTGAACGACTCGGCCTCCTGGGTCGCACTAAGGGGTTCAGGAACTGGGACGTTATCGGCATCTCCCGGATAGGGGATCTCTGGGACTCTGGCGGGGTCAAATCCTTCTCATCCCTACAAACCACATACGAGCTTGCTGACACTGAGCATTTCCGGTACCTACAGATTCGACACTCACTACAGCAAAACATCCAGCAGGACACGATGCCCCCCCAGGCGTCCCCCCTAGAAGATAGACTGCTGGATGGCCACATACAGGAACACGCAATCTCCCTTACCTACAAAAAACTGATAAATAACCTTCCCGTTTTACTCCTTGACGTCAAAAGGAGATGGGAGGCAGATGGCTTTGAAATTGACGAGGAGGAATGGAGGTGTGCGCTGGCCTCCCCTAAGGAGGTGGCCATCTCATCGAGGCTCCGACTCATCCAACTTAAAATCCTACATAGAGTGTACATCTCTTGTACCAGGCTGAAAAGTATGGGCAGGAGTGAGAGTGATGCATGCAGGAGGGGATGCGGCGAAGTTGGCTCCTTCCTTCACATGCTGTGGGAGTGCCCACTGCTGCAGACGTATTGGGTGAAGGTGACGCGTTGTATGCAGGAAGTGTGGGAGGTAGAGCTGCGCCCGGAAGCTAAACGCTGCATTCTGAATATTTGGGAGCCAACGGACTTGCCAGCTAGAGGCAGGCTCTGGGCAACGCTCGGCCTAATGGTGGCTAAGCGTAACATCGCAAGACTCTGGGGGGCAGCCACACCTCCACGACTTGCTGAGTGGAAACGGGACATGGACTGGTGCATGTTGCAGGAGAAGACAGTATATATAGCCCGGGGGTGCCCACGAAAATGGGAGGAGATATGGAATAAATGGAATGATTATAGAGGAGGTATCTGTGAACCCCCCCCTCCTCGGCGTTCAGTACTTGAGACAGAGGTCTAATTGTTTTCGAAATTGCTGACCTATTGACTGTGCCAATGATGTAACAAAATGCTTCTTGATTTACAAAATGTGTGCCTCTGCAACCTTTGTATGAACCTGATAGCCTTTATACTGGTTTATTTCAATAAAAAAGTATTAAAAAAAAAAAAAAACTTGATATTTTGAGTGTATACCGGGGTAGATGTGTGAAGTAAGTGTCAATGCACCGTGCAGGGATAAAATAGGAAATGGAAGTCCAGAACAAATCAAATTTAATAAATATGGCTGCCAACCTGGTTGAAAGATATATAAATGTGTCAGGATACCACGCTCTACAATGTGATCAACATGTTTCTTGCCTTAATGTCATAAAATCTAACGGCAATTCATTAGGACCTAGAAATAGTCTATCTACACTTTTGTGGTTTTCTAGTCAAATAACCGTGATAAACCACAAAAAGCAGCTCAAGTGTGGTACCAACCTAGTGAGATAAAATCAAGAAAATTAGACAGCAAGAGATAAATGCAGTTCAATCTATAACTCATGTGTTCCCTACATGATTCACCGTACACTGTGCACACGGAGAAGTTAAAACATGGGTGGTATAATCATAGTGCCCAAACATGCGTCACACAGTTGTGACATGCTCTAGAGGAATAGAAATGATGAATAAAATGTCGGGTATATTATCCCGTAATATAATGGTAGCTGAAACTGGCAGACTCACCCAAGGTAGGTTGGTGACTCACACCATCGACTCCCAGCAGGTTTAGACATCTGGTAGTTCCAGTGTCCTACAAAGGGGGGTTCAAAAGAGGTGCAGAGTATTTTTACGAAGAGAAAAGGAAAAGGCCACTTACACCTAGTGGTACAGTGAATGGATCTGCGTAGTTGGGTAAAAATTCCCAACAGCATCACTGATTAAAAGGCAGTAGGCAGGTTAAAGAATGGGCCACGCACAGAGGATGCCGTAGGCCCCCACGAGCTCCAGATTAAAGAACCGTATCGAGAACAAGCCACCCACTCCCAATGCCACTAGGTACCGTGCTCCGAAGTCCGAGCACCCGGTATCCATGGATGGCGGAAGCGAGCTGGCTGCATCCTCATTGTGCAGGGGTCCTAGTAATGCAATGCAGCCCCTGGCGGTCCAAGGTGTGTTCGCTGCCTCGTTAAATAACAGGAATGAACTCACCTCTTACAAGTGAGTATGAGAAATAAAACTGCAATTATTTCAATTGCAGATGCTCTGTATACAACAGGGAGCTGGTACTTACGTGTCTCCAACCGCGGAGTCGTCAGTGGACCTACCCAAACCTTGCCAGGGCGGGGCGGTACTGGCTATCTTCTTCGTGGCTCAGAAGTAGCTCTGGTTGCTGACAGCGAGTAGACGGGGTGACCAATAAATAAGGGTTGTGCACTGGAATACCAACGCCCACGCTAACATCAAAAAGTGGCGGCCATTTTGGGAAAATGAAGTTAAGTTCTGGCACGGGCCAAATGAGTTTTTGGTATAAATTCCGACTAGAGATAAAATGGTGTAAATGCCATGCTGGGGTTAAATACCCCCACTGACCTGGTGAGTGGGCAGTAAAAATTAGTAGCTGAGGTCCGGTGAATGAGGAGTGTCCCACTTATTGGCATGGATACAATCATACTAGGCTAAACGGGGACAAACAATTGGTCAGTGTTTTGCACTATACTGTCAACCCTTGTGCTGACCAAAGTCAGTGACCGCCATATTGGGAAAACAGCGTGTGGTTATCCAAAAATGTTGATGCGTCGGTGTAAAATAACTGCCAGAGGTCAGATGATGTTCGTGCCCCGCTGGTTTGCGTTAGCAATGCTATTGATAATGAGGAAAGCAAATGGGCCATGTATCCGGCTCAGCCCTGCTGCCGGGACCACGGGCTTCTCCTGCATGTTAAAATGGGGGTGACTGAGCCCCATGTACGAGAGGCAATCAATTGTACTTCATCAATGTTGTGGTCTGGTCTGTTGCTTAGTGAAGGGCTCTCTCGGGTGGCTGATGCTACAGGTGTGTGGCACCTACCAGGTGGGGTATACAGATGCTGCAAAAGGCTTTGGTACTGTATGTGTGTGTGACTGGATAGAAAGGTACATAGACCCAGTGTTAGACCTGACGTCATTGGCGTGAGTCTCCCGTCCATTTTTGACAGATTGTCTTCTCTGTTTTGATATGTTTTTACTGGGTTTTATGCTTTGGGCACTGTGCCACTGCTAATCAGTGCCACAGTGCAAGTGCTCCCTATGTTAAATTAATGTACTAATTGGTTATTCCATGATTGGGTTATTTGATTTATCTGTCAGCCCCTAGTACAGTGCACCATGTGTGCCCAGGGCTTGTAAATCAAATGCTGCTGGTGGGCTTGCAGCACTGGTTGTGCCATCCACAGAAGCAGCTTATAAAGTGTGTCTCAGGCCCGCCATTGCAAGGCCTGTGTGCAGTCTAGCACGGCCATGTCGACTTGGCCAAGGGCACCCACTTGTCAGTCCCTAAACCTTTCCTTTGCTTCATATTAGACATCCCTATGGTAGGCCCAAAGGCAGGGTGCATTGTAAGTATAAGATAGGACATGCGCATGACTTTCAATTTCCTGCAGAGGTACTTGAGCTGTTTCACAGTAGAGGTTTCCAACCTCTGTTCCTCAAAATCAAGATCCATAGGTGCAACGGATGCTGGTTTACTCATGGTAGTAAAAACTGGGAGTTTACAGGAAAAACTACCAGTCCAAGGAAAAAGGATTCTAAAAAAACATATGTGGTTGTGTTTGGTCTGCACTCACTAGTAGTGTACACCAATCACTGTATATGAAACACAAATGCAAAGTCCAAATCCTCACCGCTGACCACCAATGTTAGATCTTGGGGTCTCTAGTTGGCAATGGTATTCACCTTTGTCCAAATAGGAACCCTTACTTCTAAGTCAGGATAAGGGGATTACACTCCTTAATAACCCCATGCTCACCGCCTTGGTAGCTTGGCACGAGCAGACAGGCTTATCTCAGAGGCGGTGTGTTAAGCATTTGTGAATACACAGTAATACAGGGAAAACACTACAGAAGGACACAACACAGGTTTTATAAAAATAAGTATTCTTTATATAGACTAAACACAAGACCACAATGACAAAAATCCACAATACTATAGTAAAAGTTGACTTAAAGATGGTTAAAGTTGCTTAATTCAAGTTGATGGTAAATGCGACAAAGTTCTCAACAAAGTACCTGGATGCGTAACGCAAAGTGAACAAAAGGCTCGCAAAAGAGGAGATGCGTCCGTTCCGTGACCCGGGGGGGGGGGGGGAACGTCCTTTACAACAGAACTTTTTCAACGAAGTACTGTTACGACGCAGGTTCAACAAGGAAAGTCATTACAACGACTTTCGCTGGAGGGCGCTCTAGGATAGGTAATAGTTTAATTTACTATCCAACACCTTCCCTACTATCCACGGGGACTGAAGTTGGAATAGTAAATTAAACTATTCACTATCCAGCGCCCCCCAACGCAAGTCATTGTAACAACTTGCTTTGTAAAACCTGCGTCGTAACGGTACGCGTTGTAAAAACACGCGTTGTACCGTCATACATCCCCCGGGGGAATGGTTGCATCCTGCCTCAATGCACGCTTGCGCAAAGTAGGGTATTCGTTGTGAGCCTTACCGGTGCGGAGGTGATGCGTAGATTCTCGGCCTGCGGGCCCGTTGCGGTGAGCAGGATGGCCCCTTGATGCGATGCCGTGATCCGGTTGCGATGCGATAAGATGGTGCCCTTGATGCGGCGTTGCGATGATGATGATGCGATGACGCCCTGACAGCCTTGCGACGACTCTGTACTTTGGAACCGCGACAGGCCCTGCGACACGCTTCTCCAGTGATGTGATGGCCACTCTCTCGATGGCGTCACGCTTCTCCGGTGATGGGACAGCAGGCAGCTGCGATGAACACACGCTTCCAGGGCGATGCGGCGAAGGCTCGCTTCTCCGGCGTTGCGATAATTTCAGCTGCTGCAGCGACACACTCTTCTCGATCACCGCGCTTCAAGCTCCCAGCGGCACGCAAGTGCCTGGAGTCAGAATTACCAGCAAGGAAATTCAGGGGGGAGCTGGAGGTGAAGTCTTTTGTCCCTGAGACTTCAGCAGGAGGCAAGCACAGTTCAAGCCCTTGGAGAATATTCTGTAGATGAAGGTCCTTACAAAGTTCCTTCTCCTTTCCCTTGGAAATGAAGCAACCACTGCAGGCCAACCCAGCAAACAGCACACTGGCAGAGGGGCAGTCCAATCTCCTGCAGCTTCCTTGGGTCTTCTTGGCAGAAAGGTTTCTTGTCCAGATATGATATAATTTCTTGGGATCAGGGTCCTAATATTTATATCCCCAAATCCTTTGTTCTCTGAAGGCAGAGAGGCCTCTGCATTGTCCAAACCAGTTCCTGAGCACTTTGTTTACATGACTCTCTTCTTCCTTTCACTGTGCAGGGCAGAGAAATTCGCCGCCCCACAGGAGGTGGAGCCAGCACAGGGGAGGGAAGATGCAGCTCTGGAGCTTTCTGTTGAAATGCTTCCTCCTCTCCTTTCACAGTGCATGGCAGAGACATCAGACAAGTCACAGGGGGTGGAGCTAGCATTGTAGAGGGAAGGCCCAGCCCTATTCAGGTCCCAGGTGCAACTCCTCCATCCCATTTAGATGCAAATCTCTCTATTCACCACTGGGCTGCCCCAGCCTGTCTCTCCTGGAATTACCCAGCCCTGTCACTCACAAATCCAGACAAGGAATACACAAAATAGCAGAGGCAGGCCTGGATAGTTAGGCAAGTAAAAACCGACTTTCTAAAAGTGTTATTTTCAAACACAGAATATTAAAACCAGCTGTACTAAAATATGTATTTTATTATTTTGAGTTCAGGCACACTAAATTCGAATTTCCACAATGTTCCCTGAGTCAGTTAGGATTATAAGAATGTAATAATCTAACTGCCCATTCTGGCCTATGAGAACAGGTAGCTTTCAATTGTGAAAAACGAAAATGGCTGTATTTCACTATTAGATCATTCTACACACCTATGGATCTTGATTTTGAGGAACAGAGGTTGGAAACCTCTACTGTGAAACAGCTCAAGTACCTCTGCAGGAAATTGAAAGTTGCTACACCAGTCATTTCTAAAAAGGAAGACTACCAAAAGGCGCTGAGGGCCTGGGTGGAAGCAAGAAATGTCCCTGAACTTGTGGTGGAGCCAGTTGGGGATGCAGATGGGCAAATTGATGGGCCAGAGTTTCCAGCTAGAGGAGGGGTGCCGTCCCCACCTGGCAGCAGCATCTCTTCCAAAGACCTGTCCCCCAGACAATTGGAAGACAGGGAGAGAAATAGGGCTTCGAAGCTGAAGTTGGCTAAGCTTAAAATGGAGAGTCAGAGGGAAACAGAGAATAATAGGTTCTCCTTGGAAAGGGAGAGAATGAGAATAGAGCATGAGGATGTTGAGGGAGTTAGAGATCAAGGCCAAGGGCTTAGAGATCAATCCCTCTGGTGGCAGAGCACCATCTGTCCCTTCGGAAGGCAGAGTACATATTCCCAAGGATGTCATCAAAGATTTCCACAACAATGAAGATATTGGGCAGTGGTTTGCAGCCTATGAGATAGCAATGTTGGCCCACCGGGTCCCTGAGAAGGATTGGGGAACGGGGTTGTGGGGCCGCTTCCTGACTGAGGGGAGGGATACTTTATTAGACCTACCCAGTGAGCATAGTATGTCTTATCACCACATGAAGGAAGCACTGATGACAAGGTATGGGTTAACTCCAGAACTCTATAGACAGAGGTTCAGGAATTGTAAGAAACTGGAGGGAACCACTTGGGTAGAATATGTGTCTTTCTTTTGCAGAGCTATGGCTGGTTGGGTGAGGGGTAGCAATGTTGATCATTTTCAAGCGCTCTATGATTTGATTGCTAGGGAGTACTTGTCTGCTAATTGTTTTCCAGAGCTACGCCAGCACTTTATTGATAGCAAGTTGACTAACCCTAGAAAGCTTGCGGAAGAGGCGGACAGCTGGGTCAGTACCAGGGTCCACAAGGGTCTTGTGGGAGACTCCGCCAAAGGTGGGCAGGTTCCCAAGCAGATGAGTGGGGAGACAAGAGAGGGAGTTCCAAAAAGGTCCCCAAAGTAATTCCCAAGGGAACCAGGATAAGGGTTCCCAGCCTCCCCCTAAGAAGAAGTCAGGACCCCCGACATGTATACCTGTTCATAGGGGACCTGTTACCTGCTTTCAGTGTAAGCAGGTGGGACACCGTTGGTATGATCCCCAGTGTCCTCAAAAGGGTCAGTATGTGCCACCCTGTGAACAACCCCGTCAGATGGCCAGTGTAGCCCTGGGTGGGGAGGAGATGGGTGCCCAAGGTGGGTGGGGTCCCGCAGAAATGTCCCTTGTCTCATTAGGAGACTTTGAGATGGTCCCTAAAACTCAGCTACCTGATAACACTAAAAAATAGAGACAGTGGGTGACCATCAATGGCCATAGAGTGGAGGGGCTGAGAGACACAGGAGCCTGTGTGACAGCTGTCAAGTGTCACATGGTGTCTAAAGAGCAGGTAGTCCCTCATGCATTCTTCCCAGTTGTTGCCGCTGACAACACAGTGAGTCATTGCAAAGTGGTTCAAATTCCATTTGAGTGGGGGGGGGTCTCTGGTACTCTTCATGTAGCTGTGAAGCCATCCATGCCTGCTGTCTGTTAAGCAATGATTTAGAAAGCACCCCTTGGGCTAAGGTGGAGAGGAAGGCGCATTTAGAGATTTTGGGTCTGCCTGAGTGAGCATGTGTGACCACTCGGTCTATGGCAGCTAAGGGTGTTCAAGATATGATATGATATAGCAGTTTTATAAAGCGCATTAATACTCGGGAGTGTCCTGGCGTGGGTGAGCTGGAGCAAAAAAAAGGTCATTTATATGGTCTGGCTAAACAGATAAGTTTGAGGGCGTTTTTTGAAGAGATTGAGCTCTTGAGTCAACTGAAGATCGGTAGGGAGCAGATTGCAAGCTGTAGCGGCTTTAACCGACAATGACTGGCCACCTAAACGGACTCTGCGGAAGCGCGGGACAATCACCCGACGAAGAGAGGCAGATCGCAGGGGATGGTTAGGTACGTAGAAAGCAAAGCGCTTCCTAAGATAGGAAGGGCCGAGTCCATGCAGGGCCCGATGGGCCAGGGTGATAGCCTTAAACTGGACACACTGCTTCACGGGCAACCAGTGTAGCTCTTGCAGATATTGCCTAGCACTGGTTCGACTTGGGGCGTTGTACAGGAGCCTAGCCGTGGCATTCTGTATCGTTTGGAGCTTCTGCAACAGGTAGCCAGGTAAGCCAATGAACAAAGCATTCGAATAATCAAGCCGCGAGAGAATAAGAGCACACGCGACTGCCTCCTTGGCCACTCTCGGCAGCAGGGGGAAAATCCTTCTAAGGATTTTGAGGGTTCCAAAACAGATCCCGGTCAGTTTCTTAACATGATCAATAAACCGCAGGTCCTTGCTGAACCATACCCCCAAGTTTTTAACAGGACCGCCATCAAAGCGCGGACAGGGAAAGTGAGACGGCCAGAGAGATTGTCTGAAATTGGAGGGAAACTGGTCATACAAAAGACCCTCAGTTTTATCCTCGTTACATTTCAAAGACGCCTGCACTAACCAGCCAAATACGGAAGCTAGGCACGATTGGGCAATGGTGGTGTCCAAATCCGGGCCCTTCCACTTGAACAGCAGCTGAGTATCGTCAGCGTATGCTATTACTTTCGTACCGAGCTTGTCCGCCACGTAGACCAGAGGGGTTAGGTAGATATTAAATAAAAGGGGGCTCAGAGTAGAGCCGCGCGGAACCCCCTTATTCAGGTTCCTAACTGAAGAAGAACAGGAGGCCATACAGACCTGCTGCGTGCGGTGGTCCAGAAAAGACTTGACCCACTCTCAGGCAAGGCCAGAAATACACTTTCAAATATGGCGCGGATGATCCATAGCAGAATAGGACGGCTCCCATAACCAGCGCTTCCCGGAACTAGCATATACTGAGAGGACGCATGCGCACACGAGAGTACGACGGATAGCGTACCCACAGATCCCTAGGAGCCGGCGTCTGACAACAGAACCATAAGATTAAGGTAATTACCTATAACGAAGCTCGGTATTGAATCATTAAACGGACAAACAGACGTGCTATATGTTGCACCGCTGACCTGACAAACATGCAATGTTTTGTCATTTCAGGTTTCAAAGTCGGTTCCCCACAATGGCGTCCTTTGAACAAGGTAAACATACGCCGATTAGCATAGTTATCCCTTAAAACCCCGGGTGACCACATTAAAATATGCATTAATCTCGGTTGCCTCCACAGGGACCCCTCTAAGACATCCCCTAAATTAAAAGAATCCGGAAGCCAAAAAGAATTCAGATAGGTAAGAAAACATATTTAGACCCAGAACAGAAGACAGAGCCCCAATGAATGGCCATCAAACTCACACACTTATTATTTACTTGCAGGGTGCTACACTGAAATCAAGTGACAGTGGTGAGTGATACCAACTAAGTCAGGTTGATTGCATTTGGTCTGTTGTGTATGGTGTAGGTTTGAACTAAGCGATGTCCTTTAATGTCATTCAGGTTGTCCAGCGTCGTCATATTGATGTTACAATTAATTGTGATACAAAAATGAGGTAAGATGTGAAACAGTGGCTGTTGAGCTACATAGTGGTTTCTAATATGTCAGAGAACCCATCCCTAACGAAGGTCTCCCCCTTCTTTATTCCACAGTTTGGTCCTGATGAGAACTCGAGATTAAAAAGAGTTCGAAACGCGTAGACCGGATGTTTATTATGCCATAAGAATACTGTTCAAGACATAAGATTCTGTACAAACAAACTAAAATATATATGAAGTACATATCTATGGCAGCATTGTAAATACAGTGCATGATTTTTCTCTGATTTATTGTAAATAGTGTGTTGGTTTTGCTGAGTGTATGAGAGTGTATGCAAGTGATTCACATATGAGTGGTTGGATGAATGAGAGAAGAAAAGGGAGTGTTTTAGTATATTGAAATGTTTTCTAAAAATGTTTGTATGTGACGTATTGTATTTGAACTTGACAAATGTTTTTCATAAAAAGATGAACAAATAATCGTATGAAGTAAAAAGAAAATTAAAAACTCAGATTTATTCAAAGAAATCAGACCCTCTCACTTTATGTTCTAGTCAAAAGTGAGTTGTTCAAATTGATGATTAAATATGAATGGCAGCACTGGCATATTTGTGATTATCTTACTTTAGGCTGTTGCTTGGCCTTGCTGCTTGGGAGCCCGAACCCAGTGGTGTTTTTTGCATTGATAGCAGGCGGTGGCCTGTGTGGTAGCCCTCAGTGGATACTTTTTGAGTAATTGTCTGGGTTGAAAGATTTGAGATCCTCAAGGGAGGATTTGGAATTCTGTCCTGCGTCGGTATAAGTGGATTGTTTGTCAGTAAAAAACTCATTGGTGTGACTGAACATACTCCAGAATATGTCAGATAAAGAGACCTTTGCCTATAGCGAAGATCATATACAGAAACTACTAGCGGCTCCACCGCTGTTCGCATCCGCCTCATTAAGTGTAAATGCACAAAATCAAAATGAAACAGACAAATTACTAAGACTCCGGAAAAAGCAAATACGGACAGACCTACACGCACACTTCCTGCTTCAACATTTAAGAGGAGGGACTATCCCGGGGGGACTACAAGTGAAAAATATTCCAGTCATCTTCACAGAGGATCCAATTTACAAGAAGGGGTATAGTTTCATAGAAACAAAGTGCAGCAGAGATCTTATGGTCCTAACAATAGAAACCGCACAAAGACTCTCTAAGGTCCAACTAGAAGAGATAGATACCCTAATATCCAGCATTTCCACAAACCAGCTAATAACTGACGCCAAATCGTTGCTTGAAAAAGTAGAGAAAGAAATCGGTGAGTTCAAGGACTACACTATCAACCAAAAAACAAGTCAATTTGAGAAGGACCAAAAAAATTTCAATTTGGAAAAAGTCTACCCCTATCTCCAATCCGACTTCTATACACGCCCTGAATAAAGGAAGTACTTACAAGACTACCAAGGAAGATCAGGAAACAAATTCATTACATTCTCAGATACTTCCTCATCGGGAAGCAGAAGCGAGGGAGACAATAGTGACTCTCGGGGCAATAATAGCCGAAGAGGTTCATTTCGCCAAAACCAACAAGGCACCAACAATTTTTTAGGAAGAGGACAGTCCAAACCCAGAGGCAGAGTGAGAACAAATCAACCCTGGGAAATGTCAACTCGACGTCAAAATTACAAGAACTGACGAAACCTTCTCTGATATTTAACCTCTCCGATAGAATTCTCACAGAACAAGAAGAAAGTGTCCTCCAAAAAGGACTATCTTTCGTTCCAACTAAAAAAACGGATTTTGTAAAACTCAAAACCGAAACGATAGAGTTTTTTAGGAAAATTAGGTTGAAAACCTTCTTTATAGAAAACCCAATGGACCAAGGGATTGAAACAACGGGCCTCAGGAATAAATCCACATTCTGTCCCCCCAATTACAAAGTACCCAAAGAAGTGATAACCTTTGAAAGAACAATATTGTCCGCAACTTCTGAGATGGAAAAAGAGAAAAGATGGCTTAAACATAACATAACTAAATCTGAATCAATGGCCCTGACCACCTTAAAAAATGACACTTCAGTGATTATCAAGCAAGCTGATAAAGGCGGGTCCATTGTCATCTGGGACCGACAACTTTACATGGATGAGGTCAACAAACAACTAAATGATGCGAACTGCTATCACAGGATAAATAAAGACCCCACATTGGATTTAAAAAATGAACTGTTTTGCATCATAGACGATGCATCCGAATTGGGCTTTCTGGGTAAAAAGGAAATAGAATATTTAAAGATCAAGCATCCAAGAATTCCTTTGTTCTATATTTTGCCCAAAGTTCACAAAAACGAGAAAACGCCCCCAGGCCGTTCTATAGTCTCGGGGTGCGAGTCACTAATGGAGCCAATATCAAAATTTGTAAATTTCTTCTTAAAGCCCTTCCTACCCAATGTCAAATCATATATCCGTGACACAATGCACTTTATTAACAAACTGAGTGAGATTCAATTTGACAAGAACAACCACTGGATGGTAACGATGGATATAACATCCCTATACACACAAATACCACAGGATGAAGGGTTGGGAGTTCTTAGACAGCTATTAGACACTAGAGACAAACCACAAAAAATACCAACGGATTTCATCATCCAACTGGCCACGTTTTCATTGAAACGTAACTACTTCAATTTCGATGGAACTTTTTATTTCCAAACAGGAGGTGTGGCTATGGGTTGCCCTTTTGCCCCGGAATTGGCGATACTGTATATGTCAGCCTATGAAGAGAAATTTGTTTATGAGAATAACCCCTTTTCTCATTGGATAAATAATTGGAATCGCTTCATTGATGATATTTTCTTTGTGTGGACCGGACCAGAAGAGGAATTAATCAATTTTTACAATTGGTTGAACAACAGGACCCAAGAGATAAAATTCAGTCTGAATCATTCCAAGACCAGAATGCCTTTTCTGGATGTCGAAATCTATCCCTCACAGGAGGGAGGACTAATCACCACTCTTTACAAAAAAGACACCGATCGGAACAAATCATTGCACTTTCAAAGCAACCATCCGCGGAGCCTCAAGGAAAACCTTCCCTACGGACAATTTTTAAGAATTCGTAGAAATGTTCATCAAAAAGAAGAATTCATGAAACATTCGGAGAAATTGATAACGAATTTGATGGAGCGTGGTTACCCAAAAAAACTACTGAAACGAAGTATGAAAAGAGCATGGTGGACCCCAAGGGAGTGTCTTCTGGAAAAGAAAAACAAACAAAAAATGGACCGGATGGTTCTAGTCAGCACATATTGCCCAAACTCGAACAAACTAAAAAAAGTGATTAAGAGCAATTGGCACTTAATCAAAAATCTAAATGAGGAATTCACAAATGCCCCCCTATTCGCGTTTCGGAAAGAAGCCAGTATAGCAAACAAACTGGTAAGAGCAGCAATTCCCGCAAAGGAACAAATAACTCTAAGAAACATGCTGGGCCTTCCGCCAATCCAAGGACATCACAAATGTGGAAGCTGCAATTGTTGTGCGACTACAGATGAAGGAATTGTTTTCAAATACAGAACAAATTCATGGAGACACGAAAAATTCACTAACTGCAAGTCGCGGTATGTGATTTATGGAATAACATGTCCATGTAATCTATTATACGTGGGTAAAACCAATCAAGAAATCAAAACAAGAATTCAACAACATCGATCAAGAATTAAAAGGAAGGTACCCAATGCTCCCTTAGTCCAACATTGGCAGCTAAAAAATCATACAGAAACTGATCTACGCTGGACTGTCATCACTAAGGTTGAGAATGACAAGAGAGGAGGGGATTTGGATGCAAAATTATCACGCTCCGAAGCAATGATGATAGTGAGATTCAATTCCGCAATGGAAGGATTGAATGAAATTTCGGAAATGTACACATTATCATAATTGTACCTATGACGAAAAATTTAAATAAAGACACAACATTTTGACATCGAGTCCGCTTATACCGTTAGACATTCCGTGTCACAACACTGCACGACTTAGCAAAGAAAAACCTGATCAGATACCCAGAATCTACTCAGAAGAAACCAGGGCCAACATAGAACATGAGCGCAAACACTTTCAAATATGGCGCGGCTGTTCCATAGCAGAATAGGACGGCTCCCATAGCCAGCGCTTCCCGGAACTAGCATATACTGAGAGGACGCATGCGCACACGAGAGTACGACGGATAGCGTACCCACAGATCCCTAGGAGCCGGCGTCTGACAACAGAACCATAAGATTAAGGTAATTACCTATAACGAAGCTCGGTATTGAATCATTAAACGGACAAACAGACGTGCTACACGTTGCACCGCTGACCTGACAAACATGCAATGTTTTGTCATTTCAGGTTTCAAAGTCGGTTCCCCACAATGGCGTCCTTCGAACAAGGTAAACATACGCCGATTAGCATAGTTATCCCTTAAAACCCCGGGTGACCACATTAAAATATGCATTAATCTCGGTTGCCTCCACAGGGACCCCTCTAAGACATCCCCTAAATTAAAAGAATCCGGAAGCCAAAAAGAATTCAAATAGGTAAGAAAACATATTTAGACCCAGAACAGAAGACAGAGCCCCAATGAATGGCCATCAAACTCACACACTTATTATTTACTTGCAGGGTGCTACACTGAAATCAAGTGACAGTGGTGAGTGATACCAACTAAGTCAGGTTGATTGCATTTGGTCTGTTGTGTATGGTGTAGGTTTGAACTAAGCGATGTCCTTTAATGTCATTCAGGTTGTCCAGCGTCGTCATATTGATGTTACAATTAATTGTGATACAAAAATGAGGTAAGATGTGAAACAGTGGCTGTTGAGCTACATAGTGGTTTCTAATATGTCAGAGAACCCATCCCTAACGAAGGTCTCCCCCTTCTTTATTCCACAGTTTGGTCCTGATGAGAACTCAAGATTAAAAAGAGTTCGAAACGCGTAGACCGGATGTTTATTATGCCATAAGAATACTCTTCAAGACATAAGATTCTGTACAAACAAACTAAAATATATATGAAGTACATATCTATGGCAGCATTGTAAATACAGTGCATGATTTTTCTCTGATTTATTGTAAATAGTGTGTTGGTTTTGCTGAGTGTATGAGAGTGTATGCAAGTGATTCACATATGAGTGGTTGGATGAATGAGAAGAAAAGGGAGTGTTTTAGTATATTGAAATGTTTTCTAAAAATTTTTGTATGTTACGTATTGTATTTGAACTTGACAAATGTTTTTCATAAAAAGATGAACAAATAATCGTATGAAGTAAAAAGAAAATAAAAAACTCAGATTTATTCAAGGAAATCAGACCCTCTCACTTTATGTTCTAGTCAAAAGTGAGTTGTTCAAATTGATGGTTAAATATGAATGCCCTGATCTCTTGACTGGGTGAGAGTACTCTGCTTAATTCAGAGACTCTGTCCATCACCACCCCTTGTTGTAAATAAATATGAATGGCAGCACTGGCATATTTGTGATTATACCACTCTCAGGCAAGGCCAGAAATACCCACGGCAGAGAGACGAGCCAAAAGCCGCTGGTGGGGCACCGTATCGAAGGCAGCAGAGAGGTCGAGTAAAATCAGGGCAGCCCTTCCGCCCCCGACAAGACACTCTCTGATTGCCTCCGACATCTCCACCAGGGTCGTCTCCGTACTATAGGCCGATCTGAACCCCGACTGAGCTAGGTGCAAGGCCCCTGAGGATTCCACATAGGTCTCAAGTTGCCGAAAAACCACTTTTTCACAAACCTTGGCCAGAGCTGGTAGTAGCGAAATTGGTCGGTAGTTGGCAGGGACCGCCTGGTCCAAGGAAGGTTTTTTAAGAAGGGAAAGCAGTTTAGCTTGTTTCCATTGTGCAGGAACCACGGCGGTGCGAAGGGATAGGTTCACAATGTCAGTAACACCTATGCAGACCTCCCTGGCCACCCCAGCTAATACGCGGGTTGCGCACGGGTCCGCTGGAGAGCCCGACTTTAGGGATTTAAGGAAGGCAAAAATGTCTGTTTCCGCTGCGGCAGTGAATGTGGTAAGCTGATTGGCAGCCGGCACCAGAGGGGAGGGGGGCCCCGAGGACGAAGGCCCCTTAATCCTAGGGTGCGAGCCCTGAATTGTTTGTATCTTATCTACAAAAAATGCAGATAGCTCCTCACACCAATGTTGAGATCCTGGAGCCTGAAAGTATGGCCCAGGGACCTGCCTTGAAGAGAAGATGTAGAGAAGATGTAGAGGGCGCGGGAAACCAGCCCCCATTGCTCCCATTATCCAGGAGGAGGCAGACCTTGAGGGGGATGCCCTGGAACCTACAGGGGAGCAAGTTTCTGAACTGGGGAACCTACCTGAGCTGACCCATTGGTAGCAAGAAGGGGGTCCCTCCAGGGAGGGATTTTGTGAAGAGCAGCAGAAGTGCCCTTCTCTTGTGAGTTTGAGGCAACAAGCCACAAATCAGTCAGCAGGTGATCAGTATGGATCACTTTGGATCTACTGGGAGAATGGTCTCCTGTATAGCAAGCCTAAGGTTGCTGAGCCTGGGTCAGCCCATGTGCTGGTGGTACCCCAGTGCTTCAGAGCCTTACTAATGGGTTTGGCACATGATGTTCCTTTAGCTGGTCATCAGGGGCAGAACAAGACCTTTGAAAGGCTTGTCTCCCACTTGTATTGGCTCCAGATGTGGAAGAGTTCAGATACTCATTGTAGGACTTGTCAAACTTGCCAGGCAAGTGGGAAACGTGGAAGGAGGCACAAGGCCCCTCTCCAACCTTTCCCTGTAGTCAGTACCCCCAGGTAGGTATTGACATTGTGGGGTCACTGGACCCCAAGGCAGCCATGGGCAACAGGTTCATCCTGGTCTTGGTGGACCATGCTACCCGGTACCTGGAAGCCATTCCGCTCAGGACAGTGATGGTTCCCGTGGTGGAACGTGCACTGATGGGGATCTTCTCCTGTGTGGGGTTCCCCAGAGAGGTGGTGTCTGACCGAGGTACAAACTTCATTTCAAATTATATGAAGTCTCTGTGGAAGGAGTGTGGTGTTACCTACAAGTTCACCACTCCTTACCACCCACAAGGAAATGGGCTGGTTGAAAGATTCAACCGGACCCTCAAAGGTATGATCATGGGTCTTGAAGAACCAATGAGGCAAAAGTGGGACGTCCTCTTGCCATGCATTCTGTTTGCCTACCGTGAGGTGCCACAAAAGTCTCTAGGGTTCAGCCCCTTGAGCTTTTGTATGGTCACCCGGTAAGAGGACCTTTGAGTTTGGTCAAGGAAGGCTGGGAGCAATCTCCAAGTAAACCTCCCCAGGATGTATATAGCTAAATGCTGACCTTCAGGAACCAGACTCGATGTTTCAGATCTCGCTCAGACAAATCTGGAAGCCAGCCAGGAGGAAATGAAGCGGTGGTACAATCAGAATGCCACTCTGATTGAGCTTCAGCCTGGACAGAAAGTTTGGGTCATGGCCCCTGTGGAGCCTTGTGCACTCCAGGACAGGTGGACCAGTCCATATGAGGTGGTGGAGCGCAAGAGTGATGTCACTTATCTGGTGAACTTGCGGACTCCCAGGAACCCCTTGCGGGTCCTGCATGTGAACCGCCTAAAGCCCCACTTAGAAAGGTCCGAAGTGGGCATGCTCCTAGTGACAGATGATGGAATGGAGGAGGAGTCCAAGACTCTTCCTGACCTCCTGTCTGCAACAGAGCAAGTTGGTCAGTGGATGGTGTCAGACTCTCTGCCACACTGACCCCTGATCAGCAGCAAGATTGTCGCCAGCTGTTGCGGCAATTCTCTGATCTGTTTTCCTTGGTTCCTGGTGTCACAGCGTGGTGCGTCCATGAAGTGGACACTGGAGACAGTCCTCCTGTGAAGCACAAGGCTTACAGAGTGACTGAAAAGGTTAGAGCTTACATTAAGGAGGAAATCTTCAAGATGTTGCTTTAGGGCTCATTGAGTCCTCCAACAGTCCTTGGGCCAGCCCAGTGGTCTTGGTCCCAAAGGCTGCCTCACCCAGTACCACACCTGATCTCCGGTTCTGTGTGGACTACAGAGGACTCAATTCAGTCACCAGGACTGATGCACACCCCATCCCTAGAGCTGATGAGCTCATTGATAGGTTAGGGGCTGCACTGTACCTTAGCACGTTTGATTTGACGTCTGGGTACTGGCAGATCGCCTTGACTGATGGGGCTAAGGAGAGGTCAGCTTTCTCCACACCAGATGGGCACTACCAATTCCGGGTTATGCCCTTTGGGATGAAGAATGCACTGCCACCTTTCAGAGGTTGGTCAACCAGGTTTTGGCTGGGCTGGAGGATTTCAGTGCCGCCTACCTGGATGACATTGCAGTGTTCAGCGCCAGTTGGGAAGAACACTTGCAGCACCTCCGGGAAGAGTTGATGGCACTGCTCAAGACAGGCCTCACGATCAAGGCGAGTAAGTGCCAGATCAGGCAGGGTTCCGTGGTGTACTTGGGTCACCAGGTAGGAAGCAGCCAGGTGGCGCCCCTATAACCCAATATTATTACCATCCTGGCATGGGAATCCCCAAAGACTCAGACACATGTGAGAGCCATTTTAGGACTCACGGGGTACTACGGGAGGTTTGTCAAGGGGTTTGGCAACATTGTTGCACCCTTGTCTGAGCTGACTTCCGGGAAGCAGCCCAAGAAAGTGAACTGGACTGACACCTGTCAGAAGGCTTTTGACGCCCTGAAGACTGCCATGTGCTCAGCACCCATGCTTCAGGCGCCCAACTTCTCAAAAGAATTCATTGTACAGACAGACGGTTCAGAGCATGGTGTGGTGGCTGTTCTACAGCAGATTGATGAGGAGGGCCTAGACCAACCTGTAGCCTTCATCAGTAGGAGGTTACTTCCACAGGAACAGATGTGGAGTGCAATTGAGCGTGAGGCATTTGCTGGGGTCTGGGCACTGAAGAAGTTGAGATCATACTTGTTTGGGACTCACTTCTTAGTTCAGACCAACCACAGGCCCCTCAGATGGCTGATGCAGATGAGGGGTGAGAACCCAAAGTTGCTGAGGTGGTCCATTTGCCTACAGGGTATGGACTTTACGGTGGAACACCGCCCTGGTACAGAACACACCAACACTGATGGTCTGTCCAGATTTTTCCACCTTAGTGAAGAGAACTCACAATGGAAAGGGTAGTTCTTCCCACATTTCAGCTGGAGGGGACATGTGTTAGACCTGACGTCATTGCCGTGAGTCTCCCTTCCATTTTTGATGGATTGCCTCCTCTCTTTTGATATGTTTTTGCTGGTTTTATGCTTTGGGCACTGTGCCACTGCTAATCAGTGCCACAGTGCAGGTGCTCCCTATGTTAAATTAATGTACTAAGTGGTTATTCCATGATTGGGTTATTTGATTTATCTGTCAGCCCCTAGTACAGTGCACCATGTGTGCCCAGGGCTTGTAAATCAAATGCTGCTGGTGGGCTTGCAGCAATCGTTGTGCCACCCACAGAAGCAGCTTGTAAAGTGTGTCTCAGACCTGCCATTGCAAGACCTGTGTGCAGTCTAGCACTGCCATGTCGACGTGGCCAAGTGCACCCACTTGCCAGTCCCTAGACCTTCCCGTTGCTTCATATTAGACACCCCTATGGTAGGCCCAAGAGCATGGTGCATTGTAAGTATAGGGTAGGACATGCTCTGATGTATGTAGCATGTTTTAATAGTGAATTAAAGCCATTTTAATTTTTCACTATTGAAGGCTACCTCTTCTCATAGGCCAGAATGGACAGTTAGAATATTACATTCTTATAATCCTAACTGACTCAGGCAACATGGTAGAAATTCGAATTTATAATATGCCTGAACTCAGAAAAATACTATGAAGAAAAACTCTCAACTGACCTATTGTATTTCCATATACAGACATCTGAGAACTCCACTAAGAAGGACCCCTAAGAAAAGGTTCACTAATAAAAAATTGGGGATGGTGCCCATGGACAACATTTGAATAATATCTCTTATCTGGGCCCAAAAAACTCGGTTTTTGTCTGATGTCTTTTAGATTTTTTCTGTAGAATGTGAGAGGGTGTGTGCATGAGTAGATTGAATGGTGAGATTGATATGAATGAGTGTATAAAGCTGTTTTACCTAGCTTTTTTATTAATAGTTTCTGTGGGGATTGTATATGAACACATGTATATAATATATTCTGTCATGTTTTTTCTTGATTAGTTATTTTATTTAATATGGAAATGATGAATTGTCAATCACTGTTTTGTATGAAAAAGTAAACAAATATAAAAATGGTTTTGAAAAGATTTACATACCAAGAGAAACAAATGATAAATAAAATGCAATTCAAATGAAATTTATTGTTTCTTGTATACTGTGATATGGTTGTGCGCTGTCCTTGAAGAAAAACGTTTTTTTGAGTTATATCAATCTGTGAAATTAGATAGGTCAGTTGAGAGGTTTTCTTCATAGTATATTTTCCAGTTCTCCCCCGCCTCTAGACCTAAAAGAAATACTTTGGGGGTACCTTTAGCGCCTTATGTATGAACTCAGAATAATAAAATACATCTTTTAGTAAAGTTTGTTTTAATATTCTGTGTTTGAAAATACCACTTTTAGAAAGTCTGTATTTTCTTGCCTAACTATCCAGGCCTGCCTCTGCTAGGTTGTGTATTCATTGTCTGGGTTTGTGAGTGACAGGGCTGTGGAATTCCAGGAGACAGGCTGGGGCAGCCCAGTGGTGAATAGAGAGATCTGCATCTAGATGAGAGGGAGGAGTTGCACCTGGGACCTGAATAGGGCTGGGCCTTCCCTCTACAATGCTGGCTCCACCCCATGTGGCTTGTCTGATGTCTCTGCCCTGCACTGTGAAAGGAGAGGAGGAATCAGGTCAACAGAGTGCTCCAGAGCTGCATCTTCCCTCCCCTGTACTGGCTCCACCTCCTGTGGGGCGGCTGATGTCTCTGCCCTGCACAGTGAAAGGAAGAAGAGAGTCATGTAATCAAAGTGCTCAGGAACTGGTTTGGACTATGCAGATGCCTCTCTGCCTTCAGACAACAAAGGATTTTGGGGTATAAATATTGGGACCCTGATCCCAAGAAATTAGATCACTTCTGGACAAGCAACCTTTCTGCCAAGGAGAAGAACCAAGGAAGCTGCAGGAGTTTCGACTACCCCTCTGCCAGTGTGCTGTTTGCTGGGTTGGCCTGCAATGGTTGGTTCATTGACAAGGGAAAGGAGAAGGAACTTTGTAAGGACTTTCATCTACAGAATATTCTCCAAGGGCTTGAACTGTGCTTGCCTCCTGCTAAAGTCTCAGGGACAAAAGACTTCACCTCCAGCTCCCCCCTGAATTTCTTGCTGGGAATTCAGACTCCAGACACTTGCATGCCGCTGGGAGCTGGAAGCGCGATGCATCGAGAAGAAGCGTGTCGCCGCCGCAGCTGAAATCATCGCAACGCTGGAGAAGCGAGCCTTCGTTGCATCTCCCTGGACGCGTGTGTTCATCGAAGCTGCCTGCTGTCGCATTACCAGAGAAGCATGACACCATTGAGAGAGATGTCATTGCATCACCGGAGAAGCGTGTCGCAGGGCCTGTCGCGGCTCCAAAGTACAGAGTTGTCGCAAGGCTGCCAGGGTGTCATCGCATCGCCGCATCAAGGGCGCCATCTTCTCGCATCGCAACCGAATCATCGCATCGCATCAAGGTGCCATCTTGCGCACCGCAACGGGCCCGCCGGCCGAAAATCTACGCATCACCTCTGCACCGGTAAGGCTCACGACGAGTCCCCCACTCTGCGCAAGCATTGAGGCAGGACGCAACCGTTCCCCCAGGTCATGGAACCGACCCATCTCCCCTTTTGCAAGCCTTTTGTTCACTTTGCTTTACGCATCCAGGTACTTTGTTGAGAACTTTGTCGCATTTACCGTCAACTTGAACTAAGCAACTTTAATCATCTTTAAGTCAACTTTTAGTATAGTATTGTGGATTTTTGTCGTTGTGGTCTTGCGTTAAGTCCATATAAAGAATACTTATTTTTATAAAACCTGTGTTGTGTCCATCTGTAGTGTTTTCCCTGTATTACTGTGTATATTCACAAATGCTTAACACACTGCCTCCGAGATAAGCCTGTCTGCTCGTGCCAAGCTACCAAGGGGGTGAGCAGGGGTTATTAAGGAGTGTAATACCCTTATCCTGACTTAGAAGTAAGGGTCCCTATTTGGACAAAGGTGAATACCATTGCCAACTAGAGACCCCCAGATCTAACTCCCAGTTATCTCTGATAAATGTAGTATAATCTCCAATGGGCTGATAGCTGTTCAGTGCACTCCACGGTATGTCCTCATTGAGTCCCTGTTTGTGAGTTGCTAGACGGTGGACCCACCTTTGTTCAGTCCTCAACAGGGCTCCTTTGGTCTTTTTAGGTTGAGCCTCGAGGATAACCCAGCATAAGGTGTCTGGTGAGTGTCTTGCTTGGTCAAAGTGTGTGCACATCCTGGTGTTAACTCTGGGGCACCTGATGTTACTCCTATGTTCTGTGATACGTGTTTTGATCATCCTAGTAGTCATGCCAATGTAACGAAGGTTACAAGGGCAGGTGATCATGTATATACAATTGACTGTATTACAGTTGTGTGTTTTCTTAGCTGCCATTTGAACGTGTTGGAAAAGACCATTTCCTTGGTCGACTCAGTAAGGGGACAGACAGTACAGGATTCACACGGGTAATGCCCTATCCCAGGTGGAAGATCCCAGAGAAGGTTCTGTGGGTTTACATTCAGAGTTTTGGGTCTCGTACGTATAAGCATGTCTTTGAGATTACTCATGCGCTTGATTGCAAACCTCGGTGTATGCAAGTTAAGTGTGCCAGTTGTTAGGATACCCCAATGTTTTTTATGATGGTCCTGATCCTGTTGGAGTCAGGGGTGTACGTGGTGGCACAAGTAAGGGCCTCAGTGGAATCTTTGTGTTTGGTTTCTAGTAGGGCTTCGCGGTTATTGTTCCTACCCCTAAACCCATTAGCTATACCGAACGAAGCATAGCTGGGTGACTGTGCCCAGATGCGATGGCTATTTATATCTTTTTCCCATTTTCTCGTGTTGTTCCTTACAACAATTACTTATTAACAAATTAAGCACTGCTTTCCTGGATTAGGGCATGAGTTTGTATCCATATTTTATTTAGTTAGAGCTGTAAACGGCCTATATCCAGTGGTGGGTCACCCGATAGTTTAGGATTTAGATGATTGAAAGTAGGAATTAATGAAGATTAGTGGCACACACTTGCGGCCTCATGCATACACTGAGTTCAAAATGAAATCAACTGTGCACCAGCTTTTAAGCTTAACTTTCACAATCTGCATTGCTCCTTTTAACTGAAGTTCTGTGATCTGGACAGGAACTTGCCAAAGCTGTGTAAAATGCATGTTGGTAAAGCCCGTGCTCATTTCGCACCTGTGCGAATCATTACACCTGGAATGCTGCCCGTCGGTCCACTGTGTCCTAACCCATATCCTGTCTTTACTGAAGGTTAGTGAAGCTCTCAGCCGCAGGGCATGAGTTCTTAAAAGATAAGGGCGTTAATGGACTAATCTCTGAGCAAATGCCTATTAGAAACACAGCATCCGGATAATTTCAGAGATAACAATGGTGTTTCTGTTTCGGAATGCCATTAGCTACGAAATTACACCTTGAATAAAATGTGCTGCTATAATATAATTGAGATTTGATTCTTTAATTATTTTAAGCAGTGGGAACTCGGGAGGGGCCAATTGATGTGGCTGAAGCCCCATCCTCTGAGTAATTGTGAGTGTGGCACGCCTAGAATACTTGTGGGCAATCCTCGTGGCTCCTGGCCCTAGTTATAGTTTTTTAATAATGTGCAGTGGAAGCAACTTCTTCTTAGATCAGAACCTATATTTCTATTTTGCAAAATTGATAGTAACACACGCAAGTGCGAAATTCCTAAAAATCCTAGACTGTTGCTCCAGGTCCACATTTATCCTAAAGCTGAATTTAAGGCTACTTACACACATAAACTCAAATTCACTTAACACGGACCTTAGCAATTCATTGTATGTCTGCCCCCCTCCCCACCCAGACATCCATCCATGGGACAAGGCCTTAAATGGGCCGATATAAGTCAATCCCCGCCTGGGCCTTACCTGGTGACAGGGCTTTAAGTGGGCCGGGTCTGTCCAGGTCTGAGCACCGGCAGGTTTTTTTTGGGACCCTCGAAACGGGTCTCTATCGGGCTCTATTTTCGCGGCTGGTAAAGTTAGTCCTTTCTTCATTTTTTTTTTCAGACCCGTCTCGTGGGCCTAAAAAAAAACAGCCGGTGCTCAGACCCAGCTCACTTAAAGCCCTGACTGTGCCCAGGCAGAGCATGTCTGCAGCCTGTGTTCAGTGCAGACGCCTTCCCATTGACTGACTGCACGTGCACACTCCTTCTCGTCACTGACTCCAGCAAGCGGTTATCTTGGTCTGTCTGAGGTCTACAAGGCTGACTCGTATCAGCTGCTCCTTTCTCGTTATTTGCGCTTTCTCGACAGTAAGGTCTGTGTCTGAAGGCTGGAACCGAGAGCTATCCATACAGAATGCCTCGGAGCTTGGCGAGGGAGGTAAAGAACAGCCAGATGGTGCCTACTCCCTGGGCATGAGGTCACAGAGTGCAGCCAGGGGATTTCAGCTGCGCCCATGCGGGCGAGAAGGGGTAAAGGGTAGATAGAGGTATCTGCTCTCAGCTCATATCAGGGTCCTGGGGTAAAGAGCAGCTGGAGGGCACCAAGGTTCTGGATTCAGGATCTGAAGGGGTAAAGTGCAGCTGGGGGCAAGCCTCCCGTAACCCCAGGGGGGTAAGCTATCTGGAAGAAAATATACTTCAGAAACGGCTTTAACTGCAACCCCACACTGCCACCTCTGCCCGCAGCCCTAACAGAGTGAATTATTGCCTCCTGTGGGAGGCAGGATTGCCTAAGCAAGCCCAAGAATAAAAAAATAAAAAATGCTCTTCCTATAACTCGCCCCCATGCAAGGCTCCCCTTCGTGTTACAATAAAAGGGCCTTATGTCCTCCACTTTACATGATTACTACTAAGTTTCATTTATGCTTGGTACCCGTACATGGCTATAAGGCCGGGGTCTCCAGGGTTATGACGAGCAAGACCTGGGCTTGGAGAATTGAAGCTTCACAGTAGTTTATCAGGGCATAACGCTAGAGCTTATAGTGGTCCTTTCTGTGAATTGTAGGCAAAAAAGTTCAATTCTCTGTGTCTGTTAAAGTCCAACCGGTCAATTCCGGAGAAAAATATGGGAGATCTTTCAAAAAGGCTGTAAGCCTCTATAAGTATTTCTGTATTCAAGATGGACAGCTAAGGGGGCTAGAATGCGATCTCTGAACCTATGCTACAGCAGTGAGTGCTCAGTTTCTTCACTGAAAAGTGGTCAAGGCATGACGTGGTGCCAGCCTGGGACGATGAAAAACTGAAGAGGCAGAGGACCCCAGCCAGGCGCGCAACACCCATTGGACTCAAAGGGCTTCAGCGACAGCCCCCCCTCTAACCCCACCCCCTCGTGTGTGTCAGCCCGCCTGAGAAACTACTGTATGACGGCTTTTCCATATTGATGTTATTTTCATTTGTTAGATGCTGTTTGTGTGATTCACAAGAATAAAACGTAAACCTAAAAACAAAACTGGTCACCAAAATGCCTTTTGACCCATTTTGGTTCAATCAAATGACCAAATATGGAGATTAGAGGGTCAGCCAGAAAATATTCTAGAGGTTAAGCTCACAGTAGAGGACCTTCATTCCTACAGAAAGAGAGGAAGTCAAAACACAGAGAGAAGAGTGGGGGGGGTTAGTGAAAGGAGTGTGTGGATGTGATACGGGCGCAAAAATAATGTTTATACTTGGCTGCCCTTGATAGCCCCGGCTCTCAACCTGAAAGGTCATGCAGACAAACTGCACAGTTTTAGTTGGGAGAAAGTCACAGAGGGATTTAAGGGATCCCGTGAGCAGCAGTGCTAGTTAACTTGATTTAGACCACGCCCCTACTTGGATAGGCCACACCCCTTTAAGAGATTTACCACACCCCTTTTAGAGCAACCCCAGTTATTTTTTCCCACTTAAAGCCCTGCCTGGTGAACTGCCCAACTACTGAGTGCACAAGTTCAGTCCTACTGCCCTGCTCAGGACATCAACCTGCAGTGCTGTGCGCAGCGGCAAGCAACCATTGGACTAGCTGCTGCTGGAACTGCAGTAATGTTAATCCGATTCATACACTCCCTTGGCTCCAACAAAAACACAGTCCGACTCGAGTGACACAGTGTAAAATGGCTTCCATCCTCTCCAGTTGCAACTGCAGACGCACACGTGGGAAGTCGTCTCAGGTCGAGTCTGCGCAGACTCAATTCCTTGGCTTCCCTCCTGCCACACCCTTTCCCAACTCATCACAGGTTGGGCCTCCCCACACCCTGTAATGAGTTAGGAAAGGGTAGGGTGACAAGCTCTAAACTGTAAGATTTCCCCGAATTAAAGATTTGACTGCATTGATTTGTATTGTTATTTAATGGACCCAGCTGAGCATCTATTGTCTACCAAATTTGATAAAAGAAACCAATGACTGAATTTCCATGGAAGATTGAAAATTAAGATCTCTCCTTTCTTTCTTCCAAAGCAATTTTTGCCAGCAAAAATGTAAAATGAGATCGATTTGATATGCATATTTCAGTCAGGGGTCGCTTCTTCCATTATTAAGTCCACAATAAGAAAATTTCAAAAGCATTTCACGTCCAAGGTCTGCAAATGTTGCTTCTATTTCCATTTAATTCTTAATAGTTACTATACAATGCGTTATACCAGAACATTTTGAGACAAAACAAGTCCATGCGCATTCCCATACATTATAGTTCCTTTTATAATGGAGCAATTTTTGAAAACTGAAAATAGAGAGTAATGTCAGAAATGATAAGGTATAAAAGCCATTCCCGAGATTGCCTGTTCTTTCGTGCATGGCTAATTAATCTTAATGCGTGACTACACCGAACACGGTTTGCAGACAGCGAACTCGTTTTTTTGCAACCTGATGTGCACGGTTCATAATTGAAATTGGAAGTGTTGTCAATTTAGCCCTCCTTTTCTGTCAAAGATGATCAGGGAAAGAAGAATACAGTCAACATTCTGTTGTTAAAAAAGTACGGCTTAATTAAAAGTAAGGCGGTTCCTCTAAAATTACCTATTTGTAATTGCATAAGGAGAAGAAAGAACAATTTTGTTTCAGCAACCTTATGCTGCTGTGTCTTCTAAACACGTCTCATCAATTATTACTACACCACAAATTGACTGCATATTTGAGTGTCAGCTTAGAGAGAAAGTAAGGAAGTGCTGGGCGCCATGGCGGTCCCTGCAGTATTTATAAGGGGAAGCCGAAGTGTAGCTTTTTAAAACTCCAAGTGGAAGACAGGGAGCTTAGGAATGACACTTTGGATTGATTTCTCACAGGTCACCTGTAAAATGCATTTACACCTTCCTTTCGTAAGCCCCATTAGGCACATGGGGCTGCACAAGAGTGACCTGTAAACCATTTCATGGAAAAAGCATCTGCCACGCAAAATGTTCTGTTACTATTCACCCAGACAGTGTTTACAGGTTTGATTAAATCCAGAAATGTTTGGGTTTTTGTTGACACACAAAATGCGAGGGACGGTGTGAACACGACACATCACAGAAGCTTTCCTTGTCCATTATGTCAGTTGCCAGCAACTGCCTAACTCATAGTTTAAAATGAAACAGAAAACGTTCCAGAGGTTCCCTGCACGCCGCCTCAGGTCTCTGGTAGCTCTTATAACAAGCATTTGCAATGCAATAGGCCTCGCATTTACGCGAGTTTATGCTAATGGCATTGTAAATGATAATGCGTTGAAATTTTTTTTTTAAACGAAAACAAAAATAAAAGGCATTGTCATTTGCAATGTCAATAACTCAAACTTGCATAAATGCGAGACCTATTGCATTGCAAATGCTTGTTTAGTTAAAAGCACCTGCCTTTCACCACAACAGAACCAAGCCTCACGTGACGTGCCTTGCTCCAGCCCCGCCTGTGCCCCTCACACAGAAGAAAACAGCAAATTAATTAAATAACGAAGTACGGCCGCTAAAGTGAGCGGGCCGTGCTGCAAATTAATTAAATAAAAAAGCGTGGCTGCAAAAGTGAAAGCGGCCCGCACTGCAAATTAAATAAATAAACAAGCACGGCTGCTAAAGAGAAAGTGGATCATAAAAAAATAAAAAGAATAGTGCTCTTAGCCATGATAAAGCAGACCGTGTAGCATGATAAGAAAAAGGCCCAGTCCTTATGGGCATAAACAAATTGAGACAAGGCGGTACCAAGGAGGGACTAAAAAGCCTATTCACAAATCAGAAGCCAGCATTTAATCAATCAATCAATCAGGTAATTGTACGCGCTACTCAGCCGTGAGGATCTCAAGGTGCTGAGGGGAGGTCGGGTCCGCCGTACTCTTTAGCACTGAATCTGTTTTTATTGAGGAATAACAGCAGTGATACAACAGCTAAGTGCCTACAGCCCTGTGGGCCGGCGTGGTGCACAATAGACATAACAGAACAGATATAAGAGAATTGTGCCACTAGGCCAACAACTATGCAGGTATAGCATAGTTAACACAGCATGTTGCCTACAACCCAATCGGGCCTGCCGCATCTGAAAAGGGAGAAGGCAGGGATGGGAACTATGATTCGAGTCAAAGCTAAGTATGCGCATACGCTGGATAGAGAGAGCCTAGTCCCTGGGGGAGAGGTCCACTATGGTCCGAAGGCTCTGAGATATGCTCCATATTAAAACAGTAAAAAGAAGAATGGCAAAACCCAAGGAAACCCCACAAAAAAACCCAACCCCCTACCACCCCTTCCCCTCGGTGAGCTTTGATATAAGGTGATGCACGCACAACAGCCTCTGAGTTATAGTGCTGAATAAGGAGGGCCCCCGCACAGCTAGAAGGGACAGCCACCGGCAGGACCATGTCTTATGTGGTGAGTGCAGCAGTGTCGGGCACCAACCTCAAAAGTAGGAGATATTGTGGGCATGTCAACTCACGAAATTCCGCAGAGAGGATAGATAGGAAAGGTGCCCAAAGTTTAGGATAGTCCTTGTCCTTCCCCACCGCTACCATGGAGAACCTTTCCATCGCTAACAAATACCACAGTTGATGGAGCCAATGTGTGTGGTCAGGGACTTTATCGGTTTTCCACCGTGCTAAGAGCACTCTGTGCACAGTATTCAATGCTAATGCCATCTGCCGTCCCCTAAGCGAGCGCAAGGGGAAAGTAAGCGCATTGGGAAGGCCCAGGAGCATATACACGGGTAGGCGGGGGATGAAAGTATTGAAAGCTGCGTCAATGTCATCCAAGAAGCGTTCCCAGTATCGGGTGAGCTTAAGGCAATGCCAAAGTAGGTGCACCAGTGACCCGGGACTCCCACACCCACGACAGCAGAGACCCAAACATTGAGACTGCCACTTAGCAAGCCATTCAGGGGTATACTACCAGTAAGTATCAATCTTATAAGCTGTCTCTGTGTGACTTGAGGATTTTGTTGTGTGGTGCGCAAGGTAGAAAATGTCCTCCCATTCCATGTCTGACAATGTGGGCCCCAGCTCCACCTCCCAACGCTTCTGACCAGCCATGCGCACCCTTGGGGCTGCGGCGTTAAGGAAGGAGTAGAGGTCAGAGATAAGACTCTTATTGTCTTTCTTAGTTAGTAACCACTGCTCAAATGGTTTTATGGGCCGATGAGCTAGGGGGCGCGTCTCGGAGGCCGTGACCCAATGAATCATCTGGGAGTGTAAGTAAATGTCCGAGGCAGGTAGATTGTAATCCTTCTGCGGTTCCTTGAAGGGAATGAAGCCCTTAATGTGGTATAAGTAGCCTATGCACTTACAACCTTCCACCACTCAATGTGTCGCCGCTTTACTTCTCATCCCTGGTGGAAAAGCAGGGTTAAAAAATAGCAGAGTTAGGGGAGAGGGGAAAGTGGTCAAGTCAGTTCCCTTAAGACCTTGTCCCACGCTAGCATCGTGGATCGTGTGACCGGAGAGGAGTAAAGCCCCCAGGCGCAAGCTGACCTCGGCAGCCAGGCATCACGCTAGATATGGTGACCACCCACCGTTTGGTCTATAAAGTAACCCTGGGCGTAGTTCGCGAAGTAGCGCTTCGCGAAGCTACGCGAAGTGAAATCGCACTACGTGAACTTCACGTAGCACTACGCAAGCTGCGTAGTAGCATGTTCGCACTGTGCAAGATGCATTTTCAATGATTGCACAGTGCGAACAAGCATCGGGCACTGTGCAATCATTGAAAACGGCATCTTGCACAGTGCGAGCTGCAGTTTTCTGCTGCTCGAGTAGATTTTTACTCGAGCGGCAGCTTTCTCAACGCGAACTGGTAGTTTCTCATTGCGAGCGGTCGCGAGCATGCACGACCACTCGTAATGAGAAACCTGACCTCCCCGCGTTGAGAGTCTCGCCGGGATGTCATTTTGCTTGCTCGCGGTCGCTAACATGACGTTGAGGACCACGAACAAGCAAAAAAAGACCGCTGCACTACGCTACGCTGCGCTACGCGTGCTCGCACTGTGCTACGTGCAGCTCGCGTAGTGCGAAGTTGCGCAAACTTCGCAAACTACGCGAGCGTAGCGTAGTGCTTCGCCCAGGGTTACTATAAAGACCCAGTATTTCTCCATCAAGGGACGGTTCCATTCAATGATATAGTGGATGAGGGATGCAAGGTAGTATCGGGTAATATTAGGGAGAGCTAAGCCTCCATGTTTCTTTGCCCTGTAAAGTTTGGAGTGTGACAGTCGCTGAGAAATCGAGCCGTAAAAACAAAGCTCTTAATCGTCTTCTGTATTTGGCCAAGGACAGTCAGCGGGGGTACCAACGGCAGAGTCTGGAACAGGAAGAGCGCGGGTGGTAGAACATTCATTTTGATCGCGACTAACCTGCCGAACCATGTCAGAGGCAAGCGACTCCACCGTTGAAGGTCCATGTGGATGCAGGAGAGCAGGTCAGAGTAATTCTCCTCTGCCATTTTCAACAGACTCTTGTGGAGAGTCAGACCTCGGTAGGGAAGCCCTTCAGCCACCCACTCAAAAGGAAAACTAGCCCGGAGGGCCTCCGCCGTATTATGGCTGGCAGTAACGTTTAGGACCTGGGACTTTCGCGTGTTAATTTGAAAGCCTGAGAAATGACTGAAAGTCTGCAGATCCTGCATGATTGCAGGCAGGGTGGTTAGGGAATAAGCCATCGAAAAAATAATGTCATCTGCGTATAGGCTAATGAGATGGTGATCCTGACCGAAAGGAATACCCTGCGCAGGAGGGTTGTCCCGGAGGCGCTGGGCCAGAGGCTACATGTATAATGCAAAGAGCAGGAGGGAGAGTGGGCACCCCTGCCTCGTCCCCCACCCCACCTTAAAGTACTCCGAGAGCGTACCATTGACTCGCACTGCAAGTTTGCGGGCATTGTATATACTCATTATCCAACTTCGGAATCTAGGCCCTAGTCCAAAACGTTCCAGAGCGGCAACGACATACGGCCAATGCACGCGATCGAAGGCCTTTTCTGCATCGATCGCCAGCAAAAGGGCCTCCTCTTTAGAACGTTGGATCTTATCGATCAGGTGACAAAGGCGCTTAGTATTGTCTCTACTTTGCCGCCCCAGAATAAAACCGGACTGGTCCGGATCTACCAAGCCAGGCATATGGGGGTTTAGTCGGTGTGCTAAGATTCTAGAGAACAGCTTGGCATCGACATTCAATAATGAAATTGGCCGGTAAGAGCTGCATGATTCCGGGTCTTTGCCCGGCTTGTGAATGATGGTGATGGTTGCTTGTAGCATGGAGGGGGCAAGGGATCCCGTGTCCGAAAAAGAATTAAAAAGTCAGGTGAGCAGGGAGGCGAGTTTGGCACAAAAAGTTTTGTAAAAATAGCGCCAAAGCCATCTAGCCCTGGGGCCTTTTGCAAATTTAAATTTAGAAATCGCGGAGATTACGTCCTCGATGCGTGCAGGCGCGTCTAGAGCTGAGGCTTCAGACTCGGGCAGGGGCGTCACTGCTGCATCACCCAAATACTCAGAAGGATCAGGACTCAGGGAGGAATCTGCCGCATACAGTGTTTGATAAAAAGAGCGGAAGGACGACATTATCCATGCGTCGTCCACAATGAGACATCCAGCCTCATCCCAAACCGATTTCACCGCATGCGCTTCCTACGGGCTCTGCAGACAGTGTGCCAACATGCGGCTCCCTTTGTTGGAACTAACAAAATATTTGTGTTTGAGGTAAATCAAAGCGTGCTCAGCTCAGTCAAGGTCCACCCGACGCAGCTGAAGGCACGCTTTCTCCAACTGCCGCCAAACGCGATGCGCACCAGTCCTCTTATGCATGACCTCCAGTTCCTGGACGGCTGCTTCAAGTTCCACAAGCTTCGTTCATCAATTTTTGCTATCAAAAGCAGCCTTAGCGATGAAACGCCGCACACTACCAATTTCAATGCTTCCCATACTGAGGAAAGTGGGACATCTACACCCTCATTATTCGCTATGTAGTCTGTGATACATCACTTAATATCCGCAACCACACTCGGGGAGCGGAGCAGGGAATCGCGTAGGCGCCAGCGCAGGGCAGGGGAGGATGCCACAGAGGAGAAGCGTAATGCTACGGTAATGTGCGCATGATCAGAGAGATCTAGCTTCCATCGTGGAGTCTGTGACCATGGCCCATGCAGCTGGGGTGACAAGGAAGTGGTCAAGGCGAGCATATGTCTTGTGGGCAGCTGAGTAGTAGGAGTAGTCGGTTTAGTTGCAAGTAGTGCCAGGCGTCCTTCATCCCAACCTCCTGGAGCCATTCCCCACCCGCTGCAGTTAGGGCGCCAGCATTACTTACGCGCAAGCCACATCGGTCGAGGTCACCATTCATCACTAGGTTGAGGTCACCCCCAATGACAAATGCATGATCCGGGGAGTGCAGTACTGCCGCGCAAGGTTCTAACAAAAACTTCTCAGGGCGGTCATTAGGGGAGTAGATGGAAGCCACAGTACAAGATGCAGGGATCGGCAATGCCTTCCATGAGAGGGTGCTTTTATATATATGCGATGAGGGAGGAGGATCGCAGGGGGAAGCGCTGCACGCGCGTAGTAAAGGTAGCGCTATACCGAGAGCCCATGAACCTTTCAAGCGGTCGTCATGGTGATGCCTAATTAAGGCACGCCTAGAAGTCATTGAAATTGATAGGGTGGCGCTGCGAAGCCTTTAGCCCTGGCGACTGCTAGTATAACAATGCTGAGTGTGTTTACCGCGCGTTAAAGCAGGGGGCAGGGATGGTTCGGTGATCGGGTGAGGGGGGTCAGAAGAGGTGTAAATCCTCAGGGGAAGTAGATGACCTCTTGCGAGGGGGCGCAAAAAGTATTATAATATTGAGTTGCGGTGACCCTGGCCACATTGGGTACATAATTGATGCAAAAGGGGGTCGACAAGTATTTTATATGTATACCAGGGCATGACCGAGTGGCATGGCGGCAGGCAAGCATGCTAGCATGTCTCTGGGAGCATGAAGCTTGATAAGATACCGTTCACACCAAAGGGTTGGGGTGATTTGAAGGGCACAGCATGGTATGCTATTGGCTTGTGGGGGTGCAGGATACCCCCGGGGTACTCGGCCAGTAGGTATGCAGAGCATCCCGTGGAGAGGGCAACATTTTCAATGATAGGTGCATGTGGCATGGTGCGAGGTATTGAAGCATGATGCATGATATACAGGGAAACTAGGGCAGTAAGTATCTCTAGTGCTCGATCCAAGGGGGCATGGCATGTGCATAAAGAAGGACGCACGCTGGTGCTAGGCCTGTCAGAAGGGCATGAAGGGCTGAGTCAGTCTTTAATTTTCTTTTCTTTCTTAGTAGTCAGGATGCCACCGAAGCGGACACGGGGGGACAAGGAGGCCCCAGCGTCAAAAGAGAATTTTAGTTCTTTGGCGGCATTATGCGAGGTCGCAAAGAAAGGAGGCATCAATTGGGCACTGAAGACTCTGTCTCAGAATGCAGGAACAAGCTTACAGCAGGAGCCTTCCTTGCCAAAACGCATACGGCGGACACCTATTCGCTTTAAGGACACGCATCAGGAAAAGATCAAGCGGGTCCCGGACTCGCGAACAAACCTTCCAGGTGAGGCGATGGCAGTGGGCCAGCCCCTGGTAGTCACAGACAATATGCAGGTGGCTAGCGTTGGCGCACAAACAGGCCCGGCGGAAGGCAGGTTGTCCCCTGGGGGGGGGGGGCTTACACAGAGTGTGGTACCATCCGCAGTGCCAGCGGGCGGGGCTGGTAGTCAGGCAAATTCGGCTATGCAGGGGGAGGGGGGGCTGCGTCAAGTGCTACAGTGCAGGTCACGACGGAAACCATACAGGCCCCGGTGCCAGTAGTGGCGACACAAGGTGGTGGGGTGGCTCAAGTGTGGGTCCAGTCAGGGAGAGTACTGCAATCGCCTATGATGGTGGCTACCACGGCTCAAGGCCCGGTGAGTAACTCAGGGGCTGCAGGGGTGGGGCTCGTTACGGAGACACCGTCGGGCCCCACAGTGACAGTGGGGTCGGCTCACACCCCCCTTTTACACAGCCC
Organism: Lissotriton helveticus; assembly: GCF_964261635.1. Classification (NCBI taxonomy): domain Eukaryota; kingdom Metazoa; phylum Chordata; class Amphibia; order Caudata; family Salamandridae; genus Lissotriton; species Lissotriton helveticus. The sequence goes on along the minus strand of NC_136069.1, from coordinate 402,165,797 downwards.
GGTATTGTATGGTTTGCATCATTGGCAGTGTCACCATCAGCGAGTATAACTTGGCACGTGCCAGCGGAGACAAGGGAGAGGATCTTTAAGGGGGAGTATGTGGACGTTTTTGATTTGATTAATGTGAGTGTGGTCCCTGGGAAAACCAGAACGGGCAAAGACGGTGAACTGAAACAGATGAATGTTTGGGTGGAATGGTCGTTAAAGAACTGGGTGACTGTTTTTGCAATTTATGCAGCAATTATGGTCGAGCGGTCCCCTACATTGGCGGCTCAGTTGATAACCTACATGTCTTTGATTCATGGGGCAGCATCGGAATTTCAGGGGACGGCCTGGTTACATATGACACAAAATTCAGGCAAATGAAAGCGGTGAGGCCGGAAGTAGCGTGGGACCAGCGGGAGATTAATATATGGCATGGGGAGTTTTCTTCTGCCGTGCTAGTCAGCAAGCCCACGCATTCCTTTCGGGGAGACAGGGGAGCGGAGGACAAGAAGCAAGCGAGTTGGCAATTCAACAAGAATGAATGTAATAGAGGAGCAGCATGTAAGTTCAAGCACATGTGTTCCTTCTGTGGGATGCTCGGGCACCCGGAGATTAAGTTTTACAAAAAAGGGGGAAAGCCCAAAGAGCAGCGCCCCCCTGCTATTGCTCAACCAAAGGGCCGCCCTACCCAATAACTTTTAGAGCTTGCCTACCCCTGTACGCCTGCATGTATTAGCCCACCTGCTCGCCAGATATGAGAGGGGGGCAGAAGCTCAATTTTTGTATGAAGGTTTTAAATCTGGTTTTCATATCCCGTCTACCGCAGTGCCCGCTACGGACCCCACGCGCAATTAGCTGTCGGTGCGAAAAAACCCAGAGGTGACTTGGGAAAAAATTGCGAAAGAGATAGCGCTGATGAGGGTGGCGGGGCCATTCCAACAGTTGCCGAGGCAGGACTTGGTCTGTTCACCACTGGGACTGGTACCGAAGAAGGAAGTGGGTAAATGCCGCCTGATACACAATTTATCAAGTCCATCAGGCATGTCAGTCAATGAAGGGTTGGATCCAGAATTGTGTACGGTGCGCTACACCACCTTTAACTCGGAGATTCAAAAACTGCAGAGGCTGGGTGGGGGTGCGCTGATGGCTAAGTCAGATATTGAGTCCTCTTTTTGCCTCTTGCCGGTGCACCCGTATGACTCTAGGTTGCTAGGCTTCACTTTTGATGGCAATTTCTTTATGGATCTATGTATGCCTATGGGTTGTCCCGTTGCATGTGCAATGTTCAAAATATTTAGTCGTTTTTTGGAATGGACCGTGCAGCTAGCCAATCAGTGCCCCAATGCTGCAGTGTGAGGTGAGTGGAAGCAAAATGTGAATGTCACTTGAACACATCAATGAATAAATATGACTCACCAAAAGGTACACCTTGTCGACATTGCTGTATTTTGTTCTTATTATGAATTTGTTGAAAGCCCCGACTTTAGCGTGAGAGTTAACAAAGCTCGAGGTCAGACTTAAAAATAGGTAAACCCTCCATAGGGAACGGTTGCACATCATGTATGAATAACATGGCTGTGCTCGGATCCTCGGATAGTATCCCATGCATTATCAATGGCAGTTACAATCAATGGATGACGAATGTGAACTTATCAATATGTTAATGGCGAGTACAAGAATTGTGACTAAGGGGGCCTGACTCTGTACCCTTATTTATGTATGGATAGTATATGCTCCATCAAACAGCTTCAGCTGTTGTTGTTGCTTCTGAAAATATAATTAGAGTTAAAACATATAATACGCCAGCCTACAAATAGGACAGCATTTTTTCTCTAGAATTACAGCCATACATGAAGAATGGCTCTAATTCTAGAAAAGTTTTTGAATTGTTTTTGCTGTTGCTGCTGTAACAGGATTGACCAATATCAACTTTGCTGATAGTAAACAACACTGGGACATGACAGAAGATGGATCAATGTCCCGAATGCCCACAGTGCAATGATGCACTTTTAGCAACTTTTAGCAATTGCAGACTAATTGAATTTGCTTTATTGTACCGCAACACTTCAAAAACTTAAATACTCGGTATCAAATAACTCAACACTCTACCCTTTCAACCTATCTGCTGTCAGTTTAATGGAGCAAACTGTGCCTGATTTATCAATAAGGACAGCTAGAGTCAGAGGTCTTCACAGCACAAGTGTACTATTCAGAGCCTATGAAAAGTTACAATCCAACTGACAGAATGAAAGCACATGGCCTTCATAGAGCTAACATCCATTTAATGGAGGACTGCCTCAGATCACCTGCCGAAATTCCATGTGCTGCATGAATGTTGGCAGCTGCTAGGATACCCAGCAGGACGTGCAGATCTCAGATGGCAAGTAGACCTGCCAGAACCCTTTGTTTCATTTCATGCTCATTAACAACCCAGAGATGGCTTCCTCAGAGAGAAATTTGGTGGGTGGAAAGCAGGGTTGCACAAGCCTGGAGGTACATGAAACAGCGATTTGACATGGTGACAATCGGTAGTGGAATAGTTGTTTGTGAAAACACATCTCCCATACAGTTAAATGAATAAACGTCATGCAGTCTCACACTTGTACATCTATGTACACACGTGCCATCGAAAATGGATAGATTTATACCAGTACTTTCAATGCTGTGTGCATTGCCCAAGCATATAACAGAAGCTTAACAGCATGGTTTCTCAATTGTAATTTAATGGGATATAAAATGTTGCCAACTCCGGATATCTGTAATGGTCTGTGGGGTGTTGAAGGGATGAAAATATCTAGTTATCAGCTGGGAAACAAAATTGCATGGCAAAACGGGGGACCCTCACTGTTCATTTATCCTTTCATCATCGATGTATAACATTTTCAAAATCTTCGTCATCTTTGTGTAATTCATTAATCGTTCTGACTAAATAAAGTAGATGTATCTAATTAGCATAAGGGTTAATGCTCCAATGTACAAATTTCTGCCACCCACCAGAAATCCATCACCAAAATATTGGGAAGGACACCGATCATGCCCCCCCCATTCAATTCCAGACGTATCATCTCAGTCATCCTTCTATTATATCTAGCACCAGACCATAATGCTTGTTTAGGTCTACAATATTTTAACACACACTCTCTCCCATCATCAACAACAACAAGACTCAGAGAGTTGTATCTGAAACAGAGTAAAAATACAAAAGAAGAAAAATCCCACACCAATTTATAAAAAAAAAAAAGAAAAACATTTAATCAATAAATCAAGATCAAACAACAAAAATCCTATCAGTATAAAAGGAGATATGCAATATTAAAGATTTACGTGAAAATAGTGCCAAAAGGAACAAAATGCATACTGTGGTTATCTGATCGCGGAGGACCAGGTCAACGGCACATGTTTAGGCCGGCTACAGGCACCCAATTAGGCCCGTTAAACAAGAATACCTTAAATCGTGGTTGTGAAGAGATGCAAAGTCCAGTGTCAAGGATGCACGAGGTCTGGGTGAGGAGGTGCATCCCACAGTGGCAGTTCTGAGAAACAGCGAACTGTGATGTGATTTCCTTCCGTGGAGATGTGTAGTGCAGTGGTCGATCCGATGTGCTGTGTTGAGCAAGGCGATGTCCTTGCAGGGAGATGTGTCAACTACGATGGGCTGCAATGGATGATGCAAAATCCTTGTGTCTGGGAAGTTTGTGCAGCAGAGGCAAAGTATAATTTCCAAGGGTGAGGTGTCCATCAACAAAGGTGATGCACTAGTTCTGTGGGAAATGCGCTGCACTACAGAAGAGATATGTTGGGTCTGCTGGATCCGCAAATGGGCTGGCAGAGCACCTTCAGGCACACTTCCAAGTGTCCAGGACTGGGGTGGCACCACTTGGGATGGCAGGACTCACAGATGGCAGAGACTCGGTGCTGGATTCAAGGTTGTTTGAAGTCTGTTATCTCCCTGAGGCATCTGATCAGGAGGTAGTCAACTAGCTCTTATGGTCACTCAGGGATCCTGGGTTTAGAGATGCAGTACCAGGTCTTCTCACCCAGGCAAGAGGGCAGCAGGGTCACAGATCTGCACAACTGAGCAGCAGTCCTTTAGAGCAATAGTTCAGCACAGTGGCAGAACCGTGTGATGTGCAAGTGTGGTAGGTGACAGCTCCTCCCTCTCGATAATTCAGAGTGGCACATCCTGCCAACACCTATCTTCCCTTTATCTCACTGTCTAGGTGCAACACACAAAGATCAACTGCCAGTTGCATCTAGTCATTTGACCCAGGAACAGGCTGCAGACCCCAAATTGTTAGGACTAAACAATATCATTTTCAGAATTGTAACTAAAATCCAACTTTGCTATTAAAGATGTCTTTTAATTACTATTAATTAGGCACAACCTCAACCTATCTACCTGCTCCCAATTAGACATTACAGCTTAGTAAATGTAATAAGGCAACTCTAATGTTATCCTATGAGAGAGGTAGGCCTTGCAGTAGTGAAAATATGAATTTAAGAGTTTTTCACAATCAGGACATGTAAAACTTAAAAGCATGTGGCCTACTTTTTAAATACACTGCACCCTGCCCTCTGGCTTGTTCAGGGTCTACCATGGAGGTGACCTATTTGTATTAAAAAGGAAAGTTTGGGCCTGGCAAAAGGTTTATTTTACTGGGTCAGAATGACAGTTTAAAATTGCACACACAAGCTGCAAGGGCTACTTAAATAGGTAGCACAATCAGGGCTACAGGACCACTGGTAGAATTTTAATTACTGGCTGTGTGAACATACAGTACTATTTTACTGGGCATTTAAATGCAAAAATAATAGGACAATTAGGTCTAAGGACATTCTACCATGTTTTAAGGAGGAGGCACACGTAATTTAGCAAGGGTTAGCAGGGGTAAAGTGCACAGAGTCCTTAAGCTGGCAAAACAGGAGGGTTAAAGACAAAAAGTTAGCCAAGGATTCAAGGTCTAAAACTGAGGGACACTCACTAACTTGATTAAAATGTAGGGTATAATCAAGCAATCCATTACAGAAGTACCCCATACAGTCTGTCTGAAAATAGGTTTCACATTCATCTATGTGACTGTGTCTTCGCCAGAGGGAGTGGAACTAGTATTTATATACATGATTACTAAACCTACCCATGGCATTTGTGACTTGAATACCAAGAAATGAAAAGAGCACAATAAACAATAAGCATTAGTTCCTATTTTTTGCTCTTGAGCAGCTGACTGTTAAAGAAGGGGCTGCAGTAGTTTCAGCAGGTTCTTCTTCATTATAAGTCGTATGTGAGCACAATTAATGGTTACATTATTGAGGGTGGGATCTACTCATTTGGATGGGGACTTAACTGCTATCCAAATTAATAATTTCATTGCCAATCCACATTTTTCCTACTAATAAAGCACGTTCTTGGGGAAAAAAAGCCTTCTGGGACACATGCATTGTGCACAAAATGAGAAATGGCACCTCTGACACCCTTCGTCACCTCTTCACAGAAAGTTACAGCCACAGACTGATTCCCGTCTACCTTGTTGAAGGTAGCCATTCTATTCCTAAGGCAATCTTGGGGTGCCCTGCAGAAACACTTCCGGTGCAACAAAATCATAAGTATATGCATTCGGTCGCTGTTGGATCTGGCACTTTCAGTGAGGTCACCCCAGATGTTTGCCTTTTGTCTTCCTGTGCTGAACCTTTCTTTTAGTCCTGAAGATGGTTCCTAATTACACTTATAAGAATGGGTGCAGACTGTGAGTGACTCCATCCTGGTGCAGTTTTTAGGGCTCTCTTAATGGTTAGGAGTTCCCACTGAGTTGAATACAAAATGAATAGTGAATTTGTCCTCATATTTCAGTGCTGCAAACTTATTTTGTTCACTTGAGCACGCATAAGGCGCACTGTTTTATTTGTAAAGTGTGGAGCTTTGATCGGCACTGTTTCACCCTGTACGAGGCTCATTGGTGCAGCGCTTCACCACATTGCCCATTGTTAAGCCAGACATAAAAGTCAAGTCAGAACTGTTGACAAAAAGGTGACCAGACATAGTGCCTGGTTATGATATTGGCGGTCCAGGAGCTGTGGCGGTTGGGAGAATGCCACCAAGCCAGTGGAACCCTGACTGCCACACCACAATGTTACCGCAGGGCTGGCAGTTTTGTGGCAGCGCAGTCATGGCGGAGGTATGCTGCAACTCCAGGAAAGAGTCGCAGCCAATGCCGGCAATGCTGCAATGCATCTGGGTGGTCGTGCGCACTGTTTCCCTGCACCACAGCATGGGGCACACATAGGTGTCACAATGAACATGTCTCCGGGGCACACACACCCTGGAGATATGAATTCACCCCAAAATCTGCCTTTCCGCCAATCGCTTCATGGTGGTGTCCGCACAATGAAAAACTTGGCAAAAAGGAAGGTCGTAATGGGCTAGCACCACCTCCATTGCCCATGGCTATCCATGCTGTCTCCGCTGTGTAAGGTCAGTTGTCGGTTGGGAGGCAGTATTGCGGTGGTCTCACTGCAAAACTTGAGATCGGGCAGTCTGACCGCCACGGTGGCGACAGTTGGACTGCCAAAGTGGGTATGGCGGTCCCAGTACCACCATGTTTGTAATCTGGCCCATAGTCATTGAAATGACTAATACCAGAATACATTGGCTTAGCTTGTGATATTTTACTTCTTGTTAATATGGTTAATATGCGGACTGTTATAGAACCCTGCATTATTGTGTAGTCCGGCATGTTGAGTATAAAACCTTTAATTCCAGAACTAAGCACAGAATACTTGGCTTGGAGTCCACAATCATGATTGATATAGCCATACATCCCTACATTCGTGTATATTGAACATATATTTCAAATGTGCAGACAAACCTCACCCATTAGTTTCCAGCTCTCACTAGCATTGCATCTGTGCATCACTAAAAGTCAGTGCAACATTTTAGAGGACTGGTGGTGTTAATCGTATATTTTCTAGAAGATGTTTTTTCTGCTTTCAGCACCTAACTAAAAACACCCAATAAAGGTGGGTGAAATATCAGGTAAGAAACATGCCTTGTGTTCTAACAGCAGTTAATGTCCAGTTCTGTTAACTGATGTTAATGGACCATTCTGCATTTATGCGTTGAAGCTAAAGCGAGTCGCATAAAGAGGGAATGGGCATTTGCAGCATTGGGCAGCGTGCGTGCATTAGGCTTTAAATATTGCACTAAAATGAGAAAAGGTGAGATTTTGATGAAAAGGTGATATTACAAAATTGCACCTACAATGTGCTTAGAGAATGCCAGCATTCTGTCAGTTCTGTGTGAATGTCTGTACAGTCAGCATTTCCTTCACACTGATGCTGAAGGACTGTTTGCTCTGCTAAAGGCACATGGTAGTGATTCTTGCCACATAAGATGTGTTTTGGGAATGTCTGAAGGCGGAGCGTTAAAATGAAGCAGACTCTCGTCTCGACTCTGAACTCTTAACTAGCCCATGATTAGTTAGAATACAAATTAAATCTCTTGCATTCATTTCTTTCTCGTGGATGCACATGCAGAATTGAGGGCCATATTAGCAAGAACCTCGATAAAATTATCATCGTTTTAGCGGCAGGAAACTGCCGCTAAAACGGTGATAGGGGCTTGCTAATATGCGTTATAGAATTCCAATAGAAGTCCAGGTTAGATGTTTTGCTCATCTAACCTGGGCTTCTATTGGAATTCTATAATGCATATTAGCAAGCCCATTATCGCCGTTTTAGCGGCAGTTTCCTGCCGCTAAAACGGCGATAATTTTAACGAGGTTCTTGCTAATATGCCCCCGAGATTTCCTCTGGCCCAATCACGCGTGATGTAATGTTTCTTCTGTACTACTATTCTCCAATTTGAATTCCTTTTGTTTCCATGGTTTCTGATTAAGGAATGGTGGGCTTGTTACGCATCACTCAGGATACACAGATATTGTACACATTACAAATTCTTCTAAAAGTTACTAGTTACTACTTCGCGTTACACGGCACAGAGTCAGCAACAACCAATTACTGTTTCCCTTTGAATGTTTTACTTCTTTTCTATTTAATATTTGAATGAATGCTAGGTTGTAACATAATTGAAGAGCGTGCATGTATATGCAGAAAACGAAAGACCCCATGTGCAGTACTAAATGAGAAGCCATGGCTTGCAGGCTTGGTGATTGCCGATCTGTTGTCACTGTAGCAAAGATGTTTCATAAATACCTTGTTATTTTCTTTGCGAGAGAAAATAATAGAAACACGATAGAAAATAATAGAAAAACAAATTTACTGGGGCAATGGCTTCATATTCGAATATCATAGTAACCTAATTATACACTTGATCCTATGACATCTACAAACTATGGATAAGGCAAAATTGAAGGCCTCATTTGTAAATTTCATGAAGGAAGATTACACAACCAATGTTTTCTCTAGGATAGTTCACGAATACACACAAGCATTAAATGTCTGTGCACATACCTTTTTTGTGCACAACCACATGAAGTAATTTGCTTAGCTTAGTATATAGACAAGAACATTTTGAATATTGTTACTCAAATTTTGATATGATTCTTTCAAAATGTTCCTTGCAAAAGAGTGTGAACCTTTAACCTAAAAAAAAAATGGATACAGCTTGGCAATATTTTAGACCATTCATACGTATAGACATGTTAAGGCACCTAACAACAATTTAACTAATGAGATTATTATAAAATACATTTATGATGGCATTAGAATAAAGGAGGGCACACATTTTACATTGTAAAAATAAATGGGAAGATATTTTGAACAACATTTGGAAGAAAGAAGTTTAATACAGACAGAAAATGATCTATTCTAAACTGAAATTAGACAGAAGAGGAAAAGGCAAAATATATATATGCAGAATAAAAAAATATAATTCAGAGAAAGACCTGTAGGAATTAGTAATTGTGAAGAGACATTCAAAGTATGGAAGATTCATTGCAAGTTTTACAATAAGAAGAGGAAGTCATTCTAGGAGTTTCTTTTGTTTTTGGATAGGATGCTTATTTTCAATTACCGGCTGATTGGGAGGGTATTTACTATTTAGCTTTGCTGTTTCCTAAGATGTATCACATAAATAGTACGGCTGCTATGACACTAACACCATCACTTCGACATATACATAGTATAAGTGATGGAAAATAATAAGTTGGAAACAATGTTAGGGCAATCATACCACCACTGGGAGTTGTTTTAAATGATGACAGTAATTAGTTAATTGGCAACCAGTACTTCTGGAGCCTGTACTACCTGTTAATACAGAATGTGTGGGTTTTGGGCCAATAGTTTTGCAAAATTGCTTAGCATTAGATATTTTGCTTGCAGAAAAAGGCGGAGTCTGCAAAATGCTGAAAGCTCAGCATCGCTGTCATACATATCTGGTGACTGGAGAATATTGCATTCCTGTGAGGAGAGAGGGAGTGAACGCTTTCTCATGGGCACATTGGAAGCTGATTGGTTACCTGATGAAAGAAGAAACAGCATGATCTTGCAGCATTGATTTGTTAGATTTAGCCATAATAATGCATGTTCCTAGAGTAGTTTGCTTTTATGCGCCCATGCACTCACACTCACTCTCTATTTAGTGGCCAAAACCTTCCTGCCAAAGACTCTACTGAGTTTATTTACCTCTCTCTAGTGAAGTACTGGGTTTTTTGGAACCCAGCGGTGTCACGGGTACACCCTAAGACTTCGGGTCCTTCCTGATTAGACTACAGAAACTCAGAGTCTTCTAGGTGAAGTCAAAGATTGAATTTATTGGCTGCAACCAAGTAACAGGCATCCTAGAAGTACAACACAGTGTATATTCTCAGGAGACTGCTCAATCTTACAAAGCCAGCCTTCTCTTTTTATACAAAATATTACGCTTCAGGGAAACATTCTTAAGTTTACAGTTGACCATTCACATATTTTCACTACAAAGAAAAGCAGAGTCATGATGATAAGCCCATATTTCAGTTCGTCCAGCCCACAACAAATTACCCGGCAAGGCCCAGTAATTTCATCAGATATCGGCGGACCCCCAATAAAAACGGGCACCTCCTCCTCGTGAAGCAAGTCATAAAGTAAGGAACAGAGACAGGTGTGTGTGAGATTAGGCGTGGCTCGTGTGCGATGAAAGGTTTATGGCAAGTTGTGCCTTGATACTATCTCGATCGGCCACTGGGAGAGGAACTGACCGAACAGGTTTGGCCTTGGGCAGTGGAGTCAGCATGCCCAGGTCGCAGAGAAGTCACCAAAGGTGTACGTGTCCTTCAGAATCGTGTTTGGCCTTAGTCATTGGCCTATGTGAGGGCAACTCACAAAATGGCTGCCGTACACAAAATGGAACCCGAGGGTTCAGGACGAAAACGACAGTTTCAGGGTGAAGTCATCACTCGAACATGACGAAAATGTTTGTGCATAGTATACTAGCCATTCCGGTCCTCTGATATCAAAATCGTCATGATACGACGATGTTTATAACACGGGTCCAGAATTTCAAATACTACAGACCCTCCTTTTGCCCTTACATAGGCAATAACCTATACTCACGCTAATCTGAGTCCAGGTCTATATTCATAAAGTCATTGAGATGTTGCTGTAGCTTCATTCTATTGCTTAGCTCGTCCCTTGATACAGGTTTCCTTACACACGATGTAGCACAGAGGCCACATATTGCAGGCGCACACTGTACGCACAGACAGAACAGGAAAAGAATGGCTAAGATCATCCCAATGACCATCAGAATTTTCCATCCCCAGGTGGATAACAGTTCCCAGAGCCACCACATCGACGACCAATCTCCTTTATCCACATGGATAGATTCAGAGATCTTATGTAGTTTGGAGATGGCCTGGTACACTGTTGGAGCATTATCTGGAATGAAAACACAGCAATTCGATTGGATCACCCTACATACCCCACCTCGGTCTGCAAGTATGACGTCTAACGCGACCCTGTTCTGAAGGGTCATAAGACGATCCGACTGGAGCTCAGCAGTCAAGTTACTAAGGGCACCGGCAGTTTCAACTACGGTGGATTCAACCACCCTTGTCAATTGGCTTATGTTCCTGCTGTTAACCATGGGTCCCCAGGACGGCAGAAAACCCTTCACGAAGTCTCCAAATTCTTGTCCTGCAGTGTCTTCTTTACTGAAGACACCTCTAACTAGCCTTGTCTTATGGTAATCTGCCACCGCTGTGTAGGTGGGAGGCAACAGGAATGAAACAAAGCATGTGCCCGAAAAGTCAGGGGGCAAACATGTATAGGCTCTATCATGGCAGATGAAATAGGTACCCTTAGCTGCTAAGAACGAAGGGGAAGTCTGGGATGCAAAAACATACGTCTCAGTGCAGATGCTCTTCCCTAACTGAGCTCTGGGATTCTTGCCAGTTCCTTGCAGACACAGGTGACCCTGATGGGGTACAATCCAAATCGGGGAAGATCTCTTAGCTTGCTGTTTCTCACTCAGAGTAACTCCATATCCGGTCACGTTCCATCCTATATATACTAGTGTCTCATCTCTCGGGATAGTCTCATATGAAATATCTTCCTTAATCATATCTACTATACCCTTAACTAGAGCACTATTCTTAGGATTGTCTTTTACAGAACGTAGGGGGTAGACTTCATGTGCATAGATGAACATTGTTCTGTATGCCCACACAGAACCATTATGGCTGAAAGGCAGGACCAGATAAGGGATACCTTTATCCGTTGTGTGAGGCATAAGACCACACACCCACCAGTTAGTCGTGTTCATTACTAGTTGGTGTCACCTGTGTTACCTCAGATTAGGAAGCAGATTGAGCTTCTTTCTTGTTGGTTTGTGTAATGTTTTTTGATAATGCTTGGTATCAACATTTGCAAGATAGAGGAATTGTATTTTGTAAAATAGTAATGTTTCACTAGTGAAATGGAATGCTTGTACATAGGATCTGCGCACTGTTTCTTAAATGTTATTTAAAAAACGATTTTGAGGCAAATGAATGGCTTTTACATTTTTGAGAAGGAATAAATAGTGTTTGCATGATTAAATAAATATATTTGAACCTTTCACAATGATGTCACCTGTGTTACCTCAGATTAGGAAACAGATTGAGCTTTTTTTTTGTTGGTTTGTGTAATGTTTTTTGATAATGCTTGGTATCAACATTTGCAAGATAGAGGAATTGTATTTTGTAAAATAGTAATGTTTTACCAGTGAAATGGAATGCTTGTACATAGGATCTGTGCACTGTTTCTTAAATGTTATTTAAAAAATGATTTGGGGGCAAATGAATGGCTTTTACATTTTTGAGAAGGAATAAATAGTGTCTGCATGATTAAATAAATATATTTGGACCTTTCACAATGATGTCACCTCTGTTACCTCAGATTACGAAGCAGATTGAGCTTTTTTCTTGTTGAATTGTGTCATGGTTTTCTATAATGCTTGGTATCAATGTTTGCAAGAGAGAGGAAAAGTGGGGGAAAGGTTTCATGAAGTGCAGTCCACTGCACTCTTAGACACAGGCCTCACCACCTCTGCTCCCCAGGACAGGCCTCTCTCCCACTACACTCTTGAACACAGGCATCACCTCCTCTGTACCCCTGGACAATCCACACCTCATCTGCAACCCTACATCGTTTTTTTAAACAGGCCTAAATGTATTGGGTATAATTGATGGTAACAGGGTGCAGATGAGGTGAGGCCTGTGCTGGGGTGTAGAAGAAGTGAGGCCTGTCTAGGGGTCCAATTCATGTGCCCTAAATCGATTTTTAATTAATATTTAAAAAACAGAGCACAGGTCATATATAGAAGCATTCCATTTCACTACTGAAACCTCATTTTATTTACAAAATACAATTCCTATATGCAGCAGAATTTTTTTACCAAGCATTAACAAAAAAAATAACAGAAAGAAACAATAAAAAAACACAATCTGATTCATAATATGAGGAAACACACCTGACATGATTGCAAAAGGTGCAGAGGAGGTGAGGAAAGTCGAAATGGCTTTCATGATTGTGAAAGTTGCTGAGGAGGTGAGGCCTGTGTCTAAGAGTGCAGTGGGGGAGAGGCTTTATGAAGTCCTGTCCACTGTACTCTTGGACACAGGCCTCACCTCCTCTGCTCCCCTGGACAGGCCTCACCTCATCTGCACTCCTGGTTAGGCCTCACCTTATCTGCATCCTGTTACCATCAATTATACCTAATACATTGAGGCCTGTCCAGGGCGCACGGAGGAGGTGAGGCTTGTCCAAGGGTCAGAGGAGGTGAGTCCTGTCCATTGCACTCTTGGACACAGGCCTCACCTCCTCTGCGCCACTGGACAGGCCTCACCTCATGTTCACAATCTACTTACTAATCTGAGAAAACACAGGTGACATGATTGTGAAATGTGCTAATATATTTTTAAAATCATGTAGATACTATCTAATCCTTGTCAATAATGTAAAACCAATTCATGTGCCCGAAATCTTTTTTTAGAATAACATTTAAAAAACAGAGAAAAGGTCATATGTATAAGCATTTCATTAAACTACTGAAACCTCGCTCATTAATAAAATACAATTCCTTTATGCACCAACATTTCTTTACCAAGTATTATCAAGAATGTATAAGTCTCTCTTATATTCTCTTCCTGACTTACTCTATTTTTCCACTAGTCCCCTTCTAACACCCTCTCTCTGACTTATTCCTTTTTACATCCTGACTCTGTGTTACACTCTCTTACACTTTCTCTTTGACTTACTTTCTCTTACACCCTGTCTCTGATTCATTCCCTCTCTCTCATTACTCCTTGTTACATCCTCTCTCTGATTTACTTCCTCTTACACCCTCTCTCAAACTTACTCTCTCTCTCTACCTTTTACAGCCTCTCTCTGTTTTAGTCTCTTTTACATCCTCTCACCTTCTAACACCCTCTCTCTGTCTTACATCATTTTACACCCTTTCTCTGTCTTACACCCTGTTACATCCTTTTTCTGACTTACTCCCTTTCTCCCTTTCTTTGACTTACTCCCTCTCCCTATTACATCCCTTTTCTGTCTTACAACATATTATACACTCTTTCTGTCTTACTTCTTCTCTATGTTTTACTCCCTCTACCTGTTTCTTTGTCTGACTTTCTCTGTATTTTTGTGTTACTTCCTCTAGCTCTTTTTCTCTGTCTTACTCCTAGTTACATAGTTGCTGTGGTATAAACTTAGATATGTTGTAAACTAGTGTTTATATCGTTTGCTTATTGTCATTGCTTTGTTGTTTGGTAATAGTGGTCTATAATCTGTTATTTTTTTCTTTACCACAGATTGAAATCAAGATTTCAATAGTAAGGAAATATACCCTCAAGGCAGAGGAGAAGAAAAGATGCCAAGTGGAAAAAATCAAAAACAGCAACGGAATTAAAGCACTCCTCTACAAAAAATACTTCAAAAAACAGAAAAAAAGCTCCTGGTAAGACAACTAAGTCTTTCTTTCGGAACATATGTAGATAAAAAAAAAATGTTAATGGGAATGTGAATATACAGAAGGAGAGAGCAAATTTGAAAAGGAAGGAGAGGCCCCCATAAAATGTTACTACTGGAGCAGGAGAGAATAATATGTATAGGAATAGGAGGCAAAACCAATTTAGGGACATTCGTAAACGAATGTTTCGCAATAGGGTAGTTTTAAATTTGTTAAAAAATGTTAAAAAATGTAAACAGAGAGCTGTTTTTTACAAGAAAAAGAAAAATGTAGAGAAGATTGTTGATCAAGCTTTTGAAGTTAAGAAATAATTATTTATTTTAATAATAAATAGAATTAGGATACTTAACAAGGCAATTGATGTTTTCAAATCAAACAGTAGATGCAAAAGAATAGTTAACCGTACCAATTTTTGTAAAGTTTTTTTTGGAGAATGGATACATAGTTCAAGTTCTGAGCCATTTTTTAATGAGGAGAGTTACTTCCAGGAGAATGATTTGGTGCATGCAGTTGACACCAGTGGTCGAGCATATGAGGTGAAAGATGGTTGTCCGATTGAAAAAGAGAAACTTGTGTCTAGAGATGCAGAAGAGGTGTTAGCTGATGAAGTTTTAGGGAGACGTACTAAGGGTCCAGTGTACACTTGGAAGTGTAGTAGTATTTGTAGTGTATGACAGGATTCAATCGATTTGCTTCGTAATTTCTTACGTACATATAGTAAGAAAAGTCTAAAACAGAAAATGAAGATGTTGCAAGACTTAGATCCTTGCAGAGTGAGAGAAAACACAGGTTTGCATGGGTATTCACTGGCTTGTCTTTCTAGAAAAGAATGTCAGAGTGTTTTTCATCATTTTAGGATGTTAGCAGTGCATCATAACTAAATGAGGAAATTAGTGAGAAGGTTGTATTATGCAAAAAGTCTAGCACTTAAGCTTAAACAGTTAAACAGTGCTCTTTTGCATGGAACTGAATTAGATGTGAAGAAGATTTGTGAAGAAATTGTGATATGTTATTTTGGTGAAAAAGAGGACAGTGTAGAAATTGACACAGTAATAGAAGGTAATGTGGAAGACAATGTACAGATTTCAAGTACAGAAAAGTTTGACCAGGAAATACCAAGTTTAAGGTGAAATCAAGTGAAAGGCCTAATTTTACTTGTGTGTGTTTTCGACGGACTCATTATAAGATTCAGACTAGGTTAGTTGATTTATATGCAAAAAGTGAAATGGAAAATAATAGTGAATGGAAGAATTTTGCAACTTATTTGTTGGTGGAGAATTCTTTTGATTTGATTTCTGATCAGCGTATTTGTAAATATTGTTATAATAAATTAAATGAAAACAGAATGCCTGCTAGATCTGTTCATAATAATATTGAGTTGGCAGACATTCCTACTGAATTGATGGATTTAAATACATATGACTCTAATTTGATTCAATGTGCCCATCCTTTTCAGGCTATTGTTTGCATGGAGCCTAAGATAGGGAAATTGCCTCCTTCAGATTTACAGAGAGGATTAAAGGGAAGAGTTGTTTATTTGCCTCTAGATTTCAAGAAAAATATTGATACAATTGGTGTAGAAAAAGTGGAAGAGGAACCTCTGGTTATTCTAGTTAATGGGGTTCCGACAAAGAGTAAGAAAATCTGGCAAGATTTAGTGGATGTTAGGAAAGTCCAAAAGGCAACGTTGTATTTGGTCAAAAACAATGAGTACTACAAACATGTATATGTTGGAGCAGAGGAAACAGCTGCAGAAGAAGACAGTGATTGTTCAGCCGGCCAAATTGAAAAAGTTGATGTGTCTAGAAGTGAAGAAATATATGAACATTATACTGTTCATCCTTTGCATTCCAAAGAAGTAATGGGGAATGCAATTGACTTGTTTCAAATGAAAGCAGCAAAAGGAAGTCCCATTAGTGTATGGGAAGAAAGTTTGGAAGCACGTTGTTTTCCACAGTTATTTCCAACAGGTCAAGGTGGACGATATGACGATCGACCAGTTCAAATTCCTGCATCTGAATACCGGACTTTAAGATTATATGCTGAAGATCCAAGGTTTGGTCAATGCATTCCGTATTTGTTTCATCTACTGTATGAAAGTGACTTGTCTGGGCTTTCTTATGCAGTGAACCATATACTGAAAAGTGGAGCACATCTGCAAAATGTTTCGGCGAGGGACTTTATGGAGAAAGTCAATCTGCAAGACAATATTTTGGAATCTCATCTAATCAATCTCATGGCATGTCAGCGTGGTACAAACGAGTATTGGTACCGTCGTCATGGGGAATTGAAATGTATGCTAAGAAAGTTAGGAACTCCTACATTGTTCCTCACTCTTAGCTGTGCTGAGTATGCATGGGACGACTTACTTCAATTTCTACGAGAGGCAAATGGAAATATACAAAATATAGAATTCAAAACACATGGAGAACTGTGTTCTTTGGATCCAGTGAATGTATGCAGATATTTTAATCATAGATTTGAAGCTATGATGTCTTTTATTACCAACAAAAAAAAATCCTCCCCTTGGAGATGTTTTGGATTTCTTTTGGAGAAATGAGTATCAAGCGAGAGGTGCTCCTCACATACATATGTTGTTATTGATTAAAGATGCCCCCAAATTTGGAACAGATTCGGATGAAACAGTGATGAGTTTCATTGAAGAGTATTCAACATGTGCTGTTCCAAAAACTACCGAAGAAAACAGTTTAAGGCAACAAGTTTTACGCTTTCAATCCCATCGTTGTGGAAAGTACTGTCGTCGAAAATTCAGAAACAAGGAAAAGCTTTATACAAAATGTCGTTTCGGGTTTCCACGACCAGTGATTTCTAAAGGAAGAGTAAATAATTTGATGTCTTCTCTGCGACATACTGTGACGAGGAAATCACCAAAAAATACATACAATTTAAAAAGAAACAAAGAGTCCAAGTACATCAACGACTACAACCCAGTGATTTTGTCCATGTGGAATGCTAACATGGATATTCAGTTCGTTGCTGACAACTCTATTGCTGTGGCTCGATATGTGACGTCTTACATCACAAAAAAAGAAAAGACAGAACTGAAGGAAATGCGGGAGGACATTTCACATGAAAAGAGTATAAATAAAAAATTATACAGTTTCAGTCTGAAGATGTTGTCGCATCGAGAAATTGGAGCGTATGAATGTTCTGATCGGTTATCATCAGCAAGTCTCTATGCCAAATCTAGAACTATCATTTGGGCGAGTCTAGGTCTTGCTGCAACACGAAACCGAGTTTTGAAATCTGTACAAGAAATTGAGTATTTCGCGGAGAAAGAACCAAACAGTACAGATATTTTGAAGACAAATATGTTGGATACATACTATCCAAATAGAAGTAGTCATTTTGAGAACACTTGTTTGTATGAAGTTCTGCAAAACAATACTTATAAGAGGAACATCACAGAAGATATCAATAATGGAATATATGCTGTCATTGGGTGTGAAGGATGTCTAGTTAGGCAGAGAAAAGGCCATTTGATTAATCATCGAAAATTGAGTTGCGAATCTCCAGACAAAAGGGAATTTTATTATTTAGCTCTTTTGCAACTCTTCTGTAAGCAATGGCGTACAGAAGAGGAACTACTTGGAGATTTTCTCTGTTACGAAGATTATTTTAATGCAACCAAGGATACCATAGAATGTCTAGTTTTTCCAAATTATCTGCAAATGTTGAACGAAGAAATAGAGCAAGAAGCCACAATTGCTGCAGAGATTGCTAGAGACAGTTCTCAAGACAGTCAGAGTTCTACTTCCTTGAGTCAGGATCCACTAGGAGGACCAATTATTGAAAATGAAGCTGCCACTGCCATGGATGAGGTGGAAAGAGCTATGGAACAAGCTGAAGAGGAAGTAATTAACTTGGAAGATTTGGTGAAACAACAAAACGTTGAGCAGAAACAGATATATGATGAAGTCACAGAACAAATTGAACATGGATTCAGTCATGAGAAAAAAGAGTGCTCATGTACATCATTTAAGGTTGTCCAACTGTATGTGAGTGGAGAAGCGGGAGCTGGAAAAAGTTTTCTGATTATAGCAATTGGAAGTTATCTTCAGAAAAGGACTGAATCACCGCTGTCTTGTGTTGTAACCGCTCCAACTGTGCTGGCAGCACATAACATTAAAGGGATTACTTTACATCATTTACTGATGCTACCAGTTGAGCATGATAATAAATTGCAATACCACAAGCTATCTGAAGATGCGTGTTCTGAAGTTTCCAGAGTCCTGAAGAAAATGAAACTTCTTATCATTGGTGAAGTAAGAATGGTCTCAAATCTAATGCTTGCTTTTGTGCATTTGAGAATGCAAGAAATTCTTAGAACAGACTATGATGTGTTATTTGGAGGGAAACACATTATTGTTTTTTGAGATCTACTGCAGTTGACTCCAGTGAAAGGACAACCTGTGTTTAAAATGCTCACGCATGAAGATACCAGGATGTGCCTAGGAAGCATTGGAAACGTTAATATATGTTTAACTTCAAATATGCAGAACTGCTTCAAAATATGCGACAGGCAAAGGATGAAGACTATAAAAATATTCTACAAGATGTAAGAATCGGAAAACTAAGTGAGCATGGGAAAGAAGCTTTACATGCACGATTAATTTCAAATTTGTATCCAAATGAAAACATTCTTCCAGAGAATATTTTTAAGAAAATTACTGAGAACAAATCTGGGATATGTTTGATGCCAACTGTGAACGAATGTTCCATCTTCAACAACAAAATGTTAAAGTTAGAAAATGAAGAGATTGTGAAACTGGAAGCTATAGATAAAATAGAGCATATGGGAGCAACAATTATTTTGTCTGAAATTGGATTCATTAGAGAAGAGTATATCTAAAACTGCTGGTTTTGAAAAGACTCTGAATGTGTGTTTAAATTGTCGTAGTATTTTTGAGAAGGAATTTAAATGTTGAAAGAGGTCTGGTAAATGGAGCAATGGGTAATGTTGTTGATTTTGTGAATTACAGAAATAGAGATGGAATTGAATTTTTAAAAATTAAATTTGATGGCATTGACGAAATACAACAAATCAGTCGTTGTTCAGCTAGATTTTTGCTTGTGAAAGACTTATATGTTCGCCGAAAACAGTTTCCTGTTTGTTTGGCATATGCAGTGACAATTCATAAATCTCAAGGTTTAAGTGTAGATAGTGATTTGGTGAACATTGGAAATTCTGTGTTTAAAGAGGGTATGGCATATGTGGCATTATCACGAGTCAGACCTTTATCAGGATTGTACTTGATTGAGTGTGATGAGACAAAGATTTGTGCAGATCTAGATTGTGTTAAAGAATACAATAGGTTAAGAAGAGAGTATGCTACACATTTGCCTCAATATCCTCTGTCTGAAAAATGTGTGGTAGGCCGAAAAAGAAGAAATGAGAATAATTGCAGTGAGGTAGTAGCAAAAAGACAAAAAGTAGATGACACTGTAATTGTAAGGAGAAAGAAAAAGGATTCTGTTGAAGATATTGTTGGATTTCAGTTTGAAAATAGTTCTGGTGTCAACTGCTATGCTAATGTAGTGGTCAATGTTGTTTTTTTTCTTCAAACTTTACAAGAACAGATTGTTGAAAATCGGGATCAAAGATTCTGCTGTTTATTGAATTCTGTGTTTGAGAAATGTAGCAGTGATAGAGCAAAAATAGAAAGTGTTTCAGAAATTCGAAATCTTTTAGACATATGTTCTGGTCAAAAACAATTTTCACAGAATATTCAACAGGATTGTCAGGAATTTTTAATGTATATGTTTGATGTATTGGAAGATGAAGGTGTAGATATAAAAAATCTTTTTAGCCTTTCTTATCAATGGCAGCATGACTGCGACAATTGTAGTTTATCAAGTAGTACTAGAATAGACACTGAACGATTTATATATTTGACTTTACCAGACTGCAAATCAGTGTCTTTTAATAATCTAGTTAAAGCAGCTGATCACAATATGGTGTGTACCCAATGTAAGTCTGCAATGCTGTCCACATTATTTATACAAACTTATGGTCAGTATGTCATTTTAATGTTCCAACAATGTAGACCTGATGGAAGTAAATTGACAACTTCTATTAAAAATGTTGTGGCTTCTCAGTAATCAATTTCAGGAAGAACTTTTGCAACTGTAGCTATTATTTATCATGACGGTCCTTCAACAACATCAGGGCATTATACAATTTATTTAAAATGTCGAAAAGGTTGGACTAACTGTAATGATACTCATTTGATTTTAAAACAACTTTTGCCTTTTGACTTAAAAAATTCTTACCTATTGTTTTTAGAACCGAAATTTAAGTAAAGGTAATTGGCCTATAAAGACGGGAGCAGTTAATAAAATTTAATCTGCTGTTTAAAATTATATTGTGAGTAAAAGTGATGAAGATAATATAAAAATTCTAGTTCTCATATAGGTACGGTAAGTGGATCTCATAGTAAGTGATATCAGTATTATAGGAAATGTTCTACATGAGTGAGCCAGAGATGGAAATATGAATTTTTAAACATTGTGAAAATGTTGTGTAAGTCTTTCTTTCAGAATGTCGGGAAAACGCTAATTTCAGAGTTTGTTTTGAGTAATTTGAAAACATACTGATACATCTGACACTATTTGGCCTTAAGGAAAGGTGAAGGAATGAGCAAAGAGTCATAACTGAACATGAGGATATGAAAACATTGAAACATATTTCAGATGTTCTTGGAGCTTTTCTTATAGAAAGTCGATGAAATGGAATTTTTAGAGAACAGCAGAGTACTTTCCAACGAAAAGGACCTTCATGATGTACTATTTGACCTAAAGGAAAAGTAAGTAAATCAAAGATTAGTGTACATATGTGATTTGTAAGTTTATATGTTTTTTTTTAAACACAATCTTTTAGATTGTGTTTTTTTTCCCGCTGTCATATGATGAATAGTTTGAACTCACTGTTTTTAGTGAAATTCAATATGTTCCGAGAACAGCAAAAATAAACTATCTAACATGTTGTACAAATTATTCTATAGTTTGTTTTGTGTAATTTATATTGTATTCCCATTGTCTCACACTCACTTTCCTTTTTCCACTCTCTTTCAGCTCTCTTTACTCACTCACACTGCCTTTTTTCTCACTCTGTTTCGCCCCCATTTGTTTACTCCACTTCTTTCACAACCCCTCATTTCCATTTCAACTATCTGCATCCCCTCTCTCCCTTGCACCACTTTTCAGCTTTCAGTCTCTCTGCTTTACTTCCCTTTTCCGTCTTTTCCTCCTTTGCTCTTTTAGTAATTTCTCTTTACTCACTCACCTCTTTTGTCGCTCTCTGTCACTATAACTCACCCACTCTCCCTCACTTATCTTTCTTTTGACCTCTTCTCTCTATTTTCCGTTCACTACCTCTATGTCCTCAGTCCCTCACTCTCCTTGTGTTATGCTCATTTGTGTTTATCTACCTTCTATCATTTCTCTTACAACAACTTCACTACTCCTCTCTCATCGTTCTTCACCCCATTTCTTTTAGTTCTGTTCCATTACTACCCCTCATTTCCTATCTTTCAGTGTCCTTCTCTTTACTTTCATCACCGAATCACATTCTCTCAGTACCCCTGCTTTAGTCCTCTTCCCTTATCTTTCCTTCTTTTGCTCCCTTACTCATTTTCCTTTCCTCACTCATTGTACTCCACTTCACTCAGTCCTTCCCTTAGTCCCTCTATCTACTAACTTCCTCACTCCTTTTCCCTCAATCCTTCTATATTATCCTCTCTCCCTTCACTCTGTGACTCCCCTTCACTCACTCTCAGTCATCTTCCATTCCTCATTCTTGTAAATGCATCCTCAATCAGACTCCTTTCCCTCTCAGTCATTCCTTTTTTACTTACTCCTCTTTCCTGATTTAGTTTTGCCAACTCACATTCTTTTAGTATCTTTCTTACCTTCAGTTCATTTCTCTCTCCTTCTCTTCCTCTCTGTCACTGAATGTATCTGCCTTACTCTTAGTAATTTGCTCTGCTTCTATTTCTTTTTCCCTCTTTTTGTCCTTCTACATTACTTTATTTCCCTTTCTGTGTCCTTCACTCTTACTTTATTTCTTAGTACACTTTTATGATTTTTAACCTCTTGACTTGTCTCTTCTATTTTAAAATATATATTTGACTAATTATAACTTATTTTTTCTTCTCTCTTTCACAGATACAAAGTGTAGTAAAAACATGTAATTAAATTTACATAAATTATATGGTAAGTGTGACTAAAAAAATGTAGTTTGTCATCACCCTTTGCTTTAACCTCACCCTACCTCACTCCTGTTTCCTTACTCGGCTTCCCTCACTTATTCTTATCCTCCATGTTTACTCCTCTTTCCCTTACTATCCTACCACATTCAACTTCTTTCAGTCCCCCTGCTTTACTTCCCTTACCCTCTGTTCCCTTCCTTCGCTCCCTCACTCATTCCCTTTCCCTTACTCATTTACTTCACTCCTCTCACTCCTTCTCTCAGTCCGTCTGTCCTCACAGTTCCTCACTCCTGTTCCCTCACTCTGTCTCTCTTACCGTCACTGTCTCTGTCCTCTCACTCTGTCACTACTCTTTCGTCATGCTCACTCCCTACAACTCACCCACACTCCCACACTTACCTTTCTTTGCTGCTTCACTCAGTCCCTTTCAGTCACTGCTTCCTTTACTCTCTCTGTCTTTTCTCTCTGTCACTCCCCATGTCTTACCCTTATTCACTTTTATCCACCCTCTTTCACCCCTCTTTACTTACACTCACTGCTCTTTTCTCACCCTCCCTCACCGCTGTTCCTTTACTCCGGTTCCCTCACTACCCCTCATTCCCCATCCTTTACTGTCCTTCCCTTGACTATCAACACCCACTCACATTCTCCCAGTACCTCTGCTTTAGTCTTCTTCCTCTCTCTTCCCTTCTTTCGCTTCCTTATTCATTTTCCTTTTCTCACTTACACCCTATTACACCTTCTCTCTGTCTTACTATGTAATAAACAGTCCCTCTGTGGTGCTCCCTCTAGCTCTCTTTCTCTTAACATCACTCTCTCTGTGTCCTTCCCTCATGCTCACTCCTTCTTTATTTTTTTTAATTATTTTTTTTTTGTGCGCGCCCCGGTACGCGTACCAGTGCGCATACCCTGGAGAAAAAAGAATGACAGAGTTTTTTTAAAAATGTAGCTTTTTTTATAAATTGGAGGTAGTTCTAAAAATAACTGTTTTTTTATTCTTTATGTTGTTTTATATATTTTTTTGTTTTTTTGAACATTTCTTACTTTTTTTGGCTTTTATGAACGATTTTATATTTTTTTGTAATTTTTATGGGGAGAAACACAAAACAGGGAATTGTAAACGGCTCAACTGGAGCAAAAAAAAAGTCAGGAAAAAAATTAAGGTTTTTTTCTGCAGTTATGGTTCTCTCCTGCACGGTTGATTAGGTTTATACTTTTCTCGCCATAGGAAATTGTAGTCCTGCAATAGATACAAACAATTTTAAAATCTCCAAACTGGGTTTGGATGTTTGGGACCATCTCCCTTGCCTCTGGACCCGATGGAGTGGGTTGTTTCCTTGTTGAGGTGCTGGAAGAAGATTGGGGAGGGTTTCTGGTCAGTTCTCTGACGTCTGCCGCAGAATAGTTGTTGGGATGCCTGCGTTGCATGTGGCGAATCATGGTGTAATTGCCAAAAGAATACTTTTTGGCAGGGTTCCCCCTGGAAAGTTCAGCGCCACAGATCAGACAAGTCACTTTTGGCGCATTGACTTTCTTTAGGCCCCTTGGGAATTTAAAAAACTCCCACACAATGTGCTCTCTCGGTTTATAGGGGGATTATCTTCAGGCAGGAACTGCCTCTCCTCCTCCTCCTCCTCCTTCTCCTCCTCCTCTTCTTCTTCACCACCAATGTGGTGTTGTGGTGGTCCTTGTGGTGGTGGTGGTGGTGCAGATGCTCCTGCTGCTGCTGCTACTGTAGCCATTTCTCAATGAATAGATACAGGTCTTCCTCACTCAAAGAACAAAGTGAGAATGAGGAAAAAAGGTGGGGGCTTTCATCATTTGGAAAACAAAACTGTTCTGAACCAATGAAAAGTGTTATTTTCAGGTCACATGACCCAGGCTTTCATCATTTGGAAACAAAAAGTGTTCTGAACCAATCAAAAGTGTTATTTTCAGGTCACATGACCCGACGCGCTTATGCTACACGCCCCGGGGTGCTTACGTTGCGCGATCGTATGCGCTCGGGCACTTCCGGGTGCGCTTACGCCGTGCATCATAAGATGCATCACGCGGCTACGCGATACGTCACTAATGGGACGCTCACCGGTACGCGCACCGGGGCGCGCCGCAACATTACGCTTACCGGTGAGTGCACCGGTACGCGCACCGGGAGCGTACCAAATAAAAAAAAAAAAATGTTTAAAAGGGAAAAATATACATAAAAAAATATTATTATATAAATATACAATATAAAATTCTTTATAAAAATTATTATATTTCATACATATAGAGATTTGCTATTAAAAAACCTTTGAAATTCACTGAAAAAACCATAGGTTTGACACCAGTTATAGTTAGCTGGAAATTTTAATCGCATAAAACCATTGAAATTCCCACGTTATAGTTAGTTGGACTCACTATAACTTGCGCGACAATGCTCTGCTTATGACGTCACATATTACATCACTCATGACATGTCTGTTGTGTCTGAATAAACCTGCACAAATAATAGAGGCCACGGCTCCTGTGTGTTTTCCTTTCCATGACCGAAGGAGGGGATACGCCGGTTTGAACGTGTTCGATATATTACCTACTGGCGGTCGCCAGTAGGTATATATAGTTAGGATTTTTTCCCTATGGGTTTTTTGAAAATTCTATGTCTAATAACTTTGGCGTTTGTGGACGGAATTGGCTGAAATTTTCAGGAAAATGGCACATTTTGTTTCTGAGCAGCCCCTGAAAATTTTGGGGGGGTTCGTCAAGGGGGGGCCGAGAAAAAAGGGGGGTCCCAAAACGCGTTTTTCCCATGTTAATTTCCATAGGGCGGTTGGCCTCACTTTTAGCCCGAACGGCTGAATGGATTTGCACGAAACTTGGCAAAATTGTAGGGACTGGTAGCCCGATGTGCCTTTTGTAGGTCTCAATATATGTGCTCCAGTGGATTTTGAGAAATTAACGTTTAAAAAAAGATATATATCTGTAACAGCGGACCGGGCAGCGCTCCAGGACGCGTACTTTTCGCGCAACGGAGCTTTGTGAAGCGAAGCTGATTGGTTCTCTGGCGTCTGTCAACATTCCAAAAAGTCCGTAGCTGCCGCCATCTTGTCTCTCGGTAGGATCGAGAGACAAGAGGAGGCCAAAACAAAGGGGCAAATAACCATAAGGGGGCATAGTAGATCCTCCCTGACCCCCTAGGTTTAATGTGGAGGCTTTAAAACGGCCCCGCGGGGCAAAAAAAAAAAATTTTTTTTTTGTTTTTTTGCGTGGGTAGCGCCCGGTCCGGGAACCGGGAAGCTTTCTGGGCAGCGTACTGCAATGAAAAATGAATGATAGACTTTTCAAATACTGTTGTTAATTGATTGTTGGTTTTGTTGATTATTTTTTATTTTTTTTTATTTTTTAAGGATTGTTTATTGTGTTTAATAATTTATTAAACTTTCTAACGCGGCGCGTCATATGACGCATTACGCGACAACGCAGGTCCAGAATATAGTGAAAATGTCTCCACCAACCAGCGGACGGCACACAACCCCTTTCAGCAGGCTAAATAGTTCTGTTAAATGACAACAGAAGGGACAGGCAACAAGAACCATCAGTCAAAGAGGGGAGGGCAAGTTCTTCTCTACCGGGTCACGTTGGAGCGCTACCGGAACTGATCGAATTGGTAGTCTACAGTGTTTCTGGATGTTTCAGACTGAAGCTGGCGTTAGCATGAGAGCACCACCATTTCGTAGCTCCGTCGTGGCCATTCCACGAGCAATCATGCTAGGCGCTCCCCACCAGAAGCCTGCGGGAGTCGGGGGCCCCCAAGACTTTTGTAGAATCTTCAAGGATGAGGGGACGGTTTCGAGAATGGAGCCCAAGCTCTAGCAGACAAGCGTCCGAGTTCCAAGGTGTCGCAGGCCCATTTTAGTGGACCACGCCCAAATCTGAAGAGATGGCCGCCATTTTGAGAGTCCTGTGGCAGCCGCCTATCGCTGCACCGCAAGAGCGGGAGCAACTCAAGTACATGGTGAGCGAGACGCTGTAGTCGAAAGAGCGGGCGGTAAACAGCTGAATAGCGGAAGAGGCACAGTGTAGCAAAAGCGGGCTGAATGGCAAATGAAATGGAAAAGGGGTGCCCCACTACAGCGTGTCTTTAGGTGAAACGGATTGTGGGACAAGGTGAAGAATGGAAGAGTCACCAAAAGGAAAAAAGTTCCGCTTGACCCCGGGAGCCGGCCACCTATGTCGGGGGCGATCTCAGGCCACACCAGGGCAACACGACTTGGGGAGGGGGCCGGAGCCAAGCGCCCCCTCCGAGTCCGCGACATGACACCGTCCCTCGGGGGCCTCCGTCAAGCGGTTCAGGGTGGCACCGCATCACAACAGCCCCCACTTACTTTAAGAATAGTGAAGATGAAGCAATTGCAAATAGGCTTCAGACAATGTTACAAGCACTCCTCAAAACTTTGAACTTTCAGAGTGCATGAGTTGGGACAGCGAGGGGTGATTTGGGTTCTCGGACTGTTTTTCTGGTCTCTCACCACTGGCATACTTTAACGTTTTCTTGTTTCTAGGACATTAATAGGTTTTATCATTACGTTATGTTATCGTTTCTTTGTTTGTTGTTTAATAAAAGTTCATGTTCATCAGTGGCCTACTGATTTTCGTTTTCCTATTTTTTTCTTTCCAGGTTGTTTCATGGTAAAGTTTCTGTTAACAGGATACAGTGATCACTTCGTTATTATTGCATATGTCCTTTTCACTAGGGGTGCTCTCTGGTCGGGCCAGATGACGTATCTCTAGTAAATGGTCCGGGTGAAAAAGGTGCATCAATCAGTGGGGAGTAGATAGGCATGACAGATTACAACGGGGGAGAAAGGTCCGCATTACGTACCCTTTCACTACTTGCAAAGATTTTCCTACGTTTATATGCAAACAGGGAATACCTCCAAAAAGAACTAATTCCCAAACAGTCAATGTTCGGACAATCAATCAATCAATGAGGAATGAAATAGGTACGACGTGTTAAAGGCTTGCGTTACCTACCCTTCACTATCTGCAAAGGGAGAGAGAATATTCCTATTCTTCCTCGTTTGCAGGTAGAGAAGATCCTTAAGAGAATTAACTTCGAACAATTCAATGCTCGATTGAAACAATCAACAAGGGGTACTGTGAACACAAATGAACGCCGCTTATGTACATACGCATTGCTATTTTCAACAGGTTGTTCCTAATGTTTCTATTTTAGCGAGGTCAAAAAGAGATCCCATTAGTGGCCTACTGATTTTGCTCGATTCCTTTTGTTTTTTTACACGATTTTTCGCTATCTGCAAAGACTAAACAGAGTATTGCGACTCTGTGCTTGTTTGTAAATAGAGAATAACCCAAAGAGAACAATCAATCAAATGGAGAGAGAAGCAGGCACGACGTATTACAAAGGGGGCAAAGGGCTGCGTTAACTACCCTTCACTATCTGCAAAGAGAGAGTACTCCTAATAGAAATGAGGGGTGGGGGGCAGTATTCAAAGCAGATCAGTGTGCATAAACACGAAAATGTTTTTACTTACCACGTACTTGACATTCGACAGCTTATGATATTTGCTATTAAAAAACCATTGAAATTCACTGAAAAAACCATAGGTTATAGACCATATATAGTTAGGAATTAGCATTTACAAAACCTTGAAAATTCACTGAAAAAACCATAGGTTATAGACCATATATAGTTAGGAATTAGCATTTAAAAAACCTTATTTTACTCACACAAAACCATTGAAATTCCATATATAGTTAGTTGCACTAACTATATATCGCGCACCCGCAATCCACTGCTGATCATGTCACATATTACATCATTCATGACATGGTCAGTGACATCACTGATGACATCACTGATGACATCTCAAATGACATCACTGATGACATCACTGATGACATCTCATTTGACATCATTCTTGTGCTAATACGATAAACCTCTTCAGACTCTAATATAACCTTAGATACACTCAGTGTAAACAGACACTCACACACTGCCACTCATCCATGGAGTTACTCACACACCCAGTCAGTCATGCAAAGAAACAATCTCACCTCCATTTCTTCAACTATACAGTTAAACACACCTTACTTATTGAAACATATACTAACACATATTTACTCTCTTATACAATCCCTGATACAAGTTCACAATGATCGATACAACCACTCACTCATTCAGTGGCTCTCATGCACAGTTATTTATATATGCCAACTCTCACATGTACTGTGTTTTACATATGTACTTACTATGACATGTAGCATTGAGATATCCATTCACTCATCAATACACTCATGCACACAGTCAACTGCCCATGTAGCTGTTTCCACATGCACTCTTGAACTCATACACCTAGTGAATAAACTGCTCACACATCTATGCATAGAGTCACACACCTTACAGCCACCCCCACACAAACTCAATCTCCCATAGAAATACTTGGGCAACCAATTAATAACACATATAGCCTCTCGTATAGCTAATGATCAACACATGCAGCAGTTTACAGAACAACAGACATAATGATGCACAAATTAAGACAGTTTAGTCACTAACCCATGCATTCAGTGAGACACATTTAATCACTCACTCATACAGTCAGTCATGCACCTACTAAATCCTTCATCCAGACACTTATACATCCACTCAAGACATATTTTAACTTTACAGAAAAATACAGTCACTGGATGTTGTCATCAGTGATGTCATCAGTGATGTCATTTGAGATGTCATCAGTGATGTCATCAGTGATGTCACTGACCATGTCATGAATGATGTAATATGTGACATGATCAGCAGTGGATTGCGGGTGCGCGATATATAGTTAGTGCAACTAACTATATATGGAATTTCAATGGTTTTGTGTGAGTAAAATAAGGTTTTTTAAATGCTAATTCCTAACTATATATGGTCTATAACCTATGGTTTTTTCAGTGAATATATATATATATATATATATATATATATATATATATCAAAAACCCCGTCACTTTTCTCGCGCTCTGGATAAACTCCAGCCAGGAAGAAAGCCAACGGACACGGACCAGTTGTAGTGCTCCAAATTTTTATTTCAGGTGCAGTAGAAGTCTCATTATATATAATATATATATATATATGGTGAATAAACTCAGATTTAGATACTACCATCCTTGAGTGCAGAGTTTTTTCACATTTTCGATGAAGCAAATTATTTGAGGGTTAGTCCACCCTTGCTGCCGGCACCATAAATATAGGAGGGGGTGCATTGGGCAGTCTCCAATGGCTTATCAAAGCCCCGGGGACTGCCACTTCCTCAGGGCACTTTTTATTATGTATGTGGGTGGGCCCACTGGTCCTGACCATAGACCTGGTGACCGTTACCTCCCTGAGGCAAATTACAAAAATATGGGGGGCCTCATTGACCTCTCTGCCCCAGGGACTGCCGCCTCCCCAGAGCTAATTACAATAAAATGGGGGCCTCCAGACCCTCCTGCCTCGGGGACCAGCACCTCCATGGGGCTTTGTATTTTTGTCTTGTGGGGTCTCATGGATCCCCCTGGACCCCAGGGACCTCCACCTTGCCGGGGACACACTCTAAAATGGGAGGGGCCCTGGGAACACCACCTCCCCGGGGCAGGCCCTAAAAGAGGAGTAGAGCCATAGATGACCCCGGAGACCGGCAAACCCCAGGGCGAGATCCAGCAAATTCCTGGGGGGCCCACCCCAGGACATTGCAGCTTGCTAAGGCTTGTGGCGGAGCACTGCTCCTACCAAGCAATAGCAAAATGAGCTCAGCTGTCAGCAAGCAGGAGCAGAAAATGCTCTTGCTCACTGTCTGTTCCCTGCCCACTGTCAAGCGAGCAGAGAAACAGACATAGACTTTGAGGTCCAGTGAGCTGTATGTTAGCAGCTCCCTGGGTCACAAAGCAATGCTGGCTACCGCAGGAGGCAGGGAGCCAGCAGGGACCACGGGGGCCTTTAGGCTCCCCCTGCAGTCCCCAATGTTTAAAAAGTGGGTGCCCTGGGAGGGACATGGGCACCCACACTGTGGACTGGGCTCTGGGAATTGGCTCCCCGCGGCCAAAATCAGCCTGGCAGGGGCCCGTCCAGGCCCTCTCTTGTATTTTTATTAAAAAATTACAACAAAAGGGGCAGGTTACAGGGGGTGAGATCCCTGGGCCAAAAAAGGCTGAGAAGTGGGGCTGTGCAGCACCTCTGCCTCTTTTAAAATAATAAAATAATTTAAAATACAAAAGGGCAGGCCCAGGGGGATGGATGGGGTCAAAGAGCCTACAACTGTTGAGGGAAGGGGTCTACTTAGCCCCCCTTCCTAAAAAGTAGAAAAATCTAAATTTTAAAAAATCTGCAACTTGTCAGAGGCTGCGCCCTCTTTCTCCACCAGTCTGTAAATGCACCCCCTGGTGCACTACAGGTTGGGGGATGAAGTCCCCTTGGCTACTGAGGGTCCTTAGGGGCCTACACGCCATCCTGTTACCTCGAGTAAGCCCAACAAAGTGGCATTGCTGATGGTGGTCGGAGGCCATGCCCCCCCTTTTTCTGGCTTAGAGACCTGGAGGTCAGGGTATTTCTACGCTGACCCCTTTTATTTTTCTTTAGATTTTTGTGGAACCAAGGTGGCTAGAACTACATAGAGAAGTGGGCCAGTACGTAGTTGCAGTTAGGACAAAAGCTTCCATAGGAAACTTGTTTTGTCAATAACTACTGCTGCTTTTTTTTATTAAACAAATATAAAAACAAAAGTGACAGGCCCCAGGGAATCCCGTCCCCAGGGCCCAGCCATTTGTTTTTTTTTTTAAAGGGAAGAAAGCTGAGCGGCCCTCATCCTGGGCCATCTTCTGGCATGGGGACCCTATTCACCGGGGCATGGCCTCTCGCTGGGGGATGTAATGTCGCCATGCCTGTCCTGTCCACTTTCCAAGGTCGGGCATGGCAGGAAAGGAAAGGGTAGGAGCTGGGACGGGAACAGTAATACGCGCCTGTGCATGGAGAACAAAGATGCGTTTAATAAGTACCCCCCATGTGCACCCCCCACACCCCCTTCACCGAGGTGGCCCGCAACGGGCCCCCTCAGTGAAGCTCCATATGCTTTTCCACGGTGGAAAGCCCGCCGTGGAAAAGCATTTATTTTTGGGCATCCTAATATGGCTGGCGGTGTCTGAGAGACACTGCCACCATATTAGGGCGGAAAAGCTGCGGACGTAAACCTGGACCCACCAGCCATCCTAATGTGGCGGTGGGTCTTTGGTGGGTCCTCTGCGGATTTTTCCGTATCCTCCGGGCCGGCGGAGGCTTCCGCCGGCCCGGAGGATACGGAAAAACCGGTATCCTAATCTGCCCCTAGGTTTGTAAAATAAGTATTAAGCCCTTTTTAAGATTCATGAGCTATTTTTCACGTTAGCAAATAACGGTTTGAAAATGAGAGAGCATAATTTAATGATATTTTATAATTCTAAGGATTGGTAATACTAAAGACAGCATAGGAATATTAAAAAATATATGTATTTTCAAATTCTCAAATTCACTTGGGGGAGGCATTAGACTGGCTAACTCTCTTCACATAAATGATTGAGTCTTGCTGTTTTTAATTAACCTTTTTGTTACAATTTGAAAAATTATAGAATGAGATGATGGCCTAATTTGGTTACCACTTTGTACTACTTTTTTATTCTACACAGGATATCATGGTTAACTGTTGTATTATTTAAACACAGTTAGGTTTTGTTTGCATAAATGTAACTGTATGCATTATGTTTACATAGCGGTCTTTGTTACATGCAATACTCATCGTCCTGAAAATGGTCTGACGGACTTACGCCAAAAAAGACCTACATGTCGAATTTACCATCTATTACCCCAATATTCAATGTATTTAAGTGACTGTTATTTGTATCGGGAGATATGTCACTTCTTTGATTCTGTTGGAATAGATGTTTTTATTCATGAGTTGTAGGATAATTTGCACAAACCTCTGTCATGATTTATTGCTGAATTCATTTTCTTCTGATTGTACCTTTCTCAATCTGATTTACATAAAATATTCATATGTATGTTTACAAAAAGATATCCTGTGTGTTTTCTGTTTTTTCCTACTAAATTGATTGAATATCTAAATTTGTGAATTTTGGCTCAAGATCTAATTGGTCAACAATGGCACCGATGTGGGAAAGATAACCACTATGAAGCCGCCTGCCAAACCCATCGCACGGAGATGAGACAGACCAAGCAGAACAGAGGGTCATGTCACCACGTGATGGCCATACAAGGATGAAGAGATCATTCGCCGCATGGGGAATCCCCGCGGTGGTGAAGTCTGAAACGGGCCATTTTTTAATGGACAAGAATTTGCGGATTTCGCTAAACACCTGAATTTCAAACACCGAAAGATCACTCCCTTGTGGACACAAGCCAATGGGATGGTGGAACGATTCATGGCCACCATAAAAAAGACAATGCAACAAACTGAATTCGCCCATTGTGACATTCAGCCGGTGCAAAATGAAGCACTACGGGCACACTGGACCACGCCACACAGCACCACAAATCAATGTCCCGCCACTCTGATGCTTGGGCGAATCCCACGCACCCGTATACCCACCGCAGATGCTGTCACACAATACAAAATAACGACCTCAGATCAAGTGACCCTGGTAGAACTAGAATGGTCCAAAAAAGCAAAAATGAAAGAATACCAGACCACCGAAGACATGCCAAGAAGTCTGATATCCGAGAAGGAGACTGGGTGCTAGTGAGGCAAGAAAGGAGAACCAAGGCGGACAGCCGTTATTATGCCCATCCACTGCAAGTAATAAAGAGGAATGGACCATGGTTACAGCTGAGTCCAGAACCAAGAGAACGACCAGAAATATGTCACATTTAAAAAAAAGGGACCCAGCAGCATATGCTCAGGCCCGAAACCCTGACTGGGACACAGACGTGTCAAGTCAAGAAGAAAGCAGTCATGAAGAACCTAGACTAGAGTCAGAGGCCTGTGACTTGAGAGAGGAATGCCCCTTCAGCCGATCAGGAACGAGCCGACCACGAAGAGATTCAGAGACCTACCCGACTCATTGAAGAACTCTGAGAAACATTTAACGTTCAAAATACAAAAAAGGGGAGATGTCGTGTTGCCATACCTGTGCTGTTCACATTCCAAGGTCAGGCATGGCAGGAAAGGGAAGGGGAGGAGTTGTGACGGGAACAATAATATGCGCCAGGCATGGAGAATAGAGACGTGTTTAACAAACAGCCGGTGCCCCGTGTATGTTTGGTGCAAAATATGAAAGGGACCACAGAGGTAGCCTGCAGGCCATTGTGGTCCCAGCAGCTTCCTGCCTCCTGCAGGAGCCAGCATTGCTTTTTACAACCAGGGAGCTGCAGACATGCAGCTCCTTGGGTGTAGAAAGCAACGTGCGCTCCGCTTTGAACAAGCAAGAGCAAAATGCTCTTGTATGTTGAAAGCAGAGCACACTTGTTTGCCATGGGATGGCGGGAGTCTTGCTCCCGCCATCCCAAAGCAAACTACAATGTTCCTGGAGTAGGCACCCCAGGACATTGCTGGAGACGGCCATGGGGGGTGGCTGTCCCCTTGGCCATTTACGGCTCCCCTCCCATCTTAAAAAAAGCCCAGGGAGGTGGTGGTTCCTGGGCATGTGGAAGTGCGTGGCCCCCGCATTATAGTATGGTAGCCATAGGAAGGTGGTGGTCCCCAGGGCTGTTGGGGGAACTGGAGCCCCCACGCATCCTATTTGGCATTACCTAATACAAAAACGGATATCACTGCTTTGGGGCACATTTTCACAAACACAGAAGAATGGGCTGCAAACATGGAATGGGTTTTCCATTTAAATAAAAGACATTCCGGGCAGATCTACAAGGAAGTGTTGAAGCGCGGCAAAGCAAGCTCTTTGTCTGTGCCACGCTGCAGCACTTCCGAAGCACAGAAATGCAACATATTGAAAATAATATGCTGCATTCCTGTGCTTTACCCTGCACTGGCGCACTAACTGCAGCCATGCGCCGGCGCAGGCAGCCTTGCACCATGGTGCAAGGATACTTGCGTCATGGGGAGATTGTTTTTGTGCAGGCAAGGGCACCTTCCTGCACAAAAACAATCTCTACAGGCATTTTCCTCTTTCAATGCGTGCTGTAGAATGCAGCACACATTGAAAGAGGAAAAAACGAGGAGAAATTAAAAAATTTCTCAACGTTGCGCCTTGCTACTCCTCCCCTGGGATTCATCGTAAATCTGGAAATGTGTCTCGTTCCATGGGTGTTTCGTGGGAACACCCACAGCAACACTCATGGAACGCCCCTTCCATGCAAAGTGCTGCGTGTGAAGGGGCCATATTTACAAAGAGAGGAAAAGTCACGCAGGGTGACTTTTCCTCTCCTTGTAAATATGGAGAAGTAAAATGCACCTCCAGTACATCACAAAAAATGACGTACTGGTGGCGCAGGGGGCTTGTAAATCTGCCCCGCCATATTTAGCAACAATGTGTATGCTTGCGTTATAATTCATGCATGCACATCTGCATCCTAAGGCATACATGCACATGAAACCATTCAAAGATGGCCACCAATGCATATCCATGCATCATGACATATTCATGCATGTATATCATCACATACCAATAGCCAAAACAAATGTGAAATGACACAACCACCGACTAATGTATGCAGTCTGTCTGAGAACTCTCTATAAGAAACTATGTTATACATATAGTTGTAGTAGCGTCAAAAGTCCTTGGCTAACACCAAACTTAAAAAAGGCCAAATTGGTCAGACACTGGCTGCCTGACTCTTACCTTTGCTAATGCTTCTTATGTAGACATTAATAAGAAAGATAGATAGATAGATAGTTAGCGCCACTTCAATTAGTAATATTTGAGTCATATATCCATATAAGCATGGCATACAAGAGTGCTGAAACAAACTAGAAAGCCAGTGAAGTAAAACACACAGACTAAATTGGTTTAAAAGTGTAACAGTAGCTCTCTATTAAAATGCATATCAACATAACATACAGTGCAGTTACACATGCACTTAATTGGGCCATTTTAGAAAGAGGATAACTTTATAAAGAACGGTTTAATTTCAGATGGACCCAATCTAGAATGTTCTAAAATAGCAGTGGTCAGATAGAGAAAGGCCTCTCAAAAAAGGATTTTTACAACGGCATTAGCAGGAGCTATCAATTAATAAAGCTGGAATGTGCCCTGTGCTCATGTTTGCTATCAGGCTCTACACACAAATGCAACAAGAAAGTAATAATAAAGTGAAAACAGAAGAACTGCCACTGAGGTGAAGTATCATGTGTGCAGATGTGTTACTTGTGAAAGGGGTAAATGCAATCACTCACAAGTGAAGCCAGTGGCTAATTTAGGGTGACTTACTGCCCCATGCTGTAGGCTGTACCGAGCGGAAGAAAACTGTGAACAATACAACAGACCAATGGATGCAGAGAGCTATCAGAACATCCCTTTAAGTAAGTATATTATATACATAATGAATTTTTTCAAACATTAAATGATCTTTTCTAACACCAAAACTAAAAATACAGTCCCCTCAACTCAGCTTACCAGAACACTATGGGCCACATTGTCAAGAAAGGGCGATACATTATTGCCGCTTTTATCGGCAGAAAACTGCCGCTAAAGCGCCGGTAATGGGCTTGATAATATGCCCTTGTGAATTCCCATAGAAGCCCAGGTTAACACTAAGCATGGGCGGATTTTGCGGATCCACGATTCGCGGATTTAGCGGATCCACGGATCGTGGATCCGCAAAATCCGCGGATTTAGCGGATCTGCGGATTTGGGGGCGGGGCTTCCTCGAGTGTGTGGGCGGGGCCAAACGGACGGGGCTTCCACGCGAGCGCACATGCCTCTTGTGTGTCTAAAAGGTCAGAGACCGATCAGAGCAGCATCACAGCGGATTTTCGATGGTATATTTGGGAAGAAGGCACATCTGCCCAGCCTCCCAACGCTCACGATTTTTTTTGGGCTGATGAATGAGTCACTGCATTTGCGCTTCAACTAGTTCCAGCGACCAAGTGTGTGTTACTTTTCTAATTGTAAACACGGTCTCGAGTATCCATGCATGCAAGGTGTTGTTTGCTACAAAAAAATCACAGAGTATGAAAATGGCATGCAAAACTTGATCCAAATCTCAACCAGCAGATATGGAGCCTCTTTTACCTTTGAAAAATCTGTGCTCTTTTCTGCCATTATATGGCACATGTAATATTCTTACAGGCCAGTCTACTTGTGAGACTCCCATAGAACATGTAACTTTACCGCCGATGTTAGGTTTGCTCTAGTTATCTTCTGGAGGTGTTTTATGCATCATGCTGGTCGGTATGAAGGGTGTCCCATTTACATTTTATTTTATGTCCCCTCTCTTATTTGCTGCAATTTTTTGGGTATTCCAGTAGGTGGCAGAACTGAGCAGAATCATAGACAGAGAGCTGCCAGTCAGCGATTGTAAGTTATTATTCATTTCTTGTGGATGTGGGGTGCGCAGACGTACTTACAGTAATAATTACCAAGACAAGAGTGTTTCCAAGGCAACAAGTCTCTCTCCGCTTCATTCATGCTGGTGCAGAGTGGCGCCTGGAAAGCATGACATTGCTGTATTCTGGCATTTGCTTCCCTCCCGCTGCTCGAGGTTGGAGGTTAGTTACAGCATCACAAGGTGCTCTCAAGCATAAAAAGACTCATAATTTACGATGGTGCCGGCAAGCTGCCAGCGCCATCCTGCAATAGTTACTTAATTAGCTTCAACAGGAAGCTCCAACTGATAAAATAAAGCAGGCGCTCGAGCCCCTGCTGTATCTTATCTATTAGAGCTTCCTGTTGAAGCTAATTAAGTAACTATTGCAGGATGGCGCTGGCAGCTTGCCGGCGCCATCGTTAATTAGGCTCGCTTGAACTTTTGACCGCAAAATCCGCTCCGATCGCGGATTGCGGATTTTCGGTAAATCCGCGAGAGTTCGCGGATCGCGGATTCACCGAAAATCCGCAAAATCCGCGATCGGAGCGGATTTTGCGCTCATGCTTAGTTAACACCAGAACCTGGGCTTCTATGGGAATTCACATGGGCATATTATCAAGACCATTATCACCGCTTTAGTGGCAGTGTCCTGCCAATAAAAGCGGCAATAATGTATCGCCCTTTCTTGATAATATGGCCCCATGAGACTGAAACGTTCCTCGGTGGAACAAACAAGAATAGGGAGGAAAACCATTAAATCAAGAACAGAGACCTGGATTAATCAACAAAGTCATCCAATAACGATCATGGGGCTGACCCTAAACCTACTGGAAATATATGATAAGCATTGAAAGCAAATGTGTTGGTGAGACCTAAAATTGAGTCCAAATAACTGTAAGATGAATACATTTAAATGTTCAGGCCTAAAGACAATTGATAACAATAAAATACAGAAAACTAGTTTCTTACACAGAAATATGAAAAACATTACATTTCGGAAAGCCTAGAATGAGCAATGTTATGCTCTTTTTCTGCTCATTAGGTTGAGTTTGCCCGGAGGAATGTGAACTGTAGTTAAAATTAAAGATGATTCTCCCTCCCAGGAGAAGGTGTTGCTTTTATGCTGCAAGTAGTTTAAAGAATAAATCACACGGTTTCAGGAAATGAATACATCTTTGTACATGGTGGTGTTTCTTCAACTGCTTTTCAAGTGGTAGAACAAATGGAAACCAACGAGGGAGAATGAGACGGATGGCTGCAGAGATGCTATTTTATAATTCTGAATGCTTCTGGCCATGTTCTGTTTATTCTCTGTGTTCCGTTTTTCCCTGACACAAACAAAAATATTTCACTTTTAAAACCATTTCCTGTTCTAATGTAAAAAAATATAGATTGAAACATAATTGTAGCTAAAAGAGCAGTGAAAGATGATTCATTGGAGGGAGATACGCACTGTTTCAATGATGATTTAATATGGCATTTGCAAATACAACCGCTGCTTCCAGTTTTTCTGAAAAGTGAAGGGGCTAGCCCCTAAAACTATGGGGCATATTAGCAAGAACCTCGTTAAAATGATCGCCGTTTTTGCGGCAGGAAACTGCCGCTAAAACGGCGATAATGGGCTTGCTAATATGCGTTATAGAATTCCAATAGAAGCCCAGGTTAGATGTCTTGCACATCTAACCTGGGCTTCTATTGGAATTCTATAACGCATATTAACAAGCCCATTATCGACATTTTAGTTCTTGCTAATATGCCCCCTCCTTCTTAAACGAAGATATGAGGGGCATATTACCAACAACTAGCGATAATTATCGCTATGTTGGCTTAGCGGCAATATTTTTATCGCCGAGCTGCGGCGATTTTTATCGCTTAGGAACCTTGCTATTATCAAGGTTTATCTCCTAAGCAATACAAATCGTCCGAAATGCATGAATATCGCTGAAAAGTCAGCGATATTCATGCATTACCAAGCTAATGCTCTTAGCCATGTTATCCACCTACCATTGGATAATATGGCTAAGAACTGCTCAGGGGCAGGTGTTAGCTTTTGGAGATATTCGCGCTTAGCGCGTATATCTCCAAATGTTGGTAATAGGAGATAGCGATGTTAGCGAATGTTTCCAGTCGCTAACATCTTGGCACGCCCACTTTGCATGTCATTAGTGATAAATTTCACTGACATGCAAAGCGGGTCCCAAGACGGTCGCTATCTCCTACTAGCTGTCGCTAACTGGTGTTAGCGACAGCTAGGTATTAGGGAGATAATTATATCTCTGCTTTCTTGGCTTTTAAAGCCAAAAAAGCGGAGATAAACCCCCTTGATAATATGCCCCTTAGTGCCTCTTATGTGTATAGCTGCTTTGGCGCAGTTTTAGATCACTGCAGGTGAACAGGACCTTGTGTTAAATCACAGAACAGCTGCATTCAGTGAAATCATCTTGAAAACAACAAATCAATTTCGAAATATCAATGTTACCAAAAATATGACACTCACTAATTAGTGACTAAGACACTCATGAAAAAACATAATGGTGCAAAGAGTCCAAGAAGTTGTAAAGAATATACTCAGAAGGAAGCGTATGAATCATTATTACCGGTATACGTGCAAGCACACACACACCCATGTGAATAACTCAATGAGCAATCTGCTTCCCAGAGAGAAAGACTGATAGGCAGTTTTTCAGGGGCGGCCGGCATGGCTTGTGGTTGGGGAGGGAGGCAGGCGCGAAATGGGACAGGGGACACAAGCTGCTTTAAAACAATAAAAATAATAATACAAAAATATAACTTACCTTGCTGCCGGCGGGTCCGGCACCTTCTCTCTTGCTTTCCTGTGTCTGACTCCAGGTCGGATCAGGAAGCAAGCAGCCAGCCTCCCACCCCTAAGTCAATCACAACGCTGCATTGCAGTGTTGTGATTGGTCCGAGCGCTGTGATTCGGCACTCAGTCAGGGGCTGGAGGGGTGGGTATGTTCTCCATACAGGATGTAATGCAGCCTGAGAGGGCCGACCAAATAGTCATTGCGCACATGAGTGTTCTACCACTCCTCCCCTGCAGTTCCGCCCCACCCCTTCATGCACTGCTGCAGCAGGAGGGAAAATAAAATGATAATAGCATTCCGTTATTATCATTTTATCTTTTCTGCACCTGGCAGTGGGGCATTGCTCCTCTGCCTTAGCGGAAGAACCACCACTGCAGGTTCATACAGCTGTGGCTCTACATCCTGGATGAGAACATCAATAAGACACAAAGACACTTAGAGAAGCAA
This sequence comes from Lissotriton helveticus, assembly GCF_964261635.1. Lineage (NCBI taxonomy): Eukaryota > Metazoa > Chordata > Amphibia > Caudata > Salamandridae > Lissotriton > Lissotriton helveticus. The sequence goes on along the minus strand of NC_136069.1, from coordinate 402,125,372 downwards.
ACAGGAAGATGAACAAACAATGAACTGAAATGGCCTAGAGCTATTTTACCATGAGGAAAGTAGGATACACCAGTACGGACGTACAGGAAAACAATTGCATATCGCACACACAAATATTCCCATGCAAAAAAACCTTTGTTTTTGCCTTCATATACACTTTATATTATAGAACAGCAAGGCTATTTTATGTGTTTAAGAACTCTGAATGCTTCATTTTGGTGCCAGTCATTCACTTGAGAGTGGGTGCATTACGAAATGGATACTGACACTGAGGCCTATTCACAATAGCATTTTAGAGTACATAAAGTAGTACTTCAGTAGTAATATTCTGTACTCACATATACTTTTGTGAAAGTAGTTTTGCAGGTATTGAGACATAAGCCGGACATGCATGTCTGTTGTGATGAGGTCTCCATGGATTCTAATAATGACAATATAGCATTAGTTCTCACACCGGCATGCTATGGCTTCTATGATATTCTGTAGATTGTGTCACGGTCAATGACATATATAAATTAAAATACAACACAAGCGGGTATGGTAGATATGAAAGGGAGGGGACTACTTCTCCCTCAAGATATGAATATTCACTGCCCTATGTAGGCGTAACACAAATTCTGTTGAGACAAGTAGGAAGATCAATCTTTTGGAACAGGCAGCCTCCCCCACAACTTTTGGCATGCTTCATCATAGGCAACCTCCCCCACCTTGGTAGGACAATAACACCAGGTAGGACTCAACCTCCAGGGACACGGAAGGGAGTTCTTAGATAAAGTTCAACATGACAAATGAGAGATACAAATCAGTTAAAAATACCTTGGGCACCCGGGTTTTTACCTTTAAGAATGAGGACCTCTGGTATATCTCAAAACAATTTTGAGTTGGAATTGAGAACCATGGTTCAATCCATCCCCCTAACTAACATGTATCTTCCCCTATCTCTTGTTATGGGCAGTATTCATTTGTTGAACCCAAATAAACCAGGTGAGTACTACCTGGTTTGTAAGTAATCTCAACATAATTTTAGGGGGTACCAGCTCCCTGGTCTGGGAGGGGATGATGTCATCTGTAATCACACATTTGTTAAGAGGCCCATTGTGCCTTACTACATACACATCTCACCCAGTCACAATGTTTATGCAACTCTCATATTGAAAGTGGCTTGGAGTCCAAGCATGTTTATCTGCAGCAGTTTGTCTGAGTGTTCATATCAACCAAAACATTTTTTAAATATCCAATTAGTTTTTATTTAATGGAATATCTATTTCTTAAGACTGAAGGATAAATGCAGAAATATTATAATGAGTATCTGGGAAAAAAAGAACAGCTGACAATCTGTAAGCACAGCAGTCACCAACTGTCTACCACCTCAATCTGTACCATTCGTATTTGCCACCACCACCTGTACTATTTTCCTCTCAGATATTTTACCCATCATGAACTCCACATTTCAGAACCCACTTACATCAGATGAAAGGTGCACTGTACAGAACATAGCAATGTATCTCAAACTTCATATCCACTGACACAAAAATGAGAATGAGTGTTAACTAATCATTTATTCACACCTTTCATCATCAACCCCACAGAATTGAGCAAACAAGAAAAAACAGTGTTGATCACTTTCATTATTTAATGTTCTGAAAAACCTTCATTAATGCAACTTTATTTGTTCGATATGGGAACAACATAGCACATTTTTTATGTTTTTTAAGTAGAGATAATCAGTGGTTGATTGCTGATAAAGATTAGATGAAGTTAATCACAGATTGAACATAATATGCATGTGCATGTTCAAGATGAGTATTAAAGTGACTTAAACAAGGTGTTTTAAATGTGGTTAAGAACTGTCAAGATCAGAAGTATGGTACACTATGCTTGAGTTATAGTGCTTGACCACTGCTTAATTCAAAGTAAAAAGGGGTGCTTGAATCTGTAAAATTGCAGTCTGCAGGTTCATGAGTGGGAGCTAGGTTTGCCAAATTGTTCTTGATTAAAATTATTAGGCTATAGATGTTATAAATTGTACAAAAACATGATTTCAGCAGGCACCCCAATGTTAGGCTACTTTGTAATATTAGGTTAAGGCCTTTAAGGTATTTGATATAAATGTTTACCTCCCGTCTACCCATAGAAATGCTTTGGGTTGGTCCAGCAGTGCAGGAATTTTATAAGGTACTGCATGAAATAATCTAGTTGGATGTCTGAGTCTGATTCTTGTGGAGTTTGCAGATTCCTTGTATTTATTGTTAATATGTTAATATGTTTCTTCAAGCATAACTAAATCATAACAACCTAAAATTAAATATCTCATATAATTTCATCTAAAATCATTCATAACATTAACATGATGAAATAGTCTACAATAGCTTGCGTTATCTCTAGTAATCAATTCCCCAATAATTATCTTATGACTTTTATTGCGTCTATCATTTGTGTAAATAGATAGATAGATAGATAGATAGATAGATAGATAGATAGATGAATAGATACATAGGTAGATAGATAGATAGATAGATAGATAGATAGATAGATAGATAGATAGATAGATAGATAGATAGATAGATAGATAGATAGATAGATAGATAGATAGATAGATAGATAGATAGATAGATAGATAGATAGATAGATAGATAGATAGATAGATATCAAAACTGTACAAAGTCTTTTCACAAAAGACAGGTTGCATTCATGAAATATCGATCCAAGACTGATGGTGTTTATTTTGCGGAAAACTAGGCAACATGTAGACTATGCACACACACACACACACATATATGGAATGTATTAAAACACACACACACGCACACTCACACACACACACACATATATATATTACATACTGGCGGTCGCCAGTAGGTAGTTATAGTTAGGATTGATTTCCATAGGGAAATCGCAACATTCTATTGGGAATAACTTTGGCGCCGGTTGAGGGATCTGCCTGAATTTTTCAGCAACTTTGCCTCGCGGCGCTCCGCTCCTTCTCTGAAAGTTTAGGGGGGATTCGTCAAGCGGGGGCCGAGATAAAAGGGGGGTCCCAAAACGTGTTTTCCCCATGTTAATTTCCATAGGGCGGTCGGTCGCACCTTTAGCTCGAACGGCTGAATAGATTTTCACCAAACTTGGCAAAATTGTAGGGACTGGTAGCCCAATATGCCTTTGCTATGTCTCAAGATATGTGCTCCAGAGGATTTTGAGTAATTTAGGTTCCCAAAAATTTATATATCTATGGCCGCGCCCCGGTACGCGCACCGGGGAGCGCACCGGGCGTGCACGCGACTTGAACACGGAAAGCTGATTGGCTCTCAGGTGTCTGTAAACATTCCAAACAGTCCGCAGCGGCCGCCATCTTGTGTCTCGGTAGGATCGAGACACAAGAGGTGGCAAAAAACAAAGGGGGAAATGACCGAAAGGGGGCAGGGTACACCCCCCCCTGACCCCCTAGGTTTGATGTGGGGGCCATAAAAGGGTCCCGCGGGACAAAAAAACATTTTTAATTTTTTTTCGATTTTCGGGGGGGAGCGCCCGGTACGCGCACCGGGGAGCGTACTGGGGAGCGTACCACTGGGAAAACACAGTGAAACAGGAAAATAATAATTTAAAGTGATTAGAGGTAGGGTAGCTCTGCATAGAGTTGTTGTGTTGTTTGGGTGTTTTAAGTACCAACATGTAGGTACCAATGTAGAGTTTTAAATTCAATGTACACCTTTTTTATGTAGATATCTAGCATGTTGTTATAGAAGTTATTGTGGTATATGGAATCCATACCATAGTCTGTCAGGAAAGCAGAAACAGATCCTTTAGGTACTCTCTGAGAAGACCTACGGGATCATGGGTAGTCTTTTCTGCTCCCTTATGATGTTTTAAAATTTCACAGTTTACTGTAAGTTTCACTTTATACTATAATATAAACATAATTATTTTGGTAGTACTTCATGAATTAGATATAAAAATGAATAATGTCTCAAACAATTTTTAATTATTAAATAAAAATGTATTGGTCCGAATTTTCATAGTTCAATAAAACTTCCAGCATTACATCATCTGGAATCTCCTCAAACATGCATGTTTCTATGTCTTGTAAACATTCAATAAATTGTTCATCCAAAGACTGATCCATAAAATCTTCATCCAAAAAATCTTCATTTAGAATCTCCTCAGATGTAATCTCGAAGGAAATATTGATATATTCTTGCTCCCCTTCCATTTTTTTTGCTGTAAATTGCCTAAAAAATAACTATATCAGTAGAGTTAGGGCACTGTTGGGTTTAAGTTCAGACAGGTAGTTCTGTTTTTTTAACAGTTAAGTTAAGTTAACTTTGGGTAGTGTATTGTAACAGGCAGGAAGTAGAAATATAAAAAAGTGCCTGTGAAGAAGCGTAAGTAAATTCATAATTATAGCAGAGAAGCCTAAGTCAATCAATCAATAAATATAACAGAGGAGCCTATCTGTATCTATAACTATAGCAGAGGGACAGTAAATAATTATCAGAAAACGTTTTTACAAATTAACTTAAGTGCCCCTTACAAATTATCAACTTACTTTACAGAGAGGTGGAGAAGAAAAAATGCGAAAATCCTTTCAAGATGTACCTCAGGTAGTTGTAGTCAAAATGGCTGTGTTTCCCTCTCTTTTTTTTTTATATATATTCATGTACATAACCAATCAAATGTCAGGAAAAAAAAGTAGAAAATGAAAGTAACATTTTAATTGGTTGTAAATTGTAACACTTGAGATGTGTTTTTGTCATGTAATTTACCTCAGGATATTTAGACAATGCACCAAAAGACACACTGCATTACTTATTTTCCTTTGCTGCTTCACTCAAGCCCATTCAGGTACTGTTTCCTTTACTCTCTTTGTCCTTTCTCTTTCTCACTCCCCATGTCTTATCCTAATTCAATTTTTCCCCCTCTTTCACCCCTCTTTACTTATACTACCTGGTCTTTTCTCACTTTCCCTCATCGTTCTTCATTTATCCCGGTTCCGCCACTACCCTTCATTCCCCATTTTTTACTGTCCTTTCTTTTTCTTTCAACAGCCAGTCACATTCTCCCACTATCTCTACTTTAGTGTTCTTCCTCTCTCTTCCTTTCTTTCGCTCCTTTAGTCATTTTACTTTTCTCACTTTCACCCAATTACACCTTCTCTATTGTTTACTATGTAATAAACAATCACTCTGGGGTCGATTCCGATCCCGTAAAAAGCGCTCCGAATCGTCGTACGGAGCATTTTTTTCCTTACGAAGCGTACCCGTAACCGTCTCCGTACGAACGGCGTAGTACGATCCACACCCGATGCAGCTATCCGTCCGAATCGTACCAGGGACCGTACGAATGAAATCCACGTACGAATTGCCCTCGGAAGCCGCTGTACACGACGTCCATACGTTTCGTGGCTGCTTTTTACGACCCGGCAAGTACGATCCGTGTTGTGTACGCTCCGTACGGAACGGCCCCCCCGGGTACGCCGCGTACACCCCATGATCGCAGGGGTACGCGCCGTACCCCTGCGATCATGGGGGTACGTGCCGTACACCCAGCGTACATGGGGTACGTGCCGCACCCCATGTACGCTGGGTGTTTGGCACGTACCCCCCATGTACGCTGGGTGTACGACACGTACCCCCATGATCGCAGGGGTACGGCGCGTACCCCTGCGATCATGGGGGGTACGCGCCGTACGGTGTGTAGGTGATCGTGCGCTTTTCCGTACGAATCGACGTGGACCGTACGAATCGCGTCCGGGTCGCCCGATCGGGATCGGAATCGTCCGGTCGTACGGCGTCCGTACGAGTCATACGGAAACGGCTCCGGATGCGAGTCGTACGGACGGAGATTTTTAACGGATCGGAATCGACCCCTCTGTGTTCATCCTGTAGCTCTCTTTCTCTTAACATTACTCTCTTTGTGTTCTTCCCTCATGCTAACTCCTTCATTTAATTTTTTTTTTCTATTTTTTGGGGGGCGCGCCCCGGTACGCGTACCCTAAGAATTTTTTTTTTACAGAGATTCATTAAAAATATAGGTTTGATTTTATATATGAAAGGTAGTTCTAAAAAGAACTGTTTTTTTTCTTCTTTTTGTTGTTTTATATTTTTTTATTGTTTTTTGAATATTTTGTACTTTTTTTGGCTTTTCAAAAGTTTTATATTTTTTTGTATTTTTTATGGGAAGAAACAAAGAGAAAGGGAATTGAAAATGGCTCAACTGGAGCAAAAAACTAAAAACTGAAAAAATTACTTCTTTTTTTTGGGGCAATCGTGATTGTCACCAGCAAGGACGATGAGCTTTACACTCTTTTCCCCATAGGACATAAGCTTGCCACATCCAGTACAAGTGACTTTAAAATCACCAAATCGTTCCTGGATACAAGGCATCACCTCTGATGTTTCTGGTCCCGATTGAGTGGGTTCCTTTCTTTTAGAGCTGGTTCTTGAACACTGGGGGAGGTGACTGGCCAGTTCCCTGATCTCTGCACGAGAATAGTTAGCAGGATGTTTCCGCGTCATATGCCGAATCATGGTATGATTACCAAATGAATATTTTTTTATCTGGATTGCCCCTTGAGAGTTCTGCACCACAGATTCAACATGTTACCTTGGACGCATTCACTTTTTTCTTGCCCTCTGGAAGTGAAAAAAACTCCCATACAATGTGTTCTTTTGGCTTGTATGGGGTATCTTGTTCAGGCAGTCATCTGCTCCCCTCCTCCTCATCCTCTTCCTCCTCCTCCTCTTCTTCACCACCAATGTATTGTTGTGGTGGTCCTCTTGGTGGTGGTGGTGGTGGTGGTACAGATGCTCCAGCTGTTGCTGCTACAGTAGCCATTTCAAAGTACAAAAGAATTGTCTCTGTAGATCAAACAGGTCTTCCTCAGTCAAAGGACAAAGTCAGAGTAAGGGAGAAAGGTGGTTTTTTTTATCATTTGGAAAAAAAAACTGTGCTGAACCAATCAGAAGTGTTATTTTCAGGTCACAAGACCAAGGCTTTACTCATTTGGAAACCAAAACTGTTCTGCACCAATAGAAAGTGTTATTTTCAGGTCACAAGACCCAGGTTGATCACAAGGCCCAGGCATTACTCATTTAGAAACCAAAATTGTTCTGCACCAATAGAAAGTGTTATTTTCAAGTCACATGACCCGACGCGCTTACGCTACGCGCCCCGGGGCGCGCCCGTAGTCGCGCTCCGGGGCGCGCCCGCGGGTGCGTAGCGTAAGCGCGGCAGGATGTTTCGCGATCGTATGCGCTCGCGTGTGCTTTCGGTTGCGATTACGCTGTGCGTCATATGACGCATCACGCGTGTACACGATACGTCACGATGTTGTTTTCATTCACGGCAATAGCACTCCCGGGACACTCCCCGGTACGCGCCCCAGGGCGCGCCGTAATATTGCGCTTACCTGTGCGTGCACCGGTACGCGCCCGGGAGCGCCCCGGGTTAAAAATAAAATTTATTTTTTTTTTTTTACATATTTATACAATATAAAATTCGTTTTAAAATTTTTCACTTTCTATACCTATAAAGATTTGCTATTAAAACACCATTGAAATTCACTGAAAAAAACATAGGTTTCACACCAGTTATAGTTCGGAATTAGCATTTAAAAAACCTATTAAATTCACTGAAAAAACCATAGGTTTTACACCAGTTATAGTTAGGTGGAAATTTTATTCGCATAAAACCATTGAAATTCCCACGTTATAGTTAGTTGGACTCACTATAACTTGCGCGTGCAATGCACTGCTGATGACGTCACATATTACATCACTCATGACATGGTCAGTGACATCACTCATGACATCACTGATGACACCATCCAGTGAATGTGTGTCTTTTTAAAAAATAAATATGTGTTATATATGTATATGTAAAAGTTAATGGAAGAAAAAAAAAATATATATATATATATATATATATATATTACCTACTGGCGATAGCCAGTAGGTATATATAGTTAGGATTTTTTTCCTATGGGATTTTTGAAAATTCTATGTCGAATAACTTTGGCGTTTGAGGACAGAATTGGCTGAAATGTTCAGGAAAATGGAACATTTTGTTTCTGAGCAGCCCCTGAAAATTTGGGGGGGTTTCGTCAAGGGGGGGCCGAGAAAAAAGGGGGGTCCCAAAACATGTTTTTCCCATGCAATTTTCCATAGGGCAGTTGGCCTCACTTTTAGCCTGAACGGCTGAATGGATTTACACCAAACTTGGCAAAATTGTAGGGACTGGTAGCCCAATGTGCCTTTGCTATGTCTCAAGATATAGGCTCCAGTGGTTTTTACGAAAATTAACTTTGAAAAATATATATTGGGCTACATTGGGCTATATATATGTTGGAGCCCAAATGTAGCCCAATGTAGCCCAATGTAGCCCAATGTAGCCCAAAGATGGCCACCAGAGACAAAAAAAACAAATGTAGCCCAAATATCAGCCAGATGTAGCCCAACTATAGCCCAATGACAGAATGTCCCAGAGTGTTCTAAAGAACAACTAGAGTGCTAACAGTCCTACTTATTACAAAGGTATGGTACACCTGAAGCCATCTTGATTGGAATAAAGTGGTAACTCTTAAAACATTTAATTTAAAAAGGAACAAAATGAGGGGGTTCATTTTGCCATAGAAAGTATGATTAGCGAATATATGACGAAATCCCGCATACCATTAGTCCGCAAAAAAAATCCCGCATGTACTATTAGGCCGCAAATTAAAATAACGAAAACTTTTAGAACGAATATGCCTTTAGCATACACTAAACAACTAAACTACCCTAAACCCTAAAACACTACCCCCAGCATGACCCTACACTACACAAACAGTACAACACTACCCTTAACCCTAAAACACTACCCCCAGCATGACCCTACACTACACAAACACTACAACACTACCCTAAACCCTAAAACACTACCCCCAGCATGACCCTACACTACGCAAACACTACAACACTACCCAAAACCCTAAAACACTACACCCCAGCATGACCCTACACTACACAAACACTACAACACTACCCTAAACCCTAAAACACTACCCCCAGCATGACCCTACACTACAACTAACACTACAACACAACCCTAAACCCTAAAACACTACCCCCAGCATGACCCTACACTACGCAAACACTACAACACTACCCTAAACCCTAAAACACTACCCCCAGCATGACCCTATACTACGCAAACACTACAACACTACCCAAAACCCTAAAACACTACACCCCAGCATGACCCTACACTACGCAAACACTACACACTACCCTAAACCCTAAAACACTACCCCCAGCATGACCCTACACTACGCAAACACTACAACACTACCCAAAACCCTAAAACACTACCCCCAGCATGACCCTACACTACGCAAACACTACAACACAACCCTAAACCCTAAAACACTACCCCCAGCATGACCCTACAGTACGCAAACACTACAACACTGCCCTAAACCCTAAAACACTACCCCCAGCATGACCCTACACTACGCAAACACTACAACACTACCCAAAACCCTAAAACACTACACCCCAGCATGACCCTACACTACGCAAACACTACAACACTACCCTAAACCCTAAAACACTACCCCCAGCATGACCCTACACTACGCAAACACTACAACACTACCCAAAACCCTAAAACACTACACCCCAGCATGACCCTACACTACGCAAACACTACAACACTACCCTAAACCCTAAAACACTACCCCCAGCATGACCTTACACTACGCAAACACTACAACACTACCCTAAACCCTAAAACACTACCCCCCGCATGACCCTACACTACGCAAACACTACAACACTACCCTAAACCCTAAAACACTACCCCCAGCATGACCCTACACTACGCAAACACTACAACACTACCCTAAACCCTAAAACACTACCCCCAGCATGACCCTACACTACGCAAACACTACAACACTACCCTAAACGCTAAAACACTACCCCCAGCATGACCCTACAATACGCAAACACTACAACACTACCCAAAACCCTAAAACACTACCCCCCAGCATGACCCTACACTACGCAAACACTACAACACTACCCAAAACCCTAAAACACTACCCCCAGCATGACCCTACACTACGCAAACACTACAACACTACCCTAAACCCTAAAACACTACCCCCAGCATGACCCTACACTACGCAAACACTACAACACTACCCTAAACCCTAAAACACTACCCCCAGCATGACCCTACACTACGCAAACACTACAACACTACCCAAAACCCTAAGACACTACCCCCAGCATGACCCTACACTACGCAAACACTACAACACTACCCAAAACCCTAAAACACTACCCCCCAGCATGACCCTACACTACGCAAACACTACAACACTACCCAAAACCCTAAAACACTACCCCCAGCATGACCCTACACTACGCAAACACTACAACACTACCCAAAACCCTAAAACACTACCCCCAGCATGACCCTACACTACGCAAACACTACAACACTACCCAAAACCCTAAAACACTACACCCCAGCATGACCCTACACTACGCAAACACTACAACACTACCCAAAACCCTAAAACACTACACCCCAGCATGACCCTACACTACGCAAACACTACAACACTACCCAAAACCCTAAAACACTACCCCCAGCATGACCCTACACTACGCAAACACTACAACACTACCCAAAACCCTAAATCACTACCCCCAGCATGACCCTACACTACGCAAACACTACAACACTACCCTAAACCCTAAAACACTACACCCCAGCATGACCCTACACTACGCAAACACTACAACACTACCCAAAACCCTAAAACACTACCCCCAGCATGACCCTACACTACGCAAACACTACAACACTATCCTAAACCCTAAAACACTACAGCCCAGCATGACCCTACACTACGCAAACACTACAACACTACCCAAAACCCTAAAACACTAGCCCCAGCATGACCCTACACTACGCAAACACTACAACACAACCCTAAACCCTAAAACACTACCCCCAGCATGACCCTACACTACGCAAACACTACAACACTACCCTAAACCCTAAAACACTACCCCCAGCATGACCCTACACTACGCAAACACTACAACACTACCCTAAACCCTAAAACACTACCCCCAGCATGACCCTACACTAAACAACCACCACAACTCTACACTACACTAACACAACACTACACTACACAACACTACACTACACTACACAATCACTAACCCACGAAAAAATTAACACAAACCCACTTACCTCTCTCTCCATCGTGGTTTTCACAACGCAAATGCATTTACCATACATGCCTTTAAAACGTAATTCTTTGTAAAGGCATGCGCGATAAATGCACATGCGTTTTGAAAAAATGCGGGATAATGGTATGCGAGGTCAATGACCTTGCGGGATAATGGTATGCGGACTGAAAGTCTGTGGGATAAAAAATGCGGGAAAATGGCTGCAAACCATGATTAGCAGCAGACTTCCCTGGTGAGCGCTAGCTTTACTACAGTGATCTAATGAGCAACTAGAGGGCTAACATTCAGAATTTATGGCAAATGTGTGACACATCTGAATGCCTTCTTGATAGAACCAAAGTAAACAAGCATTGAAAATGCAATAGATCTCGCCCTCATTTAAGTTAAAGCCATTCTGTTTGTAATGAGGTGGCTTTTTAGCTTTGCTTTTATTAGTGTTTTTAAAACTTTCATGTAAATAACATGCATATGTATGCATATATGTATATGTATGCATGCATTTATATTTATATAGATATGCAGATTATATATGTTTATATATGTATATTACCTACTGGCGATAGCCAGTGGGTATATATATAGTTAGGATTTTTTCTCTATGGGATTTCTGAAAATTCTATGTCTAATAACTTTGGCGTTTGTGGACGGAATTGGCTGAAATATTCAGAAAAATGGCACATTTTGTTTCTGAGCAGCCCCTGAAAATTTGGGGGGGTTTCGTCAAGGGGGGGTCGAGAAAAAAGGGGGGTCCCAAAACACGTTTTTCCCATTCATTTTTCCATAGGGCGGTTGGACTCACTTTTAGCTCGAACGGCTGAATAGATTTACATGAAACTTGGCAAAATTGTAGATATGGTTTGCCCAACGTGCCTTTGCTATGTCTCAATATATGTGCTCCAGTGGATTTTGAGAAATTAACGTTTAAAAAAATATATATATCTGTGACAGCGCTCCGGTTAGCGCCCCGGTTCGCGTACCTGACGCGTAACCGAACTTCGAGAAGCGAAGCTGATTGGCTCTCCGGTGTCTGTCAACATTCTAAACAGTCCGGAGCGGCCGCCATCTTGTCTCTCGGTACGATCGAGAGACAAGATGTGGTGAAAAACGAAGGGGGAAATGAAGGAAAGGGGGCAAGGTAGACCACTCCTGACCCCCTAGGATTGATGAGGGGGATATTAAAGTGCCCCGCGGGGCAAAAAATGTTTTTTGCGATTTTACGCCGTAGAGGCGCGTCCCAGTACGCGAACCGGGCAGCTCACCGGGCAGCTCACGGGGCAGCTAACCGGGCAGCTAACCGGGCAGCTAACCGGCAGCGTAGCTGTCAACATTGTAAACAGTCCGGAGCGGCCGCCATCTTGTCTCTCGGTAGGTTCGAGAGACAAGATGTGGTGAAAAAAGAAGGGGGAAATGAAGGAAAGGGGGCCAGGTAAACCCCTCCTGACCCCCTAGGATTGATGAGGGGGATATTAAAGTCCCCCGCGATTTTTCGCGGTAGAGGCGCTTCCCGGTACGCAAACCAGGCAGCTAACCGGCAGCGTAACGGGAGTCCGCCATCTTGTGTTTTTGGAGCGTCCGGTTCGCGTACCGGGTAGCGTTCCGGTAAGCGTAACAAGGGGAAAACCAAGAGAAACAGTAAAAAAAAAATTAAGGGAATAGATTTCCAGCAAACTTGGCAAAATTGTAGGGACTGTTTGTTTGATGTGCCTTTGCAAGGCCTCAAGATATGTGCACGTGTGGATTTTGTCTAATTAAGGTTAAAAAAAATATATATATCTGTAAGCGTGCTCCGGCACGCTTACGTTACGGGTTTTGTTTGCGCTGCAGAGCCGATACGTCACGGTTATGCGACGCGTCATGAGGCGTCTCACGTGGCTACGTGATACGTCACGTAATAAAGAATATATTTTACAGCTATAGATATTAGCTTTTAAAAAACCAATGAAATTCACTGAAAAAACCATAGGTTATAGACCATATATAGTTAGGAATTTGCATTTACAAAACCTTGAAAATTCACTGAAAAAACCATAGGTTAGAGACCATATATAGTTAGCTGGACATTTTATTGACATAAAACCAATGAAATTCCATATATAGTTAGTTGCACTAACTATATATCGCGCACCCGCAATCCACTGCTGATGATGTCACATATTACATCATTCATGACATGGTCAGTGACATCACTGATGACATCACTGATGACATCTCAAATGACATCACTGATGACATCACTGATGACATCTCAAATGACATCACTGATGACATCATGACACACCAATACCAGTTACTACATACGCACTCACTGATTCCTACGTCTACACACACATTCACTCATTCACCCATACAATCACTCATACATACAGTCACTCATTATTACAACACTATCATATGCACTCATACACCTAGTCAGTCCTGTGAAGAATCAATCACACTTCGATTTCCTCATCTATACAGTTAAACACAGAACACCATACTTTTCACAGATATACTAACACATACTTACTCTCTTATACAATCACTGATACAAGTACACATTGATATGCAGAGTCACACACCTCCCAGCCAGCCACACACACACTCAGTCTTCCATACATCCACTCATTCTTCAATATGTAAAACATATTTAAACTTTACAAAAACACAGACACTAGATGATGTCATCAGTGATGTCATTTGAGATGTCATCAGTGATGTCATCAGTGATGTCATTTGAGATGTCATCAGTGATGTCACTGACCATGTCATGAATGATGTAATATGTGACATCATCAGCAGTGGATTGCGGGTGCGCGATATATAGTTAGTGCAACTAACTATATATGGAATTTCATTGGTTTTATGTCAATAAAATGTCCAGCTAACTATATATGGTCTCTAACCTATGGTTTTTTCAGTGAATATATATATATATATATATATATATATATATATATATATATATATATATTACCTACTAGATAGTTATAATTAGGACCTAGTTTCCATAGGAAATCCACAACATTCTATTTGGAATAACTTTGGCGCCGGTGGACAAATCTTCGTGAATTTCTACAAGAAAATGGCCTGCTCGGTTCCGCTTCTTCCCTGAAAGTTTGGGGGTGTTTCGTCAAGTGAGGTCTGAGAAAAAAGGGGGGTCCCACAACATGTTTTCCCCAGGCAATTTTTTTCCATAATGGGGGCTTGTAAGGTGCCCCGAGCACCGGGGAACGCCACCCCTCTGTCGTTTTATTTTGAAGTATGCGGGGGGTTACGGTCCTCCTCCCCTCGGTCTCGGGGACTGGCACCCCGTCGGGGCTTTTTTTTTATATATTTTTTTAAAGTATGTTTTCAGCTCTCCCTCCCTCTCTCCCCGTACACGCCACCTTCCTGGGGCAGTAATATGTAAAAGGACCTTCCAGCCCCGGGTACGTGCACTCCCCGGGGTTTTTTAATGTTGGGAGGGGGTCGCGCGGCCCCCTTACTTGAACCCTTGATGGTCCTGGGGTGCACCGTCTCCCAGGTCGGTTCTTGCAGTATCTCGGGGTGCGTACTTCCGGGACACTGCTGTTTGCTATGGTAGGGTGGTACCGTCGCCGCTCCCACTTTACGATAGCAAACCGCTTTCTTATTTGAAAAAGAGAGGAAGTTAATCTGCTCTCTCTTTCAAGTAAGAAAACAGATTGTTTTCCGTCAGAGAGAGCAGCATGTAAGCTGTTGTCTCTGGTAAAGCAATGCGGGCTGTCGAAGGACGCGGGGAGCCGTCTGGGATCGTGAGGGCATTGGAGATAAAAAAAATGAGTTATTTTTGAGAACTAACTTTACTGGTCAAAAAAAGATCTATATTTCTATGATAGTATGTAAAACTTTCGGGTTTTTTTTGTGCACCAGTTGTACTCTCTACACATGCGCAGCCTCGTTTCCTAGCCCACATTTTTTTCTTTTTCTTCAAGTTCGCCAAGCAAACCTCTCGTCATTTCAGGTATTACATTTGCCGCTTTCTTTTCCCGGGCTGTGTGTGTCATCCGCTGCTATACTTTTGTAATATATTAACAAACATATTGTATCTATATTTATTTGCAATGTAGTGTCCAGGCGCAAAATGTTGATTACATACTCCGTCCAACGCCATTTTAGTAGTTTTCCACTGTTATTTTTATTATACCTGTTACTTTCATTTTACCCTCCGCTTATTTTCTCTGTGATCAATGAGATTTCCTGCCACAGACACCACGGTGTTTGTCCTTGGCCTCCGATCTTATCAGACTTGGTCACACGTATACCTAAAAACTCATTTGAAGCACGTAAGTAACAGCCATTACAACGCGTGTTCGTCAACACAGAGACATTATTAAGATTATGCGTTTATCATGCGTGGTAAATGTTTACTAGTTGTTAAAGCATGTGTGGTAAAGCCATATGCGTGCTAATGGCTTCGTGGTGACGATCATGCGTGGTTATGTCCGCGTTGTAATGGCTGTTTCCCCCAGGACACTGCAGCAACCGGGTCTGGGCGTGGTGGACGTTAGGGCACCAGGCGGAGGGCACGCCGCCCCTCTCATACAATATAGAAATCTTTGTGGGGTGATTGTTTTCATGGTTTGAGGGGCGTCATTGAGGCCCACACACTTAATTTTGTAGGGGGGTAGGTTTGCATGGGAAAATGTCGCAAGAAGTTTGTAAATGTGGTACACATTGTTTCGTATTACTTATATTTCTTTACCATATTGTAGTGTATCCAGAGGAAATATAACTCAGTACTTTTCAATCCTACTCTTGAACATCTTACTATAGTACTTCAACATTATAAATATTATTTTTATTGTGGACCGTCACCTCCCCACAAACAAAAAAAGAAGTATGTTGTTTTTTTAATGAACTTTTATTAAAAGAATAACTGTAAATGAAATTTAATGATAACTATATTATAAACAACTAGAAAAATAACTTTAAAAAAACAATATTATAAACAAATTGTGAAGTGGACTCCAAAAGACGTACGATTGGTAATCTGTGAAACAAAAAAGAAAATTAGAGTTTATAATTATGAAGATGTGAGCAAATGAGCTGAAGCATTACAAGTCGAGGTAACACTACGATTTTACGTGTGCAGTGTGCCTGGTACATTTCACTTCTGTTATAGTGCCGCGTTCAAGTGGTGTCTATATGGAAGTGCCTACTGCGTTACTGACACAAAAGTGGCACAACAGGATTGTAAATATGCCGACTTATTTCTAATGCATTGTAATGAAGGCAATGTATATCTAGGCCTCTGTGCTTACCGTTGTATAAACACTGCGGCCAAACACTGCGGCCAGTGGAATTCACAACTTGAAGACACCTTTGCTTCTACACGTCAAAGCAGACAGCAGTATCTATAAGTTTAAAAGAGAAAGAGAAATGATGTCACAGAGAGTGAGAGAGAGAAAGAAGGAGAGAGAGAGAAAGCAACAATAAAACTGTCTCGCAGAGTCTGGAGTTGAGATTTTTTCTTGAAAAGTCAGACGTAGATTTACAAGCTCCTTGCGTCACTTTTCCCATGTTAAAAGTGACACAAAAGTGGCATAATAAGCTTGTAGATCTGTTTGTCAGACTGTTGTAACCTATCTGTTGTCATTGCTCGGAGGTAATTATACATTTTACACAGTGAAGCTGCTGCACACTACTCACTCTCTTCTTTCACAAATGAAGGTAACACTACGGTTTTACGTGTGCAGTGTTAGCCCATGTGAAGGACATCTAATATTGGCTTCGATTGGAATTCCATAGAGCATATTATCAAGCCCATTATCGCTGCTTTATCTGCAGTTTTCTGCCGTTAAAGTGGCAATAATTTTATTGCCTGCCTTGATAATATGCCCCTATATTCGTCCCTTGTTAAACGTTTTATAGTAGTAAATGTGTTTTGCTATAATGCATGCTGTTATGTTTTATTGATTAATATCACATTGTGCGTCTGTGTACATTAAGGAATTATGGGCCATATTATCAAGAAAGGGCGATACATTATCTCTGCTTTTATTGGCAGGAAACTGCCGCTAAAGCGACGATAATGGGCTTGATAATATGCCCTTGTGAATTCCCATAGAATCCCAGGTTATGGTGTTAACCTGGGCTTCTATGGGAATTCACAAGGTCATATTATCAAGCCCATTATCGCCGCTTTAGCGGCAGTTTCCTGCCGATAAAAGCGGCGATAATATGTCACCCTCTCTTCATAATATGGCCCTATATTTGTCCTTTTTTCCATAATTTCTAGCCTCTCTTTTTATACTTCCCTCTCTCTCCTCTTACTCCTTTTTCTCTCTCGGTACTACTGTCTTTTTCTTATATAGTCCTCTGTGGTGATATTGCCCTTCTTTGTCTTTATATTTTTCTGTTTCTTCTCTTATTCCTTCTGTCTCATCATTTTATTCCCTTTCTCTTCATATTTCATTTTTTTCTTGATACTCCCTGTTCTGTCCTCTTTCTCGTTTCTCTCCCTCGGTATGTATTCTGGGTTGATTTACAAGCCCCTTGTGTGTCTTTGTTGTTTTATTGTGTTAGTTTTTTTGATGTAATAGTGGCAGAAATAATGTAGTAAATTGCATATGTATTTGGAAAATGAGTCAGTGTTGTTCACTGAAATGTAGTAATTATATACATGGAATATGTATAGTCAGTTAAACGTTTTTCAGTAGTAAATGGTAAAATGCATGGTCTCATATTTTTTTGTCTAATATCACACTGTGCATGTGTGTACATTAAGGAATTATGGGGCATATTATCAAGGACCGGTGTTTAAATCATCGCTGTTTTATCGGCCGGAAACTGCTGATAAAACGGCGATAATGGGCTTGATAATACGTCCTTGTTAATTCCCATAGAGCCCATGTTAACACCAGAACATGGGTGTCTATGGGAATTAACAAGGGCGTATTATCAAGCCCATTATCGCGTTTTATCAGCAGTTTCCAGCCGATAAAACGGCGATAATTTTAACACCGGTCCTTGATAATATGCCCCTATATTCGCTCCTTTTTAAACATTTTACGTTTTACAGTAGTAAATGTGTTTTGGTAAAATGCATGGTCTTATAATTTTTTGGGTAATATCACAGTGTGCATGTGTGTATATTAAGGAATTATATTCACACATTTTTGCATATTTTCTATACTCTCTTGTTATACTCCCTCCTGTCTCGTCTTACTCCTTCCTCTCTCATTTTACTATCTTCTTTTTCTTATATTCTGCTCTCTTTTTATACTTTTTTTTCATACTTGCTCCTCTTTTTGCATATTTGTCCTCCTCTTTATATTATCTCTTGTCTTTATATTCACCACTGTTGTCATAGTTCTTACTGTCTTCTCATAGTACTCCCTCTCTCCTTATACGGTCAGTCTTCCTTTATAATCGTATTTTCTCCACATTTTTTTCTCTGTGTCTTTTTACATTCCTTCCTCTTGCTTCATATATACTCTTCTGTTCTTATATTGTCTGTTTCTTCTTATTCTCGCTGTTCTTTTGCAGGTACTCCATATTGTTTTCTCATACTTTTCTTTTTCTTCTAATACTCTTCTCTCTGTCCTCACATTTCTCCTCTCTTTTCTTATACTTTGCACTCTCTACTAATATTGCTGTCTTTTCTTATTGTCATATTCCTCTCCTCATTTTCCCCCCTGTTCTTATACTCCCCCCTGTTTTCATATTCTCCTCTCTCTTCTCTTACTTCTCCATGTCTCCTCATACTACTGAGTGTTTCTTATATTTCCTTTTGTCCTATACTCCTTCTCTCGGTGTTCATATTTTCCTCTTTTTCTTCATATTTCTTTTCTATTTTCATTTTCTGTCCTCTCTGTTTATACTTCTTAAATCTGTTCATATTGTTTGCTCTCTTCTCTTACTCCTCCTTGACTCTGCAGCAATTTCCTCATATTCTCCGTCTTTTCATACTGATCTCTCTCTTTATATTTCTTTCTCTTGTCATACTTCTGCCTCTTTTGTCATACACTTTTCACTCTTCATAATCCTCCATCTGTTTATACTCCTTCTTTTCTCATCAGACTGTATCCTCTGTTCTTGCACACCCCTTATGCTCCACTTTTCCCCACATTCTTCGTGCTCTCTTCTGGTACTGTTCTCTCTGTCCTTATACACACTGTCCTTTGCTAGTATTCCTTTTTTGTTCTTATAGTTGCGCATCTTTTCACATATTCCTTCTTTTTTCTTTAGAGTCTTTCTCTCTCTTCTTATAGTGCCCCCTTCTGTCCTCTTACTCTCTTTTTTTCTTCTTATACTCTTTCTTCTCTCCTCATATTTCCATCTTTCTCTTCATACTCTCCCTTACCTATTGATACTTTCCAGTTTATTCATACTTCCTTTATCCCGTTATATTACAGTGTCTGTTTATACTCCCCTTTTTCGTTATATATTCCCTTGTTTCATACTTCTTCCTCTCTTGTTGTAAGTACTTTTATTTTCATAGTCTCATGTTTGTACTCATAATCCTCCCTCTGTTCTTATAAGTAATATTATTTTTTTATAGATTCTGTTTATCAATACTGAAAAAACGGTATCATGCCTACCAAATCTCAAAAGAGGAAACAACGAAAGAAAGGTGTTTATTTGAAGAGAAGTCATCCACAAGATTTACATGAAGAACCATGTGTTAAGAAAAAGAAAAAAAGTCCTGGTAAGAGAAGGAACGCTTTTCTGAGGAAAATATTAAAGACTTGGGGTCAGATGTAGGTAAATTGAATTTACAGACTCTAAAATACCGAATTTTACCGATTCGGTATTTTAGAATCGGTAAATGCAATGTAGATAAAAATTCGGTAATTTTTACAGATTCGGTAAAATTCGGAATCTGCCATTCGGTATTTACCGAATCAGTATTTACCGAATCGGTATTTCCCATTCATTCCTATGGGCCTTTTGGGTTTTTGGGTATTTCCCATTCATAGGAATGAATGGGAAATACCGATTCGGTAAATACCGATTCGGTAAATACCGAATCGGAAACAAAAAAAAGTGAAACTGAATCAGGCAGCCAATCAGGTGCTACCACCCTCCCCCACCCTACCAGGAAGTGGCTACGCAAGCAGCTGCAAGTAATTAGAAGCTTCTGGAGAAGCAGTTGGAGCGGAGCTGAGTCCCTGAGCCACAGAAACAGTTTTGCCCTTATAAACTGTGAAAATGGCAAGCAGTATTTAAAAGGAACAGCCAGAGAGGAAGAGGAAAATTAAATTTAGCAACATGGAGGAGGTGGTGAAGGAACACCAGAAATTGTTTGGCAAGCTGTCCCTGACTGTGGCTGAATCTGCCAAAAGGAAGATTTCGCTGGACATTCAAGCAAAGGTGAATGCTGTAGGAGTGACTCCAAGGGACATAGACGACTTGAAAAAGAGGTGGTATGACCTCAGAAGCCTGACAAAGAAAAAAATTGCTGAGATTCACAAACAGGCAAACAAAACTGGAAGAGAGAAGAACCGTGCACCCCCGCTGACTGACCTGGAGGAGCTGGTGGGGTCCACCATTGAACCAGAGAGCGTCTGTGGACTGGGAGATGCAGACAGCTCAGCCAGAGCTGCCACCAGAAAAGGTAAGACGCATGCACAGCAATCACCACCACCCCATCAGCCTTCCCTTTACCCTATGTGGCAAAGTCAACCACTGTCCAGTAGAGGTAGCACTATACAGGAGCAATGCATTATGGGACATGTAGTCAGTAAATGAAGGAC
Organism: Lissotriton helveticus; assembly: GCF_964261635.1. Lineage (NCBI taxonomy): Eukaryota > Metazoa > Chordata > Amphibia > Caudata > Salamandridae > Lissotriton > Lissotriton helveticus. Next base: position 402,104,425 of record NC_136069.1, on the reverse strand, counting down.
CATGTCATACATCACAGCAAGCAACAAGTTAGGCTAATCATTTCAGACATAGTGAAGCACAGGCAACATGTAGATTGCACAAGTGAAAATTATTTAATTGTAGTGGCTGTGAGGCAGTTGCACCAAGCTAATGAACGCTCATATGTCCACAGGCGAAACATCACGCAGGCGTACCAGAGAGACCGAAGGCACGGCACCAGAGAGGGATGACAGCCAGGAGACAGGGCCAAGTGCAGAAAATGTCAAAGAGGACACAGGTGCACCAACTACACAGCCACCATCCCAAGGCCAAGAAATGTCTCAACATCTGCAGGCGTCCCCAGAACGCTCAGGTTCCCCTCTGCTACTGTCCTCACCTGAACTGCCTGCATCACTGCCTCTGACAACTCCTGCATCACAAAAGAGCAGGAAGCATGTAGTTGCCCCACTTGTCCAAATGGAGTCTCCAGCGGGTGACATGGAGGGGGATGCTACACCAATCTTGCCTGGGGAAGGTAGCCCTGCCACACAGCAGTCCAGTGCAGAGGTTGTCCGTACAGGTAGCAGACGCCGCAGGCACAGAGAAAGCATTGTACCAGCTCATGTGGAGGGTCCCAGTGTCTTCTGTGGGCTTGAGGGTAGCATGGTGAAAATCCAAAGGATGCAGGGGAAGGCCATCCAGTCTGTGCAACGCCAGATGAGGAACCTGAACACAAATGTGGAAGATATAGGGAAGGGCATTAGAGAACTGGTCGATGTGAACAAGGAGATGACTACAGGGATGCAGGACATGACACAATCAGTGCAGCTCCTGTGCAGCAAACTGGACCAGGACATGTTAGCAAGGCGCAAGGAGAGGCAGCGTGCGCAACAGCAAAGTAAAGCAATAAACCGCCTGACCACAGCCACTTCCCTGCTATGTAGACGTTGCATTAACATGCAAGAGGGACTCACCCACAACAGCAATGAGGTGTCTAGGGGCATTGCTAGTTTGACCGGTGCTGTAGAGCTGATGATGAATGCACAGACAGCACAAACTGCTGCCCTGGATGTCCCAGAAAGTGAGGAAAGCACCAGTAGGAGCAGCATGGCAAGCCCCCTTGTTGTGGAAACACGGAGGATCAGCAGGCGCCATGGTGAGCCAACAGCCCAAACGCACATTGAAGAAAGCCAGCCACTTACATCTGACACTGGTAGGCGTGGGCGGAAATGACTTTTTCAGTTAATGGGGAATTGACCCAGGACTACCATTATTACATGGATGACATTTGTGTTGCACATTTGTGCTTTTGAATACCTGTGTAGTGCCAAATATTAAACTACGTTTGGTGCATACTCCACCTGTCTGGGTCTCTTTACTTACTTAAAAGTAGTTGCGTGTGATCTCTGCCCATCTGTGTCTGCCATCTGTTGGTGTAGCAACTCTTGCTGTGTTGGGTTCAGGCAGTGCATGCTCATCATCATGGTCCTCATAGTCGCTCACTTCCACCTCTGTGCCCTTCTTAGTCGCAAGGTTGTGCAGTATTGCACAAGTGGCAATCATCTTACAGCAGGTTATAGTTGTATACTGGCGTGCCCCTCCACTTTTATGGAGGCAGCGGAACCTGCTTTTCAAGAGGCCAAAGGTGCGCCCACAATGTTCCTGGTTGATTTGTGTGCCCTGTTGTATCGACTCTGGCTAGGGGTTGAAGGGTTGAGGTAGGGTGTCAGGATGAAGGAGCGGACGGCATATGCACTGTCCCCTATTTGAAAATAGAAAAGACATTACTCACATGCACACATACACATACATCTGCAATATCTATCAGGGTGTGTCACAGTGTTTTACCTAGCAGGTATCCTTCGCCAAATTCCCCCGCTGTCAGACTTGTGTAGATCCCACTGTTCTGAAAGATGTAGGAGTCGTGGGTACTTCCTGGGAACTTGGCCACTATGTCCGTGATAATGTAGTTTGCATCACAGATTACCTGTACATTTATTGTGTGGGTTGACTTCCAGTTCCTATAAATGTACTCTGTGGCAGCAGGTAGGCAAATTGGGATGTGGGTGCCATCAATACAGCCGATGATGTAGGGGAAATGTGCTATTTGATAGAAGTCTGTCTTGGTCCTGAGTAGTTCTGCGTGCGTTTCAGGGAAGCTGATGTAATGATGCATTCTCTGCATCATGGCCTCTAGGAACTTCCTAAAGAAACGGGAAAGGCAGCTCTGGGACACCCTACCTATCGCAGCAATCACACTCTGGTAACTCCCAGAGGCAAGCAGGTATATGCTACACAGCACCTGCACATGGGGTGGGATCGCGTGCGCCCTTGGGGTTGGGTGCTCCAAAAGTGGGTGCAGGTCCCTGATCAAGTCCAGGATTGTTTGGGGGTGTAGCATGTACCTTTGTAGGATCTCTGCCTCAGTTAGTTGGAATAGGGTGATCCTCTGCCTGTAGACCTGCTCCTCCCTTCTCCAGACCCTCTCTCCTTCTGCCTGTAGCCGTAACCACCTCACTATGACGTCGAATGCCGCCATTCTGGTCAAAGTGTCGCATTTTGGCGCCTTTTTTATAGCCTGCACATGGTTACCACCTGCTTTCAATGCATGGTAAATACAGACTCTTAAATACCGAATTTCATGCAAATTCGGTATTTTAGAGGTTACCTATATCTCAAAAGTCAATTTTTCCATTTCTTATTTACTGATTCGGTATATTTACCGATTCGGTAAATTTACCGTTTCGGAAAATGTTCCGAATCGGTAAATTTACCGATTCGGTAAATTTATAGATTCGGCAAATTTGCCGATTCAGAAAATATTTTGACCCCTACATCTCAATATCCAAATACCGGTCAGTAACGGCCGAAATTCAGTATTTTCGGCCATTACCGACCGGTATTTGGTTACCTACATCTGGCCCTAAGAGTAGTGTGCACAAAGTGAAAAATGGTATTAGTGTATCTGCAATGAAAAAGAAAAAGAAGAATAAAGAGAACAATCATGGAAAGTCAACTGCAGAAAAAATAGTGTATAGTAAATGGAGGAAAACCCAATTCATGGAAATTAGGAAAAAAATGTTTTTTAATAGAGTTGTATTAAATTTAATTAAAGAAATTAAGGGATGTAAAAAAAACTGCATTTTATAAGAAGAAGAAAGGTATAGAAAATGTAGTTGAGAAAGCTTTCGAATTGAAAACAAAATTGTTTATTTTAGTAATCAATAGAATTCGATCACTAGATAAGCCAATTCATTTAATGAAGGCCAAAAGTAAGTGGAGAAGAGTAATTAACAGAAGTAATTTTTGTGAGGTTTTTTTGGGTGAATGGAAACATAGTTCAAGTTCTGAGCCTTTTTTTAATGAAGAAAGTTATCTTCAGAGTAATGATTTGTTGCATGCAGTTGACACTAGTGGTCGTGCTTATGAGGTTAGAAATGGTTGCCCTATTGAGAAAGAGAAAATTGTTACTAGAAATGCAGAAGAGATGTTAGCTGATGAAGTTTTAGGGAGACGTCCTAAAGCTCCAGTTTACACCCTACATTGTTCTGTATGTATTCATTTTGACAGTAGTATTATATCAGCAGCTTCAATGACAGTGCAGCATGGTGGGAATGTAGTATGAGGACGGTCCCATTGCACTTGCCAGCCAAGACCATTTGTCCTTCATTGACCAATTATTCCTCCCCTTCATTGCGCACCAATGACTCAAAAAAATACTGCAACCAAACTGTAGTTATGTATTGTGGTTGAATTGCAGAGCAGATGTGGCAGGGAAGTCTGATCAGCGGCATGGATGGGCGGTGGTAAGTCACATTGCTTACTTTTTGACAATTACTAGAATTCTGATACTCACTGCAAGGGAGTTGTGACCCCCCCCCGCTTTACCAGCTACAGTGGGATTTAATAGCCTCTTCTACCTGCAAATCAGGGACAAAAGCTCATAATGAATAGGAAAAATGATGGGTTGATGGAAAATGGAAAAAATTATGGAAAGAGAAAGGATGGGTGAAATGTTAAATGAGTGAAATGATGCATGGGTGAGTGAGTGAAGGTGAAAGGATGCATAGTTGGGTGATAGGATGCCTGCGTGGGTGAAGGATGGGTGAAAGAATATAAGGGTGAAAGAATACCTGCCTGAGTGGGTCAAACAGTTGATGGGAGAAAGGGTGAATGGTTAAAAGTATGCATAGGTGGGTAAATGGATTTTGATGAAAGGATGATTGTGGGCCGGGGATAGGTGAATGAATGGATGGATGGATATACATGGATGGATAGTTTTCAATGGTGAAAGACTGAATGAATGAATGTAAAGCATAAACAGTGGGTTTCAAAAGGTGAAGAATCCTAGAGTAACAAACCGATGAATAAATAATTGCTTGGATAAATAAACAAGGGAGTTCTTCTGAAGAGGGGCATGCACACCTACTTTGCTTGTTTGGAATTGTTTTATCGTAACTTTGGTTCAATGTGGGGGGCTATTTCTGTCTACTCTCGCGATTCACTGTATTTTTAAAGCAAGGTAGATATGTATCCCACCCATCAATCCATTCACATGGCATTTCTCCAGTGCCACGCATGATCTAACTGCTGCATGGTTCAATTCGGAACTTCAGTGCTTGCTGTGCAATGTGTGTCTGCTTCAGTTAATGTGGTATTTACAATTTTTTCAATGCACGGCAAAGCGAAAGCAAAGTGTGTTTCCTTTCCCTCCCAGTGCCTACTGAGTCACTTTCTAGAACATCACTACTTTATTCTTTCCTAAGTTCTGTCCCAGCTGTCTAATAAAAATTACGAAATCCTTTCTTGGCATGCGCCACATTGTTGTGGCTAAGTGATTTATTTCATGGCTTTCATAACACATGTACGCTTGTTCAAATGTTTCCCTTTCAACATTTGTCAATCACAATGACTCACTAGCCAAGGTGCAGACACAGGACGATGATCAGTGATACCCCCCTATTCTGTAGTTAAACAATGTCTACTTACTCTGCCTAATCCCTCTTACTTACCTTGCAGTAGAGTAAGTTAAGTTTCCTTTCCTTACTGCCAAGTGAATGTTTTTGTTGGAAATAATTATAAAGAGTCGTGGAGGGTGAGGCTAGGGAGTAAAGTGAGACTAAGTGCCTTGACTTTTGCAGATGGTGTAGTCTGTGATGAACGTGCCAAATACAATCTATATATCTTGTTTCGTAATCCTTTCCCTGAACTGCAGTGCATCCCCTCCCTGTCCGCTTACGGCACAGGATATGTGCATTGTATACCTTGCATGTGTAATGTTGTATCATTACTATTCATCTGCCTTGAAGTCACAGTAAAATTGAAAATCGTTTAGGAGAAGAGCAGGGCCATTGGGGTAAGATGATTGTCCATTGCTGCTGCCCCATTGCAAAGTAGCAAAGTAGCTACTTCTGACACGCTAGCTAGCATGCCTCCATTAAGTTAGCACAAAAAGAATGATTGTACTCCATAGTGCATAATGTCCTACTTATTAATGAGAGGTAATTTATTTTTGTTTTTCCACACAAAGGAGCAGATTACAATGCGGCCCTTATAGGCTCCAACCAACGGTCGAAGCCTTTTCGGGCCGCTTCACGGTTTACTTTCTGACCGCCGCATTACAATGCTGGAAGCCAAAAACTAAACCAGCTGGTCATTCTGGCTGGTTTCCGTCAAGCTTAAGGAACCAGCAGCCAGTTGGGGAACAGACCTTTATCCCAAAGGGTGGTATTTCTACCCATGGGATAACGATACTCGGTCTCAGGCAGGCTTTCCATGTCAGTCTTTCCAACATGGAAAGCCTGTTGTAGAGAGAGTATGGGGGCCCATAACCGGGCCCCCTTGTGTGCACAGCCTACGGTTGGGGGCTGGGGGGCACCCATGGTGCCCTCCTGTTAATCCTTGCACTCTGTGTTAGGCACGTTGAGGTGCATGCCACTGGGTGCAAGGATTAACACCACCTCCCTATTGGAGAATGTATTATGGTTTACAGCCTTAATACATGCTCCCATAGGGAAATGTCGGAATACGACGAACAGTGGTCGGTCGCATCCTAATCAGGAGGTCGGGACCACTGACTGTCGGTCCCAGTTCCAATACAGTGTTGACCTCGTATTAGGTCCCAAGGTGTTGGTTTATTTGTTTACTAGGAAATCATTTAAAAGAATAAATATAGCAGTTTTATAAATCCGGTGCGCTGTTATTCTGTCTTAAATACTTTCAGCCTGTTATAGCCTTATGTGGCTGAGATTCTAATCACATCAAATTTGAATGGCTCTAGGGGACCAGCAATGTACTGCTACTGTGCTACTATAAACTTTTAAATAAGTGCTTTGCAAAGAGCAATGTATACAATTTGTCCTTTATCTTTCTTGATGTAGCTACTCCTGCTGGTCAACAACCTAATAGGCAGGAGATAGCAGCCCAGCTGTGACAGCAGTGGCTGGAGTCCATACAGGCCAAATTTCAGTGCCTGGTGGCCCTGGAGGAGGCCTAGGGCTGCAGCTAGGTGCCAGTGCCTCCAGCCTCCCGACAACTACAACACAACACCATCGCCGCCGGCAGCTGGCAGTCACCCATCACAGAACCACGCTGCTACCCCCCCTTGCAATCAGACTGCACTTTCCAGAGCAGCGTCATGCTGACGCTGCTGCACATTGAAAGCAGACAGGCACGCAGAGAGGTGTGCTTCAACCAGCTTCTGGCCCATGCGTAGTACCCTCTTCTTTAGCCCCTTTAATACAAATATTTTTGGTGTGAGGGACTTGTTGTGGGTGGGAATGATTGCATTTTGGACCAGGACTGTTTATTTACTTTTTTGTTGGACATTGGTTGGGGACGGGGAGATTTGTGGAGACAGTAGTGGGCCAGTTGAGGGTGGAAGGGGTGGGTTTTATTATTAAAAAGGGAAATCAATATGTATTTACTTTATTTAGGCCTCAAATCGTGTGTTAGTGCATTGCACTGCAGCCTTTTAATGCAGTCTGTTTTTTAAATCTGTTTAAAAAAGAATATACCATAAGGTACCTTAGTCCTACTACCCTCTAACTATGTTGACCACTAAGGAGGATTGCCATTGCCTATATTACAACAACGCTCCATAGTTCTCTTACCTCAATAGATGAAGCAATGGCTGCTACCTCTCTCAGTGTTCTTACTGCAGGGTTTCCCAAGGTGCCATTTCGTGATGGTGGTAGTAGTAGCAGGCTAGCCCTCTGATGGAAGGAATCATAAATGAGGCTTTAGTATTAATCAAAATATTATCCATCACAGGCAACTAGATTGAAAGAAAACACAGCCTTAGTGGGTTTTTATATTATTCATCATATATACATCATAACTTTTGAAAAACTTAGACCAGACTGCCACCATGACACAACATAGAAGACCTGATATAATAAAACTAGCAATGGTAAATTCTTCTGAGCAATGGGGACCTAAGGCCAAATGTAGGTAGCGAAATACCGGTCGGTAACGGCCAAAAATCGGTGAATTTCCCATTACAGACCGGTATTTAGCCCTTCCTAATGTAGGAGGCTGTAAATAAGGAATCGGTAAAATACTGATTCCTTATTTTAAGGAATCGGTAAATTATTGAATCCTTAAAACCTACGTAGGTAGCACATAAGTGAGTGCATTTCTGCTTTAGGGATTTGTTATTTACCACCAACTACAAGTTGGTGGTAAATACCGAATACCTTTAAAATAGCAATTATTTGCTTTTTTCAAAGTGCCATGTGGCAGACATGTATGTGCGCCACATGTGCACACATGCACGATTCAGGGGTGCAACAGGGTGTCAATGTGACACCCTGACACCCTTGAATATGCTCCCGCTATTACCGATTCGGTAATACCGATCGGTAAAAGTGAATGTTACAGAATCGGTAAATTTTACTGACTTTTTTACCTACATCATATTTACCAATTCCTAAATACCAAATTGGTGAAATCCGGTATTCAAGAATCGGTAAATTGAGATTACCTACATCGGGCCCTTAGTGTGTAAAACTAAAGTACTAAACTTACAAAATCTTCGAGTAGGGGGAGTTGTGTCAAAGTCAGGAGTGGACAAGTTTCTGCATTCATACTAAGCATGGGTGTAAAATCTGTTCCGTTCATGGAATTTGTGGATTTTCTGCAATTTCGCGGTCCGCGAATCTCGCGAAATTGCCAAAAAATCCACGAAATCGCGTGCGGGACGGATTTTCAAAAACTGAAGTACATGAAGCACTTACAGGGTTACAGCAGGTGCCCAAGTTGAAGCTAATTTCTTTGTAACCATTTACAAAATCGTTACAAAGAAATTAACTTCAACTTGGGCACCTGCTGTAACCCTGTAAGTGCTTCCTGAGCGGCGCCTCCAGAGTTGTTGCCTACTTGCAACTATTCTCTGACCCTGCTCTGAGTCAGAGAATAGTTACAAGTATGGCACAATGCTCCAGGCTGTCACAAAAATTAAACCACAACAGGAAGCACTTACAGATAAGGAAGCACGTGCCGGACATGAAGCTCAAATTCAGTAACACATTAACCAGCCCCCGGTTGAGGCTGGGCAGGTGTGCTTTCTCCCCATAATCTACAGTGGTGAACCAGAGGGTGCTGTGATGAACCAGAAGGTGCAGATGTGAAACAGAGGGTGCTGTGATAAACCAGAGGGTGGCAGTGGTGAACCAGAGGGTGCTGTGATGAACCAGAGGGTGGCAGTGGTGAACCAGAGAGTGGCAGTGGTAAACCAGAGGGTGCTGTGATGACCCAGAGGGTGGCAGTGATGAACCAGAGGGTGGCAGTGGTGAACCAGAAGGTGCAGTTGTGAACCAGAGGGTGCTGTGATGAACCAGAGGGTGGCAGTGGTCAACCAGAGGGTGGCAGTGGTAAACCAGAGGGTGCTGTGATGACCCAGAGGGTGGCAGTGATGATCCAGAGGGTGGCAATGGTGAACCAGAGGGTGGCAGTGATGAACCAGAGGGTGGCAGTGGTGAACCAGAGGGTGGCAGTGGGGAACCAGAGGGTGGCAGTGATGAACTAGAGGGTAGCAGTGATGAACAAGAGGGTGGCAGTGGTGAACCAGAGGGTGCTGTGATGAACCAGAGGGTGGCAGTGATGAACCAGAGGGTGGCAGTGGTGAACCAGAGGGAGTTGTGATGAACCAGAGGGTGGCAGTGGTGAACCAGAGGGTGGCAGTGATGAACCAGAGGGTGACAGTGATGAACCATAGGGTGGCAGTGATGAACCAGAGGGTGGCAGTGGTGAACCAGGGTTCTGTGATGAACCAGAGGGTGGCAGTGATGAACCAGAGGGTGGCAGTGGTGAACCAGAGGGTGGCAGTGATGAACCAGAGGGTGACAGTGATGAACCATAGGGTGGCAGTGATGAACCAGAGGGTGGCAGTGGTGAACCAGGGTTCTGTGATGAACCAGAGGGTGGCAGTGATGAACCAGAGGGTGACAGTGATGATCCAGAGAGTGGCAGTGGTGAACCAGAGGGTGGCAGTGATGAACTAGAGGGTGGCAGTGATGAACCAGAGGGTGGCAGTGGTGAACCAGAGGTTGCTGTGATGAACCAGAGGGTGGCAGTGATGAACCAGAGGGTGGCGGTGGTGAACCAGAGGGAGCTGTGATGAACCAGAGGGTGGCAGTGGTGAACCAGAGGGTGGCAGTGATGAACCAGAGGGTGACAGTGATGATCTAGAGGGTGGCAGTGATCAACCAGAGGGTGGCAGTGGTGAACCAGAGGGTGGCAGTGATGAACCAGAGGGTGGCAGTGGTGAACCAGATGGGTGCTGTGATGAACCAGAGGGTGGCAGTGATGAACTAGAGGGTGACAGTGGTGAACCAGAGGGTGGCAGTGGTGAACCAGAGGGTGGCAGTGGTGAACCAGAGGGTGGCAGTGGTGAACCAGAGGGTGACAGTGATGAACCAGTGGGTGGCAGTGGTGAACCAGAGGGTGGCAGTGGTGAACCAGAGGGTGGCAGTGATGAACCAGAGGGTGGCAGTGGTGTACCAGAGGATGGCAGTGATGAACCAGAGGGTGGCAGTGATGAACCAGAGGGTGGCGCTGCTAAACTGCCCAGGAGCCCTGTGGGTGTGAGCCCCCGCGCTGCTGGGTTGCCCAGGGGTTGTGAGCCCACGCGCTACTGAACTGCCCTGGGGCCCAGTGGGTGTGAGCCCCTGTGCTGCTGAACTGCCCCGGAGCCCTCTCAGTGTGAAATCATTTGTGCTCAATTGCCTGGGAGCCCTCTGGGTGTGAGCACACATTGTGCTGAGTGCCCCCCTATCCCCAGTACATATATACCCGTACCGCACAGCACCATTATGCTCTTGCACCATGAAGTCTGGTGCATGGATGCTCCTGATCCGTGAAGGTGGTACCACCGTCTGGTGCAGTCAAAATGTAAAGTCATAACTTGCTACACAGCACCAATAAACACGTGTCCCCCGTGGCACCGGTATGACCATTTACCAGGCGTGGAGCACCCGCATGCCACTGCACCCTACTGCCCAGCGCCAGCATACGCCTGTACGGGGCAGTTTAGTATGAGATGGGACATTGTCCAGCAGCAGCAGCTGCATGCGCCTGAACCCACTGAGCAGGATCAGAATGGCTTTGTACCAACACGCGCAGCAGAGCTATCTTGGACATCTGAAGGATTCTGGGGTCCTGTGCCAAATATATTTTTGCATCCATGAGTTTCCCGAGCACCATCCCCGTGTAGCTCCTGTGACCAGGAGGCTGCTTTCTCCTCATCTGCTGCTCTGCACGGTCTCTGACCCTTTATAAACAAGATGCATGTGAACTCGCATAGAAGCCCTGCCCGTTTGGCCCCGTCCACCACACACTAGCGGTATGAAACATCTTCCCGCCCGTCCCCACTATAATGGCCAGCTCACTCAAGGGACCTCAGCACCTTTTGGCGCGCTGGCAAAGTTACAGGCACACGTATTCACATATTTGTACAAATGGCACAAAAATCTGTGACTTCGCAGGAAAATTTACGAACTCGCGGATTTTTTTTGCCATTTCGCAATTCACAAATTTCGCCCATACTTAATTCATACAACACAAGGCCTGATGATGACGAAAGACGTTCTTCAATATCTAAAACATTGATAATTTTATATGTGTGTGGGTGAAATAAAATGGGGTCATGTGGGCTATTGCTCAGGTAATGGAAGATTATGCAGTGAATTGGTGTCACGTTCACCACATCCACCCCAACCAAGTGTTTGATCTATGTATGGTGTATTAAGTCATGTCACAATAAAAACACAGCCCGGGGTAAGAGGGTTAGGGGTTTGATGAATGGATGGGAAAGGGGAGCTTGGAAAGGTGTGACAAAGACAAACTAAAACAGAAGAACACAATATTCATTGGGCGATGAGCAGCACATCATCAATCTGTTGTAGGAAATGAAGGAATAACTGTGACACAGTAGAGTTAAATGCATTGCAAACAGAAACAGTCCTTCAGCCCCTGAGACCCAAATTATTCATATATCTAAATGTTCTGCCATCTAGGTTTGAAAAATAGTAAACAAATTGTGAAGGGGTGAAGAAAACTGAGACAGTTCTAAAAAATTATTCTGAAAAGAAAAACAATACTGTATTGCCAAATTGGGTGGTGCATCTGCATTCTACTTGGATTGTCCATCAATCTTGCTTGCCTGGCTGAAGCAGTCCGGTAAGGTAAGTGTTAGGGAGCTTTCACATTTTGTGTAGGAGAAGAAAAGGCCTGCGGAATGCAAAACAGAAAGGATATTTTGGAGTCAAGGAGAAGGACAGAACAGAAGCTAAGTGTACCAAAACGACTCAGAGAGGCAGAGCAACAGCATAACCTGCTGCAATCAATTATTTTATGACTCACATACGATCGATTAACTGAAAATGAGAGCAAATTAAAACCAATCACAGGCAAGTGGCTGCATGTACACGACTGATCAAGCTCTCATCTGTCAACATAACATTAAGCCAAGTGTGTGCATAATGTGATGACATCACATGCCTGTCTCCAGTTACTCATAACAACAGGCTCCCCACCCGACCACATAATAGAGGAGTTTCAAATTTGAGCAAGCACACATACTGAGCAGCATTGCATTTCCCAAATTAAGGCTTCTCTCATCAATTCACAGAGCTGAGTAGGCCTCTTAGAGTCATCATCATGTTTGTCTCCCTGAAGTTGATAATTTCATTCTTCTAGCTGTTGTTGAGGTAGTCCCGTCCTGAGTACTTTCATTAGCCTTTTAACTCTGAGTAACAATTAATCTGTCCAACTCCATTCCTGCTTTCATTCCAAAGGAGAGAGCTTGACCTGTACTACACTGCTGTTCATGAATAAGAAGGAAAACCCTGGGTAAGATTTTTGTGTAGATTTTTCTTTGTTATTAAATGGTCTAGAAAGGTCTTTGAAGATTAATTTGCGAAGCAGTTGGCAGGACAAAAAAACCAGAGTGGACCCGGCAAGCAAGTCTCGCTAAGTGTGAAAGGGAAGTGCCAATCACCTTCAGGAAAAATGTCGACCGATCATGCTACTAACATTTACATATCATCACAATCAAGATTACAAATTATAAATGGACACCCTCCCTCAGTGTCTGCCACCACATGAATCAGTTAATCACTCACAATCACTCGGTGGTGCAATATATACCTGTACCAATCCAAAAACAGTGGTACACAGTTGTTCATCCTCTTTGATGCATGCAATACTCATTGGGGCAGTCTTTGTGAATCAAATGTCCTGAGACAATCCTGCTAGGGTATGAAAAAAGGATAAGCATGGGATAGAGACAGGTATTGTTACTCTGATGTCCTTCAAGTAAATGGTGGGGACTTCATCACGGCACACTGGTCCAACTCCAATCCGGCCATACATGTGCCCAAATTGGTAGGGCTGCATAAGTTCAGTCAAACAAAACAAACAAAATAAATATTATAATGTTCCTCTATCGATATATATATATTACCTACTGGCAGTCGCCAGTAGGTAGTTATAGTTAGGATCGTTTTCCATAGGAAATCCGCAACATTCTATTGGGAATAACTTTGGCGCTGAATGAGGGATCTGCCTGTAATTTTCCTTAACTTTGCCTCGCTGCACTCTGCTCCTTCCCTGAAAGTTTCGGGGGGATCCGTCAAGCGGGGGCCGAGATAAAAGGGGGGTCCCAAAACATGTTTTCCCCATGTTAATTTCCATAGGGCGGTTGGACTCACTTTTAGCCCGAACGGCTGAATGGATTTCCACCAAACTTGGCAAAATTGTAGGGACTGGTACCCCGATGTGCCTTTGCTATGTCTCAAGATATATGCTCCAGTGGTTTTTACGAAAATTTACTTTGAAAAAATATATATTGGGCTACATTGGGCTATATATATGTTAGAGCCCAAATGTAGCCCAATGTAGCCCATTGTAGCCCAATGTAGCCCAAAGATGGCCACCAGAGACAAAAAAAAACAAATGTAGCCCAAATATCAGCCAGATGTAGCCCAACTATAGCCCAATGACAGAATGCCCCAGAGTGTTCTAAAGAACAACTAGAGTGCTAACAGTCTTACTTATGACAAAAGTATGGCACACCTGAAGTCATCTTGATTGGAATAAAGTGTTAACACTTAAAACATTTAATTTGCAAAGGAACAAAATGAGGGGGGTTCATTTTGCCATAGAAATTATGATTAGTGCTGAAAAAAAGAAAAATTAGGGCACATTTTGAGTGACTTCTCAAATCCTCTTATATTTCATTAAAAAAATTCTGATATGCAGTCTCCCAAGATGGCCACCAGAGACAAAAGAGCCCAAATGTAGCCCAAATATCAGCCAGATGTAGCCCAACTATAGCCCAATGACAGAATGTCCCAGAGTGTTCTAAAGAACAACTAGAACGGTAACAGTCTTACTTATGACAAAAGTATGGCACACCTGAAGTCATCTTGATTGGAATAAAGTGGTAACACTTAATACATTTAATTTGAAAAGGAACAAAATGAGGGATTTCATTTTGCCATAGAAATTTTATATATATATATATATATATATATATATATATATCGCTTCACGATTTGCCTCCAAAAGATGAAACCACTCACTTCGTGTGAACTCCGTTTTATTCAAGGATTGCGCACACCAGGCAGAGCGCACAAATGTCAGCCAAACGCGTTTCGGGCGAGAATCGCCCTTGATCACTGGCAGGAAATAGCAGCAGAGCAGTCCGGGAGCACATTAAGTATCCCGCCCATAGGGGCGTGTGCCTCACTGAATTCTGGTAAATGAAGTCCGCTCTCTAAGTAACACATATAAGTGGGCGCTGTTATTCCTCAAATGTTCAATGTTCCCAAGTGGGTATGTGCCCTGCAGCCCGGCTTGCATACTGTCTCACCCTCCTTGAACTGGACACGATGTACCTCACGTGCTTCTCGGTATTCTGCACGGAGGTCCTGCAATATATCCGCAGTGGGGCTTCATCGCGGCCAGGCACAGCCGCTAAACATCGCTTCACGATTTGCCTCCAAAAGATGAAACCACTCACTTCGTGTGAACTCCGTTTTATTCAAGGATTGCGCACACCAGGCAGAGCGCACAAATGTCAGCCAAACACGTTTCGGGCGAGAATCGCCCTTGATCACTGGCAGAAAATAGCAGCAGAGCAGTCCGGGAGCACATTAAGTATCCCGCCCATAGGGGCGTGTGCCTCACTGAATTCTGGTAAATGAAGTCCGCTCTCTAAGTAACACATATAAGTGGGCGCTGTTATTCCTCAAATGTTCAATGTTCCCAAGTGGGTATGTGCCCTGCAGCCCGGCTTGCATACTGTCTCACCCTCCTTGAACTGGACACGATGTACCTCACGTGCTTCTCGGTATTCTGCACGGAGGTCCTGCAATATATCCGCAGTGGGGCTTCATCGCGGCCAGGCACAGCCGCTAAACATCGTTTCACGATTTGCCTCCAAAAGATGAAACCACTCACTTCGTGTGAACTCCGTTTTATTCAAGGATTGCGCACACCAGGCAGAGCGCACAAATGTCAGCCAAACGCGTTTCGGGCGAGAATCGCCCTTGATCACTGGCAGGAAATAGCAGCAGAGCAGTCCGGGAGCACATTAAGTATCCCGCCCATAGGGGCGTGTGCCTCACTGAATTCTGGTAAATGAAGTCCGCTCTCTAAGTAACACATATAAGTGGGCGCTGTTATTCCTCAAATGTTCAATGTTCCTATATATATATATATATATATATATTACCTACTGGCGGTCGCCAGTAGGTAGTTATAGTTAGGATCGATTTCCATAGGGAAATCGCAACATTCTATTTGGAATAACTTTGGCGCCGGTTGAGGAATCAGCCTGAATTTTTCAGCAACTTTGCCACGCGGCGCTCCGCTCCTTCCCTGAAAGTGTGGGGGGGATTCGTCAAGCGGGAGCCGAGATAAAAGGGGGGTCCCAAAACGTGTTTTCCCCATGTTAATTTCCATAGGGCGGTCTGTCGCACTTTTAGCTCGAACGGCTGAATGGATTTTCACCAAACTTGGCAAAATTGTAGGGACTGGTAGCCCGATGTGCCTTTGCTATGTCTCAAGATATGTGCTCCAGAGGATTTAGAGTAATTTAGGTTAAAAAAAATGTATATATCTGTAAGCGCGCCCCGGTGCACGTACCGGGGAGCGCTCCGGGCGCGCCACGCGACCTGCGCACGGGAAGCTGATTGGCTCTCGGGTGTCTGTAAACATTCGAAACCGTCCGCAGCGGCCGCCATCTTGTGTCTCGGTAGGATCGAGACACAAGAGGTGGTAAAAACAAAAGGGAAAATAATGAAAAGGGGGCAGGGTAGACCCCCCTGACCCCCTAGGTTTGATGTGGGGGCCAAAAAAGGGTCCCTCGGGTAAAAAAAAATGTAAATTTTTTCGATTTTCGCTGGGGGAGCGCCCGGTATGCGCACCGGGGATCGTACTTTGGTGGAAAATAGTGAAAATAATAGTGTAAAATAATCATTTTGAGTGATTACAGGTAGGGTAGCTCTGAAAAGAGCTTTTGGGTTCTGTGGCTGTTTTAGGTACCTACAAGTACGTCCCACACACACCCACACGCACACAACCCTACACCCCCACAGTCACACACTCCCCACACACACCTTACACACGCACACCTCCACCCACACCCAAACACCCCACGGCCCTACACCGACACCTTATACATCCACACCCACAACCACACATCCCACACACCCAGACACACACACACACCTCACCCCCCCAACACACACACACGCACACACAGATACCTCACAGACACACCTCACACATCCCACACACCTCCCCCCCACACACACGCACACCTCACAGACACATCCACACATCCCACACATACACACACATCCTATACACATACTCCCCACACCCACACACACCCCAAACACACCTCACACACCCACACTTCCACCTACACCGAAAAACCCCATACACCCACACACACACTTTACACACCCACATCCCCACCCACACCCACATACCCCACACAGATAGACACCTCATCCCCCCAGACACACACACACACACATACACACCTCACAGACACACCCCGCACATCCCCCACACACACCTCCCCACCCCCACACATGGGGAAAACTCAGTGAAACACTAAAATAATAATTTAAAGTGCTTAGAGGTAGGGTATCTCTGAATAGAGTTGTTGTGTCGTGTGGGTGATTTAAGTACCAACATGTAGGTAGAGTCTTAAATTCAATGTACACCGTTTACTCTGTAGATAATTTGCATGTTGTTATAGAAGTTATTGTGGTATATGGAATGCATACCATAGTCTGTCAGGAAAACATAAAGAACATGGAGGCAGGAGATGAAAAAGAGATGTCAAATACACTTTGGAGATAATATAGTGGGAGAAAGGAAGTATCTATGAGCAAAATTACTATGTAAAGCAAAAAAGTTGCACAGTATACTATAAATCTCACATTATATCATATTCATTTTGGTACTATTTCATTGATTACACATAAAAAAGAATAATGTCTGGAACAATTTGTAATTATTAAGTATAAATTTATTGCTGTGATTTTTCAAAATTTAACAAGACTTCCAACATTATGTCGTCGGGAATGTCCTCATTTGGATTACATGATTCCATTTCTTCCACATATTTCAGAAACTCTTCATCAAGAGACTGATCCAAAAAATCTGAATCGTTATTCTCTTCCTATGGGTTATCCTGAAGATCAAGTTCGAATGAAATATTACATTTAATTTGATCTCCTTCCATTATGTTGCTGTAAATTGCATAAAAAACAAATATATCAGTAGAGATAGGGCACTGTTGGGTTTAAGTTCAGACAGGTAGTTTTGATTTTTAACAGTGAAGTTATCTTTGGACAATGTATGGTATCAGGCTGGAAGTAGAAATATAAAAAAGTGTATGTGATGAAACCTAAGTAAATTCATAATTATACAAGACAAGCCTAAATCCATCCATAACTACAACAGAGAAGTCTATCTAAACCTATAACTATTACAGAGGGATAGTATATAACTATCAGAAAAAGTTTTCCATATTAACTTAAAGTGCACAATATACTTCAGTTTTCAAAATAACAACTTACCTTTAAAAAGAAGTTGAAGTTATTAGTGAAAATCCTTTTGAAATGTACACCAGGAAGTAGTAGTCAAAATGGCTGTGTTTCCCTCTCTTTCTTTATATATATTCAGGTACATAACGAATCAAATGTCAGGTAAAAAAAGTAGAAAATAAAATTAACATTTTAATTGGTTGTCAATTCTAACACTTCAGATGTGTTTTTGTGAAGTAATTTACCTCAGGGTATTTAGAGAGGTCTACAGGCTAAATGGCTCAATGGAATTCCATAGAATTTGGGAAAATGGTAGGGATTGGTATGTAGTATGAGCTATTCTATATTTGGTGAAAGTGTCTCCAGTGGTTTTTATGTAAATTAACTTTTAACATTTTTGGGAGCGCTTCACCGTGCGCGCACCAGTACGCGTACCGGCAGCGCTACGGGAGTCCTCAATTTTGTGTTTCGGTAGATTTGAGACAGAAAATGGAGGACAAAGAACGTTGGGAATGGGTATAAGGGGGCCTCGTAGGCACTCCTTGACCCTCTAGGTTTTCTGAGGGGGTCTTAGGAGGCCAAAATAGGCAAACAAGAAAAAAAAGTTTTTATTTTTCGCGTGGGGGGGGAGCGCCCGGTACGCGCACCGGGAAGCGTACCGGGGAGCGTACTATGGTGAAAAATAGTGAAAAAAGTTAGAAAAAGATAATTCTTTGGAGTGATCAGAGATAGGGTAGCCCTGAAAAGGGCTTTTGGGTTCTGTGGCTGATTTAGGTACCTACAAGTAGGTACCAATGCACAGTCTTAAATTCAGGAGGAATATTCTATTCCCTTCATCTGAGAAGTGCACACCATCTTCTCTGTAAATATCTTGCATGTTGTAACGCAAGTTGTTGTTGTATATTGAACCCATTCCATAGTCTCTCATGTAAGCAGAAACAGATTTATTCACATGTTTCCGTGCTTTTTCAAATTGTGGACAAAATTGGTTGGACCACTTCCATTTCTGTCTTTGGCATATATTGGAATATACCAAGGCAGTTTGTGGAAAAAGTGCCATCAATTGATCAAAGGTGTCCTTTAAAAGCATTTACATACACCAGTCAAAGTGCCCAAGTCATTTCCTCCACAGTGCACAATTAACAGGTCAGGGTGTGGCAAATGCAAAAAGGTTTTCACCAATGGAATCAATTGGTGACATTTTAATCCTCTCTGGCCAATCCATTTGATGTTCACGTTTGATAAATCAAGGTTGTGAAAATTTCTGGTACTAGCATACCTTTGAGCCCAGTGGATATAGCTATGTCCAATAATTCAGACAGAATACATGGTGAGAGGAGATTCTGATGCAGTCAGATGAAGTGTGGAAAAAAAATGGCAGTTGGAACAATAGGAGGTTGCAAAAAAAAACCTGTGGAGTTTCAGTGCTCTTGAATCACAAGCAATGATTGGTAGAATGAGATAGGTGAAAACTGAAAGTTAGGGTGCATGGTTGTGTTCTGTGTAAGAAGTAATTTGAATGGTTAAAAAAAGTCATTTAAAGAAACCTTACACCAGATAAGCTGGTGTATTTGCAGGTCAAACATCCTTGCAGAGGTGATTTGCAACATTGTAGAATACACTTTTAACCCTGGCAGCTCAGTGAGGAGGGAGTTGCTATGGTAACAGGTAGAAAGGGCTGAGGGGGGGAAGGGTGTTGGTTTGAAAATACAGAGGGGAAGAGTTTTGATTGGTTACCATGAGCAATATGTGTGTAGAATTAGAGGTTTTCTGTGCCTTTATGGTTTGCAGTGCCTGGAGAACATACCTTTTGCTCTGCTAAAGAAATATTGGTGTGTGTATCTGACACTGTTCTGAATCTCCTAAAGCATTTGTAAAGGTGAGTTATGATTCATTTAATATACATAGAGACTTGTATACTCTATGGAGAAGATTTGGAAGCAATTTGTGGTTTTTTAATGTTGCTTTGTGTCATGCTTTTTGATAATGCTTGGTAAAAATTTTTTACTGCATAGAGGAATTGTATTTTGTAAAATTGTGAAGTTTTAGTAGTGATATGGAATGTTTTTATTTGGGACCTGTGCTGTGTTTTTTAAATGTGATGTCAAAAACGATTTTGTGAAAAATGAATGGATTTTACATTTTTTTAAAGGAATAAAGAATGTGTGCATGTTTAATAGAAATACATTTGACTCTTTACTATGATGTTACCTGTGTTAACTCAGTGTAGGAAGCATATTGAGTTTGTTTGCATAGAGGAATTGTATTTTGTAAAATTGTGAAGCTTCATGTGAAAGCGTTAATTGTATTTTGTAAAATTGTGAAGTTTTAGTCGTGACATGGAATGCTTCTACATAGGACCTGTGCTGTGTTTTGTAAATGTGATGTAAAAAACGATTTTGGGGAAAATAAATAGTTTTTACATTTTTTAAAAGGAATAAAGAATGTGTGCATGTTTAATAGAAATACATTTGACTCTTTACTATGATGTTACCTGTGTTAACTCAGTGTAGGAAGCATATTGAGTTTGTTTGCATAGAGGAATTGTATTTTGTAAAATTGTGAAGCTTCATGTGAAAGCGTTTGCCTCAGTCTTATTCCTGTTGTGAGGCAGGTGCAAGATTTTGCCTCAGTCTTATCCCTGCTGTGAGGCAGATGGTTGTAAATATGATCTGTGCTGTGTTTCCTAAATGTGATGTCAAAAACGATTTTGGGGAAAATAAATGGATTTTACATTTTTGAGTATAATGTGGCGCAAAGGTTTAAAAAATGATGCATACATGCGTCACTTTTTAAATATGGGGAAAAAAGGTACATGTTTGGGCTTTCCTGGGGAGCCTAGGTGGTGAGGATTGTATCTAAGTGTGCAGTGGACTAGGCTTCATAAAGCATATCCCTGTCTGCATTCTTAGACACAGGTGTCAATTTGACTCTTTACAATGAAGTTAGCTGTGTTTTAAAACAGTGTAGGAAGCATATTGAGTTTGTTTGCATAGAGGAATTGTATTTTGTAAAATTGTGAAGCTCCATGAGAAAGCGTTTGCCTCAGTCTTATTCCTGTTGTGAGGCAGATGGTTGTAAATATGATCTGTGCTGTGTTTCCTAAATGTGATGTCAAAAACGATTTTGGGGAAAATAAATGGATTTTACATTTTTGAGTATAATGTGGCGCAAAGGTTTAAAAAATGACGCATACATGCGTCACTTTTTAAATATGGGGAAAAAAGGTACATGTTTGGGCTTTCCTGGGGAGCCTAGGTGGTGAGGATTGTATCTAAGTGTGCAGTGGACTAGGCTTCATAAAGCATATCTCTGTCTGCATTCTTAGACACAGGTGTCAATTTGACTCTTTACAATGATGTTAGCTGTGTTTTAAAACAGTGTAGGAAGCATATTGAGTTTGTTTGCATAGAGGAATTGTATTTTGTAAAATTGTGAAGCTCCATGAGAAAGTGTTTGCCTCAGTCTTATTCCTGTTGTGAGGCAGGTGCAAGATTTTGCCTCAGTCTTATCCCTGCTGTGAGGCAGATGATTGTAAATAGGATCTGTGCTGTGTTTCCTAAATGTGATGTAAAAAACGATTTTGGAGAAAATGAATGGTTTTTACATTTTGGATTATAATGTGGCGCAGAGGTTTAAAAAGTGACGCATCTACCTACATGCATCAATTTTTAAATATGGAGCAAAAAGGTACTTGTTTGCATTTTCCTTGGGAGCGTAGGTGGTGAAGCTTGTGTCTAAGAGTGCAGTGGACTAGGCTTCCTAATTGTATTTTCTCATGGAGCTTCACAATTTTATAAAATACAATTCTATATAACTATATAACTCAATACTTTCTCGGGAAGCATAGGTGGTGAAGCCTGTGTATAAGAGTGCAGTGGACTTAGACATAGGTCTGATCTTCTTTGTACTTGTGGACAGACCTGTCTTCCACTATACTCTTCAATACAGGCCTCACCTTTTGTGCACCCCTGGAGAATCCTCACCTGATCTGTAACCCTGTATAGATCGTTTGCTTTTTGTCATTGCTTTGTTGTTTGGTAATAGTGGTCTATAATGTGCTACTTTTTTCTTTAACACAGATTGAAATCGTTATTTGAAGAGTAAGCAAAGATGCCCACAAAGGAAAGGACAAAGAAACAACGTAACCGGGAAAAATCAAAAACAGCAACGGAATTACAGCATTCTTCCACAACAAATACTTCAAAAAACAGGAACAAAGCTCCTGGTAAGACAACTAAGTCTTTTTTACGTAACATATGTACATCCCAAAAAAATGATGGACACCATGTAGAAAAAGAAAACAAGAGAGTAAAATTGAAAAGGAAGGAGAGAACTTCAAAGAATCCTAAAACTGGAGCAGGAGAGAATAATATGTATAGGAATAGAAGGCACAATCAGTTTAGAGACATTCGTAGACGAATGTTACGCAATAGAGTGGTTTTAAATTTGTTAAAAAACATTAGGAAAGGTAAACAGAGAGCTGCTTTTTATAAGAAAAAGAAAAGTGTAGAGAAGATTGTTGATCAGGCTTTTGAAGTTAAGAAAAAAGTATTTATTTTAATAATCAATAGAATTAGGACACTTAACAAGACAATTGATGTTTTCAAATCAAACAGTAGATGGAAAAGAGTAATTAATCGGACTAATTTTTGTAAAGTTTTTTCTGGAGAATGAATGCACAGTTCAAGTTGTGAGCCATTTTTTAATGAGGAGAGTTACTTCCAGGAGAATGATTTAGTGCATGCAGTTGACACCAGTGGTCGAGCGTATGAAGTGAAAGACGGTTGTCCGATTGAAAAAGAGAAACTTGTGCCTAGAGAACCAGAAGAGGTGTTATCTGATGGAGTTTTAGGGAGACGTACTAATGGTCCAGTGTACACTTGGAAGTGTAGTAGTATTTGTAGTGTGCGACAGGAATCAATTGATTTGTTTTGTAATTTCTTACGTACATATAGTAAAAAAAGTATAAAGCAGAAAGTGAAGTTGTTGCAAGACTTAGATCCTTGCAGAGTGAGAGGAATCACAGGTTTGCAAGGCCATTCACTGGCTTGTCTTTCTAGAAAAATCTGTCAGAGTGTTTTTCATCATTTTAGGATGTTCGCAGTGCATCATACCAAAATGAGGAAATTAGTGAGAATGTTGTATTATGCAAAATGTCCAGCACTTAAGCTTAAACAATTAAACAGTGCTCTTTTGCATGGAACAGAATTAGATGTGAAGAAGATTTGTGAAGAAATTGAGATTTGTTATTTTCGTGAAAAAGAGGACAGTGTAGAAATTGAGACAGCAATTCAAGGTAATGTGGAAGACAATGTACAGATTTTAAATACAGAAAAGTTTGAGAAGGAAATGACCAGTTTTAAGGTGAAATCAAGTGAAAGGCCGAATTTTACTTGTGTGTGTTGTCGACGGACTCATTATAAGATTCAGACTAGGTTAGTTGATTTATATGCAAAAAGTGAAAAGATGGATAATTATGAGTGGAAAGATTTAGCAACTTATTTGTGGGTGGAGAATTCTTTTGATTTGAGTTCTGATCAGCGTATTTGTAAATATTGTTATGATGAATTAAATCAAAACAGAATGCCTGCTAGAGCTGTTCATAATAATCTGGAGTTGGTAGACATTCCCCGTGAATTGATGGATTTAAATACATATGAGTCTATTTTGATTCAATGTGTCCATCCTTTTCAGGCAATTGTTCGCATGGAGCCTAAGATAGGGAAATTGCCTCCTACAGATTTGCAGAGAGGATTAAAGGGAAGAGTTGTTTATTTGCCCCTAGATTTGAAAAAAAAATATTGATACAATTGGTATAGAAAAAGTAGAAGAGGAACCTTTAGTTATTCTAGTTAATGGGGTTCCAAAAAAGAGTAAAACAATCTGGCAAGATTTAGTGGATGTTAGGAAAGTCAAAAAGGCAACGTTGTATTTAGTCAAAAACAATGAGTACTACAAAGATGTATGTGTTGCAGCAGAGGAAACAGCTGCAGATGAAGACAGTGATTGTTCAGGCGGCCAAATTGAAAAAGTTGATGTGTCTAGAAGTGAAGAAATATATGAACATTATACTGTTCATCCTTTGCATTCCAAAGAAGTAATGGGGAATGCAATTGAATTGTTTCAAATGAAAACAGCAAAAGGAAGTCCCATTAGTGTATGGGAAGAAAGTTTGGAAGCTCGTTGTTTTCCACAGCTATTTCCAACAGGTCGAGGTGGACGATATGACGATCGACCACTTCAAATTCCTGCATCTGAATATCGAACTGTAAGATTATATGCTGAAGATGCAAGGTTTCGTCAATGCATTCCCTATTTGTTTCATCTACTGTATGAAAGTGACTTGTCTGGGCTTTCTTATGCAGTAAACCATATTCTGAAAAGTGGAGCACATCTACAAAATGTTTCGGCGAGCGACTTTATGGAGAAAGTGAATCTGCAAGATAATATTTTAGAATGTCATCTAATCAATCTCATGGCATGTCAGCGTGGTACAAATGAGTATTGGTATCGTCGCCATGGGGAATTGAAATGTATGCTAAGAAACTTAGGAACTCCTACATGGTTCCTCACTCTTAGCTGTGCCGAGTATGCATGGGAGGACTTACTTCAATTTCTACGAGAGGCCAATGCTAATATACAAAATATAGAATTCAAAACACCTGGAGAACTGTGTTCTTTGGATCCAGTGAATGTATGCAGATATTTCAATCATAGATTTGAAGCTATGATGTATTTCATTACCAACAACCCTTGGAGAGGTTTTGGATTTCTTTTGGAGAAAGGAGTATCAAGCGAGAGGTGCTCCTCACATACATATGTTATTATGGATTAAAGATGCACCCAAGTTTGGAACAGATTCAGATGAGACAGTGATGAGCTTCATTGAAAAGTATTCAACATGTGCTGTTCCGAAAACTACCGAAGAAAACAATTTAAGGCAACAAGTTTTACGCTTTCAATCCCATCGTTGTGGAAAGTACTGTCGTCGAAAATTCAGAAACAAGGACAAGTTCTACACAAAATGTCGTTTCGCTTTTCCACGACCAGTGATTTCTAAAGGAAGAGTAAATAATTTAATGTCTTCTCTGCGACATACTGTGACGAGAAAATCACCAAAAAATACATACAATTTAAAAAGAAACGAAGAGTCCAAGTACATCAATGACTACAACCCAGTGATTTTGTCCATGTGGAATGCTAACATGGATATTCAATTCGTTGCTGACAACTCTATTGCTGTAGCTCGATATGTGACGTCTTACATCACAAAAAAAGTAAAGACAGAAGTGAAGGAAATGTGGGAGGACATTTCACATGAAAAGAGCCTAAGCAAGAAATTGTACAGTTACAGTCTGAAGATGTTGTCGCATCGAGAAATTGGAGTATATGAATGTTCTGATCGATTGTCGTCAGCAAGTCTCTATGCCAAATCTAGAACCATCATTTGGGTGAGTCTAGGTCTTGCTGCAACACGAAATCGAGTTTTGAAATCTGTACAAGAGATAGAGTATTTGGCGGAGAAAGAACCAGAAAGTACAGATATTTTGAAGACAAACATGTTGGAAACATACTATCCAAATAGAAGTCCTCACCTTGAGAACGTTTGTCTCTATGAAGTTCTGCAAAGATATATTTATAAGAGGAACATCAGAGAAGATATCAATAATGGAATATATGGAATCATTGGATTTGAAGGATGTCTAGTGAAACAGAAAAAAGGTCATTTGATTAATTATCGAAAATTGAGTTGTGAAAATCCAGACAAAAGAGAATTTTACTATTTGGCTCTTTTGCAACTCTTTAAACCATGGCGAGAAGAAGAGGAACTACTTGGAGATTTTCTCTGTTATGAAGACTCTTTTAATGCTACGAAGGATACCGTAGAATGTCCTGTTTTTCCAAATTATCTGCAAATGTTGAATGAAGAAATAGAGCAAGAATCAACAATTGCTGCAGAGATTGCGAGAGATAGTTCTCAAGGCAGTCAGAGTTCTGCTTCATTGAGTCAGGATCCACTAGGAGGACCAATTATCCAAAATGAAGCTGCCACTGCCATGGATGAAGTGGAAAGAGCTATGGGGCAAGCTCATGAGGATGTAATTCATTTAGAAAATTTGGTGAAACAATTAAACCTTGAGCAGAAACTGATATATGACGAAGTCACAGGACAGGTTGAACATGGATTGAGTCATGAGAAGAAAGAGTGCTCATGTACATCATTTAATCCTGTCCGACTGTACGTGAGTGGAGAAGCGGGAACTGGAAAAAGTTTTCTGATTAAAGCAATTGCATCTTATCTGCAGAAAAGGACTGAATCACCTCTGTCTTGTGTTGTTACCGCTCCAACTGGGCTGGCAGCACATAATATTAAAGGGATTACTTTACATCGTTTACTGATGCTGCCAGTGGAGCATGATAACAAATTGCAATATCACAAGCTATCTGGAGATGCGTGTTCCGAAGTTTCGAGAGTCCTGAAGAAAATGAAACTTCTTATCATTGATGAAGTAAGCATGGTGTCAAATATAATGCTTGCTATTGTGCATTTGAGAATGCAAGAAATTCTTAGAACAGACTATGATGTTTTATTTGGAGGAAAACACATTATTGTTTTTGGAGATCTTCTGCAGTTGACTCCAGTGAAAGGACAACCTGTGTTCAAAATGCTCACACATGAAGATACCAGGAAGTGCCTAGGAAGCATTGGAAACGTTAATATATGGTTAAACTTCAAATATGCAGAACTGCTTCAAAATATGCGGCAGGCAAAGGATGAAGATTATGAAAATATTTTACAAGATGTAAGAGTAGGAAAAATAAGTCAACAAGGGAAAGAAGCTTTACATGGACAGTTAATTTCTAATTTGTACCCAAATGAAAACATTCTTCCAGAGAATATTTTTAAGAAAATTAACGAGAAGAAATCTGCCATATGTTTGATGCCTACTCTGAAAGAATGTTCCATGTTCAACATCAAAATGCTGAAGTTAGAAAATGAAGAGATAGTGAAACTGGAAGCTATAGATAAAATAGAGCATATGGGAGCGACAATTATTTTGTCAGAAAATTTGAAATCAAAATTGGATTCATTGGAGAAGACTATATCTAAAACTGCTGGTTTTGAAAAGACTCTGAATGTTTGTTTGAATTGTCGTGTCATTTTGAGAAGGAATTTAAATGTTGAAAGAGGTCTGGTAAATGGAGCAATGGGTCATGTTGTTGGTTTTGTGAATTACAAAAATAGAGATGGAATTGAAATTATAAAAATTTAATTTGATGGCATTGATGAAATAGAACAAATTTGTCGTTGTTCAGCTAGATTTTTGCTCGTGAAAGACTTATATGTTCGCCGAAAACAGTTTCCTATTTGTTTGGCATATGCGGTGACAATTCATAAATCTCAAGGTTTAAGTGTAGATAGCGCTTTGGTGAACATTGGAAGTTCTGTGTTTAAAGAGGGTATGGCATATGTGGCTTTATCACGAGTCAGAACTTTATCAGGATTGTACTTGATTGAGTGTGACGAAACAAAGATTTGTGCAGATCTAGATTGTGTTAAAGAATACAATAGGTTAAGAAGAGAGTATGCTCCACATTTGCCTCAATATCCTCTGATTGAAAAACGTGTGGTAGGCCGAAAAAGAAGAAATGAGAGTAATTGCAGTGAGGTAGTAGCAAAAAGACAAAAAGTAGATGAAACTGTAATTGTAAGCAGAAGGAAAAAGGATTCTGATGAGGATGTTGTTAGATTTCAGTTTGAAAACAGTTCTGGTGTCAACTGCTATGCTAATGTAGTAGTTAATGTAGTTTTTTTTCTTCAAAATTTACAAAAACATATTGTCCAAAATCGGGAACAAACATTGTGCTGTTTATTGAATTCTGTGTTAGAGAAATGTAGTAGTGATAGAGGAAAAATAGAAAGTGTTTCAGAAATTAGGAATCTTGTAGACATATGTTCAGGTCAAAATCAATTTTTACAGATAATTCAGCAGGATTGTCAGGAATTTTTAATGTATATGATTGATGTATTGGAAGATGAAGGAGTAGATATAAAAAATCTTTTTAACCTTTCTTATCAATGGCAACATGACTGTGATAACTGTGCTTCATCAAGTACTACTAGAATAGACAGTGAAAGATTTATATATTTGACTTTACCAGACTGCAAATCAGTGCCTTTTAATAATCTAGTTAAAGCAGCTGATCACAATATGGTGGGTACCCAATGTAAGTCTGCAATGCTGTCCACATTATTTCTACAAAATTATGGTCACTATGTCATTTTAATGTTCCAACGATGTAGACCTGATGGAACTAAATTGACAACTTCTATTAAAAATTTCGTGGCTTCTCAATTATCGATATCAGGAAGAACTTTTGCAACTGTAGCTATTATTTTTCATGACGGTCCTTCTACAACTACGACCTGACTTCAAATGGTACCTAAGGAGTCATACAAACTGTAACACTAGTCATGTGGTCTACATGATCACATGCCCCTGCCATCTCCGTTATATCGGAATGACCTGCAGAAAAATTAAACAGAGAATATGTGAGCACCGAAGTAATGTGAAGTGCAAAAAAAGCACCACCAAAATGGCAAGTCACTATCTAGAGAAGGGCCACACCACTGAAGATCTACAGTGGGTCATCCTCGAGACCTTGTCCACGAAAGACAGAAATGCAGAAAAGATTCTTTACGAAAAAGAACAGAGATGGGTACATAGACTTAGTACCCATAGTGACGGATTGAACGATAATATTCCATGGCTCAGTCTCACACGAAGCTAATTGAGTGTCCAAACATTCATCAGTAAAATAAAACACACTCCATAACCTGCCCCCAGAGACAACAACGAAATAATGTAGGAGCCCCCTAAAATCATTTTCAACCATAATGATAAGACAAAGGGTTTCACCAGAACCACGTTCCCTTTCAACATGCAGCATCCTATGCAGTAAACGAGCTTTAATGTAACAATAGAACCCCGCTTTTCATTGTGTATGTTGACACTGATCAAAAACACTCTCACGGAGACCAAAAGTCACTTTCGTTGTCATGGTTACCATGGTAACCCCCCAAGTGGCCAATCAGCGCTGACTACGCCCAGAGCGACGTCTCTTCATCCCGACCCAGAAACTCAGTTTACCGTTTCCGGGTCAGGGAGAGCAGAACCCGCAACGAAGCTGACGGTGCAAGACGCAAGAGGTGCAAGCCACAACAAGCCTAAGATACAAAAACCGCAAGTATACTTAGACATAAGCAAACCCCTAACCCGATATTTCTTTCCCTTAGTCTGCTCGCAGCTCCCCTACCTGATTGGAGCGCCTAAACAAAGTGCGTGAGGTAACTGCGTTCGCTAAGAATTCAAGATCGATTTAGAACTCACGTATGATTAAACGCACATGATTTAAGAGTAAACCACCTAGCCATAGTCACTTTGAAAAACGAGTAGTGTGGACTGCACGCATGATCACAGGTATCTGTATTATCTGAGGTACACCCGCAATTTAAGTGGAATAATGACTGATATAAGCATGCTGTCCCAACTGCAAGCATGTTAAGGTCCCTCACACGAGTTTGGATTGGAGATGAATGAGTTGACATTGCCATACACTGGCTGTTCTATAAAGTATTGCCATTTTATCAGTTGTGAATGTGTCTATCATTGAAATAGACGGTTGTAGCAGATTTCTGCTCTATATGTGTCCCATTGTACCCCGCCCCTTGTTTGTTGATACGCAACCCTCCTTTTTCTTATTTTCCACAGGTACACTGCGACCTCAATAACAGAGAAACAGGTTTAACGTATTCCTATTTCTTACCACAACTTTCAGAGCACTGCTATATGTATATATTTTTCTCACTTTATTCACCTGTAGGTCCTGATGAATGCCTGTAAGTCCTAGTTAAGGCTGTTGAGGCAGAAACATGTCGACCGTTTTTTAGCCCACCTCCCTCTTTTAAATAACCTTTCTACTCCGAGTGCATCTATTACTCATAACCAGTTCTCTAGAATGCACTATTATGGAGTTTACTGGTCCCAAAAACAGTACCAATAAAACTATTATCTGACTTTTCGGGATTTTTTAGACTGTCTTACCCCTCCTCTCCCCCCCTATCACTGGCTCACTACTATACCAACCTTGGGTAAGAACCTCCTGGTGGAGGCTGCATAACTTCACTGACCTGATGATTATGCACACACGTGATTAAAGAAGCGGAAAACCAAGATATACCGCTAATTTTACCACCATACCCATCACGTGCATGAGGGTCTTTTATCTGGGACACCCCACATTCCTCCTGCATACCAAAGGTTGTGCAGGACAAGTGATCCTTCCCTACTTGATTAGTATACAAATCTAGGAAACTGAATGGATCAGTCTTTCTACCTCCCTCTTGTGATTATACAAAGGTCCTTCTACAACATCAGGGCATTACACATGCTATTTGAAAACTTCTAAAGGTTGGACCCAATGTAACGACACTCATTTGACTTTCAAACAACGTTTGCCTTTTGGCTTTATAAATTCATACCTAGTGTTTTTACAGCCAAAATTTAGGTAAAGGTAATTGGCCTATGAAGACGGGAGGAGTACTGATATATACTCATACATCTGACACTATTTGGCCAAATGGAAGGGTGCAGGAATGAGTAAAGAGTCATGACTGAAATAAAGGAGTATATGAAAATATTGAAAATATTTCAGATGTTCTTGGAGTCTAGAAAGTTGATTAAATGGAATTTTTACTGAACAGCAAAGTACTTTGCAACGAGAAAAGGACCTCCATGATATACTATTTGGCCTCAAGGAAAAGTAAGTCAATCAAAGATTAGTGTACATTTGTCATTTGTTAGTATCTAAGGTTTTTTTTAAAACACAATCTATTAGATTGTGGGGTTTTTTCCCGCTGTCATATGATGAGTAATTTGAACTCACTGTTTTAAGTGAAATTCAATATATTCTGAGAACAGCAAAAATAAACTATGTAACATGTTGTACAAGTTATTCTATACTTTGGATTGTGTAAATTAAATTGTATTCCCATTCTCTGACACTCACTTTCCTTTTTCCGTCCTCTTTCAGCACTTTTAACTCACTTATAATGTCTTTCTCTCACTCTCTGTAACCCCTGTTCCCTTACTCCACTTCTTTGACAACCCCTCATTTTCATTTCAACTGTCTGCATCACCTCTCTCCCTTGCATAACTTTTCAGCTTTCAGTCTCTCTGCTTTACTTCCCTTTTCCGTATTTTCCTCCTTTGCTCTTTTAGTAATTCCTGTTTACTCACTCAGCACTATTATCGCACTCTATCACTATAAATCACCCACTCTCCCTCGCTTATCTTTGTTTGCTCCTTACTTTTGACCTTTTCTATCTATTTTTCGTTCACTACTTCTATGTCCTCAGTGCCTCACTCTTCTTGTGTTATGTTCACTTGTGTTTATCTACCTTCTATCATTTTGTTACAACAACTTCACTGCTCCTCTCTCATCGTTCTTCGTCCCATTTCTTTTACTCTGGTTCCATTACTATCTCTCATTTCCTATGTTTCACACTGTTATGATTTTTAACCTCTTCATTTGTATCTTTTAATTTAAAATACATATTTTACTAATTATAACTTATTTTTTCTGCTCTCTTTCACAGATATAAAATGTACTAAAAAAATGTAATTAAAGTTACATTTATTATATGGTAAGTGTGACTAAAAAAATGTAGTTTGTCATCACCCTTTGCTTTAAGCTCACTAATATTTTCTCAACCAACCTCAGTCCTGTTTCTTTACTCTGCTTCCCTCACTTATTCTTATTCTCCATGTTTACTCCAATTTCCCTATTTCCCCTCTCATATTCAACTTCTTTCAGTCCCTATTCTTTACTTTACTTACCCTCTGTTCTCTTCCTTTGCTTCTTTACTCATTCTGTTTTTCTTAATTATTTACCTTACTCCTACACACACACCTCATCCCCGTCCCAACACATACACACATCTCTGACATACACCACACACACACATCACACACACACCTCATACACAGAAAAAAATCCCCCCACACACATACTTCACATACACACACACAACCCATTCAGGTACTGTTACCTTTATTTTCTCTGTCTTTTGTGTTTGTCACTCCCCATCTCTTATCCTAATTCAATTTTTCACTGTCTTGCACCCCTCTTTACTTATACTAACTGGTCTTTTCTCACCCTCCCTCACCGTTATTCATTTATCCCAGTTACGCCACTACCGTTCATTCTCAATTTTTTTCTGTCGTATCGTTTTTTTTCAACACCCACTCACATTCTCCCACTATCTCTAGTTTAGTGTTCTTCCTCTCTCTTCCCTTCTTTTGCTCCTTTAGTGATTTTACTTTTCTCATTTTCACCCTATTACACATTGTCTGTTTTTAACTATATAGTAAACAATCCCTCTATGTTTCTCCCTCTAGCTCTCTTTCTCTTAACATTACTTTCTTTGTGTTCTTCCCTCATGCTAACTCCTTCATTAATTTTTTTTTCTTTTTTTTTTGGTGCGCTCCCCGGTACGCGCCCCGGGAGCGAACCAGTTTGCGTACCCTGCAGAAAAAAAATTGACACAGATTCTTTAAAAATATAGGTTTATTTTTATAAAGTAAAGGTAGTTCTAAAAAGAACTGTTTTTTTTCTTTTTTTGTTGTTTTTTATTTTTTTTGAACATTTTGTACTTTTTTTGGCTTTTCTGAACACTTTTATATTTTTTTTGTATTTTTTATGGGGAGAAACAAAAAACAGGGAATTGTAATTGGCTCAACTGGAGCATGAAAAAAAATCAGGAAAAATTAGGGTTTTTTTGGACACTTATGGTTATCACCAGAAACCATAATAAGTTCAATGCTTTGCTCACCATAAGCAAGTAACTTGTTACAAAATTTGCATAAAATTTTGTAATCATTAAACTTTGGTTGGATAGTAGCCAATGTGTCTCTTACCCCCGAACCCGATGGAGTGGGTTGTTTTGATGTTGAGCCTCGAGCTGATGATGGGGGTAGTTTACTGCAGAGGTCCCTTAACTCTGCATTGGAGTAGTTGTTTGGATGCCAACGCATCATGTGGCGAATCATCATATGATTCCCGAAGGAATACTTTTTGTTAGGGTTGCCCCTGGATAGCTGATCACCACAAATTAAGCAAGTCACCTTTGCTGCGTTGACTTTTTAAAAAACCCTTGGGAGTTTGTAGAACTGCCATACAAAGTGCTCTTTGGGTTAGTAGGGCTGTTTATCTTCTGGCAGGAACTCCCTTGTCTGTGCCTCCTCTTCCTCATCCTCCTCCTCTTCCTGTTCACCACCAATATAATCTTCTGGTGGTCTTTTAGATGGTGGTGGTGGTGGTGGTGGTGGGCCAGATGCTCCAGCTGCTGATACTACTGTAGCCATTTTCTGAGATAGAACTCGAAACAGGTCTTACTCAGTCAAAGGACAAAGTCACAGTAAGGAAAACAGGAGGGGGCTTTCATCATTTGGAACCAATGAAAAGTGTTATTTTCAAGTCACATGATCCAAGCTTTCATCATTTGGAAACCAAAACTGATCTGCACCAATGAAAAGTGTTATTTTCAGATCACATGACCCGACACGCTTACGCTACGCGCCCCGGAGCGCGCCCCGGGGCGCTTCGCGTAAGCGCGTCATGACATTGCGCGATCGTATGTGATCGCATGATTCCGGGTGCGCTTACGCAGTGCGTCATATGACGCATCAGGCGACTACGCGAAACATAATGATGTTGTTTTCGTTCGCGGGAATAGCGCTCACGGGACGCTCCCCGGTACGCGCCCCAGGGCGCACCGTAACATTGCGCTTACCCGTGCGTTCACCGGTACATGCCCCGGGAGCGCTCCGGGGCGCGTACCAGGGCAAACAATAAAAAAAAAAAATAATATTTACACTATTTAAAATTTGTTATAAAAAGTATTACTTTCTTACCTATAGATATTTGCTATTAAAAAACCTATGAAATTCACTGAAAAAACCATAGGTTTCACCCCAGTTATAGTTAGGAATTAGCATTTAAAAAACCTATTAAATTCACTGAAAAAACCATAGGTTTCACACCAGTTATAGTTAGCTGGAAATTTTACTCGCATAAAACCATTGAAATTCCCACGTTATAGTTAGTTGGACTCACTACAACTTGCGCGTGCAATGCACTGCTGATGACGTCACATATTACATCACTCATGACATGGTCAGTGACATCACTCATGACATCACTGATGACACCATCATTGTGACAGAGTGACAGACCTCCTTTCACTGTAATGTAACCCTTGAAACACATATTCAAAAATAGAAACTAAAATTTTCAAACAAAATGGAGATACCCATACCAGTTACAACAACCAATTCAATAATTCCACCATCTATATATACATCCACTCATTCACCAACAGTTCTATATAGTCACTCATACATATACTCACTCATCATATGTAGTGATACACCTATACATCCTGTTACACACCGACAGTCATCCAAAAGTTACTCACACACATACTCACACATGCAAATAAACTATTGAACATCCATTTATTTGCATATAGAGCTATACACACACTACCACCTTACTTCTAAGGAAATTTACACATATTTATTCTCTTAAACAATCACTTATAGAAACACATACTTATTTAAACAGGAACTCTTACAATCTCATACTCTTACATATACTCACTTGCATACATCAATATTCACATATACTAGATTAAAACATATGTAGTTGCTGATAAAGACACTAGTGAAACAGTCATTCACTCACTAACACACACATATACTCACTCATCCACCCATACAGTCCTGCACATATGCTGTCTTCAAAACACATACAGAGAGTCAGTTATTCATGCATCTATGTGCTAAGTAATACCCCTACCAAACCATACAAACACTCATACTCATACTGATACTAAATCAAACATCTAATAACCCATATACATACACATGTAGCTACTCACCAACCCATGCAGCCACTTATACAGAAAGTGAAACACTAATCCTTATATTTAAATATTTAAACATTACTCACTAATATATGTATTGCCTAAGATACACTTATTAAGTCAGTTAACCAATCAATAAAAAAAAAAACCATCTAAACACTAATTTATTTTTCCAACAACTTTTACATATACATATATAACACATATTTATTTCTCAGATAAACACAAATTCACTGGATGGTGTCATCAGTGATGTCATGAGTGATGTCACTGACCATGTCATGAGTGATGTAATATGTGACGTCATCAGCAGTTCATTGCACGCGTAAGTTATAGTGAGTCCAACTAACTATAACGTGGGAATTTTAATGGTTTTATGCGAGTAAAATTTCCAGCTAACAATAACTGGTGTGAAACCTATGGTTTTTTCAGTGAATTGAATAGGTTTTTTAAATGCTAATTCCTAACTATAACTGGGGTGAAACCTATAGTTTTTTCAGTGAATATATATATATATATATATATATATATATATATATATATATATATATATATATATATATATATATATTCACTGAAAAAACCATAGGTTATAGACCAAATGTCATTTGAGATGTCATCAGTGATGTCATCAGTGATGTCACTGACCATGTCATGAATGATGTAATATGTGACATCATCAGCAGTGGATTGCGGGTGCGCGATATATAGTTAGTGCAACTAACTATATATGGAATTTCATTGGTTTTATGTCAATAAAATGTCCAGCTAACTATATATGGTCTCTAACCTATGGTTTTTTCAGTGAATTTTCAAGGTTTTGTAAATGCTAATTCCTAACTATATATGGTCTATAACCTATGGTTTTTTCAGTGAATTTTCAAGGTTTTGTAAATGCTAATTTCTAACTATATATGGTCTATAACCTATGGTTTTTTCAGTGAATTTCAATGGTTTTTTAATAGCAAATATCATAAGCTGTCGAATGTCAAGTACGTGGTAAGTAAAAACATTTTCGTGTTTATGCACACTGATCTGCTTTGAATGCTGCCCCCCACCCCTCATTTCTATTAGGAGTACTCTCTCTTTGCAGATAGTGAAGGGTAGTTAATGCAGGCCTTTGCCCCCGTTGTAATCCGTCGTGCCTGCTTCTCTCTCCATTTGATTGATTGTTCTCTTTGGTTCATTCTCTATTTACAAACAAGCACAGAGTCGCAATACTCTGTTTAGTCTTTGCAGATAGCGAAAAATCGTGTAAAAAAACAAAAGGAATCGAGCAAAATCAGTAGGCCACTAATGGGATCTCTTTTTGACCTCGCTAAAATAGAAATATTAGGAACAACCTGTTGAAAATAGCAATGTGTATGTACATAAGCGGCGTTCATTTGTGTTCACAGTACCCCTTGTTGATTGTTTGAATCGAGCATTCAATTGTTCGAAGTTGGTTCTCTTAAGGATCTTCTCTGCCTGCAAACGAGGAAGAATAGGAATATTCTCTCTCCCTTTGCAGATAGTGAAGGGTAGGTAACGCAAGCCTTTAACACGTCGTACCTATTTCATTCCTCATTGATTGATTGATTGTCCGAACATTGACTGTTTGGGAATTAGTTCTTTTTGGAGGTATTCCCTGTTTGCAAATAAACGTAGGAAAATCTTTGCAAGTAGTGAAAGGGTAGGTAATGCGGACCTTTCTCCCCCGTTGTAATCTGTCATGCCTATCTACTCCCCACTGATTGATGCACCTGTTTCACCCGGACCATTTACTAGAGATAGGTCATCTGGCCCAACAAGAGAGCACCCCTAGTGAAAAGGACATATGCAATAATAACGAAGTGATCACTGTATCCTGTTAACAGAAACTTTAGCATGAAACAACCTGGAAAGAAAAGAATAGGAAAACGAAAATCAGTAGGCCACTGATGAACTTTTTATTAAATAACAAACAAAGAAACGATAACAATACGTAATGATAAAACCTATTATTGTCCTAGAAACAAGAAACGTTAGAAGTAAGCCCGTAATAAGAAACCTGAAAACATCGCCCCTCACTGCCCCAAAACGTGTCTGTCCCACCGCCTGCCACGGCCAAATAACGGCAAACTGGGAAAGATAGAAGTCAGCAGACATCCGCCCCATTCTAGAAACTTCCAAAGGGCAACAGGTTTTCGGCTACGCCCAGCCGGAAGCAACACATATAAGGCGGGTCCTGCTGCCACGCCTCGGAGATCATCACGTAGGGTGTAGCCGGAGGAGAGGCCGAGGCCGAGGCCAGCGGGACCCGGCCAGGGGGATTGACAACGCTGAAGAGTTGCAGGGGGGGAAATGTCCGTGTCCTCGACCCTCCCCTCTCTCTCCCAGTCCGGCCGCGGTGGCCCTTGACAGTTTCAGGTAGTCCCGCCACATTCTCTACCGGTCCGGCCACCAACGGCCGGGGCCGATGGGATCCGGCTGCAGCCGATAAACCAAGGAACCCGTTCATGGGGCCAGAGCAAGGGGCGTCCGGCCGACATCCACCGGAAGCCCGGCCCGAAGACGGACGGGACACTTCTTCTTTCTTGAATAATGGCTTTGACAACACTGGGGGGGGGTGTCTTGCACATGCCTCCGACCCCCCCCCCCCTCGTCCTCATCGCCTGGTCCGGCCATAACAAATCTCAAGCGAGACGCCGTGGGGTGCACTGGGAGGGAGAGACGATGAGAACAGGCCTCTCCCGCCTCCCCAGTGGAGGCTTCCCACCTGCACCCTCAGCGCTCCAGGCGCCCGGAAAAGGGTTCTTCCACTGTGGCGATGCTGCAACGTCTCGCCCGGCAGGGTGGAGCCCGTCCGCTCATTTGACCCCGCGATCGCCAGTAGCTACCGAACTCTCAAAATGGCGATCGACCTGGCAAGAGCGGGCCCAGCATAAAGAAATGGCCCGGTCACTGGTTGACTCCACCACCGTAGTCCTCCACGACCTTGAAGATTCTAGAGGAGCCGCGGGAGTCTCCGACCCCCGCAGACACCCCCGATGGGGAATGACTGCCATGATCGCCCGTGGAGTGACGAAACTGTATCCGCGGGACGTCGGCGCTCCCATGCTGGCGCCAGCCTCACTTTGAATTACTAGAATCCTGCAAACCTCAGTTCCGGTGAAAGCACACTGTGACCCGGTAGGAAAAATTGTTGCACCCCCTCCCCTTTTTGACTGATAGTTCAAACCACCGATCCTTTCCTTTGCCCTTTTACCAGAACTTTGGACTGCCTCCCCCTCTTTTACATTTTCTAGAGAAAACAAAACATTAACCACTACATTAGCATAGCAGTTGACACCAGAACTGTTTTCAAATTGAAAACCAACAACATCTTCAACAGAATCCTTTTTGTTTCTGCTGTGACCCTGCTACAGCACAGGCATTGTCCCCAGCAGTAATTCTGCAATGCCGGTAAGAATAGCTGTGGTGCCTACTGGACTCACTCACCCCCGCGGCGCCCCACGCCGTTATTTGCTGGGCGGCAACTTACTAGACATCACCTTCGTGCCATCTAGATTTCAGCGCGTCCTGCTGCCTTGGAACTATTCGTGTTGGGAATGTACACATGCTCGCATGAGCTGTCACGAGCGTTCAGGTGTGTCTGGCTGCTCGTGACAAGCTCGTGTTGTGGGGACACTATGTTATTGTTTGAATATATCGAATGTGGGCAGTTATGGCTGTGATCTGTTGTCTGCATTACTAGCTTGGATTTGAAGACGTGAGCATCTGAATAAACTCTGTCTACTACAACTGCCTTCTCGTGTTATTTCCGACTTTCCTACACTGGCGACGAGCGGGAGTTCTTTACCTGCATTTAAAAGGACTTCGATGAAATAAGAATTCTTATTTATTCTGGAATTTCTTTTTTTTTTCTTTCTTCTGCATGAAAATCGTTCAGCGCTATCAAGATTTACATTGAATAGCGCCGGATAACTGTTATTCTAAAGGAAGC
Source organism: Lissotriton helveticus (assembly GCF_964261635.1). NCBI lineage: Eukaryota > Metazoa > Chordata > Amphibia > Caudata > Salamandridae > Lissotriton > Lissotriton helveticus. Next base: position 402,065,939 of record NC_136069.1, on the reverse strand, counting down.
GGAAGAATTCAAAGACCTAAAGGAAGCGGAAGAATTTAAAGATTATTTCTCACTTGTGTGGCGTTTTTTGAAATCGTCTATATTGACTCGCTGGCATTTTTACAGCATACGCGTGCAAAGGTTCGTGCATGGAACTTTAAACAACGCTTACCAACGCGACGTCTTCGTGTCATCGCGCAACGTTTGGAGCAGTAAAGAGGAGACGATCCTGCCGGTCTCTGGAGACGATCTTGCTAGTCTCTATCATCACGCAACGTAGGAGCAGTAGAGACGAGTCTCTTGGAGATTATACTTCACTGATCTCGTTTTGAGGCGTTTTTCAATCTGGAAAGAACTGTGCAGATCGCAACAACGATCAGTCATCACTCACCCTGTGGAAATCATACTGAAGATATTTATCCATTGGAAGGTTTCAGTGACACGCAAAATACGTGTTGTGTAACTTCAATTATTATTGTGACTTTAAAGTTGATATTTTAAGTTTATATATATATATAATTTTTTCTCTTGTTTTTTTTTTCTTCTTTCCTTATTCTTTATTTAAACTCATACATAGTGTGTAAAATAATTGAATTAGCATGTCTGGTATAGTACCTCCCCCTTCATTTTTGTCATCACCTGGTGAACCACCCATGGCTTGGGAGATTTGGGAACCTGTCTTCTTGGCTTATGTAGATGTATTGGAAGAAGGGGAGTGTGAACCAGAAAGGAAGCTATCACTGTTAAAACATTGTTTGGGTGGTATAGCTTTGAAAGAATTTAAAACATTACCTGCTTTAGTAAATCCGGGGAACATTAATGTGTACGAATATGCCTCACGACAATTAAGCTTAAGATATGGAAAAAAAAAAAATGTTGTCATGGAGAGGTTTATATTCTATTCTCGGAAGCAACGTGCAGATGAACCTGTAGAGGATTTTGTATCAGCTTTAAGATCCTTAGCTGTTACATGTGATTTCGAACACATATCTTATGAGCAAGTATTAAGGGACCAAATCTTGATGAGAACTAATAACAAAAAGGTGCAGGAACGTCTTTGGACAACCTCTGATATGTCTCTTAATAATGCCATAGATATTGCGAAGTCTATAGAACACTCAGAGAAATTTGTCAAGGAGATCAGGGGTAATGATAAAAGTGATGTTTTTAGTGTACCTAAAGATGTGGATAAGTTTAAGAAAAGTTTTTCGCAGAGAAATGAATTTTCTTCTAGAAATGATAACAAGTTTAGGAATCAAAAATATGAGAGAAAAACCTCAAAACTATTGTGTTTTAGGTGTGGAAGTGACGGACATTTAGCAGATTATAAGAATTGTCCTGCTTTAGGGAAAACATGTTCAAGGTGCTACAAGAAGGGCCACTTTACAAAATTTTGTAGATCAGTACCAGGGAAGATGAATTGTGTACATGAATGCTGCGGAGAATATCAGTTGGATGATGAAGATACATTTCAAGTTAACACTGTTATCAATGTATGTGAAGATGGAGACTGCACTAAATTTCCATCTTGTATTATAACTATTGATGAAGTGAGTTTGGAGATTTTCGTAGACTCATGTGCATGGTATACCATCATTTCCTTAAGTGTTTTTAGAGATAAATTTCCGAATAAGAAGTTACTCGAATCTGATGTATCCCCTGGTGGCTACACAGGCCACAAAATTGACCTAATTGGCTATTTTATTGCAAATATACAATTTTCTGACCGGCACATATCAGGAAAAATTTATGTGTCAAGATCTGGGTTGTCACTTTTAGGTTGGCCACACCAACACCAATTAGGGATGAAAATTGATCCCAGGGCTGATCCTCCTGTTTATGTTGTGCAACCGTTGAATGTATCAAGTGTTACTGGGGACAATTCACTACTTGTAGAGAATTTACGTAAATCTTTTCCCACTGTTTTCAGTGGTACTTTGGGTCGGTATAAAGGATTCGAACATGTCATCAAGTTAAGAGAGAATGCCATTCCTGTAAGACATAGAGTAAGGAATGTTCCTTTATCTTATAGAGTCAAGCTTAAAGAAATGCTAAAAGATCTATGTGAGAAAAATATTATTGAACCAGTTGAGTCGTCACCTTGGGTTTCTCCTATTGTGATTTCGGTTAAGTCCAACGGCGAACTCAGATTATGCATTGACCTCCGCAGTGTCAATGGTGCCATTTGGGTGGATTCGCACCCCTTACCCAACCTCCATGAGATGGTTTCGACACTGGCTGGTGCACAAGTTTTCTCGTGCGTTGATCTAGCAAGCGCTTACCATCAGGTGGTACTTGCTGAGGAGTCCAAGAACATAACTGCCTTTATCACGCCTGAAGGTTTATACAGGTTTTGTCGTATGCCTTTTGGATTGGCGAGTGCAGCCTCAGTGTTCCAGAGGTTAATGAGGGATACCTTGGAGGGTTTGAGTGGTGCCATAGCATTCCAGGATGACATTTTAGTGCATGGAAAAGATGACATTGAGCATGACAATAACTTAAGGTGTGTGATTGCCGCTTTAGCGGAGAAGGGCCTCACACTACGCCTTGACAAATGCAAATTTAGGCAAAAGGAAGTGGAATACCTAGGGCATACTATTAGTGGAATGGGAATCAAACCAAAGAAGAATCATGTTAAGAGCATCACGAATGCTCCTGTGCCTACATCAAAAGAACAACTCGTAGCCTTTTAGGCCTTATCGAATTTTATGCTAAGTTTATCCCAAACTTTTCGGTAAAAGTTGACCCGTTCAGATGTCTTTTGAAGAAAAATGCTAAGTTTGTTTGGACTGATGAAATGACACATGCCTTTCAGTCCTTAAAAATGTTTATTGTGAATGCTCCGTGTCTAAAACCTTTTGTTGTTGGTGTGAAATGCATCATTATGGTAGATGCTAGTTCTTCTGGTTTAGGTGGAGTACTTCTGCAGAAGGAGAGTGAGAAAGAATGGGTTGTGGCCTATGCGTCAAGAGCTTTGAGGGATGCTGAAAAGAATTATTCTGTCATAGAAAGAGAGTTACTGGCATGTGTTTGGGGAGCTGAGCACTTCAGACCTTTTTTGTGGGGTACGAGATTTTTTATAAAGACTGATCATAAACCTTTGGTGTATCTCATGGCTCCAGGTGGAGGCAGAACTATGTCGGCACGTCTCGCAAGGTTAGCTTCAAGGTTGCAATCTTTTCAGTGCACTATTGAATATGTTCAGGGCAAGGCGAATGTTCACGCAGATTGCATGTCCAGACTGATCTCTGATACGAATATTTCTGAAGCAGTTAATGAAGAGGAGTGTGAAGTTGCTTTCACTTTTCAAGATGTCAATTCAGTGTATGGTGAACGATTTTTTTTGCAAGAGGATGTTTGGATGGAAGAAATGAGTAAAGATTTGGAATTGTGCAGTGTCAAGAAGTATCTTGTACATGGTTGGCCGGAACAGAGGAAGTTATCTGGAAACATGATGGGGTTTTTTAAAGTTCAAGAAGAACTTGCTGTGGAAAATGGTTTAATTCTTCGGGGTGATAAGATTGTTCCACCTTTTCAGATTAGAAATTCCCTTCTCGAAATTGCTCATGAGGGACATTTGGGAATATCTTTCACCAGAAGACGTCTAAAGGAGTATTTCTGGTGGCCAGGTATTGACTCTTGTGTGGACCATTTTGTACGCCTTTGTTCTTATTGTTCTAACAGTGATAAAACAGCCGTGGCTTTACGTCCCGAACCATGCCCCGTTGATTTACCTTCAGGTCCCTGGCGGAAACTGGGGATAGACATTATTGGGCCTTTCAGTTGTTTACCAAAACAGGAGGCTTTTGGCATTGTTCTTATAGACTATTTTTCCAAATGGCCGGAGGTCAAGATGGTCAAAGAGGTCACTTCGTGTCAAGTTATAGAATTTTTAGATGAGATTTTTTGCAGAGAGGGGATTCCTCAGGAAATTGTGACTGACAATGGTCCGCAGTTTGTGAGTAAGGAAATGGAACAGTTTCTTGTTAAATGCGGTATTGTTCATAAGAAGATTGCAGTTTTCCATCCTGAAGCAAATGGCCAGGTTGAACGCTTCAACCGTGTGATCAAGGAAGCCATACAACTTTCTATCAAGGGTAATTTGAATTGGAGGAATGCCTTGCAATCTATGTTGTTAGCTTATAGGACTTCACCCAACTCTGTGACTCTGGTTTCCCCTTTTGAGCTTTTAAGAGGGCGGAAGCCCAGCACAAAGTTAGTCCCTTGGTGGCTAAAAAAAAAACTTAGCTGGTTCTGAAAATTGTTTCAAGGTAGATTTTGAAGCCGTTCAACACAGGGTTCAGTCGTATAAGGATAGAATGAAACGTGACATGACCAAAAGAATCGGTTCTACATCCAGTCGTTCTATTAAGGTGGGTGATTCTGTTCGAATTAAAAAGAAAAGAGGGTGTAAGTAAAGGTTTTCCTGTTTGGTCAAGTCCTAGGAAAGTTATTGAAGTTTTTAGAAATGCGGTCAGGGTTGATGGTGGTTCTGTGTGGAATTTGAGCAGGATTTCTTTATTTCATGGGCCTAGTCAATCGGTGGATGAATTGGATAGCAATGTTTTTTTTGATGTTGGAGAACAGAGTGACAATGGGGAACGCTTTCATGCTGAATGTAATTCTGGCAATACTAGAGCTACACGCTCTCATCGTTTACCTGTTCGGTTTAATGACTTTGTGATGAATTGATTTTTTTTTGCTGTTTTTTTTTTGTTTTTTTAAGGGGGGAAGGTGTGTTGGGAATGTAAACATGCTCGCATGAGCTGTCACAAGCGTTCAGGTGTGTCTGGCTGCTCGTGACAAGCTCGTGTTGTGGGGACACTATGTTATTGTTTGAATATATCGAATGTGGGCAGTTATGGCTGTGATCTGTTGTCTGCATTACTAGCTTGGATTTGAAGACGTGAGCATCTGAATAAACTCCGTCTACTACAACTGCCTTCTCGTGTTATTTCCGACTTTCCTACAATTCGCACAACAGACTGCTACTGACGACCCACCCCCAGGCAACATCTTCTGAATTTTCATAATTTGAAAGAACTAGTAACATGTCCTCATCAGGAATTTCCTCATGAAAAGTCTGCAATGATGATTCTTGTAACTCTATGGTCTCCAAACATTCGATAAATTCGCCATCAAGAGATTGATCAAAAAAATCATTCAAGTCATCTCCTCCTTGTGAGAATATTTCATTATTGGTGCTGTCAATTTCAAAAAATGTATTGGATAATTCAAAACAAATTGCCACGGTCTCTTCGTTGTTTAAATGTTTTTACTGTTTTTGTTTTGTTGTATATATTTATAAGTTATTAAAGTTTTATAATCCTACTACTTTGTTGGAGTGCTATATATTTTTAATGTGACACATAAATGTAAAAACTTTGATGTACAAAGAGTCATCCCTGGAATCTTCTGCTTCAGGCTCGGTCCCCTCCCCAATCACAATACAGGATGGTTTTCAGATAGTAGGAACACGTGTGGTGTGACGGATCTCATCGGGTGTGGGCCTTGATCTACTATAACTCCTTTGAAGAGGGGTGATTCTTTACAGCTGGGGCCATAAACTACATCTGCAGGGCTAGCTGATAGCCTGGACAATCGGACACAGAGGAAGAGGAGTGTCAGAGGGTGCGGTAGTGAATAGGGCGAAAAGGAGGTGTCGGGCGGGCACAGAGTGTGATTCTCAGGGAAGAGCAGCGCAGATGGGGAGAGGTTTATTGCCCATGCATAACACAGAGAGCGGGGGTGACCAGTGCCTGGGGAAGATGCTTGCGAGGGTGAGGAGCCATGCTACGAATCGACAGCGTGCAGAGAGTGGGTCTGGTCAAGGCATCTAAAATGGCTGCCGTGCACGACAAAAGTGTGGCATTTCAAAAAAGGCAAGATGGCGCAAACAATGTTTTTCAACACTTCCTCATTTCCTTCGAATCGAACGTTAACAGACGTTGGTGCATATTACCAAAGTTAAGCGATATTTATCGCTAACGATGCTTAGCAACAAATTTTTTACCGCTAAGCATCGTCAGAAATTATCGAAGATTAACCTTGCTATTATCAAGGTTTATCGCAAATGCGATAAAAAACGACCGCAATGCATTAATATCGCTGAAAACTCAGCGATATTCATGCATTACCGAGCTAATGCTCTTAGCCATGTTATCCACCTCCCATTGGATAACATGGCTAAGAACTGCTCAGGGCAGGTGTTAGTTTTTGGAGATATTCGCGCTTAGCGCGAATATCTCCAAAAGTTGGTAATAGGAGATATATATCTTGCATGTTGTAATGCAAATTATTGTGGTATAGGGAACTCATACCATAATCTCTCAGCAGAAACTGATCCTTTTGGGACCGCCTGAGAAGGCCTAGGGGGTGAGCGGTACTCTACTTTGCCCCCTTTTCACGTTCCGAACTATTTTATTTTACTCTCTTCTGTAATTACACAAAATAGCAGCGATAAGATGCATCAGAGACACACAGTGAGAGAAAGGAGGCCGGAGATGAAGAAGAGATGTCAAATACACATTGGAGATAATATAGTGGGAGAAGGGAAGTAAATATGAGTAAACTTACCATGTAACATAAAAATGTTGCACTCTATACTATAAGTCTCATTTTATACTACAATCACTTCGCTACAACCTCATAAATTAAAAATAAAAATGAATAATGTCTCAAACAATTTTTGATTTCTAAATATAAATTTATTCTTCTGAATTTTCTAAATTTGAAAGAACTAGTAACATGTCCTCATCAGCAATTTCCTCTTCAATCATCTCATCTGGAATCTCCTCATTAAAAGTCTGCAATGATGATTCTTGTAACTCTATGGTCTCCAAACATTTGATAAATTCGCCATCAACAGATTGATCAAAAAAATCATTCAAGTCATCTCCTCCTTGTGACAATATTTCATTATTGGTGCTGTCAATTTCAATCAATGTAGTGGAATCATTCAAGTCATCTCCTCCTTGTGACAATATTTCATTATTGGTGCTGTCAATTTCAATCAATGTAGTGGACAATTCAAAAGAAATTGCCACGGTCTCTTCATTGTGAGCCATTTTATTTTGAAATTGCTTGCTGTAAATTGCAGAAAAAAATAATCACTTTCATTTATCGTTTTTAGTAATACATAATATAAAACTAACTTTATCAAGTATTTAGTATAACAGAAGGACTGCAAATAAATAACAGAAAACATTTTTCAAATTATCTTCAAGTGTACAACATAGTTCCCCTTACAAATTAACAACTCACCTTTTTAAAAGTAGGAGAAGTGTTAGTACTGTGTAAATCAAACACCAGAAATTCACCACCAAAAATTCCTCACAAATGTACCTCAGACAGTAGTATCACAAAATGGCTGTGGTTTCCTCTCATTTGAGATATATACATAACCAATTAACTTTCATCACACACAAATACAAAACCAAAGTAACATTTTAATTGGTTCTAAATTTCAACACTTTCAAATGTGTTTTCCCCATGCAATTTTCCATAGGACATTTACATACGTCTACAGCCTGAATGGCTGAACGGAATTACACCAAACATGGCAAAATGGTACATCAAACCTAAGAGGTCAGGAAGGATCTACTATGCCCCCTTATGGTCATTTGCCCCTTCGCTTTGGCCTCCTCTTGTCTTTCGATCCTACCGAGAGACAAGATGGCGGCCGCTACGGACTGTTTGGAATGTTTACAGACGCCGGAGAACCAATCAGCTTCGCAAAGCTCCGTAACGCGAAAAGTACGCGAAGCGGAGCGCTGTTACAGATATATATCTTTTTCTGAACATTAATTTCTCAAAATCCACTGGAGCACATATATTGAGACCTAGCAAAGGCCCATCGGGCTACCAGTCCCTAATATTTTGCCAAGTTTCGTGCAAATCCATTCAGCCGTTCGATTATTATTATTATATTTTTTTTTGCCCCGCGGGGCCCTTTTAAAACCTCCACATCAAACCTAGGGGGTCAGCGAGGATCTACTATGCCCCCTTATGGTCATTTGCCCCTTCGCTTTGGCCTCCTCTTGTCTCTCGATCCTACCGAGAGACAAGATGGCGGCCGCTACGGACTGTTTGGAATGTTCACAGACGCCGGAGAACCAATCAGCTTCGCTTCACAAAGCTCCGTACCGCGAAAAGTCCGCGAACCGGAGCACTGCCCGGTCCCCTGTTACAGATATATATCTTTTTTTGAACGTTAATTTCTCAAAATCCACTGAAGCACATATATTGAGACCTAGCAAAGGCACATCGGGCTACCAGTCCCTACAATTTTGCCAAGTTTCGTGCAAATCCATTCAGCCGTTCGGGCTAAAAGTGAGGCCAACCGCCCTATGGAAAACTCAATGTTAAAAACACGTTTTGGGACCCCCCTTTTTTCTCGGCCCCCCCTTGACGAACCCCCCCCAAATTTTCAAGGGCTGTTCAGAAACAAAATGTGCCATTTTCCTGAAAATTTCAGCCAATTCCGTCCACAAACGCCAAAGTTATTAGACATAGAATTTTCAAAAATCCCATAGAGAAAAAATCCTAACTATATATACCTACTGGCGACCGCCAGTAGGTAATATATATATATATATACATATATATTCACTGAAAAAAACATAGGTTTCACCCCAGTTATAGTTAGGAATTAGCATTTAAAAAACCTATTCAATTCACTGAAAAAACCATAGGTTTCACACCAGTTATAGTTAGGTGGAAATTTTACTCGCATAAAACCATTGAAATTCCCACGTTATAGTTAGTTGGACTCACTATAACTTGCGCGTGCAATGCACTGCTGATGACGTCACATATTACATCACTCATGACATGGTCAGTGACATCACTCATGACATCACTGATGACATCTCAAATGACATCACTGATGACATCATCCAGTGAATGTGTATCTTTCTGAAAAATAAATATTTTTTATATATGTACATCTAAAGGTTGATGGAAGAATAAATGGGTAAATAAATGTCTAAATGGATGTTTTTTGTGTAAAATTGATTGGTTAACTGACTTATTAAATGTATCTTAGTGAATACATATATTAGCGAGTAATGTTTAAATATTTAAATATCTGTATCTGTGTCTCACTTTGTGTATAAGTGGCTGCATGGGTTGGTGAGTAGCTACATGAATGTGTATATGAGTTATTAGTTGTTTTTTTGAGTATCAGTATCAGTGTCTGTATGGTTCGGTGGGGGATATTACTTAGAGCACAGATGCATGAATGAGTGACTCACTATTTGTATGTATTTTGAAGACAGCATGTGTGCAAGACTGTATGGGTGGATGATTGTGTGTATGGGCGGGTTAGTGAGTATGTGTTTTTATAATTGATTGTTTAAGAGAGTAAATATGTTTCCGTTTCTGTAGAAGTATGTGTAGTGGTGTGTATATAGCAGTATAATCAAGTAAATGGTTTTTTGATAGTTTATTTGCATGTGTGAATTTGTGTGTGAGTAAATATATGGATGAGTATTAGTGTGTAACAGGATGTATAGGTGTATGAGTATATATGATGAGTAAGTACATGCATGAGTGACTATATAGAACTGTTGGTGAATGAGTGGATGTGTATGTAGATGTTGGAATTACCTAATAAGTTGTTGTAATTGGTATTGGTTTCTCCTTTTTTAAGAAAATGTTAGTTTCTATTTTTGAATGTGTGTGTCAAAGGTTATTTTATGCTGATAGGAGGTCTGCCACTTTGTCACAAGGTTGTTGTCATCAGTGATGTCATTTGAGATGTCATCAGTGATGTCATGAGTGATGTCACTGACCATGTCATGAGTGATGTAATATGTGACGTCATCAGCAGTGCATTGCACGTACAAGTTATAGTGAGTCCAACTAACTATAACGTGGGAATTTCAATGGTTTTATGCGAGTAAAATTTCCACCTAACTATAACTGGTGTGAAACCTATAGTTTTTTCAGTGAATATATATATATATATATATATATATATATATATATATATATATATATATATATATATATATAATATATATATATTATTTATTTATTTTTTTCTTTTGCAAAGCAATTTTGTAATAAATGTTCTATGGTATCCTACACAGTCAGGGAAGTAGAGTTCCTCCTCAAACTCAGGTGGTTGGCACAGAAGTTGGTCAGCTAATACACTCTGATCTCAGTCTGGCCAATCACCCTCATCCTCCTTCTGTGGTGTTTCAGCAATGGTGTAATTCGGTGGTATAAAATGTTGGTTCCGTTTAATCATGGTCAATCCCTCCACATTTTGAGGGGAGAGACTGGTCCTTCTCACTGAGGTGACTGTACCAGCTGAACTGAAAACATGCTCAGCAGACCAACTGTCTACCAGACAGACCAGATACTTTATTGCTAGCCTGCTGTCCTGTGGCCATTGGCTCATCTTCGCATACCAATACATCAAGGGGTTTTGATCCACATAGACCTCACTTGGGTCATCCAAAAGCTCATTAAACATACTCTCAATGGTCATTTGTGCTGCCACTTGCTTGACCTGTTGTACCTTCACCTCTACACTGGACCTCAGCTCTGCCATTTAATACCAAGCCAATGCAGAGGTTGTGGGCGATTCTTGTGTTCCTGTTGGTTTAGTTGCCCCTGTGTTCTTATTGCCAGTGTTAGCTGCTATGAGACAACAGAACTGCCCTGTCTGGAAGTAGAAGGCATCAACTCATTCTTTCTGTGTCGGGGGCTCTATGTTCCAGTAGTTCTTGTTCCAGGACTCTAGCTCACTCAACAATCCACTTCTTGCATTCTGAAACATCCCCTTCTGAAAAATGAATCAACGTGGCCAGTATTTGGTTGTAACATGGATCCAGTATTCTGGCACAGATAAACTCTTTGGATGACACTCTTTCTCTTTGCAGTCTTGTATTCTCAGTGAAGGATTAAGCTCTGAAAAAACGGTATGCGCATCTAGGTACTCATCTCCCACAGCTGTGAAACAGTCAGACACATTTGTAAACTGCTCCTGTAGCAGATACTCCAACAAGATTGCTTGGCTCACCGTACTGTCCTTCTTGCTAACTTCCCGTTCGAACACCTCAAAAGGAAGTAGCATCTCTGTCAGGCATTTCACTGGTTTCCATTTGTCCATACCAATGGTCATGCTTTTAGTTACATCCCCTCTTCTTCGCATGACATACTCATTGATCAGTTTGTACTGCTAAAACAGCCATTGTAATATGTAATAGGTTGAGTTCCAACATGCTGGCACCTCCTGTATGAGAGCTTTAACTGGTACTCTTTGTCACCCTGAATGATCATTAATTGCTTGTGGGGTTTAAAAGAATGGATGAAGTAAGTGCAGATTCTTCTGCAGATGGTCAGTAAGCTACGGACTAGGACTTCTTTTCTCAAAAAGTCCTGCACAATAATATTTGATACAATGAGCCAAACACAGGGCTCAGTAATGGCAACTTTCTGCCATGGCCTTAACTATGTTGCTGAGATTATCCTTGGCAACTAATCCAATTCTGAGACCTCTGTGTCACGGCCATTCAAACACCTTGCTGTTAAAGTCTGTATGGGAATTCTCCATGGAAAACATGGCTACTGGTGCATGCTGTTAAAAGCCCTTTAATGTTTCTTCAGCACTGAGACCTGTAGATAGATGTTGCCAACCCCCATGAAAGAGATCCAGTGTTCAGGATAATCATGTTTTCAGTGGCTTGACAACTGGTCCGCATGGCTGTCGTCAGGTGGATAGTATGAACAGCACTCTGCTGCAAAGCTTTTCCAACCAATTCCACTACATAGTAATGGAGCGCTGGCAAAGTAGGTCCTGCTGGGAACCTTCCATTTTGGGCAGATGGCTGTCACACTCTAAAAAATTCCTCTCCTTCCATAAAAAAAAGAGGGAGGAGGCCCAGTGCTCACATTTTAGCCAGCCTGCTGTTGTACAAGTGTGCCGCTGAGTGTTTGGGGTTGTAGGCCCCCTCATGCATGAAAATGCTCATAATAGTAATCTGGATTTTTTTGGTTGGTGGTGCCACTGAAGCAGCCAACTACTGGAGAGGACCAGGAGGTGACAGGCTCAATTACCATCTTGAGGCAGTCACTACTGTATGCTATGTTGTTTCCATGTGACTCTTGTGCCATTGCAAGGTTGCTGATAATGAGGTGGGTGATACTGATTTGTTGCTGGGAACAGGACTGCTTTGCATAAAGATGTCACTCTGTTCATCCTCATCCCCACCTACAACTCCCACTCTGATGGGAGACTCCAGAGCCGATACCCCTCCCACATCACCTTGGCCACCACCACATGCAGAACGTTTATTGATGTGCTCCTACCAGGGGAGAGTGTGATGCTTTTTAAAATGGCTTGCTTGGTCTCCAGTACCATTGTTTGTACCAAGATTACCTCGATGAAGGCTAGCACTGCAAATGGAGCATATTGCAATGTTGTTCTCCTGCTTGCTAACCATAAATAAGTCCCAAACTGGAGTACCTTTTCTGTGAGCCAACGATTGGCTCTCTGCAATGCGAACTTCTATAGAGCTAGTGGTGGATTCAGGTCTTGGCGCGGGGCTTGCAAATATGGGAGCTGACACAAGTGGGGGTGATGGTGCTACATCCCTTGGAGCAGGTTAAATAGGAGGGCTAATGTCAGTCTCCTCTGTGCTAGCATCCACAATAAGTGGCTTGTCATCATCCTCACCCTCTTCCATAATTGTAAGGCTTTCAGGAACTTATTTTTTCCTGTGCCTCTCCCGGCGTGTATCAGACTCAACCGGGGTCCAATCCGCGTTCGGATCATCAGAAGGGGGCTGGAAGAAGATGGTGGAGTACCCTTCCTTTTTCTTGCTGGAGAGCTGAAAGTCAATTTTTGTAAAAGAGGAGCTTCTAGCTCAGCAGGAGGCTCAACCTCCCGTTCTGCTCCCACTTCAGTAGGATCCATTGCTGGCTGCGGCTGGTAACCACTTTCTGGAGACAATTGGGAAGTACTTTAGGAAAAAGACAAATGCAATTCGGAAAGAGACAAATACAATTCAATGTCATTGATTGTCTCTGTCAAGCTTAACGTAGTTGCTGCCTCACTGAGAGGTATGGGCTTAGGTTTGTGTGGTGCCTTTGGTGCAGGAGTGCTGCTCCCAGGTTCCTCCCCAGATGCTGGTCTGGCATGCACATGTCTCCCAAAAAAGTGTTGTTGTTGGCACACCACTGGTGGAAATCTGCTTCTCCTTCCCACTGGCCACTTTCTTTGCAGCACCTTTCTAGTGGGCCTTCCTGAAGCTGTAAGTTGGCAGTGGCACTTAGCTGCACATGCTTAAGGGATGAAAGACTCATGTGACTGTCTGGCAGTACTGTGGGTGCTGTCTCATGTGCATCTAAATGCAAACAATCAAGAAAAATATTTAGTGAAATGTGGCATGGTTGCAGTTTGAATTAGTACAGACAATGTAATTTAGTATGGTTATTTAAGTTATCATTATTATCCTAAATAATTTACAAGAACAGTGAATTTCAAAGTCAAACCACACCACCAGAACTTAATATTTAATTTCCAATCAGGATAACAATTAAGATGTTTGCGTTGTGTGCAATACATGCATATAAGGGAGAAACTTGTGTAAGACAGGAAGGTGCACGGGGAAATCGAATATTCCTTACAAAATGAATGAAATGTGTGTTGTGCACCTATAGTTGGCAGGGTGTCCTTGGCAAAATGGAATAATCCTTAAAAAATGAATGCTGGTGTGTGTTGTGCATCTATGGCACCTTTAATACTAATGGGGTGTCCCAGTGTCCTTCAGAACATTGAGAATTAATTCTGTATAACAACAATTGGTTCTGTAGGGAAATATGTAATTTCTTTCAAATTGATATAATTAGATCATGATAAACTAGGAAATGCCAATCAATGGTATGACACATAAAATATTACTAATAGATGAAATATTAAATCACAACTGACAGAAACACTGTACTGTACATGGTATATTAACATTCAAATATCGTGAGGAAACACAAAAGTAATATATCCAAAACACAGGACTGTTGCTCGACATTACCAATGAAATAAATAGCTGCCATGCAAAGTGTGCGCAACATAAAAAAGAATGCAATATACAAGACACTTGACATTAAACAGAAAACACAAAATATCTTAATTGGATATCCATTTATAACTGTTTAGAATGGTCAAACATATATCCTTGTTTCTTGGATGGAGATATGAGACATTGGTATGGAACACATATTCATATTGTCAACGTTTCAACCCTTACAACTCATGTTTTCATACAAAATATCACAGTGGGTCCACATCAGGAGTTGGGAAAGTCAAAACAGCCTGTGTGATGAAGGTTAATGGGTGTCAGCTATAGAATGAAGTAAATGAGCTCAAGTGTTAAAAAAAGGGGGGGGTTATTGTGACATCCTGGCACCCTTGAATATGTTCCCGCTATTACCGATTCGGTAATACCGAATCGGTAATAGTAAATGGGAAGGTATTCCTTATTACCGAATCGGTATTACCGATTCGGTAATAAGGAATATTACAGTATTGGTAAATCTTACTGACTTTTTTACCTACATCATAATTACCAATTCCTAAATACCGAATTGATGAAATTCGATATTTAAGAATCGGTAAATTGAGATTACCTACATCGGACCCTTAGTGTGTAAAACTAAAGTACTAAACTTACCAAATATTCGAGTTGGGGGAGTTCTGTCAGAGTCAGGGTTGGACAAGTTTCTGCATTCATACAACACAAGGCCTGATGATGACGAAAGACGTTCTTCTATATCTAAAACATGGATCATTTTATATGGTAGTGGGTGAAATAAAATGGGGTCATGTGGGCTATTGCTCAGGTAATAGAAGATCATGCAGTGAATTGGTGTCACGTTCACCACATCCACCCCACCAAGTGTTTGATCTATGTATGGTGTATTAAGTCATGTCACAATAAATCACACAGCCCGGGGTAAGAGGGTTAGGGGTTTGATGAATGGATGGGAAAGGGGAGCTTGGAAAGGTGTGACAAAGACAAACTACCACAGAACAACACAATATTCATTGGGCGATGAGCAGCATATCATCAATCTGTTGTAGGAAATGAAGGAATAACTGTGACACAGTTCAGTTAAATGCATTGCAAACAGAAACAGTCCTTCAGCCCCTGAGACCCAAATTATTCATATATCTAAATGTTCTGCCATCTAGGTTTGAAAAATAGTAAACAAATTATGAAGGGGTGAGGAAAACGGAGACAGTTCTAAAAAATTGTTCTGAAAAGAAAAACAATACTGTATTGCCAAATTGGGTGGTGCATCTGATAGAGCGCGTAGGTCACCCCGACTTATAATTTGCCATATACACATCGGGCCCATAATTTCAATTCACTATATTTATTAATCGGGTAACCTTACGCTCTACTACCAGTAACCCAGTTCCTTCCTATATATTTCCAATGTACCCGATTTACCAATCTGACTGTTACGGTTACCTATGATCACAATGGATCAGGGAGCTAGTTGTAAAAGAAAGGCAGACACAAAATATGCTTATCATTTACTATGTTTGCACTCATATAATAACCAGAGAGTCAGGAAGTTTTAAAACCTTTATCTATAATTCATCAGATTCAGAAAGCATAAGGTTCACAGCAAGTAAACTGTCAATAACTAAGATTATAAAGAGCACATATCCATATAGGAAGTAAATAAGACCAACCATTTAGGATAAAGAAAGGGAAGGTAAGAAAAGGAACATACTAATACGAATTTTCAGTGATGAGACTTGATACTAGTGACAAAAAGACGGGAAAAATAAGGAACATACTAGAATTTCACAGTTTGAATATACCCCTTGAAGGTGGGTAAGGAAAAAGAACTTGAATCCGTACTATGATAGTTTTGAGACATGAAGTAGCTATAGGGAAGGTAAGACTGGAACATGCTAATATTCAGAGTTATGACTTTAAATTCAATAAAGGGTGGGTAAAGAGAAGGAACATCTATTTATTCAGAGACAGTATTATTTCACCTATAAGGTAGGGGGAAAAAGTGGAACAACGATTTTCAGTATTTTATAAAGAGGTAAAGTAAGGGAAAAAGACATATGCAGTTATGATTAAGTAAAAATTCAGGCAAGGATGAGAATAAAGAATGCAAGTGTGTTTCCCTAACAGCTCTATATTTACCTAGCATGGTGTGGAGACCAACCCTGGCCACGGGTCAGTTAAGGACAGTAGGAATCCCAAGGAAGATAGACGCCAGTAGGCCACCAGGTGCAGAAGGGACACCCCAGGACAGGACAGGAAAACCAGATTAGGATCAGGACAGGATCACCAAGGTAAGACCAGCACCCGCAGTTCGGTAGCAACGCCTGCGCTACACCCTCTCTGCAGTTGTCAGTCAGTACCCCAATTGGGTTATTGAATTCCCCAGCAAAAGTGCTCCGCCAGCACTTAAGGTTTCCCAAAACCCCGCTTGGGTCTCTGGAAATTACGGATAGAGTGCTCCACAGCTCTCTGAATCAGTCACCTATTGAGTGCGTTGGGTCAGTGACAGGTCAGCTATTCGGACAAGTCGGACAATTTCTCTAGCTAAACCTAGGCTAGTTATACTGTTTTCGGGTCAGTGTACCACCCCCCAAATGTTGCAAGTGTAAGAATCCCCAATTTCGATTGGTCCAAAGAAAGGACAGGTCAACACACCAACCAGGATTTGACGTTCTCAAGCCTCAATTTACATCTCTTGGGACCGCCTATTGAATTTGGGGTTCCCATGACATGTTTTACACATTACAATGGCTAATACAAATTTTATTACAATTGTTTCAAATGTAGTACAGTTCAGCTCCGTCTGCTGGGTCACAGGTCGGTTCCCAGGAGCATCTTGTCTGTGGCAGCCAGCTGGCTGGGTTCCACTGGTACAAGGTTTTCTTCCCTCTGCTAGGATGACATGCGCAGTAGGGACTTCTAAGATGGGGTAGTAAACGCCTCCCAGGCCCAAAAGATTTGATTCATGAAAAGTAAAGGAAAACAATTTAGAACATAGAAATAAATTAATACACTGTATACCAGGAATCCCTATATGACTCCCCTTTACTTTATACTAACTATAGCATTAAGATTAGTGCATAGACAAACAGCACGGCAAAAGCTGCAGTGCAAGCTTCGGCATGTGAGAACAGAAAGCAGCCATCTTAAGCCTAGTGCGCAAGTGCAAAGATTTCCCACCAGAACTGCGAGTACGTCACGTCACGTGAGTGTGACCAACCCATGCGCAGAAGAAATTCCCGCTAAGCAGCGGCCATTTTAAAGGCAAGCGTATTACGGTTAGTAAACACATAGGCAAGCGTCTCTGGGACACCCAAAATGTAAGAATAAAGGGGAAATTAATAAGACAAACAGGTTGATTTAGTTTCATTAAGGTTATTTGAGGTTCTTGATACAAGCAAGTCGCTTTACGTGTGAATCCTTGCTCCATCACATCTGCATTCGACTTAGATTGTCCATCAATCTTGCGTGCCTGGCTGAAGCAGTCCGGTAAGGTAAGTGTTAGGGAGCTTTCACATTTTGTGCAGGAGAAGAATAGGCCTGCGGAATGTAAAACAGAAAGGATATTTTGGAGTCAAGGAGAAGGACAGAACAGAAGCTAAGTGTACCAAAATGACTCAGAGAGGCAGAGCAACAGCATAACCTGCTGCAATCAATTATTTTATGACTCACATACGATCGATTAACTGAAAATGAGAGCAAATTACAACCAATCACAGGCAAGTGGCTGCATGTACCCGACTGATCAAGCTCTCATCTGTCAACATAACATTAAGCCAAGTGTGTGCATAATGTGATGACATCACATGCCTGTCTCCAGTTACTCATAACAACAGGCTCCCCACCTGACCACATAATAGAGGAGTTTCAAATTTGAGCAAGCACACATACTCAGCAGCATTGCATTTCCCAAATGAAGGCTTCTCTCATCAATTCACAGAGCTGAGTAGGCCTCTTAGAGTCATTATCATGTTTGTCTCCATAGTTGATAATTTCATTCTTCTAGCTGTTGTTGAGGTAGTCCCGTCCTGAGTCCTTTCATTAGCCTTTTAACTCTGAGTAACAATTAATCTGTCCAACTCCATTCCTGCTTTCGTCCCAAAGGAGAGAGCTTGACCTGTACTACACTGCTGTTCATGAATAAGAAGGAAAACCCTGGGTAAGATTTTTGTGTAGATTTTTCTTTGTTATTAAATGGTATAGAAAGGACTTTGAAGATTAATTTGCGAACCAGTTACCAGAAAAAAAAAAACAGAGTGGACCCGGCAAGCAAGTCTCGCTAAGTGTGAAAGGGAAGTGCGAATCACCTTCAGGAAAAATGTCGACCCATCATGCTACTAACATTTACATATCATCACAATCAAAATTACAAATTATAAATGGACACCCTACCTCAGTGTCTGCCACCACATGAATCGGTTAATCACTCACAATCACTCATTGGTGCAATATATACCTTTACCAATCCAAAAACAGTGGTACACAGTTGATCATCCTCTTTGATGCATGCAATACTCATTGGGGCAGTCTTTGTGAATCAAATGTCCTGAGACAATCCTGCTAGGGGATGAAAAAAGGATAGGCATGGGATAGAGACAGGCATTGTTACTCCAATGTCCTTCAAGTAAATGGTGGGGACTTCATCACGGCACACTGGTCCAACTCCAATCCGGCCATACATGTGCCCAAATTGGTGGGGCTGCATACGTTTAGTCAAACAAAACAAACAAAATAAATATTATAATGTTCCTAAAGCGATATATATATATATATATATATATATATATATATATATATGTATATATACATATATATATATATATTACCTACTGGCGGTCGCCAGTAGGTAGTTATAGTTAGGATCGATTTCCATAGGGAAATCACAACATTCTATTTGGAATAACTTTAGCGCCGGTTGAGGAATCAGCCTGAATTTTTCAGCAACTTTACCTCGCGGCGCTCCGCTCCTTCCCTGAAAGTCATTCGTCAAGCGGGGGCCGAGATAAAAGGGGGGTCCCAAAACGTGTTTTCCCCATGTTAATTTCCATAGGGCGGTCTGTCGCACTTTTAGCTCGAACGGCTGAATGGATTTTCACCAAACTTGGCAAAATTGTAGGGACTGGTAGCCCGATGTGCCTTTGCTATGTCTCAAGATATGTGCTCCAGAGGATTTTGAGTAATTTAGGTTCCAGAAAATTTATATATCTAGAGCCGCGCCCCGGTACGCGTACCGGGGAGCGCTCCGGGCGCGCCACGCGACTTGCGCACGGCAAGCTGATTGGTTCTCGGGTGTCTGTAAACATTCGAAACAGTCCGCAGCGGCCGCCATCTTGTGTCTCGGTAGGATTGAGACACAAGAGGTGGCAAAAATCAAAGGGGGAAATGAGCAAAAGGGGGCAGGGTACACCCCCCCTGACCCCCAAGGTTTGATGTGGGGGCCATAAAAGGGTCCCGCGGGTAAAAAAAAAAAAAAGAAAATTCCGATTTTCGCCGGGGGGAGCACCCGGTACGCGCAACGGGGAGCGTACCATGGAGATAAAAAATGACAGACTTTTTTTAAAAAAAATAGCATTTTTTTATAAATTGGAGGTAGTTCTGAAAATAACTTTTTTTTGTTTTTGTTGTTTTATATTTTTTTATACTTTTTAAAACGATTTTATATTTGTTTTGGATTTTTTTCAGGGGAAAAACAAAAACAGGGATTCCAAAACTGCTCAACAGGAGCAAAAAAATGGGAACATTTAGGGACTGGCAGGGCAGCGGTGTTCCTGTTTCTTTATAGCAATGAGTTCAACACTCTGCTCCCCATAGCAGAGCAGTTCGTCACACTGCGTACACAGAAATTTGATGCCTGCAAACACCGGCTGTATGTTAGGGACCATTCTTCCACGGGGTGATCCCGAAGGTGTTGCTCCACCAGTGGAGGTGCTGCCGCCATCTGTGGGTAAATTCCGTGCCAGCTCCCTGACACTCTCCCTGGCAAAGTTGTTTGGGTGTCTTCTTTTGACATGCCTGATTAAATTGGCATTTCTGAAGCTATATTTTTTTAGAGGATTGCCTCTGGATAAAGTACTGCCACATATTTTGCAGGTTACTTTTGCAGCATTGACTTTTTTTTGTCCTTCAGGGATGTCACAGAACTTCCAGATGAAGTGGTTCTTTTTCTTCTGGTGAGGAGGGTCCTCATGCAAAAATTCATCGGAATCACTGCTGGATGACTCCCTTGCAGCCATTGGTGTAGATCAGGAAAGTAGGAGATGAAGACAGTACACAGAACAGCTCTTGCTCTCTCCAAGTACAAAGCAATAGTGAGAGAAATGGGTGGGTTTCTCACAATTTGGAAAAAAAAAAGTTCTGAACCAATGAAAAGTGTTATTTTAAAGACACATGGCTTGACGCGCTTACGCTACGCGCCCTGGGGCGCGTCCCGGGGCGTGTATCGTAAGCGCATCGGGGCGCTTACGTTGCGCGATCGTATGCACTTCCGGGTGCACTTACGCGGTGCGTCATAAGACGCATCTCGCGGCTACGCGAAATGTGTCTTATGACGCAGGGCATGGCGGCTACGCGGTACGTCACGATGTTGTTTTCGTTCGCGGCAATAGCGCTATCAGGACGCTCACCAGTACGCGCCCCGGAGCGCGCCGTAACATTGCGCTTACCCGTGCGTTCACCAGTACGCGCCCCAGGAGCGCCCCGGGATGAAAAATACAAAAAAAATACAAAAAAAATTGACATAATTATACAATATAAAACTTGCTTTAAAATGTATTATTTTTCATAACTATAAAGATTTGCTATTAAAAAAACATTGAAATTCACTGAATAAACCATAGGTTTCACACCAGTTATAGTTAGGAATTAGCATTTAAAAAACCTATGAAATTCACTGAAAAAACCATAGGTTTCACACCAGTTATAGTTAGGAATTAGCATTAAAAAAACCTATGAAATTCACTGAAAAAACCATAGGTTTCACACCAGTTATAGTTAGGAATTAGCATTAAAAAAACCTATTAAATTCACTGAAAAAACGATAGGTTTCACATCAGTTATAGTTAGCTGGAAATTTTACTCGCATAAAACCAATGAAATTCCCACGTTATAGTTAGTTGGACTCACTATAACTTGCGCGTGCAATGCACTGCTGATGACGTCACATATTACATCACTCATGACATGGTCAGTGACATCACTCATAACATCACTGATGACACCATCCTTGTGACAGAATGATAGACCTCCTTTCACTGTAATGTTAGCCTTGAAACACATATTCAAAAATAGAAACTAAAATTTTGAAAAAAATAAAGATACCCATACCACTTACAACAACCAATTTAGTAATTCCACCATCTATATACACATCCACTCATTCACCAACAGTTCTATATACTCACTCATACATATACTCACTCATCATATGTAGTAATACACCTATACATCCTGTTACACACCGACAGTCATCCAAAAGTTACTCACACATATACTTACACATGCAAATAAACTATTGAACATCCATTTATTTGCATATAGAGCTATACACACACTACCACCTTACTTCTAAGGAAATTTACACATATTTTCTCTTACAAAACACATATACTAATCTAAACAGGAACTCTTACAATCCCTCACTCTCCCATATACTCACTTATATACATCAATATTCACATATACTAGATTAAAACATATGTATTTACAGATAAAGACACTAGTGAAACAGTCATTCACTCACTAACACACACATGTACACACTCATCCACCCATACAGTCCTGCACATATGCTGTCTTCAAAACACATACAAACAGAGAGTCAGTCACTCATGCATCTATGTGCTAAGTAATACCCCCACCAAACCATATAGACATTCATACTGATTTAAAAAAAACATCTAATAACCCATATACATACACATGTAGCTACTCACCAACCTATGCAGCCACTTATATACAAAGTTAAACACTAATCCATATATTTAAATATTTAAATATTACTCACTAATATATGTATTCACTAAGATACACTTAATAAGCCAGTTAACCAATCAATTTTGTTAAAAACATCCATTTAGACACTTATTTAAATATGTATTCTTCCATCGACTTTTACATATACATATATAAAACATATTTATTTTTCAGAAAGACACACATTCACTGGATGGTGTCATCAGTGATGTCATGAGTGATGTCACTGACCATGTCATGAGTGATGTAATATGTGACGTCATCAGCAGTGCATTGCACGGGCAAGTTATAGTGAGTCCAACTAACTATAACGTGGGAATTTCATTGGTTTTATGCGAGTAAAATTTCCAGCTAACTATAACTGATGTGAAACCTATGTTTTTTTCAGTGATTTTAATAGTTTTTTTTTAATGCTAATTCCTAACTATAACTGGTGTGAAACCTATGGTTTTTTCAGTGAATTTCATAGTTTTTTTTAATGCTAATTCCTAACTATAACTGGTGTGAAACCTATGGTTTTTTCAAAGAATATATATATATTTTTTTTTTTTGCAAAGCAATTTTGTAATAAATGTTCTATGGTATCCTACACAGTCAGGGAAGTAGAGTTCCTCCTCAAACTCAGGTGGTTGGCACAGAAGTTGGTCAGCTAATACACTCTGATCTCAGTCTGACCAATCACCCTCATCCTCCTTCTGTGGTGTTTCAGCAATGGTGTAATTCTGTGGTATAAAATGTTGGTTCCGTTTAATGATGGTCAATCCCTCCACATTTTGAGGGGAGAGACTGGTCCTTCTCACTGAGGTGACTGTACCAGCTGAACTGAAAACATGCTCAGCAGACCAACTGTCTACCAGAGAGACCAGATACTTTATTGCTAGCCTGCTGTCCTGTGACCATTGGCTCATCTTCGCATACCAATACACCAAGGGGTTTTAATCCACATAGACCTCACTTGGGTCATCCAAAAGCTCATTAAACATACTCTCAATGGTCATTTGTGCTGCACTTGCTTGACCTGTTGTACCTTCACCTCTACACTGGACCTCAGCTCTGCCATTTAATACCAAGCCAATGCAGAGGTTGTGGGCGATTCTTGTGTTCCTGTTGGTTTAGTTGCCCCTGTGTTCTTTTTGCCAGTGTTAGCTGCTGTGAGACAACAAAACTGCCCTGTCTGGAAGTAGAAGGCAGCAACCCATTCTTTCTGTGTCGGGGCTCTATGTTCCAGTAGTTCTTGTTCCAGGACTCTAGCTCACTCAACAATCCACTTCTTGCATTCTGAAACATCCCCTTCTGAAAAATGAATCAACGTGGCCAGTATTTGGTTGTAACATGGATCCAGTATTCTGGCACAGATGTACTCTTTGGATGACACTCTTTCTCTTTGCAGTCTTGTATTCTCAGTGAAGGATTAAGCTCTGAAAAAAGGTATACGCATCTACGTACTCATCTTCCACAGCTGTGAAACAGTCAGACACATTTGTAAACTGCTCCTGTAGCAGATACAGCAACAAGATTGCTTGGCTCACCATACCGTCCTTCTTGCTGACTTCCCGTTCGAACACCTAAAAAGGAAGTAGCATCTCTGTCAGGCATTTTACTGGTTTCCATTTATCCATACCAATGATCGTGCTTTTAGTTACATCCCCTCTTCTTCGCATGACATACTCATTGATCAGTTTGTACTGCTGAAACAGCCGTTGTAACATGTAATAGGTTGAGTTCCAACATGCTGGCACCTCCTGTATGAGAGCTTTAACTGGTACTCTATTGGCACGCTGAATGATCCTCAACTGCTTCTGGGGTTTAAAAGAATGGCTGAAGTAAGTGCAGATTCTTCTGCAGATGGTCAGTAAGCTACGGACTAGGACTTCTTTTCTCAGAAAGTCCTGCACAATAATATTTGATGCAATGCGCCAAACACAGGGCTCAGTAATGGCAACTATCTGCCATGGCCTTAATTATGTTACTGACATTATCCTTGGCAACAAATCCAATTCTGAGACCTCTGTGTCACGGCCATTCAAACACCTTGCTGTTAAAGTCTGTATGGGAATACTCCATGGAAAACTGTGGAGAAGTGTGGCTCACTGGTTAGAGGAGGCAGACCTGGAAGCAGAGGTCAGCCTGGGACCAGGGTTCAATTCCCGGCTCGGCGGGGTCTTGAGTCCTAAAATGTCCATGGACTCGACAATTCTCGCTCCGGTACCTACTCGATTCACGGGTTCACACTCTGTGACTCTGGGCAATAGCTTGCTTAATCTGCACAACGGCCCCTCGCGGCGGGATGCCTGGCTTTCACCTTGCGGATATCCTGTCGGGGTTATCTCACAGGGGAATACCAGGACGGGTTCCCTAAGCAAGCGCTTAGAAACCGCTCGGTGATTTGCGCTATATAAATTCCTGTACATTTACATTTACATTTACAAACATGGCTACTGGTGCATGCTGTTAAAAGCCCTTTAATGTTTCTTCAGCACTGAGACCTGTAGATAGATGTTGCCTACCCCCATGAAAGAGATCCAGTGTGCAGGGATAATCATGTTATCAGTGGCTTGACAACTGGTCCGCATGGCTGTTGTCAGGTGGATAGTATAAACAGCACTCTGCTGCAAAGCTTTTCCAACAATTCCAGTACATAGTAATGGAGCGCTGGCAAAGTAGGTCCTGCTGGGAACCTTCCATTTTGGGCAGATGGCTGTCACACTCTAAAAAATCCACTCCTTCAATAAAACAAAGAGGGAGGAGGCCCAGTGCTCACATTTGAGCCAGCCTGCTGTTGTACAAGTGTGCCGCTGAGTATTTGGGGTTGTAGGCCCCCTCATGCATAAAAATGCTCACAATAGTAATCTGGATTTTTTTGGTTGGTGGTGCCACTGAAGCAGCCAACTACTGGAGAGGACCAGGAGGTGACAGGCTCAATTACCATCTTGGGGCAGTCACTACTGTATGCTATCCATATGACTCTTGTGCCATTGCAAGGTTGCTGATGATGAGGTGGGTGATACTGATTTGTTGCTGGGAACAGGACTGCTTTGCATAAAGATGTCACTCTGTTCATCCTCATCCCCACCTACAACTCCCATTCTGATGGGAGACTCCAGAGCCGATACCCCTCCCACATCACCTTGGCCACCACCACAAGCAGAACGTTTATTGATGTGCTCCTACCAGGGGAGAGTGTGATGCTTTTTAAAATGGCTTGCTTGGTCTCCAGTACCATTGTTTGTAC
The DNA here is from genome assembly GCF_964261635.1 of Lissotriton helveticus. NCBI lineage: Eukaryota > Metazoa > Chordata > Amphibia > Caudata > Salamandridae > Lissotriton > Lissotriton helveticus. The sequence continues at coordinate 402,040,715 of NC_136069.1, read as the reverse complement.
CAAGATTACCTCGATGAACGCTAGCACTGCAAATGGAGCATATTGCAATGTTGTTCTCTTGCTTGCTAACCATAAATAAGTCCCAAACTGGAGTACCTTTTCGGTGAGCCACTGGTGCCACTGCCAATACCTGAATAATTGGAGGAAGGCATGTGTGTCAACGATTGGCTCTCTGCAATGCGAACTTCTATAGAGCTAGTGGTGGATTCAGGTCTTGGTGCGGGGCTTGCAAATATGGGAGCTGACACAGGTGGGGGTGATGGTGCTACATCCCTTGGAGCAGGTTAAATAGGAGGAATAATGTCAGTCTCCTCTGTGCTAGTATCCACAATAAATGGCTTGTCATCATCCTCACCCTCTTCCATAATTGTAAGGCTTTCAGGATCTTATTTTTTCCTGTGCCTCTCCCAGCGTGTATCAGACTCAACCGGGGTCCAATCCACATTCCGATCATCAGAAGGGGGCTGGAAGAAGATGGTGGAGTGCCCCTCCTTTTTCTTGCTGGAGAGCTGAAAGTAAATGTTTGTAAAAGAGGAGGTTCTAGCTCAGCAGGAGGCTCAACTTCCCGTTCTGCTCCTACTTCAGTAGGATCCATTGCTGGCTGCGGCTGTTAACCACTTTCTGGAAACAATTGGGAAGTACTTTAGGAAAGAGACAAATACAATTCAATGTCATTGATTGTCTCTGTCAAGCTTAATGTAGTTGCTGCCTCACTGAGAGGTATGGGCTTAGGTTTGAGTCGTGCCGTTGATGCAGGAGTGCTGCTCCCAGGTTCCTCCCCAGATGCTGGTCTGGCATGCACCTGTCTCCCAAAAAAGTGTTGTTGTTGGCACACCACTGGTGGAAATCTGCTTCTCCTTCCCACTGGCCACTTTCTTTGCAGCACCTTTCTAGTGGGCCGTCCTGAAGCTGTAAGTTGGCAGTGGCACTTAGCTTCACATGCGTAAGGGATGAAAGACTCATGTGACTGTCTGGCAGTACTGTGGGTGCTGTCTCATGTGCATCTAAATGCAAACAATCAAGAAAAATATTTAGTGAAATGTGGCATGGTTGCAGTTTGAATTAGCACAGACAATATAATTTAGTATGGTTATTTAGGTTATCATTATTATCCTAAATAATTAACAAGAACAGTGAATTTCAAAGTCAAACCACACCACCAGAACTTAATCTTTAATTTCCAATCAGGATAACAATTAAGATGTCTGCTTTGTGTGCAATGCATGCATATAAGGGAGAAACTTGTGTAAGACAGGAAGGTGCACGGGCAAATTTAATATTCCTTACAAAATGAATGAAATGTGTGTTGTGCACCTATAGTAGACAGGGTGTCCTTGGCAAAATGGAATAATCCTTAAAAAATTAATGCTGGTGTGTGTTGTGCATCTCTGGCACCTTTAATACTAATGGGGTGTCCCAGATCCTTCAGAACATTGAGAATTAATTCTGTATAACAACAATTGGTTCTGTAGGGAAATATGTAATTTCTTTCAAATTGATATAATTAGATCATTATAAACTAGGAAATGCCAATCAATGGTATGACACATAAAATATTACTAATAGATGAAATATTAAATCACAACTGACAGAAACACTGTACTGTACATGGTATATTAACATTCATATATCGTGAGGAAACACAAAAGTAATATATCCAAAACACAGGACTGTTGCTCGACATTACCAATGAAATAAATAGCTGCCATGCAAAGTGTGCGCAACATAAAAAAGAATCCAATATACAAGACACTTGACATTAAACAGAAAACACAAAATATCTCAATTGGATATCCGTTTATAACTGTTTAGAATGGTCAAACATATATCCTTGTTTCCTGGATGGAGATATGAGACATTGGTATGGAACACCTATTCATATTGTCAACGTTTCAACCCTTACAACTCATGTTTTCATACAAAATATCACAGCGGATCCACATCAGGACTTGGGAAAGTCAAAACAGCCTGTGTGATGAAAGTTAATGGGTGTCAGCTATAGAATGAAGTACATGAGCTCAAGTGTTAAAAAAGGGGGGGTTATTGTAGTAAGTAAGTACTGGACAAGTTGTAAGTGCAGAAATAGTGTGTTTATTTCGACATTGGTGACGTGCAGCGACTGGCAGGAGGGAACATCAGAAAGCAACTGACTCGAAAGTACAAGTCACCTTTAACATTCTAAATAAGAACAAACAGCTATCTGGCACAAGGAAGCTTGTAATACAATCTATCAAGACAAGGCCACTACATTATCCTCCTCCTCATATAAAATAAATAAAGACAAAATTAAATAAAACGATCAAAAACAAAATTATATACATTGTGGAAATTTAACGAAATCTGGCAGGAATAAAGCGCTGCCTAATCAATCAATCAATCAGAGTACTTGAAAAGCGCGCTACTTACCCGTGAGGGTCCCAAGGCGCTGAGGGGAGGGCGGGGTGCTCCCACTGCTCGAAGAGCCAAGTCTTGAGGAGTCTTCTGAAGGCGAGTGGGTCTTGGGTCTGCCGTATGTGGGTAGGGAGGGTGTTCCAGGTCTTGGCGGTGAGGTAGGAGAAGGATCTGCCGCTGGAGGTCGTTCGTTGGATGACAGCAGCGAGGGCGAGGCTGGTGGAGCGGAGCTGGCGGGTGGGGGTGTGGAAGCTGAATCTGCTGTTCAGGTAGGCTGGTCCGGCGTTGTGGAGTGCTTTGTGTGAGTGGGTAAGGAGCTTGAAGGTGATCCTCTTGTCAACGGGGAGCCAGTGTAGGTCTCTCAGGTGGGGGGTGATGTGCCTGCGGCGGGGGACGTTGACGATCAGTCGGGTGGAGGCGTTTTGGATGCGTTGTAGTCGTCGTAGGTGTTTGGTTGGGATTCCTGCATAGAGTGCGTTGCTGTAGTCCAGTCTGCTGCTGATGAGGGCTTGTGTCACTGTTCTTCTTGTTTCGGTCGGGATCCACTTGTAGATCCTGTGGACCATTCGGAGGGTGTTGTAGCAGGAGGAGGAGACAGAGTTAACCTGCTTAGACATGGAGAGGGAGGAGTCGAGGATGAATCCTAGATTGCGTGCATGGTCGGTGGGTGTTGGTGCTGTTCCTAGTGTGGTCGGCCACCAGGAGTCGTCCCAGGCTGAGGGGGTGAGTTCGAGGATGAGGACCTCCTTCTTGTCCGAGTTCAGCTTCAGACGGCTGCTCCTCATCCAATCGGCGACGGCCTTCATTCCCTCGTGGAGGTTGGTTTTGGTGGTGTGCGGGTCCTTGGTGAGGGAGAAGATGAGCTGGGTGTCGTCAACGTAGGAGATGATGTTGAGTTAGTGATGGCGGGCCACTTGTGCGAGGGGGCCATGTAGATGTTGAACAACATTGGGCTGAGGGATGAGCCCTGGGGAACGCCACAGATGATGTTTTGGCTTCGGATCGAAAGGGTGGGAGGCGGACGCTCTGGGTTCTGCCGGAGAGGAAGGAGGTGGTCCAGTTAAGAGCCTTCTCTTGGATTCCGGCTTCTAGGAGACGTGTCTTTAGGGTGCGATGGCAGACCGTGTCGAAGGCGGCTGACAGGTCCAGGAGGATGAGGGCTGATGTTTTGCCGTTGTCTAGTTGGCGCCTGATGTCGTCTGTTGCGGCGATGAGGGCTGTCTCGGTGCTGTGGTTTCGTCTGAATCCGGACCGGGACAGGTCCAAGATGTTGTTGTCTTCGAGGTGGCAGGCCAATTGCATGCTCACGATTTTCTCGATGAAGTTTGCCGGGAACGGGAGCAGGGAGATGGGCCGGAAGTTCTTGAGGTCCTTGCGGTCTGCTTTGGGCATCTTGAGGAGGGCGTTGATTTCGGCGTGCATCCAGATTTCCGGGAATGTCGCTGTTTCGAAGGAGATGTTGATGACCTTCCGTTGTTGGGGTGCGATGGCTGCGTCTGCTTTGTTGAATACGTGGTGTGGGCACGGGTCAAGCGGAGATCCTGAATGAATGGAGTTCATGACCTTGCGTGTCTCGTCGTCATTGACGTTGGACCAGGAGGTCAGGCGGTTGGCGCTGGTGGTGTTCACAGGGGAGGTGGAGTCTGGCGTAGTCGGGGTGGTCATGGTGTTGAAGCTGTCGTGGATGTCAGCGATCTTGCAGTGGGAGACGATGGCTAGTGAGTCGCACAGTTCTTGTGAGGGCGGGATGTCGTTGCCGTTGGCGCTGGGGTTGGCGAGTTCCTTTACGATGCTGAAGAGCTCTTTGCTGTTGTGTGCGTTGTTATCCAAGCGATCTTTGAAGGAGGATCTCTGGCTAATCTGATGAGGTGGTGGTGTCTGCGGGTGGCATTCTTGTGGGCTGCATGCCTATTGCTCCTACGCAAGACAGTAGAAGAATGATCTGGGGAAGAAGAAATTTCATTTTTATTTGAAGATTCGTTTTGCAAAATCCTGCCACATGAATTTCTTCCAATTCTAGATACATTCCACCACTGTTTGTTGTTCATTTTAACAGCGTTTCCTTGAACTTTTTCTATGACCAACAGGTCAGAGAACTTTGAACAACCTTTCTTTTTATACATTGGAAATTTCACACAAACTGTATCACCAACAGCAAAGGAATGGGAAAGAGATCTTTTCCTTAAATCAAAATAGGTTTTTTGCTTCGTTTGGGCTTGTGAAACATTCTCTCTAACAGTATCATCTAAACCAGTAATAGAGTCCATCTTCACCCATTTGGACATCCAACCAGGACAAACTTTTGAACAAGGTTTTCTTCTACGCAAAAGTTCATAAGGGGAAACTTTAGTGTGTGAGTGGGGTGCTGTACGATAGAACCATAACATGGATCTTACCGCATTTTGTACACTACATTTTCCTGCCAAATTCCACTGCACACAATTGTTGAGAACTCGATTCATAAGTTCAACTAATCCATTTGTTTGTGGATGATAAAGTGAACTTACGGATTGAACAATACCACCTTGTTTCAGAAATTGTACAAATTCTTGGCTCACAAACTGTACACCATTGTCGCTAACAATGGTTGAAGGAAATCCTTCACGTAAAAAAATGTCTTTGAGAAAATTAATTATATTTCTTGAATTTGGTTCACCAATAAAACGCACCTCAGGCCATTTAGAATAATAGTCAATTGCCACTATGGCAAACCTTGAGGAGGCTGGAAGAACATTAAACGGCCCTAACAGATCAATGCCAATTTTTTGCCATGGTCCATCAGGTAATTCAATTGGTTGTAAAGGTGGAGTCCTGACATTAAAACTTTTTTCTGCACCAGAACAAACTACACAATCACCCACATATGAATCAACATCCTTATCCATTTGGGGCCAACAAAAATATTCTCGTAGCCTTCTCTTAGTAAGAGTTTTTCCCAAATGTCCCTCATGTGCTCCTCCTTTCAAAACATCAGGGGGAATCAGCCTGTTATTTCGTACTTTTAACCCATCTTCCACAGAGAGTTCTACAGTAACTTTCACATAGGTCTGTAACGCAAATGAAAAAATGTTCTCTTTAGGCCAGCCTTCTTTACCATGCTTAATAACACAAGAGCGTAAATTGTCCTTAGCAAGTTCATCTCTCCACTCCTTCTCACTTACAGCAAACATGTCATCCAATACCAGACTAGCAATAAAACACCTCCTCTTCATCTTCCAAACCCAACTCACATTAATCTTCAACAGGAAACCTAGAAAAATAGTCAGCTCTTCCATTCTTATTTCCCGGAACATATGATACTTCAAAATCACATTGTAGTAGTTTGGTAGACAAACAAGCTATTCTAAGAGTTTGTTCTTTCAATTTTTCACCTGAAAGAATAGCAACAAGAGGACTGTGATCTGTGCGAAACTGTAAATGCCTTCCCCAAACACACAAATTGAACATCCTCATAGCCCACCAACAGGACAAAAGTTCTCTTTCGATGACAGCAAAATTGAGTTCGGTACCACCCAGAACTCTTGAGGAATATCCTAAAGTGTTTTCAGTCCCATTTACAGATTGAGTAAGGACAGTACCAAGTCCCAAACCACTGGCATCAACAGTTATAGTGCACATAGCACTTGGATCAAAAGATTTAAGAACTTTTGGACAGACCTGCTGTGTTTTAATCCATTCAAAAGCCTTTTGAGAATGAGCATTCCAAAGAAATTGTACACTCTACTTAAGCATGTTAGTGAGAGGTTGAGCCCTTGACGCATAATCTGGTACAAATCGAGAATAAAACTCACAAAGTCCAATAAATAACTTAAGCCCATTCTTGTCTATGGGAGCTGGACTATCAACAATAGCTTTGTTAATAGCAGGTCTAGGTTCAATACCTTGTTCAGACAAAACATGACCTAAATATTCAATCTTTTTTACTTGAAACACACACTTTTCTTGTTTCAAAACAACTCCACTGTCCTGCATAACTTCAAGAACATGAAAAAGAGCTTCATCATGAGAAATACTTGTATCACCATGTATCAACACATCGTCTTGGAAGACAACTACACCTTTGATGCCCTTGAGCATACCCGACATAACCCTTTGAAAGACTGCTGCCGCAGAGGTCAACCCGAATGGCATACGACAATATTGGAAAGATCCAAAAGGTGACAAAAATGCTGTGAGATGTCTTGAAGAAGATCAAGGACAACCTGGTGGTAAGCCAACGCCAAATCTAACTTTGTGAACCACTTGGAACCACAAATCAAGCTTAACATGTCAGAGATCTTAGGTAGGGGATGAGAATCCACCCAAATGTTTTTATTTAGACTGCGTAGGTCAACACAAACGTGAAGATCGCCATTTTTCTTCTACGCGACAACCAAAGGAGACAACCATAGTGAAGATTCTATAGGTTCTATGATTCCTTTTTTACACAAATCATTAAGTTCTTTCTCTAATTGGTCCCTAACGCTAAAAGGTACATTCCTCAGTCTGTGTTTAACCGGAATGGTACCATCTTTGACTTTTATGATATGAGTGAAACCTTTTATCTTGCCAAGTTTTTTGCTGAATACTGAAGGATAATACTCAAACATTCTGTCAACCAAATCATCGGAGCTAACCACAGAAACTTGATCTTTGGTACCTGGCCGCAGTACCATTTTAAACAATCCCTGCTGAAACCAACCTAAAATCGACAACCCTTTGATGGCCACATACATTTTTCTATGGATTTTTCTTCTTCTGAACTCCAAAGAATCTTCAAAGAATCCAGCCAATTCAATCCTCCTTCCTTCATAAGAAACAGGGGATCTATCTGGAGGTATCAAAGAATGAGAACCCATAAACATCAGCAAACAATTCTTGGGTTACTATTGTAATTCTTGCTCCAGAGTCCACTAACAAATTCACAACTTTTCCTCCAATATTTATATCTACATAGGGGTCAACACATTTAGAAATGTCCTCCACAGTTCCAGACATGTCACCCACAACAACAACCATATCTTTTAGGCCATCTTGTATGTTACTGAGATTTACCTCACTGCTCTCAACATTAGACACATTCGCAACAGGTGAAATAAACTGTTTAACTTCAGAAACACGCTTTCCACTTGACAAATTTTAGTTAAATGTCCCAATTTTCCAAGGATTCTACAGCCAACATTCTTTGCGGGACACGGTTGACCAGACTTAAAATGTGGAAGATTTCCTCAATGGTAACGTACGTTGTTTTGTCTATATTGTTTGTTTTCAATACGTGCAGTACTATTACCCTTATTTTCTTTTGTGCGGACAGCAGTAACAGATTCATTTGACACAACTTTTTCATCTAGTTCTTTTACAGAAATCTTTGAAAGTTCAATACTTTTTGCTGTACGTATGGTTTCTTCAAGAGTAGGATTTCCCATTGACAACAATTTTTGTTGTATGTTTTTGTCCAAACATTTGCAAATATATTGATCTCTAATCAATTGTTCATATAACCCTTCAAATTGACAGTCCGTACTCAGCTTCCGTAAAGCATAAATAGACGTTTCTATGTCTTCACCAGGCTTTTGTTTGTTTTAAAAAAAATTTATGTTTAATAACTACAATGCTGGGTTGAATATCAAAACAAATTTCTAGTTTCTTAACAGCCTCAGTGTATTCATTGAGCTCCTCATCATTCTCTTCACAAACTAAAGCAGGTAGATGTTTATACACAGACCTACCCTCAAACCCTAAAGAATTAAGAAGAAATTTCCTACGTTCTGCCCTAAAACGTGATGCCCCAATAGCGCCAATATAAGTTACAAAGGCATCATACCAATTCCTCCATGGTATGGGTGGATTACCTGGTGATTCCAGAAAAGGTGGAGGTGGAGAAACTGATTGCATATTCAGATAAGAAATACTACAGCAATGTATAGATAAATAAAATTACTGTAGGTATCCAAATCTTAATAATAAGGGATGAGGATAACTTTAAATCTAATGAATGTATATTTCACTGCACACCACTAAGCTCTTAACATGCTGCTTTTACGTAAATATACAAGCGAACATGAATTTACCAGAATTTTGGGAATCACTTTGTTGCAATATAAATGTTAAATACTTGAATATGAAAACAATTATTGTGCGCATTACTGTGTTACTAGCATCCAAATAAAAGTTGCGTATCACTGTTGTCCGACACGCCTAACAATTCCAAGCAGTTTAAGTGAGCGTGTCACTGCTCTATCACTCCTTTCAGCGTGTAGATAATTCTAAAATATTTCTGGAAAATCAGCATGAGCGTGGTACTGTCACTTTAATCTCCTAATGAAGAGATTCTTTAAAGAAAAAGTGTGCGTGTCACTGTTTCATCCCAATACGCTGTTTTTAAAGTGTGCGTGTCACTGTTTCACTTCAACACGCTGTTTGAACTACGATAACTGTGAGTGTCACTGTTTTCCTTTAATGCACTGCTGAAATACTCTCGATGGGACTGTGTCATTTTACTTCAACACGCTGTTACAAGTGCGATAAATAAAGTGTGTGTGTCACTGTTTTTCCTTAACGCATGGCTGATATACTCTCGATGCAACTGTGCGTGTCAGCGTAAATTTTCATTTAAGGCTCAGCATTTCAATAAAGTTAACATTGAATTAAGATTAAAAAAAACTCGCTTGTTTAAAGCCTCATTGCCAAAACTTTCTCCAACATAGAATGGCTGCTCAAATGTTCGCAAGTATTCACTGTGCGTGAACGTCTCCAATCAAAATGGCGAATAAGTCTAGAGAGGAGCACAGAGAAACTGACAATACGTTCCACATGCGTGTCAGTGACGTCAGGGGGGCAATCAAATATACTGTGCGCTTCCCTTTCGTGCCAATGACGATTCTCCCAATTCCTGCCGGATGCCAGATCCTCCTCCCGAATAATAATATTAGATGAAATTCCTTCTCGACTTGACAGGAAACCTCAGAATGATCACCTCGTCTCCGTCGATTAGGATTAAAAGACTTCTCCTATTCTTCAATGGTGGATGCACTTGTGGATTCAGTAGACACCTGTGCCTCATTGCCACAATTTTCTGTAGTAAGTAAGTACTGGACAAGTTGTAAGTGCAGAAATAGTGTGTTTATTTCGCCAAAGGTGCCGCACAGCGACTGGCAGGGGGGAACATCAGAAAGCAACTGACTCGAAAGTACGAGTCACCTTTAACATTCTAAATAAGAACAAACAGCTATCTGGCACGAGGAAGCTTGAAATAAAATCTATCATTGTTGTTACCTTATTACTTGGCGCGCTGATTCCCCAGGCCACCGCAGCAATCCATGCTGTTTGTTGTGGAGGGAGGAATAGCGCTGGCACTTCCTGGTTGTTCCACGACGGGCGGCCATCTTCCTAGGGTGACGGTCTAGTCTCCCACCCCTCCCTGACTACTAAAGAGCTCTGCACTCACGCGCACGTTCATATTGATTACAAATATCGTGGCGCTAGCGTGTGTGTGTTTACTGCATTACTGCAAGGGTTTTTAACCTGCTATTTTAAACCTGTTATTTTAAAAATTGTTGTTACCTTATTACTTGGCGCGCTGACTCCCCGGTCCACCGCAGCAATCCATGCTGTTTGTTGTGGAGGGAGGAATAGCGCTGGCACTTCCTGGTTGTTCCACGACGGGCGGCCATCTTCCTAAGGTGACGGTCTAGTCTCCCACCCCCTCCCAATCTATTTAATCCCCAGCTCATTCGCGCAGCGGTGACGCGCAGCGGTGGCGCGCAGCCGGAGCGCCATAGACGCGCCTAAGAGGCGCCCAAGAGAAGCCAGTCTGCGCCAGTCCGCGTCCAGGCGCTTCCAGACCTAGCTGGCACCATGGTAGGAAACTTCCTTTCGTACAGCTCCTCCTTTCTGCACGCCTTACGACCCTTCACTAACCCTTAATGTCTTCACTCGGTCCTCCCAACCAACTCGAATGTTCACTGTAAATTATGTGAGTGGAGCATCCCCTTCTCGAATACCGGTAACCTCCATCCTTTATATAAATGGAGAATGTTTCTCCTTAACTGTCGGTCTTTACCGAAGCATCACTCTGAACTGACCATGCTGATTGAAGAGCTCAACCCCGATGCTCTCTTTCTGACAGAGACATGGCTCCAGTCAGAAAGTGACCCGACGATAGTATGGGCCACACCCCAGGGTTATACTCTTAAGCGACTGGATCGCCAGACAGGCAGAGGCGGTGGATTGGCTATAATCTATAGAGATACCTTTAGATGCCGCGTCACCCCTTCCACCATGCCAACCTGCGAGAGTCTACACTTCATTCTAGAATTCTCTCCTACCACCACCTTCTCTGGCATCCTAGCTTTACAACCTCCTGCCTCCCTTGGTAATTTTGTCACCAACATAACGGACATAGCTGTTAATCTAGTGCTCACCTCGGCAAATTTTACCTTGCTGGGTGACTTAAACATACACCTAGATGATCTCCAGGATCCAGCAGCCAATAGTCTCCGATCTAACTTACAGGCTATTGATCTGCGCCAAAAAGGCTTTCATCCGACACACACCAAGGGACACCTTCTAGATCACATTTATAGTAATCTAGAGAGTCTTACTGTCGAGATACCCATTCCATTGCCCTGGACTGATCATTTTTTAATACCTTTCACGTGGTCCATAAGTTCCCCCCCACCTCACAAAATCACAATAAACACTGGGGAAGGAACTGGGCTTCGCTCCCGCTTCCTGAATGGGAAGGGCTCTTACCAAACATCCACCTCAGAAGGTGACCAATCCCAATGTTGCCACGGTTAACTTTGACAACTGGATTTCCAGTACCCTCGATCAAGTCCTCCAGAGGAGTTCCCTGAAATCCATAACAAGATCCAAATTCGCTCCTTGGTATACGCCCGCCATTAGAACGATGAAGCAATCCTGCCGCAAACTCGAGAGAGCTTGGAGGCAGGACCGTTCTCAACCAAAGAAGGCAGAGTATAGAGCCGCAATAAAGCTTTATAAAATTGATATAAAATCTGCTCAGGCTCAGTTTTATGAATCGAAGATTAATCTGGCTGTGAACGCCCCTAAAGAAATCTTCAAAATAGTTAAATCTCTTATCTCTCCCTCTCAGGAGAGTCTATCAGCCGACGGCGCACAAACGCGCTGTAACAACCTATCTACTTTTTTTTCCCAGAAGATTCAGGTCATCTATTCCTCTTTCAGTACAGGCAATGATGACACAGAACTCTGTAGGAATTAGAGCAGGAACTTGTAGAAATAGGTAGTTTATTAACAGCGCAGCATCAGCTACAGGCACATCAATGTTCAAGCAGCAACTGACACAATATAGTAGAATGCTACATTAACAAAACTCTGTCAGGAACACAGAATGCTAGAAAGGATCTATACAGCACATGCAGTTAAAGAAACAGTACAGATTGTAACACATCCCCCTTCTTTACAACAAAACAATGAGGGAAATGCATTACACAAAATCCTGGAAAGAATTTGGTCTCTTTCTGATACGCGAATTATCTTTGACCCTGGACGCCACAGATTCAGGAACAGAAGGAAAACAGGAATCAACATTGGAATCATCGCCTTGATCATTTTGCAAAGGACATTTGGCAACCTTCCTAATATTCCAAACCTTACCATCTTGGGTGATGACTGAGTTACTAAAAACTCTTTTAACTTGAATGGGTCTGCCAAACTTACTCAAACCTTTGCTGACAATGAAAGGTTTCTGAACTCTGACCCAATCTCCCACGCATAGATCATGCTCTTTGGTCCTCCATCTACGGTTGTACCACACAGCAGATTTGGCTTGTTATTCAATTACTTTATTGGCAACCTCCTGAATATCAACTGCATCTTCACACACACTTTTGCACTTCTCCTTAAGCCACCAAGGACACACAGATGACGCAGGATCCCTGCCTTTGAGCAACCTAAAAGGACTTACTTCTGTGGTGGTATGAGGGGTGATGCGATACATCCACAACTTTTCTCTTAACACATTCAACCAATTACCTTTTTCCTTAACAGCATCAACCACAAAACCTTTTAAAACTCTATTAAAACGCTCAACCTGTCCATTCTCATGTGGCTCGTACAAGGAAGTGCGAATATGTTTGATATTGCAGGAACGCAAGAAAGACTGCATCTCAGATGAAACTAGCTGTACCCCATTATCTGACACTTGAACGGCAGGACTACCTTCCCTTGCAAAGATCTCTTGGAAAAATGAAATAACAACCTCAGACGTAACCTTAGCAACAAATCTTACCTCTGGCCATTTAGAATGATAATCTATCATTACTAATGCAAAACGTGAGGTCTCTGGAAGAATGTGGAAAGGACCCGAGATATCAAAAGCTAATTTGCTCCATGGCATCACAGGCCATTCAACAGATTTAAGGGGAGGAACATGCAGCTTTAACGTTTTGTCTTTGGCACAACAATCAGGACAGTCCCTAACAGTTCGGTCAATGAAACGGTCCATCCCTGGCCACCAAAAATTCAGCCTAATCAAACGCTTCATGCTAGAAATACCAGGATGCGCTTTGTGTGCCAAATTTAAAATAAGTTCCTGAACACCAGAAGGTGGAATACATTTGTCAGATTTAAACACAAACTTCCCTTGAAAATGCAACTCGTCAGCAACATTGAAAAATGGGAGCAAATCATCCCTGACCTTGGTTTTGTTAGGCCAACCCTCCAACATAAATTTACCAAGTAAAACAAACTTGACATCCTTATCTTGACATTCCAACCAAAACTGTTCAGAAATATCCTGATATTGAGAAGACACAACATCAGATAAACTTAGTACAAAATCTAACTCCTTCAAAACATTGACCTTGTCCTCTTTATTGTCAAACGGAAGACGTGACAGACAGTCAGCCGTAACATTTTTTTTTCCAGGAATATACTCAACTGTAAAATTATACTCTTGCAACCTGGAAGCTAACCGTGCAATCCTAGCTGTCGCATTCCAACCACCCCCAACTGATAAAATATTTACAAGAGGCTTATGATCTGTTCTGAGAACAAATTTGCTTCCCCAAATATAGATTCTGAAATGTTCTATTGCCCAAACACAGGACAACAACTCCCGCTCTATAACTGCATACCTTCGTTCTGTTTCACTCAAGGTCCTTGAGGAAAATGCGACATTCCATTCAAGCACACCATCAGACTGAGATAATACACAACCTAAGCCATACAAGCTCGCATCTGTTGTGATAATACACTCCTTACCCATCCTAAATGGTTTTAAAGTGGGCGAGTTAACAATTTCATTTTTGATGTCCACAAAAGCTTTTTCTTGTTCAGAACCCCAAAGAAATTCATTATTCCGCCTTAGCAATTTCCTTAACGGCTCCATCTTTGTGGCAAAGTTGACCACGAACTTACTATAGTACTCACACATGCCAGAAAAAGAAAGTAGCTGTTCTTTGTTAGCTGGAGAAGGAGCCTTGAGGATAGCTTCCACATTAGATCTTTTGGGAACCAGCCCTTCCCCTGACAATGTGTGTCCCAGGTATTCAACTGATTTTTTGAATACATTGCACTTGTGTGCTTTAAGAGTGAGACCAAAACCCTCCAGTCTACTACATACTACCTCCAAATGTGAAACATGCTCAATTTCATACTTAGAAAACACCAAAATGTCATCTTGGAAGCATTTAACAAACACATCAAAGTCTTTAAAAATATGAAACATTACACGTTGGAAAACTGAGGCTGCGGATGCTAATCCGAACGGCATCCTCCTGTATTGAAATAAACCCATAGGGGTGATAAAAGCTGTGTATTTCCTAGAATCTTCGGTTAACTCAATTTGATGGTACGCAGACCTAAGATCAAAAGTGGAAAAGATTTGCGCACCATCAAACAACGAAACTAGCTCATTAATATTGGGCAAAGGGTGGCAATCCACAATAATATTAGAATTGAGCGCCCTTAAATCCACACAGACTCTCAAAGATTGATCAGGTTTCCGCACCAAAACAATAGGCGAAACCCATTCTGCAGATTCGATAGGCTCAATTATATTATCTCTAAGTAAATCATCCAGCATTTTCTTAAGCTCATCCCTGACATTTAACGGAACCCCTCTTAGTTTTTGTTTAACTGCAATGGCACCTTCCTTTAATTTAATCTGATGCTCGAAATTTTTTAACTTACCCAACTGATCACTGAATACCTTATCAAATTTTTTGCTCCAAAACGAAATGTTACTACACTCCTCCACACTAGGATAAATAGAACCAATCATTTCCTGATCGGTACACATCGAAATGGGATCTTTTGCTCGTGGATTTAGTTTAATACCAAGTTCCCATTGATCTTGCCAACCTAAAACATTTATACCCTTCACAGCAATGTATAATTTAATTTGAGCCACTCTGCCTCTGAACGTTAACTGAACGTTAAAGAACCCTTCTATATCAATCATATATCCACTAAAACCTTCTGCTAAAATGTCTGATTGTTGCAAATTAATCAAATCACAAACATTGCTTAACTTCTCATTAAAGTAGTCTTTAGTAATGATGGTCCAGGGAGAACCAGAATCCACCATAAGCTCAATAGCAATTAAGAAAACATGAAAAATACACTCAGGGGATTTCCTTCTTGTTATTAGAGTACAACCACTTTGACCAATAGACACCACATAACCCTTCTCAGGAACTTGTTTTTCCTCCTCCACCTCATTTAGAGAACATTTTTTCGAAGGTGTCATGCTGCTGGAGGGCGGACGTGATGGTGGATTACCACGCCATTGTGTATTGTAACGTCTTTCCCTACAGACACTACCATAATGTCCCACTCTACCAAAAACATTACAAGTTTTGTTTATGGCCGGGCAACCTTGAAATGATGCAATATGAGACCTGCTACCACATCTAAAACATGACCATGTATTATTTACAACATCAGGTCTCCTATTGCTAGTGTTAATGGAATTTTTACTTTTTGGTTGATTGGATATAGGATTTCTTTCATTCCATTTAGCTCTAACAGCACATACTTCCTCTTCAGAAATGGTTTTACTAGGATTGGAACTTTGTTTATCCACAATGCCCATCCACTTTTCAGACAATTCAGTTGACTTAGCAATGGCAATAGTTTCCTCTAAATTGGGATCACCAATACACCATAATTTATCTTGAATCTTTTTGTTTCTAACATGCACAATAATCTGATCGCGGATCATTTCATCGGCCATTGCGCCGAAATTACAATGCAATGTTAGAGATCTTAAAGCTGTGAGAAAATCGTCAAATGATTCTTCTTGCTTTTGTGCCCTGGTATAGAACTTAAAACGATTTAATGCTATATTGGCTGTAGGCTTAAATCTTTTTTCCAACCTACTGAGAGCCTCTGTATATACATTTAAGGAATCACCACTCCCTAAAGCAACTGTAATTTGTGGTAAAGTCCTAAAAACTTCTTGGCCTTCTGAGCCAAGGCAATGTAATAAAATACTTTTTTTCCTTTCAGAACCCATCCGTTCCCCATCAATAGCTCTCATATAGTTAAAGAACTCCTCCTTCCATCTAGACCAAGGCATAGGAGGGTCACCCTTAACCTGTAAAAACTTGGCTGGTGGATCAAACTGCATATCAAGGCAGTAATGTGCTGGTTACTGTGTGAATATCACTTCGTTGATAAAAAAATAAATAGCACTGAAATTAAAATTATTTGTAAAGTAAACTTGGAATACATATAATAATAATGCAACAATACAAGAAAATTCCTTCACTTTAAATACAGTAAAAACTGTGACTAGCAATAAATAACAGCACCCTTTGGATAAATAAATGAAGAGAGAGAAAATTGATAACAGCCGTGAAACTGAGTCTTAGGGTTGCTGTGAATAGTACTTGTAATTCCAAGCGTAGAAGCAGAAATGCAGCTATCCGACGCGATGAAATGGCAGGCCAAAACACAAATATAGCGTGTCTTGAAAACGATTGCAGAATAAGGTATAAACATTAATTTCGTTTCCCAAGGTTACCGCTTTCTTTATGGCCGCTGTCTGATTTAAACCAAATGCCTCACTCGAAGAAAATACTTCCGTTGCGATAGAGCGTCTAGCCGTGTACTGGTTGCTAGGATACGCTGCAACAAAATGGTGGCATGCCACGTCAGCGTCAAACGCGATGACGTAGGCGCGCTACACGTGGTGACGCTGTGGAGCGTTTGGATGAGGAGATGCGTAGGCAGGATCCAGATGACACGCTAGTAGCAACGTTCGGGAGGCAGGAGGAATGTGAGGCAGGAGGATTCCACGAGGCGCGTCAACAGCTGGAATTCCGGTGAGGCAAAGTGACGTTTTTGACAGCCTTAAGTCGCTCGAGCCCAACTTGAAAATTGCCACAATGTACAAAAAAAAACTTCTAAAATACGCCCTAAACGCTCCGAAAGTCGGGCGTTCAGCAGAATCAAAGTGCAGATGAAGCTGACCACAGTATAGGTCAGACAAAAACAAAAACAAATCCAGTGGAAGTTAAAATCCAAAAATTGCCGAGATATCCATAAAATGTCCAAAACTCCGCTCCTGTGCTGTAGATGGCTGGAGGGCTTTATCCTTGTCGCCAAATTTGTAGGAATTAGAGCAGGAACTTGTAGAAATAGGTAGTTTATTAACAGCACAGCATCAGCTACAGGCACATCAATGTTCAAGCAGCAACTGACACAATATGGTAGAATGCTACATTAACAAAACTCTGTCAGGAACACAGAATGCTAGAAAGGATCTATACAGCACATGCAGTTAAAGAAACAGTACAGATTGTAACACACTCACTACCACAACTGATTCCGACTCTCTTGGCCCCTGTCTGCTGGACAGATTTCCACTTCTTGATTCTATTACACTGGATAAATTAATTTCTAAAATCACCTCGGGATCTCCTAATGATTCTGCCCCCCCGCAGACTCTCATGAAGGTAATTGACGCCATCCGTCCGGTCATCTTGGATTTCCTCAATGCCTCCATCACTTCCAACTCAGTCCCAGCCCCTTGGAAGTGCGCGATGGTTAAAGCCTTACTGAAAAAGCCCACATTGGACCAGAACAACTTGGCTAACTATCGCCCAATCTCCCTGCTTCCTTGGATGAGCAAATTGCTGGAGAGGCACATCAATAACATCTTAGTAGATTATCTAAAGTCCAACAATCTGCTTTGCGTGTCTCAGACGGGGTTCCGTCCTCAGCATGGAACTGAAACTGCTGTGTTGGAGGTGACGGAGGAGGCCAGAGCTGTGCTGGACCAGGGAGGAAAAGCGGCCATCATCTTACTCGATCTCAGTGCCGCGACCGACACGGTCCATCATGCCACATTATTACATCGACTGGATGGCTTGGGCGTGTCGGGCGTGGCCCTGGAATGGCTGACCTCCTTCCTGGATGAGCGATTCTTCCAGGTGTTTGAAGGCAAGACAGTCTCCCCCAAACATCCACTTACCTGTGGGGTTCCTCAGGGCTCCTCCCTAAGCCCCACCCTTTTTAATGCTTATATGCGACCTCTAGAAAAGATAGTTCTTCCCTTTGGTGTGCGTATTGTCACCTACGCCGACGATACCCAACTGGTGGTCTCTCTGGACCACTCTGATGGGTCGTCTAACACCTTAGGCCCCTGTCTAGAAACCGTCGCTAAGTGGATGCAATCTTCGTGTCTTAGACTTAACGGGGAGAAGACGGAGATTGTGCTGCTGGGCAACCCTTCCCCGTCCGTCCTTACATCCATCTGGCCCACATGTCTCGGCCCTCCCCCCCCCTCCCAAACCTCAGATAAAGAGCCTCCGAATCTGGCTTGATAAAGCGCTTGACTTTTCGGTCCAAGCCACAAAAAACGCTTCTACATGTATGGGGCTAATGAAAATGCTTCGTAAAGTGTTTCCTTTACTTCTATTCCAGGCGAGGAGGGTCATGGTTCAGGCCCTGATACTCTCCCGCCTGGATTATGGAAATGCCCTATATATGGGGGTCCCGGCAGGAGTGACCAATAGGCTTCAAGTCACGCAAAACTGTGCGGCCCGACTACTGTATAACATTCCACGCTGGCAATCAGCCAAGAAAGCTCTAAAAGAACTTCATTGGCTCCCAGTAGTGACCAGAACGCAGTTTAAGGCCATGTGCATTCTGCACAAATCCTTTCACCGTACTGGTCCTGCCATCCTGCTTCCTATAGTTGTGCCCTACGTTCCGTCTAGAGCCTTGCGCTCTAGCGCATTACACCTAGCAACCACAACTAAAATTAACAAAGCCCGTTGTGGCGGTCGCTCCTTTTCCCATACTGCGGCCAGGCTTTGGAATTCTCTCCCGCTATCCCTTCGACAGAATAGTAACCGGATGTCCTTCAGGAAGGCCCTGAAAACCCACCTGTTCGCAAAAGTGTGTTGATTCACTCTGAGCTCGCCACAGTAATCAGCTAAAAGCGCTGCGAGGCCTCCGGGTAGTCAGGCGCTATATAAGTGCAATTTTTTATTTCATTTCATCAAGACAAGACCACTACATTTATCCTCTATTAGGCCACTGAAATCTCACCTGGTCAAAATAGTATCAGCAATCTGTTTGGTACTATATATTCAGGGAACCATTTCACATGTTGCAATTGGTCAAGTGTATCCAGGAATAAAAATGGGTCCTCAATGGGGACCTGTGTCACAACATTACAGGATATTGGTAAAATACACTTACATTTGACACTATTTGCTTCTCTGGACAAGCAGGCGGGGAACATGGCGGCCAGCTAGGAAGCCGGTTGCGTGTCGAGCGCCCCAGTTAGCCTCTACTTCGTTGCTGTGATGCGGATCCTGATGCGGTTTACTGCAGAACTTATGGCATATGGTTTTTGAGCTCTTCCCCTTACCTCTCTGTGCTTCTTTGTGCTGAGTCTGCTGGTGGCGCGATCACAGGTCGCGCCTTAACTTAAGACAGAAGAGATTATGCATCAAAAGTGGGAGATAAGTAAAATGAGGGAGTTTGACCAAGGAGAGAATTGTGGTAAACTCCTGCCCATTATGTCAAGGATAGACAGAGCTAATATGTATATTACCAAGATTAAAGTGTATTCACAATTCACAGAGGAGAAAGATAGAATAGAGCAGGCCTTTACAGGGTTCTTTCAAGACCTATATTATGAAGATCTCCAGGGGGCGGAGGAGCTTGTAGACAGTTGGTTAAAAGAGAAACAACTCCTGAGGTTAACTGAAGCTAGTCAAGAATTTCTCTCGCTAGAAATATCAGGGAGTGAGATATTAGAAGTGTTAGATTTGGCTAAAAAGGGGAAAGCCGCAGGCCAAGATACAATTCCGATTGAGGTCTATTATATGCTGAAGGATGAAGTCATTCCGGTTTGGTAAAAGCTGTTAAATGAAATATTAAAGGGTATATCTCCATTGCCGGATTCATGGTCAGATGCAGTTATTACCTTGATCTTGAAGCCCGGTAAGGATCCTTCTCAGTGTCAATCATACCGTCCAATCTCCTTATTAAATGTTGATTATAAGGTTTTTGCGGGGATTTCGAATAAACAGCTTTTTTTAAAATTATTGGTCAAATAATTCATGAAGATCAAAAGGGTTTTCTTCCGGGTCAACAAATATCAGACTTGGTATATACCTTAGTTGGTACAGTGTATATGGCAACATCAAGGGGTCTCCCTTTGTCAATGATTACGGTTGATGCAGCTAAAGCCTTCGATCGTGTGAACTGGCATTTCTTAAATAGGACCTTGAAGGTGATAGGCTTTTCCTCTGGATTCAGAGAGGTTATAAAAAAATTTACAGTTCACCTCGGGCCCAAATTTTAGTTAATGGAAATCTTTCTCCCGTCGTTAGCATAGAACGTGGCACTAGGCAAGGTTGCCCTTTATCCCCTATTTTGTTTGACATTTATTTGGAGCCCTTGGCTCAGAGTTTAAGATCAAATAAAAAGATTGTTCCATTTAAACAGGGAGGGTTCGTTGGGAAATAGCTCTTTATGCAGACGATCTAGTCGTGTTTTCATCTAATGTGGACATTACACTACACAAACTTATACTTGAAACTCAAACCTTCGGGAAATTTTGGGGTACGAGATAAACAAAGATAAGACTGAGGTAATGGCCTGGAATATTGCGAATAAGGCTGGGCATCATGCGATAGAACTTAAATACCTCGGAATTCCAATAACACAAGATCCCATAAAAATTTCAAAGGTTAATTTAGATTGAGGTTCAAAGGAAGTTGAGTCCCTTTTAAAAAGATGGCAGAACTTACAATTGTCCCAATACCGCAGGGTCAATCTGATCAAAATGTGCGTCCTCCCAAAATATACCTACCTTTTTTTTCAAATTCAAATAAAAAAAAAGCTTTATTCGATATTCAGGATGAATTCATAAAAGCATACAGATTTAAAAGAACATACAATCAAAAAGTGCCAAGTGCATTCAGGTCATTAAAAACAGTGTTATTACAATCAGTAGAATTCCGAGTTAATACAGCTAGTTAATTGTTAAAAATTCTAAAATACAGATATTTACAAAGAGTTATTTACATAGAGTTCATGAACTTAACCAGTAGTTTCAAAAAGCTGGATATAGCGTGTGCCACAATGTCATTTTCTATCTGTTGCAGTCTAACAAAAGCTAATCTGCATGAGCGGTGGCCCCACGCTTTGAGGATTGGTTTCAAGATAATCCTCCTCGGAACAGCATGCAATTTACAAAATAGAATACAGTGTAAATTGGATTGGGGAGATGAATCATCACAAGGGCAGGTGGGCATTTCCCTCGACCAGTTATTACAGGTTGGAAAGGTGATTATACGAAAAAAGGTTCCAAACCTGAAACGTGATATTAACATTCTCGAATAGCAGTTTAAGTCGCTTACAAGGTACGGCTGGGGCCCTGGCTTAGTGGTAATTTGCTGAAAGGCCAATACTGAGTTTTTAAGTTTTTCTATGGCCCATCTTTTATTAACTAGGTGATCCATATAGCCAGTTTTTTCAATGATTTCCTAGAAATCACTTCCATACTGGATGGTCTTGTAAAAAACTCATGATGGCCAATCTCGGTCATCAAAGTTTCCACATAAGACAGCCATTTAATATTCCTGAGGCCATCAGACAGTCAGAGATTAGTTTACAGTTAAAAACTGTCTCGGGAGTGACCCAAACCCAAACCTTGTGCCATAACAAAATAGGCGCAATCTTTATGACGTCTGAAATTAAGGGTAGACCCAATTCAATGTGAGTAAGGTAACTAGCTGAAGATTTGGGAACCCCCAGCAAATATCTGAGGTATTGGTTTTCAATTAGTTGAATCGATGTTATATTTTCAATACCCCAGATACCTGATACCTGATCCATAAATGGCCGTGGATATACATTTGGCCTTGTATATTGAGATCAGTTCCTTAACGGGTCTGCCCCCAAGTTTTGCTGCAAAATTATGCAATGCTCCAACCGCCCTAGAGAAAGCCAATTTTCTGTTTTTTACTGCAGTGTGCCAAGTGCATTTCCTATCAAATTATATTCCGAGATAGGGGAATTGCTCCGTTGTCTCTATCCTCCTACCCTCAAGGAATATAGGACAGGGTGCTTTCTTGGTACCGTGCCCACAAGCCATTGTGTATGTTTTAGTGATGTTAACTTTTAAACCTTTATCCTTCATATAATTTGTGAATTTTGAGACTGACCTCTGCAGGCCTAGCCTGGTTTGCGACATGATGGCAGCGTCGTCGGCGTATAGGAGTTTGGGGACAGGCTGGCCCTGAGATGAGGGGTAATCGCCCTGTAAGCCCTTGAGGTGGTCGCCAATAGAGTTTATGTATAGGGTGAAGAGTAGGGGTGCTAAAATGCACCCCTGTCTCACACCCCTCTTGATGGAAAATTTTGACGAACACTCACCTCGTTAACCAAAGCGCACCCTGGCCCCCGCGCCCCTATATAATTCCTTGATGAAGTTGAGTATTGATTCATCAATGCCCAGGTCAGATAGTGTGGACCATAGTTGGTTGTGGTCCACGCAATCGAAAGCAGAGCTCAGGTCGATAAAGGTAATAAAAAGATTCCCTTTCCTGGCCTGGGTGTACTTGGATATGAAAAGGTACAGATTTAAACTCTGCTCAATAGTTCCCATACCAGTGCGGAAACCATACTGGAGGTTAGATATAATGTTACCTTCATCAGCCCAGAGTTGGATTCGCTTTAGAATTATACGACCTGCTACCTTCATTAAAGCATCAAGGAGTGAGATGGGCCGCTAGCAGGTTGGATCTTGTCTGTCCCCTTTTTAAAGATGGGGACCACTATGGCCTCTGTCCAAGTTGGTATAAGCCCAAAAGAGTTAGCACTATTCATGACATTGGTTAATAGAGGGGCCCAGAGATGGATTTCAGTTTTAAAAACATCGATTGGTATTCCGTCTGGGCCAGGCGCCTTGCCTGAAGGGCTCTCCCTTAATGCCACGGTGACCTCGTCGCAGGTAAAAGAAATACCCAAGGGGAAAGCTCCCTGGCAAGAGCTGCCTTTTTCAACAGACATAGTATCAGATGGGGGAGTTACAGGGTCGGTAAGAATTACATTTTCATAAAGATGTTGAAAATGAGTAACCCAAGTTTCCCCGTTGATAGCAATATCTATCACCGCCGTGTTATTATTCTGAAAAAAGGGGGCGTTGACCGCCTTGCAGAAGGCGGTTGAATCCGTATTTTTAGAGGCAGTAATCAAAACCTGCCATGCCTCTTGCTTCAATAATTTTTCCCTGTTTTTAATTGCTAGACGATAAGAGTGTCTTGCTTGTCGGATCTCGCACGGAGATCTAGGTGAAGCATGGAGTGCCTTTTTTAGGGTTTTTAGTGCAGTGGTGCAGTTATTATCGAACCAGCCTTTTAGGGCGGTTTGAGTCTGAGCTGTACTGTCTGGTCAGTAGCTGTTTTAAAGTTGCTTGTATCTTTAAAAAGGAGCCCAAGATTTTAGACGGGTCTTCAGTGGGAGACAGACAGATATACATTTCTTCCCTCATAGACGAGATAAGATTAACTAATAGTCCCGCAGGGTCAACCCTATCCCATTTGAGGGTATAACCGTTGTTTCTGGCAAGGGTGATCGGTTGTTGAAATGAGGTGCTGTTTTCCCTCCGGGACCGCTCTTGCTCGGCCTTTAGTATAGAGAATGAGATTGGGTAATGATCACCGTAGATGTCATCTAAAGTTTCCTATGATGTTACTAAGTGGGCGTGTGTTCTGGAAAAGAGGGTGAAGTCTATTATGGAGTTACACCCCCTCCCGTGATAGGTTGGCTGAAACTGTATGGGTGGTGAGCATAGCTCATTGATGTATGATAAGTTAAAATAAAACAACAGATTGTTCAATGTATCACCCGGACTAGAGTGGGTGAAGTGGCTCGGATTGTCATCAGTAAGGTACCCGAGGATGCAAATGCCCTTCGGGCCGTTCTGACAGACATTACAATTAAAATCACCCACCCAGGCCAAGAAAGTCTCCCCACCTAACCATTCCTTTAGAGAGGTGACACTGTAAATCAGTTTGTTTATAACTCTTTCTGAATTATCAGTGGGCACATTGTTATAAAAATTAATTAAAATCATATTAATAGAATTGCCCCATCTAAGCACTAGAATCTGATAATGTTCAGTGGGCAAATGTCTTAGAACTGTAAGCCCGCTAACAATGCTGACATAGATACACAAACCTCCGCTATTTCTACCCTGAGGGCTTGGCAAAGCTGGTGAGTGAAAGGTCTGAAACCCCAGTAGTTGAGCAGGGTCTAGAGCCCAAGTTTCCTGAAAGCAGAGAATGGTGTAGTTTTCAACTAGGTCCCGCCAAGACTGTTGACCAAGTTTATTTGCCAGACCTGCCACGTTCCAGGATAGAACTAAGTGGGGCAAGATTATCGGTTTTTGGGCAGTGTGAGTGGAGACGTCTACGTCTACCTCGTCCCTAAGAAAGGGAGAGAGTATGGTGGGTGGGTGTTCAGACTGTGTCCTAGCGTCCACTAATGGTTTGGGTAGTTCCTTCTCTAGCGGACTGTGGGGCATCCCTTCATGGGTGAATTCACAGAGTGCAGTGTTGTTACAAAATCTGTCAAGTGGTGGGTGGCACCCATGACCAGTTTGATGTTTAGGAACGTGGGGGGATGAATCTAATAACTGGCTCGACTGGGTGGCCATCAGCTGTCAATCTAAGTCATTTAAGCCTGAGAGTGGTTCAAATGAATTGCCTATAGGAATACTCCATCGCAAGTTGTAGTTCGGGTGTTGATGACTGCTGGAATGGGGAAATGGAGGCCTGTCTGTTCGTAGAGAAGGAAAAAATGATGGTATCTTAGAGATGGCAGGTCTGGTTTTAGAGTACAGGGATTACAGTTAAAGCATTGTGGAATATCACATGCTTCGGGTATTGGCATGGAGTTTGATTGGGTCAATAAAGCTTTGGGATAGAAGTAGCTCAAGTCGCGGGGTGATATGCCGCCTTCACCTCTCACCGGAAACGAGTCAGAAATATGGGTGACAACTCTATGGTCCCTAAAGTTGACTATTATGATATCCCCCTCAATGTCTTTAGGTCGAGGACCCACCCAAGCTCGTCTCTTAACAGACACTATATCCCCATTAATATTTGGGGGCAGAGGTCTGTTGATACTCAGCCAATGTATGACTTTATTTTTGAGATTTGTGTGGGCTTCTTTCCTGCCTTCCCCCAACACTGGGACCCCGGTCAGGATAATGACATAATGGGCTGCTGCCAGGGGAAGATCTAT
This sequence comes from Lissotriton helveticus, assembly GCF_964261635.1. NCBI lineage: Eukaryota > Metazoa > Chordata > Amphibia > Caudata > Salamandridae > Lissotriton > Lissotriton helveticus. Next base: position 402,015,575 of record NC_136069.1, on the reverse strand, counting down.
GTAGTGTCCACTATTATTTGAGCCCGAGTGTGGTGGGGGTGCCTTCCTCACTGCTGTGTTGTTACTGTTGGGCAAGTTCGAAGATCCCATTAATCCTGCTTCTCTGGATGACTTTTGGGGCTGCTCAGTAGTGGCAGCAGCCGGACCAACCCTTGATGGTAAAGAAGTGAGGTCCCCATGGGGATTAGTTGGTAGCAGTGGATGACCATGAGGTGCGTTTAGGGTATTCTGTGAAATGAGTTGCTTTAAAGCCTGTTCATTTGAGTGAGAGGTTTCCAGTAGGTTGGTCATTTGATCGCCCAGCCTCTTAACTCTCTCTATGAGTGGTAACAAGAGGGATTTTATAAGTTGTTCCATACCCTCCACTACCCCTTCAGTTAAAGTGCCCCCGGAGAATGATTTTTTTGAGTTGGAGAGTGTATCGCTCGTGGCTAGCTTCTTACTGGGGCCTGTGGATGATCTAGATATTTTTGCATGCCTGCCTACATGAGGGTCCCCACCCCTCTTTCTCTTTAAAGTAGCCCCCTGTTCGGAGTGTGATCGATTAACCTGCGTATGGTGGCTGGGCCCAGCTTTCTTCCCAGGTGTTGGCAAGGGGGGGTACTCCTCGCTTGGGGAGTTAAAAGATTGATCAAGATTTATTGTGGCAATAGTTTCCCCCTGTGGGGATTGCATTGAAGCTAAGCTGTCCTGTAGGAGTAAGGGGATCCCTGGATCGTCCGTGGCGATGTTACCTCTAGGTAGTGTGGGGGGCGAAATTACTAATTGTAGGGATCCTAAGGATGATCGTTTATTAGTAAGTGCTTCTAGCGACAAGCGTTGTTCAGCCGCTGCAATCTCGTGGTCTAACTTACTGGAAGCCTTCGTCAGGAATTGGTCTATGGTGCCTATAAAACTCCCACCTGCCAATGATTTCCTGCTCGTTGTTATCCCTTTAGACATGGCTAATACCTATTTCCCCTACTATTTGCAATGTATTACAAAGTACGAGTGCAAGACAAATGGAAATAACAATACCAAAAAATAGCTAGTCTAATAATAACATCAGATTAGAAGACCTTATACGGATGCCAAGGGCTATTACTTATCGGCCTGATAGAAATGTTGACCACGATAAGAGAACCAATGGGTGTGGCCCAGCCCAGCCTCCCCTGGCCTCTGAGGGCCTAAGAGGGCCTGCCCTTTGCCTGGGCTTGGCCCGGCACAGTCCCGCGCACGTCCCGCGACGCGGGAAAGGGTCTCAGCTTTATAGCGCCTCCAGGCGCGTATGTCCGGTCGAGCGGCTTCCTGCCACAATGCCCCCCTGGGAGTTGTAGTCTTACCTTTTTAACAACATTCCATTGGAATTCGCAAAAGCAGATATTCTTAAAATTCAGGGCAAGATCTCTTCTTTTATTTGGACAGGAAAGGGGATTAGGCTGTCCTGGACAAAAACGTAGGTGCAAACTAACACAGGGTGACATGGGATTACCAGATTTTCAGCTCTTATCAACTAAAAAATGCCAGGATGCTATTGCATTCCCCTAATAACACACTAATTGGCAATATGTTTAAAGCCATGCTGTAGGAGGTAGGGGAGCATGGTTTTATGTAAAAATGTGGTTCTCCTAAATTTTATAAAAAGGTTCATCTGAAGACGCTGGGTATGGCGGCCAAGCTTTGGTCGGACTGTCGAGACTGCCTGGGGCTCTCCTATTATAGTGAATGGGCACCGGTCTAGGACTCGCCTGGAATGCTGGAGTGCCTTTTGGACGCTCTAGCTCAGCCACTAAAAACAGCAGGAGTCTTACATTTGGGGATAGCAAATGTCTTCCTTGGGAATTCTAGAATAATACCACAACTGGAACTTGGTCAAAATTTAAATACTATCAGCTTACGTCATGGTATAAAGCCCAACGTTGGTCGTGCTGCGAGGATAATCATATGGAAAGTGATTTCCAAAATCAAGACCCAAGGAGGAAAGAAGTTGCCTTATGGTATAACTACCTTCTGGCTGCAGCAGAATGAAGGATGGATAAGCCCCATTGGATCTGGGAGAACTACTTGCATAGTGAAGAATGGAAAGAGTTATGGCAAGTATCTATTGATATATTATATTCCGTGATTAAATCTGCAGCACTCAGAGAGAAACAATTTTTTTACACTCCATAGGATATACTGGACCCCTTTTAAAGTTTCCAAATTGAAGGGTGGGGGAGAAGTTAGTTGTTGGAGGTGTGGATTCCAGAATGCAGATGATGTCCATATATTCGCGTCTTGCCCCAAGATATATGAATTTTGGTCGGATATTGGTAAGAATATTTCCAGGGTCATGGGCGCGGATGTGGAGGTAAGCCCAACTCTTATTTTATTTGGTATTGGGCCTATGCCGGGTGGGACACGAAATCAGTTTGGGCCCAATATTAATTGGTGTTTTATTTGATTCTGCTTGCAAGGAGAGAGATCTGCAGGAAATTTCTCCTAGTTGGAATGCCTAGTGGAACTCTGTCCTGTACTATCGAGCTGTAGACCAGAGGGTAAATGTCTATAGGGAAAAGTCTGACATTGGGTTGTTTTGGACCCTCTTGAGTAGAAATGGGGTCACCTTATGTTAGAATTGAGTATAGGATAACTTCCAATGATTAAAACCTCTGGGTTAGCTCACGTTTGGTATAAACGGGCATCCCCCATTAAGAATACATCTGCTGAGACTAAGTACTACCATAAGCTATTTGCTATTTGTGCCAAAGGTGGGACAGATCGAGAGGCGGCAGTAGCTACGGAAGACATATGAGGGGAAAAAAAGAAAACCAGACACTTACATTTAGGAGAGCGTGAGGACGAAAGTGCACTGCACAGCTCTTACCTTACTCAAAGGAACTTGTTTTCATCGAGATATTATCCACGGTTATACATCCAACAAAAATATGCACAACCAGTATTTGGCCCAAAAATGAGGTGTCGCTGTGTAGCAGATATTGCTGAGATCCAAACAGGATTATCTGTAATAAAAATAGAATCAGGTTCAATACAATTAACGCATACTCGTGCCAAGTGTTGTGAAAAAGAAATGGGAATAATCACTTTAGAAAAACTTCTTTGGGGACCTCAGCCTGTTAGTTAGCCAAGAGGGAATGAATCAGATCTCTCCTGGGGCTGTGAGGCCAGTCTGAGAACAGTTAAGGAAGCAGCCGCTAGGTGTGCGTGCATGCTACAGGTGCAGCCTATGCTGTCACGGTCCACGTTAATGGACAGCTGATGCCAAGAAAGTGACGCGAGGAAGCACGACACTGACAAGTCAGATAATAGTTGCTATGGAAATTTGCCATCGCATAAAACTAAACTCAGGTGAAAAAGCTACTTTGGGAGTAAGATCTTCAACATGTGATTGCACCTAAAATTGCCTACCACCACTCGTAGATCTAGTATGAGGGGAATCGCATGAGGCAGAGTGATTCACAGTATAAAAATAAATCCAAATCTGTTGACCAAGACATCATTCATGTGGATGTGCACACATGCACTATGCCAATTGAGGTTGGCTCACTACCATCTGGCCGATTATGATTTTATGTATACACATCTTCTGAGTTGGAGCGATCACATTGTCCTATACATATACAATAACAAAATGCCGATGCAATAAAATATATCGAGTGCGTGGATGCAATACCAGATACATTGTATAACAATACCATAAACCCTGTCAATATTAGCAGAATGGTCCATATCGGGAATCTCATAGTGAATTCTTCAAATATGCTATTGCCCCTAAAATTGCCTACCACCACTGTTGGATCTATATGAGGGGAATCGCATGAGGCATTGCCCCTGCAACAGAAAAAAGTACATACAAATTAGTCGAGCGAGACATCATTCATGTGAATGTGTACGTGTACTATACCAATAGAAGGTGGCTTACTAACATCAGGCCAAATATGATTTTATGTATACACAGCTTCTGAGTTAGGGTGACTCAAGCTTTCCTATACATATACAACAACCTAATGTAGATGTCATAACATATTTTCGGTGCGTAGATGGCATTCGGGAAACATTTTATAACAAATAATATTATCACAATGGTCCATATCAGTAAATTATCATGTAGTTAGTGAATATGCAAATCAAGCACAAATATTCAGTAAGAGATAAATCCACAATGTCAAAAGAACATATAACGTACAGAAATCATCAGTAATATTGGTACTCATGAAAAAGGCACATGAAAAAGTCACTCGAACTGGGTTACTATTGGCAATGACGTACCTAGCAGGGGTGTCATAAACCAACTAGTAGGACAAGGGAAACCAAACAATACTAACCAATGTTAAGGAGGGACACTTGTCTAGATATCTCCTCTTATTTTTTGAGACCTTGACTGACTGAATCAAACAAATGTATGCACTTGCACTCTCTTTAGTTAAGGGTGGATAATGCGGCACCTCCTCTGGGGCCATGGATTATTTTCTCCAGTCCCCACCACCTCAAATTCTCTGTTGTGGGCGGGAATTGAAATAATCATTTAAAGGGTCCCCCTGCGTCTTGCAGTGAATCCTTGAACAATGCTGGAGAATTCTGACTTTGACTTCTGTCTCGTCTGTTCCATGTGGAGCATGCACCAGGGGCATACAATTACATAATCACATCCACTGAGTTACAGTTTGTGTGATGTTTGAGTGTGTATTTGTGATTTAAATGTGTAAAGTCCTTCCTTTCCATGGTTAGGTTGCATTCCTTACAATGTCCACATTTGAAATGGCCCAATAGAGGTGGTAGCATTACCTGGGTCTTCAGACCAAGGGTTTGCGTTGTTTTCAAATATATACTAACCACAAAGTCTCTTAGATTCCTATCGCTTTTGAAAGGGAACATTGGTTTCCGTTTTAGTGTCAACCTCGTCTGACATCAGGGCCCATTGTTGGTTAATATTCTTCTTGATTTCATTACTTCTAGTACTGAATATGGTCACGCATACTACTCTTTTCTCGGGGGCAGTACGTTCAGTATTAACCTCAAACAGGGTATCTCGGGGACAATACCACTCCCTTTTCCTTGCTCTCTTGAGTAAACACTTTGTGTACCCCTTTCTCTCAATTGTGTCAATAAATGGTCTGTCTTTTTCAAAAAGTGTTCCCTGCCTGTGCAATTTCTGCGAAGCCACAAAAATTGGCCATATGGCAGGTATCTCTAAGATTCCTGGGGTGGTGGCTGCAATATCTCAGCAACGTATTGCACTCCATAGATTTCTCAAAGAGTGTTGTGTATAATGCTTTTTGATCAACTCTTACATATGGGTCTAGGAAACTAATCTCATCCTTACTATGTAGTGTTGTGAACTGCATGTCAGGTGATCTCTCGTTGAGCCACATAAAATAAATCTCTTAATTTGTGCTCATCTCTCATCCACATATTCACCACATCGTCAATGTACCTCTTCCAAAGTGTGATATTATCAGTAAATGGATTAAATCATCTTCATACTTGTCCATGTAAGGGTTTGCCAGATCCATGGCAAACATGGCCCCCATGGCCATGCCCTAAGTCTGGAAAAAGTAAAACGTTTTTGGGCATTGCAATTGTCAATATATCCACAATAAATTCAGTAGGTGCCCAAACTGGACTTTCCCTTTAGTTAGAGACATCGTGTACTACTTGTAAAGCCTGATCTTGTGCGGTTTTACTTTTGCTAAGTGTAGCTCCCACTAATACAGAGATTCGCTGATGGGGAGCATGTTTTGAAAAATAAAGACAATTGTATTTGGCATCTTTTTCAATAATCACTTGCAGATACAGATTTACAGTTAGACAAGCTGACTGGGCATTGCATCAGGACTGTGACAAAAGGTATTGACCTCACTACTGATGAATTGGAATTCTTGGCGATTCCTAGTTACTTGCCAAAGTGGTGTGGACATTAATGTTTCCCATTTAATATTGAGATATGTTCCTGAATATACAAGTTATTATTGCATCTCATTTAGTGTGAATTGGGCTTTAGTTATGAGCACATAGAGGCTTTTCTGAGAAGAAGTATCAAACAACATGGGGCACAAGAGACTATAATTGTATGTCTATGCATATGGTGTCTAATTAAATTTATGCATGATATGACCACTCACACTATGCGTATATGGAACCATATCTTATGTTTCTTTTGTTCTCCTATATCATTTATGAACTAGGGGTTCACAGATGTGTAGAGCATTTCCTGCTCACTGACTAAGCATTTAACTGGTGCATGGTGTTCCACTATGCTGCAATTCCGACCCTGAAATAAGGAGAATGCATATTATGTCACATTGTAAACATCTTTTCACTCTGAGAACATATGCTTAATGAATGTGAGAATCTTGGTTCTGTTGGACACAGAGAGTACAGAGCAGAGCAAGAGAGCTACACAACTATGCTGTCCCATTAATGCGATTCATCACCAACCATGACCTTACTTTGAGTCCAACCCACGGTTGACCATTCTCTGAAGACTTTTCTTTTATTTATTCTGGCTGTCCCTTGTATCATATTGTCCTGCGGATGACCCGCCATGCCTATTACTCAGTCGCGCTCCTCATTGAGTCGAAACATCCAATACGTTTGTGATAAACCTAACCCTACTCTCTCCGCCCCACGTGAAATTTAAAAACCCAAGCAGTGCGGAGCTTAATATTTCGAGGGATGGATGTCCTTTGAATGATTAACTTCAACAATTTGTATATCACTTTATATATCTTGTACACCATCAGCACTTTTTTTGCACTTTTTTTCACCATAACAGTTGCGCTGTTGGAACTTATTTTATGTTCCTGAACTATGATAGCCTTCTAAATGTCATCTCAACACTATAAAATGTTAAAGAATATATGGATCTTTCCTTAAATACAGACTTTGATTGATTTAATACCGGTGTGTTTTTTGATTTATTCCTTTTGTTTTCTATTTTCTTCCCTTTTTCATTGATTGTTACTGAAAGGTTTAAGTACTGGTGATTGTTTTTATTGGTTATTATTCAGAAAACCAATATTCCATCTGTACCTGACAGAACCAACATTTCTCACATTCTTGTACACTCAGGTTCTGAGTGGCGCTGGGTCACCCCATTATACTAGATAAGAACTTATGCTTGCCCTATATAAAACAGAGGCTTTTATTTTATTCTAGCCCTGATGAAGTTGTAGGGCAAGAATCTTGATCGACGAAACACGTGATGGCAACGGGCGAAGGACCAAAACAGACTGAATAGGTATCAATAATGAAAATCTGACATCAAAGAAATAATTTCACAATTGTATGTATATTTTGCATGTGCTTAAAGCTGTGTTACTGTTTACAAAACCCCTTGGTCTCTTTGGGATGATGGGTGGACATCCTCTCTTTTAAGCACTGCACTAGCACTGTTACCTCAAGATACTTTGTCTACTGTTTAAGTGAGTGCAACAACTCTTAAATCAGCTTCTCCTTTGTAGTCAGTGTGAGGCAGCTCCTCTCATACATTTTGGCGCTGATACTCATACCACTGTGGAACCCCTCCTGGCTTTCCCTGTGAAGTGTCCACTACTGGGCACCCCCAGGGTGAAGCCAGGCATCCTTAGCGCTGTTGGGGCCAGTGTGGAGGCTAAGCAAGCTATTGCCCAGAGTTGCAGCGTGGGGCCCATGATTAGACTAGGCACCGAGGCGAGAATTGTCAGGTCAGAGGAAATTGAGCCCAAGACCCACCGAGGCGGGAATTGAACCCTGGTCCCTGGCCAGAACTCTGCATCAGGGTCTGCCTCTCTAACCATTGAGCCACACTCCTCCACTTCACTTTATGTCTAACATCACAACAAGGCCTACTCTAATGAACACTAAAGATTTAGTTATTTTAAGCACAGTGTAAACATTGCATCTGTTAGATATTGGATTGTTGGCTGACTAAGGTGTAAACCTTAGTCAAGCAGCAACCACAATCATAGTCACAGGAAGTGTCAGGCACCCCTAAATTAACCTTTGATCACCCACTGGTAGCTTGGCACAGAGCAGTCATCTTAACTTAGAGGCAGAGTGTAAAGTATTTGTTCAACACTTCAAACAGTTAAATTGTAAAAACACCAAACAGAAAGATATCATACCAAGTTGGAAAAATAGTTCAGACTGCAATAAATAAAACAAGGCCAAAACAATGAACATCCATTAAGTAGAACTTGGGATATTGATTTTAAAAGGTTTTGAGTGAAAATAGCCCTAAGAAGCGTAAAGCGATAAAACAGGATATCTAGCTGTGTCGTGGACTAGGACAAAACCAAATGTTCAGGCTGGCTGCACTGAAGCACAGGATGGATACAGGGGCCCAGTTAGGCCCACTGAACAAAAGTACCTTAATCAGAGTTGTGGAGCATTGCTTGGATTCGGGTCAAAGATGCATCGCGCAGCAGAGACGATGCACCAGTTTGAATATGCAATGAGGCTGCGGTGCAAGATCGTGTGGGTCGACATTAAAGTTCCTGTTGATGGGGCTTACGATGTGAAAACCGGTGATGAGGATGCGTTGCACAGTCAATGCGATGCGTCTACTCGATGAGCAGGGAAGCTGTGATGCGGAGTTTTGTTGTCGGCTTTCAGGCAGCCTTCAACAGGTATGCGTGATCCCTGTACCAGGAATAGTGGCAGTTCCAAAGGCGATGCATCAGGTTCGATCCCCGTAGTCACTTTCAGAAAAGTCTTTCGACATATATCTTGTTAATTGATTTGTGATATGACGATGGGACATCGAAGAGAAGTACTGATTGAAATATTCACAAAAAGGAAACTCCATGGTGTCACTATTACCTGTTTAACTTTCAATACCGAATCCCACAAGGGGAGATTGGGTTGCCCTTACAAGTGTATAAACTTTCCAAAAGTGCCATTTTAAGAATTGCAATTTAAAATCTTACTTTGCCATACGTTGTGATTTAAAATTTGGTGATTCCAGAAATACCAAACTTGAAAAGTTTATCTCTTCCAGGTTGGGAATTGCACTTATAAAATGTAATGAGGTAATCTCAATATTCAATTCAAATAAACTTTATTGGGATTTAGTTCATAAAACCATAAAAATTACACAAATACAATTTCATAAAAACAGTTATATATTAAGACATATTTTAAGAAATTATAATGTTTCACAATCAAAGACATGCCAAACTAATAAACATGCAAAAATCAACAAGCTTTAATGATCCATACAAAACCTAGTATTCAGAGTGGCTTTTAAAAACCATACTATAAAAAATATACAGTCCTCTTTCAGTAATTGTAGCTACATAAGGGCAGGATGGACCTGTCTAAAATGAATTCTTTTTAAAATAGGAACCAGGAAATGCCTTCGGGGGATTTCATACAATTTACATAAAAACAAGAAGTGTAGCAAATCCTGTGGAGACTGTCCGTCGTAGCTGCAGGGAGCAAACACTTGACCTCTATTGTATCCCTTTTCTTCTGGCTAGCAGAAAGTGAAAGAGATTCATGCGGAACCTGGTTAATAAAAACTTCTCATGTGAAGTCAAAGACCCCTATTAGATAAGATTCTGTTGCTGAAGTTGTTTTAAGCGTTAAAAATGTGCGAACACTTGGCTTCATCACTTCCTCGGCTTCCCTGGCCATTTTCCTTGAGGTCAAAAAGGCTGTCTTAATTAAATCCACATCCTTCTTGACAATCACATCAGGTTTAAAAAACAGGTCTCCCCGCCCTAACCTTTCAAAGCTATTTTTAATGTACCTAAGCCAGGGAATACACAAGGAGTTATCAAGAGACATGCACTCTCTTAAAATCAGATGATTGAGCTTTAGATCTTTGCTCAACCATCACATGACCAAAACATCAGGGGGCGCAAAGCAAGTGCATCAGATAAATAGGGGACCCCCAGTTCCTCGTGGACCGCTAGATTAGATGTTGCCCTCGGGACACCCAATAAACGTTTCAGAAAATCGTTCTCCATGATCCGAAGGGAGTCTGCAGCGGTATATCCCCAGATTTCACTGCCATAGGTAGGTATGGCCAAGCTTTTATCTTGATAAACCTGCAACATAGCTCATGTTGGTTTCTCCCGTATTTTAGAGGCAAAGTTAAAAACTGCTGTGTTTGCCCGAACCAGATCCCCCTTTTTCTTTTTAGATTAGAGGTCCGTATTTAAGAAAATACATTCGTGCAAGGGATCTTGGCAGGGCCAAAACTAAAATAAAAGCTATTTTTCGAATGTTACCCCACCTTCATGACGTAGGACTTGAAGTTGTTAATTGACAGGTCCCGATCACTCAAAAATCTAGAAAAGGTAGTCAAGAGGGATTGCAAACCCAATGCAGACCTGGATAAGAGAACGGCATTGTACGCATAAAGCACGACAGGGATACTGCGTCGCCCTACATAGGGGTAATCAACTCTATTTGCTCTTAGTGCACTGTCCTGTTCATTTATATAAAAGTTAAATAAAAAAGGCGCCAAAATGCAGCCTTGCTGGACTCCCCTCTTAATCTCAAAGTCCCTGGTGACCTGCAAATCCTGGGAGAACCTGACATTAGCTTTAGTTGATTTATGCAGGTCCTCCAAAAAATGAACAATGCTATTTTCAACCCCCATTGCCCTCATGGACTGCCACAGCCTGACCCTGTTGACACAGTCAAATGCGGATGACAGATCCATGATGGCAAGATGAATAGTTCCCGGGCAGGCAACAGTATACTTGCTCAGTATCATGGACAAATTAAGACCCTGGGCAAAAATAGAGCTCCCGGCTGGAATCCGTACTGGACAACTGATAAAATCATATGTTCCTCTGCCCATGTTGACAATCTCTGTAGGAGAATATGTACTACCACTTTAACCACCAAATCAATGAGCGAAAACAGGGACTGTACTGGAAGAGGCCCAAGACTGGGGGCAGCCATTCTTTGCTGCAGCATTAAATACTACCTCCCGTATCGGGGCCCAAAACAGTAGGCCTGATTTAAATAAATCTGGGGGGATCCCATCTGGGCCTGGTGCTTTATTGGTAGTTAGCCCTAAAATTCCTGCCATGACCTCACCCCTTTCAAAAAATATAACGGGTCCATTTTGCGATGCATGGTGCGCTACGAAATTCGTTTTATTTTTTAAATTGTTTACTTACCTGCAATTGTCCATATTCCGGTGTTTACCACTGTCCACCTTGCCCCTCCCCCGCACCGCCTCACTGCCCCACCAAACTCCCTCCACGGGCCGTGGCTGGATAAAGGATTACTCACATGGGACCCGTTCGTGCACCCAGCGTGAAGGGAGGAAGGCTGACGGCGAGAATATTAGCACAGAGTGATTAGTCTGGAGGTGGGTAACTGGAATATTGAGTGGGTGCACAACGATCCATGATCTCGGGAAAGAAAATGGTAACACAGGAAGTATGGTTGCTCCGACCTGCAGTGATCAAAATTACAAAAGACTTAATCAATCAGAATCAACGATCCGTTAGTCTATGTAACGGCGTTCTCAGAGACCAAAGACTTGTTCTGCAGGTACGATACAGAAAAGGGGGTGGTGATGAACAGAGTGTCTGAATTAAGCAGACCACTCTCACCCAGTCCAAAGATCAGGGCTTGATCCATCACCGTTATTTATCTCACTGCCCCATCCCAGCTCAGAACCTGGCTATATGCAAATTAGTCTGTCCCTGGCCCAGTGCATTATGGGAACAGGGCAGACCAAACTACCAAGCCAATTCTTCACCAGAAAGGAGACAAGCTACCGGGGACCGGTTTCTGGCATTTCAGCCTCTTCGGCCCGGCTTGCTTGAATCCTGATGGAGCAGTGAGAAAGGGACTCATGTCTGAGTATACCCTGCCACACCTATAGTGGCCAAAAACGATACAGAAAAGGGGGTGGTGATGAACAGAGTGTCTGAATTAAGCAGACCACTCTTACCCAGTCCAAAGATCAGGGCTTGATCCATCACCGTTATTTATCTCACTGCCCCATCCCAGCTCAGAACCTGGCTATATGCAAATTAGTCTGTCCCTGGCCCAGTGCATCATGGGAACAGGGCAGACCAAACTACCAAGCCAATTCTTCACCAGAAAGGAGACAAGCTACCGGGGACCGGTTTCTGGCATTTCAGCCTCTTCGGCCCGGCTTGCTTGAATCCTGATGGAGCAGTGAGAAAGGGACTCATGTCTGAGTATACCCTGCCACACCTATAGTCGCCAAAAACGATACAGAAAAGGGGGTGGTTGTAAATAATTTTGTCCACCCTAAGCGTGGAAGGGTATACTCAGATGTGAGTCCCTTGCTCATTGCACCATCAGGTTTAAGCAAGCCGGGCTGAAGACGGCTGTAATGCCAGAAACCGGTCCCCGGAAGCTTGTTTCCTTCCCAGTGTAAGAATTGGCTTTTGTAGTCTGGTCTGCCCTGTTCCCATGATGCACTGGGCCAGGGACAGACTAATTTGCATACAGCCAGGTTCTGAAACTGGGATGGTGCAATGAGCTAAAAAATGGTGTTGGATCTAGCCCTGATCTCTTGACTGGGTGAGAGTACTCTGCTTAATTCAGAGACTCTGTCCATCACCACCCCTTGTTGTAAATAATTTTGTCCACCCTAAGCGTGGAAGGGTATACTCAGATGTGAGTCCCTTGCTCATTGCACCATCAGGTTTAAGCAAGCCGGGCTGAAGACGGCTGTAATGCCAGAAACCGGTCCCCGGAAGCTTGTTTCCTTCCCAGTGTAAGAATTGGCTTTTGTAGTCTGGTCTGCCCTGATCCCATGATGCACTGGGCCAGGGACAGACTAATTTGCATACAGCCAGGTTCTGAAACTGGGATGGTGCAATGAGCTAAAAAACGGTGTTGGATCTAGCCCTGATCTCTTGACTGGGTGAGAGTACTCTGCTTAATTCAGAGACTCTGTCCATCACCACCCCTTGTTGTAAATAATTTTGTCCACCTTAAGCGTGGAAGGGTATACTCAGATGTGAGTCCCTTGCTCATTGCACCATCAGGTTTAAGCAAGCCGGGCTGAAGACGGCTGTAATGCCAGAAACCGGTCCCCGGAAGCTTGTTTTCTTCCCAGTGTAAGAATTGGCTTTTGTAGTCTGGTCTGCCCTGTTCCCATGATGCACTGGGCCAGGGACAGACTAATTTGCATACAGCCAGGTTCTGAAACTGGGATGGTGCAATGAGCTAAAGAACGGTGTTGGATCTAGCCCTGATCTCTTGACTGGGTGAGAGTACTCTGCTTAATTCAGAGACTCTGTCCATCACCACCCCTTGTTGTAAATAATTTTGTTCTGCAGGTAAGCGTAGAACTGCATCTGTCAGTCTACAGTTGTTCCGTGTGAGTAGGGTCTCCCTTGTCTCTTGTTGCAGGCCCACTGGTAGCATTTCACTTAGAGGACCTGGGCGCATGTAGTGCATAATACTAGGGACTCATAAGTAAATTAAATATGCCAATTGGTTATGAGCCAATATTACCTTTTTTAGAGGAGAGAACACATGCACTTTAGCACTAGTTGGCAGTGATAAAGTGCTCCGAGTGCTAAGGCCAACAAAAGCAAGGTCAGGAAAAGTAGAGGAGGAAGGCAACAAGATAGGGGGTGATCCTGCAGAAACGGACATTTTCCAACAGTCTCTATATTATTAAATAAAAGTTCAGGATTAATCATTGTGGAATCCGTATCCACTGTGTTAGGAGCAATAGGTGGGCATTTGGAATTCTGAAGTTTAGTAGGAATTTGACCCCATTTCTTCCTCTTGCCCATTGTGCTCTTTCACATGATCCTCATATTATTGTGTAGCGAGGTTACTACCCCATTTGTTGGTGAAAAAAAGCATATTAGAAATACATTTACTTACATTTATATAAAACATTTAAAAACGTTGTCATTAGTTTAAGAGGTGTTTCATTAATATTCCTGGTTATGTTATTGCCTTCAATAACACAATTACCATCTTTTTTCCCAATGATCACAGGCCAACTGTATGTCAATGATTAGCATTACTTAATATTAATATTATTATTTATGAATGTATGCAAATGATCATATGAAATAAAACAGCCTCAAAAGTCGACAGAGAAAGATCAGTTGTTCCAGTTCATTTTGATGTTAACGAAAACGAGTTTCTGTTTCTTGATGTTCAAATAAATTTGCCATGTACTATACACAACTGACTAAAACCTTTCTACGTAGCTTATAGGTCAAACTGCTCGAATTTCTATATGTCAAAGTCAAAGTTGTCTGCATATTCCTGCAAAGAGTTTCACCTGCACGCGTATTACTTCTAATCAAAAGCTTCTGTTGTGACGTTATCTGTCAAAATGTCCTGATCAAGGTGAAGTATAGATTAATTTATAGCTGTAATGGCATGCCTCATCGAAATGATCTAAAACAGCACATAAATTGAAGTCAATTAGGACAAGTGGCAACATTATTTCATAGAATTATAGTTGTGCTTCAGAATAAAAATAGGAATTTTTTAATGCTAATGTTACCACTAATTTTTATTTTCACGTATTTCTCTCTTTTTCCGCATATGGGAAGCTCTATTTCCTGACTCCCACCAATAAATGAAACTCCTCATGAAAAAAAAACCCAAACATACCATTAAAAAAAGATGCCATGGAAGGTAGCTGGGGAGAGGGGGTTTAACAGACTGGTTCAAGGAAGAGAGAATCGGAGTAATGAAAATTACCAGTAAGTAACTCAAACATCACCCCATTAATTAATCTACAGATTACCGTCACATGCTCCTTCCTTTTCCCAATATTTTTTCATTTGAATGAGGCTACACCAAAGGGGTTTGCTCTGGTTTCAAACCTTCATAATAAAACAATGTGCGTATACAACATGAGTGAAAATTAGGTTGTACTTAATTAACTATAGTTTACCATTACTAATGCACCTGGAATAGACAACATTTACAAAAGAATCTTTTCCTGGTATTTACCTATCACCTGCCAGAAGAATCCGACAAATCTACATACAAGGCCTTATTATTGAATGCTTTTATCCTACAACTTAGCAAAGATGATGAACTTTAAGACTCATTTCATGTTGCTCTACAACATTCCTCAAACAATGGGGGACTCATCTGCAATCAACATGGTGTAGACTGGGATTTCATTGTGCCAAAATCCAGTGTTAGCTTGCTTCAATAGCAGTAAAAAAAAAGAACACATTTACAGATGGAATGCTTGAAATAATTTTAACCACTGACAATCGTTCTGGGTCGCATCCCAGTCTATCACTAGTTGCCCATTTTGGTATTCCAGACAGAGACCTGCCTTATGCAATTCAATCTTGACCAGGCCAGGTTCCTTCCAGATGGGAACAAAAGCAACCAATGGTTTTGACCAACGTGGGTCTCACCAGGGAGCTATCATTAAGAAGAACACCGGGTATTAAATAACAATAATAACAAGTTGTGGAAACTGTCATTTTTTTTTTACAAATGCTGCAAGAAGTGCCTTTCATCAAACGTGTTTTAGAACGGCTGTGTCCAAACGGCTGATACTGGAGCATAACAAAAAACAGGAGGTTCCCCAGTCAGTCATCAATCATTAAATACTGGCACACAGATGTACTTTTTGCATCAGTACTGTTTCCTTTAATAGATGTTTTTTTCAAAAGACAAGAAATGACTTTTATTGTTTATATGCAGGCCTTACTTCAAAGGTTACATTCAAATACATATAGATAGACATTGCATATAGGTAATTCACATCTCAAATCATATTTCCCATTAAAAAGTGTCACCTGGTTACCCCTTATATTCAATGAATATTAGCATTGAGCAGGTCATCAGGAAACCATCAGTACTTCCATAATTTCAGCTTCCTCCAAATTCACCACAATCATTGCCATATATAGAATGTTCGGTTATTAACACTGGCTGGATGAGTCCCAGGTTCAAAACACACTCCTCAGTTATCTACAATGTTTTCTCAGGACCATCATCGTCTTGAACAAACCATCTTATGGGTAAGTTATAATTTGATGAACATTAAATTACACCAAAATAGCGGCTTTATGGGATCAACTCAAGGAGGAATTAAGGGGTAAGCCAAGTGATGTAAAAGGAACAGTAGTGAGTCAATGACGTTCAATCCAGAAAGAGCCAAGGCGCAACACCAGTGATATTAGAAAATGTGGGTATCTTAATAAATGTTTAAAGAAATTATTCCGATTAAGGGAAAAGGGAGGGGCAACGGAGAGAATGAGAATTATAATCAGAAATTAGGATGCAAGAGGGCAGCGGTGCTAGCAAAGAGCCTTTCCAGGCACTCACAGGCCCAAATGGCTTAAACAGGGACGATATTCTTAACCTCTCTACCTTTACTTTTAAAGTGGCATAAGTGCAAGTGATGTGGATATTCACCATAAGGACCTGGGCCAACTTGTAGTGGATCAGCATTCTAAAAATCTGCGTCTCCAACTTTGTAGGCCAGAGGTTTGTCTCGAACAAAAACCATATAATGCTTGTAAGAAGGACCACGGACTCCTTAGAAGAGGACTATGTAGTCATTAATTTCAATTCTCTCTTGATTTTCAGTTTCCTATAGCTGTTATCAGGGCTAGAGTCGCCAGACCTTTGCTAATATATAAAATAAAATAAGGATCCAGGACTCCTTCAGGATTTCCTACTGCTCTACACAAATTCCTCTGAAGACTGTGCATGGGATAGTATTTCAAGGAAGATTCAAGAAAGCACATTTGAGTATGGGAAGTAGTACTACAGGAGCACTCTATTAAATACTCATACATGTCTTTGCAAATCAGACCCAAAACGTCCAACTCCATATTAATACAACTTGAAAGATGTCCATGCCGTTTCATTAGTACTAGTGATAGTCACAATTCCCTAAATATTAAAAATTTTTATGTTTTAAGTGAATTAAAAAAAATATGTCAGAGTTTACAAAAATGTGTACATGTGTACTACTTTCCTATTCCAAATGCATTGTTAACAGGTCCCAGACTGGCCTGTTATGCAATGAAGAAAACCAGCAAAATGAGGAGGAACTGCACTTGTGGCCTTGAAGGAAGTGGTTAGGAAGCCTATCTCCCATTGGAATCTGTATCCTGGTACACATGCATTTACTGAAAGGGTGTGGACAACCGGAGCTACCCAGAAGAAGGATTTTAGCTTTTCAACTTTTAGTAAAGGTGTAACCTAAACTTTTCAGCCTACAAAAGTCTACCTGGAAAGATGCAGTCATGACACCCAAATTTCCAGTTTTTTTCCACTAGTAATTATTAGGCACATATTTTGAGGCTGTGATTGACCACAGAATTGCTTTATAGTTTACCTTGCTGGGGAAACCTTTTCGGTCTTGTCCTGGTCAAGGATTTGTTCAATGAAAAAGATAAAACTCCTGACCAGAACAAATGTCATTGGTTCTGGTTTACTGTGGTAAGATGCACATTTAAGTTTTCCCTTGTTTCTTTGAATGCTAGTTTCTTTTTCTTTAAAGACGTACCTAATAAACCCAGTAACTTACTTTTGTTGTTCTGGTGCCATTTTAATCATTATATTTTGCTTGTTTTTACTAAATTAGGCCCTCATTACGATACCCGTCGTTCAGACCAATAACCACCATCACAGCAGGCAGGGGACTGCCCGACAATGAGTGAGCAGTTCCATCCACCTAATTAGGATGATACCGCCGTGCAAGCTGTTAGGAAGTGCTTTTTTCTACTGTGGCTTATGCTGCAGCCCAGGAAAAGGCAAGCACTTTCTGCGCATCCATGCATGTGGTGCCTGGCACACAGTGCATGGATGTGTGGTGGGACGAACATATGCCCCCAGGCCACTCAGCAGTTGCCCCTGGAGGACCTGCTTGGGGGCCCCAAAGTCTGTTTCTGTTTCCCTATCCATCGCGGTCGACTGCCATGAAAAGGGACATTCTAATCCCTACGGCGGTGCCTGCGCGAGCACTGCCTTCGTTAAAGGAATAGGATTCCGACTGCCGCCCGACAGGTTCATGGATCCTGTTGGAGGTGGCGACCACCTGCATCCAAATGCATCCAATGTCAGTGGGGCCGCCACCAACTGCATTTTTAAGTTTGTAAGAGAGCAAGCACAGCTCACATCACATTTTAGGTTATCTCTTACCTAAATTCTCGTTCTGAATTCCTGCCTGGTTTATTATCCAAAATAATCAAAATGTCTTTGTCAACAGAGTGTGAAAAAGTCCTACTGATAATGTACAACAATTGCCACAGGCCATAGCAGAGAAGCATATAGAAAAAGAAGGTACACAATATTTTCCCAGTCTGTTGCCTCACTGAACTGTGTATTTTTCTTACTTATCTTATTCCACATATTGTGTTCCCTGGCACCTGAATCCAGTTCCTGGTTTTAATTGTACCTTTTTCTGAAGAGAACTTTCCAATTCCAATAACTCTTCCTCCGGCAAACACATCAGAAAAAAAAAATGTAACCTTGTTTCTTTGGACAGTTATTCTTGGGCAAGTATGTTGGACTCTGACTGTTATTTACCCATTAGCTTCTGGGATTGATACTGCAGAACATGCTTGAGAAATCTAAAAAAGCAGCAGTTAACTTTCAGAGGGAGAAGATTGCATATGGATTCTGAAAGAGGGGTCAATGAACACTCCCAGCTTCAGAGGAACGTATGTATGTCCATTTGAAATGACTTATGCAGTACATATTTTTTATTTGGAACTTGAGAGATCACTCCCTTTTGTAGTCATTCTAGTTCATCTTCCTCTTCACATCTCTTAGCAAAAAGGTTGTGATTAGGCCTTAATTTTTAGGAAGAACTATAGACTCAATGAAGCAAACACAACTGACGATTCCTAGTACCCAATGTTCCAAACTTATATCCCCCAAGTGGGGAGGAAAACCCTCAGGGGTATATTCACAAGAAAGTGTGCTAAATATCACCCAAAAATACTAACGCAACGTTACACATCACAGCCCATCGTGTGAAAATACGCCCTTGTTAACGTGAAATTCACAACACCGCTGTACCACGTAATAGTTTGCCAAAAACACGGCTAATTTCCGCCATACAACCACCGCGACGGAGAGAAAAACACAAACCTCAATGTGAAAAAATGTGCAATGAGCCCATTTGCGATGAGTAAAGCAGGGATAAGCACCGCCAGGCCCACGATACACACATAAGTGAAAACCACACTGCGGGAAAGGTAGAAGGGTGAGCCAAATCAGAGCTGAAGGGGCATCCTAGACACAATGCAGCACGCACACATAGGAAGCAGAGCACTCCAACATCGAACACAATATGGTCCAAACACCAACATTTGCACAAACGAACACAGGACACAATTGCAACTTCCTGCGGCTGGTAAACGGCCAAACGCACCTGGCAAAGCTCTAAACAGGGACACGAGAATGCACAAGCACAAACCCACAGTCCTGATGAGGTAGCAATACACGAATGGCAGGGAGCCTGAGAGTCTGTAACACACACATTGGCATACAACTCAAGACACAACACAGTTTGAGATAAGTGAAAGTGCGGAAACTTTATCAACAAGTGCTTGTCAGTACGGCAAAGAGAAACAGACCAATGCAGCAGCATGCCTGAATGAGAAATGAGGAAAGCGCCCATGTCCACCTCGGGGGAGTCCATCAACAACACAAGTCAGTGCAAACCCATGTTGGTTGTCCGACAATGCAGCCATGTCCACTGTCATCTTGGGACATATAATAAATACAACTGGGGGCTTGGGTTGTTTTAAGGACCTGAGTGCGCCAACTCCCGACCAAATTAATGTCACACAAAAAGGGGCCACGGGTCCGGATTACGAGGAGGTCGTCAAACTGTCTGAATGTGCTCAGCCAAGCGCAGTGGGGGGTTTTCCTTTTCAGGACGGTTCCCCTCACACACCAGATATGTCAAGATTCATCATAGGGGTGCCTCCTCAAGTGGAAGACCTAGTCTTCACGTGGGCTACAACCCCCTCTCTACGAGGGAGGAGCTCAGGGATGTTTTTATTGAGTCAAGAGGGGTATACTAAGCCCCTATGTGAGACTGGCATGTGTGCAAAAAGGAGAGAGTGCATTGCTGTAATGTGAAAGTTTAAAACTGGCTACAGGGTTAGCTATATAGTAACTTTATTCACCTACCCAGCGTCAGGATTAAAATCAGTGAGTGACTGATAACAGAAGTGCCAACATTAGAGACAAATGTGTATATCACTAGACCAACATGTTTCGGCCAAAAATACCTATACTAGTGTTGCGGCCTTCTTCAGGGTCAGTTATTCAGCTACTGCAATAGTTATGTGCAACTAAACGTGAAAAAACATATAAAAACATGCGAATAAATCAAGCGTATGATACTGAACCAGTGTGATTGACTGTTCAGTATGTACGGCATACAACCTGTGATGGAGACAAAAAAGCATGTTTGTCACGAAATGTATATGGTACACAGAAATCGCATGAGTCAGACAGTGTAAAAACTCTTAAGTATTTTTTTCTTAAACACATATACATATTAAATCAATGTGCTGTTAGAAACGACTTGTGACTTACCCCTATAGGTTGCTGAATTCACAATGTCTGTCCCGGCATATTAGCCATTTGGTACATGCACCAAAACCTGCCAACAAGAGGTATATGGTATTAAAAACAGAGGATCCCAAGGGAGGGATATAGAGGTAGAAAATAAGTGCGACTGGAAAGTCCTCTGACCTATTGTGACTCTCAGCGGTGTGTATGACTGTAGCGTCGCTGACACGTGAGAGGCCCATGCGTATGAACAGAGGAGCACATAGGTATATGGACCCTGGGCAGTAGCCTAGCATGGATGAAATGTGGGACCAAGCAAATCTAAAGGCTGCCAACCCCCAACATGATGAGGACTGGTGTTCGCTTGCGACAGCGGCAAATCGGTGTTCCTGTCTGGGCGTGAAACAAATGGGAAAGGGGTGTGAGCGCCACAGAGAGTACTGCAAGCTCGGCATTAAGCTCGAGAATGAGGAGCCTGCCGGGGTGTCCAAGTGTGAGGGCCCCACCAGTACTGTTGACGAGGAAGGTGCCCGGTGGGGCTGAGGCACAGATGAAGTGTTGCGAAGTCTCAGCAGTCACGTCAGTGTACGTGACGGGCAAACGCCCTGTCAGGTGGAGTAGTGGGCGTGCATGTGAGTGAAAGCCCTGTGTGGGGACACGAAAGACTTCTGAGCTATCGAGGCCACTCGCAACTGGATGGGTGTGTGAGTCATGCAACAAATGCAGGCCCAAAGCTCTGGAAAGCGTGCAGATGGGATCAGCGGGGAGCGGCGTAAGTTACCGCCAATAAGGGAGCTGTCCAGCACTTCAGTGCACGTCCGGGGACAGGAAAGACGGATGCCAAAATGGCTTCCGTTATACTCTAAATCCGGAAGTGGTAAATGCACTGCAGCTGAGTGCCGTGACGTGTAGCCCCAGGTGCCCACGAGGATCATGGGAAACGTAGTGTGGAATGGCAGCGAGTTGACTCAGAGTCTGCCCGGAAGCGGCCTAGAGGCTCATGGAAGCGGAGAATTTGCTATAAGGGCAGTTCTTGAGACTTCGCTGTAACAGCTCTACAGCAGAGAAATACAACACACATGCCGCTAAACTCAGAAACAATCTACTCGATAAGCACTACTCAGCGAAACTACTTTAAAATCGGCTAAATGGGCCCTCAATACCAACCGGGAAAGCCCTTTTGAAATAGCTATCGGCCAGGGAAACACCATCCAAACTAGTCTGTGTTAATACTTACAGCTCCATGTCCAATATAGTCAAAACATCCATGCTAAAAAATTGAGACATCTTACATAAAGAACAGCTTACCCTTGAAAAAACACTTTTTACTTTCAAAAGAGGCCGTAATTCTGAAAGAAACTTTGGTTCACACAAGACCAATTGTGCCTAAACCAACTGGACCAAATACACTGTGGAATCTACCCAATGTCCAAGAGCACTACCCATGTGGCTCCTGCGCAGTATGTGCACAAACTAGAACCACTAAGAGCATAGACATTGGGACCCCCATGGACTTTACAAAAACACACCAACTGTAACAGCGAACGGGTGGTCTACCTCATCACTTGCCCTTGTGGCTTGAGATACGTGGGAATGACCACCCGGAAAGTACGCACAAGGATTTTAGAACATGAAAGTACGATCAGGTGTGTCAAACAGATTACCAAGATGACAAAACACTTCTTTGACATGAAACACGGACAAGACTCCTTGATATGGACGGTTCTGGATAAACCAAACCTGAATGCTAATACTCCTGATCTTATGACCAAGCTCCTCAGACTTGAGCAGAGATGGGTATACAGGTTGGAGACCTCAGTAACGTGCCTAAACGACAAGATCCCATGGTTAGCACTCTCTTGATTTTCTGGCCAACTTAGTGTGGCCGAAGCCAACCCGGGCACTACACATCCCCCACCCTCTTTGTACTCAAACCGGTCACATGTATCCTACCACTCCTGCGTTAGACCGGCCAATCCCAACAGCAACCCCCTCCTTTTCCTTCCCCTCCCTTGACTGCCCCTACCCACATCAGGTTGTGCACACTTGGCCCCTCTATGCGCACATGATCCGCGACCGGTTGGCATTTCCAATCTTGACCGCATGCATCACCTCCACTCGAGTCTGCACTGTGATCCCAGTGATATGGGGGATGAGTTCCGGGCCAAAGAGCGGCCCGCTGTGTCTCCCCCCTGCCAGTGCACTTTAGTGCCTTCACCTTCGAGACTGCATATACATCAATAGCATCACCTCCGGGCTCACGGCGAGGTACCTTGTTGCCCTTCTCGAGCGCATTACCAACACTCGAGGTCGTGCACCTGCCCCACTTAATTAGCCAGAAACCGGTCCTTGGATGCTTGATTCCGGTCTGGGAAAGACATGGCTTGGTAGTTCGGACTGGACTGTTCCCATGAGGCACAGGGTCAGAGCTGATTTGCATATAGCCAGTGTCTAACCCAGGGTGGTGTGGAGTGTAAAAAAACGATGGATTTAGGCCCAGATCCTTGTACTGGGGTGAATGTATGTCATTGTTCTACATTCTGTCTATCGACTGTGTTTTTTGCAATTTTTACCCCGAGTGGGCCGGGTATGCTCAGACGTGAGTCCCAGGCTCTCCACACCACTGGAGTCAATCTATCCAGGCTGATGAAGGCTGATAGCCAGAAACCGGTCCTTGGATGCTTGATTCCGGTCTGGAAAAGACCTGGCTTTGTAGTTCGGACTGGACTGTTCCCATGAGGCACAGGGTCAGAGCTGATTTGCATATAGCCAGTGTCTAACCCAGGGTGGTGTGGAGTGCAAAAAAACGATGGATTTAGGCCCAGATCCTTGTACTGGGGTGAATGTATGACATTGTTCTACATTCTGTCCATCAACTGTGTTTTTTGCCACTTAATTAGCCAGCACTGTAGCTTTAAACTTCCTGTGTCTGCCACTTCAGTCAACTACAGCTTCCATGAGCCTCTAGGCCGCTTCCGGGCAGACGCTGAGTCAACTCGCTGCCATTCCACACTACTTTTCCCATGATCCTCAAGGGCACCTGCAGCTACACGTCACGGCACTCAGCTGCAGTGCATTTACCACTTCCGGATTTAGTATATAACGCCATCCGTTTTGGCATCTGTCTTTCCTACTCCGGACATGCACTGAAGTACCGGACTCCTCCACTATTGGTGATAAGGCACGCCGCTCCCTGCTGACCCAGCTGCACGCTTTCCCGAGCTTTGGGCCCAAATTTGTTGCACGACTCACATGCTCATCCAGCCGTGAGTGGCTGCTGTCCCTCTGCGGTTTCTCTTGTCCCCAGACGGGGCCTCCACTCACCTGCACTCATCCTCAGGCACACGATTGTGCACCACTCACACGCCCATCCAGAAGCGAGTGGCCTCGATAGTTCAGAGGTCTTTCTGGTCCCAACACGGGGCTTTCACTTGCATGCACGCCCATTACTCCAGCTGACAGGGCGTTGGCCCGTCACGTACACTGACGTGACTGCTAAGATTCTGCAACACTTCATCTGTGCCTCAGCCCCACCGGGCACCTTCCTCATCAACATTACTGATGGGGCCCTCACTCTTGGACACCCCGGCAGGCTCCTCATTCTCAAGCTTTATGCTGAGCTTGCAGTACTCCCTGCGGTGCTCACACCCCCTCCTCATTTGTTTCACGCCCAGAGATGCACACCCACTTGCCGCTGTTGCAAGCGGACACCAGCCCTCATCATGTTGGGGGTTGTCTGCCTTCTGATTCGCTTTGTCCCACATTTCGTCCACACCAGGCTTCTGCCTGGGGTCCGTATGCCTTTGTGCTCCTCTGGTCATATGCCTGGGCCTCTCGCGTGTCAGCGACGCTACAGTCACCCACACCGCTGAAAGTAACAATAGGTCAGAGGACTTTCCAGTCGCACTTATTTTCTACCCTTATCCCTCACTTGGGATCCTCTTTTTTTAATACCATATACCTATTGTTGGCAGGTTTTGATGCATGTACCACATGGCTAATATGCCGGGACAGACGTAGTGAATTCCGCAACCTACAGGGGTGAGTCACACGTCATTTCTGACAGCACATTGATTTAATATGTATATGTGTTTAAGAAAATTAATACTTAGGAGGTTTTACACTGTTTGACTCATGCTATTTCTGTACAGCATATGCATTTCGTGACAAACATGGTTTTTCGATTCCATTATAGGGTGTATGCCGTACATACTGAACAGTCAATCAAACTGGTTCAGTGTTATACGCTTGATTTATTAACTTGTTTTTATATGTTTTTTCACATTTAGTTGCACATAACTATTGCAGTAGCTGAATAACTGACCCTGAAGAAGGCCACAACACTAGTATAGGTGTTTTTGGCCGAAACATGTTCGTCTAGTGATATAGTGTAGCAAAAAGGATTGGTGGATGATGGATCAAAAGAACCTAGCCAAGGAGATACAGGTAGTTCACCAATTGGGTGGAAACCAACCTCTGTTAGCCGAAAAGAACATTTTCTTTTCTTGAGTCCCCTCACTCACCCAGGGGTGCCCCTAGGTGACATGCTTCATCATGGTGCAGTGTAGGGAGAGTAGTGTAAGTGTTGACACAATACTAGGGATTATAATTACATATCAGTTATTTTTCCCTTGTATTAACCTTTTTTGATCATTGCCAACTGGGAGCAGAAATAAAACTTTGGCTCACTAGTTAGGTACATTTTTAACTGTCACTTACACCACTTCCCCTACACTGCACTACACATATCATCACAAAATAAGTGCTCCTACATAACTCCGCAAGTCGCAGCACGCCCCAAGCAGTAGTTGCTTGGGATGTCCCCAATGATGAAGCATGTCACCTAGGGGCAACCTTGGGTGAGTGAGGGGACTCAAGAAAATACATTTTTCTTTTCGGCTACCAGAGGTTGGTTTACACCCAATTGGTGAACCACCCATATGTCCTTGGCTAGGTTCTTTTGATCCGTCATCCACGGATCCTTTTTGCTACACTTTGAACACATAGGAGTGTGAACCTAGCCCAATCCTCCTTCTCCCCTTGTTTTTGATTGACGTCTAATGATGTACACATATGTCTCTAATGTTGGCACTTGTGTTTCTGCCACTCACTGTTTGTAATCCTGACGCCGGGTAGCTGAATAAAGGTACTATATAGCTACCCTATAGCCAGTTTTAAACTTTCCTATCACAGCACTGCACTCTCTCCTTTTTGCACACATGCCAGTCTCACATAGGGGCTTAGTACACCCCTCCTGATTCGATAAAAACATCCCTGAGCTCCTTCCTCGCAGAGAGGGGGTTGTAGCCCATGTGAAGACTAGGTCTTCCACGTGAGGAGGCACCCCTAAGATGAAGCATGACACCTCTGGTGTGTGAGGGCAACCGTCCTGAAAAGGGAAACACCCCACTGCTCTTGGCTGAGCACATTCAGACAGTTTGATGACCTCCTTGTAATCCGGACCCGTGGCCCCTTTTTTGTGTGACATCTTGGGAAATATAACCAGTTCCGCCACCTGCAAGCAGGCGTCAGGACATGTGCAATGGGTCACATCCAGTTGTGGCTGCATGTACCTTGTCACTTGTTCATGAACGCGAGTGCAGCAGCGTAGGCCAACAGCTCCAATGAGCGATCGTCATCCAATGCATCCCACATGTCGTCAACGTAATTTATCAGCTGACCCGGACAGATGTGCTGACTCCAACCACTCAACCCAATATGCACCAAAGCCCAATCGGGTAGTGGCTCATTGTGCTCAGTGCACAAGACAACTCGTGCAATCTCCCTGGCCCAGTCCCAGTCTGCATCCCAAACATCCATGCATGCCATAAAGGGGCATCACAGTGACACTCCTGGTCATGAGCCAACAGAGGGCGCACACACACGTAGAAATCCAGGTCAGCTACCGTTACGTTGGAGAGGCAGATATCCATGGACCACTGGAATATGCATGAGCGACAATGCAACACAGGCTGTACGCAGGTGATGTCCGCAAGGCAGAATCTCAGCCGGTAACTGATCCGCAGCACTGTCAAGGGCAGTGCCCCAGGACATGCAGCAGACGTGCACAGTACAGCTCCAAGTGACTGGAGTCAAGCATGTGTCCGGGATGGTCTGCCATTGCGTCAGTGGCTCTGCTTGAAGCGGCACTGGCATGCCCTGCAGCAGACCTGTGGATGAAATGGCACAGCTCGGTGAAATGAGCAGTGTCTGTGTGCAACAGGTGCAGGCCTTGGGTGGGGTGGGCGTACTTGTGAAGGCCATTTCACGCACACTAACTACTACCAAGGGCTCCTGCATGTGGGATCTGTACACATTGGTCCCACGTCGGGCAGTGAGTAGTGTGGGAGTCACAAGCAAATGCTAGTTTATCTATCAGGGGGTGCTGGCCACATGCAAGTTCCTGCTCGGAGCTGCAGATGTGCAACCGCATGATAGTGCAAACAAAGGACCTTTCATCTCTACTGTAACTTCACCATCTGCATGCATACAGGAGATGTACATAGGCCTGCCGTGGGTGTGGTGGGGTGTCTGCGACCTGGGGAATCCTGCCTGGTATGCCCAGCATATGGTACATGAGCCGCCCCACTGTGTGATACATTACCACAAGCTGCTTCTCCCTCCCACGAGCCCCCTCACTTATGTGCGCTGTGCTCCTACATGTCCCTGTCCGTGCAGACACATCCTCCATGGGCATGCTACATTGCTACATCGACTAATGTGGCCCTGGTGGTGACTACACCCCAACACAGAGACACACTTACCGCACTTCCTGCACGAGGCCAGGTCCGAGCCATGCCCTGCTGCCCCTGCTGAATCAACACACCCCTGCAGTGACCTGACGTATGCCGGGCCTGCACACATAGCTTGTGCATGCAGGGGGGTGCGTGCGCAGCAACATGTCCGGGGTCACTGCCAATGCTGAGGTGACATGGTAATGTCGGCTGACGACAGCACACTGTGACTTTGCAGGACCAGTTCCCATCATACTGACACAATGACCACATGGACACACTTGCTCAGATGGTGTAAATGGCTACGTGCACGTGCGCACAGCCACATTGATTAGCTGGCACACATACCAAGTGACACCTGTGTTGGATGTGTGTGGGGTGTGTGCACACCAGCCGTCAAGGTCTGCCTGGTGCAGTCAGAAATCGACAACAGTGTACATCATAAAGGACATAGCTATACAACCATGAAGGCCCCATGACTTGTGCTGCACAGAGTTAGTGGCCCCAGCTGCACCGCGGCCGACAGGGGCCCACCGCCTCGGGACGCTAACCTGCAGGAGACTGTGGTAGTGCAACGAGTGCAGAGCAGGTTTCCGTGGATGTGAAAGGAGCTTGTTGCGGAGTGTCTCGGTGGACAGTGGAAGGTGTACCCGAGGGCAAGATGCAGAGGGCAGGACCACGCTGAAACAGTCAATATGTTGGAGATGAATGGAACAGACACATGTCAGGGACCAAGTCCGGACCAGCCAGATATAGATGCAGGAGACCACCAGGCCTTAGACTCAGTCGACACCAAGGTCCAACCAAAAAGTGCCCATGACTCATTGCGCACAGAGTTAGTGGCACCAGTGCTGTTGGGATACCACCTGCGCTGAGTCAATGTCCAATGGTGTGGACTCCTCCACATCTTACCCAAGACACAGTTCCACATGTGTGACCTTCAGACCTTAGTGTAGGACTGAGGAAGCGGTCAGCGAGGGCCACAGACACATGGAGTTGATGACCCCAATACCACTGTCACAGAGGTCATCCAATATATCAGGAGAAGGGGTCCCAGATGTGACCAGCACAGAGTCAGTGGGCCCGGATGCACTGCAGCCAGAACAGGCACACCGCCACTGGACGGTGACTTGCGGTGCAGTCAGATGGGCCATGGGACCTGAGTGGGTCCTCATCAATGTCCGAGGTGTTTGTGGCGGTGGGTTATGGGGGACAGTGGAAGGTGTCCTCCAGGGCATGATGCAGAGGGTGGAGGCTGTCCGGAAGCAGCAAATGGAGTAGTGGAATGCCACAACATCGTTTTTGCTACAAAGTGAGTTTCACTGACATGACGGCAACGACAACCCAAGTCCATGGACTCAATCGCCACCAGAGTCCAACCAGAATGTGTCGTAGGTCTCGGGAAACAGAATTAGTGGCACTGTGGCTGAAAGGGGATGCAGTCTGCGATGAGCCTGTACAATAACATCACGTTTGCCATAAATTAATCAAGGTTCAATTCAAAATTGTGTGTGACCTACTGGACCGCAGTGTAGGCCTGAGGCAGCAGTCAGCACAGGCCATTCACCGAGTGTTGCCAGCTTAGGTTGGATGGCCCCACCGGCATGCGTAGTTCAGGTTCAGTGGCACCACGTGTCGCCAGCTTGCGTTGAACAGGATTATTGGCAACAAGTGTCAACGGCTTGTGTTGAACAGGGTTAGCAGCACCACATGTCTAAGGCTTGAGTTGAACAGGGTTAGTGGCACCAGGTGTCGATGGCTTGAGTTGAACAGAGTTAGTGACACCACGTGTCGATGGCTTGCGTTGAACAGGGTTAGCAGCACCACATGTCTAAGGCTTGCGTTGAACAGTGTTAGTGGCACCAGGTGTCGATGGCTTGCATTGAACAGAGTTAGTGGCACCACGTGTCGACTGCTCGCGTAGAACAGGGTTAGTGGCACCACGTGTCGACGGCCTGCCATATGGATTTATGCCTCACTGATCAAAGGGGGTCTGGTGCTGTGGCCACTGCCACAGACTTGGGGACACTGCCATTCAGGACTCAGGACACAGTTCCACATGTGGGGCCTACTGGTCCGAAGAGGACGCCAGTGGACTATGTAAATGAGGAAGGAGTAATGTGGGCCAGCATCGTGGGAGCCAGCGATGGTTTGCGGAGGCTGCAGAGGTCGCGAGACTGGTGCTTAGAGCTTGCACCGGCATGTGGTGGGCCCTCTTTGACACACACTGGTGTAGCCAGGTGAGCAGAGCCTCGTTGATGCGCTGGGGCAGACATGACTTGTCTGGGGACCAGCGGCCTGGGCTGCAGTAGGCGCCCAGGGACGCAGGCCACTCCGCGCTCTGCACAGTACTCATGGCGGGATGAGAGGCGCCGCCCTGGCAGAAGCGTTGTCCATTCAGAATGAGAACCATCGAGCAGTGCGACAAGCTTTTTGTTCACACCCCTATGCAGGCCTGGCGAATGCATGTCCAATCCACTACGCACATGCATGCAGGGGGAGACGTAACATGCAACATTTCTGCTTTCTGCTCCACAGCCTGTGGGGACATGGTAGCGTCCACTGGCCACTGAACCCCATGCACCAGCAGTTGCTCACCACATGGGCATTTCCATGGTTTGCACTCTGTGGTCTGTCCGGCACCTCCAAGCCACACCTGGCATTGGGTAGGTTCACATTCCTTGGTCACTTACCATTCTCGCACATGCTTGCTTCATGCCTCTTCTCACATCCTGCTATTGCATGATCATTGTCTCGGTGGCATCTGTGGGTCTTCAGGTGTGGCTCTTGGCTGAGCTCCTTTCATGCTGTGGGTAGTCGTCCTGCTTAGCACCAGCAAAAGACAGGTGTTAAATCCCTGGTGCTACCGCAGCTTATCGCCAGTTTTTGTTGAGCTTCGCAGATCTGGCATTTCGCTGTGAAAGTGGTGTTGTGTTTTTTTGGTGTGTTTTTGCATGGGAACGCCTACTCTACATCTCATTAGGCTTAGTTGGTGGTGTCCACTGTGGGGATATATTTTGGGGCAGTTATCGTGGAAATACTGGCGATGTCCGCGGTCTACACCAGCTTGTGAATGGGGTGTTAAATATATCTCCACTTTTGGTGCGGTAAGGTGGGGACAAATCGGAGTTATGTCCTTGTGAATATCCCCCTCAGTCTTTTGACTTCTTCGCCTGAAATTATGTTGGAAAGAAGGAGTAGATCAAGCTTCTTTGGAGAGTTACACTGGAATCTCTGCTTCAGGTCGAACCACAGCCTTGGTGACAAGTAGAAGTGCTGAAAATGTTGCTTGGAAAAAAGAAAATGACCGATTGCTCTATGGACTCCTGCTGTACAAGTTGAACAAACTCGTGGGGATTTACACCATTTTTGTCCTGCTTTTCCAATTTATCTTTAATTTGTGTCTGTCATAAATATGTCTTCATTAAGAACCAGTCTGGCACAGAAAGCCATCCCACCCATGTGTGTTATCTCATCAACTGTGTCTAACATGAATTGCAATTCAAACTCCTCCATTATTGCCAAATGTTCTGAAGAATCTCTTCCAGAAGATTCTTAAAATATTTTACAAGGAATTAAGCTGGGTATATTTTGTACATCTCTTCCTTTAGGAAGACTAGTTTCTGCTCACACCTTCTCTTGAGCTGGATCAATCTGTTGGCAAATGTGCCAGTTGCTTTTTTATCGTCCATGACTGCTAAAGTCTCCCACCTAAATGACACAGCTTGGCATCCCTGATAGTAATCTGAATCTGAAGAGAATCCTATTTCATTATCTTTTTTAGTACACAGGGCACCTGGGCGCAAAAGGACATCCTAAGGGGCTTATTTACAAGTCCCTTGTGCTTCCGGTGTGTCATTTGTCATATGGGAAAAAGTGATGCACTAGTGGCGAAAAGGGCTTGTAAATAAGCCCCTAAGTGCTTAAAAATATCCCTGCAAGTGGCAAGTTCTGACTACTCCAATTCATACCCAAGAATCACCTCTAATAGTTGTTGAATAGGCCCAGGGATTTCTAACGAGATATTATCTATACATGTCCCATTTTCTTTTTTTGAGAACTAAGTTGCTGCTGAGAAATAAAGGCTCATAGGCGTCAACTGTTTGCTTGATGGTACTCCTTAACCACATCGATGCTATGCATTTTCCCGCTGTGTGCTGGAAACAACAAAAACACATGTTACATGACGAGCTGGGCTCGTCATCAGCGTAGCAGGAGGCTACCTCATGACGAGCCCAGCTCGTCATGAGTGTGGAAGGGGTTAAAGAAGTAAAAGGAAGAAGAGGAGGTAAATCATAATTTCAGAAGAACAACCTAGTGCTGGAAAGCCTTTTTAAACAGATGTGGAACGTCTTTATGGATATGCAATTATGAAAATTGTTAGCAATAATGATAAACATCCACTTGCAAGGAAATACTGCCAATTATGAGAGGGGAAAATATAAGCATTCAGAAACAGTAATTACAACAAAAATTATAACCAGCTGTAAACCATCATTTATGTTTCTCATCCAGATGTTATCAAATTGGAATCAGTATGATTAATGTAATTATGTATTTGCAAGGAACTCACCCTTTTAGATATCACAAGATTGTTAAAATGCTTAATTTACTTTGTTTTCAATGTTTAATGCACAACTATGTCTATAATACATTAGTTTGCCTTAAATGTAACAGGGAACGCCTACTAGAATTAGATACTTCAGAGTTTCTTAAATTGAAAGTATTCAACTAATGAGGTGGTAGGCTAGAGACTTTAAAAGGGTCAAGTAAATAAATACAAGACTAGTTGAGATGAAATCCGAATAGACATTTTTGCAACAAATTCCTGAAGACAAAGAGATCTGGCTGTGTCCTGAGTTGAGTCGGGAGAGAGTTATAAAAACTGTATAAGGTGTCAGTATTAGATAGATTTAGTGACACATGTGTTTTCAAATTTAGGATTACGAGGCAAAGAGCATCTTTGTTCTGAAGTCCCTTCTGTCCTCCAGATAAAGAGGGAGGCTGAGTTGCAGTCTTGTAATTCATACAGCAGCTTTTAAGTTTTACTTTGCTCTTAACTGGAAGACAAATTAGTGCCCAGAACACCAGCAAAATGTGTGTGAACTTTTTCCCCGTTGATCGCAATCGAGCTGTGATCGACGACAGCAATAGCAGAAGAACACCAGCTACAATGACATTGTCAAAACTCAGATCTGAAATAACCAGCCCATCATCTACTGGTTTCAGGCGGTAGGATGTCAAGAGGTGCTTCATTATCTTCAAAGAGAATAGGTAGGGGATTGTGAAATTAGGGTATCATTTTCATATGAAGCATTAAAGATAAAGTGTTGGCAATGGTGATGCCTAAATATTTCATGGATGTGGCAAGGGATGGGTAAAATTTAT
Organism: Lissotriton helveticus; assembly: GCF_964261635.1. NCBI lineage: Eukaryota > Metazoa > Chordata > Amphibia > Caudata > Salamandridae > Lissotriton > Lissotriton helveticus. Next base: position 401,982,993 of record NC_136069.1, on the reverse strand, counting down.
CATATTTGTGTTCATTCAAAACAATGTTGTCCACTGTGTTCCTGTGCATGGGGATGATGCAAAGAGTCCTATTGAACTTTCATCAATTGAAAAAGACCTACCTTGCATACTGATATAAAAAATGATAGCTCTTCTAGGCCAGCATAAAATATCAAATGGGCAGTTGTTTAGCTTACCCTGAGCAGCTTGTTGGCAGTGCTTGACCATTCCTAAGAAATAAGTCAGATGAAACTGAACAAATGGCATCAAATGCTCGGAGTTGGATTTTGTCTAAGCTGACAATTCTTCATAGGTCGTATAGCGTTGCTACCTTGCCCCAGTATAAGCTTTTACCTTCATAAATAGTGACTTTGTGGTTCTCGATATCCTTCAGTGGGTCAAGGCTGGAAGCTGTAGCCTGGCAGTGCTACGTAAGACCAGATTCTTTGACCACAAAGTACCACTGAACCTTTTTTCAGTGTGACATAAATCTCCATGCAGGATAAAACTGGTTTTCTGTTCAACTTTGGGTGAGACCTCCCTGACCAATCTTCAGTGCCATGTTGTTGTCTTCCCTACCTGGAAAAATGACTATGTTCCATTTTTCTCCAACTTCTGGGAAAGTTCTTTCTGATCAACTCCTCAGCCCCTAGGACCACATGGCATGGATCTAGGCACTAGATCTCTCTAATGGCAGAGTCCAGTGATCTATGGGCAGCTAGGCTCTCTTGAACTCAAGAGTTCTTCTCATTTTTGCTTCTATGGAGCAATCAAATAGGAGGTCAAAGGTGTCTACATTCTTTCAGCAGAGCTTTCTTCTTCATATGTACTCTTCTCTCATCCAGGAATGTTCCCAAGGGTGTTGGTGAGGTGCTATTCTCATCCTGTGCTCTACCCAATGGTTGTACAATTAATCCTAGTTATGGGTCCTTTCTGACTCGAGGTATGCATCCTTTTGGAGGCATTCCTCTTCATTTTACTGTAAACATTTCCTGAAGACATATATTCAAAATGTTAGAACCCTTCTTCCCCCTGAAAGAACTCCAGGCTAGTCCGAAAATACACCCTTATTAAGATACGTTCACCTCCACTCTATCATGGTAAGAATTGGTTCTCCCTCCTGCCTAAGTTGGAGCTAAAGAGTTTAGGAGGGCTCTGCAAATGAATAGGAGCCAATTGTGTTCACAACATTTGAATTTAGAAAGTCAAAAGCAAAAGTGAAAACAATGATCTTTGTGCTGTCAGCTAATACCTACTAAATGGCCAGCTGTTGACACTACCACTCCATCCTTCTGTGTCCAGAGGCCACGCTATTGTCCTCTGGCAGGCAGATAAAATATAAATGTCAGTCCCGTGGGACTCATTTAAGGTCGAAGACCTCTTAGTTACTTCAAGGAGTCCAATAACTAATAACTAACACAGATTGTTTCTACATTCAACAAATTTTGGGAAACAATAGAGACCAGAAGGAGCAACAACGAAATGCTGATGGTTTTCTGTCAAATACATGCATTGGCAATTCATATGCAATAATGGTGAATAAGTAAACCTAGTGCAGAAGATGCAGTGCTCAAACATGAACAAATGTTTTAATACACATATACAGTAAGATACTGTACAATTTCCGTAGTGTTGCACAATGTTTATCGTTATCAATCTTAGGGTGCTGTGCAATAATTTATAGTCGCTACTGCAATAAATTCGAATGAAAACCAAGGGGTATGTCGACATTTCGACCCGGTATGAATTTATGGGGCTCCTCTCGACCAAGTCATCTAACCATTCAGCCTGCATACAATGAAGACAGAAACTAGATACAATCCTTAAGGGTCTATTAGGATTTAGGGTGGATCGCCACCGCCCGCATGGCGGTGGCGATCCGCCCAACATCATACCCCACCCGCCACCCATTTTCCCCCTGGCATATTAGTATGGCGGGGGACCCCGGCAGATGGAAATACCGTCTGCTGGTTTTCCGCCAGTTGAGCGGGTGGAAAAGGGTCTAGACATGGTGGTGGTGTCTGCTAGACACCACCATCCATATTAGCAAGGGCAGCGATGCAAGGCTTTCTATGGCGGAGACCCCGCCATGGAAAGCCATGCGGAGTCTGCTTTCGGGGGCCTGTTGCGGGCGCTCAGGGTATTGGGAGAGTGGGGGGTGCATATCATTGTAATTGGCAGGCACTGCGTGGTGCCTGTCACCTTGCGCATGAAAATGCACACAGTACATTCCCATCATAGTGGCGGGCGGTGCTGTGAGCACCGCTCACCACAATGCTGGGAATAGAGGATGCACCGCCACGGTGGCGGTGGCATCCTAATTGCCAGTGCGGGACCGCTGCACAACTGGCGGCCGGTCCCAGCACCGCTAGGGCGGCGGGCAGACAAAAGTCTACCCACCATCCTAATAGGCCCCTTAGTCTCAAATAATAGTGTTGCATAATGGTCTATTACTCTGCCATATGTGACGTATCCTAATATTCCACTACCGACCAACATGTGAGTCTGGTTGGGCCTCCCATAGAGATCGCAGTAATATATATAGATGTGGAATGAGTCTCTAGAGGCTTGCGCATCTATTCAATTCCCACATATGAGAACCCAGATCCAGAGATGCTAGCTGAATGGGCAGGCAACTCAAAAGAATGTTCAACCGTTATGATACGGATTTTAATCAAATACGCTTTGAAAGATCGGGCAAAGATATTTGAGGAAATTTATACAACCATACCAGAATTATTGAAATTAGTGCCTGAAGAAAGTGTCGATGAATTTATGTCCAAACTACAGATCCTTTTGGCCAAATTTGAGGAAGAGATTACAATAAAAAAACAAAGAAAATGTATAAGGGACTTTAACGCCTTAACCGCAGTGGTTTTTCCGCCGCCGTTGGCGACAGCAGCACTAGGGAGGTAGTGCTCCTGTCGGCCAACGGCAGCACGGAACAGGTTAAAGACTTTCAATGAGGGAGAAACCTGACTTTCCACAAAAAATATGATTATTTGCAGAAGGGAACGATCAGTCACCCGCTAAAGATATAGGCGTGACGTCTGCAAGTAATGTGGAAAGGGGGACTGTAACAGAAGAAAGTGACGTATCTGATAGTAATGCTTCAGACGTTTCAGTGGAGAGATTGAGTCAACCTATTCGCATGAATGTCCAAGGGAGAAGAAATTTCCTCAAACAATTCCAAATGATGAATAAGGCCAAGCAAAATCAGCAAAGTACCGAACAGGATTTTCGGAGAGGCCAGGGACGCGGAATGCTCAGAAAAACCAGAGGAACAAGAGGAACAAAAAAGCAAGGCGGCAATGGAAAAGAAGATTCCAGCAAACAACCGCCAATGCAGACATGTGCCAAGAGAGGGATGAAATGACTGTTGTAAATCTATCTAAACGTGAGTTAACATCTTCAGATATAACTTTATTAAGTTTGGGTCTTTCTTTTTGTCCCACTAGAAAAATGGACTATGTGGAAACGTGCATTGATGTATTTTGTTTTTTGCGCAAACTCAAATAGAAGAAATGGTTCCATCTGAATGCACCTAGATTTAAATCAACTAGGAATGAGACTGTATTGGACAATCTATGTATATCAGACACTGAAATGTTACATACTGTGGCCCAATTGTATGACAACAATGATTCAGAGTCAGTAGTTAATTTTGATGAACTAAATGTGACTATTGATGCTTCATATCCCAGTGGATTTAGACCGAAGTCAACATTTGTACCTGTTGTGCATTGTGATGCGATTGAAACATTTGAGAAAAGTGTTATTAAGGATTTAAAAAAGATGAGATATTCGGATAAACATCAAGCTAAACGCAATCTTACAGCTACCCTGATCAGTGCATTAGAGGACCTTAAAAAGGATCCATCTATAATGATAAGGCAATCTGATAAGGGAGGTAATATTGTGGTATGGACAAAAGACGATTATCTTAAAGAAGGGTTACAACAACTGAACGAACAACATTGTTATCAAATTGCATCTAGAGCTGAGTTTTGGCGTCTAATACCAAGTACAATGAAATGCTATGTGATTGGAAGGACAAAGGCATATTAGAGTGGGACGAATATCGAAGCCTTTGCTGCAAACATGCAAACATGCATGGACTCCTATATTGTACCTACTACCTAAATTGCATAAAAACCCGGTCACACCGCTGGGTAGGCCAATAGTGTCCTCCATGGGTTCACAGTTAGAGATAACATCTAAATACATTGATTTTTATCTGGGACCGTTTGTGATGGCATTGCCAGCCTATCTAAGGGATGCTATGCACTTTTTGAACATGATCGATGGATTGGTATGGGAACATGATTACTTGTTGATAATGCTTGATGTGACAAGTCTATATACATCAATCAGACATGAACTAGGGATCCAGACCATTCACCACTTTCTACGAGCTAGATCAATCTCACTGTTAATGCACAGTGAGATGTTAATTGAAATGATTAACTACAGTCTGATGAATAATTTCTTTCTCTTCGATGGCAAAGTGGATAAACAAAAACAGGGAACTGCAATGGGCACCTGCATCGCCCTCAGTTACACAAATTTATTCATGGGCTGGTGGGAGGAACAGGCGCCAGCGGCAGTGACATGTATGGGGAACAGATTGTATTTTGGTCAAGATTCATTGATGATATTTTCCTAATTTGGAACGGTGATGAATTAAGTACTACAGCCTTTATATCATCGTAGAATGATAACATCTTAAACATAGAACTTACCTCACAAATCAGCAAAAACGAATGTTGTCTTTCTAGATGTGGAGGTGTCAGTTAAGGGAAATCAGTTGGTGACAAAACTCCACAGGAAAGAGACTGCTAGCAATAGTTTTTTGTCAGCTTCTAGTGCTCCCTCATACTGTCTTATTCAGAGTATCCCATATGGGAAACTCATTTGAGCTAAAAGAAACAGTAGCACAGAACAAGAATTTATGCTGGAAAAAGGAGGAAATGTGCAGAAGAAAAAGTGGATATGATACAAAGATCAACACTACTAATAGCTAAACAAAGAGAAGAGAGGGAAGATGCAAATCAAACTAGATTCTGTTCCGTTGCCGACGGGCCCAACACCGCAGGAGTGAAGAACGTCCCAATCCTCTACCCTCACCGTGACCCCCAACACCCGCAATCAAAACGGATGGTGGAGAACACGACACCGGGAGAAGGTGGGTAACAAAACAAGGGAACCCAAGGTCTTGGGGAACACAACTCGTCTCCTCTGGCTTCTTGGCAGCTGACAGCTTGACACAGACGAGAACGCTAAAATGAAAGAAGGAGACAAGATTAAACACACCCCTACTACTATTACCAGTGCCAAGTACACACACGAACCACCGACCTCCCTGCTTACCCCAGATAACAAACGGGAGTGGCTTGATACGAAACAGGAATTCTTCCACTGCAATCGTATTGGTTGTTTCTTGCGTAACCCCAGACCAACCACGCCCCCTCTGGAAACACCGAGAATGACAAAGGGGGTGGAACTCACAATTCTTAGGACAAAAAAAGGACAGGGGAAAAATGGTATCAAAGGGAATACGAAAGACACCCAAAAAACCCCTGGAATCTAAAAAAGAACACGAAGGTAGCACAAAAACGGCTGTTATTCAGCTCCTTCGTGAAACCACCCAAACACAGCGTATAACAAGATGGTTTGGATACAAAAAAGGGATGATAACGGTACGTTAAAACTCAAAGGAAACGCAGCCGCGAATCCCAGAACGTCACCGAAGATCAAAAACAGGTCCCCAATAAAGGGTTCTGAAATGCCCAAGGGAATAGGAAAACAAGGGAGCAGGGGAAAAAGGGGATCAAAACCCAGCACTAGAAAAGACCGCTGGAACGGAGCTCGAAGGAAGGGAAACAAGGTAGAACCACAGGAACAGGAAACACACGGCAAGGGACCAATAAAGAAACCAAGCACCTGTTTCCTGTTGGCAGCCCCCTTTTAAAGCGAGCTCTAGGGATCCTCCATAAATTCGCATATGCACTTGGCACTTTAATGAAAAACCGCTAACGGGGAACTAGACAGAAGGAACCAGGCCCCCTTGAACCCCAACAGTAACCCCTCCCAAAAGTCTCCCTACAGGCCTTGGCTTCCCAGGGTGCAGGCGATGAAACAGACGAACTAACCGGGCAGCATGAACCCTACTTGCCGGAACCCAAGAACGGTCCTCTGGGGAATAACCCTTCCAGTCAATTAGGTAATACAGCCGTCCCTTCATCCGTTTGGAATTCATAACAGTTTTAACCTCATACTCCACGTTATCATCTATTAAAACGGGAGGAGGAGGTGGCAACTCTTGAGAAGTGGTGATGTATGGCTTCAACAAAGAGGTGTGAAATACAGGATGAATACCATACTCAGCCAGTAAAGCCAACCTGATCGCAACCGGATTCACCACCTTCTGGACAGGAAAGGGACCTACAAACCGAGGCTGTAATTTTCTTGGTCCTGGCAACTTCAGATTCTTCGTTGATAGCCAAACCCTATCCCCAACTGCATACAGAGGAGCTGGCCGTCTATGCCTATCTGCCTGTACTTTCATGGCTTTCTTGGACTCAAATAAATGCTGTTGGGCTTTCTTCCAGATTTCAATCAAACCCCTACTCAGGGAATCCACTGCTGGTACCCTCTCGGATGGCTGAATAGGAATGGTCTTGGGATGGAACCCCATTGAACAATAAAACGGTGACATGCCTAAAGCTGAGTGCATGCTGTTATTATATGCAAACTCAGCCACAGGAAGGGCTTGTACCCAACTGCCCGTCAGTGACGTTAGCAAACAGCGCAAATACTGCTCCATGGTTTGATTGGTACGTTCTGTTTGCCTGTCGCTTTGTGGATGGTAAGCTGTTGACAAACGTACTTCCATCTTTAATGATCGACACAGGGCAGTCCAAAAATGTGAAACAAACTGTGCCCCTCTATCTGAAACGATGGCAGTAGGAACCCCATGCAATCGGATCACTTGGGCCATAAACACATCAGCCAATTCTCTAGATGTAGGTAACCCTGGCAAGGGAACGAAGTGAGCCATTTTTGTGAATAAATCCACAACAACTAAAATGGCCGTAAACCCTGAATCAAGTGGCAAATCGGTCACAAAGTCCATACTGACCGTATGCCAGTGAGGAGGAGGCACTGGCAATGGGTGCAACAACCCAGACGGAGACATGTGCGAGGACTTACTAACAGCACACACCGGGCATGAGGCCACAAATACCTGTACATCATGGGCCAGAGACTTCCACCAAAACCAACGCATACACAGCTCTTTGGTCTTATTGACCCCCGGATGCCCAACCAAGGACGATGAATGACAATATGTAAGAACCAGTGTACGCAATTCGAGGGGCACAAACAACTTCTCTGCCTGATACAATAACCCATCCTTTAACGTAATTCCAGCTTCCGACAGCCACGGAGCCAGATCTAACTGCTTCATTTCATCCTGCACTTTAACCATGAAATCGTCCATGGAACCACAACCAACTATCTTATCACCAGGAATCATAAAACAGGACTCCTCCGTCTCCGACAACGCATAAACCCTACTACAGGGCAAAATGGCCCCCGGAACCAAATCAATACGGCAATCAAAAGCCCTGTGTGGTGGCAATACACACGCCTGATCCTTATCAAACACCTCCTTATATGCCACAAACGAAGGAGGCAAACCGTTCTGATCGCAACCACTCGCTGCAAAAGACAACGGAGACACCCTATCAGTCGCCTCACAATAACAGTGAAGAAGACAATACTCCGAATTAAGTGTAACCAGCCTCCGCGCCCAATTGATTCTGGGATTATGGGCCTGTAACCAGGGTACCCCGAGTACCACCCCAAATGCTGGTGCGGCAATCAGATCGAAACAGACCGTCTCAGAATGCCCATTATCAAATGTCATCAACAAAGGTTCGGTTTGTCGTACAATCGACCCAGAGGTTAGCTCCGTGCCGTCAATAGCCCTCACGGGTTCAGGTTGTTTCTTCATCACACAGGGAACCATCAACGACTCGGCCAACCCAATGTCCATAAAGTTCCCTGTGGCCCCACAATCCAATAATACCGACAAGGAAGCTCTACCACAAGATGAGTAAGCGAAGCAAGCCGATACCGTGAAATGATGCGGGACTCTTTGAACCGCCCCTTGTACGTCATATGGGTTACAAAAACCTCTTTCATGGACTAAAAGAGTCTCGCAATCCCTTCCCACGAAAGCCACAGCCTTATTCTCCGGGATCCGGGACGGTTTCACTGGTCACTCTCTAGCAAAGTGTCCACCCCTCCCACAATACAAACACAACTGCAACAAGCGCCTTCGCTCCTATTCCTCCTTGGATAAGGGACCCCGCACCCCACCCAAAGGCATAGGTTCAGGATCTGTTTTCACGCCCCCATTCTCAGATGTTTCTCTCTTGGTTACAGTTGTCCTTGGGGGTTCAAACCTGATCTTTTCCCCTTTTCTTTCACTCATACGATGGTTGAGTTTGACAACCAAATCGATGAACTCAACACAATCTTCAGGGGGGTCTACAACCTGAGACACTATAACCTTTAAGTCCTCGCACAAGCCCTGATAAAACAAAGAGGTTCTTTTTGCCATGGGCCATTGTGTCTCTGTTACTAGGCGATTGAAAGAGCCACATAACCCAAAAGATCCTGCTTACCCTGCCGGAGCTTTAACAATTCAACATTGCTTGCCTGCATAAAAGCATGCTTAGCAAACAGACTATGCATCTGGTTCTTGAAGACCGGGAAACTATTCAACACAGCGTCATTGTTTTCCACTAAGGGGACCGCCCAACTAGCTGCAGTACCCGAAAGATATGAGATCACAAACGCTACTTTAGTAGTGTCGTCAGGAAAAGCGGTTGGTCGACACATGAAGTGGAAATGGCACTGGTTCATAAATATAGCATATCTGCTACTATCCCGGAAAACACAATCTTCAGGGGGGGTCTACAACCTGAGACACTATATCCTTTAAGTCCTCGCACAAGCCCTGATAAAACAAAGAGGTTCTTTTTGCCATGGGCCATTGTGTCTATGTTACTAGGCGATTGAAAGTAGCCACATAACCCAAAAGATCCTGTTTACCCTGCCGGAGCTTTAACAATTCAACATCGCTTGCCTGCATAAAAGCATGCTTAGCAAACAGACTATGCATCTGGTTCTTGAAGGCCGGGAAACTATTCAACACAGCGTCATTGTTTTCCACTAAGGGGACCGCCCAACTAGCTGCAGTACCCGAAAGATATGAGATCACAAACGCTACTTTAGTAGTGTCGTCAGGAAAAGCGGTTGGTCGACACATGAAGTGCAAATGGCACTGGTTCATAAATATAGCATATCTGCTACTATCCCCGGAAAACCTCTCTGGAGCTGCTAGAGGCACCGGCACGGGAGTGTTCACTGTAACGGACAAAGGAGAAGGAGACCCACTCTGCCCCCCACTCCTCTCATATTGAAATGTGGCTGGTTGAATCAATGGGGGCTTAGCCTTAACGGAGGGATCCCTCCCTCTTCTTTTAGTGCTTTCCTTCACCTCACTCAGTGTCCCCCGTAACTCCTGATTCTCCTGACGCAGGGATTGGACTTCACCCTGTATGTGCGCTAAAGCCTGCATGATTTCCTGCATCGAAGAAGCCCCCCCTGCTGCCTCCTCAACCATTCTTCACTCGGGCGGTGTGTCAATTCGTGGGCTTGGTTTTCTGTTCCGTTGCCGACCGGCCCACACCGCAGGAGTGAAGAACGTCCCAATCCTCTACCCTCACCGTGACCCCCAACACCTGCAATCAAAACGGATGGTGGAGAACACGACACCGGGAGAAGGTGGGTAACAAAACAAGGGAACCCAAGGTCTTGGGGAACACAACTTGTCTCCTCTGGCTTCTTGGCAGCTGACATCTTGACACAGACGAGAACGCTAAAATGAAAGAAGGAGACAAGAGTAAACACACCCCTACTACTATTACCAGTGCCAAGTACACACACGAACCACCGACCTCCCTGCTTACCCCAGATAACAAACGGGAGTGGCTTGATACGAAACAGGAATTCTTCCACTGCAATCGTATTGGTTGTTTCTTGCGTAACCCCAGACCAACCATGCCCCCTCGGGAAACACCGAGAATGACAAAGGGGGTGGAATTCACAATTCTTAGGACAAAAAAAGGACAGGGGAAAAATGGTATCAAAGGGAATACGAAAGCCACCCAAAAAAAACCTGGAATCTAAAAAAGAACACGAAGGTAGCACAAACATGGCCGTTATTCAGCTCCTTCGTGAAACCACCCAAACACAGCGTATAACAAGATGGTTTGGATGCAAAAAAGGGATAATAACGGGACGTTAAAACTCAAAGGAAACGCAGCCACGAATCCCAGAACGTCACCGAAGATCAAAAACAGGTCCCCAATAAAGGGTTCTAAAATGCCCAAGGGAATAGGAAAACAAGGGAGCAGGGGAAAAAGGGTATCAAAACCCAGCACTAGAAAAGACCGCTGGAACGGAGCTCGAAGGAAGGGAAACAAGGTAGAACCACAGGAACAGGAAACACACGGCAAGGGACCAATAAAGAAACCAAGCACCTGTTTCCTGTTGGCAGCCCCCTTTTAAAGCGAGCTCTAAGGAGCGTCCATAAATTCGCATATGCACTTGGCACTTTAATGAAAAACCGCTAACGGGGAACTAGACAGAAGGAACCAGGCCCCCTTGAACACCAACAGATTCATCACTACGTATTCCAGTCATGAGTATAAAGTAAGGAAGATTCTGAAACCGAACTGGCATATTCTAAAAACGGATGCAGTTCTGGATAAATACCTTATTGAGTCCCCGCAAACAACATTCAGAAGAGGGAGATCACTGAAATATGAACTAAGTCAAAACGCAGTAACCTCGCTAAACACCACAAGGCAGGAGAGAATAACGGGCTTCACATGTTGTATGCATTGCAAGGCATGAGTAAGCAGTAAACACTGTATGAAAATCAAGGTACCGAATAGTAACAGAGATTTTGATATCAAAGGGAGCTATGATTGTAATATGGAATTTTGTGTATATTGTTTGATGTGCCCATGCAAGAAAATGTACATTGGCAGTACTATACATAAAGCCCGTAAAATAATTTTGGAGCATAAACGAGCAATACGACATAATAATGAGCAACATCCTGTAGCTCGTCATTTCAAAGGTCTCCACGGTCAAAATGAGAAACTTTTGTCATTTATAGCTCTGGATGTGGTAAAACCACAAATGAGAGGAGGCGATAGAGGACGCCAACTCAGGATCCTGGAATCTAGGTATATCATTGATTTTGAGACACTATTTCCAGTGGGTTTGAATTCCAGTGAATAATTAGCTATACACCTCGGTTAAACTTGGATGAAGTGAATTTGAATTTATGTGTGTGATATAGATGAACTGGCATGACAAGAAAATTGTTGAATTTTATATTTTTAAATTATATGTAGATAAAAAATATTTTATTGTTACTTTACTTTTCACAATTTTGTTTTTCGTTTTTGTCAATAGGTCTTGGTAAATAATGAAGGAAACTGCAAAGATTGACATCATGGCTGAAAGGAGAATAATGAATCAAGAGATATAACAAGTGGCTTTGTTTGATTATCTATTGTACAAGGAATTATTGTGCACATATGGCCGAAGTCCAAATGCCCACTAGGGTGGGATCAAAACTTATAACAAAGAAATTTGAACTAACATGGCCAATACAAAAGCCCACTAGGGCAGGCCTAATAGTACTATATCAGTTGGGGTTATATTCGATTTTATATATCTATTTTTATATTTATTGTTGGCCAGGTATTCCTAAAGCATATATTGAGTTTTTAGGAATAACTCCGAATTGCATAGTCTCCTGGAATTAAGAGGAATGCTGATATAGTATTAGATTCTAAGTATGGAATGTAATTTAGATTTGAGTATAAAATGGGATTGTAAATAAGTAGATAATTGAAATGCAATAGTAAACCAACACACTTGTATCCTAGCCTGAAATGAATTGTACCATTATAAAATGGCGCTGATCAGTGTTCTGTTTGAATTGTACGGAGTCCACTTTCTATGTTCATTGTGATTGTTTTCATACGGAAGTGAAACAAGGCTTTCCTCACCGTGACCAAGCCGTAAAGGCGAAACGCGTCTGCAGCATGCCATCTGTAACTGAATAAACACCATTTAGCACTTTGGAGTGTCCTGGCTTCCCTTTTTTTACGATATCAAGGAATTTGTGATATATATATATATATATATATATATATATATTACCTACTGGCGGTCGCCAGTAGGTATATATAGTTAGGATTTTTTCCCTATGGGATTTTTGAAAATTCTATGTCTAATAACTTTGGTGTTTGTGGACGGAATTGGCTGAAATTTTCTGGAAAATTGAACATTTTGTTTCTGAGCAGCCTCTGAAAATTTGGGGGGGGTTCGTCCAGGGGGGGCCGAGAAAAAAGGGGGGTCCCAAAACGTGTTTTTAACATTGAGTTTTCCATAGGGCGGTTGGCCTCACTTTTAGCCCGAACGGCTGAATGGATTTGCACGAAACTTGGCAAAATTGTAGGGACTAGTAGCCCGATGTGCCTTTTGTAGGTCTCAATATATGTGCTCCAGTGGATTTTGAGAAATTAACGTTTAAAAAAAGATATATATCTGTAACAGCGGACCGGGCAGCGCTCCAGTTCGCGTACTTTTCGCGTAACGGAACTTCGCGTAGCGAAGCTGATTGGCTCTCCGGTGTCTGTCAACATTCTAAACAGTCCGGAGCGGCCGCCATCTTGTCTCTCGGGAGGATTGAGAGACAAGAGGAGGCCAAAACAAAGGTGGAAATAACCATAAGGGGGCATAGTAGATCCTCCCTGATCCCCTAGGTTTAATGTGGAGGCTTTAAAAGGGCCCCGCGGGGCAAAAAAAAAAATACCGGGAAGCGTTCTGGGCAGCGTACTATAATGAAAAATGAATGATAGACTTTTCAAATACTGTATGTTAATTGATTGTTGGTTTTGTTGATTATTTTTTAATTTTTTTTGTTTTTTAAGCAATTATTTATTATTGTGATTGTGTTTCAACATTTAATAACATTTCTAACATTTCACTAGTTTATGAATTACATATAAAAATGATTAAAGACTCAAATAATTTTTTAATATTACATATAATTTTATTTTTCGGATTGTTTTTCAAAATTTAATAGAATGTCTAACATTTGACTGTCAGATATGTCCTCTTGTTGAGTGAACATAACTTCCCACATTTAACCGTCATCATAATGAAGTAAATGATCCACAGATTCTACACATTGAACTAATTCATGGTCCCGTGATTCATCCATGAAATCTGAGTCATCATTGTCCTCAATATCTTTTTCTGTGTTGTTCTCCAGAACAATTTCGAAGGAAATATTCTGCTCTCCTTCCATTTTCTTGCTGTAATTTGCATAAAAAATAAATATATCAGTAGAGATAGGGCACTGTTGGGTTTAAGTTCAGACAGGTACTTGTGAGTTTATAACAGAGAAGTAATCTATGGGCACTGTATGGTTTCAGGCGTGAAGTAGTACTATTAAAAAGTGCCTGTGAAGAAGCCTAAGTAAATTCATAATTATACCACAGAAACGTAAATCGATCCATAATTATAATAAAGAAGCCTTTCTCAATGTCTAACTCTTACAGAGGGATAGTATATAACTATCTGAAAATGTTTTCAAATTTATAAAATAATATCTCACCTTCTAAAAAGAAGTTTAAGTTGTGAGTGAAAATGATCTTGCAATGTAATTCAGGAAGTAGTAGTCAAAATGGCTGTGTTTCTCTCTCTTTCTTTATATATATTCAGGTACATAACCAATCAAATGTCAGGTAAAAAAAGTAGAAAATGAAAGTAACATTTTCATTGGTTGTCAATTCCAACACTTCAGATGTGTTTTGAGAAGTAATTTACCTCAGGGTATTTAGAGAGGTCTACAGGTTAAATGGTTAAATGGAATTCCAATCAAATTTGTGAAAATGGTAGGGATTGGTATGTAGTATGAGCTAATCTATATTTGGTGAAATTGTCTCCAGTAGATTTTCTGTGAACTACTTTCCCACCTTTTTTGATGGTGCGCTTCCCAGGGAGCGACCCGGTACGCGAACTGTTGAGCGCCCCGGTTCGCGAACCTTAAGCGTTACGGGAGTCCACCATTTTGTGTTTCGGTCGAATTAAGATACAAGATGGAGGGCAAATAATGTTCAGAATGGGTAGAAGGGGGCACGGTAGAGTTATCTTGACCCCCTAGGTTTTGTGAGGGTGGCTGAGGAGGCTTATATGTGCGAAAAAAAAACATTTTTTTAAAAAATTTCGCGAGGTTAGCTCCCGGTTCGCGTACCGGGTAGCGCCCCAGGGAGCGTACTTTGTTGAAAATTAATGAAAAATGTTAGAGTAAAATAATAATTGTGAGTGATTAGATGTAGGGTAGCTCTGAGAAGAGCTTTTGGGTTTATGGTACATTTAGGTACTTATAAGTAGGTACCAATGCACATTTTTAAATTCAGAGTGAAAATTCTGTTGCCCTCATCTGAGAAGTGAACTCCATCTCCTCTGTAGATATCTTGCATGTAGTAACGCAAGTTATTGTTGTACAGGGAGCCCATTCCATGGTCTCTCATGTAAGCTGAAACAGATTTGTTTACATGCTTCCTCGACTTCTCAATTTGTGGACAAAATTGGTTTGACCACCTCCATTTCTGTCTTTGGCATATATTTGAATATACCAAGGCAGTCTGAGGAAAAAGTGCCATTAATTGCTCAAAGGTGTCCTTTAAAAGCATTTCCAGACCTACACCAGTCAAAGTTCCCAAGTCATTACCTCCACAGTGCACAATTAACAGGTCAGGTTTGGGCAAATGCATAAAGGTTTTCACCAATGGTATCAATTGGTGACATTTTAATCCTCTGTGGCCAAACCACTTAATTTCCACATCTTGTAAATTGAGGTTAGGTAATTTCCTGTTTTCAACGTACCTTTGAGCCCAGTGAATATAACTATGTCCAACAATCCAGACAGAAAACATGGTGAGAGAAGGTTCTCCTGCAGTCAGATGAAGTGTGGCAATGAAATGGCAGTTGAAAAAATGAGAGTTTAAAATGAAAAAAACTGTGGAGTTTCTGTGTTCATGAAGCAGTAACAGTGATTGGTGGATTTTGATTGCTGAAAACAGAAAGTTAGGGTGCACGGATGTGTTCTTTGAAAGATGTATTTTGAGTGGTCAATAAAAAATCATTAAATGAAAGAATGCACTGGATATGCAGGTGCACTGAGAGTTCAGAGTTCAATTGCAACATTGTTGTGTGAACTTGCAAACAACAGAGGTCTTCCAAGAGGTGGTTGCCATGCAGAAAAGGCATGAAATGGCAGAGGGGGGAAGGGTTTTCATTTGAAAAAAAGTGAGGGAAGAGTTTTGATTGGGTGACATGAGAGATATGTGTGAAGAATTACAGCATTTCTGTGCTTTTGATAGCTGCAGACTCTGGAGTGCATACCTTTTGCTCTGCTGAAGACAAATTGGTGTGTTTCTGAGACTGTTTTCAAACTCAAAGTATTTGCTAAGGTGAGAAAATATTTCTTTAATTTAGATAGAGAATAGTGTGCTTTAAGGAGAAAATTATGAATTATGTGGCGCAAATTGCTTGTAAATATGCTCCCACCTGTGCATGGAAAATTTAGATTTTGAATGTTTGTGTTACATAGCCATGTTAAAAGTGACCCAACCATGCAGGAAAGGCAATCAAAAAACGCTTTTATGTGTCTTAAGGACATTTTAAGTAATTTTCCCATGTGCAGTGTTTTGAAATTATGAATTGAAAATCGTTTTTGAGGTAAAGGAATTGTTTTTAAATTTATGACAAGGACATAATGGTGTATGCTTATTTATAAGGCAATTGACTGTCCATGATGTTATTTTTCCCATTTTAATGTAAGACTTTTCTCTGTGGCGCAAATTGCTTGTAAATATGCTCCCACCTGTGCATGGTAAATTTAGATTTTAAATGTTTGTGTTACATAGCCATGTTAAAAGTGACCCAACCATGCTGGAAAGGCAATCAAAAAACGCTTTCATGTGTCTTAAGGACATTTTAAGTCATTTTCCCATGTGCAGTGTTTTGAAATTATGATTTGAAAATCGTTTTTGGGGAAAAGGAATTGTTTTTAAATTCATGACAAGGACATAATGGTGTATGCTTCTTTATAAGGCAATTGACTGTCCCTGGTGTTATTTTTCTCATTTTAGTGTAAGACCTTTCTCTGTGGCGCAAATTGCTTGTAAATATGCTCCCACCTGTGCATGGAAAATTTAGATTTTGAATGTTTGTGTTACATAGCCATGTTAAAAGTGACCCAACCATGCAGGAAAGGCAATCAAAAAACGCTTTTATGTGTCTTAAGGACATTTTAAGTAATTTCCCCATGTGTAGTGTTTTGAAATTATGATTTGAAAATCGTTTTTGAGGTAAAGGAATGTTGTTAAAATTTATGTGCGCCATATGCCCCCAAATTTCTTTTTCAGGGGTGCAGCAGGGTGTTATTGAGACACCCCTGCAGCTTTGGAAAAATTCCTAATTTGTGATGAGCAAATTGTTAATCGCAAATTGCACCTTCATTTATATGAGCCTCCTAGCCCATGGAAATGAATGGGTAATTTGCAATTAGCAATTTTCTCATCGCAAATTTGGAATGGTAAAGAATCGCTATTTATTCCTTAAAATTCGCTTTTTTGGAAATGCAAAATAGTTATATGATACATATGGCGGTTGATGTCTAACAAGATAAGAAGCTTAGGGATACATTTATGATGACTGGCGCAATGAAGTAGAAATCACTTACTTCATTGGTAGAGCTTTACATGTATTATCTCCTCTGTATTCTTCATCAAGCGTAACTTTAATCTGCAATCCTGAGTAGGCCTCACTTTAAACAAACCTCTGGATAAGGCACATCTTATTGTTATCCTGAATTAATCATTTAAAATGCTAGGGACAGATTTATGATAGGTGTATGCCTCTTTTGCGCCACTTAGAAAACATTGTCCATGGGGAAATGACTTAAAATGTCCTTAAGACACATGAATGTGTTTTTTTAAAACGTTTGCAATTTTTTTGGGTCACTTTTAACATGGCTATGTGACTCAAACAGTCAAAATCTAAATTCGCCATGCACAGGTGGGAGCATATTTACAAGGAATGTGCCCCATGGGGAAAGGTCTTATAATGTAATATGGGAAAAATGACATCAGAGACACTGAAATGCCTTATAGAGAAGCATACACCATTATGTCCTTGTCATAAATTTGCAAACCATTACTTTTCCCCAAAAACGATTTTCAAATCATAATTTGAAAACACTGCACATGTGGAAATGACTTAAAATGTCCTTAATTCAAAATTTGCAATTCCTTAAATGCAATGTATCAAACAAAAATATGTAAAAAATGATATTAAGGATTTGGAAACTACCACCAACTTCTAGTTTGTGGTAATTTGCGAATTCTTTTCAAAAAGCATTTTTTTCCAAAAAACAAAAGGTCCCATATGACGCCCATACATGCCCTTAGGGCATGTAGGTGTGCCATATGCCCCCAAATTTATTTTTCAGGGGTGCAGCAGGGTGTTCTTGAGATACCCCAGCACGCTTGAAAAAATTCCTATTTTGTGATGAGCTAATTGCTAATTGCAAATTGCAACCTTCATTCCTATGAGCCTCCTAGCCCATGGAAATGAATGGGTAATTTGCAATTAGCAATTTGCTCATTGCAAATTAGGAATAGTAAAGAATTGCTATTTATTCCTTAAAATTTGCTATTTAGGAAATGCAAAATAGTTTGATGGTACATATGGTGGTTCATCTGTAACAAGATAAGAAGCTTAGGGATACATTTATGATGACTGGCGCAATAAAGTGGACATTACTTACTTCATTGGTAGGCCTTTACATGTATTATCTCCTCTGTATTCTTCATCAAGCGTAACTTTAATCTGCAATCCTGAGTAGGCCTCAACTTAAACAAACCTTTGGATAGGCCACACCTTATTGTCATCCTGGATTAATCATTTAAAATGGTAGGGACAGATTTATGATAGGTGTATGCCTCTTTTGTGCCACTGTGCGTCACTTTTATGATGCAACGGCGGTGCTAATTTGCAATTAGCAATTTGCTCATTGCAAATTATGAATGGTAAAGAATTGCTATTTATTCCTTAAAATTTGCTATTTAGGAAATGCAAAATAGTTTGATGGTACATATGGTGGTTCATCTGTAACAAGATAAGAAGCTTAGGGATACATTTATGATGACTGGCGCAATAAAGTGCACATTACTTACTTCATTGGTAGGCCTTTACATGTATTATCTCCTCTGTATTCTTCATCAAGCGTAACTTTAATCTGCAATCCTGAGTAGGCCTCACCTTAAACAAACCTCTGGATAGGCCACACTTTATCGTCATCCTGGATTAATCATTTAAAATGCTAGGGACAGATTTATGATAGGTGTATGCCTCTTTTGTGCCACTGTGCGTCACTTTTATGATGCAGCGGTGGTGCAAAAGATTTGCTATGAGGCGACAACATTACAAATTGATGCATTTAGGCAGATATGTCATGGTGTAAAAAAAACGTACCACATGAAACCGATGCAGCAGTGATGCAAAAGATGCACCATGTCGTAAGACAGGCCTCACTTGGGGCCATATGTATCAAGCTAATTAGCATTCGCAAAGATCAAAATTCTACGAATTTTGGCCTTTGCGAATGTTAATTAGACAAATGGTATGTATCAAACAAGTTTGATGCAAAATAAGGAGTAGCAAAATTTGCTATTCCTTATTTTGCAATTGCACTGAAGGATTTGCAAATTTTGTGACTACTTAAATGCAATGTATCAAACAAAAAATATGTAAAAAATGACATTAAGGATTTGGAAACTATTGTGGTAAATTGGTGGTAATTTGTGAATTCTTTTCAAAAAGCTTTTTTTTTAAAAAACAAAAGGTCCCATATGATGCCAAACACATGCCCTTAGGGCATGTATGTGTGCCATATGCCCCCAAATTTCTTTTTCAGGGGTGCAGCAGGGTGTTCTTGAGACACCCCTGCACCCTTGGAAAAATTCCTAATTTGTGATGAGCAAATTGCTAATCGCAAATTAAACCTTCATTCCTATGAGCCTCCTAGCCCATGGAAATGAATGGGTAACTTGCAATTAGCAATTTGCTCATCGCAAATTAGGAATGGTAAAGAATCGCTATTTATTCCTTAAAATTCGCTATTTAGGAAATGCAAAATATTTTGATGATACATATGGCAGTTCATCTCTAACAAGATAAGAAGCTTAGGGATAGATTTATGATGACTGGCGCATCACCAGGGATGTGCCAGTCATCTTGCGCCGCTGTTCCGCCACCCATGGTGTGCTGCATTTACAATGCGGCGCAGCATGGGGCAAAAACGGCACAGATGCTTGACGCATCTGTGCCGTTAAGGTGGCGCATTGCTGGAGTTGTATCGCAAGTGCGATGCAGCTCCAGCAAGGCTCAGGGGTGCACCATCTCCACAATGTTGCGTCAAGACCTATGCCTGCTTCAAGCAGGCGCAGGGTTTTGACGCAGGTTTCTCCTATCTGATTGTAAATGCGGCACACCATGGGTGGCAGAGCAGTGGTGCACGTTAACTGGTGCATGCCTGGGGATGTGCCATTTAACATAAATCTGCCCCTTTACATTTAAGTATGTGCAGGGGACACAGAGTCGGTGAGGCTTATCCAAGGTTAAGAAGAGATGAGTCCTGTTCAGTGAAAAATTAGACATAGGCTTCACCTGCTCAGCATCGCTGGACATGGCTAAATAATAGCTGCAAAATGTTACTCTTGTTAAACAATTTTACTATTATAATCTGTGAGATTTGTCTCTTACTCTGCAACATCTCATTGTTGTTATCTTTCTTTAAAGATAAAGACAACCTCAACATGAGCGACAATCTGCAATCAGTTGATTTTGACCTCATCATTGAACTTGTAATTGAAACATCAGTGGATGTTGATCCCTTGGATGATTTAAATCCTGAGGATGAAGAAGAGCGTGATGAGGATGCAGATTTGTCCGAATTATATGATATAGGATGGGAAGCTGACCTGCTTGAGCCTTTGGAAATATAAACATTTATTTTTAAAATTTATAATTAATAAAAAGTAAAAAGGTAAACCGTTTAATTTAAAAATAAAGACACCTTCAAAAGCAGGTTATGTGTAGTGTCTTCAATAAAATATTAAAATATGCTCATAAAATTAGATCAGATTCACATATAAAATAGCATAGGTAACATAAATATAAATGTCATTTCTTTTCTGGTATTTCTGTATTGTAAATTTGCCAACGACTAAAAAATCTTCTAATTAAAATGTCAAGTAGTGTGTTAAGTTTTTGATCACTGTTACTGATTTACTGTTTGGTAATAATGGTTAATAACATTTTTTATTATATTTTTCCACAGATTCAACTGCAGATCATTTCAAGATTTCACCATGCCTACAATAGAAAGACAGATAAAGGCTGCAAAACGTCAAAGACAGCAGGTGAAAAAAAATACGCAGCAGTCCTCTAACAAAAAGATTTGTCAAGTCACGAAGAAAGCACCGGGTAAGAGCACAAAACAATTTATAAGAAATATGTGTAGTAAAAAAAATATTACTACAGAAAATGTTTCAGTCCATAAAACGAGAAGGAAATCAAATGGAAAGGAAAGGCCAATGAAAAATGTTACTGCTAGAGCAAGAGATAACTCTGTGCATGATAGTAGAAGGAAACAACAGTTTAGGGAGATTCGTAAACGAATGTTCCGGAACAGGATAATTGGCAATTTGTTAAAAAATATTAAGAAAGGTCAACAGAAACTGGTTTTTTATAAGACAAAAAAAAAAGTTGAGAAAGTTATTGATCAGGCATTTGAAATTTAACGTAAGGTATTTATTTTGATAATCAATAGAATTAGGAAGCTAAACAAGGCAATTTTTGATTTCAAAAGAAATAGTAGATGGAAGAGAATAGTTAATCGTAGTAATTTTTGTGAAGTTTTTTCTGGAGAATGGATGCATAGTTCAAGCTGTGAGGCATTTTTTAATGAGGAGAGTTATTTCCAGGATAATGATTTGGTGCATGCAGTTGACACCAGTGGTCGTGCTTATGAAGTGAAAGATGGTTGTCCAGTTGAAAAAGAAAAACTTGTGACAACAGAGGCAGAAGAGGTGTTAGGTAATGAGGTTTTAGGAAGACGTGCTAAGGGTCCTGTGTACACCTGGAAGTGTAGTAGTATTTGCAGTGTGCGACAGGATTCCATCAATTTGCTTTGTGATTTTGTACGGTCATTTAATAAGAAAAGTTTGAAGCAGAAAATGATGTTGTTGCAAGAATTAGATCCTTGCAGAGTAAGAGAAGTGACAGGTTTGCATGGACATTCACTGGCTTGTCTTTCCAGGAGAGTATGCCAGAGTGTTTTTCATCATTTCAGGATGCTAGCAGTGCATCATAACAAAGTGAGGAAATTAGTTAGAATGTTGTATTATGCTAAGAGTCCAGCAATTATGCTTAAACAATTATGCGCTGCTCTTTTGCATGGTTCTGAAATAGATGTGAAGAATATATGTGAAGAAATTGAGTTTTGTTACTTTGGAAGTAAAGAGGAGAATGTTGAAATTGAGCAAGAAGAAGAGGGTCATGTGGAAGATAGTGTACAGGTTTCCAGTACAGATAATTTCCAGAGGGAAATTGCGACGTTTGAGGTGAAATCAAGTGAGAGGCCTAGTTTCACTTGTGTGTTTTGTCGACGCACTTATTATAAGAATCAGACTAAGTTAGTGGATTTATATGCAAAAAGTGAAAGGGAAAATAATAGTGAATGGAAGGATTTTGCAACATACCTGATGGTAGAAAATTGTTTTGATTTGGGATTGGATCAACGTGTGTGTACTTATTGTTCTTGCAAATTAAATCAAAACCAGATGCCTGTTAGAGCAGTTCATAATAATCTGGAATTGGTTGAGATTCCTTCTGAATTGAAGGATTTAAATACTTATGAATCTATTTTGATTCAAAGTATCCATCCCTTTCAGGCTATTGTAAGAATGGAGCCAAAGACAGGGAAATTGCCTCCATCAGATTTACAGAGAGGATTAAAGGGAAGAGTTGTTTATTTGCCTCTAGATTTGAAGAAAAACATTAACACAATTGGAGTAGAAAAAGTGGAAGAGGAACCTCTGGTTATCTTAGTTAATGGGGTTCCGACAAAGAATAAGAAAATATGGCAAGATTTAGTAGATGTTAGGAAAGTTAAAAAGGCAACATTGTATTTGAAAAAAAATAATAAATACTATAAGAATGTATATGTTGCAGAAGAGGAAGTAAGTGAGGAAGAGGATAGCGATTTGTGTGCTGGTCAAATTGAGAAAGTAGAACCCTCTACTAGTGAAGAAATATATGAACATTATAGTGTTCATCCTTTGCATTCCAAGGAAGTCATGGGGAATGCTATTGAGTTGTTTCAAATGAAACAAGCCAAAGGGAGTCCCATTAGTGTTTGGGAGGAAAGTTTGGAAGCTCGGTGTTTCCCACAGCTTTTTCCAACAGGTCAGGGAGGAAGATATGATGAGCGACCTCATCAAATTCCTGCTTCTGAATACCGGACTTTGCGATTGTATGCAGGAGATGCTAGGTTTCGACAATGCATTCCTTATTTGTTTCATCTCCTGTTTGAAAGCGATCTGTCTGGACTGTCATATGCAGTGAACCACATCTTGAAAAGTGGTATACACATGCAAAACATCTCGGCAAGTGACTTTATGGATAAAGTCAATGTCCAAGATAGTATTTTGGATTCTCACCTGATTAATCTCATGGCGTGTCAGCGTGGTACTAATGAGTACTGGTACCGTCGTCATGGTGATTTAAAATGTATGCTGAGGACCTTAGGTACTCCCACATGGTTCCTCACTCTGAGCTGTGCCGAGTATGGCTGAGAAGACTTACTTGAATTTCTACGAGAGGCAAATGCTAACGTAGATAACATCGAATTCAAGACACCCGGAGAACTGTGCTCTTTGGATCCAGTCAATGTATGTAGGTACTTCAATCATAGATTTGAAGCTATGATGTCTTTCATCATGAATAAGAAGAATCCACCTCTTGGAGAGGTGTTGGATTTCTTCTGGAGAAAAGAGTACCAAGCAAGAGGTGCTCCTCATATACATATGTTGCTGTGGATCAAGGATGCACCTAAATTTGGAACGGATCCAGAAGACTCAGTGATGAGTTTCATCCAACAGTATTCTACGTGTGCTGTTCCAAACGCAAAGGAGAAGAAAAGCCTAAGAGAAAAAGTTCTGCGTTTCCAAAGCCATCGATGTGGAAAGTACTGCCGTCGTAAATTCCGAAACAAAGACAAGTTCTACACTAAATGTCGTTTCGGCTTTCCACGACCGGTGATTTCTAAAGGAAGAGTAAACAGTTTGATGTCTTCGCTGCGACACAATGTCATGAAGAAATCACCTAAAAACACTTACAATTTGAAGAGGAACGAAGAGTCCAAGTACATCAACTACTACAACCCGGTGATTTTGTCCATGTGGAATGCTAACATGGATATACAGTTTGTGGCTGATAACTGTATGGCTGTGGCTCGGTATGTGACGTCTTACATCACCAAAAAAGAGAAGACAGAATTGAAGGATATGTGGGAGGACATTTCCCATGAAAAGAGCCTCAGCAAGAAGTTGTACAGTTTCAGTCTGAAGATGTTGTCGCATCGAGAAATCGGAGCGTACGAATGTTCTGACCGGTTGTCTTCAGCAAGTCTCTATGCCAAGTCCAGGAGTATCGTTTGGGCGAGTCTTGGTCTTGCTGCAACGCGTAATCGAGTTCTCAAACCTGTGCGGGAAATTGAGTATTTGGCGGAAAAGGAGCCAAACAGTACCGACATTTTGAAGACAAACATGTTGGATACATATTATCCAAATCGAAGCAGTCACCTCGAGAATGTTTGTCTGTATGAGGTTCTGCAAAATTACATATTCAAGAGGAACATCAAAGAAGATACTGAGAAAGGAGTGTATGCTGTAATAGGAAGTGAGGGATGTCTGGTCAAGCAAAGAAAATGCCACTTGGTAAACCATCGAAAATTGAGTGGCGAATCTCCTGAAAAAAAGGAGTTTTTCTATTTAGCACTTTTGCAACTTTTCAAGCCTTGGCGTGCAGAAGAGGAACTGCTTGGAGATTTCCTCTGTTACGAAGACTCTTTCAATGCCGCCAAGGAGACCATAGAATGTCCTGCTTTTCCCAAATATGTAGAAATGTTGAATGCGGAAATTGAGCAGGAAGCAACAATTGCAGCCGAGATTGCCAGAGACAGTTCTCAGGACAGTCAGAGTTCTGCTTCATTGAGTCAGGATCCACTAGGAGGACCTGTTATCGAAAATGAAGCTGCCACTGCTATGAATGAAGTGGAAAGAGCCATGGCACATGCTCAGGAGGATGCGGTTAACTTAGAAGAGTTGGAAAGACAACTCAACGTTGAGCAGAGGAAAATATATGACGAAGTTACCATGCAAATTGATCATGGATTAAGTCATGATAAGAAAGAGTGCTCATGTACGTCGTTGAAGCCTGTCCGACTGTACGTGAGTGGAGAAGCGGGAACTGGAAAAAGTTTCCTCATTAAAGCAATTTCATGCTATTTGCAGGAAAGGACAGAGTCATCGCTGTCTTGTGTTGTCACTGCTCCAACTGGACTGGCAGCACATAATATTAAAGGGATTACTTTACATCGTTTACTGATGCTGCCAGTGGAGCATGACAACAAATTACAATATCACAAGCTATCTGGAGATGCTTGTTTTGAAGTTTCAAGAATCTTGAGGAAAATGAAACTTCTTATCATTGACGAAGTAAGCATGGTTTCCAATGTCATGCTTGCCTTTGTGCATTTGAGGATGCAAGAAGTTCTCAAAACAGAGTATGATGTGTTATTTGGTGGCAAACACATCATTGTTTTCGGAGATCTTTTGCAGCTGACACCAGTGAAAGGGCAACCTGTGTTCAAAATGCTCACGCATGAAGATACCAGGAAGTGCCTAGGCAGCATTGGCAACGTCAATATATGGTTAAACTTCAATTATGCTGAACTGCATGAAAATATGCGTCAGGCGAAGGATGAAGTTTACAAGACTATTCTACAAGATGTTAGAATTGGAAAAGTGACCGAGCATGGGAAAGAAGCTTTACATGCACGATTACTGTCAAATTTATATCCAGAACAAGATGTTGTGCCTGAGAATATTTTTCAGAAAATTACTGAGAAGAAATCTGGAATATGTTTGATGCCAACTCTTGCAGAATGTGCCAAATTTAACAACAAAATGTTGCATTTAGAAAAGCAAGATATTGTGAAACTGGAAGCTATTGATAGAGTAGAGCATATGGGATCAACAATTATTTTGTCTGAGAATCTGAAAACAAAATTGGATTCATTAGAGAAGAGTATATCTAAAACTGCAGGTTTTGAAAAGACTCTGAATGTGTGCTTGAACTGCCGTATAATTTTAAGAAGGAATTTACATGTTGAAAGAGGTCTGGTAAATGGATCAATGGGTAATGTTGTTGATTTTGTGAAATACAGAAATAGAGATGGAATTGAATTTTTAAAAATTAAATTTGATGGCATTGAGGAAGTACAGCTAATTGGTCGTTGTTCTGCTAGATTTTTGCTTGTAAAAGACTTATATGTTCGCCGTAAGCAGTTTCCTGTTTGCTTGGCATATGCGGTGACAATCCATAAATCGCAAGGTTTAAGTGTAGACAGTGCATTGGTGAATATTGGCAGTTCTGTGTTCAAGGAGGGTATGGCATATGTGGCATTGTCAAGAGTTAGAACTTTATCGGGATTGTACTTGATTGAGTGTGATGTCACAAACATTTGTGCGGATCTAGATTGTGTTAAGGAATACAATAGGTTAAGAAGAGAGTATGCGCCACATTTGCCTCAGTATCCTTTGTTTGAGAAACGTGTGGTAGGCCGGAAACGAAGAAATGAGAACAATACTGGGGAGGTTGTAGCAAAAAGACAAAAAGTCAATGAACCTAAAATTACAAGCAGAAACAAAAAGGATTCTGTTGAAGATGTTGTTGGTTTTCAGTTTGAAAACAGTTCTGGTGTCAACTGCTATGCTAATGTAGTGGTTAATGTTTTGTTTTCTCTAGAAAATGTAAAAGAAGAGATTGTGGTCAATTCTGATCAAAGATTTTGCAGTTTGTTAAATTCTGTGTTAAAGAAATGTAGCACTGATAGAAGAAACATAGAAAGTGTGTCTGAAATTCGAAATCTGTTAGACAGATGTTCAGGCCAAACACAATTCTCTCAAAATATTCAGCAAGATTGTCAGGAGTTTTTAATGTACATGCTTGATGTATTACATGCTGAAGGTGTAGATGTAGATCAGCTGTTTGGGCTTTCTTATCAATGGCAGCATGACTGCGAGAACTGTATGGTATCAAGTACTACTAGTGTAGACTCAGAAAGATTTATATATTTAACTTTGCCAGACAGTAAATCAGTCTCCTTTAATAAGCTAGTAAAAGCAGCTGATCACAACATGGAGTGTAGCCAATGTAAATCTGAAATGATGTCCACATTATTTATACGAACATATGGCCAGTACGTCATTTTAATGTTCCAACGATGTAGGCCTGATGGAACAAAATTGACAACTTTAATTAAAAATTTTGTAGCTTCGCAGTTGTCAATATCAGGAAGGACTTTTGTAACTGCAGCAATTATATATCATGGCGGCCCTTCAATAACATCAGGACATTACACAGCTTATTTAAAGTCTAGAAATGGCTGGTCATTCTGCAATGATTCTGTTTTAATTTTCAAAAAAAAATTGCCGTATGACCTTAAAAACTCTTACCTGGTGTTTTTAAAACCAAAATTTTAGGGAAATAATCTCGGGATGTGCTCTGTGGAATTTCAAGAAGTTCTAATGGCTCCTACACAATTTGGCCTTGAGGATAAGTGTAGTTCAGAGACATAACTTCTAACCATAGGACTGGACGTTATGGAGAAATATGTGCACTTTGAATGAGTTCAGAAAAACTGTTTCTTTTTATAAGCTAATTGAAGCAGCCAATCAAAACATGGAGTAGAGGGAATGTAAGTCTGCAATGCTGTCTACTGTTTTACATTGCTTTGTGATTAAAAGTGATGTAGAGAATTAAATAATTGTAGTAGTCATAGAGGTAGTGTAAGTCTGCTTCATAGTAAGCAGTATCAGTGTCATAGGAAATGTAGAACATGACTGAGCAAGAAGGGGAAGATATTACTATTCCAGGATTGTGAAAATGATCTTCAACATTTTAATTCTGAAAGTTGCGGAAATTCCAAATGACGGGATTGGCTTACAAGAAATCCAAGAGTTATAAATGGCTCTGACCAGATTTGGCCTTGAGGAAACTTGTGGTAGAGAGCAAGAAGTCATTTATTCGATGTAACGTGTTTTTAAAAACGATGGAGATTTTCTTTCAGAAAGTGGCGGGCTGAAAGTAATAACAGCACAAAAGAGTGTAAGCTGTTCATAGGACATCCTTGGACGTCATGGAAAGTAAGTTAACTTTAAGGAGTTCTGAATTCTGATTTCTGATGTTGTATGGGTTTTTTAAACACAATCATTTTGATTGTGGTTTTTTTTCCCCGCTGTTATATGATGAATACCTTTAAGTCACTGTTTTTAGTGAATTTTGATACATTCTGAGAACAGCAAAAATAAACCATTTAACATTTATAATTAATTCTGTACTGTTTGCATTTATGATGTACATGTAGAACTGTGTAGGAGGCATGGAGAAGGTGAGGCTTCTGTAAGTGTCAAAGGTGTTGCATAGAGTGCTGCACTTCTGCGTATTCTTTCATATGCTAGACTACATCTGCACAATGAGATACCTAAGCAAAGGAAACGCAAGTGATGTGATTGAGAAATGAGCAAAATAAATTGCACGTATTTCAATTACATCACCTGTGTTTCCTATCATTACGAATCACATTGTGCAGATCAAGTTTAGGTCTGTCCAGGGAAACATAGGAGGTTTGTACTTTGTTGAAGAGTGCAGTGGACATGACTCACTTCATTGGTAGACTTTCACAGATATTATCTCCTCTGTACACTTCAACAAGTGTAAATCTCATCTTGAACTCTGAGTAGGCCTCACCTCAAACAAACCTCTGGATAGGAGACATGTTATTGGCATCCTGAAGCGACACTTTTCTGAAACAAGAGCAATGCAAAAGATGCACCATGTTTTAAGATAGGCCTCACTTCATCTGCATCAAGATACTGTTAGTTTAAAATGTATATCTTTAGGACTGTGTAGGGGGCCTGGAGAAGCAGAAGCTTCTGTCAGTGTCAAAGTTGTTGAAAAACTATTTGTCCTTCAATCTTTTCCCTTGTCTTTTGTAATTTTTAAATACATGTTTTAATATTTTTCAAATGTTGGTTCTCTCTTTCACAGATTGAAAGTATAAAAACAAAAAGTGAGTAATTTAACGGCAATTATAAGGTAAATATTTTGTACTCTTTTCGTTACATTTCTATCACATTCACCTACTATTAGTTCCACTGCTTCACTTCTTTAACCCTCAGTTTCCTGCCTTTGCTACTTTCCTCATTCCTTTCTCTATTACCTACTTACTCAACTCCTTCCACTCTTTTTCTCAGTCCCTCTCTTCTCATAGTTCCTCAGTCTTGTTCACTCACTCCGTCTCTATTACTCTTAGTGTCTGTGAATTACGTTCCCACCTTTTTTTTTGGACCGCTTCCCGGGAAGTGGCCCGGTTCGCAAACCAGCAGCGTTACGGGAGTCCACCATTTTGTGTTTCGGTCGAATCAAGATACAAGATGGAGGGCAAATAATGTTCAGAATGGGTAGAAGGGGGCACGGTAGATGTATCTTGACCCCCTTGGTTTTCTGAGGGTGGCTGAGGAGGACCATAGTTCTTCACTCTTGTTCACTCTCTCTGTTTCTATTAATGTCACTGTTTCTGACTGATCAAATTTTTTTTTTTTTAAAAAGAACAGTAACTATAAGGGAAGGAAACAGACAGTTATGTTAAAAGAAAGACAGCTATAGGGAGTAAACTAAGGATACTGTTACCCGCAATCCACTGCTGATGATGTTACTGACCATGTCATGAATGATGTAATATGTGACATCATCAGCAGTGGATTGTGGGTAACAGTATCTCTTGTTTACTCCCTAGAGCTGTCTTTCTTTTCACATAACTGTCTGTTTCCTTCCCTTATACTTACTGTTCTTTTTTTTAAAAAATAATTTTTTTGGTTAGCTTCCGGTTCGCGTACCGGGTAGCGCTCCGGGGAGCGAACTAAGAGAAATAGAGGTTGGCAGAGTTCCAAATATTCTACCAATTTTTTTATAACGGGAGGTAGTTCTGAAAAGAACTTTTTTTTTAATGTTTTTGTTGTTTTATATTTTTTTTAGTATTTTTTGAACATTTTTTTACTTTTTTTGTATTTTCTGAACGTTTTTATATTTTTTTTGGTTTTTTTTGGGGGGGGGGAAACAAAAACGATCCATTGTAAAGGGCTCAACAGGAGCAACAAAAAAAAAAGAATTTATTTTTTGGGGCGTTTCGGACAAACATTAACATGATTCTGAATAGCTCTCATAATCAAAATGATGCTACTTTCCCTGTAGCAAATGAAATCGCCGCAGTGCACGCACACTTGCTTCACTTCCCCAAACAACATTTGAATGTTTGGGATCATCTCCCTCGCCTCTGGTCCCGACACCTCTGGAACAACCGATCTTCTTGCCATCGGAAGGGGATTTTGTTGCTCATCACGTAGCTGGGCAGCACTATAATTATTAGGATGCCACCTACTCATATGCCGATGCATAGTGTAATTGCCGTAACTGTACTTTTTTTCAGTTCCCCTTGACAGTCTATCACCGCATATACGGCAAAACACGTAGCGTGCATTTACTTTTTTTTGCCCCTCAGGAAATTTAAAGAATTGCCAAATGTAGTTCTCTTTTCGATTATACCTCCTGGGCTCCTCTGGCAAAAACCTTGGCTCTTCCTCCTCTTCCTCCTCTTCCTGTTCTTCCTCTTCTTGTTGTAAAATTACTTCAGCAGGTGGTCCTCTCTTCTTTGGATTTGGTGGAGGTGGTGGGTTAGAACCAGCTGAAGCTACTAATGAAGCCATGTCACAATGTAAATAAAGGGTCTTTCTCTCACCAAGATGAAAGTCAGAGTGAGGAAAGAAGGAGGGGTTTTCATCATTTGGGAAAAGCAAAAGTTCTAAACCAATGAAAAGTGTTAATTTTAGATCACATGACCTAGTATTACATCATTAGGAAACCAAAAGTGAAATGTACCAATGAAAAGTGTTATTACCGAGTCACATGACTTGCTGTGTTTACGTTACGCGGTCGGCGCCGCGCCGCGGATCGCTTCCGGTTCGCGTACCGCTGCGCTTCCGGGTACGCTAACGTAGCACGTCATATGACGTATCACGCGAGAACGCGAAACGTCATGCTGACGCGACGCGTCACGATGTTGTTTTCTAACGCGACAGTTGCGCAAACGGAACGTTTACCGGTTCGCGGACCGGGTCGCGGCTCCGAATTGAGCTAACGGGAAGCTAACCGGTTCGCGTACCGGGAGCGAAACAATAAAAATAATTTAAAAAAAAATTGTAGTAAAAAATATTTTTCGATTTAAAGAAGAATACATTGTAAAGGTTTTGATATTTGCTATTAAAAAACCATTGAAATTCACTGAAAAAACCATAGGTTATAGACCATATATAGTTAGGAATTAGCATTTACAAAACCTTGAAAATTCACTGAAAAAACCATAGGTTATAGACCATATATAGTTAGGGATTAGCATTTACAAAACCTTATTTTACTCACACAAAACCATTGAAATTCCATATATAGTTAGTTGTACTAACTATATATCGCGCACCCGCAATCCACTGCTGATCATGTCACATATTACATCATTCATGACATGGTCAGTGACATCACTGATGACATCACTGATGACATCTCAAATGACATCACTGATGACATCACTGATGACATCTCAATGACATGACTGATGACATCACTGATGACATCTCATTTGCCTGTCTTTTTGAACTATGCCCCATGAAGAAGAGGCGGCCAGCCTCGAAACGCGTCGGGCACATGTGTACAAATGAGGAGAAAAGGTGAGCTGCGAGGCGTGAGAGGCATGCAGGCTGGATAGCTAAGGAGCGCTGCGTGTGCCTGTTGAAAAGCGCAGGTGCGCATTTGCTGCAAAAAATTTCCTCACGGCTGCCCCTGGCCGTGCAACAGAGCACCATCACCGGCTGCAGTTTCCTACTGACACACAGCGCGGAGAGGCCGTTCCTCGCACGAAGCAAGGTTCCTGGTGCAGCGTTCCCATGGACAACAATTGCCTTGCAGTTCGCCAGCTCTCCCCCTACTCAAGGGTTTACAAACACTGGCTAATAATTTTTCAACACTTCAGGCCACCGAACTAAGGTATTTTATATGGACTCTCATTCAGGACTACAACAACCATCATTCTTGATGGTGACAAGACAATGTAGCCACGCCCACTCAGGGCGTTCCCTCACTAGTGAAATAAAGCTGGTGCCAAACGAGCATGAGAGCCTTGCCTGTCTTTTTGAACTATGCCCCATGAAGAAGAGGCGGCCAGCCTCGAAACGCGTCGGGCACATGTGTACAAATGAGGAGAAAAGGTGAGCTGCGAGGCGTGAGAGGCATGCAGGCTGGATAGCTAAGGAGCGCTGCGTGTGCCTGTTGAAAAGCGCAGGTGCGCATTTGCTGCAAAAAAAAAATATATATATATGTATATATATGTATATATTACCTACTGGCGGTCGCCAGTACGTAGTTATAGTTAGGACCTAGTTCCCATAGGAAATCCACAACATTCTATTTGGAATAACTTTGGCGCCGGAGGACGAATCTTCATGAATTTCTGCAAGACAATGGCCTGCTCGGTTCCGCTCCTTCCCTGAAAGTTTGGGGGTGATTCGTTAAGTGGGGGCTGAGAAAAAAGGGGGTCCCAAAACGTGTTTTCCCCATGCAATTTTCCATAGGGACGTTTAGCCAGGGCTACAGCTCGAACGGCTGAAGGGAATTACACAAAATTTGGCAGAGAGGTAGAGTTCTGTTCGCAGATTGTGCTTTTTGTTAAATGGTGTAAATCCGTTGAGTAGTTTCTGAGAAAATTGCAAGTAAAATCATAGCGATATCTAGACACGGAGTTCAGCACGCGTACTGAAATCTGTTCAATTACGAGTGCGAGCTGCATGCTGATTGGCTGTGAACTGTCTGGCAACGCTCGAAACTAGGAAGTGTTGGCGGTCATCTTGTGCCTCACTAGAACCGAGTCACACGAAAACAGTAAAACAAAGTTGAGAAATAAGGGAAGGGGGTAGGATAGAGACATTCTGACCATCTAGGCTTGCTCAGGGGGTCATTTATGGATGTTTAGGCCCTATTTTAATTTTATTTTATTTAAAAAAATCGCGGCATACGCGTATGGTAATACGTACAATTACGAGCAGGAGCTGCATGCTGATTGGCTGTCAATACTCCATACCAGGAAGTGTTGGCAGCCATGTTGTTTGCCTGGAGAGCAGAGTCACAAGAAAACAGTAAATCAAAGTTGAGAAATAAGGAAACGGGGCAGGGTAGAAATATTCTGGCCTATAGTCTTGGTCAGGGGGTGGTACATGGATCTTTAGGCTCAATTTTTATGTTTTTTAAATAAAAAATGACGGGGTACTCGTGCAGTACTTATACGCGGTGGAAAAGGTGAAAAAAAAGTAGAAGTCCGTTTTATTCATTATGTCCCGGGGGGGGGGCAAATTACGGGGGCAATTTTTCTGCATAATGGGGGCTTGTAAGGTGCCCCGAGCACTGGGGTACGGCACTCCACTGGCTTTATTTTAAAGTATGCTGGGGGGGTTACGGTCCTAGTCCCCGCAGTCTCCGTGAGCGGCACCCATCGGGTCTTTTTAAAAAAAAATGTTTTGAGCTCTCTCTCTCTCTCTTTCCCCATACACGTCGTGGGGAATGCCACATTTCTGGGGCAGTGATATGTAAAATTACCTTCCAGCTCCGGGTACCTGCATTGTCTGGAGTTTTTTATTAATGTTGGGAGGGTGGGCTTGATAATACGTCCTTGTAAATTCCCATAGAAGCCTATGTTCTGGTGTTAACATGGGCTTCTATGTGAAATAACAAGGCCGTAATATGAAGCTCATTATTGCCGTTTTATCTGCAGTTTCCTGCCAATAAAACAGCGATCATTTTAACACCGGTCCTTGATAACATGCACCTAAGTTTGCTGGTAAAAAAAAGAGCAATGAGCCACATTATCAACAAAAGGCGATACATTATCGTCGCTTTTATTGGCAGGAAACTGCAGATAGAGCGGCGATAATGGGCTTGATAATATGCCCTTATGAATAACCATAGCAGCCCAGGTTAACATTTGAACTTGGGCTGCTATGTGAAGTCAAGCACATTATCGCCGCTTTATCGGCAGTTTCCTCTCGATAAAAGCGGCGATAATGTATCGCCTTTTGTTGATAATATGCTCCTTCATTTCTATGATAGTATGTAAAGCTTTCCTTTTTTTTTGGTGTAGCAGTTGTACTCTCTTCACATGCTCAGCGTCGCTTCGAAGCCCACGTTTTCTTTTTCTTCAAGTTCAAAAAGCAAACCTTTCTTTGTATCAGTTAGTAAATCTGTTACTTTTGTTTCCCGGTTCGTGTGTGTCATCCGCTGCTGTACTTTTGTACAGTATTAATAGTCATATTTTTTATATATTTATTTAAAAGGTAGAGCCGAGGCGCCAAACGTTGATTACGTACTCCGTCCACCGCCATTTTAGTAGTTTCTCACCGTTGTTTTTATTATATCTGTTAGTTAGAACTCAGTCGTTTTCAATCCTAGTCTTAAATATCTTTTTTTTTTTGTATTGTAACTTTTTTATTATTTGAAACACAAAAACAACAAAACATCAAACAGACAAGCAAGGCAGTACAGCAATAATACAGTCATTAGGTCTGTGCTCATGGAGGACGGGAGATACATGAAACAGGAGCAAAAAGTCACTGAATGCAGATGAGGGGAGGGAGGCAGAGGCAGAGTTGCATAGGAACAATACGATATACCACAGCCGGAAGGGATATAAGTCAGGGCGATGGGGAAGGACTCTGGATAGCGGTAAGCGGGGGTGTACAAATATCTCCACGGTATGAGTTCCACGGATTCCAAATCTTCCCCCATTTTGTGTGCCTGCCTCTTGCAATATATACTGTTTTCTCTCGAAACATGCACCAGTCCAGACTCTCTTTCCAAGCAGTCACTGTAGGCGGCCTTGGGGATCCCCACAACTGGGCAATATCCCTCTTCGCAACCATGATGGCCAAAGTCACCCACCGAAGCTGCGACACGTCATAGTCATTCGGACCCCATACATTCAATAAACATTGTCGGGCTTCCGGCATCATAACAACAACCGTGACATCACCCATAATCTCATGTATACGTTTCCAGAATCGCACCACCACAGGGCATTCCCATATGATGTGGAGATAGGTGCCAAGGAGGCCACACCCACGCCGACACATACCATCCGTAGAAAAGCCCATATGAATTAGACGGGGACCAGTGACATAAATTCTATGGAGGATCTTGAGTTGGACCAGACGAAGACGGACCGGAATCGCCACCTCCTTGGGAGAGGCGATCGCACACTGCCAATTCTCATCGTCCAGTTCAACACCATCAGCAATCCAGGCGTCACGGAGGCGATCCAGCAGACCCGATCGGTCATTAATCATTTTCTTGTAGAACAGCGAGATAGTACTATCCGGCACATAGCCATCCAGAACACGATCTTCGAGGGGGGAGGAATCCGGAACAGCACTACCCACTGGCAACACAGAATTCAGATCATGACGTACCTGGATGTAACGAAATCTCTCCCTGTCACTCAAATATACTCGGTTTGTAGGTCAGAGAAGGCCTTAACTTTCCCTTTAACCCAGAGATCACGTACTTTACTAATACCGATCATGTCCCACTTATCAAATCCCTTCGTCCTCCATAGGCCACCCAACTTCGCAGAGGCATAGAGTGGTGTCGCACCCGTCAATTTACCATTCCAGCCCATAGCCGCAGTTGCGCTATGCCATACCCGCACAGCTATAGCGGTAGGTCCCGTGAGTTGTGAACGGGAGGGTCTCGAGTAAAGTGCCCTATAATAATCTCCACCCGGGAGCAGCCACTTGTCCATTTCGAATGCTGGATTCAACACTGGGCCATACATCCCGTGGTTGATGGCGGCAAGGTGGGAAGCCCAGTAATACCTACGAATATCCAGGAGCGCTATACCGCCATCATACCAGGGGAGTGTCAATTTCGGAAGAGCTATGCGTGAACGTCCATCCCATATTAGTTGCCTCTGCAACGATTCTACTTCCCGAAAATACGTCGACGGGATAACATCAAAACTATTCTGGAGGGCATACAGGAAACGAGGTAAGGACATCATCTTAAAAAGGGCTGCACGCCCCAGGGTAGACAACGGTAATTTACGCCAACGCGCTACGTCGGAACGTAATCATTGGAGTGGGGGGAGCAAATTACGTTCATAGCGAACCGCCGGTTCCATGGAGATAAACACACCCAGGTACTTAAAGCCAGATTGCGACAACTGGATAGGACAGCCCCGTGGCAAACGAGGGGCATCACCCGCCAGTACATAAATGTAGGATTTCGACCAGTTAATGATAAGGCCCGAGTTCTTCCCGAAGGAGGTAAGTACGTCAAACAACACATTGAGTGATTTTTGGGGAGAGGTAAGGTACAATAAAATATCATCCGCGTATAGGGAAATGCGATCTTCAAATTCCGGCGACCAGCGTATTCCCTTCATCGAGGGTTCCCACCGTAGCCAGGCGGCGAGGGGCTCCAACGCCAAAGCGAAAAGGAGTGGGGACAACGGACAACCCTGTCGTGTGCCCCTACCAAGAGTAAAAGGAGCGAAAACGCGACAATTAACCACCACCTGGGCTAACGGTGTTTCATACAGGAGTTTGACCCAACCGATAAAACCGGCGCCAAATCCAAACTTGGCGAGTACTGCCCAGAGATAAGACCACTCGATCGTGTCAAAGGCCATCGTGGCGTCCAGGGACGCCAAGATGGCTGGTTCACGTAGCGTCGGGGCCCTCGCGAGAACACCATGCAAACGTCGCAAATTTAATGCCATGCTACGGTGCGGGATGAAACCCGATTGATCCGGATGAATCAGGTCACCGATCACCTTAATCAGACGATTAGCAAGTAATTTGGCGAGGTTCTTGGGTTCCGCATTTAAAAGCGAAATGGGTCTATAAGACGAGCAGCGATCTCGAGGTTTACCCTCCTTGTGGATCACCACAATGGTCGCAAGACGCTGGTCCCTGGGGAGGGAACCATTATCTCGCGCAGCCAGAAACATAGCGCGCAGATGGGGAGCCAAAGTATCAGGGCGTAACTTATACAATTCCACAGGAAGGCCATTGGGACCCAGAGCCTTGCCGGAGCGAAGGGAGCGCAGCGCGAGAGCCACCTTATCCACCGAGGGCGTGGCATCCAAGCAATCACGCTCCGATTCCGACAAACAGGGTAGCGCTATGTCACGGAGCAACAAGTGCGAATCCTCTTCAGGCCTGTCAGACACCGAGGTATAAACCTCTCGAAAATAATCAGCAAAGCATTCAACAATGCCCACGGGATCAGTTACACCCACACCATCACATGTCAAAATCACCGGAACCACTCGATTCGCTCTCTCTCTTCTGTCCAGCCAAGCAATCAATTTACCTGCTTTATCACCCACATCATAGAGTCGTCCCTGCTCTTCCCTACTCATCGTCTTTGCCGCATCAGTGACCAGAGTTTTATATTCTAATTGTTTAAGGTGGAGGACATGTAATGCATCCCGAGACACCCCCCGCTCCAATGCAATCTCCAGGTCTGTGATTTCAGTTTCGAGCTGAACTATTGTCTCATTCTTACGTTTCTTGGCACACCCCACCAAAGACAATGCCTGTCCTCTGATCACAGTCTTAAAAGCTTCCCACAACGAAACAGGTGAGGATACAGAACCAACATTTTCAGTAAAATACAAATCAAATGATTTAATCAATTCAGCGCGTGTCTTGGGGTTGAGGAGGTACCATGGGTTAATCGGAGCCACCCTGCCTTCAGCCCCGATGCTAAGATTAAAATGAAACCAAATAGGGGAATGATCCGAAATGCCCTGGGCCAGGTGTCTAATCTCTTCAATCGAGGGGGACAGTGCCGTCGGTATCAGGATATAATCCAATCTAGAAAGACTGCCATGAGCCCCCGAGTGAAAAGTGAACTGTGTTTGCTCTGGATGCATTAGTCTCCAGCAGTCTATGAGGCCCAATGTATCCAGGAAGTCGCCCAACCAGGACTGCGCAGCAGGGAGATCTCGGGGGGGATAGCAATCTATCTTGCCAGAAATGACGGAGTTAAAATCACCACCCAGTATCAAAACACCCTCAGGGAGACCCAACACCATCCACCCCAGGTCCGTGAATGTCGTGGACTGCAAGCCCGGAGGGACATAAACGGACACCAACGAGATAGGTTTTCCCTCCCACCGCCCGACAAGTGCGACATACCGACCCCTGGCGTCGAGGATCACATCATCAACCTCGAGGGGGAGGGAAACCCTAAGTAGAATACCCACTCCTCTAGAACTAGATGTAAAACCAGAGTGGGCAGCAAGACGATAACCCCGTCTATTAAGAGCGTGACAAGTATTTCCTATCAAGTGTGTCTCTTGTAACAGAACGACATCAGGCGAAAGGCGCCGCAACAGCTGCATAACCACCCCTCTCTTTATGCGATCACCCAACCCATTCACATTCCAGCATAATACCCTCAACCCCCTACCCCCATTCACAATGAACTCCCATCGCATAACGAGAATCACACCAATGTCAAAGATAGTGAAAGTACCTTGCCTTGAAAAAGAAAAACCAAACACGAACAATCCCAAAACATGTCCCTCCCTCCCCCCGAGGTCCCCAACACAACTCCCCCCCCATCCTGCACCCCTGCACCGACTCAAAAGCCACCCCAATTTGCAGTGTGCCTGTCACCCTAACAATTACAAACATGAACTAATCTACACAAAGAAAAACCCCAGAGGAGAAAAGGGTCCCCGCCATACCAGCTACCTCTGAGGATACGAACGGAATGATAAAAAAAAAAAAAGTCAGTAAACTCCGGCCGATCACGTTGAAAAGTGTTCCGGACACAGGCACCATATTCATTCTTGGTCCATCAGTCCCCCTTCCGCACCACCAGCATGTTCCTGGCCAGCACGGTGATTCGGTAAAGTGTCCAACCAGTCACTCACTTCCTCAGGTCTGACAAAGAAAAATGTTCGATTGTCATATTCAACACGCAGTCGGGCCGGGAATAACATAGCATATTTTAGTTCCATGTCTCTTAGTCGCCATTTCACACCCTGAAAACCCATACGTTGTTTCTGGACCGATTGAGAAAAATCCGGAAAAAAATTCACCGCATCGTTCTCGAACTGCGTAGGGCCGCTTGTCCGTGCCGCCTGCAAAATGGCGTCGCGATCTCTAAAGTTGAAGATCCGTGCAATAATCGGACGGGGGGGAAAGCCGGGTTTCGCCTGTCCCCCTGGCACTCTGTGCGCACGTTCGATGGCAAAGAATTTGCTAAGGCCCTTTGGTGCCAGATGATTAAGAATGAGGTCCTCCACTCGAAGATCAGTGGTGAGTGGACTAGATTCTTCCAGGACCCCAATAATACGCACGTTATTGCGCCGTGCACGGCCTTCAAAATCCTCCAAGCGACGAGCAAAAAAGTCATTAGCAGATCGAAGATTGCGCACTTCTGTTTGCAAGTCTGACACGTCCGTGGTAAGGCTGGATGTCTTCAGGTCTAACGACTTCACCTTCTCATTCGTCTTGACCAAGTCAGTGCGAATGAGGTTGACATCGATAGCCACCGTGTCCAACTTCAGGGCCAAGGCTTCATACTGTTGGCCAATAGAAGACTGAATGCCAGCAATGGCGCCCATCACGTCTTGTAGTGTTAAGTCCGCCAACACAGCAGGATCATTGACCACCTCCTCCCGGGTCTTAGATGCGCCACCAGGGGATCCTTTAGAGAGTGTATAGCGGTCCATGACGTTCGTCTGGGTAGAACCTCCACGGATAGTAGTCTTGACCTTCCGTTTCTCACCCTCAGGCTTGCCTGTCATGGCGAGTTGGGTGCCCCGGAGGGAGGCTTGGGATCTGGTCCAAATGGCTCCTTTAAAGTCGCACACGGGAACACAGGAGGCAAAGTTGAGCCAAGTGAGACCACAGCCAAACAGTCGCCCGCCGAAACTCAATGAGCTGGCATCAGGGCTCGTCCGATCAACAGACACACCGCATCTATGAGGCAGTGCGCCGGAGAAACGAAACCGAAAGTGAAGTGAGGCTGTGGTCCGATCTCCGCAAGCCGTTGTTGTTGAATTACGACCCGGGCACTGCCACCACTCAAGGTCCAGGCTACTCCATGGAGAAGGCCACAAAGTTCAAGACGGCAAAGCTCGGGGACCCTGCGTCCGATTTCGACCCAAAAACCTGCTAGTCGGGTTGTGCCTTCAATGATCTTCCATCAAATCAGGATATTGTACAGGATAAATGTGGGAGGCAGCGAGGGTCCTCGGGAGCCCTGTGCTTACGCGGCCATCTCGGATGCGCGCGAAGCTCCTCCTCCCAGTCTTGAATATCTTACTATAGTATTTCAACATTATTTTTATTGTGGGCCGTCATACCCCTTCCCCACAAAATAAAAGAAGTATGTAGTTTTTTTTATTAATTTTTATTAAACAATAAATATAAACAAAACTCAATTATAACTATATTAGAACTGGAAAAATAACTTAAACAATGTTATAAACAAATTGTGAAATGGATTCCAAAAAGTGTCCGATTGGTAATCTGCAAAAGAAAAAAGAAAATTAGAGTTTAGAATTATATAGATGTGAGTAAATGAGCTGAAGCATTACGGGGCATATTATCAAGAACGGCGATAAAATTATCGCTGTTTCAGCGGCAGGAAATTGCCGCTAAAGCGGCGATAATGGGCTTGATAATATGCTGTTGTGATTTACCATAGCAGTCCAGGTTCTGGTGTTAACCTGGTGTTAACCTGGGCTACTATGGAAATTCACAAGGGCATATTATGAAGCCCATTATCGCCGCTTTAGCGGCAGTTTCCTGCCGCTGAAATGGCGATGATTTTATGGCCGTTCTTGATACTATGCCCCTACGAGTTTTGGTAACTCTACGGCTTTACGTGTGCAGTGTGACTCGTACATTCCAGTTCTGGTATAGTGCCGCATTCAAGTGGTGTCTATATGGAAGTGCCTACTGCGTTACTGACGCCCGTTATGGTGACTTATTTTTAATGCATTCCTATGAAGGGTTTGTAGATCTAGGCCTCTGTGCTTACCGTTGTATAAACCTTGCGGATAAACATTTCAGGCAGTTGGTGTCACAACTTATTCTGAACAATTCTTCTATTCGTCTACACGTCCAAGACAGCAGTGTCTACGTTTAAGAGAGA
The DNA here is from genome assembly GCF_964261635.1 of Lissotriton helveticus. Classification (NCBI taxonomy): domain Eukaryota; kingdom Metazoa; phylum Chordata; class Amphibia; order Caudata; family Salamandridae; genus Lissotriton; species Lissotriton helveticus. The sequence continues at coordinate 401,942,157 of NC_136069.1, read as the reverse complement.
AAGAGAAATGATGTCACAGAGAGTGAGAGAGAGAAAGAGAGAGAGAGAAAACAACATTACAACTGTGTCGCAGAGTCTGGAGTTGAGATTTTTTCTTGAAATGTCAGATGTAGATTTACTCGCTCCTTGCATCACTTTACCCATATTAAAAGTGACTCAAAAGTAGCGTAATAATGTTGTGGATCTGTTTGTCAGACTGTTGTAACGTATCTGTTGTCACTGCTCTGAGGTAATTATAGATTTTACAGAGAAGCTGCCGGACACTACGCACTCTGGGCCATAGTATCAAGCCTGGGTGACACAACTATCGCCATTTTATAGGCAGGAAAGTGTCGCTAAAGTGGCGATAATGGGTTTGATAATGGGCTCTATGGAATTCCAATCGAAGCTCATGTCTGATGTCCTTCACATCTAACATGAGCTTTGATTGGAATTCCATAGAGCATATTATCAAACCCATTATTGCCACTTTAGCAGCACTTTCCTGCCGATAAAGTGGCGATAATTTTGTCGCTCAGGCTTGATAATATGGTCCTCTCTCGTTTCACAAATAAAGCTAACACTACAGTTTTACGAGTGCAGTGTACCTGGTATATTTCAGTTGTTTTAGTGCTGCGTTCAAGTGGTGTCTATATGGAAGTGCCTACTGCGTTACTGACGCCCGTTATGGCGACTTATTTCTAATGCATTGCTATGAAGGCTTTGTAGATCTAGGCTGCTGTGCTTACCTTGTATAAAGAGTGCGGCCACCGGAGTTCACCATTCGACTTGAACTCTGCTTCTATACGTCAAAGTATATTCAATCAGTTGCAGAGAATTCCATTTCTGTTGCTCGATAGGCCGTGGTTGCTTCTGAACAATGTTTGGTGAAGGAAACAAAAGGACATTTTGATTAGTCATCGTAAACTGTGTTGCGTAACTACTATCAAAAGTGAATTTTAATGTGGGTTCTTAATATTCCGTAGTTAAGACTGTTGCAGCTCCAGCAAACAAAGGAAGATCAATAAGTTAATAGAGGTCTGGGATGGCTTTGTGGCGCAGAAAAAAAAATACTGTCATGGATGCCCAATCATTAATAATAGAGGCCTAAGCACGTGGCGTAGTACAAAAATACGACACAGAAGTTTATGCATGCACAATTTTTAAGATTAGAGGTGTATAGGACCTTGTGACTTATAAAGAAATATTTCAATTATGTAAGTACAATTTAAAATCATTGAGGGGTAGGAAAGCCATATGAAGGATAAAAAAATAACATTATGCATATACAATTTACAGTGGAGGCTGATGTTGTGACGTCTTCTCTTACCTTAGCTTCTGTTGTCTTTTGTTGTGTCTTGAAAGGCTGCGGTTTTGCTGAGTCTGGGGTGTTTTCGACAGTCTATCTGTCACCGCAGCAGAGGCAGGCAAAAGAGAGCGTGCTCACGTCAGTGCCCGCATTATATGGGAACTGCGGGGGCTGACCAAACCAAGCCCAGTGCCGTCATTGGTAGCGTTTTCGTGGTCTGCAAGAATGATGGTCCTGGGGGACATGCCATTGGGTAATGTATTGGTTTCCAGGCTAAATGATAGCAAGCATGCTAGGTGGTGGCATGTGGGTAGTGTGGGCGGGCGTGCACCGTGCATGTGCAAGTATGAGTGTGTGCACTAACAATTAACAACAGAGAGAGATGGGGGCGGTGTTATAATGTACGCAGAGGCAGGCCCAGAATCGGATCTGCAATGAGTCAGCACTTCTAATCATTCTCCTTAGCGCGCCCTGAGCTCTGATTTGTCACTGAGAGGGTGATCGCACCATAGTTTGTACTGCTTATCATACTCAAAGTCAAAGTCAAAATGTGCTTTATTCGAGGTTTCACTCATAAAAGCAAGTACATTCAACAATTTAAAAAATACAATTAGTTTTACAGTTAATTATGTTAAGAGCTAAAACAATTATTGACTTAAATTACATTTCCAATTTAGGAATTGGAAACAGTGCAAACTAAGCAATTTGTTAAAAATATACAATAGTTAAAACTTGCAAGGTTAAAACTATTTTATGGATAAAAACATAAGCATGGAACGCAGACAAGTTAGACAGAGAATAGTCAAATGACTAGCAGTCTCTGTCTAATCGACCATGCCCATCCAAGATACTTGGCAGTAGCTATTAATAACCATGTCAGATTGTTAGTCCGTATAATACGCAAGGCAACAGTGCTGCTGGTGGTTCCCAAATTCTTGCACATCGGTGTTAGCCAAGTGCGCCGTGGATCAGAGTAGGCTGTGCAAGAAAATAAAAAATGTCCAGTCGTTTCTTTAGCAGTACCCCAAGCAGGGCATCTGTCGCATGCTCCACCATCCCATTTTACTGTCAAAGCTTTGAGGGGAAGTGCACCTACTCTTAATTGGAAAAGGAGCTTTCTGTCACCAGGCCTTGTTATGATGTCCCAATAGGGTTCCAGGCAGGGATAGAGTTTAGCTTCTAGAAATGTTCCAGCCATAGATCCTGTACTCGAGCTACCCCAGCCCCGAGAGGCTACCTTCTCCGAGTAAATTTCTTTTAAGACTCTTTTAGTCGGAAAAGGCGATCCCGCTGGATCTACCCAAAGTGAAGTCATACCAAGCTCATTCAAAGTTGCACTGAATGATTTGAGCAACTTGATTTTGTGAAACACATCTGCCTTAATAATGTCTAGGAACCCCTTGGCGTAATGGGAAAGCTCAGGAGTCGTTCTTAGCCTTCACCAATACAGGATCGGTCGGAGCCTGACCAAGTCTGTAACCGCATTTCTGCCCAGATCATACCTCAGGGGCAGCAAGGGAGTGCTTTTTGGTACACCAGTTATTGCCCGGGAAAACTTGTTTTCCGAGGATTGAAGTGCAGCCACCTTCTCAACCCCCCATAGCTCTGCACCATAAAGTGCGGAGCCAAGAGCTTTTGCTTCATATACCTGGAGAGCAGGCTTTACAGGTTTAGTCAGAGATTTTCTATGCTCTGAACTAATAGCACCTGACAGTTGTCTATGTCTCAGTGTCGCAAGATCTATATGCTGGCTCCACCTGTTCCTACTCGATATATGAATGCCCAAATATGTGAAAGCGTTCACCATCTCCAGAGGGCGGCCGTTCATAATGATTTTAGATTTAAAACTACGATGGGGGTTGAAGACCATAAGTTTTGTTTTGGCCACATTGACCTCTAGGCCATGTTCCCCACAGAATAGATCAAAGATAGACAAAGCTCTCTGGAGACCGCTCGGAGTCTTTGATAAAATGAGCGTGTCATCTGCAAACATTAAAATAGGCATTTTTATGCCAGATAGTGTGGGAGCATCCACCTTCGCAGACAATATACGGGCTACTACGCCATTAATGAATAGTGTAAAGAGGGTGGGTGCCATTGAGCAACCTTGCCGAACGCCCCGCTCGACCGGGAAGTCCGCAGTCTCCTTACCATGTCCCCCCCACTGTATCCTGGCAATTTTTTTTCCATGGAGTCTTATTATCAATGACAATAATTCTATAGGAACACCCATAGTCTTGAGGACTGACCACAGCTTGGGTCGTGGTACTAGGTCGAAGGCAGCCCGCAAGTCAATGAAGGCTGCGTATAGACTGCCCCCGCCCAGTACCACGGTCCTCCATTGCAACAAGGTAAAGCGGAAAACCTGGTCCACCGTGCTTGTGGACCTACGGAATCCAGCTTGAAAAGGTGACAGAGCGTTGTTCTCCTCTGCCCAGTCAAGCAGCCTGTTCACAATCACATGCCCCACTACCTTTTGGATGGTATCAATAAGGCTTATCGGCCTGTAATTGCCAGGCTGTGAACGGTCACCCTTCTTAAACACTGGTATTATTACCGCACCCTGCCAGGATGTCGGTACCTCTGCACCCTGGGCAATAACGTTAATAAGAAGGTAGATGTATTTACACCAGCGTTCCTTGTCGTTAATTAAAATGTCCGCTGGGACTCCATCTAGTCCTGGAGCATGCCCACCGGACACAGTGCTCAAGGCCGCCACGACCTCTTTTAGGCTAAAAGATTTATCTTTAAAGTGGGATAAACTTATACCCGCCATTGTGGGGACCTGTTTAGAATCAGCGTACTGTGTCTTAAAGTATTTTACCCACTCCTCTTCTGGAACATTGTTACCTGGGGGCTCGGGTTGCCCCTCACTACCCCACTTATCAATGCTCCAGAATAACCTAGAATCGCTCCTATCGCTGGCTACTTTCAACTCAGACCAATGATGCTAGTCCCAGGCTTTCTTTGCCTTCACTATGCTAGCCTTATACTCCTTTCTAGCTAATCGAATAGCAATAGGCTGTCTCCCTTTTATGGCAGCACCTAGGGCCAGTCGTGCATCCCTGCAATGGGCATTGAACCATTTTGCATGTGTGGGGGCTCTCGCTCTAGTAACTTTCGCAGGCTTCAAAAAGTGGTTTTTGATTACACAAAAGAGAGTATCGTGGATTTCAACCGCAGTACTCGACCCAGAACTAGAGGAGTTGATAAATTCTAGAGCTAGTATTGCATTATCTGTCTCACAGTTAATATTGGCAATAGCCTGCTGGTTGGTCGCTACATTTGCCCACCTAAGCCTGCGCATGTCATTTGTAGGGACAATTAAGGGAGGGATAAGGACATTAGCGCCTATGGGCCCATTGGTGGGAGTCCACCATTTATGCTCTGTACACAGAGGATTGTGGTCACTCTCACTCCTCCACACAACCTCCATGTCACAGACCAGCGGCCATAATTTCAGACTACATATGACATAGTCAATTCTGCTTTTATGGCGCCCGTTGTCAAATGTACTAGACCCATTTATGTCACTAAAAGTCCTCCCATTTAACGCTCTTAATCCTTTTTCATAACATAAGGCATTCATACTAATGATATCCTCAGTCCAGCGTACAGCAGATTTCAACTCTAATTTCGGGACTCCCCATTTCATATCCTCTTCGTCCCCGAGAAAATCGTCATATGTGGCTAAGGGTTCAAATGTTCGGTTAAAATCACCTGCAATTACAATGTTATTATCTTGTAAGTGAGTATCAAGGAGGGAACCCAAGGCCGCTAAAACCTCTGGCCTCCCATCCTTTTTGCTCCTCACATAAACATTGTAGATGTCAAGCGACCCCAGAGTGTCAGAACTCATTCTGATTAGTTGTATGTCTCTGTGGAAGGTGTCTATTACCTTGACAGCTAGTTTTAAAGTCTGACGGACCCAAATGGTTAAACCACCCATAGGTCTCCCCTTTGGACCCTTTAGTGCTGGCACAGAGTAATTCAGGTATCCCTGTGCAAAGGATGGTTTGCATAACCATGTCTCCTGGAATATACATAAATCATAAGAATTAATAAAGAAAAGCCAGTCGCCAGAGTCCAGTTTCGAACCCAACCCAGCAATGTTCCATGAGAGTAGTTTTCCCATATTGTCCACAATGCCAAGCGAAGACTTTAGTAAAGGGTTTACAAAGTTCACCAGAGACGAATCTTGTTCCATTTACTTTAGCAGACCTTGATGTTGATTAGAAGCAGTGTCGACCCCTCTCCCAAGATCTGGTTCAAAGTTAGGGCTTACTAAGGAGATAACAGCACACACTTCAGGACTAGGTGATCCATTTCTTACTAGTCTGTGCATACCCTCCCTTTCATTGGTTGCCATCCAATGCTCGCTACCTTCTGTCTGTAAGACCAATGATTGTCAGTCAATATTATCTAGCCCAGAGATAATAGAGATGAAAGTGCAGTGGTAGACACCAGGGTATGGGGACATGTTTTCCTTAGCTGGATCTGAGAAGGAGATGGAGCACTACATATAAACTCCAGTGCGAAAAGGTTTTCTACAAGGGATGGGGATTTCAGAGTTAGCTCTATAGAGTCACCTGCAAGATTTGGGGAGCTCAATCTCTTTGCCTCTAGAATATCCTCCCTGATCACCGAACGGCATCCTCTAACATAGCGCAGCCAATGAATAGCTTTGATAGTTAGAGAATCCGGGGGCTCGAAATTACCATTCTTTCCCTTCGTTAGTTTCGGAACATTGGTCAAATATATTTTATTCTTAGAGGAGTGCACTTTATTATGGAGGCTACTTCGTTTGAGACCCAAATTATTTGGCTCTAGGGTTGGTGGACCCTCAGAGACTTTAATCGAGTATAAATGGGAACCGGCTGGCCCATTAATAGTCTGTCTAGTTGTTTGGCCACACCCCTCTCCTCTAGAGCCGTGGGGAGGCTGGCCTGTATTCCTCAGTTTCGGGGATAGGCACCCGGTGTTTGGTCCTGCTATATTCCCCTGTCTCTGGGTACTAATTTGGCTCGAGGTTTTAGCTAGGGGTACATTGCTAGCGATGTCAGTACGTGTTTGAGATAGGTTACGTATTGGCGGAGCCACTTTACTTGTTGGTTTTTGTACACCTTTGCCTTTTTCGGCTTATCATACTCAGCGTGTACCCGCGCATACGGTACGAATATGCTTTGACGTTACGCGTCGCATTAAAGCTTCGGTATGACGTCATGTACGGCGTTCTGTACACGGAAGGGGGCAATGTTTCTACTTGGTTTAAAACATGTATGTATTTAATGTACATAATGTACATACTAAGGGCAGACATTTGGGATAACTATGATTTTTTTAATACTTGTAATAATCATATATTACTTTTAAAAATAGTTACACAAATCGTGGTAGAACATCATGCGTACTCGTATTGAAAGAGCTGCGCAAGCGCATCATAAGCGTACGCAAAGCCATGTTACTTTAAAAGTAGAGATTTGATTGGTTCATAACTTTTCCTATTGCGACTGTTGAAAGTTCTGTCTCATTATAATTATTCGACTTTAACTTTCTAAGAAGAAGCATTTGTTCTGAGAATCTTCTCAAAGAGAAGGAAGATCACAATAATAAGAGCCATGGAGTCATCTTCCAGCAGATCTTCAGAGGGAGATTTCATTCCTGAAGAACGTCCAAAGAAGAGGAAAGAAGCTCTAATTTGAAAGTTGTCACTTTTCCAGAAGGTCAAATAAAGTTTAATGCTCCAAAAGTAACCTGTAAAATTTGCGAAATAACTCTTTCAAGGGGTGATCCATGTAAAAAATACTCCTCTGGCACAGCAAATATGGTGCGACACGTGAAGAACTTGCACCCCAAGAACTTTGCTTGAGCTGCAAGACGGAGGTTGCACGAGAACCCACAAGCAGTCCACACCCACATATAGATTCTGACTTTGCTAAAGTTAAAATTCTATGCATTTATTGCGATAAACTTTTGTGTTATGGGGAACAGTCTATAGACTTGATGAACCGCAGGATGCAGGATCATTGCTGTCCTCGACATTAGTTGTTATTTTTTTCATTCTTTTGTTCCGCTTGGAATTTGTTGAGAAAACACAAACAAAATACGAAACAAAAAAAACAGTTGTTTTTAGAACTACCTTCACTGGTCAAAGAAAGAACTATATTTCTATGTTAGTGTGTAAAAGTTTGTCAGAATGAATGTGTAGTTCCTAAATGAATGAATGAATATGTTACTAGTGAATGGAGAATGTGAATGTGCAGAACTATAAGGAACTGCTACAGCATAAATCTATAAGGTGTTTATCTATAGTATACTGTAGTATGTCCGAAGCACTTGAATGTATCATATGTACATAAATATGTTACAAGTCTATGCTTCAATTTGCGCTGCTGGTGAAAGTGCCTGGGTGAATTTGTATGTGTTAGGGGCGGATTTACAATACCCTTGTGCCTCTTTTAAACAGCCGTTGCGTCACTTTTGTGACACAGCGGTGGTGCAAAAGATGTGCCGTGGTGTGTGCTATTAACAATGTGACGCATCTGGAGGGTGTATTACATTGTAAAGCGCTGCGCCAGAAGAGCCTTTCTTGTGCAGAAGGGGTTGCATCAAGGCCTCCTAAAAGTGACTAAGTGAAATGTATAACATTTTATTCAGTGACTTTTGAGCTTATGCTGCGTCAAAACCTTGCACATGCTTGAAGCAGGTGTAAGGATTGATACAGCATTGTGAGCATAGGGCCCCAAGAAAATTGCTGGAGCTGTGTAATACTTGCAACCGACGTCAAGCAATAATTCATCCAAAAATTACTTTGCAATTTAGTTCTTTTATTATTTTATAATAAGAATATGAAATATAATCTAAAAAAATCTAATAAATATAAATATTTATATTAAAAATATAAGAAATTAGTATAAAAAGAAAGACATAATAATTAATACATTTATAAATTATCATTTACAAAACCTTTGAAATTCACTGAAAAACCATAGGTTTCACACACATTATAGTTAGGAATTAGCATTTAAAAAAACATGCAAATTAATTGAAAAAAACCATAGGTTTCACACGTTATAGTTAGCTGAACATTCCTCTCATACCAAACCTTTGAAATTCCTCCGTTATAGTTAGCTCAGCTAACTATAACTTGCGCGCCCGCAATGCACTGCTGATGACGTCACATATTACATCACTCATAACATGGTCAGTGACATCACTCATGACATCACTGATGACATCTCAAATGACAGGCCTGATGACATCACTGATGACATCATCCAGTGAATGTGTGTCTTTCTGGAAAATATTTTTTTTTTATAAAGCGGCGATAATGGGCCTGATAATATGCCCTTGTGAATTCCCATAGAAGCCCACGTTAACACCAAAACCTGGGCTTCAATGGGAATTCACAAGGGCAGTTGCCTGCCAATAAAAGCGGCGATAATGTATCGCCCTTTCTTGATATATGACCCTCAGTCCTTATGTGGGCATATAGGGTTGCACTTTTCTTATGTAGGCAGAGTCATCAAGTCCAGCCAGAAATGTGCATTAGCCTCTAGAGGTGGGCTGAGTGAAATAACTTGTTTATAGCCAATTCTAGCTCAGGCAGCCTAACATACGTTTGTGAAAAGTAACATTTCTGCTAAAGTTATCGAAAAGTTGATCTTATTGTTCCTAAAATTAATGGCAAAATAATTTTGACTGAATGCCAAACAAACATCAAAAGAAAAGCCCAATGGATGAGTTCATGTAGCACTCTCTGGGAAAATTAAAGTAAAACTGTAACAGGGCGTACTGGATTTTATCTACTTGATGCTGTTGTTGCGTACAGCGCCACCTGAAAGGTACTGCATACATCAGGTTCCTTCACATTTCTGTCCCTCTATCTCATGGTGTATTCATTTACTTGTCTCTTTACTCAATTACTTTTTCCTCTCAGGTTCATTTTATTTTGAAGTACGATGAAACACCTTATTTTTCTCTAGTCCTTTATCTACTTTTCCTTTGCTTTCAACCTCCGTTCATCTTTGTTCCTATTTTTCTCTTGAGCTTGTTTGTGCTCTGTCAGTGGACTGTTGAAAAATGCACATATAGCACCAGGCGAACGTCTACTCTCAGCTGCTCTGATGCTAAGTCTTGAAGTGTGAAATTCAGCTTTAGCACCATCCTCTGAATGAGGGGCCATATTATCAAGAAAGGGCAATACATTATCTCCGCATTTATCGGCAGGAAACTGCCGCTAAAGCGGCCATAATGGGCTTGATAATATGCCCTTGTGAACTCCCATAGAAGCCCAGGATCTGGTGTTAACCTGGGCTTCTATGGGAATTCACAAGGGCATGTTATAAGCCCATTATCACCGAATTAGAGGCAGTTTCCTGCCGATAAAAGCGGCGATAATGTATCGCCCTTTCTTGATAATATGGCCCCAGCTCTTTCTTATGTTCATTAATTTTCATGCTCTTTTGCATGTGTTTCATATTTTCATGTTGAAATGTCACACTTTTAAGGCATGTCACATTTAATATAAGACTTGAGTACATGGATTTTTCACAAAACAATTCACATAGGAATTCTTGGCAAAACAATTCACAAAGGGATTCTTGACAGGCATAATGTTTTCTATGAAGGTAGGAGAGCTCTGTCATCAGAGTAGATAGTTGTAAATCCCCCTCGAGAGGTGGGAAGTGGATGCTCCAAGATGTGGTTTGCTTTGGAAGTTTGGGAACACCAACCATCATGGACATTGTAGGCATTCCCAATCTTCGATCTGACCCCTTTCCACTCTGAAAGTGGTCAGAGGATAACTCCAGTCCGGGGCTCATTTCTGACCACCCTCAGATTTGGAGGGGGTGTAAGGGAAACATTTTTTTCCATGGGGATTTTTCCTTCACAGAGAATAAAAGTGTGTCTGCACAGGAAATCCTATTCCCTCCACATGAACTTTACCCTTGCAGAACACTTGCAAAAGGAACCTGCTGGACAAGCCGCCTGACCTTCCAAAGCAGATCTTTGGAAATATGAGACTTGCAGAGCTTTCCAAACATATTACTGGGAATGTTAGCAAATGAAATGAATGAATGAAATGAAAATTAAACGTATATAGCGCGTAACTACCCTGAGCGCTTTAACTAGAACCATTAAGGCGGCAGGGCAGGGTGCTAAGCTCTTGCAAACAAATGCGTTTTTAATAGCTTTCTAAAAGCCGTCAGGTTGTTATTCTCTCTCAAGACCAACGGAAGAGCGTTCCACAATCTTGCAGCACTGTGGGAAAAAGAGCGACCACCCCAGCGGGATTTTTTTACTTTTGTGGTGGGGGCCAGATGTAGCACACTGGAGCGGAGAGCTCTAGAAGGGAAGTATGGAGTGACCAAAGGGAGCATGATGGATGGACCTGACTTACGAAGAGCCTTCTGAACCAGGCACATAGATTTAAATTGTATCCTGGACGCTACCGGGAGCCAATGCAACTTCTTCAGGGCAGGTTTGGCCGACTGCCAGCGAGGAATCTGAAAAAGTAGTCTGGCCGCACAATTTTGAGTAACCTGGAGTTTAGTAATTGTAGCAAGGGGGGCTCCAAGGTAAAGTGCATTGCCGTAATCCAGGCGTGAGAGAATCAGGGCCTGGACCATGACTCTCCTCGCCTGGAACAGCAATAGAGGGAGAACCTTCTGGAGCATTCTCATAAGTCCGAAGCACGTGGCAGAAGTCTCAGTAGCCTGGACAGTGAAGTCAAGTGAGCTGTCTAGCCAAACTCTCAGGCTCTTTATCTGGGGTTTGGGGGGAGGAGGGGGACCTAGACATGAAGGCCAGATGGGGGTCAGGATGGTAGGTGAGGGAATACCCAGCAACATGACTTCCGTCTTTTCCCCGTTTAATCTGAGACAGGAAAGTTCCATCCATCTGGCGACAGCCTCAAGGCATGGGCTCAGAGTGCTAGACGACCCCTCAGCATTGTTCAAAGATACCACAAGCTGAGTGTCGTCTGCGTAGGTGACAATACGGACGCCAAATGGATGGACGATCTATGCAAGGGGCCTCATATAGACATTAAAAAGTGTGGGGCTCAGGGCAGAGCCCTGAGGCACCCCACAGCTGAGTGGCTGTTTGGCGGACAGCAAACAGGAAAAAGTAATACCAATATGGGCATAAGAACTATTTGCATTCCAATATGGGAATGCTGGGGGCCGGCTATGTACTCGGTCTTAGGAAAAAGACCAAAACATCAGTACTAACTAATCTGGCTGTGGCAGAATATTCCCCAAATCGGAACTTGCCGAAGTGTATGCCATACGTTGCAGTGCTGAATAACGTTCCATCCCCTGGCATTGCCCAAGAGGAGCAAGGTGATTTACTGGCTGTGTCCTTCCCTTGGATGTATTACATTAAATGCCCTCTCATGTGGAATAGTAGGGGTGCATAGAGTGAACTGGATAGGTCATGCCCGCAAAACAGGCCTGGGAGACTGTATGGTGGTCAACTTCCAGAAACTAATGTAATGAATATGAGATTTACTCGGCTGCCCCAGAATCAATTTGTTGTACTTGAAGAGGTTGATTGACTGGCCACTGTCTAGTTTCTAGGAGTCCCCCAGGACCTGCGCATTTTGGATGACCTAAACCAAGGGCTTGGTGTCCCAACTGCTTCCGGACACTGCCACAGGATATGTCAGCCATTAGGCCAGCTAGCTCTACAGTGCCACTATCACCCCCCTGTATCTTCCAGTGGTGTAGGTAGTTTCTGGCAACCACTGAACATGACAACCCTGAATCCTCAAGGAGTGTGGAAAACAGTACAGTGCGTTTCACTCAGACACTCGTGCCCGCTTTCTCTTCCAAAATACACAGGATGGCCATTAGGACGTTTCAACAAGTATTTATTGGTCCAGAGACAAACTTGTGTAAAACATATGTGCTGCGACAATCAGGAGACAGAAGCATTTGAAAGAGATTTCTAGTACCAATATAGTAAATGGTAGATACATTTCTACCATAATGCTAATAAGAAGAACAAAAGCAGTTCAGATAAAAACAGTAGCACTTGCATATTCCTAAAAATGGCACTTTAATAATTTGCCTAAGTGTAGCTAGCCCACTCACCTGATGGTTTAGAAGGAAGGGACCCCGTCTCTGCATCGAGGATGACACCCTGCAAGGGATGTCAGACAGCTGTGAGTTGAAGACTCAGCATGCAAGACCCCCATCTCAGCTTGGAAGGCATTCTCCTCTAATTTGTAGGGGGGAGTGAGGGTATTTTATACTAAAGTGGTCACTCCAGAGTTTTTTCTAGAATCTATATGTTTTTTAAAACAATTGTGGATGTTTTGAAAACAATCACTGATGCTTTTCTAAACAAATGTGATCATGCCCAGCTGGCTGTTGGCCAAGGATGAAAAACAGAGGTGACCCTTATACAGAATAAATCTGCTGTGCCTTGGGACATGTTTATGTACATGAGGTACAGGGATTATGATAGAATACTTAGAGCCTGGTGTCAAAGAGACAGGAGCAAGCTACTAGGTAAAAGGTCATCTGTTTAGAATCGTTATTGTCAAATGGATGGGACAATGTATGTAAAAATGGGGTATACATGATGGGACTATCCTAAAAGACATGAGACCACTGGACTAGAGATTGACCACCAAAAACTCATAGAAGCAGGAACAGGAGCCCCCGTATTCGTATTAAGTAAAGCCTCTGAGCACTCGGATAAAGACCTTTTAACTGGTTTACCAGAAGGGACTCCTGGTATTATCTATTCTACTCCACTGCCTGTAGGCAGTGACTGTGATTCTTGTGACCCCAGTCAGCCATTTTCTGGCTCGCCAATAACACAAATGGAAGGATCTCAATGTATACCAAAGGGGACACCTACAGCACAGATCCACTCTAGTCCACAGTAACTGGGTCTCCTTAATTTCAATTCACCAGATTATTTGCCTGCAGGAGACCTGGTAACAAAATGTTACTCGCATACATTTTTTTTTATTTGCATATACACCAGCAATGCCAACTCATTAGTCAATACTGTAGATGTGTTTTTATCAAGCGTGAAAGAGGATTTTGTAATCCTTTTCGGTGGGGATTTCAATCTTAGACTATGTCTCACTGATGATGTTTACGGATTGATGGTTAACGATGATCTCTCTCACCTTTCGTATTTAAAGCACAGCACCTGTGGTGATACATTGAATAGGTTAGTTATGACCCATGACCTTATTCTTGGTGTGACCTTGGCAACAGATGAAATTTGTCAAGAAGTAAACTTCTTAGGGTAAGACAGCAGTTCTATAATTGATTTTATTGCATTATCTAAATCATGGTGCAAGAGGTTTTTAACATAATATGTGTATTTGTAAAGCGCACGTTCACCTGGTGGTATCTTGGCGCTGAATAACAGATGTTTCTAGTTACCCAACTCGATGGTACTCATTTTATCGACCTCAGATGGATGAAAGGCTGAGTGGACCCGCCGGGATTTGAATCTGTGACCATGAGTTCGAACACAGGACCCTGCAGTGGAAGCATTAGTCCACTGAGCCACCAGACCCGGCTTTTAAATTACCAGATCCCAAATGTACTGATCAGTGACCATAAACGACTGGTCTTAAGCCTTATTATGGGTATGATTATGCCTCCTGCCAATAGCTGAATTGCCCAATAGAATATTATAGGAATAGAGGAATTCAACAGAAGTGGAGGGATGTGAATGCAGGGAACCTTTTAGCTCAAATAATGTTGAACAATAGGCCCCAGATTGAGATCGTTCTAAGTGACCACCCTGAACCTGGGGCAGCTTTTGGAGCTTTCGTAGAAATCTGAGCAAAGGAGTATATAATGGCACTTATCGGCCAGCAACTTCGAAAACACAAAAAATGGTTCAATAAAACCTGCTTACGAGCTCACTCTAAGCTTATTAAAGCTCTCACAAATTCCTCTAGTGTTCTATCTAACATTAGGTATTGTACGGTGCTCTCCAAGGAAGCTCTTTGGAAGAGAAAGGAAGAGATCAGGAGGGATGTTTCAGAGCAGTTGGTCTGTGCCTAAGCTATGAAGGATGTGGTACAGTTTTGGAAGATAGTTAATGCCCCCTTTTTTCAGCTGCCCGAATTCTGGCATAGCAGGGATCATTCCAGAGCACAACAGGGATCATTCCTGAGCATAAATGAGTTAACTACTTCTCCAAGCTACATGATCCTAATGACCACAGAGCTACTGAACCAGACGGCACATTAGATTTTTCCAGCCTAATTGGGCAGGTGTACTGGATATAATTCTTGGCTATATTATTTCAGACCTAATTAGATGCCCCAGCCTTAAGGCTTCTGGACCGGATGGGGTCCCAGTTGACCTTTTTAAAGACAACTTATCCTTTTGAGCCCCAGTTTTCTGAATGTTCTACGGTGTGCATCTTACTCATCCCCTCTTAAGTTTTGGTCACAACAATGATTCTACCAATTTGTAAAAAGGGTGATAGAAGTAATCTTCAATGCTATTGGCCAATTTCCCTAATAGATGACACAGCTAAGAATTTAGGTAGAATCCTGCTTGATCAAGTAGAAACCTGGGCTAGTGAAAAAAACATTCTAACAGCGGTTCAATATGGCTTTTAGCAGGGTTTAAGCTCCTTGGATCAATGCCTAAATCTAAACTTAATAATGGGCATTCATGGACTTAAGTGCAGTATTTGATAACATAATAAGGAGGAGGTACCACCCCAACTGCATGCAGATAGGAAAGGGAGGATGAGGTATGGGGCAAGTGGGGAGTGTACTCCCTATATTAAAATTAGAAGGGGTGTAAGACAAGGTTGTGTGCTGGCACCCCTTCTTTTCAGTTTTTATATCAACAGCTTAGAGGCCTGTCTGAAGCCACAGCCAAACCACCCAGGGTGGGGACATGCTAATTACTGGTATTTATGTACATGAATGACTGTGTCCTTATGGCACGTACAGGTTGGGGGGCTATAGAAATGTCTTAATAGTTTTATGACCAATTTGGAACTGTCCACAAATAAATCTAAATTACATGCAATGGTTTATGGGCAAATGTAAAGTAGGCTATCTCTATTTTTTATTGATAGACCAGCTCTTAAATGTGTTTCCATGTTCACGTACCTAGGAGTACCATTTGACAACAAGAATAGTTGGCCGCACCTTACGGGGACTAGGGTAATGCAGATTGTACAGGACACTGTGTCCCTATGTAAATTTGCTTCCAAATTAGGATTCATGCCCCCAGAAGCAGTGTACACACTCTACAAAGATAGACCAATTCCTGGGTAGAGTGCATTGCTGTAGTCGAGCTGACTGGTGACTAGGGGCTTCGTGACCATGCATCTGGTGTTGGTGGGGAGCCATTTGAAGAGAGAATGAGGAGTGTGTGGAAGCAGCTGGAGGAATCTGCATTAATCTCGTTTTTCATGGTGAGGGTGCTGTCCAGTATGATGCTGAGGTTCCGGGCACGGTCTGTTAGCATTGATGTGGGCCCTAGTTCAGAAGGCCACCAGGAATTGTTTCTTGCGGAAGAGTTGTTCCCAAAGATTAGTGCTTCCATGTTGTCTGTGTTGAGTTTCAGGCAGTTGTCTTTCACCCAATTGCTGAGGTTCGTCATGCACCTGTGGAACTTCGGCCCTTGTTGTGGAGGGCTCTTCTTGTAGCGAGCGGATGAGCTGGGTGTCATCGGCATGGGATCTGAGAATATTAGCCAGAGGGCTCATGTAGGTAGTGAACAGGATGGGGCTGGGGGATGAGTTTTGACGGACGCCGCAGGTGATGCTCCAGTGTTCAGAGATGAAGGGAGGAAGGCTGATTCCCTTGGTTCTTCCGGTGAGGAAGAAGGCAATCCATCTGAGGGTTTTATCTTGAGTTCCGATTTGGTGGAGCCTGTTCGATATAGTGTTGAATGCTGCTGAGAGGCTGAGAAAGATCAAAGCTGCAGCTTCTCCTCTGTCCACGAGGGCTCTGATGTCGTGTGGCTGTAATGAGGGTGGTTTCTGTGCTGTGGTTGGTGCGGAATCCTGACTGGGAGCTTTCCAGAAGATTGTTGTTCTTTAGGTGTTCAGTGACTTTTTGGTTGATCGTTTCTTCGAGGACCTTGGCGGGGAAGGGGAGCAGAGAAATGGGCCAGTCGTTTTTGAGTGCGCTGGGGTCAGTGAACGGTTTTTTGAGAAGAGGTTTGACTTTGGCGTATTTCCATTTGTCAGGAAAGGTGGCAGTGGTGATGGACACGTTGAAAATGGTGGTATGTTTGGTGGTCATAGGCTTGCTCCCAAGGTAGAAGATGTGCTGTGGCAGGGGTTTGAGGGTGCTGCCGAGTGGACAGAGTTCATGATTGTGGTGGTGTACTCTGTGGTCAGCTGGTCCCAGGTGGTTATCAGGAGCTTGGGAATGGTGTCTGTGGGAGTGGTAAGACTGAGCATATCAGCAGTGGTGAGTTGGGAATCAAAGTGTGTGTAGATGTTGAAGATCTTGTCGTGGAAGAAATCCGCCAGCTTCTCCCAAAGTTCCTGGGAGGGTGGTGAGGATTTTTCCAGATGCTGTTGGGTTGAAGTACTCTTTGAAAATGTTGAATAGTACTTTACTGTGATTGGAACTGGCCTCAATGTGGTTGGAAATTGTGCTCTTTTTTGTCTTTTGCAGGAGATGGTGGTATTGGATGAGTGCTCTTTTGAAGGTGGTTCTGTCTATTGTTTTTTTCCTTGTGCGGAACTCCTTTCGAGTTGCTTGCAGTTGCGTTTGGTGGTTCGTCGTTCTGTGGTGTGCCAGTTGGCCTGTTTGGTGGATCTCTTTGGTTTAATGGTTTAGATGAGGGTGACTTTGTCGGCGCAATCAGTGTGACCCAGGAGGAGACATTTTTGACAGCCTGTTCTATGTTGGTAGAGGTGTTTGGTGGAGAGGAGTTGAAGGTATTGGTCCACTGGCTATTTGACACTTCAGTGAAGGTTATTGGGAGGTTTGGTGATGGTTCTTAGGGAGTATGTGGTGGTTAAGTGGACAATGGTGTGATCGTGTAGGTGATTGACTCTGTTGCTGGATGTGAACATGGGATGGAGAGTGTCTCCTGCGATGTGTGTGGAGTTGATGAGTCCAAGGGTGTTTATGCTTTCATGAAGGTTGGTGGTGTTAGTGTCGTTAGACTCATCCATGTAGAAATTGAGGTCTGCAAAGAAGATGTAGCTCTTAGAGCCAATGGCGATCAGGGTGATTTAGTATGGAATGGCATTGCAGAAGCTGGGGCAGGGTCCTGGAGGTCCGTAGTCGAGGGTGCCTCTGATGGTGGTTTTGCCATTGATATGGAGATGGCAGTTGAGATTTTCCACGTTCATCTTCTGTGGTGATGGGGCAGTGGATGGTTTCCCTTTGGAGGATGGCATTTCCATCTCTGTGTTTGCAACATTGGGAGCGGTAGTGGGGTTGATCCAGGTCTCGATGAGGAAGAAGATTTTCTACTCAAGAAGCAGATAAAACAACTTGCAAGTACCTTTTTGAGTGAATATTCTACCCGAACGGACAGTTCAGATATTTATTTTTATCACGAAACACGTTTTTTTGTTTATTTAACTTTTTTTAACAGGAAGGAAGAGCACAGAGGCTTGAACTTCCGCTTTCTGTCCATAAGGTTCCTCCGAGTGATTTGCCAATATCCTGGTCACGTTCATTTGGAAATAGAGGTGGAAGGGTCACTCTCTTTGTCTGCAATTCCTGCTGTTTATTCCATTGGATTTTAGGGACTTTGTTGTTTATTCACTTTTTTAAATGTGATTGTGGGGGGCTTGGAGTTGCAGCAGTGGCCTATTATTTTGCATTCCATTTTGTTTAGTTTTCATAAGGGAAAAAGGTTGCACCGGTAAGTACTTTTTCTCCATGTTTGTGAAATTTGCATTATTCATTTTGCCATGAGGCCTAGTCTGCCCTTGAGCCATCCGATCAATTTCAAACATTTGGTATAGAAAACGTCTGTTTCTGTTGTGTAGGTTGTTTTAACACATCTATTATTTATAGCTGACTTAATTTTGTTTCTTGGCATTGCTAAATTAATGGTAATGTTTTCTCCTTTGTTTACCATGTCTCTTTTGTTTGATGGCCAATTGGCCATTTTTTTGTCTGCCCAGTGTGTGTGTGTGTGTTTGCAGTAGACTATCATTTTTCTTTGTTCTTCATGCCGTATGGTCGGCAGCCATTTTGTGTAATCATTGTTGTCCATGCTTCCTTTCTGGTTGTTGGTTCAACATGTGGTCGGCTGCCACTTTGTAGTAGTCAGCGAGCTTTTGCCCTAGGCCTGCATGTGTTCTTTGTTGTTCATGCCTCCTTCCTTTTCGAACATGTGGCTGGTGGCTATTTTGTATAATTAGTCATTGTACTTTTGCCGTAGGCCTGCGTGTGCTCTTTGTTTTCCATACCTTTGTTGGTTGGTGGTTGAACATGCTGTCGGCAGCCATTGTGTAGTAGTCAGTGAGCTTTTGCCATAGGCCTGCATGTGTTCTCTATTGTCCATGCCTTCCTGCTTATTGTTGTTTGAGCATGTGGCTGTCAGCCATTTTGTGTAGTAGTCAGTTTGCTTTTACCACAGGCCTGCATGTGTTCATTGCTGTCTATGTCTTTTTAGTTTGTTGTTGTTGTTGTTTAAACATGTGGTCGGTGGCCATTTTGTGTAGCTTGCCAGTATGTTAAATCCTTTTCTTTCCTTTTCCACAGCCATTTTCTAGGGACATGTACAATGTTTATGTATTATATGTATTTTTCCATTTTTCCCTGCACCTCCTTGCCCCCATTGTATTTCTCAGCCCTTAGTGAGACACCAGCAATTATTTATTTACATGATTTGATTTTTCCCTGCAGCCCATGCCTGCCAAACGTCACTTAAGCCAGAGGTGCACATCAACATTTTTTTTAAGGATTGTTCCATCCCCCTGCACCTATTACCTACCATAGACGCACAAAGCATTATTTTGTTAAGGATTAATCTTTTTTCCTCTGCACTCCCATCCTGCCATAGGCGAACACCAGCATTCTTTTCTTAAGGGTTATTCAATTTTCCCCTGCAAACCCTGCCTGCCATAGGTGCACACTAACATTATATTTTTAAGGATTTAGGGCCATATGTATCATACAAATCGCATTCGCAAAGGCTGAAATTCACAGAATTTCAGCCTTTGTGAATGCGAATTTGCCAAATGGGATGTATGAATGAAAATCGGTGCAAAATAAGGAATCGCAAAATTTGCAATTTCTTATTTTGCAATTACATTTAAGGAATCGCAAATTTTTCGATTCCTTAAATGCAATGTATGAAGCTAAAAAAAATTGCTAATTGTCCCTAAAGAATCGCAACTTACCACCAACTTCAAGTTGGTGGTAATTTGCGAATTTCTTGAAAAATGCTAATTTTCGCATTTTTCAAAGTGCCATGTGATGTGCACCACATGTGCACCCATGCTTATTTCAGGGGAGGAACAGGGTGTCCTTTGGACACCCCTGCAACCTTGAAATTATTCTCAATTTGCGATTAGCAAATTGCGAATCACAAATGGAAAATACATTCCTATTCCTTCCTATGGGCCTCCTGGCCCAAAGAAATGAATGGGAAAGTATTCCTTAATTGCAAATTCGCAATTTTCGAATTCGCAATTAAGTAATATCAAGAAATCGCTAAAGAATTGCGATTTTCTTGATACATACCAATTAGCGATTCTGAAATAGCGATTTCTTGAAAAATCGCTATTACAGAATCGCTAATTGGTACCTTGATACATATGGCTCTTGGGCCTTGTTCGCCTGCACCCCCTGCCTGCCATTGGTGATTATACTCTTTAGAGGCACATAAAGTAAACTTTATATTATTGAAATATTATTTTATGGTTTAGATTGGAATGGATACACTATTGTTAATTATTTTTGATGACCGCACTAAATTATATTGTCTGCATGGATATTCAAACTGCAAATGCCATATTTTGCTGAATGTTTTTCTTGTTTGTTTGCTTTTAGGTTCACAAGAGACATCACACAGAGTACCGCCCGACATAAGGCCGACTCTGAGTGACATCACCTAAGTCTGCATCTTCTGCTTCCACTTGTGCAGCTAAGTGAAAACTGACTGTGCTAAGAACTAGAAGATGGCCCCAAATAAAGGTGTTCCTGCCGAGAAAGTGGGTAGGAGAAGAAGGAGAATGCTGCCCTCCACCTTTTTCAGGAAGTATAGTTTGCCCGCAGCACCCTCCTCCGGGCATCAAACATCTGGGAGCAGCACTACCACATCAAAAGTACAACCCTACCTAAGTCCATACTTAGGTCTCTCAGCAAGGCAGCCACTGCAGTCATGGCTACAAGCAGTGAGTCTGAATAGGAATTGTTTCAGCCACGAAGTATACAATTGTTGCAGGAAAGTGTAAAGTGGACAACAAGTGCCACAGTCAGCAACACTTCTTCCTGAAATAGGTGCAGAAGAGGAGGTTGAGCTTCCTGCTGAGCAAGATATAGGTCTTGAACCATTAGCTTCCTCCAAGAAACACAAAGGTAACTCCACCATCTTCTCCAAGACCCCCTTCTGATGATCTGTACATGGATTGGACCCCAGCCAAATCTGAGACCCTCCTTGAAATGAAATGGGTGTTTTTATATAGCGCGTGTCTGCTGTGGCGTCTTAGCGCTTACTGCCCTTGATTTATGCAGTGGGGGAATAAAAGTGGCTATGGCTTAGTGATGAATAGCCATGTTTTCAGATCTTTTCTGAACAGTAGTAGATTGGTTTGGTTTCTGAGGTGGATGGACAGTGAGTTCCATAATTTAGGGGCCAAGTGACAAAAACTTCTACCACCCCATTTCAAAGTTCTTACCCTAGGAGCTACAAATAATGAGGCAGATGATGATTTGAGGCTTCTCTCGGAGTGCAGCGCTTGATATTTTGACTAAGTTTGGCCGGTCCCACTCCATACAAAGACTTATGCACAATACACATAGATTTGAATTGGATCCTTTCTTGGACAGGTAGCCAATGCAGATCCTGAATGGCTTGGCTTATTGGGCTGAATTTTGGAATCTTAAGTAATGTACGGGTGGCTGCATTCTGTAAAGTCTGTAATTTACGTATCACATACTTTTATGCTCCCAGGTAAAGTGAGTTGCAGTAATCAATCTTGGATAGTATCATGGCTGTTACAACAGTTTTTCTTAGAGCAATGGGAATGAAAGGTAACATTTTTCGTAGGATTTTTAAGGTATGAAAATAGAAGGAAGTGATGCTGTTGACCTGATCTGAGAGTGAGAGATGGTCGTCTATGATAATTCCAAGGTTTTTAACCTTTTTTACTGGCTGAGGACAAGGTCCAGCTATATCCGGCCACCAAGTAAGATTCCAGAGAGAGGTGTCTCTTCAAACGTAACCACTTCCGTTTTACCGGTGTTCAACTTCAGGCAGTTGTCTTGCATCCAACTGATGATATGGCTTATGCAGGCCTTAAAGCTTACTGCCTCAGTATCTGGTTTAGAGGATAAGGTGACGACTATTTGAGTGTCGTCAGCATAACAGATGGGCTTGAAGCCATGAGATCGTATGAGTTTTGCCAAAGATGTGACATACACATTAAACAGGGTTGGGGAAAGTAATGATCCTTGGGGGACCCTACAAGGTAAAGAGTAAGGGTGTGATTTGTGATCTATCATCGCTGTGGGCTGTTCTCTATCAGTTGAGTTGGACCAAAGAATATCTGAGGCTTTGTTTACGGTCCCTATTTCGGCCCATCGCTGGATGAGTATATGGAGGTCGACCATATTGAAAACGGCCGACAAGTCCAGTAGAATCGGTATGGCTTTCCCCCCACCCGAGTTGGACACTTATGTCCTCTGTGGCGGCAATCAATGCGGATTTGGTGCTGTACCTTGGTTGAAAACTGTGTTGCGTAGGGTCAGGTAAATTGCTGATCTCTATAAATGATAGCAGTTCTTCATTTAGGGCTTGTTCCAAAACTTTTGATGGAAATGGTAGGCAAGTAATGGGTCGATAATTGCCCACCTCCGTGGGGTCAAGAGTCGGCTTTTTAAGGATGGGTCTAACCAGGGATTTCTTACAAGTGGTAGGAAAGTGTCCTAAGTCAAGAATATTATTAAAAAGAGGTTTTAGGTAGTTGGCAATTATGTTTGGGGCCATATGGAAAATTGTGGCAGGGCAGGGATCAAGAGGGAATCCTGACGTAGTTGACAATATAATTTTCTCAAGTCTATCCGATGTGAGGGGCTAAATTCTCGTAAGCAGACTTGCATAGTTTCCCCAACCTTATTAGGCTCATCTGACCTAACTCTCTCTTTTTTGTTTGAGAACTTGTCCTTAACAACTTTGTCGTGAATAAACTCTGCTAATTTGTCACAGAACTGCCTTGTAGGACAGAACTGCTTGCTATTTCCGAAATTGGCTAGGATAGAAACTGTCTTAAAAAGTTCTTTGGCTGTATGTTTGGAGGCCATGATTTTCTCTGTGAAGAAACAGGATTTTGCAGAGAATATTGCTTCATTATACTTTATTAGTGTCTCATTATACTGTTCTTCTCTGTTTCAGAGTATTCCTTCCTCCAATTCCATTCTTTAGGTCCGCAAATTTTCTTTAGATTTTTTAGCACCCCAGTATACCAAGGGGCTGATAGTGATCTTTTCACAGTGAGTGTACACAATTCAGGGGCTAATTTAGTTACTGCAGAGTCGATCCAGCTGTTGAAATGTAATGCTGCTTGATCAGGGTCGGTGTCGATGAGAGGACTATGTGATCGTAAGGCAGCTTCCAGGTCAGGACTATTTATGAGCCTCCAGGGGCGTACTGTGCCTGTCTTATTTTGGTTCTGGGCTTTAATGGGAGGGGCGTTTATGAATACTTTGAAAAAGACAGCGCTGAGATCTGTCTAGGACATATGTAGTGTGTTAGTGAATTTTGTCTGTGCATGATTGTTGAAGATACCATCCAGAGTATGTTTTCCAATATGGGTGGGCTCAGTGACCATTTGCTTAAGGTCTAGGCCATTTAGACCATCTATTAAAGTATTTGTGCCAGTACTATCAATGGATTCTAAATGGAAATTGAAGTCCCCAGAATGGAGAAATTGGAGTGTTCCGTACAAGACTACATGACTGTGAGTAGGGATTCAATAAAAGGGATTCTATGTCCTGGTGGTCTGTAAACTAATAGTCCACTAAATACCGAATTATTATAAAATTTGAAAGTAAACAGGATAGCTTCTTACTTTAATTGGAAAATATCTGTGAAGATGGCTTTAATGTGGGAGCGGTGGGCGATGGCCATACCTCCACCTCTTTGTTCTTCTCTGTTGATTTTCAACAAGTTGTAGCCAGCTGGTATGGCAATATTTAAGTCAGGTTCAGAGGAACCATGAGTCCATGTCTCAGTAAGGAACATTATGTCTGGTTTATATTGTTCGAAGAAATCGGCGCGTTCATATTTACGCTTAGAAAGTGAATGAACGTTCAGTAGAACACAGGCTAGGGCACGCTTATTGCCTAAACGTGAATCCGAGTGTTTCATATTTCCAGCATTAGTAGAATAAAGGTTTGAGGACTTGGCGTCGAGATAAAAGTTGCATGTAGGGCAGACTTTGGCCAAGGAGTAACTTGTGGGAAATAAGGCGTCACATCTGTTTTGGTCACCTTTATCACAAATGAATAACAGAGCAGTTCTGGTGTAGGTGATCATTGAATTTTGTCCAGGGGTTCTGGCGCACGGCACAATCCGGGCGCTGACAGGCTCAGATGGGCTTGCCTTGAGAGACAAATGAACATGAAAGGTCCTGAAAGCCTTAGGATTCTGGAAATTCACAGTGTTGGCGAGCCAGTGATTGTTGTCAGGATGTAGGGCGGCTCAGAGGACATCAAGATGACCTCTCCTATTCAAACATTTATTTACATGTATCGACAGGAGTGGAGTTGGACTGCTGTGAACAGAAGACGCCTTTGCATTCACTTAAAAGACATAAAGATAATGCCTCCTATCCCTACCATTTTTTTCATTCCATAGCTGGGCTGCTAGTAAAGATAATTTATTTTATACAAGACTCCCATTGTTTGTTGCTTCCATCGGACAAGAGAAGATAAAATAGAGAAATATGTACCATCTTGCTTGGACCAGGTAACTATTGCACCAATAAGTGATATATTGAGTGAGTGATGATGATTCATGTGGTGAGTGGGAGGGTATTGCTCAACTAATTTATAAACTTGATTTGTTATCTTTGGGGCCCCATGGGTGAATCTTCCCGAATGAATGTTTTGCTTTTACACCTCACTGGAATTACTTACATGATCCACTTCTTTACTGTACTTCCTTTTTTGGTTTGTTCAGAGACCAGACCAGTCAGTTTAGTGAACAAAACTACACAAAATTCTTGAATTATTTTGTTCTTCTTGTTTATCCAAAGCACTACAGGTCTATCTCTCTCAATCTCTCCTAGGTCAGGGCTCAGAGTCCGAACAGGACTACACCTACAGCCAGCTGAAGAAAGTTATGAACTTATGAACAATGCCTATCTACTTCAATGGGAAACAGTGTGATTCACTGTGGACATGGAACAGGTGCGTTCATTTGGGAATTGCTGAGTAGCGTGCTGGCTCAAATGTCAAACTCTTCTAAGTTGTGGTCTGGGGGGACTGTAACTGGAGACATGTCACATGATAGATGCACTCAGCTAAATGTTATGACAGTTGACAGTTGTGAGATTGAACAGCCAGGCACATGGAGCTACTTGTCTGTGATTGGTTGTGGAATTGTTCTCAGTTCTCAATTAATCACATGTGACTGCGCCAGCCTATGCTCTTGTTCCACCCTCTTGGTCCTCATCCACCATGAAGCTTGCTTACCTTCTTCTGGAATCTACAATATTAACATTACTTTTTTGCATTCCAGAGGCCTTTTTTTCTTCTGCTTGAAAGCTCCATAACGCTCCTGCTTAATTATCAGACCGTTTCAGCTCAGCACTTAAGACGGACATTCTGAGAAGAAGAATGCAAATGCACTGGCCACTTTGGCATTTATATACAGTATCATTTTTCTTTTCTTTGTAATCACAATTATTATAACTGCGTGGGACCTCCCTAATTTGTATTTTTCAAAACAAGGTAACAGAACACTTAGATAACTTGAGACTCTGAGACTGAAGGACTGTTTGCAATACATTTATTAACTGAATTGTGTCATTTCTTGATTTCCTTCCACAACAGATTTAATGATGATGATCTGCTCATCAACCTGAAAAATGTTGTGTTTGTCTTTGTCAGAGCTTTCCCCCAACTCCCCTTTCCCATCCATTCATCATACCCCTAATCCTATTTCCCCAGGTTGTGTGATCTATCGAGTTGTAACTTAAAAATGTACACCGTAAATGAATCACACACTTCGCAAGGCGGATGTGGTGAAAGCAACACCAACTCACTGCGGGTTCTTCTTACCAGGCAGGAAAGGGACAGCATCATCATAGTGCAGAGTTTTATAACAATGCTGACCTATGATTTGCAGTTTTAGTGTGCACTGTGTGGCATGATTCACAATGGTAAAGTAACAGTTTTGGTGTAAGTTTCCCCTTGCAGTGTAACTCAACTATCAGCATCTTTACGAGTAGTAACTCTACAAGTAGTAAGCTAACTAGTATTAATAGTAACTCCTTATAAAGTGAAAGTGGTTATTTACTACTCACAAACTTACTACTCGTAAAGTCACTGTCGGAAAAGTTACTAATTGTAAACTTGCACTGCAAGAGTAAACTAACACCAAAAGTGTAACATACTTTACCTTTTTAAATCAGGCCTTGTGTTGCTTAAATGCAACATGTAGAAACATAACCTTCTTCTGAGTCCTTACTCCTGACTCAAGGATTTCACAAGTTTAGTTGTATTTAAAAAAAAAAAAAAGTTATTAGTTCCTTGGGCTGCATTGAAGTTACTCTGCTAATTGTTATAATATGAGTCTTTTAGTCAAGGTGGTCTAGTCTCAGTCTTTCATAGTCCTCTACCTCTGTGATTGCTTTCAGCCTAGTTGCCTCTGATTGATAATCCTTGTGAAAAAACCTACAGTTAGAGTTATTCTACCATGGCAGCCAATAGTGTCTGACAACCCAGCCAGATGGCTGTCTCCAGCCAGGAGGGGTTACCTCCAACAGGAGGAGGAGCTATATCAAGAAAGAAAAAAATGAAAAACACAAATTGTAATACTCAGTGCAAACACGTGTTTATAGTATAGTGACACAATAGCAGAACATTGCTTGTCCCCTAGAACCATTGGAATTTTTTGTGTGATTAGTCACAGCACCAATATTTTCCCACACATGCATCACATAATGCAACAGCACTAGCAACAAGTAATTTACCAACATAATTAAAAAGTGATTTTTGCTTAAAGGATTTCATAGTGAAACTGAACAGACACTTTGCGTATTATGAATTACCTCTCATTAATGAGTAAGGTGTGTGTGCTGCACAAGTTATAGTATACTTGACTATAATATATGTGCGACTTTAATTGAGGCACGCTGGCGGGTATGCTACTCTGCAGCATGCTTTTGTGGCAGCTGTAATGGCATGATAAGTTTATTAACCTATAAATAATTCCAATAGCCCTACTCTTCTACGACTGCCTCTTAAATTCTACCCTGACTCCAAACTTAGGGGCAGATTGGATACTCTGTCACATATGTGACTTAAAATAGATTTACCATCTTCTGTATGTAGACAGTGAACAGACTATTGTTAACTATGTAAACTCACTACAAGTACATCTCAAAACAACAAGAAAGAGGAAGAAATGTCCCCCGATGTGGTGTGGTGAAGGTGACGAGCATAGTGTATGGCCTGTTAAAGAGAGGAGACCTCTTTTAGGGTAAGAACCCTCAGTCAACCGAAGGGGACATGCTTCATCATAGGGTTTCCTCCTTACACCAGCGCCACAAGGTCACTGGTGTGGACTACAACTCTCCCGGCTTTGAAGAGGAGCTGAGGTGTTTTCAAGGAACTGACGAAGCTAAAGGTGGTGAGGGGCAGAGTGCAAAAGAAGAGAAAAAGGATAAAACTGTTTACAGGAGGCCAAATAAATTTATTCCACGGTCTCCTGGGACAGGGTTAAAAAGGAAAGATTAATAGGAGTTACCAGAAAATATACCCCTGCAGTAGGTCAACATGTTTCTGCCCTTAGGTGACCCACAGGGGTTCAGGGGCATTCTTTAGGACCAATTGTTTAGACACTTCCGCATGAAAAATCATATGTAAGTGTTAGTATGTATACTGGCCACCTGGATTCAGTAGCCTGTAGATTTGAGCGATGGCCCGGAATTGTGGGAGAGATTAGGTCCACCGTCTTGTCTGAAATACAAAATCAAAACCAAAAAGGCCATAAGCCATGTGCCAATGTGTCCTATTAGTTACAAAGAACAGGGTCTCCATATCAAGGCAAAACACATTTTCCAGCACCATTGAGTATAAAAGTACAAACTAGGTGGTCTTCTCTATTAGGTGATGTAAGAAAACACTCACCAGCCTTGTGGACGACATCATTATTTGCAAGGCTAAAGAAAATCAAGAGGTACAAGGACAAAGTAAAGCAAGCAGAGAAAACACTCATCAACAACCTCAGGAACTATGGCAAAGTCGTGATTGTAAAGTGAAATAACTGGGCAGCAATATATGTAGCATAGTCACTATCTCACTTCAACTGGTTAGCTCCTACGTACACATGCTTCAACATGGCATCAATCTTTAGTTTTGCAGAAGCTTTTGGCACCAAGGGCCTCTACAGCCAGAGACATGCAATCAGACAAACTGGTAGCATAGCAACTAAAGGCACAGCATTTGCCAATACCAACTGCTCCCCATGCACTGGAGAGATCTTGGCCATAAACTTTACCATAAGCAGCTTTATCGGGCCCTTCAATTCTCTTAAGACTGCACTCTTCATGGATGTGTGAAGTGGAAAACTCGAAATAGGGGACAAGTACACATTTGTCTGGAGGACGAGATGAGGAAGAAAGTCAGCATTATCCTGGACAAGTGAGAAGACATGTTGCAACATGTCCTTACCAAGAAACCTAGCCCTGGGACCAGACTCAAACTTCTCATGCTCATCGTACCTATCAACTGACACTTCTGCTTCTCTTATCCTCATCCAGAGCAGATGCCAATGAAACATCAATGTACACTTAGAGCTCAGCTATGGAGTGCACAGAGACCTATCTTTCCCAGTCCAGGAATCATTCTCCTGTGTTGCTTCCGAAAGACAGAAATGAGTGCAAAGAAAGAGCTGGAGTGGGGGTATGAGTGTGAGATGTTATGGTATTCCACTCCGATCTTCTGCAGACTTGCCAGTGCATTTTTTTCCAGACCTTACCTCAAGCAACATCAGTAGAACTGAGTAGTACATTTTCAACCCGACACTCGCCTGCTAAATAGTGTCAATACTGCCTCAGCTACCCAAGCATAATTATGCATTCCTTTATCAAGGCTTTGAGGCTCGTCATTCTTCCAGTTTAAACATCAGTTCCCAGATTCTATTTCTAATACTGTCTAGATTGGATCATAACCATACCTCCCAGAGCTCCTGCCAATGGTCTCTAATGAAGTAGAAAACCAGGAGAACGAATGTCCAAACTTACATGAAGAGTGTCAACAGCCTCACGTGTGCTCATCCCCAGATACAAAGGAGTTTATTTATGAGCCCCGACTTCACTTTTGCGCCGCCGCTGAGTCACTTTTTGTGACGCAGCAAAGGTGTAAATAATGCGCCATGTTGCGTCATATTTACGACGTGACGCATTTAGGTATATGCGTCACTTCGTAAACCGCTGTGCTACATTGTACCTGTGTCAGGTATATTGTATGCAGGGTGGGCGTTTCCCCGCAAGAAAGGGTCTTTTGAGTGGTGCAGTGAAATCTATGAGATTTCACAGCGCCACTTTTGGGACGCCAATGCATCAAAACCTTACACCTGTCTCATGAAAGGCGTAAGGGTGACGCAGGCCCGTTCGCATGGGGCTTGCCCCATGTGAAAGGAACATTGCTGGAGTCGCATCACGCTTCCGACAGAACTCCAGCAATGCGCCACTTTTGCGTCGACAGGAGTGTCAGTAATACTGATGTATTTCATGTAATTTCATGTCATTTCTTGCAACATGATGTGTCGTAATTTAAATTTGACGCATCATTGGTATCACACTGAGGGCAAACTAAAAGTGTTGCATCGTTGCTGTCACGCAGCGATGCGCCACTTCTCATAAAAGAGGCCCCAGTCTTCACTTCTGACGTATGGGCAGATATTACAAAAAAGAAGTAATCGTACCTCCATGAGAGGATATGTCAGGGCAAAATTGGCAGCGTCAGGGGCTCCCTTTCAGGAATAGAAGAAAAAGAGAATTAGGGCTTCAGGAAGGGAAGCTGGAGACTTCTATGGAAGCAATATACCTCATGATGTTGGAATGAAGATGAGGAAGACCCAGCAGTAAACATTTGTTGTCTAACAGTTAAAACAAAAACTATCTCTTTGCTATCAGCAAGATTTACCATTACCGCTAGATTCACTTCAGAAAACAGTTCTTCCACTTTTTTCTCACAAAATAGTATTTTATTTCCTAACTGAGATAACTCGTTAAAGTCATAGTTTTACTTATTTTTTAATCGTCTTTATGAAAGATCTCACAACTTGTATGTAAATGAATATCTATATTCTTACAGTTCAAATTCAATTACTGAGACTTTCCCTGATATCCTTATTTCGTTTGAACTGTAGAACGTCTGCCATCTGCTTTTTTCAGGAACACGCTTAAGGCTTTCTTATTCCTCTTTTTTAAGTGAAAGAAAAGTTTTCCGCAGTATTAAGGCAGGTTCATGTGAGGCTCTCTGCTCTCAGCCTGCCATCCTCCTGCCTGTCATTCCCAAGCAACTTCTTTATGTGGGAGATGGAAAATCAGTTTCTATTAAAAGAATATCACATCATATCCGTGATGGTTTGGGCATGTGATTTGTGCTTGTAAATCTAAGTGAATAGTATTGGTAGGAAGGAGGAGGCTTTAATGTTGATGCTTCCCATTTTTGATAGATGCAGATATTTCTGAAAGAACAAAGGGGCATATTATCAAGGGGGTTTATCTCCGCTTTTTTGGCTTTAAAAGCCAAGAAAGCGGAGATAAAATTATCTCCCTATTACCCAGCTGTCGCTAACACCAGTTAGCGACAGCTAGTAGGAGATAGCGACCATCTTGGGCCCCACTTTGCATGTCAGTGATATTTATCACTAATGACATGCAAAGTGGGCGTGCCAAGATGTTAGCGACTGGAAACAGTCGCTAACATCGCTATCTCCTATTACCAACTTTTGGAGATATTTGCGCTAAGCGCGAATATCTCCAAAAACTAAACACCTGCCCTCAGCAGTTCTTAGCCATGTTATCCAATGGGAGGTGGATAACATGGCTAAGAGCATTAGCTTGGTAATGCATGAATATCGCTGACTTTTCAGCGATATTCATGCATTGCGGCCGTTTTTTATTGCATTTGCGATAAACCTTGATAATAGCAAGGTTTATCTGCGATAATTTCTGACGATGCTTAGCGTTAAAAAATTCGTTGCTAAGCATCGTTAGCGATAAATATCGCTTAACGTTGGTAATATGCCCCAAAGATCCTCAACGAAGGAAAATGTAGTTGGCAAATACCTACAATCAGCTCACTGTAGAACGTGTACTCTTTCCCTGTGTCTGGTGAACCAGAGTCCTGATATCCAGTATAAACCATTTCCTATCTTTTCTTGTGGCCAGAAGATACCCTCATTAGTCAAACCGGGAATACGGCAGTGCCAGTATCACAACTAACTCCCTCCTGTCATTATTAATTGTCATTTTTTACTTAAATATGGATAAACTGTGTCATGTTTGCATGTTTTTCACATATGCTTTAGTATACTCAGCAAACTTCTCAGCATAAAAAGTTCAGCACATTAAATGCTGTGGGCTTTCCCCCGCAAAACCAATTGCTTTTTCATGCTGCCCCAGATGGACAAGGCTAAGGCAGTGCCAGAAACTAATGCCATTGAATCCCAGGTGTTAGAATAGTGCAAAGAGGAGATTTTGCCTTGTTTTTTCGTCTTTCCTTGTGTGCTGCATACTGCAGTACACATAGAAGGTGCAAATTGCCATTATTGATAGTTTGTGTGCAGACTCGTCCCTACAGCGCAGGCACCCTTGAAAAATGGCGGCAGGGGTCCTGTGCTGACGCTAGGCCGCTTTTTATTGTGCTGGAGCTAGGAGAAACACAGGGGTGCGCCATATTCTTGTGAATACAGTGCATCCCTTCATTTTGGAAATATTCAGCGCTCTGATATTTTCTTGTGAATATGCCCCAAAGTATTTCCCCTCGTTGTGTCATTCTGACGTCTGCTATTGCACAGTGTTTCTTTTTGGCGCTGCCTCAGATTTACATATCCTTGCAAATCTGGGTCAGCATCAAAATTCAATGGGTGTTGCGGTGGAACACCCACAGCAACTACCACTGCAGGCCCCTTTCACGTGAAGTGCTGCATGTAAAGCAGCCATATTTACAAGGGCCACCTTGCAAATATAGAGAAAGCCATAGCGCCACCAAAATGTCACTAAAAGTGTTTTGCTGGTGGCGCTATCCCCTTGTAAATATACCCCATTGTTCTCTAACCCCAAAGGTGCAGAAAGTGCCCATACATTCAAACTAGGGAGTTCTATCATTTGACCGGTCGTACCCCATGCAAATCAGGACAATCCTGCTTATCCCATAGCATTTTCCTATTAATTCAGACTATGCTTGTAACTTTCAGACTTTGCAATACAATAGGAATGGTCTGAAGAGGGAGGATGAAATGTCTAAGTGGACTCTGTGTAAAACTACAAGAGAGAACAACATATAGTCCTACAGAAATATTGTGACTTAAATATCGATAACCAAAGTATTGTGAACTTAAGTATATCGGAGTAGATTTAGTAGTGATACTCAAAGTACGGCACGGGTCGCATGCAGCCCTCCTGACATTTACATAGGGCCCCCTGGTCAATGGCAGCACTTGACTCAAGTCAAACCGAACATTAAAAAGATGCTCAATAAATAGTCACACATTTATTTAACAGCTAATTTAAGTTAAATAAATAAAGTAAGTAGGCTTTCCTAAACAGCTTGAATTTAGAAACACCTTTATTTTTAATGACGTCTTGGAGCAAAAATTTAAAAATATGTTAAAGTCTGTTCAAAATGTGTATATGTATAACATACAGAACAGTTTCACCTTAGTACATCAAAATTATATCAGTATATTGAGAAATATTTTTTTTCTAAGTGATAGTTTTCAAATATGAATGTAGAAACGTTGATTCTCCAACCCCTACAATCTGACAACATTGCCAATAGTAACCTAAGAGGCAAGTCACTTGTTACATGGGTGGCCTGGGCTCATATTATACATGAACATCATTATGGTCTATTTAGCCAAACGCAGGAGAAGGTTTTGTACAGCACACATCCTGCAGTCATGTGTTTCGAGATCCTCATATGTGATAATGAAAAAGGAGGGAAAGTGAAATAAAACAATTGCCTAGGATCACACAATTTAGTAAAGTGGAGAAGCCGGGGTTACTCCAGAGTTGTTCGTTTCATATTGAGCACTTCTCATTCTAGGGTCCCGTTTCACAAAAGTGAACTGAGACGAAAGTCTAACTTTACGACTTTTGGTATTCACAAAGGGCATTTACTACTCGTAAATGCCCTTTGTGAATACCAAAAGTTGAACTTTACGACTTTCGGTATTCACAAAGGGCATTTATTAGTAAATGCCCTTTTTGAAAACCGAAAGTCATAAAGTTAGACTTTTGTCGTATGTTACCTATGTGAATCGGGCCCTAGATTTATATACTTTGCTTCCCCTATACCCACTTTATTGCCAGTGCCCGTTATGTCCCGACCGCCATCCTTCTGGCATCAATGCGGCCCTCTGTCACATCACAGACCAAGCCTTGTGTCCTCTGGGAAAATGTTTGCAAGTACCCATGAGCTATAGGATTACTATGTTTGGCTCCTTATATGTACCCATGCGATATTTGCATCTTCCATGTATGTAATTTTAAGAATAATAAATCTATATTTACCTATCCTACTCTCACGATTTTGGTTGTCAATATTTTGACCATTATATATTTGTAGGGAAATATTTCTGTCCTCAATATATTTTTGACATACGATCTAGGGACCCCCAAAGTTTGAAACTTGAGCTGGATTTGCCTGGCACAGCCAGGTAGGAATTCCAGCACCGGAGAAAACAGGATCTGCCCAAGGGAGTCCTTGCCCACAATGGTAGCATAGGTGCTGGAAGCAGGGGTGACTAGGGTTCTGCAGCACTGCCAAGATGGAGTTCAGACGGTGAATGAGAAATAAAAATACCTTCAAATTTAGTTTTTATCTTGTCATATTTGCTGTTCATTCAAAGACAGGGGGCAAATGTTAGGCTCTGTCTTCTGACAAATTGCTGCTTATCCTATTCTTTTTACTAGGGATTGGTGTTTACTTGGATTGCAGAGTGAAAGGATTTTGTAAAGTGAACTATCCAAAAATCTTGCTGGGATACTGTGGGTCAAAGGAAAGGCTGTAGGGTTGCAGCTTTTATGGTTGCATGACGGAACAACGCAGGGAAACACTCTGCATGCCTTTAGCATGCATTTTGTACCCCGCATTTTTTTAGATCGCATATGTTCTTACAAAGTATCCGTTTACCACGCATTGGTTATATATATATTTATAAATATAAGCAATGTATTTGTGGGGGGAGATCCCCCAAACCCCAAAACTTACCTTAAGTGCGTGGTAAAGGCAAAATTTGTAAAAGCATATGAGTTCTAAAAACATGTGTGGTAAAAAATGCGTGGTAAATGTACAACGTGGTAAAAACCTTTTTTCAAAGACTGTTTCCCATTTTTACTAACACACAACAACATTTTAAGTAACTGTAAAGTAAATGCGCAACTATTTCAAAATAGACCAGCAGTGTACAAAGCAATTTTTTTTTAAATTCTAGACTGTGATAGAAACAAATATTGTGATTAGATCTAAATAAATCAAGATACTGTAGTTGCTATACAAATAAAAATGTTGCTGAAACTCAAATCCACACATTATGGTTTGGGCGCTGTATAGTTTTATCAGTAAAACTGTGGCAGCGTGAATTTTGTGCCCATTTCAACAGAAAAACCACACCATGCCTTATAATATATTTGCACTGGTGTGCTACAACATGAACCACTGGCTACATACCATACCTTTATTATACTCCTTCTGGATGCGGTGGCTCATATGTTACACTTGTTCTTTGTGAAAGCTTGGATTTCTCACAATCCCTATGACTTCAGTGATTTAACTTTGGTGACAGCACGACCTCTCTAAAAATCGTTAAAGCTGTATGATAGAGGCGGTGGGTGTGACGTCCCTTTTGTTATGCCGTACAGTCTTATCTACGGCACGGCCGTAAGTACAACAGTACTGCAAGGGTTCTGTCATTCCGTGTATGTGCACAAGCATGCGCAAGGCATGGATTTTAGCTGGCAAAGATTTACACAATTAATTAATTTTTATACAATATACCTCAGACATTACAGACAGAGAAATGGGATTATACACGAAAAGAGAACCTTCACATTGGCATGTCACTAACATGTTACCAATGTGATTTTATTATTAGTACATAATAAAATATTATTTATGATGGGCAAAGTTGCTTATTCAATGATGCATGTCATTTGAAGAGGTCCCTATATTTACAAATGTTCAATAAAGCAGTAATGGAGATACCATCAGTTGTCACCCAGCTTACACACCACGTTCGCAGGCTCACCCATTGCCCTGCTGACATTCCACTTACGATTGTGCCTTCAGCAATGTGTAACCTACAAAGGAATGGTCTCCGGACTACGCATAAACTTGGCCGTCTCTGTTCCAGTACAGAACCCTTTCAAGGACTGGTGTGCCGCACAACTTTCCGCAGACTTTCTTGTTGGTGTGGTTGTAGGAGGGTTTCTTGAGCGGGGAGAAGGTGTTGGCGCAGTCTTCGATCCACTGTCTAAGGTTGCGGGCAGCGGCGTTAGGGTCGTGGGTGGGTTTGGGGCGAGGGTGGAGGTCAGCTGGTCCTTGGTGACTTTGCTCCAGCAGCAGCGGGGTAGCTGTTGGGTGCGGTTGGGCGTGGTTGGTTTCTTTAAGGTGAAATGGATGCAGCAGTGGTCGGTCCAGTGGAGTTCGGTGGTGTGGTTGAAGGCGACATGGGTGCTTGTGGAGAAAACGGGGTCAAGCTTGTGGCCGGCGGCGTGGGTGGGTTTGGTGAGGAGTTGTTTGAGGCCGAGGATGGTGAGGTTGTCGATCAGGGTGGCAGAGTTGGCGTCATTGTTGTTCTCAAGGTGGAAGTTCAGGTCCCCGAGGAGGATGTAGTCCGTAGAAGCGAGTGCGTTCGTGCTGGCGAGGTCGGCGATGGAGTCAGTGTAAAGGGTCCGGGATCCGGCAGGGTCTGTAGACGAGCGTTCCTCTGAGGGTGGTATTGGGGTCGGTGTGGATGCGGAAGTGCAGGTGTTCGGCGGTGTTGAGGGTGTCATCTGCGTGGGTGTAGACCAGGAGAGTGGACTTATGGATGATGTCTAAGCCTCCTCCAGTCCCATTGGTGCAATCCCTGCGGGTGATCTTGTAGCCATCCGGGATGGCTATGGCGATGTCGGGTGCCGAGGAGTCGTTCCACCAGGTTTCGGTCAGGAAGGCGACGTCTGGGGTGGAGGTGTCGAGCAGGTCCCAGAGCTCGATGGCGTGTTTGCGTGCGGAGAGGGTGTTGAGGAGTATGCAGCAAAGGTGGTTGGGTCCGGTCCTCGGGGGTTTGGTTGATCTGTCACAGGTGAAGTTGCAGGTGTGGCAGGTGAAGGGTTTGTGGGTGTGTTTCGGGGCGGCCTGGAAGCAGTGGTGGTCTCGGCCAGTGATGCGAGCACGTAGGGTGGTGGTATCATATCGGAGTCTGGCGTCATGGCGTGTGCGGGGTCCAGGGGTTCTGGCACTGGGCGCGGTCCAATCGCGAACGGTCGCAGACAGGCTTGCCTCCGGTGCGCACCGGCCACCATTTAAGGCGTGGAAGGAGTGAGGATCAGCTGGGAGGCGGGAGCGGGGTGGCGAATGGGTGCAGGGGGGCGGGCTGCCGGGGAGCAGTGGTGGGAATGGCGGGGATACAGATGGAAGAAAGGGGGAGGGAGGGTGGACAACGTGACGGCAATGGAGCAAAAACGGGGTTAAAAAACAAGCACAATAAAAATAAACAGAACACAATTTATTGGACCAGAAGCAGAGACAGTGAATCACTCACACCAGGGGAACAACAGCAGTCTGCGCCGGTCAGAGGGACAGCAGGCAAGAACTCACGCACAGAGCAGCAGCGGGGGAAGAGGCACTGGAACACAGGTGGAGCTGTGCGGCAGGTGGGGAGCTGCCTGGACTGTAAACAGGATCAGGGGTCGCTCTCACTGCCGCGCAGCAGCCGCCATTTAAGGCGTTGAGGGAGGGAGGATCAGCTGGGAGGCGGGAGCCGGGGGCGAATGGGATGCAGAGGGGCGGGGCCGCAGGAGAGCAGCGGCAGGAACATCAGGTATACAGAAGGAAAAAAGGCAGGAGGGAGGGGGGGAAACACGATGGCAATGGAGCAAAAAACGGGGTTAATAAATAAGCACATTGAAAATAAACAGGACACAATGTATTGGACCAGAAGCAGAGACAGTGAATCACTCACACCAGGGGAACAGCAGCAGTCAGCGCCGGTCAGGGGGACAGCAGGCAAGAACTCACGCACAGAGCAGCAGCGGGGGGAGAGGCGCTGGAACACAGGTGGAGCTGTGCGGCAGGTGGGGAGCAGCCTGGCCTGTAAACAGGGTCAGGGGTGGCAATGTTTTTTGTGGCTGCTACCGCAGGTAAACTGGTGCTATGGGCTGTTAGCACCAGCTTGTGAATGGGGTGATAACTTTATCGTGACTTTGGCTGCGATAAAGTGCCGTTAACTTGGCTATAGCTCCTGGAGAATATGCCCCATAATCTCTGCCTTTTTGCCAGCAGCCAAGTAATCAATGAAGATGTTTTGCTACGTGTACGGCCGCCGGAAAAACAGTGCAAGAACTCTGCTATTAATCCAATGGCTGGATAAATAGTGGATATTTTTGCTATTTGCATGGCAGCTCGACAGACAGTACACAAACTCTGAAACTGAATCAGCAGGCAGGTAAATAACAAAGAAAATTCACTATTTAACCGGGGGCTGGATAAAGAACCACCTACATTAAAAAATGGTTGCAATATAATTCAGTATGCTATTAGCCAGCCAGTACCAAAGAGACACACACTTTGGTAATGAAAACACATATTGAAAAAATTAAATGAAGAATTTAACATTAGGTATTCAGCATCTCTAGAAAATAAATTGCCCATGACTGTAAAGCAAACATTTGCGTTGTCACAGAGGAATGAGTCATCAAAATATTAGTAGAGAGAGCAAACACTTGAACACTGAACCGTCGATAGGTGATTGCTTCTATTCATTTCCAAATGCCCTGCTCATAATTTGGAACGGGTCACAATAACTGCCTTCCATAGTTTAAAATAATAGAATTGTGTAGATTTTTCAGAAGCGTCTGACATTTGCATTAATAGTGTTTAAAAGGCCAGTCTCTATTTTGCCGTGATACATTTTGAGCAAAATAAAACATAGCGAGGAAAAACAAGTTTTGCTGGCAACAGAGTGTGCTGACCAACAAACCTCTCTGTCACGGATAAACTGATACTGATTCACAAAACTTAAAATGATTAATGATGATACTACTAGGGTATGCCTATCTCCGAGAAGGATACAATTTTAAATAAATAACATACTCTGAAATACTCATATACATGAATGAACATTTTGATAAGCTAAGTTTTTTCGCTCCTGTGGTATACTGAAATGTTTTTAAATTTTCATTTTAACTCACAACGCTAGCTTTAGAAATAAGAACTCACTAAAAAACTGTTCCGGATCAACCTCATAGTGTTGGCTCAATTTTAAGACCTCAAGCTCTAACTGGGCATCCCTCGTCTAAAATATCCCAAGGTACGATAACAATATTTTTGATAGACATTTCTGAAATCATAAATCAGAACTCACTGGGGAGAGAGATAGCAATTGTAGGGCATCATAGCTACAAACAAAACTAAACTATTTGTGAGAATTTTAAAATCATCCGGCATGTGCCTAGTAAGTACTTCTCTTTCGATGCAGTGTATTCGTATCCTTAAATCAAGTCAAATAAAGATAAGATTTACATAACCTTATGAATATTTAAAAGGCAGTGGAAGCTTCAGTAATAATTAATACATCATCTGCATATAAGCTCACTGTTTGGTGGAACCCATTTAGGGACCATCCAGGTGCCTCTGGTTCATCACACAATGAAATCAATAATGGTCCAAGGAAGACAGGAAGCCCTGCCTAGTTCCATTAGAAATGTGAAACTTGCTACTCTGCTGTCCATTAAATATAATGATAGTTTCCAGTTACTGATACAGGACTATTACAGTCTAAATGAAGCTCAGGAAAGTTAATCTGTTTAATTGTGGCCCATAGATAATCCCTGGTCAATAGGTTGAGTATTTTCTCTGTATCCACTAGTGTTGCCATCAGTGACGTAAGAGAGTGATAGCACTCTCTATAGACACCAAATGTATCTGATGTGCTCCCTAAAGGCAAAGATCTGGTCATAGGGAGGCATAGGGTGCTGGCGTACTCCTCTGACCTCTTTCCTCTCCAGAGACACTGATTCTAATTCTGCTCCTTGTAATACTGTGGCATGCCAACAGAGCGTCCTAGAAAGAAAGGAGGCTTTCAAGTGCATTGAGAGTAAGCGCCAGGCCAGGTGAAAGCAAAGGTCCAAAAATCTGCTAACAACTTTGCTGACTTTAGGGCAGATATAAACTCCTAGAATGCAACATTCTGGTTTTCAAAGATCGTGTCTACCAGTAACATTAGTAAGCACTGCTGTGATCTCACTCCAGAATATGTTGGGGGCAGGACAATCCAAGAACATGTGCTTATCAGCACCGGGGACATGACAGGGAAGGTAGTTGAAGATGGTTGTAGTAAACAGTTTAACCAGGTGTGCTGGGGTTCAATTAGCCCCATCAAAGAAATTGGAAGTGAGATTGAATGATCTAGGGTTAGTCTGATCAGGGATCAATTAGACAAGCCAAGAGATCAGTCTTCTGTCTGCACCTATTGTGTAAAGTGTTTGGAATGGATTTTAAGTGATATCCCAGATATTCCTACCGGTCAATGTAAAGCGTCTGTGTGTCTCAAGCTGTCCTGAAGGTAGTCCAAATTGCTCGACAGGTAAGGGGGGGGGAGTGTTGAATTTTGAAATAAGTCTCCAGCACAATGGCACTCTGAGTTATCCAGGGCCTCCAACAGGAAGGGTGTGACACATTCCCTAAAGCAATGTAAACCCTGTAGGAGAATCCTAGGCGCACAGTGTATAGCTGGGGGCAAAAAAGTTAAGGCCTTGTGGTAACTATCAGAGGCAATGTGTAACAGTTTATTAGGTTTTTTGGCAGTGACATTTTTGGCATGGACTAAATACCGAACCCCATGGCTCTTTCGAAAGTAGCCTACACCCAGCGATCTCTCAGATCCCAATAGGATTTCAAAGAAATACACCAGCATATCGACATTGTACAACTATGCCATATGAGTCTCCTTACGGTCCAAACGCAACCCAGGCAAAGTAGGCACCTAGCAAGGGATTCCACACAGTTATGAATGATGGGTAACAGGTGGGCATCCCAGCCTAGTGTCTCTATTATTAGCAAGAAAATCTGAAATAAGATAGCCAGTTTTGACTCTCACTGACGGTTATAAATAGAGCAATATATTCAACTGCATAATTGTTTTCCTAAATCCAATCTAGGGGAGCACTGTAACCATGTAACCCCATTCAAGCATGTCAAAAGCTTTTTCTAAATCTAACACTAGGCATACAGCATAGGGCCATTCAGCTGGCCCCCCTTCAGCACCATGTCTTATGGGAGTAAATTATAAGGGATATCGATCATCCAGGACTAAAGTCATTTTGGTCAGGGTGTACCAACTGCTGCATGATCGGGAGTAATCTCGTCGCCAAGATTTTACTTTAAATCTTGTAGTCATTATTAAGGATGGCTAGCAGACCCTATAAACTGACTTTGAGTGTATCCCGACCTGGTTGGTTTGGCATGGAGACTGGAAGGGCCTCCTGCATATCACTGGACATTTCACTTTCTTGTGGAGATTCATTATACAGTGCAGTGAAATGTGGGACCAAATTGTCTAGTATATAAGCGGCGCCGTAAAATTCAAAAGGGAGTCCATTGAGACCTGGAGATATGAAGGCAGCGAAATCCTTGGTCAGTCCACGTATTTCTTGGTCTATGATGGGACTTTTGATTAATTGTATGTCTTTGGCTGGTATCCTAGGGAGCCCTAGTCCACTTAGGAATTTGTTGATGTGAGCTTGTGACTTGGGGACCATGGGAATTTATAATCCTCAGTAATAAGAGATGAAAGTATCACTCATTTCTGCTTGTGACTGTACCATTGCGGTAGAGGCTAATTGGTATAGCCAAGATTGGGATTCGAGCTGAGACGTGTTTGATCAACCAGGCATGTGAGTGGTCCACATTACCCCCATCAACGTGTGTTTTTGCAAAGTGAGTTTTGAATTCTATACAGCACAGCAATTCAATCAATTGTGCATGGCGTTCCTTTGCAGCCACTAGAGTAATTTGTGCATTGTTATTTGTATGTTTGCTGTTCGAGAGTTCCAATGATTCCTCGAGCCTTGTGAGGCCCAAAATACAGTTTTGAAAGCATTCTGTTAAATAAGCCAGGACGCCTCTATTGTCAGCAAAGTAATATGTAATAGCCTTGCAGGTTTGCTCTCTAAATGCTGGGTTCCTCAGTGCGGAAGGTTATAGCCACCAGGTCGGGACTGGAGCAGTACGCTTACCCTAAATGAGGTGCAGTAGTATGAGGTAATGAGCAGAGGCAGTTTTTCTGAGGCATTCAACATGAGAGACTAGAAGTTTCAGTGCTGGTGACACAGAATGCAGGCTAAGCAGACATGTAAGTCATGTGGGAGGAATAGAAGGAGTAGTCAGTAGTGGCTTGTGGCGTGAGTGCCCCAGGGCGGTGAGACGGGGCGGAAGAGGGGCAGGGTGGGGGGTAGTAAACTCCAGCTCACAGCCGACCAAAGTAATGTAAATAAATAAATAAACAAAAAAAATTCATTGCGTGAGCTGGAACACATTTGGCGTTTCAGCACGAGCAATGACATTCATTTTATTTATTTATTTACATTAATCCGGTCGGCCGTGAGATGGAGTTTACTACCCCCACCCTGCCCCTCACCCACCCCACCACCCCGCGGCACTCCCTCCACGAGCCGCTACAGGGAGTAGTCCCTAGCATTTGAAAGAAGGGCTCTCCCTACATCAACTAAGGACTGGAGAGACATTCATTGCCTTAATTGTTCAGCATTGCAGTTAGTATGTGTATGGGATAATGGAGGATCTATGATTGATAATGGAGACTGTATACTGATGTATGTCTAGTATGTTGTTGAAATCACCACCAATACTCCATGGGTGGTGTGACTATCAAAGAAGTTTGACTGATACTTTAGCAAAGAATTGGGCTGACCAACATTTGATGAGTAAATACTACCTAGTAATAGTGGGGTGCTTTCGAGAAGGGCTTCATGGATATATATTGTCCCTCTACATCTTGCACAGTTGCAGTAGAAATTAAGGGGAAAAAAGGGTAGGACCCAAAACATTACCACTCTAGCATATCTACAATACCCAGGTAGTAACAGGAGCCCCTACAGCATTTCTGTAGTGTGTGACCTTCCCCTTTGGCAAAGTGTGTTTCCTGAGCAATTTTGATGTTTGTGTGCCTGAGCTTTAGAAAATTATGAATATGATGGTTTTCTTTAGGGAGAGTTCATGCCCTGGCAATTCAAAGATATCAGAATAAACTTAGTCGTCATAAAACCACTGAAGTGGGTGGGGTGCTAAACCACTGTAGGAAAGTAAAAGGGTAGATGTCAATCTCAGAAAAGGTATCCCAAGTGGTTCCCAGGTTATGCCTAAAAAGATAGCTAATAGACCAGGCTTGTGTAACTTACCTTCCCACCTCCCTATCCCAAGGCCACAGTGTAATGTCTGATCACCCAAAGATTGAGCTAGAACCAATTTTCAGTTGCAGATTTAGTGGGATCAGCTTACTCTAAAAAATAGGGGGTTGTCAAGGTCAACCATGGCTTATATGCTAGCACCAACTGTCAGTTTAGTGAGAAATTAGGGGCTAAGAGATGCAAGGAATAATAGGGCTTGCCTGTGTCAGAGAGTGCTACACTCCCCAATGCTCTGTTCCTAGAAAAATGAAGAAGAACATTGCATTAGAAGTCCAATCAGGCTACCTACATGTATAGTGTAGAAATAGCCCTTCGTTAGTGTGCAGTGGTTATATAATGACTGAGGTAACATCATACCAGTATAAAGACTATGCATCCAGAATCTCT
This sequence comes from Lissotriton helveticus, assembly GCF_964261635.1. Classification (NCBI taxonomy): domain Eukaryota; kingdom Metazoa; phylum Chordata; class Amphibia; order Caudata; family Salamandridae; genus Lissotriton; species Lissotriton helveticus. Next base: position 401,899,235 of record NC_136069.1, on the reverse strand, counting down.
ATTTGTTTCCTACCTGAACACAATGTAAAGGTAATCCACCTGGAATAGACGGATGAGTTCAGGTAAGTAAGCAGCCGCGGCCAGTAGTGGGAGTACCGGCCGAGCTGGACGTGGGGAGGGGGATGGGCAGGGTGGGGGGTAGTAATGTATGGATTATGGACTTTAAAAGGTAAGTAAACATAAAAATAAATAAAACGAATTTCGTTGCGCGCACTGCATCGCATTTTGTGATGCAGTGCCAGCAACAAAATTTGCCACGCCACCCAAAGAAGGTCTTAGAAGTACAAATGTTCCAGTAATTTAACTATTTATAGGTAGAATTCAGGTGCTTGACTTGTATAATTCTGGGGCTGTGCCAAGGTTCTGTTCAGCGCATATCACCTTTCCATTCCCACCAGAGGTGAAACCCAATATTTTTTAATGAGTCATCTGAGATAGGTCTAGGAGCAACTATAATATTCATCCATGCAAAGTAAAACAAAATCAATCCTTGTGTACTTTGGTAAAAAATATGTGAAACTGGATGTCTGCTGCCATGTAAGTCATGTATTTAGCAGCCTTACATCCTTAGCAAATCCATGACCTGCCTCTTGTGGTTTTAAAGAAGATGAACCTCTCAATTTGAAGATCTATCGACTGGACCTACAACAATGTTCCAATCTCTTTTGATGACTTAGTGACCTGCCATGTCATCTAACTGTAAATATACAGTCCATCCTGTATTATGACTGTAATTGCTAGAAACAATAAATATGTGATCATATCTTAGCTTTAATGCAGAAGTAGTCCATCTACCCAATGAGTCAATCTTCAATGCTCTGAATGAAACTCCTTCCAAATTGTCTCATTCTTCAATAACTTTCTGGGATGTAAGTTTCTGTTTGACAGTGGAGCTGTCTCGGGGGCATAATGTTACCAATTCTTTAAAATACTCATACAGTGGACGTTGGCCCCTACTAGACCAGTATTACTCTTCAATCTTTGACCTCATACTATTGGTTATTCAGTGTAGCATTCCGCTGTTCAGAAAGTGATACCTTTGGAATGTATGAGAGACTCTTTAAATCTGAAAGGTACACTCAAATATCACACTTTTTGTCATACGGTATTTAGACAATATCAGAAACAAAAATATTATGGTACGAAATATTGTGTCACAAAAATATTGTGAAGGTAAGTTTATATAGGTAACCAACGTTTCATTATATATGTACTTTGACAATATACATATATATCTTCAAGATATGTAGATGTGGAGTTAAGAATAGTAAATCTACACTTCCCAATTTGCACTTACCTTCTCGATATTCTGGTCCTCGATATTTTTGACACAATATTCTGTCCACACAATAAATTTGTGTTTCCGATATACTGTCAGTGGTTCTGTCACAATCAATTCCTTATCTTCTATATGCTTTCTATGCAGAAAACAAATCTTTTTAGATACTATTGCCTAATATTGGCAGAACAAAGAGGGAATCCTTTAATGCAGCAAATGGCATTTAGGCATGTAATGCATGTAAACAGCATTAATAAGTGACTGCGTTTTCAAACATTGGCAGGCCTCAAAAATCAAAATAAACAACTCCCTCATGAGACAGAACCATGTTGAGCAGCACATTTCCAAAATCAAGCCAGTCTTTGCACAGTCCTATCCAGCCTCATTTGCTGTTTCCACAACCTTGCACTATTCATTATGCGGATATTCCTGATTGGTGATTGTGGCATCGTGGTTCTCTGTGTCCTTCATGACATAGCTGCGCTGATGTCATGGAGCACTGGAACCTCATATGGAATGTTATGCTTTAATCTAGAAGCAGTTGCTGTCATACCTTGATTCTGGCTGGATGCTCACCTGTGGCTGGGATCTTTCTTCTAATAAACCACTACTTTTCATCTTCAAATTGTTGGTTCCTATTTTACATTTGGCGACGCAGGATGGGAAGAAGATAAGATCTCAACACCTATCTCTAATAATTTAAAAAAAAACAAAAAAAAAAAAAACGATTATTCCCTTGGAAACTTGTGGACTTTTCTAAACAATTTTAATGAGATACTACGTGGCATTCAACTTTGAAGATTTGGAAATACTTCACTGACTTTGGACTTCAAAAAGAACTTCATTTTCGTCTTTTCAGGGTAAGAAGAAACAATTTTTTATATAAAAAGGAAACAGAACCTTTGTTTTCAATTTTAGCGATTTGATCTTTACTGTTCCTGTTGCACCTTTGCGATCGCTTTATCAGACGTTTTGCGCTTTATTTGACTATTGGAAGAAGTGCACTACTACTTTGCGATCCGCATCTTTTAAAAAGGGCCCTACCTGCCGACTCCTCGCGAGCTACATCCTTTGGAGAACGCTAACGCCATTGCCTAGCAGCATTTCAGAACCTTGAAACCTTGAAAATAAACACACCAGCTTTGGTCGTCTTCACGGCTGTTCGCAAAGCTTGCTGGGAAGCACGCAAACGTGCCGCAAGGTACGCTGGGAGTCACGCTGACGTGGGCGCCATCTTGAATTGGTCAACTTCCTGGTTTTCATTTCGGAGTGCGTTTTCATCGCATTTCATGACTCCGATTACCGCTAATCATCGCTAATTCTTCCAAATCACCCTGAAGTCTCTTGTTTTTACAAGCTTTACCACAGTTTCAATGGACAATACAAAGGTACTGTTTTGACTACTTCAACCGTTTCTCTACCTTTTGGAAACTCTCACTTGAATCTGTTTTTGTGTGTCCGGCTACTGTGACACACACACCAGACTTTGCACCTACGATTTTGTTGTTTTGTGTGCACTCACTGTGACACACACACATATTTGACATTTAATTTTCTTTTTCCTGTTTTAATTTTTTTTTTTTTTCTCGCTCTTGTTTTCTGCTTGTTAGTAACAGCAATATGCAAAATGTAACTGCCCCCCCCTTCTTCTTATCCTCACCTGGAGATCCACCTATCAGATGGAAAAAATGGCGTAAAGTGTTTGAAAGGTATGCCAGAGTGTGTGGATCTAGCTTGAGTGCTGAAAGAAAGACCGCTCTACTGTTACACTGTTTGGGGGCAGAAGGACAAGAGGTATTCGATCATTTGCCTGACCTTGATAATGGTACTTTAAATGAATATGAAATTTGTATTGCTAAATTAGATGAACATTATCTTCCTAGAGTCAGTACAATTTTAGAAAGATATCATTTTGGTCGGAGAACACAATTGGAAGAAGAGACAATTGAGAATTATATTACAGCTTTAAGAAAGCTGGCTTCTTCGTGTAAATTTGGTACAAGTCTTGATGAACACATAAGAGATCAGTTCATGCTCGGATGCTATATTGAAAAAGTGAGGGAGGAATTGTGGCAAAAGGACGAACCCTCTTTAGAGGAAGTTCTTACTATTGCTAAGAGGATAGAACATTCTATCAAGTGTGTAGAAGTTATAAAAAAAAAATGGGGAGAACAAAATTACTAAAGACACAGTGAGTGTTGTAAAATCTACTCCTAGAGTAGGCGAAAATCACCGGAAAGAGTCTAGAAATGAAAATGGTGCAAGCAAAATTCCCTATAAAAAGAAGGAGAACAGTCTTGATTTCTCCCAAGTAAGGTGTTATAGGTGTGGTAAAATGGGACATTTTGCTACGGATAGACAATGTCAAGGTTGGAAGGCATATTGTGGTAAATGTAAAAGGAAGGGACATGTTACCTCATGTTGTAAAGGGGGAAACTACAAAGGTAGAGTGAGTGAGATATTTTATGACTTTGAAAATGAATGTAATTCTGATGAAAATCTAGATTGTGGCCAAATTTGTATACAGACAGTAAGTGCTGAAGAAGCAAAGAATTCACCTTCTGACGAAATTTTAATAGAAGGTTTCCCCACAAAAGTTTTGTTTGATTCTGGAGCAAAAATCACTATTGTTGCAAAAGATTTTTTCTTGAATAAGTTAGGCCAAAAACTTGAGTTGTCTCGCCCTGACATAAGACCTTTCGGCTATGCGGGACAACCCATTAAGCTACTTGGGGTGTGTGAAGGAGTGATCAATTATAAGAATAGGTTGACCAGAGCAAAAATTTATGTTTCTCAAAAGGGAGATAGCATAATAAGTTGGTTTGCTCTCAAAGATTTGGGGGTTATGCTTGATCCAAATTCCACTCCTCCTATTGTGTTAAAAGAGCCTTTTCCCTCTACCTCCCATACTATTTCTCTGGTTTCTCAAGATTACACCACTGAGTTGAAAATGAGGTTTCCCAAAGTATTTTCTGAAGACTTGGGGTGCCTGAATGATTATTGTCATCGTATCATTTTGAAAAAAGGTGCTGTACCTGTTTGCTGCAAAGTACGAAATGTACCTGTGGCTGTCAGGGAGCAAGTTAAAGCTGAACTTGAGAAGCTTGTCAAAGGAGGCATTATTGAAACAGTAGAGGGGACGGAATGGGTTGCCCCGATTGTTGCAGCTAAAAAATCGGACAACTCTCTTCGTCTCTGTGTTGATTTAAGGGAGCTCAACAAGTGTGTGATCACTGATCATTACCCTTTACCCAAGATTGCTGACATGCTTATGCTACTCAAGGGTGCTAAGATTTTTAGCACCATTGATCTACGGTCCGCATACCATCAGATTAGGTTGGAGGAAGATTCGAAAGATTTAACCTCTTTTGTGACACCTTATGGCACTTTTAGGTTTATCAGACTACCATTTGGTTTAGTGTCAGCCGCATCGGTTTTCCAAAGGGCATTGGAAAAGGTCTTAAAAGGTCTACAAGGTGTCAGAGTATACCAAGATGATATTCTTGTGTTTGACGTGGATAATTCGCAGCATGATTTGAGGCTTTTTGCAGTCTTAGAAAGACTATGTACTGCAGGTTTAACTGTTAAGATTGAGAAATGCAAGTTTAGGAAGACTTCCATTGACTATCTAGGTCACACAATTACTGAAGGAGGAATTTTACCTAAGGAAAACTTAATCTCTACCATTTCTAAGTTGTCTTCCCCACAGAATAAGGAAGAATTGATGAGTTTTTTGGGACTTGCTGAATATTATAGTAAGTTTGTGAAAGATTTTGCCTCTTTGTGTGCTAACATGAGATATTTGTTGAAGAAAGGAGTGGATTTTGTTTGGGGAGAAAAATGTCAACATGAATTTGAAGTCATCAAAAAGAAGTTAGCTTCTGCCCCTAAACTGAGCAGTTTTGATCCTTCTGAGAGATCTATTTTGATTACTGATGCAAGTTTGAAGGGTTTAGGTGCGGTACTGGTACAGAAGTTTGAGGGCACCGAGAGGGTCATTCTTTTCTTGTCAAGGAGTTTAAAGGGAGCTGAAACTCGATACTCAGTTATTGAGCGTGAAGCTCTCGCTGTTTACTGGTCAGTCAAGAAGCTTAAAAATCTATTATGGGGAACCACCTTTGAGGTTAGGACGGATCACAAGCCGCTTTGTGAAATTTTAAAAAAGAAAGGAATTGATGCTGTGTCTGGAAGGATCACTAAATGGGTTGTTGGGTTGCAAGATTATGATTTTGAAGTAAAATATCTACCTGGGGTGGAAAACAAGGTAGCAGATGCCTTATCCCGCCTTGTTCCTAATTCTGAGACTAATGATGAGGAAGATTGTGATGAAGACGATGAAATGGTTTGTGTTGTAGAGGAGGCTGTCATTGATAAGGTGAGGTGGTTGAAGATGGTTCAGGAGGATTTGGTTCTCGTGGAGGTTCTTAAACTATTAACGACAGGATGGAAGGTCAAACCCAAATCTAATGAAGGCCTCGAGAAATTTTGGCATGTCAAAGATCAGCTTTCAGAACAGGATGGCTTACTTTTTAGGGGAACTAGATTGGTTCCACCTCTAGCTCTTCGGGATGAGCTTATGTCTTTAGCACATATTGGCCATTTAGGAGTCTCTAAAACCAAAGAGATATTGAGGAGGTCGTATTGGTGGCCTAATATGGATTTAGAAGTGGAACGTAAGGTTAGGGATTGCATTGACTGTGCCTTTAGTGAGAAGGTAGCAAAACCTAAGGTTCAACCTATGGTGATCAGAGACAGACCGAATGCACCCTGGAAAGAAGTTGGTTTGGATATTTTGGGGCCCATTGTGTCTGCTGGTTGTGAGTGGTATGTTCTGGTCCTTGTTGACTTCTTTTCCAGATGGCCAGAAATTGCCATTACTCGTGGCATCGAGACTAAACATGTGGTGGCCTTTTTAACTAAACTTTTCGCAAGGGAGGGCATTCCCAACACCATTCTCACGGATAATGGTCCCCAATTAGTATCTAACGAGATGGAGCAATTTCTGTTAGAGCAAGGTGTAAAACACAAAAAGTCCTCTTTGTACCACCCAGAAACCAATGGTATGGTTGAGAGATTCAACCGTGTTCTCAAAGAAACCATCAGAATGGCCAAGTCTGCTGGTACAGATTGGAGAACAGATGTCTTTAAGAAGGTTAAGGTTTACAGGATATCTCCCCATGCTATTACTGGGAAGACTCCGTTTGAACTTTTTAGATCACGCATTCCCAATACCCTTGTGGTACCTGCATGGGTCAATGATCTACAACCATGTCCTCATGATGTTCGTGATGACTGGATGTTGCGTGAATCTTCTAGAGTTGAGAATAGAAAAAGGAATTTTGATGCAAGGAATTCTGTAAAGGTCACGCCAGTTAAAGTGGGAGATTGGGTACTCATTAAAAATCCCTGTAAAAACAATAAGGCTACCTTTAAGAAGCCCATTCGGGTCATTAAAGTTTTTAAGAACGCCATCAAGACTGCAGATCATCGTGTTTGGAATTTGAACAGGGTGGTGGTGGTTAGTAATGATCTTGTGGAGGCTTCTTGCAGTTCTCATTGCCAAATTCCTAGTGGTGAACCCTCTTCACTTCTTCGCAAGTCTGCAAGGGTGTCTCATTCTCCTGAGTATTTAAGAGACTATGTGACTGTGTGATTTATGCTTTTATGTTAACTCTTTTTCTCCTCCAATTTCGTTACTGATTTATGCCTTAATGTTAACTCATTTCCTTTTGTAATTTTGTTACTGTTGTTAAGAAGGGAGATGTGTGGCATCGTGGTTCTCTGTGTCCTTCATGACATAGCTGCGCTGATGTCATGGAGCACTGGAACCTCATATGGAATGTTATGCTTTAACCTAGAAGCAGTTGCTGTCATACCTTGATGCTGGCTGGATGCTCACCTGTGGCTGGGATCTTTCTTCTAATAAACCACTACTTTTCATCTTCAAATTGTTGGTTCCTATTTTACAGTGATGCACCAAGAAGAACCTGGAGAATTGCTACTGAGTCGTTGCAGATGTAGATAGCACCGAACTATCCATCTCCAAGCATTCCAGAAATTAAATGTGTGGGAGTTAACATGAGTAGGTGCCATGTCATGTGGGTGGTGGGTAGCTGTTCCATGGCTACACACAGACTGTCCTCAAATATGTGGATGAGTGATAGTAAGGAGGTTATTTGTATTTGACCCTTATACCTCGTTCCTCATTGACATAGCTGGTAGGGCAGCTGTCTGTCAAGTCAGTCTAAATGATTTCAAAATAAGCACAGATTTGGGGGTTAATGAGATGTAGATGGAACAACCTGAGCAGGTCATTGATGTTGTTTGAGTGTTTCTGAGTGGCCTTCTCTTTGGCACCACAAAATCCTGTGTTAGTACACGCTGTAACCATACCATTCCCGTCTATACCATAACATAACTTAACGTAAGAACCTAACATACCTAAAGTTTCCTTTAAGGTAGATATGTGTGCTTAACTTGTCATGACTCTACATGAATGAACAAGACAGCAGACTGTCGCCTTCTTTCTGAATTGAGTTGTGACCAAAGCCACTACATTTCCTTGTGATACAGCCATGCAATGCACTCTCCCTACAGGAGGAGAAAGAGTCTAGTTTGTCTGATCCCTACAGCTAGCAAAATGCAACATCTGACACTGCACTATTAGGTTTCCTCGACCATTAATGTACCAGCTTTACAGATCACAGGAGTTTACTGGACCTCTACAGTGATACTTTGAGGCCATCATGTTGGTCAAACCGTTTGTCAAAAACTTCAAATGTACAAAAAGCATTTTTTTAAACGTAAGTATTGCAAAAGGAAGCAAAAGAGGGAGACACAGAAACAGATTGCATTGCAGAATATCCAAATGTGATCAAAACAAAAATAAAATTATAAAGCAATGTACAGTATATTATATTGTGCATATCATTGTGATATCTTTAAAAATAGATTTAGATTAGAAGGACGTAAAGAGCAAGCATAACATTCCCCTCTTTATGGTAGCATTTCCTTATTATTGGGCATGTTTTATCTCATATTTTGTACACATTTATATTAAGTTATCTTTTTTTTGTACTCTCTTAATATATTATCTTTATTCTGTTATTTCTGCAATTATATCTGTACGTTAAATTTGAAATACCTGTTATCTATCATGATATTTACATGAACATTTGTATATGATAACTTTCACTCATTTTCATCCTAGCTCCAATATTGCTTGGCATGTAACCCATTTTAACTTTTTAACTCCTTACCTCTATGCTTCAATTCCCGATTTTTATGTATCGCTGTTGATTGAAAACTGTATTTCTTTTTATCCAAATACAAATATGTGAACAAAAAAATTAAATAAAGCATTTCAACTAAAAAACATTCAAGTGGACTGCAGTATGCAAAGTGGATCTGGCTGATTCTACAGACTGCTACGCATATCTTGCACTTTCCATATGCAACAACACCACCCAAAAAAAGATGTGCAGACTGCACATCTTTTACCACTCCCCCAGGCATGAATGACACCTTCACAGACCACCTTATGGAAATTATCACAGCCAAGGCTTCCCCTAACTCCAATGACATTTTCCTTGGCGACTTCAACTTACACTGGAACGACCCCAAGGACCCTCAGGTACATGCCATTAGAGACTTCTTGACCATTCAAGCCCTTACCCAAGCCTGTTTACTCCTTTCTAGACTGGATCATCTCTAAGGAATCAGTGGTCAAGCTTATCTCTATAGACCCATGCGATTGGTCTGACCACCATGCTATCACCTTTCTTCTGCCTGCCACCCACAAGACATGATCACCACAACCCGTGATTCCCAAACGTGGGGTTAGAGACACCAAGAACCTTGATCATGGGAAACTGGCAGCTCGCTGTGAGACTGACCTACCCCGCCCTCATTTCACCGGGGTCAACAACCTCACTGATCATTATTCCACAACTATATCCAACATTCTCGATGACCTAAAACAAAAACAACACAGTTCAAAGACAGGATCCCCTGGTTCGACGGATCCCTCAACAATGAGAGGAGAGCCCTACGGCAGACAGAACGCAACTGGAAATAGCACCCGGCAGCAGCCTATCTAAAACTTCTCCACCAGTCCAGAAACGCCTACAATAGGTAAATCCTCAACTCAAAAAAATAATTCTTTAGAACAGAACTGGAGAATGACAAGAATAGACCTCGCAAGCCTTCGTGTTAGTTAAACACCAATCTATTAAACTGACTAAAACCTCCAAAGAAACCTCTAAAGGGCTAATATCATGCGATTAATTTTACGCCTTTTTCTGTGACAAAATCTCTGCCCTAGGAAACAAACTTAAATCCGTAACGCACTCCCAAACCATTCTGGCTCTACCTCTTCTCTCCGCGCTGCCCTCCCAAACTTCACCCAAAAACCTAGCGCACTGGTCCAACTTCAAAGTCAATGATGAACACTGTGTCTCAAAAATTCTATCCTCCTTAAACCCGAACAATCATTACAAGGATCCTCTCCCCTCTAACTGCCTAGCTGCTGCTTCTCAAGCTATCATCCCTTCTTGGACTGCAATAATCAACGCATCCCTCCTACAGAGAACGATACCTGACTCTCTTAAAGCCTGCCATGTCGTCCCCATCTCAAAAAAACCTATGATGAATCCTGCATTCCCTGACAACTATAGACCTATATCCAACATCCCACTCCTATCAAAAGCTCGGGAGAAACGTATGCAACAGCAGTTGAGCCAACACATCACCAACTTCCACCTACTAGATGACTTCCAACTCAGTTTCAGACCTGGACACAGCACTGAAACCACCCTTCTCCACATCGTGCATGATGCCCTCCAAGCTCTTGACCAAGGCAAAACCTGTCTCCTTATCCTCCTAGACCTATCCTCAGCTTTCGATGAGGTTAACCACGAAACACTCCTTGAACGACTCAAACTCAGGATGGGATTGGATGCACCGTTCTTGAATGGGTTAGGACCTTTCTCCAGAATCACTCACAGAGAATCCTAATAAACGGTAATGTATCTACTGCAACTGCGATCACGGTTGAAGTCCCCCAAGGATCAACCCTGTCCCCAACCTTCTTCAATCTTTACCTTGAACCACTCACAGAGGTGCTATGCACCACCAATATCCCCTACCACACGTATGCCTACGACACACAGATCTACATTAAAATCTCTTGTCCTGAGGACATTATCTCCCTGAATGAGGCCTTGAAGCTGACTGTGCATTAGCTCATCTCTAGCCAGCTCAAACTTAATTTAAAAAAACTGGATTTCTTCTAATCTCCCCAACCAATACCAACACAGACATTCAAGAATGGATCAAGGCTAATACAGCATTTAACTGCCCCCCTACCATTGTGGACTAAATCCCTTGGAATAAACCTAGACTGCAGCTTGAATATGTGTGGCCATATCAACTCAATGGCAAAAACCGCCAGATTTCACCTGAGCTGCCTAAGAAACCTGAAACCCTTCCTGGACACTCCCGACCTAAAAATGGCAATCCAGGTTAGTTATCTCCAGACTAGAAAATGGATGCTCTACCCTCGTAAGTCTACCAAAGAGCTCTTTGGCCCCATTGAAAGCCTGCCTCAACGCCGCCGCTAGAATCGTAACAGGTTCAAAGAAATTCAACCACATCTCTCCCCATCTGAAAGCTCTAAAATGGCTTCCTCTCGAGGCCAGAATCCAACTTCAGCTGGATTGCATCACTCACAAGGCTCTATACTCCAATTCCCTGGCATTTTTTGCCCAGAAACTCTTGATATCTGGATAAGCCAGAAACTCCCAGTCTGCCAGAGACCTTTTGCTCCAACCGGCATGCTTGCGGGAAAAAAAACCATTCAATCGGGCCTTCTCTGGGACCGCTCCAAGAATTTGGAACTCACTCCACCGGCCATCAGAAGACTTCTCTCTTTGGCATGCTTCAAAAAAGAGGCCAAAACTTTCCTAATTGTCAATTGCCTCTCCTATCGCTGGCATTACATTCACCTCAGTGACTTTGTTCCACCCACAATTACGGCATTAATGCATGGTCTTTCCGAATGATACCTACCCGGCACTTTGAGACAGCTTCTTCTTTTTTTTTTGTATAATGTATGTTTACATTTATGTTTATGAGATTTATAAAGCGCGCAAATACCCGTGGGTGTCGCGGCGCTACCTGAGTTTATCCCACATGTATACTGAGGTTGAAGCTGCTTGTTGTATCCACCCCTCCTAAATCTTTTGTATACCACCTTTCAATCCTGTAAAGCGCTTTGATACCCAGATGGGTCTGATTCGCGCTCTATAAAACTCTAAATAAAGAAAGAAAGAAAAAGAAAGAAAAAAACGCTTTATTGATTTATTACTGTACACAGCAACACACAATACAAACAATTATATCACACTGCCAGTTTGGTTAGCCTAGCTAGGTTATTGCTGTAACAAATGTTGCGAAACGCACAGGCTGGTTGGAAACACAACATGCATAAAATCACCAATGATTGAACTACAATATCAAATGGTGTTTGTGACCTTCCACAGCCTGAAGAAGAATCAACATGCGTAATCTTAGAACGTTGTGGGAGCTGAGCGGATGGGAGGTTCCCTTGGATGGAAATAGAGAATGATTCTCCCCTCTCCTGCATGATTACACCAATTCCACTAATACCCCGATCAGTACATGGGAAACCTTTACAGTCACACTTGCAAGTTCTTTTTCAACTATAACCAGATATACCCCTCCCAATGATTCAACAGTTGTGGGTAGGGCCACTAGTGCACAGCGGACCTCATTGAAACTACTTAAAAAATCTGTAAACAAATTTCTCACATTACTGAGGCTTTAAACCGGAGACGAGAACTTAAACCATCTACTTTGCCAAAGAAAAGGCCCACTCAAACAACTTAAGTGGGATATCAACAGGTCCAACGAAACTGTATTTTGGGCAAAAGTCTACCACAACTCCCAAGCAACTAACAGAGCGTGCTTTTGGGTTACCATTAACAAACTTCTACACAAGGCACAGGGATGTTTAACATCACATATCACAGAGGATTCATGGACAACCTTTCTAGAATGCCACTTTAATCAGAAAACATCTGGATTATAAGCAAGCCTGGATAACCAACAGATCCATCCCACCCAAACTGAATGGAACCCAGAGGAAAAGGGAACTGAGACAATAACAATTACTTCCAAATTTCAAAAAGAAGGTGAGAAGGGGCCCCGGAGCCAAACGGGATTCCACTAGCTCTTTTTAAACAAGATCCTAAGTACTGGTCAGAAATAATGCCCCCCCCTCTTTCATACTTTCATACCGTCAGACAGTCGGGGCTCCTACCTGCTTTGTGGAAGGGCTCTATAATTTCCCCAATTTATTAGGCTGGCAACAAAACCTGACCAAAACTTATCATCTGATTGCTAGACATAGAGGCAAAATACTTTGCGGGTATCTGACTGATAGAGCTCCAAGACTGGGTAAAAGAGAGAGAAATAATCCGCCCTCATTAAACAAGGTTTTGTAAAGGCACAGGAACATCAACCAACATACTAACCATGTCACTGCTTATTGACTAGGCGAAATTGACCAAACAGGTGATTCACTTTTGTTTCAGCGACTTTAAGGCAGCCTTTGACAATGTCAACCAAGCAAGACTGTGGAGAAAATTGGCACTCTGGGGAATCCCGCCACCTCTCTTGAACCTCCTAATACGCCTCCACACCAACACATGGATACAGGTAAAATTAGATAACAGCACCCATCTCTCAAGGCGCATACGAACTACAAAAGGGCTCGAACAGAGATGTGAACACTGTTCAACCTATATACATCAGATATGACATCAGTACTTGGTACCTGCAACTAAGCATGGGCGTAAAATCCGCTCCGCTCGCGGATTTTTCGGATTTTCGGCAAATCCGCAATCCGCGAACGCTCGCGAATTTGTCGAAAATCCGTGAATCCGCTCGCGGCGGATTTTTTGCTTGGTTGCGGCGCGCGGCGTGGTGCACGGCGTTCACTTTCCGTCATTTTAGCGTTTGCCGAGTTGTTTTTCTTTGCGAGTGACGCGCCATTTTAGATCTTGCTGCGTGTTCCCGCGGGAGTTTGTCGCCCGCGAATACGTACTCGCGGCTTGCCACCTTGCACAGCACACCTCGCGAGAGTTCGCAATTGCGAACATGTAGTTGCGGCGGAAAGGAACAATCTCGCACTTGCGAAATAGAGATTTTGCAATTTCGCACAAGAAAATCACCAGCAAACAGGATAAACCTTCAGAAAATTATGATTTTTATCAGAATCACTCCTCAGGTTGACATTTGCATGGCCTTTTTTTTTGCAAGGAGTCCATTTTGGGGGGGGGGGGAGGAAGGAAGTGCCCCACAGTCTCCAACTTCCTGTTCCTGTCCAGCAGGCTCCTCCCAGTGCTTTGTCCATCTCCTGGTCACTTTCATTTGGATCTGGAGCTGGAAGGATTACTTTTTGTGGGTGCTGCTGGATATTTGGATTTGAGGCCTTTTTGACTGTCTTTGGATCACTTTTGGATTAGAAATCAACTTTCACAAGTAAGTTTGTTTGGGGCATTACAGTTGCTGCAAGTACAATTTTGGAACTTTTTCAGAAAATTAAATAAATTATATTGTGGGTAGCCACAGTATCCAGTAGGACCAGGGTTGGTTATGGGTGCATGATACAACTGTTTTGTTGAATTTAAACACCATTGAGGCCATGGATGGGCTGGGATTGTGCAGATTTTATTGTTTTTTGTCGTTTTTTTGGGCCTGCTGGTGTGGCCCTTTGCCCAGGGGTGGTGAGTGTTGCATGGGCCTAGTCTTTCTGTGGGGTGTCTTCTTGAATTTAAACATAATTGAGGCCATGGATGGGCTGGGATTGTGCTTATTTTATTGTTTTTTGTCGTTTTTGGGGGGCTGCTGGTGTGGCCTTTTGCTTGCCCAGGGGTGGTGGTGGTGCATGGACTGAGTGTGCCTGTGGTGTTGTCTCACTCTCTTTGATGTAAACATCATGGATGGCATTGGATTGTGGTGATTTCTGGCTGTTTTTCTGTTTTTTGGGGGTGTACTGTTGATGTGGTCTGGCCATGTGGGTGGTGGTGGTGGCCATCTTGAGTGCTGGCTGGTACAGGCAACATGTGCTTGGGGTGTAAGGGGGCCATTTTGAGGAGAGGCAGTGTCTGAGGCCTGCACTTATTTTGCCTACTTTTCATCCCTTATGCCCAGGGGTAGTGAGTGTTGCATGGGCCTAGTGTTTCTGAGGGGTGTCTTCTTGAATTTAAACACCATTGAGGCCATGGATGGGCTGGGATTGTGCAGATTTTATTGTTTTTTGTCGTTTTTTTGGGCCTGCTGGTGTGGCCCTTTGCCCAGGGGTGGTGAGTGTTGCATGGGCCTAGTCTTTCTGTGGGGTGTCTTCTTGAATTTAAACACCATTGAGGCCATGGATGGGCTGGGATTGTGCAGATTTTATTGGTTTTTGTCGTTTTTTTGGGCCTGCTGGTGTGGCCCTTTGCCCAGGGGTGGTGAGTGTTGCATGGGCCTAGTCTTTCTGTGGGGTGTCTTCTTGAATTTAAACATAATTGAGGCCATGGATGGGCTGGGATTGTGCTTATTTTATAGTTTTTTGTCGTTTTTGGGGGGCTGCTGGTGTGGCCTTTTGCTTGCCCAGGGGTGGTGGTGGTGGTGCATGGACTGAGTGTGCCTGTGGTGTTGTCTCACTCTTTTTGATGTAAACATCATGGATGGCATTGGATTGTGGTGATTTCTGGCAGTTTTTCTGTTTTTTGGGGGTGTACTGTTGATGTGGACTGGCCATGTGGGTGGTGGTGGTGGCCATCTTGAGTGCTGGCTGGTACAGGCAACATGTGCTTGGGGTGTAAGGGGGCCATTTTGAGGAGAGGCAGTGTCTGAGGCCTGCACTTATTTTGCCTACTTTTCATCCCTTATGCCCAGGGGTAGTGAGTGTTGCATGGGCCTAGTGTTTCTGAGGGGTGTCTTCTTGAATTTAAACACCATTGAGGCCATGGATGGGCTGGGATTGTGCAGATTTTATTGTTTTTTGTCGTTTTTTTGGGCCTGCTGGTGTGGCCCTTTGCCCAGGGGTGGTGAGTGTTGCATGGGCCTAGTCTTTCTGTGGGGTGTCTTCTTGAATTTAAACACCATTGAGGCCATGGATGGGCTGGGATTGTGCAGATTTTATTGGTTTTTGTCGTTTTTTTGGGCCTGCTGGTGTGGCCCTTTGCCCAGGGGTGGTGAGTGTTGCATGGGCCTAGTCTTTCTGTGGGGTGTCTTCTTGAATTTAAACACCATTGAGGCCATGGATGGGCTGGGATTGTGCAGATTTTATTGTTTTTTGTCGTTTTTGGGGGGCTGCTGGTGTTGCCTTTTGCTTGCCCAGGGGTGGTGGTGGTGCATGGACTGAGTGTGCCTGTGGTGTTGTCTCACTCTTTTTGATGTAAACATCATGGATGGCATTGGATTGTGGTGATTTCTGGCAGTTTTTCTGTTTTTTGGGGGTGTACTGTTGATGTGGACTGGCCATGTGGGTGGTGGTGGTGGCCATCTTGAGTGCTGGCTGGTACAGGCAACATGTGCTTGGGGTGTAAGGGGGCCATTTTGAGGAGAGGCAGTGTCTGAGGCCTGCACTTATTTTGCCTACTTTTCATCCCTTATGCCCAGGGGTAGTGAGTGTTGCATGGGCCTAGTGTTTCTGAGGGGTGTCTTCTTGAATTTAAACACCATTGAGGTCATGGATGGACTGGGAATGTGCAGATTTTATTGGTTTTTGTCGTTTTTTTGGGCCTGCTGGTGTGGCCCTTTGCCCAGGGGTGGTGAGTGTTGCATGGGCCTAGTCTTTCTGTGGGGTGTCTTCTTGAATTTAAACACCATTGAGGCCATGGATGGGCTGGGATTGTGCAGATTTTATTGTTTTTTGTCGTTTTTTTGGGCCTGCTGGTGTGGCCCTTTGCCCAGGGGTGGTGAGTGTTGCATGGGCCTAGTCTTTCTGTGGGGTGTCTTCTTGAATTTAAACATAATTGAGGCCATGGATGGGCTGGGATTGTGCTTATTTTATTGTTTTTTGTCGTTTTTGGGGGGCTGCTGGTGTGGCCTTTTGCTTGCCCAGGGGTGGTGGTGGTGCATGGACTGAGTGTGCCTGTGGTGTTGTCTCACTCTCTTTGATGTAAACATCATGGATGGCATTGGATTGTGGTGATTTCTGGCAGTTTTTCTGTTTTTTGGGGGTGTACTGTTGATGTGGACTGGCCATGTGGGTGGTGGTGGTGGCCATCTTGAGTGCTGGCTGGTACAGGCAACATGTGCTTGGGGTGTAAGGGGGCCATTTTGAGGAGAGGCAGTGTCTGAGGCCTGCACTTATTTTGCCTACTTTTCATCCCTTATGCCCAGGGGTAGTGAGTGTTGCATGGGCCTAGTGTTTCTGAGGGGTGTCTTCTTGAATTTAAACACCATTGAGGTCATGGATGGACTGGGAATGTGCAGATTTTATTGGTTTTTGTCGTTTTTTTGGGCCTGCTGGTGTGGCCCTTTGCCCAGGGGTGGTGAGTGTTGCATGGGCCTAGTCTTTCTGTGGGGTGTCTTCTTGAATTTAAACACCATTGAGGCCATGGATGGGCTGGGATTGTGCAGATTTTATTGTTTTTTGTCGTTTTTTTGGGCCTGCTGGTGTGGCCCTCTGCCCAGGGGTGGTGAGTGTTGCATGGGCCTAGTCTTTCTGTGGGGTGTCTTCTTGAATTTAAACATAATTGAGGCCATGGATGGGCTGGGATTGTGCTTATTTTATTGTTTTTTGTCGTTTTTGGGGGGCTGCTGGTGTGGCCTTTTGCTTGCCCAGGGGTGGTGGTGGTGCATGGACTGAGTGTGCCTGTGGTGTTGTCTCACTCTCTTTGATGTAAACATCATGGATGGCATTGGATTGTGGTGATTTCTGGCAGTTTTTCTGTTTTTTGGGGGTGTACTGTTGATGTGGACTGGCCATGTGGGTGGTGGTGGTGGCCATCTTGAGTGCTGGCTGGTACAGGCAACATGTGCTTGGGGTGTAAGGGGGCCATTTTGAGGAGAGGCAGTGTCTGAGGCCTGCACTTATTTTGCCTACTTTTCATCCCTTATGCCCAGGGGTAGTGAGTGTTGCATACTTGCATGTCCCTAGTCTTTCTGTGGGGTGTCTTCAATGTAAACATCATGGATGGCATGGGATTGTGCTCATTTTTCTGTGTTTTGTCGATTTTTTGGGGTGTATAACTGAACTGATGTTCCTCTGTCTTCCATTGCTTTTAGGTGCACAAGAAGACTCAATAGAACCACCAGTGCCAGGAAGAAGTCCTGCAGCGGTGTGTGCAGCATAACGTCACGCGACGTCACGTCTGGACACAGAACCCTCTGCAACTCGTGCAACTGCTGCCTGCTGACCTGCTCTGAAGAAGATGGCCCCAAAAAAAGTAACCCGTAGCTCCTCTAGCAAGAAAGGTGCCAGTAAGGAGCAGAAGAAGCAAGTTACCAAGGACACTGGTGTGCCGCCCGCCCCTTTTTTTGTGAGTAAAAAAAAAAGTATGCCTGCAGCAGCTGCAGCGGGATCTGCTGGGGACCAAGCTGGCAGCAGCACCCCCGCTCCATTGGGCTCAGTGCCACCACCACCACCACGCCAACTTAAGTCCAAGCCCTTGAGTGCTGCAGAGGCAGCCAGTATACTTCTTCAATCACCATCGACCAGTGATGTTGGCTCATCGCAAGAAAGCAGCAGCAATGTCCCTCAATCAACACAGGTTGTTGTAGCTCATCTGACGAGTGTTGAACAACCACAGCCGCAACAACAATCACATGTGCAAGTACAAGCCCAAGTACATGTGGAAGGAGAGGCAGCGCAAGGAGATGCGCATGCAGAGGTGCATGGAGGGTCACAACAAGTGCCCACAATAGTTGTTCCTCCCGAAGTAGGGGCACATCAGGAAATCGACAATCAAGGCGAGGTATCATTTGAGGAAGCCACTCCTCCTGATGATCCTTCATTGTCTTCCACAACCCTAGCAAGGAAGAGATCAAGGGTGGTGTCTACATCCTCTTCAAGCACACCTCCTTCTGATGATACGGATCAAACTTGGGAACCAGCACCACAGCCGTCTGAGAGTGAGGCACACCATGATCCAACAAAGGTACTTAAGCGTAAAAGGAAGCTCGTCCAAAGTCTCAGACTTATGGAGTGTGATGAGGCTCAACAAGAAGTGGCGGATACTGCTGCTGATGAAGACTCTGCCAACGACGACCCAGTCATCATAAAGGTCACTGCAGCCCCAGCGGGCATGCAGCAAACAGACATTTTGACCCTAGCCCGAAGAGCTGCTGCGCGTGATGATGATGATGATGATGTTGTCGATGAGGAGGCAGTGGAAACACCACAATCATTGGAGTTAAGTAGTACACCAACTCGTCCCGCTTCCATATTTCTTTCTGGCAAGAAGAGACCTGCGTCAACCTCGACCTTAATTAGTGGCGGTGAAAGTGGAAAACGTACAAAAGTTGGCCAATCCAGATCCTCCACTTCATCTGGCATTAGCTTCATGACCACCACCACCACCAGTATCGCCGCCTCCTCCAGGTCCCACAGACACTTCAGTCCCCAGTTTGGGACTTCTTTACTGTTTGTCCCAAAAATCCAAGGTTTGCCATTTGTACCCTTTGTAAGCTTGCAGTTAGTCGTGGTAAGCCAGGTAGCAACTATGGTACCGGCGGCCAGAGTGGTCATCTTGACAGAAAGCACGGTGTCCAATGGTTTGCGCACCTAGCTGCGATCAAGAAAGGCCAAAATCAAGGAAACGTTGATGTTTCATCTGATGTTGACGAGCAGGAAGAAGACGTGTCAAACACTTCCCTTACACCCAGTACCCCTCTCAGCAGCACACCCAATGTGAGGCACACTAAGAGTGTTGGAGCGAGTGAGACACCAACGCACAAAAGTTCACCAGCGAGCAAAATTGGGTCAACGAAGTCATTATCAGCCCGTAAATGCTTGGTCCAGGCCAACATTAGAACAATGCTTACTTCAGCCTGCCATATGAACGCAACCACCCACTGACGCGTCTGTATAACACTAAGCTGGCTAAAATGCTAGCTGTGGACCTTCTACCTTTTTCTTTTGTAGAAGCGGTAGGTTTTCTTGAATTAGTTGCAACGCTCTGCCCTAAATGGAAGGTTCCGAGCCGGTTCTATTTTGCCAGAGTTGCGGTTCCAGCACTACATGAAGATGTGCTGCAGGCGATTGGGGCAGCTTTGCAGAAGAGTGCTGTTCACACAATACATCTGACAACAGACATGTGGACCAGTGGCCCAGGCGATGATTACATGTGCATCACTGCACAATGGGTCTCTTTTTCAGGTGTTATAGCAAAGCTAAACGCAGGTGTTGACCCGGACCAAGTTTTCAAAGCTGCTCGGAAACATGCAACACTAGCCATGTTTGCCTTGGAGAAAAGTCACACAGCAGAAAACCTTTTGGAAGAGTTTGACAAAAAGGTGTTGTCAATGCTATCCCCCCTAAAACGCAAGATTGGTTATGTTTCCACGGATAATGGCGCCAATGTAGTTAAGGCCATGTCACAGGGTCACCATGTTAGAGTGGCGTGTTTGGCGCACTGTATCAACCTGGTAGTTCAAAAATTCTTGAGTGATAAAGAGAGTCCAGCGTTCGAGGTAATGGCCACCTGCCGCAAAATGTGCAACCATTTCAGCCATTCTTTTAAGGCCCGGAAGCATCTGCGGAGACTGCTACTTCAACGTGGAATGCCAGTGAAAGCACTCATCCAGGAGGTGGCAACACGTTGGAACTCAACCTTCTACATGCTTGAGCGTCTGCATGAGCAGTATACGGTACTCGATCACTATTTCTTGACAGAGGCTACATCTCAGAAGGAGGACCTGCGGATGAGTAAGGCGCAATGGGCCATAGTTAAAAGCCTGACAGACATGCTTCGTCCTTTTGAGTTCTTCACGCGTGCAGTCAGCCAGGAGGACTGTAATTTGGGAAAAGCTATCCCATTGTTGTGCATACTGGAGCACCAACTGATGGCGGTTTCTTCTGAGTTTGAAAAAGATGAAAAAAAAAAAAACCATTTCATTTTGTCTGAGAAATTATTACATCGCCTACGTGGTGATGAACGTCTTAAAAACATCAACTCAGATCAGCATTACATTTGTGCTACTATTCTGGATCCACGCTACAAAAAGGCGCTGGCAGACAACGCATTCTTTCCTTTCGCTGATGCAGATGTTCAAAAGTACAAACATTGGTTAGCCTGGTCAGCCAAGAGGTTTGAAAAAGAACGGCAGGTTATTGAAGGAGAAGCCAGTACATCAGCATCAGCATCAGCAGGCCATCCGCAGTCACAAGAATCCACTTCTGCACCTGTGGCTGGGGCACAAGTGACCTCTCAGCCGTTAAAGACACCGGCAACTGGATCATCTGCACCACACACAATGACAACACTAACAGTGGCTGGGGAGGAGGATTGGCTAAGTTTGATGGGGTATGGTTCTCTAAAAAATGTCACAGGCACAGCAAAAAGTAAGCAAAGTGGAGGAACAGTTGATGACCTTGAGTCGATGGTGCAGGACTATCTGAATGACTCAACAGTGGTCTTTCTTAATGAGGAGCCATTGCAGTATTGGCATGGCAAAAAACAATTGTGGCCACAGCTCTACAACCTGGCTATAAACTATTTGTCTTGCCCACTCGCAAGTGTGTCTTCTGAACGTGTTTTCAGTGCTGCTGGTGGCATTGTAACTGCCAAACGGAGCCGCCTATCGCCCAAAAATGTGGAGCGGCTGACAATGATCAAGATGAATCAGCACCTCATACCACCAGATTACAAAGTGCGAGAAAGCACGCCACATGAAGACGATGAGGACAGCAACGTAGATGAGGGGATTTTTTCTCTGTTCGGTGCCACTGACCTCATCCAGCCTGAATTCGCAGAGTATGATGACGAAATCTTGTTCTTATTCCCTGACACCGAGCCCTGAAAATGAGACAATCAATCAAGAACTTTCTTTTTCGTCCTTATTCACTTTTATTCCTGTGTGCTTTGTGTCTCTCTTTCTTTGTTTTGCACAGTTAATTTAATTCAAACTTTAATCACCTAATCCCAAAAACAAGACCATCATCAGAACTGTCTTCACTTGTTTGCTTATTGATTTGAAGGTGCCGCAGTCTACATTCCTCAGGTTCACAAGTTCTGAAGAACATGCTCCTCTATCCTCCTCCTCCAGACTGCGATTTCCCTCCAAGCAGAGTGCTGGATTACGCACAATGAAGAAAGACTCAGCACTTGTGGGGGTGTTGTACTTCTTTGCGGGTGAGTTGACGGTTTTGGGCCCATTGCTGTGAAGCTCTAATAATGGACAAAAGTGTTTTGGACCAAATATGAGGTGGAAATTTCTTGCCGTTTTTGCTGACTTGCTTGCCTTTGAGGTGCTCTTTGGCGGGGTTCCGGGGGTTTGTGTGTAATTTTTGGTGTCTGTCGAAGCACTGCTGCGACAGTCTAATCTTGATTGCATTTGCTTTTCAGGAAATCCGTGGTGGAAAACAGGAGTTATGATGATTGATGATGACCTAGCTGCACAGCGCGTTACTTTGGACCGAAGGCCGAGAGATATTGTAAGTATGAGATTTAGCTTTTTCGCTGTTTGGGGGTGTTGTCGGGTGTTTTTTTGCGGGTGGGTTGGCGCCGGCGGGTCTTGCCTGGGGCATTCCTGGGAAGGTCTAATACCGGATACAAGTGTTTTGGACAAAATCCATAAGGAACAGCCTTTTTTTTGCCATTTCTTCAGACATCTTGCTCAATGTAGCCTTTTGGGGGGCTTCCTGCTGTTCGTGGGTGGGTTGCGGCCGGGGTCTCTGTCGAAGCACTGCTGCGACAGTCTAATCTTGATTGCATTTGCTTTTCAGGAAATCCGTGGTGGAAAACAGGAGTTATGATGATTGATGATGACCTAGCTGCACAGCGCGTTACTTTGGACCGAAGGCCGAGAGATATTGTAAGTATGAGATTTAGCTTTTTCGCTGTTTGGGGGTGTTGTCGGGTGTTTTTTTGCGGGTGGGTTGGCGCCGGCGGGTCTTGCCTGGGGCATTCCTGGGAAGGTCTAATACCGGATACAAGTGTTTTGGACAAAATCCATAAGGAACAGCCTTTTTTTTGCCATTTCTTCAGACATCTTGCTCAATGTAGCGTTTTGGGGGGCTTCCTGCTGTTCGTGGGTGGGTTGCGGCCGGGGTCTCTGTCGAAGCACTGCTGCGACAGTCTAATCTTGATTGCATTTGCTTTTCAGGAAATCCGTGGTGGAAAACAGGAGTTATGATGATTGATGATGATGACGACCTAGCTGCACAGCGCCGCGTTTGGACCGAAGGCCGAGAGACATTGTAAGTATGAGATTTAGCTTTTTCGCTGTTTGGTGGTGTTGTGTCACGTGTTTTTTTGCGGGTGGGTTGGCGGGTCTTGCCTGGGGCATTCCTGGGAAGGTCTAATACCGGCTAGAAGTTTGTTGGACAAAATCCATAAGGAAACACCAGTTTTTGCACTTTTTGTAAGTTAGGGTTCGTTAGGGTTAGCCCTAGCAGCAGGATTGCATGTGTTTAGGGGGGTTCTATTGCAACGCGGTTCTGTTGTTGTAGAGCACTGTTGGAGCGATGCTGGCTATGGATACTTTTGCTTGCAGGCAAGTGGTTTGAATACAATCCACGGTCTGTATTTGGGTCTACTGTTACTTTCAAAGTACGTTTTGTAACCATTTTTCTGCTAGGCATCGTTTTTGGAGATATGATTGGGTTCTTCTACATTTTTGCGACTGGCTTTAGTAAGGGTCTTGGTGGGAGCATTGCTGGGAAGGTCAAATTTTGTTCTAAAACACAGTAGTACACCCACCTTGAGGGGAAAGATCCGCTATAATATTTTGGCCATACTTATTGATCCTTAAAAAGGTGACTCAGACAGAGCACGCAATTTCAAAAATATTGTACTGTCTATTAGGGAAATCAAAGTGTGACTTTTTGAACCACACAGCGTACATACCTTTTATTTATTTATCAGTGGTATTGTAATAGCACTTCCTGTTTTCCGTTCAATAATTACAGGCCGGGTTTCAGTCAACATCCGCCAGGCAGGCAGTGGACAGGGTGTCTCTTCTGTCAGTGGTCACCACCACATTGATGGACGAAGCGTCAGCTGGAATGGAGGAGTGCCGCCAATAAGAGGAATTGTTTGCTGCATGCAACTTACTTACCAATTTCAACAGGACAACTCCAACAACATACGCAATACAGATACAGTATCCATTGTTGTCTTTTATTCTATGAGTGTGACTGCATGTGCTTACCTTTACTTTGTAACCAAAGATTGTCTGTAAACTCTGTATCTTCAATTATTGTTTGTCCATGCTCTGCTTTTTTTTCTTCTCTCAACAAAACCTACCCAAAAAGAAACCCCCATTCCCATCCATTTTACAAACCCTAACCCTCTTCCCCCGGGCTGTGTTGTTTTGCTTGATGTCTGACTAAAATGACATCAATAATTCCACACACTTGCTGGGGAGGATAAGGTGATAGCAGCAACAGGCTGGTGAAGGAATACGAGGATATCTTCTAGACTTACTCAGCTTCAGTACTATATCTTCTAGTAGTAGTAGCCAATGTCAAATAAATTCAACGCAAGTACTAGTTATACTTGCAATACTTTACCATTTGTTAGGCTACATTATGGCACTGTTCTAGTGTACTGTCACCTGCTATTTTCTCGATCGTACCGTAACCGTTGTAATGCTACAGTAAGGAGTACAAACAAGGTTTCGTTTTCTTTTTTTCCATAGGCATGCAACTGCCACTGTGTCACACCACTAGTAACACCGCAATGAGGAAATGTCACCCGCCCAGGAATGACAACGTTAATCCCCATTTCACCTGGAGCCAGCCCTGGGCCTAGCCCTAATTTCTAACACAAATTACAGGTAAGATAAGCGTTTGGTGGGAGGTAGTATAATGGAGTATTATTTCGGAGTAGACAAGAGATTGACGGTTGTACTACTAAAGTCCTACGACTGTTCAGGAAAACAAAGTTACTGTTACACCCCCGCCCCCCACCCACCAGACTGAAAAGCAGTAAAAAACAGGTATGGTCAGATAAAGTAGTTGAAAAATATATTTATTTATCCCTAACAAAATAATCTCCCTCACCCACCCTAACCCCAACGATTGTCTCTGAAACGTCCCAAAACGATCCCAACTCCCAAATCCCACCCCCCAAAAGTCTATAAAAAAAGGGCAAGGGACACTCCACTACTGGAGGGTGCTGGTGCTGGTGCATGATGCGGCATGGGCATCATACTCCTTGCGGAGGGTGGCACGCTCGGAGCGGAGGCCCTTAACCAAGGTCTTATACCTCAGGACCTCCTGCTCCAGGTTGGACATGCGGACTCGTAGGCGGTGTTGGCGTTCCTTGCAGCTCCTGTGGGGGGCAGCTGGTATTTCGGGTGCTTGGCGGTGGCGGTCGGCTTTCTTAGCCCGGCTCGGTCCCGCTGGTTTAGTCACGGAGGAGGATGCAGTGGTCACAGTCGAAGATGTTGCCCCGCTCGACTGCGTGTCCTCCTCCTCCTCCAGGGCCACCAGCCGCCGATACTCGGCGACTGTGGCCTCCAGCCTCCGTTGCCGGGCCAATCTAGCCTGCTCCCTCCTTGTTGTTGATTTGGATGGAGCAACTATATGAAGAAAGAAAGACATAGTCTGTAACCAATGCTCCTTATTAATAACACAAAGTGATTGAGCCGAAAGTTGGGTCACAGAGTACAAGTAGCAAATTGAAAGCACAGTACATAACTATTGAGGACAGTATCTATGTAACCCTCCCACTTCTGCATCCTTGCTCTAACAGTAGTGGTAGTTTAATGAACTAATTCTACGACCACTATGGACTTCCATTACAGTCGACTATGACAGTACACCAGTCTTATTCTTCTTCTTCTCTCTTGTTTAGGGAAATGGGTACGTTATCTTATGCAAGCCGGCAGAATGACATGGACACAGCACAGTGAAGTTGCACCCGAGAAAAAAAGTTGCACACCATGATGATGGAGACAGACTTGCGTTACTGTACCGGTCCAGTACATGCAGGTGGTGAAGCTATTACTTTTCTATTACGGGTGGCACTGAGAATACTCTGTTACAAGGGCTACTGCTTAATTAATTTACCTTTCACCCTACAGTGCAAATGAGTACTAGAAAAGGAAACTGAAGAAGCTAACTAATTTGATTATCTATCACTTCACATGGGACGTATTTAATGACAGATGAGATGACTTTAGGTGCTTTGCTTAATATTGAGTGAACACAGTGATACACCCACACATGAATGACGTACTACAAGTAAACTAAAGTTATTAAGAGAGGTACGGAGTGTCCACCGTAATAACCAGATATATGCTGTGAATGCAAACGCAATACAAAGTACTGCTACTATTCATGGTAGTATTGGACACATTTACAATTTCTTTTCCTTGCCTTCCCTGCACTGGGACGGACGTGCGGGTGCGGTGGTACATGCTCTTCAAGGTAACACTTACTTCACCTGGCGACCATCTACTCTCTCTAGATACACATTTGCTATGTAAGAGTCAGAGAATACCATGCTCCAGGCATCCATTCATTCAAAGTATACGCACACATACAGTTTCTGTTTCACCCACCCAGGCTGCTGTCCTTCCACCCATCCTTGCTTCATCATTGACCCAGCCATGCACCATACCATATTCTTTCCTTCCCAGCCACCTCTGGGTCCAAGCAAACACATATCGTTCTTCTTTGCCAGCCATCATACAAGTTCGCGTCCCACTTACTTACACCCTTCTTTCGCTTTTCGTTCATCCCATCCATCACGTTCGTCTAAGAACTTATTGGGATTCTTCTCACCAAAAACTTCACAGCTAAGTCGAAGTACATTTCGAGGAGGCTACTACCTGGTTGATTTGTAATTGTAATACACCCGTGCAGAAAGCACACTATGCAGTCTTCAATCTCAATAAGTAAGGAATATATAGCTTACCTGTTTCCGCCACCACCGTTTGATCCCCCACAGGAATGGCCACCAGCTCTTCTACCGCCGCATCCTCCCCAGAGGCCTCCGAGTCCAAGTCCAACACATCAGCCACCTCCGCGCTGGCCCCGTCACCAGATGTTACACCTACAAAGTACATTTAAGAAAGTTAGAATACACCACTCACTACTATATAATATTTGGTCTAGGAGAAATGTTAAAAAAACAGAATACAATGTAATAATTTGTGACTGTCTACTCCATAGTAAAAATGTCCCATTTTCCAGGGAAGGCTGTTGTCTTGCTGCACTTTTATGCACAACTGATGAATGCTTGCTTTTGATTTTTAACACGCACCACTTTTTCTCCTAACAGACAGAAGCTTGACTCCTGAGTCCTAAGAACACGACCAGGATCAAGTTCAAAGTAGGTGAGAGTTCGGCTCGACCACAAGAAATGTGTCCAATTAATCGTCAGCACTAACCACTTTTCCGTTTACAGTTAAATAGTTTTATGACAAAGTAGATTTCAATAAATGTGTTTACTTTTAATAAAGCTTTTACACTTAAATAGACTCTGTGGTTTTTGTTCCTCTAGACTAGAGTGGATGAGCTAAAGGTTTTGGAATTTTTGCAAGCATGAGTGCCTCTGACACTTCTTGACTGTGCTGTGACTCCGTACTACTCTCTTGTCCTGCGTACGATAATCTAGAGATCATTGGGGATCTATAATCGGTGACTTCGGGAGCTGAATGACTCTGCCACACTATCTAGTCAGTAAGGAGACAGTGCATAGAGGTATTGCTGAATATAATGGGAGTCCAATGGAATTGCCAAATGTCCAATCTTAGTTAGCTACACAGACAGACTAATAAGAATAGTCTAGTAATACCACAGGGAGTCATATTCGAGGCAGGATAAGAATTTATATCCAGTCTACAAGAAGATCAAAGACGATTTAGAAAAAATCGAATGAGGAACGCTAGGAAAAAATAGGTACTGTTTAGTAAAATGTAAACTTACTGGGGCCAGCAAAGGAGCCCTCGCCTGCCCGATCCTGGCCTGCATCCTCAGCACCCTCCTCCTGTGTCCTCTTGCCCTTGGGGGGAGCTGATGTACAACATGAAAGAAAGAAAAACCATAAAACATGGATGAGATTTTTCAACCAAATCAAACATTTCAAAAGAACAATAACAACATATTTTGGAAAAATAGCAAATAGATAGACAACTATTCCACGGGATCTATCTCATGTGGTATACTACGTTATTCGTATTGCCTGATTTGCGGAACGTTGACTTAGAAAGTTCCTATGTAACTCAATAAACAGACTACTGAAGAGGTTTGCCTAGGCCTGGCACTGCAGGCAGTAGTGCGCAACACGTGACAGACAAAGTCCATCCTGCTTGCAGATCAGTGAATACTCAAACTATCAATCCACCCGCCACCACCGCCACTATTTCTTCTGATAGCCATGTGACTGTCTAAAGGAAGGACACTGGACTTCAGTCTGTTGGGGCTGATTTATAAGTCCCTTGCGGAAGTTGCGGCTGATTTTCCTCCATTGTTGCGTGCCTTTTCTGACGCAGCGGCAGAACAAAAGACTCGCCATGGTGTTGGTGCGGCGTATATATTAAAAAAAAAAACACATATGGGCATATGGGCGATGCATCACGTTGTAAAGCCCTGCGCCATCAGGGGGCGTTCCGGCGCAAGGGAGGGCGTACCTGCGCAGGAACGAATCCTAAAAGTGGCTGAGGGAAATCTACAAGATGTCAATCAGTCATTTTTATGACAATGATGCATGACTCAAACCCTGCGCGCTTGAAGCCGACGTACGGCTTGATGCAGCATTGGGGAGATAGGGTACCCCAGAGCATTGCTGGAGCTGCGCCATCGTTGGCACGCAACTCCAGCAATGCGCTGCCTTTACGGCACAGATGCGTAAGGCTTCTGTGACGTTTTGGGCCAATGGGTGGTGGTGGCATGGCACACAATTACTGCCGCATCCCTGCTACTTTGCAGGGATGCGCCGGTAATTGAAAATATGACCCTTACTGTCTAGCATTACGCAGTTCTTTTCTTTACAGTACACTGATACATAATTTCTCAGGCCAATGAAATGCTTCTGAACACAACATACAAAACAAAGAAGCATAGTAGCAAGCAAGGCTACTGAGAAGGAGAGCAGTGCACCTGAAAATGAAATGCATAGAAGATTTTGAAATATAATTTACCTCAATGTAATCGGCAGCATTATTGCTCTTGGTAAAGAACAAAGATTTGCAAATAACAGAGCAGGATAAAACAGAGTAGTAAATGTACTACTACTACTACTCACCAAGCCCGGGGACCTCTACGCCGAGCGCGTCCAGCAAGTCCCGCTCCCGGTCCATGACATCGGTCCAGCGGTGGGTGGCCTGGTTATATGTGCGCCGGACCCCAGAGATCTTGTACATGGCCCGGCACACCTTCTCCCACCGCTGGCGGCGCTCCCGGATGCCATAGCCGGTCGCGATCTTGCCGCCTCCCAGGATCGTCTTGGGGAGGCGGCGCTGGACATGGAAGATCAGTGCCGCCACTTCCTCCGCGCTGAAGATCTCCCTCGGGACCACTTGCTCCCCCCTTAAACGCCCGCACGGGAGCCGGGCACGGGGTGCGGGACCCTTCCCCTTCTCAGGGTGCTTCCCGGCTCCCTTTACCATGGTCTGGGCAGAAATAAACTTAAATGATAAAGAAGAAATAGAATAGTGAAGAAGAAAAGAAAAGAGTTTAAAAAAGTAGTTTAAAAGTAACTAAAAGCTGCAGAAAACACAAAAATATAGAGCTAGAAAAATAGAGGGTTAGATAATAAGTAAAATTAGATCAAAAAAACTTCAAACAAGCAAAGGCTGGCAGAGATTGAGAGAGGATAGAGAAAGCATGCCCAGAACCATAGCAATGAATGAGAAACAAGATGGCCGCGCCCGTTCACGACCGCGTGGGTAAGTTCGCGCGAGATTTTCCTTGCGAGTACGCGCGAACTTGTACTCGCGAGCAGCACACTTTGCGAGATTACACATAGCGGGCGGAAACGGAATTACGTCACGCCAACAAGATGGCCGCGCCCGTGTACGACCGATAGGGTAACTTGGCAAACGAATAGCTAGAAGCGCCTCGCGAACACGCGCAAGATCACGCGAATATACACGTCGCAACAAAAACAATTTTGTATTCGCACGTATTCGCGGCTTCCGAAATCGATCTCGCACGGATTCGCGCCCCAAATAACGCGCGAAATTGCAAAAAAAACGATTTTAGCTAAAATGAAAGCAATGAGCAGGTGCAAAAGTTCAAACTTAACATTAGTAACATTCAAGGTAGTGCTTCCTGATGGGCCCCTCCAGAGTTTGCAACAATTCTATGACCCTGCTATGACCCAAACAGCAGGCTCATAGAATAGCACCATAAAGGTCCTGTAAAAAAAAAATTTCACTGCAACAAAAAGCAAATTACAGATAAGGAAGGAAGCAGGTGCCAGCCAGACTGGAACTTTCAAAATTACTGACACATTAATGAAACACAAATTAATTGATGGCAGTTGAAGAAGGGCAGGTGTGCTAGCTTTTTTCAACCACCATAATCTACAGTAATAAATAAACCTAATAGGTGCCTGTGAGGATGTACTAGAGGGTGGCATGGGTGTCCCAGAGGGTGGCAGTGGTGAAACAGAGGGTGCTGTGAACCTGTGATGATAAACCAGACGTAGAAACAACATAGTCGCGGCCGTTGCAAGCCGAAAAGTAAGTTCGCAATTGCGAACTTGTCCCAAAATCGGCGCGAACACGCGCCAACACAAAAAACGGAAAAATCCGCAAGTCCGCTAGAGTTCGCGGATCTTCGCGGATTGCGAATCCGTAAATACGCAAGTTCGCGGATTGCCAATCCGCAAAATTCGCCCATGCTTACCTGCAACGCGCATGCACCTCGACTCGGTGTGCAAAGTCACATCCAGTATTTTGTATGTCGACGATGTTGTTCTGGTAAGCCACAACCAAGTTGGCCTGCAACGTTTACTCAACAAAATGCACTAGTATGCAGTGGAAAATCACCTAGAAGTCAACATCAACAAAACTAAAAACTTCACAATAGACGGCAAACAACGGTTTCATTCTTGGTACTTGGATAAAACTCCAACTGCGAATACCATTGCCTACCAATTTTTTTTTTATGCGTACTTTTTGTAATGGTTATAATTAATCAAATACAATATTATTACTTACTGTCACTGTTACTTTCCTGCATGAAGAATTTAAACTTACTAATATCTGTCTGTTAACCATTCTCCATCCTGTGTCCAGAAATACTAGTAATTTGATTAATAAAGAGGATGGAATACAGGTCTGGGCAAAGGATGGTCAATGAATTGCAGATTTATTTTAGCATTTTCCTGGTTCAGAAATGGAAGGAGTAGAGTCAGAATGGACTTCTGGTTTCAAGGTGTTGAAGTGCACTTGGAGTGAAATGACACATTAGATAGTGAAGTAGGTCAGAAAGATCACAGAGTTGCCTTATGGTGTATGGCAAAAATATCTCTTTGGACATTACTTTCGTTTGGTGTTCTAGGGTCACCTCCTAAGGATGGTATAGTACCTTTAGACCAGTTTTCACAGTTGTCTGTAGCAGTGCTTCATTTGTAAAAGAATACGTCCTGGTGCCCAAGGTTATGTTATGTCTGGCACTATTGAATGTTGGTGTGCCAAATACTAAGGCTACATAGTCTTGATTCCACTTCTTGTCTCTTTCATCCACCACAGACATTCTCTGCCCCTTATCTCACTCTTGCAGCTTACTGTGTTCTCCCTTTTTCAAGGTTTTGCCCTCCTTGTCTTTTCTAATTCTTTCCACCTCTCCCTCTTGCTCTGGGTGAAAGTCTGATGAGGTAGAAATAAGTGCCCTCTCCAAAAATTGGTGCCATTAGGCCTACCTGCAGCATTGTTCTGAAATGAAATGTGTGACTCAGGTAGATATTAAGGAAGTGGTAATATTTGTGGTATATATTTTTCATAGGGAGGGACATCCTGAGGAAATTGTAACTGATACAGGAGTGGAACTGATTTCCAGAGATATCTGTGAATTATTAAAGAATGTTTGCAGCTTATGTTATGTTATACGAAGACTGAGATTGGAGAAGAACACTCAAGGACATATATGGACATGCGAGCATAGTGAATATTCCTATTAGTGGCAGAAAAGCAAGTATGGAATTAAAACAAGCGTTGTAGATTGGGAAACATTTAAGGAAACTGGGAGGCTACTGAGAATGATGCAGTCACCAGGGATACATTCTTGATGGCCCATCTAGTGACAGTAAGAATTGGAAAGTCAGTGCTCATGGGTTTGTTGCTTTTTTCAATCCTTTTGGAGAGAATGAGTTGACAGGTTGACGAGCTGTGTGATAGAAATGTTTGGTGCTAAGTATGGTGGTAGTTTTGCCAGCTTTTTTAGCGCCAGTACTAGGGGAAATGCAGGGGTGTAAATGTGGCGTATCACTGCATTTAAAAATTGTTGGCGCGTGGAGTTACCAATTTTAGAAAAACACCGCGCTCCAACATGTTATTGTAAATATCCCCACAGGACTGCCTTGTGTATTTTGCTCAAGCCTGAAATCAAACTTGGGGGTTCAAAGGTACTAAAATATAGCACCATCACAACAGCAGGCAAAGAGTCACATCTTGTAATCATTCCTCAAGAGCAGATTAGCAGGAAAAGTCATTATTAACAGTGCACAAAATTACAGAGTTGCGTCGTGCCAAATTCTCCCCAAATTTTGTATAACTGGGTGTTAGACTCTGAGGGGCATATTCACTTTTAGCGACATTCTGGAGGTGGTATTCCCTTTTCCTTATTTATAAAGCAGCGTTGTAAATAAGGCCATATCTCACACTTCACTTAGCGTGAAATGGGCATTCAATGAGTGTTGCAGTGTGAGTTCCTCTGCAACACCCATTGCTTTTTGACACTGCCTGTTAAGAAAGCAGTACGAAGGACAAACAGGACCCTTTTGCAAGTTGAGGATAAGGGCGCTTTTGCAAAACGGAGCCATGCATGGATGACCATTACCCCCAGGTCCCTCCTGTCCTCGTCCCCTTCATTATGAAAAAGTGAGATAACCATCTCTTAGACAGAAAAAAGAAAAGCAGGAATGCTGGTACGCCCCTCCCTCTCCCTATAGGGAGTACATAAGGGTACAGTACCCAGCATGCCTCCTGTTCTTTTTTCTGTCTTCCGACAGTTTTTCTGAATTGGACCAGGAGCCTTTGGTCTCCTGGAACTTACCTGTTGCTGGGCTTCGGGTGAGGCTGGTTACTCGGGGTTCCTCCTCCTGCCGGGCTTGAGGGGTTCTCCGTGGACACTTCCTGGATGCCTGGGATGCTTCGGATGTGGACGTTGCTGGGAGGTGTCCGGTCCCCGTCTCTGGGCTGCTGTACTTCCCTGGAGACGTGGCGCTTGTTCTTTCTGCTCCGGTGGTGCGGCTGCCCCTGTGTGGCTGGGGCACTTCCTTCCGGGGCACGCCTGACTTCCTTTGGCTGGGGCAGGAAGTCAGGCGTTTGTGTGATCGGCGGGCGGCTGCACTGGTGGAGGCTTGCCGGCTGGGTCATTCGTAAGTACCGCATAGCGGTTTTCCTTTAAAATGCTGCATTTCCTTTCTGTGCCTGCCTTCTGATTGTTGTGGTGGGCGCTTGGGTCAGCCGTTCTCTTCTGTGTGGACACACTGTTTCCTGTATTCCTTGGCATTTTTTTCTGGCTTGCCTGGGGTCCTGCATTCTGTGGTGGTGCCCGGAGGTGGCTGGTTTGGTGTCTGCTGAGTGTCTTTGGTGGTCCTGTGTTACCCCTCTGTGGGTTTCCTGCTGGTGTTTATCATGGGCAAACATACAAGGAAGCGCAGACATGTTGAGGAATCCTCTTCTTTCTCGTCTTCCTCTTCCTGCCGTTCTTCGCCTGCAAAGTCCAGACGCCGCTCCATGGGCGGAGATGCCCGTTTGAAGGCGCTTATTAAGGAGACTTTGAAGGAGATGGGGGGGTCACAGGCATGGAGGATCCAAGTCCAAGTCTCGGTCCAGGGGTGCTCCTCGGCCTTCTTCTTCTTCTTCTTCATCTTCCTCAGGATCGGAGGATGGTGGGGGGAGAGTGATGTGATCAAGGGCAAGTATGTGGCCAAGGATATGTTGCCTGACCTGCTGCGTCATGTGAAGGAAAATATGGGGTTTCCGGCTGATGATGTTCCCAGTACCTCTGGCGGTTCCTTGCTTCGCCAATTTCAGTGTGCTGCCCCTGTGGTTTTGCCTGTCCATCCTTGTGTTCGGGAGGTTTTGGACCGGGAATGGAAGGATCCGGATCGGATTATGCTTCCTCGCTTCATGGCTAAACTCTATCCTCTTCAGGATATGGCGAAGAACTTGCCGGACTCTGTTCCTGTAGACTCTTTCGTGGCTAGTCTGGTGAGGCGCACTTCTCTGGCCGAGGACGCTGTTGTGCGGGATCCTGTTGACAAGCGGGTGGAGGCTTCACTGAAGAAGGTCTATTCTGGTTCTCATCTGGCTCTGAGGGCGGGCATCTACGGAACTTATGTTGCTCAGTCCCTTCTTTCTGACTTGAAGACTTTGTATGGGTCTATGGATAATGCCACTGACTGTTCGGTTATCCTTGCTCACATTGAGCGTCAGGTGGAGTTTCTCTCTGACGTCTCCTTTGATGTGGTGCGTGCTTCTGCCCTCTCGGGGGGGGCTTGTGTGGCTGCTCGTAGAAACCTGGTCCTCAAGGATTGGAAGACTGATTCGGCCCAGAAGACTGCTGCTCTGAGGTTGCCTTTCAGGGTTCCATGTTGTTTGGGGCTGAATTGGAGGGCAAGCTTCATCGTCTGTTCAAGGAGAAGAAGCATTCCTCTTCTTTCAAAGTACCCTCTACTGCACCTGCTTTTTCTAAACCTAAGCCCTTCTTTCGGCCCTCTTCTCACAGGCAGTTTTCCCGGGGTCGTGGCCGTTTTCAGCCTGGTCGGGGCCGGGACAAGAAGGCGAAGTCCCCTCCTGCGAAGCCTCGTTCCTAACTATCTGGGGTCCGAGGTCGGATCCTTGGTGGGTGGTCGGCTTCGGTTGTTTCTTCTAGCTTGGATGTCCTCCTGTTCAGACTTATGGGTCCTGGACGTGATCCGCTTGGGGTACCGTGTGGAGTTCTCCTGCCTGCCTCCGGTCTCGGGGGTCCGTCCGACTCCTTGGCCATCCTGCCCATCCAAACGTGCGGAACTGTCTCTGGGGGTTCAGTCACTGTTGGACAAGGGGGCTGTTAAGGTGGTTCCTCCGGGGGAGCGGCGCCTGGGGGTTTACTTAAAGACCCTGGACCCAACCCCTTTGCCTTGGACAGACCATATGCTGATCCCAATGCACTGGTCAATCAATCCCACCACTGTCACTAAACAGAAAACGAGGATACGCACCAGACGATGGTATAAGCTAATACCAGGGGAATGGGAATCCATGCTTCGGGAAACCATGAGTCCCCTGCCCACGGACCCCAACTCCGCTGACAGAGAATTTAACGACTGGCTAGTTCTTCCCCTAGACAGTCTTGTTCCCCTTAACAGTACCCTAAGACACGTCAAACGGGCCACCCCCGCTCCCTGGTACACACCCGCTCTCAACACCCTCAAGAAAGAGTGCAAAAAGTCCGAACGTTCTTGGAGGAGAAACAAGTCGACACCGGAGAAAAATGCGTACCAGTCATCCATGAAAGCATACAAACGCGCCCTCCACGACGCAAAAAGTGCCTTCTACGAGGAAAAAATAAAGGGTTCCTCTTGCTCAGCTAAGGAGACATTCTCCATCCTTAAAGAGCTCCTCCATGTCCCCGACCCCCCACAGACACCTATGGACCCCAAAGCAGCGGAGGAAAAATGCGTAAAGCTGGCCGTCTTCTTTGACGAAAAAATCAAAAGAATCATCACCTCCCTTCCTGTCACTAAACCTGACATCATAAAATCCAAGGACCCATCGCCAACAACCAATAAGCCACATCTAGCGGCACTCGGCCCAGTCACAGAAGTGGAAGTGATGGCCGCACTCATTTCAACCAAGAGCGGAGCCCCCAGTGACCCAGTGCCTGTACGGTTCGTCAAAACCATCCCTCAGGCCATAGTTCCTCAATTGACAGCCCTTATTAACACCTCACTGGCACTGGGAGAAGTCCCCTCGAACTGGAAAGAGGCTATCGTCAAAGGACTCCTTAAGAAACCATCGCTAGATCCTGCCGACCTATAGACCCATCTCACTCCTCCCTTGGATAGGCAAGGTGGCAGAAAAACTAGCAAATAAAAAATTATCACACTTTCTGGAGTCAAACCATCTCCTAAATGACTCCCAGACGGGCTTCAGACCAGGTCAGGGCACGGACACCGCCCTCCTGGCTGCAGTAGAAAAGACCAGGGAAATTATCGATACAGGAGGATCAGTGGCAGTGGTCCTCCTGGACCTGAGTGCGGCCTTCGACACGGTCAGTCACCAGGTCCTGACTCACCGTCTCGATAATATCGGGGTAAAAGACAGGGCACTAAAATGGCTCTCATCCTTTCTCTCCCGACGCTCCTTCCAAGTATGGGAAGGTGAAAGCCGCTCCCCCTCCATTCCCCTCCAGTGTGGCGTGCCTCAGGGCTCATCCCTGAGCCCCACGCTGTTTAACGTGTATATGGCCCCACTGGAGGAACTGGTGTCACCTTTTGGAGTATCTATAGTCAGCTACGCCGACGACACTCAGTTGGTGGTAACGCTCTCCCACCCCAGGCTAGAGCCCTCTAATCTCCACGACTGTCTAACCAGTGTACATCAGTGGATGAGCAACTCTGCCTTGAAACTAAATGGCTCCAAGACAGACATTCTGCTCCTAGGGCATAACACCACGAGCCTCCCCCCGAACATCTGGCCCGCCTGCATGGGTGAACCCCCCACCCCCAAGACTGAGGTCAAGAGCCTCGGAGTATGGCTAGAGACTGATCTCTCCTTTAGGACTCAGGCAAGAAAGACAGCCGGCATCTGCTACGGACTACTGAGATCATGCAGGAAGGTACTCCCCCTACTACCTTTCCAATCGCGCCTCCTGCTGATCCAAGGCCTAATTTTATCGAGGCTGGACTACTGTAATGCCATATACCTAGGATCCCCAGAAGCCTCGCTCCAAACTCTTCAAAAAGCCCAAAATGCCGCAGCCCGACTCCTCACAAACACCCCGGCAAGAACATCTGCCAAGCCCGCCCTGAGGACGCAGCATTGGCTCCCTATTAGGGAAAGAGTAACCTTCAAGGCCCTATGTCTGGCCCACAAGGTACTGCACAATGCTGGCCCCCCTATTCTTCGGAACTGGATTACTCCTTACCGACCCACAAGAGCGCTCCGCTCCGAACATGGGAACTACATCACGGTCCCTAAGGTGAGGAAGGCCCGGTTCGGTGGCCGCCGCTTCTCGGTCAATACGGGAAAAAAATGGAACACACTGCCCCTGAGCCTCAGAACAGAACCAAACCTCCTAAAATTTAGGAAGGCCCTCAAAACACTACTCTTTCCCTGAGCCATCCATCCCACTCCTGACTATCTTCCACTGGTGGTAATAGGTTCAGCGCTGGGATACCCCTGGGGGTGACTACGCGCTTTAGAAATCTATAAATAAATAAATAAATAAAATACTCCATCATTTTTCTGGTGCCCAAGGTGACTGGGGGGTTTCGCCTTGTTCTGGATCTCAAGGCCCTGAACAAATTTGTGCTGAAAATTCCATTCAAGATGGAGACCCTTCAGAAGGTTATTCCCCTGGTTCTCCGGGGTCATTACATGTGCACTCTGGACCTTCAGGACGCATATTATCACGTGCCTGTCCATCCTCTCTCCAGTCCCTACCTCCGCTTCTGTCTTCTGGGGGTCCATTACCAGTTTGTTGTTCTTCCTTTCGGCCTAAGATCGGCTCCGAGGGTGTTTACCAAGGTGGTGGCTCCCTTGGTGGGCTTCTTGCACCTCCAGGGGATGTTGGTTTATCCTTATCTAGACGACTGGCTCCTGCATGCTCCCTCCGCGGAGCAGTTGTTGGTGGATCAGCGGTTGGTGTGTGCGGCCTTGCGGGACCATGGGTTCCTGATCAACCTCCCCAAGTGTCAGCTGCTGCCATCTCAGGACTTGCAGTTTATAGGGGCCCGTTTTCGCACGGATTTGAATCGTGTGTTCCTGCCCGTTGCTCGGGCTGTGACCCTGTGTGCGCTGGCTCAGCGGTTTCTGTTGGGTTGGTCCTTTCCGGTCCGTCTGTGGTTGCGCCTCCTGGGGTTGATGGCGGCATCGGTGTTCACGGTGCCTTGGGCGCGTTTCCATCTTCGTCCTCTTTGGTCCTTCCTGTTGGCTCGGTGGAATCCCTTGTCAGGGGACTTGTCCGTTTTGGTTCCTGTGTCCCTGTCGATCCTTCCGGCCCTGCGCTGGTGGACTCTGCCGTCCAGTCTGAACAAGGGCTTGCCTCTGCAGTATCCTCCTCCGGTGGTCCTTACGACGGATGCCAGCGCTCTGGGCTGGGGGGCGACTTTGGGGTCGGAATGCCTTCAGGGGAGGTGGTCCCTCTTGGAGGGTCGTCAGTCTTCGAACTGGCGGGAGTTGTCTGCTGTGTGTCGAGCTGTCCAGGGGTTTCTGCTCTTTCTGCTGGGCCAGCATGTGTTGATTCGGTCGGACAACTCGGTGACTGTGGCGTACTTAAATCACCAGGGAGGTATCCGTTCTCGGTCCCTGAACGCGGTGGTGTCCCCCTTGGTTTGCTGGGCGGAGGGCCATCTTTTGTCCCTGGCGGCTGTTCATGTCCGGGGGGTGGACAATGGGGTGGTGGATGCCCTCAGTCCTTTTTTTCCTGCCTCCCTGGAGTTGGCCTTGACACCGGCGGCCTTTCTTCTGGTGTGCGGGAGGTTTGGTCTTCCTTTTCTGGACCTCTTTGCTTCCCGGCTCAATGCGCAGCTTCCCCGATTCTTCTCCTGGGTTCCTCAGGAGGGGTCTTGGGGGGTGGATGCCCTGTCCCTTCCATGGCTGGCTCACCTGTTGTACGCCTTTCCCCCTCTGGTTCTGATTCCTCGGTTCCTGGCTCGCCTGTTGGTGGAGGATCGGGAGGTGGTGGTGCCTTTCTGGCCCCGCAGGTCTTGGTTTCCCACTCTCCGCCTGTTAGCTGTTAGGGGTCCGTGGTTCTTTCCGTTCCCTCCGTCTCCGTTGAGGTCCTCTCCGATGTTGCCCCTGCGTCGGCTTCGGCTGTCGGTTTGGCGGTTGAGAGGCAGGGGTGGCGTAATAGGGGCCTCCCTGCCCATTTAGCCTTGGCTATTCAACAGTCTCGGAAGCCTTCTACCCTTCAATCTTATGGGAGGCATTGGGGTAACTTTGAGCGTTGGTGTCTTGGCCTGGCCTTGTCCCCTTTGGTTTGTCCTTTGCCGGATGTTCTACAGTTCCTTTGGGATGGGTTCGAGAAGCGTTTGTCTGTCTCTACTCTCCGGGCTCAATGGGCTGCTATCAGGGCTTTTAGGGCGCCTTGGGGTAACCTTCCTGATGTTGATGGGTTGGTTTCTCGCTTGTTGCGCAGTTTTGCGATCTCCCGCCCTGTGGTGCGTCCTTCCTTTCCTCTCTGGGATCTTCCCTTGGTTTTGAAAGTTTTGGTGGCTGCTCCCTTTGAGACGTTGGAAGAGGTGGATATGAAGTTTGTCACCTTGAAGGTGGTTTTTCTGGTGGCTATCACCTCGGCTCGTCGCCTGGGGGAGTTGGGTGCCCTGATGGCTAGGGAGCCTTTTCTATCCTTTTCTGCGGATGGGGTGGTTCTTCAGTTGGATCCCTCTTTCGTGCCCAAGGTCTCCTCCCAGTTTCATCGTTCTCAGGAGCTGGTCCTTCCGGCTTTGGGTTCTGATCAGGTGGACGTCGGTGATCTTCCCTGGTCTCTGCTTGATGTTTGCCGGGCTTTGAGGGTCTATGTTGATCGGACCCGTGCATTTCGGCTTTCTGACTCCCTGTTTGTCTCTTTTGGTGCTGGCTCCAGGGGTAACCATGCTTCGTCTTCTTCCATTGGGCGTTGGTTGAAGCAGGTTATTGTTCTGGCCTATTCCCTTTCTGGTTCCCCTCCCCCGGCTGGGGTTCAGGGGTGTTCTACTAGGGGGATGGCTGCTTCCTGGGCGGAGGTTCGTGGGGTGTCCCTTTCTGAAATTTGTAGGGCCGCCACTTGGGCTTCTGCTAATACCTTTGTTAGGCATTACCGTATCCAGAATGTTCTGGGGGATGACACTAACTTTGGTTTGGGGGTTCTTCGGGCTGTGTGTTCCTGATTGCCCTTCTTTTCTTTACATGTGCTGTTATTTTCAATAATTTGCTGGGTTTTGCTGCACTGCTGTGTCCTGGTGGTTTGTTGTTTGATGATGGCCGGTTGCTGCTTGGGTATTCTCACTTTTTCTTAATGAAGGGGACGAGGACCGGAGGGACCTGGGGGTAATGTCCTATTACTTACCGGTAATCTTCATTACTCCGGGTCCCGTTGCCCTCGTCCCCTTCATTACTTCCCTCCCTCCCTCCCGGGCTGTCCGGCCCTCATCTTGGGCTTGGTGGTTCAGGAGGCATGCTGGGTACTGTACCCTTATGTACTCCCTATAGGGAGAGGGAGGGGCGTACCAGCATTCCTGCTTTTCTTTTTTCTGTCTAAGAGATGGCTATCTCACTTTTTCATAATGAAGGGGACTAGGACAACGGGACTCGGAGTAATGAAGATTACCGGTAAGTAATAGGACATTAATAGCTATAAAACACTCGCCCCTCTAACATACTTCGGTCTGTGGTATGCAAGGTGCATAAAGAAAACGTTCTCAAACACCGGCTAGGGAAGCTGCCATTTATCTTGCACCTTCCTTCATGGCAAAGGGGGCACTCTTCAACTGACTGTCGTCTATGCAGAAATGAAACAGAGGACATGGCCTACCCGATTTGCACCTGCTTTCATCGAAAGCAAGGTAGGGCTAGGCTATTTAAATCCGAATTTAACGTTTGGAAATGACGGCAAGCAGTGATTGTGTGTTTTAATGCCAACGACCCGCAGTTGAACTGTAAATTAGTGAAGCTCTTATCCATGGCAGAAGCAAGTGTATCAAGGACTCCTACGGCCAGTTGAAAAGAAAGAACAATACATTTTAAAGTTAAACAGTTCAAGACAAAACTATACATTTTAAATTCTAATCTTAAAATGGTATTCACCGCCTATTTATACAAATTGGATTTGATGAAATATGAATTTTATAAATGTATTTTTGTAAACAGTTTTTTTTAACCATAAACAATAAAGAGTATGCATCTATCTACTTATTGCAAATCATCAGATCCACCCACTTGCCCTAAACTGGGTTGAACTTAAAATAAGCGCGTGCGTTGGTGTTGGTCCACTCAGTTTATTCGCCTGATCCTCTGTCAAATAGCAACTGCGGCTGCGAGGTTTGGGGTCCTCTCCAGCTCCAAACTTAACTTATCAAACACCCATACTGTTGTGAATTTTCAAGAACACAGCCTGGTTCCGTGGATGGTCATACCTGCTACCTACCTGGGATTTAAGATCTATGCTAAAGTTGATTGCATTGTTCAGTTAAATGGTGACCCCTTTCTAAAGTCAGTTATTGCCAACATGGGATCATGGAATCACCTTCCAATTAGCAATACTGGATGTTGTAATATTTTCCCCCTCCTCCCATATTCGGTGAGGAAGATACTAGTCCAAGCACTGGTCATTAGCTGCTTGGATGACTGTAATGCTTTATTGTCGACCGTAAATTAGACAGTCTTAAATAAATTGTAAGTTGTTTAAAACATGGCAGCACGTCTCATCAATTATCTTCTGGGTCGGATGACGTCTTCCTCTCTTCTACACTCACTCCGTTTGCCGATTCGTAAGAGAAGAATCAACTTCAAGGGCTGCTCTCTGACACACAAGTCCTTGCAAGGTAAAGGCCTGAGTTATCTTTCATCAAAGCTCATCCACTATCGCCTAGGCAGAGCTTTAGTATATAGATATATATATAGAGAGAGATAAAGCCCTGCTTACAGTCCCATGGATCAGCAAATCTTGAACAGGAGACAGATGTTTTTCATACTTAGCACCCTAGTTTTGGAAAATGCTCTCACTCCATACACGTCAATATGCAAATCATTATAAATGTAGTTAACTTCTTAAAACATCATTGTTTGTTTCCTAATTAGGTGAATATTCTGAGTATAAGCTGCACAGCACCAAGATATCCCTCCTGGGGTGATTCACGAACTTTATAAATTAAATGAAAAATAATATTTATAATTGTGAAAATGGATATCCTACCTACATTTTCCTATCTCTTTCAGGCGATCCCCTTATGACTCCTGATTCTTTTTCTAAGTGCCTTGAGGGGGTCACAGGTAGGTTAATTTAGGGATACAAGAGGGAAAGAAGAGCTACATGCTACCTAAAACTTCCCTTTAATTAAGGAGGATCGTATCTCCTGGATTTTAAGTTTCAGTTATGGGACACTTTTGGTTCTCGTTGTTAAGAGTATACTAACTCATCATGACCCATGTTTTTTTGCTCTACCTAATTGCCTTGGTACCTGACTTAAGGGGCCTCATTTATGAGGCCGTGCATCACTTTTACGCCGCCGGTGCGTCACTTTTTGTGACGCACCAGCAGCGTAAAAAATGTGCCTTGTTGCACCATATTTACAAAGTGACGCATCTAGGTAGATGCGTCACTTTGTAAACCCCTGCGCTACATGATACCTACGCCAGGTATAATGTATGCAGGAGGGGCGTTCTGATGCAAGAAAGAGTCATAGAAGTGACGCAGTGAAATCTGTAAGATTTCACTGCGCCCCTTCTAGGACACAAATGCGTCAATTTCTTACGCCTGCCTCACAGCAGGCGTAAGACTGACGCAGGCCCTTTCACATGGGGCTTGCCCCATGTGAAAGGACACATTGCTGGAGTTGCATCACTTTTGTGACACACTCCAACAATGCGTCACTTTTGCGCTTACAGATACGTCAGAAATACTGACGTATTTGTAACTCCTTGCGACATGATGCGTCATATCAAAAATATGACGCATTAATCATGCCGCAAGGAGTGCGCACTGAGAAGTGACGCATCGCTGCTTTCACGCAGCGATGCGTCATTTCTCATAAATGAGGCCCAAGATGTTTTCCTTATAGACGTTCTGATCCTAATTATTTCAAATGGGTACAGTTTATGATCGTCAATGAGGTCTCCCAGGTCTGGGGGGAAATCTGCACTAGAAACTCTCTTCCACCTACACATCCATTTACACCATTGTCGGGCAATCCTAATTTATCTGCGGATAGAGAGGATGAAAGGTCCAGCCTGGCCACAAAATTGAGTGCTAAGCTTGAACAGCCTATTTAAGTAGAAGATATTATCAATACTCTTTATCCGACCAGTCAGCTCATTTAGCTTATAACTTCAGCAATTTAGGATTGCTTGTAAGTTATATTATACACCAGAAAGAATTTACACTAGGTCCACGTGAAATTCTAACCATAAGACCTAGGGCTAGATGTAGGTAAATCTTTTTTACCGATTCTAAAATACCGAATTTTACCGATTCGGTATTTTAGAATCGGTAAATGAGATGTAGGTAATAATTCGGCATTTTTTACAGAATCGGTAAGATTCGGTAATTACCGATTCGGTAAATTTACAGAATCTGTGTTTTTTAATGCCCTACATCTCAGTATCCAAATACCGGTCGGTAACGGCTGAAAATCAGTATTTTCGGCTGTTACCGACCGGTTTTTAGATACCTACATCTGGCCCCAATTGCCCAAAATGTGGCCAACATGCTGCAGAGATTATTCATATGTTTTTGGGATTCAATCTGCTTGAAGCTTTATGGTCTGGTGCAGCTTCTCTCCTTCCACTTGGGTCATGATATTCAGCTATCAGTTAAGGATATTACACTAGCACATAAACTAATATTAGCCCGAGATTATCCCTGGTGGTATCAATAGTGATTAATGCTGCTCGGCTCTGTGTTGCTAGATCTAGGGTCAGTTCTATGCCCCCTGCTGCATTGGATGGTGGGCACTTTCCATACAGATCTTTGTACTGGAGTCAGCTATCTTCAAGGCAAAAGGTGTTAAGGGCGCGCCTGCCTTAATCATGCATGGGCCAATATATTTGATAAAGGCTGAGTATTTGGTTGTGTTTTTTCAAATTGTGATTGATAACATCCTTTCTATGTTGCTGCTCTGTATAACGAGGATTTTTGTTTGATCTTCTCTGTTTAATATGTTATTGTGTAATCACATGCAACTCAATAAAAAAAGCCATATGTGTTTAGTGATGTTATTTTTGCATACAAGCGCTATACAACCCCATTTTAGAAAGAAAGATCCTGGAGATTTCTCATAGCGAAAACAATGTTTCCTGCATTGTGTTTCGCCCATTTCCTATAATTATTTTAAAATAATTAAGCATTGATTTAGGATATGGTAATACATCAGAAACTGTATGGCAATTGATAATGGCAGTCAATTATCCTTTCTAAAATGTTAAGTATATTTGTTAGTTTCCGTAAAAAATAGAGACAATGCTAACAAAGAACAAAGATTAAGTACTGACAGCACCACTTTCCTTCTGAGTCCTTAATGGGCTCCTTCCCTTTACATAAAAGAAAATAGATGTGCTGGAAGTACTGTAGCAAATAAATACATTCGTGTGGTTTTGAGAATTGAGAATTGAGAATACCCACTAATGGTGCTCACTTAGAAACATTTACATGTAAACATTTCCTGTTCATACTCTTTTATGGGAACATTGGTCTTAAATTCCCGCCTTCTGTAGCAAAACAAGAAATGCATGATTTTATAACACAAAAGTAGAAATTTATATTTTATTTTAGTATTTCTAATAACGTTTTCTTTTCCGATTCTAAGTTGAATCATTGTCTGCTGGCCAGCTACTGATTGTAATATCAGGGATAAATGAGACAATTATAGATGTTGATACATCATTTCGGTTTTAATTCAAGTAGTGCATAACTAAATCAAGTAATAATTAAGAATACATATATTCATATATAATTAATTAGTACATATATTTAAGAATAGGAATAGCTACTCTAAATTAACCAAATATATTTTTTTTCTAGTGGGAATGCTTTTGCTAGAAAGGGCAAATCAAGAGAATCTGTTTGATTTATTTTTATACCTAGATTGCATTTATTGTGTATTTGTAAATATTCCTTTAAAGTAGATGGTGCACACTGGCAAGATGGGAAGCAAAATAAGGACTTGTGTACAATGCCAACTTAGGAGTTTATGTA
The DNA here is from genome assembly GCF_964261635.1 of Lissotriton helveticus. NCBI lineage: Eukaryota > Metazoa > Chordata > Amphibia > Caudata > Salamandridae > Lissotriton > Lissotriton helveticus. The sequence continues at coordinate 401,854,494 of NC_136069.1, read as the reverse complement.
TCTGAAGATCTTGGAGCGCATGGACTAATACATCTGCATATATATGTCACGGTAATTAAGGATCTATTTAATCACTGACAGTTCTTTGCAGTAAAAAAAAATATTCATAAAAGTCAAACCAATTAGCAAAAGAATACGGCCATAAATGTACAGAGCAGAAACGCGAGAGCTGTAGTGTGAACAAAAGAGGAATTAGTCAGAGATGTAGGGTGAGGGTACAGTGAATGAATACATATGTACATAGGCATTAGAGATGCCATTAGATTGTTTTTTTTCCGTGTACCCAAAAATAGAAGCCTGTTCTGAAGCGATCAGTTCAAGTAAAAAAAAGTCACAAACCTTAAACCTGGGAGAAAGTTATCATTTCAGTTACAAATTGCAACCTTTCAAACAATTCATTAAAGCTACAAGGGGCCGGGATACTAGACCACCACTAACATCAGTAAAGAGGTAGTTACTCACTTTCTGATTTTGGGTCTCTTCCAGTGAAGAGAAGTAGAGCACTATTTAGACCCAGTCAAACTGTTGCACTTTGCCTGGCAATGTGGTGAACAGTTGCATTAGCTTTTTACTTACATAGTGTTCTCACTCATCATTGCATCTTATCCACATGGCATTTATTATTTTCATTCCCTTTTCGGTTCCCCTGGCTTCACCTCTTTGCTTGTGTTTTGCCTTGCCTTTTCTTGTGCTGCCTTACACAATTTTTCTGTAGAGTCTTCCCAGTGTCTGCGATGCAGCGAGCACAAGGTAAGTTGTTTTATTAATTTATTTATTTACTCTCCACTTTCCCATTGTATGTCCAACTCGTCTAGCCTCCCCACCCTCCCCCGGCCCGCCTCACCACCCCACAACGTCACCTGTGCAAGCTGCCACTGCTGTAGCATCCTGGGGTCTTCCGATTGTATCCTTGTCAGCTCCAGGCTCATTCCATCTTGTGCCCGCTGCTATAACCAGTTACCCCAATACCATCTGTCCTATATCATTTGGTTACCAGCTGAAGAGCTTATTTGCCATCTCCCTTTTGTCTATCCTACAGTGAAGCTCTACCCACTCTGTAACATCTAGACAGAGTGGTGCTGTCCCTTGTAATCCCTTTACACAGATTAACCCTGATTGTGTATGGATGTCATTCTAGGATTTCTCTTTCACTCCCTGCTTCTCCTCTGCTTCCTACATCTGTTTGCGAGTTCCCCAGAAATTGAGGGACACATTTGGAACCTGGCAATATGGGAATGGTCAGATCAGTTCTTTGAGTCACACCTCCAACGTTGTAATCACTTACTGCACTTGCTTGTACGTTTCATGGGTTCTTAAATGAAAAGGGGATTGATGAAGCCAGTGCAGTAATGCGACAGTTCTTGTGTTTCTCTGCTTGATCTGCTGGTACAAACTATACATTATAGATTAAATATTCATGAAGTGCATCTCCAGTACACCTACCATTTACTAATTATTTTCAGTCTACTCTTGCGGTTCATTGTAAAATCATTGTTGTGTAATTATAAAGAAACCCTTTTTTGAAATAATTTCAGTTTAATATCATGTTCACAATGCGTACAATGTATTGCGCTGCTTACTTACAAATTTTAACAAACATAAAATTATATTTATGCAACAAAATGGGCATATTAGAATATTATTTACAGGAAAAGGCTGAACAGAATCTTTCATTCATCAGATTTAATTTCTCATCCATCGTTATTTAAATACATGAAAGGTATTGATTGTGTTCAGAGAGTAGGTTAAGTATGGCTCTGATGCTCTGTTTACTCTGTGGTGCTGACAAAAGCTAATCCCTTTCATTCATCACTACAAAGAGTCGTCTCAGAAACAGAGGCAAAGAAAAAAATAATGATACATCCCTTTAAATGGCAATCTGCTCCCCCACGTCAGTGTCATACATTCATTCGCCATTCTCGTTAAATGACGTGCACAGATAGTCTGCGATAGAATGTCAATATAAATTCCCATCATACTTTATTTGTTGTGGCAAGTGGGGTTCTACGAAAGTGGTTCCTCAAGTCAGGATGCTATTCTGTTATCATGTGCCACTTCACCAAACGCGTCAAACGACAAAAAGAACGGGATCGCCATTTCTAAAAATTGACACTGCCCCCTATATTTATGAAGTGAAGTGGCGGCCGTGCTAAAATTCTATGGGGCACATTTACAATCCCCTATCGCCACGGAAACGTCACTTTTTGTGATGTTCCCGTGGCGATAGGGGCTGCGCCTTATGTACTAGGCACGTTAAGCCACTTAACGAGACTTAACACTGCCTTGTACATAAGGCACCCTTTCATGCTATGCTTAACGTGAAAGGGGCATGAGGTGGGTGTTGTGGTGGGCATTCTAGTGCAACACCCATTGTATTTGACGCTTCCCCCTATGTACCAGGGTTGCGTACATAGGAGGCAGCGTCAAAATTAAGACCAGGACAATCCTGGTCTTAAGATGGTGAAAAAAGGAGAAATTATTATTTCTAAGGCAGCACACTTGGAGAAAACAAAATGCAATGGTGTGTTAATGTACAGGAAGGTGTCCCTTTGTGTTCATGAACAAACCTTTTAAAAAAATGCCATTTTGTCATTTTCATGTGTGGTTCATATAGCAGCATACATGAAAGTTACAAAAATGGCATTTAAGGATTGTTTATATGCAGGAAGGGGCACCTTCCTGTGCATAAACAATCCTCCCCTGCACACAGACACCCTTGTACTCTGGTGCAAGGGTGCCTGCACTGGTGCTAAGTTGTGAAACAATGCGCCATCGCAGTGGGAAATGCAAGGCTGCACAATATTCTTATAAATATGGTGCAGCCTTGAATTTCAAAAGTGGCGAAGCGAGTCATTAGGCCCAGGAAGCTAACGACACGCTCTGCCACTTCATTGTACATATGGCCCTATGTTGTTGGACAAAACTGAGAATGGAGATGACTTTTATGAACCAGTTATATCCCCAATAGTAAGTGACGCACTGTATCTGTTTCTTCTATAGCTATGCTTTTCTACAATTATGCATATTAATGCTCTATTTTGCAAATTGTATGTGGTGTTACAGCCATAACTAATCCCATTCTGTAAAACACAGATGCATCTAGAGAGCTCATATTTTGGGTAAACCACCGATTTAATTTTCTGATTTAAGTTACTATGCTGAGCTGCATATAGTGTAATATTATCTTATGGGCAACTATGTACAATACTTTCAGCGTGCTGTGCACAATGCATTGTACAATAAAGCAATACTGTTTGCATAATGTTCGTTTTCTTACCTGATGGCTTGCTGAGAAATATTTTATGATTTGGGCATGTATTTACTTTTGTTGTAAACTGAATTAGTTTTCGATGGATGCCTTGAGGACATGCTGCCAGGCTGTCTTTGATATCTGTGACACGCTATTAGTATTCAAAAATACATCTGCTTAAGTACCCTGGTGCGTGTGCGCTAACCTTGCTTTTATTGAAGATGATTTTAACATTGCTCTCTGTTTTCAGGAGCGACACATATATTCATTTTGATGGAAGGGTGTGTAATTTAGGAGGGAGCTGGTAAAGTGATTTTTGATTTTATTTTATGAATACATAAAAAGTTGCTTTCAAATTACCTGCTTAGGAGTGTGCATTTTCACACAGTACCTTTAGGAACCCACTCTGCCCTATTATCGGGCATGGCCTGGCAAGGCACGTATTTTTGTAGAGGTTATTTTTTCATTAGGACTGCACATGCCCTGGTCCAGCGGTATCTTTGCCGACATAAATGTGGGTTCGTTTCGGTACATGAATCTCATTTTTTTCCCAGCAGCCTGGGCATGGAGTAGGTTGTTACCTGATTTTCTGTTTTTTCTGTGTGACATTAGTAGCTGGGATTACGCTAAAATCTTCATTCACCATGCTACTGGGGTACTTTTAACAACTGGAATTGTATGTACTTCTGTTTTTTTCATTGCTATTTTATTGTTTAATTACAAAGTCATAATGTTTCAGATATAACACAGACAAAACTCCATACAGCCATACACAGAGGAGTTTCATTATATCTAAACTGCATCCGAAGCCTCCCTCTACCCTCCATTCTCCTCCTCTTTTACAGAGAAGCAAGAATAAAGTACTCGACACATTTTATACAGGGTTCGATCCCTCCTCATCATACATCTTTTTATCCGCTTAGGCCTTCCCTATATGTATGACAGTGTAAGAGGTCGTGCAAAATCATTAAGGCTCCTGATCAGCTTAGATTTGCATGTGAACTGCATCACACCTCAGAAGGTGACAGAGAAGAAGGCAAGTACATAGGGAATATGAAAACTCCCATCTCCGAGGACTATCCCGTAAATGTAGTCCCCGCCAACCCAACCCACTACCAGTCCCTGTCTCAGCACCGGAAGTCGATCACCTTGTGGCCTGCTCGTAAGCAGCCACCAACCGGAGGTCCCATATCCCCCATTGGATAACATTGGGCCTCAGCACTCTGCACCCGGCCGCCCTACTGCCACTGAGGGTGGTTTGAGAGAGCAACCTTGACCCAGGGGGACCCCTGAGTCTAGCCCCAGAAACCAACCCCACAACAAAGTACTGACCTCTGAACCGATGACACTATTTTCTCCCATGGGATAATTTGACTGTTTTCTATGAATAAGTTTTGATGTGTGGAGTTGGACAATCTATGAAAATCTCTAAAACTGTATCCAAATAACTAAAACGCTTTTACTTACCTGTTTACAGGAAATGTCCCAGTGCAGTATTCAGGTATACTGCACTGTGTAATAAAAGTAATCCGCAAAGTAATTTCCATGACCTGCTATTGAAAAGACATAACAAAGTATATGTACAATATTCCAAAGTATTGCATTACCAGTAATTGTACTGTAACCAAACAAAAATATATATACAGCTGCATTTCAAAACTGTATTATTACTGCAAAGTATAAATCACTTACCTGTGCCAGACTTGCGTGTTTCTAGGAAATAAAATAACCCCCAATTTCTTTTTTTTACACAAAACCAATTGGTCTGAAGTTCAGTCTTTGAGTGGGTGCCATCATTTGCTGATTGTGTGTACAACAAATGCTTAACACGACCCTTTGATAAAGCCTTACTGCTCGACCACACTACCACAAATAGAGAGTAAGATGCTATGGACGTTTACCTCTGTCTACCTTTGGGGTTCCATTGGACTCTGTGCATACTATACCTCACTTTGTTGTGGTATATACAGAGCCAGCTTCCTACAATGTCGACCTCAGAATGGCGCTCTATAATGTTCCCATTGACTTTGCGATGTAGACTCTCTAAGTACACTCTCCCATCTCAACCTAGAATGCCACCAGGGTTGCATTTGTATCTAATGTAATACTGTGTAGATATTTGAAATAAGACTTCTTGTGGAATCGTATGTTGGAAAGAGTTTTTCGAATGATTTCACCTTCCTTGTAGACAATGTTAATATAGGAGAGAGCCCAATGCAACTGTAAGGAATTGGATTATCAACAGGTTTGGATAGCTACCCACAGCAATGAACAATCAAAGTCACTAAATTAACCTGAGCTCAACCCCTGGTGGCTATGGTCAAAGCAAACCTGCTTAAATTAGGGCAATGTGTAAAAGATATATGCAGTACCAAAAACACTCTTTTTGTTAAATTATGTAAATCCGTTCATTAGTTCCTGAGAAATGTAAAGATCAATAAAAAGCATGCCGATCTTGTGCCTGAGATCCGATTGGCTGCCAAAACCTCAAACTAGGAAGTGTTGACAGCCATCTTGTGACTTGGTTGAACCAATTCAAAAGCAAAACCTAAAACAAATTGAAAAAGGGGCAGGGTAGAAACACCCATAGCCCCTAGGCCTATTCAGGTCTGTTCCGGGGACCCCTAGGCCCAAAAAAGCATTTTTCTAAAACAATGTTGGTGGAAGTTGCGTTGGATCCGCAAATCCTGTTGAAAATAAAAAAAAAATAATCATGGTCTCCCACGCTTTGTTTAATTTAGGCCCCCATCTGGGCCTGGCCCCAGGGGCAAAAAAAGTAAAAATGTGTGGGCCTGTGTGGGCCCCGCAGCCCCGGGGACCGCTACCTCACTGGGGCTACTATACTTAAATGCGTGCGGGCCACATGGCTTACTGATGCCTCGGGGATCTCACCTTCCTGTAGCTATTTTCAGGATAGGAGGGGAGCCGCGTGGCCCCTATCCTGGATTTGTATATGGCCCTGGGGACCGCCACCCCCCAGTGCCGGCTCCAGCAATGTCCTGGGGTGCCCACCTCCAGGACATTGCTTTTTGCTATGACTTGGTGGGAGCACTGCTCCCGCCAAGCCATAGCAAATTCTGCTCAGCTTCATGGAAGTGAGAGCAGTAAAAATGCTCTCGCTTCAATGAAACAAAGCAGGGTTGCTTTTGGAGGGAGGGAACTGCATGTTTGCAGCTCCCTCTGTCCAAAAGCATGCTGGCTCCCACAGGAGGTGGAGAGCTGGCAGGGACCACAGGGGCCTTGAGGCTCCCTCGAGGTGCCTAACAAGAGGCTATTCCCCAGAGGATGGGGTCCCCGGGTCAATATCAGCCAAGGGAGAGGGGCCATGCTGACACCCATCCCCATTTCAAAAAAAGGGAAGGCTTGGTCCTGGGGGATAGGGTCCCTGGGGCCGAAATAGGCCTGGAGATGGGTGCCGAGTGGCCCCCTCCTTTAAAAAAACTAAACTAAAGGCCTGCCCCAGGGGATGGGGTCCCCAAGGGCTGAATTTTTTCAAAGAGCACACAGCCCCCCTCTTTAAAAAAATACATAAATGAAGGTGAGGCACCGAGGGATGGGGTCCCCGGGGTCAACATTGGCCCAGGGAAGGGGGGGCAAGCAGCCCCCTTCACATGAAGTTTAAAAAAAATAAAAGGAAAACTCCGGGCCCCAGGGGATGGGTGCCCCAGGGCCGTAATCAGCCCATGAAGGGAGGCTGCACAGCCCCCGCCCAATTTAAAAAAAAAGACTGGCTCCGGGCAAAGGGGTCCCTGGGGCCAAAATCGGCAGACGGAACGGGGGCTACGCAGCGCCCCTTCCCTTTAAAGAAAAAAGTCTGGCAAGTCGCCGCAGGCCACACCGCCTTTACCATCACTGCACAAACTCATCTCCTGGCGCAGTGACAGTAGGGGAAATAAATCCCATTGAAGGCTGAGGGTCTTTTGGGGCCAACAAGCCCTGTTGTTAACTCCAGTAAGTCCCAGACAGCGGGATTGCTGAAAGGATTTAAAGACCATGCCCCCTTTCTCGACCACTCCGCAAACACGCCTCCTGGAGTTTCTGGTTAAGTAATTAATTCCACTTTAGTCCTGAGGGCCTCAGGACTAAAGTGGACTATTTCCCCCAACTAGTAGTGAGCTAGGAGGTGTGCTTACAGAGTGGTGGAAAAAGGGGGCGTGGCCTCCGACCACCTTTCAGCAATCCAGCTGTGTGAGCCTTAATGGAGTTAACAGGAATGATCGTTGGCTCCCAAGGACCCTCAAGAGCCAAGGGGACTTCACTGCGAAAATAGTAGCGCACCAGGATGCATGTTTGTAGAGTAGTGGAGAAAGGGGGTGTAGACTCTGAAGACCTCTCAGCAATGCAGCTGTGTGGGCCTTACTGGAGGTAACAGGAGGGCTAGTTGGCCCCCAAGGACCCTCAGGAGCCAAAGGTACTTCGTCCCCCAAATAGTAGTGCACCAAGAGGCTCGTTTGCAGAGTGGAGGAGAAAAAGAGCGTGGCCATTAAAACCTCTCAGCAAACCCACTGTGTGGAACTTGCTGGAGGTAACAGGAGAGGTAGTTGGCCCCCAAGGACCAGCAATCGCCAAGGGGACTTCATCCCTCTACTAGTAGTGCATCAGAAGGTGTGTTTGCCGAGTGGTGGAGAAAGCGGGTGTGGCCTGCTATCAGATCTCTGCAATCCTCCTGTATAGGAGGGGTAGTTGGCCACCAAGGACGTCCCTAGGGGCCAACAACCTCCAGTAAGTCCCATACATTTGGATTGCTGAGAAGTTGTCAGAGGCCACACCCCCTTTCTCCAGTACTCTGCAAACGTGCCCCTGGGATACTACTAGTCGGGGGATTAAGTCCCCTTGGCTCCAGTGGGACCTTGGGGGCCAAAAACCCCTTGTGGTACCTCCTGTAAGTCCTACACAGCAGAATTCCTGAGAGCTGTTCATAGGCCCAACCCCCTTTCTCCATCACTCTGCAAATGTGACTGCTAGCCAAAGTTAACTAAATAACAAAGGTTACAGGGAAGTTATAGTTAGCAAACAGAATTTGAAAAACCTTAGCAATTTGCACAATAAAGGTTCCAGGGAGGTTATAGTTAGGGTCAGATTATACTCATACAAAAGCAGAGAAATTCAGCCATTATAGTTACCTGAGTTAACTATAATTCTAACCCCGCAATGCACTGCTTATGACCTCATATATTACATCACTCATGACATGGTCAGTGACATTACTGATGACATCACTGATGACATCTCAAATGACATCACTGATGACATCATACAGCAACTGTGAGGGTTTTTAAAATATGTATGAGTGTTAAATATATATACCATATATATTGATGAATCAGTGGCCGTATGAGTGCCTGTATTCATGATTCAGTGGGTGCATGACTGACTGTATAAGTGACTAATGAGATGGCTCCGTGAATGTATGGGTGAGTGTCTAGGTTTTGACAATATCTGTATTAGTATATATATATATATATATATACACCTCAATGGTCTTAACAATACGGAGGATCTTCACTATTTCCTATAAGTCAGTATCTTTCTCCCAGCAGATTACGTTATGAAAAAAGATATTTGAAAGAATAATATTTTAATTATGCTTCCCAAAAATATATAGACAATGATTACCTTGCAGCCAATTACATTTTAAGCATTCATGCAGAAAAATAGCTTATTTAACACACTTCAAAGCACTTTAGAAAATATTTATGTACATTATCACAAATGCACTAAATTTTATATTGTTTTTAACAGTATAAAATGTTGTATTTAAGGTAGCACTTGCACTTCTTTTAAAAATAATACTATATCATCATGAATTTTTAACTTTGGCATGATTGAAACTCTAATAGTCTGAAGCCTTAATAGGGTCATGTTCATTAGAGCTTGAATACAATAATAGGATGATTTTATCAAGGCATTATGATAACAATGCATTTTTGCACAATTATTAATGGAATATTACTGTGTTTTTAGATCAGAATTTATACATGGTTTTAACTTTGGATTTATTACCTTGGTTAATTTAATTAAAAAAAGATTGTAATATATGTTTATATATATGTATTATATATCTTTTTAGAGCATTTATATATTTATTTATTTATATAAATGAATGTTTATTAATGAATTGGTATCAGATAAAAATCAAGTATTTTACTCTGATTTTAAAACAACAATGTTAAGTAAAACCGATGACCCAAATTAGAAAACAGACTACAAAAATATGTTGTATGCCATTGTGATGATAGGTATGTTCTTTATGTTTATTAGTCATGTGCTGTTGAAATGGAAATTAGAAATGCAGAATAGCTTTCCCAATATCAGTGTGATCAAGGACTGAAGAAGTTTGAAACGCGTCACTGAGGGAAATAAATACATCTAAGGCATACCTTCCCGTGGTCCGCGTTTCTCTGTCCCTTGGCGGGGGATTGCAGGAGAGTCGTTTGGTGGTGATATATATATATATATATATATATATATATATATATATATATATATATATATATCTCGATCCTGTCCAGATGGCTGCCTTGTCTTAAATCACGCGCCGCCGCCAGCAAACAGGACACAGACCCAAAATCCGTGCTTCAGTTTTTTATTTCCCCAAAGTCAAAGACGTGTTTCGCGGCTTATCGCCGCTTGTTCACTCGACAAATAATCAGGACTTGGGAAGCATTTTTAAAGTGGCAGTGCATCATATCAGTGAATCACGTGTTGTTTGATCTCAATGGACATAGAAGACAAACTCTATCGCAGTTGTTTGCAATGTTCAATACTGCTTGTTGTCCAACATTTGAATATTTCTTATTGTGCAACAAAACGCAATACATACACATATTGATAAAATAGATATACTTATAATAGTTAAATACTCGTTTCGGTGCCTACTTGACTCATGGGTTTACACTCTGCGACTCTGGGCAATAGCTTGCTTAATCTCCACTACGGCCCCTCGCGGCGGGATGCCTGGCTTTCACCTTGTGGATACCCTGCTGGGGTTATCTCACAGGGGAATACCGGGACGGGTTCCCAAGGCAAGCGCCTTGATGCCTTCGGGTGATACGTGCGCTATATAAAATCGCAATACAAATACATACACCTGTATCTTGTTGGAAATTTTTCTGTATCCCCTTCCATCGAGATAACTTTTACAAAAAAGTGCCTAAAGTGCTGGTGAAAATTAAACTAATACTGTTAAATAACAGATTTATTCTACTATTTAAACCTAATGTGCAATTACAAGAAATATTGGCATAACTGCCGTGATGGCTTTTGACTCTTCTATGTTTACATCACTTCATCGTCATCTGTTTCTTTTTACATTTATATTCATGAACATCAACTTTATCCATACAATCTATCTCATTGGATATTATCAGTATTAGACTCACTCAAAGTGCAAAATATAAAATATTCTATTTGCAAATGCTTAAAAATATTTGATAATATATAAAAATATTTGATAAAACATCCCAAAATTGTCTATAAAAATATTTGTGTCGATAAATATTTCTCAATACCTTGATACTAAAATTCATCTATTTACACACTATCTATTCTTTGAGTGATATTGATATTATGGACCACTGTTGCTATTTCCCTCTCAGTGCAGGTTCTCAGGACATGCATGTGCCATATCTGTTAGCTCAATCAGGTTACGTGCTACTCTAAACAAGTGTATAAGTCCTCTGTTAAATTCAATCCCTGTGGGTATTTGGAGTCTAGTAGTAATATATATCGGGTCTCCAACTTGCGTAATTTGCCTTCTCTATCCCCTCTGCGTCTATTTGGAGGGATTGCATAAATAAGATAATAGGACAACCCTTTATTGTTTGATCCGTGGTGTTCCTTAAAATGCCTCGCCCCTGGATAGGTGTTGTCCATATTGGTTATTGCGCGGAGGTGTTGGAGTATTCTAACGTGAGCTTGTAACTTGGTACTACCCATGTATATAAGTCCACATGGGCATGTTAAGACGTATACAGTGTATTCCGTCTTACAATTTAACATTTTGGTTATTTTATAAGGTTTAGAGTTGAATGGGCTAAGATAGGTTTTGGTATTGGTCCCATGAGTGTATGCCTTGCACGTTTTGCATTTTCTGAACCCTTTGAGATTTTTGTACCAAATAGGATTCGCTATTATTTCAGGATCAGATACTACAAGGCAATCTCTCATTGAGGGAGCTCTGCTGTATGTAATGGATGCCCTCTGTGGTAACAGAGGTCCTAATATAGGGTCATTGAGTAAAATGGGCCAACTTCCTTGAATAATTTTTTGAAGTGCCTTGTGCTGTTTACTGTATATATATATATACACATATTAACTACTGGCGGTTGACAGTAGGTAGTTATAGTTAGGACCTATTTTCCATAGGAAATCTGCAACATTCTATTTGGAATAACTTTGGCGCCGGTTGACAAATCTCACCAAAAGTTTTAAAACTGGGGGTAATGTTTTTTGACTACTGAATTTTGCCTTAATAAGGGCACGTGGCTATTATTTAAGGTGCACTGAGTTAGTGGTACATTTGGTGCTCAGCGTGTGCTCACCCTGCGATGATGCGTGATTATAGCAGTCTGCACTCAAAGCATTGACTGTTGCATACTGTACTGCATGAACTTTGAGGGGGAAAAAAAACTACCATCAATGGTTATCAATTGCTCTGCAAAGTAGGTCTACTGATTGCTCCCCATAACAAATTAAACAATTGCATTTCACGCAGTGCATTCTAACTTTCTCAAAATGGGGATGTATGTCTGGTGGCGATGTTGAAGGTGATGCCCCAGAGGTACTTGGTATTGCCGGTGGTGGAGGTAGCTTTGGCGCTGTGTTCTACATTCTTTGTGAACATAGTTCACAGGATGCTGGGATTACATGTGTTTGCGCATACTAGCAGTGCCACAAGAGTATTTTTTCACTGTGCCTTAAATAAATGAAGGCTAAATTCCCTACTGTCTGTAGTGTAGATAGAAAGCTGAATTCAAGTTGTGAATACTACAATCCGCAGTGTACAGCGAAGCCACTAGTCAGCACAGTTAGAAAAGAATGCTTTTTTCACTTATTTAAACAAAATGTAAATACATACAAAATAATTGTCTCTGCATTAAGTAAATCAAGGCTGAATTCCCTACTGTCTATAGTGTACTTGTAAAGCTGTTTCAAGTTGTAAACCCTGCTGTCCGCATTGTAGATCTTAGGGTGGAGTGCATCATCTGTAATCATGATTGAAGTGAAAGATTGAACATGTATAGAATACATGTTTAAAATATGTATGTTTCAGGGACATTTAAAAGGGACAGTATGTCTCACCGTGACATAAAACTGTTCACTCTTCTTTGCGATGATTTATGGTGCACTGAGTTAGTACTATCTTTGCACTGAGCTTGTACGTATCCTGCGATAATGCGTAGTGCAGGGAGGCTGCACTGGGAGCAATGCTTTTTGCCTAGTGAATTGTGTCTTAATAAGGCTACGGGGATATGACTTGAGGTACAGTGAGTTAGTGGTAGCGAAAGAACTCAGTGTGTGCGCACTCGGCGATGGTTCATGGTTTGGGGGGTCACAGTGTTAAAATGTCTCTTGTCTACTGGAATGCGTCATATACAATCACCATTCTACCTGAATCGTGGGCCGTCACAAACTAGATCGAAGGCAGTAGTCATCACTGACATCAGAAAATTCTTTTTGTCGTATCCTTTAACAAAATCAGAGGACATAAAGTACAATTATCTCTACCTTAATAAAATCAAGGCTAAATTTCATGCTGTCCTTAATATAGATTCAAAGCTGAATTGAAGTTGTGAACCCTGCTGTCAAACACTGTAATCGAAGGCAGTACTGAGCACAGATATGGACGAATGATTTTTGTTTCTTATTTTAACAAAAACTGAACACATACAGTACAATTGTCTCTGCATTAAATAAATCAAGGGTGAATTCCCTACTGTCCGTAGTGTAGATGCAACGTTGAATTCAAGTTGTGAACCCTTCTGTCCACAGTGTAGATTGAAGGCACTACTCGACACAAACATCGATGAATGCTTTTTTGTCACAGTTACCAAAATCTGAGGACACAGTACAATTGCCTCTGCCTTAAATAAATCGAGAAGGAATTTATGCACCACTGGTACCAAGTTGTGAACCCTGCTGGTCGCCGTGTATATCGAAGGCAGTAGTTGACACAGACATCAAGGAATGCTTTTTTCGTCACATACTTTAACAAAATCTGAGGACACAGTACAATTGTCTCTGTCTTAAATAAATCGAGAATGAATTCAATGTTGTCTGTAGGGCTGATGTGCTCCTGGTATCAAGTGGTGAACTCTGTTGATTGGAGTGTACATTTGAAAGCAGCACTCAGTACAGACATTGAGGAATGTTTTTTGTTGTATCATTTAACAAAATTGTGTCTGCCTTGCATAAATCAAGGCAAACTTCAATGCTGTCAGTAGTGTAGATGCAAAGCTGAATTCAAGTTGTGAACCCTGCTGGTCGCAGTGAAGATCGAAGGCAGTAGTTGATACCGACATCAAGGAATGCTTTTTTTTGTCGCATACTTTAACAAAATCTCAGGATACAGTGCAATTATCTCTTCCTTAAATAAAGCGAGAATGAATTCAATGTTGTCTGTAGTGCTGATCCGCTTCTGGTATCAAGTGGTGAACTCTGTTGATCGCAGTGTACATTTAAAAGCAGTACTCACTACAGACATTGAGAAATGTTTTTGGTTGCATCATTTAACAAAATTATGTCTGCCTAACATAAATCAAGGCTAACTTCAATGCTGTCCGTAGTGTAGATGCAAAGCTGAATTCAAGTTGTGAACCCTGCTGTCCGCAGTGTAGATCGAAGGCTGTAGTTGACACAGACAACGAGGAATGCTTTTTTGTCACATACTTTAATAAAATCTGAGAAAATAGTATAATTGTCTGCACCTTAAATAAATCAAAACTGAATTCAATGTTGTCTGAAGTGCTTATCCGAAACTGGTATCAAGTTATAAGCTCTACTGATCGCACTGTAGATCAAAGGCAGTAGTGACCACAGATATCGATGAAGAATTTTTGTGACTTATTTTAACAAAGTCTGAGGACATAGAGTACAATTGTCTCTGCCTTACATAAATCAAGGCTAACTTCAATGCTGTCCGTAGTGTAGATCCAAAGCTGAATTTAAGTTGTGAACCCTGTTGTCCGCAGTAGTCGATACAGACATAAGCCTGTGGTGCTGTTGCGCTGAGTTTGCAATCAGCCTGTACTGAGGAGGCACGTGTTCATGGTGGCAGCCACGTGGCAGGGGAGGACCTTCGCTGTGGTGGAATCTCTTCTCTTTGCAGAATTGAACCACGCCCAAGGCGTAGCCTAATTATTTATAGTCTTACACTGACGTTGCGTATGTTGGACCAGCCCACTCCGCTTCTGCTTCAAAGGGTGGGGGAACACAGCTACGTGATCAAAATATTCCCCAGTGTCTGAGATAATATGGTTGCGTCCACTATGCAGTACACTACACGTATCAATGGTATATCTACAAACGGAAAAGTTTTTGGTTTGTATAATGAATTGTGTACAGCATTTCACCGGTAGTCTTGGTGTTGTGTACATTATTGTTGATCTGCAAATTCTTTCCCTTATACATACTTAGTTGTCACATCTCTTAACATTGAGCTAGTGTGCTGTTGACAGGATATATTATTTTGGGAAGGTTTGTTGTCCTGTTTTGCGCTGCCTGTGAAGTAGTAGAGGGGAAGGGTTTAGGAGGGGTGGTGGTAGTGGTGGTGGCGCTGGGTATTGTGATTTTATTTTGTGTTGGAAGTGTTTAATTATACCTCTATCACATATTGCACTTTAAATATGAGTATTGGATGTAATTCACGCAGTACATAGTCGATGTCCTTACACTAGTTAAATGTTGATGTTGATTTGTTAGTGGTGAGTGGAACGATTGCCTGTTTCTTAAGTAGCATTGAAGATTTGGTTTCTTGTTGAAGATATGGGGAAGTGGTCAACATTATAATTAGGAATTGTCATTTAAAAAACCTTTGAAATTCACTGAAAAATCCATAGGTTTCAGGCAGGTTATAGTTAGGAATATCATTTAAAAAACCTTTGAAATTCACTGAAAAAACCATAGGTTTCAGGGGTGTTATAGTTAGCTGGACATTTCACTCATACAAAACCATTGAAGTTCCTCCGTTATAGTTAGTTGTACTAACTGTAACTCTCGTGCCCGAAATCCACTGGTGATGACATGATTAGTGACATCACTGATGACATCACTGCTGACATCTCAAATTACATCACTGATGTGTTGTCATATATATATATATTTGATTTTTGTGCAATAAATCTCTATTGAGATTAAACTAACGAGAGTGCTGGCACTTACTGTTCAACAGCAGCGGAGTCTTATATATATATATATATATACATACATATATATATATAACCTACTGGCGTTTGCCAGTAGGTAGTTATAGTTAGGACCTAGTTAACATAGGAAAATTGCAACATTCTAATCCCAATAACTTTGGCGCCGATTGACGAATCTTTGCAGAACTATCAAAACTTATGGCCCACTTCGGTCTGCTCCTATCTGGAAAGTTTTGGGGTGATTTGACAAGTGGGGGCCGAGAAAAAAGGGGATCCCAAAACGTGATTTCTCCATGCAATTTTCTTAGGAAACTTTAGACACGGCTACAGCCCGAACTGCTGAACGGAATTACACCAAATTTGGCAAAAAGATAGCCCTTGGCTCAGAAAGAACCCTTTTTGTTAAATGGTGTAAATCAGTTCAGTAGTTTTTTAAATATTAATGGAAAAAGAAATGTATATATGTGGGCGGAGCCTAGCCACACATCTCATCGTGAGATCTGATTGGCTGTCAGCACTTCATCCAAGAATGTTGGTAGCCATCTTGGGACCAATATACATGACAGCACCTCATTAAAAAGCAATGCAGCTAAAAGAAGGTTTTAAGACTTTAGTTACATTATAAATCAATTGTTGATGGTACCATACACATTTTAGGAATTGTGGTGTGTTCTAAGGTGATTTTACCATGTGAAAAAGCCTTCTGCTGGGATATCATGAATCATGTTCAAGAGAAAACTATTTTGTCATGCTTTTCCCACAGAGGTTTGGAAGGTGATCTATAAGCTAAACTGAGAGCATATTTTCTGTAAATTGACATTACCTTTCTCAGTCATGTGAGAATGAAGTCTGACATTCTCAGTAAAACATGTTCATCCAACAAGGGCAGAGACTGTCAGTTGATTCCAGAGTGTTCTAAAGAACAACTAGAGCGCTAACAGTCCTACTTATGACAAACGTATTGCACACCTGAAGCCATCTTGATTGGAATAAAGTGGTAACTCTTAAAACATTTAATTTAAAAAGGAACAAAATCAGCGGGTTCATTTTGCCATAGAAAGTATGATTAGTGCTACAGAAAGAAAAATTAGGGCATATTTTGAGTGACTTCTCAAATCCTTTTCATTTTCATAAAAAAAATCTGACATGCAGACTTTCAATACCAGCAGCAGACTTCCCTGGTGAGCAGTAGCTTTACTACAGTGATGTAATAAGCAACTAGAGTGCTAACATTCTGAATTTATGGCAAATGTGTGACACATCTGAATGCCTTCTTGATGGAATCAAAGTAAAAAACTGAAAGTATTTCCTACTGAGGAGACTGTAGTAAATGAGGAAATTAGGAAACTTCATAACAAATATGTCTCCCAAGATGGCCACGAGAGACAAGAGAGCCTAAAAGTAGCAGAAATATTACCCGGATATAGCCCAAGTATAGCCCAATGACAGAATGTCCCAGAGTGATCTAAAGAACAACTAGAACGCTAACAGTCTTACTTATGACAAAAGTATGCCACACCTGAAGCCATCTTGACTGGAATAAAGTGGTAACTTGAGGAACAACCGGTTCAGTTGCCTGGATACGGTTGATTGACTGCAGTCCAAGCAGAGGGCGGCATGTGGCGTTGGGCCAACCTCTTAAGTAAATACCACTCAGGCAAAGACCACAGGGAGTCCCGTAGGTAATCAATCACCCATGACACAGGGCTGTAACCAGGCATCGGATAATCAGCCAAGGCCACTGGCCGGTGCATTTCCACCAAACACCCGCCAGTCTAAGTCACTAGATGGATTAAAAACTGTACCACCTATCCCAGGTAGTTTGAATGTACATACAGGCTCCAAGCTCCACACGGCGGGCAGTACAACAAAGCATGGCACCCTGTTGATATTGTCCTGGAATCTGGCAGGCTTGCCTAATAAAATGGCGTGCCCGGTTTGGGGATCGTTTATTGATAACAGCGATATATCTCTTTTTCAGGAAACTTGGGCCAGAGAGGCCCAAACACGCATAGGCTTTGCCTCTTCCAACATACCGGCGCGATAGGGGGCAAGGGATCCCCTTCAGGGGTCTAACCATGTGGGTGGGCGCTCATTTGGGCTGCATGGCTAAGCCTATGAATACACGGTCTGAGGATGTGCAATGTGTGATTCTGAAGTGGCCTAATGACTTCAGGTTAGCTCTAGTCAATGTGTACTACAGACCCGTAAATATAACATCCGAGTCAAGAACTATCGAGGAACTATCTCTATTCCTAGATACCATTCCATCTGGCACCTCGATTATGGTAGGGGGTGACCTAAATTGTCAGTCCGAACCATTAACTGGCTTAACGGATGATGTGGAAACCGAAGAGGA
Organism: Lissotriton helveticus; assembly: GCF_964261635.1. Lineage (NCBI taxonomy): Eukaryota > Metazoa > Chordata > Amphibia > Caudata > Salamandridae > Lissotriton > Lissotriton helveticus. The sequence continues at coordinate 401,836,520 of NC_136069.1, read as the reverse complement.
TAATTATTGGGCAATTCCACCAACTGTGGCCCCCGCCCCCAGGGCTTGGTCACCCTTAGCTGTTCAAATTATGGCCTTAACCCTTACTCACTCAATCAGGGCCTGTAATGGCTGTTAGCAAACAGATATTCCTGCAAAGTGCACATTTAATAAACTCGGCCAGCAGTCGCAGTTAGACTACATATTGGTCGTAACCCACCTATGGCCTAAGGTTGTTGATTTTAAGGTTATCCAAAGATCCGAGAGTGACCATAATGCGCTTAGTCTGGAAATGTCTCTTCCCTGTATTAATAAAGAACCACGCATTGGGAATGGAGTCTCTGCCCTAGGGATGACTCTAACCAATAATAGACGAAGAGTTAGGTGGGAAAAACTAGTAGCACGCCCAGAGGATCTGGCCAAACTATACGCTCGGACTGTCCCCGTACTAGAAGAGGTCAGCGTTTTAATTATGCAACCTTATTCTGCTGACCTCTGCAGAAAACTCGGGGCCATACATGGAGAACTAACCAGTAGCTTGGCAGAGGTATTGATTCCCCTGGTAAAAAACGGGCGGCCCAAGGGCAGTTGTCCCTCCTGGTATAATGCTGCTTGTAGAAAGGCTAAGGCAGAGCTGGTCCTATCCTTAAAAAATAACATCAGCAAAACTGAAATCCGAGCCCTGAGATCCAACTATAAGCGATTAATATACTGTCCTAAAGTAGAATGGGATCAGGACAAATGGATGAACGTAATGCTCGCCCTTGAAACTAGAAATCCAAGAAAGTTCTGGGCCATTGTCAATACTGGTTTGGGTGAGATGGTATCGGCAGTAGAAGCTAACATAGCCGCCAATGTGTGGAAAGACCACTTCCGCGCGCTCTATGCAGCGGATATGGGTGAAATTGCAGATGAGCCAGGGCGGATGCTGCCACACTCTGCTGTACAATCTGAGTGGGAGGATTTCACCAATGGAGAGGTCTGTGCTGCAATTTCGAAACTGGCAGCTGGAAAAGCCCCGAGGTTAGACAAACTCCCGGGGGACATCTTCAAGCACGAACCTAAGATATGGGCGCCATACCTTATGGTAATCTTTAATGCAGTCCTGAGAGGCATGGAGATACCCTGTACTTGGCTGGGAGCAGAGATTGTCCCTATCTTCAAGAAGGGCTCCCCTCTGCTCCCAGCCAACTACAGGCCTATCAGCCTTATTGACGTGCCACAACATTTTTTCGCAAGGTTGATCTTAGATCGCCTTCAGGAATGGATTGATGATTATTCGATCCTGAGTTCCTACCAGGCAGGGTTCAGAAAAAAACACTTCAACGCTGGACCAAATTTTTCGCCTTACCATGATACATTGGAAAACGATCTGGGTGGAGGGCGGTAGTCTGTATACAGTCTTTGTGGACCTCCATGCGGCCTTCGATTTGGTTCCACGGGGGAAACTCTGGTCTGTACACTTGGAGTTGGGCATTCCACCCCCACTCCTGAACATAATAATGTGGCTCCATGAGGAGAATTTTGCACGGGTCAGGTGTGGAAAGAATGGATTGTTATCAGCAAGATTCCCCGTTGACAGAGGGGTAAGACAGGGCTGTGTCTTAGAGCCGACCCTTTTCTGCCTCTTTGTCAATGGGGTAATCGCCCACTTGAATGGGGTTTTGAACAGTGACGTACCTAAGCTTGCGGGCATGTACGCGGATGATACCCTGCTGCTGTCCAAATCCCCAATGGGGATTCAACGTGTGCTAGATGGCTTTGAGGCATTCTGTTTAGAACGGGGCCTAGAGATAAATGCCCACAAGACCAAATACATGATTTTTAACCCCCCAACTACTACACGCCCAAATCCTTCCATAGGCACCAGCAGATTGGAGAGTGTTCGCACCTTTGAATATCTGGGGGTAACTATAAATGAGTCGATGACCTGGGCTCCCCACCAAATTAAAGCTCAACTTAAACTGGCCCAGTTGGCTGGGGGAATCCTTAAGCTTGCAAATAAAACAACTATTAAACCCATCCGCCAACCCCTGGAGATATATAAAATGCAGGCAAGGGGTGCAGTAACTTATGGCGGCGAAGTCTGGGGCACTCGTGCAGACCAGAGATTGTTAACGCAGAAAATAAATTCTTGAGACAGTTGCTGACTTTGCCCTCCAGTACTCCTCTGCTACCCTTGAGACTGGATCTGGGTATCAGGGCAATAGATGAGAACTGGGCCTGAAGCCATTAACATTATGGCGGAGGCTCTAGAGTACACCAGAGCTTATAAACTAAAGGCAGGAACTAGCAGAAATCCCAAGTTTACCCAATGTGGGGAAAATCCCATGGCTAAAATACATAAAACAAGAATGTGGGAACCTAGGATTACCACTAATGTGGTCTGACCCTGAGTCCGCTTGTAAAACAGTGTCACGGAAGTATTTGGCAAATGTATATTACGATAGTAAACTCTCTACTGTCATGCGCATCCCACAAATAGGCACCCTAACGGAGTCTTTTCTTAAAGTTAAAGACTTCTACTCCTTTGAGTAAGTTTTAGATGATATTTTCCCTATTTTAACCAGGAAATAGTATTTACAATGGAGGTATGGCACTCTTTCAATCAGAGCCTTTACTAGCAAGTGGTGCCCGTCCTCCCCAAAAAATTGTCCTGGTTGTAAGTTTGAACTTGAGAATGACTTGCAAATACTGTTTTTTTGCCCAGTATACAAAAGGTCAAGAAGGTACTGGCTCACACCTCTCTGCAAAAACTTGGGGCTAAAGCAGTGTATGCAAGCCTATAGGATTTTTAAAACGGATTTAACTATATCGACTGTATTTGCTGTAGCAAAATATCTGGAAGCAATGTGGCACAAGCGCAGGTTCTTACTGACAACTGATTAAATTTGTACATATATGTGGCACAGCTGATTTTTATGTATGCACAATAATTGTTATATTTACTTGATTTTATCTTTTTAATTGTGATTTATTATTATTGCCAATCTGTCAGCACATAGTAAGAACAACCTACTGCTTCTGTATTTTGTACTTTTTTAACTGTTATGAATATCTTTTATGGCTTTGATTGGCCGAAATAAAGATTCAATGAATGGTAACACTTAAAACATTTAATTTGCAAAGGAACAAAATGAGGGTGTTCATTTTGCCATAGAAATTATGATTAGTGCTGTAGAAAGAAAAATTAGGGCACATTTTGACTTCTCAAATCCTCTTCTATTTCATTGAAACATTCTGACATGCAGACTGAAACATGCACGTTGAATACCAGCAGCAGACTTCCCTGGTGAGCAGTAGCTTTACTAATCTAATGAGCAACTAGAGTGCTAACTTTCAGAATTCATGGCAAATGTGTGGCACATCTGAATGCCTTCTTGATGGAACCAAAGTAAAAAACTGAAAGTATTTCCTACTGAGGAGACTGCAGTAAATTAGGAAATTAGGAATCTTCATAACAAATAAGTCTCCCAAGATGGCCACCAGAGACAAGAGAGCCCAAATGTAGCACAAATATCACCCAAATATAGCCCATGTATAGCCCAATGACAGAATGTCCCAGAGTGTTCTCAAGAACAACTAGAGCTCTAACAGTCTTACTTATGACAAAAGTATGGCACACCTGAAGCCATCTTGATTGGAATAAACTAGTAACACTTAAAACATTTAATTTAAAAAGGAACACAATGAGGAGGTTTGTTTAACCATAGAAATTATGATTAGTGCTGAAGAAAGAAAAATAAGGGCACATTTTGAGTGACTACTGAAATCCTCTTCTATTTCATTAACAAATTCTGACATGCAGACTGAAAGATGCACTTTTAATACCACCAGCAGACTTCCGTGTTGAGCAGTAGCTTTACCACAGTGATTCATTCAGAATTTATGGCAAATGTGTGACATATCTGAATATCTTCTTGATGCAATCAAAGTAAAAAACTGAAAGCATTTCCTACTGAGGAGACTGCAGTAAATGAAGAAATTAGGAAACTTCATGACAAATAAATCTCCCAAGATGGCCACCAGAGAAAAAATAGCCCAAATGTAGCACAAATATCACCCAGATGTAACCCACATGTAGCCCAATGACAGAAGTGAGCAAAACTACACCACACAGGGCATGCGGAACGGGAGTGCAGCACAACAATCCATAGAAAGCAATAGGGAGGGGACAGGACTATGCACATGGACAACAGCGAACAGAGGGGAAAGAGGCAATGGTAGCTAGCTGCCAAACCAAGAAGGGACACTGTTTCTATAGTGGGGTGCAAAAAGTCACCGATGCAAAAAAAAGAGGAAAGAATAGAAAAAGGGAAAAGAAGCATCCTAGGTGAAAGGACCCACTAGTGAGGTAGAAGACTACTTATTGTCCTATGATGCCCTCACACACCCCGAGGGGTGTCATGCTTCATCATTGGGTAGTTGCTCCTCGTAGGGCAGGCGCTGCAATTCCCTACAGGTTCCCCAAAGGGTCTCTTTCATAGAGATCTGTTTAGGACTGCCAGGTGGTGCATGCGGGTGTGTGGGGTGAGGGTCCAATGAGGGTGATGAAGGGTGCGTGCAAAGTGATGAGAAACACATAAAAGGGTAAACATGTAGCGAATGTTTCAATTGAATACCCTTGGCAGACATATTGCTAAATAAAAAACTTGCCCCATTCGGCACACTGTGCCTGGGGGTCAAGGGCCACAGGTCGACATGTTTTGGACCAACATCACCATAAGGGTCATTGGCGCTTCTTCAGGACAAAGGCAATAAAATGTTGAGTGCACGTGTGAATGTTGAAATACCCTCAAAATAAGTCAGGGCAAGGCATTCACCTGTATACCTCTAAAGTGGCTACAGCTGCATGATGGAAAAAGCTCCTGATCAACACCTAGGAAAGGAAACAAACAACAGGAGTGAGCATCAGTTTCAACTTGATGTCTCATAGTGTGTCACTGCTGTTTGCACATCGTCAACATTAGGCAATACAGGCTCAAGAGGCATACATGTATACATAAAGGTGGGGCCCTGACCCTCTCCGGTCTCGCCCACAGAATTATAACGTATATGTAAGCATCCTCATCTAGTCGAAGTGTACATAAAGTCTTGGGTGACCATATATATATACAACCAGGGACATTATGCATGCAAAATCTCAGCCGCTAATAGCACCGGTCCGGGAGTTACACCACCTAATAGAGGTACCTTGAAGTAATCGGTACTAGTAAAATTAAATCTTACCTCCTACTGCTCAGAAGGTACCTCCATTGGTGGCAGCAATGGACGCCCGCCCAAAACCAGGCTGTAGAAACAATGCACAGTTTTTTTTAAATCTCCCTCAAGTTCAAAATGTTAGCGAGTATGGTACATTGGATCATGGAAGGCAGGAGGAATTGGGGTAGGAACATGGACTCTGATAACAGAGGACAGGAGGGGCATAGAGAGGTGCATCAAACTGACCCTACAGGGCAGACATCAGGGTTTGCAGCAGCACAATACACCACACAGGGCATGCGGGACGGGGATTGCAGCACAACAATCCAAAGAAAGCAATAGGGAGGGGACAGGACCATGCACATGGACAACAGAGAACAGAGAGGGTAAAGAGGCAATGGTAGCTAGCTGACCATAATGGAAAGACAGGAGAAAAAGCTGCAGGATAATAGACCATAAAGGGAAGGAGGGACGGATCAGGGGCATTACAATAGAACAGACAAGCCAGGAGGGAGGGAATAGGGGTCTGCACATGGAAACAGAGGACTGGGGGTAAAGGGGCAGGAGCAGCAAGATGACCATGGAGGTCAGGCAGGATGGGCACTAGAAGCAAGACACACCATGGAGAGCAACAGTGAGACCATAATGGCATACACACAGACCATGGAGGGAAGGTGGGAGGGGTACAGGGGCAGCTAGCTGGGCACACAGGGAAGGTGAGAGGGGCCATGGTAGCACAGAAGACCATGCATGGCAAGCGGGAGGGTTAGTGGCAGCACAATGGCTATGATGGGTAAGAAAGAGGGTGTAGGGGCATGCACCAAGGACCATGGAGGATAGAAGGAAGGGTCAGGACCTGGGAACAGACAAGAGAGTTCAGGAGAAGGGGCCTCACAACAGACCACGCAGGGCAGGCAGGAAGAGCAGTTGCAGCACAACAGACCAGGGAGGGTAGAAGGGTGTGGCAGTAAAATGGACCATGGGGGACAGGAGGAAGGGGATAGGGGCATGGAATTTGGACAGGCAGGGTGGAGGTGGCAGGGTCAGGTTACAGTCTTCTGACAATGCTAGGCAGATGGGAGTGGAGTGGCAGCTCAACAGAACACTCAGAGTAGATAGGAGTGGTAGGTCCATGGAACATGGTGGGCAAAAAGGATAGAGCAGGGGAATGCACACAGACTTCGGAGGGCAGGGGGAAGGAGGATAGGGGCAGCAAGCTAAGCACAGAGGCTAAGCACGAGGTCAATGATGGGGCATTAAATTGGGCAATGGAGGGCAGGAGGAGTGGACTGGTACATCATGCTAAATGGAGGGCAGTGGCAGAACATCAGACCATGCATGGCAGGAGGGAGGAGGCTAGTCCATGGATTCAGACAACAGAGTAAAGGGAGGAGGTGGATGGGGCAGCAAGGTAACTGTTCAGCTAAGGCGGGAAGGCCAGTGGCAGAACAACGGCCACACAGAGCTGTAATAAGGGAGCAGGGACATGGACTTGGTCAATGGATGGCTTGAAGGAGGGAAGGCATGAGCAGCAAGCTTGGGTGGGAGCAGCACAATGCCAGACCCTGCTTCCAACCCCCACCATCCATTGTGATGTGCATCTTACTTAACGTAAAAAAAAACCTAGAAGTTTGCTGAAAAAAACAAAGATTACAGGGACGGTATAGTTAGACTCAGATTTCACTCATACACAGCCAGTGAAATTCAGCAGTTATAGTTACCTGAGCTAACTGTAACGTAAGCCCCGGCAATGTACTGCTAATTACCTCAGACATTACATCTTTCATGACATGGTCAGTTACATCACTCATGACATCTCAAATGAGCTGTGAATGGAATGGAACTTTAATCGCTGGAACATTCTTTAGGGATAGTGTGTGTATATTCTTTTTTTTGTGTAAGAACCATTATAATACACAATGTGCCCAGATTAATATGGCCGATAGCCTTTCACTTTTAAAGTAATGTGTAGTCCATTATTTATGTTGATGTTTGCAATCCTAAGTATGTTTATTATGAATAAGTCCCTTCGGCTGCTGCTGGCACTGTTACTGCCGAGGTGCTGCTATCTCCTGTATTTTCCGCTGCTACTGGTCCTGTCTTGTGCTGCCCTGGTGGGACGAGGTCCCAGGGTCAAAGCTGCTGCATCGCCACCACCTGCACTCGGGAGGAGGACTACAACTCCCAGAGTGCTATCTTTCACCTCCAGCTGCCGTGAGTTTGGGGGGTTGGCGTGTCACTGCGTATATAGCGCTGCCTCTCCCCCCGCGGCGCGGGTCCCTTTGGCTGCTGCTGGCACTGTTACTGCTGAGGTGCTGCTATCTCCTGCATTTTCCACTGCTGCTGGTCCTTTATTGTGTTGCCCTGGTGAGACGAGGTCCCAGGGTCAAAGCGGCTGCATCGCTGCCACCTGCACTCGGGAGGAGGACTACAACTTCCAGAGTGCTATCTTTCACCTCCAGCTGCTGCAAGAGAGGGGGAGGCGTGTCACTGCACACATAGCTCTGCCTCTCCCCCCGCGGCGCGGGATGCCTGCAGGACGTAGCCCAAACGAAGCCCAGACCAAAGGTGGGCCCGTCTGAGGCCGTCAGAGGCCGAAGGAGGCTGGGCTGGGCCACGTTATTTGGTTCCGGCTTTGGCAGAACCCTCTCTTGCTGTCCTTACCCCTGTCTTGGGAACATCCGGCCATGAATTAACGTGAAGCACTTTGCCAGCTACTGACTTTACTCTATTGTTTGGCAGGTTTATACTTGGGATATCTGGCCATCATTGATACAAAATGAGCAAGCCAAGAGGGGTAGCCAGGACTCTGGATGCATTTATTGTGAGGGCTGAGTCGCTCTTAACGCATGAAATTGACGGAGAGACGGTTGTTCTTGGACCGTGCCACGCTACAGTCTCGTCTGTGGCTGGGGGGCAAGCTCCTCCCAATATAACATGCCCAGACACAGTAAATGCATCACCAGTGAGGACTGATTCTGTCACCCCCAGATCACCCCTGCCACTTCTGGACTCTTCTAATATGTCAGTTCCAGGTGCGTCTTTCAGCAACACCAGGGGATATGCTGCAAAGCTACAAAGAAACACCAAATTAACTGTTCAACCTATTAAAAGGAAGAAAAACGCTGTCATCACTAAGTCTAAATCCAAACCAAAAAATGCCACAAGTGGTCAATCTACTAGTAGCCTATTTGATCATGTGGCTGTCAGTAAAAACTCAGTGGCGACTCAGACGGACATCACCTCAGAGCTCTGGTGTAATGAGGCTGACATGGGCGCTGTTGGGGGAGCTATACCCACAGGGCCTGCAATGGAAGCACTTAAAATGATGCTGGTTAACTTCAAGGATGTGATTGTTAAAATCTTTGACTTGCTTTGGGGAAAACGAAGGTACTGGGACTCTGCTATGGACAATCTAAGCGGTGGGAAGTTGAACAATGCTTTTGATGATGTGGGGGGGGAACCCTATAACATCTGTGGCCAACAAACACGGGCCCAATTTGCAATTGATTGGTATTGCTCCTCCCCCAGACATCCCCTCTGCTAACCTCTGTGTATCCTGCCGTAACCAGAAAGACCATTTTGTGTCTAACCCCACCCCCATGTGAAGAGAAAGCCAGGATATATCACGAGTGCCCAACATAAATAATTCAAATTTGGGCCTAGGGAGTGTAAATTGTAATCAGCCACAGCCGGGTATTATTGCAGCTGACTCTAGTAATGATGCTGAGGATCCCCTTAGGGGCACATGCTTAAGCCCAAATACTGATGTTTTGATCCTACCGCCTACCTCCAGTCCCTATGTGTAAGTTTTGGCCAGTGTTCTCAACCTTGCTGGGGGTTAGAGGGAGTCTTGGTCTGATCTCCGCAATAAATCAGTAGATTGGCTATGCAAACACAAAGATTTTCACCCTTCTTCAATGGAAGAAATTACTATGGCCAGGAGAGTAGGGTGGGCTGGCCAATCGAATAGGAACATCAACGGTGATTGTATCGTCCTTAATTTTCGGAGACCACAAATGGTCCAACATTTATTAACCACTAGAGAGCAGTCCTTCACCCAAAACACTGGTATCTGTGCACTCTCTTCAGGCTATTTCTACAAACCAAAAGTTATCAGATATAAAAGGGGACACTTGTAACACTTTTAAAACCATTGGTTTTGAGAAAAGTGATTGGAAACCCTCAAAGAAATCAATGTATTTTGGGAGTGCGGTATATATGTTTCATCCACCCCACATTGAAGTCATGGCAGTTATCATCGGGTATTCCAAATTGTGATAGTTGCCGACCTCAACCAGAGGTACCTCCGGTCTCAAAGTGCAGTGTCAGAGATAGAGGATTTAGTCCCACAAAAAAGTGTACAAAACAGATTTTACAAAAAAGGAAAAAATCTTTAAAAGGAGGAAAAAACACCCAAATAAGTTTAATAGGGGGTGAGCTCCCTCAGATTGAAAATATATTCATACTGAAAAAGATTGAGTTACTAGATCTGTTGGTATTGGTAAATTGTCGACATGTTTCAGCTCCTTTGGCCCAAAGGGTCTATGAAGCTTTCGTCAGGACTAACAAACGTATACTGATACTCACACGATTTGTGCGGTATTCTTCAATTGGTCATTCTTTGCCAATCGTGATGCTAGGATCAGCGTTCATTATTTTTCTGAAAAAGAGTGATAGATGGACATACAACAATTCGTAGTAGTCAATACAGTTTGTTTGTGCTGCAGGAAAAATTTTGTCTGCATCATTTGTTTGTTGTGGGACAAATATTTGTTCAACATTGGATCACAAACATTTTTGTTACTAAGCTTTTGTGCGTTTTTGTTGGGTTAAGAAACTGTGAAAAAGCGACATCTTAGACAATGGCAGTAACATAAAACAGGGCGTTTTGTAGGCAGTAAGCATGGGCGGATCTAGCGGATCTCGCGTACGCGAACTTGCGGATTTACGGATGCGCAATCCGCGAAGATCCGCGAACTCTAGCGGATTTGCGGATTTTCCCGTTTTTTGTGTTGGCGCGCGTTCGCGCCGATTTTGGGACAAGTTCGCAATTGCGAACTTACTTTTCGGCTCGCAACGGCCGCGACTATGTTGTTTCTACGTCTGGTTTATCATCACAGGTTCACAGCACCCTCTGTTTCACCACTGCCACCCTCTGGGACACCCATGCCACCCTCTGGTACATCCTCACTGCCACCCATTAGGTTTATTTATCACTGTAGATTATGGTGGTTGAAAAAAGCAAGCACACCTGCCCTTCTTCAACTGCCATCAATTAATTTGTGTTTCATTAATGTGTCAGTAATTTTGAAAGTTCCAGTCTGGCTGGCACCTGCTTCCTTCCTTATCTGTAATTTGCTTTTTGTTGCAGTGAAAAAAAATTTTCACAGGACCTTTATGGTCTACTTGTAGCTATTCTATGAGCCTGCTGTTTGGGTCATAGCAGGGTCATAGAATAGTTGCAAACTCTGGAGGGGCCCATCAGGAAGCACTACCTTGAATGTTACTAATGTTAAGTTTGAACTTTTGCACCTGCTCATTGCTTTCAGTTTAGCTAAAATCGTTTTTTTCTGCAATTTCGCGCGTTTTTTGGGGCGCGAATCCGTGCGAGATCGATTTCGGAAGCCGCGAATACGTGCGAATACAAAATTGTTTTTTTTGCGACGTGTATGTTCGCGTGATCTTGCGCGTGTTCGCGAGGCGCTTCTAGCTATACGTTTGCCAAGTTACCCTATCGGTCGTACACGGGCGCGGCCATCTTGTTGGCGTGACGTAATTCCGTTTCCGCCCGCTATGTGTAATCTCGCAAAGTGTGCTGCTCGCTAGTACAATTTCGCGCGTACTCGCAAGGAAAATCTCGCGCGAACTTACCCACGCGGTCGTGAACGGGCGCGGCCATCTTGTTTCTCATTCATTGCTATGGTTCTGGGCATGCTTTCTCTATCCTCTCTCAATCTCTGCCATCCTTTGCTTGTTTGAAGTTTTTTTGATCTAATTTTACTTATTATCTATCCCTCTATTTTTCTAGCTCTATATTTTTGTGTTTTCTGCAGCTTTTAGTTACTTTTAAACTACTTTTTTAAACTCTTTTCTTTTCTTCTTCACTATTCTATTTCTTGTTTATCATTTAACTCTATTTCTGCCCAGACCATGGTAAAGGGAGCCGGGAAGCACCCTGAGAAGGGGAAGGGTCCCGCACCCCGTGCCCGGCTCCCGTGCGGGCGTTTAAGGGGGGAGCAAGTGGTCCCGAGGGAGATTTTTAGCGCGGAGGAAGTGGCGGCACTGATCTTCCACGTCCAGCGCCGCCTCCCCAAGACGATCCTGGGAGGCGGCAAGATCGCGACTGGCTATGGCATCCGGGAGCGTCGCAAGCGGTGGGAGAAGGTGTGCCGGGCCATGTACAAGATCTCTGGGGTCCGGCGCACATATAACCAGGCCACCCACCGCTGGACCGATGTCATGGACCGGGAGCGGGACTTGCTGGACGCGCTCGGCGTAGAGGTCCCCGGGCTTGGTGAGTAGTAGTAGTAGTACATTTACTACTCTGTTTTATCCTGCTCTGTTATTTGCAAATCTTTGTTCTTTACCAAGAGCAATAATGCTGCCGATTACATTGAGGTAAATTATATTTCAAAATCTTCTATGCATTTCAGGTGCACTGCTCTCCTTCTCAGTAGACTTGCTTGCTACTATGCTTCTTTGTTTTGTATGTTGTGTTCAGAAGCATTTCATTGGCCTGAGAAATTATGTATGAGTGTAGTGTAAAGAAAAGAACTGCGTAATGCTAGACAGTAAGGGTCATATTTTCAATTACCGGCGCATCCCTGCAAAGTAGCAGGGATGCGGCAGTAATTGTGTGCCATGCCACCACCACCCATTGGCCCAAAACATCACAGAAGCCTTACGCATCTGTGCCGTAAAGGCAGCGCATTGCTGGAGTTGCGTGCCAACGATGGCGCAGCTCCAGCAATGCTCTGGGGTACCCTATCTCCCCAATGCTGCATCAAGCCGTACGTCGGCTTCAAGTGCGCAGGGTTTGAGTCATGCATCATTGTCCTAAAAGTGACTGATTGACATCTTGTAGATTTCCCTCAGCCACTTTTAGGATTCGTTCCTGCGCAGGTACGCCCTCCCTTGCGCCGGAACGCCCCCTGATGGCGCAGGGCTTTACAACGTGATGCATCGCCCATATGCCCATATGTGTTTTTTTTTTATATATACGCCGCACCAACACCATGGCGAGTCTTTTGTTCTGCCGCTGCGTCACAAAAGGCACGCAACAATGGAGGAAAATGAGCCGCAACTTCCGCAAGGGACTTCTAAATCAGCCCCAACAGACTGAAGTCCAGTCCTTCCTTTAGACACATGGCTATAAGAAGAAATAGTGGCGGTGGTGGCGGGTGGATTGATAGTTTGAGTATTCACTGATCTGCAAGCAGGATGGACTTTGTCTGTCACTTCGCGTGTTGCGCACTGCTGCCTGCAGTGCCAGGCCTAGGCAAACCTCTTTAGTAGTCTGTTTATTGAGTTACATAGGAACTTTCTAAGTCAACGTTCCGCAAATCAGGCAATACGAATAACGTAGTATACCACATGAGATAGATCCCGTGGAATAGTTGTCTATCTATTTGCTATTTTTCCAAAATATTTTGTTATTGTTCTTTTGAAATGTTTGATTTGGTTGAAAAATCTCATCCATGTTTTCTGGTTTTTCTTTCTTTCATGTTGTACATCAGCTCCCCCCAAGGGCAAGAGGACACAGGAGGAGGGTGCTGAGGATGCAGGCCAGGATCGGGCAGGCGAGGGCTCCTTTGCTGGCCCCAGTAAGTTTACATTTTAATAAACAGTACCTATTTTTTCCTAGCGTTCCTCATTCGATTTTTTCTAAATCGTCTTTGATCTTCTTGTAGACTGGATATAAATTCTTATCCTGCCTCGAATATGACTCCCTGTGGTATTACTAGACTATTCTTATTAGTCTGTCTGTGTAGCTAACTAAGATTGGACATTTGGCAATTCCATTGGACTCGCATTATATTCAGCAATACCTCTATGCACTGTCTCCTTACTGACTAGATAGTGTGGCAGAGTCATTCAGCTCCCGAAGTCACCGATTATAGATCCCCAATGATCTCTAGATTATCGTACGCAGGACAAGAGAGTAGTACGGAGTCACAGCACAGTCAAGAAGTGTCAGAGGCACTCATGCTTGCAAAAATTCCAAAACCTTTAGCTCATCCACTCTAGTCTAGAGGAACAAAAACCACAGAGTCTATTTAAGTTTAAAAGCTTTATTAAAAGTAAACACATTTATTAAAATCTACTTTGTCATAAAACTATTTAATTGAAAACGGAAAAGTGGTTAGTGCGGACGATTAATTGGACACATTTCTTGTGGTCGAGCCGAGCTCTCACCTGGTTTGAACTTGATCCTGGTCGTGTTCTTAGGAGTCAAGCTTCTGTCTGTTAGGAGAAAAAGTGGTGCGTGTTAAAAATCAAAAGCAAGCATTCATCAGTTGTGCATAAAAGTGCAGCAAGACAACAGCCTTCCCTGGAAAATGGGACATTTTTACTATGGAGTAGACAGTCACAAATTATTACATTGTATTCTGTTTTTTTAACATTTCTCCTAGACCAAATATTATATAGTAGTGAGTGGTGTATTCTAACATTCTTAAATGTACTTTGTAGGTGTAACATCTGGTGACGGGGCCAGCGCGGAGGTGGCTGTGTTGGACCAGGACTCGGAGGCCTCTGGGGAGGAGGCGGTGCAAGAGCCGGCGGACGGTCCTGTGGGGGATCAAACGGTGGTGGCGGAAACAGGTAAGCTATATATTCCTTACTTATTGAGATTGAAGACTGCATAGTGTGCTTTCTGCACGGGTGTATTACAATTACAAATCAACCAGGTAGTAGTAGCCTCCTCGAAATGTACTTCGACTTAGCTGTGAAGTTTTTGGTGAGAAGAATCCCAATAAGTTCTTAGACGAACGTGATGGATGGGATGAACGAAAAGCGAAAGAAGGGTGTAAGTAAGTGGGACGCGAACTTGTATGATGGCTGGCAAAGAAGAACGATATGTGTTTGCTTGGCCCCCGAGGTGGCTGGGAAGGAAAGAATATGGTATGGTGCATGGCTGGGTCAATGATGAAGCAAGGATGGGTGGAAGGACAGCAGCCTGGGTGGGTGAAACAGAAACTGTATGTGTGCGTATACTTTGACTGAATGGATGCCTGGAGCATGGTATTCTCTGACTCTTACATAGCACATGTGTATCTAGAGAGAGTAGATGGTCGCCAGGTGAAGTAAGTGTTCCCTTGAAGAGCATGTACCACCGCACCCGCACGTCCGTTCCAGTGCAGGGAAGGCAAGGCAAGGAAAAGAAATTGTAAATGTGTCCAATACTACCATGAATAGTAGCAGTACTTTGTATTGCGTTTGCAATCACAGCATATATCTGGTTATTACGGTGGACACTCCGTACCTCTCTTAATGACTTTAGTTTACTTGTAGTACGTCATTCATGTGTGGGTGTATCACTGTTCACTCAATATTAAGCAAAGCACCTAAAGTCATCTCATCTGTCATTAAATACGTCCCATGTGAAGTGATAGATAATCAAATTAGTTAGCTTCTTCATTTTCCTTTTCTAGTACTCATTTGCACTGTAGGGTGAAAGGTAAATTAATTAAGCAGTAGCCCTTGTAACAGAGTATTCTCAGTGCCACCCGTAATAGAAAAGTAATAGCTTCACCACCTGCATGTACTGGACCGGTACAGTAACGCAAGTCTGTCTCACTCATCATGGTGTGCAACTTTTTTTCTCGGGTGCAAGTTCACTGTGCTGTCCATGTCATTCTGCCGGCTTGCATAAGATAACGTACCAATTTCCCTAAACAAGAGAGAAGAAGAAGAATAAGACTGGTGTACTGTCATAGTCGACTGTAATGGAAGTCCATAGTGGTCGTAGAATTTGTTCATTAAACTACCACTAATGTTAGAGCAAGGATGCAGAAGTGGGAGGTTACATAGATACTGTCCTCAATAGTTATGTACTGTGCTTTCAATTTGCTACTTGTACTCTGTGACCCAACTTTCGGCTCAATCACTTTGTGTTATTAATAAGGAGCATTGGTTACAGACTATGTCTTTCTTTCTTCATATAGTTGCTCCTTCCAAATCAACAACAAGGAGGGAGCAGGCTAGATTGGCCCAGCAACGGAGGCTGGAGGCCACAGTCGCCGAATATCGGCGGCTGGTGGCCCTGGAGGAGGAGGAGGACACGCAGTCGAGCGGGGCAACAACGACATCCTCGACTGTGACCACTGCATCCTCCTCCGTGACTAAGCCAGCGGGACCGAGCCGGGCTAAGAAAGACGATCGCCACCGCCAAGCAACCGAAATACCAGCTGCCCCCCACAGGAGCTGCAAGGACCGCCAACGCCGCCTACGAGTCCGCATGTCCAACCTGGAGCAGGAGGTCCTAAAGTAGAAGAACTTGGTTAGGGCCTCCGCTCCGAGCTTGCCACCCTCCGCAAGGAGTATGATGCCCATGCCGCATCATGCACCAGCACCAGCACCCTCCAGTAGTGGAGTGTCCCTTGCCCTTTTTTTATAGACTTTTGGGGGGTGGGATTTGGGAGTTGGGATTGTTTTGGGACGTTTCAAAGACAATCGTTGGGGTTAGGGTGGGTGAGGGAGATTATTTTGTTAGGGCTAAATAAATATATTTTTAAACTTTATCTGACCATACCTGTTTTTTACTGCTTTTCAGTCTGGTGGGTGGGGGGCGGGGGTGTAACAGTAACTTTGTTTTCCTGAACAGTCGTAGGACTTTAGTAGTACAACCGTCAATCTCTTGTCTACTCCGAAATAATACTCCATTATACTACCTCCCACCAAACGCTTATCTTACCTGTAATTTGTGTTAGAAATTAGGGCTAGGCCCAGGGCTGGCTCCAGGTGAAATGGGGATTAACGTTGTCAATCCTGGGCGGGTGACATTTCCTCATTGCGGTGGTACTAGTGGTGTGACACAGTGGCAGTTGCATGCCTATGGAAAAAAAGAAAACGAAACCTTGTTTGTCCTCCTTACTGTAGCATTACAACGGTTACGGTACGATCGAGAAAATAGCAGGTGACAGTACACTAGAACAGTGCCATAATGTAGCCTAACAAATGGTAAAGTATTTGCTTGCAAGTATAACTAGTACTTGCGTTGAATTTATTTGACATTGGCTACTACTACTAGAAGATATAGTACTGAAGCTGAGTAAGTCTAGAAGATATCCTCGTATTCCTTCACCAGCCTGTTGCTGCTATGACCTTATCCTCCCCAGCAAGTGTGTGGAATTATTGATGTCATTTTAGTCAGACATCAAGCAAAACAACACAGCCCGGGGGAAGAGGGTTAGGGTTTGTAAAATGGATGGGAATGGGGGTTTCTTTTTGGGTAGGTTTTGTTGAGAGAAGAAAAAAAAAGCAGAGCATGGACAAACAATAATTGAAGATACAGACAATCTTTGGTTACAAACTAAAGGTAAGCACATGCAGTCACACTCATAGAATAAAAGACAACAATGGATACTGTATCTGTATTGCGTATGTTGTTGGAGTTGTCCTGTTGAATTTGGTAAGTAAGTTGCATGCAGCAAACAATTCCTCTTATTGACGGCACTCCTCCATTCCAGCTGACGCTTCGTCCATCAATGTGGTGACCACTGACAGAAGACACCCTGTCCACTGCCTGCCTGGCGGATGTTGACTGAAACCCGGCCTGTAATTATTGAACGGAAAACAGGAAGTGCTATTACAATACCACTGATAAATAAATAAAAGGTATGTACGCTGTGTGGTTCAAAAAGTGACACTTTGATTTCCCTAATAGACAGTACAATATTTTTGAAATTGCGTGCTCTGTCTGAGTCACCTTTTTAAGGATCAATAAGTATGGCCAAAATATTATAGCGGATCTTTCCCCTCAAGGTAGGTGTACTACTGTGTTTTAGAACAAAATTTGACCTTCCCAGCAATGCTCCCACCAAGACCCTTACTAAAGCCAGTCGCAAAAATGTAGAAGAACCCCAATCATATCTCCAAAAACGATGCCTAGCAGAAAAATGGTTACAAAACGTACTTTGAAAGTAACAGTAGGCCCAAATACAGACCGTGGATTGTATTCAAACCACTTGCAAGCAAGCAAAAGTATCCATAGCCAGCATCGCTCCAACAGTGCTCTACAACAACAGAACCGCGTTGCAATAGAACCCCCCGAAACACATGCAATCCTGCTGCTAGGGCTAACCCTAACGAACCCTAACTTACAAAAAGTGCCAAAACTGGTGTTTCCTTATGGATTTTGTCCAACAAACTTCTAGCCGGTATTAGACCTTCCCAGGAATGCCCCAGGCAAGACCCGCCAACCCACCCGCAAAAAAACACCCGACACAACACCCCCAAACAGCGAAAAAGCTAAATCTCATACTTACAATGTCTCTCGGCCTTCGGTCCAAACGCGGCGCTGTGCAGCTAGGTCATCATCATCATCAATCATCATAACTCCTGTTTTCCACCACGGATTTCCTGAAAAGCAAATGCAATCAAGATTAGACTGTCGCAGCAGTGCTTCGACAGAGACCCCGGCCGCAACCCACCCACGAACAGCAGGAAGCCCCCCAAAACGCTACATTGAGCAAGATGTCAGAAGAAATAGCAAAAAAAAGGCTGTTCCTTATGGATTTTGTCCAAAACACTTCTATCCGGTATTAGACCTTCCCAGGAATGCCCCAGGCAAGAGCCGCCAACCCACCCGCAAAAAACCACCCGACAACACCCCCAAACAGCGAAAAAGCTAAATCTCATACTTACAATATCTCTCGGCCTTCGTTCCAAATGCGGCGCTGTTCAGCTAGGTCATCATCATCAATCATCATAACTCCTGTTTTCCACCACGGATTTCCTGAAAAGCAAATGCAATCAAGATTAGACTGTCGCAGCAGTGCTTCGACAGACACCAAAAATTACCCACAAACCCCCGGAACCCCGCCAAAGAGCACCTCAAAGGCAAGCAAGTCAGCAAAAACGGCAAGAAATTTCCACCTCATATTTGGTCCAAAACACTTTTGTCCATTATTAGAGCTTCACAGCAATGGGCCCAAATCCGTCAACTCACCCGCAAAGAAGTACAACACCCCCACAAGTGCTGAGTCTTTCTTCATTGGGCGTAATCCAGCACTCTGCTTGGAGGGAAATCGCAGTCTGGAGGAGGAGGATAGAGGAGCATGTTCTTCAGAACTTGTGAACCTGAGGAATGTAGACTGCGGCACCTTCAAATCAATAAGCAAACAAGTGAAGACAGTTCTGATGATGGTCTTGTTTTTGGGATTAGGTGATTAAAGTTTGAATTAAATTAACTGTGCAAAACAAAGAAAGAGAGACACAAAGCACACAGGAATAAAAGTGAATAAGGACGAAAAAGAAAGTTCTTGATTGATTGTCTCATTTTCAGGGCTCGGTGTCAGGGAATAAGAACAAGATTTCGTCATCATACTCTGCGAATTCAGGCTGGATGAGGTCAGTGGCACCGAACAGAGAAAAAATCCCCTCATCTACGTTGCTGTCCTCCTCGCCTTCATGCGGCGTGCTTTCTCGTACTTTGTAATCTGGTGGTATGAGGTGCTGATTCATCTTGATCATTGTCAGCCGCTCCACATTTTTGGGCGAGAGGCGGCTCCGTTTGGGAGTTACAATGCCACCAGCAGCACTGAAAACACGTTCAGAAGACACACTTGCGAGTGGGCAAGACAAATAGTTTATAGCCAGGTTGTAGAGCTGTGGCCACAATTGTTTTTTGCCATGCCAATACTGCAATGGCTCATCATTAAGAAAGACCACTGTTGAGTCATTCATATAGTCCTGCACCATCGACTCAAGGTCATCAACGGTTCCTCCACTTTGCTTACTTTTTGCTGTGGCTGTGACATTTTTTCGAGAACCATACCCAAGCAAACTTAGCCAATCCTCTACAACAGCCACTGTTTTTGTTGTGTGTGGTGCAGATGATCCAGTTGCCGGTGTCTTTAACGGCTGAGAGGTCACTTGTGCCCCAGCCACCGGTGCAGAAGTGGATTCTTGTGACTGGGGATGGCCTGCTGATGCTGATGCTGATGTACTGGCTTCTCCTTCAATAACCTGCCGTTCTTTTTCAAACCTCTTGGCTGACCAGGCTAACCAATGTTTGTACTTTTGAACATCTGCATCAGCAAAAGGAAAGAATGCTTGCCTGCCAGCGCCTTTTTGTAGCGTGGATCCAGAATAGTAGCACAAATGTAATGCTGATCTGACTTGATCTTTTGAAGACGTTCATCACCACGTAGGCGATGTAATAATTTCTCAGACAAAATGAAATGTTTTTTTTTTTTCATCTTTTTCAAACTCAGAAGACACCGCCATCAGTTGGTGCTCCAGCATGCACAACAATGGGATAGCTTTTCCCAAATTACAGTCCTCCTGGCTGACTGCACGCGTGAAGAACTCAAAAGGACGAAGCATGTCTGTCAGGCTTTTAACTATGTCCCATTGCGCCGCACTCATCCGCAGGTCCTCCTTCTGAGATGTAGCCTCTGTGAAGAAATAGTGATCGAGTACCGTATACTGCTCATACAGACGCTCAAGCATGTAGAAGGTTGAGTTCCAACGTGTTGCCACCTCCTGGATGAGTGCTTTCACTGGCATTCTACGTTGAAGTAGCAGTCTCCGCAGATGCTTCCGGGCCTTAAAAGAATGGCTGAAATGGTTGCACATTTTGCGGCAGGTGGCCATTACCTCGAACGCTGGACTCTGTTTATCACTCAAGAATTTTTGAACTACCAGGTTGATACAGTGCGCCAAACACGGCACTCTAACATGGTCACCCATGAACATGGCCTTAACTACATTGGCGCCATTATCCGTGGAAACATAACCAATCTTGCGTTTTAGGGGGGATAGCATTGTCAAGACCTTTTTGTTAAACTCTTCCAAAAGGTTTTCTGCTGTGTGACTTTTATCCAAGCCAAACATGGCTAGTGTTGCATGTTTCCGAGCAGCTTTGAAAACTTGGTCCGGGTCAACACCTGCGTTTAGCTTTGCTTTAACACCTGAAAAAGAGACCCAGTGTGCAGTGATGCACATGTAATCATCGCCTGGGCCACTGGTCCACATGTCTGTTGTCAGATGTATTGTGTGAACAGCACTCTTCTGCAAAGCTGCCCCAATCGCCTGCAGCACATCTTCATGTAGTGCTGCAACCGCAACTCTGGCAAAATAGAACCGGCTCGGAACCTTCCATTTAGGGCAGAGCGTTGCCACTAATTCAAGAAAACCTACCGCTTCTACAAAAGAAAAAGGTAGAAGGTCCACAGCTAGCATTTTAGCCAGCTTAGTGTTATACAGACGCGTCAGTGGGTGGTTGCGTTCATATGGCACGTCTGAAGTAAGCATTGTTCTAATGTTGCCCTGGACCAAGCATTTACGGGCTGATAATGACTTCGTTGACCCAATTTTGCTCGCTGGTGAACTTTTGTGCGTTGGTGTCTCACTCGCTCCAACACTCTTAGTGTGCCTCACATTGGGTGTGCTGCTGACAGGGGTACTGGGTGTAAGGGAAGTGTTTGACACGTCTTCTTCCTGCTCGTTATCATCAGATGAAACATCAACGTTTCCTTGAATTTGGCCTTTCTTGATCGCATCTAGGTGCGCAAACCATTTGACAGTGTGCTTTCTCTCAAGATGACCTCTCTGGACGCCGGTACCATAGTTGGTACCTGACTTACCACGACTAACTGCAAGCTTACAAAGGGTACAAATGGCAAACTTTGGATTTTTTGGACAAACAGTAAAGAAGTCCCAAACTGGGGACTTGAAGTGTCTGTGGGACATGGAGGAGGCGGCGATACTGGTGGTGGTGGTCATGAAGCTAATGCCAGATGAAGTGGAGGATGTGGATTGCCCAACTTTTGTACGTTTTGCACTTTCACCGCCACTAATTAAGGTCGAGGTTGACGGAGGTCTCTTCTTGCCAGAAAGAAATATGGAAGCGGGACGAGTTGGTGTACTACTTAACTCCAATGATTGTGGTGTTTCCACTGCCTCCTCATCGACAACATCATCATCACGCTCAGCAGCTCTTCGGGCTAGGGTCAAAATGTCTGTTTGCTGCATGCCCGCTGGGGCTGCAGTGACCTTTATGATGACTGGGTCGTCGTTGGCAGAGTCTTCATCAGCAGCAGTATCCGCCACTTCTTGTTGAGACTCATCACACTCCATAACTCTGAGACTTTGGACGAGCTTCCTTTTACGCTTAACTACCTTTGTTTGTTCCCAAGTTTGATCCGTATCATCAGAAGGAGGTGTGCTTGAAGAGGATGTAGACACCACCCTTGATCTCTTCCTTGCTAGGGGTGTGGAAGACAATGAAGGATCATCAGGAGGAGTGGCTTCCTCAAATGATACCTCGCCTTGATTGTCGATTTCCTGATGTGCCCCTACTTCGGGAGGAACAACTATTGTGGGCACTTGTTGTGACCCTCCATGCACCTCTGCTTGCGCATCTCCTCGCGCTGCCTCTCCTTCCACATGTACTTGGGCTTGTACTTGCACATGTGATTGTTGTTGCGGCTGTGGTTGTTCAACACTCGTCAGATGAGCTACAACAACCTGTGTTGATTGAGGGACATTGCTGCTGCTTTCTTGCGATGAGCCAACATCACTGGTCGATGGTGATTGAAGAAGTATACTGGCTGCCTCTGCAGCACTCAAGGGCTTGGACTTAAGTTGGCGTGGTGGTGGTGGTGGCACTGAGCCCAATGGAGCGGGGGTGCTGCTGCCAGCTTGGTCCCCAGCAGATCCCGCTGCAGCTGCTGCAGGCATACTTTTTTTTTTACTCCCAAAAAAAGTGGCGGGCGGCACACCAGTGTCCTTGGTAACTTGCTTCTTCTGCTCCTTACTGGCACCTTTCTTGCTAGAGGAGCTACGGGTTACTTTTTTTGGGGCCATCTTCTTCAGAGCAGGTCAGCAGGCAGCAGGCAGCAGTTGCACGAGTTGCAGAGGGTTCTGTGTCCAGACGTGACGTCGCGTGACGTTATGCTGCACACACCGCTGCAGGACTTCTTCCTGGCACTGGTGGTTCTATTGAGTCTTCTTGTGCACCTAAAAGCAATGGAAGACAGAGGAACATCAGTTCAGTTATACACCCCAAAAAATCGACAAAACACAGAAAAATGAGCACAATCCCATGCCATCCATGATGTTTACATTGAAGACACCCCACAGAAAGACTAGGGACATGCAAGTATGCAACACTCACTACCCCTGGGCATAAGGGATGAAAACTAGGCAAAATAAGTGCAGGCCTCAGACACTGCCTCTCCTCAAAATGGCCCCCTTAAACCCCAAGCACATGTTGCCTGTACCAGCCAGCACTCAAGATGGCCACCACCACCACCCACATGGCCAGTCCACATCAACAGTACACCCCCAAAAAACAGAAAAACAGCCAGAAATCACCACAATCCAATGCCATCCATGATGTTTACATCAAAGAGAGTGAGACCACACCACAGGCACACTCAGTCCATGCACCACCACCACCCCATGGCAAGCAAAAGGCCACACCAGCAGCCCCCCAAAAACGACAAAAAACAATAAAATAAGCACAATCCCAACCCATCCATGGCCTCAATTATGTTTAAATTCAAGAAGACACCCGACAGAAAGACTAGGCCCATGCAACACTCACTACCCCTGGGCAAAGGGCCACACCAGCAGGCCCAAAAAAATGACAAAAAACAATAAAATCTGCACAATCCCAGCCCATCCATGGCCTCAATGGTGTTTAAATTCAAGAAGACACCCCTCAGAAACACTAGGCCCATGCAACACTCACTACCCCTGGGCATAAGGGATGAAAAGTAGGCAAAATAAGTGCAGGCCTCAGACACTGCCTCTCCTCAAAATGGCCCCCTTACACCCCAAGCACATGTTGCCTGTACCAGCCAGCACTCAAGATGGCCACCACCACCACCCACATGGCCAGTCCACATCAACAGTACACCCCCAAAAAACAGAAAAACAGCCAGAAATCACCACAATCCAATGCCATCCATGATGTTTACATCAAAGAGAGTGAGACCACACCACAGGCACACTCAGTCCATGCACCACCACCACCCCTGGGCAAGCAAAAGGCCACACCAGCAGCCCCCCAAAAACGTCAAAAAACAATAAAATAAGCACAATCCCAGCCCATCCATGGCCTCAATTATGTTTAAATTCAAGAAGACACCCCACAGAAAGACTAGGCCCATGCAACACTCACCACCCCTGGGCAAAGGGCCACACCAGCAGGCCCAAAAAAACGACAAAAAACAATAAAATCTGCACAATCCCAGCCCATCCATGGCCTCAATGGTGTTTAAATTCAAGAAGACACCCCTCAGAAACACTAGGCCCATGCAACACTCACTACCCCTGGGCATAAGGGATGAAAAGTAGGCAAAATAAGTGCAGGCCTCAGACACTGCCTCTCCTCAAAATGGCCCCCTTACACCCCAAGCACATGTTGCCTGTACCAGCCAGCACTCAAGATGGCCACCACCACCACCCACATGGCCAGTCCACATCAACAGTACACCCCCCAAAAACAGAAAAACAGCCAGAAATCACCACAATCCAATGCCATCCATGATGTTTACATCAAAGAGAGTGAGACCACACCACAGGCACACTCAGTCCATGCACCACCACCACCCCTGGGCAAGCAAAAGGCCACACCAGCAGCCCCCCAAAAACGACAAAAAACAATAAAATAAGCACAATCCCAGCCCATCCATGGCCTCAATTATGTTTAAATTCAAGAAGACACCCCACAGAAAGACTAGGCCCATGCAACACTCACCACCCCTGGGCAAAGGGCCACACCAGCAGGCCCAAAAAAACGACAAAAAACAATAAAATCTGCACAATCCCAGCCCATCCATGGCCTCAATGGTGTTTAAATTCAAGAAGACACCCCTCAGAAACACTAGGCCCATGCAACACTCACTACCCCTGGGCATAAGGGATGAAAAGTAGGCAAAATAAGTGCAGGCCTCAGACACTGCCTCTCCTCAAAATGGCCCCCTTACACCCCAAGCACATGTTGCCTGTACCAGCCAGCACTCAAGATGGCCACCACCACCACCCACATGGCCAGTCCACATCAACAGTACACCCCCAAAAAACAGAAAAACAGCCAGAAATCACCACAATCCAATGCCATCCATGATGTTTACATCAAAGAGAGTGAGACCACACCACAGGCACACTCAGTCCATGCACCACCACCACCCCTGGGCAAGCAAAAGGCCACACCAGCAGCCCCCCAAAAACGACAAAAAACAATAAAATAAGCACAATCCCAGCCCATCCATGGCCTCAATTATGTTTAAATTCAAGAAGACACCCCACAGAAAGACTAGGCCCATGCAACACTCACCACCCCTGGGCAAAGGGCCACACCAGCAGGCCCAAAAAAACGACAAAAAACAATAAAATTTGCACAATCCCAGCCCATCCATGGCCTCAATGGTGTTTAAATTCAACAAAACAGTTGTATCATGCACCCATAACCAACCCTGGTCCTACTGGATACTGTGGCTACCCACAATATAATTTATTTAATTTTCTGAAAAAGTTCCAAAATTGTACTTGCAGCAACTGTAATGCCCCAAACAAACTTACTTGTGAAAGTTGATTTCTAATCCAAAAGTGATCCAAAGACAGTCAAAAAGGCCTCAAATCCAAATATCCAGCAGCACCCACAAAAAGTAATCCTTCCAGCTCCAGATCCAAATGAAAGTGACCAGGAGATGGACAAAGCACTGGGAGGAGCCTGCTGGACAGGAACAGGAAGTTGGAGACTGTGGGGCACTTCCTTCCTCCCCCCCCCAAAATGGACTCCTTGCAAAAAAAAAGGCCATGCAAATGTCAACCTGAGGAGTGATTCTGATAAAAATCATAATTTTCTGAAGGTTTATCCTGTTTGCTGGTGATTTTCTTGTGCGAAATTGCAAAATCTCTATTTCGCAAGTGCGAGATTGTTCCTTTCCGCCGCAACTACGTGTTCGCAATTGCGAACTCTCGCGAGGTGTGCTGTGCAAGGTGGCAAGCCGCGAGTACGTATTCGCGGGCGACAAACTCCCGCGGGAACACGCAGCAAGATCTAAAATGGCGCGTCACTCGCAAAGAAAAACAACTCGGCAAACGCTAAAATGACGGAAAGTGAACGCCGTGCACCACGCCGCGCGCCGCAACCAAGCAAAAAATCCGCCGCGAGCGGATTCACGGATTTTTGACAAATTCGCGAGCGTTCGCGGATTGCGAATTTGCCGAAAATCCGAAAAATCCGCGAGCGGAGCGGATTTTACGCCCATACTTAGTAGGCAGGGCCCACTGTGTCATGTTCGTTCTGTATCTCGCTATTATATCAAAAACACATTTGAAAAATACATTTGAAAACTGTGTCATGTTTGTTCTGTGTCTCGCTATTACATCAAAACAACATTTGAAAGCAAGATAGGTCTCATTACACAGTGCTGCGAGCATATAGGAAAAACGGAGGTTGTTTTGTATGTACCCCCGAACTGTGTTTTTAAGAAACATTTGCATGGTGTCAATGCGGCGCTTTAGCTTAATGCATGAGTATAAGGTAAAATATCCTATGTCCCGTTTGTATTTTCAAAGCGTATTAAGTTTGAGAAAGCGGGCTGTGTTGGGCTAATTAAGCTACGTTGTTCCCAGTGTCGAGTAATGGCTTAAAGAAGACAAAGAAGGTCCTACCTGTATTCAATGAACACTTTTCTCCAACGGGGTTACAGCTATTTAAAGCGCAGAGCTGAGTGGAGAAGGAAACCAAATGAATGTACATGGCGGCTCGCGCATCTTACCGGGGAAAGTTTGCAATGCGAGGACTCCATTACCCGCGTCGAGGCTTTACCTCAGACTGGTGCTGACTCTGCCCCCGGATGTCAGTGGAGTGTCAGAGGCTCCGGTTTTTTAAAGGTGCAAGCCTTATTTTTCGGTCCAGTTCTTAAAGGAACCGTTGTAAGGAAAGGGATTTCATTTACATTTTTAAGGTTACATTTTTATGAATGGCTTGCTTTTTAATAGAAACTCAGAAGATGGGATTTTATATGTAAACTCCCTGGAGTGCTGAGTGATGAAATAGTGATTCTTGCAACATAAAGTCTTATATAGGTACCAAAAAACAAGAAAATTCACGAGAATTGCTGGTATTTCATTTTTTGGCAAACTGGTGCCACGGGACGGAATCATTGACCTGCCGAAAAGTAAAAACCAGGATCGGGGAGCATAGAAGTAACATCAGACTAAAAAAGAACACCACGAAACTATGCTCGCATTTCATAGAACAGAACCACTCCTGTGATGAACTACAATGGACAGTAATTGAAATGCTCACAGACAAGTCACGCAACCCAGAAAAAACTTTACATGAAAAGGAACAAAGGTGGGTGGACCGACTTGCCACTTATGAACATGGTCTTAATGATTCCGTCCCGTGGCACCAGTTTGCCAAAAAATGAAATACCAGCAATTCTCATGAATTTTCTTGTTTTTTGGTACCTATATAACACTTTATGTTGCAAGAATCACTATTTCATCACTCAGCACTCCAGGGAGTTTACATATAAAATCCCATCTTCTGAGTTTCTATTAAAAAGCAAGCCATTCATAAAAATGTAACCTTAAAAATGTAAATGAAATCCCTTTCCTTACAACGGTTCCTTTAAGAACTGGACCGAAAAATAAGGCTTGCACCTTTAAAAAACCGGAGCCTCTGACACTCCACTGACATCCGGGGGCAGAGTCAGCACCAGTCTGAGGAGAAGCCTCGACGCGGGTAATGGAGTCCTCGCATTCAAACTTTCCCCGGTAAGATGCGCGAGCCGCCATGTACATTCATTTGGTTTCCTTCTCCACTCAGCTCTGCGCTTTAAATAGCTGTAACCCCGTTGGAGAAAAGTGTTCATTGAATACAGGTAGGACCTTCTTTGTCTTCTTTAAGCCATTACTCGACACTGGGAACAACGTAGCTTAATTAGCCCAACACAGCCCGCTTTCTCAAACTTAATACGCTTTGAAAATACAAACGGGACATAGGATATTTTACCTTATACTCATGCATTAAGCTAAACCGCCGCATTGACACCATGCAAATGTTTCTTAAAAACACAGTTCGGGGGTACATACAAAACAACCTCCGTTTTTCCTATATGCTCGCAGCACTGTGTAATGAGACCTATCTTGCTTTCAAATGTTGTTTTGATGTAATAGCGAGACACAGAACAAACATGACACAGTTTTCAAATGTATTTTTCAAATGTGTTTTTGATATAATAGCGAGATACAGAACGAACATGACACAGTGGGCCCTGCCTACAAAACGCCCTGTGTTATGTTACTGCCATTGTCTAAGATGTCGCTTTTTCACAGTTTCTTAACCCAACAAAAACGCACAAAAGCTTAGTAACAAAAATTTTTGTGATCCAATGTTGAACAAATATTTGTCCCACAACAAACAAATGATGCAGACAAAATTTTTCCTGCAGGACAAACAAACTGTATTGACTACTACGAATTGTTGTATGTCCATCTATCACTCTTTTTGAGAAAAATAATGAACGCTGATCCTAGCATCACGATTGGCAAAGAATGACCAATTGAAGAATACCGCACAAATCGTGTTAGTATCAGTATACGTTTGTTAGTCCTGACGAAAGCTTCATAGACCCTTTGGGCCAAAGGAGCTGAAACATGTCGACAATTTACCAATACCAACAGATCTAGTAACTCGATCTTTTTCAGTATGAATATATTTTCAATCTGAGGGAGCTCACCCCCTATTAAACTTATTTGGGTGTTTTTTCCTCCTTTTAAAGATGTTTTCCTTTTTTGTAAAATCTGTTTTGTACACTTTTTTGTGGGACTAAATCCTCTATCTCTGACACTGCACTTTGAGACCGGAGGTACCTCTGGTTGAGGTCGGCAACTATCACAATTTGGAATACCCGATGATAACTGCCATGACTTCAATGTGGGGCGGATGAAACATATATACCGCACTCCCAAAATACATTGATTTCTTTGAGGGTTTCCAATCACTTTTCTCAAAACCAATGGTTTTAAAAGTGTTACAAGTGTCCCCTTTTATATCTGATAACTTTTGCTCTTACCCTGGGGAAAGAAAAGGGCACACAGCTTCTTCAACCCTCCCAGCTGATTCAATCATTATTTCTACAAACCATTAGTCATACCGGTTAGGGATCCTCATGCATTACCTTTGGCAGCAAATAGGTTCCATGCACTTTCCAACTTGGATGCCCAGGACAGACAACCACTGCCGACGCCCAAAATACAGGTTCATGAGGAGGATCGACTAGGTATTATATCCCTACCTCACAAAGATAAGGCAGTCACAACTAGGGCTAGGAGGGGGGCTGACCTGAGCATTCTAAGTTGGAATATAGCTGGGCTTCAAACTAGGCTTGACAATTAGGACTGGCTGTGCATAATAAAGGAACATGATATAGTCATGTTCCAGGAGACCTGGGCCACTGAAGATTTATATATTGAAGGGTTCCACTGTTTTAGTGGAGTAGCCCCAAGCCCTAAAATGGGCAGACCGTTGGGGGCCTATTTATTGGGATTAATGTGGCCGCTGGAGGCAGTTTCAAGGCCCTCCCAACTAATAGTCAAAACAATCAATTTGTGCTTTTTAAAAGGAGAGTTTGTTTTCATCTGGTACATTTTTAAAACAATGATTTTTATTCTGTTCCCAATAGAAACTTCATTGGGCTCTTTGATTTTATTTCTAATTTGGACACCCAGTTAAACATGGAGGGACCCACTGGGATTCTGCTGGGGGCGATTTTAATACCAAACTTGCTAATATGAAGCATGATACGGGGATAAGTAATTCTGGACCCTCCATTCGCAGGGGCGCAGAGCTAGCAATGTTCCTAAGATCATATAATTTGGACAATGTTATGGACTTATTGGGAGGTTCTAATGCCACCAACCACTTACCACCAACGTTTAGGGGAAGGGGATGTTGTTCAACCATCAATTTCATCTTTATCTCCCCCTCTCTTGAAGACCAACTAAAGGCCGCAGAGGTCATTGCTATGGATCATGGGGATCATAACCCTATTAAAATATTACTGAGTTCCGCACCCCGATGCGCGTTCCCTTCTGAATGCGGGGCCACGAATCTTACGCCCTCAACTGATAACTTAAGATGAATATGGCAGGGCATTGATAGTGGTGAAGTGTTAAAAAAGTAATTAAGGGCCATATGCATCTTATTAACTCCTGCTTGTCATTACAAACTATACACACTGAGGTAATCCAGGATTTTTCTAAACTTTGCTTGGCCACAAAAACCCTCCTGTCAAAACCTGCATCTTTGGCCGGAAGTACTCCTAGATGGTTCGATCAAGAGTGTACATTGGCCAATAGGAATCTTCGTAGGGTATTGTCATCTAACCCGAGGTGTGCAATAGAGGTTCAACTGGCAAGGGGGGAATATAATATAGCGATTTCGAATAGGAAGAAAGTTCTCCTAAACAGACACTGGGAAACCCTTTCCCAAGCCGCCAGTACAAAAAAGGGCAACATCTTCTGGTCCGCAGTAAGGGACCTCCGATTCATGGGCCAGCTATTAATCCCTATCAATTGTATTATCTCTAGTGAGTCTAGGGAAAATCATTTTTCAAAAATGTATGCCATCCCCCAAACAGAGACAGATCATTACGAGCTTGGCTCATTGGCTACCATAGAGTTAACTATCTCTGAAGTAGTAGAGGCTATCCACCCGAGCATTGTGAAAAAGGCACCTGGGCCAGATGGACTGCCTATTGACTTAATAAAATGGAAACCATATTTTTGGGCCCGTTACTTTTGAATGTTTTTAATAGTTTAATCCACGCCACGCTACCTGATACATAGGCTACCATGGCTCATTGGCTACCATAGATTTAACTATCTCTGAAGTAGTAGAGGCTATCCACCCGAGCATTGTGAAAAAGGCACCTGGGCCAGATGGACTGCCTATTGACTTAATAAAATGGAAACCATATTTTTGGGCCCGTTACTTTTGAATGTTTTTAATAGTTTAATCCACGCCACGCTACCTGATACATGGGCTACCATGGCTCATTGGCTACCATAGAGTTAACTATATCTGAAGTAGAAGAGGCTATCCACCACAGCATTGTGAAAAAGGCACCTGGGCCAGATGGGCTGCCTATGGACTTAATAAAATGGAAACCAGATTTTTGGGCCCGTTACTTTTGAATGTTTTTAATAGTTAGATCCACGCCACACTACCTGAAACATGGGCTAAGTGCATTATAGTCCCAATTTTTTAAAAAGGGGATGGATCCCAGCCTAGTAATTATAGACCCATATCACTAATTTATAACACCCTAAAAATATTGGGGAGAGTTCTGTATAATAAGATTTTAACCTGGACAGAAGAAAATGGTATTTTGGAGCTATGCCAGTTAGGCTTCCGTAACAACTGAACAATGCCTTAACCTTAATTTGGTCATTGGGAAATACACCATCGCACGGAAGTCTCCGGTCTATTTGGCCTTTATGGATCTGTCCTCGGCATTTAACCTTGTTAATAGGTCAAAGCTTTGGACAATGCTTTTGGCATATGGGCTGGACGAACCTTTGGTAAATTTTTTAGCTTACCTTCATAATGATCTCTAGGCGCAGGTGAGGATCGGCATGGGTGGAGAGGTTTCGGGTCCCATTAAGGTAGGACTGAGGGTCAGTCAGGGTTGTGTCTTGGCCCCCCTCCTCTTCATTATTTATATTAATGGGTTGAATAGCTCACTGAAAACCTCAACTCATGATGTTCCCATAATCAATGGGAAAACACTTCCTGTGTTATTATACGCAGATGATGCGGTCCTTATAGGCCGCACTCCAAATTCTCTGGGTATTTTAGTACAGACTTTTGTGAGGCATATGGATGGCATGGATCGGTGTGTCAATGTAAAAAAAACATTTTTAATGTATTGTGGTCCTGGGAAGCGACAGTTAAGCTCTATTGCAGTGGATAGTCAGAAACGGACAAGTACTCGTACATTCCCTTAGCTTGGGTTGGTTTTTGCTGTGAACGGCTCCTGGACTGAGCATCTCGCTCACTCCAGGAGCAAGTTTTCAAAGGCCACCAATTTAATTCTTAGTCTTCCCCGTCCAAAGACCACTGGAGCCATTTTAGCCTTTTAAAAAATGTTTATATTACAGTGAGTTCCTGTGGCCACATACGGGGCTGAGATTTGGGACACTGTAAATAGTTCTTGTATCCAGCAGGAAGAAAATAGGTTTTGCAGGACATTGCTGGGTATCCCAATCTCTACCACACAATATATCCACCACAGAGAATTTAAACTTAATTTCATATCTGACTTTATACGTGCCCGACCTGCTCTTTTCTGGTTATCAGTATGGAAGAACCAGGCGGCCTCCCTTACTGGAGATATTATTAATGACTGTGTTATGTGTGAGAAAGGGATGGATATCCCTTGGTTGAGTGGAGTGCAACAAAGTTTACGCAGTGTCAATAAGGAATGTATTTTCTTAAATCCAAGTATAGTTGAAACTGTGTCTAAAAAGGAACTAAGGGGTCAATTACTATGGCGGACGGAAGGACGACCGCCGACCTGGAGTAGGCGGAAAATGCTTTTTACAGTCCGCAAGCCGCGGATAGGCCGTCCGCCATATTAGGATGGGAAGCACTGCCCGAATTTCCGTATGCCGCGGAAGAACGTGATCCGCCGAGTAAATACAACCGACCCCGCGGCGGACGTAACCAATCCAGAGACACCGCCGTATGGAATGACACCTCGACCGTCCTCAAAATCACGATGGCGGAAACCACACAGCAAATCGCTGCGGAAAAACCACCAGCCCGAACACGGCGGAACCACCATAGCTGGGAGGCAAAACATTGCAGAGAGACCCACCACAGCCAGACCACCGTCGTGCACCCAGCTCTACACGCATTCCCGGTACTCTTCGTGCTCCACCACCAGCAAGTCATGGACCGTCGCCAACGATGACGCAGGTACGCAAACACACACATCCCGCATGTGTCGAAGTCCCTGCCCACAACAGAACCCCAGGTCTGGACAGGAACACACATACATGCACCCCCAGCAAAACCACCTGGGCACAACTGACCCCACGCACCCAGAACACACACGCACCGGGAACAAACAGCAACACAACGGACAACACAACGTGGAGGAGCAGACAACGGAAACCATGCCCACAATCAACTAGGCAGGCAGGCAGGCAGGAATGGCTAGGCCACACAGCCCACAGGCCCACATACACACACCAACACCCAAGGCATACCACACATAAGGAGACATGCTGGCCCACCCTCAGGCCAACCCCACACCTACCCCACTAACAGACAGGGGCCCATACACCACACACCACAAAAAGCAACTCTGCTGCACACACATCAACAACCAACACACACACGATGAGCCCTGACATGTTGCCTGACAAAGCCGAGACGGAACAACCTACTGGGTAGCCACAAATCATGAGTGTGACACATGCACCATATGAAAAACATCCACATAACCTGCAGTGCATGGGAAGCCACTGTTGTCCCAAAATAAGCCTCAGAGTGCCTCTCCCACCCTTACACAGTCCACAGACATATTTTAATGACTGTCACACCTGCCAAACGAAAGAAAACAGTGCTGGGCAATTGTTATGTATAAGTGGCAGACATAGCATGTATGACAGCAGCAACATATCAACAATGCAAGGAGACAACCAGGAATGACACAGATAAACCACAACACAGGATTAATTTGCTTCATTGCACAGCACAGAGGTTTACTTTGTGAGTAGCCAGGAGCATGCACACTGGATAGAACAGAGCAGGTATATCTGAGGCAGCACATGAGAGGGCAAAGTGCATCAACAGTCCATGGTACAGAACAGAGCAGGTCCATCCGAGGCAGCACATGAGAGAGCACAATGCAGCATCAGAACAGCAACAGGGCAGTGTTCACAACAGAGCAGGTTCATCTAAGGCATCACATGAGAGGGCACAATGCAGCATCAGAACAGCAACAGGGCAGTGTTCACAACAGAGCAGGTCCATCTGAGGCAGCACATGAGAGGGCACAATGCAGCATCAGAACAGCAACAGGGCAGTGTTCACAATAGAGCAGGTCCATCTGAGGCAGCATATGAGAGGGCACAATGCAGCATCAGAACAGCAACAGGGCAGTGTTCACAACATAGCAGGTACATCTGAGGCAGCACAAGGACGTGTGTCATGTGGACAGTCCCATGGACAACAATATTGCAAGGGTGGTTACAATGGACAGTCCAGACATCAAGTACAATGAGATTTGAGTGATGGGAACTGCACCTCACAGCACAGAATCAGGCGGACTGTGGGACCTCGTAGCTTCGGACACAGTAGCAGGACCTGATACAGGAGTGTGAGAAACAGCCACAGCTGTAGAGACTGACACATGAGCGATAGACCCAGACACACTGGCAGGACCTGATACAGGAGTGTGAGAAACAGCTACAGCTCTAGTGACTGGCACATGAGCGATAGACCCTGACACACTGGCAGGACCTGCCCCTGGACAGTGACCAATAAATACCATGCCAGCATTTGAGACATTAGAGTGGAGGACACACACACAGTGGCAGTACCTGAAACAGGAGAGCGCACAACTCACACAGTGGTACTACATGAGGAATGACAGCGAACCACAGACACAGTGCCACTTTCTGACACATGAGAGTGAACTGCAGCTGACCCACTAGGACCACTGAAATGATGAGCCACAGGGCTGTATGGGGGTGCTATCGTGCCATTTTGATTTTGGGAGTGTGCAGACTGGTGCGATGATGGAGTTCCACACCTCCGTGTAACACCTGGGGTCGGGTCCTCAGCTCCTCCCCCTATGTGGAAGATGGCGGCGGCAGGCAGTGGCTGGTAGCTGGCGTTTTACTGCTCTCAGCCGGAGTTCCGCGTTCTTCTTTTGCCTTCCCCAAAAACAGACCTAGACGGAGACGGAATACATATAGAAATTGAAGGGGAAGACATTGCAGCTTTCTTTGCCGGGCTCCGATGTTCCAATGCTGGTCGGTGTTACTCCGGGAGGATGCGCGCTGGTTAATGCGCTCTCATACTGACCAGCTGGCTCTGAGAGAATGGGAAACTGCTTTGGGACGGCTCCCTTGGTCTCCTGACGCTGGTGGGTCGGGATTTTTGTTCGAACATACCGGGCCCTTTCATCACGGATTTGAGCATCCGGCGCTGATACTTACTTCTCCTACAGGAGGTTTTTCCGCAGGAGGCCTTTTCACTAACTACAAAACTGTGACGGGTGAGTCACTTGGGCTTTTTTTTTTTTTCTTGCGTTATGAGCTGCACCTACAGTGGATATTGAGACTATTGGAGGTCCAGAGCAGGGCAGGGCTGGACGAGGAAGAGTACTTTTCTAAAAACGCAGATAAACAGCACAGCACGCCCTACCCTGCAGTTCTTAGGCTCCACAGTCGGGCGGCTCATTGGTAAATGTTTCTTGTGGGGCGCAAGTGAACTATTTTTCGCCACCAGAATTGCCTCAGCTATAATTACTGCAATTACTGACTCCTGCTGCTCTTGGGCTTCAAAAACCCGGAGGTATAGAACTTTAAGTATGGGGAAAATACTAAATACTCGAAAGGTGAAAGCCCTCCGCTTGCAAGCCAAAGAAGCAAAGAACGCCGCCAAATTATTAAGTAAAGGCGAAAAAGGGGGCAAAGGCGATAAAGGCGAATATGATGAGGACGTCACGTCAGGAAGCTCAGATGAGCTGGAGGGCTCTTTGATGGAGCCTTCAATTCAGATCATTTCAGGAGAAGAGGCAGGGTCTACGAACATGGACTCAGCGGTTTCTCAAGTTACTATAGCGGCTCATCTTCTAGAAGATATAAATACGGAAAAACAGATTAAGATCCCTGGGGTGGCAAAGGGTGCAAAACCGTTTCCATTGTTTGATAAAAAAACTGGCGTGCTCTCTACCTGCAGTCTTACTCAAGCTGCTGCTGTAGTAAGTCAATCCCCTGACCCACTGGCTGTGACTGAAGTTTCAGGGCGCCGGCTTCCAAATATCAACATTATCAACACCAGTGTTAACACTATGTCACTCCTCCCGTATTTGCCGAGGTAAACCAGCCAGTACCCTCCGTTCAAACAGAAGATGGCTCACTCATGAATATGGCGAATATGGCATCAGTACAAGCTGTCACTCAATCCGCTGTTCCGGCTGATTTAGCGGGCTCCTCTGACTCGGTTGCCTTATTGACCCATTTAGCCCTTTGTTAGACCTGGATACCGAAATTATGGGGGAAACACAGATGTCAGTAAAGGACATGCTGAATTTAATTCTCGGCGAGGTGCGGGAGATGAAGAGGTCTCAAAAGGCAGAGTTGGCTTTAATTCACCAGCGGCTGGAGAAGATTGAGGACCTAGTTTCCACCTTTCCAGGCCTTCTCCAAGAAGCTGAGACCCGAATATCGAATTTAGAGGATCAAATGACTGAGGCCAAAAATGATGTTAAATAGATCGCCAAGACTACACGGACATTAGAAACCAAATTGGATGATTTGGAGAATTACAATCGCAGATCAAACCTCCGAATAGTTGGGTTTACGGAAGGAATTGAGGGGTCTAACACGGTGCAATGGGTTACTTCTTTTTTGAAACAAAAAGTGATTCCCAACCATGAGGGTGATTTAACGATTACGCGGGCACACCGGGTTCCCGCCCAGCCCTTTCCAAATTCCACTCTCCCCCGCACAATTTTGTTAAATTTCACTGATGTTCGGATAAAAGAGACTATTCTTTCCACGGCTATCCAACAACGACAATTTGCAGTCAATGAAACATCTAAATGTAGAAGTTTTTCAGACATGTCTGCCACTGCTGCCCGCAGACGGAAGAAGTTTGTAAAAATGTTACAGCTATTCAAAGCTAGAGGTGCCCAAGCTATGATTGCTCAGCAGTCTAAGCTTAAAGTCTTAGTTAAAGGTAGATTCTACATGTTATCAGATATAAATGAAGCACAGGATTTGCTTAAAGAGCTAGAAATAGTGGGGCTGATTAATCACCTGATGCTAATATAATTTGGTAATCACCTGATGCTACTATAATTTGCTAATTTGAAGTTCAGGCTTAAGAAGCCCGGGGGGGGGTGAAAGGGCTGGGGGACCCAAGGGGCCAGGGGGTGCAGGACACCCCAATGTTGGGGGATAGGTTCCCGTGGCCAGTGTGGGGGGGAGGAAGAGGGGCCACTGGAGGTGGGGCGTGGAGAGGATGAGTTCATGGGAGGGGGTGGGGGAGGGAAAAAATATGGAAAAATGAAGTTATTGGTGTGATGTTGGTTCTATTTTCTTATGGTTTGAATTCCAGCTGTAGAGAATATACAAAAGGTATGGATTGGCTAGACAGAAAAGGTATAGTTATGTGTAAAATAAGCTCTAATGATGAGTAAGGAGTATCTGAAAATCATTTCTTTTAATGTTAATGGCTTGAATAATACTAAAAAGAGGCGGGCGGTAGAAATGTGGATTAAGGTTGAAAATCCTGCTGTAATCCTCTTACAGGAGACACATATTCCTATCTCCAAGATCGAAGAGTTTTCAATGTTTAAAACCTGGGCAGCGTTTCGGGGCTTTTCATCATGTACTGAATCTCAGAGAGGGGTTGCGATGTTTTTAAATAAGAATATATATACTGAAATTATTCAGACAGAGAGAGGGGGTCTGGACATTGGTGCTGGGCCACATGTAAAATCAAAAATAGACAGCGACCCATCACCTTTGTTAGTTTTTATGGACCATTAAATGACAACGCTGAAGTTTATGAAGCTTTATTTCCGTCTCTGCTCATGGTGGTAGGAGATATAGTTATTGGCTGAGATTTTAATGTCGTTATGAATCCAA
The DNA here is from genome assembly GCF_964261635.1 of Lissotriton helveticus. Classification (NCBI taxonomy): domain Eukaryota; kingdom Metazoa; phylum Chordata; class Amphibia; order Caudata; family Salamandridae; genus Lissotriton; species Lissotriton helveticus. Next base: position 401,799,245 of record NC_136069.1, on the reverse strand, counting down.
AGTTAGACTCATCTTTCCAATCGAGAAGGCAGCACAAACCAAAAGTACGGCAAACTATTCTCAACTATAAAACAACACTTAATCTCAGTGACCCTTGGCGTATACAAAACCCATGCAAAAGAGAATATTCCTGCTGGTCAGCGAGATTTAAGACTTCTTCACAGATTGACTTTTATCTCGCTTCCCGAACACTTAGCCTGCACCACCATCGAACCGTATGTAATGTGTTCTCCGATCACGCTATGCTGGTCATAGAATTTGTTCTAGGGGAAAATTTAAGGACTCCCAAATGCTGGGTATTCAATAAATCATATTTGAAAGACGAAATATGGGTCTCTTCATTAAAATTAGAGATTAAAGAATATATTTCCCGAAATATTGAAACAGCCCCACTTAACATCGTTTTGGACGCTATAAAGGCTTTCATCCACGGCATACTCATAGGGAAAGACGCGGCCGCTCTGTCTGCTGCTAGGTCTATTAAAAATCCATTGGAACTTCGTATACAGGATTTAAGCATTCAGAGGCAATATAATCCTTCGAAGAACATTAGAAAAGAACTGTGCAAAGCTAAACGGGAATTCAGTACATATTTACACGATCAGAGTGAGAAGTTATTTCAAAGTCAATCTCAAAGAATATACGAAGAGAGCAATTTCACAGGGAAATTTTTAGCCTGGCATGTCAGAGAACAAGCCGCCACAAACGTGATTCGCGGTTTAAATTGCCCAGTGACGCATGAGTATACAGCAGATTCGGAGGAGATAGGGAAGATAATGATTGCTCACTACAATAATATTTATAGTCATCATCATACAATTAATCTACAAAAACGAATTGATTTCTTAGAAAAATCTGCTATGCCTTCCCTCTCGGATATTCAACAATGGGCAATGGTGAACCCATTTTCTTTGGAAGAAGTTGGGCGGGTAGTGAAGGATTGACCAGCGGGTAGCCCAGATGGGCTACCCGCTGAGTTTTTCAAAGTTTTTTTTCCTGCTTTTTCCGATTTATTTTTGCAATTACTCAAATCCATGCTGGAAGGAGGGCTAGTCCAGAATCTTTTCGGGAAGGCACGGTGGTTAGTTTTTTGAAGAAGGGGAAAGATGCTAAAGACCCTAATTCATACCGACCAATTACTTTATTAAATTCTGATTATAAGATTGCCACAAAGTTATTGTCTATTCGGTTCAACCATATATCACCAGATCTGATACATCCTGATCAGAATGGTTTAATTGCAGGCAGACAATTGATTACAAACACTCATTATTTGGTTGAAGCTTTGGATTTTTTTGAGACACGGGGGATTTCGGCATTAATTTTGTTGTGAGATGCAGAAAAAGCTTTTGATTTGGTGGTGTGGGAGACACTTTTTATTATTTTGCAATATTTTGGTATTCCGGAAAAAAATTTCAACTTAATTCGTAATTTATATACTGGTGCAAAGGCGAATATGATTATAAACACTTCAAATGTAGGGTCAGTTTCAGTTCAACGTGGCACAAGGCAAGGTTGTCCTTTATCCCCTGTCCTTTTTACTTTTTTCATCGAGCCCCTCGCAATTGCAATTCGAGATTGCGCTGAGATTTCTCCTCCAGTCCGGTTAATGTCTAAGATCAAGCTTTAAGCCGATGACATTATGTTATTAATTAAAACTGATTTACAATCTCAAGTTCGAGTATTCCAGCTCTTTGAAGAATTTGAGACTTTTGGAGGATATCGGATTAATAAAAAGAAAACAGAAATATTGGTCTGTGGAGGTAGAAACCCTGAAATGCATCCTGATTTAAGTGGCTGTATTAATGATAAACCGAAGAGATATCTCTGGATTTTTTTTTCAGTCTCAGTTAAAGACCTGTTCAGTCTTAATTTTGATCCCCTTCTTCGAAAGGTTCATATAATGCTCACTCGTTGGAATCCCTTGCCACTATCAATTCTAGGACGAGTGGCCCTGATAAAAATGTCAATTTTGCCATTATTAAATTTTTTGTTCTCCACGATTCCATGTCTTCTGTCAGGAATATTTTTTTCTAAAGTTGAATCTATGCTCTCAGGGTTTATTTGGGCGAAAAAAACACCTCGAATTGCAATGAGTACTCTCTATGAGGACTCCGACCAGGGCGGCCTTTCATTACCGAATCTTAGAGAATATTATAACGCCTACTTCGCTCAGTATTTGTCAAGATTTAAGGAGCAAACTATGTATCAAAATCCTTTCATTAACTTCTTTTTTGATACAATTTGCCTCGAAAGTCAGATACCATCCCCTTTGCAGGTTCCTAAATCCCCTAAACTTGTCCGCTATAAGACATTAGCATGGTTTTTTAGGAAACGCACAGATATGCTCAAAAGACATTCTCTCTCCCTCTTTAATTCCACCTCTTCACTGATTAATGTAATTGCATTCACAGAAAGGGGGGTGGGGCTTGAAATACTGAAATATTGGGCTAGGGTCGGATTTAGTAAAGGATCCGATTTTTTAAAAAACGGTGTATGGTTATCCCTGCTAGAGATAAAATCCTTAGTTGATGGGAATTTTCTGTTAGTCGGGTCCTATAACAAAATATATAAAATATTAGAACAATTTGCCCCTACCCAGTTTATTCATTTATCTTCTTTGAACAATGATCTTTTGTTTAATACAGTAAACAGGAAACCTGGCGACTGGAAACGTTGCTTAGCTCAGACTAGGGAGGTAGATCTGGGTCTTAAAGCTGCTAAAAAATGGAGGGAATAAGAAAACCACGAACTATCTCCGAACACCTGGAGGACTCTCAATAAATTCAATTTAAGTACATTAAGGGGTGCCAACTGGCGCAGAATGTTATTTTTTGGGAAGTGGCTTCTGTACCGTACACCCGTGGTAAGATCCAAAACGTATAGCGGTCATCCTCCCAACTGTTTCAGATGTTTAAAGTTTGCTCCGGCCAATTGGTCGCATGCAATGATCCACTGTAGTAAGGTTAAAGTATTTTGGGATGATATTTTTATTTTTTTGAGATCTTTCTATCAGATTATGATTTTTCTAAATGCCAAATTGATGTTATATGGTTTTGATCCGGATCTCATGCTCCCTGAACCACTGGCCAAATTGATTTGTATTGCCATGGCAGTGGCCAGATCTTTGCTACTCCAGAATTGGCGAACTGAACAGATCCTATCCATGCAGGAATGGCTACAGAAAATGCGGAGAGTTAGGATGAGCGAGCAAAGGTATGCTTTGAGGGTGGGGGTGTTAAGAAAATTTGATAAAATTTGGTGCGACTTTTTAGAATGATCTAAAATATACAATGATTATTGGGCGTGGAGTAGAAGTTTTGTTAAGATAATGGTCTCGGACAGTTGGATATGTGTACTGATAAATTTTGCTTTATTGTATTTTGTATTATTATTTGCAATGACATTATATAACTTCAATAAAAAACTTTTAAAAAAAGGGCTGTATGGGCTAGGAAACAGGGTGGCTCTGGGAGCTGGGGACAGCTGTACTGGAGCTACATTGGGGTGGTCAGGTGTTACTGGTGTGTGCTTCCGTTTCTTTGGGATTTGCAAGGGCACCCTGGACATGACTGAAATGGGAAGTGGTGCGGGCTCATCTGAAACATCACCCATAAAAGGTGGATCATAAGCTGGTGGGGGTCTGCTCTCTGGGGATGTGCTGGACCCTGCTTGACACTTGCTCTGGTCCTGCCTTCTGCTCTCTGCATCATGTGTAATGGGGGATGAAACAACAGTGTACTCTTTCCTCTGCTTCACTGGGGGTGTGGATGGGAGTAGAGGTATGGGGGACTCCACCTCTGACACATGTGGTTTAAGTTCCTTCACCAACACCAGTTTCAGGGGACGCATGGGTGATGGATGTCTGTCCTTGGTGGATGTCCTGTCCATGGGAGATGCCTTGGCCCTGGGAAGTGCCTGCTCCCTGGGAGGTGCCTTGGCCATGGGAGATGCCTGGGCCTTAGGAGGTGTCCTGTCTTTGGAATGTGCCTTATCCGTGGGCGGTGCTCTGTCCCTCGGAGGTGCCCTTTCCATTGAAGGTGCCCTGTCCTTTGTAGGGGCCCGGTCCTTGAGAGTGGTCCTGTCCTTGTGAGGTGCCCTGTCCTTTGTAGGGGCCTGGTCCTTGGGAGTGGCCTTGTCCTTGGGAGGTGCCTGCTCCTTGGGAGGAGCCGTGTCCATGGGTGGTGTCTTGTCCCTTGCGGATGCCCTGTCCTTGGTCTGTGCCTTGTCCATGAGATGTGCCTTGCCCTTGGGAGTACCTTTTGATGGGGATGCCTGTGTGCCCTGTGAATCTGGTTCCCCCATCACCCCATGAGGGTCCTGTGTGTTATCTCCAGGATAGCTGATGTTGTGTTCTGTGAAAGATTTCCCTTTCCTAGGGGATGGTGTCTGTGGCATTCGTTGCCTGCCTTGCTGCCTGTGCCTGCTTCTAGTGCAATACCCTGAAAATGAGGCACGTTCAGAAATGTCACTCTCCCCTGAGACAGTAAGTGGTGTGGATGGGGGAACTTAAGTAGAACTTTGTCCATGTGACTGTTGAATGGCTGCAGACACTGTGTTGGATAAGGACTGTACTGTTCTGTGGAGACCAGCAACATCACCATGCATCCCCTCCATGAATGCTTCCACCTGCCCCAACTTCCTATCGTGGTCCAGGAATGCATTTATCATGTTTGTCTACCCTACACACAGCTGTCGCAGCAGATCAACCGCCTCGGCACTAAGGGCAGTTTGTGTCACAGGGGCAGGGGCAGCGGTGCCTGCACCAAAGGCCACTCTGCTCCCCCTACTCTGGCGAGCACGAGCAGGACTTGTTGCAGTTGGTGGCAGTGTGAGCCCAGTGTGCTGTGTACCGATTGAAGGTGTAGATTGTCCACTCCCTGTGTCTACGAACAGTGATGACTCACTACTGCTGTCTGAAGATGAGGACGTTGGTGTCTCCACATGTGAGTCCTCAGGGATAGTTCTGTCCCCCTCTCCGGGGCTGCTCTCTTCCATCTCAGTCGGCTTTTGTGTGATCTCTGATCCGGATGCATTGCCACCACATACCTCCGTCGTTTTTCTGTCAGTGCCCTCGTCCAAAGCTGAAAGAGAGGTATACCTAAGTGCCACACTCACATACTGCAAATTACAAAATCCAAACTTGACTGCTGAACAACATGTCACATCCATCCTGCACATGAACCACCTCTACCAGACATCCTCATGTCAAAGAATTAGTGGGCCCTGTGACCACTGTTCCCACCAACCTGCGCGTGTGGGCGGGCATGCACGATGTTCACCCGGAGCGCGCAGTGTCCTGGATTAAGCGCGCACACGGCTCACAGACATTCCTATGAGACAGGTCGCGCCGCCGCTTTTAAAACGCGAGCGGCGCGAAATCCAGGCGGGAGGCAGTGTTGCAGGCAAGCAAAGCCAATTTGCTCAAAGTGCTTCAGCTTCAGCCCCTCTTCACACCCCCACCATCTTGTGTGGACCCCCGGGCTGAGACAGCTTCGGGGGCACACAACAGCCGCCCGAGTACTTCTCACAGGTCTTTAAAAGACCATTTGCACGTTAATGAGCTTTGTCTTTTTTTCACCCCTTCTTAGCCCCTGCATCTCCACACTTCCTACTGGCACAAAGGGAGAAAGCCCGAACATGCAAGAGGCAGAGGGGGCATGAAAATAATCGATTGTGGCGGGCTGTCTGCGCCCCCCAAAACAGACAGTTGCAATTTCTTATCAAGTGTGTGTGGGCCGCCTTGGTCCGGATTAAAAGAGGGGCATAAAATAAGAGTAGTTGCTGGCAATAAACAGTTCCAAATTATCTATGCTTCGGCTTTGTATTCCGACTTCCTCCAAGTTCAACGCAGGGCTCGTTTATGAATTGTTCGTAGTGCCATCAGCCCCGGGAGATCAGAAGGTGTTTGTGAAGTGTTTCAAGGCATTGTCTGTGGCTGAAGAAAGCTATGTATTCAAAACATAAATCTCACTTATATGGTCCTATTTTTCCATCAAAACGTCATGCGGTGCTGATGGCTCTGAGGATAATAGTCACAGAAGCACGAGCCACGTTTTGTATGACCAGAGAAATGGAAATGAAATCCACCACCAACACGCATGGAGAGGTGAATAATGGGGTGAAATCTACAAGGATGTGTGTGTTTTTTAATGCACAGTTATAGAATACACTGCTCTGTTAAGTATCTTTTCAGTATTCAACTTTTGAATTTTCTTGAATTTCTAAAGATTTTTTGTATCTGTATTAAGAGTGATCGAACGTCTATTGCAGGCCAGCTACTAGAGGCCAGGCTCTGACGGTCCTGGACCGCAGCTTGCTCTGGTCTCCAGCTCCTCGAGGTTAACGGCAGCTCAGGCAGCAGGGGCTTTTGGAGACAGAGGGAAAGAGGGGGAGAGAGCTGAGAGGGAAAACAGATCAAAGTAGGAGGGAGTGTGTGTGTGTGTGGCTAGAGAGAGACATAAGCGATCAGAGGCAGAAGAGAGAGGGAAGATACAGAGAATGGATAGATGGAAAGATAGAGAGCAAAAGAAGGGAAGGAGCAGGGCGGGCTTGGACATTTTTCCCAACCGTTCTCTGAGTGAGCTTTCAGCTCTATGCGGATGTTCTGAAGTTTTGAAATCCATTAGGGATTTCTCAGGCTCCCCGGAGCACACGAGGAGAGACTTCAGAAACCTTGTGTGGTTTGACCTTGGTAGAATAGGAGTGTCCCACCCCAAGTCCATCAATGGCTGCTCAGGCAGTGATGGGATGAACACCACTTCCATCTCTAACCCTGCCCCATCAGAGGCCACGCCTCATCTCTGAGGCCGGCAAATCGAATTGCAGCTTCCAACGGTGGCTTGCGGCCTGAGTCTGCCTGCCTACAGCCAGCCTTGCACACCAAAGTTGCTGCCTGCAATGGAAAACCCAAAAGCGCAAGGCCAGAAGTAGTTAGTTATGGGATCCCAGTCTACTGCCTCTGAAGATGTCCAGGGTTTCACCAGCAGGCAATTGACATGCATACCTGGATGGTGGTAAAACAATAAGTTTATAATAAGTTGACAATAATTTGATAATCATGTGACGTAGATACATTCAGGTAGTTTCATGATGGGTCATTCACATATTGAAGGACAGCCACTGATGAATAGGACATCAGCACACTTTGTAGCATTGCTGAGTGCAGGCTCGAGGCAGAGACTCAAACTCTAAACGCTAGACTATTTTCATGTTTTGCACAGTACAAGCTAATGCACAGACAGGTTGTAAATGCACTCCACACCGGGATTGGATACAGTTAACACTTGTTTTTTTTGTAGCATTTATTCAGTCTAGGTAAACTTCCTGGCGAGTGTCACTCATAGTCATTGAAATGTCACTCATATTTACACTGAATTTATGAAAATGTCACACATAGCAATCTGAAACCTTGGCAGCTATGGATTAAATTGCAAGGAGTATCTGGCAATGAATTAAAGAGGAGAATGTTAAATTACACTGGCAGAGGAATTTAGAGCCCGAGCTTCGGGCACCGGCATTCTTCTATTTACAAATTAAGCATGGACTTTCTATACTTCCTCAACAGGAAGTGATATCCAAGACAAACAGGTTTCTCAGTTCTTTAACGTATTTCTAGAAGCGCAGCAACCGTAGAGCACATTTCCCTTTGAACAGCATTCATCCTTGGACACATCATTACTCCATATAAACCATTTATTTTCTGCCTCAGCAATTATGGAACATATCTACCATGGCTCAGTTACAATGAGGCATACTACTAATGGGCACAGCATATTGAGCATCTTCATGAAACCCCATTGACATGCCCAACATAAATGAGCGCTCTAAGTTTAGCACTTTACTAAACCAGTTATCATTGTCTACAAGTAAGCCTGGTTAATATGCAAATTACATTACGACATCAGAAGATTTATTTTAGTATGTGGAGTTCAGTGTTGATTGCCGTACAAATGGTGCATACTTTAAATAGTTAATAATCCCTCTGGGCGGGCTCAGATTTGAGATTTTCAGAAACAAATGAGATTGATCATCTTCAGCTAATACTCACTGCCAGTGCTCATTGAGGCGCTGTGCCACTCCATTTGACGAGTAGTTGTGTGCTCTTGGTTCAAGTCTTTTTTAGGGGATTCCGGGTGCAGAGTATACAGTGTCTCATACTCTTTGTACAGTGATTCTGGGACATACTTTTATGGGCATATAACATCTGAGACCTGAGGTTTGCTGGTCAAAATGTTCTGAGAACTGATGACTCATGGAAAACAACTACAGAGTGTAGGTACTCAGACAGCACAAGTCTGGATCATAGTTTCTGACACAGTGACAGATCTGTTTCCTGAAGTGCAATATGATGGAGTAAATCTCCCTTGCATCAGTGTATTTTTTTTCCGCTCTCCGCAGACTGATATACGTTATACACAATTGTCTCCTACATGTCATAATGGACCTTTATTAAGGTTTCAGGAGACAAATGCTTCAGCATACTCATGCCCACACTTCAACCAATACTACAACTAATCACGCTTTACAGGTTCAGCTGAAAATCTCTTAACCCAAAAATTGTTTAAAAAAATTGTGAAATGTATTTGACTATTCTTACTGAGCAACTTGCCAAGATATTATATGATAACTGGCTAATCAGCTAGGCACCCGTACCAAATTCTCTCTAATTCTCCAATGACAGTAGACATTTTTTTGCACACATTTTTAGTTCCGGTTATAGATGCACCTTACAGGAAACAGTTTAATCTTACAAGAAATAACATGCGGACAGCATTAGTTGCTGAGATTAACAGGCAACCTGATTTCCTCTGATGTGTTTTAAGAAAAGAGGAATGCTGGGCGTATTTCGTAGGGTGTGAAAACACAGATCCAAGAATGTCTTTCAAGTAGATTTTACTTTTCATTGAGTGGAATCAAGGTGGTATAGGTAGTTGTTTTCCCATTCAACAGTGAGCTGGGGAGAGATGTTATGATCTGAACTGTGGGACTGCTTTCAGTGCCTGACATAGAAGGGTTCAGAAGAGGATAATTAACAACCTACACAAGAAAAGTAAATTGATCCTATGCGAATGGAAACCTTAGTAGAGTAGATCCAGTGTGCACAGGGTGTGTCAAGGCAGTGTGCTGTAAGCTCTAGAAAGATCAGTTCTGTCTGCTCGCACTCTTGGGGTCTACATCTGTGGGAGATTGGTAAGATAAGTTAGCTACTCGTGTTCCTTTGAAATCAAGGGCTGCTTTGCCTAGTCGCTGCCAAACCCAAATAAAGTACAATTTGTTCAATCTACTAAGACCAGAAATGTCACCACTGATTAACAGCGTAGCATAGGTGGTTACTATGATACCACGGCAGGAATTTTGAAAACACATCCTCGGAAAAAAGTGCTGATGTCAGTGTTTTACCTCCGAGATGAGGGAATGCTCTTTATGGGTCCTAGTCGCTACGTTTCTGGTGTGACTGTGGAACTTTCTCTTATTTGGCTGAAACAGTATGGTAGCAAACTATGGCTTTATAACTGGCTTGATTAAGGGCAGTATAAATGTATTATCTTACAAAATATCAGAATATACACAACATCGTTTGGCTTTGGTGTAGTCGACATAACTTGGCGTTCTTTACTGCACGAACATATCAGTCTAACATAAGTATAAGGGTACTGGCACTCAGGGCTGTTCTTGCCAAGAAGTTTTGTGCAACAACTAAGCTGTTTCAATGGATACTCACTTTCACTCATTTATTGAATGTTTTAGTTTTTTTCTAGACAATGCATGTCTCTGCGAGGCTTTTCTTTACTATGATCCCCAAAATAACCCTTTCTAGACTCTCTCCTACTCTCCCCCTCCTTGCATCATCTGACACCTCTTTTACTATACCGATCCCCTAAACTCTTAACTCTGACTCCTCCCCGCCCAAACTCCTTTTTACTCATCCAAAAGCCTCCTCCGTCTGCAATAAAATAAATAAATAAATCTTTCACTCTTTTATCCCTCCACTATCCTTTTCAAACAAAATTAACAGACTAACATGTTCACTTCTCAACTTCCATATTCAACTTTATTAATTCACCATTAATCCTTTATGGGTTTCGGAGTGGCGTGCTACTCGCCCGAAAAGCGCTTCAACACCCATCAGGGGTAACAAGTGCTATATGAATACAAACCTTTCTTCCCCTTTTATCCCTCCGCTATCCTTCTCACTCCAAATAACTGACTAATATCCACCACTGAAATTAGTTCATATTTCACCATATTAATTTACCACTAATCTTTCATGGGTTTCATGAATAGCGTGCTTCATCACCCCATCAGGGGTAATAAGCACTGTATAAATACAAAACTTTTTCCTCCTGTAATCCTTCTGCTATCATTCAAAATCCAAATAACTGACTAACCTATCCACCACTTAAATTTTACTTGCATGTTTCACTATACTAATTCAACACTAATCCTCTATGGGTCCCGGAGTAGTGTGCTACTCGCCGAAAAAGCGCTTCAACGCCTCGTCAGGGGTAGTAAGCGCGATATAAATGCAATTACAATACAGTACTGTAGTGTAGTTCCTATTATCCCAATAGGCTCTGCGCATTGGAATAATACCTTCAATAGTATAGGCCTAGACCAGACGTTAACTAGGTCTTCTATTGTCGATATTAGACTTAAAGTTTTGGGTTTGCCAGCTAGCTCAGAGTTCACTAGAAACTTTCTCGAATAGGCAAGGAGGAGTTGAACCTCCCTGGATAGACAAGAAGGGATTTAGTTTCTGACAACCATAGAACATGACAACTTTGCTCTCCCCTAATCAAGAGTGTATCTCTAGAGTCGTGTGAAAACAAAAGACAACTTATTTTACTCAGTCAGTACGTGCATTCTTAGTTTCACCAGTTTGTAGAGAAAAGGAAGAGACGGGCGTGTTCAATAAAAGATGTTATTTATTGATCAGTCTCTTTTCTCGTACAAGAGAAATGAATCGATAATATTGCAATACTTATGGTTAAGTAAAGTGCATACAATAAAAGCAGAAGTATAAAATAATACTGTAAAAACATTTATATGGTTTCTAAGCCATATGGTGGTTTAAAATGGATAAAATAGATACATACATATAAACATTTGACTAATCGTACTCAACTGGTGCTTCTAACTACGCCTACCCCAGTGTACCTGACCTAAGCCTAATACGTGGGCGGGGATAGAAAGTAGCAGTTTAAGTTAAGTTTGTTTTGCCAAGTGACTGATTCAAGAATTCTCTGCAAGGGGTTATTCAGTTCTGTACCTTGAATCTAGGATGGTTGAGGGATGGTATCTCTCATCTTTGGTCTCGATATTCCAGGCTGCCTGCAAGGGCTGCTCGGAAGCGCCGGAGCTGGATTTCTCGGCAGGAGAAAGGCAGCGTCTCGTTCTCAGCGCGTCAGGAAGGCGGGGCAGCGCCGGCGGGCTTCGCTCTCTGCTGGGCTTCGGCAAGTCTCGCTGCTCCGATCTCGTCACCACCGCGTGTGTTTGCTTAAGGCAATATCGGTAATATTTATACCTGTAAGGTGCCGAGATTGACGTAAGGATGGACATAGATACGTCAATAAGGATGTCATACGAACTGGTCGTTAGCACATTCTTTTGCTGAAGTTCTCGGTGAAATCAAAACAATGGCCGCAGGGTTTTTCCCAGGTTGTCATAGGTTTGATTTGTTTTGAGAACTCCGTATGCCTTATCAGGGGCTGGAGGAATATTGCTTGTCTAATTAGATGACAAGCGTTATGACCTAATCAGATAACGCGTTCCTGTGCCGTGGTGTGGCTTAATCAGATAACGGTTTCTGCATCATGGGATGGCTGCTAGTTAACTTGTTAACCAGAACAGGGTCAGGAATAGGGGGATCGATACAGAACCTATAGGAATACATCACACCCACTCCACGCTAACTATGGCCATATTTACGAATCTAGGCATAGTAAAACACACTGTAGAGTATCGTGTATACCTTACCACCCCAAAATACACATAATGCATTTCGAAATTATGTAATATACGGAAGAAAAAAATTAGTCACATGTACTATATGCACTCAAGCTGTAGAATAATGCTAAAGTAATCACGCATATGTATACATTATTACTAATTTGTATATGAGAATTACACATGAAATGGCTCTTAATACAGAAGAAAGGTTCGAGACCACTTCATCACAGTTCAAAAAACATTTACGAACATACCAGCGGGCAGCTAATGTCTATGAAGTTTCTAAAAACAGAAATTAGTTATTTAAGAATAGTTCTTACTTTAAGCAGAAGATAAGTGTCCCGAAAAATCGTAAAAAAAAAATATTTTGGGGCTGCTAAAAAAATTGCTGTCCGTGGACTGGAGGAAATGTTGATCTTGCTTACTTTATTATTAAAGTTGAAGGCCAAATTCAAGGTGTCGGGAACGCCGTGTGCTAGCCTGTTCAAGAGTCATTATTTCTGCTCTGGTGAGAACATCATATCATTGAGACTGCTGAAAAAGCTGTCAACAGCTTCCTGTGAGAGTTCCACTAACTCGGAAAAAGATGTAACCATGCATTCGTGTGCATGATTGTCTCCATTGACGTTTTGATTAGTATTGCTGACAGAAGGTCGTACCTGATCGATGCTGCTTTCATCTTGAACTTCACTACCCCTCAATCGTAGTGGTGAAGTTTCCACGAATGCCGTCATCAGGATTGGCAGCCGTTGAGGGCAGCACAATGCATGAGCCGTTACCGGACCCAACAATGTTTCTGCATCCATTGGCGCATCCGATTGTAGCGTCAGACAGGTGTCCAACACGCATTCTTCTCCGCACAGCATGCACCTTAGTACAGGTAAAACACATCTTTGCCATATCGGCCGAAATGAAAGAAACCAAGTCATGTTCAGGTCTCTAAGCCGGGTTAGTCCCAGGATTTTTGATATCCGGTCCCGGTATCCAATGGCTCGGATTGTTTCTTCCCTTGTCGCAGGTGTTTTGTCTGTGACATGGTTTGCCATAACGAAATATAAGGACTAAGAATAGGATTCCTGCAATTAGTCCCAAAATGAGGGGAAGTCCGCCAAAAATCGAATGGACGAAGTCTGGAAAAATACCCAGTATGGCTTTGAATGGTGTTAATGCCATCGAAAATACTGTCTTAAATACATTTGAGACTCCACTGGTATCAGAAATATTTAAGATTTCATTCAGGATTTCTGCGAAATGTATGGGGGAATTAGATGATAGCAATGAGTGAATCTCTGCAGTCGTCCTTGCGACTAGGAGATCATACGTTTCTTTTGATGACGTGAGCCTGGTCGGCATCTGAAGAAGCACTGTTTTCATTCTGCTTAAAGTATCAACTCGAATAGAAGTAATTTTCAAGTTAGGCCATGCCCTTGCCTCCCTGTCTGGAAAGGAGCTGGGGAACAATAAGCGTCCACAGCACATGACCTTCGCAGTCATACTTACGAGATAAGGAACCCCGGGCAGTAGACTACAACATCTGCGATCCACAATTAGAACGTAACTCCCGTTATAGAGTCTTTTAAAGAATGGTTCTATCTCTGTTGCAGGTGCGCCTAGCTGGTGACATGAAAGGTTATTTGAGTTCCCTTCACAGGCTCCATGCAAACTAATTCCATTACACAGAAGTGTACCGCTTAGTGACATCGCACAATTATTGCCACTAAGAAACACTTTCTGTCCTTTATTACTGACACATGCATGTGAATAGGGCAAGTTCCATGTTGTCTTAATGTACCCTTTTCCCAATTTTTCGTACATGCCAGCCTGTATATATTTTTGGCAGTATTGAAACCTGAAAGTCGATATTGGAATATTAATTATCCCATGTATTATCCATTCAATGACAGGTCGTTCTGACTTTGTCAATGGTAATCTCTCGAGTTTCTCAATGCTCAGGATTGTATAATCAGCACCCTTCTGTGCCATACTGATTTGTTTATCAGTAAGGTTAAAGATATTGAATAGTGACGCTGTGTTGATTAAACGCCAAGGCACATAGCCTGAACGCAGGTTTTGTAACGTCCAGCCAAGCTGTACAATAGAACGCAATTGAGACTGACCGTGTTGTAACAACAGTAAGTCTTGCGATATTATGTTGATTGCTGAAGACACAATACTGTCCAATGAAAAAATTCTGGAGGACAGAGTCATTAACCCATTGTCCACTACAGAAAGCGATTTTTCCAAATTAATACGGTCAATTTCCCGTATACTTTCTGCTGTCTCAATTTGAGTTATCTTCCAGGCCTCGTTGTAAGCTGCATATATAGAGGCTGCTATGAAGCGTTTTTGACGCTGTTTGCGCGGTCCCATAATGAAATCACGCAAGTCAGCACCATCAGTAAGTAAGGTTAGGTGTTGCTTAATTTCTATCAGTGTGGAAGTTTGTAGCCATTGAAGGCAGAGTTTTCCCACACTGTAGGTGGTGATTATCCCTGGGTGTTGTCTTTGGGAATATCTAGGGTCTGGCCTGGTCAATGTGAACCCCTGTGTTTTGTTCAGGAATCTGTCTTGACAGTTATTAGTATCTGTGGGCCAGATTAACCATTGTTTCCAATCAGGATTTGTTCTGTTTTGGTTTAATACATAGTTTACGTCTATCTCTTCATCTGTAGAGTTATTGCTGTTCATAGTTGGCTTTGGAATAGACGGTTTATTTAAGTCTTTGATTTTGGCTAATCCAAGACAGGTAGTTTGTTGAATAGTGTCATTCAAGAATATAATTTGTTCTGGGATCATGCAGGCTCTAAACAATGATTCTATACCCTGAACTTGCCATTCTCTTGTACCCCAAACACTTTTTACTTCCACATTTTTGTCCCAATAATCAAAACCAAATGTATTCATCTGTTAAAAAAATGAGTCTGAATATATCAATTTTGTGTTTGTAAGCATGGTTTTTGTTCCTGTCTTATTTGACAATTTAAAATAAAATGTTTCAGCATTACTTGTATTGAACCCTGAAAAATATGAATATTTGTCATAAACGGTTCTTGAGCTTCCTTTTGGAGGGGTTGCACAATGTTCCCATTGATTATAATTTAAAAAATTTCTAGGTTGTGCAGATTTATGTAGAAAATGGTTACCATAGTGGTTGTAGCAGTACATACTATCATAATTAGACGAACCCTGCAAATAATCATGTTTGGTAAATTTAGCAGACATCACTAGGTCAGACATCATGTCATTAATACTTTCAAAGTCCCAATCATCAGCAAATGAGTTTGGTTTTACAAAGTCACTCAACGAGATCTTGATTTGGTGTGGATATTTGAGGATTTCAATCGGACCATAAATTTCATAGTCAGTATTGTCCCATGCTACCCCACCCGGTATAGGATTGGCTGTGAAGTTGACTGAAGAAAGTTCTCTTTTCTCGACGTGTGAAGACGTGTGTGGCTTGAGGATCAAGTTGATTTTCTGGCTTGCTGTGTCCATTTTTGCATATTTTCCCTCAATGAAGCGTCCCAAACATAGTACCATGATGAGCCAAAGTATGAGGATAAATACACCAAAGGACACCCAAAATTCAATCCATGGAGCAATCAGATAGGTTTCTTTCAGTTGTTTCAAAAGTTCCTTAGCTTTGTCTTTAAAGGTTTTTGTTGATGGCTGTGTCTTTGATTCACTGAGGTCTTCAGAGGAATCATTGAAGCTTATGAAGTAGCCGGATGCCGTTCTGTCTATTGTTCCAATTGCTTCAGGATTACTGTTTCTTGCAGCTTCAGCATATTCATTTGTTACTTCATTGTAGGTTGGTGTGTCTCTACTAAATGTTTTTATTTGGGTTTTCAGAGGTGTGAGGTCCATTGTATTGTTGCATAGTCCTTGTTGTTGTTCTGTAGGCGTTTCGAATGTGATTAGCCTTTTAGTTAGCACCTCTGTACTTGTAGCAAACCTTGGTGTTCTACTACTTATCGGGAGTCCACTTGGCCTACTGTTTGTTATCGGCCACATGATTGTGGTTTTACCAGGTCGATGGATACAACTCGGTTCTCCTTTTTACCAGCAAGCGGCGGTAGTACAACTGATCTTGTCCCGTTGATGGACAAGACAGGAACTGCTTTTCTGTAAGAAGGCCCAAATTCCTTCTTTACCGCGATCTTTTCTCTGACTAGATCCCCGACTTTTGGAATCCAGACAGGTCTTGCTGGGACAGGTGGTGGTTCTTCAGTGGTTGTTGGCTGCTGTTTCAACTTTATGTTGCTCAGGTCTTTTCTTGTTTCGTTTAAGTCCTGCAAAATAGCCAAACGGTCTTTGATATCAAAGCCTTTTTCTTTCACCACTGAAGTCTGACTGTCAAGATCTAAGACTAACATCCTAGTTCCAAACAACAATTCATACGGACTGAATCCCTTCAGAGAATTTCTTGGCAAGTTGTTTAGACTACGTTGGACACTTATTAGATGTTTGACCCACCCAGCTCCCGAACCTAATACCTTAGCTGTTATAGATTGCTTTATGCCTTGGTTTTTTCTTTACACCATCCCGTATCCCTCAGGAAGGAAGTGAGAAGAATCCTGCTTCGCTATGCTCATTTGGCCGTGCTTCCCCACAAGCTTGAGGGCTAAAGTGAAAACATTGGTCAAACGTAGCATGCTCCAAGCGTATATGCCATTTAGACTCGCAAATCTTTGTATAACAGTCCCGACGTCAGCCGAGTGCTGGGGTCTACATTATAAGTGGAAACTAGTCTTTGTTTGTTAATGGGACGCATTATTTACACCGGTTTTACTGATTATTGTTTAGCCCTTATTGAGTGAAACGCCATGGTATTACCCCGTTCCTCTCGCCGCTGCGATCTCTGTTGCAGCCCGGGCATTTTTTTTACAAAAATGTGATGCTGCAGGCTCATGCCTGGCCACCAGTATACTGATTGTAATTCTTCCAGATAATCTTTTAGTTTGAGGTGTCTGAGACCCTCGCCCATATGTGCGTCTGCTATTAACAAGTCTCTCCTGTCCATGTTTGGAATCACTCTATCCCCCACTCCAGGGATTCGAGCAAAAGGAACGGAGTTCGCATCGATTATGTATGTATATTTGAGTGGGTAACTGATCGGTAACGCTGAGCAGTCGCCTTTTGATGACGTTTTCACCGCCAGCATTGTTTCACCGTCAATGTATTTCACTGTACGCTTTTTCCTAGCTACGGAAGCCGATTCAGTTGCTACCGCTGTGGCTTTCTCAGCCAATGAATTCCCTGCAACGTGAACGCCATCACGCTGATGACTCAGCGAGTGTATCACGTGAGTCTTTGGTAGTTCTTTCTGTAACAGAACTATTTGTTCCCAGAGCATTTTTTGCTTTATTGTTGCACCTGTGTCATCTTTGTAACCGTTTTGAATCAATTTCTGTAAATCGTTGTTATATGATTTGACGCAGTAATATGAATCGGACACTATGAGTGTCGGGAATTCGCGATCTGCATTATCTAGCGCCATTTTCAATGCTATTATTTCAGTCTGTTGTTCTGAATTAGTTTCTACTGAGTGTGTTTTTGTTAATAGAGGTCTTAGTATACCTCCGCGCCACACTTCTTTTGTAATCTCACATGTGGGGTTGTATGCTTGTTCTCCCCAAACGGAGGGTTGAGCATGTCCGTCTGTATAGATTACACAAGCGTACTGTCGCAATGGCAGAATGTCAATTGGCAGAGGGAATGTTCTTTCATATTCTAGATATTTTAGTTCCTTTAGTTCCGGATCAAAGTAGTATTTTATTTGTCCATTATAATGGAATTCACCCATTGTATCCATTCCGGATTCAATGCTGTTGTTGGTAAATTACACGGAGTTGTTAATGCCTCAAAGGCTGATTCTGCTGTTCTGACTGTGATGTGTCTACCGTCAGCTTTATCTTTTTCTCTAGCTATTGCGGTTTGAACTGCATGAACAATGTTTTCTTTAATGTTGAATTTCTTTTCAGCTTCTGTGTACAAGTGTGATTTGAATGCAATTGGTACCTTTTCTCCCTCATTAGAGGTCAGGTATGTGAATCCGCATCTTCCTGGGATGACTCGAATCACAAGGTTGCGTGTGTTATCACGTGTTTCTAATTTTGTTTTAATTAACATATCTGTTTGTAAGGATCTCAGAATATCTGTGTGTTTTTGAGTCCAATTGTTTTTTTTTAAATCTGGTTTTATTAGATCATAAAGGGGTTTGACCCTTTTTGCGTAATTTGCAATGTATGTTCTTCCGAAATTTAGGAAACCTAGAATTGACTGTAGGTTTTTTAGTGTTCTAGGTGCTTGGAGTACGGCACATTTCTCTAGGAAATTGTCAGCCAGGCTTTTGCCTTCACTTGATAACTCATATCCTAAGAACAGGACTGTTAGATGGGCAATTCTAGATTTTTTAAAGTTGAATTTGTAACCCTCTGCTGCGAACCCAAGTATTATGGTGTTCACTCTCTTCAAGTGAGTATCCAAGTCATCATCTGTTAGGTATATGTCATCGACATAAGATAATGCTTCGTCATCATAGGTTTGTAGTAACTCTGTTACCCTCGCTGAGAATAATCCTGGGCTGTTCTTGTACCCCTGGGGTAACCGACAGAATTGTTTTTGAGCGCCATTTATTGAGAACGCAGACAAGTATCTGCTCTCTGGTGCTATATTTTGACAAAAGAATCCATTAGAGATGTCTAATGTTGTTTTATATTTTTTGCGCACTATGTTATTCATTAGTGCAGCACTATGCGAGTTTTGTACTGCAAAAGTTTTGCAACATGAGTTAAGGTGTCTGTAATCCAAAACTAGACGATATGAATTGTCTGGTTTGGACAAAGGGTTGTTCATTTGTGAGGTGCAAGTTTCAATCACCCCCTGGTATTCTAGTTGATCTAGAATTTCTTTTACCTGTTTTTTAGCTTCTTGCTTGATTGGATACTGCCTTTGTGCAGTAGGTTGTGATTTTAACTGGATTTTGTGTGGAGGAGATTCTTCATCCCATCCCACATGATTTTTATATAAAGCAGGAGCTTGAGCTACTGCCCACTTTCTTGCAAGTGTATATTTTTTATGAATTGGAATATGGTTTGAGAAGGCAGGCATAATTATTTCTTCGCCATGTGGGCACTCCCTGACAAACTCTGGTGGCCAATCTTTTTCAGCTAGAAGGATGTCATAGCCCTTGGAGAGATTATCCCAAAAAAGGCCCCTTATTTTTCTAGTCTTATCCCCTTCTATACGTAAAGTTATTTCATATATTTTGTGAGGTTTGCTAACTCTGGTGTCTGCAGTTTCCACTTGAATGTATTCATTCGTGTCCACTGTCTCCAGATGATTCATAAGGACTTTGCGTGCTATGCTCACTTCTGCTGCGCTGTCTAGCATTGTCTGAGCCCACTCTCCGTTTTTCAGCTGTGTCCTCAGTATTCTCGGCATTGTTGAATACTTTAATGCTGGCTACCTTCTTCTTGGGAAACTGTATTTTTTATTTGGATGAGCTGGTTCCTTGTCTTTGGACTTGACGTGCCCTTCCCTGGGTTCCGATCGTCCTCTTCTTTCCGATTTCTGCGAGGAAGTCTGAAAAGATTGAGAGGGACGTGTATCAAAATCTTGATATCTATCCGGTTTCTTTATGTTATCCCTATTTCTAAGGTTGTATCTTTTCACAGAGGGCTCCCTTTGGGGAGACTTGGGTCCTTGGTCCGGAGATCTTTCTCTCCGCCGAGGAGACCTTCCTCTGGACTGGAATCTTTTTTCTTTTGGATTGGATTGTTTGTTTCCATCCCAGTTCTTCTTTTGACTGTTTAGATTATTTTTAATAAATATTTTTTCAGGACTTTCAATTAGTTGGGGCTTCACTGGTATTCCACCCAAACTATCTCTACCTAGTTCTTCATAGGATTTTTCAATAATTCTGGCAATTTCAGCTGGTTGGTCTGCTATATCCCTCTCTTTTAACCTCTGGCGGATCGCCACATTCGCTGCTTCTCCTTTTATGTTGGCTAGTAATATTGCCGAGACCTGCTTGAAGTCTTTTAGTAATTTCATACCAAGAGTTAAAGCGGGTTCTGGACCGTATTCGTCTTGAATTTGTTTTAGCACATCTGGTATTACTGACATGGATGGAACTCCATGTGTTTTTGTGTAAATGGAAGCGAAGACTGTACCCCAAGTGTCACAGTCCTCCACGTGTCGTGCGATTCCCATTGGAAGACAGATAGTCAGAATCCTGTGTTTATCCACAGGGGTGGTGTCTGGAAACACCGCCTCTATTTGGGTGATTTTTTGTGCTAACCAGAATGGTATTTGTTCCCGTTTAGCTGGTACTTTACCTATTATGAGGAAGGGGTCCCAGGGGATGAGGAACACAGAATATAAATCAATACAAAAGGACAATCACGTAGACATTGAATCCAACCTCCATGTTTTAATCACAATGGGGATGTATAACAAATAATGACAAATAATCACGTAATAGAAATGAACTGGTGGAGCAAGGCCCCAAAGGGGGGGGGAAAGGGGTTGCGTGATAATGTTAGGATATAGTGATAAGGAAGGGGTAGGATGAAAGAACAATCAATACTTTGAACCACAATAGTTATGATGGTTACACATAGTGTACAATAAAGAACAAAAGTACTTTGAATGTCAAATCAAACTGTATCATACTCCACACAGTACAACATATGAACAGTTAGGCCGTGGAGTTGACAAAGTAAGAAAAACAAATGGTTGTTGACGTTTCGACCCTCTTAAAATTGCAGGTCCTATTAAATCCTTGCAGCGGGGTCTTCTTCAGGACAGGGGAGTTAGGGCAGACCACCTAATTCAATATATATAATTTCTGGTATTATTATGCTGATAAGATAAGGAAATTAATTACAATTACTTGAGTGGAAGACAGCACACGATATTTGAAAATGGGGGGAACATGCACGAATGCAGGGAAATAAATAAATAAATAATAATGGTGACCCCTACTTATGGGGTACCAAAAAAACGGATATTTAGCATCGCCGTGAGTGGTAGCGTGAGCTAAGGGCGCGGGAACAATTTAAAGCGTCACGTGAAACAGGTGACATTAATAGAATATTGCACCGTGGATGGTGAGAACTATTTGAAAAACGGGAACGGTGGAAACAAGTGATCCGTTACCGGGTGTGATCGGCATGGCAAATCCAGACTGATTAGCGATGGGAAAAGTGGGTGCATGCCATTCAGATCATTACCAGGACCATTACCTTGCTTGGCACAGTATGGAATCTGAGAGAATAATGGGGACATCCTGGTCGATGTTCCTGTGGGAAATAAACAAAGGGTCCGACAATTTGATATACGCCGGGACCCTCACAACAGACAATTATGGCGGGATTCCTTCTCTTGCCACGGGGTCTGCGGCCTTGGCCTAAAAAAGGATACCGTTGATTTGGGTTGTTCTGGTAGTATGGTACCTGGCCAGGCGGATATAAAGGTGGATATCCATAATATGGAGGCATTGGGCCGAATGGAGGAGGCCCGAAGTTCTGGAATTGCGGGGGGCCTTGCCATGGTTGTGCTTGTTGTTTACCTCCACGGCCTCTCCCTCTGGCTTTGTAGGATCCATTACTGGAGCCGCTAGAGATGGAACTAGTATCACCTGAGCTGTCCGTGTTCTGGCCTCTTGTGGGTGCAGTATACGTGTCGTCAGCATAGGGATAAGTTTTTAGATAGCTAAAGTTTTTTAGATCCTTTTCGAATTTCTTTATCTTGGTTTGGGTTAGGTATTCTTTGTAATCGTTCATCTCCCGATTTTGATCTTCCAATTTCTTCTTGTATCCTGTCAGAGTGGTTTTGAAGTGGGTCTCAGTTGCCTGGATCTCTATTATAACTGCGTCTGAAAGGCGTTTGGCAGTTTTTATTATCAAGATGAGCCAGTCCCTGGTGCAGTGCCAGGCTATCTGAGCCCAGTCTTTCCTGAAGGTGACATCGTCAAGGAATATTCTGGGAGCGTTAGTGACCAGTAAGCCTTTAGGCGCTGTGTTGGTCCTCAGGTATTGTGCGAGGATAACGCCATGCAAAATAGTGCGTATCCTGTTACGCTTTTTCTCAGTGAGAGTGTCCCAATCTGTAGTTTGCGCTATTGTTGTTGCTGTGTTAAAATCTGCCAAGAGTGTGGGGTCATCGAGGATCTCGTCACTGAGATCCTCGATGACCCCACACTCTTGGCAGATTTTAACACAGCAACAACAATAGCGCAAACTACAGATTGGGACACTCTCACTGAGAAAAAGCGTAACAGGATACGCACTATTTTGCATGGCGTTATCCTCGCACAATACCTGAGGACCAACACAGCGCCTAAAGGCTTACTGGTCACTAACGCTCCCAGAATATTCCTTGACGATGTCACCTTCAGGAAAGACTGGGCTCAGATAGCCTGGCACTGCACCAGGGACTGGCTCATCTTGATAATAAAAACTGCCAAACGCCTTTCAGACGCAGTTATAATAGAGATCCAGGCAACTGAGACCCACTTCAAAACCACTCTGACAGGATACAAGAAGAAATTGGAAGATCAAAATCGGGAGATGAACGATTACAAAGAATACCTAACCCAAACCAAGATAAAGAAATTCGAAAACTTATCCCTATGCTGACGACACGTATACTGCACCCACAAGAGGCCAGAACACGGACAGCTCAGGTGATACTAGTTCCATCTCTAGCGGCTCCAGTAATGGATCCTACAAAGCCAGAGGGAGAGGCCGTGGAGGTAAACAACAAGCACAACCATGGCAAGGCCCCCCGCAATTCCAGAACTTCGGGCCTCCTCCATTCGGCCCAATGCCTCCATATTATGGATATCCACCTTTATATCCGCCTGGCCAGGTACCATACTACCAGAACAACCCAAATCAACGGTATCCTTTTTTAGGCCAAGGCCGCAGACCCCGTGGCAAGAGAAGGAATCCACCACAGCAAGTACAGTGGGCGCCTCAACCAGCACAGTGGTCCACAGAAGAGGATCCGGTCAGTGCCAACACAAGGAACAAAGCCAAAGAGCAAGCGGGCCCCAGCAAGTAGCTGAACCAACCAATACCGGCACCCTGGTATTCAACCTCGCCGACGTACCCCTCACCAATGAAGAAACCAATGTCCTGAACAAAGGACTGTCATTTGTCCCGACCATCAGACTAGATACTTTCAAACTCCATGTCGAACTGGCCGAGTTTTTTAGAAAACTAAAGCTAAAAGCGTTTTTCGAAAACAAGGAGAAACCTCCTGACTCAGAAACCACTAATGAAACAGGGTTGAAACTTAAATCCAACTTCACTCCACCACCTGCTACCGTGCCAGTGGAGATCAGTACCTTCGAATTGGCAGTATACTCAGAAGTCGAGAAATTACAACCCCAAAACCATTTCAACAATCTGTCTTTTCAAGATAGGGAAATCATCAAAAAACTCCAAAATGACCCTACCCGCATCATCAAACCAGCAGATAAAGGTGGAGGGATAGTCATCATGAACAAAATCGACTACGACACCGAATGCCGCAGGCTATTAAGCGACACTCGTAACTATAGAAAATTACTGAGAGACCCATCCAAAGATCTACAGAAAAAGATCACAGAACTAGTGCAGGAGGCTTCTGACGCAGAATACATCTCAAAACAAGAAGCTGAATATCTCAACACACGTGATGCAAAAGTACCCTACTTTTACATCATGCCCAAGGTGCATAAAGGGGTCACCCCACCACCGGGCAGACCCATAGTGTCAGGGATAAAGTCCCTCCTAGAACCGCTATCGCGGTTCTGTGATCACTACCTCAACCCATTGGTTCAGAAAACTCCATCCTACGTCAAAGACACGAAGCACCTCCTTAACATCATTAAGGATGTCAGTTTCGATAGTGACAAGCACCTCCTGGTGGGATTGGACGTGGAGAGCTTATATACGAGCCTCCCTCAGGATGCCACACTGAAGGTACTCCATGATGTCTTGATGGAGATTGACTGGCAACATCGTACACCCCGTCACTTCATCTTGGATTGCGCCACGTTGGCATTAAAAGAGAATTATTTCCAATACGAGGACACATTCTTCTTACAAACGAATGGTACCTCGATGGGCAGTGTCTTTGCGCCGAGCGTGGCGGGGCTATATGTCCACCACTTTGAGCAGACAAACATCGAAGCCCCCACGAACCCTTACTCAGCAAATATAACAATCTGGCGTCGATATATTGACGATATCCTTATTGTCTGGGAAGGCAATGAGGAGACACTGAGAGATTTTCTCACCTGGATCAATAGCCTTGATCCCTTTCTAAAGTTCACCTGCACTAGCAGTCCTACTGAACTGGCGTTCCTGGACCTCAACATAAAAGCTGATCAGGGGGGTCTGACCACAACGACTCATTACAAACCGACTTCCAGGAACTCGTTGTTGCGCTTTGACAGTTTCCACCCCAGACCTTTGAGAGAGAATCTGCCATTTGGCCAGTTCCTCCGTATTCGCCGGAACTGCAGCAACCTCCATGACTTCAAACACCAGTCCAAAGCTTTGGTCCACAAGTTGGAAGACCGTGGCTACCCGTCCAGAATCATCACAAAATCCTGTAAACGAGCACGCAACCAGAACAGGGAGGCCCTTCTTGAGACCGTGGTTAGACCACCAGAAACACCAATCATGACGTGTGTGACCACCTATAACACCGCCTCCAATCAGGTCTCCAGCATAATTCGCAAAAATTGGAAGATCATCAATTCAGGCGCGAGGAACTGGGACCTCCCCCGCTTTGCATACAAAAGAGCACAAAATCTGAAGGATCAGCTGGTAACTACGAGACCCAGAAAAACACAACAAACCAGCCAGACAATTTTAAACACCTGGGGCCTACCAGAATTAACAGGCCACCAACCGTGTTACAACTGTAGCGTCTGCCACCTGACTACCCCTTCCAAAACATTGTCGTTGGAAGATGGGAAAACCTGGACACAACGACAATTCACGAACTGTAATTCATCTAACCTAGTATACCTAATCACCTGTCGCTGTGGCTTGAGATACATAGGCATGACGACTAGGAAGGTTAGAACCAGGATGACTGAACACAGGAGCACCATGCGCTGTGGTAAAAACATCAGCAAACTGACCCAGCACTTCATCGTGCAAAATCACACCCCGAATGATTTCACCTGGACGGTGATCGAACAATTCGCACTTTCATGTTGTGATGAGAAGACTCTGCTCACCAAAGAGCAACGCTGGATTTATCGCCTTTCTACCCATATAGAGGGGCTCAATGATTCCATCCCGTGGAATGCTCTGGCGAGATAAAAAACTCATATGTAAAGTATTGGTCAGTATCCCTGTCTGCGCTCAGACTCGTGGCCTGTCCCTACTCTGTAATTGCCTCCTTTGCCTATATACCTTGCAATCGCTGTTGTTACTTTTAAACCATAAGGGACCCACATGGGCCTTTTACTTCTTTTTCTCCCAGTTGCGCACGTACCCGCGCGCACTTGCCACTACCAATGCCAACCCAGTCCTGGTACCATGGCGCATGCGCGATTGCATAGCGCTCGCATTCACTTCTCCCGCGCATGCGCTGGAAACCTCACATTGCGCATGCGCTAGGTGTAGATCGCTAGCTCCCAGCGCCTGCGCTCTAAACAGGAAACGCGACCGCGCCCTCTCCCCTCTCCAGGTGATTACAATCAAACCGGCTATTTAAGCCCTTACCTGACTCTGGCAAAGCTCACTCGGGACACTGGAGCAGGACGATAGGTCGCAGGAACCGCTGATCGGAAATACCGTGAGTAAGCTTGATCTCTGCACAACGCTCTGGGTAAGCAACAATTTCTCTCCACAGGTGATATCCTAACTGTAATCCTCTACAAATGTTTAGGGTCTCCTTTCCTTCCCTGCCAAGTGACCCATGAGGCTTTAACAGCAAGTAGCAAGTGTGAGGAATTATGTACCATACTTACCTGTACCTCACGCTATGCCTGTTTCGCTGTGTAGCCCACCACTGCCACTACGTTTAATATTTTACCGCCATAGTTCACCATAGCCATGGCACACTCATGGCTAAGTTCTTTGCCGCTCTAGGTCGCTCACGCACACCAGAAGCCGGCAATTTGTTGTGTTTTGGTTAATACCATTCTCAATGACTCTCTTTGTATGTCTGTACTGTCTTGTGTTTTATGTACAGTAAAGCAGAGGGAATCCCCCTCTTACACGTACGGCACCTTAGCGAGTGCAACACTTTTTTTACCATACACTTTCACTTAATATAGTTTATTTTCACTCACACATACTCATTTGGTCCTGAGGAAAGCCAGTTTTAATCAAAAGGCCTGGCTGAAACATGTAGACCACAAGGACGTAGGAGCCCCTAATATACTCCACAACGTCCACAGCCTTTTTATCTTGCTAACAGGGGCCCAGGTATTAAATTTACCTCTTACCCTCGGGAACTGGGACCACCTGGATAGCTTTTAAACCTTTCACCTTCATTCTCACCAGCACTGCACACTCAGTAAGAATACCTGCTCCTCAGTAATCTGGAGTCGCAGCACACCCGGGACACATTCGGTGTCACTGTGGTGGGCCCGATGATGAAGCATGACACCAACTAGGTTGGTGTGTGAGGGCTTCATGTCCAAACCTAAGGGTTTGCCTACGGATATACCTTCTGAGTCTCCTCTAACACAACATAGCTAGTCCTATATTGATATCTCTACATGCACCCACTTTTCCCATCGCTAATCAGTCTGGATTTGCCATGCCGATCACACCCGGTAACGGATCACTTGTTTCCACCGTTCCCGTTTTTCAAATAGTTCTCACCATCCACGGTGCAATATTCTATTAATGTCACCTGTTTCACGTGACGCTTTAAATTGTTCCCGCGCCCTTAGCTCACGCTACCACTCACGGCGATGCTAAATATCCGTTTTTTTGGTACCCCATAAGTAGGGGTCACCATTATTATTTATTTATTTATTTCCCTGCATTCGTGCATGTTCCCCCCATTTTCAAATATCGTGTGCTGTCTTCCACTCAAGTAATTGTAATTAATTTCCTTATCTTATCAGCATAATAATACCAGACATTATATATATTGAATTAGGTGGTCTGCCCTAACTCCCCTGTCCTGAAGAAGACCCCGCTGCAAGGATTTAATAGGACCTGCAATTTTAAGAGGGTCGAAACGTCGACAACCATTTGTTTTTCTTACTTTGTCAACTCCACGGCCTAACTGTTCATATGTTGTACTGTGTGGAGTATGATACAGTTTGATTTGACATTCAAAGTACTTTTGTTCTTTATTGTACACTATGTGTAACCATCATAACTATTGTGGTTCAAAGTATTGATTGTTCTTTCATCCTACCCCTTCCTTATCACTATATCCTCACATTATCACGCAACCCCTTTTCCCCCCCCTTTGGGGCCTTGCTCCACCAGTTCATTTCTATTACGTGATTATTTGTCATTATTTGTTATACATCCCCATTGTGATTAAAACATGGAGGTTGGATTCAATGTCTACGTGATTGTCCTTTTGTATTGATTTATATTCTGTGTTCCTCATCCCCTGGGACCCCTTCCTCATAATACGTAACTAACCCAGGTCCCTGGGACTCCATTTGGGTACAACCCCCCAACTATACGGTACTTTACCTAGGCAGGACTGTATGTTCTGTGGTGTAATTTTATTTGTGTTCCCCTGATGAGGGGTCAGCTGTGAATTTTTAATTGCTGGTTGGATTGTTGAAGTCCGCATTACATATTGGACTAGTTGTCTATATATTTTAATTAATTGTTTTAGTTGTACTAAAACATCTGCTGCAGACATTCTTTCGATGTCTGGATGTGGTGTGTATCCGGCTAGGACCGGCCACGTTGCTCCTGGTCTACCTAGTGGACCGAGCCTGGTGATGTGATTATTATGTTTTAGGGTGCCATTAAACAAGAGCAGGTGCTCTTGGAATTTAAGTGGTACTTCTACTTCCTCGAAAGGAGTGTACTCATTAGGAGGTTCCTCTATTTTATAATAGTGGAACTCCTTCGTTACAGCATTTGCTGCTGGAAAGTTTATCCATGAATAGAATACCTCTGTCTGCCGATATTCGTGTGCCTCAATTACGAATATGACTGTACCACCTCTTGGTGTCAGTCCATTGTCTATAAGTTTTAACGTTATAGATCTTCTTATGTTGACCGGGATGAGTTTTATATCCGGGTCCGCTTCTTGCATAGTATTATCAGCTTCTATTAGTTCAGCTGCTAATCTAACTCTCTCTCTTTCATCATCACTGTCTACCATTTTACCGACAGGAAGGTTTTTCTGTTTGTTTGCAGATCAGGTTTCTTACGGAAACAAAGATTAGATGCACAATATTTTGGAACAGTGTATCCTTCAATGTTGACTAAACCAAGAACCATACATAGGAGTTTCCTCCTGCGAGGTTTGGCGGATATTACCTTTCACCCACTCCAGACGTCTTTGGAGTATTATGGGAAAAAAGGGTCTGAGTGAAAGAGCACGACTGAGTTACTATAAAGTCTTGCGTTAGTTTTATCGCCTTTCCAAACGTTGGGCGCCATGTAGTGTAGTTCCTATTATCCCAATAGGCTCTGCGCATTGGAATAATACCTTCAATAGTATAGGCCTAGACCAGACGTTAACTAGGTCTTCTATTGTCGATATTAGACTTAAAGTTTTGGGTTTGCCAGCTAGCTCAGAGTTCACTAGAAACTTTCTCGAATAGGCAAGGAGGAGTTGAACCTCCCTGGATAGACAAGAAGGGATTTAGTTTCTGACAACCATAGAACATGACAACTTTGCTCTCCCCTAATCAAGAGTGTATCTCTAGAGTCGTGTGAAAACAAAAGACAACTTATTTTACTCAGTCAGTACGTGCATTCTTAGTTTCACCAGTTTGTAGAGAAAAGGAAGAGACGGGCGTGTTCAATAAAAGATGTTATTTATTGATCAGTCTCTTTTCTCGTACAAGAGAAATGAATCGATATTATTGCAATACTTATGGTTAAGTAAAGTGCATACAATAAAAGCAGAAGTATAAAATAATACTGTAAAAACATTTATATGGTTTCTAAGCCATATGGTGGTTTAAAATGGATAAAATAGATACATACATATAAACATTTGACTAATCGTACTCAACTGGTGCTTCTAACTACGCCTACCCCAGTGTACCTGACCTAAGCCTAATACGTGGGCGGGGATAGAAAGTAGCAGTTTAAGTTAAGTTTGTTTTGCCAAGTGACTGATTCAAGAATTCTCTGCAAGGGGTTATTCAGTTCTGTACCTTGAATCTAGGATGGTTGAGGGATGGTATCTCTCATCTTTGGTCTCGATATTCCAGGCTGCTTGCAAGGGCTGCTCGGAAGCGCCGGAGCTGGATTTATCGGCAGGAGAAAGGCAGCGTCTCGTTCTTAGCGCGTCAGGAAGGCGGGGCAGCGCCGGCGGGCTTCGCTCTCTGCTGGGCTTCGACAAGTCTCGCTGCTCCGATCTCGGCACCACCGCATGTGTTTGCTTAAGGCAATATCGGTAATATTTATACCTGTAAGGTGCCGAGATTGACGTAAGGATGGACATAGATACGTCAATAAGGATGTCATACGAACTGGTCGTTAGCACATTCTTTTGCTGAAGTTCTCGGTGAAATCAAAACAATGGCCGCAGGGTTTTTCCCAGGTTGTCATAGGTTTGATTTGTTTTGAGAACTTCGTATGCCTTATCAGGGGCTGGAGGAATATTGCTTGTCTAATTAGATGGCAAGCGTTATGACCTAATCAGATAACGCGTTCCTGTGCCGTGGTGTGGCTTAATCAGATAACGGTTTCTGCATCATGGGATGGCTGCTAGTTAACTTGTTAACCAGAACAGGGTCAGGAATAGGGGGATCGATACAGAACCTATAGGAATACATCACAGTACAATAAGGAATCCTTTCTCTGTGAATACTTCAGTGTTCTCCCACTTCATGTACGTCGGTGAGGGTAAACAGACATAATATCGACTCCAAAATATTGACTGGACATAATATCGAGTTCAAAATATAGACTGGACAAAATATCGACTGGACAGAATATGGACATCAAAAATATTGTTTTTAAGGTAAGTAATGTAATATCGAATGTTAAAAATATAGACAGTTAAAATATCGAAGTATATAATATAGGTAATTAAAAATATCAAATGTTTAATATTATCTAATATTTTATAATGTTTTTTATGTTATTATATGTGTGAAAATTGTGTATTTATGTTATAATTAATTTTAAATAATGAAATGTGTTTTTTTATTTTTTGCGTAATTAAATTCTGTAGCGGGTTGTGGGTTTATAGGGGAATAGGATGGGAAGTAATTTAATTATAATTAATTAAATATGTAAATTTATTTATTGGTATTATTTTTTAATTAAATGTTAATTAATTTATATTTGGTAAATAATTACATTTTAATTGGCAATTAATTGTAATTAATTGAATAATTGCTACTTATGTTAATTTTACTAATTTATTTTCCGTAGCGGGTTGTGGGTTTATAGGGGAATTGGGTGGGAAGTAATTTAATTAAAATTATTTAAATACGTAAAAAAATGTAATGGTATTTTTTTAGAATTAATTGTTAATTAAAATTGTATGGGTACTTAATTAAATTTTTATTGGCAAATAATTTTATTTAAGTGATTAATCGCTAATTATGTTAATTTTACCTATTTATTTTCAGTAGCGGGTTCTGGGTTTATAGGGGAATAGGGTGGGAAGTAATTTCTTTATAATTATTAAATAATTCAATTTATTTAATTGTATTTATTTTGAAATAATAGATAAATAAGTTTTAATTGTTAATTAAATACATTTTAATTTGCAATTAATTTGGATTAACAGGTAACAAATAGTAATAAATAATTGTAATTTGTCATTTTAATTGATTAATTGTTATATTAAAATAAATTGATAATTCCTTTAAAATAATTTGTTATAGATATTAATTTATATGTTTTTTAAATAATATATGGAGTATTTAATTTCCCTACTGTTGCACACGCTGGAGTGGGAATAGTAATTTTTACCCCTACGCTATCCAGCGCTTTTCCTACTGTTGCATTCTTTGGAGTGGGAATAGCAATTTTTACCCATACGCTATCCAATGCTTTCCCTACTGTTGCACTCTTTGGAGTGGGAATAGTAATTTAAACCCCTACGCTTTCCAACGCTTTCCCTACTGTTGCACTCTTTGGAGTGGGAATAGTAATTTTTACCCCTATGCTATCCAATGCTTTCCCTACTGTTGCACTCTTTGGAGTGGGAATAGTAATGTTTACCCCTACGCTATCCAACGCTTTCCCTACTGTTCCACTCACTGGAGTGGGAATAGTAATTTTAACCCCTACGCTATCCAACCTTTTCCCTACTGTTGCACTCTTTGGAGTGGGAATAATAATATTTACCCCTACGCTATCCAACGCTTTCCCTACTGTTGCACTCACTGGAGTGGGAATAGTAATTTTTACCCCTTCACTATTCAACGCTTTCCCTACTGTTGCACCCACTGGAGTGGGAATAGTAATTTTTACCTCTACGCTATCCAACGCTTTCCCTACTGTTGCACTCACTGGAGTAGGAATAGTAATTTTAACCCCTACGCTATCCAACGCTTTCCCTACTGTTGCACCCACTAGAGTGGGAATAGTAATTTCTACCTCTACGCTATCCAACGCTTTCCCTACTGTTGCACCCACTGGAGTGGGAATAGTCATTTTTACCCCTACGCTATGCAACGCTTTCCCTACTGTTGCACTCTTTGGAGTGGGAATAGTAATTTTTACCCCTACGCTATCCAATGCTTTCCCTACTGTTGCACTCTTTGGAGTGGGAATAGTAATTTTAACCCCTACGCTATCCAACGCTTTCCCTACCGTTGCACTCTTCGGAGTGGGAATAGTAATTTTTACCCCTATGCTATCCAACGCTTTCCCTACTGTTGCACTCTTTGGAGTGGGAATAGTAATTTTTACCCCTATGATATCCAACGCTTTCCCTACTGTTCCACTCACTGGAGTGGGAATAGTAATTTTAACCCCTACGCTATCCAACGCTTTCCCTACTGTTGCTCTCTTTGGAGTGGGAATAGTAATTTTTACCCCTACGCTATCCAACGCTTTCCCTACTGTTGCACTCACTGGAGTGGGAATAGTAATTTTTACCCCTACACTATCCAACGCTTTCCCTACTGTTGCACTCTTTGGAGTGGGAATAGTAATTTTTACCCCTACGCTATCCAACGCTTTCCCTACTGTTGCACTCACTGGAGTGGGAATAGTAATTTTTAAAATAATATATGAAGTATTTAATTTCCCTACTGTTGCACACTCTGGAGTGGGAATAGTAATTTCTACCCCTACGCTATCCAACGCTTTTCCTACTGTTGCACTCTTTGGAGTGGGAATAGTAATTTTTACCCCTACGCTATCCAATGCTTTCCCTACTGTTGCACTCTTTGGAGTGGGAATAGTAATTTTAACCCCTACGCTATCCAACGCTTTCCCTACTGTTGCACCCACTGGAGTGGGAATAGTAATTTTTACCCCTACGCTATCCAACGCTTTCGCTACTGTTGCACCCACTGGAGTGGGAATAGTAAGTTTTTACCTCTACGCTATCCAACGCTTTTCCTACTGTTGCACTCTTTGGAGTGGGAATAGTAATTTTTACCCCTACGCTATCCAATGCTTTCCCTACTGTGGCACTCACTGGAGTGGGAATAGTAATTTTTACCCCTACGCTATCCAACGTTTTCCCTACTGTTGCACTCACTGTAGTGGGAATAGTAATGTTTACCCCTATGCTATCCAACGCTTTCCCTACTGTTGCACTCTTTGGAGTGGGAATAGTAATTTTACCCCTACGATATCCAACGCTTTCCCTACTGTTCCACTCACTGGAGTGGGAATAGTAATTTTAACCCCTACGGTATCCAACGCTTTCCCTACTGTTGCACTCACTGGAGTGGGAATAGTAATTTTTAAAATAATATATGAAGTATTTAAATTCCCTACTGTTGCACACTCTGGAGTGGGAATAGTAATTTTGACCCCTACGCTATCCAACGCTTTTACTACTGTTGCACTCTTTGGAGTGGGAATAGTATTTTTTTTCCCCATGCTATCCAATGCTTTCCCTACTGTTGCACTCTTTGGAGTGGGAATAGTAATTTTAACCCCTACGCTATCCAACGCTTTCCCTACTGTTGTACTCTTTGGAGTGGGAATAGTAATTTTTACCCCTATGCTATCCAACGGTTTCCCTACTGTTGCACTCTTTAGAGTGGGAATAGTAATTTTTACCCCTACGCTATCCAAAGCTTTCCCTACTGTTCCACTCACTGGAGTGGGAATAGTAATTTTAACCCCTACGCTATCCAACGCTTTCCCTACTGTTGCACTCTTTGGAGTGGGAATAGTAATTTTTACCCCTACGCTATCCAATGCTTTCCCTACTGTTGCACTCACTGGAGTGGGAATAGTAATTTTTACCCCTACACTATCCGACGCTTTTCCTACTGTTGCACTCTTTGGAGTGGGAATAGTAATTTTTACCCCTACGCTATCCAATGTTTTCCCTACTGTTGCACTCACTGGAGTGGGAATAGTAATTTTTAAAATAATATATGAAGTATTTAATTTCCCTACTGTTGCACACTCTGGAGTGGGAATAGTAATTTTGACCCCTACGCTATCCAACGCTTTTACTACTGTTGCACTCTTTGGAGTGGGAATAGTAATTTTTACCCCATGCTATCCAATGCTTTCCCTACTGTTGCACTCTTTGGAGTGGGAATAGTTATTTTAACCCCTACGCTATCCAACGCTTTCCCTACTGTTGCACTCTTTGGAGTGGGAATAGTAATTTTGACCCCTATGCTATCCAACGCTTTCCCTACTGTTGCACTCTTTGGAGTGGGAATAGTAATTTAAACCCCTACGCTTTCCAACGCTTTCCCTACTGTTGCACTCTTTGGAGTGGGAATAGTAATTTTTACCCCTATGCTATCCAATGCTTTCCCTACTGTTGCACTCTTTGGAGTGGGAATAGTAATGTTTACCCCTACGCTATCCAACGCTTTCCCTACTGTTCCACTCACTGGAGTCGGAATTGTAATTTTAACCCCTACGCTATCCAACCTTTTCCCTACTGTTGCACTCTTTGGAGTGGGAATAATAATATTTACCCCTACGCTATCCAACGCTTTCCCTACTGTTGCACTCACTGGAGTGGGAATAGTAATTTTTACCCCTTCACTATTCAACGCTTTCCCTACTGTTGCACCCACTGGAGTGGGAATAGTAATTTTTACCTCTACGCTATCCAACGCTTTCCCTACTGTTGCACTCACTGGAGTAGGAATAGTAATTTTAACCCCTACGCTATCCAACGCTTTCCCTACTGTTGCACCCACTAGAGTGGGAATAGTAATTTCTACCTCTACGCTATCCAACGCTTTCCCTACTGTTGCACCCACTGGAGTGGGAATAGTCATTTTTACCCCTACGCTATGCAACGCTTTCCCTACTGTTGCACTCTTTGGAGTGGGAATAGTAATTTTTACCCCTACGCTATCCAATGCTTTCCCTACTGTTGCACTCTTTGGAGTGGGAATAGTAATTTTAACCCCTACGCTATCCAACGCTTTCCCTACCGTTGCACTCTTCGGAGTGGGAATAGTAATTTTTACCCCTATGCTATCCAACGCTTTCCCTACTGTTGCACTCTTTGGAGTGGGAATAGTAATTTTTACCCCTATGATATCCAACGCTTTCCCTACTGTTCCACTCACTGGAGTGGGAATAGTAATTTTAACCCCTACGCTATCCAACGCTTTCCCTACTGTTGCTCTCTTTGGAGTGGGAATAGTAATTTTTACCCCTACGCTATCCAACGCTTTCCCTACTGTTGCACTCACTGGAGTGGGAATAGTAATTTTTACCCCTACACTATCCAACGCTTTCCCTACTGTTGCACTCTTTGGAGTGGGAATAGTAATTTTTACCCCTACGCTATCCAACGCTTTCCCTACTGTTGCACTCACTGGAGTGGGAATAGTAATTTTTAAAATAATATATGAAGTATTTAATTTCCCTACTGTTGCACACTCTGGAGTGGGAATAGTAATTTTTACCCCTACGCTATCCAACGCTTTTCCTACTGTTGCACTCTTTGGAGTGGGAATAGTAATTTTTACCCCTCCGCTATCCAATGCTTTCCCTACTGTTGCACTCTTTGGAGTGGGAATAGTAATTTTAACCCCTACGCTATCCAACGCTTTCCCTACTGTTGCACCCACTGGAGTGGGAATAGTAATTTTTACCCCTACGCTATCCAACGCTTTCGCTACTGTTGCACCCACTGGAGTGGGAATAGTAAGTTTTTACCTCTACGCTATCCAACGCTTTTCCTACTGTTGCACTCTTTGGAGTGGGAATAGTAATTTTTACCCCTACGCTATCCAATGCTTTCCCTACTGTGGCACTCACTGGAGTGGGAATAGTAATTTTTACCCCTACGCTATCCAACGTTTTCCCTACTGTTGCACTCACTGTAGTGGGAATAGTAATGTTTACCCCTATGCTATCCAACGCTTTCCCTACTGTTGCACTCTTTGGAGTGGGAATAGTAATTTTACCCCTACGATATCCAACGCTTTCCCTACTGTTCCACTCACTGGAGTGGGAATAGTAATTTTAACCCCTACGCTATCCAACGCTTTCCCTACTGTTGCACTCTTTGGAGTGGGAATAGTAATTTTTACCCCTACGCTATCCAATGCTTTTCCTACTGTTGCACTCACTGGAGTGGGAATAGTAATTTTTACCCCTACGCTATCCAACGTTTTCCCTACTGTTGCACTCACTGGAGTGGGAATAGTAATTTTTAAAATAATATATGAAGTATTTAAATTCCCTACTGTTGCACACTCTGGAGTGGGAATAGTAATTTTGACCCCTACGCTATCCAACGCTTTTACTACTGTTGCACTCTTTGGAGTGGGAATAGTAATTTTTTTCCCCATGCTATCCAATGCTTTCCCTACTGTTGCACTCTTTGGAGTGGGAATAGTAATTTTAACCCCTACGCTATCCAACGCTTTCCCTACTGTTGTACTCTTTGGAGTGGGAATAGTAATTTTTACCCCATGCTATCCAACGGTTTCCCTACTGTTGCACTCTTTAGAGTGGGAATAGTAATTTTTACCCCTACGCTATCCAACGCTTTCCCTACTGTTCCACTCACTGGAGTGGGAATAGTAATTTTAACCCCTACGCTATCCAACGCTTTCCCTACTGTTGCACTCACTGGAGTGGGAATAGTAATTTTTACCCCTACACTATCCGACGCTTTTCCTGCTGTTGCACTCTTTGGAGTGGGAATAGTAATTTTTACCCCTACGCTATCCAATGTTTTCCCTACTGTTGCACTCACTGGAGTGGGAATAGTAATTTTTAAAATAATATATGAAGTATTTAATTTCCCTACTGTTGCACACTCTGGAGTGGGAATAGTAATTTTGACCCCTACGCTATCCAACGCTTTTACTACTGTTGCACTCTTTGGAGTGGGAATAGTAATTTTTACCCCCATGCTATCCAATGCTTTCCCTACTGTTGCACTCTTTGGAGTGGGAATAGTTATTTTAACCCCTACGCTATCCAACGCTTTCCCTACTGTTGCACTCTTTGGAGTGGGAATAGTAATTTTTACCCCTATGCTATCCAACGCTTTCCCTACTGTTGCACTCTTTGGAGTGGGAATAGTAATTTTTACCCCTACGCTATCCAACGCTTTCCCTACTGTTCCACTCACTGGAGTGGGAATAGTAATTTTAACCCCTACGCTATCCAACGCTTTGCCTACTGTTGCACTCTTTGGAGTGGGAATAGTAATTTTTACCCCTACGCTATCCAACGCTTTCCCTACTGTTGCACTCACTGGAGTGGGAATAGTAATTTTTACCCCTACACTATCCAACGCTTTCCCTACTGTTGCACCCACTGGAGTGGGAATAGTAATTTTTACCCCTACGCAATCCAACGCTTTCCCTACTGTTGCACTCACTGGAGTAGGAATAGTAATTTTAACCCCTACGCTATCCAACGCTTTCCCTACTGTTGCACCCACTGGAGTGGGAATAGTAATTTTTACCTCTACGCTATCCAACGCTTTCCCTACTGTTGCACCCACTGGAGTGGGAATAGTAATTTTTACCCCTACGCAATCCAACACTTTCCCTACTGTTGCACCCACTGGAGTGGGAATAGTAATTTTTACCTCTACGCTATCCAACGCTTTCCCTACTGTTGCACCCACTGGAGTGGGAATAGTAATTTTTACCTCTACGCTATCCAACGCTTTCCCTACTGTTGCACCCACTGGAGTGGGAATATTAATTTTTACCTCTACGCTATCCAACGCTTTCCCTACTGTTGCACCCACTGGAGTGGGAATAGTAATTTTTACCCCTACGCTATCCAAAGCTTTTCCTACTGTTGCACTCACTGGAGTGGGAATAGTAATTTTTACCCCTACTCTATCCAACGCTTTCCCTACTGTTGCACTCTTTGGAGTGGGAATAGTAATTTTTACCCCTACGCTATCCAACGCTTTCCCTACTGTTGCACTCACTGGAGTGGGAATAGTAATTTTTACCCCTACGCTATCCTACCGTAATAATATTGATTATTATTTAATTATATTATGTTACTATATATATATGTTTTAACAAATAAGATTGTAATTTTTTTTATAACTTTCATTAATTATTTAAATATTATAAGGTAATTTAAGTACTTTTAAATATATATTATTAATTAATATTTAATATTAATTTAATTTAACACTGTTTTTAATAAAGTCGATATTTTAATTAAATATATTTTTGTAAACGATATTTTGTAGTCAATATTTTTGTACTTACCTGTTTGTAGATACAAACTCGATATTCTGTCTGTCGATATTTTGTCAACGATATTTTTTCAACTCGATATTATGTCCCTCGATATTATGTCAGTGATCCGTCAGTGAGCAGGAATCTCTGCCAACAACAAAACGGAATAATAATAGTCATGCTGTTTCATTCACAAAATGTCCTACTTGCGCCCTCTTTACAAAAATATAGCCTAACTAAAATGCCTTTCTTCGCCATATTCCCAAAGTGTACTCCCCTGTGTAACCAATTCATGTAATTGCGTGTATATCTAAAGTGAAAACCTGCCTTAAGACATTTCATGTGGCGCTACATGTGTGGAAATGCACTCTCTCTTCACTTTTTTAAGCAAAGGTTTGGAGTGATATTTGACGCTGCAACCACATACGCAGTCTGGTTCCCGGCGCATTAAGCCTTAGTTGCAGCGCACAGAGACCTTATACTGCTGCACACAGAGGAAAAAAATTAGAGGGAACATTACCTGTGACACATGTACATGAAACAAACAGGGCAAGTGCATGCAGACCAGCACACATGTGATGCAATGGGGCCACAGACCTGAATGGCATGTCCTGGGCCCCTGCACTACAATGCAACTGGTATGTCCAGCTGGCTGACATGGATGCTAACTCTCACCCCGCTAATGCCACCAACATGCAATAGTGTAATGATTTCCAGGCTGGTTCCGCAGGAGCGTCAGGAATCCGGAGAATAATCCTCAGCCTTCCCCTACGGCCTTTCGACTCTATCAGACTCTAGAGTATCGAATGGCTCGCCAGGGGAAAACAAGGAAACAAAAGAAGGAAAGGTTGGGGAAAACAACAGGAATTTGGCAGTGAAGTTCGGAGTGGACACTTGGTGATAAGGCAGGCTGTAAGGGAAGGCGTTTATTACAATCTATACTTGATGACAACACCATATATATATGTACATACGAACATCACATACCACAATTAATCGTCTGGACCTTTGGACATTGCAGATGGATAGAAGAAGGTGTTCGTTTTTCTGTACACAACAAGACAAAAGACAATAAGAACACTATCCCACTCTATGCTAGCATGTGAAGTAAATGTTATGTAAATCTCACTCTGCTATTTTCTGATGGAAACTGGATGAACATCCCATTCTTCTTCAAGGCTGGATAAGTGTGTGCGCGTCTCTATATCAACGTATATACAAGGTTATCTGCCATATAATAATCACCATTAGTCATCCACTCTTGTAACCCCCAAACAGAATGTAATAAAAAGCAGCGCAAAGTGCTGTTACCGTGATTCTTTGAAGCTGAGCCTCGAAAACACACCACACTCTGGTCCACGCAAGTGCCCCAAATGAAGTATTCAAATGCCAAGGAAGGGATAATAAGGGGATGCACCCAAGTTGAGAAAGATCCAGTCTGGGAACCAAAAAAAGGCAGGAACCCTAAGCGGTACCCGGCCGGACGGCGGGGAAGGACCCGGCCACCGGGCGGAGCACAGGGAGAAGGGGAGACTGGTCTGGCAGTGCCCAGCCGGATGGCGGGGAAGAACCCGGTCGCCGGGCGTAGCACCAGGAAAAGGGAAGGAAGGACTGGCTGTGCCTGGCCGGATGGCGGAGTAAGACCCGGCCACCGGGCGGAGCACTGAAAATGGGAAAATGGAAGCGCAAACAAACACGGAACGAAAGTGATCGTGTTAATGAGGTCGTAATTAGCAAGAGACAGATTACGCTGACATCAAGGTGAAGATGTCAGTATGCACGCGTAATCTAAACAGAGCGGCCACCTAAGAGCAGACGAACGAAACAACCTCTCGTAGGAGACAGGAAACCAAACAGGAAACATGTTCCACAGGAAACCGGAAGCCAGGCAAAATGCATAGGGACAGAACCCTCGGAAGTACGGGCTAGACGCAAGAACGCAAAGCGGCGTTCTGTTAGTGTAATGCGTCTTTTATACTGCCCGTGCAAATAGAAATACTGATCGAGAGGGACCTGGGGGCATGACAAATAGCAGCACACCATATACACCACAGATGTCACTACTGTGTCTGACCAGCAATACATGCATGCACTCCCAAGTCACAAACCCATTCAGTGTGCTTACCGCTAGTTGGCTGCTGC
Organism: Lissotriton helveticus; assembly: GCF_964261635.1. Lineage (NCBI taxonomy): Eukaryota > Metazoa > Chordata > Amphibia > Caudata > Salamandridae > Lissotriton > Lissotriton helveticus. Next base: position 401,759,170 of record NC_136069.1, on the reverse strand, counting down.
TCCCCTCTCAACTGTGTGGACAGGTCAGGATGTGTCACAGCTATGATACGTAGCATTAGAGGGGTCATGGTACATCATGCAAGCCGGCTTGATCGGTGAATCAGCCCCAGTGTCATCTCCGCCACATTCTTGCTGAGCCTGGAGATGTTGTCCCACCGCTTGTGGCAGTGTGTGTGTCGCCTGTTGCACACCCCCACTGCCCGTACATCACGTGCTATGGCCCTCCACACGGCCTTGCAATGGTGCAGCTTAACCTACCGTAATGGGAGACAAGAGGGGGCAAGTCAGTGAACAGTTGGCCGTTCAAACAGATAGAAGGTACAGGTATCTGTCAGCAGCCATGCACAGTACAACGTATGTGACTGATAGGTCAATGTGGCATTAGTCCATCATGGAAAGCAGGTGAGGTACACACCCACAAGATAGCTGTGATCGGCCGTGACCCAGCACAGCCACAAGACTACACATGTCATGTTTGTGACCCCTAAAAGATAACACTTCACAGCATAGAGGTCAATCAGTCAGTGACAGAACCAGGAACACATCACAGCGTGCCTAGCCTGCTGGGGCATACCCACACTGCCTTCCACAGAACACCGCCCAGATTGCAGAGGCCAGGAGTTAGGGACCACCTAATGCACACCAACATGTCCCCCCTGCACTTACCACCTGTCCTGGGGCACCGTAGAGCCGTTGATAGTGGTGGAGCACACCTTCCACAAGGACCTCCAGCTCCTCTGCACTGAAGAGACGGGACCGGATCTGTTCAACTCTCGCCATGGCAAGGTCCAGGACACTGGCACAACAGCAGCAGTTGGTGGAGTGGGCAGCAGCAGCAGGTAGAGGTGATGGGTGCAGGCAGCAATGGCTGGAAGCAGTGGATGTGTGGTGCTCAAACTCACACATTTATAGGGCTCTGAGCAGATATCAGTGGCACAAGTCTGCAGCAATTGGTGTTCCCGGGCTGCCTCATTCAAAATGAGCCAATGACTGGCCCCGCTGTTGCGGTGCACGGCTTCCCTTTTTTGGAATTTGCTTACGCGTCACGCGGTACCTGTTTCCATTGGCTGCATGTGCAAGGATCATCACGGTCACACACCGCCAACCCCATGTGCGCGCTACCGCGATGGTGCATCATTTGAAAATCATCACTCGCTGGCATCGCAATGGTGGAGCACGCATTCTGCGGGGGCGGGCAGGCTAACAGATATATTTGAATGTGCAAGTGGAAATGGCAGTTGGTATCCCCCCATTCAGTCACATAGCGGCACCCACCGCCCGGACCCGGCGGTGGGTACTGCTATGTGACTGAATGGGGGAAAAGTGAAGAATTTCCACACAACAGATTCCGGCCTCTGTGGACGTGGTGACTCCTGCAAGAATTCTTCTTCAGAAGATACTTCCTCCTGCTGCTGCCCAGATGCCATTTTGTTTGATATTTTTTGAAAAACACCAAAAAAAACAAGCAAAAAGGGTTCCTGTAGTAAAAGAGATGTCTCTCTAAAGATGCTCCAACAAGAATGATTAAAATGGCTGGGGTCCCTCAATAGTTACAGTGGGGAATGTTATGAACCAAATAAATCTTTTTTTTGAGGTCACATGGAATCTGCGCACTCTGCACTCACGAAGCACGCACCGATGCAACTTCGCAAAAGTATCTTTAAAAATAATATGTTTATTATAAGTACAAATATATTATTTTTAGGAATATCTTAGATAATCTCTTGCCCTAAAATGTATATTATAGCCACATACATATCATTTTAGAACATAAAAACATTCTGCGGGAGTAGCGGGACCCGCCACCGCGCAAGCGTCGTGTACCGTAATGCGCATGTGTCGCAATTGCGTGGGAGCAGGAGTCGCGGACTGGTTGCATACCAATCACGCACATCACATAATATTAAATGTATATGATGGAACTGAAAAACACGCTGCCGTCGCACACCGTACGCGGATCCTTCACGACTTTTCTAAAATGGCAGCTAGAATCCACGCACCCACCGTGATGTGTTTGCTTTGGGTGCCCGACTCCGAAAATGTTTTGGAAAAAAAGAAAATAATATAAATATATTAAAATAAAAACATTAAACAAAAAAATTAAACAATATTTCAGTTGGAATTATTTTTTGCAATTCACAGAAAAATATATAATGTTATTTAATGAATAACATATTTATAAATAAACAGTTAAAAAACTGTAACTGTAGAAAATCAGTACAAAAAAATAGGTATAACTACTATTACACTTAAAAATTTGCATTCAAAAAAGCTTTGCAATTCACTGAAAAAACCGTAGGTTTCTGAGACGTTATAGTTAGAAATTAGCATTTAAAAAAGCTTTGAAATTGACTGAAAAGACCTTAGGTTTCAGAGACGTTATTGTTAGAAATTAGCATTTAAAAAACCTTACAAATTCACAGAAAAAAACATAGGTTTCAGGGGTGTTATAGTTAGCTGGACATTTCACTCATACAAAACCATAGAAATTCCTCTGTTATAGTTAGTTAGGCTAACTATAACTGGCGCACCCGCAATGCACTGCTAATGATGTCACATATTACATGTTAAATGTTAAATGTCGTATACTTATAAAGCGCACAGCTGCCCCAGCAAAGGGGCGTCCCGGCGCTGTATACCGCTGGGGAACCCGTCCTGGCTTTCCCTGTGGGATGGTCCCTACTGGGAATCCCCAAGGTGGAGCCAGGCATCCACGGCGTTGGTGGGGCCGTTGTGGAGATTAGGCAAGCTAATGCCCAGAGTTGCCGAGTGGGACCCCAAGTTAGAGTAGGCACCGAAGGGAGAATTGTCGAGTCCGCTGACCCTGGTCCACGACCCAGCCGCGTCGGGAATTGAACCCTGGTCCCGGGCCGACTTCTGCTCCCGGGTCTGCCACCTCTAACCAGTGAGCCACGCCACGCCACGCCACGCCACATCATTCATGACATGGTCAGTGACATCACTGATGACATATCAAATGACATCACTGATGACATCATCCACATGACAATCTGATACACCTCATCATACACTAGTATAACCTTTCATCACTCACTGTAAAATACAGAGTACCGTATTTGAAACCATTGCCATACCAATACCAGTTACTACATACCCACTCACTGATTCCTAAATCTACACTCTAAAAAACACAACTACCCATTCAACAACAGAATCACTTATTCATGCAGTCACTAATTCTTAGAACACTATCAAATGCACTTATACACATATATAGACATTGACACATCTGCAATCATCTTAGTTGGTTATGCAGTCATCCTACTCACTCATGAAAAAAATAATCACACTTACATTTACTCACTTACACAATTATACACACAACACCTCATTTATACAAACACATAGTAAATCGCAGTTAATATGTTAAAAATCACCATTACAATTATACACTCCTTCATATAGTTACTCTCACAATCACTGACTCTCACACATTGGGGAGCCTTATTCAAGCCTTTTTGCACATTGCACATCGCACTTAAGTGGGCAACTGAAGGAGCCTGACAGGGGTCGTTACCCCGCTTTGCACGGAGCACTTTTTGGCCACAAGGGGGGAAAGACCACAATCCCCAGCAGCCTTTGTGCCTGGAGGCGCTAGCATGCCAGCATGCCCCATGTGTGCCGGCCAGCGCTCTTAAGCGGCCGTGGGCTCCCGCGGGCGGGAGCCTTATTGAAGCCTTTTTGCACATCGCATATCACACTTAAGTGGGCAGCTGAAGGAGCCTGACAGGGGTCGTTACCCTGCATTGCATGGAGCACTTTTTGGCCGCAAGGGGGGAAAGACCACAATCCCCAGCAGCCCTTTGCGCCTAGAGGCGATAGCATGCCAGCACACCCCTTGTGTGCCAGCCACCGCTCTAAAGCGGCCGCGGCTCCTGCAGTGCGGGATGCTCGCGGGCATGCCCGGGCCGCACCCATGCCAAGGGCAGGCCTGTCTGCGCCGGTCATAGACCGACAGAGCCCGGGCTGGGCCATAGTTCTTTCATCCACTCCCAAGGTACTGTGCTATTGAGCTTATTGTGAATTAGGAGTACTGACTTTAGCGGAAAAGGATTTCTGTAGCTATTCACTATTAATGTGGACTGAAGTTGGACTTCTGCTCTGTTGTAACTACTGAAGCAAAACTGAGAACGGCTCCTAGTCATCCACTGAAGCTTTGTAATGAACCGTATTTCAACTTCTAGTATTGTGTAAAATTTTGGGTATCTGTGATTTGTGTGTGACAGACCCAGTATGGGAAAAAGAAAAACAATGTCCACTCAGAACAAGAAGCCAGCTAAAACAGGGGAGCATTCCCGTCAGTCATTACTTAATTATCTCACTGGTTCACTGGTGCCATAGGTGCCATAGAACGTCAGATTAACACGGTTGAAGAGGCTCTAAAACCAGGGCAGATGAGAGCACTACAGTGAAAGCAAGCTGTCCCTTTTGTTACAGAGCAATAAATTAGGTAAAAATGGCTGTATGGTCAATATTTCTGATCACCTGTCCGGTAGCGAGCAGGATTTTGAGATGAAGCACCAACCACCAAACAAGCGTGCAGGGAACCCGAGTGACAGCCAGAGTACCCACGAGGAAGACATTTTAGACCCTATTACGATAGAGTGGTTCTCTCTTAAAACTAGCAAAATGTCCCTAAAAGGACAAAGTCTATATCAGCTAATAAAACTGAAAAGTGGGAAAAATCATTAATTAGCACCAACATGCGTACTCAGAGTGAGGTAGGGAAACTAAAATCAAAGCTGGATGCCCTGGACATTTTGATTAAGGACAGCCTAGGTAGCCTGACAACCAGAATAGGTACTATTGAGGCGTCATTGGCCAAATGTCTACATAGTCTGCAGCTATCAGTATCAGGCAGAATGTGTCCGCTGAAGCACAGTATTAAAGATCAACATCAAGATAATAACTCAATTAGAAATGACTTTGGCCTAGTTATAACTAATCCCAATGCCCCTAGACATTAGCACCCTGCCATAAATCATGAAACACCCACCATCAATGCTAATGTCCATCTATCCAATACTGCACCAGCCGTTATTAAGCCTGTATCAATTCCATCTTGATTGAACCCAAGTCACCTGAGCCGGACTCAGGAGATAGACCATTTTACACGCATAGACTTACCTCCAGCTGCCACACCGTACGTAGTGGTTTTAGTTAATGTCCCTGTACTGGCAGAAGAAATGGGAGAATCATGGGAGAACCTAAGGAATAAGTTATTACAGTGGCTGGGTTCTAGGTCTGGCTTAACTGAACAATTGATTGTAGAGTTCAAGATGGCAAGGTGAGTGGGATGGCTAGGTGAAGGGCTAAAAAATCATCAAGGGGATTGTGTGGTGTTGTCATTTAAAATGCCACACTTCGTAAGACTGATTCTAAGTAGAGTGGGAGATAACTTAAAAGGAAACTCAAATATTAGTGTAGTTCCCTTAGGATACTTTTATCAGCCCTTAAATTGGAACCCCCCTAGGTTAAACTGGGAAAACCATTCCTACTCAAAATCGATTCGACAGACTTATCCATCTTGAAGAAGAGGACTGACTAAGTCCTGTGGCCCACACTCATGCTGTTACAATTAGACGCTTGGATGATCCCTGCGATAAGAGTCCTCTATCACCTAGTCCTGGCTGTAACATATTAGAACAACTAGTCCAAGAGATATCAGCTAGCATGGATGCTAATTTTGTGGAGAAGTTTGATGTTATTGTGCACATTCCCTTGCCCCATAATGAATTTATACTCGTGACTGATGAGGGTACTGGAGGTACATCTGGTAGTAATGTGAAGGGTACCAAATGCCAGATTATGTTTTGGAATGTGGCTGGATTGAAAACAAAAGTGACTAATAAACTGTGGGTGGACTATGTGAACAAATATGAGATATTTAGTTCACAAGAAACCTGGGTTGAGGAGCCAATTCATATATGTGGCTATAAAACATTTCACACTCCAGCAATTAGATCGACCCATGGTAGAGAAAAAGGGGGTCTTTGTTCTTATATTTCCAATTACTTAAAAACTAGGAAAGTAGAGTTAGTTGTTAGTAAAAGCTATTACATATTGTTGGCATTCATGTGGACCAGACACGTTGCGTGATTATTCTGAATCTTTATAATAAGGCTTCCTCTGGAATGGTGGAGGAAGTGTTTTGAAATTTAAATAGGGATATGAATAACTTGCATAGTCGGATTACTAAAGATGTTGTTGTTATCTGGGTGGGGATTTTAACTGTTTCCCCTGTCATACGGGGGATAAGGGTGTGTGCGGGATTAACTATGGAAAAGACACTAGTTTCCCGCACTTTTCTCATTCACCGCTTGGAGAGCTCCTGAACGATATTTTATTCTCCCTGGATATGGGGTTTGCAAATAGTTTATGTTGACCCGAGGTCCCATTTAGTCCAACCTTTAATGGGCGAGGTGATTTCTCAACAATTGATTATATTTTGATATCCAGTAGGCATTCCTCCCGTGTGAAGAGTTTTATACACATGATATCGCTTTAAGCGACCACTTCCCGTTAAGCATTGATATTATGGTGTTTAATTAAGATTCTAATAGGAAAAGCAGATCTACGCAGTTTTTAAATAATATCGTGCTGAGCAGGCAAAATGGTTACGCACTGAAGTGGATAAAAGTGAATCCAGAGGAACTTCTTTCCAAATTACTGTAGAAGTGTAAAAAGAGTTTTTTTGCCTGCCTTGAGGAAAATTCCTCTCACCCAGTAATTGTAGAGAATTTTATAGCTATTTTAGCTCAGATTAAAGAAACTCTTTGGGTAAATGCTAAAAGGCCTGACAATTACAGTGAGGGGTGGTTTCATTCTACTTATACTAAGGCCTGTACTAGACTTAAATACTCTTTAAAAGCTAGAGTTAAGGATTATGATTTTATCAGGGAAGTCAGAAGGAATTATAAGAGGGCAATAGCAGTAAGGAAGGATGAGCTAAAAGAGGAAGCTTAGAATGCCCTGCATGAGGCATCGCTTAACCGTGACTCTGCTGCCTTCTGGAAGGCGGTAAATGCGCCTTTCTTCACTGATAAATCCAAAGCAACTATAGCGATTGCTATTATTGAGGATGAGTGGGTACTACACTACTCTAAGCTCTACACTAACCAAACTCTAGACAATCAGCTATATGTGGAGACTGAGGCTGATCTGGAGTCTTCACCCACCTTCCGTAACTCTAGAATGGATTTCAATTTGAGCGAGGTGACCTTTGCCATACAATCTAGTACGGGCGGCAAGGCACCGGTCCCAGATGGTGTCCCAGTTGACCTGTACAAAAATATTGTGGCATTATGGGGACCACTCTTAACGCAACTTTTTAATGCCTGCTGCTCCACGGGGCTTTTAACGTCTTGGTATGAATCCATTATTGTTCCTCTTTTTAAAAAGGGCGATAAGGTAAATCCAGCTTGTTATCGCCCAATTTCATTATTGGATTCTACTGTTAAGATAATAGGGTATGTGGTTTTAGATAAACTTCAAACGTGGGCGGAGGAGCACTCAATTGTAAGTAATCTCCAATATGGCTTCCGCAAGGGCCTTGGTACTATAGATCAGGGCCTAAACCTCCATATTCTTCTCGATATATATTCAAAGGCTAAAAGGGAGAGGCTTTGTTTTAACGTTTTTTAACATCAGCAATTCATTGTGTTGTACATGATAATCTCTGGGTGATCTTGGAAGGGCTGGGGGTGGATAACTCCATAGTTTCTTTTTTAAGGCATATTTATTCGGGGGCAAGAGCGAGGGTCCGTTTTGGACAGGGAGGGGACTGCACTAGAAATTTTCAAATCTTGAGAGGTATGCGGCATGGCTGCGTCCTTACCCCATTCCTATTTACGTTCAATGATCTCGAAAGTATTTTAATTAAGGAGTGCAGGGACTTGCCAATGGCAGCTACTCGCTCCATCCCTGCACACCTTTATGCAGATGATGCGGTCCTGATGGCCCGTACGCACATTGGCTTGCAAAGAGTTGTAACCTCCTTTACACAATTTATGACAAATTTGGGTCTAACTATTAACTGTTCAAAAACATTCTCGATAAATTGTGGGCCTGGGGCAAACAAAAAGAAAAACTCAAAGGCAATCGAGGACACTAACATATTTCCTTACTTAGGGATCCTGTTTGACCAGTCAGGCTCCTGGTGCAGTGCAATTAAAGCTAGAAGGCTCCTATTTTGTAAATCACTAATGGCACTAACTAATTTTAGCAGGAAAATGGGCAGACGTTCCCCAGGGGAACTATTGTGTATTTATAGGGCAAAATGTGTAGCGGTTGCCACTTATGGGGCAGGTATCTGGGGTTACGCCAATGTTAATTCACTCCAGGTGGCAGAAAACATTTTCCTCAGGTATCTTTTGGCAGTACCCGACAGTACTTCTACACTTATCTGCCACACAGAATTGGGTATGCCTTACCTTGAGGATGTGATCAAGATACAGCCTGTACTTTTGTGGCACAGGGTTTGTACCACTGAAGAGCCTGCATTTAATTGTCATTTTATTGTCACATCTTAAACGCATTAGGAATTGATGGGGCAAAAAATATAAGATGGCTAGCCTATGTTGAGACATTTTCTACTCAATTAGGCCATAAAGAATATTTTAATGACCCCTCTATGTGCCGGGTATCGAGAAAAGACCTTCAAAATATATGTATGTCATACCTGAACGAGCTTAGAATTACTGGTGAAATGCCCAAACTACGGTGGTGGCAAATCATCTTACTTTGATTACTGTCAAAATACAGCCTAACATTTTGTTAACTATTAAGGATTTCTGGTAACGCGCCTCAGACTTAACATTTTGCACAGAACTCTAAGTTTTCCTGAGGTAAACAATTGGGCAAGATCACTTTGTAATTGTCCATGTGATGACATATCAGCTCAGTCATCCATACACATTATGTTTTTTTGCTCATTGTATTCCCTACCCAGAAAAAGGTGGATTGTCCCAGTGCTAAAAAGATTGGAAATAAGATGATGTCACTCTGCCTTTTTGGTGATACAAAACCTAGATAATGTATTTACTATTGCCTCTAACTGCTTTTTTAAAAAACATTTTTAAATTTCGTAAATCAATTGTGATATGAATTTTTATATATATACTGTAGTTTTATTATTATCGTTATTTTTATCATGGAGTGATTAGTGAGTTTTATAAACTGTGCTTTTATGGTTATTTCTTGTATAATAACCGAATAACGTTTATTGAATTTGAATTTGACTCTTACATATACTTATTTATATACAGCTACTCTCACATGCAATGCCTTTTATTTTTTTACTTTGTTGAAGATATACAACTAAAACATATATTCGCTCACCAACACACAAATAAATACACTCAGTCACCCAAACAACTGTTCCCACATGCATTCTTAAACCTATACACCTAGTCAATCAACCATTCACACATATATGCATAGAGTTACACACACCCTATCCAACCACTCACAAACTCAGTGTCCCATACAAATACTCACTCAACTAATCAATAACTAATGTACACATTCATGTAGTTAGTGAACAACTGATGCAGCATATTATACAACAACACAGACAGTGATGCACACATTCACATAGTTTAGTTACTAATCCATGTATTACATGAGGCACTTTTAAGTACTCACTTAAACAGACAGTCAGACAGCTACTAAATCCTCCATCCAGACAGTTATATATCCACTCAATCTTCAATACAGATTGGTATATATATAATACATATTCAAATTTCAAAATGAACCACATTCACTGGATGATGTCATCAATGATGTCATCAGTGATGTCATTTTAGATGTCATCAGTGATGTCTTCAGTGATGTCTTTGACCATGTCATGAATGATGTAATATGTGACATCATCAGCAGTGCATCAGCAGAACTAACTATAACGTAGGAATTTCTATGGTTTTGTACGAGTGAAATGTCCAGGTAACAATAACACCCCTGAAACCTATGATTTTTTCTGTGAATATATATCTATATATATATTACCTACTGGCGATAGCCAGTAGGTATATATTGTTAGGACCTAGCTACCATAGGAAATCCACAACATTCTATTGGGAATAACGTTGGCGCCGGTTGAGGAATTAGCGTGTAATGTTCCAAATTTTAGGCCAGCTCCGCTCCGCTTCTTCCCTGGAAGTTTCGGGGGGATTCGTCATGCGGGGCCTGAGAAAAAAGGGGGGTCCCAAAATGTGTTTTTCCCATGTTAATTTCCATAGGACGAATAGACAAGGCTACAGCCCGAACCGCTGAATGGAATTACACCAAACTTTGCAAAATTGTACGGACTGGTACTGAGAAGTGCCTTTTCTATATTTTGTGAAAATTGCTCCAGTGGTTTTTATGAAAATTAACTTCAAAAACACATATATATCTATATAAGCTTACTGTATGCTTACTGTACTCTGTACCTTCCCGAGTACGAGCTGCATTCTGATTGGCTGCCAATGTCTGTCAACACTCCAAAACAGAAATTGTTGGCAGCCATCTTGTACCTCGGTAGACTGAGGCACAGGAAAGCTGAAAAACAAACGTGTAGAACTCAAAAAGCGGTCAGGGTAGAAGCACCGTGACCCCCTAGGCCTGCTCAGGGGGTCCCACAAGGACCCCCAAGGCAAAAAAAAAAATTGTTTTCAAAATTCAAATTCTTCATCCAAGAAGTGTTGGCAGCCATCTTGGGACCAATATACACGATAGCACCTCATTTAAAAGCATTGCAGTAAATAGGTTTTAGGACTTTAGTTACATTATAAATCATTTGTTGATGGTACCATACTCATTTTAGGAATTGTGGTGTGTTCTAAGGTGATTTTACCATGTGAAAAAGCCTTCTGCTGGGATATCATGAATCATGTTTGAAAGAAAACTATTATCTCATGCTTTTCCCACAATGGTTTGGAAGGGGATCTATAAGCTAAACTGAAAGCATATTTCTGTAAATTCACATTATCTTTCTCAGTCATGTGAGAATGAAGTCTGACATTCTCAGTAAAACATGTTGTCATGTATTCCTATAGGTTCTGAATCGATCCCCCTATTCCTGACCCTATTCTGGTTAAACTAACTATCAAGTTAACTAACAGTCAGCCCATGATGCAAGAACAGCCCCCATGATGCAGATACCGTTATCTGACGCAGTCACACTACGGCACAGGAACGTGTTATCTGATTAGGTCATAACGCTTGAGATCTAATTAGACAAGCGACATTCCTCCAGCCCCTGATAAGGCATACGACGTTCTCATAACAAATCAAACCTATGACAACCTGGAAAATCCGTGCGGCCATTGTTTTGATTTCACAGAGAACTTCAGTAAAAGAATGTGCTAACGAGCAAGTCGTATGACATCTTTATTGACGTATCTATGTCCATCCTTACGTCAATCTCGGCACCTTTAAGGTATAAATATTGCCGATCTTGCCCTATGCAAACACACGCGTGGTGACAAGACGGAGCAGCCACACTTGCCGAAGCCGAGAGCAGAAGCAGACCCCGCTGGCAGCAGCCCCGCCTTCCTGACGCGCTGAGAGACGCTCTGCTATCTCAAGCCGAGAGACCCAGCACCGGCGTTTCTGGGCAGCCCTCGCAGGCAGCCTGGAATATCGAGAGCAGAGAAAGAGATACCATTCCTCATTCATCCTAAATTCCAGGTACAGAACTGAATAACCCCTCACAGAGAATTCTTTAGTTATTCACTTGGCAAAAACAAACTTAACTTAAACTGTAACTTTCTATTCCCGCCCACGCATTAGACTTAGGTCAGGTACACGGGGTAGGCGTATTTAGAAACACCAGTTGAGTACGTTTAGTCAAATGTATATGTGTATGTAAATATATTTTAATCATTTTAAACATCATATGGCTCAGAAACCATATCAATGTTTTTACAGTATTATTTTATACTATTGCTTTTAATGTATGCACTTTACTTAACTATAAGTATTGCAATAATATCGATCCATTTCTCAGGTACGAGAAAAGAGACTGATCAATAAATAACACCTTTTTATTGAACACGCCCGTCTCTTCCTTTTCTCTACAATCTGATGAGACTAAGAATGCACGTACTGACTGAGTAAAATAATTGCCTTGTGCTCACACGACTCTCGAGATTGACTCTTGATTAGGGGAGAGCAAAGTTGTCATGTTCTATGGTTGTCAGAAACTAAATCCCTTCTTGTCTAATCAGGGAAGTTAATTCCTCCTTGAACATTCGAGAAAGTTTCTAGCGAACTCTGAGCTACGCTGGCAAACCCAAAAATTAAGTCTAGTATCGACAGTAGTAGACCTAGTTAACGTCTGGTCTAGGCCTTTACTGCTGTAGGTATTATTCCAATGCGCAGAGCCTATTGGGAAAATAGGAGCTACACTACATGGCGCCCAACGTGTTTGGAAAGGGCGATAAAACTAACGTAAGACATTCAGAGTAACTCAGTCGTGCTTTCTCACTCAGACCCCTTTTTCCATTATACTCCAAAGACGTCTGGAGTGGGTGAAAGGTAATATCCTCCAAAACCTCGCAGGAGGGAACTCCTATGTATGGTTCTTGGTATAGTCAACGTTGAAGGATAAAAACGTTCCCAAAATATTGTGCATCTAATCTCTGTTTCCATAAAGAAACCTGATCTGCAAACAAACATAATACCATCCTGTCTGTAAAATGGCAGAGAGTGATGATGAAAGAGAGGCAGTTAGATTAGCAACTGAACTCGCAGATGCTGATGCTACCATGCAAGCAGCAGACCCGAATATAACACTCATTCCGGTCATTAAAAGGAGATCTATAACCTTAAAACTTATAGAAAATGGACTGACACCTAGAGGTGGCACAGTCATATTCGTAATCGAGGCACACGAATATCGGCAGACAGAGGTATACTATTCATGGATACATTTTCCAGCAGCAAATGCTGTAACAAAGTACTTCCACTATTACAAAGTAGAGGAACCTCCTGAAACGTACACTCCTTTCGAGGAGGTGGAAGTACCACTCAAATTCCAAGAGCATTTGCTCTTATTTGATGGCGCCCTAAAACATAACAATCACATTACAAGGCTCGGTCCTTTAGGAAGACCAGGAGCAACGTGGCCGGTCTTAGCCGGATACACACCACATCCAGACATCGAAAGAATGCCTGCAGCAGAGCTGTTAATACAGCTAAAACAACTACTAAAAATTCATAGACAATTAGTTCAGTATGTAATGCGGACTTCAACAATTCAGCCAGCGATTAAACTTCCACAGCTGACCCCTCACCAGGGGAACACAAATAAAATTACACCACAGAACATCCAATCCTGCCTAGGTAAAGTTCCAGCTAAACGGGAACAGATACCATTCTGGTTGGCACAGAAAATTACCCAAATAGAGGCGGTGTTTCCTGACACCACCCCATTAGAAAAACACAGGATTCTGACTATATGTCTCCCAATGGGAATCGCACCACACATTGAGGACTGTGACACTTGGGGTACAGTCTTTGCTTCCATCTACACAAAAACGCACGGGGTTCCATCCATTTCGGTAATACCAGATGTGCTAAAACAAATTCAAGATGAATACGGTCCAGAACCTGCTTTAACTCTTGGTATGAAATTACTGAAAGACTTCAAGCAGGTCTCGGCTATATTATTAGCCAACATAAAAGGTGAGGCAGCAAACGTGGCGATCCGCCAGAGGTTAAAAGAGACAGATGTAGCAGACCAACCAGCTGAAATTGCCAGAATCATAGAAAAATCCTATGAAGAACTAGGCAGAGATAGTCTAGGTGGAATACCAGTAAAACCGCAACTGACTACAAGTCCAGAAAAAATATTTTTTAATAATAATTCACCAAAAAAGAACTGGGATGGAAACAAACAATCCAATCCTAAAGAAAAGAAATTCCAGTCCCGAGGGAGGTCTCCCAGGCGAAGAGAGAAATCTCCAAACCAAAGACAGAGGTCACCGCAGAGTGACCCCTCTGGGAATAGATATAACCTTAGAAATAGGGATAATATTAAAAAACCTGATAGATATCAAGACATTGATACACGTCCCTCTCAATCTTTTCAGACTTCCTCGCAGAAATCGGAAAGAAGAGGACGATCAGAAGAGCACGCCAAGTCCAAAGACAAGGAACCTGCTCAGCTAAAAAAGAAATTACAATTTCCAAAAAAGAAGGTAGCCAGTATCAAGGTAGTTAAAAATGCCGAGAATACTGAGGACACAACTGAAAAACGGAGAGTGGGCTCAGACAATGCTAGACAGCGCAGCAGAGGTGAGCATAGCTCGCAAAGTCCTTATGAATCATCTGGAGACAGTGGACACGAATGAATACCTTCAAGTGGAAACTGCAGACACCAGAGTTAGCAAGCCCCACAAGATATACGAGATAACATTACGTATAGAGGGAGAAAAGACTAGGAAAATAAGGGGACTATTTTGGGATAACCTCTCAAAGGGTTATGACATCCTTCTAGCTGAAAAAGACTGGCCACCAGAGTTTGTCAGGGAGTGCCCTCATGGCGAAGAAGTAATTATGCCTGCCTTCTCGAATCAAATCCCGATTCATAAAAAATACACACTTGCTAGAAAGTGGGCAGTGGCCTTAGCACCTGCTTTATATAAAAATCATGTAGGATGGGATGAGGACTCCCCTCCTCACAAAATCCAGTTAAAATCACAACCTACTGCACAAAGGCAGTACCCAATTAAGCAAGAAGCTAAAAAACAGGTAAATGAAATACTAGATCAGCTAGAATACCAGGGGGTGATTGAAACTTGCACCTCACAAATGAACAATCCTTTGTTTACGGTCTCCAAACCAGACAATTCATATCGTCTAGTTTTGGATTACCGACACCTTAACACATGTTGCAAAACCTTTGCAGTGCAAAACTCACACAGTGCTGCACTAATGAATAACATAGTGCGCAAAAAATACAAAACAACCTTGGACATCTCCAATGGATTCTTTTATCAAAACATAGCACCAGAGAGCAGATCTTTAACTGCATTCTCAGTAAATGGCACTCAAAAGCAATTCTGTCGGTTAGCCCAGGGGTACAAGAACAGCCCGGGGGTATTCTCAGCGAGAGTAACAGAATTACTACAACTATATGATGATGAAGCATTATCTTATGTCGATGACATTTACTTAACAGATGATGACTTGGAGACTCACTTGAAAAGGGTGAACACCATAATACTTGGGTTCGCTGCAGAGGGTTACAAATTCAACTTTAAAAAGTCCAGAATTGCCCATCTGACGGTCCTATTCTTAGGATATGAGTTATCAAGTGAAGGCAAAAGCCTGGCAGACAATTTCCTAGAGAAATGTGCCGTAATCCAAGCTCCTAAAACACTAAAAAACCTACAGTCGATTCTAGGTTTCCTAAATTTCGGAAGAACATACATTGCAAATTACGCAGAAAGGGTCAAACCCCTTTATGATCTAATTAAACCAGACTTTAAAAGATCCAGTTGGACTCAAACAGACACAGAAATTTTGAGATCCTTACAAACAGACATGCTAATTAAAACAAAATTAGAAACACGTGATAACACACGCAATCTTGTGATTCGAGTCATCCCAGGGAGATGCGGATTCACATACCTGACTTCTAATGAAGGAGAAAAGGTACCAATTGCATTCAAATCACACTTGTACACTAAGGCTGAAATGAAATTTAGCCCAACGGAAAAAATTCTTACAGCAACACAGACAGCTATAGCAAAAGAACGAGCCCTGGCACGAGGTAAACGAATAATAATCGTGACACCAATACCAGCCTTAGAGGCGGTAACAAAGGCAAGCATTCCAAATGCTAAAGCACTCCATCCAAGATGGATACAATGGGCTAACTCTCTTGCTGCAACAGACGTGGTGTACGAATTTGATCCTTATTTAAAAACACAAGAATTTCTCCAATATGAATTTGAATGTCCTCCGCCAACCGAAATTCTGCCTCTAGATCACTACGGCTGTATAATATATACAGACGGATCAGCACAACCCGCAGTAGGGGGTAAACAAGCTTACAGTGCTCCGTGCGCGATTGTTAAAGGTCGTTGGCACGAAGGGAAATTTAAACCAACCCTCACTAAAACACAATCCCTAGGAGATTGTACAGCTCAGCGAGCTGAACTACTAGCATTCAAGATGGCGCTTGAAAATACCGATCGAGAATTCCCCACACTCATAGTGTGCGATTCGTATTATTGCGTTCAATTTTATAATGAATACTTGCAGATCTGGCTTCAGAACGGTTTCAAGGATGCGAAAGGTGGCACAATCAAGCATAAAATGCTCTGGGAACAAGTAGCTCTTTTACAAAAAGAACTACCAAAGACTCACGTGATACATACACTGAGTCATCAACGTGATGGCGTTCACGTTGCAGGGAATTCATTGGCTGATGAGGCCGCAAAGGCAGCTGTGCAAACGGCTTCCGTAGCTGCCGTCACCAGGTCAAAAACAAAAATAGACAGCGAAATATTACAAGCTGTCAGCGCTTCAGAAAAGGATTCGATAGAACCACTCCCTAAAGGCTTTCCAGTAAAATACTCATACATAACTGATGCAAACAATGTTCCTTTTGCTCAAATCCCTGGAGTGGGGGATAGGGCAATTCCAAACATGGAACATAGGTTAGGACTAATAATAGCGGCACACGAAGGGCTTGCTTCTATCCATGCTGGCGTCTCAGCCACAGTATCATTATTAAAACAGAGATACTGGTGGCCACAAATGAGAAGACAAACGAGGAACTATGTTCTAGCATGTGAAATATGTCAAAAAATGAAAGTATCAACGGTGAGACGTCCAGCGCAGACGCCCCTTCTAATCTCGGATAAACCATTAGCCTGTGTTTACCTAGACCACTGCGGTCCCTTACAAAGGGATGGTAACTATAAATATATCTTGGTCGCAGTGGACTCATGCACGAGATTCATATGGATGTGGCCCCAGCGAACGGCTGACGCCAGAACTGTTATAAAAGATTTGCGAGTCTTTATCGGCACATACGCAATTGGCATGCTGCATTCGGACAATGGTCCTGCTTTTAGCTCTCGGGCTTATAAGGAGGCCATGGTCAGCATGGGCGTGCAATTGCGGTACTCTTGTCCATTTCACCCTGAGGGGAACGGAATTGTTGAAAGCAAAAACCGTGACATAAAGCAATCTATAACGGCAAAGGTATTAGGTTCGGGAGCTGGGTGGGTCAAACATCTAATAAGTGTCCAACGTAGTCTAAATAACTTGCCAAGAAATTCTCTGAAGGGATTCAGTCCGTACGAATTATTATTTGGAACTAGGATGTTGATCTCTGACCTTGATAGTCAGACTTCAGTGGTTAAAGAAAAAAGCTTTGATGTCAAAGACCGTTTGGCTATTTTGCAGGACTTAAACAAAACAAGAAAAGACCTGAGCAACATACAGTTGAAACAACAGCCAACGACCACTGAAGAATCACCACCTGTCCCAGCAAGACCTGTCTGGATTCCAAAAGTCGGGGATCTAGTCAGGGAAAAGATCGCGGTAAAGAAGGAATTTGGGCCTTCCTACAGAAAAGCAGTTCCTGTCTTGTCTGTCAACGGGACAAGATCAGTTGTACTACCGCCACTTGCTGGTAAAAAGGAGAACCGAGTTGTATCCATCGACCTGGTTAAACCACAACATGTGGCCGATAACAAACAGTAGACCAAGTGGACTCCCAATAAGTAGCAGAACACCAAGGTTTGCTACCAGCACAGAGGTCCTATCAAAAAGGCTCATCACATTCGAAACGCCTAAAGAAGAACAAGAAGGACTATGCAACAATGCAATAGAACTCAGACCTCTGAAAACCCAAATAAAGACATTTAGCAGAGACACACCAATCTATACTGAAGTACCAAGTGAAAATGCAAAAAACAGAAATCCTGAACCAATTGGAACAATTGACAGAACTGCATCCGGTTACTTCATCAACTTCGATGATTCCTCTGACGGCTTCAGTGAATCAAAGACACAGCCATCATCAAAATCCTTTAAAGACAAAGCTAAGGAACTTTTGAAACATCTGAAAGAAACATATCTGGTTTCTCCATGGATTGAATTTTGGGTGGGTTTTGGTGCATTTATCCTCATACTTTGGCTCATCATGGTATTTACTTTGGGTCGCTTCATTGAGGGAAAATATGCTAAAATGGACACAGCAAGTCAGAACATCAACTTGGTCCTCAAACCACACACATCTTCACACGTCGAGAAAAGAGAACTTTCTTCAGCCAACTTCACAGCCAATCCTATACCTGGTGGGGTAGCCTGGGACAACACTGACTATGAAATGTATGGTCCGGTCGAGATCCTGAAATATCCACACCAAATCAAGATCTCCTTGAGTGACTTTGCAAAACCAAACTCATTTGCTGATGATTGGGACTTCGAAAGTATTAACAACATGATGTCTGACTTAGTAATGTCTGCTAAATTTACAAAACATGATTATTTGCAAGGTTCTACAAATTATGATAGTATGTATTGCTATAACCATTATGGTAACCATTTTTTACATAAATCTGCACAACCTAGAAATGTTTTAAGTTATAATCAATGGGAACATTGTGCTACACCTCCAAAAGGAAGCTCTAGAACCGTATATGACAAATATTCATATTTTTCAGGTTTTAACATAAGTAATGCTGAAACATTTTATTTTAAATTGTCAAACAAGACAGGGATGAAAACCATGATAACCAACACAAAATTGATATATTCAGATTCATTCTTTGAAAAAATGAATACATTTGGATTTGATTATTGGGACAAAAATGTTGATTTGAAAAGTGTTTGGGGTACAAAAGAATGGCAAGTACAGGGTATAGAAGCTTTGTTTAGAGCCTGCATGATCCCAGAACAAATGATATTTTTAAATGACACTGTTCAACAAACCACCTGTCTTGGCTTAGCCAAAATCAAAGATCTAATTAAACCGTCTATTCCAAAGCCAACAATGTTTAGCAATAGCTCTGATACAGATGAAGAGATAGACGTAAACCATATACTAAACCAAAACAGAACACATCCTGATTGGAAACAATGGTTGATCTGGCCCACAGATACAAATAACTGTCAAGATAGATTCCTGAATAAAACACAGGGTTTCAAAATGACCAGGCCAGACCCTAGATATCCCCAAAGACATCACCCAGGGATAATAACAACCTACAGTGTGGGCAAATTATGCCTTCAATGGCTACAAACTTCCACACTGCCTGAAATTAAGCAACACCTAACTTTACTTACTGATGGTGCTGACTTGCGTGATTTCATAATTGGACCACGCAAACAGCGTCAAAAGCGTTTCATAGCAGCCTCTGTACATGCAGCATACAATGAGGCCTGGAAGGTTAATCAAATTGAAACAGCAGAGAGAATACGGGAAATTGACCGTATTAATTTGGAAAAATCACTTTCTGTAGTGGACAATGGGTTAATGACTCTGTCCTCCAGAATTTTTTCATTGGACAGCATTGTGTCTTCAGCAATCGATATATTATCGCAAGACTTACTGTTATTACAACATGGTCAGTCACAATTGCGTTCTATTGTACAGCTTGGCTGGACGTTACAAAATTTGCGTTCTGGCTATGTACCTTGGTGTTTAATGAACACAACGTCACTATTCCAAATCTTTAACCTTACTGATAGACAAATCGGTATGGCGCAAAAGGGTGCTGATTATACAATCTTGGGCATTGAAAAACTAGAAAGATTACCAATGACAATGTCAGAACGACCTGTCAGTGAATGGATAATACACGGAATCATAAATATTCCAATCTCAACCTTCAGGTTTCAATACTGCCAAAAATATATACAGGCTGGCATGTACGAGAAATTGGGAAAGGGGTACCTTAAAACAACTTGGAACCTGCCCTATTCACATGCATGTGTCAGTAATAAAGGACAGAAAGTGTTTCTTAGTGGCAACAATTGTGCTATGTCACTAAGCGGCACGCTTCTGTGTAACGGTATTAGTTTGCACGGAGCCTGTGAAGGGAATTCGTACAACCTTTCATGTCACCAGCAAGGCGCACCTGCAACTGAAATAGAACCATTCTTTCAAAGACTCTATAATGGGAGTTACATTCTTATTGTAGACCGCAGATGTTGTAGTCTTATGCCCGGGACTCCTTATCTAGTCACTACGACGGCGAAGGTCAAGTGCTGTGGACGTTCTTTATTCCCCAGCTCCTTTCCAGACAGGGAGGCAAGGGCATGGCCCAGTTTGAAAATTACTTCTATTCGAATAGATACTTTAAGCAGAATGAAAACAGTGCTTCTTCAGACGCCTACAAGGCTCACGTCATCAAAAGAAACGTATGATCTACAAGTCGCAAGGACGACTGCAGAGATACATACATTATTATCAACTAATTCCCCCGTACATTTCGCGGAAATCCTGAGCGAAATCTTAAATATTTCTGATACCAATGGGATCTCAGGGGTATTTAAGACAGTATTTTCGATGGCATTAACACCATTCAAAGCCATACTGGGTATTTTTCCAGATTTCGTCCATTCGATTTTTGGCGGACTTCCCCTGATCTTGGGACTAATTGCAGGAATCCTATTCTTAGTCCTTATTTTTCGTTATGGCAACCCATGTCACAGATCAAACTCTCGCGACAATGGAAGATACGATCCTAGCCATTGGATACCGGGACCGGATATCAAAAATCCTGGGACTCTCCCGGCTTAGAGACCTAAACATGACTTGGTTTCTATCATTTTGACCAATGTGGCAAAGGTGTGTTTTACCTGTACTAAGGTGTCTGCTATGCGGAGAAGAATGCGTGTTAGACACCTGTCTGACGCTACAATCGGATGCGCCAGTGGATGCAGATACACTGTTGGTTCCTACCAAGGTTCACGCTTCGTGCTGCCCTCAAAGGCTGCCAATCCTGATGACGGCATTCCTGGAATCTTCACCACTGCGATTGAAGAGTAGTGAAGTTCAAGATGAAAGCAGCATCGAACAGGTACGACCTTCTGTCAGCAATGCGATACAGAATGTCAATGCAGACAATCATGCGCACGAATGCATGGTTACCCCTATTTCCGACTTAGTGGAACTTTCCCATGAAGCTGTTGACAGTTTTTTCGAAAGCCTGAATGATATGATGTTCTCCCCAGAACAGAAATAGAGACTTTTGAGCAAGCTCGCACACGGCGTTCCCTGAATTCGGCCTTCAACTTTAAAAATAAAGTCACATGAACAATTCTTCCCACCAGTTCACGGACAACAATTTTTTAGCAGCCCCAAATTATTTTTCACAAAATTTTTCGGGACACTTATCTTCTGCTTAAAGTAAGAAACTATTCCTAGAGAACTAAGATTTCTATTTTTAGATACTTTATAAACTTTAGTTGCCCGCTGGGATGTTCACAATTATTTTATTATGTGATGAGATGGTCTCGAACTTCCTTTCTGTATAGCTATATTAAGAGCCATTTCATGTGTATTTTTCAAATACCAAATTAGCAATAATGCATACAAATGCGTGTTTACTTTTGCATTTAATTCATAGCTTAAGTGCATACAATATATATGACTGCAATTTTTCAGTATATTTGAAAATTTCAAAATGCATTTATGTATTTTGGGGTGGTAAGGTATACACTATACTCTATAGTATGTTGTACTATGTTATACTATGCATAGATTAGTAAATATGACCATAGTTAGCGTGGAGTGGGTGTCATGTATTCCTATAGGTTCTGAATCGATCCCCCTATTCCTGACCCTATTCTGGTTAAACTAACTATCAAGTTAACTAACAGTCAGCCCATGAGGCAAGAACAGCCCCCATGATGCAGATACCGTTATCTGACGCAGTCACACTACGGCACAGGAACGTGTTATCTGATTAGGTCATAACGCTTGAGATCTAATTAGACAAGCGACATTCCTCCAGCCCCTGATAAGGCATACGACGTTCTCATAACAAATCAAACCTATGACAACCTGGAAAATCCGTGCGGCCATTGTTTTGATTTCACAGAGAACTTCAGTAAAAGAATGTGCTAACGAGCAAGTCGTATGACATCTTTATTGACGTATCTATGTCCATCCTTACGTCAATCTCGGCACCTTTAAGGTATAAATATTGCCGATCTTGCCCTATGCAAACACACGCGTGGTGACAAGACGGAGCAGCCACACTTGCCGAAGCCGAGAGCAGAAGCAGACCCCGCTGGCAGCAGCCCCGCCTTCCTGACGCGCTGAGAGACGCGCTGCTATCTCAAGCCGAGAGACCCAGCACCGGCGTTTCTGGGCAGCCCTCGCAGGCAGCCTGGAATATCGAGAGCAGAGAAAGAGATACCATTCCTCATTCATCCTAAATTCCAGGTACAGAACTGAATAACCCCTCACAGAGAATTCTTTAGTTATTCACTTGGCAAAAACAAACTTAACTTAAACTGTAACTTTCTATTCCCGCCCACGCATTAGACTTAGGTCAGGTACACGGGGTAGGCGTATTTAGAAACACCAGTTGAGTACGTTTAGTCAAATGTATATGTGTATGTAAATATATTTTAATCATTTTAAACATCATATGGCTCAGAAACCATATCAATGTTTTTACAGTATTATTTTATACTATTGCTTTTAATGTATGCACTTTACTTAACTATAAGTATTGCAATAATATCGATCCATTTCTCAGGTACGAGAAAAGAGACTGATCAATAAATAACACCTTTTTATTGAACACGCCCGTCTCTTCCTTTTCTCTACAATCTGATGAGACTAAGAATGCACGTACTGACTGAGTAAAATAATTGCCTTGTGCTCACACGACTCTCGAGATTGACTCTTGATTAGGTGAGAGCAAAGTTGTCATGTTCTATGGTTGTCAGAAACTAAATCCCTTCTTGTCTAATCAGGGAAGTTAATTCCTCCTTGAACATTCGAGAAAGTTTCTAGCGAACTCTGAGCTACGCTGGCAAACCCAAAAATTAAGTCTATTATCGACAGTAGTAGACCTAGTTAACGTCTGGTCTAGGCCTTTACTGCTGTAGGTATTATTCCAATGCGCAGAGCCTATTGGGAAAATAGGAGCTACACTACATGTACATCCAACAAGGACAGAGACTGTCAGTTGATTCCTTTGTGCTCTACTGCAGCTTCCCAGAGTGTTCTAAAGAACAAATAGAGCGCTAACAGTCCTACTTATAACAAAGGTATGGCACACCTGAAGCCATCTTGATTGGAATAAAGTGGTAACTCTTAAAACATTTAATTTAAAAAGGAACAAAATGAGGGGTTTTATTTTGCCATAGAAAGTATGATTAGTGCTGCAGAAAGAAAAATTAGGGCACATTTTGAGTGACTTCTCAAATCCTCTTCTATTTCATTAAAAAATTCTGACATGCAGTCTCCCAAGATGGCCACCAGAGACAAAAGAGCCCAAATGTAGCCCAAATATCACCCAAATGTAGCCCAAGTATAGCCCAATGACAGAATGTCCCAGAGTGTTCTAAAGAACAATTAGAGCGCTAACAGTCTTACTTATGACAAAAGTATGGCACACCAGAAGCCATCTTGATTGGAATGAAGTGGTAAGTCTGAAAATATTTAATTTAAAAAGGAACAAAGGAGGGGGTTCATTTTGCCATAGAAAGTATGTTTAGTGCTTCAGAAAGAAAAATTAGGGCACATTTTGAGTGACTTCTCAAATCCTCTTCTATTTCATTAAAAAAATTCGGACATGCTGACCGAAACATGCACTTTGAATACCAGCAGCAGACTTCCCTGGTGAGTAGTAGCTTTACTACAGTGATATAATGAGCAACTAGAGTGCTAACATTCAGAATTTATGGCAAATGTGTGACACATCTAAATGCCTTCTTGATGGAACCAAAGTAAACTAGCATTGAAAATGCAATAGATCTCGCCCTCGTTTAAGTTAAAGCCATTCTGTTTGTAATGAGTTGGCATTTTAGCTTTGCTTTTAATAGTGTTTTTCAAACTTTTATGTAAATAACATGCATATGTATGCATGTATGTATATGTATGCAGTCATTTATATTTGTGTTTATATAGATATGCAGATTATATATGTTTATATATGTATGTAGATGTATATACACATACATATATATAAATGCATATATATGCATATATATATATGTGTATATGTGTGCGTGTAGATAGACCGAGGCACAAGAAAGCAGAAAAACAAATGTGAAGAACACAAAAAGGGGGCAGGGTAGATACACCCTGACCCCCTAGGCCTGCCTAGGTGGTCCCACAAGGACAAAAAAGGCTCACATTTTTTTTTTTTTAAACCTGGTCTGTTTTTTTAAAAAATTACCCCCCGGGGGGACCAAATCATGGCGGCATAGTGATAAAGAAGTGTGGGGGGTCCACAATCCCCCCACACTGCCCCAGTGACCGCCGCTCCCGAGGCAAAGGAGCGCAGCCCCTTGGCGCATTCTGGAGGCTCCTGGTGGGCTACTTGGCCCCCAGGGACCCCCAGTATGCAAGGGGAATTAGTTCCTATTCTGCAAACACGCCAGGGGTTGCGCTGCAGAGAGGTGTAAAAAAGGGCGTGGCCTCATTATGCCTCTCTGCAATGCAGCCCCCTGGCGCATACTGCAGGTTCCAGGTGGGCTAGTTGGCCCCCAGGGACCCGCAGTATGCAAGGGGAATTAGTTCCCCCTCTGCAAACACGCCCGGGGGCTGTGTTGCAGAGAGGTGTAAAAAAGGGTGTGGCCTCATTACACCTCTCTGTAATGCAGCTCCCTGGCTTATACTGGAGGCTCCTGGTGGGCTAGTTGCCCTCCAGGGACCCCCAGTATGCAAGGGGAATTAGTTCCTCCTCTGCAAACGCGCCAGGGGTTGTGCTGCAGAACGTTGTAAAAAGGGGACGTGCACATGCTACCACTATCTTGCAACAGGTCTGGGGGCTGTATTGTAGTGCCGCTCCACTCTTATGCAGGCATCTGAATCTGCTCTTGAGTATCCCGAAGGTTCGCACAATGGTACATCTGGTTGCTATGTGGGCACTGTTATACCTCTGCTCCCCTGCGTTGGCAGGATTCAGGTAGGGAGTCAGTATGAAATCACGGACCGCATATGCACTCTCACCTGTGGGGTGGGAGGAATATGGTTAGACATTGTCCTGCCAATGCTATCCTTTACCAGTGTTTCCTTTGTACAATTGCAATTACCTAGTAGGTATCCATCACCAAACTCCCCACTTGTGAGTCGACGGTGTATCCCACTGTGGCAGAAGATAAAAGCATTGTGCCTGCTGCATGGGTATTTAGCGACAATGTCAGTGATGATGTGCTTGGCATTACACACCACCTGTATGTTCAGGGAATGGTAGGATTTGCGATTCCTGAACACATACTCATTCTGGGAGGGGGAGATATGGCGACATGTGTCCCATCTATGCATCCAATGACGTGGGGAAATTGTTCTATTTGATAGAACTCCTGCTTGGTCTGGTCTAGTGCCTGTGGTATGCTGGGGAAGTGGATGTGGTGATGCAGCCTCTGTACTATGGCATCAAGGAACGGGTGGCAAATTTTCCATACATTTCATTGCGATTTCTTACAATGTGAATTTTCAATTTGCGATTTTCACAAGTTGAAAATCGCAGTTTAGGTATTTGCACTGAAAATCGCAGAATAATTGGTTCACAGTATGAGAAATCGCAATTTTCGTGATTCCTTATTTTTGCGTTGCGAAAATGCCTCATACATCGCGTTCTGCAAAATTTTAGTCGCAAACGCTGTTTTTTGTGATTTGCAGCATTTGCGAGTAAAATGGCCCTCAGTCACTCACCAGAAACTTCTTATGCATACAACAGAATCAAAGGTAGTTGCAGTCACTGATACATAGCTCTCTGTTCCCTAACACTGGCACAAAGGTATTTGTGCAGACACTTGCAAATAGATTTAGACAGCAATAGAGGTTCTAAAACAGGCAGTTACATACCAGCACATTCACTTAAACATCTCATGGCATTAATACAGGTGGACTCCTACACTCACTCAGATATGTAGGCAAGTACAAGCACAACTTTCTCAACCATGCAGAGAAATAGTCCTTCACAAATGTTTGATACCGACTGGTGTAGACCCTGTCCGTGCACAGTTACTTCAAGATTTATGGCCATGTAATAGGTGTTACTCAAGTGTCAAACCTATGTTTTTAGTACACATAATACACTTAAAAGATGTGCTGTAGGTGTGCCATAAAGTATGTTGTTTTGTGCTTCAAAGACTGAGAGGTGTCCTTTTGAGTTTCATAACTTATTTGTGCACATGCAGGCCCCTATTTCAATAATTACATAGAATATTCAATCCCTAAAGTGACTGACATATATATTAACAAAAGTCTCTCTCACTTACTGATACAGCTACAGAAGCACCTATATACTCAGTCACTTATCATGAACAGCTTTTGCATGCAGCAGACTCAAAGGTAGTTGCAGTCACACCTGCATAGTTCTCTATTCTGTAACACACACACACACTGACATAGTTATTCAGCCATTTATATACACATTTAGAGACCCATAGAGTTGCTAAAACAGACAGTCACATACCAGCACATTTACTTAAACATACCATGGCATTACTGCAGGTGTACTGCTACACTCTTTCAGGTATGTAGTCAAGTACTGACAAAACTTTCACATGTGCATTTTCTAAACAACATAGATCCTGTCTCTCACCCATTCACACAGCTAGAGAACAACTTAGAGATTCAGACACATACTCAGAAACACTAAGTATCAAAGGCAGTTGCAGAAACACCTACATGCCCCTGTATACCCTAACACAGACAATAAGGTATTTGTTCAACCACTGACATGCACATTTAGAGAGCCATATAGGTAGTAAAACAGATAAATTCTACTGCATAGAGTATATCACTCATAGAGGAACTGTCTTACACGTTTTCAAAGAATAGACCTCACTATCAAACTACTGTCGGAGCAACAGACACACGTCTACATTTACTCACATATTCAGACACTATTTATGTATGAGCAGTGTGTAAGGCAGTTGCTCAGACAACTACATACTTCTGTAATCTATAACACAGACACTGAGGAATTTTTTGAGCCACTTATCTACATAGTTAGTTAGTTAGCTATAGAACTAGTAAAACAGAGAGTCACATTCTGACACATTTATGTAGACATCTTATGACACTCTTACAGCTGTTGTCAAAAAGACATTAATATATGTAGCAAAGTTACTATTCCCACTCCAAAGAGTGCAAAAGTAGGGAAAGTGTTGGATTGCGGAAGGGTAAAAATTATGATTCCCACTCCACTGAATGCAACAGTAGAATAACTATTGGATAGCGGAGAGGTAAAAAAATTGTCTTCCCACTCCAGTGAATGCAACAGTAGGGAAAGTGTTGGACAGCGGAGAAGTAAAAATTACTAATCCCACTCCAGTGAGTGCAACAGTAGAGAAAGTGTTGAATAGTGGAGGGGTAAAAATGACTATTCCCACTCCAGTGAGCGCAACAGTAGAGAAATTATTGGATAGCGAAGGTATAAAAATGACTATTCCAACTCCAGTGAGTGCAACAGTAGGGAAAGTGTTGGATAGCGGAAGGGTAAAAAATACTATTCACCCTCCAGTGAGTGCAACAGTAGGGAAAGTGTTGGACAGCGGAGAGGTAAAAATTACGAATCCCACTCCAGTGAGTGCAACAGTAGAGAAAGTGTTGGATAGCGGAGGGGTAAAAATGACTATTCCCTCCAGTGAGTGCAACAGTAGAAATAGTGATGGATTGAGAGGGGTAAAAATTACTATTCGAACTCCAGTGAGTGCAACAGTAAGGAAAGTGTTGGATAGCGGAGGGGTAAAAATTACCACTCACACTCAAGGGAGTACAACAGTAGGGAAAAGTGTTGGATAGCGAAGAGACAAAAATTACTATTCAAACTCAAACAGTACAAACTAAATTAAAAAACATTACAAATTATTTAAAAGATCATAAAAATAAATTAACAATACTTAGAAATGAAAATTCAATTATATTAAATATATAAAAAGAAATAATATTATAATATTAATTACATATAACATACCTACAAATAATATATGATATAAAATAATGAATACCTTTATAAATAAATATTTTAAACTAGAAAATATTTACAAACAAATACATTAATTAATACATAAATGTATTCATTGTATTTCCTACCCTATAACACCACACCAATAATAAAACACTTCAACTTTTTGAATTACATTTTTCCCCAAAATGAACATATTTAATAATCAATTAAAAAGTATTCTTAATAAAACTAACTAATTAACATGAATTGACTACACACACTTTAACACTATGATATCCACAGCACACAATTGAATTAAACTCTAGAATAATAAAACACAACTAAAACGTATTTATATATTAACACCATCAATGCTACAGCAATTCCCCCTCAGCGCTGGCACTCATTGATTCCCATTGTTCATGACGAGCTCAGCTCGTCATGAGCACACGAGCAGTGTACTGCATGACGAGCTGAGCTCGTCATGAGCATGGAAGGGGTTAAAAACTATTACTATTAACAACTGATAAAGCAATTAAAATGTTTTTAATACCCAGCCTTTATCCCTTTAAGAGTGAAAACAACAGACAAAAAAGTAAACTATTACCAAAAATACATATAAAATAATTAACATTAATTAACAACTGTATATTAGTTAATTAAATACAAATTACTTCCCACCCTCTACTCATATAAACACCAAAACACACACCTAAAATTAATTACACAATTACCATAATTAAATACCAATAAATTGTTTAAAATTAATTAACATCCAATTATTAATTCATCAATTAACAATAATTTACTTCCCACCCTTAACACCTATAAACACCACAACACACCTAATATATATATTTTTAAGTTCTTTATTGATTTTCAAAATAATACAGGTACAGAACTAGAAGAAACACCCAAATAAAAATAAAAAGAAAGCAGTGCATTTCCCAAATCGACAATATTACAGGAGATAATGCAATAGCAGGAGTCAATGACATCCCCAAAAAGTAGCATTGTAAATCACTGTAGAGGAAAAACATGTGCATTGATAAGTAGACACAAGGCCATCACCACAAGGGACCTACAATAGATAATGGCTATCTCATAGTGCATACAAATTATCAGTACATAACTCAATACCACTAACATTTAACCCTGCAAACATTGCACCCTCACTTCGAACCAGCATCGTAGACAGTTCCAACATCTTCGCCAGAGCCGCTTGAACGCTCCCGAGCCCAGTCAATAAAGGTCCTCCATATTTCTTTAGGCCTGGAGGCAGGCGGCATGAGTTCCCAGAACGTAACTAATTGCGTCTGGCCATCGGTGACCTCTCTGATCCAGTTCTCGGTAGTAGGTTTTCTCTTCCTACCCCACAGCTGGGCTATTTGACACTTGGGGAAGAGCAGCAACAGTGCATTTGGTTTGTGTTTCTTAACGTGTGTATCTCTCACATAACCTTACGGAGCCGGTAGCGGGGATGGAGGTAGTGACATGTCCAAAATCTGGTTTATGGCCTCAAATATCGCAGACTAATAATCAGTGATGAGCGGACAGGCCCACGCCATGTGTAAGAAAGTGGTGGCAACAGCCCCGCAACGCCAGCAACAGTCATCCTCCCTTAATCCCATTCTGTGTAGACTAATGGGTGTTCTGTAATAGCAGTGCAGAAATGTAATTAATTAACCTTAGTTTATAGTTGGGTTATAATTCGGTCATCTGGGCGCAGCAGTACGACCACTGGTCATCAGTCAGGGGGGACGGCATCTCAGTAGACCATTCATGATGAGCGTTAGAAGTAGCCACAGGGGCATCTTTTTGCATGGACGTGTACAGTCTGGTGATGAGCCTATGTGAAGACGGTGTCCGCAAAAGGTTTTCCAGAGTGTTTAGCGGGGTTGGCTGGGAGGGGAAGTCACTATGTAGTGCCTTGGGGGCAGCCCGAAGTTTGTGATACAGGAATGCCTCACCAAAGGGCAATGTTTGTCCTTCCTCTGCAACTGGAGGACCTCTGAACATCCCCTCGGGGTATAGGTCTGCAAATATATTTAAAGACAACTTCTGTGCCACCTTATCACTTATCTCATCTTTAATGTTGGGCAACATAGGATTTTGTGCAAGAGGAATAGAGGGGGCATATAGAACTCTTGCTCCCGTCCTTCTCCGCAGGCCATCCCAAGCCCACCGTAGGGTCTCTGAGGTGTCTATGTCATCCCTAGGCCGCTTATATATTGACATATAGCTACCCTAAGAGGAACAGGCGCCACCGCGTCCGCTTCCACTGCCACGTGAGGTTGTAATGGCGTTGGATGCACCCAATAATGCAGGAATTGTGCCTGCGCACATAGTGCGTACAATTTCATGTCTGGTGCACCCAGCCCACCTTGAGCAGTTGGTAGCAACAAGACGGCCCATGACACTTGAGCCTGGCCATTTGCCCAGACCAAAGAGACCAATAGAGATTGCAGTGTCTTGAAGAAAGGACTAGTAAGTCCCAATGGCAAGTTTATGAAATGATATAAAAATGTAGGCAAAATAATCAAACTAGTGCGATTTTACCTGCAAGCGATAGTGGGAGTATAGACCATAGATTTACCTTTACCTCCAGCCTAACCATAGCCCTCCCAAAATTTTAATTCCAAAGGTCTTGTAGGTCTCGGCTAATCCAGACACCCAAATACTTCACTTGTTCCTGCTCCCATTTTAACAGGAATTCCGAGGTCATTGCCCTGGTGTTGTCGGTTAAGGGGAATATCACGGATTTTGCCCAATTTATGTTCACCCCAGATAGCCCGCCGAATTTAATGAGCTCCCGCAACACAATGTCAAGATTACGCTAAGGGTTGGGAATATATAATGTTATGTCATCCGCATTGAGCGAAATCAACAGACTACGCGAGCTGAATCCTATCTCCTTATCAGTGTGGTGCAGCCAACGGTTCCATCACGATGGCAAACAACAAGGGCGATAGCGGGCAGCCCTGCCTCGTGCCACGCGTTATCCTGAAGGGGTCAGATACAATATTATTCACGTGCACCCTGGCAATTGGTTCAGTATACAACAATTTAATCTATTGAAGAAACATGGGGCCGAAACTCATCCGCTCCAAAATTTTGAATAAGAATGGCCATTCGAGTGAATCGAAGGCTTTTTTTGCATGCAGGAACACCACCGCTGCCTGTACATGGGGTGTAAATAATGCAAGGCAGAAAAGACCGCTCTGAGGTTATGCGAGGTAGATCTCCCAGGGATGAATCCCGATTGATCCGGCAAAGCTATAATGGGAAGTAAAGGCTGCAGTCTGTTCGCTATCAATTTAGCCAGAATCTTCACATCCACCTTGATGAGCGACAAAGGCCTATAAGAGTCCAGATCGGTTTCCAACTTATCAGGCTTTAGCAAGGGGACAATGATTGCTTCGCGCATGGAGCTTGGTAATATACCAGTATCATGCGCTTCCCCATATACCGCTAAAAGTCTGGGGGCCAGTTCCTCCACGTATGTTTTATAAAAGGCGGTCATCAGACCATCAGACCCAGGGGCCTTATCAAGGGGTTGGCTATTAATAGCATCAGTGACATCCACAACCGTGAAGGGTAATTGCATGTACACTCTATGACGATCATTAAACCATACGAGGGCCAGGGAATCTAAAAACTCCTGCATGCCTTCCGGGCATTCAGTTTGCATAGCTGTGTATAAGTGAGCATAAAAAGAAGAGAACTCCTGCAGAATAGCTAAGGACCCCCTAACCATTTGTCCATTCTTGTCCAGTAGTTCAGGTACATAGGCCATAGAGCGCGGGGTACGGAGCATGCCTGAGAGAGTACACCCAGGTCTGTCGCCCTCGCCATATCAACGATCCTCCGCGTATTTCCCCAAGAATTTCACCTCCATCTAAGCCTCCTCCTCGTATTCTAGCAGTTTAACCTTCAGGTCGGCAATATTAAATCTCCCGTCCAGTTCTTTAATCTTTGCCTCCAAGTTGGAAAGGGTGTTTCTAATAGCTTTGAGTACTCCCGCCTGCCTGGATATGCACTGCCCCTAATGACCACCTTAAACGTCTCCCACAACGAGGCCTCAGTGTCAACAGAGCCTGTGTTAAGCGTGAAGTAATCCGCTATATCAGAGCGTATCTCCCCCTTAAATGCCTCACCAAGAAGCGCATGCTGAGGGAGTCTCCAGGAAATTTGTCCGTGTGTGGTGCCAGGTTGACACGGTGTCAACAGACATGGTGAAGGTCAGAAATGGTCCGCGACAAGTGTCTAGAGTCCACCCCTCAGCCAGCCACATCACGAGACATTAGCCAATAATCAAGACGGGACCAGGCACGATGGTGTTCAGAGAAGGCACGTGCCTTCTCTGAACACCACACACGTGCACACGTGCCTTCTCTGATCAGTGGGTTGCAAAGGTGCCAGATGTCGACCATGTCCCCGTCGTTAAGGAAAGTGTTCAACACCTTGCTGGACGCAGGGTGGTGCATCCTCGCTGTGCCCTGTCTATCCAAGTCATCGTCAAGGATGGCATCAAAGTCGCCCCCTCACAATACCGTGGTACAGCCAGTGGCCCTAACCTTGGCCCAGAGCGCCTGAAAAAACTCGGAGGAATCAGTGTTCGGTCCATATACCACCACAATGGTCATCAATATACCACCCAGCTGACCCAACAGGATAATGTAACTACCGTCTGGGTCCGTGTGAAGTTCCCTTTTCCTCCAGTCTAGACCTCTTTTTATCAGCACCGCCACCCCTCCAGCGTCTGTGATGAAGTTTAGCCGAGGACTGGGATTGAAGGTGTATTTCCTGCAATAAACAGGGATCAATATTGTCTCTGGTGAGATATGCATGCACAAGCCTAGCTTTCCTACTGTCATTCAGACCACGTATGTTCCATGTCAGGCAATTCAATTTTATCTCGTGGATGACTGTAGGGTCACACATAAAACAATGATACATCTGGGCCAGCGCGTGTATGTCTTCTTCTCTGCTGCAATCAACACTTCTTTACTCTGCAATGCACAAAAGAAACAATAAACCCACCCCCACGCACATCAACCCCCCAATCAGGTTGAAGCATGACCCCCCAAAGACCACAACATAGCATCTTATAAGGAAATTTCCCATGGGAACGAGACAGAACCGGCCTATTTCCCTACCGTAGCAGGGTGGCCAAGATACTGCAAGGGACAAAATCTGCAACACAGCAAAACTGAAGGATGGAGTGGCATACAAACCAGGGACAAGAGCTTCATAAATGAGCCTGCAGTTACAATAAAACAGAACACTACCCCCTCATCACCGCAGGGCCCACCTTAACAGCAAAATAATCTGGCAAACGCCCCAACAATGGAAAAGGAAGGAGAGTTTGACTATAGACATATGTCATCAGTCCATAGCGTTGATTGTGGGCAGGGAAAATTAAGTCAGTACAGCAGGGGCCTGCAACAACATAACTAACAAAGTGGTATGACACTTACATGTGCATAGGAGGCCAAACATTACACAAACTGCAAACATATAGAATCAACAGTGCTTGTTTAGAATAAGAACATCATCAGTGACTGACATTCCGAAGCACCAGAACGCATTATCATCAGTCATTATCACTTAGCTGTAGAGAGGTGGCAGCGTCGGATATGGGGCTGGATTTGCCGCGCCTACAGCCAACATGCTTAGCAAATTTCAGTGCAGTCTTGGGGTCCGTGAAGAAATGAGTGGAGCTGTCATATGACACTTTAGGTTTGGCAGGGTAGAGCAGGGAACAGGAGGATCTTTTTCGCCGGTAAAAATTCACGACTGGCCACTTGGACCGCAGGGGCGAAGTCCGGATAAAAGGTGATCGCATTTCCTTTGTGTGTTATTCGCCCCATAGTGCGAGCTTGACGTAATACCACATCTTGGTTTTAGTAATTCAGTAATCTGGCCAATATAGGCCGTGGAGGGGGTCCGACAGGCGGTTTAGCTCCCAAAGTACGATTAACCCTTTCCACCGCAAATACCGGCGAGAGGTGTGTAGCAAAGAGATCTCGCAGTAAGTCTGTTACAAACACCTCCATCTTAGTAAACGCCATCGTCTCCGGAATTCCTGTGATGCGTAGGTTGTTTCGACGCGATCTGGCCTCCAAATCCTCGTTTTTGACCCTAATCACACATAAGAAACGGTCCATTTGCGACAGCTGGTCTTTGGTTTGCTCCTGGAAATCATTGAGGTCGGACTGTTTATTTTCAAGGACATCCAGCCTATGCTCGTGGACTCCTGCTTGAGTTTTCACTGATGCCATCTGGGACGTCAAGTTATCCAACATAGCATCAATGGTACGCAGACTTGACCGCATTTCAAACATGAGCGTACGGATGTCCTCTCCCTAATCGCCTTGGTGATCCCCACCTGTGGACGATTCAGAGTCTGTTTCCATATGCCTGGTGGAACTGTGCTGTTCAAAACTGATTTTAAGTTTTTGGTGTCTGGTTTGCCCATGACTAGGCGTCTCTGCTGCTACACCTACAGACACAGAAGAGGGCCCTGCAGGACCATCACCACAACAGGCAAACAGTTCCAAGCCTCTTCAATTGCACAGCCAAAGCATTCCCACTCCAGGCGCCAAAGCAACCGCTACGTGGCCAGTGGGAGCTTTAATGGGCCACAGACAATTGTGAAGATCGCTCTCCTGTCAAATCGTTGCCCCAACTGAGGCGGTGGGTGCCAGGGGAAACGACCAGATAATGTCACTCCACAGGTATCAGTACAGGGATGTTGGTAAAGTAGGGAGCCATCGCCGGTCACTCACAACTCTCCAATGATATAATTCGCCACACCACTGCACCAACATGAGCCAAGATAGCGTGGGTGGGCAGATCTATGATCATGCACGGCACGGCCCCTCCAGGGTCAGCCAGGCCTCAGAGTCATAGTGTGCCACACAATCAGATCAATGTGGCTAAGATGGCGGCCGGTCAGTAGTATAGGATAGTTTATAGGGCGCCAGCAGCCCCGCAGATTTTTGCGCCTCACCTGCACCCTGTCGACATCCGGACAGCCAGCACACACAGTTCAGCCTGCTGTGCAGCAGCGCAGAACAAGGCAGCCCAGGGACTTCAATTCATTGCCGGCGGCGCAGGCACAGGCCTCTGCAAAATGATGGCCGATGGACTGGAGTGCACACCCCTCTCCACCAGGCCACCAAAGACTTATACACAGCCAGTCCTGAATGATTCCCACAAGAAAGCCTTCCTTGCACTGCACCCGCGCCTCACCTCCCAGTATAGCCAATGCTTCAGGCCGCCGCGCCGGATCTCCGGCCCAGGACTGGGCTGACACGGTCGCGGCAGCTTCGTTTGGCCGTCCGATCCTGACCTCCTCCGCACCAATAGCGCCTCAATACAGCCAGTTCAGCAAGCAGGCAACGGGTCCTCCCACGATAAGCAAGGTTGGCTGCAGTTCCCTGACTCAACAGAACACCAAAGATCGACGACGCCGAGAATGCAGGCCATGCCCCAAGGCCCCACACGGAGCACCGGCCTCAAGTGGAAGGGGGCCGCCGCGCTCGAGTACCACAGCGTGACACCAGCACTCTGACGGAGCAGATATCTCGGCAGGTAGGTGATGTAAATGGCCAGGAGTCTCCCTGCTAATGACCACTACTGTGGTAATCACTGGGCAGTGTAGATTGCAGTGTTTCGTCCCCTTAGAATGTGCGGATCACTGCAGGATAGTGTCTCGTTCGGCGGAGCTCGCTTACAGAGCGGCCATTACGCAGCACAGCAAGCCATGCCCCCAACACCTAATATTAATGACACAATTACCATAATTAACTACCAGTTAATTAATTTGAATTATTTAACAGCCAATTATTAATTCATCAATTAAAAATAAATTACTTCCCACCCTTATAACCTATAAACACAACACACACCTAAATTACACATTACACAATTCCCATAATTAATTACCAATTAATTAATTTAAAATTAATTAACAACCAATTATTAATTAATGATTAATAAATGATTCTACACATTTAACACTATGACATCTCAATGAAACAAATATTAATAAATATAAAAGAATCAATAAATGTAATATCATTAAATTACTTCCCACCCTATTCCCCTATTAACCCGCAACCTGCTACGGAACTAAAAACACAAAATTAAAAAAATATATATATCTACTAACAATTTAAGACATATTAAAAATACGAACAATTCTTATACAAAAAAATACAACACATACATAAATAATATATACTAAAATACATAACATTAATAAACCAACGATATTTTTAACAACTATATTTTTGCAAACGATATTAAACGCTACAATATTCTTGCTGTCGATATTTCTGACCAATGATATTTGCAACTCGATATTTGTGCAACTTGATATTTTTGATTCAATATTCTGTCTCTGTAGCCACTCAGTCACCCATACAGTCAGTCACAGAGCCACTCACTCCCCCATACAACTAGTCACACACCCACCTATATACTCATATTGCCACTCACACACCCATTCAGTCACCCATACAACTACTAACACTACCATTCAATTACTCAGAATGGTACTCACATACTGTGGCACTGAGTCATTCAACCACCCACACTAGCAATCACCGACCTATACACCCATTCACAATAGTGGTCAGTCAGCCATATAGCCACTCACAGAGCTGCTCACTGATCCAGACACCCACAAATACTACCACACACTCACCCACACAGCCACTTATACACACACTCACTTATGTATAAAGCCACTCACATGTCCATTCACTCACTCATATAGCCAGTGGTACTAGCAATGACTCACCCATATAGCCATTCAAACAGACAGTCTTTCATAAAGTCACTCACACACCCACACAGCTACTTACACACCCATGTATTCATCCGCACAACCACTATCATAACCTCTCACTCACCTACATAGCAAGCCACACAGTCTCTCACTCACCCATATAGTCATTAAAAAAACATTCACTCACCCATACAGCCACTCACACACTCACTTGATCACTCATATAACAACTCACTTACCCATTCACTCACCCATACAGCTGCTGATACAGGCAGTAACTCACCCATACAGCCACTTACACAACCATTCACTCACCTATACATGCACTACCGCAAGCACTCACTCTACCATATGCCATTCACTCAGCCACTCACGCATCCATACAGTCACTGACTCACATGCTCACTCTCCTATACGCCTATTAACATAGACACACACTCACCCATTCAACCACTCATACAGCCACTCACTCCCCCATACAGCCACTCATGCATTCAGTCACTCACCCATACATGACTCATGCTATCAGTCAATCACTCATGCACTCACTCACTCACTCACACATGCATACACTCATGTACTAACTCACTGACCCATATATGCACTCATGCACTCACTCACTCACCCATACACCACTTTCTGCACTCAGTCAATCACCCATACACCACTCATGCGCTCATTCACTCTGCACTCAGTCAATGAACAATACACCACACATGCACTCATAAACTCATTCACTTACACATACACACAGTTATGTACTCACTCATCCATACATGCACTTAGTCAATTATTCAGACACCACTGATGTACTCATTCATTCACCCATATAGGCACTTATGGGCTCACTCACTCATCCATACACACACTCATACAGATACCCTCTCACCCATACAACCACCTATACAAACATTCAGACACCTATACAGATAATCCCACAGCCACTGTCTCACACATACAGACTCTCACCTTAGCAGCTAGTCACCCACAGAACCACTCACACTTTGGCACAATTTGAAAATTATGGAGATGGAGTCGCAATCATATGATGAAATATGATGACTTGGGATACGAAAATAAGAATTGGTCAATATACCCGAAGAGGGGACATTATAAGTTTGAAGGTGACTGAGCCCACTAGGACGTGAAACGATGTAAATATTGGGTCATGCGATTTCGTCTGAAATACAAACTTTATTCAACACTATGTTGAAAGCACGTGGTTGATGCCGGAACAGTGTTTTTGCCCACTTGGGCTATATAACTTTAAATGTAGCAGCACAGGGAAGCTTGAGTATGTACATAACGAGAACTATCGCGCCCTGAATTATGGGAGATGTAGTTCTGAAGACGTAAAAACCAAAATGAATGGTGATCACGTAACCGTTTTTTCTTTTTTGTTTACCTAAAACATAGAAATCGTAAATCAGCCAAGGAAATGATTTAATGATGGGTAACAATGTCGCTATATACGTGTTAAGGAACCTTATGAAAAGAATAAGAGAGTATGTTTTCACTTTTTGTGTCACATGACCAAAGTTTTTTTTTTGTATATATCTTAATTG
Organism: Lissotriton helveticus; assembly: GCF_964261635.1. Taxonomy (NCBI): domain Eukaryota; kingdom Metazoa; phylum Chordata; class Amphibia; order Caudata; family Salamandridae; genus Lissotriton; species Lissotriton helveticus. The sequence goes on along the minus strand of NC_136069.1, from coordinate 401,720,684 downwards.
ATTAACACTGACTTTCACTCGTGGTCAAGCGGCTGCGGCTGCAAAACGCGTTGGGTGTTTTCTGCGATTAAAAACTCACCTTGAATGCAACTGGGCCTCAGCTTGTTGTCTTATGGATAGTGGTGACAACTTCTTTACTGGATTTACGGGGGTAAGGCGAACCCCGCTGTGGCCCGCCTTTTGAAAGTGGCGCGGGTTCATTTCGCCATTGTTTGTGGTAATATATATATATATATATATATATATATATATATATTCTTTACCACACCAAACTTCTCCCATCAAAAAGAAGGCGCTGACTATATATATATATATATATATATATATATGTATGTATATATATATATATATATATATATATCACTGAAGAAACCATAGGTTATAGACCATATATAGTTAGGAATTAGCATTTACAAAACCTTGAAAATTCACTGAAAAAACCATAGGTTATAGACCATATATCATCATAACATGATCAGCAGTGGATTGCGGGTGCGCGAAATATATAGTTAGTGCAACTAACTATATATGCGAATTTCAATGGTTTTGTGTAAGTAAAATAAGGTTTTATAAATGCTAATTCCTAACTATATATGGTCTATAACCTATGGTTTTTTCAGTGAATTTTCAAGGTTTTGTAAATGCTAATTCCTAACTATATATGGTCTATAACCTATGGTTTTTTCAGTGAATTTCAATGGTTTTTTAATAGCAAATATTAAAAGCTGTAAAATGTATTCTTCTTTTAAAGGAAAAATATATTTTATATGTATTTAATATAATTTTTTTATGTATATAATTTTATTTTATTTTTTTGTTTCGCTACCGGTCCGCACACCGGGTAGCTTCCCGTTAGCTCAATTTGGTGCCGCGACCCAATCCGCGCACCGGGAAACGTTCCGTTTGCACAACTGCCGCGTTCGAGAACAACATCGTGACGCAGCGCGTAAGCGCGACGTATCGCGTTGCCGCATAATGCGTCTTATGACGCGCCGCGTTAGCGCACTCGGAAGTGCTCCGGAGCGCGACCCGAGGCGCGAAGCGCAGCACCCCGGAAGCGGTCCGGGCGCGGAGCGGGACGCGTAACGTAAGCGTGACAGGTCATGTGACCTGAAAATAACACTTTTCATTGGTTTAGAACATTTTTTTTCCCAAATGATGAAAACCCCACCTTTTTTCCTCACTCTGACTTTCATCTTTGTGAGAGGAAGACCTGTTTTTGCTTGTTCAGTCATGGCATCTGTAGTAGCTGCAGCTGGTGGACCCCCACCACCACCACAACCACCTAGGAAGGAAGGACCACCTGCACAGTTCCTTCCAAACCCAGAGGAAGAGGAAGAAGAAGAGGAAGAGGAGGTAGAGCCGAGGCAGTTCTTGCGTGAAGAGACCCGGCAATCCCACCACATAGACCATTTTATATGGCAATTTTTTTCTTACCTTCGAGAGCAAAAAAAGGTCAATGCCCGGCACGTGACATGCCTCATTTGCAATGCAGTTCTGTCCCAAGGCACAGACAAAAAGTATAGTTTTGGAAACTATACTATGCACTGCCACATGCAGAGGTGGCATCCAATCAATTATAGCGTTGCTGAGGTGCGTCACCTCTAGGATAACCCACCAACTCCTGTGGCCAGTATATCGTCACAGGAAACTCTATCGGGACCAGAGGCGAGGGAGACGGTCCCAAGTATTCAAAAGAATTTTGTGCACCTGAAGCTAGTGTGCATTTATTGTGGTGCACTAATTTCTTATGGGGAGAGGAGGATCATTTTAATTAATAGAGCATTTGAAAACCACAAGTGCTCAAAACACCCCAAGAAGTAATTTTTTTTTTTGCTCCTGTTGAGCCCTTTCTAATGCCTGTTTTTCGTTGTCCCCCCCCCAAAAAAAACCCCAAAAATATAAAATTGTTCAAAAAATACAAAAAAAAATGTTCAGAAAAATAAAAAAAAATATAAAACAACAAAAACAATTTAAAAAAAAGCTCTTTTCAGAACTACCTCCCATTTATAAAAAATTGCTAAAATGTTTAGCACTCTGGCAATCTCTTTTTTTTTTTGATTCGCTTCCCGGTTCGCGCGCCGGTGCGCGAACCGGAAGCGAACCAAAAAAAAAATAAAAAAAATAAAGAGTTAGTATAAGGGAAGGAGACAGAGAGAATAATGTTAAAAGAAAGACAGCTAGAGGGAGTAACACAGAGATACTGTATAATAGATAATTAGACAAAGAAAAGATGTAAGAGGGTATAATTGAGAAAAAGAAAATAGATAAGGAAGTGAAAGAAAAAAAGAGAGTAGAAGAATAATAAGCAAGAGTTACTTTGAGAATGTGAGTGAATGTTCAAATTAAAAAGAAACAGAGTAAAGGATGTGGAATAAGAGGTAGGGATAGAACCGGACTAAAACAACAACCCTGAGGGAAGGTGTTAAAAAAACAGTGAGCGAAAGTAAATAGGAATAAAACAAGGTGTATGATAGTGAATAAGGTTAAAACATGTGGAATGACAGAGAGAAAAAGCAGAAAGAAGAAAAGAAGAAGTGACAGAAAAGTAATTGAAGCAGCAAAGAAATGTAAATAACATAGTGTGCTTGAACTACAGGGAGAAAGCATAATGAACAACTAGTAAAAGAGTGAAGAGGCAGTGAGAGTAAGAGAGACGGACTGAGTGAAAAGGAGTGAGGAACTGTGAGAACAGAGGGACTGACAAAAGGAGTGGAAGGAGTGGAGTAAGTAAGTAATAGAAAAGGAATGAGGGAAAAAGCAAAGGAAGGAAACTGAGGGTTAAGGAAATAAAGCAGTGGAACTAATAGAAGTTGAATGTGATAGAGATGTAAGGGAAAGAGTACTAAATACTTACCTTATAGCTGTCTTGGTTTTCTAAATTCAACATTTTGTTGTTGAAGATGGAACATTCTTGCAGAGTTGGCAGCAAACATATCCCAGATTTCTTCTCAGTAATTTCCTTAAAAATATTCTCTGGCAGAACGTCTTCATCTGGATACAAATTTGACAGTAATCGTGCATGTAAAGCTTCCTTCCCTGTTGAAGATGGAACATTCTTGCAGAGTTGGCATCAAACATATCCCAGATTTCTTCTCAGTAATTTTCTTAAAAATATTCTCTGGCAGAACGTCTTCATCTGGATACAAATTGGACAGTAATCGTGCATTTAAAGCTTCCTTCCCATGCTCGGTCACTTTTCCGATTCTAACATCTTGTAGAATATTCTTATAATCTTCATCCTTCGCCTGACGCATATTTTCACGCAGTTCAGCATAATTGAAGTTTAACCATATATTAACGTTGCCAATGCTCCCTGGTATCTTCATGGGTAAGCAGTTTAAACACTGGTTGTCCTGTCAGCTGCAGAAGATCACCGAAAACAATGATGTGTTTGCCACCAAATAACACATCATACTCTGTTTTAGGAACTTCTTGCATTCTCAAATGCACAAAGGCAAGCATGACATTGGAAACCATGCTTACTTCGTCAATGATAAGACGTTTCATCTTCTTTAGGACTCTTGAAACTTCACAACAAGCATCTCCAGATAACTTATGGTATTGTAATTTGTTATCATGCTCCACTGGCAGCATCAGTAGACAATGCAAAGTAATACCTTTAATGTTATGTGCTGCCAGTCCAGTTGGAGCGGTGACAACACAAGACAGCAATGACTCAGTCCTTTTCTGCAGATAACATGATATTGCTTTAATGAGGAAACTTTTTCCAGTTCCTGCTTCTCCACTCACGTACAGTCGGACAGGCTTCAACGACGTACATGAGCACTCTTTCTTCTCATGACTTAATCCATGATCAATTTGGTTGGCAACTTCGTCATATATTTTCCTCTGCTCAACGTTGAGTTGTCTTTCCAAATCTTCGAAGTTAACCGCATCCTCCTGAGCATGTGCCATGGCTCTTTCCACTTCAATCATGGCAGTGGCAGCTTCATTTTCGATAACTGGTCCTCCTAGTGGATCCTGACTCAATGAAGTGGAACTCTGACTAGCCTGAGAACTGTCTCTAGCAATCTCGGCTGCAATTGTTGCTTCCTGCTCTACAGAGGAGACGGTGTACATTGAATTTTAGACTCTTCATTGGTACCTACATGTTGGTACTTACATCACCCACACAACACAACAGCTCTATTCAGAGCTACCCTACCTCAAAGCACTCTAAAATATTATTTTACTGTTTCCCTTGGTTTTCCCCTTGTTACGCTTTTTTTTTTTTTTACATATATGGGCCTCCTCAGCCACCCTCAGAAAACCTAGGAGGTCAGGATATGTCTCCCATGCCCCCTTATACCCATTCCCAACATTGTTTATCCTCCATCTTGTGACTAAATTCGTCCGAAACACAAGATGGCTGACTCCCGTTACGCTACCGGTGAGCTACCCGGTTCGCATACCGGGTAGCGCTTCCACCGCGAAAATTCGAAACCATTTTTTTTATTTTTTTGCCCCGCGGGGCCCTTTAATAGCCCCCACATCAATCCTAGGGGGTCAGGAGGGGTCTACCTTGCCTTGCCCCCTTTCATTCATTTCCCCCTTCGTTTATTTCCACCTCTTGTCTCTCGATCCTACCGAGAGACAAGATGGCAGCCGCTCCGGACTGTTTAGAATGTTGACAGTCACCGGAGAGCCAATCCGCTGCTCCTCGCGAAGTTCCGTTACGCGTCTGGTACGCGAACCGGGGCGCTAACCGGGACGCTGTCACAGATATATAAATTCTTTTGAACGTTAATTTCTTAAAATCCACTGGAGCACATATCTTGAGACCTAGCAAAGGCACATCGGGCAAACAGTCTCTACAATTTTGCCAAGTTTCATAGAAATCCATTCAGCCGTTCGAGCTAAAAGTGCGACCGACCGCCCTATGGAAATTAACATCAGCCCCCGCTTCACGGATCCCCCCCAAACTTTCAGAGAAGGACCAGAGCGCCGCGAGGCAAAGTTGCTGAAAAATTCAGGCAGATTCCTCAACCGGCGCCAAAGGTATTCCCAATAGAATGCTGCGATTTCCCTATGGAAATCAATCCTAACTATATATACCTACTGGCTATCGCCAGTAGGTAATACGACACAATTATACAGACACATATACATATATGTGTGTTTGTATGTGTGTTTGTATATGTGTATATATGTATATATATATATATTACCTACTGGCGGTCGCCAGTAGGTATATATAGTTAGGATTTTTTCTCTATGGGATTTTTGAAAATTCTATGTCTAATAACTTTGGCGTTTGTGGACGGAATTGGCTGAAATTTTCAGGAAAATGGAACATTCTGTTTCTGAGCAGCCCCTGAAAATCTGGGGGGGTTTCGTCAAGGGCGGGCCGAGAAAAAAGGGGGGTCCCAAAACGTGTTTTTAACATTGAGTTTCCCATAGGGCGGTTGGCCTCACTTTTAGCCCGAACGGCTGAATGGATTTGCACGAAACTTGGCAAAATTGTAGGGACTGGTAGCCCGATGTGCCTTTGCTAGGTCTCAATATATGTGCTTCAGTGGATTTTGAGAAATGAACGTTCAAAAAAAGATATATATCTGTAACAGCGGACCGGGCAGCGCTCCGGTTCGCGGACTTTTCGCGGTACGGAGCTTTGTGAAGCGAAGCTGATTGGTTCTCCGGCGTCTGTGAACATTCCAAACAGTCCGTAGCGGCCGCCATCTTGTCTCTCGGTAGGATCGAGAGACAAGAGGAGGCCAAAGCGAAGGGGCAAATGACCATAAGGGGGCATAGTAGATCCTTCCTGACCTCTTAGGTTTGATGTACCATTTTGCCAAGTTTGGTGTAATTCCGTTCAGCCATTCAGGCTGTAGACGTATGTAAATGTCCTATGGAAAATTGCATGGGGAAAACACATTTGAAAGTGTTGAAATTTAGAACCAATTAAAATGTTACTTTGGTTTTGTATTTGTGTGTGATGAAAGTTAATTGGTTATGTATATATCTCAAATGAGAGGAAACCACAGCCATTTTGTGATACTACTGTCTGAGGTACATTTGTGAGGAATTTTTGGTGGTGAATTTCTGGTGTTTGATTTACACAGTACTAACACTTCTCCTACTTTTAAAAAGGTGAGTTTTTAATTTGTAAGGAGAACTATGTTGTACACTTGAAGATAATTTGAAAAATGTTTTCTGTTATTTATTTGCAGTCGTTCTGTTATACTAAATACTTGATAAAGTTAGTTTTATATTATGTATTACTAAAAACGATAAATGAAAGTGATTATTTTTTTCTGCAATTTACAGCAAGCAATTTCAAAATAAAATGGCTCACAATGAAGAGACCGTGGCAATTTCTTTTGAATTGTCCACTACATTGATTGAAATTGACAGCAGCAATAATGAAATATTGTCACAAGGAGTAGATGACTTGAATGATTCCACTACATTGATTGAAATTGACAGCACCAATAATGAAATATTGTCACAAGGAGGAGATGACTTGAATGATTTTTTTGATCAATCTGTTGATGGCGAATTTATCGAATGTTTGGAGACCATAGAGTTACAAGAATCATCATTGCAGACTTTTGTCAGGGCTCGGGTGGCTTGCGGTCTAGGGCCCGCCCCACTCAGCTTTCGGGGGCACCCGTGTGGCAAAATGCATCAGGGAGGGCGTTGGTGGCTGGTGTGTTCTAGGCCTGCTTGTGCTTCTGTCCTGCATCCCTGTTAGGCTATCTGTGTTGGTTGCCTTTCCTTAAAACGCTGCCTAATAGCGTTCCGCCTAATGCGTGAGGTTTGGCATGTAAAAAGCGTCCGCCTAATCCGTGAGCTTTCATAGACTGGTCGCGTGCGTAAGCGCCGTAGGCACGCTAACCTACGCGACCGCGCCCTGTCTCCTGTGCTCACTATTCTGGTTGTTTCTGGGGAGTGGCTGTGGATTCTTCTTGCTCCCCATCTTGTTTGTGACAGATCCTGCTTTTTGGCTGAGAAATCTCCGGAGGCTTTCGGTGATCGACCCAGGGGGCGTGGCAGTTTCCAGCTTCCTCAGTTTACAGGATTCCTGATTTGAAGAGCCGTTTTGAGTGTCCAGAGGTGACGTATTGACCTTCAGAGAAGTAGAGTAGGTCGTACTCTACAGGTAGGGAATAATAAGTCTGTGTTCATGGCACAAATTATCAAAAGGTTTACTTACCAGATTAGTAGATGTCAATTAGGCTGCTAATTACAATGATGATTTAAATGCACAGAAATTCTGATTCTCTTTATGTTATTTCTTTGAATTATAAAAGTCATCTCATTGCTGGCAATGGTTGTATAATATTGTTTGAGGAGCGCAAAGCTAATTAAAGGCGCGTAAATGCTATTTCAATTGCAGAATATTTTGGCGCAATTCTTTATTGGGTTATCTGGCGAATTGGCCCAAAGGAGATGTTTACAGGAGCTTAAGTAAAAGACAGCATTGTGATATTGTTTAAGAGGCTGCTCCTCAAACTTTGGTAAAGGAGTTATTTACTAAGGTGTGGTGTTATTTCCTTGAAAGAAGAATCTGTCGCTATTCACAAGACGTGAGAATTAACAACCTTGTGAATAGGAGTGTGGTTAATGAATGCAAATGTACAAGAAGTCTATTGGATTCATAGAGAGTTATTTTTAGAGGCTTGTGTTCTAGAAAATTCCCACTTTGGTTTTAAAGGTCATTAGACAACTTTGGATTCTGGAGTATTTGTTACTAACTTTTCCTTTTCAGATCTCCTTCCCAGCAGTTCCCTTCCTAATTCCCTTTTCCCCCCCGCTTGATCACTCCAAGATTCTGTGTAATAATTACATTCGGAATTGGAGGTATCGAGAGGTGGGTCCTTATAACTTCACGACAGACCCTGAGGAAGACTTCGCCTGACAGAATAGTGAGCCCACGAATTATTTCCTCCCGGTCTGTATGTGAAGTCATAATGACTACCATCAATGACATAATGTCAGCAATCATGCGTATGCAAGCAGACTTAAAAGAAACCATGAATGCAACCGCTTTGTTAGCAGCTAAGGTAGACAATATCCAATTGCAGGGTACTCCTCTTCCTGATGACGTTCAGGAAACTGGTGCTAGTAGGGCAACTACGAACATAGCTGTTACTGTGCCCCCCCAGATTCCTTTAGCAGCTCCTGAACGTTTTTCTGGGGACTCTTCCAAGGTGCAAATCTTTTTGACTCAGATAGAATTATATTTTGCTTGTAGACCAGCTGCGTTTCCAACCCCTCAGTCAAAAATTGCGTTTTTAATTTCCTATTTGACCGGAGATGCCGCAAACTGGGCAGTTCCTTTGGTCAGACAGGATGACACCTTGTTATATAACTGGAAACGCTTTGTGGAAGAATTTGAAAAGGTTTTCGATCGACGTACTGTAACTTTATCTGCAGATCGAGAACTGCTTCAGTTAAAACAAGGAAATAGGGACCTTGTTTCTTATTTGTCTCACTTCAACAGATTGATCGCCGAAACTTCTTGGCCAGAGGAAAAAAGAGCAGCTCTTTTTTATCAAGGTTTAAAAGATGATCTAAAAGATGTTTTGGCGCAAATAGACCCTCAACCAACTGCTTGCTCTGAACTGATCAATCTAACTCTGCGTTTAGATCACAGACTCTCTGAACGAAGATCTGATAAAAAAAGAATAGACAAACCTAATTGGAGATCTGAAGCTAAATCCAGGCCTCAATTCGCAAACTCTGAAGCTAGTTCTGAGCCAATGGAAATTGGGACTTTAAGACAACCTTTGTCCAAAGAAGAAAAAGACAATCGACGAAAAAATGGACAATGCCTTTATTGTGGTCGAAAAGGTCATTTTGTGAAGGACTGTTTGACTAAGCCTAAAGGAAGGTTTCCGAATTCTAGTAAGTCAGCAGCTTTGGAAAAAACTGATCAAAAGTCGGAAAACTAGCTTGCCCAAGATGTTTGAAGGGAGATCTCTTGGGAACCATTGCCTTCCCTTCGGTGAACTCGTGTGTCTCTAACTACAAAGCACATTTTAGATTAGCAGTGCAAATCAGGTTAATTCGTGAAACATGTCAAATGGAAGTTTTGGTTGATTCTGGAGCTACAGGTAATTTTGTGGATTTAGAAACTGCCCAACGCTTAGGAATCATCTGTGAACAAAAAGAGACTCCAGAAATTGTTCAAGCAGTGGATGGAAAAATATTAGCTGGAGGTCCAGTAACCATGCAAACATCCAAGGTTGTTATGTTCTGTGAGGATGCTAAGCAACAATTACATAAAGAAGAGCTTCAGTTTGATGTTATCCAAGCACCTCAATATGGCTTCATTCTTGGAATGCCTTGGCTTTGTTTACATAATCCAATTATAGATTGGCGAAAGAGAGAACTGGTTTTCCTATCAGATTTTTGCCATTCTTCTTGTCTAAACACCTCAAAACCAACTCTAAGTCAACTGGCCACAGCAGAAGAGAAGGAGACGCTTTTACCTAAAATGTACAAGGAATTCGCAGAGGTTTTCAGTGAAGTTAAGGCTGCCCTCCTTCCTCCTCATCGTAGCTATGACTGTCAAATTGATCTTGTACCTGGTTCCAGTGTCCCAAATTGTCGCATCTATGCTTTGTCAGAAAAAGAAAACCAACATTTGAGACAGTATCTAGATCAATACTTAGAGAATGGATTCATCCGCCCTTCCAAGTCCCCGGCAGCATCTCCGTTGTTCTTCATTCCAAAAGCAAACGGGGAATTAAGAACCTGTATCGACTATAGGGCGTTGAATAAAATGACTGTCAAAAATAAATATCCATTACCTCTCATCCCTGTTCTGTTGGACCAAGTTAAAAGGGCCGAAATTTACACTAAATTGGACCTTAGAGGGGCCTACCATTTGGTTCGTATTAGACAAGGTGATGAATGGAAGACTGCCTTCAAGACTCGATACGGACTATTTGAATACTTGGTAATGCCATTCGGTCTGTGCAATGCACCAGCGGCTTTCCAGTTTTTTCTGAATGATGCCTTAAAGGAATTTTTGGATCTTTTTGTTATCGTCTATATAGACGATATTTTGATCTATTCCGATTCTGAAGCTGAACATGAAGGTCATGTCAAAAAGGTTTTGAGCACTCTTCAGTCTCACAACTTGTATTGTAAACTATCTAAATGTGATTTTCATGTTAGAGAAGTTGAATTTTTGGGAGTTCTCCTCACACCCACTGGAATGAAAATGACTGATAGAAAGATTAAAGCAGTTGCTGAATGGCCTACTCCAACATCAGTTCGAGACATACAATGCTTCCTGGGCTTTGCGAATTTTTATCGTCGCTTCATTGATCACTTTTCTGCTGTGGTAACCCCTATCACACGTTTGTTGAGGAAGAAGGTGAAATTTGAATGGACCTCAGAAGCTGAAAGTGCGTTCCAGAAGTTAAAAAAGGCCTTTACCGAAGCACCTGTTCTCATGCATCCCAACGTAGAAGAACCTTTCATCGTTGAAGCGGATGCTTCTGATGTAGCCATTGCAGCCCTTCTCTCTCAAAGGCATCACACTACTGGTCAAATGCATCCAGTTGCTTACATGTCTCGAAAATTAAATCCAGCAGAGCAAAACTATGTTATAGCTGAAAAAGAACTACTTGCTATTCTTGAAGCCTTCAAAGAATGGAGACATTACATAATGGGAGCGAAATTTACTGTGACAGTTTATACTGATCATAGAAATCTACAGTTTATGAGTTCAGCTAGGATGTTAACCCCGCGACAACTCAGGTGGATGATGTTCTTTGCCGCATATGATTTCATCGTAACCTTTCGTCCAGGTCAAGACAATAAGAAAGCCGATGCCTTGTCCAGAAAAGACTCTTCTCTGCATCGCTTTGAAGGAACACCCCAACCTATAATCGATCCTGGCAAGGTAATCTGTGTACTCTCAGCAGATCAGTCTCTAGAGAATATTCACGAGAGTTTCCCTCCTTCTCAGTGGAAGCTATGGCTGAACCCCAAAGTGAATCAAACTATCAAAGAAGGAATACCTTTCCATGGAAAACAAGTGTATCTGCCCTCTTTGAAATTACAGGAAACTGTGTTCAACTGGTTACATTCCCATCCTATGGCTGGACATCCAGGCCCCAGAAAGACTGTGGAGAAAATACAAAAGATGTTTTGGTGGCCAACGCTGCAAAAAGATATAATGAAGATGGCTAATGATTGTGAAGTCTGCGCTAGATTTAAATCCGACCACACGAAACCAAAAGGTCTCTTGCAGGTTCTACCAACACCAACTGAACCATGGAAACATATTTCATTGGATTTCATTACCGACTTGCCACCAATCAATCAGCATACTGTAATTCTAGTAGTTGTGGATAGTTTAACTAAATATGCGCATTTCATTGCTTGTAAGCAATTACCTTCTGCTGGACAATTAGCACAGTTATTTTTGCAGCATGTGGTGCGCTTACATGGTTTGCCTTCAGTTTTGCTTTCAGATTGTGGTTCTCAGTTCTCTTCCAAGTTCTGGCAACAATGGTGTAAAAATCTACAGATTGCTTCCAACATGTCCACCAGTTATCATCCTCAAACTGATGGGCAAACTGAAAGACTGAATCAAACTTTGAAGCAATACTTGAGATGTTATGTTACGGACTCTAAAAAATCTTGGTTAGATTTACTTTGGATTGCTGAATTTGCATACAACACTTCGCCTCATTCTTCGACCGGATCCTCTCCGTTTGAGGCTCTCTATGGTTATGTGCCTAACACCATTCCGTTGACTCTACCCAATGATGGGAGTGGTGTGCCGGCAGTTAGAGACTCTGTGCGGCTTATGCAGAATATTCATCGTCAGGTTCAAGATCGCTTGTTGCAAAGCAAAGAAAAGTATAAGGAACAGTATGATAAAAAACATCGCTCAGGTCCTCAGTATGCCCCTGGAGACAAGGTTTGGCTGTCCACAAAGAACTTGAACTTTAAACACAAGAGTATGTTCCACCCTAAGTTCATTGGTCCCTATCCAGTTGTACGTCAGGTGAATCCTGTGACATTCAAACTGTTGTTGCCCAGGTCCCTGCGCATTCATTCAGTGTTTCATACTTCCCTTCTAAAGCCAGCTAATCAGAACCTGGCTCCCCGTCCAGCACCAATCTTGGTTCATGGCAATTGGGAATATGAAGTACAGAACATTTTGGATTCTAAACGTCGGGGCTCCAGGTTGTGGTATCTCGTCTCCTGGAAGGGGTACGGTGCTGAGAATGATTCCTGGGAGCCGGCTGACAATGTTCATGCCCCTCGTTTGTTGCGCCGTTTCCACCTCCTTCACCCTCTGAAGCCGGGCCCTAGACCGCTCTTGGGAGGGGGGAATACTGTCAGGGCTCGGGTGGCTTGCGGTCTAGGGCCCGCCCCACTCAGCTTTCGGGGGCACCCGTGTGGCAAAATGCATCAGGGAGGGCGTTGGTGGCTGGTGTGTTCTAGGCCTGCTTGTGCTTCTGTCCTGCATCCCTGTTAGGCTATCTGTGTTGGTTGCCTTTCCTTAAAACGCTGCCTAATAGCGTTCCGCCTAATGCATGAGGTTTGGCATGTAAAAAGCGTCCGCCTAATGCGTGAGCTTTCATAGACTGGTCGCGTGCGTAAGCGCCGTAGGCACGCTAACCTACGCGACCGCGCCCTGTCTCCTGTGCTCACTATTCTGGTTGTTTCTGGGGAGTGGCTGTGGATTCTTCTTGCTCCCCATCTTGTTTGTGACAGATCCTGCTTTTTGGCTGAGAAATCTCCGGAGGCTTTCGGTGATCGACCCAGGGGGCGTGGCAGTTTCCAGCTTCCTCAGTTTACAGGATTCCTGATTTGAAGAGCCGTTTTGAGTGTCCAGAGGTGACGTATTGACCTTCAGAGAAGTAGAGTAGGTCGCACTCTACAGGTAGGGAATAATAAGTCTGTGTTCATGGCGCAAATTATCAAAAAGTTTACTTACCAGATTAGTAGATGTCAATTAGGCTGCTAATTACAATGATGATTTAAATGCACAGAAATTCTGATTCTCTTTATGTTATTTCTTTGAATTATAAAAGTCATCTCATTGCTGGCAATGGTTGTATAATGTTGTTTGAGGAGCGCAAAGCTAATTAAAGGCGCGTAAATGCTATTTCAATTGCAGAATATTTTGGCGCAATTCTTTATTGGATTATCTGGCGAATTGGCCCAAAGGAGATGTTTACAGGAGCTTAAGTAAAAGACAGCATTGTGATATTGTTTAAGAGGCTGCTCCTCAAACTTTGGTAAAGGAGTTATTTACTAAGGTGTGGTGTTATTTCCTTGAAAGAAGAATCTGTCGCTATTCACAAGACGTGAGAATTAACAACCTTGTGAATAGGAGTGTGGTTAATGAATGCAAATGTACAAGAAGTCTATTGGATTCATAGAGAGTTATTTTTAGAGGCTTGTGTTCTAGAAAATTCCCACTTTGGTTTTAAAGGTCATTAGACAACTGGATTCTGGAGTATTTGTTACTAACTTTTCCTTTTCAGATCTCCTTCCCAGCAGTTCCCTTCCTAATTCCCTTTTCCCCCCCGCTTGATCACTCCAAGATTCTGTGTAATAATTACATTCGGAATTGGAGGTATCGAGAGGTGGGTCCTTATAACTTCACGACAGACCCTGAGGAAGACTTCGCCTGACAACTTTTAATGAGGAGATTCCAGATGAGATGATTGAAGAGGAAATTCCTGATGAGGACATGTTACTAGTTCTTTCAAATTTAGAAAATTCAGAAGAATAAATTTATATTTAGAAATCAAAAATTGTTTGAGACATTATTCATTTTTATTTTTAATTTATGAGGTTGTAGCGAAGTGATTGTAGTATAAAATGAGACTTATAGTATAGAGTGCAACATTTTTATGTTACATGGTAAGTTTACTCATATTTACTTCCCTTCTCCCACTATATTATCTCCAATGTGTATTTGACATCTCTTCTTCATCTCCGGCCTCCTTTCTCTCACTGTCTGTCTCTGATGCATCTTATCGCTGCCATTTTGTGTAATTACTGAAGAGAGTAAAATAAAATAGTTCGGAACGTGAAAAGGGGGCAAAGTAGAGTACCCCTCACCCCCTAGGCCTTCTCAGGCGGTCCCAAAAGGATCAGTTTCTGCTTTCCTGAGAGATTATGGTATGAGTTCCATATACCACAATAATTTGCATTACAACATGCAAGATATATATCTCCTATTACCAACTTTTGGAGATATTCGCGCTAAGCGCGAATATCTCCAAAAACTAACACCTGCCCTGAGCAGTTCTTAGCCATGTTATCCAATGGGAGGTGGATAACATGGCTAAGAGCATTAGCTCGGTAATGCATGAATATCGCTGAGTTTTCAGCGATATTAATGCATTGCGGTCGTTTTTTATCGCATTTGCGATAAACCTTGATAATAGCAAGGTTTATCTTCGATAATTTCTGACGATGCTTAGCGGTAAAAAATTCGTTGGTAAGCATCGTTAGCGATATATATCGCTTAACTTTGGTAATATGCACCAACGTCTGTTAACGTTCGATTCGAAGGAAATGAGGAAGTGTTGAAAAACATTGTTTGCGCCATCTTGCCTTTTTTGAAATGCCACACTTTTGTCGTGCACGGCAGCCATTTTAGATGCCTTGACCGGACCCACTCTCTGCACGCTGTCGATTCGTAGCATGGCTCCCCCTCGCAAGCATCTTCCCCAGGCACTGCTCACCCCCGCTCTCTGTCTTATGCATGGGCAATAAACCTCTCCCCATCTGCGCTGCTCTTCCCTGAGAATCACACCCTGTGCCCGCCCGACACCTCCCTTTCGCCCTATTCACTACCGCACCCTCTGACACTCCTCTTCCTCTGTGTCCGATTGTCCAGGCTATCAGCTAGCCCTGCAGATGTAGTTTATGGCCCCAGCTGTAAAGAATCACCCCTCTTCAAAGGAGTTATAGTAGATCAAGGCCCACACCCGATGAGATCCGTCACACCACACGTGTTCCTACTATCTGAAAACCATCCTGTATTGTGATTGGGGAGGGGACCGAGCCTGAAGCGGAAGATTCCAGGGATGACTCTTTGTACATCAAAGTTTTTACATTTATGTGTCACATTAAAAATATATAGCACTCCAACAAAGTAGTAGGATTATAAAACTTTAATAACTTATAAATATATACAACAAAACAAAAACAGTAAAAACATTTAAACAACGAAGAGACCGTGGCAATTTCTTTTGAATTATCCAATACATTTATTGAAATTGACAGCACCAATAACGAAATATTCTCACAAGGAGGAGATGATTTGAATGATTTTTTTGATCAATCTCTTGATGGCGAATTTATCGAATGTTTGGAGACCATAGAGTTACAAGAATCATCATTGCAGACTTTTCATGAGGAAATTCCTGATGAGGACATGTTACTAGTTCTTTCAAATTATGAAAATTCAGAAGATGTTGCCTGGGGGTGGGTCGTCAGTAGCAGTCTGTTGTGCGAATAGTTCGAAGGCAGCAGAACGCGCTGAAATCTAGATGGCACGAAGGTGATGTCTAGTAAGTTGCCGCCCAGCAAATAACGGCATGGGGCGCCGCGGGGGTGAGTGAGTCCAGTAGGCACCACAGCTATTCTTACCGGCATTGCAGAATTACTGCTGGGGACAATGCCTGTGCTGTAGCAGGGTCACAGCAGAAACAAAAAGGATTCTGTTGAAGATGTTGTTGGTTTTCAATTTGAAAACAGTTCTGGTGTCAACTGCTATGCTAATGTAGTGGTTAATGTTTTGTTTTCTCTAGAAAATGTAAAAGAGGGGGAGGCAGTCCAAAGTTCTGGTAAAAGGGCAAAGGAAAGGATCGGTGGTTTGAACTATCAGTCAAAAAGGGGAGGGGGTGCAACAATTTTTCCTACCGGGTCACAGTGTGCTTTCACCGGAACTGAGGTTTGCAGGATTCTAGTAATTCAAAGTGAGGCTGGCGCCAGCATGGGAGCGTCGACGTCCCGCGGATACAGTTTCGTCACTCCACAGGCGATCATGGCAGTCATTCCCCATCGGGGGTGTCTGCGGGGGTCGGAGACTCCCGCGGCTCCTCTAGAATCTTCAAGGTCGTGGAGGACTACGGTGGTGGAGTCAACCAGTGACCGGGCCATTTCTTTATGCTGGGCCCGCTCTTGCCAGGTCGATCGCCATTTTGAGAGTTCGGTAGCTACTGGCGATCGCGGGGTCAAATGAGCGGACGGGCTCCACCCTGCCGGGCGAGACGTTGCAGCATCGCCACAGTGGAAGAACCCTTTTCCGGGCGCCTGGAGCGCTGAGGGTGCAGGTGGGAAGCCTCCACTGGGGAGGCGGGAGAGGCCTGTTCGCACCGTCTCTCCCTCCCAGTGCACCCCACGGCGTCTCGCTTGAGATTTGTTATGGCCGGACCAGGCGATGTGGACGAGGGGGGGGGGTCGGAGGCATGTTCAAGACATCCCCCCCAGTGTTGTCAAAGCCATTATTGAAGAAAGAAGAAATGTCCCGTCCGTCTTCGGGCCGGGCTTCCGGTGGATGTCGGCCGGACGCCCCTTGCTCTGGCCCCATGAACGGGTTCCTTGGTTTATCGGCTGCAGCCGGATCCCATCGGCCCTGGCCGTTGGTGGCCGGACCGGTAGAGAATGTGGCGGGACTACCTGCAACTGTCAAGGGCCACCGCGGCCGGACTGGGAGAGAGAGGGGAGGGTCGAGGACACGGACATTCCCCCCCCTGCAACTCTCCAGCGTTGTCAATCCCCCTGGCCGGGTCCCGCTGGCCTTGGCCTCTCCTCCGGCTACACCCTACGTGATGATCTCCTGGCCGAGGCGTGGCAGCAGGACCCGCCTTATATGTTTTGCTTCCGGCTGGGCGTAGCCGAAAACCTGTTGCCCTTTGGAAGTTTCTAGAATGGGGCGGATGTCTGCTGACTTCTATCTTTCCCAGTTTGCCGTTATTTGGCCGTGGCAGGCGGTGGGACAGACACGTTTTGGGGCAGTGAGGGGCGATGTTTTCAGGTTTCTTATTACGGGCTTACTTCTAACGTTTCTTGTTTCTAGGACAATATTAGGTTTTATCATTACGTATTGTTATTGTTTCTTTGTTTGTTATTTAATAAAAAGTTCATCAGTGGCCTACTGATTTTCGTTTTCCTATTCTTTTCTTTCCAGGTTGTTTCATGCTAAAGTTTCTGTTAACAGGATACAGTGATCACTTCGTTATTATTGCATATGTCCTTTTCACTAGGGGTGCTCTCTTGTTGGGCCAGATGACCTATCTCTAGTAAATGGTCCGGGTGAAACAGGTGCATCAATCAGTGGGGAGTAGATAGGCATGACAGATTACAACGGGGGAGAAAGGTCCGCATTACCTACACTTTCACTACTTGCAAAGATTTTCCTACGTTTATTTGCAAACAGGGAATACCTCCAAAAAGAACTAATTCCCAAACAGTCAATGTTCGGACAATCAATCAATCAATGAGGAATGAAATAGGTACGACGTGTTAAAGGCTTGCGTTACCTACCCTTCACTATCTGCAAAGGGAGAGAGAATATTCCTATTCTTCTTCGTTTGCAGGCAGAGAAGATCCTTAAGAGAACCAACTTCGAACAATTCAATGCTCGATTCAAACAATCAATAAGGGGTACTGTGAACACAAATGAACGCCGCTTATGTACATACACATTGCTATTTTCAACAGGTTGTTCCTAATGTTTCTATTTTAGCGAGGTCAAAAAGAGATCCCATTAGTGGCCTACTGATTTTGCTCGATTCCTTTTGTTTTTTTACACGATTTTTTGCTATCTGCAAAGACTAAACAGAGTATTGCGACTCTGTGCTTGTTTGTAAATAGAGAATGAAGCAAAGAGAACAATCAATCAAATGGAGAGAGAAGCAGGCTCGACGGATTACAACGGGGGCAAAGGCCTGCGTTAACTACCCTTCACTATCTGCAAAGAGAGAGTACTCCTAATAGAAATGAGGGGTGGGGGGCAGCATTCAAAGCAGATCAGTGTGCATAAACACGAAAATGTTTTTACTTACCACGTACTTGACATTCGACAGCTTATGATATTTGCTATTAAAAAACCATTGAAATTCACTGAAAAAACCATAGGTTATAGACCATATATAGTTAGGAATTAGCATTTACAAAACCTTGAAAATTCACTGAAAAAACCATAGGTTATAGACCATATATAGTTAGGAATTAGCATTTACAAAACCTTGAAAATTCACTGAAAAAACCATAGGTTAGAGACCATATATAGTTAGCTGGACATTTTATTGACATAAAACCAATGAAATTCCATATATAGTTAGTTGCACTAACTATATATCGCGCACCCGTAATCCACTGCTGATGATGTCACATATTACATCATTCATGACATGGTCAGTGACATCACTGATGACATCACTGATGACATCTCAAATGACATCACTGATGACATCACTGATGACATCTCATTTGACATCAATGACCACATCACTGATGATATCATTCATGTGACAATACAATGCATCTCCTCACATTTTAATATAACCTCTGTTTCACCCAGTGTTAAATACAGAGTATAATTTTTGAAACCATTGACACACCAATACTAGTTACTACATACGCACTCACTGATTCCTACGACTACACACACCTTCACTCATTCACCCATACAATCATTCATACATACAATCACTCATCTTTACAACACTATCATATGCACTCATACACCTATACAGACACTCACAGTCTGCCACTCATCCATGGAGTTACTCACACACCTAGTCAGTCCTGTAAAGAATCAATGACACTTCCATTTTCTTGTCTATACAGTTAAACATAGAGCACCTTACATTTTCAAACATATACTAACACATACTTACCTTTTATACAATCATTGATACAAGTACACATTGATCTGCACAGAGTCACACACCTCCCAGCCAGCCACACACACACTCAGTCTCTCATACAAATACTTGGGCAATCAATCAATAACCCATATAGTTACTCATATAGCTACTGATCAACACATGCAGCAGTTTACAGAACAACAGACATAATGATGCACAAATTAAGACAGTTTAGTCACTAACCCATGCACTCAGTGAGACACATTTAATCACTCAGTCATACAGTCAGTCATGCACCTACTAAATCCTTCGTCCAGACACTTACACATCCACTCATTCTTCAATATGTAAGACATATTTAAACTTTACAGAAACAAAAAATCACTGGATGTTGTTATCAGTCATGTCATCAGTGATGTCATTTGAGATGTCATCAGTGATGTCATCAGTGATGTCACTGACCATGTCATGAATGATGTAATATGTGACATCATCAGCAGTGGATTGCGGGTGCGCGATATATAGTTAGTGCAACTAACTATATATGGAATTTCATTGGTTTTATGTCAATAAAATGTCCAGCTAACTATATATGGTCTCTAACCTATGGTTTTTTCAGTGAATTTTCAAGGTTTTGTAAATGCTAATTCCTAACTATATATGGTCTATAACCTATGGTTTTTTCAGTGAATATATATATATATATATATATATATTTATATATATATATATATATATTACCTACTGGCGGTCGCCAGTAGGTATATATAGTTAGGATTTTTTCCCTATGGGATTTTTGAAAATTCTATGTCTAATAACTTTGGCGTTTGTGGACGGAATTGGCTGAAATTTTCTGGAAAATGGAACATTTTGTTTCTGAGCAGCCCCTGAAAATTTGGGGGGGGTTCGTCCAGGGGGGGCCGAGAAAAAAGGGGGGTCCCAAAACGTGTTTTTAACATTGAGTTTTCCATAGGGCGGTTGGCCTCACTTTTAGCCCGAACGGCTGAATGGATTTGCACGAAACTTGGCAAAATTGTAGGGACTGGTAGCCCGATGTGCCTTTTCTATGTCTCAATATATGTGCTCCAGTGGATTTTGAGAAATTAACGTTTAAAAAAAGATATATATCTGTAAGCGCGCTCCGGGCAGCGCTCCGGTCCGCGGACCTTAAGCGTACCGGAACTTCGCGTAGCTAAGCTGATTGGCTCTCCGGTGTCTGTCAACATTCTAAACAGTCCGGAGCGGCCGCCATCTTGTCTCTCGGTAGGATTGAGAGACAAGAGGAGGCCAAAACAAAAGCGAAAATGACCATAAGGGGGCATACTAGATCCTCCCTGACCCCCTAGGTTTAATGTGGAGGTTTTAAAAGGGCCCCGCGGGGCAAAAAAAACAAAAACATTTTTTTGTTTTTTTTGCGTGGGGAGCGCCCGGTCCGCGAACCGGGAAGCGTTCTGGGCAGCGTACTGCAATGAAAAATGAATGATAGACTTTTCAAATGCTGTATGTTAATTGATTGTTGTTTTTGTTGATTATTTTTTATTTTCTTTATTTTTTAAGCATTTTTTTTTAATGTGATTGTGTTTCATAATTTATTAAACTTTCTAACATTTCATTGTCAGAAATTTCATAATTATCATGGAATATACATTGTAGTCTCTGAGGGTGTAAAATGTCCTCATTTGCAAGGAGGTTATCTACTGCTTGTACACATTGCAGTAGTTCATTGTCCCAAGTTTCATCGAAAAATTCAATGTCAATTTGATCAATTGTATCAATCAATTCTTGGCTGCTCTCTTGCAGGTCCATTTCAAAAGAAACTTGGTTTTCGCCTTCCATTTTGCCTGAAATTTGGATTAAAAAAATATATATTAGTAGAGATAGGGCAATGTTGGGAATAATTTTAGATAGGCATTTTTTATCAGTGAATTTATCTTTGGGCAGTGTATAGTATCAGAGTGGAAGTAGGAATATAAAAAAGTGTATGTGATTTAACGTAAGTAAATTCATAATTATACAAGAGAAGCCTAACTCCATCCATAACTATAACAGAGAAGTCTCTCTAAATCTATAACTACTACAGAGGGATAGTATATATCTATCAGAAAAAGTTTACCATATTAACTTATAGTGCACAATATACTTCAGTTTTAAAAATAAAAACTTACCTTTAGAAAGAAGTTGAAGGAATTAGTGAAAATACTATTGAAATGTACAGCAAGAAGTAGTAGTCAAAATGGCTGTGTTTTCTTCTCTTCCTTTATATATATTCAGGTATATAACCAATGAAATGTCAGGTAAAAAAAATAGAAAATGAAAGTAACATTTTCATTGGTTGTCAATTCCAACACTTCAGATGTGTTTTGTGAAGTAATTTACCTCAGGGTATTTAGAGAGGTCTACAGGCTAAATGGCTAAATGGAATTCCAATCAAATTTGTGAAAATGGTAGGGATTGGTATGTAGTATGAGCTAGTCTATATTTGGTGAAATTGTCTCCAGTGGCTTTTCTGTGAACTACTTTCCCACCTTTTTTGATGGTGCGCTTCCCAGGGAGCGACCCGGTACGCGAACCGTTGAGCGCCCCGGTTCGCGAACCTTAAGCGTTCCGGGAGTCCACCATTTTGTGTTTCGGTCGAATTAAGATACAAGATGGAGGGCAAATAATGTTCAGAATGGGTAGAAGGGGGCACGGTAGAGTTATCTTGACCCCCTAGGTTTTCTGAGGGTGGCTGAGGAGGCTTATATGTGCGAAAAAAAAACATTTTTAAAGAAAAATTCGCGAGGTTAGCTCCCGGTTCGCGTACCGGGTAGCGCCCCAGGGAGCGTACTTTGTTGGAAATTAGTGAAAAATGTTAGAGTAAAATAATAATTGTGAGTGATCAGATGTAGGGTAGCTCTGAGAAGAGCTTTTGGGTTTATGGTACATTTAGGTACTTATAAGTAGGTACCAATGCACATTCTTAAATTCAGAGTGAAAACTCTGTTGCCCTCATCTGAGAAGTGAACTCCATCTCCTCTGTAGATATCTTGCATGTAGTAACGCAAGTTATTGTTGTACAGGGAGCCCATTCCATGGTCTCTCATGTAAGCTGAAACAGATTTGTTTACATGCTTCCTCGACTTCTCAATTTGTGGACAAATTGGTTTGACCACCTCCATTTCTGTCTTTGGCATATATTTGAATATACCAAGGCAGTCTGAGGAAAAAGTGCCATTAATTGCTCAAAGGTGTCCTTTAAAAGCATTTCCAGACCTACACCAGTCAAAGTGCCCAAGTCATTACCTCCACAGTGCACAATTAACAGGTCAGGTTTGGGCAAATGCATAAAGGTTTTCACCAATGGTATCAATTGGTGACATTTTAATCCTCTGTGGCCAAACCACTTAATTTCCACATCTTGTAAATTGAGGTTAGGTAATTTCCTGTTTTCAACGTACCTTTGAGCCCAGTGAATATAACTATGTCCAACAATCCAGACAGAAAACATGGTGAGAGAAGGTTCTCCTGCAGTCAGATGAAGTGTGGCAATGAAATGGCAGTTGAAAAAATGAGAGATTAAAATGAAAAAAACTGTGGAGTTTCTGTGTTCATGAAGCAGTAACAGTGATTGGTGGATTTTGATTGCTGAAAACAGAAAGTTAGGGTGCACGGATGTGTTCTTTGAAAGATGTATTTTGAATGGTCAATAAAAAATCATTAAATGAAAGAATGCACTGGATATGCAGGTGCACTGAGAGTTCAGAGTTCAATTGCAACAAAGTTGTGTGAACTTGCAAACACCAGAAGTCTTCCAAGAGGTGGTTGCCATGCAGAAAAGACAGAAAGGGCAGAGGGGGGAAGGGTTTTCATTTGAAAAAAAGTGAGGGAAGAGTTTTGATTGGGTGACATGAGAAATATGTGTGAAGAATTACAGCATTTCTGTGCTTTTGATAGCTGCAGACTCTGGAGTGCATACCTTTTGCTCTGCTGAAGACAAATTGGTGTGTTTCTGAGACTGTTTTCAAACTCAAAGTATTTGCTAAGGTGAGAAAATATTTCTTTAATTTAGATAGAGAATAGTGTGCTTTAAGGAGAAAATTATGAATTATGTGGCGCAAATTGCTTGTAAATATGCTCCCACCTGTGCATGGAAAATTTAGATTTTGAATGTTTGTGTTACATAGCCATGTTAAAAGTGACCCAACCATGCAGGAAAGGCAATCAAAAAACGCTTTTATGTGTCTTAAGGACATTTTAAGTAATTTTCCCATGTGCAGTGTTTTGAAATTATGATTTGAAAATCGTTTTTGAGGTAAAGGAATTGTTTTTAAATTTATGACAAGGACATAATGGTGTATGCTTCTTTATAAGGCAATTGACTGTCCCTGATGTTATTTTTCCCATTTTAATGTAAGACTTTTCTCTGTGGCGCAAATTGCTTGTAAATATGCTCCCACCTGTGCATGGTAAATTTAGATTTTAAATGTTTGTGTTACATAGCCATGTTAAAAGTGACCCAACCATGCTGGAAAGGCAATCAAAAAACGCTTTCATGTGTCTTAAGGACATTTTAAGTCATTTTCCCATGTGCAGTGTTTTGAAATTATGATTTGAAAATCGTTTTTGGGGAAAAGGAATTGTTTTTAAATTTATGACAAGGACATAATGGTGTATGCTTCTTTATAAGGCAATTGACTGTCCCTGATGTTATTTTTCCCATTTTAGTGTAAGACCTTTGTCTGTGGCGCAAATTGCTTGTAAATATGCTCCCACCTGTGCATGGCAAATTTAGATTTTGAATGTTTGTGTTACATAGCCATGTTAAAAGTGATACAAACATGCTGCAAAGGCAATCAAAAAACGCTTTTATGTGTCTTAAGGACATTTTAAGTAATTTTCCCATGTGCAGTGTTTTGAAATTATGATTTGAAAATCGTTTTTGAGGTAAAGGAATGTTGTTAAAATTTATGTGCGCCATATGCCCCCAAATTTCTTTTTCAGGGGTGCAGCAGGGTGTTATTGAGACACCCCTGCAGCTTTAGAAAAATTCCTAATTTGCGATGAGCAAATTGTTAATCGCAAATTGCACCTTCATTTATATGAGCCTCCTAGCCCATGGAAATGAATGGGTAATTTGCAATTAGCAATTTGCTCATCGCAAATTTGGAATGGTAAAGAATCGCTATTTATTCCTTAAAATTCGCTATTTTGGAAATGCAAAATAGTTATATGATACATATGGCGGTTGATGTCTAAGAAGATAAGAAGCTTAGGGATACATTTATGATGACTGGCGCAATGAAGTTGACATCACTTACTTCATTGGTAGAGCTTTACATGTATTATGTCCTCTGTATTCTTCATCAAGCGTAACTTTAATCTGCAATCCTGAGTAGGCCTCACCTTAAACAAACCTCTGGATAGGCCACATCTTATTGTCATCCTGAATTGATCATTTAAAATGCTAGGGACAGATTTATGATAGGTGTATGCCTCTTTTGCGCCACTTAGAAAACACTGTCCATGGGGAAATGACTTAAAATGTCCTTAAGACACATGAATGTGTTTTTTTAAAACGTTTGCAATTTTTTTGGGTCACTTTTAACATGGTTATGTGACTCAAACAGTCAAAATCTAAATTCGCCATGCTCAGGTGGGAGCATATTTACAAGGAATGTGCTCCATGGGGAAAGGTCTTATAATGTAATATGGGAAAAATGACATCAGAGACACTGAAATGCCTTATAGAGAAGCATACACCATTATGTCCTTGTCATAAATTTGCAAACCATTACTTTTCCCCAAAAACGATTTTCAAATCATAATTTCAAAACACTGCACATATGGAAATGACTTAAAATGTCCTTAATTCAAAATTTGCTATTCCTTATTTTGCGATTGCACTGAAGGATTTGCAAATTTTACGATTCCTTAAATGCAATGTATCAAATAAAAAATATGTAAAAAATGATATTAAGGATTTGGAAACTACCACCAACTTCTAGTTTGTGGTAATTTGCGAATTCTTTTCAAAAAGCATTTTTTTCTAAAAAACAAAAGGTCCCATATGACGCCCATACATGTCCTTAGGGCATGTATGTGTGCCATATGCCCCCAAATTTCTTTTTCAGGGGTGCAGCAGGGTGTTCTTGAGATACCCCTGCACGCTTGAAAAAATTCCTATTTTGTGATGAGCTAATTGCTAATCGCAAATTGCAACCTTCATTCCTATGAGCCTCCTAGCCCATGGAAATGAATGGGTAATTTGCAATTAGCAATTTGCTCATTGCAAATTAGGAATGGTAAAGAATTGCTATTTATTCCTTAAAATTTGCTATTTAGGAAATGCAAAATAGTTTGATGGTACATATGGTGGTTCATCTGTAATAAGATAAGAAGCTTAGGGATACATTTATGATGACTGGCGCAATAAAGTGGACATTACTTACTTCATTGGTAGGCCTTTACATGTATTATCTCCTCTGTATTCTTCATCAAGCGTAACTTTAATCTGCAATCCTGAGTAGGCCTCAACTTAAACAAACCTTTGGATAGGCCACACCTTATTGTCATCCTGGATTAATCATTTAAAATGCTAGGGACAGATTTATGATAGGTGTATGCCTCTTTTCTGCCACTGTGCGTCACTTTTATGATGCAGCGGCGGTGGAAAAGATTTGCTATGAGGCGACAACATTACAAATTGATGCATTTAGGCAGATATGTCATGGTGTAAAAAAAATGTACCACATGAAACCGATGCAGCAGTGATGCAAAAGATGCACCATGTCGCAAGACAGGCCTCACTTGGGGCCATATGTATCAAGCTAATTAGCATTCGCAAAGATCAAAATTCTACGAATTTCGGCCTTTGCGAATGTTAATTAGACAAATGGTATGTATCAAACAAGTTTGATGCAAAATAAGGAGTAGCAAAATTTGCTATTCCTTATTTTGCAATTGCACTGAAGGATTTGCACATTTTTTTGAGACTACTTAAATGCAATGTATCAAACAAAAAATATGTAAAAAATGACATTAAGGATTTGTAAACTATTGTGGTAAATTGGTGGTAATTTGTGAATTCTTTTCAAAAAGCTTTTTTTTAAAAAAACAAAAGGTCACATATGACGCCAACACATGCCCTTAGGGCATGTATGTGTGCCATATGCCCCCAAATTTCTTTTTCAGGGGTGCAGCAGGGTGTTCTTGAGACACCCCTGCACCCTTGGAAAAATTCCTAATTTGTGATGAGCAAATTGCTAATCGCAAATTAAACCTTCATTCCTATGAGCCTCCTAGCCCATGGAAATGAATGGGTAACTTGCAATTAGCAATTTGCTCATCGCAAATTAGGAATGGTAAAGAATCGCTATTTATTCCTTAAAATTCGCTATTTAGGAAATGCAAAATATTTTGATGATACATATGGCAGTTCATCTCTAACAAGATAAGAAGCTTAGGGATAGATTTATGATGACTGGCGCATCACCAGGGATGTGCCAGTCATCCTGCGCCGCTGTTCCGCCACCCATGGTGTGCTGCATTTACAATGCGGCGCAGCATGGGGCAAAAACGGCACAGATGCGTGACGCATCTGTGCCGTTAAGGTGGCGCATTGCTGGAGTTGTATCGCAAGTGCGATGCAGCTCCAGCAACGCTCAAGGGTGCACCATCTCCACAATGTTGCGTCAAGACCTATGCCTGCTTAAAGCAGGCGCAGGGTTTTGACGCAGGTTTCTCCTATCTGATTGTAAATGCGGCACACCATGGGTGGCAGAGCAGTGGTGCACGTTAACTGGTGCATGCCTGGGGATGTGCCATTTAACATAAATCTGCCCCTTTACATTTAAGTATGTGCAGGGGACACAGAGTCGGTGAGGCTTATCCAAGGTTAAGAAGAGATGAGTCCTGTTCAGTGAAAAATTAGACATAGGCTTCACCTGCTCAGCATCGCTGGACATGGCTAAATAATAGCTGCAAAATTTTACTCTTGTTAAACAATTTTACTATTATAATCTCTGAGATTTGTCTCTTACTCTGCAACATCTCATTGTTGTTATCTTTCTTTAAAGATAAAGACAACCTCAACATGAGCGACAATCTGCAATCAGTTGATTTTGACCTCATCATTGAACTTGTAATTGAAACATCAGTGGATGTTGATCCCTTGGATAATTTAAATCCTGAGGATGAAGAAGAGCGTGATGAGGATGCAGATTTGTCGGAATTATATGAAATAGGATGGGAAGCTGACCTGCTTGAGCCTATGGAAATATAAACATTTATTTTTAAAATTTATAATTAATAAAAAGTAAAAAGGTAAACCGTTTAATTTAAAAATAAAGACACCTTCAAAAGCAGGTTATGTGTAGTGTCTTCAATAAAATATTAAAATATGCTCATAAAATTAGATCAGATTCACATATAAAATAGCATAGGTAACATAAATATAAATGTCATTTCTTTTCTGGTATTTCTGTATTGTAAATTTGCAAGGACTAAAAAATCTTCTATTTAAAATGTCAAGTAGTGTGTTAAGTTTTTGATCACTGTTATTGTTTTACTGTTTGGTAATAATGGTTAATAACATTTTTTATTCTATTTTACCACAGATCATTTCAAGATTTCACCATGCCTACAATAGAAAGACAGAGAAAGGCTGCAAAACGTCAAAGACAGCAGGTGAAAAAAAATAAGCAGCAGTCCTCTAACAAAAAGATTTGTCAAGTCACGAAGAAAGCACCGGGTAAGAGCACAAAACAATTCATAAGAAATATGTGTAGTAAAAAAAATATTACTACAGAAAATGTTTCAGTCCATAAAACGAGAAGGAAATCAAATGGAAAGGAAAGGCCAATGAAAAATGTTACTGCTAGAGCAAGAGATAACTCTGTGCATGATAGTAGAAGGAAACAACAGTTTAGGGAGATTCGTAAACGAATGTTCCGCAACAGGATAATTGGCAATTTGTTAAAAAATATTAAGAAACGTCAACAGAAACTGGTTTTTTATAAGAGAAAAAAAAAAAGTTGAGAAAGTTATTGATCAGGCATTTGAAATTAAACGTAAGTTATTTATTTTGATAATCAATAGAATTAGGAAGCTAAACAAGGCAATTTATGATTTCAAAAGAAATAGTAGATGGAAGAGAATAGTTAATCGTAGTAATTTTTGTGAAGTTTTTTCTGGAGAATGGATGCATAGTTCAAGCTGTGAGGCATTTTTTAATGAGGAGAGTTATTTCCAGGATAATGATTTGGTGCATGCAGTTGACACCAGTGGTCGTGCTTATGAAGTGAAAGATGGTTGTCCAGTTGAAAAAGAAAAACTTGTGACAACAGAGGCAGAAGAGGTGTTAGGTAATGAGGTTTTAGGAAGACGTGCTAAGGGTCCTGTGTACACCTGGAAGTGTAGTAGTATTTGCAGTGTGCGACAGGATTCCATCAATTTGCTTTGTGATTTTGTACGGTCATTTAATAAGAAAAGTTTGAAGCAGAAAATAAGGTTGTTGCAAGAATTAGATCCTTGCAGAGTGAGAGAAGTGACAGGTTTGCATGGTCATTCACTGGCTTGTCTTTCCAGGAGAGTATGCCAGAGTGTTTTTCATCATTTCAGGATGCTAGCAGTGCATCATAATAAAGTGAGGAAATTAGTTAGAATGTTGTATTATGCTAAGAGTCCAGCAATTATGCTTAAAAAATTATGCGCTGCTCTTTTGCATGGTTCTGAAATAGATGTGAAGAATATATGTGAAGAAATTGAGTTTTGTTACTTTGGAAGTAAAGAGGAGAATGTTGAAATTGAGCAAGAAGAAGAGGGTCATGTGGAAGATAGTGTACAGGTTTCCAGTACAGATAATTTCCAGAGGGAAATTGCGACGTTTGAGGTGAAATCAAGTGAGAGGCCTAATTTCACTTGTGTGTGTTGTCGACGCACTTATTATAAGAATCAGACTAAGTTAGTGGATTTATATGCAAAAAGTGAAAGGGAAAATAATAGTGAATGGAAGGATTTTGCAACATACTTGATGGTAGAAAATTGTTTTGATTTGGGATTGGATCAACGTGTGTGTACTTATTGTTGTTGCAAATTAAATCAAAACCAGATGCCTGCTAGAGCAGTTCATAATAATCTGGAATTGGTTGAGATTCCTTCTGAATTGAAGGATTTAAATACTTATGAATCTATTTTGATTCAAAGTATCCATCCCTTTCAGGCTATTGTAAGAATGGAGCCAAAGACAGGGATATTGCCTCCATCAGATTTACAGAGAGGATTAAAGGGAAGAGTTGTTTATTTGCCTCTAGATTTGAAGAAAAACCTTAACACAATTGGAGTAGAAAAAGTGGAAGAGGAACCTCTGGTTATCTTAGTTAATGGGGTTCCGACAAAGAATAAGAAAATATGGCAAGATTTAGTAGATGTTAGGAAAGTTAAAAAGGCAACATTGTATTTGAAAAAAAATAATAAATACTATAAGATTGTATATGTTGCAGAAGAGGAAGTAAGTGAGGAAGAGGATAGCGATTTGTGTGCTGGTCAAAATTGAGAAAGTAGAACCCTCTACTAGTGAAGAAATATATGAACATTATAGTGTTCATCCTTTGCATTCCAAGGAAGTCATGGGGAATGCTATTGAGTTGTTTCAAATGAAACAAGCCAAAGGGAGTCCCATTAGTGTTTGGGAGGAAAGTTTGGAAGCTCGGTGTTTCCCACAGCTTTTTCCAACAGGTCAGGGAGGAAGATATGATGAGCGACCTCATCAAATTCCTGCTTCTGAATACCGGACTTTGCGATTGTATGCAGGAGATGCTAGGTTTCGACAATGCATTCCTTATTTGTTTCATCTCCTGTTTGAAAGCGATCTGTCTGGACTGTCATATGCAGTGAACCACATCTTGAAAAGTGGTATACACATGCAAAACATCTCGGCAAGTGACTTTATGGATAAAGTCAATGTCCAAGACAGTATTTTGGATTCTCACCTAATTAATCTCATGGCGTGTCAGCGTGGTACTAATGAGTACTGGTACCGTCGTCATGGTGATTTAAAATGTATGCTGAGGAACTTAGGTACTCCCACATGGTTCCTCACTCTGAGCTGTGCCGAGTATGGCTGGGAAGACTTACTTGAATTTCTACGAGAGGCAAATGCTAACATAGATAACATCGAATTCAAGACACCCGGAGAACTGTGCTCTTTGGATCCAGTCAATGTATGTAGGTACTTCAATCATAGATTTGAAGCTATGATGTCTTTCATCATGAATAAGAAGAATCCACCTCTTGGAGAGGTGTTGGATTTCTTCTGGAGAAAGGAGTACCAAGCAAGAGGTGCTCCTCATATACATATGTTGCTGTGGATCAAGGATGCACCTAAATTTGGAACGGATCCAGAAGACTCAGTGATGAGTTTCATCCAACAGTATTCTACGTGTGCTGTTCCAAACGCAAAGGAGAAGAAAAGCCTATGAGAAAAAGTTCTGCGTTTCCAAAGCCATCGATGTGGAAAGTACTGCCGTCGTAAATTCCGAAACAAGGACAAGTTCTACACTAAATGTCGTTTCGGCTTTCCACGACCGGTGATTTCTAAAGGAAGAGTAAACAGTTTGATGTCTTCGCTGCGACACAATGTCATGAAGAAATCACCTAAAAACACTTACAATTTGAAGAGGAACGAAGAGTCCAAGTACATCAACGACTACAACCCGGTGATTTTGTCCATGTGGAATGCTAACATGGATATACAGTTTGTGGCTGATAACTGTATGGCTGTGGCTCGGTATGTGACGTCTTACATCACCAAAAAAGAGAAGACAGAATTGAAGGATATGTGGGAGGACATTTCCCATGAAAAGAGCCTCAGCAAGAAGTTGTACAGTTTCAGTCTGAAGATGTTGTCGCATCGAGAAATCGGAGCGTACGAATGTTCTGACCGGTTGTCTTCAGCAAGTCTCTATGCCAAGTCCAGGAGTATTATTTGGGCGAGTCTTGGTCTTGCAGCAACGCGTAATCGAGTTCTCAAACCTGTGCGGGAAATTGAGTATTTGGCGGAAAAGGAGCCAAACAGTACCGACATTTTGAAGACAAACATGTTGGATACATATTATCCAAATCGAAGCAGTCACCTCGAGAATGTTTGTCTGTATGAGGTTCTGCAAAATTACATATTCAAGAGGAACATCAAAGAAGATACTGAGAAAGGAGTGTATGCTGTAATAGGAAGTGAGGGATGTCTGGTCAAGCAAAGAAAATGCCACTTGGTAAACCATCGAAAATTGAGTGGCGAATCTCCTGAAAAAAAGGAGTTTTTCTATTTAGCACTTTTGCAACTTTTCAAGCCTTGGCGTGCAGAAGAGGAACTGCTTGGAGATTTCCTCTGTTACGAAGACTCTTTCAATGCCGCCAAGGAGACCATAGAATGTCCTGCTTTTCCCAAATATGTAGAAATGTTGAATGCGGAAATTGAGCAGGAAGCAACGATTGCAGCCGAGATTGCCAGAGACAGTTCTCAGGACAGTCAGAGTTCTGCTTCATTGAGTCAGGATCCACTAGGAGGACCTGTTATCGAAAATGAAGCTGCCACTGCTATGAATGAAGTGGAAAGAGCCATGGCACATGCTCAAGAGGATGCGGTTAACTTAGAAGAGTTGGAAAGACAACTCAACGTTGAGCAGAGGAAAATATATGACGAAGTTACCATGCAAATTGATCATGGATTAAGTCATGATAAGAAAGAGTGCTCATGTACGTCGTTGAAGCCTGTCCGACTGTACGTGAGTGGAGAAGCGGGAACTGGAAAAAGTTTCCTCATTAAAGCAATTTCATGCTATTTGCAGGAAAGGACAGAGTCATCGCTGTCTTGTGTTGTCACTGCTCCAACTGGACTGGCAGCACATAATATTAAAGGGATTACTTTACATCGTTTACTGATGCTGCCAGTGGAGCATGACAACAAATTACAATATCACAAGCTATCTGGAGATGCTTGTTTTGAAGTTTCAAGAATCTTGAGGAAAATGAAACTTCTTATCATTGACGAAGTAAGCATGGTTTCCAATGTCATGCTTGCCTTTGTGCATTTGAGGATGCAAGAAGTTCTCAAAACAGAGTATGATGTGTTATTTGGTGGCAAACACATCATTGTTTTCGGAGATCTTCTGCAGCTGACACCAGTGAAAGGGCAACCTGTGTTCAAAATGCTCACGCATGAAGATACCAGGAAGTGCCTAGGCAGCATTGGCAACGTCAATATATGGTTAAACTTCAATTATGCTGAACTGCATGAAAATATGCGTCAGGCGAAGGATGAAGTTTACAAGACTATTCTACAAGATGTTAGAATTGGAAAAGTGACCGAGCATGGGAAAGAAGCTTTACATGCACGATTACTGTCAAATTTATATCCAGAACAAGATGTTGTGCCTGAGAATATTTTTCAGAAAATTACTGAGAAGAAATCTGGAATATGTTTGATGCCAACTCTTGCAGAATGTGCCAAATTTAACAACAAAATGTTGCATTTAGAAAAGCAAGAGATTGTGAAACTGGAAGCTATTGATAGAGTAGAGCATATGGGATCAACAATTATTTTGTCTGAGAATCTGAAAACAAAATTGGATTCATTAGAGAAGAGTATATCTAAAACTGCAGGTTTTGAAAAGACTCTGAATGTGTGCTTGAACTGCCGTATAATTTTAAGAAGGAATTTACATGTTGAAAGAGGTCTGGTAAATGGATCAATGGGTAATGTTGTTGATTTTGTGAAATACAGAAATAGAGATGGAATTGAATTTTTAAAAATTAAATTTGATGGCATTGAGGAAGTACAGCTAATTGCTCGTTGTTCTGCTAGATTTTTGCTTGTAAAAGACTTATATGTTCGCCGTAAGCAGTTTCCTGTTTGCTTGGCATATGCGGTGACAATCCATAAATCGCAAGGTTTAAGTGTAGACAGTGCATTGGTGAATATTGGCAGTTCTGTGTTCAAGGAGGGTATGGCATATGTGGCATTGTCACGAGTTAGAACTTTATCGGGATTGTACTTGATTGAGTGTGATGTCACAAACATTTGTGCGGATCTAGATTGTGTTAAGGAATACAATAGGTTAAGAAGAGAGTATGCGCCACATTTGCCTCAGTATCCTTTGTTTGAGAAACGTGTGGTAGGCCGGAAACGAAGAAATGAGAACAATACTGGGGAGGTTGTAGCAAAAAGACAAAAAGTCAATGAACCTAAAATTACAAGCAGAAACAAAAAGGATTCTGTTGAAGATGTTGTTGGTTTTCAGTTTGAAAACAGTTCTGGTGTCAACTGCTATGCTAATGTAGTGGTTAATGTTTTGTTTTCTCTAAAAAATGTAAAAGAAGAGATTGTGGTCAATTCTGATCAAAGATTTTGCAGTTTGTTAAATTCTGTGTTAGAGAAATGTAGCACTGATAGAAGAAACATAGAAAGTGTGTCTGAAATTCGAAATCTGTTAGACAGATGTTCAGGCCAAACACAATTCTCTCAAAATATTCAGCAAGATTGTCAGGAGTTTTTAATGTATATGCTTGATGTATTGCATGCTGAAGGTGTAGATGTAGATCACCTGTTTGGGCTTTCTTATCAATGGCAGCATGACTGCGAGAACTGTATGGTATCAAGTACTACTAGTGTAGACTCAGAAAGATTTATATATTTAACTTTGCCAGACAGTAAATCAGTCTCCTTTAATAAGCTAGTAAAAGCAGCTGATCACAACATGGAGTGTAGCCAATGTAAATCTGAAATGATGTCCACATTATTTATACGAACATATGGCCAGTATGTCATTTTAATGTTCCAACGATGTAGGCCTGATGGAACAAAATTGACAACTTTAATAAAAAAATTTGTAGCTTCGCAGTTGTCAATATCAGGAAGGACTTTTGTAACTGCAGCAATTATATATCATGACGGCCCTTCAATAACATCAGGACATTACACAGCTTATTTAAAGTGTAGAAATGGCTGGTCATTCTGCAATGATTCTGTTTTAATTTTCAAAAAAAAATTGCCGTATGACCTTAAAAACTCTTACCTGGTGTTTTTAAAACCAAAATTTTAGGGAAATAATCTCGGGATGTGCTCTGTGGAATTTCAAGAAGTTCTAATGGCTCCTACACAATTTGGCCTTGAGGATAAGTGTAGTTCAGAGACATAACTTCTAACCATAGGACTGGATGTCATGAAGAAATATGTGCACTTTCAATGAGTTCAGAAAAACTGTTTCTTTTTATAAGCTAATTGAAGCAGCCAATCAAAACATGGAGTAGAGGGAATGTAAGTCTGCAATGCTGTCTACTGTTTTACATTGCTTTGTGATTAAAAGTGATGTAGAGAATTAAATAATTGTAGTAGTCATAGAGGTAGTGTAAGTCTGCTTCATAGTAAGCAGTATCAGTGTCATAGGAAATGTAGAACATGACTGAGCAAGAAGGGGAAGATATTACTATTCCAGGATTGTGAAAATTATCTTCAACATTTTAATTCTGAAAGTTGCGGAAATGCCAAATGACGGGATTGGCTTACAAGAAATCCAAGAGTTATAAATGGCTCTGACCAGATTTGGCCTTGTGGAAAATTGTGGTAGAGAGCAAGAAATCATTTATTGCATGTAACGTGTTTTTAAAAACGATGGAGATTTTCTTTCAGAAAGTGGCGGGCTGAAAGTAATAACAGCACAAAAGAGTGTAAGCTGTTCATAGGACATTCTTGGACGTCATGGAAAGTAAGTTAACTTTAAGGAGTTCTGAATTTTGATTTCAGATGTTGTATGGGTTTTTTAAACACAATCATTTTGATTGTGTTTTTTTTTTTCCCCGCTGTTACATGATGAATACCTTCAAGTCACTGTTTTTAGTGAAATTTGATACATTCTGAGAACAGCAAAAATAAACCATTTAACATGTATAATTAATGTTCTACTTTTTGTACTTATGATATACATTTAGAAATGTGAGGTAGATATGGAGAAACTGAGGCTTCTGTAAGTGTCAAAGTTAATGCTTACAGTGCTGCACTTCTGGGTACTTTTTTTTTTTTTGAAAACTGAATAGGCCTCACCTTAAAGAAACCTCTTGAAAGGACACATCTTATTTGTATCCTGAAAGAATCATTTAAAATGTTAGACACAATTTTATGATGGCTTTACATCTTTTTTGCGCTGCTATTGCATCACTATTGTGAGACATCAGCAGTGCAAAAGATGCACCATGTTCCAAAATAGTCCTCACTTCATCAGCATCAAGATACTGTTTGTTTAAAATATATATCTTTAGCATTGTGTAGGGGACGTATAGCAGCAGAGGCTTCTGTAAATCTCAAAGTTTTTGAAAAACTGTTCCTTCTTGAACCTTTTCCCTTGTCTTTTCAAATTTTTAAATACATGTTTTAATATTTTTGAAATGTTTCTTCTCTCTTTTACAGATTGAAAGTATGAAAAAATATTTGAAAAAGTTAACAAGAATTATAAGGTAAATGTTTTCTACTCTTTTAACTCGCAATCCACTGCTGATGATGTCATTGACTATGTCATGAATGATGTAATAAGTGGACATGACTTACTTCATTGGTAGGCCTTCACATGTATTAATGCATACACTGCTGCACTTCTGTGTACTGTTTCATATGCTGAACTACATCTGCACTATGAGATACCTAAGCAAAGGCAACACAGGTGATGTGATTTTGAAATGAGCAAAAGAAACTCCACGTTTTTCAATTACATTACTTGTGTTTTCTAAGTTTACGGATGACATTGTGCAAATGAACTTTAGGTCTGTCTATGGATACAGAAGAGGTCTGGCCGTTGTTCAAGAGTGAAGTGGACATGTTTTACTTCAATGGTAGGCCTTCACATGTATTATCTCCTCTGTATTCTCAAACAAGCATAAATTTGATATGCAACCCTAAGTAGGCCTCATCTTAAACAAGATTTTCGAGAGGACACACCTTATCGTCATACTGAATCAATCATTTAATCTATCACATTTAACATCTATTAGTTCTACTGCTTCATTTCTTTAATCCTTACTTTCCTGCGTTTGCTACTTCTCTCGTTCCTTTCTCTATTACTTAATTATTCTACTCCTTCCAGTATTTTTCTCAGTCCCTCTCTTCTCATACTTCTTCATTATTATTCACTCATTCTATCTCCATTAATGTTACTGTTTCTGAATGATCTCAAAATTTTTTTAAAACAAGAACTGTAAGTATAAGGATAGGAAACAGACATTTATGTTACAAGAAAGACAGCTATAGGAAGTAAACAAAAGATACTGTTACTTGCAATCCACTGCTGATGATGTCACTGACCATGTCAAGAATGATATAATATGTGACATGATCAGAAGTGGATTGCGGGTAACAGTATGTTTTCTTTACTCCCTGTAGCTGTCTTTCTTTTAACATAACTGTCTGTTTCCTTCCCTTATACTTACTGTTCTTTTTTTAAAAAAATTGTTTTGGTTCGCTCCTGGTTCGCGTACCGGAGTGCGAACTGGAAGCGAACTATAAGAAATAGAGATTGGCAGAGTTTCAAAAATTCTACCAATTTTTTTTATAATGGGGAGGTAGTTCTGATAAGAACTTTTTTTTTTGTTTTTGTTGTTTTAAATTTTTTTTATTATTTTTCTGAACATTTTTTATATTTTTTTTGTTTTTTCTGAACATTTTGTAATTTTTTTGTTTTTTTGGGGGGAGGGGGGAAACAAAAATGATTCATTGAGAAGGGCTCAACAGGAGCAACGAAAAAAAGAAGAATTTATTTTTTGGGGCGTTTCGGGCAATCATGATTTCTGATAGCTCTCATTATAAGAATAATGCTTCTTTCTCCGTTGCAAAGTGTTTGGCCGCACCACACGCACACTTGCCTTACTTCCCCCATGTCTATTTGAATGTTCGGGATCACCTCCCTCGCCTCTGGTCCCGATATTTCTTTCACAGCAGATGTTCTCACCATTGCCAGGGGATTTTGTTGTTCATCACGAAGCTGGGCAGCACTATAATTATTTGGGTGCCACCTACTCATATGCCTGTGCATCGTATAATTGCCGAAGCTGTACTTCTTGTCAGTGCCCCTTGACAGTCGATCTTTGCAAATACGGCAAAACACATATCTTGCGTTAACTTTTTTTTGCCCTTCTGGAAATGTAAAAAATTGCCAGATGTAATTTTCTTTTCTATTGTACCTCCTGGGCTCCTCTGGCAAAAACTCAGGCTCTTCCTCCTCTTCCTCCTCTTCTTGATCTTCCTCAAACATTGGTTGAGCAGGTGGTCCTTTCTTCCCTTGAGGAGGTGGGGGTGGTGGTGGGGGAACACTACCTGAAGCAACAATGGAAGCCATTTCTCTATAAAGTAAAAGGGTCTTTCTCTCACCAAGATGAAAGTCAGAGTGAGGAAAGAAGGAGGGGTTTTCATCATTTGGGAAAAGCAAAAGTTCTCAACCAATGAAAAGTGTTATTTTTAGGTCACCTGACCTAGCCTTCCATTATTATGAAACCAAAAGTGAAATGAACCAATGAAAAGTTTTATTACCAAGTCACATGACCTCTCACGCTCATGTTACGTGCTGCGGAACGCTCCCCGGTTAGCTTCCGGTTCGCTGCGCTTCGCGCCTCGGGCCGCGCCCCGGGACACTTCCGGGTGCGCTAACGCGATACGTCACAAGACGCATTACGCGGCAACGCGATACGTCGCGCTTTCGCGACGCGCCGCGGATCGCTTCCGGGTCGCTGCGCTTCGCGCCTCGGTCCGCGCCCCGGGGCACTTCCGGGTGCGCTAACGCGATACGTCACAAGACGCATTTCGCGGCAACGCGATACCGTCACTATGTTGATTTCTTACTGGTTCGCGGACCGGGTCGCGGCATCTATTTGAGCTAACGGAAAGCTTCCCGGTTCGCGGACCGGGAGCGAAACAAAAAAAATATTTTAAAAAAATTATTAATAAACATATAAAATATATTTTTATATTTAAAGAAGAATACATTTTACAGCTATAGATATTAGCTTTTAAAAAACCAATGAAATTCATTGAAAAAACCATAGGTTATAGACCATATATAGTTAGGAATTTGCATTTACAAAACCTTGAAAATTCACTGAAAAAACCATAGGTTATACACCATATATAGTTAGGAATTAGCATTTATAAAACCTTATTTTACTCACACAAAACCAATGAAATTCCATATATAGTTAGTGGTACTAACTATATATCACGCACCCGCAATCCACTGCTGATCATGTCACATATGACATCATTCATGACATGGTCAGTGACATCACTGATAACATCACTGATGACATCTCAAATGACATCACTGATGACATCACTGATGACATCTCAAATGACATCACTGATGACATCACTGATAAAATCTCATTTAACATTAATGATCACATCACTGATGACATCATTCATGTGATAATACGATGAACCTCTTCAGACTCTAATATAACCTTAGATACACTCAGTGTAAACAGACACTCACAGACTGTCACTCATCCATGGAGTTACTTACACACCTAGTCAGTCATGCAAAGAATCAATCACAGCTCCATTTTCACAACTATACAGTTATACACACCTTATTTATTCAAACATATACTAAAACATATTTACTCACTTATACAATCCTGGATACAAGAGCACAATGATCCATACAGCCACTCACACATTCACTGGCTCTTATGCACAGTTATATATATATGTCAACTCTCACATGTACTGTATTTTACATATGTACTTACTTTGACATGTAGCACTGAGATATGTATTCACTCACCAATACAGTCATGCACACAGTCAACCGCCCATACAGCTGTTTCCACATGCACTTTTGAACCCATACATCTATGCACAGAGTCATACACCTCCCAGCCACCCACACACACTCTCAGTCTCCCATACAAATGCTTGGGCAACCAATCAATAACCCATATAGTTACTCATATAGCTAATGATCAACACATGCAGCAGTTTACAGAACAACAGACATAATGATGCACAAATTAAGACAGTTTAGTCACTAACCCATGCACTCAGTGAGACAAATTTAACCACTCACTCATACAGTCAGTCATGTACCTACTAAATCCTTCATCCAGACACTTATACATCCACTCATTCTTAAATATGTAAGACATATTTTAACTTTACAGAAAAATACAGTCACTGGATGTTGTCATCAGTGATGTCATCAGTGATGTCATTTGAGATGTCATCAGTGATGTCATCAGTGATGTCATTTGAGATGTCATCAGTGATGTCATCAGTGATGTCACTGACCATGTCATGAATGATGTCATATGTGACATGATCAGCAGTGGATTGCGGGTGCGTGATATATAGTTAGTACCACTAACTATATATGGAATTTCATTGGTTTTGTGTGAGTAAAATAAGGTTTTATAAATGCTAATTCCTAACTATATATGGTGTATAACCTATGGTTTTTTCAGTGAATTTTCAAGGTTTTGTAAATGCAAATTCCTAACTATATATGGTCTATAACCTATGGTTTTTTCAATGAATATATATATATATATATTACCTACTGGCGGTCGCCAGTAGGTATATATAATTAGGATTTTTTCTCTATGGGATTTTTGAAAAGTCTATGTCTAATAAGTTTGGCGTTTGTGGACAGAATTGGCTGACATTTTCAGGAAAATGGAACATTTTGTTTCTGAGCAGCCACTGAAAATTTGGGAGGGTTTCGTCAAGGGGGGGCCGAGAAAAAAGGGGGGTCCCAAAACGCGTTTTCCCATGTTAATTTCCATAGGGCGGTTGGCCTCACTTTTAGCCCGAACGGCTGAATGGATTTGCACGAAACTTGGCAAAATTGTAGGGACTGTTAGCCTGATGTGCCTTTGCTAGGTCTCAAGATATGTGCTCCAGTGGATTTTGAGAAATTAACGTTCAAAAAAAGATATATATCTGTAAGCGCGCTCCGGGTAGCGCTCCGGTTCGCGTACTTGACGCGTAACGGAATTTCGCGAAGCGAAGCTGATTGGCTCTCCGGTGTCTGTCAACATTCTAAACAGTCCGGAGCGGCCGCCATCTTGTCTCTCGGTAGGATCGAGAGACAAGAGGAGGCCAAAACAAAGGGGGAAATGACCATAAGGGGGCATAGTAGATCCTTCCTGACCCCCTAGGTTTGAT
Organism: Lissotriton helveticus; assembly: GCF_964261635.1. Lineage (NCBI taxonomy): Eukaryota > Metazoa > Chordata > Amphibia > Caudata > Salamandridae > Lissotriton > Lissotriton helveticus. The sequence continues at coordinate 401,680,691 of NC_136069.1, read as the reverse complement.
GTGGAGGCTTTAAAAGGGCCCCACGGGGCAAAAAAAATAATATTTTTTTTCTTTGTTTTTGCGTGGGGAGCGCCCGGTACGCGCACCGGGAAGCGGTCCGAGGAGCGTACTATGAGGAAAAAAGAAAGACAGGGTATAAAAATGTGGGCAATTTTGTTATAAATGGAAGGTAGTTCTGAAAAGAACTGTTTTTTTATTCTTTTTATTTTTTTAATTTTTTTAATTAATTTTCTGAACAATTTTTTTAATTTGTTTTGATTTTTGAAAACTATTTTGTGTTTTTTTTGTGTTTTTTTAGAGGAAATAACAAAAAAGCAGGGTTTGAACATGTCTCAACAGGAGCAAAAAAAAATAAAAAGGATTCATTGTTTTCTCATCTTGATGCATTTATGATTTTCTCTAGCTCGGTTAATCAAAGTAATACTCTTCTCTCTATAACAAATAGTTCCTCCACAATATATACAAACTATCTTGTAGTGTTCAAAAGGAGCTTGAATATTGTCTGGTCCGGCGAATGAGCTTTGTCCACTGGAGGTGCTGGGGATGACATTTGGGGGATTGGCAGCAAGATCCCTTACTTGTGCTTGGGAAAGATTATTAGGGTGCCATCGCTCCATGTGGCGAATCATTGTATGATTGCCAAAGCTGTATTTATTGTTGGGGTTGCCACGAGAAAGTATATTTTTACATATCAAACAAGACACCTGGGGTGCATTGACCTTATTTTGTCCAGGTGGAATTTTAAAAAATTGCCATATGTAGTGCTCTTTAATATGGCTCTGCCTTGGTGTTTCTGGCAGGAACTGCCTTACTTGCTCTTCCTCCTCCTCCTCCTCTTCGTCCTCATTATCTTCCTCTCTACCAAAGTCCAGTGTTGGAGGTGGTCCTTTTGGTGGTGGTGGTGGTGGTGGTGGTTGCTGAGAAGCACCAGCTGCAGCTATTACAGAAGCCATTGTGAAAAATAGGTCTTGCTCTCTGGAAGTAGAAAGTAAGAATGAGGTAAAAACAAGGAGGGGTTTTCATCATTTGGGAAAAAAAATAGTTCTAAACCAATGAAAAGTGTTATTTTTAGGTCACATGACCTAGCCTAACAACATTAGGAAACCAAAAGTGAAATGAACCAATGAAAAGTGTTATTAACAAGTCACATGACAAATCACATGACCTGTTATGCTTACGGTACGCGCTCCGCGCCGCGCCCCGGATCGCTTCCGGGAAGCTGCGCTTTGCGCTTCGCTTCGCGGACCGGAGCGCTTCCGGGTGCGCTGAAGCGGCGCGTCATATGACGCATTACGCGACAACGCGATACTTCGCGATTACGCGATGCGTCACGATGTTGTTTTCTAACGTGGCAGTTGCGCAAACGGAACGTTTACCGGTTCGCGGACCAGGTCGCGGAAAGAAATTGAGCTAACGGGAAGCTACCCGGTTCGCGGACCAGAAGCGAAACAAAAAAATATATAAAAAAAAATACATTAAAAAATTGTATTAAAAACATATAAAATATATATTTCGATTTAAAGAAGAATACATTTTAAAGCTTTTGATATTTGCTATTAAAAAACCATTTAAATTCACTGAAAAAACCATAGGTTATACACCATATATAGTTAGGAATTAGCATTTACAAAACCTTGAAAATTCACTGAAAAAAACATAGGTTATAGACCATATATAGTTAGGAATTAGCATTTACAAAACCTTATTTTACTCACACAAAACCATTGAAATTCCATATATAGTTAGTTGCACTAACTATATATCGCGCACCCGCAATCCACTGCTGATGATGTCACATATTACATCATTCATGACATGGTCAGTGACATCACTGATGACATCACTGATGACATCTCAAATGACATCACTGATGACATCACTGATGACATCTCATTTGACATCAATGGTCACATCACTGATGATATCATTCATGTGACAATACAATGCATCTCCTCACACTTTAATATAACCTCTGTTACACCCAGTGTTAAATACAGAATATAATTTTTTAAACCATTGACACACCAATACTAGTTACTACATACGCACTCACTGATTCCTATGTCTACACACACATTCACTCATTCACCCATACAATCATTCATACATACAATCACTCATCTTTACAACACTATCATATGCACTCATACACCTATACAGACACTCACACTCTGCCACTCATCCATGGAGTTACTCACACACCTAGTCAGTCCTGTAAATAATCAATCACACTTCCATTTTCTAATCTATACAGTTAAACATAGAGTACCTTACATTTTCAAACATATACTAACACATACTTACTCTCTTATACAATCATCGATACAAGTACACATTGATCTGCACAGAGTCACACATCTCCCAGCCAGCCACACACACACTCAGTCTCCCATACAAATACTTGGACAATCAATCAATAACCCATATAGTTACTCATATAGCTACTGATCAACACATGCAGCAGTTTACAGAACAACATACATAATGATGCACAAATTAAGACAGTTTAGTCACTAACCCATGCACTCAGTGAGACACATTTAATCACTCACTCATACAGTCAGTCACGCACCTACTAAATCCTTCATCCAGACACTTATACATCTACTCATTCTTCAATATGTAAAACATATTTAAACTTTACAGAAACACACAGTCACTGGATGATGTCATCAGTGATGTCATTTGAGATGTCATCAGTGATGTCATCAGTGATGTCACTGACCATGTCATGAATGATGTAATATGTGACATCATCAGCAGTGGATTGCGGGTGCGCGATATATAGTTAGTGCAACTAACTATATATGGAATTTCAATGGTTTTGTGTGAGTAAAATAAGGTTTTGTAAATGCTAATTCCTAACTATATATGGTCTATAACCTATGGTTTTTTCAGTGAATTTTATATATATATACACACATATATATATACACACATATACAAACACACTTGCACACATATATGTATATATGTCTGTTTACTCGTGTCCCGCATTGACCCTCCTTGATATCACACGCCATTTATTGAGGGCAAGGAAGAAAGCACCAAGCAGATCTGAGAAGCAAATGGGTCCGTAATTCTTTCTAGAAATGCTTTTATTCTTTTGAAAGTTTCTTCATTTTTAGCAAAGTGCATGTGCATAAAATGGGTAAGAATAAATGTCTATATATATATTCACTGAAAAAACCATAGGTTTCAAGCACGTCATAGTTAGAAATCAGCATTTAAAAAACCTTAGAAATTCACTTAAAAAAACATAGGTTTCAGGGGCGTTATAGTTAGTTGAACATTTCACTCGTACAAAAACATAGAAATTCCCCTGGTATAGTTAGTTCAGCTAACCATAACTCGTGCCCAAAATGCACTGCTGATTACGTCACATATTACATCACTCATGACATGGTCAGTGACATCACTCATGACATCTCAAATGACATCACTGATGATAGAGTGGCAGACCTCCTCTCACCCTAATATAACCTTTGATACACACACTCCAAAATACAAACTAACATTTTCAAAACAATGGACATACCAATATCAGTTACAACACACCTATTTAGTAATTCCAAGATCTACACACAAATCCACTAATTCAGCAATAGTCCCTATACAGTCACTCATACATGTACTCATACACTATACATCCTTTTACACACCACTACTCATCCATAGAGAAACTCACACACATAGTCCCACATGCAAAGTATCAAACATCCATTTACTTGCATATACAGTCATACACATACACTACCACACTTACTTCTACAGAAACTTACACATACTTACTCTCTTAAACAATCACTTATAAAAACACCGACTTATTTGTACAGGAACTCTTCCAATCGCTCACTCTCACATATACTCACTTATATACACCAATACTCACATATACTAGTTTAAAACATATGTAGTTACTCATAAAGACACTATTGAGACATTCATTCACTCACTAACACACCCATACACACACTCATCTACCTATACAGTCCTGCATACATGCTGTCTTTAACACATACAAACAGTGAGTCACTCATTCATGCATATATGCACTAAGTCAGCGTTTCCCAAGGGGTCCGTGAGACATTCCGAATGCCTGTCGTCGTAGTGAAAAATGAAACGCCCATGCGTCCTCACAGCACACAAGAGCTGTGAATGTTGGCGCAGGGGCGGCGAGACCACAACAATTCAATCGGGAGGAGGTGGCAGCGAATGGGCAGTGGACAGTCAGGGGGGGCGGGGCCGCAGGGGGCACAGCGGCTGGGGAAACGAGTGGAACAGAAGGCAAAAGGGGCACAAAAACAAGGAAAAAACGAGTGGCACAGAAGGCAGAAGGGCACATAAAATGAGTGGAACAGAGGGCAGAAGGGCACACAAAACGAGTGGAACAGAGGGCAGAAGGGCACAAAAAACTAGGGAGAAACGATTGGAACTGAGGGCAAAAAGGCACAAAAAATGAGTGGAACAGAGGGCAGAAGGGCACAAAAAATGAGGGAAAACGAGTGGAACAGAGGGCAGAAAGGCACAAAAAACGAGTGGAACAGAGGGCAGAAGGGCACAAAAAATGAGGGGAAAATGAGTGGAACAGAGGGCAGGAAGGCACAAAAAATGAGGGAAAAATGAGTGGCACAGAGGACAGAATGACACAAAAAACGAGTGAAAATAAGTGGAACAGAGGGCAGAAAGGCACAAAAAACAAGGGAAAAACAAGTAGAACAGAGGGCAGAAAGGCACAAAAAACGAGTGGAACAGACGGCAGAAGGGCACAAAAAACGAGTGGAACAGAGGGCAGAAAGGCACAAAAAACGAGGGACAAATGAGTGGCACAGAGGGCAGAAAGGCACAAAAATGAGTGAAAAACGAGTGGAACAGAGGGTAGAAAGGCACAAAAAATGAGGGAAAAACAAGTAGAACAGAGGGCAGAAAGGCACAAAAAGCAAGGGAAAAACTAGTGAAACAGAGGGCAGAAAGGCATAAAAAACGAGTGGAACAGAGGGCAGAAAGGCTAAAACAACAAGGGGGACAGACGGCAGAAAGGCGCACAAAACGAGGGAAAAAGGCGTAGAACAGAGGGCAGAAAGGCACAAAAAACGAGGTGAACAGAGGGCAGAGAGGCACAAAAAACAAGGGAAAAACGAGTTGAACAGAAGGCAAAAGGGGCACAAAAAAGAGGGAAAAACGAGTGGCACAGAGGGCAGACGGGCACAAAAAATGAGTGGCACAGAGGCAAAACACAGAACACAGAAATATAGGGGCAGCTAAGAACAGAAGGCAGAACAGGCAGAGGCACGGGGGGCAGCGAGGGGAACAGAAGGGAAAACCGGGCAGAGACACGGGGCAGCGAGGGGTACAGAAGGAAAGACCGGGAACAGAGGGAAGAAAAAGGGGCATGGACCACGTACAGGCAGCCGGGGAAGACCGACAACAGCAGTCACAGACAAAAACAATGCAAATACAGGCAATACAATAAAAGCAATAAAGCGTTGAAAGGCAGGTGTATAGGTTACCGTTTCTTGGCAGGCAGGTAAAAATAGATGCAGCCAGGATCAGCAGTAGGATTTTCGTGCTGCTGTCTGATTGCTCACTTTGCACAAGCCCTTGGGTGAATTATGTGTGCTGTCAAGCTTTCATATTCAGACATATCAAACTATTATTCTGTGTATCCTTTGCAGTTTGTTGTTGGCAAGGGACAGGGCAGTGGGCATCCTAACAGGAGAGGGTCATGTCAGGTGCCACGCGAGGCCTCCCTGAAATATGCCTTAACTGCCCTGCTCACCCCTTGGTGATAAAATGTTGTTCTGCTGTCTGTGACTAAAGATTATGTCTAACAGGGGTTTATGGTAATTGGCATAGCATTGTTCCATGATCTCGCTGAAACAATATGCCTCCTGTGCAGATACCTTCCTGCCATCTCTTGCACTTCCATGATGAACTCCTAATATAGACCTTGAATTTGCTCTGTACACTGGACTCATCGCTTTGTGTACTATCTTTTTAGAATGTTCACAATATTCATTGCTCCTTGGGGCATGTCTTTATTATAAAATGCTTCATAATTGTATATTTTAGACCTTCTTAAACTGTGAATAGGTAAAAATGCTAATAATTCACAATCATTCAACCTGTTGCTGTAAGGAAGGGTCACCACTCCAAGGCTCTGGAATGAGAATGTAGAGGTGCTGCTATGGCTGAGAGCAGGAGACTTGTACCACTAAATAATACACTGCTGTAAGCATACATGTCCATGCCAATAGACCCAATTCAGGTTGTCTCCCTTTTGAAATTGCATTTGCTTCAAAAGGCGTTTTTAAGAAGAAATTTAAATTGTACAAATTGCTTGGGGGTTCCCGGCTTCCAGTAGTGATTCAGTGGGGGTCGTCAGGAGTCAAAAGTTGCCACTGCACTAAGTAATACCCCCCACCGAACCATACAGACACTCTGACACTCATACTGATACTCAAGAAACCAACTAATAACCCATATAGACAATTATGTAGCTACTCACCAATCCATGCATCCACTTGTACACAAAGTGAGAGACTGATAGAGATATTTACATATTTAAACATTACTCACTAACCCATGTATTCACTAAGATACACTTAATCAGTTAGTTATACAATCAATTTTACCAAAAGAAATCATCCATTTAGACACTTATATACCCATTTATTCTTCCATCGACCTAGAGATATACATATGTAAAACATATTTATTTTTCAGAAAGACACACATTCACTGGATGATGTCGTCAGTAATGTCATTAGTGATGTCATTTGAGATGCCATCAGTGATGTCATGAGTGATGTCACTGACCATGTCATTAGTGATGAAATATGTGATGTCATCAGCAGTGCATTGCGGGCGCGCGAGTATAGTTAGCTGAACAAACTATAAAGGGGGAAATTCTATAGTGTTGTACAAGTGAAATGTCCAACTAACTATAACACCCCTGAAACCTATGGTTTTTTCAGTGAATTTCTAAGGTTTTTTAAATGCTAATTTCTAACTATAACGTGCCTGAAACCTATGTTTTTTCAGTGAATATATATATATATTTATTATACTGTGTATACATGTGAAAATGTCTCGGTCCGCCTGTTTGCCTCGGTGGCCCAGAAAAAATGGATGGAACTGATTTCAGCACACCGACGAGGTCCTCTTATGGCTCCGATAACGTCATACGGTGTCACGAGCGGAGCTGTGCTATTATGACGTCCTCGTCGACGTGGGAGAGCTAGGAAAGAATTTCCGTGGAATGCTAAGTGTTCAGGCTAGTCCTTTGGGAGCAACTGTTTATGTTGCCACTCCAGAAACCGAAACCAGTGGTCCGAGGGCAGAGGCCTTGCAGATATCACATGGGGTGGGCTGCCCAGTGGTGTGCAACGGCGGCCAGCGAAGTGACAAGCACCACAACCCACAAAAAAGGTAACAAGGGCACTGAATAACACAGGATCTTCTCTTTGTATCTGGAAGGAACAACAAAATTAAAATGCCCTAGTACCAAAATGTAGAATTAGTGCTACAACGGTCTTCAAGAGGACCTGTGATGCCGCTTCTGCCTCCCGTACCCTGGAGGCGGCACATGGGTCACGCAGTACGGTCATACTGAGGTGGGACGCACACTCGTTGACCTCCCATGGCACTGCTCCACACTTAAGGGAGGACGCTTTCCATTAGCTATGTTTTCTGATGACGTGTCGCGCCGGCCCCATCTAACAACAGAACTCATTTAGATCCAAACAGACTCTTCCACTCTCACCGGAATCGAACCCAGGGCACACGGACACTTTCACAATACAACAGCTGGGAATGCATTTTCGGTAAAAAAAAACACATTCCTTCCTCCTAATTAATCAAATAAACGTCTCACTGAAGAAAAGGGGCCAGCTTCGATCGGTAAACAGCCGTTACAACGACTTTTTTACTTCGCAATACCATTACAACTCATGCATTACCACACATGTGTTGTACATCAAGAAGTCATTACTACTCATTTTTTTAGAAAGCTTGGTCATTTACCATGCATGCCTTTACAACAAATTTTGTTGTAAAGGTATGTATGGTAAATGACCATGCGTTCTAAAAAACATGTAGACGATCCACGTCGTTGTAAGGAAACAGAGGCTGTTCTGTTTCCTCACAACAACGTGCACCACCCCTCAGAGACGACTTGAAGCAGGATCGACAAGGAGAGAGGAACCACGAGGAGTGAGGGGTAAGGGGAGTTGGGCATGGGGTGGGGGTTTCTTTTCTAGGGTTTAAGGTAGTGCAGTGGTGTTTGGGTAGTGTAGGGGGCAGTGTTTTTGGGTTTAGGGCAGTGCAGTGGTGTTTGTGTAGTGTAGGGGGTCATGCTGTGGGTAGTATTTTAGGGTTAAGGGTAGTGCAGTCATGTTTGTTTAGTGTAGAGGGTCGTGTTTTAGGATATAGGGTAGTGCAGTGGTGTTTGGGTAGTGTAGGGGGTCATGCTGAGGTTTGTGTTTTAGGGTTTAGGGTAGTGCAGTGGTGTTTGGGTAGTGTAGGGAGTCATGCTGGGGTAGTATTTTAGGGTTTAGGGTAGTCCAGTGGTGTTTGTGCAATGTAGGGAGTCGTGCTGGGGGTAGCGTTTTAGGGTTTAGGGTAGTGCGGTGGTGTTTGGGTAGTGTAGGGGGTCATGCTGGAGGTAGTGTTTTAGGGTTTATGGTAGTGTAGTGGTGTTTGTGTAGTGTAGAGGGTCATGCTGGGGGTAGTGTTTTAGGGTTTAGGGTAGTGATGTGGTGTTTGTGTAGTATAGGGGGTCTTGCTGGGGGTAGTGTTTTTGGGTTTAGGGTAGTGCAGTGGTATTTGTGTAGTGTATGGGGTAGTGTTTTAGGGTTTAGGGTAGTGCAGTGGTGTTTGTGTACTGTAGGGGGTTGTGCTGGGCTCTAGTGTTTTGGGGTTTAGGGTAGTGCAGTGGTGTTTGTGTAGTGTAGGGGGTCACGCTGGGGGTAGTGTTTTTGTGTTTAGGGTAGTGCAGTTGTGTTTGGGGAGTGAAGGGGGTCGTGCTGGGGGTAGTGTTTTAGGGTTTAGGGTAGTGCAGTTGTGTTTAGGTAGTGAAGGGTGTCATGCTGGGGTAGTGTTTTAGGGTTTAATTTAGTGCAGTGGTGTTTGTGTAGTGTAGGGGGTCATGCTGTGGGTAGATTTAGGGTTTAGGGTAATACAGTGGTGATTGTGTAGTGTAGGGGGTCGTGCTGGGGGTAGTGTTTTAGGGTTTAAGGCAGTGCAATGGTGTTTGTGTACTGAAGGAGTTCGTGCTGGGGGCAGTGCAGTGGTGTATGTGTAGTGTAGGGGGTTGTGCTGAGGGTAGATTTAGGGTTTAGGGTAGTGCTGTTATGTTTGGATAGTGTAGGGTGTCGTGCTGGGGGTAGTGTTTTAGGGTTTAGGGTAGTGTGCCCAACCAGGACAATATCCATGGACATAGGGCATCCTGACTCTTTTAAATGCCCTGCCAATTGAATAATTTGGGTCAAGGGCCTTACCACGTCTAAGACCTATCAATTCCTTTCTTGGGATCCCTCATATACTTGGAGAATAAGGTACATCGCTTCTCATCAATTTCAGGCATGTGTGCCACCTTTCCCTTCAGTGAGGACCTGGGGCATTCTCTCCTAATCCTATTGCTGACCTCACTTTCAAGGGGCTGAAGGATTTTCCCCACCACATACTCTGCCACTTTGGCGTCAGGGATCCACTCGGCTGACCTAGTGATGGTAAATGTAGGTAGGCTCAAACATGCCCGAGTGGACCCTGTCCCCAACCGGGGACTAAGAGGACTGGGACTCTGGACGCCAGGGTCGCTCCGAGTCATTATCCTCATAGGAGGCAAAATCTTCCTCCGATACACCCTCTCCCTCTAAGGGAAACCCGCCGTCGGCGTCTACAATAGTGGTGACAGCGTCGCAATTTTCTCTGGGCTCCTCCTCCCGGTAGGGTGCATGTTTTAGCGTTCACGCGCTCTGGAGGAAGGTCTCCCTAAATTTATCAAATCCTTCCAAGTGCCCCGTGTTATGCTTAACGGCCTTTATATTCCCCATCTGGGAGTAACTGGGACCCGCCACTACCAGATCTGGGTCACTGAACACCCCAGGGTAGCTTTTTGCCAGCTTATCAACCTGATCCCTAAGAGGAGCCAGCGCCCTAGAAATTGCCAGAGAGAGGGCTTGGTCCACTGCTAGAGTGAGAAGTTGGGGGGGCCATTCCTCTTCCACTTCCTGGTAGGAGTAAAAATGGTCTTCTGGAGAAGACATGATAGCAGAGGGTGTGAGCAAAGAACAAATGCCCTTAAAATACTTAAGGCAGCCCCCTCGCCGGTGCTCCAACAGCTGGGCTTTCCCCGAAGCTGTTATAAGAATAGACTGAGGCGCAATACCAATTACCACCACCAGGTGGTGCTGGTCACTAACGTGGCCGTGTGGTGAAATCACCATGTAGTGGTGTCAAAATTAGGCGAGGGTTGATCGGGAATCAAGCGGACACTAAAGGAGTGACCGGATTCCCCAAAGCGCGTAAAGACCAGCGGTAGCGCTCAACGGAGCTGCCTCGCTCGGACCAGATGCGCCTGACAGGATCTCACCGTGCGCAGAGCGCACAGCGAGAGAAACTGCAAAGGGGAGAATGCTCTCGGGCAAGAGCCTGCTGTGCAGGGAATATGAAACAATACCAAGGCAATAATGCTAATAACGTGCACAAGAAACCGCTATACAAACAGCAACAACGTCAGATTAAGCCAAGATTGTAAGGAATGCACTTAACTGATGAGCAGTTAAGAAAGAGAAAGCAGAAGGGTCACAATATTATATACGATATACTGTGATAAGATTGGACTATAGTTGCCTTGGAGACTATCCCCCTAATGGTTCATGGGTTGTGTAGTGTTTTGTTTAATGATTGTTGTGTTATGTTTTCTTTGAACTGATATGCAAATAAAGATATGCATAATCCTTGCCTCCAATGCCATAGAATTCATTAAACTTTATTTGTTCTGATTTAGAAACATAGATCATAAAAGTGTACATAAAAACAGTAAATCCTCTTTCCTAATACAATACAGTGAGAATTAATTTAAACCAGTAGGTAAAAACGGGTGTTACAAACCCCGGTTCAGAGCAACTTCAGCTTAACAGAATTGTAAAGTTCAATGTTTTGCAAGATCAATCTCATGTACTTCGTGCAAAATATGCAATAAGGAGTCCAAGTAAGATGTAACGCTCCAATACCTGACCAGTCTGCACTATATAAAACTGCAGAAAAACTAAAAATAAAAAGTGTTTTGCACACTTCTGTCACTGGGCTATATATGGGCTACATCTGGGTGATATTTGTGCTACATTTGGGTTCTTTTTTCTTTGGTGGCCATCTTGGGAGACTCATTTGTTATGAAGTTTCCTAATTTCTTCATTTACTGCAGTCTCCTCAGTAGGAAATGCTTTCAGTTTTTTACCTTGATTCCATCAAGAAGGCATTCAGATGTGTCACAAGTTTGCCATAAATTTAGAATGTTAGCACTCTAGTTGTTCATTAGATCACTGTAGTAAAGCTACTGCTCACCAGGGAGTTAACTGTAAGTCTAATACTGGTACTGAAAGTGATTGTATCAGTCTGCATGTCAGAATTTTCTAATAAACAGAAGAGGATTTGAGATCCCACTTAAAACATGCCCTAAATTTTCTTTCTGCAGCACTTGCCATAATTTCTATGGCAAAAAGAACACCCTCATTTTGTTCCTTTTTAAATAAATGTTTTAAGTGTTACCAGTTTATTCCAATCAAGATGGCTTCAGGTGTGCCATCATTTTGTCATAAGTAAGACTGTTAGCTCTCTGGGAAGCTGCAGTACAACACAAAGGCATAAACTGAAAGGCTGGTCCTGTTGAAATATAACAAGGGGTGGGCGGAATTTGCGAAATTGTCTTTCGCAAACTTCTGCGAAATGGCAAAAAATCTCAGCGAACATGCGGAGATTTTGCGTGTTCGCGGAGATTTTCGGGGGTGGGGCTTATTTTCAAGTTTATAGTGATTTTCCTACACTACAGCTGCGTAAAGGACCAGAAGAGTTGTCTCTCCAGTGACCATGTGTGTGTAACTTTGCCATCGCGCCGAAAGGCGCCGGGGTCCCTTGAGTAAACTGTCCATCATAGTGGGTAAAGTGTGTGGGGCGGGGCCAAACGGGTGGGCTTCTGTGCGAGTTCACAGGCCTCTTGTGTTTATAAAAGGTCAGAGACCGATCACAGCAGTGGAGAAGGAGAAAGATGCTCCTGTTCACAGGAACTGCACGGGGATTGCGCTCGTGAAAGTCAATAATGCCAAGGCCTCCATCAAGCATCACAGCTAATTTTCGACGGTAGATATGGGGAGAAAAGCACACCTGGCCAGCCTCGACAAAGCTCACAATTTTTTTGGCCTGATTAATGAGTTACTGAATTTGAGCTTCATTTCAGGCACCTGTAAGTGCTTCGTGTTGAGGTTTAATTTTTGTGACAGGAGCAACGTGCCAGAATGAATCCTGCCCTGCATATTTATCAAAGAAGACGCCACCGCTTTGTATAACCCTGGGCGTAGTATGCGTAGTGGGGCTACGCGAAGCTACGTGAAGTGTGCATGATGCTACGCCCTCTCACATGCTTCGCATAGCCCCACTACGTGCCACCAGCCTCCCTGCCGCCCTCTTCTACATACATAATTTTAAGTAACATAAAAGTACATAAAAGCACTTACCTGGTCCGAGGCGTCCCGGGGCTCCCTCTTCTATTTTGCGCCGACTTCTCCCATCGAAATGCGCATGCGCGGCCACCCGCGCCTGCGCATTTCATGCGAGAAAGGCGCATTCGCGGGCGGCCGTGCATGCGCATTTCGATGGGAGAAGTCGGCGCAAAATAGAAGAGGGAGCCCCGGGACCCCGCGGACCAGGTAAGTGCTTTTATGTACTTTTATTGTACTTGTTACTTAAAATAATGTATGTAGAAGAGGGCGGGAGGGAGGCGGGCGGCAGGCAACTTCGCTCCGTCCACGGAGCGTGCGTAGTGTTGCCTACTACGCCTACTTTGCAAAATGCAAAGTAGGCAACACTACCTACATTCCGTGGGCGGAGAGTAGTCTTGCGCCCAGGGTTAGTTTTGTGCGGTACCTCTACTCAACTGGAGTACTTCCTACTGGCTAATCAGTAAGCGCTACCTCGTTGGGAAAATGTAAAGTGCTTTTCCTACACTACAGCTGCGTAAAGGGCCAGAAGAGTTGTCTCCAGCGACCATGTGTGTGTAACTAACTTTCAATATAAAGGTATAAACCCAGGCCAAACAGAACACAAAGGCACAAACAAGGCTATTTAAAACAACAAAATGTATAAGACCAAACACAACAAGGTACTATACTGATATATAAAAATAATTTAATTATACTGATAAAAAAGGATTAAACACATACAATTATATGCATATAATTTGTTTGATACATTTGATACAATAAACAACTTAATTGCTTTTCTTATTAAAAAAAAGAACATTAGTTATAATGGAAACACTGTAGTGGTGTTGTAGTTATATCAAAAAGGAGCGTGGGCGGCTGTTTTCTGTCAACGCGTTTCGACACGCATTGGTGTCTTCATCAGGACAAAATCTTATCCAGCCAATTTTCTTTGTTAAATGGGAAAACCAAATTTCCCTGGAATTCAGTCGCTTTTGAAAAAAGCCAGGTGATAACTATAAGGCTATAATGACTTCAGTCGCATTCTGTGTATTTCATAATCAGAGGCACAGAAAAAACGGGGCACCTTTTATTTCCTGTCAGTATTTTTATTTTTCCGTGTAACTAATGTTCTTTTTTTAATAAGAAAAGCAATTACGTTTTTTATTGTATCAAATGTATCAAATAAATTATATGCATATAATTGTATGTGTTTAATCCTTTTTTATCAGTATAATTAAATTATTTTCATATATCAGTATAGTACCTTGTTGTGTTTGGTCTTATACATTTTGTTGTTTTAAATAGCCTTGTTTGTGCCTTTTTGTTCTGTTTGGCCTGGGTTTATACCTTTATATTGAATTATTGCCCTGACCCAGGAATTTTATCCTTATCAGGGGGTCCTTGATACACTGCATGTGTAACTAACTTTGCCATCGCGCCGAAGGGCGCCAGGATCCCTTGAGTGAGTTGTCCATCCTAGTGGGTAAAGGGCAGGAAGACGGTGCACACTGCTAGTGTGTGGGGCGGCATCTATTTGAGTTCACGTGTCTTTTGTGTTTATAAAAGGTCAGAGACCGATCAGAGCAGCAGATGAAGAGAAAGAAGCTCCTGGTCACAGGAACTGCACCGGGATTGCGCTCGCGAAAGTCAAGGATGCAAAGGCCTCCATCACGCATCACAGCTAATTTTCGAGGGTAGATATGGGGAGAAAGCACACCTGCCCAGCCTTGACAAAGCTCACAATTTTTGGGGGCTGATTAATGAGTTACTGAATTTGAGCTTCAACTCGGGCACCTGCTTTAGTTTATTTATATCTGTAAGTGCTTCCTCTTGAGGTTTATTTTTTTTTGTGACAGGAGGACTGTGCCAGAAAGAATCCTGCCCTGCATATTTGTACAAGAAGACGCCATCGTTGCAACTTGCAATACAATTTCTGTTCCTCCACAGATCCGGGACGTTTTGACATTTTCGCATTCCGCTCGGAACGCAAAAATGCCGAAATTTCGCAAATTCCGCAAACGGAACAGAATTTGCCACCCACCCCTAAATATAACAGGAAGATATTTGAGATCTCACTTAAAAGATGTCCCAATTTTTCTTTCTACAGCACTAGCCATAATTTCTATGACAAAATGAACCCCCTCATGTTGTGCCTTTTTAAATTAAATGTTTTAAGAGTTACCAGTTTATTCCAATCAAGATGGCTTCAGGTGTGCCATTATTTTGTCATAAGTAAGACTGTTAGCGTTCTAGTTGTTCTTTATAACACTCTGGGAATCTGCAGTATAACACAAAGTCATCAACTGACAGGCTGCTCCTGTTGAAATATAACAGGAAGGTATTTGAGATCACACTTGAAACATGTCCTAATTTTTCTTTCTACAGCACTAACCATAATTTCTATGACAAAATGAGCCCCATATTTTTTTTCTTTTTTAAATGAAATGTTTTAAGTGTTACCAGTTTATTCCAATCAAGAGGGCTTCTGGTGTGCCATACTTTTGTCATAAGTAAGGCTGTTAGCGCTCTAGTTGTTCTTTAGAAAACTCTGGGAAGCTGCAGTAGAACACAAAGGAATCAACTGACAGTATCTGCCCTTGTTGGATGTACATGTTTTACTGAGCATGTCGGACTTCATTCTAACATGACTGAGAAAGATAATGTGAATTTACAGAAAATATGCTCTCATTTTAGCTTCTGGAGCACCTTCCAAAACTCTATGGGACAAGCATGTGAAAATAGTTTTCTCTCAATGATTCATGGCATCCCAGCAGTAGGTTTTTCACAGGATAAAATCACCTTAGAACACACCACAATTCCTTAAATTAGTATGGTACCATCAACAAATGAATTCTAATGTAACTAAAGTATGTAATCACCCTTTATAGTTCTCCTTTTGGTAACCCTAAAAATCTTCGATTGACTACAATGCATTTCAATGGGGTACTATAATGTATATTGGTTCCAAGATGGCTGCCAGCAATTCCAGGATGAAGTGCTGACAGCCAATCAGATCTCACGATGACATGGGTGGTTAGGCTCCGCCCAGATATTGATATTTTTTCTTTTTCAAATTCCTCAGGAACTACTGAACAGGTTTACACCATTTAACAAAAAGAGTTCTTTCTGAACCAAGGGCTACCTTTTTGCCAAATTTGGTGTAATTCCGTTCAGCAGTTCGGGCTGTAGCCATGTCTAAAGTTTCCTAGGGGAAACAACATGGAAAAAACAAGTTTTGGGACCCCCTTTTTTTTCGGCCCTGCTTGCCGAATCACCCCAAAACTTTTAAGATAGGAGCTGACTGGAGTGCCAAATGAGTTTTAAACATTTCGCGAAGATTCGTCAACCGGCGCCAAAGTTATTAGGAAAATAATGTTACGATTTTCCTATGGATAATAGGACCTATAAATATATATTGTGGGATATGTAGTTTTATAACGGTTAGTTACGGGTTAATATTTCACCCGATTTTATAACCCGCCTGAATAATTCGTATTTATATATTTCAGGACAGTTGCATATGTATTGTTAATAACATTATGCTGTTATATAAACGGTGTATTTGTGCTGTCTGCGGAATTGGTTTAAGCAGATGCATTAGCATTATACGGGCTAAGTGCCCCTATAACGCTAATCCATCTGCAAAATCGGGTGAAATATTAACCCGTAACTAACTGTTATAAAACTACATATCCCACAATACACCACATGGACCACCACTATAAATAAAGAAAGAGATGAGGGACAAACTGTAAGAAACTGCTGTGAACAAGAACTTTGGTTCGAAACGCGTAGGCGAACACAGTTTTGAATAAAGAACTTTAAACTACTACCGAATGGAGTGCCTTCATTGAAATTCTTTGTGGAACAAAAAAAAATATATATATATATCTTGCAAACTCCGCTCACATTTTCTTGCTACCGGTATCTGTAACAGAGCACAGACCACGTTTATAGTGCATCAGCAGAATAATGAGGGATATTCTAAGCATGAAACCTCTTTCCATGCCTTAAGTAAACCAAGCCCTTAGTATTGTTTAATCTCTCTCCAATTCTGTACCGGATCTCACAGGCGATATAGCGAGCAATGAGGAGACTGTCAGTAATTGTCTACAGTCAGAGGTGGCCGGCACGGGTAATTCAGCCAGCATGGAGAACAAGGGAGTGTGCATGGCTGTTTTGAATGGCCAGAGAGTGCTGACCAAACAGTCATTGCGCATGGCACAAGAATGTTCTACCACTCCTCCCCTGCAGCCCCACCCCCTCAGGCATGCTGCTGCAGCAGGAGGTAAAAATGAAATGATAATAACTTTACGTTATTATCATTTTATTTTTTCCTTTCTTTAGCTGCTCCCTGGCAGTGGGCGACGCTCCTTCGCTATAGCGGAGGAGTCGCCACTGTCGACAGTCAGCCTCCGATAAGCTTGACCATCTAAAATCTAGCTCCCACTATAAGTGTGTCTTTCGCCCCTTCGTTCTCTACCTCGCTTGACTGAAAAATGAAGTTGTAAGAGACTAATGAGAGTAAGGAAGCACTATTTCCCAGCTATCAAGGCTATTTACAAAGATGCCCTGAAAAAATATGTCGCTATACAGATCCCTCAAGCCTTCTTCTTTCAGAGTAAAATCTATGCTTTCTTAAATAGACTAAAGTCATTTTTTTTAATGCAAAAAATGTAGTGCATCTCAAGATATATAGTCAGCCCATCACTTCTTCTCTGGAGCTCTGTGCCAAGCTGCTAGATGCTTTTGAAGAGTAAATCTCAAAAATTTTAATTGACCGCTGCTAAGGTACCTCCTTACCTGAGGCCAATCTGGTCCACCCAGTCTCATGAAGGTTATGTGCTCTTTCTCAGTTCAGCTCCATTATTGTAGAAGAGCCAGAAAAGGATATTTGGAGATATATGTTAGGGTTCCCAGAAAATCCTTGTACACCTTCTATCCTGGCATCATCCATTAAGGTTGCCAAGTCATTCTTTAACCAATTTTTTAACTCTTCACTATTAGCTGCACAGGTTCCATCATACTGAAGCTGGCTATAGTAAACCCTATATTTAAAAAAGAAAAATATGAAGGACCCTGCCCAGCTTGCCAATTTCAGGCCTATTTCACTCTTGCCTGCTTCCTCCAAAATGTTAGAAAAGCTGATTAATTCTCAAGTATCAGAGTATTTGGAACAGTTTATCCTGTTGTTGTGTCTCACCCAGTGGGTTTTCAGCCCTTTCTCAACACTGAGAAGGAACTCCTTAGGGTTGCTGATTCTGTCAAATTTACATTAGATCAAGGGAAAAATGCTGCCTTGGTTTTATTGGTTCTTTCTCCGGCATTTGATACTGTCTCCCATGCCATCCTCCTGCAGCTCCTAGTGCCAAGGCGTTTGAATTTGTCAAGTCTTTCCTAGAAAACAAAGGATAGGTTGTGTAGTTGGCCCCCTATTCTTCTTCTTCAAGTGCCCTTCACATTGGAGCACAATAAAGCTCATCTTTATGCAGATGACATTGAGCTGCACCTCAAATTTGAAAAATGATCCTCTGCTGTTAAAGGAATCCTTTAAAGCTTTTTTTTATGTGGGCACTGAATTGGACATGCACTACCAACCTCCAATGCAATTTCCACAAGTATAATTTTTGCTGTTTGAGTCTTCCCCTTCAAAGGGGTGGGAGAACAGTTGGCCAGTCACTTTACCAATCCCTCCCCCCACACACACCAGCCAGAGCGGCTGGGAATTTGAGAGTGAAATTTGACGAGGAGCTATCTTTACAGGCCTAACCTGCTGCCTTCATCAGCTCTTGCTTTGTGGTATTATGGTCCTTGAAACAAATCCACTTTTGTTTGCTGCTGCACTAACAGAAAGCCATTGCCCATGCACCTAGTATCTCAAAACTGGATTACAAAACAGGTTTGTTTGGATTTTCCGGGTTGTTTAATCAAGCGGCTACAGATGTGCAGAATGCAGCTACACAACGTCTTCTAAAAATTCCTTTCTGAACCTCTATTTCTCATCATCTCACAGCCCTGCACTGGTTGGCAGTCAAGACATGGAAACCGTTCAAAACGCTGGTGGTGATTCGTCTAGCCTTTTATGGCTTAGAACCCAAGAATCTATCCCATAGGTTTATCCATAGCTGATCACTCCTGGGAATAGCTGTGAGCAATTCCCGCTGAAAAGAAATCACAAGATTTAAGATTTAGGCTTCAGAAATTCACGTGCTGTAAGGACCACTACAACATACCTTTGCATTTTCGGTCACCTAATTGAATAGTAAGGTCTGTGGATACTCCACGGTTCTGCGAGTAGGCAATTGATTAAGAAAAACAAAAAACTATTTTCTAAACATCTGCTTTAAGTCTCAGTTTCTAACTGACAGACCTGAAAGATACCAAATGGCGACCTAACTGTAAAGTATATTTACTTAATTATGAAATGTTTTTGATGTCATGGTACTCTTTGTTTTTGACAGCTCACAAACGAATTGTGAGATGATCTAGCCTCTTGGTCGTATCTAAGTCAGTTGAAATTTACCCAACAGTTTTGCTGTAGCTGCAACTGAAATTTCCTTAAGGAAATAGAAATGAGGTTTAAAGCAAATGGAACCTGTCCTTTACGGATTTTCACAAAACTTGCCAAGATCGAATATAAGTGGATGAAGCAAACTTTTAGAAAGTTCTGTGAAGATTCAAAAAAATACCAATCATCAGGGCAGAGAAATTATTAGCCTCTTTAATATACATATATGTGAATTATTTTAAACTTTTTAAATATTTGCTTTTTTGTGATTATAGATATAAATATGTCTTGCTACTGGTGAATGGAGGGGAGCATTTATAAACATCACCAGCTCGCTTGCATAGATTTTAAATCATGTGGGCAATTTATTTACATCAATTAACATATGCCACACTACATCAGAAAGACGGTGAATATCTTTATTTTGTATTGAGTTTGAGTGCATTGAGGTATGTTTTCAAATATAGCCTTCATGAAAAGAAAGATAGCAACTTACCATCCGTACTGTAATTATAATCAAATACTGTTTCAGCAAACACAGTGATTCCGCCTTTGCCAGTAAGAAGGAGAGCAGCCCTTCATTATTTATTAAAGTTTCCTTTGATGAGCTCTGAAGTGCTAACACCTACTTCTCTGCATTATGTTAAACGCTCTACTCTGTCTGAATAACTCAAAGCTTCAGTACATCAATGGTGGGGCCATAGTACATTATCTCTCCTCCAATTAGCGCTGACCATAATGCCAGGTTTCTGCTGAAGTGGTACCATGAACTCGTCTAATGGTGTTCTACACCACTGATGAGCCTGCGAACTCATTAGAGAGGATTTCCAATGTACACAGTGTTGCATAAATTGGCTATCTATGCTTTAGATGTTTTTCATTATTAAACACACAGCATGCATTCTGGGAAACGATTTGAGGGAATTAAAACTCCCATTATGGGAGAGAGAAGTTACTCTTGAGTTTTGCTTTTTAAAACTCAAGAATATCAAGCTTCTTATGTGGTCAGCGCACCCTATTCCCGTTGATCACACAATTAACAGCTGGCAAATATATACACTATATGGATGTTTACTCACATGCAATGTATGCACCGAGTACAAAAGCACATGGCGCAAATGTGATGGCACTTGGGTGTGTTTTTGCATCTGATTAACTACTTTGTATTAATAATGCGGCAATACCGCTCACAGTGGTTTTACCTATTTTTCACGCATTATTTCACTTTGTTTACAGCTTTGCATTTTTGCACTTCTTTAAGTACTTACTCTTATGCCCTACAGGGTACTGATAATGGTCCGACTATAGCTGCATTAAAGGTCGGATTTTAAACTAGAATCGTGTTCGCTTGTATTTTGTCATGGTGCAGGTGCCAAGTACGAAGGCATAAGTAGTCTGTGGACACAGATACAGTTCAGTAAACATTGATTACAATTCATTACAAATTCTGTGAAATACCCACCGTATAGACAAGTTGTAGGAGGTTAAAGTGCAAACAATTAGCCCCAATTCGACTTGCAAAGCCAGAACCACCTCAATACTTTTTGGGGGCATTCTCTGTGAACCATTCAGGCTTAATGTGGTTTAAGAAACATACTGAAGAGAAACTGGAATATCAGTTTAGAGACTCAAAAGACGGACAAAAATCTGCTGTTTCAGGATTATTTACTTGTACAAAACGGATGTATATCTGCCATTTCGGGAACATTTTATGCAGGGCGGGCTATGTGGATGTTTAGGTAGTTCTCCGCCTTAAATATTCTGTCTGAGGTTCTGATGTTATTTCTTGGTACCTTTTAAGAGGAGGTGTTGTAGAATTCTACACCAGAAGGGTGGCAGTAAGGAAAAGTCTTAGGGGCAGATTTACAAGCCGCCTGCGCCACCAGTACATCACTTTTTGTGATGTACTGGTGGCGCATTTTACTGTTCCACATTAACAAGGACAGGAAAAGCCACCCTGCGTGGCTTTTCCTGTCCTTCTAAATATGGCGCCTTTACATGCAGAACTTTGCATGAAAGGGGTGTTCCATGGGTGTTGCTGTCGGTGTTCCCACGCAGCACCCATGGAACAAGATACATTTCCAGATTTGCGATGAATCGTAAATCTGGAAATTCGTCTGAATGCTACGCCTCCCAATGGGTGGTGTAGCAAGGGGCAAAGAGGAGAAATGTTTTCATTTCTCCTCGTTTTTCCTCTTTCAATGCGAGCTGCGTTCTACAGCATGCATTGAAAGAGGAAAATGCCTGTAGTGATTTTTTTTGTGCAGGAAGGTGCTCTTTCCTGCACAAAAACAATCTCTCCATGACGCAGGCATCCTTGCACCATGGTGCAAGCGTGCCTTCACCGGCGCATTACACTAAAGGGGATTTGAACCCATGCAGTCACGGGGACCTGGGCGCTATGTGGTACATGTGGGTAAGGGGTCCCCGCAAAGAAAGGTGTGTTGTGCTAGCTACTGTTAACGTGGGATTTCTGGTCTATTGTTACCTTACCAGATCCCAGCTCAGGTCGACTGAATCGTTGGTACCTGTCATTGAGTAAAAGGCAATCCACTTCTAGGTTATTCAAGAAAGAACTTACACCACTCTAAAGAACCACTTACCACTATAAAAGGTTTAAAGGTTTATTATAAAGCCAAAAGTATCTGGAGATACAAACATCTCAGAATAAGATATACAGGTATCAATATAAAAAGATATTCTCTGAATGCTCTTAATCGGCAAAAGGAAATTATCAGAAATATCTCAAATACCATGAGAGTTGCAAGAATCGCTATGAGTTGCAACTTGAGAGTCATTTACAGAAATGAAAAATACAGATTAGGCTGTCCCTACACTAGACTAAGTGACATCCCTACTTAACAAGATCTTTACCTTGAAAGGTGTCAGCAGTGGTGACTTCCAAAGAAGATCACACACTTCCCTTAGTCTCTAATTCAAGTTGAAGTCTTGCAGTTCTCTATCTGCCTACCCATCCACTCTCTTAGGTTCCTCAGATCATCTGCTCTAACTCCACCCCGGGGTGCTGTCCCTAATACAAAATCACATTTCCAATAGGAACGCCCCTGGAGACGCCTCTCACGTGGTGTAGTTTCTGGCGGCAAATTCCATGCTGGTGCTCCTCGGGACTCTTCATTAAAGTTGACCTTGCTTCCCAGGCTTCTCTCCGACCAGGCGGTACCCCCTAAAATTCCTGAAGACTCCTACAGGCCTGTGCCTGGCGTCTCTGAACAAAAGTCTATTCATCATTTCTGATACAGCCCCCTCGCACCTGCAAACAGACACTTTCTCGGTAGGCCCCAAATTCCGGCCTCCACCATATCTTAGGTCGTAAACTATTTTTGAACAGGCTTTACATTCGTGCTCTGTGCGACCTCTCCTTAACGAGCACATGCAGATCAAAGAAGCGACTTTATCTATTCAGGCCTACTAGAATTACATGAAACGTGCCTCTGCAATATGCACATTTAATTTCTTTATTTAAACAGTATTCTAACTAACACACATTACTATAATGTAACACATCTATTTAAAACATTATTTCAATTCTATGATTAACAATACTCTATAGTAAAATGACATTAGAATCCAAGTTACTTAAAAGTGTAGCAGCATCTTTCGTTTCTTGTGAAATGCCATGTGGCCTACACATTTCCATGGTTTGCAGAATTACATTTCTTTTTCACACAGCCCCATAACGTGAGACTCCAACATCATACTAACACCTCTACAAAAGCTCTACATTAGTTTCACACTGATATATGTATCTCTATTCTAATTAAACACTCCAGTATATATTTTCACTCTATAAGTCGACACTCTTGTATGTTCTATACTAAACTAATATAACGTGCTTGTAAATATGGTGCACTTCTACATTTTTTAGATTTGTGCTCTCTCACTACACACACTAACACTATAACACTCACTTACACAATTCACAATTTCAAGAAATTTCACAAGTATTGCAATTTATTAACAACACTGAGCACCTGCAATGGTGAATTTACTTCATATTATTTGATATCGAATAGAAAGCCCCAGAGGGGGAGAAAGGAAAAGAAGGGGGGGTGCTTAAAGATGTGAAGTTCAAAGAAATAGACACATTTTAGTCAAAAAACAAATGTTGATACCACAATCAATCAAGAATCAAACATTTCAAATACAAAAAGCCGACATTTGTCAGGACAAACAAGGGAAGAGGTTGTGGGGCAATTATATCCTCAGTAGTCAATTCTTAGATCTTGAGACTATCTTAATTCCTACCCACAGCGTTACCAATAAGAATTCACCCTCAGCGTCCTGTGGCACACATTCCGCAGATGGTCATTGACCGCTGTGGTTTGACGTATTTTCACCATTCCGATGAATGAGTTTAACCCTTTGTAAGTCGACTTATTAAGTTGTATACTAGTAAGGAACAACTGGAAACATTTTTGATAATAGATTGTTTTTCTCTTGTTTAATTCCTCTGTAGTTGCGAATTCATATCGTTGTGATTGTCCACTACTTCTGAGTGGTCTATTCGAGTTCCCACATTAGAGCCCTCTGAGACCTATGGACCATGGTAATTGCCCTTAAAAGAAATTACTCTGTCGTTTTTAATTAAGTTTTGTCATTCTCAATATTTGACATTCTGTTTTTAATCTTCCAGATATAATTGCCCCACAACCTCTTCCCTTGTTTGTCCTGATGATGACCCCATCTAAGGACCTAATCTAACCTATAGATAGGGGTCGAAACGTCGACGGCTCTTTTGCTCTTGGACACCCGGCACAAGCCCCTGACAATTCCATTTATAGGTTGTGACCGTAGAATGTCTTTCTTGAATATTTCATTAATAGTGGCCACAAATGTCGGCTTTTTGTATTTGAAATGTTTGATTCTTGATTGATTGTGGTATCAACATTTGTTTTTTGACTAAAATGTGTCTATTTCTTTGAACTTCACATCTTTAAGCACCCCCCCCCTTCTTTTCCTTTCTCCCCCTCTGGGGCTTTCTATTCGATATCAAATAATATGAAGTAAATTCACCATTGCAGGTGCTCAGTGTTGTTAATAAATTGCAATACTTGTGAAATTTCTTGAAATTGTGAATTGTGTAAGTGAGTGTTATAGTGTTAGTGTGTGTAGCTAGCACAACAGACCTTTCTTTGCGGGGACCCCTTCCGCCGGAGCATGGCAGCAGTTTGTGTGCCAGCACAGGGTGAAGCACAGAGATGCAACATATTGTTGGACATATGTCGCATCCCTGTGCTTTGAAAGTGACTCAGTGCGGCGCAGCCAAATGGCTTGCGGAATGCACTGAGTCACTTTTTTGTAAATCTGCCCCTTAGGGTCTGATAATTCATTTTTGACTAATCACACATAAATCGTTTGTGATTTCGCAGTGAACTGTTCCTATGAATGAGAGCTGAAACCTGAAATTATGACTCTCAACTCTCCAGCATAGTGCTAACCGCTCAAAGTCAATGGTGGGCCCTGAATCATGCTTGCAGTTAATTTGACAGAGGAGGACCTTTAACTCAGCCAATGTTGATGCACGTCAATATGTGATGCATGGCCATTGGCTGTTTTAAAAGCCCTGTAGTTTCAATCACAATATTAGCTGTAGCAGGCATTGTAAGTAAAAATATTTTTGAATTCTGTTCGATGCTTTTGCGTGTGTATGTGTGTTTATTTGCGCACATGGGTGAGATTGTATAATTGTCCCTCCACAGATCTGACCTCATAGCTACCTATTATTTTTAAAATTGTCCTTGCATATGAAAGCAATCTCCACCCTATTGGGTATAACCCCTGCCACAATGGTTTTACTAGCATACAGTGGAAATTATTGATGTGATTGTGTAACTCCAGTTATGTTGCTGGTGCTGGCTTAATTATGGTGATGTATGTTATATTATGAACATCCATGGCTCGATGATGACCTTCAGAGTCTTAGGGGCACAGGGCCACTTTATCTCAGACAGAGGCTCTATCTATACCACCAGGAGCAAACCCTCAGATGTAATCATCTGCGACTCCTTTGTATTCCATATGCCAAAACCCGACGAGGTGGCAGGTCCTTCTCAGTAAGGATGGCTAAACTTTGGAATGCTCTCCCTATCCATCTAAGCTTGGTCGGGACAGAACAGGGATTCACGAAGGACTTAAAAACTTGGCCCTTCTGTCAGCCGTAGATTAGCTCATGGGTCTTTTCTTCAGTCTCGCTTTTAGCATCGGGACGCCTCAACTCCGCCACCCTGATCGACAACCTCACCAACCTTGGCCTCAGATAACTTGTCACCGCACCCACCAACGCCGCCAGCCACACGCTGGATCCCATCTTCTCCACAGGCTCCCACGTCGCCTTTGACCACACCACTGAACTCCACTGGACCGACCACCGCTGCATCCATATCACCTTCAAGAAACCAACCATGCACCACCGCACCCAACAGCTGCCTCGCCGCTGCTGGAGCAAAGTCACCGAAGACCAGCTGATCACCTCCCTCACCAAGAACCCACCCACCGACCCCACCAACACAGACGCCGCAGCCCAAAACCTCAGACAGTGGATCGACGACTGCGCCAACACTCTCTCGCTGCTCAAGAAACCCACCAACAGCCACACCAACAAGAGAGCTACCTGGTTCACCGACGAGCTCCAGACCTCTAAAGGCGCATGCCAGAAACTGGAAAAGACATGGCTCCACGAACGCACACTGGACATCCACGCATCCCACAAGGACGCAACCCGCAGACACCACCACCTCATCAGATTAGCCAAGAGATCCTCCTTCAAAGACCACTTGGATAACAATGCACACAACAGCAAAGAGCTCTTCAGCATCGTAAAGGAACTCTCCAACCCCAGCACCAATGCCAACAACATCCCGCCCTCACAAGAACTGTGCGACTCACTAGCCATCTTCTTCCAGCGCAAGATCGCTGACATCCACAACAGCTTCAACACCACGACCACCCCGACTACGCCAGACTCCACCTCCCCTGTGAACAGCACCAGCGCCAACCGCCTGACCTCCTGGTCCAACATAAACGACAACGAGACACGCAAGGTCATGAACTCCATTCACTCAGGATCTCAGTCTGAACCGTGCCCACACCACTTATTCAACAAAGCAGACGCAGCCATCGCACCCCAACTACAGAAGGTCATCAACATCTCCTTCGAAACAGCGACATTCCCGGAAAGCTGGAAGCACGCCGAAATCAACGCCCTCCTCAAGAAACCCAACGCGGACCCCAAGGACCTCAAAAACTTCCGGCCCATCTCTCTGCTCCCGTTCCCGGCAAAGGTCATCGAGAAAATCGACAACATGCAACTGGCCCGCCACTTGGAAGACAACAACATCTTGGACCGTCCCAGTCCGGATTCAGACGAAACCACAGCACCGAGACAGCCCTCATCGCCGCCACAGATGACATTAGAAGCCAACTAGACAACGGCGAAACATCAGCCCTCATCCTCTTGGACCTGTCAGCCGCCTTTGACACCGTCTGCCATCGCACTCTAAAGACACGCCTCCTAGAAGCTGCAATCCAAGAGAAGGCTCTTGACTGGACCACGTCCTTTCTCTCCAGCAGAACCCAGAGCGTCCGCCTCCCACCCTTCTGATCCGAAGCCACCGACATCATCTGTGGCGTCCCCCAGGGCTCATCCCTCAACCCAACGCTGTTCAATATCTACATGGTCCCCCTCGCACAAGTGGCCTGCCATAAACACCTCAACATCATCTCCTACGCTGACGACACCCAGCTCATCCTCTACCTCACCAAGGACCCACACACCACCAAAACCAACCTCCACAAGGGAATAAAGGCCGGCGCCGACTGGATGAGGAGCAGCCGTCTGAAGCTGAACTCGGACAAGACGTAGGTCCTCATCCTCGCACCCACCCCCTCAGCCTGGGATGCCTCCTGGTGGCCGACCACAGTGGGAACAGCACCAACACCCACCGACCATGCACGCAATCTAGGATTCATCCTCAACTCCTCCCTCTCCATGTCTAAGCAGGTCAACGCCGTCTCCTCCTCCTGCTACAACACCCTCCGCATGCTCCGCATGATCTACAAGTGGATCCCAACCGAAACAAGAAGAACGGTGACACAGGCCCTCAGCAGCAGACTGGACTACGGCAACACACTCTACGTAGGAATCCCAGCCAAACACCTACGACGACTACAATGCATCCAAAACGCCTCCGCCCAACTGATCGTCAACGTCCCCCGCCGCAGCCACATCACCCAAATCACCCACCACCTGAGAGACCTACACTGGCTCCTCGTTGACAAGAGGATCACTTTCAAGCTCCTCACCCACACACACAAAGCACTCCACAACGCCGGACCAGCCTACCTGAACTGCGGACTTAGCTTCCACACCCCAACCCGCCAGCTCCGCTCCGCCAGCCTTGCCATCGCCGCTGCCCCCGCATCCAACGAACAACCTCCGGCGGCAGATCCTTCTCCTACCTCGCCGCCAAGATCTGGAAAACCCTCCCTACCCACATATGGCAGACCCAAGACCTACTCACCTTCAGAAGACTCCTCAAGACCTGGCTCTTCGAGCAGTAGCAGCACCCCCTCTCCCCTTTACAAGTACTCTGATTGATTGATTAATTGATCAATGGAGATATCTACATGATCTATAAATGGCTTTGATTGATTGATTGATGATGCCCATCCTTGGTACAATTATATCCCAATGGTGATAATTATTTCCACAGCGTTGATATTCTTGGTGTGATGCAGCATTTATGGCATACTCTGGGCATTCTTTGTGGGATGGTTACACCAAAATTGGCCGTGGCATGGTGGTGGCACTCTGTGGTATATTTTGATATGTATGGCACAATGATGCCCATATATGGATGTATTGCTGCCTTGGCATATTGATGGATGTTTATACATTATAGTGACATTCTTGGTGTGATGTCATTCACAAATGGCAGTTCTATGATAATGGTGTATATCCAGTTGAGGGCCATCCCTTAGATGCCTTTGTCATGCAGTATTCCAAAGAGGGTGAAATGGAACACTGTATTGAACACAGCAGAGAATTCAAATAGGAAGAGGGCAGCAGCTTCTCCATGGTCCAGTATTGTGCAGATTTCGTCCATGACCACGATGAGTGCAGTTTCTTTGCTGTGGTTGCTCTGAAAACCTGATTGGGTGCAGTCAAAAATGTGGTGGTATTTGAGGTAGTTGGTGAGTTATTTGTTAACTGCCTTTTCTATCACTTTGTCCAGGTACAGGAGCAGAGAGATGGGTTGGAAGTTGCTCGGCTCGATGGGGTTGGCCAATGGTTTTTGAGGCCGGTGTTGAGTTTTGCATGTTTCCAGTCTTCAGAGAAGGTGGAGGAGTTGAAGATGTGGGTGAGGCTTTTGCTGATCTGTGATCTTCCCATGTTCTAAATGTGATGGGACAAAGGTCTGTTGGGACACCTGAGTGGACTCTCTTCATGTTTGCAGTGGTGTCTTCCTCAGTGAATATTTTACAGACAGTAAAGGCAGGATGGCAATGAGAACTTTACGGTTGCATTGTAGTTTGATGTTGCTGTACATTCTTTTGATTTTGCTGTAAAAGGAATTGGATATATTGTCGAAGGATTTATTTGATGGTGATTGCTGCAGCCTCCGTGGTGGTAAAATCTTTGATGATTGTGAAGATCTTTTTGCAGCTGTTGGATCTTACCTCTATACTTTCGGTTGGGGCTCTTCTTTCGGTTTCTGACAGGAGATGGTGATAGTGTCTGAGTGCAGCCTTGTAGGTGGTTCTGGCGTCTTTATTGTGGTTTGAATTCCATTTTCTTTCTAGCTGTTTACAGTGAAGTTTGGATACTTGAAGGTCATCTGTATACCAGCTTGCCTTATTGTTAGTACTCCATTGTCTGTTAAATCTGATGGGCGCAAGAGAGTTTGTTCAGTTCCTAATCCATTGGTTGAAGTTGATGACGCACTTGCCCACAATATGGATGGTGCTGGGTTGGTCCTTTTTAAAAGGCATTGAGCTAGTCCGCCTCTGTTGTTAATTTGTTCCAGTTCTGACTGGGCAGGTTAATGCCAGTGGGTAAATTGGCTTGTGGTGTGAAGATTTGTAAGTGTATGAAGGAGTGGTTAGTCCATGTAAACGATGAGGTGGAGATCTACTTGATTTTGTTGCCAGTGGAAAAGATTGAATCCAAAGCTCATCCCGCAATGTGTGTTGCATCTGGGATAAATTGGGAGAAGCTGATTTTGCCAGGCTCTCGAGGAGGTCTAAGGAGCAGGGGTCAGTGGGTACCTCAAGGTGGAAATTGAGGTTGCCTATTAGTATGAAGTACTTGGAGTTGATGATAAATAGAGTGATGAAGTCTGTGAGAAAGTTGCTGGAATTGGATTGTGGTCCAAGTGGTCTGTATACTAGAGTTCCTTTCAAGGCAAAGCTGTTATTTGTTTGCAGGCAGAAGTACAGGTGTTCCATGAAGGGGGTGCCAGTGACCATGGATGTGGCACATTTGTGGCGCATTGACGGTGTCCTTGTAGATAATTGCAAGTCTTCCTACTGATGTGTTAAGGCGGTCTTGGCATGGGATTTTGTAGCCTGCCGGTATGGCCACAGCGATGTCAGGAGTTTACGCTGGATGAAGCTAAGATTCCTTAATGAAGAGAAGGTCCAGCGAGCTGTTACTGAGGAGATCCCAGATTTTAGAGACCTGTTTGCTGAGCGAGCTGGTGTTGAGTAACATGCATGCCAGCAGATGTGCTGAGGTGAGGTGCTGGTATGGTGTGTTTGGTGGAAATATTCCTAGTTGGTAGTTGATGCATGGGGCATGTGCTGTGGTGTCACTGCATATAAATGGTCCTACCATCGTGTGGGGGGCACAGTGGCAGCACTGGGTGGCTTGGTCGCCTGGTTCGAGTGATTGGAGGGTTGCAGCTGCGTAGTGGCAGGGGCTGGTTGGACCAGGGTTCGTGGTGCTGGGCGCAGTCCAGGCATAGACAGGAGCAGACCAGCTTGCCTTTGGTGCACCTTTGGGTGCTATTAAGTTGGTTCTGGGAGGGGGAGGAGAATGGGGTGGTGGGTGGGGCTACTTTGAGTGAGAAGAAGACATGGGAGGAAGAAAGGAAAAGCAGGAAGCAGGTAAGGAGCACAGGGTGTGGGAGGGGCAAAAAGCTTAGGAGAGAGTAGGACGAGCTGAGGGGCCTGAAACGGAGGAAGTGAAAGCAGCACAAGGCAAAAAGAGGTTGAAGAGAGAAATCGCAGAAAATGAAAGAAAAGCACAAGAGGGAGAAAAGGCACAAGGAAAGGCACAATATTGGAGGGAGGTGGTGAAAAAGAGGAGAAAGCAGATAAAAACACTAAATATGTGATATATAGAGGCGCTGAAGCGAGAAAGGAGAGCAGAAAGCTGAAAGAAGCACTTGGGTGATTTTTTGCTTTCATATGCGTTACTGATGCTGTGCAGTTGTATAACATGTACATATGTGGCATGAATTGCATATGCTGTGTTTAACATTTTTAAATTTCATGGGCAGGAGTGGTACACGAGGAGGAGGCTGAAGACTGTCTGTCAGACATCAATGCAGACTGCAGAGCAACATTCCTGAAGTCCTATGTAATGATCTAGACTTTAAGGGTCTGGGGGACGGGATACTGAGGGTCCCTTTGTAGTAGAGGCACTGCCCCTACCCACTTCCTGCATCATTCTTCACTCTTTTTACAGCTTTGCCCTTGATTTCCCTGGCAGGGTGCTCTCAGCACACCTGTCCTGTTTCCTGACACTATGAGACAAAGACTGTGGCTGGACTAGTCTGGGTGAAACACACAAAAAGAAATACGTTTCTGTTGGAAACCAGTGCAAGATCTGGACTACTAGAATTTGCAAACTCTTCTTGTCTTCTTGGTAACTGGGTATAAAGAGGAGACTGAACCTCTCAGTCATTGTTACAGGATTTCTTAGTAACCAAGTACAGAAGTCCCACAACTGTGGGGACAGGGAAAGGCCTTTAAGTCTCAGGCTCAGTCACTGACTTCCAACTCACATCAGCAAGTCCAGGAGCAGAATCTTCGGAAAGTCAGCATCTTTGCTTGAACAGCTGCTGGCAACCAGTTGAAGCGATGTGCTGGGGCCTGGCACTTTCTCTACAAGAACAAAATGCTTACAAGAAAAGTGGGCTTTCAGCAGCTGAGGGAGGAGCACTGAAAATCATCGCTTTGTGATCAAAGAAAAGAACAACATCTCCAGGCTGTGCACTGAAAATCTTTACGTGCATCCCCTACTATGTAACCCAAGCAAAGTTTTTGGTATTTTAATAAGTTGGAGTGTCTTTTGCGATGGGCAGATCAAGCCTCACAACCACAGTTGGGGATTTCATTAAGCCCCTATGTGACTTGGTGCAGAGAGTTTTTATGGCTGTACTTGAAGGTGCATCAAGCCACCTCCAACGTTCCGGGAAAACTAAGCACCAAAATAAGGCTTGTAACTATTGTCAGATGCCGCCACAAAAATGGACCCATAACTCTGACAGGCTTGCTGCTATTTAACGGTCACCTTCTATCCCTGCCTGTATCACCACTGCAACCCAGGGTGGGCTCTCTGCTTGGCTTTGGTGACATGTTTGAGACTGGGCCTGGCAGGATGCGAGCTGTCAGCTGAGCGTGCCGCAACCACTACCCCTTTCCCCGCCAGGACCATACATGCATGGCTGGCAATGGCCACGGCTGCATGTTCGAGCCGGAGATCGTGAGACTGTAATGTTTTCTACGGAGGGGTTGCAGCCTAGAATTGCAACCCGAGGAAATCTTGCTGCACTGCACCAACTGTAGATGAAAGGAAAGTGGGCATGCTGTTTGGAAGCTGGCAGGTGGGCCGTAAGGACTGATTGAGCTCCAGGTTCATGGATTATGTTTCGGCCGGTTGTGCTGCTCCATTTTGCTCTGTGACTCGGCCTTGGGACAAGGAGTTAACTACAGGACCATTTATTTTGCGCCCTCTTGACCCATAAGACCTATAAAACAGCATCAGCAGCCAAAGATATCTCCTCAAATTGACTTTGTTGTGGAAATCCAAGGTGATTGCTGAGAAAACACTGAGGAATTTAGGATTTGGCAGATCTACCTTCTATAATCCGAGCAGAACAACTGCTTGACGGTGAAATTTTCCTTGCGTTGATGAACAACCAGGTTTCTCACCAGGGGGTAAGTGCATGTGTTATGCTGCCAGCCTGGGCATAGGGTTTTGTACTACCTAGGGGCCGATTCCAAATCTCGGTCGGAAGGGCACCGAATCAGGTTCGGCATTAGCGGATCTGATTCGGAAGTTGGATTTCCGTCCGAGTCGTACACGGGTCCCGACGTCGAAGTACAATGCGAACAAGCGCGAAATCTCCGTCCGAATTGTTTCCGGGTCCGAACCGCTCCGTACGACTCGGTCACAAGCAAACCTTGACGTGCAATGGAGATGTTTCACGACCGAGCTAGTACGATGCTCGATTCGGACAGCCGGATCGAGTTGGAGCTTCCAGCTCGCAATAGGTCCCAGAGACTGACTTTGGGGGGTCCGCGTCAGACCCCCTGTTACCTGCAGCCTTATGACTCGGACACAGGGGGAGACCCACTGGTCTCCCCAACACAGGCAAGTACGGTGCGGATGGCACCGACGCGTACCCACTGTAGGGGGCGCACTTGTCCGCGATGTACCCATTCAGTCAATAGGAGCCCATTTACATGTCGTACGACCGGCTCCCATTTACTTCTACGGGACTCCGACCGAACCGAGTCCGATGGCATGCAGCCGCATCGTACTCGCTCGGTCGGACTGCAGGAGTCCGGATCGGTCAGAAAACTCTCCGGATCGGCTTGGTCGGAGTGCTTTCTAACCCAGATCAGAATCGGCCCCCAGTAGAAGGTTGCTGGGGGGTTCTACTCGCAACAATTTCAATTATTTTTGCCTCTTTAAAACCTCTGTAATCTCCGCAAGCGCAGCATAGCAAAGCAGCATATAATTCCATTAGTGACTTTGAGGGGAGGCGGAGTAGAGGTGAGGAAGAATTGAGAGAGCAAAGGGAAAAGTAAAAAGAGGAAAAAAAACTTTTGGAGCAACCCATCTTGATTTCCCGGTTCTGTCCAGGGGCAAGCAGCAGCCCTGACAATTTGGGTAGCATCCTCACGAAAAGGCCTGATATTGCCTACAGAAAATTTGGAGATGGCAGCCACAGAAGTCTCTCAAAAAGACTGTCAGAGGGGTGCCTCAGAAGATTTGGATACGAGTTTTAGTTCTGTCCTCTGTGATTCTGCAAGGGGAGGGCCCCAAACTGCACAGATATCTGTAGAGTAATGCGATTATTTCCATGAGTGATGCTGAGGCTGGAAATCGAAGGAACTTAAAAAAATACCCTCTATTTTTTAAGGCTAAATCAGTGTCAACGCGTGGTGCAGGTGTGCTGGAGAGTATTCCACCAGTAGCTCTACTGTCCCCTTGCTCAATGGTGGGTATTTCTCCAAGAGGTGACATTAATATTTTATCACAACTTCCACCACAATCTCTGCTGTGTCCCTTACAGAGACCACCTCGATTAGTCGTGCTGGAAATCACAGAGCAGGTAGTACCTGCAAACACTGAAGCGTTAGCAGCGCAAACTAAATCCAGCCTTGAATCAACTCAGGAAGGCCCCTCTCAGGGCGATATACCTTTCACTCTGCAATGGGATGCCAAGAGCCTGCTCAACCTAATTTTAGAGAAGATTAGTGAGCTTAAAGCCTCTCAAACTGTGGAAATTGCTGCTATACATGCCTGCTTACAAAAATCGAAGATATTATGACCCGGGTTCCGGCGCAACTTAATAAGGCAGAAACCACGATATTGCAGCTGGAGGATCAGGTTTCCATCACGAAAGATAAGGTAGCTGCTTGCCAGAGCAAAAATCTGCAATGGAATATAAATGAGAGGAATTGGAGAACCGCTCTAGATGCTCTAATCTTCGTATCCTCAGTATTCCGGAAGGCCTTGAGAGTCAGCAGACAGAACAATTGGTTGGTTATTTTACTAAAAAAATGTCCTCCCAGAATATAGTGGGGATTTGACTCTCATGAGGGCCCATCGCGTGCCAGCATATCTCCCTCCCAATGCCAAAGTCCTGCGGACAATCTTTGTCAATTTTGGAGACTAGAGGGTGAAGGAACAAATTCCATCTAAAGCAGTGAAGCAGTGACAGTTCACTACTTTGGAAGTATCATTATGTCGATGTGTCCGCCTCCACAGCGAAAAGGCGGAAATAAATTGTTAAAATGCTGCATTTGGGACAGGCAATGATCGCACAACAAAGTCAACTAAAAGTGCTTGTAAAAGGAAGATTTCATGTATTTTGCAATGTCCCCAAAGCCCAGGAGCTACTGCAACAAATCTCTATTAAATCCTAATTTCTTTGCTCAGGGCTCTTAGAGGGACGCTATGAATGTCTGCATATCTTTCTGTCTTCCTTCTTTCTCTCTCTTTTTTTGGGGGGGAAATTTGTCTCAGATAGTTTTTGGGGGATTCAGTCTTTTCTTTTTCATATCCTGGGATGGGGAGAGAGGGGGAGGGTAGGCCGATAGCTCCTGGCGCAAGGTCAAAATGCCAGTTTGGAGGAGTGGCATAAGGCTGTCAGGTGAGTGGAGATGGTGGACTGCTCACTGTGGCTTTTTGGGGGTGGTGGGTGGGACATGGTGGCATAGGTTGGAGTGGGTGAAGGGGAAGCAAGAAGGGAAAAAGAGATCCATTTCTAAATTCCAAAGTCAAATGTAAATTTTACTATCCAAACTCTATTTGTAAATTTACACTCTGTGAGTGTCAGTGCTGTAACAATGATAGACCTTTGGGGGTGGCCAGGTATGTCAGAGGATTTATCTGTCTTAAGTTTCAGTTTATATCTGATACGCCATAAGGGCTGAAATAGTATATCAAGCTAACGGATAAAAAGGAAATCCTAAAGATGGTCTCCTTTAATGTTAACGGCCTCAACAACAAAAAGAAAATGCGGGCCTTTGAATCCTGGATTAAAACGGAAAATCCATCTGTAATTTTAATTCAAGAGACCCATATACTGTTTGGTAAGTTAGCAAATTTTTCTATGTTCAGATCCTGGGCAGCATATGGGGGCTTCTCCTATTCCCCTGCAACACATTGGGGCACAGCGATTTTTCTGGGTAAAATTTTTTTCAAGTAGAGGTGGTACATTTTGTAAGTGATCAGATAGGAAGGTGACATTGAGCGATCTGTAAGCTGGGAAGTAGATACCTAACCTTTGCTAGTATTTATGCCCCAGTGGAAGATAATGCTGAGCCATACGAAGAATTATTTCAATCCTTAATACAATTTCCCCGTGAAATAAACATAGGGGGCGATTTCAACTTTTTATCAACCCCATGGACTCCTCAGTCATTTCCAAAAAACAATTGAAACCCACAAATTTTAAAATTATTCAAAATTATAGTAGGAGTTAATTGGCCCCTGGAGGGAAGCATTTCCGACTAAAATCGCGTGTACCTGTTTTTCGGGCAGATTACACAGTTCTTCACTTATTGATTTTTTTCTACAGCTTTTGTTTTTTAAACTGACTTCTATTGATCTGTTTTTACTGTCTGTTTGCAACAAATAACTAACAGGTTTTTGATGTGGCTACTTTTGAGCTAGATTTTTTATTTTTGTTCTTCATGTTTGAAAACATGCTCACTCTTTCATATGAAAGAGCTATGCACCAAAGTTGTAAGTGTTTTATGGGAAAGGTGGTGATCTGACCATGTATTATATGGGATAAAAAAACTCTGGTATACATGATAAGGATACCATATAAGGATATTGCAAGTCACCTCAGCTTTGGCCTCATTCCTCTATGTGGTTATGAAACTCCTCGATGACTTGTAATATCCTTACAACGTAATGCAGTCGGTTCTTTATCCCTTAAAGTACTATCTATTTGCCCTTTTAGGGTGTCCTAAGTTGGTGGCAGATTGTTTTCTGAGGAGACTGCATTACTTTGGAATACATTTCCCGTATCATTGCATAATCCATCAGGTCACTTCTGAAAGCTATAAAATCTTAGCTTTGTTGCAGATAGCATCACATGTCAGTTGCTCAAAAGCACTAATGCCCATGCTTTTTAAATTGGGTGAGGGGGCAAGTAACTAACCTTGCTGATTTATCATGCTGGTATTATTATTATCCTAACACAAAGTGTAGAAAAACAACAGATAGAGAGAAATGCCACTGCAAGCCATATTTATCTAAAAGTAATGAAGCGCAGTGCTGCATGCCACCTTTCAGGGGAAGGTCAGGAATGCATTGGATTTATCACAATACAGGACTTTACTGCCTTTTTTTGGTACATTCCCAGGTCTACCAGTAATGGTATATCTGGCAAAGTGCCAAAATTAATGAGTGTTGCCTGCGAACACCCATGCAAAGCCGATGGAACACCTTCCCAGAGCAATGCAGCAATTTGCCCTGTGTTGCATTACTCCTGATTCATAAAGCTGGTCAGCGCCACTCAAAGTGGCCTTGCAAGATCATAAAAATCATATTTTGGGGTTGTGTCACCCATGCACCATGTTGCATGGTGCAAAAGCAACGAAACCCCTAAATAAATCGGCCCCACAAAGTGGCCAGCGATTTACCGCCTGCTCCCTCAACCCACTTTACATCTCACCACAACAAACTGGGTTTAGAGAACTGTCAGTACCACAAAAACATGGGACTATAAATCGGACTATAAATACATTCCTATTGCAATAAGCAACTCCAAAACTTGTATAACACCAGACGCCAATGTACTTGATGTAACATTTTGGCAAATCAACACTAAATATAAAATATAGATTAAAAGGGGCAAAACAAATATCAGAGGATATTGAATACTCATTCTATAATTTGGATGCTCCATACACAAACATATTATAATTAACAAAATATGTTTGTGTATAGTTTTTATTTAATTTAAAAAAAATGTCAGTTTGTTGCTTAACTTGCCCGTCTTCTAAGACAGCAAGAGTAGAGACCACATGACCTCAGCAATCTGAAAAATGTAGGGGCATATTCTCAAGAATGAGTGATAACTATCGCAAAAGTAACTTAATGCAACTTTCAACATCGCAGTCTATCACAGGAAACTTACGCCGTGTTAACCAAGCATTCTCAACACGGCGGCACCATGTGATAGTCTCCAGATAACACGTCAAATGTCTGCGTTAAAATCAACGCCACGCCTCAAAAATGAGAAGCGCAAACACAAAAAATCTTGCGATGAGGCCAATTGCGGTACAAAAAGCAGCGAAAACCAGCGACATGCCTGCAAATCCCAGGCGTCTGGCAGGAAAATGCACCATAAAAACGACAGAAAAAACACACCAGAAATAATCCAAAGCGCGTAGCAACATGGATGCACCCTGATCGAGCGCAGAGGCCAACGTGAACCCCACAACCCCCAGAGACCACCAGCAAGGAACAACGGGGAAGAGGGACGGCCAAGAAGAAGAGGGAGAGGGAGACGGGGTGCAGTCCGCAGCAAAACCAGATCAGAGTCACGGAGGTAACAGAACACTACCATCAACTGACCCACAAGTAGACCACCTGGAATGCAGTCGGAGTGTGGAGGAGGCCAATCGAGGAGGCCAAGAGGCGCTGGCATGATGTGACAACTTAAACCAGGCACAAACCCGCTGCCAACAGGAAGGCTGCAATGACGACAGGAGGTGGGAATCCTGTGCCACAGGAGGAGCTGGAGGAAACCGAGGCCACAGTCAACAATGTGGAGGCGGTGCAAGGAGTAGGGAGTACGGACACAGCTCGAGAGGACCTGACACAACATCAGCACACATGCACAATGAAGTGTAGCACACTGGACACCCACAATTACCCTGGATTATGTCCTTGATCCCCGCGGCACACTGCAGCACACACACATAGCAAGAACAGCACACCCACATTGACGACAATGTGGAGCAATGCGCAAACCTGACACTGCAGAACAGAGGACACAACTGGCTCCGCACTCGCGCAGAAACATGCCTACTACATCTGACAGAGCTGGAAACTGTGAAATGGAAATGTATGCGTACGACCTCACATTCAAATGTACACGGTCACGCATCCAAATCCTGCACCTCCCAAACAGTCACAATGTACATTGTCATACAGTCTGCATGTAAACAAGAACAATGTGAAAACATATATGTCAACACAATGTCAACACCCATCTCCCCTTAACATTGCAGAGGGGCACACAACACCTCCAGCAGGGCACAGATGACAACACATCTGTGATGCCAGAGAGGACCACCACACCTTCTACACCGATGCCCTACAACAGCCCATTGACATCCCACGCAACCCACCACCAGGACCTGGACAGCCAAGCTACTTAGAGGAGAACACAGACCCTGCAACAGACCACAGAGCAGGAAGCACTCGCAAGCATAGCTGGCTCACGACATTTCACCCACCCACACATGGCACCCCAATGCCAGGTGTCAGCACCCCAAAAGGAGGTGGCTGAACAGGTGCGGGTGGGGTCAGAACCCATGGAGGTTGAACTAGATCACATACGTTGGTGTCTATTATCCTTCACGGACAAAGGAGACCCACACTGCCATAGAGACACATGCAGATGCACATTCACAGTACAGACCACGGCCAGGGGCACGCAAATAGCAGGTCACAAACCCATGTTGGCTCTGCGTACAACAGCCCAGGCCATTCACCTTACGAATTGAGTGGGTGAGTTACATGTCGAAGCTCCAACCCGCTGCCTGCGGTGACATGTCTGCACCTGCTGTACACAGCACAATGTAATGTTGTAGGGCCCAGGGCCCTCATGCATACAACAAGACCACAGGGACACACACAGATATTATGTTGAACTGGCTACGGGCCCGTGCACCCGGCCCCTTCATTGGCAGGGCAACATGTACAGTGACGCCCGTGCTGGATGTGTGTGGGGTGAGTGTAAGCCAGCCCGCACGGAGTGCTTGGTGTTGGCAACAACTTGAACAGTGGACACCAGTACAACGGAAACTGAAAACAGTTGCATAACAGAGTCAACTGCTGAGCAACATGGAGGGAGCCAGAGCAAGTCAAGAGTTCACCCAACATGCAAAGAGAAGTGTCTGCGAGTTGCAGTGCACTGAGGTTGGGGCACTAGAGCTGAGCGCGCTCAGGTGAAGGAAAAGTCTAGGATTGTGTCCCTTCGAGATATCCTGATGCAGATGCAGTGGGGTGTGTTAGACCTACATCATCTTCCTCATCAATGTCCCAGGCCTCCCACACTGCTTGAGGTGACATTGCTGCACACCCTCTCCACAGCACAAAACTCAATCAGTAACGGTCCATGGGTCGCGGTGCACTGAGTCAGTGGCACCTGGAGTGCTGAGCAGGGGATCAGGCAGAAGATGGCATCCACGACAGATGTTAGCAACTCCGTCAGTCTTTCAGTATTTCCGTTTGGACACTGGCAGTTGGAGTTGGTCCTGGCAGTGGTGTTGTGTGCCTCCTTGGTGATGCGACATCTGGGCCGGTCAGATCTTGATTTGCTGTGTGAGCCCAGGTTGGCCGCAGTTGAGGCCGGAGGCAGCGGACAGCGCAGGGCCACAGACACATGGCGTTGATGACCCCAAGGCCATCGCCTCAGAGGTCATCCAATATCTCAGAGGAAGGGGTCCCGGGACTGACCAGCACAGAGTTAGTGGCTCCAGATGCACAGCGGCCGGCACAGGCACCCTGCCACGGGATGGTGACTTTCGGTGCACTGAGGTAGGGCCACGCATATTGGGCGGGTCCTCATCGATGTCGAAGCTGAATGTGGCGGAGGCTTGCAGGGGACAGTGGAAGGTGTCCTCCAGGGCATGATGCAGAAGGTCTGATGTTATCTGGAAGCAGCAAATGGTGGAGTGGAAAGTGACAGCCTTGTTGCCACAACCAAGTCGGTATCAGCTACATGAGGATTAAAACTACCCCCTAGTCCATGGACTCAGATGCGACCAATGTACGACCAGAGAGTGTCCATGAATGTCGGGGAACAGGCTTAGTGGCACCTTGCCTGAGAGGGGATGCAGTCTGCAAAGATGCTGGTACACTGATATGAACTCCGCCATTGCTAAATCAAAACTCTGTGACCTACTGGATCGCAGTGTAGGCCTAAGGCAGTGGTCAGCAGTGGCCTACAGCCACGTGTTGTTGGCTCGCGATGCACAGAGTTAGTGACACCAGGGCAGTTGTCGGTAGTGTTCGATCACCTCCTTAACAATGATCCTTTTTTCCGCCAAAATGCAACGCGTCATCCTCTTACGCCTCTCCTTGCTAGCAATGATATGTACTTTGCCTTTGCATAATCGATGTTCAGTTCCAATTCTGTGACCTACTTTAGTGCAGCGTAGGCCGAGGGCAGTGGTCTGCGTGGGCCCACAGAATATTGTGGTTGTGATGTAGTACTAAGGCCTGGTGGCACCACGTCGAAGGGTGTATAGTGACATACACTCAGTCATAATTAATGTGCTCTGCTATGGTGTAATCAAGACTCAGTTCCAAATGTGTGACCTACTTGTCTGCTGTGCATGCCGGTGGAGTACATCAATGATTAAAGAGTACTGCGGGGCTATGCCATGGAGGCCATGATGGTCTGAGGTGGCTGCTAAGGTTGCAAGCCTCGGGCTTGGAGATTGCACCGGTACGTGGTGGGTCCTCTTCAACAATGCCAGTGTCAGCAGGTGGGCATTGAGGCCTGAGTGTGCAGAGGCGGGCAGGACTGGTTAGGGAACCAGCGGCCCGGGGTGTAGAAGGTGCACAGGATCGCTGGCAACTCTGCTCACGGCGTCGTCCTCGTGGCGGGGTGAGAGGTGCCGCCTGGCAGAGACGTTGGGCATTCCGGAAGGGGACCCCACCCAGAGTTACATGCCTTTTATTCACACCCTACCCTGGCCTGGTGTACGCCGGGCCAGCCCACTCTGCTCACACTTACGAGGGGGACTTAACAAGCTACAATTCTGCGTTTCTCCCCACTGGCTGGGGTGACATGGTTGCGTCCACTGTCCACTACACTCCAAACTCCAGCGGTGTGTGTCGATATGGATATGTGTGTGGTCTGCCTACTGCAGTCTGTCCAGCACATCCACGCCACATTTGGCATTGTGTATATTCTTATTCATCGGTCACTTGCCTCCTCCACACATGCCTGGGCCTCACCTCTTCCCACATCCTGCTATTATGTGGCTGAGGCGCTATGCCGTTGATGGCTAATGTACATGGCTGGCCCAGGTTCCCACAGTAAGTTGTTCTGTCGTGTCTGGTGGGTATGCATGTTGTATGTGAGCTTGTGACGTGTGCATTTCCTGTGTTGTGAGTTGCATGATTGTGGAGTTGAGGTATGTTCATTTGGTATTGGCCAACGAGCAGTGCATTTCCATTGGTGCCATCCTGGTAGCGCAGGTTGATGATGGACTGTCGGAAGGTGCACACTGCCTGGGAGGTTGGCGGTGACGTTGGCAGGGATTCCTTGGTTATCCA
Source organism: Lissotriton helveticus (assembly GCF_964261635.1). Taxonomy (NCBI): domain Eukaryota; kingdom Metazoa; phylum Chordata; class Amphibia; order Caudata; family Salamandridae; genus Lissotriton; species Lissotriton helveticus. Next base: position 401,638,966 of record NC_136069.1, on the reverse strand, counting down.
ATATTGCCTGGACATTGGTGGGATACGTGTGCTTTCTGTTGCGCTTATTATGTGCAGTGTTGCCAGGGGGCAGAAGTAGGACATGTGTGCAGTAAAATGCCCCCTGACACGTGCGGGAAGCCAGCTGTGGCGTGGATGCCTTGCTTGGTCTCCGGCTGTTCCTGCGCAGTGTGTGGGAAGTATAGATAGTGGGGTGCCAAGCTGATGGTGTCATCCATGACCATTGCAAGGGTCTTGGATTGGGCTGGCTGTGTGACTCCCCTGACTCACGTGGATGTTGGTTGGAGGGTACCATTGGCCAACAGGTGCATCACGGCCAGCAGCTTGGTCTGAGGTGGGATGTTGGTTGTCCGCTGTGTTGGTACCGTCAGGCTGTGTACAATGGTGGTGAGGATGCGGAGTGGGGGTAGGTGTTGTGGTCCTCTTGGGTGTCCAGGCCGCATGTTCAGTGGCTCCATGGCATCTTTTGTTCTTCAGGTGTGGCTCTGGGCTGCCCTCCCTTTTGTGGTGCAGGCTGTGGTTCGACTTTACACCAGGTCAGAGCAGGTGCTGCTAACGTGCCTTATCGCATGTTTTGGGATCTAATTGCCGATCTGGCTGGTCATTGTGAATGTTGCGGAGTGGTGTTGTCGCTGCTTTTTGTGCACGGGAAACCCTACTCTGCGATAGTTCCCAGGGTCATCCTTGGCGATGTTTTTTGCGCCTGCTATCGCGAGTAAACTGGTGCTATGGGCTGTTAGCACCAGTTTGTGAATGGGGTGATTAAATTATCGTGACTTTGGCTGCGGTAAAATGCCTTTACCTCGGCAATAGCTCCTTGAGAATATACCCCGTAATGTTTCGATTCCCAAGGAAAGGGGATTGTTGTGTTCATCTTTTACAGTGGATGACGCACTACAGCAAGCCTGTGTTACATTGTGCCATAGTCATACAAACTATTAATGCTCTTGCACAAGATACGGAAATGCTGATGCTCAATCTCAGCACTAATTTAAAAACCCATCATGTGAACGCAATTGCCCCTAACACCAGCATCGTCAATTGCTCTCTTCCTCCATCATTAGAAGTCTTGTAGTTAGATAAGAGATGTCAAGCGGCTCAATACATTGCTCCCACGGGAAGACAAAAAGCATTCTAATGAGAATGCACTTTAGCAAAACTCTACAGAAGGCCTGGGGAATATGAGTAACTAACAGACCAGTACTACACCATTGTGGTTGAAATATAATCCACTAAACATTGATTACTCCGGCACAAGATCCTCATTGAAAGGGCAGAGAGATGTCAACATAACGCTGAACCCTAAATTGTGGTACAAATCCTTTTTCTGCTTTTATTGTGCAAGAATAGAAGATGCAGTAAAAAGTCTTAAACATTCTGCTGGGACAAGGCATGGGGTACATCTGCATCGGCATTATCTTTACTCAGAGAAGAGTTCATTATAGGATTTGGGGGTGATGCTAGACCATGGCAGATCTAGCTCCACTAAATGGAAAGCTCCATAGCTCCTCCTGCCTTTATCGAGGGGCTTTGGATAACCAGCTAACTGAAAATATGAATTGTAAGAAGTTGGACACCTATCAAGCATTACATTTTATTTTTCTCTTACCTCCTAAAGTGTAATCGTCCATGAGTTATTAGAAAAAGTACCCCCTTAGCAAGGAGAAAGATAATTTTTCAATCGTTTTGTAATCTTCTTGGTAGCGGGCATTTACTACTCAGAAGTAGTATTCATTTAGTATACATGAAGAGTATGTAGTATGCCCCCAAGCCGAAATATTTACACTAGGCAATTCTACATCTACTCACATCATATTCAAATGTTATGAAACATGATGATCAGTGTATTCATGTTGATTGTTACAGGAAGACCAGTAATTTTAATTATGAGCACTAGTTGAAGGCCCGTTACATCGATTCAGAACACTAAGGCGAATAGTTTCCATTATGAATATTAAATGAAGATTATTAGCATTCATCATAAGCATTAAATGACGACTGGTGTAATTGAATATGAGCACTAAAAGTAAGACTAATAGCACTGATTATGATCATTAACAGTCAGATATAAAAAAATATTTTGAAGACACAAACCCTTTGATTCGCACAATCACAGCATTATTCATAGAGGGTGATTAACAAATTTGAGTAATAAACACAATGCTAACTGAATGTACTGAATTAATCTAAGCTCAATAAAACATTAGCTATGACACAAAGACGATACACTTATTTTAGGGAAAATTGTAAAATATTTATGCAGTACCCAAACAGTAATAAAGTCATGACACCAAAAAAACAAAAATCAAATAAGGGGAAATGAAAATATTAATTTCTGAAGTCAGGATCTAGTGGGGCGGTCCTGCTCCCACACCGCCAAACTCATAATTAGGCCCTTACAGACACATGCATCAACCTTTTTTGCGAGCGCAAACGGTGCGTTTTGCAAAAATCGTCTGTTTGCGCCTGCAAAAAGGGCCTCTGCGATGTATCACACTGTAGGGCTCTCGCATTTTAGGAAATCAAAATTTATTGCGATTTCTTAAATTGCAATTACATTTAAGGAATCGCAATTTGAGATTCCTTAAATGCAATGCATGATGAAATCGCAAATAGCGATTTCGCTAATAAGGGACGCAAATTACCATCAATCTGAACTTGATGGCAATTTGCAAAAACTTTGAAATATGCACTAAAGTGCATTTTTCAAAGTTGTAGGTTACACACACACATGCCGTTGGGGCATGTGTGTGCGCAACATGTGCGCACAGAGCAATTTCAGGGGTGCAACAGGGTGTCCTTATGACAGCCTTGCACCCTTAAAATTGCATGCGCAATTTGCGAGTACCTATTGGGTACGCGCAAATTGCGCATGCAATTTCCCATTCTATCCCATGGGCCTGTAGGCCCATAGGAATGATTGGGAAGGCATTCCTTAATTGCGACTCGCAACTTGCGAGTCGCAATTAAGGAATGTTTGGGAATTGCTAATTTTATAGCGATTCCTACATGCATTGGCTTTTGCAATTCCTTAATTGCGATTCCTTAATAATCGCAATTAAGGAAACGCAAAAGCCTACATTGATGCATGTGCCTGTTAGTGACTAAGGGGCCCATTAGGATGTCGGGCGGATTGCCCCCTGCAAATCCGCCCGACATCCTTCCCTGAATTCCCCCCCGCCATATTAGTATGGCGGGGGGACCACGGTGGAAGAAAACACCGCCCGCCACTTTTCCGCCCCGGTCGCCTTGCGGCCAGGGCGGAAAATGTTGAATATGGTGGCGGTGTCTTTGAGACACCGCCAGCCATATTACAATGGCAAGAGTGCAATGCCTTTCCGTGGCGGCAATGCCACGGAAAGGCAGGCGGTCTTCACTCTGGGGGCCCCCTGCGGACCCCCAGAGTGAAGGTGAGTGGGGGGGTACCTGTGGTACCCCCCTTCATTTTCATTTCCTGCCGCTTTGGAAATGAAAATGCTGTGATGTATTGTCAGCATTGTGGCGGGCGGTGCAGAGAGCACCGCCCGCCACAATGCTGAGAATACAGGATGTGCCCGCCACTGTGGCGGGCACATCGTAATGGCACCCCCGGGACAACCCGCCCTTAAGGCGGGCGGTCCCTTTTTCCGATAGGGTGGCGGGCGGGAAAAGCCCGCCCGCCATCCTAATGAGGCCCTTAGTGCTTAGTACTCAAGTGCCTGATAAAGGTATATAGTATCCGATGGAAGTAAACCTTCCTAAAATATCTGATGGAAGGTTACTGTTGTTAATATGAGTAAAAACGTTACAGAAAGTGCCTGATATGTACCATTATTGTCCTGGGCCCTCATGGGGTTCATTATTTATGCTTTGCATAATTGCCTAATTTTGACTGCAGTGCAGTATGGGAATCATTGTGGCTATAGTACTTGGGTGGTGGCAGGACAGTCTCCTTGGCATATGTGATTGAACAGTAGCTAAGCAGTTCTTTTGAAAAATACTACCACTGTCCTTGAAAACACAGACACCAGCTACCTCTGTGAGCTCAATCGATTGCCAAGAGCAACCTCTTTAGGCTTTGACTTTCAGGGCGAACAGTCAAAGTTCACTCTTACAGGTGATGTGGGACAGAGAACTTGTTCAGGCCACATGTGTCAGTAATCCTTAGTATTACAATACTAGTCACATTTTATTTGGATGGTTTGTATGTAACTAATTTGCATATTAAAATAACATTACAACCATAGAACATATCTATTTTTCATTAGTCTTTTAGTATTCGTCATATTCCGGTAACATTAAAATGATAAATTAAAGGTTTGTATTCAATAGATTTTCAGTATTGTAAATGAAGACTACAATATTAGCCTACTAATCTGCTTAGCATTCTATAAGCATTCAAAAGGTATCCATCATATTACTGTTGTCTTCATACACTAGTCTTCACAAAAAGAATACTATTTAATACTGAAATTGTCAAATGTAGTCTTTGAATACCATGAAAAGACAAATTAATTGCAAAATGAAGTATTCAAGTTTGGTAAGGCAAGGCACGCTGAACAATGTCATCGATGTTTACCTGGCATCTAACTCATGGAGTATTTTGTCCAGAAGTATCAGTTGAGGTATGCGTCACTCTTGTTATAAAAAACAAGTGTAGTGTCTTGTCTATGATCTAGCTCATTATGATAGCCAGGACAGCAGGTTTACTGGTACTAATATGGTCAGTGCCTCAGCCAATTAGGAACTTAACTTTAATCACATAGTTTGCTGATATCAGCCAAGGTTAGCATCAGCTCAACGGTGTTTGTGCAATATTGGGTTGTACCTTGAAGGAGGCCTGCATCAGACAAATGTGATGACACTTGAGAAATGTGATCAGGAATATTGTTTTAGTGGCAGCTTATCCTCCCTTTCTTGGTGGAGCAATTAATGGGTTATGTATGTGCTCTAAATGGTGCACAATAGCATTCTTAATTACTTATATTACTTATGTGGTAGGTGAAAGTATTGGATGTCTGAATTATGATCTTTATTCCACCTCAATTGATTGCTGCAGTAGAGATAGTCCCAAAAACCCAAAAATTGCAATAGCTCTCTGCAATTCCATTTACAGTTCTTGAGCCAGAAGTCTTTGGCATGTCCCAGTTTATGATCACTAGTGGGTCCACATGTTCTAAATTTGGAGATAATGATTTCCAAATTGCAATTATCTGTGAATTTCACTTAGTAAATCTCTATTCCTAATGTATGCAAATTGTTGAGTTTCAATTAGCAATTCCAAGTGGGTCCAAATCAACCTGTCTCATGAATATAAATGAGGTAGGTCGCAGTTTGTGACCCATTAGGAATAGCAATCAAAGGGAGGGTGGCCTTCTGGGGTGAGCAGACCCCAATGTCCGTGATTGCTTTTTAACAAATCAAACTTTTTTCTTTGAAATGCAGTCTGTTTTCCATAAAAGATGTGGGACCACTGCCTCCTCCTAAAAATATATAATTTGTAACATTCTCCTAGGGGAAGCAGTCGAATGGGGACCCCTTCCCATTTGCGAATGGTAACCACTTTCTTTCAGTAGTCAGTAAAACAAAACACTTTACAACCATAATTAGGTCGCACATCATTAATATATAACACTGCAAATTTTAATGTGAAAAGAACGCCCCTTCCAAATACCTATTTGCAAACCCAAATTGCGATTCAGTAACAAGTTACTGAATCACAATTTGGCTTTTCTTTATTTTAAAATGTTTTTTTATGGTTGTAAAATGTCTGATTCTGTGAATCGGACCATTTGCAACCTCCAAAACAGCTTTGTATATATGGTCCTTTCTACATATCTAGAGGTGGTGTTGTGAAAGGCTTACAGAAGTGAGGACTATCGTGACACAGATAATTTAAGAAGTAGTCCTTGGTTTGGTTTCTAGTAGGAAATTGCAATATAAAAGATCTCCCTCCTATGCATGGTGGCTAAAATAAATATAAATTATTCTATTTGATTTAGATCTAAGAATTATTCTAGGTCAGTGAATATGATATTTATTCTTCAAAAAGAAAGAACCCATTCTATTAATTCTATTATTGTCCATCTGAGTGATATAGAGAAACTAGCAGTGCTGGAAGATATTGTCCCAGGAGTATAGATGCTGTAGAAGCCCCAGGGTGCAATTATGCATCCTAGGAGTCTGTACACTAGGTACACAGTTGTCCCATGATATAGTCCATTTACACAAACAAATCTTTAAATTGTAACAATGATAGCCAGTTCATGATGAGGAAAACTGAGAAATGAGAGAGCCTACGTATAGTCTGGTGGTTGTGAAGAGAGGAGAGAATGATTAAGCCAGCAACATGAGATGCCAGGAAAAAGTTTATTTCCGGAATAACTCACAAGGTTTGTGTTGTGCTTTCTGTCACTGGTGCATCAAATAGTTTGGCTGCTGCTAAATATTTGTGTACAGGGGGTGTCAAATCCCACAAGTGGGGATCTCAGTTGTGCTGGGACTGAATTTAAAGTAATATCAGTTTATCCAAATATTAATTACCAGAGTCAAGGTCCTGGTGAGCCACTCTTCACAATGTCACCCCTCTTAGGTTTTGCATATGGGTAACTAGACATAATATCGAATCCAAAATATAGAATAGCCATAATATCGAAGTCAAAATATAGAATGGACAAAATATAGAATGGACACAAAATAGTGGTGAAAAATATCGAATTGAAGGTAAGTAATATAATATCTATTTTCTAAATATAGAAAGTCAAAATACCGTAGTATATAATATAGGTATTAAAATATATCGAATTTTTAATAATATCGATTTTTTTAAAGTGCTTTTTATGTTAGTATATGTGTGAAAAGTGTATATTATTGTTAAGTACTGCATTTTATGTTATTTCATTTTTGCATAATATAATTCTGTAGTGGGTTGTGGGTAGTTGGGGGAATAGGGTGGGAAGTAATTTAATTATATTAAATTGAATATTAATTTTTAGAAATTACTAATTATTTTTAATTTAATTTTGCGTTTTAGTTCTGTAGCGGTTTGTGGTTTTATAGGGGAATAGGGTGGGAAGTATTTTAATTGTAATTAATTCGTTTTTTATTTATTATTGGTATTCATTTTGAATTAATTGTTAATTAATTTTTAATTTTTAATTAATTTTTATTAATTGATTAATTGATAATTATGTTAATTTTATTAATTTATTTTCCGTAGAGGGTTGTGGGTTTATAGGGGAATAGGGTGGGAAGTAATTTAATTGTAATTAAGTAAATATTTTTATTTATTTATTGGTATTGATTTTTATTTTATTGTTAATTAATTTTTAATTAGTAATTCATTTTTATTAATTGGTAATTAATTTGTATTAATTCATTAATTGATAATTATGACAATTGTATTAATTTATTTTCTGTAGCGGATTGCGAGTTTATAGGGAAATAGGGTGGGAACTAATTTAATTGTAATTAATTACATTTTAAAAATACTTTTGTGTATTTATAATTATTTTACTGTTAATTAATTATTAATAGGTATTATTTTTTATTATTAGTTCGTTATTATTGAAAATTAATTAATTATGAATAGGTAATTCATTTTAATACCTAATATTTATTTGTATTCCTAATTGATTAATTATTACATAATAATAAATAGGTAATTAATTTTAATACATTTTTTATTAATATTGATATTTACTACTGTTGCACTCTCTGAGGTGGGAATAGTCATTTTTACCCCTATGCTATCCAACGTTTTCCCTACTGTTGCACTCACTGGAGTGGTAATAGTAAATGTTACCCTCCCGCTATCCTACGGGTAAAAACATTGTATATTTTTTATTAATATGACGTTAATATATATATATATATATATATATATATATATATATATATATATATATATATGTATTAAAAAATAAAATTGCATGTTTTTTTATAACTTAAATTAATTATTTAATACTATTAAGGTTATTTAAGTATTTTTAAGTATGTTTTAGTTAATTATATTTATTATTTCATTAATTTTAAATCACTTTTAAGACATTTAAAAAATTCGATATTTTGACTAACTATATTTTTGATTCAATATTTTTGTACTTACCTGTTTGTAGATAGTAATTCGATATTTTTGCATTCTATATTTTATCATCGATATTTTGGTAAGTCTATATTTTTGTATTCGATATTATGTCAGTGATCCAATTGTACCTTATTGTACGTTGGAAAAGAGAGGAGACGAAGGTGCCCTGTAGTCACAATTTTCATCAAGGGTCCTACTCTTCTGCCATGCCTATTTGGTTCTGCGTCTCCTGGTTTGTGATTCAATCACAATCTGCAGAGATACGATAATTTCACCCACAGCCGGTTGCACTAAAGAAAAGAAAAAAGTAACAAGAAGGGCAAGTATACGCTGTGCCCCTATATGCAGTTAGTTACATGCATTTTTTCTGTATGAGCTAGATAGCTCGCAGAGCTGACGCACCAGGGAGGTGAGCCTAATCACCCTGATGAAAGCCCCGTACCTATCTGGGCCATGGAGTAGGGCTGAAACATGTTGGTATAGGGTCATAGAACCATTATACCCTAAATACCCTCCATATATACTTTTATTTTTAACTTCCCTGACTACTCCACCAATAAAGGGATACCTTGGAGTAAGCCGGAGGATTTTTAATCTTTATGCTCCCTGGTACTTTATGCTCCCTGGAATATGATCGAGCCCACCCTGACCTTTAGGAGTCAGGGTGAACCCAATGATGAAGCATGACACTATTAGACTGTGTGAGGGTTAGTTAAAGAAAGGGACGTTTCCTTCCCCGCCCCTAGGAAGGCGGTGCTCCACCTGAAAAGACTATTGCCCAGCACATCGGTAAAAAATATTAGGTGGAAGACTTTTTGTTTGTATGAAGTAATTTAGAAAAACATATCTCTCCTGACGCCCTTCCATAAGGTAGAAGGACCTTTCTACCCTCAGACTTCAGGGAAGTATCACCTATCCCTCTTACTGGTCCTGTATATACCGGTTGCGGTGGAACACCCACATAAACACCAATTGCACGCCCTTTGATGCAGACAAGTGCGTGAAAGGGTACAGTATTTACAATGCCGCGTTAAGTGATGCAAAGTGGCTTAGCCCTACATTGTAAATATGTAGCAGAGCATTTTGCCACAGGGGCGTCATAGCAAGTGATGTTCCAATGGCGCAATGCCCTTGTGAATATACCCCATTATCAAGTAAAGTCATGTTAATCTTGCATGTTCCTTGAACTGTGAGCTGAGAGAAATGGAGCCATGTCCCTGAAAGAACTGTGCAGAGGGTGTCAGCATATGTCATATATGATTAAATAACACATTGGCAGTGACTGAAAACCAGAATAACTGACATCAATGCCAGGCATCCAACTGTGAGAAACACGTGCATCGAGTTGCCCATGTTCATTTACATATATCCTGATACCTCTCACCCGTAATTTAAAATGCTGTATCTGTACTGACATGGATGTCTGTCACTCATGTATAGGCAAATATACCTCACTCACACACCCTCAAGCACGCATGCATAAAGACTCGCTCACTCATCCAAACATACACACATGCTCATGCACACACTCTCATACATGTTCAATGACATTCACTCATATATGCAGACAATAATCTCTAAGCCAACGCCCACCCTCCACCTCAAGACTTCTTACCTCATAGGCTCTGGCAGTAACCCATCTGTGTTCACCAGCGTTCGTCCAGACTTGAGTTATGCACCTTCTTGCTCAGGTGACAGCAGCAGCTGTAAGCAGTAAGAGGGAGATGTGGGCCTGGTGGCACGAGGCCTCTCGAGGAAGACAGTGTGCTCAGAGGAGAGGGGTTTCCCTTATAAACCAATGAAAATGTGTTCAAGGCGCAGTTGGTGGAGGAGCTGATACTCCTCTTTTGAACCCAACGTTTCCCTCTTTTACTGCCAAGGCTAACTGCTACATGACTCTTACACATGCATTCTTTAGGTCACAGAACAGTTAAAGGCAGTGGAAGGTGCAGGAAAGGAGGATCTCTGGGAGGAGCATTCAGGGAAGTGTATATGTGATCCAGCAAGAAGGGGGAATTACAGATGCATAATTGAGATTAATTAAAAATAACTAATCTGAAGAGCAAGCATACATAGGGACACATTGGTACATCAAACGACACAAGTCAGAGGAGAAAATCTGGAGAGGTGAGAATATGAATCCGAATGTGGCTACAATAAAAACCTGCCTTGGTATAAGGTGAGCACACTGGCGTGGAAAAAATTCAGAAGATCACTGCAGAAGGGGAGGGGGGTGGGTGGCAAAATAATAGTTGCAGAATTCAGAAAAGCATGAATCAGAGCGGCCTAACTCAGTGCAGGCATTCAGAGAAAGAAGCAATAGTTTAAAGAGCACAGTTCAGACACAGCAAACAGTTGGAACGAAGCGAAGCAAAGCAGTGAATCATTCAAAACGGCTAATTTTGCGCTTTTTAAAATGTATTGCCCAAGGTAATCTCACACTGTGGTTCAGTTGTGTTTAATTTGTCCCCAGTCAGATTCATCTTTGCCTCTCAACGTCCCTGAATGTCTGAAAGGACTCTCTCTGTTTACTGACAGTTTTTAGGTACCATGGCGAGCGTGATGTAATTGTTTTTTCAACAAATGAGGGATCTACACATGAAGCCACTGTTTGGAAATCTATCAAAGAAGTTTTCTACAGGTCAACCCAAGGGTGTGCCTTTTATGAAAACAGGGTTTAAAGAGACTATGCACTTTGAAAAAAAAAAAAACTACACAACCCCATAGCTAAGTTGGACACAGCACATGTTGGGATGTACTTGTGAGACAATGACACGTTGCTTAGCAGGCACACAGTCTGATCTGCCTGCTTAGCTTTACAGACAGCTACAGAAAATACTTTGCAAGGTAAACATAAGGCTCTCGAAAACCGCGTTTGGTAGTGGGTGTACCTGCAGGGCAGTGACGTGGGGAGGGGGAGGGGCAGGGTGGGGGGGGTAGTAATGTATGGATTACAGAGCTTTACAGGTAAGTAAACATATAAATAAATTGAACAAATTTTGTTGCATGCACTGCATCCCCAAATGCGATGCAGTGCGCGCAACGAAATTCGTTTTATTTATTATATGTTTACTTACCTGTAAAGCTCCGTAATTCATACATTACTACCCCCACCCTGCCCCTCCCCTTCCCCACGTCACCACCCTGCAGGTACACCCACTACCGACCATGGCTGACTCTCGAGTATGACCACACTTACCCACAAGCAAAAAAAAGCCTTTCAAGTTCGGAAAATATGTTATGTCATAGGGGCTACATGCAATTCTTCCAAGATAAGCACCTGTTTTTGTCCATTTTACCAAAAACTATATGGTATGTTGACATTACTTCGCAGGCGTTACATCAAGAGTCATTACAGCGCAAGGTCTACATCAGGAGTCTTTACATCCTAGGTAAGTTTTCATTATTTTTACTTTGTAGGTCAATGTGTACTTATTTATATACTTATTTGTGTATACATATGTGTACATATGTATGCCTTTGTGTGTGTTTATATAAACATTTGTAGATAGATAGATAGATAGATAGATAGATAGATAGATAGATTGACAGATAGATAGATTTAATGTAATTCATACCATCTTCATATTTATGACTTAATTTTATTATTTCAAGTACTTTGGTATCTGCTTTTAAGTTTTTTAAAGTTATGAATGTTTTGGGAGGGTTTGTAGTGTTTTTTTTAGAGTTCAGGGATGAGTAGTGTATAGGGGGAGTATAGAGTTTTTAGGGTTTTAGGGTTCAGGAATGGTTAAAGTCAGTGGCAGCTGGTGACATATGAAAGTGGCGAGGGTGTAAAAGCTGGGAATGACTTTTATGTAGCGAGCAAACTTAATGGACAAACGTGGGGTCCAGGATAGGCCCTCCTTCCGAGAAAACATTGAAAAAAGATTGACAAGTAGTGCATTTGAAAGTAAATTAATTTCGTGAAAAATCAAGGTTTATAAAGGAGTGGGAACATGCAGTCTTGAAATATTAAACACATTAAAAAATGCCTCATATCTTACTGAATTAATATGTTCATTAATATGTTCAACAGTTACTTTAATGGGAAAATTGTACAGCCCTACAACTTCCGGCTCTTTAAAGTGTGTGCCTGCCCTGTGTCTTGCTCTACATATGGCATTAACTTAGGAAGAAAATGCTTTAACCAGCTTCGAGAAGAACCTACAGCGACTGGACACAATAATATGTGCAGACAGGACTTTGTGGGATGAAAAAAGAGTGGGCTCTCTAAAAGGGAACATGTAAAACTAATTTCTGTAATTCCCATAGTTTGCAACCCAACCGGAATTTTGGTTTCTCTCTGAGATGCTATTGCATCCAGACATTTAACACAACAACTCACATCCACCATAAACCTTTCAGTATCACTGGCTTTGAAAGTGGTTGTTAGTTTTTTAAGAAAAATGAAGAAGAACAATGATTTGTTATAAATAATTAACATTGGAAAGCTTTCAATTCTGAAATTGTGAGACTGTGAATTAACTATTATTGAGGCCTGGGGAAGGAGTATTGGCCTTCAGTTGTGTGTGCTTTTTGTTAGATATGCATGTCCATTATCTCTGCACATCTCATCCAGCTGCACAATAAAACTCCACTCTTTCCTCTTCAGCACCCTCGTTTCACTCTTCCCAAATGCACATCCTCGCATCTCCCTCATTTCATCACCCCAAACATACACTGCACTCACTCACATGTAATCACGGTATTTCCTTCTGCTTTTGCCTTGTAAATATTTTGAGAACATATTTACATGGAATTTCGATTGCAACTGGAATACATGACTATTGTTCTGTGTGCTCTTCAGAGACGCCAACCCACTGACAGTCATTTTGCTTTGACTTCAGCCTCAGCACCAGCACTCTCAATCAAAGCCTCTCATAGACACCTGGCACAACTCAAAGTATGCACTATGCAGGAGTAATAGAATGCACAAAAACAAATACAGAAATATACCATGATAAAATAGCTAACTCTCTTGGGGAATGCAAGATTAAGTAAAACGTGAAATAAGAGAGGAAGTAAATCTCTGACATGCATTACCTTAACTTTTTTAACATTCATTGTACATAATTCAATCCATGTTTTTGGAATTAATGTTAAGGGCATGAAGACAGCGCCCGTTTTAATGCAATACAGCAGATAACGGTTGTTATTGTAGGCACACATTACTCGCTTTACTCTTGACTCAGATATTTGGATCATCTTAGCAAGGGAACAAGAACCCTGCTCATCTTTTCGATCAATTTTTTTGGGAACAAATACAGCAGTTCCACTTCTAAAGGGGACAGCTACCTGCAGCCAGGGCCTGCAGTGTCTCAGTGAGGGAGGCTAACGTGACAAGGGGACTCAGCACAATATACATAACACAAGATTAGTATTATAACACTCACCATTGCTGAGGACAAGGCACCACATCACATGTACATGCATCCACTCCTACGTGTGACGAATGGGAAAGGGTGTGATCTATGCCTTTGAATGACAGATGGCTGGCATTACGCAGGGATGCAGACTCTGACAACTGAAATCATGAGGCTGATAGCGTCACTGGCCTACAGTGGATACCACCATAAACCACAATAGCAATGAACGGCTTCAGAAAGGTAAGTTCTGCGTCGTACGTCAGTGTGCGGAAAGTTGATGTACTGCCTGGCTTCCATCTCCTGCTTCAGAGGGAGGTGGAGCATGCTGCCTGGGACAGAAATTCCAATCTAAAATACATAAATTTGTTTGGAGATACAACTTTATCTCTAAATAAATCTATCTCTTTAATATTTTTGATGTAAATGTGTAGGAATTTCTAAGTACAAGGTTGAGTAATGCATGAGGTAGCAAGGAGTTTTTGGGATTCAGGTATGCGTAGTACATAGGAGTAATAATTAATTTTAAGGTATAGGAATGGATAGTTTAAAATAACCTTATATTTAGTCAATTGAAAATAAATGTATTTTAAATAAAACTAAGGGGCTCATTTTGATGTCCACAGGTCGGAGGCTTTCTGACCGACATCTGTGGTTTAACGTCCGACTGCCTAATTACAATGTAGGTGGTCAGAGTTTAAACCAGCCAGTAGGACCAATTGGCTTCCGATTTGCTCAAGGAGCCAGTCTACAAGTCAGAGACCACACATAATCCCCTACGGACGGGGTTTCTGCTGTCGGGATTATGATGTCGGTTTCCAACAGGCTTTCCATGTCAGGTTTTCTTCAAGACCGCCTGTCGAAAATTGACTTTGGGGGCTCCTAGCAGGGCCCCATGCCTCCATGGCCTCTGGTTGTGGGCCTGGAGGTCACCTATAGTGCCCCGGTGTAAATTCCTGCCACACAGTGCAGGGATTTATAGAAACTCCCATTTCTCTATGCTCCCATAGGCAAATGGGAGTTGGCGACTGCCATATGTGTGGTTGCATTGCAATAGGGTGTTCGGAACTGCCAAACTACAGTCGGTCAGTTCCCACACCGAGACAGTATTGGTCGGAGGCATTCCGACCGACATCATGTACATTTAAAATAGTATAATTATATGTGTTCCATGGAAAGAGCAAGCATACCAAGGTAGTTACGAAGTTACTTGATTGAAAAAAAATTAAATCAACCCCTTCCCACAGCATATTAACCAAAACAGAAAATGTCTCCACTATTAAAGCAATCACAATAAAATATGATCCGCTTTAATTAAGCTATAGCTACGGATAATTTTGAACAATTATCTCGGAACTGCTACAACTAATACAATTTCGTATTTAACCCCTTAATTGACAGGTATTTTAGTATGCTGGTTCACCTACAGCACAAACAGAATACATTGAATGCACACATTAAAATAGCACTGCAGTGAAAAATCTTGAATCTGCTGTTCAAGCACTACAGTCCAGAACAGGAGATAGAAAAGGAGAAAAAAAGAAAGGAGAAAAAACAGACAGAAAATTAGTGACCCGAAAATCTATTGTTATAAATATTTACAAGCAGATAACATGTGAATGTGGCATTGCAACATGTAGAATTATCATTAATCAAAAAGTAAGTTAAACCATTTTGACATTTCGACCCCTAATGATTGTTGGGCTCTCCTCAGTACAATAATCATCTGACTTAATACCTGCAAGGGGAGGGGAAACAGAAACCCAGACCAAAAGTCAGTCTATGTCCACCAAATACACAAAGTTTATATAATAGAGTTATGGCGTAAAGCTACTATAACTTACCATCAAATGGTACCAGCTGTCCGGAGATAAGTCTGAGTTACAATCGAGAAAAGGAGGTCTGTGTCTGTCAAAACCCTTTGTGGTAATAATCCACTAGGACACGGCAATTTCAGTATTATCGCTAAATCCATATCGCATGTGTCAATCAGTCAATGCATGATTCTGAAAAATGCACAATGCGTATATCACTGTCAATGCTACTAAATCCAGCATAAACATATAACATACGGTCTCTACAATGTATTTGCAGACCGCTATGCAACCCAGCACCCTTCACTATAGGGCGCATTTCATGTGCTTTATGCCATATAATTCTTGCGACAGCTAGTGTCTATCAAATACATCACACTCAACCATGTATCCTCTAGGATCACCAATTGTGGATCAGAACTCACTAGCCATCATGCATCTCACATGTATTCCATTGAAAGATTTATATCACATATAAGCATGAAATGCACCTTATAATAGATGGGTGCAGAATTGCATAACAGTCAGTAAATACATTGTAGGGACTGTATGTTACGTATTTATGCTGGATTTAGTAGTATTGACAGTGATATGTTATTGCTGAGGAAGATAGTTTCAGAGAAAATATGCTGTAATTTTTGCTTCTGTAGAATTTCCATAACCTCTACTTACAGATCATGAGAAGAAACAATTTTCTATCAAACATGGTTCATCAAATCCCAGCAGAGGATCAGCATTTACATAGGATAAAATCAACTGAGAACTCACCAGAATTCCTAAAATGAGTATAACATCACAATCATTTATTATTGTGACTAAAATCTGTTATCATCCTTCGTGTGATTACTTTTTTGTGACCCACAAAAACAGGCTTTCACAACCAATGCATTTCAATGGGGACCATGACCAGGAGTCCTACAATAGCTGCCACAACATGTTGTTCATGTTGTATCCAGCCAATCATGGGGCAGATCCCTTGTTTCTGCTTCGAGCGATTATTTAGCAGTCAAAGCATTATGTCCAAATGCCTCTATATGATTTGAAGATGTTAATAGGTACACAGTTTGGCCCCAGAGCACTCCATGAGTCAGTTTCAAGTTAGTGACAACTGTCTTTCCAACTATCTCTATATTTAATAAGGAGTTTCTAATAGGATTTTTGATGACACGCCTAATATAAATTAGATGTATGAAATGTATAAACATGCATGGTGTTCAAAGTGTTTCCCTCAATCTGAACAAGTATTTTGTAAATCAAACACAAAAAAACCTTGGAGTCGGGGGGTTGTTGACCATCTCATGACATTAGCGTCTCATGATTTTAGCCCACCTTTTTTCCAATCTTTTTATTGACTCCCAGCATCTTCACGTGTAATTTCCTGTGTTGGCTTATCTGTCTTGAGTTTTTTCTTCTTTTATATTATGACTTTTTTAATCATCTTTTAAAGCCCTTGAGATATGGAGAAAACAGTTACATATCATTCTGCTATTACCCTGTTTGTACTCTTGAAGGTTTTTGTTTATCTGCAAGCATAAAAGTTGTTAATGTGTCCTCCCACGTTTTGATTTCCCTTTGGATTTGTCTGATGGTAATTGGGTGTTTATAAGATGGATTCCATAGCCTGTCTTCTACTTCTCATAATTTATCAAAGAATAGGCTAACATTAAGAACATTTAAGTCTCCTCAAAGTTGACGAGTCATAACTGATTGTTTTAAAGGGTTTGATTTTCAAGTTCACTGTGTTAAAGAGGGGTGATGATATTTTTCTTTTTGGTCAACAATTTGAAAAGAAGAAATGTGATGTGGACCTTGGAGTGCCCCAAGATGGCCATTGCCTGAACCCTTTTTGTGCCCTCCAAGCTGTTCTGCCTCATTTTCTCGGCATCAGGGACTCATCACCTAGCATTTAGTGATAGCGCCACCGGGTTAAACTGCTCCCAACACCAGGTTAAACTGCTCCCAACATTTCTCAGAGACGTTTTGAGCCAGCAGGTGGCTGTAGCATGCATGTGGCTCTGGTCCTCAACTGACCTCCCCTTTCGAGAGGCACATCCCCTGACTCAATGTGGACCTTGCTATAACCACCAGGAACCTTGCAGAGCCCCACCAGCCACCATCCAGCAGCAGCATGAAGCAACGGCACCAGCACCTCTGGGTAGGAGCCTCCCATTGTTGGGCGCAGTCTGGGGATCGCAGGTGGCCTCCGCCGCATGAAACAAGGTGGGTCCTACTAGGCTCTGGTGGACTGCAGCTCCCAGGGACACTGAACCCCAACCAATCACTGATCTAGCTGCAACTCCCAGAGGCAGCTTCCGGAGACCCCGGGTGGGGTGGCAGATTAATTCAGTGCCTGGGCTGTAAACTTCTCCTCCATCAGAAGCACAGCATTGACTCCCATCTATGCCAGCATCACCGCAACATCCGGGAAGACTGCAAGGGCTGCCAATCAACCTATCACAGACTACCCACTGGGTATTAGGGCCCTTACAGTGGTAACCTTGTTGTGGGGCCTGCCTTCTCCTGTTGCCAGGAGTGCTCTGCAGACACCGCTTTTGATCTTGGGGTGACACAACCAAGAGAAGAGAGCTCCACCCTTTATTAGCCTCAGCTATCCGACTGCCCCCGCTTCAGCACCCAGAGCAATGGAAATAAACCACAATGACCTTGAAGCACCTGCTCTGGGTGAACATTTCCCCCTGCCTGTCCCAGGCACTCTATCACCCCAACTGCTTCAGCATCCCATACAGAGGAGGCCGACTGAAGATCCCCTTGTTTGCCCCTGCTCCATGTCTTAGCCATGCCCCGGATCAATGCAGAGTGTGGGGCTTTCCCACCAACTATCGCCTCCGGATCCTGGTGATAGGTCTCTGCTTTTCTCACATCTTGTCACATCTGGTGACAGAGGAGGGGGTGCCCTGGTCTGTGGAGGGTCTGCCTAGCTGGGACCTAGCCTTCTCGCTCGCAGAGGGAATTGTTGACCTGAGCCAGAAGAGACCCACCCATCTTCCTCTCTAGGTCTGGGAGAGACTCTCCAAGGCCTCTTGCTACATCCTTCGAGGGTCTCACTCTTCCCACACCCTGACCACTCGCTTGCCTAATAGCTTGCACTGGGTGATCAAGATGCAGTATCTACACATTCTGGCCACATCTGTTCCCCTTGTATGTCCACCCACTGGCAACCTGCCTGCTAGCTGCTCTTCTCGGAATAGGTGAGATAATCCCTGCCACCCCCAAAAGTGACACCTCTGGCAATGCCAGTGACATCTGGGCCAGACATGCAGGCACTCCTCAAGGAAACCTCATCAATTGAATCCACCCTCACAGCGATGGACACTAAAGTGTCTGATCTCTCTTTGGATATCAAATCAATCTGAAAGTACAAGACTGGATGGGATGTACATCGTCGCGAACTGAAATATGGACTGCTGGACCTGGTAGGGATGAAGGTGATCTTTGATGGGTGAACCTGGCAATTCTCAGACCCCGGTGACTTGAAAGCATTCCTGGGCTTACTTGAGGTGTCCCCAGTGGACTACCTGGAAACATCCCAAATATCAATAACAGCACCCACGAGTAAGCCGGACCTCCAGAAAAGAATTGGACATAGCTGGACTCAATCAGGTGGTGGAGGTGCTCCATAAAGACAGAGGTAGAGACAAATCACACTCCCCCTTGAATGAACCAGCCGGGGACTGTGTATAAATTAGTATATCCTATCCTTCTGCTTGTCCTAAAGTTGTTCATTTATTCCCTGATTCTAGGTTGTTGGGGGGGGATGATTAGAACTTTGTCCCGCACCTGACTCTAGAAAGGTCTTAACGTATAGACACCTAACACATTGTGATAGAGCACTGCTCTGGGACCTCCTCAGTGACCACACACTTTTTGATGTATGGCACCTACTCCATCCATCCAGGAGGGACTATACTTTGGTCTCCTGCCCCATTGGAACCAGTCTTGAATTGATTACTCCTTAATTCAAGGGAGCCTGATCCCTCAGGTGGCATGCTGTAATATTAAAGAAAGGGGTATGGCTGACCACAACCTCGCCTGCTTTGATTTGGACCCAGGGATCACTCCTCCCACCCCCGATTCGTTGGAGAATGAAGCCCGGAGAGGCAGGATCAACTCCCCCAGCACCTCTGTACTTATTTCACAGGCAACAATGACTCTGTAGGCTCCCACAGATTATAATGGGCTGCCAGTAAAGTGACACTGAGGGGACAACTGATGGAGGGCTCTCTGCTAGCCAAGCACAAGACCCAATCAGACCTTAAATCCCTGGAGACCGAGATGCATACTCTCATGGCTCACTGTACAGTGATTCCTACACAGACCCTACAAACTCTGTCTTTACTGTAGCAGCTGAGAATGCTCTGGTTAAACTCTGCTGGGGTAAATATGAGCATGGGGAGAAGGCCGGTAGGTTACCCCATTTTGTACCGGCCGCTCAATTTCAGCAGCGAGAATCGCAGCTCACCATTTCAGTAATACGGGATCCCTATTAGTACACCCTAGAGTCATAGTGAATTTTTTTGGGGCCTACATTTCAACTCTGTGCTCACCAGAGCTGAGTGACACCATCAACCATTTTGAGCACTTCCTTTCAATTCTAAGTCTTCTAACAAACCTCGAAGGAGCATTTACACAAGAGGAGGTGGAGCATGCTACATCATGGCTCTCCACCTGTTAAACTCCTAGGAAAGACGGGTTCCCTGGTGAATTTAAAAAAAAACAGGAGAAATACCCTCATAACCCATCTTAACACAGCCTTTAATGAGGCACTGGAAAGTGAACCGTGAGGGACAATGTCTAACAAGGCAGTTATCACCCTCCTCCCTAAGGACAATAAGGACCCCTTGGACTGTGCTAACTACAGCCTGACCTCATTCATCAATGTCGACCTCAAACTGAGAGCCAAGATGACTCAGTTGGGGAGGGTAATCCTGCAGCAGATTCATAAATCCCATGTTGGCTTCATACCAGGATGTAGCTCTCGTAATGACCTACGGACCGCAGAAAGGATGGTCCATTAAGGATGCTGACGCTCATGTTGGACGCCAAAATGGTGCTCGATCGGGTCGAATGGCCTTCTCTTTTCCAGTACAACTGGGGCCCCCCTGAACAGAATATAGGGCAGACTACAGGGGAATATAACACTACTGTACTAGAGATAGTCAACCCTATCAATATAGAAAAATGCCCCATAAAGGGTCTTTTCCAGGTCATGTCTGACATGGGCCTGGGGAATTACTTCATCTGGAAAGTCTGTTTCCTGTACGGCTCCCCCTCTGCTGAAGTGTCCTGTGGTCGGTTTCTATCTGAAATGATCTGGGTTGGCCATGGTACCAATCAGGGCTGTCCCCTCTCACCGCTCCTCTTCCTTTTGGTAATTGAACTCTTATCAGCCATATTGGACCTGGTCCTCTCTGCAGGGTCATCTCCAAACTTTTTGCCTTTCTTTTACATTTTTACTGAATTTATTTTTGTTGGCCATGGGGCTCTGTGCACTTACCACTGAACTTTACCACTTTACCCTCTCTACCGGGTCATCCCCAATTTTTTTGCCTTCCTTCTACATTTTTACTGAATTTGTTTTTGTTGGCCTTAGGGCTCTGTGCACTTTACAATTGCTAACCAGTGCTAAAGTGCATGTACTCTCTACTTAAAACAAGTTAGCATTGGCTTCTACCCAATTATCATATTTAATTTACTGGTAAGTCCCTGGTAAAATGGTACTACATCTGCCCAGGGCCTGTAAATTAAACGCTACTAGTGGGACTGCAGCACTGATTATACCACCCACTTAAGTAGCCTAGTAAACATATTTCAGGAAAGCCATTTCAAGCTGGGTAAATAAACCTTTTATAATCACAGTTTCATTTCTCAGTGCACTCGATTTCGTTGATAATGCCAAACTTCACTTATTTCATTGTGTGCTACTACATCCGTTACACTGTGTCTGGCAGTGCCATAAATCATACAAAACAACGTGAGTGAGGTGAACCAGTCCCATAGATGTGTGCACCTTTTATGAAACAATCTGTTTCTTATCTCGATTCCATCTTTCTTAAACAAAAATTCCAATACTTGTTAGTTTTGAATTACTCCATGAATTTATTTAATCATCTGTCAAATTATAATTCATTGATTCATGATTCCATCATTTTCAGAAAAGCTAACTGTTTTTTATAAAACCCAATGCATTTCGGGTCACACATCGACCCTTCCTCAGGGTCTAAAAGAAAAGAAAAATACAAGAAAACCCGATCAGACTCTGATGTGTTATAACCTTCATCAAGAGTGTCATTGTTATTCATAGACATTACTACAATTGCACCTTAAGGTTCGTCACCATGATTAGGAAAACAGACTCACATAAAAACATGGGTATTACATATGTTCGATGTTTCAAATGCACTCTCATGAGCGACTTTAACATTCATGACTTTACAGTTCAATACTACATATTGTTATGAGAATTCAATACAAATTCGTAGCTGTATGCTATATCTAACCAGACCCTCCAGGATATCGCGATTTCGTGATTTCGCGATTTGCCGCGAAATCGGCACCTTTGTAAAAATGCCGCGATTTTTACGAAAGTGCCCGCGAAATCGGCACTTTTGTAGAAATCGCGCGCCATTTTTACAAAAGCCGCTATATCCTGGGGGTCTGGAAGGGATGACTAACGGATCTCAGGAAGGCAGCCAATGTTCTCCCTGCTAATCGCCCTTATCAGCTGCCCGCTGGCACAAAAATGGCAATTTTCGGCGTTTCAAAGCGAGATGAAGTAATTGCATATCTCGGTCAAACAGTTTTCCTCCCTGTGCGTGATTAAAGCTTTTACCACTTCTATCAGTCTGTTAAATTAACAGACTGATAGAAGTGGGGTGCATTAGCCCCCCCCCCTCCATAGTCGTAGGCCTGCTCCACCACAAACAGACGAGCCCCTGGATCACTCTGACATTACCTGTGCTCACGTGCATCAAATGGTAAAACACATACTGGCTACCTGCTCAGTTTGAAGCAGTGAAGAACATAGAGCCGTGGTGATTCTTGCTGTGCTCAGGGAGAGTATCCGAATTCCCTTTCGAATGCCTCTCAGCTTCCTTGGTACATATGTGTCAGAACTTGTCTAGGAGAATGATGACGCCAGGAACAGCATGGCACATGGCGACTGCACCGCAGACTGTTATGATGTCTTTGGAGTGGGAGGGCAGTGAAGGAGAGGCAAGAAATCTTCTAATGAGTTAGAAATGTTAGTTCAGTGCTGCAGGGAAGTTTTAAAAGCAGATGTGGAGGCTACAGATTTGAGATCGAAGGGGGCACTCCAGTGGAGTGTGTCACGAGGCTGGAATGTGCCACAGCAAGATTGGGGCTTGGGGTTTGTGAACAGTGCGGATGTGAAGGTTGGCAGAACATGGAGGTGGGAAAGGTTAGTAATGTGAAAGAGTATCAACCAGGTAAGAAGGGGCTAGACCATGGATGGATCGATAGATGGCCAGCACAAGGGGCTTGAGCGGCGCTCTGCTGCTTGCGAAAGCCAACTAATTTACTTACTGCCATGCTGCCTCAGATCAAGGAGTTCCACGTAGGCATGATCTGAATCTTTGCATTCCTACCTATTCCCTATGGTGTGCCTTCGGGCCCCAAGGAGCAGAGATGCCTTCCACTTGATTTCACCTATGAAGCCAGCTGGACCATCTGAGTCTGTCTTGCCTATGGCTCCTGTTCTGACCCCACTTCCAGCCCCATGACCCATGCCGGCCCGGGCACTTCAACTTCACCACCTGACGAGGTCGTCCCAATTATTCTTTCTGACACTGAGTAGACGGATTGACCAACATTACATCAGAATCAGCCCGAGGTGCTGCTTCCCACTTTTGATTTACCACAAGGTCGACAACACTGGGCAGCCATCTTTGGAGCCCCTCTTTCCTTTCATTGAAGTACTAGTACTAAAGCAAATGGAGAATTGCAATTTCAAGGAATAACAGCCTTCACCTGTGGGCTGCTTCCTCTATTCCATATTCCAGGTGGCCTATTCAAAGTGGAATACTCTGCTAAAACAGTTTCCATTGATTTAAGGCTGAAAATGAATGATTATGAGTAAAATAAAGTGCCGCAAAAATGCCGCTAAATTTCCATATTTGTGCCGCAAAATTTTCATATTTGTGCCACTAAATTTGCGAATCCATGCCGCTATATCCTGGGGGGTCCGTCTAACTGCCGTGCATACTGAAACGTGACTGAAACCGACCCCTCTGCTCTTTAATCCCCCCGGTGTTTCCCCTAACTTTCCTTGCCTCACTTACTTCAAAAGCATGACTGTCAGCGCTGGCAGACCTTGGCTCAATGTTGTTTCAGCGTTTCTTCCATGTTCACCATTTCAAAGCACCATTGTACGCGAATATATTGGAAGAGGTGTGGCGCAGCGGCCAGGGTGCCTGATTCCGGACCATGGGGGGTTCACGGTTTGATCCCCGCCGCCGGTGGCAGGTTAGCCCAGCACCATATTACTCTGGGCAATAGCTCACTTAATATTCCCAAGGGCCCCCAGCGCCGGGACAACACATCGTAGGGAGCTGTGCGCTTTACAAATACTGGTATTTCATGTCTAAGTTTGAATCTGAACATATTCTACAGAATCCAGATTGGATAAAAGGATTGGTATTATTCAAAATATATTTCTCCTTAGGGTATTGTGTCACTCAGGCTCAGTGCGACGGGAGCAGCGTGATGGAGACTCGGGGAATCGTCCGGAGTCATAGTTGGTTGCTTTTGAGCAAGTGTGGTGCTCACAGGAGACAGAACATGTTTGATTGCGAAGGCAGTGCAGGTTCTATGGGTTTTTGAGGGCTGCTGGCTGCAGGACACACCGAGGTTCTGCTGGAGGAGCCTGAGGTCAGGAGAGGCCGATAGAGCTGGGGCCAAGTGAATGGGTGTCCGCCTCATCTTCTCTCAGTGCAGCGTTCGGTCCTTCTTCTTCTTGTTTCTTCTTGTTGGCTCTGGGCTAAGGAGGCAAGGTTAAGTGTTGCCCCTAAATACTAAATGTAGGAGTATTACATGTAGGTACAGGTAGGGACCAAAGAGTCCCTTCCTTGGGGTGAGGACACCCTATTTTATGCCACTCTCCAGTGGGAGGGGTGCATATGCCTCACTCTGGTTGGCTAGGTCTCACATCTGCAAGATGGCGGGGACTGAGAGTTGTGCTTAACCTCACCTCCCCCACCTGAGGGGTGGGGTTGGCAAAGGTGGGCACACCTCTCTTCTAGATTTTGGTTTTCCCACCAATTCTCCTGCCCTAAGTGGGGGTCAGAACTGGTGGGGCCCGTTGCTGGGAGCAGCAAATGACTGGGGTAGCTCACAAAGGCAGCACGCCTTTGAAGCTTCCCCTTCGTGGACCCTGCCCATCCTGGGGAAGGAGGCTTGGCACCTTGTTGCAGGATGTGCTCTGTTTCAGGACCCCAAGAGAGGCAGGCTCTCGACCCAGGGATACAGAAACATGTCTGGTGATTGCTGCTGGTGAGTAGTCAGTCAGTCAGGACACTAGAGTTAGATCATTTTTCATGGGGCATCTCTAAGAGGCCCTCTAAGTGCATTTTTTATTAAATCCCACAGCATCAATGAGGGCTTAATGTGCTGAGAAGTTTGATACCAAAGTTCCCAGTTTTCAGAAAGTCCATTATTGTACTGTTGAGTTCGTTATGACATCTTCCCATACCATATACTCTTTATGGCACTACTGCACTTACAATGTCTAAGAATTGACTTAGACACTGCAGGTGTACAGAGTTCATGCACCTGTACCCTCACCACTGGTATAGTGCACCCAGAAAGAGGGGTGGCTTACACTAGCCAGGGCAGTGGATTGTAGGCATGGCACCCAGGGATGTGTGCCATGTCGACTCTTCACTTTGTTCTGCACCAAAGCACGCAGCATGCAATGGCAGTGTGTGTGTGTGTGAAGGTACAGGGCCTCTACGGGTGGCACACTAAGTGCTGCAGCCCTTAGAGTCCTTCCCTGGCCACAGTACCCTTGGTACTTAGGGTACCTTTCACAAGGGACTTACATGTGGCCAGAGATTTGCCAATTGGAGTTTGCAACAGTACAGTTTTCGGGAAAGAACATAAGCCCCGGGTACCTGGTTGGCAGGAACCCAGGGCATACTCAGTCAAAGTACATCAACATTAGGCAACAATTAGGGGCAACCAGGCAAAAAGGGGGCACTTTCCTACAGTGAGCATGCATGATAGAAGACATTCTTCTAATCTTGGAACGCAAAGAACAGGATTTTTTTAAAGTGATCTCACATTAATATGTCTTGATGGGGGAGAGTACAAATGGTGAAAATTAACATGCTCCCCCCCCATTTCCTATATAAATCTTTGGCCTGCTACTACTCTGGGTGCCTAAAACCCTACTAGCAGGTTTAGAAGCCAAGATTCAGTTCAATATCGGGCGTAGGCGTAATACGTGCATCCAAGCCTCATTGCTTTGGACTGACATGTCATCTGGAGGCCTTAGGGTACCTCCTCTCACCTCCTACAGCCTGGCCTTCTACTTCTCTGATATTAAGGCCCACCTGCACTTTGATCAAGAGACCCTGTTCTGGTTATGCCTGGAGCACTACCTTTCTCACGATGGGACCACACTGCTGCCCCGTATCGTTCAGCCAACGGCTCAAGTGTGGCCCAAATCTGATACTGGCAGTAATAGACTGAGCATGGTGCGAAGCACACCTCCCATTGGGAGTGCCATCCCTACTTACACCAAAAGTCCCAATTAGACCAGCTGGAAACATTATAGGACAAAACTCCTGCCCCCTGACAAGTGCTGAGGGTGTTAAACTACTAGGTGTGACCTCCAACATGTTCTGTGGAACTGCCTAGCCATTGCCCCTAATGGACAATCGTTTGGGGCCAAATACGATGGTGTAGTGCCCTCCAGAGTACCCCCGCACCCTACCTTGCCCTCATCCTTGACTTCTCAGATCTGCCAGCTCGACCTCTACCAAACACAGAAGGCTTGCCACATCGCTCGCCACAGTCAAACTCTGTATACTCCCCACTGATGACAGACCACTCTTCCCTCATTGAACGAATGGCTGCTTGAACTGCATCATATAGCAGGATATGATAAACTCACCTACAAGATGAAAGACCAATCTCACATTTTTAAGGCACTTGGGGCCCCTTCATGATGGAAATGGCAATGGCTTCCACCTGAACCTCTTCCCTGGTATGAGATACAATGTGTCAAGCTGGGAACCAGACCCCGATACCACATAGACAAAGGGACATCTGGCCAGCTCACTACTGCCGGCACGTCGACTCATTTGCCTCCTGCCAAATTCCCCCTTTCCCATCCCCCTATGTAAAGCCCTCTTTGTCTACTAGAAGGGTATAATCTACGGAACAAAGACTCCCTACAAACAGAGGGACTGGACATTGCAGACTGCAACAACTTTAACTCTGTTCCCTTGAAGTATCATAACATGTTGCTTGGACTTTTTGCCACAACAGCCAGAGCTAATCTACTCTGCATGCTATTGTACCCCTCTGTACCCTCCTTACTATTTGTCTCCTGAGGAGCTCCTGCTTTTCTATATGACACGCTGTTGTTAAATCTCCAACAAATTAATAAATGCTGCAATAAAAAAAGTAGAAAAGAAATTTAAGGCAGTAATACTGGAATTACAAGAGTGCAATCTTCTATGTTTCCCAGTTGACTCCAAAAATAGGTGGCATGCACTGGAATGTCTGGAAAAGGTAGGCCATTCTGATTTATTAATGGGATAGAAGATAGTTTTTACTAGTGGTTTTGTAAGTCCAAGAACTCACTCAGATCTCCAGTTGCTATCTGGTCATGTTTGGTTTGGCTTATTGAGTGTTAATGTGCTGTAATAAAATTATGTGGATTCTTTTTTGTGAACTGTATCCAGTGGACTATACACATTATATAATAGGACATTGAGGGGCATTTTGTTGTACTTATATGGAACTCCAGAGCCAATATATAATCTAAATCTATTATGGTTGTTTGCACCACACAGCAGCAGAGGCAAAGGACAAAAATAAAATAATAATAAAGCATTTTTATTAACATTTTATTTTTCGTCCTGAACTGGGAGCCGAGGGAAGGTTATGGCCACCTACACTGGCACTGCAGTTGCAGCAGCAGGGAGAAGGGGGAGAGGTGGGCACTGCCAAGTGCTCATGACAGTTTGGTAGGCCCTCTGGGGCCCGCCAAACCGTCATGTGCACTTGGCCTTTCTCCACCTAGCTGCATTGTATAGCTGGGTGGAAAAAGCAACACAGGCTCCCATTCAATGTCTGAGCGCCCTACTGAGGTGCTCAGACCAATCCCAGCGCTGCTCACATGTTGGGAATAGTATTCCCAGTATGTGAGCAGAACTGGGATTGGGAGCTGGGAGTCTGCACAGTGTGCAGCAGTTCCTAGACATCTGGGCGGAGAGGATGGGGAGAAAAAGCGGAGGCCATCAGAGCAGGTAAGTTAATTTTTCTTTCTTTCTTTCTTTCTATTTTTTTTTGTTGCGTTCCCACCTCCCTCCGCCCCACCACTGCACAAGACGAGTGGCTGCTACTGTGGAAAAGGGAGGGGTCAATTGATTAATGGACTTTCTGCACTGAAGCAGTCTGTGTATGCAAAAGTTTGATTTAGTTGGTTATACATCCATGCCCATTTTGGGAAGTGCTACAGTGAACCAGGACCAGCTCTCTGTTTACCAGAGGTTCAAGTGAATGTAATGTAAAAATTATTTTTCATTTTTCAGGTAAGCAGACCACAATTTTTTTCATTATCTCTTTTCTTGATTTTTACTTCACTGGGCATATATTAGAACTGAAGATTTTTCTTGTTCTTTTCACTTATTTATATTAAGACTCCTCTTTAGGGGAATAGATAGTTTCCTGTCTTAATTTTCAAGAGATTTATTATCCACTTTGAGAATGTTCTTCTTTCTCTCCAGATTAGACATCTTAGTTCATTCTAAGCCCAAGTGGTTTTGTGATTGTGTCTTTTGTACTACTGTACACCAAACAATGTAAATTATCTTCAGGTTTTAACTCTATCTTTAGCTTGTCTTTTGATTGGGTATGTGATACTATTGGGATGTTTGACAATAGTTTCAAAATGGTTACCCTATTCAGTGTGTTGTAGTACCCTTCAATTTTAATTGGATGAACATATTATACAATTATCCCTTATAAGACATTATAACAGGCACATCGCAACTCCGACCAGGAACTGGCATGTGGCCAGCACCCCCTGAAAGATACAATGGCATTTGCTTGTGACTCCCACACTATGCACTGCCCAAGTGAGACCAATGTGTACACATCTCACACAAAGTAGTTCTTGGTCGTAGGTGGCATGTGTGAAATGGCCTTCACACATACTCCAACCCCACCACAGGCCTGCACCCGGTTCACACAGACACTGCTCATTGCACCGGGCTGTGCCATTTAATCCGCAGGACTGGCACTGGGCAAGCCAGTGCCACTTCTAGCAGAGCCACTGACACCATGGCAGACCATCCCAAGCACATGCCGAGATCCAGTCAGATGGACCTGTTCCATGCACATCTGCTGCATGTACTGGGGCACTGCTGTTGGCCGTCTTGCAGATCAGTTACCGGCTGAGCTTCCGCCTTGCGGACGTCACCAGCGTTCAGCCTATGTTGCATTGTCACTCGTGCATATTTGAGTGGTCCGTGGATGTCTGCCTCTCCAATGTAATGGTTACTGACCTGGATTATGATGTTTGTGCGTGCCCCTTGTTGGCCCATGACCAGGAGTGTCACCATGATGGCCGTTTATGGCATGCATGGATGTTTGGCATGCAGGCTGGACACTGGACCTGGGAGATTGAACGAGTCCTCGTGTGCAGTGAGCACATTATGGCACTACCCGATTGGGCTTTGGTGCACATTGGGGCAGTGGTTGGACTCAGCACATCTGTCTGGGTCAGCTGATGGATTACGTCGACGACATGTCAGATGTGGTGGACGACGAGCACTCACTGGAGATGTTAGCTTACGCAGCTGCAGTTGGGTTCATGGACGAGTCACAAGGTACCCACAGCCACAACTGGATGTCACCCAGTGCACGTGTCCCAACGCCTGGTTGCATGTTGGGAATCTGGTTGCATGTCCCAAGACAACAGTGGACATGGCTGCTTTTGCCTGGACTCATGATCCATGCGCGGACAACCGACGCGGGTTGGCACAAACTTGTGTTGGTGATGGACTCCCCCGAGGTGGACATGGGCGCTTTCCTACCTTCCTCATTCAGAAATGCTGCTGCATTGTTCGGCAAATCATGGCTCTTCTCTTGGCCGTATTGACACACACTTGTTGATAAAGTTACTGCATTTTCACTTGTCTCCAATGGTGTTATGTCTTGATTTGTATGCCAATGTGTATGTCACGGACTCTTTGGCTCCCTGCCATACGTGCATTGCTACCCCATCAGGACTGTGGGTTTGTACTTGTGCATTGTCATGTCTGTGTGTCGTGCTTAGCCAGATTCATGTGGCCGTTTACCGGCACCAGGGGGTGCATTTGTGTCCTGTGTTCGGTTCTGCAAATGTTAGTGTTTGTGCCACATTGTGTTCGAGGTTGTGGTGCTCTGCTTCCTATGTGTGTGTGCTGCATTGTGTGGGAGATGTCCCTTCAGCTCTGATTTGGCTCACCCTTCTCCCCTTCAGACAGTGTGGTTTTCACTTCTGTGCGTGTTCTGTGGTGTGATATTGCCGGGTTGTGTGACTTATGCTCTTCGTTGGTATTGTCCCTCTGGGGCATGATTTGTCTGCAGTGGTGCTGAGCTTAATTGTGCATGTGTGCCTTTGTGCCCATCTCCCCCAGGTCCCTGCTGGCTCCTCTCCCTGTTGCTGTGGTGTCTGTGTTGGGCATTCTCCGGTCCCCGAATCATGCCACTGTCTCCAGACTGATGTGGTCAACACCATGTCATCCAGCTCCTAGTGTGGCGCCGGACTCCCACCTCCGGTGTGCATTGCTGCCTTCCTATTGTCGGCGTGTTTGATTGTGCGTTTCGCATCAATCCGGATGTTCTGGTTTTCTTCCATTGTCCACCTCCGCTCTCAGGCTGCATTCACCTTGTCCAAGATGGCCTGCCATGTACAATGTTTTGTTGCCAATGGGGCTTGTGGGGTTGTGGGCTGGCTCGGGTTGCCTCCATTGTGCTTAGCTGTTGTTTTCTGTTTGAATTGTTTCTTTTTTTCATGCTTTTGTTGTGCATATTCCCACCTGCCATGTGTGTCACGGGCCTGGTGGGGCTTAACCCTGTTTTCCTTATCGCGAATGGGCTCTTCATATTTTTTTTTGTGTTTTTATCTCCGCCGAGGTGGTTGTATCGCGGACATTGGCTGCGGTTTAGGCAGACTATCACATGCTACCACCTTGTTGTGAATTCCACATTGACAAAGGGTAATTTCCCCGCGAAAGGCTGTCATGTGTAAAGGTGCATTAACATTTTTGGGTGATATTTAGCACACGTTCTTGTGAATATACCCCTAAGTCTTGGGCTTTGACAAGGCCATTAAGGGCGGGTTATCAAAGTCACAGGTTTGGCACTCCAGGGCCCCAGGAATGGGCACAGTCACCAATGGCCACATTCCTCCTAACTGTGTCAGTCTTTGCCCAGGTTACTATTGTACCTTACAAAAGCAATACCCGACATGATAACTGAAATATTTTTCCACATATAAAAGTGAGGACGATGTGCTTTTATTGTACTTCACAATGAAATATGAAAGTATGAACAGCCCAGTTTTCTCTCAACTTCAGCAACCACGTTCTTTTCGTTTTCACCTCTGTCTAAGGCATATTGTGTTTGGAAGTTTGCGAATGTTCCTGTTCAGCATCTTAATATCAGAGAAACAAGCTAAGAATGAGAACCCTAACCTGTTCCGCAACCGAATTGCGGAAGCAAAGTGGTGCTCCACACTACTCATTTTGCGGTAGACAACGAGGCTCTCAAAGGTCAGATGTGGGAAAGGTGAAGGGGGCATCTTCTTGCACGCGATCAGATCTGCGATGATAGCTGGGTTATGAAATACCGAAATAGAACAATCAAAAGAGAGAGTTCAGTTTAGTGCAATACTGCATATCTGTGTAACCCAAGTGTGATGCCAAACAGAAATGGGGCAAAGAGCACCCAGGTGTATAACTTCACAGTTCTAAGATGGAATTGAATGACGTCTATTTAGAAGAATTATTGGAGTCAGAATAAAATATTTAATTTGAAGAAGATGGCACTTTATAATCTTTAACTAATGTACTGCGTAGTCATGGCTGCCCCTGATCATGTGTAAAGGAGTTTAGGTTCAAGAGGGTTTTTAGGTTTAATGGTTTCTTTAAGTGAGTCATGCTTGATAACAATGACTCAGCTATTTTGCTATGTATGTTTCTTACTTTTAATTAGGTGTGACTCAGCTTCCCTGCAATGTACACTCTGTGCTTCAATTAAACACTGTCTGATAATTGGACTCTGTCATGCAATTAGTTTCTAGAATAAAAATGTTTTCTTTCACTTTACTCATAGGGCCTCCTTACGAATTAGTGAAGTTGAATTACTGCGTGGGATTCCACTCAGCCCAACCACAAGGGGTCCAGTAGTTTTGCACCATGTTTTCCCAGGCGCAGGAACACCAAACCTGTTTTCACCAGCTTGAGGCCTCGGCTCCAATAGCAGCTATTTCTGCTCACTCAGTCCCGGCTGTAATTTTCTTCTGGCAAAGTGTAAGCTTGCAATACTCCCTCCCCTCTCATTACTCTTCTTCCATTTCTTTCCCATACCCTTTCGGCCCTTCTCCCTTCCTATCTTCAAATCAGGCACTCCCACAGACATTTAGCACCTTCTCAAAGCAGGTGGTAAATGTATGCATTAAATCTTTCAGAATAGGGAATACCATGTGGAATTCTGCACAGTAACGCCATGTTCACACAGTTATACCCCATTCTGAGGGGATTGACTAGTAAATTCACGCTGCTGGTGAAGTGTTACTACACAGTAATGATAATTACATGCACAGAGTTTGTACCCCACCAGTACCGCACAAGTTGGGGGTATTATGCACAATAACCATACACTTTTGTTTATTTTGCAGGAGCCACACCTTCAATGGCCACAGAGATCTTGTTTGCAAACAGGAGCTCATGGGACTCACTCATGGGTGTAAAATCCAGTGAAGTTTAAAGATTTCAGCTCATCTAATGTGATGTATTCTTATAGGTTCTGTATCGATCCCCCTATTCCTGACCCTGTTCTGGTTAACAAGTTAACTAGCAGCCATCCCATGATGCAGAAACCGTTATCTGATTAAGCCACACTACGGCACAGGAACGTGTTATCTGATTAGGTCATAACGCTTGCCATCTAATTAGACAAGCGATATTCCTCCAGCCCCTGATAAGGCATACGGAGTTCTCAAAACAAATCAAACCTATGACAACCTGGGAAAAACCCTGCGACCATTGTTTTGATTTCATCGAGAACTTCAGCAAAAGAATGTGCTAACGACCAAGTCGTATGACATCCTTATTGACGTATCTATGTCCATCCTTACGTCAATCTCGGCACCTTACAGGTATAAATATTACCGGTATTGCCTTAAGCAAACACACGCGGTGGTGACGAGATCGGAGCAGCCAGACTTGCCGAAGCCCAGAGCAGAGCAGACCCCGCTGGCGCAGCCCCGCCTTCCTGACGCGCTGAGAACGAGACGCTGCTTTCTCCTGCCGAGAAATCCAGCTCCGGCGCTTCCGGGTAGCCCTCGCAGGCAACCTGGAATATCGAGACCAGAGACGAGAGATACCATCCCTCATTCATCCTAGATTCAAGGTACGGAACTGAATAACCCCTTGCAGAGAATTCTTGAGTCAGTCACTTGGCAAAACAAACTTAACTTAAACTGCTACTTTCTATTCCCGCCCACGTATTAGGCTTAGGTCAGGTACACCGGGGTAGGCGTAGTTAGAAACACCAGTTGAGTACGATTAGTCAAATGTATATGTGTATGTATCTATTTTATCCATTTTAAACCACCTTATGGCTTAGAAACCATATAAATGTTTTTACAGTATTATTTTATACTTCTGCTTTTATTGTATGCACTTTACTTAACCATAAGTATTGCGATAATATCGATCCATTTCTCTTGTATGAGAAAAGAGACTGATCAATAAATAACATCTTTTATTGAACACGCCCGTCTCTTCCTTTTCTCTACAATCTGGTGAGACTAAGAATGCACGTACTGACTGAGTAAAATAAGTTGTCTTTTGTTTTCACACGACTCTAGAGATACACTCTTGATTAGGGGAGAGCAAAGTTGTCATGTTCTATGGTTGTCAGAAACTAAATCCCTTCTTGTCTATCCAGGGAGGTTCAACTCCTCCTTGCCTATTCGAGAAAGTTTCTAGTGAACTCTGAGCTAGCTGGCAAACCCAAAACTTTAAGTCTAATATCGACAATAGAAGACCTAGTTAACGTCTGGTCTAGGCCTATACTATTGAACGTATTATTCCAATGCGCAGAGCCTATTGGGATAATAGGAACTACACTACATGGCGCCCAAACGTTTGGAAAGGCGATAAAACTAACGCAAGACATTAGAGTAACTCAGTCGTGCTTTTTCACTCAGACCCCTTTTTTCCCATAATACTCCAAAGACGTCTGGAGTGGGTGAAAGGTCATATCCGCCAAACCTCGCAGGAGGAAACTCCTATGTATGGTTCTTGGTTTAGTCAACGTTGAAGGATACACTGTTCCAAAATATTGTGCATCTAATCTTTGTTCCCATAAGAAACCTGATCTGCAAACAAACAAAATAACCTTCCTGACAGTAGAATGTCAGACACTGAAGAAGAAAGAGAGATAGCTAGAGTAGCAGCTGAACTCGTAGCAGCTGATAATACTATGCAAGAAGCAGACCCGGATATAATACTCATCCCGGTCAACAAAAGGAAATCTATAACTTTAAAACTTATAGAAAATGGACTGACACCTAGAGGTGGCACAGTCATATTCGTAATAGAGGCACACGAATATCGGCAGACAGAGGTATTCTATTCATGGATACACTTTCCAGCAGCAAATGCTGTAACAAAGGTCTTCCACTATTACAAAACAGAGGAACCTCCTGATGAATACACTCCTTTTGAGGAGGTGGAAGTACCACTTAAATTTCAAGAGCACGCGCTCTTGTTTAATGGCGCCCTAAAACACAACAATCACATCACCAGGCTCGGTCCATTAGGTAGACCAGGAGCAACGTGGCCGGTCCTAGCCGGATACACACCACATCCAGACATCGAAAGAATGTCTGCAGCAGATCTTCTAATACAACTAAAACAATTAATAAAAGTACATAGACAATTAGTCCAATATGTAATGCGGACTTCAACAATCCAACCAGCAATTAAAATTCCACAGCTGACCCCTCATCAGGGGAACACAAATAAAATTACACCACAGAACATACAGTCCTGCCTAGGTAAAGTACCAGCTAAAAGGGAACAAATACCATTCTGGTTAGCACAAAAAATCACCCAAATAGAGGCGGTGTTTCCAGACACCACCCCTGTGGATAAACACAGGATTCTGACTATCTGTCTTCCAATGGGAATCGCACCACACGTGGAGGACTGTGACACTTGGGGTACAGTCTTTGCTTCCATTTACACAAAAACGCATGGTGTTCCATCCATTTCGGTAATACCAGATGTGCTAAAACAAATTCAAGACGAATACGGTCCAGAACCCGCTTTAACTCTTGGTATGAAATTACTGAAAGACTTCAAGCAGGTCTCGGCTATATTACTAGCCAATATAAAGGGAGAAGCAGCAAACGTGGCGATCCGCCAAAGGTTAAAAGAAACAGATATAGCAGACCAACCAGCTGAAATTGCCAGAATTATAGAAAAATCCTATGAGGAACTAGGTAGAGATAGTTTAGGTGGAATACCAGTAAAACCCCAACTGATTGAAAGTCCTGAAAAAATATTTATTAAAAATCATCTAAACAGTCAAAAGAAGAACTGGGATGGAAACAAACAATCCAATCCAAAAGAAAAGAGATTCCAGTCCAGAGGAAGGTCTCCTCGGCGGAGAGAAAGATCTCCGGACCAAGGACCCAAGTCTCCCCAAAGTGAGCCCTCTGTGAAAAAATACAACCTTAGAAATAGGGATAATATAAAGAAACCGGATAGATATCAAGATTTTGATACACGTCCCTCTCAATCTTTTCAGACTTCCTCGCAGAAATCGGAAAGAAGAGGACGATCGGAACCCAGGGAAGGGAGAAGTGTGGCTCAGGGGTTAGAGGCAGCAGACCCGGAAGCTGAGATTGGTCCTGGACCAGGGTTCAATTCCCCGCCTCGGCGGGTCTTGGGCTAAAAATTCCACGGACTCGATAATTCTCGCCCCGGTGCCTCCTCGACTCATGGGTTCACACTCTGCGACTCTGGGCAATAGCTTGCTTAATCTCCACAACGGCCCCTCGCGGCGGGATGCCTGACTTTCACCTTGTGGATACCCTGCTATCTCACAGGGGAATACCAGGACGGGTTCCCTAAGCAAGCGCCGGGAAACCCACTGCGGGTAGCTGTGCGCTATATAAGCTCAACTACATTTACATTTACAACTACAAGGGCACGTCAAGTCCAAAGACAAGGAACCTGCTCATCCAAATAGGAAATTACAATTTCCAAAAAAGAAGGTAGCCAGTATTAAAGTAGTTAACAATGCCGAGAATACTGAGGACACAACTGAAAAACGGAGAATGGGCTCAGACAATGCTAGACAGCGCAGCAGAAGTGAGCATAGCTCGCAAAGTCCTTATGAATCATCTGGAGACCGTGGACACGAATGAATATCTTCAAGTGGAAACTGCAGACACCAGAGTTAGCAAACCTCACAAAATATATGAAATAACGTTACGTATAGAAGGGGATAAGACTAGAAAAATAAGGGGACTATTTTGGGATAATCTCTCCAAGGGCTATGACATCCTTCTAGCTGAAAAAGACTGGCCACCAGAGTTTGTCAGGGACTGCCCTCATGGCGAAGAAATAATTATGCCTGCCTTCTCAAATCATATCCCAATTCATAAAAAATACACACTTGCTAGAAAGTGGGCAGTAGCTCAAGCTCCTGCTTTATATAAAAATCACGTAGGATGGGATAAGGACTCTCCTCCTCACAAAATACAGTTAAAATCACAACCTACTGCACAAAGACAGTACCCAATTAAGCAAGAAGCTAAAAAACAGGTAAAAGAAATCCTAGATCAATTAGAATACCAGGGGGTGATTGAAACTTGCACCTCACAAATGAACAACCCTTTGTTTCCTGTCTCCAAACCAGACAATTCATATCGTCTAGTTTTGGATTACAGACACCTTAACTCATGTTGCAAAACTTTTGCAGTGCAAAACTCGCATAGTGCAGCGCTAATGAATAACATAGTGCGCAAAAAATACAAAACAACATTAGACATCTCTAATGGATTCTTTTGTCAAAATATAGCACCAGAGAGCAGATATTTGTCCGCGTTCTCAATAAATGGCGCTCAAAAACAATTCTGTCGGTTACCCCAAGGGTTCAAGAACAGCCCAGGATTATTCTCAGCAAGAGTAACAGAGTTACTACAAACATATGATGATGAAGCATTATCGTATGTCGACGACATATACCTAACAGATGATGACTTGGATACTCACTTGAAGAGAGTGAACACCATAATACTTGGGTTCGCAGCAGAGGGTTACAAATTCAACTTT
Organism: Lissotriton helveticus; assembly: GCF_964261635.1. NCBI lineage: Eukaryota > Metazoa > Chordata > Amphibia > Caudata > Salamandridae > Lissotriton > Lissotriton helveticus. The sequence goes on along the minus strand of NC_136069.1, from coordinate 401,601,891 downwards.
AAAAAATCTAGAATTGCCCATCTAACAGTCCTGTTCTTAGGATATGAATTATCAAGTGAAGGCAAAAGCCTGGCTGACAATTTCCTAGAGAAATGTGCCGTACTCCAAGCACCTAGAACACTAAAAAACCTACAGTCAATTCTAGGCTTCCTAAATTTCGGAAGAACATACATTGCAAATTACGCAGAAAGGGTCAAACCCCTTTATGATCTAATAAAACCAGATTTTAAAAGAACCAATTGGACTCAAACACACACAGAAATTTTGAGATCCTTACAAACAGACATGTTAATTAAAACAAAATTAGAAACACGTGATAACACACGCAATCTTGTGATTCGAGTCATCCCAGGAAGATGCGGATTCACATACCTGACCTCTAACGAGGGAGAAAAGGTACCAATTGCATTCAAATCACACTTATACACTAAAGCTGAAATGAAATTTAGCCCAACGGAAAAAATTCTTACTGCAACACAGACAGCTATAGCAAAAGAACGAGCCCTGGCACAAGGTAAACGAATAATAATCGTGACACCATTACCAGCCTTGGAGGCGGTAACAAAGGCAAGCATTCCGAATGCTAAAGCACTACATCCAAGGTGGATACAGTGGGCTAATTCTCTTGCTGCAACAGACGTGGTATACGAATTTGATCCCAATTTAAAAACACAAGAATTTCTCCAATACGAATTCGAATGTCCTCCGCCGACCGAAATTCTGCCTCTAGATCATTACGGCTGTATAATATATACAGACGGATCAGCACAACCCGCAGTGGGGGGTAAACAAGCTTACAGTGCTGCGTGGGCGATTGTTAAAGGTCGCTGGCACGAAGGAAAATTTAAACCAGCTATCACCAAAACACAATCTCTGGGAGACTGTATAGCTCAGCGAGCTGAACTGCTAGCATTCAAGATGGCGCTTGAAAATACCTATCGAGAATTCCCCACACTCATAGTGTGCGATTCGTATTATTGCGTCCAGTCTTACAATGAATACTTGCAGATCTGGCTTCAGAATGGTTTTAAGGATGCAAAAGGAGGCACAATCAAGCATAAAATGCTCTGGGAACAAGTAGTTCTTTTACAGAAAGAACTACCAAAGACTCACGTGATACATACACTGAGTCATCAACGTGATGGCGTTCACGTTGCAGGGAATTCATTGGCTGATGAGGCCGCGAAGGCAGCTGTGCAAACGGCTTCCGTAGCTGCCATCACACGGTCAAAAACAAAAATAGACAGCGAAATATTACAGGCTGTCAGCGCTACAGAAAAGGATTCAATAGAAACACTCCCGAAAGGCTTTCCAGTAAAATACTCATACATAACTGATGCAAACAATGTTCCTTTTGCTCGAATCCCTGGAGTGGGGGATAGGGCAATTCCAAACATGGAACATAGGTTAGGACTAATAATAGCGGCACACGAAGGGCTCGCTTCTGTACATGCTGGCGTCTCAGCCACAGTATCATTGTTAAAACAGAGATACTGGTGGCCACAAATGAGAAGACAAACAAGGAACTATGTTTTAGAATGTGAAATATGTCAAAGAATGAAAGTATCAACGGTGAGACGACCAGCGCAGACGCCCCTTCTAATCTCAGATAAACCATTAGCCTGTGTCTATCTGGACCACTGTGGTCCCTTACAAAGGGATGGTAACTATAAATATATTCTGGTCGCAGTGGATTCATGCACGAGATTCATATGGATGTGGCCCCAGCGCTCGGCTGACGCCAGAACTGTTATAAAAGATTTGCGGGTCTTTATCGGCACATACGCAATTGGCATGCTGCATTCTGACCAGGGTCCTGCTTTTAGCTCTCGAGCTTATAAGGAGGCCATGACCAGCATGGGCATTGCATTGCGGTACTCTTGTCCATTTCACCCTGAGGGGAACGGAATTGTAGAAAGAAAAAACCGTGACATAAAGCAATCTATAACAGCAAAGGTATTAGGTTCGGGAGCTGGGTGGGTCAAACATCTAATAAGTGTCCAACGTAGTCTAAATAACCTGCCAAGAAATTCTCTGAAGGGATTCAGTCCGTACGAATTATTGTTTGGAACTAGGATGTTAGTCTTAGATCTTGACAGTCAGACTTCAGTGGTAAAGGAAAAAAGCTTTGATATCAAAGATCGTTTGGCTATTTTGCAGGACTTAAACAAAACAAGAAAAGACCTGAGCAACATAAAGTTGAAACAGCAGCCAACAACCACTGAAGAACCACCACCTGTCCCAGCAAGACCTGTCTGGATTCCAAAAGTCGGGGATCTAGTCAGAGAAAAGATCGCGGTAAAGAAGGAATTTGGGCCTTCTTACAGAAAAGCAGTTCCTGTCTTGTCTATTAACGGGACAAGATCAGTTGTACTACCGCCGCTTGCTGGTAAAAAGGAGAACCGAGTTGTATCCATCGACCTGGTAAAACCACAATCATGTGGCCGATAACAAACAGTAGGCCAAGTGGACTCCCGATAAGTAGTAGAACACCAAGATTTGCTACCAATACAGAGGTCCAAACTAAGAGGCTAATCACATTCAAAACGCCTACAGAAGAACAACAAGGACTATGCAACAATGCATTGGAACTTAAACCTCTGAAAACCCAAATAAAAAGATTTAGTATAGACACACCAACCTACAATGAAGTAACAAACGAATATGCAAGAAACAGTAATCCTGAAGCAATTGGAACAATTGACAGAACTGCATCCGGCTACTTCATAAACTTCGATGATTCCTCTGAAGACCTAAGTGAATCAAAAACACAGCCATCAACAAAAACCTTTAAAGATAAAGCTAAAGAACTTTTGAAACAGCTGAAAGAAACATATCTGATTTCTCCATGGATTGAATTTTGGGTGGGCTTTGGTGCATTTATCCTCATACTTTGGCTCATCATGGTACTAACTTTGGGACGCTTCATTGAGGGAAAATATGCTAAAATGGACACAGCAAGTCAGAAAATCAACTTGATCCTCAAGCCACACACATCTTCACATGTCGAGAAAAGAGAACTTTCTTCAGTCAACTTCACAGCCAATCCTATACCGGGTGGGGTAGCATGGGACAATACTGACTACGAAATTTATGGTCCGGTTGAGATCCTGAAATATCCACACCAAATTAAGATCTCATTGAGTGACTTTGTAAAAACAAGCTCATTTGCTGATGATTGGGACTTTGAAAGTATAAATAATATGATGTCTGACTTAGTGATGTCTGCTAAATTTACCAAACATGATTATTTGCAGGGTTCGACTAATTATGATAGTATGTACTGTTACAACCACTATGGTAACCATTTTCTACATAAATCTGCACAACCTAGAAATGTTTTAAATTATAATCAATGGGAACATTGTGCAACCCCTCCAAAAGGAAGCTCAAGAACCTTTTACGACAAATATTCATACTTTTCAGGGTTCAACACAAGTAATGCTGAAACATTTTATTTCAAATTGTCAAATAAGAGAGGGACAAAGACCATGCTAACAAACACGAAATTGATATATTCAGACTCATTTTTTGAACAAATGAATACTTTTGGTTTTGATTATTGGGACAAAAATGTTGAAGTTAAAAGTGTTTGGGGTACAAAAGAATGGCAAGTACAAGGTATAGAATCATTGTTTAGAGCCTGCATGATCCCAGAACAAATTATATTTTTAAATGACACTGTTCAACAAACCACCTGTCTTGGCTTAGCCAAAATCAAAGACTTAAATAAACCGTCTATTCCAAAGCCAACAATGGACAGCAATAGCTCTACAGATGAAGAGATAGACGTAAACTATATATTAAACCAAAACAGAACACATCCTGATTGGAAACAGTGGTTGATCTGGCCCACAGATACTAATAACTGTCAAGACAGATTCCTGAACAAAAAACTGGGGTTCAAATTGACCAGGCCAGACCCTAGATATTCCCAAAGACAACACCCAGGGATAATAACCACCTACAGTGTGGGCAAATTATGCCTTCAATGGCTACAAACTTCCACACTGACAGAAATTAAGCAACACCTAACTTTACTTACTGATGGTGCTGACTTGCGTGATTTCATTATGGGACCGCGCAAACAGCGTCAAAAACGCTTCATAGCAGCCTCTGTATATGCAGCTTACAATGAGGCCTGGAAGCTAACTCAAATTGAGACAGCAGAAAGTATACGGGAAATTGACCGTATTAATTTGGAAAAATCACTTTCTGTAGTGGACAATGGGTTAATGACTCTGTCCTCCAGAATTTTTTCTTTGGACAGCATTGTGTCTTCAGCAATCGACATAATATCGCAAAACTTACTGTTGTTACAACACGGTCAGTCTCAATTGCGTTCTATTGTACAGCTTGGCTGGACGTTACAAAATCTGCGTTCAGGCTATGTGCCTTGGCGTTTAATCAACACAACGTCACTATTCAATATCTTTAACCTTACTGATAAACAAATCAGTATGGCACAAAAGGGTGCTGATTATACAATCCTGAGCATTGAGAAACTCGAGAGATTACCAGTGACAATGTCAGAACGACCTGTCAGTGAATGGATAATACATGGGATAATTAATATTCCAATATCAACCTTCAGGTTTCAATACTGCCAAAAATATATACAGGCTGGCATGTATGAAAAATTGGGAAAAGGGTACATTAAGACAACATGGAACTTGCCCTATTCACATGCATGTGTCCGTAATAAAGGACAGAAAGTGTTTCTTAGTGGCAATAATTGTGCGATGTCACTAAGCGGTACACTTCTGTGTAATGGAATTAGTTTGCATGGAGCCTGTGAAGGGAACTCAAATAACCTTTCATGTCACCAGCTAGGCGCACCTGCAACAGAGATAGAACCATTCCTTAAAAGACTCTATAACGGGAGTTACATTCTAATTGTGGATCGCAGATGTTGTAGTCTTATGCCCGGGACTCCTTATCTCGTAACTACGACTGCGAAGGTCATGTGCTGTGGACACTCATTGTTCCCCAGCTCCTTTCCAGACAGGGAGGCAAGGGCATGGCCTAACTTGAAAATTACTTCTATTCGAATAGATACTTTAAGCAGAATGAAAACAGTGCTTCTTCAGACGCCGACCAGACTCACGTCATCAAAAGAAACGTATGATCTCCTAGTCGCAAGGACGACTGCAGAGATTCACTCATTGTTATCAACTAATTCCCCCATACATTTCGCAGAAATCCTGAATGAAATCTTAAATATTTCTGATACCAGTGGAGTCTCAAAAGTATTTAAGACAGTATTTTCAATGGCATTAACACCATTCAAAGCCATACTGGGTATTTTTCCAGACTTCGTCCATTCGATTTTTGGCGGACTTCCCCTCATTTTAGGACTAATTGCAGGAATCCTATTCTTGGTCCTTATATTTCGTTATGGCAAACCGTGTCACAGACAAAACACCTGCGACAAGGGAAGAAACAATCCGAGCCATTGGATACCGGGACCGGATATCAAAAATCCTGGGACTATCCCGGCTTAGAGACCTGAACATGACTTGGTTTCTTTCATTTCGACCAATGTGGCATCGATGTGTTTTACCTGTATTAAGGTGCTTGCTGTGCGGAGAAGAATGCGTGTTGGACACCTGTCTGACGCTACAATCGGATACGCCTATGGATGCAGAAACATTGTTGGGTCCGATAAAGGCTCATGCTTTGTGCTGCCCTCAACGGCTGCCAATCCTGATGACGGCAACTTCACCACTACGATTAAGGGGTAGTGGAGTTCAAGATGAAAGCAGCATCGATCAGGTACGACCTTCTGTCAGCAATACTAATCAAAACGTCAATGGAGACAATCATGCGCACGAATGCATGGTTACACCTTTTTCCGAGTTAGTGGAACTCTCCCAGAAAGCTGTTGACAGCTTTTTCGACAGTCTAAATGATATGATGTTCTCACCAGAGCAGAAATAGAGACTTTTAAGCAAGCTAGCACACGGCGTTCCCAACACCCTGAATTTGGCCTTCAACTTAATAGCAAAATAACATGGACAATTTTCCCTCCAGTTCACGGACAGCGATTTTTTTCAGCAGCCCCAAAATATTTTTACGATTTTTCGGGACACTTATCTTCTGCTTAAAGTAAGAACTATTCTTAGAGAACTAGAATTTTCTATTTTTTAGAAACTTTATAGACATTAGCTGCCTGCTCGTATGTTCATAATTATTTTGATTTTTTTGATGAAATGGTCTCGAACCTTTTTCTTCTGTATTAAGAGCCATTTCATGTGTAAATTCTCATATACCAATTAGCAATAATGTATACATATGCGTGATTACTTTAGCATTATTCTACAGCTTGAGTGCATATAGTACATGTGAATATTTTTTCCGTATATTACATTATTCGAAATGCATTATATGTATTTTGGGGTGGTAAGGTATACACGATACTCTACAGTATGTTTTACTATGCCTAGATTCGTAAACATGGCCATAGTTAGCGTGGATATTATTTTTGGTTTGGAAATTTTACAACCCAGTCAAGGGACATTGCTGTGACTAGGGGATGTCACCCAATTTAGGGGCACGCTACCTACTCATACTTTTCAGCACTCACAACGGAGAGTGCACCCGAGAGAACGCAACAATTGATTACATTTTATGAACACTGTTAGATCTGGGGGTCTCTAGTTAGCAGAGGTAGGTACCACTGTCCAAATAGGGACCCTTGCTTCTAGTCAGGGCAAGGAGATGACCCTCTGAGATAACCCCTGCTCACCCTCTAGGTAGCTTGGCACGAGCAGTCTAGGCTAACCAGAGGCAATGCGTAAAGTATTTGTACCAACACTCACAGTAACACAGTGAAAACACCACAAACTGACTCCACAACAGTTTAGAAAAATAAAGGTATTTTTAATCTAAACTACACAAGACCAAAACGACAAAAATCCAACATACACAATTCAAGAATATGGTTTCAAAAAGAGTTCTTAAGGTTGCGTTAGAATTCCTTACGTTGCGATAGAATTCTCTACTAATGCGTGAAAAGTTCACAGTTGCGTCACGTTTACTCACAGTACCTTTTAGATGCAACAAAGTTCCAAAAGCAGAAGCTGGTGCGGTGGAAAACAAGCGATGCGTTGCTCCTGAGACCCTGGGGAGGCGATGCGACAGCCCCGCTGCAGCAGCGGGCGTGTTGCGACGAATCCGGTCTGTATGGGGAGGAAGGCCACTTGTATGGATTCCGGTGCGTAGGTTCCGTAGGAAGTCTGTTCTCGCAAAGGCACGATGCGACGATCTCGTAGGGGCTGCGACGATCTCCGGGGCGACGATGCGCGGTCCAGCGGGGATCCTCTCTCTCGCAGCTCCTCGATGCGTTGATTCTGCGACGATGCTCGCAGCGACGTGATGCGGTCCGCAAGCAAGCGGTGCGGCGATCTCACCCAGCGACGACAGGCTCTGCGACGATACTCGCAGCGATGTTCACTTCTCCCGCACCGGTCTGGTGCGTCCCGCAAACGAAGGATGCGACGGCTCTGGCAGCGGCGTCAGGCGCTGCGACGATCTCGACCTCCGTAGCGGCGGGAAACTTCTCGCACTGTCGGGGATGCGCTCCGCAAGCTAGCGATGCGACACTTTTCAAGTTCAAAAATCACTCAAGCTCAGTTTCAAGCTTCCCAGCTCAGGTACAACTTCCAGAGGCCCCACAACTGGATCAAGCACTCTAGGAAGGACAGAACTCTCTCAGCAGAGTTCAGGGAAGCTGGGGGGTGAAGTCCTTTTGTTCCTGGGACTTCAAAACAGGGAGCCAGCTCTTCTCAGGCCCTTGGAGATTCCTTCAAGACAGGGGACACAACTCAGCAGCAAGGTCCTTCCCCTCTCCTGGGCAGCAAAGCAACAGGTCAGTCCAGCAGAGCAACAGCAGGACAATCTTCCTTCTTCAGTTTCAGCTTTCTCCTTGGCAGAGGTTCCTTCTTGATTTCCAGGATGATCTAATTTTCTGTTGTCAGGGGTCCTGTACTTATACCCCTAAAGTCTTTGTTCTCTTGGTGCATGTGGGCCCTGAGCCCGGTCTGAACCAGTTCTGGGTGGATCCTGAGCACTTTGTTTTGCTGGCTGCATCTTTCGTTTCAGAGTGAGGGGCAGGGTCCTCAGCCGCCCAGCAGGGGGGTGGAGCCAGCATTGTGGAAGGCAGGCACAGCTCTATTCAGCCCAGGTGCTAACTCCTCCCACCACTCCAGTTGCAAATGCAGTCATTCAGCCTAGTGCTGACTCATCCAGGGGAATTCCCTCCTGGGGAATTCCCCAGCCCCTGTCACTCTCAAACCAGACAGTCAATACACAAACAGGCCTAGGCACACAGAAGGGTCAGACAAGAGAACAGCAACTTTCTAAAAGTGCTGTTCTCAAATACAGGATTTAAAAACAACCTTTCCCAAAAGATGTGTTATTAAATTCTGAGTTCAGGGATACTAGATACGTATGTCCTATCTTGTACCTATGGGAAGAAATGCTGTTAACCACTGTAGCCAGCATCCCCCATGTTAACCTATGGAGCAAGATAGCCTTACAGTAGTGAAATACGAAAATGGCTGCCATTCACTACCAGAGCATGTCACCTGCACTAGTACATGCTCTACCTTTTACATACACTGCACCCTGCCCAGGGGGGTACCTTGGGCCTTCCATAGGGGTGACTGATGTGCACAAAAAGGGAAGGGTTAGGCCTGGTCAGTGGGGACACTGACCAGGAGGACATGGCAGTTCTAAACTGCCCATAGGCACTGCAGTGGCAGGCCTGAGACACCATTTTAGAGCTACTCCTGTGGGTGGCACAATCAGTGCTGCAGGCCCACCAGTAGCATTTGTCATCACCAGCCCTGGCACACCCAGTGCACTTTACTAGGGACTTCATGGTGATACAAATATGCCAAACAGGTATATCCAATCAGAATAACAATTTACACAGAGAGCATATGCACTTTAGCACTGATCAGCAGTGGTAAAGTGCGCAGAGTCCTATTGCCAACAGACACGGGTCAGGAAAAATAAGGGAGGAAGAAGCAAAAAGTTTGGGGATGACCCTTCAAGAAGGGCCAGTTCCAACACAACCCCCTTCCAGCCTAAAGCCAGGGTAGACCAAACGATACCTCGATGGGATTCCCTGCTTAAGGCGATAGAACACGGAAACTGGCCCACACAGCAGGGCAGTCCTGTTCTATGCCATCCTAAACCCAGTTGGATCACTTTATCCATACTCTCAGGGTCCACCATGCCAATCCATGTGGAAACCTTCTCCTCACCTGTGGACACCACCTGTGCAGCACCTAACCTGAATTTACTCACAGGTGTGTCCCAACAGACAGACAGCAAGCCACAGTGACCACCAACAGGGATCAGGGGTGAGACCCAGGCCTCATGCCTCTCAGGGCTCTCAAACCTCTGTGGCGTCAGAGGGTGGGGGGCATTAGCCCCAGGTGCTGGGGACCCTTTGTTCACTCCCTCTCTTGTCAGGTCAGGTCTGACACTCTGGCACTGACCCACCAGTCCTGGACCTGTATCCAGCGGCTGGACAGGAGGCTGTGGTGGGCTTTCCCACACCCGGTCCTCCTCTTCCTTGGGGCTCTGTACCCTCCCACGTGGAGCGGTACCCCCTTCTAGAATAGTCAGGACACCTGTGGCAGGTATCCTGCACCATTCACCCACCAGGTCAGCGGTGCTATCCTGCAACTGGTATTCCAGGTCAGGGGGGACACCCCAGACCTGGCCCTCAAACCTAGGCTCCAAAGCCTCCAGGTCAGACAACACCTGAACCTGGCTTCCCCACCCAGGGACTAACCCCTGCAGTGGAACACTTGCCTGGCGCACCAGGACTTCACTCACTGAGGTGCCTATACTGGTAGACAGTACCCACCTGGCCAACACAACGGTGTGGCCCAGTCCACCCCCAGGGTGAGACTCCTGCCCTCCTTCCAGGGGCAACCCTGTCCACCAAGACAACAAAGAACACAACTTTCCTTCCAGTTCAGGACCTCCCTCCAGCAACTGGTCTCCCAACCGAGGGTTTAACCCCTCAGGTTGTACCGGGGTCAGGGGCGAGGGCTCCCTCCCTCTGCACCCCCTTCCAGAGCGCTGCACCCTCCCTACTGGAGGGGTACCCCTGGAAACCATATTGGCCAGGACACTGGTTACAGATGTCCTTCCTTCCAGGTCAGGCAAATCCTGAACCTGATCTCCCAACCCAGGGACCAAAACCTGCGGTTGTGCATTTTCCTGGCACGCCAGGACTTCTGGGGACTCACATAGTACCCCCTTGAGGGTGACACATAACTCATGTGTCCTGTGACAGTCTGCCTGGTGCAGATCTCCCGACCCCTGTCCACCTGACAGCGCGGGAAGATCCCCCAGGACAGAAGTGAGGTCACCATGGTCACTCACTGGGGACTCAGCCCTTCCGACTGGTCCCTGACCCACTGGTTCTCCCACTGGGGACTCCTTCCCCCTGTCACCCCTCAGTCTGGACTTCTGTACCCTCCCAAGTGGAGCGGCACTGCCAGACACCAGAACTGATAGAGGCCTGGTTACAGGCACTCCCCGTTCCCCAGACACTAGGAGATCCTCCTCAAATGGCCTACAAGTACAGTCTAGGTCCCCAACCTGGTGTTCCCTTAAGGAACCCTACAGGCCCTGAGACTGGGTTTCGGGCACCATGGGACACACCGTCCCACACTCATTCCTTCTCCGCTGAGTCCGGACATGAGCCCCTACACCCCTCCCACTACACTGGGACCTAACTGGGCTACACTGAACCTCTTCCACCTCACAGGTCTGGAAGATATCTAAGCCACTCCTTTTGGGATCACTCCCCAATGCCTCTTCAGACCCTTTGGAATCCACCAAGAGGTCTGCCTCCAATGCAAGCTCTCTGGGGTCAGAGAACTCACACTCCACCGGGTGTTGGCATAGCTCTGGAAAACAGGGACTTAAAATATGCTCTCCAACAAATGAATCACACAGCCCCCCACAGTTGTTAACCAAGCTACCCTTTGCTTCACCCTCCAGTGCCTCACACAAATACCCCACACCACTCTCCTGAGACTGGCAAGACAGTATCTGACTGTCTCTGTCACACAACCCACACTCTTCTGGCTGGTCTTCACTTACACACACCAAGGTTTCTACCATGGGGGAACCCCTCTCTCTGTACCTCTCATCTAGAGTCAGTAGAGTGTCCCTCCCACCACTAGGAATATGGTCCCCTGTGCCAGTCCCCCAATCTAATTCAGGGACACTGCACTCCAATGGAACTACATCATAAACCTGAACCCCCTGGTGTATGTCGACCCCCTCCCTCAAGCCAGGCGCCACATCTCTGGGTGTTTGTACCTTTCTCTCAGCACTAGATATCATAAACATGCTGCCAACATCTGAGCTGGACTCCACCTCCAACTCAGCAAAGCTCCTTCCTTGAGCATCCCATTTTTCTTTCTGGGCTAAGGCCCACCGGATCATACCTTCCTTGTTTAGCCGGTCTAATTCTCTGCACCTTTGCTCAGCAGCAAGGAGCCACTCATCTTTCTCTTCCTCACTGTCAGAGAAGTCCTCCTCCTCAGAATCATCTGCTAATGTTGCTTCCCAAATTCTGGCCTCATGGGAATACAGGCATGCCTCAAGATCTCTCCTTGTGGAACCTTTCTTCACGGGCAGCCCCCTCTTCTTGCAAAAGGCTTTTATCTCCTCTTCTGTGTAGATGCACAGGTGGAAAAAGTTGACTTCCATTTTGGCAGGATTTTACAGGTGCAACATTAGCCAGAATCTCAATATCCAAAAAATACTTTCAGGAGGACACCGGAAAAAACAAACAGTATGTGGTGGCGTAGTGGTCTGCACTCACTAGTGATGTACACCAATTACTGTGGGTCTAGTACAAATACAAGTTCAAATCCCACCGCCTGACCACCAATGTTAGATCTGGGGGTCTCTAGTTGGCAGAGGTAGGTACCACTGTCCAAATAGGGACCCTTGCTTCTAGTCAGGGCAAGGAGATAACCCTCTGAGATAACCCCTGCTCACCCTCTAGGTAGCTTGGCACGAGCAGTCTAGGCTAACCAGAGGCAATGCGTAAAGTATTTGTACCAACACTCACAGTAACACAGTGAAAACACCACAAACTGACTCCACAACAGTTTAGAAAAATAAAGGTATTTTTAATCTAAACTACACAAGACCAAAACGACAAAAATCCAACATACACAGTTCAAGAATATGGTTTCAAAAAGAGTTCTTAAGGTTGCGTTAGAATTCCTTACGTTGCGATAGAATTCTCTACTAATGCGTGAAAAGTTCACAGTTGCGTCACGTTTACTCACAGTACCTTTTAGATGCAACAAAGTAACAAAAGCAGAAGTTGGTGCGGTGGAAAACAAGCGATGCGTTGCTCCTGAGACCCTGGGGAGGCGATGCGACAGCCCCGCTGCAGCAGCGGGCGTGTTGCGACGAATCCGGTCTGTATGGGGAGGAAGGCCACTTGTATGGATTCCGGTGCGTAGGTTCCGTAGGAAGTCTGTTCTCGCAAAGGCACGATGCGACGATCTCGTAGGGGCTGCGACGATGCGCGGTCCAGCGGGGATCCTCTCTCTCACAGCTCCTCGATGCGTTGATTCTGCGACGATGCTCGCAGTGACGTGATGCGGTCCGCAAGCAAGCGGTGCGGCGATCTCACCCAGCGACGACAGGCTCTGCGACGATACTCGCAGCGATGTTCACTTCTCCCGCACCGGTCTGGTGCGTCCCGCAAACGAAGGATGCGACGGCTCTGGCAGCGGCGTCAGGCGCTGCGACGATCTCGACCTCCGTAGCGGCGGGAAACTTCTCGCACTGTCGGGGATGCGCTCCGCAAGCTAGCGATGCGACACTTTTCAAGTTCAAAAGTCACTCAAGCTCAGTTTCAAGCTTCCCAGCTCAGGTACAACTTCCAGAGGCCCCACAACTGGATCAAGCACTCTAGGAAGGACAGAACTCTCTCAGCAGAGTTCAGGGAAGCTGGGGGGTGAAGTCCTTTTATTCCTGGGACTTCAAAACAGGGAGCCAGCTCTTCTCAGGCCCTTGGAGATTCCTTCAAGACAGGGGACACAACTCAGCAGCAAGGTCCTTCCCCTCTCCTGGGCAGCAAAGCAACAGGTCAGTCCAGCAGAGCAACAGCAGGACAATCTTCCTTCTTCAGTTTCAGCTTTCTCCTTGGCAGAGGTTCCTTCTTGATTTCCAGGATGATCTAATTTTCTGTTGTCAGGGGTCCTGTACTTATACCCCTAAAGTCTTTGTTCTCTTGGTGCATGTGGGCCCTGAGCCCGGTCTGAACCAGTTCTGGGTGGATCCTGAGCACTTTGTTTTGCTGGCTGCATCTTTCCTTTCAGAGTGAGGGGCAGGGTCCTCAGCCGCCCAGCAGGGGGGTGGAGCCAGCATTGTGGAAGGCAGGCACAGCTCTATTCAGCCCAGGTGCTAACTCCTCCCACCACTCCAGTTGCAAATGCAGTCATTCAGCCTAGTGCTGACTCATCCAGGGGAATTCCCTCCTGGGGAATTCCCCAGCCCCTGTCACTCTCAAACCAGACAGTCAATACACAAACAGGCCTAGGCACACAGAAGGGTCAGACAAGAGAACAGCAACTTTCTAAAAGTGCTGTTCTCAAATACAGGATTTAAAAACAACCTTTCCCAAAAGATGTGTTATTAAATTCTGAGTTCAGGGATACTAGATACTTATGTCCTATCTTGTACCTATGGGAAGAAATGCTGTTAACCACTGTAGCCAGCATCCCCCATGTTAACCTATGGAGCAAGATAGCCTTACAGTAGTGAAAAACGAAAATGGCTGCCATTCACTACCAGAGCATGTCACCTGCACTAGTACATGCTCTACCTTTTACATACACTGCACCCTGCCCAGGGGGGTACCTTGGGCCTTCCATAGGGGTGACTGATGTGCACAAAAAGGGAAGGGTTAGGCCTGGTCAGTGGGGACACTGACCAGGAGGACATGGCAGTTCTAAACTGCCCATAGGCACTGCAGTGGCAGGCCTGAGACACCATTTTAGAGCTACTCCTGTGGGTGGCACAATCAGTGCTGCAGGCCCACCAGTGCCATTTGTCATCACCAGCCCTGGCACACCCAGTGCACTTTACTAGGGACTTCATGGTGATACAAATATGCCAAACAGGTATATCCAATCAGAATAACAATTTACACAGAGAGCATATGCACTTTAGCACTGATCAGCAGTGGTAAAGTGCGCAGAGTCCTATTGCCAACAGCCACAGGTCAGGAAAAATAAGGGAGGAAGAAGCAAAAAGTTTGGGGATGACCCTTCAAGAAGGGCCAGTTCCAACAAACACTGAGTGCAAGTGGGATCATATAAGTTTCAAAGAACCATAACTGCAACACTCTGGAGTGTGCAATCCTGAGACCCAGTCAGAAACCCTCCAGAATTCACTCTACAGTTAAGCTTGAGGGAGTATGGGAGGGGAGTGGCCAACAAGATGGCTGAGCTGCAGGAATAAATGCTCGCTCAGGCGCTGTAAATGTAATACGGCAATATAATGTTATCCACGAGCCCACAGATGCACCCGGAATGGCGCCTGCTAGACTGGACACATGGGTGGACTAGGCATGATTGCTGCTTCCCTGTGGCTATAGTGAAAGGTGGGACCCGCTGTGACGGAGCTGAGAGTCTCAGCCCTCTTTGTATGATAGCGGCCTTGCGTGGAGTTGGAACCCCCGACCTGGATGCTGAGGCCTATCGGGGCTGTAGCAGTCCTGCGGACTCAGAGAATGGGGTGGCTGAGCGCCCCACCCCTGTCAAAGTGAAAACACAATGGGTGGCTGCCTCCAGCCAGCTGTGGGTTATTGAGCACCCTGTTGGGGGACAATTGGTCCTGCTGAGGAAAGCACTGGGTCCTGGAGGAAGGCTCGGCTGCCAGCGCCCGCTATGGCCTTCTGCTTGAGGGTGGCCAAGTCTTGAGGCAGATTGGAGGAGAGAATATGGGAAGCCCTTTCCCCTCTGACCCCTCCCCACTCATCATAACAGTTGAGGGCACATGGAAGCAGGGTGCTGATCGACTGGTAGGCCCCTCGGAGCACTGAGCCTTCAAAGTACATCGGCGTGAGCCAGTGAGCAGCTGTCTGCCATGGAAAGGAACTGCGGTGCCCGTGCTCCATTGTAAGGATGCTGTGATTTCAAAACCCCTGGGAGTTGGCTTCTATAGGCTGCTGCCATCAATGCCTGTAGGGCAGAAGATTTAGGTCTGGAATTATCTGTGGTTCGGGCGCATTGCTATACCCCCTCCAACTGATTGTCACTGTTTCTTGGAGCGTATATGCTGGGGGAGTCCTGAACGCCCTGTCTTTCTCCCACCCAGAGTTGATTGGGGGAAGGGCTACTGTGAGGAGGCTGTTCAGCCCGCATTGACTTCAAGTTTTGGCCTTCATTGACCTAATGCGTTGGTGGCCACCCAGCCCCCCCAGAGACCTAGTGGGTGAGTGGGAGTGGAACAAAATACGGTTCAAGAACTGATGGCCATCTGCTTCCTTCAGTTTGAACCTCCCCCCCCACCAGGACAATGGGGTCCAGTGGTTTGGCTGGAACCATTGGGGCGGTCACCTGCTGTAATGGGAGGAGGCGATTCAATTCTTTCAAAGTTTACACAGCACCGTCCAAAATATACTTTCAACTTCCCCTGTGACATTGCTGGAACTGGAAGTCACTGACTTCTCGGCTGACAGTCCATTATTACCGCATCTGAGCCTCCTCCGATGACAACGCGAACGTCACCCTGCTATTTTCTTGTGCCTTGGCGTGAGCCCGCCTGAAGGAGTGCACAGGAAATACTGGCCCAGGAACATCAGAATGGACTAGACGCAAGCAGCCCAATGAACTTGCCCACAGACCTCACAGAAAGGCATAATTATTGAACCCAGCATAACTTTACAGGGCAAACATTGATGCAGTGGTGCCTATAGGTAGGAATATTTAACCTCACTGCTTGAAGACTGCCAACCCAGCTCACAACATGGGTAAAGATAAAATGGCCCAGACCACGCAACAGAGGAAAATGGATCAGTACACCGCCCGAACGTAAACAACGGTCAGCAATCAGCGGAGCGTGCTGCACCCCTGAACACAGCAGAACTGACTGGCACTCAGATATTGGTGGATATTGAGGCTTCTGGACTGGTGTTACAGGCAAAAATTGTTGCCATAGCAATAGATGTGAACTTGCTGAGAGGTGATCTGCGTAAGGTGGTGGAGAGGTCAATAGAGACGGAGAGCCAGGTCACCGAATTGAGGGAACAGGTTACTCAATTAAAGAAGACAGTTATTGTTCTCAAATCTCTCTTCCTAGTATACTGGAGGCCAGAATGGAAGATGCAGAAGGGCGCTCACCTATGCTATGCTATGCTATGCTATGGGCACTTATAGTGCGCGCAGCTGCTCCAGCAAAGGAGCGTCCTGGCGCAGGACAAAGTAGAACACAACACCGCTAAAAGCAAAGACAGAAAAAGGAACAGCTGCGGGGCAAAATTTAAAATAAGAAGGTTTTTATGGCCTTACGGAACAACAGGAGGTCCTCCAACAAACGGATCTCTACCGGAAGGGAATTCCAGATAGCCGCAGCTCTCACTCGAAAAGATCGGCCCCCGGCTCGGCAAAGCTTGTACCTGGGGACCACAGCGAGAGCCTGGCCCAAGGATCTGAGAGAACGTGTCGGAACGTACAGGGATAAGAGGTTGGTAAGGATCTGGGGAGCAGAACCTTTCAATATTTTAAAGGCCAGACATAAGACCTTGAAATGAATTCTCATCTTGACCGGCAGCCAGTGCAAGGATCGTAAGGTGTTAGAAACGGGGCAAAACCTGGGCAGGCCAACTATCGCCCTGGCTGCAGCATTTTGGACGCGCTGCAGGCGAGTGATTTCTGCCTGGTTGGCCCCCACCAGAAGAGAGCTGGCAAAGTCAAGCCGGGACATCACCGTCGCCTGAATCACCAGCTGTCTGGTTGGGGCATCAAAAAATTTGAGGACTGGTCTTAAGCCACAAAGAACACCAAAGCAACAAGCCGCAGTTCTCTTTGTGTGGCCAGCAAAGTTGAGGGTAGGGTCCAGCCAAACTCCCAGGTTTCTTAATTCCGAAACCGGAGTCGGAGATGGCCCCAGTTCCGAAGGCCACCACCTGTCCCCCCAGAGTTCCGCTCTCTTACCGACAATCATGATTTCAGTCTTTTTTGCGTTAAGCTGGAGACAGTTGGCAGTCATCCAGCTGGCCACCGCCCTTAGTCCACTCTGAAACCTAGGGGCATCCCGCTCCGCATCCCCACTGATAGTAACCGCTAGCTGAGTGTCGTCGGCATATGAGACCATAGTCATGCCCCACTGCTTGACGACATCAGCCAGCGGTCTCACGTATAGATTGAATAACGTGGGACTCAGCGAGGATCCCTGCGGAACCCCCATGGCCAGAGGATGGAATTTGGACTGGTGAGGTGGGATGGCCACGCAAAAAGAGCAGTTGTCGAGGAAGGAGCGGAACCACTGCAGAGCAAGCCCACCAATGCCGATCTCCTCCAGGCGGTGCAACAGAATGCGGTGAGAGACAGTGTCAAAGGCGGCGCTAAGGTCTAATAATACAAGCGCCGCCGTCTGACCCACATCCAACACCGCACGCAAATGCTCCACCCTGGCGAGAAGGGCTGTCTCCGTGCTGTGGCCAGCACGGAAGCCATTCTGCGTGGGGTCCAGGACATTGGCCCGAGTAAGATGGTCTGAGAGGGCCAGATTAACGTGGGCCTCCGCAACTTTCGCCGGCCAAGGGAGCAATGAAATAGGGCAGTAGTTCTCAGGTTTTAGTGGGTCCAACGAAGACTTCTTCAGGATTGGAGAAACCACCGCCTGCTTCCATTTGGCTGGAACCAAGCCCGAGGCCAGCGTAAGGTTAATCAGGGAACACACCGTAGAGCGTCCCAGAAAAGACTGGTCTCTAAAAAGGGCAGGTCTTAACGGATCCGAAGGAGAGCCGGACTTAATTTGCTGGGCCAATTTATTGAACCCCTCAGGTAATAACGGGGGAAGAGAGTGCAGGATGGTATGGCCTTGAGTGCAATCTGGGGCTCCCGGAAATGGCCCAATACTAGGGAAGGCCCGATAGATAACCTGGACTTTCTCCAAAAAAAAGGATGCCAGGGCTTCGCAGTGGGAGATGGTACAAGCTGCCGGGGAGGAGGTCCTTTTCGCCAGAAGGTCTTTAAGGACTTTAAAGATGGTTTTAGACGGGTTCGGACTGTTGCGGAATTCCGAGGAATAGAAAGCCGCGCGAGCTCTGCAGATGGCGCGATGGTAGAGCTTAACGGAAGCAAGATACGCGGCTTTCTTATCGACCTCATAGGACTTCCGCCATTCTCTTTCCGCCCGTCTACAAGTACCTTTTAGAGCACGTAAGGCACTATCATACCAGGGGCTCGACTCTCTAGAGCTCAATTTGCTCAAAGTGATGGGAATCAGAGAGTCAAGCGCCCTGGTAATCCACCGGCAGAAATGATCATAGCCCGTTTCCACGTTATCTAGAGGGCCTAACGGCTCTTCCACCAGAATACGGTGCAAGTCCGCCAGCCTGAGCTTATTCCAGTGCCGCCTAGGGTCCAGTCTGGCAGATGGAATAGAAGGGGTCTCAGGCAAAGGGTACCTGATGGACACAAGAAAATGATCCGTCCACCCTAATGGGGAAATGGTCAAAACGTTAGCTTCAGCTAGATTTGTAAAGAAAGGGTCCAAAATATGACCCCCTACATGGGTAGGCTGGGATATTTGTTGGAATAACTGAAGGGCCTCTAGCTCAGCTAAAATGCTGCTAACGGCCGGGATGTTCTGGTTGTCAAAGTGAAGATTCAGATCTCCCAGGATGGAAAAATTGGCACAGCCCATAGCTAACGCGCTGACGGCGTCTGGGAGAGCTTCTCTAAACGCTACATCGCTGCCCGGAGGTCGGTAAACAACCATCCCAGAAAGCGAAAACTGGGGGCTGATTAAGATCTTAAAAGACGCACTTTCGCAACCAGCAATGTTAAGACCATTCCAATTACAGGTGAAACAGGACCTGACTATAAGGGCAATGCCACCGCCTCTAGTAGGCCGGTTCAAAGTGTAGATGGTGTACTCAGGGGGACAGGCCAGATTGACAATGGCCACATCAGCCTCCTGAAGCCAGGTTTCCGTGATGGCAAATATATCGGGAGACTCGTCCTTGATGAGGTCATGGATGGCTTGATGGTGTTTCACCAAGGACCTGGCATTCAGATTCAACACCCAAAGCGTACGCGTGGAGCAATTGCGCCGAGGGACAGATGTAGTATCCTTCTGGTGAATGGGCACGGGGGAATCAAGCAACCATCTCTTGCAGGCACAATGGTAAGGGCCGCATAGAGGGTGGAATGGTGCCAGGTCACACCTCGGGACGGTCTGCCCAATGGACCTGAGGGTCTCTCCAGAGTAGGTGAGCATCACTATACCAGGAAGGGAGCTTGCCAAAGAAGAGCCCGCTGCGCCCCGCACGTCCTTAGCGCGGACGGGCGCAGACGGGCAGGACTCAGGCACGACTCCGGCAGCGCGACGGCGCCCCTACCTAGAGGCAACCTCCACTTCATGGGGTATCTGGAGGGCATTGAGAGGGGCAGACAAAAGCCTTTCAAGAGTAGTGGGTCAAGTCAAAGCTTCCGACCACACAATTGTCTAACTTTTTAGCTGTCGAGAGAGCACACAGGGCATAGGCTCCGCCACCTGGTGCCCCTCCAAGAGCAGTTGTCGCGAACTTCCTGAATTACAGGGATCGAGATGAAATACATCAGGAGGTGCGGAAGCAAGGCACTTTGACAATACCACCATTCTCATTTTTCCGGTCTACACTAGAGCTGTGGCGCTGCAGCAGCAGTCGTTTCGAGGAGTTACGCGAAAACTGGCTGCCATGGGGCTACAGTTTATGTTATTGTACCCAGCTAAATTGAAAGAGATCCATAATGGTCGCATTTACTTCTTTATGACACTAGTAGAAGCTTGGGACTAGCAGGAGGTTTGCAACAGTGACCAGATGCAGGATAGGTCAACCTAACGGCAACGCGATGCATCCAGAGGACAGGCTCAAATGAGAGGGGGGCCACAGAGAAGAAGTAGTAGGCACAGTCAAAGGCCACGGTCGAGTTGAGATTGGTGGTGAGAACAGATGGCACCTTCTCTCTGAAACTGCAGCAGCTGGAGAGGGCTTTGGCCAGGACACTAGTGGAGACTGTCACATCTATGAAATCCTCTAGTGTCGACTCAGTGCTACAAGACAAGCTGAGTGCCCTGCAGGGAAACACTCCTGAAATATGGAGTGGACTGGGAAGTTCTTTTTGAGGCACATGAGCAGCAGATCACATACGTAGTGTATGGTAAGTTAAGTTATGGTAGCCCTTATGGATTGGGGAGAACACTGTAGGTGAACGGAGATGGTTGCTGAAGATGTAAGTCAGGGGTCTTGCGGGGGGGGGTGGCAACCACAGAGACCAATTCTGCTCTACTGCTGTGGAGTCGATGGAATGCTGTCCGGATTCTACACTGTCATGGGGCGGATGGCTGGGGGTGGCCACATATATTGGGCACGGACATGGTCCGGTGCAACACACTTTCCCCCTTCGTCCTTTTAGGATGGTCATTGTTTTTTCTTATCGACTGTTTTGCATTTTGATTGTATGTTACATCCATTTTTTTGTGTATTTAATTGTACACTACACTGATAGTGCACGTGTAGTAGTTGGTCAATGGAGTGGGACCCTTGAAACACATAGGTGCGTTGTGGTTGATGACTCACCAACAGAGGAACAGCCACTTGTCTGGCACGCCCCCCTGGTAAGATGCGTGGCTCTGATGGAAACACTTTTTGTGGCACATGGACTGGGGCTACTCCTGATGCACATGATGGACACGGTCATACTTATGCTACTAAAACCAGGCAAGGATCCCAAAGACCCAAGTTCATACAGGCCACTATCTATGTTGAACTTAGATGTTAAGCTGCTTGCAAAGATCTTGGCCCCTCGGTTGGGTCGGTTGGGTCACTCTTGCGGGGATCAATGTGGTTTCGTACAAGGGAGGGGCTCCCATATAAACCTTAGGAAACTGCCAAACGTAATGCACAAAACTTTGGAGTCTGACTTTCAGACAGCTTTAGACATATAGAAGACATTCGATACTTTGTTTTGGATGTACTCTGGGAAGTATTAAGTCATATGAAAGTGGCAAACAGGTTCTTACCTTGGGACCAGTTATTGTATAATTTACCCACAGCGAGAGTGTACCTGGGTACAGAGGTGTCTGAACCAATAAGAATTAAAAGATGTACATAACATGGCTGCCCATTGTTGCAAATCCTGGTCGCAATGGCAATGGAGCAACTGGTGATATACCTAGGAGACCAATTGAGGGATTTGGGCATACTGGTGGGTGACAATAACCGCATTGTGTCATTATACGCGGATGACACGTTGAGCTATCTAAGGATACCCGACTGCTCAATACCTCTTTTCATGCAGCTGTTGGAAAGGTTTGGTAGGGTGTCAGCACTCCACGTCAACCATCACATGACGGAACTCTACCCCTTGGCCACTATCGAGAATAGTGATGAGGCTGATCTTCCAGAGGTGGGGATGTCTTGGGAAACACGTTGTTTCCCATATCTGGGACTTCAGATCATACACAAACTGACTCTACAATATCAACTGAGCATGGGTAGAATCCTAGATGGTCTCACAAAATCTGTCCGCTTCTAGACCACATTGCCCCTGTCAGTGATTGGCAGAGCTGCTTATAGAAAAATGGTCCGCCTACCCTGCTGCCTAAACATGATGCAGATTTCATTTTGTATCCTATCAGCCAGAACGTTCTGAAGACTAGATAAGCTGCTGGTTGACCTCATGTGGGCAGGCAAACTGTGTAGGGTTAAACTGAATATGCTGAAACTGGACCTTGAAAAGGGCTGAATAGGTCTCCCTGATCTACAACCAAACTACTTAGGCGGCCCATTAGTATGTCGGGTGGATCGCCACCGCCCGCATGGCGGTGGCGATCCGCCCGACATATTTCCACACCTGCATGCAAATTTCCCCCTGCCACATTACCATGGCGGGGGGGGCCCGGTGGATGGAAAGACAGTCTGCTGGTTTTACGCCCAGTCGATGAGTCGCCCAGGTGGAAAAGCTGTTAATATGGTGGCGGTGTCTGGTAGACACCGCCATCCATATTAGAATACATGCGGGGACATGCCTTTCCGTGGTGGCCACACCGCCATGGAAAGGCATGCGGTTCTCAACAGTGGTGGTCCATACCGAGCCCCCAGGGATTCTGGGGGTGGGGGTGCACATGGGGGGTACCTATGATACCCCCTGCATTTGACAGTACAACATGGCAGGCACCGCGCGGTGCCTGTCACGTTGTACTGTCAAATGCCCACCGCAATGTTAGGAATGCGGGATGCGCCCGCCAGTGTGGCGGGCGCGTCCTAATGGGATGTGCGGGACCGCTGCATGCATTGCGGGCAGTCCCATTTCCTGGGGGTATGGCGGGCGGACAAAGTCCACCCGCCATGCTAATGGCCCCCCTTAACTGGACTTTTACAGTATGCTGCTAGGTGGTGTGACACTGAACCAAACTGGGAAAAGATCTTTCTTTCAGGGGCCACTGAGACCAAGCGTCTCACCCACTAACTGATGTGTGCTCAAGGTCTCCCACTGGGTACCCCATTCAGTATTACCTTAGTGGCACGAGCATGGGGAACAGTGTCAGGAAAGCCATAAAAAGGGCACTATATACTCTGCTCCTTCCTCTTTGATGGCTATGCCCTTTCCTACATATTTGGGAGTCCATGGATGTGGAAAGATGAATAAGAGAATGTTGGAGATTTGTACTTGAATGGTACCTAGATGTCTGGGGAGGAAGTAGAGGTGCACTATGACATTGACAATTGACTGTTCCTCTAATATGGAAGTACATTTTGCACAGTTCACGAGAACTGGCCCACTTTTCCATAGGAATCCAAGCGGTCATAAGTCCTTCAGGTCATCCTGGATCCCGGATCCTTCAGGGGTGTCATATCCACACTAAATCCTGCCCTAAAATCTGATAGACACACAAATGTTGCATAAAAACGGGCAGCCTGGAATCAGGAATTAGAGTCTCTGTTAAATTATGGCCAATGGTGTAGGGCACATGCGCAGGTGTGCAAAGTGGCTAGTAATACCCGTTTTAAACTTGTACACTTTTATTTCCTTCACCAAGCATACTTGACACCGTCTCGTCCACACAGATCGTACCCAGCAAGAACAGCGGGATGCACTAGATGCCAAGTTGTACCAGCAGATTTTTGTCACGTAGCATGGTCCTGCACACAACTCCACACATTGTCGTGGGACGTACTCAGGGTGCTTCTTAGGTTAACCAGAGTAACTGTGGATCTCTCTGTACAACACTGTGTGTTAGGACTGATACCACAACCCAAGAAAGGGAAGCAAAATGCAATATAATTTTGCCCAACTGGGCGTCCTACTGGTGCAATGCCAGATAGCTATCCATTGGGCCAGTCCTAACCCTCTGGCTGTCACCAGGTGGATGTCGAACTTGTTGGAGTGGGTGGTAGTGAAGGAATGAAGGCTTAAGAAGATGCGCACAGATGAAAATGCAGAAAGGGGTTTTGCAAGTAAGGAAAAATGGAAGACTGCTGGTTCACTTTCTCCGACCACTTGCTGCTTGTCCATCCCGTTGCTCACCCCCAACACGCGGCGCACAAATGATGATGTACATGGATGTACCTGCTGTGCAATGCTGCAATGGTATTTGCATTCATGCTGAGAGAAAATTTAACAAACAAATATTGCTGTTGGATATGTCAGCAGCATTCGACACGGTCAACCATGCCACCCTGATCGACCGTGTCTCAGCCATCGGCATCAGACACAGAGCCAAGTCCCTCTTGGCCTCCTTTCTATCTAATTGGACCCCACTAGTGACTCTCGGCGACTTCAATTCCCCACCATTTGCACTCCCATGTGGTGTGCTGCAAGGATCATCGCTGAGTCCGACCTTGTTTATTATATACGTGTTGGACTTGGAGAGGGTCATCAAATCCCATGGTATGAGCCTAACGTCGTACGCCGACGATACACAACTTGTGCTAGTGGTACACAATGACAGAGGGGCAGTTGCTGCAAACTTTCAAGAGGGAATTTTGGCCATTGGTGCAAGGATGGCAAACAACTGCCTCAAATTAAGCTCAGACAAGACGGAGGTGATGACCTTTGGTAATTTCTCCCCTAGCTGGTCCCCTATTTGGTGGCAAGCCAAGCTAGGCTCACTTCCTCCCCCTGTCATAAAGGTCAGAAATCTGGGTGTTATGTTTGACGACAAGCTGTCATTCATACACCACACCAACACAGTTGTCTCCTCTTCCTTCCATGTCATCAGGATGATAAAAAACTCCTACCTTTTCTCCCAGTCAGTGCCGGTAGGACTCTTATCAGCACATTGGTTATGTCAAAGGTTGACTATTGTAAAGGTCTCCTTATTAATGCCCAGGAAAGTGTCCTAAATAAGTTGCAACTGGTGCAGAACGCAGCCACCAGGATTCTGTCGGCCACCCAAGTTTAAATCAATATCCAAGGTGGTCCGACAGCTCCACTGGCTACCCATCAGGAGTAGAACCAAGTTCAAGCTACTATGAATTGCATACAAGGCAATCCATAACATAGGACCTGAGCTTCTGAAGAAAACTCTCTGCTCTCATATGCCCAGCAGACCCTTGCGCTCATCAGCAGCGAACCTGCTGATAGTCCCCCGAACCAAGAAAGCTTCATGGGGCGACAGAAGATTCACTGTCGCTACTACCAGACTATGGAACATGCTCCCCCTTCACATTAAGACTAGTCCCACCCTGCTTACCTTCCGGAAACAAGTAAAGACCTGGCCCTTCAACAAATAAGCCACCCACTCCTGGCCTTCCTTCTGCCTTAGTCCTCAGCGCAGAGACACCTAAGGGTATTTGCGCGCTTTATATGTTGCTTAAATAAATAAATAAATAAAATGCGGAAAGGGGTTTTGAAAGCTGGGCTAGTATGACAGAAGTCCTGGGTGAGCATGATAAAGGACAGAGGGATGAAGAGGAAGCGGATGGGGAGATGGATAGGGACAGCACAGCTTCAGCTGAGTTACATGCTTCAGGAAACACATTAGCTTCACCTAAATCATAAAAAAGTGAACACACAATATCTTTGTATGGTTTTGCAGACCTGGGGCCTCATTTATGAGGCCGTGCGGCACTTTTACGCCGCCGGTACGTCACTTTTTGTGACGCACCAGCAGCGTAAATAATGTGCCTTGTTGCACCATATTTACAAAGTGACGCATCTAGGTAGATGCGTCACTTTGTAAACCCCTGCGCCACATTATACCTGCGCCAGGTATAATGTATGCAAGGGGGGCGTATTGACGCAAGGAAGGGTCGTAGAAGTGACGCAGTGAAATCTATGAGATTTCACTGAGTCACTTTTAGGACGCTGTTGCGTCAAAATCTTGCGCCTGCCTCACAGCAGGCGTAAGACTGACGCAGGCTCTTTCACATGGGGCTTGCCTCATGTGAAAGGACACACTCCAGCAATGCGTCACTTTTGCGCTTACGGATACGTCAGAAATACTGACGTATCTGTAACTCCTTGTGCCATGATGCGTCATACATTAAATATGACGCATTATTGGTGTCGCAAGGAGTGCGCAGTGAAAAGTGATGCATCGCTGTTTTCACGCAGCGATGCGTCACTTTTCATAAATGAGGCCCCTGGTCTTTGAGTGGGTGTGGTGATGGCTGTCTGCAGTGAGTGATGGGCCCTCCTTGTAGCTGACCTACGAGAATCTGCAAGTAAGGAAACATGGAAGTCTGCTGGTTCAGTTTCTACGACCACTTGTTGCTTGTCCATTCCGCTGCTCACCCCAACACGCGACGCACAAATGATGATGTATATGGATGTACCGGATGTGCAATGCTGCAATGTTATTTGTATTCATGCTGAGAGAAAATTTAACAAACAAATATTACCAAAATAAAGTTGATGGAGTACTGCTTATGAGAGTTTCAAACAAGTCTGAGAATGTGGAAGCTCATCATGAGCTCAAAAGAGTGGTCCTTTGGTCTGTTCCTCGGTGTAACTCTTCTCGGATCCGTGTAGACTTTAAGATGAAACAAACATCACACTTAGTTTCACAACAGGCAATGTTTGGTCATGTGTGTCTCGTTGGACTGTTGTTGAAAGTATCTTATACAAAGATTATTTGACAGCAAAAGTGTTGAAGACCTGAGAAATGTAATAAGGGCCAATAAATTAGGGATAGCATCTTTGGGTCCTCTAAAGATCTTTTTTAGAGATGGCTAGGGTGATATCCGTCACAATATTTTTTTGTAAATATACTTGATCTGGGAAAGATTGAAATGTACCTAATTTAGGATGGTACACAAATGTGCATGTAAGATATCCATGGCTGGTACCAGTCTGTTGTTAGGTAGGTGGAAGGACATTGTTGATGTCCTAGAGTGCTCGTAAACGGGAAGACAGCTCAGGCGACATGGTCACAGAAAAATATGAGCACTCTACTAGGACATATTGACTTTTCCCAATACTTAGCCCCTCCATTGCATTACAATAGAAAAGTCAGGTTGTTTCGGGAGAGAAAATGGTTCTTCTATACCCATAAAATACTGCAAAGATTCTCTTTTTAACACTAAACTAAATTGTACAGGCTAAAAACATATTTCACGATTACATTAAGAATTTCAACCAGCATACCCAAAGATGATGGAACTTCTATATAGTTATCATTAAGGTGTGGTGAAGGGCCCTGTGACTAGATCTCCATGCACTAGCTAAATGTTATTGCCCATCGATTTGGGTAAATGGTTATATGTATATTGGCCTCCATCAAATCAGTACTCTTTAGATAGGATGTGTGGAGTACATATTACAATATTCGATAATGTTTCCAAAGAATAAGCTTAATTACAACTATATTCAAAGTCAGTCACATTTGACTTGACCACTTTGCTATCGGAACTGTATAGAGATGTGCGGGGCATATTATCAAGGGGGTTTATCTTCGCTTTTTTGGCTTTAAAAGCCAAGAAAGCGGAGATAAAATTATCTCCCTATTACCTAGCTGTCGCTAACACCAGTTAGCGACAGCTAGTAGGAGATAGCGACCATCTTGGGCCCCACTTTGTATGTCAGAGAAATTTATCACTAATGACATGCAAAGTGGGCGTGCCAAGATGTTAGCGACTGGAAACAGTCGCTAACAGCGCTATCTCCTATTACCAACTTTTGGAGATATTCGCGCTAAGCGCGAATATCTCCAAAAGCTAACACCTGCCCTGAGCAGTTCTTAGCCATGTTATCCAATGGGAGGTGGATAACATGGCTAAGAGCATTAGCTCGGTAATGCCTGAATATCGCTGACTTTTCAGCGATATGCATGCATTGCGGCCGATTTTTATCGCATTTGTGATAAACCTTGGTAATACCAAGGTTTATCTGCGATAAAAATTGCAGTAGGTCGGCGATACATTTTTGTCTCTAACCAAGCAATAGCGATAATTATCGCTATTGCTTGGTAATATGCCCCGTGAACTTCAGTTAAACCATCCTAGTGCTAAAGAAAAAAAAGATACATCACACAAGCACTAAAACCACCTTCAAAATGCAGACTATTTTAATTTTCCAAACTCATCACATAGTACTGGAATGAGCTCATACTATGCAATCAGTTCAGCAAACACCCTTTGATAGTTTCCTTTTGTGAGTAAAATATTGTGTATCTAATCAAAGATATCAATGCTTCGTTTTCACTTCGGTTTGTTAAACTATCATTATTTTGCCCAGTCACACACAATCAATCCATTTATGAATCAAATCACTGTAATTGGCAGCTGCTTACCACACTTTGAATCTTATTTTAAGATATGGAATGTTTTTTAGCCACGGACAGAATGTTCCCAATGCTTGCATTACTGACTGCTCACTTTTATTCTTTGCCAACTTTAAATTATTAGAAATTGCAATTACAGCACTCATATTTTCCCAAAATTTCCACTGACATGAACAAGCTGGCATTGGTGGATCTGAAAATGTGGAGCATGTTATTATTAATTATTACACAAAAATGTACTTTAAATGCACTTTGACTTTTATAAACACTCAACATAATGGGCTCTAGAGAAAATTCACAACACCATGGTTAAAATGTACAATATGTGAATCTATAAACAGGAAAGAGAAATGTGAAAAGGGATTGTATGAAGGCAGGCAAAACTGGCGTAACAGAAAGGCTTAGAAACGCTCTAGCTAATGCAGCTGGCCCTCTCACACTGTTTTGCGCGGGGAGGGGGCATGAAGTTCAAGAGTTAAAGCCTTAAGTGTGTCATGATGACCCTCCTCTCGCCCATAGTGGTAATAATAGTATATTATATTCTGCATATCAGCTTGTTATTTATGCCATGATGTTCCTGTGCAAAGAAAACATGTATTTAAGCAGAGCCAGAACAGAATACGATTGCTTATGCCTGTAAAGAGAATTATTAAGGATCAAATAACAGGATGATCAGTGGCGTCCAGCAATGAAGGGGGTGGTGGGTTGAGGGCAGGGGTGAGGGGAGAGTGTAAAAAAATAATAACAAAAACTCATCTTATCGTCGCTGTGTCTCTCATCCGTGGGCATCGAACAGGAACCAGGAAGCACCCAGGCTCCCCTGATCAATCACAATGCTACAATGCAGCATTATGACTAGTCTGAGTGCTGTGGTTCAGCACTCAGACAGGGACTGGGGGCCTGGGCATGTTCTCCGCGTAGGCTGTAATGCAGCCTGTATGGAGAACATGCAGAGTTCTCGCCGCGTCCAGGGCGACTGACGCTGGACGCTGGGGATCTCGGTTCGATCCCTGGTTCCGGCAGCAGGGGTCTGCCCAGCACCATGCGACTCTGGTCAATAGCTCGCTCAATCTTCCCAAAGGCCCCCAGCGCCGAGATGGTATACAACGTTTACAATGCAATTTTTACAACGCACTACCATTACAACAAAACTTTTACAACGCAACATCCATTACAACGCATACATTTACAACGCAGTCATTACAACGCATGACACTACAATGCACACCACTACAACGCATACCATTACAACGCAGTCATTACAACGCATACTATTACACCGCAAAACTTACCATCCAACACTTACCCTACTGTTGCACCCCCTGGAGTTAGAATAGTAATTTTAACCCCTACACTATCCAAAAGCTTCCCTACTGTTGCACCCCCTGGAGTTAGAATAGTAATTTTACCCCCTACACTATCCAACACTTACCTTATATGCAATGTAATATAATGCGTTGTAATGGTATGCGTTGTAAATGTAGTATGCGTTGTAGTGGAATGCGTTGTAAAGGTATTTTTTAAGAATTCGTTGTAATGGTATGCGTTGTAATGGTGTGCATTGTAATGGATGTTGCGGTGTAAAAAATGCGTTGTAAAGGTATGCGTTGTAAAAGTGTGCGTTGTAACGTCATACATCCCGCCGAGATACCCCTTCGGGGGTGATTCGTGCGCTATACAAGTACTGGATATACATTTTACATTACACATGACTGTCTGTCCTGCCCCAGAGGGCCGGCCAAACAGTCATTGCGCACTTTGAGTAGGCAAACCACTCCTCCCTTGCCCTGCTCTAAGAGCAGAGCAGCTTCATCCGCCCACCCACCCGCAAACAGCCGGGATACAGAAAATGATAATAACTTTGTTATTATAATTTTATGTTTCCTTTATTTACACTGTTTAAAAGCCTTTGCGGCAGAACAGCAAAGGAGGATGATCCAGTGGCAGGGGAAGCTCTTAAACAGGTTTTGCCTAGCACCGGGACCATAAGAGTGCTAGTCTCTTTTTCCCGCTATCCACTTAGTCTAGCCCAAAGCATGATACCCTTTAACTATGGATCTTTCTCTGTCGTAGTGGCGGGTGGAATTAGGATAAACCACAGTCAGCCTGCCCAATGGGGATCACTAATTGGAAGCCAACTCACATGGACAGTTTTAAAGAAAATACATCAAGTGAAATAAAGGACTCACAACCTTATTAGTAAAATAAATGATTGTATTAGCAATTTAAAATTCACATACGTGAATAAGATTTTTAGCAATTTGTCAAACATACTAATACATACAGTAAAAATCTAAACATCTGGACAATACAACACAGATTACAGAGGATGGTGTTCTAAGTCAATACAATAGTTTCATTAGAAATATCTTAAAGGGACACGGGGTAAAAGTTAAAGTCCACTAAGGAAGAGTCCTTTAGTATAAAGTAAGAATAAAACATGGCGGGTGTGGTCTGCCCACGGAACGAAATGGCCGCCTGAGACGGGAGCTCCGCCGGGAGAGGAGCCTTTGGTGAAAGCAAGGCACTCACCTATAGCCTAAAGCCTGTAATTGTGACGACCTCTGTTCCACCAAACCTGCGGCATCATCTCATTTGGGCTTCAAAGCTTTGTGCGACCCGGTAAGGCTTATTGGCTGTGGCGGTCTCCTGAGGTGAGCGTGACGTCGGCTGGCCTTCATCACTGTGGAAATCCTTGGACCTCGCATGCGCAGAGGCTCCTTTAACTACCTCTGCCCCTCTGAGCGCGTCTTCGCTGCATGTCTCCAATTGTGGGCAGAGCCACGAGAAAAGCTTGCACTTTCAAAGAACTGTGGCTATAATAGCCTGGAAAATCATACGGCAGTCCAAAAAATGGCTAATTATATACAACATATGGGTGAATTCAATTGCATAATGCAATTTTCTCTTTTTCTTCTGAATATATTCTGCTAACTAATAAAAAATTTACTGTCACATACCAAGCCTTTTGTAAAGGTTATGTTCTTAGGAGAATGTGACGTAATTTAGCCTTTATTAATCAAGGAACTCTCAGACCTCACGTACACGAGCACCGAGATCTCTGTGATTACCTCCGTCCCTCTACATACGCCTTCTACATAAACCTTCACCTCTCAGTGAATTTTTGAGGAAAGTTTGTTTCTCTATTGAGATGTGACAGCTGTGAAAACAATGTGGCAGTTCTGGAGTGCTGTATGTCATACAATGTGAGCTGAATCTACTCGCTAAATGGAATGTAATCCTTGGGTATATCTTATCACCTGTTATTATGTTTACCACAACGCATACACCTTTATCAGTTAGCTGGCCTCTGTGACATTTCTAATTAACTAAAAAAGGTATAATACAAAGCAACTGGATTAGAATTAATAGTCATTCCTAATTTTTGTCAGTAACGACACCAGTCCTCTGAAGTCTTATCTTTTAATAATCACTCTCACCAGAATAAACTCAACAATTGAGACCATCCAGCAAAGATAACAACTGAAGAACTAAGGGCTAGATGTAGTTAATTGCATTTTACTGACTCTTAAATACCGAATTTTACCGATTCGGTATTTATGAGTCTGTAAATGCAATGTAGGTAAAAAAATCTGTATTTTTTACCTAATCGGTAAAAATCTGAATCGGTCATTCGGTATTTACCGATTCGGTATTTACCGAATTGGTATTTACCGAATCGGTATTCCCCATTCATTCCTATGGGCCTTTTGGAATGAATGGGAAATACCGATTCGGTAAATACCGATTCGGTAAATACCGAATCCGAAAGCAAAGAAAAGTGAAACTGAATCAGGCAGCCAATCAGGTGCCACCACCCTCCCCCTCTCCACCAGGAAGTGGCTACACAGGCATTTGCAACTAATTAGAAGCTTCTGGAGAGGCAGTTGGAGCAGAGCTGAGTCCCTGAGCAGCAGAAAGAGTTTTGTGCATTTTTAAATTTGAAAAATGACAAGCAGCACAGACAAAGGTCAGCCAGAGAGGAAGACGAAACTAACATTCAGCAGCATGGAGCAGCAGGTCCTTGTTGAGGAGGTGGTGAAGGAGCACCAGAAACTGTTTGGCAGGCAGTCCCTCGCTTTGGCTGAATCTGTCAAAAGGAAAATTTGGCTGGACATTCAAGATAAAGTGAATGCAGTTGGAGTGACTCCTAGAGATATAGAGGACCTTAAAAAGAGGCGGTACGACCTCAGGAGCCTGACAAAAAAAGATTGGTGAACACCACAAGCAGGCAAGCAAAACTGGTGGAGGGAAGAACCCAGCACCCCCCCCCCCCTTACTGACCTGGAGGAGATGGTGAGCTCAACCATAGAACCTGAAAGCGTCTGCGGACTGGGAGAAGTAGACAGCTCAGCCAGAGCTGCCAGCAGCAAAGGTAAGATGCATGCACAGCAATCCCCCCCCCACACCATCATCCTTCCCTTTATCCTATGTGGCTAAGTGAACCCCAGTCCAGTACAGCTAGCACTATACAGGAGCAATGCATTATGGGACATGTAGTCAGTAAATGAAAGACAATGTCATACAGCATAATAACCAGCAAGTTAGGGAAATGATTCCAGACAGAATGATGCGCAGGCAACATGTACATTTTTCAAGTGAAATATATATAATTGGAGTGGCTGTGAGGCAGTAGCGCTTAGCTAATGTACGCTCATATGTCCACAGGTGAGACATCTCGCAGGCGTTCCCGGGAGACTGAAGGCACGGCACCAGAGAGGGATGAGAATCAGGAGTCAGGTCCAAGTGCACAGAATGTATCAGAGGACACAGGTGCACCAAGTACATAGCCACCATCCCAAGACACAGAAATGGCTCCAGAGTTGCAGGCGTCCCCAGAACCTACACAATCCCCTCTGTTAATGTCATCCCCAGAAATGCCAGCATCACTGCCTGTGACAACACCTGCCGCACAACAGAGCAGGAGGCATGTTGTTGCCCCACTATTGGAAATGGAGTCATCAGCAGGTGACATGGAGGGGGAAGACACACACACCTTGCCTGGGGAAGGTAGCTCTGTCACACTGCAGTCCAGTGTAGAGGTGTCCCGTACTGTTACCAGACGCCGCAGGCTCTGAGAAAGCAGTGTAGCTGCACATGTGGAGGGTCCCAGTGTGTTCCGTGGCCTGTAGGGGAGCATGGTGAAAATCCAAAGGATGCAGAGAAAGGCCATCATGTCTGTCCAACGCCAAATGAGGAACCTAAACAACAATATGGAATACATAGGAAAAGGGCACCAGAGAACTAGTTGATGTCAACAAGGAGATGGCTGCAGGGATGCATGATATGTTACAATTGGTGCAGCTTCTGTGCATCAAATTTGATCAGGAAATTGCATCAAGGCATAAGGAGAAGCAGCGTGCGCAGCAACAAAATAAAGCCATCAACCGCCTGGCAACAGCCACTTCCCTGCTATGCAGGAGATGCATAAACATGCAGGAGGGACTTACGCGAAATAGTAATGAGGTTTCTAGGGGCATTGCTAGTCTGACCAGTGTTTTTGAGGTGCTGATAAATGCACAAACAGCACAAACTGCTGCTCTGGATGTGCCAGAGAGTGAAGGGAGCACAAGTAGGAGCAGCATGGCAAGCCCCCTTGTTGTAGAGACACGGAGGAGCAGCAGGAGCCATGGTGAGGCAACAGCCTAAACGCCAAGTGAAGACAGCCAGCCACAAACATCTGGCACTGGTAGGCGTGGACGAAAATGAGTAATTCAGTTAATGGGGAAGTGACCCATGACTAACATTATTGAATGTATATAATTTGAGTTGCACAATTGTGCTTTAGGAACCTGTGTAGTGACAAACTTAAACTACGTTGGGTGCATACTCCACCTGTCTGTGTTTCTTTACTTACTTAAAAGTATTTGCGTGTGATCTCTTCCCATCTGTGTCTGCCATCTGTTGGTCTTGCAACTTCTGCAGTGTTGGGTTCAGGCAGTGCTTGTTTGTCATCATGGTCCTCAAAATCAGATATTTCCACCTCGGGGCCCTTCTTCATGGCAAGGTTGTGCAACATTGCACAGGTTGCAATCATCTTGTAGCAGGTCACTGGTGTGTACTGGCGTGCCCCTCCACCTTTGTGGAGGCAGCGGAACCTGCTTTTCCACAGACCAAAGGTGCGCTACACAATGTTCCTTGTAGATTTGTGTGCCCTGTTGTATCTCCTCTGGCTGGGGGTTGAAGGGTTGAGGTAGGGAGTAAGGATGAAAGACCGGACCCCATATGCACTATCCCCTATATGTAACAGAAAAGGACATTACTCATCCACACATACACATACATCTGCAATATGTATCAAGGGAGTGTCACACAGTGTTTTACCTAGCAGGTATCCTTCGCCAAATTCCCCCGCAGTCAGGCGTGTGTAAATTCTGCTATTTTGAAAGATGTATGAGTCGTGGGTACTTACAGGAAACTTGGCAACTATGTCAGTGATGATGTACTTTGCATCACAGATTACCTGTACATTTATGGTGTGGGTAGACTTCCTGTTCCTATAAATGTACTCTGTGGCCGCAGGTGGACATATTGGTATGTGGGTGCCATCAATACAGCCAATGACATTGGGGAAATGTGCCATTTGATAAAACTCTGTCTTGGTCCTGAGCTGTTCTGCGTGCATTGCAGGGAAGCTGATGTAACGATGCATTTTCTGCATCATGGCCTCTAAGAATTTCCTAAATAAATGTGACTGACAGCTCTGGGACACGCCACCTACCGCAGCAACCACACTCTGGAAACTCCCAGAGGCAAGCAGGTGTAGGCTACACAGCACCTGCACATGGGGTGGGATGGCATGCACCCTTGGGGTTGGGTGCTCCAAAAGTGGGTGGAGGTCCCTGATCAGCTCCAGGATGGTTTGGGGTTGTAGACTGTACCTTTGTATGATCTCTGGCTCAGTCAGTTGGAATAGGGTCATTCTCTGCCTGTAGACCTGCTCCTCCCTTCACCAGACCATCTCTCCTTCTGCCTGGAGCCGTAGCCGCCTCGCAATCACGTAGAATGCCGCCATTCTGGTCAAACAGTTGTTTATTAGGCAATCTTTTATAGCCTGCACCTGGTTACCGCCTGATTTGAATCCATGGGAAATACAGACTCTTAAATACCGAATTTCATTGAAATTCGGTATTTTAGAGGTTACCTACATCTCAAATGTCAGTTTTTAGCATTTATTATTTACCGAATCGGTAATTTTACCGAATCTGTAAAGTTACCAAATCGGTAAATTTACCGAATCGGTACATTTTCAGAATCGGTATATTTTCAGATTCTGTAAATTTATCGATTCGTATGATTTTGTGGCCCCTACATCTCAAACACCAAATAGCGGTGGGTAACGGACGAAATCTGGTAATTTCGGCCATTACCGACCGGTATTTGGTTACCTACATCTGGCCCCAAATCTTCTATTTATAAACGCTGAACCATAGTACCTGTACTGGTTACTTACCTTACTGTTATTATTAGCCTTAATCATTTTCAAAGTGTCATTTTGGAGAGGCAATAATGAGGACTAAATTTCGTATCTGTGCATTGCTGGGGGATCTGACGTTAATGTCAAACAACAAACACAGGAATATCCCCTCTACACCACTTCTATTTGCTGAAGTTCTTAGGCAATCAAGCAAAATGCTTATGAAAGGAGATACTCCCTCCATAAAGGAATCACCTCAGAGTACCAACACCCCTCCACAAGGTGAGACAATGAATCGCATTCTATAAGAAATGTCTACTGTCAGAAGATGCCTGGAAGACATGGATGATAATATATCATCCTTGTCAACTGAGACCAAAACTATTAGAGCAGAACTTGTGGGATTTCATATAAAAACTGACGAATTAGATCTCAGACTAACAACAGTGGAAAGTCATCTTGAACACAGTGCAAAATAGGGGCCAAGAGCTATTATTTCGTTGCTGTAAGTTAGTTGACTTGGAAGATCGTAGTCGGAGAGATAATGTTCGCTTCTGTGGATTTCCGGAGACCATTGAAGGTTAAAATGCTAGACCATTTCTATGTGATGTACTCCCGAAGTTGACCTGCATTACCTTTGATCCTCCATTAGAAATACAAACACGTCATCGCACTGGTGCTCCGCGAAAAGGTCAAGCAGCCCGACCAAGACCACTTATTGCTTGCTTTCTGAGGCATGAACAAGTTAGAGAACTACTAAATACAGCATGCTCACACGGTTCATTCTCACATAATGATCATTTAATTTACATGGCTGCAGACTTCTCTAAAGAGACCAATGAAAGACACAAAGCGTTCCTCGCCATCAGCCCTCCATTACGACAAATGGACACCAAATATGGCCTATTTGAACCAGCTAGTTTTCGTATCAACAAGAATGGAGACTCTAGAGATTTTTATGACCCGGCAGATTTTCAACAGTTTCTAGATCAGATGAAAATACAAGACATGGACACACAAGATATTTCAACTGATCACACTCATACAGGCCTGGGTCTTTGACAACAAATACTTGATAAAAAGAGGCATCATTTTAGCAATCCACGGCACAGAGGAAGAGACCTTGAAAGATCTGCTGGTACCCAAGATGGCAAATCCTCAGTGTTGCATACTGTTTCTGCGTTCACACAAGATCAGCATAGAGATAAATCCTGCTCTCCTCTTAAATCAGCCTCAGATGCAGACTGATAACAGTACTCAACCAGGATTTATCTGATAACAACAATTTAAGTAAAAACAAGATAAACACTATATTAATTACTTGCATTTCTATCATTAAAGTTGGGTTGACTATTCAGTTTGAGGATATATACTGAAAATATTTTTGAATCTCACGCAATTGAATGTTACCTTTTATATTTTTCATTAATATATTATATTAAAATGTATCGTTTTGATAAGCTGTTATATTATGATATACTATATACTACTATATAATCCAATTTTTATATCTTAATGTATTCTTTTTATTCAACTAATTCCTAACCTATATGTACATATATACCATAATGAATTCTCTCATATCTGGCTCATAAAGTTTTTATTATATTTGCAAAATGTCATTTACATTTTAGCTTAACTAATTTCTCATATTGTATTTTATAGATATATAATTTTACTACATAATTCTAAATGGATCTAATGTATTATTATAATTTACATTATAGTAAGATATATGTTTTTCTCTAGGAATGGTCGCAGTTGGTATCCTTTTGTCGGGGCTCCTCTCCGCAGTGGTGCTCTAGGAGAAATAGACAAGCGGTTAACAGTTTAGGATTTTTAGGGCCCAATTACACTGGCTGGCGGATCACCCCTGCCGGGCCGACGATAGTCACCGCCGGCCCGGCGGGGCGATCCGCCAGCCATCCTTGCAGAAATTACCCCCTGCCATATTACAATGGCTGGGGGATCCGCGGCAGACAGGAAGACCATCTGCCTCTTTTCTGCCCAGTCGACAGGGTGGAAAAGGGTTCAAGATGGTGGAGGTGTCTGAAAGACACCGCCAGCCATTTTAAAATGTGGCCTTGGAAATGCCTTTGCGTGGCGGCATTGCCACCATGGAAAGGCATGCAGAGTCTGCTTGGGTGGCCCGTTGCGGTCCCCCAGGGACTCCAGGGGGTGGGGGGTACCTATGGTACCCCCCTTCATCTCAATGTACAATGTGGCAGGCACTGCGCGGTGCCTGTCACGTTGTGCATTGAAAAGCACAACATGCATTTTTGACATTGCGGCGGGCGATGCTTTCAGCACCACCCGCCGTATTGTTAAAAATGCGAGATGCGCCCGCCAGTGTGGCAGGCACATCCTAATGGGATGTATGGGACTGCCGCACCCTCAGTGGACAGTCCCATTTCCCTCTGGTATGACCATACTAATATGTCCCTAAGTGTTTGAAATTCTACCTATCAATTTAAGTATTTTGCTTACATTCTCTTTACAACCTTACTCTACCTATACATTTCTCACTCCAACACTTTAATTAATCTTTGTTCCTTTGACTACACATATCTTTGTTAAAAACCAGGGGATCCCTTTCCTATTTTTACCCTTTCCCCTCATACCTATTTTTCTATAGGCTTTGATTTTATTGTTTCAGGACACCCCTCTGATCCCTAGAATCTTATAAACCTACTTTTAAACCTTGCTCAAATTCATCCATCTGCTCTAGACATGTCCAACAGAACAAGCACACGTCCCCTTTCTGTAATAGTGTGGAATGTACATGGTCTCACTCACTATATCAATAGGAAAAAAGTATTATCAAATCTCCAATCTAAAATAGTGGACGTGGCATTACTTCAAGAGACACATTTAGATGCATCCAAATCAGAAAAACTATGTAGAGATTTGGTGGGCAAGGTGATCCGTAGAAGCATGCAGAAGGGTGAATCTACAAACACAGGTCCCACCCGCAAGTGTAGAGTAGCAATTCTCATTTGCAAATCTCTTCAAGTTGAGATATTGAAGTCATGGACAGACCCTGATGGTCTTTATGTATTCACCAAACTGCGTATAGGAGATACTTATATTAGTGTAGGATCAATCTATGCCCCAGCAGGAACCAAAAAATGTTTTCCTTCATCTAAATCGATTACTAACAGAGATAGATGTCTCGCAATATCTCATAGGTGGTGACTGGAATATAGTAAGAGATCTAATTTTAGATAAAACAGGTCCTCTGGACAAAAATAATGCTGCAGACAGGGCATTCATGGATAACATACTAGCAGACAATGGCTTAATTGACTATTGGCGTATTTCCCATCCATCCGATACTGAATATACATTCTCCTCTCCAACTCATGACACTTTGTCTCGTTTGGACTATTTTTTTGTGTCTCAAGGGCTGGTCCAGTCAATCCAAGAATCCTGCATCTTGGAAGCTGCATTATCTGATCATTCCCCAGTTAACTTGGCTCTGGAAGTTGGTAGACCTAAGCCAGGACGCAAACCATGGTGCATAAACATACAGCGACATAAATCTCCTGAAGGCAAATCTCAATTACAAATTTACTTCCAAGATTACCTTTCCATAAATCAGGGCTCTGTGACTCAAATAGAGTAATGTGGGCTGTGGCAAAAGCTACTATTAGAGGTCAATTAATGCGCAAAGTAGCATTGGCTAATAAACAGAATGCTGCACGACAAAAATAACTAGAGTAGGACATAGTATTATACACCCGCTTTTATACCACATCTCCAACTTTACAAAACCGTAAATCTTTGGAACAAGCCTGAATGGCACTAAATGGCCTCTTCACATCCAAGGCAGAATTTGCCCTCTAACGAATGAAAATACGACACTATGAACAAGGAGAAAAGGCAGGCTGGTTATAAGCAGCACAATTAAAACAAAGAGAAGCAGCTAGGTCCCTTCCTGTT
The DNA here is from genome assembly GCF_964261635.1 of Lissotriton helveticus. Lineage (NCBI taxonomy): Eukaryota > Metazoa > Chordata > Amphibia > Caudata > Salamandridae > Lissotriton > Lissotriton helveticus. Next base: position 401,562,527 of record NC_136069.1, on the reverse strand, counting down.
ATTAGGTCATCTCAGGGTAGTATACTTACTTAGCCACAAGACATAGTAAATGAATTTGCTTTTTACAAATCTCTCTGCACACCAGGGGCACAAATAGATTCTGAAGAACTGACAAATTTTCTTTCAAAAGTAGATCTCCCTCGTCTTTATGATGAAGGTAGGGCCCTTCTTGAGGGTGAGATTAGCAGAGATGAGATTGCGTATGCGATATCTGAATTGACATACCATAAAGCCCCAGGAGAAGAAGGTTTTCCAGCTGAATTTTATCGTTAGACCTGGCATATTATTGAATCTCTCCCAATGCATTTCAAGAGGCAGAATGTGATAGTTTTTTTTGGTCCACTCTCTACCAAAGCAATAATTGCAGTATTCCCTAAACCTGGAAAGGATCCTCTGAATTGTGCCAGTTACAGCCCTATTTCATATTGCGATATCAAAATATTTGCCAGTATTTTAGCTTCCCGTATTAAGAAGGTATTACCTTCCTTAATTCACTCAACCCAAGTGGGATTTGTTTCAGGACGTTCATCTAAGGAATCGCTTACGCACATTGGCACATACACTATGGTCTGCCAAAAGCCTTTCACAAGATGCATTAGCCTTATCAGTAGGCGCTGAAAAGGCTTTTAACTGCAATGAATGGGGATACCTCTTCCAAGTACAAGAACTCTTTGGATTAGGGGATCAGCTTATTAATAAAGTACAACTCTTATATGACAACCCCTCTACACAAGTAAACTGTGGGGGTTTTCTATCTGATCTATTTCCAATTCGAAGAGGAAGGGATGGAAGGAAGGGATGTCCTCTATCCCCACTTCTTTTCCTTTTAGCAATGGAAACATTAGCGGCCACCATTTGTCAATCAGATGAAGTTACAGGAATACGTCTCCTCACAGGTGAATCCAAACTCTATTTATATGCTGAGGACATTTTCCTCACTCTCACAAATCTCTCTCACTCCCTACCATCTTTACTCCAAATCAAAGACAATTTTTCCTCCTTGTCAGGTTATAAAATAAATTGGGACAAAAGTGAAGCTTTACTCATTTCCAATGGAACCATGAAAGCAGCCATACATGGTTTCCCTTTCCATTGGCAACCTTCGGGCCTTAAATATTGAGGTATTCTAGTAAACAAAGGTATGGAATCCATGATTGCAGATAACCTGAATGCATTGATCACCCAAATGCAACAAGATTTTGATAAATGGAAAATCCTAAACCTTTCCATGTGGGTCAGAGTTCAAGCCGTTAAAATTGTCAATATTACTTGGTCCGTATTGATCAGGCTCAAAACAATTTCAAGGAAATTTTCACCATAGTACAGAGCAGTACATCTCCCATTGCACAGACTAGCTCACTCCTAGTCTCTGAAGCCTGGTGTGAGTCTCTGTCTAACTTCTTCATGGATACAATCTGCTATATTCAGGCAGCTGTTGCCCCCTGCCTTAGGATCCCATCAGAGTCCATGCCTGTTGGTCCTATGCCCGCTAGGCCTAATCACTTCCTGCACGCTTTTGCTCCAGTGGATCTCCCTCTGATCCCTGTGCAGCAAGACTTATGGCAGAGGTCGCGGAGACAATTAATCTGCGCGACTGATAAGTAAACTTCATTATCAGTACTACCATACGTGAGGCTCGCGTGCCTGAGGGTTGGAAGCAGGCTAAAATGCTCCCACTTTTGAAAAAAATATCCCTTGACCCCCAGATTCCAGGGAATTATCGTCCCATCTCCCTTCTGCCCAGCTTAGCCAAAGTGTGCGAAAAGGTGGTGACCAGACAACTGACTGAGTTTATTGAAGGTTCAAACCTACTGCACCCAGCTCAATCAGAATTCCGGACCTCCCATAGCACTGAGTTAGCGCTGGTGGAGATCTCAGAAGCCGATCGGGAGTGTCTGGATGCCGGCGGGAGAGCTGCTTTAGTTATGCTCGACCTGTTGCCGGCGCTTGATACAGTGCCTCACTCACTCCTACTGTCTCGTCTTGCCGAGATTGGGGTCTTGGGATCGGTCCGGGGCGGGCTTAGGTCCTTCCTGGAAGAACGGACACAACAGGTCTGGCTGCCACCGGCGGCTTGAGCTCCTCAGCCGGTTACCACTGGGGTCCCTCAGGAGTTTTCTCTTAGCCCCATCCTCTTTAACATCTGGTCTATTTAGCCGAGGACCTGGGGGCTAAGGTCATTGCCTACGCGGATGACACCCAGCTTCTTTTTACCTGGGGAAATGATGCTGACTCTGTATCCTCAGCTCAGCACTGCTTGTCTTCTGTTTTTGAGTGGCTAGCCGCAGCACAGCTTAAGTGCAATGAAGACAAGCCAGAGATTCTACTTTATGGTAACTTTCCCCCCTGTTTTAGAGACTCGCCCTGGCCTCCAGGGTTCCCTTTATCAACATCGGAATGGAAATCTGCCAAGAACTTAGGAGTGTGGTTCAAGGATAATTTACCCTTCTCTGTTCAGGTTAAGAAGCTCTCAGGCAACTGCTTTGGACTCCTAAAAACGCTAAGGAAATGTATCCCTATTCTCCCAAGGCCTGCAAAAGAGCAGTTATTCGCGTGCTGATCCTGTCTCGCCTCGACTATGCCAATGCACTGTATATAGGCATCCCCGGATACCTGCTAAGCAAGCTTCAGGCTGTACAAAATGCGGCTGCCAGATTACTCCTTAAAATTACCACTAGGTGTAGTGTGCTTCATCACCTGCACTCATTACATTTGCTCCCCGTGGCAGAACAGGTTAAGTTCAAATCCCTAGTCATTGCCCGCTCACGCCCTTTATGGCCGGGGCCCCTCCTACTTGCAGAAGCAGTTCTCTTTTTATGTCCCGCTGGGACAACTGTGCTCATCAGCACCGTTTCTAGCACATGTTCCCCGCTTCTTTCGTAACAGGCTGGGCTGTGGCTCGCTCGCCGTGAAAGCGGCCCAGGCATGGAATTTCCTTCAGTTTGAGCTTCACAACAGCCAATATGCTCTGGCCTTTAAGAAAAAATGAAAAACATATCTTTTTGTCTAGTGGTTATGAGTGACTCCTCTTTGCTCGCGCCGAGACACTCTTCGGAGTAGCTCCGCGCGTTATAAAATTAAATAACATAACATAACTCTTCCACATTTTTTTATACTTTGGGTATGCTTCCTCTACCCATTCCCCTATCTACACTGAGACTAATAGGCTCCAATATAAAAATCTTTATATGGGGCTCAGCAAAACCATGTTTCGCCGCAGTAAAATTAAGAGCTCACGACTCTTATGGGGAATGAGTCTTCCATCCATTGAACATTATAATTTGGCATTACAGATTTCTCAGTTATCATACATACTACCGGGGATTTCTGATGTTCCAAAGTGGGTCGATATAGAGCAACACCTCTTCTTCTCGGATCCAGGTATTTCCGCTTTATATGGTCATAGTCCCAAAAACCCAATTCTATCAGCTATGCTCCGATCCTGGCAACGGGCACACCGATTATTAGCCTTAAACCCATATATTCATGTAAAGGCACCTATATGGAACAACACTAGTATTTGTATCAATAAGAAATTATTATCCTGGCCATTATGGAAATCTGCAGGTGTTCAAACATTAGATTAACTTTGATTTTAAATCATTCACACAATTAAGAGAAGAATTTTATCTTCCATTACATCAATCTTTGAAATATGTTCAACTCCAACAATGTTTGAAGAAACAACTAAACTTTCCCAAATAGTATCTTATTTAAATATGTGGGGCAAACATAAAGGAGTTATATCTGGTATTTATAAAGTTTTTACAACGCACCTTTATTCTCAACCTTTATCAGAGGCGCTACAATTTAAATGGCAAGCTCGTCTTTCAATATATTACACTGATGGAGAGTAAGAGGAAATATTAGAAGATTTGGATAAAGGAACCCGTGAAACTTGACTAAAATGTTGTCTTTTTAAAATCCTTCATGATTGGCATTGGTCTCCTGCAAAACTGCAGAAAGCTGGACTGCTCTTGCATGCTAATTGCTGGAGATGTTCTAATACCAATCGTGACTAAACACACATTGTATGTGAATGTCCAATGGTACAATCTTTTTGGACATATGTGGGTAAAACCTTACGTTCCACAATGCCTTTGGGTCTTCCACTTTCCCCGGCTAATATTCTCCTCGATGACTTTCGACTCTCCCCAAAACTCTCTAAACCACAAAGCCATCTTTTTCATACAGCATTGGCTACAGCATAAATATATATCTTACGCCATTGGAAATCTCCATTCCCTCCATCTCAAGAAGAATGATTGACTACAATGATACAGAGCATTACATGAAAAAGTAACTTACAACCTTCAGAATCAAACTGATATATTTATTCATGTTTGGTCACCTTTCTTAAATATGAATGATGGTAACAATATTGATTATTGTACCTCCAATGCAAATACCAATATCTCCTAGCTTAACATTGTTTTTTCCTTAATGTTTTTATTATCTGTCTTGCCCTTCCCTCCCCCCCTCCCTGGATATCTTTCTATCTTTAAGTGTCTCTCATTAATCTTATTATATTTCATACCATCTCACTTCCCCCCTTTTCACTCTTTCTTATGTTGATATATATTACTCCATATACGTGATATTCTACTCTCCTTTATTTGTTCTGTGTTTATGATTAACTTTGTATTATTATATCATTTCAATGATCTAATTTAAGAATAATGGACAGAGTTATTATATTATTATATTACTATTTAACCATAGATATAATTGTTTAATTCATGCATTTGCTATGTCGTACTGTGTTCTGCCCCTTAACACTTTGCACTTGTTCTTTCTTTTTCTCTTTCTTCTATTTTTCTCAATTATGTAAATAGCCAACCTTTTAATTATTCATATATTTATTCACTTATTCATCTTTCTTTGTATAGCATTTATCAGTAAATAACATTTATTATATAGACTTCTTCTCATTTTAATATACCTATATATCTATTATGAAATGTTAGATGTTATTATCATTATCAATCAATCAATCAATCAATCAATCAATCATACCATTTGTATAGCGCACTACTCACCCGGGAGGGTCTCAAGGCGCTTGGGGGAGGGGGTATGCTACTGCTCGAACAGCCAGGTCTTCAGTTGTTTTCTGAAGGTGAGAATGTCCTTGGTCAGCCGAAGGTGGATGGGGAGGGAGTTCCACGTCTTGGCAGCCAGGTAAGAGAAGGATCTTCCTCCGGTGGTTGCTCTTCGGATGCGTGGTACGGCTGCGAGGGCGAGGCTGGTGGACCGTAGCTGGCGGGTGGGCGTGTAGAAGGTCAGGCGGTCGTTGAGGTACTTGGGGCCTAGGTCGTGGAGAGATTTGTGTGCGTGGGTGAGGAGCCGGAACGTGATCCTCTTGTCGACGGGGAGCCAGTGCAGGTTCCTCAGGTGGCTGGAGATGTGGCTGCGTCGGGGGACATCCAGGATGAGTCGGGCGGAGGCGTTCTGGATGCGCTGGAGTCTTTTCTGTAGCTTGGCTGTGGTTCCGGCGTAGAGGGCGTTTCCGTAGTCCAGACGGCTGGTGACGAGTGCCTGGGTGACAGTCTTCCTGGTCTCGGTCGGGATCCAGCGGAAGATCTTGCGAACCATACGCAGGGTGTTGAAGCACGATGAGGAGACGGCGTTGACTTGTCTGGTCATCGAGAGGGAGGAGTCCAGGATGAAGCCCAGGTTGCGTGCGTGGTTGGTTGGCTTGGGTGCGGTGCCCAGGGCTGGGGGCCACCAGGAGTCGTCCCAGGCGGAGGGCGAGGATCCCAGGATGAGGACTTCTGTCTTGTCTGTGTTCAGTTTCAGGCGGCTGTCCTTCATCCACTCGGCGACGTCTTTCATCCCTTCGTGTAGGCAGGTTCTGGCGGTGTCGGGGTCTCTGGTGAGGGAGAGGATCAGCCGGGTGTCGTCGGCGTAAGAGATGATGTTGAGGTTGTGCTGGCGTGTGATGGCTGCAAGAGGTCTCATGTAGACGTTGAAGAGGGTGGGGCTGAGTGAAGATCCTTGCGGGACGCCGTAGATGACTTCGGTGGCCTCGGAGCGAAACGAGGGGAGGCGGACTCTTTGTGTTCTTCCAGCGAGGAACGAGATGGTCCACTCCAGTGCCTTCTCTTGGATACCGATGTTGTTGAGGTGCTGGACTAGGGTGCGGTGGCAGACAGTGTCGAACGCAGCGGAGAGGTCCAGGAGGATGAGGGCCACTGTTTCTTCTTTGTCGAGCAGGGTCCGGATGTCGTCGGTGGCTGCGATGAGGGCGGTCTCGGTGCTGTGGTTGGCTCTGAATCCGGACTGCGAGGGGTCGAGGGATCCGTTCGTCTCAAGGAAGGCGGTCAGCTGTCTGTTGACGATCTTCTCGATGACTTTAGCAGGAAAAGGGAGGAGCGAGATGGGGCGGAAGTTCTTGAGGTCGGTGGGGTCCGCTGTAGGTTTCTTCAGGAGGGCGCTGAGCTCGGCGTGCTTCCAGCTCTCCGGGAAGGTGGCGGTGTTGAATGAGGTGTTGATGATGTTCCGGAGTTGGGGTGCGATGGTGGAGTCGGCCTTGTTGAAGACGTGGTGTGGGTAGGGGTCGGTCGGTGATCCGGAGTGGATGGTGTTCATCGTGTGGGCTGTGTCTTCGGTGGTCACCGTGGTCCAGGTGCGGAGGGTGGCGGTGGGGGGCGTTGATTCGACGGTTGGGTGCGTGGGTGGTGCACCGAAGCTGTTGTGGATGTCGGCAATCTTGCAGTGGAAGAACGAGGCGAGGGAGTCGCAGAGGTCTTGTGACGGAGTGATGTCGTTGGTGCCGGTGCTGGGTTGGAGAACTCCTTGACGATGGTGAAGAGCTCTTTGCTGTCGTGGGCGTTGTTGTCCAGTCGTTCCTTCAGGGATTTCTTCTTGGTGGTGCGGATGAGTTGGTGGTGCTTGCAGGTCGCGTGTTTGAGGGCGGTCATGTTGTCGGTGGTACGGTCGAGGCGCCAGGCTTTCTCGAGGGTGCGGCAGGCCTTCTTGGAGTCCTTGAGTTCATCGGTGAACCAGGATGCTTTCTTGCTTCTGGGTCTGCTGGGCGGGTTCTTTAGTGGCGCGAGGTCGTCGGCGCAGGCGGTCAGCCACTGTGTGAAGTTGCGGGCTGCTTCGTTGGGGTCCGTTGTGTAGGCGGGTGGGCTCTGGTTGAGGGAGGTGGTGAGCTGGTCCGCGGTGATCTTGCTCCAGTTCCTGTGAGGTATCTGTTGCGGGTGGTGGTGGGTCGTGGATCATTTGAAGCTGAAGTGGACGCAGCTGTGGTCGGTCCAGTGGAGTCCGGTGGCTTGGCTGAAGGTGATGTCCTTGCTGGAAGAGAAGACGGGATCAAGCGTGTGGCCGGCGTAGTGGGTGGGGGTGTTGACCAGTTGCTTGAGTCCGAGGTTGGCGAGGTTTTCCAGCAGGGCGGTGGTGTTGCGGTCCTTGTTGTTCTCCAGGTGGAAGTTGAGGTCCCCTAGTAGGATGTAGTCAGCGGAGGGGAGGGCGTGTGAGCTGATGAAGTCCGCGATGTCTTCGCTGAATTGTGTGCGTGGTCCCGGGGGTCTGTAGACGAGGGTGCCTCTGAGGGTCGTCTTAGGGTCAGTGTGAATCTGGAAGTGGAGGTGCTCGGCGGTGGCGAAGGTGTCGTTGGAGTCGGTCGTGATGAGGATGGTGTTCTTGTGGACGATGGCGATGCCTCCTCCGGTCTGGTTGATGCGGTCCCTCCTGATGATCTTGTACCGGTCCGGGATGGCGATGGCGATGTCGGGTGCAGAGGAGGCGTTCATCCAGGTCTCCGTGAGGAAGGCGACGTCCGGTGATGTAGCGTCGAGGAGGTTCCAGAGTTCCACGGCGTGTCTGTGGACGGAGCGGGTGTTGAGCAGGATGCATTTGAGGTGGTTGCTGCTGGTGTTTGTCTTGGCGGGTGCGGGGCAGGTTCGGAGGCAGGTGAACTTGCAGGTACAGCAGGTGAAGGGTCCGTAGGTGCGTCTCGGGGTGACTCGGCAGCAGGCGTGGGTCCGGCCGGCGTTGAGTGCATTGAGAGTGTTACTGTATGAACATATACAAAATGTTAATAATTAATTACAACACAAATAATAAGGAATAAAACATGTAAGTTCAGCAGGCAGAATGGAGTCAAGGAAATGAATGACAATGGCAATGGCCGCAATTCTCAAGAGCATCACCAAATATTCCTCTTGAAAGCGCCTCAAAGAGAAAAACCTCAAAGAAAAAGCCCTAAAAAAAGCCTTTGTTCATCCTCAAATCCAGCAGACTTTCTAATGTATATTTGTCATCATGATTTTAATTGTTAGTTCATGACGTTTTTCACACCAGCAGCATGAGAAAGTACGGAACATTACATCCTCACAGGTTCAACGACAAAAGGCTTTAACATTGTTGCATTATCCAGGGACACAGTCAAAAGGTTAGGTTCTCATTGAAATCCATACAACAAAGAATTAAGGAAAAATGTCCAACTGTCCTTCAAGGAATGTGATATGATCAGAACAAATAGGCAACATTTGAAACTGTGTAAAAGGTCACTACATCAGGCCATACAAAAACACTGCCTAAAGAGAAAAGTTAATTCAAATGTCTTTTAAACTCATATTACATTTTTGCAAAAAACTCCTAATTTATGTACAAAAAATCATAAAATATTTCAAATACATCCTATATACGCATTTCAAATAATTTGCTCTATTGACTAAAACATACAAATACACACCTGTGAATAGGGCCTATTACTATATTTTCAAAGAAGCAAAATGTAAAATATTTATAAAAAGCAATGGATCAAAATTGTTTTCATGAATCTAAAATCTACATAATATTTGGCAGCTATACTCAACAATTCAAAGCTCTAACATGTATCATAAGAGTTTTGCACCAATATGTATTATCGAGTTACTCTTGCAAGAAATGCTAATTCTTAAAGTTTCACTTTCACAACATCTTTGCTAGAAATAAGCACATGGTTAAGAAATCATCCCAAAATCACTATGTTTATGGATCCTACTCCACTCCATCTAATCCAAGCACTATTTTGCAGTGGTGGACAATTCAACTTAACTCATTCTCAATGATTTTTTTCTCTTACATGTGTAACATGCACGTTTATATTTCATTGTCATTTTCGGTAGTTTTGTCTTAGTCAGTTTAAGTATTTCCGCTACAACAATACTAAGCTCCATTAGGCCCATTATATGGTGCTCCACCATGGTAAAAATAACCAATTTGACCTAGGTTCCGTTATCAATCAATCAATCTGTATTTATATAGCATGGCTTATCACTCCAGGGGCAGTAGCCACATGGTATGAGGTCTAAATCTGCTTTTACTGATACACTTGTTCCAAATAACTTGTTTTAAGTAAAATTGTATTCATATATACATGCTATTTTGGCTAGTGTACCAGTTCCCCTTACATGGAGGGCAGTAGAAATTGTCCCCGTCCACAAGAAGGACTTAATGTTTGACCCAGCTAACTCCTACCCCATAAGCTTAATTGACACAGCCCAGAAGATCTTTAGTAAACAGATTGTGGCCGAGTGGAATATTTGGATAGATGACAACAACAAACTATCCCAATTCCAAGCGTTTTTCTGCCCAAAAACGAGTACTGATTACCAAGTCTTTAGATTTCAAATGCTGAAATGGGAAACAGTGGATATACATGAGAGGAGCCTTTATGTGGCTTTTGTGGATCTCAAGGATGCATTTGCTATGGTCCCCAAAGACAGAATTTGGGCAGTCTTGAAAGACCTAAGCCTTCCCCTAACACTACTTAAAACCATAATGTGTCTCCATACTAAGAACTATGCTAAAATTAGATGAAATCGGACCATATGCTGGTCAATAAGAGTGTAAGACAGGATTCGTACTTGCCCCACCTCTTTTTTTGTTATTTATAAACAACAGTGTTGACTTTTTAATGGGCTTGAACATGATTCCCAGGTTTTGGGTGGCATTCTTGCCCTGTTGTTTGTGGACAATACACATTTTGTGTGGAAAACCCCAAGGGGCCCAGAGGTTTGCTAGATAGATTTAGTCCTTTTTTGCTCTAATAATTTATTAGCCATAAATGCCAATAAAACAAAATGTATGGCTCTAAACCCTTTATCAAATATTTTGTGGCATGGTGAGGGTGGATGGAGCAAATCTGGAGAGGGTAGCAGATTTCGACTATCTGGGTATTCAAATTCAAATTCAAAATTCAAAATCAACTTTATTCGGTTTTCATTAGGAAAGCCATAAAAGTACAAATATACACAATGAAAAAACTTTTTTATAAAACATTAAGTTCATGGTATGTTAAAATTGATCTCTCTTAAAAAGGACAAAACATTTACTAAGGTCCATATTTAAGGCAGCTCTATGATTTTCACAAGTTCATACGATGCCTAAGGCACAATTTTAGGTAATGTGCCACAGATTTTGACACTAAACTGTTTTCCAAAAACTGCAACGCCAGGTATGCAGGGCGGCATCTTCGAATCTTCATTACTTTTAAAATTGGTAAAATCCACCTTTTACGGAGTGGCATATAAAATTTACAGAAGAAAAGTACATGAATTGTGGACTGAGGAGAAATGAAGTCACAGGGGCACGCTGTCATATTGTGTGTCCAAACATTCTGGGAAGGGAATAAAACCATAATATGAAAGAGATTAAACCTAAAGCGGGTGAGAAGAAGTTTTTCAAATTGCGTCAGGTCGTGCTGCAGATACGGTTGGATAGATGGAACCGATTGAATCATTAGACAATGTTGAACTGATGTCTTTCTTATTTCGGTCATTAACCGTAATTGGGTTAGATGAGACAGGCATAGCTTTTTTAGATCCTTTTTTGTTATGTCTGTTACTGACTGTGGTTCATCAAAAAACCTCAAAAGACCAATATCTGCAAAGAAAGATTTTACATAGCATAACCATTTTATCCTTTTCGTACACTTTAGTTTCATACAGTCCTCGATAATTGCTCTTGTGAGCTGGCATTCATCCGTAGCCCATATTCTGCGCCACAACATTATGGGCTGGATCTTAATAAGATCGGAGATATGATCCACTCCGAGTTCTAAATGGCAGCCATAGGTAGTTGTGCTCTTTGGGACGGCTAATAGGAATTTTAAGAAGGAATTTTCGATTCTCTGTATTTGTTCGACATTTGTTATTCCCCAAACTCCCGCTCCGAAGATCGCCGTGCTGATGCATTTTGCATTATAGATCTTAATCATCTCAGCCAGGGGTCTTTTTCCTAGACGGAGAGAGAATGCTTTTAAAGCGCCGACTGTTCTTATGAGTGACAACTTGCGTGAAATGATTGCTTCTTTCCATTTGAACTCTTCGTCAATAGTGATGCCGAGATATGAGTAAGTTTTAGTTCTTTCAAGGGGCAGTTTGTCCACGAAAATTGTCTTCACTTTTTTCCCCTTGATGCCGGCATGCATCACATACGTTTTTTTTATATTGACTTTTAGGTTTAGACTTGACATAAAGGTGCAGTAGTTATTTAGGGCCCGTTGTAGCTGGATCGGGGTTTCCGCGCGAGGATCACCGCATCATCGGCATATAACAATGCCGGGATTGGTCTCCGGCCCGCTTCTGGAAAATCTGATACGCCCTGTAACATTGCAGCTTCTAGTCCATTAGTGTAGAGCGTAAATAAGAAGGGGGCCAGCACACACCCTTGCCTGACCCCCTTCTGTATTGGGAAGCTATCTGTAAGTTGGCCTTCTGTCCCATATCGTACTTTTCCCGTGGCGCCGGAATATAACTCGCGTAGAAAGTCTACAATTGCTGGCTGTATCCCCATTTGCAGCATTATTAACCAAAGTTTTGAATGTTCCACACAGTCAAACGCTGCCGTTAGGTCAACGTAGACCATGTGTAGACTTGATTTTTTCGCTGTTGTGTACTTTCCAGCCAGTAATGTTAGATTCAAAACTTGATCCACAGTGCTCAGGTCAGCCCTGAACCCGTATTGAAGATCTGAAAGTGCCCCATGTTCTTTAGACCACTCCTGGAGACGGTCGAGAAGTATCCTCCCTGCCATCTTTCCGAGCGAATCCAGGAGGGAAATGGGGCGATAGCAGGAACAACTGTCCCTGTTGCCTTTCTTGAAAATGGGGTCCAGGATCGATGTTGACCAGGAGAAGGGAGGTTAGTTTCTTTAGCTGCGTTCAGAACTTTGGTTAGAAGAGGGGACCAGAGATCAGGATGGAGTTTGTAGAAGTCCATAGGAACGGAGTCTGGTCCTGGCGCTTTGCCATTTTTTGCAATCTTTATAGCTTTCATTGTTTCATTAATGGTGAAATCTATTTCTATCGGGTATTTCACCAATGGGAGGAGAGGCGGGGGAGCTAAGTCTCCGGACTTAACCTCTCCAAAGACCCCTGAGAAGTGCTGCACCCAGTCCTCCGCGTTTATTGCAACATCTAAGGAGGGACCCTCGTTGTTTCCAGCTAAAAACTGGGTTTTAACTGTTTTCCAGAAGGCTACACTGTTTTTTTCAGTGCTGCTGTTTAAAAGTTGAGTCCAGAGGTTACACTGTATCTCTTTTTTCCTTTGTTTGAGTGCGTGCGTATATGATTTCCTTAGTTGCACTATCTCTTCTCTGTTTCGATCTTTCTTTGCTAGGGCTTTCTTTAAATCTGAATAAGCTTTTGTACACTGGGTATTAAACCAACCTTTTCTTAGTGTATTGTTTTGTTTTCTGGATTTAGTTAGTTCGTTACCTATAGTTTTCACTATTGCATTGTAGCTGGTCAGAATTTCAGATGCCGTTGCGGTAGGGTTTAGGCAGTTGTCGATGTGGGTCCTGCATTTTTTAATTATTCTTGCGCTGATTGTTTCTTGGTCTAAGTTACCCCATTTTAGGGTAAAACCGTTTCAAATGCTGAAATGGGAAACAGTGGATATACATGAGAGGAGCCTTTATGTGGCTTTTGTGGATCTCAAGGATGCATTTGCTATGGTCCCCAAAGACAGAATTTGGGCAGTCTTGAAAGACCTAAGCCTTCCCCTAACACTACTTAAAACCATAATGTGTCTCCATACTAAGAACTATGCTAAAATTAGATGAAATCGGACCATATGCTGGTCAATAAGAGTGTAAGACAGGATTCGTACTTGCCCCACCTCTTTTTTTGTTATTTATAAACAACAGTGTTGACTTTTTAATGGGCTTGAACATGATTCCCAGGTTTTGGGTGGCATTCTTGCCCTGTTGTTTGTGGACAATACACATTTTGTGTGGAAAACCCCAAGGGGCCCAGAGGTTTGCTAGATAGATTTAGTCCTTTTTTGCTCTAATAATTTATTAGCCATAAATGCCAATAAAACAAAATGTATGGCTCTAAACCCTTTATCAAATATTTTGTGGCATGGTGAGGGTGGATGGAGCAAATCTGGAGAGGGTAGCAGATTTCGACTATCTGGGTATTCAATTAAATGGTTCCAGCACATGGAACAACCAGATCACCAAAAGCGAGCTTCTTCTCAGCCATACAGCAGCCACCACGCTGAGCCTTGCAAAAAAATACTATATTTCACCCAATGTCTCCACTATTGTAAATTTAGAGAGCTAAAGCAGTGGCCACTGCCACCTATGGCTCTGAGCTTTGAGGCTATAGTAATGTAGAGACCTTGGCTGTTGGTGTAAATAAGTTCTTGAGGGCTTCACTAACAATCCCCCAAAGTAAACCCCTGGTCTTCTTTAAATAAGACACCCAACGATCACTGGCAAAGTTTGACTGAAACCCATTCTGTATTGGCTAAGTCTATGGTTGACTTCTGTACTGGAAGCCTATACGAATGGGTTGAAGAATATTCTTAGTTTGCCTCGGAGCATTGTTGCATTGCCATAGCTGAAGAATGTTAAACAGACCATCCATACATTGGGATTGCTTCACTTTTGGCAGGACCCTGGGTCTATTTCCTCTTCCTTCATTAAAAGAGTAAAATTTGCCTTTTGGTGCTGCAAATGGTTGAAATTACTTCATTATATAAACCATGGCAGAGTGGCTGAGTACCTTCTAAATGAAAATTGTGAAGCGAAATTTGAAAATGTTCTTGATGAGATCGATCGCTATTTACTAAATCACTGTATATAATATTTAGTTTGAGAACTCTACCAGTAGCATCTTTTACTTTTAAATAGAGGGGCCATTCAGAGGGTAGTACACTTTGCTATTGTTGCAAACAAGAATTAATATCTACTACTTGGGAGAAGAGTAAACTATATCTCTCTTCGGCTGAGTAGTTAACACAAAAGTATCATTTAATGATGCACGTTTGCTCTCTTTTTCAAGGTAGAATTACTCTTGTCATAGTTTTTATACAACTTGCTTTTAAGCTTATCAGTTTCTTTTTTTGTTAAGTTTATTTAAATTTTTATGGAACCAACACTTTTAGATATGATTGTATCTTATCTTTATTCTTTTTAAAATTGCACATGTTGTTTTTAATTTTTAATATGATTGGGAACCAGAAACATTCCTTAAAAAGATGATATTCGAAACAGTTGCTGTGATTTGATAAATGAGTTATGTAATGTTTTAATACTTTTGCTGGTTTAAAGGTCTCTGACTGAAAAAAAGTGTTTAATGGTGGATCATGATATTATTACCACATAAAAGAGTACTTAGAATTAAGTATGGGCGAAATTTGAAAATTCGCGGTCCGTGAAATCACGTGGAAGCGAATTCGCGATCCGCAGAATTTGCGAATTCGTGCGAATTTGCGTATTTTTGTTTTTTGCATGTTCGCGTTTTTTTTTGCATATTCGCAGACCGCTTGCAGCGTACCGACCGCGAGGTTACCCATGTGGTCGTACATGGGCGCGGCCATCTTGTGCGCGTTGCGTATTTCCGTTTCTGGGCGCTATTGGCAATCTCGCGGTGTGTGCGGCGCGCTATTACGAGTTCACGCGTGTTTTTACGTGCTTGCGGGGGAAATGTCGCGCAAACTTACCCACGCGGTCTTCAATGGGCCATCTTGTTTTTCATTCATTGCTATGGTCCTGTGCATGCTTTTTGAATCCTGCTTGAATCTTTGCCATCCTTTCTTTCTTTGAACTTTTTTTGCTCTTTTTTGCTCATTATCTATCTCTCTATTTGTCTAGATCTATATTTTGTGTTTTTTTCAACTTTTTCTAACTTCATATCTAGTTTTTTGCTTTAGCTCTCGCTTGCATTTTTTTTTTTCTTCCCCCTATTCTTTTCTTCTTTCGGCCAGGACCATGGCAAAGGGAGCCGGCATATTAAAGGGGAAGGGTCCCGCACCCCGTAGCCGGCTCCCTTGGGGGTGATTGAGGGGAGTTGATGTAGTGGCCAGGGAGGTTTTTACCTCGATGGAGGTGGCCGCCCTGATTTTTTTTTGTTCTGCGCCACCTCCCTAAGACCGTGGCAGCAGGGGGCAGGCCCGGTCAAGGGTATGGCCTCCGGGAGCGTCGGCAACGGTGGGATAAGGTGTACTGGGCCATTGGGAGGGAGTCGGGGGTCCGGCGTACCTACGACCAAGCGACGCACCGGTGGGCCGACATCCTCGACCGGGAGCAGGACCTGCTCCACCTGCTAGGTGTGGAGATCCCTGGCCTTGGTGAGTAGCTATTTAATAACGACTTTATATTCTTCTGCTCTGTGTTATATTGCTAATATATGTTTTTCCCGAAGAGCAAGAATGCTGCCTATTCGATTACATTGCAGGTAAAATAGTGTTTAAATAGCTTCTGTGATTGCAGGTGCTCGCCTCCTCAGTGGCATTGCTACTATGCTTACTTGTTTGCAACTTTGTGCTCATTTGGCCTGAGAATATGTATGAGTGTAGTACTTTACAGAACTGCGTAATGCTAGAGAGACTAGAGACTCAAGTCTAGTCCTTCCTTTGTACTCCCGCTGCCACTAAGAAGAAGAGATAGTGATGGATTGATAGGTTGAGTATATTATGACTTGTTATTAGTAGTAGAAGGACATTTTTTAGTGCTCTGCAATCATGATGACGGACTGTGTCTGTCACGTCGCGTGCTGCTGAGTGCTGGCAGTCGTAGTAGAACCTTTTTGTTGTTGGTTTAGTTGGTGATTTACATAACTTTCCAAGTAGATGGTCTGCCAATCCAGCAATACTGTACTAGTAGTATCCTCCTAGTTGACCAGATCAGATTGGTTAATACATGTAGTGCAACTGTTGCTAATTTGTTTCCCCGAGATAATTTTAGATTGTGGTCAAAGAAATCAAATATTTCAAAAAAACAATCATCCATGTTGTGTTTCTTTATTTCATGATCATCAGCACCTCCCAGGGGCAAGGCAACTAGCAGCACCATTGAGACTTCGGTGGAAGAAGGTGGACAGTCACAGCAGTCCCTTGCAGGCTCTTCTGCTGGCCTCAGTAAGTTGTTCTATTGTTATATTAATACTTATACTTCCCTAACTTTTACAGCTCCTATTCATTACAAACTCTTTCCTAATTCTATTTTTTACAAAATATTCTTTGATCTTCTTCTAATCTAGTGTACTTTCTACATTCTTATCCTGCCCCTACCATCACTCTCTGTGCTACTATTAGTTACGATTATGAGTCAGTCTGTGTAGGTAGCTAAGCTTGCCCAGTCGGCAAACAGTGTTAAACAAAACTCTGATCCAGCAATAGCCCTAGGCACCGAGTGCAGTCATCTGGGTTGCCCTTGCTGTCTATTCCAGTCTTCTTAATGTAAGTGCTTTGACAATTTCCAACAACACAATGTCAATGTTTAGACCAAGAAAAAGGTAGCAGTTGCCTTTTTGATTTGCTATGAGAACATACCATACTGCTAGTGTTTCAGCAACTATTCTGCACATAAAGAAGTATGGACAAGAGAAATAGAATATTATTGATGATAGGTGCAGTTCTACTTTCGACATACCTCAGTCCAAATTGAAGTTGAACCCCCAATACCCTGACCGACTATCTAGTGTGTCTGACCAATGATTTTACGACCCAGAAGAACAGAAGAAGACTACTGCCGAGTCCCGGCCTATCTGAGCCACAGAAACATGACTGCCAAGTGCAGTAGTTCAAACACAGTGTTTGTTAGTTTTAAAGTTTTATTTTCAATTAAGAAATGAAAAAAAAAGTCTTTATTTTTAATAGCGTAGTATTTGGAGCGAGCACTGCTGATAGATGACGTTAAAGTTTAAACAACATTCCCATGAATCAAATTACTTTAACGTAATAGTTAACAGACACATGAAATTATTAGAAAAACTGTGCAGGAGCCACCACCTTCTTTAAAGTACTTAAAGTACTGCTGGTGATGACTTACTTCTAGTTGGTGAATCGTTCTGTTGGCAGAAGGGCAATGTAATCTTCTTTCTGTAATTAGAAAAATGGTGCACGTTAAGCAAGCATTTATCAGTTGTCCTAAGAAGTGTAGCATTTAATGGAATAAGCATATAAAAAGTTAACACCCACCCCTAAACCGTTACTATTTTTCAATCCCAGTAATAAAAAATGTGTTATGTAACATTTCCTTCCATTACGAGACAAAATAGGGGGTTGTGTATGGCATCTGAAAATATGACATGTTTTTTCTAGACGTCACAACATCTGATGCGGCACAGATGACCACCAGTGCCGGGGCCAGCACTGCGGAGGGCTCCAATCTAGGGGCGGATGCGGCAGCGCCACCAGGAGGAGATGGGGGGGAAGGCTCAGCGGTGGCGGACGGTGGTAAGTTATTATACTCCTTACTCATTGACATTTTTGAGTAGGCTCGCAAAGGAGTGTATGATGTACTGTACAGTACACTAGTACAAGTACACTGTACTGTTAAGAACAGTTACTAATTTAGAACTACTTTTTTGGCTATCATAGAGAAGACAGTCAACCTTGACTTGTAATAGCATTAGCGGCGGTACTTCTCGGGTAAGCAATGGCCCCCTCTATTTGACTTCAACTCAGCTGGCAAACTTTTATCGTGAAGCCAAGTCATATCAGATGTACTATTGGGATGTGAAGAACGAAAAGTGAAAGAAGGGTGAAACGAAGGACGAGCGAGTCTTAACATTTATGACTGTAAAGAATGGTGTTTTTGAATGCAAGTCAAGAGAAGAAGACGTGGTTTTCAAAATATAATGAAAAGGGTGTTAGTTGGTTGTTGAGAAAAAGAAAACTTGGTACATTTGAGACAGTAAGAAGAATGATAGACGTACTTTGGAAGCCTGGATGTTATCTTCTTTTTCCTCATCGATAGCAGAGGTGAATGATGTAGTAGAGCAGACACTGAATGGATAAAGATTGTTACTTTGAACAGCATGTCCGTGCCAGAGTAGCAAAGCTGAGGAAATCCGAATACTAGAATTTGTGATTGATCACAAATACTCCCTGCCTTGACTAACAGTACAGTACTTTATAACCCTGGGCGTAGTTCGCGTAGCCGCACTCCGCGACGCTACGCGAAGACGCACTTGCACTCCGCGAGCTACACGTAGCTCCGCGGACATGCGTAGTAGCTTGCTAGACCCGTTCGCGCGCCGTTTTTCGTCTTCGGGAGCGCGGTGCGCGTGTTCGGGGCGCTGTCTGCATGCTCGAGATAGCTAGCGCGCTAAGTTACTCAATGAGGTTTGTCCCGCCCGCTTGCGTTCCCTTATTTCCGGTTCCGGGTCACAAGTAACGTGTTCGCGTTGTGTTAGACATGTTCGGGAACTCATCTTCTCGTTCGCACTGCCAAAGTGCGTGATCGCGTCAAATATCGCGCGAACTTACCGCGGCGGTCGCGACGGGCAGAGCCATCTTCGATTTCACACTCTGGCTATAGTTTTGGGCCTACTTTAGCATCTCACTCCTATCTCTTCCATCCTGGTCTTTTCCCTCAGTTTTTCTAACTCTCTTTACTTCTTACCTATTTCTGTCTGCGCCTAGGTTTATATTTCTCATTTTATGTTTACTTTTACCACTTTTTTTGCAACTTTTCTCTTGTTTTATATTACTTCCTTCTTTTATCTTTCTTCTTTCTTCCCCTAACCTTTTTGTCTTCAACTTTCCTTCTCCCCTCCACCCAGAACCATGGTGAAGGGTGCCAGCAGCATCGGCGGCTCAAAGGGCAAGGCGGCTGTGCCTAAAAAAAAACGTCTGCCTTGCGGCAGAATGCGCCCGGCAGGAGTGACGCCCCGCCGACTTTTTGGGGAGGAGGAGGTGGCCGCCCTGGTCTTTTTTATCCAACGTCACCTCCCCTTGACTTTGGCAGCAGGCCCGGCTCCGGCTACCAGCGCATTGAAGAGCGTCTCCGGCGGTGGGCGAAGGTGCGCCGTGCAGTCTTCCGCTGCTCCGGTATCCGGCGTACCCACCATCAGCTGTCCCACCGCTGGGCCGACATTTTGGACCGGGAGCAGGACCTGTTGGACCTGCTTGGTGTGGAGGTTGTGGGTCTTGGTGAGTGGCTACCCCAAAAATAAAGTGTGTATGTATATATATATATATATATATATATATATATATAGTTATATATATATATATATAGTTATATACATATATATATATATATATATATATATATATATATATATATATATATATATATATATATATATATATATATAGTTGTATAAATATTGTTATTGTATCTTTGTAAATATTGGCTGAATAAGTAACGCGATGACTGTTGCTCCTAGTTACATTTGCGATGTATTCCGGTTTTATATACTGTCATTGTATGACAGTGTTCTTCTTCTTCACTGGCTCTTGCGTGTTGTTTCAACTTGGCGCTAGCTGTTGCTGTTTATTGATGTGAGATTTTCTTTATTGTTGAGAACTGAAGTTAGTTAATGCTATTAATAGAGTCTTGTCCTTCCTTTGTCCGTCAGTGAAATAGCAGTGGATGGATAATTGTACGTAGTTTGCATATTGTAGCATTTTTTTCACGGCCTTCTCTTCTGCATGAATCGAATCCTTTTCTTGCAAAGAATGCTAACGTTACTTTGTTCTTCTTACCTCAGCCAGGGCCGGCTCTAGGGGGCATGTGCAAGCTGTGCAACTGCACAGGGGCACCAAACTTGAGGGGCCACCGCACCAATAGATATCCTTAATTTAATAATACTCTAAGGATGGATACATATTTGCGTTGCGGCCCCTGGCATGGATTTGTTGCCTCCGGCTCTGTTCCACTGTAGCAGTGTTTTTTGCAATGATGTCTATGTTTCACAGCACTCAATGTTTTTCTCTTTGTTTATTATTTTTTACATGAACCACAGAACCCAGGGGCAAGCAGAATACAGGGACCGAGTCGGCGGGTGAACCACCACTTACACAGAGCTCCTCTACTGAGGATCCTGCTGCTGTCCCCAGTAAGTCCAACAGTGCTTGTTTTTTCCTCTGTAATGTGTCTGCTTTGGCAATTGACTGCAACCAAGTATGCATCCAGAATGATGTTTGTCTAGTATTTTTGTAAACGTTAGTATACCACTACTAGTCTTGTGGGTATTCTATCTCCTATGGAGTTATATATATATTACACAACTATGTAACTATGCACACGAAAATTGGATGTTGGTACTGATAGGCAGGTTGGACCTTACTTACACCTCAGTCACAGAACTCTGAGGAACGCACAATTCACTGAACGTCAGCCTATATGGCCTGAGTCATTGGTCAATTATTCAATTCACACTCCTGAACCCCAATACCAAGATGCCGAATGCTTTTAGGACACAAACCGTTACCTAAGAAACCCCCTTTTGCTCACTCACTCGTGTGAGTCTCTAAGACAACAGACACTGAAAATAAACTTCAGAGTCAAAGTGGTCATTCAAAAGCTTTATTTTGTTAGAAGTAAGTAAGTAACATCAATGTTTTTAAGTTGTTCCGTCAAATACGTTGAAGGGCCCACCAGAAAAAATCCAGAGTTAAAAAAGGCATAATAAAGTAATCAACATTTGTACAGCTACTAGTGCACAATAGGGAAATGTGGCAACTATCGGAGACCTCTCACCAACGTATACTAGTCAGATATTCCTCTTTTTTTGTAAGCTATGGAAATGTCCGCTTCGTAGAAGGCAATCTTCTCACCTGCCGAAAAATAATGACAAAAGTGGTGCACGTTAGACAGTATGAAATACATTTATGCCAGTTTTATGCAGCCATGCTAAAAAGAAGTTGTAACCTGTAAGCAAACTCTATTCCACAATCCACATAGAAAACTTAAATACGGGCCCTTTTACTTTCCCACCTCTTCAGGTGTATGCATTGAACAATGATGTGTTGCCCCAGAGCGTCTTCTCGTACTGCGCAACAAGCTGCGAGTTAACATGCGCAAAACTGGATACATTGATGTACAAAGGTTACATAGTTCACTTCCAATTTCCAAGGACTAGAGTAGCAGGACAGATGAGATGAGCTTGGGTACCATACCATAACACTGAATGCTAATATGTGTAGTGACTCTGCTGTACTATGCAATGTGGACTCATACTGATTACGTACGTTGTACTTAACTGTTTTGAAGAACTCCATTCTTGGTGAACAAGTAGAAAGGGGGCTGTGCATCCATCTAAAAAGGTGTACTTATTTTTATAGGTGCAGAACCCTTACCATCGACCAGTGCCGACGGGGACAGCGGCGCAGCTTCAGCGATCCCGGCGGGGACAGGAGGAACAGAGGCACCTACACCAGCAGCAGTGGGGGGGGAGCCAACAGCGGCGGGCGATGGTAAGTTACATTCAATAGTGATCTGCATTACTTGGTGGGAGGGGAAAACTTTCTCACTGTACTCTACTGGAAAATATATGATGTTACCTTTACTTGTCATTAGCATGCTAAGCATTACCACTACAGTAATGCAAGTGGCTGATAGCAGTCGGATGCATGGGTTGTTGTTAAATCATGTAAAGGGGAAAACACAGCTGCCAGCGTGGTTGGGAGACACACCCAATACCGGTGGTTAGTGGATAGTCTCAGCAGCAGCGGTGTTTTGGGCAAACCCAAAGGCAAGGGAAGGAGGGGACGACTGGGTGCATGGGTCGTTGCTGGTGAAACACAAACCAAATAAGGTTTGTTGCGCGGTATAAAGTATTATAGTCTTTACTAGACATGTGCTACTAGCTGCCCCCTGTTAATTAATGTTACTTTGAGAGTGTTCCCGCCTTCCCGGAATCAGAGTATATAATACAAAAGGAGATATGAAAAAGACAGGTGTTCGTTCTAATGTGTGTGACCGTTGAAGTACACCCATGCTAATAGGGCAGGCATAATGCCGTGCCAAAAAGTCCAAAAAATTAATAGAGGCTGTAGAATGTTCAAGATAGACGCAACGCAATTTCTGGTACTCAGCTTGCTTGCTAGTGCTACTGTGCCGCCCACTATGTGTTGAATCAATGTTGTGTTCTTGATTTGCGGGGAGTTTGGATTACAACAATTCTGTTTCTTTCTTTATAGTTACTCCTTCCCAAAAACCAACAAGGAAGGAGTTGGCAGTCCGGGCCCGGCAGCGGAAACTGCAGGCAATTGTAGAGGCCTACCGCCGGCTGGTGGATCAGGCCGAGGAGGAGGAGGAGGAGGCGGCGGCAGCAGCTGCTGCCTCTTCCAATGCCCCGGGCCCCAAGCCTGCAGGACTACGTCGCCGTGGTCAGGCAGCCGCCCGCCGCCGCATTGTTACATCTTCGGCGGCCCCCCCCCAACAACCACAACATGCATGCAAGTGTAGGTGCCGTGATTTCAAAGCAAAGATTCTCCGCCGGGTAGCGAAGTTGGAGGAGGAGCGGAAGAAGCTGGAGGACGGTCTAGAGGAGCGTGTGAAGATAATGGTGGACAAACACCTGAAAGCCCGCCGGCTTTGAAATGGACCCTGTTTTTTGCCCCTTTTTTAATCCTTTTGTTGGTGGGTGGGATGTGGGAGTTGGGGTGTACATTTGGGTTGAAATTTGGTTGGGGTTAGGGGAGGGTAGGGACAGCTCTGGGTCAGGGGGTTACATTTGTTATATATTTTATTTTTCCATTATCATTATGAAAATATAAAAATAAAACAAAGATATTTTCACAAGAAAACATTTGAAGTTCATTTGTGTTTGTTGGGGGGGTGGAGGGGGGACTGTTTCACAAAAAAATGTACGTTGTGCAACATGAACATGAACTACGAACGATAAATTAAGTACTGACTGCACCTGTAGTAGTAGGGTCACAAGTGCATAAATAATTTATATTATTAAATAACATGGGAAGATTGCCCATCACGTGAGTCTGAAGTTACTAGTATAATTTAATTCCATGCACATTTGCTCAGAGTCGGCTAAACAATCCTATGCAATGCATTGCATCATTCCTTTAATATACCTGTCCTAGTTGTCAGGGAAGAGGAGCTCGTCCTCAAACTCTGTGCGTTCAGACAGAAGTAGGTCATGTAACCCAGTAGTGAGGACGTCTTCTTCGCACTCGCTTTCTTCATCCGGCGGTGATTCACGTACTTGATAGTCTGGTGGTATGAAGCGTTGATTTATTTTTATCATTGTCAGCCGCTCCACGCTTTTGGGGGAGAGACTAGTCCTTTTCGATGTGACAATGGCACCAGCAGCACTGAAAACCCGCTCAGAGGAGACACTGGCTACAGGACAAGCCAGATACTTTATCGCCAGCCTGCTCAGCACTGGCCACTGTCTCCTTCTTTCATACCAATAGACCAATGGGCTTTGCTCCATGAACACCTCTGTTGTGTCATCCAGATAGGCCTGAACCATCCGCTCAATGTTCATTGGTGCTCGGCTTTGCTGGTCCTCTTTTCCCTTTGCAACAGCAACGGACTTACCCATCCCTTTCTGTAGAAAAAAAGCAGTTATGCTTTTGGTTGGGTCTGCTGAATCAGATCGTGTAGGTGCTGCTTTTGGTACTGTTGGTGCCTGCTGGAAAGCAGACGCACTGCTCTCATGCTGTGAAGAACTTGCGTCAGGAGTACTTGGACTGGCCTGGGCTGGCAGTGGCAGGCCTTTAAGTAACAGCCGTTCAGTTTCTAACTCATTAGCTTCCGCAGCTATGGAAGTTTTGTACTTGTCAACATCCTCATCTGAAAATGGAATTACTTCGTTACTGCTGACAAATAATTTGTACCGTGGATCCAAGATTGTTGCAGTTATGTAATGTTCACCTGACACAATATTGTTGAGCCTTACATTTTCACACAAGCGGTTGACTAAGCCCTTGGCTAAGGTATATGCATCAACTTTTTGTTCGTCACCTTCGTATGTTTGACAGACCTCCTTCACCTGTTGCTCAAGCATGTACAACAATGGGATGGCTTGGCCCATAGTACAGTCCTCCCTGCTAACTGCACGTGTGAAGACCTCAAAGGGTTGTAGCATCTCTGTGATGCATTTAATGAGGTCCCACTGCCACATCTCAATGGTCAGGGCTTTAAGATTAACAGTAGGATCCCCTAATCTTCTTGACATGACATAAGCATTCAGTGGGATGTACTGCTCAAAGAGACGCTCAAGCATGAAATAAGTTGAGTTCCAACGTGTTGGGACCTCCTGGATCAGTGCTTTGACTGGCAACCTATGCTCTTGCTGAATGACCCGTAGCAGCTTCCGTCCTTTGAAAGAATGGTTAAAGTGCGTGCATATTCTTCTGCAGATGGCCATTATGTTGCTGACTTTGGCTTCATTTTTCAGAAAGTCTTGCACGACTAAGTTTATGCAGTGTGCCAAACAGGGTACCCTGAAATAATGTCCTTCTCTCATTGCCATCACTACATTACTGCCATTGTCGGTGGAAACAAAACCAATCTTAAGGCCTCTTGGTTTCAGCCATTCAAAGACCTTGTCGTTAAAGTCAGACAAAATGTTTTCAGCAGTATGACTTTTGTCCATACCAAACATGGCTATAGTTGCATGTCTGCGCGTATCATTAAAAATTCCAGCAACGTCACGGAGGCCTGAAGTTAACTTGTCTTTAACACCTGCAAAAGAGATCCAGTGTGCGGTGATGCACATGAAATCTGTAGCATCGCAACTGCTCCACATGTCTGTTGTCAGGTGGATACAATGGACAACACTCTGTTGTAAGGCTTTCCCAATCAATTCCAGCACATCGTGGTGTAGTGCTGGAACAGCCACTCGGGCAAAATAGTAGCGACTGGGAACGTTCTATTTTGGGCAGAGGGTTGCCACTAATTCCAGAAATCCAACAGCCTCAACAAATGAAAATGGGAGAAGGTCCAGTGCTAACATTTTCGCAGGTTTGGCATTGTATAAACGTGCTACTGGGTGGTTCCGCTCGTACTTTCCCTCCTGCCTTAACATGCTAGGAATGGTAAGCTGCTTTGCATGTCTTTGAGTTGTGCTAGACGGACCACCTTGCATCGCAGACTTTGCACTCCTTGGTGTTTCCAGCTGACTCTGGTGCCACTGAGAAGTTGCAGATGCGGAGGATGTGGACTTTACCACTCCAGTGCTGGCGACAGGGGTCCATTGTGTACCACTCCTAGATAGAAGGTCATCGTCTCCCTCTTCTTCTACCTCCTGGTCAACCATGAGTGGACCTTGTACCACTGTATCCCCACCAACACGAGTGCTAACATTTTTTAAGCTTGCAAGGTGGTTCTCCCACCTAATCAAGTGTGTTTTTTTCAAATGGGTCGTTTGGCCTCCAGTCCCATAGTTTGTACCAAGCTTACCACAACTAACATTGACATGACAAATGGTGCATACAGCAATGTTCTCCTGAACTGGGTGAACCGTAAAGAAGTCCCACACTGGGGAGGTAAACTTTTGTCTCCTGCCATAGGAAGAGGAGGACCCACTGCCAATGCCGGATGGACTGGAGGATTGTGGAATTTCACTATGGGACAGCTCAGTCCTAGTACTGCCACTACCTCCTTCTGTTGAAGTGGCGCTTCTGCTGGATGTCGGATGCTGCCGGGCCTTCGCTGTTGAAAAAATTGGAGCTGGTGTTACTTTGGGTGTTGAGTGTGTAGGAGTTATGCGTGGTACCTGCTCATCAGTCATTGCAGCATTTCTGGATAGGGTGAAAATGTTGGTCTCTACATCCTCTGCACCAGGAATAACGCTTGTGATGATGACAGTGTCAGACCCGTCTTTATCACCAGCAGTATCCTGCTCACCTACATCGACCTCCATAAGTTCAAGCCTGCCTGGAAACTTCCTTTTTCCTAGCATGGTCTTCTTGGGATGTCTCTCCTTTGAATGCGCAGATAGTTGTGGCTGCCAATCCGTATCAAGGTCATCGGAAGGGATGCTGTGCGAAGAACTCGATGCACTAACCCTCCTTTCCCTTGGTGAATTCAAAGGAAATAGATCACCTACAGAAGTGGCTTCCTCTTCTTCTTGCTCGGAAGGAGGCTCTACTTCCTGAACTGCCCCGACTTCGGGAGGAACAACTACTACTATTTGGTGCGGAGATGGTGGTTGTTGTTCTTGAGGAAGTACTATTGCGGGCTGGGGTTTTTCAACAACAACTGTTGCGGGCGGTGGTTGTGGTTGTTCAACAACTGTTGCGGGAAGTGGTTGTGGTTGTGGGTGAACAACTCCTATTGCGGGCGGTGGTTGTGGTTGTTGAACATCTACTGCTGGCGGTGGTTGTTGAGCACTTCCATCTTGCGTGGATTGTGTACTACTTTGAGACAGCGATAAGTTTAGTTCTGGCTCAGTATCACTGCTCGCAAGCAGAAGGCTGGCTACCTCTTCGACCCTCATCATGTGCTTGGCCCTGGGATGCTGGCTTGCCCCCACTAATGCAGATGTGCTGGTCCCAGCTTGCACCCCAGACCCCGCTGCTGCAGGCGTACCTTTTGGGGTGCCAAAAAAGGTTTTGGGGTCCATACCAGACTTAAGTGACACTTCCTTCTGCTGTTCCTTCTTCGCAGCAACTTTCTTTGTGGTGGAGGACCTGGTAGCTTTCTTAGGGCCCATCTTCTTCTGATGTCAGTCAGCTCACAGCAGCACAAATTGCAGAGATGTCTGGTCAGATGAGTCACACACCACACGTGGCGTACAACTGAAGGACGTCCGTCTGGCAGTAGAACGAGCGATGGATGAAAAAACAACCAGCACCTCCTCAGTCTTTTTTGTGCACCTACAAGTAAAGAAGGCAGAACAACATCAGTCAAACAAGCAGTAAGGCAACATGAACAATTGAAAGACACACAGGCCAATGTATAAAAGACAAAACAGAAGACTAATAATACCAGTCCAGCAGCACCACAGCTCAAAGGCCACATGAAGTCCAGAAAGAACCAATAAAGTCAAGCAGGCCTATAGATACCAATATGGACAGAAAAACGAGGATGCCTGCTGCACATGACAGGTTAATGTGCAAGGAATAAATAGCCCATGGCTAAGACAGAGGTTGTAAACCTAACACCGCAAAAACACATACAAACAAACCCCTGCCCAGGCTCCAAAAACAACAACCAAATGACAAATTCTGTTTTTTTGGGTGCACAAGAAAGACCTGCAACATTTTTGAGAAACTTTTATGCAACTCGGGACATATTGTCCGCGAGAATGCTAAATCGGCATGTTCGGCAGCGCGAATGGAATAAAAAGTCGTGTTCGCGTTCCCGAGCAAGTACATTGAGTGCGCGAACAAGACAAAAAATGTAAGTTCACGTGCTCACACTGTGCGAAGTTACCAAAACTACCCAAGCTGTATTCCTAGGGTTACCTAATGGCAGAAATTGACAGAGTATTTAAAGTTTAAACACACCCAAAACCAGAAATACCCCACACATAAAAATAAGATTTTCTATATCAATCCAAGCCATCCATGATTTTCACATTAAGGGTACACCACAAAAACAGTTGATTAACTTTCATGACCCTACTATGAGTAGTACCTATGGCCTACTGCCAGAGTAGGCCACAAGGTTGGAGGCCTATGCCTATGGCAAAAGCACAAAGGAAGGACACACAAAATGGCCGCCGACATAGGGCCTGGCCACCAACAACAACATGGCAAAATCACAAAGGATGTATACACAAAATGGCCGCCGACATAGGGCCTGGCCACCAACAACAACATGGCAAAATCACAAAGGATGTATACACAAAATGGCCTCCACCACATGGCCTGGCCACCAACAACAACATGGCAAAATAAATCACAAAGGAAGCATACACAAAAAGATCACCACCATAGGGCCTGGCCACCAACAACAACATGGCAAAATCACAAAGGATGTATACACAAAATGGCCGCCGACATAGGGCCTGGCCACCAACAACAACATGGCAAAATCACAAAGGATGTATACACAAAATGGCCTCCACCACATGGCCTGGCCACCAACAACAACATGGCAAAATAAATCACAAAGGAAGCATACACAAAAAGATCACCACCATAGGGCCTGGCCACCAACAACAACATGGACAACTTTACAAAATGGCCTCCACCACATGGCCTGGCCACCAACAACAACATGGCAAAATAAATCACAAAGGAAGCATACACAAAATGGCCGCCACCACATGGCCTGGCCACCAACAACAACATGACAAGAAAGAGAAGACAGACAATAATGCCTATGGCAAAGGGACAATGCTTTGCTTCACAAAATGGACACACCACACCACCGCCCAAATTGGTCACCCCACCCAAAATAAAAAAAAAAAATTACATAGAGGACAGAAAATGGAAGTGGTCCATGCTCCAAAAAGAGAAAACTACAACCAAATGACAACATAACATAAATGAGGACTTTTTGGGTGCACAAGAAACACCTGCAACATTTTTGAGAAACTTTTATGCAACTCGGGACATATTGTCCGCGAGAATGCTAAATCGGCATGTTCGGCAGCGCGAATGGAATAAAAAGTCGTGTTCGCGTTCCCGAGCAAGTACATTGAGTGCGCGAACAAGACAAAAAATGTAAGTTCACGTGCTCACACTGTGCGAAGTTACCAAAACTACCCAAGCTGTATTCCTAGGGTTACCTAATGGCAGAAATTGACAGAGTATTTAAAGTTTAAACACACCCAAAACCAGAAATACCCCACACATAAAAATAAGATTTTCTATATCAATCCAAGCCATCCATGATTTTCACATTAAGGGTACACCACAAAAACAGTTGATTAACTTTCATGACCCTATGAGTAGTACCTATGGCCTACTGCCAGAGTAGGCCACAAGGTTGGAGGCCTATGGCAAGAGCAAAGTGGCTGGAAACATAAAATGGCCGCCAACACATGGCCAGGCCAACCACAGAAAGTTAATACAATGAACTCATGCATGCCTACACACTAACTACATGGGGTACTAGGGTCAGATATTGGCTTAAAAATTAGAAACATTTTAAATTCCACAAAATGCAATGTTAAAAAAAAATTACAATTTGGGACCTCATGAAAGTACAGGCCTCCATCAATAATTTAATTCCAGGATTGAATACTGTAGTTAAAAAAAAAACCAAATCAAACAAGCACAAGTCTACATCACTCATACATTACACAAACTTACTTGAAAAAGAGAATTCCAATTCAAAAAGTCCTCATTAAATCCAAGGTAAATCAGTAATGCAGCCAACACAGACAGAAAGTGATCCTTCCAGCTCAAAATCCAAAGGAAAGTGAGCACCACATGGACAAAGCACTGGGAGGAGCCTGGTGGACAGGAACAGGAAGTTGTAAACTCAAGAGCCCTTCCTCCTTACTCTTCAAAACAAGAGTAGAAACAAAAAGAGGGGTCCTTCCCCCCTAAAAATAAAGCCAAAGGTACAACTTTAAGGTTTTTTGCTTTTTTTTCCTAACCAAAATGGGAATTTATTATGGTTTTAACATGCTTGCGAGTTATTCTGTGCAAGAATGCAGTTTCTGCGTGTTCGGCAACTCGATCTTACCAAAAAGCATCCTCGCGCATCCTTATGACGCTATCGCGCATCAAAATGACGTTATCGCGTTCGCACAGTCGCACGGGACTGTGCGAGAGTGTTTCCAAACATGGTGGCACAAGCGACCAGGAAAAAACGAACGCAGAACGAAGGTAAGCCATTGCCGCGCACGCGATAATGTTATTCAGCGCGCGAGAACTACGCTACGCACCGGATCGCGGAGTAATCGACAGCTACGCGTTCTCCACGGAACGCGGAGCTGCCGAAACTCCGCAAGCTCCGCGAACGGAGCGTAGTTCTTCGCCCAGGGTTAGTACTTTACTTTGCAAGCGCAGCATCTATTGTGTATGGATTGTATAGTTGACAACATTATATCAAGTCAAGTCCCTTCATCCACCAATTATGGATTCCACACTCACTCCCTTTTTAATAATTTTATTTCAGCTGTGTCATGGGAGGACTTTCACTGTAGTTCACTCAATCTATCAAAACAAAGCACCTAAAGGCATCCATCATATAACCAAAGATCATGTGATCGGCAGGATAATGATATATAATCAGAAATAAATAATCTTCATTCTTCTTTTGTTGTAGTAAAGGCCCAGGGGGGGCAGTGCGAAAGATATCATTACATTGAGCAGTAGCCCTTGATGTAACCGAGTATGGCCAGTGGCAGAGCCACCCCTATAGAAAAGTAAGAGCTTCCTATCCCCACCTGCATGTACTGCTTAAAGTACTGCGAGTCTGCGTCATCATGGCTTGTGTCTGTTTTTCTTGGCTGCAAGCTGAGTGAGCTGCCATGCCGGCTACCACAAGTTCACGTACCACTAATTTCATTTGCAAAACAAGAAAAAATAACAGAAGACTTTTTTTAGTACTCTCTGACTATGTATATATTAGTCCTGCTAGTGGAATTCCTGAAACTCCCAGTAATGTCACAGGCCTACAAAGACGGCGGAAAGATACATGGCAAAATGTTATACTGTGTTTGCTACTTGCTGGTGTTACTGAGAGTCAACTTTCAGTAAAATTATTTTGACTTTATGTTAAAGACTATTGGCTACAGTATTTTTCTTTCTTTCTTCATATAGATGCTACTCCAACAAAGCTTACCAGAAAGGAGATGGCTGTGGCCCATAAGCTGGAGGCTAATTGTGCCGAGTATCGGCGGCTGTGGGCTCGGGAGCAGGAGGAGGAGACAGCAACCACTGCATCCTCCTCCAGTGCCCCCGTGTCCACCAGCCAGAAGCCTCCAGCCAAACAGAGCCGTGGCTCGACAGCCTCACGCCGCACAGCAGAAACACGATCAGCTGCCCCCCCCAGATCCTGGATGGTACGTCCGCGCCGCCTCCGTAAGAGAGTGGAGTACCTGGAGCGGATGGCCGAAAAACATCAGCGCCAGCTCCGGGACCTCCGCAAAGAGCTGCGGGACGTGCAGCAACAGCTGTCCACACTATGCCACCGGAGGAAGTGACTGTCCCTTGCCCCTTTTTTAAAGACGGTTGGGGGGTGGGAATTGGGTGTTTGGGAAAGGGTACTTTTGGACTTTTGGACATTGGTTGTGGTTAGGGATGGGGGTGAGTTGGGTGAATTTATTTTATTGTATGACTACATAGATATATTTCTTAATAATTATTTTTCATACCAAAACATAGTATACGCATTCATATTATTTTGAGTGGGGGTGGGCGGTGGTTACTGGACATTTGGTTTCTTCCAACTTACCAGCATGAATGAAACATCTAGTACTGAAATGTACCAAAGTGCCAGTAACCAAGTTAGTGAATTCAGTAGCCCTACTAGTACTTTACTAGTAGTACTGCCAGTCTCTGCTCTCCGCCCAGTCCTAGCCCATTATTCTACCTCTCCAAAATGCTTATCTTACCTGTGATTCGTATTTCAGAATAGGGGTAGCCGCAGGGCTGCCTGCATGGCAAATGGTGATTAAGGTTAGTTGTTGACATGTATCCTCGACGGATGAAATATCATTTTTGTGCTGGTAGTAGTAGTGGTACACACTGGCAATAGCAGCATAAGAAAAAAAGGAAATGAAACATTGAGTGGCCTGAGCATAGCATTAGAAACAGTACGATAGATAGTACGCTACAAAACAGTGTCATAAATTGTAGCCTAAGCAGTGCTAAAGTATTCTAAATATAACTTTACTAGCTTCGTGGACTATGGCTACTATAAGAAATATTATGAAGGCAAAGGATACTTAAACATAAGAATTAACCATTTGATTTGTCATGTGTACGCGCATGATGTTTGATGCTCAATTCACGATGTCGCACATGAAATTCCCTTTTCCAAAATTTTTCTGGTGCTGCTTAGACCTTATCCTCCCCTGCAAGTGTGTGGAATTTCTTGTTGTCATAGTCATACCTCAATGAAAAACCACACAGCCCGGGGGAAGTGGGTTAGGGTTTTTGAAGATTGGCTGGGAAGGGGTTTTTTTGGGAAAAGTTTTGTGGAGAGAAGAAAACAAAACACTGCATGGACAAACAACAAATGAAGAGAATCACATTTTTGGATTCAAAGATATCCATAAATCTTTTAAGGGACATAAAGGTAGTGCACTACTGCATAAAAATAGCAAAGAAATGTATGAAATAGCTGGAGAGATGACTTTGAAGCAGAGAACAAAGAAACACACCTCGTCACATTCGTAGAAGTTCAAGTTTTTTACAACAATAACATTTAAAAGATAAGGAGAAGTTAAGAGAGAATACTGTAACTTTATGTTGTACTTGTCCTGTTGAATTGGTGAAGTTGCATGCATCCTGCCATTCCTCTTATTCGCGATATACTCCTCCATTCCATCTTACGCTCCGTCAATGAATATTGGTGACCAGACACACTGTCCACTGGCTGGCTGGTGAGTAATTGCGGATTGCGTCTGAGTTCAGCGTTTGTTCCATGGCACATAGTAAAAGCCGTCCTGTAATTTTTGATGGGTGAAAACAGTAAGTGAACCAGTTAAAAAAATATAAGGTATGCTGTGTAGTGCAAAAATAACACTTTCAGCTTCAGAGACGACAGTATTACAAAACATACAAGCATCATTTCGAAAGTGCGTACTCTGAGTCTCCTTTTCAAGGATAAATAAGTGTGGGCGAAATTTGCGGATCTTTCCCCTCAAGCTAGGTGTAAAGTGTAAACTGCGATTTTAGAACCCTAACCCTAACCCTAACCCTAGGCCCTAACCCCCCTTTTTCACCATGGATTTTCTCCAAACCACTTGCGGCCGATATGAGACCTTCCCAGCAATGCCCCCAGACCCGCCAACCCACCCTCAAAAAGGCAGACCACCCCCAAACCGGCAAAAAGCAAAAATGCTAAATCTCACACATATATTTTCGGCCTAGTTCCCAGATCACTCCATGCGCGCTCTGCAGCTAGGCCCTAACTCTCATTTCCAACCATGGATTTTCTTCAAACCACTTGCAACCAAAATTAGGCATGCCCAGCATTGCTCCAAGACCCCCCAACCCACCCAAACACCAGGAACCCCCCCAAGCAGCCCCCCGAAAACACGAAAGTGAGCAAAAAGTCTGAAAAGTGAAAAACATTTTCACCATGGATTTTTCCTAACCACTTGCGCCCGAAATTAGACCTTCCCAGCAAAGCCCCCAGACCCGTCAACCCAGCCGCAAAAAAGTAGAAGACCCCCAAACAGGCAAAAAGCAAAAATGCCAAATCTCACACTTAGAATATTTTCGGCCTAGTTCTCAGATCACTCCATGCTCGCTCTGCAGCTCAGCCTAACTCCCCTTTCCAACCATGGATTTTCTTCAAACCACTTGCAACCAAAATTAGACCTTCCCAGCAGTGCTCCAAGACCCCCCGACCCAGCACCGTAAATCTAGAACACCCTCAAAGAGCCCCCCAAAAACCTGCAATGCTGGTATGTTCAAAACATGGTAAATTGTGCTGTTCACAAAAAGCACAAAAAACAAACAGCAATTGGTTTCAACAGAGACAGACAGTCATTGCTGTCCACTGCATGCCATCTTCTCATTATTCATTACCTGTTCTACTTTTTGTCCGCATCTTCTTCAGAAAGTGAGGGCCCACAGGGCAGCCTCTCCTGTCAATTTCAGAAGTAAGTCTGTCAACAGTCAGCAAGCATGTAGTCAGTCAGTAATTTCAGTCCCACTTGAGGGGACTGGTCTACGAAGACAAAGTTTATTTATTCTTTATAATCCATCCATCTGCCTTGAGGGAAATGGATGGGGGGGTCTGGAGGAGGAGGATAGAGGAGCATGATTGAGTTGTGAACTTGTGAACCTCAGGAATGCAGACTGCGGCACCTTCTAATCAATAAGGAAAATAAGATGAAGACAGTTCTGATGATGGACTTGTTGTGATAAGGTGATTAGAGTTTTGTTGTGGTAAAAGTTGCAAAACAGTGAAAGACACACAGGAATAAAAGTGAATAAGGACGAAAAAAAAGGAAGTCATTTTCAGGCCTCGGTGTCAGGGAAGTAGAGCTCGTCCTCAAAGTCTATGAAGTGAGACGGGAGTAGGTCAGGTAACAGAGAAGAACTTCCGTCGGCGTCACCTAAGTCGGTGTCCTCTTCTTCCTGCGTGGATTCACTTATTTTGTAATCAGGTGGTATGAAGTGCTGATTCATCTTGATTATTGTTAACCTCTCCACATTTTTGGGTGAGAGGCGGGTCCTTTTTGAAGTTACAATGGCACCAGCAGCACTGAAAACACGTTCAGAAGACACGCTTGCAAGTGGGCAAGACAAAGAATTTAGAGCTAGGTTGGTGATCAGTCCCCATACAGGCCTTTTCCTATAACAATACAGCAATGGGTTCTTATTAAGACAGACCTCTGTTGGGTCATCCAGATAGGCCTGCACCATCAACTCATGGTTCTCCAGGGATGCTCCACTTTGCGTACCATCTGTGGCCTTTGCAGCAGTGGACCGAGCAAACCTTTGCTGAGTTAGCCAATCCGCTTCCGACAATATATTTTTGGGGCCTGGTGCAGGTGAGGATCATGAAACGGTTGCTGGTGCCGTTAACGGCTGTGAGAGAAAGTGACTCCCTTCGGCCACGGATTCAGAAGTGGAACTTGACGCCGGATGGCCTGCTGATTCAGTTGTACTGGTGCTGCCTCCTTGAACTTTCTGCCGCTCTTTTTCGAACCGAGTGGCTGACACAGCTAGCCAATGTTTGTACTTTGAAACATCTGCTTCATCAAAAGGAATGAATGCTTTGCTGGCCACTGCCTTTTTGTACCGTGGATCCAGAATAGTGGAACAAATGTAATGGTGTTGTGTATGTATGTTTTTAAGCCTTTCATTGTGAAGTAGGCGCCTTAATAACTTCTCCGCCAAATCATATGCTTCTCGCTTTTCAGCATCATCTCTGAACGTTGAAGACACGTCCTTCAGTTGGTGCTCTAGCATGACCAACAATGGGATAGCTTTGCCGAAAGAACAGTCCTCCCTGCTGACTTCACGCGTGAAGATCTCAAAAGGACAAAGCATGTCTGTCAGGCTTGCAATTAACTTCCATTCCTCCAACTCTAGCCTCATGTCTTTATGAGTAGAACCCAGTTTATAGACATAATCATTTATCACCCCCCACTGCTCAGACAGACGCTCAAGAATGTAAAAGGTTGAGTTCCAACGTGTTGCCACCTCCTGGACGAGTCCTTTGACTAGCAGTCTACGTTCATGTTGAATGGTCCTCAGCTGCTTCCGGGCCTTAAAGGAATGTCTGAAATGTGTGCAGATTCTTCGGCAGATGGTCAGTAATTCGATGACCGTGTCTTCTTTTTTCAAGAATTCTTGCACCACGATGTTAATACTGTGCGCCAAACACGGCACTCTGAAATATTCACCATCAGACATGGCCCTAACTATATTACTGCCATTATCCGTGGAAACATAACCAACTATGCGATTTCTTGGATGCAGCCATTCATTGACCTTCCTGTTAAACTCCTCCAAAAGGTTAGGTGCAGTGTGAGATTTCTCCATGGCAAACATGCCTACTGTTGCATGTTTGCGAGTAGCTTGAAAAACTGTGTCTGTGTCAACACCTGCTTGTTTTAACTGTTCTTTGACCCCTGCAAAAGAGACCCAGTGTGCAGTGATGCACATGTAATCAAGGACTTGGCAACTGGTCCACATGTCTGTTGTCATGTGGATAGTGTGAACAGCACTCTTCAGAATAGCTGCGCCAATCACCTCCAGCACATCTTGATGTAGTGCTGGAACAGCAACCCTGGCAAAATAGGACCGGCTAGGAACCTTCCATTTCGGGCAGACTGTTGCCACAAATTCAAGAAAACTCACCCCTTCCACGAAAGAGAAAGGGAGAAGGTTCAGCGCTAGCATTTTAGCCAGCTTTGCGTTATACAGACGTACCGTTGGGTGGTTGCGTTCAAATGGCGCCTCTGACCAAAACATGCTTGTAATGGTGGGCTGGACCGTTTTATGTGATGAGGATGATGATGCAGATTTCAAACCAGTTAGGCTCATTGATGTAGTTTTTTGCATTGGTGCCTGTCCCACACTCTTAGTGTGCCTCATACATGTTGCAGGGGTTGAGGGTGTGGGCGCTACCACTGCAGTGCTGCTGCCAGGGGTACTGGGTGTACCAGAAAAAGTGTTGGACGGTTCTTGACTTCCCCCCTGCACGATCAGCCCCTCATCATCATCAGATGCAATATCAATGTCTACATTTGGATTTGTACTTTTGGCTTCCCGGATCTTCCTTAGGTGCGCCTCCCACTGGATAATGTGGTGTTTTTTGAGATGACCTCTCTGGCCTCCGGTACCATAGTTGGTGCCAAGCTTACCCCGACTAACTGCTTGTCTACAAATCGAACGAATGACCATGTCTTCCGCCTTTTGGCTAACAGTAAAGAAGTCCCACACTGGGGACTGGAGATGTCTGCTGGTGGTGGAGGTGCTACTTTGAGTTTTAATGCCAGATGAAGTGGAGGATGGGCGTGGCTGAATTTGTTCCTGTTGTTAACTTACAGCACCACTACTTGAGGTGATGGAGGTCGAGCTGGATGGAGGTCCCTGCCGGCCCTTCTGACTAAAAAATATGGAAGCTGTAGGTTGTTTTGGTGTTGTAGTTAAC
Source organism: Lissotriton helveticus (assembly GCF_964261635.1). Classification (NCBI taxonomy): domain Eukaryota; kingdom Metazoa; phylum Chordata; class Amphibia; order Caudata; family Salamandridae; genus Lissotriton; species Lissotriton helveticus. Next base: position 401,525,633 of record NC_136069.1, on the reverse strand, counting down.
TGCGTTGGTGGTGGTACCAGTGCCACACTGCCCACATCCCGCTCAGCAGCCATTCAGGATAGGGTGAAAATGTCTGTCTGCGGCATGCCCGCTGGGGCTGGAGTGACGTCTGTGATGACTGGGTCGTCGTCAGACTGTTCATCAGCAGCAGAAGACACCACTACTTGTTCGTCGTCATAACACATAAGTCGAAGCCTTGCGGGAACCTTCCTATTAGGCGTAGCTACCTTTGTCGGCTCATGGCGTGCCTCACTCTCAGACTGCATTTGTGGGTTCCAATCAGGATCAAGGTCATCAGAATGAAGGGGGCTTGAAGAAGAACTTGTAGTAGTAGTAGCCTTCTTTGACCTTTTTCTTGCTGGGGATCTGGAAGACAATTGATCATCCTCAGGAGGAGTGGCTTCCTTGGATGATACCTCCGCTTGAATATCAATTTCCTGATGTGCCCCTACTTCTGGAGGAACAAGCGTTGTAGGCAGTTGTGCCACTCCATGAACCTCTAGTTGCACCTCTCCATGCACCTCTCCATGCGCCTCTCCATGCGCCTCTCCTTGCGCCTCTGCTGGCGCCTCTCCTTGCGCCTCTCCTTGCCAATGTACTTGCGCTTGTATTAGTTGCACCTGTGGTTGTCGTTGCGGTTGTGGTTGTGGAACACTCGTCAGCTTAGTTACAACAGGCGTTGATTGGATGGTACTTTCGTGTGATGAGCCAACATCACTGGTCGATGGTGATTGAACAACCAAAGTGGCTGCCGCAGCAGCACTCATGGTCTTGGACCTAACTTGGCATGGTGGCACTAAGCCCAATGAAGCGGAGGTGCTGCTTCCAGCTTGGTCCCCGGCGGACACCGCTGCTGCTGCAGGAGTAGTTTTTTTTCCCCAAAACAGGTGTGGGTGGGCACACCAGTCTCCTTGGTAGGTGGTGCCTCTTGCTTCTTCTGCTCCTTCTTAATGGCAGTGGCACTGGCAACTTTTTTCGCTGAGGCGCTACGGCCACCTTTCTTTGGGCCCATCTTCTTCAGATTTCAGAAGAACAGCAGGCCGCACTTGCACGAGTTGCAGAGTTGTCTTGTCTGTGGCCACACGTGATGTGCTGCACACACCGCTGCAGGACTTCTTCCTGGCACTGGTGGTTCTCTTGTGCACCTAAAAGCAATGGAAGCCAGAGGAACATCAGTTAAACACCCTAAAAAGTCGAAAAACACACACAAATCACCACAATCCAATGCCATCCATGCCCTCAATGATGTCTAAATTCAAGACACCCCACAGAAAGACTTGGTCCATGCACCACTGAGTACCCCTGGCCCTAATGGATGAAAGCAAGGCAAACTGGCTGCAGGCCTGAGCACACTGCCTGGCTTCAAAATGGCCCCTTGAGCCTTGACCTCCACCACATGGCCAGGACTTGCCTGGACCCGGCCTCAAAATGGTCCCCACCCACATGGCCAGGCCCCAACATCACCCCAAAAAGTCGACAAACACACAAAAATCACCACAATCCAATGCCATCCATGCCCTCAATGATGTTTAAATTCAACACACCCCACAGAAAGACTTGGTCCATGCACCACTCACTACCCCTGGGCCTACTGGCTAGTGAGACTTTAAAGTCACTCCAAAATAAAAATAAGAAAAACCACATATAGTGAGCTAAAAGTCAATGACATAAATGAGATTTAAGTTCAACAAAACTCACAGAAACAGTTGTATCATGCACCCATGACTAACTCTGGGCCTACTGGATAATGTGGCTACCCACAATATATATTTTTTAAAGTTGTGAAAAAGTTTTAAAATTGTAATTGCAGCAACTGCAATGCCCCAAACTGAGCATGTAATTGCAAAAACAACAATGATGGACAGAATGTGGATCAATGTCACACATTCACCCCAGTCCAAAGATCTGGGCCCAAATCCATCTTTTTTTGCACTCCACACCACCCTGGGTTAGACAATGGCGATATGCAAATCAGCGCTGACCCTGTGCCCCATGGGAACAGTCCAGTCCGAACTACAAAAGCCATGTCCTTCCCAGAACGGAATCAAGCATCCGAGGACCGGCCCGGTTTCGAGGTAACACCTCTCATCAGCCCGGCTAGCTTGACTCCAGTGGTGTGGAGTGCCTGGGACCCACGTCTGAGCATCCCCAGTACACTTAGAGCGGTAATTGCAAAAACAACAATGATGGACAGAATGTGGATCAATGTCACACATTCACCCCAGTCCAAAGATCTGGGCCCAAATCCATCTTTTTTTGCACTCCACACCACCCTGGGTTAGACAATGGCGATATGCAAATCAGCGCTGACCCTGTGCCCCATGGGAACAGTCCAGTCCGAACTACAAAAGCCATGTCCTTCCCAGAACGGAATCAAGCATCCGAGGACCGGCCCGGTTTCGAGGTAACACCTCTCATCAGCCCGGCTAGCTTGACTCCAGTGGTGTGGAGTGCCTGGGACCCACGTCTGAGCATCCCCAGTACACTTAGAGCGGTAATTGAAAAAACAACAATGATGGACAGAATGTGGATCAATGTCACACATTCACCCCAGTCCAAAGATCTGGGCCCAAATCCATCTTTTTTTGCACTCCACACCACCCTGGGTTAGACAATGGCGATATGCAAATCAGCGCTGACCCTGTGGCCCATGGGAACAGTCCAGTCCGAACTACAAAAGCCATGTCCTTCCCAGAACGGAATCAAGCATCCGAGGACCGGCCCGGTTTCGAGGTAACACCTCTCATCAGCCCGGCTAGCTTGACTCCAGTGGTGTGGAGTGCCTGGGACCCACGTCTGAGCATCCCCAGTACACTTAGAGCGGTAATTGCAAAAACAACAATGATGGACAGAATGTGGATCAATGTCACACATTCACCCCAGTCCAAAGATCTGGGCCCAAATCCATCTTTTTTTGCACTCCACACCACCCTGGGTTAGACAATGGCGATATGCAAATCAGCGCTGACCCTGTGCCCCATGGGAACAGTCCAGTCCGAACTACAAAAGCCATGTCCTTCCCAGAACGGAATCAAGCATCCGAGGACCGGCCCGGTTTCGAGGTAACACCTCTCATCAGCCCGGCTAGCTTGACTCCAGTGGTGTGGAGTGCCTGGGACCCACGTCTGAGCATCCCCAGTACACTTAGAGCGGTAATTGCAAAAACAACAATGATGGACAGAATGTGGATCAATGTCACACATTCACCCCAGTCCAAAGATCTGGGCCCAAATCCATCTTTTTTTGCACTCCACACCACCCTGGGTTAGACAATGGCGATATGCAAATCAGCGCTGACCCTGTGCCCCATGGGAACAGTCCAGTCCGAACTACAAAAGCCATGTCCTTCCCAGAACGGAATCAAGCATCCGAGGACCGGCCCGGTTTCGAGGTAACACCTCTCATCAGCCCGGCTAGCTTGACTCCAGTGGTGTGAAGTGCCTGGGACCCACGTCTGAGCATCCCCAGTACACTTAGAGCGGTAATTGCAAAAACAACAATGATGGACAGAATGTGGATCAATGTCACACATTCACCCCAGTCCAAAGATCTGGGCCCAAATCCATCTTTTTTTGCACTCCACACCACCCTGGGTTAGACAATGGCGATATGCAAATCAGCGCTGACCCTGTGCCCCATGGGAACAGTCCAGTCCGAACTACAAAAGCCATGTCCTTCCCAGAACGGAATCAAGCATCCGAGGACCGGCCCGGTTTCGAGGTAACACCTCTCATCAGCCCGGCTAGCTTGACTCCAGTGGTGTGGAGTGCCTGGGACCCACGTCTGAGCATCCCCAGTACACTTAGAGCGGTAATTGCAAAAACAACAATGATGGACAGAATGTGGATCAATGTCACACATTCACCCCAGTCCAAAGATCTGGGCCCAAATCCATCTTTTTTTGCACTCCACACCACCCTGGGTTAGACAATGGCGATATGCAAATCAGCGCTGACCCTGTGCCCCATGGGAACAGTCCAGTCCGAACTACAAAAGCCATGTCCTTCCCAGAACGGAATCAAGCATCCGAGGACCGGCCCGGTTTCGAGGTAACACCTCTCATCAGCCCGGCTAGCTTGACTCCAGTGGTGTGGAGTGCCTGGGACCCACGTCTGAGCATCCCCAGTACACTTAGAGCGGTAATTGCAAAAACAACAATGATGGACAGAATGTGGATCAATGTCACACATTCATTCCAGTCCAAAGATCTGGGCCCAAATCCATCTTTTTTTGCACTCCACACCACCCTGGGTTAGACAATGGCGATATGCAAATCAGCGCTGACCCTGTGCCCCATGGGAACAGTCCAGTCCGAACTACAAAAGCCATGTCCTTCCCAGAACGGAATCAAGCATCCGAGGACCGGCCCGGTTTCGAGGTAACACCTCTCATCAGCCCGGCTAGCTTGACTCCAGTGGTGTGGAGTGCCTGGGACCCACGTCTGAGCATCCCCAGTACACTTAGAGCGGTAATTGCAAAAACAACAATGATGGACAGAATGTGGATCAATGTCACACATTCACCCCAGTCCAAAGATCTGGGCCCAAATCCATCTTTTTTTGCACTCCACACCACCCTGGGTTAGACAATGGCGATATGCAAATCAGCGCTGACCCTGTGCCCCATGGGAACAGTCCAGTCCGAACTACAAAAGCCATGTCCTTCCCAGAACGGAATCAAGCATCCGAGGACCGGCCCAGTTTCGAGGTAACACCTCTCATCAGCCCGGCTAGCTTGACTCCAGTGGTGTGGAGTGCCTGGGACCCACGTCTGAGCATCCCCAGTACACTTAGAGCGGTAATTGCAAAAACAACAATGATGGACAGAATGTGGATCAATGTCACACATTCACCCCAGTCCAAAGATCTGGGCCCAAATCCATCTTTTTTTGCACTCCACACCACCCTGGGTTAGACAATGGCGATATGCAAATCAGCGCTGACCCTGTGCCCCATGGGAACAGTCCAGTCCGAACTACAAAAGCCATGTCCTTCCCAGAACGGAATCAAGCATCCGAGGACCGGCCCGGTTTCGAGGTAACACCTCTCATCAGCCCGGCTAGCTTGACTCCAGTGGTGTGGAGTGCCTGGGACCCACGTCTGAGCATCCCCAGTACACTTAGAGCGGTAATTGCAAAAACAACAATGATGGACAGAATGTGGATCAATGTCACACATTCACCCCAGTCCAAAGATCTGGGCCCAAATCCATCTTTTTTTGCACTCCACACCACCCTGGGTTAGACAATGGCGATATGCAAATCAGCGCTGACCCTGTGCCCCATGGGAACAGTCCAGTCCGAACTACAAAACCCATGTCCTTCCCAGAACGGAATCAAGCATCCGAGGACCGGCCCGGTTTCGAGGTAACACCTCTCATCAGCCCGGCTAGCTTGACTCCAGTGGTGTGGAGTGCCTGGGACCCACGTCTGAGCATCCCCAGTACACTTAGAGCGGTAATTGCAAAAACAACAATGATGGACAGAATGTGGATCAATGTCACTCATTCACCCCAGTCCAAAGATCTGGGCCCAAATCCATCTTTTTTTGCACTCCACACCACCCTGGGTTAGACAATGGCGATATGCAAATCAGCGCTGACCCTGTGCCCCATGGGAACAGTCCAGTCCGAACTACAAAAGCCATGTCCTTCCCAGAACGGAATCAAGCATCCGAGGACCGGCCCGGTTTCGAGGTAACACCTCTCATCAGCCCGGCTAGCTTGACTCCAGTGGTGTGGAGTGCCTGGGACCCACGTCTGAGCATCCCCAGTACACTTAGAGCGGTAATTGCAAAAACAACAATGATGGACAGAATGTGGATCAATGTCACACATTCACCCCAGTCCAAAGATCTGGGCCCAAATCCATCTTTTTTTGCACTCCACACCACCCTGGGTTAGACAATGGCGATATGCAAATCAGCGCTGACCCTGTGCCCCATGGGAACAGTCCAGTCCGAACTACAAAAGCCATGTCCTTCCCAGAACGGAATCAAGCATCCGAGGACCGGCCCGGTTTCGAGGTAACACCTCTCATCAGCCCGGCTAGCTTGACTCCAGTGGTGTGGAGTGCCTGGGACCCACGTCTGAGCATCCCCAGTACACTTAGAGCGGTAATTGCAAAAACAACAATGATGGACAGAATGTGGATCAATGTCACACATTCACCCCAGTCCAAAGATCTGGGCCCAAATCCATCTTTTTTTGCACTTGGAGTCAAGCTAGCCGGGCTGAAGAGAGGTGTTACCTCGAAACCGGTCCGGTCCTCGGATGCTTGATTCTGTTCTGGGAAGGACATGGCTTTTGTAGTTCGGACTGGACTGTTCCCATGGGGCAACAGGGTCAGAGCTGATTTGCATATCGCCATTGTCTAACCCAGGGTGGTGTGGAGTGCAAAAAAACGATGGATTTGGGCCCAGATCTTTTGACTGGGGGAGTGTGTGACATTGATCCACATTCAGTCCATCACTTGTTGTTTTTGCAATTGCCGCCCTAAGTGCGCTGGGGATGCCCAGACGTGGGTCCCAGGCACTCCACACCACTTGGAGTCAAGCTAGCCGGGCTGAAGAGAGGTGTTACCTCGAAACCGGTCCGGTCCTCGGATGCTTGATTCTGTTCTGGGAAGGACATGGCTTTTGTAGTTCGGACTGGACTGTTCCCATGGGGCAACAGGGTCAGAGCTGATTTGCATATCGCCATTGTCTAACCCAGGGTGGTGTGGAGTGCAAAAAAACGATGGATTTGGGCCCAGATCTTTTGACTGGGGGAGTGTGTGACATTGATCCACATTCAGTCCATCACTTGTTGTTTTTGCAATTGCCGCCCTAAGTGCGCTGGGGATGCCCAGACGTGGGTCCCAGGCACTCCACACCACTTGGAGTCAAGCTAGCCGGGCTGAAGAGAGGTGTTACCTCGAAACCGGTCCGGTCCTCGGATGCTTGATTCTGTTCTGGGAAGGACATGGCTTTTGTAGTTCGGACTGGACTGTTCCCATGGGGCAACAGGGTCAGAGCTGATTTGCATATCGCCATTGTCTAACCCAGGGTGGTGTGGAGTGCAAAAAAACGATGGATTTGGGCCCAGATCTTTTGACTGGGGGAGTGTGTGACATTGATCCACATTCAGTCCATCACTTGTTGTTTTTCCAAACTGAGCATGAGCGGAAAATCTGTTACGCCCACGGATTTTTCGGGTTTTTGGGGAATCCGCAATCCGCGTATTTTACGGATTTCCCACAAAATCCGAAAAAAAAAATCCGCGGACGTAACGGGTTCAAAAGTTGAACCCCCACTCATGTAACTATTTTACAATGGCGCCAGCAAGCTGCCAGCGCCGTTGTAAAATAGTTACAAAGTTAGCTTGCACAGGAACCACTAGATAAAACGAAGCAGGTGCTGCTTTATTTTATCTAAGTGCTTCCTGTGCAAGCTAACTTTGTAACTATTTTACAACGGCGCTGGCAGCTTGCTGGCGCCATTGTAAAATACTACAGCAGCTCACTCAAGGGACCCCTGCGCCCTTCGGGGCGATTGCATAGTAACACACACATGGTCGCTCGAACTAGTTGATGCTCAAATTCAGTGACTCATTCATTAGCCCAAAAACAATCGTGAGCGTCTTCGAGGCTGGACAGGTGTGCCTTCTTCCCAAATCTACCGTGGAAAATCAGCTGTGATGCTGGATAGACTTTGCATCCTTGACTTTCACGAGCACAATACCCATGAGTAGGCACATTGTGTTCGCACGGGTTTCTGCACGTTCGCGAGCGTTTTGTACAATAAAACCCTCGCGAACTTGCAGAAACCCGTGCGAACACAAAAACAAAAAATCCGCTAGGATCCGCGGATTTTGCGTATTTTCGAAATACGCAAATCCGCGGATTGCCAATACGCAAAATCCGCTAACAACATCAACTTACTTGTAAAATCTCAAATCCAAAAGTGATCCAAAAACTCCAAAGTCCAAAAAGTCCTCTAATACAAATATCCAGAAGCAGCCACAAAAAGTTATCCTTCCAGCTCCAGATCCAAATGAAAAGTGACCAGGAGATGGACAAAGCGCTGGGAGAAGCCTGCTGGACAGGAACAGGAAGTTGGAGACTTTGGGGCACATCCTTCCTCTCACCCTCCAAAAAATGGACTCCTTCCACAAAAAAGTGGAGCCAAATCTCAATCTGAGGAGTTATTCTGATCAAAATAATGATTTTCAGAAGGTTTATGCTGCCTGCGGTGGATTTCTTGTGCAGAATTGCAATTTTTGCAATTTCGGGAAAGCGAGCTGTTTAAATCTCCCGCCGGCTGTCATTTGGCGCCACATCCACGTGTTCGGCATTGTTTACTCACACGATGCGTGATCGCGGGACCTTATGACGTACTAGCATTGTCAAACTCTCGCTGTGCAAGATGGCGGACCGCGATGACGTAATTGCGGTCGAAAAACTCACGCGCGATCACGCAGCAATATCCAAAATGGCGCAACACACGCAAACCGGGAGAAAAACAACTCGGCGAACACAGAATCACGGTAAGTCAACGCAGCCCGCGCGATATTGCATTTTTCAAGCGCGACCAAGCAAAAAACTCTGCAGCTTGCAAATTTGCTGATTTTTTGGCAAATTTGCGCGATTCGCAGACCGCAAATTTTCCCAAAATCCACAAATTCCGCAAACGAAACAGATTTTACGCCCAAGCTTACTTAGAATGCACTTTGACTGTTATAAACCCTCAACATAATGGGCCCTCTTCAGGAAATTAACAACACCGTGGTTAAAATGTTCAAGATGTAAATCTCTAAATTGGAAAGAGAAAAGTGAACAAAAACATTGTATAAGGCAGGTTAAACTGGCAGAACAGAAAGGCTTAAAGCCACTCTAGCTCATGCAACTGCCCCTATCACATTGTTCTGCATGGGGAGGGGCCATGATGTGCAAGAGTTAAAGCCTCAGGGTATCATGGGGACCCGCCTATTGCCCACAGTGTTATTAATAGCATATTACACTCTACATATCAGCTTGTTATTTATGCCATGCTGTTCTTTCATGTGCAATAAAAAAAGTATTTAAGCAGTGCCAGAACAGAATATATTTGCTTATGCCTGTAGAGAGAGTCCCGCCTCCCAGCTGCTCCTTCCTCGCACCTCCCCATATATGCCGGATGCTGCGCGGTGAGGTGAGCGACCCCTGACCCTCCTGGTAGGTCGCTCCCCCTCCACGCAGCTCCGACTGTGTGCCCCTACTGCCGCCGCCGACTCGCTGGTAATTGTCCTTGGCTTCTGCGCCACTGCTCCCCCTCTCTGTGACCCCACAGAGCACATTTTGTGCTCTGTGGCACTCGCCCCCCCCTTGTGCCCCTTTTGCCTGTGTGCCCCGTTTTTGTGCTCTCTGCCACTCGTTTTCCCGCCTTTCATGCCCCTTTTGCCTGTGTGCCCCGTTTTTCTGCTCTGTGCCACTCGTTTCCCCCCTTTTGTGCCCCTTGTGCCTGTGTGCCCCGTTTTTGTGCCATGTGCCACTTTTTACCCCTCTGTGCCCTTTTGCCTTCTGTACCACCCATTTTCCCCTCTTGTGCCCCACCCCCTGCCCACTCGCTGCTCCCGCCTCCCGCCTCCCAGCTGCTCCTCCCTACCACACCCCATATATGCCGGCTGCTGTGCGGCCATGCTGCTGGCGCGCCAAAGAGGTGCCTAAGGCAAGCCTGTCTGCGCCCGTCCATGCCTGGACCGCAGCCAGCGCCAGAACCCCTGGACCTCGCGAACGCACAACGCCAGACTCCGCTATGACGCCAGCACCCTCCACACACTCAACGCCGGCCAAAACCACACCTTCTTCCAGGTCGGCCCGAAACGGACCCAGGGACCCTACTCCTGCGGCACCTGCAGCTTCACCTGCAACAGAGCCACCAAACTACTAAGGACTGAACCCAACCACCTCCGCTGCTTACTCCTCAACACCCGCTCTGCACGCAAACACGCCGTCGAGCTCTGGGATCTGCTCAACATCTCTGCCCCAGACATGGTCTTCCTGACCGAGACCTGGTGGAACGACTCATCGGCGCCTGACATCGCCATAGCCATCCCGGACGGCTACAAGATCACCCGCAGGGATCGCGCCAATGGAATCAGAAGAGGAAAAGCCATTGTCCACAAGTCCACCCTCAAGGTTGCCACCCACGCAGACGACACCCTCAACACCGCCGAACACCTGCACTTCCGGATCCACACCAACCCCAACACCACCCTCAGAGGAACACTCGTCTACAGACCCCCCTGGACCCCGGGCTCAGTTCAGCGACTCCATCGCCGACCTCGCCAGCACTCACGCACTCGCCTCCACGGACTATATCCTCCTCGGGGACCTGAACTTCCACCTCGAGAACAACAACGACACCAACTCCACCACCCTGATCGACAACCTCGCCAACCTCGGCCTCAGACAACTTGCCACCGCACCCACCCACGCCACCAGCCACACGCTGGACCCCATCTGCTCCACAACCACCCACGTCGCCATCAACCACACCACCGAACTCCACTGGACCGACAACCGCTGCATCCATTTCACTTTCAAAAAACTAACCACGCACCACCGCACCCAACAGCTGCCTCGCCGCTGCTGGAGCAAAGTCACCGAAGACCAGCTGATCACCACCCTCACCCAGAACCCACCCACCGACACCACCAACCCAGACGCCGCAGCCCGCAACCTCAGACAGTGGATCAACGACTGCGCCAACACCCTCACCCCGCAAAAGAAACCCTCCAACAACCACGCCAGCAAGAGAGCCACCTGGTTCACCAATGAGCTTCAGATCTCCAAACGTACATGCCAGAAACTGGAGAAGAAATGGCTCCACGAACACACACCAGACAGCCACGTGGCCCACAAGGACGCCACCCGCAGACATCACCACCTCATCAGACTAGCCAAGAGATCCTCCTTCAAAGACCGCCTGGATAACAACGCACGCGACAGCAAAGTGCTCTTCAGCATCGTAACAGAACTCTCCAACCTCAGCGCCAACGCCAACGACATCCCGCTCTCAAAAGAACTGTGCGACTCACTGGCCACCTTCTTCTTCTGCAGGATGGCTGACATCCACGACAGCTTCAACACCATGACCGCCCGACTACACCAGACTCCACCTCCCCTGCGAACACCACCAGCACCAACCACCTGACCTCCTGGTCCAACATCAACGACGACGAGACACGCAAGGTCATGAACTCCATCCACTCAGGATCTCCGTCAGACCCGTGCCCACACCACGTATTCAACAAAGCAGACTCAGCCATCGCACCCCAACTACGGAAGGTCATCAACATCTCCTTCGAAACAGCGACATTCCCAGAAAGCTGGAAGCACGCCAAAATCAACGCCCTCCTCAAGAAGCCCAAGGCAGACCCCAAGGACCTCAAGATCTTCCGGATTCAGACTAAACCACATCACCTAGACAGCCCTCATCGCCGCCACAGATGACATCAGGCACCAAATAGACAACGGCGAAACATCAGCCCTCATCCTGCTGGTTCTGTCAGCCGCCTTCGACACGGTCTGCCATCGCACCCTAAAGACACGCCTCCAAGAAGCCGGAATCCAAGAGAAGCCCTCGACTAGACCACGTCCTTCCTCTCCGGCAGAACACAGAGTGTCCGCCTTCCACCCTTCCGATCCGAAGCCACCAACATCATATGCGGCATCCCCCAGGGCTCATCCCTCAGCCCGACGCTGTTCAACATCTACATGGCCCCCTCGCACAAGTGGCCCACCACCACGACCTCAACATCATCTCTTATGCCGACGAGACCCAGCTTATCCTCTCCCTCACCAAGACCCACACACCACCAAAACCAACCTCCACGAGTGAATGAAGGCTGTCGCCGACTGGATGAGATGCAGCCGTCTGAAACTGAACTCAGACAAGACAGAGGTCCTCATCCTTGGACCCACCCCCTCAGCCTGGGACGACTCCTGGTGGCCGACCACACTGGGACCAGCACCGACACCCACCGTCCATGTCCAAACAGGTCAACGCCGTCTCCTGCTCCTGCTACAACACCCTCCGCATGCTGCGCAGGATCTACAAGTGGATCCCGACCGAAACAAGAAGAACGGTGACACAAGCCCTCGTCAGCAGCAGACTGGACTACGGCAACGCACTCTACGCAGGAATCCCATCCAAACACCTACGACGACTACAATGAATCCAAAATGCCTCCGCCCGACTGATCCTCAATGTCCTCCGCTGCAGCCACATCACCCCCACCTGAGAGACCTACACTGGCTCCCGTCAACAAGAGGATCACCTTCAAGCTCCTCACCCACGCACACAAAGCACTCCACAACACCGGACCATCCTACCTGAACAGCAGACTCAGCTTCTACACTCCCACCTGCCAGCTCTGCTCTGCCAGTCTCGCCCTCGTTGCTGTCCCCCGTATCTAACGAACGACCTCCGGCAGCAGATCCTTTTCCTACCTCACCGCCAAGACCTGGAACACCCTCCCTGCCCACCTACGGCAGACCCAAGACATACTCGCCTTCAGAGGACTCCTCAAGACCTGGCTCTTCGAGCAGTAGCGGCACCCCCCTCCCCTCAGCACCTTGAGACCCTCACGGGTGAGTAGCATGCTTTACAAGTACACTGATTGATTGATTGATTGAAGGTCAAAGAGAAGGATGATACTAAGGTCCAGAAGGCCCATTATATGATGCTCCACCATGGGTAAAATATGTCATTTGACCTAGACTCTGTTATAAGTTTTAAAATTAAACCTGCTTTTACTAATACACTTGTTCCAAATAACTTGTGTAATCCACAAATGTATCCATATATGCATGCATGTATATATTTAACATTGCCAGGGCTACTGGGATTCCGTGCATGGAGAACCAAATTGTCTGGCAAGGTTAATTAAATTATGTGGTAAAAATTCACATTCTGAAGCGCCTCCTCTGTAACCATTATTTTTTAGCCATTTAAGATTAAAACGTTCTGGGGAAAACCTGCAATTTTGTGAAATCATTTTGAAAATTATTTGGCAAGTTTAGTAGCCACAGAATTACCTAAATCCACTGACTCTTACCATTTTGAGGTCCTGGTTACATATATGCCTTCATCCTCATGGTTTATGATGTCAATATTAGTGATTAAAACGTTCTGGGGAAAACCTGCAATTTTGGGAAATCATTTTGAAAAGTATTTGGCAAGTTTAGATGCCACAGAATTACCTAAATCCACTGACTCTTACCATTTTGAGGTCCTGGTTACATATATGCCTTCATCCTCATTGTTTATGATGTCAATATTAAACCATTTTATACAATTACTCATTATATATTTTGATCCAATAGAGAAAAGCTGCCCTTGATAAACGTTTATTCACAAATTGTATTTAATGCAGAAAACAACAGCACCAACACATTTCGACCCTCACGGTCTTGTTCAAAGTGATGAGTCTGTTTTTAGTTTCACAATATTTAAGAAAGACATATCCTACCTTCAATGCGGCACTCTGGGATTTGAAGTCTTCAATAACAAACTCTTAAAAAGTGTCACTTTCACAACAATATACACAAAAACATGAATAGTTCTTTCTAACACCTATGTTACAAAATTGTAAATGAGAATATTGTGAACTAAAGGGCATCAGAGATGTTTGTGTCATGCTAGACATTTTTAATAAAGAAATGGGTCCAATTCATGTTACTATGAAATTTAATTCTCATAAAGCTGTGTCTCCCTGATTATTCTTTTCTATCTTGCAAATGACCCAGGACTATTTGCAGCACCCTGAGCAACCTCAGTGGTCTTAAGTATCACTTAAAAAAGACTCATAAGAACAATTATTTTGCATGTAATCTATGAGTACCCTAGATAGGTCACAGCTGTAGTGGCCTATTCTTGTGAAGATGTCCTCACCAATTCTAGTTCAACTGTCCAACCCAAACTACAACAATTATTGTCCACACTTAAATGTTTTTCAACTTTATCCGTTCCAGATTTACACAATTCTAGTACTTATGCTTGGCCTTCCTCCTATGTGAATCTGACATCTCATAACCATGATTATTTCACTACAGATGTACATGCAATTCAACATCATTATTGAGACTATCGGCATCTTTGCTCTTAACCAAATAATACATTTTGATTCCAACCGGTGTAGTTTCTTGATTCTATTTCTGACTCTTACATATTGTGTTTCCATATCTATGACATAAACCTCATTGTTCTTCAATTATTATCATCTTATCTTATTTAATATTTTCCGATAGCATTAATGATGTCTTTATTTTGTATGCGATGTATATGTTTCAAAACTTTATTTTTTTAACATAATCAACATTCACATTCAATAACATAAACTACAAATTGAGCCTCACATGTTATCTTGTGTTTATTCGTTATTGAATGATTCTTTCTGTCTGTTATACATTTCATATTTTGGCCAATCTTGCAAGCCTTTCAATTATTACAGTTTTTAAAGCCAATCCATAGCTATTTAGCCAAATTCTGGACCTTTAATTACATAAATGGCTTAATCAAAATCACTAGTTTATCTTTTAGAGATGGTGCTTGTGTAAACATTCTCTGAGGTCTCTTACCTAAAAAGGATTCTATGGATATCTTCACTTTCTTTACTGTAAGTCAATACCAATCTTATAACCGTATTTGTTGATGTTTCCTTCTTCTGTCCTTTTTCATGATCAAAGTCTGCATCCAAGTTTTTTGTTTCACTCTCTCCAGGCCCTTTTTCAAGATTCTCAATTGATAGTCTCTGTCTTTCAATCTCCCAGTGACTTCTTAATATATATGTTTAGTACGTCTTTATCATATGAGCAATTTTGTCTCATTCTTAGCAATTAAAGATTTTGGATGGATGCTTGAGCCATGTAGAAAGCCATTGGCCATAGTAGATTACCTGAATAGTTTGCTCTCAATTAGGTAGTCTTGTTTATACACTGTAATGTACAAGAAATCAATTAGCTCTTTACTTTTTGTGCTTGTGAATTTTAAGCCCAGGTTGTTATTATTAAGGTGCTCAACACAGAATATAAATGAATCATGTAGTCCATTCCAAATTATAAATAAATTGTCTCATCCATAAAACAATTTTCGCCACAAAGTTCTCCTTGGCTGGTCCCCAAGCATGTTCTTTTTCCCACCAGCCCATGGTAAGATTAGAATAGCTCATAGAAAAGCAAATACCCACAGCGGTGCAGCACTGTTATTGATGTATCTCATGGTTCAATAAAATATGTTATTTTTTAAACCATGGTCAAGAGCATCTATGAACGTTATAATTCCCCAATGTTTCTTTGTTTGAGGAAATATTCACATGCTTTCAGGTCAATGTAATGCATGATTGAGATACACAGTGTTACCACATCTATTGTAACCAGAAGATAATCCTCATGCCAAGTAGTTTGGCCAATATTCCAAAGAAAGTGCTAGTATCCCTCAAATATGAGCTTAACGTTTTGACAGTGGGTGCCAGATGGCAATCATATTAGATGAAATGTTTTCAAAGAGAGATTCATAAGCTGAAATCATTGGTCTTCCTGGTGGATTGGCTAATGTTTAACAGATTTTGAGAAGAAAATAGATTGTAGGCATTACTGTCTTTCATTTCTCAAAAATTTGAATTTATCATCATCCCATTAATAACTAAATATGGGTGCATACAGGTGAGCCGGCAGGGCCACAGGGGCCCGTGGGCCTCCATCCACAGCCCCACATGTTGTATGTCTCATGGGTGCCCCTAGTGAGACAGGAGTGCCCACCTTAGGTCCCCGGCAAGGGGGTCCACAGTGCCGGTATTGATTTGGGGAAGGGACTGCATGCACCCTCTCCCTTTAATGAATGTCAGCCTCAGGGGATATCCCTTCTAATAAACTATGCGTTTGGCCTAGGGCATGGGGGTATCCAGGGACAGCAATGGCTCGGGAGGAGGCCTGCACGCCACCTTCCCAAATATGAAAAAAAAATAGAAAAGAATTGCCAGCTCCAACGGCACCCAGGATTGGTTCTGCCAGGAGAGCTGATGGGGTTGTGAGGGCACTGAGACTTGCCCCCAATGAAAACAAAAAGTGGTGAATGTCAGAGAGGGAACCGGACATCCACAATAATTATTTAAAACAATGTAAGAAAAAGGATGAGCAGCGAGAACCGCTCTTTTATTTTTCATTGCTGCTGCCAAGGAGTGCCCCATAATGTCCTTCGTGGGCTAAATTGCATATTGTTGCTACATGATGGTGCCCCAATCTGGGCAGGACCACCACCAGTATGTTTTGTAAGTCTTGTGTTGTTTGTGTATGTTTCCTGAGGTGCATAGAGCATTTCCCCAGGAAATGCTTATGATGTTTTTGAGGATTCCTTGAGCTGCAGCTTTAGCTCTATATCTTGGGCAATTTGGGTCACCTGGTTGTTGGTCTTATGGTTGTGTTATGTGAGTTAAGGAGTGTAAATAAAACTCTAAAAAATGTTTAATGTCATCATGAATACAAATACTTTAGTAAGACATGTACTGATAAGCATTACATTGTGCTTTGTTCTTGATGTATTAATTTGAATTTGTGTATTTTGGAATGTAATAGATATAAAGATTGTTGGAAATGGCCTTTTCTAGGATGCTTTCCCTCAACTTTGTTTAGCTTTTGTCCCTCCCAGTTTTCCACTGATCAATGCGCTAGCCTTAGGACTTTGAGTCCTTTTGACACTGCCATTCAGTGTCAAAGCACTGTGTTTGTCATGTACATACTGATGATTAGTGTATACAGAATGGGCTGAATTGAGCTATTTGTAAGTCCCTTGTCTAGAGGTAGGACATATACCTAGGGCATGTAACTCTAAGGCTCCTCCGTGGACATGCAGAACTGATGTACCACCCATGGAGGTAAATCTTCAAATGTGCCACAGGTTTGCCATCACAGGGCAGGTTAATGTTACTTGGCTTGGGATTTAAGAAGCTACTTGCCAAGGTTCTGCATGTCTCTCGCTATATTGAAGTACTCCCTGGGGACAGGGTGCAGTGCCGGAAATAGGTAGGGTATGTGAATGTGAGTGCTACAAGTGCTGGTAGTGAATGGCACTGGGTGGTATTTTTGAGGGATCTGTGGAAAAGACTATTGAGTTACATTTCCTACAGGCATATGAGTGGCAGTATAGTGTTTGATATTGATGAGTTAGTAATTTTGAATTCTCTCCAGTGGTGCTTGTGTTTACGCCCGTAGGATAACATTGTACTGATTGAAAAACGCAATGTGCCCACTTTTTACATTGATAGTCAGTGATACTGCAAAACATATTTTGATGTAGTTCTAAGAAATAAATACACAAAAAGTAATATTTTTGCAAACCATTGGTCTTTGATTTAGTCATTGAATGTATAAAATCATTTTTTGCCTGTGTGTGTACAACAAATGCTTAGCACTGCCCTCAGATGAGCCTAACTGCTCACCCAGAATAGAAAGCATTAGTATTATCTACTTGAGCCTCTATAAAGACTCTGGGGATCCACTGGACTCTGTGCACACTATACCTTACTTTGGTATAATATATACAGAGCCAGCTTCCTATATGTCCTACCTGCAACAACTCCTATTTGGTCCCTAGATAGGTTTGACACAGACATACAAAACTTACAAAATCATGCATTACATGCAATGCAAACATAGTAATTTTTGAAACATCATCTATATCTGCCACACCTGTGCATTTTCCCTACAGGAAATCTGTAGGGTGCCACCTGGCCTCTACTATACAATGTAGCCACTTTACACCTCTAGGGCTGGGCACAGTCTGAGACGATAAATAAAGGGGCAGGTGGTCACTTGAGGCTATTGCCGACAACCAGCCATTGCCGACAACCATACTAAGTGTGAGTGACTGCTAGTCCTTTATGCAGCAGTCCTTGGCCACATGTCACTTCTACCAACCAGCCGGGACCCTTAAACTGGAGACGAGGTAAGCACAACCCTGCCCAGCCCTTCTACACCCTGCCGGTGTATGCTGAAAATCACTATTGTGGTGTCTACTCACTGTGCTGTTCAACCCTCAGGAACCCGGAACCGCCTGTCAGCGGCTACGAAACTCATACCCACGGTCGAGTGAAGCGTACCTGGTGGGTGAATACGACCACCAGCTGTACTTCCCTGGCCCAAGCGTTGTCCTCCGTGTCCAAGAGTCCTTATCCGATCCTGAAGCCTACTCTTACATGCTGTCGCACCCGCTTCATGTGGGCGACTTTGGCGTTTCCCCGCTCTGAACTGCTTTGTGACTACAACCAGAGGCCCCGCCCCTGGCTTGTGACCTGCTGACCTATGCATTCTGGCTTTCATATGCCTGCCACCTCCAGCTGTCCATCACCCTGATGCTGTGCCCCACATACAATGGGCTTTGGAGAAGACCCCTCACCCTAGGGCCCACCGCATGCCTGTTCTAGTCGACAGAGACCCAAGGAGCACCAAGTCAGCCCTGGTGTCACCAAGGAACCTGGAGAGAAAAAGCTCAGCTTCTTAAACTATAAAACAAAAAAACAAAAACATAAAAAGAGGCCAAAAGAAAATCAAGTGAGGAGTAATAAAAGGGGGAGTGTGAGTAGAATGAAGGAGGAGGCCACTCAAGGGGGGGGCTGCACTGGTGCATACAGCCAACTTAAAAGCACACTGAAGAAGGCAATCCAACAGACAATACAGTGAGGTGAGCTTAGACGTCCTGCCCCCACACAGCAAAAGCACAAAGCCAGACACTAGCTGAAAATCAGCCACTCCCAGATAAGGAGCATGAATCTGATGAATTGGTCATAGTGTAAGAGAGAAAAAAGCAAAAAGTCACAGCCATGAGTGAGCAGCAACGGGAGCAACCATGCCCTTGTCCGGCCCTCTACGCGCATGTCTCAGTAATGCCACTGCCACCATTCATTGAACTATCAGATCCAGCCACAGGGCACCAAGTTGGTGCTCATGAACTGGGCGCTTGCAGCATTAGTTATGCTAATATCAAGATTGGGTGTACTCGCACAACCAGGTTGCAATGGCGAGTTCGAAAAATTATACTTGTTTTGATGTGCTCTCGGGGCAAAACTCTCTGGATTTTGAATTTGTTTAACATATTAACACTGCACATGGCTTCGATTGTGCCTAGGAGGATTCAACCAATGAAAGGGTGCGCAACCTTTGGAGCATTAGTTATACGCCACATGGGAGACTGATGCCGATATCAAGAGGTCACTACTAATACACTTCAGTGTCACAGACTCTGCGAGCTGTTCAACTCCCTGCCAAAAAACAGGTGATGATGCTGATTTCAATGCAGCAGTACCTGCCCTGAACAGGAACCTTGGCCCACAGCTCTCTTTAGACTATGAGTGCTTCAAGCTGAGCCAAGCCAAGCAAACAGACACCAAAACAGTTGACATGCTCAGTTAAGAAAACTCACAAGCAACTGTGTGTGAACATTAACCAACAAGAAGAGATTTGAGCGCAAATCATACAAGGATGTAAATCAGCTGTGCTACGGCAGTTGATCTTAAGGCAGCCAGGCATCGCTGTGGATGGCATTTTAACCTTGGTCTGTTCCCATGAACTGTCCAACAGCTGTGCTGATGAGAGGGTAAAGGTCCTCTGCAGAGGCACAAAACCACCAACTCCCAGAAAGTCACCAGCATCAAAGAGGAAATCCAGAAAAGCCAGTGTCCTGCTCAGCGGGTAAATAACCTAAAAAAATAGAGTGTTAGCTGCTGCAATTGTGATATGGAACTTAAGCCCTGAGTTGTGTTCCTAGTGAGAGGATGAACATGTTTGAAGTGCGGCAAGGTCAACCACTTTGTGAAAGTGTGCCGAAGTGGAAGGCAGAGACTCAATGCTGTGTACCCAAGGAGAATGACTACAACCCTGTGCCAGCTATCCATTGATGAAGCCACTGATACTGAGACACCCTGTAGCGAGGGAGTAGGTGTCCTTCATGTCTTTGAGATATCCTTCACCGGGAGCGAAGGAAACAAGAAAATACCAACTCAAATATGTACCATGGAGATAAGAGGCAACCCTGTCGCATCCCTCATCGACACGGGGCGCCCGTAAATGTGAAGGACTCAGAGCAATTTGAGAAGTGTACAGCATGACTGGCGCTGTCACCCAGCTGGGCCAGAATTTACGCGTATAGAGGAACAGAGCTGCTGCCCTTCAGAAGAATGATTTAGGAGGATGTAGTAAGAGAAGGCTGCTTGACCCGAGCGAAATTCCACTCTCACCGAGAGAGGCAAAGGCACCCTGCTGAGCTGTCATTCAGCCGGAGACCTCATATTAGTGTTCTTCATGAAGAAAGTGCATGAATCACATGCTGACACCATACTCGCTAAATGTACCCAACTGTTCGTAGGCCTAGGAAAACTGAAAGGGACACAAACCAAGTTACACAATGATGACTCTATCCAACCCACTGCATTATGACACAAAAGAGACCCTTTTCATCTCAGACCGCAAATGAGGCAAGAACTACAAGCATTGGAGAGACAGGGAGTTATTGAGAAAGGGACCGACCCTACACCCTTAGTAACCCCGCTAGTCATCACAACCAAGCCAAAGGAGCAATAAAGCTGTGCAAAGATATGAGGCTCCCAAACCAGGCCATTTTACAAGAACGCCACATTGCTCCGACCATGGGTGACAATGTCGCAGACTTGAATGGGGTTAAATGGTTCTCGAAGCTAGACCTCAACCTGGGATACTACCTGCTGGAGCTCGCCCCTGAAAGTCACTATATCACTACCTTATCTGTGCACATGTGCCTCTTACAGCACCGAAGACTAAACTTTGGAATTTCATCCATGGCAGAGGTGTTTCAGAATACTATCAGAGAAACCCTCTCCGGGCTAATGGAAGTGATCAACCTTAGCGATTACATCCTGACCTACTCTGAGAGACTCGAAGAGCATTACATGAGACTGAGAGCCACCCTGCAACTACTAGTGCACTGCGGCTTGATGCGGCAAAAAAAGAAATGCTCTCTTTGTACATGGAATTCTTGGGGTACATATTCTCACAAGAAGGACTCAAGGTCTATCCCAAAACAGAAGACACCATACTGAATGTACCAGTGCCCCTCGATTTAATAAAAGTGTTCAGCTTCCTGAGGATGGTGACATACTGTTGGAGATTCATCCCAAATCTTGCCATGTTATCTGAGCTGATACGAGCCCTAACACAAATGAGCGCAGCTGTGGGAATGAAACACCGATGCTGAGGCAGCGTTAAATGCCATAAAAGAGACCCCCTCGACAAGGTCACCATGGCAAACTTCCACCCACAGCAGAAGACGGAGTTGGAAGTTATTGCCAGCCCAGTGGGACTTGGAGCGGGGCTCCTACAAGAGAAAGTCGACAACGAATAGGTACCCGTAGCATATGCCAGCAGAGCACTTTCAGATATGGAAACCTGATACACTCAGATTGAGTGGGAAGCCCTGGTGATACAATGGGCGTGCCACCGTTTCCACTGATTTCTGTGAGGTCAACAATTCAGAGTAGTCACGGATCATAAACACCTCATCGCTGGAACCATCCTCCTCGCTCCCCAAGGATTCAAAGATGGGATGCACAGCTGCAGCTTTACTCCTTTGAAGTCATCTATCGACCAAGAGCCAACAACCCCGCCAATGACTTATCAAGGCACCCCTCCTGCATGAGAGGAGTCAATAGACAGAAGATGAGGAAGGGACTGAAAAGTTTTTGCAGATGATAGTACAAGAGGCCTGCCCCAAAACTCTTACCAACAAAGAGAACCGCACTGGGATGGAGTATGATGTAAGCATATCTTGAGCTAAGGAGGCCCATTTCCTCAATGGGTCCCAGTCACTGACACAAGATGAGCAGCTATCACAGCAGCAGCTATGGAGAGTGTGAAGTGAGATGCGTGTGAGTTGAGATGGTCAGATAGTGATGCCCTAGAGTCTGTGGGTCATGGTAGTCCTTGCACACCAAGGGCTCCAGGGAATCATCAAGATGAAGGCAAGTTTGTACAGCAATGTATGGTTTCCAATGATGGACGCAGTGCTGGGTGAGAAAGTGTGGAGCTGTCAATCCGGTTCCATCACTAGTGGAGACCCCCCACCATCCCTGGTGCTAACTGAAGAGTCCAATCTCGAGTTATGGTCCAAGATCAGCATAGACATAGGGAGTTTCCTGATGGGCACACCACGGTAGCGCTCATGGACTCCCTCAAAAAATTCCCAGTAGTGGAGCAATCAACTGCATTCTCTGATGTGCAGCCCATTCTGGAAAAGACCTTCGCACAGCTTGGCCTGCCTGAACAGATCAAGTCTGACAACTGCCCCACCATTGCAGGGACCAGAGTGACCAGAAGACCTATCATCCCTTGCCGTTCACCACCGGAAAATAACCCACCAATGGTCCCAAGCTAACGGGGAGGTCGAGAGGTTCATGCGGACTTTGAACCGGGCCCTGAGGATAGAAGTGGATCAGGGTGAAGATGCGGAGTGCTGCTTACACAACTTCGTGAGGGCCTACCGGTAGACTCCGCATAGCACCACCAACTGCACCCCTGCCTCTTTGATGTTCTGCAGACCTACAAGGGATAGTATTCTGACAGGTCCTGGATGGCCACCAACCGATCTAGACATCGAAGCCACTCAACTCAAGAGAAAAGCCACCAATGATAAGGCCAGCATACAACACCAAGTGTTTGAGTCCCGCTCTGCAGCTTAGAACCCCAGTTATCAAGAAAGACTGACAACTACAAAAGAAAATTTAGGAACCCCTATGAGCTGGAAGTTTGGAGACTCATAAAGATCGATGGCACTGATGGAGCAAGGATTCGCACGTAAAGCGACTTGCTTGTATTCATGAACCTCGAATAACGTTAATAAAGTAACCAACATGTTTGTCTTACTAATTATGCATATTTTAAATCAACATCGGGTGAAGCTTGCTTATGTGTTTACTAATCATAATACGCATGCATTTAAGATGGCTGCTGCTACGCGAGGGTTTCTATTGCGCATGCTTCTGTCATACTCACGTGACATGACGTAGGCGTTGTTTTGGAGTTAATCTGCCGCTTCTGCGCACTAGTGCTAATACAGTTGCCCTATGTTCTCACATGCGAGAAGCTTGCACTGCTTTTTTCGACAAGCTGTTCGTTCTGCCTAATACTAATGCTATAGTTAAAATTAAGATAATGGGTATAGAGTAGAAATACATGGTATACAGTGTATTCATTTATTCTGTGTTCTAAAACTGTTTCTTTTCCAGTTCATGTCGCCCTTTGAAAACTGGCCTGGTTTGTAACGCTGTACTCCATATTTGTTGAAACTGCGACTGCGCAAAAATCTCAAGTCTCTGGAACAGTGACCTTTGGACTATGGCCAAGGAACCGACTGACTAGAAGATGCTCCTGGGAACATGGACTTGTGAACCCAAATTTATACAATGTTAAACAATGTATTTGTCAATAAAACGTCCATTGTTGGGTGGAATAAAACCTCATGAGAACCTGAATTTGATGGGCGGGAACATAAATTTAAATAACAGATGGTAAAAGTCTCAAATTTAGTGTGGTGTGACGACCTCTCCTCCTCTTTTGTCCAATCGAAATTCGGGATCCTTACACTTGCAACATTGGGGAGTGGTACACTGACCTGGAAAATAGTATAACTAGCGTAGGTTTAGCTAGAGAAATTGTCCGACTTGTCCGAATAGCTGACCTGTCACTAACCCAACGCACTCAATAGGTGATCAAGAACAGAGGTGCAGCGGAGCACTCTGTCAGAAGATTCGCTGACCCAATCAGGGTCCGGGAAGCTGAGGTGCTGGCGGAGCACTTTGTCGGTGAAATCGATAACTCAATTGGGGTTCTGACTGTTAGTCGCAGAGAGGGAGTAGCGCAGGCGTTGCAACTGAACTGCGGGTGCTGGTCTTAACCTTTGGTGGTCCGGTCCTGATCCAAATCCGGTTTATCCTGTCCTGATTCTGATCTGCACCTGCTGGCCTACTGGCAACTGCAACTTTTGGGATTTCTGTCCTTAACTGACCCGTGGCCAGGGTTGGTCTTCACACCATTCTAGGTAAATATAAATCTGTGTGGGTATCGTCATTATATTTTCTGTGTGTCCTTCTCTTTACCCTCCCTAAAATCGATAAAAGTTTTTAATGCATATTTTTTTTTTCTTTTCCTTTCTCTTTTACTGATAAATTTCTTCATTTGGTTTATTAGTGTGTTCCATTTTCTTACCTTCCCTATAGTCATATGCTCCAATTGTTTTCGTAATTGCATTTTATGTTCCCTCTTTATACCCACCCTTTGATAAGTGCTTAAAGATTGTGTTATATAGCATGTTCCTTCTTTTTCCCACCCTTAGACAATTGTGTAAGTTTGTTTAAATTTAATAGCATGTTCCCAGTTCATACCTTCCCTATAAATTGCTAAATGATTGGCATAATATATCTTTTGCATAGCTATATATTATTTATGATTTTCGTTATTGAGAGTCTTATCGTGTTCAATCTTTGGATCATGACCATTTATGAAGTTTAGATAAAGAGTTCAAAACGTTCCAGAGTCTGTGGTTATTATATGAGTGCATATGTTATTTGCTACCTAATTTAAGCTAACTTCCTGATCCAATAGGTTACAGGTACCAGTGACAAGGATTGGTAAGTCAATGGTATAGGACCTAGTGGGTAAAATATCTGGTAGTTAGAGCCTAGGTTACCTGATTTAAGAAGTGTGTAATTGATTATGGGCCCAGGTGAGTATGTTAAATTTATAGTCGGGTGACCTGCGCGCTCTATCAGCACCATGGTCGCTGTTCTTCGAGGATGCAACACGGCAGTGGAGGATATATCAATGTTCAAGAAGGCTGCAGGAGCTGGAGATAGGGCAGATGAAGTCTTTGAAGAGAAAATATGGAGCAGGAGACCCTGGCTTGCTAAATTTTTCCACAATTCATAGTTCTCCAAAAGATAGTGACGATGGAGAGTACTCTGCCACAGATGCCCCATCATCCCTTGCTGGCAAAAGGCACCTGATGTTCCCGGCTGGAGAAGTTATTGACACCAGTTCTTGAAGGAGGGGACAAAGATACACTACGAGGACCTTGAGTTATAGCTTAGCCCAGATCCCAGCCAAAGACTGTGAGACGTTGTGTGTCCGTTACTCACTGTTTGAACATTTATCTACAAATCATTAACCGTTGCAAGGGATTTAGAGTGCCACCCGGCCTCTACTATACAAAGTATCCACTTTACACTACAAGGGCCGGGTGCGCTCTGAGGAGATTAATAAAGGGGCAGATGGTCACTCGAGGCCATTGCCAACAACCATATTAAGTGTGAGTCAGTGCTAGTCCTTCATGTGGCGGTCCCTCAGCACCTGCCACTGCTACCAGTAGGCCGGGACCCTTGCAGTTTCCATGGAAAGTAATGTAAAAATATCAGTCTTCCCAAAAAAGCAGATCTACAACTTCCACAGGTTTTCTCTGCTATCGCCCTCATCCATCACAGACTTTTGCTGCCCTCAATGGCTTGACTCCAGAGGTAACAGGCAGTGGCTCACTGGGTGATTTCCTTCAATAAAGCTGCGTTAATTCTGCAACCTACTTTTGGTTGGTGAGCTACATGCTCCATAGTCAATCATTTTACTATTAATCACCCAAAAAATACTTGCCATCTGTTTAAATGCTCTAAGAAATGTAGCTCACACTAAATTAAAGAAATTGTGTTGAACTGCATAAAAGCCTTAATTCTGTTAGGTGTGCCCTTCACTCTTTATTGCTACTGTGTTGGAAGTGCACAAAATATTGACCCAATTATACATTTTATTTAGTAGAGAAACAGGTAAGCATTTGCTATTTAATCACCATTTTCTGTACTTTTATTTCAAATATAGAAAGCTCCATCTTCGGGACATTAATGAGAAGGCAATATTGTGCCACAAATAATGTAGAGCTGTCATAGGCACTAATAGAAGTGCATTATTCAGCCGGAAGCACCAAGACCTGCTGGACTGTTAGACAATAAATGTCAGATGATGGCTTCCAGCCGGGTGATATATTGGTGCAAAACAGGAACAAAGCACTGCTATCCAGATGATGCTCGCTTCGGAACGTGATGATGCGCTGAACTGGAGATTACAAAAGGGCAACGATGACTGTAATGAATAGCCCATATTGATGATAAAACATCGGATGAAAAGGACGAAAGGGAATTGATCAAGAAAGGAAATAAGGCACGCACTTGAGTCGGTGCCATGCTGGCGCTCACATATTAAAGAGTCCTGGAAGAGATATCCATTATGCCAGCGTAAACCTGCGTAACTTTGCTTTTCTGCCTGTTACACGGAATTTCCAGACTGATGCCATTAAATACACACTGTTAGCGCAGTAGCACAGGATTAATCAGAACGCCAGCACATTTTTTTGTGCTAAAATGTAGTGCTCAATGCCTGCTTTACATTTCATGTAGTTTTACATTATTTTAGCTGTAGTTCGCGCAAATAAAGAAAAACAAATTATGCACATTTCACACACCCCACTCAGGGAGACACAGAGATATAGTGGGTAATTGCAGTAATTGGGGATGTAGGTACTAAAAACGAATACGCAAGGGACCTAGCTTATTATTCCAATATGCAACTACTTCCTTTTACTGTCACTGCATAAATAAGTCACTGTTGGTTGTGGTCACAACACTGTGGCACATCAGTCACCTTTCTTATTATGTACATAGTGTAAATACACAGTGAAATTCTAATTCCTTTTCTAATGAATGTTTGTTGCAAATAATAATTACGTCCATTTTCGGCTGAAGTGTGCATGACCGAAATTCTCTTGTATGTGGGCTTTATTCTCTAATGTTTGATTTATTCATTACTATAACCTATGAAATATTATGGTTAGAATGTTATATTTTTCAGCTTGAACTGCAATTCTAATGTAGATGCAATAAATCAATACTCCTTGCATAAATTTCATCTTGTTTTGTCAAAATGAGTTTCTTGTGAACAGCTGTATGTTGTCAGATAAGATAATAAACATAGCCAACAAGAATAGCCTTCTCAGGCTCATGCCTCACTTCAACTCCCAAAATCTGTAGAAAAACCGTCATTACTTTAGGGAAACAGGGTCCTTGGATTCTGCTGGTGAAACACATACGAGTAAGCAGTCCTGAATCCAGCTTCCACACCATGAAGGCCACAACAACAACCTCCTTGATCAAGCACTTACAAAGAGCCAGATTCACCAGGCTAAACTACAGATGGTCACTTTCCACTCTTCAGTGATGAACCCTCAACTAATTTGGTCTCACACTCTAGCCTCATCACATGCCTGCACAACATTGGATTCTAAGGACCTTCTCTCTGCTGGAACTAAGTGGTAGAACACAAATTATCAGTCAATCAATCAATCAATCAGAACATTTGTAGAGTGCATCACTCGTCTGTGAGGGTCTTAAGGCATGGTTGGGGGCGCAGGGCACTGCTAATGCTCGAATAGCCAAGTCTTGAGTAGTCTCCTGAATGTTAGGAGGTCCTGGGTGTGCTGTAGGAGGGTGGGGAGGGAGTTCCAGGTCTTGGCAGTGAGGTGGGAGAACGATCTGCCATCGGTGGTTGCTCTACAGATGCGGGGGACGGTGGGGAGGGTGAGGTCGGTGGAGCAGAGCTGGAGGTTCGGGGTGCAGAAGGTGAGACGTGTGTTGAGGTATGCTGGTCCGGTGTTGTGGAGTGCCTTGTGTGCATGGGTGACTAGCTTGATGGTGATCCTCTTGTTGATGGGAAGCCAGTGCAGGTCTCTCAGGTGGGGTGTGATGTGGCTGTGGCGAGGGATGTCGATGATCAGGTGTGCAGAGTCACATGTATGCGTTGTAGCCGTTTTAGGAGTTTGGCCGAGGTTCCTGCGTAGAGGGCGTTTCCGTAGTCCAGCCTGCTGCTGGCGAGGTCCTGGGTAACCGTTTTTCTTGTTTCAGTGGTATCCACCTGTAGAACTTGCGGAGAATGCAGAGGGTGTAGAAGCAGGAGGACGAGACGGCGTTAACTTGCTTGGCCATGGAGAGTGTTGAGTCGGTGCTGCTCCCAGTGTGGACAGCTACCAGGAGTCGTCCCAGGCTGAGGGGGTGGAGCCAAGGATGAGGACCTCCGTCTTGTCTGAATTCATCTTCAGACGGCTGTTCTTCACCCACTCGGCAACGTCTTTCATTCCTTCGTGGAATGAAAGCTAGCATCTTATTCCTCAGAAACCATCAAAAGGCATCTGCAAAGTGACTAAAAGGTTCTTTGCTCAGCCCCACCTTCTTTAATGCATTTATGATTCCTCCAGCCAACGTAATCCATGTACACTACATCAACATTCTCTGCTATGCCAACACAAGAAATAATTTCACAGCCTGCATAACTGAAATCACGAACTGGATGAAAGCCAACTGGATGAAAGACAACTGTCTCAACCTCAACACTGACAAAACAGAAGAAGTGATCAATGGCAAGAAAACCTCACTGTGGGGCTCCAACTGCTGGCCGTCTGAACTCGAACCCACTCTAAGCACCCACACCTGAAACCTTAGAATAATCCTCAACTGCAAACTAGATATGGCCACTCAAGTCAATTCCTCCACTACATCCTGCATCCACACCCTGAATATGCTGAGAAAGACCTTCATATTGTTCCCAAGCAACTCTGGAAAAGCTGTCACTCACACCCTAGTCAGCAGCAAGTTGGACAATGTGAACACCCTCGGTGCCAGGATCACCAATCAACTCTCTAGAAAACTGCAAACCATCCAGAACTCGGCAGACTCACCCTCAACCGTCCACATATAACTCACATCAAGCCACACTTCAGGCCACTTCCACTGGCTCCTGCAGCACAAATGTGTTAATTTCAAACTTCTATCACACACATTTAGGGCACTACACAACATAGGCCCACCTGCCTAAACAGTTACATCTCCTTTCACTAACCACCCAGACACATTCGCTCTGAAGGACACCGACTCACACACATCCCACTGATACACAGAATTAGAGCAGAAGAGTGGGTGTTCTCTCACCTCACTCCTAAAGCATAGAACAGCCTCCAACTTCACAAAAGAGCCTCCTACTCTCATTTTGAATTCCACAGGAAGCTGAAGACCTGGCTTTTCTATTAACCAAAATACCAAAGGCAGGGCTAGGCACACACACTTTTCCAGGCCCAGTATACCCTAGTGAGTGAGAGTGCGTTTTACAAATACACATTACACATTACTTAAGGTAGAAATTCCCTTTTTATCATCTTTAGCATATGTCAGCTTTCCCATAATTTATTAATGTTTATTACATCGACAACCAATCAGTTTAGGTTTGCTGTAGAATCTCTTATAACAACACAACAAAAGCACATTGGTAAGTTTGAGTGCAAATGACACAATGACCTTATGTTAGTATTTAAAAGCACCATCTGGAAAAACTAATTTGAAGAAACACATTTAAGCTTTCCTTTCACCATTCACTTTAATTTCCCATTTTAATTACAAAACATTTCTACTTATCTGTCAGTAGGAGTTTAAGGTCAACTTGACAGTTCTTATGCTACCTTGGGAAATTGATGCAGAGAGGATGAAAGTCATTAATGAAAATTCAAGTTTAGCAGTATGGGATAGACTGAAACAGTTGATACATTGAAGAGAAACAGTACAGTGAAACAAGCTATTTTGCTAATTTGCGTTGCATAGTGTTATCCCGTATTGATGTTTTATTGTCCTCCAGACAAAAACGTTTGGGAATTAGCATTAAAATTTAAGAGCGTCTTCATTACTGTTCTTTTATAGAATGAAAGTCATTACTATTGCGAGCATTAGGCTATAAAGAGAGGGGCAAGCCAAAGAGTGATGCGAGGCCATTGTTAAGTGCATATTTTGAAAAGCATCGCTCTCTTCCTTGTCACCAGTATAACCACAAAGAGCTTGGGGCCTTATTTATGAAGGCCTTGCGCCGTCGGTGCGTCACTTTATCCCATTTTAAAAGTGGCGCACCTGCGGCGCAAGGCCTTCATAAATAAGGCCCTTACTATTCAAGCACTTCAACTCATATATTTTCTGGTATGAAAGGATTTAAAAGAGCCTATTATTATTTAAAGGATTGTCTGGTGGCTCATTCGTTATGCCAGTTAAAGTAATAAATAAGTAAAAAATCTGCCTAAAATTATTCAGTATTACATTGCAACTACGGATAAATAGTCAAACTTTCTGACGTTCTGATTGATTAAAGACATTTGCAATAATCGTTTACTGATGTAGCAGAAAGAGGCGATTTTTTTGCAAATTAAAATATCAACCTAAAACTAATACAGCATATTTTGTGAAAAAAAGTGTTTAGTAGTTCAATTTGTTCATGTCTTATTTGCTTAAAGATATTTGTATATTGACATTGTAAGAAAGTGCCTCTTTTGCCATAATCAAGCAATTTATTTTTGGACTGATGCTGCTTTTTTTTTACTCTGTGCCCAGGGACTCTGTTAACCAGACCCAAGAGCATTCGATCTGACCCCTAAAATATGGCCAATTTGGCTGTAATTCAAACTGACATAATTAACTTACCTACAAGTATCTAGTGTATGGTACCAAGGGGCCGATTATGATGGCGGACGGAAACGGGATCTGTCCGCCACGGACGCGGCCAAGATACTCCCGACCGCGCCGCGGAAAACCCGCCGTTGCGATTAGGATAAAAATGCCATTAAACTCCGTCCGCGGCGGACGGAGTACAGCAAACCCCATCCGCGGCGGACGGAGTACACCAGAGACCGCCGCAAGCGGACGGAACCGACGAAACCCCGTCCGCCGTGGACGCACATGAACGCGGAAACAGCCACCTCCACCGCCATACCTGCGAAGGCTCCGTGTCCGCGATTAGGATAACGCCGCCTGTACCTCGGTACGCACCGCCATCCACGTCCGCGGCGGAAACATTGCTACGAGAAACAGTGCATCACAGCGGAAGGCCAACACGAACAACATCCCTACCGTCAAATCTATGTCAAAACGTGAGACGGAAGTAAATTGCAAACACACGAAAAAGGAGTACCCCCCACCGGAAACACCAACACCAATCACAAGCCACAATTACACCCCCCCAAGTACCCAATAATGCACACTAGTCAACACACCCACCTACCACCTGACTGCCAACAACCATTGAGACATGACTATAAAAAGACTCACACCCACTACCACAATCCTTTGCATCACAGCATAGCAGCTAGCAAGAGACCCAATACGAGCAACAGCATACACCAATTGAAGACACACATCCACCACCCTACCACACCCACCACACAAACCCCCACCACATCATTCCTACACACCACACAACACACACCTGCACCCCCCAACTCACCAACCCACACCCTGAGCACCACACACCATGGCACCCAAAAAAAAAACTAAATTCACGGAGACCGAGTTGAGGGTAATGGTAGATGAAATTATCCGTGTTGAGCCCACATATTCGGGGCCCAAGTCCAGCAGACCACCGTGGCGCAAAAAAATCACATTTGGGACAGGATTGTCAGTCGGGTGAATGCGTCTGGGACCGTGCCAAGGACAAAGCACGAGATACAGAGGCGGTGGCATCACCTGAAAACCAGGGTGAAAGGCATCCGTGCCAAAAATCTTGTGAGAGCTAATCTCACTGGAGGCGGCACACCCCCGGAGCCCATACCCTACACAGATTGGGAGGAGAAGGTGCTGGCCATACTGCACCCAGAGAGCCTTGAAGGACTTGAGGAAGGAGAAGAGGCTGGTAAGTACTAACCAAGCACCACGAGCAGAACGACATGGTCAGCCTCACACAACAGGGAGCAGACACATCTCCCAGGCCCCAACCCATGCACGTGGGCCACATACTCACCAAAATGTAAAAGGCTACCAAGAGGCCCCTATGTCCACAGGGAGGGTGGTGGGGTGTGGGGTGGGGGTGTGTGAGAGGTGGGTGGGGTGTGTGAGAGACCAGCACTACAACTCCCAACATGCTCTCATGTCTACAGCGAGGGTGGTTGTGGGTGCGGGGTGTGGGAAAGGTGTGTGGGGTGTGTGAGAGAGGTGGGTGGGGTGTGTTAGAGACCAGCACTACAACTCCCAACAGGCCCCCATGTCCACAGGGAGGGTGGTGGGGGTATGTGAGAGGTGGGTGGGGTATGTGAGAGACCAGCACTACAACTCCCAACAGGCCCCCATGTCCACAGGGAGGGTGGTGGGGTGTGGGGTGGGGGTGTGTGAGAGGTGGGTGGGGTGTGTGAGAGACCAGCACTACAACTCCCAACAGGCCCCCATGTCCACAGGGAGGGTGGTGGGGTGTGGGGTGGGGGTGTGTGAGAGGTGGGTGGGGTGTGTGAGAGACCAGCACTACAACTCCCAACAGGCTCTCATGTTTACAGGGAGGGTGGTTGTGGGTGCGGGGTGTGGGAGAGGTGTGCGGGGTGTGTGAGAGAGGTGGGTGGGGTGGGTGCGACAGGACACTGAAATGTCATCATATTGATATAAACATGTAATGTCCACAGTACTGATCAGCACAATCTTGTCCTTCAGGTGATCGTAATCTGACTGGTCAAACCAGCAACCGGCCGCAAGACTCGCCTCACACCTATACCGGACTCTCTGAGGACGATGCGGCAGGCAGCTCCGGTGCGGAGGATGGTGCAGGCCCAAGCAGACCGCCAGGGCCATCTGGCTCACAAGAAATCCCGGCCACCACAACCGTCGCCTATGTAACTCCAGCAACACTGGCCACAGTGAGCTGCAGACTCACCACCACCACCACCACCACTACCACCAGTACCACCACTCCTGCCTGTGCCACCCTGCCTAACCCACGGCACGACGCAGGGCCATCGGCCTCCCACCCAAGCAGGGAGAGTGGGCCAGAAAGGAGAGAGGCGAGGCCACATCAGCCAACCAGGAGATCCACACTCCGTCGCGCTGAGGAAGGCCACCCACCCCATCCTGTGGCAGAGTCACTTGATGCCCTAGCCAGGTGCCAGGCTTCCTACGACCGTAGCCAGGAACATGCAGATCGTGCCCACCAGGACTCGGTGGACAACACAAACATGTTGCGGGACATTGCGGGCTGCCTTGGCCAGATAGTGGACATCATGGGCCAGCAGACAACAATGTGGAGGGAATGAATAGCCCGCAACAACCCCACCCCCCTCAACCAAGTGTCCAGACGCCACGGCCAGCAACACCACCGCCACCGCCACCTGTGCCCCTGGTGACGGATGTGGCCCCTCAGCAACCTGCCCCCCCAGCTGACTCCGTTCCACCTCAAAGACGGAGGGGCCGTCCGAGGCTGGAAGTGGGTGAGAGCAGTGGTGGTGCTTCATCCACACGCAGCAAGAGGGGCCGACAATGACTCTGACACTGCCTGAGCCAGCCATTCACCCTGCCAACTATCCTGTCCCACTTAGCCAATCATTGGCACAGGTCTGCTGGACTAGCCTGACATCAGCCAACGTGGTGTCAGGACGGACAATTCATCTGCCATTACCTTCAACTCACACTCACCCACCCCACACTTACTTGTAAATATTCACCAGCACCAATGCACAACCTGTAAATAAATGCCACTTACACACTCAATGATGTGTTGCCTCCATGTTTATTCACATGATTGCCTCTGAAACAGACGTAACCAGGTGCAGGGATCCAAGTCGTACATATTTATGCCGCTGCGGGAGTGACCTAGGGAAATTCAGAGATAGCAAACACACGTCAGGAAACAGAATCACACCCATCACAACACACTGCACAGCAACATTCCACAAACCACAATCATCACAAAACCATTGGATGAGAGGACACACATCATGGAGACTTGCATGTCCAAATACATGAACACACACATATGCAACCATCACATAGCAGAACACCCAGCTGATGCACACCACATCCACACAACACCAGCAAACATACATAAGGCATTGTCAACCGGCACAACAGGTAGTTACTCACATTCAAGGGAAGTAGCGATCAATGAGCTGGCGCCTCTGGTCCACACTTTCCTCCTCACCAATATCCTCATCAGTCGACATGGGTGGGATGGGAGGCCGAGGAACTTGTTTGTCTTCAGGGTCCAAGAGCAGTTCAATGTCATTGCGCACGGCCACGTTGTGGAGCATGCAGCGGGCAATCACGATCCTGCATACTTTGCCTGGTGAGTAAGGCAGGGCCCCTCCGGTCTTATCCAGGCACCGAAACTTAGACTTTAGCAGTCCAAAAGTACGTTCTACCACTCTACGTGTCCTTCCATGTGCATCATTGTAGCGCATTTCACCCGCTGTAGTAGGATTACGTATGGGACTCAGGAGCCAGGGCCGGTTTGGGTACGCCGAGTCGCCTATGTAGGGGGATGACAGACACAAATATCACTACCAGATTTGGTGGGTACCCCATGTCACACAGATATCACAAAAGCCCCCACAGCATACTCACCAACAAGCCAGGCATGACTGGGATGCAGATTTGCCATCAGTTGGGGGACAATGCTGTTCCGCATGATGTGGGCGTCATGTGCGGAGCCAGGAAATCTTGCACACACATGGGAGATGATGTTGTTGGCCAGGCACACCACCTGCACGTTTAGCGAATGAAAGTGCTTCCGATTCCTATAAACCTGCTCACGTGCCCGAGGTGGAATGATAGCGATATGTGTGCCATCAATGGAACCCACTACGTGTGGTATCTGGCCCAGTGCATAGAAGTCTGCTTTGACTGCTGCCAACTCTTCCGGCCGTGGGAAATGGATGTAGTCATCCTTGTACAGCATCATAGCTTTTAGAACATCCCGAAGTACCATGCTGAACATGGACTGTGACATCCCCCCGGCATTTCCAACTGTGTACTGAAAGATGCCAGTAGCGAAAAAGTGTAGTGCCGCCATCACCTTTGCTGTGGGTGTAATGGAACCAGGATATGTCCTTTGTGGCTGCAGATGAGGTGACAATTGGGCAACAAGCTCCATCAATCAACGTCGATCTAGCCGGAATTTCCTGATCACCTCCTCATCAACCATATCCTCCAGCACAGTGTATGGCCGATGCACATTTGGAGCCCTCCTGTGTGGGAGAGAGATGTAACTTGAGTCAACTTACAAACGACGCATAGGTGTGCAACTCCATCACATGTAAGCCAACATTAGCAAGAAGGTAAATGTTTAGGACAATGTTCATATGTGTGACATCTCTGATAGTAACTACAATACGGACTGCCCCATTAACAATGTGCAGCCACTTGCAACAGGAAGTGTGTCAACACGTACAACGCTACTTAGTCACATGTCAACATTACTGACAAGACGTGTGTCATGACCCTAATGTGTAGAAGCCACATCACAGACACACATGCAAGTTCATGCACACAAACGATAATGATACACACACACCATGTCATCATGCACCAATGCCAACACCAATAATGGTGAGCATATGGACATTATATGCATGGTGACACAACAGGCAACACACATACACTGAATGCATGTGTACCTCCACCATTGTAGTGACCTCACATGAACCACACACTGACAACATATCCATAATGTGGCGATACAGGCGTGATGTACTGTGTAGATGTGAATAAGTTAAAATGTCTGTTGGGTCACACCCGACGTCAACACGTCTACATGCACATGCGTTGCACATTGTGTGCACACCAATGGGCATAGTATGGACACACATGGAATAGTGCATGATATATGAAGTTTCCCTATCACGCTCACAACCCTCATGACGCAACTGCAGCCAATACACCACAGTGCAGCGTCTGGAAATATACAATCATTGGCGCCGCCATGGCGGTGCACAGCTTCCGCAATGTACGAATGGGCATACGCGGGCCGCGTTCCCTCACCCCATTGTCTGCATGTGCACAGACCGTCACGCTCACACATCGGCCACCGCACGTGCAAGGTTCCGGGACGGATGCTTCGTTTGCAACAATGTCCTATCAGTGGCGCCACCATGGCGGTGCACGTATTCGGCGGGGGAGGTGCAGGCCAACACACCCTTTAGATGTAGTCAATGGACATGGCAGTTCATGACCCCCCTTACAGTCACATTGCATCATCCACCGTACACCGGCCGGACCAGCCCGGCCCAGGACCGCCGTTCCGGCCATATCCACAACCGCCGTGCCAGGGCCGGCCCAGGACCGCTGTTCCGGCCATGTCCACAACCGCCGTGCCAGGGCCGGCCCAGGACCGCCGTTCCGGCCATGTCCCCAACCGCCGAGCCAGGGCCGGCCCAGGACCGCCGTTCCGGCCATGTCCACAACCGCCGTGCCAGGGCCGGCCCAGGACCGCCGTTCTGGCCATGTCCACAACCGCCGTGCCAGGGCCGGCCCAGGACCGCCGTTCCGGCCATGTCCACAACCGCCGTGCCAGGGCCGGCCCAGGACCGCCGTTCTGGCCATGTCCACAACCGCCGTGCCAGGGACGGCCCAGGACCGCCGTTCTGGCCATGTCCACAACCGCCGTGCCAGGGCCGGCCCAGGACCGCCGTGCCGGCCATGTCACCCACCGCCGTGCCAGGCGAGTGAACACCCGTCGGTGGGTGACATGGCCGGCACGGCGGTCCTGGGCCGGCCCTGGAACGGCGGTTGTGGACATGGCCGGAACGGCGGTCCTGGGCCGGCCCTGGCACGGCGGTTGTGGACATGGCCGGAACGGCGGTCCTGGGCCGGCCCTGGCACGGCGGTTGTGGACATGGCCAGAACGGCGGTCCTGGGCCGGGCTGGTCCGGCCGGTGCACGGTGGATGATGCAATGTGACTGTAAGGGGGGTCATGAACTGGCATGTCCATTGACTACATCTAAAGGGTGTGTTGGCCTGCACCTCCCCCGCGGAATACGTGCACCGCCATGGTGGCGCCACTGATGGGACATTGTTGCAAAAGAAGCATCCGTCCCGGAACCTTGCACATGCGGTTGCCGATGTGTGAGCGTGACGGTCCGTGCACATGCAGCCAATGGGGAGAGGGAACGCTGGCCGCGTATGGCCAATCGAAAGTAGCGGAAGCAGTGCACCGCAACACCAGGGCCAGTCATTGGCCCTTTTACAAACACGCATCCAGGGCTGACCAATTGCTGGCGAGGTATGCCACTGACATGTGCTCAGGGCCCTATATATGTGTGATGTCAAAAAGCACACATACTACCCTGGGAACCAGTGCTGCCTGTTCACCTCGACCTGCTGCTGCTGAGCTGACCACTGACTGCTGCCTGTGACCATCACCTCTACCTGCTGCTGCTGAGCTGACCACCGACTGCTGCCTGTGACCATCACCTCGACCTGCTGCTGCTGAGCTGACCACCAACTGCTGCCTGTGACCATCACCTCAACCTGCTGCTGCTGAGCTGACCACCGACTGCTGCCTGTGACCATCACCTCGACCTGCTGCTGCTGAGCTGACCACCGACTGCTGCCTGTGACCATCACCTCGACCTGCTGCTGCTGAGCTGACCACCGACTGCTGCCTGTGACCATCACCTCGACCTGCTGCTGCTGAGCTGAACACCGACTGCTGCCTGCGACCATCACCTCGACCTGCTGCTGCTGAGCTGACCACCGACTGCTGCCTGCGACCATCACCTCGACCTGCTGCTGCTGAGCTGACCACCGACTGCTGCCTGTGACCATCACCTCGACCTGCTGCTGCTGAGCTGACCACCGACTGCTGCCTGTGACCATCACCTCGACCTGCTGCTGCTGAGCTGACCACCGACTGCTGCCTGTGACCATCACCTCGACCTGCTGCTGCTGAGCTGACCACCGACTGCTGCCTGTGACCATCACCTCGACCTGCTGCTGCTGAGCTGACCACCGACTGCTGCCTGTGACCAACACCTCGACCTGCTGCTGCTGAGCTGACCACCGACTGCTGCTCTAGTGCCATACTCCGTGATCTTGCCATGTCGAGAGTCAAAGAGCTCCGGTCTCGTCCCTTCACCGCCGCGGAGCTTGATGTCCTCGTGGACGGTGTGCTCCGCAACTTTGGAAGGCTCTACGGCGCACCCGGACAGGTGGTAAGTGCAGTGTGGGATATGTTGGTGTGCATGAGGTGGTCAATGACTCCTGGATTCTGCAATCTTGGCTGTGTACTATGGGCCCGACATATTTGTCGGAATGTGCATGGCTGCTGACAGATACGTGTTGCCCCTATCTGTGTGACAGGCAAACTGTTCACTGACTTGCACCCTTTTGTCTCCCATCATGGTAGGTGAAGCTGTACCTTCGCAAGGATGTGTGGAGGAGCATAGCACGTGATGTACGGGCATTGGGGGTGTGCAATAGACGACATACACACTGCCACAAACGCTGGTACGACATTTCCAGGCTGAGCAAGAATGTAGCGGAAGTGACACTGGGGACGATTCCAAGGACGCCACGTCTGGCCCGACGCTCCATGACCCCTCTCATGCACCGTATCATTGAAGTGACGCATCCTGACCTGGCCGAACGGCTGAGTGTGGATCAACAGCAAACTAGCGGTGAGCAGCCTGTCTGTGTATGTTACTTGGGAGTGCAATGCATGTATTGGTGCCCAGACACAGTAGTGACTTCCGTGGAGCGTATGTATCGCTGCAATGCCATGTTGGTGCCATTGGGTGAGTGTAAATTGACATCCAGGTCCGGCATGTTGACACGCCACTTGCTTAGTAGTTGAGTGTTGATGCACATGCCGTAGTGGTCCGTGGCCCCATGGCAAGACATGTGTGCAGATGTACATGCTCCTGCCCTGTCCGCATGCTGTACATGTGTCACGGCCACCAACGCTTATGTCATGTGAGGATGACTGGTAGAGGTGGGCCGTGTGCAGGATGGGGGCTAGAAGAACTTTGTCAGCAATGGAATTAGGGATTCCTTGTCCTTCTGTACGTGAGTGTGCCCATGAGTTACACCTCTTTTCTGTGCATTTCAGCTTTGGCAGAGGGCACTCAGCCACAGACGGAGGAGATGAGTGGAGGGAATGCATCCGGATCAGACTTCGCGCACACGCAGACTGACACAGAAGAGGGCAGCGCCGGAGAGGGGGACAGGACCGTCCCTGAGGACTCGCATGTGGAGACACCATCGTCCTCATCTACCGAGAGTGTTGGTGAGCCAGCACTGTTGTCACAGACTGGGAGTGGGCACTCAACACCTTCGGCCGGAACACAGCACACAGGGCCCCCACTACCGCCAAATGCACCATGTACTGTTCGTGCACGCAGGAGTAGGGGGAGCAGAGTGGCGTTCGGTGCAGGCACCGCTGCCCCTGCCACGGTGACACAAAATGCACTTTGTGCTGAGGCTGTTGATCTGCTGCGACAGCTGTGTGTGGGGCAGACCAATATGACAAACGCTTTCCAAGACCATGATAGGAAGTTGGGGCAGGTGGTGGCATTCATGGAAGGGATGCATGGCGATCTTGCTGGTCTACACAGGACTGTTCAGTCATTGGCAAGCAGTGTGTCGTCTGCCATTGTACAGTCGCATGGACAGGGTGCTACTTCTGTTTCCCCATCTACACCACTGGATGTCTCGGGGGGAGTGAATATTCTGACCAGGACTCTAATACAGGTTATTGCACTAGGAGCAGCGTCAGACAGCACGTCAGGGCACGGAGGGCACAGACACCATCCCCTAGGTCAGCAAAATCTGCTCACAAAGACAACGTCAGATACACTGGAGTACACACACAGGATCCACAAGTGGTGTTGGGGGACATGCCTTCACATGCTACACAGGCATTCCACACAAAAGGTACTCGCAAGGCAAGGGATACTCCCAAGTCCATGGACACTCCCTTGGACAAGGACAGTCAAAAGACAAAGGCACCTCAAAGGAGCAGGGACACACCCAAGGAAAAGGACAATACTAAGGAAGGGGCCACTCCCAAGGACAGGGACACTGCTGAGGAAGGAGCCACTCCCAAGGGCAGGGACAAGGACAGTCAAAAGACAAAGGCACCTCAAAGGAGCAGGGACACTCCCAAGGACAAGGACAATACTAAGGAAGGGGCCACTCCCAAGGACAGGGACACTGCTAAGGAAGGAGCCACTCCCAAGGGCAGGGACAAGGACATTCAAAAGACAAAGGCACCTCAAAGGAGCAGGGACACTCCCAAGGACAAGGACAATACTAAGGAAGGGGCCACTCCCAAGGACAGGGACACTGCTAAGGAAGGAGCCACTCCCAAGGGCAGGGACAAGGACAGTCAAAAGACAAAGGCACCTCAAAGGAGCAGGGACACTCCCAAGGACAAGGACAATACTAAGGAAGGGGCCACTCCCAAGGACAGGGACAATGCTAAGGAAGGAGCCACTCCCAAGGGCAGGGACAAGGACAGTCACAAGACAAAGGCACCTCCAAAGAGCAGGGAGACTCCCAAGGGCAGGCACACAACAGAGCATGGGCCATCTCCCAAGGGCAGGGACACACACAGGGAGAAGGTGTCTTCTGGAGACAGGTACACCACAGACGACAAGTCTGCTGGCAGGAACAGGGCACCGTCCAGGGCACAGGGAGAGTCCAGAGACAACACTCCTCCTACGGATAAGGCACATCCTAGGGACAAGGCTTCTCCCATGGACACTGGCGCTATCAAGGACAGGCATACATCACCCCTGGCTACACTGAGGCTGATGTTGTTGAAGGAACGGAAAACAGATGTCTCCGCGGCGGAGTACCCCCATACCTCCACTCCCATCCAGGCCCGTCAGAAGCAGAGGAGGGAGTTCCCTGTTGTTGCATCTCCCATAACACATGATTCTGAGTCCAGGCGCCAGGCACACAGCAAACGACAAGCAGGCTCCAACACGTCCCCAGAAAGCCGACCCCCGGCGGCAGGTGCTCCACCTATGGTGGGTGATAATTCATTTGAGTCCCCACCACTTGCCAGTCCTGTCCTGTCCAGGGTGCACTCACATATCCCTAAGAAACGCAGACACACACCATTAACACCTGCCCACCCCGATGTCGCTCAAGTACAGCTATCCCCAGCTCCCAGGCCCACCCTGCCTCCTGGCCCATACAGCCCTGTGGCTCATCATTTCAGTGGTCCCAGTGGCGCAGGTGCAGTTGATTCTCATGTTTCAGATAGTGGCACTGTGTCTGTTGTTTGCTGTCATGCATCATGTAGTAGCACAGTCTCAGTTGTGCCCTCTCCTGTTTCAGGTGCTGGCAGTGTGTCTGGGTCTGTGGCCCATGTGTCTGTCACTCGGGCTGTGGCTGTGTCTCACATTCCTGTTTCTGGTGCTGGCAGTGTATCTGGATCTGTGGCCCATGTGTCTGTCACTCGGGCTGTGGCTGTGTCTCACATTCCTGTTTCAGGTGCTGGCAGTGTGTCTGGGTCTGTGGCCCATGTGTCTGTCACTCGGGCTGTGTCTCACATTCCTGTTTCAGGTGCTGGCAGTGTGTCTGGGTCTGTGGCCCATGTGTCTGTCACTCGGGCTGTGGCTGTGTCTCACATTCCTGTTTCAGGTGCTGGCAGTGTGTCTGGGTCTGTGGCCCATGTGTCTGTCACTCGGGCTGTGGCTGTGTCTCACATTCCTGTTTCAGGTGCTGGCAGTGTGTCTGGGTCTGTGGCCCATGTGTCTGTCACTCGGGCTGTGGCTGTGTCTCACATTCCTGTTTCTGGTGCTGGCAGTGTGTCCAAGGCAGGTAGTTCACGCACTCAACCTGATTCTGTGATGTGAGGTGCTGTTGACTTCACTCACATGTTATTGCACATGGTGTGTCCCTTGACCATTGAGAACAGCCTTGCACTGTTGTGGTCCTTGGGACGGGTTGCTTGGAACACGTACCTGTGCTGCCTCTGATGTACCTGCTCTGTTTTCCACAATGCCCTGTTGCTGTTCTGATACTGCATTCTGCCCTCTCACGTGCTGCCTCTGATGTACCTGCTCTGTTGGGCACAATGCCCTGTTGATGTTATGATACTGCATTCTGCCCTCTCACGTGCTGCCTCTGATGTACCTGCTCTGTTGTCCACAATGCCCTGTTGCTGTTCTGATACTGCATTCTGCCCTCTCACGTGCTGCCTCTAATGTACCTGCTCTGTTGGGCACAATGCCCTGTTGATGCTATGATACTGCATTCTGCCCTCTCACGTGCTGCCTCTGATGTACCTGCTCTGTTGGGCACAATGCCCTGTTGAATCTATGATACTGCATTCTGCCCTCTCACGTGCTGCCTCTGATGTACCTGCTCTGTGGTCCACAATGCCCTGTTGCTGTTCTGATACTGCATTCTGACCTCTCACGTGCTGCCTCTGATGGACATGGTCAGTGCAATGGACTGTTGATGCACTTAGCCCCTCTCACGTGCTGCCTCTGATGGACATGGTCAGTGCAATGGACTGTTGATGCACTTAGCCCCTCTCACGTGCTGCCTCTGATGGACATGGTCAGTGCAATGGACTGTTGATGCACTTAGCCCCTCTCACGTGCTGCCTCTGATGTACCTGCTCTGTTGTCCAAAATGCCCTGTTGCTGTTCTGATACTGCATTATGACCTCTCACGTGCTTCCTCTGATGTACCTGCTCTGTTGGGCACAATGCCCTGTTGCTGTTCTGATACTGCATTCTGCACTCTGATGTGCTGCCTCTGATGTACCTGCTCTGTTGTCCACAATGCCCTGTTGATGTTCTGATACTGCATTCTGACCTCTGATGTGCTGCCTCTGATGTACCTGCTTTGTTGGGCACAATGCCCTGTTGATGCTATGATACTGCATTCTGCCCTCTCACGTGCTGCCTCTGATGTACCTGCTCTGTTGTCCACAATGCCCTGTTGCTGTTCTGATACTGCATTCTGCCCTCTCACGTGCTGCCTCTGATGTACCTGCTCTGTTGGGCACAATGCCCTGTTGATGCTATGATACTGCATTCTGCCCTCTCACGTGCTGCCTCTGATGTACCTACTCTGTTGTCCACAATGCCCTGTTGCTGTTCTGATACTGCATTCTGACCTCTGATGTGCTGCCTCTGATGTACCTGCTCTGTTGTCCACAATGCCCTGTTTATGTTCTGATACTGCATTCTGACCTCTGATGTGCTGCCTCTGATGTACCTGCTCTGTTGGGCACAATGCCCTGTTGATGCTATGATACTGCATTCTGCCCTCTCACGTGCTGCCTCTGATGTACCTGCTCTGTTGTCCACAATGCCCTGTTGCTGTTCTGATACTGCATTCTGCCCTCTCACGTGCTGCCTCTGATGTACCTGCTCTGTTGGGCACAATGCCCTGTTGATGCTATGATACTGCATTCTGACCTCTGATGTGCTGCCTCTGATGTACCTGCTCTGGTGCCCACTTTGCCCATGCTCACGCATGCACTGTGATTATACCCCTATTATGTGTAATAAAGGTAGTCAATCATGTGTCGTGGTTTGTCGTAGTCATTCCTGCTTGCGTACTACAATTGTGTATTTGTATTTGCTTCTAATCAGTGGTTTCGGTAACATGACACTCCCCCCTCCCAACGTCACGACCCTTGCAGGTAATCCCCTCCAATCAGCGAATGGTTTGTGCCTTACCTGCGTCGTCGTCGATAGTGGGCCAGGACTTGGACATGGTGGATCGCGAAGAGCATCGGGAAAGCGTGTAGCGCTGGGTCCATGGTGGCGAGCAGCTTGCGGTGGGTATCTCTGCTATGTATGTTAGCTTCGCTGTGGGGAATCCGCCGTGTTCAGACAGGTTGTTTTTCCGCAGCGGTTTTATGTGTATTTTCCGCCATCTTGATTTGGGGGACGGTCGCAGACGTCAGTCCGTACGGCGGAGTCTCTGGATTGGTTACGTCCGCCGCGTTGTCGGGTGTAGATGGGCGGCGGTGCATGCTCTTCTGTCGCGGACGGAATTTTGACACTCTTTCCTATCCTGATATGGCGGACGTAGTGTCCGCGGCAGGCGGACACGGAAAAGGCATTCTCCGCTTACTCCAGGGCTGCGGTCGCTCTTCCGTCCGCCATCCTAATGAGCCCCCAAGTGTGGCCAGGGCCTGTGAATTAATTTTCACTGGTGGGCTGAAACACATATTGTGCCACCACTAAAGTGGAAAAGATGACTGCAGCCTGCCACCAACAGACTTGCAGTGCAGGTTTAAACAGCAAATTCGACCAGTAAAAATAAAAATGTTGACAGGCTAAACCTTACCTTTAAATAC
Organism: Lissotriton helveticus; assembly: GCF_964261635.1. Classification (NCBI taxonomy): domain Eukaryota; kingdom Metazoa; phylum Chordata; class Amphibia; order Caudata; family Salamandridae; genus Lissotriton; species Lissotriton helveticus. The sequence continues at coordinate 401,481,450 of NC_136069.1, read as the reverse complement.
TAAGTCACCCCTTAAGTTAGCCTGTAAGGGTGAGTGGTACTTAACAGAAGGACATGTAAAGTATAAAGAAAAACATTTCTTTACAGTGAAAAGACCTAAACAGCTTTTTTCACTGTAGCGGGGTCAAGTGTTTGATAGCAAAGCATTGAGTTAATGTTAAAATTAAATGTTCCATTGGAAAGAATTGGGAGTTAATGTTAAAATTAAATATCATCTTCACCTACGAACCAGAAAAAAAGGTACCTCTTGGATTTTTCACAATATTTATTACCTATCCAGTTAATTGGTAAAGTTGGATTTAAGAGTAGTGTGAGTATATGTCTAAGCGAAACATGCCCTTACAGAGGAAAGGCCTAGATAGCCATATTCACTGTAGCAGGCTTAGGTGTTTCATAGGAAAAAATTGGGAGATAATGTTAAAACTAAATCATCCATAGGAAAGATTTGGGAGTTAATAATACAATTAAATATGTTTTCTTTATCTAGGAACCAGAAAAGGTATTTCTTGTACTTTTCAAAATATTTATATACTAAAAATATTTATTAGAAATCCAGTTCATTGATAAAGTCTGATTTACAAAATGTACTTTTAAAAAGTTTCTCTTGCCTAAGCTAGTGATTGCCATACCTTAAGTAATTTGATGTAGCACAATTAAACTAAACGACAGCAGAATTATGCAACATCTATGTGAGGAATGCAAGTGAGCATTTAGTACTATTTGCTTAATGCAAAACACACCCTCATGTCCAAAATGGACTCGAGGATGAATTTTGTGCTAACAAAATAGAGCTAAATGCAAACTGTTCATGAACAGGACAGCACCAACAACTCATGATCGCTATGTGTGTTGTTCCTGCTCTCATGCAGTGGCGTTTTGGGCCTAATTACTCATAATTATACAAACAGGTGTATTTGTATAATATTTAGTAATTTCCTGTCAAAGGAGTAACACAAATGACCAAACTTACTCCTCTTATGCAGGTGTAATTACATCATCCAGGCTTACCTAAAGCCTCTAGAAGCCAATTTGCCTGAGCTTCCAACTGTCACCCAGGAACTGAATAGCTCTTTTATTAGGTGTGAAGTGAGTCCTAGAGCTGAGACAAAGGGAGAGAGATTGACCTTGACCTTACAGGATGACATTCTAGTCTGTGCTCAGGAACCTAATGAATTTCAAGGATGCCTACTCTATCACTGGCACATGTAGCTCATACCGGGGCCTACCCCCTCTATTGTCCTGCTACCAGCTGAGCACCAATTCTAGTGGCAAAAGAGCAGTTGTCAGAACTGATTTTGTGAGACCACTGGAGACGTTTTGCTCCTTTTCTTGATCACTTTCCATGGTGGACATAGGAGGTCTGCACAAGTGAGGAAAGGTTCTGCCCTTTTGGTTTTATGTAGAGAAGGGCACTCTGAGATTGCTTGAAGAAGGGCACACTGGAACAGCTGCAGAAATGGGTAGGGTTACCCCTGGGAACGTTTTCCTATTGGCCTAGTAAGGGCAAGGAGTCCCTCCCCACACTTGCTTGTGCCAGGCATAAATGTGGCAACCCTGGGCACATTCTTCAGAACATCTCTGGAACCATGGAAGATATCAGAAGGGCTTTGCCTATTGCTGTGACCTGTGAGGAGAATCCTAAGGGCTGGACCTGCTTCCACTTGTACCGAGGATTGAAATCTGGACTCACAGTCTTCGAGGGCACCGTCCCGGGAGCCCGCCTTGGAACCAGTGTTGTCAACGCAGCTCAGGAGCCTGATAGTGGTTGTCCGCCCCTTCTCTCCACTGGGCTCACGGCCTGGGCGCCATTTTTCGCTGGAGAGCGCTGGGCCGCGTTAAGGGTCGCCTTGAAGCCCCCCGGTTCTCAGACTGCACCTCGCTATAGCGCTTAGCCCCCGCAAGCCATGCCACAGTCTCTGGTGCACAACTGGAGACTGTGTTCGTGAATTGGCCAGGGATGGGGGCCCACGGAGAGGTGCCTGAGGATTCCACGTCTGTTCCGGTTGCCATCTTGGTCACGACCCCCCAGTGATGACTTTTCAAAAGCAAACGTATGGCAAATGGAAAACTGATTAAACTGATTCTGGTGCCTAACAATTTATGAAGATACAGGGTAATTTAATAAACTGGTGTGGATCTCCTTATTGAGTTGTGTGCATACTTTATTGGCTATTGTGTGTATTTGCAGATGTCTACCACTCCACTCTAATAAGCCTAAGGCTGCTCATCTACACTACCCCCTAGAAGAGCGCCTTGGGATTGTTAAAGCAAGCCCCAGTTCACTCATAAGGTAATACCTGGACTCTTTACATGATATATATAATTTTGATATATTATATAAAGAGCTGGTTCCCTACTGCACTATTTATGTTTACATATTTAATAATATATATCTCCAGTTCTCCATTTTGGATTTTTCTCATTTCGACGTCATTTTTCTAAATAAAGTATTTTCTATTTTTTATCAAAAGGACTGGGATTTTATTGTGTTGTGTTTTCGCTTTGTGTCTGCTTTGGCACTTCTAAATGCATTGCACATTTGCTCAAGTTAAACCTGTCTGTTCTGTACCATAGCTATTATTGGTTGAGCTAAAACTTGAATTAGATGAAACAAGAATAGTAGCCTTGTTGATTGTGGTGGACTACTAACCGTCCCAATAAATAATACACTTTCACACATTGGCATTCAGCAGGGTTGATCAAGAACTTGTGTTTACTAGGTACCACCGAGCTATTAGGTTGGAAATTAAAAATTCCTAAAGTGAACTGTAAGCAAACATTGATTTTTGACTTTTAATTGGCATCACATCTTCAATTGAATTGTTTTTTTAAAAATAAATAACTTCCAATTTAAATTTCCAAAACTCTAAAAGAACATGAAGTTTGATATGATTATCTTGACAGTTCTCACAGTGGTGAAGATAAAGGCCCTGTGGAAAGGAAGAAAGTTGAAGAAGGGCCACATTGCAGGAATGTATATATTGAAAAGGGCCTCAGGGCTTTGGAGAAAACATGTCAAGCATGTATCTCCTCAGAAGAAGAGGAATCATCAGAGGATAAAGGACAATGAGACAACCGGTCCCAACATAGATTCATTGGTGCACCATCCAGGGCTGGAAGTGAAGTGGGCTCTGCCAGCAGAAGCCCCTCTGAAATTGCCATTCATCAGTTGGAGCTCAGTGACAGGCAATAAGGAAGGATGCTGCAAGCCAAACTGGCAGTGACAGCTCTGAAGGAAAAGAAGCTGGCACTAGAGGACTAGAAATTGGCCTTGGAGATAAAAACAGTCTGGGCTGATGCCCAGTGAGGATGGTGTCAGCAATTGTGAGATGTCTACATGGGGGCCACATGCCCCTCACTTGTCTATGGGTATTGTGCCTAGCTTTGTGGAGGGGCACAACATTAACAAATGGTTTGCCTCCTACGAAAGGGAATTGAGAATGTTCAGGGTAGGGTACTAGCACAAGGGAGTTATTGCCAACATGGGGAGGGATGCAGTTCTGACTCCAGAAGAAGGAGAGCAGACTCCTAACCTCACATGAAGAAATACCTTGTGCATACATTTGTTCCCACCCCTGAAGAGTACCAAAATAAGTTCTGAGATACACACAAAGACACACAACAATCCTGGGTTGACTTTGTAGCTTTCTCACAAAAGGCACTAGAAGGCTGGGCTTAAGGCAAGTTAGTTATGATGGGTTATATAATCTGATCATGGAGTGCATCTTGAATCATTGCCATTCAGATTTACACCAGCATCTAGTAGATTCCAAGTTAACTGACATCGGGCAGCTTGATAAGGCAGCTAATGTGTGGATTTGTACTAAAGTGTTTAAAAAAAACAGGGGGCAATCCCAAGAAAGCTGGTTCAGCCCTCTCCATGGAAAAGCGGGAAGCACCAAGGATAAAAAGGAGCTCTTTAAATACCAAAATGTACACCTATAGTCTAGGAAAAGTGTAAGTAAGCATTAGTAATGTCTCTCTCAAAAAATGACTACAAGTGAAACAAAGTTAGGGGGAGACATCCCTTAAGGATAAGAACCCTCACTCACCAGAAGGTGACATGCTTCATCATATGGGTCTTCCTTACCAGTGTAGAAAACCTAGTCAACACTGGGAGCTACTACTTCGAGGTTTTAAAGAAGGAGCTCAGAGATGTTTTGAAAGGTAAGGAATAGGATGATAATCCCATATGAGAGCTGTTGGGTGTAGTGAGATGTGCAGCGCTGGGTGAAGAGTGAATGGTGAAGTTAAAACTATCTAGGTAGAATCACGAGATAGAACTTTTATTAATGTGTTCTACCTGACAGGGTTAAAAGAAGAACAGCACAGTGGTATGGATTTAAAACCACTGTCACTATATGGTCAACATGTTTCAGCCTATTGATCACTACCCGTGTATCAGCGGCTTTCTTCAGGACCAGATTGACTACGTGATGATGCTGCTGCAATATTGAAAATCATAATAAAGGTTTTATACAACACCGGTATTCCTGCTTGTCTTTGTCTGTCAGGTCATACCCAGGTATCTATAAATAAAACACACGTAGTAGAAAAGAGAGAGACACAAGACTTATACTATGCTAAATTATCACATTCAATACACTTGTCATTGTGTCACGAGTGTCATACCATTTATAACTGATGATAGGGACTTACCCTCAATTGTAGGAAAGTCCTGCCTCACCTCTACCTGGCAGGCTGCTCTGGAAGGAGGCCCCGCACTGCGGGAGAAACATATACAAGTGTCTAAAGCAGTACACTTATATAAATACAAAAGCCACTTTACTTAAATATATACAAGTGTCTAGAGCAGTACACTTATATAAGTACATAGGCCACTTTACTTAGAAAACCAAGAGACCCAAAAATCCCCAGATGTGACAAAGTGCTGCACCCCTGATAGGCACATAAAAGATATATATCTCTATATATATGGCATTACATAGGATTACGGAAGACATACATGCTGTTGCAGTGGGAGAAACATCTATAACAAACTTCAGCAGTTTGAATAAATCAAAAAGAGTTCATTGCTTGTGTCCTTACCTTTCCGTCGGTACCTCGACACCCACGAGAGCTCGCCCCGGAAGGTACCGACTAGTAGGTCATCTGTTGTTTATATACTGGTTGCTTGATTACTCGCAGCCTTGCAGAACGGGGTCCTAACGATCTTAGTAGGTTATTAACAGCCTGCATTCCAGCCGCGCATGTCTGCTAGAATCTAGTTCGTTACTCGCACATGCGCCTGTTCACAAGGATTCGAGACACTCCTCGATGCGCGTGCGCGCCGTCTATTCGTTAATCATTTGTCCGTGCTAGCATGGAGTAACACCAATGTTTATTACGGAGCCCCGAGATAGAAATAACGGGACAAAAACCGCCAGCTCCTCAGTGCTCACTGTTTATACAAATGTAAACGTCTGATCCATCCTCGTATGTATGGATATGAGATTTATGATTGTGGTCACAATACACTGGTAGTTAAAGCGAAATGTTACACTGCCAGTCAAATGCTCTAGCTGATAGAGTGAGCGAACTATGTGCTGTTCTCTGACTAGAGATGTGGTGTTTAGGTCTAGGCAACTATATATGTTAATTAGAGAGAAGTTGATTCTATATATTAGATGGTGTACAAGGAAGAGGACATTCTGTCAACCCTGTATCAAACCCCATAGTTGTAAGTATATGGGAGTTGTCTGAATATCGAGATATACATTCTCCCTTCATGACAGAGTTTATTTCGGATGGAAAAGATTCTGTATACTATGTGTAGTAACCAGGGGGCAGACCTTCTTCTCAGTCTGTCAAACCTGAATCTTATCCATCAATTTACAAGTACAGAGGGACTATGTGTTACCCAAGCTCGGTATGTGGCACCCTGTATTAAGTGTCTTAGGGAAGTAACATATCGTAGGGCAATAGGGACGATTCTGGTGTACTGTAGGCACTTGCAACTACTAGATAGATGTCCAAGGAATTTCATCATTTAACTTGTATTAGGGAATGTATACCTAGTAGTCTATAAACTATCCCTACTGACCCCCAATCTACGGTAGTGTTATAAAAAGGAGCTCTTACAAGGGTCTAAAAAGTCTTCTCTAGAGAAGGAGTCCTGTGCATTTGCTAGGCCCAACTGAGGAGGGTACAAGGGAAAGAAAACTCTTGACCCTGTGAAGACTGGGGTGTGCCTGCACTGTCAGAAGCTAGGAAATAAGCATGGAGACTCAGTCTATTCCAAGACACCAGTCCTAAAGATTACTAGCGTAGGAATTGGATTGGAGGATTCACCTGGGGAAATCAGGGGTTGAAGGGGTTGAACTGAAGCCACCTTAGTCTCTATGGGTAGGCTGGATGTTGAAGCTCTGGCCACCTACCTCCCAGCATGGTAAAGTACATGCAATGGCTATTCCAGTAAAGCATCTGTTGGTAAACAACCTCAAAACCTCTGCTTGGGCTGAGATGGAAAGGAAGACAAATGCACAAATCTTGTGTATGCCTGAGTGGGTGTGTGTGTGTGGCCACCAGGGCTGAAATATCCCATCAGGAATGTTAAGAGAGTCTGGAAAAATGGCCCAGATTCCCACAACCAAGAGGAAGGGTAAGAGGCTTGTGAAACATGACTCAAAATGTCCCACAGCCTAAAAAGAATCTGACCCCCGGGGACGAGCTGGAGCCTGTAGCGGAAGAAGAGCCTACGCTGAGGAACCTGCCAGAACTCTTGGAGTTGCATGCGGGAGGATGAGCCTCCCAGGAGGAACTATGTGAAGCACAGAGAACTTGAACCAGATGGCCGTTGAGGCCAGGCTAAAGTCCAGGAGCAGGGAATATCATACAGGCTCGACAATGAGGAAGGTGTCTTGTAGAGTTAGGCTAAGGACCCAAATACATTGGGGGTAGACAAACCAAACAGAACTGCCCTAGGGTCTAGACAAAGGCTTGCCTTTCTCCTACAGGCAAGCAATGGTCATAAAGGTGGACACCACAGACCTCTCCTCTGAACATTCCTGAACCTTTGAAGATCAGAAGAAAGACTACTGTGCTGTCTAAAATCTGAAGAAATTCTGGATCTGCTTGCCTCAAACCCAGGACCCCAGACGTGACCCCAAGGGTCAATTTGGCAAACCTCCTGTTTGAGCTACAGGTACACAGCAAGCTTCCAGAGAACCTTTCCCGGCAACTGCCAAATGATTAGTATCAATTTGACCTGCCCTGGACCCTGCAGCTGGCCTCTGTTGGAATGAGTCAGGAGTGGTGCCCCCCAGGTCCTGGACCCATGACTTGTTTTAACATGAACTCCCTCTATCCACAAACAGAAAGAGCAGGGACTTTGAAACGTTTTGCCAACTTTCTGTCTGTTGAACCTATAGAGCAGACTTCTCCAATGAGTAGCTTGCGAGCTACTGGTAGCTCTCCAGCTCCTCACAAGTAGCTCTCTTTATGTGCAGACCAGCCTACTAAAACAGAAGCTTTTGCTGGATTGCATTACTATATGTAGACTCTCAGTTACTTAGAAAGCACACCCTAATTTCTCCATTTTTATCCAATAATTTTTATCGATGCTCTCAAGGCGAAGGTTTTGGCATGCACCTCCTGTGATGCATGCTCTGCCCGTACATGCCGGAAACATTACCACAACGTTCAGTGCAGAAACTACTGCATCAGTACAGGATGCACAGCCTGGAATCAGCTCAAAGGCCATTGTATTTCAAACAGTTGAATTTATCTCCATTTTCATCCATTTCTCCAAAAAGTACCAAGTAATCCAACAAAATGAGTCAGCCATGTTCAAGTCTTTTTCCACAGATGTATTCTTAATTTGATGATTCCGTACAAAAATTGCAATGTTGATAATTATTTTCATAATCATAACACCCAATGCAATACAAACATTTAATATGTGTTTCAAAATTCATAAAGTGATGCTTGGAGAACAATTGTTGGATTTGCAAAATATATTTAAAGCTAAAAATTCAGTGATAAATGGTGCAGCCTTGGGGAGATTTATTGCTAATATTATTAAATTTGTGCCAGGAGCATTGTAGCTATGGCTGTTATATATTACCCATGTAGAGGCATTCCCAATTGCAAGATCTTTTTTACATATCTGTTGTCAACAGTACCTGATACACTGATCAGTTCACTGCTGTCACATTGTATATGGTGGCAACTAATGTAATCTTGTCTGATGAGTTAATAACACTTATAAGCGTGGCTCATGATGATTTTTATTGAATGTAAGTAGCTCATTTTACAGAAAAGATTGGAGACCCCTGCTATAGAGTCAGCCAGTCAACCTCAGTTTTCTGGTTTGCCCTTCTGAAGGAGATCTGACATCAAGAAAAGTTTCTAAGTCTGAACATACAAGTCTTCACTGAGACTGACAGCGAATTGAAGCCAACCAACATTGAGGCTATTCTGGGCACAGACTCTAGACTTTCAGCCCTGTTCAAATCCAGCTTGCTATTAGCCCTGTCGTCAACATATCAACATCCACTGTTTCTCCATAAATGTAAACTTTTCACCATTATGTACCAGGTCCCTTTATCCGATCAGTGATCCACTGTAGTCTGCTTTAACTTATGATTTTGCCCTGGTCAAGCATGACCTCAGTTCCTGCTTTGTACTTTTCAGTGCTATTTTTATTTCAAACTTTGAAAACTGGGATCTCCGCATCTACTTCTTAGATTTTTATGGTTTTGGTATTATTTTATTGTTTAAAGTTACACTATTTTATACAATTGGTTTGGGATTTTCTTGTGTTCTGTTTTCACTCTATTACTATTTGAGAACTGCATAAATACTTTACACATTGCCTCTGAGTTAAGCCTAACTATTTTCCGGCAAGCTACTAGAGGGTTAAGCACAGATTTATTTAGTGACATTAGTGGGTCACCCTGACAAGGACTGTGATTATTATTTGAGGTACGTTCTTACACCCTCAATGAACACTCCAATTTCTTACAATCAGCTTGCTTGTCATAACTATAATGAAAAAAGGTCTGAGTAGCGAGGCTTTGGCAAATGCACGTGGAGAGAGAAGACATGCACAGAGCAGCATAAGCTTTCTTTTTAAAAATTCACTATTGTAACATCAAAGCACCAAAAGGGCGGCAATACATTCCCCTGCCATTTACATATAATTATTAGACTATTTTGTTTATGGTGACACTGTTTCTTGTAGAGTCCATTCACGTCCATAACATAAAATGGCTCGGATTGCTGTCAGTTTCAGACGTGTGATGTAGAGGAAGGTTGCCACCATTCCTTCCTAGCAAGAGAGATCAGCAGCTGTCAACTGTCCCTGGCTTGGTTTAATATAGTCATGTTATACTTCATAGAAAAGCATTGATTTGCTCTACGTATAATATGTATGTTATGCCCATATTCAGAAAGGACACACCACACTGTTAACTGGTTATTGATCCAGCGCAGCTCTCAACCAACCCTCCCAACTCATCTCACTTAACCCAGGAGCTGACTTATTTCACTCATTGGTGGGGCCCGTAGCACTGCGAGTCACACATTCACACACCACACTGCTCCTGAATCAGTGAGAACAGAAGGCGAGCTGCTGGACAGCGGAGTACCTTATTAATCTAGATCTAAAATTTTAACATTATACACATATATGTACATATTCCCTTTTTCTAAAAATATTAGGAAATAAAATTCCACTGTTCCATCAACCCACTGTGTTTGTCAATGGACCAGCTAGTAGAAGTTAGTTGATGGAGATTAAGACCAGCTGAATCACGATATTCCCATTATTGTATTATTTACTTTGTCATGACTTTATTTAAAGTAACACAGAATCAGATATTTATTTTTCTTTTTTCGAAGCGTTTATCTAAATTATGTCATTAAAGAAAATAGCATTTCAAAAAGAAATGTTTAGCATTTATTAAAACATTCAAGAAATAGAAAATTTAGAAAACATATTACCGGTCTGCCATGGACGATGACAGAATTGCAACAAAACAGGTTCCCAAACTGACTGTCTTTTTAACCTCGTCGATGTCTACCTCCCAACAGGACTTCACATTCAATTGTTTGCCCCATCAAAATTTAAAGTCCAAAAATAATTCAAAGTCTTTTCGCACCAAAAATCGTTCATACCGACAGCATGTCATGGTGCGCAATAACATTCATGGAACCAACTTTTCCCTCTTTCCTACAAGCTCTTTTATACCCTTTTCCCCTAACTATCTAACTCAAAATTGAAACTTTAGGGTCCATACTAATTTCTTATTGGTTTATTAGAGGGGTGGTGAAGATCACCTCATGTCCTCCTTGTCCAAACCAGTTCATAATTTGCTATGTCATCCTTGCATAGTCTCCCACGGCCAAAATTGTCCATTTTGCAATTTGTCATCCTGTCCTTGTATCTTTTAAACATCACAAAGTTACAGCACCCAAGTTTCGCAGGCTTTTAAATTCAAGCATCCTTTGGCACATCTCCGGTGTCCTAGGCCAAGCTGACCTTGACATCTTTCACTCCAAGCACAGGCCATTCAAGCATCTCTAGCACAGTCGTGCATGCATAGGGCCATATTTCTCGAAGTCTTGCATAAACAGCCATTTCTAACTAGGCCGCACAGGGCTCAATGGGAACTAATATGAAAACAAACACAATAGATGTTAGATTTAGAATTTCAGCCCTTCTGTTTACCTCCCACCATTCGAATTTCCCTTGTTAGAGGTTACCTAGCAAAAAGCAACATATATGTGTTTTTTTACTTAGCACAAATACACACTTTTGTTTATTAAAAGAATCACTGCTCTATATTAGTATGACTTCTTCATTTTATTGGTAAATTAGTTGTTGCAAATCAGCAAGTTAGTTTTCCCACGCGCAACTTTATTCTGTGTATGCTTGGTTGATTAATTCTCATGCTCCACATGGTTAATACCTGGTTAATACCTGTTACTATTATGAGAGATTGACTTTACAAGTGGTACACAAACATTTTTGTCTCTCCACTGCTCCATCAACTCCCCCCTTTGGTGATTTCATCACCAAAAAATACCCCAATTAAATTTTAAAAATAAACATGTTTCAGGTTCTTTCATTTGGTTTAGCTTAGACTTTAGTCTCCTGTATACCTTATCTTTTTGTATTCTTATACATCTTTTCCTTATATTCCTCTAACTCTATTTCACCCATTTCATGTTTTTTATCTTCACTTCTTCTATTTTCTCTTTTATCAATTGTTCAGTTTTTCATTTTCTAATACACTTGCACACTAATCTTAATTCTAATGCTACAAAAATTATTATAGCCAGTGGAATTAACACTCTCCCTATTATTGATCTAGCTATTTCTACAAACCACTTCTTTACAGCAGAAAAACCCATTCCAAGTTTCTCTAGAACACCATCAACCTCCAGTGTAGTAATTTATTTCTGTAATTCAGTAATATTTGTAATATATCTTTGAATATTTTGGCTTTTTTCTGGGATATATGAACAACAGTGTTGTACCACAGACTCCTCCTTCTTTTAGCAATAAAATATCACGAGCAATTCGATTTTGCATCACCATAGCTCTCATAGCAACCATTTGAGTATTTACCATTAAGAATCCTCTGACAGTATTTGTTGATAAACGATTTACTATCGTTGACAATTTTTTAATTTTATTTGCATTAAAAGATATGCCCATTGCTCGTATCAATGCTCCAAAATGTCACCTATTATTAAGAAACTTTCCCTTCTTCTACGTGTTAATGGTTTACCTATCTCTTGCATTCCATTAGTTCCTCTATCTACATAAAATATTTTTGGAAAGACCAAACCTACATACCAGGACCCATACCAATAGTCTGATAATTTTTAATAAGCTTTGTTTCCACATAAAAAATTAATTGCAGGAAAAACAGGATAATTTCCACCTTTAAATCCCCATTCCCCTTTTGATTATGTATGTGTCTTTACATTCACTTGCACCTACAAAATAACTGTCATTTAAAGTGTTGTCTCTACGAATATAGTTTCCCTTGGTATGGTGTATCTATACTTATTGCTACAATTACATTATTCTTATCAAAATTTTCATCTTCAAAGTTACACGTTTTTGATTTACTTTCAGTTGCTTTTCTTTGTTATCAGATTCTCCTCTCTTCCACAATGTCCAGAAATACTTTTTTCTCCTTATGCATTCTACAGGTCAAGTTATTCTTAAAAGCATATTCTAAAGTTAGGTCTGGTGTTTCAAGGAAATAATCACCAAAAACGTTACCCATTTCCATTTTGTTCAGTCCATGTGTAATTGGCAATGTTGCAAAAGTGTAATCTAAGTCACACTATTAGCATTCTAATGTACTTGTTTTATAAAATAAACTAGCTAATACACTACATGTTATTCCATACGTCAAAGGAAGGTGATGATAGGTCACAGCCTCTGATACTGATGCAGGTAACTGCATGCAGACATAACAGTCCCTGATATCCATAGTTTCTACATATTCATACAAATGTGTAGTAAAAGCATTCTTTGCAAAGTCATTAATAGATTTATCTCTATGTAATTCAGTGTTATCAATAAATTTCACATCATTATTTGAATCATGAATCTTTTCACTTCTACTAATATTGTGTTCTCCAAATTCAAAAACTGGTCTAAAATGAATCACTTTTGCTAAAATAAGCCATATTAACATTAATAAACCTGTACAAATTAACCACATTCTACACCATTTACGAAAAATTGCACATTTTGATCTCTTAATATCATTAGCAGACATTTGAGGGATTTTTTTTTAATTTTTACAAAGCACTTTCCACACTATAACAATGCCCTTCAATCATTCTTCTTTCTAATGTCTCTTTTATTTCTTGCACATGAAAAATATGTGTCCTTAAAAATCTTTCTTTTCTGTGTTGTCACTTTCCTTTTGAAATTTCCCACTTCATTTATTTTGTCATCTTTCAGTTTTCAGTTTAAACACAATTTGGTTTTATTCCACCTTTTCACTTACCCAAAGTGTCTTTGTTTTCTTGACTACTTTCTACTTCCTCTATATTAGGTAGAGAAAGATATACCCATTCAGGTGATTTGTATTTATGATTTTGTCTCCTTACTCTTTTTGGCCTTTGCACAGTTTTTTTTTATGTTCTCTTATTTGATCCTTTTGACTTGTGATTTCATTCACTTGTACCTCTTGATTTCTATTTATATTTATCAATCTGAACTTCAGTCCTTCATTATCTTTAGGCCAATTGTCTCCTTTCTGGACTTTTTTTTATTTCAGGCTATATGATTCCACATTCAATTCTCCAAGCTCTTTTCCTGGAGCTTAGTAGAAGCTTTGTTTCTTCTTCACTGTCATCAGACTCTATTTCAGACCCTACTTCGCTTCCTCTTATTCTGAATGTTATTATTTCCGGTTCATCAACTGAATCTGGGTTTTCTTTCGTCAGTTCAGTTATTTTGCAAGGAACTTCTCCATAGCTGGTACTTGTAATCTCATCCTCATCGTGAGTTTTTTCCTTTTCAGCAGTTTCGAGATTTATGTTCCTGTCTTCAGAATTTTCTGTTTGTCCTTCAGAACTTTTACCTTTACCAGTTTTCTTTTGCCCTGTGTCAGTGTCCAAACTGGTACTTGGTATTTCCAGATGCCAACTTTCAGGTTCATCTTCAGGTTCTAGGATTTCAATTTTCTCATTTTCTGCTTCAGATGCTGAACTTGCATCTGATATCTCCAGATGTCGACGTACAGGTCGAGCTTCTGCATCTGGAGTTTGGTCTGTTTCACCCTCGGTGTCAGAGACTGAACTACTATTTGTCTCTTCCAGAAGCTGATTTTCAGGTTCAGATACTCGAATGGTATGGCTAGCGTGTACCCATCTCTTTACTCCAGCACTCTTCACTGCTGTGGTGCTCACCTGGATCATTTGTCGTAGTCTATCCCAGCGTGGAGCTAAACAGTTTCTCCTTCTGTGCACTTTTATCCGAACCCAGTCTCCAGGACTCAGGTCATGAGCTAGATGCTTTTCTTTTGTACTTGCATCAATCCCAAACTGCTGAAATTCAGAAGACACCACATCAGACAGAGTCTTGCAGTAATCCAGTATGATATTATCTTCATAGTTAACAGTTTGTCAACTGGTACAAATGCTTGCCGCATTACTCTTCCCACCAGTATTTCATGAGGAGTCAATCCTGTCGTTTTATCTGTTATGCTCCCCAAGGTCATTAGAACAAGTGGCAAAGCATCAGGCCATTTTAGTCCTGTGACCAAACACATTTTTCCCAGTCTGATTTTGATTATTCCATTTACTTGTTCAAAAACCCCAGAAGCCTCTGGTCTGTAAGCACAATGCAATTTCTGACGAATATCCAATGCTTCACATATCAATTGTATCAGTTCATTTTGGAAGTAACTTCCTCTATCTGGTTCAATGGTCACTGGAAAACCAAATCGTGGAATGATCTCTCTTAGAAGAAGTTTTACAACAGTAACTCCATAATTTCTTCCTGTGGGAAATGCCTCAACCCATCGTGAAAACAAACAAATGATTACTACGACATATCTCAGTCTATTAAATGGTGGCATCTCAATAAAGTCTAACTGCATTCTAGTGAAAGGACCTCCCTCCCGTCCTATGGTTACCAGGCTTACAACAGTTTTTTGGCCTGAATTCAATTGTTGACACACTAGGCATCTTTGACACAAGCTCTCGACAATCATTCTAAACTTGCGATTATACCAGGTTTGTCTAAAAATTCTGATCATAGCGTCTCTACCAATGTGTGCTTGACCATGCTACATTCGGGCCATGTTAGAGATCATGCTATCAGGCATTACTGGTCTTTCATCTCTGTACACCCTAATTTCGTCCTCTTCTCTCTGCCTGCAACATGCTTTCATCCATATATCTTTTTCATCACATGCCCTTTCTTGCAACTGTCTCTCTTCCTGCCAAGTTTCAACTATGTTACTAAGCATCAAAGGACTTGAAACATGTTCTTTTTCTCTGTCCTGATTGATAGAAGCTACATTGCTAGCACAATATTTAGCAATTGCACACGCAAACCTGTTACCTTCAGTGACATAGTCATCTCCATTTTTGTTAGCTGCACACTTTACTACAGCAATCTTCTTAGACAGCTGTATCGCCTCAGGTAACATTCTCACAAACTCGGCATTTCCGATGGGTGATCCTGCAGAAATCATATATCCTCTTTGAGACCACAGTTGTCCATAATCATGACCATTCCCAAATACATATTGACTGGGAGTCACTATGGTAATTTGGATCTATATCTTCCCATTTTGCATGCTCGAATCAAAGCCATTAGCTTGGCCACTTGGGCGGAAAATATTCCTTTCAAACAAGATGCTTCCATGACATCTGCCACTGCACCTACAGCATATGCGGCACTCAAAACACCTTCATCTGTCCTCAGCCATGAACCATCCTCTGCTCCCAAGAAATCTTATCCAGCACGCTCTCAAACAACTCTCCCAACTCATCTCACTTAACCCAGGAGCTGACCTGTTTCACTCATCGGTGGGGCCCATAGCACCACGAGTCACAGATTCACACACCACACTGCTCCTGAATCAATGAGAACAGAAGGCGAGTTGCTGGACCGCGGAGTACCTTATTAATCTAGATCTAAAATTTTATACATTATGCACATATATGTTCATGTTCTCTTTTTAAAAAAATATTAGGAAATAACATCAAGGCACCCCATTGTTTTGGTCGATGGACCAGCTAGTAGAAGTTAGTGGATGGAGATTAAGACCAGCTCAATCACAATGTTACCATTATTTTATTATTTACTTTGTCATGACTTTATTTAAAGGAACACAGATTCAGACATATATATATATATATATATATATATTTTAAAAGCGTTTATCTAAATTCAGTCATTAAAGAAAATAGCTATTCAAAAAGACATTTTTAGCATTTATTAAAACATTCAAGAAATAGAAAATTTAGAAAACATATTACCGGTCTGCCATAGACAATGACAGAATTGCAACGAAACAGGTTCCTAAGCTGACTGTCTTTCTAACCTCCTCGATGTCTACCCCCCAAAAGCACTTCACATTCAATTCTTTGTACCATCAAAATTTAAAGTCCAAAAATAATTCAAAGTCTTTAGGCACCAAAAATCGTTCAGACCAACAGCATGTCGTGGTGCGCAAAAAAATTCTCTGAACCAACTTTTTACCTCTTTCATACGGGCTCTTTTATAGTCTTTTTCTCTAACTATCTAACTCAAAATTAAAACTTTAGGGTCCATACTCATTTCTCATTGGTTCATTAGAGGGGTGGTGAAGATCACCTCATGTCCTCCTTGTCCAAACCAGTTCATAATTTGCTATGTCATCCTTGCATAATCTCACATGGCCAAAATTGACCATTTTGCAATTTATCATCTTGTCCTTGTATCTTTTATACATCACGAAGTTACAGCACGCAAGTTTCTCAGGCTTTTAAATTCAAGCATCCTTTGGCACATCTCCAGTGTCCTAGGTCAAGCTGACCTTGACATCTTTCCCTCCTTGCACAGGCCGTTCAAGCATCTCTAGCATGGTTGCACATGCATAGGGCCATATTTCTCGAAGTCTTGCATAAACAGCCATTTCCGAATTAGGCCGCACAGGCCTCAACGGGGACTAATATGAAAACAAACACAATAGATGTTAGATTTAGCCCTTCTGTTTACCTCCCATCATTCTATTTTCCCTTGTTAGAGGTTACCTAGCAAAAAGCAACATATATGCGTTTTCTACTTACCAACTGGCAGATGCATCAACGTAGCCTTTTGCTATTCCTAAATAGCAATTTTTAAGGAACCGCTATTTAGGAAGAGCAAAAGCCTATGCATGTAGGAATCGCTATTAAAATAGCGATTCCTTAACATTCCTTAATTGCTACTCGCAAATTGCTAGTCGCAATTAAGTATGCTGTACCATTCATTCCTATGGGCCTACAGGCCCTTAGGAATGAATTGGAGATTGCATGAGCAATTTGCGAGTAACAGTAGGTACTGGCAAATTGCTCATGCAATTTCAAGGGTGCAAGGGTGTCAAAATGACACCCTGTTGCACCCCTGAAATTGATCTCTGCACATACGTTGCACACACACATGCCCTAAGGGCATGTGTGTGCGCAACATGAAACTTTGAAGAATGCATAAAAGTGCTTTTTTCAAAGTTTTAGCAAATGACCATGAAGTTCAACTTCATGGTAATTTGCTGCTCCTATTAGCGAATTATCTATTTTTTTTACTTTCATGCATTGCATTTAAGGATTCTCAATTTGGGATTCCTTAAATGCAATCGCAATTTAAGGAATCTCAATTTAGAGATTCCTTAAATTGCGATTTTTGCATTTGGGATGATGCATCCCAAATGCAAAAATACCGGTCGCAAAGAGGCAGATTCTGAGAATCTGCCCATCTGCGACCGCTATTTACTTTGATGCATATGCCTGCATACGTATTGTTTTGCCACACAGACATTCAATAAAAAAGCACAAATACACACTTTATTTAAAAAAAATCACTGCTCTGTATTAGTTTGACTTCTTCATTTTATTAGTAAATTTGTTTTTGCAAATCAGCAAGTTAGTTTTCCCACGAGTAACTTCATTCTGTGTATGCTATGTTGATTAATTCTCATGCTCCACACGGTTAATACATGTTACTATAATGAGAGATTGACTTTACAAGGGGTACACAAACATTTTTGTCTCTCACCTGCTCCATCAGTATCTTCCAACATCCTCAGAGTATCTAAAAAAGGCCCACTGTTCTGCCAGCCCTTCATTTTCCTGCAGAGCTTTTAATGAAATTGCTACAGCTAGTCCTACACAGATGCCATTCAAAGAAGGCTGCACTGTCTTCTAGAAGTCAGCATAAATTCACAAATATTTAAGAAAAAATATTCACTAAGAAACAATAACACGCTCACAGGTTTATATCTGGTAATATTATATCTTGTTGAATTGTGATTTAACTTTGTTGCATTGTAAAGATCTACATGGGTAATAAACTAAGACATAAAGGAATGAATGGAGTGGAACAAAGGGTTACACGTGATATGGGTATGGTAAAAGAATATTTATTTATTTATTTATTTTTATTTATTTTAAATTCTTCTAAAGCGCAAGAATCAATCCCGTAAGGGTATCTCCGCGCTGTGCCAGCAATAGGAAACTCAGTCAGTGAATAAGGAACATTAGATTAGATGGGCAGAAATGCCTCTTGATAAAGGATAGTTTTTAGTATTTTCCTAAAGGATAGGTAATTAGTAGTTGTTCTGGCTTCAAGGGGCAGTCTGTTCCATAGGGCAGGTCCGACTGAGGAGAAGGCCCGGTCTCCTTGTCTGGACTTCTTTGTGGACGGGGGTTTTAGCAAGGCTTGACTGCTTGAGCGAAGGGACCTACTGGGCTGATATGGCACCAGAGAATGAGACAGGTATTTAGGACCTATGCCATAGATGCATCTATGGACCGTGCAGCAGATCTTAAAATCGACGCGCTGTCTTATTGGGAGCCAATGCAGCTCCCTTAGCAAGGGTTTGGAGGGGGTCCTAGCTGGTGCCCCCATAACCAATCTTGCTGCCGTGTTCTGGACCACCTGCAAACGACCTACTGCGTCAGCATTTGCTAACGTCAGCAGGCCGTTGCAGTAGTCCAGACGGCTGGTCACTAATGCCTGCACAAGTGTCTTCCTGTAAGAGGCAGGAAGATACGGAAAGACACGTCTAAGCAGGCCAATAGTGTGAAAGCACAATCCTGCAATGTGATTGGTGTGCTCCTTCAAGGTCAGCTTTTGGTCCAATTTCACCCCAAGATTCTTCACATGATGTTTAGATGAAGGTACTGGGCCAAGATCTATTGACCACCAGCCAGGGGACCAAAGAATGCTTGCTTTGCCAAAAAGTATGACCTCAGTTTTTGTGACATTGCATTGGAGGCAGTTCTTCGCCATCCAATGTGACACCGCCCTCATACCCTCAGCAAAGTTCTCTTTGACTTTAGAGTCAAGGGAGCTGAAAGGGTAGAGGAGCTGGGTGTCATCAGCATAGGAGATCGGTGTGAACCCATACTTCCGCACAATCTCAGCAAGGGGGGCCACATATACATTGAACAATGTAGGGCTAAGGCATGAGCCTTGTGGCACCCCCTTCGTGAGCCCCCTGGAGATGGAACAGAAGGGGCCCAGGCTGACAGATTGTGATCTCCCGGAAAGGAAACTCTCCAACCATGATAGTGCTAGGCCTCCGATTCCTACTCCTTGCAGCCGGCCGAGAAGGATGTTATGATCCACGGTATCGAAGGCTGCAGACAGGTCCAACAGCACTAGAACCATGGAGCCTCCTCTATCCTGTGACATTTTGATCTGATCCATCACAGAAAGAAGGGCTGATTCAGTGCTGTGGTTGGGCCTGAACCCAGATTGTGATTGGTCCAGGCCCCCTGTCGCCTCGATAAAATCGGAAAGGATGGTGTTTACGTGCTTCTCAGCCAGTTTGCTGATGTAAGGGAGGAGAGAAATTGGGCGGAGGTTGGAGAGTTCAGACCAGGGCAAGGTGGAATTTTTGCGTATAGGGTTCACTACCGCTTTCTTCCAGGCTGATGGGAGCATGCCCTCAGCGTATGAAAGATTGAGCAATTTCTGGATGGAAGGTCCTACTATGTCAATTAGCGGGGAGATGAATTTAGCAGGTAGCAGGTCAGTAGGGGAACCAGTCTTTATTTGATTAATCAGTATGGTCAGGTCCTCAGTAGTTATTCCTGGGATAGCCTGAAGAGTTCTTTCGGAGGTCAGCATAGAGGATATTTCAGGAGCTTCATTTCCCAGAGGGTCTGAGACAGCGGTGATTTTTTTATATATCCCTTCTATTTTGTCTTCAAAATATTGGGATATATCGTCACACAGAACCTGAGTAAAAGTATTAGGGCTCTCGCACACCTCAGGGTTAGTAAAGGTCTGGATAATTTTAAAGAGTTCTCTTGTTGAATTGCCTGCCTCATCAATTTGGGTTGTAAGGCTTAATTTCCTGGCCTTTTTTATGTTTTTATAATAGGAGGACATTACTTCCAGATAACGAGTCTTATCTTCCTCCTTACCTGTTCGTCTCCAAAGTTTCTCTAATTTTCTGCATCCCTGCTTTTCAGTTTTTAGGGCCTCAGTATACCAGGCTTCCCTTTTAGCCAAGGTAGATTTTTTTACATTTTTCTGAGGGGCAAGAGTGTCAATAGCTGCCGTCAGAGTAGAATTGAACTTGGAGAGAGCAGTGTCGATGTTATCGGAGTTGGAAGGTATTGGCTGTTCCCATACTTGCACGAGCTTAGCAGAGGTTACTTTATGCCAGGGTCTGCGTTTAGTGTACTGAGTGGGCAGGTGGTTCAAGGGATGGGTTGTATGTGTAAAAGAGAAGTTTATCAGTTTGTGATCAGACCAAAAGACGTGCTTAGGGGGGTAACAATGAACATTTGGATGGGAGGTGAGAATCGAATCCAAGATATGACCACCTGAGTGCGTGGGTTCATTATTTCTTGGGTGTAGACCTAAGAGTGCAAGGTCTGAAAGAAAAACTTTAGTGTCCGGATGCTCACTAATATCCAAATGAAAGTTAAAATCTCCTAATAAGATAAAATCTCCGTTGGCTTTCATATGTGGAGCTAGCAATTCAGTGAGGGCCAGAGAGAACCCAGCATTGGGTCCAGGCGGACGATAGACTAGAGCTCCTCTCCAGTGTACCTTGGGGCTGATTGTGAGATGAAAAATTAACACTTCCATAGTAGGTAGCATCACTTGATCTAGAACTCTAATATTCAGGGTGTCCCTGTATATGATGGCAATTCCGCCTCCCACTTTCACCGGGCGGTCCAGTCGGATAAATCTATATCCTGTGGGTATCCCCAAAGTGATAGTGGGGGTGGTGTGAGGTTTCAACCATGTCTCCGTAAGGAAACAGATCTCGGGTTGGATGCTATGGATAGTGTCCCATAGATGTATATGGTGTTTAGGGAGAGATCTTAGATTCAGCAAAAAGCTTTCCAAGCCTCCCTGGGGGCCGATGCTGTCCAAAGGCCGTCCAATGATGACATGGGAATCCATAGCTTGGAAACCGCATTTAAGACATGAGAAGGGGCCCTCTGGGCAGCGTGATGTTTTAGTGGTACAGATATGTTTCCCCTGAGGTTGCAGTGCTCTAAGAGCTTGTGAGGCATACCTGAGAGAGGGGGTTGGCCTAGCGCAGTCCATAGTGACAGGGCAAAGTTGGTGGCCCCTGGCCCCGTCCAGTCGCGGACGGGCGCAGACGGGCCACTCTTTGGCTAGTCTTCGGCGTTGTCTTCGGCTCCCCTGCGCGCGACCGCTGCGCGCTCGGAGGGGGCGAGGGCTAAATAGCCCCGTCAGCCCTGTCCGCTAGAGCGCTAACCGCTCCGCGAACCCGGAAGTGGTGTTCTCCCTCCCCGGTATACAATCACGGGGAGGCGAGGAAGCGAGCGAGTGCTCAGAAAGTGTTGTTAGCGTGTGAGTGCGAGTGTGTGCACCATTTTAATCTAGTGACACAGAAATAAGAAAATTATTAAAATCAATTTTCAGTTTTCACCAAACACATTAAAATTCCACTCATGCGCAATACGCTAATGAGAAGCACTGCAATGTACTGGGCGTCCTATGCAAGCCAGCGGGTCCGGGAAACACTGCCACCGTCTCCCCTACCGCAGCGCGGGAAAGCAGGGCTCCGCCTAAATAGCCCCGTCAGCCCTGTCTGCTAGAGCGCTAACCGCTCCGCGAACCCGGAAGTGGTGTTCTCCCTCCCCGGTATACAATCACGGGGAGGCGAGGAAGCGAGCGAGTGCTCAGAAAGTGTTGTTAGCGTGTGAGTGCGAGTGTGTGCACCATTTTAATCTAGTGACACAGAAATAAGAAAATTATTAAAATCAATTTTCAGTTTTCACCAAACACATTAAAATTCCACTCATGCGCAATACGCTAATGAGAAGCACTGCAATGTACTGGGCGTCCTATGCAAGCCAGCGGGTCCGGGAAACACTGCCACCGTCTCCCCTACCGCAGCGCGGGAAAGCAGGGCTCCGCCTAAATAGCCCCGTCAGCCCTGTCCGCTAGAGCGCTAACCGCTCCGCGAACCCGGAAGTGGTGTATATCATTCTCTAAATATCATCTAAAAATATTGTGTCATATATCGTTTCAAAAAAGATCGCCCCATTGGACAGTATAAGAGAACATACATACCAAATGGAATTGCATGTTTGAAATGATATTTCGTAGAGTGAAATCATTACTTTAATATCTGGCGCGCTCGCGGGACACTTCCTTTGAGGGCAAGCCACTTTTTGAATTTATTCCACCTCTAGAGTTCTTTATTACTTTGTAGATACCACCTTCTTTATATATATCCTAGTGCGATTGGCCTTTAACATAGTGGAGTTATGCATTGTCAGAGGAAGTCTTTTATCCTTGTTTACCTCGCTGGTAGATATATACTCCTTGCATCTTGCACTTTATGTGCACAATTTACCGTTAGACATATCAGTCAGCCCTGGTAATACAGCTATTGTGATCTAGAAATTGATGCTATTTTCTGTTTCCCTAGGGCTCTATATAGTATTTATATGTGTTTGTCTTTCCATTTTAAGCTGTTTGAGCCGCTTGAAGTGTGGCATGCCACCTTCCTATAGAATCGTTGAACGTGTTGTGGACTAAGTGTCTGTTTTGGATATTAGGTAAGGTCTATTCTGACTTCCTGGATATGGGTTCTATCTCTATACACGTTACTCCTTTCAATTTTTCTGCACGGGTCGCTACTGTATCGACTATAACTTTCCTCTTTTTGTTGTTTTGGTCTTTGTATCCTGTTTATGTTTTGTGTTGGCACTTTTCTTCAATTTCTCTTTACGCAAAGGTCCATTGGTTCTATATCCTGGTTGAGGCCCTCCAGTGGCTGAATCTACTGATCACTTTTATATATTTTGTTCATACATGCTTAATCTTGTTCCATTGTCCCCACAGAGATTATACAACTGTATATATTGATCTCAAGATTGAGCCCCCTTGGTTGGCTATTTCCTGAATTATTTATCAACCATACCAAAATTGAAGATATCCACACACCATAAGAAATTGTACATAAAGTATTTGCGCCCTGACGAAGGAACTGTGGATAGTTGTCCTTTCCGAAATGCGCGTCAGTGCTTTTTTGTTTGGTTGTTTGTGATTTTTTGATTTTCACTGTATTGTTTCTTCTTTTGTACTGTTTTCGCCATTTTGTAATTGCTTATTTAATTTTTTCACAATTGTGTATTGTGTATGGTTGTTGGGTTGAGTGTGAGGATGTGTGGTTGCTACAGGATGATTGGGGGTTATGTTGTATATTTATATTTGTAATTTATTTTGAATATTTCTATGAAAACTGCCTTTGTGCATGTTGATAAAAAATAAATAAGAAACATGTTTTTCAAATGAGTTTTTGTGTGGGACAATGTTGATATGTAATAATTTTTTGGATGTATTACCTTTAGATTAATTGTGCTATCTAGGAGAGGTTTTTGTTTTTGTTTGAAATGATATGTGGGCCTTTGAATGTTTGTCAGATAAAACATGCACGGAACAGATATTGTGACATTCAGCAATAATATGTTTTGCTTGACATTGTTCGAACATAAACTGTTTTTTTTAGCTCCTTAATAAAATATCCTTAAAACACTCCTAAGTTTTTATATATGAGCAGGAATATTGTCAAACACTTTCCTCTCTGGGCTCTGATTCCAATGGAGATAAAATTAGGACATGGTTATACTTTTCAAGAGGGTGGCAAGATACTAATGGAGAGCTGCAGTGTAACTTTCATATGTGTTCAAATGCATTGCAAACATTAATGATGAAACACATATTGGGTGCATACGTTTAAGCGATATTTTGACTGCCTAAAATAAAGCAGACAAAGTTTGAAGTACACAAAGTTGAGAAACACATTTAAAATAATACTAGGTGTACTGCCTGTAGTGGGGGCAGGTCAGTCCGTTGCCGCTTGGGTAGGCCTCAAACCCCTGGATCCACAACAGACACATGCACACTCTGGTTGTTAGTATCAGCAAAGGCCACAAGCATCTGTCTGTGCATTTATTTATTACCGAGTCCGGCCCTCAGCATGAAACATTGGATACTATGATGTGTGAGCCCGAGTGGCACTCTACATCTCTCCCATATTTTTAAACGCTTTTGCAATGAACGAAAATCAAACTACTCCAACCAAATAAACAAAGTCTCTCAGCTGGTGCAGGGTTCAGCTGAAGACCATGCTTCTGGCTCCAGGAGATGTTGTCAGTCCCTTGCTCCCAGAGCCTATCATCACTTTATTTACGAGTCGGGTAATTTTGCAGTTCCCATTGTCCATGGGAGGGTGACACAGGGATACTACTTGTGTGGGTCCTTTCAGATCCTCGTGGAATTTCGCCCCTTTGCGGGGAGGTAGGAATCAGGGCATACTATCTTTTATCTCCTGCATTCCACCCTCCATACTCCCTGAGCAATCCATGGCAGCTGCCACCTCTTTGAACCAGGAGACCTTTCTAGTAACCTGTCGCTCACCTCATTGCACAGTGACCATAGTTCCATCAATCTTAACCACTTCCTAGACTTCAGTCTCGTACGGTGTCCAAAACTTCCACCTGGAATGTCTTTTCTTCATGATGACCGATGCTCTGAAATGCAGAGTGGATCCTGTGCTCGAGGACTCTGACTGGCTTTGTCATTGGTTGTTCTTCTATGCAGCTGCATGATTTCAACACCCATGTCAGCCGGATGCCATTCAGTGTCAGCAGGGAGGCTATCCCGTTTTGGCCTCCGAAACAGCAGATTTGCAGGAGCACACTTGGTTGTGCTGTGAGGAGTTTTCCTGTATGCCTATGGAAACTGGTGTAGGCAGCATTCGGCATACTCTCCAAAGTCCACACCAATCCTGAGAGCTCGTTTGAGTGTTCTCATTAACCTTTCCACCTCCCCATTAGCCTGAGGCCACTGGGGGGTGATCTTCCGGTGACAAATGGCCTAGAACCTCCAAGTATTCTTGGAATTCATGTCACTGGAAAGGTGGCCCATTGTCCAAATTGACTTATTCTGGAAGGCCCATCATGGCAAACATCTTCTCCAGTATGAGCTTGATATGGGAGAAAGCAGTGGACAGCACCACTTCTACCACCGAGAACTTGGAGTACGAATCAAATACCACTACAGTGATCCATCCATCTGCAAAGCTCCGAAAAGGTGAGGAATCTTGCTCATGATGAGTGACTGTTGCATAGTTTGTCAACGACCATCGCAACCATGCCCGGGAACCATACCTTGCTGTACAGGAAGGCATTTGTCTACGCTGTCCCTTGCTGTC
This sequence comes from Lissotriton helveticus, assembly GCF_964261635.1. Classification (NCBI taxonomy): domain Eukaryota; kingdom Metazoa; phylum Chordata; class Amphibia; order Caudata; family Salamandridae; genus Lissotriton; species Lissotriton helveticus. The sequence goes on along the minus strand of NC_136069.1, from coordinate 401,456,060 downwards.
CCTGGTGTGCTAGGTCAAGCACACCAGGGAAACCAGGGTCATGGGCCCAGAGTTTCTTGGGCAACAGCAGATCATCCTGGCTTTCAATAAGTTCATGTCTTACCCTTCATAGTTGCTGCCGGGACGCTCACTTATCCGGTGTCAGGGTCCGAACCCTGTCCACAAAATTTTGCCTTTGTCTGTTGGCCAGCGCTTCTTCGCCCTTGTCAGGCTTCCATCATTCTTGGTGGCCTCACATATTTCCCAACGGATCAGAGCTTAGGGGTAAGCATTACTCACAATGATCCTGATGAAGTCTTCAATCCCTTTCTCTCCAGTCGTTGGGCTCCTCGCCTCCAGAAGTGATGGATGCCGTGACAGGTTATCTGCAGGGCTGTTGGCCCCGGGATGATAGATCACTTCAAATGTGTAGGGTTGCAGTTGGACGGTCTATCTTTCAATCCGCGGGAGGCCAATCGGGTGGTGCCTGTAAACAGTGGAAGAAGCGGTTTGTGGTCAGTGACAATGTTGAACTCATGGCCAAAGATGTAAATACAATTTTTGATACTCCCACTTAATCGCCAGAGCTTCACGCTCAATCTGAGCATAACAGGTTTCTGTCTCAGACAATATCCAGCTGGCATATGCCTCAGGAACCCATTCTTGGTCTGATCCTTCCTGCATGAGGACAATGCCCAACCCTACAGGGCTGATAACCACTATTAGCTCTGTCTTCCTCTGAGGGTGAAAGTAGGTCATGTGACCTCATAGAGGAGAGCCTCCTTGATGCTCCTGCAGACCTTATTAGCTGCAGGACTACAGTCAAATGGGATGTTGGTGTGTGCAAGGGTCTTAAGCGGCTACGCCATTGACGTTAGATTTGGGATAAACCTCCAACAGTATGGTGCCATCCCCTGGAAATTGCAGACCTCCGTGGGGTTCTAGGATGCTGGTACTTCCCTGACCACAGCCGCCTTTTGAGGATCAACTTTGAGCCCTTCCCGAGAGAACATGCAGCCAAAAAAGTCTACAGATTTCAGCAGCGGTCTGTGTGGGTAAGCACAGTGTGGCGGTCCATGCAGGGGATGTCAACAGACAACGGAATAGGATTTATTTAATTTACTCTGTCGTCTGTCGATTTCCCACTCCTGCCCCGCTCCACCCCACCCTCGCCCCTGCCCACCGCCGAACAGCACTTAACTGCATGGACCTCCCCCCTGCTGCAGAGTATTGATAAAAGGAACATATGTCCTGTACAATGTCAGGCCAATGTCAGCTAGGAGTTGAAGGATGGCCTTCAAACAAACATGGCGTTTCTGTATTCTCTGTGAATATATGAGGATGCCGTCACTCAGGGAATGATTCCCAGCAGTTCGGAGAGGGCTTCCCGATGAAACACCTCTCCTGTGGTTAAAACACCAAAGCTCAGCCACCTGTAACATCGAAGGCCCACATGCTTGGAAAAGGTCATAATGTAGCAACTCTCAGGGGCCAATACCAGTTGGTGGCAACCAGAGTTCAAGTTCAGCTTCGGGAACAATTTTGCCCCATTGAGGTTGGCTATGATGTCGTCCATCATTGGTGTTATGTGACGCTCCCGCCTGATTGCTTTATTCAAGAGCCTCATGTCAACGCAGATGTGTATCGCACCTGGCTGCTTTGATTCACAAGTGGTGATACCCAGGGTATGGGACCAGACACTTTCTCAATGACCTCAAGATCTTCCAGTGCCAGCAACTTGTGTTCCTCCTGTGGAACACAGATGGAAGGGAACACTCTGGTGTCTTTGTTGGCCTGATGGACTAGTCGATGTGCAGTTTGACTGGCATTCTTCTCAACTTCCCCAAGCCATAGAAGAGTTGTGGAAACTCAGCCAGGAGGGCATCAACATGCAACGCATGTACTTGCTTCACAAAGAACACCCGCTCGAGATATTCAGCTGTATGACATCAAAACAGAGTTATTTTCTCACCTTATGTGATATGGAATTTTGCCTTCATGAGGTGTCCATCACTTGTGATATCTATGTTAATCATTCCCCGAAGCGGCAGAAGCTCAGTTCCCCCATATGTGTAGTTCTTTGCCTAATTGGGAGTGAGTAGTGGGCCTATTCATATTGTTTGGTGTCCATCACATTCAATGACATTTCGGTGTCACTGAGGGTGTTCACCAGAGTACCGCAAATGTGGATCACGCACGTGGGAGGCGGCTGCCTCTTTTGCCCTGCACATACCGCAAAAGACACCACAAAGACATCATCTTCATCCTCATCCATTGTAGAGTCCAACCTGTGGCCCCCAGGTTCGCTCAACTTTGTAGTGTTATCCAGCCAGAGCCTATGTAGGGCCGCTGATGACCTTCAGTGCTGCTCGGGCACGAATCGGGCTCTTCAACTGTGACACACCTTTGTGAAATGGTTGACCTTTCTGCATTTCAAGCATGTCTTCCATTTGGCCGGGTAAGCACCAGTAACTCTGCGTTCGAGGTCATAGTTTCCATAGCCGCCCTCAGGCTTCGGGGAAGACCTTTGCCATGCAGTCCCCCAGTCACCATTGGATGGCATCGGCCCATTCTATCTTGACATTTGGAGCCTTCTGGGAGATGGAGGTGGGTATCGCCTTGACCAGGGCCACTTCCATTTCATCTGCCTCAGTATTTGACAGTTCGTGTGAGCCGGCCTATATGAGGATATTATCCAGCAAGATTCCTGGTTGGCGAAGGATCAGTCGCCATGAAACAGACGACCGACACCCCTGTATGGTTTGCACTCAGATCTCCTCGTGATGGTTTATGTTGGTGCAGGTGCTTACAAGCTTCCTCACCCAGGCATAAAACATATCTACCAACTTTGTGTTCAATTTGGTGGTCTGGCATAGTTTGAAACGTTCTTAGTCGGGTTCAGTTGAAGGTCAAAATGATGTTTGAGCTTGTGCATAGCTGTGTTGAATTCGTGTTGCTCCCGGTATGAGGTAGTGTCTCAAAGAGGTCGTATAACTCTGCACCCCCAAAGCATAAGACCAGTGATTGCATCATTGCCCTATCCATTTTCTGCATCATGCAGAAATAGTGTTGTAGGCACTATCTTGGTGCCGCCATGTCGGAATCAGATAGTACAATGAAAGGTGGCTAGGGGGTCACTGAGGCGAGGGCATATGTGGCTGGGTCTGTGCGTGCAGGGTTCAGGGCGTTCACATTTTGCTATTGCTCACTCATGCTACTGGTCTACCAGGTGCCATATTGGGAGACTGAGCTCCCACTTGAGCCAGAGTTGAAAGTTCTTAGTGCCCTGGGCAGGCAAAACAGCTGTAAAGCAGGAGTGCAAAGGGGGGCTATGGCTAGCAGAAACACACAGTCCGGTCAGTATGCAGGGCTCAAAGTGTTGTTGATTCTAAATCAAATTTCCTAGAAGTCAATGGACGCACCTCGGAACCCCGAGGACAAGAGCTCAATGAGTGGTGATAATCCCTAGTCCGTAATACCAGTAAGGGATACTCTGACCCACACCGTACTCAGTGTGCACAAAGATCATATATGTATGTAGAGATAATACTGGCTATGTCATGCTAATAAAAAGTCATGGCACTGCGTCGTGTTGTGTTGTAATGAATGTCTTGTTTCCAGGCGTGTCCATTGACTTCTAGGAATTCGATTTGAAATCGACAATATTTTGAGCCTTGAAAAAGTTATCATACAACGAAACACATGTTGGCTGTATTCATCCATGGCTTTGCTCATCTGTGGGCTACAATCCAGATTGTTCATCTTTGAAAATGAAAGTATTTGTAACCCCAGACACAGAAGACTTTTTGCATTTGGACTTTGATCAATACTTTGTACAAATTCAAATCTGCAGCTTGCTCTTGGACTATTGTTTCAACCTGTTGAGTTGACGGACCATGATCTTAAAACTTCGTGGTGCTTTGGGACAACCTATCATGTATTGTGTATCAGGAGGTTTCTAATACTATCTAACACTAGGTGGGGGGGCATAATGTAATCAGTTCTATATAACACACATGTTCTTTTTTGACTCTGTTTATTACTAACCCTTAATTTGTGATTTGGAGCATGTTCTTTTGATCACTGCCGACCTTTTTGAATATATTCCTTCCACCCTTGCTGGAGCGCACCATGCAATGTTCCTTCCCAGTGGTGGTACACTCCATCCTTGAAAGCAGTGACAGGTAGCATGGTGGCCAGAGGGATGATGGTCGCACTTTCTGCAGAGGGCAGTCCCACCAGACAAAGAAATATTGTGCACATAAATGCAGACAACAATAGCAATGGGCTAGCTCACCCCAGAGAAGATACATTTCATGGCAGCATCAGGCACTGAAAGTAGAGGCCAAACAGGCTGCAAACAGCACACACTTCTGGGGCAAACGAGGTCTGTGCATGGAGGCCTTAGGGAACTGCCCAGAAGGGTCCATGGCCACAGAGCCTGTACTGATCCACGAGGCAGTGGCAGGCCGAAGAGCAGGAGACATCAGACGGGCTACATGGATGAGTGTTGCGTGGCAGCTAGAGCAGAGGAGGCTGCTGGCACAGCACAACGGGAGCCAAGCAGGACAGTGGCAGCCTCCAGAAGCCACCACAGGAGCGATAATGGACAATCAGAGGCGCCTCCTACAAACAGCCTACACAGGCAGAGTGGACACTCTTGGTCCCCCTGTTAAATCTTGTAAAACAACAAAAGAGTGTCGTGAGAGAAGTGTGTAAGCACTAGACACAGAGAAGAAATCTCCCTGAAGAAGTCACAGTGGAAATCAGCGTTTTTTTTTTAGGAAGCCCTCACTCAACACCCCTGGGTGGTGACATGCTTCATCATCGGGCCCACCAGGAGAAGCTGAATGCCTCCCTGGTGTGCTCCAACGCCAGATTACTGCAGAGCAGGTTCTTTGTGGCAAAAGTGTCAAAAAGAAATGTGAATTAAAAATGTCAGAAACTGTACCATACAGAATTTTTTTTATTCAATGGTCAGTTTGACATAAGTAAAATATGTGTGGGAAACTTACCAGTTAATGACTCGGTTGTTTCCACTTAAAGGGTCAACATGTTTCTGCCCGTCTATGTGTCATTTACTCGGCTTTCATCAGGATCGTCAGGTGGTGTACCTCGGCGGTATGGGCGCGCTAAGGCCCACCCTTACCAGAGGACGTGAAAGTTAAAAACAAGTGTGTAAAATAGAGTGCAAAAAACAAACAAAAGTGATGGGAAACCTTCAATTTGAGGTCCCTGTACTGTTTGTAATGCACAAGATCCACACCCCATTGGTCTCGGGAGGGGGGGGGGAAGCGACAATGGCACACCGCCCGCAACGATCTGACACCCGTTTTGCACCTAGCGTCTCCTGCTACCGGACCCCGTGGCGCCCATACCGCCGAGGTACACCACCTGACGGTCCTGATGAAAGCCCAGTAAATGACACATAGACGGGCAGAAACATGTTGACCCCACTTTAAGTGGAAACAACCGAGTCATTAACTGGTAAGTTTCCCACACATATTTTACTTATGTCAAACTGACCATTGAATAAAAAAAATTCCGTATGGTACGGTTTCTGACATTTTTAATTCACATTTCTTTTTGACACTTTTGCCACAAAGAACCTGCTCTGCAGTAATCTGGCGTTGTAGCACACCAGGGAGGCATTCGGCTTCTCCTGGTGGGCCCGATGATGAAGCATGTCATCACCCAGGGTGGTGAGTGAGGGCTTCCTAAAAAAAAACGTGAATCTCCTATCATACCGGGACCAGCTTGTGGCACGAAGGGCGGAGCAGCTTGCAGGCAGTGGCGGAGGAGATGCGCACAATGGCGAGGCAGTGAGTATGTAGGGTTGGACCAACCTCTTCTCAGTGTAGTGGGCCAGTCAGTTCATGGCCACGTGGGTAGGTCTCAAACCCCTGGGTCCCCAACAGACACACACGCCCACTGAGGTTGTTAGTTTCGGCAAAGGCCACGAGCGACCGTCTCCCCATTTATTTATTACCTCAGGCCAAGCCAGACTCTTGCCATGAAACATTAGGGGCCTCATTTATGAGGCCTTGCGTCAGTTTAGCGCTTCCGATGCGTCACTTTTTGTGGCGCATCGGTGGAGTAAAACATGCCTCCTGTTGCACACTATTTACAAACTGACGCATCTAAGCAGATGCGTCACTTTGTAAACCCCTGCGCTACATTATACCTGCGTCAGGTATAATGTATGCAGAGGGGGCGTTCCCCTGCAAAAAGCCTCGTAATAGTGACGCAGTGAAATCTATGAGATTTCACTGCGTCACTTTTAGGACGCTGTTGCGTCAAAATCTTGCGCCTGCCTCACAGCAGGCGTAAGACTGACGCAAGCCCTTTCACATGGGGCTTTCCCCATGTGAAAGGACGCATTGCTGGAGTTGCGTCACTTTTGTGACACACTCCAGCAATGCGTCACTTTTGCGCTTACAGATACGTCAGAAACACTGACGTATCTGTAACTCCTTGCGACATGATGCGTCATACATTAAATATGACGCATCAGGTATGTCGCAAGGATGCGCACTGAGAAGTGACGCATCGCTGCTTTCACGCAGCGATGCGTCATTTCTCATAAATAGGGCCCCAGATACTTTGCAGTGTAGAGGCAAGGTGGCACACTACTCCTCGCGGTAAAATTCATTTTTTTATTATTTAAATTTTCTGTTACAAAACAGACTAGCGAACACCTTAGATGTTATGAAGCCTCGAAAATGATGAACGATTGCCTCATCATTTCCAGGTGAAGTTGTAACTAAGGGTACCATTTGCTTTGACGGTATACTTCCTGTTGAACTGGGAATGTAGAAATAAAGAGGTATACTTTTTCATTCATAGCCCTCGTATAAAATTCTTAGTGTAGCTGACAAGTCTAATAATTTACAAAATAAAATACTGAGGTTGTGAACAGATATTGGTCAATGATAGAAAAAAGAGATGGAAATAATTTGAAAGTGAATGGTACATAATTTCCAAGCGCTTGCTTAATCTCACCATCTATTATTCAGAGTGTTCCATTAACTGCACAGCACATCTTCACATTTGCAACTGTTTGATTGGTACCTACAGGCATTTTTTGAACATGCAATCAGTCATGAAAATCACAGTATGTAACATTTTGTTAGAATAAAATAGATTAGCATGATTCGGCACTAAGTATTTAAAGACCTTTAACTTGCTTTTTGGACCACCCAAAAAGTGTACATAATATGGTGCTGCTTTCAATGATCTGCAATACTCACAAGTCTTTTGAAGCTCAATATTTCTTGATTTTTTCAAGCACTTGTTGCAACCAAGAAATAAGAGGTTTATTTATATGTTGATGGGCTGTACTTCGCTGCACCAGGTCAGCGGGGGAATGTGCTCTTCTGCCCTGGTGGACTACGCCTCTCCAAATTTAGGGGCACCTTCACAAATTGCATTTTGCAATATGTTTTTAGTAATACAATAGTATTACAAACAATTTACAAAATGCTCTCAACAAACATACATGCAGAGGTTCCACCTCTCCTATCTTTATCTATATTAAATACATTTTTTTTTAAATATCCCTATAATTTACCATGGGAGGACCCCGAATTTCGGTAAAGTACAAGGAAAAGCAAAAAGATGTATTTAAGTTGAAAAAACTTAGTTAAAAAAATGCATGTTAAATCTTAGTGTGATATATTTGTACATACCTATTTTAAAAGAAATGTTACAGTCTGTTAGACCTGGCATCTTTGGCGTGGGTTCCCCCTATCTTTTTGCCTCTACAACCTGTATTTTTGATGCTGTGCTGGATTTCGTTTTTGCTGGTTTAGATGCTTTGGACACTCTGCCACTGCTGATCAGTGCCAGAGTGTAAGTGCTCCCTATGTAAATTGTTATTCTGATTGGATATACATGTTTGGCATATTTGTGTCACCATGAAGTCCCTAGTAAAGTGCACTGGGTGTGCCAGGGCTGGTGATGACAAATGCTACTAGTGGGCCTGCAGCACTGATTGTGCCACCCACAGGAGTAGCTCTAAAATAGTGTCTAAGACCTGCCACTGCAGTGCCTGTGTGCAGTTTAGAAACTGCCATGGTCAGTGTCCCCACTGACTAGGCCTAACCCTTCCCTTTTTGTGCGCATCAGTCACCCCTATGGAAGGCCCAAGGTACCCCCCTGGGCAGGGTGCAGTGTATGTAAAAGGTAGAGCATGTACTAGTGCAGGTGACATGCTCTGATAGTGAATGGCAGCCATTTTCGTTTTCACTATTGTAAGGCTATCTTGCTCCATAGATTAACATGGGGGATGCTGGCTACAGTGGGTAACAGCATTTCTTCCCATAGGAACAAGATAGGACATAAGTATCTAGTATCCCTGAACTCAGAATTTAATAACACATCTTTTAGGAAAGGTTGTTTTTAAATCCTGTGTTTGAGAACAGCACTTTTAGAAAGTTGCTGTTCTCTTGTCTGACCTTTCTGTGTGCCTTGGCCTGTTTGTGGATTGACTGTCTGGTTTGAGAGTGACAGAGGCTGGGGATGCCCCAGGAGGCTGGCTGAGTCAGCCCTAGGCTGAATGACTGCATTTGCAACTGGAGTGGTGGGAGGAGTTAGCACCTGGGCCTGAATAGGTCTGTGCCTGCCTTCCACAATGCTGGCTCCACCTCCTGCTGGGCGGCTGACGGCCCTGCCCCTCACTCTGAAAGGAAAGGAGAAGCCAGCAAAACAACGTACTCAGGAGACATCCAGAACTGGTTCAGACCAGGCTCAGGGCCCACATGCACAAGGAGAACAAAAACTTTTAGGGGTATAAGTACAGGACCCCTGACAACAGAAAATTAGATCATCCTGGAATCAAGAAGGAACCTCTGCCAAGGAGAAAGCTGAAACTGAAGAAGGAAGACTGTCCTGATGTTGCTCTGCTGGACTGACCTGCTGTTGCTTTGATGCCAAGTAGAGGGGAAGGACTTTTCTGTGGTGCTGTGTCCCCTGTCTTGAAGGAATCTCCAAGGGCCTGAGAAGAGCTGCCTCCCTGTTCTGAAGTCCCAGGAACAAAAGGACTTCACCCCCAACTTCCCTGAACTCTGCTGAGAGAGTTCTGTCCTTCCTAGAGTGCTTGATCCAGTTGTGGGGCCTCTGGAAGATGTTTCTGTGCTGGGAAGCTTGAAACTAAGCTTGAGAGATTTTTGCAATTGAAAAGCTTTGCATCGCTTGCTTGTGGACCGCATCACGTCGCTGTGAGCATCGTCGCAGAGCCATCGCATCGAGGAGCTGTGAGAGAGAGGATCACCGCTGGATCGTGCATCGTCGCCACGGAGATCGTCGCAGCCCCTACGAGATCATCGCATCGTGCCTTTGCGAGAACAAACTTCCTATGGAACCTACGCACCGGAATCCATACAAATGGCCTTCCTCCCCATACAGACCGGATTCGTCGCAACATGCCCGCTGCTGCAGCGGGGTTGTCGCATCACCTCCCCAGGGTCTCAGGAGCAACGCATCGCTTGTTTTCCACCGTAGTAGCTCTGCTTTTGGAACTTTGTTGCAACTAAAAGGTACTGTGAGTAAACGTGACGCAACTGTGAACTTTTCACGCACCTGTAGAGAATTCTATCGCAACCTAGAGAATTCTATCGCAACCCTTAAGAACTCTTTTGAAACCATATTCTTTAACCGCGTATGTTGGATTTTTGTCGTTTTGGTCTTGTGTAGTTTAGATTAAAATACCTTTATTTTTTCCTAAACTGTTGTGGAGTCAGTTTGTGGTGTTTTCACTGTGTTACTGCAAGTGTTGGTACAAATACTTTACACATTGCCTCTGGTTAGCCTAGACTGCTCATGCCAAGCTACCTCGAGGGTGAGCAGGAGTTATCTCAGAGGGTTTCCTCCTAACCCTGACTAGAAGCAAGGGCCCCTATTTGGACAGTGGTACCTACCCCTGCCAACTAGAGACCCCCAGTTCTAACACAGTCCTATCTGTTTAATTTTTAATTAAATATTTAATTGAATGAAATATATTAATATGAATAAAGACTATGTTCCTGAAGTTTAAAATAAAAAAAAAAGTTCCCACCTAAGGTAAAACAAAAAATATGCATTCATATTTTCTACAGGCGATGTACAGATTTAATTAAAAGTAATGTAATTATAGTCCAATAAACAATCATGTTCTATTCATTTTTCAATTCAATCTTTAAAAAATATTTTATAATTACATCCTAAATAAGTAACATTTTTAGATTAGTTTCAAAATGTAATTACATTAAGTTATATTTCAACTATTGTATATAATTTAGCTTAATTTAAAATTACTTCCTATGAGGTTTTATTTCAAATCCTTACCTCCATTATTCTGCATGGAATGCTGTTACAGTGTCAATGGTTGGCCATACGTGGTGCCAGACTTTCTATTGTTTCTTTTTTGACAGTAGTAACTTACACTCATAAATTTGAGTCCACTCCCTTTTTCAGCAGTTAGAGATTAGTAAATCTATAACTTAAACTTTACACACAGATTTTTTTGAATAACCAAATGCAGTAAAGTTACCCAAAAGTGTAAGAGTAATGTGTAAATTACTCACAAGTGTAAGTTGCCTTCATGAATAGCCCTACAAGAGATCTCTGTGAGGCAGGGGGCGATCTGAGCAGCTTCAGAGGAATCACCACCACAGAGGCTCCTCTGAATGCACTCAAGCTTTGATGTGCAGGTGTCATATTCAATGAGCCACCTCAGCAAACCTTTTTGTTTTACAATATTAAACTCCCAAAGTGGTGGAGTCATTAATCCTCTTTCCAGTTCTGGACCACTAAGCTTTCCCTGGTAGTCTTAAATTGGAAAACATCATGTTGGCATGTCTGCTGTCAATAGGGCAGACAGGCTGACGTCCATGACTGACTGTCAATGTCAGTGCAACAGTTAGTCAAAGGTTTCTGCTGGTGAAGCTGGTGGAGGCAAAGCTAGTGGAGGTAAGGTCAGTGAAGGCTCCACCAGCGATAACATGATGGTTACCCTGAATCTAAGTAGATCTGGGGAGCCACAAGTTTGGACAAGTTACTGCACACTGTTTGTTACAGAATGACCTGCCCAAAAACCCTTTATAAGTTCATACATCCTGAACCATTTTAGATCAAGGACCAAACAATCCTTTGAAAACTACATTTTAGATAAGCCATTACTATCAAGCTATAAAAACAATCTATATGAAGAACCATATTAAATATATAGCAAAAAAAAATTAATCTGATAAGAGGGAATGAAGGGATCAACATTTTTCCCCAAAATTTTAACTCCAATAAAAGGTGCGCATTTGCTTTGTTTGGTTTAAACCTGTTCTGGAGTTTTTTAGAAATTACCATTATAAAAAGGTGACAGGAAGGCGTTGAAGGGATAGTCATAGACATATCTTGACCAGTAATTGTCTACCCCTTAAAGAATCTAGATCTTGAAATCTTTTAAGTAAAACACATTTGAAAAAACTAACAACTCTCTTTAGAAGATGGAGCATTTTTTCTCTTTGTCCAAAGCAAAAAATCAGATATGCAAAGAATTCAAAATCTGCATACGGTGATTGGCAGGTAAGTAACAGCCATTACAAGATATCAGTGTATAGATAAGGGGGTTTGCCCAAACATAGTCACTGGGACCTGGGTTCTGTAAGTACTAAGAGGAAGGGGTCCCAGCGTGAGTGAGATATTAATTGAACAATATAATAACTTCATACAACCAATGAATGCATCCACACTGTTTTATTCACAATGGGATGGGGTATACTCAATATACAAGCAGGCTCATACTCGCCCAGCTGGGCGAGTATGAGCGGCGTCCTCGGCTTGATTTATTCGGCTTCGCATTCTGACAACGTGGTTCGCTATTGTGTAAAGTAACGGCGTCTCCAGCAAGATTCATTCGGCGCCTTTAATCACGGAGTTTACATACCCGTTGATCCATTACGCTGCGAGCCGCCAATTTTGGATAACGCGGCACGATTTGTCCTGAAAAAATTTAGTGAACTTATGCAATACTCATTTACGTTTGGACACGTACGAAGGCAAGTGATCCCTTGTGACCACAGTCCTCGACCATCATCTACCAATTAAGTTTACAACTAAGGTTGCTGGCCCCACATTTTGTCCTGATGAAGACCCCACAGCAAGGGCACAATTAATCCCTGCGAACTCTGGAGGGTCGCAACGTCGACAACACCCTGGTTGATTGTTAACTTCACGCCATCATATTTACATTCATTGAATTTTGTGGAGTATAACACATTCTTTGATTTAAATTTTGAACCATTGGTCTTTTCTGTTTTGTATATATTTCGCCAATACTGTGTAGCCAACTGGCTGATTTTACTGTCACTCATTCCCTTCCATCACAATATCCTCACTTGATCACCCTTCTTCCTCCTCCCTGGGGCACTGTACAACCGTCTATTATGTTTTGATGAGTTGCTTGTATATTGAGTATATCCCATCCCATTGTGAATAAAACAGCGTGGATGCATTCATTGGTTGTATGAAGTTATTATATTGTTCAATTAATATCTCACTCACGCTGGGACCCCTTCCTCTTAGTACAAGATATCAGGCTCCTGATGACACGTTTTCTCATGGAATTCACTATTAAAAAGAAATCTATATACTTTTTATTTCAATTTCAGAAAAAATATATAAAACACTAAAAAGAGATTGCAGAGTACACCAAGCGCTTGCCCCGGAAGGCTTAGCTCAGGCTGTGTGTGCACTGTGCAGTCGCCTCAAACAAAAAGATGTGCAGACACATTTGTACTGTGTCCGCCACGTGAGGGCTCCACCTGTGAGCGGGTCAGTGTCTGTCAGTAAGGCTTTGCTTGTCAGGTGGATACAGGAGAACCCAGCAACTAATGATCTTCCAGAGGCATCGCCGAGAGTCTGAGATTTCCTAACAACTGATATTTAGCCTAGTAAACAATGGCAAGGACTCACGTTTCCTGGTGCTGTGCGCGAATAATTAAGCCACTACTCTAGGTTTTTCTGTTGCATGCTGGGATTTGGAGTCCATTTGAGCCCAATATAGAAGTGTGAGTGTGTGACTAACACTGCCATGAGTTGGATGCTGTTGGGCTGCCTGTGAGGATTGCCAGAACCTTTCTCAACTGCCTGCCGGACCCGCTGCGCGGGTCCCGCTTCGTCGTCGAGGGAGTCTGCTGGGGGCTCTGGACTCGTGTTGGGACTGCTGGGGCGTTTTACAGGCTGGTAGTAGGGCTGCGAGCACTGCAGGGACTCCATCTACCAGGAGTCCCTGTCCGGCCAACTCGGAACACCTGGCCCGCTCTCCCTGCTAGCCCTGCCCCCCCCCGCACGGACAGTCCGTAAAAGGTCACTCACCTTCACCATTGTGGGATCGTTTTAACACTGCCATGAGTTGGATGCTGTTGGGCTGCCTGTGAGGATTGCCAGGACCTTTCTCAACTGCTTGCCGGACCCGCTGCGCGGGTCCCGCTTCGTCGTCGATGGAGTCTGCTGGGGGCTCTGGACTCGTGTTGGGACTGCTTGGGCGTTTTCCAGGCTGGTAGTAGGGCTGCGAGCACTGCAGGGACTGCATCTACCAGGAGTCCCTGCCCGGCCAACTCGGAACACCTGGCCCGCTCTCCCTGCTAGCCCCGCCCCCCCCACCCACACGGACAGTCCGTAAAAGGTCACTCACCTTCACCATTGTGGGATCGTTTTAACACTGCCATGAGTTGGATGCTGTTGGGCTGCCTGTGAGGATTGCCAGGACCTTTCTCAACTGCTTGCCGGACCCGCTGCGCGGGTCCCGCTTCGTCGTCGAGGGAGTCTGCTGGGGGCTCTGGACTCGTGTTGGGACTGCTGGGGCGTTTTCCAGGCTGGTAGTAGGGCTGCGAGCACTGCAGGGACTCCATCTACCAGGAGTCCCTGCCTGGCCAACTCGGAACACCTGGCCCACTCTCCCTGCTAGCCCCGCCCCCGGTCAAACACTTTATTTTTCGGGCATAGACTCCGCTGCGCGGGAGCGTGGCGGGAGCGCGCCGGGAGAAGCCCGGGACAAGGGCGGGACCGTCTGTGGCCGTCCGTGGTTGGGTTGGGCCACCCCCCCTGCTTCTTTGTATTTATCGTTGTGCCAATATTGTACGGCTATTGTTATAATTATGCCTTTACGTTCTGGTAAAGAACGCACTGTACAGTTGCAGACCACAAAGGGGGTAGTCTCTGGCCCTTTAGACGCTTTTATCACCAGGGCCACAGGTATCCTAGAAAAAGAGATAGCCATGGCTGAAAAAAGGCTCTCAATAGATCTGGTTAGCGTGAAGCGCTCTTCATTGGGAAGGTTGGCCACAATACCTAGCCCTGATGCACGTGCCCCGAGTACAAGCCACCATCCTGTCGAAATAGTGGTGGACGTGCACCGTAAGGTGGAGGGGGAAGGCCTACCTCCGACTGTGATAGAGAGCAATTCTAACCCCAACGACACACAAGGCAGTGGGGGTGAGGGCAGTGTGCTCCTGGCCAGTCAATCTCAGTTGGACTCATCCACGGATGAGGACTCTCTGAGAAATGTACCACGTAAAAGGAAAAGATGTAAGGGCCATCAGAGGGGGGGTGCCACCAAGATTCAAAAACCTAATGCCCCAGCACATCCCACTGTCCTAACCCAGAAATCATCTCCACCCTACATCCTGTCCTAGTATTAAATGATCCCCCGAGTCCTTCTTACATCCCCTTCGGGTCCTCGGACCCATGCCCCACCTGTTACAGTAGTGATGACAGTTTGCTGACCAAAATGGAAGCTTTGTTTAAAACTCTTTTACTTCCTGTACTCGAGAGAACACGCTTGATGACCGCGAAATTGGATGCACTTGAGTCTATTGTAAACACCAATACTGGTTTCTTCAAAAAGTTAGCAAACTCTCAAATTGTTCTGGGGAATCCTAGTTCTTCCTCGAGTAATTCCAAAGGCCAGAAAAACGTAACCATAGGTAAAATTTCATCGTCAGTAATTGCTTGTTCAGTATCTTCTAATCCTGATCTTAATAAAAACAAGGGCTTAGTGGCAGGGGGGAGTCCTGGGAACAATGATTGTACGCCTGCACCAGCCTCCTTGCTGCTGGTGCCAAAGAAGGCTCCCTCCAAATCTAACCACCAACACCAGCCGTATACCCCTGCACCTCCTGCGGCTACTCGGCCTCAGGATAGTGTAATGGATGCTCCCAGCACATCTTTTCAGCTCAAATTAACCAATGGTGCAAAGGGGAGTAGATCCATCAATCCCCCTACTCCCCTTGAGAAAGCTAAAAAACGGGTACCCCCATGCACAGACCTACCTCTAGAAGCAACTCCATATACGATAGTTTTAACAGGTGTTGTCCCTCTTAGGGAGGGTTCCAATGATTCACACGGGGACCTCCGAAACAAAGTTGTATTTTGGCTAAACAAAAAACGCCCTCTTCCCCCCTCCTCGACTGAAATATTGTTTGTGAGAAGAGTTGAATGGGTGGGCCACTGTACCAAGGACTTAGAAGGGGACTGCATTATTATATCCTTTAAGGATCCCTGGGTGGTAGATCTTCTGCGTAGGGAAGCAAGGTTTGGGAGGTTGGGGGATGTGCAAACCCTAGGCCTTGGGTATTTTTATCCCAGACGATCCTGCGAGTTCCCCTCCAGTCATACCCTCCCAAGATTACCTGTTAGAAGATATCATGCTGATAGAACACCTTACATCCCACAGCACCCATTACTGTTCAATCGCTACGAACCCCTCTCTGGCCTGGAGTGTATCGATTGACTTCACCGGGCAGTTGGCAACGGGAGGGTTCTGGGCAATCAAGTAGGTGGGGCTGACGGAGTTTGTACTGAGGTGCCTTTTTCAGGGGGACATCAGCATTGAGAGGGAGATGGTGGCGGCATCTGTATACCCTCACCAGGAGGATATCATGGTGGCGGGTCCACAACTGAGTATAGCCGCACCCTTGGGAGTGGATCACAGTGGTATGCATAGTATTACAACACCCAGTCAGGTTGTGACACTTAAATTAGCATCATGGAATGTGGCAGGGATGAGGGGTCATATGGACTAAGAGGACTGGTTGGATTTTATTGATACTTTTGATATTTTGCTGTTTCAGGAAAGTTGGGCCCCTGATCCTATCCATAGGGTCGGGTTCCTAAACTTTTTTAAACCAGCAATAAGGGGCAATAAGGGTCGGGCATCGGGAGGGTTAGTGATCTGGGTTAAACAGTCCATTGGCTATCGACCAATGGAAATCTCTGTGGACAACCTGGACCTGTTGGGAATTAGACTAAGCAAAGAAAACTGCCAGGACATTGTAATCATTAACATCTATGCATGTGGCCAACCGGGTGGGCGCTGCCCTAGTATCCTAGATGTGTTAGACTCCTACCTTGAAGGGGTAGGGAGAGACAAGTTACTTGTCCTAGAAGGGGACCTAAACTGTACCTTCGAGCCGCTTTATGCTGCGGGGGAGGACTTGGGGTTTGCGGAGGATATTGTCTGGAACATCCCGATGCTGTCTCTGGACAATATTAAAAGAGGCTCTGAGGCAGCCTTACACTGGATGGGGCTGTGTCTAGATTGGGGGCTAAGGGCAACCAACGGTCGTACAGCCTCTGACAAAGTTGGCAAACCCACTTTTGACAACGAGGTGAGAAAAAGTCGAATAGACTACATCCTGCTAAAGATGGAATATTGGTCACTTCTGATTGACATGGAAGTAGTGTCCCGCCCTGAAAGCGACCACAACCCATTGTCACTAAGTTTGAGACTCCCAGGTGGAATCGGCAGGCCCACTTCTGCTGTTCATGTAACAGGGGATGCTATCTTAACAAACGATAGAAGAAGGCTTAGATGGTCCAGGGTTGTGGAGAACCAGACCCTTCTTGATAGCATAACGAAGGCCGCCTCGTTGACCTTGAGCGACATTTCGTCCCTTGCCCACACCAGGGTTGTTGGTGATCAGATCTGTGACCTTCACGAACGGTGTTTTGCTCATCTTAAGGTCCTCCTGACGCTTCCACCAACGCAAGGCACCGTAAAGGTACATGGTTCTCGGGAGAAATGGTACAATAAAAACTGCAGGGAGGCACATAGTCGTTTAGTTAAAACAGTGAAATCTAGGATTTCCAGTGATATAAAGGAGGCACGCTCAATGTATAGAAGAACCCTGTGGGAAGCGAAAAGGGAGTGGGACGATCTACATTGGTCTGACCTACTGGATGCCTGCACTTCTGCCAACCAGATCAAGTTTTGGGAAATTGTTAAGTGGGGCAGAAACCCCGACTCTCAAACCCCAGTTAACCATGTGTCTGCAGAAGCATGGGTTGATTTCTACTCTGGTCAGTTTATGGACCCTGACTTAGAAATCGACACAGATTTAACCAGGCAGTTAATCACCCCCATTCCTAATCAAGAGTTAAACTTCACGCCACTGGAAACTGAGTCTGCTCTCCGCCTGGTCCAAAGGGGGAAGGCGCCAGGGATGGACTGCATCCCGGCCGATTTATTTAAGGTCAATCTCCAACTCTGGGTTCCCTACATAACTACGATAGCGAATGCCATTGCTAAGGGGGCCAGGATCCCTGTGTCCTGGAAGGGGGCGGAGATTCTCCCAATTGTTTAAAAAAGGGGACCGCTCAGACCCGGGAAACTACCGCCCAATAAGTTTAATTGACTCACTTCAAAAGGTCATTGCAAGGATGGTCCTTGCCAGAGTCCAGGGGTGGATGGAGTTGGAGGGCATTTTGTCCCCCCTACAAGCCGGCTTCAGATCAGGTACCAGCACCATCGACCAGGTCTTCAGATTTTGTCTGATTTACTGGAAGGTGGTGCTGTTGGGCGGCGGAACGATCTATGACGCATTTATCGATCTGAAATCGGCCTTCGACCTTGTGCCAAGGGTTAAACTCTGGACCGTTCTTAGAGATCTGGGACTGCCATTAGAATTACTGGACCTGATTGTTAGATTACATGAGGGCAATTTTGCTAGGGTGAGGTGGGGAGGCCAAGGGCAGGTGACGGATTGCTTCCCTGTAACACGTGGTGTCCGTCAGGGTTGTGTTCTGGCACTAACGCTCTTTTTACTGTTCATTGACCAGGTGGTCAAGTTTTTTGCAAACACCCCCACTGATGCACCATCTTTGGGCGGGACCAAGTTCCCTATGCTCATCTTTGCTGATGACACTTTACGTCTCTCAAAGACTCGTAGCGGCCTGCAAACTGCATTGACCCGCTTTGAGGAGTTTTGTACTGTCAACGACCTAAAAATCAATGTAAGCAAAACTAAATTCATGGTCCTAACTAAAAGCCGTCCCATTAAGAGTTCAGTGAGCATGAACGGAGTGGGCCTGGAACAAGTTGAGGTTATGACCTATCTAGGAGTAACCTTGGACAACCGTCTCCGCTGGAAACCACAGGTTGACACACTACACTTAAAATTAGCTCGCCTCACGGGTTGTCTTTTACAGGAGCAAAAAAGGTCCCTAACTAAACGTGTTAAACCCGCACTCAAGATTTATGCCACCAAGGTAAGCTCCGCAATATTGTACGGGGCAGACCTTTGGGGACATATGGACGTATCAACCCTGGTGAAAGTTCAGAATAAATTAATGCGGAAACTGGTAGGACTTCCACAATCGGCTCCAACTAAACCACTATGTCTGGATATGGGCTGTAACCCGATTAATGAAATGGCTAGATACAGACTAGTGGCTATGTGGAGGCGTATCTGGACCTCCCCAGACCTCAGCCTCTTTGCTAGGGAACTTGAGGAAGTAAGATCTATTTGGGGGTCTAGCAGTATACCCTGGTTGCGTGAAGTGAAATTGATCCTGGATGACATTGGTCTTAACCAGCTGTGGGTTTCTCCGGGGTCTACCAACTTTCCTTCAAAACAGGAATATAAAGCACTGTATTGGGCCTCTGTTCGCAAAGTGCTAGTTATTGCTTCAGATTCTGTTAGCTTAACAGGAAGGTGTTTGTCCCACAAATTGGACCCCCTCCTAGAGAATTATTGGGACGTTTTAACTAAGCCATTAGACAGAAAGCTCTACCACCAGTTCCGAGTAGGTTCTTTGCCCTTAAGATCCTTTACCAGGAACTGGTCCAACCGAGTGAGTGATTCCTGTCCTTGGTGCACTGGACATAAGGAGAGTGTGGGTCATCTCCTAGTTGTATGCCCGGTTTATCATGCTCCAAGAAGCAAATGGATAGGGCCCATATGTCGCCATCTTAAAGTCAGAGGGAGTGCAGAGGCTATATGGGCACTTCGTACCAATACCTCCGAGGTGGTAGTTGTGGGCGTAGCCAAATTCCTGGGGTGGGCATGGGTAATTAGAGCAAGATATCTGCAGGTACCTTGATTTTATTTCCGTCCCTTAACTTTTAAACAGGTCTTTCTTTTTTTACTTGTATTAGGTCTTTATTATACTGTTTAATTCTAATATTAGTGTTGAAATGCTCTTCGGAATCTATGAAATTGTAAATTGTAACTGTGATGGTTTTAAATCAAATTTTAACTATATCATGTATGTTCAATTTCTACTGCTTTTAATTGTCTTTTATGATGCAAAAATCGAAATAAAGACTTTAAAACCTGAAAACCTGATTGCAGGGCAAATATGTGTGGCAAATACAATGAACATCATGCACTGTGGACCCCCAGACTGGTTCAGAGGCACAGATGTGTTTGACCAGCTGTGGAATGTAGGCTGCAGGACCAACCTGCACTGCACAAGGCTGATGGGGTTCATCCTCCACAGAGGGATGAATTTCGAATGTCTTGTAAACATACATTTAGGTGATTTCAGATGTGGGCCATCTCTTATTGTTTGGCCTACAAAGAGGAGAATTTAGAGTGGTACAAACCTATGCTGAGCGATTAAGGGACTAGAATTTGTTTTTAATTTGTTTATTGAACAGCTATTAACAAAAGCAACAAGCCCCTAGTTAGGGGCCAGATTAAACATTGGTATACATGTAATAGTACAAGTAATTTTTCATGTTATAAAACAGTACCCCCTTGAACACCCCACAACCCACCCCTCCCACCCTGCCCGGCACTGTAGGTGTATTCTTGAACCTACAGCCGCAAATCCATCCAGTTATGCCATTTTTCAACAATTGTCCCAGTCCTGCAGCCAACTACAGCAAGAACACTATTACATAATATCTATTGCATGTCAGAATTACCCAGAAGGTACGTAGAGAGTGGAGCCCAAAAATATTTGGGGCGTGAGGCCAGAGGTAGGTCCTCTGCAAATGTCCCTAACTGTTCTTTACAGTACAGCAAATCACGGACCTACTTTTTCAATGTAGGGGTAGTTTTTGCTCCCCAGCATTGCGCCATTGCCCTCTTGGCAAAAAGATTCGAAACAGCTACCAGTCTCCGATTGCATGGCTTAAGATTCTTTACCCATCCTAATAGACAAACATCTGGAGCACACACCACAGGTTCTAACACATCATCGATGAGCATTTTTGTGACCCGGGTCCTGAATGTGTATATGTCAGCACAACTCCATGCAAGATGCAGAGAGTCTGCATCACCCTGCCCACACCGCATACAGCAAGCACTCTCTCACAGACCAAAATGCTTCAATCGAATCGGTGTGTAATATAACTGGTGCAAACATTTAAAATGGATAATGCGGAGATTACAATTCGCCGTCAAGCTGCTCATCAGGGTACGGCAGAACCTCAACACATCCAGCGACAATGAAGCCCCTAATATCGCCTCCCATTTATTGTATGAAGGAGAGTCAAGGGGTTCCCTTTCTCTAAGGGACACATTGTACAGTTTTGTTATCAAACCCCTGCGTTCACCTCCTGTTAGCACCACCAGCAGTGGCAACAACGTTTTTGGTTCAGCCTGATAATCGGGCCATACAGCTCTAATCGCCGGCCGTACATGCACATATGTGAACCGCAGCATCATACCCTGGTGACCTCATCTTGTACGTCTGAAAGCGCCCTAAACTGGCTGTTTATATAGATCACCCAAATGCGTGATAACCGCCGCCACCAATGTTTTCAAGGTGGCTTGCTCTTGTGCTGCAGAAATATCTGGATGTGCTGTAAGCAGTAGTGCTAGGGCATAAAGATAGTGCAACTGTGCCCGTGCTGCAAGCACCTTCCACACCCAGGCTGTGCAAAGTGTAGGGTTAATTTCAGTCCTCGCCCCTCCATCTGCACCAGACAGGGCAGTCGCTGCAAGGGACATTGGAAGTACAGCATTCGCCTCAATTGTGGCGCACAGATAGTACAGCCGCATGTCAGGAGTTTCAAAGCCACCCAGCTCGAATGGTAATACCAGCACATCCCAACTGCATCTAGGCTTCTTGCCTCCCCAGACAAAGGTCAGTAGTGCTGACTGACGCGTAATAAACAATGCAATATTAAGTCAAATGGGAATGTTAACAAACAGATAGAGCAGTTTGGGCAATACCGTCATCTTAATGACTGCAATATGATCTGCTAAAGAGAGCGGTAACTTGGCCCAATGTGCTGCCTAATCAGTGATCTTGGTGATGACGCTGCTATATTTCTAAGAGATCACCACGTTGGGGTATCTATGCAGCCATATCCCTAGGTATTTCACAGGGTCAGTCGACCATGCCAGTGGGAAATCCAGATCCACCCTATGTGTACCCGCCGTCAGCGGACAACCCCTTGATTTTGCCAAATTCATACCAAGACTTGAATATATCTCGAATTCGACATATTCACACAGCAGTTCGGGGAGAAACATTGCAGCATATCGTCGGCGTACAACGAGATCACCAGGGCCCTCTGTCTAAAACACAACGCTGCCTGTGCATGGCGCTGGCGGAGCTTACAAGCCAATGGCTCTAATGCAAGTGCAAAAAGCATCGCCGACAGGGGGCATCCTTTCTGCGAGCCAAGTCTGATGGAGAAGGCATCAGAAACCCAGCCATTGACCCAAACACGTGCCGCCGGTGCATCATACAATACTTGAATCCATCGAAGGAAAAAAGGTGGCAGGCCCATTCTAAGCAGGACAGTAAACACATATTCCCACTGCTGTGAGTCGAATGCTTTTGCAGCGTCAAGCAGAAAGCAACCCCTGAACATCTGCCTCAAAATAGTGCAATGTGGCAAAAACAGTGCGCAGATTATGCGTTGTTGAACGGGCAGGGACAAAGCCTGACTGGTCCGGTAGGACCAAGTTGGAAATAAGGGGCTGGAGCCTGCTGCCTATCATATTTGCCAATATTTTGGCGGTAATGTTAATGATGGAGAGGGGCCGAAAGAGTTGCATTTATTGGCAGTCTTATCTGGTTTCAGCAGCATGACAATGAGTGCCTCTTTCAGCGTGGGAGGGATTGTTCCCCGTGTCATAAGCCTCCACAAATACATCTAAGAGCCTAGGTGCAAGGTCGTTGGCATAGGTTTGTAGAACTCACTTGGGAGGCCGTCCAGTCCCGCTGCCTTAAAGGTGGGGAGTGACATTATGGCCAATTTGACATCTTCAACATCAAAGGGCTGCATAACATGTGCACGTTGGTCAACTGACAACCACCCCAGCGCGATATCATTGAGGTAGGCATTTATGTCCGCTGCTGACACCTGTGCTCGATCCCCATACAATTCGGAACAGAAGTCCAGCACCACCCTGCTAATTTCAGGAGTTTTATAGTGTGCTAATCCCTTACCATCTAGCATCTCAGTGATGTATTCCTGGCTCCTGGGTGCAGCCAGGTTCTGGGCTACTGAGCGCCTGGGCCTACCACCCCCCCCATAGTAGCGAGGAGTGCAGTGCCTAGACCTATGTGCCATTTCTTGATCAACAGTTTCGTTATGCTCTATTACCAAATCCCGTATCGTGGATAGTTTCTCTGGGGCAGGGCTCCGGGCATATTCACACTCAAGTATGGCGATATCCTCAGCCAGCTTATTAATTCTACAATGCAAATCCTTCAGGACTCCAGCCTGCGCTCCTAAGCAAACCTCTGTGACTTTAAATGATTCCTGCAAAAAACACAGTTGATGGACAGAATGTAGAACAATGTCATACATTCACCCCAGTACAAGGATCTGGGCCTAAATCCATCATTTTTTTGCACTCCACACCACCCTGGGTTAGACACTGGCTATATGCAAATCAGCTCTGACCCTGTGCCTCATGGGAACAGTCCAGTCCGAACTACCAAGCCATGTCTTTCCCAGACCGAATCAAGCATCCAAGGACCGGTTTCTGGCTATCAGCCTTCATTCAGCCTGGATAGCTTGACTCCAGTGGTGTGGAGAGCCTGGGACTCACATCTGAGCATACCCAGCCTACTCGGGGTGAAAATTGCAAAAAACACAGTGGATGGACAGAATGTAGAACAATGTCATACATTCACCCCAGTACAAGGATCTGGGCCTAAATCCATCATTTTTTTTGCACTCCACACCACCCTGGGTTAGTCACTGGCTATATGCAAATCAGCTCTGACCCTGTGCCTCATGGGAACAGTCCAGTCCGAACTACCAAGCCATGTCTTTCCCAGACCGGAATCAAGCATCCAAGGACCGGTTTCTGGCTATCAGCCTTCATTCAGCCTGGATAGCTTGACTCCAGTGGTGTGGAGAGGCTGGGACTCACGTCTGAGCATACCCAGCCCACTCGGGGTGAAAATTGCAAAAAACACAGTTGATGGACAGTACGTAGAACAATGTCATACATTCACCCCAGTACAAGGATCTGGGCCTAAATCCATCATTTTTTTGCACTCCACACCACCCTGGGTTAGACACTGGCTATATGCAAATCAGCTCTGACCCTGTGCCTCATGGGAACAGTCCAGTCCGAACTACCAAGCCATGTCTTTCCCAGACCGGAATCAAGCATCCAAGGACCGGTTTCTGGCTATCAGCCTTCATTCAGCCTGGATAGCTTGACTCCAGTGGTGTGGAGAGCCTGGGACTCACGTCTGAGCATACCCAGCCCACTCGTGGTGAAAATTGCAAAAAACACATTTAAATGATTCCCACAGAATCCCAGCGCTGTCCACAGTGCCCTCGTTTTCTTTAAAAAAAATTACAAATCGCCTCCCCCACTGTGCACTTGAAGACATGGTCCGACAGCAAGGACTGTTGTAAACGGCACCTGAAAGGGGGATGCTAACATTCAGGAAACTGCATCACAAGCATTACTGGAAAGATGATCTGGCAATGTTTTGGCCAAGTGGCTAACGTCAACGACCCATGTGCATGCCATCTCTGAGAGGAGCCAGCAGTCCAAGCAGGACCACGAGCCATGCACAGTAGAAATAAATGTACTTTCTTGCACCCCTGGGTGCTGTAAGCACCAAATATCATGAATGGCACCTGTATCCAATAGCCCCAATAAAGCATCAGTCACCTGTCTATGTCGCGCAGCCCCGCTCCCCAGTCTGTCCAAGTGCTCATTTAGGCAGGTATGAAAATCGCCCCCATATTATTTCAGCAGGAGGAAACCCAGAGATATGGCACCATACATCCGCAAAAAAGGAATGGTCATCAATGTTCGGGCCATACACATTAACCCCATGGACCCCTACATCTCCAAGTTTGCCATGGACAATAGCCAACCGGCCCTGCATATCTGTTTCTGTATTAAGCACAGTAAATGGGACCCCTCGTTTAACAAGGATAATCACTCCCCTAGCATAGGAGGAATAAGAAGAAGCCACCCTCACCCCTGCCCAACGAGTGCCAATGTTTTTTGCAGAGTGCTGCATAAGATGTGTTTCTTGCAAAAATGCCACCTGGACATCCAACCTGTCCAGATGTGACAACATAGAGTGGATTTTCTTGGGACTATTTAAACCACGCACATTCCAAGTAAGGAACTTTATGTTACCACCGATGAATATGCAATAACAAGTTGGAAAAATAATGTAAGGTCCAATGCTAATGACAGGCCGTAGAGGTACAGCAATAGTGCATTGAAACAGTGCCTCCCTTCCCTCCCCCCTCACAACTCCAAACCCACTTCAGCGTGCCCAACGTGCTAAAGCCATCCCTTCCCTGAGTGAATATCCCCAAACACAAACAACAAACAAATTGCATCATGTGAGGCACTCCCATGTGGGGAGCGTCAGAGTGCTACTAGCCTCCTGCGATGCAGCATGGTGGCTGATCAGGTCTAGTAGTCGTGCGAGAGTACTCTAAGCAAATTGTTAAGCACAAAGCATCAATGAGACAAATATGCCAGACATATCCCATCACCACGGGTCCATTACAGTGATAATGCAATTTACAGTAAGTGCTGATGAAAGTGTCCCTGTACCAATAACAGGTAATCAAAACAGTTCATCACCCCCAGCCACCCTACTGCTCATCATCACCAGATTTAACTAGTGTCTTTTGTTGCTGCTTCTTGAGTTTCTTCCCAGGCTCCATTGCTGCTTTAAGGTTAGTGAAAGTCTTGAAGGCTCCCTCCTGCCCAATTCTCAGCCAGGCAGGGTACAGCATTGCATAAGGGACACCCTCAGATTGAAGACATTTCTTGATTGCACCAACCCCCTTCGCGCCGCCTGGACAGCTACCGTAAAGTCAGGGAAGAATGGCAGCGAGTTCCCATGGTGGTCAATAGCTACCTTTACACGTGCCAGGCGTAGGATGGTATTGTGGTCCCCATAGTTTAAAATCCAAGCAATAATAGGGTGGGGTAGAGCGCCTGGGACTGGTCTTGCTGCAGGAGAACGATGAGCCCACTCGGCAACAAACATGTTGTACAGATTCTACAGACCGAATATGTCCCAAAGTAGAGTCTCGATAAAGGTCTCCATCTTTCTCATGTTGGTGGACTCTGGGAGGCCCGTGATTCTAACATTATTTTGACGCAATCAGGCCTCTAAGTCTTCATTCTTTGCCTGTATCAGCACCAGGACTTTTTCCATGTTGAGTGTTTTGCCACACACCTCTCCAAGGCCATCTTCAGTGGCAGAGACCCGCTGCTCAACCTTCCCCATCCTCACGTTCTGTTTCTCCAGCTGTATGGACATGTGGTTCAATCGGTGATTCAGAGCGGTCATTGTCCCTTCTATAGATTGGAAACTGCGCTGCATAGCCAAGAGTGTTGTCTCCAGCGTAGATTTACCATCCCCTTCAGCATCTGCCTCAGAATTGGAGGCTGCTTTTTGCTGGACCTTGCTTGATTTACGAGCCTCACATGTGAGGCGAGGCTGAGACTTTTCTGTCTTCCCCATTGTAGGAGGAAAGCAAGGTAAGTATGCAATAGTTGTCTGTTGCGTGAATAGCCGGGACGGTAACCATCTCAGTTCTCGGCCATCAGCAAATGTACCCAGACAAGTAATGTCCCTGACAGCAGGTACTCAGTAGCTGTGCCAACACCACTGCCCTAAGCTAAGACCGTAGTTGGAGTGTACTCCAGGGTGACGTTCTAGTGCACAATAGGATTGTGATAGAGGCCCTATGCACCAGCGGGCCCCAAGATACCAAGTGCTTGCCAAGCCTCTGTGTCCCATCAGCATCCGTCAACCGTGCAGGCAGGAGATGTATGCGCAGTCATGAGGATCGCCCTCTGGCAGAGTTCGCACAGCAAGCCAGCGGAATGAAAGTGACCTACGCCGCAGTTTCAGCTGGGGTCCGCACAGCACAGGGCCCAATTCAAACGTGCATAGCCACAATTATCGCCCTACGGTGAAGTCCGCACAGTAGGCCAGGGAAGTGAGAGTGGCCTACCCTGCAGTGTCAGACGGGGGACCCGCACAGCACAGGACTAAAATGAAACACCCGCTGTCATGCAGATCGCCGTACGGCGGAGTCCGCACCAGGGGCCAGGGGAGCGAAAGAGTCCTACGTCACAGTGTCAGTTGGGAGGCCCACACAGCCCAAGGCCCAAATCAAACCTCAGCCGCCATGTGTGCTTCCGCCAGTCACAGCTCGCAGGCTGTAGCCCCGCACTCAGGCCCACACCTGCCGCCGCAGCTGCAGGCCCAGGCAAGGCCCCACCCCTACTCACCACAACCGACAAGGCACCGCGATCCAGCCTCAGTGGCAAGCAATGCCCCACGCTGGCTCAGTCAGTATCTCCGGACCTTCCTACAGTTCCGCAGCCCTGTCAAGGTCTCTGCCGCCTCCTATGGGGTACCGGTCACCCTCAGGAAAGACGCTCCGCAGTCCAGCGCCCAGCATGTCAGCGTTATCCGGGCAGCCCACAGTGCAATCACAGCCTCAATGCAGTGGTTGCCTCATGTCCCAGTCTCGCTTAGTCATAGCGACATGACGGCCGCCATCTTGCACACTTACTGTCCGATCAGTCCAAACTTATTTCAGATGCTTTCGTGCGACGCATGCAGACCGCGACAACACCGCTCAACTCAGGAATACCTCGCCTTACAGACCCGTAGTTTTAGGTGCAGTAATACTTCGATTTTGAGCAGATAATGGGCCGATGAGTTATCAGCCGGACAGAGCTGCACTAAGGCGCAGCCACTAGCCAAGCACCCTCTAGAGCCCCCACGGGACTATTTTGATGAATATTTATAATCATTGTCTAACATTTATGATGTGTGAGAGCTGTGCACTTGCTGTGGCTTGGAGGCAGACTCTATATTTGTCTGCCACTTAGCTACCTTTTTATGATTACCATATGCCTGTTTGGTGCAGAATCCATTAAAGTAATGGGGTTACCCAGAAGGTACTGGACCTGGGTTTCTTGCGATATAGAAAAATGGTCCAAGACCTCTATATTTTATAGTGACTCAATTAATCAGTAGCTTTTTGAAATCAACAAATTTCGGAGCACCTCACTCAAGATCCGCTCTATTCAAATAAATGTTTCTCATTTTTCATAATAACAGGTTGTAGAAGCAGGGGTAGCAGCAACACAAAATATATATAGCCTTGAGAATTATTTCATAAACCAAGGTCCACATGTTAATCATTTAATACATTAATTTGAGTTATATAACAAAAGTTACCCCATTGGAGCGTGCAGATAAAAAAAGAAGTAGAAAAAGTATGTGCAATTTGAGAAGGAAAAGAAATTCACAGAAAAATATTGTGACAAAATATATTCAATAATAATTGACTAAACAGAAGACGACAAATCAATTGACTGTACTGTTCAACCTGGCCACGGTGAACACCAAAGATAGAAGTGTAACTTGGGATCAAGGATAACCCTACAAAACAAGAAATAATGATTCTAGAGGCTGCTGCCACAAAATTTTTGAGAGGTAAGACCAAACTGATATGCTTACACTTCAACAACGATGGGGGTGGTGCTTATTCCCACATTCCCAGGGATTATTCTTTAATCCTATAACAATAAATATTAAAAACATGTAGAAAAATATTTGCTCCCAAGACCCGAATTGATAAAAAATTGGGAACGCCAAAGACAATATTTACCAATTCGTCACTCCGTGGGGAATTGATAGTAGTTGTGTGGAGACAAGAGAACCTATATTATATCCTCCTCCTCTTTGTTTGCCCCTTCTGCCACCTTGAGAGAATCATTATTTCTTGTTTTGTAGGGTCATCCTTGATCCCAAGTTACCCTTCTATCTTTTTCGTCCTGAAGAAGACTCGCATGGCTCAGGCTTAAAAAACCGGCAGGCTGTAAAGACGAGTCAAAACTTCGACGTATCTATTTAACAAACCTGGACTCCCCCTTTTTTTGTGTTTCTGTATATTGATGTGCGGACATTTTTGACACTGAGGAGTCATGAACATTTATTAACACTTGTAAAGAAATGGTGTTTCACCGTGGCCAGGTTGAACAGTACGGTCTATTGATTTGTCGTCTTCTGTTTAGTCAATTATTAATACATATATTTCGTCACAAAATTTTTCTGTGAATTTCTTTTCCTTCTCAAATTGCACACACTTTTTCTACTTCTTTTTCTATCTGCACGCTCCAATGGGGTAACTTTTGTTATATAACTCAAATTAATGTATGAAATGATTAACATGTGGACCTTGGTTTATTAAATAATTCTCAAGGCTATATATATTTTGTGTTGCTGCTGCCCCTGCTTCTACAACCTGTTATTATGAAAAATGAGAAACATTTATTTGAATAGAGCGGATCTTGAGTGACATGCTCCGAAGTTTGTTGATTTCAAAAAGCTACTGATTGTTTGGTGCAGAAGCAGGCCTACTTTCCTTGAGTAGCAGCATTAATAAAGGGATAGCGATGCATATTTCTACTAATTATAATTCAAAACGATATGGAGTCACACAAGTCTTTGATCAGTATTCTTGCCTGTCAGGACTGCACACCTGACTTTAGCATGGTGGTATTTCCGCTATCTGTTATATCATACTCTCTGCCAGCCATCTGATTTCAATGTGGGACAGTTCTGCAGTTGTTTGCTTTTATTTGATACTTCACCATCTAGGTAACTGAGAATCATTCTCAGTTCCTCGGTGAAACTCAGGCAGTGCTGATTAACATGAAGCTCAGCAAAGCACAGACATTTGGAGTCCATCTCTGCTAAAAGCGCTCCTCATCATTCTAGAGATGTTCACCTAGATTTACCTACTGCTGATTTGTTATAATTCATGAGTAATAAAGCAGAGGAGGTGGCTTTTCATGCCAGGGAAGGTCCTCCTCCTCTTAAAAGAAGTATGTAGAACTCTCCTTCTGTTATTGATACTTTATAGGAGGATTTGGAACACAGTGGGATATATGTACAAGGAACAAGGTTGGAGAAAATAGTGAACAATTTGGCCATGGATCTTACTTCGTAATGTTCCAAGTTCATAAACCCCAGGAGGACTAATTTTGAATATGAAAAGGGTTGGCAACTTTTTTCCAAATCAGCGGGCCAAGATGGTAAGACTACAGAACATGATTAATCTTATTCGTCAAGGGACCTTTCTGGTATTTTAAGACATTTTAGACTCATCTTTCCACTTTCCCACTGCTCAAGACTCTCAAAACCTTTTTCCTGTTGAGATGGGTAACCATTTTTCATTTTGGCTACTTTTTCCATCTAGCTTCTGCTCCATGTGTACTTAGCAAGGTGCTAGCTGCGACTGGTGGGTAACCTGCATGACACATCAAAAAACTCTTCTACAGTGTTATGATGCTCATGCCAGACAACAGCTGAGAGGGAGACATGGCTATTTCTCTGTTTTTGGCTCCCATGTCATTTATTTTTTTAATCTTTACCTCTTAGTGAGCAATTACTAAATCTCTGAGATCCCAGTAAGAAAATGCAAGTTGATGGTACCTGTTTCTTCAGAGATCTCACTGAAGCTTCAGTGGTGAGTGGATCCAGTCCATCTAGCCAGATGAGTTATTTTGTCTCCCCTTCTAGTTTTGGCCCTAACAACAGATGTCAGCATTTATGGAAGCGGGTTCCACCCTGGGGTATAGCTCAGTTGACGATCCTTGAAAATGTAAATCTACTCTGAATTCAGAACCATTCTCTGCAGTTTCAGACAATCAAGTAACTTGCTCTTACATGCATCATCTATGCAGTTTCAATATTCCAAGATTAGCCAACTTAACTCTGTCACTGATCTGTTGAAGGAGAATGGACATGCAGACAGTCAGAGCTGGATGTTTCCTATATCATTGTCCCTCTGTCTCTGCCCTTGTCTGTCTCTAACCATCCTGAAGAAGTTTGGAAAGCTGTGGAAGGTCCTCTTTTGCTCTCTTCTTTCTTCTTCAGGAGCATAGGGGGTATATTTATAGGGTCTAAGTGGTCAAGGGCCCTTCTAAATGCCATTCACCATTCTCTTGTTCTCATTAGAGTTCTCCGCAAGGTCAGGTATAAACGTGGAGATTTCTACTAGTGTCTCCAACATGGTAACAAGAACTGTGGTTTCCACTTCTTCAAAAGCTGACATTGCAACTGTAGTGTAGTTCCTATATTCCCAACAGGCTCTGCGCATTCGAATAAAATATCCTATAGATGTGACGTAGGACTTATGTCTACTTGGTGTCTATCGAATATATTAGACTTAATTGTGTGTGCCAGCTAGCTCAGAGGTCACTAGAAACCTTCTCGAAATCACAAGGAGGGATTAGTTTCTGACAACCGCATAAACATGACAACTTTGTTTCCCCAAGATAAAACTGATCTTCAGAGTCGTGGAAACAATAGATAGATATTTTACTCAGTCATTCGTGCATGCTTCGTTTCACCAGAGGTGCAGAGAAATAGAGAGACAGGCGTTTTCAATAAAAAGTATTTATTGAACAGGCTTCTTTCTCATGCAGAAGAAATGAACTGCTACATTCGTAATACTGGCTGTAAATTATAATGCGTACAGCAAGAAGAGTATTATAAAATGATACTGTAAAAGCATGGTATGGTTTCTAAGCCATAAAATACATACAAAAATAAATAAAGACTAAAAGTACTCAACTGGTGCTTCTAAAATACGCCTACCCCGATGTACCAAACCTAAGTCTAGCACAAGGGAAGAAGTAAGTGTGGTGTAGCATAAGTTTAGTATTCATTTGCCAAGAATCTATCCAAGAATTTACTTAGGGTCTAATCAGCTACGTACCTTGGTTTAGAATGAAAGAGGTCAGTCTCAGGACTCGATTTCCCAACACCCCGCAAGGGGAGCTTGGAAACACTGGAGCTGGATTTCTCGGCACGAGAAAAGACAGCGTCTCTCTCAGTGGGTCTACTGGAGGGTAGGCTTCCATCGGCACTTGCTGTAGCGAGATGTGTTGGGCAAGTAGATAGTCGAACTGCTCCAAATCACTGTATATTTGCTTCGGCAAATCTGGGCATATTTATACCTTGAAGGTGTCGAGTTTGACGTAAAGGTGGACATAATAACGGCATCAAAGAGTCTTAGTTCTTTGAAAACTCCATGAATTCTTGGACAAATCAATATTCAAGCAAGGGGAAGTCCCTAACAGCTGAAGCCGAGTTTTCCAAGAAATCGTTGTGGATTTTCGGAACTAGTGGAAGCAGCCATGCCGTATTTGGACTGTATGAGCTATGTCTAAATATGGTTATGATTTCTATGCCTATATAAGGACATGATGATTTATATCTCTATATATCTGCATGATTCGGGAAAATTACACTAGTGTCCTAAAATGCTACAACACCCACTCCACTATATTATGTTCGACATTACTAAATCTAAGCACTAAAACATATCTAAAGCATGTGTTTACAATCCCACCCAAAAATACAGAAAAATGCATTTGAAATGGTTGCGCACGAAAATGAGCATTTGTACTGTACGCATTTGAAAGCAATGATTTCATTTTAAGCATAAAGTATGATATTGGCAATGCTAACTGAATGAATCATGAAAATTACATTCATGAAATGGCTCTTAAATACAGAAGAAAAAAGGTTGAGACCATCCCATAGCAAAATATATAAACTGGTTTGGTTTGTGTATAAGGTTAATATTGTGTCTAGAAAGTATTCAAAGAATTCTTGTTCTCTAAGAACAGTTCTACTTTAAGCAGATTACATTGTGTCAAAGATCAATTTTGGAAAAAAGTCAAATCAAATCGTAGAAAAATCGATTTCCAAAGATAGAAGTTTTTTTGTTTTGAAAAACAAAGGTCAAATTCAAAGTTGATAGATCACTGTGTGCTAATTTCAGAAGTTATTCTCGGTGTCAGGAGAAAATATTAAATCTTTTAAGATGGCAAAGAAATCGTCTACCAAAGTAGGTGAGAGTTGAACCACTTCATTAAGTAGATCAATCAGACACAGATGAGAAGCATCGCTGTCAGCGTCAGTCACATTAGCAATGTTCGCAGTAGATGGTACCTGTGTGCCTGTTGGTCCACGTATCTCACACTCAGCTGGAATTGCTGGTGAGACCTCAATGAATGCCGTCATCAGGATTGGTAGCCGTTGGGGACAACACAATACATGAGCCATTACCGAACCAAGCAAAGCGTCAACATCCGTTGGCAGTGCTGATGGAAGTGTTAGACAGATATCCAACACGCATTCCTCTCCACAAAGCAGGTATCGTAGAACAGGTAAGAAGCAATCTTGCCAGATTGGTCTGAACGATAGGAACCATGTGGTATTCAGATCTCTCAAACGAGCCAAGCCAAGAATCTCTGTTATGCGCTCACGATACTGCATTGCCAGAAGAGTGTTCGCCATGGTAATCTGGGTATCGCTGGTGACGGAACTTGTCATATCAGAGCAGAAGGAACAAAAATAGTATCCCTGCTATGAGTCCCAAGATAAGAGGCAGGCCGCCGAACACAGAGTGCACGAAGTTTGGAAAAATGCTTAGGACTGCTTTAAAGGGTGCTAACAATCCTGAAAAAATCGTCTTAAATACATGTACAATACCACTGGTATCAGACATGTTTAAGATACGACCTAACATTTCTGCAAAATGTATGGGGCAGTTTGTTGATAATAAGGCATTTATCTCCGTAGAGGACCTTGCAACTTGCAGATCATACATCTCTCTGGACGAGGTCAGTGGCACAGTTTTTTGTAAAAGAATGGCTTTCATTCTGCTTAAAGTATCAATTCATATAGAAGAGATGTTCAGTGAAGGCCATAGCGGCGACTCCCCGTCTGTCTTAGTTTTTGGAAACAATACTTGCACACAGCAAGTGACCCTGGCTGACACACTAACTAGATAGGCTACTCCTGGCATCATTCCACAACAGATATGATCATTAAACATTATGTAGCTCGCATTGGAAAGCTGCCTAAAAATTGAATCTATCAGTGCTGCCGGGGAACCCTGCAGGTGGCACGATAGGTTGGTTGAAGAACCGTCGCAGGCTCCATGTAAATTAATACCTTGACACAGAAGTGTACTGGTCAGTGTGGTTTTGCAATTTTTACCACTAAGAAATACCTCCTTTTCCCCACTCCAACATTTGTGTGTGTATAGTAAATCCCAGGTCGACTTTATGTATTCTTTACCCAACCTTTCATACAGGTGTCTGATATGTGTGTTAAGCAATACTGAAACTGATAAATCGTCACTGGTATCGTAATGGTGCCATGTATTATCCTTTCAACGGCTGGTTTCTCAGAAACGGTTAATGGTAATCTTTCCATTTTTTTATGCTCAGTACCGTATAGTTTGCTCCTCTCTGTGCGAAATAGATTTGTTTATCTGTAAAGTTAAATCTAGCAAACAATGACGTGGTGTTGATTAGACGCCAAGGCACATAGCCTGAACGAAGATGTTGTAACATCCATTCCTAGCAGCATTATAGAACGCAATTGAGACTAAGCATGGGTGAAATCTGCGAAATCGCGGTCCGCGAAATCCTGCGAAAGCGAATTCGCGTTCCGCATAATTCGCGAATTCGTTCGAAATTGCGAAATTTTTGTTTTTTGCGTGTTCGTGGGGCTTTATGCGTGTTCGCGGGCCGCTTGCATGGCGAAGTTACCCATGCGGTCGTGTATGGGCACAGCACCCTCTGGTTCATCACTGCCACCCTCTGGTTCATCACTGCCACCCTCTGGTTCATCACAGCACCCTCTGGTTCACCACTGCCACCCTCTGGTTCACCACTGATACCCTCTGGTTCACCACCGCCACCCTCTGGTTCATCACTGCCACCCTCTGGTTCACCCCTGCCATGCTCAGGTTCAGCACTCACTACTGCCACCCTCTGGTTCATCACAGCACCCTCTGGTTCACCCCTGCTGCCACCCTCTGGTTCAGCACTCACCACTGCCACCCTCTGGTTCATCACAGCACCCTCTGGTTCACCACTGTCACCCTCTGGTTCACCACTGCCACCCTCTTGTTCACCACTGCCACCCTCTGGTTCATAACTGCCACCCTCTGGTTCATTACGGCCACCCTCTGGTTCGCCACTGCCACCCTCAGGATCATCACTGCCACCCTCTGGTTCATCACTGCCACCCTCTGGTTCACCACTGCCACCCTCTGGTTCACCACTGCCACCCTCTGGTTCATCACAGCACCCTCTGGTTCACCACTGACACCCTTTGGTTCACCCCTGCCACCCTCAGGTTCAGCACTCACTACTGCCACCCTCTGGTTCATTACAGCAATCTCTGGTTCACCACTGTCACCCTCTGGTTCACCACTACCACCCTCTTGTTCACCACTGCAGATTATGGGGGAAAGCACACCTGCCCAGCCTCAACTGAGATGAATTAATTTGGGGCTGGTTAATGTGTCACTGAATTTGTGCTTCAAGTCTGGCACCTGCTTCCTTAGCTGTAAGTGCTTCCTGTTGCAGTTATTTTTTTTACAGGAGCATTGTGCCATACTTGTAACTATACTCTGACCCTGCTTTGAGGGTCAGAGCAGGGTCAGAGAATAGTTGCAAGTAGGCAACTGAACTCTGGAGGGGCCCCTCAGGAAGCACTACAGGGAATGGTTACAAATTAGCTTGAACTTTTGCACCTGCTAAGTGCTTTCAGTTTTCCAAAATTCGTTTTTCTGCCATTTCACGAGATTTGCGGGGCGCGCGAATTTGTGCGAAATCGAACTTGCAATCCGCAAATTAGTGCAAATTTGCTGATTTCTTTTTTTTTGCGTGTTCGCGTGTTTTTTGCTTATTCGCGGACCGCTTGCAGCGCACCGACCCCAAGGTTGCCCATGCGGTCGTGTATGGGTGAGGCCATCTTGTTTGCGTGACGTGTTTCCGTTTCCGGGTGCTAGTTGCATGCTCGCATCGTATGCGGCGCGCGATTACGTGTTCGTGGGCGTTTTTGCGTGCTCGCGGGGGAAATATCTTGCGAACTTACCCACGCGGTCCTCTATGGGCTCGGCCATCTTGTTTTTCATTCACTGCTATGGTTTTGGGCATGCTACCTTTCTATCCATCGTACATCTTTGTAATCCTATGTTTTTCTGAACTTTTTTTTTTTTGCTTATTATCTTTTTGCTTATTATCTCTCTCTTCAATTTCCTACATCTATATTTTGTGTTGTTTTAAACTTTTTGTTACTTTATTCCCTACTTTATTTCTTTTGCTCTCTCTCTTATTTTTTTTTCACACCTATTCTTCTTTCCTTCTTCTTGTGCCCAGGACCATGGCTAAGGGAGGCGACAAGGGCAAGGGGAAGGGCCCAGCACCCCGTACCCGGCTCCCTTGTGGGCGTTTGAGGGGGGAGGAAGTCCAGGCCAGGGAGATCTTCTCTGGGGTGGAGGTGGCCGCCTTGATGGTTTTTGTCCAAGTCCACCTCCCTAAGACCGTGGCAGCAGGTGGGTGGATTGCTTCCGGTTACGGCCTCCGGGACCGTCGCCAGCTGTGGGAGAAGGTGTGCCGGCACATGTACAAAGAGTCTGGAGTCCGGCGCACCTACCAGCAAGTGACGCACCGGTGGAGTGACATCTTGTACCAGGAGCATGACATGCTCGACCTGCTAGGATTGGAGATCCCTGGCCTTGGTAAGTGCCTATTTAATAACTACTTTTTTTCCTTCTGCTCTGTTATATTGCTAATCTATTTTTTTCCTGAAGAGCATGAATGCTGCTGATTCGATTACATTGCAGGTAAATTAATGTTTAAATAACTTCTGTCATTGCAGGTGCTCGCCTGGTTATTGGCGTTGCTACTATGCTTTTTAGTCATTTGAGAGCATTACTGCGTAATGCCAGAGATAAGAGACTCAAGTCTAGTCCTTCTTTGTACTCCTGCTTCTGCCACTTTGAAGAGATAGTGGTGGATTGATACGTTGAGTATATTATTTATTACTTTTTATAGGACATTTGTTAGTGGTCTGCAATCATGATGATGGACTGTGTCTGTCACGCGACGTCTCGTGCTGCTGAGTGATGGCAGTCGTAGTAGAAACTTTTTGTTGTTGATGTAGTTAGTGAATTACATAACTTTCCTATTAGACGGTCTGCGAATCCTGCAATACTGTACTACTATCCTCCTAGTTGACCAGATCAGATGCAATTGATGTTAATTTGTTTCCCCGACATAATTTTAGATTGAGTACAAAGAAATCAAATATTTCCAAAAAACAATTATCCATGTTGTGTTTCTTTATTTCATGATCACCAGGACCTCCAAGGGGCAAGGCGCCGGCAGCGACAGAGACTTCGGTGGCAGAAGGTGGACAGGAGCAGTCCCTTGCAGGCTCTTCTGCTGGCCCCAGTAAGTTGTTCTATTGTTATATTAATACTTATACTTCCCTAACTTTTACAGCTCCTATTCATTACAAACTGGTTCCTAATAATTCCATGTTTTACAAAATAGTCTTTGATCTTCTTCTAATGTAGACTACTTTCTACATTCTTATCCTGCCTCTACCATCACTCTCTGTGCTACTACTATTTACAATTATGAGTCGGTCTGTGTAGGTAGCTAAGCCTGCCCATTCGGCAAATGGTGTAAAACAAAACTCTGATACAGCAATAGCTCTAGGCACTGAGTGCAGTCCTCTGGGTTGCCCTTGCTATCTATTCCAGTCTTCTTAATGTAAGTGCTTTGACAATTTCCAACAACAAAATGTCATTGTTTACACCAAGTAAAAGGAAGCATTTGCCTTTTTGATTTGAGAGGAGCACATCCCATACCGCTAGTGTTTCAGGGACTATTCTGCACACAAAGAAGTATGGACAAGATAAATAGGACATTGTTGATGATAGGTGCAGTTCGACTTTCGACATACCTCAGTACGAACAGAAGTTGAACCCCCAATCCCCTGACCGACTATCTAGAATGTCTCACCAATGATTTTACGACCCAGAAGAACAGAAGAGGACTACTTCCGAGTCCCGGCCTATCTGATTCACTGAAACATGACTGCCAAGTGCAGTAGTTCAAACCTTTCCGCTCACTCACTCGTAAACAAAAACCACACAGTGTTTGTTAGTTTTAAAGTTTTATTTTCAATTAAGAAATTAAAACATTATTTCTTTATTTTTAATAGCGTAGTATTCTGATGGATGAAGATGATGTTAAAGTTTAAACAACATTCCCATGAATGAAATTAGTATGACTCAAACTTAATAATAGTTAACAGACACATGAAATTATTAGAATAACTGTGTGGGAGCCCCCACCTTCTTTAAAGTACTTAAAGTACTGCTGGTGATGACTTAGTAGTAGTTGGTGAATCGTCTGGCAGAAGAGCAATGGAATCTTCTTTCTGTAATGAGAAAAATGGTGCACGTTAAGCAAGCATTCATCAGTTGTCATAAGAAGAAGTGTAGCATTTAATGGAATAAGCATATAAAAGGTTAACACCCTCCCCAAAACCGTTACTTTATTTCAATCCCAGTAATAAAAAAGGTGTTATGTAACATTTTCTTCCATTACGAGACAAAATAGGGGGTCGTGTATGGCATCTGAAAATATGGGATGTATGACATTACGACGCATGCTTTTACATCGCATGCTTTTACAACGCGAGTTTTACAACGCATACCATTACAACGAATAGTGCTTTGGGGCGCTAGATAGTGAATTATTTAATTTATTATTCCAACTCCAGTCCCCGTGGATAGTAGGGAAGGTGTTGGATAGTAAATTAAATATATTCCCTATCCTAGAGCGCCCCCCAGCGCAATGCGTTCTAATGGTTTGCGTTGTAAAA
Source organism: Lissotriton helveticus (assembly GCF_964261635.1). Classification (NCBI taxonomy): domain Eukaryota; kingdom Metazoa; phylum Chordata; class Amphibia; order Caudata; family Salamandridae; genus Lissotriton; species Lissotriton helveticus. The sequence goes on along the minus strand of NC_136069.1, from coordinate 401,417,612 downwards.
GATGCGATGTAAAAGCATTGCGTGGTAAAAGTTGCGTTATAAGTGTTGTTTCCCGAAAATATGACATGTTTTTCCTAGACGTCACAACATCTGATGCAGCACAGATGACCACCAGTGCCGGGGCCAGCAGTGCGGAGGGATCCACTCTGAATGCGGCGGCGCCAACAGGAGGAGCTGGGGGGGAAGACTCAGCGGCGGCGGACGGTGGTAAGTTATTATACTCCTTACTTATTGACATTTTTTTGAGTAGGCTCGCAAAGGAGTGTATGATGTACTGTACAGTAATACACAGTACACTAGTATAGGTACACTGTACTGTCAAGAACATTTACTAATTTAGAACTACTTTGTGGGCTATCACGGAGAAGACAGTCAACCTTGACTTTTAATAGCATTAGCGGCGGTACTTCGCTGGTAACCAATGGCCCCCTCTATTTCACTTCAACTCAGCTGGCAAATTTTTATTGTGAAGCCAAGTCACATCAGATGTAGTTTAGGGATGTGAAGAACGAAAAGTTAAAGAAGGGTGAAACGAAGGACGAGCGAGTCTTAATATTTATGACTGTAAAGAATGGTTTTGTTGAATGCAATTCAACATAAGAAAGAAGACGGCGGTTTCCAAAATATAATGAAAAGGGTGTTAGTTGGTTGTTGACAAAAAGAAATGTTGGTATATTTGAGTCATTAAGAAGAATCATAGACGTACTTTCGAAGCCTGGATGTTATCTTCTTTATCCTCCTCGTCGATAGCAGAGGTGTATGATGTAGTAGAGCAGACGCTGAGTGGATGAAGTATGGCCAGTGGCAGTGCCACCCCTATAGAAAAGTAAGACATTCCTATCCCCACCTGCATGTACTGATTAAAGTACTGTGAGTCTGCATCATCATGGTCTGTGTCTGTATTTCTTGGGTGAAAGCTGAGTGAGCTGCCATTATGGCGGCTACCACAAGTTCACGTACCAGTAATTTCTTTTGCAAAACAAGATAAAAAAAGTAAAAAAGGCCTTTTTTTAGTACTCTCTGACTATGTATGTAGTAGTGAGTCCACCTATAGTGCAGCTAGTGGAATTCCTGAAACTCACAGTGTCACAGGCTTACAAAGACGGCGGAAAGATACATGCCAAAATGTTATACTGTGTTTGCTACTTGCTGATGTTACTGAGTGTCAGGTAATAATTAGAGAGAGACCCCGTGCAACCCAGGGGATTAGAGTACTAGTAAATAGTGAAAAAAAAGATCCCTTGGTGACACAAACTGACATAACACTATGGTGTATGATTTACACCAATTTAGCCCATATATTAGAATTAGATGTTTACAAACCAAGCAATGAATTCTATAATTACTCTTTATTTTTTGTTTAAAATTGAATATTTGCACAAAATTAAAAACAGTACATTACAAATGCATTCAAATACATGTACATTAGCACCACATTACATTAAAAATGAACATAAAAAATAATCCTTTACTAAAAAAAGATTACTATTGCATATATAGTCATCAAAAAAAAGAGAAAGGAGAGAACAAGAACAGACAATCCTATTTGTCATATATGTACATATCAGGGAACCTAAATATAATAAACTACTCCAGGATACACTCTAATTTTAGTATCTATGGATGATGCTCTGTCCCTTCATTATGTGGATCTAGGCGTCGACGCGTTTCGATGGTTTAAATACAATTGACCATCTTTTTCAAGACCAAATAGATACGTCTCTCCTATATCAGGCACTGGATGATTGCCAATTTCGAGGAAATCCTGTGAATAGACATACTTGAATAAGTATTGTATATTAAATAAATCAAAACCTATCTAATACAGTCCTATTGTTTTTGACACTCATCATTTCAATCCATTGTACGCCTAGTATTGCACAGTTTATCCATAATTTATTGTGCTTTTTACCAGCACAGTAAAACATCTTATTTAGCTGGTATTAGACACTTATCGTTATGATCCATTATAGACCTGGTATTGCACATTTTATCTGTCATTCATTGTGCTTTTTACCAGCATAGTAAAACAACTGGTTTAGCTGCTGTTTGCTATTCATTTCTTGTCATTTTTGGATCTCATCAGGACATTTTCTCAGATTATCATCATTTCTTATATATGGGCTCTTGGTGTTCTTTATATTACCTCTTACATAGAACAAGGGCGGTTATGTGTGTCCAAAATTTGATCGGACCACCTCTTCCCTCCCACCCCAGGACGCATAAGATATCAAAAACAAGGGGTGGGTCCTACTGATTTCATGGCTTTACCTTATATCACATTCGTTTTGTATTTCTTCCACTTTTCATAGTTCACATGTTTTATTTTTCCGGTCATTCACGAAGGGTCTGTAAAGAAATGTTCTTATATCAATATACCCTATTTATTGAATTATCTCGCCTAGATGCTTCTTTCTTCGACTATTACCTTTTGTTTGTAATTATCCGTCTATTTCTGGATGTACCCTTTTTCCTAGGATTTTGATGAGCAGCGTTTAGGATAGTACAGTTATTTGCTGCTTGTTTCCTGACTCTGTAGTAAGATACAATGGCATACTTTGATGTTCTAATTGTTGTTACTATTATACTTGTTACATGCTAGGGCAGAAAATAAGAGTAATAACGGACCTCCTTTGGTTTACGCTATTATGTCCAAAAGTCCTCCTAACTGCCGGTTTCTATGACCTCCTGATCAGTGATTCTAAGAAATTTACACCTTCTTCATTCCTCACTGAAATTTAAGGAAACATCCCACATCGATGTTGATTAATACTTGATGAATATTAGTTATCCCCAACTGTGTATGTGTAAATGTGCCACTTACAATAAAATAGGTAGGTAAGATCCTCCCTTTTAGTTATAATCGCCGAGGTGGTTGATCTGTATACTGCCTGGTCCGTCTTGAAATGCTCTAATTAAAAGAACGGACATAATTGCACTATTAGAATCACTCTAATTTTAGAGCTCCTCATCCTTCTCTACTCGGGCGGTCCTGAGCAAATGGACGTCGTCCTCCTTACCTCCAAAGTGACGAGCACTCACTCCTACGTCTGGTCTCTGTCCTTCCTCGAGCCGGGTGTCTTGGGAAAACAAACACATAAATACACTTACATTAGCAGTAAAGGTAGCCAGCCTTTTCCCAAGACCCCGGTTCGAGGAAGGACAGAGACCAGACGTAGGAGTGAGCGCTTGTTACTTTGGAGGTAAGGAGGACGACGTCCATTTGCTCAGGACCGCCCGAGTAGAGAAGGATGAGGAGCTCTAAAATTAGAGTGATTCTAATAGTGCAATTATGTCCGTTCTTTTAATTAGAGCATTTCAAGACGGACCAGGCAGTATACTGAGCAACCACCTCGACATAATCAAGGGACAGAGCTTCATTCATAGATACTAAAACTAGAGTGTATCCTGGAGTAGTTTCTTATATTTAGGTTCCCTGATATGTATATATATGACAAATAGGATTGTCTGTTTTTGTTCTCTCCTTTCTCTCTTTTTTGATGACTATATATGCAATAGTAATCTTTTTTAAGTAAAGGATTGTTTTTTATGTTCATTTTTATTGTAATGTGGTGCTAATGTACATGTATTCGAATGCATTTGTAATGTACTGTTTCTAACTTTGTGCAAATATTCAATTTTTAATAAAAAATAAAGAGTAATTATAGAATTCATTGCTTGGTTTGTAAACATCTACTTCTAATATATGGGCTAAATTGGTGTAAATCATACACCATAGTGTTATGTCAGTTTGTGTCACCAAGGGATCTTTTCTTTTTCACTAGTTACTGAGTGTCAACCTTCTGTTGAATTATTTTGACTTTATGTTAAAGACTATTGGCTACAGTATTTTTCTTTCTTTCTTCATAGATGCTACTCCCAAATAGCTCACCCGTAAGGAGATGGCTGTCCGGGCCAGGGCTCGTAAGCTGGAGACTATTTGTGCCGAGTATCGGCGGTTGTGGGCTCGGAAGCATGAGGAGACATCAACATCTACATCCTCCTCCACTGCCCCCGGGTCCACCAGCCAGAAGCCTCCAGTCAAACGGAGGCGTGGCCCGACAGCCTTCCGCCGCCGCCGCACAGCAGCAACAACATCAGCGCCCCCCCCCAGATCCTGGATGGTTCGTGTGCGCCGGCTACGCAGAAGAGTGGACTACCTGGAGCGGTTGGCCGAAAAACATCAGTGCCAGCTCCGGGATCTCCGCAAAGAGCAGCGGGACATCCAGCAACAGCTTGCCAAACTACGCCACCGGAGGAAGTGACTGTCCCTTGCCCCTTTTTTAAAGACTGTTGGGGGGGTGGGAATTTGGTGTTTGGGAAAGGGTACTTTTGGACTTTTTGACATTGGTTGGGTTCGGGAGAGGGGTGAGTTCGGGTAATTTATTTTATTGTTGTGCTGAAAACAACACGAATATATATTTTTTAATAATTATTTTTCTTACAAAAACACAGTATACGCGTTCATATATTATTTTGTGTGGGGGTTGGCGGTGGTTACTGGACGTTTGTTTTCTTCAAACTTACCAGCATGAATGAAACATCTAGTCCTGAAATGTACCAAAATGCAAGTAACCGAGTTAGTAAATTTAGTAGCCCTACTACTGTACTTTACTAGTAGTACTGTCAGTCTCTCCTCCCAACTTAGTCCTCCTAGCCCATTATTCTACTACCTCTCCATTATGCTTATCTTACCTGTGATTTGTGTTTGAGAATCGGGGTAACCCTAGGGCTGGCTGCATTGCAAATGGTGATTATGGTTGGTTGTTGACTTGAATCCTCGACGGATGCAATATCATTGTTGTGCTGGTAGCAGAAGTGGTACACACTGGCAGTGTCACCATATGAAAAAAAGAGGAAATTAAACATTGAGTGGCCTGAGCGGAGCATTAGAAACAGTACTATAGATAGTACGGTACAGAACAGTGCCCTAAATTGTAGCCTAAGCAGTGCCAACGTAAGGTAAGCATTAAGCATTTGATTGTTCACGTCGTGTAGGAGGAGGATGTTCTTATCAATCCACGATGGCGCACATGAACTTCTGGTTGCTTTGACCTTATCCTCCCCAGCAAGTCTGTGGAATTTATTGTTGTTGTCAGTCACACCTCAATGAAATACCACACAGCCCGGGGAAGAGGGTTAGAGTTTGAAAATTGGATGGGAATGGGGGGTTTGGGGAAAATTTGGTAGAGAGGGAAAAAAACACAGCATGGACAGTCAATCAACAAATGAAGAGAAACAAATCTTTGGATTTGAAGATATTGATAAATCTTTAAAGGGACATAAAGGAAGTGCACTACTGCATGCCAGAAGTTGTTTACTAAATGGATGGTTAGCTTACTGAAAAGTAGTACTACTACTTACTGCAACTTACTAGTAACTACGAAGAAACAAGTTGACAGTACAGGGCTGCAGTCATTACGCAATTTCACTTGCCTCTCTGCCCTCAGAGAGAATAAACACTTAGAACATTAAATTAGTGTTAAACATAGCAAAGACGTATCAGATAGCTGGAGGGATGAATTTGAAGCAGAGATCAAACAAACGCATAGAGTCACACTCGTAGAAGTAATTTCAAGTTCACAAGAATATTATTTAAAAGATAAGGAGAATTTTGGATACTGTTACTGTTTTTTGTAGTTGTCCTGTTGAATTTGTGAAGTTGATGCATCCAGCCATTCCTCTTATTCGCGGTACTCCTTCATTCCATCGGATGCTCCATCGATCAATCTTGGTGACCAGACACACTGTTCACTGCCTGCCTGAGGCGGATTTGCGGATCGCTAATTGTAAGCCTGAGTAGTACATCGATGGCACAGAGTAAAAGCCTGCCTGTAATTGATGATGGAAAAACACAACAGTAAGTGTTAAAGACACCTCGGAGAAAAAAATATATAAGGCACGCTGTGTAGTGCAAAAATTATACTGTCACTTTCAGAGATGACAATCCCCAAAATCTAGACCACCCCAAACTACCCTCCCAAAAATGTGCAGAATACTGCTGCTACCTCGCAGAGGCCTAATTTCAAATCGTGCCAAAACGCACTCAGAAAGTATGCCCAAAACCCCCCTTTCCCACCATGGATTTTCTTCAAACCACTTGCTATCAAAATAAGACATTCCAACAAGTGTTCCAAGATCCCACCCAGTCGTAAAAATCTAGAACCCCCGCCCAAACACATTCAATACAATACTGCTAACCCTAACGAGCCCTAAGTTAAGAATAGTGGCAAACGCTTTCTTCAACTAGGCCAAATCCCCCCTTTCCCACCATGGATTTTCTTCAAACTACTTGCAACCAAAATTACACATTCCCACGAGTGCTCTAAGACCCCAGAACCCAGTTGCAAAAATCTAGAACACCCCCAAACACATGCAATACTGCTGATAATCCTAACGAGCCCAAAGTTAAAAAAAAGTGCCAAAACGCTTTTCAGCATGTATTTTCTCCAAACCACTTTTATCCGGTATTAGACCTTCCCAGCAATGCCCCAAGACCCGCCAACCCACCCGCAAAAAAGCAGAACACCCCCAAACAGGCAAAAAGCAAAAATGGAAAATCTCATACTAAGAATATTTTCGGCCTTCTTTCAATTCTGTCCAAATGCGCTGTGCAGCTAGGTCATAACTCCACTTTTCCAACATGGATTTCCTGAAAAACAAATGCAATCAACATTAGACTGTGCCAGCAGTGCTTCCAGACCCCAAAACCCACCCCCAAACACCAGGAACCCCCCCAAACAGCACCCCAAAGACAAGCAAGTGAGCAAAAACGCAAAAACATCTCCGATTGTCTCCAAAACACTTTTATCCGGTATTAGACATTCACAGCAATGCCCCCAGACCCGTCAACCCAAGGCGGAAACAAGTAGAAGACCCCAAACAGCCAAAAAGCAAAAATACAAAAATGGGGACTTAGACATTTTTAGGCACATTTCCAAAATCACTCCGTGCGCGCTCTTCAGCTAGGCCCTAACTCCCCTTTGCCACCGTGGATTTGCTTCAAACCTCTTGCAATAAAAAGTATCCATACCCAGTGTTGCTCCAAGACCCCAAAACCCACCCACAAACACCAGGAACCCCCCAAACAGGCCCCCAAAAACACGAAAGTGAGCGAAAACTCTAAAAAATGAAAACGTTTTTCACCACGTATTTTATCCAAAAATCTTTTATCCGGTATTAGACCTTTCTAGCAATGCCCCCAGACCCGTCAACCCAGGCGGAAACAAGTTTAACACCCCCAAACAGCCAAAAAGCAAAACCGGAAAAACTCACACAGAAATATTTAGGCCTCATTCCAAAATCACTCCAAGCACGCTGTGCAGCTAGGCCATAACTCCCATTTTCCACCATGGATCTCCTGAAAACCAAATTCAATCAAAATTAGACTGTGCCAGCAGTGCTCCCAGACCCCAAAACCCACCCCCAAACACCAGGATCCCCCCAAACAGCACCCCAAAAACAAGCAAGTGAGCAAAAACGCAAAAACTTTTTCACCTCCGATTTTCTCCAAACCACTTTTATCCGGTATTAGATTTTCCTAGCAATGCTCCCAGACCCGTCAACCCAGGCGGAAACAAGTTTAACACCCCAAAACAGCCAAAAAGCAAAACCTTAAAAAGTGAGACTTAGCAAATTTCGGGCCAACCTGGAATTCAGTCCAAATGCGCTGTGCAGCTAGGCCCTAACTCCCCTTTTCCACCATGGATTTCCTGAAAAACAAATGCAATCAACATTAGACTGTGCCAGCAGTGCTCCCAGACCCCCCGACCCAGCACCGCAAATCTAGAACACCCCCAAAGAAACCCCCAAAAACCTGCAATACTGGTATATTCAAAACATGGCAAATTGCGCTGTTCATAAAAAACAAACAGCAATTGGTTTCAACAGAGACAGACAAAAGAAATATCCAAAGGTCCCTAGCTTCCCAAAAAGTTGGGATGAAGTGCCTGCTACAAGTTAATACAAAGGGGAGATATCACTGCCCTTTAGATGCCATAACCACACGTATAATAAATCACAATGGTAGAGGAAAATAACAATAAAAAACACTTTAACATGATGTGTAGAAAATTGTACAATTTATTCAAACAGTTATACATTCATAAAAAGCTTCTTAGTGCCATAAAAACAGTTACAAATGTGCAAATATACACGAAAAATACATTAAGAAGTTGTAAACAGAGTTGTCGACGCAGCGTTTCGGTGTTATGATGCGACCTTCATCAGGACAAGATTCTAGTTTAAAAAAGAGACATTCAATTAGACAAAATTTACAATCTTATTCTTTTTTACATAGTCCAACAATAGCTACTCATGGGAGTCAATTTAGTACAGTATCAAGTTTTTCTAGGGGCACATTTATATCCTCTTTTTATTTATTATGCATGTGGTATGGACTACAGAGTGCGGATAAAGGAAAGGTTTCTTGTTAACAAAGGATTACTGATAAGCTTCTATTTCTCTCAAATAAATTCTCTAATAGGAGCTTATGCTTTATTCTATGGGGTTTTGATAAAGAACATCTCCTTAGAAAATTGATAGGACCTTATAAGGGGAATTGATCAATCCTTATTGTGTGATTGGAGGATTTTACGTTGATCTTTTCAGTCACCTTTTTTTAGACTGGTGTGGTATTTCTGGATAGTTGGGAACTTCTAAATAGTTAAAAGTAAGGTATGATATTACCATATAGACAGTTTTCTCAAAACTGAATTTCTTAATGCTGTTTTAATTTTTGAGCAGTATTTACCTTAAAAAAGTCTCGATGTGTTTTGTTTTAATTATTCCAAGCGTCACTGCAGCTATGATTGCTGGTGACTACAAATACCTTCTCAATCGGTAATTTGATTTTGAATTCATTTGGTCTTGTTTGGCAGAAAAACAACAACAATGCTATTGGTGGAGAAGTATGCCTCAGGGGTTAGAGGCAGCAGACCCGGAAGCTGAGATCGGTCCTGGACCAGGGTTCAATTCCCCGCCTCGGAGGGGTCTTGGGCTAAAAATTCCACGGACTCGATAATTCTCGCCCCGGTGCCTCCTCGACTCACGGGTTCACACTCTGCGACTCTGTGACGCTTGGAATAATTAAAACAAAACACATCGAGACTTTTTTAAGGTAAATACTGCTCAAAAATTAAAACAGCATTAAGAAATTCTGTTTTGAGAAAACTGTCTATATGGTAATATCATACCTTACTTTTAACTATTTAGAAGTTCCCAACTATCCAGAAATACCACACCAGTCTAAAAAAAGGTGACTGAAAAGATCAACGTAAAATCCTCCAATCACACAATAAGGATTGATCAATTCCCCTTATAAGGTGCTATCAATTTTCTAAGGAGATGTTCTTTATCAAAACCCCATAGAATAAAGCATAAGCTCCTATTAGAGAATTTATTTGAGAGAAATAGAAGCTTATCAGTAATCCTTTGTTAACAAGAAACCTTTCCTTTATCCGCACTCTGTAGTCCATACCACATGCATAATAAATAAAAAGAGGATATAAATGTGCCCCTAGAAAAACTTGATACTGTACTAAATTGACTCCCATGAGTAGCTATTGTTGGACTATGTAAAAAAGAATAAGATTGTAAATTTTGTCTAATTGAATGTCTCTTTTTTAAACTAGAATCTTGTCCTGATGAAGGTCGCATCATAACACCAAAACGCTGCGTCGACAACTCTGTTTACAACTTTTTAATGTATTTTTCGTGTATATTTGCACATTTTTAACTGTTTTTATGGCACTAAGAAGCTTTTTATGAATGTATAACTGTTTGAATAAATTGTACAATTTTCTACACATCATGTTAAAGTGTTTTTTATTGTTATTTTCCTCTACCATTGTGATTTATTATACGTGTGGTTATGGCATCTAAAGGGCAGTGATATCTCCCCTTTGTATTAACTTGTAGCAGGCACTTCATCCCAACTTTTTGGGAAGCTAGGGACCTTTGGATATTTCTTTTGTACTACTCCTCGTCCCCTATTGGATTTTGAAGGAGACCTCCCTTTTCTTCTTTCTAACAGAGACAGACAGCCATTGCTGTCCACTGCATGCCACCTTCTCATTATTCATTACCTGTTCTACTTTTTGTCCGCATCTTCTTCGGAAAGTGAGGGCCCACAGGGCAGCCTCTCCTGTCAATATCAGAAGTAACTCTGTCAGCAATCAGCAAGCATGATAGTCAGTCAGTACTTTTAGTCCCACTTGAGGGGACTCGTCGTAATCCATCCATCTGCCTTGAGGGAAATAGATAGGTGGGAGTCTGGAGAGGAGTATAAAGGAGCATGATTGAGTTGTGAACTTGTGAACCTCAGGAATGCAGACTGAGGCACCTTCAAATCAATAAGGAATATAAGATAAAGACAGTGCTACTGATGGACTTGTGATTAGGTGATTAGAGTTATGTTGTGGTAAAAGTTGCAAAACAAAGAAAGACACACAGGAATAAAAGTGAATAAGGACGAAAAAAGGAAGTCATTTTCAGGGCTCGGTGTCAGGGAAGTAGAGCTTGTCCTCAAACTCCATGAATTGAGACGGGAGTAGGTCAGGTAACAGAGAAGAACTTCCGTCACCTAAGTCGGTGTCCTCTTGTTCCTGCGTGTATTCACGTACTTTGTAATCTGGTGGTATCAAGTGCTGATTCAGCTTGATCAGTGTTAACCTCTCCACATTTTTGACCGAGAGGCGGGTCTTTTTTGAAGTTACAATGGCACCAGCAGCACTGAAAACACGTTCAGAAGACACGCTTGCGAATGGGCAAGACAAATAATTTATAGCCAGGTTGGCGATCAGTGGTCATAGATCCATTTTCCTGTACCAATACAGCAATGGGTTCGTATTAGCAAAGACCTGTGTTGGCTCATCCAGATAGGCCTGCACCATCAACTCAAGGTTCTCCACGGTTGCTCCACTTTGCGTACCATCTGTGGCCTTCTCAGCACTGGAACAAAGAAACCCTTTACGAGTTAGCCAATCCGCTTCCGACAATATTATGGCTGGGCCTGGTGCAGGTGAGGATGATGATACGGTTGCTGCTGGTGTCGTTAAAGGCTGTGAGGGAAAGTGACTCCCTTCGCCCACAGATTCAGGAGTGGAACTTGATGCTGGATGGCCTGCTGATTCAGTTGGACTTCTGATGGCTCCTTTAATTTTCTGCCGATCTTTTTCGAACCGACTGGCTGACACAGCTAGCCAATGTTTGTACTTTGAAACATCTGCTTCATCAAAAGGAATGAATGCTTTGCTGGCCACTGCCTTTTTGTACCGTGGATCCAGAATAGTGGCACAAATGTAATGTTGTTCTATATGTATGTTTTGAAGCCTTTCATTGGCAACTAGTCAGCTTAATAAGTTCTCCGCCAACCGATATGCATCTTGCTTTCCAACATCATCTCTGAACGTTGAAGACACGTCCTTCAGTTGGTGCTCTAGCATGACCAACAATAGGATAGCTTTGCTCAAAGAACAGTCCTCCCTGCTGACTTCACACGCGGAGACCTCAAAAGGACGAAGCATGTCTGTCAGGCTTTTAACTAGCTTCCATTCCTCCAACTCTAGCCTCTTGTCTTTATGATCAGAACCTAGTTTAAAGACATAGTCATTGATTACCATGCACTGCTCAGACAGACGCTCAAGCATGTAAAAGGTTGAGTTCCAATGTGTTGCCACCTCCTAAATGAGTCCTTTCACTGGCACTTTACGTTCATGTTGAATGCTCCTCAGCTCCTTCCGGGCCTTAAAAGAATGGCTGAAATGTGTGGTCAGTAACTTTTTGACTGTGTTATCAGTTTTCAAGAAATCTTGCACAACCAGGTTTATACAGTGCGCCAAACACGGCACTCTGAAATATTGACCCTCCTGCATGGCCTTAACTATATTACTAAAAACCTGGAGCGGATTACCACCCCAATCCGGATGCACAGCTTGCTTTATATTGCATCTAACAAATGCCACAAAGTTATGTTTTTTCCATATTTATTTCTTCTTTTTCCAACGTAATCCAAATGTTTTACAATCTTCACATTTTTCACACACATCACAAGAGAGGCGCTTATGTCTTTACTTCATTGTTAATGTTACAGAAATGTCCGTCCAGGCCTTATCCTGTAACACGACTGTGTACATAAGTTAATCCACGGTCATGAATCTTATATTTCCCAATGCATTTCGGGCCTGTTTTCCGGCCCTTCGTCAGGGGATTTCTACAAATGTAAAATACATCAATTAGACTGCGTGGAAGTGTTTAACCATGATTGTTAGCGGAAAAAACGTTGATTTTTGTGTAACGTCATAAAAGGTGATTTTGAGATAAACACGCAGTCTAATTGATGTATTTTACATTTGTAAATCACGATCAAGGTCATCAGAAGGAAGGGGGCTTGAAGAAGAACTTGTAGTAGTAGTAGTATCCCTCCTTGACCTTTTTCTTGCTGGGGATCTGGAAGACAATGGATAATCATCATCCGGAGGAGTGGCTTCCTCGGATGATACCTCCTCTTGAATATCAATTTCCTGATGTGCCCCTACTACTGGAGTAACAAGTGTTGTAGGCAGTTGTGCCGCTCCATGAACCTCTAGTTGCACCTCTCCATGCGCCTGTCCATGCGCCTCTCCTTGCGGCTCTACTTGCGCCTTTCCTTGCGGCTCTACTTGCGCCTCTACTTGTGGCTCTACTTGCACCTCTCCTTGCGGCTCTACTTGCGCCTCTCCTTGCGGCTCTACTTGCGCCTCTCCTTGCGCCTCTCCTTGCCCATGTACTTGCGCTTGTACTAGTTGCACGTGTGGTTGTCGTTGCGGCTGTGGTTGTTGAACACTCGTCAGCTGAGTTACATCCGCCGTTGATTGGATGGTACTTTCTTGTGATGAGCCAACATCACTGGTCGATGGTGATTGAACAACCAAAGTGGCTGCCGCAGCAGCACTCATGGTCTTGGACCTAAGTTTGCGTGGTGGCACTGAGCCCAATGAAGCGGAGGTGCTGCCTCCAGCTTGGTCCCCGGCGGACACCGCTGCTGCTGCAGGCTTATTTTTTTTTCCCAAAAAAGGTGTTGTTGGGCACACCAGTCTCCTTGGTAGGTGGTGCCACTTGCTTCTTCTGCTCCTTCTTACTGGCAGTGGCACTGAAAACTTTTTTCGCAGAGGCGCTACGGCCAACTTTCTTTGGGGCCATCTTCTTGAGATGTCAGAACAGCAGGCCGCAGTTGCACGAGTTGCAGAGTTGTCTTGTCTGTGGCCACACGTAACGTCCCATGACGTTGTGCTGCACACACCGCTGCAGGACTTCTTCCTGGCACTGGTGGTTCTCTTGTGCACCTAAAAGCAATGGAAGCTAGACGAACATCAGTTATACACCCCAAAAAGTCAAAAAACACTCAAAAATCACCACAATCCCATGCCATCCATGCCCTCAATGATGTTTAAATTCAAGACACGCCACAGAAAGACTAGGTCCATGCACCACTGAGTAACCCCGGGCATAATGGTTGAAAGCAAGGCAAACTGGGTGCAGGCCTGAGCACACTGCCTGCATTCAAAATGGCCCCTTGACCCCCACCACATGGCCAGGCCCTGCCTGTACCAGCCCTCAAAATGGCCCCCACCCACATGGCCATGCCCCAACAACACCCCAAAAAATCGAAAAACACATACAAATCACCACAATTCAATGCCATCCATGCCCTCAATGATGTTTACATTCAAGACACCCCACAGAAAGACTTGGTCCATGCACCACTGAGTAACCCTGGGCATAATGGATGAAAGCAAGGCAAAATGGGTGCAGGCCTGAGCACACTGCCTGCCTTCAAAATGGCCCCTTGACCCCCACCACATGGCCAGGCCCTGCCTGTACCAGCCCTCAAAATGGCCCCCACCCACATGGCCATGCCCCAACAACACCCCAAAAAATCGAAAAACACATAAAAATCACCGCAATCTAATGCCATCCATGCCCTCAATGATGTTTACATTCAAGACACCCCACAGAAAGACTTGGTCCATGCACCACTCACTACCCCTGGGCCTACTGGCTAGTGAGGATTTACAGGCACCCCAAAATAAAAAAATAAAAACATATAACAGTGAGCTAAAATTCCATGACATAAATGAGAATTAAGTTAAAATAAATCACAGAAATAGTTCTATCATGCACCCATGACTAACCCTGGGCCTACTGGATACTGTGGCTACCCACCACAATATATATTTTGTTAAAGTTGTAAAAAAAGTTTTAGAACTGGAGTTGCTTCAACTGCAATGCCCCAAACAAACAACACCAACTTACTTGTAAAATCTCAAGTCCAAAAGTGATCCAAACTCCAAAGTCCAAAAAGTCGTCAAATACAAATATCCAGCAGCAGCCACAAAAAGCAATCCTTCCAGCTTCACAGCCAAATGAAAAGTGACCAGGACACGGACAAAGCACTGGGAGAAGCCTGCTGGACAGGAACAGGAAGTTGGAGACTCTGGGGCACTTCCTTCCTCCCACCCCACCCAACAAAATGGACTCCTGCACCAAAAAGTGCAGCCAAATGTCAATCTGAGGAGTTATTCTGATCAAAATCATAATTTCCACAAGGTTTATGCTTCCTGCGGTGGTCTTCTTGTGCAGAATTGCAATTTTTGCAATTTCGGGAACGCAAGCTGTTCAAACCTCCTGCCGGAAGTCAGCTGCGCGCCGTCGCGGGCCTTTATGACGTACCCGCGTTGTCAAACTCTCGCCGTGAAAGATGGTAAGCCGCGATAACGTAATTGCGTTCGAAAAACTCTCGCGCGATCACGCAGCAAGATCGAAAATGGCGCAGCACACGCAAAACCGGGAGAAAAACAACTCGGCAGGCTCAGAGTCAACGCCGCGTGCGCGATATTGTATTTTTCAAGCGCGACCAAACAAAATAATTTGTAGCTTGCGAATTTGCGGATTTATGGGCAATTTTGCGCTATTCGTGGATCGCAAAATCGTCAAAAATCCGCAAATTCGCCCGCAAAACGGATTTTTCGCCCACGCTTAATTGAGACTGTCCATGTTGTAACATGAGCAAGTCCTGTTCCATTATGTCTATGGTAGAGGATACAATGCTGTCCAAAGAATAAATTCTTGATGACATGAGTTGTTAACCCATTGTCAACTACAGAGAGAGCTTTCTCAAAATTAATACGATCAATTTCTCATATTCGTTCTGCAGTTTCCATTTGCGTGAATTTCCACGCTTCATTATAAGCAGCGTAAATACCGGCGTATATGAAACGTTTATGACGTGGTTTACGAGGTCCTTGTAAGAAGTCTCTTGAATAAACGCCATCTTTAAGTAAAGTTACGTGTTGTTTTATATCTGGGAGTGTGGATTTCTTTAGCCATTCAAGGCACAGTTTTCTTACACTGTAAGTTGTTATTATCCCTGGATGTTGTCTCTGGACATATCTTGGATCTGGCCTAGGTACTGTAAACCCTTGTGTCTTGTTCAGGAATCTATCTTGACAGTTATTCGTGTCTGTGGGCCAGATTAACCATTTTTTCCAATCAGGATTATTTCTGTTTTGTTGTAAAATATAATTTACGTCTACCTCCTCATTTGTAGTTCCATTACTATCAGGTGTCGGCTTAGGTGTGGACTGTTTGTGTAAATCTTTTATCTTAGCCAGGCCAAAACAAGATGTCTGTCGAACAGTTTCATTTAAAAACAGAATTTGTTCTGGGATGATGCAGGCTCTAAAAAAGGCTTCTAAACCGTGCACCTACCAGTCTTTTGTGCCCCAGACAGTTTTTGTCTCAATGTTGTCTTTCCAAAAGTCAAAACCTCATGTGGACAATCGAGCATAAAAGGCAGCAGAATAAATTTGCTCAGTATTAGTCAACATACTTTTCATTCCTGTCTTATTAACATTTTTAAAGTAAAATGTCTCTGGTTTCGTGACATTAAAGCCTGAGAAGTATGGAAATTTTTAAGAAAATGTTTTAGAGCTACCCTTTGGTGGCATTGGACAATGTTCCCATTGATTATAAGTTAAAACATTTCTAGGGTTTTCAGATTTGTGCAAATAATGGTGACCATAATAGTTAAAACAATACATTTGCTCATAATCTGATGAACCTTCTAAGTATTTAAGTTTTGTAAATTTTGCTGACATTTCTAAGGCTGCCATCATGTTATTAACAGTTTCAAAGTCCCAATCATCAGAAAATGTACTGGGTGAAACAAAATCACTCAAGGAAACCTTACATTGGTGTGGAATCTTCAGCAGCTTGACCGAACCATAAATGTCATAATCAGTTCCGTGCAAAACCAACAGTTGATGGACAGAATGCAGAACAATGTTATACATTCACCCCAGTACAGAGATCTGGGCCTAAATCCATCGTTTTTTTGCTCACCATGCCTTTCCAGTTTGAACCTAGCCATATGCAAATCAGTCTTGACCCTGTGCCCCATGGGAACAGTCCAGCCCTAACTGCCAAGCCAGGTCCTCCCTGGACTGGAAACAAGCATCCTAGGACCGGTTTCGGGCTTTCAGCCCTCTTCTGCCAGGATAGCTTGATTCTAGTGGCATGGAGAGCACGGGACTCACGTCTGAGCATACCCGTCCCACTCGGGGTGACAAATGCAAAACCAACAATTGATGGACAGAATGCAGAACAATGTCATTCATTCACCCCAGTACAGAGATCTGGGCCTAAATCCATCGTTTTCTGCTCACCATGCCTTTCCAGTTTGAACCTAGCCATATGCAAATCAGTCTTGACCCTGTGCCCCATGGGAACAGTCCAGCCCGAACTGCCAAGCCAGGTCCTCCCTGGACTGGAAACAAGCATCCTAGGACCGGTTTCGGGCTTTCATCCCTCTTCAGCCAGGATATCTTGATTCCAGTGGCATGGAGAGCACGGGACTCACGTCTGAGCATACCCGTCCCACTCGGGGTGACAAATGCAAAACCAACAGTTGATGGACAGAATGCAGAACAATGTCATACATTCACCCCAGTACAGAGATCTGGGCCTAAATCCATCGTTTTTTTGCTCACCATGTCTTTCCAGTTTGAACCAGAAACTAGTCCTGGGAAGCTTGATTCCGGTCCAGGGAAGACATGGCTTGGCAATTCGGGCTGGACTGTTCCCATGAGCCACAGGGTCAGATTGATTTGCATATTGCCATGTCTGAATTGGGGGGGCGGAGTGAGCTAAAGAACGGTGATGGATTAAACCCAGATCAGTTGACTGGGGTGAGTGTTTGTATTTTCAATGCTCCGTCCATCACCACCTTTGTTTTTTCTTTGTTCGCCCTAAGTTGGCAGGGTATGCTCAGACGTGAGTCCCTTGCTCACTTGGCCACTGGAGTGAAGCAAGCCCGGCTGAAGACGGCTGTAATGCCAGAAACCGGTCCTGGGAAGCTTGATTCCGGTCCAGGGAAGACATGGCTTGGCAGTTCGGGCTGGACTGTTCCCATATGACACAGGGTCAGACTGATTTGCATATGGCCATGTCTGAACTGGGGTGGCGGAGTGAGCTAAAGAACGGTGATGGATTAAACCCAGATCAGTTGACTGGGGGTGAGTGTTTGTATTGTCAACGCTCCGTCCATCACCACCTTTGGTTTTTCTATAATCAGTTCTGTCCCATGCTATACCACCAGGTAGAGGAATGGCTGTGATGTTTACTGATGACAGGTCTCTTTGCTCATGATGAGATGATTTGTGTGGCTTCATGAGCAAGTTGATGTTCTTACTTGCTGTGTCCATTTTACTATATTTTCCATCTATCAGCTTTCCCAAACTTAGAACAAGAATGAGCCATAGTAAGAGAAAAAGTACACCTAACACAATCCAAAATTCAACCCATGGTGATACCAGATATGTATTTGCAAGCTGGTGAAAAAGTTCTGTTACTTGTTCCTTTAAAGTTTTATTTGCTGGCGTTGTTTTGGGTTCACTGGGATCCTCAGAAAACGTATCAAAGTTGATGAAATAGCCAGGGGCGGTTCTGTCAATTGTTGGTATTGCCTCCGGATTATTTGAAATCGCTGGAGCTGCTTGTTCCCTTGACATATTAGTATAGTCAGATGCTACATCATTGTAGACGGGAGTTTCTTGACAAACTATTATTTGGGTGTCCAGAGGCACAAGTTCCATGGCTTTATTGCATAGTCCTTCTTTTATCACTGCAGATTTTTCAAAGGTGATGAGTCTTTCAGTTTGAAACTCTTGGATGATAGCAAGATTTGGTCGTCTGCTACACCTTTGGAGGCCACTGAGCCTACTGCTTATTATCTGCCACATGGTGTGGTTTTACCAGGTCAATTGATACGAACCGGTTCTCCTTTCTTCCAGCAAGGGGCGGCAGTAACACTGTTCTTGATCCGTGGATTGCTAGTGCAGGTACTGGTTTTCTGTGAGAAGGCCCAAATTGCTTCTTATCCACTATTTACTCTCTGACCAGATCCCCAATCTTTGGAATCCAGACAGGTCTTGCTGGGACAGGTGGTTTTTATTCAGTGGTCATTGGTTTCTGTATGGTGTTGCTTAGACTTCTTCTTGTTTCATGTATGTCCTGCAAAACAGCCAAACGGTTTTTGATATCAAAGGGTTTTTGTTCTACCATTGAAGTATGACAATCGAGGTCTGCGACCATCATTCTACTACCAAAAAGGATTTCATATGGAATGATTCCAACCAGAGAATTTCTTGGCAGATTGTTAAGACTACGTTGGACACTTGTTAGATGTTTGACCCACCCGTCACCCGAACCTAATACCCTAGCTGTTATAGATTGCTTTATGTCACGTTTTTTTCTTTCCACAACCAAATTTCCCTCAGGATGGAAAGGACTAGAGTATCGCAATGCAACCCCCAAGCTGGCCATGGCCTCCTTGTTAGCTCTAGAGCTAAACGCAGGACCCTGGTCAGAATGTAGCGTGCCGATTGCGTATGTGTCGATAAAGACTCGCAAATGTTTTATAACAGTTCGGGCGTCAGCCGAGCGCTGAGGCCACATCCAAATAAATCTTTGTCCTAATAGTTGTGGGACCACTTTTGTCCATAAGGATGTTTGAGCGTGGATAGTCTAATGCTATCTAACAATGGTGTTTGTACTGGGCTTGCTACACTGTAGTCAGGAACCTGGCGGCGCTCTAAGCTGTGATCTCTGTAACAGGAATCGCAATTAATTCCAAATTCGTAAATGTGGGCATTCATCCCTGGCCACCAGTACATCTCTTTTAACTCTAGAAGAGATTTTGAGATCCCTTGATGTATCAGACCCTCTCCCATATGTGCTTCTTGAATCAAAGCACCTCTCCGATTCCTGTTTGGAATTACCCTATCCCCCACTCCAGGGATTCGAGCAAAGGAAACAGAGTTGGAATCAATTATGCATGAATATTCGAGTGGATAGTTTAGAGGTAACGCTGCACCGCAGCCTTTGCTTGTGACATTGACAGCTAGCATTGTTTCACCATCTATTTTTGTTTTTGAACGAGTAATTGCAGCTACAGATGCCGTTTGCACAGCTGCCTTCGTGGCTTCATCAGCCAATGAATTCACTGCAACATGAACGCCATCAAGTTGATGACTCAGTGTATGGATCACGTGAGTCTTTTGTAGTTCTTTCTGTAATAGAACTACTTGTTCCCAAAGCAATTTATGCTTGATTGTACCACCTTTTGCATCTTTGAAACCATTTTGAACCCAGTTCTGCAAGTATTCATTGTAAGATTGGACGCAGTAATACAAATCGCACACTATGAGTGTGTGGAATTCGCGATCTGTATTTTCAAGCGCCATTTTGAAAGCCTGTAGTTCAGCTCGCTGAGCTGTACAGTCTCCTAGAGATTGAGTTTTTGTGACCATAGGTCGGAATTTACCATCGCGCCAGCAACCTTAAACAATCGCACACGCAGCACTATAATCTTGTTTTCCCCCAATTGCGGGTTGCGCTGATCCGTCTGTATAAATTATACACCCGTAATGTTTTAGAGGCAGAATCTCAGTGGGCAGAGGACATTCTTGTTCGTGTTGTAGAAATTCTTGAGTTTTCAAGTACTGGTCAAAAACATATTCAACGTCTATTGCAGCAAGAGAATTAAACGATTGTATCAATCTTGGATGTAAAGCTTTTGCATTTGGAATGCTCACTTTTGTCACTGCTTCCAAGGCAGGTACAGGAGTAACAACCTTTATGCGTTTTCCCAGCGCGAGGGCTCTCTCTTTTGCTTCTACAGTTTGAACGGCTGTCAGAATTTTTTCTGTTGAAGTGAATTTCATTTCCGCTTATGTGTACAAGTGTGATTTGTAAGCTAATGGTACCTTTTCACCTTCATTAAAGGTTAGGTATGTGAATCAGCATCTCCCTGGGATGATTCGGATTACAAGATTGCGTTCATTTACGTGTGTCTGTAAATGGGTTGTTGCTAACATGTCTGTTTGCACTGTATGCAAAATTTCTGTGTGTTTTTGAGTCCAATTGGTAGGTTTGAAATCTGGTTTGATTAGTTCGTAGAGAGGTTTAACCCTTTCTGTGTAATTAAGAATATAAGTTCTTCCGAAATTCAGGAATTCTAGAACTGACTGTAGGTTTCTCAGTGTTTTTAGAGGTTGCAGCAGCGCACATTTCTCTAAAAAGTTTGCTGCTAGGCTTTTGCCTTCACTTGAAAGTTTGTATCCTAGGAATATGACATTGAGGTGGGCAATGCTTGATTTCTTAAAATTGAATTTGTACCCGACAGAGGCGAAGCCAAGTATTATGGTGTTCACCCTGTTCAAGTGCTTGTCCAAATCATCGTCTCTGTTATTCTAACTGAAAATAACTCTGGACTATTCTTGAATCCCTGGGGTAGACGACAGAACTGTCCTTGTCTCCCCATAATTGAGAAAGCATTCAAATACCTGCTTTTAGGTGCGATATTTTAATAGAAGAAACTGTTTGAAATATCTAATGTTGTTTTATATTTTTTGCGCGCTATGTTATTCATCAGTGCTACACAGTGTACATTTTGTACTGCAAAGGTTTTGCAACAAGAATTTAAATGTCTGTAGTCCAAAACTAGACAATATGTATTGTCTGGTTTGGAGACAGGAAACAAAGGATTGTTCATGGACGAGGTGCATGTTTCAATCACCCCTTGGTATTCAAGTTGATCTAAGATCTCCCTGACCTGTTTTTTAGCTTCTTGGTTAACTGGATACCGCCTCTGAGCAGTTGGTTGATTTTTTAACTGGATCTTATGGTGAGGAGAGTCCTCATCCCATCCCACATGATTTTTGTATAATGCTGGAGCCTGGGCCACTGCCCATTTCCTGGCATATGTGTATTTTTTATGAATTGGAATATGATTTGAGAAGGCTGGCATAATTATCTCTTCGCCATGTGGGCACTCCCTGACAAATTCAGGTGGCCAGTCTATTTCAGCCAGAAGGATGTCATAACCCTTAGATAGTTTTCCCCAAAAGAGTCCTTTTATTTTTCTAGTTATGTCCCCCTCTATCCGGGGTGTTACTTCATATACCTTATGGGGTACACTAACCCTGGTATCGGCAGTTTCAACTTGAATGTATTCATTCAGGTCCACTGTCTCCAGATGAACCTTCAGGATCTTGCGAGCTATGGTAACTTCTGCTGCACTGTCCAGCATTGTCTGGGCCCACTCCCCGTTCTTGAGTTGTGTCCTCAAGATCCTCAGCATGTCTGATTTTTAGACTTGCTACCTTCTTCTTGGTAAATTGAGTTTTCTTATTTTTTGGAACGTGTTGATCGTCTTTGGACTTCACGCGTTCTTCCTTGTGTTCTGATCATCCTCTTCTTTCGGGTTTCTGCGAGGAAGTCTGAAAGGTACGAGAGGAACGTGTTTCAGTATCTTGATATCCATCAGGTTTTCTCAAATTATCCCTATTTCTGAGGTTATACCTCTTTTCAAAGAGCTCCTTTTGAGGAGACCTTCCTCTTGATTGAGAACGCTTCTCTTTAGGAAGTGTCTGTTTAGTATTTTCCCACTTCTTTTTAGGAGTAGTGAGTGTGTTTTTAATAAAAACTTTTTCAGGATTTTCTGTCAGTTCGGGCTTTACTGGTTTTCCTCCCAAATTATCTCTACCTAGTTCTTCATAGGATTTTTCTATTATTCTAGCCAGTTCATATGGTTGCTCAGTTACATCAAGTTCTTTTAGTTTTTGGCAGATTGCCACAGATGCTGCTTCACCTTTAATATTAGCTAATATTATAGCTGAGACCTGTTTGAATCCTTCAGTAACTTCATACCGAGATTTAAAGCAGGCTCTGCCCCGTATTCATTTTGAATCTGTTTCAGGACGTCTGGTATTACCGCCATGGACGGAACACCATGTGTTTTTGTGTAGATTGCAGCAAAGACTGTACCCCAGTGTCACAGTCCTCCAGGTGTGGTGCGATCCCCATTGGTAAACAGATTGTTAGAATCCTGTGTTTCTTATGCGGTGTACTATTGAGAAATACTGCCTCGATCTGAGTTATTTTTTGAGCTAACCAGAATAGAATTTGTTCCCTTTCTGTGGGTAATTTACCAATGACTGATTGCATAGTCTGTGGTGTAATTTTGTTTGTGTTCCCTTGATGAAGGGTTTGCTATGGAATTCTGATAGTCGGTTGGACTGTTAGAGTCAGCATGACATATTGAACCAATTGTCTATGTATTTTAATTAATTGTTTTAGCTGAGCTAACAGTTCTATATCTGACATTCTTTCAATGTCAGGATGTGGTGTATAGCTGGCTAGTACCGGCCATGTTGCTCCTGGTCTACCTAGTGGACCGAGCCTGGTAATGTGATTTTGATATTGTAGGGCACCTTTAAACCAGAGCTGATGCTCTTGTTAAGTTAGTGGAATTTCAATGTCCTTGAAAGGAACGTATTCCGCTGGAGGTTCCTCTATCTTGTAGAAGTGGAACACATGTGTTCTTGAATTTGCTTCAGGGAAGATAATCCATGAATAGAATACCTCTGTCTGCCGATATTCGTGTGCCTCTATGACAAATATAACTCTACCACCTCTTGGTGGAAGGCCATTTTCTATAAGCTTTATAGCTATTGTTTTCCGTACATTTTCCGGGAGGATTATAGCATCCGGGTAATTTTGTTGCAAACCTGTAACGTCTAAACCCGGTCGGCTTGCAGACGCTGCAGTTCCACTGGCCCCGGGATTATCCTTGTCGGCCGTTTTGTTGACTGAAAGTTTGCAGAGCAAGTTGCAAGGAAACAAAGATAAGGTGCACAATATTTTGGAACACTGTATCCTTCAACGTTGAATAAAACTAAAAACTAATGCATAGGATTTTTCGTCCAAATCAGTTATGGCGGATATTTCATCCTTTAACCCACTCCAGAAGTCTATTGGAGTATTTTACGTGAGAAAGTGGTCTCTGTGAATAGCACGACTGAGTTACTCTAGTATCTAGCGTTAAAATATTGCCTTACCAAACATTGGGTGCCATGTAGTGTAGTTCTTTTATACCCAATAGGCTCTGCGCATTGGAATGATATATCCTATAGATGTGACGTAGGACTTATGTCTACTAGGTCTCTATCGAACATATTAGACTTAATTGTGAGCGCCAGCTAGCTCAGAGGTCACTAAACTTTCTCAAATTCACAAGAAGGGATTAGTTTCTGTCAACCGCATAAACATGACAACTTTGTTTCCCCAAGATGAACCTGATCTTCAGAGTCGTGGAAACAATAGATAGATATTTTACTCAGTCATTCGTACATGCTTCGTTTCACCAGAGGTGCAGAGAAATAGAGAGACGGGCGTTTTCAACAAAAAGTATTTATTGAAAACAGTCTTCTTTCTCATGCAGAAGAAATTAACTGCTACAATCGTAATACTCGCTGTAAAGTATAATGCGTACAGCAAGAAGAGTATTATAAAATAATACTGTAAAAGCATGGTATGGTTTCTAAGCCATTAAATATATACATAAATAAATAAAGACTAAAAGTACTCAACTGGTGCTTCTAAAATACGCCTACCCCGATGTACCTAACCTAAGTCTAGCACAAGGGAAGAAGTAAGTATGGTGTAGCATAAGTTTAGTATTCTTTTGCCAAGAATCTATCCAAGATTTCTCTTAGGGTCTAATCAGCTCCGTACCTTGGTTTAGAATGAAGGAGGTCAGTCTCATGACTCGATTTTCCAACACCCCTCAAGGGGAGCTTGGAAACACTGGAGCTGTATTTCTCGGCAAGAGAAAAGACAGCGTCTCTCTCAGTGCTGGAGGGTCGGCTTCCTTCAGCACTTGCTGTAGCGAGATGCGTTGGGCAAGTAGATAGTCGAACTGCTCCAAATCACCGTATATTTGCTTGGGCAAGTGTGGGCATATTTATACCTTGAAGGTGCCGAGTTTGACGTAAAGGTGGACATAATAACGTCATCAAAGAGTCTTAGTTCTTTGAAAACTCCATGAGTTCTTGGACAAAACAATATTCACGCAAGGGGAAGTCCCTAACTGGTGAAGCCGAGTTTTCCAAGAAATCGTTATGGATTTTCAGAACTAGTGGAAGTAGCCATGCCGTATTTGGACTGCATGAGCTATGTCTAAATATGGTTATGATTTCTATGCCTATATAAGGACATGGTGATTTATACCTATATAAGGGCATGAATCGGGAAAATTACACTAGGGTCCTAAAATGCTATACAACACAACCTCCATGGATCATGCCTGTTTTTCTATCTCCTCTCAGATTCCCTCAGCCATGTCAGACTACTCTCCGACTTCCCTCCGACGTTTAGCCCTGTGGTTTGGAGAATGAGAATTGAGATTGAAATCCTTGAGCTGTTTTTCAGAAGATGCTCTTTCCATCTAGAATACTAAAAGACAAAGAACTTCCAAAGTATCTGAGAAGCACTGGAAATATGTTGGTTGTATCTCATAGAGCTTTTCAAGATGCGTTTTGTGATAAAGTTAGAATGCTTGGATTTTTAAGAGATCATTTTCTTTTAAGACTTGCTATTATCAATTTGCATGGCCAAACGATAACCAATAGGGCTAGCAGGGGTTCTGGATAAGCCACTTTTGATACTTTAGTCTCTTTTTGAAACATCCTGTGGTCCACTCCCTCGTCCCATCCTGGCACCGTCCATTGCTGCGCAGCATCGTACTGCAGAATCCTTTTGAATCTCTACAAACTATGGAACAGATTTATTATTTTTTAGCGCAAGGCTGTGCAGCAACTAAACTTGCTGTATTGCATTGTGCAAGAAGGAGAAGGCTTTGAAAGCCATATGTATTTAAAAAGTGAAACCATAACATTATTGCGACAGAGCTCATTGTTGATCAACTGTGACGAAGTAGACTAGGACTCTGAGTAATAATATTAGCAGTAAGTAATTCAAGCAATTATGTAAACCATGAAAAAAGAGTCTTAGAATAAAAGCTTAGTGCAAAGACTATTCAGGAATCAGACCTTAAAAAGCATGGGAAATCATTGGGAGTACAAGATCTGAAACCTCTACTTACTTTCATTGAAGATAAAACAATGTCCTTCTCAAGAAACTGCTAAAACTGGGCTGTTAGAACATCAATGTCAGCTAAGAGCTGACAATATTAGAACAATGAACACCAAGATGGATTCCTGTAGCGAGTGGATGGTACAAAGTGCATATTACGATTTTCAAAGATCACATTAGTAAACATTGCCATTATCCCACCCACTACTAACAATCTCTTTTCTTATTACTGGCTCTGTGAAGCAATTTTCAATAATGAAATAAGTGCAAAATTGGTTTCACTATAAGTTACCATTTAAAAAATGTGCAAATATTTTTCCAATTGAATCTGCACTTTAGAAAAATTCTAAAACAGATTTAAAAATTCCAACCTTTTTAGGCACCTCAACAAAATGAAAACATCTTAAAATCATTTTCGAAACTTTATATGAAAAAAATATTTTTTGAATTCCTAAGCATTTTATTCATGGAAACAAACCTATTGTACAAGTGGCATGCAACAGGAAGCATGACATTTACAGTAGTAAAGCGGTACAAAAGAAACATTGCACAATACCTGAATAGTAAATCAATAGAGAGGAGCACTAGGAGCTAATAAAGGCCCAGCACCCATGCTCCCATCTAATCGTAGCCATACATGAATAGGGGGCTGTTCCTACAGAAATAGAAAAATGTGCGGAAATAAAAGCTGGAACCCTACGGATAGGGGATCCTTATGATCAGGAGATAGAGCCCTCACACACCCCAAATGGTTATCATGCTTCATCATTGGGCTTGCTCCTCATCGGGGTGGCCCTGCAGGATGCTCTTTATCAGAGATCTTCTATTTTTCATGTAATGATGAGTGAGGGAATAGTGAGTGTAGGATTGGGTGCTGCATTGAATTAAGTGATGTGTGAAGTAAAACTGCATAAGGATTACCGATTGTCAGTAAATCAATTGCGTGCTTATTGATAAACCCACTTAGTCAGTAAAAATGCTGCTTGACTCAGTATCTTCGTTGGTTAAGACGCCACATACTTGGCTCTTGCCACAAAGGTAGATGCACTTTATAGTTTCTGAAGGAAGCAGCGCTCACCCAACAAGGCAGCCGCCAGGCAGCAAGTGGTCAGCTTTCTAGTCTTTTGGTCCTTTTTGCCTGGCAGTGCTTTTGTTGAGTGCAAGCGGTGAAGTATTCTCACTGCAACTGTTTTCTTGAGGAGAGAGCAGCGTTTCTGTTACGCTTCTGCTCACAGGAGAATTTCAAGTGTATTTTTGTTGCACCTGCTCAGAATTAGCAGTGCATACTTCCTTTTGGCTCCACAAATTAGGAACAGTGTGCACACCAGAATTAGGTCCGTCTGTGGAGATTATTCTCCCAAGAGTCGTCGATAAAGAAAACAAACCTTGTTGCTTCCTAAGAAAGAAGAAAACTCAAGGTTCCTCTCTGAAGGACAGTAAGAGTAAAGACTAAGAGACTTGAGACAATGTTTGTTAACTTCTACGACATAGAAAAGACAACTCATCTGAATTCCTAATTGTTGGTGATATCTTTCATGAGGAAATCCCTTACTCTCAAAGCTGCATAGAATTCAGAGAATATTTGAGGTTTAGCTTCAGAGAGGGTCTAGCCTACGCAGTGTTCAGGTAGAGAAGAGTGTATTGTATTAGAATATGAATTAGGCGAAAGGAAGTCAGGTAGGATGTGCTAACCTTTCTGCTGTTGTAATCTAACTATAGACTTTACCACAGAAAATGCCCTGGATACAAGAGGTCAGTTGCACAGAATACCAGACCACCGATAAGTATTGAGGGAAGACTGAGGCTGGTTTTCTGAACCTGGAGGCGGTCTCTCTAATGTCCCATTCCCCTTTCCCCCTGGTGGATGCGAGTGGCAGGTTTTCTAATTCTAATCTGTATTTGCAGTCGCAAGGGTGATTTTGGAAGTTTTGAATCTGCTCCTGTGGAATAATCAGCACTAGAAGAGCTTTCAGACACTTATCTAATTGTAATTAAGTGGAGCCACGGGGCCTGAATTATGCAACCTCCCAAGGTTCACTCCAACCTCAACAATGACCCCAAGTAAAGTATTCACTTATGAGAAAGCAGTCCCCAAAAGGTTGAGCAGCTGAATCTCCCAACTATTTTTAACAACATGTCAATAAAGGTACAAACAGCAATGAAGACCTTGACTGAGGACCCTACAATAACAATAAAACAAACATACAAAGGGGGCGCAATCCTCATCATGTCCACTACGGATTATGATCACGAATGCCTATGGCAGCTGGCAGACAACAGATACTATCTGCATATTAAATCTATTTTCACACAGAGACTTTCCACCAAAATTAAGGTCATGGTCACAGCAGCCGAAAACCATGGGTTGTGTAACAAAGAATGCAGCAGATGATTTTTTGGTCAGCCCTTCACCTAGAACCCCTTATTTTGATATATTACCCAAAATACATAAGGGAGTTCTTGCTCCACCTAGGAGGCCGATTGTGTCAGGCATTGGGTCTCTGTGGGAACCCTTGAGCACATTTTGTGACCACTTCTTACAGCCCATGTTGGAAAAACTCCATCCTTCCTAAAGGTCACCAGGGATGATTTGAATCTCACTGAGGACACCAATCTCCAGAATGATATTGATCTACTTGTAATGCTTTACTGAGGTCATTACCTTTTGCCACGAGGACTGAGACAATCATTTGCCTAAGCTCTGAGGCTGTACTGTTACTCCGCTACCGTTCGCGACACCCGCTGCGCGGGTGCCGCTCATCTGCTTCTTGCTCCCTGATTCCGTTTTTTTGAACTGGTGTGAGCGGCTCCACAGTCGGTGGAGTGCACACTCGCTCCCAGTGGAGAGCGGATCAGGTGAGGCTTCTGTTGAAAATCACAGTGCGTGGAGCTCACCGGGGGACTGCGAGGACCAGCATCCTCCACTCCACACAGCTGGTGCCTCTTCCCCCGGCGGCCACGCCCCCAGCCTCCAGCAATTAACTTCGGCCAGGAACAGCGGCCCTTTGGATGCTTTACTGAGGTCATTACCTTTTGCCCTGAGGACTGAGACAATCATTTGCCTAAGCTCTGAGGCTGTACTGTTACTCCGCTACCGTTCGCGACACCCGCTGCGCGGGTGCCGCTCATCTGCTTCTTGCTCCCTGATTCCGTTTTTTTGAACTGGTGTGAGCGGCTCCACAGTCGGTGGAGTGCACACTCGCTCCCAGTGGAGAGCGGATCAGGTGAGGCTTCTGTTGAAAATCACAGCACGTGGAGCTCACCGGGGGACTGCGAGGACCAGCATCCTCCATTCCACACAGCTGGTGCCTCTTCCCCCGGCGGCCACGCCCCCAGCCTCCAGCAATTAACTTCGGCCAGCAACAGCGGCCCTTTGGATGCTTTACTGAGGTCATTACCTTTTGCCACGAGGACTGAGACAATCATTTGCCTAAGCTCTGAGGCTGTACTGTTACTCCGCTACTGTTCGCGACACCCGCTGCGCGGGTGCCGCTCATCTGCTTTTGCTCCCTGATTCCGTTTTTTTTTTAACTGGTGTGAGCGGCTCCACAGTCGGTGGAGTGCACACTCGCTCCCAGTGGAGAGCGGATCAGGTGAGGCTTCTGTTGAAAATCACAGCGCGTGGAGCTCACCAGGGGACTGCGAGGACCAGCATCCTCCACTCCACACAGCTGGTGCCTCTTCCCCCGGCGGCCACGCCCCCAGCCTCCAGCAATTAACTTCGGCCAGGAACAGCGGCCCTTTGGATGCTTTACTGAGGTCATTACCTTTTGCCACGAGGACTGAGACAATCATTTGCCTAAGCTCTGAGGCTGTACTGTTACTCCGCTACCGTTCGCGACATCCGCTGCGCGGGTGCCGCTCATCTGCTTCTTGCTCCCTGATTCCGTTTTTTTGAACTGGTGTGAGCGGCTCCACAGTCGGTGGAGTGCACACTCGCTCCCAGTGGAGAGCGGATCAGGTGAGGCTTCTGTTGAAAATCACAGCGCGTGGAGCTCACCGGGGGACTGCGAGGACCAGCATCCTCCACTCCACACAGCGGGTGCCTCTTCCCCCGGCGGCCACGCCCCCAGCCTCCAGGTATTTTACTGCCATAATCCCCACCGCGACGCGGGACGTAGCTCGGGGCTAAGCCCGGGCAAAGGGCGGGCCCCCTGAGGCCCTCCGAGGCCGAAGTAGGCCGTGCTGTGCCCTCATCCCTTCGAAGCATATTACAAACATTATTAAGTTTTAGCTTGTTTTATAATTGATACATTGTGTTTTTTTCCGCTATTTGATTCACACTTCTTAACGCCTTTGACCTTTTACTGCTTATTATTTTAACAAATGACGGCCAAAAAACTTAGGTCTGGTAGAATCTTGGTTGGTAAGGCCTGTTCTAAAACAAAATCTAATCCCCTTCGAAATAAGGATAATCATGTAAAACAACTGAAAGGTAATTGTCAGTTATTTAATCTTTGGGAAAGTGGAAAAAATAAAGTGGCCATGGTTGATCCTGCCCATACACCTCTGGTAAAAGCTCCATCTGCTCAAATGGGATTGAGTCTTACGGGTTCAGGGCTTGAAAATAACTTGGAGAAGGAAGTAACTTCTGTAGTTGTAGGTCTCGATCCTACCCTTATCCCTTTCCCGCCGCAAATTCCCTTTGAAGACAATCCACACGCGGTGGGAGGTCGGGATCTAATTACTTTGTTCAAAACCGGAGATCGATCTCCTAAAAAATATTCATCACCCCCTCTTTCCTCCCCCAGAGAAGCTCAAAATAACGACTTTGTTTTATCCGATTCAGATTTGGAGGTCTGTAAAAGATATATCGAGGTTGATACTGTTAAGAGTGGGGAGTCTGTAAAAACACCTTTGACATCAATGCCACCGATTCTTCACTTATATAATAGCACACCCTCGAATATTTCTCAGTCACATATCTCAACGAGTCCCACTCTTAATATATCAGGTATTGACTCCTTACTTCCGCCTAGGAGGGATAATTCGGATAAACCAGTCTCTGACTTTTTATCTTCCCTGGAACATCTGCTGTCTTCCATTTTAGTATTATTAGAGAAATTTGTTGGGGGATCAGATTGCGTAATGGACACAGTTACCCAAATACTAAAAGTTTTAGTACACGGTAAATTAGAGAGGGAGTCTGCCTCCAACCTAGATGTGGTTGCAGAAAAGTTTTTAGACCACAAAACGGTTGAGTTAAAGACTGGGACTGTCAATATTTCCCACCCCCTAAACGCTGAAGAACAATCAGTTCACCTTGTGGAACAACCCTCCTCCAACTGTGTAGTACATTTAGTTCCATTGGTAGAGGTGTTACAAGAAGGAGCAGTTAAAGAAGATATAGTTCCGCCCCCATTGAAAATGGACTCAGTAATATTGGATCCGTCAATAGTGGTCCCTTATGTAATAGACCCTAAGGATGATAGGGAACTTTTTCCCATTTTCAATAAACAGCAGGGTGCGGGTGATAAGGAGGCCCCCGATACAGATGGTGTTGGAAATAAGGAGAATCCAGGGAAAATTTAAAAACTTGGGGCAAAAAAGAGGCGTTTAATCAGAAGAATTGAAAAAAATAGATGGCGGAAAATCTGTTGGAAGGAAAATTTGGAATTAGATTGTGTTCAAGAATCTCATCAGTCCCCCCTGACGGTACAAAAAGATGAAATTCAGATTTTAGTTCCTCAACCTTTGAATTCATGCCCCCTTGAGGGGCCCTCTAATAATACAGGGGTCCAGCCAAATTTGAAGTTGAAGAAAAATGAAACCATCATCATAAACTCTGGTTCCCCTAGGCTTAACCCCTTGGCTAGCCCTTTCTCTGTTAAAAGGGAAATAGCAGCAGTCTGTCTAAATTCCCCTGAAACATTTATGGATGAGAGTGTAGACACTCTTATCCTAGATTTTCTTCCCCTTTTTGATGCAGATTGCATCCTAAATAGATCACTGCTTCTTAAATATTTTCAAGAGTCTGCAAATTTGAAATTGTTACTTACCTCGGACATAGACTTAGTACGGATTTTGAAGATCGAAGAGGGCAGCCTAACGAGGGTAAGATTCTACTCAAAATTAGTGGTGAATCTTATTCTACAACGGTCGGAATACTTTCAGAGTAGAGGGATCGACGTGATGCCCTTTTGGGGAGATTTCTCCTTTGATAAACCCTCTAAATCTTTAGGGGCCCTAAGATCTTCCATCCCTCTTCTGAAGGCAGTACTAGGAAATAAAGAACAAGATAGAGGTTTTAATGATCTTAAAATTCAGCTATCAAAAGATCTTCGTTCAGTGTCTTACCCTAAGCCATCAACATTCCATCTACAGGATAAAGCAGAAGATGCCTCTGTCCGTTGGGACTGGCTGCCCGGCGTTCTTTCAAAGAACTTGACAATCGTTTATCCCCCTAATTCTCATCTTTAGCGAGAATATAACACTATTATCCTGGAATTGTGCAGGGTTAAAGAACTGTCCGGAAAAAATCAATTTCCTCTTGTCATTAAAAGCTAGTGTGATTTGTCTCCAAGAGACTTGGTGCTCGGAGAAAATTCATTTAGGAAGGGACTATTTTGTTCTTGATGGTCAGGCTGTTTCCTCCAGGAGAGGACACGCCAAGGGGGGAATTGCCTGTCTCCTATCCACTGAGATAAAATGGAATTTCTCCCACTATATGGATTCTAGTAATCTATTTCAAGCTATAACGCTGTTTAGTTATGAGAACGTTAAAATAGCTAAACCTCTAGTATTGATTAACGCATATATTCCCCCTGAAGTTAGTTTTAATGTAATCTTAAGAAGAGTTTTTGTGTATATTCAGAGCCTAAGGGAGAATTTTCCTTCCCCTAATATTATTTTTGTAGGGGATTTGAATTGTAAAATTTCCAATACAAGTATGTCTCTGTTTCAAGATAAAGACAAAGAAGAATCACATCATATTCCACAAGCTCTTCTTCCCGAGAAATCTAAAACAAATAGGCGCGGGAAGATGCTCCTTAAAGAACTTTTTGAAATGGAGGGGATTATAGTGAACAGAAGACTCCCCTCTGACTCTCCCGCAAATTTTACTCATAAGTCCCATCAGGGAGAATCAATATTAGATTACGTTATAGTCGAGAACTCTTCATTTTTTTTATTTAAGGATCTTAGGGTCATTGATACGGTTTTCAGCGACCAGAAATTACTCCTCCTCTCTACCATGAACATAACTCCTCAGAGTCCTGATCAATGGTCTGTAAACAGTGATCATGTAAGTTTCGAAGTAAAATCAGGAAGGTGTCATTGGAACCCTCAAGCTGAACAAAATCTGGAGAGCGTCCTTGATACTGCAATTGATGATCTTGCCAATTGGCAGGGTTCAGAAATGATGTGCTTCCAAGATTTTATGACGCTAATAACTTCACTTACTAAAAAACCGAATAGGAATAGGCGCTCTGCAACTACCTCTTGGCCCTTACGTGCCATTAATATAGAAATAAATAAACTAGTAAGGAAACAATATCTGAATAGAACTACCGAAAGAGCTAGTGAAGTAACCTTATTAAAAAGAAGGAGGAAAAGGTTGAAGGAAAAATTACGGAAAGATGAGGAGGATGAAATTTGGATTAAATTAAGAGAGGCTACTTTTAAAGGGGATATGAGAAAATGTTGGTCACTTATAGGTGATGGGTGTGGATCAAGAACTCGTCCACTCCCTATTTCCATAGATGAGCATATATGGGTGGAGTATGTTACATCCCTTTATGCAATAAACGGAATGTTATCATCTAATGTAGCAGTTAATGATAAGGATCAGCCTCTGATTCCCCTATCGGAAAAAGATATTAGAACAGCTATAAGGGAAATGCGTTCATCTGGCGCCATGGGGCCAGACGAATTACCTATTTCGGTAAGAAAACATAATAGCGAAAAATGGAGCAAGTTGTTATGCCCAGTGTTTAATGCTTGTTTTTGTAGCGGAAAGATAGTTCCATCATGGAAAGGTAGTATTTTAGTCCCCCTTTTTAAAAAGGGTGATCGATTAGTTCCCCAAAATTATCGCCAAATAGCTCTGTTAGACGCTATCGGCAAGGTTTTCGCTAGATGCCTCTTGAAACAAATTAATGACTGGGCAGTCCAGGCAAATATTCTCCCTCTAGAACAAACGGGATTCCGTAGAAATCATGGTACCCTGGATAATTTAACCGCTCTCCAGGTAATAACGGATAAATACGTCAAGGTTAGAGGTGGGGGAGTCTATGCTGCTTTCATAGACTTCTCCACGGCCTTTGACAGAGTTGATCGCCCACTATTGTGGAGGAAATTATCTGCTCTGGGTATGCCAGGCAAGCTTTTGCATCTAGTTCGGGAACTCCACTCTGAGACTTGGTGTAGAGTGTTGTTGGGGGGGAAAGAGGCCTCTCTCAAGTAATTCCAACAGCCAATGGTCTTAAACAGGGCTGTTTATTGGCACCCTTACTATTTTCCCTTTATGTTTGTGATCTCCCACAGTTCCTTTCCCTGAGTGAAGGAATAGCCCCTTCCCTAGGAGACAAACAGGTAGCATGTTTAATGTATGCAGACGACATACTTCTTCTTGATCTTACGCCTAAGGGCCTTAATAGTCGCCTGCATGCTTTGCATTTATTTTCTAAAGATCATCATTTGAAAATTAACATGTCTAAAAGCAAAGTACTGTGTTTCACGGGGAAGAAAAAAACTAAATTATGCAATTTCTGTTGGTTCTTAGGAAATGAGAAGTTGGAGGTTGTAAAAACTTATGTTTTTGTGGGAAAAATAGTCTGTGGCAATTTAAGTGACAAAGCACATATAGATGGTAACACCAGGAAAGCCATGTCCCAGGGGAAGGGACTGGGCGCTCTTTATAAATCCACTGGTAGAAGACACTTTGCCATTCTCCTGGAGGCATTTCGAGCGAAAATTCCCGCTTCCCTGCTCTATGCCACTGAACTGATAGATCTAAGTCAATGGGGTTTTTTGGATACCATTGAGGGTAGACTTTTACGCTGTTTATTGTCAGTCAACAATGCGTGCACAGTAGAAACCCTTAGACTTGAATTAGGCCTACGAAGCAGTTGGGCTCAGGCGCTGGCAGGAGTAATACGTTGGGTTTTTCATCTAGCCAAGTGCAACCCCGATACATTAAGATGCCTAATCAAAAAAGAATTATTGGGCCCTATGAATGAATATTCTTTACTTATAAAGAATTTTAGAAGGGCAGTTACGTTATTAAAATTGGAGGAATC
The DNA here is from genome assembly GCF_964261635.1 of Lissotriton helveticus. Classification (NCBI taxonomy): domain Eukaryota; kingdom Metazoa; phylum Chordata; class Amphibia; order Caudata; family Salamandridae; genus Lissotriton; species Lissotriton helveticus. Next base: position 401,382,900 of record NC_136069.1, on the reverse strand, counting down.
ATCGCTCTTTTTATTATCCTTGCATCAGCTAAAGCTGTCTTTAAAACGGGCAACATGGGAGTTAAGTTTTAAGAGGGACAGAGATATTGTTTGTACAAAGAAAGGTGTTACCGAGGTTGTTAATTCTTACTTATTTAAAAAGACACAACCCTATGCATCTTGGTCCCTCCCCCACGGCTTACGCCATTTTTGGTTTCTTTTAAGATACGATCTTCTCCCTCTAAACAAATTATTAGCCAGATGGCACGGTTGTTCCGATAAATGTAATTTATGCAGCGTTGATTCCTCAATTCAGGATATTTCCCATATCCTCTTTATATGTCCTGCCCTAAGGGCTCAGCGTCGAAAGTGGTTGAGACCAATATGTTTAAAGCTACGCATTTCTTCCTCTAAATCCCTATTGGACGCTATGTGCAACCCGCCTAATGAAATGTTTTGTCACAGAATTTTTAATTTTTTCAAATGTTTTTTGGTTTTATATTAATTATTATGATTGTATGAAAAATTTTGCTGTAATTGTATGCTTTTTATCTTTGTAAATATGTGGATCTCAGTTGAGTTCCAAATCATATGCAAATAAAATTGAATTGAAATACTTGTAACAAATGATGTTGTGGCCCTTTATACCAACATCCCTCAGGATGCATGCAACCAGTGAAGAAAATGAGAACAGCCTTTGAACAAAGATCAGGACCTTGGTGAAACCTTTCACCTTTATCAACGAGTGTGCGACAATGTCACTAAAGGACGAATTCAAAGACTAATTCTACCACCAAATATAGGGTATAAAGTACCGTCGCTCCCAGCCTTGCTTGTCTGTATATAGCTGATTTTGAGAGACAATACATCTTCTCTGATATGAACCCCTACAACACCCATATTTTACTGTGGTGATGCTATATAGAGAATATTATCATGTTTTGGCATGGGGACATTAATACCTGCCACAAGTTCTGTGTCTGGATTAATACATTGAATCCATTCGTGAGATTCACTAAAATAATCTCAAATAAGGGACTGTCTCTTTTTTTGGATCTTCTCATTGATCTTGGCGGAGGAAAACTGACCACCATCCCTTTCAGAAAATCTACAGATTGCAACAGCTTCCTCTAGTATAATAGTCATCATGTGAAGTCACTCTGAGATACCTTACCTTATGGACAGTTCCTTCACCTTTGATGTTACTGTAGTAACTTGAGAAACTATGACACCCAGGCAAAAGCCCTTAATATCAACCTTGGAACTAGTTATTATCCAGCCAAGACAGTTACTCAGGCATGGAAATGGCCAGGAACAATTACAAGGAAGCCCTGCTAGAACCATGGACAAGACCTGTTGATGATGTCATTACATGGCTGACCACCCTCACCCCCAGTTCTAACAAAATACAGAAGATCATAACGATACACTGGGCAATCCTGCATTCAGACTCTCTCAACATTGCACATCCACATTTTGCTTTTTGATGCAGCAAGAATATGAAAGATCTGTTGGTCCACACCAGACCCCGGGCAGGGACCCAGAAGTCTTTTATTTTAATGGGCATGCTGCCTGCAATATGGGAAGGTGGTTGCCAACCCCATTCTATCCCTGTAAGTAGCTTTGCACTTACAATGCAACCACACTGGATCTCTAACATGGAAGCACCATGACTAGGTCTAGTTTTGCTGAAGCACTGAACAGCTGATATGATTTAGCTGGCACTTGCATCCAATTTAATAACCTTTATAATGCCATCTCCCTGCCCTGACCTGCCACTTCCAGGCCGACAGAGAGGGGTAGGTTAAGGGTGCTACTACATTTGGGACCATGTGAGTACTATAATAGGGTTGGCTATAAGTCTGTCATTATTGACATTCTCTCCTTATGTGTCTATTGCCTACACATGTGCTTTTAGTTTTATCCTCAGTGACATGTGGTACTCTGCCTTGACCTGAGGAGCATTACTGAATTAATATATAGAATAAAATCCCTACTCCACCCCTATTGGAATATACTTCCTTAATTAATATGTTTGTATTGTGTTGTTTGTTTTATGAACACTATTTGTCACATTTTTGTCACCTGCTTGTTTTCTGTGCTTTTTGTGCACTAATCACATGTGGGAGACTTTAGCGCTCCTGGCATGCTGTGTCTATGTACTGAGAGATCTTTATATGTATGCCATACTGGGATTACTGTTCTAAAGTGTCTACCTGCAAGACCTACAGGTGACACCCGTATGAACTTGTGTAATTTGTAATCTTCTTTTTCTAGGTTGGACCATTCCTTCCCTTTTTCTGCATATTAAGTAGATATGGCAGACATTATTTACTTTGGGATGCAAAATGTTTGCAACATATCCCAAATAAATATAGGGTAGGGAGTCTGCCTGGTCCTGAAGAAATGCAGTGGGTGCATCCTGGGCCATAGAGGCGTAAAACATGTCAACCCTACAACACTCTTAGTGACACTGTCATGGTCATTGAATTTAATTTGACAGCACTCGCTCTTTCGTTTTTATCTCTGCCAAGAGGACCACTTCATTCAAATTGGATAGGTACTCCTTAGCAGCAGCGCCAGCACTGATCTGAGGTAGGCAGGTGGGGGCGGGAGTGGGTAGGACATGGAAAGTAGGGGGCAGGAGGGGGAAGGACCTCTCACCGATTCCTCACCTCCGTAGTCCTCCCTGGCTGGGCCTTACCGGAAGCACACCCAGGCGACCAGTCAGCCAATCGCAATGCTGCCTTAGCAGCTTTGTGATTGGTCTATGCGCTGTGTTTCAGCACTTAGGTGTTGACTGGGGGCCTGGGCATTTTATTCATGTAGGCTGAAATACAGCCTGCATGGAGAACATGCAAAGTGTGCAAGAAGACTGGCCAAGCAGTCACTGTGCACTTTAGGGGGATGCTATCATTCTTCCCCTGACCCCCCAACGCAAACCAGACGGAAGTAGGATAAAATAAAATTATACTATCACGTGTTATTATATTTTGTTTTCCATTTGTGTCATTGCTAATAAGCAGTGGGGTGATGCTCCTCCACCTTAGAGGAGAAGCCGTCACTGCTCCATAGGCAGTTTAAATTTACACAGTACTTTATTCAATGCACCACCCTACACTTACTATTTCCTCACTCATCATTATGGCAAAAATAGAAGATCTCCTATAAACATCCCCTGTGGAACCTGTTGGTCATTACAGCACTGGTTGCATGAGGAGCAAGCCCAATGATAAAGCATGACACCTATTTGGGTGTATGAGGGGTCTATCGTCTGATCATTAGGATGCCCCCTTTCTTTAGGGTTCCAACCTTTATTTCCTCAGCATTTTCTATTTCTATAGGAACAGCCCTCTATTCATGTGTGACAATAGTTGAATAATCAAAATAGAAGAATATCCATAACAATAGTAATGACAATATACCTCACAAATCACATATGAAAGGGATGATAATTGAAGAGGTAGGCTATTAGAGGGAGGGGGAGGGGCTGTATGGTGCAGGATTTTTATAGCCATCTTGAGCCCATCTTTTAATTCAAATCTCTCCTATTTGATATGGTTTCACAGGATGGATTTTTATTTCCATAATTGTTTTTTTCACAATTGAAAGGACGTTGTAGGCAGGCAGATGTTGGCTGATAACTAGGGACCAAATATATATAAATTTCATGTTGGATCAAGATTATTTTTGGGATAGAGTTTATTTGAAATAGGGAAAGGGGTCTGTGTGTTTGCAGTGAGTCTAAGTCATTGGGCACTGGGTACCCTCTGGCACAAAATAATGTGTGATAGTTTAGGGGTACAAAGCCAGCTTAGAGTGAAAAAAAGCTGCCTACATTACATGAACTAGTTTTGCTGTTTTATAATGATATAATACCCAATTAACAACTCCCATGTTGATTTAAATTCATAGCCATTTTGAATACCTGTGCTGTACCTATCCATCTGTTCAGGCCTTCCCACGTTCAAAGTTCCCCTACCTCACTTTCCTACTTGGAACCGAAAAGTGAGAATACAGAATCTAATTAGCTCAGCAAGAAAGCTCCCTCCATGTGTCTTAGTTTCAAGGCCTGTTTCCACACAACTCATGAGAAAGCTGAGCATCTGCCTTCTCCCATGGTGAACATTTTGGATTCTGTCACATGAACTTTGTACGTTTTTGAACAAAATATATGGTCTTCCCCCAAATTTTTTGTCTTCCTCCCTCCATTTTTGTTGATCTAATTTTTGCTGGTCTTAGAGCTCTGCGTACTTTACCACTGCTAATCAGTGCTAAAGTGAATGTGCTCACTCCTTACAACATGATAACATTGGCTTACCCCAACTGGCATATTTCATTTACGTGCAAGTCCCTAGTAAAGTGGCACTGCATGTGCCCAAGCCCTGTAAATAGAATGCTACCTGTGGACCTGCAGCACTGATTGTGCGACCCACTTAAGCAGTCCTTTAAAGATGTGTGAGGCCTGTCATTGCAGCCTATGTGTGCAGTTTTAACTGCTATTTCAACCTGGCAAACCTTTTGCTAGACCCAAACCTTCCTTTTGCAGACATATGTCACCCCTAGGGTAGGCCTTGGACAATCCAGAGGGCAGGGTGCAGTGTTTTAAAAAGTTAGACAAGTACAAAAACTCTTAAATTCCTTTTGAGATACTGCAAGGCCTACCTCTCCTATAAGATAACATTGGAGTTATTTTATTACATTAAAAAAACTGTAATTTCCAGATGGGAGGAAGGAACCAGCTCCTATTTGGTGTATTTAAAATTTTAATGGAAAATCCTCTCTTATGGAAGAGTCGGATTTTAAATTCCAACATTGAAAAAAAGCCACTTTTAGAAAGGTAGAAATAATTGGTTGTTATTGCTGTAATCTGGAGAAAGAAAATTCAATCAAAAGAATGTGAAACAAAAAGATAACCAAATTTCTGTTAACTTTTAAACAAAGGGCCCTGGTTAATTGTTACTGTTATTTATGCTACAATGTAATTAATAACTGATGGGATTGATTCCCAAAAAAAGAAGAACATCTAGGACGTTTTGGCTGGATATCTGTGAATTGCAGACTTTTTGCAATACTCCCATTTTGCAAAGCTCCCAGGCAAATGCATGGCAAAAATATGACATTTGTTATTTTCCTTGTGTACTTCTATCAGTTGGAGCTCTAAGTCTGTAGATTGTCTACTTAAACATTTGTTTTCAACGTTTTTCACCACACCCAAAAAAATCCCTTGTGGAAACAATTAATTCTCCTACATGCTGGCTCGGAAAAAAATGTAAGAGTTTCGCCCACTCATTGCACCCCCAAATGGATACTTATAGTATAGGGGTCATGAGTGGGGAAATCAAGTTTACAATCTTTGTGGGATTGTGTAATGTTGGTGTCATTGCCACTAGCCATTGTCATTGCTAACTTCCATTTCACTCCCATCAGCAACATCCTGATACCGGCTCCAACCCACAATTTGTACTCGGTGCCATTTGCACCCCTAGAAATCAACAGATCCTGTGAGTCTGTATTAGTCATTTTCATCTGTACATTCTTCTTCTTTCAGGAGTGCAAAACATGTAACGACTTGGCTACATCTCATGAAGTGAGCACTACAAGTTCTAATTTAAGACACAGGGCTGTCACCAGCACTAGAAGGGCTAGTTTTAGACAGGTCTCTACCACATAATTTAGCTAACTGTTGACTTAACTGGTTAAACAGCAAGAGTAACAGTATTTAACAACCTTTGATAGTGGTAAATAGTTGTAAATCACTGGAACTATAAACGAATATGCTGCATTGGCTGTAAAGGCAGCAGCATTTAGTGGTATCTCTTGAGTAAACATTAGAATGTGGCACAATAACTCAAATAAAGTGAGCTTCACAACTAGAACATAACAGGGCATGATGCAACAAAATACTTAAAACAAATATAACACAACAGAACTTTAATACAACATCAACACAATGCAATAAGCAGCACAAATACATAACAGCATAAAAACAACAAACATCAACATCACAACAAAATGTAACACAACAAATATTACAAGCAACATTAAAATGAAAAGATCACATAAGGGGCGTATAAGTACTGAAACTGTTTGCATGCCATATTACTATTGAAACAGTGTTTGCATTAAACACTGTTTTCCTCACCATCAAAGATATGTAATTGTGCCAGTGAAAAATATTTTGTAATCTAGCCTATGGTCTCTATCACAGTTGAGGGTTGACTGTTAACATAAACTAATAGAAGAGCTGAAACATTTACAACCTTGTTAGTGATGGATGATAGCTTGTCACAGGAACTTTAAAGGCAGTGATACTTTTGGGTCTACGAGTGTAGTAGCATTTATTGATATTTCTGAAGTAAACACAATAAATAACATAGAAAAAGGCAACATAAGAACACAATTAAAACATTACAACACAGCAACACTGTAAAAAACACCACATCAGATTGCAATAATGCAGCACAAAAACAGAGCAACACAAAAAACAACATGAAATATCACTGCCACAACAAAATGTCACCCAACACCACCTTTTCACCCACTTCAACTTTTGGAAATCTTCTATGTTACTACGATGCTAAAAGGCATTGGGAAGAAGCACTGCCTTAATTTACCGACAGGGGCATGATATTACACCAGTCCAAATTGTTTTGTCATCTGGCCATTCGGTCTCTTAATTGCAATACAGCCCACTTCCCAAGTGGATGCTTTTATGAATTTGGAAATATTTATAGCAACCTTTTTTAGGTGCATATCACAGTTATTTATGTGGTTGAACCTAATTTATTGGAGAAACACGCCGCTTTGTGCTGGAGACATTTCTGCCACATCTGGGATTTCAAACATGCTTCTCTATACTTCAAGTTTGAACTGTCACACTATCCACTGCATTGCTTACTTGTAAACTTTGCTTATTTTGGCCCTTATCTAATACTTTCAATGCTCTTGAGATTGGTGATAAATCTACAAACCGTAGGCATGTAATTATTATTAGAAGCATATAATTATCTGTCATTAGACACACATCAGTACAGCTAATGTGGATGACTAGACTAGGCAGAAATTGGAAACCGTACCACTGGCAGCGTGTCTGCTAATTTAGAATATCCAAGCAACAGGAGATGAAAAATACGAGTTATTTTTATGTTCTAATGATTTCATTTCATGTTCATAATAGCCCCTCTCGCATACATTAAGCAAATTAAGCATAGGATAGAAAAAAACATATGATATCAAGTTTGACAAATTAATATTTAAATTTTTTGTGAAAAAAATAATATTTTCATTATGTTCTTTTACAAGATTACTGGTGAGTTGTCCAGGAGGTATTTCAGGTTCGGTGCAGATAACTTCCAAATACTCATAGTTCCAAATTGTTGTTGGGGCATATTATACAAAGCACCCCCAGGGTATTTTAGCATTAAAGAAGAGAACAAAAGCACTTTACAAGAGTCTCGTCTGGCCCGATGTAAAATAGGAAATCATTTGGTTTTCATGAAAGTGCTATAATTCAGACATGGTCACAGAGTTTACAAGGCTGTGCAGCTCGTGCCCCGATTGTGCAACATGAGACAAGTTCACACCTGCACTATGAAAAGTGCATTTGCTATGGGAGGATGCAAAGCACCGCAGTGCAAAATGTGACAATGTATCCTATCTGTAATGCTCCCCCCGGCATCTAGGTTACAATGCAATGCAAGCAGTGGAGAACAGGAGTACAGTGTCATCGTTAGTTGAAGCTCTATCATTTCAAACAAAGGGGCCCATTAGGAAAGTCCGCCCGCCATCCTGTCGTGGGAAGGGACCGTCCGCCATAAGGGCGGGGGTCCCATGTGTGGAATTAGGATGCACCTGCCACAGTGGCGGGTGCATCCCGCATTTTTAACAATGCGGCGGGCGGTGCTGAAAGCACCGCCCGTCGCAATGCTAAAAATGCATGTTGTGCATTTCAAGGAACAACATGACAGGCACCACGCGGTGCCTGCCAAGTTGTACTTTGAAACGCAGGGGGATTTCATAGGTACCCCCCATGTGGACCCCCACACCCTCTTCACCCTGGGGGCCTGCAGCGAGGCCCCAAAGCAAAGACCGTATGCCTTTCCATGGCAGTATTGGCATAGGACCACAGGCATCGTAATATGGTTGGCGGTGTCTCGCAGACACCGCCACCATATGTACGCACTTTTTCCGTCCGTGACCTCCATGGGCACTATCAGGGCAGTCAGCAAACCCACAATCTGGGATCTATCTGGGGTACGGCGAAAGAGAAGATTGCACACATTATGACCCAAGAGGCCCAAATCCTTGCCTTGAAGCACCATATCCTCACAGGAACATTGGAAGAGCTCAATCATCAACTAGCGGTGGCAAGAGATGCAATTAGACAAATGTCCCTGAAAGAGGCCCAGTAATGCTGGAGGGCATCAACTGGGCGGGTGTCTCAGCACAGCAACAAGTCTGAGAAGCTCCTTTATTTGCTGGCCTCTAAAGAGATTGCCTCCAGAGTGGTCCCCTGCATTACGGACGCTAAGGGCAGTCTCAGAGTCTGCACCACTGACTGACTACGTGTGTTTGCCAACTTCTACCAAAAGTTGTATGCCCATAGGCCAGCACCCTGCTGGAGGTGGCACACCTACTTCTGCCCGAGAACCCTCTTCCATCGATACCCCAATTGCTAGCCCGAGACTGGAACCAGCCAATAACTCTTGAGCATGCCCTCTGGTATAACACTGGACCCAGATAGGCTTCCCATTGAATAGTACCAAAGTTTCCATACCACACTGGTCCATCACACCTGTTGGCCATGCATACCGAAGCAGGTGCCTTTCCCCGGAGCTAGACAGGGCCTCAGTCATGGTTATTCAAAAAGCAGGGCAAACCTTAAACTGATGCTCCTAGTAAAGGCTCATAACTCTTTTAAACTCCAAAATGAAAGTATTCACAAAAGTCTTGGCCAGTTGGCTGCAACTGACCCTGCCTTAGTCGACCCATCCAGTTCAATGTGACTTCATGCCGGCCCGCAGTACATGACTGTGACTGAATCCATAGAGCCCAGTTGGCCCTGTTCCAAGCATATCACCTTCACCACCCCGTGGGCTTTCTTTAAATAGACATCAAGAAGGCCTTCAACACACTCAATTGTTCTCCCTGAGCATGGTCTTAAAGCATGCGGGTCTCGGACCTTATCTTTGCAGGCATATTAAGCTTTTGTACTCTCATCCGATGGAGCAGTTCCAAATAAACAGGTCACTCTCCTTCCCCTTTCCTATTTGTAGAGGCACCCATGAAGGTTGCCCTCTCTCCCCCTCCTCTTTGACCTGGCCATTAAACCCATGGCGCTCTGCTTCGCTCAAGTGCAGGGATGGTCGTGGGATGGTGGTCCTAAGGAAAGAATTGCACTTTATGCAGATGACGTCCTGCTTTTCTTGATAAACCCCCAGTCCTTTGGACTCCACAGGCTCGAACTACTGGGCATATATCAGGAGCACCTAGTGCCACATAAACAAAGAGGAGTCAATTTTTTCGTCTCCCACCACACATTAGCCATCAGACTACACAACGCTGGCATAGAGGGAACAGCCCTCTAATGGATCCGATCATTCCTCACTGGAAGAAGCCAAAGGATCAGACTGCCACCCTTCCTCTCCGATCCCTGCGATCCCTGCGGAGTCCACAAAGGTCGCCTCTGAGCCCAACCCTCTTCAACATCTATATGGCCCCCCTGGCTGCCATCGTCTGACAACACGGCCTCAGCATCGTAACCTACGCCAATGATACCCTGCTCACACTCTCCCGCAGCAAACACCCCACCACACCAAACTCAACTTCCAGAAAGGTATGCAAGACGTCACAGTGTGGATGACCAACAGCTGCCTTAAACTCAACGCCGAGAAGACAGAAGTCCTCGTCCTTGGAACCACCCCCTATGCATGGGACCACACCTGGTGGCCGACCGCCCTCGGAAGCCCACTTACCCCCACAGACCACACCAAGACCTCAGCATCATACTCAACTCATCTATCACCATGAACCAACAGGTCAATGTAATCACCTCCAGCTGCCTCAACACACTCCAAATCCTCCGCAAATCCTCTGCAAGACCTTCAAATGGATCCCCCATGAGTCAAGAAAGATGGTCACCCGTGCACTCATCACCGGCATCAACAAGTCCCTACTTCGCAGACTCCAGACAATACAGAACACCATTGCCAGACGCATCCTAGGCATCCCCAAACACAAACATACCAGCAAGCACTTACGAAGACTACACTGTCCACCCATGGAGAAAAGAGTCACTTTCAAGATCCTCACCCAGACCTACAAATGCCCACACAACAACGGGCCAAAATACCTCAACAACAGAATGAACTTCAACGTACCCAAGAGAAACCTCCGATCTACTAACCTCGCTCTGGCCGAAACCCTGCGCATTCATAGAGCCAGAGCAGGCGGAAGATACTTCTCCCACATTGCAGCCAAGACCTGTAACGAGCTACCGGCAGACATCAGACGCGCCCCTTCCCTGAACACCTTCAGGAAGACCCTTAAGACCTGGCTGTTTGACTAAGCAGACCTGCTGACCCCCCGTTCTCCCCAGCACCTTGGGCCCCCTACGGGTGAGTAGCGTGCATATAATCCCCCTGATTGATTGATCAATGAATGAAGGATTTTGGGTTAAAATTTAATACACATTGTGAATGGTTTGCAGAGGTGAAGTTTGTACCTCATGTGTGTACAGGATTACCTCATAGAGGATTGCTGTTAGTTATAGACCAAACACGAAACTCTGAATTTGGGGGTTGGAAGGAAAACACGATTATGTGTAGTAGTATGTAATTCTTTGTGTAATTATTCATTGGGATTATTCATGTGTGTATAGATATATGTCATGTATTATTTCGAGTATACATACATTTGAAAACAATTAAAGGAATGTACTAATTGTTCCAATTTGGAATCAGAGTTGGCATGTATCTTACTATGAATATATACAAATAGATAGGGAGAGTGTACCATAGAATAGGATTGAATTTATTGTGTCCTATTGTTAATGTTAATATATTAATTCCTCCACAACACTGTTTTTGAATCTTTGGGTTACGGAACAACCATTAAGCGATCATAACAGTATCCATATATCATTGCTGTGTTGGGGCAACAAAAAACTAGATGACAATAATTGTGTCGTCAATGCCATTGCCACTAGAACAAATGGGATGAGAATCAAATGGTCTGGAATTGACCCCCAATTGAAACATCTAGAGGTGGTGACTAAATGTTGTGTAGAAATTGAGAAGTGTTTGAGTGATGATGCCAATGTCTGTAACATAATTGATGATTTTGTTAAAAATGAATGTGACCATTGAAGAGATTTTTACTAGGAACACTGGTACGAGGAGGGCCGGGAAAGTAGGTTGGTTTGATGGGGATTGTACACGGTCCCTGCAAGCATTAAAACAAGTTTTGAGCATTAAACCCCGCAACAATGAAACTATAAAATTGCTACGTTCAGATTACAAGGCAACGATTTTAAATAGGAAGAAATGCCTTCAGGATGAGGCTTGGACTAATCTTAATTTTGCAGCAGAAACAAATAACTGTAAACTTTATTGGGAAACTATTAACAGTCCTTTTTTAAAATCAGATAGTATTCCCGAATTGACATCTCATGTTGGAAGTTATGCATGGATTGAGCATTTTTCGCAGATTTTTAATTCAGCCAGGAATAGCCTAGGCTTCTTAGTACCCGTAACTCCTACCTGGTATCCATTACCACTGCTGATTAATTTAGACGAGGTTTATGATGGTCTAATTGATAGTAAAGGTGGTAAAGCTTCTGGACCGGATGGAGGTCCCATAGACCTCTATAAAACAGAGATGGATCTATGGGCCCCCATTCTAACGAGGGTTTTCAACATGGCAGCAGAGGGACAGATCCCAATAACTTGGGGACAATCGATAATAGTACCACTTTTCAAAAAAGGATCCAGGTCCGAGGCGAGTAACTACCGTCCCATCTCCTTGCTAGATGTTTCTATCAAGGTGATGAGCAGAGTTCTGCTAAGGAGGCTGGAAACCTGGGCTGAAGAGCAAGATATTTTAACGAGGGTACAATATGGTTTTAGGTAGGGCCTAGGTACCTTGGAGCAGTGTGCCAGCCTCGAACTTTTGATAAATAAATATACTGTCGCGAAGGAGGGGAATTTATTTGTCTGCTTCGCAGACTTAAGCAGCGCTTTTGACCTTGTGGACCATGTTACATTATGAAGGATCCTATTCGACTTAGGCGCTCCTTATGAAATAGTGCATTTTCTAGGGAGGCTTTACGAAACGCTGTCCTGTAAAGTCCGATGCGGCCCGTCCGGAGAATGTACTCCTTTTTTTAAAGTTACCAGAGGCATACGCCAGGGGTGTGTATTAGCCCCCCTTCTATTTTCATTATTTATCAATCAAATAGATTCAACCCTTGGCCAAATCCCTGCAGATGCCCCGCGTATCGATGGTAAGGTGGTGCCCATTCTTTTATATGCAGACGACGCTGTTTTAATATCCCGTACAAAAATTGGATTACAGCGCCTAATAGACAACTTTGTTGAATTTATCAAGGACAGGAAACTAAAGATTAATAAAAGTAAGACTGTTGCCATGGTATGTGGCAAGAAATCTAACCTAATAAGCTCCTTTTTTATTGACAACGAGAAGCTGCTAACTGTACAGAAATTTTGTTATCTTGGAATAACATTTTCAAATGACGGGAAATGGATACATGAATTTAATAATATAGGTTTGAAGATGATTAGGAATACGAACAGCGTCTTCATATTTTCCCAAAAATTGGGGGGCACCAGAAGAATTAAGGACCTGGTAACCATTTACAATGCCAGATGTGTTTCATCAGCACTGTATGGGGCAGGAATCTGGGGTTACTGCGAGGGAAAGACTATGCAACGTGACGAAAATAAATTCTTAAAGAGAGTATTGTGTGTCCCCCAATCTGCATCTACTCTATTGGTGCATGAAGAAGTAGGTATAAATTACATTACAGATCTTGCAGCTCTGCATCCTCTAACATTATGGCGATCTATCTGGGTAAAACCTGAAACGTTGTTTACCCAACAAATAATAAGAGATTGCCTAAAATTGGATTATTTTCTTTGTATACCATGGTTGAAATATATCCATCACTGGTACCGTACCTTATTTAATAATGACATTTTGTTAAGTCCAGATTTCGCAGCCTCTATCTCTAAGAAGGAATTAAAGGAGAAATTTCTATCTTATAAGAGTGAGAAAAGAGCAAGGCAGTCAAGGACGCTGTCTACGGTTGTTTTCTACCAAGTGCTTGATTTAAATAAAGGTTTTCAATCTTATCTGTCTATGGTCACACTCAATACACATCGATTTGTCTTAACACGTCTTAGATTGGGCACCGTACATCACCTGGTGACATTTCCTGTCATGCGAACTGGCTCAAACTCTGTTTGCCCCTGTTCTCTAACTTCAAGGCAAAGCTGCTGTCATTTTGTATTGTTTTGTAAATTTTTATCACTTTTTAAGGATTTTTTATCTTAAGCCAATTTTTTTAAAGTTTAATGCACAATCCACGAAACTTGCAATGAAATTAATTATGTGTCTAGAAAATCCGGACATTTGTTTTTCGGTTGCTATGTATATAATGAAATGTATAGATGCCAGGAAATCTATTAATTTTTAACTTGGCAATCAGCAACCAGCTGTAATATATAAACTATGCACTGGCCCTGTTGACATCTTCTTCTTTTTTAAAGGCTTATAGTATTTGTATTTGTATATAGTTGTGTGTTTCAGCTGCTGTTTTGGCAAGGTTTTTTTTTTTTACTCTATTGGTGGAATGTGTATTTAGACCTTATATTCCTCAAACAATACGTAGCACTTTTGCACTTTATGGACGCTTCTCTGTACAAGAATATTTAGTGTCTTTTTAGGTGGCTTTATTTGCATATATGTATTATTGAGCCTTTTAATCATTGTAATTGTAGTTTTATTTCTTGTCTGTGCTTCTATGGATTGTTATGACAACCCGAATAAAAGCTTTTGAACTGAACTGAACTGAATAGTGTGATGTGCATTCCGGTCAGCAAAGCATAATCGCTAACAGTCCAGATGCGGCCAGATTCGAGTGTCTGCTCTTGGCAATTCACTATCCCTGCACAATGCCTGGCCTTCCAGTAGCTGGGAATCTATATCTCTGTGCTTCCTGAACTGACATGGAGCCTTAACCTGAAGTGTGATATTCAGAGAAGGGGCGCCTACCCCAACACGTCCTTGGGCGGGTGACTCTCTTCAAAAGGATGGCGTTGCCTTGTTTCCTTTATATTCTCTAAAATGTTCCCCTCCCTCATCCCACCCCATGGTTTACATCGCTTAATTCCATCCTTCGTCTCTTACACTTGGCCTAGGGCTGCCCCCGTATTGCTTTAGATTGTTGCAGCCAATCCCCCTAAGACGGCAGAATGGGAATGGCAGACTTACATGGCTACTATATAGCTTCCCAGGTAATTGTGATCAATGACTGGCTTAAGAGGAGCTGGGACGACGAGACCTACTCGGCAGAGCTGGCCCTGTTGGGACTCGACCGAATTATGGGTATCTTTTATGGCGCTACAATCTCTCAATGCCTCCAGGGAATTACACAGGTGGTCTTCCTGAAATGTAGGGCAGAGCTCCAACTTACGGGCTGGGACTATAGACTGATGCATATGACTCCTCTCTGGCAGGAATGTTGCTGCATCACACACAAGGCCTTGAGGGGTTTGTGAAATGAGACCGGATAGGAATCACTCAGCTTGGAGATGTCTGGTTGGGGAATCACATTCAGATGTTTCAAGACCAACAGGAGCAGTATCAACTCTCATGTATTCAATTTCACAAGTGCTTGCATTTATCCCACACCGTTGCAGCTCACATCTTCTTAGATACTGGCATTTCAGACTTTGGCTACCTGGAAGCTAAACAACTAACTGGGAAGCTCCCCAATGGCACAATTTCACAAGTTTACCACTCCCAGGTCATCAACACCCCTGATGGGTTTACACAACTGAAACAGAGGTGGGAGGCATGGGTGGGGGACTTGTGCAATAGAGAATTAAGATACTGTGAGAGGCCCACTCTGGAATTAGCCTTCTCCACATGTTTCAGGTTGATCCAACTAAACTATCAACATCTAACCTACATAACTCCTCAGCGGCTTTCGCAGGAGGGCAAGATTCCCCAAGTCAGTTGCTTCCACTGCTTGTCGCCTATCACAGACTTTTTCCACATAGTCTGGTCATGCCTAATGATGACACGGTACTGATGGGGGATTGAGCGGGAATTCTAGTCAGTCCCGGCCAGACCCTGAGACCTCACCCCTAGAGTCGCCCTTCTGGGCTTTTCCGGAGGATTTGGGGCGACTGAGACTGGAGCGTTTGTTCATAGGAGTTTCCATACTGGTTGCCAAGAGAGGCATTGCCAGAAGGATGGAAATCCAAGAACTCTCCATCAGTGGCTGCTTGGTGGGTGAAGGTGCTCAGCAAGATCACTGTATTTATACTGCCGGGGCTTGGCCACAGAAACGTGGAAAGCTCTGGGACAAATGTTGGGAAGATCACGGTTTGGTTCTTCATGACTGATCAACTTATGCACGTGTAATTTTGTAATGTTTCTGATACAGTTGTTTTGACTGTACTGTAATTTGTGTTTTACATTACAACAATAAACTTGGTTACAAAAAAAATATTCTAGTGAAAGTTCTGCCTTGAAAAGGTCAAGTATTGATTGCTTTGTTCTTTGAGTTGTATATTGGATACACAAAAGCCTTAAACAGAACCTGAGTTCGAGGAAGTAAATTCGTTGCCAATCATTTTTATTAGTCATCTAGGTTTCACTTTCATGCATTGTCACAGAAAAAACCATTGCTTTGACGATTTATACCTTTGTTGTCAGCAAGATGTCTTTGCTCTTTCTCACTCTGTCCAGGATCACCATCTGAACTTAACTGCAATCCTAAAAAAATTAAGTCTTTGATCATCTCTAGGTCTTCATTTTCTATTCTTAGACTTTTTAAGATTCCTGTTAACATGATTTTAGTCTTTTGCACAATTAGTTTTAGTCCAGTTGCAGCGCTATTTTCTTGACAGTCATTGCTTTGAGATCTTTTGCACTTTGTGCAAACATTTTTGTGTCATCAGCATGCCACAGGTTGTTGATTTTTCTTCATCCAATTTCGATACTAATCTGAAAGTCATTGAGTCTGTATGTTTGCACAATTTGCTCAGCGCAGAAATTGAACAAATATGGTGACAGGATACAACGTTATCAAACATCTTTTGCAACATTAAACCACTCTGCTTCTCCATAATCGGTTCTCACTGTCTCTTCTTAGCCTACAGATTCCTCATGAAGCTGATTAGGTGGTTGGCACACCGAGTCTTTTAATACATTCCACAATTTTCCATGATCAACTCCGTCGAAAAAGAGATTCTTATGAAATTCTCTGGCTTTATTAATCATCATATTAAAGACCTGATCACACTTTCTGCTATGAGTTTCCATGCCCATTTAACATTGCTTTTTAGAGTATTAGGCTCCAGCTCTGAGATTTGATCTGCAAACATCTCTGAAATAATTTGATCTCACTTGCATAGTTCTTCTGTATATTCGATCTAGCTTCTTTTTATGTTTTCTGCGTTCAAGAGATCTTTTCCTTCTTTGTCCTTCAATGTTCCAATGTGTGGGCGGAATTTCTCCTTTATCTCCATCCTCTTCCTAATGGGGTCTCTTGTTATGTCTCTCTGATTGTTAATTTCAATCTATTGGCATTCTACGTCATATATTCTTCCTTATCCTTCTTCACCTTTTGCTGAAATTCAGAATTTCGCCTGGCAATTGTATTTCTGATACCAGTGACCTTTCTCTGCTTTCTTTGTCTTGCTATTTCCAGCATTTAATTGGAGAGCCAATTTGCGTTCCGCTTGTGTTTCGCTTAGGGAATCTTTTTCTTGCCCTCTTTGAGTGTAATATCACAAATTTCTCACCCCAGAGCTCATTTAGGACCAGATGTAGGTAGCCTAATACTGGTCGGTAACGGCCGAAAATACCGAATTTCAGCCGTTACCGACCGGTATTAGGCTTTTCAGGTGTAGGAGGCCAAATTGAAGGATTCGGTAATTTACCGAATCGGTAACTTAAGGAATCACTAAATTACCGAATTCCTAAATACCGATTCAGTAATTTACCGAATCCCTAATGTAGGGAGCAATGGAAAGAGTGCTTTTGTCATTTAAGGATTCGTTATTTACCACCAACTACAAGTTGGTGGTAAATATCGAAAACCTGTGAAAAAGCAAATTTGTGCTTTTTCAAAAGTGCCACGTGGCAGACATACATGCCCTTAGGGCATGTATGTGTGTCACATGTGCACCCATGCACTATTCAGAGGTGCAACAGGGTGTCAATGTGACACCCTGCCATCCTTGTAAGTCTTCCCCCTATTACCGATTCGGTATTTACCGAATCGATATTTCCCATTCTTTCCTATGGGCCTCCAGGCCCATAGGAATGAATAGGGAATACCGAATCGGTAAATACCGAATCGGTATTTACCGAACTTTACTGATTCTGTAAAAATTACCGAATCGATACCTACATACCATTTACCGATTCTAAAATACCGAATCTGAAAAATTCGGTATTTTAGAATCGGTAAATGGTATTTACCGACATATGGCCCATAGTTATTTTTTTGTTTAAGTTGAGAAAGTTGTGTTAAGTTATGTTAGGAGGATTTTTAGAGTGCCCTTATCATCTCAGGGGTATCCAGGCGCTGAAAACATTTAAAAGGTTTTCCACAGCAATGAGATAAAGGTCCATGGTATAGGGGCCTTCTTGGTTTTCTTTCGTTTTTTTGTTCCACGTCTGGTATTAATAGTTCATGGTCTGGGCCACAATCTGCTCATGTGTGTTTTATTCTGACAGTACTGAGCTTTTCCACCTTCTGCTGTAGAGTATGTAGTTGATTTGGTTTTTGGTGTTACAACAAAGGTGAGGTCCATGCATACAGGCTTGCTTGTACCACATGTTCATAACGCAAATCTCTATCTGTCTGGTTCTGTTAGTTTAATCCCTCCGTATTCGATTATTTGCATTGGTAAGTATGCATGTTATGAATAAGTGAAGTTTTTCTTAATCAATTAGTGTCTAGTTCTTCCTCAACATATTTTTTGAGTGGGTAGGTGTAATTGTCAGCTTATAGCTAACCATCCTGTTTCCCATGGTGAGCCATTTGACTTCAGTCTGAGCTAATGTAGTTATATCATCCACTGGCGACCGACTGAACTAGTCATTATTTGTCTTAAACCCCTGGACCTGTTAATGCAATAACCACATTGGTATTCGCCTCCTTCTTCTCTTTCTCTTTATCTAACTCCTCAAAACATAGCATAGTCAAAAAGCTAGATTTGAGGGAGGTCCTGTACAATGGACACCATCTTTTGATAAGGAACAAAATATCTCTGAAAAGATATCTGGGTTATCATTGTTTCATACAGGACCCTGTATCATCATAATGATGTGAGGATTTCAATTTGCTATCAATGACCTATTTCTACATACATTTTATATTATGCCAGTAAAATACATTGACTTTAAATATGTAGAGTTCAAGATTTATTTTGCATTTTATAGAGCCATTTTCCTCTGGCTGGTAATTTATTTTTCACTATCTAACCTCTCTGAGGAGGCATAGTCAAAATAGTAATCATGCATGAAGAGACCGTTTAACCAGCCACTACCAACCAGGCAATAAGATAACACTTGACTCTTTGTTTTTCCATTAGCAACTATTTTACAACAAGTAATTTAACACACATATATGCTAATATTCATTTAGATATCTAACTTTAAATAATGTTTCTCTATGTAGAAAATATTTGCTGTCATGATAAAAAAACTTTCTTTCCATGTCCTTCAATATAGGGACGTGTCTCTTTACTATTTCTGCCTTGAAAACATATGTACTTCTGCCTTTGATAGCAGTAAATGTATGTGCGGTTTCAGGGTGAAAATATACTTGCAAATTGTTCGTGATTCCATACAGATCTACACTTTTTTCAATTTTATCTGTGGTCCGAACCCGAAATGCTCACACATCTAACCCTGCTACCAAATTTAAATATTCAGGAATACTGCATTCAAAAACACAAGTTTCGCACAAAAAAATATGTGAGCAAAAGTTGGAATTTTGCACATCTAATTTGAAGTACATGCAGAAAATGCTTCAGGAAAGGGGCCTGTAGACATTATTTTAAGAGACATGCTAATAATGCTAATAATCATACTGCTAGTTGGCCGTATGATACTTATTCCAATTTCATAGTCGAAGAGAAATTAATTGCTCAGTTAATTAAAACCATCACAATAAAATACCATTAGGATAAAAAAAAGTATTAAAATCATCAGTACTTACTCTTTAGTGAAAATGAGTACACTCCATTATTTCAAGTTCCTGCCATAAACATTTCATTATGCTTATGCTAGTAGTGGGCCACCTTCTGCCTTTGTGAAAATTCATTAATTCCTAGTTGAATCACCAGTATATTCACCAAACACTGTTTCCTCCTTTAATAGTAAAAGATACTATTTGTCTTATATTTCCACAATTATTCGTTTTTGTTTTATAGTATTGACAAAAAACAGTCTGCAATGCCAAATTTAAAAATGCAAATAAAAAATTTAAAAATGCAAATAATGTAAAAGCAATCACAAGCTTTGATTACAACATTCACCAGAATGTATAACAATCACAAGCAATAGGTGGGAATAATTCTGACAGTAATGCAGATTTTCCACATTGGTAAATTTGCTAGCCGGTAGGTGTGTGGGCAGGACATCCTTGTGTAGGTATACCTGTGAAAGTTGATGAACACCTACAAACTCTTAGGTTTTGATATATCAATTTGCAGGTTTATTTTCCACTCTGGGAACACAAAACACGCTACTTATTTCAAGGGCAAGAGAAAGTGTGTTTCAGGGTGGGAATGGTCAAAGAACACCCCTATTTGTAATGGTGATGTAGGAGAAATATCTCCTTAATGAGGACAAATGTTTTCACCATGGAAGAACACAAAAGTTTATTTGTGAATTTGTGAGCTTGGGTTATATTTACGCATTCAGAAAATTCCACAAGTAAAATTTATCAAGCAGAAAGATATAGCTGTTCTCATCCCTTCATCTGACATTTTGCAAATTTACAACAGTCCTTTATGGCTCCAATGAGGATATCAAAAAGATTAGATTTGTTTCTTCAAACAAATTTTTAATCTTGTGCTTTTTACTGAATTGGGCCTGTTAGACCTGGCTATTTCAGTGGGTTCATCCCTAAACTTTTTGCTTTTTAGCCTTCTGTTTCTGACCTGTTTTTGTTGGTTTTATGACTCTGAGCATTTTACCCCTGCTGATCAGTGCTAAAGTGCATATGCTCTCTGTGTAAATTGTTGTTATGGATTGGTGATTCCATGATTGGCATTCTTGACTTACTAGTCAGTCCCGAGTACAGTGCACTGTGTGTGCCCAAGACCTGTAAGTCAAATGCTGCTAGTAGGCCTGCAGCACTGATTGTGCCACCCACATAAGCAAACTGTAAATGTAACTCAGGCCTGCCATTGCAGAGCTTGTGTGCAGTCTGGTACTGCCATTTTGACCTGGCAAGTGCACCACTTGCCAGGGCCTAACCTTCCCTTTTCTTACGTTAGTCACCCCTAATGTAGGCCCAAGGTATCCCTGTGGGCAGGGTGCAGTGTATGTGAAAGGTAAGATATGCCCTGTGTGTGTGGCATTTCCTGATAGTGAAATACTGTCAATTTTGTTTTCTCTATTGCAGGTCTATCTGTTCCCATAGGATAGAATGGGGAGTTTGCTTAAAACATCTTATACGCATAACTGCCCCATGGAACCAGATAGGAAAAAAAGTTTTGTATGCCTGAACTCAGAATTGTAAAATGCAGTTTTTAGTGATAGTGATTTTTACATTCCGTGTTTGAAAATACCACTTTTAGAAAGTAGGTATTTTCTTGCTTAGCCATCCAGTGTGCCTCTGCTAGGATGTGTATTGACTGGCTTTGGACTGACAGGGGCTGGGGATGTGCAGTCGCTCCAATGAGTCTGGATGAGTCAGCGCTAGGTTGAATAAGTCTAGTCTACATTTGGAGTGGTGGAAGGAGTAGCACCTGCACCTGAATACCTGATTACCAACTGGGAAGAGGATGTAGTCTTATGGCTAGAGCGGTCGACCTCAAAGCTGGGGAACCGGGTTTGAGTCTCGGCAATGACGCTCAACATCTTGTGATTCTGGGCAAATCACTTAATCTTCCTGTGCCTAACAAAAATGAATATGTCAATCAGTAACGAAACTGGTGCTCATGTAAAGCGCTCTGATACCCTATGTCTCGGGTCTAGTTCGCTCCTTATAAAACTCTATTAAAAATAAAAAGAATAGGGCTGTGCCTGGCTTTCACAATGATGGCTCCACCCCCCTGTGATGTGTCTGGAGCCAGGGCTCACACTGACATTGGAGGTTGTTGTGCACTTGCAAAGTGTCCAGCAGAACTGGTTTGGACGGGGCTCAGAACCCAGGGCCAGGAAAGAACAAAGAGATTTACTGTATAAAAAGAGGAGCCCAGACCCTAGTGCTTTAGATCACTGCTGAACTAAGGAACCTGCCAGTAAGAAGGACCTGGAAAGCTGGAGGAGGAGTACTGCCCCTGTGCTGTGTGCTGTTGTGGTTGGCCTGCAGTAGTTGCTTCTGTCTTGGACAGGGAAAGGAACGGACTGTACTTTCATCATCCTGCTGTTAGAGTTGTCCCCAAAGGCTTGAAGTAGAGCTCGCCAGGGATAGCAAAGACTTCAAAGATCACTTTTGTGAAATCAAGAGGAACCTTTGTCAAGGAGCAGAGTTGGAGCAACTGAGGAGGAATACTGTCCCTGTGCTATTTGCTGTCTGGGGTTCGCCTGCGGTGGCTACTTGCTGCTAAGGAAAGGAGAAAGGACTTTTCTGTTTGCTGTGTCCCCTGCTTGTGGAAGATCTCCAAAGGCTTGAAACTGAGCTTACCTCCTGTTCTGAAGTCTCAGGGAGACAAAGACTTCACCCAGCTCCCCTGAATTCCTTACTGGGAGTTATGACCTGCCAAGAGGTGCTCGTAGCTGTTCTGGGCCTCTGGAGGTTGTTCTGACTGTTGGGAGCTGGAAAGGTAACACCACTTAGAGAAGCGTGATGCACCCGCACCTGTTTCTCATGCATCGCCAAAGAAATCGTCGCAGCGCCTGCCCACGGCTCGAGAAATTGTTGCACGCCTAATTGAGGGCACCGGTCTCCAACATCTGAGATCACTGCATCGATTCCAAAGCAAGGCCTTCTGTGAGGTTGCAAGAACCCATCCATCATCCCAAATAGTCGCATCACATTGAAGTGCCATGTCTGTTGCATTGTTGAGGGACTCAGTCAAAACCGATGCATTACCTCTCCATGCATTAAGGAACCAACGCATCATCCCCTTTCCGGTAAGGAACTTACCCATCACCTCCCCTGTGCAGCATTAAGGAACCAATACATCACCTCCCTGCATCAATGAACCAACACATCACTTTCCCTGAGTGTAATGAACCGATGCATCAACTTCCCTGTGGCCCTTTTTGTTTGTGTGCACGACACATCCAAGGTACTTTGCGTGAAAAGTGTTGCATCTGCAATTTGCTTTGAACTGAACTATTTCTACCATTTGAAACTCACATTTTTATTACTGTATTGTGGATTTTCGTTGTTTTGTTATTGTTTTGGTTTAGATAAAGATTAGTTATTTTTCTAAACTGGTGTGGTGTCCATTTGGAGTATTTTCAAATGCTTTCCACACTGCCTCTGAGATAAGCCGGCCTGCTCGTGCCAAACTACCAAGGGAGTGAGCAGGGGTTATATTAGAAGTGTATCCCCCTTATACTGACTAGGAAGAAGAGTCTCTATTTGGATAAAGGTACCTACCTCTGCCAACTAGAGACCCCCATTTCTAACAGGGCCCAAAGTCTGGAGCTGGATTCCTGCACAATTTTAAAGATTCATGAGGCTTAACTGAGGTTTTTGCCTAGCTGCTTTAACTATGTTGAATTAATCTCGGAACAAGGTTTACTCCGATCCCTGGATGCCAAAAACACATATTAAATAATGGAAGTGTTCTTTATGTTTGTATAACTGACACAGATGGATTTGGCTCTAATTTACTACTCCTGGATTAGAGTATTGTACAAAAACTCAAAGGATAAATTTCGGTTTAACAAAGTTTGTTCCAGTCCATTTAGTTTGGAGAGAGGAAGCAACCAAGGCTGTTCCAATCCCCAGTTCAATTCACCTCGTCTCTAGGGAAAATGTCTTCAAACTGTGGGACAGGCACCTGGGTAGGCTTAAAATAATCTCAAGGGCAGGGACCAGGGTCTGGCCAGGAGGAAACTTTATTTTCCCCTTTAAAATCTAGTACAAACACTAGACTGAAAACGGTGTTATGTGTATAGGGAGAGAAACAGAGTGACAATTAGCCACTCTGTAATGAGCCATCAAGAGCTTTCTTTTATTTTTTACTGATGTCCTGGCTGAGAGTAGGTGTGAAAGTAGAGGAAAGGGGGCTCTCAATAATCCTTAAAGGTCCTCTCCCTTATTTCTGATAAACGCTCACACTTCAGAAACGTTTACACTTTAGGGAGAGCTAGCTGCCAACAGAATGTTGGCAAACATATATTTGACTAAATTCTAAAAAATTATAACTGAACATACCTGCAACATTTGACATGTTAAGTATTTTCAGACCTGACAATTTTTGGGAATTATTGTGAGTAAACACACTTTCTTTCTGGGGGGTGGCACTGATTATTTTACATGAGGAATAGGCACATCATTATTCTCGAAAAACATTGCTTTAGAGAGACTGGTATGCTTGGTGCAAAATACTTGTTTAGTTTGAGGGATTAGATGGGATAGACATTCGTTTTTGTTTTATAGTATTGACAAAAAACAGTCTGCAATGCCAAATTTAAAAATGCAAATAAAAAATTTAAAAATGCAAATATTGTAAAAGCAATCACAAGCTTTGATTACAACATTCACCAGAATGTATAACAATCACAAGCAATAGGTGGGAATAATTCTGACAGTAATGCAGATTTTCCACATTGGTAAATTTGCTAGCCGGTAGGTGTGTGGGCAGGACATCCTTGTGTAGGTATACCTGTGAAAGTTGATGAACACCTACAAACTCTTAGGTTTTGATATATCAATTTGCAGGTTTATTTTCCACTCTGGGAACACAAAACACGCTACTTATTTCAAGGGCAAGAGAAAGTGTGTTTCAGGGTGGGAATGGTCAAAGAACACCCCTATTTGTAATGGTGATGTAGGAGAAATATCTCCTTAATGAGGACAAATGTTTTCACCATGGAAGAACACAAAAGTTTATTTGTGAATTTGTGAGCTTGGGTTATATTTACGCATTCAGAAAATTCCACAAGTAAAATTTATCAAGCAGAAAGATATAGCTGTTCTCATCCCTTCATCTGACATTTTGCAAATTTACAACAGTCCTTTATGGCTCCAATGAGGATCAAAAAGATTAGATTTGTTTCTTCAAACACATTTTTAATCTTGTGCTTTTTACTGAATTGGGCCTGTTAGACCTGGCTATTTCAGTGGGTTCATCCCTAAACTTTTTGCTTTTTAGCCTTCTGTTTCTGACCTGTTTTTGTTGGTTTTATGACTCTGAGCACTTTACCCCTGCTGATCAGTGCTAAAGTGCATATGCTCTCTGTGTAAATTGTTGTTATGGATTGGTGATTCCATGATTGGCATTCTTGACTTACTAGTCAGTCCCGAGTACAGTGCACTGTGTGTGCCCAAGACCTGTAAGTCAAATGCTGCTAGTAGGCCTGCAGCACTGATTGTGCCACCCACATAAGCAAACTGTAAATGTAACTCAGGCCTGCCATTGCAGAGCTTGTGTGCAGTCTGGTACTGCCATTTTGACCTGGCAAGTGCACCACTTGCCGGGGCCTAACCTTCCCTTTTCTTACGTTAGTCACCCCTAATGTAGGCCCAAGGTATCCCTGTGGGCAGGGTGCAGTGTATGTGAAAGGTAAGATATGCCCTGTGTGTGTGGCATTTCCTGATAGTGAAATACTGTCAATTTTGTTTTCTCTATTGCAGGTCTATCTGTTCCCATAGGATAGAATGGGGAGTTTGCTTAAAACATCTTATACGCATAACTGCCCCATGGAACCAGATAGGAAAAAAAGTTTTGTATGCCTGAACTCAGAATTGTAAAATGCAGTTTTTAGTGATAGTGATTTTTACTAAGCATGGGCGGATCTAGCGGATCTCGCGTACGCGAACTTGCGGATTTACGGATTCGCAATCCGCGAAGATCCGCGAACTCTAGCGGATTTGCGGATTTTCCCGTTTTTTGTGTTGGCGCGCGTTCGCGCCGATTTTGGGACAAGTTCGCAATTGCGAACTTACTTTTCGGCTCGCAACGGCCGCGACTATGTTGTTTCTACGTCTGGTTTATCATCACAGGTTCACAGCACCCTCTGTTTCACCACTGCCACCCTCTGGGACACCCATGCCACCCTCTGGTACATCCTCACTGCCACCCATTAGGTTTATTTATCACTGTAGATTATGGTGGTTGAAAAAAGCAAGCACACCTGCCCTTCTTCAACTGCCATCAATTAATTTGTGTTTCATTAATGTGTCAGTAATTTTGAAAGTTCCAGTCTGGCTGGCACCTGCTTCCTTCCTTATCTGTAATTTGCTTTTTGTTGCAGTGAAATTTTTTTTTCACAGGACCTTTATGGTGTACTTGTAGCTATTCTATGAGCCTGCTGTTTGGGTCATAGCAGGGTCATAGAATAGTTGCAAACTCTGGAGGGGCCCATCAGGAAGCACTACCTTGAATGTTACTAATGTTAAGTTTGAACTTTTGCACCTGCTCATTGCTTTAAGTTTAGCTAAAATCGTTTTTTTCTGCAATTTCGCGCGTTTTTTGGGGCGCGAATCCGTGCGAGATCGATTTCGGAAGCCGCGAATACGTGCGAATACAAAATTGTTTTTTTTGCGACGTGTATGTTCGCGTGATCTTGCGCGTGTTCGCGAGGCGCTTCTAGCTATACGTTTGCCAAGTTACCCTATCGGTCGTACACGGGCGCGGCCATCTTGTTGGCGTGACGTAATTCCGTTTCCGCCCGCTATGTGTAATCTCGCAAAGTGTGCTGCTCGCTAGTACAATTTCGCGCGTACTCGCAAGGAAAATCTCGCGCGAACTTACCCGGTCGTGAACGGGCGCGGCCATCTTGTTTCTCATTCATTGCTATGGTTCTGGGCATGCTTTCTCTATCCTCTCTCAATCTCTGCCATCCTTTGCTTGTTTGAAGTTTTTTTGATCTAATTTTACTTATTATCTATCCCTCTATTTTTCTAGCTCTATATTTTTGTGTTTTCTGCAGCTTTTAGTTACTTTTAAACTACTTTTTTAAACTCTTTTCTTTTCTTCTTCACTATTCTATTTCTTGTTTATCATTTAACTCTATTTCTGCCCAGACCATGGTAAAGGGAGCCGGGAAGCACCCTGAGAAGGGGAAGGGTCCCGCACCCCGTGCCCGGCTCCCGTGCGGGCGTTTAAGGGGGGAGCAAGTGGTCCAGAGGGAGATCTTCAGCGCGGAGGAAGTGGCGGCACTGATCTTCCACGTCCAGCGCCGCCTCCCCAAGACGATCCTGGGAGGCGGCAAGATCGCGACTGGCTATGGCATCCGGGAGCGTCGCAAGCGGTGGGAGAAGGTGTGCCGGGCCATGTACAAGATCTCTGGGGTCCGGCGCACATATAACCAGGCCACCCACCGCTGGACCGATGTCATGGACCGGGAGCGGGACTTGCTGGACGCGCTCGGCGTAGAGGTCCCCGGGCTTGGTGAGTAGTAGTAGTAGTACATTTACTACTCTGTTTTATCCTGCTCTGTTATTTGCAAATCTTTGTTCTTTACCAAGAGCAATAATGCTGCCGATTACATTGAGGTAAATTATATTTCAAAATCTTCTATGCATTTCAGGTGCACTGCTCTCCTTCTCAGTAGCCTTGCTTGCTACTATGCTTCTTTGTTTTGTATGTTGTGTTCAGAAGCATTTCATTGGCCTGAGAAATTATGTATGAGTGTAGTGTAAAGAAAAGAACTGCGTAATGCTAGACAGTAAGGGTCATATTTTCAATTACCGGCGCATCCCTGCAAAGTAGCAGGGATGCGGCAGTAATTGTGTGCCATGCCACCACCACCCATTGGCCCAAAACGTCACAGAAGCCTTACGCATCTGTGCCGTAAAGGCAGCGCATTGCTGGAGTTGCGTGCCAACGATGGCGCAGCTCCAGCAATGCTCTGGGGTACCCTATCTCCCCAATGCTGCATCAAGCCGTACGTCGGCTTCAAGCGCGCAGGGTTTGAGTCATGCATCATTGTCCTAAAAGTGACTGATTGACATCTTGTAGATTTCCCTCAGCCACTTTTAGGATTCGTTCCTGCGCAGGTACGCCCTCCCTTGCGCCGGAACGCCCCCTGATGGCGCAGGGCTTTACAACGTGATGCATCGCCCATATGCCCATATGTGTATTTTTTTAATATATACGCCGCACCAACACCATGGCGAGTCTTTTGTTCTGCCGCTGCGTCACAAAAGGCACGCAACAATGGAGGAAAATGAGCCGCAACTTCCGCAAGGGACTTCTAAATCAGCCCCAACAGACTGAAGTCCAGTCCTTCCTTTAGACACATGGCTATAAGAAGAAATAGTGGCGGTGGTGGCGGGTGGATTGATAGTTTGAGTATTCACTGATCTGCAAGCAGGATGGACTTTGTCTGTCACTTCGCGTGCTGCGCACTGCTGCCTGCAGTGCCAGGCCTAGGCAAACCTCTTTAGTAGTCTGTTTATTGAGTTACATAGGAACTTTCTAAGTCAACGTTCCGCAAATCAGGCAATACGAATAACGTAGTATACCACATGAGATAGATCCCGTGGAATAGTGGTCTATCTATTTGCTATTTTTCCAAAATATTTTGTTATTGTTCTTTTGAAATGTTTGATTTGGTTGAAAAATCTCATCCATGTTTTCTGGTTTTTCTTTCTTTCATGTTGTACATCAGCTCCCCCCAAGGGCAAGAGGACACAGGAGGAGGGTGCTGAGGATGCAGGCCAGGATCGGGCAGGCGAGGGCTCCTTTGCTGGCCCCAGTAAGTTTACATTTTAATAAACAGTACCTATTTTTTCCTAGCGTTCCTCATTCGATTTTTTCTAAATCGTCTTTGATCTTCTTGTAGACTGGATATAAATTCTTATCCTGCCTCGAATATGACTCCCTGTGGTATTACTAGACTATTCTTATTAGTCTGTCTGTGTAGCTAACTAAGATTGGACATTTGGCAATTCCATTGGACTCCCATTATATTCAGCAATACCTCTATGCACTGTCTCCTTACTGACTAGATAGTGTGGCAGAGTCATTCAGCTCCCGAAGTCACCGATTATAGATCCCCAATGATCTCTAGATTATCGTACGCAGGACAAGAGAGTAGTACGGAGTCACAGCACAGTCAAGAAGTGTCAGAGGCACTCATGCTTGCAAAAATTCCAAAACCTTTAGCTCATCCACTCTAGTCTAGAGGAACAAAAACCACAGAGTCTATTTAAGTTTAAAAGCTTTATTAAAAGTAAACACATTTATTAAAATCTACTTTGTCATAAAACTATTTAACTGAAGACGGAAAAGTGGTTAGTGCTGACGATTAATTGGACACATTTCTTGTGGTCGAGCCGAGCCGAGCTCTCACCTTGTTTGAACTTGATCCTGGTCGTGTTCTTAGGAGTCAAGCTTCTGTCTGTTAGGAGAAAAAGTGGTGCGTGTTAAAAATCAAAAGCAAGCATTCATCAGTTGTGCATAAAAGTGCAGCAAGACAACAGCCTTCCCTGGAAAATGGGACATTTTTACTATGGAGTAGACAGTCACAAATTATTACATTGTATTCTGTTTTTTTAACATTTCTCCTAGACCAAATATTATATAGTAGTGAGTGGTGTATTCTAACATTCTTAAATGTACTTTGTAGGTGTAACATCTGGTGACGGGGCCAGCGCGGAGGTGGCTGTGTTGGGCGAGGACTCGGAGGCCTCTGGGGAGGAGGCGGTGCAAGAGCCGGCGGACGGTCCTGTGGGGGATCAAACGGTGGTGGCGGAAACAGGTAAGCTATATATTCCTTACTTATTGAGATTGAAGACTGCATAGTGTGCTTTCTGCACGGGTGTATTACAAATCAACCAGGTAGTAGCCTCCTCGAAATGTACTCCGACTTAGCTGTGAAGTTTTTGGTGAGAAGAATCCCAATAAGTTCTTAGACGAACGTGATGGATGGGATGAACGAAAAGCGAAAGAAGGGTGTAAGTAAGTGGGACGCGAACTTGTATGATGGCTGGCAAAGAAGAACGATATGTGTTTGCTTGGCCCCCGAGGTGGCTGGGAAGGAAAGAATATGGTATGGTGCATGGCTGGGTCAATGATGAAGCAAGGATGGGTGGAAGGACAGCAGCCTGGGTGGGTGAAACAGAAACTGTATGTGTGCGTATACTTTGACTGAATGGATGCCTGGAGCATGGTATTCTCTGACTCTTAGATAGCACATGTGTATCTAGAGAGAGTAGATGGTCGCCAGGTGAAGTAAGTGTTACCTTGAAGAGCATGTACCACCGCACCCGCACGTCCGTTCCAGTGCAGGGAAGGCAAGGAAAAGAAATTGTAAATGTGTCCAATACTACCATGAATAGTAGCAGTACTTTGTATTGCGTTTGCAATCACAGCATATATCTGGTTATTACGGTGGACACTCCGTACCTCTCTTAATAACTTTAGTTTACTTGTAGTACGTCATTCATGTGTGGGTGTATCACTGTTCACTCAATATTAAGCAAAGCACCTAAAGTCATCTCATCTGTCATTAAATACGTCCCATGTGAAGTGATAGATAATCAAATTAGTTAGCTTCTTCATTTTCCTTTTCTAGTACTCATTTGCACTGTAGGGTGAAAGGTAAATTAATTAAGCAGTAGCCCCTGTAACAGAGTATTCTCAGTGCCACCCGTAATAGAAAAGTAATAGCTTCACCACCTGCATGTACTGGACCGGTACAGTAACGCAAGTCTGTCTCACTCATCATGGTGTGCAACTTTTTTTCTCTGGTGCAAGTTCACTGTGCTGTCCATGTCATTCTGCCGGCTTGCATAAGATAACGTACCAATTTCCCTAAACAAGAGAGAAGAAGAAGAATAAGACTGGTGTACTGTCATAGTCGACTGTAATGGAAGTCCATAGTGGTCGTAGAATTTGTTCATTAAACTACCACTAATGTTAGAGCAAGGATGCAGAAGTGGGAGGTTACATAGATACTGTCCTCAATAGTTATGTACTGTGCTTTCAATTTGCTACTTGTACTCTGTGACCCAACTTTCGGCTCAATCACTTTGTGTTATTAATAAGGAGCATTGGTTACAGACTATGTCTTTCTTTCTTCATATAGTTGCTCCTTCCAAATCAACAACAAGGAGGGAGCAGGCTAGATTGGCCCGGCAACGGAGGCTGGAGGCCACTGTCGCCGAATATCGGCGGCTGGTGGCCCTGGAGGAGGAGGAGGACACGCAGTCGAGCGGGGCAACAACGACATCCTCGACTGTGACCACTGCATCCTCCTCCGTGTCTAAGCCAGCGGGACCGAGCCGGGCTAAGAAAGACGACCGCCACCGCCAAGCAACCGAAATACCAGCTGCCCCCCACAGGAGCTGCAAGGACCGCCAACGCCGCCTACGAGTCCGCATGTCCAACCTGGAGCAGGAGGTCCTGAGGTATAAGAACTTGGTTAAGGGCCTCCGCTCCGAGCTTGCCACCCTCCGCAAGGAGTATGATGCCCATGCCGCATCATGCAACAGCACCAGCACCCTCCAGTAGTGGAGTGTCCCTTGCCCTTTTTTTATAGACTTTTGGGGGGTGGGATTTGGGAGTTGGGATCATTTTGGGACGTTTCAAAGACAATCGTTGGGGTTAGGGTGGGTGAGGGAGATTATTTTGTTAGGGCTAAATAAATATATTTTTAAACTTTATCTGACCATACCTGTTTTTTACTGCTTTTCAGTCTGGTGGGTGGGGGGCGGGGGTGTAACAGTAACTTTGTTTTCCTGAACAGTCGTAGGACTTTAGTAGTACAACCGTCAATCTCTTGTCTACTCCGAAATAATACTCCATTATACTACCTCCCACCAAACGCTTATCTTACCTGTAATTTGTGTTAGAAATTAGGGCTAGGCCCAGGGCTGGCTCCAGGTGAAATGGGGATTAACGTTGTCAATCCTGGGCGGGTGACATTTCCTCATTGCGGTGGTACTAGTGGTGTGACACAGTGGCAGTTGCATGCCTATGGAAAAAAAGAAAACGAAACCTTGTTTGTCCTCCTTACTGTAGCATTACAACGGTTACGGTACGATCGAGAAAATAGCAGGTGACAGTACACTAGAACAGTGCCATAATGTAGCCTAACAAATGGTAAAGTATTTGCCTGCAAGTATAACTAGTACTTGCGTTGAATTTATTTGACATTGGCTACTACTACTAGAAGATATAGTACTGAAGCTGAGTAAGTCTAGAAGATATCCTCGTATTCCTTCACCAGCCTGTTGCTATGACCTTATCCTCCCCAGCAAGTGTGTGGAATTATTGATGTCATTTTAGTCAGACATCAAGCAAAACAACACAGCCCGGGGGAAGAGGGTTAGGGTTTGTAAAATGGATGGGAATGGGGGTTTCTTTTTGGGTAGGTTTTGTTGAGAGAAGAAAAAAAAAGCAGAGCATGGACAAACAATAATTGAAGATACAGACAATCTTTGGTTACAAACTAAAGGTAAGCACATGCAGTCACACTCATAGAATAAAAGACAACAATGGATACTGTATCTGTATTGCGTATGTTGTTGGAGTTGTCCTGTTGAATTTGGTAAGTAAGTTGCATGCAGCAAACAATTCCTCTTATTGGCGGCACTCCTCCATTCCAGCTGACGCTTCGTCCATCAATGTGGTGACCACTGACAGAAGACACCCTGTCCACTGCCTGCCTGGCGGGTGTTGACTGAAACCCGGCCTGTAATTATTGAACGGAAAACAGGAAGTGCTATTACAATACCACTGATAAATAAATAAAAGGTATGTACGCTGTGTGGTTCAAAAAGTGACACTTTGATTTCCCTAATAGACAGTACAATATTTTTGAAATTGCGTGCTCTGTCTGAGTCACCTTTTTAAGGATCAATAAGTATGGCCAAAATATTATAGCGGATCTTTCCCCTCAAGGTAGGTGTACTACTGTGTTTTAGAACAAAATTTGACCTTCCCAGCAATGCTCCCACCAAGACCCTTACTAAAGCCAGTCGCAAAAATGTAGAAGAACCCCAATCATATCTCCAAAAACGATGCCTAGCAGAAAAATGGTTACAAAACGTACTTTGAAAGTAACAGTAGGCCCAAATACAGACCGTGGATTGTATTCAAACCACTTGCAAGCAAGCAAAAGTATCCATAGCCAGCATCGCTCCAACAGTGCTCTACAACAACAGAACTGCGTTGCAATAGAACCCCACGAAACACATGCAATCCTGCTGCTAGGGCTAACCCTAACGAACCCTAACTTACAAAACGTGCCAAAACTGGTGTTTCCTTATGGATTTTGTCCAACAAACTTCTAGCCGGTATTAGACCTTCCCAGGAATGCCCCAGGCAAGACCCGCCAACCCACCCGCAAAAAAACACCCGACACAACACCCCCAAACAGCGAAAAAGCTAAATCTCATACTTACAATGTCTCTCGGCCTTCGGTCCAAACGCGGCGCTGTGCAGCTAGGTCATCATCATCATCAATCATCATAACTCCTGTTTTCCACCACGGATTTCCTGAAAAGCAAATGCAAGCAAGATTAGACTGTCGCAGCAGTGCTTCGACAGAGACCCCGGCCGCAACCCACCAACGAACAGCAGGAAGCCCCCCAAAACGCTACATTGAGCAAGATGTCAGAAGAAATAGCAAAAAAAAGGCTGTTCCTTATGGATTTTGTCCAAAACACTTCTATCCGGTATTAGACCTTCCCAGGAATGCCCCAGGCAAGACCCGCCAACCCACCCGCAAAAAAACACCCGACAACACCCCCAAACAGCGAAAAAGCTAAATCTCATACTTACAATGTCTCTCGGCCTTCGGTCCAAACGCGGCGCTGTGCAGCTAGGTCATCATCATCATCATCAATCATCATAACTCCTGTTTTCCACCACGGATTTCCTGAAAAGCAAATGCAATCAAGATTAGACTGTCGCAGCAGTGCTTCGACAGAGACCCCGGCCGCAACCCACCCATGAACAGCAGGAAGCCCCCCAAAACGCTACATTGAGCAAGATGTCAGAAGAAATAGCAAAAAAAAGGCTGTTCCTTATGGATTTTGTCCAAAACACTTCTATCCGGTGTTAGACCTTCCCAGGAATGCCCCAGGCAAGACCTGCCAACCCACCCGCAAAAAACGACCCGACAACACCCCCAAACAGCGAAAAAGCTAAATCTCATACTTACAATATCTCTCGGCCTTCATTCCAAATGCGGCGCTGTTCAGCTAGGTCATCATCATCAATCATCATAACTCCTGTTTTCCACCACGGATTTCCTGAAAAGCAAATGCAATCAAGATTAGACTGTCGCAGCAGTGCTTCGACAGACACCAAAAATTACCCACAAACACCCGGAACCCCGCCAAAGAGCACCTCAAAGGCAAGCAAGTCAGCAAAAACGGCAAGAAATTTCCACCTCATATTTGGTCCAAAACACTTTTGTCCATTATTAGAGCTTCACAGCAATGGGCCCAAATCCGTCAACTCACCCGCAAAGAAGTACAACACCCCCACAAGTGCTGAGTCTTTCTTCATTGGGCGTAATCCAGCACTCTGCTTGGAGGGAAATCGCAGTCTGGAGGAGGAGGATAGAGGAGCATGTTCTTCAGAACTTGTGAACCTGAGGAATGTAGACTGCGGCACCTTCAAATCAATAAGCAAACAAGTGAAGACAGTTCTGATGATGGTCTTGTTTTTGGGATTAGGTGATTAAAGTTTGAATTAAATTAACTGTGCAAAACAAAGAAAGAGAGACACAAAGCACACAGGAATAAAAGTGAATAAGGACGAAAAAGAAAGTTCTTGATTGATTGTCTCATTTTCAGGGCTCGGTGTCAGGGAATAAGAACAAGATTTCGTCATCATACTCTGCGAATTCAGGCTGGATGAGGTCAGTGCCAGCGAACAGAGAAAAAATCCCCTCATCTACGTTGCTGTCCTCCTCGTCTTCATGCGGCGTGCTTTCTCGTACTTTGTAATCTGGTGGTATGAGGTGCTGATTCATCTTGATCATTGTCAGCGGCTCCACATTTTTGGGCGAGAGGCGGCTCCGTTTGGGAGTTACAATGCCACCAGCAGCACTGAAAACACGTTCAGAAGACACACTTGCGAGTGGGCAAGACAAATAGTTTATAGCCAGGTTGAAGAGCTGTGGCCACAATTGTTTTTTGCCATGCCAATACTGCAATGGCTCATCATTAAGGAAGACCTCTGTTGAGTCATTCAGATAGTCCTGCACCATCGACTCAAGGTCATCAACTGTTCCTCCACTTTGCTTACTTTTTGCTGTGCCTGTGACATTTTTTCGAGAACCATACCCCATCAAACTTAGCCAATCCTCCTCCGCAGCCACTGTTAGTGTTGTCATTGTGTGTGGTGCAGATGATCCAGTTGCCGGTGTCTTTAACGGCTGAGAGGTCACTTGTGCCCCAGCCACAGGTGCAGAAGTGGATTCTTGTGACTGCGGATGGCCTGCTGATGCTGATGCTGATGTACTGGCTTCTCCTTCAATAACCTGCCGTTCTTTTTCAAACCTCTTGGCTGACCAGGCTAACCAATGTTTGTACTTTTGAACATCTGCATCAGCAAAAGGAAAGAATGCTTCGCCTGCCAGCGCCTTTTTGTAGCGTGGATCCAGAATAGTAGCACAAATGTAATGCTGATCTGACTTGATGTTTTGAAGACGTTCATCACCACGTAGGCGATCTAATAATTTCTCAGACAAAATGAAATGGTTTTTTTTTTTTCATCTTTTTCAAACTCAGAAGACACCGCCATCAGTTGGTGCTCCAGCATGCACAACAATGGGATAGCTTTTCCCAAATTACAGTCCTCCTGGCTGACTGCACGCGTGAAGAACTCAAAAGGACGAAGCATGTCTGTCAGGCTTTTAACTATGTCCCATTGCGCCGCACTCATCCGCAGGTCCTCCTTCTGAGATGTAGCCTCTGTGAAGAAATAGTGATCGAGTACCGTATACTGCTCATACAGACGCTCAAGCATGTAGAAGGTTGAGTTCCAACGTGTTGCCACCTCCTGGATGAGTGCTTTCACTGGCATTCTACGTTGAAGTAGCAGTCTCCGCAGATGCTTCCGGGCCTTAAAAGAATGGCTGAAATGGTTGCACATTTTGCGGCAGGTGGCCATTACCTCGAACGCTGGACTCTGTTTATCACTCAAGAATTTTTGAACTACCAGGTTGATACAGTGCGCCAAACACGGCACTCTAACATGGTCACCCATGAACATGGCCTTAACTACATTGGCGCCATTATCCGTGGAAACATAACCAATCTTGCGTTTTAGGGGGGATAGCATTGTCAAGACCTTTTTGTTAAACTCTTCCAAAAGGTTTTCTGCTGTGTGACTTTTCTCCAAGCCAAACATGGCTAGTGTTGCATGTTTCCGAGCAGCTTTGAAAACTTGGTCCGGGTCAACACCTGCGTTTAGCTTTGCTTTAACACCTGAAAAAGAGACCCAGTGTGCAGTGATGCACATGTAATCATCGCCTGGGCCACTGGTCCACATGTCTGTTGTCAGATGTATTGTGTGAACAGCACTCTTCTGCAAAGCTGCCCCAATCGCCTGCAGCACATCTTCATGTAGTGCTGGAACCGCAACTCTGGCAAAATAGAACCGGCTCGGAACCTTCCATTTAGGGCAGAGCGTTGCCACTAATTCAAGAAAACCTACCGCTTCTACAAAAGAAAAAGGTAGAAGGTCCACAGCTAGCATTTTAGCCAGCTTAGTGTTATACAGACGCGTCAGTGGGTGGTTGCGTTCATATGGCACGTCTGAAGTAAGCATTGTTCTAATGTTGCCCTGGACCAAGCATTTACGGGCTGATAATGACTTCGTTGACCCAATTTTGCTCGCTGGTGAACTTTTGTGCGTTGGTGTCTCACTCGCTCCAACACTCTTAGTGTACCTCACATTGGGTGTGCTGCTGACAGGGGTACTGGGTGTAAGGGAAGTCTTTGACACGTCTTCTTCCTCCTCGTCATCATCAGATGAAACATCAACGTTTCCTTGAATTTGCCCTTTCTTGATCGCATCTAGGTGCGCAAACCATCTGACAGTGTGCTTTCTCTCAAGATGACCTCTCTGGCCGCCGGTACCATAGTTGGTACCTGACTTACCACGACTAACTGCAAGCTTACAAAGGGTACAAATGGCAAACTTTGGATTTTTTGGACAAACAGTAAAGAAGTCCCAAACTGGGGACTTGAAGTGTCTGTGGGACCTGGAGGAGGCGGCGATACTGGTGGTGGTGGTCATGAAGCTAATGCCAGATGAAGTGGAGGATCTGGATTGCCCAACTATTGTACGTTTTGCACTTTCACCGCCACTAATTAAGGTCGAGGTTGACGGAGGTCTCTTCTTGCCAGAAAGAAATATGGAAGCGGGACGAGTTGGTGTACTACTTAACTCCAATGATTGTGGTGTTTCCACTGCCTCCTCATCGACAACATCATCATCATCATCACGCTGAGCAGCTCTTCGGGCTAGGGTCAAAATGTCTGTTTGCTGCATGCCCGCTGGGGCTGCAGTGACCTTTATGATGACTGGGTCGTCGTTGGCAGAGTCTTCATCAGCAGCAGTATCCGCCACTTCTTGTTGAGCCTCATCACACTCCATAACTCTGAGACTTTGGACGAGCTTCCTTTTACGCTTAACTACCTTTGTTGGATCATGGTGTGCCTCACTCTCAGACGGCTGTGGTGCTGGTTCCCAAGTTTGATCCGAATCATCAGAAGGAGGTGTGCTTGAAGAGGATGTAGACACCACCCTTGATCTCTTCCTTGCTAGGGGTGCGGAAGACAATGAAGGATCATCAGGAGGAGTGGCTTCCTCAAATGATACCTCGCCTTGATTGTCGATTTCCTGATGTGCCCCTACTTCGGGAGGAACAACTATTGTGGGCACTTGTGACCCTCCATGCACCTCTGCTTGCGCATCTCCTTGCGCTGCCTCTCCTTCCACATGTACTTGGGCTTGTACTTGCACATGTGATTGTTGTTGCGGCTGTGGTTGTTCAACACTCGTCAGATGAGCTACAACAACCTGTGTTGATTGAGGGACATTGCTGCTGCTTTCTTGCGATGAGCCAACATCACTGGTCGATGGTGATTGAAGAACTATACTGGCTGCCTCTGCAGCACTCAAGGGCTTGGACTTAAGTTGGCGTGGTGGTGGTGGTGGCACTGAGCCCAATGGAGCGGGGGTGCTGCTGCCAGCTTGGTCCCCAGCAGATCCCGCTGCTGCTGCTGCAGGCATACTTTTTTTTTTACTCCCAAAAAAAGGGGCGGGTGGCACACCAGTGTCCTTGGTAACTTGCTTCTTCTGCTCCTTACTGGCACCTTTCTTGCTAGAGGAGCTACGGGTTACTTTTTTTGGGGCCATCTTCTTCAGAGCAGGTCAGCAGGCAGCAGTTGCACGAGTTGCAGAGGGTTCTGTGTCCAGACGTGACGTCGCGTGACGTTATGCTGCACACACCGCTGCAGGACTTCTTCCTGGCACTGGTGGTTCTCTTGAGTCTTCTTGTGCACCTAAAAGCAATGGAAGACAGAGGAACATCAGTTCAGTTATACACCCCAAAAAATCGACAAAACACAGAAAAATGAGCACAATCCCATGCCATCCATGATGTTTACATTGAAGACACCCCACAGAAAGACTAGGGACATGCAAGTATGCAACACTCACTACCCCTGGGCATAATGGATGAAAAGTAGGCAAAATAAGTGCAGGCCTCAGACACTGCCTCTCCTCAAAATGGCCCCTTACACCCCAAGCACATGTTGCCTGTTCCAGCCAGCACTCAAGATGGCCACCACCACCACCCACATGGCCAGTCCACATCAACAGTACACCCCCAAAAAACAGAAAAACAGCCAGAAATCACCACAATCCAATGCCATCCATGATGTTTACATTAAAGAGAGTGAGACCACACCACAGGCACACTCAGTCCATGCACCACCACCCCTGGGCAAAAGGCCACACCAGCAGCCCCCCAAAAACGACAAAAAACAATACAATAAGCACAATCCCAGCCCATCCATGGCCTCAATTATGTTTAAATTCAAGAAGACACCCCACAGAAAGACTAGGCCCATGCAACACTCACCACCCCTGGGCAAAGGGCCCGACCAGCAGGCCCAAAAAAACGACAAAAAACAATAAAATCAGCACAATCCCAGGCCATCCATGGCCTCAATGGTGTTTAAATTCAAGAAGACACCCCTCAGAAACACTAGGCCCATGCAACACTCACTACCCCTGGGCATAATGGATGAAAAGTAGGCAAAATAAGTGCAGGCCTCAGACACTGCCTCTCCTCAAAATGGCCCCTTACACCCCAAGCACATGTTGCCTGTACCAGCCAGCACTCAAGATGGCCACCACCACCACCCACATGGCCAGTCCACATCAACAGAACACCCCCAAAAAACAGAAAAACAGCCAGAAATCACCACAATCCAATGCCATCCATGATGTTTACATCAAAGAGAGTGAGACCACACCACAGGCACACTCAGTCCATGCACCACCACCACCCCTGGGCAAGCAAAAGGCCACACCAGCAGCCCCCCAAAAACGACAAAAAACAATAAAATAAGCACAATCCCAGCCCATCCATGGCCTCAATTATGTTTAAATTCAAGAAGACACCCCACAGAAAGACTAGGCCCATGCAACACTCACCACCCCTGGGCAAAGGGCCACACCAGCAGGCCCAAAAAAACGACAAAAAACAATAAAATCTGCACAATCCCAGCCCATCCATGGCCTCAATGGTGTTTAAATTCAAGAAGACACCCCTCAGAAACACTAGGCCCATGCAACACTCACTACCCCTGGGCATAAGGGATGAAAAGTAGGCAAAATAGGTGCAGGCCTCAGACACTGCCTCTCCTCAAAATGGCCCCCTTACACCCCAAGCACATGTTGCCTGTACCAGCCAGCACTCAAGATGGCCACCACCACCACCCACATGGCCAGTCCACATCAACAGTACACCCCCAAAAAACAGAAAAACAGCCAGAAATCACCACAATCCAATGCCATCCATGATGTTTACATCAAAGAGAGTGAGACCACACCACAGGCACACTCAGTCCATGCACCACCACCACCCCTGGGCAAGCAAAAGGCCACACCAGCAGCCCCCCAAAAACGACAAAAAACAATAAAATAAGCACAATCCCAGCCCATCCATGGCCTCAATTATGTTTAAATTCAAGAAGACACCCCACAGAAAGACTAGGCCCATGCAACACTCACCACCCCTGGGCAAAGGGCCACACCAGCAGGCCCAAAAAAACGACAAAAAACAATAAAATCTGCACAATCCCAGCCCATCCATGGCCTCAATGGTGTTTAAATTCAAGAAGACACCCCTCAGAAACACTAGGCCCATGCAACACTCACTACCCCTGGGCATAAGGGATGAAAAGTAGGCAAAATAAGTGCAGGCCTCAGACACTGCCTCTCCTCAAAATGGCCCCCTTACACCCCAAGCACATGTTGCCTGTACCAGCCAGCACTCAAGATGGCCACCACCACCACCCACATGGCCAGTCCACATCAACAGTACACCCACAAACAACAGAAAAACAGCCAGAAATCACCGCAATCCAATGCCATCCATGATGTTTACATCAAAGAGAGTGAGACCACACCACAGGCACACTCAGTCCATGCACCACCACCACCCCTGGGCAAGCAAAAGGCCACACCAGCAGCCCCCCAAAAACGACAAAAAACAATAAAATAAGCACAATCCCAGCCCATCCATGGCCTCAATTATGTTTAAATTCAAGAAGACACCCCACAGAAAGACTAGGCCCATGCAACACTCACCACCCCTGGGCAAAGGGCCACACCAGCAGGCCCAAAAAAACGACAAAAAACAATAAA
This sequence comes from Lissotriton helveticus, assembly GCF_964261635.1. NCBI lineage: Eukaryota > Metazoa > Chordata > Amphibia > Caudata > Salamandridae > Lissotriton > Lissotriton helveticus. Next base: position 401,342,446 of record NC_136069.1, on the reverse strand, counting down.
ATCTGCACAATCCCAGCCCATCCATGGCCTCAATGGTGTTTAAATTCAACAAAACAGCTGTATCATGCACCCATAACCAACCCTGGTCCTACTGGATACTGTGGCTAACCACAATATAATTTATTTAATTTTCTGAAAAAGTTCAAAAATTGTACTTGCAGCAACTGTAATGCCCCAAACAAACTTACTTGTGAAAGTTGATTTCTAATCCAAAAGTGATCCAAAGACAGTCAAAAAGGCCTCAAATCCAAATATCCAGCAGCACCCACAAAAAGTAATCCTTCCAGCTCCAGATCCAAATGAAAGTGACCAGGAGATGGACAAAGCACTGGGAGGAGCCTGCTGGACAGGAACAGGAAGTTGGAGACTGTGGGGCACTTCCTTCCTCCCCCCCCCCAAAATGGACTCCTTGCAAAAAAAAAGGCCATGCAAATGTCAACCTGAGGAGTGATTCTGATAAAAATCATAATTTTCTGAAGGTTTATCCTGTTTGCTGGTGATTTTCTTGTGCGAAATTGCAAAATCTCTATTTCGCAAGTGCGAGATTGTTCCTTTCCGCCGCAACTACGTGTTCGCAATTGCGAACTCTCGCGAGGTGTGCTGTGCAAGGTGGCAAGCCGCGAGTACGTATTCGCGGGCGACAAACTCCCGCGGGAACACGCAGCAAGATCTAAAATGGCGCGTCACTCGCAAAGAAAAACAACTCGGCAAACACTAAAATGACGGAAAGTGAACGCCGTGCACCACGCCGCGCGCCGCAACCAAGCAAAAAATCCGCCGCGAGCGGATTCACGGATTTTCGACAAATTCGCGAGCGTTCGCGGATTGCGAATTTGCCGAAAATCCGAAAAATCCGCGAGCGGAGCGGATTTTACGCCCATGCTTAATTTTTACATTCCGTGTTTGAAAATACCACTTTTAGAAAGTAGGTATTTTCTTGCTTAGCCATCCAGTGTGCCTCTGCTAGGATGTGTATTGACTGGCTTTGGACTGACAGGGGCTGGGGATGTGGAGTCGCTCCAATGAGTCTGGATGAGTCAGCGCTAGGTTGAATAAGTCTAGTCTACATTTGGAGTGGTGGAAGGAGTAGCACCTGCACCTGAATACCTGATTACCAACTGGGAAGAGGATGTAGTCTTATGGCTAGAGCGGTCGACCTCAAAGCTGGGGAACCGGGTTTGAGTCTCGGCAAGGACGCTCAACATCTTGTGATTCTGGGCAAATCACTTAATCTTCCTGTGCCTAACAACAATGAATATGTCAATCTGTAACGAAACTGGTGCTCATGTAAAGCGCTCTGATACCCTATGTCTCGGGTCTAGTTCGCTCCTTATAAAACTCTATAAAAAATAAAAAGAATAGGGCTGTGCCTGGCTTTCACAATGATGGCTCCAGCCCCCTGTGATGTGTCTGGAGCCAGGGCTCACACTGACATTGGAGGTTGTTGTGCACTTGCAAAGTGTCCAGCAGAACTGGTTTGGACGGGGCTCAGAACCCAGGGCCAGGAGAGAACAAAGAGATTTACTGTATAAAAAGAGGAGCCCAGACCCTAGTGCTTTAGATCACTGCTGAACTAAGGAACCTGCCAGTAAGAAGGACCTGGAAAGCTGGAGGAGGAGTACTGCCCCTGTGCTGTGTGCTGTTGTGGTTGGCCTGCAGTAGTTGCTTCTGTCTTGGACAGGGAAAGGAACGGACTGTACTTTCATCATCCTGCTGTTAGAGTTGTCCCCAAAGGCTTGAAGTAGAGCTCGCCAGGGATAGCAAAGACTTCAAAGATCACTTTTGTGAAATCAAGAGGAACCTTTGTCAAGGAGCAGAGTTGGAGCAACTGAGGAGGAATACTGTCCCTGTGCTATTTGCTGTCTGGGGTTCGCCTGCGGTGGCTACTTGCTGCTAAGGAAAGGAGAAAGGACTTTTCTGTTTGCTGTGTCCCCTGCTTGTGGAAGATCTCCAAAGGCTTGAAACTGAGCTTACCTCCTGTTCTGAAGTCTCAGGGACACAAAGACTTCACCCAGCTCCCCTGAATTCCTTACTGGGAGTTATGACCTGCCAAGAGGTGCTCGTAGCTGTTCTGGGCCTCTGGAGGTTGTTCTGACTGTTGGGAGCTGGAAAGGTAACACCACTTAGAGAAGCGTGATGCACCCGCACCTGTTTCTCATGCATCGCCAAAGAAATCGTCGCAGCGCCTGCCCACGGCTCGAGAAATTGTTGCACGCCTAATTGAGGGCACCGGTCTCCAACATCTGAGATCACTGCATCGATTCCAAAGGCTTCTGTGAGGTTGCAAGAACCCATCCATCATCCCAAATAGTCGCATCACATTGAAGTGCCATGTCTGTTGCATTGTTGAGGGACTCAGTCAAAACCGATGCATTACCTCTCCATGCATTAAGGAACCAACGCATCATCCCCTTTCCGGTAAGGAACTTACCCATCACCTCCCCTGTGCAGCATTAAGGAACCAATACATCACCTCCCTGCATCAATGAACCAACACATCACTTTCCCTGAGTGTAATGAACCGATGCATCAACTTCCCTGTGGCCCTTTTTGTTTGTGTGCACGACACATCCAAGGTACTTTGCGTGAAAAGTGTTGCATCTGCAATTTGCTTTGAACTGAACTATTTCTACCATTTGAAACTCACATTTTTATTACTGTATTGTGGATTTTCGTTGTTTTGTTATTGTTTTGGTTTAGATAAAGATTAGTTATTTTTCTAAACTGGTGTGGTGTCCATTTGGAGTATTTTCAAATGCTTTCCACACTGCCTCTGAGATAAGCCTGCCTGCTCGTGCCAAACTACCAAGGGAGTGAGCAGGGGTTATATTAGAAGTGTATCCCCCTTATACTGACTAGGAAGAAGAGTCTCTATTTGGATAAAGGTACCTACCTCTGCCAACTAGAGACCCCCATTTCTAACAGGGCCCAAAGTCTGGAGCTGGATTCCTGCACAATTTTAAAGATTCATGAGGCTTAACTGAGGTTTTTGCCTAGCTGCTTTAACTATGTTGAATTAATCTCGGAACAAGGTTTACTCCGATCCCTGGATGCCAAAAACACATATTAAATAATGGAAGTGTTCTTTATGTTTGTATAACTGACACAGATGGATTTGGCTCTAATTTACTACTCCTGGATTAGAGTATTGTACAAAAACTCAAAGGATAAATTTCGGTTTAACAAAGTTTGTTCCAGTCCATTTAGTTTGGAGAGAGGAAGCAACCAAGGCTGTCCCAATCCCCAGTTCAATTCACCTCGTCTCTAGGGAAAATGTCTTCAAACTGTGGGACAGGCACCTGGGTAGGCTTAAAATAATCTCAAGGGCAGGGACCAGGGTCTGGCCAGGAGGAAACTTTATTTTCCCCTTTAAAATCTAGTACAAACACTAGACTGAAAACGGTGTTATGTTTATAGGGAGAGAAACAGAGTGACAATTAGCCACTCTGTAATGAGCCATCAAGAGCTTTCTTTTATTTTTTACTGATGTCCTGGCTGAGAGTAGGTGTGAAAGTAGAGGAAAGGGGGCTCTCAATAATCCTTAAAGGTCCTCTCCCTTATTTCTGATAAACGCTCACACTTCAGAAACGTTTACACTTTAGGGAGAGCTAGCTGCCAACAGAATGTTGGCAAACATATATTTGACTAAATTCTAAAAAATTATAACTGAACATACCTGCAACATTTGACATGTTAAGTATTTTCAGACCTGACAATTTTTGGGAATTATTGTGAGTAAACACACTTTCTTTCTGGGGGGTGGCACTGATTATTTTACATGAGGAATAGGCACATCATTATTCTCGAAAAACATTGCTTTAGAGAGACTGGTATGCTTGGTGCAAAATACTTGTTTAGTTTGAGGGATTAGATGGGATAGACATTTGCAAGATAGAAAATCCTTGTATGCAGAAGACATACCTTTATATGTGGCTGAACCTGATTGATTGATTGGCAGAGTATTGAATGTTTTTAGGACTTTCATCAAATACTCAGCCTTTAGGCAGAATTCACAAAACCAGTATTATGCCCACTGACATGGTTGCCAACTCTGCATGTCTTTTATTCTTTCAAAAAATTAGAATGTCACTTTTCAGCACTTGGAGATACAAAGAACTAAAAATAAGCATGATTTATTGTTCTCAAGAGGGCAGTTCAGTATAAGATGTTCACACTCCTGAACATGTACTTCAGAATACTCTAAACTGTGTGGCTGATGTGTTTTATTAACAGATGTGTTGCAACTCTTCACTCTTTACTTTTACACTGTGCTTATCTCAGGATTTCCCTCATAACAGACAGTAGAGGTACATATGGCAGTGCATAATTATTACCGAGCTTCCCAAATGGTATTACCTATTGATTGAGTTTTCTTTTGCCAAAATAACATTATAATTCATCATAATGTGGGTGGTAGCGGTTATTCATCTTCTGTAACTAGAGGTAAAGGGCCAGCCTGGAATATATTCATAAAGAGCAGCCATGAGAATGGTAGGGTGAAAAAAGTGATTATTAAACTATTCTCATCATGGGTTGCCAGAGGGTTAGGTGATTTGATGGGCTTAAATGGGTTTCAGAGATGGGATGTGTTAGTAAGTGCCTCTTTTTGCTTGGTCACCACCATCTTGTGCAGGCTGATGCTGCTAGTTTTCAACTCTCTTCACTCGGCTACTTCCATAATGTCCAGTTCCCAGTGTACATGCTCTGACTTCTAAAACATGGTACCATTGACTACTTCCTAGTTGGCATATTTAACTTTCCAGTAAGGCCATAATATGTGGTGCAGCAAAACAGATCAATAGTGCACAAAGTTAAATATCACCTATGGACTGCATCTCCAATTATCCCCTCCACTAGGCTGAATAAGAAAAAATGGTTTCAGGCCTACATTTGTAGCCTGACCGCTGCAGCTTTCAAATCCTTTGACAGGAGGTAAATCAATAAATATGTCACCCTGAAGTAGAGCATGTAGCCCACAAGGAGGTTGCATGGTATTCAAAAGTGGAACATGTAAGAATTTATGTTTGCATTTTGCTACAGTGACCAGCCTCGAAAAGCTAAGTTCACTGTTAGGACTATAGCTGGTTCTATGAAGAAAAAGCTAAAGTACTATTGATGCAATTAATCTCTTATCCTTGGTTTGGAATAAGCTACTGAGGTGGCTCAACCACTGTTTAATATTTATAAAAAAATCTAATTCAATGGGGTAGTTAGATTTTTGATAATTATATAAGAAAAGTAATTTTTACAAATGTAGGCTTTCGCAGCCTGAAGCCACGGAATGCTAATTAATAATGGACTATGCTCATCTGGACTACCAGTGCTGCTTTTATGAGGCGGGAGCTCTAAGAGCAGAGGCAATGTCTTGGGCCTGTCAGGATGTCATGTGTGACCATGTTGACCCACCTTAATCCAAGATGGACATATTAGGAGTATCCATGAACTTCACTTAATTAAAAAGAACAAAGGGATGACCAAAATGTTTATAATTTAGTTATAAGGGAAGCATGTCAAAGTTGGTTCATTTGGCTCCAAACACTGTGGCCTCTTGGCTTTAGTCTCAGTGGAGGAGGGGGCTGACCTCAAACCTAGCTTGGAGCACTGCTGATTATCTTAAACATACCTGTAGGTTTGCCAGTAGCTTCTCTTGGGATTGAAAGATTTTGCCATGTCAGATTTTACTGAGAATAGTGAACTGTGGGATAGTTGGCAGTGAGGTAACATGTTATGTGTCAAAGTGGAAAGGTTAGTCCTTAGGAACTTTGTGCCCATTGGTCAGAGTGTCCTGGAATCACTCCACTCACTGGACAGTGAACTGAACAAAATTAGCACTTCATCCTTGCCCCCGCTTCTGCACATGGGTAAGAACATAAAAGGACTGTACCTGCTTGTTGTAACCTGTGTGGTGACCTGAAGAGCTGGACCTACTCCCACTTGCACTCAGGACTAAAAAGTGCACATCTAGGATCAGTTGAATAACCCCCTGTGTTGCTATTGGGAATTTATCAAGCTGCAAGCTGGACCTGCTCCCACTTGCAGCAAGGAGTAAGACGTGGTCTTCAAAGATCAGTTGGATGACCTCCTTTGTTGCTACTGAGGACATACCAAAATGCAAGAGGCCTTTCCTGGGGTGACTTGTTGACTAGTCACACCTTGAATTGGACAGGACTTTGTTGGGGGCCTCAGCTGGAGATTGTCATGGCCCCCAAATACTTTCCCTGAGTACCTTGAAGCTCTAATAATGGAACTATCCCACAGGATGTTTGGACTTTTATGACCTCCAGAGCTTCAGTGAGACTGAGCGGCAAAAGTATCTAATTTCGGAAAGGACTTTGACAGATACAGCTTCAAACTTGCCCCGCTAGACAACTTTAAGCCCCAAAAAAGTGACTAAGGGCTTAATTTAGGGTTTGGAGGATGTCCAACTTATCACAAAGACATCCAGATATAATGCACTTCTAATAAGGCCGATCTCATTTCTATTTCAAATGTGATGAATAACCTACCCACCTAGGCCGAAAGTCCAAAGCTAGAAGTTTTATACTAGACAAAAGTTCAAAAGGTATAAGCCCTACGATAGGGCTTTAGCAGATGCAAAATCTGATATTTCCCACTTAGAGATTTTCCAGTCAAAATCGATTGCTTCAGAAGGACATTGTTTGATGGCTATCTGGATTCAAGAGGACTTTCTAAGATACAGCCTTCAACCTTACCCCATTGAAAGATATCGACTTTCAAAAAAATTACAACGTCAGAAGAAAAAAACTAACTGGGATGACATGATTGGTGTATTTGACATCTGCTCATTGAAGTAGACCTAAAAGTGAGCCTAGTTCCTTGTCAACCATATACAGAGATTTCTGAGTGGAAGGAAAAAAACATATCTCTGGTCCCTCTTGGTGTATTTTAGATGTTTTGGTGTCATTTCATCTTATTTCATTTTCAGGAACAGGTTGTGGGATTTTTATTGTGATGTGTTTTGACCTTAGAACTGTTTTAATGTTGCTAAAGACTTTACACAATTTCCTAAGTTAAGGCTATTTGCTCTGTGCCATAATTACAGGAGATGCAGCCCAAGTTTAAATTACTGCAACTGTGCACTTGAGTTGACATAATTTGGGGATTTCTTACTTATAGGACTCACATCCTTCCCTATTAATTAGCCATTTTCTTACAGGATGTAATTTCTATATGAAAAGTGGATGACATTTCAAGATCAGTAGGTCTGGCAGCATTTGAAGTGTCTTGCATTATATTTCAGACTTTGAAATCTGTGTGTTCTGGATACCTACAGTGGTGACATGCCATTCAAAAATATGTTTCGGTTTGTAACAAACTCCCTAATTGAACTCTGATAAAAGAGAGGGTACTATGCAATCCTCTGACTAAGGGAGCAGTCTTTGTGATTTATAAAATATTATGTGTAAGATCTCAGATTTGCTTTGAAGTAAAAGGAAACATGATGTTGGCTCCTTAGAGAACTCAGAAATGGAAGAATCATTGATGTACCCCAGAGAGGTAGCAATATAATTGGAAAGATAATGGTTTTTCACAAAATGTTATATAAGGGAAGAGCAGATGCAGTGAGGAAAGGTTTAATTGACATAGCGCCTTTGTTGTTGTGCACATGAAGTCAATATTCAAGGATACATATTTTTTGGCTTATTGATAATATATTGGATATTTAGGTGGGTGTTTCTGCCAGAATAGTATTACTGTTGGATGTTTGGTAGTACTAGACTCAAGCAAGGTACCTATTTCTTTTGTGTGGCTAGGTTCGTAGTGGCAAGACGAAATATAGCACAAATACTGATGGAGCAGGGTTTCTTGCAAAGTAAAAACCTGATCGAATTGAACCCTCAGTAACATTTATTAACAGTGTGCAGTGAAAACAAATGTGGAAAAGAGCCTAACATGAGGGAAAATGCTACTGCGCAAGCACATACTAAAGGCACTGAAGTAGGCTGCAAATGCTTCTTGACAAATGAAAAATAAAAGGACTAATGCTGCTTTTGTGCACTTTATTAATGTTTGCTAGGTAAATTATTTTAACTCGGGTTGCACATGGATATATGCAGCCCTAGGTGAGTGAGTAATGGAAAGTCTTATAAGTAAGGGTGGGCGTAGTGGGCGTTGTGTGCTATGCAGAGTGCCACGGAGTGGAAAACAAACTCCCTACACTCACCGTAGCCCCACTACCGCCACCCGCCTCCCTCCCGCGCTATTAACAATTATATTGCAAGCATTAAAAACAATTTTAAAGTAAGGAAAACAGCTTACCGTAGCTGTGGCATCCCGGGCTGTGCATGCGCAGTTTTGATGAAGAAGTCGCGATGAAAGAGAAAGAGGGAGCCCCAGGACGCTGGAGCTAATGTAAGCCATTTTCCTTACTTTTAAATTGTTTTCAACACTTGTAATTTAATTGTTAACAGGGCAGGAGGGAGTCGGGGGCTGGCTAACTCCGCTCTGCCAGTAGAGTGTGAGGAGTTTTGCCTACTCCACCTACTTCACGGAGTAGGCAAAACTCCACAAACTCCGTGGTTACTTTCGATGTTTGTCTTTGTTTTGGAGGTCTGACGGGCACAAGGACCCCGCAGAATGCTTGAGCCGGTCAGCTGCTCTACCAGGAAGTGGGAGGTAAGGGAGCCGATCTGCGGATCGAGGAAGGCGGCTGCAGGACGGTTGGAGCTTGAGGTGGACAGGCAGCGACAAGGAGACAGCCGAAGGAGTCTTTGGTGCCGTTCCAGGGGTGCGCTTATCCTTCGCACCAGAGGACCGGTGTGCTGGAGTTTTCCTATAGTTCGGACTGTGAAGGCTTGCGGTAAGGAGGTTCCAAGGGGGAGGGCCGGCATGGAGGCAGCAGTCCCGAGGGCAGTGCTAACTGTGTCTGGCCAGTGTACTATTAGCGGAACAATTGGTGAGAGAGAAAGAGAAGGAGAAAGGGAGGGGGTGTCACCAAGTAAGGAGAGGACCCATTGCGTCCCCAAAAATTCTGAGGCCCCGATTAGGAATAGATATCAGCTTAGGTCTAGGCAGGCGGTCTGGGACCCAACAGAGCCAGTTGAGAGAGGAGGTCCGATACCCCTGTCCCCTTATAAACAGAAGAGGAAGTGGGGTGCAAGGAAAGGAGTGGTTGCAAAGGTTGTCAAGCATCCCCAGGCATATAAGGGCACTCCTTCACTGAAAAGTTACTTTAAGATAATGGAGCAGGCAGTAAAAGCAAAGGAAAGCTCTGGGGCTAAATCAGGTGCAGTTCTGGGGGTAGAAGCTATCAGTTCAGGTGCCACGGGAAAAGGAGGGGGGGTATCAGCTGAAGTAGAAGTGGGGGCTACCTCCTCACCAGACAACACGCTTACCCCCCCATCGGTACCTCTGAGGAATAGATACGCAGTGCTCGAGCTCCCCAATGGGGAGGGTTTAGAGGCCTTAACATATCCCGATACAGTATATAGCTCTACTCTTAGTCCTAGTCTCTCATTATCATCAGAAGCACAGAGATCTCATGCTTTGAATGCTGCTACAGCCTTGGAAAGCTTAATTTCTGTACTGCCTTTAGCTCAGGATCCGCTGGGCACAGAGTCTCATTATATCTCTCTTCACCCCCAAGCAGGTTGCACTGCATTCCAATCCCAGTCTTTTCCTCTTTCAACCTCCGATAAACAAGGCTTTGCCCAGCAGACTGGTAGTTTGCCGGCTGAGCCGGTTGAGGCAGAGATTGTAGGAGATAGATTGGGTATTCTATTCCGGACACTGAGAGGAGACCTGCTTGGGAAATCTGAAATATCAGAGAACAATCAAAAAGGGTTGCACAACAGATTTGATGCTTTGGAGGCCAAACTGGAGGGACTAGCAACTCGAACAAGTATGTTGGAGAGTAAAGTCAACTCATTGGTAGAAGTATCGACAGGGAATTCCAAGAACATTGACGCTATCAAGGCACAAAATCGAACTCTTACTATGGACATGGAGAGATTGGAAATTGCAAGTCGGCGGAACAATCTCTGAATCCTTAAGATACCAGAAGGAGCAGAGGTTGAGGATATCAAGGGATTTGTTTGCAGGCTATTACGAGAAGACATACTAAAGGACCGGCTAGACATCGATCTAGAAGCTGAGATTCAGCGTGTGCACAGAGATCCTTTTAGGTTGCACCCTGATCGTAAAGCTCCAAGAAAAATCTTAGTCTACTTTCAAACATATAGTGTTAAGGAGCTAATTCTTAATAGATGTCTTGCACGCTCCTCCCTCCATTATCGTGCCAACCCCTACCAAATTAGATCAGATATAGGGAGGTAGACGGCCCACAGGCAGTGGGAGTTGGGCTCCAGGATGCCAGAACTTCGTTCGTTGGGAGCTCAGGTCCAAATGAAGTTCCCTGCTTTACTCAAGATAATGTGGAACAATAAGATGTTTAATTGCAACCACCCAGAGGAAGTAGATGAATTGCTTTTAAAAATGAGAAAATAGTTATTTTCTGGGCCCAATCAGTCTCCGGTACTAGGGTAAATGAGAGTTTATTAAAACGTTATAGCCTTTGTAATTTCACTTAACATGGGAAGCTAATAGGCAAGTCAATATACACACATAGGTCACATACACGTCTTATTTGCCCAGGGCTCGGTGGCTTGTTATGGATTGTTTCCGTGAGGCATGTTTAAGAGGCAAATCATACCTACTACCAGTGTTTGTATAATAGAATGGGACTGACTTATCTCCTTAATAAAATGAAAAGAAAAAAAAAAGAAAAAAATTACTTAATAAAACAACAACTAATGACTATATGAAATATAAAAAGGAGAATTAGAAAAATGGGAAAAAAATATATATAGATAAGGGTTAGTCTTAGCACTGAATAAATGGGAAAACTGTTCTAAATATTGATGGTGTCTCAAGGGGGTGGGGCCCCTTAAGGCGTGTTCATGCCAAAAAAAAGGGGAGGGTTCCTCGGGGGGAGTGTTAGGGGGGTCACAGGGGAGTGGGGAAAAAAACACATAAAAATGTCCTTATATGCCATAAGCCGTCATTTTGTAAGATAGAATATAAACAGAGGTCTCCATTAGCTGCAGGTCTGGTTACACCATGTGATGGCTCTTAGTATGGTATCCAGTAATACATTCCTGTCTTGGAATTTGAATGGTATAGGAAGCCTGAAGAAACAACAAAGAATATGTGAATTTTTAAAAAATATTGAGGCACATGTATACTTCTTACAGGAGACTCATCTTGAAGCGGAGGTGTGTGGCCAAGTATTTGGAAAACTTAGTTGGGTACAGGAAGTTCTCTGCTCCAAACAGAGGGGTTCCACTAGAGGAGTAGCTATAGTAGTGCGCGCAAATAGGGGAATAAGGGTCCAGAGTTGGGAAACCGATCGATCTGGTCGATGGCTGGTGGCAGTCCTCTCTATTGGAAGTTTTACTTTTCAGTGTGCTGTCTACTATGGTCCTAATGAAGACAATCCGGGCTTTCTTCAAAAGTTAGAGGAGTATATGATTCAGCACCCAGCTCCGTTCATTTTACGGGGTGATTTCAACCTTTTATTAGACCCCCAGCTAGATCGTACCTCAAACGCTAAATATAATTCCCCAAACAAATCCCTTTTAGCCCTGAGGAATATCATGAAGGATTTTTCCTTACTAGATGCCTGGAGAGTAAAACATGGTAACCTCAGGGAGTACTCCTTCTATAGTAAGAAGTATAAACAATACTCCAGAATAGATCTCTTTCTTTTGGATCGAGCCTTTCTGCCTGATATCATTTCAGCTTTATATATTCCTACAGGACTGTCTGATCACTTTGTTGTTGAGTTAAATATCAACTTTAAGGTTAGCCCCTCAGAGTATAGGTGGACCCTGGACAGAACTATTCTTCTTGACGATGAGATTAAAACCAAAATTAGAGCCAGTTTGTTAGAGTTTATTTCATTTAATGTTGGCACTGCCTCAGAACAAACAGTCTGGGACACTCTCAAATCTTACCTGAGGGGTATTCTTGGTTCACACATGGCACTAAAAAGAAAACTTAGGAAAGAAGAAAATACCAAGGACCTTGATTTAATTAAAAAGAAGGAATTATAGTTGCAGTTAGCTGTTATAAAAGAAAGGGACAGGATCCCGTTACTTGAAAAAGAGCTTTTGCAGCTACAGACAGGCTTTAAGGCACGAGCTGACAAGGTAAACAAGGATAAGTGGGAAGTAAGCAAGCTTCGCAATTTTGAATATGGAGAGAAGTGCGGCTCACTCTTGGCATGGAAGGCTAGGGCTGAGAGGAGCAGGAATAACATCAGCTCGCTAATTCAGAGAGATTCTGGGATGCCCCTAACAGAGGATGTCGAAATTAGGAGAGAGGCTAGAGGATTCATGGAAGAGCTTTATCATGAAGAAAATAGATGTGGGTCGGAGGAGCTTGAAAAGTGGTGGGCTCTGAGAGAGCTACCCCAGCTGAGCGAATCTGATATAGCTTTCTTAGGTACAGAGATTACTGAAGGGGAAATACGGGCCCAGATAAAAAAGATGTCTAGGAATAAGGCCTCTGGTCCGGATGGATTGCCAACTGAGGTGTATAAAGATAATTTGGAAGAAGTCTTAACACCTTTATTGACGCTTTTTAATAAAATGTTCTTGCTAGGGGAGCAAACTCCACCTTCTTGGTCAGAGGCTACCATTACTTTGATAGCAAAGCCTAACAAAGACCCCAAAAAAATAGAGTCATATAGACCTATTTCCCTACTTAATTCTGACCTTAAAATATACTCCGGCATACTTGCATCTAGGTTGGCAAAAATAATTAAATCTATAATCAACCCTGACCAGAGGGGGTTTATACTAGGCCGTCAACTTAATGAACTTACGTTCCAAGTTTTAGGAGCGATAGATATAGCAACAGACAGGGGACTGCCACTTGCCATCGTTGCGATCGATGCAGCAAAAGCCTTCGATCAAGTGAACTGGTTATTTCTATGGAAAACTATGGCGAAGTTTGGGTTTCCAGATATCTTCATCGAAGGCATTGTAACATTATATAGGGGTCCCCGGGCCAAAGTTTTGGTCAACGGTTGCCTTACCGATTGGTTTAACATCTCAAGGGGAACGAGGCAGGGTTGTCCCCTATCTCCCCTCCTCTTTGATATTTATATCGAGCCCTTTGTCTGTTCCTTAAGATCAGATCCAGTAATCCTACCATTTAAATAGGGGATTTGGCGCTTAAGACAGCATTATATGCTGACGACCTCCTCCTTTATACATCTAACCTGGCCAAGGCTATTCCTAGGTTGTTCGATTTGGCTGAGGACTTTGGTACTGTGTCTGGGTATAGAATCAACAAAGACAAAACAGACATTATGAGCTGGAACAACCTAACCCAGATACCAGAAGCTAAACCAAAAATCAGATACTTAGGAATTTACCTTACCCACAACCTAGACAACGTTTCGAAAGTAAGTTGGGAGATGGTGGTAAAGGAAGTGAGGAAATTATTGACCAGATGGAATACCCTACCCCTTAACATCTATGGTAGAGTTAATCTGGTCAAGATGATTATTTAGCCAAAAATTACCTTTTTATTTAATTCCATCCCCCTCAATTTCAATAAAAATGATATTGCGAACCTCCAAGGAAGGATTGGCTCTTTCATTTGGGCAACCAAATCCCCAAGGATCGCCTGGAGGAAATTGAGAAGAGGACTGAAACTAGGCGGGTTGGCTCTTCCTGATTTACTTCTTTATTGTTATGCCTTTCAGTTCAAGAACTTTAGACTTTTAGCAAATAAGCTAGATTCCTCATCTCATGGTAGACTTTTTCAGGCTATGCTTTTAGATTTGCCACATGGTTTAGAGTTCTTTCTCTACAAATTCGGGGATCAGAAGTTTTTTAAAAAGGTTCGCCTGAAGCTCTTAAAAACAGAACTTAACATCTGGCAATCAATACGTAGAATATTTGATATACCCTATTACCATTCCCAAGCCCCAATTTGGGACTTCCCAGGTATACCAGACTGCCTATTAGACCGACTGGCTCTACCACTGAGAGCGGCAGGTATTACAAAATGGGGGGACCTGTGTAATAATTCGGCACTATTAAGCTGGGAATCCCTTTCGAACTTAACAGAGGGCTCTATCACCAGGTTTAAATTGTATCAGTTGTCCTCCAGGTGGGGGAGGCAGCGTTGGGCCAATGATAAGGAAATACCTCTATTGGAATTCATCGATAGGGGCAGGGGATGGAAAGGTGAGGTTGCGCACTGGTACAATACATTTGTGGGGGCTAAAGACAATCTAGGAGCTGAAACCATCAAGCTATGGGATAACTTTCCAGACCTTAATGTAGGGGAGGTACTGAAGGTTTGGACAGACTCTTTTACACTCTCCCAAAAAATTATAAAACCATCCAATCTCAGAAGAAACCATCTGTTCACATTATATAGGGTCTATTGGACTCCAGCGAAACTATCTAAGCTGTCAGCAGAAGTATACTCCTGTCCAAGATGTAAGTCTCCAGCTGCGGATGACAGACATATGTTTGTCGATTGCCCGGCCATTATGAGCTACTGAAGTGAGGTGTGTGAATTCTTAGAAGAAGTGGTATCATCCCCAATTACCCTTAGTCCTAGATTGATTCTTTTTGGTCTCCCCCCAGATTATGATATTCGAAATTGTACCCTACAGTTCATTTTCTATGTTATTGTTATTGCTAGGAGAGAGATTTGTAGGGAGTGGAAGTCTGTAAACCCCCCCAGATTTGTAGACTGTCTAAGAAACATCATGGCGGTTAGTCGTTTAGATATGCTGTGTGGTGGAGAAAGCGCCAATAAGATCTGGTGTGCCCTGAATGCATGGACTGAGCGATAACATCCAATGAGTCCAATGATTATGCCAGAGGTTAGTGGTCCTGTCCTCCCAAAGTGGCAAGTTACATCGTGAATGGGAGATGGTTCAGGAAACAACCTACCTCTGGGTGATCTCCACTGGCTCTCCATAGACCCCAGGGTGGAAACAGCTGGCCTGTGTCAGTGGCCTGGAGAGAGCCTATCTAGAGTTGACATTTATGAGGAAAAAAAAAACGGAAAAAAAAAACTCAGTGGTTACTTATAAGTGATGAATAAGGTCTGTGTTTGTTTTCTGTAAAAGCATAGTTTTCTGCTATGCAAAAAACGTTTAAGTTAGCGAAATGAAAATAAATTCAGAAAATAATATTGAACGAGATGGGGAAGGTGGAAGCAACGAGTTAGCTGGATAAAACAATTTCTTCATCGAGCAAAGGAACATCGCTTCGGAATGCTGCACAGTAGGACAAATGAGACACAGAATTTGCCACCTCACCAGGATGGAGGAAATGAATACTATGACAGTGACTTGAATTTGTATTTCTTGGGCTTGAAGTAGATACATTGAATAAATACACAATACGACATTGAGGGAGATGAAGATGACGAGAGTGGTTTGCCAGTACACCCCCTTCCTTAACCAATCATGTGTAGAGAAATGTTTTGTTCTGACACAAATGTGTGTTGGACATCTGGGTTTTAGGGTATAATTGAGGTTCCTGGTGGGAGAGGTTTTTGGTTAGTCGGTGGCTTGCTTTCCTACCTGCGTGAGGAGAGACCTTGTTTGCTGTCTCCTATTCTCCAGCTGACTTCCTGTCTGCTGCTTCCTGACTTATTCTTTCCATCGTCAACTCTTACTGCTCTAATCGCCAGAGCGTAATTATTCTTTCCAATTGGGTTAGTATAGACAGGAAACTGAATTTGCATAATGATTTGCAAATGTAATTTGTCTCTGAACCACTCCTTTAAGCACTGTCAAATGAGATGTGTTTTTATCATTATTTCTCGGATATTGTTACTCTGTGATGACCTATGAGTTGTACTGTATGTTGGTATTGATGAGCATTTATTTCACAATATTTAGATAAACATTATAAATATGCAAATTAGACTATCTTTATTAGAGGTGTTTTACTAGTTTATGAGTAATTTTAGAACCAAGTATTAGTTTGCCAACCCTGTCAACTATACAAAGATTGCATCACCATTATTGGTATACTAGAAATGAGGTTACAAATTGGATTTTGTTAAGTTTGGTATTTTGTTTGGTAAATCACTCACCCTGCATGAAGGGACTTGTTGACTAATGAAACAAAGGAAAAAGTAACTAAAAAAATGTATCAGATGAGTATAAATGCAGAAGCGTTGTCAGTTCTGGTGACAATTGGTCCTATAGTTCCATTGTATAGTGAGGGTCAAAATATTTCGAGAGTGCATGCATTGACAGTTCCAGTGAATAGTGCTAGATATGTTAGTGAATCAGAATCAAATGAGATGGGTATGTCACTGATTGACATCCCAGTAAATAGAAATGTGACTGAAACGCCAAAATGGAGTGTACAGATCGATCCTAGAAAATTAATGCCAAATGTGGGAGAAACAACTTCAGTATCAGGGGGTTCAGTGGGACCTTCACCAGAAGAGTTGGATGATTAGATTAGAGGAATGGATTCTAGTAAGTCCAAACCAAGTATAGATATAAGTAGGTTAAGAGTAGATCTGGAAGAAATGATTATTGGTACAATAAACCCGGAGAGTTTGAGTAAATATCAGGATGGTGAGGTGTTACTCTTGGGTAAGAATATTAAATTGAAAGAGAAAAATTTGCAAGAGAGGTTGACAGAAGCAGCACAGGACAATGGAGTGGATATTGAAAAATCAAAAGCTTTACAAAAGACATATAGGATGGACTTTAGCGATAAAGATCTAGAGAGTTTGAATGCATCTGGTAAGCGATTGCAAATAAAGTCTTATCTTATCTTATCTTAGGTGCCATTTGTAAAGCGCACTGACGCCGAGGCTTCTTGGCGCTGAGAGACAGAATGGGTGAGGGGGAAGCAAAGTAGCGGGGTTCTAACAAAGGGGAGGGAAGAGGTGAGTTTTAAGTATTTTCCTGAAGTTCAAGAGAGAGGATGAGGATTTGATGGAGAGGGGTAGGGGGTTCCAGAGTGCAGGGGCTAGATAAGAGAAGTGGCGGCCGCCGAATTTCTTTGTTTTGATTCTGGTAGTGGCAAGCAGATGACGGTGGGCCAAGCAGAGGTCGCGCTGAGGACAGTAGGGGTGGATGAGAGATGTTATAAACTCAGGGCCAGAACCATGAAGGGTCTTGAAGGTGAGGCATGCCACCTTGAAGGCAGCCCTTTGGGCTATAGGAAGCCAATGAAGGCTATGGAGCAGGGGTTTGGCAGATTGCCATCTGGGGATGTTGTGAATTAGGCGGGCCGCTTGGTTCTGGACAACCTGAAGGCGGTGAGTCAGGGATGATGGGAGGCCGTGGTAGATTGAATTAGAAAAGTCTAGGCGGGAGAGCACAAGTGAGATCACGACTTGGGTGAGTGCAGCAGAGGGAAGTAGGTGGCGAACCTTGCGGATCTTCCGGAGCTGGTACATGCAGGAGGATATTACTGCTCCCACCTGCGATCTGAGAGAGAGCTCAGCATCGATGATCACCCCCATGCTCTTTACAGTTTTCGCCGGGATTGGGGGGGGTCTAGCTCCGGGGGCCAGAACTGCGGTCCCCAGTGAGCGTGACTGAGTCCCAGGAGGAGGAGCTCAGTCTTCCCGGGGTTCAGTTTCAGCTGGTTCTGGTTCATCCAACCTTGGATGTGAATCATAACTGCGTGAAAGGTGTTGATGGCATGGGGTGAGTCGAGCGGGAGGATGATCTGCAAGTCGTCGGCGTAATTGAAGGTGACAATGTCCCATTTTTGAAGGGATTTGATCAGGGGCTGGAGGTAAAGATTGAACAAGAGCGGCGAGAGGGAGGAGCCCTGGGGGACTCCACAGTGCGTGGGTGCCTTGGTGGCGGTGTAGGGCCCCAGGCGAACCGCCTGAGTTCTCCCAGTGAGAAATGACTTGACCCAGTCAAGCGCGGCGCCCTAGATGCCAGCCTGCTCGACACGGTGGAGAAGGATGTCGTGGTCCACCGTGTCGAACGCGGCTGAGAGATCCAGGAGGACGAGGGCTTGGGGAGAGCCCACGTCCGCTTTGCTCCTGAGTGTGTCCAGGACTGCCAGGATGACGTGCTCAGTGGAGTGGGCAGGTCTGAAGCCGGCTTGGTTAGGCTCAAGATGATGGGATGATTCGATGAAGTTAGACAGGCACCGAGTGACGTGTGCCTCCATCAATTTTGAGAAGTACGGGAGGAGGGAGATGGGGCGATAGTTCGATGGCTCCGCGGGGTCGGCTCCAGGTTTTTTGAGAAGAGGCGCTAAAATAGCCTCCTTGAAGGAAGTTGGAACGGTGCTGCTGCTGAGTGCCCCGTTGAGTAAAGGTAAGATGCAGTCAGGTAAGTGCAGGCATATACTCCTCAGGACTGATGGCGGGCAGCAGTCTTTCGGAGAGCCTGATTTCACCCGGGTTGCTAGCTCAGCTAAAGAGGTAGGGTCAAGTAGCGGGAAGGAGGAGAAAGTTAAGGGATTGTTAGGGCAGAAAGCCGGTGGGGGTAACTGGGGAGAGGGGGGATAGAGTTTTTGATTTTTGTGATTTTATCCAAAAAGAACGAGTTGAGGGTGTCGCAGGCCTCCTGAGTGGGAGTCTGAGCTGGGAGGGTCCTGTCGTCAGTAGTAAGTACGTCCATGACTCTGAACACCTCTTTGGATTTATCAGCTGCCGACGAGATCCTGATAGAGAAGTGTGCCATTTTGGCTAGTCATTGATTAATATTCTGAAAAGATGGGGTGAATTGGAACAATGGAAAGGTAGATTGGCAAAAAGAAAGAAGAAATGCTTGCATGTAAGGGTGTGACTGCATCTCCTTTGCTTCCATTAAGAGAGACAGAACCTGATGTAATGATATATCCAATGAGAGAAGTTCCAGGTGGTAGATATGTTCATATTCCTTGGTCAAGACAGGATATATTGTCTTTTACGGATGAATTTCCCAAGTTGAGAGAAAAGCCTGTTGAGTTGTACAAACAGCTAGAGAGGTTTGTAAAGGTCTCAAAGATTTTGTTGAAAAATGTGGATGGTTTATTTGATATTGTTGTTCCAGCTGATTTATGGGCTGAGTATAAGATTGCAGTGGATTGGCCAAAAGCGGAATATCCTAGAGATCTTAAAACTGGAGCGCCTTCAGAAGAGGTAATGAAGAAATATAATCAAGTGATTGCTTATTTGAAAAGTAAAGTTTCCCCAAAAGAAACAGATTGAGTTAAGATTGACTGGACAACACAGGAGTCAAACAAAACAGTACATGCTTACTATGTGTTCAAACATTATAGTGGTTTTGAAAGCATAACTGACAAAGATATGGGACATTTTGTGTATAAGTTTGTGTTTGAATTGAAACCTTAGATTACACAGTGTTTGTTAAGGGCGCCTACTTACCCGTAAGGGTCTCAAGGTGCTGGGGGTGGGAGGGGTCACAGGTTCCAGGCCCTGGCCGCATGGAAGGAGAAGGAGCGGCCTCCCGATCTGGTCGTTCTGGTGCGGGGGACCATTGTGTAGGAGAGCTGGGCTGACCATAGTGCCCTTTGGGGTGCGTGGAATTTGAGTCGGCTGTTCAGGTATTCTGGTCCAGTGTCGTGGAGGGCCTTGTGAGCGTGGGTTAGCATCTTGAAGGTGACTCTAGCGTTGATAAGGAGCCAGTGAAGTGTGCGCAGGTGCTGGGAAACATGGCAGTGTCTTGGCAGGTTGAGGACGGATATACAACCATTACCACGCAACTTTTACAACGACCTACCTTTACCATGCAATTTTTACAACGTAGGATCCATTACAACGAAGTACCATTACAACGCATGTATTTACAACGCAGATACCTTTACAACGCATACCATTACAACGTAAGTATTGGTAAGTATATAATTTTATTAAAAATATTATAGGTTTGTTTTTTTTGTTGTTTTTTTTGTCTTGTTTTGTGTTTTGGATGTTCTGTAGCTTGCAGGTGAGGTTTTTGATAATTCCGGCATAGAGTGCACTGCCGTAGTCGAACCTGCTGGTGACCAGGGCGTGAGTGATGGTCTTTCTGTGTTTGTGGGGGATCCATTTGAAGGTCTTACATAGGAGGTGGAGGGTGTGGAAGCAGGAGGATGAGACGGAGTTGATCTGGCGGTCCATTTTGAGCTCTGAGTCCAGGATGATTCCCAGGTTGCTTGCGTGGTCTGTGGGGGTGGGGGGGCTTCAGAGGGTGGGGGGGCAACCAGGTGTTGTTCCAGGCATCGGGGATTGGGCCCATGATGAGTACTTCTGTTTTGTTGGTGTTTAGTTGTAGGCAGCTGTTTTTCATCCATTTGGCGACGGCTTCCATGCCTTCTCGAAAGTTGTGTCTGTCGGTGTTGGGCTCGTTGGATAGGGAGAGGATGAGTTGGGTGTCATCTGCATATGACCCAATGTTGAGTCTGTATGTTCTGACGATGGGGGCGAGCGGAGCCATGTAGACTTTGAAGAGCATAGGGCAGAGGGAGGACCCCTGGGGATCTTCACAGGTGGTAGGTGTAGGGTCTGAAAGGAAAGGGGCGGAGTCTGACCCGCTGCATTCTGCCGGAGAGGAAGAAGCAGATCCAGTCGAGGGCCTTGTCCTGGATCACTGCATCATGGAGTATGCTTATTAGGGTGCAGTGAGAGACTGTGTTGAATGCCGCTGCGAGGTCGAGGAGCATGAGGGCTGCTGTTTCTCCTTTGTCCAGTAGGGTGCGCATGTCCTCTGTTGCGGCAAAGAGGGTGGTATCCGTGCTGTTGTTTTTTCTGAAGCCGAATTGGGAGGAGTCGAGAATGTTGTGCTCTTCGATGAATGTAGTGAGTTGGCTGTTAATGGCTTTCTCAATGACTTTCGCTGGGAACGGTAGCAGGGAGTTGGGTCTGTAGTTTTGGAGGTCGTGGGGTCTGCCGAGGGTTTCTTCAGGAGGGGGTTGATCTAAGTGTGTTTCCAGTCATTAGGGAATGGAGCGTTTGCCAGGGAGCGATTGATGGTGTGACAGAGGATGGGTGCGATGGTGTCTACGGCTTTGTTGAAAATGTGGTGGGGGCAGGGTTTCGTGGGGGCCACGGAGTGGCTTGACTTCACCGTGTCCAGTGAGTCTTCGGTGGTGAGGGCTGTCCAGTTGTTGTTCACTGACTTCAGGGTGTCGGGTGGATGGTGAGGGTTCATTGTGTAGGTTGTCTTCGTCGAAGTTGTCGTAGATGCTCTTGATTTTCTGGTGGAAAAGAGTGCTGAGTTTGCCGCAGAGGTCTTGTGAGGGAGGGATGTTGGTGGACTTACTGGTGGGTTGGGCGAACTCCTTGATGATGTTGCAAAGTTCTTTGCTGTTGTGTGCATGAGTGGAGATTCTGTCTTCAACCATTTTTTCCTAATTTTTCTGATGAGTTGGTGGTGCGCGTTGGTGGCGGCTCTGAAGTTGTTGTGGGCTTCTGTGGATTTGGTGTTCCTCCAGGCCTTTTTGAGGTGGCAGCAAGTGCGTCTGGACTCTGGAAGTTCGGTGGTGAACCATCTAGCTTTCTTGGCGTGGGTGTTGTTGTTTTTCTTG
Organism: Lissotriton helveticus; assembly: GCF_964261635.1. NCBI lineage: Eukaryota > Metazoa > Chordata > Amphibia > Caudata > Salamandridae > Lissotriton > Lissotriton helveticus. Next base: position 401,320,940 of record NC_136069.1, on the reverse strand, counting down.
AGGGGGGCTACGGTGTCAGAGATCCATCTGTGCAGGGTTCAGGCTGTGGTGTTGGGGTTGTCGTTATTCGTGAGGGTTGGGGTGGAGTTGCTTAGTGATGAGTTTAGCTGGTTGTCGGCGATTCTGGTCCAGTTTCTTCATGGGAGCAGGAGCTGGTGTCCGTGGATTGTGGGTGTTCTGAAGGTGAAGTGGACGCATCAATGGTCAGTCCATGGGAGTTCAGTGGTGTGGTTGAAGGTGATGGAGTTTCCTGTTGTGAAGAGTGGGCCAAGGGTGTGCCCTGCTGAGTGCGTGGGTTCAGTCACGATCTGGCAGAGTCCAATGTTGTGGAGGTTGTCCAGGAGGGATGTGGTGCTGGGGTCCAGTTGGTTGTCGAGGTGGAAGTTGAGGTCTTCCAGTAGGGTGTAGTTGGTGGACGCCATGGCATGCGGGGAGAAGATGGCAGTGATGGAGTTGCCGAAAAGTCAGCGAGGCCCAGGGGGTCGGTAGATGAGGGTTCCTCGGAGGGTGGTGGTAGGGCTGGCCAGTATCTTGAAGTGAAGGTGTTCCATCATGTCTGTGGGCTCGTCGGGGAGTGTGCTCAGGTGGTGGTAATGTGGGAATTACTAACCTAGGCACTCTGACACCCTCCACACTCTCCTAACTTCTTCCCTGCCTCGCCTTGCCGATCTCAGAGCCGGTGTCTGGCGGCGGTGGGCGCCATCTTAGGTGTGGTTGGGGGAGCGCTCTAGTCGCGCCGGCCTCCCACTCTCCTCTCACCACTATATAATGTGCATCATGACCAGACGGCGCAGCGGGCTGGCGCAGCGGGCGCGCCGGGCGCGCGCCGAAGCCGCGTCTAAGCCAGGCCCGTCTGCGCCCGTCCGCGACCGGACACGGCCCAGGGCCACCACCCCGGGTCCTGACAACCGAATACTTATGAGTAGGAACGATCTTGTAAGTCTGTCCACCATTACTTGTATACCCGGCCTTCACACCATATACATAGGGGAGGAAGTAGGTTGCAGACACTGTCAATTCCGATTTAGTACATCGATAGCTGATACCCGGGGCAGTTCCACCTTGTCCTGTGGCTTGCTCAACGTGAGATCGCTACGATGTCATAAGCTCGATATTCACGACTTATTTGTGGATAGACAACTGGACCTGCTATTCCTCACAGAAACGTGGTTGGATGTTCACTCTGACCCTGACATCATTCAGGCATTACCAGAAGAATACCTGATGGTGAGACTGGACAGACCCGATGGCAGAGGAGGAGGTATAGCTATTGCATTTAAACAGCAGCTTGCCTGTCAATTGGAATTAGTCCATATGGCGGGAAGCGAGGCTGGTGTTTTTACCATAAAAATTAATGGGGGCACTACGGTGAAGGGTTATTTAATCTACCGTCCCCCAGGACCCCTGGCAAGGTTTAAAGGTAACCTACCAGAGTGCGTCACGGAGATAGCGTTGCGGAGAGATAAGTTTCTGCTACTCGGAGATCTTAATATGCATTTAGAGGATCTGTCGGACAAAGGAGCGATGGAGTTCCGTCAAGAACTTCAGGCCTTACAACTAGAGCTAAAGGGCCAGCTTCCAACACACCAGCATGGCCAATTGCTTGATCCAGTATTCGCGAACTGGGAGGAAGTCATAGCGGCTCTCCCTGTGCCCCTCCCCTGGACCGACCATTTCCTGGTACCATTTGAAATTCTTCTCCCTAAACATAAGGTGACAGACCCTACTCCCCTTAATTACCCCAGGCGCAAATGGGCCAGGTTCTCCCTGCCAGAGTTCAATGAGGCTCTTATCGCAGAGGGCCCCCCTGGAGGTGCTGATGCGGATTCGGCAAATAAATTGCTTAATGACCGTATCACGGCTGCCCTGGACCGTACGGCCCCTCTAGGCCGGACGAAGGAGGGCGGCCGTAAACAGCGAACGGCACCCTGGTTCAATGAGGAACTGCATTGTGCTAAGAGGGATTGTAAGCGAGCAGAAAGGCAGTGGAGGGTAGCCTATGACAGCCCGGCGAGAGAGAGATATCTCGTCAATAGACGGGCATATCACAACCTAATCAGGAGAGCGAAAACTGCCCACTATGCCGATAGGATCATGGGTGCAGAGAATTCAGTGAAAGAATTGTTCTGTGTTTATAAATCCCTGGCTGTCCCCAAGTCCTCGGCAGGATTAGAGGATTGTTCAGTTGTTGCCTGCAATCGCATTGCTGACTATTTTGGCGACAAAGTGTCCAAAATTTACTCAGCCTTTCCTGCCCAACCCTTGGCAGGGGGAGAGTTTGAAGCATCAGTAAGAGAGGCTGATGGACAAAATCTGCTGCTTAACTTCTCCACCCCACCAGTAGAAGACCTGATCAAAATATGTAGATCAGTGAAATCAGGCTCCCCACGGGACCCAGCATCACCTAAACGGCTGGGGGACAGCTTGACGACACTAGAACCATACATTAGGCATCTGTTGGATGTCTCCTTCGGGTCCAGCACTATGCCTAGGGAATGGAAACAAGCTGTGGTGCTCCCCCTCCGCAAGAAGCCTAATATCAGCTTCGAAAAGCTGGAGAATCTGCGTCCATCTCTTTTCTACCCTACTTCTCTAAAGTGGCGGAGAAGGTGGCCAATTTGCAGTTAATGCAATTTGTGGAAGATACCAATCTTCTACATCCCACCCAGTTTGGGTTCCGGCCTCGACACTCGACGGAGTCAGCGCTCCTCATGGCATCCGAAACCATCAGGCAGGGTGCCGACGAGGGCCATACTATGGCCTTGATCCTTCTGGACCTTAGCGCTGCGTTCGACACTGTAGGACATTCCATCTTGCTACAGTGTCTGAACAAAGGAGGGGTAGGAGGTGCAGCGCTAAAATGGATCCAGTCGTTTCTATCTGGCCGAGGTTTCCAAGTCAGGCAGGGCGACTGCTACTCCGAGCGAGTAGCCTTGGACCAGGGGGTGCCCCAGGGCTCGTCCCTGAGTCCAACTCTTTTCAATCTGTACGTTGCCCCGGTTGCCACCATAGTGGAGAGTCACGGTTTGCGCATGGTGTCGTACGCCGACGACACGCAGCTGGTCATCTCCCTATCGCGTGCACCCGGTCTTGCGGCAGACATCTTCAGAGCATGCATGCAAGACCTAGCTGCCTGGATGTCTGCCAACTGCCTTAAGCTCAACGGAGGCAAGACTGAGGTGCTGGTGGTGGGGGGAGACCGAGCGGCTTGGACGTCGGCGTGGTGGCCACCTTGCCTGGGACCAGCACCAATTCCCTGCCAGGAGGCGAGGAATCTAGGTGTCTGGTTCGATTCCAACCTAACTTTTGGACCCCAGGTCAATCGGGTGGTTGGTACCTGTTTCGGGATCCTCAAGACCCTCAGGAAGGTTCTGGAGCTCCTTCCTATCAAAGCCCGCCAAATACTAGTGCATGCACTAGTCACGTCCAAGATGGACTATGGCAACCTGCTCTACCTGGGGACTCTCGAGAAGAATCTTTGCCTCCTGCAGGTTTTACAAAATGCCGCAGCCCGGTTGGTTCTCAGACTGCCCAGAAGATCAGCTTCTAAAGCCGCGCTCCAGGCCCTGCACTGGCTTCCGGTGAGAAGCAGGGTGGAATTTAAAGCATTATGCACCTGTCATCGGATCGTCAACGGCAGGGCACCTCTTCCCCTACTGGGTCTGCTGACACAATACGAGCCCTCTCGTTCCCTCAGATCCTCTGGCTCGGGGCGCCTGTCCATTCTTAAGGTGTCCAAAGCAAGGATGGGCGGCAGATCCTTCAGGTATCTGGCTGCATCTAGCTGGAACAAACTTCCTGTGGCGTTGCGCCTGGAACCCTCAGAGCCCATTTTCAGAGCCAAGCTAAAAACATTTCTATATGCCCGGTAGTGGGTTCCCACCTTAGTATCTTCTCCTGCTAGCGCTCGCATCATAGCGCGGGGACACGCCGTTGTGCGTCACCAAGCGCTTTACAAGACCCCCTATTATTATTATTATTAGGGTGGGTTTGTGGATGATGGCGATTCCTCCTCCCTGGTGGGCGGATGGCGCAGCCCTTCCTGGAGATCTTGTATCCTTGGGGAATGGCTATGGCGATGTCCAGTCCCGAGGTGGTGTTGGTCCGGGTTTCAGTAAAGAATGCTACTTCCGGGGTGGTGCTGTCGAGGTGGTCCCAGATTTTGGTGGCTTGTTTGTGGAGGGATCGGACATTGAGGAGGATGCATTTCAGGGTCTTTAGTTCAGATGTGTTCTTGCGGGTGGGTTGTGCTGATTCCGTGGTCCTGGTGTTGTGGCAGGTGTGCCGGCAGCGGTGACAGCCGAAGGGTCTGTGGGTTTCAGCTGGTGATGCTAGCTTACAGTTCTTGGGGCGGCCTGGATTGAGAGCATGGAGTGCCGCTGAGTCGTAGCATTGGAGGTGCAGAGATTCAGAGTTCCTGGCACTGGTTGCAGTTGGGTTGCGGACGGGTGCAGACGAACTTGCCTGTGGCGCACCAGCAGCGCAGTTGTTGTGCTGCCACGCAGCGGGCGCCATTAAGTAGGTGTCTGGGAGGGCTGGACAGCTGGGAGGCGGGAGCGGGGAGCTGGATTGGGCCAGTCGCACTGGTCATGCTGGGGGGGAGGGGCCACGGGGGCAGCAGTGGCGTGGAAAAACGGGCTGAAAAAAGCAACAGGAAAAAGGCAAAAAGAGAGAGAAAAGTGCAAATAAGGCAGCAAAAGTGCTAGAAAGAGTGGAGGAAAGACACAGAGGACACAGAAGGAGAGTGAAAGGGGAGCTTGAGATGAGGGTAAAAAACGAGTGAAAAACAGAGGAAAAAAACAGAAGGAGAGTGAAGGGGGAGCTTGAAATGAGGGAAAATCGACAGAAATGGAGGAAAGACCCCGAATGAAAGTGAAGGGGGGAGATAGAAGTGAGGGAAAAAAACAAGTGAAAAAGGAGAAAAAAAAGCAGAGCAAGAGAATGGAGACAGAGGTCCACTGGACCACAAGGGATGAGGTGCAGGTGAAACCTGCGGGTGGAGGAGGGTTTCGAACACGAACACACAAGAGTGCAGGGGCTCAGGGGAAGGCCTCACTTAATGGTGGAGCTGCAAGAGAGGGAGAGCAATTTCACTGACAATGAGTCAGATTAGTAATATGATTCAGCAGCATTTGATTTTTTGGCAAAATTAAATTCTGTAGTATTGTAGAGATGATATTGAATCTAGACATAAGAAATTGAAAGAGAAAATTATGTGGGCACAGGTGAAAGCGGCACAGCAGAAAAACTGGAAAATTGTTGATTTTTCTCAAACAGGTTTTCAGATGAAAGGGCAGAATCTGAATTTTCAAAATGGTCAGGTACCTAGTATGAATGTCATACCAAATGGTGGTGTTGAAGTGCAACTACCAGGAAAAGGTAGAGGTAAAGGTAATAAAGAAGAAATGAAAAAGAAATGTCCTTGTCATGCGTGCGGAACGTTTGGACATTGGAAGAACGAGTGTAAGTTCTTGTTAGGAAATAATGGAATGGTTAAAAATTTTAGTCCATAGATGTAGAATGAGGTGGCTGTGAATCAACAACAACTGCAACAGCAACAGGTAGTTACACTGCGGGTACAGCAGGTACAACAGGTTAAAGTGCCTCGAGCTCCTATGCCAAATAATGTGAATTGGGTACAGTGAAACAGTGCGAATGCTGGATTTCACGCGGGTGAACAAATTGGTAGGAATCAAAATGTACATATGGTTTTGCAATATTGGTTATAGTATCCTGAAAGTGATTCAGATTCATATTAATGACGGTGGCTAAGGGGGGAGGAAGAGTGCGTGCTTGGCGTATCTGTAGAGGTAGATCAATCAGGTCTTTTTGTGGAAGGTAAAGATATGACATTCCTTGTGGACACTGGTGCTACCCGTTCTACTGTGAAAACAGCAGAAATTCCAAACCTACCCCTGTCTGAAGAAACTATCCAAGTTGTAGGAGTTTCAAATAAGTAGATTAGAACTCTGGTGACCAAATAAATGGAGGGTCATATTGGAGAGTTTAGAGATTTACATCGGTTTGTGGTGTGTGTTACAAGTCCGGTGAACCTTTTAGGTAGGGACTTAATGTGTAAAAATGAATTGCACCATCTACTGTACACCAGATGAGATTGCTTTTCAAACAACAGATGAGGATGTTGCTTTCAAGGTGATGTTAGGAAGGCAAGGGGCAGAAGTGAATGATTGGTATCCTTTAATTACACACAAAGGATTTGTCTAATGAATTGAGAGATACAGTGACAACTGATGTGTTGGGTTTTAGAGGGAAAGACATCGGATTAATGAAGGGTGTTGATGCTATTCAAATTTTGGTCAAACAGGGTGCAGTGTTTCCAAAAACACCACAGTTTAAAATGAGCCCTCAGACCATTGCAGAAGTTATTCCTGTAACTGAGCAAATGATTGAACAGGGGATTCTGGGAGAGATACTAGGGAGTCCTTGTAATTCACTGAATATTGGAATTAAGAAACTGAGCTGCAAATATAGAATTGTGCAAGATTTGAGGAAAATTAATAAGATTGTAGTACCTTGTTGTGCCAAACCCAGCAGTAATTCTTTATCAAATTCCCTGTGATGCAGAAGGGCTCACAGTAATCGATTTGTGCCAAGCATTTTTCTTGATACCGTTGCATCAGGATAGTCAATATATTTTTGCTTTCTGGTTCAGATACTGTGTTTTGGCATGGTGCTATGTTCCTCAAGGGTATACAGCGAGTCTTTCAATTTTCAATCATATTCGGAAAAAGCGTCTGGAGTCATTGGTTATGTCAGAAGACTCAGTATTGGTGCAATATATTGATGACCTATTGGTGGCATCAAAGGCACGAAAAGCATGTGTGACAGACAGCATTGCTCTACAGAACTATTTGGCAGTAGGTGGATATAGAGTGTCAGCAGCAAAATTGCAGTTTTGTCAAAAAGAGGTTAAATATTTGGGACACAACATTGAGAAAGGAGTCAGGAAAGCGTCACAAGATCAAATTGCTGTGATCTTGCAAATGGGTCCTCCTAGAACACAGAAAGAAGATTGAATGTTTCTGGGCATGGTTGGATACTGCAGACAGTGTATCAGTATTTTTTCACTGATAGCCAAGCCATTACAGAGAATGACTCACAAAGATGTAGTCGATCCGATTGAATTGGGTGAAGAAAGCATGAAGGCTTTTGTTGAGTTGCGAGATAGTCTTCGTCAATAAATAAGGGCAGAAAATTTGTTACGCTCGCGGAATTTGCGAATTTTTGACAATTTCGCGGTCTGCGAATCGCACGAAATTGTCAAAGAATTTGCAATTTGCAAGTTGGCGGATTTTTTTTGCTTGGTCGCTCTTCAAAAAATACAATCTGGCGAGCTTGGCGTTGACTTACCATGATTCTGACTTCGCCGAGTTGTTTTCCTCCCGGTTTGCGTGGGCTGCGCCATTTTCGATCTTGCTTCGTGATCGCGCTAGACTTTTCAACCGCAAGTACGTCATTGCGTGATCGTGTGAGACTTTTCGACCATGAGTACGTCATAGCGTCCCGCCATCTTGCACTGCGAGACGCTCAGAACGCAAATACATCATAAGGGCCCGCGATCACGCATCGCGAGAGTAAACAATTGCGAACACGTAGATGCGCCGTGCAGCTGACTTCTGGCGGGAGATTTGAACTTCTTGCTTTCCCGAAATAGCAAAAATTGCAATTCTGCTCAAGAAATCTATCACTGGCAGCATAAACCTTCTGAAATTGATGATTTGGATCAGAATAACTCCTCAGATTGACATTTGGCTGCACTTTTTTGGGCAAGGAGTGGATTTTTGGGGGTTTGGGAGGAAAGTAGTGCGCCAGAGTGTCCAACTTCCTATTTCTGTCCAGCAGGCTCCTCCCAGTGCTTTGTCCATGTCCTGGTCACTTTTCATTTGGATCTGGAGCTGGAAGGATTACTCTTTGTGGCTGCTTCTGGATATTTTTATTTGAGGACTTTTTGTTTGGATCACTCTTGAAATTGAGATTTTACAAGTAAGTTGGTGTTGTTTGCTTGGGCCATTGCAGTTGCTGCAACTACAATTTATAAACTTTTTCACAACTTTTTAAAAAATAATTAAAATATAATGTGGGTAGCCACAGTATCTAGTAGGCCCAGAGTTAGTCATGGGTGAATGATACAACTGTTTCTGTGAGTTTTGTTGAACTTAAATATCATTACCGGCTTGGATGGCATGGAACTGAATAGCTGACTGTTATTATATCTATGTGGATGTTTTTTGTAATTTTGGGGTGCGTGTTAAAGCCACACTAGCCAGTAGGCCCAGGGGTAGTCAGTGGTGTATGGGCCATGTCCTCGGTGGGGTCTCTTGAATTTAAATATCATTTAGGGCATAGATGCCATTGGATTGGGTTGATTTTTTTGTGTGTATTTTGATTTGTTGGGTCCTGGTCCAGGGCCTGGCCATGTGGGTGGGAGTTATAGGGGCCATTTTAGCCAGGCAGTGTGCCAAATGCCTGCAACCAGTCTGCCTTGCTTTCATCCATTATGCCCAGGGGTAGTCAGTGGTGCATGGGCCAAGTCTTTCTGTGTGTTCTCTTGATTTTAAACATCATTTAGGGCATGGATGCCATTGGATTGGGGTGATTTTTTGTGTGTATTTCGATTTTCCGGGTGTTGTTGGGGCCTGGTCCAGGGCCTGTCCATGTGGGTGGGGGGCATTTTGAGGCCTGGTCCAGGGCCTGGCCATGTGGGTGGGGGTCTAGGGGCCATTGTGAAGCCAGGCAGTTTGCTTTGTGCCATAGGCCTGCAACCAGTCTGCCTTGCTTTCATCCATTATGCCCAGGGTCAGTCCGTGGTGCATGGGCCAAGACTTTCTGTGTGCTCTCTTGATTTTAAACATAATTTAGGGCATGGATGCCATTGAATTGGGGTGATTTTTGTGTGTATTTCGATTTTTTGGGTGTTGTTGGGGCCTGGTTCAGGGCCTGGCCATATGGGTGGGGGGCATTTTTTAGGCCTGTTCCAGGGCCTGGCCATGTGGATGGGGGTCTAGGGGCCATTTTGAAGCCATGCAGTGTGCTTTGTGCCATAGGCCTGCAACCAGTCTGCCTTGCTTTCATCAGTTATGCCCAGGGGTACTCTGTGGTGCATGAAACAACTCTCTCTGTGTGGTCTCTCTCTCTTCTATTAATTTAAACATCCATTTTGGATTAGAATAGCAATTTTTATTTTGGGTCTTTCCATTTTTGGGTGTGTTGTGTTAACAATAATAAATGCGTAATTGCAAATATTAATTGAAGCACGACATATGCAACATTTATTTAACTGATGTTCCTCTGGCTTCCTTTGCTTTAGTTGCACAAAGACTGACAAAATCATCCTCATCATCATCACTTCCTGTAGTCCAGGAAGAAGTCCTGCTGCGGTGTTGGCACAACGTCACGTGACGTCACGTGTGGTGGTCACAGACAACTCTGCAACTCGTGCAACAGTGTCCTGCTGTTCTGACATCTGAAGAAGATGGCCCAAAGAAAGGTGGCCATAGCTCCTCTACCAAGAAAGTTGCCAGTGCCACTGCCAGTAAGAAGGAGCAGAAGAAGCAAGTGGCGCCACTTACCAAGGAGACTGGTGTGACGAGTGACACTTTTTTTGGGGGAAAAAATTACGCCTGCAGCAGCGGTGCCCGCTGGGGACCAAGCGGGGAGCAGCACCTCCGCTTCAACGGTCTCAGTGCCACCACGCCAAGTAAGGCCCAAGTCCATGAGTGTCGCAGAGGCAGCCTCTTTAATTGCTCTTTCATAATCGACCAGTGATGTTGGCGTTGACTCATCGTAAAGTAGCATCCAATCAACGCAGGGTGTAACTCATCTGACGAGTGTTCAACCACAGCCGCAACGACAACCACAGGAGCAACAAGGAGAGGCGCAAGGAGAGGCGCAAGGAGAGGGGCAAGGAGTGGCGCAAGGAGTGGCGCAAGGAGTGGTGCATGGAGTGGCGCAAGGAGTGGTGCAAGGAGTGGCGCAAGGAGCGGCGCAAGTAGAGGCTATAGTAGAGGCGCATGGAGAGGCGCAAGTAGAGGCGCATGGAGAGGCACAACTGCCCACAATGCTTGTTCCTCCAGAAGTAGGGGCACATCAGGAAATCGTGATTCAAGAGGAGGTATCATCCGAGGAAGCAACTCCTCCTGATGATCCATTGTCTTCCAGATCCCCAGCAAGAAAAAGGTCAAGGAGGGCTAGTACAAGTTCTTCTTCAAGTTTCAAGCCCCCTTCCTTCTGATGATCTATATCTTGATTGGAACCCACCAATGCAGTCTGAGAGGGAGGCACGCCATGAGCCAACAAAGGTAGCTAAAAGGAAGGTTCCCACAAGGCTTTCACTTATGGGTGATGACGACGAAATAGAAGTAGAACTGGTGTATTCTGCTGCTGATGAATAGTCTGACTATGACGACCCAGTCATCACAGTCGTCACTCCTGCCCCAGCGGGCATGCAGCAGACAGACATTTTTACCCTATCCCGAATTGCTGCTGAGCGGGATGTGGGCAACGTGGCACTGGTACCACCACCAACACAGGTAACCACCACACCAACACGACCTACAGCTGCCATATTTTCTCTTCAGAAAGGCCGGCAGGGACCTCCATCCAGCTCGACCTCCGTTACCTCAAGTAGTGGTGCTGTAACTGTAAGTGCACAACAGAGTAAAATTCGGCCACGCCCATCCTCCACTTCATCTGGCATTGAAAGTAGCACCTCCACCATCACCAGAAATCTCAACTCCCCAGTTTGGAACTTCTTTAGTATTGGCAAAAAGGCGGAAAACCTAGTTATTTGTTCGATTTGTAGAACTGTAGTTAGTCGGGGTAAGCTTGGTACTAACTATGGTACCGGAGGCCAGAGAGGTCATCTCCAAAAACACCACACTATCCAGTGGGAGGCGCACCTAAGTAAGATCCGGGAAGCCAAAAGTACAACAAATCCAATTGTATCCATTGATATTGCATCTGATGATGACGAGGGGCTGATCCTGCAGGGGGGGAGGTGAAGAAGTGACAGACATTTTTCTGGTACACACAGTACCCCTGGCAGCAGCACTGCAGTGGTAACACCCACACCCTCTTCCCCAGCAACATCTATGAAGCACACTAAGAGTCTAGAGACACCAATGCGAAAAAGTACATCAATGAGCGTAACTGGGTTGAAGAAGTCTGGATCATCATCATCACGTATGAAAATGGTCCAGACCACCATTAAAAGCATGTTTTGGTCGGAGGCGCCATTTGAACGCAACCACCCAACGGCACGTCTTTATAATGCTATGCTGGCTAAAATGTTAGCGCTGGACCTTCCCCTTTTTTCTTTCGTGGAAGGGGTGGGTTTTCTAGAATTCGTGGCAACAGTCGGCCCTAAATGGAAGGTTCCTAGCTGGTCCTATTTGGCCAGAGTTGCGGTTCCAGCACTATATCAAGACGTGCTAGAGGTGATTGGGGCAGCTTTGCAGAAGAGTGCTGTTCACACTATCCACCTGACAACAGACATGTGGACCAGTTGCCAAGCCCTTGATTACATGTGCATCACTGCACACTGGGTCTCTTTTGCAGGGGTTAGAGACAAGATATCTGCAGATGTTGACAGTGCCACAATTTGTCAAGCTAGTCGGAAACATGCAACAGTCGCCATGTTTGCCATGGAGAAATCTCATACTGCAGTAAACATTTTGGAGGAGTTTAACAGTAAGGTCTTTAAATGGCTGCATCCAAGAAAGCGCATGATTGGTTATGTTTCCACGGGTAATGGCAGTTATATAGTTAGGGCCATGAATGATGGTGGCTATTTCAGAGTGCCATGTTTGGCGCACAGTATTAACATTGTTGTTCAAGATTGCTTGAAAAAAGAAAACAAAGTCAGCAAGTTACTGACCACCTGCCGAAGAATCTGCACACATTTCAGCCATTCTTTTAAGGCCGGGAAACAGCTGAGGGTCATTCAACTTGTCCGTAGAGTGCCAGTCAGAGGACTCATCCAGGAGATGGCAACACGTTGGAACTAAACCTTCTACATGCTTGAGCGTCTGTTTGAGCAGTGCTTGGTAATCAATGAGTATGTCTTTGCACGGGGTTCTTCTATGAAAGACATGAGGCTAGAGGTGTAGGAATGGGACCTAGTTAAAAGCCTGACAGACATGCTTCGTCTTTTTGAGTTCTTCACGCATGAAGTCAGCACAGAGGACTGTACTTTGGGCAAAGCTATCCCATTGTTGCGCACGCTAGAGAACCAGCTGAAGGTGGTGTCTTCAACGTTTAAAGATGATACTGACAAGCAAGACGCATATCAGTTGGTGGAGAGCTTATTAACCCGCCTAGTTGACAATGAAAGGCTTAAACAAATACATACAGAACAACATTACATTTGTGCCACTATTCTGAATACACGGTACAAAAAGGCACTGGCCAGCAATACATTCATTCCTTTTACTGAAGCAGAGGTTTCAAAGTACAAACATTGGCTAGCTCGGTCAGCCACTCGGTTCGAAAAAGAGTGGCAGGAAATTGACGGAACCAACTCAAGTACTACTGAATCAGCAGGCCATCCGGCGTCAAGGTCCACTTCTCTGGCCGAAGACAGCCACTTTCCCTCAGAGCCGTTACCGGCACCAGCAACCTTATCATCATCATCCTCACCTGCACCAGGCCCAGCCATAATATTGTCGAAAGCGGAGTGGATAACTCATCAAGGGTTTGCTCGTTCCAGTGTTGATGCAAAGGTCACAGATGGTACGCAAAGTGGAGCACCCCTGTATAACCTTGAGTGGATGGTGCAGGCCTATCTGGATGACCCAACAGAGGTCTTCTTTGATCAGAACCCATTGATGTATTGGTATGGAAAAAGGGGTCAATGGCCACTGATCACCAAGTTGGCTCTAAATTATTTGTCTAGCCCACTCGCAAGCGTGTCTTCTGAACGTGTTTTCAGTGCTGATGGTGCCATTGTAACTTCAAAAAGGACCCGCCTCTCGCCCAAAAATGTGGAGAGGTTAACAATGATCAAGATGAATCAGCACTTCTTACTTTATGCCAATTTGGGAATCACCAGGAACTCCGGAGTGCCTAGACGATATACTGGCAGTACCCATCAAAAACGCCAACCTTAATGTTTGGGGGGACCTGACCAGGGAAGGGGACTTGCTACTCTGGCAAGATCTTAATGGGTTGATGAAAAATACACTGTCAAAGTTTAAATAGAGCGGTAGGTATGAGAGGTACCCCTTAACAAGAGTCAAGGGAATTGGGGTTAGCTAACCAGTAAAACAGGATGTTCCCTAGGGTGTGGATAGATGAAGTGAGCCAAAGGGTCAAGAGAAAATAATTACAAATTACAAATTAAGTCAAGAATTCTTACAATTTATTGAGAATACAAAAAGTTTTTTTAAAAAACGAAGAGTGGACCAGAAGGATCCCACTCCACACAACTAAAACCATAAAAAGTTTTTACATTCAATATTGGCCAGCAAGATTGAAACACAAAAGACAGAAAGGACTGTAAGACATAGAATAATGCAATACTGATTGTATATTCGGACCCGTTTGTAAACACCTAAGCTATGTACACCATAATTTTGTCTATCAGCAAAAGATGTCGAGATCATGAATTATACTTGGTGTAGCGTCGACGCGTTTCGGTGGTATTTCAAAGTTGTATCCACCTTTATCAAGACAATGTTTTGATTTCTGTCAGGGTTCAGGGGTCGATATAATTGCCCTAGAAAAATAAACATACAATAAATTCCGATGCATATCAAGTAATTTATGATCGTTATTTTTAACGGTGTTATCTCTTTAGCCTGTAAAACATACAACATGGCAATACATTTATATAAACCCACTCTAAAATATCTTGGTGGTATTGTAACTGATGTTTTTTTCAATACATCATACACGTAGGTATACCGTCACTGTTGAACAGATTATGGTTCTTCTTACAAATTTATACCAAGGGAATTAACAGTTATAATACATGTCTTTATGCAGGATCAATTATTTACCCTCCTTTCACAGAGATAGAAAATTCAGTTCGTTAACCATTTATTAGTTTCTTTATATCACTCTCTTTGAGGAAAACCTGTTCTTATTTGAGTGGAAATTAACAAATACTGTGCATCATCCAAAAGGATGAAAAGCTGAAAGGCTTTTGAAATATACAAAGTTGATACCATGTCTAACCATCTGTAAATTATTTCCTGCCTCTTTCTTCGAAGATAAACTATTATCTTAAGGGTATAGGTTACCAGATTTTATGAGGGAGAAAGACAATGCTTTTAAGAAATGCGACTGGTTTTTTATAGTGGATATCCATATGAGACCGTATACCAGATTAAGAAAGCCGGACAATTTAGTCTATTTTAAAATGTTTATATAAAGTGAAAGATAAGTTTACCTGGGAGTCCGTGTTAGGAAGATATTTTCAGATTCTATGTTATTCGGTATTTGTGTAGAAATTGTTAAAACCGCAAAACAAGTTGAAGCTGCCTATAGAGTGCTCCTGTGGATCGAAAAAGGATATAGGATAATCATAAGGGGGGGAGAACTGTGCTCTAACGCTTTTTTAATTAAGAAGATGTAATATCCCAGGCGGTTAGCTAGGCATGATTCGTGACAACTAGACCTACCTGCTAATATAAGCTTTTGCGCATGAAGTATGGGATATCCAGAATTGTTATGCTCCATGTTGTTTTGCTTCTTTTCTTTCTAATTTTAAAACCCAGAGGCGCCGAAGTCTTGTCCTAGTAGTGTCAGCGTTAGTTTCGCTAAACAGTAGATGAAAGAAAAAGGGGAGATGCAGATATGGCAGATAAGGGCATTGCTTTTAACCTCATGGTGTTAAATACTGCCCAAGTGTTGACTTGGCTTACCTATTTATCTGCAAAGGACTGCTCGCTTCCCTGTTTATATATAGCCTTAAGGTAGCAGAACCAGAGGCATACACTTCATGTCCTCCTGTTTAGTGATTTTTTTCCTAGTAAAAAAGTAAGAGGAGAGCTCAGCGGTTGGATCTAACTTTGTCTTATTTGATAAAGTATCCCTCTGGATTCCTATTTGTCTAGTAGCGCTTACCTGGTGTATCACGTAGGACTGCCTGCTTCTCTGGTTCCACGAGAAATGCCAGAGAGAAAGAAAAGGCGTGTTTAAATACTAAGCTCGCATGTGGTTGGTCAAAAATTAAACCAATCAGGTCCATTCTATTGGGAGCCACGAAATTTGCATATCCGGGCTTACCTTGCTTTGTCCTGATTGGCTAGTTCTGTGTTGGTGTAATCCAATGGGTTAGCGGCATCGCTCTATCTGTATCTAGAACTCAAGGGAAATAAACGTGGCTTTGTATTATCGGCAATGGTGCTGAATAGCAATGTATAATTCACAAAAGAGGAATGTTTGGGTCAACGTCGCCACGTTATTATTTGTAGACATTTTTTCAAATCCTCAAGTGTAATTAAAATTCAAGAGGATGTTCAGCGAGGGATTAACATAGTCCCAGTATGCCAATATGGGCAAGAGAAATGACTATTAACTAAATCTATCGTAAGGGGACTGCCCGATGGTGATGTCTTTTTGGTGATATTTAACTATTCTGCGACTGGTGTCTAGTTTTTTTAAATTAAAGAATGCGTCGAAGTTCTCGGGCCAATCTGGAGGATCAGCTGAACCTTAAACTGCCAGTGTTGGGATGATATATTGGTTATATGTGTTAAGGAAGAAGTGTCTGTTGTTATTGTATGACTCATAAGGGGTTTGTTGTTATCATCTGGGTTGCTGAGGTCTATATTGCAATAATGGACTGTGGCCTGTAGGGCTAAATGCATTTCGTCTTGAGGATTTGAAAAAATGTCTACAAATAATAACGTGGCGACGTTGACCCAAACATTCCTCTTTTGTGAATTATACATTGCTATTCAGCACCATTGCCGATAATACAAAGCCACGTTTATTTCCCTTGAGTTCTAGATACAGATAGAGCGATGCCGCTAACCCATTGGATTACACCAACACAGAACTAGCCAATCAGGACAAAGCAAGGTAAGCCCGGATATGCAAATTTCGTGGCTCCCAATAGAATGGACCTGATTGGTTTAATTTTTGACCAACCACATGCGAGCTTAGTATTTAAACATGCCTTTTCTTTCTCTCTGGCATTTCTCGTGGAACCAGAGAAGCAGGCAGTCCTACGTGATACACCAGGTAAGCGCTACTAGACAAATAGGAATCCAGAGGGATACTTTATCAAATAAGACAAAGTTAGATCCAACCGCTGAGCTCTCCTCTTACTTTTTTACTAGGAAAAAAATCACTAAACAGGAGGACATGAAGTGTATGCCTCTGGTTCTGCTACCTTAAGGCTCTATATAAACAGAGAAGCGAGCAGTCCTTTGCATATAAATAGGTAAGCCAAGTCAACACTTGGGCAGTATGTAACACCATGAGGTTAAAAGCAATGCCCTTATCTGCCATATCTGCATCTCCCCTTTTTCTTTCATCTACTGTTTAGCGAAACTAACGCTGACACTACTAGGACAAGACTTCGGCGCCTCTGGGTTTTAAAATTAGAAAGAAAAGAAGCAAAACAACATGGAGCATAACAATTCTGGATAGCCCATACTTCATGCGCAAAAGCTTATATTAGCAGGTAGGTCCAGTTGTCACGAATCATGCCTAGCTAACCGCCTGGGATATTACATCTTCTTAATTAAAAAAGAGTTAGAGCACAGTTCTCCCCCCCTTATGATTATCCTATATCCTTTTTCGATCCACAGGAGCACTCTATAGGCAGCTTCAACTTGTTTTGCGGTTTTAACAATTTCTACACAAATACCGAATAACATAGAATCTGAAAATATCTTCCTAACACAGACTCCCAGGTAAACTTATCTTTCACTTTATATAAACACTTTAAAATAGACTAAATTGTCCGGCTTTCTTAATCTGGTATACGGTCTCATATGGATATCCACTATAAAAAACCAGTCGCATTTCTTAAAAGCAATGTCTTTCTCCCTCATAAAATCTGGTAACCTATACCCTTAAGATAATAGTTTATCTTCGAAGAAAGAGGCAGGAAATAATTTACAGATGGTTAGACATGGTATCAACTTTGTATATTTCAAAAGCCTTTCAGCTTTTCATCCTTTTGGATGATGCACAGTATTTGTTAATTTCCACTCAAATAAGAACAGGTTTTCCTCAAAGAGAGTGATATAAAGAAACTAATACTTGGTTAACGAACTGAATTTTCTATCTCTGTGAAAGGAGGGTAAATAATTGATCCTGCATAAAGACATGTATTATAACTGTTAATTCCCTTGGTATAAATTTGTAAGAAGAACCATAATCTGTTCAACAGTGACGGTATACCTACGTGTATGATGTATTGAAAAAAACATCAGTTACAATACCACCAAGATATTTTAGAGTGGGTTTATATAAATGTATTGCCATGTTGTATGTTTTACAGGCTAAAGAGATAACACCGTTAAAAATAACGATCATAAATTACTTGATATGCATCGGAATTTATTGTATGTTTATTTTTCCAGGGCAATTATATCGACCCCTGAACCCTGACAGAAATCAAAACATTGTCTTGATAGAGGTGGATAGAACTTTGAAATACCACCGAAACGCGTCGACGCTACACCAAGTATAATTCATGATCTCGACATCTTTTGCTGATAGACAAAATTATGGTGTACATAGCTTAGGTGTTTACAAACGGGTCCGAATATACAATCAGTATTGCATTATTCTATGTCTTACAGTCCTTTCTGTCTTTTGTGTTTCAATCTTGCTGGCCAATATTGAATGTAAAAACTTTTTTATGGTTTTAGTTGTGTGGAGTGGGATCCTTCTGGTCCACTCTTCGTTTTAAAAAAAAACTTTTTGTATTCTCAATAAATTGTAAGAATTCGTGACTTAATTTGTAATTTGTAATTATTTTCTCTTGACCCTTTGGCTCACTTCATCTATCCACACCCAAGGGAACATCCTGTTTTACTGGCAAAGTTTAAATAGATCCAATTAAGAAGCTGGCAACAAAGTATAAAACAGGCACTTGGCGTCGGCAACATATTAGAGGAGCAACTGGTAACAAAACCCAGTGGAGCTAAGGAAGTAGCATTCTGGTATTGGCATCTTATGGAGACCACCGACGGAGAGTTTACGTTGGCTGAGGAATTGTGAGGAACATACTTGCCGAGGGAGCAACTGCAGAATATTTGGCAAGTATCTATGTGCACATTTTACCTCATTGTCAAACCTGCTTTTTTAAGAAGGAACCACCTTTTTTCGCTCCACAGGGCCTATATATCACCTGAAAAGCTATCAAAGATGGGCAACAGGAGTCAAACAAGTTGTGGCAAATGTGCCTTGGAAAAAGTGCTGAACGTGCACATGTTCTATCAATGTCCTGAGATCAGAGGCTTTTGGGACAATGTGGAGTCATCATTGTCAGGTATATTGGGAGTGGGAGATGATTTTTCGGGCCACGCAAGAAACCTGCTGTTTTATGCCATGCTACTTGCAAGAAGAGAGATCTGTCGTAAATGGGTGAGCAACATATCCCCGCAGCACTCTGAATGGTTGGATTCCCTTGTGTATATGTCCAAGATGGATTTATCAGGGAAAAAAACTAAGAAGAAAGATTTCTGGAAATTGTTCTTGGCATGGATGGAGTCCCCAGATAGGACGGTGTAGATTTTGAAGTGTATGGTGGATCAAGAACATATTTAAGTCCAATGATTACACCGGCATTTCTACTCTGGTCTGCTAATGAGTTGTTTTCTATACCTCGACATCTCGAACTCTAAAGCAGCACCGGTGTATGCCCTTACGCCGATTGAGAGATAGAAGGAATATGCCCATTGTAGTAAGCCCAACAGTGGTCAGTATCTTCTCAGTTAAAGGGCTGAAAAAATTGGACATAGAAACCTTCTAAGGTGAATGAGGACAAAAAAAAAAAAGATGAATCAGCACTTCATACCACCAGATTACAAAATACGTGAATCCACGCAGGAAGAAGAGGACACCGACTTAGGTGACGGAAGTTCTTCTCTGTTAGCTGACCTACTCCCGTCTCAATTCACAGAGTTTGAGGACGAGCTCTACTCCCCTGACACCTAGGCCTGAAACTGACTTCCTTTTTTTCGTCCTTATTCACTTTTATTCCTGTGTGTCTTTCTTTGTTTTGCAACTTTTACCACAACAAACCTCTAATCACAACCAATCCATCAGCTGCACTGTCTTCGTCTTATTTCCTTATTAAAGGTGCCGCTGTCTGCATTCCTGAAGTTCACAAGTCCACAACTCAGTCATGATCCTCTATCCTCCCCCTCCTCCAGACTCCCCCTATCCATTTCCCTCAAGGCAGATGGCTGGATTACGCAAAATCAAGAAACTGTTGCTTCATAGACGAGTCCCCTCAAAAGAAGTGGGACTGGAATTACTGACTATATGCTGATTGCTGACAGTTACTTCTGAAATTGACACAAGAGGGTGCCCTGTGGGCCTTGTATGTAATACTGTCTCCTCTGAAACT
Organism: Lissotriton helveticus; assembly: GCF_964261635.1. NCBI lineage: Eukaryota > Metazoa > Chordata > Amphibia > Caudata > Salamandridae > Lissotriton > Lissotriton helveticus. Next base: position 401,301,382 of record NC_136069.1, on the reverse strand, counting down.
GAAAGTGTTATTTTTGCACTACAAACCGTACCTTATATATTTTTTCCCGTGATATTTTAATATCACTTCCTGTTTTTCCATCAACAATTACAGGCCGGCTTTTACCGTGTGCGATGGAAAAAACAATTAACTCAGGCTTACCATTAGCGATCCGCAATTCCCCATCCACCAGGCAGGCAGTGGACAGTGTGTCTGGTCACCAAGATTGATCGACGGACCTTCAGATGGAATGGAGGAGTACCGCAAATAAGAGGAATGGCTGGATGCATGCAACTTCCCAAATTGAACAGGACAACTACAACATACAGTTACAGTATCCTCTTCACTTCTCCTTATCGTTTAAATAATGTTATTGTTGTGAACTTCAATGAGTGTCACTCTGTGCGTTTGTTTGCTCTCTGCTTCAAATTCACCCCTTCAGCTATTTGATAAGTTTCTTTGCTATTTTTAAAACTAATTTAATGTACTAATAAGTGTTTATTCTCTCTGAGGGCAGATAGGCAAGTGAAATAGCGCAATTACTGCAGCCCTGTACTGTCAAATTGTTTCTTCATAGTTAGTAAGTTGTAGTAAGTAGTACTTTTCAGTAACCTAACCATCCATTTAGCAAACAACTTCATGCATGCAGTAGTGCACTTCCTTTGTCTCCCTTAAAAGATTTATGGATATCTTCGTATCCAAAGATGTGTTTTTCTTCATTTGTTGTTTGTCCATGCTGTGTTTTTTTTCCTCTCTTCACAAAACTTTCCCAAAAAACCCCATTCCCATCCAATTTTCAAACCCTAACCCTCTTCCCCTGGGCTGTGTGGTTTTCATTGAGATGTGACTAAATGACAACAATAATTCCACACACTTGCTGGGGAGGATAAGGTCAAAGCAACAGAAAATCAATTTCAAGGCTGGTGAAAGAATCCGAGGATATATTCTTATTCTTATCCTGCTTGACACACACCCATGAGTATTTGCAAATCAAATCAGAATTTCATGTGCGCCATCAAGTGGATTGATCATCAACAACATCTTCCACGTGACAAATCGAACGCTTACGCTGCTGTGTCCTTCACCTTCAGTACTATTTCTTGTAGTAGCCATACTCCACGCAACTAGTACTTATATTTTGAATACTTTAGCATTACTTAGGCGCCAATTTATGGCACTGTTCTTGTGTACTGTACTATCTATTGTACTGTTCTAATGCTACGCTCAGGCCACTCAATGTTTAATTTCCTTTTTTTTCATATGCTGCTACTGCCAGTGTGTACCACTACTGCTACCACCACAACAATGACATTTCATCCGACCAGGATTCCATAGCCAACCTTAATCGCCATTTGCCATGCAGCCAGCCCTGCACCTAACCCTATTCTCAAACACGAATCACAGGTAAGATAAGCATTTTGGGGGAGGAAGAATAATGGAGTAGGAGGAGTAGGAGGAGAGGAGAGACTGACGGTAGTACTAGTAAAGTAGTAGGACAATTGAATTCACTAACTCTGTCAGTGGCACTTTTGTACAAATTTTGGCGATTAGACAATTTGAATCAACCAGCCAGTTAAGTTTCAGGAAAACAAACGTACAGTTAACGCCCCCTGCCTCCCCCACGAAACAGTAAAAAAATGCAGATGCTTTGTTTAAGTTGAAATAAATAATTATTTGAACCCTAACAAAAATAAACTATCCCACAAGAAGACCCGTGACCCACCCCCCCTGCCTAACCCCAACCAATGTCCATGAAATCAATGTCTCCTGTCCAAAAACCCCAACGCCCAATTCCCAACCTCCTCAAAAGTCTTAAAAAAAGGGGCAAGGACAGTCTCTCTAATTCCGCCGGCGGTGTCCTTTGGTCAGGTGGTCACGGTGCTCTCTCCGGAGGTCCTTGAGCGGGGCTTTGAGCCTCGCCACCTCCTGTTCAAGGTTGGACACTCTCAGGGTCAAGCGGTGCACACAACCCTTGCACTTGCAGGTACTGTGGGGGGCAGCTGTTGTTTTTGCTGCTCGGCGGTGGCAGGTGGGAGCCAGACCGCCGCTCCGTACCGCTGGAAGATTGTGCTGACCGTATGACCCAGGTGCAGCGGAGGAGGATGCAGCTGTTGTCGATGTCGACTGTGATTCCTCCTCCTGGGCTACCAGCCGCTGATATTCAGTGACAATTACCTCCAGTTTCCGTTGCCGGGCCCGTCTAGCCAACTCCTTCCTTGTTAGTTTGGAAGGAGTATCTATATGAAGAAAGAAAAACATACTGTAACCAAGCACAGTACATAACATTTGTGGCACTTATCTATCTAACCTCCCACTTTGTCGCCCTCTGCTCTAACATTAGTGGGAGTTTCTGGAATTCTACTAGCACTATATGGACTCACTACATTAGACCCAGACAGTTCATTAGTCTTCTTCTTTACTCTTGTTTAGCAAAATTGGTACGTAAACTTGTGAAAGCCGGCATAATGCCAGCGCAGTCAACTTGCACCCGAAAAAAACATACGCAAGCCATGATGACACAGACGTTACTGTTATAAGTCCAGTACATGCAGGTGGTGAAGCTCTTACTTTTCTTTTACGGGTGGCACTGGCCATACTTTGTTACAAGGGCTACTGCTTAATTAATTTAACTTTCACCATGCCCTGCCCCTGACTACTACAAAAGGAAAATGAAGAAGATAAATAATATGATCATCTATCCCATCACAGGATATTTGCTTACATATGGGATGACATTTAGGTGTTTTGTTTTTGATTGAGTGAACAACAATAGGCCCCATATGAATGACAGAGTTGTAAAAAAATTATTAACAGAGGTAGTGAGTGAGTGGTCACCGTAATCACCAGATATATGCTGTGCTTGCAAACTACTGTTACTAGTCATGGTAGTATTCTGAAAAATTACAACTTCTACTTTCCTCGGCTTTGCTACTCTGGCACGGACGTGCGTGTTACATGCTCTTCAAAGTAACACTCTTCATCCAGTGACAGTCTACTCTGTCTACATAGAGACATCTACGTGGAGTGGTGTGGCTCACTGGTTAGAGGCGGCAGACCCGGAAGCCGGAGTCGGCCTGGGACCAGGGTTCAATTCCCGATGCGGCAGGGTCGTGGACCAGGGTCAGCGGACTCGATATTTCTCGCCTCTGTGCCTACTCTAACCAAGGGTCCCACTCGGCAACTCTGGGCATTAGCTTGCCTAATCTCCACAACGGCCCCATTAACGCCGGGGATGCCTGGCTTCGCCTAGGGGACTCCCAGTAGGGACCATCCCACTGGGAAAGCCAGGACGGGTTCCCCAGTGGTATACCGCGCCAGGATACTCCGGTAGTAATTGAGCGCGTTACAAAACAGCTTATAACATAACATACAGCTAAGCTAACTAAGAGGAAGATACCATCCAGGCAGGCATCCATCCATTCAAAGTAAATGTCAATCGTTCTTCTTAATGTCTGACTCTCAACTGGACAAACCTTACTTTTTCTCAGCGAAAAACAGCCTTTTTATTTTATTACGTAAAACGCCAGCTATGCATCCGTGCTTGACTTGCATTTGAATTCGAACCAAATGATATATTTCGCACACATACATTTTCTGTTTCACCCACCCATGCAGTCCTCTTTTCTTTCTCCTTCCACCTATCCTTGCTTCACCCTTCAACCGGCCATGTATCAGATTCCCAGCCACCTCGGGCAGCATTCAAAAACCAGTATCATTCTTTGCCAGTCATTAATTTTCACTCGCTCGTCCTTCCTTACACCCTTCTTTCCCTTTTCATTCATCCCATCCATCAAGTTCATTTCTGATCTGACTTGGCTTCTCGATAAAACTTTCACAGCTGAGTTGAAGTCAAATTTAGAGGAGGCCATTGGTTACTCATCAACTCCCGCCACTATTGCTAATGAGAAGTCAAGGGTGACTGTCTTCTACCTGGTTGACAAAAACTTATTTCTAAATTTGAAAGTCTTCTTTACAGTAAAGTGTACTTGTACTGTACAACATATACAGCCCTGCAGAGAGCCCACTCTGTAATCTCAATAAGTAAGGAATATAATAGCTTACCACTACCCGCCACTACCGTGGCATCCCCCACAGCAGTTCCTGCTGGCAGTGGCACGGCATCCGACCGTGGAGTGCCCACCTCCGCGCTGGCCCCGGCACTGGTGGTTGGCTGTGCCGATGGTGTTACGCCTAGAAAAAACATTTAATATTTTTAGATGCCATATACACCACTCCCTATTTTGTTTAGGAATGAAAACAAGTTACTAGTACTATATAAACAAATTTAATAATTTTTGACTCTCTAGTCTAAACTAAAAATGTCCCTTTCTTCAGGGAAGGGTGTTTTTTATTTATGCTTAGCCATAAATAAAACCCATGAATGCTTGCTTTTTAACACGCACCATTTTTCTCATAACAGACAGAAGCTTCCCTTCTACGAACAAGAGCAAGATCATCATCATATGTTAGACAGAGTTGTCAATGATTTATCCCCACCAAGACTTTAAGTTCCAACCAGGTGAGGGCTTTCCCACAATTAATGTGTGAAATCAGCCACTTTTCAGTCGTTCGCCGTTTGTTATATGACATTGATTTTAATAAATGTTTTTATATAATGCACAATTTAAATAGACTCTGTGGTTTTTGATCATGAGTGAGTGAGCGAAAGGGTTTGCAATTTGCAAGCATAAGTCCGTGACTCTGAGAGGTCGGGACTCTGACTCCATAGTCTTATGTTCTGAGTTGTATAATCATTGGGGATCATCGCTGCATTCGGGAGCTAAATAATGACTCTCTGACACACTAGCCAGTCAGTAAGGAGATTGGGGGCTCCACTTCTGTTATGACTGAGGTATGTGGAAAGTCTAACTGCACAGTTAATCAACAGGGAGGGATGAGGATTGCGAAGTGTCCGTTTCTATCCCCGAAAATAGTCAATTGTAAATCAACAAAAAAGGACACTAGTTACACTGCTTGACTTTTGGTTCTGTGCAAATTAGGAGACCCTCAGAGAAGTCAATGTATGCTTGGAGGTTGCGGTATATTGGTTTCATCCGCCCCACATTGACATTCATGCAGTTATCATCGGGTTATTCCTGTTAGTGGGTACTGCTAGCCTCATCCAGAGGCACCTCCAGTCTCGAGTGCAGTGTCCAGAGACAAAAAGACTTCCCAAAAAAAGGTTAAAAATGAAAAATTGATGCCCTGAAAAACTTTATTATTGGGCAAGCTTTCATTTAGATAAAATAGTGAAATACTCGATTGTTGGCCGAGTTACTAGGCCATTTAGTATTATTTAATTGAGGTTGTCGACATGTTTCAGCTCTATTGGGCCAGGCGGTCTGTAGAGCTTTCGTCAGGACTTACAAAAAAAGAAATTTAAACAAACAATATAAACATATACACAATAATACTACTCACACGAGTTGTGCGGTAATTCCAGAAACTCATGGCATTTGCATGGGTATTGTACTCTTTACGATCTATGAGAGAATGTACAGATAACAATTTCCTTAGTTAGGAACAGTGATTTTAGAAAATGGGTAAGTGCAGTAAATTAACTAGTGGTCTGGATTCACCCTAGTAATACTCAAAAGGAGAATTTCTCGAAGAGCGTGCATCATACAGGTAATTATTTTATTAACTCTGCGATTGTTCTTAGCTGAAAGGAAATAGGGGGTGGGTGGGATGGGTGAGAGAGCTATGTTCACTTATTCATTGTTTCAAGCAGGCGCTACTTAATTAGTGAATGTTGTAGCCATAGGGTGAGTTAGCAAAAAAGGGGGACTTTTTCTACCTGGAGTCAAATAACCTGTTGTTCATGGGCCTTTTGCTCGAGATAATATGCGTGCCCGTCTCTTACTATGCATTAAGCATTGGTTTTACGATGTCTATCAGTAAATATTCATTGATAGTTCAGTGGTTCGCTATGATACCAGTTTGGGTTTACAAATGTTTCAAAACAGATAAAGCAAGGGGCTGGATTCTGTCCGGTGGTTATAAAGAGCCCTGCCGTGCAATATACACGGACGGGGAGCCCGTGTTGGTTATGCCATGCGCCTCTTACCTGACGTAAATGTGAACCTTGCTTCCTCGGGGGATGCCTTTTAGTCGCTGCAGAGCTAGGGTAGAGTAAGGACTTCGGTCAGAAGAAGTGAACTTATCCGGCTTACCTTGAAACGAAGACTCAGTGAAAGCTAGCGCCATTACCCGCATGTGGACCGCACTCCGGCCTTGTGCTGACTCTGCCCCCGGAGTGCGGAAGTCAGCGTGTAGTTTCTTTTTAAAGGATAGTTGGGCGCCTTGGCAATGCGCGCAATTCAGCTACGTCATTATGTTCTTATGTGGTTTCACTTGATTTTAAGGCGGTCACCACTGATAAAGGGCCCTTATATATATTTGAAGGCCCAGTAATAGTTACAGGATTGCAATAAAAATATGTCGAGCCTTTTGTCAGATTTGGTTAGAGTAGTTCAAAATGAAATATACTGATTAGTTATTTGGGAGAATACTCATTTCTCATCTGTTGAGATGTACATGATTTATTTTGCAAAATGGTGCCATGCAATGTTATCATTGAGCCCAGATTCAAAAGTACGGAGACGGTCCACCCATCTTTGCTCCTTCTCGTAGAGTATTTTTTCGGCATTTCCTGTTTTGTTTGTCAGCATTTCAATGACAGTCCATTGCAATTCTTCGTGGGTATGGTTTTTTTCAATAAAGTGTGAGCACAACTAATTCTCTTTGAGTGCCAGTTTGCAGCATTCCAATATGAAATGTCTCGGGGTATTGTACTGCCATGTCTCTGAATAAAGGACGTCCTCTAACATCTGCAATGTTCTGTCTTGGGGGAGGCTGGTACGCCAACAGAAGAACCAAAAACATCAAGGACACTCTGGTACATACTCGACCTAGGTCCACAGCTCCTGCCCCTATAACCAACAGCATCAGCATGACCCCGCTGTCAGGACATTTCCCATGCGGAACCTGTGTGGCTTGCAAAACTACTACAGCCACAAAAACTCTACATTTGAAGAACGACCTGATATGGACCCAGAAACAGTTCACGAACTGCAATTCATCGCATGTAATTTACATGATTCAATGCCCGTGTCAGAAAAAATACATCGGGGTGACTTGCCGGAAAGTTAAACTTCGAATAGGTGAGCACAAGAGCAATATTAAACTCAAAAAGAATACCACCAAGTTGTGCTCACACTTTATTGAAAAAAACCATACCCACGAAGAATTGCAATGGACTGTCATTGAAATGCTGACAAACAAAACAGGAAATGCCGAAAAAATACTCTACGAGAAGGAGCAAAGATGGGTGGACCGTCTCCGTACTTTTGAATCTGGGCTCAATGATAACATTGCATGGCACCATTTTGCAAAATAAATCATGTACATCTCAACAGATGAGAAATGAGTATTCTCCCAAATAACTAATCAGTATATTTCATTTTGAACTACTCTAACCAAATCTGACAAAAGGCTCGACATATTTTTATTGCAATCCTGTAACTATTACTGGGCCTTCAAATATATATAAGGGCCCTTTATCAGTGGTGACCGCCTTAAAATCAAGTGAAACCACATAAGAACATAATGACGTAGCTGAATTGCGCGCATTGCCAAGGCGCCCAACTATCCTTTAAAAAGAAACTACACGCTGACTTCCGCACTCCGGGGGCAGAGTCAGCACAAGGCCGGAGTGCGGTCCACATGCGGGTAATGGCGCTAGCTTTCACTGAGTCTTCGTTTCAAGGTAAGCCGGATAAGTTCACTTCTTCTGACCGAAGTCCTTACTCTACCCTAGCTCTGCAGCGACTAAAAGGCATCCCCCGAGGAAGCAGAGTTCACATTTACGTCAGGTAAGAGGCGCATGGCATAGCCAACACGGGCTCCCCGTCCGTGTATATTGCACGGCAGGGCTCTTTATAACCACCGGACAGAATCCAGCCCCTTGCTTTATCTGTTTTGAAACATTTGTAAACCCAAACTGGTATCATAGCGAACCACTGAACTATCAATGAATATTTACTGATAGACATCGTAAAACCAATGCTTAATGCATAGTAAGAGACGGGCACGCATATTATCTCGAGCAAAAGGCCCATGAACAACAGGTTATTTGACTCCAGGTAGAAAAAGTCCCCCTTTTTTGCTAACTCACCCTATGGCTACAACATTCACTAATTAAGTAGCGCCTGCTTGAAACAATGAATAAGTGAACATAGCTCTCTCACCCATCCCACCCACCCCCTATTTCCTTTCAGCTAAGAACAATCGCAGAGTTAATAAAATAATTACCTGTATGATGCACGCTCTTCGAGAAATTCTCCTTTTGAGTATTACTAGGGTGAATCCAGACCACTAGTTAATTTACTGCACTTACCCATTTTCTAAAATCACTGTTCCTAACTAAGGAAATTGTTATCTGTACATTCTCTCATAGATCGTAAAGAGTACAATACCCATGCAAATGCCATGAGTTTCTGGAATTACCGCACAACTCGTGTGAGTAGTATTATTGTGTATATGTTTATATTGTTTGTTTAAATTTCTTTTTTTGTAAGTCCTGACGAAAGCTCTACAGACCGCCTGGCCCAATAGAGCTGAAACATGTCGACAACCTCAATTAAATAATACTAAATGGCCTAGTAACTCGGCCAACAATCGAGTATTTCACTATTTTATCTAAATGAAAGCTTGCCCAATAATAAAGTTTTTCAGGGCATCAATTTTTCATTTTTAACCTTTTTTTGGGAAGTCCTTTTGTCTCTGGACACTGCACTCGAGACTGGAGGTGCCTCTGGATGAGGCTAGCAGTACCCACTAACAGGAATAACCCGATGATAACTGCATGAATGTCAATGTGGGGCGGATGAAACCAATATACCGCAACCTCCAAGCATACATTGACTTCTCTGAGGGTCTCCTAATTTGCACAGAACCAAAAGTCAAGCAGTGTAACTAGTGTCCTTTTTTGTTGATTTACAATTGAAAGTCTAACTGCGCCTATTATAATTTATAACCAATGCCCTATTTCTTGTCCATAGTTCTGTATGTGCATAATAGTCCCTGCAACAGTAGTAGTATGTCCTCCTATCCAATCAAAAAGTAAACTAGTATCTCATTCTTGGTGGCCATTGACATTTTATTGTTGGGAATTGTCAAAGCATAAACATTTAGAAGACTTCAATAGACATTATGGATAACCCAGACGACTGCACTCAGGGCCTAGAGCTATTGCCTAATAGGAGTTTTGTTTAACAGTACACCTTTTGCCAACTGTGCAAGCTTAGCTAGCTACACAGACAGACTAATAATAATCTAGTAGTAGCCCAGAGAGTCATAGTAGAGGCAGGATACGAATTTAGAAACAGTCTACAAGAAGATCAAAGACGATTTAGGAACAAATAGAATTATGAGGAACGTTTGGAATAAATAGGTGGTGTAAAAGATAGGAAAGTATAATAATAATATTAACAGGAAAACTTACTGGGGCCAGCAGAGGAGCCCTGGGCAGAACTATCCTGGCCTTCCTGTTGTTCCTGCTCCGCCGGCGCTACTACCTCCTCCTCTGTCCTCTCGCCCCTGGGGGGAGCTGATGTACAACATGAAAGAAAGACACAAACATGGAGGATTGTTGTCAACCAAATCAAACATTTAAAAAAAACAATAACAAATTATTTTCGGGAAATAGACAACAATTACACTAAATGTATTGACCTATCTAATGTGGTCTACTAGGATATTAGTATTGCTGTATTCGCAAACCGTCTACTTGGAAAGTTATGTAACACACTAAACCAACTACAAAAAGGTTCTACTAGGACTGGCAGGTAGCACTCCGCAGCACGCGAAGTGACAGACACAGTCCGTCATGATTGCAGACCACTAAAAAGTATCCTACTAAATAACCAGTCATAATATACTCAAACTATCAATCCACCGCCACTATCTCTTCTTAGTGGTAGGAGTACAAAGGAAGGACTGGACTTGAGTCTCTAGTGTCTAGCATTACGCAGTTCTGTAAAGTACACTCATACATAATCACTCAGGCCAAATTAGTACAAAATTGAAAACAAGTAAGCATAGTAATACCGCCAGTGAGTAGGCGAGCACCTGTAATCACAGAAGCTTTTGAAACATAATTTACCTGCAATGTTATGTAATCTCTAGTGTCTAGCATTACGCACTTCTGTAAAGTACACTCATACATAATTAATCACCCAGGCCAAATGAGCACAAAATTAAATCCAAGTAAGCATAGTAGCACCGCAAGTGAGCAGCAATCACAGAAGCTTTGGAAACATATTTTACCTGCAATGTAATCGGCAGCATTCTTGCTGTTCGGAAAAAACAAATTGCAAGATCATAACACAGAGCAGGAGAAAACAAAGTAGTGAATAAATACTAGCTACTACTACTCACCAAGCCCAGGGATCTCGACACCAAGCAGGTCAAGCAGGTCTTGTTCCCGGTCCAGGATGTCAGACCACCACTGCGTCGCCTGGTTGTAGGTGTGCCGGACCCCAGACTACAGATACATGGCCCGGCACAATTTCCCCCATAGCTCGTGACGCTCCCGGAGCCCGTACCCGGTACCGGGCCTGCTGCCTGCCGCGACGGTCTTGGTGAGGTGGCGCTCGACAAAGAAAACCCGTGTGGCCACCTCCACCACGCTGAAGATCTCAAGGGCAGTTACTGCCTCCCACCTTAAGCGGCCGCAAGGGAGCCGGGTACGGGGTGTGGGACTCTTCCCCTTCAGGTTCTTCCCGGCTCCCTTTGCCATGGTCCTGGACAGGAAAGGAAAATAAAATAGGAAAGAAAGAATAGGGAAAAAGTAAATGAAAGAAAAGAGTTTAAAAAATTAGTTTTAAAGTAACCAAAAGTAGAAAAAAAACACAAAATATAGATGTAGAAAAATAAAGAGATAGATAATGAGTACAATTTTTTTTTTTAAAGTTCAAAGAAACAAAGGATTGCAAAGATTAAGGGAGGATTGCAAAAGCATGCCCAGAACCATAGCAGTGAATGAAAAATAAGATGGCCGCGCCCATTGCGACCGCGTGGGTAAGTTTGCGCGATATTTCCCCTGCGAGCATGCAAAAACGAATGCGAACACGCAATTGCGGCCTGCACGTAGGAAATACACAACGCGAGCATGCAACTGGCACCCGGAAACGGAAATACGCAACGCGAACACTGAAAACAAGATGGCCGCGCCCATGTACGACCGCATGGGTAACTTCGCGGTCACCGCGCTGAAAAAAACCCCGCGAATACGCAAAGCGCCCCGCGAACACGTAAAAATTAAAAAATCTGCAAATTCGCACAAATTCGCGGATTTTGCGGACCGCAAATTCGCGTACCGTGAATTTGCAAATTTTGCCCATACTTATTCGTCATGCACCTGCATTGGGAATTTAAGATTATTGTAAAGATTTTGCATTATTCTGTTGTGAGAAGGATGGATGTGCACTTTCAGTCTTGACATGTACACATGGAATAGCGTGTCATCCAGTGGCATATCTCTCTCCTACTTTGAACTCAGTGGCTGCAGTGTTGTCAGGTTGTTTGAAAGCAGTGGCTGCTACTTGTGAGCCTGGAGCAGGTGAATCAATTGTGATGGGACATCCAGTGAAAGTGTATGTGCCACATTCTGTTGAGATTTTGCTGAAAAGGAGGACAACACAGCATATGGCAAGTAGTCGTTTGACTATATATGAGAGAGTGATCTTGGGTGCTGATAATGTGACAGTAACAAGATGCACTACACTGAGCCCAGAGACTTTGTTGCCGAGTTCAAGTTGAGAAGAAGTAAAAGATGAAGCAGTTCATGATTGTTTGGATGTGACAGAGTTGTGTACAAAACTAAGGCCTGACATAAAAGTTACACTATTGACAGAATCAGGTTGTGTGATGTTTGCAGATGGTTTCTGTCTGAGAGATGATAAGGGTGCATTACGTGCTTCACACGCGGCATGCACAGTGGCTATGGTACTTGAAGCATCTTGTCTAAGAGGGATGAATTCAGCTCAAATTTCTGAATTGGTCACTCTGACCATGGCTTGTATAATTGGCAAAAATTTGAGAATAACCATATTTACGGACAGTCAATATGGTTTTTGGGTAGTGCATGATTTTGGTCACTTGTGGATGCAAAGTGGATTTCTGACTTGCTCAAGATCACCGATCAGAAATAGCAAAGATGTAAAAGAATTGCTAAATGTATTACAAGTAGGGCTCCCGGTTTTATGGTATTTATTTTTTTAACATTTCTGTCTGTATTTATTCATATTTAATTTTTGGCCATTTTATCTGTATTTATCCATATTTTTTATGTGTTTTGCATATAAATGTAGTTGTAAAATTGTAAATTTCCATATTTATTTAAATGATAGACGTGGACTCATACTTTGATGTCTGTCGTGTTTTAGCTATTAAAGTTGCCAAATATTACATAACAGTACATCCACTGGTAAATATTAGCATTATACCACAAATGTATGATTGAAAAATGCAATTATTTAAAGAAATGTCATCCCGTTTTTAATTTCCCATGCTGTTCATCTGCTCAGCTGTTGGACTAAATTCATGAAAAACAGCACAAAGAGTCACTGAAAAGAAGCACATTTTCTGTATTTATCCATTTAAAAAAATTAATGCAGACAGAAAACACATTGGGGCATATTACCAAGCAATAGCAATAATTATCGCTATTGCTTGGTTAGCGGGAAAAAAATATCGCCGAGTACCGAGGATTTTTACCGCTGAGATACCTTGATATTATCAAGGTTTATCTCAAAAGCGGTAAAAATCCTGCAAAATGCATGAATATCGCTGAAAAATCAGCGATATTCATGCATTATCGTGACAATGCTCTTAGCCATGTTATCCACCTTCCATTGGATAACATGGCTAAGAACTGCTTTTAGCAGGCGTTAGCTTTTGGAGATATTCGCGCTTAGCGCGAATATTTCCAAAAGTTGTTAATAGGAGTTAGAGATGTTAGCGACTGTTTTCAGTCGCTAACATCTTGGCACGCCCACTTTGCATGTCATTAGCGATAATTATCGCTGACATGCAAAGTGGGCCCCTAAATGCCCGCTATCGCCTACAAGCTGTCGCTAACTGGTGTTAGCGACAGCTTGGTAATAGGGCGATAAAATTATCGCCGCATTAGCGGGAAAAAGTCCCGCTAATGCGGCGATAATGCCCTTGGTAATATGCCCCACAGTTTTCTGTCTGTATTTATCAGTAAAAATCTGTAAAAACGGAAAACAGGGAGCCCTAATTACAATTGTCCAAAGAGATTGCAGTGGTCAAATGCCAGGTACATAAATCAGAAAATAATTATGTGACTAGTGGGACAGATACGCAGACCAAGTAGCTTGTTCCTGTGTAAACAATTCAGTTTTGATTAACAAAGGAGCAGAAAAAAGAATACAAATTGTCACTTGATGTTCTCTTCTGTAGAAACATGGGAGGAAGTTAGACAATTGCAAGAGAAAGCCATTGAAGAAGAGAAAGAGATTTGGATTAAATCAGGTTATACAAGGAGACCTGAAGATGAAGTATGGATGCATGTGGATGATAGACCAGTAATGCCAGACTGTTTACTTTCTCAAATGGCAAGGATGTACAATGGAGTAAAACATGTGGGAAGAGATGCTATGATTATACTTTTTAAACAGTCATGGTACAATACTAAGTTCAGGGGTATTGCAAAGAGCCTTTGCCAGAGACGTGTAGTGGGCCAGCAGCAAAATCCTGGTAGAAAGACTGTTGTTAGTTTGGGGCGGATTGGAAAAGCAGCAGGACCTTTTACTAGGTCACAGGTTGACTTCATTGAGCTACTCCCTTGTAATGGACTGAAATATGTGTTGGTTGTTGTTTGTCTGTTTTCTCGTTAGGTAAAAGCATATCCAACAAGAGGAAATGATAGTTAAACAGTTGCTAAATTGCTTTTGAGAGAGATCATTTGGATTTCCAGTCTCTTTAGAAACGGATAGCGATACACATTTTAATAATGAGATGATTCAGGTGATTTGTGCAGCATTACAAATTGAGCAAAAGCTGCATTGTGCCTATCGACCTGAAGCCTCAGGAGTGGTCGAGCAAATAAATGGCACTATAAAATACAGACTGTCAAAGGTGTGTGCATCCACAGCACTGAAATGGACAAATGCTTTACCCTTGCTATTGATGAGTCTGAGAAGCATTCTTGATAAAAAAAGACTGGATTATCACCTCATAAAGTTATAATGTGAATAGCAATGAGACAGCCGATTGTACCAGCAAATCAACTGATGATTATAACTGATAAGTTAGTGCTTGATTATTGCAAAGGATTGGCTGATGTGGTGCGTTCTGTGTCTCATCAGGTTGGAGAAATTGCAATCACAACACAGCAAGAGCAAGCACAGGATTTAAGTCCATACCAGGTAATACTGGTGACAATGACAGCAGTAAAGTGAGGAAGCTTGTCAAATTGGTTACACGCTAGTCTTAACAGGAGAGTCCCAAGTCCATTTGAAAGACAAGAAGAAGAGCAGCAAAGGACAGAGAGACGAGAGGAGCCAGAAGCTGTAGAACGTGAAACCATAGAGTCTGAAGCTACAGATTCTGAAGTTGTGGAACACAAGGCTGAACAAAGAAAAAGTAAAAAAAAAATGGGCACCAGCTACTAAGTCTCGTAAGACTGCTGTTGAAAGTGATTATGGAAAAGTGTTAAAAGAAAATAAAAAGAAACTGCAGCAGAGACAAGAATTGAGTAAAAGAACTTGCAAACTTGACACTGAAGCAGAAGAAACTGTGCATGTTAAGAAAGCAAGAAAAGGTGATGTGTGGCCAAAGGGAGTGAAAAGACTGAAATACACTCTGAAAGAGAAAACACCAGACACGATAATTGAAGTATCAAGCCAAACAGAACAAAGTGAGTCAGAAGAAGAATCAGTTTGGAAACGAAAAGAGTAAGAGTTCCAAACAAGAAATACACAGCTCCAGAGTGGACATTTGTGATATTGGAAGAAATTGAGCACACAGATCAGAGAAATTAAAACGCTGGGACAAATAAGAGTGAAGCAAATGGTTTTAAACCATCTTAAAAGAACTGTGTAAATTATAGTATAGACAATTGATTATCAAGAGGAGTGCAGAAAATCGAAGAAGACATTGAATTCAAGGTTGTGAAGATATTAAAGAAAGAGGGGGTGAAGAAAGAAAGCTTGAAGTGTTTGGATATACTACTTGGATAGTTTTATAGTTGTTTTCTAATTTTTATAGTTTTTTTGTTTTTTGGATTGATACAAAGTTTTCTAGAGATGGCAGATACAGCAGGGACTGGATATGGAAATCATAGTTTGAAACATAGATGTAATATTGCTTGTTTATTTAGTATTTTATTACTAATGTTAGTATGGTTAACACTAATTGTTATTGTGCCTCTTTTAATGGTAACTAGTTACAAAAATAATGCTAGTGGTGTGATGAGTGATAAAGGAGATTTTAAAAGTCTTAAAGAAATCTCACATACTAATATAGAAAAAATGGAAGGTGACAGCATTTACCATCGAGATAAATCAATTAATGACTTTTCGTTAAATGTTTTTATTAAGTTGTTGTATGAATATGTGGCCACAACAATGGAAGCGAGAGATTGTTATGTGTGCATGCAGTTACCATCGTCCGTCTCAGAGGGGGTAACTTACCATCACCTACCTTTCACATATGGAGTGTCCTGTAGTGTTTTAACTAGTTTGTTCTTCGAGAAGGGTAGCTTACAATATTATTATTCTAACATGGATTTAGTGTTCTCTGAAATTCCTATTAGAAAGAATATGAATAGAATAAGTAGTGCTGGAAATGCAGAATATATGGGAGAATATTTTCATACAACAATAGATACAGTATATGCACATAGATATAATTTGACATGTAGATTGTGGTTTGAAGAAGTAGAATTCATTAACATGGTAGAGGACTGAAGGCAGGATTTCAAGAGAAAAGCTGCTGAGCAAAAGTCTCATGTTCCTCCATGGACTTTCAGAGAAGGAGATTACAAAAGGGGTGAGACAAACGCTGCCATGACCCTGGACTGGCATCATAGAGAGAAGCTTTGCTTGCTTAGATTAAAATCTGATTATAACATTTATTTAATTGGTTCTAGTGAGTGTGATCATACTTTCTTAATTACGGGAGGATGGGGAATAAAAGGAGGGACTGATCCTGTCTTTCTGGGAATCTATTATGTCTGTGGTAAGAATGCCTACCATAAGTTGCCTGCATATTGGTATGGATGTTGCTATATGGGTAAAGTCTTTCCAAAAGTGTATCTCTTGAATAAGAATGATAGAATCAATGAAGGAAGGAATTAATTAATATGTAATGGGAGAGGAGCACATTTTTCAGAAATAGTGGGAGAAAGTTTTGGGCATTGATACCTTCATTTGGAGTCATATTAAATTCACGTAAAATGAGAAAATTGTCCATGGTGTTTGATTGTTTATCAACAGACACTGCTGATGGATTTTTGATGATTGATACTGAAATGGTTGTGTTAGGTCTATGGTTTTACAAAATCAACTAGCCCTTGATGTGTTATTGGCTAAAGAGAGTGGAGTCTGCAACATGTTGAAAATACAACAATGTTGCACGTATATCCCTGATAAGAGCAAGAGTCTGGAGGAGTATATCAAGAACATTACAAATCTTCGAGAAGATTTGACTGAGTTGAAGGTTGACGGTGCATGAGAGAAACTTGGTAAGAGTTTTTCCTCTATGGGTAATTGGTTTTCTACCTTTAAGAACAGTGTATTTGGGAGAATATTAACACCTATCATTGCAGTGGCTACAATGATACTTATAATTTTTCTGATCCATAATTGTTGTAAATGCAATAAGGAGACAAAAGAGATGAGGGATGAAATAGAATTTGAAGACAGAAAAGGAAATTATTATGAAATAATTAAGGATTTAGATGGAATAACGGTAAAGCAAGAGAGAACAACTGCTTTCTGAAAGTAATAATTGATATTGGTGGGTATTTTGATGATGGCTCGAAACGCCATCAAAGGGGGGATTGATGGAGCAGGGTTTTCACGAACTAAAACCTGCTCGAATTGAACCTCAGTAATATTATAAACAGTGTGCGGTGAAAACTAATGTGGAAAGGAGCCTACCATGAGGGAAAAGGCTACTGTGCAAGCGCTTACAAAAAGCACTGAAGTAGGCTGCAAATGCTTCTTGACAAATGAAAAATAACAGGACTAATGCTGCTTTTGTGTACTTTATTAACGTTTGCTAGGAAAATAATATTAACTCGGTTTGCGCATGGATAAATGCAGCACTAGGTGGGTTTGTAATGGAAAGCATAAGTGGACTATAAGTGATTAATAATACCTGTGTTTGGTTTCCGTAGAAGCACGGTTTTCTGCTCTGCAGGACCCTTTTGGGTTAATGAAATGAAAATCAATTCAGAAAATAATATTGAACGAGATGGGGAAGGTGGCAGACAAGTGTCCTTCATGAGTCCTGTGTGCCTGCCAAGAGTTAGCTGGATGAAACACTTTCTTCATCAAGTATAGGAACATTTCCTCTGAATGCAGCACAGGTGGACAAATGAGACACAGAATTTGACCAGGATGGATTAAATGAATACTATGACAGTGGCTTGAATTTGTATTTCTGGGGGTGGAAGTAGATAAATAAGACATTGAGTGAGATGTACATGACGAGAGTTGTGTGACAGTACACCCTCTTCCTTAACCAATCATGTGTGGAGAAATCTTCTGTTCTGACATGAATGTCGGATGGATATCTGGATTTTAGGGTTTTATTGAGGTTCCTGGTGAGAGGGGTTTTTGGTTAGTCAGTGGCGTGCTTTCCTACCTGCGTGAGGAGAGGCTTTGTTTGAGTTCTGATATTCTCGAGCTGGCTGTTCCTCTCTGCTGATTCCTGACTTAGTCTTTTCTGCTTCAACTCTTCTTGAGGGGCCTTATTGTTCTCATGGCCAGGGAGTAGTTTTCCTTTCCAAATGGGTTAGTATAGACAGAAAACTGAATTTGCATAATCATTTGCAAATGTAATTTGTCTCTGAACCTTTTGTCTCTTCTCCTTTCCACTCCTTTATGCACTGTCAAATGAGATGTGTTTTTATCATTATTTCTCTGATATTGTTACTCTGTGATGATCTATGATTTTTACTGTTTGTCGGTATTGATGAGCATTTATTTCACATTATTTAGATAAACATTATAAATATACAAATGAGTCTGTCTTTATTAGAGATGTTTTACTAGTTTATGAGTATTTTTAGAACCAAGTATTACTGTGCCAAAACCTGTCAACTATATAAAGATTGCATCACCTTTATTGGTATACTAGAAATGAGGTTACAAATTAGATCATGGTAAGTTTGGTATTTTGTTTAGTAATTAACTAACCCAACGTGAAGGGACTTGTTGGGTAATAAAATTGGGCCTTGTCTGTAGAAAATTATTAGTCCCAGCTCACTGGATCAATACGAAGAAGTAGAATTGCCCTAGAGGGTTATGTGTGCTGTGCAAATATGAGTGCTGCCTCGTGTGGTGACGAGTATATATAAAAGCCATGTCTTTCCATGTAAATTAGAAATAGTCTGGACCAGAAATGCTCCTACTTGAATCTGAAAATAGACTCTAATGAAGTGTCTGTCCCTCAAATACAAGTTAAAAAATAAATCCTGCAGATTCTGGCCTACATTATGGGCTACACAACCAGAATGACCATTTTGGTGTACGTAACTAGAGAAACAACAAGGAAGGATGTGTTTTGATGCCTGGTGGAATTATATTGCTCTTCTGTTAATTGCCAGTTATGTTGACTAGGTAAACATGTAAAATCATTAAAAATGCTTAAAGAAAATCCTGATGATTCTGAAATTGAATGGCTCCCTTTCTGTAAGTGTTTCATAAGCAAGTCAGCAGAAAAGAAGGCGCGCCACCTCCAGGCATAACTTTTAAAATATAATAATGCTCCAGCTCTAGCTCTTACGCAAGGGCATCGAAGGCACATAAGTATAGCCTGAAGAGCGGTCTTACATAGATCCAGTGCTTCTATATATAACTCGCATGACCATTTAACAAAGCAGTTGCCTTGGCAGATATGTACTCTAGAAAATACTGGTAAGGTTATACAAAATGATTGCTTTTATATTTTTTTGTTAGCTGTAAGAATACATGTTTATTGATGTTTAGTCTATGTCTGTATTGATTCTTAGCTATACATAGCAAGGAAATAGAATGTTAATCTAGTTGAGCTAATGGCTGGACAGCACAATTCTTTAAATATTCACTTAATAGTTGTATCACCATATGAAGGAAAATCCTCATATATGATCTTCAAGACCCCATATGTGGCGAGATACAAGGTACATCCATTGCATGAAAGTGTTCGGGACCTTTATTTTATCATGGTTAAAATCTTCACTCTTCCACCCACCCTTATTTTCTATCCATGTCCCATTTCTAGACTTTCCCCATCTCCCCATATTTGGCTCAGTTTGTGGATAGGTTTCCCAAGTGTTGGAAACCAAATTCATGCCCATGGAGAGGACCATGGCCCTATCTTGTTTGACTTCAGGCTTGCTCCTTCGTACCATAATCTGGTGAAGATATGGCAGCCTGATTTGCCTCACCAGCATTAACTTCCTTCGCATTTGATTCATTTATGTAAAGACTTGCTACTGTTCCCCACTGCCTGCTGCTTTCCCATCAACTCGACTTATTGACAGCTTTTAATATTTTGTGTTGCATTGTTTTTTGTAGTAGTAATTTGTCTATTGTGTACAGGATTATAACAGGACATCTGTTTACACACATTCAATGGCACTTGTACTAAAGCCAGTGGAGTTCATTCTTGATAGATCTGGAACAAGAACAGCCTGCTGGTCAGAAGTCACTGATACATCCTGTTGAATTCCAATTTCTTTGCAATACAGTTTAAAATAACACTCAAAATAAAACAGAAAATTAAGATAATCATGACAAATATTTCCATCATGAAAACACACAATTTAAAAGTATTGTTAGTTGAAAATATGATTGTATGAAAGGGAAGTATTTCCATTTTAAATTGAAAATGCTATCTTCAAGAAGCCACTCGCATGTAAAAACTAGAATTATTAATAATCACCCATCACAGTTAAAAAATGTAGGGCATATTAGACACCTCAATTACGTTATTATCATTGATTCATTCCATAGCAAATACAAACTAATCACTGTGCAAAATAAGCCATCGTAAACCTACTGTGCTATTAAAATATTTTTGATTCACTGCATGGTAAAGATGTATATTTAGTTCTTCAAGGAGACAATTATCGTCTTTTTCATACAGATTGCTAAGCGAAACAACTCATTGGAATAACTATATGTCGGTTGATAACAGGATCCTCACTAGTACAGGTGTAGGTGGCATATGTGAAAGAATCAAAATATAGACAATAATTCATAGTACTATTGTAAGAAATTAGATTATTAGTTGTGCAGACTGTGAGACCTGTGCAATAAATATGTCTATAATTGTTTCCTTACTGGGAACCATGTACCACATTATAGCACTTGTTTCTCTCAGGGTAATGAAGTAGAGGAGTCTGAGGTCCACTGAGTGGAGTTGGTGTGAAATAGAATTTTTTATATACTGGCAGGCAACAGCAACACTCAATAAAGTATTGTCCATTCAGTGCTTCTTCTTTGAAAAAGGAAAAATTAATTTTTTACACAAACACATTACTAAATACTGCAGATTAATGTGCAAATATATTATTTATTTTTTTCACTGAAAAAACCATGGGTTTCAGACATGTTATAGTTAGGAATTAGCTTTTTAAAAAAACCTTAAAATTCACTGAAAAAAACATAGGTTTTAGGAGTTTTAAAGTTAGCTGGACATTTCACTCGTATAAAACCATTGAAATTCCCTTGTTATAGTTAGTTGTACTAACTATAACTTGCGTGCCCGCAATCCACTGCTGATGATGTCACATATTACAATCATTCATGACATGGTCAGTGACATCACTGATGACATCACTGATGACATCATCCAGTGAATGTGGTTTGGTTCGATATTTAAATAAGTATTATATATTACCTACTGGCGGTCGCCAGTAGGTATATATAGTTAGGATTTTTTCCCTATGGGATTTTTGAAAATTCTATGTCTAATAACTTTGGCGTTTGAGGACGGAATTGGCTGAAATTTTCTGGAAAATGGAACATTTTGTTTCTGAGCAGCCCCTGGAAATTTGGGGGGGGGTTCGTCAAGGGGGGGCCGAGAAAAAAGGGGGGTCCCAAAACGTGTTTTTAACATTGAGTTTTCCATAGGGCGGTTGGCCTCACTTTTAGCCCGAACGGCTGAATGGATTTCCACGAAACTTGGCAAAATTGTAGGGACTGGTAGCCCGATGTGCCTTTGCTAGGTCTCAATATATGTGCTTCAGTGGATTTTGAGAAATTAACGTTTAAAAAAAGATATATATCTGTAAGCGCGCTCTGGGCAGCGCTCCGGTTCGCGGACTTTACGCGTAACGGAACTTCGCGAAGCGAAGCTGATTGGCTCTCCGGTGTCTGTCAACATTCTAAACAGTCCGGAGCGGCCGCCATCTTGTCTCTCGGTAGGATCGAGAGACAAGAGGAGGCCAAAACAAAGGGGGAAATGACCATAAGGGGGCATAGTAGATCCTCCCTGACCCCCTAGGTTTAATGTGGAGGCTTTAAAAGGGCCCCGCGGGGCAAAAAAAAAACATTTTTTGTTGTTGTTTTTTTTGCGTGGGTAGCGCCCGGTTCGCGAACCGGGAAGCGTTCTGGGCAGCGAACTATAAGGAAAAAAGAATGATAGACTTTTCAAATACTGTATGTTAATTGATTGTTGGTTTTGTTGATTATTTTTTAATTTTTTTATTTTTTAAGCAATTATTTATTATTGTGATTGTGTTTGAAAATTTAATAACATTTCTAACATTTAACTAGTTTATGAATTACATATAAAAATGATTAAAGGCTCAAACAATTTTTTAATATTACATACAATTTTATTTTTCGGATTGTTTTTCAAAATTTAATAGAACGTCTAGCATTTGACTGTCCGATATGTCCTCTTGTTGAGTGAACATAAGTTCCCACATTTGACCGTCATCATAATGAAGTAAATGATCCACAGATTCTACACATTGAACTAATTCATGGTCCCGTGATTCATCCATGAAATCTGAGTCATCATTGTCCTCAATATCTTTTTCTGTGTTGTTCTCCAGAACAATTTCGAAGGAAACATTCTGCTCACCTTCCATTTTATTGCTGTAATTTGCATAAAAAATAAATATATCAGTAGAGATAGGGCACTGTTGGGTTTAAGTTCAGACAGGTACTTGTGAGTTTATAACAGAGAAGTAATCTATGGGCACTGTATGGTTTCAGGCGTGAAGTAGTACTATTAAAAAGTGCCTATGAAGAAGCCTAAGTAAATTCATAATTATACCACAGAAACCTAAATCAATCCATAATTATAATAAAGAAGCCTTTCTCAATGTCTAACTCTTACAGAGGGATAGTATATAACTATCTGAAAATGTTTTCAAATTTGTAAAATAATATCTCACCTTCTAAAAAGAAGTTTAAGTTGTGAGTGAAAATGATCTTGCAATGTAGTTCAGGAAGTAGTAGTCAAAATGGCTGGGTTTCTCTCTCTTCCTTTATATATATTCAGGTACATAGCCAATCAAATGTCAGGTAAAAAAAGTAGAAAATGAAAGTAACATTTTAATTGGTTGTCAATTCCAACACTTCAGATGTGTTTTGTGAAGTAATTTACCTCAGGGTATTTAGAGAGGTCTACAGGCTAAATGGTTAAATGGAATTTCAATCAAATTTGTGAAAATGGTAGGCATTGGTATGTAGTATGAGCTAATCTATATTTGGTGAAATTGTCTCCAGTCGCTTTTCTGTAAACTACTTTCCCACCTTTTTTGATGGTGCGCTTCCCAGGGAGCGACCCGGTATGCGAACTGGTGAGCGCCCCGGTTCGCGAACCTTAAGCGTTACGGGAGTCCACCATTTTGTGTTTCGGTCGAATTAAGATACAAGATGGAGGGCAAATAATGTTCAGAATGGGTAGAAGGGGGCACGGTAGACTTATCTTGACCCCCTAGGTTTTCTGAGGGTGGCTGAGGAGGCCCATATGTGCGGAAAAAAAAACATTTTTTTAAAAATTTAGCGAGGTTAGCTCCCGGTTCGCGTACCGGGAAGCGCCCCAGGGAGCGTACTTTGTTGAAAATTAGTGAAAAATGTTAGAGTAAAATAATAATTGTGAGTGATCAGATGTAGGGTAGCTCTGAGAAGAGCTTTTGGGTTTATGGTACATTTAGGTACTTATAAGTAGGTACCAATGCACAGTCTTAAATTCAGAATGAAAATTCTGTTGCCCTCATCTGAGAAGTGAACTCCATCTCCTCTGTAGATATCTTGCATGTAGTAACGCAAGTTATTGTTGTACAGGGAGCCCATTCCATGGTCTCTCATGTAAGTTGAAACAGATTTGTTTACATGCTTCCTCGACTTCTCAATTTGTGGACAAAATTGGTTTGACCACCTCCATTTCTGTCTTTGGCATATATTTGAATATACCAAGGCAGTCTGAGGAAAAAGTGCCATCAATTGCTCAAAGGTGTCCTTTAAAAGCATTTCCAGACCTACCCCAGTCAAAGTGCCCAAATCATTACCTCCACAGTGAACAATTAACAGGTCAGGTTTTGGCAAATGCATAAAGGTTTTCACCAATGGTATCAATTGGTGACATTTTAATCCTCTGTGGCCAAACCACTTAATTTCCACATCTTGTAAATTGAGGTTAGGTAAATTCCTGTTCTCAGCATACCTCTGAGCCCAATAGATGTAACTATGTCCAACAATCCAGACAGAAAACATGGTGAGAGAAGCTTCTCCTGCAGTCAGATGAAGTGTGGCAATGAAATGGCAGTTGAAAAAATAAGAGTTTAAAATGAAAAAAACTGTGGAGTTTCTGTGTTAATGAAGCAGTAACAGTGATTGGTGGATTTTGATTGCTGAAAACAGAAAGTTAGGGTGCATGGATGAGTTGTTTGAAAGATGTATTTTGAGTGGTCAAGAAAAAATCATTAAATGAAAGAATGCACTGGATATGAGGTGCACTGAGAGTTCAGAGTTCAATTGCAACATTGTTGTGTGAACTTGCAAACACCAGAAGTCTTCCAAGAGGTGGTTGCCATGCAGAAAAGGCATGAAATGGCAGAGGGGGGAAGGGTTTTCATTTGAAAAAAAGTGAGGGAAGAGTTTTGATTGGGTGACATGAGAGATATGTGTGAAGAATTACAGCATTTCTGTGCTTTTGATAGCTGCAGACTCTGGAGTGCATACCTTTTGCTCTGCTGAAGACAAAGTCAGAGTGAGGAAAGAAGGAGGGGTTTTCATCATTTGGGAAAAACAATAGTTCTAAACCAATGAAAAGTGTTAATTTTAGATCACATGACCTAGTCTTACATCATTAGGAAACCAAAAGTGAAATGAACCAATGAAAAGTGTTATTAACAAGTCACATGACCTGTTGTGTTTACGTTACGCTCTTTGCGCCGCGTCCCGGTTCGCTTCCGTGAAGCTGCGCTTCGCGCCTCGCTTCGCGTACCGGTTCGCTTCCGGGTACGCTAACGTGGCGCGTCATATGACGTATCACGCGACAACGAGATACGTCACGCTGAAGCGACGCGTCACGATGTTGTTTTCTAACGCGACAGTTGCGCAAACGGAACGTTTACCGGTTCGCGGACCGGGTCGCGGCTCCAAATTGAGCTAACGGGAAGCTAACGGTTCGCGGACCGGGAGCAAAACAAAAAAAATAATAAAAAAAAAAAATTTGGATTAAAAACATGTGAAATATATTTTTCGATTTAAAAAAGAAAACATTTTAAAGGTTTTGATATTTTCTATTAAAAAACCATTGAAATTCACTGAAAAAACCATAGGTTATAGACCATATATAGTTAGGAATTAGCATTTACAAAACCTTGAAAATTCACTGAAAAAACCATAGGTTATAGACCATATATAGTTAGGAATTAGCATTTAAAAACCTTATTTTACTCACACAAAACCATTGAAATTCCATATATAGTTAGTTGTACTAACTATATATCGCGCACCCGCAATCCACTGCTGATCATGTCACATATTACATCATTCATGACATGGTCAGTGACATCACTGATGACATCACTGATGACATCTCAAATGACATCACTGATGACATCACTGATGACAACATCCAGTGACTGTATGTTTCTGTAAAGTTAAAATATGTCTTACATATTGAAGAATGAGTGGATGTATAAGTGTCTGGATAAAGGATTTATTAGGTGCATGATTGACTGTATGAGTGAGTGAATAAATGTGTGTCAATGAGTGCATGAGTTAGTGACTAAACTGTCTTAATTTGTGCATCATTATGTCTGTTGTTCTGTAAACTGCTGCATGTGTTGATCAGTAGCTATATGAGTAAGTATATGGGTTATTGTTTGGTTGCCCAAGTATTTGTATGGGAGACTGAGTGTGTGTGTGTGGGTGGCTGGGAGGTGTATGACTCTGTGCATAGATGTGTGAGCAGTTGATTCACTAGATGTATGGGTTCAAAAGTGCATGTGGAAACACCTGTATGGGCGGTTGACTGAGTGCATTGGTGAGTGAATGGATATCTCAGTGCTACATGTCAAAGTAAGTACATATGTAAAACACAGTACATGTGACATTTGACATATATAAATAACTGTGCATAAGAGCCAGTGAATGTGTGAGTGGCTGTATGGATCATTGTGTACTTGTATCAGGCATTGTAAAAGAGAGTAAATATGTGTTAGTATATGTTTAAATAAGTAAGGTGTGTATAACTGTATAGTTGAGGAAATGGAGGTGTGATTGATTCTTTGCATGACTGACTAAGTGTGTGAGTAACTCCATGGATGAGTGACAGTCTGTGAGTGTCTGTTTACACTGAGTGTATCTAAGGTTATATTAGAGTCTGAAGAGGTTCATCGTATTATCACATGAATGATGTCATCAGTGATGTGATCAGTAATGTCAAATGAGATGTCATCAGTGATGTCATCAGTGATGTCATTTGAGATGTCATCAGTGATGTCATCAGTGATGTCATTTGAGATGTCATCAGTGATGTCATCAGTGATGTCACTGACCATGTCATGAATGATGTAATATGTGACATGATCAGCAGTGGATTGCGGGTGCGCAATATATAGTTAGTACAACTAACTATATATGGAATTTCAATGGTTTTGTGTGAGTAAAATAAGGTTTTTAAATGCTAATTCCTAACTATATATGGTCTATAACCTATGGTTTTTTCAGTGAATTTTCAAGGTTTTGTAAATGCTAATTCCTAACTATATATGGTCTATAACCTATGGTTTTTTCAGTGAATATATATATATATATATATGTATGTATATATATATATATATATATATACAAATCCAACAAGAAGGTAAATGTGCACTCAGGAGAGATAGTTCACCAGGTTTTTATTCCAGTGTACCATTACGCGATTCGACACATGATGGTGTCTTGAACACACGATAGTCACAGTAGGAACAAAGCATACTTAAGTAAAAAAATAGTAAACATAAATGAGGCCATGGCATTCAGTTTGCTCGAAAACACAATAACGAGCGCCATCTTGGAATGGTAGCGAAAATGAGCTTATTGCAGAGTTTGCACAATTAATTCATTATTGTAAGCAATCGGGTAAAAGATTGTTAGTTACATTCACTAATACATACTTTTGCTGTCCGATTTTGTTATTAACAAGAAAGTTCTTCCTCCACATACATTACACCTTAAAATTTGATGTCTGAACGGTGGAATCTCATGTCTAAATGTCCCGATTGTCGGGGACACAGTTCTCAAAATACACGACTCTGGGTTAACTATTGTAAGCGGTCTAGTGATGTCATCAGTGATGTCATTTGAGATGTCATCAGTGATGTCATCAGTGATGTCACTGAGTATGTCATGAATGATGTAATATGTGACATCATCAGCCGTGGATTACGGGAGCGTGAGTTATAGTTAGTACAACTAACTCTAACGGGGGAATTTCAATGGTATTATACGAGTGAAATGTCCAGCTAACTTTAACACCCTTAAAACCTATGTTTTTTCTGTGAATTTCTAAGGTTTTTTTAAATGCTAATTCCTAACTACAACATGTCGGAAACCTATGGTTTTTTTAGTGAATTTCTAAGGTTTTTTAAATGCTAATTCCTAACCATAACAGGCCTCAAACCTATGTTTTTTTTCAGTGAATTTCAAAGGTTTTTTAATTGCTAATTCCTAACTATAACATGTCTGAAACCTATGTTTTTTTCAGTGAATTTAAAAGGTTTTGTAAATGACAATTTTTAAATGAATTTATTGTTATTTTAATTTTTTTATACTGATTTTCTACATTTTTTAAAACAGTTTATTTTTAGAAATTCTATTTTTTAAATTACGTTATAATTGTAATATACATTACATTACAACATATACTTTAGTTTAAATACTTTGTAAATAGGCAATAGACTTTTTTTGTTTTGTTTAAGATATCTTTATTATTTTCCACAAGAAGAACAAGAGCCTGTGCGCTCTGTAAACATCGAGAACAACCCGGCATAGTAGGATTGTGCTTCTGGCAAAGGAACAATAAATGAAAACGCAAAAACAGAAACCCCTCCTCCCATCCCCCCCTCCGCTCCTTTCCCCTCCCCCCTCTGCCCCCGTCCTCCTCCAAAGAAAATAAGATCGCGCAGCAAAGGCAGTGTAGGCCAGCATGAAGGCTCAACCAGCTAAAGAGCAGACGTAACAGGGGTAAGTGGCTGTGGGGGATCAGCCAAGAGCATGAGTCTAAGATATTTGGGACATGTGAGCTCAGTAAATTCAGATGTCAGCAACTTAACTAGGGGGGGACAGAGTTCATGAAAGGAAGCCCCATGGTTAATCAGAGAGAGATCTTCTCCATCTCCAAAATAAACCACAGTTTGTGTAGCCAGCCCAACCTAGTAGGTAGTACCGCAGACCCCCAGTGAGTCAGAACGTTCTGTACTGCTGCTCCCACTGTCAGTGCCATTTGTTTACCTCGCCGGGAATGAAGCGGTGAAGTAAGAGCGTTGGGAAGGCCAAGAAGAATATATGCTGGGAATCTGGGGATCTGAGTCTCAAAATGGGAGTCAATCTCATCCAATGTGTGTGACCAGTACGCTTCTAAGGAGGGGCAATCCCAGAGCAAGTGAGTGAGGGTGGCCTGCACGCCGCACCCCCTCCAGCACAGCAGGCTGCGTGAGGAGTTGCTTCTATGGAGACTGACAGGTGTCAAATACCAGTAGGTGGCCAATTTAGTGGATGTTTCAATAGATGTCATGTTACGGGCCATGCGACGAGCCCGATGGTAAATATCCTTCCACTCTTTCAAGGAAAGCTTCCTTCCTAGCTCACCCTCCCACCTCAGTTGCCCCACAGTCTTCGCAGCGTCCGAGGGGACCCTAAAAAATGTGTACAGATCCGACATCAGCCGCGCATTGTTGTGTCTCGTAATCAGCCATTTCTTAAACGGCGCTAGCAGCCGCTCCGCTCCTTCCCGCACCCCCTCCCATTTCATACCTGGAGCACCCAGTGTCTGATTTGAAAATAATGAAACCGCTCTGTTTCCGGAAGTCCGAAGTCATTACGAAATTCTTCAAACGGGCGCAAGCCTGAAAGATCAAAGAAATTCCCAATGGAGCGAGTACCTTCGGTCATCCACTGTTGGAATTCTCTATAGTCAAAGCCGGGTGTAAAGTCCGGGTTTTTCACGATAAACGTAATAGGCGAGGGAAGCGTTGTAAGCCCTCTCACAAGGGCAGTCCAGTCCCAAGCATCCATGATGGGGTGTGTCACTTTCTATAAATATAGACTACGATGGCGATGATGTCGGGGCAAAAAGGGGACACCCCAAAGAGTGCGAGATGCAAGGGCCCTATCCATAAACAACCAATGCTTCTCGGACTCTGGCCGAGACCACTCCACCAAGGACCGCAACTGCGCCGCCCGCCAGTATGCCAGAAGAGCGGGATACCCAGTCCCCCTTCCAACGGATCCCTGACGGCAAGAACGTGGCGCATCCTAGCTCTGTGGTCCCGCCAAATAAATTGCTCTATGTCCCTCTGCAAGGCCCGCAGAACCCCGGCAGGTGGTGTCAGCGGGAGGGTATGAAAGAAGTAAAGAATTTAGGGCAACAACACCATCTTCACCGCCGCTATGCGGCCGAGCCAGGAGAGAGAGTGAGGCCCCCACTTGCGAAGTGAAGTGCGTACTTGTTTCAGTAGGATCGAGTAGTTCACCTGTCGGGTGAGGGAGATGGTGTGTGCCACTTGGAGCCCCAGGTATGAAATGGTATCTTGGACCCACTGAACTCAAAATTCTGTCGTAGAATTGTCGGAATGCTTCAACAATCGTCTCGTCCTCCTTACACTCCCGCCCCCTCATCTTGTATCATTGTCACCCTATGTGCTTGTCTCTGAGCACAGAGCCGATTGGCAAGTAGATGACCACATCGATCGCCCCCAACGTAGAAAGAGTGCTTAAGTCGTAAAGTGGCGTAATCCGCCCGGTCAATATCGAGCCCGGCAAGTTGCACGCGGTCTGTTTTCAGCTGTCTCCACACTCTCGGCACTCCAGTGCGCTGGTGAATGCGCTCTAACTCCTCTACCTTGGCCGTCAGAAGTGCGCGTTTCTCCCTCCTGTCTTTATTGTCCGCAGATGCAATGCCAATGAAGACTCCTCTAAGGACTGCGTTCAGGGCTTCCCGGAGGATCATCGTAGAGACGTCTGGCGTATCATTCAGAGCTAGGTAATCCGCTATGCTCTCCTCAATTTAACGCACAACTGAGGAGCGCTGGAGCATGCTCTCCCTGAAGAACTGTAATCTTCATTCTCAGGGGTCTCACTAATACAAAGAAGTTGGCACAGAAGCTGAAATATGAAAAGACATCTTTATTAAACTTAATTAAGTGAGACTACGTCACACAGAAGCCTTGGCAACTGAATGAGGCAGTCTACAGAGTACAAAACACAGAGGCCTTTTATTTGCTTAGGGTTACAAACTCAGCATAAAAGAAAGGGGCAGTCTAGCTTCTGCAAGCATGCAAAATACCTAATATGGACATACAAGATCTGCAAAATATTAGCCAATAGGAGAACATAAAAAAAAAGCATCATATAACCAGAACGTCCCCCTTACGTCGTGTTTCTGCCCAACTCACAAGTAAATTAGTTACAGCACCTATAGGTCAATCAGTAATGGCAGGACATGTCTGTATGCAGTTAGGCCAGCTGGTGTCTGAGATTGATTTCAAAGCAAGGACAGAGGGGGGTTTTCAACACGTTGCAGTCCAAAGGGCAGAGACACTTCATGAATAGAGCAGCCTGTGTAAAGGCAACACAAATTGATGACAAATGTAAGATGGAGTCAAAATTAAAGAACCTCATCCCTCTAGCGCCAAAATCTTCGAGTAGCTTGCCTTGGGGGGAAGGACAGAGAGTGTCGCAGCGCGGAGTGGTCGGACAATGGGCAGGGAAGGATCTCAATCTCTCTAGCGCGCTGCATGAGTAGTTCGGAAGTAAAGATGTAGTCAATGCGGTTATAAGTTTTATGAAGGTGCGAGTAGAATGTATAGGCTCGGGTATTAGGATGTTTATGTCTCCAAAGATCAGTGTCAGTTAGTCAGTCAAATACTTTTATTCGATAAATTAATATAATAAAAAGACATAGTACGATACAAACAATTAATTATGCACAGAAACATCATAGATAAAAAAGTTCATTGTGCTAGTGTGAATATTATACATAATAAATATGTCTTAAAAATGGGATAAAAGGTAACTGGAGCTCGTGCTCATAAGATCATGAAATAAAAAACAACAGACAATCTAATTCATAAAATATCAACAGAAATAGATATAGCCTTGACAATCTTATTCCTAATCCGAGTGGCAGCAACTAGAAAACTAGCAACATGGAATATTATTCTTGGGGAATTTAATTGTTGTAAGTACAGGAGGGCTGGCCTAACCTGAATAAATCCCGCCTCCCTCAGAATAGGGCACAAGAATTTCTTTCGGATTTCTCGATAGTATTCGCAGAACATAATAAAATGTAATGTGTCCAGAGTCGAGAAATCATCACATTGGCAAGACTCAGCCCATTCTGGGGGGCACCAATTTTTAAAACAACCAAGGGAAAAATGAATCAAATTAAAACGAAATCTTGTTAAAAGGTGCCGATGAAAAGAGTGATTCACTATTGTGAGGTACGGTTCAGGGGCTGGGGAGCTAATTAGGGCGTAGTTTGTTCTAACTGTTGGAGTCAAAATTAAAGATCCTCAGACCCTCCTTTTGCCATTACACAGGCAAATCCTAAAATTATTTTGCAAACATTTTCAGGGCTCCTAGTTATTTCAGCGACTATTGACAATGCCAGTAAAACAATAAGAATCCAAACACCCATTCTATGCAATTGCACGGGAAATACCCAGAGTCCGTCAAAGCCTCTCTGGCAGGCTTCTATTGTCCATCAAATTTGCTTCTGTTGTTTTCTTCCGCATGGGCCTCTTCATTCAGGCCTTTCATGAAAATGATGTTACTCAGTATCCGTTGGAGTGCCCTCCTGGCAAAAACTCACAGCTCACTTAAAAGTCTCGATGTCTCAATGCAGTGCACCAATATATTTCCTGTGCTGCAGGCACTACAGATATTGTGCTCTTCGTTAGTCATGGGCACAGATAATCTCATGCAGACCCAAGTACTATTAATCGGGAAAGAGCAACAGACTGTCACACTCAACAACACTTTCAGGCTCCAACACTCTCTATTCAGTGTCAGAGGATGCTCGGGCTGCTCTTTCATTTAATCATAGGTACAACAATGTAGTGCCTTTTGCCAATCTTGGATCCTCCGGTGCACTGCCTTTCCGTTGGAGAAAAGAAAAGGGGGGGTGTGGCCAAAACTCAGCCCAAGGGGCTCAAGGGACTGCACACTGTCAGAGGTTACCAGAACATTACAGGTGGAAAACTGAAGCATCAATTATTTTGCTCTTTTGCACTGAAACTCTGGTTCTGTGGCAAAACCAACTCCTCCTTCTTTTCTGATGTTCAACGACTTCTGATGAAGCAAGCACAATACTTTGGAGATACCATTGATAGCACGCTGGCGATCGCTGTCTGGGTGCTGGATTTTTTCATCAGTTAGCTGTCACTGATGGGATTGTGGGTGAGTTCCGCAGGTTATTATGACTTAATCCCACAGAACCTAGTGACGTAGGAAATGTGACACAGTTGTAAGTTTCCTTCAATTAAGTACAAAAACAGTTCATTGTATAACAAGGGGACTGCAAGCAGGTGGCCTGCAATCTTTAAAGGAGTGGCCATACGTCATGGGACATTTCTGGTCTAGAACACACTGTCATTCTCAAAGGCAATACAAAGACAAAGGCAGTAGGCAAAACAGTGCCTCTAGCCTCTTCAATTGGTTTCCATGTGAGAGCATATCCTCTACCATCTAAGGGTAGGTAGCTACATGGGAATTCTATCTGAATAGATGTCCTCACACATAGTGGCATTGTCTAATGGGGCAAACACATTTTTTGTTCTCTAAATGATTACATATAGGTGTTCCTAAATTCCTTATCTTGAACACCTCAAAAGAGAAATCACATGATACAGATTATCAGGGACATGTAGATACCTCCCTTTTAATAACTGTGCATCGGGTGCACTATACAATACACAGGCTAATGATCAAATGTGGAAACAAAAGACAAGAACTAGAGAGTCCTGGTATTTCCATGATTTAGAACACATCTAATCCACCAAGAATTAAAGCAGCAGAAAAAAAGGAACTAAAAACCAAATTAGAATGGGCATTGAATTTGTCACATTCAAAAAAACGTAAGGTGTCTCCTATTGAGGTGGAAAACTTATCTTACTATAGTATTGAGTCAGTTAACCAGTTCATCACTACCTTGACAGTCAGACTGGAAAACATCAGAGTAGGCCTAAAGAAAATTCTTGAAAACCAGTCTGGTCATACAAAAGGGAATTATACATAATATGGGTGTCTCTGGTACATTGCTGCAATCTGGAAGTGTGAACCTGAACAATCCAAAAAATAATAAAAGGGCTAACTGGTGAAAGGAATATGGAAAAGAGAAATGGAACTAGGACACAGCTAAAATCCCCAATAGCTAGGCACGATGCGACATCGGTCAGGGGAGAAGTTACAAAAGAAAAATCTATAGGAAGAACAAGGAATTACTTGGGTGAACAAAAATCAAAAATAGTTCACAAATGTTAGCTCTACCGCTGGCTGCTAAACCATATACGGTAATCTCAGCTAATGTTCCAGTTCCTTCAGGGAAAAATGAAACCTTGTTTCCTTTATGGTACAAAGCCATACACTACTTAGGAAGCAGAACAAAACTGACTAATGTAATATAGAAATTAGGTCACCATGTACAAGAGTCACAAATCTATAATTTATCCTTACGTCCAAACAGGATACATAAATTTAGGGCTGCCTGTGCCTTAAGGGAAGGGGGGGCAGTAGCGTGACTAACAGCAGGTGACACACTTTGATCCTGTATATCTCTTTTATTTTACTTCAATACTATATTGCCAAATTTGACATACACTGGTGAAGTGTTATCTGTCTTGTTCACAGCATAAATATTTGAAATTTAGTATCAGCGCAAATTCACCCAACTGTTGTGCAGCTTTAAACATCGTCATGTAGAACCCTTCACAACACAGGTGAACTTGTAATAGTATCTAAAGCAGCAACATAAAACAAAAACATGCATAAAATTAAAAGAAAAACACACACATGCCAAGCCATCAGATATACGCGCTGTATATCAAGCACAAAAAGCATAGACAAAGTACAATATCATATGTAAATAAGCGATAACACACAACACCATTGCATGCACTTTATGCACTGTGAACCTGCAGCCCAAAACAGAATATTCAGGCCTGCTTAATTTGTCAGGCTTAAAATCCTCCCCCTCGGGGGAGGAGCCAAGATGGCGACCTGATCGGACGTGTAGTCCCTCGGCTCCGGAGACCGTCTCCTTCGTTGTGCCTATCCTGCCGGTGATCCTGTTTTTAGAAGGCACGCCGTGGAAGCCGATGTGCCCAGGCGTCCTGCGGTGCAATCCTGAGGCTTGCGACTCTTTGCGAGTGGGTGCAATGTCCGACTGAAGTTTGCGGCCCGCGACGGACCCGAGTCCGGGGTCTCGAGTGGACGCTGGGACCGACTGCCGTGTGATCAACACCGGGCGTCAGAAGCGGCTTTGACCCGGTCGGAACATTCCCAACAGAAGCGGCCGAATTTGGAACGTGCGCTCCTTTGGACTACAGGTACTGCGCTGGTTGTGCCTGGCAGACTATCCGCAGAGATTGCATGAGTGCAGATGTCCATATCGCGACTACGGACAAGTGCTTGACCACTACCCTGCCGGCGGCGGGAGGCTCCCGATCCTTCTACCCCCTCAAAGTCGGACGGAGCGGCTTGCTTTTGGGGCGCTGTTTACGGCCTCTTTTCGGACCTGCTTAACGCCTTTCCTCGAGTTGTACGCCTTTCGCCAAAATAGCGGCTTTGCACTACTCGAGGTGTTTCCAGTGGCAATCACGAAGTGCACAATGGAGGGCAGCTTCGGAGAGACTGTATCATGGAGTGATGGTGGATGTGTGGTGCGAGACGACTTGACCGGGAGGACACATGGAACTGCTCGGGGCTATGGAGCCTTATTGGCTGCTATTGTCTCCCTTCACTCCGAAGTGTTACACTCTGCAAAAACCCTGATCAACAAGGTGGACGTTCTAATAAGTGATCGTGGATGCTTTAAGATGGCCGCCTCGTCAGACTGTAGCGGGGCTCTTTGTTCTACGTCTGACCATGACAAGATGGCGGCGTCGCGTAGCGGTGCCTGCCCTACGACCCCAGACCCCGAGGTGCCTTTTGCTACTGCTGATTATTGCCCTGGCCGAAGTGGACAGTACGAACTGCAATCACGGCGAGTGTTCTATCCCAGCACTGTATCTCCCTCTACCCGGAGATCGCTCCAGAAGGGGCCTGACACTGAGACTTTCATCCTTGGTTCAATTACGCTCGGTGCCACGGGTGTGGCGTACTCCTGTCCCAGCTTATTTTCATTGGCCCTGTATGTACGGGACGTGGTTGAGTGCTCTAGTCGATGTTCCCCGTTTGGACTATCGTACGCATCCCCGTGGATTCTCGGGGTTTCCGTGGTTAGCAGTGGTGGCGGAGAGAGAACTGGCCAGGGGTGAACATTTATTTTTATGGTCTGGGGATCTCCTGTTGCTGACCTGGGCATGTGGGTGGTGTGTCGCTGCCATTGTCTGCGCTATGTGTCGACTCTGCATTTCTAATTTATCCTGATTATACTGCTTAAGATCACCGGGCTTTTATTCTGTGTTGTTGATGTACTTGCGGGACGGTGGGGCCGGGGGACGGGCGGTGGGCTCCTCCCCTCCTTTCTTTATTTTTGAGAGTTATAGATTAGGATTCTTTTCTTACTCTCTATCTTTCGGGACTCCTTTTACTGGGCGACAGGCACACTGCTAGGGGGGGTTGGGCCGTAGCCAGCTGCAGGGGTGCAGGGTGGGGGGTGGATTGGGGGGGTTTTCCGTTTTTTCTTTTAGGTTCTATGGTGCCTCTATTCTTTTTCCTTTTTCCTTTTTCTGGGTTTAGACGTTTCACATGTGTGGTGGGCAGCGACTCTGGCATTTTATTACGGCTCCTATTTGTCAATCATGTTTCTATGACGCCAGGTCCAACTCGTTGTCCTTGATATTCTGCTCTTGTCTATCCTACGGGAAAAATCTTTAAAATTAGACCTCATTATTCCTGTTACGTGTCCTTAGCACCTTTTCTGTTGCAATGTACTATACTTGTTAGCCCTCGGGCTCATTGCTGTGTTGTAAGTGCGGTTTTTTGTCAATAAAGGTCTTTAAAAAAAAAAAAAAAAATCCTCCCCCTCCTTTTGACAGCCGATCACCAGTTAGTGGAGATTTGGCTGTCAAACACAACTTACTGTGTCACTTCTGACACTCCGGACCAGCAGGAACAATTCATAAAAGGATAAAATGCAAAAATATGTAAAACACACGAACATTTCTTTTCAAAAGAAGTCATAATAAAAAAAAAACATCTTTTTCAACATACTGCTGACACTGCACATAACACACAAAATATCAACTGTAACCAACCATCTTTTGAAAACATGCTAAAGCACCTTAATTTTGATGTCCCAAAAACTCTTTCACAGACACTCTGCGTATCCCGTGCGCCAAGACCCTTTGAGGCCCTGCTTTTCCAAGCAATGATTTCTCCATCTGTTTGCACTTACTCCTATCCTACCTCACTGACCTTAAGGTCAAAATCTGCCTTGCGGGCTCCTCAGCCCTCTCCCTCTTCCTCACTCTAAGGCTGAAAAAGACAAAAAAACCTTCCCAACTCTTTCTAACCTGCAATAACCAACCCTATTTAAAAACACACGATATATATATTACTCCTGTTAGGGGCTACAATTTATTTCTATACTTAGATTAGTAAAACAGTTACTGTGAATAATTCGCAGAACATAATAACACACATACCAGTTTTTAGAACAAATGCTTGTTTGTAATGGTACTCATTTCATCAACCTTAAATGGATTAAGGTCTCAGTTAGGTCCAGCCAAAGTTAAAACCTTCCACCCTGATATTAAACTCAAACCTCTGCACCAGGCACATTGGCTCACTGAGCCATTTAAAAGCAAACCCAAATGGAAACCACCTGCAAATTTGTATTATACCCAAATGTATGCATTTACTGAAACCTAAAGCACTTTAAAGCTATTGTAAATGGCAAGAATGCCCACATTTTACCCAAATTCGACTTTGATATTTGGGGCACTTAAAAATAAAGATCCTACAATTGCATTACTTATTAATCATCCTCAGAATGTTCTTTACAAATTGCAGAGATTGGACATTAGACATATCTCATGTAATTCCTTAGAAAAATTAGTTTGTCATGCCTGCGCCAAGTGAAATTCTATATGCTAATGTCCTCATTATGCAGTATAACATAACTTAAATTGAATTATAATGCTAGGAGGTCACAGTATAAGTATTAAGCTTCATGAATAGTAAAAAACGAATTTTGTAGCACTTATTTTTAATATTTAATTTGCATAATTAATAATTATTTTTAATAAACCCAATAATTTTTGATAATTCCACATATTAAGGTTCTGTAATTCCTCGAATCTGACTTCATTTCCTTTTTTTTTTTTTTTTGCTCTGTGCCACGTAGGCCTGCAAAAATAGCCTGACGAACAAGGTGGCCTGGCCTCCCCAGGTCATGTACACATTAACCAGTTTTACTCTGAAATAAACTGCAAGAAACTGACCTCTTCACCCGAAACTGACCTCGCAAAGCCAATTTCCCTGATTGATCGTCATCTGAGATTGCCAATCAATGTTCAAGACATCGTTAACTGTTTAGTTTCCTTGCACTTACCCTATCTTGTTTCAGCATCTGTTACTGTTTCTTTCTTTTTTAATGTTTCTTCATTACATGGGTTAATTATTATTTAGCAACAGAGCCAAGAATATGCTTACAGAAATGCTTAAAGAGAGGAAAACCCTTAATGGAAATGTCTTCCTATAATACAAAATACTGAACCTTAGTTTTGGAACCTTTTTAAAACAACATTCTGAAATGCAAAGTTTCACCCGTGCAACTGAGGGCAAAGTTCTGGCTGAAAAATTATTCCTGTTTATTTAGCTTGTCTCTCAATGTTTATAACATAAGCACGGTGGCAATCTATTTAAAACTAAAACTAAGACATTTCAAGTTTCAAAATGCGTGTGTAATACAGCAAGGTCCAATGTATTCAGATGATGTGTTTGCCTGTTAATATCTAATACAATTTATCTAAGGAAAATGCTGTAAGTTTATTTATTTTTTGCAAAACACCCAATTTCGTTTTTGGGGGCTTTTTTATTCCTAGTGAATGTGAATTTACATTTTAGTTGTTAAGCATTTAGACATTTTGCTTAATAGACTGAAAACATAAAAAAAAAAAACACGAACAGACCTTGAGCTCATTTCAGACATAAACAGAAAGGGGTCAAACACTCAGGACACACAATATGGCGCGCTTTAGCCATTTATTTCGTGAATAGCGCCATCGCTATTCACTTACAGAAATTGTACTAATGGGAAAACCACATAGACATTTAAACACACAAGACTTGGATGTGTACTGCCACTGAAGCCTGACGTTTAGCAGTGAGTTTTCGGACTTAGTATATCAGGAGACTGGGAAAGTCAGTGATCTTAAGTGAAACAGGATCTTCTGGTATGTGAAATTAGGAGCATTCGGAAACTTGAGCATGCCATGTGTCCCACGAGCGTAAGGTGGACCAGAGCTCCAATGAATATTATTCCTGAGAAGGAACATCTGGTTACTTGAGCGAGGCAAGGAGCCACAATTAAATGACACTTAGCATGAGGCCTTAGTACCCCCTGGTAAGCAAGAACCATTGGGACATGCAGGAGCATTGAAGACCTTGGAGTGAGCTTAAACCTCAGGACCCTCAGGGTGAGCTTGAGGCTCAGGGACCTGAAATGCGCAATGCCCCTTAAAAATAGGTTCAAACCAAATCAAATCAGGGGCATTTGTATAGTGCACATATCACTCGGAAGTCTCATAGCGCTTGCTGGCGGCTCTGATAGGATACTTGTTTAGTTTTCAAATGGCCAAGATTTAAAAAAAATTTTAAAACAGTTATGATCTTAAATGGTGCGTAGGTTCAGAGGGAGTTTATTCCAGGACACAGGGGCATGATGGGAAAAAGACCTTCCTCCATGTCTTGCTGTGCGTATACTCAGGGGTGTGAGAAGGAATTCATTGCTCGATCTGTGCAACCTACCAGGCTGGTACCATTGTGGTTTTTTGGACCAGGAACTAGGACCAGAGAGTGGAAATGAACTTCAAGGTCCTGTTAATAAGTTGGTCGTTAAGAGACCAACTGATGGTGAGCAAGAGTCTCAAGGTCCTAGGATGAGCATCACCTATGGATTCTTAAGTGTGAACATACGCCTACAGACAAGAGGATACGCTGAGCTTCTGGGGTCATGTTGATGAGGGCCAAGCAAGGATGCATAAGAATGACCAGGTGTTTTTAGACCTGATGTATTTCTGTGCCTTAAAGATAGGTGTTTTAAGGTTCATGGTGCACACCCTGTTTACCCTTACCTACTGTGGCATTCTTTCTGCGTGGCTAAACAGAGCTCTGTAGAGCATGCTTGTTTAGTATAGGGCACTGCAGTATGGTGTTCCGGAGTAAAGCTTATTTTATTACTTGGTACACGTTAATTGCCATTTCCACATTGCAAATCAAAGACAAACAACAAAACAACCAGACCACTCAATACTAGCAGTTCAAGCATGTTGTTACTTCTTCCATAAAGAGGGAGATGTGAATGCGGAAGTATTACCACTACAGGGTAGACTGCTAGAGGCCATAATTGTCAAAAAGCAATATTTATGGAAAATACGTGGATGGCCTCAAAACAGATAGGAGGAAGACCCAGGCCCAGTTGAGGTAGTTTTGCACATATGCCAAAACCATAACTCAGCTTTAATTGTGTTATTTTTAAAAGACAAGTGCACAGAAAGGAAGGATAAATAATGGTAAAATCTGCATTCTTTTATTAAGAAGGGAGGTCAGAGGGCTTGCTGCAGCATTTTTAAACTTCAATGCTTTGCAAATTCCAAAGCTGACAATTAAAAAAAATATATATATATATAAATATATATATATATATATATATATATATATATATATATTACCTACTGGCGGTCGCCAGTAGGTATATATAGTTAGGATTTTTTCTCTATGGGTTTTTTGAAAATTCTATGTCTAATAACTTTGGCGTTTGTGGACGGAATTGGCTGAAATTTTCAGGAAAATGGCACATTTTGTTTCTGAGCAGCCCTTGAAAATTTGGGGGGGGTTCGTCCAGTGGGGGCCGAGAAAAAAGGGGGGTCCCAAAACGTGTTTTTAACATTGAGTTTTCCATAGGGCGGTTGGCCTCACTTTTAGCCCGAACGGCTGAATGGATTTGCACGAAACTTGGCAAAATTGTAGGGACTGGTAGCCCGATGTGCCTTTTGTAGGTCTCAATATATGTGCTCCAGTGGATTTTGAGAAATTAACGTTTAAAAAAAGATATATATCTGTAACAGCGGACCGGGCAGCGCTCTGGTTCGCGGACTTTTCGCGCAACGGAGCTTTGTGAAGCGAAGCTGATTGGTTCTCCGGCGTCTGTCAACATTCCAAACAGTCCGTAGCGGCCGCCATCTTGTCTCTCGGTAGGATCGAGAGACAAGAGGAGGCCGAAGCGAAGGGGCAAATGACCATAAGGGGGCATAGTACATTGTCGCTCACCCCCTAGGTTTGATGTGGAGGTTTTAAAAGGGCCCCGCGGGGCAAAAAAAAATAAAAATAATAATAATCGAACAGCTGAATGGATTTGCACGAAACTTGGCAAAATTGTAGGGACTGGTAGCCCGATGTGCCTTTGCTAGATCTCAATATATGTGCTCCAGTGGATTTTGAGAAATTAACGTTCAAAAAAAGGTATATATCTGTAACAGCGCACCGCTTCGCGTACTTTTCGCGTTACGGAGCTTTGCGAAGCGAAGCTGATTGGCTCTCCGGTGTCTGTAAACATTCCAAACAGTCCGTAGCGGCCGCCATCTTGTCTCTCGGTAGGATCGAACAGCTGAATGGATTTGCACGAAACTTGGCAAAATTGTAGGGACTGGTAGCCCGATGTGCCTTTGCTAGGTCTCAATATATGTGCTTCAGTGCATTTTGAGAAATTAACGTTCAGAAACAAGATATATATCTGTAACAGCGCTCCGCTTCGCGGAGATAAAATTATATGTGTATTACCTAGCTGTTGCTAACACCAGTTAGCGACGGCTAGTAGAAGATAGCGACCATCTTGGGCCCCACTTTGCATGTGAGTGATATTTATCACTAATGACATGCAAAGTGGGCATGCCAAGATGTTAGCGACTGGAAA
The DNA here is from genome assembly GCF_964261635.1 of Lissotriton helveticus. NCBI lineage: Eukaryota > Metazoa > Chordata > Amphibia > Caudata > Salamandridae > Lissotriton > Lissotriton helveticus. The sequence goes on along the minus strand of NC_136069.1, from coordinate 401,260,129 downwards.
CAGTCGCTAACATCGCTATCTCCTATTATCAACTTTTGGAAATATTCGAGATAAGGGCGAATATCTCTAAAAGCTACCACCTGCCCTGAGCAGTTCTTAGCCATGTTATGCAATGGGAGGTGGATAACATGGCTAAGAGCATTAGCTCGGTAATGCATGAATATCGCTGAGTTTTCAGCGATATTAATGCATTGCGGTCGTTTTTTATCGTATTTCCGATAAACCTTGATAATAGCAAGGTTTATCTGCGATAATTTCTGACGGTAAAAAAATCGTTGCTAAGCATCGTTAGGGATAAATATCGCTTAACTTTGGTAATATGCCCCAACGTCTGTTAACGTTCGATTCGAAGGAAATCAGGAAGTGTTGAAAAACATTGTCTGCGCCATCTTGTCTTTTTTCAAATGCCACACTTTTGTCGTGCACGGCAGCCATTTTAGATGCCTTGACCAGACCCACTCTGTGCACGCTGTCGTTCCTTAGCATGGCTCCCCACCCTCACAAACATCTCCCCCAGGCAGTGGTCACCCCCGCTCTCTGTCTTATGCATGGGTAATAAACCTCCCCCATCTGCGCTGCTGTTCCCTGAGAATCACACCCTGTGCCCGCCCGACACCTCCCTTTCGCCCTATTCACTACCGCACCCTCTGACACTCCTTTTCCTCTGTGTCCGATTGTCCAGGCTGGTCCTAGGGTATCAGCTAGCCCTGCAGATGTAGTTTATGGCCACAGCTGTAAAGAATCACCCCTCTTCAAAGGAGTTATAGTAGATCAAGGCCCACACTCGATGAGATTCGTCACAGCAGAAGCGTTGCTATTATCTGAAAACCATCCTGTATTGTGATTGGGGAGGGGACCGAGCCTGAAGCGGAAGATTCCAGGGATGACTGTTTGTACATCAAAGTTTTTACAATTATGTGTCACATTAAAAATATATAGCACTCCGACAAAGTAGTAAGATTATAAAACTTTAATAATTTATAAATATATACAAGAAAACAAAAATAGTAATAACATATAAACATTTTTAGGGAAAAACAACGAAGTAGCGGTCGGCTGTGCGAATAGTCCCAACGCAGCACAACGTCCAGATTTCCGGCGTGGGGCGTCGCGGGGGGTGGGTCATCAGTAGCAAACTGTTGTGCGAATAGTTCCAAGGCAGCAGAACGCGTTGAAATCTAGATGACACGAAAGTGATGTCTAGTAAGTTGCCACCCAGCAAATAACGGCATGGGGCGTCGCGGGGGGTGGGTCATCAGTAGCAAACTGTTGCGCAAATAGTTCCAAGGCAGCAGAACGATGGCACCAAGGTGATGTCCAGTAAGTTGCCGCACTGGTTTTGGTATCCTACAATGCTGCTCCGAATAACGGCGTGGAGCGCCCCGGGGGAGGCGGCGTGAACGGGCCTCTCCAGGTGGAGTGTCATCTGTTGTAGTGGGGCGCCCCTTTACCGTTTCAGTTGCCATTCCGTCCGTTTTTGGTCCACTGTGTCAAAAGCCGCAATTCAGCTGAGTTGCGCCCACTCTTGCGGTGCAGCGATAGGCGGCTGTCACAGGACTCTCAAAATGGCGGCAGGCTGTTTCCTTTTTGGGCCTGGTCCACTGAAATGGCCCTGGGACACCTTGGAAATCGGACGCTTGTCTGCTAGGTCTTGGACCTCATTCTCGAAAGCGTCCCCTCCGCCTTGAGAATTCATCAAAAGTTTTGGGGGCTCCGACTCCTGCAGGCTTCTGGTGGGGAGCGGCTGCCATGATTGCTCGTGGAATGACCACGACTGAGCTACGAGATGGTGGTGCTTTCATGCTGACGCCAGCTTCAGTCTGAAACATCCAGAAACAAGGTGGGGCTTTCATCGTTTGGGGAAAAAAAAAAGTTTTCATCCTATGAAAAGTGTTGTTTTTAGGTCACATGATCAAGCCTTCCATCATTAGGAAACCAAAAGTAAAATGAACCAATGAAAAGTTTTATAAACAAGTCACATGACCTGTTATGCGGCATAGGGTGTAAAATTAGGAGAAAATACGTTGGCACGTGAGGCGGCGTCAGTAGCGGACCGATGTGCAAATAGGCCGAAGGCAACACAACGCGCCAAGATCTGGATGGCACCGAGGTGGTGTCCAGCAAGTTGCAGCACTGGTGTGGCCATCCTACAATGCTGAAAGTCGGCGTGGGGCGCCCCGTTGGCCTGTGAGTTTGCGTCAGTAGCGGACCGATGTGCGAATAGGCCGAAGGCAGCACAACGCGCCAAGATCCGGATGGCACCGAGGTGGTGTCTAGTAAGTTGTCGCACTGGTGTGGCCATCCAACAATGCTGAAAGTCGGCGTGGGGCGCCCCGTTGGCCTGTGAGTTTGCGTCAGTAGCGGACCGATGTGCGAATAGGCCGAAGGCAGCACAACGCGCCAAGATCCGGATGGCACTGAGGTGGTGTCTAGTAAGTTGCCGCACTGGTGTGGCCATCCTACAATGCTGAAAGTCGGCGTGGGGCGCCCCGTTGGCCTGTGAGTTTGCGTCAGTAGCGGACCGATGTGCGAATAGGTCGAAGGCAGCACAACGCGCCAAGATCCGGATGGCACCGAGGTGGTGTCTAGTAAGTTGTCGCACTTCTGTGGCCATCCTACAATGTTGAAAGTCGGCGTGGGGCGCCCCGTTGGCCTGTGAGATGGCGTCAGTAGCGGACCGATGTGCGAATGGGGCCAAAGGCAGCGCAACAATATTTTCTGATTTGAAGACACCACAAGGCGCTGAGATGCCAAGATCCGGATGGCACCGAGGTGGTGTCTAGCAAGTTGTGGCACTGGTGTGGCCATCGTACAATGGTAAAAGTCGGCGTGGGGCGCCCTGTTGGCCTGTGAGATGGTGTCAGTAGCGGACTGATGTGTGAATGGGGCCAAAGGCAGCGCAACAATATTTTCTACTATATTTTCGGAGTAGAAGACACCACAAGGCGCTGAGATGCCAAGATCCGGATGGCACCGAGGTGATGTGTAAGTTGCGGACGGATGTGCGAATGGGGCCAAAGGCAGCTCAACAATATTTTCTGAAGAGAATACACCACAAGGCGCTGAGATGCCAAGATCCGGATGGCACCGAGGTGATGTCTAAGTTGCGGACCGATGTGCGAATGGGGCCAAAGGTAGCGTAACAAGATTTTCTGTATGGAAGATACCACTAGGCGTTGAGATGCCAAGATTCGGATGGCACCGAGGTGATGTCTAGGAAGTTGTGCCACTGGTGTGGCCATCGTACAATGGTAAAAGTCGGCGTGGGGCGCCCTATTGGCCTGTGAGATGGTGTCAGTAGCGGACTGATGTGCGAATGGGGCCAAAGGCAGCGCAACAATATTTTCTGACTGACACCACAAGGCGCTGAGATGCCAAGATCCGGATGGCATCGAGGTGATGTCTAAGTTGCGGACTGATGTGCGAATGGGGCCAAAGGCAGCGTAACAATATTTTCTGTATGGAAGATACCACTAGGCGTTGAGATGCCAAGATTCGGATGGCACCGAGGTGATGTCTAGCAAGTTGGTGTGGTCATCCTACAATGCTGAAACTCGGCGTGGGTCACCCCATTAGCCTGTGAGATGGCGTCAGTAGCGGACCGATGTGCGAATAGGCCGAAGGCAGCACAACGCGCCAAGATCCGGATGTCACCGTGGTGGTTTCATAGTTGAGAGGCACTTCATCTGCAGTGGGGCGCCGAGATCCGGATGGCACCGAGGTGATGTCTAGCAAGTTGCTGTACTTGTGTGGTCATCCTACAATGCTGAAACTCGGCGTGGGTCGCCCCATTAGCCTGTGAGATAGCTGTTCTTTGGATTTGGGCCTGGTCCACTAAAATGGCCCTGGGACACCTAAGAACTCGAACGCTCGATTTTTTTTTCCTTTCCTGTACATGCAAAAAAAGGTAAATGCCCGGTATGTTACACGCTTCATCTGCCACGATGAACTCTCCAGAGGAACCGAAAAAATATATAGTTGTGGTAACTATACCATGCATCGTCATATGGAGAGGTGGCACCAATTAATTATAGTGCTGCATAAAAGAGAGATTTGGAGGAGAACCCCTGACCTGCTAGTACATTCATCAAAGAAGTGGCACTGAGAGCTTCAGAGGCAAGGGAAACTGTCCCAAATATTTAGAAGAACTTTGGAAAGATTAAAATGACATGTTTAGATTGTGGTAAATTAATTTCATGTGGGCAGATGAGTGTTACTCTAATAAATACAGCATATGAACATCATCATAGTCGATGGTTGGTAGAGACATTTTGACTATATCCTGGACCTGCCCGTCCTCGCCCAAAATGGCGCCGGAATAAATGGGACTCGTAACTCCTTGTTGTGTACTGGTTGCAGAACCTTGAAATCACGAGATACGTATGCAGTTTTGAAGCACATGGCGGGCGGGGACGAGAATTGATTGAATATTTCGACATCCCTATTGATATTAAGTTCTGATGTGTTATTGATTACTGTACTGTTGAAAATTCGAATTAACGTCACCCATGGTACTTGCCCGCAAATGTATATCTAGATAATTTTATTGTAACTGGCCCTGTCGTATTTTAATTATAAAATGTACGTCCACCGATTCCGTAACTGTTAGACACCTTAGTTTTTGCAACCTAATGGCCCGCCCGTTACGTTCCTCTACAGTGTAAATGTCTATTCATCATATACGATTACAGTTTGCTCCGTGGCAGGCCCACGTGGTTATAGGCTCGTATTTGTATAATGAAATTTTCACAATAAAGGTTTTTAAAAGAAAACATGGTAGTAGTGTATACATTGGTAAAGTTTTTAATAATAGTCACTGTTTTAGAATCATTAAAAGGCAAGTGAAATAAAGCAGACCAATTACATGAAGGGTAAAAGGTATAATACGAAGGAACGCAGTAAAGATAAATGGTCAAGGGCTGTTGTGTTTTCTATTCCTGCAACATAAAGTGATCGATAAGAATCTCATATTCAGGCGTATCGGCGACTAAGACAGCAGGTCGACCCTCTTTTGCTCAACGGCTCCGTCATTGGACGAAGAAACGCTCTTTTTCTCGAAAAAAGAATATATTTTACTTGCAGGACAGTTGTAAAATTTCCGGGAAAGTACATTAGCCTGGAACATTATAACATATATTTAAGAGAAAATAATGTTCGGAAGTAATTAAAAGCGTAATTTTTAGGTGATATGACCAAGCCTTTCATCATTAGAATAAGAAAAGTAAAATGAACCAATGAAAAGTTTTATTAACAAGTCACATGACTTGTTATGCTTACGTTACGCGCTGCGCGCCCCGGATGACTTCCGGATGCGCTAACGCGGCGCGTCATATGACGCATTACGCGACAACGCAGGTCCAGAATATAGTCAAAATGTCTCCACCAACCAGCGGTCGAAACACAACCCCTTTCAGCAGGCTAAATAGTTCTGTTAAATGACAACAGAAAGGACAGGCAACAAGAACCATCAGTCAAAGAGGGGAGGGCTAGTTCTTCTCTACCGGGTTACATTGGGGCGCTACCGGAACTGATCGAATTGGTAGTCTACAGTGTTTCTGGATGTTTCAGACCGAAGCTGGGGTTAGCATGAGAGCAGCACCATTTCGTAGCTCCGTTGTGGCCATTCCGCAACCAATCATGGCAGCCGCTCTTTATCGTTATTTTGGGCGGGGTGGGTGGCGGAGCCGAGCTGTTTTGCAGCCATCATTGTGTGGAGTTCAGTTCATCTCACTAGTTTTGTATTTGTCATGAGGGGTTGTTCCTAATGTTTCTATTTTAGCGAGGTCAAAAAGAGATCCCATTAGTGGCCTACTGATTTTGCTCGATTCCTTTTCTTTTTTTTTACACGATTTTTCGTTATCTGCAAAGACTAAACAGAGTATTGCGACTCTGTGTTTGTTTGTAAATAGAGTATGAACCAAAGAGAACTAATTCTAAAACAGTAAATACTTGGATAACAATCAATCAAATGGAGAGAGAAGCAGGCACGACGGATTACAACGGGGGCAAAGGCCTGCGTTAACTACCTTTCACTATCTGCAAAGAGAGAGTACTCCTAATAGAAATGAGGGGGGGGGGCACCATTCAAAGCAGATCAGTGTGCATAAACACGAAAATGTTTTCACTTACCACGTACTTGACATTCGACAGCTTATGATATTTGCTATTAAAAAACCATTGAAATTCACTGAAAAAACCATAGGTTATAGACCATATATAGTTAGGAATTAGCATTTACAAAACCTTGAAAATTCACTGAAAAAACCATAGGTTATACACCATATATAGTTAGGAATTAGCATTTAAAAAACCTTATTTTACTCACACAAAACCATTGAAATTCCATATATAGTTAGTTGCACTAACTATATATCGCGCACCCGCAATCCACTGCTGATCATGTCACATATTACATCATTCATGACATGGTCAGTGACATCACTGATGACATCACTGATGACATCTCAAATGACATCACTGATGAGATCACTGATGACATCTCATTTGACATCAATGACCTTATCACTGATGATATCATTCATGTGACAATACAATGCATCTCCTCACGTTTTAATATAACCTATGTTTCACCTAGTGTTAAATACAGAGTATAATTTTTGAAACCATTGACACACCAATACTAGTTACTACATACGTACTCACTGATTCCTACGTCTACACACACATTCACTCATTCACCCATACAATCATTCATACATACAATCACTCATCTTTACAACACTATCATATGCACTCATACACCTATACAGACACTTACACTCTGCCACTCATCCATGGAGTTACTCACACACCTAGTCAGTCCTGTAAAGAATCAATCACACTTCCATTTTCTTGTCTATACAGTTAAACATAGAGCACCTTACATTTTCAAACATACACTAACACATACTTACTTTCTTATACAATCATTGATACAAGTACACATTGATCTGCACAGAGTCACACACCTCCCAGCCAGCCACACACACACTCAGTCTCCTATACAAATACTTGGACAATCAATCAATAACCCATATAGTTAATCATATAGCTACTGATCAACACATGCAGCAGTTTACAGAACAACAGACATAATGATGCACAAATTAAGACAGTTTACTCACTAACCCATGCACTCAGTGAGACACATTTAATCACTCACTCATACATTCAGTCATGCACCTACTAAATCCTTCGTCCAGACACTTATACATCTACTCATTCTTCAATATGTAAAACATATTTAAACTTTACAGAAACACACAGTCACTGGATGATGTCATCAGTGATGTCATCAGTGATGTCACTGACCATGTCATGAATGATGTAATATGTGACATGATCAGCAGTGGATTGCGGGTGCGCGATATATAGTTAGTGCAACTAACTATATATGGAATTTCAATGGTTTTGTGTGAGTAAAATAAGGTTTTTTAAATGCTAATTCCTAACTATATATGGTGTATAACCTATGGTTTTTTCAGTGAATTTTCAAGGTTTTGTAAATGCTAATTCCTAACTATATATGGTCTATAACCTATGGTTTTTTCAGTGAATATATATATATATATATATATATATATATATATATATATATATATATATATATATATATATATATATATATATATAACTGCTCCCAGATTCTTTCCACGTTCTTACAACGAACAAGAAAACAGCACTCGCAGGGCGGGGGGTCCGTACCAAAAATTCTTTACTGGCCACCCTAGCACAGACAAGACGCGTTTCGGCGCTTAGCCTTTGTCAATTGTGATTGTGAACGCGCCGCCATTGCAATTAAATAGATTACATTCGGTCATTGCATGTGCGTCATACGCATAGAAAGAAGACTGCGAGGTTACAAACGATCGCCATTTTGAAAGGTGCAATGTCCTATACATATGAAAAAAGAAAATCAATACATTCTTAGATCATAGTCTTCACTCGAAATGTAGTATATTCCTGAAATCAGTCTATTAACTACAAATTGCATCAAACTCTAATCTCGCCCTGGATGGGCAATGCAACTAGGCACGATTAATACAGCCCCTAGATGGGCCAGCTCCTATTTGTATGCATGCTAGACCTTAAAATCATCCTCAATTTATCAGTTCAAAAAAAGCTACTCATAATAAATTCGGTTACTCAAACATATACAAGAACAATCTAATAAACAGCCAATTAATCCAGTATTCATAAACATAATTACAGGTATATCTCAATTAACCCAAATGGACTGCTAATTCTTCATGGGTGTTTAGCCCTGAAGGGCTCTTACTCTGTAAGTCTATTATGTAGCGTGATTCCAAACGTCTTAGTTTTTGCAGACGATCACCTCCTCTAGGGGGGACAGGCACACTATGACGTATGACGCACATGCATTGACCGAATGTAATCTATTTAATTGCAATGGCGGCGGTTGTGATGGGGATTACACAGTCTACGGAGGACGGCGTTCGAAAAAGGCACGGACCGAAACTAGTTACGCCGAACATCCTGATTAAATTACCTTAAACTGAACCCGCAGTGTCTCTTGCAGTCTTCTTTATGGGAGGAGAGAATCGAATTGATGTTTACGCGGATCCAATAACGCGCACAAGAGACCCCCTCAAGAAGTGGCCGTGACAATATTTGGAATATTTGAATTGTTGCCGAGGGGTCGGAGGATTGCACGGCCCGCCACAAGCCTCTGATAGAAACAACTAGCAGCTGGGAACATCGAGGCACGGGCAGCACTGAATGACGCTGTTGCTGTACTTTGCCCTAACAGCTGTGCAACTTCGGGGGTAGTGGCTAAGGGAAGTTGGTTTGCGAAGGTGCCACAGGGCGTTATTTGTGAAACTCCAGCGTCCTGGAACTGTTTACAGAGCCCGCTGCATTCTGGGACCAGGAGTCCCCAACACTAAAGTGAGCCCGAGTAATCCGTTCCAGGTGAGCCCTCCACCACAGGGATAGGAGGAGCTTAAAAGAGAATGGTTGTGATGGGGTTTACACAGTCTACGCAGGACGGCGTTCGAAAAAGGCACGGACTGAAACTAGTTACGCCGAACATCCTGATTAAATTACCTTAAACTGAACCCGCAGTGTCTCTTGCAGTCTTCTTTATGGGAGGAGAGAATTGAATTGATATATATATATATATATATATATATATATTTATATATATTCACTGAAAAAACAATAGGTTATAGACCATATATAGTTAGGAATTAGCATTTACAAAACCTTGAAAATTCACTGAAAAAACCATAGGTTATAGACCATATATAGTTAGGAATTAGCATTTAAAAAACCTTATTTTACTCACACAAAACCATTGAAATTCCATATATAGTTAGTTGCACTAACTATATATCGCGCACCCGCAATCCACTGCTGATCATGTCACATATTACATCATTCATGACATGGTCAGTGACATCACTGATGACATCACTGATGACATCTCAAATGACATCACTGATGACATCGCTGATGACATCTCAAATGACATCACTGATGACAACATCCAGTGACTGTATGTTTCTGTAAAGTTAAAATATGTCTTACATATTGAAGAATGAGTGGATGTATAAGTGTCTGGATGAAGGATTTAGTAGGTGCATGACTGACTGTATGAGTGAGTGATTAAATGTGTCTCACTGAGTGCATGGGTTAGTGACTAAACTGTTTTAATTTGTGCATCATTGTGTCTGTTGTTCTGTAATCTGCTGCATGTGTTGATCATTAGCTATATGACTAACTATATGGGTTATTGATTGGTTGCCCAAGTATTTGTATGGGAGACTGAGTGTGTGTGTGGGTGGCTGGGAGGTGTATGACTCTGTGCATAGATGTGTGAGCAGTTGATTCACTAGATGTATGGGTTCAAAAGTGCACGTGGAAACAGCTGTATGGGCGGTTGACTGTGTGCATGAGTGTATTGGTGAGTGAATGGATATCTCAGTGCTACATGTCAAAGTAAGTACATATGTAAAACACAGTACATGTGAGAGTTGACATATATAAATAACTGTGCATAAGAGCCAGTGAATGTGTGAGTGGCTGTATGGATCATTGTGAACTTGTATCAGGGATTGTATAAGAGAGTAAATATGTGTTAGTATATGTTTCAATAAGTAAGGTGTGTATAACTATATAGTTGAGGAAATGGAGGTGTGATTGATTCTTTGCAAGACTGACTAGGTGTGTGAGTAACTCCATGGATGAGTGACAGTCTGTGAGTGTCTGTTTACACTGAGTGTATCTAAGGTTATATTAGAGTCTGAAGAGGTTCATCGTATCATCACATGAATGATGTCATCAGTGATGTGATCAGTAATGTCAAATGAGATGTCATCAGTGATGTCATCAGTGATGTCATTTGAGATGTCATCAGTGATGTCATTTGAGATGTCATCAGTGATGTCATCAGTGATGTCACTGACCATGTCATGACTGATGTAATATGTGACATGATCAGCAGTGGATTGCGGGTGCGCGATATATAGTTAGTGCAACTAACTATATATGGAATTTCAATGGTTTTGTGTGAGTAAAATAAGGTTTTTTAAATGCTAAATCCTAACTATATATGGTCTATAACCTATGGTTTTTTCAGTGAATTTTCAAGGTTTTGTAAATGCTAATTCCTAACTATATATGGTCTATAACCTATGGTTTTTTCAGTGAATTTCAATGGTTTTTTAATAGCAAATATCAAAAGCTTTAAAATGTATTCTTCTTTAAATCGAAAAATAAATTTTATATGTTTTTAATACAATTTTTTTTTGTATTTTTTTTAATAATTTTTTTTGATTCGCTCCCGGTCCGCGAACCGGGCAGCTTCCCGTTAGCTCAGTTTGGTGCCGCGACCCGGTCCGCAAACCGGTAAACGTTCCGTTAGCGCAACTGCCGCGTTAGAAAACAACATCGTGACGCATCGCGTCAGCGTGACGTATCGCGTTGTCGCGTGATACGTCATATGACGCGCCGCGTTAGCGTACCCGGAAGTGAACCGGTACGCGAAGCGAGGCGCGAAGCGCAGCTTCCTGGAAGCGATCCGGGGCGCGGCGCGGAGCGTGTAACGTAAGCGTAACAGGTCATGTGACTTGTTAATAACACTTTTCATTGGTTCATTTCACTTTTGGTTTCCTAATGATGTAAGACTAGGTCATGTGACCTAAAAGTAACACTTTTCATTGGTTTAGAACTTTTGTTTTTCCCAAATGATGAAAACCCCTCCTTGTTTCCTCACTCTGACTTTCATCTTTGTGAGAGGAAGACCGTTTGTCATCACTGAGCAATGGCTTCATTAGTAGCTTCAGCTGGTGCATCCCCACCACCACCACCACCTCCTAGGAAGAGAGGACCAGCTGCTGAAGTTATCATTCAGCAAGAGGAGGAAGAAGAGGAAGAAGAGGAAGAGCAGCAACAGAGGGAGTTTTTGCCTGAGGAGCCCAGGAGGTCTCATGTCAAAGAAAACTTTATTTGGCAATTATACAATGCATCGCCATATGGAGAGGTTGCACCCTATCAACTACAGTGCTGCGCAGTTACGTGACCAGCAAGATAATACTCCTTCTGTGGCCAGAAGATCAGTTGTAGAGGAATTGACGGGACCAGAGGCGAGGGAGACGGTCCCAAATATACAGATGAGGTTCGGGGAAGTCAAACAAGTGTGCGTGCGTTGCAATGAGTTGATTTGCTACAGAGAAAGTAGCATCACTCTAATCAACAGAGCTATCGACAATCATACTTGTCGAAAACGCCCCAGAAAATAAATTATCTTTTTTTTTGTTGCTCCTGTTGAGCCCTTTACAATGAATCGTTTTCGTTCCCCCCCCCCCCAAAAAACAAAAAAAATATAAAACCGTTCAAAAAATACAAAAAAAGTAAAAAAATGTTCAGAAAAATAAAAAAAAAATATAAAACAACAAAAATAATTTTTAAAAAAGTTTTTTTCAGAACTACCTCCCCTTTATAAAAAAAATTGCTAGAATGTTTAGCAACCTCTATTTCTTTTGGTTCGCTTCCCGGTTCGCTCGCCGGTACGCGAACCGGGAGCGAACCAAAAAAAAAAATTTTTTTTAAAAAAGAAGAGTAAGTATAAGGGAAGGAAACAGAGAGTAATGTTAAAAGAAAGACAGCTATAGGGAGTAACACAGAGATACTGTTTAATAGATCTATTTACCGAAGAAAAGATGGAAGAGGGTATAATTGTGAAAAACAAAATAGATAAGGAAGTGGAAGAAAAAAAGGAGAGTAGAAGAATAATAAACAAGAGTTTCTTAGAGAATGTGAGTGAATGTTCAAAATAAGATTAAAATATGTGGAATAACAGAGAGAAAAAACAGAAAGCAGAAAAGAAGAAGTAACAGAAAAGGAATGATTGAAACAGCAAAGAAATGTAAATAACATAGGGGCATATTATCAACATAGGTGATAAAATTATCGCTGCTTTTATCGGCAGAAATCTGCCACTAACGCCGCTTTTGCAGCAGTTTTCTGCCGATAATGACTGCTTTTATCGGCAGAAAACTGCCGCTAAAGCCGCTTTTGCGGAAGAAAACTGCCGCTAAAGCCACTTTTGCGGCAGTTTTCTGCCGATAAAAGCAGCGATAATTTTATTGCCTGTGTTGATAATATGCCCCTTAGTGTGCTTGAACTACAGAGAGAAAGCATAATGAACAAGTAGTGAAAGAGTGATCAGTCAGAGACAGTGAGAGTAATAGAGACGGAGTGAGTGAACAAGAGTGAGGAAGTATGAGAAGAGAGGGACTGAGAAAAAGAGTGGAAGGAGTAGAGTAAGTAAGTAATAGAGAAAGGAATGAGGGAAGTAGCAAAGGCAGGAAAGTGAGGGTTAAAGAAATGAAGTAGTGAAACTAATAGAAGTTAAATGTGATAGAAATGTAACGAAAAGAGTACAAAACATTTACCTTATAATTGTCGTTAACTTAGTCACTTGTTATTTTTATACTTTCAATCTGTGAAAGAGAGAACAAACATTTGAAAAATATTAAAACATGTATTTAAAAATTAGAAAAGACAAGGGAAAAGATTGAAGGACAAACAGTCTTTCAACAACTTTGCCACTTACAGAAGCCTCTGCTTCTCCATGCCCCTACACAGTCCTAAAAATGTACATTTTAAACTAACAGTATCTTGATGCAGATGAAGTGAGGCCTATCTTTCAACATGGTGCATCTTTTGCACTGCTGCTGTCTCACAAAAGTGACGCAACGGTAGCGCAAAAGAGGTGCATAGCCATCATAAAACTGTCCCTAACATTTTAAATGATTGTTTCAGGATGCCAATAAGGTGTGTCCTATCCAGAGGTTTGTTTGAGGTGAGGCCTACTCAGGGTTGCAGATGAAATTTAGAGTTGTTGAAGAGTACAGAGGAGATAATACATGTCCATGCCTACCAATGAAGTGAGTCATGTCCACTTTACTCTTGAACAAAGGCCAGACCTCCTCTGTTTTCCTGGACAGGCCTAAACTTGATCTGCACAATGTGATTCATAACATTAGGAAACACAGGTGATGTAATTGAAAAACGTGCAATTTCTTTTGCTCATTTCACAATCACATCACTTGTGTTTCCTTTGCTTAGGTATCTCATTGTGCAGATGTAGTCCAGCATATGAAAGAGTACGCAGAAGTGCAGCACTGCATGCAACAACTTTGACACTTACTGAAGCCTCAGCTTCTGCATGCCCCCTACACAGTCCTAATTATATACATTTTAAACTGACGGTATCTTGCTGGAGATGAACTGAGGCCTATCTTGCAACATGGTGCATCTTTTGCACCGCTGCTGCGTCACAAAAGTGACGGAACAGCGGCGCAAAAGAGGCGCACGGCCATCATAAATCTGCCCTTAACATTTTAAATGATTGTTTCTAGATGCTGATAAGGTGTGGCCTATCCACAGATTTGTTTCAGGTAAGTCCTACTCAGGGTTGCAGATGAAATTTAGGCTTGTTGAAGAATACAGAGGAGATAATACATGTGCAGGCCTACCAACGAAGTGAGTCATGTCCACTGCACTCTTGAACAAATGTCAGACCTCCTTTGTCTCCTGGAACAGGCCTAAACCTCATCTACACAATGTGATGTGTAATGTTAGGAAACACAGGTAATTTAATTGAAAAACGTGCAATTGTTTTTGCTCATTCCACAATCACATCACCTGTGTTTCCTTTGCTTAGGTATCTCATTGTGCAGATGTAGTCTATCATATGAAAGACTACGTAGAATGTGAGCACTGTATGCAACAACTTTGACACTTACAGAAGCCTCAGCTTCTCCATGCCTACTACACAGTTCTAAATGTATATCATAAATACAAAAAGTACAGAATTAATTATACATGTTAAATGGTTTATTTTTGCTGTTCTCAGAATTTATCAAATTTCACTAAAAACAGTGACTTGAAGGTATTCATCATATAACAGCGGGGGAAAAAAACACAATCAAAATGATTGTGTTTAAAAAACCCATATAACATATCCAATCAGAAATCAGAACTCCTGAAAAGTAACTTACTTTCCATGACGTCGAAGGATATCCTATGAACAGCTTACACTCATGCTGTTATTATTTTCAGCCCGCCACTTTCTGAAAGAAAAGCTCCATCGTTTTGACAAATATGTTACATACAATAAATGACTTCTTGCTCTCTACCGCACTTTTCCACAAGGCCAAATCGTGTAAGAGCCATTTATAACTCTTGTAATTCTTCTTAGCAATTCCCGTCATTTTGTATTTCCGCAACTTTCAGAAAGAAAACGTTCAAGATCACTTTCACAATCCTGTACTAGTAATATCTCACCCTTCTTGCTCACTCATGTTCCACATTTCCTATGACACTGATACTGCTTACTATGAAGCAGACTTACACTACCTCTACGACTACTACAATTATTTAATTCTCTACATCACTTTTAATCACAAAGCAATTTAAAACAGTAGATACAATTATATCAACCCCTAGAATCATTATAGGCCAGTTACCTACCCTAAATTCTCTTTTCTAAAAACAGAAAGTAAGAATATTTTTAAGTAAAAAGGCAACATTGTATCGTAGTCAAATAGGAATCATTTACGAAACAGCAGCTTTTTTTACATTTTCAATAAGCTGTGTAATAAGCGGATCTTGTCAAAGGACCATCATGTCATATAATAGCTGCAGTTAAAAATGTTCTTCCTAAAATAAACGACTGTGTAGCCACAACATTTGTAATTAAAGTTGAAGACTTACTTTCATCAGGTTTATATAGTTGGAATTTTAAAATGACATTATAACCAAAAGTTTGGTCAAATAATCTAGACAGCATTGCAGACTTACATTACCTCTACTCCATGTTTTGATTGGCTGCTTGAATTAGCTTATAAAAGGAAACAGTTTTTCTGAACTCATTCAAAGTGCAGTTATTTTTCCATGACGTTAAGTGTTATGGTAAGAACACCGTTTGCTTTGGGAAATACTCTGTTGTCCTTTAACTAATCCGTGCCCACCACTTTCTGTAAGAAAACCTTCTTTTTTTCCAGGAACTATTTAAAACTTAAAAATTAACTTTTGACTCTGTACTACACTTATCCTCAAGGCCAAATAGTGTAGGAGCCATTAGAACCTCTTGAAATTCCTCAGAGCAAATCCCGAGATTCCTTCCCCAAAATTTTGGTGTTAAAAACACCAGGTAAAAATTTTTAAGGACAAAAGGCAATTTTTTTTTTTAAGTTAAAACAGAATCATTGCAGAATGACCAGCCGTTTCTAGACTTTAAATAAGCTGTGTAATGTCCTGATGTTGTTGAAGGACCGTCATGATATATAATTGCTGCAGTTACAAAAGTCCTTCCTGATATTGACAACTGCGAAGCCACAACATTTTTAATTAAAGTTGTCAATTTTGTTCCATCAGGCCTACATCGTTGGAACATTAAAATGACATACTGGCCATATGTTCGTATAAATAATGTTGACAACATTTCAGACTTACATTGGCTACACTCCATGTTGTGATCAGCTGCTTTTACTAGCTTATTAAAGGACACTGATTTACTGTCTGGCAAAGTTAAATATATAAATTTTTCTGAGTCTACACTAGTAGTACTTGATACCCTACAGTTCTCGCAGTCATGCTGTCATTGATAAGAAAGCCCAAACAGGTGATCTACATCTACACCTTCATCATGCAATACATCAAGCATATACATTAAAAACTCCTGACAATCTTGCTGAATATTTTGAGAGAATTGTGTTTGACCTGAACATCTGTCTAACAGATTTCGAATTTCAGACACACTTTCTATTTTTGTCCTATCTGTGCTACATTTCTCTAACACAGAATTCAACAAACTGCAAAATCTTTGATCCGAATTGACCACAATCTCTTCTTTTACATTTTCTAGAGAAAACAAAACATTAACCACCACATTAGCATAGCAGTTGACACCAGAACTGTTTTCAAATTGAAAACCAACAACATCTTCAACAAAATCCTTTTTCTTTCTGCTTATAATTTCTGGTTCATCGACTTTTCGTCTTTTTGCTACAACCTCCCTACTATTGGTCACATTTCTTCGTTTCCGACCTACCACACGTTTCTCAAACAAAGGACATTGAGGCAAATGTGGCGCATACTCTCTTCTTAACCTATTGTATTCCTTAACACAATCTAGATCCGCACAAATGTTTGTGACATCACACTCAATCAAGTACAATCCCGATAAAGTTCTAACTTGTGACAATGCCACATATGCCATACCCTCCTTGAACACAGAACTGCCAATATTCAGCAATGCACTGTCTACACTTAAACCTTGCGATTTATGGATTGTCACTGCATATGCCAAGTAAACAGGAAACTGCTTACGGCGAACATATAAGTCTTTTACAAGCAAAAACCTAGCAGAGCAACGACCAATTAGCTGTACTTCCTCAATGCCATCAAATTTAATTTTTAAAAATTCAATTCCATCTCTATTTCTGTATTTCACAAAATCAACAACATTACCCATTGATCCATTTACCAGACCTCTTTCAACATGTAAATTCCTTCTTAAAATTATACGGCAATTTAAGCACACATTCAGAGTCTTTTCAAAACCTGCAGTTTTAGATATAGTCTTCTCTAATTAATCCAATTTTGATTTCAAATTCTCAGACAAAATAATTGTTGATCCCATATGCTCTACTCTGTCAATAGCTTCCAGTTTCACAATCTCTTGGTTTTCTAAATACAACATTTTGTTGTTGAAGATGGCACATTCTGCAAGAGTTGGCATCAAACATATTCCAGATTTCTTCTTACTAATTTTCTGAAAAATATTCTCAGGCACAACGTCTTGTTCTGGATACAAATTTGACAGTAATCGTGCATGTAAAGCTTCTTTCCCATGCTCGGTCACTTTTCTGATTCTAACATCTTGTAGAATATTCTTGTAATCTTCATCCTTCGCCTGACGCATATTTTCACGCAGTTCAGCATAATTGAAGTTTAACCATATATTAACGTTGCCAATACTCCCTAGGCACTTCCTGGTATCTTCATGCGTGAGTATTTTGAACACATGTTCTTTTTACTGGTGTCAGCTGCAGAAGATCACCGAAAACAATGATGTGTTTGCCACCAAATAACACATCATACTCTATTTTGAGAACTTCTTGCATTCTCAAATGCACAAAGGCAAGCATGACATTGGAAACCATGCTTACTTCGTCAATGATAAGAAGTTTCATTTTCTTCAAGACTCTTGAAACTTCACAACAAGCATCTCCAGATAACTTGTGGTATTGTAATTTGTTATCATGCTCCACTGGCAGCATCAGTAGACGATGCAAAGTAATACCTTTAATGTTATGTGCTGCCAGTCCAGTTGGAGCGTTGACAACACAAGACAGCGATGACTCAGTCCTTTTCTGCAAATAACATGAAATTGCTTTAATGAGGAAACTTTTTCCAGTTCCCACTTCTCCACTCACGTACAGTCGGACAGGCTTCAACGACGTACATGAGCACTCTTTCTTCTCATGACTTAATCCATGATCAATTTGGTTGGTAACTTCGTCATATATTTTCCTCTGCTCAACGTTGAGTTGTCTTTCCAAGTCTTCTAAGTTAACCGCATCCTCCTGAGCATGTGCCATGGCTCTTTCCACTTCAATCATGGCAGTGGCAGCTTCATTTTCGATAACTGGTCCTCCTAGTGGATCCTGACTCAATGAAACAGAACTCTGACTGTCCTGAGAACTGTCTCTAGCAATCTCGGCTGCAATCTTTGCTTCCTGCTCGATTTCCGCATTCAACATTTCTAGATATTTGGGAAAAACAGGACATTCTATGGTCTCCTTGGCGGCATTGAAAGAGTCTTCGTAACAGAGGAAATCTCCAAGCAGTTCCTCTTCTGCACGCCAAGGCTTGAAAAGTTGCAAAAGTGCTAAATAGAAAAACTCTTTTTTTTCAGGAGATTCGCCACTCAATTTTCGATGGTTTACCAAATGGCATTTTCTTTGCTTGACCAGACATCCCTCACTTCCAATTACAGCATACACTCCTTTATCAATATCTTCTTTGATGTTCCTCTTGAATATGTAATTTTGTAGAACCTCATACAGACAAACATTCTCGAGGTGACTGCTTCTATTTGGATAATATGTATCCAACATGTTGGTCTTCAAAATATCGGTACTGTTTGGCTCCTTTTCCGCCAAATACTCAATTTCCCGCACAGGTTTCAGAACTCGATTACGCGTTGCAGCAAGACCAAGACTTGCCCAAACGATACTCCTGGATTTGGCATAGAGACTTGCTGAAGACAACTGGTCAGAACATTCGTAAGCTCCGATTTCTCGATGTGACAACATCTTCAGACTGAAACTGTACAACTTCTTACTGAGGCTCTTTTCATGGGAAATGTCCTCCCACATATCCTTCAATTCTGTCTTTTCTTTTTTGGTGATGTAAGATGTCACATACCGAGCCACAGCCATACAGTTATCAGCCACAAACTGTATATCCATGTTAGCATTCCACATGGACAAAATCACTGGGTTGTAGTCGTTGATGTACTTGGACTCTTCGTTCCTTTTCAAATTGTATGTGTTTTTAGGTGATTTCTTCATCACATTATGTCGCAGCGAAGACATCAAACTGTTCACTCTTCCTTTAGAAATCACCGGTCGTGGAAAGGCGAAACGACATTTGGTGTAGAACTTGTCTTTGTTTCTGAATTTACGACGACAGTACTTTCCACAACGATGGCTTTGGAAGCGTAAAACTTGTTCTCTTAGGCTTTTCTCTTCCTTTGCATTTGGAACAGCACATGTAGAATACTGTTCTATGAAACTCATCACTAAGTCTTCTGGATCTGTTCCAAATTTAGGTGCATCCTTGATCCACAGCAGCATATGTATATGAGGAGCACCTCTTGCTTGGTACTCCTTTCTCCAGAAGAAATCCAACACCTCTCCAAGAGGTGGATTTTTCTTGATCATGATGAAAGACATCATAGCTTCAAATCTATGATTGAAGTACCTGCATACATTCACTGGATCCAAAGAGCACAGTTCTCCGGGTGTCTTGAATTCGATATTTTCAATGTTTCCATTTGCCTCTCACGTAGAAATTCAAGTAAGTCTTCCCAGCCATACTCGGCACAGCTGAGAGTGAGGAACCATATGGGAGTTCCTAAGTTCCTCAGCATACATTTTAAATCACCATGACGACGGTACCAGTACTCATTAGTACCACGCTGACACGCCATGAGATTAATCAGGTGAGAATCCAAAATACTGTCTTGCACATTGACTTTATCCATAAAGTCACTTGCCGAGATGTTTTGCATCTGTATACCACTTTTCAATATGTGGTTCACTGCATATGACAGTCCAGACAGATCGCTTTCAAACAGGAGATGAAACAAATACGGAATGCATTGTCGAAACCTAGGATCTTCTGCATACAATCGTAAAGTCCGGTATTCAGAAGCAGGAATTTGATGAGGTCGCTCATCATATCTTCCTCCTTGACCTGTTGGAAATAGCTGTGGGAAACACCGAGCTTCCAAACTTTCCTCCCAAACACTAATTGGACTCCCTTTGGCTTGTTTCATTTGAAACAACTCAATAGCATTCCCCATGACTTCCTTGGAATGCAAAGGATGAACACTATAATGTTCATATATTTCTTCACTTTTAGAGGGTTCTACTTTCTCAATTTGACCACCACACAAATCACTATCCTCTTCTTCACTTACTTCCTCTTCTGCAACATATACATTCTTATAGTACTTATTGCTTTTTTTCAAATACAATGTTGCCTTTTTGACTTTCCTAACATCCACTAAATCTTGCCATATTTTCTTACTCTTTGTCGGAACCCCATTAACTAAGATAACCAGAGGTTCCTCTTCCACTTTTTCTACTCCAACTGTATTAATGTTTTTCTTCAAATCTAGAGGCAAATAAACAACTCTTCCCTTTAATCCTCTCTGTAAATCTGATGGAGGCAATTTCCCTGTCTTTGGCTCCATTCTTACAATAGCCTGAAAGGGATGGATACTTTGAATCAAAATAGATTCATAAGTATTTAAATCCTTCAATTCAGAAGGAATCTCAACCAATTCCAGATTATTATGAACCGCTCTAGCGGGCATCCGGTTTTGATTTAATTTGTTACAACAATAAGTACACACATGTTGATCCAATCCCAAATCAAAAAATTTTCTACCATCAAGTATGTTGCGAAATCCTTCCATTCACAATTATTTTCCCTTTCACTTTTCGCATATAAATCCACTAACTTAGTCTGATTCTTATAATAAGTACGTCGACAACACACACAAGTGAAATTAGGCCTCTCACTTGATTTCACCTGAAACGTGGCAATTTCCTTCTGAAAATTATCTGTACTGGAAACCTGTACACTATCTTCCACATTACCCTCTTCTTCTGGGTCAATTTCAACATTCTCCTCTTTACTTCCAAAGTAACAAAACTCAATTTCTTCACAAATATTCTTCAAATCTACTTCAGAACCATGCAAAAGAGCAGTGCATAATTGTTTAAGCATAATTGCTGGACTCTTAGCATAATACAACATTCTAACTAATTTCCTCACTTTATTATGATGCACTGCTAGCATCCTGAAATGATGAAAAACACTCTGGCATACTCTCCTGGAAAGACAAGCCAGTGAATGACCATGCAAACCTGTCACTTCTCTCACTCTGCAAGGATCTAATTCTTGCAACAACATCATTTTCTGCTTCAAACTTTTCTTATTAAATGTCCGTACAAAATCACAAAACAAATTGATGGAATCCTGTCGCACACTGCAAATACTACTACACTTCCAGGTGTACACAGGTCCCTTAGGACGTCTTCCTAAAACCTCATTACCTAACACCTCTTCTGCCTCTGTTGTCACAAGTTTTTCTTTTTCAACTGGACAACCATCTTTCACCTCATAAGCTCGACCACTGGTGTCAACTGCATGCACCAAATCATTATCCTGGAAATAACTCTCCTCATTAAAAAATGCCTCACAACTTGAACTATGCATCCATTCTCCTGAAAAAACTTCACAAAAATTACTACGATTAACTGTTCTCTTCCATCTACTATTTCTTTTGAAATCATAAATTGCCTTGTTTAGCTTCCTAATTCTATTGATTATCAAAATAAATAACTTTCGCTTAATTTCAAATGCCTGATCAATAACTTTCTCATCTTTTTTTTTTCTCTTATAAAAAACCACTTTCTGTTGACCTTTCTTAATATTTTTTAACAAATTGCCAATTATCCTGTTGCGGAACATTCGTCTACGAATGTCCCTAAACTGATTTTTCCTTCTACTACCATGCACAGAGTTATCTCCTGCTCTAGCAGTAACATTTTTGATTGGCCTTTCCTTTCCGTTTAAATTGGTTCTCTTTTTCTGGACTAAAACATTTTCTGTAGTACTACTTTTTTTTCTACAAATGTTTCTTATGAATGATTTCGTTGTCTTACCCGGAGCTTTCTTGGTGACTTGATGAGTTTTTATTGTAGAGGACTGCTGCAACAATTTATTAAGCTGCTGTCTTTGACGTTTTGTAGCCTTTCGGATTCTACCCTTAGACGGAATTCTCTAATTTCGAAATGATCTGCAGTTGAATCTGTGGTAAAATATAATAAAAAATGTTATTAACCACTATTACCAAACAGTAAATCAATAACAGTCGTCAAAAATTTAACACACTACTTGTCATTTTTACTTAGAATAATTTTTATTGCATTGGCAAATTTAGTAGTCACAAATAGTAGCAAAGAAATGGAATGCTTCTACATTTTACCTGTGCTGTTTTATATGTGAATCTGAACTAATTTTATGAGCATATTTGACTATTTTATTAAAGACACTACACACAAGCTGTTTTTGAAGTTGTGTTTAATTTTAAATGAAACGGTTTACATGTTTACTTTTCATTTCCAGTAACTTTTAAAAATAAATGTTTATAGTTCCATAGGCTCGAGCAGGTCAGCTTCCCACCCTATGTCATACAATTCTGACAAATCGGCATCCTCATCATGTTCTTCATCATCCTCAGGATTTAAATCATCCAAGGGATCTACTTCCACTGACGTCTCAATGACAAGTTCAATGATAAGATCGAGATCAACTGATTGCTCATTATCACTCATGGTTGATGTTGTCGTTATCTTTAAAGAAAGAGAACAACAATGAGATGTTGCAGAGTAAGAGACAAATCTCAGAGACTATAATAGTAAAATTGTTTAACAAGAGTAACATTTTGCAGCTATTATTTAGCCATGTCCAGCGATGCTGAGGAGGTGAGGCCTATGTCCAAGTTTTCAGTGAACAGGACTCATCTCTTCTTAACCTTGGATAAGCCTCACCGACTCTGTGTCCCCTGCTCATACTTAAATGTAAAGGGGCAGATTTATTTTAACTGGCGCATCCCCACGGATGCACCAGTTAATGTGCACCGCTGCTCTGCCACCCATGGTGTGCCGCATTTACAATGTGGAGCACCATTGAGTAAAAACAGCACAGATGCGTCACGCATCTGTGCCGCAAAAGCAGCACATTGCAGGAATCACGTCGTAAGCGCGACATGTCTACTGCAATGCACACAAGCAAGCCACACATTGCATGGTGCATCACTCCTTATGCCTGTTTCAAACAGGCGTAAGGATTTGATTCAGCAATGCTACAAAGCCAACTCAGTGAAATCTTCTAAATTTCACTGTGTTAGTTTTACAGGGCTTTCATGCAAATGAATGCCCACCCTGCAACAAAACGCCTATATGAAACCTGACGCAGGTTTCATGTGGCACAGGACTTTACAGCATGACACATCTGCCTAGATGCATCAAGTTGTAAATATGTCGCAATATAGCGCATCTTTTGCGCCGCCGCTACGTCACAAAAGTGATGCACAGCGGCGCAAAAGAGTAACACGGCTATCATGAATCTGTCCCTAACATTTTAAATGATTGATTCAGGATGACGATAAGGTGTGGCCTATCCAGATGTTTGTTTGAGGTGAGGCCTACTCAGGGTTGCAGATGAAATTTAGGCTTGTTGAAGAATACAGAGGAGATAATAAATGTGCAGGCCTACCAATGAAGTGAGTCATGTCCACTGCACTCTTGAACAAAGGCCAGACCTCTTCTGTGTCCGTGGACAGGCCTAAACCTCATCTACACAATGTCATTCGTAAAGTTAGGAAACACAGGTGATGTAATTGAAAAATGTGGAGTTTCTTTTCCTCATTTCACAATCACATCACCTGTGTTTCCTTTGCTTAGGTATCTCATAGTGCAGATGGAGTCTAGCATATCAAAGAGTACACAGAAGTTGAACACTGTATACAACAATTTTGACATTTACAGAAGATTCAGCTTCTTATCTTGTTGGCGATGAAGTGAGGCCTGTCTTGCAACATGGTGCATCTTTTGCATCACTGCTGCATCGGTTTCATGTGGCACGGGACTTTACAGCATGGCACATCTGCCTAGATGCATCAAGTTGTAAATATGTTGCCACATAGCAAATCTTTTGCACCGCCGCTGCGTCACAAAAGTGACGCACAGTGGCGCAAAAGAGGCACACACCTATCATAAATCTGTCCCTAACATTTTAAATGATTGATTCAGGATGACGATAAGGTGTGCCCTATCCAGAGGTTTGTTTGAGGTGAGGCCTACTCAGGGTTGCAGATGAAATTTACGCTTGTTAAAGAGTACAGAGGAGATAATACATGTGCAGGCCTACCAATGAAGTGTGTCATGTCCACTTCACTCTTGAACAAAGGCCAGACCTCTTCTGTGTCCGTGGACAGGCCTAAACCTCATCTGCACAATGTCATTCATAAAGTTAGGAAACACAGGTGATGTAATTGAAAAATGTGGAATTTCTTTTCCTCATTTCACAATCACATCACCTGTGTTTCCTTTGCTTAGGTATCTCATAGTGCAGATGGAGTCTAGCATATCAAAGAGTACACAGAAGTTGAGCACTGTATACAACAATTTTGACATTTACAGAAGATTCAGCTTCTTATCTTGTTGGAGATGAAGTGAGGCCTGTCTTGCAACATGGTGCATCTTTTGCATCACTGCTGCATCGGTTTCATGTGGCACGGGACTTTACGGCATGACACATCTGCCTAGATGCATCAAGTTGTAAATATGTTGCCACATAGCAAATCTTTTGCACCGCCGCTGCGTCACAAAAGTGACGCACAGTGGCGCAAAAGAGGCACACACCTATCATAAATCTGTCCCTAACATTTTAAATGATTGATTCAGGATGACGATAAGGTGTGCCCTATCCAGAGGTTTGTTTGAGGTGAGGCCTACTCAGGGTTGCAGATGAAATTTACGCTTGTTGAAGAGTACAGAGGAGATAATACATGTGCAGGCCTACCAATGAAGTGAGTCATGTCCACTTCACTCTTGAACAAAGGCCAGACCTCTTCTGTGTCTGTGGACAGGCCTAAACCTCATCTGCACAATGTGATTCGTAAAGTTAGGAAACACAGGTGATGTAATTGAAAAATGTGGAATTTCTTTTCCTCATTTCAGAATCACATAACCTGTGTTTCCTCAGCTTAGTTATCTCATTGAGCAGATTTAGTCTAGCATATCCAAGAGTACGCAGAGGATGAGGACTGTATCCAACAGAGCACTGTACATTACTCACCTCCTTTGACACTTACAGAAGCGTCCGTTTAATATTTCTCAGTTCAATATTTATTTACAGAAGCACACAAAATATTACCTTCTCATAAATGTGAAAAGCGTTTAAAAAAAAAAAAAAGATTTTCTGGTCATAATTTGAAAACACAACACAGGTCCTATGTAGAAGCACATCCTATCAGTACTTAAATTAGCCAAGCACACATGGGGGCGTATTTACAAGGACCTTACACCACAGGGAAAGGTCTTAAATTAAAATGGGAAAAATAACATCAGAGAGACTCAAAGGCCTTATAAATATGCCCCAAGCAACCTATGAAACTCTAGCACTACATATCAAGAAACCTAATTGATTTCAAAAATCGTTTTTAAACACATCATCTAAATCAATTATATACCTACATTCAAGGGGAAATGACTTAAAATGCTCTAAGACACATGAAAGCGTTTTTTTAAGTCCCTTGCACCATTTTTGGGTCATTTTTAACATGGCTATGTGACTCAAAGAATCAAAATCTAAATTTGCCAAGCACAGATATGGGGGGGAATTTACAAGGACCTTGCACCACAGGGAAAGGTCTCAAATTAAAATGGGAAAAATAACATCAGAGAGACTCAAAGGCCTTATAAATATGCCCCAAGCAACCTATGAAACTCTAGCACTACATATCAAGAAACCTAATTGATTTCAAAAATCGTTTTTAAACACATCATCTAAATCAATTATATACCTACATTCAAGGGGAAATGACTTAAAATGCCCTAAGACACATGAAAGCGTTTTTTAAGGCCCTTGCACCATTTTTGGGTCACTTTTAACATGGCTATGTGACTCAAAGAATCAAAATCTAAATTTGCCAAGCACACATGGGGGCGTATTTACAAGGACCTTGCACCACAAGGAAATGTCTTAAAAAAAAATGGGAAAAATTACATCAAATGAACCCAAAAGCCTTGTAAAAAATAACATCAGAGAGACTCAAAGGCCTTATAAATATGCCCCAAGCAACCTATAAAATTCTAGCACTACATATCAAGAAACCTAATTGATTTCAAAAATCGTTTTTAAACACATCATCTAAATCAATTATATACCTACATTCAAGGGGAAATTACTTAAAATGCCCTAAGACACATGAACGCGTTTTTTTAAGGCCCTTGCACCTTTTTTGGGTCACTTTTAACATGGCTATGTGACTCAAAGAATCAAAATCTAAATTTGCCAAGCACACATGGGGGCATCTTTACAAGGACCTTGCACCACAAGGAAATGTCTTAAAATAAAATGGGAAAAATTACATCAAATGAACTCAAAAGCCTTGTAAAAAATGACATCAGAGGAGACTCAAAGGCCTTATAAATATGCCCCAAGCAACCTATAAAACTCTAGCACTACATATCAAGAAACCTAATTGATTTCAAAAATCGTTTTTAAACACATCATCTAAATCAATTATATACCTACATTCAAGGGGAAATGACTTAAAATGCCCTAAGACACATGAAAGCGTTTTTTTAAGGCCCTTGCACCTTTTTTGGGTCACTTTTAACATGGCTATGTGACTCAAAGAATCAAAATCTAAATTTGCCAAGCACACATAGGGGCGTATTTACAAGGACCTTGCACCACAAGGAAATGTCTTAAAATAAAATGGGAAAAATTACATCAAATGAACTCAAAAGCCTTGCAAATATGGCCCAATTAACCTATGAAACTCTACCAGTACATATCAAGAAACCTAATTGATTTCAAAAAACGTTTTTAAACACATATTGTAAAGCAATTATATTCCTACATTCATGGAGAAGTGAGTTAAAATGCCCTAAGACACATGAAAGCATTTTTGTAAGACCCTTGCACTATTTTTGCGTCACTTTTAACATGGCTATGTAACTCAAAGAAACAAAATCTATTTCTAAAACACTTGACACAAAGCAACATTTTAAATACACAACTTTCTTCATAATTTTCTCCTTAAAGCATACTATTCTCTATTTAAATTAAATGAATCTTTTCTCACCTTAGCAAATACTTTATGAGTTTCAAAACAGTCTCAGACACACACCAATTTGTCTTTAGCAGAGCAAAAGGTATGCACTCCAGAGTCTGCAAGCAACAATGCCACAGAAATGCTGTAATTCATCACACATATCTCTCATGTCACCCAATCAAAACTCTTCCCTCACTTTTTTCAAATCAACACCCTTCCCCCCTCTGCCCTTTCTGCCTTTTTGCATAGCAACCACCTCCTGAAAGACCTCTCATGTTTGCAAGTTCACACAACAATGTTTCAATTGAACTCTGAACTCTCAGTACACCTGCGTATCCAGTGCAATCTTTCATAAAATGATTTTTTCTTGACCATTCAAATTACATCTTTCAAATAACTCATCCATGCACCCTAACTTTCTGTTTTCAGCAATCAAAATCCACCAATCACTGCTACTGATTAATTACCACAGAAACTCCACAGTTTTTTTCACTATACACTCTTTTTTTTTCAACTGCCATTTCATTGCCACACTTCATCTGACTGCAGCAGAACCTTCTCTCACCATGTTTTCTGTCTCGATTGTTGGACATAGTTATATCCACTGGGCTCAAAGGTTTGCTGATAACAGAAATTTACACAACCTCAATTTACAAAATGTGGAAATCAAGTGGATTGGCCAAAGAGGATTAAAATGTCACCAATTGATACCATTGGTGAAAACCTTTTTGCATTTGCCAAAACCTGACCTGTTAATTGTGCACTGTGGAGGAAATGACTTGGGCACTTTGACTGGGGTAGGTCTGGAAATGCTTTTAAAGGACACCTTTGAGCAATTGATGGCACTATTTCCTCAAACTGCCTTGGTATATTCAAATATATGCCAAAGACAGAAATGGAAGTGGTCCAACCAATTTTGTCCACAAATTGAGAAATCGGGGAAGCATGTAAATAAGTCTGTTTCAGCTTACATGAGAGACCATGGAATGGGCTCCATCTACAACAATAACTTGCGTTACTACATGCAAGATATCTACAGAGCAGATGGAGTTCACTTCTCAGATGAGAGGAACAGAATTTTCATCCTCAATTTAAGACTATGCATTGGTACCTACTTGTAGGTGCCTACATCAGCCACAGGACCCAAAAGCTCTTTTCAGAGCTACCCTACATCTTATGACTCACAATTATTATTTTACTCTAACTTTTTTCACTAATTTTCACCAAAGTACGCTCCCCGGAGCGCTACCCGGTACGCGCACCGGACGCTAACTGCGCGAAAATTTGAAAAAAAATGTTTTTTTTTCGCACATATGGTCCTCCTCAGCCACCCTCAGAAAACCTAGGGGGTCAGGATACGTCTACCATGCCCCCTTCTACCCATTCTGAACATTATTTGCCCTCCATCTTATATCTCAATTCTACCGAAACACAAAATGAAGGACTCCCGTAACGCTGCCGGTTCGCGTACCGGGGCGCGCACCGGGAAGCGCTCGCTCAAAAAAAGGTGGGAAAGTAATTCACAGAAAAACCACTGGAGACACTTTCACCAAATATAGATTAGCTCATACTACATACCAATCCCTACCATTTTCACAAATTTGATTGGAATTCCATTTAGCCATTTAGCCTGTAGACCTCTCTAAATACCCTGAGGTAAATTACTTCACAAAACACATCTGAAGTGTTGAAATTGACAACCAATTAAAATGTTACTTTCATTTTCTACTTTTTTTACCTGACATTTGATTGGTTATGTACCTGAATATATATAAAGAAAGAGAGAGAAACACAGCCATTTTGACTACCACCTCCTGAAGTAGATTTCAAGAAAATTTTCACTGAGAACTTAAACTGCTTTTTGAAAGGTAAGTTGTTATTTTGAAAACTGAAGTATATTGTGCACTTAAAGTTAATTTGGAAAACTTTTTCTGATAGTTTTATACTATCACTCTGTAATAGTTACAGATTTAGATAGACTTCTCTGTTATAGTTATGGATGGATTTAGGCTTCTCTTGTATAAATATGAATTTACTTAGGCTTGATCACATGCACTTTTTTATATTTCTACTTCCAGTCTGATACCATACACTACCCAAAGATAAATTCACTGTTAAAAAATCCAAACTACCTGTCTGAACTTAAACCCAACAGTGCCCTAACTCTTTTGATATAGTTATTTTTTATGCAATTTACAGCAAAAAAATGGAAGGGGAGCAAGAAAATATCAATGTTTCCTTCGACATTACATCTGAGGAGATTTTAAATGAAGAATTTTTAGATGAAAATTTTATGGATCAGTCTTTGGATGAACAATTTATTGAATGCTTACAAGACATTGAAACATGCATGTTTGAGGAGATTCCAGATGATGTAATGCTGGAAGTTTTATTGAACTATGAAAATTCTGACCAATAAATTTTTATTTAATAATTAAAAATTTTTGAGACAATATTCATTTTTATATCTAATTCATGAAGTACAACCAAAATAAATTAAAAAAAAAAAAAACACAACAAAAAGAACAATCAATAAACATACAATATTTCAAAATATCATAGTCTATCATTCTTTTTCCCTTATAGTACGCTCCCCAGACCGCTTCCCGGTGCGCGTACCGAGCGCTCCCCCCCAAAAAAAAAGAAAAAAAATATCTTTTTTTTGCCCCGCGGGGCCCTTTTAAAGCCTCCACATCAAACCTAGAGGGTCAGGGAGGATCTTCTATGCCCCCTTATGGTCATTTCCCCCTTTGTTTTGGCCTCCTACTGTCTCTCGATCCTACCGAGAGACAAGATGGCGGCCACTCCGGACTGTTTAGAATGTTGACAGACACCGAAGATCCAATCAGCTTCGCTTCGCGAAGTTCCGTTACGCGTCAGGTACGCGAACCGGGGCGCTGCCCGGAGCGCGCTTACAGATATATATATTTTTTTGAACGTTAATTTCTCAAAATCCACTGGAGCACATATATTGAGACCTAGCAAAGGCACATCGGGCTACCAGTCCCTACAATTTTGCCAAGTTTCGTGGAAATCCATTCAGCCGTTCGAGCTAAAAGTGAGGCCAACCGCCCTATGGAAATTAACATGGGAAAAACGCGTTTTGGGACCCCCCCTTTTTTCTTGGCCCCCCCTTGACGAACCCCCCCCAAATTTTCAGTGAACCGGGAAGCGTTCTGGGCAGCGTACTATAATGAAAAATGGATTATAGACTTTTCAAATACTGTATGTTAATTGATTGTTGGTTTTGTTGATTATTTTTTAATTTTTTTATTTTTTAAGCAATTATTTATTATTGTGATTGTGTTTCAAAATTTAATAACATTTCTAACATTTAACTAGTTTATGAATTACATATAAAAATGATTAAAGACTCAAACAATTTTTTAATATTACATACAATTTTATTTTTCAGATTGTTTTTCAAAATTTAATAGAACGTCTAGCATTTGACTGTCCGATATGTCCTCTTGTTGAGTGAACATAAGTTCCCACATTTGACCGTCATCATAATGGAGTAAATGATCAACAGATTCTACACATTGAAGTAATTCATAGTCCCGTGACTCATCCATGAATTCTAAGTCATCAATGGGTTCCATAACTTGTTCATTGTTGCTGTCCAGAACAATTTCGAAGGAAACATTCTGCTCACCTTCCATTTTATTGCTGTAATTTGCATAAAAAATAAATATATCAGTAGTGATAGGGCACTGTTGGGTTTAAGTTCAGACAGGTACTTGTGAGTTTATAACAGAGAAGTAATCTATGGGCACTGTATGGTTTCAGGCGTGAAGTAGTACTATTAAAAAGTGCCTGTGAAGAAGCCTAAGTAAATTCATAATTATACCACAGAAACCTAAATCAATCCATAATTATAATAAAGAAGCCTTTCTCAATGTCTAACTCTTACAGAGGGATAGTAGAAGAAGCCTAAGTAAATTCATAATTATACCACAGAAACCTAAATCAATCCATAATTATAATAAAGAAGCCTTTCTCAATGTCTAACTCTTACAGAGGGATAGTATATAACTATCTGAAAATGTTTTCAAATTTATAAAATAATATCTCACCTTCTAAAAACAAGTTTAAGTTGTGAGTGAAAATGACCTTGCAATGTAATTCAGGAAGTAGTAGTCAAAATGGCTGTGTTTCTCTCTCTTTCTTTATATATATTCAGGTACATAACCAATCAAATGTCAGGTAAAAAAAAGTAGAAAATGAAAGTAACATTTTAATTGGTTGTCAATTCCAACACTTCAGATGTGTTTTGTGAAGTAATTTACCTCAGGGTATTTAGAGAGGTCTACAGGCTAAATGGTTAAATGGAATTTCAATCAAATTTGTGAAAATGGTAGGCATTGGTATGTAGTATGAGGTAATCTATATTTGGTGAAATTGTCTCCAGTCGCTTTTCTGTAAACTACTTTCCCACCTTTTTTGATGGTGCGCTTCCCAGGGAGCGACCCGGTACGCGAACTGGTGAGCGCCCCGGTTCGCGAACCTTAAGCGTTACGGGAGTCCACCATTTTGTGTTTCGGTCGAATTAAGATACAAGATGGAGGGCAAATAATGTTCAGAATGGGTAGAAGGGGGCACGGTAGACTTATCTTGACCCCCTAGGTTTTCTGAGGGTGGCTGAGGAGGCCCATATGTGCGAAAAAAAACCATTTTTTTAAAAATTTAGCGAGGTTAGCTCCCGGTTCGCGTACCGGGAAGCGCCCCAGGGAGCGTACTTTGTTGAAAATTAGTGAAAAAAGTTAGAGTAAAATAATAATTGTGAGTGATCAGATGTAGGGTAGCTCTGAGAAGAGCTTTTGGGTTTATGGTACATTTAGGTACTTATAAGTAGGTACCAATGCACAGTCTTAAATTCAGAATGAAAATTCTGTTGCCCTCATCTGAGAAGTGAACTCCATCTCCTCTGTAGATATCTTGCATGTAGTAACGCAAGTTATTGTTGTACAGGGAGCCCATTCCATGGTCTCTCATGTAAGCTGAAACAGATTTGTTTACATGCTTCCTCGACTTCTCAATTTGTGGACAAAATTGGTTTGACCACCTCCATTTCTGTCTTTGGCATATATTTGAATATACCAAGGCAGTCTGAGGAAAAAGTGCCATCAATTGCTCAAAGGTGTCCTTTAAAAGCATTTCCAGACCTACCCCAGTCAAAGTGCCCAAATCATTACCTCCACAGTGCACAATTAACAGGTCAGGTTTTGGCAAATGCATAAAGGTTTTCACCAATGGTATCAATTGGTGACATTTTAATCCTCTGTGGCCAAACCACTTAATTTCCACATCTTGTAAATTGAGGTTAGGTAAATTCCTGTTCTCAGCATACCTCTGAGCCCAATAGATGTAACTATGTCCAACAATCCAGACAGAAAACATGGTGAGAGAAGGTTCTCCTGCAGTCAGATGAAGTGTGGCAATGAAATGGCAGTTGAAAAAATAAGAGTTTAAAATGAAAAAAACTGTGGAGTTTCTGTGTTAATGAAGCAGTAACAGTGATTGGTGGATTTTGATTGCTGAAAACAGAAAGTTAGGGTGCATGGATGAGTTGTTTGAAAGATGTATTTTGAGTGGTCAAGAAAAAATCATTAAATGAAAGAATGCACTGGATATGAGGTGCACTGAGAGTTCAGAGTTCAATTGCAACATTGTTGTGTGAACTTGCAAACACCAGAAGTCTTCCAAGAGGTGGTTGCCATGCAGAAAAGGCATGAAATGGCAGAGGGGGGAAGGGTTTTCATTTGAAAAAAAGTGAGGGAAGAGTTTTGATTGGGTGACATGAGAGATATGTGTGAAGAATTACAGCATTTCTGTGCTTTTGATAGCTGCAGACTCTGGGGTGCATACCTTTTGCTCTGCTGAAGACAAATTGGTGTGTTTCTGAGACTGTTTTCAAACTCAAAGTATTTGCTAAGGTGAGAAAATATTTCTTTAATTTAGTTAGAGAATAGTGTGCTTTAAGGAGAAAATTATGAAGAAAGTTGTGTTTTTCAAATGTTGCTTTGCCTCAAGTGTTTTACAAATAGATTTTGTTTCTTTGAGAAAATGTAATTGGAGAAAATGTGAAGTATTAGTACTGACAGGGTGTTTTTCTGCATAGGAGCTGTGGAGTCTTTTCAAATTATGACTTGAAAATCGTTTTTGAGGAAAATGAATGGTTATAATATTTCTGACAAGGACCTAATGGTGTATGCTTCTTTATAATGCAATTGACTGTCTCTGATGTTATTTTTCCCATTTCAATGTAAGACCTTTCTCTGTGGCGCAAAATGCTTGTAAATATGCTCCCACCTGTGCATGGCAAATTTAGATTTTGAATGTTTGTGTTACATAGCCATGTTAAAAGTGATACAAACATGCTGCAAAGGCAATCAAAAAACGCTTTTATGTGTCTTAAGGACATTTTAAGTCATTTTCCCATGTGCAGTGTTTTGAAATTATGATTTGAAAATCGTTTTTGGGGAAAAGGAATTGTTTTTAAATTTATGACAAGGACATAATGGTGTATGCTTCTTTATAAGGCAATTGACTGTCTCTGATGTTATTTTTCCCATTTTAATGTAAGACCTTTCTCTGTGGCGCAAATTGCTTGTAAATATTCTCCCACCTGTGCATGGCAAATTTAGATTTTGAATGTTTGTGTTACATAGCCATGTTAAAAGTGATACAAACATGCTGCAAAGGCAATCAAAAAACGCTTTTATGTGTCTTAAGGACATTTGATGTCATTTTTCCCATATTACATTAAAAGACCTTTCTCCGTGGGGCACATTCCTTGTAAATATGGTCACACTTGTGCATGGTAAATTTAGATTTTGACTGTTTGAGTTACATAACCATGTTAAAAGTGACCCAAAAAAATTGCAAAGGCTTTCAAAAAACACTTTCATGTGTCTTAAGGACATTTTAAGTGATTTCCCTGTGGGCAGTGTTTTCAAATTATGACTTGAAAATCGTTTTTGAGGTAAAGGAATGTTGTTAAAATTTATGTGCGCCATATGCCCCCAAATTTCTTTTTCAGGGGTGCAGCAGGGTGTTCTTGAGACACCCCTGCACCTTTGGAAAAATTCCTAATTTGCGATGAGCTAATTGCTAATCGCAAATTGCACCTTCATTCCTATGGGCATCCTGGCCCATGGAAATGAATGGGTAATTTGCAATTAGCAATTTGCTCATCGCAAATTAGGAATGGTAAAGAATCGCTATTTATTCCTTAAAATTCGCTATTTTGGAAATGCAAAATAGTTTGATGATACATATGGCGGTTGATCTCTAACAAGATAAGAAGCTTAGGGATACATTTATGATGACTGGCGCAATGAAGTGGACATCACTTACTTCATTGGTAGAGCTTTACATGTATTATCTCCTCTGTATTCTTCATCAAGCGTAACTTTAATCTGCAATCCTGAGTAGGCCTCACCTTAAACAAACCTCTGGATAGGCCACACCTTATCGTCATCATGAATTAATCATTTAAAATGCTAGGGACAGATTTATGATAGGTGTATGC
The DNA here is from genome assembly GCF_964261635.1 of Lissotriton helveticus. NCBI lineage: Eukaryota > Metazoa > Chordata > Amphibia > Caudata > Salamandridae > Lissotriton > Lissotriton helveticus. The sequence continues at coordinate 401,225,411 of NC_136069.1, read as the reverse complement.
CTCTTTTGCGCCACTTACAAAACACTGCCCATGGGGAAATGACTTAAAATGTCATTAAGACACATGAAAGTGTTTTTTTAAAGCCTTTGCAATTTTTTTGGGTCACTTTTAACATGGCTATGTGACTCAAACAGTCAAAATCTAAATTCACCATGCACAGGTGGGAGAATATTTACAAGGAATGTGCTCCATGGGGAAAGGTCTTATAATGTAATATGGGAAAAATGACATCAGAGACAGTGAAATGCCTTATAAAGAAGCATACACCATTATGTCCTTGTCATAAATTTACAAACCATTCCTTTTCCCTAAAAACGATTTTCAAATCAAAATTTGAAAACACTGCACATGTGGAAATGACTTAAAATGTCCTTAATTCAAAATTTGCTATTCCTTATTTTGCGATTGCACTGAAGGATTTGCAAATTTTGCGATTCCTTAAATGCAATGTATCAAACAAAAAATATGCAAAAAATGCCATTAAGGATTTGCAAATTACCACCAACTTCTAGTTGGTGGTAATTTGCGAATTCTTTTCAAAAAGCTTTTTTTCCAAAAAACAAAAGGTGACATATGACGCCCATACATGCCCTTAGGGCATGTATGTGCGCCATATGCCCCCAAATTTCTTTTTCAGGGGTGCAGCAGGGTGTTCTTGAGACACCCCTGCACCCTTGGAAAAATTCCTAATTTGCGATGAGCTAATTGCTAATCGCAAATTGCACCTTCATTCCTATGGGCCTCCTGGCCCATGCAAATGAATGGGTAATTTGCAATTAGCAATTTGCTCATTGCAAATTAGGAATGGTAAAGAATCGCTATTTATTCCTTAAAATTCGCTATTTAGGAAATGCAAAATAGTTTGATGATACATATGGCGGTTCATCTGTAACAAGATAAGAAGCTTAGGGATACATTTATGATGACTGGCGCAATGAAGTGGACATTACTTACTTCATTGGTAGGCCTTTACATGTATTATCTCCTCTGTATTCTTCATCAAGCGTAACTTTAATCTGCAATCCTGAGTAGGCCTCACCTTAAACAAACCTCTGGATAGGCCACACCTTATCGTCATCCTGAATTAATCATTTAAAATGCTAGGGACAGATTTATGATAGGTGTATGCCTCTTTTGCGCCACTGTGCGTCACTTTTGTGATGCAGCGGCGGTGCAAAAGATTTGCTATGAGGCGACAAAATTACAAATTGATGCATTTAGGCAGATGTGTCATGGTGTAAAAAAAACATGCCACATCAAACCGATGCAGCAGTGATGCAAAAGATGCACCATGTTGCAAGAAAGGCCTCACTTCGGGCCATATGTATCAAGCTAATTACCATTCGGAAAGGTCAAAATTCTGCGAATTTCGGCCTTTGCGAATGCTAATTAGACAAATGGTATGTATCAAACAAGTTTGATGCAAAATAAGGAATAGCAAAATTTGCTATTACTTATTTTGCGAATGCACTGAAGGATTTGCAAATTTTGCGATTCCTTAAATGCAATGTATCAAACAAAAAATATGCAAAAAATGCCATTAAGGATTTGCAAACTACCACCAACTTCTAGTTGGTGGTAATTTGCGAATTCTTTTCAAAAAGCTTTTTTTCCAAAAAACAAAAGGTGCCATATGATGCCAATACATGCCCTTAGGGCATGTATGTGCGCCATATGCCCCCAAATTTATTTTTCAGGGGTGCAGCAGGGTGTTCTTGAGACACCCCTGCACCCTTGGAAAAATTCCTAATTTGCGATGAGCTAATTGCTAATCGCAAATTGCACCTTCATTCCTATGAGCCTCCTAGCCCATGGAAATGAATGGGTAATTTGCAATTAGCAATTTGCTCATTGCAAATTAGGAATGGTAAAGAATTGCTATTTATTCCTTAAAATTAGCTATTTAGGAAATGCAAAATAGTTTGATGATACATATGGCGGTTAATCTGTAACAAGATAAGAAGCTTAGGGATAGATTTATGATGACTGGCGCATCACCATGGATGTGCCAGTCATCCTGCGCCGCTGTTCCGCCACCCATGGTGTGCTGCATTTACAATGCGGCGCAGCATGGGGCAAAAATGGCACAGATGCGTGACGTATCTGTGCTGTAAAGGTGGCGCATTGCTGAAGTTGTATCGCAAGTGCGATGCAGCTCCAGCAAGGCTCAGGGGTGCCCCATCTCCACAATGTTGCGTCAAGACCTATGCCTGCTTAAAGCAGGCGCAGGGTTTTGATGCAGCTTTCTCCTATCTGATTGTAAATGCGGCACACCATGGGTGGCAGAGCAGCAGTGCACGTTAACTGGTGCATGCCTGGGGATGTGCCATTTAACATAAATCTGCCCCTTTACATTTAAGTATGTGCAGGGGACACAGAGTCGGTAAGGCTTATCCAAGGTTAAGAAGAGATGAGTCCTGTTCACTGAAAAATTAGACATAGGCTTCACCTGCTCAGCATCGCTGGACATGGCTAAATAATAGCTGCAAAATGTTACTCTTGTTAAACAATTTTACTATTATAATCTCTGAGATTTGTCTCTTACTCTGCAACATCTCATTGTTGTTATCTTTCTTTAAAGATAAAGACAACATCAACATGAGCGATAATCTGCAATCAGTTGATTTTTACCTCATCATTGAACTTGTAATTGAAACATCAGTGGATGTTGATCCCTTGGATGATTTAAATCCTGAGGATGAAGAAGAACGTGATGAGGATGCAGATTTGTCCGAATTATATGACATAGGGTGGGAAGCTGACCTGCTTGATCCTATGGAACTATAAACATTTATTTTTAAAATTTATAATAAATAAAAAGTAAAAATGTAAACCGTTTAATTTAAAAATAAAGACACCTTCAAAAACAGGTTATGTGTAGTGTCTTCAATAAAATATTAAAATATGCTCATAAAATTAGATCAGATTCACATATAAGATAGCACAGGTAACATGAATATAAATTCCATTTCTTTTCTGCTATTTCTGTATTCTAAAATTGCCATGCACTAAAAAATCTTATATGTAAAAATGTAAAGTAGTGTTTTAAGTTTTTGATTACTGTTATTGATGTACTGTTGGGTAATAGTGGTTAATAACATTTTTTAATATATTTTACCACAGATTCAACTGCAGATCATTTCAACATTTCACCATGCCAACGAAAGAAAGACTGAGAAAGGCTGCAAAACGTCAAAGACAGCAGGTGATTGAAAAAAAGCAGCAGTCCTCTAACAAAAAGATTTGTCAAGTCAACAAGAAAGCACCGGGTAAGAGTACAAAAACATTCATAAGAAATATTTGCAGTAAAAAAAATATTACTACAGAAAATGTTTCAGTCCAGAAAAAGAGAAGCAATTCAAATGGAAAGGAAAGGCCAATCAAAAATGTTACTGCTAGAGCAAGAGATAACTCTGTGCATGATAGTAGAAGGAAACAACAGTTTAGGGACATTCGTAAACGAATGTTCCGCAACAGGATAATTGGCAATTTGTTAAAAAATATTAAGAAAGGTCAACAGAAAGTAGTTTTTTATAAGAGAAAAAAAAAAGTTGAGAAAGTTATTGATAAGGCATTTGAAATTAAACGTAAGTTATTTATTTTGATAATCAATAGAATTAGGAAGCTAAACAAGGCAATTTATGATTTCAAAAGAAATAGTAGATGGAAGAGAATAGTTAATCGTAGTAATTTTTGTGAAGTTTTTTCTGGAGAATGGATGCATAGTTCAAGCTGTGAGGCATTTTTTAATGAGGAGAGTTATTTCCAGGATAATGATTTGGTGCATGCAGTTGACACCAGTGGTCGTGCTTATGAAGTGAAAGATGGTTGTCCAGTTGAAAAAGAAAAACTTGTGACAACAGAGGCAGAAGAGGTGTTAGGTAATGAGGTTTTAGGAAGACGTGCTAAGGGTCCTGTGTACACCTGGAAGTGTAGTAGTATTTGCAGTGTGCGACAGGATTCCATCAATTTGCTTTGTGATTTTGTACGGTCATTTAATAAGAAAAGTTTGAAGCAGAAAATAAGGTTGTTGCAAGAATTAGATCCTTGCAGAGTGAGAGAAGTGACAGGTTTGCATGGTCATTCACTGGCTTGTCTTTCCAGGAGAGTATGCCAGAGTATTTTTCATCATTTCAGGATGCTAGCAGTGCATCATAATAAAGTGAGGAAATTAGTTAGAATGTTGTATTATGCTAAGAGTCCAGCAATTATGCTTAAAAAATTATGTGCTGCTCTTTTGCATGGTTCTGAAATAGATGTGAAGAATATATGTGAAGAAATTGAGTTTTGTTACTTTGGAAGTAAAGAGGAGAATGTTGAAATTGACCAAGAAGAAGCGGGTAATGTGGAAGATAGTGTACAGGTTTCCAGTACAGATAATTTCCAGAGGGAAATTGCCACGTTTCAGGTCAAATCAAGTGAGAGGCCAAATTTCACTTGTGTGTGTTGTCGACGCACTTATTATAAGAATCAGACTAAGTTAGTGGATTTATATGCAAAAAGTGAAAGGGAAAATAATAGTGAATGGAAGGATTTCGCAACATACTTGATGGTAGAAAATTGTTTTGATTTGGGATTGGATCAACGTGTGTGTACTTATTGTTGTTGCAAATTAAATCAAAACCAGATGCCTGCTAGAGCAGTTCATAATAATCTGGAATTGGTTGAGATTCCTTCTGAATTGAAGGATTTAAATACTTATGAATCTATTTTGATTCAAAGTATCCATCCCTTTCAGGCTATTGTAAGAATGGAGCCAAAGACAGGGAAATTGCCTCCATCAGATTTACAGAGAGGATTAAAGGGAAGAGTTGTTTATTTGCCTCTAGATTTGAAGAAAAACATTAACATAATTGGAGTAGAAAAAGTGGACGAGGAACCTCTGGTTATCTTAGTTAATGGGGTTCCGACAAAGAATAAGAAAATATGGCAAGATTTAGTAGATGTTAGGAAAGTTAAAAAGGCAACATTGTATTTGAAAAAAAATAATAAATACTATAAGAATGTATATGTTGCAGAAGAGGAAGTAAGTGAGGAAGAGGATAGCGATTTGTGTGCTGGTCAAATTGAGAAAGTAGAAACTTCTACTAGTGAAGAAATATATGAACATTATAGTGTTCATCCTTTGCATTCCAAGGAAGTCATGGGGAATGCTATTGAGTTGTTTCAAATGAAACAAGCCAAAGGGAGTCCCATTAGTGTTTGGGAGGAAAGTTTGGAAGCTCGGTGTTTCCCACAGCTTTTTCCAACAGGTCAGGGAGGAAGATATGATGAGCGACCTCATCAAATTCCTGCTTCTGAATACCGGACTTTGCGATTGTATGCAGGAGATGCTAGGTTTCGACAATGCATTCCTTATTTGTTTCATCTCCTGTTTGAAAGCGATCTGTCTGGACTGTCATATGCAGTGAACCACATCTTGAAAAGTGGTATACACATGCAAAACATCTCGGCAAGTGACTTTATGGATAAAGTCAATGTCCAAGACAGTATTTTGGATTCTCACCTGATTAATCTCATGGCGTGTCAGCATGGTACTAATGAGTACTGGTACCGTCGTCATGGTGATTTAAAATGTATGCTGAGGAACTTAGGTACTCCCACATGGTTCCTCACTCTGAGCTGTGCCGAGTATGGCTGGGAAGACTTACTTGAATTTCTACGAGAGGCAAATGCTAACGTAGAAAACATCGAATTCAAGACACCCGGAGAACTGTGCTCTTTGGATCCAGTCAATGTATGTAGGTACTTCAATCATAGATTTGAAGCTATGATGTCTTTCATCATGAATAAGAAGAATCCACCTCTTGGAGAGGTGTTGGATTTCTTCTGGAGAAAGGAGTACCAAGCAAGAGGTGCTCCTCATATACATATGTTGCTGTGGATCAAGGATGCACCTAAATTTGGAACGGATCCAGAAGACTCAGTGATGAGTTTTATACAACAGTATTCTACGTGTGCTGTTCCAAATGCAAAGGAGAAGAAAAGCCTAAGAGAAAAAGTTCTGCGTTTCCAAAGCCATCGATGTGGAAGGTACTGTCGTCGTAAATTCCGAAACAAGGACAAGTTCTACACCAAATGTCGTTTCGGTTTTCCACGACCGGTGATTTCTAAAGGAAGAGTAAACAGTTTGATGTCTTCGCTGCGACATAATGTGATGAAGAAATCACCTAAAAACACATACAATTTGAAGAGGAACGAAGAGTCCAAGTACATCAATGACTACAACCCGGTGATTTTGTCCATGTGGAATGCTAACATGGATATACAGTTTGTGGCTGATAACTGTATGGCTGTGGCTCGGTATGTGACGTCTTACATCACCAAAAAAGAGAAGACAGAATTGAAGGATATGTGGGAGGACATTTTCCATGAAAAGAGCCTCAGCAAGAAGTTGTACAGTTTCAGTCTGAAGATGTTGTCGCATCGAGAAATCGGAGCGTACGAATGTTCTGACCGGTTGTCTTCAGCAAGTCTCTATGCCAAGTCCAGGAGTATCATTTGGGCGAGTCTTGGTCTTGCTGCAACGCGTAATCGAGTTCTCAAACCTGTGCGGGAAATTGAGTATTTGGCGGAAAAGGAGCCAAACAGTACCGACATTTTGAAGACCAACAGGTTGGATACATATTATCCAAATCGAAGTATTCACCTCGAGAATGTTTGTCTGTATGAGGTTCTTCAAAATTACATATTCAAGAGTGTTGTATAGCTCCTATATATCCTTATATCGTGTTAAGTTAGCATAGGTACATTTGAGATTTAAACGCCATTTTTCCTTTCTTGCAACTTCTGCACACGACCCTTAATTGTTGACTTAGCTTTCAACCTAGTGGTTTGCCGTGGTGTATGTGAGAATAATATGTTATTGCTCTGATATCAGTCTTGTTTAATAAACCATGTCTGCACGGAGAGTGCTGAAGTTTCAGGAGCAACACGATATGGAATTGTTATGAGGTCTGATCTCCACGCTTTCATAGTCATAACACAAGTGCAGCCTTTGCCAACTTGGGCTTGAGGCGGGATTGATATTGCTTTGCACGAGAATTGTTAACACACTTGATGCGGTGCACATGCAGAGAGAGCTGGTGTATGCTGATGTGATTCCTTCATGCTAGGACACTAAGGTATGGGCCCGCCCTAAAACAACCCAAAGAGACCTTCTTAGATAATAATATAATATATGTGTTAGGGAGGGTGAGATATAAGTGTTGTTAACTCTTATTCATTACAGCATGTTAACATGCTGTCACCATTCGCTTTTTATGTCTTAGTAACTATGCTGATAATTTTGCTACTGATAATAAGTATACTTGTATTATCAAAGATACTGCGCCTGAGAAGACGGCATTAGTAAATAAACATTTCAAATGCACATGTGTCTTCTTTACTCCATGTTCTGGTTTGTAATGATAATATAACGAAAGAGTGTTCATGAGTCCCACGTACCCTGAGGTACTGTAAGTTCATGTTCTGGTTTGTCTAAACATTGGGTGTTTGATATGTCCAATGAGACACTGTAGCTAGCTCGGTAAGGGGTGAGTTGGTTGCTAAGGTAAGTTTTGGGACATCCTAATTTGCCGAGGTTCCACTCCTCTGTGCACAGTTCTGTGTGAGTACAGAAACCCTGCAACATGGCGCCCAACGTTTTCGGTGGTCTTATATCATGACACTCGAGTAGTTTATCGTTCATGCCTTAACCCCTTCACATCCGTTTCCGGAAAACGGGGTGTTGGTGAAACCTACCTATTTTTTGAAATAGGTCTTTATTCAAGCTTGATTCTTACTTAAACGGTTTCTTTGAATTACTACCCAGTTGTGCTACAAAGTATTCTTTGTGTTTTCTTGTTTCCAATTCTGTAATGGCGGCAGCGGTGGCTATTGCACAGCATAGTCGCGTAGCGGTACGCAACCATCTTCAGACGTACCAGGTCCCAGTAGATGGGATGGCTGTGATTTTCGTGGTAAGTGCAGATCCGGCGTTTCCTTACGAGTTGTTTTACTCTTGGGTTACGTTTCCGGCTGTGGACGCTAATTCTGGTTTGTACCACTCCTACACCGCCTCGGATGTCCCGGCTGAATATACGCCATACAGGGCATTGGAAATACCTATTGATCATTGGCAGCATCGAGTTTGGTTTGATGGCGCCCTCCCCCACTCTTTGTCCCGTGCGAGGTTAGGTCCACTCTCAATTCCAGGTACTAATTGGCCTGCGTTGGGTGGCTTTACCCCGCACCCGAATCACGGGGCTTGTACCCTGGCAGAAATTCGCAGGCTACATGTAGTTTCCATTTCCGTGATTCGTGCTTTAGTGCAATACATCGGTCGACATCTTCCTGGTGGTCCCCAGGGGGGTGCGGCCGCTCCCATGGAACGAGGCGGAATGCGTCTCAATCCAGTGATGGTAAATTCGGTTTTTGGTGCGCGTCCTGTTGACAACGATGACTTCCCATTCTGGCTAGCAGAGAAGTTTGATCAACTGGAAGCGGTTTTTCCGAATTCTACTCCTGCTGATAAACATAGAATGTTGACGATTACTCTCCCGAAGGATATTACTCCTGAACTTGCTGACTGTGACAGCTGGGGAAAAACATTTGCGGCAGTTTATACAAGGTGCTTCGGCACCCCGTCTATGACTGCCCTGCCTGAAATCGTTAGACGTGTTCAGAATGATCACGGTCCAGAGGCAGCGGTTGAATTGGGTATGCGCCTGTGTGGTTCTTTTGAGATTGTAAGTGATCTCATTCTCTCCAATGTTAAAGGAGATGCAGTTAACTTTCAGGTGTCGAATGCTTTGGCTGCTCTGCCCGATGCCGACAAACCCCGCCAGTTAGCAAAGATTGTGGTGGCCGCTTATAAAACGATTGGCCGCACAAGTAGAGGTCTGAAATATTTTCCAGTGAAGGAGAAAAAACAACCACAGGGACAATCTGCAGTGACAGATGCCCAGCCCAAGTCCAAGAAACAGAATTGGCCTAAAAAACAGACACAGGGGAAGCAGACTACGCAGACTCAGGGTCCTTTTCCTGCAATACAAGCTCCTGCGCCACCCGAAAAAGTTTATGATTTGCGCGACCGCGCGATGATTAAATCGCCTGATCGTTTTCAGGGTTCTGATCAACGCTCTCCTCGTTCCTTTCAGGACACATCGGCCCAGAAGACCGGTGGAGGAGGAGGGGGTGGACGTGGACGTGGTGGCCAACAAGGACGTGGCCAGTCCCGCCAGACGGACGGCGCAGTGAAGCAGGAGGATTCTACGCCTAGGCGTCCGCAGTTTGCGAAAAAGAAAGTCGCAGCCTTAACAGCGCATCGATATGCCACAGATAGTGAGAACGCGGCTTCGGAATCTGACGTGGGCTCTGACCTTGCTGGACAGCGCGGCGGAGATAACCATAGTCAGAGAGGCGCTGCGTCCACTACTGAGGGTGACAGCGACTGATGTCTACGTTGTGATAGAAACAGCGGATACGAGACTTGCTCCCCCTGAAAGACTATATGAAATTGTCCTGTTAATTGAAGGTGACATACAGCGTACCGTTAAAGGTGTATTTTGGGAGAATCTGTCTTCTACATATGATATTTTACTTTCGGAGGCTGATTGGCCCCCACCTTTTGTGCTCGCGGCGCCGCGAGGGGAGGAGGTAATCCTACCCAGTTTCGCGAACACTGTCTCGAAAGAGCATGCGCAGCATTTTGCAGAAGAGTGGGCTCGGGCTCTCGCGCCGGCTCTGTACCGTAACCAATGTGGTTGGGATAAATTGTCGCCTTGCCACGAAATTCCGTTGCGGTCTCAGCCGCAGCCTCAACCTCAATATCCCATTCGGCGTGAAGCAAAATCTTCCGTCGCGGAAATCCTTGAACAATTGGAATATCAAGGAGTTATTGAAACGTGTGTGTCACCGATGAATAATCCCCTTTTTACTGTGAACAAACCTGACGGATCATATCGTTTGGTTTTAGATTACCGGCATTTAAACTCGCATTGCCGTAACTGTGCAGTACAGAATACCCACGGCTCTGCCCTAGTGGATAGTCTTGTGCGTAAGCGTTTCAAGACAACGCTTGACATATCCAATGGTTTTTATGCCCACAGATTGGACAGCTTTAGCTCCCAATGGACCAGTTTTACAAGCGCTGGAGTCCAAAAGCAATTCCGGCGTCTTCCAATGGGCTACAAGAATAGTCCTGGTATATTTACCGCTCGAATTGTCTCTATTCTGGAGGCACTCGACCCTGATGCTTTTTCGTATGTGGATGACATATATCTCACAGACGACGATATTTGGGAGCATCTGTGTCGTGTAAATTCTCTTGTTTGCAACTTCGCAGACATGGGTTACAAATTCAACTTTGCAAAATCGCACATTGCTGAACACACAGTGTTGTTTTTGGGCTATGAGCTCAACAATGAAGGTAGAGGTTTGGCTCCTCACTTCTTGGAGAAGTGCGCACAATTGCGCGCACCAACAACACTGAAAAAATTACAATCCTTACTGGGCTTTTTGAATTTCGGCAGAACTTACATTCCGGAATATGCCCAGCGTATCAAGCCTTTGTATGCTTTGATACAACCGACTTTCTCGAAATCATGCTGGCTGCCTGAGCATTCAGCCATTTTGCAATCCTTGCAGGCTGATCTGCTCGCTTCTAAATATTTACTGACTCGTGATAACCACACCAACCTGGTCATAAGAATAATTCCTGGGACGGTGGGTTTCACGTACCTCACTTTTAATGAAGGTGACACGGTACCTATTGCTTACAAGTCACACTTGTACACTTCGGCTGAGATGCGGTTTCCCACAGTGGAAAAGGTTTTAACTGCTGTACAGATGGCAATTCTAAAAGAACGTGCTCTGTCACAGGGGAAGCGCATGCTAGTGGTAACACCCTGTCCTCATTTAGAGGCAGTCACGAAAGCCAGTGTACCAAATTCAAAGGCTTTGCACCCTCGGTGGATTCAGTGGGCTGCGTCATTGTCATCCGCGGATGTCATGTTTATTTTTGACGCTTCCTTACGGTCGCAGGAGTACTTGCAGTATGAATTCGTTCATCCTGCTCCTCTGGCGATGCGACCTTTGGAGGACTTCCATTGCATCATTTACACTGATGGGTCGGCGCAGGTTGCGCATGGCTCTAAACATGCCTACGTTTCCGCATGCGCCATTGTGGTCGGTGCTATGTTAAATGATGAGTTCATTTCCAGGGAGGTTCACACGTTGCCCCTGGGCGATTGCACCGCACAATTGGCAGAGCTTCGTGCTCTCTTACTAGCTTTGGAGTACGCAGATCCAAGTGTTACTACTCTAATTGTAAGTGATTCTTACTACTGTGTCCAGTCTTACAATGAAAACTTGTTCTTTTGGATTCAAAATGATTTTCATGATTCCAAGGGTAGCACGATAAAACATAAAATGATCTGGGTTCGAGTGGCAGAGCTTAAGGCTATGTTGCCACTCGTTTATGTGATTCATACTCTCGGTCATCAGCGCGTGGGAGTACACGCTGTTGGCAACTCGCTTGCTGATGAAGCGGCGAAATCAGCAGTATCTACATACTTAGTTGCAGCAGTTACTAGGTCTAAAACCAAGATTGATAGCGACATCTTGGCAGCGATTGCTGCCTCTGGGAAGGGAAGTAAACATCCTTCGGGATTCCCTTCGAAGTATAAATACCACTTAAGTCCCGAAAAAGTTCCTTTTGTGACAATTCCTGATGTTGGGGAACGGCTGATTCCCAACTCGGATCGCAGAACAGACTTGATTACAGCGGCTCATGAAGGTGTGGCGTCTGCGCATGCGGGCGTCTCAGCCACTGTAACGCAACTACAACAACGTTTCTGGTGGCGGGGACTGTACAAACAGACGCGTGATTATGTCCTTCTTTGTGACATACGCCAGCAGATTAAACCTTCAACTGCTACGCGTCCGCCTCAGACTCAGTTGTACATTTCTAATAAACCACTAGGCTGTGTTTATTTAGATCACTGCGGTCCATTTTCATCTGATACTGCGTATAAATACATCTTAGTAGCAGTTGACTCATGCACACGCTTTGTGTGGGTATGGCCACATCGCAGCGCTGATTCCCGGACTGTCATCAGAGATTTGCGTATCTTTATAGGGATTTTTGCCTGTGGTACCTTCCATTCGGATCAGGGTCCGGCTTTCGCCTCTAAGGCGTATAAGGATGCCATGACTTCGATGGGGGTCCAAGTCAAGTTTTCGTCACCCTACAGACCTGAGGGTAATAGTGTAGTTGAACGAATGAACCGTGATTTAAAGCAATCTTTGACAGCCCGAGTTATAGGCACTGGCAGAAACTGGCTGGCTCACCTCTATGGCGTACAGCGTGCTCTTAATAATCTCCCTAGAAGGTCTCTGGGTGGGCGGACCCCATACGAAATGCTCTTTGGCATCAAGATGTACGTCCCTGACCTTGACGGTCTAGACTCTGTGGTTCGCGCCACTTCCTTTGACGCAGATGAACATTGCAATGTTTTACAGAATCTACAAAAGACCAGAGACAGTCTTGCAAAGGAACATTTGCCCTCCACTACGGATGATGCGTTGCAGATCCCGGTAGTTGGCTGGCTACCCCAAGTTGGAGAACTGGTTCGAGAGAAGATCGACAACAAGAAAGAGTTTGGTCCCTCCTATCGAGCTCCAGTCCCAGTGCTTGGAGTGAAGGGCACAAGAACAGTCATTTTACCACCACTTCCAGGTCGTAAGGAAAACAGGTTTATTTCTATTGACAATGTCAAGATACACAGAGTGGCCGATTCTTCTTAGCATGACACCGGCTGTTTCCTGTCCTTCCATTGTGAGAAATTCAATTATGCCCACTGCTTCTAATAATGAACCTGAGGTGGCCATCGAATTACCTGCTGTTTCCAGTCCATTATTGAATAATTTACCAGGAACTAACCTTGATGAGACAGACTATACATACCCCACTGATTTGTCCATGCCTGACCTGCAAGCTCGTTTAGCCACGGAATCCAGATTTTCATTTGACTCTGCTTCCCTTGCCTCGAAAAAACCCTCTAACATTGCAGTATATGCTAGCCTGTTTAAAAAACATTTTTTGATACCTCCTTGGATATACATTTGGCTGGTCCTTTTTTCAGTTTACCTTTTTATGTCAATTGGTTTTGTGTTTTATTTTTTTCGAATTATGAATGGACACTATGTCGAGGAGAGAACTTGCATTACTCATTTAAATGGAACTTTGGCCCCACTTTCCTCTTCACATTCTACACACAGATTAAAAAGAGACTTGACTTTGGTTAACATCACAGCGTGGCCTGTTCTGGATGGAATCGCGTGGGATGCAGTTCGTTTTCAGATTCATGGCCCAACGGAAGTCGTTAATGTCCCTAATGTACTGAGAGTTAATATGGGGGATGTGGTGAAACAAAACATTCGTTCTGATGATTGGGATGTTAATGCTGTGGAAAGTTTGTTTTCTGATTTGAAATACTATGCTGCCTTTGATGCTGAGGATTTATATTTAGAATCTGCTAATTATGGTGAATTGTTCTGTTACCAACATTATGGCAATCACTTCTTACACAAGACATCTTCCCGAAGGGATGCGGTTAATTTTACTCAGTGGGAACATTGCCCAGCACCTACACAAGGGAGTTCAGAAACGTTTCTTAAAAAGTATACTTATTTCACTGACTTTAATCAGTCCAATCCCGAGTCCTTTTATTTTAAATTTCAAAAACAGCCACTGTCCAAGGTTCGACTTACAAATACAAAATTGTTGTATTCGAAGGCCTTTCTAGATCAATTAGTTACTGGGGGGTATGAGTTATGGAAGGATACCATAGACCTTAAATCAGTTTGGGGCTCAAGGGCCTGGCAGGTACGAGGCACTGAGGCTTTGCACCGTGCATGTCTCATCCCAAATCATATGTGGTTTTTAAATGAAACCATTTCCCAGACAACATGCTTTGGATTGGCTACATCTAAAAGGTTAAACACCCCGTCTTTCCCGGAGTTGGAGGAATATGAGAATTGGAGTAATTTTACTAAATTGTCCATTAGAGATATACAGGTTCTGCTTCTGAATTCCTCCTTTAACATTTCCAGTATGAATCCCAAGGGTTGGCTGCTTTGGCACCGTAGTGCTGATTCTTGCCAAAAAAGATTTTTAAATATTACTGACGGTTTTAAGACTGTTAGATCTGATCCCCGTTTTGATTTGAGTCATACTGTCACCTCTTACTCTGTGGGCAAGTTGTGTCAAGCTTGGCTGAAACATTCAACTTTACCTGCGGTTAAGTATCACCTTTCCAAACTGAATGCAGACGTGGATTTGAATGATTTCATTAAGGGCCCAGCTAGTGGCAGGTCGAAACGTTGGTTATATGGTGTTTACAATGAAATTTGGAAACTCTCACAGATTGAGGCTGCTTCACGCCTTAGGGCTATTGATCAGGCGAATCTTGAGAAAGTGCTTGCAGTTGTTGACAATAGCATTAACGTGCTTTCCTCTAGAATTTACACATTAGATAATATTGTGTCGTCTGTTGTTGATATTGTGCATGATGAAGTATCTGTATTATACCATGGTCAAAATCAATTACGTTCAATCATGCAGTTTGCATGGACACTTCAGACTCTGAAAATGGGTAAAGTTCCCTGGGGATACATGAATGTTTCTTCTTTATTTGCACCGTTTAATTTGACAGACAAACAACGCTTGCTTTCAATGCGTGATGCTTCCTTTTCTATGCTCCATATTGAAAGGTTGGAATCTTTACCTTTTTCTGTGGCAGAAGCCACTGCTGCTACGTGGCTTATCCACGGTTTAATAACGCTGCCTTTTGCTTTATATAAGTTTTCAAATTGTATGAAGTATGTGCCAATAGGTCGTTTTGAACCCTTAGGTAGCGGTTTTCTTCATGAAGTCTGGTCACTCCCATACACATACAGATGTTTCAAGGATGAACAAGAGGTTTATCTAACAGGGGATGAGTGTACTGAGACGCCAGATCATTCTTTAATGTGCAGACACATACAGTTACACGGTTCATGTAACAAGGACCGACCGAATATGGCTTGCGTTTTACAGGGCACGCCAGTTCCTGCTATCATCCCCACGTTTAAATTGTTAGAGAATGGTAGTTATTTAATGCTCAATAATGAAAACTGCTGTGGTTTAATTAAAGGTATAGCTTTCATAGTAACGGTTAGTGAGCGAGTTATTTGCTGCAGAAATGTTCTTTATCCTCCCACACGTGAACATAGGGAGTCTTCCATTTGGCCACAGATACCGACCTTGGGAGCAGAATTCAGCGGCATGGCTAGAATAAGAGCTCTATTGTCCCAGAAAGAGGTGGCCTTGAGCTCGGCCCGTGAAACTTTCGTGCTTCACATTGCTAACACCCGTACGGAGGTTCAGGCTCTATTAAACACTGATTTGCCTTTGCATTTCGGAGCCATGGTCCGTTCTATCTTTAACGCATCCTCCACAACGGGCCTAGCACATTTTTTTAAAGTTGTTAGCGGTGGTCTCGTGACTTCCTTTGAGAAGATATTTGGAGTCATCCCTGCCTTCTTCCATTCTATTTTTTCATCCTTATTTGGAGGGTTCCCGTTTCTGCTTGCATTAGCGGCTGGCGCATTGGTGGTTTTCTGCCTTTTTAAATATGGATGCCCTTCCTGTGCAAGACCACGCACAGCTACTACTGACGCGGTTTCGCAACCGCATGCTTGATTACTATGGCACACTGCCGTTAGCGACTCTAAGCACGGCGTTTGGATTATATTTTCGGTTCTCCTATTTCACCTGTGTCCAGCCTGTATTTCGCTGTCTGACCTGTGATTTCCTTTGGGCCATTGATTTGTGTCTCTGCGGACCAGCATCTTCTGACGTCGATTTTGATCAACTGATGAGTCCTATCATTGCTCACGAGTTGGTTTGTTCTGACGAAAGGATTATGGCCTTGGCGGTGGCACATGGACTAATGGGTCCCTGGGATGTGTTGTCGGCAGCGCAAAATTTCTTGGAACTAAGTTTTCTTGAGAACCCACCGAGCTGTCCTCTGATGGTTATAGAGGATCCGGTGCTGGAAGATCACGTATGTTCCTTTCATCTTTTAAATTGGATGGCTGAACTGTTTTCGGATGAGGACAGTGACTTCCTCCTGGAGGCTGTTGCAGCTTACTTTTCATATACGGTCTTATCTTAGACACTGCCTCAAATTGACATGCTGATTGATAGCATTTCCTTGACTTTATTGACTTTTGGTCAAGACATTTTATTTTTCCTTGCCTATTGGCTTGAGCCACATTATATTTGTGGGCTATTTTTTTAGCATTAATTTTTATAATTGAATCTTTATTCATGCTCGTTTATAAATGGATTCTGCTCTCATGTGATGGCACTTCTGTTACCTTATTTAGTCCGTTCTCGGATCATGGGGGGGTGTTGTATAGCTCCTATATATCCTTATATCGTGTTAAGTTAGCATAGGTACATTTGAGATTTAAACGCCATTTTTCCTTTCTTGCAACTTCTGCACACGACCCTTAATTGTTGACTTAGCTTTCAACCTAGTGGTTTGCCGTGGTGTATGTGAGAATAATATGTTATTGCTCTGATATCAGTCTTGTTTAATAAACCATGTCTGCACGGAGAGTGCTGAAGTTTCAGGAGCAACACGATATGGAATTGTTATGAGGTCTGATCTCCACGCTTTCATAGTCATAACACAAGTGCAGCCTTTGCCAACTTGGGCTTGAGGCGGGATTGATATTGCTTTGCACGAGAATTGTTAACACACTTGATGCGGTGCACATGCAGAGAGAGCTGGTGTATGCTGATGTGATTCCTTCATGCTAGGACACTAAGGTATGGGCCCGCCCTAAAACAACCCAAAGAGACCTTCTTAGATAATAATATAATATATGTGTTAGGGAGGGTGAGATATAAGTGTTGTTAACTCTTATTCATTACAGCATGTTAACATGCTGTCACCATTCGCTTTTTATGTCTTAGTAACTATGCTGATAATTTTGCTACTGATAATAAGTATACTTGTATTATCAAAGATACTGCGCCTGAGAAGACGGCATTAGTAAATAAACATTTCAAATGCACATGTGTCTTCTTTACTCCATGTTCTGGTTTGTAATGATAATATAACGAAAGAGTGTTCATGAGTCCCACGTACCCTGAGGTACTGTAAGTTCATGTTCTGGTTTGTCTAAACATTGGGTGTTTGATATGTCCAATGAGACACTGTAGCTAGCTCGGTAAGGGGTGAGTTGGTTGCTAAGGTAAGTTTTGGGACATCCTAATTTGCCGAGGTTCCACTCCTCTGTGCACAGTTCTGTGTGAGTACAGAAACCCTGCAACAAGAGGAACATCAAAGAAGATACTGAGAAAGGAGTGTATGCTGTAATAGGAAGTGAGGGATGTCTGGTCAAGCAAAGAAAATGCCACTTGGTAAACCATCGAAAATTGAGTGGCGAATCTCCTGAAAAAAAGGAGTTTTTCTATTTAGCACTTTTGCAACTTTTCAAGCCTTGGCGTGCAGAAGAGGAACTGCTTGGAGATTTTCTCTGTTACGAAGACTCTTTCAATGCCGCCAAGGAGACTATAGAATGTCCTGCTTTTCCCAAATATGTACAAATGTTGAATGCGGAAATTGAGCAGGAAGCAATGATTGCAGCCGAGATTGCCAGAGACAGTTCTCAGGACAGTCAGAGTTCTGCTTCATTGAGTCAGGATCCACTAGGAGGACCTGTTATCGAAAATGAAGCTGCCACTGCTATGAATGAAGTGGAAAGAGCCATGGCACATGCTCAGGAGGATGCGGTTAACTTAGAAGAGTTGGAAAGACAACTCAACGTTGAGCAGAGGAAAATATATGACGAAGTTACCATGCAAATTGATCATGGATTAAGTCATGACAAGAAAGAGTGCTCATGTACGTCGTTGAAGCCTGTCCGACTGTACGTGAGTGGAGAAGCGGGAACTGGAAAAAGTTTCCTCATTAAAGCAATTTCATGCTATTTGCAGGAAAGGACAGAGTCATCGCTGTCTTGTGTTGTCACCGCTCCAACTGGACTGGCAGCACATAACATTAAAGGGATTACTTTACATCGTTTACTGATGCTGCCAGTGGAGCATGACAACAAATTACAATATCACAAGCTATCTGGAGATGCTTGTTTTGAAGTTTCAAGAATCTTGAGGAAAATGAAACTTCTTATCATTGACGAAGTAAGCATGGTTTCCAATGTCATGCTTGCCTTTGTGCATTTGAGAATGCAAGAAGTTCTCAAAACAGAGTATGATGTGTTATTTGGTGGCAAACACATCATTGTTTTCGGAGATCTTCTGCAGCTGACACCAGTGAAAGGGCAACCTGTGTTCAAAATGCTCACGCATGAAGATACCAGGAAGTGCCTAGGCAGCATTGGCAACGTCAATATATGGTTAAACTTCAATAATGCTGAACTGCATGAAAATATGCGTCAGGCGAAGGATGAAGTTTACAAGACTATTCTACAAGATGTTAGAATCGGAAAAGTGACCGAGCATGGGAAAGAAGCTTTACATGCACGATTACTGTCAAATTTATATCCAGAACAAGATGTTGTGCCTGAGAATATTTTTCAGAAAATTACTGAGAAGAAATCTGGAATATGTTTGATGCCAACTCTTGCAGAATGTACCAAATTCAACAACAAAATGTTGCATTTAGAAAAGCAAGAGATTGTGAAACTGGAAGCTATTGACAGAGTAGAGCATATGGGATCAACAATTATTTTGTCTGAGAATCTGAAAACAAATTTGGATTCATTAGAGAAGAGTATATCTAAAACTGCAGGTTTTGAAAAGACTCTGAATGTGTGCTTGAACTGCCGTTTAATTTTAAGAAGGAATTTACATGTTGAAAGAGGTCTGGTAAATGGATCAATGGGTAATGTTGTTGATTTTGTAAAATACAGAAATAGAGATGGAATTGAATTTTTAAAAATTAAATTTGATGGCATTGAGGAAGTACAGCTAATTGGTCGTTGCTCTGCTAGATTTTTGCTTGTAAAAGACTTATATGTTCGCCGTAAGCAGTTTCCTGTTTGCTTGGCATATGCAGTGACAATCCATAAATCGCAAGGTTTAAGTGTAGACAGTGCATTGGTGAATATTGGCAGTTCTGTGTTCAAGGAGGGTATGGCATATGTGGCATTGTCACGAGTTAGAACTTTATTGGGATTGTACTTGATTGAGTGTGATGTCACAAGCATTTGTGCGGATCTAGATTGTGTTAAGGAATACAATAGGTTAAGAAGAGAGTATGCGCCACATTTGCCTCAATATCCTTTGTTTGAGAAACGTGTGGTAGGCCGGAAACGAAGAAATGTAACCAATACTGGGGAGGTTGTAGCAAAAAGACGAAAAGTCGATGAACCTGAAATTATAAGCAGAAACAAAAAGAATTCTGTTGAAGATGTTGTTGGTTTTCAATTTGAAAACAGTTATGGTGTCAACTGCTATGCTAATGTAGTGGTTAATGTTTTGTTTTCTCTAGAAAATGTAAAAGAAGAGATTGTGGTCAATTCTGATCAAAGATTTTGCAGTTTGTTAAATTCTGTGTTAGAGAAATGTAGCACTGATAGAACAAACATAGAAAGTGTGTCTGAAATTCGAAATCTGTTAGACAGATGTTCAGGCCAAACACAATTCTCTCAAAATATTCAGCAAGATTGTCAGGAGTTTTTAATGTATATGCTTGATGTATTGCATGCTGAAGGTGTAGATGTAGATCAGCTGTTTGGGCTTTCTTATCAATGGCAGCATGACTGCGAGAACTGTATGGTATCAAGTACTACTAGTGTAGACTCAGAAAGATTTATATATTTAACTTTGCCAGACAGTAAATCAGTCTCCTTTAATAAGCTAGTAAAAGCAGCTGATCACAACATGGAGTGTAGCCAATGTAAATCTGAAATGATGTCCACATTATTTATACGAACATATGGCCAGTATGTCATTTTAATGTTCCAACGATGTAGGCCTGATGGAACAAAATTGACAACTTTAATTAAAAATTTTGTGGCTTCGCAGTTGTCAATATCAGGAAGGACTTTTGTAACTGCAGCAATTATATATCATGACGGTCCTTCAATAACATCAGGACATTACACAGAAGTGTGGCTCACTGGTTAGAGGAGGCAGACCTGGAAGCAGAGGTCAGCCCGGGACCAGGGTTCAATTCCCGGCTCGGCGGGGTCTTGAGTCCTAAAATGTCCATGGACTCGACAATTCTCGCTCCGGTGCCTACTCGATTCACGGGTTCACACTCTGCGACTCTGGGCAATAGCTTGCTTAATCTCCACAACGGCCCCTCGTGGCGGGATGCCTGGCTTTCACCTTGCGGATACCCTGCCGGGGTTATCTCACAGGGGAATACCAGGACAGGTTCCCTAAGCAAGCGCTTAGAAACCGCTTGGTGATTTGCGCTATATAAATTCCTGTACATTTACATTTACATTTAAAGTCTAGAAATGGCTGGTCATTTTGCAATGATTCTGTTTTAATTTTCAAAAAAAAATTGCCGTATGACCTTAAAAACTCTTACCTGGTGTTTTTAAAACCAAAATTTTAGGGAAAGAATCTCGGGATGTGCTCTGTGGAATTTCAAGAAGTTCTAATGGCTTCTACACGATTTGGCCTTGAGGATAAGTGTAGTTCAGAGACATAACTTCTAACCATAAGACTGGACGTCATGGAGAAATAAGTGCACTTTGAATGAGTTCAGAAAAACTATTTCTTTTTATAAGCTAATTGAAGCAGCCAATCAAAACATAGAGTAGAGGGAATGTAAGTCTGCAATGCTGTCTACTGTTTTACATTGCTTTGTGATTAAAAGTGATGTAGAGAATTAAATAATTGTAGTAGTCATAGAGGTAGTGTAAGTCTGCTTCATAGTAAGCAGTATCAGTGTCATAGGAAATGTAGAACATGACTGAGCAAGAAGGGGAAGATATTACTATTCCAGGATTGTGAAAATGATCTTCAACATTTTAATTCTGAAAGTTGCAGAAATGCCAAATGACGGGATTGGCTTACAAGAAATCCAAGAGTTATAAATGGCTCTGACAAGATTTGGCTTTGTGGAAACTTGTGGTATAGAGCAAGAAGTCATTTATTGCATGTAACATGTTTTTAAAAACGATGGAGGTTTTCTTTCAGAAAGTGGCGGGCTGAAAGTAATAACAGCACAACAGAGTGTAAGCTGTTCATAGGACATCCTTTGACGTCATGGAAAGTAAGTTAACTTTAAGGAGTTCTGAATTCTGATTTGCTATGTTGTATGGGTTTTTTAAACACAATCATTTTGATTGTGGTTTTTTTTCCCCGCTGTTATATGATGAATACCTTCAAGTCACTGTTTTTAGTGAATTTTGATACATTCTGAGAACAGCAAAAATAAACCATTTAACATGTATAATTAATTCTGTACTGTTTGCATTTATGATGTATATGTAGAACTGTGTAGGAGGCATGGAGAAGGTGAGGCTTCTGTAAGTGTCAAAGTTGTTGCATGCAGTGCTGCACTTCTGCGTACTCTTTCATATGCTGGACTACATCTGCACAATGAGATACCTAAGCAAAGGAAACACAAGTGATGTGATTGTGAAATGAGCAAAAGAAATTGCACGTATTTCAATTACATCACCTGTGTTTCCTATCATTACGAATCACATTGTGCAGATCAAGTTTAGGTCTGTCCAGGGAAACAGAGGAGGTTTGGCCTTTGTTCAAGAGTGCAGTGGACATGACTCACTTCATTGGTAGACCTTCACATGTATTATGTCCTCTATTCTCTTCAACAACTCGAAATTTCATCTGCAACCCTGAGTAGGCCTCACCTCAAACAAACCTCTGGATAGGACACATCTTATTGGCATCCTGAAGCAATCATTTAAAATTTTAGTGTTTTGCGACATCTTTATGAGACAACAGCAATGCAAAAGATGCACCATGTTTTAAGATAGGCCTCACTTCATCTGCATAAAGATACTGTTAGTTTAAAATGTATATCTTTAGGACTGTGTAGGGGGCCTGGAGAAGCAGAAGCTTCTGTAAGTGTCAAAGTTGTTGAAAAACTGTTTGTCCTTCAATCTTTTCCCTTGTCTTTTGTAATTTTTAAATACATGTTTTAATATTTTTCAAATGTTTGTTCTCTCTTTCACAGATTGAAAGTATAAAAACAAAAAGTGAGTAATTTAACGACAATTATAAGGTAAATGTTTTGTACTCTTTTCGTTACATTTCTATCACATTTAACTTCTATTAGTTCCACTGCTTCATTTCTTTAACCCTCAGTTTCCTGCCTTTGCTACTTCCCTCATTCGTTTCTCTATTACCTACTTACTCAACTCCTTCCACTCTTTTTCTCAGTCCCTCTCTTCTCATAGTTCCTCACTCTTGTTCACTCACTCCGTCTCTATTACTCTTAGTGTCTTTGACTGATCACTCTATCACTATTTGTTCATAATGCTTTCTCTGTGTAGTTGAAGCACACTAAGGGGCATATTATGAACACAGCCAATAAAATTATTGCTGTTTTTATTGGCAGAAAACTGGTGCAAAAGTGGTTTTAGCGGCAGTTTTCTGCCGCAAAAGCGGCTTTAGCGACACATTTCTGCCAATAAAAGCTGCAAAACTTTTATTGCCTATGTTGATGATATGGCTCTATGTTACTTACATTTCTTTGCTGTTTCAATTAATCTTTTTCTGTTATTTTTTGTTTCCTGTTTTCTATTTTTTCTCTCTGTTATTCCCCATGTTTTAATCTTATTTTGAACATTCACTCACATTCTCCAAGAAACTCTTCTTTGTTAATGTTATACTCTCTTTTTTTTTCTTTCACTTCCTTATCTATTTTGTTTTTCACAATTATACCCTCTTCCGTCTTTTCTTCGGTAAATAGATCTATTAAACAGTATCTCTTCTTTACTCCCTATAGCTGTCTTTCTTTTAACATCACTCTCTGTTTACTTTCCTTATACTTACTCTTTTTTTTTTTTTTTGGTTAGCTCCCGGTCCGCGTACCGGGAAGCTAACCGGGAAGCGAACCAAAAGAAATAGAGCTTGCCAGAGTGCTAAACATTCTAGCAATTTTTTTTGAAAGGGAGTTCTGAAAAGAACTTTTTTTTTTATATTTTTGTTGTTTTATATATATTTTTTTTTTTTGAACATTTTTTGTTTTTTTTGTATTTTTTGAACGATTTTATATTTTTTTTGGTTTTTTTTGGGGGGGGGAAACAACAAAAAACAGGCATTGAAAAGGGCTCAACAGGAGCAAAAAAAAATTACTGGGGGCGGTTAGGGCAATTATGATGTTCATAAGCCAGGTTGATAGCATTTATACTCATATTACCACATGCTATCAACGCACCACAGTGCATACAAGTATGTTTCATGTGGCCAAAATTCTCTTGTATGTTTGGCACAGTTTCCCGTGCCTCTGCTGGTGTCAATGATATTGACGATCTTGATCTGGCCACAGGAGTTGATGTTGGATTTTCTTCCAAATCCCGTATTTCCGCCCGGCTGTAATTAAGTGGATGCTTCCTGGTCATGTGCCTATGCATGGTATAGTTCCCATAACTATACTTCTTATCAGTCCCTCTTGATAATTTATCTTTGCAGATGAGGCAGGTGACATACCTCGCATTCACTTTTTTTTGGCCTGGAGGGATTGAATAAAACTGCCAGATGAAACTGGCTTTCCTATGGGAAACCCGGGGCACCTCTTCCAAGAACTGTGGTTCTTCTCTCTCCTCTTCCTCCATTTCTTCCTCTTCCTCCTCTGTGTTGGTCATGACCTGGGGAGGTGGTCCTCTCTTCCCATGAGGAGGTGGAGGTGGTGGTGGGGGTGCACCAGCTGAAGCAACTACTGAAGCCATTTCTGAAGTATTAATAAAGGTCTTCCTCTCACAATGATGAAAGTCAGAGTGAGGAAAGAAGGAGGGGTTTTCATCATTTGGGAAAAACAATAGTTCTCAACCAATGAAAAGTGTTATTTTTAGGTCACCTGACCTAGCCTTACATGATTATGAAACCAAAAGTGAAATGAACCAATGAAAAGTTTTATTAACAAGTCACATGACCTCTCACGCTCATGTTACGCGCTGCGGAACGCGCCCCGGATAGCTTCCGGGTCGCTGCGCTTCGCGCCTCGGTCCGCGCCCCGGAGCACTTCCGGGTGCGCTAACGCGGTACGTCACAAGACGCATTACGCGGCAACGCGATACGTCGCGCTTTCGCGACGCGCCGCGGATCGCTTCCGGGGAGCTGCGTTTCGCGCCTCGGTCCGCGCCCCGGGGCACTTCCCGGTGCGGTAACGCGGTACGTCATAAGACGCATTACGCGGCAACGCGATACGTCGCGCTTTCGCGACGCGTCACGATGTTGATTTCTAAAGCGGCAGTTGTGGAAACGGAACGTTTACCGGTTCGCGGACCGGGTCGCGGCATCAATTTGAGCTAACGGAAAGCTTTCCGGTTCGCGGACCGGGAGGGAAACAAAAAAAATATTTTAAAAAAAATTATTAATAAACATATAAAATATATTTTTGGATTTAAAGAAGAATACATTTTACAGCTATAGATATTAGCTTTTAAAAAACCAATGAAATTCACTGAAAAAACCATAGGTTATAGACCATATATAGTTAGGAATTAGCATTTACAAAACCTTGAAAATTCACTGAAAAAACCATAGGTTATACACCATATATAGTTAGGAATTAGCATTTAAAAAACCTTATTTTACTCACACAAAACCATTGAAATTCCATATATAGTTAGTTGTACTAACTATATATCGCGCACCCGCAATCCACTGCTGATCATGTCACATATTACATCATTCATGACATGGTCAGTGACATCACTGATGACATCACTGATGACATCTCAAATGACATCACTGATGACATCACTGATGACATCTCAAATGACATCACTGAGGACATCACTGATGACAACATCCAGTGACTGTATTTTTCTGTAAAGTTAAAATATGTCTTACATATTTAAGAATGAGTGGATGTATAAATGTCTGGATGAAGGATTTAGTAGGTGCATGACTGACTGTATGAGTGAGTGATTAAATGTGTCTCACTGAGTGCATGGGTTAGTGACTAAACTGTCTCAATTTGTGCATCATTATGTCTGTTGTTCTATAAACTGCTGCATGTGTTGATCATTAGCTATATGATTAACTATATGGGTTATTGATTGGTTGCCCAAGTATTTGTATGGGAGACTGAGAGTGTGTATGGGTGGCTGGGAGGTGTATGACTCTGTGCATAGATGTGTGAGCAGTTGATTCACTAGATGTATGGGTTTAAAAGTGCATGTGGAAACAGCTGTATGGGCGGTTGACTGTGTGCATGAGTGTATTGGTGAGTGAATGGATATCTCAGTGCTACATGTCAAAGTAAGTACATATGTAAAACACAGTACATGTGAGAGTTGACATATATAAATAACTGTGCAAAAGAGCCAGTGAATGTGTGAGTGGCTGTATGGATCATTGTGAACTTGTATCAGGGATTGTATAAGAGAGTAAATATGTGTTAGTATATGTTTGAATAAGTAAGGTGTGTATAACTGTATAGTTGAGGAAATGGAGGTGTGATTGATTCTTTGCATGACTGACTAGGTGTGTGAGTAACTCCATGGATGAGTGACAGTCTGTGAGTGTCTGTTTACACTGAGTGTATCTAAGGTTATATTAGAGTCTGAAGAGCTTCATCGTATTATCACATGAATGATGTCATCAGTGATGTGATCAGTAATGTCAAATGAGATGTCATCAGTGATGTCATCAGTGATGTCATTTGAGATGTCATCAGTGATGTCATTTGAGATGTCATCAGTGATGTCATCAGTGATGTCATTTGAGATGTCATCAGTGATGTCACTGACCATGTCATGAATGATGTAATATGTGACATGATCAGCAGTGGATTGCGGGTGCGCGATATATAGTTAGTACAACTAACTATATATGGAATTTCAATGGTTTTGTGTGAGTAAAATAAGGTTTTTTAAATGCTAATTCCTAACTATATATGGTGTATAACCTATGGTTTTTTCAGTGAATTTTCAAGGTTTTGTAAATGCTAATTCCTAACTATATATGGTCTATAACCTATGGTTTTTTCAGTGAATATATATATATATATATATATATATATATATATATATATATATATATATATATATATATATATATATATATATATATATATATATATATATATATATATATATTTATATATATTCACTGAAAAAAACATAAGTTTCAGGCCTTATATAGTTAGGAATTAGCATTTAAAAAACGTTTGAAATTCACTCAAAAAACTATACGTTTTAGGGGTGTTATAGTTAGCTGGACATTTCACTCATACTAAACCATTGAAATTGCTCCTATATAGTTAGTTGTACTAACTATATTTCGCGCACCCGCAATCCACTGCTGATGATGTCACATCATTCATGACATGGTCAGTGACATCACTGATGACATCTCAAATGACATCACTGATGACATCATCCACGTGACAATCATATACAACTTTTCCTTCTCTAGTAAAATCTTTCATCACTCTTTGTAAAATGCAGATTATCATATATGAAATAAATGCCTATACATTTTTTTGAAGTTCATTTTCGTAAAACCCACTGGAGCAACTTTCACCAAATATAGAAAAGGCACTTATGCGTACCAGTCCCTACAATTTTGCAAAGTTTAGTGTAATTCCATTCAGCGGTTCGGGCTGTAGCCATGTCTGATCGTCCTATGGAAAATAACATGGGGAAACACGCTCCTTTCCTGAAAGTTTTGGGGGGATTCGTCAAGTGGGGGCTGAGAAAAAAGGGGGGTCCCAAAACGTGTTTTCCCCATGTTATTTTCCATAGGACCTTTAGACACGGCTACAGCCCGAACGGCTGAACGGAATTACAAGAAATTTGGCAAAATGGTAGAGTCTGATTCTCAGAGCACGGTTTTGCTTACATGGTGTAAATCCCTCCAGTAGTTCCTGAGAAAATCAAAATAGAAAAAATATATAAATCTGTAAGCGCGCACCGTACGCGTACCGTACGCGTACCTTCGTGTGCACGAGCTGCATGCTGATTGGCTGCCACTGTATGTGAACACTCCAAAATAGAAATTGTTGGCAGCCATCTTGTGCTCGGTAGACCGAGGCACAAGAAATCAGAAAAACAAATGTGTAGAACACAAAAAGGGGGCAGGGTAGAAACACCCTGACCCCCGAGCCCTGTCCAGGTGGTCCCACAAGGACCCCCAAGGCCCAAAAAATGTTTTTTAAAAACCTGGTCTGTTTTTTTTCAAATTATATTAAAAATATGTAATGTAATTAAAAAAATAAAATATCTAAAAATAAATAATTTAAAATAATGTAGTAAATCAGTATAAAAAATATAACAATTAATACATTTAAAGATTATCATTTACAAAACCATTGAAAAAACCATAGGTTTCACACACGTTATAGTTAGGAATTAGCATTTTAAAAACCTTTGATATTCACTGAAAAAAACATAGATTTCACACACGCTATAGTTAGGAATTAGTATTTTAAAAACCTTTGAAATTCACAGAAAAAAACATAGGTTTCACACCAGTTATAGTTAGCTGGTCATTTTACTCATACAAAACCTTTGAAATCCCCCCGTTATAGTTAGTTGTACTAACTATAACTCACGCGCCCGCGATCCACTGCTGATGATGTCACATATTACATCATTCATGGCATGGTCAGTGACATCACTGATGACATCTCAAATGACATCACTGATGACATCATCCATGTGACAATGAAATACACCTCATCACACATTAGTATAATATTTTTCACTCACTGTAAAATAGAAAGTGCCCTATTTCAAACCATTGACACACCAATAGTATTTTCTAAACACCCACTCAGTGAACCATAGATCTATACACATATCTAATCACTTACCTATAGATTCAGTGTTATATGCAGTGAATAATTAACAGAACACTAACAAATATACGCCTATTTCAACATTACACATCAGCACACATTGTATTCACTTATAAAAACATCTTATTGACTGCAAACAATGGATCATACTTACATTTACTCACCTACACACTTATAAAAACACCATTCATCTATTCATATAGATAGTAACACACACTTAGTGTGTTATAAAATTACTATTAGAAATATACAGTTATCCATACAGTGACTCACACAATCACTAAGTCTTAGGCTCACTTAATTAGATATAAGTGTAACTTACACTGCTTTTTTTCTCAAATTTAATGGAGATATACTATTGAGAGACATATTTCATCACCACCACACCCATAAACATATACACTCACTGAAACAAGTGTTATAACATGTAGTCTTAACCTCATTTACCTAGTGAATAAACTATTCACACATTTGTAGGCATATACACACCCCCCACCAAACCACATAGACATTCATTTACCCATACAAATACTCAGTTAAGAAACCAATAACAAATATAGTCTTTAATATACCAATTAAGTCAAAGCAATAAAGACTTTAACACAGTTAAATAACTACACATTATATATAGTGAGACTCTACAAATTAGTCAAGGAAACATTCAATGACACTGTTACTAAATCCACCATTCACATATTTATATTTATATATCCACTCATTCTTCAATGCAAAGTAGTGTATTTATAATACATATTTAAATATTAATGCAAACCACATTCACTGGATGATGTCATCAGTGATGTCATTTGAGATGTATCACTATAACGGGGGAATTTCAAAGGTTTTGTATGAGTAAAATGACCAGCTAACTATAACTGGTGTGAAACCTATGTTTTTTTCAGTGTATATATATATATAGATCAATGCTCCAAGATACGCCAAAAACGAGTCACTGCAACGAACGGGTGCCGTTCCACGGTGGCATGTCCGTGTAAATAAATAAAGGCTCCAAAGTTTTCTCTCCTTTCTAAGAAATACACACAGCACTCGCGGGAACAGTAGCCAAAAAGTGGGTTTATTTACGCCTTAGACAGACGCGTTTCGGGAGAAACTCCCTTCTTCCGTGTCAAACAATCGCGTTTTGCGCGCCAACATTTTTTATGTAACTCACAGTCCAATGACACAAATGAGGGACTACGCGCACTCTGAATATTTATGGGAGCCATCTTGTATGTGCTAGATGCATTACAAAGCATACACATTTATGCCACATTATCAGGTCTAAGTCGCACATAAGTCAGACATATTAAAACATATAGTTTTAGTCTGTGTTATCTTGCCGTGGATCGGCAATGTAACCCATATAGGTTGCCACGTCCCTCCTACTTTGTGATCAATAAAAATACATTCACACATTGGGCATTCTCTGTTTAGCACAAAACCTGTCAAATTAAATATCATATGTGCATATCAATATTACATTTCATCATATGAGACAAGAGAACATAAACGACAGATCCCTATCATTATGTTCAAAAATTCACACAGTATCTAACATTGTTATATCAGAAAAATCTCTTCATATTTCATCACTGCATCAGAGTTCGCTACTGTACTTGAAGTTTTTATGGCTTCAACTTATACACATCAAGATTCATAAATGTACGGACAGATCCTCTCCACTGTTAAGTCCACCCGGTGCCTTCGATTGTATATCCACTATATATCTAGACTCCAATCTCCTTAACTTTAATAGCCTATCCACCCCTCTGGGAGTGTCGGGTACTTGATCAAGACAAAAATACTGAATGAGATTCCTGTCACTCTTATGTCTAATCGCAAAATGTCTTGCGACAGGGTATGCAAAGTCTTTCTTAGCTATGGCCCGCATGTGCTCCAATATCCTCAGTTTTACGGAGTTGATGGTGCTCCCCACGTAGTTTAACTTGCACGGACACCTCAGGCAATATACTGCATAATTGGTGTGACAAGACAGAAATGTATTTTTTTTTTTTCTCCCTTCACTCCATTAACCTGGTAAGTGAGTACTCTTCTACTGAACGCACACGCTTTGCATTTTCCACAAGGGAAAATACCCTTTGCTTTGTGTAGGGTACCTTTGGTGTTAATTATGGGGTCCATGTGACTATGTACCAATTGGTCCCTTATAGATCTAGCTTTCTTGAATGTTATCTGAGGCCTAGGGGGTATGTCTGAACCCATAATGTGATCTGTCTTCAAGACATGCCAGTGTATTTTCATCACAGATCTAAGCCAACCAGCATCCTGTGAGAATGCAGTTATCAATCTGAATTTACCCTGATCAATAGGGGCTTTGACTTTCTTCTCGAACAATTTTACCCTGGTCAGTGAGTCTACTCTCTGTAGGGCATTGTCTAGCAGTTCAGACTTGTACCCTCTAGCAAGGAACCTCATTTTACTGTCACTTACTGCTTTACGGAAGTCACTGTCCAAAGTGCAATTGTGTTTTAGTCTTAAAAATTCCCCGTACGGAATACTTTTAATGAGACTCTTCTGGTGGCTGCTTGAAGCATGTAGGGTGCTATTGCCCGCCGTGGGTTTTCTATACAATGTTGTTTTTATAGTGTTATTGGTAATCTCAACATTCAGATCCAGGTAACTCGCTGCCACAGAGCTCACCTGTCCTGTAAATTTTAGATTACACACATTGTCATTCAGTACAGTTATGTAGTTTTCTGCCTCTACAGTAGACCCATCCCATATCAGGAACAGGTCGTCAATGTACCTGTACCATGCGACAATCTTATCAGACCAGACTTTGTTTTGTGGGGCCCAGGCTACCTGCTCCTCTCACCAGCCCACGAATAAATTTGCGTAGCTGGGGGCGAAGCAGGAGCCCATCGCTGTCCCTGAGATCTGTCTAAACATTCCGTCCTCAAAAAGAAAAATGTTGTTAAGAAGACAAAAATCAATTAGCTCCAATAGCATCTGATTATGTATAGCATACTTCAGCGGTTTCTTTCCCAAAAAGTATTCCACTGCTAGAAGACCTTGTGTACGATCTATGCATGTGTATAAACTCGTGATATCAAGAGTTACAAAGCAGTATGATGATTGCCATTTAATTTGTTCAACATGTTCAATGAAATCAGCAGTGTCTCTGATTTAAGAACTCAAAGTAAGAACTGAATCAAACAATAGTCCAAAAATTTGGGTAGACTTTCAGTTAACCCCCCCATAGAGGAGACTATGGGTCGTCCCGGTGGTCTATTCATGTGTTTATGTATCTTAGGTAGATAATAAAACGTGGGCAGGACAGGGTTAGTCATTTTCAGGAAAAGATATTCCTCCACATCAAGCATATGTTTATCATGCCATCTTTTCAATAGGCAGTGTAGATTTTCAATACTTTCCAAGTACACTTTTTTAGTTGTTGGCTCATAGCAGTGTACATCGCCTAATTGACGCATGGCCTCCTCAATGTATTGTTCCCTTGAAAGAAGAACAATATTCCCCCCCTTGTCTGAGGGTTTGCAGACAATAGAGTGGTCATCCCCTAGATCTTTTAGGGCTTTCCTCTGTGCCTTTGTTACATTGTCAAACCTTCTTGGCGACGGTTTCTTTGCTCGAAAATTCATCAGCTCCCATATAATTAAATCCGAGAAGGTATCAATCGCATCTGCAGGTAACTGTGGAAGAAACTTGCTTGAAGGCTTCAATCCACTGTGCGGTGCATCTTGTATAATGTCAACATTCAATAATCTCTGTGACAGCGTCGTGGGTTCCACTGGTTCTCCTCCACTACTCTCCTTGCGGAGATTCTCCAAAAGTTCACATGCCGTGAGATCATTCACATTGAGAAGATCAGTGTCTTTATTAGTAATCCTCATTAGTCTGTTTTCTTTGGGAGTAGGTTTAATTTTGTAAAACTTGTGTAGTTTCATTTTACGAATGAATTTAAAAAAGTCTATTCTAGTTTGGGTGTACTCAATTCCATCATTAGGGCAGAAAGTAAGTCCTAACTTCAAGACCGATTCTTCGTCGGAAGTCAAAGTTCTATTAGAGGGATTCACTATAGTCAGGAGATCTCAATTGGTTACCACCTGCCCCCTCTCTTGCTCCTTGTCACTCTGGCATTTTGATTTTGTTTCGATCTCCCTCTTCCCCTTCCGACCACCTCTTCTGGTTTTTCTCCTGTTTCCGGGGGTTTGTTTTTCCCTCCCCTTAGCCAGTTCTGTCGATGAGATTGAACTCCTGTTGAAAAGGAGTTTTTTGTGCTGAAGCAGAGGGACCCGCCACTTCATCTCCTGATTGCTCTCCTTCTGTGGCTTCTGACTCAGAAGTTTCTACCCTTTTTGGCTACTGTTCCCGCGAGTGTTGTGTGTATTTCTCAGAAAGGAGAGAAAACTTTGGAGCCTTTGTATATATATCAGCGAATCACATCTCGAGCTGTTCGGGGGGCGGAGCCTGCTTGCACCTGGCAGGAGGGAACAAGGTACTTTACCGGCATTTTTCCCCTACACCCTGCTGAAACCATTAGGCGCTGAGGAAGGCTAAAACTATGCCGAAATGCATCCGCCCGAACTTTGGTTTTAATCAGCAATAAAGATTCCTCCACAGTCTCCCCGGTGTGGCCTCTTCTTCTTGCCCTTTGGAGAGGATTCTGTGTATATATATATATATATACATATATATCCAGCTCCAGAAATCTCTTCCTCTGAACGAAAAAGGAAACCAGCACTCACGGGGTATAATCATCAACACAGCAGTGGGTTTATTGAAACAGACGCGTTTCGGAAGTGCTCCTTCGTCAGTGTACCACCACGGGCATTGGGAGATGCCATGTTTTGACGTCATTGTCAACATGATTAAAACAAACAAAGGATAATAATACACTCTTACTTTGATCGCAATCTTTGAGTATGTTACATCACAGTTGTTGTGCAAATTTAACATTAGTATTCAACATGTTGTCATAGCCCAGCCGCGCTAAATTTCCCTTGAGGCCAAGCTTAACCATATGGTACCTTCATCTCCCGACCGATGTGTTTTAACAATTCGGACTGGGGATCAAGCTTGTTCCTCATAGTACTGATGTACCTATGTGAGACCCTAAATGGTACAGCTTGCTTACTGGCTACGTGTGTCGCAATGTATATTTGCTATGATTAGCATAACATTTGTTCACAACAGCACAACTGTCCTGTGTCATACGATCTTGCCGTGGATCAACCAATGACAACCAATTGTTAATGGTTGCCATGAGTCCTGCGGAGTTTGTTATGTTCGTGTATCGGCATATCTATCGCTAATTTAAAAAAAAACAGGAGGAAAATCGACAAGAAAAGAAAAAATAAGAAAAGACAGGAAGGAGAGAATGGAGAGCGAGGATCAGAGGGCAAATTCATTCATAGATATTGAATATTGATATTATATAGATATTGATACAGTATCTCTGCCATCCCGCCTTTTTGTTCCATAGCCCAACATGTGGAAGCTCCTGGAACCTTCCAGCCATGGGAGGGGTTATGCATTGCCACCTTTAGAGGAGGGTCACCTGACCTAGGGTAAAAGAGGAAAGGAGGGAAACCTGACTGTCAGTTGGGGCACCACTGGACCTGGGGGAACCTCTGCCGGAGTATAGGTGGTTGGGCCTAGGAGAGGAACCTACGCTACTGGGACTAACTGAGCTTAGGCCCTGCTGTACCCAAGTTAGATGAGGGACTCTGCCAGCCTGCTGATCTAGCCCAGTGAGGGGAAACCCAGGGAACCATCTCCAGTGTGCTGCAGGGAACCATTCTGCCTCTGAAGCCTGCCAACTCAACCCCCTTCTTCCCCCAAGAGCCTGCACTGAGACCTGCTATGTAATCTCCCCCCCGAGACAAGCGATGAACTAAAGTAGGGGACTGCCTGCTGTGAGCATTGCTGGGAATCAACCAGGTAATCAGCGCTGTGCCAACTAAGCTCCTTACTGCCAGAACTTTGCCCCCCTGCACTGTACCCCTGAAGGGCTGTGACCGCCCTAAGTGCTATTTTGCCCAGAACTGTGAGGAACTGTTGCTGTCAGAACTGTGCCCCCCTGCGCTGTGCTCAGGAAGAGATGTGTTAGCCAAGCGCTATTTCACCTAGTCATCGCTGCTTGGTTACACTACTGCCCCTGCATGCTGTGCCTCGTTAAGCACTGTGGTAGCGCGTCACTAATGCCCCCAGTACCTGCCATCGAGTGCTGTGCTTGAAGAGCGCTGTCTGCGAGAATCGCTGCCGCGACCTCGGGGTCGCTGGAACCAGAGCGCTGTGTGAGCCCCGGGAGCGTGGGAGGAGAGGCGGCGCACAAGATCCCTGCTGCAGCCCCCAGAGTGAAGGGAAGATCAGGGCGGGGTCTATGTAGTCAGTGAGACCACCGTCACGTGATGGGGCGCCGGCCGCATCATCGTCATTGCTCCCTTTGCCACCGTGTAGTCATTGGCTGAGGCTGCCGCGCCCCTGCAAGCAGCGCTGGGATTGGTGACTGCAGGCGTGCCTCTGCCACACTGCGCCCTGATTGGCCCGAGGAGGCGGAAGGTACTGCGAAGCTGGAGGCCGGCCCAGGTCTCGGTGTGGGGGCTCTGAGAGGAGCCGAAGCCCCTCCTGTCCTCCACCAGCCTGGCGTCACCTGTGAGTAGCCCGAGGGGAAAACCAAGGAGCTGCTGGGAGCCCGCTTAGCCTGCGCGGACTCCGGCGCGGACTCCCGCATCACGTTAAGAGCCCAACAACTAAAGTAACACCCCTGGGGGAGGGCAGAGGTGTCAGGAGATAGCGGGGGCTGCCGAAGAGCCTCATGGGATCAGAGAAGAAGCCCTGCGACCGCCCCTACCCTCAGGAGACTGCAGCTGGGCCCTGTAGGCCCTAGTTAACCCTGTGGGCCCTGAAGGCTGAGAGTGAGAGTGAAAGTGATTGAAGGCCTCTTGAACTGGGTCCAAGACTGCTTTGGCTAGGGATGAACTGTGCCTAAGTTTACCCCTTTCCAGGGGACTGTTCCTTTTAGCAAGACCCTACTTAGGAGATGCAGTATATGTTTCTGTTGTTCCATTTATGCAAAGGTTGGGTTATTTCCATGATCCCCATGCACATGAGATGTTTTAATGTTGAAACCAGATCTATGCAATGTTACCTTTGATGATCCTGCTTATAATGTTTATGTTTATGTTTATGTTTGTGACATTTTTAGAGCGCGCAAATACCCGGGGGTGTCTCGGCGCTTGAGTACAGAACCATCACTGAGGTGGTAAGTTATACTGGGAAGAGCCATGTTTTTAGTTTTTTTCTGAAGCTGAGGAGGGTCGGGGCGGTTTTGATGTGGAGGGGCAGTGTGTTCCAAAGTTTGGAAGATGAGATAGTGAAACACCTGTCACCCCAGTTGACCTTTTTTGTTCGAGGGACTTTCAGCAAATGTGCAGAGGAGGAGCGGAGTGTTCTTGGGTACTCGAGCGGGCGGAAAGCTGCTCTGAGGAACTGTGGACCCACGTTGTTGACAGCCTTGTAGGTGATACACTGGGCCTTAAATATTGTCCGGCTCCTGACAGGGAGCCAGTGTAGTTGGCGGATGTGAGAGGAAATGGATGTGAATTTGGGGACGTTTAAGAGGACTCTGGCCGAGGCGTTCTGGACTAGTTGGAGTTGGTTGATGACTTTTTTCTGAGCGTTCAAGAAAAGGGCATTACAGTAATCAGTTTTGGAAAAAACAAATGTACTAATCAAGGTTCTACCGGCTGATGGTGGAAGGTAAGGGAGCAGTTTTTTAATTCTTTTTAGGATGTAAAAAGATGAAGAGACCACTGAATTGACATGATGCTGAAATGTCAGTTTGTCATCAAAGATGACTTCAAGGTTGCGGACCTTGGCGACAGGTTGAGGGGGGTCTCCTAACTCCGATGGCCACCAGCACTGGGACCAAATGGGGTCCAGCCTCCCGATTGTCATCACCTCTGTTTTGTCAGAGTTTAGTTTGAGACAATTAGAGGACATCCAGGAGCTGATAGCCCTCATTCCCATTTGGAAGTTTACTGCCACTGATGTACCGTTATTATGTACAGAGAGCACAAGTTGGGTATCATCAGCGTAGGTTGTCAGGGCAATTCCATAGGATTTTATTACTCTCGCTAAGTCCGAAACATAAATGTTGAATAGTGTCGGACTTAGCGAGGAGCCCTGTGGGACGCCACAAGGGAGAGTGAAAGTCTGGGAAGTGAAGTGGGCCATTTTGACTGCTTGGGTACGATCAGCTAGGAAGGATGCGAGAAGGTCTTTCGCTTTGTTTTTGACTCCTATAGCTGAGACACGGTCGATCAAGATGGCATGATCGACCGTGTCGAAAGCCGCAGAAAGATCCAATAGTATCAATACCGCAGCTCCTCCATTGTCCAGGGTCATTCTGATTTCGTCTGCTGCTTTTAGTAGCGCAGTCTCAGTTCCATTACCCCGTCTGAAGCCAAATTGGGTCTCGTCTAATAAGTTATTTTTGTCTATGAAGTTGGATAGTTGCAAGTTCATCGCTTTTTCAAAAATCTTTGCTGGAAAGGGGAGACAGGCCATGGGTCGGTAATTGGCAGGGAGAAGGGGGTCAAGAGTGGGTTTCTTTAGGAGCGGCCTAATGATAGCCTCCTTCCAGACTGAAGGGTAAATGCCCGTAGTAAACATGGCATTGCAGATGGACGTCAAGGCAGGAGAAATGGCTTCAGGGATTCTGTTAAGAATAGCGGGAGGACAAGGATCTAGAGGTGATCCTGATTTGGTACCCAGAATGAATCGATGGACTTGTTCTGCCGTAACAGCTTCGAAAAACGGGAGGCAGGGTGTGTCGTTGTTAGAAGGAAGATTGGATGAGGTAACGGAGGGGACAAGGGTAAAGGCTGAGAAAATATCAGTGACTTTCTCTTTGAAGAAGTTTGCGAGAGAGTCGCAAAGGAGTTGGGTTCCATTGAAGCAGGGGGAAGGTGGGTTGGAGAGGTGAGTGACCACCTGAAACAGTTCTTTTGCTGAGTTTTTTGCCTGGGTGATTTGAGAGGTGTAGTAGGATGATTTTTCTGTAATAATAAGATCTTTGTATATCGTGAGGGCACTTTTGTAGGTAATTTTTTCCGATTCATTGTAGTGGCGGCGCCAACGTCTTTCGAGGTTTCTACACTGTTGACGCTGCAGTCGGAGGGATTCTGTAAACCAGGGGGCTGAAGGGGAAAGTCTGGTGCAAAAAAAGGTTTTAGGGGGAGCTAGGGTGTGACAGGCCTTGTTTAGGCTGTGAAGGTAGTTGACAGAAGCTAGAGAGGGATCGTGTTCAGTGGTAGTGATACTGTCGAGCAACAAGGCAGAAAGATGAGGAAGGTCAATATTTTTCCAGTTTCTGATGGTGATGGGGGAGTAGGATGGAGGGTGGGAAGGCAAGGTTGTCAGTTTTAGGGAAAAACAGACTGCTGAATGGTCCGTCCATATGAGGGGGGTCATATTCGACACCGTGATGTGTGGGTTGCTGGTGAATAGTCCGTCAAGAGTATGACCGGCTTTATGGGTGGGCTGAGTGACAATTTGCTGTAGGCCGGCAGCTGCTAGATCATTAGATAGCACCATGGTGTCAGGGTCGGATAAGGCCTCAAGATGAAAGTTAAAATCGCCCAGTATGGTGAAATGTGGTGCGCCTGCGGAGAGCTCAATTAAGTTGTTGAGATTATTAAGAAATTTCGATCTGGTCCCTGGAGGGCGGTAGAGTAGGATGCCTGTAAATGATTGAGTGTCGGAGATGCTGATTGAAAAAGAAGAAGCCTCGCAGTCGCTGTGGTTAAAGTCAGTAAACTTGACTTTGAAGTTGTTTTTGTAAATAATGGCTATTCCTCCCCCCTTACGTTTTTTTCTGTCAAGTCTGCAAACGCAGTAATTCTCGGGGATGGCTGCTTTGAAATCTGGGCCTGAAGAGTCATCGCCCCATGTTTCGGTGGTAAATAAGAGGTCTATGTTGTGTGACTCGATGAAGTCTAGAATTTCAGCTTTATGTAACGGGACTGAACGAACATTGATAAGTGCTGCTGAGACCTTGGGGGTGGGGTGGAGGAGTGCGTGGGGGAGGTGCAAAAAGGACATTTGTAGGGACCTATATTGAGATCGGTGTGACGTAGGTGCTGTAAGGGGTGCATCACATCTGTTAAGAAGTTCAGATTACGAAGTTGTTCGGAAGTATAAGTAATGATAGAAGATATAGGAAGCGAGTGCAGAAAGGTGGGTGCCTAGAACGCCCTTAAATAACAGCCAGTTACTTGCATTGAATTAGCATTGGAAAGATGTTGACCCCATTTGCCTGATATAGGAAGAGTTACTTACCTGCACTAAAAAGTCTAGATAAAGAGTCTTGTTTAAAACAACAATCTGGTGTGGTTTCATTATATTGTGTGCGAGTTCCTGTCTCAGTGCGAGTGTCTGCTGCACTTCTGCTTTACACATTGCCTTCGGGTGCCTTCCTGCCTTGCGCCAAGCTAACGTGGTGGAATTGGTGACCCCAGTTCTAACAGCCAGGGTCCAGGTAGACGGGTGTTTGCCAAGAGACAAGGTAAGCAGCACCCCAGGGCACATGTCCGAGGCAGGTCAGGCACCCGGGGTGGTCCCAGCAGCCACAGAAGCTGCCTTTTCTGCGTGGCTGTCCAATTGCACTAAGAAGCCTCTGCCTGTCTGTGGTGAGCACACAGGGGGTGCGCGTGCCAGCCAAAAGAGGAGTGGCAGGGAGGGGTAAAGGAGTTCCTGGAAACCGATAACATTTAGAGTCACAGAGAAATGCTAATATAATTAATTATAAGCTTAGTCACTACACTAAATATGTTTCAATGTGGGCCAATGTTTACAAAGAAAGCTTCTCCACATGGGACCCCTCATCGGAAGCACAGGATGGCTGCCAACACTTCCTGGTTTGAAGTGTTGGCAGCCAATTAGAGCGAAGCTCGTGCTAGGGGGGTTAGGCTCCGCTCACATATATAAAGATTTTTTTCCTTTAATATCTCAAAACATACTGAACGGAGTTACACCATTTAAAATAAAGGGCTCTTTCTGAAACAAGGACTACCTTTTTGCCAAATTTGGTGTAATTCCGTTCAGCAGGTCAGGCTGTAGCTTTGTCTAAAGTTTTCTATGGAAATGAACTTTGGGAAAACACGATTTAGGACCACCCTTTTTTCTCAGCCCCCGCTTGTCGAATCACCCCAAAACTTTTAAGAAAGGAGTTGACCAGAGCGAGCCACTAGTTTTGTCACGTTTGAGGTCAGGGGAGCGGAGATTCTTCTACGGTACGCGGAAGGATACTCTCTTGTTGAGGTATTTGGGTCCGATGCTGATGAGGGAATTGTAGGCGTGGGTGAGATGTTTGAAGGTGCCCCTCTTCTCGACGGGGAGACAGTGGAGGTCTCATTGGTGTTGGGTCATGTGTTCATGACATGGTGTCCCTAGAATGAGTCTGGCTGCATCGTTCTGGATGATTTGAAGTTTGTGTAGAAGCATTCTGTTGATTCCGGTGTATAGGGTGTTGCCGTTGTCCAGTCTGCTGGCTATGAGTGTGTGGGTGACTGTTCTTCTGCAATCAGGGGGGATCCATTTGAAGGTCTTGCGAAGGATGCGTGGGCACTTGAAACTGGTGGAGGCAACAGCATTGATCTGGAGGTCCATGGAGAGGGAGGAGTCGAGGATGATTCAGAGGTTTCCTGCATGGTCTGTAAGGGTCGGTGGGTTCCCGAGTGCGGAGGGCCACCAGGTGTTGTCCAAGGTGGTGGTGCAGGGTCCAAGGATTAGCACCTCGGTCTTTTCTGAGTTGAGTTTCAAACTTCTGTCTTTCATCCAGGCTGTCACGTTCTTCATTCCTTCTTGGAAACAGAGCCTGGTGTCTTTGTGCTTCTTTGGGAGTGAGAGGATGAGCTGCGTGTCGTCAACGTAGGATACAATGCTGAGCCCATGCTGTCTGACAATGGTGGCGCGGGGGGCCATGTAAATGTTGAAGAGCGTGGGGCTGAGCGATGAGCCTTGGGGTACTCTGCAGTTGATATTGGTGGGTTCTGAGAGGAAGGGAGGGTGTCTGATCCTCTGAGTTTGGCCAGAGAGAAAGGATTGGATCCAGTCGAGAGCGGTTCCTTGTATCCCAGCGTTTTGAAGTCTGGCTGCGAGTGTGCGATGTGAAACGGAGTCAAAGGCTGCAGAGAGGTCGAGAAGGATGAGGGCCGCAATGTGTCCCTGGTCGAGTAGCATGCGAATGTCGTCAGTGGCAGCGAGGAGGGTGGCCTCGGTGCTGTGGTTGCTGCGCAATCCAGACTGGGAGGTGTCCAGGATGGAGTTCTCTACAAAGAAAAAGGTTAGTTGGGAGCTTACAAGTCTCTCTGTGACTTTGGCTGCAAAGGGGAGGAGAGAGATGGGCCGGTAGTTTTTCATGTCTGTTGGATTGGCCGTTGGTTTCTTGAGGAGGGGTTTAATCTCCTCTCGCTTCCAGTCATCTGGGAAGATGCCGGACATGAAGGAGGCGTTGATGGTCCATCCTAGCTTGGGTGCGATAGTGGCGGCAGCCCTGTGGAATATGTGCGGGGGCAGCACTCCGTTGTGGCTCCTGAGTGGGTTTTCTTCATGGTCACGGGGAGGTGTTCCAAGGTGGCGGGATTCCAGGTCATTATGATGGCCTATCGGTGGCGTGGGGGGAGAGGTTTCTGACGTCTGTTCGTTGAAGTTGTCGTAGAGGATCTTCAGATGGAAGTAGAAGCTGAGCTTGTCCCACAGTTACGTCAAAATAGCTACACCTGCAAAACACTCGCATATGAAATGCCATATCCATACATACATATAGGAGAAGCTGGGCCCAACAGTGCTGCAACTAGAACTACGATTCAGAAAAGGGGGTGGTGATGAACAGTTTGGTTTGCCCTGTTCCCATCATGCACTGGGACAGGAACAGACTAATTTGCATATAGCCGAGTTCTGAGCTGGGATGGTGCAGTGAGCTAAAAAACGGTGATGGATCAAGCCCTGATCTTTGGACTGGGTAAGAGTGGTCTGCTTAATTCAGGCACTCTGTTCATCACCACCCCCTTTTCTGAATCATTTTGTCCACCATAAGCGTGGAAGGGTATACTCAGATGTGAGTCCCTTGCTCATTGCACCATCAGGATTCAAGCAAGCCGGGCCGACGACGTCTGAAATGGCAGAAACCGGTCCCCGGAAGCTTGTTTCCTTCCCAGTACAAGAATTGGCTTGGTAGTTTGGTTTGCCCTGTTCCCATCATGCACTGGGACAGGAACAGACTAATTTGCATATAGCCGAGTTCTGAGCTGGGATGGTGCAGTGAGATAAAAAACGGTGATGGATCAAGCCCTGATCTTTGGACTGGGTAAGAGTGGTCTGCTTAATTCAGGCACTCTGTTCATCACCACCCCCTTTTCTGAATCATTTTGTCCACCATAAGCGTGGAAGGGTATACTCAGATGTGAGTCCCTTGCTCATTGCACCATCAGGATTCAAGCAAGCCGGGCCGACGACGCCTGAAATGGCAGAAACCGGTCCCCGGAAGCTTGTTTCCTTCCCAGTACAAGAATTGGCTTGGTAGTTTGGTTTGCCCTGTTCCCATCATGCACTGGGACAGGAACAGACTAATTTGCATATAGCCGAGTTCTGAGCTGGGATGGTGCAGTGAGCTAAAAAACAGTGATGGATCAAGCCCTGATCTTTGGACTGGGTAAGAGTGGTCTGCTTAATTCAGGCACTCTGTTCATCACCATCCCCTTTTCTGAATCGTTTTTGGCCACTATAGGTGTGGCAGGGTATACTCAGACATGAGTCCCTTGCTCACTGCTCCATCAGGATTCAAGCAAGCCGGGCCGACAAGGCTGAAATGCCAGAAACCGGTCCCCGGTAGCTTGTCTCCTTTCTGGTGAAGAATTGGCTTGGTAGTTTTGTCTGCCCTGTTCCCATGATGCACTGGGCCAGGGACAGACTAATTTGCATATAGCCAGGTTCTGAGCTGGGATGGGGCAGTGAGCTAAATACCGGTGATGGATCAAGCCCTGATCTTTGGACTGGGTAAGAGTGGTCTGCTTAATTCAGACACTCTGTTCATCACCACCCCCTTTTCTGAATCGTTTTTGGCCACTATAGGTGTGGCAGGGTATAATCAGACATGAGTCCCTTGCTCACTGCTCCATCAGGATTCAAGCAAGCCGGGCCAACGAGGCTGAAATGCCAGAAACCGGTCCCCGGTAGCTTGTCTCCTTTCTGGTGAAGAATTGGCTTGGTAGTTTTGTCTGCCCTGTTCCCATGATGCACTGGGCCAGGGACAGACTAATTTGCATATAGCCAGGTTCTGAGCTGGGATGGGGCAGTGAGCTAAATAACGGTGATGGATCAAGCCCTGATCTTTGGACTGGGTAAGAGTGGTCTGCTTAATTCAGACACTCTGTTCATCACCACCCCCTTTTCTGCAACTAAAACTACAGCACAGAGGTAGTCATTTCCCAACTAGGCACCAGGCGGAAATGACCACCACCTTCCCCGCCACCACAACAACCCTCCCGCCCCCTCCATCACCCCCAAAAAAGCAACACAGGAGAAACGAACACATATTTTGCCAAAGGAGAAGTCTGAGAGACCTTGGGGAGAAGAGGTCATCACTCTTCATCGCCTGAAGAAGCATTCCATAGTAGACATGCTACACCTGAATGCTCCAAGGCTAGAAGTCATAGCTAACAGGACTATCAACATACCTCCACGGGCTAAGATCATGGCTGTGTTACATATGCTGGCATAAGGCTCCTTCCACCGAACAGTTGTCAAAGTGGCTGGAATATCTCAGCCATCTTTCTTTTCATTCCTTCTCACTGTCCTGGATGCCATTGTCCAGCTGACACCCCACTACCTCCTTTTCCCCAACCCAGCAGAAAAGCAGATGTAAATAAAGCAAGGCTTCTATGACATCGCTGTGTTCCCACATATGCCATGGATTGCACACATTTGCAATTTGTACCTCCTGCAGCAAACTCACATCTGTATAGGAACTGGAAACACACCCACTCCATCAACGTACAGGCCATTGAGGCCTTTTCACTAACATGCTGGCTAAATACCCTGGCAGCGTATATGATTCCTTCATAATCCGGCACAGCATAATAAATGGCTGCTTCAAGAATGGCTAGTATGGCAATGGCCTACTTGTAGGTAAGCTAAACGGTAATACCTAGCACATTCCCTAACATGTAGGAATGGATCACATCATACCCATAATAGTGTCTGGTGATGCACATAGGAACTGAAGTAAGAGTTTTGTGGTAATCATATGCCACATGTATCATGGTGCAGGTGTGTGTTAAACACACAAAGGGACACATCTAAGATTTTGTGCCATAGGGTAGCGCTGCAGGTCTTCCTGCTGTGCTGCCCATGGCAAAAGAAAAGGGCAGGATTGTGCCTTATCTCTCAGATATGTTGCATTCCTGTCTTCTTACCTTGCACTGACACACAACGCACAACGGTGTGCCATGTGCCAATTCATGCACCCTTGGCTCTTGGTATAAGGGTGCCTGTGGTGCGGGGATGATCATATTTGTGCATGAAGGTAAACCTTTACGAACAAAAACAATCAAGAGTCTTTTTCCTCTTACTATGTGTGCTGCAGAATCAGTTCAAAATTGACAGTGGAAGATGAAACATCAAGTTTTGCCCCCAGTCTAAATCAGGTAGAATGATCCACTGGGACTGTGATGGACTGTAAAATGATGTAAGTTGAGGTAGGAGCACGTAACGTTAAATTTGGCCCATGTTAAAATTGACTTGCACCTAAAAATTATGTTAGAGCATCTTATGTCAAAATCAGTCCCTTGCCCATTCACCTATCAGTCCAAATTTGACATTGGAAGATGAAACGTCACATTTTTCACAATGAAAAAAAGCAACAGGAACATTGCATATGGAAAAATTTTGCCTCACCTGAACTAATTTACAGTAGAAATTGACGCATTCCTAACAAATATGGAACTTGAGACACATACATGTCAGCTGGGAAACACGCTTCAGTTGTTCTGCATGCAAAACAATGCATCTTAGAATGTGTAACTTACTATTAACATCAGAGATGAGCCCTGCATCAGAAAATTGTGACGCACATGATGAAAAATTAGACATACGTCAAAAACATGTCTCATCCACACAGGATATGATGTCATGGGCCTGCCATGCTGCAAACCAGGATGTACCAAGTTCCTTTCCTTCTCTCTTTCACTGTCTTCTTGTCTGAGCTTGGTGTTGGAGGTTGGATTTGCTTTCTGGTGATGTTGGTGTTGTGTGAAAGTTGTTTCTATGTCGGTGCATTGTCCATTGTGTCGGTATAGAGTCTAAATTGTTGTGTAGTTGCGTATTGTGACGTTATGTGTTGTTTATTAAGTGGTGTTTATATTCCATGGGGTATTTGTTATTAGTTATTGGGGGAAGTGTTAGTCTATTTTATAGTCTTTAGATGTTGTTCTCTGTTGTTTTTTTGCAAGATATTGGCCCAGCGTGGGAGAAGGTGTGGTACGAGATGCAGTGAACCTTTGGTGTGGAGAGGAACCTGAGCCAATACAAACATCGCTGGGCGGACATAGTGAACTGCGAGCAGGATCTCTTGGACCATCTGGGGCTTGTAGTAGCTAGAATAGTAGCTAAGTTGACTTGCACAATGAGCTTTTGGCTTATGCCTGTTGCTAAACTGAGATGTTCACAATAA
Source organism: Lissotriton helveticus (assembly GCF_964261635.1). Classification (NCBI taxonomy): domain Eukaryota; kingdom Metazoa; phylum Chordata; class Amphibia; order Caudata; family Salamandridae; genus Lissotriton; species Lissotriton helveticus. The sequence goes on along the minus strand of NC_136069.1, from coordinate 401,180,675 downwards.
TCATTTGTAGTGGCATGTGGCGGAAAATTTGAGTATGGCAGCATGAAATCCTAACCCAAATTTGAAAATACACCACAATACATGGCACATGGCCTCAAGGGAAACATAATGTAACCAACCTATGTCAAGCAGTGCAGTAGGGGCACACATAAAACGGCCTCATTTATGAGGCCCCTTGCACAGCTTTAACTTAGGGCCGCATTTATGAAAAGTTTTGCATTTCAGTTTTAAACAGCCATGCAACTCCTTTTCTTGCGCCCTTATTGAAACACCCTGGATCCTCTGTGTTTACAGTATTTTGCTTCATGGCCCTCATTCTTGAGATTATGACATAGGGCAGCACCACAAGGAATCTTGCTGCACTGCCCTATGACAAAAACAAGTGCAGGAATCCTCTTAAAATATTGTGCATTCCTGCCCTTTTCCTCAGCGCCAGTGCACAATGGGCTGCTGTGCACCAATGCAGAGACCAATTCACCATGGTGCAAGTGTGTCTGCGTTGATGTGATGATTGATTGTGTGCAGGAAGGGACACCTTCCTGGGCAAATTTATAACAATCCATCAAAAATTCTCTTACTATGTATGGCACAGATTTCAGCTCACATAGAAAAAGGAAAAATGGGAGATATAACAACATTTCTTCTCAGTGCGCCTCCCAAAAGCCACCCCTGGGGTGGTGCTAGATTTTGATGCATACCCAGATATACAATTTCTCATACATCTGGGACAGTGTCTGACTCCATGCATGTTGAAACACCCACCGCAACACATACGGTACGCCCCTTTCACGCAGTGTTCTGTGTGAAAGGAGCACACATTTACTAGGCCATGAAAAGTCACTTAATGTTGCTTCGATTGGTCTTGTCAACATGTGCCCCTTTCAAACAGAACACTGCGTAAAAGGGGCATTCCATGGATGTTGTGGTGGTTGTACAACGCAGCAACCATTGAAGCTGACACACTTTCAGATGTATGAGAAATCGTAAATCTGGGAATGCTTCAAAATCTAACGCCACCCCAGGGGTGACTTTAGGGAGGCGCACCAAGGAAAAATGTTTTATTGTATGTTGATTGTCTTTTTCTTGGTGTGTCTCTCTGTACCCTGCCTCCTTATCCATCTGGGCAGCTGCTATCAGTTTCACTCCATGCATACTCACAAATATTGGCGGTCTCTTGCCACATGTGCTTCTTGGTAGCAGTGCACAGACTGCAGGAACCCACTGTGTATTGGTTCATATTTACACCAATACTCTTAGCAATATTCCTGCTTTCCATTAAGTTAAATCCCTTTTCACTTTCTTGTCCTTCACAGATATCTAAAAAGCACCTTTCTGGTCAGGATAAAAAATACATTAGCTGCAAAGTAGGTAATTGATTGTGGTCCACAGCAAAATATTTTCTTTGATTGATTCTGTATGAAAGTCCTCTCCCCAATGATAAGTAAAAATAAGATGTATATTGTAAATATCTATCTGTTTAACATATGTGTGTTTTTATGAAATTGCACAGCACATATTTGTATTTAGATTTTGATAACCTTTACGATTTAAGCACAAGCTTTCCATGCGTCATGAGATCTACGAGTGTGATGCGGGTAAAAGAAATGACTGATTTGATCTACTTGCACAGTGTTCAGCTTGTTGCATACAGATGTTACCTATCTATGTTATGCATGACTTGCCAGTAAATACCTGTTTTCTTGTCATTTACATCATAATCAAACATTGGCTTTCACAGTGTAGACATTCAGCATTCAAATTTGGTTCTCTATGTCTTTTAAAATAGATTGCTAAACGATAAATCCTTACATTTTCAATGGCTGATTAAGGGTTTGGTGACTTATCCAAGGCAATATAGTTTTACATTTTCAAGCTTTCCGTTGCTATTTCTTATTATGGGCCTGACTCGCAAAGGTAAACTTACACTAGTACTCAAAAACTACGAGTTTAATTTTACTAATAGTAATTTTATGATGGTAAAGACTCCAGAATCGGGGAGGGAACTCCACTAATAAAAAGAAAGGACTGTCCGGGAAGTGATTTTTATGTGAGGACTCTTAGCCGCGAGTGTGGAATCGCCACAGTTCAAAAATTATAATTTATAAAATCAAACTTGTAAAATAGTAAACTTACACAAATGTGAGTGTTTAGCCTATGCTTCTGGTTATTTAAGAAATATTAGCAAACACATTTTAAATAATTAACATGCATGTATTGTGAATCACAGATGGAGAAAGACGCCTCCTTGTAACATTGCATATAAGAGTAGAATTGCATTGCTTAATATTCTTGTCACCTTTCTTAAAACGAGAGAGCATGTCAACTATAATGTTATCTTGTAGGAACCACATACCAGTACCATTACTGTTTATGTTCAATTCAATGTTGAGATAAATCTATCAACCTTCGGGGCATATTATCAAGCCCCTTATCGCTGCGTCATCGGCATTTTTCTGCCGATAACGCAGCGATATTTGCTTTGCCCTATTATCAAGGCAGCGTTAAGTCAATTAGCGTGGCTTAAAGCCACGTTAATTGACTTAACGCTGCCTTGGTAATAGGGCCCCTTTCACGATAAACTCATCGTAAGAAGGGGGCGTGCAGTGGGTGTTGTGGTGAGCGTTCCACCGCAACACCCATTCACTTCGACGCTGCCACCTATTATCAAGAGAGGCGATAATAGAAGGCAGCGCCGAATTTAAGAGCAGGAAAGACCTGCTCTTAAGGTGGCGAAACGAGAAGAATTGCTTCATTTCTCCTCGTTTTTGCTTTTTCCATGTGTGCTGCCTTGTGCAGAACACAGGGAAAAAGCAAAATGTCAAGGTTTGTTTATGTACAGGAAGGTGTCCCTTCCTGTACATAAACAAACCTCTTTTTACAAATGCCAATTTGTAACTTACATGTGTGCTGCATGAAGCAGCACACATGTAAGTTAAATGGCATTTAAGCTTTGTTTATGTGCAGGAAGGATCACCTTCCAGTACATAAGCACACCTTCCATGCCTGCGCTGGTGTTAAGTTGTAAAACTTATCGCCATCGCAGGGGGAGACGCTAGGCTGCACCATATCCTTGGTAATATGGTGCAACCTAGCGTTTCCGAAGTGGCGAAGAGAGGCGTTACGCCAAGGCGGATAACACCTCTCTTCGCCACTTTGTTGGTAATATGCCCCTTCGTTTCAAATAGTAGAAATGTTTATATAATTAATAATGTGTTGTTAGAACAATAATCAAATATCACATACCTACATGTAGCTTTTATTTGCATGTTATATCTAGAGCCCACTTACAATAGGAGGAACATGCAGAGTTTGGCAAACGATTCGTTGTGCTGTAGTGCTGAAATTCCGGGGCTGTTCAGTTCAGCGATCAACAGAAATCATTAACAAACATATAGATACATTGAAATAAATAAAACCGGGCCATACCCCAACATTTGTGTGCAAAAGAAATAATAATTTTACATCTATGTGTACTAGAAAATATACAAATGATCACACATAATTATGCTGCTTTTGTGAATATGACCATTGCGATTCGTAGGTGCAGATTCAACAATTTCCTCAATATTTAAAGCTTCTGCATGATGTATGGCAACTGCTTGACTGATCTTTGGAAATTCTTTAGTTCTTAGCCTGCTCCCTTTCTTGTTTTAATCCCTATAACTCTGTTTAGGAATCTGTGCAAACACTTGTTTTTCTTGCTGTCAGATCGTGTTTCTTTCCATCGTATCTCTAGTAAAGTAGTCCTTGAATAAATTCCTTGAATATGTCTGGACATATTGAATCAGTGCAGGTTTTCTATTATTTGCAAATGTTTATTTATTATTGGTGTCAGTAATAAACAGATGATTATTTGATCTACTGTCAAACTAGCTTTTCCTGATCTGTTTGGTTGATAGGTGGAAATTTAAGATATAGGCATAGGATTAATCTCAGAAGAACATGGAATGCACAGTCTATTTTGGAATGACGTGTGTGGCTGCAAGAATAGCATCTTTATTAAATTGAGTCTTTAATAATGTGTTAAAAAATGATCTTTTAATAGAGAGTCCTATCTTGGTTTATCAATAATTGGTCTTCCTCTGATGTTTATCAACATATTTGCCCTCATAGACTTTTTTTCAAAAAGTGGAGTACACAAGTTTATACCTATGTGAAGAACATTGGGCTTTCTAAATTGATAGATTTGTCACTTTCATCAGAGATTTTTTCTTTGCTTGACCAAACTAGAAAGTCCACGAGGCAGTACTTACATTTGTTTTTATTCTGAGTATTGGTTTGTGGGTTAAATGTGTGTTTAAATGTCTATGTGGTTTTCCCATTAGTGCAATTTCTGTAAGTGAATTGCGTTGGCGCTATTTATGAAATGCATGGCTAAAGCGCGCCGTATTGTGTGTCCTGAGTGTTTCACCCCTTTCTGTTTATGTCTGAAATAAGGGATGCAGCTTGCTTTTATACGTGGTATTATAAAAAATGATTGGGTTTATTAAAAATAATTATTACATTATGAAAAATAATAATTAAAAATAAGTGCTACAAAATTAGTTTTTTACTATTCATGAAGCCTAATGCTCATACTGTGACCTCCTAGCATTATAATTTCATTTGAGTTGTGTTGCACTGCATAATGAGGACATTAGCATATGACATCTCACTTAGCGCAGGCGTAAAAAACTCATTTTTCTAAGGATTTACATGAGATATGTCTAATGTCTAATATCTGTAATGTGTAAAGAACATTCTGAGGATGATTAATATGTAACATACTTATAGGATATTTATTTTTAGGTGCCCCAAATATCAAAGTCGAATTTGGGTATTTTTGCCATTTAAAATAGCTTTAAAGCGCCTTAGGCTTCAGTAAATGCATACATTTCGGTATAAAACACAAATTTGCAGGTTGTTCTCATTTGGGGTTGCGTTTCATGGCTCAGTGAGCCAATGTGCCTGGTGCAGAGGTTTGAGTTTAATATCAGGGTTGAAGGTTTTTAACTTTGGCTGGACCTAACTGAGACCTTCATCTATTTAAGGTTAATGAAATGAGTACCATTGCAAACAAGCATTTGTTCTAAAAACTGGTATGTGTGTTATTATGTTCTGCGAATTATTCACAGTAAATGTTTTAATAATATAAGTATAGAAATAAATTATAGCCCCTAACAGGAGTAATATGTTTAACATGTGTTTTAAATAGAGTGAAATATTGCAGGTTAGGAGGAATCCGGAAGGCCTTTTGTCTTTGACAAACTTCTTAGTGAGCAGAAGCTGGGGGCTAGGACAGCTTCAGAGGCTGGCTCGAGTCGCGCTGAGGTGTTATCTTTAGTTTCCCTGTAAACAATGGAAGGAGGCTGTCATGTTGACATTTGTGACCTTTAAATTAGGGCCTTGTCTCTGTGAAATGCAGAATGACCTTGCTAAACAGGCCTCTAAAAGGAAGGGTTTCTGGTTTCTCCACAAAATTAAAGAACTTAATTCCAAAGGGAAAATATGAAAAAGGTTTCTTTGAAAGTCCCAACACATGCTAAATGCTCTGCAGAAATGATATGTTTGTATCTCTGCCTCTAAAAAATAATGTCTGCTAGTTGCTTTTATTTGACCGAAAATGAAGCATTGCATTAAGTCTTAGACAGAAAATAAGACAAAGCTTTTTATTGAAATTTTGAAGGCTACATGCCTAAGTGAGAACGATTTTCCAATTAAGAATTATTTTTTACAGTGGAAATTGTGGCCCAAAGATAACATGGAGTGTCAGTGAAAGAATTTTACTTTTGGAAAGTTAAAATGGCTTAATGTTGCAAGCTGACTGACAAGATGGTAACAGTTAAGTAATGGAAATTTATTTTTGTGTCTGTTCATGTGTATTATGTTTTGTCTTCTGATTAAAAGTTATAATTGATGTCTGTTTGTTATGAGAAATGTCTCTCTTTTGTGTGTTGTGTATTTGTTTTTGCTTCTGCCCACAGATCATCCATGTATTGTTCTGGGTGATTTTAAGGCTGACAAGACACGTGAGTTTGGTTGGTTGAAATGAGATGTGTTTTTGCGTAACTCCTTTATAAAGAAATGTCCATGCGTTTTTCATGTTTGTATATTTGGTTCTATCATGAATTGTTCTTGCTGGTTCTGTGTGTCTGAAAGTTGTATTTGACAGCGGCTATCCACTAATTGGTGATCTACTGTCAAAAAGGAGGGTAAAGATTTTAAACCTGACACGGGGTTATGCGTCACCGCTCATTTATATATGCTATTGTTTTGTCTATGCTTTTTGTGCTTGATATACAGCAAGTATATCTGATGGCTTGACATATCCGTTTTGTGCGGTTTATTTTGCATGTTTTTTGTTTTATGTTGCTGCTTATGATACTATTACAAGTTTACCTGTGTTGTGAAGGGATATACATGACGATGTGTATCCTGCAAACAGTTGGGTAGATTTGCTTTGACACTAAATTTCACAGAAAGACAGACAACACTTCATCAGTGTATGTCAAATTTGGCTTTAATTGTATTTGAAGGAAAATAAAAAAGAGATCTACAGAATCAAAGTGTGTCACATGCTGTTAGTCACGTACTGCCCCTCCCCTTAAGGAACAGGCAGCCCTAAATTTATGTATCCTGAATTGGACGTAAGGATAAATTATAGATCTGTGACTTTTGTGCATGGTGACCTAATTTTTATATTACTTTAGTCAGTTTTGTTCTGCTTCCTGAATAGTGTATGGCCTTGTACCATAAAGGAAACAAGGTTTAAATGTTTTCCCTGAAAAAGGAACTGGAACATTAGCTGAGATTACTGCATATGGTGTAGCGGCCAGTGGTAGAGCTAACGCTCGTGAACTATTTTGATTTTTATGTATCACCCCCACTCTTGGTGTTGTGTCACATGCCTGACTATCCCCCAAGTAATTTCTTGTTCTTCCTATAGATTTTTCTTTCGGCACTTCTCCCCTGATTGATGTTGCATCGTGCCTAGTAATTGGGGATTTTAGCTGTGTCCTAGTCCCATTTTCCCTTTTCCAAATTCCTTTCACCAGTTAGCCTTCTTTTATTATTATTATTGTATTAGGTTCACACTTCCAGATTACAGTAATGTACCAGAAACCCCTATATTATGTATAATTCCCTTTTGTATGACCAGACTGTTTTTTTTAAAGAATTTTCTTTAGGCCTACTTCATGTCCCTGATAATCTGTATTATGCGATTTTTCTTTTGAGATGTTCTAGATACGGAATTTAGGAACACCTAGACTTAATCATTGAGAGAAAAAAGGTGTTTACCCCATTAGACGAAGTCACTATGTGTGAGGACATCCATTTAGAAACAATTCTCATATAGTTATCTGCCCTTAGATGGTAGAGGATATGCTCTCACATGGAAACCAATTGAAGAAATTAAAGGCACTGTTTTGCTTATTGCCTTTGTCTTTGTATTCTATGAGAATGACAGTGTGTTCTAGACCAGAATTGTCTCATGGCGTATGGCCACTCCCTCGCAGATTGCAGGCCACCTGCTTGCAATCCTCTTGTTAAAAACAAACTGTTTTTGTACTAAATTTAAAGAAAATAACAAATGTGTCCCATTTCCTACGTCACTAAGTTCTGCGGGATTAAGTCATAATAACCTGCGGACCTTTGATGAAAAGCTAATTCTCATCAGTGACAGTCTCAGCAGCAAGGCTGGACAGTGATCACCAGAGCACCATCCATGATATCTCCAAAGCATCGTACTTGCTCCATCAGACGGCATTGGACATCACAGAACCAGTTTTCAGTGCAAAAGAGCAAAAGAGAAGGATCCTTGTTGCTTTGAGGCTTTAGTTTTTCACCTGTCATGTGCTGGTAACCTCTGACAGTAGGCAGTCCATTGAGCTCCTTGGCCTGAGTTTTGGCCACACACCCCCCCTTTCCTTTGCTCCAACGGAAAGGCAGTGCACCAGAGGTTCCAGGATTCGAAAAAGGCACTACATTGTGGTACCTATGATTAAACGGAAGACCAGCCCGAGCATCCTCTGACACTGAAAAGCGAGTGTTGGAGTCTGAAAGTGTTGCTGAGTATGAAAGCCTGTTGCTCTTTCCTGATTAATAGTACTTGGGTCTGCATGAGATGATCTGTGCCCATGATCAATGGAGAGCACACTATCTGTAGTGCCTGCCGCAGAGGAGAGATATTGGTGCACTGCCTTGAGACATTGAGACTTTCAAATAAGCTGCGAGTGTTTGCCAGGAGGGCACTTCAACGGATACTGAGAAGGACCATTTTCATGAAAGACCTGAATGAAGAGGCCCATGCGGAAGAAAACAACACAAGAGGACTTGATGAACAATAGAAGCCTGCCGGAGAGGCTTGGATGGACTCTGGGTATTTCCCGTGCAATTGCATAAAATGGGTGTTAGGAGACTAGTTTTTGCCGTTTTGCTGGCATTGTTTTAAAGTAGTATTCTGTTTAGTAAAAGCAGAATAAAGTCCATTCTCTGTGGAAGAGTATCCCTTTTCATCTGAGAGCATTAATAAGGATCACCACTGTTTCACCTGAACATATAATAAGTTACTGAAATGCATAGGAGCCATAAAAAATGTTACTAGATACTTTTAGGATTTGCTTTCTGCTTAGAGTTGTGAAAAATGATAATTTTATTGGTAATAGTGGTCATTATTTTCTCCTGTTGTCCATATGTTCTTAATAACATGTTTTCTAGTTTTTTTTAAGCATGACGTTGCCTTTTGTGGGTTGAATTGTTTTTGCTACCCAATTGACATCTGTACCCACCTCCCAACCTATGTCTCTTCCTATTACTACATCTTCGCATTCTTTCCATACTTTATCTGAACATGAACTGGTTAGGAGGTCAGAGTTTACTAATAATTCCTTTGTACAGCTTCTGCATCAACACCAGTTAGTAATGAACACCACTAATTGTTGGGTGTGTGGTCTTATGCCACATACTACAGATAGAGGTATTCCCTATTTGGTTCTGTCATTTAGTTACAATGGGTCTGTATGGGCATATCAGACGATGTTTATTTATGCCAATGAAGTCTATCCCTTGCATTCCATGAAAGATAACTCGAGTAATAATGCCTTAGTGAAGGGAATAACGGATAATATTGACATCGATTCAGATACAGACTGAGTGATTGCCTATGTAAGGGCAAAAGGAGTGTCTGAGGTCCTGTGAATTCTGAACCCGTGGGTTCCATTTTGTGTATGGCAGCCATTTTGTGGTTGCCCTCACATAGGCCAATGATTGTGGCTGAACTAGTCTTTTAAGGACATGTACACCTTAGCTCGAGTTCATGCTGACTCCTGTTTGACCTGAGTGAACTGACCCTGTTGCCTGAAGCTGACCTTGTTAAACCAGTTCCTGCCCTTTAGCTGATCAAGATTGAGGATCAAAGCACAGGACATTGTAGAGTTTGGTATGCACACACACACCCCTTATCCTGCTTCTTATCTGTTTTCTGTTCCTTCTTTTATGGTCTGTTTATGATATGGGTTGTGGTCCTTTTTATTTTTGTCCGGCTTGTCTAAAGAAGAATGTTGGGTTTGTTCAACTTACATGTCCATGTTAGGCATTTTTTGCATGCTTGCAAAAGCTAGGACTGCCCCTTACTTGTATGCTGAAGTTTGTAACCCTAAGCATATAAAAGGCCTCTGTTTTCTGTATTCCTCAGACTGCCTCAGACTGCCTCATTCAGTTGCTACGGCTCCTGTGTGACGTAATTTCACTTAATAGAGATGTCTTTTCATATTTTCAGCTTCTGTGCCAAGTTCTTTTTTTTATTAGTAAGTATTCCCTGAGAATGAAGACTACATTTCTTCAAAAGAATTAGTAACTCAATTATAATTATGCATGAGATTAGAAAACAAAAGCTCAAGTCTCCTTGCATCAGCACTTCTTCAGTGTGCAACATTTAATTTGAGCTATCCCTACTTTTGCTCTAAAGTGGCACTCCTACATTAAGACACAAGCAAAGATTTTAAAAGAGGAAAGGTGTCAGTGAGCAAAGCCTTCCTAAGAAGTCACTTCATCATAAGATGGGTCTGAGGCATGTAGCCCAAAGGAAAGAAAGCACATCTGCGTGCAGCTACTCTCTGTCTGGAGGTCAAGCAGGATGGGGCATCTGTCCCTCTCTACAAGGCATCATATGCTCTGCCATGAATTTTCCTTGACATCAGCCCCTTTCACAGCTTTCTCCATACACATGCCACTCTGTTACAGCTTGTCCTTGGTCTTCTCTCCATCCTCCGTGTGAAAACACCTCCCTCCACCTTATCTCCTGCGCCCAAGCTAACTGTAACTTCTTCATTCTATAACCTTGCTTCACGAAACTATACCCATACTCTCCTCTAGTACATTGTCCACCTGCAAGGCAAATGTAAGACAGAAACATTCTTCAAATTTCGCATAAGAATTTAAACATTACTGTTAGAAAAGAAGTTTCTTCGACTGTAGTACACATTGAGGCCTATGAATCATGCTAAGATAATACATTCACCGTACAATGTAGGATAACAAGTAAGTCAGCCAACTACATCAATACACATTTTTTATACTCATCATTAACCTAGGAAAGCAGTTATTGCTATTAACACATCTGTGAGTTGCATTTACTAATGAGACCTAAAACAAGTTACATTGATTACAATGGTCAGTACACGTGTTAAGCGGTAAGTACCAAGCCCTACAGGGGATTACATTGACTTTCCCAATAACATGTTAGTTGATTTACTTTTTCTTCTACATCAAATTCTCTCACAACATCGAATAATATATAAGTGTGTTCTACAGACGATTACATTGCACTCCTAACAGGAACCCCATTGTAGGATAAAACATTTTGACTCTATCAATGGTGAGATCAGGGCACCACCATTCAAGGATGTAAGTCAGGAAAATACACAATCTAAAGCATTCAGATTTTGGCTTTGCAGCAAGCACACTAAGTACAGACTGCGTATGACCTTTGTCTGCCAGTTTTGTGATGCATGCCCTCTAAATAATATTTTGTTTCTGCCTTCGAGAATGCAGAAAAACCTATAAGGCAGAATCAACGCCTGTCTAGGTACACAACTATTCAGAGGGCCTCGGTCCACTGCCCACCTCCGCACACTGCTAAAAACTCCTACAGATAGGGTCCCTGTATCAGTGATGCTGTTAGCTTGGGAGATCTGAAGGTGTAAAAAGGTGGCATAGCTATCAATAGTGCTGCAGGTGTAGTGGTAATGGGTCCAGAGGTGTAAGGGGCCATCTGACCTTCATTTATAGCAGTTTTTACAGCAAACTAAGGAATGGGTGGTCTGTTTTCCTTGCTTGCATTGAGCTCTGTGGAACTCTTTCTGCTACACTGTGAAAATAGGATGTTTTTAATCGAGGTAGGGAGGGGGTGTTTGCTGCCAAGCTCGATAGGACACATTCCAAAGTAGTAGGCCTATGTTCAATTAAGATTTACATCCAGGTCCCCTTAATACTTCAAAGATTTTAGACCACATCACATTTCAATCGAGTAGGTGAAACAAACACGCTTTCAAACTTATATGAAAACTGTGGAGGCTTAAGCAATGTATAATTCCTTCACATTAACAACTACTTAAAACATGAAAAAAAGCCTAACATTTTAGAGAAGGTTTAACATTTTTCTTTGTATAGATTATTTACATTAGAATTGCTGAAAAAGTAAGAGGGTATTTAATGAAAGGTTAGCATTTTTAATATGTTTAGAAGGGAGACCACAAGAACCTTACCACTGATTAACAGGGGAAAAGTGCACAGAGTTCTAGAGGCAAAGAAAATAGGGTTCAGGAAAGGAAGGGAAAATAAGGTAAACATCTGGTATGACCTTTCAGAAAGTACCAGGCAGAACTCCCACGCGCATGTGAGTGGCTGTGAACACACTTACAGTGCCGTCTCGCCATGGAATGGTCATTCCACTCTCCTGGAAGTAAATGTATACATAACAAAACTTTTATGTGAGTAAAACATTTTAGCAGCTCAAGTCTACCTTTTGTGAAACGTGGTTTTATACAATGAAAAGGGGCTGTTTGAGCTTATTGGTTGATTTTACTTGCAGAAACAACTTTGAGAGTGGGGCTATTTGTGTTGTTTTCCTCATCACTCAGGGGGTGTGGGAGAAGCAATGCTGCTCACCTTCTGTCCCTCAGTGTTAAAGCGGAAAAAAGAGTTGGTGAGCAAGAGAGGAGTCCTTTGACAATAGAGGGATGAAAGGACAACTGCATACTTCCATGCTGTGTGTTTCATGACTTCTTGCTTTTCTCCACGCCTCATCGTCGTGCTTTTATGGCAGTGATGCGTTAACAGTAAGTTTCTGCGGTCAAGTGCTGTCATTTCTCAGTGGGGCATGTTTACATCACTACACCCTTATTTGCTAAATAGTAATTTCAGAAACAAATATATTTTATTGGGGCAATAACAATGTTTTCGCATGAAGGAACATCTTCCTGCTTACAATTGGAGGGGCATATTCATGAGGAAGAGGTTGCGAGAGGCGTTAGCCTCCTTGACTTAACGTCTCTTACCGCCACTTCGGAAACGCCAGGCTGCAGCCTATTCTCAAGAATGTGGTGCAGCCTGGCATTTCCCCCTGCGACGGCGCTGAGTCTCTTGACTTAACACCAACGCAGGCACCCTTACACCAGAGTGCAAGGGTGTCTGCAAGCACGCAGGTTTGTTTATGTACAGGAAGGCGTCCCTTCCTGCACAGATACAATCCTAAAATGCCATTTAGTAACATGTGTGCTGCTTCATGCAGCACACATGTAAGTTACAAAATTGCATTTTTTCAAAGGTTTGTTTAAAACAAACCATGGTATTTTGCTATTTCCATGTGTGCTGCACAAGGCAGCACACAAGGAAATAGCAAAAACGAGGAGAAAATCAGCATTTCTCCTCGTTTTGCCACCCTAAGACCAGGATTTTTATGGTCTTAAGTTCGGTGCTGCCACCTATTATTGCCGCCTTTGATAATAGGTGGCAGTGTCGAATTCAATGGGTGTTGCGGTGGTGCGCTCAACGCAACACCCACTGCACTCCCCCTTTCTTGCTAAGTTTAGCGTGAAAGGGGCCCTATTCTCAAGCCAGCATTAAGCCACTTTTTTTTTTTTCCCCTTTTCAAAAACCTTTATTCATTTGTAGAATCTCAGACAGGGTGTGCCGCCTACAACCCTGGGGCCGGCTGCTGATATCAAATAAACACTTCCACTCATACCAGGAATTTCCTACACAGCCTGCTGGCCGACATCCTGGAGGCTCGGCGGCGTTCAGTAAAATTGCAATGTGCAAGAGCTCCAGGTGCCTTTAAAGTGATAGTGCTGTAACATCATCTCTCGGCACCTGCCATCACACTGTTATCTGCTTACAAGCCATTGACCCGCTAAACCCAGCCTATTGCGGGCCAGGCACACCCTTAGTTGGAAACAAACTCCCTAACGCCTACCCCAACTAGCCCCCCACCCACAACTCGCCAGCAGTTCTCCTGCCCAATCTACATATCAGTGTAACAGTGCCTGATTGCCCTCCCACCTGTATAGGAGGGGGAGGTGTGTGCCTCACTCAAACTCTGGCCCTCCACCCCAGTCCTGCCGTACTCCTCAGAATGGGCCCCTATTAAAATTCCCCTATAGCTCTTAGTGTGTCCCCCGTACTCCTGCCCCCCTCTCCCTGCTAATTCCCATCTCCCCCGCCCTCGCTCTCTCTACTCTACGCTTTCCCCTGTCCCCGGAGCAGCCCCCATCTCGTGTTCTTCAAGTGTAGCCAGCTCCTCAACGTCCCCACCCTGCTCTGTCTCTTCCTCAACCTCGCTCGCACTAATATGTGGCAGGTACAGGCTCCAGAAGTATTTGGGGCGACTCTTAGGCGGTAGCAGTTCACTAAATACTTCAGACTGTGTGCAGCAGTACAGCACATCCCTAGCCCATCTTTTCTTTGTGGGTAGTGGGCCCCTCATCCAGCAAGCGGCCACCACACGTCTGGCTATTAGTAAGGCCATATCTGCCAATCGTCTTAGCGCTACCGGCAAGGGTTTCGAATATCCCAGCAGTGCTAGTACCAGGTCAGCTGCAATCTCTACTCCCAATATCAGACCAAGTTCCGAGAACACTTCCCCCCAGAATTTGCCGACGCCGGGACAGCTCCAGGCCATGTGGAGAAAATCAGCTATTGGCGCGTGGCAGAGTTCGCACTCTGGGGATCGCCTTAACCCGTACCTGTGCAGCCGCTCCGGGGTATAGTAGACACGGTGCAAATATTTGAAATGCACTAATCTGTGCCTCCCGTTCAAAGACAACCTGTTAGTACTGAGGCAACAATACCTCCACATCTCGTCTTCTATCTGTGTATGGAGGTCGCGCTGCCATTCCGTCCTAGCCTTGGAATACTGGAGCTGTTTGTGTCGGGCTCCCAATTTGTTTAGGTTAGTTACTAGTTTACGAGAGGTCGTCGTTTTGATCACATATGTGAGTTCCGGTACCTCAGGAGGTTCCGCCATGTCCGGACCCAAAAGGCCCCGCAGTGCACCTCGAACTCTATGATACTGGAAGCGCGTTAAGAGCGAAGCGTCTGTCTGCGGAGGGGGCAACTGTTCCCATGTCTTCACTACCCCGTCCACGAACAGGTCCTCTAGTTTTGAGATTCCCAGTTTGTGCATAGTGCTCGTGACCTCTTTCTCTTTCAGCAGGGGGAGCCATATTGCCCACTCAACTTGCATCTGCGGGGAATACAGCAGATCACAGCCCTGCGCCTGTGCCAGCTCGTGCCACGCATGGTTCGTGAACTTGATGGAGTCCAGCCTGCCTACACCACGGTCCGCTGGCAGGCAGATTGTGGCTGGAAGCGGTAAAGGGTCCGCAAAGAGACGCTCAAGAATGACATGTGGGATACGTGGGTTTCCATGGATCCATGAGTGCAGATGCTCTGCCTGCGCTACCCTGTAATATCTCTCCATGTCTGGGGCTCCCAGACCCCTCATCTCGTATGGTAACATCAGGAACTTCCATTGAATTCTGAGATGTTTACCCCCCCCAAGCGAGCCGAATGGGCACCTGTTACAGCTGTTTGAAAAAGACCTTGGAGAGGACCACCGGGATGTTAGTGAACAGGAACAGGAATCTAGGTAAAACTACCATTTTCATGATGGCAATCCTGCCCATCAGTGACAGGGGAAGTTTGCACCATCTTTCAACGTCGTCCACCAGCCTGGAAAAAGCAGTCCCATAATTCTCCCGAACCAGTATCTCAGGATCCGTATGCAGCTGTATCGCCAAGTAATGAACCGGGTCCGTGGACCACTGCAGCGGATATTCCATCTCAAAAGGCTTGGTAACTGGGGTTAACAGGAATGCCACTGATTTAGCCCAATTTACTTTCAGCCCCGAAAGGGCCCCAAACCGTACTACCTCTCTAATCACTGATTTAAGATTCGTTTCCGGGTCACGAACGTACAGCAGTGTGTTATCAGCGTACGTGGAGATACCTATCTTGTACGTTGGAAAATTAATACCCTCTGCAGCATGAAATTCCCTGATCGCACCCGCCAAGGGTTCAGCTACTAGTGCGTACAGTAAGGGGGAGAGGGGGCACCCCTGTCTTGTTCCCCAGCTGATTTCAAAGGGGTCAGTGACAGTGTTTCCTATCCGCAATCTGGCGGTTGGTTTATAGTACAGTGCTCCCAGCATTTGCAGGAAGGGTTCACCCAGTCCCAACTTCCGCAATACTCTCAGCATGAAGGGCCATTCCACGGAGTCGAATGCCTTCTCCATATCAAGGAATATGGCCAACGCCTTATTTTCCTGCCGTACATGCTGCATTGTTCCCAATACCGTTCTGATATTATATGTCAAGTTTCGATCCGGAACAAATCCGGCCTGTTCTGGCGCCACAAGGTCAGGGACGAGCAGCGCCAGCCGCGTTGCTAACACCTTAGCGTACAGTTTGGCGTCAACATTTATCAGGGAAAGCGGCCTATAGGAACCGCAAGAGTCGGGGGGGTTTCCCGGGCTTCAAAATGGTGATCAGCAGAGCCTCACCCATGGAGGGAGACATGCTACCTTCCGCGCATATATCATCAAAAAGGGTAATCAAGTGCGGCATTAGTTTGTCTATAAATGCCTTGCAGAAACTCACAGTGAGGCCATCTGCCCCCGGGGCACTGCCAGCTCGCATCCCCCCCAGGGCCTCCCGTATCTCCTCTTCTTGTATTGGCGTCATCAGAAATTCCCTCTGCGCCTCTGTTAAGAAGGGCATCCTGATGTAGCTAAGATAGTCCTCGATCTCCTCCTCCATATGGGAGGATTTTGACTTACAGAGATCGGCATAATACCTTCTTAACTCTGCAATAATCTCCGTCTCATCTGTGAGTACTTCTCCAGTGGGCGATGTCAACTCGTCTATCACAAGAGGTCTCCTTTCCTGTCGCATTATTCTGGCTAGTACTGAGCCAGGCCTGTCCCCCTCCCCGTATGTCCGTGCCGTAGCATACTTGCCCATATGTCGCACTTCCCTATCTGCTTCCTCATTATAGTCTGCAATTAACAGTTTGAGTTGTTCCGAGGACTCAGTATCCGAGGCGTTCCGCTGCCTCGTCTCAAGGTCCTTCAGTTCAGCTTCAAGATGTTTCAACCTTTGCCTAATGGCTTTAAGAACACTGGAGTGTTTGGCCATAGCCATCCCTCTTATGTAGGCCTTGAACGTGTCCCATATGGTCTGGAAACAATCAACGGATCCCAGATTAGTCTCGAAGAAGGAGTCTATGTCTTCTGCTAGTTCACCTCTGAACACTTCATCTAACAGGGAGTAAGGCGGAAAGCGCCACGTAAATGGAGGGATTCTTTTTGTCGGGGCCACCAAGGTCAACAGCAGAGGGGAGTGGTCTGAAAGTGTACGAGGCAGCACCGCACAGCCCCGGACACCGGGAAGAACCGACCGTGAGGCCAGGAAATAATCAATTCTAGTGTGTATGTTGTGGAAAGCTGAGTAGTGGGTGAAGCCCCCCCGAGTGGGGTGAGCAGTGCGCCAGACATCGGCTAGGTCTAATTTCACCAGTTCAGCTTGCATGTGGAGGGCTGCAGCTGCCGGTCTACGCATCGGCCCCCTAGATCTATCCCGGTCCGGGTTGAACACGAAATTGAAATCCCCCCCCCCCCCCCCCCAAAGCATTTTAGAGGACTCATAGGGTCGGCAGCGCGCGGCGAGGTCCGCATAAAACTCAGGGTGGTCGTAGTTGGGACCATAAATATTAACCACAATGAGGTCATGACCTTTACCCACACATCTTGCAATCAGGTAGCGCCCTTCCGAGTCCGCCTTAATCAATGTCAGCTTTAAATGGGATCGGGGGTTGACCCGTGTGACTACCCCCCTGGAGTGTGTGGTGAATCCCGCCGCTAGGCTGTTGCCCCTTATACCTTTAGTAGTGAGCATCTGGCTCTGAGGAGGGAGGTGTGTCTCTTGTATGAGTGCGAGATCAATGTGGTGCCTATGCAGGTAGTTCAACACCTTCCTAAGCTTACGGTGATCATTCAGCCCTCTCACATTCCATGTCAATGCCTTTAGCGTGTCAGGACCGCAGTCAGTGTTCGCCCCGCTTATATCAGCCATTCCAGGGGTGTAATCAAAGAGGTAGCGAATAGCTTTGTCCCCCCCACCCTCAAAAGGCCTCAGCAAAGCTACTTCAGTATCAATGTGTTTCCTACAAGTAGAAACGGACAGTTCTCTGCATGGCTTAACGTTCAGAATCCCCTGATAAGCAACAACAACATCCATCAACCCCCACTGCCCTCCACCCACTGCAGACCACCCCCAACCTGGCCTGACAGGACCCATTCCCACCCTCCAACTGCAAACTTGCAAAAATGTCCTTAGTATCCCCAGGTAGGGCCCACCTAGGGGCGGTCAGAGCCATAGGCGCTAGGGCAGAGGTCGCCATAAGAATCACACAATAGTCCAACATCAGTGTACCGTGCAACTATGGCCCCATGTGCCATCACCCTAGTCAATGTCTCTCAATGGGCGGCCAAACCCGGGCCCAGTATATGACCATTCAGGGCGGCCCCCAATCAGTCCCCTCTTCACTTCCTCCACAATTCTCTGTGCTCAATGTCCTGTGGCGGTGGGCGCAAAAAAATAATGCTAATCTATTGCACCAACCTATACCGTGAAGGGCACATATAAGTCATCGGTTGCATACAAAAATAAAGTGATCTCACCCAGCCACCAATCGACAGGAGTCCGCAGGGTACATCCGCCGCTCCATCCCTGCGTCTCAGCACACAAAGGAGGCATGCCAACGCAGCGTCTTACAAGTATAACCCTTTTCGAAGTCAGTTGCCTCCAGAAACTGGCGGCACAGCAGTCCACATGGGTTTTTATTCTTGTTCGTCCAGACGGCTATTGTCTGCTTGGTCGTCGGTTAGTCTGCGTGGGCTGTTCCTCTGTTCCTTGGTCCACTCCTTCAGTGATTTCTGAAGTTCCTTAGGATCCGTAAAGAAGTGTGAGTGCCCCCGTCTGTTGATCCGCAATTTCGCCGGGTACAGCAGTGCATAGTCTAGGCCCAGGTCTCGCATTTGTTTCTTGTGCGGAGCAAAGCGTCGTCTCTCCTCCTGCAACTTCACCGTGAAGTCCGGGTACAGGGAGACCTCCATGCCTTCAAATTGCAGCTTCCCTTTGTCCCTGGCTGCCCTCAACGCTGCGTCACGATCCCTGTAATTCAGCAGTTTTGCTATGATCGGCCTCGGCGGTGCTCCTGTGCGCGGCCGTGGACCCAGCGTGCGATGCGCCCTCTCAACGATGAACATTGGGGAGAAGACATCATCCCCCAACAGGGTAACCAGTAATTTCTCTACAAACAGTTCCATCTTCCCTGTCTGCATTGTCTCCGAAATCCCCGTGATGCGTATGTTCAATCGCCTCGAGCGAGCTTCCAAGTCTTCTGATTTATCCTGGATGACCTGTAGGAGTCTGGAGAACTGTTTGCGGTCTTTATCCCACTCTGTCTGCGCCTCCTCAACCTCCGTGATACGTCTCTCCGACATGTCGAGCCTCTCCGCGTGTTTGTCGATCCGCTCCGACATGCGATCCATGCGGTAGGTGAGCGCAGCGATCTTCGTGCCAATGGACGCCATGCTGTCTTGTAGCCCCTTGTCCATGGACACAAGCATGTCTTTGATATCAGTGTACAGCGTGTTTTCCGGGCCAGTGCTCCCTGAAGGGGGGTCCGGTGTCAGATCTTCAGGAACCTTCGCCCTACGCTGGTCGAACGTCAGTTTAGTCTGGGTTCTGTCGTTCTTGCCCATATCTCGTTGTTGGGAGTGGCCGCAGCCGCGTTGCCCTGGGTTGGCTCTGGAGGTTTGGGTGGTATGTCCAAAGGCAATAGTGTCACAGTAGTGCTCTCTCCGCACTTCACAGGTTTTTTGCCGCAACCCACTGAACGTTACGGTAGTGTCCCCTGACAGAACCACTCCGCTCCGCCGCAGTCGGTACCTCAACTCCGCTGTCGAGTAGTCTAATCCCCCTGAGCTCCGCTTGCACAACCGCGACCTAACTGTCCCTCTCGGGGAGCGCAGCCACGTGGTCACGGCGTCGGTGGTACGCGGGTGCCCCCAGATCCGCAGTCCGTGCTCACCAGTGGCGGGTTGTCACTAGGGTCCAGGAACTGTCATCTCCGTCTTGTGACCACTTGCAAATTAGTTGCGCCTTCCTCCCGGCACCCCGCAGCTTATGTAGCGTCCCGCTGGATACGTTCGACAGGAGGGCGCTGCAAAACTCCCCTGAGCTCCGCAACTCTGCAACCCCGGTGGTGGGGGGGGCGACAGATCGCAGCCCGCAACCGTCCAGGAGTCGGGATTCCAGTGAGAGATCCCAGGCTGATCCCGATCGTCTCGTTACAGGGGCACTCCCGCGCTCCGACTCCGCCGGGCCCCCTCAATTAGTCCGCGCAAATACGAGGACGAACCCCGTGTCGCCGGGAAACCCACGGCGCAGTCAGTGGGGGCCCCAATGTGCACCCCAGTCACCAGTCGGGGAGTCACAAGTTCCAGAGGCAGCACCCAAATTCCAATGGCAGTGTCCGTTATACACTCATTCCACGGCACCGTAACGGAGGGGGGTTGCAGGCCCCCGAGGTCGCACTCCTCCACTGGCCGCACGTCGGGGCACGCACGCCGGCCGGGCGCACAGGCGAGTCTGCTGCTTTGGGGCCCTGTTTAGCTGACGTTCGCGGGTCATGCAGCTCCACCGATTTTCGGCCAATTTTCGATGGAGGTCCATTCGAGTGTGCCTGCAAAGCTCGTGTGTCGCTTACACACTCTGGTGATTCATGAGGTCCGTCGAAACAGGATAATTTAGTGAATATTGCGGGTGATGGCGCGGAGCTCAGCGCTCACACGTCTAGCATCGACGCCGGCAAGCACCGCCCCCCCAGCATTAAGCAACTTAACATGGCTTTAAGCCACATTAAGTGGGTTAATGCTGCCTTGAAAATAGGGCGCTGGCCCTATCGCCACGGGAACGTCCAAAAAATTGACATTCCTGTGGCGATAGGGGCTTGAGAATATGCCCCGGAGTGTTTTTATCACATTGCGCACACTCAGAAGGGGACAGAACATGCACAATGCATCTTATGTCAGCCAATTTTCCATTGCTGTCCGGAAAACTGCAATGGTTTTGGTCAACCAGTGAAAGACACGTGATCTGGCCTATGAACCTTGAATGCCACCATGTGTTAACAGAGCGCTATGTGAGCTTATGCTTCCGACAAAATCCCTTGCTTTCCCAGTTTCTAAAAGTAGGCCTCTGCTTCCGTAACCATCGCTCCAAGGGAAGATTATTTTACTGAATATTTCAGAGAGGAGAACTAGCCTGCCCTTTAGCATTATTACATGAATCACCCTTCAAAGCTGAGCACAGTTGCTCTTCCGAATTAACCTTCTTAAGTTAAATTTGTAAAGCTTCTGCTGCCTGAGATCAAGAAAGTGCACTCTAATATATTTCTCAAGATTCTTGAGAAAAATTGAATATATGTAAATTGCATTCTTTGGAAACAGTATGCTGTGGACACTCAGCTATCTAATATCAGAAAGCGTTTGATCTTTATTACTAGTGAATACATTATATCATGCACACCTGGAGATAAGCAGCAAAAGTCTGCACCTTAGGCCAGATCCATTTACTAACAAGATATATATTAAGCAAATATTAATTGGCATTGAACAAACTGTGATCTTTTTGATTAAACACATACAGATTTTAAAACAGGACTAATAATATCTAAATGTTCAGC
The DNA here is from genome assembly GCF_964261635.1 of Lissotriton helveticus. Taxonomy (NCBI): domain Eukaryota; kingdom Metazoa; phylum Chordata; class Amphibia; order Caudata; family Salamandridae; genus Lissotriton; species Lissotriton helveticus. The sequence goes on along the minus strand of NC_136069.1, from coordinate 401,159,386 downwards.
TTTTATGGCCCCCGTTATGCAGATTCTGCGGATGTGGAATGCTGTGTTAACACCCAGATCCGCAAAGTTGTAATGTTACAATAATCCAAGTCTGCAAGCTGTACTAGGGAGATAGCAAAACTAAAACCACAGGAAATTGGGCATGCATTATTTAAACATGAATGCCAACTAGTTGCTTAAAGAAAGCCTGGGTTCGGCAATTGAAACATTGTGTACAATACCACAAATGCCATTGCACTTTTTGATACATTATAAACTTTTAAACAATGTCAAGAACAAAATCGAAACAAAAGATGTTCCGTTAGTGTTATAAAGAACCATTTTAGACCAACTCCGAATTTCACATACAATTTTTCATTGAAAAAGGTTCACAACGTTTTATTTATATTTATATTTGTATATATTGTAAAGTGCCGGAAGTACATGACCAAACTTATCACCACCCTGGACTGTGGAGATTTCCCTTGATCGTAGGCCACATGTGGGGACCCCTGGGGTTATGAATATTCCTCACCAACAGGACCTCAGTTTTGTCTCCATTTGATGTCAGGTGGTTGGTACACATCCATTACGAGACTTGGGAGAAGCAGGAATTAAGGGCCTTCGCATTCTGCAGCCTCTGGGTCTGTCAGGAGCCCTCCTTGTTGGTGCAGGAACACTCAGACTCCAATGATGGTGGCACCCGTCTTTTAGCCCCTGGGGCCTGCTAACTTGGCTAATGCGGTGTGTTTGTAGAACTCTTGATGCAGTTCACAATTAGGACTTTTTAGGGGGACAGAATGACTCCCTTTCACACATTGGTCACTCTTGACTAACCCTTCTTGACAACCGCTTTCTTTCTCTGGTTTTCCCTGCACTAGGAACATGTTGGCCTTCTCCTCCTGTACAGTCTCAATCTGCAGGGTCAAGCACACTCCTTTCTTCTCTCATGGGCACTAGGCGTATGCCTCAGCTACTCTAGTAGTAAGTTTTCAGATGATGCTCCCTCACCCCTGCAAGACTGACTGGCACACAAATACCAAACCGGGTCATGCAGCAATCACTCACTCAATCAGGGCCACAAGGGCCTGGGGGGTCATCTGCGAATTCAGTAAAAGAGCCAGGTCTTTAGGTGCGTCCTGAACTGAGGCAGTGAGAGTGATTGCCTGAAGTGCAAAGCTACGGAGTTTCAGGTCTTCGCAGCGAAGTAGGAGAAGGATCTTCCTACTGCAATCCCTTTGTTGGTCATGAAGAACGTTGAATAGAAACCAAGTGAGGTGGTTTGGATTCTACTTTCATATACATTTTCCAGGCAGGGAATAGGGATCTATTGTCTCAGTATTTAGATTCAGTTTGGATTGGTTCTCCTTCAAATGTAATTTTTGGGCTTTTCTCAGACAGCTCTTGTGCAAAGTGATGGTTTTCTCAGCAAGTAGCAAGAGGGCTGGCTCCAAACAGGAGTACCCAAAACATGGGCGCATTGAAGTGTGATTTCTATGCATTTGGCTGTTGTTGGCCTTCCCGGAGCAATAATCAGAGGCAGTCAAAAGAGTAGGCTCTGTCTAGAGACTTCCTTACTTGAACAAAGTGCACCTTACCACTACCATCTACCAAGTTGCAGAGCTAATGAGCAGACCTTTGCTAACAAGGCCTCATGACATTTCGAAAGGGAGCCCTGACTGCATCTTACTCACTACCGTTTCTGGGTCTCCACCCGCCAGACACAGGAAAGGAGGCAATACACTTCCATGTCTGGGGAAGATGTTCTCACCCTCCATATTGTGCCAAGCTCAACGGCAGGCATAAAAAATGGAGCACAAATGCCCCTGTACTCAGACTCCCTCAACACACAGAGTCCTAGTATTAGACCTGTGCTGAAAATGCACTACATGCACATATACACTCGACATACACAAGCAATATCAGGGCAGGGGTCTGAATTTTTACTTGAAGGAGCCAGTAGACTGCACTCACAAAGACATCGAGAAAAAGGTGTGGCCCCAGTATGTAGTTACAACATGGTACGCTGCCACTGAGTCTTAATTTGAAACACTTAGGACATTGACAGTGGTCCACCACCTTCTTACAGGACAGACATTGCCAGTGAAAGGCACACACCTCTACATACACACTACATTCAAGGTTCAAAATAAAGTCAATAATAAATAATAAAGTCAGGATACCAGTTTCACATGCGGTCAGGCACTTAGGGCAGGGATACATGCTAACTTTTCATACAGGGAACATTCCATTCACAAAACATCTTGTGTTGAAAGACTGACCTCTTTTATCAATGATTCTATATACACTTACACTTTATTCCAGCAAATATCTCGCCCTCAGTGGAAAATTCCCACCTCAATTATTGCATCTAAAATCAGCCAGGAATAATGTAGAGGTAACATAGGATGGTTCTCCTCTAGACTTAAATCTAAAATCTAACACCTGCGATTCTTGGAACATGAATAGAGAAAACAGTCCATACCACATGTCAAAAAGTTCAAACTGAAATGAAAAAAAATATAAAAGTATCTTAAGTGAAAGTCTCATTTTTCAGAGCTGAAAATACCAACCCAGAGCTGACATTACTGACTCATATGGGAACACAACTATATGATACAGTGAATTGTCAATGTACTTCAACTGTGGTGGTTGGAGGCAGACAGGCAGTACCTTGTCTTGATTGTGTGGCTCATAGCTGGAGGATAACATGAATCAGGAGTTTACAGTCCATTCCTCTTTGGTGCATTGTAGGGCGATTGGCCTCATTTTTGTGGTGCACACCTGTTTTTCAGCTGTGCTTAACTTATGACAGACAGCTCTTCCTCCCTGCAGCATACCTTAGCCAACAGGGCTCGACTGACAGGCGCCACTGATGTAAGCAGAGTAATGCCTTTGTTTGGACAAAATATTGATTTAAAATATTGGAATTTAAATATTGTGCCACACAAATATTGCTGGAAAGAATATACTTTTTTGAGGTAAGTAATATTGTTGTAAATAATATCAAACTTTTTAATATGGCGTTCACTAATATATTATTATTAGTAATATTATTGTTAATATTATTATCATTATGTGTGTTTCGTACACAGCACATGGTTACCTAACAAAGTTTTCCCAGGGCTAGGCGTGTTGCGGTTTATGGGTCAATCCAAACTACGGTCTAATGAGAATGCAAATTTAGGAAAGTTCCCGGGCTTGAAACAGCCAAGTGTTGAGCAGTTTGTGGAACTCTCTCTCAATGTTAGAGGCAGATCATTCCAGAGTTTAGGTCATGGAAAAGAGAACTCTCTGCATCATTGGCAGTATTTCCTAATTCTACGAATTATGACCAATTGCAGATGGCTGTAAGGCAACGAGTGGACACCAAAGATCCGAGTTAAAGATGTCTTGTGTCTGCACAAAGCCTTGAATTGCACACATCACTTGATGGGCAGCCAATATAGGTTCCGTAGCATACTGACTGTGGAGGGGAATTTGGGAGGAAGGAGCAAGAGTCATGCAGCAGCGTTTTGAACAATATGGATGTGTTTAGGTTGTGCGTTTGCCCCCTTCACGTATTATACAATCCCATAGACCAGCCGAGAAATAACTAAGGCCTGGATGATATTTCTCTGGAGGGAGGCAAGGGGACAGCAGAGTATCTCCCTGAGTCATTTCAAGGTTCCAAAAGCAGCAGCTACAACCTTGTTGATCTGATGGCTCATGGTATTTTTGTTATCAAGCCAAACTTTAAAATTGTTTATGACCGCCCTGGGCTGTGGAGATTGCCCATGATCATAGGCCACATGTGGGACCCCCAGGGGTTAGGAAGATTTCCCACCAACAGGATCTCAGTTTTGTCTCCATTTAACTTCAGGTGGTTGGTACACATTGATTATGAGACTTGAGAGAGGCAGGAATTAAGGGCCTCTGCACTCTGATTGTTCTTGGATGCCACTATTTGAGTATCGTCCACTTGCAAGAAAAGTATGAGGCCATAGTTTTCCACTGTCTCTGCTAATGGTCTTACATACAGGTTAAAGACCAGGGGTCTCAAGGTGTTTCCCCGAGACACATGTGAGGCTAAAGGGTAAGATTTTGACCTGTGTTGAATAGTGTGAACCTGCAAGGTACGGACATGCAAGAAGTATTTTAGCCAGGATAAGGCAGTGTCCTGCACTCCCATGACCTCTAATCTTTGTGGGAGCATGGTATGATTACAGTGTCAAATGCTGCAATAAGCTCTAACAAATTTACTGAAGCAGCCACATCTTTGTCAAGTTGATGCCTCTAGAACTCTGTAATATGAAGGAGAGCTGCTTCAGTGCTATTGCCTGCTTAAAACCGAATTGTGAAGGGTGGAGTCAGGGGCATAACACAGGCCCCTGTAGCCCCCGCGGTGCGGGGGGGGGACCTCACCCTCCAGGGGGCCCTGTCAGCACCGCATTTCTGCTGGGGAGCTCTAGATTGAACCCGAAGGGGGCCCCTTCACTTACCCTGCAGGGGGGCCCCCTCAAGGTTCGTTACGCCACTGGGTGGAGTAGGCCATCAGATTCTGTCAGCACTGTGAGTTTTTGGTTCACCTGTTCTTCCAATACTTAGGGCAAAATAGGTAACAGAGATATGGGTCTGTAATTGACCAAAGCTATTTTCCAAGTTTGGGGATCAGTGCCCTCCAACCATGATGAGTTCATCAGTTGCTTCAAAGCGGGGTGGGGGAGGTTACACCTGCCGGGTGGCAGGTATCTAGAGGTATCTAGAGGAGATCCTGATTTGATGAATGCAAGGAGTGCCCTGAAAGAAAGCACATCCAAGGGCTGAAACCTATGCAGCATTCTGGCAACATTCTTCAGGGCTGTTTGACTGCTAGCCTCACTTGTGGCAGAAAAAGCAGCCTGAATTCCTGTCATGTTTTTAAAGAAAAAGACAGCTATTTCATTGTATTGGAATTGTGACATGGTGGTTGGTGTGATGGTGGTGGGGTCAGAGAGGGCTTTAACTACCTGGAAGACAAGCAGATTTATAATTTTCCTTGTCCTCATTGCTATAAGTTTAGCAAAACACACTCTCTAACTGTTTGCATTTCTTTCTTTTTTTCGTGCAAGTAATCATTGTACCATGAAGTTGAGGAAAGATTCTATGGTGCTTTTTGGTGGAGATGGGAATTAAAGTATCCAATTAGGACCTGAGCCAGGAATCTATCGCTGGTTTATCTAGCACCACTGAATTACACAGCAGAGAGGGATTGGCTTCTAAAATTGCATTCCACAAGGAGACATCCAATTTTGGCCAGCTCCTACAAGAGGAGACTGTGAGAATCTCACTGGACCGTGACCGTATGTCTATTGAAAGTGTGAAAGGAACTGCAAAATGATCAAACCATGGCATACATATAGTCGAGTCTGATTCCATGTTTCTTCAGTTGGTGAATATAGAATCTAGCAAGGATCCAGCTTTGTGATTGGGTGAGTTATTGATCACCTGGATGTCCAAGGACATAAAGTTTTCATTTAGAGAAGTAGCAGTACTACTGGTTCTTTCATCAAGATGGTTGTTAGGATTACTCAAAAAAGTTAAGTTGGCATGTTTAAGAATCGCTGAGGAGAGGCTTTAAGTGATACTAGCTCACCAGTTGCTAATAGTACTTGGTGGGTGATAAATTAATGTTCCAGACATGGAGAATTTCTTCAACAGGGATATCGAGAAGAAAAGTGCATGACAGAACAGAATAGTGACTTTGTCAATTTTACATGTATGTTTATTTAAAAAAATAATTGTGATGTCACTACTCTTCAAACCTGGGAAATCAATATATGAAATCCGATAGTCTAAAGGGAGGGCTGCTATAATGTCTGACACTGGCATCTTTAAGCCATGTTTCCATTAGGAATATGGCATCAGGGCTGTAGTTAATTAGGAAGTTAAACATGTCCAGTTGGAGCTTAGCCAATGATTGACAGTTCAAATTAAAAAACCTAAAACATGGGGTGTTAGGTTCATCGTTAGTGCTATTGCTGCTGTGTGAGTGTCTGAAATTATCTGCTGGTCAGCCCCAAAGCCTGTTCGAAGAAGTTAGAGCCTTAGTGTGGGGGTAGGCTATCCAGAAGGATCAGTGCTAGCAATGTCTCTTTCCTGGGGCTAAGTTGAATGATGAACCGCATACTTTAAGGGTGGGAGGGGCAAGGGCATGTACTAATGAGGCAGAATATGCTGCTGCCTGAGGAGCAGTGTTCCTGGCCCGTGGCCCCATTCAGGCCTGGATGAGAGCAGATGAGTTTGACATAGAAGTGCCTACGGTGTGTCAGTAGGGCGCCAGCTCCATGCCAGCAGCTTGTCCACTCCATATTGTGCATAAAAAATATTGTTTTTAAATTGATATATCAATTTTGTTTGTTACTGATGTTTATATAAATGTTATTCATTGTTTCAAAAATATAGCTTTCAATTTTAAGTTATTTCAAATTATTCATTAAGTTTTATTAATCGTTTATAGTGTTGTAGCGGGTTGTTAGATTTGAAGGGGGATAGGGCAAGAAATTAATTAGGTAATAATGAATTGTTAATTATTTAATATTTTTATTTAATTCTATGATTGATATTTAATATGTAATTCATGCAATACTTATTTATTTCTGTTATATGTTATTTGTGGGCTGTTAGATTGGCAGGGGTACATAGTGGGAAGGTAATGGAGTAAGATGAATTAACAATCAAATATTAATAAATTATTTAATAGATTTTTTTATTTACGGACATAGGCTATATAAAAAAACTAAATATACGTTGTTTAAAAATTAAAATATATAAAAAAAGTAGTCCCTTGCAAGTAGCGCCGGCCGCGACGTGCGTTCTGATATCAGGAGCAAGGTGAGGAGCGGCGGACGTGAGCGCAGGGAGGAGTGGCGGCGGAGGAGGTAGGTTAAGAACCCGCGGGTGCGCTCCGGGGGACCCAATGACAACGTCGGGGAGGGCGGGGGCAGTGAAGCAGCCTTAACATTGGGGCGGGAGGGGGCCCTGAAGCAGCCTTAACATCGCGGTGGGCGGGGGCACAGAAGCAGCCTTAACGTCGGGGCGGGCGGGGGCCCAGAAGAACTTTATGTTTATGTTGTTCTCACAGCTCAGGGATCACAATTATCAGGCAACTTATCACACGCAAAACAAAAAAAAGCACTCAAGAGCATAAGCAGCGATGGGCACTTACATTTAGGATTTATTGCACACTGAAGCAGCCTTAAGATCGGGGCAGGCGGGGGCCAAAACAAAAAACTGCACTCAAGAGCATAAGCAGAGATGGGCACTTACATTTAGGATTTATTGCACATTTCTAAGACGGCAAACACCCTCAGGTAGACATCTTGTATAGTATTAACATCAATATGTATCACATAGCTCAAAATGAGGCCCACACTACCTCTGCTGCCATATTCATTTGTACTATTCTGCCAAAGATCAGTAAATAGCACTTATCTGGCCACTCTCTATAAGTAAGCAACTGATTTCAATGCACATTGGGCGGGCGGGGGCCCTGAGGCAGCCTTTTGCTCCCGGACAACGTCGGGACGGGCTGCTAGTATATATATAAAACTGCTTAATTTTCCCTTGCGTCGGCAAAAGGATGGACCGCACTCTCGTAGCTCAAGCAGGTACACAATTTATTTAGTGTAATCAGCAAAACAGGACGCGTTTCGGCATCGCGCCTTCTTCCTTCTGTTTATGCACAGCAGATTGCCTGATGTTTTTAAATAAAGTTTCACATGATTTTTTTGAAAATACATAATTTCCCTTAATTCATTGAAACAAACGATGCACTTCAGTATATGTACTAATAGTGCGGCAATCTTAGAATGTATTTAGTTCACATACATTTAATCTAAGCAATAAGGCCTTATTAAAACAGAATTGATTAAGCCCTGGATGGGCACTTGATTTTGCCAAAGAATCAATAATGTATACACATTCAATGAATAAATAATCTGTGCAATCAATTTAAATAGCACAATCAGACTTTGAACATCTCAATGTTCATGAAATTCATTTACAATATGCAATTTTTCACATTTATAGAAAGAAACAAATGTTAGAATGTTTAAACAAAGAAAATATATATGTGTATGAATACTTAACGGGCTAGGAGTTTACAGGTAATGTCTTAAATTATTGTAGGAGAAAGGAGAACTTATTTGCCCATGTGATTGGCTAATTCTTCTTCTGTGTTACGACCTAGTGGGGTTCTTGTTTGGAGATCAATAATAAATCTTGATTCCAGCCTCCTCAGCCAGATTTCCCTGTCTCCTCCCCTCTCTTTTATAGGTATTTGGTCTAGACAGAGATTGCGATCACTCTTATGTTCTTTGGCGAATTGTCTCGCCACGGGGTAATTTGGGTCATTATGCTAAATGGCCCTTGCATGTTCAAATATTCTTCTTTTGACTGGGTGAATGGTGCTCCCGATATATTGCAATTTACAGGTACACTCTAAGCAATAGTCACAAAACGGGGTAGTACTTGTCAGGAACTTGTTAATTTACCTGATCACCAAAGTGCCTGGGATTTCATATGTTGTTGTCTTAGTGCTTGCACTGCATGCTTTAGTTTTGACAGGGAAAATATCCAGTCAAATTTCCTAATCTTGGTGTCCTAGGAACTGAATCGAAGTCGCTGTGCACTAGAAGGTCTCTCATTGATCGATTCTTTGTATAAGTGATTTTGGGGTAACTGGCAATATCCTCCCCAATGATGCAGTCTGATTTAAGAATATGCCAGTATTGTGCCATGGTTTGATGTATTTTTCTGGAGTCATTTGAAAAGGTTGTGAAAAAGCGAGGTGTATGATCAACCACATTGATTGGTCTACTCTTCTCCTTAAGTAGATTGGTTCTCGGAATCTTCTGAACCTTCTCATAGGCCTGCTGTAAAATCTGGTCTGAGTATTCTCTGACTTTAAATCTCAAAATTGACTCCATATATGCTAATTCAAAATCTTTTGCTAATGTGCAATTTCTCTTAAGACGTGGTAATTCCCCGTACGGAATACTATTCTTAGTGGAGACTATATATAGATGCTTATTACCTACTGACGGTCGCCAGGAGGTAGTTATAGTTAGGGCCAAGTTTCCATAGGAAGACATTTTCTTTGTTTTGCTTATAACTTTGAAGTTGTTTGATGTATCTTCATGAAATTTTCAAAACTAATTCTTTGTTCATATCAGCTCCTATATTGAAAGTTTGGGGGTGATTCGTTAAAGGGGGGCCAAGACAAAAGAGGGGTCCCAAAACGTGTTTTCTCCATGTTAATTTACATGGGAAACTTTAGACAAGGCTACAGGTCGAACGGGTGAACGGAATTACCCCAGGGAGAAGGGTCTTGGTCTAGAAAGCATGCTTTTGCTTATTGGGTGTAAATTCATTCAGTAGTTTTGGAGAAATATCAAAATTTACAGATATCGATATTTCGGAATTCTGCCATTTGATTGGCTGAGGTGTTACGAGCACGAGCTTGCTGCTTATTGGCTGCGAGCGGTGCAGTGCCAGTGTTGGCCGCCATTTTGTGATTCCTTTGAAGCGAGTAAGGGGAAAAAAGGGTGAAAAAAAGTAGGAAAGAGGAGAGTAGGAGCACTGTGAGCTCTGTAGGGTGGTTAGGGTGTTCTATAGAGGGAGTGTGAAGCAAAGTATTTACCCTTACCAGTGTGAAAGTGGTGTTTTGCCCAGAGTGAGATGGTGTTGAGGTGAGGTGCCGGTAAACTCGGGGATGAAAGCGTGTGCCTAAACCATAAGCTGAGTGCTGTAAACTGCTGTGCTCTGGGTGCTGTAGCACACTGGCCGCTGTAGCATCGCTGTGCAGGTGGTGTCAGTATGCGTTTAGACTATAGAGGGAGTGGGAAGCAAACTACTCACTGTTACCGCTCTGAAGACTCGTGGATAAAACTGTGAGTATAAGTCGTGAGCCGATTGCTGTAAAGTGATGTGCTGTGGGCGCTGTAGGATACTGGCTGCATTACCATACCTGTGTAATTAGTGTTAGTATGCGTTTACACTATACAGGGAGTGGGAAGCGAACTACTCACCCCTAACGGTCTGAAGACTCAAACGAAGTGTTTAACCAAGCAGGAATAAAGAAATAATCATGAAGAATAAAATGCAGACTGTTGCAATGCCACAGAAGACAAATGGTGAAATCAGGTGTGTGTAAGAAAGTGGCTGTATGTAATAAAGCTATGGAGTTTGAAAGTTATATAAAACGTGTCTTTATTTAAGTGCCATAAATGGACCCACTGGTGCAATATCTAAGGCATCCAGCTGAGGCACACTCTAAACTGTTTTGCTGGATTCAAACGTAAGTTCCTGTATCAGTAAATTTCACTTTACACATTACAATTCCATGTGACATCAACAATACAATTAGAGTTGAATGACCCTAAATTCTGTAAGGAAAATAAAGGTAGGATACGATTACCTCATGTATCCTTTAAGAAAACTCGGGGAAAAAAAGATCTTGCAAAATTTAATCATCACACTTTTTAGGTACCCTGGTGCTACTTTTTTGTAACACAAAATTATCAACAGTAGAACAGTCAGGAATGTGTTGTACAGTAGATTCTATATGGTGCGTGTCAGAATTGGTAATAGTTCTACCCACATTGGAACTTTGAGGAGGCATACAAACATTGCACTTCTGAGAAGCACATTCAGTACCCATCTGGTCGAACCATACATTATTGTCTTCAGCTCTTTCAAAAACAAATTCTTGTGCAGAGAGCTAAGACATCGAGCTGAGGCAAACTCCAACTGCTTCTGCTGTATTGAGACTGAAGCTCCTGCATCAGTGAATTCCACATTACAGGTTACAGTTCCATGTGACATGAACAATAGTTATTAGACATGAATGACTACATTGTATAATAAAAATAAAGGTAGGATACGATTACCACACTGTGCCAAAAAGTTCCTAAACAATGTTGTGTTTTTTGATCTTGATCGCCAGCTTGTGAGCACAGACTGAGGAAGAGTAAATTTGTGTGAAAGGGCTTTGTAGATAACAGGCAGGCAGAGAGAGACATATGCACAAAGAATGGACATGGTTTCAAAATGGATGTCAGGTTTAGGCTAATTTAGCAAGTAAATAGCGTATTTGCATAGGCCATACATCACCGATCCCTGGTTAGAGTGGAGACATAAGGGGCAATAATGAAAACAGAGTTCAAATGCGTGAGCATACTTAGAAAGTTTTTATATGAAAATAATTCAATTTAAGTGTATTAAAAAAACGGTGTTTTGATACCATAGTGGACGATGATAGAACTATATGTGAGCTTGGAGAAGAAGGTACTCCCTTCGACCAGGTGCAACCAACTCTAGGTCCCATCAGTGGAACAATGTCTTGATCCCACAATGGACGATGGACGATGTCCGATATTACCTCCTGCTTGCTTTTCACAGAACTCCCTCCATTGAGGTGCATCACACTCTGTGCTTCCGTAGTTAACTGCTGCACATGATTATTGGGCCTGGCTGATGGCAGTCGCTGGACTACCCCACGGTACAGCAGGTCCGAACAGTGAAACGGGGTCTTGATCTATTATTGAGGATGTCAGAAGTTAAAGTCTGTGATAATTTCTGTGTACCCCCTCTGACCAGGTGCAACCAACTGTAGGTCCCAACAGTGGAACAGTGTCTTGATCCCACAATCGAAGATGTCCGATATTACTTGTTGCTTGGTTTTCATAGAACTCCCTCCGTTGAGGTGCATCAGACTCTATGCTTGCATAGCTAACTGTTGCACATGATTATTGTGCTTGGTTGACACCAGTCGGTGGAGTACACCGTGGTACAGCAGGTCCGAACAGTGAAACGAGGTCTTTGATTCTATGATTGAGGATGTTAGAAGTTCAAGTCTGTGATTATTTCTGTGTATCCCCTTCGATCTGGTGCAACCACCTCCATGCTTTCGAATTCAACAGCACATGGCTGTGAGGCGTAAACGAATAGTGCCTCTGGGCTCACAATTTAGATCGAGTGGCGATTGTTTAATTACAGAATCCAGTAGTCAAGTAACTAGAACCTCTATTGAAATATAAACAACATCCTTTTAGTATACTTGCTTGAAGATTTTTTTTAGATGACTTATAGGTTTACTACAATGACCAAATTCATCTTGCAATTCCAAAGGAACACTGACTAGTCTACACTGTGGACAGCAGAAATCGCTATTCGAATTGTTTTGATTTATTTATTGTAGAGTTTTCTGTAATTTATATTGCATTTTGTGAAGAGGAAGTGAGAAAAAGTATTCATGGTTGTCTTTGTCAGTACTGCCTCCAATTAACACTGCAGACAGCAGTTTTCACAATTCAGATCGAGTCGCTATATGCATATGTATCATCACAGGCTCCGCACACACTTTTTGTTGCTTTACTTGTGACAAACTGGGGAGCTCAAATCCACTTTACGTAGCTGTGGGTCCTTGCTGACCGCTCTCTCTGGCCTACACTGCAGACAGAAGTGTTTACAATTCAGATCGAGTGGTGACTGTTTAATTACAGAATCCAGTAGTCAAGTAACTACAATGTCTATTGAAATATACACATCATCCTTATAGTATACTTGCTTGAAGACATTTTTTAGATGACTTATAGTTTTAGTACAATGACCAAATTTATCTTGCAAGTGGAAAGGAACACTGAATAGTCTACATTGTGGACAGCAACAATTGGAATTCGAATTTGTTTTGATTTATTTATTGCAGAGTTCCCTGTAATTTATGTTGTTGTATTTTGTGAAGAGAAAGTGGGAAAAAGTATTCCTGGATGTCTGTGTGAGTACTGCCTTCAATTAACACTGCAGACTGCAGAGTTCACAATTCAGGTTGAGTCAGAATTGTGATGACGCAGTCCTGTAGGAAAAGACATTGCTCCAGTGCGCTCTGTCTGCACCATGCATACGTAACATTACAGGCTCTGCACATGTTTGTTTTTTAAATTTGCGTATGAGAAACTGGGCAGCTCAAGTCAATGCCACGTGGCTACGGGCCCTTGCTGAGCGCTTTCTCTGGCCTACACTGCAGACGGCAGTGTTCACATTTGAGATTGAGTCGGTATTGTAGATGACGCAGTATGGTAGGAAAAGACATTGCTGCAGTGCGCTCTGTCTGCACCACTCATACGCATCATGGCTGGGTCTGCACGTGCTTTTTTGTTGCTTTGCGTACTGCAAACTGTGGAGCTCAAATCAATGCCACATGGCTGTGGGCCTTTGGTGACCGGTCTGTCTTGTTTACATTGCAGACAGCAGTGTTGACAATTCACATTGAGTTGCTATTGCATATGATGCAGTGGCATCATCTGCAGAGACAAGGCTCTGGAATGGACCACATCTTTCCTCTCAGGCAGAACCCAGAGCGTCCGCCTCCCCCCGTTCTGATCTGAAGCCTCCGAGATCATCTGTGGTGTACCCCAGGGCTCCTCCCTCAGCCCGACACTGTTCAACATCTACATGGCCCACTTGCACACGTTGCCTGACAGCACGACCTCAACATAATCTCCTATGCTGACGACACCCAGCTGATCCTCTTCCTCACCAAGGACCCCACCACCGCCAAAGCCAACCTCCATGAAGGAATGAGGGCCGGCGCCAACTGGATTAGGGCCAACCACCTGAAGCTGAACTCGGACAAGAAGGAGGTCCTCATCCTCGGCTCCAACCCTTCAGCCTGGGACAACTCCTGGTGGCCGACAGCACTAGCGACATCCCTGACACCCACTGACCACGCACGCAACCTGGGAATCATCCTCGGCTCAACGCTCACAATGACCAAGCAAGTCAACGCCCTCGCCTCCCCCTGCTTCAACACCCTCCGCATGCTCCACAAAATCTACAAATGGATCCCAACAGACACAAGAAAGACGGTTACCCAAGCCCTCGTTAGCTGTGTCTCAGTATACCACAAGTTGTGGTTCTTTTACAATAGAATTTTCTCTGTAATATTTCACATCTACTGTCCCTACCTTAGTGCAGCACAAATTATTGATTGTTTTAATATTGAATCTCTGTTTGTGATCCAATGATTACTGTTGTAGTTGATGCTAGCAGCAACCGTTTCCTCAGGGCTGCTTTAAACTCACCCCATACGCATCCAGCACAGATGTCACTGGATACGTGACGCTGGTAATAAAAAGGAGTCGAGCACACGTGCCCGTACCCTCTTCCACTATCTATCTGTGTCTGTGTGTTCATTATCTATGCATGATACTGCCTCTGGGCCGTACTACATTACAATGTGCTGTGGACAGCGTATGCAACCATGTTACCTGTGGTAGTGGAGTAAACATAGGTTATGTAACTTTTAGGTGCATGGCTATCAGAGGTGGAAAGCTACTTTGCAGACCATGAATATTGATGAAGATGATGGTTGCATGTTGTGTGTAGTGTAAGATATGTGTACATAGCAAAAAGTTTAGAAAAAAGCTCTCTAAGCAGAAGAGGTGTGTCTCATCAAATGCAGTACAGAGATTGACTGAAATGGGTGGCGTTTTCCAACTGTTACAATGGAAAATGTTATGAACTAGTGAAATGCTTTTTTTTTTTGGTCACATGGCAATCGCGCACCCAGCGCACAAGGAGACCGCACCCGACGTGATTTTGAGAAAATATATTTACTATAATAGAAGTTTCTTACATTTAGAAATATATAAATGTTTAAAATATGTTTCATTATCGCTTGCTCTCACATACACCTAAAAGTTATTTAGATATAGTTTTGAGACAAAAAAAAATGAGGCAATGGCATATGCGGCGTGACACCGTACTTCTATGATGTAACACAGGGCTTGGCAGCGTGCACTCGTCGCATATGCAATGCGCAGCAGGCGCGACCCCATACGTATGACGTAACATATGGCTTGGTAGTGCGTACCCGTTGCATACCAAAGTAGCAGCTGGCACGACCTCACATGTATATGTTGTTACGCGGGACGCGGTGCCACAAACCCGTCAGATATGAAATGCGCATTATTTAAATGTGGTGGATAGGATTTGCGTGCTGATCGAGCTTGGTAGACTACCGGTACAGGACAGTAGTTTTCTAAAAAAAAATAATTATATACATATTTTTGGGGGAAGATATAAAACATTACATAATTTTTAAAGTAAAAAAAGGATAATAGAGACGCAAAATATTAAAAATAAATTGAAAAAATATAGGTTTTATAAATATTAAAATATGAAATTAACATTTGAAAAAACTTTGAAATTCACTGAAAACACCACAGGTTTTACAGACGTTATACTGAGGTATTAGAATTTTTTTTAAACTTAGAAATTCACTGAAAAACCATAGGTTTCAGGGTCGTTATATTTAGTTGGACATTTGACTCATATAAAGCCAGAGAAATTTACCAGTTATAGTTAGTTGAGTTAACTATAACTTGCGCGCCCGCAATGGACTGCTGATGACGTCACATATTACATCACTCATGACATGGTCATTGACATCACTGATAACATCACTCATGACACCTCAAATGACATCACTGATGACATCACTGATGACACCATCCACATGATAATCTGATGCACACACTGATGCTCTAATATAAACTTTGATACACCCACTTTAAAATACAGACTACTATTTTTGAAACCATACACACAACAATGCCAGATACTACATACCACCGACAATTTCCTAGGTCTATATGCACATCCAGTGACTTATACATACAGTTACTCATCAATGCAGTACTATAATATGTACTCATACACCTATAAATACAGTCACACTCTACCACTCATCCATATAATTACTCACACACCTAGTCATTCATGCAAAGAATGAATTACATACTCATTTACTCATGTATACAGTTACACACACCAACTGAGTTATTTACACACACACCACATCACTTATTTATGCAGATACTAACACATACTCACTGTCTTATACAATCACTGATACAAGCAGACACTCATTTATACACCAACTCTCTAAATACCTTAATGCCACATATAGTCATTTATATACTCCAACACTCACATATACTGCCTTAAAACATACGTAGTTACTCACACATATACCAATGAGACATTTATTCACTCACCAACACACCCATACACACACTAACTCACCCATACAGCCCTTCCCAGATGCACTTTTGAATCCATACAACCAGTGAATCACCCACTCAGACATCTGTGCAGAGTCACACCCCCCACCGACCCACACAGACACTCAGGCACTTATACAGATACTCAAACAACAAATCAATAACCCATATAGACAGTCACGTAGCTACTCACCAACCCATGCAGCCGCTTACACACCAACTGAGAGACTAATACAGAGTTTCACACAGTTAAGTCACTAACCTATGTATTTAGTAAGACACGTTCAATCACTCAGTTATACAGTCAGTCACGCACCTATTAAAAAATCCATTCATGCACGTGTAAATCCACTCATTCTTCAATACACCTTGGCATAGATATGTATGAAAAATATTTAAACTTTATAGAAACACACATTCAGTGGATGATCTCATCTGTGATGTCATTTGAGATGTCATCAGTGATGTCACTGACCATGTCATGAGTGATGTATTATGTGATGTCATCAGCAGTGCATTGCAGGCGTGTGAGTTATAGTTAGCTAAACTAACTATAACTAACAAATTTCTCTGGTTTTATATGAGTCAAATGTCCAACTAACTATAACGTCTCTGAAAACTGACTATGGTTTTTTCAGTGAATTTCTAAGGTTTTTTAAATGCTAATTCCTAACTATAACGTCTGTAAAACCTAAGTTTTTTCTGTGAATATATATATATATATATTCTCGCTCAATTCCCTTTGCTACGGCAAAAGAATGGACCGCACTCCTTGGTACAAGTGAATACTATTCTAATCTTGTATATTTAAACAGAAAACAGGACGCTTTTCGGCATTGCGCCTTCTTCCAACTGTTACTGCACAATATGTTCTAAGTTTTTGTAAATATATATATATATATATATGCCACTGAGCGGTAATCTTTTGCAAAGGGGAGAGAGGAGGCGGCATTGTACGCCTGATTAAGGGATAAGACGGAGGTCGGAACGGGATTACCTCACCTGGGTGCGCTATGGAGGCACATTGCTCACCGCCGAACATTAGGGGCATCTTAAGATGTTTGGTACTCGCATTACTTAATGTGACACCACGATGAACTATGCTGACCATCATGCAGTTCACTCGGAGTTGGAAACAGTCAGCACACACCTGCAGTTGGGAGGAGGAGCTGTGGGACGGCTTCAAAGGGAGTGGTCTCCGCTTCATCCGGGAGATTTCCAGCAGCCTGTGAGACTGCCACTGAAGACGGCCAAACCGGCCAGAAACGCGTCTGCCCATTACTACAGCGTTTCATGGACTGCAAAGGACTGGGCTCTGTTTTGTTCCATTAAACCCTCTGTCTATCCCGGAGCATGTGTCCCGCTTGCTTTTTTTTGTGAAGGTGAGCATTGGTGGTGTATTTATGTCCGGTTCTGCTGAGACCGGTTTGGGACACGCCCTCTCGTTCAGGAGCACCGCATACATCAGCAAAAAACTTTGGTGTGAGTACAGAAAGTGCTATATGCGGCGCCCCCCCAAGCAAAGCTATTGCCACTGAGCGGTAATCTTTTGCAAAGGGGAGAGAGGAGGCGGCATTGTAGGCCTGATTAAGGGATAAGACGGAGGTCGGAACGGGATTACCTCACCTGGGTGCGCTATGGAGGCACATTGCTCACCGCCGAACATTAGGGGCATCTTAAGATGTTTGGTACTCGCATTACTTAATGTGACACCACGATGAACTATGCTGACCATCATGCAGTTCACTCGGAGTTGGAAACAGTCAGCACACACCTGCAGTTGGGAGGAGGAGCTGTGGGACGGCTTCAAAGGGAGTGGTCTCCACTTCATCCGGGAGATTTCCAGCAGCCTGTGAGACTGGCACTGAAGACGGCCAAACCGGCCAGAAACGCGTCTGCCCATTACTACAGCGTTTCATGGACTGCAAAGGACTGGGCTCTGTTTTGTTCCATTAAACCCTCTGTCTATCCCGGAGCATGTGTCCCGCTTGCTTTTTTTTGTGAAGGTGAGCATTGGTGGTGTATATATATATATATATATATATATATATATATATATATATATATATATATAAAACCACATATGTGTGTAATATATATTAGCGCACCTCATTTGAAATCAAAGAAGAACTCACTAACCATGAGCAGGATTTGGGGGCTAATTATGATGTCGGTTGGAAAGGCTCCATAAATGGGAGCTGTAACGCACATTTTCGACTGCCCATTTATGATGGAAGGTAGCTGTTCTGTCTTTCTGACTCAGTTCCAAAAGGCATTCGGAGAAACTGAGTCGGTCGGAGCCAACTCTCACAGCTCTATGGACCGCGTTTCGGACCAAGTAATTACGATGTTGTATTCAGATAGCCTTTCTGACTCAATCTGTCCAACACAGATCGGTTGTAGGAAACTGAATTTGGGGGCATCTAGCATGCCCCCTTCATTTTGAGGCCTTCAGTTGGGAGCCATGGGGGTACCCATGGGTCCCCTCTCTACAACCATGCACTGTGTGGCAGGCACCATGGGGTGCCCGCCACAGGGTGGCAGGTTTTCTGCAATCACCCCTTTTTTAAATGGGAGCCTGTGTTGTTGGTCGGAACACAGGCTCTCATCGAAGTCAAGGGGGGGGTCCTACCGAACCGTGTTCAGACGCATCATATTTGTTCTGTCGGACTCCCCGAATCTGAGTCAGTCAAAAACGATTCCAACATGGAGTAGGTTGGAATGCTTTCCGACCAACATCGTATTGAGGGCCTTGCTGTCAAAATGCGTAGGTGTGGCAAAGAAGCCAAAGAAACAAATATGAGCCCACTCATGGAGGTGTTTGATGCCATCATTTATTAGTACAAAAGTGCTGAAATGCCACCCAAAGCATTTCAGCAGAATGCCTTGATCACTGGCGGAAAAACCGACATGCACACATACAAACATATATATTTTTAGTGTAATATAATGAATTAAAATATGTATTTAACATTATAATAATTGGATTACTATTATAAATGTATAACTACAATTATATAAAAATATATATTTTCACATTACCAACTTTAAAATATATATTACCTAGTGGTGTTTGCCAGTAAATAATTATAGTTAAGACCTAGTTTCAATAGGAAAAGCTTTATTTGTTTTGCTAATAACTTTAGCCCCATTGTAGGAATCTTCATGACATTTTCAAAGGTATTGTGCCTTAGCTTGTGTCTGGAAAGTTTGGTTGTGATTCGTCAAGCAGTGGTTGAGAAAAAGGTGGGTCCCACAACAAGTTTTGCCACTGTAATTCCCTATAGGGATGTTAGACATGACTACAGTCAGAACTGCTGAATAGAATGACACCAAATTTGGCGGAAAGCTAGATCTTGGTTCAGAAAGAGTGCTTTAAGTAATTTGGTGTAAATATATTCAGTAGATTTGCAGTTATTAAAGAAAAAGAACCTATGTGTATATAGAGATGCAGATCCAGATGCCAACAACCATGCCGTGATTGGCTGACCACAACCTAGCCCACTCACACCTGCACAGCCACAAACACACCTACTCAGAGACTCACAAACCTACTCACATCCTCACTCACAGACCCACACAGCCAGTCACAAATACACTTACACATCAACTCACATACTCACACACCAACTTACCACCCACACTACAACTGACACACCCACTCACACACCCACAGAGCCATTCACACACACCCACTCAGAGACCCAGGAAACCACTCACACACCCATACAGCCACTCACACACCCACTCAGAGACCTGGAAAACCATCCATATACCCACTTACACACTCAGTCAAGCACACAGTCATTCAGGGACCCAGAGAATCACTCACACACCTACTAAAATACCAACAGTGGCACTAATACACCCACTCACACACCCATGTACACACCCACACAGTTACTCTCCCACCCACTGGTAGACGTACACAGCCACTCGCACACCCACCTACAGACCCACACAGCCACTCACACATGTACTGACACACTCAACACACACTCATACACCCACTTAAACACACACACACACTCAGTCATGTACCCAGTGTAGAGGGATGTTATAGTTAGGAAATAGAAATAAAAAAACATAGTCATTCACTGAAATAACTAAAGATTACAGGGATGTAAACCTTATGAAAGAGTTAAAATAACCTTAGAAATTCACTAAAAAGCCAGGGATTTAGGGACGTTATAGTTTGGCTCAGATTTTACATACACAAAACCATGCCCTAAAGTAACTATAACTCTTGCCCTCATCATGCCCTGCTAATGACCCTACATATTGCATCCCTCATGACATCTTCTATGACATAACTGATCATTTCAATGCAATATTTGCAGTGAAAGTATGGATGAGAAAAATGTGCATGACTCGGGCGTAAATTATGGTCTAAACCTAACTATAACGTACATGAAATCTCTGTTTCATTCACTGAATATATATGTATTTAATTTTGAGAGTTCAAGCAGAGCCACTATATATATGTATGTATATATATGTGCGTGTGTATTACCTACTGGCGGTCCTTAGTAGGTAGTTATAGTTAGGACCTATTATCCTTAGGAAATTTGTAACATTCATTTCCAAATAACTTTGATGCAGGTTTACCAATCATCGTGAAATTTTCAAAACTTGTGGGGCGCTCCAGGCCACTCCTATCTTGAAAGATTCTGGTTGATTTGGCAAGCGGGGGCAGAGAAAAAAGGGGGGACCCAAAACAAGCTTTCTCCATGTTAATTCCCATAGGAAACGTTAGACACAGCTACAGCTCTAACTGCTGAACGGAATTACACCAACTTTTGCAAAAAGGTAGCCCTTGTTTCAGAAAGAGATATTTTTTTTAAATGATGAAAATCCGTTCACTAGTTCCTCAGAAATTAAATAAAAAGTGGTGAAAAAATGAATTTCCCATAGGAAACTTTAGACACAGCTGCAGCTGGAACTGCTAAATGGAATTACATCAACTTTGGTAGAAAGGTAGTGCTTGGTTCAGAAAGCAATCTTTTTCTTAAATGGTGAAAATCCGTTCAGTAGTTGCTGAGAAAATAAATAAATAAATAATCGATATATAGAGGCACAGAGGATCCACGAGCTACATGCTAATTGGCTGTCAACACTTCAAACCAGGAAGTGTTGAGTCGAGGCACAAGAAAACAGAAAAAAATAAAAAACGAAGGCGCCAAACTAGAAAAGGGGGCAGAGTAGAAACACCCTGACCCTCTAGGCCTGCTTCGGGGGTCTCACAAGGACCCCCAGGGCCCAAAACAATGGGTTTTTTTTAATTGTGGGATGCGCATCACTGATGACATTATCCAGTGGCTGTGTGTTTCTGTAAAGTTTAAATATGTTTAGTATATTTAGGGAAAGGCATATTAAAGAATGAGTGGGTGTATATGTGTCTGAATGAATGATTAAGTAGGTGCGTTGACTCTATTCATGAGTGTTTAAACGTATCTGAATGCATGGGTTAGTGAATAAACTGTGTGAATGTCTTTATCCGTCTGTCTGTTGGTGTATAAGCGGCTGCATGGGTTTGCAAATAACAACATGAGTGTCTATATGAGTTATTGATTGGTTGTCTAAGTATCTGTATGGGTGCCTGAGTGTTTGTGTGGGTGGGGTGTGTGTGACTGTGCATAGATGTTTGAGTGGGTGATTCACTGGGTGCATGGTTTCAAGAGTGCATGGCTGTATATGTGGGTGAGTGTGTGTATGGGTGTATAGTTCGTGAATGTACATCTCAGTGGTACATGTGTGAGTAACTACATATGTGAAAGGCAGTATATATGTGTGTTAGAGTATATAAATAGCTATACGTGATAAGTGAGAGTGTGTGATTGTGAGAGTGGCTGTATGCATGAGTGTGTGCTTGTATCAGTGATTGTATAAGAGCGTAAGAATGTGCTAGTATTTGTATGAGTAAGTGACCTGGTGTGTGTATAACTGTATAGGTGAGTAAATGGCAGTGTGATTAATTATTTGCATAACTTGAGGGATTGCGGTGAGTAGGTGGCTGCCTGACCTCACACGCGATTGTGTTTTTAAATTTGTGTAAAACTAAAAATCCTCCGCTTGTAATTGTGCTAGTTTTAAAATTGAAGTTGGAATTGCACTTGTGAATTACTACATGCTGCCTTAGCTTTTTAAAAATATCGGAATCACTTTTAAAGCTTCACTTGCCTGCTGGTTTATTCTCTCCGCTGTTACCCTCCTCGGTCCCCGCAGCTGCGGCTGTTTGAGTGGAGGGCGTGGTTGTCGGAGAACAGACCACTCACCGAGCATCACCTGGGTAGAGGGGCGGAGTAGCTTCCCATGTCATACCTGACATAATTGGATGTCAGAGTGTACACGCAGCGGGTGTGCCGAAGGCGTGCCAAAGGCAAGCCCGTCTGCGCCCGTCCGCGCCCGACCGGGCCTAGGGGCTAGGAACCCTGGTCAACGGCAAGTGTACTCAGCAGTGTCATTCCAAGCCCTAAATTGTAATGACCTCACTATAAGTACTAACACCCTAACGAAACTCAGCCAATTAAACATCCTAAAAAAGAAAGGTGACAACACTCCGAACCTCTGTTCAGGAATACCAGTAAATCAAGCAAAACTAACTGCCATTAAACAGACAAAATTAAAAGTGGCGGCCCTCAACACTCGTTCGCTACAAAAACATCACCTTGAGGTCTTCTCCCTACGTCAGGATGGAGACCTTGATGTCTTGGCTCTTACGGAAACTTGGCTAGGGGAAACATCTACACCCGACATCATCTCCGCCGTCCCAGGCGACTATGACACCCTATGGCACAACCGTAGTGGCAACAAAAGAGGGGGGGAGTTGCTATTCTTTTAAAAAAACAACTGGGCTGGGAAGATGACCCGCCCCCAGTCCCCACTTGGCGTCTCCAGCCAGTGGTGCTGGAGGTCTCAGTATTCTAGGCCTCATTGGGGCCAGCCACGACATTGGCATTAACACAGGTACTACGCGCAGCAAATCTACCATTTGGAATATGTATAGAAAACTCACCCTATAGATAGGAAAGATAGATCAGGAGTTATTACCATGCGAAAACCAAGTAGTAATAAGGTGTAAGAGACCCGCAGCGTCTACATAAGAAATGTAGTGAACACATAGAACTGCTATAGCGATTGCACATCTGGTAGGCCTGGGAGATTTCTGGATTGGTTACTGTGACAGGAGCAGCCTCAACACTCCATACACACTATACACACCACAGTAGGCCCTATAGTGTATACACAACACAAAATACATGCTGAGATGACATAAAACGGCATGGCTTTATACGAAACCGCCACCCCACATGTCACCGCACCTCCAGGCGATCTATACCGCCGCTATGGAAGAGCCACCCTCCTGAAATCAATGAATGAGGCAAGGCTGGTTTTGCTCCCTATGCCTGACAGGGATCCTATGGAGCTGAGTTCATACAGGCCTCTGGCTCTATTGAATACTGATTACAAAATGCGAGCAAAGCTCCTGGCAGATCGGCTAGCACCATTGGTCCAATTTCTGCTACATGATGATCAGAATGGATTTGTGCCGACGTGAAGCACCTCGCTGATCCTGCAACACTTTTTTTAGGGTTGGCTAAATATGCATCGGACCGTTGGCCTCGCTCAGGCTGTCTGATTCTAAACCTAGAGAACCTTCGATACCCTGGAGCGGGACTTCCTATTTGTGGTGCTGTCATGTTATGGGCTCGGGGAAACCTTTGTTAAAATGATTTGGCTGCTGTATAAAGAACCAGTGATGAGGGTACAAGCAAGTCCATATATCTCAGTAAAGGTGCGTCGGGGAACTAGGCAGGGTGACCCCTATCCCCATTACTTTTCTTGCTTGTCGTGGAACCATTGGCAGCAGTTTTCTGAGCGAGAAGAGCGAGCTGGTGAATACCATTGGGAGATGGCAGACACATCATTTCTCTATATGCAGATGAACTCCTACACCTTAAAGATGTGCATTCAATCCCAGTAGAGGTGCAGCACACTCTGGGGGATCTCGCCACCCAGTCAGGGAAGAAAATAAACTCAACTTATCTGTTTGATGACCTATGTCCCAATCCACAATTTGTGATTTATAACATCAGTATAGAGTGGCAAATGAAAACCTTCCGTTACTTAGGGATTAATGTATATCATCGGCAGGAGGACCTGCTCGAAGGTAACCTGGGCAGGGCGATGACCTCAATTCATTATCAAATCTCATTCTGGAGCACGCTCCCTTTGGCAACTATGGGTCGGGTAGCCTTGGTTAAAATGGCGGTTTTGGCGCAGCTTTTATACTTCTTTGCCAACCTTCCTCTGTACATTACACAGGCTTTCTTCAGAACTTTGGAGGGAGTAGTTAGGGGACTCATCTTGGGGACCTCTTGTAACAGAGTTGCCCTCCGGACTCCACAACTGCTGTGGGTGGCCCAGTGGCTCTGAGTGTCAACTGTCAGATAGCCCTGGGCGTGACCTCCGCTGCGCTCCCAGAGTTTGCACATTTTTGGCAACTCCGCATTCCACGTAGAACGTGGAGTTACTGAAAAATCCGTGCTCCGCAGCAGAGCAGAGTTGTTTTGGTGTTTGCCTGCGAACACAAATGAGATTTCCCATCAGTTTGCGAGCCTCACGAGATTTGGTAGCCTGCCACACGGTCCCGCGAGACTGTGCGATTGCAAACATGTCATTTGAGGGGCACCATCGGACTTCCGGCTGAAGTTCTGCGAAGATTGCTATCCCGAACACCAGAATTTACAATCTGGAGAAGAGTCTCTCTCGAGCAGCAGCATCAAAACCTTCTCGAAATGATGATGTGGATTATAAAAACTCCTCAGTTTGACATTTGGCTGGATTTTTTTGTGCAAGGAGTCCTTTTTCTTTTTTACTTTATTTTTAAGAAGAACGAAGTGCCCCGGAGTCTCCAACTTCCTGTTCCTGTTCAGCTGGCTCCTCCCAGTGCTTTGTCCATCTTCTGTTCGCTTTTCATTTGGATTTGGAGCTGGAAGGATCACTCTTTGTGGCTGCTGCATCCTATATCGTTGGATTTGAAGACTTTTGAAATTGATATTTCACAAGTAAGTTGGGAAATTGGTGTTGTTTGTTTGATTGGGGCATTGCATCTAAATCTTTTTTTTTTACTTTTCATCGTGTAAATAAAAGCGGGGGGACAGTATATACCGCTAAGAGACACTTCCAACATACACGTGTATGAGGGTAATTTTTTGGGGAGATACCACCTACCGACCTGCAGAACCTCGTTTAAGCGGGACTAGTGATCCTTTCCCCTTCTTGATTATGAGATTTCACAACGGAGACTGAAAGGATTCATACTCTGACTCCCCCCCTCCTTTTGATTATACATGCTTAGCAGCGCACAGCTGTGGGAGATTTCTTCTTAGGAATCTGAAAAAGAACCTTTGTTAACAACCTGCCAAAGAAGACACCAGTCGTCATGGCAGGAAGTTTTGGACTCAGTTATTCGACTGAGGATATAGATGACATTTTGGCAAGACCACCACTACTCATGGAAGGTGACCTCAATCAGTCTTCCACGGCGGAATGGGACGAGCTAAGTGAAGTGAAGAAAGAACAAGTACGCACGGCTGTACACGGGATAATAATGACCGAGTATCTTCGGGTCAATGCCGCCCCGAGAGGCCTGTGGGTAACAAATGCCACACGGATCTTTCTAAAGGATCTAGCGTTTCGCAAAGACTGGTCCACTATATCATGGAAATGTACAAGAGACTATCTAGTGCTAATAATCAAGACAGCTACTAGACTAACGGACGAACTCGCAGTCAAGATCGAGATCTTGGAGACTAAATTGAACAACACGGTGAATATAACCATCTATAAAACCCGTCTAGATGAAATTAATAAAGAAATGAAAGAAAGCCAAGAATACCTGACCCAAACAAAATTGCAGAAACTTGCAAAAGAATTGAAAAGGTTTTCATTAGAAGGCATTCATCCATACAGTAGCAAAGACTACAAACCTAATGACAACGCCTCAAACTTTGACTCCAACAGTGTGTCATCAGATAATAGCTCAGATCAGAGCGGAGATGAAACCACTAACCGCGGTCGAGGAAACTTCAGAAATAGGAGAGGACAGAGGAGAGGCCGTAGTAATTTCTGGCGCCCTCCGTATTTCCATGACAACGGACAAGGAATACCATTCCATCCATTCAACCCTCAATTCCAAGGGTGGCCTAATCCCTATTTTCAAGTACCCATGAACCACCAAATACAACCGCAAGGTGCCCAGAATTACCAACAAGGCCTTCCTTTTTTAGGGAATGGCCAGGGCAACCGCAGGTCCAGGCAAAAAGGAGTAACCTGGTCCGACCACACAAGACAGGTCCAAACCAGAAGTGTCACCAAGGCCAAAACGGGGCAAGGTCCAACGACCTCATCGTGAACTTGACTGAACTAACATTAACCAAAGATCAAGAAAGCGTCCTAAATAAAGGATTAGGCTATGTACCTACTCCCACAACAGACATCTTCAAGACGAAATGCGAATTGGCAGATTTTTGCCGCACCTTGAAACTTAAAGCTTTTTTTAAGGACGACCAACGACCACCACAAGAAGGAGATACCACCCTGAGAAATAAATCCAACTTTTGCCCACTAAATTCGCAGGTACCCATCGAAATAAGTACTTTCGAACAAGCTATAATGAAAGAAGTGGATGAATTGAACCAACAACTTCCTAAACCTTTTCAAAACCTAACCAAGGCAGAAAATCTTGCTCTCACGGAACTAAAAAACAATAAAGACATTGTCATTAAACCAGCAGACAAAGGTGGGGGCATAGTCCTACTAACAACAGAAGGATACGATAGACAATGCATGGACTTATTGGCAGATACCAAATTCTACCAAGTACTGACGACAGACCCTACAGCACGTCTACAAAGAACGATAGCCCTGATGATCGAAGAAGCAGAAGCCAACAATTGGCTATCCAAAAAAGAGGCTGATTATTTGGAGACAAAAGCACCTGTTATACCGTACTTCTATTCTCTGCCCAAAACGCACAAAGGAAGAATGCCACCACCAGGAAGACCAATCGTTTCTGGTATCAATTCGATCCTAGAGCCTCTATCTGAGTTTGCAGATCAATATCTGAGACCACTGGTTAAAAAAACGCCTACCTACTTAAAAGACACGCGGGATCTGATTAACATGCTACTCAATTTTGAGTATTCAGAGAACACCATGCTCCTGGTAGGGTTAGACGTCGAGAGCCTTTACACCAGCCTGCCACAACAGAAAACACTAGAGACCCTTGAAACAATACTTTTTAATACAGATTGGTCTTATAAAACTCCAAGGCATTTTGTACTGGAATGCTGCAGACTGGCCCTTACGGAGAACGTTTTCCAGTACAAAGATGCCCTCTTTCTCCAACGACACAGCACGTCAATGGGAAGCACTTTCGCGCCGAGCGTGGCTGGTCTGTATGTGAGTACCTTTGAGCAGGCCTATGTACATAATGGAAACAACCCCTTCATTCGTCATATACTCTTTTGGAAAAGATATATCGACGACATCCTGCTAATCTGGCAGGGAGACACGGCATCTCTAAAAGATTTCCACATGTGGCTGAACAGTCAAGATGAATGCCTTAAGTTCACATACACAGCCAATGAAAAAAGTTTGGATTTTTTGGATATCACCATTTTCTCAGAAGGCAACACTTTGCAAACAAGAACGTTTTTCAAACCAACGGCAAAAAACAGTCTGCTATCTTTCAATAGCTTTCACCCCCGGCCATTGAGAGAAAACCTCCCGTACAGTCAGTTCCTGCGATTAAGCAGAAATTGCAGCTCCGTGACAGATTACAAGACCCAAGCCACTGATCTTTGCGAAAAACTCACAGTCAGAAATTACCCCAGGAAAGTAATTAACTCTTGCAAGAAACGTGCCAGAAATCAACCGAGAGAGTCTTTACTTGAAAGTCCTCCAAAACCGATTGACAACAGGACCACGTGTGTCACCACCTACAGTCCGATTACAAACCAAGTAAAGAAAATAATCAACCGGAACTGGAAAATCATAACATCTAACACCCTGACCTGGACAAAACCAAGATTTGCTAACAAAAGGAGCAGAAACATCAAAGATTTATTGGTCCATACCAGACCACCACCAAAGAAAAAGAAAGACCAACCAGGATTATGGAATACCACCCCAGTAACCGGACACTACCCATGTGGCACTTGCACCGCCTGCGCAACTACAGAACCTACAAAAGAATTGCAGCTACTTCCAAACTTTTTGTGGAAGTTAAGAAGGCACACCAACTGCAATACAAGTCACGTCATCTATATGATCACCTGTCCCTGTGGTATGAGGTACATAGGGATGACGTGCCATAAGGCAAAACAACGACTCTGTGAGCACCGGAGCAATGTAAATTGCAAGAAAACAACAACCAAGATGTCAACCCACTACAAAGAACTAGGTCACACAGTAGATGACCTCCGCTGGGTAATTCTAGAGACGCTAGAAACAGTGGACAGAAATGCAGCAAAAATCCTTTTCGAGGAGGAACAACGCTGGGTCCACAGACTGAGTACAGACACCTTGGGCCTTAACGACTCCATTCGTTGGTTATCTTTAAACAGATAACCTCATCATAAGGTGTCCACTTCATTAACACAATACTACTGAGAAACTAGATGTGCTCCAATCACTAACAAACCAAGATAGTCCTAAACATGAGATTTAGGTCCTCTGAAAAAGCTCCAATATGTCCAAATGGACATAAGAATTAACTCAAATAGCTGTTTGGTCTATACAATATGAGTACCTTATCATAGCCTGTAACAGGTTAGCTATATATTCCTAAAACCCTCAGGCTGCCCGAATTCTATCAATGTAGAAAACAATTATAACCTCAAAAATGGGCCCTCCTCACAACCCCCCTCCTTCCCCCCAACCCGTTAACTAGACTATCGGCATAACTGCAAATTCAGTATTTTCCCTAACTTCGTGCCTTTGCAATATAAAGTAAATACCTCCGAGCCCGTAATAATATCCTTATAATTTTTAAGCCGAGAAACTTTATGTATGGAATTCTATAAGCGCGAAGAACACCTCTTCTAATTCTGAGTGTACCAACTTGCGCTATAGTACTTTTTCGATGACTATTAGCTCTCAGTACAAATCAACCCGGAAATGACCGCTCTCTGATTTCCGGGTGACGAA
This sequence comes from Lissotriton helveticus, assembly GCF_964261635.1. Taxonomy (NCBI): domain Eukaryota; kingdom Metazoa; phylum Chordata; class Amphibia; order Caudata; family Salamandridae; genus Lissotriton; species Lissotriton helveticus. The sequence continues at coordinate 401,130,107 of NC_136069.1, read as the reverse complement.
AGGCAGAGTCAGCACTAGCTGCCGGGACGGAGTAGAAGGAACCTAGGTATCCAAAGAGATGGCGCCTTCTCCACACAACAGAACCGCAAGTAACAAATCCTCCTCCTTAACCCCTCTCCTTTTACAATCCCAACAGTGAGGCCTCTCACGTCCTGCCTTTTCCCCCGATGAAGCAATTCTTCGATATGAAAAAGGTACGCTAGAATATCACACAATCTAATTTCAAAAAAGCGTACCCATCAACGAGTACAGTGAGAATCAAGCCACGCGTCTTTGTAATATCTGACCAGGTATAGACCCCGCATAATAATACAACATATCGAAGAATAGAATTACCAATGCACAATAAGGAGCACAATTGTACAAGGAAAACCGTTATAACAATATGCACGAACAGTGAATAAACACCAGAGCACTGTATGTATGCAGCGTTATAAACGCAATCCACGAGGCGTTTTTACCGAATACCACTTAGCCATCTCACTATAGACCACGCATCATATTAAGTAAGTCACAGCGAACTTTAGAACTATGGGCACATCACTACAGTATAACCCGAATCACCTCCGCCCGCCGAAGCATGACAATGGGAGAGTTGACGCCAGAAATAAGTGTGGTTCATTGAAAAGTATTGCCATTTTTTAGTTCCTTTTCGAAATCATCTGATTTCGCAAGAGTACCTTTGTACATAACTATATGTTTTCCATACCCAATCTCCCTGTATGTTGTGTGTATGTTTGTCTATTTTCATCCTACAGGTACAATGATGCCTATACTTCCTGAAGAATCAGTTTAATATACTTTTATTCTTCACACCTTCTCTCACGTTTTCACCCCCATTGGTCCAGACGAAAGCCTATTGACCTTCCGGCAACCCAAGGCTGAAACATATTGACCTCTTTTTAACTCTCATATGAAGTGCGCTCGAATTCCTAATTCATTCTAAAGCTGCACGTATAATCTTAACATTTGTCCGAATCCAGAATTATTAAAATTCCCTCTCTGGCTGTCCGGACTTTTTAGAATCACCACCCATTTCACCAATGTTCTACGATCACTACTGCCTTAACCCTAAGGTAAAACCTCCTGGTGGAGGGTGCACACACAAGAAACGACCCAATGATTACGCATGCACGTGTAAATAAAAGCGGGGACACAGTATATACCGCTAAGAGACACTTCCAACCGACCTGCAGAACCTCGGTTTAAGCGGGACTAGTGATCCTTTCCCCTTCTTGATTATGAGAGTTTGTTAAATGTAAACATCATTTAGAGCATGGATGGCATTGAATTGAATTGCAAAATGTTTTTGGGGGGTATTTCACTTTTTAGTGTGTGTTAAATAAATGCCTTGTTGGATATGCGTGGTGTGGTTGTTGTGTAACTTGGAAACCTTTTTTAGCCCTTTGGATTTTCGTGTTTGCATTGTTGCATTAAAGCTGTGTTATTTAACATGCCTCCTTTGTTTGGCTATATAGTCCTACTTGAGTTCATTGTTTTCCAGGCCTCCTGCTTGTTGTAAGTGACCATGTGGCAGGTGGCCATTTTGTGGTGGTAGTTAGTGTGCTGTTTTGCCATAGGGCTGCATGTCTTTCCTTTGTTCCTCTTGGCTTATTGCTTCTTGTTGTTCTGGCCTGGCCATGTAGCAAGCAGCCATTTTGTGAAGGCAGCCAGTGTTCTTTTGCCATATGCCTGCATTGTCTGTCTTCCCTTTCTTGTTGTTGTGGCCTGGCCGTGTGGCTGGTGGCCATTATGTGAAGGCAGTCAGTGTGCTTTTGCCATAGGCCTGCATTGTCTGTCTTCCCTTTCGTGTTGTTGTGGTGGATTGGCCATGTGGCTGGCAGTCATTTTGTGAAGGCAGCCAGTGTGCTTCTGCATTAGGACTGCAAGCCTTCTTTATGGTGCCCATGCCTTGTTGTTGATTTGCATGCAATTGTGTCTTCTTTTACCCAGCAACAAATGCAGCACAGTACACTACATTTTCTAATACATTTGAAATATTAATGATTTGGTTTGATTCACTATGTGGTCCCGTCTGCCAATGGGTTTTTCAACCAATAGGCCCAGAGCTACTCATTGGTGCATGAAACAACTGGTTCTGTGGCATCTGTTGAATTTAAACATCATTTAGGGCATGGATGGCATTGGGTTGAATTGCAAAATGTGTTTTTGGGGGTATTTCACTTTTTTCATGTGTGTTAAATAAATGCCTATGTTGGATGTGTGTGGTGTGGTTGTTGTGTAACTTGCAAACCTTTTTTAGCCCCGTGGATTATCGTTTTTGCATTGTTGCATTAAAGCTGTGTTGTTTAGCATGTCTCCTTTGTCTGGCCATATAGGCCTGCTTGAGTTCATTGTTTTCCAGGCCTCCTGCTTATTGTGAGTGACCATGTAGCTAGTGGACATTTTGTGGTTGCAGTTGGTGTGCTACTTTAGCCATAGGCCTGCACGTATTTCCTTTGTTCCTCTTGGCTTACTTCTTGGCATCACCCATTGCCAGCTGCAGCTTCCTGAATGCTGCATCCCACGTGATGCACAATGCAAACAGGTTCCATCACATTTGTATTTTGTTTTTGTATTTTGTTTTTGTTCTTCTTTCCTTCTTTCCAGTACACCAATAAAGCCCTTGTTGTCAAACTCTCACAAATGACTACACTGTGGTTATATCTTTTTAATACCTGAGTTTAAAATGTAATAATATTAATAATAACACTAACAAGTGTGACCAAACACTAAGTTATATATTATATATGTTTGTTTGTACTAGTAGTAATTAAACCACAACAATAAATGCCATGTTTCACTGTAGTTCTTCTTGCTTCTTTGCTTTTAGGTGCACAAAAGAGGAGTAGGCATCATCACCCGTTGTACTGACAGACAGAAGTTCTGCTGAGCAAGACGTCACATGACATGTGCCACATACATCTCTTCAACTTGTGCCACTAAGTGCTGCTGACATCTGAAGAAAGTAGCCCCAAAGAAAGATACCAGTTCCTCCAGTACCAAGAAAGTTGCCAGTGAGAAGAAGAAGAAAGTGCCACTTACCATTTCTGGTGTGCCGACCAAGATCTTTTTTGGGAAACAAAAGATTGTGTCTGCAGCAGCGGTGTCTGAGGAGAAAGCTGGGAGGAGTCCCCCCGCATCAGTGGACCCACTTCACCAACCTAGGCCCAAACCCATGTCTGTCACAGAGGCAGCCAGTCTAATCATGCCAATGCCAATGAGCAGTCATGTTGAAATTGACTTATTTATCGTTATCGCAAAGTAGTACGCAGTCAACGCAGGAAGCTCAGATAAGTGGACAACAACAGCTGCAAACACTGCCCACAATATTAGTTGTTCCTTCCGAAGTAGGAGCAGTTCAGGAAATTGGGCTTCCTGCAGAGGAAGAATAAGAGCAAGCCACTCTTTCAGAAGATCCATTGTCTTCCAGATCCCCAGCAAGGAAACGGAGGGTTAGTCCATCGAGTTCTTCTGCAAGTCACCCATCTGATGATCTAGACACCGCTTGGAAGCCACCACCTCAGTCTAAGAGTGAGACACGCCACAAGACAAGGCTAGGGAAAAGGAAGGTTCGAGAAATCCTTAGAGTTATAGAGGTTGATGTAGAAGAACAGGAGGATGATGATGACGAGCAAGTCTCCATAGACATTAGTCCCGCCCCAGTAGAGACCAACATTACCCCCATCTCAAATTGCTGTCAGGGATGTGGCATAGATACCACCAACCCAGATAATATCTACACCTCCTCCAGCTTACATATTTGAATTTGCAAAGGCCCGGCAGCAACCTACATCCAGCACAACCAACGCAGTAGAAGTAGGTACTGCAGAGTCAAACTCCAAGCCCACCTACCAGTTCATCCCGCATTGAAAGTGGCAGCTCCAGAAAGTTGACCACCCCAGTTTGGGACTTCTTTTCGATTAGCAGGAAGGAGGTGAACATTGCAATATGCTCCATTTGTGGACAAGGTGTTAGTTGGGGTAAGCTTGGTACAAACTATGGTACCAGAGGCCAAACAACCCATCTGAATAAACACCACATGATGCAAGGGGAGGCGCACCTTAGTGGCCGAAAAACTGCTCCCATTGTTGTTGGTGGCGATAAAGGAGTAAAAGATCTATTCACAGTAGAAGGTAAACAAGAGGGAGACATTTTTTCTGGTACACAAAGTAGCACTGTCCCCAGCAGTGCAGTGGGACTGGCCAGATCTGCATCAGCAACATCGCAGTGTCACAAGAGTAAGAGTTAGGCTGAGACACCAAGAAGTCCCAGGCAAGAGAGTACCGCAACGAAACGTGTGTTGAGCCAAACAACATCTGGCGTCAAGAAGAGGTCACCTGCATCAGTGGCACCAAAAAAGAAAAAAATCCAGACTACAATTATCAGCATGTTTAGGTCGGAGGGGCAGTGTGAACGCAACCACCCAATGGCAAGTTTGTACAATGCGAAGCTGGCTAAAATGTTAGCTCTGGACATTTTATCTTTTTCTTTTGTGGAAGGGGTGGGATTTCTTGAATTTGTGACAGCCATCTGCCCAAAATGGAAGGTTCCCAGCCGGTCCTATTTTGCCAGAGTTGCTGTTCCAGCAAAGCACCAAAACGTGCTGGAATTGCTTTGACACACTTTCCACCTAACAACAGACATGTGGACCAGTTACCAAGCCGCTGATTACATGTGCATCACTGCACACTGGATCTCTTTTGTGGGGGTTAGAGAAAAGATGTCTGTAGGTATTGACACTGCTGAGATTATTAATGCCACTCAAAAACATGCAATTGTAGCTATGTGCGCTATGGAGAAACCTCATACTGCTGCAAACATTTTGGAAGAGTTTAACAGCAAGGTCTTTGAATGGCTGCACCCAAGAGTGCTTAACATTGGTTGTGTTGCCACAGACAATGGCAGTAATATAGGTAGGGCCATGTAAACAAACATTTCAGCCATTCTTTTGAAGCCGGGAAGCAGCTAAGGCTCATTCAACGTGAGCATAGAGGGCCAGTTAAAGCACTCATCCAGGAGGTGCCAAAACATTGGAACTCATCTTATTTCATGCTTGAACATCTGTTTGAGCAGTGCAGACAAATCAATGAATATGTCATGCGAAGAGGGGATGCTACTGTGAAAGGCATGACCATTGAGATGGGCCAATAAGGCCTATTTAAATGCCTGACAGAGATGCTACTTCCTTACGAGCTCTTCACAAGTGAAGTCAGCATGGAGAACTATACTATAGGGCCAAGCTATCCCATTGTTGAACATGCTACATGAACAACTGAAGGGGGTGTCTGCAATGTACGCAGGTGTAGTGAAAAAAAGAAGCAGATGAGTTGATGGGGAGCTTAACCCTTCATTTATCTAAAAATACAAAGGTGCATAGAGGCATTGTGTCATCCAACCATTACATTTCTGCCACAATTCTGGATCTACGCTACAAAGCAGTACTGAACACTAACACATTGATTCCTTTTTCAGTAGTGGATGTTGCCAAGTACAACATTTGAATAGTTGTGGAAGCCAGTTGCTTAGAAAACAAAACAGCTGAGAATTAGAAGCCAGCTTATCCAGCCCACAACAAGTACTGCAGGGCAGCCATGGTCAAGTTCAACTTCAGAGCATGAGGGCAGTGTGGTTGACTCACAGCAGTCAAAATCACCAACAACACCAAGAACAACATCAACAACAGCAAGAACAGGATCATCAGCCCCAGTAAAATTGGCAAAGGAATGGTTTGCACGGCAAGGGCTTATTAGGTCCAGTGCTGAGGCAAAGGCAAAAGAGGCAGAGCAAAGCGGAGCACCACTGAGCATTGAGCGGATGGTCCAGGCCTATATGGACAACCCAACAGAGGTCTTCATTGATCAAAACCCATTGGTGTATTGGTATGGGAAAAGGGGCCATTGGCCAGTGCTCAGCAGGCTGGTGATAAACTATCAGGCTTGCCCTGTCGCAAGTGTCTCTTCTGAGCATGTTTTCAGTGCTGCTGGTGCCATTGTAACAGTGAAAAGGACCAGTCTCTCACCCCAAAATGTGGAGAGGTTAACCATTATCAAAATGAATCAGCACTTTATACTACCAGATTACACCATACCTGAAGTAGCACAGCAGGAATATGATAACAGAAGACTTAGGTCATGGGAGTTGTGTGTTAGATGACCTTCTTCTGGGGGAACCACCAGAGTTTGAAGACAAGCTCTACTTCGCAGACAACAAAGCTTTCCACTTGTTCCCTTCTTTCTTCCTTATTTTCTTTTATTATTTGTGAGTGTGACTGTGAGTGTGACTGTCTTTCTGTTTCGAATCACAACAAATCCATCACCACCGTCTTACTCTTTTATTGCCGGATTGGAATTGCAATTGTGTTAGGTCATTAACGAAGTGAGTCCCCTCCTTTGAGTCCTGCTCCAGTCCACTCCTCCTGACTCGCCCAAAATCCATTTCCCTCAAGCCAGACATTGGATGGAGAATAGTACAAGAAATGTGTTTCTGCCTTATTGAGTCCCTCAAAAAAAACATCACTATAGCTATCCTCCTTTCTGAGCCGAGAGGGACTTCTCCTTAAGAACAGGTAATGATTATGGCATGCATTGGACTCTGAGTGATTGGTGTTTGTGTTGTTGTTGTTGTGCATGAAGTGTACTAGTATTTAATCTACACACAAAAAAGGGACTCAAGTCAATGTTTCCCTTCTTGTTGTTTAATAACAAATGTGTGCTTCTACTGCAGGTCGATCCCTTGCATTTTTTTATATGGAATCTGGACTCACTCAGTACACTACAGAGTTTGACCCCATGCTGAACATACTATACTCGTCGCAGTCAGTCAGTAGGATTGGAGATGATTGATGGAATAACTCAGGCGTTTCATGAAGTGGCCTAAAAGTTAAATAAGTCAAGAACAACCACAGCAGACCTACATGTCTGTGTAGTGGTGGAGGTGAGAGTAGTGGTATGACTACCAGCGGAGCATTGATTTAGTTACTTAATTGGAAAATGCTACGTTGCTGTATATGTGTGCTCTGTCTGGCTCAAAATCTAAGCTAAGAGAAGGTTGGGTGGGTGCCACAGGCATGCTCTGTCCTGTTGTTGTAGGTTAATGCTGGAAACAGAGTAGACATGATTTAGCCATGCCGCCTCTGAAAATGTTCTTGGTGCACTCCTCTGTAATTAATGCATTTTAACTTTTCTTTTCTCCTTTATTTTTCAATATTCCTTTTGTTTTTCCATCTACACTTACGTTTTACCCTGTGCTTTACTGGGAAAACAACTCACAATTATCTTACTAATCCACATCCACCTTGCAGGCAGTGGCACGCAAGATTGACGGACAGAGTGTCCATGGAAGGTAGGACCAAGAGGAATGCCGAGATGCAAGTCCCCAATTTGACAATAACATAGTAACATAGTAACATAGTATCATCATCTTTAATTTGATTCATTTTTACTGTTCAGTCATTCCAGCAGTGTGTGTTGTTGTTTAATATATTTGCATTTGCCCTACAGCTAATTTAAAATTTTCTTTGCTAGCTTTTAAAGTAAGCCTGGTACAAAAGAACATAAAATGTATGTAATTTGGGTATCTCTGAGGGCAGACAGGCAAGGCAAATGCATAATATTAATAATTAATAATATACTGCTGCCCTGTACTACTAGTCTAGTACTACTCATCATTAACCATCAAGTCATCATCATGCCTGCATTCCTTTTTTCTACCTTGACAGATTTATGATGGTTGTCTGCCAAGATTGTGTGTTGTCCATGTGTAGTATTTGTCTTTGTCAAACCTTTCCCTCAAATACCTCTTCCCACCCATTCCTCAAACCCTAACCCTCTTTATATTGAGGTGTGACTTAATTAACTTTACCCCAATAATTGATCACACTTGCTGGGGAGGATGTGGTGAAAGCAACACTAACTCAAGGCAGGGCATGGATCTTCTTCTGCTCTAAATTCACTGAAAAAAACATAGGTTTCAGACACATCATAGTTAGAAATTAGCATTTAAAAAACCTTTGAAAGTCACTGAAAAACCATAGGTTTCAGACATGTTATAGTTAGTTGGACATTTCACTCGTACAAAACCATAGAAATTCCCCTGTTATAGTTAGTTCAGCTAACTATAACTCGCGCACCCACAATGAACTGCTGATGACATCACATAGTACATCATTCATGACAGTGACATCATTGATGACATCACTGATGACATCTCAACTGACATCACTGATGACATCATATATTTGGATGTGACATTATGATGAGGAATCAATCATCTCCGCCCGCCGGTAAGGCAAATTGCTCCCAAGAGACACAGAACAGAGACTCTGAGGGAAATCATTTTGTAACTTCTGCGAAGGTGAACGATTGAGCCTGAGGGAGGAGCAAGTTACCAGGGTACGTCAGGACAGGAGTCCAGAGGATGCGATCCATTTGTGACAAGGTCGGTTGAACGAATTGCATTGTGGGCAATGGAGTTTCTGAAAGGCCGGGAGGCTTCTGCAACTCTAATTTAAAAAAAAAACATCAAACGAAGTTAACAGAGAAGAAACGGGCGCAAACCAGTCTCAGACTACATCGAGTATCAAACAAAAAGAAAATCTCTTGGAGAAATTAGGCAAAAAAGAACAAAGCAGATGGTGGGAGGCTACATTTCTCCAGAACTATCTGGAAGTAGACAGGATACCAAGGGGTCTAAGGATTTCTATTGTGCCAACACTAAACAAACCTAAACAAGAAGTCCTAAAAGCATGGCTAGATAACACCACTGCCTGCTCCAAAACGATGCTGCAAATCCTTGTTAAGAATCAATGGGAGGAACAGAAGGAGTTGGTCGATGAAATACAGAAAATACTGGATGATCTGGCTAAAGAACGGACCAGAATGAAGTTAAGAAAATTCTAGCAGCAGTGAATGATCGCATAATAATCTTCGAGGAAGACATCATTGAAAGGAAACAGAGTAAGTTTGAAAGGAACAAAAGGGCCTACGGGTCGGGAAGAATCTTGGCATTCGCTAGAAAATTTGATAAATTACGCACCAATCTCACCAAAGATCGGGCATTGGGAGCCGCAGAAAAAGGAAGATGGGAGTTCGAAACAAGTTTGAGCTCAGATGTGGGATCAATAGATAGCACCAGCTCCTTTGCACCGGAAATCATGCTTTTTCCGAGGAATTGCGCCTCATGCAGGAGGCAAACATACACTCAATAAGAGGAAGAACGAAGTTTCAAGGAGGAGGAGGAAAAACAAAAGCAAAAGAAGGCGAGACCGGCGGAGCAAAGAACAGCAACACTAGCGTGGGAACCAAAGGCCAGAACCAGAGGGGAAAATAATGGATGGACAAGAACTCACGGTAATGAACCTCTCTAATAGACTTTTAACCTCTATGGAAGAACAGGTTCTGAAACTAGGTTTAACCTTTTGTCCAGACTTTCCTATTGATTACACTCAAACACGCATTGATATGTATTGTTTTGTACATAAACTGAAATTGTTTAAGTTTCACAAATTCAGACAACAAAATCAAACTATAGCAGCAGCAACGGCACACCCCATGTCCCCCTCTATTGATGACATTGAAATTTTAAGGGCACTCAACAGGACAGGAAGCACACAACACACAGATAAATGAACTATCTGACCCGAGTATTATCACCACAGTAGCAACTCTAGGACTAGATCCTGCCAGACCCATTGTCACTCCATTTAGAGCAAAATCCAAGTACAGGCCACAGATCCCTAGCTATAACATTGATGTTTTTCATCAGGTGGTAAATCATGACATTCTACAGCTTCTCAAAAAACCTGTTACTAATTCCAATCTATCTAGAGCACAAAGAGAGACAATAAGGGGTCTCCAAAATGATGATAGCATTATCATAAAGCCATCCGATAAAGGCGGAAACATCGTTTTATGCGATAAAACAAACTATATCCAGGGAGCCATGAGACAGCTCAACAACACGATATGCTACACAAAGGTAGATAAATCTTATCGTACTAAGTTTCAGTCTTGTTTTTTCGACCTCCTTAAGGGGTGGACAGATGACAACCTCTTGAACTGGGATGAACAGAAATTTCTAAAAAATTACACACAGACCATACCTACCTTTACCTTCTACCAAAGGTACACAAAGACCATGTGCAGCCTCCAGGTCGGCCCATAGTATCATCCAAAAACAGTCTGTTCGAGAATGTTTCCATGTACGTGGACCATTTTTTATCAGACTATGTGAAGGATTTGACATCCTACATTAGACATACTAAAGATTTTCTACAAAACATCGAAAATATACATTGGGATAAAAAACTACTGGGTTGTGTGTCTGGACGTGGAAAGCCTGTATACGAACATTTGGCATAGAGACGGACTGATAGCCTGTGAGGACTTCCTTAGATGTAGAAGTATACATCTGTTAGCACACACTAGGATGTTACTACAAATGATCGAGATATGTCTTCTGGAAAATGTGTTCACATTCAATCGGATACTATACAAACAAGTACAAGGAACTTTGATGGGCACCTGCTTTGCTCCCAGCTACGCCAATCTCTTGGTGGGCTGGTGGGAGAAGCAGGTACTCTGGAGTGAATCCATGGAACATTGGACCAATAAGGTCAATATCTGCCATAGGTTTATTGACAATGTTTTCTTTGTATGAGAAGGCAAAGAGGAGAATTGTTTGACTTTGTGAAAGAACTAAATGAGAATGCTTTGAATTTGAAGTTTACCATGCAACATAGACAAGAAACTGTAGACTTTTTAGAGATCAGACTCACAGTGAAGGGAAGTAGACTAGAGATGGATCTTTTTAGAAAGAGTACCGCCGGGAACTCAGTGTTACATTCAGCAAGTTGCCACCCCCCTAATTTCAGGTGGAGCATACCCTTTGGTGAGTACCTCCGGGCGAAAAGAAACTGTAGTTCAGAGGAAGCATACAAAAAGAACAAAGAGGAGATGTCACAGAGATTTCGAGCCATGCTCAAAATGGGTAAAAGAAGAGCTGATGAGATAGAAAGGAGTGAAGCACTATACAAAGCACCGAAGAGTAGACAATCGGAGACAGACTCACCCATAAGACTCATCACAACATACAACTCCCAATCTAATCAATTCAGCCAGATAATCAGAAAGAGATGGGACATCCGGACACAAGACAGAGTACTTAGAGAGAAACTGGGCTCACATCCAGCCATAACGTACAGGAAGGGCCCATCCATTAAGGATAAGATCATCAAGAGTCATATGGAACAATAGAAATTGACCTGGCTAGATAAACTGGGAGGATTTCACCGTTGTGGCAAATGCAAGGATGGCAGTCACAGTGAGAATGTGAAAGAGGTTACTCTATGGAGAACCAATAGGAAGTGGTACATCTGTAAGAAAATACAGTGTAGCACAGATTTTGTAGTCTATGCTATTACTTGCCCATGTGGCAACTGGTACATAGGCTCAACAACCTTTCCGGTTAGGAAACAAATACTTGAGCACTGGCGTGCTATTACCAATAAGGACTTTAGTTACAGCACGTCCAGACTTTCCACCAAGAACATATTGGGTATTGGACAAAGGCGAAATGCTTTGCCCTTGATACCATCCCTAAATATCCGAGAGGTGGAAACAGGATCCTAGCATTGCGTAGAACAGAATCCAGATTCATTTTGCAGGCTGGCAGTGTGGTTCTGTTTGGGATGAATAATGACGAAGAGATGCATGTGCATCTATAAATTTAATAGAATGAAGCCTCCTGTTGCACCTTTCAGAAACTAGAGTTCTTTTTATATTTGTCTAGATTTTATTTTGTTTGTAAGAATTATTATGTCTCTTATCCCATCCCTGTTATATTTTATTTTCTGTATCCCTTCACAATTGTGTAACGCATGTGCCAAGTGTTAAATGTCATTTTAAGAGGTGTAGACCTAGTTTTGACTTACTCTCCCTTGACCTTAAACACAGGGACTGTCCATTAATTGTACCCATGACCAATAATATTAGAAACCTAGTACTTGAATGAAAACATATGACTAACTCTCTTTTATCTCTGATTGTTTCCCTTAGATTGAACGTATGGAGTTTATGATCACCACCACTACCTTTATGAGCTACTAGCACGGAGTTTTAGGTGTTTGTTATCACAATCACGATCTCCTTTTCTAGACATGGGTCTGGGTAACGTTATACCTGTAACAATTCTTTGGATAAAATCTTGTGGTCTATGTTTTGGATGATTATTTGGATAATCTTTTGGATAATTTTCTTGGATATAATTTGGCTAGTATACCAGTATCATGAGTTAGGGTACTAAATCCTGGCTTTTTCTGCTCTCTCATTGAGCGACTGAGACGTATAAGAGACTTTATGGTGGGTACTTTAGCCTAAAGATTGTTCTGTATAAACATAACAAAGTTTCCGTTACCGTCATGCAAAGGGTCAGTGGGAGCAAAGCTAACGACATTCCTTTACTAATGGATATAAATATACTATTGCCGTATATATAAAAAATGACACCCCTTCATGCTTTATCGTGCACATTACGTTATGTCACTGTAATTATTTCTTTATTCATTAGTACTTAGTGATATAATTTCGTTTTGCTTGAGATGGTTATATGGTTCTATGCGATGTATAAATAACCTGAACTTTGAACTTAGGTCATGTGACCAAGAGCTGGATAGCTCGAAACGCGTCTTTTTGTTTGCCTGAATTAAATAATTTTTGACCAACTCGGATCGGTGTGGCTCGTGCTTGCAGTATTTGGTGAGCTTGTTGGTGAATATATATAAATATATATACATATATATATTTTCAGTGAATATATATATTCACTGAAAACAACCATAGGTTTCAGGGACATTATAGTTAGTTGGACATTTCACTCATACAAAAGCCTAGAAATTCCGCTGTTATATTTAGTTCAGCTAACTATAACTCGCGCCCCCACAATGCACTGCTGATGATGTCACATATTACATCATTCATAACATGGTCAGTGACATCACTGATGATATCTCAAAAGATATCACTGATGACATCATGCAGTGACTGTGAGTTTCCTTAAAGTTTAAATATGTATTACATATATATACTAAGGTGTATTGAAGAATGAGTAGGTGTATAAGTGTCTGGATGGAGGATTTAGTAAGTGTGTGACTGACTGTTTAAGTGAGTGATTACATGTGTCTTACTGAATGCATGGGTTAGTGACTAAACTGTGTGAATGTCTGTATCAGCATGTCTGTTGTTGTATAAGCTTCTGCATGGGTTGGTCAGTAGCTACATGAGTGTGTATATGGGTTTTTGATTGGTTGTCTGAGTATTTGTATGGGTGCCAGAGTGTGTGTGTGGGTGGGTGGGAGGTGGGTTTTTTTTCAGGTTCAAGAAGTCTTTATTCGATTAGTCAATCATAAAAGACAATAAAAAAATACAATATGTACATATTAAATAGTTAATACAAGTATTAAATCATTTACACACTAATCAGCTTCTTATACAAATATACAATTAGTAAAAATGAACACGTGGACAACCTACATCGACATGTTGCAGGAAACTATGCAGTCGCCATACGATTGTTTTTGATGAACCTGCTTCTAAGCACCCATGCCCACCCGAGAAATTTAGCCACCCCCACAACAATGAGGGGATCCAAGGTAGTTTTTAGCAATCTTGTAACTTCAACAGCCAGTCTGGTTCCTAGGTGCCTACACACAGGCTTTAGCCATTTGGCTCTGGGGGCAGAATATAAAGGGCACACATATAACAGATGTTCTAGGCTTTCCCTAATGCCTTGACAGTTAGGACAAAAGCCAGACCAATCTGTTCCCCATTTCCTTGTGAACTCCCCGATGGGAAGTGAACCGCATCTAAATTGGAAAAATAATTTGCGGTCCAGGGGTTTAGTAATAATGTCCCAAAACCCCTCTAACTTTGGTATGTCCTTGTGTACAAGAAACAAGCCAGTGAGGCTACTCGGGTTAGTTTCCGTGTACATATTCTGGGTCACCCAGTTCCAATAGCTTGATTTAAGATCCCTTTTGGAGGGAAAATTAGCTGACTCGGGCGAGGACCACAGATCACCAAAACCCAGGGCTAATAAGGTAGACTTGAGGTCTCTAAACCATCCAATATTAGAGGCACCAGGGCTGTTCTTGACCTCCAAACAGGCTTCTGCATAGTAATGGAGTTCTGGCGTAGTCCATAGACGGCGCCAGAAGGTGAGGGGACGGAGTCTTGCTTGGTCTACTACCGGGTAGCACCCTAGATCATAGAGGAGGGGAGTTATTGGAGTCGACTGTGGGAGCCCTGCTGCCAGTCTTAAAAACGTATTATGCGCATGTTTTAAAGAATCCAAATTACTGCCACCCCATAGTTCTGCACCATAAAGGATCGCTGGTAAAACCTTGCCACCATAGATCTTAACAAGCGGAGACATTGGCTTTGTAAATGACCCTTTATGCTCTTTAATCAGTGCTCCACCTAACTGTTTCTGTTTCATGGTCATTAGCTCAATCTGGTGAGTCCAGCTCAGAGTGTCACTAAAGGTGACACCCAGATAGGTGAAGTGTTTTGTTTGTTCCAGGGGGATATCCCCCAGGGTGACCCTGGCATTTATTAGCTTACGCCCCCTTAAAACCATAAATTTGGTTTTGGAGACATTCACCTCCAGCTCATGTTCGCTGCAGAAACTCTCGAACCTTGACAGTGCGTTCTGCAGGCCCTGCCTGGTGCGTGAAATCAGGAGAGTATCATCAGCGAACATGAGCAGGGGGATTCTCATGCCGGCCAAAGTTGGGGCATCCGTGGAAAAGTTGTCATAGTACTTGGTAACTCTGTTGATATAAAGAGAGAACAAGGTCGGTGCCAAAACACAACCTTGCCTGACACCCTTTGCCACTGGAAATTTCTCTGTCACCTCACCCGGTTTGCCCCATCGCACAAATGCGAATGTCTGAGCATGAAGATTCACTATAAGACGCACCAAAATGGGAGGCATCCCCATGTCCAGTAGGCAATTCCAGAGCCCGGCCCTCGGGACTAGGTCGAACGCGGATCGAAGATCCACGAAAGCAGCATATAAGTTGCCTTTGCCCAAGGTAACCGTCTTCCAGTGCAGAAGCATGAAACGAAACGCCTGATCCAGAGTACTCACACAGGGTCTAAACCCTGCTTGGAGAGGAGTAAGAATGTTAAATTCCTCAATCCAAGCCTGGACCCTTGACAGAACAAGGCGAGCAGTAATCTTCTGAACTGCATCTATTAAGCTGATCGGCCGGTAGTTCGAAGGAACCGACCGATCACCCTTCTTGAAGATGGGCAGTATTTCAGCGCCTGCCCAGGAGACAGGAACCCTAGCGCCCACAACCAGCGCATTTACTAAACGCACTAGGTAAGGTACCCATAGATCCTGGTCTTCTTGGAATAAATCCGCTGGGATGCAGTCCGGACCGGGCGCTTTGCCCCTAGGGATGGCATTCAGGACAGACTCTACCTCTTTGGCCGAAAACACAAGTGTGTCAGAAATAATCGGCCAGTGAATGGAGACCTGCGTGGAGCCTTGACAACTAAATTGTTCCTCAAAATATGACACCCATTTTTGTTGTTTAATGGATGCGGGGCTAGGGCGGTCGTCCTGAGACTGGCCCCACCTAAGGAGGTGCCAAAAGCGTTGAAAGTTCCTAGAGCCACAGGCCTCAGCAAGAAGGCACCACCGCTCATCGTCCCAAGCAGCTTTTGCCCGATGTTTGGCAACTTTGTACGCCTTCCTACAGGTTTTGATTAAGGCTGTGTTTTTTAGTTTCAAAGCCCTAAACAGTGAAATATGGGACTCACGGCAGGCATCGTTAAACCAGTTAGCTGGTTTCTTACCCATCCCCCTTCCCTTGTTAACCACAAATTTAACAAACAAGGTTTTTAGAGACATAAACAAGCTAGCATGGATATCTGTGATTGATGTGATCATCGTTTCCTGATTTACACATTTGTCAATTTCCAATATGGAATTTGATACCAGGCTTCTGATCTTGGCACGTGCTTCCAAATCTACAGAAACCTTTTGCCATCGCACCCTCCTCATGTCATTAGATAAAACCACAGCCTCTTGTACGGGATTAATCTGGTGGACAATCAGCCCTGCAAAACTCTGGTCCTTCAATTCCGCTAAAAGAGGTTCATGATCCTTTTCTGGACGTGGTTTGACTGTCATATCCAGAACTAAGTGCCACATTTTAATATCAACTAAGATATAATCAATGCGACTACTATGTCTGCCATTAAAGAAAGTGAAGTTGCCTACCCTATCGGAGCGTACGCATCCATTCAGGGCTCGCAGCCCCCAATTTAGACAAAGGCCTTTAATAAATGTGGCTGCTTGGGACCACTTGGAAATCGGAGGTAACTCAAGATGGGGAATCCCCCATGTCCGATCCTCGTCGTCGGTTAGTAGACCATCCTCAATGCCTAAGGGTTCAAAACAAGTGTTAAAATCCCCCATAACAATCACGTAACCAGTTAGTTGGGTGGAGCCCAAGAAGTCATCCAAACATGTAAGGGTGGATGACACACGGCCTCCCGCAATGCCTCTTGCATATACATTGACAAGCAGTATGTTTAGCCCGCTACATAGTTCCATTCTGATTATCAATATATCTGGACAATCAATAAAAACCTCCTTTACAGAAACACCTGCTACCTGACGTACCCAAATAGTGAGACCACCCATAGCCCTGCCTCTTTGGCCTCTAACTGCCGGTTTATCAAAATTCAGGAACCTGGAAAATAAACAGATTTAATTGCCCAGGTCTCCTGAAACGACCAAACATCGCCTAGTCGTATAAAATCAGCCCACTCAGGAATACAAGCGCAGGAGTCAATTCCAGCGATATTCCAGCATCCCAAAATGGTGCCCTTTCCGCATGGTTCATCACATATTTTAGTAATAACATTTGAGCAGGGTTCTTTAGTCAAGAGGGTGGATTCAACATATCCCACAACATCTGTAGACGGACCATCCATACTCAAACGCATTGACCCAACCAGGCTTGTTGACCCACTACTTGCTCCTGGAGTATTAACCTCAGTGGTATACATGGGAGTGGATAGCAAGGTTAATAGCTCCAACTCATCACTACAACCAATACAGTCCCCCACAGATTGATAAACTTGATCCACTGAGCTTTCAGCGACATAAGGAGGAGTACCCTCCAGACTGGTTAGCCCACTACTTGCTCCTGGGGTATTAACTTCAGTTGTGTGCATGGGGGTAGATAGCATGGTCAGTAGCTCCAACTCTTCCCTACAACCAATACTGCCCTCCACAGATTGAAAAACTTGATCCACTGGACTTTCAGCGACATGGGGAGGGGTACCCAGAACATCTTCCCCCCTCCAACACTCCAGATTAGAAACAACAACCCCAGATGAAAATGCTGGTCAATCATTGGTCGACAGCCATGATAATGGATCGTATAAATTTCTCAAGGGGATCTTCCAAAACTCCTTGGGCTGAGTAGCCACATTTGGAAAGGGGTGTGATGGGAAGAAACCTGAGTACTGCTGTGTCTGTATGGGGGCGGGTGGTATAGTGACCGGTGGGTACAGGGGCCCATTGGGGAATAAAGAGTCGGGTAAGACTGAAGGGCCCTTGGTCTGGGTATTAATCTTAGCCCAACCTGGCGTCTGATCAGGACAATTATAGTTAGATTGGATGTAGGAGCGATACTGCGCCTCCGGATTGAACTGAGAACCATGAAAGTTTGGAGTAAAGTTAGTCCATTTAAGGAGGCTATTAGTGTTTTTGCTATTAATAGCTGAAGGTTGATCTAGAGGTTTAATCAATGTCTCTGGGTAAAAATAAGTAAGATTTCTCCTTGAGATCCCACCCTCGTTACTTCCTACATACCAATCAGAGATATGGGATACAACTTTATGATCCCTAAAGTTGATAATAACTATATCCCCCTCTATGTCCTTGGGGCGTACCCCTACCCACCGACATCTTCTGACTGTTACAATGTCCCCATTTAAATGTGAAGGAAGGGGCCTATTTGTTTTCAGCCAAAAGATGACTTTGTTTTTTAGGCTGTCATAGTTTTCCCTATCCCCTTCCGCAACAGGGGGCACACCCGTCAAGACAATAACGTAGTTCGTAGAGTCCGGGGGCAAGTCAACATTTTTCTTATGTGGGAGGGGTCTACTAGTTTTGCCAGTGGGAATGGCGGATTTACTCGCCCCATTCCTTGGCTGAGACACAAGACCCTTCTCGGGTGGTTTATTATTAACTCCCACCCTGGGATTTGTTTTAGCACTACTTGCTGCTGGCGGGTGTTTGGCCACTGGAACCAGTGCTTTATTAGTTATAATAACCTTCTCAGTATTGGAAGCATTTTTAGTAGATCTGTTAGTAGAACTGATTACATTACCAGCACCCTGGGATGAACCGTGAGTTGGATTAGGTAGTCCCTTTACCTTGTCCGCGTTAGAAACATGGATAGGCTCAATGGTCGCCAGCAAGCGGTCCAATTTGTCCCCCAGTGTCCTAACACGTTCCAACACCGGAAGGATGTATGATTTAATAAGCTTCTCAATGTTGGCATAGGACACCTCCTGAACCCCTTCACTACATAATTCAATGGTTTCCAACCCCTGTGTGTCTAGGACCATAGGCGCTACGATGGGTGGTAGTGCCGACTCAGTTTTCCATTGAGATGATGTTGGTGTGGACGGCCGACCACTATGGCCTTTCCTTTTTACCCCCCTCTTCCTCCTCCTTTTCCTCGGGGGCGATTGCACAGCCCTTTTAACCTCAACAGGCTTGGCTCTACTATTACAACGACTCTTAGGTGGTATACCATCGCCTAGAGTTAGACCAACCAGAGAGGGAGTGGGCAACATGGAACGAGAATCCAAATCAATAAGATTGGTAGAGGGGATGTTTTTATCCACAAAACTAGAGTGATCAACCGGCGGGCAAACCAAATGTTCGCCGCTAGTGGCATTGACACAGAGCGGGGAGATGGTTGGAAATCTAAATATTCTTGGGGTTTGGTTAATGTCAGTAGCATCGGCCTCAATTGAGCTCAACCCATGAGCAACCATATCGTGGGTAGAATTTAAGACAGTTTGAGACTGCATTGAGATTTTCTTTATATGCTCAATTGATCGACGACGCTCTGCTCTTCTCTCGGCTAAAAGGAGGTCCTTATCTACTTCCTTGGAGGATTTTTTAAAAAATTTATCAAGTGGACCAAGAACCGAGTTGCCTACACCAGGGGGGGCAGAGTGACTCATGACAGAACCCAAAGACAGTAAATGGATAACAATACAATAAACATGCAACAATCACCAATACTAAATGTTGATAACCGGGCCCAGCCCGGCCTCCTGCGGCCCCGGACGGCCACAGACGGTCCCGCCCTTGTCCCGGGCTTGTCCCGCGCGCTCTCCCGCGCTGCGGGAGTACTAGTGGCTTAATATGGAGTGTGCACACAATAGGTGGAAGGGGTAGGAGGGGTCGGGGAGAGCGGCCCAGGTGTAGCTGTTCAGGGCTGGCGAGCGCTCCTGGAAAATGCAGTCCCAGATGACCACACGCACTCGCTCGCAGCCCCGAGAAAGAACTTCCCTCGGTATCCCCTTCAATGCGCTGCAGTCGAACACTCCTCCCGCAGCGGGACCCGCGGAGCGGGTTCCGCAAGAAGTAGGCTGATGGCAGGCAAATCCAAACGGGTAAGAGCAAAAACAGCAAGGCGTCCCACTCGCTAACTCAGCGAGAGCAATTAATAAAGGTTCGGTGGAAGGGTAGGAGGGGTCGGGGAGAGCGGCCCAGGTGTAGCTGTTCAGGGCTGGCGGGCGCTCCTGGGAAATGCAGTCCCAGATGACCACACGCACTCGCTCGCAGCCCCGAGAAAGAACTTCCCTCGGTATCCCCTTCAATGCGCTGCAGTCGAACACTCCTCCCGCAGCGGGACCCGCGGAGCAGGTTCCGCAAGAAGTAGGCTGATGGCAGGCAAATCCAAACGGGTAAGAGCAAAAACAGCAAGGCGTCCCACTCGCTAACTCAGCGAGAGCAATTAATAAAGGTTCGGTGGAAAGGTAGGAGGGGTCGGGGAGAGCGGCCCAGGTGTAGCTGTTCAGGGCTGGCGGGCGCTCCTGGGAAATGCAGTCCCAGATGACCACACGCACTCGCTCGCAGCCCCGAGAAAGAACTTCCCTCGGTATCCCCTTCAATGCGCTGCAGTCGAACACTCCTCCCGCAGCGGGACCCGCGGAGCGGGTTCCGCAAGAAGTAGGCTGATGGCAGGCAAATCCAAACGGGTAAGAGCAAAAACAGCAAGGCGTCCCACTCGCTAACTCAGCGAGAGCAATTAATAAAGGTTCGGTGGAAGGGTAGGAGGGGTCGGGGAGAGCGGCCCAGGTGTAGCTGTTCAGGGCTGGCGGGCGCTCCTGGGAAATGCAGTCCCAGATGACCACACGCACTCGCTCGCAGCCCCGAGAAAGAACTTCCCTCGGTATCCCCTTCAATGCGCTGCAGTCGAACACTCCTCCCGCAGCGGGACCCGCGGAGCGGGTTCCGCAAGAAGTAGGCTGATGGCAGGCAAATCCAAACGGGTAAGAGCAAAAACAGCAAGGCGTCCCACTCGCTAACTCAGCGAGAGCAATTAATAAAGGTTCGTTGGAAGGGTAGGAGGGGTCGGGGAGAGCGGCCCAGGTGTAGCTGTTCAGGGCTGGCGGGCGCTCCTGGGAAATGCAGTCCCAGATGACCACACGCACTCGCTCGCAGCCCCGAGAAAGAACTTCCCTCGGTATCCCCTTCAATGCGCTGCAGTCGAACACTCCTCCCGCAGCGGGACCCGCGGAGCGGGTTCCGCAAGAAGTAGGCTGATGGCAGGCAAATCCAAACGGGTAAGAGCAAAAACAGCAAGGCGTCCCACTCGCTAACTCAGCGAGAGCAATTAATAAAGGTTCGGTGGAAGGGTAGGAGGGGTCGGGGAGAGCGGCCCAGGTGTAGCTGTTCAGGGCTGGCGGGCGCTCCTGGGAAATGCAGTCCCAGATGGCCACACGCACTCGCTCGCAGCCCCGAGATAGAACTTCCCTCGGTATCCCCTTCAATGCGCTGCAGTCGAACACTCCTCCCGCAGCGGGACCCGCGGAGCGGGTTCCGCAAGAAGTAGGCTGATGGCAGGCAAATCCAAACGGGTAAGAGCAAAAACAGCAAGGCGTCCCACTCGCTAACTCAGCGAGAGCAATTAATAAAGGTTCGGTGGAAGGGTAGGAGGGGTCGGGGAGAGCGGCCCAGGTGTAGCTGTTCAGGGCTGGCGGGCGCTCCTGGGAAATGCAGTCCCAGATGACCACACGCACTCGCTCGCAGCCCCGAGAAAGAACTTCCCTCGGTATCCCCTTCAATGCGCTGCAGTCGAACACTCCTCCCGCAGCGGGACCCGCGGAGTGGGTTCCGCAAGAAGTAGGCTGATGGCAGGCAAATCCAAACGGGTAAGAGCAAAAACAGCAAGGCGTCCCACTCGCTAACTCAGCGAGAGCAATTAATAAAGGTTCGGTGGAAGGGTAGGAGGGGTCGGGGAGAGCGGCCCAGGTGTAGCTGTTCAGGGCTGGCGGGCGCTCCTGGGAAATGCAGTCCCAGATGACCACACGCACTCGCTCGCAGCCCCGAGAAAGAACTTCCCTCGGTATCCCCTTCAATGCGCTGCAGTCGAACACTCCTCCCGCAGCGGGACCCGCGGAGCGGGTTCCGCAAGAAGTAGGCTGATGGCAGGCAAATCCAAACGGGTAAGAGCAAAAACAGCAAGGTGGGAGGTGTGTTACTCTGTACATAGATGTTTGAGTGGTTGATTCACTGGGTGTATGGGTTCAAGAGTGCATGTGGAAACAGCTGTATGGGTGTGTGAATTTGTGTATGGGTGTGTTGGTGAGTGAATGGATGTCTCAGTGGTACATGTCCAAGTAACTACATATGTAAAAGGCAGTGTATGTGAGAGTTGGAGTATATAAACGACTACACATCAGAGGCAGTGATTGTGGGAGGGGCTGTATGGATGAGTGTGTACTTGTATCTGTGATTGTATAATAGAGTAAGTATGCATTTCTTTCTGTTTGAATAAGTGACGTGGTGGGTATATAATTGTGTAGGTCAGTAAATGGAAGTGTGACTATTTTATTGCATGACTGACTAGGTGTGTGAGTGGTGGTGTGTGAGTGTCTGCATAGGTGTATGAGGACATATAGTATTGTATTAATAAGTGACTGCATGTATGAGTGTTTATATGGCTGAATGAGTGGATGTGTGTGTGACCTAGCAATTAGTGAGTGTGTATGCAGTTATTGATATTGGTGTGTCGATTGTTTTAAAAATGGTAGTCTGTATTTTACAGTGGGTGTATCAAAGATTATATTAGAGTGTGAGGAGGTGCATCAGATTTTCACACGGATGATGTCATCAGTGATGTCATTTGAGATGTTATCAGTGATGTCACTGACCGTGTCATGAATGATGTAATATGATGTGTGTGATTGTGAGAGTGGCTGTATGGATGGGTATGTGCTTGCATCAGTTATTGTATAAGAGCAAAATAATGTGCCAGTATTTGTATGAGTAATTGAGCTGGTGTGTGTATAACTGTATAGGTGAGTAAATGGCTGTGTGATTATTTATTTGCATGACTGACTGGGTGTGTGAGTACCTCTATGGATGAGTGGCGGTGTGGGAGTGTCTATATAGGTGTATGAGTGCATATGATAGTCCTGTACTGAGTGACCATAAGTATGAGTGGGTATGTAGTTATAGGTGTTGGAGTATCTATGGTTTTGAGAATGGCAGTCTGTAATTTAGAGTGGGTGTATCAAATGTTATATAAGGCTGTGAGAAGATGCATCAAATTATCACATGGAAGATGTCATCAGTGATGTCATCAGTGATGTCACTGACCATGTCATGAGTGATGTGATATGTGACGTCATCAGCAGTGCATTACGGGGGCACAAGATATAGTTAGCTGAACAAACTATAATGGGGCAATTTCTCTGGTTTTGTACAAGTGAAATGTCCAACTAACTATAACTTTTCCTAAAACCTATGGTTTTTCTGTGAATTTCTAAGGTTTCTTTAAATGCTAATTTCTAACTATAAAATGCCTGAAACCTATGTTTTTTAAGTGAATTTCAAAGGTTTTTTAAATGCTAGTTTCTAACTATGCCTACAGAGGTAGGACATGTGTAGAAAGAAGAAAGAAAAACGCACAAAAAGAGGCAAAGGAAATGCAGAAGGAATCAACAGAAGTCCACAAAGACAAAAAAAAGTGCAGGAAGAAGCAAGACATGTGCAGAAAGAACAAACAGAGGAGCAGAAAGACGCCTTGTTGCAAAATCATCCTGTGCCCATAACTCTTTTAGACGGGTACTGGTGGTAATTGACTCTGACTAACCAGGCCTAGAACCAGTGCTATGCTAAAAGACACTTAGAATACAGTGAAAACACCTACATACACTAGGGAACACTATGCGTTGGGGTGCCCCTCTGATTAGCATGACCTCCAAACTCCCTCAGGACTAAATCCGACTTACTCCCCCATCCCGTGGTCTGCCACGAGGCACATTTGCAGAGTAGTAGAGAAATGGGGCCATGGCCTCCGAAGGCGTCTTACCAATCCCACTGTGTGGGACTTACTGGAGGTAAAAGAGGAGTTGTTGGCCCCAAAGAAAATCCTTGGGGCCAACTTTCCAAACTATATAATGATGTAGTGATATGTTTGATGTTGCACATGTGGAAAAAGTCTTTCATTTCATGTGACGTGAGTTGAAAACCATTGTCGGTAACAATGATCTCAGGAGATCCCTCACATGCAAAAATTTCTTTTAAAAATGTAATAATGACCTGAGAAGAAGCACTAGTAACAAACTTAACTTCTGGCCACTTCAAGTGGTAATCCACCAGCACAAAACGAGCATTCATAGGTAAATTTTTAAAAGGTCCCGAAACATCAAAAGCTCCTTTTTGCCAAGGATAAATGGGCCATGACACAGGTTTAAGAGGAGCAGAGGCAACTTGAAGCATTTTATCACTGCTTATGCATTCTGAGCATTCTCTAAAATATCTGTCCACCATTTTGTCTAACCCAGGCCACCAGAAATTGGCTCTGATCAAGCGTTTCATGGAAGACATTCCCATATGTCCTTGATGAGAAATGGATACAATCATACCTTGTATGGAAACAGGAGGAATAATCTTACCTCCTTTGAACAGTAACCCTCCACTTTCTTCAATTTGAGCCGAAACATGACAGAAAGGAGCAATATCAGCAGAAGCACCTTTTTCCTTTGGCCATCCATCTCTCACAAACTTAACAATCTGCTGACATCATTACTCGTCTCCATAGTCCACTCACTTTCCCACAAACTTACAAATTCATTTGAAATGAAATCCTTAATAGTAGCAATCATATCTACATCTTGCTCAATAGAAGCAATAGACTCTTCAGTACATGGCAATCTTGAAAGAAAATCTGCAGTGACATTACTTCTGCCAGGAACACATACCACATCAAAATCATACTCTTGTAAACGGGAAGTAAGACGTGCTATCCGTGCAGTCAAATTCCATCCTCCTCCAGGAGACAGAATACCAACAAGGGGTTTATGATATTTTCTGAGCGTAAATCTATTGCCCGAAACATAGTTTTGAAAATGTTCAATAGCCCATATGCAGGCTAATAACTCCCTCTCAATAACCGCATATCTTCTTTCAGTGGCTGATAAAGTTTTTGAGGCATAGGCTACACACCATTCATCCTTACCTGACTTCTGGCTAAGAACACCCCCGAGTCCATACAGACTGGCATCCACAGTAATGATGCATCTTTTATTGAGACAAAAGGATTTCAGCGTAGGGGCATTAATAATTTCTTTTTTAATCTGTCTGAAAGCAGCATCACACTTTGCCGACCAAATAAACTCAGAAGATTTTCTAGTTAACTCTCTGAGAGGCTCCATATTGGTAGCAAAATGCTGTATAAATTTTCTATAATACTCGCAGAGGCCCGCAAAAGAGAGCAGTTTCTACTTATTATCTGGGTCCGGAGCATTTACAATAGCATCGACTAAAGCTTTCCGAGGCACAACCCCTTCACTGGACAAAGTGTAACCTAGATACTCTACTGACTCACAAAAAAACCTATATTTACCTGTTTTGAGAGTAAGACCAAACTTTCTCAATCTAGAACACACTTCCTTAAGATGATTAAAGTGTTCATCATTATTTTTAGAAAAAATGAGAATATCATCTTGGAAGCACTTAACATACAACCTTAAGTCTTTGAAGATATGATACATCCCCCTTTGAAACACAGAAGCAGCCGAAGCTAAGCCAAAGGGCATTCTTTTAAACTGAAAAAGACCATGAGGAGTTATAAAAGCCATGTAGTGTTTTTAATCATCAGTAAGTTCTATTTGGTGGTAAGCAGAATGGAGATCGAGAGTAGAGAAAACTCGAGCACCATCCAACATACAAACCATTTCATTAATGTTAGGTAGGGGATGACAAAGTGTAACTAAGTTTGTATTCAATGCTCTCAAATCAATACATAACCTAATACTTTTATCAGGTTTTTGGGCTAAAACAACATGAGATACCCACTAAGACGATTCCACTTCTTCGATGATGTTATCCTTGACCATGGTATCTAACATTTCTTTTAAATTCTGTACTTATACTGAGGGGAACTCCTCTTCATTTTTGTTTAACCGGAACAGAACCCTCTTTGACCTTAATTCTATAGCTAAAACCCTTGAGTTTGCCAAGATTGTCAGAAAAAACTTGAGGATATAAATCTGTAATCTCTGTAATAGGTGATGACAGTGCAAGAATAGAACAGGCTCTTTGTTCCTTGGGTTCAAAATAATATTCAACTTAGCTTTATCACGCCAACCTAAGACATTTACACCTTTAACTGATATATAAAGTTTGATATTGGCTGAGTTACCTTTGAAAATAATAGGAACTTCTTTGAATCCCATAAAGTCAATTTTGGAACCATCAAAATTATAAGCAATAATATCAGGTTCACACAACAAATCAAAATCAATACGTTCTCCTAATGATTCTAAACAATAATCACGTGTGATTATAGTCCAAGGAGACCCTGAATCTGCCATTAGTTCCAATTCCTTCCCCAAGATGTCAACAAGACATTTGGGAGAACAAATGTTATCAGTTTCGGATAAATCAAACAAATTTTGAATTGAAACTACAATGCCAGACTCAAGACTATTCTGAATACCATCATCAGAAGATACATCCCGGGAAATATAAGAAACCTTTCCTCTATTATAGTTAGTAGATGTAGAAGGAGATTTCTTGGAATCAAAAATAGATCTAGAAACATTTTTACACATTTTTGAAAAATGTCCTGCACGTCCACATTTACCACATTCTTTACCAATGGCAGGACAATGTGGAAACAAAGCTACGTGATCAGGATTCCCACACCTATAACAATAGAATTGTTTGGATTTCTTTTCACCTCTGTTATAAGAATAATCCTTAGATTTAACAGGGTTGACAACATTGACTTCATAAGGGGCACTCGCTTTAGTTTCTTTACTGAGAGATTTGATCCATTTATCAGATTGTTCCAATGCTTTAGCAGTACTAATTAACCCTGGGCGTAGTGGGCGTAGTGGGGCTCCGCGGAGCTACGCGGAGTGGGCGAGAAGCTACGCCCACTCCCGCACTCCGCGTAGCCCCACTACGCACCTCCCTCCCGCTCTCCTCTACATACATTATTTAAGCAAAATACCCTTAATAAAACAATTTTAAAGCACTTACCGTGTCCGGGGCTCCCTCTTGGAATCGCGTCGTCATGGATACCAATGCGCATGTGCGGGCGGCCGCGCATGCGCATTGGTATCTATGAAGGGACGCTATTCCAAGAGGGAGCCCCGGACGAGCCCCGGACACGGTAAGTGCTTTAAAATTGTTTTATTAAGGGTAGTTTGCTTAAATAATGTATGTAGGGGAGGGTGGGAGGGAGGCGGGTGGCGGCCGACTCGGCTACACACACGGAGTGGGCGTAGTGTTGCCGGCTACGCTGTCTACGCAAAATGCGTAGGAGGCAACACTACGCCTACTCCGTGGGCGTAGCCGATTCGGACGCCCAGGCTTAGTACTAATAGCTGTTTCTTAACTAGAATCACCCAGTATCCAAAGCTGTTCCTGGACTTTCTTACTCTTTACATGCACGATAATCTGATCTCTGATCATTTCGTCAGTCATTAAACCAAAATTACAATGTAAAGACAATGCACGAAGAGCAGTAAGAAATTCATCAAAACTTTCAGAATCATCTTGACCTCTGGTATAAAATTTGAATCTATTAAGTGCTACACTAGTCGTAGGTTTGAATCTACCTTCAATACGTAAAATTGCCTCATCATATACATTGTAATCACCACCGGATCTTACTGGAGGAAGAGTTCTGTAAACCAATTGTCCTTCTGAACCTAAACAATGGAGAAAAATATTTTTTCCTTTCTGCTGACATACGGCCTCCATCCATAGCTTTGAGATAAGTAAAAAACGTCTCCCTTCCATCTTGTCCAGGGTATTGGTGGTTCACCTTTCGATTGTAAAAATTTAGAAGGTGGATCAAATTGCATTGTGACCACACAGGTAAAAAATAATAAAATCAGAAAAAAATATATATAGTACACAATGGTAGACAAGTTCCTTAGACACAAATGGAATTAAATATAAAATGAATGTGTCTATCACTGAAGCAATAGGTTGATATTACAAAGTAAAGAAAGTAAATAAGTTGTCCCACAGGTAACAAAAGTGTACTAGTAACGTTTAAATAGAAATAGCATATAACATGTATAACAATACTTGGAAACCAAATACTATCTGAGTACCTCCACTATTGTAAAATACAGTAAGATCCTCTGGTAGTAACAGAGTTTGAATGTAGAACCTCGTGGTAGTAAAGAAACTTAAATGCACAATATGAATAGTACAGGTTTATAGGAATTAAATAAAATTCCAAGAAATAACGATGACATAAGCACTAGAATATCGTTGTGTTGAAGTTTAATGCCAAGCGATGTACTTCAGTAGAAATGTACATGAATCCACTCTCCACAGCTTCGATATGATCGGTAATAAAAAAAAACAAGCGTTGTTGAATAGACTTCTTTCAAAATGGCCGCCGGCGTGATGACGCAGGGCGTGACCAATAAGAGAAGAGGAAAGCAGAAGAAGCGTCAGGGGCTGTTGCAAAGGAAACCGCTGTGCCGAAGTCCGAGAGACTTCACAGCCGGTATCTAAGCAACGAGTCTGATGTCAGTTGGCTCCTCAAAGATGATGAAAACACATAAAAATCAAGCAAATCTGGAGGAAAACAGCCAAATCCACGGAGTTTTCAGAAAATGCCAGCACAGATCTTCCGACATCCGTTTCACTCCTCCGGCATCCAGAAGAGACTGAAAATGCCCGCAAAGCGCTGCAACGTCGAGCAAGTGCAAAGAAGGTTCCATAAAAGCAGGAATCAGTCATCAGGCCCTCACCAGCATAATGGCGGAAAAGAGCAGCAGACAATTAAAAACACAGCGGGTTCACACGAAAACGCCACAGCACCTGTGCCTCAAGGTAAACATAGCAAGTGAAGTCCTCGGTCCTCGTCGCCAAATGTAAAGTTCAAAATCCAGAATCGGGTAAAATTAAAAGATTTATTTGAAGTTGTACAGAAGTGAGGCACAGTATGTCCAATAGGTTTGAAAAAAATATACAACTGCCTAGCCTGGAACATGGAATGAAAGTTGTACAACGCAGGTACAGCATTCCATGTTCCAGTCAGGACAGTACATGTATTAAATAATAACAATAAAGAAAAATGCCGCAAGGTGTAAAAAGGAGCGTGGCCTGGCCCACCTCACTGCAGCGCAGTAACGCTTACTGAAACACCTGGTGGGCTAGTTGGCCCCCAGGGGCCCCCAGGATTGAAAGGAAATTAATTCCCCAGCTTAAAAGGTGTCTCAGGGCGTTTGCACACATGTCACCTCAGACCCCCCCCCTTCCTTAACTACTGTGCAAACATGCCCTGTGGTGCGTTTTAAGTTACGGGATAAAGTCCCCCTGAATCCTTAGGGTCATCATCATCATTCTTTATCTCACTGCGCCACCCCAGTTGAGACATGGCCATATGCAAATCAGTCAGACCCTGTGCCTCATGGGAACAGTCCAGCCTGAAATGCCAAGCCTTGTCTTCCCTGGACTGAGAACAAGCATCCTGGGACCAGTTTCTGGCTAATCAGCCGTCATCAGCCAGGCTAGCTTGTATCCAGTGGCACAGTGAGCAAGGGACCCAGGTCTGGGCATACCCTGCCAACTTAGGGCCAACAAAGCAAAACCAAAGGGGATGATGGACGAAGTGTTGAACATTGCAAGCACTCACCCCCAGTCAACTTATCTGGGTTTAATCCATCATCATTCTTTAGCTCACTCCGCCACCCCAGTTCAGACATTGCCATATGCAAATCAGTCTGACCCTGTGCCTCATGGTAACAGTCCAGTCCGAACTGCCAAGCCATGTCTTCCCTGGACCGGAAACAAGCATCCTGGGACCGGTTTCTGGCTAATCAGCCGCCATCAGCCAAGCTAGCTTGTATCCAGTGGCAAAGTAAGCGAGGGACCCACATCTGGGCATACCCTGCCAAATTGGGGCGAACAAAGCAAAACCAAAGGGGATGATGGACGGAGTGTTGAACATTGCAAACACTCACCCCCAGTCAACTGATCTGGGTTTAATCCATCATCATTATTTAGCTCACTCCGCCACCCCATTTCAGACATGGCCATATGCAAATCAGTCTGACCTTGTGCCTCATGGAACAGTCCAGCCCGAACTGCCAAGCCATGTCTTCCCTGGACCGGAAACAAGCATCCTGGGATCGGTTTCTGGCTAATCAGCCATCATCAGCCAGGCTAGCTTGTATCTAGTGACTTTTCTTAAGGACAATAGGTAAAGTATTTATGCAGCACTCAAACACTAATAAAGTGAAAACACAGAAAACGAAAAATCTCAAACCAATTTAGAAAAATGTTGTTTATTTTAATTAATAAAATCAAAACTTGACCTGTTGTTTCTAAAGTTTCATGTAAAAATAAAGACCAAAAAGCTGATTGAATCCACACACAACAAATGAATAATGTGTCTAGGTATTAGATAGTGCACAAAACCAAAGGGTACTCCCCTCTATACTCCCCAATAACAGGAACAAATCCTACAACAATATTCAATGCAATAAGTTTCAGCACTATGTACAATAATATTGGCATATCATATCAGAGTTCAAGGAACAGTAACGCATAAATAAACGTCCAGATCCAGGGTTTATGTTTCGTGACAACGTTTTTTTCTTTATTTTTCACAACAGATTTTCTCTTTAAAATTCCATATGTCATAGCCAACGCGTTTCATCTCCAAAGAGACTTCTTCAGGGCTATTGGGAAAATACACATAAATATAGTTTTAAAAACTGAGCCCAAACTCATCAATAACATTTACATGAACTCAGACATATTAATGTATTATGTGTGCTTAATCGTTTAAAAGTATTGAATCGGGTTCGACTAAAGTTAGAAATTTTATTTTAAATATAAATTCATAAATAAATGATGTGACTGATATAGCTACATATTGTGGCTCTTTATATATATAGATAATGAAGTGACATAATTCATGATATACAGAAATGTATTTACAGACAACATGGAGGAACGTGCTTTTAAAGATGGTCGCTATTGTTACCAAATCATTTAAGATAATTGTCGTTCCCATGACAAAGTCCTAATGGGACATATGTAATTCGTCTCTAACTTTCAACTTGTAATGTGGGAGATTTATACTCTATGCTCCATTTTTTACAGGCCTTTTGTGAACGAACATACTTATGGGTGTTCGTTTGTAATTAATATTGTGTTGTGAATGAGATAGAATATTTGAATTCGCTTGGACAGGCACTTATTTTATTACACAGAGGCAGAGTTATATAGCCTCTTTTCCTGCATACGTAAGGGCTACAGTGCGCTACCGTTTTAAAATTGACTGTGCTTGCCAGTTCATCCACAATGGCTTACATCTTTACCAAGATGGCCGCTGCTGTAGTACAAATATCTGTATGAAATTGGTGCACTAAGACCGAATTTTCTTAACATTTACAGTAGCATCTTTGCACTGTTTTATTGAATAATTTTCAGATTTACGGATAGTGGGCACGTATACATGTGCAGTCACTAGTGATATCAAGACTGCTGCAACCAAAAGTTGTATGACATCTGTGCATTTTGCCTGATCTTTTTTGACGTTTTCTACAGTATCTAAGCACGGTTATACTGAATAAGTCTACATTTATGGACAATTGATGTCATTGCACACACAGTTATTAGCTGAGTCTGCAACTAAATGTCTGCAGATCTTAAAAGTTATTTAATTTTTGATGCTTTAACTATTAGAAAACATAGCATACCTAATCTTGTACTGACCTCCCTGGTTTTCTGCTTTTCACTATGGAAGTAATTTTTTAAGATTATGATGGGGAATAGATTGCCATGCATACATGACTTCTTTGAATTAGAGATAGAGGATCCAAACTCGAAATCAAGTTAGACATGGTGTATGCAGATTAAACAGTTCTGTGAATGTACTTTTCTATTTATAAATAAATGAAAGAAAAACGAAAAACAGAAGATATATGTTATATATACAAACATTTATATCAAATCCAAAAGGATGAGATATTCTTTTATATCTTTTATGTCTACTATTTCAGAGTATTTGACATCTATAGATATCCCATGACTACTGGATTTGAAACCTTACGATCACTTAAGGAATACATTGTATGTCATACGTTGAAGATATGGTTTTTTTATCATTATCACAAGAATAATTGTATGAAACCCCTTTTTTCTTGTTGTGACATACCTTACTATTGTTCTTGTTCTCAACAAATGTCGTTAATTATCCAATTTGACGATCATGATCATATGAATAAGCTTATAGATAAATATTGACTTTTGACTGTATTAAAACATGATTCTTGTATACTTCATGGATGTTGCTTATAGGCTGTAGCTAGAAGGAAGTAATTATACATATGTTCGTTAAAATGTAAGTCTGTAGTAACGATTGTCTTAGTTCATGTAATTGTAATTGATGAGTTTAGGGTCAGTTTTTAAAACTATATTTAGGTATATTTTCCCAATAGCCCTGAAGAAGTCTCTTTTGAGACGAAACGTGTTGGCTATGATATATGGAATTTTAAAGAGAAAATCTGTTTGTGAAAAATAAAGAGAAAAACTTTGTCAAGAAACATACACCCTGGATCTGGACGCTTCTTTATGCGTTACTGTTCCTTGAACTCTGATATGATATGCCAATATTATTGTATATAGTGCTGAAACTTATTGCATTGAATATTCATGTAAAAATAGTGCCAACCACTGGTATCTTGTCTCATTGGACCAGGACAAAGTCACAGATTTATGCAGCCCATGGTGGAAAATGGGCTGTGTACAGGAAGAACATCGGTCCAAAGGAAGTTATACCATCTGACTTCAGTGTGGAGTCTGCCATTGCTGACCTGTGGAGAGCTGCATCACTCAGCATCTGATCTGGGGAATCCTTTGATTAGGAGAAGTGTGGCTCTGAAGGCTCTGCATCACTCTGTGTCAGAAGGGATGAAGCTTTCAAGTGGGAGCTTTGCACTCTGCAGTACTCAGCATCACTCTGAGTCAGATTCTGGGGAATACTTTGGGTAAGAGCAGTGCTGCACTGCTGGGCTCTGCGTCTCTCTGTGTCAGATCAGTTGGGCAGGGAGAACTAACTCCAGGCAAGGATCCAGGACCTTGATGACAGCACTTGAGGGCAGGACTTACTCCCACAAAGGCCTTCAGAGGGAACGAGGTCGGGTCCAGTTGGGCCTGGTCAACCAGGAAGTAGGAAAGGACTCTGGAACTTGTTGTATCTCTGTAGTTTACACAGAGGGTCAGCCCACTGACCCTTGGAGACATTTCTGGAGTCCTGGCTTCAAGGCAAAGAGGATCACTCTTTGTTCAGGCTTCAGATAGTATGGCAGCCTTCTTCCGAGTTTTCACAGTTCCAGGAGTGTTCTAATTACAGGTTCTGGTGCTGTCCTTTTTATACCCAAGGCCTGCTGGCGGTTAGAAGATACTCATATTATCTACCTCTATAACTGGTCCTGGTCAGTTCCTCACTTTCATCTGGGTTTGTCTCCAGACTGGCTAGTGAAACAGAAGGAGGACCAGGCCTGGTGTTAGGTTTTTCTGTGTAAGTCATGGCAGGCTCCTTTGAAGTGTAATCAGGAAAGGGGCAAAGCTTCTTCCCAATCATCCTGTCAGGGAGACCCTCACCTCACTACATTCAGGCCCTTTGTCCACAGCCTGGGCGGAGTACACATAACACCACTGGAGAGATATTAACAGTCAGGTCACCCTGGACACTTGCAGAAAGGCACATTTGACTTAGGCAGGAAAAGAAAAATTATAAAAGTGCAATTTTTGACACAGTAATTTAAAATCTGACTTGAGCATTAGGATCAAGAGGTGCACCGGATCAGTCACTGCAAAGTAGAAGAGGACCCCATCTGAAGCTTTGCAGTGGCCCAGTCTCAATAGGTGTGCACCATGAGTATGGCCTACGTGGATTCTAGGATTTAAAATCACATTTTAGTTAAATGTTTTTTCAATAGTTGGTCCATGCATGATAGTTTTTTTGCCTTTGCATGTGATGACTAATAAATAAGTGTCTGTGTTTTACTACTCTTCAGATAACTTATTTAATAGTGTGTCAGGTCATTTTCCAAAGGTCTCTACATATTTAAAGCCCAGTTAAATACCTCTAAGAACCACAGGGTTGTCCCCAGTCTATGGAAACACATTCGATCAATCATTGTTAAGGGGTGGGGGCAGTGAAGAATATCAAAAATCTGTTGGTACCCAGCAACAATGTTTTTCATGTTTTTTTTTTTTTTTTTTTTTTTAGGGGGAGGAGCCTAGCCTGCAGCCGTGATGGCCGCCTAGTCTCTCGGCTCCCCCGACCCTTGTGCCTTTCCTCACAATCCTGCCGCATATCCTGTACCTCCACACGACAAGTGCTCCCGTGAAATGCTCCTGAACACGTCGATGTGCTTCCCGGCGCAATACGAGCATTACCGGTGGTGAGACGTCCCTGCGCTCTTCCCGGCCCTCCGAGGGATCGCAGCCGGGCCATAGCCTGTGGGTACGGCCGGAAGCGTACACAACAACAGCGGCCGCCGTGGTGGAGGAGGAGCCGGTCGGCCGGAGTCGCGTTGGTGAGCTGGCCTTATCGCTGCTGCAGCCACGAACTGCAACGCTTCCCTCCGCTCGGCGACCCTATGCGCCTGGATACATTGTAACGGCGCAACCACATTGTATCCTTGCCCAGCTTGGAGGTGCCCGGTCTGTCTCTTTGTTGCTCTACCCCGGTGGCGGACGCCATTTTCCGCTTCGTGCACCCAGCGCCTGCAGGCGGAGTTCTCTCCTCATTTCGGGGGCTGACTGTTGGCCGGCATTACTACAGATGGGGCTGTTTCTTGATCGGCTGTCCCCATGTTTCTATCCCAGCGGTGCTTCGCTGAGCCTCTGCAGACCTGTTCTAAGTCGATGGCTGCGAATGGTGACTTGCTTTCTGAAGGGCTCTGCTGCCGTTCGCCCTGGGCGGGGGACATTGCTGCATCCTCCTTTCCGGATGCACCGCTGGGGCCTCGTGATGTGTTGGCTGCTTTGGAGGATCTTCTGGTTTACTTTCGTGACACTGCCCGAGGATTGGGGGACCGGCTTGCTGCGATTTCTCCGGCTGGCAGTGGTTGCCTTCCAGTGCTGCCCACTACGCCACATCCTCCACTTGTTTACGGTGGATTGTCTATCCTGGAGCGTGTGGAGGCGATAGTTGGTCAGACCTCAGTTTCCGCTGCAGGGCTCTCCGTGGTTGATTCGAAGAGGTCTAGCACTGATGATCTTTCTCTATGGCGGTTACATCTGCTTCGGACGCCATTTTTTCCATTTCCTTTGTCTTCTGATGGCGGGCCGCTTCGCTTCTTCCTGGATTTGATGCCCTTGTCCTGGCCTGCTGCTACGGTTGAATTGTTGCTTGGTCTTGCTTCCCACTGTACCGTCTTCGGGCAAGCAGCAGTGGCTTCTCTTGACTTTTGTGTTCGACCTCCCAGCCGGTGTGACTCATTTCAAGTGCCTCGCCTTCGGCGGTGGATCTCGCAGTTTCCCTCTCCGTCCACGTTGACTTTTTTAGCCCTGGACTCTGCTCTCATGCTGGATCGTAGGGGACAGGGCTGAGGATGTTTCTCCTTTTTCTGTTGCACCCTGCTGTGTGTATTGCTGGGGCTGTGCTGGACAATTGTTGTAGGTAAAGGTTAATTAGGTGCTGGGTCGGGGTCCGGGGTTGGGTGGCCGCGGGAAAAAGTATTGATTGTTTTGGTAATTTCTCTGGCCCTCCTCCGGTCTTATGTGCTTTCTTTTTCCTTCTTTTTCTTTCTTCTGAATTTCGGGTACTCTTTTGGGGCGACAGACACCTGCTAGGGGGGGGGTAAGCCGTAGCCTCTGCATGCGTGTAGGGTGGGGGGTGTGTGGGGGGGTTTTTCTTTGCTCGTTTTAGTTCCTATGGGCCTTTCTTTTTTTCTTTTTCCTTTTTTTATTCTTTTCTTCTCCTATTTTCTCGGGTCATGGGGTGAATTGGGAGATGTGGGTAGTGGCTGGGGTGTATTATACGATGTGTGCTCGTCATCTATCCTGATCTACTCGCCTCCAGCCGTTTGTTTTGTGAATAATGTTTGCCGATTTCTCTGAAAACCACTGCCCGCTTCGGTCCTGGATGTATTGTTTGGACTCAGATCCTTTTTGACTTTCCTTGCTTTGGACACATTTAAAACCTTAAAAAATTAAAACCTTCACTTATCCTGCTTCTCGGCAGCGCACTTATTTATACTGCAATTTGTATTACTCGTGCTTGCTTGGCCACGCTGCTGAGTCTCATCCTTGCCTGCTATTGTGCTTTAACTGTTGTCGAGGCCGGCCTGTGGGTTGTAGGCCCGTATTTGTTGATTATATTACCTAATAAAGGTTTTCAAAAAAAAATAAAAAAAAAAACAATGTTTTTCATGCATTTACATTTAATACGGCCTATCAATACTGCTGTTTGAAGTCCCATTATACCTCAACACTTTTTCAGTAGTCAGGTATGACCAAGTTTCACTCACTGCAGTACTACTTGTTTAAATATAATATGAGTGATTGCCTCATCTGCACTCTCTAATTGCAGAGCACTGGCTGACATTGGCTCTCCTATTAAATGGGTGTCTCTAGTTAGTACAGGGAAACACCATATAATTGTAAGCATTGGGGAGAAATAAAGACTGCAACATCATTCACAGTCTCCCCATAGGCCAGCCAGCACCTCTGCTGCGCATATAGACACACATGATTTGCTCAACTCATGAACAGCAGTAAAATCATCCTCACTGATACTCCAGTTCTCATCCACATATCGAGTTTCTGTTCTCTGCAGCATCTGGGTTATGCCTTTCATGGACTGCTAGCCATCTCTCTTCAATCTTTCCACAACTGTGGATATCTTTTTTAAATTGTGTATGCATGACTTGATTGACACAGAAGTGTTCGGCTCAGTCAGCCCTCTGAAGAGGGGATCATAAGGCTTGCAGAGCTTTCACTAGATTTTCCCTGAAGAGCGTCAGTCAGTGGAATCTATCCATTAAGGGCCTCCTTAGATAGGACCAAACTGCTCTCAGTGGACAAGCCCACACTGGCTGGAACTGAATGGGAATCACAAATGGGACCCACTACTCTTTGGCAGCCCTTGAGGAACATTAAATCCACGTAAGGGAACACAAACTGTCTTTTAATCAGGATCATGCTACCTAAGCCAATAAACCAGACCAGCGTAGGACTGCTCCTGACCTATTTTATCTCACCTACCTGTGCACTACCCAGCCCTCACGCACCCAACGGCTTCTTCAAAAGACCCCTGACAAAGAGCACCGTTTACCGGAGCCCGTCAGGCATTGCAACGCTGGCCCGACGAGGAGCAAGGCCCAATGATGAAGTATAACATCCTCCGGGGTGTGTGAGGGCATCACGAAGAAAGACCTCCCTTTCCCCTATCGTCTAGTTGGGAACTGCACACCCTGCTGATTCTAATTTTCCATGTGTATCATGCATATGTGTGTATTCGACAAGTATACAGTCAAAATGTACACACATGCATTGATAGATATGGAAATTCGTTGCCCAAAACTGCAAGAGTGCCGCAGCCACACCGCTGGCCCCGCAGTAAACTTGTAATATGGTGGTCGGAAGACCGCCAGAGCTGCAGTCTCCTGGCAGTCGTGGACACCGTCCTTTGGCGGTCAGACTGCAAAACTCGCAACAAGTCCCTCAGCCTGGTCTACCCTCTAGGTCTCTCTAAGAACAAGGGAAAAACTTTCATTCTTCTGCCTTTCATCATTTTCTTGCTTAGCAGCTTTTCAGGTATACTTTATGCAGACTAAAATCAAGAGATCTCAGTCTGACAATTGCTTCGTGTTTTACATACTAGTGGTATACTTTTTAAAATGATCATTATTCATTTTCAGCACCACTGAGTTGGTTAATACTAAAACCAATTTATACCACACCTAAAAATTGAAGACTCTCACAATGTGTTTTTTTTTTTAAAGCAAGGTTGTTAGTAGGGTGGTTATTAGTATTGTTATTATTAGTGTTCTAGTTGTTACTGTTGTTTTGGTCGGTGTTATTATTTTGTGCATAGTTAATCATAATCTTAGGACCATCTTATAGTTAATCACACACCCACTCTTATTCAGATTTCTAAATTACTTACTTCACTGAAAATAAGCCCTCATTAGAACTCTGTTAAAACAAAGATGTAAGGATGTTTGCTTTGCACTCAAACTAGTTTTTTTCTGAGTTTGTGTTAATGGAACTAGGATGCAATAGTTAGTCTCCACATTGCACCAGTGTAGTGTAGCTCCTATTTTCCCAATAGGCTCTGCGCATTGGAATAATACCTACAGCAGTAAAGGCCTATACCAGACGTTAACTAGGTCTACTACTGTCGATACTAGACTTAATTTTTGGGTTTGCCAGCTAAGCTCAGAGTTCGCTAGAAACTTTCTCGAATGTTCAAGGAAGGAATTAACTCCCCTGATTAGACAAGAAGGGATTTAGTTTCTGACAACCATAGAACATGACAACTTTGCTCTCCCCTAATCAAGAGTCAATCTCGAGAGTCGTGTGAGCACAAGGCAATTATTTTACTCAGTCAGTACGTGCATTCTTAGTCTCATCAGAATGTAGAGAAAAGGAAGAGACGGGCGTGTTCAATAAAAAGGTGTTATTTATTGATCAGTCTCTTTTCTCATACATGAGAAATGGATCGATATTATTGCAATACTTATAGTTAAGTAAAGTGCATACATTAAAAGCAATAGTATAAAATAATACTGTAAAAACATTGATATGGTTTCTGAGACATATGATGTTTAAAATGATTAAAATATATTTACATACACATATACATTTGACTAAACGTACTCAACTGGTGTTTCTAAATACGCCTACCCCGTGTACCTGACCTAAGTCTAATGCGTGGGCGGGAATAGAAAGTTACAGTTTAAGTTAAGTTTGTTTTTTGCCAAGTGAATAACTAAAGAATTCTCTGTGAGGGGTTATTCAGTTCTGTACCTGGAATTTAGGATGGATGAGGAATAGTATCTCTTTCTCTGCTCTCGATATTCCAGGCTGCCTGCGAGGGCTGCCCGAAAGCGCCGGTGCTGGGTCTCTCGGCTTGAGATAGCAGCGCGTCTCTCAGCGCGTCAGGAAGGCGGGGCTGCTGCCAGCGGGGTCTGCTTCTGCTCTCGGCTTCGGCAAGTATGGCTGCTCCGTCTTGTCACCACGCGTGTGTTTGCATCGGGCAAAATCGGTAATATTTATACCTTAAAGGTGCCGAGATTGACGTAAGGATGGACATAGATACGTCAATAAAGATGTCATACGACTTGCTCGTTAGCACATTCTTTACTAAAGTTCTCTGTGAAATCAAAACAATGGCCGCACGGATTTTCCAGGTTGTCATAGGTTTGATTTGTTATGAGAACGTCGTATGCCTTATCAGGGGCTGGAGGAATGTCGCTTGTCTAATTAGATCTCAAGCGTTATGACCTAATCAGATAAC
This sequence comes from Lissotriton helveticus, assembly GCF_964261635.1. NCBI lineage: Eukaryota > Metazoa > Chordata > Amphibia > Caudata > Salamandridae > Lissotriton > Lissotriton helveticus. The sequence continues at coordinate 401,090,806 of NC_136069.1, read as the reverse complement.
ACGTTCCTGTGCCGTAGTGTGACTGCGTCAGATAACGGTATCTGCATCATGGGGGTTTTCTTGCCTCATGGGCTGACTGTTAGTTAACTTGATAGTTAGTTTAACCAGAATAGGGTCAGGAATAGGGGGACTGATTCAGAACCTATAGAAGTACACGACACCCACTCCACGCTAACTATGGTCATATCTACTAATCTATGCATAGTATAACATAGTACAACATACTATAGAGTATAGTGTATACCTTACCACCCCAAAATACATAAATGCATTTTGAAATTTTCAAATATACTGAAAAATTGCAGTCATATATTTTGTATGCACTTAAGCTATGAATTAAATGCAAAAGTAAACACGCATTTGTATGCATTATTGCTTAATTTGGTATTTGAGAAATACACATGAAATGGCTCTTAATATAGCTATACAGAAAGGAAGTTCGAGACCATTTCATCACATAATAAAATATTTGTGAACATCCCAGCGGGCAACTAAAGTCTATAAAGTATCTAAAAATAGAAATTTTAGTTCTCTAGGAATAGTTTCTTACTTTAAGCAGAAGATCAGTGTCCCGGGAAAAAAATATGTAGAAAAATATTTTAAGGGGCTTGCTGAAAAATATTGCTGTCCGTGAGCTGGAGTGAAATTGTTCATGTGACTTTATTTTTAAAGTTGAAGGCCGAATTCAGGGAACGCCGTGTGCGAGTTTACTCAAAAGTCTCTATTTCTGTTCTGGAGAGAACATCATATCATTCAGGCTTTCGAAAAAACTGTCAACAGCTTCATGGGAAAGTTCCACTAAGTCGGAAATAGGGGTAACCATGCATTCGTGCGCATGATTGTCTCCATTGACATTCTGATTCGCATTGCTGACAGAAGGTCGTACCTGTTCGATGCTGCTTTCACCTTGAACTTCACTTCTCTTCAATCGTAGTGGTGAAGATTCCAGGAATGCCGTCATCAGGATTGGCAGCCTTTGAGGGCAGCACAAAGCGTGAACCTTGGTAGGAACCAACAGTGTATCTGCATCCACTGGCGCATCCGATTGTAGCGTCAGACAGGTGTCTAACACGCATTCTTCTCCGCATAGCAGACACCTTAGTACAGGTAAAACACACCTTTGCCACATTGGTCGAAATGATAGAAACCAAGTCATGTTCAGGTCTCTAAGCCGGGAGAGTCCCAGGATTTTTGATATCCGGTCCCGGTATCCAATGGCTAGGATTGTATCTTCCATTGTCGCGAGAGTTTGATCTGTGACATGGGTTGCCATAACGAAAAATAAGGACTAGGAATAGGATTCCTGCAATTAGTCCCAGGATCAGGGGAAGTCCGCCAAAAATCGAATGGACGAAATCTGGAAAAATACCCAGTATGGCTTTGAATGGTGTTAATGCCATCGAAAATACTGTCTTAAATACCTTTGAGACCCCAGTGGTATCAGAAATATTTAAGATTTCGCTTAGGATTTCCGCGAAATGTACGGGGGAATTAGTTGATAATAATGTATGTATCTCTGCAGTCGTCCTTGCGACTTGTAGATCATACGTTTCTTTTGATGACGTGAGCCTTGTAGGCGTCTGAAGAAGCACTGTTTTCATTCTGCTTAAAGTATCTATTCGAATAGAAGTAATTTTCAAACTGGACCATGCCCTTGCCTCCCTGTCTGGAAAGGAGCTGGGGAATAAAGAACGTCCACAGCACTTGACCTTCGCCGTTGTAGTTACTAGATAAGGAGTCCCGGGCATAAGACTGCAGCATCTGCGGTCTACAATAAGAATGTAACTCCCATTATAGAGTCTTTGAAAGAATGGTTCTATTTCAGTTGCAGGTGCGTCTTGCTGGTGACATGAAAGGTTGTATGAATTCTTTTCACAGGCTCCATGCAGACTAATTCCGTTACACAGAAGCGTGCCGCTTAGTGACATAGCACAATTGTTGCCACTAAGGAACACTTTCTGTCCTTTATTACTGACACATGCATGTGAATAGGGCAGGTTCCAAGTTGTTTTAAGGTACCCCTTTCCCAATTTCTCGTACATGCCAGCCTGTATATATTTTTGGCAGTATTGAAACCTGAAGGTTGAGATTGGAATATTTATGATTCCGTGGATTATCCATTCACTGACAGGTCGTTCTGACATTGTCATTGGTAATCTTTCTAGTTTTTCAATGCTCAAGATTGTATAATCAGCACCTTTTTGCGCCATACCGATTTGTCTATCAGTAAGGTTAAAGATTTGGAATAGTGACGTTGTGTTGATTAAACGCCAAGGCACATAGCCTGAACGCAGATTTTGTAACGTCCAGCCAAGCTGTACAATAGAACGCAATTGTGACTGACCATGTTGTAATAACAGTAAGTCTTGCGATAATATATCGATTGCTGACGACACAATGCTGTCCAATGAAAAAATTCTGGAGGACAGAGTCATTAACCCATTGTCCACTACAGAAAGTGATTTTTCCAAATTGATACGGTCAATTTCCCGTATTCTTTCTGCTGTCTCAATTTGAGTAACCTTCCAGGCCTCATTGTATGCTGCATATACAGAGGCTGCTATGAAACGCTTTTGACGCTGTTTGCGTGGTCCCAGTATGAAATCACGCAAGTCAGCACCATCAGTAAGTAAAGTTAGGTGTTGCTTAATTTCAGGCAGTGTGGAAGTCTGTAGCCATTGAAGGCATAATTTGCCCACACTGTAGGTTGTTATTATCCCTGGGTGATGTCTTTGGGGATATCTAGGGTCTGGTCTGGTCATTTTGAAACCCTGTGTTTTATTCAGGAATCTATCTTGACAGTGATTTGTATCTGTGGGCCAGATCAACCATTGTTTCCAATCAGGATGTGTTCTGTTTTGGTTTAATATATGGTTTACGTCTATCTCTTCATCTGTATCAGAGCTATTGCTAAACATTGTTGGCTTTGGAATAGACGGTTTATTTAAATCTTTGATTTTGGCTAAGCCAAGACAGGTGGTTTGTTGAACAGTGTCATTTAAAAATATCATTTGTTCTGGGATCATGCAGGCTCTAAACAAAGCTTCTATACCCTGTACTTGCCATTCTTTTGTACCCCAAACACTTTTCAAATCAACATTTTTGTCCCAATAATCAAATCCAAAAGTATTCATTTTTTCGAAGAATGAATCTGAATATATCAATTTTGTGTTGGTTATCATGGTTTTCATCCCTGTCTTGTTTGACAATTTAAAATAAAATGTTTCAGCATTACTTATGTTAAAACCTGAAAAATATGAATATTTGTCATAAACGGTTCTAGAGCTCCCTTTTGGAGGTGTAGCACAGTGTTCCCATTGATTATAATTTAAAACATTTCTAGGTTGTGCAGATTTATGTAAAAAATGGTTACCATAATGGTTATAGCAATACATACTATCATAATTTGTAGAACCTTGCAAATAATCATGTTTTGTAAATTTAGCAGACATTACTAAGTCAGACATCATATTGTTGATGCTTTCGAAGTCCCAATCATCAGCAAATGAGTTTGGTTTTGCAAAGTCACTCAAAGAGATCTTGATTTGGTGTGGATATTTCAGGATCTCGACCGGACCATAAATTTCATAGTCAGTGTTGTCCCAGGCTACCCCACCAGGTATCGGATTGGCTGTGAAGTTGGCTGAAGAAAGTTCTGAAGAGAGTTCTCTTTTCTCGACGTGTGAAGATGTATGTGGTTTGAGGATCAAGTTGATGTTCTGACTTGCTGTGTCCTTTTTAGCATATTTTCCCTCAATGAAGCGTCCCAAAGTAAATACCATGATGAGCCAAAGTATGAGGATAAATGCACCAAAACCCACCCAAAATTGATTCCATGGAGAAACCAGATATGTTTCTTTCAGTTGTTTCAAAAGTTCCTTCGCTTTGTCTTTAAAGGATTTTGATGATGGCTGTGTCTTTGATTCACTGAAGCCGTCAGAGGAATCATCGAAGTTGATGAAGTAACCGGATGCAGATCTGTCAATTGTTCCAATTGGTTCAGGATTTTTGTTTTTTGCATTTTCACTTGGTACTTCAGTATAGATTGGTGTGTCTCTGCTAAATGTCTTTATTTGGGTTTTAAGAGGTCTGAGTTCTATTGCATTGTTGCATAGTCCTTCTTGTTCTTCTTTAGGCGTTTCGGATGTGATGAGCCTTTTTGTTAGGACCTCTGTGCTGGTAGCAAACCTTGGTGTTCTGCTACTTATTGGGAGTCCACTTGGCCTACTGTTTGTTATCGGCCACATGTTGTGGTTTTACCAGGTCGATGGATACAACTCGGTTCTCCTTTTTACCAGCAAGTGGCGGTAGTACAACTGATCTTGTCCCGTTGACAGACAAGACAGGAACTGCTTTTCTGTAAGAAGGCCCAAATTCCTTCTTTACCGCGATCTTCTCCCTGACTAGATCCCCGACTTTTGGAATCCAGACAGGTCTTGCTGGGACAGGTGGTGATTCTTCAGTGGTTGTTGGCTGTTGTTTCAACTGTATGTTGCTCAGGTCTTTTCTTGTTTTGTTTAAGTCCTGCAAAATAGCCAAACGGTCTTTGACATCAAAGGTTTTTTCTATTACCACTGAAGTCTGACTATCAAGGTCAGAGATCAACATCCTAGTTCCGAATAATAATCCGTACGGACTGAATCCCTTCAGAGAATTTCTTGGCAAGTTATTTAGACTACGTTGGACACTTATTAGATGTTTGACCCACCCAGCTCCCGAACCTAATATCCTTTCCATTATAGATTGCTTTCTGCCTTGGTTTTTTCTTTACACCATCCCGTACCCTCAGGAAGGAAGTGAGAAGATTCCCGCTGGGCTGTGCTCATTTGGCCATGTTTCCCCCCAGGCTGGTATGCCTGAGTGAAAACAATGGTCAAACGTAACATGCTCTTAGCGTATATGCCATTTAGACTCGCAAATCTTTGTATAACAGTCCGGACGTCAGCCGAGTGCTGAGGATCTACATTATAAGTGGAAACTAGCCTGTATATGTTAATCGCAAGCCATTCTTTTTGCTGGTAATATTATCTGCCTTGATACGACGAGGTATTAAACTGTTTCTCTCCCCACTGCGATCTCTGTTGCAGTTTGGGCAGTTTTTTACAAACATGGTGTAGTGCAGGCTCATGCCTGGCCACCAGTACCGTGATTGTAATTCTTCCAGAGAATTTTTCAGTTTGAGGTGTCTGAGACCCTCGCCCATGTGTGCGTCTGCGATTAACAAGCTTCTCCTGTCCATGTTTGGAATCACTCTATCCCCCACTCCAGGGATTTGAGCAAAAGGGACGGAGTTTGCATCGATTATGTATGTATAATTGAGTGGATAGTTGATCGGTAACGCTGAGCAGTCGCCTTTTGATGACGTTTTCACTGCCAGCATTGTTTCACCGTCAATGTATTTTAATGTACGCTTTTTTCGATCTACGGGAGCCGGTTTAGTGGCTGCCGCTGCGGCTGCTTCAGCCAATGAATTCCCCACAACGTGAACGCCATCACGCTGATGACTCAGTGAGTGTGTCACGTGAGTCTTTGGTAGTTCTTTTTTCGAAAGAGCTACTTGTTCCCAGAGCAGTTTCTGCTTTATTGGTGCATCTGTGTCATCTTTGTAACCGTTCTGAATCCATGTCTGCAAATCCTTGTTATATGCTTTGACGCAGTAATATGAATCTGACACTATAAGTGTCGGGAATTCGCGATCCGCATTATCTAGCGCCATTTTCAAAGCTATTATTTCAGTTTGTAGTTCTGAATTAGTTTCTACTGAGTGTGATTTTGTTAATAGAGGTCTTAGTTTACCTCCGCGCCACACTTCTTTTGTAATCTCACATGTGGGGTTGTATGCTTGTTCTCCCCAAACGGAGGGTTGAGCATGTCCGTCTGTATAGATTACACAGGCGTAATGTCGTAGAGGCAGAATGTCGATTGGCAGAGGATACGTCTTTTCATATTTTAGATTTTTTAATTCTTCAAGTTCTGGATCAAAGTAGTAGTATACTTTGTCCGTTGTGATTGAATTCACCCATTGTATCCATTCCGGATTCAATGTTGTTGTTGGTAAATTACAAGGTGTTGTTAGTGCTTCAAAGGCTGATTCTGCTGTTCTGACTGTGATATGTCTACCGTCAGCTATGTCTTTTTCTCTAGCTATTGCGGTTTGAACTGCACGAATGATTTTTTCTGTATTACTGAATTTCTGTTCAGCTTCTGTATACAAGTGTGATTTGAATGCAATTGGTACCTTTTCTCCCTCATTAGAGGTCAGGTATGTGAATCCGCATCTCCCTGGGATGACTCGGATCACAAGGTTGCGTGTGTTATCACGTGTTTCTAATTTTGTTTTAATTAGCATGTCTGTTTGTAAGGATCTCAAGATTTCTGTGTGTGTTTGAGTCCAATTGGATCTTTTAAAGTCTGGTTTATTTAGATCATAAAGGGGTTTGACCCTTTCTGCGTAATTTGCAATGTATGTTCTTCCGAAATTTAGGAAGCCTAGAATTGACTGTAGGTTTTTTAGTGTTTTAGGAGCTTGGATTACGGCACATTTCTCTAGGAAATTGTCTGCCAGGCTTTTGCCTTCACTTGATAACTCATATCCTAAGAATAGGACTGTCAGATGGGCAATTCTGGACTTTTTAAAGTTGAATTTGTAACCCTCTGCAGCGAACCCAAGTATAATGGTGTTCACTCTTTTCAAGTGAGTATCCAAGTCATCATCTGTTAAGTAAATGTCATCGACATAAGATAATGCTTCATCATCATATAGTTGTAGTAATTCTGTTACTCTCGCTGAGAATACCCCTGGGCTGTTCTTGTACCCCTGGGCTAACCGACAGAATTGTTTTTGAGTGCCATTTACTGAGAATGCAGTTAAATATCTGCTCTCTGGTGCTATGTTTTGACAAAAGAATCCATTGGAGATGTCCAAGGTTGTTTTGTATTTTTTGCGCACTATGTTATTCATTAGTGCAGCACTGTGTGAGTTTTGCACTGCAAAGGTTTTGCAACATGTGTTAAGGTGTCAGTAATCCAAAACTAGACGATATGAATTGTCTGGTTTGGAGACCGGAAACAAAGGGTTGTTCATTTGTGAGGTGCAAGTTTCATTCACCCCCTGGTATTCTAGCTGATCTAGTATTTCATTTACTTGTTTTTTAGCTTCTTGCTTAATTGGGTACTGCCTTTGTGCAGTAGGTTGTGATTTTAACTGGATTTTGTGAGGAGGAGAATCCTCATCCCATCCTACATGATTTTTATATAAAGCAGGTGCTAAGGCCACTGCCCACTTTCTAGCAAGTGTGTATTTTTTATGAATCGGTATTTGATTCGAGAAGGCAGGCATAATTACTTCTTCGCCATGAGGGCACTCCCTGACAAACTCTGGTGGCCAGTCTTTTTCAGCTAGTAGGATATCATAGCCCTTGGAGAGATTATCCCAAAATAGTCCCCTTATTTTCCTAGTCTTATCTCCCTCTATACGTAATGTTATCTCGTATATCTTGTGGGGCTTGCTAACTCTGGTGTCTGCAGTTTCCACTTGAAGGTATTCATTCGTGTCCACTGTCTCCAGATGATTCATAAGGACTTTGCGAGCTATGCTCACCTCTGCTGCGCTGTCTAGCATTGTCTGAGCCCATTCTCCGTTTTTCAGTTGTGTCCTCAGTATTCTCGGCATTTCTAACTACCTTGATACTGGCTACCTTCTTTTTTGGAAATTGTAATTTCTTTTTTAGCTGAGCAGGTTCCTTGTCTTTGGACTTGGCGTGCTCTTCTGATCGTCCTCTTATTTCCGATTTCTGCGAGGAAGTCTGAAAAGATTGAGAGGGACGTGTATCAATGTCTTGATATCTATCAGGTTTTTTAATATTATCCCTATTTCTAAGGTTATATCTATTCCCAGAGGGGTCACTCTGCGGTGACCTCTGTCTTTGGTTTGGAGATTTCTCTCTTCGCCTAGGAGACCTCCCTCGGGACTGGAATTTCTTTTCTTTAGGATTGGATTTTTGTTTCCATCCCAGTTCTTTTTTGGTGAATTATTATTAAAAGGTATTTTTTCTGGACTTGTAGTCAGTTGCGGTTTTACTGGTATTCCACCTAGACTATCTCTGCCTAGTTCTTCATAGGATTTTTCTATGATTCTGGCAATTTCAGCTGGTTGGTCTGCTATATCTGTCTCTTATAACCTCTGGCGGATCGCCACGTTTGCTGCTTCACCTTTTATGTTGGCTAATAATATAGCCGAGACCTGCTTGAAGTCTTTCAGTAATTTCATACCAAGAGTTAAAGCAGGTTCTGGACCGTATTCATCTTGAATTTGTTTTAGCACATCTGGTATTACCGAAATGGATGGAACACCGTGCGTTTTTGTGTAGATTGAAGCAAAGACTGTACCCCAAGTGTCACAGTCCTCTATGTGTGGTGCGATTCCCATTGGGAGACATATAGTCAGAATCCTGTGTTTTTCCAGCGGGTGGTGTCAGGAAACACCGCCTCTATTTGGGTGATTTTTTGTGCCAACCAGAATGGTATTTGTTCCCGTTTAGCTGGAACTTTACCTAGGCAGGATTGGATGTTCTGTGGTGTGATTTTATTTGTGTTCCCCTGGTGAGGGGTCAGCTGTGGAAGTTTAATCGCTGGCTGAATTGTTGAAGTCCGCATTACATACTGAACTAATTGTCTATGAATTTTTAGTAATTGTTTTAGCTGTATTAACAGCTCTGCTGCAGGCATTCTATCGATGTCTGGATGTGGTGTGTATCCGGCTAAGACCGGCCACGTTGCTCCTGGTCTTCCTAAAGGACCGAGCCTTGTAATGTGATTGTTATGTATTAGGGCGCCATCAAATAAGAGCAAATGCTCTTGGAATTTGAGTGGTACTTCCACCTCCTCGAAAGGAGTGTACGTTTCAGGAGGTTCCTCTACTTTGTAATAGTGGAAGTACTTTGTTACAGCATTTGCTGCTGGAAAATGTATCCATGAATAGTATACCTCTGTCTGCCGATATTCGTGTGCCTCAATTACGAATATGACTGTGCCACCTCTAGGTGTCAGTCCATTTTCTATAAGTTTTAAGGTTATAGATCTCCTTTTAATGACCGGAATGAGTGTTATATTCGGGTCTGCTGCTTGCATGGTAGCATCAGCATCTGCGAGTTCAGTAGCTAATCTAACTGCCTCTCTTTCTTCATCACTCTCTCCCATTTTACAGACAGGATGGTATTATGTTTGCTTGCAGATCAGGTTTCTTTATGGAACAAAGATTAGATGCACAATATTTTGGAACTGTTTATCCTTCAACGTTGACTATACCAAGAACCATACATAGGAGTTCCCTCCTTCGAGGTTTTGGAGGATATAACCTTTCACCCACTCCAGACGTCTTTGGAGTATTTGGGAAAAGGGGTCTGAGTGAGAAAGCACGACTGAGTTACTCTAAATGTCTTACGTTAGTTTTATCGCCCTTTCCAAATGCGTCGGGCGCCATGTAGTGTAGCTCCTATTTTCCCAATAGGCTCTGCGCATTGGAATAATACCTACAGCAGTAAAGGCCTAGACCAGACATTAACTAGGTCTACTACTGTCGATACTAGACTTAATTTTTGGGTTTGCCAGCTAAGCTCAGAGTTCGCTAGAAACTTTCTCGAATGTTCAAGGAAGGAATTAACTCCCCTGATTAGACAAGAAGGGATTTAGTTTCTGACAACCATAGAACATGACAACTTTGCTCTCCCCTAATCAAGAGTCAATCTCGAGAGTCGTGTGAGCACAAGGCAATTATTTTACTCAGTCAGTACGTGCATTCTTAGTCTCATCAGAATGTAGAGAAAAGGAAGAGACGGGCGTGTTCAATAAAAAGGTGTTATTTATTGATCAGTCTCTTTTCTCATACATGAGAAATGGATCGATATTATTGCAATACTTATAGTTAAGTAAAGTGCATACATTAAAAGCAATAGTATAAAATAATACTGTAAAAACATTGATATGGTTTCTGAGCCATATGATGTTTAAAATGATTAAAATATATTTACATACACATATACATTTGACTAAACGTACTCAACTGGTGTTTCTAAATATGCCTACCCCGTGTATCTGACCTAAGTCTAATGCGTGGGTGGGAATAGAAAGTTACAGTTTAAGTTAAGTTTGTTTTTTGCCAAGTGAATAACTAAAGAATTCTCTGTGAGGGGTTATTCAGTTCTGTACCTGGAATTTAGGATGGATGAGGAATAGTATCTCCTTCTCTGCTCTCGATATTCCAGGCTGCCTGCGAGGGCTGCCCGAAAGCGCCGGTGCTGGGTCTCTCGGCTTGAGATAGCAGCGCGTCTCTCAGCGCGTCAGGAAGGCGGGGCTGCTGCCAGCGGGGTCTGCTTCTGCTCTCGGCTTCGGCAAGTATGGCTGCTCCGTCTTGTCACCACGCGTGTGTTTGCATCGGGCAAGATCGGTAATATTTATACCTTAAAGGTGCCGAGATTGACGTAAGGATGGACATAGATACGTCAATAAAGATGTCATACGACTTGCTCGTTAGCACATTCTTTACTAAAGTTCTCTGTGAAATCAAAACAATGGCCGCACGGATTTTCCAGGTTGTCATAGGTTTGATTTGTTATGAGAACGTCGTATGCCTTATCAGGGGCTGGAGGAATGTCGCTTGTCTAATTAGATCTCAAGCGTTATGACCTAATCAGATAACAAGTTCCTGTGCCGTAGTGTGACTGCGTCAGATAACGGTATCTGCATCATGGGGGTTTTCTTGCCTCATGGGCTGACTGTTAGTTAACTTGATAGTTAGTTTAACCAGAATAGGGTCAGGAATAGGGGGACTGATTCAGAACCTATAGAAGTACACGACACCAGCACAAATGTATACATTTTAATTTATGTATAATGCGCTATACAGCTGAGTTTGCCTACGGGTATTTTGCAGCAGTAAAAACATGAAGAAAATGAAATCCCCATGTAATGAAAACAGCTTCTTGTTTTGAATAATTAAAGATTCAACAATTGGCATGGGAAGGAAGATCATAAAATGGCAAAATAAATAAATATCAGTTTACGGCATGAACAGGGGAAATATTTTAAGGTCTCTGTGAGACAATGAAGAAAATCAATCTCTGGAAATGCACTATTTTGCTAATACATTTTCATAGAGTAGGCAGAGAGAGAAAGAGCGGTGATAAAGAATAGGCTAGATATTTGTAATGCAGAAACAAGGCCGTTTGCATCTGTTTCTCTGAGATTAGAAATATATGAAAGGATATTTGTATGTGGGTGACACTTCCGAGAGCACATCATATTCCACCTTTCATATAAATAACGGATTACTATTGAAACATAGATAGCTCACTGAAAATGATTTATTATATAGTGAACACAATAAATCCTTTTTTTTAAAATAATTACATTTTCAATAGCAAGAGAATGTCCTGATATTCTCATGTTCATTTATATGACCAGTAGTTAAGAAAACTGACCACATCTACTCAAACTACTTTAAACGTAGACTTAATGAAGAGGGGAGTGTGAATTGGGCCTCTCTTATGTGTGAAACTATTGCACATAATTATTGTAAGAAAGTGGGCTAATACTTAGGGTGGATGTGAATCCATCACAAGAAATAAGGCCAAAAACTTTTCAGGGTAAACACAGTTTCACTAATTTAAACCAGGGCTAAATCCATGGTAGCTATGTCACTGAGCAGTTAGGCAGAATTAAAAAAAATATGTGAAGTACTTAGCAGTAACAAAACAATCAAAAGTACAAACCCAACACAATGCAAGAATCCAATAGGGGAACAAAAAATATGAGTTTTCAAAGAGTGCCAAGAAAAGTCAAAATGGCAATAAGAGGTCACTCTTTACAATTGATTGGGATCTAAGCATGATTTCAGGCCGACCACAACAGTGGCTGGTTTAGATACAATAGGCAGGTCAAGTCGGTCAAAGATGTTACCTTCTGAGGGGGCGCCATAGGGTGCACAGCAAGATGGCTGCACCATAGTGCAGCTCCGCAGGCCGCCGTCATTATCCTTCATCTATCCTGCTCCCTGCAAGCCATCCGCACTGTCAAATGTGGGGCGGCGTATCTTTAACAGCTATACAACATTTTGGCAGTATTTGATGGCAGTTGGCAACCCATGACAAGTACAGGGAGCGCACCCCGGCACATCGCCTCTGGGACAATATGGCGGCGCTGTGAGGACCAGCAAACGAAGTTGGGGCTCTGGTTGCGGCTCGAGCGGCCCTTGAAATCCTATGGACACAGAGTCAAATTTCACATCTGGTGCTGCGGGGTCCCACGAGTGCCTACTTACATCTACGGACCCGGAGAGACTTGCTGTGGGAGACAGACGTTCGGTGGTGTTGAGGGTGCGGGTATGCTGGCGGGGCTGGGATTGGCTGATTGCGCCCACCCGTGGCCTCTGTGGCCTGTGTTGTGTCCATGGCGGCCTCACCAGGGACCTCAACTTCCACCTGGAGAACAACAGCGACCGCAACACCACCACCCTGCTGGACAACCTCGCCAACCTCGGACTCAAGCAACTGGTGACCTCCCCGACCCACTACGCCGGACACACACTCGACCCGATCCTCTCCTCCAGCAAGGACATCGCCTTCAGCCACGCCATGGGACTCCACTGGACGGACCACAGCTGCGTCCACTTCAGCTTCAGAAGGACCACGCTCCACCATCACCAGCAACAGGTTCCCCGCAGAAGCTGGAACAAGATCACTGCAGACCAGCTCGCTACTTTCCTGAGCAAGAACCCTCCCACCAGCACAACGAACCCCAGCCAAGCGGCCACCAACCTCACAAAATGGATCAGCGACTGCGCAGACGACCTCGCCCCTCTGAAGACCCCACCGAGCAGACCCGGCAGCAAGAAAGCCCCATGGTTTAACGACGAACTCAAGAGCTCCAAGAAGAACTGCAGAGCACTCGAGAAAACCTGGCGCAGAGACCCAAGTCCGGACAACATGACTGCCCTCAAGCTCGCCACCCGAAAACACCACCAACTGATCCACGCCACCAAGAAAACCGCATTCAAGGAATGACTGGACAACAACGCACACAACAGCAAGGAACTCTTCAACATCGTGAGAGAGCTCTCCAACCCCAATGCCGGAAACAACGACATCACCCCTTCGCAAGACCTCTGCAACTCCCTCGCCTCCTACTTCCACAACAAGATCACGGACATCCACAACAGTTTCAGCACTCAACCGACGCACGCCACGACCGAACCACCGCCCCCCACCACCACCCTCCGCGCCTGGACCCCGATCAGCACCGAAGACACCATCTGCACGATGAACTCCATCCACTCCGGATCTCCGACAGACCCCTGCCCTCACCACGTCTTCAACAAGGCCGACGCTGTCATCGCACCCCACCTGCGGGACATCATCAACACCTCCTTCGACACCGCTACCTTCCCGGAGAGCTGGAAGCACGCCGAACTCAGCGCTCTACTCAAGAAACCATCAGCCGACCCCATCGACCTCAAGAACTACCGCCCCATCTCGCTGCTCCTGTTTCCGGCTAAAGTCATCGAGAAGACCGTCAACAAGCAACTGGCCGCCTTCCTCGAGACAAACGGTTCCCTCGACCTCTCGCAGTCTGGCTTCCGGGCCAACCACAGCACCGAGACCGCCCTGATCGCAGCTACCGATGACATCCGAGCCCTGCTCGACAACGGAGAAACGACGGCCCTCATTCTCCTGGACCTCTCCGCGGCCTTCGACACTGTCTGCCACTGTACCCTAGTACAGCGCCTCAGCAACGTCGGAATCCAGGAGAAGGCACTGGAGTGGATCATCTCCTTCCTCGCCGGAAGGACACAGAGAGTCCGCCTCCCCCCGTTCAGATCGGAGGCCACCGAAGTCATCTGCGGCGTTCCGCAAGGCTCCTCGCTCAGCCCAACACTCTTCAACATCTACATGAGCCCCCTCGCAGCCATCGCACGCCAGCACAACCTCAACATCATCTCCTACGCCGACGACACCCAGCTGATCCTCTCCCTCACCAACGACCCCACCACCGCCAGAGCCAACCTGCACGAAGGGATGACAGACGTAGCCAAATGGATGTCGAACAGCCGCCTGAAACTGAACTCGGACAAGACGGAAGTCCTCACCCTAGGATCCTCACCCTCCGCCTGGGACGACTCCTGGTGGCCCCCCGCCCTGGGCAGCGCACCCAAACCAACAGACCACGCACGCAACCTGGGCTTCATCCTGGACTCCTCCCTCTCCATGACCAGACAAGTCAACGCCGTCTCCTCGTCGTGCTTCATCATCCTGCGCATGCTACGCAAGATCTTCCGATGGATCCCCTCTGAGACCAGGAAGACGGTCACCCAGGCCCTCGTCACCAGCCGTCTGGACTACGGCAACTCCCTCTACGCCGGAACCACCGCCAAACTCCAGAAGAGACTCCAGCGGATCCAGAACACCTCAGCACGACTCATCCTGGACGTCCCCCGCCACAGCCACATCTCCGGACACCTGAGAGACCTGCACTGGCTCCCGGTCAACAAGAGAATCACCTTCCGGCTCCTCACCCACGCACACAAAGCCCTACACAACCAAGGCCCAGGATACCTCAACAGCCGCCTCAACTTCTACGCTCCCAAACGCCAGCTTCGATCGACCAACCACGCCCTCGCCGCCGTCCCCCGCATCCGAAGAGCCACCACAGGAGGAAGGTCCTTCTCCTACCTGGCCGCAAAGACTTGGAACTCCCATCCGACCCGCCTCCGCCTGACCCAAGACCACCTCGCCTTCAGGAAGCAGCTCAAGACCTGGCTGTTCGAGCAGTAGCGGACCCCCTCCCCCCAGTGCCTTGAGACCCTCCGGGTGAGTAGTGCGCTATATAAATGCTTTGATTGATTGATTGATTGATTGACCTGGGAGATACTGTGCTGGCGATCCCTGTGCTGTGGGCACCATCGGATGGGCGACGCTGACCGGTGCTACGTGGCTGAGAGACGCTGCTGATCGAGAGCTGGTGCTGCGGTCGGGCCTGGTCGGCGAGAGTGCACTGAACAATCGCGGTATACATACCTGGGGCCTGCCTGCCTGTCTGACCTGTGGTGAGTCTCAGGAGCACGGTGATGCTGGAGACTTTTATAAGCCGGACTCTCCTAATGGATTGCTGTTGGGCCTCGAGTGATGGAACTTTGGGCTACATGTTCTCGCGCTGCCCCGCTAATTATCATGCGGTTCCCTTGTCTGATGTGCATTGGGGCCTAATTCCAAGACGCTGAACCACCTTTGGTGAACTGCTGTATATGGGCCTGAACACCACCCACTATCATCTACCATTTGTATGGTGTCGCTCCACTGGGACGTGCTTTGGGGGACACGGACCAGCAGCAGTTGACTGCATCGCAAGGACGGACCAGGCTGTGGCTGCCTGCTCAAGTCCCTCAGCAGACTTCGTTATTACACTATACACCTGAGCAGGACCTGACACGCTGCTCCGTGCATTGACCCTTGTGGACACTCGTTGCAAGACATTCCCTTGCATTTCACATATATAAGGTTCAGAGGCACAACTAGAGCAAATTTCGGAGGGGGCTGAGAAAAAATTTCGGGGGGGCTGAACCTTTAATCAGTGGGCAGAGTGGAGCTGCAGGGGCTCTTAGAAGGGGTGAAACAATTGCAAGGCCTAATTAACATTCAAATGGTCTTTTAAAGACCTGTGAAACGTTCGGGTGCGGCTCTGTGTGTGCCCGGGATCTGTCTCATCCCGGGCTGCCACACACGACGGGGGCTGAAGCCCTGTGAGTCCAATGGGTGTTGCGCGCCTGATAAGGTTGGGGGGCTGCTGCGACTGCGTCTCTGGCTAAACACAGTGCTCTGGCCTGGGCCCGGCTGTCTCCTGGTTGGTGGGGTGTCTACTGTATAAACTGTGAAGCATCAGTGCATGCAGGAGCGGCCGGGGTGTGTTGTTTCAGTGTGAGGGTACTAGTGCCTACGGATACCCGCCGCCATTGGTAAACCTGCTAAAAAAACAACCACGGCTTAACTTTGACTTACGAAAATGAAGAAAATCACAACAAACTGCTGCGTCTAATTCGGAACTGGATAGTGCAGCGGAGTCCCCATCCACTCTGGAAAAAATGCTTTCAGCTATCCAGGCTAGCCTGCAGTCTATAGACCGTAAAGTTGAGGACCTTATTGGCCATATGGACCACATGTTGGCTAAGCTAAACAAGCAGGCAGCTAGGATTGTCAAGGCAGAGCAATGCATCTCAAATGCATCTTAACGCATCCCGTCCCGTCCCGTCCCGTCCAGGCCGATCATTGCCCCCTTACTGAATTTAGGGATAGTGATTCAGTGCTCCGCATTTCCCATCAGAAGGGCACCATCACGTATTGCGGTAATATATTGTCATTTTATTCCGACTTCACGGCAAGAGTTCAAGTGGCCAGAAAAGAATTTCAGCAAGTAAAAAAGATCCTGATTGCCGAAAATGTTCAATATTCCATGCTTTATCCGGCACGTCTTCGGATAAGCACTGATGACAAGGCCAGGATTTTTACTAGCCCCAAGTAAGCCATGGATTTTGTCAAGTCTCCCAGACGAAAGACACAGGCTTCCCCTGATTAACCGGATACCGAGGACTGATACCCATGTCTCATCCCTCCGTTTCCAATATCCCTAGCCAAATTACAGAATATATGCGGCCAGGAACATTGTTGTCGCTAGTTTAATTACCATTATGGCATTGAGCCTCTGATATGCTGGATTCGGTGCTTGTACACCCATAGCTTAGTGATGTCACTGAAAACACCTCTGCACTAACATCCTTTTACTATACGCTGCCTTTTGCTACCACTATGGATGTGGTACTGGCTTCTATTGCAATATGGGTGATGTCATAACATGTGAGTGATGTTGTTTAATTTGCACTGTTGCTTCTGCCATTATGAGTTTTCTTCGTTAGGCGATTGATGGTTGCTGGTGGGAGACCAAGGCCATAGTTGGCAACCTTCTCCCTGGCTCATCTCGGGAGTTGGATGTGGCTTGTCATCCCCCAATGGGTGTACCCCACCTTATGTTTTGCATTTCATCTCGTTTGTTGGGGTATGTTGTGATTCAGGGAAATGGCTTTGTCAAATTGGGTCTGCTAAAGTGGGTGGGGTGGGGGGTTTACTGTTCCTTAGTAGGGATTGCTTTTTGTGATTGTACAATCATACATGCCTTGATATTTACATACTACTATATATGTGCATGCTCTGATGCGCTTTCTGTACCTTCTCAATATTGTCCCCTCTGATTATAGCCGATAGACACTCATGTCTTACATGGAACACCAAGGGCTAAACTCCCCTAAAAAGATCCGACAAGTATTTGCGTATTTGGATTCAGATACCTCTCTTACAGGAGACACGCCTCACCAAGTCAACAGAGGTTAGGATTGTGCTTAAATGGGCTGGTTACAAGCTTGCTTCATCGTATTCAACGTATGCTAGGTGAGGTTCTTATTTTGTTCAAAAGAGGTGTACCATTTACACCGATCAAAATCTACAGAGACGACGAAGGGTGTTGTGCTATGGTACATGGTAAACTAGGAATGTAATTGATCACTATTGTAAATGTATGTGGCCCCATTGTGGATGAACCACTGGTATTTATTCAAATGCTTAGTGTATTGCGCACCTGGCCGGATGCAGCTATTTTGTGGGAGGAGATCTAAATACACATCTGGATCCCAGAAAAGACAAATCACATCCACAAGGCGTGCACACTCTCAGAGTTGCCCAGTTTGTAAGAGATGCCATGCTCGAGCTGGGGTTGGTAGATGTGTTGGGCCTACGCAATGTCGAAACAAGGGGGGCATGCATGCCACACCAGCGAATGTCTGACAAAATATCGAGATTCACAATATCGACGTACAAAAATATGGGAGCAAAAATATCGAAATCAAAAATATCGGGTTCCTATACTTAACTAGATATATACACAAATATCGATTTTTTAATATCGATATACAAAAACATCGTTTACTTTTATATCGACTACATTAACATCGGAAAACAAAAATATCGCTATCTACAAAAAATAATGACATTAACTATAATATCGACATCAAAAATATCGTGCACTTCAATATCGGATTATCAGCTATATCGACTTTTTATATGCATCTGTTTGCATAATTAATTAACGTTTTATATGTTTTCACATCTAAATAAACACACAATACTTAAATTAATACTATAGACACACTATTAATTTGTCAAAAATATCCTATTGGTATAATTATATCACCTACACATATAAAAATATTCTATACTACTATGTATAATTTTATAATTTGTTTTTGTTTTTCACTTCTATTACAAAGTAATCACAACTGAAATTCAAATATACTAACAAACCAATCACAAACCTAATTTTTTAAATGAACCAATAGCAAAGTAATTACTACTGACACTCCCCTATATAAACAATTAAAATCTAAGCACAAACTACTTGCCAAAAGTCACTGAAGGAGATTCATCTCTATCCGAATTGCTGCACAACAACTAGAAGAACCAGACTATCAACCTACTATCACATCTTCTAAGTAAGTAAATAAAATAGAAAGTGCATTATTTGCTAATACTACTTACTTACCTGCTAAATGCCCAGTGCCCCTTTGCTATTCATACTACTTAACATGCTAAATAATTATATGAAACTATTTTTTTTAGATACAACGAGTACTGAATATTCTACTCAAGATAACTGTGAACAAATCCTAGGAATACAGATTCTAATAACTATGTAAGTAATTTCACATTGATTCATTATGTGCACATAAATCTAAACACACAGAAATAATGACTTTTGCCCACATATTTCTTTTTTTCTGTAGATTCTACTACTGAAAACTGCACTACTAATGAACTAAGGACATCAGTACTATTTCTCCAATACATTTTACTACGTAAGTATTATGCAACTGAAATAAATGTGGAAAAACAATACAAACATTTAGAACTGTTCTAATTATGTTCTATTATATATTGTTTATTTACAGAGCAAACACAACGAATAGATATACAGACATAATACAGAACTCCACATTCTGAATAATACAGATAATAATCACAAAGTAAGTATATTAAAGAACATAATTACCAGATAATCTATTAAAAAACATACCAACATGGTGATTATTCTAATACATATGTTCCTTTTTTATTTAAGATAACACTACAAACTACTCTCCAGAAGCTGAAGAAACAACTATACTGGCAAAGACCAACCTAAAAAAATATGTAAGTATCTTCACAATGTGAATCATGAAGATACACTTTTGTAGTAGAAATGAGCTCTAACATTGCAAATGTACCGAAACATTAATTAATAATATACTACTTTCATGTTTTTCATAACAGCTACAACAACATCACAAACAATTATCCCCAACTAAAGAAGCAAGCAGCTCCTAATTTTGCTGTAAATTCAAAAACACGTAAGTATAAACATTCCTACTTATCACTAACATAGATTATTTATCACATTTAATTTGACATTAACTATTATATATACATTTTATAGATATACAAAGTACAAAATGACCGAAGGAGCCGAATTTGTGACCAGCCAGAAAGGAAAACTATTACTATGCTACATGGGTTACACTTATACACAAGAAAAGCAATATGGCATGCAAGTTAATTGGAAATGTTGTAAATATTATTCTAACAAGTGCTATGGCAGAGCAACAACTAAAGAAGCTACAGTACTGTATACTAGGGAACACAATCATCCACCTAATGTTACTGAAATAGAAGTTAGAACAGCTTTGGAAAATATAAAAGAAGCTAGTACAGGTTCCCAAAAGCAAACAAATGTCATTTTAAAAGAAGCCATTCCTAAAATCCCAAAAAATGCCACAACTCAAATGCCAAATATCCTCTCCTTAAAAAGAACTATAGCACGAACTAAAAAAGCTACTACTTCTACAACACCATCTCCCAGAACATATCAGGATATAAATTTAACTGCTAACCAAATAATAACTTTAAATAAACAACCATTTATAGTTTACGCCAACGAAAACAATGACAAAAGGCTTATAATTTTTGGTACCAGTATGAATTTAGTTAAACTGCAGCAAAGCCAATATTGGATGATGGATGGAACATTTAACATCTGTCCCAAACCATTTTTCCAATTATACACAATACATGGCCTCTACCACAACTGCAACATACCTTTGCTATGTGCACTATTACCAAACAAAAATAATTCCACATATATGGAATTAATAAATATAATTAAACAAAAAACTAATGATTTTTCTCCTGAAAGTATCATTCTTGATTTTGAGCAAGCAATGCTCTCAACTATCATAAAAATCCACCCCCATACCTGCATTCAAGGCTGCTATTATCATTTAAACCAGTGTTTATGGAGACACCTTCAAAAAACTACCCTAAGTGTCGAATATGCTACAAACTCATCTTTTGCTTTCCAAATTAAAAAACTCATTGCACTTGCTTATGTACCTGAAACAGACGTAGCTGAACACTACAACATTCTTATAGACAGCCCCTTCTACAAACAAAATGAAGCTAAATTAAGTCCATTTCTCGACTACTTTGAAGACACCTGGGTAGGCAGACTCCACAGATCTGGCCACAGACGAAATCCCAAATTCCTCATACCCTGGTGGAACATTTACAGAAGTACCCTTAACGGAGATTCAAAAACTAACAATGCAGTGGAAGGTTGGCACAATGCATTTGTACAATCAACTGGCAGAACCAAACCTACTCTAGAACATTTCATTAAATGCCTACAGAAAGAACAGAGCTACCAGGAATTTAGAATGGACCAATCTGTAACTGAACTTGTCCCTAAAACATCAAAGCAAAATAAACAAATGCACAAGTACCTGGAAGAACAAGTTAAACTTTACCCTAGTAAAAAAGGCATAGAATACCTAAATATCATTGCCAAAACACTACTCTAATTAATTCCCAAAATGTTATAAAACACTAAAAGTATCACCTAAGTATGGAAAAATATGTAACGTGAGCTTCTAAAGTATTTAATGTATGCAATATATAGAGATATTATTATAATATATGCACACATTAAAACTAAATAACAAGTAAAAAACTATTCCATAATAAAAATAACATTACCCACCCACACAAAATAAGAAAGCAAGGACTTACCAATCATGTTGTCAATCCAATAACCTCCTTGTCCACCAAAGTAATCCAGGTAGTGCCAAATTAACCCCCAAAAAAATGTAAAAATACAACTGTTCCAAAATTAAGACATCCACGTTATCCAGAGCCATCGAATAAGCATAAAAAACCCGAAAAATTTGAAAAATAGAAAGAATCGCTCCAGCAAAACCGAAAAATGTAAAGAAGTGTTTGTAAAGCAGTGTTGAATTAAACAAACAAACACTTCCTTTAAAAAAAAAACGGAACTTCCGATGTAGCGTACACCTATGACAAAAACATAGAAAACAGACATTCCCACCCACATTAATTAGCTAGTAATTAGGTACAAACATATTAAAATAGATGATTTCACTTGTAGATATACCGTAAAAGACTAAAATTCACTCTATATATAATGAGTTAACTAACTAACACTACGTGTATATACCATAAGTAATTATCTGTTTTCGAAATCTAAAACATACCTCCCTCACATTCAACAACACAAAATATAAGGTCACTAATCTCAAAACATCATTAAAATACACATAAAACATATAAAATAAACCTTACCTGAAGCGACGTGAAGTGTCTCCCAACCGCGATCAGCCCTTCTTCCAAATAACCCAAAACGACCTAACCCGGTTACAAAATAAAGCACCCAAATGCAATAAAATAGTCCCAAGTATAAAATATAATATATATACTTCACTAAATATGCAAAAATGAACATTAAGTTTCTATTATTGTAAAGAAATATTTACTTTAATCCTACAATGATTTGATTAACAAATATGTAAATGAATGTAATAAATACATATTATGAAAAGAATAATATTTATATTAACAATGTCTAGAAATATAACTACATTGTCAAAAATTATAATAATAGAAAAATGTGTTAAAAATATGTGACTTACATAATAAATATTTTATGTATTGAAATAAAGTGTAAAAAATACTTTTGTTATTTCTACATTTCTTTATGAAATTACAATATGTAAAAGAGATAATAAATAATATTCATTTTTGTACAAAAAGTATGAAAATAATAATGCTTCTGTATAGTTGCTTATCATTGTGTTTATAAAATATGTTTATAAAACCAAATGTAATAAAAAGATTTTTGTAATGAAATAACATTTTATTTGTGAAACATAAATAAAAATAATGTTTCTACAATCATGTTGAACTATTTGTATCATTATCTTACTATAATGTAACAATCTTATCAGAAATTTTGCACTGTATATTAAATGTGAGTATATGTTGGTCTCTAATAATTTAAATATTACTATACCAAATCCAGCGTATATTAAATTAAAACTGACCCTGAACCCAAAAAATACCCCTTTACCCAAAAACTGAAAACTGACCCTGAACCCTAAAAATACCCCTTTACCCAAAAACCCAAAACTGACCCTGAACCCTAAAAATACCCCTTTACCCAAAAACTGAAAACTGACCCTGAACCCTAAAAATACCCCTTTACCCAAAAACCCAAAACTGACCCTGAACCCTAAAAATACCCCTTTACCCAAAAACTGAAAACTGACCCTGAACCCTAAAAATACCCCTTTACCCAAAAACCCAAAACTGACCCTGAACCCTAAAAATACCCCTTTACCCAAAAACTGAAAACTGACCCTGAACCCTAAAAATACCCCTTTACCCAAAAACCCAAAACTGACCCTGAACCCTAAAAATACCCCTTAACCCAAAAACTGAAAACTGACCCTGAACCCAAAAAATACCCCTTTACCCAAAAACTGAAAACGGACCCTGACCCCTAAAAATACCTCTTTACCCAAAAACTAAAAACTGACCCTGAACCCAAAAAATACCCCTTTACCCAAAAACTGAAAACTGACCCTGAACCCTAAAAATACCCCTTTACCCAAAAACAGAAAACTGACCCTGAACCCAAGAAATACCCCTTTACCCAAAAACTGAAAACTGACCCTGAACCCAAAAAATACCCCTTTACCCAAAAACTGAAAACTGACCCTGAACCCTAAAAATACCCCTTTACCCAAAAACTGAAAACTGACCCTGAACCCAAAAAATACCCCTTTACCCAAAAACTGTAAAACTGACCCTGAACCCTAAAAATACCCCTTTACCCAAAAACTGAAAACTTTCCCTGAACTCAAGAAATACCCCTTTACCCAAAAACTGAAAACTTACCCTGAACCCAAGAAATGCCCCTTTACCCAAAAACTGAAAACTGACCCTGAACCCTAAAAATACCCCTTTACCCAAAAACTGTAAACTAACCCTGAACCCAAGAAATACCCCTTTACCCAAAAACCCAAAACTGACCATGAACCCTAAAAATACCCCTTTAACCAACAACTGAAAACTGACCCTGAACTCTAACAATACCCCTTTACCCAAAAACTGAAAACGGACCCTGACCCCTAAAAATACCTCTTTACCCAAAAACTAAAAACTGACCCTGAACCCAAAAAATACCCCTTTACCCAAAAACTGAAAACTGACCCTGAACCCTAAAAATACCCCTTTACCCAAAAACAGAAAACTGACCCTGAACCCAAGAAATACCCCTTTACCCAAAAACTGAAAACTGACCCTGAACCCTAAAAATACCCCTTTACCCAAAAACTGAAAACTGACCCTGAACCCTAAAAATACCCCTTTACCCAAAAACTGAAAACTGACCCTGAACCCAAAAAATACCCCTTTACCCAAAAACTGTAAAACTGACCCTGAACCCTAAAAATACCCCTTTACCCAAAAACTGAAAACTTTCCCTGAACTCAAGAAATACCCCTTTACCCAAAAACTGAAAACTTACCCTGAACCCAAGAAATGCCCCTTTACCCAAAAACTGAAAACTGACCCTGAACCCAAAAACTACACCTTTACCCAAAAACTGTAAACTAACCCTGAACCCAAGAAATACCCCTTTACCCAAAAACTGAAAACTGACCATGAACCCTAAAAATACCCCTTTAACCAACAACTGAAAACTGACCCTGAACTCTACAATACTCCTTTACCCAAAAATAATTATTATTATGTAATTACAAATTAATTATTAATTAACAATAACAATAAAGTTAATATATTAGCACATTAGCTGTAAAGAAATAAATTTAATTATTAATATTATTTTTTCCAAATTAATTTACAATAAGTAAAAAATATATATTAAACTAAATGAAGCTAATTAATATAATTAACTAATTTATATTAATTAATTACCAATTAATTATTATTTAAAAATATGTAAAAAATTATATTAATTAATTAACTAATTAATAATAATTATTTAACAATTATTTATTATTTAAAAATATATACAAAATTATATTAATTAATTAACTAGTTAATATTAATTAATTACCAATTAATTATTATTATTTAATTACCAATTATTTATTATTTAAAATTATGTCCAAAATTATATTAATTAATTAACTAATTAAT
Source organism: Lissotriton helveticus (assembly GCF_964261635.1). Lineage (NCBI taxonomy): Eukaryota > Metazoa > Chordata > Amphibia > Caudata > Salamandridae > Lissotriton > Lissotriton helveticus. The sequence continues at coordinate 401,066,165 of NC_136069.1, read as the reverse complement.
AATAATTAATTACCAATTATTAATTTTGTACAATTATGTACGATATTATATTAATTAATTAACTCATTAATATTCATTAATTACCAATTAATTATTATATAAAATAATGTACAAAATTATATTAATTAATTAACTAATTAATATTAATTATTTACCAATTAATTATTAATAACATTTTTTTACAAATATATATTAATTTATTAATTATTTTTAAATTACTTCCCACCCTTATCCCCTATAAACCCAATAACCCGCTCCTAAAACTATATATGTTTTTTAAAAATATTTTTATATTAAATATATTGTAATTTTTTAATATAGACCTTTTTATCAAATTTTTATTTACAATTATTATATTTTTTCCTACACTATTTATTTTTTCCATTACTACACGATATTTTGTATTGTCGATATTTTGTCATACAATATTATTTTTTTCGATATTTCCACTTACTTACCTATTACGATATTTTTGTATCCGATATATTTGCTTCCCAATATTTTTTACCTTCGATATTTTAACTTCTATATTTTGTCTTTCCGATATTTTATTTTCGATATTTTGTCTGTGTACCCACACCAGCACATAACATTTGGTCCCGCTTGGACTATTGGCTTTTGAGTGAAGAGGAGAACGAATGGGTCACGGCATTTGCTTCTCTTCCACGCCCATTTTCTGATCACAGTCCGGTGAGACTGGTCCTTAATATCCCCACCAATGCACACTGCCCATTCCCTTGGCGTTTTCGCGCTGAAGCCCTACTAGACCCTACATATGCTGACATCATTAGGAGAGCGATAGAGCATTATTTTGAGTTGAACGTGGGCACGATAAATAGCGCATCCACCTTGTGGGAAGCCTGAAGTTGACCATTAGGGGGGTCTGTATTAGCACAACAGTGGGTATCCTGCGGGGTATCAGGGGGCAACTCTCTAAGACGGAAACTGTGCTGGAAGACTTAAAAAAGGAATACACAATCAAGCCATTCGCCTCCATATTTGCTCTCATACATGAGCTGCTTTTGGAATATGACACATTGGTGGAAACTGAAACACGTTATTTATCACACCAATTTGTCGTCAGGGCATATGATGAGGGGGTCGTCCAAACCGACAGCTAACAAACAGACTCAAATTTCGGGCAGAACACCACCACATTACCAAAATAGTGGACGCCCATGGGGGGGAACACTTCACGCCTCAAGCTATAGTGGATCAAATCAGGACTGCTACGCAGAGATGTACACTTCACGTGGGAGTATAGATGACGATGCCCTTGACGATTATCTCTCTGATATTGCTTGGGCCTGGCTGGTAAATTGCCACCGGGAATCCCTCAGTCAACCCATCGACGGTTCCGTTAATAAAGTAGCAATTCTTTTCCTGCTGAACAAAAAGGATGGGGTTTCCAGGCATATTTCTAGGCTGGGTGCGTCTACTATACTCTGACCCATCAGCGTGGGTGCTCTTGGGGGGACTCACCTCTAAACCCTTCCGATTTGAAAGAGGCACCTGACAGGGCTGTCCTCTTTTGCCACTTTTATTTGCTCTTATGCTTGAAGCACTGGCATGTGTGATTCGGCAGCATCATAGGGAATCAGTACTAAATTTTATGCATCGACCTGTTGGCATATCCCTCTATGCTTTTTATTCGCGAACCGCAATGATATCTGTCCCCCGTCCTGTGGGAATATATCTGCTTTGGCCTGTTTTCTGGTCTCACGATCAATTGAGACAAGTCGGTAATGACAATTGACAATGATCACTGCCACTGCCCCCAGCACATGGAATGTCTGCTTGTATGGTCAACTGAACCAGCGAAGTATCTAGGCGTGTGGGTGCATCAGGACCCAGAGGTGGTTATGGGAGAGAACTATGGAAGGGCCTTTGTGTCCCTAGATAGCCAGGTAGACAGCTGGTCGCTACTCCCACTGTCCCTTGTGGACCGCATCGCTGTTATCAAGATGATCGTTTGCCAAGGTTTTTATATCTTTTTTACAATATCTCTGTACAGCTTTCCAAACACTTCTTTAGCACTGTTGGAACTCACTTGCTTAGACTCCCACTGTTCCTTGCGGACCACAATGCTGTTATCAAGATAATCGTTTTGCCAAGGTTTTTATATCTGTGGATGCCCGTGTTATATATGATGAGATCTCCCATGTGATTTCTAGTCTACCCTTGGGAAAGGCAGTGGGGACAGATGGGATCCCTCAGAATTCTATTGAGTGTAGGCAGACAAATTGGAAGGTTATATGCTAGATCTTTTCAATAAAATCTATCGCGGTGATGCCCCTCCAAAGTCATGGGCTACTGCCAATATTTTCATTTTCCCAAAAAAGAATAAACCGGTCCAAGACCTTGGGTCCTACAACCCAATTACTCTTACAAATGGGGACACACACATTTATTTGAAGGCCCTGGCTCTACGTTTCTCCAAATGATAAGCAAAATTGTATCCCCCAGAGAGCATAGGTTTATCTCCAGAAGAAGTACGACGGTTCACCTTAGATGAGTAATCTCCCTTTTTGACACTACCAATACCCTAAGGGACCATTAGATGAGACTCTCTTTTTGACACTACCAGTACCCTAAGAATCCCTATGGCTTTAATTGTACTGGATGCAGAAAAAGCATTTAATAAGTTCTCATGGCAGTATCTATGGGAAGTTATGCTCAGAGGTGGTATCGGGCCTGCGTTTATCTGAGCAATTGAGGCACTATATCAAGAGCCAGTAGCAAACTTTACTAATGAGCAACCAATCTGGTAATATTGCAATACAAAGGAGTATAAGGTTACTCTTCGCTATCTATATGGAACCCTTATATAAGGATGCTAGATAATAACCCATTAATATCACCAATTCACAGAATACAAAGTTCCTAGCATATGCAGATGATGTTGCACTAGTTATCACAATGATAGAAATAGAGAATTCCAGAATATTAGTTAAATGAGGAGAAAACACAAATTGTGATTAATAGGGATATATAGTTTTACCATTTCTGAGTGTTTGAGAATGCAGGCTACCTAGGGGTTAATATATCGGCGAATGTTGAATGGATAGTGGGAAATAATATTTCTCCTTTAATTGAGAAGGCAAGAGAGGTTTTTTTAAGATGGAATAACGTACATCTTTAATTGGTTGGGAGGGCTAATATCCTGATAACTGTGTTTTTCTCCAAAATCTATTTCGGGCCATACCTCTGAAGGTGGAAAATGTCTGGTTTAAAAATCTGGAGGAAGTTATGTCACGTTTTTTGGGAGTAAGCTAAGACCAGAAGAGCTTTGAAGTTTCTTACTTTGCCATGGGAGAATGGAGGTTGTTTTGTTCCAAATCTTAGGTTGTATTATTGTGCTACAGTGATTCAGCAAAGTCTAATTTTTCTTCAGGAGAAAAAGAATGTTCTAGAAACAGAAATAAGGATACTCTCACCTTACTAGGTACTCATAGGGAATGAGACCTGGGACTGCTTATGGAAACAGGTCATTGGGTATTTTAAGAGAGTTTGATTTAAGTCCCAGATATGTGTTTTTAAAGTCAGGTCTGCAGTCTGCAAGAACGTTTGTATTGAAGGATTGAAGTACTATACTCCCCTGATTAATAATCCATTACTACCAGAGATATTTAAAGGCCCATGTATCTCTCGCTGGAAAGAGGAAGGTCTTGCTAGATTGTAGGATTTTAATAACCAAATCGGGATTGTTTATTTCGAAGAATTACAGAACAAATATAAAATCGATCATCTGGAATTTTTTCAATTTGTGCAATTCAGGGATTTTCTTACACTGAAGGTTGGGTGTACTGCAGGGTTCACTAGGAATTGGTGGAGTGAAGGGCAGCCCGATAGGAAAGATTTTTGTCTTCCTGAATTCTTTTATGAAGGATGACCTGGACAAACGTTCGAAGAAATTGTAGGTAAAACTCGGGTCAGCGATTCCAACCCTTCCAGAACTTTACGATTAGCTCACTCTGTTTTCAGAGCTGCAAATCTATGGGCCCAACATTACAAAACCGTTTTGATTTATGTTATACCCCAGGGAAAATTGCACAGTGGGGTGGATATAAAGGTTCTCACTGTCCAAGATATCATCTCTTTGGTGCAGATTTAATCCACATGTACACGGACTGCCCAGCTCTGGTTATCATTATTTAAGAGATCTCAGATTTATTCAGCAAAAAACTAAATCTGGGATATGTTTTATCACCTCACTTGATTATGTTGGGGGTTCTGGAAGAAACAATCTCTAGTAGTATGTAGGCGTTTCTGTTTATGGCAGCAGCAGTGTTTGGGCAATGTATAACCTCTGCCTGATTAGTTCCTAAACCTCCAATTTGTCATCATTATTTGGCAAGGCTTCTGACTATACATAATCTTGAAACTGCCTTATATAAGATAAAAGTCCGGAAGATCAGAAGGAGAGGGCTGAAGATATGGGGTCCTTTGACAACATGGATAGAGGGATATTAAGGTATTGAGCAGGATCATACAAATTGGTTTCATAACTTCTAATAGAGGGAATTGAAGATTGTGTCATTTAATTTTTACTATCATTTCTGTTTACCCATTGGTTACAATTGTTGATACCGAATTGGTTAAATTCTGATTCTATGTTACCTCCTGTGTTGAGGAAGGGTGGTTGTTTCATAAAAAAAAGTAAAGAATATTTTTTTTAAAAAGATGTCGGAATTCCCCATTGTTGCAATGGGGGCAGGATATATCTGTCGAAGTTCTCTGGATGCCACATAGCTGTTTACGTGGTCCCACTAAAGCCATTTGTTTTGGTGAAAAAAGCTAAGAGTGTGAGAAATTAAAGTGTTGCGATTGCCTACGTTCTTGCATCAGGCAGATACTATTTGTGTCTTCAACTGGTCAACATTTTTACCTTTGGAAGTTGTCACTTTAGACAAACATCTAGATGGTAATCCTCAAATTACTTTCCACAAATTTAAATCACTACGGGATGATCTTAGCAATAACATGATATCAGATATAGAGAAGTCCAGAGGTACAGGCTGTAAGGAATTTTATTGATGTAGAAATTACAAAGAATGCAGCAATAGCATGGACTGTTCTTCATTCCTGATACCTAATTCCAAGAGAACATTCAACATTCAAAAACATTTGAATTGTAATACCACCTACGGCATTAATGTCCTCAAATGTCCATGTGAGAAAATGTATATAGGTAGCACAAGACACGTGTGTTGGATAATAACATCAGGATAAGCATTATCTAGTGGCACGCCATTTCCATGGGAGTCATTTCCAGAATGAGAAACTGTTACAGATGATGGTTATAGACTCAGTGACCTTGAATTTCAGAGAAGGCAATCGTGAATTGACCTTGCATACATTTGAATCAAGGTATATAATAGATTTTGAAACCATGGGGCCTTTGGACCTGAATTCAAGTGAAGAATTATCCATCAATCTGCATGTATGATTATGTACTTTGTCACATGTATTTTATGAATGAAGTTGAGCAGTTTTTTTCTTTCGTTTAGCAATTCTCTGTAGTAACTCGTTCTTTTAACAGTTTTTTACAGGTGCAGGAACTGGTTTCGTTCATTGATTAGTGAGTACATTTGTTTTTCTTTATTAGGAGAATATGGACTAGTGCCCACTTGGGCTGGACCTTTTTTGACTGACATTTCTGGTATGCCCACTTGGGCTATATCTCAACGAAATTGTACTGGTATTGCAGGTCACATATGCCCACTTGGCCTATTGCTTCAACTCATTTTGATTGTATCATGTGCTTTATACAACTAGACTGGAACAATGACTCGCAACTGTTGCTTGTCGATACCACTGGGGCAGTCATATATTTTTATGTCAACCATATGTACATTTAAAAAAACATGCAGGCACAAACTGGAATGCGCAGAGAATTCAGAGCGCAACTAGCACAATCGAGGCAACAGCTTTATTTATTATATAAGCTGTATCTATTCTGTGACTATAATACAATTGTCGTGCCGTGGTATAATATCTACAATTGCATATTTAATGCCATATTGTATTTCACAACACAATGAGACTGTGTATATTTGTAAATCATGGGAAAATGAAGCAGCTTTCCATTATGAATTGTGGTCTGAATATGATTTGTAGTACAGTGTAAGATGGCCGCCATAGTGAAGTTCTATGGACGAACAAATGAACAATACAGTCCCTTCTCTATTTTGATGTATCACATTTTAAAAGTGCACTTTGGGAATTGTTTACATGCCCGTGAAGAAGGAGAAATCCGAAACACGTCATTGATTGCCATTATATTAATATTTTGCAGCACTTTGGGTGTCTAATTTTCCTTACTTACGAGAACGGAGCTATTTTGAAATATATTACCTACTGGCGGTCGCCAGTAGTTAGTTATAGTTAGGACCTAGTTTCCATAGTAAATCCACAACATTCTATTTGGAATAACTTTGGCGCCGGTGGACGAATCTTCGCGAATTTCTCTAAGAAAATAGCTTGCTCCACTCCGCTCTTTTCCCAAAAGTTTGGGGGTGATTTGGCAAGCGGGGGCCGAGAAAAAAGGGGGGTCCCAAAAGGTGTTTTCTCCATGCTATTTTCTATAGGGACCTTCAGACAGGGCTACAGCCCGAATGGCGGAACGGAATTACACCAGATTTGGCAGAGAGGTAGAGTTTGGTTCGCAGATTGTGCTTTTTGTTAAATGGTGTAAATCCGTTCACTAGTTCCTGAGAAAATCAAAAGTAAAATCATATCGATATCTAGAGACGAAGTACAGCACGCGTACGGAAATCCGTACAATTATGAGCACGAGCTGCATGCTGATTGGATGTCAACTGTCTGTCAACACTCTAAACCAGGAAGTGTTGGCAGCCATCCCTTGCCTCGGTAGCACCGAGTCACAAGAAAACAGTAAAACAAAGTTGAAAAATAAGGAAAGGGGTTAGGGTAGAAACATGTTCACCCTCTAGGTCTGCTCAGGGGGTCTCACATGGATTTTTAGGTGCAAATGTATTATTATTTTTTTTTAAATAAAAAACCGCGTTGTACGCGTATTGTACTTGTACGTGGTGGAAAAGGAAAAAAACCTAGAAGTTTGTTTTATTCCTAATTAGCTCCCGGGGGGGGGGCAAATACCGGGGGCAATTTTTTTCTATCATTGTGGGCTTGGTGGTGTCCAACAGGAAGAAGACAATGAAAAAAAAAGTAATGTTGAGGACAGTGATGCTCCTGCTTCCTGCGTTTTATCAGGTCAAGAGACTGTTTCCCATAACACAAAAGCTTATTGCAATAAATGTATAGAATTATAAATTGAGCAAAATCAGGATGAATTTGTGTGCGTGGACTGTTTGCTGAAAATGCTGGTGCAGCAGTTGATGTGCTTGGTGCAGTAGCAGGTGGGTTGTCCTTCAACCTCAGTGTTGCAGCTCGAGCAAAGTTGTTGGGGTGTAAGTTCTTTACGTGTCGCTCCATATTTGCTGTGCTAAAGGAGTATTTTTAAGATGGATCCCCCCTTGAAAGAGTTTGGAAAATTTTACAGGTTACTTTTGGAGCGTGAACCTTTTTTTGCCCTTCTGGAAAAATAAAAAACTGCCAAATTAGATCTTCTTTCCTCTTCTTTGGAGTTTCTTTAGGAATGAAATATTCTTCTGAAGAATGGCTGGAAGATGAGCCCATTTCTGTTAATATGGTAAACTTCGTTCTATTTGACAAGATTCTCAGAAGAGGTGTTTCATTTTAGAAAGTCAAAGTAGAATTTTCAAAATGGGACGCAAGTTTCAACAGTTGTAATAGGAAGTGTTATGAACCAATGAAATTTCTTCTTTTAAAGTCACATGGCTTTGCGTACGGTTACGCTGTTATTACGGTGTTCTGAGGTTGCGAGTACGCATGACTTTTCACTGCGATTGGTGTAATTGCTTTTAAAAGTAATGTAGGATTATTGGAACTTAAACATTTTTTTTCATAATTATCCTAGATAATGTGTTCTGTTAGTATGTTCAATAAATACATAAATATATATTTTTAAACAATTACAAATATTCGCGTCTTTGCGTACAGGCACCGTACATGACATCACACGGAAGCTTTGATGCGACGCGTAACGTGAAAGCGTATTCGTAGCGTATGCTGAGAATGATTAGCAGTACAAACTCTGGTGCGATCACTCTCTCACTGTCAAATCAGAGCACAGGGCGCGCTATGAGAATGGTTAGAAGTGGTCACTCATTGGAAATCCGATTCAGCTGTGTGGCTTATCCACGGTATGATAACGTTACTTTTTAGCCTGTTTAAGTTTGAGGTTTGCATGTAATACTATGGTATAGGCAGATATGGATGTTTAGGCAGCGCTTATCACCATTAAGCTTGGTTATTATCATTTACATATAGGTGTCTGAGGGAGGGAAAAGAAGTCTATGTGAATGGCGAGGATTGCACAATAGCACCACATCACTCCTTAATTTGTAGACACATATAATTGCATGGCTCTTGTAATCAAGATTCGACTAATTTGGTGTGAGTTTTGAAAGGCACTGCAACACTTGCTATCATACCATCGTTCAATTTACTGGAAACGTGAGTTATTTAATTTGAAATAATGCAAATTGTTGTGTAATGTTACCAGGCATCGGTAACATGATTACGGTAACTGAGCGTGTGGTTTGCTACAAAAAAAGTTGTGTTTACTCCTCTGCATGGGAAGATGGATGTTTCCATCTGGCCGTCGATTCCGACCTTGAAAGCAGAGTCAACCAAGTGAGCCGTAAAAGAGCGCTATTGTCTCAAAAAGAGTTCGCTCTTACATCTGTTAGAGAAACATTTGTCCTTCATGTAGTAAACACCCACACAGAAGTGTATGATTTATTAAATACATACGTGCCTTTGTATTTTGGGGAGTTAATTCAGAGTATCTTTAATGCGTCCTTGACTATGGGGACAACGGGGTTCTTACTTTTTTAAAGTTAGAAGCAGTGGTCTTGTGAGTTCTTTTCAAACTATATTTGGTGTCTTTTCGGCATTCTTTGGTGGATTCCCCTTAATAGTCGCATTAGTTGCCGTGTGCTTCTATTAATTTGTTTACTTAAATATGGATGCACATCCTCCAGCACACGACTATGTTTCTTGGCTGTTGCTGCCCTGCAACCGAATGCTTAGTTATTACGGAGCGCTGCCTCTGGCTACATTGAGTGCAGCTTATGGATTATCATTTCGATTCTCCTTTTTCACATGCGTTCAACCTGTCTTCAATTGCCTGAGCTGCGGTTTCGACTGGGGATTGGATTTGTGTCTCTGCAGTACAGTGTCTCCCAATGCGGATTATGACCAGCTGATGAGCCCCTTAGTGGTTCATGACTTCCTCAGTTCTGGCCGCGGGATTATGGCCTTAGCAGCGATACATGGAATAATGGGACGTTGGATTGTTTTTGCAGCGGCGCATGACTTCTTGGCACCCAGTTACATTGAAGATGACCCGAGTTTTCCTCCGATGGTGATAGAGGCTCCAGTCGTTGAGGAACATGTATGTTCCTTCTCACTATTGAATTGGATGGCTGAAATGTTTTCAGATGAGAACAATGACTTCCTCTTGGAGGCTGTTGCTACATACTGTGCTTATACGCTGTTGGATTAAGACTCTTCAATTTTTCTACCTATTCTTTATTATTTAGTTACTGTTTTCTATCAAACAACAAATAATTTTTTTATGCAAATTTGAACTTGACTCTGCTTTTCAGGCTTGGACTCTGCGTTCCTAGTACGCCCACGTTTATATCACGTGGTTCTATCAAGGGAGGGTGTCGTGGGCTGAGCCTTGCACTCACACCGTGTTAAGTTAGCATGGGTTCATTAGAAGCTTAAATGCCATTTTTGCTTTCCTGCTCTGCTTTGCACACAACACGCAATTTTGATATTGTTTAGAGAAGGCCGAGTATTTTGTTTCACATGAGAATAATTTGTCATGCTACATTTCTAGACTGCCTCGCTAGTTTAGTGTGTATAGTGAGAGCATGGAACACCAAGGTTATCTTGGATACTGTGTCTGTTATTCGGAATGATCCTCGCACATTCGACCTATAACACATATGCAGGTGTGGCCACGTCTGATACTGGCGCATTTAATAATGCATTGTGGAGGCATAATTAGACACAGTTGGAGAACATTGGTATCCTGACAGTTTGTGCAGAACGCAATGTGATCCACTACTGCTGAGGACCAGAGGTATGGGACCATCCATGTAATCCTATGAGAACTTCTGTAGTTATAAAATAACCTGGTAGGTAGGGAGGGTGAAATGTAGGTATATTTTAAACCTGTTTCCCGTTAGCAAAATAAGATGCTTTCTCACTTTGTATTTTATGGAATAGTAACAATGCTGACAACCTTGTTTCTGATAATATGTTTGGTTGTATTATTTAAGGTACTGTGCATGAGATTACGGCGTTATAAATAAACATTTCAAACTTGCACGTGTCTTTATTTACTCCTTGTTTTGGACTGGTGTAAGATTATAACGAAAGAGTGCTCTTTTTATCTACCTATCTACCTTACTTGAGGTAATCCAAGTCGCATGTTCTGGGTTGACTAGTCATTGGTGTTTTTGCTATAGGATGAAGAACAATGAGTCACTGATTGCTAGTCTGGTAGGGGGTTTGGGTACTAAGGTGGGTTTTGGTACACCATAATTCACTGAATTCCTAAGTCTTTATGCACAGTTCTGTGTAGGAGAAGAATTGCTGCAACAGTAGTTACAACAAAAAGGCTTGATAAAAGGCCTTGGGTCTGAATCAGAATATGAAATTGAAGAATAATTAATAACCCCAGCCAAGAAAGGGAGCAAGTGTGCACATTTACAATGCCTTTGGCTGGGGTACTTGTTACAATAAAAATGTTCGATAAAGGCCTGCACTTTGAATAGGTATATGAAATAGAAGAATAGTTGGTAATCACAGCTAATGTATGCAGCAAGTAGTTGTGTGTATGTGTGGATGATGTGTTGATTGAGTGGAAGATGAAAAAGGTGAAAAATAAGAAAGGTTGGAGACATGCATACTACCCACTGCCTTGTCAGTGAAGAGAATCTTTGGATTTCCAGCTCATTTCACAGATAGGGTGTTGAATTCCGCAGTGGGAGCAAGAGAAACGAGTAGCACATCTTAGGAAGCAAGCTAGAGCATAAAGTACACATGGTGTGCTTGGTAGAAAGGACAGAAGAAAGGACAGAAATGTGGAAATTACCCACTGCTATTGATGGGTAGTAGTTACGAAGAAGGCTGAATAAAGGGCCTTGTCTTTGAATTTGAATTAAAGAAGAATAATTGATAAGCCCAGCCAAGAAAGGCAGTAAGTAGGTGTGTGTATTTGTGGATGATGTGTTGATTAAGCGGAAAATGAATAAGGTGAAAAATAAGAGAGGCTGCAGAGATGCAAACGTTCCATTTCTTTGTAAGGGAAGTGGGTGTTTAGTTTTCCAGTGCATATATATATACACACTGACGAAGGCAGCACGCCGAAACGCGTCTGTGTAGCTCCTGCACGAAATAAAATCATGTGGACACCCGTATCCTCTTGAGTGCTGCTATCTTTTTCCTTGCAGAACGAAAAGGAAATTTTGAGCGCAATATATATATATATATATATATATATATATATATTCACTGAAAAAACCATAAGTTTCATACATGTTAGAGTTAGGAATTAGCATTTAAAAAACTTTGAAATTCACTGAAAAAAACCATAGGTTTCAGGCACGTTCTAGTTAGGAATTAGCATTAAAAAATCCTTAGAAATTCACTGGAAAAACAATAGGTTTCACACATGTTATAGTTAGCTGGGCATTTCACTCATACAAAACCTTTGAAATTCCCCCGTTATAGTTAGTTCAGCTAACTATAACTCGCGCGCCCTCAATGCACTGCTGATGATGTCACATATTACATCACTTATGACATGGTCAGTGACATCACTCATAACATCACTGATGACATCACAAATGACATCACTGATGACATCACTGATGACATCATCCAGTGAATGTGTGTCTTTCTGAAAAGTAAATATTTTTATATATGTATATCTAAAGGTCGATGGAAGAATAAATGGGTAAATAAGTGTCTAAATGGTACCTAGTGGGCTACTTTGACCTTAGTGACCCTTTGGATTGAAGGGGACTTAATCTCTCAACTTAGAACGGCCACAGGACACGTTTACACAGTGGTGAAGGGAGGGGACGGGGCTTGAGGTGATGTGTGCAAACACGCCTTGTGGCATGTTTTAAGTTGGGGGAAAAATTCCACTTAAATCCTGAGGGACCATGGGGGCCAAGTAGCCCACCAGCTGCTTCCAGGAAGCGCCACTGCGCTGTGTTGCAGAGAGGTAGGGCAGGCTGTGCCCCTTTTTACATCTCTCAGCTATGCAGCTCTGTGGCGCTTACTGGATGTACCAAGTGGGCTAGTTGGACTCTAGGGACCCTCAGGATTGAAGGAGAATTATTTCCCCAACTTAAAAAGCGCTAGAGGGCGTGTTTGCACAGTGGTGAAAGGAGGAGATGGTGTAGGAAAGTTGCTCTATATATACTGGACCGAAGTGAAATCAGCCGAACTATGAATTCCAATTTACTCACCTATTATCATTAGAGACCTCAGTGCTGCACTTACCAGTTACTTGAATTTTCTTCCATAGGATATCATTGCCTGCTTTTTGCAGAAAAAGTTTCTAAGTGTTGATTTAAGAAACTTGGAAATATTCCCCGAAAATCAGCCGAACTACGAATTCCAATTTACTCACCTGTTATCAGGAGAGACCTCAGTGCTGCATCTCTGAGCCCAGTACTGATCCTGAAAACTAATTCTAACAATACTTAACAGTTACTTGAATTTCCTTCCATAGGCTAACAATGACTGGTTTCACTTGGAAATTCTTCTAAGTGTGGCGTTTTGGAACTTTAAAATATTCACCTAAAATCATCCGAAGAACGAATTCCGATATACTCACCTGTTGAATAAGCAGATTTTCCCCAGATATCCTCAAGCACTGCTTGGCGTTAGTCGCTCTGATTCATTCCGTAGTTATCAAATAAAGAGGCAGGTGCTGGAAATTGGAAAGCAGGAAACTGATTTATTTCTTCGAAGGAAAACACGTCAGGTCAGACAAGCTGGGTGTCGTCTTGAGGTGCTCTAACTGCATCTCTGTGGCCTGGCCTTTTATATATATTTGTAACGTTTTATTGCAGTGTAACACATTCCTGGCATTACTTTGATGCATTGTAAACCATCTTTGGAATCCCCGCTTCAGGCCCGTTCCCGCACATATCAACAGTACTGTACCCCACCCCGGTCTCAGTAGGTGATTGTTATCGCGCAGCTGGGCATTCCGGCAGGAGCTGAAACACGCGCAATCGGTCGGATTTCATGGGTTTGTGTCATTGATTAATTACGGCCCTTTTGATGGGAGGTGAGATCTTACTGTACGGGGGCAATAAACTGTATCCGCAGGGGTTGGTTATGGCCTGGGATCGGATCGAACAGCCAGGTGAAGGGGAGGAGACTATTGAAGGGCCTGTTTGTGCACAAAGGACGAAAGGGCATGTGGGCTCGGCACGGGAAGTGGTTTCAGGGCAGGGTCGCGCTGAGGATGCTTTATGACTCTAGCATGTGTGCTTGGGGGCTGCCAGCACGTGGGGGATGATTGCAAGGTCGAGGAGACGTGCAGGCGATCGGCAATGTTAGGAAATGGCTACAGTGTCTAAAACGGCTGCCGATTACGCGCTCGCAGAGGTCTAAGTGGGACAAGATGGTGCTGGTAATGTTCACATCGCATTCTAATATTTAACACACCTGTTAAAAAGGAGAAACCTCAGTGCTGCATCTTTGAGCCCAGTACTGATCTTGAAAAGTAATTCTAACTGTACTTACCAGTAACTTGAATTTCCTTCCATAGGATATCATTGCCTGCTTTTTGCTGAAAAAGTTTCTAAGTGTTGATTTTTGAAACTTTAAAATATTCACCTAAAATCAGCCGAACGTCCAAATTCCCATTTACTCACCTGTTATCAGGAGAGACCCCAGTGCTGCATCTTTTAGCCCAGCACTGACCTTGAAAAGTAATTCTAACCGTACTTACCAGTAACTTGTATTCCGTAGGAATCCATTGTCTGATTTTCACCAGAAAAGTTTCTAAGTGTCTATTTTCACAAACTACAAATATTCCTTAAAAATCGCCTGCATGACTTAAATGCATTTTTTCAACTGTTTACAGGAGATGCACCAGTGCTGGATCCAGGATCCACCACTTAGTTAGAAAAAGTAACGATAACACTACTTACCTGCTAAGTGAATTTCCTCCCGTAGGATAACATGGGTAATTCTATGTGAAAAATATTCTGTTAACTTTTAAACTACAATAATATTCCTTAAAAATTACTACTTTAACCAAAACGATTTTACTCAACTGTTTACAGGAGATGTCCCAGGACTGAATCTAGGATCCAGTCCTGTGGTTAGAAAAGTAATCCATAAAGTAACTAATTGAATTTAACTAGAAATTCACATTGAGCTCAATGTTGCATTCTGTTTGAAATTGTGTTGCCCATCGCAACAACTGTAACTACTGTACTTCAAAGTCTATTGCCTATTTGCAAAGTATTTAAACTAAAGTAATTCATTCTGAGAAAGTATATTTTGTAATGTAATGTTTAAAGTAATTATAATGTAATTTAAAAAATAAAATATCTAAAAATAAATACTTTAAAAAAATGCAGTAAATCAGTATGAAAAAATAAATATAACAATTAATACATTTAAAAATTGTCATTTACAAAACTTTTGAAATTCACTGAAAAAACCATAGGTTTCAGACTTGTTATAATTAGGAATTAGCATTTAAAAAACCTTTGAAATTCACTGATAAAACCACAGGTTTCAGACATGTTATAGTTAGGAATTAGCATTCAAAAATCCTTACAAATTCACTGAAAAAAACCATAGGTTTCAGCGGTGTTATAATTAGCTGGACATTTCCCTCGTACAAAACCATTGAAATTCCTCCATTATAGTTAGTTCTACTAACTATACCTCGTGCGCCCGCAATCCACTGCTGATGATGTCACATATTACATCATTCATGACATGGTCAGTGACATCACTGATGACATCACTGATGACATCTCAAATGACATCACTGATGACATCATCCATGTGACAATCTGATACACCTCATCATACACTAGTATAACCTTTCAACACTCATTATAAAATATGGAGTACCATATTTGAAACCATTGACACACCAATACAAGTGTCTAAAAATCCACTCTGTGATTCCTACATCTACACACACATCTAAACACTTACCTATATATTCACTCATACATGCTAACAAAGATCAATAGAACATTATTAAATATACTTATACACCTACATCAACATTACACACCAGCACACATCTTATTCAATTATGCAGTCATCCTACTCACTTATATCAATCAATCAATCATAACACTTGTATAGCGCGCTACTCACCCGGGCGGGGCTCAAGGTGCTTGGGGGAAGGGGTCCGCTACTGCTCGAACAGCCAGGTCTTGAGTTGTCTCCTGAAGGCGAGATGGTCCTGGGTCAGTCGAAGGTGGATGGGGAGGGAGTTCCATGTCTTGGCCGCCAGGTAGGAGAAGGATCTGCCTCCGGCGGTGGCTCTTCGGATGCGTGGTACGGCGGCGAGGGCGAGGCTAGTGGATCGTAGCTGGCGGGTGGGCGTGTAGAAGGTCAGTCGGTCGTTGAGGTACTTGGGGCCCAGGTCGTGGAGAGATTTGTGTGCGTGGGTGAGGAGCCTGAATGTGATCCTCTTGTTGACGGGGAGCCAGTGCAGGTCCCTCAGGTGGCCGGAGATGTGGCTGCGTCAGCGGATGTCCAGGATGAGTCGGGCCGAGGCGTTCTGGATGCTTTGGAGTCTCCTCTGTAGCTTGGCTGTGGTTGGGGCGTAGAGGGTGTTTCCGTAGTCCAGTCAGCTGGTGACGAGTGCCTGGGTGACCGTCTTCCTGGTTTCGGTCGGGATCCATCGGAAGATCTTGCGGAGCATGCGTAGGGTGTTGAAGCATGATGAGGAGACGGCGTTGACTTGTCTGGTCATCGAGAGGGAAGAGTCCAGGATGAAGCCCAGGTTGCGTGCGTGGTCTGTTGGCTTGGGAACGGTGCCCAGGGCGGGAGGCCACCAGGAGTCGTCCCAGGCGGATGTGGAAAAGTAAATTTTGCCATGTTCTGTGTCCCTACGTGTCATCCATCATATGTTATGTGTGCATGATTAAATATGCATATGTTATTCCCCATGTTTGATTAAAGACGCAATTACAGTTGTGTCCACCTCTAGTATGGCAGTTTCCAGTTCTCGTGAATACTACGAATATCAGGCCTATGTAAAGTTACGTTGCCACGTTTCTCAGTGTGCACGTTATTTCATTGTAAAGTCCCCGTTTCTAGGCCTCAAAAGGGCCCGGACACCGGATTCGGCTTCCGTCTCCTGAACCCTCGCTGAGGAGCGATACAGCCCCCACCTGTATCCTCGACCCTTCACTTACTTCCTGCCTCGCAGTGCCCGGTTCACCCTGGCTCTGCCTCTGAGTCTGCCAAGAGTATGTTATGATTCGAGTTATCAGTACAGTCCTCCTTCTCTGCATTCCTAAGCTACTGAACTGCATCAATAGTCACCGTCATAGTCTAGCCTTTACGGCCCCATGTTAGAGAAATACTGTATTAATGGTCATTTAATATTCTTCATCACGCACTACATGTAGAATAATGCATGCTCCAGTCTAAGAGTCTGTTAGCTTTTCCCCTCCTGACTTCTAGTTTATATCAACATGTTCCCTAAACATCAGATACTAGATACTGCTTAGGTACATGTCGCCCTGACTCTCCAGACTTCAGTCTCCTGCTCCTAGCACAGAGTTCGAAGCCCCCAGCTTCTCCTAGTGATACGTCATTGCCAGTTTGCGCGCACCATCAGGTTAGAGGTCCCGGCTCCTTAGGTAGCCCCCTCCATGGTTTCCGCCCCATTCATGACATATTCTGTTACGTTTGCATCACATGTCTATGTATACGCCCTGTTACACCTCTTTTCACCCTTATCTTTCGCGACTGCTATGCGTCACGCCTATTGCTCCACCCACTGCTACGCCTATTGCAATGTAATGCTATGTGTTTGCGTTATGTATATATGCTCATGTACTGTTATTAAAAGTTAGACGCCGTCATTCCCGATCCTGTCCCCGGCAGCTGCCATCCTATTCCCGTGCAGGTCGTCCTGTTCCTGTCCTTATGCTGTATTAAACCTGCAAAACTCCTACTACCTCGAATCTTGACTCTTATTTATTGAGCTATCTGTTATTCATTTATTCATTCAAAAATAGGGTATTATTTATTTATTTACCACAAAATGGCGCCCGAATAGGGACTTGCCCTTTCCCCACGCGTCGGTGAAGCCACGCCGACCCCCTGACCCTCTGCAGTCGTGACGGAACTCTTCTGCGCACCGGCAGATATTTCTGCTTCAAGTATCCCTCAGGCCCACGGAGGAGACGGAGGAGGCGGTCCAGCATCCAAACGAGACGGTGGAGAACGCGGCGAGTCCCGACCAGAGCCCAAGCCGAGAGTCCAAGGTCCGAGGTATCCGGAGGTCCACCCGTAACTAAAGTCCGAAGTTCGTCGTCCGTCGTCGAAGCAGTCCAGTCCAGTCTGAGGCCTTCCGTTCTTGCTGCCCGGTGAGTACCATTACTGGGGTAGTATCTAGACAGGGTCAATTTAATTGACTCTGGTCCGTGGGTTGGTGGTACACAGACCCACAAACGAAGTGTCCCCTTCGGTGGATGCGGGTCCTGACGTGTCTCTTTATGAGACCGGTAAGTTTCGTACTGTTTCAGCAGTGCATCTGGTTTCTGTTCTAGTCAGTTCTGTTCTCGAGAAAATTCATGTATTCTGTGTTCCGTATTCCAGGTAGTATTCTGTTCGAACTGTTATTTTAAATGTTCTTCATGTATTTTAATGTCGTGGTATGAATGGGGAATAAGTATCGTGTTCATTGTGTATTGTATTGTGTCTAGACTACAGTCCAGTCATGCCCTTGTTTTCTAAGTTACGTCAGTTAAAAACCAGAAAGGGTCTGCTGGAAGCAGCAGTTCCGGTTCCGCCTAGGGACAGTCCAGGTCATTTTATGTATCAGAAGCATGGCATAAGTGCCATACTATATCTAGATTTATGGGTAGAGTATACCAAACAGTTGGAAGAAAAGTATAGATGGCCCGTATCGGGTACATGGGATGCCGAGTGCATCATGCGAGTAGAAGAGGCATTATGGAAAAAGAAAGCCAGACAGTCACAGAAAGATGCCATCGAGTTATGGCGCAAAGAAGCTCATAAAAGAACCGAAAAAGAAATCAGAAAGTCAGAATTAAGTAGAGAATCCTCAGAACGAGCACAAGAAAAAGAATTAATCGAGATAGGTGAACGAATTAGAACTGAACAATCAGAGAGACAGAGGCATGCCCTCATTAAGGGTATGTATCCTCTCCTTGCCGAGGGCCTGCCAAAAGCGACCCCGGAGGCATCCAGTAACTTCCCGCCACCATTAGTTCCGATCAAGCTACGTCACAAACCGACCGCAGCTGATATTTTCATCTCGTCCTATTTGGACGACACAGTCCCAGAATATGCAAATCCTGTTCGCGCTCCGCCAGTCCCTGTAAATCAGGCACTTCCCGCTCCTTCAGACACCGGAGTACCTGTTACGGTACCCCCGGTCCAGCCCGCCATACAGTTCCAGCCCGCATTTCAACTTCCTGCCGTGCAAAGACGAAAAGCATCAGTTGACGACTCTAGTTTAGGGGCCGCAGGAGGAGGTCCTCCTCAAACCCCGCCGCCACATAAGCGTTTAACAACAGCCGAATTACATATGCAAGCGTCACAACGTACGCCCAGACATCAGTCTGTTGCAGAAATAAGAAAATCCCTTGCCGAATGCTGCTATGACCCAGTCCCAGGCGAGGATGATATGGTTTTATATTCATTACGCGTAAGAAATGTGGCCGAGTATCTAGTCACCCTACCGAATATGAAAGAAGATCTAGACAGAATATATCGTTTCATCCGTACAGGGGAAGATCCAGAAAGTATTAGTGATGTCATGTCCCAAAGGAAAGCTGAGACCCAGCTCATGATATTAAAGTTTCTGATTAATTGTCTAATAAGAGAACAAGATTACCCGTCCAAAAATCAGGCCGAAATGAGAGCCCTGATGAAGTGGAGTAATAGTATAGCCGAGGGTAAGCACAAGACTATCAGTGCTATGGAGAGTATGTACAAGAAAATCCGTAAAGAAATAATAAAGTTACACGAACAACGTAAAGCAGCACAAGTAAGCGAGAAAGAAAGTAACTCTGATACTGAAGAGGTAGAGGACGAGAATCCCGACAGAATAGCGTATGTAGGAAAATCTAGATTTCCAGATCGCCATTTACGCCTAGAACACAAGTCTACTTTCCATCATCCAGCACCAGAACAAGGTTCTCTAGAACAAGTATTCCAAGCTACCGGTCACATTCTGAAATCACGAATCGGTTGCAGTGAGTTGAGTACCATGCATGAACAAGAACTAGTCCGATCAGCAGTCCGATGGATTACTGATTCTACCACTTTTCCAGACGAAATAGTGGCACAAATGTTTCTGAAAATGCCCCCAGCCGAGCAACGACTGGCGGGTATGTATATGATTCAGCACCTCATTACATTGTATGAGGGTCAGCACTCTGATCCAGGCCCGTTACATGATATCCTGAACGAGTTACTCCAGTATAGATGGAAAGGTTTAGGTACCGATTTAATTAGTGTCGTTCTAGAACAGCGTCACAAATATAGAACGTTTTTGAACCCGCATTTTGTTCATGTCTCACCCCCAGAAAGTAAACCATTTTACATGGAGAGACAGAATCCGTTACGAGAAGTCCACCCAGTTAGAGGAACGGGTGGCGAACTAGAACGAGTGTTTGTTTACACTCCGATTACAAAGATGGAACTCCTAGAGATGAAGAAATTAATCCCCTGTCATGATAAAGATCCAGCAGGGTTCCATCGAGAATTAAAAGACATGCTCCCTATGGGAGAATACACGTATCCAGATATAATTAAAATGTTAAAAGTTCTGCTGCCCGCAGGGGTGTATGAAAAGCTCAAGGAAAAAGAATGGGAGGTGGGAGAGAAAAAGATCGATTGGGCAGTTCTAGAAGCTGAAGATAAGGCACGAGTACCAGGTACCGGTCTTGGAGCGAAATGTAAAGAATTACCGGAATTATTAATACAAGTTTTGCCTAGGTTATTGACAACTAGAAAAGAAGACTGGGATGCAATCTCAGCCTGTAAACAGAAACAGGATGAAGACATTAGTGATTTTTATTCTAGATTTGAGAAATGTTTTAGCATCAACAGTGGCCTCAAGACAAGTAGTGAGTCATACCCTCACCTTTTTGTTACTAAATTAGTCGAGAATTCAAGCCCACAAATTAAAAATCGAGTTTTGAAAGTCGAAAGTACCTGGCAAGCTAATACCCCGTCCCAGATGTTGCAGATGCTCCAATACCACCAGAATAGAATCAGGGAAGAGCAAGAACACGAGAGAAAACGTATGAAAGACACGAAAATGAAAGTACTAGTTGCACAATCTGTTCCTCAAGACAGTCAGAAGAGGGGTCCAAATCAAGCCAGTCATCCTGCAGCTCCCGTTAAAGGGAACTGCAATTATTGTAAACAGCCAGGTCATTTTATAAATGAGTGTGCAGTTCTGAAACATAACATAGCTACCGGTAAGACTAAAGAAAGACCACGTCCGCCTAGACAAGAACAAGTTTCACAGACTCCTCAGCCACAGAATGCGCCACAGACAGTTACAGCTCCGCAGCCTATCGCTGCAACACAGCACGTCACACAGCAGATGTACCAGTATGCACAGTCTGAGTATCCAGAGTACCAACAGTACTCATGAAACAGCCTAGAGAGGGAGGTAGGCTTGCCTCTCATCGAGATACCTGTAGATCAAGAAGGTCCCTATGTTCACAGTCAAGTACTAGGGAAAGATAGAAAGTTTTTGATTGATACAGGGGCAAGTAGGACCACAATTAGCCACGCCGAAGTTCCAGGGGCTCCGCTCTCAGGCTCAAGAAATGTTTCCCTTGGATTTTCAGGAAAACCTATCGTAAATGAAATATCAAAGCCAGTTACTCTAGAAGTAGGTCCATTGTCCCGTACTACTGATCTGTTACTTACTAAGTCATGTCCAGAAAACCTATTAGGCATTAAAACACTGAAAGAATTAGGTGCAGTTATATGCTGTTCCCCAGAGGGAATACGTCTGTTCCTACGTGACTTCAAGGGTCACTATGTATTACGAGATTTTGATCCCAGATTGTCTAATGTTCCGCAGCATTTATGGGCGCAAGGTCCAACTGATGTAGGTTACATGCAAATCACACCCCATCGTGTGACTCTTAAGCCAGGTGTAGTGTTACCACGAATCAGACAGTACAGATTGCCACCTGAGGCTGTAGCAGCCTTATCCAAAATCATTGACGAGCTCATCGCTCAAGGAGTAGTTGTAGAAACTGACTCCAATGTATGCAATTCTCCGATCATTCCAGTCATGAAACGTACTGATCCAAATGCACCTCCAGTATATCGATTAGTGATTGACCTACGAGAACTTAATAAATGTATTATTCCCCAGTATCCAGTTGTCCCAGATATCTCTTCCCTATTAACAGCCATTGATTCCGAAGCTTCATTTTTCACTGTCATAGACCTCAAGAACGCATTTTTCAGTGTCCCCATTCATCCAGACAGCCAGTTTCTTTTCGGATTCTGTTTAAATGGAAGGAGCTATATGTTCACACGAGCTCCTCAAGGTTTCACAGAAAGTCCTAGTATTTACAGTCAAGCACTCAAGAGACAACTAGACAACATTCACATGCCAACTGACACTGCCCTGCTCCAGTATGTCGATGATCTACTGATCACAGCCCGTTCTGAGCGTGCTTGCGAGCGAGCATCCCTTACAGTCTTGTATTTCCTAGCCGAGATGGGGCACAAGGTGTCCCCTTCTAAGCTTCAATTCTGTGTCCAGCAAGTGGTCTACTTAGGACACTTACTGTCCAAGAGGGGTAGGCAGTTGACACCAGACCGTATCCAGTTAATAGCGAGTTTTCCTCAGCCCAAGACCCAGAAGGAGGTACGTGCTTTTATCGGCCTCACTTCTTATTGCCGACAATGGATTCCTCAGTATGCATTCCTAGCCAAGCCACTGATACAGTTAACGACACAGGAGGCAGCCGTATCGACTGTCCTCCCTTGGACATCTGAACATACACTCAGTTTCAATGAGTTAAAGAAAGCCCTATGTCAAGCTCCAGTCCTAGCTACACCAAACTACAGTAAGCCTTTTACACTTTTCGTCACAGAACGCGAAGGTACAGCATTATCTGTTCTCACACAAGATCAAGCAGGACAATACAAGCCATGTGCTTATTTTTCGAGCACATTAGATCCTGTAGCCCAGGCTCTGCCTGCGTGCCTCAAGTCAGTTGCAGCCACAGCACTAGCTATCAGACAAAGTGATTCCATAGTATTAGGACATTCCTTGACAGTACAAGTTCCACACTCCGTGGAAGTTCTTTTAAACCGAACACAGACTCAGCACTTGACAATTGCACGTTTAACAGGTTATGAATTGACACTGTTCCAGCCACACATAGAAATCAGACGCTGCAACGTTTTAAATCCTGCTACATTGTTACCATCAGTTACTTCGAATTCTGTCACACATGACTGTGTGGAAGTAGTTAACATTACGACAAAGCCAAGACAAGATCTGACAGATATTCCGTTACCAGATCCCGACCTGACACTTTATGTGGATGGTTCATGTATGAGAACAAGTACAGGAGAACTAGTCGCCGCATATGCGGTGACTACCGACACCGAGGTTATTGAAACACACCGTATTGACACCCTGTCCGCTCAAGCAGCAGAGCTAGTTGCTCTGACACAAGCCTGCCTACACGCTAAGAACCGGAAAGTTAATGTTTACACAGATTCACGCTACGCATTCGGAGTCGTACACGACTTTGGAGTGCTCTGGCAGGAGAGAGGTTTCATGACTTCTCATGGAACCAAGATTCAGCATGGTCTCCTTATTCAAGCTCTGTTAGATGCCATACATTTACCGACATCCATTGCTATCATGAAATGCAAAGCACATACGAAAGTTACTGACATTATTTCTCAAGGTAACGATCTAGCAGATCGCACAGCCAAGCTTACAGCACAGACTCCAGACATTCCAGTTAACATAACACACACTCCAGATCCGACTACATGCATGACAGTTAAGGACCCTACACAAGATGTCATAGATATCCAGTTACATGCTACTCCTGAAGAAGTCAAGAAATGGTCCGAACAAGGAGGGGTCCAGACAGATCAAGGATGGTTAACGAAGGGTAGAGCCACATGGTTTCTCCCCGACTCTATGGTTCAAGTCATTATCAATACCGCACATAGTCCAGCACATTTAGGAGAAAAAGCTATGTTAGACAGTATCCAGAACATTTGGTTCAACAAGCATTTACGAGCTGCAGCCAAGCAGAAAGTCCGTACCTGTATGATATGTTGTCAGTTTAATCCAGGTAAAAGTGTCCTGGTGGAACAAGGTGGATTCCAGCCCCCTGACCACCCTTTTGAAGTCCTCCAGATGGATTATATTCAGATGGAGCGATGTCGAGGTTTCAAGTATGTCCTTGTAGTTGTATGCGCTTTGTCCAGGTGGACAGAAGCATATCCAGTCCCAGATTACACAGCCGCGACCACTGCCAAGCAGTTGGTTCGTGAGTTCTTCCCCCGTTATGGACTCCCTAGAGTCGTATATTCTGACAACGGCCAGCCATTCTCATCTGAGTTGATGAAGCATGTTTCCCTCTTGTTAGGATACCAGTGGAAGTTCCATTGTGTACGCCATCCTGAAGCAGCCGGTCTCGTAGAGAGACATAACCAGACCCTGAAAATCCGCATCGCTAAAGTGTGTAAAGAGAAAGGTGTGGACTGGCTAGTAGCTCTGCCAGTTGCCTTGTTCTATATGCGCATGGTCGCACATTCCAGATCAGGTCTGTCCCCGTATGAGGTCGTTTTCGGCCGCCCCCCTAACATGTGGGGTACTCCTAGACCCCGAAGTATTACCGATGTTTCAAGTAATATGCTGACAGATTACCTAGCTTCCTTGATGTCTGCCCTCAACTCTTGTCGTTCACAGGTTGCCGCCGCATTTCCAGACAATACCGAGGTGGCACCGCATGAAATCGTTCCAGGATCCATGGTCTTGGTTCGCAATTTTGACCGCTCAAGTCCGCTGGAGCCACGCTGGAAGGAGCCCCGACAGGTACTCCTCACCACCCGTACAGCCGTGAAGTTGGAGGGTCGCAAAGGCTGGGTGCACCTTTCACATATAAAGAAGTTTTATGGACTGAAACCCGTCTCAAAGAACATTTCCCAGGATTTGAAGGATTGCCAAAGTACTATTCTCAAGGACTGTCCCGCAAAAGACATTGCTACAAACCCTGCCCTGTTAGAGAAGACTCCGCAGCAGGAGTATAAGTTGAAACTCCGGTCTAGTAAAATAAGTCAGCCAGTTTGATTGTCTAAGTCCTCCCCTAGGTGAAACGGTTAGACTGTTTCTGACATGTATAAAATAGACCCCCATAGTGAGAGAGTTAGTCAAAACTCTATTCGATGTATTGTTTTTCTATGTTTCATATTATTTCTCAGCATTATGATTTCCTGCACCAGTTATGCGTTCTACCTGTATTTTCCAGTTTCTCATGTAAATAAGTCTGCTAATGCTACAGTAGAGCATATGTTTAGTGATCTGCCTCCTCATGAACTCTCTTACCGCCTCGCTATGCGAAATAATTCTTTTATCCGTATGTTACATTATTCACACCAGACCAGCAATGCCACTAATTGTTGGGTATGTGGTCGACTCCCCCCTTTCCAGACACCGAAGGGAGTTCTGCCACTCTTTCCTTATCCTTTTTCACATAATGGTTCGTGTGGAGCATGGTCCACGTTAACGTCATCCTCAACAGATATGTCTTTTCTTAACAGCACATGTTTTCCAGACAAGCAAGGTCTCCCCCACAGAACCGGGTTAGATCTAGAAAATGAAGTGTACAATTTAGGTAATTATTCTTCGAATTTCATGGTCCTGAATGTTCAGTCTGATACTACTCCAGATTTACCTGCTATTTCAGTACTACCAGTCAAAGGTGAATTATGTGTCCGAAATAATGGTTCCGTACATGTAGGACATAGTGATTGTACTACTATTGTCAAGTATAGTGACAGTGGGAAATCTATTTTCAAAGCTTCACGTCATTCTTATTTTATTTGTGGTCAAACTGCATATGTTCGTCTGCCCCTCGATTGGGAGGGAACCTGTTACATTGCCTTCCTACTGCCACCTGTTTTCCTAGCCCCATCTGATTACCACAGAAACACACATCTAGTACACATTAGACGTAGAAGGGAGTCCCCAATTGTCGATTATACTGAAACTGCCCTAGAACAGTATACAGATTTCAACAGAGGTTTCTTTTTCTTTATAGGACCTATCCAGAATAGTAAACTGATCCGTAGGTTAACCAGAACCCTTGAAGCTGTAGTCAATGAGACTGCCTCTGCTCTAGGTAACTTAACCGAAGAGCAATCTGCTATGAGATTTGTCGTTTTACAGAATCGTCTCGTCCTTGACGTCATACTGGCCGATTGGGGCGGGGCCTGTAGAGTCATCGGATCTAGTTGCTGCATTTTCATTCCAAATAACGCGCCGTCTGTTTATTCAGCTATAACCAGACTTCATAAAATTGCCCATCTGTTACACCAAGATCCAGGCACCTGGACATGGTCCGGTTGGTTCTGGAATATAATTTCCGCCTGGGGATGGAAAGTCTTGTCCTTTCTAGGTATTGCAGTAGCGATCGTATTCAGCTGCTGCCTCTGTATACAATGTGGCCCTGCGATTTGCGGCATTTGTGCTACATCTTGTATTCCTAGTCCCAAGCCCCGTTCTAAATCCCGTTCCAAGACAATTCGAGATGAGCAAATGATACTGTATGAAATGATAGACGGTATCATGAATATTGATGTTTCCTGATGAAACGTAGTGACAAGGAGGGAATGTGGAAAAGTAAATTTTGCCATGTTCTGTGTCCCTACGTGTCATCCATCATATGTTATGTGTGCATGATTAAATATGCATATGTTATTCCCCATGTTTGATTAAAGACGCAATTACAGTTGTGTCCACCTCTAGTATGGCAGTTTCCAGTTCTCGTGAATACTACGAATATCAGGCCTATGTAAAGTTACGTTGCCACGTTTCTCAGTGTGCACGTTATTTCATTGTAAAGTCCCCGTTTCTAGGCCTCAAAAGGGCCCGGACACCGGATTCGGCTTCCGTGTCCTGAACCCTCGCTGAGGAGCGATACAGCCCCCACCTGTATCCTCGACCCTTCACTTACTTCCTGCCTCGCAGTGCCCGGTTCACCCTGGCTCTGCCTCTGAGTCTGCCAAGAGTATGTTATGATTCGAGTTATCAGTACAGTCCTCCTTCTCTGCATTCCTAAGCTACTGAACTGCATCAATAGTCACCGTCATAGTCTAGCCTTTACGGCCCCATGTTAGAGAAATACTGTATTAATGGTCATTTAATATTCTTCATCACGCACTACATGTAGAATAATGCATGCTCCAGTCTTAGAGTCTGTTAGCTTTTCCCCTCCTGACTTCTAGTTTATATCAACATGTTCCCTAAACATCAGATACTAGATACTGCTTAGGTACATGTCGCCCTGACTCTCCAGACTTCAGTCTCCTGCTCCTAGCACAGAGTTCGAAGCCCCCAGCTTCTCCTAGTGATACGTCATTGCCAGTTTGCGCGCACCATCAGGTTAGAGGTCCCGGCTCCTTAGGTAGCCCCCTCCATGGTTTCCGCCCCATTCATGACATATTCTGTTACGTTTGCATCACATGTCTATGTATACACCCTGTTACACCTCTTTTCACCATTATCTTTCGCGACTGCTATGCGTCACGCCTATTGCTCCACCCACTGCTACGCCTATTGCAATGTAATGCTATGTGTTTGCGTTATGTATATATGCTCATGTACTGTTATTAAAAGTTAGACGCCGTCATTCCCGATCCTGTCCCCGGCAGCTGCCATCCTATTCCCGTGCAGGTCGTCCTGTTCCTGTCCTTATGCTGTATTAAACCTGCAAAACTCCTACTACCTCGAATCTTGACTCTTATTTATTGAGCTATCTGTTATTCATTTATTCATTCAAAAATAGGGTATTATTTATTTATTTACCACACGGAGGGCGATGGTCCCAGGATGAGGACTTCCGTCTTGTCTGAGTTCAGTTTTAGGCGGCTGTTCTTCATCCACCCGGCGACGTCTTTCATCCCTTCGTGTAAGCTGGTTCTGGCGGTGTCGGGGTCCCTGGTGAGGGAGAGGATCAGCTGGGTGTCGTCGGCGTAGGAGATGATGTTGATGTTGTGTTGGCGTGCAATGGCTTCAAGAGGTCTCATGTAGACGTTGAAGAGGGTGGGGCTGAGTGATGATCCTTGTGGTACGCCGCAGATGACTTTGGTTGCCTCGGATCGAAACGGGGGGAGGCAAACTCTCTGTGTTCCTCCGGCGAGGAATGAGATGATCCACTCCAGTGCCTTCTCTTGGATGCCGATGTTGCTGAGGCGTTGAACTAGGGTGTAGTGGCAGACCGTGTCGAACGCTGCAGAGAGGTCCAGGAGGATGAGTGCCGCTGTTTCCCCGTTGTCGAGCAGGGCTCGGATGTCATCGGTGGCTGCGATCAGGGCGGTCTCGGTGCTGTGGTTGGCTCTGAAACCGGACTGCGAGGGGTCGAGGGATCCGTTCATCTCGAGGAAGGCGGCCAGCTGTCTGTTGACGATCTTCTCGATGACCTTTGCAGGAAAAGGGAGGAGGGAGATGGGGCGGAAGTTCTTGAGGTCGGTGGGGTCCGCTGTAGGTTTCTTCAGGAGGGCGCTGAGCTCGGCATGCTTCCAGCTCTCCGGGAAGGTGGCGGTGTTGAAGGAGGTGTTGATGATGTTCCGGAGTTGGGGTGCGATGGTGGAGTCGGCCTTGTTGAAGACGTGGTGGGGGCAGGGGTCGGTCGGAGATCCGGAGTGGATGGTGTTCATCGTGCGGGCTGTGTCTTCGGTGGTCACCGTGGTCCAGGTGCGGAGGGTGGCGGTGGGGGGCGTTGGTTCGATGGTTGGGTGCGTGGATGGTGCGCCGAAGCTGTTGTGGATGTCGGCGATCTTGCGGTGGAAGAACGAGGCGAGAGAGTCGCAGAGATCTTGTGAAGGAGTGATGTCGTTGTTGCCGGTGCTGGGGTTGGAGAACTCCTTGACGATGCTGAAGAGTTCCTTGCTGTCGTGGGCGTTGTTGTCCAGTCGTTCCTTCAGTGATTTCTTCTTGGTGGTGCGGATAAGCTGGTGGTGCTTGCGGGTGGCTTGTTTGAGGGCCGTCATGTTGTCTGTGGTCTGGTCGAGGAGCCAGGCTTTCTCGAGGGTGCGGCAGTTCTTCTTGGAGTCCTTGAGTTCGCCGGTGAACCAGGAGGCCTTCTTGCTTCTGGGTCTGCTGGGAGGGTTCTTCAGTGGTGCGAGGTCGTTGGCCCAGGCGGTCAGCCACTGTGTGAAGTTGCGGGCTGCTTCGTTGGGGTCCGTTGTGCTGGCTGGTGGGCTCTGGCTGAGGGAGGTGGTGAGCTGGTCGGTGGTGATCTTACTCCAGCTCCTGTGGGGAACCTGTTGCGGGTGGTGGTGGGTCGGGGTTCTTCTGAAGCTGAAGTGGACGCAGCTGTGGTCGGTCCAGTGGAGTCCGGTGGTGTGGCTGAAGGTGATGTGCTTGCGGGAAGAGAAGACGGGATCAAGCGTGTGGCCGGCGTAGTGGGTGGGGGTGTTGACCAGTTGCTTGAGTCCGAGGTTGGCGAGGTTTTCCAGCAGGGCGGCGGTGTTGCGGTCATTGTTGTTCTCCAGGTGGAAGTTGAGGTCCCCTAGGAGGATGTAGTCGGCGGAGGGTAGGGCGTGCAAGCTGATGAAGTCCGTGATGTCTTCGCTGAATTGTGTGCGTGGTCCCGGGGGTCTGTAGACGAGGGTGCCTCTGAGGGTCGTCTTTGGGTCGGTGTGTATCTGGAAGTGAAGGTGCTCCGCGGTGACGAGGGTGTCGTTGGAGTCGGTCGTGATGTGGATGGTGTTCTTGTGGACGATGGCGATGCCTCCTCCGGTCAGGTTGGTGCGGTCCCTCCTGATGATCTTGTACCCGTCCGGGATGGCGATGGCGATATCGGTTGCTGAGGAGGCGTTCATCCAGGTTTCCGTGAGGAAGGCGATGTCTGGTGATGTTGTGTCGAGGAGGTTCCAGAGTTCCACGGCGTGTCTGTGGATGGAGCGGGTGTTGAGCAGGATGCATTTGAGGAGGTTGCTGCTGGTGTTTGGCTTTGCGGGTGCGGAGCAGGTTCGGAGGCAGGTGAACTTGCAGGTTTTACAGGTGAAGGGTCCGTGGATGCGTTTCGGGGTGGCCCGGCAGCAGGCGGGGTTCCGGCCGGCGTTGAGTGCGTTGAGGGCGGTGGCGTCGTAGGTCTGTCGGGTCGTCTTGCATCGGCGAGGGCCATGGGTCCTGGCATGGGCGCGGTCCAGGCTCGGACGGGCGCAGACGGGCTTGCCTTTGGCGCTCCTTCGGCGCACGATCGGCGCGCCCGCTGCGCGTCAACACTGCGCGTATGCATGCACTCTGTCATAAATGGAGAGTGGGGAGGGGAGGGGCGAGGGAGGAGCAGCTGGGAGGCGGGAGCGGGGTGGCGGGAGGGGGGGGCAGCGGTGCGGAGATGCTGGAGGGAGTGTGGGTGGGGCCGCGGGGGAGCAGCGGCAGGGAGCGGGGTGGGGCAGGGGACGAGCGGAGACACGGGACACAATTGGCGACCAAAAAGGGTTACAGTACTAAACAGCCAACTCAGGTACAGAACAAACTTCACAATAAAAGCACCACTTCACAATAAATGCAAGAACTTACAGGGCACAAGGACGGCGGAATGAGTAAGAAAAAGCGGCAACAAGAGGGCGGCGATACAAGTACTTAGCACGAGCAGGCACAGAGGGCAGGCCGGGTCCGGAGGCAGGGGCCGAGCTCAGGGCAGCAGGAGGAGGCTGGGCACACTCGGGCGGGCCACGCGGCGGGAGGAGGGAGCGACCGGGTCTGACCAGGTCAGATCAGGTTATACAAACAATTGGTCATACTTACATTTACTAAGCTACACACTTATACAAACACCACTTGATTTATTCATATAGATAGTAACTCATACTTAGGGTGTTATAAAATCACTATTACAAGTATACAGTTTTCGATACAGTCACTCATACAATCACTGAGTCTTAACTATACTTATTTATAGACAGCAACTGTCACATACACTGCCTTTTATATTTCTTGTGCTTCTGTAGAACCGAGGCACAAGAAATCACTCAAAAAAGTGCACAAAACACAAAAAGGGAGCAGGGTAGAAACACCCGGACCCCCTAGGCCTGCTAAGGGGATCCCACAAGGTCCCCCAGGGCCCAAAATTATTATAATTTTTTATAAATTGGCAAAATCTGCACAGGTTGCGCGGATTCTGCATTGAAAAAAAAACGAAGCGCGGACTTCCGCGCTTCTTTAACCCCTTCCACGCTCATGACGAGCTCAGCTCGTCATGAGGTACGCCTGTCGTACGCTCATGACGAGCTGAGCTCGTCATGTAACGCGGTATTTGCGAATCTTTAGCGCACAGCGGGAAAACGCTTAGCGCGGATGGGGTTAATATTTAGCCCCGGGGGCAATAATATTGAATGTAATGGGAGCCCCGGGGACCACCACCACCGTCGCTTTGTTCAAATATGTGCGGGGGCTCACAGCCCCCCACAGCCCTGGGGACCGCCATCCCGGGGCTATAAAATACATGGGTGGGGGCTCAAAGCCCCCCCAAGCCCTGGGGATACCACCCCCATGGGCTTTATACCAATATATGTGGGGGGCTCACACCCCTCGCAGCCCCGGGGACTGGCACCTCCGGGGATTGATTTTGTGTATATATATTTTTTTAAACTGTGTGGGGGGCTCAAGCCCCCCCCACATGCCCCGGGGACCACCACCGCCCGGGGCACTACATTGTAAAATTGGGGGTCCATGCCGGACCCCCCAGGGACCACCACCCCCGGGGCTTTGTAAATTGTGGAAGGGGGACCGCGCGGCGCCCCTCCTGAAGCCTTGTTGTGGCCCTGGGGACAGCCACACCCCAAGGCTGGCTTCTGCAGTGTCCCGGGGTGCCCACCCATGGGACACTAGTTTGCTATGGCAGGGCGCGAGCCTTGCGGCTCCTGCCCTGCCATAGCAAACTTGGTTTGAATTTTGAAAAGAGTGCAGGGAATCCTGCTCTCTCTTTCAAAATGCAAACCAGATTGCTTTTCCACACGGGGAGCTGCATGTTAGCAGCTCCTTATGTGGAAAATCAATGCCGGCTCCCGAAGGACGCGCGGAGCTGGCGGGACCGGGGGGCATTAGGGCTCCCCCAACATTGTATATAGGCCCCGAGGAATAGGGTCCCCGGGGAGAATAGAAATTAGTGGCAGGTGCTAAAAAAAATGTAAAATTAGGAGTCAATTACCCAGCGCGGCGCTCAGCGCGGCCCCCTGGTGGGGACACATTGGGTGCGCGACTCCAAAACGCGTTAGGTGCGCGACTTCAAACTAATTTTTTTTAATATTCTTTAAATATACATCAAGCTTATGTGTTTAGATCTTGGGTGGCTCTAAAAGAGCTCTTGTGTTTATTGAGATATTTTGGTACCTATAAGTAAGTACCTATGCAGAGTCGGTTGGTGAGGAAGACTCTGTTACCCTCATCTGTAAAATGTACACCATCTCGCCTATAGATGCCATCCATGTCAAAACACAGATTGCTGTGGTACATGGACCCCATCCTATGATCTCTGAGATAAGCAGAAACAGCTTTATTGACATGTTTTCTAACTTTCTCAGTCTGTGGACAAAATTGATTGGACCAGTTTAATTTCTGTCTTTGGCATATGTTAGACTAGACAAAGGCAGTTTGGTGGAAAAGTGACATTAATTCTCCAAAGGTGTCCTTCATAAGCATTTCCAGACCTACCCCAGTCAAAGTGCCTAGGTCATTGCTACCACAGTGCACAATTATGAGGTTAGGGTGTTGGAGATGCAAAAAGGATCTAACCAATGGCATCAATTGATGGCACTTTAATCCTCTCTGTCCAATCCATTATTTTGTCTACAATTGGCAACTCTAAATCTTTGTTAATACCTCTGTTTTCTGCAAGCCTTTGGCTCCAGAATATATAGCTGTGTCCCACAATCCACACTCTAAGCATCTTGAAGGGAGGTCTGGATGCACTCAGAAGGTGTCTGTATGTGGAATGGGCAGTTTGAAAACTAAGATTTTCCTAAAATGGTGGATAAGATGCAGTTTTGAACAAAGAAGAGAAATGATTGGCTGTTTGAAAATATTATAGACTGAAAAGTAGGGTGCATGTTTCTGTGTTTTAAAAGCATGTTTCTTTTTGGTTAATAAAAACTGTTTGAAAGGAACATTACATAGGATTTACTGATATTTTGAAAAGTCAAGCACACTTGTTGTTTGGAATTGCACCATTGTGTGCTGAACTTGTGACCTGTGTGCTCAGTTGAATGTTCCATGAACTGTTACTATGGTAACAGGCATTAGGCAGAATGGGGGTAGGGTTGAAAGTTATATCAATTGGAAAAGGGTTGAAATGAATGTCCAACCTATCATGTTGTCAAGTTTTAGTAGTATTAGAAGCCAGGCATTGCTTATGCATTTGCAGAATGAGTCAGGCATTCACACTAGAGTGCAGTAGTGAAATATGTAGAATGTGTGCAGTCACCTTACCCCTTCTAGAGTAGTGAGTCTGTTTTGCTAAAGTCCAAGGAGTAGTGTTGCTTGTCTAGAATCACACTGTGAGTCTGTGTGCATTTGGGCTACCATTGTGAGAGAAACATTCGGGTACTTCATGTCTTTGCTGACACATAACTGTTTAAAAACCTATCCTGTTGTCATGTTTTAGTAGGATTAGAACCTAGTCATTGCTTATTCATTCGCAGAATGAGTCAGGCATTCACACTAGAGTGCAGTAGTGAAATATGTAGAATGTGTGCAGTCACCTAACCCCTTACAGACTAGTGAGTCTGTTTTGCTAAAGTCCCAGGAATAGTGTTGCTTGTCTAGAATCACGCTGTGAGCCTGTGTGCATTTGGGCAACCATTGTGAGAGAAGCATTTGGCTACTTCATATCTTTGATGACACATAACTGCTTAAAAACTTATCACTCTCCTTGCATTTCTCCAGTGACCCATTCAGCACCATGTACTAATGAATTCACTGCGCCAAAACGTAACCGCTTATAAATTCACCCAATCATTCTCCTTACAGTACTCTAATCATTCAGTCAGTACTCATGCAGTGATCCAGGCCTTAGCACATGGACTACTACAAATCTCTGTCCAATATGTATGCACTCTTACCACTTATACACTTATCTTTCACACCTTCATTTCCCAAAGCAGTATCCATACTCTCCAGCAAACACCTTGTCACTCTCCTTGCACTCTTCTAGTGACCCATTCAGCACCATGTACTAATCAATTCACTATGCCAAAACCCAACCGCTTATAAATTCACCCAGGCATTCTCCTTGCAGTACTCCAATCATTCAGTCAGTACCAAAGTATTCATGCAGTAATCTAGGCCTTGCAACACGGAGTGCTACAAACCTCTGTCCAATGTGCATGAAGTCCTTTAATCACCTATACACTTATCTTACACACCCTCGTTTCCCCCGGTAGTATCCATACACTCCAGCAAACACCTTGTCACTCTCCTTGCACTCCTCTAGTGACCCATTCAGCACCATGTACTAATCCGTTCACTATGCCAAAACCCAACCGCTTATTAATTCATGTTGGACTCTCTTTGCAGTACTGAATTTACTCTGATTAAAAGACATATACTTAAGGATTGGCCTAGCCACTAACCCTAGTACAAGTCAATTTCTTTATATACAATGCATACAAACCTGATAGAAGCTACAAAGTATTAATACACTCTTCAAATTACCCAGTTAATACCTATGTAGTATTGGAATCCCTCTGTCATAGGATCCCATGTGACGTGAAAAAAAAAGATTTGATTGGTTCATAACATTTCCCATTGTACCTATTGAAGGACAGCAAGCATTTCAATTGTTCTTCTTTAAGCATCTTTGGAGAGATGTCTCTGTGCTTACCTCCTGTCACAATCATGCAATTTTTCAATCAATCAACTAGCAATATGTTCTTATTGTAACAGTCTGCCAATACCTAAGCACTTATTGGGCAGATTTAGAAGCATCCTGTACCAACAATATGTCACTTTTTGTTACATAGTGATGGCGCAAGACACTCTTTCATATTTACCAGGAGAGGAAAAGGCACTCCGTGTAGCTTTTCTTCTCCATGGAAATACGACCTCATCATACACACCACTTTTCATTGAAGGGGCGTTCCATAGGTGTTGCTGTGGGTGTTTGCACACAACACTCATAGAACAAGACACGTCTCCAGATTTATCATAAATCATAAATCTGGAGATGTGTGTGAATGCACCATCCTCCAGTTGGTGTTGCATGGCACAACAAGGAGAATTGTTTTTAATTCTCCTAATTTTTTCTCTTTCAATATATGCTGCATTGCACCGCATACACTGAAGGAGAAAATGCCTTCACTGATTGTTTTTGTGCAGGAGGGTGTGTCTTCCTGCACAAAAACAAACTCTGCACAACAAAGCTATCCTTGCACCATGGTGCAAGGGTGCCTTTGTCACCGCATGGCTGCAGTTTGTGCAGCAGTGCAGAGGGAAGCATAGACTTGCAACATATTTATGTACATATGTTGTATGCCCATGCTTCGGAAGTACCACAGCACACTGCAGCTAAAGAGCTTACAGTGTCATGCTCCAGCACTTCCTTATAGTTCTGCACTTATACATCGACCATACACTACTAATGCATTCTTTCAATCAATTATGCACTACGCATACATTCAACCAATCTTTCACACACTATCATACAAATATAGCTCTTTCTTTAACCAGAGAAGCTAATTCTGAAAATAACTTTTGTTTTTGTTTTTTGTTTTATATTTATTTTGTAGTTTTCTAAACGATTTTGTTATTTTTTTGGTGTTTTTTCAAAAGAAAAAAGGATGAAAAAACAGGCAACTTCAGGAATTAACAGCCATTCCCAACAAAAAAAATCAAACAAAAGTCTAACAACAATGGTTTTATTGTGCCTCACACACTAGGTCAACAGACTGCTTTCCATAGCATATAAACTGGTTGCACTTTATGCAGTGCTCCTTCAGTAGAGCAAATTCAGGATGTATGTCCGGTGGTGATGGTGATGTGGAACTTCCAGAGATACTAGGCACTGCAGGTGGAGGGTTCTGTTGTAATCTCCTGCACTCCTCCCGAGCCAGATTCACTAGATGAAGAGTCTTCAGGTGTTTATACATAGAGGCAGTACCGCATGAATATTTCTTCTCAGCACTACCTCTGGATAGGACTCTTTCACATATCTTGCAGGTGACTTTGGTGGCATTCATCTTCTTCTACCCCTCTGTATAGGTGAAAAACTTCCACACCACCAACACTGGCCTTTGTGGGCATGGAGGTTCTGCAGCAAATTCTTCCTCTGAAAAATGTTCTGAGTCCTGTTGTTGTTGTCCTGATGCCATGTTGTCCTTCTTTTGAAAAACACCTAAAAAAAAGATGGTATTAAAGTTCTTCTAAGTCGAGATGTGTCTCCAAAGAAGCTCAAAGTAGAATGATGGAAATGGGTGGGGTCCTACAATAGTTACAATGGGAAATGTTATTTACCAATCAAATCTTTTTTTTTCAAGTCACATGGGATCCACGCACCGTGCGCACAGGCAGCACCCACCCAACGCGACTTCCCGAAATTGCATGTAAAAATAATATAAGTTTATTACAAGTAAAAATATATTAATTTTATGAATCTCAGTTTGTGTGGAGGGAAGATCTTTTCAGCCAATACCGGCAAGTCACTCACTTCCGGTCTGAAAACTGAAGTACGAAGGTTAGCAGGCTAGTCTGCCGCTCCCCTAGTACTTAAACACCATGTCACCTGTGACGGGCAGCGGATGCGCGCAGCTGGCGCGCCGGCGGCGTGCCAAAGGCAAGCCCGTCTGCGTCCGTCCACGCCTAGACCGGGCCGAGGGCCACCGCCCCTGACGGTTTCTCACAAGATTCCTGCTCCACCACATTATCTTATAACTCGGAGCAACTCAAAGCAATGAACAGGCCCCATCACAGCTGCATGACTATTGGTGTAGACCGACCAAGTCACTCTCCCTTTGTCTGCTCTACTTGTTCTTTCACACTAAGGGATCATGCTCATCTTCGGACTCCCACAGTATATGAAAAAACTCAGCACCTAAAATCATTCGATTGGCTTTAATCAATGTAAGATCATTGCCTAGACACAAATATGAAATTGCAAACATCGTTGAAAATTGGAAGCTT
The DNA here is from genome assembly GCF_964261635.1 of Lissotriton helveticus. Lineage (NCBI taxonomy): Eukaryota > Metazoa > Chordata > Amphibia > Caudata > Salamandridae > Lissotriton > Lissotriton helveticus. The sequence continues at coordinate 401,029,417 of NC_136069.1, read as the reverse complement.
GACATCCTTTTTTAAACGGAAACCTGGGGAGAGCTTTCATGTGGTCCAGGTTTTACCACAGCATCTCCTGAGGGCTTCTCGAACATCAGGTTCGATAGAACCTCCAAAAAAGGAGGCCTCACCATTATTTACCGCAATAACTTCACACTGCGGACAGAACGTGTCCCTGTTACGACATGTGAAGCAGTCAACTTCACCATTTCAACTCCTTACTCAAATTCAGTCAAAGGCATTCTTCTTTATCGCCCGCTTGGTCCTCGAACTGCTTTCCTGACCACCTTGGGTTGTCTCCTTGAACCCGTGTCAGGGGAAAACAATTTTACCATCTTAGGAGACTTCAATTTCCATCTGGAGGCTCATGATAATCCCAACTCTATGTCTGAAAGTGAAGTGGTAGGCCTTAGGCAATTGGTTCTATCCACGACTCACTCCGCGGGCCACACATTAGATGGCCTTTTTTCCAACTACAACCTACACACTTTAGGAGATACTATCCCTCTAATATGGACGGATCCCTCTGCGGTCCTTTTTGATATCAAAATAAAGACTAGCTCTACTTTGCCCACTAAATCTCCGGCCCCTATTAATTTTAAAGCTTGGAAGAGTATTGATGTGGCCGAATTTAAATCTAAACTGCTTGCCTCTCAGATACTTGTTAACTCTGATCCTGAGATGGCAGCCACTAATTAAACTAACTGGATTCAGGATACTGTTAATGTAACGGTTCCTACAAAGAAAAGGTCTACCAATAGGGTTTCTAGTTCTGCCCCTTCGTTCAACCAGATTCTCAGGCTTGAAAAACAAAGTTGTAGATGACAAGAACGAAAATGGCGACTACACTATGACCCTGCTGAAAGATTATGCTACAAACAAAGGCTGACCAAATATAAACATTTGGTCATCCTTGAAAAAAGTACATTTTACAGCAGTCAAATTGAATTGGCGCACAATTCAGGTAAACGCCTTTATCAGGTTGTCACACACCTATCGGGACAAGATACAACTGTCTGTGTAGATGCTACTCAAGATATGTGTGATTCTCTGGCAACTTATTTCCAAGAAAAAGTCTGTGATATCTATTCGCATTTTAAGACACAAACTACCAGTGACCCCCTCTTACCACCTCCACTAATAGATCTTAAAGACAGTCATGACACTGTTACCTCTGCTACTGACACCAAAGTTGTTCTGACTTTCCAAAATTTTAGCCAGGTTTCCCCAGAATTGGTATCCCGCCTTTTTACCACCATTAACTCTGGCTCCCTGGATGATCCTTGCCTTCCATCTATATTCAAGCTATCTCCTGAGGTTATTGGTTTCAAGCTTACTGAGATCTTTAATGCCATGTTCGAATCAGGTGTATTCCCTTCCATTTGGAAAAAAAATGTTATCAAACCTCTTATCAAAAAGAGCACTCTGGATCCCACTATTGTCACCAGCTACAGGCCCATAGCCTGCCTTCCGTTTCCAGCTAAAATTGTGGAAAAAATCATAAATGCTCAGATCTCAGATTTCATTGATCAAAATAACTGTTTGGATGACTCTCAATTCGGTTTCAGGAGAGGACATGGCACAGACACCGCCCTAATTAAAGCGTCCGACGAAATCAGGAAGATTTTAGATGGAGGGGGGGCTGCAGTTCTTATACTGCTAGATCTCTTGGCGGCCTTTGACACGGTCGATCATGTTACTTTGATCGACTTTGTCGCGGCAACAGGAATATCACAAGGTGCTATATCCCTTCTTTACTCGCCAATCGTGAGCAGTCCGTGTCCTTCAGCAAATTCAACTCGTCACCATTTGTCTTACTTTGTGGTGTTCCCCAGGGATCCTCGCTAAGTCCGACACTTTTTAACATCTATGTGTCTGACTTGGCGAGGATCATTAAATCGCATCACCTGGCTTCATCATACGCAGACGATACTCAACTGTTGTTGGTTGTCAATAACAATGGAGAGAATATGGCCCACAATTTCTAAATTGGAATGCTTGCAATAAGTGCGTGGATGACTGAAAATTGCCTTAAACTAAACTCTGAGAATACAGAGGTGATGGTTTTTGGCAACCTCTCTCCGGCCTGGTCTCCCACGTGGTGGCCAGCAGATCTTGGACCTCCCCCCACTCCAGTTGCCAAGTTTAGAAACCTGGGGGTCATTTTTGACAGTAAACTGTCATTTATGCATCATGCAAACGCTATGGTTTCCTCTTCATTCTTCACTATAAGAATGATTAGGAAACTTCTCCCCTGCCTCCCCATCAACGTGGTTAAAACTCTAGTCAGCACTCTGGTGATGTCACAAATCGACAATTGCAATGGACTCTTTGTTAATGCCCAAGAAAGAGTATTGAACAAGTTGCAGTTAGTGCAGAATGCAGCAGCCAGATTGATTACAGGAACAGCTCCATTGGCTACCGGTAAGATTTAAAGCTTTATTCATTGCTTTCAAAGCAATTCATGCCTCTGGACCGGCATGCCTAAAACAATCTTTATGCCCTTACATGCCGGCACGATCTTTATGATCCTCCACAGCAGGCCTCCTAAAGGTCACAAAAACAAAAAAAGTCTCATGGGGTGATAGATCTTTCATAATACAACTATCAAACTTTGGAATAGCCTACCATACCAAATTAAGATCAGCACATCCTTTTTAACATTTCGTAAGCAGATAAAGACCTGGCTTTTTAATCAATAATTTTTGCTCTTCAGTTAGTGTATCGATAAGCACTGAGACACCTACAGGTATTTGTACGCTCAATAAATCTCTTAAATAAATAAATAGGTTAGATAATGTCTTGCCCTAATATGTACATTAAAGACATATATATATAACGTGTGGTTTTCATTGGTGCGTGAATATCAGCGTGCGCCTCATCTGATGGACACCCCATGAGCGTCATATATATATATATATATATATATATATATATATATATATATATTACCTACTGGCGGTCGCCAGTAGGTAGTTATAGTTAGGATCGTTTTCCATAGGAAATCCGCAACATTCTATTGGGAATAACTTTGGCGCCGAAAGAGGAATCTGCCTGTAATTTTCCTTAACTTTGCCTCGCTGTGCTCCGCTCCTTCCCTGAAAGTTTCGGGGGGGTCCGTCAAGCGGGGGCTGAGATAAAAGGGGGGTCCCAAAACATGTGTTCCCCATGTTAATTTCCATAGGGCGGTTGGACTCACTTTTAGCCCGAACGGCTGAATGGATTTCCACCAAACTTGGCAAAATTGTAGGGACTGGTACCCCGATGTGCCTTTGCTATGTCTCAAGATATATGCTCCAGTGGTTTTTACGAAAATTAACTTTGAAAAAATATATATTGGGCTACATTGGGCTATATATATGTTAGAGCCCAAATGTAGCCCAATGTAGCCCAATGTAGCCCAAAGATGGCCACCAGAGACAAAAAAAACAAATGTAGCTCAAATATCAGCCAGATGTAGCCCAACTATAGCCCAATGACAGAATGTCCCAGAGTGTTCTAAAGAACAACTAGAGCGCTAACAGTCTTACTTATAACAAAAGTATGGCACACCTGAAGTCATCTTGATTGGAATAAAGTGGTAACACTTAATACATTTAATTTGAAAAGGAACAAAATGAGGGGTTCCATTTTGCCATAGAAATTATATTATAGTTAGTTGGACTCACTATAACTTGCGCGTGCAATGCACTGCTGATGACGTCACATATTACATCACTCATGACATGGTCAGTGACATCACTCATGACATCACTGATGACATCTCAAATGACATCACTGATGACATCATCCAGTGAATGTGTATCTTTCTGAAAAATAAATATTTTTTATATATGTATATCTAAAGGTTGATGGAAGAATAAATGGTAAATAAATGTCTAAATGGATGTTTTTTTGTGTAAAATTGATTGGTTAACTGACTTATTAAATGTATCTTAGTGAATACATATATTAGCGAGTAATGTTTAAATATTTAAATATCTGTATCTGTGTCTCACTTTGTGTATACGTGGCTGCATGGGTTGGTGAGTAGCTACATGAGTGTGTATATGGGTTATTAGTTGTTTTTTTGAGTATCAGTATCAGTGTCTGTATGGTTCGGTGGGGGATATTACTTAGAGCACAGATGCATGAATGAGTAACTCACTATTTGTATGTATTTTGAAGACAGCATGTGTGCAAGACTGTCTGGGTGGATGATTGTGTGTATGGGTGGGTTAGTGAGTATGTGTTTTTATAATTGATTGTTTAAGAGAGTAAATATGTTTCCGTTTCTGTAGAAGTATGTGTAGTGGTGTGTATTTAGCAGTATAATCAAGTAAATGTTTTATTGATAGTTTATTTGCATGTGTGAATTTGTGTGTGAGTAACTATATGGATGAGTATTAGTGTGTAACAGGATGTATAGGTGTATGAGTACATATGATGAGTAAGTACATGTATGAGTGACTACATAGAACTGTTGGTGAATGAGTGGATGTGAATGTAGATGTTGGAATTACCTAATAAGTTGTTGTAATTGGTATTGGTTTCTCCTTTTTTAAGAAAATGTTAGTTTCTATTTCTGAATGTGTGTGTCAAAGGTTATTTTATGCTGATAGGAGGTCTGCCACTTTGTCACAAGGATGTTGTCATCAGTGATGTCATTTGAGATGTCATCAGTGATGTCAAGAGTGATGTCACTGACCATGTCATGAGTGATGTAATATGTGACGTCATCAGCAGTGCATTGCACGCGCAAGTTATAGTGAGTCCAACTAACTATAACGTGGGAATTTCAATGGTTTTATGCGAGTAAAATTTCCACCTAACTATAACTGGTGTGAAACCTATGGTTTTTTCAGTGAATATATATATATATATATGCAAGAAAACTCCTTCCGTGAAAAAAGAGAACAGAGACCCTTGGGGAAATTCTGGGAGGCTTTATTGTGTCCATATGGCGGATGCATTTCTGGCTGGATGTTTCGCCGTCGTCAGCGCCTCAAAGCCTCCATGGGTAAGTGTGCACTCTGGCTGCAGATCCTCCTCTTTTGAACCTGATTGCTCAAGTCCGCCCCGCCCCCAGGGCATCAAAGCAGCACACCTGAGTAGCTTCCCAAGTACTAGGGGAACAAACTACAAGTCCCATAGTCCCCCGTGAAGAGTCTATGGTAGTTGTTGCTGGGGGGGTGGAGTGATGTTTCACACCAATGTGCGTCCGTGTGGGGATGAACCAAAGTGCGCCCTGGAACACACCACCAACGTGATGATGCCTTCCCAGCTTCGCTGTCCACAACGCAGCCTCCCTCGTCTCCCCTTACCGCCTCCGCCCTTAATACCAGGCATCAATGTTACAGGGGCTTCAAAACAATGTCTGTCGCCCAACACGAGGTTAGAATAACCTCGCAACTGCCAATTATTCTTCCTGGATTTCGGGGCGGGCTCTGGACCATCCAAATAACTTTGGCACACGAAGAACTGGAACCAGTTCGAGCCTGCGAAGTCCTTTGCCCTGTAGTTGAGGCGGGGTACTCTGGAGCGCGTCACAGGCCGACGCGTGGAAATGTGCAAGAAAACTCCTTCCGTGAAAAAAGAGAACAGAGACCCTTGGGGAAATTCTGGGAGGCGTAATTGTGTCCATATGGCGGATGCATTTCTGGCTGGATGTTTCGCCGTCGTCAGCGCCTCAAAGCCTCCATGGGTAAGTGTGCACTCCGGCTGCAGATCCTCCTCTTTTGAACCTGATTGCTCAAGTCCGCCCCGCCCCCAGGGCATCAAAGCAGCACACCTGAGTAGCTTCCCAAGTACTAGGGGAACAAACTACAAGTCCCATAGTCCCCCGTGAAGAGTCTATGGTAGTTGTTGCTGGGGGGGTGGAGTGATGTTTCACACCAATGTGCGTCTGTGTGGGGATGAACCAAAGTGCGCCCTGGAACACACCACCAACGTGATGATGCCTTCCCAGCTTCGCTGTCCACAATGCAGCCTCCCTCGTCTCCCCTTACCGCCTCCGCCCTTAATACCAGGCATCAATGTTACAGGGGCTTCAAAACAATGTCTGTCGCCCAACACGAGGTTAGAATAACCTCGCAACTGCCAATTATTCTTCCTGGATTTCGGGGCGGGCTCTGGACCATCCAAATATCTTTGGCACACGAATATATATATATATATATATATTTTAGCTGTTCCACAAGGGAAATGAAAACGCACACACTCATCTGGATAATTAATTACAGGGGTTTATTTTCTCCCTTAACCCAACGCGTTTCGCTTATCACGAAGCTTGCTCACGGGATGTTGAGCTAAATTACAAGTCCTTCTTTTAACACTTAGGTGCTGGTCACTTCCTGTGTTATGCAGATGCATTCTGGTTAGTGTAGTATCCACTACACTGTCTTCACCAGGATGTGTGCAATCTGTGTCCTGTGATTACATGACAAAAGAGAACACACTTTTGTGAATTGCAGATGTGATTATCATTTCCTCTTTGGTGAGAATGTTCCATAATTAAATCTCTCTAGTGAGATTCAATTGGATGAGTCTCTTTGCGTGAGTTCAAACTCCGAACTAAGTTCGGAGTTTGAACTAACAGCCGGACAGTGTAGTGTCACGACTAAAACTTCACAATTTTACAAAATACAATTACTCTATGCAGTAAACACTTTTTACCAAGCATTATCAAAAAGCATGACATAAAGCAACATTAAAAAATCACAATTTGCTTCTAAATCTTCTCCATAGAGTATACAAGTCTCTATGTATATTAAATGAATCATAACTCACCTTTACAAATATTTTAGGAGATTCAGAACAGTGTCAGATATACACACCAATATTTCTTTAGCAGAGCTAAAGGTATGTTCTCCAGACACTGCAAACCATAAAGGCACAGAAAACCTCTAATTCTACACACATATTGCTCATGGTAACCAATCAAATCTCTTCCCTCTGTATTTTCAAACTAACATCCTTCCCCCCCTCAGCCCTTTCTACCTGTTACCATAGCAACTCCCTCCTCACTGAGCTCCCAGGGTTAAAAGTTTATTCTACAATGTTGCAAATCACCTCATCAAGGATGTTTGACCTGCGAATACACCAGCTTTTCTGGTGCAAGGTTTCTTTAAATGACTTTTTTTAACCATTCAAATTACTTCTTACACAGAACACAACCATGCACCCTAACTTTCAGTTTTCAACTATCTCATTCTACCAATCATTGCTTGTGATTCAAGAGCACTGAAACTCCACAGTTTTTTTTTGCAAACTCCTATTGTTCCAACTGCCATTTCTTTTCCACACTTCATCTGACTGCATCAGAATCTCCTCTCACCATGTATTCTGTCTGGATTATTGGACATAGCTATATCCACTGGGCTCAAAGGTATGCAGCTACCAGATATTTTCACAACCTTGACTTACCAAATGTGAAGATTAAATGGATTGGCCACAGAGGATTGAAATGTCACCAATTGATACCATTGGTGAAAACCTTTTTGCATTTGCCACACCCTAACCTTTTAATTGTGCACTGTGGAGGAAATGACTTTGGCACTTTGACTGGGGTAGGTCTGGAAATGCTTATAAAGGACACCTTTGATCAATTGATGGCACTTTTTCCTCAAACTGCCTTGGTATATTCCAATATATGCCAAAGGCAGAAATGGAAGTGGTCCAATCAATTTTGTCCACAATTTGAGAAAGCACGGAAACATGTGAATAAATCTGTTTCTGCTTACATGAGAGACTATGGAATGGGTTCAATATACAATAATAACTTGCGTTACAACATGCAAGATATCTACAGGGAAGATGGTGTGCACTTGTCACATGAGGGGAATAGAATAATCCTCCTGAATTTAAGACTGTGCATTGGTACCTACTTGTAGGTACCTAAATCAGCCACAGAACCCAAAAGCCCTTTTCAGGGCTACCCTATCTCTGATCACTCCAAATGATTATCTTTTTCTAACTTTTTTCACTATTTTTCACCATAGTACGCTCCCCGGTATGCTCCCCGGTGCGCCTACCGGGCGCTCCCCCCACGAAAAATAATACCTTTTTTTTGTTTGCCTATTTGGGCCTCCTAAGAACCCCTCAGAAAACCTAGAGGGTCAAGGAGTGCCTACGATGCCCCCTTATAGCCATTCCCAACGTTGTTTGTCCTCCATTTTCTGTCTTAAATCTACCGAAACACAAAATGGAGGACTCCTGTAGCGCTGCCGGTACGTGTACCGGGGTGCCCACCGGGAAGCGCTCTAAAAAAATGTTAGGAGTTAATTTACATAAAAACCACTGGAGACACTTTCACCAAATATAGAATAGCTCATACTACATACCAATCCCTACCATTTTCCCAAATTCGATGGAATTCCATTGAACCATTTAGCCGGTAGACCTCTCTAAATACCCTGAGGTAATTTACTTCACAAAAACACATCTGAAGTGTTAGAATTGACAACCAATTAAAATGTTACTTTCATTTTCTATTTTTTTTTTCTGACATTTTATTGGTTATGTACATGCATATAAATGAAAAATGAGAGGGAAACACGGCCATTTTGACTACAACCACCTGAGGTACATTTTGAAAGGATTTTCGCATTTTGTCTTCTTCACCTCTCTGTAAAGTAAGTTGATAATTTGTAAGGGGCACATTAAGTTATTTTTTAAAAACTTTTTCTGATAGTTATTTACTGTCCCTCTGCTATAGTTATAGATAGAGATAGGCCCCTCTGTTATATGTATGGATTGACTTAGGCTTCTCTGCTATAATTATGAATTTACTTACATTTCTTCACAGGCACTTTTTTATATTTCTACTTCCTGCCTGTTACCATACACTGCCCAAAGTTAACTTCACTGTTAAAAAATCAAAACTACCTGTCTGAACTTAAACCCAACAGTGCCATATTTCTACTGATTTTTTTTTTAATGTAAATTTCAGCACAAAAATGGAAGGAGAACAGAACTTTTCCTTTGAAATTGTCCTAGAGATGAACAATGAGGAAATCATTCAACCCAATGACTTGGAATTCATGGATGAATCACGGGACCATGAACTTCTACAATGTGTAGAATCTGTGGATTTGTTAATACAATATGAGGACGTTTCTGACAGTCAAATGTTGGAAGTTATGTTCACTCAAAAAGAGGACATTTCGGACAGTCAAATGTTAGGCGTTCGATCAAATTTTGAAAATGAATCTCAAAAATAAATTTATATTTAATAATTCTAAAATTGTTTGAGACATTATTCATTTTTATATGTAAATCTTAAACTACTACCAAATTGATTATAATGTAAAGTCAAACTTATAGTATACTGTGCAACTTTTTTGTTTTACATAGTAATTTTGCTCATAGATACTTCCTTTCTCCCACTATATTATCTCCAAAGTGTATTTGACATCTCTTTTTCATCTCCTGCCTCCATGTTCTTTATGTTTTCCTGACAGACTATGGTATGGATTCCATATACCACAATAACTTCTATAACAACATGCAAATTATCTACAGAGTAAATGGTGTACATTGAATTTAAGACTCTGCATTGGTACCTACATGTTGGTACTTAAATCACCCACACAACACAACAACTCTATTCAGAGATACCCTACCTCTAAGCACTTTAAATTATTATTTTAGTGTTTCACTGAGTTTTCCCCGTGTGTGGGGGTGGGGGAGGTGTGTGTCGGGGATGTGCGGGGTGTGTCTGTGAGGTGTGTATGTGTGTGTGTGTGTGTCTGGGGGGATGAGGTGTATATCTGTGTGGGGTATGTGGGTGTGGGTGGGGATATGGGTGTGTAAAGTGTGTGTGTGGGTGTGGGTGTGGGTGTGTGGGGTGTTTCGGTGTAGGTGGAAGTGTGGGTGTGTGAGGTGTGTGTGGGGTGTGTGTGGGTGTGGGGAGTATGTGTATAGGATGTGTGTGTATGTGTGGGATGTGTGGATGTGTCTGTGAGGTGTGCGTGTGTGTGTGGGGGGGAGGTGTGTGGGATGTGTGAGGTGTGTCTGTGAGGTATATGTGTGTGCGTGTGTGTGTGTTGGGGGTGAGGTGTGTGTGTTTGTCTGGGTGTGTGGGATGTGTGGTTGTGGGTGTGGATGTGTAAGGTGTCGGTGTGGGGCTGTGGGATGTTTGGGTGTGGGTGGAGGTGTGCGTGTGTGAGGTGTGTGTGGGGAGTGTAAGGGTGTGGGGATGTGGGGTTGTGTGCGTGTGGGTGTGTGTGGGACGTACTTGTAGGTACCTAAAACAGCCACAGAACCCAAAAGCTCTTTTCAGAGCTACCCTACCTGTAATCACTCAAAATGATTATTTGACACTATTATTTTCACTATTTTTCACCAAAGTACGCTCCCCGGTACGCTCCCCGGTGCGCGTCCCGGGTGCTCCCCCCACGAAAATCGGAAAAAAATTAAAACATTTTTTTTACCCGCGGGACCCTTTTATGGCCCCCACATCAAACCTATGGGGTCAGGGGGGGTCTACCCTGGTCCCTTTTGGTCATTTCCCCCTTTGTTTTTTGCCACCTCTTGTGTCTCGATCCTACCGAGACACAAGATGGCGGCCGCTGCGAACTGTTTCGAATGTTTACAGACACCCGAGAGCCAATCAGCTTCCCGTGCGCAGGTCGCGTGGCGCGCCCGGAGCGCTCCCCGGTACGCGCACCGAGGCGCGCTTACAGATATATATTTAAATTACTCAAAATCCTCTGGAGCACATATCTTGAGACATAGCAAAGGCACATCGGGCTACCAGTCCCTACAATTTTGCCAAGTTTGGTCAAAAACCATTCAGCCGTTCGAGCTAAAAGTGCGACAGACCGCCCTATGGAAATTAACAAAAACACGTTTTGGGACCCCCTTTTATCTCGGCCCCCGCTTGCCGAATCCCCCCCAAACTTTCAGGGAAGGAGCGGAGCACCGCGAGGCAAAGTTGCTGAAAAGTTCAGGCAGATTCCTCAACCGGCGCCAAAGTTATTCCCAATAGAATGTTGCGATTTCCCTATGGAAATCAATCCTAACTATAACTATCTACTGGCAACCGCCAGTAGGTAATATATATATATATATATATATATATCTATATTACCTACTGGCGGTCGCCAGTAGGTATATATAGTTAGGATTTTTTCTCTATGGGTTTTTTGAAAATTCTATGTCTAATAACTTTGGCGTTTGTGGACGGAATTGGCTGAAATTTTCAGGAAAATGGAACAATTTGTTTCTGAGCAGCCCCTGAAAATTTTGGGGGGGTTCGTCAAGGGGGGGCTGAGAAAAAAGGGGGGTCCCAAAACGCGTTTTTCCCATGTTAATTTCCATAGGGCGGTTGGCCTCACTTTTAGCGCGAACGGCTGAATGGATTTGCACGAAACTTGGCAAAATTGTAGGGACTGGTAGCCCGATGTGCCTTTTGTAGGTCTCAATATATGTGCTCCAGTGGATTTTGAGAAATTAACGTTTAAAAAAAGATATATATCTGTAACAGCGGACTGGGCAGCGGCCCAGGACGCGTACTTTTCGCGCAACGGAGCTTTGTGAAGCGAAGCTGATTGGTTCTCCGGCGTCTGTCAACATTCCAAACAGTCCGTAGCGGCCGCCATCTTGTCTCTCGGTAGGATCGTGAGACAAGAGGAGGCGAAAGCGAAGGGGCAAATGACCATAAGGGGGAATAGTAGATCCTCGCTGACTCCCTAGGTTTGATGTGGAGGTTTTAAAAGGGCCCCGCGGGGCAAAAAAAAAAAATAATAATAATAATCGAACGGCTGAATGGATTTGCACGAAACTTGGTAAAATATTAGGGACTGGTAGCCCGATGTGCCTTTGCTAGGTCTCAATATATGTGCTCCAGTGGATTTTGAGAAATTAACGTTCAAAAAAAGATATATATCTGTAACACCGCACCGCTTCGCGTACTTTTCGCGTTACGGAGCTTTGCGAAGCGAAGCTGATTGGCTCTCCGGTGTCTGTAAACATTCCAAACAGTCCGTAGCGGCCGCCATCTTGTCTCTCGGTAGGATCGAACAGCTGAATGGATTTGCACGAAACTTGGCAAAATTGTAGGGACTGGTAGCCCGATGTGCCTTTGCTAGGTCTCAATATATGTGCTTCAGTGCATTTTGAGAAATTAACGTTCAAAAACAAGATATATATCTGTAACAGCGCTCCGCTTCGCGGAGATAAAATTATATGTGTATTACCTAGCTGTTGCTAACACCAGTTAGCGACGGCTAGTAGAAGATAGCGACCATCTTGGGCCCCACTTTGCATGTGAGTGATATTTATCACTAATGACATGGAAAGTGGGCATGCCAAGATGTTAGCGACTGGAAACAGTCGCTAACATCGCTATCTCCTATTATCAACTTTTGGAAATATTCGAGATAAGCGCGAATATCTCCAAAAGCTACCACCTGCCCTGAGCAGTTCTTAGCCATGTTATCCAATGGGAGGTGGATAACATGGCTAAGAGCATTAGCTCGGTAATGCATGAATATCGCTGAGTTTTCAGCGATATTAATGCATTGCGGTCGTTTTTTATCGTATTTCCGATAAACCTTGATAATAGCAAGGTTTATCTGCGATAATTTCTGACGGTAAAAAAATCGTTGCTAAGCATCGTTAGGGATAAATATCGCTTAACTTTGGTAATATGCCCCAACGTCTGTTAACGTTCGATTCGAAGGAAATCAGGAAGTGTTGAAAAACATTGTCTGCGCCATCTTGTCTTTTTTCAAATGCCACACTTTTGTCGTGCACGGCAGCCATTTTAGATGCCTTGACCAGACCCACTCTGTGCACGCTGTCGATCCTTAGCATGGCTCCCCACCCTCGCAAGCATCTCCCCCAGGCAGTGGTCACCCCCGCTCTCTGTCTTATGCATGGGTAATAAACCTCCCCCCATCTGCGCTGCTCTTCCCTGAGAATCACACCCTGTGCCCGCCCGACACCTCCCTTTCGCCCTATTCACTACCGCACCCTCTGACACTCCTTTTCCTCTGTGTCCGATTGTCCAGGCTGGTCCTAGGGTATCAGCTAGCCCTGCAGATGTAGTTTATGGCCACAGCTGTAAAGAATCACCCCTCTTGAAAGGAGTTATAGTAGATCAAGGCCCACACTCGATGAGATCCGGCACAGCAGAAGCGTTGCTATTATCTGAAAAGCATCCTGTATTGTGATTGGGGAGGGGACCGAGCCTGAAGCGGAAGATTCCAGGGATGACTCTTTGTACATCAAAGTTTTTACAATTATGTGTCACATGAAATATATATAGCACTCCGACAAAGTAGTAAGATTATAAAACTTTAATAATTTATAAATATATACAAGAAAACAAAAATAGTAATAACATATAAACATTTTTAGGGAAAAACAACGAAGTAGCGGTCGGCTGTGCGAATAGTCCCAACGCAGCACAACGTCCAGATTTCCGGCGTGGGGCGTCGCGGGGGGTGGGTCATCAGTAGCAAACTGTTGTGCGAATAGTTCCAAGGCAGCAGAACGCGCCGAAATCTAGATGACACGAAAGTGATGTCTAGTAAGTTGCCACCCAGCAAATAACGGCATGGGGCGTCGCGGGGGGTGGGTCATCAGTAGCAAACTGTTGCGCGAATAGTTCCAAGGCAGCAGAACGATGGCACCAAGGTGATGTCCAGTAAGTTGCCGCACTGGTTTTGGTATCCTACAATGCTGCTCCGAATAACGGCGTGGGGCGCCCCGGGGGAGGCGGTGTGAACGGGCCTCTCCAGGTGGAGTGTCATCTGTTGTAGTGGGGCGCCCCTTTACCGTTTCAGTTGCCATTCCGTCCGTTTTTGGTCCACTGTGTCAAATGCCGCAATTCAGCTGAGTTGCGCCCACTCTTGCGGTGCAGCGATAGGCGGCTGTCACAGGAGTCTCAAAATGGCGGCAGGCTCTTTCCTTTTTGGGCCTGGTCCACTGAAATGGCCCTGGGACACCTTGGAAATCGGACGCTTGTCTGCTAGGTCTTGGACCCCATTCTCGAAAGCGTCCCCTCCGCCTTGAGAATTCATCAAAAGTTTTGGGGGCTCCGACTCCTGCAGGCTTCTGGTGGGGAGCGGCTGCCATGATTGCTCGCGGAATGACCACGACTGAGCTACGAGATGGTGGTGCTCTCATGCTGACGCCAGCTTCAGTCTGAAACATCCAGAAACAAGGTGCGGCTTTCATCGTTTGGGAAAAAAAAAAAGTTTTCATCCAATGAAAAGTGTTGTTTTTAGGTCACATGATCAAGCCTTCCATCATTAGGAAACCAAAAGTAAAATGAACCAATGAAAAGTTTTATAAACAAGTCACATGACCTGTTATGCGGCATAGGGTGTAAAATGCGGAGAAAATACGTTGGTACGTGAGGCGGCGTCAGTAGCGGACCGATGTGCGAATAGGCCGAAGGCAATACAACGCGCCAAGATCCGGATGGCACCGAGGTGGTGTCCAGCAAGTTGCAGCACTGGTGTGGCCATCCTACAATGCTGAAAGTCGGCGTGGGGCGCCCCGTTGGCCTGTGAGTTTGCGTCAGTAGCAGACCGATGTGCGAATAGGCCGAAGGCAGCACAACGCGCCAAGATCCGGATGGCACCGAGGTGGTGTCTAGTAAGTTGCCGCACTGGTGTGGCCATCCAACAATGCTGTAAGTCGGCGTGGGGCGCCCCGTTGGCCTGTGAGTTTGCGTCAGTAGCGGACCGATGTGCGAATAGGCCGAAGGCAGCACAACGCGCCAAGATCCGGATGGCACCGAGGTGGTGTCTAGTAAGTTGCCGCACTGGTGTGGCCATCCTACAATGCTGAAAGTCGGCGTGGGGCGCCCCGTTGGCCTGTGAGATGGCGTCAGTAGCGGACCGATGTGTGAATGGGGCCGAAGGCAGCGCAACAATATTTTCGGAATAGAAGACACCACTAGGCGCTGAGATGCCAAGATCCGGATGGCACCGAGGTGGTGTGTAGCAAGTTGCCGCACTGGTGTGGCCATCCTACAATGCTGAAAGTCGGCGTGGGGCGCCCCGTTGGCCTGTGAGTTTGCGTCAGTAGCGGACCGATGTGCGAATAGGCCGAAGGCAGCACAACGCGCCAAGATCCGGATGGCACCGAGGTGGTGTCTAGTAAGTTGTCGCACTTCTGTGGCCATCCTACAATGTTGAAAGTCGGCGTGGGGCGCCCCGTTGGCCTGTGAGATGGCGTCAGTAGCGGACCGATGTGCGAATGGGGCCAAAGGCAGCGCAACAATATTTTCTGATTTGAAGACACCACAAGGCGCTGAGATGCCAAGATCCGGATGGCACCGAGGTGGTGTCTAGCAAGTTGTGGCACTGGTGTGGCCATCGTACAATGGTAAAAGTCGGCGTGGGGCGCCCTGTTGGCCTGTGAGATGGTGTCAGTAGCGGACTGATGTGTGAATGGGGCCAAAGGCAGCGCAACAATATTTTCTACTATATTTTCGGAGTAGAAGACACCACAAGGCGCTGAGATGCCAAGATCCGGATGGCACCGAGGTGATGTCTAAGTTGCGGACCGATGTGCGAATGGGGCCAAAGGTAGCGTAACAAGATTTTCTGTATGGAAGATACCACTAGGCGTTGAGATGCCAAGATTCGGATGGCACCGAGGTGATGTCTAGCAAGTTGTGCCACTGGTGTGGCCATCGTACAATGGTAAAAGTCGGCGTGGGGCGCCCTATTGGCCTGTGAGATGGTGTCAGTAGCGGACTGATGTGCGAATGGGGCCAAAGGCAGCGCAACAATATTTTCTGACTGACACCACAAGGCGCTGAGATGCCAAGATCCGGATGGCACCGAGGTGATGTCTAAGTTGCGGACTGATGTGCGAATGGGGCCAAAGGCAGCGTAACAAGATTTTCTGTATGGAAGATACCACTAGGCGTTGAGATGCCAAGATTCGGATGGCACCGAGGTGATGTCTAGCAAGTTGGTGTGGTCATCCTACAATGCTGAAACTCGGCGTGGGTCACCCCATTAGCCTGTGAGATGGCGTCAGTAGCGGACCGATGTGCGAATAGGCCGAAGGCAGCACAACGCGCCAAGATCCGGATGTCACCGTGGTGGTTTCATAGTTGAGAGGCACTTCATCTGCAGTGGGGCGCCGAGATCCGGATGGCACCGAGGTGATGTCTAGCAAGTTGCTGTACTGGTGTGGTCATCCTACAATGCTGAAATGTAGTGGGGCGCCCATTTACCGTTTCAGTTGCCATTCAGCTGAGTTTCGGCTGCTCTTGATGCTACAGCGACAGGCGGCTGCAAGAGGACTCTCAAAATGGCGGCCTGTTCTTTGTATTTGGGCCTGGTCCACTAAAATGGCCCTGGTACACCTTAGAACTCGGACGCTC
The DNA here is from genome assembly GCF_964261635.1 of Lissotriton helveticus. Classification (NCBI taxonomy): domain Eukaryota; kingdom Metazoa; phylum Chordata; class Amphibia; order Caudata; family Salamandridae; genus Lissotriton; species Lissotriton helveticus. The sequence goes on along the minus strand of NC_136069.1, from coordinate 401,013,090 downwards.
GATTTTTTTTCCTTTCCTGTACATGCAAAAAAAGGTAAATGCCCGGTACGTTACACGCTTCATCTGCCACGATGAACTCTCCAGAGGAACCGAAAAAAAATATAGTTGTGGTAACTATACCATGCATCGTCATATGGAGAGGTGGCACCAATTAATTATAGTGCTGCATAAAAGAGAGATTTGGAGGAGAACCCCTGACCTGCTAGTACATTCATCAAAGAAGTGGCACTGAGAGCTTCAGAGGCAAGGGAAACGGTCCCAAATATTTAGAAGAACTTTGGAAAGATTAAAATGACATGTTTAGATTGTGGTAAATTAATTTCATGTGGACAGATGAGTGTTACTCTAATAAATACAGCATATGAACATCATCATAGTCGATGGTTGGTAGAGACATTTTGAGTATATTCTGGACCTGCCTGTCCTCGCCCAAAATGGCGCCGGAATAAATGGGACTCGTAACTCCTTGTTGTGTACTGGTTGCAGAACCTTGAAATCACGAGATACGTATGCAGTTTTGAAGCACATGGCGGGCGGGGACGAGAATTGATTGAATATTTCGACATCCCTATTGATATTAAGTTCTGATGTGTTATTGATTACTGTGCTGTTGAAAATTCGAATTAACGTCACCCATGGTACTTGCCCGCAAATGTATATCTAGATAATTTTATTGTAACTGGCCCTGTCGTATTTTAATTATAAAATGTACGTCCACCGATTCCGTAACTGTTAGACACCTTAGTTCTTGCAACCTAATGGCCCGCCCGTTACGTTCCTCTACAGTGTAAATGTCTATTCATCATATACGATTACAGTTTGCTACGTGGCAGGCCCACGTGGTTATAGGCTCATATTTGTATAATGAAATTTTCACAATAAAGGTTTTTAAAAGAAAACATGGTAGTAGTATATACATTGGTAAAGTTTTTAATAATAGTCACTGTTTTAGAATCATTAAAAGGCAAGTGAAATAAAGCAGACCAATTACATGAAGGGTAAAAGGTATAATACGAAGGAACGCAGTAAAGATAAATGGTCAAGGGCTGTTGTGTTTTCTATTCCTGCAACATAAAGTGATCGGCGACTAAGACAGCAGGTCGACCCTCTTTTGCTCAACGGCTCCGTCATGGGACGAAGAAACGCTCTTTTTCTCGAAAAAAGAATATATTTTACTTGCAGGACAGTTGTAAAATTTCCGGGAAAGTACATTAGCCTGGAACATTATAACATATATTTAAGAAAAAATAATGTTCGGAAGTAATTAAAAGCGTAATTTTTAGGTGATATGACCAAGGCTTTCATCATTAGAATAAGAAAAGTAAAATGAACCAATGAAAAGTTTTATTAACAAGTCACATGACTTGTTATGCTTACGTTACGCGCTGCGCGCCCCGGATGACTTCCGGATGCGCTAACGCGGCGCGTCATATGACGCATTACGCGACAACGCAGGTCCAGAATATAGTCAAAATGTCTCCACCAACCAGCGGTCGAAACACAACCCCTTTCAGCAGGCTAAATAGTTCTGTTAAATGACAACAGAAGGGACAGGCAACAAGAACCATCAGTCAAAGAGGGGAGGGCTAGGTCTTCTCTACCGGGTTACATTGGGGCGCTACCGGAACTGATCGAATTGGTAGTCTACAGTGTTTCTGGATGTTTCAGACTGAAGCTGGGGTTAGCATGAGAGCACCACCATTTCGTAGCTCCGTTGTGGCCATTCCGCAACCAATCATGGCAGCCGCTCTTTATCGTTATTTTGGGCGGGGTGGGTGGCGGAGCCGAGCTGTTTTGCAGCCATCATTGTGTGGAGTTCAGTTCATCTTACTAGTTTTGTATTTGTCATGAGGGGTTGTTCCTAATGTTTCTATTTTAGCGAGGTCAAAAAGAGATCCCATTAGTGGCCTACTGATTTTACTCGATTCCTTTTCTTTTTTTTTACACGATTTTTCGTTATCTGCAAAGACTAAACAGAGTATTGCGACTCTGTGTTTGTTTGTAAATAGAGAATGAACCAAAGAGAACTAATTCTAAAACAGTAAATACTTGGATAACAATCAATCAAATGGAGAGAGAAGCAGGCACGACGGATTACAACGGGGGCAAAGGCCTGCGTAAACTACCTTTCACTATCCGCAAAGAGAGAGTACTCCTAATAGAAATGAGGGGGGGGGGCACCATTCAAAGCAGATCAGTGTGCATAAACACGAAAATGTTTTCACTTACCACGTACTTGACATTCGACAGCTTATGATATTTGCTATTAAAAAACCATTGAAATTCACTGAAAAAACCATAGGTTATAGACCATATATAGTTAGGAATTAGCATTTACAAAACCTTGAAAATTCACTGAAAAAACCATAGGTTATAGACCATATATAGTTAGGAATTAGCATTTAAAAAACCTTATTTTACTCACACAAAACCATTGAAATTCCATATATAGTTAGTTGCACTAACTATATATTGCGCACCCGCAATCCACTGCTGATGATGTCACATATTACATCATTCATGACATGGTCAGTGACATCACTGATGACATCACTGATGACATCTCAAATGACATCACTGATGACATCACTGATGACATCTCATTTGACATCAATGACCACATCACTGATGATATCATTCATGTGACAATACAATGCATCTCCTCACATTTTAATATAACCTCTGTTTCACCCAGTGTTAAAAACAGAGTATAATTTTTGAAACCATTGACACACCAATACTAGTTACTACATACGTACTCACTGATTCCTACGTCTACACACACATTCACTCATTCACCCATACAATCATTCATACATACAATCACTCATGTTTACAACACTATCATATGCACTCATACACCTATACAGACACTCACACTCTGCCACTCATCCATGGAGTTACTCACACACCTAGTCAGTCCTGTAAAGAATCAATCACACTTCCATTTTCTACTCTATACAGTTAAACATAGAGCACCTTACGTTTTCAACCATATACTAACACATACTTACTCTCTTATACAATCATTGATACAAGTACACATTGATCTGTACGGAGTCACACACCTCCCAGCCAGCCACACACACACTCAGTCTCCCATGCAAATACTTGGGCAATCAATCAATAACCCATATAGTTACTCATATAGCTACTGATCAACACATGCAGCAGTTTACAGAACAACAGACATAATGATGCACAAATTAAGACACTTTAGTCACTAACCCATGCACTCAGTGAGACACATTTAATCACTCACTCATACATTCAGTCATGCACCTACTAAATCCTTCGTCCAGACACTTATACATCCACTCATTCTTCAATATGTAAGACATATTTTAACTTTACAGAAACATAGTCACTGGATGTTGTCATCAGTGATGTCATCAGTGATGTCATTTGAGATGTCATCAGTGATGTCATCAGTGATGTCACTGACCATGTCATGAATGATGTAATATGTGACATCATCAGCAGTGGATTGCGGGTGCGCAATATATAGTTAGTGCAACTAACTATATATGGAATTTCAATGGTTTTGTGTGAGTAAAATAAGGTTTTTTAAATGCTAATTCCTAACTATATATGGTCTATAACCTATGGTTTTTTCAGTGAATATATATATATATATATATATATATATCTATATATATATATATATATATATAAATATATATATATATTACCTACTGGCGGTCGCCAGTAGGTATATATAGTTAGGATTTTTTCTCTATGGGATTTTTGAAAATTCTATGTCTAATAACTTTGGCGTTTGTGGACGGAATTGGCTGACATTTTCAGGAAAATGGCACATTTTGTTTCTGAGCAGCCCTTGAAAATTTGGGGGGGGTTCGTCAAGGGGGGGCCGAGAAAAAAGGGGGGTCCCAAAACGTGTTTTTAACATTGAGTTTTCCATAGGGCGGTTGGCCTCACTTTTAGCCCGAACGGCTGAATGGATTTGCACGAAACTTGGCAAAATTGTAGGGACTGGTAGCCCGATGTGCCTTTTGTAGGTCTCAATATATGTGCTCCAGTGGATTTTGAGAAATTAACGTTTAAAAAAAGATATATATCTGTAACAGCGGACCAGGCAGCGTCCCAGGACGCGTACTTTTCGCGCAACGGAGGTTTGTGAAGCGAAGCTGATTGGTTCTCTGGCGTCTGTCAACATTCCAAAAAGTCCGTAGCGGCCGCCATCTTGTCTCTCGGTAGGATCGAGAGACAAGAGGAGGCCAAAACAAAGGGGGAAATAACCATAAGGGGGCATAGTAGATCCTCGCTGACCCCCTAGGTTTGATGTGGAGGTTTTAAAAGGGCCCCGCGGGGCAAAAAAAATAATAATAATAATAATCGAACGGCTGAATGGATTTGCACGAAACTTGGCAAAATATTAGGGACTGGTAGCCCGATGTGCCTTTGCTAGGTCTCAATATATGTGCTCCAGTGGATTTTGAGAAATTAACGTTCAAAAAAAGATATATATCTGTAACAGCGCTCCGCTTCGCGTAACGGAGGTTTGCGAAGCTGATTGGTCATTCTGTCACTGGGCTATAGTTGGGCTACATCTGGCTGATATTTGGGCTACATTTGTTTTTTTGTGTGTCTGGCGGCCATCTTTGGGCTACATTGGGCTACATTGGGCTTCATTGGGCTACATTGGGCTACATTTGGGCTCCAACATATATATAGGCCAATGTAGCCCAATATATATTTTTCAAAGTTAATTTTCGTAAAAACCACTGGAGCATATATCTTGAGACATAGCAAAGGCACATCGGGCTACCAGTCCCTACAATTTTGCCAAGTTTCGTGGAAATCCATTCAGCCGTTCGAGCTAAAAGTGAGTCCAACCGCCCTATGGAAATGAAGGAAATGAATGGGTAATTTGTAATTAGCAAATAGCTAATCGCAAACTAGGAATGGTAAAGAATCGCTATTTATTCCTTAAAGTTCGCTATTTAGGAAATGCAAAACACTTTGATGATACATATGGCGGTTCTCAAGATAAGAAGCATAGGGATACATTTATGATGACTGGCGCATCACCAGGGATGTGTTAGTCATTCTGTGCCGCTGTTCCGTCACCTATGGTGTGCTGCATTTACAATGCGGCGCATCATGGGGCAAAAACAGCACAGATGCGTGATGTATCTGTGCCGTAAAGGTGGCGCATTGCTGGAGTTGTATCGCAAGTGTGATGAAGCTCCAGCAAGGGTCGGGGGTGCCCCTGTCGCAGGGTTTCTGTTCTCACACAGAACTGTGGACAGAGGATTGGAACCTCGGCGAATTAGGGTGTCCCAAAACTCACGTTAGTAATCAAAAACTCCTTAGCAAGCTAGGTACAGTGTCACATTGGATATAACAAACTCTCAATGTTTAGACAATCCAGAATATGAACTTATAGTACCTCAGGATACGTGGAACTCATGAACAGTCGGTCGTTATATATTTCTTAGAAACCAGAACATGGAGTTAAGAAGAACACATGTGTATTTGAAATGTTTATTTACTAATGCCGTCTTCTCAGGCGTAGTATCTTAGATAATACAAGTACACATATTATCAGTAGCAAAATTACCAGCATAGTTACTAGTACATAAAAAGCGAATGGTGATAGTATGTTAACATGCTGTAAATGAATAAGAGTTAGCAACACTTATAAGCAGCCGCGGGCCGTGGAGGGAGTTACGGTGAGGCAGGGAGGCGGGGAGGGGGAGAAGCAGGGTGGAGAATACAAGTACACATATTATCAGTAGCAAAATTACCAGCATAGTTACTAGTACATAAAAAGCGAATGGTGACAGTATGTTAACATGCTGTAAATGAATAAGAGTTAGCAACACTTATAAGCAGCCGCGGGCCGTGGAGGGAGTTACGGTGGGGCAGGGAGGCGGGGAGGGGGAGGGGCAGGGTAGAGAGGGCTCCACCCTGCTTCTCCCCCTCCCCGCCTCCCTGCCTCACCGTAACTCCCTCCACGGCCCGCGGCTGCTTATATCTCACCCTCCCTAATACACATATTATATTATTTGCTAAGAAGGTCTCTTTGTGTTGGTTTAGGGCGTGCCCATACTTTAGTGTCTTAGATTTGAAGGAATCACATCAGCATACACCAGCTCTCTCTTCATGTGAACCGCATCAACTGTTGTGTATGTGTGTTCGGCAAAGCAATATAAAACCCGCCTCATGCCCAGAATTGGCAGAAGTTGCACTTATGTTATGAGTATGAAGTCGTGGAGATCAGACCTCATAACAATTCTGTATCGTGTTGTTCTTGAAACTTTAGCACTCGCTGTACAGATATAGTTTAACAAGCAAAGCAGATAGGCTTCATGAACCCTAGTCCACTGCACTCTTTGACACAAGCATCACCACCTACGCTCCCCAGGAAAGCCCAAACAAGTACCTTTTTGCCCCATATTTAAAAATTGACGCATGTAGGTAGATGCGTCACTTTTTAAACCTCTGCGCCACATTATACTCAAAAATGTAAAATCCATTTATTTTCCCCAAAATCGTTTTTGACATCACATTTAGGAAACACAGCACAGATCCTATTTACAATCATCTGCCTCATAGCAGGGATAAGACTGAGGCAAAATCTTGCACCTGCCTCACAACAGGAATAAGACTGAGGCAAACGCTTTCACATGGAGCTTCACTATTTTACAAACTACAATTCCTTTATGCAAACAAACTCAATATGCTTCCTACGCTGATTTAAAACACAGGTATCATCATTGTAAAGAGTCAAATTGACACCTGTGTCTAAGAATGCATACAGGGATATGCTTCAGGAAGCCTAGTCCACTGCACTCTTAGACACAAGCCTCACCACCTACGCTCCCCAGGAAAGCCCAAACAAGTACCTTTTTGCCCCATATTTAAAAATTGACGCATGTAGGTAGATGCTTCACTTTTTAAACCTCTGCGCCACATTATACTCAAAAATGTAAAAACCATTTATTTTCCCCAAAATCGTTTTTGACATCACATTTAGGAAACACAGCACGGATCCTATTTACAATCATCTGCCTCACAGCAGGGATAAGACTGAGGCAAAATCTTGCACCTGCCTCACAACAGGAATAAGACTGAGGCAAACGCTTTCTCAAGGAGCTTCACAATTTTACAAAAGACAAATCCTCTATGCAAACAAACTCAATATGCTTCCTACACTGATTTAAAACACAGGTAACATCATTGTAAAGAGTCAAATTGACACCTGTCTCTAGAATGCAGACAGGGATATGCTTCATGAAGCCTAGTCCACTGCACTCTTAGACACAAGCTTCACCACCTACGCTACCCAGGAAAACCCAAACAAGTACCTTTTTGCCCCATATTTAAAAATTGATGCATGTAGGTAGATGCGTCACTTTTTAAACCTCTGCGCCACATTATATTCAAAAATGTAAAAACCATTCATTTTCTCCAAAATCGTTTTTGACATCACATTTAGGAAACAAAGCACAGATCCTATTTACAATCATCTGCCTCACAGCAGGGATAAGACTGAGGCAAAATCTTGCACCTGCCTCACAACAGGAATAAGACTGAGGCAAATGCTTTCACATGGAACTTCACAATTTTATAAAATACAATTCTATATAACTATGTAATTCAATACTTTCTCGGGAAGCATAGGTGGTGAAGCCTGTGTATAAGAGTGCAGTGGACTTAGACATAGGTCTCATCTTCTTTGTACTTGTGGACAGAGCTGTCTTCCACTATACTCTTCAATACAGGCCTCACCTTTTGTGCACCCCTGGAGAATCCTCACCTGATCTGTAACCCTGTATAGATCGTTTGCTTTTTGTCATTGCTTTGTTGTTTGGTAAAAGTGGTCTATAATGTGCTACTTTTTTCGTTAACACAAATTGAAATCGTTATTTGAAGAGTAAGCAAAGATGCCCACAAGGGAAAGGACAAAGAAACAACGTAACCGGGAAAAATCAAAAACAGCAACGGAATTACAGCACTCTTCCACAACAAATACTTCAAAAAACAGGAACCAAGCTCCTGGTAAGACAACTAAGTCTTTTTTACGTAACATATGTTCATCCCAAAAAAATGATGGACAGCATGTAGAAAAAGAAAATGAGAGAGTAAAATTGAAAAGGAAGGAGAGAACTTCAAAGAATCCTAAAACTGGAGCAGGAGAGAATAATATGTATAGGAATAGAAGGCAGAATCAGTTTAGAGACATTCGTAGACGAATGTTTCGCAATAGAGTGGTTTTAAATTTGTTAAAAAACATTAGGAAAGGTAAACAGAGAGCTGCTTTTTATAAAAAAAAGAAAAATGTAGAGAAGATTGTTGATCAGGCTTTTGAAGTTAAGAAAAAATATTTATTTTAATAATCAATAGAATTAGGACACTTAACAAGACAATTGATGTTTTCAAATCAAACAGTAGATGGAAAAGAGTAATTAATCTGACTAATTTTTGTAAAGTTTTTTCTGGAGAATGGATGCACAGTTCAAGTTGTGAGCCATTTTTTAATGAGGAGAGTTACTTCCAGGAGAATGATTTAGTGCATGCAGTTGACACCAGTGGTCGAGCGTATGAAGTGAAAGACGGTTGTCCGATTGAAAAAGAGAAACTTGCGCCTAGAGAACCAGAAGAGGTGTTATCTGATGGACTTTTAGGGAGACGTACTAAGGGTCCAGTGTACACTTGGAAGTGTAGTAGTATTTGTAGTGTGCGACAGGAATCAATTGATTTGTTTTGTAATTTCTTACGTACATATAGTAAAAAAAGTATAAAGCAGAAAGTGAAGTTGTTGCAAGACTTAGATCCTTGCAGAGTGAGAGGAATCACAGGTTTGCAAGGCCATTCACTGGCTTGTCTTTCTAGAAAAGTCTGTCAGAGTGTTTTTCATCATTTTAGGATGTTAGCAGTGCATCGTACCAAAATGAGGAAATTAGTGAGAATGTTGTATTATGCAAAAAGTCCCGCACTTAAGCTTAAACAATTAAACAGTGCTCTTTTGCATGGAACTGAATTAGATGTGAAGAAGATTTGTGAAGAAATTGAGATTTGTTATTTTCGTGAAAAAGAGGACAGTGTAGAAATTGAGACAGCAATTCAAGGTAATGTGGAAGACAATGTACACATTTTAAATACAGAAAAGTTTGAGAAGGAAATTACCAGGTTTAAGGTGAAATCAAGTGAAAGGCCGAATTTTACTTGTGTGTGTTGTCGACGGACTCATTATAAGATTCAGACTAGGTTAGTTGATTTATATGCAAAAAGTGAAAAGATGGATAATTATGAGTGGAAAGATTTAGCAACTTATTTGTGGGTGGAGAATTGTTTTGATTTGAGTTCTGATCAGCGTATTTGTAAATATTGTTATGATAAATTAAATCAAAACAGAATGCCTGCTAGAGCTGTTCATAATAATCTGGAGTTGGTAGACATTCCCCGTGAATTGATGGATTTAAATACATATGAGTCTATTTTGATTCAATGTGTCAATCCTTTTCAGGCAATTGTTCGCATGGAGCCTAAGATAGGGAAATTGCCTCCTACAGATTTGCAGAGAGGATTAAAGGTTAGAGTTGTTTATTTGCCCCTAGATTTGAAAAAAAAATTGATACAATTGGTATAGAAAAAGTAGAAGAGGAACCTTTAGTTATTCTAGTTAATGGGGTTCCAACAAAGAGTAAAAAAATCTGGCAAGATTTAGTGGATGTTAGGAAAGTCAAAAAGGCAACGTTGTATTTAGTCAAAAACAATGAGTACTACAAAGATGTATGCGTTGCAGCAGAGGAAACAGCTGCAGATGAAGACAGCGATTGTTCAGGCGGCCAAATTGAAAAAGTTGATGTGTCTAGAAGTGAAGAAATATATGAACATTATACTGTTCATCCTTTGCATTCCAAAGAAGTAATGGGGAATGCAATTGAATTGTTTCAAATGAAAACAGCAAAAGGAAGTCCCATTTGTGTATGGGAAGAAAGTTTGGAAGCTCGTTGTTTTCCACAGCTATTTCCAACAGGTCGAGGTGGACGATATGACGATCGACCACTTCAAATTCCTGCATCTGAATATCGAACTGTAAGATTATATGCTGAAGATGCAAGGTTTCGTCAATGCATTCCCTATTTGTTTCATCTACTGTATGAAAGTGACTTGTCTGGGCTTTCTTATGCAGTAAACCTTATTCTGAAAAGTGGAGCCATCTGCAAAATGTTTCAGCGAGGGACTTTATGGAGAAAGTGAATCTGCAAGATAATATTTTAGAATCTCATTTAATCAATCTCATGGCATGTCAGCATGGTACAAATGAGTATATGTACCGTCGCCATGGGGAATTGAAATGTATGCTAAGAAACTTAGGAACTCCTACATGGTTCCTCACTCTTAGCTGTGCCGAGTATGCATGGGAGGACTTACTTCAATTTCTACGAGAGGCCAATGCTAATATACAAATTATAGAATTCAAAACACCTGGAGAACTGTGTTCTTTGGATCCAGTGAATGTATGCAGATTTCTCAATCATAGATTTGAAGCTATGATGTCTTTTATTACCAACAAAAAAAATCCTCCCCTTGGAGAGGTTTTGGATTTCTTTTGGAGAAAGGAGTATCAAGTGAGAGGTGCTCCTCACATACATATGTTATTATGGATTAAAGAAGCACCCACGTTTGGAACAGATTCAGATGAGACAGTGATGAGCTTCATTGAAAAGTATTCAACATGTGCTGTTCCGAAAACTACCGAAGAAAACAATTTAAGGCAACAAGTTTTACGCTTTCAATCCCATCGTTGTGGAAAGTACTGTCGTCGAAAATTCAGAAACAAGGACAAGTTCTACACAAAATGTCGTTTCGCTTTTCCACGACCTGTGATTTCTAAAGGAAGAGTAAATAATTTAATGTCTTCTCTGCGACATACTGTGACGAGAAAATCACTAAAAAATACATACAATTTAAAAAGAAACGAAGAGTCCAAGTACATCAATGACTACAACCCAGTGATTTTGTCCATGTGGAAGGCTAACATGGATATTCAATTCGTTGCTGACAACTCTATTGCTGTAGCTCGATATGTGACGTCTTACATCACAAAAAAAGAAAAGACAGAACTGAAGGAAATGTGGGAGGACATTTCACATGAAAAGAGCCTAAGCAAGAAATTGTACAGTTACAGTCTGAAGATGTTGTCGCATCAAGAAATTGGAGCATATGAATGTTCTTATCGATTGTCGTCAGCAAGTCTCTATGCTAAATCTAGAACCATCATTTGGGTGAGTCTAGGTCTTGCTGCAACACGAAATCGAGTTTTTAAATCTGTACAAGAGATAGAGTATTTGGCGGAGAAAGAACCAGAAAGTACAGATATTTTGAAGACAAACATGTTGGATACATACTATCCAAATAGAAGCCCTCACCTTGAGAACGTTTGTCTCTATGAAGTTCTGCAAAGATATATTTCTAAGAGGAACATCAGAGAAGATATCAATAATGGAATATATGGAATCATTGGATGTGAAGGATGTCTAGTGAAACAGAAAAAAGGTCATTTGATTAATCATCGAAAATTGAGTTGTGAAAATCTAGACAAAAGAGAATTTTACTATTTGGCTCTTTTGCAACTCTTTAAACCATGGCGAGAAGAAGAGGAACTACTTGGAGATTTTCTCTGTTATGAAGACTCTTTTAATGCTACGAAGGATACAATAGAATGTCGTGTTTTTCCAAATTCTCTGCAAATGTTGAATGAAGAAATAGAGCAAGAATCAACAATTGCTGCAGAGATTGCGAGAGATAGTGCTCAAGGCAGTCAGAGTTCTGGTTCATTGAGTCAGGATCCACTAGGAGGACCAATTATCCAAAATGAAGCTGCCACTGCCATGGATGAAGTGGAAAGAGCTATGGAGCAAGCTCAAGAGGATGTAATTCATTTAGAAGATTTGGTGAAACAATTAAACCTTGAGCAGAAACTGATATATGACGAAGTCACAGAACAGGTTGAACATGGATTGAGTCATGAGAAGAAAGAGCGCTCATGTACATCATTTAAGCCTGTCCGACTGTACGTGAGTGGAGAAGCGGGAACTGGAAAAAGTTTTCTGATTAAAGCAATTGAATCTTATCTGCAGAAAAGGACCTAATCACCGCTGTCTTGTGTTGTTACCGCTCCAACTGGGCTGGCAGCACATAATATTAAAGGGATTACTTTACATTGTTTACTGATGCTGCCAGTGGAGCATGATAACAAATTGCAATATCACAAGCTATCTGGAGATGCGTGTTCCGAAGTTTCGAGAGTCCTGAAGAAAATGAAACCTCTTATCATTGATGAAGTAAGCATGGTGTCAAATATAATGCTTGCTTTTGTGCATTTGAGAATGCAAGAAATTCTTAGAACAGACTATGATATGGATAGGAAAAAACATATTATTGTTTTTGGAGATCTTCTGCAGTTGACTCCAGTAAAAGGACAACCTGTGTTCAAAATGCTCACACATGAAGATACCAGGAAGTGCCTAGGAAGCATTGGAAACGTTAATATATGGTTAAACTTCAAATATGCAGAACTGCTTCAAAATATGCGGCAGGCAAAGGATGAAGATTATAAAAATATTTTACAAGATGTAAGAGTAGGAAAAATAAGTCAACAAGGGAAAGAAGCTTTACATGGACGGTTAATTTCTAATTTGTACCCAAATGAAAACATTCTTCCAGAAAATATTTTTAAGAAAATTAACGAGAAGAAATCTGCCATATGTTTGATGCCTACTCTGAAAGAATGTTCCATGTTCAACAACAAAATGCTGAAGTTAGAAAATGTAGAGATAGTGAAACTGGAAGCTATAGATAAAATAGAGCATATGGGAGCAACAATTATTTTGTCAGAAAATTTGAAATCAAAATTGGATTCATTGGAGAAGACTATATCTAAAACTGCTGGTTTTGAAAAGACTCTGAATGTTTGTTTGAATTGTCGTGTCATTTTGAGAAGGAATTTAAATGTTGAAAGAGGTCTGGTAAATGGAGCAATGGGTCATGTTGTTGGTTTTGTGAATTACAAAAATAGAGATGGAATTGAAATTATAAAAATTAAATTTGATGGCATTGATGAAATAGAACAAATTTGTCGTTGTTCAGCTAGATTTTTGCTCGTGAAAGACTTATATGTTCGCCGAAAACAGTTTCCTATTTGTTTGGCATATGCAGTGACAATTCATAAATCTCAAGGTTTAAGTGTAGATAGTGCTTTGGTGAACATTGGAAGTTCTGTGTTTAAAGAGGGTATGGCATATGTGGCTTTATCACGAGTCAGAACTTTATCAGGATTGTACTTGATTGAGTGTGATGAAACAAAGATTTGTGCTGATCTAGATTGTGTTAAAGAATACAATAGATTAAGAAGAGAGTATGCTCCACATTTGCCTCAATATCCTCTGATTGAAAAACGTGTGGTAGGCCGAAAAACAAGAAATGAGAGTAATTGCAGTGAGGTAGTAGCAAAAAGACAAAAAGTAGATGAAACTGTAATTGTAAGCAGAAGGAAAAAGGATTCTGTTGAGGATGTTGTTGGATTTCAGTTTGAAAACAGTTCTGGTGTCGACTGCTATGCTAATGTAGTAGTTAATGTTGTTTTTTTTCTTCAAAATTTACAAAAACAGATTGTCGAAAATCGGGAACAAACATTGTGCTGTTTATTGAATTCTGTGTTAGAGAAATGTAGTAGTGATAGAGGAAAAATAGAAAGTGTTTCAGAAATTAGGAATCTTGTAGACATATGTTCTGGTCAAAATCAATTTTCACAGATATTTCAGCAGGATTGTCAGGAATTTTTAATGTATATGTTTGATGTATTGGAAGATGAAGGAGTAGATATAAAAAATCTTTTTAACCTTTCTTATCAATGGCAACATGACTGTGATAACTGTGCTTCATCAAGTACTACTAGAATAGACAGTGAAAGATTTATATATTTGACTTTACCAGACTGCAAATCAGTGCCTTTTAATAATCTAGTTAAAGCAGCTGATCACAATATGGTGTGTACCCAATGTAAGTCTACAATGCTGTCCACATTATTTCTACAAAATTATGGTCACTATGTCATTTTAATGTTCCAACGATGTTGACCTGATGGAACTAAATTGACAACTTCTATTAAAAATTTTGTGGCTTCTCAGTTATCAATATCAGGAAGAACCTTTGCAACTGTAGCTATTATTTTTCATGATGGTCCTTCTACAACATCGGGGCATTACACATGCTATTTAAAAACTTCTAAAGGTTGGACCCAATGTAACGACACTCATTTGAAATTCAAACAACGTTTGCCTTTTGGCTTTATAAATTCATACCTAGTGTTTTTACAGCCAAAATTTAGGTAAAAGTAATTGGCATATGAAGACGGGAGTAGTTTATAAAGGTTATTTTGCTGTTTAAAAATATATTCTGAGTAAAAGTGTTCCAGGCAATATAAAAAATTGACTTGTCATATAGGTACTGTAATTGGATCTCATAATAAGTGAGGTTAGTATTATACAAAATGATAAACATGAGTCAGAGATGGTTTTACAAATATTTAAATGTTGTGAAAATGTTGTAGAGCCTTTCTTTCAGAACGTCGGGAAAAAGATCATTTCAGAGTGCCTTAGAATTAATTTGAACAAATACTCATACATCTGACACTATTTGGCCAAATGGAAAGGTGCAGGAATGAGTAAAGAGTCATGACTGAAAAAAGGAGTATACGAAAATATTGAAAATATTTCAGATGTTCTTGGAGCTTTTCTTCTAGAAAGTCGATGAAATGGATTTTTAAGTGAACAGCAAAGTACTTTCCAACGCGAAAAGGACCACCATGATACAGTATTTGGCCTCAGGGAAAAGTAAGTCAATCTAAGATTAGCGTAGATTTGTGATTTGTCAGTATCTAAGTTTTTTTTTAAAACACAATCTTTTAGATTGTGTTTTTTTTTTCCCGCTGTCATATGATGAGTAATTTGAACTCACTCTTTTAAGTGAAATTCAATATATTCTGAGAACAGCAAAAATAAACTTTGTAACATGTTGTACAAGTTATTTTATACTTTGGATTGTGTAAATTTAATTGTATTCCATTCTCTGACATTTACTTTCCTTTTTCCATCCTCTTTCACCTCTTTTTACTCACTTATAATGTCTTTCTCTCACTCTCTGTAACCCCCGTTCCCTTACTCCACTTCTTTGACAATCCCGCATTTTCATTTCAACTGTGTGTATCCCGTCTCTCCCTTGCATAACTTTTCAGCTTTCAGTCTTTCTGTTTTTCTTTTCTTTTCCGTATTTTCCTCCTTTGCTCTTTTGGTAATTCCTGTTTACTCACTCAGCAGTATTATTGCACTCTATCACTATAAATCACCCACTCTCCTTAGCTTATCTTTGTTTGCTCCTTACTTTTGACCTCTTCTCTCTGTTTTTCGTTCACTACTTCTATGTGCTCAGTGCCTCACTCTACTTGTGTTATGTTCACTTGTGTTTATATACCTTCTATCACTTCTTTTACAACAACTTCACTGCTCCTTTCTCATCGTTCTTCATCCCATTTCTTTTACTCTGGTTCCATTACTATCCTTTATTTCCTTTCTTTCAATGTCCTTCTCTTTGCTTTCATCACCAAATTATTTTTTCTCAGTACCACTGTTTTAGTCGTCTTCTCCTCTCTTTCCTTCTTTTTCCTCACTTACTCATTTCCTTTTCTCACTCATTGTACTCCACCTCACTCAGTTTTTCTCTTAGTGTGTCTACCTTATAACTTCCTCAGTCCATTTCCTTCAATCGTTGTATATTATCCTGTCTCCCTTCATCCTTTCACTCTATGACTGTTCTTCACTTACTCTCAGTTATCTTCTATTCCTCATTCTTCTAAATGCATCCTTAAATAGACTGTTTTCTGTCTCAGTCATTATCTTTTTACTTACTTCTGTTTCCTGATTTAGTTTTGCTAACTCACATTGTTTTAGTATCTTTCTTACCTTCAGTTCATTTATCTGTTCTTCTCTCTCTTTTTCTCAGTGAATCTATATGCCTTACTCTTTGTAATTTGCTCTCCTTCTATTTCTTTTTCCCTCTTTTTGTCCTTCTACCTTAGTTTATTTCCCTTTCTGTGTTCTTCACTCTAACTTTATTTCTAAATAGAGTGTTATGATTTTTAACCTCTTAATTTGTATCTTTTAATTTAAAATACATATTTTACTAATTATAACTTATTTTTTCTTCTCTCTTTCACAGATACCAACTGTAGTAAAAAACATTAAAGTTACATTTATTATATGGTAAGTATGACTAAAAAAATGTAGTTTGTTATCACCCTTTGCTTTAAGGTCACTAACATTTTCTCAATCTACCTCACTCCTGTGTTTTTACTCTGCTTCTCTCACTTATTCTTATTCTCCATGTTTACTCCCCTTTCCCTATTTACCCTCTCATATTCAACTTCTTTTGATCCCTATTCTTTACTTCACTTACCCTCTGTTCCCTTCCTTTGCTTCTTCACTCATTCTCTTTTTCTTAATTATTTACCTTACTCCTACACATATACCTCATCCCCCTCTCAACACATACACACACCTGTAACATACACCCCACACACACACCACACACACACCTCATACACACAAAAAATCCTCCCATACACACTCCTCAAACACACACACACATTCCATACACACACATACATCGAACACATATACACCCCACACTCATACACTTCTCACACATATTTCACACACCCTCATCTCTACCCACACCAAAACACTCCACACAACCACACCCACAGACACACCTTACACACCCACACTCCGACCTACACCCACTGACTCCCTGTAAGTCACACACACTGCATTACTTATCTTTTTTTGCTGTTTTACTCAAGCGCATTCAGGTACTGTTTCCTTTACTCTCTTTCTCCTCTCTCTTTGTGATTCCGCATGTGTTATCCTAATTCAATATTTCTCCCTCTTTAGTTATGCACACTACTTTTTTCTCTCTCTCCCTCACCAGTGTTATTTAAATCTGGTTCCGTTATTATCTTTTATTTGTACATCATTTTTTCTCTTTCCTTTTACTCTTTACAGCCACTCACATTCTTCATGTGCCTCTGCTTTAGTATTCTTCTTCTCTCTTTCTTTGTTTCACAGCCTTATATTTTTTTCATTTTCTCTTTTACACTTTCTTATATCTTTTACACTGTTTTACTATGTATTACACAGTACCTCTGTGTTGCTCCCTCTTGCTGTCTGTCTCTTAACATTACTCTCTCTTTCTCTTTCTCTTATGCTCTCCTTCTCTTGTTTTTTTTTTCTTTTTTTTTTTTGATTGCGCTAAAGGGGCGCTTACCGGTGCGCGCACCTATGAGAAAAATGAAGTCAAGAGTGCTAAAAATGTTAGTAATTTTTTTTAAAAGGGAGGTAGTTCTGAAAATAACTTTTTTTAATGTTTTTGTTGTGTTATATTTTGCATTTTTATTTTTCTGAACATTTTTTTTTAATTTTTTTTAACACTTTTATAATTTTTTGGGTGTTTTTTGGGGGGAACAACAAAAAAAGGAATTACAAATGGCTCAACAGGAGCAAAAAAAAAAAGATTTATTGCTTCTTCTTTTGGTTACATTGATGGTTTTCCACCGCAGTGCTTATTAAGATCACGCTTAGTTCCCCATAGCACAGTGTCTTGCCACAGAAGACACATACAAATTTGAGACTGCCAAAAATGTTTTGAACAGTGGGCACCATTTGCCGTCCTTCAGGTGCTGCATGTGATACTTTGCAGAGGAGGGGCTGGGCTGTGGATTCTTCTGATTTTGCGCCATGGCACGAACCTCTGCTTGAGCAAGATTATTAGGATGCCACCTTCGCATGTGGCGCAACATAGTTTAGTTGCGAATGAATATTTTTTCTTGGAATTGCCCCTAGAAAGAATATCTCCGCAAATAAGGCACTTAAACTTAGGGGCATTCACTTTCTTCTGCCCAGGAGGGTGGGAGAAGAAGTTCCAAATAAAATGCACTTTTATGTGACTCTGTCTTGGCTCTTCAGGCAAAAATTGCCTGGGTTGTTCCTCCTCCTCCTGTTCTTCCTCCTCATCCTCTTCTTGTTCAGGGAGAAGGAACTGGGATGGTGGTCCTTCCTTTCTAGGTGGTTGTGGCGGTGGAGGGGGTCCACCAGCTGCAGCTACTAATGATGCCATTGTCACAATCAGATACAGGTCTTCCTCTCTCAAAGTAGAAAGTCAGAGTGAGGAAAAAGGTGGGGGCTTGAAAAAAAAAGTGTTCTGGACCAATGAAAAGTGTTATTTTCAAGTCACATGATCCAAGCTTTCATCATTTGGAAACCAAAATTGATCTGCACCAATGAAAAGTGTTATTTTCAGATCACATTACCCGACGCGCTTACGCTACGCGCGCCAGGGTGCACCCCGTTGCGCGATCGTATGCGATCGCGTGGTTCCGGGTGCGCTTACGCAGTGCGTCATATGACGCATCACGCGACTACGCGCAACGTCATGATGTTGTTTTCGTTCGCGGGAAGAGCGCTTTCGGGACGCTCCCCGGTACGCGCCCTGGGGCGCGCCGTAACATTGCGCTCACCCGTGCGTTCACCGGTACGCGCCCCGGGAGCGCCCCGGGGCAAACAATAAAAAAAATAAAAAATACATAATTATATAATATAAAATTCGTTATAAAAAATATTACTTTTCATTCCTATAGAGATTTGCTATTAAAAAAACATTGAAATTCACTGAAAAAACCATAGGTTTCACACCAGTTATAGTTAGGAATTAGCATTTAAAAAACCTATTAAATTCACTGAAAAAACCATAGGTTTTACACCAGTTATAGTTAGCTGGAAATTTTACTCGCATAAACCATTGAAATTCCCACGTTATAGTTAGTTGGACTCACAATAACTTGCGCGTGCAATGCACTGCTGATGACGTCACATATTACATCACTCATGACATGGTCAGTGACATCACTCATGACATCACTGATGACACCATCCTTGTGACAGAGTGACAGACCTCTTTTCACTGTAATGTAACCCTTAAAACACATATTCAAAAATAGAAACTAACATTTTTTTAAAAATGGAGATACCCATACCAGTTACAACAACCAATTGAATAATTCCAAAATCTATATACACATGCACTGATTCACCAACAGTTCTATATAGTCACTCATACATATACTCACTCATCATATGTAGTGATACACCTATACATCCTGTTACACACTGACAGGCATCCAAAAGTTACTCACACACATACTCACACATGCAAATAAACTATTGAACATCCATTCATTAGCATACACAGCTATACACACACTACCACTTTACTTCTAAGGAAACTTACACATACTTACTCTCTTAAACAATCACTTATAGAAACACATACTAATTTAAACAGGAACTCTTAGAATCCCTCACTCTCACATATACTCACTTATATACATCAATATTCACATATACTAGATTAAAACATATGTAGTTACTGATAAAGACACTAGTGAGACAGTCATTCACTCACTAACACACACATATGCACACTCATCCACCCATACAGTCCTGCACATATGCTGTCTTCAAAACACATACAAAGAGAGAGTCAGTCATTCATGCATCTATGTGCTAAGTAACACCCCCACCAAACATATAGACACTCATATTGATATTAAAAAATAATCTAATACCCCATATACCTACACATGTAGCTACTCACCAACCCATGCAGCCACTTATACACAAAGTGAAACATTAATACATATATTTAAATATTTAAACATTACTCACTAATATTTATTTTTTTAAAAGACACACATTCACTGGATGGTGTCATCAGTGATGTCATGAGTGATGTCACTGACCATGTCATGAGTGATGTAATATGTGACGTCATCAGCAGTGCATTGCACGCGCAAGTTATAGTGAGTCCAACTAACTATAACGTGGGAATTTCAATGGTTTTATGCGAGTAAAATTTCCAGCTAACTATAACTGGTGTAAAACCTATGGTTTTTTCAGTGAATTTAATAGGTTTTTTAAATGCTAATTCCTAACTATAACTGGTGTAAAACCTATGGTTTTTTCAGTGAATTTTATAGGTTTTTTAAATGCTAATTCCTAACTATAACTGGTGTGAAATCTATGGTTTTTTCAGTGAATATATATATATATATATATATATATATATATATATATATATATATATATATATATATCATAACACGGAATCCCGGTGAAAGCCAGTACCTGCTCGCGAGTGGGTCGTTTTCAGGGTCCCGGAAGCCCAATATAACTAACCAACCATTCTCCCATCAGGAAAACACGTAAACGACACGCCAGGAGTTGCTGTGCTCGAATATTTATTCGGCAGCAAAACAAACAACGCGTTTCACCTCACGGCTTGTTCACGTTTGCTGTGAACTCCAAACCATAGTCATTTTACATTCTCAATTAATAATCATAAAAATAGGACTAATTGTGCACACCTATAAGTGAAAGTATAGCGGACATCTTGGAACAGGAAATACCATCATTTTTATGCCAGGTATGGTCGTGACTTAAGATTTATAAAGCTGTATTGTAGCCATAGTTCATAGTATTTTACATGTTATGGCTTGACAATCCGCTATGATAGATTCAACTAAAATAGGTTATAATTCACCAAAATTATTTTCTCACAACCAACAACATTATTCAATCCATATCTATCCATGTTGGTATAAGGTAGTTATCTCAATTCATCATGTGGTCAAATAAGAAAATATGGGCCCTCAATTTCGCCCCAGTGGGCGTGAAAACTCTATGTTAGATGGGCAGCATAATATCCCTTACTCAATATACATCACATGATAAATAATGACATTGAATATATCAAGCCCAAGTGGGCATTTTACACATATATATCACATTATAATTAAATCTGATGACCACTTATTTATCGTGTCCTTTTGAATTTCAAAAGTAGTAACCTATAACTTGTTCTTGGCTGCTTGCTTCATGCGGTTGATTTATTGTCATATTAGATTTAAATTAAATCACAAAAGTCTCTTCCGTGCCACACATAATTTTTCTTGAACTGGCATTTCAATGTATAATTGTTCCAAATGTCCATAGTTGTCGAAATAAATTCTGTGAAATTAAAAAACATATATACAAAGGTTTTAAAAAAGACGACTCTAAGCTGAACAGCTACTTCTTTTTTCAGATTTTTAACAATGTCCAATATACAAGCTGATTAAATTTTCTCCATTTTTATTCCTCCAAATGGACAGAAAGCTCCTCATGATTATTCAAACCCTGAGGGAATGTAGTTTCAAAGTCAATGATATACTTAGATTCCATTTTACGAAGGCATGTTGTTCTATCACCCCCACGTATTCCCAGGTCCACTTTATCCAGTACCACCATTCTTAACAAGTTTTCATCTTGAAAATGATATTTAAAAAAATGTCTGGCCACTGGATATTGTATGTTGTGGTTCCTAATAGCTCTAAGGTGTTGTAGCACTCTTTCTTTGGCTTTTAGGGTGGTACTTCCTATGTACCATTTGTCACACGGGCAAATGAGTAAATAGACACAGTACATAGTGTTACATGTTACTGTTTTCTGTATAGAGAACACTCTCCCCGTACCTGGTAACGTCACCTCTTTACAGTTAATACTGTTTCGGCAGGCTTTACACGATCTACAGCACCTAAAGCCTGGTATATCATTGGGTGTGTTAATGCTGGTCACGGAATTGGGGCTGAGTTCATCTCTTAAAGATTTACTCCTTCTAAACGTAACTTGTGGGTTATCATTTAGATGTGGTTTCAGATGTTGATCAGTTAGCAACACGTGCCAATGTCTATTAAGAATCTTCTTCAATGCCATGGCTTGACCTGAGAATGTAGTAATGAATCTAATGTTAGATTCAGTGTTGTTGACTCTGTTTGTATCTTTGTCCCTGGTTTCCAGGGCGTGAAGTGGTACTGCGCCGGTGTTCCGAACAGTACATGAGGGTATTGAAGGCGGTCTGGCACAGGACACGACGAGCAGGGTAGAGACTGATTATTAAAAGGAGGAGGCGTCCTCCGAAATCGGCAGGAGTTTCTACAAATTAACGTGTGCGCTAAAACAAAAAATGGCAGCAATGGACTCAAGACGCAAAGCGGCAGCGGACAAGCTGTTTTTCATGCAAAGCGGAATGTCTAGTGATCCAAAAACCCAAGCAGCCAATATGAGTAAGGAGGCACAAATACAAATGCTTCTTTCAAAATTGGAAAAACTAAATAGAAAAGAACTTGGCAAATGGTGGGAAGCAGAATCCCTGCAGAGATACATTGATGCAGGACGAGTGCCGCGAGGCCTGAGAAATTTTACTGTCCCCACATTTGAGGATCCAGACCCGGAAATGTTAGATGAATGGTCCAACAACTCGGTGGCATGCTCAATGACAATGATGCGCATTTTGGTTAAATATGCGCTGAAAGACCGGAAGAAACTATTGGAACAAATTGAAGCACTAATTGCGGAAATAATTCCATTAATTGGGAAGGATGCCTTTGATGAGTATACTAAAAATTTGGAAATAAAAATGCACAAACTGGAGGAAGAAATAACAGCAAAGAAACAGAGAAAATTCCTGCGGGATTATAAAGATTACCAGGCGGGTCGTACTTTAACCTTCCACCGAGAATATGATCATTTGTATGACAAATCAACCCTGAGAGTGAATAAAAGCGCTTTAACAGTGGCACAGACAGAACCAGAAGAGAGTGACATCTCAGATGGGAGCATGCAAGATCTTTCTACCACGGGATTAAATCAAAGTGCCATGGATGACCAAGAAGAAATAAGGAAACGTTTTTTGTTACAGTTCCAAGTAATAAATCAGGGACGGACAGACCAGCAACAAGACCAAGGAAACCAAAGAGGACGCGGCAGGGGAAATCGGGGAAGACCGAAAGGAACAAAAAAGCAAAAATCAGACAACAACGCCGCAAAACAGCCCATGGGAATGGCAACAAGGGGCAACAAGAAGCAACAATGACGGTAATCAACTTATCTAATAGACCTTTGAATGTGCATGAACATGAGGTTCTCTCATTAGGACTATCTTTTTGTCCTAGTAATAACTTTGACTATGCTCAAACGAAAATAGACTTGTTTTATTTCTCAAGAAAGTTGAAATTAAAAAAATGGTTTGAAACTCACCCTCCTAGGCCCCCTACAGTGGTGGGAAATAATTATGTAAGCAATTTGGATCTCAATGATATTGAATTAATGGAAATGATTTCATCAGGTAGGATTGACAGCAATGAATTTCTGTATGATAATGATGTTGATACCTGTGTGAATCCAGGAAGTGATTTTAAGGTAAAATCTAAGTTCATTCCACAGATCATGTGTGAGGCAGTGGAAGTGTTTGAAAAGGGGGTTTTGCAAGACCTTAAAAGATTGAGACATGATCGTATGCCTAACAATAAAAAGAATTTGACATTTGCACAGCACAATGCAATCAAAAGCCTCAAAGATGATGCTAATATTGTCATCCGCCATGCGGATAAGGGGGGCAACGTGGTTGTTTTAGAAAAAGAGAAATATCTGAGAGAAGGGCATAGACAGTTAGAAGATGTAAACTGCTATGAGGCAAGCTCTTTCTCTGAGGTAAGACTTACTAAAGGTCTGTTTGAAAATAAATTACAGAACTTCAAAGACAAAGGGTTGCTTACCTGGGAAGAATATCAATTTCTGAAATGTGACCATCCCAGAACTCCTATTCTATATCTACTCCCGAAAGTGCATAAAAATGCCACTGATCCACCAGGGAGACCTATTGTGTCGTCGATAGGTTCACTTCTTGAAAAAACCTCCCAATACATTGACTACTATTTACGACCTTTTGTAGTGGCTTTACCCACGTATCTGAAAGATACCACACACTTTCTAAAAAGTATAGAAGGTATTGTTTGGGAACCAACTTACATCTTGGTTACCCTAGATGTAAATAGCTTGTATACGTGCATCAAACACAATCTGGGCATACAAGCGGTTGGACACTTTTTGAAATCCAGATCCATTGCGTTTTTGGAGCATTCAAATATGTTGCTGGAGCTAATTGAATTTTGCTTACAGCATAACTTCTTCATTTTTGATGAGTTGGTATACCGGCAGTCACAGGGCACGGCAATGGGCACCTGCTTCACCCCCAGTTATGCCAACCTATTCATGGGTTGGTGGGAGGAGCAGGTGTCCAGTGAAATTGCCGAATTTAACAACCAAGTTGTCTTGTGGCTGAGGTATATCGACGATATCTTTTTGATCTGGAACGGCACAGAGGAGTCAGTAAGAAGATTCGTGTGCCAGCTGAATACCAATGAAATGAATCTTAAATTCACTGAGCATATACACAGATCAGAAATTGAATTTTTAGACACAAAAGTTGAAATCAGAGGGACAGTGATGACGACTAGTCTCTATAGGAAAACAACAGCCGGCAACAGTTTATTGAATGCAAGGAGTGCACATCCCAGAAACCTTATTGACAGTATCCCCTATGGGGAACTGTTACGTGCCAAACGTAACTGCAGTACCAAGGAAGCGTTTGATAATGAACAAGTAACAATGATCAAACGCTTCAAAGAACGAGGGTATAACAACAAAACCATACAGGGAGCCGTGAAGAGAGTAGAAACGAAAGAGAGGAAAGAACTTTTAGATACAAACAGAGTCAACAACACTGAATCTAACATTAGATTCATTACTACATTCTCAGGTCAAGCCATGGCATTGAAGAAGATTCTTAATAGACATTGGCACGTGTTGCTAACTGATCAACATCTGAAACCACATCTAAATGATAACCCACAAGTTACGTTTAGAAGGAGTAAATCTTTAAGAGACGAACTCAGCCCCAATTCCGTGACCAGCATTAACACACCCAATGATATACCAGGCTTTAGGTGCTGTAGATCGTGTAAAGCCTGCCGAAACAGTATTAACTGTAAAGAGGTGACGTTACCAGGTACGGGGAGAGTGTTCTCTATACAGAAAACAGTAACATGTAACACTATGTACTGTGTCTATTTACTCATTTGCCCGTGTGACAAATGGTACATAGGAAGTACCACCCTAAAAGCCAAAGAAAGAGTGCTACAACACCTTAGAGCTATTAGGAACCACAACATACAATATCCAGTGGCCAGACATTTTTTTAAATATCATTTTCAAGATGAAAACTTGTTAAGAATGGTGGTACTGGATAAAGTGGACCTGGGAATACGTAGGGGTGATAGAACAACATGCCTTCGTAAAATGGAATCTGAGTATATCATTGACTTTAAAACTACATTCCCTCAGGGTTTGAATAATCATGAGGAGCTTTCTGTCCATTTGGAGAAATAAAAATGGAGAAAATTTAATCAGCTTGTATATTGGACATTGTTAAAAATCTGAAAAAAGAAGTAGCTGTTCAGCTTAGAGTCGTCTTTTTTAAAACCTTTATATATATGTTTTTTAATTTCACAGAATTTATTTCGACAACTATGGACATTTGGAACAATTATACATTGAAATGCCAGTTCAAGAAAAATTATGTGTGGCACGGAAGAGACTTTTGTGATTTAATTTAAATCTAATATGACAATAAATCAACCGCATGAAGCAAGCAGCCAAGAACAAGTTATAGGTTACTACTTTTGAAATTCAAAAGGACACGATAAATAAGTGGTCATCAGATTTAATTACAATGTGATATATATGTGTAAAATGCCCACTTGGGCTTGATATATTCAATGTCATTATTTATCATGTGATGTATATTGAGTAAGGGATATTATGCTGCCCATCTAACATAGAGTTTTCACGCCCACTGGGGCGAAATTGTGGGCCCATATTTTCTTATTTGACCACATGATGAATTGAGATAACTACCTTATACCAACATGGATAGATATGGATTGAATAATGTTGTTGGTTGTGAGAAAATAATTTTGGTGAATTATAACCTATTTTAGTTGAATCTATCATAGCGGATTGTCAAGCCATAACATGTAAAATACTATGAACTATGGCTACAATACAGCTTTATAAATCTTAAGTCACGACCATAACTGGCATAAAAATGATGGTATTTCCTGTTCCAAGATGTCCGCTATACTTTCACTTATAGGTGTGCACAATTAGTCCTATTTTTATGATTATTAATTGAGAATGTAAAAGGACTATGGTTTGGAGTTCACAGCAAACGTGAACAAGCCGTGAGGTGAAACGCGTTGTTTGTTTTGCTGACAAATAAATTTTCGAGCACAGCAACTCCTGGCGTGTCGTTTACGTGTTTTCCTGATGGGAGAATGGTTGGTTAGATATATATATATATATATATATTCACTGAAAAAACCATAGGTTATAGACCATATATAGTTAGGAATTAGCATTTAAAAAACCTTATTTTACTCACACAAAACCATTGAAATTCCATATATAGTTAGTTGCACTAACTATATATTGCGCACCCGCAATCCACTGCTGATGATGTCACATATTACATCATTCATGACATGGTCAGTGACATCACTGATGACATCACTGATGACATCTCAAATGACATCACTGATGACATCTCACTTGACATCAATGATCACATCACTGATGATATCATTCATGTGACAATACAATGCATCTCCTCACATTTTAATATAACCTCTGTTTCACCCAGTGTTAAAAACAGAGTATAATTTTTGAAACCATTGACACACCAATACTAGTTACTACATACGTACTCACTGATTCCTACGTCTACACACACATTCACTCATTCACCCATACAATCATTCATACATACAATCACTCATGTTTACAACACAATCATATGCACTCATACACCTATACAGACACTCACACTCTGCCACTCATCCATGGAGTTACTCACACACCTAGTCAGTCCTGTAAAGAATCAATCACACTTCCATTTTCTACTCTATACAGTTAAACATAGAGCACCTTACGTTTTCAACCATATACTAACACATACTTACTCTCTTATACAATCATTGATACAAGTACACATTGATCTGTACAGAGTCACACACCTCCCATCCAGCCACACACACACTCAGTCTCCCATGCAAATACTTGGGCAATCAATCAATAACCCATATAGTTACTCATATAGCTACTGATCAACACATGCAGCAGTTTACAGAACAACAGACATAATGATGCACAAATTAAGACAGTTTAGTCACTAACCCATGCACTCAGTGAGACACATTTAATCACTCACTCATACATTCAGTCATGCACCTACTAAATCCTTCGTCCAGACACTTATACATCCACTCATTCTTCAATATGTAAGACATATTTTAACTTTACAGAAACATAGTCACTGGATGTTGTCATCAGTGATGTCATCAGTGATGTCATTTGAGATGTCATCAGTGATGTCATCAGTGATGTCACTGACCATGTCATGAATGATGTAATATGTGACATCATCAGCAGTGGATTGCGGGTGCGCAATATATAGTTAGTGCAACTAACTATATATGGAATTTCAATGGTTTTGTGTGAGTAAAATAAGGTTTTTTAAATGCTAATTCCTAACTATATATGGTCTATAACCTATGGTTTTTTCAGTGAATTTTCAAGGTTTTGTAAATGCTAATTCCTAACTATATATGGTCTATAACCTATGGTTTTTTCAGTGAATTTCAATGGTTTTTTAATAGCAAATATCATAAGCTGTCGAATGTCAAGTACGTGGTAAGAATTTTTTTTTTCGTGTTTATGCACACTGATCTGCTTTGATTGCTGCCCCCACCCCTCATTTCTATTAGGAGTACTCTCTCTTTGCAGATAGTGAAGGGTAGTTAACGCAGCCCTTTCCCCCTTTGTAATCCGTCGTGCCTGCTTCTCTCTCCATTTGATTGATTGTTCTCTTTGGTTCATTCTCTATTTACAAACAAGCACAGAGTCGCAATACTCTGTTTAGTCTTTGCAGATAGCGAAAAATCGTGTAAAAAAACAAAAGGAATCGAGCAAAATCAGTAGGCCACTAATGGGATCTCTTTTGACCTCGCTAAAATAGAAACATTAGGAACAACCTGTTGAAAATAGCAATGCGTATGTATATAAGCGGCGTTCATTTGTGTTCACAGTACCCCTTGTTGATTGTTTCAATCGAGCATTGAATTGTTCGAAGTTAATTCTCTTAACGATCTTCTCTACCTGCAAACGAGGAAGAATAGGAATATTCTATCTCCCTTTGCAGATAGTGAAGGGTAGGTAACGCAAGCCTTTAACACGTCGTACCTATTTCATTCCTCATTGATTGATTGATTGTCCGAACATTGACTGTTTGGGAATTAGTTCTTTTTGGAGGTATTCCCTGTTTGCAAATAAACGTAGGAAAATCTTTGCAAGTAGTGAAAGGGTACGTAATGCGGACCGTTCTCCCCCGTTGTAATCTGTCATGCCTATCTACTCCCCACTGATTGATGCACCTTTTTCACCCGGACCATTTACTAGAGATACGTCATCTGGCCCGACCAGAGAGCACCCCTAGTGAAAAGGACATATGCAATAATAACGAAGTGATCACTGTATCCTGTTAACAGAAACTTTACCATGAAACAACCTGGAAAGAAAAAAATAGGAAAACGAAAATCAGTAGGCCACTGATGAACATGAACTTTTATTAAACAACGAACAAACAAACGATAACATAACGTAATGATAAAACCTATTAATGTCCTAGAAACAAGAAAACGTTAAAATATGCCAGTGGTGAGAGACCAGAAAAACAGTAAGAGAAACCAAATCACCCCTCGCTGTCCCACCGCCTGCCACGCCAAAAAAATCGATAGACTAGGGAAAATGCAAGTCAGTAGAACATCCACCCCCACTCTGGAAACTTCCAAGGTGGGGCAGGGTTCCGGCTACGCCCAGCCGGGAGCAGCCCATATAAGGCAGGTCCTGCTGCCACGCCTCGGCCAGGAGATCCTAACGTAGGGTGTAGCCGGAGGAGAGGCCGAGACCAGCGGGACCCGGCCAGGGGATTGCCTTTACAACGCTGAACAGTTGCAGGGGGGGGGAATGTCTCCTCGACCCTCCCCTCTCTCTCCCAGTCCGGCCGCGGTGGCCCTTGAGAGTTGCAGGTAGTCCCGCCACATGCTCTTCCGGTCCGACCACCAACGGTCGGGGGGCCGAGGCCGACGGGATCCGGCTGCAGCCGATAAACCAAGAAACCCGTTCATGGGGCCAGAGCCAGGGGCGTCCGGCCGACATCCACCGGAAGCCCGGCCCGAAGACGGACGGGACACTTCTTTCTTTTATAATGGCTGCGACAACACTGGAGGGGGATGTCTTGCACATGCCTCCGACCCCCCCCTCGTCCTCATCGCCTGGTCCGGCCATAACAAATCTCAAGCGAGACGCCGTGGGGTGCACTGGGAGGGAGAGACGGTGCGAACAGGCCTCTCCCGCCTCCCCAGGTGGAGGCTTCCCAGCTGCACCCTCAGCGCTCCAGGCGGTGGCATCCTAACAACTACAGTGCTGCACAGTTTCGGAACGACCTAGATAACGGTTCTTCCACTGTGGCCATGCTGCAACGTCTCGCCCGGCAGGGTGGAGCCCGTCCGCTCATGTGACCCCGCGATCGCCGGTAGCTGCCGAACTCTCAAAATGGCGGTCGACCTGGCAAGAGCGGGCCCAACATAAAGAAATGGCCCGGTCACTGGTTGACTCCACCACCGTAGTCCTCCACGACCTTGAAGATTCTAGAGGAGCCGCGGGAGTCTCCGACCCCCGATGGGGAATGACTGCCATGATCGCCCGTGGAGTGACGAAACTGTATCCGCGGGACGTCGGCGCTCCCATGCTGGCGCCAGCCTCACTTTGAATTACTACAATCCTGCAGACCTTACTTCCGGTGAAAGCACAGTGTGACCCGGTAGGAAAAATTATTGCACCCCCTCCCCTTTTTGACTGATAGTTCAAACCACCGATCCTTTCCTTTGCCCTTTTAACGGAACTTTGGACTGCCTCCCCCTCTTTTACATTTTCTAGAGAAAACAAAACATTAACCACTACATTAGCATAGCAGTTGACACCAGAACTGTTTTCAAATTGAAAACCAACAACATCTTCAACAGAATCCTTTTTGTTTCTGCTGTGACCCTGCTACAGCACAGGCATTGTCCCCAGCAGTAATTCTGCAATGCCGGTAAGAATAGCTGTGGTGCCTACTGGACTCACTCACCCCCGCGGCGCCCCACGCCGTTTTTTGCTGGGCGGCAACTTACTAGACATCACTTTCGTGCCATCTAGATTTCAGCGCGTTCTGCTGCCTTGGAACTATTCGCACAACAGACCGCTACTGACAAGAATATTTCATTATTGGTGCTGTCAATTTCAATAAATCTATTGGATAATTAAAAAGAAATTGCCACGGTCTCTTCGTTGTTTAAATGTTTTTACTGTTTTTGTTTTGTTGTATATATTTATATGTTATTAAAGTTTTATATTCCTACTACTTTGTTGGAGTGCTATATATTTTTAATGTGACACATAATTGTAAAAACTTTGATGTACAAAGAGTCATTCCTGGAATCTTCCGCTTCAGGCTCGGTCCCCTCCCCAATCACAATACAGGATGGTTTTCAGATAGTAGGAACGCGTGTGCTGTGACGGATCACATCGGGTGTGGGCCTTGATCTACTATAACTCCTTTGAAGAGGGGTGATTCTTTACAGCTGGGGCCATAAACTACATCTGCAGGGCTAGCTGATAGCCTAGGACCGGCCTGGACATTCGGACACAGAGGAAGAGGAGTGTCAGAGGGTGCGGTAGTGAATAGGGCGAAAGGGAGGTGTCGGGCGGGCACAGAGTGTGATTCTCAGGGAAGAGCAGCGCAGATGGGGGGAGGTTTATTGCCCATGCATAAGACAGAGAGCGGTGGTGACCAGTGCCTGGGGGAGATGCTTGCGTGGGTGAGGAGCCATGCTACGAATCGACAGCGTGCAGAGAGTGGGTCTGGTCAAGACATCTAAAATGGCTGCCGTGCACGACAAAAGTGTGGCATTTGAAAAAAGGCAAGATGGCGCAGACAATGTTTTTCAACACTTCCTCATTTCCTTCGAATCGAACGTTAACAGACGGTGGGGCATATTACCAAAGTTAAGCGATATTTATCGCTAACGATGCTTACCAACCAATTTTTTACCACTAAGCATCGTCAGAAATTATCGAAGATAAACCTTACTATTATCAAGGTTTATCGCAAATGCGATAATAAACGGCCGCAATGCATGAATATCGCTAAAAAGTCAGCGATATTCATGCATTACCGAGCTAATACTCTTAGCCATGTTATCCACCTCCCATTGGATAACATGGCTAAGAACTGCTCAGGGCAGGTGTTACTTTTTGGAGATATTCGCGCTTAGCGCGAATATCTCCAAAAGTTGGTAATAGGAGATAGATATCTTGCATGTTGTAATGCAAGTTATTGTGGTATATGGAACTCATACCATAATCTCTCAGGAAAGCAGAAACTGATCCTTTTGGGACCGCCTAAAAAGGCCTAGGGGGTGAGGAGTACTCTACTTTGCCCCCTTTTCACGTTCCGAACTATTTTATTTTACTCTCTTCTGTAATTACACAAAATACCAGCGATAAGATGCATCGGAGACACACAGTGAGAGAAAGGAGGCCGGAGATGAAGAAGACATGTCAAATACACATTGGAGATAATATAGTGGCAGAAGGGAAGTAAATATGAGTAAACTTACCATGTAACATAAAAATGTTGCACTCTATACTATAAGTCTCATTTTATACTACAATCACTTCGCTACAACCTCATAAATTAAAAATAAAAATAAATAATGTCTCAAACAATTTTTGATTTCTAAATATAAATTTATTCTTCAGAATTTTCTAAATTTGAAACAACTAGTAACATGTCCTCATCAGTAATTTCCTCTTCAATCATCTCATCTGGAATCTCCTCATTAAAAGTCTGCAATGATGATTCTTGTAACTCTATGGTCTCCAAACACTCGATAAATTCGCCAT
The DNA here is from genome assembly GCF_964261635.1 of Lissotriton helveticus. Lineage (NCBI taxonomy): Eukaryota > Metazoa > Chordata > Amphibia > Caudata > Salamandridae > Lissotriton > Lissotriton helveticus. The sequence continues at coordinate 400,981,003 of NC_136069.1, read as the reverse complement.
CAAGAGATTGATCAAAAAAATCATTCAAGTCATCTCCTCCTTCTGACAATATTTCATTATTGGTGCTGTCCATTTCAATCAATGTAGTGGAATCATTCAAGTCATCTCCTCGTGACAATATTTCATTATTGGTGCTCTCAATTTCAATCAATGTAGTGGAATCATTCAAGTCATCTCCTCCTTGTGACAATATTTCATTATTGGTGCTGTCCATTTCAATCAATCTAATGGAATCATACAAGCCATCTCCTCCTTGTGACAATATTTCATTATTGGTGCTCTCAATTTCAATCAATGTAGTGGAATCATTCAAGTCATCTCCTTGTGACAATATTTCATTCTTGGTGCTGTCCATTTCAATCAATCTAATGGAATCATACAAGTCATGTCCTCCTTGTGACAATATTTCATTATTGGTGCTCTCAATTTCAATCAATGTAGTGGACAATTCAAAAGAAATTGCCACGGTCTCTTCATTGTGAGCCATTTTATTTTGAAATTGCTTGCTGTAAATTGCAGAAAAAAATAATCACTTTCATTTATCGTTTTTAGTAATACATAATATAAAACTAACTTCATCAAGTATTTAGTATAACAGAAGGACTGCAAATAAATAACAGAAAACATTTTTCAAATTATCTTCAAGTGTACAACATAGTTCCCCTTACAAATTAACAACTCACCTTTTTAAAAGTAGCAGAAGTGTTAGTACTGTGTAAATCAAACACCAGAAATTCACCACCAAAAATTCCTCACAAATGTACCTCAGACAGTAGTATCACAAAATGGCTGTGGTTTCCTCTCATTTGACATATATACATAACCAATTAACTTTCATCACACACAAATACAAAACCAAAGTAACATTTTAATTGGTTCTAAATTTCAACACTTTCAAATGTGTTTTCCCCATGCAATTTTCCATAGGACATTTACATACGTCTACAGCCTGAATGGCTGAACGGAATTACACCAAACTTGGCAAAATGGTACATCAAACCTAAGAGGTCAGGAATGATCTACTATGCCCCCTTATGGTCATTTCCCCCTTCGCTTTGGCCTCCTCTTGTCTCTCAATCCTACCGAGGGACAAGATGGCGGCCGCTACGGACTGTTTGGAATGTTGACAGACGCCGGAGAACCAATCAGCTTCGCAAAGCTCCGTAACGCGAAAAGTACGCGAAGCGGAGCGCTGTTACAGATATATATCTTTTTTTCAACGTTAATTTCTCAAAATCCACTGGAGCACATATATTGAGACCTAGCAAAGGCACATCGGGCTACCAGTCCCTAATATTTTGCCAAGTTTCGTGCAAATCCATTCAGCCGTTCGATTATTATTATTTTGTTTTTTTTTTGCCCCGCGGGGCCCTTTTAAAACCTCCACATCAAACCTAGGGGGTCAGCGAGGATCTACTATGCCCCCTTATAGTTATTTCCCCCTTTGTTTTGACCTCCTCTTGTCTCTCGATCCTACCGAGAGACAAGATGGCGGCCGCTACGGACTGTTTGGAATGTTGACAGACGCCGGAGAACCAATCAGCTTCGCTTCACAAAGCTCCGTTGCGCGAAAAGTCCGCGAACCAGAGCGCTAACCGGTCCGCTGTTACAGATATATATCTTTTTTTAAACGTTAATTTCTCAAAATCCACTGGAGCACATATATTGAGACCTACAAAAGGCACATCGGGCTACCAGTCCCTACAATTTTGCCAAGTTTCGTGCAAATCCATTCAGCCGTTCGGGCTAAAAGTGAGGCCAACCGCCCTATGGAAAACTCAATGTTAAAAACACGTTTTGGGACCCCCCTTTTTTCTCGGCCCCCACTGGACGAACCCCCCCCAAATTTTCAAGGGCTGCTCAGAAACAAAATGTGCCATTTTCCTGAAAATTTCAGCCGATTCCGTCCACAAACGCCAAAGTTATTAGACATAGAATTTTCAAAAAAACCATAGAGAAAAAATCCTAACTATATATACCTACTGGCGACCGCCAGTAGGTAATATATATATATATATGTATATATATTACCTACTGGCGGTCGCCAGTAGGTATATATAGTTAGGATTTTTTCTCTATGGGATTTTTGAAAATTCTATGTCTAATAACTTTGGCGTTTGTGGACGGAATTGGCTGAAATTTTCAGGAAAATGGAACATTTTGTTTCTGAGCAGCCCCTAAAAATTTGGGGGGGGTTCGTCAAGGGGGGGCCGAGAAAAAAGGGGGGTCCCAAAACGCGTTTTTCCCATGTTAATTTCCATAGGGCGGTTGGACTCACTTTTAGCTCGAACGGCTGAATGGATTTGCACGAAACTTGGCAAAATTGTAGGGACTGGTAGCCCGATGTGCCTTTGCTAGGTCTCAATATATGTGCTCCAGTGGATTTTGAGAAATTAAGGTTCAAAAAAAGATATATATCTGTGACAGCGCTCCGGGCAGCGCTCCGCTTCGCGTACTTTTCGCGTTACGGATCTTTGCGAAGCGAAGCTGATTGGTTCTCCGGCGTCTGTAAACATTCCAAACAGTCCGTAGCGGCCGCCATCTTGTCTCTCGGTAGGATCGAGAGACAAGAGGAGGCCAAAGCGAAGGGGCAAATGACCATAAGGGGGCATAGTAGATCCTCCCTGACCCCCTAGGTTTGATGTGGAGGTTTTAAAAGGGCCCCGCGGGGCAAAAAAAAAAAAAATCGAACGGGTGAATGGATTTGCATGAAACTTGGCAAAATTGTAGGGACCGGTAGCCCGATGTGCCTTTGCTGGGTCTCAATATATGTGCTGCAGTGGATTTTGAGAAATTAACGTTCAAAAAAAGATATATATCTGTGACAGCGTCCCGGGTAGCGATCCGGGTCGCGTACTTTTCGCTTTTGCGAAGCGAAGCTGATTGGGTCTCCGGTGTCTGTAAACATTCCAAACAATACGGAGCGGCCGCCATCTTGTCTCTCGGTAGGATCGAGAGACATGAGGAGGCCAAAGCGAAGGGGCAAATGACCATAAGGGGGCATAGTAGATCCTCCCTGACCCCATAGGTTTGATGTGGAGGCTTTTAAAGGGCTCCGCGGGGCAAAAAAAAATAAATATATATCGTTTTTTTTGGTGGGTTGCGCCCGGTTAGCGTAACGGGAAGCGGACTGGGGAGCGTACTACAAGGAAACAAGAATGATTGACTTTTAACTTATTGTATGTTTATAGACTTTTTTTAACTTTTTTTTCTGCTGAGTGACGTCTCGGCCTACCTCCACGGGATGCAGTCCCTACCATCTCGGCGTTTAAGCCCAGGGGGACCGGTAGTGTGGGAGAGATAACGTCTGTTAGCGTTCGATTCGAAGGAAATCAGGAAGTGTTGAAAAAAATTGTCTGCCCCATCTTGCCTTTTTTCAAATGCCACACTTTTGTCGTGCACGGCAGTCATTTTAGATGCCTTGACCAGACCCACTCTCTGCACGCTGTCGATCCTTAGCATGGCTCCCCACCCTCGCAAGCATCTCCCCCAGGCACTGGTCACCCCCGCTCTCTGTCTTATGCATGGGCAATAAACCTCCCCCCATCTGCGCTGTTCTTCCCTGAGAATCACACTCTGTGCCCGCCCGACACCTCCCTTTCGCCCTATTCACTACCGCACCCTCTGACACTCCTCTTCCTCTGTGTCCGATTGTCCAGGCTATCAGGTAGCCCTGCAGATGTACTTTATGGCCGCAGCTGTAAAGAATCACCCCTCTTCAAAGGAGTTACAGTAGATCAAGGCCCCCACCCGATGAGATCCGTTACACCACACGCGTTCCTACTATCTGAAAACCATCCTGTATTGTGATTGGGGAGGGGACCGAGCCTGCAGCGGAAGATTCCAGGGATGCCTCTTTGTACATCAAAGTTTTTACAATTATGTGTCACATTAAAAATATATAGCACTCCAACAAAGTAGTAGGATTATAAAACTTTAATAACTTATAAATATAAACAACGCAACAAAAACAGTAAAAACATTTAAATATTTTTAGGAAAAAAGAAGGAACAATGGTCAGTAGCGGTCGGTTGTGCGAATAGTCCCAAGGCAGCACAACGTCCTGAGTTCTGGACGGCACCCAGGTGATGTTGCCTGGGTGCCGCACTGGTTTTGGGAATCCTACAATGCTGCTCCGAATAAAGGCGTGGGGCGTCCCGGGGGGTGGCTCGTCAGTAGCGGGCTGTTGTGCGAATAGTCCCAAGGCAGCAGAACGCGCTGAGATGTGGATGGCACCCAGGTGATGTCAAGTAAGTTGCCGCACTGGTTTTGTTATCCCACAATGCTGCTCCGAATAACGGCGTGGGGCGCCCCGGGGGGGGGGGAGGGGTGAGGCGGCGTGAACGGGCCTCCGCAGGTGGAGGCTCGTCTGCTGTAGTGGGGCGCCCCTTTACCGTTTCAGTTGCCATTCCGCCCGCTTTTGGTACACTGTGTCAAAATCCGCCATTCAGCTGAGTTGCGCCCACTCTTGCGGTGCAGCGATAGGCGGCTGCCACAGGACACTCAAAATGGCGGCAGGCTCTTTCCTTTTTGGGCCTGGTCCACTGAAATGGCCCTGGGACACCTTGGAAATCGGACGCTTGTCTGCTAGGTCTTGGACCCCATTCTCGAAAGCGTCCCCTCAGCCTTGAGGATTCTACAAAAGTCTTGGGGGCCCCCGACTCCTGCAGGCTTCCGGTGGGGAGCGGCTGCCATGATTGCTCGCGGAATGACCACGACGGAGCCACGAGATGGTGGTGCTCTCATGCTGACGCCAGCTTCAGTCTGAAACATCCAGAAACAAGGTGGGGCTTTCATCGTTTGGGAAAAAAAAAATGTTTTCATCCAATGAAAAGTGTTATTTTTAGGTCATATGATCAAGCCTTCCATCATTAGGAAACCAAAAGTGAAATGAACCAATGAAAAGTTTTATAAAGAAGTCACATGACCTGTTATGCGGCATAGGGTATAAAAAAGCGTAGAAAATCCGTTGGCACGTGAGGCGGCGTCAGTAGCGGACCGATGTGCGAATAGGCCGAAGGCAGCACAATGCGCCAAGATCCGGATGGCACCGAGGTGGTGTCTAGCAAGTTGCCGCACTGGTGTGGCCATCCTACAATGCTGAAAGTCGGCGTGGGGCGCCCCGTTGGCCTGTGAGATGGCGTCAGTAGCGGACCGATGTGCGAATAGGGCCAAAGGCAGCGCAACGCGCCAAGATCCGGATGGCAACGAGGTGGTGTCTAGCAAGTTGCCGCACTGGTGTGGTCATCCTACAATGCTGTGCCGAAAGTCGGCGTGGGGCGCTCCGTTGGCCTGTGAGTTTGCGTCAGTCAGTGGGGGTTGTTTGAGGATCTGACTGCATTGGAAAGCAATGCGATGCAGTGTGTCGCCCCCAAGATGAAGGTTCCTCTGCTGCAGTGGGGCGCCCCTTGGTGTTTCACTCGCTATGCAGCTGAGTTGCGTGCGCACTTGCGGCGAATAGGTCGAAGGCAGCACAACAATATTTTCTGAATAGAAGACACCACAAGGCACTGAGATTCGGTTGGCACCGAGGTGGTGTCTAGCAAGTTGCCGCACTGGTGTGGCCATCCTACAATCCTGCTCCGAATAACGGCGTGGGGTGCCCGAAGGGGGGGTGGGAGGCAGCGTGAACGGGCCTTCCCAGGTGGAGGCTCGTCTGCTCTAGTGGGGCGCCCCTTTACCGTTTCAGTTGCCATTCAGCTGAGTTTCGGCCGCTCTTGATGCTACAGCGACAGGCGGCTGCAACAGGACTCTCAAAATGGCGGCCTGTTCTTTGGATTTGGGCCTGGTCCACTAAAATGGCCCTGGGACACCTTAGAACTCGGACGCTCGAATTTTTTTTCCTTTCCTCTACATGCAAAAAAGGTAAATGCCCGGTACGTTACACGCCTCATCTGCCACGATGTACTCTCCAGAGGAACCGAAAAAAAATATAGTTATGGTAACTATACCATGCATCGTCATATGGAGAGGTGGCACCGATTAATTATAGTGCTGCATAAAAGAGAGATTTGGAGGAGAACCCCCGACCTGCCAGTACATTCACCAAAGAAGTGGTACTGACAGCATCAGAGGCAAGGGAAACGGTCCCAAATATTTAGAAGAACTTTGGAAAGATTAAAATGACATGTTTAGATTGTGGCAAATTAATTTCATGTGGACAGATGAGTGTTACTCTAATAAATACAGCATATGAACATCATCATAGTCGATGGTTGGTAGAGACATTTTGACTATATCCTGGACCTGCCCGTCCTCGCCCAAAATGGCGCCGGAATAAATGGGACTCGTAACTCGTTGTTGTGTACTGGTTGCAGAACCTTGAAATCACGAGATACATATGCAGTTTTGAAGCACATGGCGGGCGGGGACGAGAATTGATTGAATATTTCGACATCCCTATTGATATTAAGTTCAGATGTGTTATTGATTACTGTACTATTGAAAGTTCGAATTAACGTCACCCATGGTACTTGCCCGCAAATGTATATCTAGATAATTTTTATTGTAACTGGCTCTGTCGTATTTTAATTATAAAATGTACGTCCACCGATTCCGCAACTGTTAGACACCTTAGTTCTTGCAACCTAATGGCCCGCCCGTTACGTTCCTCTACAGTGTAAATGTCTACTCATCATATACGATTACAGTTTGCTCCGTGGCCGGCCCACGTGGTTATAGGCCCGTATTTGTATACTGACATTTTCACAATAAAGGTTTTTAAAAGAAAACATGGTAGTAGTTTTTACATTGGTAAAGTTTTTAATAATAGTCACTGTTTTAGAATCAGTAAAAGGCAAGTGAAATAAAGCAGTCCAATTACATGAAGGGTAAAAGGTATAATACGCAGGAACGCAGTAAAGATAAATGGTCAAGGGCTGTTGTGTTTTCTACTCCTGCAACATAAAGTGATCGATAAGAATCTGATATTCAGGCGTATCGGCGACTAAGACAGCAGGCCGAGCCTCTTTTGCTCAACGGCTCCGTCATGGGACGAAGAAACGCCCTTTTTCTCGAAAAAGGAATATATTTTACTTGCAGGACAGTTGTAAATTTTCCGGGAAAGTACATTAGCCTGGAACATTATAACATATGTTTAAGAAAAAATAATGTTCGAAAGTAATAAAAAGCGTAATTTTTAGGTCATATGACCAAGCCTTTCATCATTAGAATAAGAAAAGTAAAATGAACCAATGAAAAGTTTTATTAACAAGTCACATGACCTGTTATGCTTACGTTACGCGCTGCGCCCCGCGCCCCGGATCGCTTCCGGGAAGCTGCGCTTCGTGCACCGGAGCACTTCCGGGTGCGCTAACGCGGCGCGTCATATGACGCATTACGCGACAACGCAGGTCCAGAATATAGTCAAAATGTCTCCACCAACCAGCGGTCGGAACACAACCCCTTTCAGCAGGCTAAATAGTTCTGTTAAATGACAACAGAAGGAACAGGCAACAAGAACCATCAGTCAAAGAGGGGAGGGCAAGTTCTTCTCTACCGGGTCACGTTGGTGCGCTACCGGAACTGATCGAATTGGTAGTCTACAGTGTTTCTGGATGTTTCAGACTGAAGCTGGCGTTAGCATGAGAGCACCACCATTTCGTAGCTCCGTCGTGGCCATTCCACGAGCAATCATGCTAGGCGCTCCCCACCAGAAGCCTGCGGGAGTCGGGGGCCCCCAAGACTTTTGTAGAATCTTCAAGGCTGAGGGGACGCTTTCGAGAATGGAGCCCAAGCTCTAGCAGACAAGCGTCCGAGTTCCAAGGTGTCGCAGGCCCATTTTAGTGGACCACGCCCAAATCTGAAGAGCCGGCCGCCATTTTGAGAGTCCTGTGGCAGCCGCCTATCGCTGCACCGCAAGCGCGGGAGCAACTCAAGTACATGGTGAGCGAGACGCTGTAGTCGAAAGAGCGGGCGGTAAACAGCTGAATAGCAGAAGAGGCACAGTGTAGCAAAAGCGGGCGGAATGGCAACTGAAACGGAAAAGGGGCGCCCCACTACAGCGTCTTTAGGTGAAACGGATTGTGGGACAAGGTCAAGAATGGAAGAGTCACCAAAAGGCAAAAAGTTCCGCTTGACCCCGGGAGCCGGCCACCTATGTCGGGGGCGATCTCAGGCCACACCAGGGCAACACGACTTGGGGAGGGGGCCGGAGCCAAGCGCCCCCTCCGAGTCCGCGCCATGACACCGTCCCTCGGGGGCCTCCGTCAAGCGGTTCAGGGTGGCACCGCATCACATTGTTTTCAAATGCAGTCACGTCCTCAAACAGCTCCCACTTACATTAAGAATAGTGAAGCTGAAGCAAGTGCAAATAGGCTTCAGACAGTGTTACAAGCACTCCTCAAAACTTTGAACCATCAGAGTGCATGAGTTTCATGTTCGATCGATTGAGCTAGCCGGATCGGGCAACAAAAAGTATAAACTAGTTATGTAAATAGTTATTTAATAAAATGTTTTACCCTGTTACTTTGCTGGTGTGTTGTATATATTTGTAATATTTGCATAGAGTTTATCGTTATTTTGGGCGGAGTGGGTGGCGGAGCCGAGCTGTCTTGCATACATCATGGTGTGGAGTTCAGTTCATCTCACTAGTTTCGTATTTCTCATGAGGGGTTGTTCCTAATGTTTCTATTTTAGCGAGGTCAAAAAGAGATCCCATTAGTGGCCTACTGATTTTGCTCGATTCCTTTTGTTTTTTTACACGATTTTTCGCTATCTGCAAAGACTAAACAGAGTATTGCGACTCTGTGCTTGTTTGTAAATAGAGAATGAACCAAAGAGAACCAATTCTAAAATAGTAAATGCTTGGATAACAATCAATCAAATGGAGAGAGAAGCAGGCACGACGGATTACAACGGGGGCAAAGGCCTGCGTTAACTACCCTTCACTATCTGCAAAGAGAGAGTACTCCTAATAGAAATGAGGGGGGGGGGCAGCATTCAAAGCAGATCAGTGTGCATAAACACGAAAATGTTTTTTCTTACCACGTACTTGACATTCGACAGCTTATGATATTTGCTATTAAAAAACCATTGAAATTCACTGAAAAAACCATAGGTTATAGACCATATATAGTTAGGAATTAGCATTTACAAAACCTTGAAAATTCACTGAAAAAACCATAGGTTATAGACCATATATAGTTAGGAATTAGCATTTAAAAAACCTTTTTTTACTCACACAAAACCATTGAAATTCCATATATAGTTAGTAGTACTAACTATATATCGCGCACCGGCAATCCACTGCTGATCATGTCACATATTACATCATTCATGACATGGTCAGTGACATCACTGATGACATCACTGATGACATCTCAAATGACATCACTGATGACATCACTGATGACATCTCAAATGACATCACTGATGACATCACTGATGACATCTCATTTGACATTACTGATCACATCACTGATGACATCATTCATGTGATAATACGATGAACCTCTTCAGACTCTAATATAACCTTAGATACACTCAGTGTAAACAGACACTCACAGACTGTCACTCATCCATGGAGTTACTTACACACCTAGTCAGTCATGCAAAGAATCAATCACACTTCCATTTCCTCAACTATACAGTTATACACACCTTACTTATTCAAACATATACTAACACATATTTACTCTCTTTTACAATCCCTGATACAAGTTCACAATCATCCATACAGCCACTCACACATTCACTGGCTCTTATGCACAGTTATTTATATATGCCAACTCTCACATGTACTGTGTTTTACATATGTACTTACTTTGACATGTAGCACTGAGATATCCATTCACTCACCAATACACTGATGCACACAGTCAACCACCCATACAGCTGTTTCCACGTGCACTTTTGAACCCATACATCTAGTGAATCAACTGCTCACACATCTATTCACAGAGTCATACACCTCCCAGCCACCCACACACACACTCAGTCTCCCATACAAATAATTGAGCAACCAATCAATAACCCATATACTTACTCATATAGCTACTGATCAACACATGCAGCAGTTTACAGTACAACAAACATAATGATGCACAAATTAACACAGTTCAGTCACTAACCCATGCACTCAGTGAGACACATTTAACCACTCACTCATACAGTCAGTCATGCACCTACTAAATCCTTCATCCAGACACTTCTACATCCACTCATTCTTCAATATGTAAGACATATTTTAACTTTACAGAAATACACAGTCACTGGATGTTGTCATCAGTGATGTCATTTGAGATGTCATCAGTGATGTCATCAGTGATGTCATTTGAGATGTCATCAGTGATGTCATCAGTGATGTCACTGACCATGTCATGAATGATGTAATATGTGACATGATCAGCAGTGGATTGCGGGTGCGCGATATATAGTTAGTACTACTAACTATATATGGAATTTCAATGGTTTTGTGTGAGTAAAAAAAGGTTTTTTAAATGCTAATTCCTAACTATATATGGTCTATAACCTATGGTTTTTTCAGTGAATTTTCAAGGTTTTGTAAATGCTAATTCCTAACTATATATGGTCTATAACCTATGGTTTTTTCTGTGAATATATATATATATATATATATATATATATATATATATATATATATATATATATATATGGGCACATGCATCAAGCTAGGCATTTATGATTAAGGAATCGCAAATGCCTATTCATTTAGGTTTCTCTAAAATATTAGCGATTCCTATATATTTGCAATTAAGGAATGGCTTCCCATTGGGATTTCATTCGCAATTTGCGAGTACAAAATACATACTCGCAAATTGCGCATGGAATTTCAAGGGTGCAAGAGGGCCAAAAGGCTACCCTGATGCACCCACAAAAAAGGTAAGTATGCACTTGGGGTGCACACACACATGCCCTGAAAAAATGCATTTATTTGCATTCTTAAAAGGAATTGAAAATTACCATCAACTGTGAGGTTGATGGTAATTTGCGATTCCAAATTGCAAAAACACAATATGTGAAGGCATAATGCATCGCATTTCGGGAATTGCCATCTGTGATTCCCTAAATGCATTCATAATTTAGTTAATTGTATACCGGTAAAATGCTTGAGGCATGTGCCCATAGTCCCTTTCCGCAATAGCCATCCATTTGACCTATGAACTCCTCTAAAGTCTCAGCAAAGAATTTAACGATATTTTGTTGAAGCTTTTGTGAGAATCCAGAAAGATAAGAGGCAGTATACTGCTAATTATTTGGAGCAATCTTTAACAATCAATAACTATAAATCTAAATTTGATTTAGAAACAACTGTATTGAGATCTCTATACTTATTATTAATAACTCTAAATTGAAAAGGTTAACATGTCACCACAATCGCAGCAAAATTGGATGTTAGATATGGTCATAGAAAAGCCCCTGTTGACATATAAAGATATGTTTACGGATTTACATGTTTTATTTTACTACTCAGGTTCAAGTCCGGGACGCAGAGATCTATACAGATTTATGTGTCCCTAGGCAACAATTTCCTCAATCCAAAGTTGCTTCCACTGATGTTATCTCATCCTTGAAACCCTTTCTTGAATCACTGAAAAAAGGAATGTCAACCGTTTCTCTTAAATGAGACCCTACAAGGACAGCCTTTTCCTTCTTCGAATAATCATCGTGGGTCCTAACGATCTTTTAGTGGCAGAGATGATGAAATTGGCTTCCATCAGACAGGATTCATTTTCACCTACTATCAAAAAAAAGTATTTGGGATGAAAACTGGTCTCGCATTTGTGAGAGTTAGAGGTTTTGGCACTGTAAATGAGAATGTGTTTTACTGTTGTGTTTTGAATTGGAGCGTATGTATGTGATGTGGAGTGGAACTATTTGGTTTGGAATTGTTAGTTGTGGAATTCTGTGTGTTGGATTTCTGTAGAGGAATTATGTGGCATGGTGTGCAATTAAAATATGTAGGTAGTAAGTATGTGGCATTGAGTGTGTTAGAATTATGTGGAGTGGGTTTGTGTGTCAGAGTGTAATTATGTGGCATGGCATTTTATGTGGTGGAGTGGTATGTTGTTGCGTTTAAGTATGATTTATGCTGTTGAATTGTGTGGCAGGATGTAGAATTCTGTGGTGTGGATTGGATTCATATAATGTGTTGTGTAATTGTGTCATTGAGTTGAAATATGTGGTTTGCTGTCAAATTATGTGGTGTTAAATGATAATGTGTAGAGCTGAATTATGTGGTCTGGGTGTGTGTGGCACTGTGCGAAATTATGCTGATTGGAATTATGTGGCATGGTGAAGGGCACCCCCATGCGAGATCAGCATGTTACTGCAGAACATTATGCCCACGGAGACGGACCCAATGTATCACTAACGACCCACCGACTCTCAGCCGCTCCTCACTTTATTCCCTCGGTCACGAGCCCAGTCATAGCCACAACCACTCCCAACTGGGCCCTACCCAGGGAGCTTCTGTACTCTGTACCCTGCCCCCTACCTCAACTTTATTCCCTTGGTCACAAGCCAACACCTCAGACTCATAGCACACGCCCTCCCACCTGGGCCCTGCCCAGGAGGCTGCTGTACCCTGGTCGCCCCTCACTTTTTTCTCTTGGTCACGGGCCCAGTCAGTCCTCAGTCATAGCCACACCAATTCTCACCTGGGCAGAAAGATGTCATCCACCAGCAGGGCCAGGAAATTAATGGCCCAGATGTGGGCTTAGTTCAAAAGCTTGCACAGTACATAGATTTCACGGTTGAAAAGAAAAAATGCCGAGCAAAAAATATCATCTTGAGTGGCTCTTCATGAAAACGTCTCAAAGTGGCTAAACTGTTGATTAGGAAAGCAGAAGACATGTGTAAACTGCCGGCAGCTAGAAAAAGGGTCTGGTTTAAAAACATGATAACTTAGATGTAAGTTGAAGCAGACATTATTGTAAATAGGGATCAGGTCGAGTTTGAGGTCACATGGGAAACAGTACAGGCACCAGGATTTCACATTTTGGTAAATACCACTTTAAAAAAAACGTCAAAAGTCATTTTTAATACCTTGTAAAACAGGTGCTACAAGTGAGTGCAGTGCTGTTCACAGCATCTTTCTTATAGCATTTACCACATGGAAGGTGGGGGAGGTGCCTAGTCAAGGTCGCCATATGTGCACTTGTGTGAACATGGGCTCCCACGGAAGAAGAAACTGGGTTTGCTATTTGTGCAGTCACACTTTGCTACAGGTAAATAAATGAATGTGACATTTAATGCCACCCTGTGCTCAAATCAAATTTGAAGTAAAACAAATGTTCGTAAAGAGGGCATTCGGGGGAAACATGGGATGGAAAGCAATTTTCCTGCGTACCCCACATTGAAAAGAAAGAAAATGGCTGATCTTGGACACTTCCCACTGGTGTGCTGAGAGGCAGTGGTTTCATCAGACCTTGCATCAAAGCGGGTGCGGGCAGGGAAGTGGGGAGAAGACACGGACAACGGGAGTGCGGGTGGGGGAGAGGGGGGACAAGGGGGCATGAAGGTACAGACAACAGGAGTGCGGTGGGGGAGGGGGTGAGAAGGCACTGGCAGTAGGAGAACCTCATTACAGAAAATAGTGCTCACAGTCTAAATAACACCTACCCTATAACACTCGAAGTAAAGGGGCCAGTAGCCATGGAAGGATACAAATGATGACATGGCCGTAATAAGGAGAGACTAACAAGCCTATAAACGAATCCGAAGGCAGCATTTACGAAGGAGAAAGACACAAGTCAATGAAAAATATGGGCGGGCAGTGGGCTGAGCTTTCCTCACATACTGAACTAAAGCAAATCTGCACAAGAGCAACCTAAAAAGAATTCCATACAGTATTGTATTGTAGGCTCTGGAAAGACCAATATAAATAACCAATATAAATACCCAAAACTGTTGTATTAAAAGCATTTTTCAGGTGTGGTTCAATATACAAATGGGTAACAAAATACATAATTTATTCACATATTTCAGGCAAAATTATCCTTCTATTGTATAGCACTCAAATACCAAATCTACTTTTGAATGATGTTTCATGTTGTGAATGCTGACACAGAATAAACTAGTGTGTTTCACCAATTCTTTTTCCTTTATCCCCATTCCATTTCCAGTATTAATATGTGTAGCTTCTTAAATATGTCTGGAGATAATGTTATAAAATATTCTTTAGCTATTTGGTTCCAACCATTTAGAAACACGAATAGCCTGATATGGGTGCATGGTGCCAGGGATAAAGTAATCACATTGCAAAAACGTTGGCATACACATTGCAGTAGTAGTTTAATAAGGAACGCCTGTGGTAAATGGATTATTTTCACCAGGAATCTTAATTACTTTAATTCTAGGTTTGGACTTTAGGCTACGGTTGTTGGCGCTTCAATGACCAAGTCCTTCTTAATTCCAAATATCAAAAACGTTTCTACTATATTAATGTCCCTTTATTTAAATATATTCTGCCGAATGGTACTTATTACCACCTGAACATGATTGCCTTTTTTAGTGGTACAAATGACATCCTGCACAAGCTTTTATTCACGTTTTTCATATTGACGAAACTATCTTTAATAAGTAAACTCATTTCACTTTTACGGTTCACAACAGTCGGTAATAGTGTCTTTTGACTCCAATTGCACATGGTAAAAGTTGCTACAACAATGTTGAAACTAGCCTATTGTAAAATGCATAAAAGTCACTTCTCTCTCTTCAAAGTAATTTTAGGTATATGGTCAAAATATCGATTCCAAAATATAGACTAACACAAATATCGACTCCAAAATATAGAATGGACAAAATATCGAATGGACAGAATATAGACATCAAAAATATCGTTTTTAAGGTAAGTAATGTAATATCGATTTTAAAAATATAGAAAGTCAAAATATCGAAGTACATAATATAGGTTATTAAAAATATCGAATTGTTAATATCGAATTTTTTTAATTGTTTTGTATGTTAGTATATGTGTGAAAAGTTTATATTTTTTTGTAATTTATTTGAAGTAATTAATTTTGTGTTATTTAATTTTAGCGTAATTTAATTCTGTAGCGGGTTGTGGGTTTATAGGGGAATAGGGTGGGAAGTAATTTAATTATAATTAATTAAATGTGTTAATTAACTTATTGGTATTTATTTTGATTACATTGTTAATTAATTTTTAATTGGTAATTAATTAATTCTTAATTTATAATTAATTTTTATTAATTGATAAGTATGTGAATAATATTAATTTATTTTTTGAAGCGGGTTGTGGGTTTATAGGGGAATAGGGTGAGAAGTAATTTAATTATAATTAATTAAATATGTACATTTATTTATTGGTATTTATCTTGAATAAATTGTTAATTAACTTTTTAATTGGTAATTAATTAATTCTTAATTTGTATTAATTGATTAATTGATAATTATGTGAATAATATTAATTTATTTTCTGTAGCGGGTTGGGGGTTTATAGGGGAATAGGGTGGGAAGTAATTTAATTATAATTAATTAAATATGTCAATTTATTTATTGCTATTTATTTTGAATAAATTGTTAATTAATTTTTAATTGGTAATTAATTAATTCTTAATTGGTAATTCATGTTTTTAATTGATTAATTGGTAATTATGTGAATTACATTAATTTATTTTTACTAGAGTGGGAATAGTAAAATGTACCCCTATGCTATCCAATGTTTTCCCTACTGTTGCACTCTCTGGAGTGGGAATAGTAATTTTTACCCCTACGCTATCCAACGCTTTCCCTAATGTTGCACTCTCTGGAGTGGAAATAGTCTTTTTTACCCCTATGCTATCCAACGCCTTCCCTACTGTTGCACTCTCTGGAGTGAGAATAGTAATTTTTACCCCTACGCTATCCAATGCTTTCCCTACTGTTGCACTCTCTGGAGTGGGAATAGTCATTTTTACCCCTACGCTATCCAACGCTTTCCCTACTGTTGCACTCTCTGGAGTGGGAATAGTCATTTTTACCCCTACGCTATCCAACGCTTTCCTACTGTTGCACTCTCTGGAGTGGGAATAGTAATTTTTACCCCTACGCTATCCAATGCTTTCCCTACTGTTGCACTCTCTGGAGTGGGAATAATAATTTTTACCCCTACGCTATCCAACGCTTTCCCTACTGTTGCACTCTCTGGAGTGGGAATAGTTATTTTTACCCCTACGCTATCCAACGCTTTCCCTACTGTTGCACTCTCTGGAGTGGGAATAGTAATTTTTACCCCTACGCTATCCAACGCTTTCCCTACTGTTGCACTCTCTGGAGTGGGAATAGTCATTTTTACCCCTACGCTATCCAACACTTTCCCTACTGTTGCACTCTCTGGAGTGGGAATAGTAATTTTTACCCCTACGCTATCCAATGCTTTCCCTACTGTTGCACTCTCTGGAGTGGGAATAATAATTTTTACCCCTACGCTATCCAACGCTTTCTCTACTGTTGCGCTCTCTGGAGTATGAATAGTAATTTTTACCCCTACGCTATCCAATGCTTTCCCTACTGTTGCACTCTTTGGAGTGGGAATAGTAATTTTTACCCCTACGCTATCCAACGCTTTCCCTACTGTTGCACTTCCAGGAGTGGGAATAGTAATTTTTACACTCCCGCTATCCTACGGTAATAATATTGTGTATTGTTTATTAATATTATGTTAATAGATATATATGTTTTAACATATATGATTGTATGTTTTTTTAATAAGTTAAGTTAATTATTTAATCATTTTAAGGTAATTTAAGTATTTAAAGTTTTTTTTACCTATTTATTTGTAATTTTTTATATTTTACATTATTTTTAAGAAATTCAATATTTTTACAAAGTATATATTTTTAAACAATATTTTGTGTTCGATATTTTGGTACTTACCTGTTTGTAGATAGGAATTCGATATTTTGTCTGTCAATATTTTGGCATCTATATTTTGGGTAGTCTATATTTTGTCCCTCGATATTTAGTCAGTGATCCGTAATTTTAACCTGCTTTATCCATGTTTTCATGCTCAGGCTAACATTGCACACAGGAAGTACCCACTCTGATGGTGGGGCGCTTTCTGTTTGGATAATGTAGTGGCTTCCTCAGCCAAACAATTTTGCTACTAATGAAGGTTGTTCTCTTCTCATGAGCTCAGGTAGGTGCCTGCTAATATTCTTGGTGAAAATTAGATCATATGGCTACTTCGAGAGGTTTGTGTATGTTAGGGTATTATATAAAATGTTTTTCCTCGTTGACTTATTTCTGCCAATATTTTAGTGGGCCCCTGGTCAGTTGTCTGGTGGTGCTATTCCCTGCCACGGCCTGAATCCCTGCCACATTTTCAAGATTGCCGTAGCTGCCGTAGATTGCCGTAGATGCTGCTGCACTGTGCTCTGTGAGACGGAGCAGGGTGAGGAGGAGAGGAGAGACTCTGCCGTAAGCAAGCAAGCTGAGACCGAGGAGACTGTAGGCTGACCTACGCTGCTCCTGGGGCTACGTTGAGCTCTTTTGTCACCTTCAAGGCCCCCCGCAGCTGAGCTATTATTGAGGCCTCCCGCAGGCCTTCCCTTATAGTCCCTTGAGGCCCCCTATGATCTGCCGACTCCCTTGGGGGATGATTGGAGGGCACTGGGACTGCTGGTACGACACAGAACAATACTCTAAACCAGCCAGTTGCCCCTCAAGGAGCTAGGGGGCCCGGAAAACTCAAAAGACTCAAAAGGCAAGGCAAGACAAGTGAAACCAGCGCCTGAGCAGTGTGGAGCCTGGATTTACCCACAATCCCCAGCCCATGCTCAGAACCAGCTTTAGAACCTGGAACCAGGAACTAGGAACTTGGAGCTGCTACATAAGTTACAAAAGCTGCAAAAAGCAAGTCAAGCCTGTGGTAAGATGTGCCAGTGACTGTTTTTTTCTGGGGGTCAAAGCAGGGTTTTCTTTGCATGGACTTTTTTTGGTTGCTATTTCTGGAGTTAAGGAGAAAGGGGAGTAAAGAAGCAGAGTGACGCACGGAGGGTAGAGGGTGGATGGCATTGTTCTGACAGGCAGTGAGGCATATAGTTGGCGGAGCCTGCCTGCTTGCAGACTTATTCTGCCTCCTGCTGTTGACTGTTAATAGCGGCCAGCAGTCTTGAGTATTGACCGTGGGACACTGGGGACCAGGGTCACCACTTGGAGTTTTAATTAAAGGACTTCAACTTTTATAATAAACATAAAAATGTACACAAATTTACAAACATAAAAAATGGGTGTAAGCAATCTGCAAAGTCACAAAAGCCATAAAGCCATTATAAACCAGTCACAGCACAGCACTGCAAAACATGAGGTCAGGACGTGTGCGTGGAGGGACTACATCTACAAATAATACCAGTAAGCACAAAAGGAAGCTGAAAACATCTGCTGGTACAGTGGGCAAACTGCAGGCAAAAACCATACCTGCTATACAGAACCCTCACGCTATATTTGAAATAAATCCAGATATCAAAAGGACAAGAAACATAATCAATATATCTCCAGGAAACAAAATCTTAAAACATCGCCTTTTCCAGCAAAAAATAAATACGAAATGTTGCTTCCTACACCAATGGGCCTTTTGACTCCCCTCCAGCCCTTACACCAAATGGAAATTGGAGAGAGAGAAGGAAACATAGATCAAAGTAGTAAGGCGGCGATTTCTGGTCTAGTCAGCTCAGCCAGTCTAGTCAGTTCATCAACAATCCCGCCAACAATCCTACTGTGTCAAGCTAGCTCAGCCTCTCGGACCTCTCAGACCCTGGGAAATAAACCTCAAGAAGAAGTTAAGAACATAACTCAGGAGTCAAACTCAAAGAATGGGACCAGGGACAAACGGGAAGTCACTACCGAGGGTATAGGCATCTCTAACCTTGAAGTAATAGACATCTCAAATTCTCCTTCACCTAGGAAATTGTGTTATAATAGAGACATTATCTATTTGTGAGCTAGACAGCAGGCAAGGAAAAGAACATACATGCCCGCAGATGAAATAGAAAAAATAAAAACAACAGTGGACGCACCGAAACTCTAAATGAAAATCTGGGCTCAGAGAAAAAAACTGCTTGCAACATCACCAACTCAACATAAACCTGTGATATCCCATCTCAGCGAATTGGATGATAGTGAAGATCTGGACAAATTCTCATACATTAACAAGGAGGTATGGGAGGGTCTCCTCGAAACATACTCACAGGATAACTTAAGGAACAACACCCCGGCAGATACAAAAACAGATGGGGCAAATGGGACATACGGCCCATGACGCAGGGGAGGAGATGCAAGTAAAAGCAAACCAACCAGGATGCCTAAAGAGCGCAGCCGGAAAGCAACACGAAGACATACACAAATCAGATAATGGGAAAGCTTGGGCAAGTCTGCTAAAGACAGTGCAACTTCTGTTAGAGGCCCTGCAGTCTCAATCCGATAAAATGGACACACCACTAACCTTAATGAATACTTTGGCAGTCTTTGTGGTTGCATTTGACAGCCATTTAGGCATGTTGAACACCTCTCTGCAAAGCATCCAGGACAATGCCCTAGTTAATAGTCTAATCTGTGGATGTTCTACCATTATAGACAAACTAGCCACTCTCCCGACAATGTTGAGTGACTTATGTTCACAAATCAAAAACTGTTTAAATAATGGCCGTACCAAGCTGTCAGGGGAACAATCCTTAAATGGAAATTATAAAGTCACTACAACTCACCCAAATGAAATCACCAAGGATGAGAACCTACCTACCACGTTTAAACAAACACAAAACAATGGAAAAACTATGAACAGCAAAAAAACATACACATCAAGTAAAGCACCGGATACCTCAGGAGAGGAGAAAGGGCAAAACAAAATGAATGCAAAACAAAGACAGGCACAAAAATTGAAAGGTCGGACTTTGTAATAAGAACTGATTTTTGCGCCTCTTCGGTGTAACATCAACCCTAAAAGAAATAAATCAACAAAATCCATCCACACCAGAAATAACAAAAATGAAAATTATAAAAATAAAGGTGGGATTAAGTCAAAAGTCTCCAACCAGGATCCAAGAAGGTAGAAAGATAGAGCAATCAGAGGAGGCAGTGGATATAGAATCTACACAGCCACCTTCGGAAAGAAACAGCACTATAAATTGTTTCAACAATACTGAAGTAGAAACTACGACGGGAACCCAGGTGCAAGAGTGTAACCAGGATGACACGCCACCTCAAATTCCTCAAAATCCTAGTATAAATGGTCTAGCCTCAGGGGGAAGGAAGGTGAGCTTGGGCAATCAGGAAATTAAACATATGGAACCAGAGAACACAAGGATGAGCCATTTTTTCAATGAGGTCATGGCCCAAAGGTAAATGGAGAATACAAGGACCGGTCATTTACTCCATAAGGATATGATAGACACACAAACATCTTCCTCTATCAATATAGAGCATCACTAGGGACAGCATCATGAGGCACTTTCAGAGCCTAACCAAATTAGTTGGGAATTAAATCAGAGAGAAGCTGAAGGACGATTGACAGAAGCTGAACAAAAGGCGCAACTGAAAAGAGCAGAAAGGAACCTGCAGGAAACAGGAGGATGTCAGAATAACATTGCCCATCAAATTACAAAGCAAAAAACTGACCCTAAAGCAGAGGTCTTCAAACTTTAGGATGCCGAGACCCCCCATTCAACATTTTCAGGCATAAGGACCCCCTCCTGACAAAAATTTCTAAACCTGAAGGCAGGGCCACTGGAATTATGAGGCAGGTGAGGATCAAATTACACAACAGGCTTGACCAAATTGTGTGGGAAGAAAATGTAAATAATGTAATGTGATGCCGCATATTTTGAGTTATCATTGCTTCATTATTTTTACCCACAGTAACACTGAGAAACGATTTCAGCCTATCAGTACCAGTTTATAACCAAAATACAGCAATTAACATCAGAACGATGTCTATTTAACCTTAGTGATGGGCCTTCCACTCCACAGGAATACGTGCTGACACATTAGAAGCTCACCTGGCCCTGGCCGGGACTAGCAGGGGCCCCTTAAAACCCTGGTGGTCTTGTGCAGAGTTAAGCAGTTTGCCTATGTCGCTTTCCTCTCACCCCCTCTCCTCTCCTAATCCAAGATCCCTCTTTCAATTTGCTGTCCACTTCTGTCACCCCTTTTTACAATGTCTGAACTCTCCACATTCAACCTCTCCCTTCACCTTTACCCACCTTCTGCCATTCTGTCTTTTCACTGCCCTCATCTCTAACAGTCTCTCGCATTTATCTCATGACCTCTCTGGCCCTGCTATCTCCCGTACCCCTCAGCACTTTTCATTCACCTCAAGTCTCTCCGTTCAAATTTTTCTCTATTTGTATCTTACACCTGTTCAGTCCCCCATTCATCTTCCACACCTTTGTTTTTCCACACCTTCTTGAACCAACATCCCTCTTCCCTGTTACCTCAGCACCAGTGCTTAATTTGAGCTGGTGGTTTCGGTGCTTGGCACCGACACCTAATTGTACATACTGGCACTATGAGAGTCTGCCACATAGTGGCTCTGTCTAATCTGTTAATTTAGAGATGAGCAGAACAGCTGTTTATTAATTCAAGATACATTAAAAATGATAAACTCCTGACACCCATGCCATTCTTATAGCTTTGGAGGCTTGAAATAGTCTGAATAGTCACACTTGTACAAGTGTTATGGTTCCTAGTTGCCTAGGTATGGTCAGTGGCTGGGCAAGCAAGGCAATGATTGGGTGGTTAAAGTTGCAGTGGCCTACAGGTGAGGGCCCTGACACATGTTTTATTACAAATTAATCACTGCTCAGCACCCACCCCAGTACTCCCTCTCTTCCCATATCACTGCTGTCCCACACCCAGTCCTATGATTAGGGTTGACAGCTCATTATTTTGATGTCCCAGATGGTACAAAACTAATCAGTCACCTAAAGCTGTATTTTCTGCACTTATCTGTGCATACGTAGAACATAAAATATACATAGAAATCACTTTTAATTGTGTTCTAGGGCTGCCTCAATGACTGATAATTAAAGAGAACATAGACAGAAAAGTCACATAACAAATGAATACATATTTTTTTATTTATAACTCTATTTAGTGTCAAGAGGACGTCTTTGCAGGCTCTTTAAACAACACAGTGCTGGCATTTTCTTTTGGCAACCCTGCTTTATATTCCTTTTCAAGGGGAGACCATAGCACTTACCTGCCACGCAGAAACCGACAGGGGCACTAAGGACGCCAAGCCGCCACTGCCGAGAGTCACTCTGCCCTCAAGCATCGCGCCACCGCTCCGGGAACCACAACACCCGGCAGGCCTCGCGGCGGTGCGTAATTGACGCGGACGAAGAGCGCCGCTGGCGCAATAAAACACCAGACACCCCGGCAAAGCGGGGGAGACTATAGCACTTACCTGCCACGCAGAAACTGACAGGGGCACTAAGGACGCCAAGCCGCCACCGCCGAGAGTCACTCTGCCCTCAAGCATCGCGCCGCCGCTCCGGGAACCACAACACCCGGCAGGCCTCGCGGCGGCGCGTAATTGACGCGGACGAAGAGCGCCGCTGGCGCAATAAAACACCAGATACCCCAGCAGAGCGGGGGAGACCATAGCACTTACCTGCCACGCAGAAACCGACAGGGGCACTAAGGACGCCAAGCCGCCACCGCCGAGAGTCACTCTGCCCTCAAGCATCGCGCCGCCGCTCCGGGAACCACAACACCCGGCAGGCCTCGCGGCGGCGCGTAATTGACGTGGACGAAGAGCGCCGCTGGCGCAATAAAACACCAGACACCCCGGCAGAGCGGGGGAGACCATAGCACTTACCTGCCACGCAGAAACCGACAGGGGCACTAAGGACGCCAAGCCGCCACCGCCGAGAGTCACTCTGCCCTCAAGCATCGCGCCGCCGCTCCGGGAACCACAACACCCGGCAGGCCTCGCGGCGGCGCGTAATTGACGCGGACGAAGAGCGCCGCTGGCGCAATAAAACACCAGACACCCCGGCAGAGCGGGGGAGACCATAGCACTTACCTGCCACGCAGAAACCGACAGGGGCACTAAGGACGCCAAGCCGCCACCGCCGAGAGTCACTCTGCCCTCAAGCATCGCGCCGCCGCTCCGGGAACCACAACACCCGGCAGGCCTCGCGGCGGCGCGTAATTGACGCGGACGAAGAGCGCCGCTGGCGCAATAAAACACCAGACACCCCGGCAGAGCGGGGGAGACCATAGCACTTACCTGCCACGCAGAAACCGACAGGGGCACTAAGGACGCCAAGCCGCCACCGCCGAGAGTCACTCTGCCCTCAAGCTTCGCGCCGCCGCTCCGGGAACCACAACACCCGGCAGGCCTCGCGGCGGTGCGTAATTGACGCGGACGAAGAGCGCCGCTGGGGCAATAAAACACCAGACACCCCGGCAGAGCGGGGGAGACCATAGCACTTACCTGCCACGCAGAAACCGACAGGGGCACTAAGGACGCCAAGCCGCCACCGCCGAGAGTCACTCTGCCCTCAAGCATCGCGCCGCCGCTCCGGGAACCACAACACCCGGCAGGCCTCGCGGCGGCGCGTAATTGACGCGGACGAAGAGCGCCGCTGGCGCAATAAAACACCAGACACCCCGGCAGAGCGGGGGAGACCATAGCACTTACCTGCCACGCAGAAACCGACAGGGGCACTAAGGACGCCAAGCCGCCACCGCCGAGAGTCACTCTGCCCTCAAGCATCGCGCCGCCGCTCCGGGAACCACAACACCCGGCAGGCCTCGCGGCGGCGCGTAATTGACGCGGACGAAGAGCGCCGCTGGCGCAATAAAACACCAGACACCCCCGCGTCGCGGGACGCGAGCGGGATGCCCGGGGCTAAGCCCGGGCAAAGGGCGGGCCCTCTACGGCCCTCATCGGCAGGAGGCGACAGGGACAGGGCCAGAAACTCTGTTGGACGCCGGTGGTATAATTCACTGTTCAAGTAAGATACTGTTGCTTCCACTTTTGTATCTATCATTAATTGTGGACATAGTTTCCCGTGTGTTGTTGTAGTATGCCGAAAAAAGGTCCAGTTTCGACTGCAAACACGATGGACAACTACATGGTCCAAACTGTGAAAAAAATCAACATACAGAGGAGAGAATCTTTGGGGTTGAGTCAATCACCAGACTTAAGACTATTGAGCCCTACTATATCTCCCCCCGCAGGCGATATTATATCTATGGAAACAGATTGTGAAGCTCACTCCATCTCTATTCAGGATAATGGTAATTTTATGGAAAACATTGAGCCCAGCCCGGAGCTACTCATTGTGGACTCTGCAAACCATATAGACAGTGACATTGAAGTAGAGCCACAGGCTTGTCTTTCAGACGAAGACCAGTCGATATCTGATCAGGCCTCTCGGCCTGATAACTCTAGGGCAAAAATCCTGCCAAAACGTGGAGGGTTAAGATCGGGGGTAAGGAAGAAGAGGGCAAATACTCCAAAGGTCAACTCAAAGGATCATGGAGAGCGTAGGGCAATGTATAATGTTGATGATGATTTGCTTCTCAAAATCGCTGAACTAATTGAAAGTAAAATTAAAACCATTGTTAAACCTCTTATTGCTAAAATAGATAAACTTCAAACTGAGGTTAAAAAACTAGGGGGTTTGCAGAATAAGCTAGTGAAGGGGGTTGAAAATGTTACCACTCTGGTCGTTAACATGGGCAATAATAATGGTGAGCACGCTATCCCCGAGGGTGATGCCACAGATGTTTTATCCCCTGATAATCTCCCAACGCAGTCATTGGTTTCAGAAGCTAATGAAATAGTTGGTAAACGGGATGCTCCTTTAATAGTTGAAATTCCCCCAGCACAGCCCCTGTTAACAGACCCTCTACAATTCATAGTGGAAGCTTCGCCTGTCGTCTTAGTACTAGCTAATGTTCCTCTTTTAGAAGCTGCTATAGTAGAAACACCCACTACTTTATCTAACAAGGCTTTGCAATGGCTTACAAATTTTATGAGGTTAGCCCCAGGGGGGCTCAGCAATTAGCACAGGAGATCAAGAATGCAAAAAGGGTTCCCTGGTTAGGAAACCGTCCCAAAAAATTTAAGGGGGATTGTGTGGCAGTAAGTTTTTCACATACAGGTGTGTTGCCAAACATCCTCACTAACCTACTTCCACCACAACGTAGGCAGGGCACTGTTGTCCCTTTAACTTTAATTTTTTTTTACGGAGAACAACAGAATGTTACCTACCCCAGGACCCCTGCTTTTGGGAGGGATAATAATTGGGAAACAAACAATAGGTGGGGTCGAGAACAACAACACCGAAATACTTTAAACCATTCTGTTTACCAAAAGCCCTTTGTACAACCTCTTTTGCTGTCCAATCGTTTTGCACCCTTATCCTCTTTGGACCAAAATGATTGACTCTTGCATGAACACATAAGTCGTACAGAGAATTATTCATCAACATTTAGTATACTCACCTGGAATATCGCAGGAATTAAGGCTAAAGTAGGCAATGTGGTATGGTCAGATTTTATGGATAAGTTCGACATTATTGCACTGCAGGAAACATGGGACACAAATAATAGCTTTTCTCTAGATGGCTATAGCTTTTTTTGTATACCTGCAGTGTCTAGCACCGCAGGGAGAGCAAAGGGAGGACTATTAAGCCTCTTTAAATTGAATATCAAAGGAAACTTAAAGAAATGTGACTCGGGATCCGAGCAATGTTTAATTGTGGAACTTTCCTCTGTAGAATTCCCAAATATTTTATTTATACATTTTTATAATTCCAACACATCTGACTGCACCTTATACAGTCTAGATAGATTGGATGTTTTCTTGTCAGTCTATAGTGAAAACGTTAATTCTTTTGAAATTGTGTTTCTGGGTGATTTTAATATTCACCCGTGTTCACTAAATTGTGTTTGCGATGATGCAGAATCCCCCCCAAACTGTTTGCCTATTCATCTTGAACACAACAAACAGGGGGAATGTTTAGAGAACTTTTTAGCAAGATGGAACTTATATGAGTCTGGTTGCGGAGAGGGGGGGGAGAGGGTCCCTACATTTAAGGGAACTGACAGTGGCTCTGTTATTGATTATATATTTATTTCAGCATGTTTTTTAGCTAAGGTTTTAATGTACAAAACCGTGGGTTCCGTTTTCAGTGACCACAATCCTGTTTCCTTGGACCTATTGGCTTCAGATTTCATAGGGCGGAAACATGGCCCTTGTAGTTTTAAACATGTACTTAAGGCTAAAGACCAAGGACGCAGACTGAAATGGGATAGTATAATTCCGGATTCCTTTATACAAGAGGTACTCTTCGAGGCTGAGGGCGAGGTTGGAGTGTGTCTATCTAGTGAATCTGAGGATAAGGAAGTGATATCTGCGTTCGCTAGTATATGTAGTAAGATTAATTCTAGGCTATCTGTTGGCTCTAAACCTAGGAAAATGCCAATCAAAAGATGGTTTGATCGTAGATGTTTAAACGCACATTCTGCATTGTTAAATGCCTTAAAAGTTGCACCGAAAGATCGTGAACTTATTACTACTTGTAGAGCCCAGTATAAAAAGGCCATAGCAGTCAGGAAAAAACAGATTAAGGATGAAGCCTGGATGCAGCTTATAGACCCAGTAGTATTGAAAAATAGTGGAGAATTTTGGAAGATTGTCAACCAACCCCTATTCACAGGCGAGGAAAACTCGCCCCTTGAAAATAATATTCCAGATGAAGGTTGGATTAAACACTTCAGTGATATCTATACCGACCATACCAGTGGAGAACTAGGGGCTCAGGTGGTTGACATTAATGCCGCTGGGAATTACTTGCACCTTGAAGTATCGGAAGTTTTACATGCCATTGATTGTACCCTGAAGAAAAAGGCGCCAGGACCCGACGGTGTTCCTGCAGGCGCTTTTAAATGCTTTCCTAATTTTTGGTCAAGACTACTTTGCAGGGTCTTTAATGCACTAAACCATGATAACATTCCTGAGTCATGGAAATTATCCATAATTATCCCTGTGTTCAAAAAGGGCAACAGGCAGGACCCTGCAGGTTATAGACCAATCTCACTGATTGATTCATCAGTTAAGATTTTAGGAAGAGCTATACTAGTAAAATTAAATGATTGGGTCAACGAGAATGGCATTTTAAGCAACGTGCAATATGGTTTTAGACCTAAAAGAAGTACCCTGGACCAATGCCTTAATCTTCACTTGTTGATTGAAAAATATACTAGGGCTAAGGAGGGGTCCATGTACCTAGGTTTCATGGACCTCTCCTCAGCCTTTGACCTGGTTAATAGATCAAAACTTTGGTCAAAATTACTGGAAATGGGCCTAGATAGGTCAATAGTCAATTTATTGGCTGACCTGCACTCTGGCCTTACTGCAAAAATCAGAGTTTCCTCTAATGGAAGGTGTACTAACATCTTTGCCTCTGAGAAAGGAGTTAGACAGGGGTGCATCTTGGCACCGCTGTTGTTCACACTTTATGTGAACGCTTTGGAGCCTGCCCTTAGGGGCGCGAGCCTCGATATTCCGCGTGCAGGGGATCAGGGGATTCCTGTCCTCCTCTACGCGGATGACGCGGTTCTTCTTGCGCGTACCGGGACGGGACTCCAACGACTCCTGGATGCCTTTGAATCCTTTATGGGTGCATTAGATTTGAAGATAAACGTGAAAAAATCTCAAATTATGCTCATGGGCAGGGTTGCTAGAAAGAATTATCATAAAACCTTTTCCTGTGGCCAAGAAAAACTTGCTCGCGTAACCTCTTTTCCCTATTTAGGGATTACCTTCGATGAGAAGGGTAACTGGGGATCTCACGTGAAGAATAGAGCTACCGCATTAGCTAGAACATCCGCAGCCCTCCAGGGGTTTTCTAAGAAACTTGGGGCTAGGCCAATAGCAGTCATATTGAAAATTTATAAAGCCAAATGTATTTCAGTGGCATCTTATGGGGGTTCATTATGGGGATATAGGGGACTGGATCCCTTACAGACGATGGAAAATAAATTTTTCAGATCTGTCCTCGGAGTTCCACAGTCAACCCCGTCCTACACTGTCCATATGGAATTAGGGGAAGGCTACATCACAGACCTAATAAAAACAGCACCATTAGTTGCTTGGCTGAGGTTGTGGCTTAATAAGGAAATTCCCTTAAACCATATCATTATGAGAGACTGTCTGTGTCTGGACAAAGTTAATAACATCAGATGGCTGACATACATCAAGGAAAACTTCATAAGGCTGGGGAGGCCTGAGCTTTATTCTGAAATAGATTCTATAACATTTAAAGATATAGAGTCTACAAAAATGGCAATGAAAGAACTTTTATCTCTGGAAAGAGAAGAACAAGAGTTTAAAAAAAACAGTGTCAGGGCTAGTATAATATTGTCCATACCCGACGGCCCAGAGAATTATTTGAATATAGTGACCTATCCTTACCACAGGTTTATTTTAACTCGTTTTCGTTTTAACTTGATACATTTTAATCTTGGTTTTTATCCTGTATGGTCTACCCCTGATAAGGCGTTACCATGTTCTTGTGATTATTTCTCCGAACAAAACACCATGCACTTTGTGATGTTTTGTAGTCACTATATTGACGCTAGGAGAAAGGTTTTGGTGCCTATTCTTAGGGAAGCTGGATTTATCCAGGTTAAACCTGCTCTTATCTATTTACAACTTCTACAGACTCCCAAGATCATGTTTTATGTAGCTAGTTTTTTGGTTAGAGCTATTAGGAGTAGGAATGCTAGATTAAAAAACGTGGCCATTTTCCCTAATTAGACACCTTATGTGTAATTATATGTATTTACTTGTATTTACATCAGGAACTGTAATTATATAAGTTTTTTTTTTTCACATGGACTTTTTGTGATAGTAATGCCTATTTTCTTGGGGATTTTCCCTTTTTAGTATTTCATCGTAGTACTTCAACTATTTTAGCACTTCGCACTTTGTATCATTACATCATAATGAACTGTAAATTAATGTATGATTTTTAGAGTATTGTATCTTAACTGTTTTTAGATGTTTGTATTTATTGTACATGTGTGTTTGTATTTTGCCATTGTCTTTATATGATATTAAGTTATCGCAATAAAGTATTTTGACTGACTTTTCATGAAATGCATGCTCATACTACCCCAGTAAATGTAAAATGCAAATGTATGGAATAGGCGGAGTGGGGGCCCAGGGGATACAGGAATTAGAAAAAAACGAAGCCTCTGTAACCAGTTTAAAAAAGGTATGTAAATATGCTAATGGTCTTTAATGACCTGTGAAAAACCTGGGCTGTGCCGGAGATAAGACACCAGGCACTGCCCAGCTGATCCCCCAGCAGCTCTAGCTGCAATGCAGTAGCCCGGGCTGAGACACACAATGGGAGAGGAGGGGCATTGAAACTACGGGCCAGGGGCATTGAAACTACGGGCCTGGGCAGAAGTGTGAAGGAAATGCGTGACCCCCTTTCTATCACCCCACACCCCCCCTGGGGGTCACGCCTCACAGTTTGAATACCCCTGCCCTAAAGGGATAAATAGGAAGGAAACAAGAGCCCTATGGTTTATACCAGAATATACCTCTGAGTGAAGGTATGATATCATGAATCGAGGCAACATACTACGTCTGCTATCCCACATTCCATCCTTGACTGAGATCAAGACAACTGACCTAGACTCAATAGAATTCATTAAATGCAAGGACTCCATGGCAGAAGATAAAAATCGAGGGCAACATGGAGTTCATCTATAATCGCACAAAGAATATTTTTATAAAGCAACATTTTTGAGACCTGGGGAATAACTATTACCCCTTACATCAAGCCAGGATACCCCAACCTGTTAAGGCCAAAGCACACAGGGGAAAACCAGGTGACCGCAAATAGGCCTATTGCATTGGTACTGAAACAAGCCATGGGGCACTGTAAAATGAACGGGGAGCAGAACCTGAAACCTATCGTGACTATATGGTGCAGTGAGCTAAGTGGAGTAGTGTGGCTCACTGGATAGAGGCGGCAGGCCTGAGAGCAGAAGTCAGCCTGGGACCAGGGTTCAATACCCAACGCGGCAGGGTCGTGGACCTTGGTCAGCGGACTCGATAATTCTCGCTTCGGTGCTTACTCTAATCAGGGGTTCCACTCGGCAACTCTGGGCATTTGCTTGCCTAATCTCCACAACGGCCCCACCAATTCCGGGGATGCCTGGCTCCACCTTGGGGACTCCCAGCAAGGGACCATCCCACAGGGAAA
Organism: Lissotriton helveticus; assembly: GCF_964261635.1. NCBI lineage: Eukaryota > Metazoa > Chordata > Amphibia > Caudata > Salamandridae > Lissotriton > Lissotriton helveticus. The sequence continues at coordinate 400,950,797 of NC_136069.1, read as the reverse complement.
GCCAGGACAGGTTCCCCAGAGTTATACAGCGCCGGGACGCCCCGTTGCTGGGGCAGCTGTGCGCTTTACAAGTATACTACATTTACATTTACATTTATATGACATTGCAGATTCGGAATTCTGATATAAGATGGATCTCTAGAACAATAAATAACTACAAAAAAGATTGACAACTTCCTGGTAAACTAAAAAGGTTGGGCACGAAAGGGTCTATATGGATATGGTCTTGGAATGTGAATGGACTGGCAAATAAATGATCAGATCCTGATTTTATCACCCATATCTGGCGTTTGATATTGTGGCTCTACAAGAGACCTGGCTGATTGATCCTCCTCCTATGCAAAGATACCTGCATTTCTACACAAGTGCACTAGCAGGGGTAAAGTACGGACACCTCCAGGGAGGTCTGGTCATATATGTTGCAAGTACAATAAATCTTATTGCCTGTGAATTTAGTCCTACATCACCAGCAACTCTGGCTGTCAACTTATTCTCTCCGGGGCGTGGCTTGCTGTGATGCGGAATTGCCGCTCTGTGAGCGAGCTCCGCCGGCTGGGATATAATCCTGATTTTATCCGTACACTAGCCAGAGTTTCTGTCTGCAATTCCCGCTTCCCTGGAAGCAGAACAACTGCGGCACTGATTGGTGTGCTTCTCGACTGCTGATGTTTTGTGACAGCTGACTTCTGAGCCCCGGACTGTGGTGAGCAGCTGGATCAAGGGAAGTGACTGAAGCGGGATGCGGCGTGCTCCTCCACTCGAGCCCGAGGCCTCGGAAGAGCCAGAGGAGGCCTGGAAGGAGCGTAACCCCTGATGAGTGTGGGACGATCTGGTAAGAAAGAAGGAGGGGAAGTGGACCGACCGATACCCCGGCGTCCTCGAGAGTACTACTGATATCCCCCAACACGCTGCCTGGAACTCGGGGTGAGCCAACCGATGGAGAGGCGCTATTTTGAGAGCGGAGGCAGGAAGCTCGACCAGACCGCTGCAGCATTGCTGAGTGCCGGCTTAGGCGGAGGTATCGAGGCGGGAGAGACGACTGGCTATAAAATAACTCTGGGTCAGGTAAAAAGAATTTCCAGTGAGGAGCATGTCATTGCCAACACTGCACCTTTGATTTAACTGTGCCAGCTGATTGAGAGGCAAATCGGTTGATTATGGCATGATATGAGGCGCAGATCCCTCAAATAAGCCGCGATTTATTGATGAATGAACAAAGAAATTGCCAGTACTGTGCAATTATTTTTATTTTATTTAGATCGGTGTCGAGCAGAAAAGTTAACTCAACCCAAAGACCACCAGTTCAGTCTTGAATGTTTATGAAAATGAATTTATTTTTTGTTTTTTATTTTATTTATTTTGACTTATTTCTTTTTTTTCTTTCTTTTTCCCATACACGAAAGGTGTATATAACCAAACAAATTAACCGGAAAATTAAATTCAAGCAGAAGGGAATGTTCACAGAACACTCAACTAGTAAACATCAAATTTATGAGGGCTTTTTAAATAGTAGCCAAGGCCAAAGACAACAGGGTGCAAACCCACAACACAATTCACCAATACAACATCAATGGCACAATTGGACAACAATTAGACAATAGACAATCGACAACACATGAAGGTAGTACGGCTAAGTGAAGCCACTCTTTAAATGCTAACTACACAGGGTGAGGCCTATTGCAGAATATCTGCTCGAATTTTCAGGCAAGGCCTATGCATTTAAATGAAAACGTGCCAAATTTGACATATTTTTGTATATACGACCACACACTTTTGTATATATTTACAACATTTTGAAATGAAAGTTGGTCGCAAAAACAGAATGTTTCAAAATCAATGAGGAGAGAGGGTTATTTAATGAAGAGAAGGGGTCGACGCGTTTCGAATCTCTACTTAGGTTGAGAGATTCTCTTCAGGACCGACAGACATAATCTGAAAAACACAAATAAACATACACTCAGTCAAAACCACACATGAGGGACCTTCAACTCGCATACCGATCAGCGTAATTTGTGTCATACCTGTATATGCTTTGTAACACTTTTCAAGTCCTGAAATCAGAAAGGAAACCATTCTTGGTCATTGCAAGGCTTGATCAGAGAGGGATTCAGACAATGAGGGTACAACGTATTCGAAGTCAGAGCAACTTACATTGTTAATGTTTTGCCACGGTCAAAAAATGGATGTTTGACGGACCACCGAGGAATTTTTCCGTTTTCGGTAGCTTGCTTTCCTGGCAACTCCTACAGATGAAAAACCAGTTCGTGAATAACATGATGTGTGGGACGCAGGACTCATCCTAAACATTTAACCACTCGCTCCAGCTTAATGTGCTTATGCTTAAAAAACGGATGGTACATTCACTGTCGTGCCTTGGGCGGGTGAGGCAGTTTAACATTTTTTTGTAAAGGCCGCTTGGACGAGGGGAGGAACCCGTGCGGTGGACATTGCTCGTTAACAGGTCGACTAACTAGGCGGAGGACTTAACCGACGAGCGGAAGCCGACTGTGTTTACCTTGTAGAGGTTGCGCTGTCCTCATTCGGTTCTTCTTCTCTCACGCAGAAGACGCCATCTGATTTGGCATGTTCACTTCCTTGTTGGTCCGGAAGTTGTATTAAAGTCTACGACGTCTTGATGGGAAATGTAGTCCCTACCGACTTTTAGTGCGACGATGTATCGCGGCTGTGACTTTAATCATTGAAGTTGGTCACAGGTCGATGTGTGCTGCGCCAACACCTACAAATGGGATGGTCTTGTGAAAGTCCATTATACACTACATGTCATATCATGAAAGTTGTGGTTGTGGATCAGGAAATTGTAATAGAGTCCACGACGTTTTTATGGGAAATGTAGTCCCTACCGACTTTTAGTGCGACTATGTGGCGCGGTTGTGCCTTTAATCATTGAAGTTGGTCTCCGGTCGATAGGCGCTACACATGCGCCTACAAATCTAATGATCATTTAAATGTCCTTACACACGAAATGTCATGTTATAAACAGTATGGTTATGCAGAGAACTCAACGCGGAATGTATTACGGGAGGAAAGCATGCTCTCTGTTCTTTTCTATGGTGGTGTGGCATGTGCATCCTTATAGGTGGTACAATTCAGACATCTCGTTGAGGCCTGTAATAGTGGTGTTGAATTTAAGGATAAGCATTGCTTCTCTCTGTCTTAGTTTACCCTCTACATCGCCACCTCGTGGATCCGGTTCTACTTTGGATATAATTGTCCATTTGAAGTCACCATCTCCATGGGATTCGTCAATCCAGTGTTGGACTAGTGGAGCTGTTAGTACTTTCATTTTTATGCGAGATTTATGTTGTGACATTCTTTGTCTCGCCTCTTGATTCGTTTTTCCAATGTATATCTTGTTGCAAACGCAGATGATGGCATACACTATGTTCCGCGTTTTACAATTAGTAAACTGGTCGTGTTTCCATGACACGCCTTCATGTTGGAACAAGTCGCCTTCGATGGTTGAATTGCAGCATAAACATGTGCCACATTTGTGGTGGCCTGTGATGGGAGGTAGGCTGACATAATCCCGTAGAGTCATAGTCTTTGGTTTGGGTACTGCTGCTCTCACGATCTGATTCGCTATACTTGTATCTTTTTTTAAAGCGAAGAGTGGCAATTCATTTAGCTGTTTGTCTATTTATTTGACTAGATGCCAATTTTGATGGATTGTCTTTTTCAGAAAATTGGATGCGGGACAAAAAGTTGACACACAAACCGTCCGGTTTAATTGCTTCTTCTCTTTCTTTTGCAAGAGTTCCTCACGTGGTGTCCACCACGCTCGTTTTATTGCATGTTTCAGCAATTTGGCTGGGTAGCCACGATCTAACAATCTCTCTTTCAAGGCGTTGGCATGTAGCTGGTATTCATCTTTGAATGTACAATTTCTCCGGATGCGGAGAAATTGGCCTATTGGTAGATTTTGTTTTAGTTTCCTTGGATGATTGCTGGTAAAGTCCAAAGCCTTGTTTCGATCTGATTCTTTGCGGTACAAAGTGGTAACTAGTTGCCCATTCGAGCAATAGATTTCGACATCTAGAAAGGAGAGTCGTGTTCTAGATGACTCTAGGCTAAATTTAATGTCCCTTGTTCTTTCATTAAGCCATGTGTGGAACTGTTCTAGTTGTTCTTTGTTCCCAGACCATGTGAAAAACACGTCGTCAATAAATCGAACCCAACCTCCAATCCACTCACGGAAGGGGTTGTTGTTATAGATGAAGGTGTCTTCATACTGACTCATGTATAATATAGCCAGCTCAGGGGCAAAAGGACACCCCATAGCTACTCCTTGAGTTTGGAAATAGAAGTCATCCTTAAATTTAAAGTAATTTTTTGTGAGAGCCATTTTTGCCAACTCCAAAAGAAATTCTGTTGGAATTTTCGATGGCATGTCACGTTTATTCAAGAATAGTTCTAAAACTTCAAGTGCTTGATCTTGGGGGATTTGGGTATACAATGAAACGATGTCCATACTAACCAGAAGATCTTTTTCTGAATCAAATGGAAGTTCATGCAGTCTATTCAAAAAATCGGTTGTGTCTTGGAGGAAAGACCTGACCTGGGTGCAAAAAGGTTTAAGGAAGAAATCAATGAACTTCGAGACGGGCTCGAAAAGTGAGCCACACCCCGAAATGATTGGTCTCCCTGGTGGCTTTTGTTCGTTCTTATGTACTTTGGGGAGTACATAGAACAGTGGAATCCGTGGGTGTTTATTGGAAAGAAAGCTATATTCTTGCTTGCCTAGAAACCCTTCTTCTAATCCTCGAGTCAAAATACTGGAAAGGGAATTTTGAAGTTCCTTTGTTGGATCATAATTAATTTTACGATAGCATCGCTCGTCAGTCAATTGTCTTGTGACTTCCGCCACATATTCTGTTGTTCCCCATATGACGATAGCTCCGCCTTTGTCGGCTTGTTTTACTATGATGCTAGCATCATTTTTAATTGAGAGCAACGCTTGTTTTTCTTCACGAGATAAATTTGGTGAGACAAATCCCTTTTTCTTTTTCTCATGGGAGGCAATAGCGGATAGCACTGTTTTTTCAAAATACAACACCTCTTTAGGTAGTTTATGAACAGGTGGAGTAAAATTAGATTTCTTCCTCAATCCAGTAGTCTCTGTTTGTGGGCCCATTTCTTTGTCTGCAAAGAAGACAATTAAACGTATCTTACGACAAAATTCGATAAACTCTAATTTGAGTCTTACGAAGTCGGTAGCTTTTGATGGCACAAAGCTGAGGCCCTTTTGAAGTGCACTGGTCTCGCTTTCCGTAAGCTGTTTATTTGAAAGATTGAAGATTGACGTTTTTTTCAGTTCTTGTATGTTTGTCTCCTTGTTGACATTTCCCAGGGTTGTTGGAATCTTGTTTTGCCTCTGGTTTTTTGTTGGTCCTGTTCTAAAAAAGGTTGTTGTTGTTGTTGTAAATTTGCTTGTTGGTAATTAGGGCGAAATCCCTGTTGGTACTGATTTTGATTCTGATAACCGCCTCTCCGTGTGAATTGGGGACGCGAATTGCCTTGATCTATCTCACTACCTGCCGATGAAGATGAGGTGTCTGAAAAGGTCAAATATTTCGTTCGTGATCGTCCTTGATTGTCATTAAGAAAACGGCGTGACTCAGGGCGTGAATAGAAATCTTGTTGGAGGTAGGGGTATGTTTTTTCGTAGCTAAAATTCCGTTTATCTCGGTCGAAGTTGCTTTCTTTTTGCTGTACTGTGAAATCTTTAAATTCAAGTATGACTTTTTCAACTTTCTCCAGTAAATTTTTGGCGTCTTGGATAGAGGGATTTGCTTTTATTTCGGTCTCAAGGGCTTCTATTTCTTCCAATTGGAGTTTCGATAAACGCTGTGCTGTTTCTATGGTTAACACCATGAGGTCTCTACTACATTTCGTTTCGATGTAACTGAAACCCTTCTTATAAATAGCGTCCTCCGTAAAGATGACCGGTATATTTTTGACAATAAGGCCAGATGGTATTGTGCCAGATCTGAGGTGTTGAAGAAGATAATGGCCGTGTAGGTCCGTGCGAATTTGTTTTTTCTTTAAACGTCGTGGACTCTATTACAATTTCCTGATCCACAACCACAACTTTCATGATATGACATGTAGTGTATAATGGACTTTCACAAGACCATCCCATTTGTAGGTGTTGGCGCAGCACACATCGACCTGTGACCAACTTCAATGATTAAAGTCACAGCCGCGATACATCGTCGCACTAAAAGTCGGTAGGGACTACATTTCCCATCAAGACGTCGTAGACTTTAATACAACTTCCGGACCAACAAGGAAGTGAACATGCCAAATCAGATGGCGTCTTCTGCGTGAGAGAAGAAGAACCGAATGAGGACAGCGCAACCTCTACAAGGTAAACACAGTCGGCTTCCGCTCGTCGGTTAAGTCCTCCGCCTAGTTAGTCGACCTGTTAACGAGCAATGTCCACCGCACGGGTTCCTCCCCTCGTCCAAGCGGCCTTTACAAAAAAATGTTAAACTGCCTCACCCGCCCAAGGCACGACAGTGAATGTACCATCCGTTTTTTAAGCATAAGCACATTAAGCTGGAGCGAGTGGTTAAATGTTTAGGATGAGTCCTGCGTCCCACACATCATGTTATTCACGAACTGGTTTTTCATCTGTAGGAGTTGCCAGGAAAGCAAGCTACCGAAAACGGAAAAATTCCTCGGTGGTCCGTCAAACATCCATTTTTTGACCGTGGCAAAACATTAACAATGTAAGTTGCTCTGACTTCGAATACGTTGTACCCTCATTGTCTGAATCCCTCTCTGATCAAGCCTTGCAATGACCAAGAATGGTTTCCTTTCTGATTTCAGGACTTGAAAAGTGTTACAAAGCATATACAGGTATGACACAAATTACGCTGATCGGTATGCGAGTTGAAGGTCCCTCATGTGTGGTTTTGACTGAGTGTATGTTTATTTGTGTTTTTCAGATTATGTCTGTCGGTCCTGAAGAGAATCTCTCAACCTAAGTAGAGATTCGAAACGCGTCGACCCCTTCTCTTCATTAAATAACCCTCTCTCCTCATTGATTTTGAAACATTCTGTTTTTGCGACCAACTTTCATTTCAAAATGTTGTAAATATATACAAAAGTGTGTGGTCGTATATACAAAAATATGTCAAATTTGGCACGTTTTCATTTAAATGCATAGGCCTTGCCTGAAAATTCGAGCAGATATTCTGCAATAGGCCTCACCCTGTGTAGTTAGCATTTAAAGAGTGGCTTCACTTAGCCGTACTACCTTCATGTGTTGTCGATTGTCTATTGTCTAATTGTTGTCCAATTGTGCCATTGATGTTGTATTGGTGAATTGTGTTGTGGGTTTGCACCCTGTTGTCTTTGGCCTTGGCTACTATTTAAAAAGCCCTCATAAATTTGATGTTTACTAGTTGAGTGTTCTGTGAACATTCCCTTCTGCTTGAATTTAATTTTCCGGTTAATTTGTTTGGTTATATACACCTTTCGTGTATGGGAAAAAGAAAAAAAAAAAAAAAAAAAAAAAGTCAAAATAAATAAAATAAAAAACAAAAAATAAATTCATTTTCATAAACATTCAAGACTGAACTGGTGGTCTTTGGGTTGAGTTAACTTTTCTGCTCGACACCGATCTAAATAAAATAAAAATAATTGCACAGTACTGGCAATTTCTTTGTTCATTGATCAATTGGCACAGCCTTACTGTGCTTTTGCCAAAACCCTCCTTGATACTTAGCGATTTATTGATGTACATTGCCCTAAGATTCCCGGACTGTGTAGCTTGGCTGTAGACCCTGATGGGTTGCATAAAATAGCCATAGAAGCGGAGAGGTTCGTGGACACCTGTGGCACACCGTGGGGGAGGTCTGAGTCTGGCCATGTCGCTTCTACCCCCCTGGTGCTGTAATATCTCAGAAGGACCCCTGTACCCCAGCCCTGGCTGGATGGGAGACTTGAGAAGACACTGGTGTAGCTCAGGATGTTGCCACAGCAAGGCCGTGCATATCGATGTGGCGGGCGACCGCGTGCAGTGAGTGGAAGAAGCGGTGCAATTGGAGGTCAGAATCAATGATCCCCTGAGGTACTGCTGTGGCACGCTAGATGCAATATGGGCAAGCAAGATGCCAAACAGCCTATAATCATCTTCGAACAGCGTCGCTCGACCAGGCAGATGGAGTCGGATTCGGAATCAGCCACTGGAGGGTCTTTGGAGGGACTGGTAAGCGATCAAGGGGTAGACATTCGCTCGCTTATGCTGGAAATGCTCTCTAGCCTTCGGACAATCGAAGCCAAGCTAGACATGCAATCGGCCCAAATGGACTCTGTGAAATACCAGATGGGGGTCGAAGAACACAGGCTGGATGCGCTAGAGTATAAACGGATGGAGTTCCATGAATTTCAGGTGGAGACGAAAGAGCAAATATCAAACAAGGAAAAACTCTTGGACGTGATCTGTGCAAAGAATGAAGATATGGAGGCAAGATGGCGCCGCAACAATCTTCGAATCACAGGAATACCAGAGATGACGATTACCAAAATGGAGACCTCTTTTCTGTGCACCTCTCGCCTGTCTTTGTGGTTGAATGAGCACATCGGGCCTTAGGATCCAAGCCACCAGTTGGAGCTACTCCACGGCCTATATTCGCAAGACTTTTGGATTATCAGGACCGCGAGACAGTACTGTGCCGGGCTAGTTCTATATTCATTGCTATGTCCCGCTAAACTCAAAGTGTCCTATGATGGTTTTGCCATTTTTTACGGATTCCAAATCTGCCTTGAAATTTGCGAGATACATGGTTGGACGGCTGAAAAAAAACAGTCCCAGAACAGAGTAGGCAACGGAGAACCAGATGAGTGACAATGGCTGGGGTGCCGCTCGAGAGCGACTTGCTGCCTGGGAATCCTGCCTGCACGCTACTTGAGTAGCACACGAAGATCCCTACCTTGCTCTGGACCCTTGGGCGGATTGTCTGGTGTCTTTGGCGTTTTCTGGCCGCAGAGGAGGTGAGAGGCGTGGCAAGCGGGACTGCGAGGACCAGCATTCCTCCAAACATCACCAGCTGGTTCCTCTTCCCGCCCGTGCCGCGCCCCCTCCCAGTGCCACGCCCCCCTGTCATATTTAAGTGCCCCTGGCTACGCGCATCGCGGGACACGCGCGGGGCGAAGAGCGGGCAAAGAGCGGGCCGTTTTAGGCCGTTCGAGGCCGGCAGAGACCGGACCGGGCCTCCCCTCTGACGTCGTGCCCCTTCCAAGTACCCCTCCTCAGCACTACTCAGCGGTCCTGTGTGTTCCTTTTGCCATGTCTACCAGAACATCCAGGAGCAAGGCTCACCAACAGTGTTCTAGCACTCTGGAAAAATTCTTTCCTAAGGCCTGTGCTGTGCCCAACAAAGTCCAAACAGTCCCAGACACCCTCCTTGAGGTGAGCACAGACAATGTGGTAGTAGGCTTCTTGGATTCCCCGTTCACTGATGCTAGTACCCCACTACCCCTCGACGCTACCCACTTGTCACTCCTGGACAGTATTGACCAGACTATTGAGTCAGTCCTACAACAACTCAGGACCCCGTCAAACCCCCAGAGGGACAGTGAGTCTCTGTGCCTATCTGGGGTGGTGGAGCCTTCTCCCAATGTGATCTGTGCGGAAACATCTGAGTCGTTGGATGGGGTCCAAGCTGTAGCAGTAACAGAACCCGCAAGCAACAGAGGGGACCATCCTCCGAAAAGGAAAAGGTCAAGGGAGCTTAGAGGGGCAAAAAGGGCCAAAGTGGATACAACCAAGCTATCACTGGATGACAGTACGGACATCTCGGCCTCCCCTGAGGTCATTTCTCCAGGATTGGGGTCCAATCAATCTGGCTTGATAGTACCCACAGCTCTACCAGTGTGCTCTGGGCCGTTTGTATTTGGTGGGACCCCTCCTAATATTGCAGACACCCTAATCAGCTCATTCACGAACATCCTTAAGAACCTATTGAATCCCTTGTCTGTTAAATTGGACTCCATAGAAGCCAGACTCATGGCTCTAGAAACCTCACACTTTAGAAGTAGCCCTAGTTCGGGGTTGGGTCCAAAAGTACAGACGGTTCCCCGGGAATCAGTGGGAAACAGCCTTCCTACTGTTGGAATAAGCACCCTGGCCCACTCAGGGTTACAACACAGTATCACAGGTAGCCCTGCCCCTCCAATGCCCTCTTCACAAATGCCCAGGCCCCCTGTTCCCGCTCCAAGAAGATCCAAGCAACACGCTCCACCCCAACCAACGGGCGAGGGGAGTGCTGCCAACGGACAGATCGGTCGGCCCATTAACCCTAACACCAGGCGTAGGGCGATCAATCTGCTTCCTGAGGCAGTGCCATACACAGCAATTATGGTGGGAGTTCCTGAGCTCACTGGTGACACTAGAGAGCCACAGGACTCACTTCGGAATAAGGTAATTAGCTGGCTTAACATCAACAGGCCCCTCCCTCCTAACATTAAAGGTGATGTATTGATGGTCAGAAGGATCCCATGGATTGGAGTTACCCCCAAGAACAGGGCGGGGGATTGTATCATAGTCAGCTTCAAAAGTCCATTAGTTGCCCCATACATTTGCAACTGGCTGGTAAGGCCTGACAAGTCCATTATCGAATTAGTGCCCCTCTCACACTTTTACCCAAATGTTTGCAATCCAGTTGTGGGGAGGGATCAGTGCTGGACTAGAGTGGGCTTTGCAGTAGATGGTTCACGTTACAGGCCCAAGCATATTACACTTCCTGCTCATGGCAATCTCATCCTTCAGAATAGATTCTCTTGCCTGGACCAAGTAGATTGACCACAAATGGGAGACATATTACAGCATTCAGAAAAATCTGCCCTTGTGGTCCCAGTCAGGGGGGAAGTTATAACTGTTCACGCAACTGATAAAAAGATTCAGGTCATTGACAAAGGGGGAGGGACCCCCTCGGGAAGTATCTTGGGTCAAGCAGAAGTACCATCAAGCACACTGACTGCCTCTAATACGCAACCAGTGGAGCTCGCTGTACTATCCATCCCGCCCACCAGAACTGGCCTGTGTGACTCTGACGATCCTACAGTCGCTACCCCGCCCGTTTCAAGTGGGGTAGACTTGCAACCACAAGGCCTAGGGCTGAGAATTCTCTCCTGGAATGTGGCAGGTATCACAAGCAAGGCAGGCACACCGGAGTGGGATCTCCTGGTAAATGGTAGTGATATCCTCCTTTTCCAGGAGACGTGGGCAAGGGAACCACAGACTAGGAGGGGGTTTGACATCTTTGAAATCCCAGCAAAGTGGAATGGGAGGGGGAGACCCTCGGGAGGTCTAGCAATCTGGGTGGCGAGCCACATTGGGTGTCAGGCGGAAAGTATGGTCACACTCTCACAGGACATCCAGTGTGTGCTGCTTAGATGGCCCGGTAGAAGAACATGGGCCATTGTCAACGTCTATTCACGTCCAGTTGCTGTGGGCAACGAATCCCCCACCCTAGATGAATTGTCCTCCTTTCTAGGTCAATTGCCAGGTGATCTCAAACTAGTGATGGGAGGGGACTTTAACTGCCATTTCGAACTCTTGGAAGGCCTAATGGAGGGTGCTTTTACTGCTGAGGATGACCATTGGGGAGTTCCACCTTCCTCCTCACCTCACCCCAAAGCTTGGTCCCCGCTGGCAGTACAACTTACGTCCCTCACCTTGAACTTTGCACTGAGGGCGTGCAATGGACGTACCCCCTCTGACACTCCCTCGCAGTGTACATTCAACAGAAAGGGCCACGAGTCAAGGTTGGACTACATACTAATAGACATTTCCCTGTGGTCTAAAGTCCAAGATTTCAGAGTCCTTCCGAGGACAGACAGTGACCACAATTCTCTGTTATTGGAGATCCAGCATCCAGCTCCTGCAGCAGGGTTGCCAACTACTGACCTTGGAGTTGACCAGGGGGATATTCTCCTCACCACAAATAGGCGTCGGGTGAAATGGGGGAAACTGACTGATAAAGAAGATGCCATAAACAAGTTATATGGCTTAGCACTCCCAAGGTTCCAGGAGGTGGACGCTCTTATAAACCAACCAAGACCCCTTGATTTTAATGAGAGATTATCTGGCATTCACCAGGTCCTAGTGAGGGACCTTGCAGAGGTCTTCAATCCGGTGGTACAGTCAAGAAGGAAGAAGACTCGTACCCCATCTTGGTACACTTCTGCCTGCAGGAAAATTAAAACTGAGCTAATTTCCGCTATTAAAGAGGGTAGCGGCAAGGCGAGGGTAGTAGTTCTCAGGAGGGAGTATAAGTCAGCACTGGCCAATGCTAGGGCAGAGTGGGATTGGAACCACTGGCATGATCTGACTGAAGCCCTTAAAACCAAAGACTCTAGAAAATTCTGGGCCCTGGTAAATAACGGAACGGGGGATCTCATATCTGCAGTGGAACCCAACATCGCCCCCTCTGTTTGGGAGGCCCACTTCGGGGCACTTTATCAAGAAACCACTTTATGGCCCGAAGGGCCGGCGGTGGAGTCCCCCTGCCCCCAGGACATGGCCCTGGAATTTACCTTAGGCGAGGTGGCGATAGCACTGGAGCGCTTAGCGCTGGGGAAGGCACCAGGGCTGGACAAGCTACCCGGGGATCTTTTTAGACACCATTCTGATATCTGGGGTCCGTACCTTCTTATCCTCTTTAACACTATACTAGGAGGTATGGCGGTCCCATCCTCTTGGTTAGGGGCTGAAATAGTGCCGATACATAAGAAAGGGTCTCCCCTGAGCCCGGCCAACTATAGGCCAATTAGCCTTATAGATGTCCCCCAAAAGCTATTTGCGCGCCTTATCCTGAACCGTCTATTAGACTGGGTAGAGGACAATGACATCATGAGCCCCTTGCAGGCTGGCTTCAGGAAAAACACGTCGACCATGGACCAGATCTTCCGTCTCGTCCTCCTCTACTGGAAGACGGTGAGGATCGAGGGGGGTAGACTGTACATGGTCTTCGTGGACCTGAGGTCAGCCTTTGACCTAGTCCCGTGCAGGAAACTATGGGAGGTGTTGGAAAAGCTAGGAGTACCCCCCCAGTTACTTAACATCATAGCCAGGCTGCATCAGAACAACTATGCGCAGGTCAGGTGTGGGAGAGACGGCAATCTTTCGTCCAGGTTCCCTGTCCGTCGGGGGGTGAGGCAGGGTTGTGTCCTGGCACCGACCCTGTTCTGTTTATTTATCAACAATGTCATTTCACATCTGGAAAACGTCAAGGACAACGATGCCCCACATCTGGCAGGCAGGAGGGTTCCGGCAATTATGTTTGCCGATGACACCCTCCTGCTTTCCAAATCCCCCATGGGGATTCAGAGGATCCTGGATGGGTTTGGTCTTTTCTGTCGCCAGCACGGTCTGGAGGTGAACACAGAAAAGACCAAGTACATGATTTTTAATCCACCAACTAAAACTAGGCCCAACCCCACCCTGGGTACTGTTAGCCTTGAGAGGGTCTCTACCTTTATATATCTGGGGGTAACGTTGGAGGAAAACCTATCTTGGGACCGCCAGATAGCACGATCAAGGGTCAAATTGTCCCAATTGTCGGGGGCAATCCTGAAGGTGGCTAATACTTCCTCTTTCAAGCCCATAAGTCCGGCTCTTGAAACTTACAGGACCCAGGCCAAGGCAGCGGCCATGTACGGCAGTGAGTTATGGGGGCACAAAGCTGGAAAGGACCTTCCAATAGTTGAAAATAGCTTTTTAAGGCGCTTACTAGCTCTCCCACTAGCTACGCCACTTCAGCCACTGAGAATGGACATGGGTCTCCCTCCTATTGCAGAGGAGCTTGTGTCAAAGCCAGTGAAGTTCTGGCACAGGCTCTGGTCCACAAACGAACTTCATCACTATAGGGAGGATCTTAACCATGTCATGAGCTTGAACTGCAGGGGCAAAATCCCCTGGCTCACCTTTGTGAAAAATCAACTGCTTGCCATGAATCTCCGTGAGCTATGGGAGGACCCTGCGAGTGGTTGCCAAATGATCTCGCGCAGAGCCCTGTCCCAAATCTACAAAGACAGGTCCCTCGCACGCATGATGGATGCTCAAAACAGCGGCACCTTAACTAAACGATTCTTGGAATCCAAAAATTCTTATGTCTTTGAATCTTTTATGGATTTTATTTTCCCCATCCTGGCGAGGAAATTGTTTGTCCAATGGAGGCTTGGCACACTTCCCATCAACTCATTCACCTGCAAGTGGACCAATGGGGGTGGTAAAATATGTCCCTGCTGTAACATCTATGAGGAAGATGACCTCCACATCTTGTTTGTGTGCCCTGCATATCAAAGGCCCAGAAATTATTGGATAGCGCCGCTTTGTAAGAACCTAGGGTTCAGAGAGTATGCGCAGGCATACAGAATCATGAAAACCAGCACCTTGGGCCACATTGTGTTCGCTGTATCCAAATTTCTAATGGCAATGTGGCTGATCAGAAAGAAAAAAGCCCCCTGAACTCTTTAATGTCATTATAATTTCTTCCTCGCTGGATGAGAGAGCATTTTTATATAATGTATTTTAAAAATGTATTTTAATGTATTTTATGTCTTGTATTGTATCTTTTATGGTCTATATGGCCGAAATAAAGAATTTTTGGATTGGATTGGCTGAGTAACGTGAGATTCAGCCTCTGTTGTAATCCCTAAGCATGTTATCTTGTACAATTCTGGTTATGCTGGGAGAGAATGTTGGGGAATCCATATGCGCACTCATATTTTCTTTTGTTCTTTGGGCTGGGGCTATCACTAGGGGGAGCTATTTATTCATGGACCCCCGGCTGAGGGTGTAAAGTTGCCACTTTGCCATGGTTTTAGATTAGTATTTGAAGGTTGGGAGATGTGAAGGCTCTAGCTCGCTAAATGATTTAACCACTGTGGCAAGATATATTTGGTTTCTAGCTGAATATCACTGGTGGGTTGGAGAGGTTAATGTGTGGTTTACCCGGCAACAGGGGTTCACAGAAGCCTGCAACCTCGAGAGCATATAACATTTCCCCCTTTTCTTTTGTTGCACATAAACTCGACCTTTTGATGGGCAACCGGGAGGCACCACGGGGAGTTACACATGGCAGAAACAGACGATAGAGTAATGTATGATTTTATTATGCAGTCTGCCTGTTGAACTGATTGGAAGCCGTACATGTGCCTTTTTGAGATAATGAATACCTGACTTTAGGTAGTCTCTCGGCCACCCTGCCACGGTAGGGCAGAAGGCTGGTATTCACTGACACCCATGGGAGATTTCCCAAACTTATGTTGCTTTGTATCTCTTTGCCGGGGGGGTTAGTCTTCAACCTGATTGGCGGGTTGCTGTGGGTGAGGGGTGGTGGGTTGGGTTGTTTGCTTGTTGTGTTAATTGTGTACTGCTATACTATCGCATGACAAGTATTGTCGGATCTTTGTCGACTGGGTGCGTTGAGGGACGGAGCGATGGAAAACATTTTATTGTGCAATATAATACATGACTAGCACAAACTGCCTGACATGGAACATAAGGGGATTAAATGACAGTAGGAAAGCCAGATTGGTTCATGCATATCTCACAAGACACAACATAGATTTATGCATGCTACAGTAGACCCGTTTACACACCCGCACCTCCCAGAAACTCACACAGAGGAGATGGGGGTTCACATACATGTCGGTATACTCCAAATATTTGCATGTGGTGGCAGTGTTGATAAGGCGTGGGCTTGATTGGAGAGAGAGGGACGCTATATCATTCTACTGGGCTCTCTAAGGGGTGTCTCATTGGTGCTGGTTGCGATATATGGCCCAAATGTGGACTCTCCAGGTTTCTTTCAGGACGTATGGGCAAACGTTGAGGCAACTGAGTGTGGGAGGGGACTTCAATGCGGTTCTCAATGACGAGTTGGACAGACAGGGTACGCTAAGGACACATCATCCAGCAGCCAGTAAAATTTTAAATTCTATGCTAAATTACGGTCTCTTGGTTGCTATCTGGTGAGGGCAGCACCCACTTACAAGAGAGGGCACATGTTTTTCAGAACACCATAGGGCCTGGTCTCGCATAGACTATTGGCTCGCGACTAGAGATGTGGCCAGATGGGTAATAGAGGTGTCGCACTTGCCAAGAACACTGTCCGATCATAAACCATGCTTGTTAAAAATTGTAATTCCTGATACTAGGCAGAGGGCGTTCTCCTGGAGGCTTCTCCCCCATGCGCTGTTGGATGAGGCATTTCGAGAGGAAATCCGTACAGATATTACTGACTATTTTACCCTTTACACCGGAACAGTTGACACTGAGGCCTCACTATGGGAGGTGTTTAAGGTTGTTATTAGGGGTCATTGCATCTCTAGACAGGCGGGTGTTCTTAAAGCTGTAGAGAACCACTTTGGAGAACATAGAAAAGAATATTCATGATTTAGGAACACGTTTATATTCTGAAGATACGGCCTCGCTCCTAGCTCAATTGAAGGCTAAACTGTTGGACTATGATGAGAAGGCACAGAGGGAGGTGAAATTCCTTAGAAAATATGCAAAGGCATGCAAGTGCAGTACAGACCTGTAAGGACACTTAAGATACCAAGAACAGCCGTTTATGTTCCCGAGTTGAAAACCAGGAGTGGTGAAGCGGCCAGAGGTTCAGTAGAGGTCCTTAATGAGTTCTCCACATTTTATACCCATCTCTATACAGCCACGCAAACTGGATTCCCGGAGGATATGCAAACATTTGTTGACTCCCTGGCGTTGGTCTGGTTCAATGACCGATACCGGGAATATATGCACCCACCATTCACGATGGAAGACGTGTCAGCAGTAATAAAGAGCCTACCACTGGATAAGGCTCCTGGGTCAGACGGACTGACGACTGCCTTTTACAAGACATATGCATCTGAACTTGCACCTAAACTCCTGGCGGTTTATGAGGAGGCCCATGAAACGGGCATCTTACAGCAAACAATGTGGGAGGCTATAATTGTAACCTTGTTGAAGCCTGGAATACCAGAAAATGATTTGGATTCATACCGGCCGCTGTCGCTGCTAAATGTAGACGTAAGAATTCTGGTGAAGCTGATTTCGAACAGGTTGCAACCCATGCTTTCACTAATAGCCCTACCAGACCAATCGGCCTTCATATCCGGCAGGTCTACCTCGCATAACCTCAGAACAATCTTCTCAGCCCTACACTACCTACACCCAGATGTACAGGCGGCGGTGTATTTCTAGACGCAACAAAAGCGTTTGATTCGCCGGAGTGGTCATATTTGTTTAAAATCTTAGAGCGAATGGGGTTCGGCCCTCTATTCGTTAGATGGATAAAGTTGTTATACACTGGGCCATCGGCTAGGGTACGTGCCAATGGCTTGCTATCCGATCCGATTCCAATTACAAGAGGCACGAGGCAAGGCTGCCCACTGTCCCCATTACTATTCACCATTGCGATGGAGCCCTTAGCTGCACATATAAGACAACACCACACGGACAAAGGGATAGGGTTTAGCGCTCAAAGCCTCTTGATATGAATGTATGCGGATGACAGTACCCTCTATATCTTGAACCATGCACAAAATTTAGACACAGTTTTACAGGAATCCCTCAAATTTGTTCGGGTGGCTGGAATATCTATACATTGGGCTAAATCCGTGGTATTCTCCCTAACAGACAACACATTGGCAGTGACATCTGTGTTCCCAATATAGTGGGAAGATGAGAAGGTGAACTACTTGGGAATCTGGATTAGCATGGACCTGCAAGAGGTGTGGAACTTAAACTATGGCAGGGCCATCGCTTGGTTGGAGAAGAAAGTTGCATAGTGGGCTAAACTGCCCCTGTCACTATCTGGGAAGATTGCATTGGTAAAGATGGTAGTGCTACAGTGTATTGGGGAAGGAAGAGGAAACCCACAAGCAAAGAATGGATCCGGGAGGTCACATACCTTCAGATACAGCTCTCTACGTTCTGGGAGTTAATGCCACCCACTTCTAGACCACAAGAGATTTGGGAATCATTTCTTGCCTTCAGAAGTTCAGGAGAAGACATGTGTAGTTGAGGATGGTGGGGAGGTGAGCGCCCAGACTGGAGAAGTGTTATCAATGGTTGAGTGTAATAGATAAATGCATGAGCAGGAACTGCTGATATACTAATATGTCCTACTGTGGGAATTTTGACATTGCGCTGTGTCATTGTATGACTCTACATCTCTTCGGACCACACGCACAGAGGTCGCATGGTTGTTAATATGTACATTTTGAAAGGTATCACATATAGGTGTTCTGCATTGTTATATATACTTGTCAACTATACACCGAGTTGGAGTTGTTGTTGTAAATGATATGTGTTGTATCTTTACAAAAATGGCAATAAAGAAAATTATTTTAAAAAAACTTATTCTCTTCAACATCAACACATGTAATGGACATCAACATCATAGTAATAAATGTTTATATTCAACCAAAACGAAAAAGCTAATTAGTAAAATACATGTGTAATTTTGTAGAAATGTATTAGTGAAGGGCCTACAACTGAACTCATTCTTACAGGGGACCTAAACGTAAATCTAATGGACTCCTCCTTGGATGAAGAAGTGCCCTTACAAAATACAATTTGGAAAATCCCAATGCAAGGGAAACTGCATCCATGCAAACAAACTAAGGCTGGACAGTTGGCCATGGAGGAACTGGAACATCTAAACTTAAGAGCACTAAATAGCAGATTAAGAGGAGACAATCCTCCTGTAACAACACACATCTCAACAAGAATGAACACCATACTCGACTACACTTTTGTCTCCCTAGATTTGTTCCATCAAATTATCTCATTTCGACTCGATGATAAAGGAGATACCGATAACCGGCCACAAGAAATAGCGCTCAGAACAAGTGTTCATATGTCTGAGCAGTGCTGGGCTCCTCGGGGATGGGATTTCACCATTGATCTTAAAAGAATCAAATTTGTGACTGCTGCAGATTGCAGAATGCTGGAAACTGCAAAGGAACACTTTGACATGAGGGCTGGACAAGACGAAGTTAGGAAGTGGTCAAATTTCACGGAAACCATGGCAGTTTACGCGACTATGATCAAACCCCAAAGCCAGCAGAGATGTGGAGGAGTGAAGTCCATATCACAAACTGCAAAGAAAGAAATCAAGCATACTATCTATCACTCATTGAGACAGCTTTGGTGTAAGCCATATGATTCAATACAATTAAAGTTACTGCGAAAGAACAAGGTACTTTTGAAAAAACAAAAAAGGGATGCTAACAGAAGCAGAGAATGATCCCTGGGCAAAATTACATGGCGACATCAAACAAAAAAACTTTTGGAGAACCATAAATCAATTTGTTCATCCTAACCATGATGGGTTTTCTTTGAATATTTCAGAGAAGGTATGGGTAAAACATCTTAGGTCTCATTTCCATCAAGACATAGAGTCCAGTGTAAAGGTGTAAGAACCCTCAGATGTATCAGAAGGTTTACCATCTGCATGGCGTATGCAAAAAGAAACCAGTCCGTATTAGGGAAAGCAGATGGAGATGTCTTAAATGAGGAGTTGCCAACTAACCAAATTAAGATCAGTAAAAGGCAAATAGGCAAGGGCAGGAGAGAAGGGGCACCCGGCCCAAATGGAATACCATTAGTACTCTACAACCAAGAGTCAACTTTTTGGGCTGAAGCGCTATAACCACAGTTCAGGGAAATAAGGATGGCAAACACTTTGCCAGACTCTTGGAGAGGATCTATTATTTCACCAATTCATAAGTCAGGGGAAAGGTCAACTTCACAGAACTATCAACTAGTGGCATTAATGGTCAACGAGGCAACACTTTTTGCTGGAATGTTGCTAGAGGAGCCCCAAGCATGGGCAGAAGAAATTCCGCAATCCCATTAAACCAGACTGGATTTGCGAAAGAAGTGGGGACAACTACAAATATAATAACAATGGCAATGCTTTTTGACAAGGCTGAAACTGCTAGGAGGCCCCTGCATCTATGTTTTATCGATTATAAAGCAGCCTTTGATCATGTCAATCGAAACAGACTTTGGTCCAAACTGCATAGCTGGGGGCTCTCCCAATCCCTTTTAAACTTGCTGATAAATCTACATACCGGCACTTGGGTTCAGATCAAGCTGGGCGATGGATAATTCCTCTTGAGACGCATACCAACAGACAAAGGGCTTAAACAAGGATGTGTTTTAGCCCCTACACTCTTTAACTCGTTTATAGCTGATCTTTTACCCATATTAAATGCCTGCACATGCTCCAAAATTGGGGGACATCTCATTGCCATGTCTCCTATAGGTGGACGATATGGTTCTGATTAGCCAAACAAAAGTAGGCCTTAAACATCTTATAAATGCTACAAAGGACTATTCCAAAGAAAATTACCTAACGATAAATCTTGACAAAAAACGAACCATGACAGTCATCAAAAAAAGGGAAAAACGTGCAGCATGGTTCTGGGGGGAGGACCAAATTGAGGACACTTTGGAATATCAAAATCTTGGCTTAAAGATAGACAAAAGGGGGCCAATTTCTTGCGCAGAGGAACAACATCTGGCATAAAAGCATGGCCCTGGCAACTTCTTTAAAAGCTTTGAACTCTAAACTAAAGGGTCCATCGATTCTGCCTATAGTGCAGGTGGTTGGTGCAAAGGTACGGCCAAGAATTCTTTATGGTAGTAAGGCGCAAAAAGGACGAGACACCAAATTACTAGACTCCACAGTATCAACTACGTATAGGGTCATATTTGGGTTGCCTAAATATATTTCACCTTCACAAATCAGTCTTGAGTTTGTCATACATAAGCAATCTATTGCAAGACATGGGGCATACATCATTACCTGGGATAAAGTACGGAAAGCCCCTCTGGGAACCTTAAATGAACAGCTTTGGAGAGAGATAGAACGCCATACAGCTTCACCCGCAGTGAGATATCTTAAGAATGGCTTACTCAAATTGGGATTGAACCAACTCTGGGAAACACCCACAAATACCAGTTTGCTTAAAAAACTGTTTTGGAAAACAGTCAAAGCAAAACAAAAGGTTACAATGGACGGAGTGTTGAACATTGCAAGCACTCACCCCCAGTCAACCGATCTGGGTTTAATCCATCATCAATCTTTAGCTCACTCCGCCACCCCAGTTCAGACATGGCCATATGCAAATCAGTCTGACTCTGTGCCTCACGGGAACAGTCCAGCCCAAACTGCCAAGCCATGTCTTCCCTGGACTGGAAACAAGCATCCTGAGACCGGTTTCTGGCTTATCAGCCATCATCAGCCAGGCTAGCTTGAATCCAGTGGCAAAGTGAGCAAGATACCCACGTCTTGGCATACCCTGCCATTAAGGGCGGACAAAGCAAAACCAGAGGGGATGATGGACGGAGTGTTGAACATTGCAAGCACTTACCCCCAGTCAACCGATCTGGGTTTAATCAATTATGATTCTTTAGCTCACTCGGCCCCCCCAGTTCAGACATGGCCATATGCAAATCAGTCTGACCATGTTCTTAATGCGAACAGTCCAGCCCGAACCGCCAAGCCAAGTCATCCCTGGACCTGAAACAAGCATCCTGGGACCAGTTTCTGGCTAATCAGCCGTCATCAGCCAGGCTAGCTTGAATCCAGTGGCATAGTGAGCAAGGGACCCACGTCTGGGCATACCCTGCCAACTGAGGGCGAACAAGGCAAAACCAAAGGGGATGAAGAACGGAGTGTTGAACATTGCATACATCATTACCTGGGATAAAGTACGGAAAGCCCCTCTGGGAACCTTAAATGAACAGCTTTGGAGAGAGATAGAACGCCATACAGCTTCACCCGCAGTGAGATATCTTAAGAATGGCTTACTCAAATTGGGATTGAACCAACTCTGGGAAACACCCACAAATACCAGTTTGCTTAAAAAACTGTTTTCCAAAACAGTCAAAGCAAAACAAAAGGTTACAATGGACGGAGTGTTGAACATTGCAAGCACTCATCCCCAGTCAACCGATCTAGGTTTAATCCATCATCATTCTTTAGCTCACTCCCCCGCCCCAGTTCAGACATGGCCATATGCAAAACAGTCTGACCCTGTGCCTCATGGGAACAGTCCAGCCTGAACTGCCAAGCCATGTCTTCCCTGGACCGGAAACAAGCACCCTGGGACCGGTTTCCGGCTAATCAGCCATCATCAGCCAGTGGCAAAGTGAGCAAGGGTCCGACATCTGGGCATACCCTGCCAACTTGAACCAAAGAGGATGATGGACGGAGTGTTGAACATTGCAAGCACTCACTCCCAATCAACCGATCTGGGTTTAATCCATCATCATTCTTTAGCTCACTCAGCCACCCCAGTTCAGACATGGCCATATGCAAATCAGTCTGACCCTGTGCCTCATGGGAACACTCCAGCCCTAACTGCCAAACCATGTGTTCCCTGAACCAAAACAAACAAGCATCTTGGGAATGGTTTCTGGCTAATCAGCCGTCATCAGCCAGGTAAGCTTAAATCCAGTGGCAAAGTGAGCAAGGGACCCACCTCTGGGCATACCCTGCCAACTTGAACAAAGCAAAACCAAAGGGGAGGATGGACAGATTGTTGAACATTGCAAGCACTCACCCCCAGTCAACCGATCTGGGTTTAATTCATCATCATTCTTTAGCTCCCTCCGCCACCCCAGTTCAGACAAGGCCATATGCAAATCAGTCTGACCCTCTCCCTCATGGGAACAGTCCAGCCTGAACTGCCAAGCCATGTCTTCCCTGGACAGGAAACAAGCATCCTGGGAACGGTTTCTGG
This sequence comes from Lissotriton helveticus, assembly GCF_964261635.1. NCBI lineage: Eukaryota > Metazoa > Chordata > Amphibia > Caudata > Salamandridae > Lissotriton > Lissotriton helveticus. Next base: position 400,928,000 of record NC_136069.1, on the reverse strand, counting down.
CTAATGCCCAGACGTGGGTCCCCTGCTCTCCATGCCACTGGAATCATGCTATCCTGGCTGAAGAGGGCTGAAACCCCGAAACCCGTCCTTGGATGATTGTTTCCAGTCCAGGGAGAACCTGGCTTGGCAGTTCAGGCTGGACTGTTCCCATGAGGCACAGGGTCAAGACTGATATGCACATGGCTGGGTTCCAACTGGAATGACATGGTGAGCATAAAAACAATGGGTTTAGGCCCAGATCTCTGTACTGGGGTGAATGTATGACATTGTTCTGCATTCTGTCCATCAACTGTTGTTTTTTGCATTGGAAAACAGTCAAACATCTTTCATGGCTGGAGGATAAAGCCAGAAAGGGCTCACGGATGAATGACTCTGAATACCTAATGTGAGCCAGCTGCACACAAGTACTTCAATTTCGGCTATTCCAAGCATTTAAAAATTAGTTTTATGAAGTATAGGTTTGGTCTGCTACCCTGCATGCAGCATCGTCCACCCTCACTAAAGAAGAAGGCAGACGCCAGGTGCCGCTTATTCGGTTCAGCACCGGAAGATCTGCTGCATCTACCATGCTCCTGCAAAGAACTTTTACAAGAGCGGAAACAACTGCTGAAAGGTAAATTTAATCATTGAAGGGTTCAAACAAGGAGGCAGGCAGTTCTGGCAAGTTTTACACCTAGCAACCCACAGCTGAACTGTCCTTTTGTAAAGTTCTTGAGGATATGCGAAAAAAATGCCGGAAACATAGGTATTGAAAACAATTAAACGGCATACTCAATCCAGTCACACAAGAAATATGCAGGAACAGGAGGAGCCCGATGTTAGGCACTAATGAGCCTTATTTTGAAGCTGTAAGCACCTCATTTTGCATGTATTAATTTTTGATATATAAACAAATATACAGACTTAAATCAGATACCTTGGAGAATAAATTAGATGTGCACAGTCGGACATAATGTGGCTAAGAATTTGACACTGGATTTATAAATTTGCACAATTATAGCACAGTTTTTAAAAAATAATTGTAAATATTATGCTTTTAGAAGTATGGAGTTTTATAAGTATATATTGTTTTGAAATGAAATAATATTGTATTGCAATGGTTTTAATGAACTATGCAAATAAATAAACTGACTGACTGACTCTTTGATTCACAGATTGTTAGTTTTTCTTCTGTCAATAAACACTTTTAGACTCTGAACTCGACATTTAAAGACATGAGGGGCCTTATTATCAAGAACGGCATTAACATTATCGCCGCTTTAGCGGCAGAAAACTGATGAACCTGGGCTTCTGGGCTTCTATGGGAATTCACAAGGGCATATTATCAAGCCACTTATTGCTGCTTTAGCAGCAGATTCCTGCTGCTAAAGCGGCGATAATATTATCGCCGTTCTTAATAATATGGCCCTTCTTTAGCAGTACCTCATGAGCTGGCTAGGAAACATCTGTGCTTGACTGGATATGGAGACAGGAGCTGGACAGTCCTTCACATAGAATCACCAGGCAGCAGAGGTAAGACAGAGGATTCTCTATCGAGAGCTTTTATGGCTTGCCCAGAGTTTAGCTTGCTATCAAGTCTGGTAGCTTAGCACAAATTGCCCTTGAAATGTGGGCCTTGTTTGGTTTATTGTCCCACTAGGTAATTTTTTGTTAATTAAGAATGAGATTTGTAGTCTACGTAGGTGACAATGGGATAACACCTTTTGGTGGGTAAGTACAGGGATGGTCCAAAAACAAGGAAGTAAAAGAGAATATTAAATCCATGGTACAAAAGCAGGTGACTCAGAGAGGGGATGCCTAGATCCACAGTGCAGGTCTTATTGGATGAATATGTTGAAACAGATACACTTATTCAGCTCCTGTTTTCTACAAGCCTAGTGTGGACTGTGACCACAAGTATTGTAATTGCAAGGGGGCCAGTAAATAAGTGTCAACACTATTTCAAACATTCCTCCTATGTAGCAGATGGGAAGTGCTGTCAGATCCTCCCTTCCCTTTGTTACTCTCCTTTCCCACCCATTCCATGTGAATGAACTGTAACACAAGACGCCAGCCCATGTCACATACCGCCAGTATGGTAAGAGCACTCACAGGTATATAGAGAATTGAATTAAGTAAGTAATCTAACGATGATGGTAAAAAGTCCTTTCTAGAAGAAGGTACCTTTCATACTGAGTGCTTGAATAACCTTACAAATAAATTGAAGGAATCTGAGATTAACACTCATTTAATTGTTATTTTTTCAGTAAGACCAAGTGAGAAAAGCCAGCAGGAAACTCAGGTTCAGTGCATCAAGGACACCTAGAAGAAACTGAAATTTGCAATTAGTCTTTTGATAGATAAGGTATGAGCCTGTGTCTTCACCAGAACACCACCTTCATTCATTTAATTGCTTAAAATTTCTAATAACATCACCGAAACAACAGAAGAAAAAGAGTAGGACCTATTAGAAGGTCTGAGCTTTCCTATTCCTGCAGAGGTTGCAGGCAGTGCATCACTTTTCACACCGAGCAATCGTCAGCTGATGAGCACATAAGCACCAGAACCCATAAGTGTTCTAAGATATTTGACAGTCCTCAGCAATTTAATAATTATTCACAATGTTTTGATCTCATACTCCAAAGTGGGCTGATATTAATTGCTACAAGGTATTATGCCAGGAGAGGTAAGTGGCCAGTTGGTAATCAAAGCCAACTGACCACAGAAATATCATGCAAATTACCATGGTTGAGGTACCTTGTTGATTGCTGCTACTGAGATATTTGTGATTAAGCCAAGATTAATACTTGCAAAAAACAAAAATAGAAAAGCCCTCTGATTCCATTGACGAATTAAAAGATATATTTGATTGTTATTCTAGTGTGTAAATGCTGCTGGAAGAGCTTAAGAAGCAATAGTATCGGCTTTCATTTATAAGTAGAAACCAAAGCAGAGATGTGTTATCTAGACATATTCACCAGATAACGGGGTATGGACGAAAATCCCTGTATACAACCATCTGAAACAGCAAGTGAATTTGCATTAATATAGCTCAAAATATATTGGATGATTCTGCCACACCCATCACACCAACTCCCTACATGCCTGGCCCAATCTCCATGCCAATTTTGTCTAAAAGGGACACGTCACTGCTCAATGAACGCACATCTACCCTTGATATTGTGGAAGCTGTGAAACAGATATCCTCAGTTAAATAGGCAGACCCAAATAGATTTCCACAGGAATTCTACAAATAGCTCACCACCGCTGGCCCAATCGCTCTTATATTTGTTTGAAAACATCAGAAACCATGGGAGTTTCCCACCAGAATTAAGTGATGCTTATATAGTAAATATCCTGCAACCGGGTCACTCACATGAGAAGAGCAATCTATACTGGCCAATTTACCTGATTAATACAGAGGCAAAAATACGGGCAAAGCTATTGGTGATGCGTCTCACCACAGTTATAACTAACTTAAGGCACCATGACCAAGGTGACTTCAGGCCCCATTGGGTGACCTGACAGAGCTTCTATCTCACCTTTCATAATCTTTCATATACTTTCATTGGAGCATATGTTGAATGAATCCCTAACATTATTGAGCAGTATCTCTTCTGATTACCTTGTGATACTTCTGGAATACATGACTTCTTATCAGGCTTTCTAGATTACACTTGGACACTTTACACTGGAATCCAAGCCCACATTAGGGTGGGAGGGGCACTATCACATACCTTCTCTCTCTCTCTAGAAAAAGTGGTGTGAAAGGGATGCTGGCTTTACTCATTATTATTTGTACTTGCAATTGAGCCCTCACCACATAAGATATGACAATTTGAGCAGATGTCTGGGTTCTGATGGGCAGAGACCTAACAGCACGAAATATTGCTATGGGCTGATGATCTCCTTATCAACCTGAGTAATCATTAGCCTCTGGGCCCTCTGTAATGCAGATGCTAGAATTTTTTTTTCAACATTTAGGGTAGAAAGTAAACTGTTTTAAAATGAGCCTCTATCCTATATGCTCTGTGGAGGGCTATAGATCTTGGGTTAAAGTTAGTGGATCCATGTAAGCACACAGAGTATAATATTCCGCTGACTCCAACTTACTCAAGAATATAATCCCATAGTTAGAAGGCATCAGAATGGACACACAAACATTGATGACTCTCCCTTCATCAATGGTGGGAAAAATTGCACTGTTAAAATTTATTTCACGCATCACACTCCTGTATACACTCCAAAACGTCAGATTTACCCTCCCACATGGTTCCATGCATTCCTTAACATCCATACTGCGTTAATTTCTATGGAACAAGTGTCACTCCTGAGTCCCACTAGACAAATGCAACAATTAAAAGTATGATGGAGGCCTGGTGATGATTGATCGTCTGTTTTACCAAAATTCCCACACTTAATTGTTGTGAACTAATAGATTTATTTCACCCATATCAGATATAAAACAGATCCAGGATATGCAACCCAACTGTAGGCCATGGATGAAGACTGCCCATACCCTTAAGAAACATTCCCAGTATCAAATGTATTTCTCAGAATATGGAATGATTTGAATAAACAAATTGGATGAGCTGGAAAGTTGAGTGGGCAAACCCCACTGTGGATGGCCACTGCCTTTCTTGAGAGTACCTCCCATGAGGTTTTTACGGGGACTGGATTAACTGGGGATTTCAAAACTGGTAGATTTTGTGGTAGCGGGGAATGTTAAAATGCTATTCTGAAATCAAGGACACATTTGGACTACTCCAAGTCCAGTTTTACAGATATCTCCAACTTAGGCTTGCTAGTGTACCCTTTCTTTCACTCCATTCGGCAAGGAAAATGTCATTCTTGTGCAGAGGCCTGGTCATAAACTCCCCAGACACTTTCAGCAAGCTTAGGGAAACCGGAAGAAAGATATTGGCCATCTCGAAAATGAGAAATGGACTTTTGTACTGATGGCCCTGCTGGAAGCAGCTACTATGAATAGAATGCACTTAAGACAGATTAAGTAAGTACACCTAGTCTACCGAAAGCCTGAAAGACTATGATGCTTCTGGAGAAATCCTGGCCCAGCTTGTCTCAGATGCTGGCTGGAGGGGGGAGACTTTAAAAGCATGATCTGTCCCTGCCCAGTACTCAAGCCCTTAAAAATAGCATAAACTCTGGTGTATATGGGAAGAATACTATGTATATATAGCTTATGATTGAGGCCAATTAATTTCCCGATATAAATATTACCACCAACAAAGTGGTTGCACCAACACAAAAAGTTCTGATCTAGAACTATTTGTTAAGTAAAGACATGTCGATGCATATGATATCTGCCAATAATGCTGTAAAAACTCATATACTTCTGCTCTAGTATGATTCATGTTTATTGTTGTTTCATCTGCGTTCATTTGAAAACTCATTAAGAACAATTATGTAAAAAATTTATTTTCATTCGATAATGTAATAATTTCAATATATTAATATAAAATATATTTTTTCAAGCAATTTTTTTAAATTAAACCCATATTCACTAGCATTTTATTATTTTATAAATATTAAGCAAATTTCAGTAACGCTATTTATCTATTTAATTTTAATTAATATTAATTTTTATTTACATTTATAATGTCTTTTCTTGAGACAACAATATTCAGATAACTACCCCACTTGGGGAAGGGCATAAGAGAAATGTAGAGGTGACTTTTTCTGATTCTTCTGCCAGCTCCGGTGATGATAGTGATATTAGCACCGTTTCTCGTCCTGGTCCATCGAATCTTAATTATTCTCCAGCAAATTCTTTTTTAGAATCACGAGGGAGGGGGAGAGGCAAAACCAAAACTCGAGCACTGCTACCCAATCCACAGATACAGCATTGGAATTTCCAATCAGGGGAGAGGCAGACACGCCGGAAATTTTATCAGTGGGGACCCCCACAATAGTTGATATTGATAGTTCTAATATCAATACTATTCCTATCTTTAATATCTCCGAACATGTATTGTCCTCTGTGGAAATCTCCTTATTATCTAAGGGACTCAGTTTTGTCCCCACTGAGAAATCAAGTCTTTTTGACATCCAGCTAGAACTTTTACAGTTCTTTAGGAAGCATTGTATCAAAGCTTTCTTTCTTGGCAAGGACAGTAATATGACTGACAGTTTCTCTGGACTGAGGCCTCCTTCCACCTTTAATCCTCCTACTAATCAGGTCCCTATTGAATTGTTAGCCTTCGAATTAATGGTTCTCAATGATGTGGTTGCTTTGAATAGAAATTTTGAATACATCCCATACAATATTTCTTTAGTAGAACGACAAGCACTCACAACATTGAAATCCAACCAAGAGTTGGTTATAAAGCCGGCCGATAAGGGCGGGAGGATAGTGGTACAGTCTAAACTGATTACAAGAAAGAAATTAAATGTCAATTACGTAATCCTAACCACTACCTCCAGTTAAGCACTAGCCCTCTGGCTGATATACAACAAATGATTCTCTCAGTAACAACAGCAGCTAAGACTGATGGGTTCATTACCCAAAAGGAATTTACATTTCTGAATGCTAAGTCACCATGTATGCCTGTGTTGTATACACTTCCCAACGTCCATAAGAGTGTTTTATCTCCTCCAGACCGACCCATTGTCTCTGGATGTGGGTCGGTCCTGGAGCCTTTATGTAAATATATTGATGTATTTATTAGGGACTTTGCCTGTACCACTCACAGTTATGTGCGTGACAGTGCGGACATTATTTCCCAAATTGAGGACATGCAATTCTGTCCTGAGACTGAGTTGTTGGTGTGTATGGACCTTGAGTCCTTATACACCAACATTCCCCAGCGGGAGGGGATTGAAGTGATCCGTAAGGTTTTAGACACACAGGTTGCCCCAGTGACTGTACCAACTGACTTTATCATTGACCTTTTAACTATTTCTTAGATCTAAAATTTTTTGGGAGTTTGACGGACAATATTATTTACAGACTGAGGTTATATCTATGGGGGCTTCCTATGCCCCCAATTTTGCTATTTTGTTCGTTGACGATTTTGAGAAACATTTCATTTTTGACAGTAATAACAATCCTTATTTTGATAGCATTCGTCATTGGCGACGCTACATCGACAATGTTTTTTTTCATTTGGACTGGGACGAAAGACTTATTGGATAGGTTCATGATTTGGCTAAATTTGTGCTCTAATGATCTCAAATTTACGTCTAATTCTAGTAACTGTCATATTGACTTTTTAGACCTTACGATTTTTCCTCACAAAGGGAAGCTGTCCACAAAACTATTTATTAAGCCAACGGCTCGCAATACTCTTCTTGAGTATTCAAGTAACCATCCACGTGGGTTGAGGGACGGGCTTCCCTTTGCACAATTTTTACGGCTCAGAAGAAATTGCTGTTTTAAAGATGACTATTTTCGTGAGGCTGGTATTTTGTCCAATAAACTGTTACAATGTGGTTAAACTTATCAAGTGCTCAAGAAAACGGGCATGGTACAATCATCGGGATGCCTTGCTGATCCCCAAAATCAAAGCCCCCATGTCCAGAATTCCTTGTGTGACCACCTTTGGCACCCGAAGCAACCACATTTCCAACATTATCAGAAAACACTGGCCGCTGGTTGTGGCTACCGGTATCACGACAGAGCAGCCAATGTTTTCTTTTAAACGCGGCAAAAATCTTCGCAATCATCTAGTGTGAGCTGCCTTACCTAATGCTGAGAGTCCTACCTTAACATCTATGGGGGGACTAAATAAAATTGTTGGACACTATAAGTGTGGCGGATGCCTCATGTGTGTGTCTTGCCTGAATACTAAGCAATTTGTTCATGGTACCATCAAATATGATCTGCGTGAATTGTCTAATTGCAATACGACAAATGCAATTTGGTGTCCATGCGACCTGATTTATATCGGGCAAACGACACAGAAAATTAAGATACGACTAGGACAACACAAGTCGTATACGTTGTCAAACCGAAAATGCTCCCTTAGTGGCACACTACCACCAGCTGAATCATGCACCTGAAGATATGCGTTGGCAGGTCATTGAGGTAGTAAGATTGCCCAAAAGGGGTGGGAGCATTTCCAATATTCTGAATAGAACTGAATGTCGATGGATGCTCCGCTGTAATAGTATCAACCAAGGCCTTAATTCTATGGAAGAATGCCACTCAATTATAACTAGTTGAGTTTTTGTAATTTGGGTTCTGTTTAAACAGTGTAGCTATTTTGTAATTACTGTTGGCATATTCGATCTAATGCCTTTGCTATTGATCCATGTAACAGTATGACGTGATATGTTTGCTCTATTTATTTCCCTACTGTTTTGAGTATTTTGCTATACTGGCTATCTGGTAATGATATAGGAGCTTGGTATTACTGTGACCTTCTGTAACTAGACCTGTTCAAAAGAAAAAACATCTCTTTGCAGATTTTCTGCCTTTTTTCTTAATCCTTTGGTGATGGGTTTAATTTAATATTTTTGTGGTTTTCGGCTACACTATGTAAATGCCCAGGGCATGGAATGTTTTTAATGCATTCTGCACGGACACAGTTCCTGCTTTGCGGTGTTTTCTTTCCTAATGCGATTTGGGTAGTATTAACCATACCCGTCATCATGAATCCATATCTTTTCTTGATTATTTATATCAGGTAAGGTTGAGTCCTTTTCTGCACCCTTTTGAAATAGTAGTAAGCTATATTGGTCCCGGTAACATAAGCCTTTTGATTATAAAGATACTAGCAATCGTTGTTTTATATTTATTTTTATTTTTAATTTTTGATGGATATCTAACATGGCGCTTCTCATCTGTATCCTTTCCTGACTCAAAATGTCCGCCACGTGTGATTCACGTAGCCGTTTTCTATTTCTATCGGCCATGCTGCCTTCGTTGCATGATTGCCTCGTTGGAGCTTCAGACAGCGCGCATACTTGTATCGGTAAGCGACCCATAGTCATTAATAACCTTGATATATTGCACATTACTGTGTTTCATGGATATTCGTGGATGGTTCAAACGCTGTTTTTTGTTCACAACTTCAAATGTCTCCATTGATACATTTTTGATACGAGAACCACTGACCATACGGGGCTTTGTGGTTTATGTATAGCGTGTCGAACTTGGCTGGTTATGGTTATGAGTGTCGATAATGTTTTTTAAGTGCATTGCCGAACACGTTTTCCCATTTTCATTAGACACATCTAGACATAGCATCATCGTTGTGCTTTGTTGTATGTCACCTCATTATAAGCGCTCCATTCTTTTCTTTTTTGCCCTTCAATGGCGGTAATTTCGTTTTTATTAACCATCTTTTGAAAGTACAGTACAGCACTGTTAGTCCTCCTGTTATTTACATACAGATGAGGCATTAATGTGGCTGGTGTGATGACTTGCCAGCGACCTTCTTTGAGAGAGTAGTACAGCAATGTTAGTCCTCTTGTTATTTAAAGACAGATGAGACATGAATGTGGCTAGTGTGATGACCTGCCAGCGGGTATTCATGTGATTGGATATTTAGCCTAGTTTCTTTCTCCTTTGTGTTTTAGAGCTCTTCAATTGAGCAGATTGGTTGGCAAAATTATTGGCCACCTACCAAATTTTTCTCCGTGGAATACTTAGAAGGCAGTACCTACACGCCCCGATTCGAATTGGAGGATTTTGCTGCGGGATTTACTATTTGTAGTAAGTGCAGTATTTCTACCATTTATTCAAAGTACCATTTGGATACACTGGCGGTTTGTTATTTAATACACATCTGCCTTTCAATATATATTTGCCTTATCTTTAGGTTGTGGAAACTCTCCCTCCATGCCATTTAATTTTTGACTGGCCTGTTTTATATTCAGGTGATTATGATTATTTTTCTATTTTAGGTGGTAGTTGGTATCACAAGTGGTGTGGTGCAGGTTCTTTCTGAATCTTATCTTTATTTACCTTCACTTGGTGGCCCCTTCTCCTAGTTTTTTCCTTTGAAGAAGCCTACTCCATATATGCATTGTAATTTTATGAATTTTATTACACAGAAACTGTACGCTCAAAAGTACTTGTTGTCCTGAAGATGACCACACAATTAACCAGCGGTTGAAATGCCGTCAACGCTATTTGTGGCTATAACTTGTGAAAGGACATATCATTTATTTTGCTGTTCCTTTCGGTACCTTCTATATCTGTTTGTCAGCCACTTGTTTGGCATTTGAATTGTTTCGTTTTTGTTTTGCCAACCCCTTTTTGAGCGTGATTGTTCTCTTTAGGAACGTCTTTTAAAAAGTATATCTTTAATAAATTACACTTGATTATGTAAATCTATTAATGTGGGTGTATAGGCTTCTTCATTTTTTATCTTTAATTTTCTATTTTTAACGATTTATTGTTTATTGTTTAATTGTTGATATTGTTTAATTTTTGATTTCATAATTTTTCACCTGAACCAATTGTTGGGTGTAATAATTTTCTTGAGAAAAGTCCATTTTTATTTTTAAGTTATAAAAAGTTTGAATTTAAAAGTAATATGAATGTTTAACACTAAAACGTATACAAAAATCACTCCCGCACACACATATTGATATTGTTACTTTGTAAGTTTATAATAATTCCTTTAAAAGTCCAAATTATTTAATTATTTTAACAATAGTATAGTGTATTATTGTATGCCCCTTCCTCAATCATTTTCTACGGGAGTATGTTGCATTGCCTGTGAGTGGCCATGTGCAGTGTTTGACTTACTCCAAGGATGGACTTGTTTTGTGGCCTGTTGTAATGTAGTATCTTTGGATGTGTAGTTTGTGGATAGCAATGGACTTACTCTTTTGTGGGTGGGTTCTTGTGTTAACATGTTCCTTCCAAACTCCTTCTGTTTTCCAGGAAATACTATCTATTTTCCAGTCACTTCCTTTGGTCCCTCCCAAATTACAGAACCCCATATTTACTTGTGCATTGGTATCCACTACATATCTCTGTACACAAAGGACAAGAGAGGTGATGTCAGAGATCTCTAAATGTAGCTTGGTGAATAGAATTGTGTAGTGAATGAATGTTATTATTAGAGTAGTACTTCATGTTCTGGAAAATGCAGTTTGCGACTAGGTCTCTTCTTTGACACTTTGGTCCCATGGATTTCTGTTTTTCAAACTCCTCAAGTAACAATTTATATAGATGTGCATATTTAGGGTGAGGAAGATGTGACCTAAAGTGTGCTGGAGTTAATGAATATTAATTCTGGCTTGAACTGTAAATATAGGACAGAAATCCAGGTGTGAAAAAAGTGGCTGTTGCTTACAGGGGAGAGTCTATGAGTACTAGGAAGCAGCATTTGTAGTGGTCAACAATTCTTAAGATGCTATAAAGAAATTTGTGAATTTACAAAAAGACAACTGATACAATATAGTATCATAGCATTTAACCCCTTTTGTGTATAACACAAGTAGCAGTAGTCATTTGCAAGTCAAAACATTCAATGCAACCATATGTATGCAGGTAAAGTATTTAGTAGTACAGTTGCCGTCCTCATCAGTTCTGTCTGTAATCAGGAATCCCAAAAAATGTGCCTGTGTGTCACCTGGGTAAGAGGCTGATGGCAAAAATTCCATACAGGTTTCTCATTTCTATTTGCAGTAGGTCAATCCAACTAGCTATTGCTTTTTTGTTGGGGCCTATCATCTCCACCACTCATTTTTCTAGCATTAGTGCGAGGGCAGTGAATTTCCTACTGGTGCTGTGTGTTTCCTTTTCCCAGCCCACAAAATGCCATTTGCAGTGTTACTTCAATAGGCAGGGCAATTAATGCGCCAAAAGCTACCTGTACACTCCCAAGCAAAATGCAGGAAACCACCTCATGTGCCCCACATCTATCACATTTGTTGTCCTCCATCTGTCCCCACCTTTGTACCAGTTGCAGATTGTACCATAAGCAGTGTATATATTGGAAGTATATCAATCTGAGTCGACTGCTTCGTAGAAGTTCCGCTGTTTCGGAAGCAGTAATACTCCCAGACTTCATCTGTAATAGAAAGACCTCCTCCAACCTTGCTCTGGCAGTAACTGCTTGGCCAGCCATTGTCTTCTGCATTTCAAAATATATATATATATATTTGGAATATCTTTGGCGTCGGTTGATGAATCTTCGAGAAATTTTCCAAACTAATTATCAGCTCTGGTCCGCTCCTATCATGAAAGTTTTGGGATGATTCATGTAGTGGGGGGCAAGAAAAAAGGGGGGTCTCAAAACGTGTTTTCCCCATGCCATTTTATAGGACCTTTTGACGTAGCTACATCCCGAAGTGCTGAACGGATTTACGCCAAATTTGGCAAAGAGGTAGTCCTCAGTTCAGACTCGTGCCTTTTGCTTAAATGGTGTCAATCTGTTCAGTAGTTCCTGAGAAAATGATAGTTAAAATCATTTATATATCTATGGCTGCGGTCGATCCGTGCACCCTGAGCGCAGGATGAACGCACCGTAAGCGCATCCTTCCGATCACTCGCTGAATTCTAATTGGCAGTTAAGTGGTTGTCAAAACTAGGAACTGTTGGCAGTCATTTTGTGCCTCGGTAGAAGCGAGGCTGAAGAAGTTAGTGAAACAAGTGTGCAAAATGTTTAAAGGGGCAGGTAGAAATATCCTGATCCTCTACACCTGTTTAGGGGACCCCTAGGGCTCAAAATTCAATTTATTTATTTTTTAAGCCCAGCAGGTGCGCGCAGGGGGGCAGAATCCCAGGGGAAAATTTTAAAAATGTATGGGGGGCCTAGAGGGGCTCCCTAGCCCAGGGGACTGCCACCCCTCAGGTTATAGAATAAATGGTTTGGGGGGCTCCAATGCCCCCCTGCAAAATTAGAGGTGGGGCGCCTCAACGACCCCCCCAACTCCAGGGACCACCACCCGCTCGGGCTTTCTGTATTGTGGGAGGGGGCTGCCTGGCCCCCCTCCTGGATCTCTCGAGGGCCCTGGGGACCACCCCCCCCAGGGCCAGCTCCTGCAGTGTCCCGGGGTGCCAACCCCCGGGACACTGCTGTTTGCTATGAGAGGGCCGGAGTCTTGCGGCTCCCGCCCTCCCATTGCAAACTTAGGGGCCGATTATGATCGCAGACGGACTTGAGTCCGTCCGCAACCACTGAGGAGGAGGGACCCGCCTCTATCTTTAACATTGCGGCAGGTGCTGCTTGAAGCAGCACCCGCCGCAATGTTAAAAATGAAAGCAGTGCATTTGCATGCACAAAGCGGCAGGCACCGCGCGGTGCCTGCCGCTTCATGCACTCAAAGGAAGGGGGGTACCATAGGTACCCCCCATGTGCACCACCCACCCCCCTTCACCCCTGGGGGCCCGCAACGGGCCCCCAAACAAAAGTCCGTATGCCTTTGGAAAGGCATAGAAAAGCAGACATCCTAATATGCCTGGCGGTGTCTGATAGACACCGCCAGACATGTTAGAGCTTTTCCGCCGCGGTCGGAAGGCGACCAAGGCGGAAAAGCAGCGGACGGTCTTGCTGACCCCCCAGCCATCCTAATCTGGCGGGGGGTCTTTGAAGGCTCCGCAGCGGTTTTTCTGAATCCTCCGGGCCGGCGGACACTTCCGCCGGCCCAGAGGATGCGGAAAAACTGCAATCATAATCGGCCCCTAAGTTTGGATTTTGAAAGAAAGAGCAGGGAAATCTGTTCTCTCTTTCAAAATCCAAACCAGATTGCTTTTCCACATGGGGAGCTGCATGTTAGCAGCTCCCCATGTGGAAAAGCAATGCTGTCTCCCAAACGCGTAGAAGTTGTGCACCAAATGCGCTGGAGTCGTGCACCCTACAGATTATGAGTCGTGATTCCAACGTGTGCACACCAGGGGGCTGTACTGAGTGCCACGCTACCTCTAATTTTACCGTAAAAAAATAGCCCCTATCAGTAATTTCTAATATCCTCGGGGACCCCATCCCCTGGGGCTTATGAAAAATGTTGGGGACCTTGGGGGGAGCCCCAATGCCCCCACGGTCCCACCGGCTCCCTGCGTCCTTCGGGAGCCAGCATTGCTTTTCCACATGGGGAGCTGCTAACATGCATGTGGAAAAGCAATCTGGTTTGGATTTTATTTATTAAGGGAAAATTCAGTAGTCAAAAAACATTACCCCCAGTGCAGCCTGTCCGGACCACGCATCGTAATGCTATTACAACAAAACTTTTACATCGTATATTCCATTACAACGCATGTTATTACAATGCATGACATTACAGCACTTATTCAATTACAAGGCATGCCATTACAAGACAATTCTTTTTTTTATGAAAATAAGCACTTGCTTTAAAAAATAATACATAGTTATTTTAAATACTTGATAATTAAATGAGAGTATTTCTTGCATGGGATGCTGGGAAAATAGGGGTTTGGGGTGGGGTAATGTATTAAAATCAAGACAAGAACTGTAACGAAATATTATAAATATTAGATAAATAAATGTAAGAAAACACGGATTAATTAAATTATACAAATTAATACTAGGGTATGAATTAAAATATTCAAAGAATAAAGAAGAGTATCTCTGGCACGGGATGCAGGGAAAATAGGGGTTTTGGGTGGGGTCGTGTATTAAAATGTAGGCAGGAACTATAAATAAAGATTATAAATATTAGTTACAGAAATGTATGAAAACACTGATTAATGGAATTAAATAAATGAAACTCGAGTATGAATTAGAATACTTGAAGATTAATAGAGAGTATCTCTGGCACGGGATGCAGTGAAAATAGGCGTTTAGGGTGGTGAAGAGTAAGAGCTAGAAAAAAAGGCAGTTAATAGAATAATCAGTCGAAAAAAACATGGGGAATGAATGTAAATACTCGTATTAAAAAAGAGAGTAGCCTATAGAAATGCTTTTTTAAGAAAAACGAGTTTAAATAAGCATTTTGGAAATTATTCGAAAGTTAAAAAGTATGGAAAGAGTCACGTTTACATAAACACATGACGTACTAAAACAGTGGAAATGAGAGCACCTGTCAACTGAAAAACTTGAGTTAAAAGAGGGAGGAGCAATAAATGGATCCCATAGAGTGTTAACTAACCAAAAAGTATATAAACCACACCCGTGGGATGATTAGTTTTGTTTCAGAGAATCAATACAGGTGAAGAAACTACGAGGAAGGAAATGATACAGGGCTGTGGAAGCATCTTGAGATTATCTTTCATTTCCTCAGAGGGAACATATTGTTAATGCATATTTGAAAATACATAAAACATTATGTCCCCTCCAGAGGAGTTGGATGAATTACGACGCAGTAAGGAAAGAATATCGAAGAGAGGTAAATTATGTGAAAGGGCATATGTTTGATATTTTTAAAAAAGAAAGCAAAAATATTTAAATGATTATAGAATGTAGTATGTTTAAGTTTAAATGGAATATAATAACGAGTTGACGAAAGAACCATTACAAGAAATATAGGTGAATTAAGGAATTACTTCGTGCAAGGTAATGATTCGGAGCGATGGTATCATCTTGAGTTTACCTTTCATTTCCACAGAGGGAACATATTGTTAATGTATAATTTAATTTACATTCAACTTTATGATCCCTCAAGTGGAGTTGGAAGACTATCAACAGAGGATTTGAAAGAATAATAAATAATATTTTTTAAGAATGCAAGCATATTATAATGATTGAAAAATGTTCTATAAATACACTATCGACACTAAAAGGAAATACTTTGGAATAAAGGAGAATACTCTTTATCTTCTAGAGTGAAAATGGGTTAAAAGTAATTATATTGAAAAATGCTTTTACCAATTTTCATTCGTAAAGAACAGGAGGATTATCTTCACAAGCACTTTTTATGAAAAAAATAATATAATATTGCCTTCAAATGTTAATTATTAATGATTTTATTTTTTTAAATATGATTGTTAAATGTAATAATTAAATGAAATGTACATAAGAAAAGAAAGATGAAGTAGTGAGGGAGTGTTTGTCCTAGCAATTCTATTCTACTTTATCTGAAAGTAAAAAAAACCCAATCATTTCAATAAAGATGACAGGGCAACACTTATATAATGTTAACATAAGGAATGAGTGCTTATGATAAAATTAAGAAACATGTGGTCCAACACGTAAAACCAATGAATGAAAAAAAGATTTTGCAACTCACCCATGTGATGATTTAAAAAGACTCAATAAAAATATTTGGAAAACTTGTACATTTTTCTTTCAAGGATGGTTTGAAGAATTATACATGTAATGAAAGGACACAGTACTCCATGCTAGAGGAGAACAGTCAGCACAATTATGATAAAATAGAAATTAGAAAAATATTTCTAAATACCTTCACAGTCAACAAACTCGTAAGCAGAGTAGACAGTATGAGTTAAAAACACCCTACCACAACTTGATTTTTGAAAAGCATTGTAAAATAAAATGCTTTGCACATGGTGAGGGTATCATAACGTCACATATAAATAACAAGCCAATCAACATTAGGCTCAGGAAGCTACAGTTAAGCACACTACAACCAATCAAATGTTTTTAAAAATCTGCCTAAGGGAAGGGATTGGTCGGAAATACGTCTTCTTACTCTGCTTCACAACCAATGAAAAAGACTAACAGAATGTTTCTGTTTTTAAGCTAATCCGATGACCTTGCAAACACACGCAGGGGGAGGAAATTGTTGCTTACAATAAATAATAACAAAAAAAGAAGGGTAGTTTAAAAGAACGCATTGAAATAAAACACACACGTGTTTGATTGAATAAAGTTTCTGTGGTGAAGTATAATCAGACACGGCGTTAACATTATCGCTGCGTTAGCAATCAATCACGTGGCTCACGTTTCACCACTGTCTGGCGCTACATACTTCACTTGCAAAGTTAAAAAGAACATGTGCGACATTTGCATAACAAGTGTAGTGTGATGTGAATTATTGAGGATGAATTGCTTTAGAAAGACCCCAAAAGGATTCTTGCAGAATACGAATGCAATTATCAGCCAGACCACATATAATGGTTATCCAGGCTCTCAAGGCTAAACACGTCAGAAATCGTCTCTCGCCACTTTCAATTAGTCCACCTTGACCGTGAAAGTGCGTGTCTGCTTCAGCTTTAACTCCTTTCTTTTTCATAGTAATTGTTACTCATACACTATCCAGCAAATACCCCACAGATGCACCCCCCTGATTTAAGAATAGAAATTTGTACTCATACACTATCCAGCACTAACACTACAAATGCACCTCCCTGGAGTTAGACTAGTAATTGTTACCAACACACTATCCTGCACTTACCCTACATATGCACCCCCATGGAGTTAGAATAGTAATTGTCACCAACACACTATCCGGCACTTACCATACAGATGCACCCCCTGGAGTTAGAATAGTAATTGTTACCCCTACAGTATCCTGCACTTACCCTACAGATGCACACCACTGGAGTTAGAATAGTAATTGTTACCCCTACACTAACCTGCACTTACCCTACAGATGCACCCCCTGAGGTTAGATTAGTAATTCTTACACCTACACTCTCCAGTACTTATTGACCTTAAAATAGAAATTGGTACTCCCACAAGCACATATTTAAAATACGCACACCCTTATCGTTTTTGAAAATGCAAAACTGTTTTTTGATTAGAAATTCTTTAATAATGAATGGAAATCAAAATAAATATTTATGTTTAAAAAATATTTTATACAAATAAGTATTACATTGATATCATTTAAAACAAATATCGTTTTTAATTAAGTCAAAGATAAAGTTAATGATTAAAAAAACAAATTTGGTCCGTTTCTTTTTTTGATTTATAGTGACGTTCAACATGAAGGCAGCCATTTTGTGTTGCGAGGAAGGACAAAGCAGAAGCAAGGTAGAGGCGCTCAAAGGTTTAAAACGTGTTAATAGTTATTATATGTTCTGCAAGAGTGACATTTATTGGAAGGAGAGAAGAGGGAGGTTTATAGATGTAAATAGCTTATTGCAAACTTAAAAACGTAGCATGTCTAAGTCATATTGCCAGTGTATGCCTAAGTCGGGTCACATGCTTAGATATAACGAAGATACAAAGAATGCATTTGCAAAGTATATTTTTAGTGGATTTAAAAGAAAAAGACTAGAGTAAAGTATAGTTGCAGAGAACGGTGACCCGAGCTAAAAGCTCATATATATTTGGCATAGTAATGATTTTCGTTGTAAAATTTTGCGTTGTAACAGTATAAGCATTGTAAAAAATGCATTGTAATGGCATGCGTTGTAATAGCATGCGTTATATCGTCATACATCAGATAGCCAAAACAATGCAACTTTTACATTTATGAGAAATTCAGGTTTCCAATGAAGAAAAAGTGAGGTTCAAATTGTGACCTGTGCTGTCTGCAGTGTAGATTGCCATTAAGTGTGCCTTTGCACTTGCAGCGTGAATTTTATTATTCAACTAAATTTATAATTTTGAAGGAAGCATACTAAAGGGATATTGTATAGGTTTGATAAGTATTATACTTAGTTTCATATTGTACTCTGCAAATAATGAATCAAGAGTCTATTTAATTGTGAGCTCTGATGACCGCAGTGTAGGCAGGAGGCAGCGGTTAGCAAGAGCCCACGGCCACTTTGTGTTGAGTAGAGCTGCACAGTATTGGTAATTTAGCGTGTGTGCAACCAGCAGTGATAAGTGGTACACAGAGTTAGTGGCACCTGAAGCAACAATGCTATGAAGAATTTGTTTACTTATTTTAACAAAATCTGAATAAATACAGTATAATTGTCTCTGCCATAAATGAATCAAGGCTGAATTCCCTACTGTCTGTAGTGTAGATGCAAAGCTGAATTCAAGTTGTGAACCCTGCTGTCCGCAGTGTAGATTGAAGGCAGTAGCTGACACAGACATGGAGGAATGCTTTTTGTCACTTATTTAAACAAAATCTGAAGACATACTAGAATTGTCTCTGCAGTAAATAAATTGAGGCTGAATTTCCTACTGTTCTTACTTTAACAAAATCTGAGGACATAGTACAATGATCTTTGCTTTAAGTAAATCAAGACTGATTTCAATGTTGTCTGTAGTGCTTAAGCGCTACTGTTATCAAGTTGTGAACTCTACTGACCGCACTGTAGATTGAAGGCAGGAGTCACCACAGATACCGACGAAGAATTTTTATCACTTATTTTAACAAAGTCTGAGGACATAGAGTAGAATTGTCTCTGCTTTACACAAATGAAGTATAACTTCAATGCTGTGTGTGGTGTAGATCCAAAGCTGAATTCAAGTTGTGAACCCTGCTGTTCGCAGTGTAGATCGAAGGCAGTAGTCGATACAGACATAAGTCTGCGGTGCTGTTGCGCTGAGTTTGCAATCGGCCTGTATCGAGGAGGCACGTGGTCATGGCAGCAGCCACGTGGCAGCGTGAGGACCTTCGCTGTGGCAGAGTCTTTTCTTTTTGCAGAAGTGAACCACGCCCAAGACGTAGGCTAATTATTTATACTCTTACGCTGGAGTTGTGTACGTTGGATCAGCCCACTCTACTTCTGCTTCAAGTGGGGAGACAACACAGCAACATGACTGAGATATTCCCCAGAGTCTGAGATAATATGGTTGCTTCCACTATGCAGTATACACGTATCAATGGTATATCTACACATGGAAAACTTTTTAGTTTCTATAGTGAGTTGTGTACAGCATATCACCGGTAGTCTGGGCATTGTTTAAATTATTGTTGATGTGCAAGTTCCTTCCCTTATACATAGTTGATTACCACGTCTCTGAACAGTGAGCTAGTGTGCTGTTGAGGGGATATATTATCGTGGGAAGGTCCATTGTCCTGTTTTGCGCTGCCTCTGAGGCAGTAGAGGGAGCGGGGTGAGGAAGGATGGTTGTAGTGCTAGTGACGCTGGCTATTGTGATTTTGTTGGGTGTTGGAAGTGTATAATTAGTACCTCCATCACTTATTGCTCTTTAAATATGGGTATGAGTTTGATGTAATTCACGCAGTACATAGTTGACGTCCTTACACTAGTTAAATGTTGATGTTAATTTGTTAGTGGTAAGTGAAACTATTGTTGTTTTTTTAAGTAGCATTGCAGATTTGGTTTTTTGTTGAAAATATGGGGAAGTTGTCAACATTATAAATAGGAATTGTCATTTAAAAAACCTTTGAAATTCAATGAAAAAAACATAGGTTGCAGGCAGGTTATAGTTAGGAATTATCATTTAAAAAAACCTTTGAAATTCACTGAAAAAAACATGGGTTTCAAGCAGGTTATAGTTAGGAATTATTATTTAAAAAACCTTAGAAATTCACAGAAAAAACCATAGGATTTAGGGGTGTTATAGTTAGCTGGACATTTCACTCATACAAAACCATAGAAATTCCTCCGTTATAGTTAGTTCTGCTAACTATAATTCGCGCGCCCGCAATGCACTGATGATGATGTCACATATTACATCATTAATGACATGGTCAGTGACAGACCAATGCGCTTTGATCCAGGTAGATCTCTTTTGGGTCATCCAGATAGTCTTAGATCATCTTCTGAATGGTTGAATGGTCATTAGTGCTGCCACTTGCTCGACCTCTGTTGTCTCTGCCTCTGAGCTGGACTTAAGCCCTTACACTTGAAACCTAGCCATTGCAGAGATTGGGTCAGATTTTTCCATTACTGGTGATGAAGGTGATGATGGTGAAGCCCTTTCTGGAGGTTGAAGGCCGCACACCTATACTTCTACCTGGGCTTCTAACTTCCAACCATTCTTCTTCATGGTCGCTCACTTGTATTGCGAAACAACACCCTTCTGAAAAAGGAATGAAAGTGGACAGAATGTTTTCTACTGTGAATCAAGTATTGTGGCATATATGTACTCTTTGGATGTCACAATCTATTTCTGCAGCCTTGTATCAACAGTCATCTGAAGGATTAAGCTCTGAACAGACTCATACGCATATTCATTCACAACAGTGAAACTTTGCAACACCTATTCCAACTGGTCCTGTAGCTGATGCAACAACAGGATTGCTTGGCTCACCAGACTGTCCTCTTTGCCGACTTCCCATGTGAAAGCCTCAAAAGGAATTATATTTGTGTAAGGCATTAGACTAGCCCCATTTGTCCATCTCCAAGGTCATGGTTTTTCCAGTTGCATCCCCTTCTCTTTGAAGAACGTAGTTGGTGATTGGTCTATACTTCTCAAATAGACATTGCAACATGTAGTGGGTCGAGTTTCAATGTGTTGGCGCCTCCTATATGAGGGCTTATGACCTTTTAAGCTGAAAGATCCTCAACTGCTCCCAGCCTTTAAAAGAATGACTAAAATGAGAACAGATTCTTTGGCAGGTGGCCAGTATGTTGCTGACTAACTATGTCTTCTTATTTGAGAAAGTCCTGCACAATTAGGTTGATGCAATGTTTCAAACACAGGACCCTGAAATAGCCAACATCTTCCATGGCCTTGACTATATTACTGTCATTGTCAATGGCAACAAATCCAATTCTGACACCTCTGGGCCAAAGTCATTGAAACACCTTGCTATTAAAGCCTTCCAAGATGTTTGCGGCTCTATGGGATTTCTCTGTGGCAAATATCGCTACTGTTGCATGCCGTCAATACAATTACAAATACAATTATATCTTTCTACATTTCTGAGACCTGCAGATAGCTCTTGCCTAACCTCTACAAAAGAGATCCAGTGTGCAGTGATAAACATGTAATCAGTTGCTTGACAACTAGTTCACATGTATGTCATCGGGAGGATTGTGTGAACACTGGAATCCCAACTGTGGCAAAATATGTGGGAACCTTCCATTTCTGGCAGATGGCCATCACAAATTCCAAGAATCAGACTCTTTTTACAAAAAGAAAAAGTGAGGAGGTCGAGTGCTTACATTTTAGCCAGCTTCCCATTGAAACAAACTTGTGGCCGCATTCGTAAGGCCTCTCATGCCTAAACATGCCCGTAAAAGTAGATTACGTTTTTTTCTTTTGTGGTGCCACTGACACAGGAGACTTAGGGAGAGACTTGCTAATGAGGACAGACTTCATTTCTGAGTTATTAGTTGCCTCATGGGAGCCTCCTAGACCCGCTGCACTCTTATTTTGTTCTGGCAATTTGCTCGTGAGCTTGGATTTGAAAGATATTTTCTGCTGATTGTGGTTACCCATGGCAACAATGGGGCATTATAGCCCTGCCAGAGGCAGGACAATATCCACAGTGCCATGCTCAGGGTGTTACCTATTGGGGAGTGGGGCAATGCTCCCTAACCGCAGGAAGCTCTGTGGTGCTCATGTATGCCAAAGTGCTCACTGATCAATAATGTAGGAAGGTAAGCACCCCCTTTTTTGGCCTTAACTGTAGGACTGGACCAGTGTCCACAATTTTGTGGAGCAGCTCACCACTGTATTCTGCTCACAAGTCCATGGCTGGTATCTATTTGCAAGGACCCACCACCCTGTAGATTAGCACACAAGCAGACCCGTAGTCCAACCGTGTCTCACCTCAGTTATGGGCGCACAGGGCCATCAGTTTGCATTTGGTACACATCATTCTCTCCAACTAGATTACTGCAGCTTTAGTATCAGTGATATCAGCGTTTACAGGGGCCCACACCACCCACTCATGTAGTCACTTTTTAATGGTTATCTAGGCCTGTCTTACCATGTCACCTGCATCCTCAGCCCTGTCCTCGCTTGGTGGTGCATGCCCACATCCATCAAGAGGCTAGCCCATGGCTTAGGGGCACCCACTGTCAGTCCCAACCATGAGGGTCTCAGTCAGCACCCCACACAAGTATCTTTTCTGGCATGGAGCTCTGGAGCCTGTGCTGGCTAGAGGCTGACTACAGCTGTGCGCATACCATATCTTACTCTCCTGCAAACATAGTCGGTTAAAATCCTCTCATCTCTGCAAAAGATCTGCTATAGTTGGAATAACATATATAGTGATCAGCAATTCAATTTAGGAAACAGTTTTTTGCTGCTTGGTTTCGGAAAGACATTCTGCTGATGCAGCCGTCTTCCAATGCTGGCCAAAAAGCTAATTTATTGTTACTGCAGTACATTTCCATTAGTGTCTGATGTTAATTATACTGGACAATGTTTAGGTTCTTTGAGACCTGAAAGATAATTTGCTTCAAGACTCCACATTGTCTTTTACAAGTAGAAAAACATTTCCTGCATCATTTCTCGTAATAATGATTGTGGTGAAGAATGTGAAAAGGCATGAGATTTATTCCTCTTTTAAAATGTAAATATTCAGGGGATAATGCACAACACTGAGTGCTCTGGTAGTGAAGAGAATTAATGCCTGCCAGGATCAGTAAATACTGATATAATCAGACTTTGAAAATGACACACATTTATTTCTATCAAAATGATCTCCTTTAATTTTGTTAACCAAGAGCATCAAACAAAAACATCATACATTTTAAGCATTAGTATACATTTTTACTTTAAAAAAATGGTTCTGGCAGTCGAACAATATTTGTAATATATTAATAAGACTCTGAGTGGCATTTTGCAATATAAAGAAAGTATATATCAATTGTAATTACATGTCTGTTCAACGTTTAACAAACTCGTATTTATAGTTTAGTAGATTGGGTGCTTTGCCTCAACTGTGACAGAGTCCCCTGCCCACCACACCCTGGGTTTGGTCTCCTCATTTATAGCTAGGCAAACCTTAAGTATTCTATCAATGGAGCCCTCATTGGCTCCTTCATTTGAAACTTCCTAGGATGGCCCACTGAAGTAGGGGTAGTCAGAGGAAGGACATTATGTTATGTTATGTTAATTGAATTTGTTGAGCGCATCGGTTACCCTGGGGTGTCCTGGCGCTATATACTGCCTAGCCGTAGTGGGGAGAGGATCATTGGGTAAACAGCCATGTCTTCAGCCCCTTCCTGAAAAGAAAGAGATCCGGGCATTCCTCGGATGGAATGACAGATCATTCCAAGCCTTAGATGTACATACAATAAAACTCCTGCCTCCCCAAGTGGTCTTTTTAACCATGGGGATTAGGCCCTTTTTTGCTCCCGTCGATCGAAGGGTCCTAACTGGAGCATACCACTTGAACTTATTCTTCAGGTGGTCAGGGCCTATACCATTAAGAGCCATAAAAGCCGTACATAAGGCCTTAAAGTGAACCTTTTGCTTCACTAGAAGACAGTGTAGCCTGGTTAGCTCTTTTTTCACTGAAACGAATTTGGGAGTACCAGACAGCAGCCTGGCTGCTACATTTTGCGCTATCTGAAGCCTATTGATGACTTGTTTTTGGACATTCAGATAGAGACCATTGCAGTAGTCCAGTCTTGCCACAACGGGTAACGTGAACACTGTCCTGAAATTACCTTCTGAAAGATAAGGTATAATTTTCCTTAAAATTCGTAGTATCAGGAAACGAGCAGAGACCACAGCACTGATGTGATTGCTAAATGTCAATCTACTATCAACTGTTACTCCCAGACTCTTGGCAATCAGTGTCGGTAAAGGGCAGTTGCTCAAATCTGCTGCCCACCAATTGGGTTTCCAAACATGGGGGTTATTTCCGAAAACAATGATCTCGGTTTAGGTGGAATTTAATTTCAAACAGTTCAAAGCCATCCACCCAGCTATCTCCTTCATACAATTATGAACGCGACCTTCCGTTTCTTTTTCCTTGCCGTCATTAAATGATAACACTATTCGTGTGTGATCGGTGTATGAGGTAAGCTGAAAACCATACGATTTTATACAGCCAGCCAGCGATATCATATAAATATTGAAAAGTGTGGGGCGCTCTTAACTCTATTTAAGGTGGACAGTAATATGTTTTTATTTTCCTGTCCATCATCACCAAGAAAAATCTTGACAAGGGAAAAAAACAAAAATTACCTTCATACCTTGGGAGATCATTCGTTTTTTGTCTTTCAAAACAAGTTCCCAGTTTGGGAGTTTGTTTTTGAAAAACAGAGCCAATAGTTTGGTTAACGGTCGTCAAAACCAACAATAGTTGTACACTAATCATTTAGTACATTAGAAGGAACTACCATGAAAGTAGTTCCTTTAAATGTGCAGAGATGACCGTGACCTGGAGGGCATCTCTAGATTATGGTGGGAGGACTTCCGTTGCAATGGAGTAGTCAATGCCTGCTGCCATTCTGACTGACACTGCTCTTTCGGACAAACTTGAAATCAGGAGTATCCTTTCCATAAACAGCAAAGATCTACTTAAAAACTTATACCACATAATACTATGTTTATTTGTATCCCTTCAACGCACAGCAGCCATTTACCTGGCAGGCACAAATTATATTGGTTAGCAGGCTTTGGTGAACATGCTTGGCAACGCAGGCTTTGCTGACCATAGTTAACTCAGAATGTCCAAATAAAAACTTTAGAAACTGTCAAATTGCTTGCATCCTTTGGCAGTAAGCTTAAAAATGTGCTAGGAAAATGTATTAATCCATAAAGTCCAGCCAGCTACCTACAGCAGAAATCTGAAGCAGGTTCCCTTCAATCTGGGTACTATATGAGGAGGAGCAGATGTAGGAGATATTGATGTTCAATTTATTAAAATGCCATAGGTAGTAGTGCAACAGGGAATACATATCTATGACTTCAATAAAAGGTTGTGATCTCCCACCAATATACTCTATCATTTTACTTTTGTGCATTCTTTGTTGCAAATATTAATAGAAGGCTGTGAGTTAATATGCTCACTTTGCATCTTTATATTTCACAGCTAGGATTATTTTCGATGCGTAAATTATTTGTCAGTGCTAAAAAGGTACTTTTTGAGGTTCTTCAGCAATACCAAGTGTACAGTTCTCAACTGTGACATTCAATTTTATAAAACAAAATGTTATAAAATTCCTGAACATGGAGTTTGCGTGCCACTGTGTCACTCTTACTTTTAATATTTTCTTGCTTCAACATCTATTTGTTGGTGCTGCAATATATGTGTACTTTGAGGGATAATGTCCACATTACATCTGTAATAGCACAACTCAGTCCGGTGTTCAAAAATCTAACCTACGAGGGTCTGCAATCACAGATTTGTAGCTGTTTACTCTAGGAAAGTGCCCCTTTTTGCATGGTTGTCCACACTGTTTGCCAAAATGTTGATGTACTTTGACTGAGTGTGTCCAAGGTTCCTGCCAACCAAGTACCCAGGTACTATGTTCTTTCTCAAAACTGTACTGATGCAAAACCCATTTGGCACTCCTTGGCCACATGAAATGTCCTTTTAACTGTGACATAGGTACCAAGGGCACTTTGGCCAGGGAAGGACTCTGAGGGCTGCAGCACGTATTGTGCCACCCTAGGAGGCCCTGTACATTTACACGCACACACTGCCCTTGCAGGCTGCGTTATGGTGCAGAACAGAGTGAAGAGTTGACTTGGCACACATCCCTGTGTGCCATGCCTACACGCCACTGCACTGGCATAGGTAAGCCACCCCTCTAGCTGGGTACACTATACCTGTAGCGAGGGTACAGGTGTATGAGTCCTGTACCCCTACAGTGTCTAGGCCAATTTTTAGAGAATGTGCAGTAATGCCATTAAGAGTATATGGTGCTGGGAGTTTGTCATTACAAATTCCACAACACCATGATGGCTTTACTGAAAACTGGGAAGTTTGGTATCACATTTATCAGCACATTAAACCCACACTGATGTCAGTGTGGGTATTAATTAAACAGGGCATCTTAGAGGTGCCCCCTGAAAAACAACCTAACTCCAGGGTCCTGGCTGAGTGGCTGCTTGTCACTGTCACCATCAGACATGTTTCTGGACCCCTGAGTCGAGAGCCTGTCGCTCTCGGGGTTCTGAAACAATGCACATACTGGGATGAAGTGCCAAGCCTCCTACCCCAGGATGGGCAAGGTCCATGAAGGGGAAACCTCAAAGGCTCGCCACCTTGGCGAGCTACCCCACCTATTTGCTGCTCCCAGCAACTGGCTTCCACCGGTTTTGACCCCCACCTTGGGTGGTAGAAGCAGCAGGAAAACCAAGTTAGGAGAAGAGGTGTGCCCATCTTTGCCAACCCCACACCTCAGGTGGGGGAGGCGAGGTGAAGCACAACTCTCAGTCCCCGCCATCTTACAGATGGGGAGACCCAGCCAACCAGAGTAAGGCTTATGCCCCCCTCCAACTGGAGGGTGGAAAAATAGGGGGTGTACCCCTACCAAGGAAGGGACCTATTGGTCCCAACCTGTACCTACTTGTAACACCCTTAATCTAGTATTTACTGAAGAAGCTGTGCTAAACTAAGAAGAGGAGGATGCCCACTGACTTGGCCCCAGCCCTTCTGACCTGTCCCAACCTCGAACCTGCTCCAGGGAAATCCTGGCATGTTTATCAGCTAGCATCCCCCAAGAACCCGGAGGACCTGCCCTGCCTTCCCAAACCAAGACTTTGTCTCCTGTGAGCACCCGATTTGCTCACCCACACACTCTGGCTCTGGCCAAATGCACAAGTCTGCACCACTCTGCACTCGATGCCCATAACCTGAGTTTGAGTGGCCCAATACCACAAGTCTCCCAGGCGAACCTGACCTGCCTCAAATCTTCAATCGGTGCCTGCAGCCCTTTTCTGGAGGATCCCCTGACCCTGCCTTGAGCCGGTAAGGAAAACCGGACACCTAAAGACACTCATGCACCCACTGTCCCATGGTCTTGGGTGGTCCAACCAACAGTGTCCCAGCAACCCCACGCATCCCAACTTATCTCTATAACCTGTGGTCGCCTCCGGAAGCCCTACGTCCCCGAGCCTGCAGTGTTTGTTGCAACTGGAGAATCCCCATTGAAATCAACAGAGCACCCAACGCCAAAACAGCACCCTGCACCCAGTCGCCCCTGCGCTGCTGCCGGTGCACTTTGTGTGCTTACCAGATCCCACTTTGCTCGGAGCCTAACACTAGGAGCTTAGCTCCCACAACCTTGCGGCCTGCTCGTGAGCAGCCACCAATCAGATGCCCCCAATGGATAACATTGAACCTCAGCACTCTGCACCCGGCTGCCCTATTGCCGCCGAGGGTGTTCTGATAATGCATCCTCGACCCTGGGGGAACCCTGGTTCCGAAACCCAACTCCCACAACAAAGTATTTACCTGCAAACTGATAACTTCATTTCCTCACACATGACTGCTTTTCTTCGAAAATTCTTCTAAATGTGGAGATGGTTTGTATGAAAACTTGAAAAACTGTATATATGAAAAAAAGTGAATTACTAACCTTTTACCTAGGAGATGTCTCAGTGTGATATCTAGCCATATCACACTGATAGCAAAAGTAACTTGAAAAGTAGTCAAAGTAGTAATATGCATTGTAATCGACAACGTAACTGAAAAGTAATTCTAACTAGTGACTTACCTGTAAATCAACCACCTGCATTTTAACCTGCATTCAGCTGTAATTTACTGCATAAATCTTGCAAATTATTATTTCACTTGCCTGCACCAGGACATGTGAGCATAACATCAGGACACTACAGGCAGAGTCCTTTGGGCATGGGGCAGAGGCCCAACTTGGCTTAAAAAATAACCAGCCCCCCCCCCCCAGGTGGCAGATCAGTCTCTCACCACCACTGCTGCCACTGCCCACTGGTGGAAACTCCAGTCAGTGCAGCCACGCAGGAGACCTAAAAACAACCCGGCAACATTGTAGTCCCTCTTCTGGGCCTGAGGCTCAAAAATGCCTCAATCGCTGCAGCAACCCACCACTGTGGCGTCACTGTGTAGCCCCCGGGGCACTGTGGTCCTGTCCGTGGTGGGTATGGTATGGTATTGAAGTATGTGTGAAAGGACACTTATCTAGAAAAACAGCAAAGATGATAGGACCAGGTCTGAGGGATAGGATAAACATGTTAGTGCTGGATAATTTTGGTGTTTTAAGAGGTTTGGTTTAGAGGTGGCATGAATATTGAGGTAAACAGCTTTAAGTCTACTGATGTACACAGATAGTTATGTTTAATATGCATGACCAAATTTGAGCATTTGTTGAGATGAACACAGCTTTCAAAATGTCACCAAACAAGCTGTCATTCCAGATTCACAAATAATTGGGAGCTTAATTGGATCCCAACCAGAACGAAATCCAATGAGACTTTTAATGACTTTTGGAGGCCATGGCAGGGGTCAGATACTTCATTTTCCTTCATCTACAAAAACAGCTGAAAGCTGTCATGCTCCTCCTGCAGGAAAAAAATGAAGGGCCTGATTTAAATCTTGCCTGTCTTACCGCCATCCTGCTGTGGCCACAGTTCCAAGTACTACGTCAAGTTGATGGTGGGTTGTAATGTCCGGATAATTATATTATCCTGCCAATCACCAGGGCACTACTTACCACATCCTTTCTCAGGACCCAAAAGAACACCACACTTCACAATACTTACCTAAGAAAGGAATAAACACTAACAATAAACTAAAGCTATAAGGCCATTGGAAAGCACACCTCTCCAACTCCGAGAGGATTCGGAAATCACAATGCACACCTCTTCACCTCCGAGAGGATTCGGACAACGCACATCTCCCTATACGAGAGGATTCGGAAATCACAACGCACACCTCTCTAACTCCGAGAGGATTCAGACAACGCACACCTCCCCATACGAGAGGATTCGGAAATCACAACACATGCTCCTCCTAATAATGCCTCGGGTAGAATAATTAGAATTTATACCTCCCTAGATGGGAGCGGAACAACTATCCTTCTACAATTACCTGCAGGGAAACTTACCATCCTTCCGATTCAACAGCACTTGAATCAAAAAGGTCCTGACCTCCCATCCTAAGGAACACAAACAAATTATAATATGCTGGGGGGTTTCTTTATTACACAATGATAGAATGACAAAAGAAAGAAATAACTAATATGTCACGATAGGCCTTCTTCACAATAACACCTAAGCAATTGCTAAATGTAATTAGTAAGACACATATAAAACGTATATGTATATAAATGTATAGAACCTGAAAATAAAAGGGATA
This sequence comes from Lissotriton helveticus, assembly GCF_964261635.1. NCBI lineage: Eukaryota > Metazoa > Chordata > Amphibia > Caudata > Salamandridae > Lissotriton > Lissotriton helveticus. Next base: position 400,898,117 of record NC_136069.1, on the reverse strand, counting down.
GTTAGGCAAAGACAGTTAGAATATAAGAATTAGTGGAACACCTCACCACGTTCCTACACATCTTGCTTCCAGAGGGGGCCAGCTAATCAGGATTCTCTGCTCCACGATCACAGCTGCACGTCTGCAACGTGATGTATCACCAAGCTGCCAGGATACCAGACTACCAGACCACGAGAATTCAGACACCTCCTTTAGTACAAAATGGAAGCGTTAGTCGAAGCTTCTAGCAAGCCTCGCCTCCTTTTCCCATCAGATTCCGTACCACTCCGTGCCAAGGACACAGCATTGGCTGGCCAGGCATCTGTTGTGAGCACATTCCTCCGACAAGAACCGGTCCTCTCTGGTTTAAGAAGAGTGAACAACAAGTAGAAAGTAAAACATAGCCTCTCACCTAGAGACGCTCAGAAGATGGCCACAGCTCAGAAAATGGAGTTGCTCGAGCATGGGCCTCAATTCCCGCAAAAGAGCAAAATTAGTATGCAAGAAGGCATGAGATCATGCCAAAGCCAAAAGGCAAGCCCTGCCATTAAGCAAGATAAAGTCGGAAACAGAAAGGACATAAATTATTCATAAAAATATATCGGTCAATACATGGGTCTACCCGCCGTATGTAGATGTATACTGTCTGACTACCCGTCCACGTCAACAAAGGGTTTACTGCAAACTACACGGCTCACCACTGCCGACGCAGTGGACTCCAATGCTGGCAAATAGTACTCCATCGCCATCAGGGCTGTGGGATTGGGCAGACCCTATTTAAATTTCACATTTGTTTTATTTATTTATTTATAAAGTTTTATATTGATGCTGGCTGTCTTCTAGTGGTGGAGTGCCGGTGGAGTGAATCTGTGGTGGACCGTGGTTAACATTAGAATATACTTGATCATACATGCTGGGTGCTTTAAAAAGAACAATTGATGGACAGAATGCAGAACAATGTCATACATTCACCCCAGTACATAGATCTGAGACTAGATCCATTGTTTTTTTGCACCACATGCCATTCCAGTTTAAACCCAACCATATGCAAATCAGTCTTGACCCTGCACCCAATGGGAACGGTCTAGCCCAAATTGCCAGGCCAGGTCCTGCCTGGACTGGAAACAAGCATCCTAGAACCAGTTTCTGGGTTCACCCCTCATCAGCCAGAATAGCTTGACTCCGGTGGCATGGAGAGCACGGTCCCATGTGCGGCCATTCCTGTCCCACTCGGGGTGACAAATACCAAAAGAACAATTGATAAACAGAATGCAGAACAATGTCATACATTCACCCCAGTACAGAGATTTGCGCCTAAATCCATAGTTTTTTTGTTCCCCATGCCTTTCCAGTTTGAACCTAGCCATATGCAAATCAGTCTTGACCCTGCGCCCAATGGGAACAGTCCAGTCTCAACTGCCAGGCCAGGTCCTCCTGAGACTTGAAACAAGCTTCCTGGGACCAGTTTCTGGGTTTCACCCCTCATCAGCCAGGATACCTTGACTCCAGTGGCATGGAGAGCACGGGACCCACGTCTGGGCATACCCGTCCCACTCGGAGTGTCAAACGCAAAAAGAACATTTGATGGACAGAATGCAGAATAATGGCATACATTCACCCCAGTACGGAATGAATGGGGTTACCACTGCCGACGCGGTGGACTCCAATGCTGGCAAATAGTACTCCATCGCCATCAGGGCTGTGGGATTGGGCAGACCCTATTTAAATTTCACATTTGTTGTATTTATTTATTTAGAAAGTTTTATATTGATGCTGGCTGTCTTCTAGTGGTGGAGTGCCGGTGGAGTGAATCTGTGGTGGACCGTGGTTAACATTAGAATATACTTGATCATACATGCTGGGTGCTTTAAAAAGAACAATTGATGGACAGAATGCAGAACAATGTCATACATTCACCCCAGTACATAGATCTGAGACTAGATCCATTGTTTTTTTGCTCCACATGCCATTCCAGTTTAAACCCAACCATATGCAAATCAGTCTTGACCCTGCACCCAATGGGAACAGTCTAGCCCAAATTGCCGGGCCAGATCATGCCTGGACTGGAAACAAGCATCCTAGAACCAGTTTCTGGGTTCACCCCTCATCAGCCAGAATAGCTTGACTCCGGTGGCATGGAGAGCAAGGTCCCATGTGCGGCCATTCCTGTCCCACTCGGGGTGACAAATACCGAAAGAACAATTGATAAACAGAATGCAGAACAATGTCATACATTCACCCCAGTACAGAGATTTGCGCCTAAATCCATAGTTTTTTTGTTCCCCATGCCTTTCCAGTTTGAACCTAGCCATATGCAAATCAGTCTTGACCCTGCGCCCAATGGGAACAGTCCAGTCTGAACTGCCAGGCCAGGTCCTCCTGAGACTTGAAACAAGCTTCCTGGGACCAGTTTCTGGGTTTCACCCCTCATCAGCCAGGATACCTTGACTCCAGTGGCATGGAGAGCACGGGACCCACGTCTGGGCATACCCGTCCCACTCGGGGTGACAAACGCAAAAAGAACATTTGATGGACAGAATGCAGAATAATGTCATAAATTCACCCCAGTACAGAGATCTGGGACTAAATCCATCCTTATTTTTGCTCCCCATGCCATTCCAGTTTAAACCGAGTCATATGCAAATCAGTTTTGACCCTGTGCCCAATGGAAACAGTCCAACCCGAACTGCCAGGCCAGGTCCTACATGGACAGGAAACAAGCATCCTAGGACAGGTTTCGGGGTTTTCCCCAGTCATCAGCTAGGAGAGCTTGACTCCAGTGGCAAGGAGTTCACGGGATCCTTGTCTGGGCATACCCGTCCGACTCGGGGTGAGAAATACAAAAACAAAATTTGATGACAATAACCTGCAGAGGAGAGTGCATTCCTTGGCCTCCAAGCATCACCAGGAGGCATAGAGGACTGGTGGTGGTACTCCTGGCCCCCCTTACTACTCATGCCCTGGGAGGAAAAGATATTGCAAATCCTAGATCCTGAAGGCTTGACAGGAATCCCTGGTGGAGGGGAGACTGATAAGTTATTATTTAAAATGTGACACTAAACCTAAATATCCTGTTTGGTTTGAAGTTAGCTGTTGATAATGTGTTCAGAGCCATCACATTTCAGACAATTAGGGTTTTACATTTTCAAAAAAAGAATCCCTTGTGGGACATAAGACAGGTCACATATCAATCAGCATATACGTATTACTTAACAATTGCTATCACGATTCGATGACAACAGATTGGCTCCAGTCTTTTGAGTATGGTAGTTGCATAACATGTCCCCTGAATCTGCCATTGGGCCATCAAGTCTCAGGATGCCATGTCTGAGTGTGCCTGATCCCTCGGGTGATATTATAATGGGGTCAGATGGAACTGTTACCCCCCCCTTGTCAGTATACTACCCTACTTGATGTGTGCAAGCGTCAACTTTTGTGTAAATTAGTCGGACTCCGAACTGCCAACTAGAACTGAACTGGCAACTATGGGAGGGGATACCTCCCAAAAAAAAAGGGGAAGAAGAAAGGGGGAGGAGGGGAAGTGCGGCGGGCGGGGACGAGTGGTATATGCGGTCGGCGCGTGGGCCAGCCATCAGCTGGCGGGAGCTAGTGGTAAGTGTCTCGGGGGGCAAAAAAAAAAGGGGGGGAAGAGACCTGCAGCATCAGCAGGTAATCACATTAGTAGGGTTGACTATCCATGGCGTGCCAGCCTCCCTTCAGGGGCTCCACTCGTTTAGTGGTCGGGCCTGTGGGCTGGGGTTTTGAACGGGGTCGCAGGGCAGGGGCTGTGTCGGCTCTGGGGCGTCCTCTGCGGTTGTCTCTTGCTTAAATTGTATTAGAAGATGCACCCATTCCATAGAGATTGGGTGTTTGTGCATGCTTTTTACCTCTTCCTCCCTCAGGGTCTCTTCCTCCGCTGCACCTATCCAGGCCACTTCTGGTGGTCCCGTAGGGGCCCTCCAATGCATGGCTATGTTTCTCTTGGCCAGAAGGATAGCTAGGGATGCAAACCACCACTGCAGTTTTCCCATGTGGCAATATGTTGTAAGTATACTAGCATATGTAGTGTGTGGTGTACTTTGTTCCAGTATAGCTGCAGGGACGGACCGTCACAGAACATATGTCTGAAGTTCACATTCAGTGTCTGACATCGGGGGATTTGAATTCCGTATCCGAGTAGTACTTCTGTAGCTTGTCGGGCGTAAGATAAACGTGATGTAGAACATTAAACTGAATAATTTTGAAGCGTGCATTGCGGGAGACTTTTTTAGGGTATTCTAGCGCTTGTGTCCACTCTTTGTCATGGAAGACTCGACCCACATTATCCTCCCAAGATTGGCGCTGCCCGTCCAAGGGAGTCTTAGTTAATGCCTGAATGGCTTTGTAGTGCCATGTTACTAGGTGCCTGCCTGTCCCCATCCGCAGTATCGCGTGGAGGACTAGATGCGTTGGGGGTTCACCACCTCGCAAGTCCCAACATGCTGGACCGCTGTCCACCAGTTGCCTATGTGTTAGGAATTGCCCCTGCGGGAGGCCGTACCATATCGACTAGCTGTTCATACGTTTTCAGTTGTCCCTCGTGGAACAGAGCTTCCATCTCTGTCACTCCACTGTCAGTCCACGCTCGCAGGTCCCCTTTGGAGTAATATCCTTCCTCCCGGGGGAAGCCCACCAAGGGCAGCAATGGGGAGTATAACGGTTGCCCCTTCAACAGTCTGTGGATTCCCATCATGCACTTGCGGGCTATAGTGACCTGCATCAGGTGTGTGTGGACCGGTTTGGAGCCTGGCATTAGTATACGTCTAATGGCAGGAAGAAGCAGCCCCCCGTCGTCGCTGATCGTCTCTCCCATGTGCCTCTCGGCTGTCCAGTGAGACAGCCACTGAAGTTGCGCTGCTAGAAAATATGATTCGAATGACGGAGCACCCAGACCCCCATCCGTAGTGGGCAACTGTAAAGTGCGCAGAGCAATTCTATGCCGTCCGTCCCCCCAGATCAGCGTTGTGAGAAGCGTATCCAACTCCCGGAAGAAGGACCAAGGTGGCAGCACTGGAAGATTTGTGAAATGATACAGTAGTCTGGGCACCATTATCAGTTTAGGTATGGCTACCCGCCCGATAGGCGCCAGGGCGAGTGTCTTCCAGTAGCTGATCATGAAACGAATGCCCGCCAACACCCTGCGATGGTTTCCCTCAGAGAGGTCCTCGGGGAATGGTATAACCGCACTCCTAGATATCTGGGGGACGCTTCACTCCATTTCAAGGTCTGTGTGCCGATCTGCAGGTCATGTGGCGCCAGGTCAGGACTGAGTGGATACATCATCTACTTCCCCCAATTGACTTGGAGACCTGACATGTCTCCGAATTCTCGCAGAGTGTGCCATATCGAGGTGAGATCCCCCGTTACGCCCCGAACATATACGAGCAAGTCGTGTGAGTATAAGGAGACACAGTGGACCATGTCCGCTATCGGGATGCCCCATCCCTCCCCCTCCCGTCGCATCCGAATTGCCAGGGGTTCCACCGCCAGTGCGAATAGGTGGGGGGAGAGGGGACAAATTACGCTGCCTTGAATGCAATGCAAGATACCATTTAAAATAGCGATTTACCAGATAGTAAATAGCAAAAACTTTGAAAAATGTACTAAAGTACATTTCTAGGTCGAACCTAGTGCAGCGCATGCGCTGTCTCAGGAGACACATTTAGTAAGTGACTTTTCAAAGTGCTGCCAAAGGCTTTTCCTGGCCACCAGCGTGCGGTTATGCTCGTCGTGAACGTGCACAGGAGCCACCTGGCTTTTGTAATGGCTCATTAAGCCTTACAGTGCCTGAACCATGCTCCTCCACCCCCTTTCTCTTGAGTTCCTTCTACCATTCTCGGCGAACAACAGAAAAAATTCAGGAAGCACGCAGTAGTCTACACAGGCAGAAAACCACTTAACAGTGCATTTCTACACTATTTTAACACACAATATCAGCACAAAACCACAAAGGAAAGGCATAAGCAAGAAAAGTACAAATATTCAAACTGCAGAAAAGAATCCACCTAAAAGAATATTCAAATATTTACGATCATTGTACCACCTGAAAGAGTGAGCTCCTTTGGTTTTTTCCACTGAATAATTCCGTCCTGGCGCTGTGTTTGAATGGATCTATTCATTCCTGCAGACCTTGCACAGAATAAGTGAAAACACATGTGCAAGGTTCATGTTCAAGTAAGTGGGTAACTAGCCGGTGATAGACTTCGGATTAACTAGAAACTAGTCTGACCCCTGTGAGCCACACGCCTTGAAACTAGGCGTGGTGTGTATTACGTTGTTTATTGCAGCACTTTCTGTCCCATTCGCTCCTAAAGAGGACCGGCCTGATTAGGTGATTTTTATGTCTCTACAAATGTTGTATATAAGCAGGGGGTGTGTTAAGAGTAACTTACGAGTCATGTGAATTTGACCAGTTTTTGAGGAAACGCACTGTTAGACCTGTCTGCTTCTGAGAGTCCCCTCAACACTATGATTTCTTTTGTTCCCCTGTACCTCCCAAAATTTGTCGCTTTTCTTTGTCTACCAGGACTTTTTATGTGTTGTTTCATGGGGTTTGATGTTCCTTGACGCCCAGTTGCTCACAAGGTTTGTGGCACCTATTTACAAGGCACCTGGCGAAACCTGTGGCATTACAAACTGGGGTTGTCAACCTGTGTATATGGCCTTAAAATGGTGGACACCCCTTTTTCCTCATGTGAGTGACTCCCATTGGAGCCTTCATGAACCCTGGCCTTTTGAGGTTTTGGCGCCCTTTGTTTGGCGCGCATTCCTGACAGGAATTCCTTTATTTCCCTCAGGTACACAAAATGGCTGCTCTAGAACCACAGTAAGGTGGCTGGTAGTGTCCTAAATACACCTCAAGAGTGCCATGTCATTGTCACAGCCAGAGAAGGTTCTAGAACCTTCTGGCTCGTGCCAGTACCCCAGGGCACTGGCTATATAAGGCCCAGTCCCTGGCGGCCATTTTGGATTAGATTAGATGGTTTTAGATGAGAAGAGATTCCAGACTTGACACCAGATTGACACCTGCCCTGTTGACCCCTGAGGTGGCTGGTAGCGCAGGCGGTAGAGCAGCGAAGGGTTGCTGCCGTTGTTTCTGACTGGTGTTCCAGTCAGCTACATGAAAAGTGTCCTAGCGCCTACAGCGCCTGCCCAGCAAGTGCCTCATTGCCCCCAAAGACTGTGGCCAGATTCGTGTGCTTCCCCGCCCCCCCCGGTGGTGAATTGTGACTGATTTCACAAGTCGCGAGGCGAGAGCAAGTTCGCCGCCACCACGATCGTCAGCTGTGCCCCCTTCGCGACAGGCGCCTCTAGAGGGGAGCTCGGACGTCTCCGAGCCCCACCAGCGTAGAGCGCTTCCTGCGCAGACCGAAGGTGAGGTGGTGCGCCGGGGCGGGGAAAGGCCGGCCTTCGTTGGGTGGGACTAGCGTCTCTGCCACTCCCCAGTGACCCGGGAGCTGTAGCTGTGGGCGGGAACCACCCTGTATGCGAAAGACGGAGGGAGGTCTGTGGAGCCCCTGAGAACCCCGTCGCTGACGAGAGAAGTGCTGTGCCTGACTGAATCGTAGCCCGATTGCAGCCGATGTGAGGTGGGCCCGTTTCTTCCTATTGAATGCAGCGTTGTGAAGGAACTGTGAACCGGCATTCATTTGACTGTGCGTGAAGGTTGTGTGACCTCTCCCGCAGCCCGTTCGTCAGTCTAGAGACTTTGAACTGGTGCCGCCTGTGTTCTAGCGGTGTTAAAGCCCGTAGGCGCGCATAGATTTCACCGGCAAAGCAGAGATCCTATCCTGATGACAGCCGAGTGCAAATGAAGTATTCACTGTGTTTCCTTGCCTTTTAGATACACGCGCATACGCCCTGAATGATCCTTAAAGAGTCCCAAACCTTATTCTGTGCTCAGAGAAGCCGTATACATTGTCATTGAAATCAACACAAACTGTAAGAGATATCTTTCCCATTTGAAACGTATTGCAAATGTGATGTTCCTAAAGTATTTCATTGGTGGCAGCGATACCAGAAGAAACATGTGGTTATGTATTTAAATGAACCAGTATTTATTGTGATATTTATTTGTAGTACTCATTCCTGAAGTTATTCTATTTATTGATGCCATTTATTCCTGACTTTATTTATAGTACTATTTATGGCAGAATTGAAACCCAGAACTGTATGACCAAAAGAAATGTGTATGTGCTTTCCCAGTCAACCCTATTTACAACAGAGAACTTTTATATAAAGAAATCGTATTTTTCTACAGCAGTGGTGTAGTGTCCTTCTTTTTGGTGTGGCTGTGTAGGGAGTTATTATTGGGTCAAAGCCGGCTTAACACTACAGCCTTCACTTGCCTTGTCACTTGAGCCAAGCTACCCCCTTTGTGCTGGGCTTGCCCATCGCAGGTCCAACATAAAATTGGTGCTCAGCGGGTGGGATTGCGAGCCGTGCTTGTTTTGTACCCCATAATAATTCAGTGTGCACCATCGGTACACACCCGGAGTTTTCTCCTAGCGACCCTCAAATTCAACGTTTTGCTTTTTCCAAATTCTTTCCTGGAGGTGGGTGGAAGTGACCCTCAGAGTTCTTATCCTGGTCACCTACTTCGGGGTGGTTGTCCACACTTTTCACTGACAAGATGGAATTCGAAATGTCAGAGCTGGAGACCTATACAGTGGCATAGCTCAAGGATTTCTGTCAGGAAAGGGGAGTGTTCGTCAGGCGAGGGGCCAAAAGAGAAGAGCTCCGTACTAGTCTGCGAGCCTGGGTGGAAGCACACACGGAGGGAACGATGGAGGAGGAGGAATCAGACAGAGGTACTGTCATTGATAGGACTGCGGAATGTCTCCCGAGGGAGGGTGAGATGTCAATCAGCCCCAAGGTAACCTCACGGGAGGGCAGCAGTGTATCATCGAGAGGGTTGTCAGAGACCGAGTTAGCTGACAGGAGAGAGGAAAAACTGTTAAGGTGGGAAATAGCAAAAATGGAGATGGAAGAAAGGAGGGAGCGGAGGAGGATTGAACATGAGTCCAAGCTGGAGATGGAGGGGAAAAGGATGGAACACGAGTTCAAGTTACGAGAACTCGACTTCCAGGCCCATAACATCACTCCGAAGGGTGTCGAGTCAAAGGAATTTGCCAGGGAGCCCAGGCCCCATTTACCCAAGGACGTAGTCGCCAGTTATACCGCTGGAGATGACATAGCCAAGTGGCTGGCAGCCTATGAGGTCCTTAAGAGCCCATGGGATCCATGAGAAGCATTGGGGTGGTGGATTATACTGGTACATGCCTCCGACAGGTAGGGATGCCCTATTGGCCCTAGACCAAGAGGAACAGGTAAATTACCCCACCATGAAGGTGGCGCTCATCAGAAAGTTTGGGTTGACCCCGAGAAATACCGGCAAAGGTTTAGGGGCAGCCACAAACTGAGCTCACAGAATTGGGTTGACTTCCTGGATTTCGCCAAGAAAGCCCTGGATGGGTGGGTCCAAGGTAATGAGGTGGAGGACTATCGAGGGTTGTACGACCTAATACTCAAGGAACATCTACTTGAGAAATGTCTTCCTGAACTGAGGCAACACCTGGTAGACAGCAAACTTACTTGCCCCCGTAAGCTTGCTGAGGAGGCGGACATTTGGGTAAGTACCCGAGTGTCCACGAAGGGGACGGGAGGAGATTCTCAGAAGTCCGGACAGGGCACTTCCCAGAAGAAAGAGGGGGGAGATAACAAGAAACAGGAGTTCTCCAAAGGCCCCCAAAATACCTTTAAGGGGAAAAGTTTATTTTCCAATTCTAAGGCTAACCCGCCGAAGAACCCTAATCCTGGCCAGAGTCAGCAGCCAAGGGTTATCCATTGCTTTGAGTGCGGTGGTATTGAACATTATAAGGGAGACATGAAATGCCCAAAGAGACCACCCCCTCCCACTGGAGGAAAGGCCCCAGGAGTCGCTAGTGTAGCGCTCGGGGAGGAGATGCCCTTAGCTAAGGGGAGGGAGTGGGCGGGTGTCACCTTAGTGTCCCTGGGTGATCAAGAGATGGTTCCAAAGATCCAGGTGCCCTCAAATACTACCAAGTATGGGCATTGGGTCACCATCAATGGCCATAGAGGGGAAGCTCTGAGAGATACAGGAGCCAGTATGACTATGATAAGGAGTCATCTGGTGTCCTCAGAGCAGGTGATTCCAGGCGTACTTCATCCAGCAGCGATGGCTGACGGCAGAATGGGCCACTATCCTGTGGCCGAGGTTCCCTTTGAGTGGGGAGGGGTTGCAGGTTCACTTTGAGTTGCCGTAAGCCCCATGGTGCCAGTTGATTGTCTGCTGGGCAATGATATGGAGCACAATGCTTGGAAGGAAGTGGAATACCGGACTCATACGGAGATGCTGGGTACACCTGATTGGGCCTGTGTGAGTACCAAGTCTGCGGCTGCTCGGGAGGAGAAGTCGCGTGGGTTGGAGCCTGGAACAATGGCCCACCCAGCTGCTGAAGAGGGAACATCTCGAGGACAGGAAGAGCCTGCCTCGATGTCCGTGCCCCGTGAGATGGATAGGCCACCTGCGGAGGTGGACCCGGAGTCCGCGGAGGAGGACATGGTTCCGTTGGAGGACTTGCCTATCCCCACTGAGTGGCGAGTGGAATGAGGACCATCCAGGGAGGAACTGAGCAAGAGACAAAGGGAATGTCCCACCCTCGAGGGTCTGAGGCAACAGGCTGAAGCCCAGGCAGCAGGTAACGAGTCTGGGAACTATCGTGTTTACTGGGAGGATGGTATCCTCTACAGTGAGCCCAGGGCGCCAGTGCACGGACTGTCACGGGCCCTGGTAGTCCAACAGTGTTACCGAGCCTTCCTATTAGAGTTGGCTCATGAGATTCCCTTGGCAGGACACTTGGGTCAGAACAAGACCTTTGCCCGGCTTGTCCCCCACTTTTATTGGCCTCGAATGAGGGTAGCGTCCGACACATACTGTCGGTCGAGTGTGTCATGCCAAGCCAGTGGGAAAACAGGGACGAAGCTGAAGGCTCCCCTGGAACCACTTCCCGTCGTTGGCACCCCCTTTGAAAGGGTGGGCATCGACATTGCTGGGCCCCTAGATCCACCTACATCATCCGGTCACAGGTTTATCCTGGTCCTGGTGGATCCCGCCACAAGGTATCCAGAGGCAGTACCTCTGAGAACCATTACTGCACCAGTAGTGGCAAAGGCCCTGATGGGGATCTTTACCCGAGTGGGATTCCCCAAGGAGGTTGTGTCTGACAGGGGGACCAACTTCCTGTCAGCATATGCGGGCAATGTGGAAGGAGTGTGGAGTGACTTACAGGTTCACCACTCCTTATCACCCACAGACCAATGGTCTAGTGGAAAGGTTCAACCAAACCTTGAAGGGTATGATCAGAAGTCTACCCGGAAGCCTGCGGAGGAAATGGGACATCGTCCTACCCTGTTTGCTCTTTTCCTACAGGGAAGTGCCGCAAAAGGGAGTGGGTTTCAGCCCCTTCGAGCTTTTGTACGGGCACCCTGTACGTGGACCTCTCAGCCTGGTGAGGGACTCCTGGGAAAAGTCTCCCCGGAAAGTTCCCCAGGATGTGGTGAGCTACATGCTGGCCTTCCGAAGCCAAATGGCTAAGTTGTGGAAGCAAGCTTCTGACAACTTGGAAGCCAGTCAGGCAGTTATGAAAGCGTGGTATGACCACAACGCTCACCCATTGGAGTTGGAGCCTGGCCAGAAGGTGTGGGTGATGGAGCCTGGAGAGCTGAGTGCCCTCCAGGACTGTTGGACAGGCCCCTATGAGGTGTTGGAGAAGAAGGGCAAGCCTACCTATCTGGTGGACGTAAAGACCCCTCGGCATCCGCATCGGGTGTTACATGCCAATCGCCTCAAGCCCCACTACGAGAGGCCCAGAGTCATGTTGGTTATGGTGACTGACGGATCGGAGGAAGAGGACACTGAGCCTCTCCCCGACCTTTTTGCGTCTCAAGAAAAGGATGGGTCAGTGGAGGGAGTGAAACTCTCGCCAACCCTGACTCCTGAGCAGCAGGAGGAATGTCGCCCGGTCTTGGGGTCATTCGCTCCTCTGTTCTCCCTTGTCCCGGGTACGACCCATCTGTGTACCCATGACGTGGACACAGGGGACACCCACCTGTGAAGTCAAAGTCTTACCGGCTGTCTGACAAGGTGAAGGCCAGTGTCCAAAGCGAAGTAGCTAAGATGCTGAAGCTAGGAGTCATCGAACCTTCAAGTAGCCCTTGGTCTAGCCCGGTGGTTTTGGTTCCCAAAGCTGCCCCACCTGGTGCCACTCCAGAATTGCGATTCTGTGTGGACTACTGAGGACTAAATTCGGTAACCAAAACGGATGCTCATCCGATCCCTCGGGCGGATGAATTGATTGACCGGTTGGGAGCTGCCCAAAATCTCAGTACCATTGACCTCACTGCAGGGTACTGGCAGATTCCCATGACTGATGGAGCCAAGGAAAGGTCAGCCATCTCCACACCTGATGGACACTACCAGTTTTGCGTCATGCCCTTCAGGCTCAAGAACGCTCCTGCCACTTTTCAGCGGCTGGTGAACACGATCCTCACCGGGATGGAGTCATTCTCTGCTGCTTACTTGGATGACATAGCTGTCTTCAGTAGCAGTTGGGAGGATCACTTGCAGCACTTGCAAGCCGTTCTCCAGGCCCTGGCTTGACGATCAAGGCCAGCAAATGTCAGATTGGACAGGGGTCGGTAGTGTACTTAGGACACTTGGTGGGCCGGGGAACGGTGCAGCCCCTTCAGGCGAAGATTGAGGCAATCATGGCCTGGAAACCCCCCAAGACCCAGACTGAGGTCCGAGCCTTCCTGGGCCTCACAGGTTACTACAGACGATTCGTGAAGGGGTATGACACTATCGTGGCACCCCTTACAGAACTCACGGCCAAGAAGCAACCCAGGAGAGTCATTTGGACGGAGGCTTGCCAGCGAGCCTTCGACACTCTGAAACAAGCATTGTGTAAAGCTCCAATCCTGAAGGCTCCAGATTTTTCAAAAGAGTTCATTGTCCAGACAGATGCATCCGACATTGGCATTGGGGCGGTGCTATCGCAACTCAATGAAGAGGGTCTGGATCAACCTGTGGTCTTTCTGTCACGAAGACTGCTTCCCCGGGAAAAGAGATGGAGTACCATCGAGCGGGAAGCCTTTGCGGTGGTCTGGGCACTGAAGAAGCTGCGACCATATTTGTTTGGTTCACACTTCCTTGTTCAGACAGACCACCGACCCCTTCGTTGGCTCATGCAAATGAAGGGGGAAAATCCCAAACTGTTGAGGTGGTCTATCTCCCTACAGGGAATGGACTTTCAGGTGGAACACCGGCCCGGAGTTGACCACGCCAATGCAGACGGTCTCTCCAGGTATTTCCGCCTTAGTGTTGCGGACTCCCAAGGGGTTGGGTAGCTCTCCCCACTTTCAGCTGGGGGGGATGCGTGTTAGACCCGTCTGCTTCTGAGAGTCCCCTCACCACTATGATTTCTTTTGTTCCCCTGTACCTCCCAAAATGTGTCGCTTTTCTTTGTCTACCAGGACTTTTTATGTGTTGTTTCATGGGGTTTGATGTTCCTTGACGCCCAGTTGCTCACAAGGTGTGTGGCACCTATTTACAAGGCACCTGGCGAAACCTGTGGCATTACAAACTGGGGTTGTCAACCTGTGTATATGGCCTTAAAATGGTGGACACCCCTTTTTCCTCATGTGAGTGACTCCCATTGGAGCCTTCATGAACCTTGGCCTTTTGAGGTTTTGGCGCCCTTTGTTTGGCGCGCATTCCTGACAGGAATTCCTTTATGTCCCTCAGGTACACAAAATGGCTGCTGTAGAACCACAGTACGGTGGCTGGTAGTGTCCTAAATACACCTCAAGAGTGCCATGTCATTGTCACAGCCAGAGAAGGTTCTAGAACCTTCTGGCTCGTGCCAGTACCCCAGGGCACTGGCTATATAAGGCCCAGTCCCTGGCGGCCATTTTGGATTAGATTAGATGGTTTTAGATGAGAAGAGATTCCAGACTTGACACCAGATTGACACCTGCCCTGTTGACCCCTGAGGTGGCTGGTAGCGCAGGCGGTAGAGCAGCGAAGGGTTGCTGGCGTTGTTTCCGACTGGCGTTCCAGTCAGCTACATGAAAAGTGTCCTAGCGCCTACAGTGCCTGCCCAGCAAGTGCCTCATTGCCCCCAAAGACTGTGGCCAGATTCGTGTGCCTCCCCGCCCCCCCGGTGGTGAATTGTGACCGATTTCACGAGTCGCGAGGCGAGAGCAAGTTCGCCGCGACCGCGATCGTCAGCTGTGCCCCCTTCGCGACAGGCGCCTCTAGAGGGGAGCTCGGACGTCTCCGAGCCCCACCAGCGTAGAGCGCTTCCTGCGCAGACCGAAGGTGAGGTGGTGCGCCGGGGCGGGGAAAGGCCGGCCTTCGTTGGGCGGGACTAGCGTCTCTGCCACTCCCCAGTGACCCAGGAGCTGTAGCTGTGGGCGGGAACCACCCTGTATGCGGAAGACGGAGGGAGGTCTGTGGAGCCCCTGAGAACCCCGTCGCTGACGAGAGAAGTGCTGTGCCCGACTGAATCGTAGCCCGATTGCAGCCGATGCGAGGTGGGCCCGTTTCTTCCTATTGAATGCAGCGTTGTGAAGGAACTGTGAACCGGCATTCATTTGACTGTGCGTGAAGGTTGTGTGACCTCTCCGGCAGCCCGTTCGTCAGTCTAGACACTTTGAACTGGTGCCGCCTGTGTTCTAGCGGTGTTAAAGCCCGTAGGCGCGCATAGATTTCACCGGCAAAGCAGAGATCCTATCCTGGTGACAGCCGAGTGCAAATGAAGTATTCACTGTGTTTCCTTGCCTTTTAGATACACGCGCATACGCCCTGAATGATCCTTAAAGAGTCCCAAACCTTATTCTGTGCTCAGAGAAGCCGTATACATTGTCATTGAAATCAACACAAACTGTAAGAGATATCTTTCCCATTTGAAACGTATTGCAAATGTGATGTTCCTAAAGTATTTAATTGGTGGAAGCGATACCAGAAGAAACATGTGGTTATGTATTTAAATGAACTAGTATTTATTCTGATATTTATTGTGATATTTATTTATAGTACTCATTCCTGAAGTTATTCTATTTATTGATGCTATTTATTCCTGACTTTATTTATAGTACTATTTATGGCAGAATTGAAACCCAGAACTGTATGACCAAAAGAAATGTGTATGTGCTTTCCCAGTCAACCCTATTTACAACAGAGAACTTTTATATAAAGGAATCGTATTTTTCTACAGCAGTGATGTGGTGTCCTTTTTGGTGTGGCTGTGCAGGGAGTTATTATTGGGTCAAAGCCGGCTTAACACTACAGCCTTCACTTGCCTTGTCACTTGAGCCAAGCTACCCCCTTTGTGCTGGGCTTGCCCATCGCAGGTCCAACACGCACATACCATGGCGTGGACAGAATTATTGAAAGAATGCGTTTGGGAAATGGCGCACCGCTTTATTAAAGTCGCTGGGTTGGGGAACTGGGTCTTTCATATATTGGAACAGACTTTAGAGCAGAGCAAAATAGTAGACTGAAAATGGAAGGGGTGGGGGATGTTGCAAGAGAAGGGAACATGGCTTCAGTGAAAGTGTGGGCGGGAAAAGAAGCTGCAAGGGTGAGTGATCTAAGCGACGGAAGTGTAAGATATTGGACGAGAGAGGCACAAGTTAGAATGAAGATTACACATATTTGGTATTTGACACCATGCATGCATTACATACTTACATGTAAAAAAGTGTTATGATTTTACTTTTCAGAGATAGAACAGTACCTTTTGCAATCCAGTGTAAACACTAACTAGGAGGCACACGATACAGCCAATAACGTGAAGGAGAGATTAATAAACTTCTCAGGGATGATTTAAGATGTGACTAACACTGACTCAAACTGGTGGTTGGAGGAGATTACTCTGGTAGACCAGCGGTTTACAGGGGCCTGACCTAAATTCCATCGATTGTGTTTTGAACACAAAGGGTTGGCTTTGCCATAGCAAACAAGCTTTGGCATAGCAAATAGTTCTCACCTTTGGGACCTTATAATTATTTAGTTATGTAGCACAATACCATTACTGCAACAACTTTAACTGTTGCATGGCTAAACACTTATAAGCTCCCAAAGGTGAGACCCATTGGGATGCCAATGCTTGTTCAAATTTGCAGGTTACACACATACAAATGCCTTTGGGGCATGTGTGTGCGTTTGCAACATGTGTGCACATATCAATTTCCGGGGGGCAACAGGGTGTCCTTTTGGCACCCTTGCACCCTTGAAATTGCATACGCAATTTGTGAGTACCTATTGGGTTCTCACAAATTGGGCATGCAATTTCCATTCATTCCTATGGGCCTGTAGGCCCACAGAAATTAATGGGAAGCCATTCCTTGATTGCGACTCAAAATTTGCGAGTCGCAATTAAGGAATGTTTGCGAATCGTTATTTTTTAAGCGATTCCTACATGCATAGGCATTTGCGAATCCTTAATAATCACAAATAAGGAATTGCAAAAGCCTACGTTGATGCATGTGCCCCCTAGATTCTAATTGGTGTGTATGTAGAGCTATATCTGTGTACATATTTGAATTACATGTGAACTGTAGAAATCTCACATCATGTAAATTAGAAAACACATGATTTTGTCTTCACAGCTGTAAATGTATATATTTTCTATACAAACCAAATTAAAATAATGTTTACCATGTGTATCACGAATCACTCAGCCTAGATCAGGTGTCTCTAAACAGTTAATTGGGAGCTCCTAGTAGTTCCCAGACCCCTTCAGATTAGCACATAACTTTGAGGTCAGTTATTAGATAGGCACAAGGTAATTTTTCCATATAAACTTTAAGAGAAGTTTATGTTTGTTTGACGTCATGATCATCAGGCTGCAGATGGCAGGGCAAGTCATCAGTAGTTCACAATGTTTTGCACCGATCTGAATTAGCTCACATCACAAAAAATGTAGGAGCCTCCTGGACTAGATGATGTCACTGTCCGGGATTAGTGAGTGTAGGGCATGACAAGGCATGAGGGTTGACAACAGGTCTGTTATATCTAAGGTTTTACCATACATCTTCCCTATTTCTCTGCCTCTGCTGTTGAGCCAGTGAGAGTGGAACGTTAGTGTGAATGTGATGTCATAGGAATGTTTGGTATGCTGTGAGTGGACTGTCAGTTGGATCCTGAGCTGAGCAGCAGAGAGGATGCTCCTGGTGGGGCTTTGATTACATTTATACTGGAAAACCTATCTAACCATATAAGAAGAATAAACCGAAATTTATGTTACATCCTGGTAAGGAATTCCAGAAGACTTGGATAGGTTACAGATGATAAGTTTATTCTTCGTAGATGGTTAGATAGTTTTTCCAGTATACCAAACATTCCAATGACATCACATTCACACTAACATTCCACTCACACTGGCTGAACAGCAGAGGCAGAGAAATAGGGAAGATGTAACCAAACATTCCAAGAACATCACATTCACACTAACATTCTACTCACACTGGCTCAACAGCAGAGGCAGAGAAATAGGGAAGATGTAAGGTAAAACCTTAGATATAACAAGGTCACTACAACACATGTTGTATGGTAACTTAGGAGCCATGCTTGTGATAGATGTAGTAAAATTGTGTTACATCAATACAAACAAACAAAAAGTCACAGAACCATTTTATTTCTCTTTCATTTCCTGTATCCTCATAGGTCAACGCTCATCAGAAGCAAGACATCTGGGAGACCATTGCCAGGAAGGCGCGTACCCTGGGGGTCCTCAAGGTGTACAGCGTCCATTGCCACAAGTGATGAGAGGACCTATGACGGTGGACCAGAAAGTGGGAGTGAGTGTTATCATTGTGAAATAGGCAAACAAAGGAGACAGGCTTTCAGTTTCTACAAATGTTGGATCATTGCAGTATTTGTTGACATACATTGATTCATATTTTTCTTTTAGTGTATGTCAATAAATCAGCTTTTTGGAACTTGTACACACAGTGTCCAAAGGTATATTTGGTGTATATCCTATTTGGTGACATAAGTTCACTATTCTGGAGAACAAAGGCCAACCATTCAGAGAGTTTATTAAGAGAAATGATTATGGTTAAGAGACAAGGTCATATTTGATGTAAGAGCTTCCATGGGGAATTACAGTACTGTGAGCAAATGGTGTCTGATGATGTTTCCTACATGCATGAGATTATGATGTAAAGAACCAAAGTTTGACAGCCTTGTAGCAGGTGCAGTGGGAAAACTAGGAACATGTTTTTTATTCAAAGTTGTTGATCAGTTCAATTCACACAGCTGCAATAGAACTATTGAATAGGTCTTTTCAGCATAATCTGAAGAAGGTCAAGGAGACATTGGCCACAAAGGCAGGGTAGCAGCTGGACAATGTGTCCCGGAGGGTGAAAGGTACTGACATGGAGGGCTCCAGCTCAATGTCTTCTACAGAGGCCTCCCAAGTGACCAGTCTTTCGTGGTGGCGGACCCTAGTGATCCTGTTACACCTGCATCCTTGTATGCCACCCACAGTATAATCTCTATCCTCCCTCCTGCTTCCCCCTAGTTGGCCAACCCTGCCCCACAAAAAGACGTGGTATCTCCTTCGCTCTAGGCACCTTAACCACTGCCCTGCCCACTGGCTGAACTAAACGAGGAGGCTATTGACCTGCTCCGCTGCATCAATGTAAGCCAGACTGCACTCCTAAATGTTATCCAGGGTATTGTGCCCCAGCTCCTGCCCTTCCCCATCCTGATTCCTTATTCCCAGCCCGGTCCAAGCACACTCACACCTTTGCACACACCCACTACAACACACACAAGCTGCGCACAGAAACATAAACACAGAGACCACAAAAAACACAACCAAAAATCAGATACCGCAGCCACCACCACACTTACATGCACCCCCCACTACCTCCAGCACATCCACAGCCATTGTAGCCAACACCATATCCACATGTCCCACTTTTACCACAGTATTTACAGAGCACATGGGGAACGTGACTGGGTAAAAATGGAAATAAGAGAAAACAGAGTTTATGTTTAAGGTTTTGAGTTTGAGATTGAAAAATAATGTGACATATTTTTTCAGACTAACAGCCCCTGAGGAAGAGCTATAAGGTCGAAATGCATCGGGTATGATGAAAACCTGACGTACTTAATCATGATGATTTAAATCACATGAAATGTTGGAGAATGAATGAAAATTTCATGAAAAATAAATGAATTTACCATTCAAAGACTTGTATAAAACTTTATTCAAAACTGTATGCAAAAATAGTATTCAAAATTAGTATTAACCTATCATAGGAACAAGAGTGCTCATGTGGTTGTGAATCTTGGGGACCAAGAAACACGCATCAGTATCAGTTCAATTTACCCCTGGGGCTCAGTAGGGGATCCACATGTAGCACCAGCTACACCATTGAAATAACATACAAACTGACTACGATCAAAGAAAAAAAGTGAGTGCGGAGTCACGTCCCTTTGGCTGGTTCATATTATTATTTCTGAGCACAAAGACTCCACGCACCACCAAAATGCAATTCGACGAAATCGCACACACTACGGCACAAAGAGCAGAAACACTAGCATTTAATGAGGATGACATCAACAGAATATATTCACTAATAGAGGAAGCTGATGAAATATGTCCAGGCACAGGATCAAAAGAAGCAAACATAAAACAACTGTTGTACATATCAAAAAGGATCATTAACCAGAAACTCCATGCGAGTACATTAATAAAATACCACAAATCACAACGCATCCCACGTGGACTCAGGATATCACTTAAATCGACCTTATGCAAAAACAATGCAAGATTCACTGAGAGATGGTTTGCAATACTTAATAAGTGTTCACTGGACCTTATATTACTAATTGTAGAGGAATTGGCTAAAATGTTGGAGGATTTAATGAAAGAGATCAACCTTTTAAAAGATGACCTAAATAAAATGGTGACAAAGGAGGAATGGGATCAGATCCTAGTAGAAACAAACAAAAAAGTGGAAGAATACACGAAAGAAATAAATGATCGCAAGCTTAGGAAATTCAAAAGAGACACCACGGATTATCGCCTAGGAGAGGTGTACACATGGGCAGACATCTATGCCCGAAGGAGACAACAAAGACCAAACAATGATAAATCTTCAGATGAAACTTCGTCTGATGACTTTCAACAAAGGCGTGCACCCTTTGACAACAGAAGAGCACGTACAGCTCAAACAGGCAAACAGATAAATATCACAACACAGGAGAAACCAACTACATCTGGTACCTCAACCACGTTAGGTACTCCCATTAACCCTCCTACATCAGACCCGGCACCTTTTTTTTAGAGAGAGGCTCCGGACTGCAAGCAGAACCCGGCGGGGGAAAAAAATCAACACCCGCAGAAACAGTGGCTCAACATACCAGGAGTCAGAGACCCTTGTGATCAATATATCAAAATATAAAATGTCTGACAACGAAATAGAAACATTACAAAAAGGTTCATCTTACGTTCCAACATACCACTCTAACCTATTGGAAACAAAAGTATGTTTGTACAAATTCCTCAGATCTCTCAGACTGCGTCACTTCTTTTCCAAGGTTATAGAGACACCAATACCTATGCAACAAAAGGAAGATGTACTAATGGGCCTAAGGTCAAAGAGCAAATTCATCCCTCCAGTGAGCCATAAAGTGTTAGACGCTTTTGAGAAAGTAGTTACAAAAGAGATTGAAGATATATTCAAAAAACCTAGACCGAAACAGACCAATCTTACTCAAAGAAACAGACAAATTCTTCAAAAACTTGCAAATAACCCACTCATAACAATTTGTCAAGCCGATAAAGGTGGGGCACTCATTATAATGGACACTGAATACTACGAACAGCAAATAGACCTGCATGTACAAGACAAAGAGACATACATGCACATGGAAATGGATCCTACTCAAGAATTCAAAAAAATCCTTACCAACATCATTGAAAAAGCAGTTGAAAAAGGAGTAATTGGCCAGAAAGAGAAAGAATACCTCCTTAACACAAACCCTTCAACGCCATATATCTACATGACACCAAAAAATCACAAACACGCCACAAAGCCACCTTTACGTCCAATCGTATCTACTGTGGGGTCTATACATGAACCAATTGGCAAATTCATTGATAGACACTTACAGAACATTGTACAAAAATCGTCTACATATATAAAAGACACCACCCACTTCTTGAATATCCTAGAGGAACAGAAAATTTACTTCACCAGAGGAATGATCATGGCAAGAGTGGATGTAAAGTCCCTTTACACCTCCATACCGCACAACCTAGGTATGACCGCGGTAGAAAGCTTCTTGGTGAATGAAGACAAAAGTGAAGATCTAAAAGTATTCATAATGGAGCTCATTCACTTCACTTTATTCCACAGTTATTTTGTTTGGAAAGACACATTTTTTGTTCAATGATCTGGAACGTCAATGGCCAATTGTGCGGCGCCTACGTACGCCAACACATTCATGTACAGATTTGAACTGGACTACATTTTGAATCAAAAGGTATGGCAAGACAATTTGATCCTTTATAAACGCTACATAGATGACATATTCGTGTTGTTGAAAGGAACAACAGACTCACTAGAAAATGCGTTGCAACAACTCAATGAAATCAATGAAAGAATCCAGTTTACATACACCATAAGTACAAACAAGATATCGTTTTTGGATGTTGCAATAACCAATCAGGAAGGAGAATTATCTACCAGAGTTTTCGCCAAATCTACTGATAGGAACAACCTGTTACACTACAAAAGTTTTCACCAACCATCACTCAAAAAACAATTACCGGTCTCACAATTGGTCAGGATAAAAAGAATAGCATCTACTGAAGAATTGTATAGTAAACACAAAAAAGAAACACTTCTCAAATTCAGAAGCAGAGGATATCCGGAATCCATATTGGAAGCCGCTGCCGAGAGAGAAGATAGACTACAAAGACATCACCTATTATCCACTAGTACAAAAGCAGAGGAACAAAGAACTGTATTTGTGTCAACATTTTCAACAAGAAGTTTCTCAATCAAAAAAGTAATAATTAAACATTGGCCATTATTGGCACTGGAAGATGATTTCCAAGGGTCATTTACAAAGACACCAATTTTTGCATATGAGAGGACAAAGAATCTCAAAGAACTAATTAAAAAACCGGAAAATAAGGAGATTGTGACATACAAAGGAACTATACCTTGCCACAACTGTGGAAACTGTTCGGCAATTATCAAAGGGAATGTCATCAAGCACCCCACAAAAGGAACACCAGTAAAACTCAAAGTGTCAGGAACATGTGACAGTAGTAATGTCATATACATGTTGAGATGTCCTTGTGGATTGTCATACGTGGGCAAAACCCAGAGGAAAATCAAGACCAGACTGGTCGAACATAAAAGTAATATCAGGCTAAAAAACACTAAATCCACAGTGGCAACCCATTTCAATGAAGCGAAACATAATCCATCACAATTGAAATTTTGTATACTTGAAACAGTCGCAATTTTGCCTGGAAGGGACAACCACAATCATTTACTGAGGAGAGAAACATTCTGGATGAACTTTTTGTGCACACTTTACCCGAAAGGGTTAAATGAACGTATGGAACTAAGTTGCTTTCTGTGACATTTACTATCTTGACGTTAGGACTCAGGATGTTTATAATTGCAAAAGTTTATTTTCATTCTGATACATTATTTTTATTCTGATACTTTACGTTTGTGGTATGATCTAATTTTACGTGTATATAGGCATAATACTTGTTTTATAATACGCTGATGAAAATCAGTTTTAGGTTAGCGCCACGTTCCCCACTTAAGGTAAACACTTCACTCAAGAAGCTTACGCTCACGCACACATTCTATAACATCACCGCACATAGCCGAGTCTTCCACTAGGTGGCAGGACATACATCACGTGATGTAAACACCCAGTCATAGCCAGAGCGCAGTGTAACGACGTAGCGAGCACACCATGTGACCGGCACACCAGCAGGGCCACAGAGACGCGGACGGATAGAGCGCCGCACGCCATAGCGAGGAGACAGGAACGAGAGGAATGAACGCCGAATCGGTAAGGGAAACATCGGAGATAGTACTGCGCACATGTTTTTTTACCCTACTACAAATGGGCAGTATAACATAAAGGCACCTGTCACTTGTTTTTACAGTCATATGAAAAAACACGAAGGCATTCAGGTCAGTGAACCCCCGGGAATAATAGGTACATACACGTGGTTAATCAAGCCAGGGCTATAAGGTTACACAGTATTTACAGAGCACATGGGGAACGTGACTGGGTAAAAATGGAAATAAGAGAAAACAGAGTTTATGTTTAAGGTTTTGAGTTTGAGATTGAAAAATATTGTGACATATTTTTTCAGACTAACAGTCCCCTGAGGAAGAGCTATAAGCTCGAAATGCATCGGGTATGATGAAAACCTGACGTACTTAATCATGATGATTTAAATCACATGAAATGTTGGAGAATGAATGAAAATTTCATGAAAAATAAATGAATTTACCATTCAAAGACTTGTATAAAACTTTATTCAAAACTGTATGCAAAAACAGTATTCAAAATTAGTATTAACCTATCATAGGAACAAGAGTGCTCATGTGGTTGTGAATCTTGGGGACCAAGAAACACGCATCAGTACCACTTTCACCACCAGCACATCCACAGATACCGCAGCCACCACCACACCTACATGCATCACCCCCACCACCAGCACACTCACAGACATTGCAGCACCACCACACCCACATTAGGGTTGGGCAGAATTTGTGGAGTTTCAGTCCGTGGAATTCCATGGAGTTGCCAAAAAACTCTATGAAATGCCAAGGAGTTCTGTATGCGGGCAGAGTAAGGAGGATTCTCAAATCACACTTAAACTTGGAGAACATTTCGGCCATAGCATCTACAAGGATATGTTCATAGTGTCCTCTGAATCTACCCAGTTTTGCCGCTCAACATCCTCGCTGCATCCGCTAGGTGTTTCTATCCCTTGTGCATCTACACATGAAGGCAAGATTTTTCTTCAAAGTCACCCGCTCCATCACTCCATCCAGGGCAGCATTGGCAACCCAACCCTTGGCATTCCCAAACTCACATCAGATACAACATATACCCAATGTTTCAGCAGAGGCATCTTGAAGCAGCTCCTTGAGTACTTTTTTGAAAGCCTGCACTCCTCCTGTGGCTTCAACATGCAACTGGTACACCTGAGACACATACATGCCATAGTACCTGCAAACAACCTCCACTCTCGAGGCACCTACAAGCAGCCCATAAACATCAGTTACCAGTACCAAGGTCTGAAAAACTTTGCATCTATCCACGCAAAGTGAAATTACCAAACAAACGACACACAGCTGCATGCTCAATTGAAATATTAATAATCAACTAGCGCAGTGTGAAAACAGGCGCCCATCATGGACTATGTGGAATTATTTTTTATGAGGGCAGTTCAGTAATGAAAATCAGATTTTGTGGGCAAAAATAGAGGAGATTCAGTTGTCTTCTGCCCCTCACTTCTTACTCCCTTACTTTGCACATGTGTTGTGTACACTGCGTTCACGTTTAGGATTTTCCTCCACGGTCCCGATGAGTAACACAATTGTCTCCAGTTCCTGCCTATCCAGCTCCCTTTCAGGGCAGGAGGCCACCAAGCCGGGGCACAGGGCAGCCAGGTTCAGGAAGGCAAGCTTGCTAAAGCAAGCAGAGCCTCCTCTGTACAGTAATCTGTTTAGGTGCATCGCTGGCAGAGCAGGGTCACATGGTGGTGCTGGGAGAGCCCTGCTGATATCTGACAGTCTCTGGAGAGCAGAGAAACTTGGAGGAGTTGGGAGACACCCACTCCCTTGGTGTCCTTCCTGCAGGAGGACAGGGGCTCGCTGTCTCTGGTGTGTAGGGGTGCAGGGTATATCCCAGGCACTGCCCTGCTTTATGCCTGTTCTCCGGGGGTCCGATGAAGCAGGTCCACTCTGGCTCAGAGCTTTGCTTCTTGCATGTACTGTTGTTCACGCGAGAGTCCCGGAAGCAGGAGGTCTCGTGCACAGCACCCCGGTACCTCTAATTTGTTTGTTTCCCTCTGAGTGCTTACAGGATCATTCCTGCCATGTGTAAACCAAGGAAAAACAAAGTTGTAGTGAACGTGTGGTAATTAACCTTGGATTGGATGCAGGGTAACTCTTGCTTTTTGATTCGCTATGGAACCGCTTGCCAGTTGTCACTTAAAGGAAGTGCTGGTAAACTCCACTCCATTGCGGGTGCCAGAGTCTTTTCTAAACTTCACGCTCCAAGTGGTGCGTGGTGTAGTAAAAACTCTGCAAACTCTGGTGGCAGAGTAGAGTTAACTGTCCACCCCTAACCCACATGCACCACAACCACACACCTCCATAGCATACCCACCCACACACACACACACACATTAGAATTCACACCCACAAAACCCAAACACCCACACTCACCCAAACAGACACCTATGAAACAATACAGATGCAAATGTGCATGACATACAACAGACCTACAGTCACCTGTACCCTCTACTGACATATTCACATTAGACACTGCCATTGCCTCAACCTCCCAAACCCAGCTCCCTGCCGAACAAACTACCCATTATCCCATAGAAGACTCCTTTTTACCTTTGCCTTAACTCCTTCCAAACCCTAGCCCACCCCTGCCACATGCAAATCCACCCCTTCTACACTGTAACCCACCCCTTCCACATCCCAACCCACCCCTCCCAATCCAGAAACCATCCCTACTAAAACCAAAATTACCCCTCTCAAACCCAAGAGCACCCCTTCCAAAACCAACCCACCAAAACTCAAAAGGGAAGCCCTCCCAAAACCAACCCCCTCTCCCAAGTAAGATCTTTGAGGTGCCTGATCTGCCCACTAGAGGCCCCTCTTGAGGAGGTTCCCCTTGGCATTGAATTAGAAAGCAAGCTTTGTGCCACTGCAGAAAAATGCACAATTTTGGGCCTGATGGACTGCCAATTGGCTTTAATATTATTTTGCAAGCCTTATCTCATTCTGTGGAATAAATCCATACTTTTAATTTCTCTCAATTAGTCCAGGCATTCATTTTCCTTAGCAATTGTTTGATTCCTAGAAATGTTACTGAGTAACATGTGAAATACTTATTTTTCTTTACCATGATGGTAGGTAATACAACTGATTTTTTAAATGTCTACTTTGTTAAGTGCATAGACTGGTTAACATAGTTTGTGATGGTTATTTGAATTTAGGTGCAGGCATTCATCATAGTAATGGCCACTTGCATCACCTAATTGATGTTACACAGTTTATTTGGATGTGCTACTACAGTTGTGTTTGTTTGACCTTAATTACATATGTTGATTTCTAAGGTTATCGGTTACATTTTGCCTAGTGCAATTTCTACATCATGTTACATTGCACTTATACCTATGATGTGTGTTGAATGTGTTTTTAATGTGGTGATTTTCTAAAATTCTTTAAACACACCTGTCTGGTCACTTTTTAATTTTTATTTTTATATCCTTTTTTGTGCAAGTATCCATTTTTTTAAGGCAGCTTGCACAAAGTTTCTACATACAATGTGTTGATAAAGGTGTGCTTCTTTAAATTTCTTAAACTTCATCATTACAGACATATGCATTGCACATATGTATGCTATTGCTTGTAAGATAGATTTATGAATGTACAAGTCCTATACAGACGTTATCAAACAAGTGAATGGGTAACAGGTAAAAGTGGAGCTTATCATCATCCACAACAGTGTTGGTTTTGTTTGTCATCAAGCAGCAGTGGCAGGACTTAGAAGATCTTATCCATGTTGGAGCAGCAATTGTGAAAGTAAGAAAAAGTGAGTTTCCGCATTATATCCCTAACATTACACCAACTCAGGTGTGGAGGTTTTACCACAACAGTCATGTTGGCGGGAAGGTACATTTTGATTGGGCAGGTGAGGAATCTGGCACCCTCCAACAGCTGCTTTTGCCTATCCCACCATCAACGTGGTTGAGATTTTCTGGCAGTAAAAGCGGGGCCGCAGTTGTCTTTCATCTATGCAATCGCCAATATCTAAATAGGGTGGGTACATTGCCAAGCTGGAGGGAAGACCACAGAAAAAGCGACCGCTGGACACAATCTAACAAAATCTAAGTCAGACCCTTTGATTGAAATTCAAGTTTCTGACTTGGTTGAGCATGGTTTCTGGATTTTACCTGCGCACCGTCATGGTTGAGGTTAACTCGCACCTAGGTCATGGTGGAGTTTAACCAGCTGACCACCGTTGGCACTAAACACTTTTTGGTGCTATTTTTATTAAAACCTTAAAAGTCAAAGCTCCAGTTCTCCATATTTCATTATTGTTTTAAAAAAAAATGTTTTATTATATATCCCAGAAAAGACAATAGTTACAACAGGAAAGAAAAGTTACAAAATGACAGATATAGTCATTGCAAATAACTGTATGTTCAATTTATCATATAGTTCCTCTAATGAAAAATAATAAAATCATTGAAGTCAACACAGCACTAGTTAAACATTTCATATTGCATTATAAATTAATAGAAAAGTAAACAGGGAAGATTTATGCATCAGACCTAATCCATCAAGGAGCCCCAGATTTTCCTCCCCCGTTTCCCCGCTCTCCGCCCCTTGCATCCATATAATGCCATCTCCAAATTACATACATGGAGCATCGTGGCATAGCAAGCTTGATACGCTGGAGGGTCAGCATCCTTTCACTTTGATGCCATCAGCAGTCGGGCTACTGCCATTAAAATGAAACAAAACTATATCTGTGTTGATTCTAATTGTGCTTTCTCATCTAATAGCATATTGCTTGGCAAAATAGACACATCTTGTCTTAACAAGGTATGCAGAAAGATTTCAATACCCTTTTTCAAACGGTTTAGCTAATTACGATCAAAGAACATATGTACTAAATCTGCTGGGCCTTGCCCACATCTCGGACATTGATCATTTTCCCTATTACCCCATTCGAACAGGTAAAGTACAAATTAAACACTGTTTTGTAGTGTTGGGCCTTCAGATTGGCAGAAATAAATACTTTCTTTGAAAGAGCCAATGACCTACATAACTCCACGTCCTGGTTCTCTAGTTTGGCTGCCCAGGTAGCTTCGGTTTTTACTAAATCACACTGAGTGGCTTTTGTCAGGAAGCTATATATATATCCTTAAATCAGGGTTTTTTGTAGAGGATGGTTTCTAGTAAGGGGATCTTATCTGTAGGGGTTATATTTGTTATGAAAGGTCTAATGGTTTACCTAATTTGGACATAATTAAAATAAGATCTAGGGTCAATTTTACACCGCTTCTGTAGCTCTACAAACGAAATCATGCCATTCCTATCTGTGACATCCCCTATTTAGCTAACACTATCCTGTTCCCATTGTTGACCAATGCCATCATAGAGAGAATGATAAAACCAAAGATCGCCAAAGGGGTAGGTATTTGATGGCCCTGTGGCAAACTCTGTAACTTCTGAGCCGCGACATGCCCTGCGACACGCTTCTGCGGTGATGCAACAGCAAATTCTGTGGTGGCGACACGCTTCTCCAGGGAAGTGACACGCTTCGTCGATGATGTGACGGCGAACAGCTGCAGCAGTGGCACGCTTCTTCGGCGATGAGATGGCAAATGCTGCGGCGGTGACACACTTCTCCTCGTTGCATCACGCTTCCAGCTCCCAGCGACTCGCAGTCTCTTCAAATGGCCCAAACAACAGTAGGCACCTCTCTGCAGACAGAATTCCACAGCAAGGGAATTCAGGGGAGCTGCTGGTGAAGTCTTGTATCCCTGAGACTTCAGGCAGGAGGCAAGCTTAGTTCAAGCACTTGGAGATTCTTCTTCAGGATTGCAAAAGTACACACAAAGTTCCTTTTCTCCTTTCCTTGGCAATACAGTAACCACTGCATGCCAACCCCAACAGCACAGCAAAGGGGCAGTCTCCTCCTTCAGCTTCCTTGATTCTTCTCCTTGGCAAAGGGTGGTCTTGATTCCCAGAAGTGATCTAAAGTTCAAGGACCTGCCCCCCCCCCTTTTATACACCAAAAACATTTGTCTCTGAAGGCAGAGAGTGTCTGTACCAAGTCCAAACCAGTTCTGTGCAGTACTGGAGCACTTTGCTTACAGGACTCCTTATTTCCTTTGTCAGTGTGGGCCTGGGTCCTCAGACACACCACAGGAGGGGGAGCCAGGATTCTGGAAGGCAGGCACAGACCTATTCAGGCCCAGGTGCTACAACTCCCACCACTCCTCATGCAGATAGGTATATTCAGCCTTATTCTAACTCACCCTGTCCCCTGGTGCCCCCTGCCCCTTTCACTCACAATCCAGACATGGAATACACAACCTAGCAGAGGCAGGCTTGGATGATTAGGCAAGAAAATACCGACTTTCTAAAAGTGGTATTTTCAAACACAGAATGTTAAAACCAACTTCACTAAAAGATGTATTTTATCATTCTGATTTCAGGCATACTAAACTCGAATTTCTACCTAGTCAGTTAGGATTATAATATGTTATAATCAAACTGCCCATTCTAGCCTATGGGAACAGGTAGCCTTACAATAATGAAAAACGAAATTGGCTGTAATTCTCTATCAGGACATGCTACAAACATCAGCACATGTCCTACCTTTTACATACAATGCACCCAGGCTGCAAATAGGCTTTGCAATGGCAGGTCTGAGTCACATTTTACAAGCTGCTTCTGTGGGTGGCACAACCAGTGCATCAGGCCCACCAGCAGCATTTGATTTACAGGCCCTCGGCACACATGGTGCACTGTATTAGGGTTTGACAAGTAAATTAAATATGCCACTCATGGAGTCAATAATCCAATACAATACTTTACAATAGGGAGCACTTTCTCTTTGGCACTGAATAGCAGTGGCACAGTGCCCAAAGCATCTAGACCAGCAAAACACATAGCAAAAACACAGGAGGCAACATACAAAAATGGAAGGGAGACCCACATCAATGGTGCCAGTTCTAACAATGGCCAATAATTAATGGGGCAAAGGTAGAGACTGTGAGGAATATGGGAGCCAGTATGAACATTGTGGTTGGCTGGCTTCTTTCTCCAGGGCAAATAATCCCTGATGTCCTCCATAGGGTAGTAATTGCTGGTAATAATGTGAAATTTAATCTCATAGCAATATTTGCCTTTGGGTGGGGAGGCTAATGAAAAACGAACAATTGATGGACAGAATGCGGCACAATGTCATACATTCACCCCAGTACAGAGATCTGGGTCTAAATCCATTGTTTTTTGCTCACCCTGCCATTACACTTTGGACACAGCCATATGCAAAGCAGTCTTGACCCTGCACCCAATGGGAACAGTCCAGCCTGAACTGCCAGGCGAGGTCCTCCCTGGACTGGAAGCAAGCATCCTAGGACCGGTTTCGGGCTTTCAGCCCTTATCAGCTAGGATAGCTTGACTCCAGAGGCATTGTGAGCATGGAACCCACTCCTGGGCATACCCGTCCCACTCGGGTGACAAATGCAAAAACTCCAAAACCGGTCCTAGGATGCTTGTTTCTAGTCCAGGGAGGACCTGGGTTGGCACGTTGGGCTGGACTGTGCCCATGAGGCACAGGGTCAAGACTGATTTGCGTATGACCAGGTCTAAACTGGGGTGGCATAGTGAGCAAAATAATGATGTATTATACCCAGATCTCTTGACTAGGGTGAATGTTTTGATTTGTTCTGCATTCCGTCCATCAATTGTGTGTCTTTTGCTTTCTCGCCCTAAGTGTGCCAGGTATGCCCAGACGTGGGTCCTGGGCTCACTGTGCCACTGGAATCAAGCTATCCTAGCTGAAGAGGTGTGAAACCCCGAAACTAGTCCTAGGACGCTTGTTTCCGGTCCAGAGAGGACCTGTTGTGGCAAGGATCCTGCTCAGACACAGAACTGTGCACAGAGACCTAGGACATCAGTGAATTGTGGTGTACCAGAAACTCACCTCAGTACTTAGAAAAACCCCAACCAGCTAGCATCAGTGTAACATTAGCTCTTCGTCCTATAGCACAGGAACAAATGATTAGACAACCTAGAGCATGCGACTTAGGACAAACTCAGGAATGGTGGGAAGTGAGAACACTTTTTCATTATACCCTCATACCAGTCCACAACAGGAGAAAAGTACAGACACGGGTAAGGTTAAAATTTTTATTTTAACGACGTGATCTCAGGTATCTTAGCCAACATAAGCACACATATGATTAAAAATAATATGGTTAGCATTGTTACAATTCCATAAAATACAAAAGGAGAAATCATGTTACAATGATGGTGAAAACAGGTCTTATAGCGCCTAGTTTCAACACCCTCCCTATATAGGAACTATGTATTATAAACTAAAGAAGGTCTCTTAGGCTTGTTTGGGGGACCCCATTACCTTTGTGCTCAGTAAGAGTAAATAAAATTTGGATCAGCCAAAGCTCTCTGCATCCCTGGAAACGGATAATCTCCAAAGTGTGTGAAATCATGGCAAGTGTACAATAATAAAGGCGCCATAATCGTAGTTGGCTCACATCTGCCTAATTGTTGTGTCTAGAAAGAGTTACTCGAACATGTCCAAAAACAGCTAACATGTTTTGATAACCTTGACGGCTTCAGCACTCACTGTGCAGACTAGGGGCACGATGTAAGTCTAGAGATGTGGAAGACGAAACCTTTTCTCATGTGTAGACCTTCGTGAAGGCTAACTTACAAAAACAGCTATGCAGTGTCATGTTCAAAAGCAGCAAAAGGTAAAATGGTGTTTAAACTTCTAATAAGCCATGCTAACATAACATGCGCGCAAAGCAGGCCTCAGGCCATACTACACCCACCCTTGATCGGGTAACGCACAATAAAGGGGGCAAGATTCATAGGATGCATAGTTCAAGTTCGAATGAGACAGAACCAAGTTCAGGAATTTTGCCAAACTTGATAATTGGGAGTAAAAACGAAGTCGCTGTCACCTTCAGTCGTGGACGCAGGGCCTCTCGCACTAAGGTAATCTCCGCCGCACTGTCCAACAGTGTCAGTGCCCATGTCTGATTCCGTAGCTGCGTTCTCACTATCTGTGGTATATCTTGCTGTTACCGCAGCAACTTTCTTCTTTTGAAACTGGGGTCTTTGTCGCGGTGACTCGTCTTGCTTGCCTTTTCCGTCAGCCTTGCGAGGCTGCTCATGGCTCGTTGGGCACCTCGACCTCTGCCGCCGCCTCCTCCACCGGAGGGTGAGACCAATGTTTCCTGAAAAGAGCGAGGAGAATGTTGTTCAGGAACCTGAAATCTATCCGGTGACTTTATTGTAGTGCGGTAGCGTAACTCATATGTACGCTCAGTAGAGACAGGTGTAGGTGAAGCAGGACGGGACCCCTGTTTCTGTTTTCCCTGGTTTTTGTTCTTACTCCAATTTTGTTTCGGAACTTTTGGGCGGTCATCTTTCTCAGATGACGCCTGCTGAGTTTGCTTCTTAGCGAACGGCTTTACACCCAAACTATTATGGCCAACGGTCTTATAAGCCTCCGTAATAATTCTCGGTAACTGACGGGGTTTGTCGGCGTCGGGGACATCGTGCGAAGTATTTGACACTTGGAAAATTACCGCATCCCCCTTAACATTTGCAAGGACGAGATAGTGAACCATGTCAAACGATCCCACGAGTCGCATTCTCAACTCCACAGCCGCCTCCGGTCCGTGTTCATCCTGAACACGCTTAATGACGGAGGGCAGGATAACCATTGACCGGTGCCGAAGAACCTAGTGTAGACCGCCGAAAAAATCACACCCCAAGTGGTACAGTCATTTACGTCGGGCACTTTTTTTTTTGCAAACTTAAGGATCCTGTGTTTTTCCACAGCAGAAGTATTCGGGAATACAGCCTCCAGTTGGTGGAATTTCTCAGCAAGCCAAAAAGGCATCTCATCCTTATCCTGGGGACGCTTGCCCATAACCGCATTAGCCATAATGGGACTAAGATTTAGCCCGTCCGCTCCAATTGGATGCGTCACACCACCCGGGGCCCCACCTGGGAGGTTGCAGGAAATGTAATGAACCAGACCCCTTATCACTGTTACAGCAGAGTTATAAAGGGGTCTTAATTCAGGAGCTGTCAACCTCGGTACATTAGGATGCGGGGCTTGTCTGACCACTGTTATTACATGTGGGAGGGCGCCATTAAATGAAACGGCATGCTGCCAAACAGAAATCGGAACTTCCTGTGTCCTATATGAAACGTACTCTGCAGGCACGGCAAGCAATTACAACGCAGTCATTATAATGATTGTATTGTTACCACGCAAAATATTACAACACAAGTCATTTCAACGACTTGCTGTAGGGGGCGCGCTGGACTTAGGAATAGTATCATATACTATTCCAAATCCAGTGTGTGCAACAGTAGGGAAGGTGTTAAAATAGTAAATTATACTATTCCTTAGTTTAGCGTGCCCCCTACAGCAAGATGTTGAAACAACTTGCATTGTAATAGTTTGCGTTGTAAAAATGCGGTCGTTGTAATGACCGCGTTGTATTCACATGGGTTGTACCGCATGCAATGTAAAAGCTGTTTTCCATGCAAAGTTGCAATGCATTGCTCTATGACAGTTGATATTAATTAAATAGGGCAAATAAAATACACATGTATTTCATACATTTGCACTTGCCTCTAATTGTTTTTTTTTTCCTTGTTGAGTCATAGGAATTCTTACAGAATTAATTGTGGTCTGGCAATTGCAGAATTAGACATCTGGGTCTACATTTAAGAAATGCAAACCCAAATTGTTTGTAATGTATTTAGTTAAGGGATTTTCCTGTACTTTAAATGCAAAGTAACACTATTATGGAAATTAGGTAAGAACAACTGTTGAATTTAAATAAGAAACATTTTCCTATTGGATCAGACTTTTTTTCCGAAAACATTTGGGTGTTTGGAAAATCGTTTCTCCTGGTATAAATGAATCATTTTTTAAATCTTGTACTGTACAAGACCAGGCTAATCTTCACAAAATAATAATTGACGCATTTTCTAGAGTGCAAGAAAAAGCTTTTCCTTGGATTTCTATAAGGTATTTTTTTTCTCTATACAGGTATCTATTGAGCCATCATAATCCATGTTTATCTGAGCATAACTGCTTGAAAATGAAAAGGCTTCTATTCTAGAGGTGTCCATCAATAAATAAAATATAATCTTTCCCGCCTGAATTGAGCTAGGTTTAGAACTGGAAAGTAAGGGATTTCTGTGAAAATATAGCATTCACTTAAGTGAGTGAACAACACTGAGTCGGACCAAGGGCCAGATGTAGGTAAATCTATTTTACCGACACTTAAATACCGAATTTTACCGATTCGGTATTTAAGAGTCGGTAAAATAGATGTACCGAGATGTAGGTAAATCCAGATGTGGATTTACCGATTCTTTAAAAGTCGGTATTTACCGATTCGGTAAATACCGACCTGTAATGCTCCATTCATTCCTATGGGCTTTGAAGCCCATAGGAATGAATGGGGCATTACAGGTCGGTATTTACCGATCGGTAAATACAGATTTTTGGCAAGGGTGCAGGGGGTGTCACTTTGACACCCTCTAGCACCCCCAAAAAAGGTTCGGGGGCCATATGGCAGGCATACCTGCCCTAAGGGCAGGTCTGCCTGTCATATGGCACAGGTGTGCATGCACACATGTGCATGCTCACCTGAATCGGTATTTCACCATCAAATTGAATTTGATGGTAAAATACCGATTTCTTAGGCCTTGTGGGACTCATCAGAGTCCCACCTACATATCGATTTTACAGAATCTGTAATTTTACCGTTCTGTAAATTTACCGACCGGTATATTTACAGATTCTGTAAAATTACAGATCGGTAAATTACAGAACGGTAAAATTACCGATTCTGCCCCCTACATCTCAAATTCCTTTTACCGGTCGGTAACGGCCGAATTCGGCCGTTACCGACCGGTAAAACCCTACCTACATCTGGCATCGATTCCAAGTCCGCATTGCATTATTTTAGTGTCTGCAAATACCAGAAATTAGCACCCACAAGCCGCATACAGATCCGTGATCTGCAATATTTGTTCTTCCTGCACCTCTCCTCTCCATCCCAAGTACCTTTGCACGTTTTTTATAACTTTTCTGGAATCCTTTGCTGTTCCTCGTTTGTCACTTAGTGATCTTTTTTTCTAATCAAAAAAGAAAAGACGTTTTCTCCTGGCTGCCCTCTGTTATTGATAATATTCAATATCAGGCCAGCATTTTTGATTATAATAACTTGGCATGACCATTTGCGTGGATGATACAGTAAAATCCTAGACACCTATCAATAGGCAACATATACCACAATGCTTTACATTACAGATACATGTTCCAAAACTGACCGAGCAAAAAAAAAAAATCTATATTACATAGATCTGTAAAATAGTGTGAAAATGACATAGAATGCAAAAATATACTTAACTCATCGACATACGTAAAAACAACGGGGCATATTAACAAGGGATTTATCTCCGCTTTTTTGGCTTTAAAAGCCAAAAAAGTGGAGATAAAATGATCTCCCTATCAACAACAGGGTGCTAACATGCAAAATCACATGTTAGCACCCTTTTTCTCTACGCTTCCCTTTGCATCTCTAATGCGATACAAAGGGGGGCGTTCCAGAGCAAAATAATAGGAGAAATGTTGCTAAGCGACATTTCTCCTATTATCAAACTTCACGCTAACACTCTTAGAGATAAAAAAAAGCAGCGCTAACCACGGTTAAAGCTGCTTTTTAAAGTCTTCTAATTTTCAGACTTAGGCATACCTGTAATGGGAGGTTGATTATGTGACTGCAACCACAATCACTATCACTATATCATCTCAGTTTTTCATTGAATATATCTAAAAATCCAGCATTATTCAATGTAAAACTGCGATATTCCTGCTATCCATGGTTTTATTTATCGCAATGCCGCTCAGTGTAGAAAATACTGCGCTACCATGGCGATTATCACCAGGGATAGCCGGCGATTTATTTTTTAACGCTAACAACGCTCAGCGATAATTTTCGCTGCTGCTTGTTAATACGCCCCAACGATTTTATTGTATGGCATAATGTTATGAGATGGTAAAATACAGGCGATCAGAAGAAATGTAAATAGTCAGTGAGAGAAACATTACGCTTTCAATCTCCAAAAACAAAGTGGAACATACAGAGAATAAGCATGTGAGTGCAATAGTTTGAATATAGCTAAATTATCATTGGAAAGATAAAAGTCTGGCCTTGCTGGTGCAATGGTTATTTTTTTCTGTTTCATTGCAACAATATGTGTTAAAAGTTAAAAGAAGGTTGCCACCTAAACGTGGACATCACATGCTTGCAATAAATATTTGAAATGTAAAAGACATTGTGGCTTTTTTCTGTATCTCTTCTATATCAGTCGTTTTATATCTGTATGCAACAGCCACTGCTTTGTTTTCCTGTGCTTGACTGATTTGCCAGTCAAGGAGGCCCCGCACATGAATAAATAGCTTAGGAAGGCCTACACTAAATGGGGCATGCTTTGTGATGCTCAAATACTTGGAGCTAGCGTGCTAAAAAGCTGCCGGCAGAGGTTTCCCAATGTCGGTGCTAGCTGATGCTTTGCTATGGGAAATCCAGCAGTTTCCCTCCTCTAAATGAGACAAGGGACCCGTGAAATTTTCGGGGTAAAACAATCGTCAACCTTAAGTGACCCTTTAGCATATGTCAAAATCAGTTGAGTGGCATTGGCTAAGGCTTGTTCACAAATAATCTTCAAGAGAGCTGTGGTAGAAGGAGATAAGAGAAATAAAGACCACATTTCCAAATGGGAGAAGCTGCATTTTGACAGTCGAAGCATGATACGTGGCTGCCGGATGTTACTGGCCCTGATCAATTTCCAGATTTTTTGTGTTCAGCTCAGCAGAAAATGCTGAAGCAGTGTACCTGAGAAGAGCTCCATGTTCTTGAATATCAGTTAAAGGAACTCACAAGAGGAAGGGTTCATGATTTAACAGTTTTTCTGAAAGTGTTAGGGCGCTTCTTCAATGCAAGCAGAGTGCAACTTTATTGGTAGATATCATCAACTGTTCTCTCAAAAAAGTTAAAGTTTTTACCTGTAGTAGAAATACAGCAAAGAACTTGTGCAGTAGTAGCAACAGTTCAGTAATTAATTTCTGGAAAATAGTCTGGCTTATATTTGTTGTTGCTCTTTCTGAAATATAGTGTCTTGTGAATAAAAGAGCACTAGAACTCTTTTGGTTGCCACTGTACAATGCGGGCCTGTGACGTAAGCATTGTAGGGATGAGTTGAAGACAGGCTTAGAATGTTGAGTCCTGACTTACACTCAGCGGAATAAAGATGTGTAAAACTACTCTTGGTCTATGGTGTGGTTATTGATGGATACCTTGGCTGGTAGGACACTACAACTAGTGACATGATAGGGTATACGAAGCCTGTACATTGACAGCACTCTTTCTGAGAGTTTGCCATGGTCCAGTAAACTGCTTGTGCATGCCACGTGTGCCGCAGTCAAATTGCAGAATCAATGCTGGCACCCATGCAGTCTGAGCGCAATGCCAGCCTGTGTAAAGAGCTTGAAGATAAAGAAAATTACATTGAAAGTCCACATGCTGGTGGCATGGAACTGAATGAAGTAGCTGCAAATAAAAGGTACTGCACCATTACGCAAATTAATGCTACACGCTATGCGGAGTAAGAAAGCCAAAGGTTGATGCCACCAGGTTAGGAAAGCAGTGCACTGCCATAGATTAGTACAACCCAACCTGAAATTCATGTGCTATGAAATAGAGCTTAACAAGGTGTTTATGAAAAAACATTTAAGCAAAACGCTGACCAAATATAACGTTATCTGCTTTCAGTAGAATACAAGGTATATCTACTGGCTGAAAGCATTAATAAATCATCGTGCTGCAACGTGCTGCGGAGCGGCCCCAGAAAGAGGGTTGGGGTTCTCCTGACAGAGTTGTCCACAAACAAAGCGTCCCACCACCAAAGCTGCAGTGTATGGCCTCGAATAACTCCCTTGACCCCCATCATGTAAAGAGCTCTGATGGAGAGCTAAGGAGAGATCCAAGGTCCAAAAGTAATTAAGGCTGAGCCAGCACTTAACAAAGCGCTATAGAAGCTCTGCCAGACTAAGTTCCACTTGAAGCACCTGAGAGACCACTACTGTCCACAGATATATAAATACGGCTGCTGCATTCTCAAAAACCTCCCTCTGCATTTCATACTGACTAAAAACAAAACACAATATTGGCAATAGATGAACTGCAAGGATGGAGACTTTTGAAGATTTCATAAATGAAAAAGATGATAAAAAGAGTATAAAGTCCCCAAGGAACATGGCTCCTGGAGTGACAGAAGCCATGAAAAAGATGCCACAAGGAGGTGAAGTGACATTTGTTCAAATCAAAATAGCCTGGAATGTCAAGTTTAATCCAGTGCCAAATGTAAATTATGATAAATACATATTCATTCAAGAGCATAAGAGACCAGGTGAAACTATGGATGAGTTTGTGAGAGATTGAATGTTCTGGTGAAGCACTGTAAATGCAGTTGAATTTAATGATGAGGAAGCTACATGCCTCAAAGTAATCGATGGATGTCTGTCAGAATCCATTTTGAAAATGAATGCTGAAGGAAACTCTGAGCTTAGAACATGTCCTCAAGGCTGCTTGCTTTGAAGAGCCAATTGATCATCAAGCGACTGACATGGACACCCGAGGTGCCCAAAGTGTGTTAGTCATGAGAATGAAAAGTAAGCCAAAGAACAAGGCCAATGGACACAAGGCGATGTCTCCACAGAAAAAAATGTGTTACAGATGTCGACGTTTTCCACACAAAGGTAAATGTCCCACTATTGGACAGATATGCATCAACTGTGGTAAAGCGAACCATTTTGGGATGACTTGCAAGGTGAAGAGAAAAGTAAATTTGTAACAGCGTGAAGACAAAATTGCCAACTGAACACTACCTCAGCAATGTTCCACACTCTCCCACAAGGCCAAGCAGTCACATCAACTGAGGCAATTTGATTCCAAATGATGTTAATCGTCATCTTAATCATCGACGAAGAGATCCTCAGTATCAGTTTCCAATGAATGTGACAATTATAATTGTGCAATGTTGATGTTTGCTTCAAAAAGGCAGGCACATGTGGGACTAGTGGACACAAAAAAACAAAACCCACCAAAAACATTAAAACATTGTCCTAAGAGCACTCTAAAGATAAATGAGTGTTCAATGCTATTCATAATTGACACCCTACATTGATCCCAAACTTCCTACAGAGATTGTAGTTGACAGTAGCCCTGTCGGATTAGGTGCAATCCTTGCACTTTCAGCTGACAGTCAAATGTCCAGAGACGTATCATGGCACATGCCATTTAAAGCCTGTAACAAATGGTATGTGCTTCCTTGCAATCTGAGAAAGAAAGCTTCACAGTAATCTGGGCTTGCAGATATTTCCATATGTTCTTGTACAAAAAGCTTTTCACAGTAGTGACTGATCATCAAGCACTGTTGACGATATTTGGCAATGCCAAGGCCAAAATGCCTCTTTGAATTGAATGATGGAGTTTGAATACAACAATACAATACAAGAATACAACCATGCAATTCTTCATCATCCAGGAAAATATCAGAATCCTGCTGGGCTTTTTTAAGAGTGCCATTGGAATGCCCTGGAACCCAATTTAAGAAATTGGAGGCCTATATCAATTTTATTGTCAAATGGAGCACACCAGCTGGCATGTTAAAGTTAAAAGACATTATTAATTACCCAAACCTCCCACTAGTGACAGTGAGTATTTGAAGTTAAAAAATAGAAGAATTGACTCAAAACAGCCTCATTCTGCAAAGTACACAAATTGTTGTTCCTGAGAGTATATGACAACAACTTATCGAAGTTGCCCACGAGGGACATCTAGGAATAGGTGCCACAAAGAGACCTCTAAATGACTGAATCTGGATTGCTTCTATAGACGAAAGGGTAAAAAATGAATTAATGACTTGTCATATATGCAACTGTCTTTCATCTCAAGTTATTCAGCACCCTTTGAACATGTCAGATTTGCCACAACAGGCTTGGGAGAGAATTGCTGTTGATTTCTTTGGTCCTCTTGAGCATGACCATCATCTTCTAGTCATTGTTGATGAATAATCCCAAGTTCCATTGGTAGAAGACCTTTCAGCCACTACACGTTAAAGGGTTATTCAAAGATTAAATGGCACCTTTGTGACATAGGGTGTACCTGCAGTCTTAAACTCTAACAATGACCCATCTTTTAATAGTTGAGAATTCAAAGACTTTTGAATTAACCTCAAAATAAAGCATCAATAAGTACACCTCTTTGATCCCAGGCCTGGTAGAAAAGTTATTAAGTGCTTCAAAGAAAGCTGTTCAGCATGCTGCATTGGAAAAGTTTGACCTCAAAGTTGTTTTGAACACTACTCTTCAAGCTTACTTTTTGACCCTCACCCAACAACAGGGGAAAGCCCTGTGACTCTCATGTTGAAAGAGCCATGCCAACCAACCTGCCTCAATGTACCAACCTCAGATCCAAGAATGAGGAAGACTTTTACACTACAGACTTTGGTCGCAAACAGAAAACGAAAATATATGCTGACAGATGATGTCATTTAAAAGATGTCATCTTTACAAGAGGAGATCGAGTGCTTGTTACTGGAAAAATATTATTTGATGCTCCATTTGAGGCTGAACCATTTACCATCACTAACACAAAAGGACACATGGTGACTGGCCAGCATTTTGGGAAGGCCTTTACAAGAGATTCCTCTCATTTTCAACATGTGGCACATCATTCGCCAAACATTCATGTCAATGTAGAGACTAGGTCCCGACAGTCTGTTTAAGATTCTATGGAGCATATTCACAAAGAAATGATGCAACGCGTATACCTTTCTTCACATAAACAATAGATAAAGATGATTTGATCCATCTACTTATGATGAAGAATGTAGCACACATTGAAAGAGTAAAAAATTAGGAGGAATAAAAGTATTTCCCCTGCTTGCTTTACTCTAATATCTGCTTTTCAGTGGAGCTGACTTAGATTTACAGACCCTTCTAATTCTGGGGCAGCGCCAAAAAGCTACGGGAGTTGTGGTAGAAAGCCAACAGCAACGCCCATTGCACGCCCCTTTCATGCAGATACCTGCGTTAAAGGGTAAGATATTTACAAAGTGGCGTTAAACCACGCAAAGTGTTTTAGCTCCTCTTTGTAAATATGGAGCAGATCATTGCGCCACCTTAGCATTGGAAAACGTGACGCTCCGGTGGCTCAATGGCCTTGTAAATATTCCCTGGTGTCTGCTGATGATATCACCTCACCTGTGCAGATCACTGACACTTCAACTACCAGTTCCCA
Source organism: Lissotriton helveticus (assembly GCF_964261635.1). NCBI lineage: Eukaryota > Metazoa > Chordata > Amphibia > Caudata > Salamandridae > Lissotriton > Lissotriton helveticus. The sequence goes on along the minus strand of NC_136069.1, from coordinate 400,856,589 downwards.
GTTTCCAGTCACCTGATCAGGATATGTGATTCAGGTGCCATGACGATTAATTGACACATTTTAATTGCCTGTATATCTATGACCATCTGTGTGTTTATTCCTGTATTTATTTGTGTATTTATTTATTGACATATTTTGAAATGTTTTAATTTTGTATTTAACCAAGCAGGAGATGTAGTGTTTTGTAAATAACAGATCACTTGAACCTTTTTGGTTCCCACTGTACACCATAGGCCTGTGACATAAGCATTGGAAAGATGAGTTAAAGGCAGACTTAGACTGTTGAATTCTGACTTACACACAGCAGAATCAAGACATGTACAACTACTCTCAGTGAGTGGCATGGGTATTGGCGAGTATCTGGCCTGGTAGGATGCTACATATACCATGTTTATTACTGCTTTGGAGCTGTGCAGTTTTTGATGGGGTGCAGGTACTGAATAATTGTTAGGTCTTTGCTGCACTTGTTGCAAAGTCATAAATGAGCATGTCGCCCATGAACACGATCCTCAAATTAAACTATTGTTTTGCTGTGCTGAGTTGCTAGACAGGATCTTGGAAGCACACTTTTTTTAGTTGTTCTGTGGAAACCCAGTATGTAGCACTATATTTGTGCTGAATTATCCCTGATTTTGTCTCTTCTGGAGTTTGAGGTTTGTGAAAATCATTTGGGATCCCATTTATTCTGCTGGAAATGGTAGCCTTCACTCAGTCACTCTGTCAATAGAAGTGAGGCTTGACCCTTTACAGGTCAGGTGAGGACAGGTATGAACTATCAATATCCCTTGAACTGTAAACTGTCTGTACTTGAGGTGAAATTCACTAAGAGGACAGGTTTAAAATCAATATTTTTAAATGTATATGTTAGGGAGGACATATTGGCCTATCAGCGCTTCATACCAGGCTGGGGAATCATCAGTCTGTAAAAAATTGTATAATTCTTTAAAAGTTCTAAAACGTTTTAAGAATTAAAGTCTTTTACTTTGTGTGTCCTTCTGCCAAGTGTGGAAGACAAATTGATTAATATATTGAATCTCTTTCCAAATGGCTTCCTTTTTAATCTATTGAAGCATTCTCATTTGAACTTAAGACATATACCTAAGAAATACTTTGATAAATTAAGTAGGTGGTCAACCTGTCTTCAGAAAATGCAGCCTTGCCTTAATCTCATGTAGAAATATTTGTGATAAAGTCAATAATATAAGAGGATTCATTTGCAAATGTAGCGTCCTCCATGGCCCAGAGTATGTAACAAACCACACCCCACGGAGCTCTGGTTTATACATCTTTATTCTTCAGCATGCAATCGTTAACTGAACCCACTGCATCACAAACATTATTAACCAGACCCAGTCACACCCATCAGATTCCTTAATACTTGTAAGGGGTGTGTCGAGGGCCACTAGAAACATCATGCACATTAACACAGGACACAACAGTATACAAGATATAGGAATTGTCTGATATGCACCCCTTGATACAAAACCTCAGTTAAGAAAAATGTGTCATTTAAACATTTGCCCAAATGGTCGTGTCTGTAGTCTTTCACAAATAGCAGCAGATAGCAAGCACACTAATGAGACACACTTTTACTTAATCGAGTCGATCCTGAAGCTAGTAATGGGAAACCCATACCCAGTCACATGTTAGCCACTTGCGACTGGTGCATAAGGAGCGAGGACAGCAGGAGTAGAAGCTGAAGAAAGGAAAAGAAAGAAACTTAATTATTTGTGCAAAGAATCCATGTAGCAGCAGAGGGTAGGGGAAATCGGGGGTGCGTATGGATAGTACTTGTGACGCCATAATTCATTTTTGCTACCATCACACAGGGGCAAGCGATAGCTGTCAAGCTCAAAACCGCAGGCATTTCAATATGCCAGGTATAGGAGCCTGCTTGTGATGCCTCTAATTCTATCATCCTTTTGTGGTGTGTTTTCACAGTTTTATCATTTGAAGTTTTGCACAAATACTTTACACATTGCCTCTGAGTTAAGCCTGACAGATCTGTGCCAAGCTACCCAAGGGTTTAGCCCAGGTTAATTTAAAGTTTGCTTCTGACTTCATCCTGAGACGAATTGTGGTTGCTGCTTGAGAAGGGGTTTACACTGCTCAACCAATAGCCCAGTTTCTTACATTCTCATTGCCTCTGCTGCAAGGGTGATCCCAAGGCAAAGTACTTCACATTAATCCCCCCGCCACATTGGAACCACTGCCGGTGCAAAGTTTTTGCACCAAGAGGCCACGCATCTATCGTAAACAGCAGCCTAGACAATGATGCAGGTTCTTGTGTCGCAACCTCACAGCTCCTCAGAACTGACGCATTGCCTTGACTGTGCGATGCATCCCTGATACCGGATTTTGCATTGCAAGACCTCGTTGACAGGATCCTCGACAGTGACATCAGATCTCACATCAAAACTTTGCATCTTCTTAGAACTGACGCATTTTCTCAGCAACGCAACCTCAACATGACACCTCACAACGGTACGAAACTTGGACCTAAGGCACGTTGTTCGGCTGGCCTAATGGGTCCCGGCAGCTGCCTTGTGCTACATCTTGGTCGGCCTGAACTTGTGACTTTGTCCTGGTCCGGTACAACAAGATATCCGCAGCTGGCACTTTGTGCCTTTTGGCACTATTTTCACAGAAAGCTTTACACCTGCATATCTCCAGTTCTACTGATTGGAATTTTGTGGTTTTAGTCTTCTTTTATTTATGAAAAAATACTCTATTTTCCTAAATCTGTTGTGAGCTCCTTTTGTGCCATGTTTCCTCTGTGTCACTGTTTGAAGTGTTCCACAAAAACGTCACACACTACCTCTGAGTTAAGTCTGACTGCTCAGTGCAAAGCTGCTCATTGGTTAAGCATGGGTTAATATAGGATTTGCTTGTGACATCCTCCTGACATGAATTGAGTTTGCTCTTTGAATAGGGTTTCGCCCCCTCAATCAGTAACCCAATTTCTTACAAAGTATTTGAACCAAACTACCTTCAACGTTCCACAGCCACCAGTGGTATGAATTCTGTATTGTTTGTACGCTCCTGTGCAGCAGAGCTAATGTTCGCAATGTGTACATCATAATTTCATTTATTTTGAATCCTTCTAAAGTGTAGAAAGATAATCCAACTAAAGACTCAATCCTCAGCTACAACTCAGATGGGTCTTCAGATGTGGGCTACTGAAACCTGAGATTCCGATGTAAAAGATGAAGGAGGAAATATACAACCTCAAGCTCTGTAATGCCAAATATGAACAGAAAAAGAACGTAGGCTACTAAAATCGAGCTTGGCCCATCTTAAATGCTGACAGTGTTTTGCATGAGTGCGACCACAACACAAGTTGCTGAAGTTCAGTGCATGTTACTGAAACATTATGAGAAACATCACCTGAAACATGTGATAACCAAGTTATGAAAGACACAATAGTCCTTTGCAGCATGACTTTATGTACATTAATTATAAGCTGATAGCAAACAACCATTTGGAAATGGTCATAAATTACATCTATTTCAACTTTCAGCAATGCCGCACATTTTGCCAGTTTAATGTCTAACTAAGATTATGTCTGCATCTGGTTTGGTGGCATATGGGGCTGGTGTAGGATCTGCATTTAAAGCGTGATTCACACAGCTGTAGGCCTTTAACAGCTGCTTTGATCACATAGCAGCTGGCTGGTAAGGGGATTTGCACACAGCCTGGCAATTATAGCACTGATTTAATCACAAACTATTTACTGACCTAACTATCTTTTTGTATAAATTACTCGATTCCTCATTATTAGCTCTTTTTGAAAAATGTGCAATATAAACTACATCATTACCAGATTTCATTCTATTATAAAAACCATGGGCCATATTATCAAGAAAGGGCGATACATTATCGCCGCTTTTATCGGCAGGAAACTGCCGCTTAAGCGGCGATAATGGGCTTGATAATATGGCCTTGTGAATTCCCATAGAAGCCCAGATACTGGTGTTAACCTGGGCTTCTATGGCAATTCACAAGGCCATATTATCAAGCCCATTATCGACGCTCTAGCAGCAGTTTCCTGCCGATAAAAGCGGCGATAATGTATCGCCCTTTCTTGATAATATGGCCCTATCTCTTTCTCAAGCCAAAAAGTAGATTATTATTCTTCTACTATTGTTGCTGGTCTCTCTGTTAGATGTTATGTGTGGAGGGAAACAGAAAGAATTGAAACAATGCATATTATTTGGCGAGGGAAGAAATTAGAACCAGTAAAGAGTTGATTTGAGGCATAGGTAATCTCAATATGGCAAAGGAAACATTCTGGGAGGTATTTAAGGAGAGAATTGGAAATCAATTTGGAACATATATTTCCACATCGGGCACAGGCATCCAGGAGTGTTTCCCTGTAAAACATGTTTACTATCACTGTATTGAACCTATGACCTAAGTGAGAAAGTGGTGATAAGCCAAGAAAGAACAAACTCTACATCCCAAGTAAAAAGAAGACATACTGCCTCAGGTCCTGATGAAGGTGATCAGAAATTGATGAATCCACTGAAATGTGTGCTGACCATGTGCTGTGTCTCCAAGCTATGCCACAACACTTGTGAAACTAAAATAGTGATCTCCTTGTTGGGGACACATGGATGTCTGTTCTGAGTGTGCATGAGTTGGTGAGACTGGTCTGTATGTAAGCTTTTGGAATGAATGGGGTTTGCAAAGATAGAATGATGTTTTTATCGTACCAGAAATATATTGCAAATGAAGTATTGTTTTTGTGATAGAATGATATGGGATAAAGATATACGCTATATTGAAGATTGTCCAGAAGAAATAATACTAACAAGAAATCAAATAAATTTACTAAAAAGATAGTTGTGTCGGTAAATATTTTGTGACTTCTTAAAGGTAATCATTTGCTCTGGACAGGCACCTATTGATCCATCATAATCTCAGTCTTGATGAAATTCATTTAAAGGTTGAGTGCCTGCCACTTCTATACACATAATATTGCATTTGAGCGTACTGCTTTACCCTTCACCTGACATTTTTGGACCAATCCAGTAAGCCAATAAGAACTCTGAGCAGGTAAAGTTCAAAGATCAGGCCCAGAAAGGCACTGTCATTGGTGGGATGGTTCTCAAAATTGGCCCGGTGAAGTCACAAAAGTGACACAGATCAATGCAAAATCTTCTTTTTCAATTTACTTTCCAGCACAAAATGAGTTTTCTCTTAAAAGTAAAGCAAAGCAGCACACAGCACTGCTTTGCATTACTTAGCACCAATAGGGAGTTCCATTGGTGGTGCTTGGGCGTTCCCATACAACCACCCAAGGTTTTGATGCGAAACCCTAATAACTAAAAAATGTAGGCAGAAGTGTGTGTCAAAAATTAAATCCATTTTAAATAGGCGCTATCAAGGAGAAATTTCCGACTTTGGATGTATGCTGCACTGTGCAGTACACATACAGTGTGGAAAAAGTTTTGAAAATTAGTCTGAGCATAGTATTTAGTACTGGAAAGGAATCCTTCCAGTTCTACACCTGTGCTTAGCTTCTGAAGACACCCTTGCACTACCGTGAAAAGGTATGTGATGCAAACAGGGTGCACAATCTTAGTAAATATACCCTGCAGTATTTAAGAGGATTTAGAGCACAAATGTGGAACACTAGAAGTGGCAACATAATGACTGTTTGCTAAAGAAGGCTTGAAATAGGGATAATGAAAACGTCTGGAGACCATGTTCTAAATAACCTTGTTGAACGGTCTCCTACATCTTATGGGTGCGTCAAGCTCCTCAGCAGGCTGCTCAATTCAGGGTTCAAGTTGAAAGTATTCTGGTATCATCTTTGTTTATGGCTTGATGTATAGCTGTATAATCTCTTCAGTGTGTCCAATTTCAGCTAGTAAGCATATGATTACTCTGTACAAAAGTCCCACTCAAGCACCCAGCTAAACTCCTTGTGAGAAGTCAGAGGAGATACAGGTTAAGGTGGGTATAAGCTACCAAGGCAAAATGGGGGTGTTAAGAAAGCGTGATGCATTTGGCGTGAATACATTTTTTCCCAGTACAGATCTCCGTTGTTGCTGTTCCATCCACAAACCATAACCATGTGAACTGACTACTCCGTCTTTCTGTGCTATAACAGCATACAGAACCTGAGGTGCCAGGAGGTAGGCCATCTCAAGCACTTTGCTGATCCTAAGAAATAGAAGGCCTTGACACTCAGACTTTTGTTGTGAAAGTTGCTCTACACTGTCACATCACAGAACATATCACATTAAACCACCAACAACACATCACTCACTTTATATTTTCTAGTTGTACGGCAAGTAAAGGCAGGGACATACAAATTACAGTTACCTAGGGCCTTAAATATGTATCCTGTTTTTTCACACCTCACTGCTAAAACCCCCTGCTGTATCCATTAAACCTCATCATTCATTGCTGTGATGGTAGATGGTGTCACAGAATATGGTGAAATACGTTCTTGACTGCCCCAAAGTAAAAAAAATAGTACACCCGTACATACACCTGAATTGCTATTGTACTTTAATCATCTCTATCATCTGAAAAGTCCGGGCCTGCAAGTTGACCGGAAGGTGCATGACCCCTTCTGCCTTTTGCTCCTCAAGTGCCATTCCTGGCACAGCCTCATGAGGGGTCCTTTGGATTTTTATCTTTCTTCGGGCGGGAGAGCGATGCTGGTGATGTTAGATCTGTCGGCGGCCTTCGACACCGTCCCTCATGAGGGTCTTCTTGCAAGACTCTCTGAGATTGGTCTCCAAGGGACGGTGCTCCAGTGGTTTCGATCTTTCCTGGCAGGCCGTCGACAAACGGTCTGGGCTTCGGCTTGCTCCGCCGAGATGTTGCCATTGGGTGTCGGAGTTCCTCAGGGCTCTGTCCTGAGCCCAACTTTATTTAACATCTTCATGACCCCTCTGGCGGCACTGGCGGAGTCTTTTGGGGCCCAGATCGTTTCTTACGCCGATGACACCCAGCTCCTCTTCACCTGCGAAAGGGGTGCGGACTTCGATGGAGGTAGGATCCAGGGTTGCCTTGAGGCTGTATTTCTATGGTTCCATCACCACAGCCTCAAGTGCAACTCGGATAAATCCGAGGTCCTCTTTTTCGGGTGCAGTACGGATCCGGACTGGAAAGTGTGGTGGCCTGAGAACATGTTTCCACCAGCATGTTCGTCCCTGGTAGCTAAAAACCTTGGGATCAAGATCGATAATGGCCTCACACTACGCTCACAGGTAATCGGTCTCACTGGGACCTGCTTCGGGTTACTCCGGATGCTACGCAAGTTCCTTCCCTTGCTATCGGAGGAACATAGGAAGATCACGGTGCAGGCGATTATAGGTTCGAGAATTGACTATTCCAACGTCCTGTATCTCGGCCTGCCAGAATACCTGCTTCAACGGCTACAGGTTGTCCAGAATTCGGCAGCACGTGCTATCTTTGGACTATCTCGCCGTGCTAGAGCCTCAGGCCTCTTGGAGGCCCTGCACTGGCTCCCTGTCCGGAAGCGGATAATCTTTAAGACTCTCACTCTGGCACACAAAGCCTTGCACGCCTCCGGAGCAATATATCTTCAGAAAAGGCTGACCTTTTATCGTCCTGCCAGGTCGCTTAGGTCTGAAGCCCTGTCCCTTGCGGTGGTTCCTCGTGTGAAGAGAGCCCGCATCGGTGGCCGCTCTTTCAGACTATTAGCGCCTCAGCTTTGGAATAAACTGCCTTTGCCCCTGCGCAGCATTCCCAATCTGTTGGCCTTTAGGAAAGGACTCAAAACCTGGCTTTTTATCTCTTAGTTCTGGCCCCTAGTTAGGTTTTTTTTTCCTCTCTGGTTTCTTCTTATGTTATCTCCCTGTTGTGTTAGTGTGCAATTCAAAGCGTCGGGACACTCTTCTGAGTAGCCGTACGCTATACAAAACTTTTATAACATAACATAACATAACAAAGAGTAAGTTAAGGGAACCGCTGCATGCAAATGTGTTTGCATGGCGCACGGCTGCCTGATTTAGTGCCAGTGCTAGGGAGAGGGGTGGAGGGTGCCTTTTCTCTGTAAATATGGTGCTTTCCTGCTCTTCCTTCTCACACAACACACAACAGCGCAGACATTTTGGCTTTAGACTTGACACCTAAGTGGCAACAGAGGGGACTATTGGAGGATTTATTGTGCTAATCAGAAGGGAAGAATCACTTGTCCTGCATAACATCGGGTATGCGGGAATGGTTCTTACTAGTCCCAATAAAAAACCCTCTTGCACGTGTTGGTGAGTTGCGATGTCAAGCGGTATATCTTGGTTCTCCGATGTCCCTCACACTTGTCTGCATAATCATAGGGTTTAGTGGTTTATGCAACCTCCAACCGGGAGGTAATACCCTCAGTTAAAAACAGTAGTGATCAGTGATAGTGACTGTGACGTGATAAAGTGAAAAGTAGTAAAAAGTCTCTCTCTTCTAGACAAATATTTTAATAGGTCTGGTTTCTGGAGGCCAACATTTTAAAATTGATGTAGGTGAACAAGTGTGATTATGACTCTTTCACACTAGAATTGTGGTATAGGTCGACATGTTTCAGCCCTTCTGTCGCCAGATGGTCGGTGGGGCTTTCATCAGGACCACGGTGCAAGGTGTGTAGAGACCTCTCACGTCTCTATAAGTGAAATTTTCAAATAAATTTGTTTTTTAAAGAAACATGTCGTTATGCTGTTCCTAAAATGGTCGAATAGTTCCTGTAAAGAAAAAAGACATACTAGACAATGAGAAAGGGTATGGGAAAACACTTATGACTAGTCAACTGGTTTTGAATACCAGGAACATATATAACGCACATTGGCGTTGCAACTAAAAAATGGCAATACTTCGAACTGACTACCCTAAATCCAGATTAGGGTCAACTCTCTCATAGTTAGCGCTTCAACGTATGAAAATGATATGGTAAGTAAATTTAAAAGGTCAACTGTTATTCTTATGGTTTAGCCAGATGTAGTTGATGGTATTGATGGCTTTCAGAAATGACCCTGGACAGTATAGGCTATTGTAAAAATATATATTGAGATTTATCTATCTCTCTTGATCGTAGTACAGTTTCATTTAAAAGCGGCCGGGATTCAATAAAGTGCTTGGCTTATTATTTCTCACTCCTGACTCGCTTTATGTCAATTGTTAACCTTGCTCGTGGGGTGGCGTGATTCTTGTTCAAGATGGTGCTCATTTCACAAGTAAATACCATTCAGTAACGTACCTTCGTTAATGGTTTATTAAACCTCATCAGGATCCAGGTGGGTCAGGGAGGCGCACTATAACAATGAATAGTAGTTCAGTAAATGTTTTAAATCGTAAGGATACATTACGGTTTGCGCGATGTTGCTTCTCCCGCTACCTCGGTCACTCCGTCATACTGCTTGTTCTGACTCTGCCAACGCTGGTCCCGGAAACAGGTTGTGGTTCCGGGATCGCGTATTTGTTGTGGCAAACGAAGGGAAAACGGTAGACAGACGAGTGGATACTAACAGTGGTCTGTCTTCTATTTGGTCCGTTAGTCCAAAAACAATCGAAAAAGTTATTTATAGTTCACAGTTTTTACGCTCGATTACCTAAGAACAAAACTGGGTTGCAAAGGAATTTTTATATATATCACACAGATAACGATGATGGTTAGGACCTACTGGGTCACAAATAGTATTATCGTTTTTAACTCCAGTTGAATTATACGGAGTGATATCAAAAATGAAATGTAATTAAAAAATTAAAAAATAGGGGACTTTTTAATTCAACAAAAAAGAGGGATGTAATGGTGAAGTTCGACTCAATGCTTTTTTCTTCACTGTATTAGGTTCTTTCAACAAAGTCTGAAAATGTCAATTATGGTTACTGATCATCTATAGATGTTTCCCCATGGTATATTGTCATTCAGTCCATCCTGATCCGTGCCAAGTCTATATACCCACCGTTGTTCCTTTTCAAAAAGGATCCTTTCGGCATTGTGATCTTTATTTTGCAATGTTTCCAAAACTATCCACTTAAGATCATTGACTGTGTGCCTTGCTTCTAAATAATGGTGGGACATCTTCGTTGTCGCCTTTTTGCACTTGACATTACTTCGGTGTTCACACAGACGCTGCTTGATCTTTCTGCAGGTCATTCCTATGTATCGTTTTTCACATGGACATGTGATCATATAGATGGCAAAAAGGCGACAACGAAGATGTCCAACCATTATTTAGAAGCAAGGCACACAGTCAATGATCTGAAGTGGATAGTTTTGGAAACATTGCAAAATAAAGATCACAATGCCGAAAGGATCCTTTTCGAAAAGGAACAACGGTGGGTATATAGACTTGGCACGGATCAGGATGGACTGAATGACAATATACCATGGGGAAACATCTATAGATGATCAGTAACCATAATTGACATTTTCAGACTTTGTTGAAAGAACCTCATACAGTGAAGAAAAAAGCAGTGAGTCCAACTTTACCATTACATCCCTCTTTTTTGTTGAATTAAAAAATCCCCTATTTTTTAATTTTTTAATTACATTTCATTTTTGATATCACTCTGTATAATTCAACTGGAGTTAAAAACGATAATACTATTTGTGACCCAGTAGGTCCTAACCATCATCGTTATCTGTGTGATATATATAAAAATTCCTTTGCAACCCGGTTTTGTTCTTAGGTAATCGAGCGTAAAAACTGTGAACTATAAATAACTTTTTCGATTGTTTTTGGACTAACGGACCAAATAGAAGACAGACCACTGTTAGTATCCACTAGTTTGTCTACCATTTTCCCTTCGTTTGCCACAACAAATACGCGATCCCGGAACCACAACCTGTTTCCGGGACCAGCGTTGGCAGAGTCAGAACAAGCAGTATGACGGAGTGACCGAGGTAGCGGGAGAAGCAACATCGCGCAAACCGTAATGTATCCTTACGATTTAAAACATTTACTGAACTACTATTCATTGTTATAGTGCGCCTCCCTGACCCACCTGGATCCTGATTAGGCTTAATATAACCATTAACGAAGGTACGTTACTAAATGGTATTTACTTGTGAAATGAGCACCATATTGAGCAAGAATCACGCCACCACACGAGCAAGGTTAACAATTGACATAAAGCGAGTCAGGAGTGAGAAATAATAAGCCAAGCACTTTATTGAATCCTGGCCGCTTTTAAATGAAACTGTACTACGATCAAGAGAGATAGATAAATCTTAATATATATTTTTACAATAGCCTATACTGTCCAGGGTCATTTCTGAAAGCCATCAATACCATCAACTACATCTGGCTAAACCATAAGAATAACAGTTGACCTTTTAAATTTACTTACCATATAATTTTCATACGTTGAAGCGCTAACTATGAGAGAGTTGACCCTAATCTGGATTTAGGGTAGTCAGTTCGAAGTATTGCCATTTTTTAGTTGCAACGCCAATGTGCGTTATATATGTTCCTGGTATTCAAAACCAGTTGACTAGTCATAAGTGTTTTCCCATACCCTTTCCCATTGTCCAGTATGTCTTTTTTCTTTACAGGTACTATTCGACCATTTTAGGATCAGCATAACGACATGTTCCTTTAAAAAACAAATTTATTTGAAAATTTCACTTATAGAGACGTGAGAGGTCTCTACACACCTTGCACCGTGGTCCTGATGAAAGCCCCACCGACCATCTGGCGACAGAAGGGCTGAAACATGTCGACCTATACCACAATTCTAGTGTGAAAGAGTCATAATCACTCTTGTTCACCTACATCAATTTTAAAATTTTGGCCTCCAGAAACCAGAACTATTAAAATATTTGTCTGGAAGAGAGAGACTTTTTACTACTTTTCACTTTATCACGTCACAGTCACTATCACTGATCACTACTGTTTTTAACTGAGGGTATTACCTCCCGGTTGGAGGTTGAATAAACCACTAAACCCTATGATTATGCAGACACGTGTGAGGGACAGCGGAGAACCAAGATATACCGCTTGACATCGCAACTCACCAAGACGTGCATGAGGGTTTTTTATTGGGACTAGTAAGAACCATTCCCGCATACCCGATGTTATGCAGGACAAGTGATCCTTCCCTTCTGATTAGATTATATATAAGTACAGGAAACTGAACGGATCACGATTTCCTCCCCTCCCCATCATTGATCTTTGATTTATTGTGCTGCCTTTGTCACCAGGCAAATGAAACTTCATGCACATACTTTGGTTATGCCCTAATTTACTAGTACACCGGAGTGCCCTGTTGCGTAAAGAGTTTTTAGCCATGGGAGTAAGAACCTGCAGGTGGGTGGCTATAGAGGTTCGTTGTAATGAGCATTTGACTGGTGCAGTTTCTAGCAATTTTTATTATTCAGATAAAAGCACTGTAAAAAGTGATATTCTCTTTGGCTTCGATGAGGGCATTAGAAGGTCCCTATTTTACTATGGGTTGCAGGGGGCGAAAAAGAGAATTATTGACCCCTATTCCAGTGTTGTTGTGAATTAGTCAAATGGGTGGGATGCTAGTGCAAGAGTACAAGGAATACTGGGGCAGATTTACAAGCCCCTTGCGCCTCATTTACGCTGCCGTTGCGTCACTTTTGTGACATAGCGGCGGCGCAAATCCTGCCCCATGGTGCGGGCTACTTACAACGTGACGCATCTGGGAGATGCGTCACGTTGTAATGTCTTGTGCCACAAATAGGCGTTCCTGCACAGGGGGGGGCGTTCCGGTGCAGGAACGCCTCCTAAAAGTGGCTGAGTGAAATCTACAAGATTTCACTCAGTCACTTTTAGGCCAATGCTGCGTCAAAACCCTGCGTCTGCTTGAAGCAGGCGTAAGGCTTGACGCAGCATTGGAAGAATAGGGCACCCCGAGCATTGCTGGAGCTGCGTCACGCGTGTGACACAACTCCAGCAATGCGTCACCTTTACAGCACAGATGCGTCACGCATCTGTGCCGTTTTTGCCCCATGGTGTGCCGCATTGTAAATGCGGCGCATCATGGGTGGCGGAGCTGCGGCGCACAATTACTGGCGCATCCCTGCTGATATGCAGGGATGCGCTAGTAATTGTAAATCTGCCCCACTGTCCCCTATCCCATGTATTTCTGGCTGTCTACTTGCGGTCAGTTTCAATTAAGTATTTTGGAGTATGTGTTAATACTTTATGGGCACATGGTAGCTTCTGCTCACCGTGAATGTAGGCTTTTCGGCCCTTGTTTGATTGTATAAGATCTTCCTCTTTTGAGCCTCTTGTCACTCTAGGAGGGTTTGACAACCAACTTCAAGTACCCCACATCCAGGTCTATGGGAAATAAACTATTGTTTATGCTTTCGTGCACAGTATGCTCGTTCATTCTCACATAACGCAGTTTGACATGATTACACTTTATAGAAAGTCTGGTTGGGTAGGAGGCTATCTGTACAGGCCTATGATTGTTTCATGGCCCTGATCATTTGCAAAAGGCATTTTTTTTATAGAATGCCCGTTCACCTAGCATGTTTTATGATCCCAGCTGCTCACACAATGCACTTCTTGTTTGATTTCTCTGCGTTTAGCCAGGTTGATCCAGGCTTGATTTATTGATCCTAAATTGTTTAACTGTTGTTTTTAGTTGTAGATGAAAGTATGATGTTATGATTGCTTGAAATATGCATGTTTATGTTTTTTTTATTACGCATACACTCGGCTTGGGCTGGGTATCAAATAAAATAAATTGTAATTAATTAATTTTATTACCATTCTATAGTTCACGTCTGCTCCTTGCAGCAGTGGTGGCGATGCTCCTCTATCCCAGTGGAGGAACCAACGAGTGTCACATTTGTGCCACCATTGCTCAGGTTCAAGACACCAATAGGTACTTACACACAGATGGCATTAACTAGGGAGTCAACATGTCACACCTTTCAGTTATTGCACTGTATTGGGCAAAGGCTATGTGTTGGACCTAACCCTCTCTGCAGGGCCATCCAAGACATTTTGCCCTCACTCCTCCCGTTTTCTGAACCCGTTTTTGTTGGCTTTTAGACCAGAGGGTTAAACACAGGTTAAATTAGTGGCTTTTGTGGTTCACCCTGACTAGGATTGGAGCTGCTGCTTGAGAAGGTCTTACAACCCCTCAACTAACAGCCCAATTTCTCACAGTATGTGACTCAGAACTAAAAAGAAAGCTATGGCACGATCATGCCACTTCCCTTGTAGCACGTTTACTTTAAATGTGAACAATTTAAACCATTTCACATACAAAGATTTGCTTACCATTTTAGCCTGCAGCAGATTCGTTTCAGTAAAATAATATCTTACCTCGAACATTTCACTGCTCGTGTCTCCCACAGCATTTTTGTTAGAGGCAAACGCTGGTGCACAAAAGTTTTTCAAGGTACCATCAGAGTGTTTTATATTAACCACCATCATAATCAAAAGAGAATGATGGAAATGTGTTCATGCAAATAGCAAAGAGATTCAAACATTCATGGAGGACATTTATTTGAATGATGAGGAAGAAAACAAATCTTGAATACTAGATCAAGATCTGCAAACTTGAGTTAATGGCATAGAAGTGCGTATTGTGCATCAGAATTGGTATGAATTTGTAAAAGCGGTAATCAAATTTGGAAGCAGCTGCATTCTTGGATATGACTTGAGACAAATTACCATTTAACTTGTTGAGTCCATTTGAAAGGGCCTCTAGTAGTGCCAGGCGTGTCACTATAGGTTATAACTGCAAATAGATTGATTTACCAAGATTGTGGTAATTTTCTGTTAGCTACACTCTTTTGAAGAGATTTCTGCATTGATAGTGCCAAACAAATGAGTACTTTTTCCAAGCATTTTTAGAATTGGCTGTATTATAACATACACAGTTTCCTCTCTATCCCTCACAGGGAGACTTTATGGTTGTGAATAAACGAAACCTCTGACGTCCTGGTCAGAGACCTGCTCTATCCCCCAGCAGCTCTGCAGTTGTGCTGCTGCCACTGTGCAGGTAGGTGTTCGAGGCTCGCCTCCACCAGCAGGCTTCTGCCTGCGCCTCATCCCTGGTGGTCCAGTGGCAGAGCCTTGCTCTTCTGCTGGCCTCTCTTGTCTGTCTCATTGTCTGTGCCGTTTTCTGACTTTCTGTGACTGTTTTTCTGTCTTCCTTCTAATCTCTTCACTGTCTTGTTATTGTGCCTGTCTTGTTCTTGTACCTGTGCCTATGTTTAACTGTTCCTTTTTTCAGCCTTTCCGTGCCCGTTGCTCTCCATGCTCTTTTCCTGTTGCTGTTGCCCCCATGGCCCCTCCCCCCTTGGCAGTTCCTGCTCCCGTCTCCCAGCTGCGCTTCCCTCCCCTCCCCTCCTTAATGGCGAAGGCGCACCAAAGGCAGGCCGGTCTGCGCCCGTCCATGACCTGACCCCGTCTATCACGAGGAACCCTGGATCTGCGAAATCCCACTGCTACAATTCTTCTGGCCTCCTTGCACTCAATCCCAGAAGGAACAACAACTGCCAGTGGTCAACATAAAACACCACCCACGGCCAGTTTGCCTGCCGTCACTGCTGCCAATCCTTCCCCTCATACTGCACCCCCACAGCCCCTGCACTGAACGCCAACACCTCGGAGGCCCTGAGGTGCCTCAACGTGCGCTCCCTGCACAGACACGACATAGAGATCTGGGACCTCCTCAACCCCCTCTCGCCAGATGTCATCTTCTTTACAGAAACCTGGACCAACGCCTCCTCTACCCCCAACATCACCACCGCCAATCCCCATGGATTCAAGATCCAAAGGAAGGACGCCCCAACCTCACAGGAGGCGAAGTCACCATTGTACACAAGAGCTCCCTCCGACTCTCCACCTCCACCATGAAGGACTCCTCCCCACCACCGAACACGTTCACTTCCAGATCCAGACCAGCTCAAGAACCACACTCTGCGGCACCCTCGCCTACAGACCCCCCTAAACCCAGTGCTTCGTTCACCACTACTGTTGCTGAACTCATCGCACCCCACACCTTTGCCTCCACGGACTACATACTCGTCGGAGACCTGAACTTCCACCTCGATAACCCCAACGAACCCAACTCCATCACCCTCCTGGACAACCTCTTCAACATTGGAATAAAACAGCTTGTCACCACGCCCACCAATAAGCCAGGACACACCCTCGACCCCATATTTGCAGGAGGTAACAAAATCCATTTCAGCCACACCACACAACCCCCATGGACAGATAAGCGTTGTGTACACTTTCACGTCGACAAACCCACACCGCTCAAACCTACACTGTGCCCTCCATGAACGAACTGGACCAAAGTCACTGAGGAACAACTCAACTCCACCCTCAATTGCGACACCCTCACCACCTCGACCAATGCCAACCTTGCAGCCAAGGGACTCCACAGATGGATCTCCAACTGCGTAGGCAAGCATGCACCCCCTATGCAACCCCTACAGACAGCACCCAAGGAAAGCCACCGGGTTCACCCCTAACCTCCAAGAATCCAGATGGATCTGCAGACGTCTCAAGAAGAACTGGAGAAACAGCAAAACGTCAGAAGATCGCACCACCTACAAAAATGCCATGACAGAATACCACCAATTCATCAGATCCACCAAAAGGATGTTTATTCATAACAAGATCCTCGCTAATGCCTGCAATTGCAAGCAACTCTTCAGCATCATCCAGGAATTCAACAAGCCCCCTAGTGAAACCACGGGCATCACCCCTTCCTAGGACCTCTGCAACAAGCTTGCATCTGACTTCCATCTAAAAATCAAGGAACTCTACCACAACTTCAACGACCAGACACCCACCTCCGAAACCACTTCCTTCTCCAACAAAGCCATCCAGCCCACCACCTCCTCCTGGACCCCAGTCACCACTGAACACACCACTTTGACCATGAAAGGCATCCACACAGGAGCCCTCACAGACCCCTGCCCCCTGCACATTTTCCACAGAGCCACCACCGCCATTGCTCCCAAACTACAACTCATCATCAATGCCATCATCAAGACCTGCATCTTCCCCGGACGACTGAAAACAAGCAGAAGTCAGACCCCTGCTCAAGAAACCCTCAGCATACCCCACTGACCTCAAGAACTACCGACCCATCTCCCACCGCCCCTTCGCAGCCAAAGTCACTGAGAAGACCGTCAATGCACAACTAACCAAATTTATTGAAGAAAACTACCAGCGCACACTCACCACCAGACTCCACAACGCCAGCATACAAGCAGAACCCAAAGAATCAGACTGCCAGCTTTCCTCTCAAAACCCACAGAATTCAACTGCGGTGTGCCCCAAGGATCATCGCTCACCCCACACTCTTCAACATCTACATGGCCCCCCTCCCCGCCATCGCCAGACAGCACGGACTCAGCATAGTATCCTATGCCAACAACACCCAGCTCATCCTCTCCCTCACCAAGGAACCAATCACCATCAGACTCAACTTCCAGGAGGGAATGATGGGCGTTGCATCCTGGATGATCAGAAACTGCCTAAAGCTCAATTCGGACAAGACAGAAGTCCTCATCCTCGGACTCTCCCCCTCGGCGTGGGACAACACCTGATGGCCCACCTCTGAGGGCAGCCCCCTCCACCCCTACGAACCACGCCGGACACCTCTGCATTATACTTGACTCCTCCCTCTCCGTGACCCAACAGGCCAACGTTGTCACCTCCAGCTGCTTCAACACCCTCTGAATCCTCTGGAAGACCTTCAAATGGATCCCCCCGAATCAAGGAAGGCCGTCATCCAAGCACTCATAACCAGGGGACTGGACTACGGAAATGCCCTCTAAGCCGCGATCAACAAGTCTCTGCTCCGCAAGCTCCAGACCATACAGAACACCGCAGCCAGACTTGTCCTAGGCATCCCTCGACACGAACACACAACCCAACACCTATGGAACCTACACTGGCTCCCTGTTGAGAAGAGAGTCACTTTCAAAATACTCACCCATGCCTATAAATGCCTCCACAACACTGGACTCCAATACCTCAATGAGAGAATCTCCTTCCACATACCCAGGATAATCCTCCAATCTGCTGACCTCGCCGAAACCCCGCCCGGGCATCCGCAGAGCCAGAACAGGTGGAAGAACCTTCTCCTATATCGCAGCCAAGACCTGGGACGAGCTCCCGATCGACATCAGACATGCACCCTCCCTGAACATCTTCAGGAAGGTGCTCAAGACCTGGCTCTTTGACTGAACGGAGCAATTTACTCCCTCCCCCAGCACCTTCAGACCCTCCCGGGTGAGTAACGTGCTTACAATTCCCCTGATTGATTGATTGTATGTGTTCATGATGTACTGTCAATTATGTTGAGCTAACAGATAGAACTGCTATCATTTTGTGGCATCAAGACAAAACACTACTTTTACCTACAGAAATAAAGATACATATTAAGCTGACGAGGACGTATGACAGTAGTGAAATAGTCCCAAATTTGAGCCATAACGTGGATGAAGGGTGACATGGAGAAGTGGTTAGCTGATGATGACATAAGTTAAAAGTTGAGATTCTAGTGGAATGGTTGTGACAGGGCCAGGCCTATATGTTCTAGACCTGTTCTAGAGTCACACTTCGATGGCTCTTTTTCACAGCATGTACGTGTAAAGGGAAGAAAGGCCATTAGGAAACAGTCAATTAACTGATAATATTCATTGATACATAATAACCCACAAACCACTACTTAAAGTTAGTTTGATGATTACAAAGCCAAAAAGAACTGAACATAAAGACACATCAATTCAAGGGTATCGAAATACAAAGGAATTAAGAAGCCGAATTTACGCATCCAAATTAGATGGTGCAGTGTGAACATGCCTATCAGTTCAAGAAGTAAGATTCAGAGAATCAGGAAGAATGAGTCCAGGTTTCCTTGCATCGAGGGTAAATGAGTAAAAAAAAACCATTTAATCTATCCCTACCCTATCGCTAAGGTGACATCCCTACATGTTGTTTTCAGGAGGAAAGATAAAAGGTGTCAGTGTGTGGAGTCTTCGTAAGAAGTCTTTCCACCATGAATGGGTCAAGCAACATAAAGCTACTATTTCAAAGAAATAGCTCAATCTGAGATGCTCTCTTTTCCAAGGCAAAAAAGAAGTGGGGCCCTTTCCTAGTTCCAACCAACAGTTATCCACAGGTAGAGTTCCCATAATGCACAGTGATCATGGCATCCACTCTGGGTATGGTCCTAAATGTACTTTTCCATGATGTCGTCCATGTACCTTTCTCGCAGCAGTTTGTCCTTGGTTCCCAGAGGTTCTCCAGTGTGAATCGTAACGACCTTCCTTTATCGACTCGAGCCAAACAATGGTAACTTCTTCTCTCCTTGACTAACTAATAAAACAAAGACATTATTCTGTCTAAAAGAGCACTTCTTCATCTGAAACAGAAAACTTGAGAAAGAACAGAATGCACAGAACACCTGAAATTCAACTATTAATTCTAAAGCAAGAGTTGTCAGGGATTTACATTTCAGTCCTACAATTTTCAGCTAACAAAAGAATGAACCATGTAAGCTTCCTGAATTCACAATAAAACATTTATGCAATTTCGACTAATGCAATTACATACGCTTGACATGAATATTTAATAAACACCTTTAATACATGAATATTTGTCAATTTCGTGACACAAGTTCTCCATGTTAATATTTCCGCTAGTTACATTCATTTCCCACGTTAATTATCCATGTTACTTGGCAATAGCTTAACTACGTTATTACATTCCAAAATTCTAACACTTCACGGTTACACAGTTACAAGATTATATGCAGGTGCTCTCTACACATGATTATGATGCACCCCTACAAATGAAATGGGGTTTCCGCTCCATCCGGTGCACACAGTACGAGCACTTAAAGTTTGAAGTAATGTTAAGGAGGTTATTGTTGGAGACATGGTCCATGCTAAGATGTGTGTCTGAAAGAAAAGTGGTGGTAGAATATAGACAGAATTGTAAAAGTTGGTGGAAGTTGATTGAATGGAAGTTCTGCAGATAGTAGTGACTATGAGTATCTTTTTAGGATGTGTTTTCAAAGGATAATATAAGCACAAAATGCCAGAAGGTTTTAGATTTCTGAGGTAGATCTATTTCACCTTTTTCATCTGCTGACTTTTTTTTATGTTTTATTTGTTTTCCAGAAAGATGGACAAGCAGATCTTTACCTTAATTCAGCTAATTTACGTCATATATTTATGAAAACAACACCTATAGATAATACTAATGCTGGACTTGACCCTTTCTTAAGGGTTATCCCCAAACTTTTTGCCTTCACCCTCCTGTTTTCTGAACCTGTTTTTGCTGGCTTTTAGGATTCTGCTCACTTAACTACTGCTAACTAGTGCTAAAGTGCTTGCGTTCTCTACTTAAAACATGGTAAAACTAGCTTATACCAAATTCGCATAATACATTTACTTGTAAGTCCCTGGTAAAGTGGTACTATATGCACCCAGTGCTAGTAAATTAAATGCTACTAGTGGGCCTGCAGCACTGATTGTACCCCCTACTTAAGTAGCCCTTTTAACATGTCTCAGGGCTGCCAGTGTAGCCTGTGTGTCACCGCTGCCGGCACACCTGCAGCACCGCCAAGAACACGGATCCAGCACAACCCGCCCACAAGAACACAACCGAACCGAAGACCCTACAATGCATCCTCCTCAACGTCCGATCCCTCCACAAACACGCCACAGAAATCTGGGACCTCCTCGACAGCACAACCCCAGACGTAGCATTCTTTACCGAAACCTGGACCAACACCACCTCAGGACCGGACATCGCCATCGCCATCCCCCAAGGATACAAGATCTCCAGGAAGGACCGCCCCATCCACCCAGGAGGAGGAATCGCCATCGTCCACAAATCCAGCCTCCGCCTGAGCACACTCCCTGACGAGTCCACAGAACTGATGGAACACCTTCACTTCAAGATACTGGCCAGCCCCACCGCCGCCCTCCGAGGAACCCTCATCTACCGACCCCCTGGACCCCGCGGACCCTTCGCCAACTCCATTACGGACATTATCTCCCCGCAGGCCATCGCATCCACCAACTACACCCTGCTGGGAGACCTCAACTTCCACCTCGACAATCAACTGGACCCCAACACCACATCCCTCCTGGACAACCTCCACAACATTGGACTCCGCCAGATCGTGACCGAGCCCACGCACTCAGCAGGACACACCCTCGACCCCCTCTTCACTACAGGAAACTCCATCACCTTCAGCCACACCACCGAACTCCCATGGACCGACCGTCGTTGCGTCCACTTCACCTTCAGAACACCCACCATCCACAGACACCAGCACCTGCTTCCACAAAGAAACTGGACCAAAATCACCGATGACCAGCTCACCTCCTCACTCAACAACTCCACCCCAACCATCGCGGAAAACGACGACCCCAACACCGCAGCCCGAACCCTGCATAGATGGATCTCGGACAGCACCAACACCATAGCCCCCCTCAAGAAAAACAACAATACCCATGCCAAGAAAGCCAGATGGTTTACCACCGAACTTCGAGAGTCCAGGCGCACATGCCGCCGCCTCGAAAAGGCCTGGAGAAACACCAAATCCACAGAAGCCCACAACAACTTCAGAGCCGCCACCAACGCCCACCATCAACTCATCAGAGAAACGAGGAAAAAAGCGATTGAAGACAGAATCTCCACCCACGCACACAACAGCAAGGAACTCTTCAGCATCATCAAGGAGTTCGCCCAACCCACCAGCGAGTCTACCGACATCCCTCCCTCACAAGACCTCTGCGACAAACTCAGCATCTTTTTCCACCACAAAATCAAGAGCATCTACGACAACTTCGACGAAGACAACCAACACACTGAACCCTCACCAACCACCCCCGACACCCGGAAACCAGCGATTGATGACTGGACAGCCCTCACCACCGAAGACACACTGAAGACAATGAAGTCAATCCACTCAGGGGCCCCCGGGGACCCCTGCCCCCACCACATCTTCAACAGAGCCGCCAACACCATCGCACCCATGCTCCGCCAAACCATCAACCGCTCCCTGGCGACCGCCTCATTCCCCGACGACTGGAAAAACGCCGAGGTCAACCCCCTCCTAAAGAAACCCTCAGTGGACCCCACCGACCTCAAAAACTACAGACCCATCTCCCTGTTCCCGTTCCCAGCGAAAGTCATCGAGAAAGCCATCAACAGCCAACTCGCCACATTCATTGAAGAACACAACATCCTCGACTCCTCCCAATCCGGCTTCAGAAAAAACCACAGTACGGAAACCGCCCTCCTCGCCGCAACAGACAACATCCGCACCTTACTGGACAAAGGAGAAACAGTAGCCCTCATCCTCCTCGAAGAGGTGTGGCGCCGCGGCCAGGGCGACTGACGCTGGAATCTGGGGACCACGGTTCGATCCCCGGCTCCGGCGGCAGGTTAGCCCAGCACCATGTGACTCTGGGCAATAGCTTGCTTAATCTTCCCGACGGCCCCCAGCGCCTAGAGACCCTTACAGGTGATTGTGCGCTTTACAAATGTGGACTTTACTTTACTTTATCAGCGGCGTTCGACACAGTCTCCCACCGCACCCTAATACGCAGACTCTACGATGCAGGAATCCAGGACAAGGCCCTCGACTGGATCTGCTCCTTCCTCTCCAGCAGGACGCAGCGGGTCAGACTCCCCCCTTTCCTCTCGGACCCCACACCTATCACCTGCGGAGTCCCCCAGGGCTCCTCCCTCAGCCCGACGCTCTTCAACGTCTACATGGCTCCACTTGCCCCCATCGTCAGAACCTACGGACTCAACATCGTGTCATATGCAGACGACACCCAGCTCATCCTCTCCCTATCCAACGAGCCCAACACCGCCAGACGCAACTTTCGAGAAGGCATGGAAGCCGTCGCCAAATGGATAAAAAACAGCTGCCTACAACTAAACACCAACAAAACAGAAGTACTCATCATGGGCCCAAACCCCGACGCCTGGAGTGACACCTGGTGGCCCACCGCCCTCGGAAACCCGCCAACCCCCACAGACCACGCACGCAACCTGGGAATCATCCTGGACTCCGAGCTCAAAATGGACCGCCAGATCAACTCTGTCTCATCTTCCTGCTTTCACACCCTCCGCCTCCTTCGTAAGACCTTCAAATGGATCCCCCTCGAGCACCGAAAGACAGTCACTCACGCCCTGGTCACCAGCAGACTCGACTACGGCAACGCACTCTACGCCAGAATAAACAAAAACCTCATCCGCAAGCTACAGAACATCCAGAACACCGCCGCAAGACTGGTCCTCAACCTGCCAAAACACTGCCACATCTCCCAGCACCTGCGCACACTCCACTGGCTCCCCGTCGAGGTGAGAATCACCTTTAAGATGCTCACCCACGCTCACAAGGCCCTCCACGGCACCGGACCAGCATACCTGAACAGCCGACTCAAATTCCACGCACCCCAAAGGACCCTATGATCAGCCCAGCTTTCCTACGCTGTGGTCCCCCGCACCAGAAAGACCAGATCGGGAGGCCGCTCCTTCTCCTTCCTCGCGGCCAAAGCATGGAACGCCCTTCCGCTCTACCTCAGACAGACAACATCGCTCCCCATCTTCGCAAGAAACCTCAAAACCTGGCTCTTCGACAGACCCCCTCCTTGATGGAATGGAACCTGCACCCCCCCAACCCCCCCCCACCCCTAGCGCCTTGAGACCCTTACGGGTGAGTAGTCGCGCTTTAACAAACTCCTGATTGATTGATTGATTGATTGATTGATTGTGTGTGTGTGTAGTTTTAATCAGTCTTTTCAACTTCGCAAAATAAAACTTTTATCAGGCTTGAACCTTCTTTTTTAATATAAGTAGTTCACATCTGGGGTAGGCCCTGGACAGTCCAGCAGGCAGGCTGCAGTGTATTTAAAATGTTGGGCATGTTCTTTTAAGTTCTACATGTCCTGGTAGTGAAAATCTCTTAAATTTGTTTTTCACTCCTGCAAGGCCTACCTCTCCCATAGGACAACAGAAAGTTTGCCTTAGCAATTCAGTGCCTGCAGCCCATCACTGGGCTCCTGACTGGGTGTAGCTGACAACTGGGTTTTGGGTATTTTTCATGGACTTTCACACAAAAGACTTCATTTATGAGAAGTGACGCATCTCTGCGTAAAAGCAGCGATGCGTCACTTCTCAGTGCACCCTCCTTGCGACATGATGGATGCATCATATTTACTGTATGATGCATCATGTCGCAAGGAGTTACAGATATGTCAGTATTTCTGACGTATCTGTAGGCGTAAAAGTGGCGCATTGCTGGAGTATGTCACTTTGAAAATAGGGTGCAACAGGAGGCATGTTTTACGCTGCCGATGCATCACAAAAAGTGAAGCATCGGAAGCGCGAAACTGTCGCAAGGCTTCATAAATAAGGCCCAAAATTGTTAAGCTTGAATGTGCCTGGATGGACCATCACCGGCAGAATAGGAGGGTGGTGCTGGGCACAGCTCCACTTACACTTCAATAGGCTGTATCCTGCCGCCACACAAATGGCTGCATACCCCCTGTAGTTAGTCTGGAGCCAGGGGAGGCAGTAATCCTGTGCACTTCAAAGGGGTATCTATAGAAGCTTCTCGCACTTCAAACAAGGCACTTGTTATAAATAGTGAGCCTCAGACACCAACTCTTCAGTACACCTCTGGACCTATGGATCCTCTGCCTGGAAGAAGGACTGCTGCACTGCTGAAAGGACTGCCACTCTGCTGGACTGCTGCCCTGCTGCTTTACTACCTTGCTGAACCGCTGCCTTGCTTTGATTGCTGCCATCCTGTCTGAGTCAGAGAGATTGGACCTGCACCTGAACCCGTAACTCCCAGAGTAACTTCAAGGGCTAGTCAGCTGGCCTCCTGTTCAGAGCAACAGGAACATAACAGGTTCAAAACTACCTGAAACAGCACCCTGATCCAGCTGGAGCAGGCCCCTGACATCCACGTGGTGCCCCTCAGGTCAGGTCCTGGGCCCTTGGTGTGGCCTCAGAAAGTCTGCATTTACATTTTTGGGCTCTTTCGAACTAAGAATGGGCGAGTTGACGTTCAAATCTAGGCACTTGCATAGCGTGCCAACGCGAAGTTCCGTCAGCCCAATTCTTTGCGTTACAGCATTGACCGCTCACAGGAAGCTCTGTCACAAAGCACAGGCCAGACCATTCATGGTGACAACAGGATCATCTGTGCACTATTGTCCATGATGCTAGGCCTGCTCTTTGCGCTACATCGATAACCATCCAAAAAACTTCCCTGCTCCTCTTTGGCCCCTTCGATTGTGAAACAGGACTCTTTTCACTATACTGAGAAGGTCCCTATATCTGACCAGAACTCATTTGCGGTCGACCTGAACTTGCTGTTTTCTCCCAGTTTCACACAACCAGATAGAAACAAGGCTTGGGCTTTTTGGCACTATTTTCACCTAAGTCTTTAAAATTGCATCCTTCCAGTTCTACCAATTGGATTCCAGTCATTTTGGTGTTTTTTTGGTCATTAGAATTTACTTTTTGTTTCTAAATTGGTGTGGAATCCTTTTGGTTTGTGCTGTAATTTTATTATTGTTTGAAGTGTTCCACAAAGACTTCACAAATTGCCGCCAAGTTAAGCCTGCTTGCTCTGTGCCAAACTACCAAAGAGATGGGCACAGGTTTATTTGGGATTTGCTTGTGACTTCACAATGACAAGGATTGTGGCTGCTGCTTGAGCAGGATTTGATCCCCCTCAACCGGTAACCAAATTTCATACAAATAAAATAATTGGGAAGTTAAACTATGGCATAAAATCATTTAAAATATGTGCTCAATAGATAAATACAAGATAAAAGTAAACTGACACAAACAAGAACAATCTATCTTCAAGAATAGGAAATGCAGGCTACCCAATTAAAAAAACAGCATCCCAAAACATATTTAGAAAGATAAAACTTTCCTTATTTAACAGCAGTTGAGAATTTGACCATGATAACGCAAGTTGATTCATCGCATAACATTTGTAGAAATCCAAATCAAGAGAAGCTTGGGTAAAGTTGACATTTTAAGAAAAGGAGCAAGATATTTCTTATGAATCTATTAAAGGAATTAAAAAACAAAGTAAAGTGCATAGTTGATTGTGCAGAAAGATGATCAGAGGGACAAGGTGGGGGTGTTCATGAAAGGCTCAACCTCTAGGAAAACTTTAACAAGAATGTGCATTACCCAATCTAAATTGAGTTAGTAAATATCAATGATGGGCATTAGACACAAAACTGGGATAGGGCTCAAGATGCACAAATGCTCTTACTGATAGCTTAGAAAGTTCAATATCCTCCATCCACGCGTTTCTTAGTGAAAAAAAGAGATTTGGCTCAATGCTGCTCAGATTTAACAATAGTGTTATAACCGATGAATAAACCCGGCTGGCCGGGTTCGTGATACATTGAGTCTCGAAACATTGTTCTTAATTAGGACAGATAATCGGAGATCAAAGATCTATTGAAGTGTAATTCTGGGTTGGCTCAAATCGAGATCCAAAGAGGAATAGTGTGTAGTTTAATTATATCCTCCAAATGGAATTGACTGAGTTACATGCAGCAAATATAATGCGGGTTACATGGGGTCAGGTTAGAAGGCACCCACAAAATGTATTCTCCTCAATTTCTATGTTAGTCACTTTCACATAACATTAAATGTTTTCCCTACAGGTGGCAATCAAAAGACACATTTGCTTTTGTAAATATCTAACATCGGTTAAATCGGTTTGGACCCCAATTTAGTGGCAACATTGAAAAAAAATCCATCAGTTTTACAAATTATTATCTCCTAATTGACAGTTATTTATGATTTCCCATAGCAATGGAAAGGGACTCAAAGGTAAGTGTGAACGTTGAGCTGTATTAATTGTAGTTTCCTTGATCTTTGTTAGTCTCATGGTGGCAGACTTGGGAACAATCACCACAGTAAAGTAATTTGCGTTTTGATCTAACAGAACTGGAAGGGCAACAAAAGAGTCTACCAGATGTTTTTACTCATTTGCAGTCCAAGCCATCAGCACAGCATCACGTGCATGGGAAATGGCTGTGTAAGGATAGGACCTGATTTTTGGCAGTTCCTGGTCTGCGTCACCAAATGTTGTTCAGGATTATTTAAATAAAGAATACATAAAAAAGGATCAACGATGGAACATTAATGGACCTTACATATAAAAGAAATGGTTCAGTACAACCGACCTACAGTCTCATTTCTGACCCTGATGGAAAGGTTAATATGTGTCTGACTTAGGAAGTTGACTATCTCAAGATCCGAAAAAACACTAAAGACAAAAGCTTGTTCCTACTCACTCAATCAAAGCTGAGCTCAGGGAAATAATACCCAAGTGAATGGCCTCCCATTTCAGAGAAACATTTTTATTATTTAAAAGATGAAGATTAACGAATTGATAAATTGTTACCATGTTAGATCTAAAACCAAATTAAATATGATATCAAATTTTTTTGTTGTCTGTCCACTGAACTAATCTAACCATTACGATGCACACAGTAACATTAATAACTGAGTCCATCAGTGAAGTAGACCGATAGCATCTAGGGCCATCTATCTCCTTTTTAACAACTGGAACTATTATACAATTTGCACCAGGAGAATGAAAGAGATAAACTAATGGCCTTAATAAAAAAACATTGGTATTAAGAGGTACTCAATTCAGGATCTTGTTTATGTATACATCTCCATTGGGACACCATCTATGTTAGAGACCGCCCCATTAGGACTGCTGTCAATTGCCATTTGCACTTTGTGAACTGTAGATATAAGTGTCAAAGAATGAGGAATATTGTTTAATGGATCAGCAGTGAACACCCCAAGGACTTAACAGAGGGTTTGGTATTACAGCCTGGAAAATGGTACTTAATGATCTTCCAAAAAGCAAAATTGTCCTTCAACAGACAGCTCTTTTGTAATTTTTCCTAAGCCTCAGTCGTGAAGCAGGATTTCCTATCACTCAGGGGTTTTTATAGCTAGCTCTAAAAGTCATAACTTTCAACTTATCACAAGGTTTTTCTTTAGCATTTATAATTAATTGCCATGAGTGCATTTGCAAAGTTGGTCAATCTATTTAATAACTTTATTATAATAATATTAATAATTCATATTAGTAAAACACAAACATACAGCCCTATAGTCAGCCGCTCTGGCATCTGCACTACACCTCTCCCTAACCTTTCTCTTGAGAGTCACAGTTAATTCCAGCCTAAAGAAAGAAACACTTGATTCAAGACAGCCAAGATAGCAGGGTAATCAGCCTGATTATCGAGATTGAAATATGCAAAAAAGTGATGGATGGAATGCTTGAATGAATATCAGGCACTGACAGTCACTCAAGGGCTGCTTAGCCCTTCAGTACTGAGCACATTATGCCACCTCAGTTTGGACCCAGCCATATGCAGAGCAATCGATTGTATGTCATTACAATGCGGGCTTTTACCCCGCATGCCATTACAACGCGGGGATTACAACGAAAGTCGCGACTTTCGGTGGAGAGCGCTGGATAGTGGAATAGTTTAATTTTCTATTCCAACTCCAGCCCACGTTGACAGTAGGGAAGGTGTTGGATAAAAAATTAAACTATTCCCTATCCAACAGCGCCCTCCAGCGAAAGTCGTTGTAACAACTTTCGTTGCAATCCCCGCGTTGTAATGGCAGTGCGGGGTAATCCCCACGTTGTCATGGCTGTTCTCCGATCAATCTCGACCCTGCTACAATGGGAACAGTCTGGCTTGAACTGCCAGGCCAGGTGTTCCATGAACCAGGACACAAGCAACCCAGGACCATTTTTGCCATTTTTAGAGCTCATCTGCTGGATATTGGTTGGTTCCAGTGACATAAGTGTGCCCGGGACCAAGTACGGACATACGCGCCCCACCTAGAGTGTACTGTGGGGCGGGTAATATAGAAGTATACTAAATAATTAATCTAACCTTCTGTTAATCACTTAAGGCTGCATCTTGGTCCATCATTATAAAAAGTCATCTGAGCATTATACGATCAAGTAAACAGTGCAGGATCAATAAAAGTAAAGTTTCCAACCGATTTACATTTTTATTACTAAGTAATAGATAACAAAAGAGGATTACGGTCATTAAAACTGTTCACAATGGTTGATGAGATAATAACCTGCTCACTTGTATTCTGTAAAACACAAAAGTGATCAATAATGCTTGTAATGTTTGGAATATTTGGAAAGTCAAAACCAATTAACTTGTGAATTAATTAACTTCAAAGAATTAATTGGATCTTTCAAAGTGTCATCTTCAGAGCCATGCCTAAGATTAACAGAACAACCTAGTTAATCAATGTTGGTACAAGAAAAGCATTGTCAGGGGTTAAAACATGCATGTGAATTGAAATGTCCCACAATACCTGTAAATAAGCTCACTGTGCCAAACTTCTACTATTTTGTGGAAAATAGTTATGCTTTTTACTGTTCTAACATTATCACAACCAGATTTATTGTCCTAAAATGTAACAACATGTGCTAGAGGTTTCAGTTCAGTTCAGTTCAAAAAACTTTATTTTGATTTAAAAAATCACAAAAGTTGATACATGCCATATAGTTGGTGAAATAAAAATCACTTTAAAACCAATGTGTGGTAATTAACAATTACTCATCAGTTCCTATGTTTTAACCGAATAGGCAAATTATGCCTGAATATACACACGACATATTAAAATCATTAAAACAATCAAGAACATTAATATATATGCCGTTAGCACAAGTAATTCCAACAGACAGCAATCCCTAAATACTACAAATACTACATTCAAAGTGCACAGTGCAAATATTATAAAGTGCATAAGCCAAGATCAGTTACAAGACAAAACTATCATATGATATTAGATTTTAAACGAATAGTCCATACCCATCCCAAAAATTTGGCGACAGTAATCACAATCGGCTCTTTCAGGGATGTGGATAAAATCCTAACAGCCTCATTGCTTGACCTGGTTCCCATATTCTGACAAACAGGTTTCAGCCATCTTTGCCCTGGTTTATAATAGGCTGGACAAGCAATCAGAATGTGAATCACTGTCTCAACCATATCTGAACAATACGGACAGGCGCTGGTATTCGAACCATTCCATTTCATTGTAAATGCCTTGGTAGGTAGAGAGCCCACCCTAAACTGATGGTATAGTTTCCTTTTGTTAGGGGTGGTAATAAGATCCCAATAGCCTTCATACTTGGCTTTGTGTTTTAGGTCGAGAAATGCTCTCGACAGAGAGGGCCCAATAGAGGACACGTAGCGCCTGGTCACAACCATGTTCCAGTACGCTGCCTTAAGCTCTGCCTTGGACGTAAAGACAGCATCCCCTGGGTTGGTCCATAACCTACCCATACCCATTTCAGTGAGTGTATTCCTCACAAACTTTAACCATAAAAGTTTATTAGAAACATCCGAGTTCATGACATCATTTAGAGCCAGTGCATAATGTTTTAACTCGGTAGTCACCCAAATCCTCCTTCAATAAGCAATTGGCCTAAACTTCGCCACATCCCTAATGGAGTGGCAACCCAAATTTAAAAACAATGGTAACAAAGGAGTGGACTGTGGGAGCCCAATTAGGGACCGCATAAACTTGTTTTGTGCTACAACCAGATTATTCAGGTTAGCGAAGCCACACAGCTCAGCCCCATAGAGGATTGAGGAACTAATTTTGGTGTTGTATATTTGAAGGACAGGGGCGATCGGTTTCGTGTATGAGGATCTGTGCTCTTTAATCAATACACCTGATAGTTGGGCATGCTTAACAGTGAGGAGATCCTCTTGTGGTTTCCAACTAACATTACAATCAATGTGGACCCTAGGTAAGAAAAGGTGTTGGTTTGCTCCAATAAACCGTCCTTCATTCCAACTCTGCCGACTGTTAACTTGTGTTTGTGCAGGACCATGTACTTAGTTTTGTCCACATTGACAATCAGTTCATGGTACTCACAAACTCCTCAAATCTAGAAAGGGCTCTTTGAAGGCCCATTCTTGTTTTTGACAGGATGAGGGTGTCGTCGGCAAACATCAGTAGGGGGATCCTACTCCCCGCCAAGGAGGGTGCGTCGGTAGGGAAATCCTTAAAGTAGCTCACCACCCCATTTATGTAGAGCTAAAACAGCGTCGGGGCTAGTACGCACCCCTGCCTGACCCCCTTCTCAATAGGAAACTTATGGGTGAGGCTTCCCTGTGCACTCCATCTCACCTGCGAATAACTTTCAGTATGTAACTTGACCAGTAGGACTAGGATCTCAGGTGGCATGCCCGGTTCTGAAAAACAATGCCACATCTTAGTTCGGGGGACGAGATCGAAAGCCGACTTCCGGTTGACGAATGCTGCATATAGGGTGCCTCCCCCTATTCCCACAGTGCGCCAATATACAAGTATAAATCTAAACACCTGATCTATGGTGCTTGTACAGGAACGAAAGCCAGCCTGCAGATTAGACAGAAGATTGGATTTGTCCAGCCAGGACTGGAGTCTATTTAGAATCATTCTTGCCAGGACCTTTTGTAAACAATCAAATAGGCTAATAGGCCTATACTTCCCAGGCATTGCACGATCCCCTTTTTTATATATGGGAAATATTTCCGTTCCAGCCCACGTACTTGGCATTGGCGCACCACTGGCCACTGCATTTGCTAACAACTGGATATAAACATCCCAATTAGATGAGTCATGGATAAAAAGGTCAGCGGGGATTCAATCGGGCCCTGGAGCCCTCCACCTAGGGACAGAGTGTAGTGCAGTTTCCACCTCATGTTTAGTAAAGTGTAAATGTGTATCCGGAGGTGGATTAATTTGAAATTCGGGACCAACCTCTGCACTTGAAAACTGCGCTGAAAAGTGGGAGACCCACCTTTTGGGCTCCACATAATTCTGCGGGACATTATTAGGAACACCACTACCCCATCTCACCAGATGCCAAATGTTAGACCTGGCACCTTGGCGTGAGTCTCCCTTCCACTTTTTGCTGATGTGCCTCAGATGTTTTGCTGGTGTTAGCTGCTCAGGGCACTGCGCCACGGCCAATCCGTGCCACAGTGCAAGTGCTCCCAATGTAAAGTGTACCTGTAATTGATTTCCATGATTGGCTCATTGGATTTACTGTCAGTCCCCAGTAAAGTGCACCAGGAGTGCCAGGGCTTGAAAATACCAATACTGCTAGTGGGCCTGCAGCGCTGGTTGCGCCACCCACAGAAGCAGCCTTTTAAAATATGTCTACGGTCTGCCACTGCCGAACCTACGTGCAGTCTGGTACTGTCATGCTGGCTGGGCAAGTGCACACACTTGCCAGCCCCTAAACCTTCCCTTTACTTCATATTGGTCACCCCTATGGTAGGCCCAAGGGCAGGGTGCATTGTAGGCATAAGGTAGGACAGGCCCTGATGTGTGTGGCATGTCCTAATAGTGAATTACAGCCATTTTCGTTTTTCACTATTGTAAGGCTAGCTGTTCTCATAGGCCAGAATGGGCTGCTGGAATTATTACACTCTATAATCCCAGAAGGCTCAGGGAACATGGTAGAAAGTAAAGTTTAGTATGCCTGAACTCAGAATAATAAAATACTTCTTTTAGTAAAGTTTATTTTAATATCCTGTGTTTGAAAATGCTACTTTTAGAAAGTTAGCATTTGCTTGCCAAACCATTTCAGCCCGCCTCTGCCAGGATGTGTATCTGCTGTCTGGGTTGTGTGAGTGACAGGGCTGGGGATGCCAGGTGGTGAATAGAGGGATTACACCAGGATGGGTGGAGGGAGTGCCCCTTGACTCTGAAAAGGCTTTCAAACAGGCACCTGAGTTCTGGGCTGCACTCTTAACTCCGCTCTTCAATTACATCTACTTGACCGCCGCAACCCCCGACTCCTGGAGGGGCTCTATACTATTTCCAATCTTCAAAAAAGGTGACCGTCTACAACCGTCAAACTACAGGCTCATTGCCCTGCTCGATCTGGAGGCCAAGGCCTACGCACGCCTGCTACTCAACGACCTAGAAAAATGGGCAGAAGAGGAAAATATAATACCCACGTACCAGACTGGCTTTAGGTCTAAGGCATTTACTATGGATAACGTCCTAGCACTATCATATCTCTCCGCCCAGGCAACCTCGAAGAATCATCCCCCACTATTCTGCTGCTTTGTAGACTATAGCACAGCGTTCGACAAAGTAGACAGAAAACGCCTATGGTGGAAATTAGGAAAGTGGGGGATACCACCGAAACTTCTTAAGGCAATCATGTCACTATACGAGGCTACCTGGGTGCGGGTGAAAACAAGCGCTCGGACAGTTTCCTCCAAAATAGCTACAGTAAATGGGCTGAAACAAGGGTGTGTCCTTTCTCCCACCCTTTTTAATTTATACACTGCGGACCTGGGAGAGGCCCTAAAAGGTGCCAGCCTAGTAGCCCCCAGATTAGGAAGAGTGAGGCTACCGGTTCTACAGTACGCCGATGATACGGCTATAATGGATCACACGAAGATTGGCCTACAAAGAGCATTAACGGCCCTAAACAGTTTTAACATCGCCAACAGCTTAACAGTCAACCAAGGAAAAACAAAGGTTATTATCTTCGGGCCCTACCCTCGGAAACGGCACGCACAGTGGCAGCTGGGAAATGCCCAAATACACTCGGTGGCCTCATATAACTACGTAGGAGTTTGGTTCTCGGAACGGGCAAAAGCCAACGTACACCTAAATCAGCAGGCCTCGAAAGCCAACAACGTAACACAACCTGATCAGTCCATCTGCTAGTCCAATTCTGATAGCCCTAAAAGCAAAACTCCTTCCATCAATCTCTTATGGTCACCTTGCCTTCCCCGGGAAGCTGGACGCCCTTCTCAACTCTGCCCAAGCTAAGGCCTACAAGTCGGTGCTACACATACCCAGAACGGCAAGAAGAACCAGGCTGAGACTGGAACTTGGTCTAGCAAGGCCAGACGTGATCGGCCAGGGGGAGCTGATCAAGCTGTATCTAAGGATATTAAAGGCCCCGGCTAATTCTCTAAAACATCATTTGAGAACCATCTTTGAAGACTCAGCTTCGACATGGCACACCAGGCTGGGCAACGCAATCAAAGTTTTGATGATAGCGGAAGAAAACCTCTCTCGGCAGGACATCCCACTGACTGTCTGGAAGAGAGTCATCAACAAACAAGTGCACAAAATCTCTTTCGAACTCGATTATAAAACCCTACACCGCAGCCACCAATTGGAACCGCTAAACAATTCATATACTGTGGGAAAAGCACAACCTTATTTGAGCGAGGCAGTCACAACACAAGTTCGAAGTAAAATTCTATTTATGAGGCTGACCACGCTTGGAATAGCAAATTTCAATCCCGCGTGGGCTTATAGAAGGGACTCCAAAATCTGCAGGTTGTGTACCTACACAAGGGAATCCTGGCTGCATCTTCTCTGCTGCTGTCCTCATCTCAACAACGAACGCCAACGATTGTTGCATCCGATTTGCCTCAATCAGAACATAACAACATGTTTGGAAGCATCGGCCTTGTGCCTGTCAACCACCAATATAATGACTTTAGCAAGATCGGCGAAATTTGTTCATCAAATCAGGCTAGCCTTAAAAGCCAACAATGAGAGCATTCTAATACTTGGGAAGCCCACTGCAAAGGCCATTGATCGAAGCTGAAGCGATCTCACCAGGTAGTATCATCGACAGTGCCATTTGCAGGTCCCCAAAAGAACGAAACACCAGCGGCAAAAACTAACTCCAGGCATATAAGGCCGGGAAAAGGCCAGTTCAATGTGCCCTAGCAAGGGGCCGCATGATATTTTTATTGCATCTCTTTTAAACTGTTCTTAATCAGTACTGGACTATACACTTTCATAAGTAAAGAAGTTTACAAATTATTGTTCTATGTACTTTTACCTTTTACTCTAAAGATTTTAATTAATTGTACAGTTAATAAAACTTCGAGACTCTGAATAGGGCTGTGCTCTGCCACCACAATGCTGGCTCCGCCTCCTGGGGAGCGACTGATGACTCTGCCCTGTACCTGGCCCAGCAAGAGGGAAGACTGTCAACAGAGTTCTCCTGGCTGTACTTGTCATCACAATGCTGGCTCCACCTCCTGCGGAGCATCTGAGGTCCCTGCCCTGCACACTGAAAGGAGAAACCAGAGCCTGCAAAACAAAGTGCTCAGAGACTGACTGGATTAGGCAAAGGCCCCCCTGGGCTGTAAGAACAAAAGAAGTGTCCTATAAAAGTAGGAGCCCCGCCCCTAAGAAATCAGATCCTGTTTACGCCAAGAAGAAACTCTGCCTGAAGAGAAGGACCTGGGAAAGCTGCATGGAGCAGTACTGTCTCTAATCCTGAGAGACTGGCCTGTGGTGGGTGCCTTGCTGCAAGAAGGAGAGAGGAAGAAAAGACTGAGAGACTTTTGAAATTCAACTTGTGCATCTTGTCAATCTAGTTGGATCTCTCCCCTGCCTTCCGCGGGAGCTATTTTCTGAAGCCCTGACTTTTTTAAAACACTTGCTTGCACAGCGCGCACCTCGCGCTTTTTAAATTCAAACTTACCCTCATTCAGGGACCTCTCCCTGCCTGTCAGTTCCCGCGCAGCCGAGGCTCTCGCTGCAGCGGCCCCAGGATCCCTTGCTCGCCGCCTTGAGCGAGCCGCTCCCCCAGCCACGCCCACTCTCCTTGGCCACGCCCACTTTGGGCTTTACAAACAGGAGCTGACTACGAGCTCAGTTAGTTGGATCTCTCCCCTGCCTTCCGCGGGAGCTATTTTCTGAAGCCCTGACTTTTTTAAAACACTTGCTTGCACAGCGCGCGCCTCGCGCTTTTTAAATTCAAACTTACCCTCATTCAGGGACCTCTCCCTGCCTGTCAGTTCCCGCGCAGCCGAGGCTCTAGCTGCAGCGGCCCCAGGATCCCTCGCTCGCCGCCTTGAGCGAGCCGCTCCCCCAGCCACGCCACTCTCCTTGGCCACGCCCACTTTGGGCTTTACAAACAGGAGCTGACTACGAGCTCAGTTAGTTGGATCTCTCCCCTGCCTTCCGCGGGAGCTATTTTCTGAAGCCCTGACTTTTTTAAAACACTTGCTTGCACAGCGCGCGCCTCGCGCTTTTTAAATTCAAACTTACCCTCATTCAGGGACCTCTCCCTGCCTGTCAGTTCCCGCGCAGCCGAGGCTCTCGCTGCAGCGGCCCCAGGATCCCTCGCTCGCCGCCTTGAGCGAGCCGCTCCCCCAGCCACGCCCACTCTCCTTGGCCACGCCCTCAACGGTCCTATAAACCATGTGCTTTCCCCATACGCGCAGCGGACGGGCGCAGCGGGCGCGCCGTTTGCGCGCCGAAGGCGCGCCTAAGGCAAGCCCGTCTGCGCCCGTCCGCGACCGGCCGGGACCAGGGGCCACAGACCCTGCTCAAACCTTAACCTACTCCCCTGCCCAATTATCTGCACTTAAGACCCCCAGCCCTCTCTCTCCCTCACTGACTCTCCGCCTGGATTCACTTGGTGTCCTCGCGGCTCACTGCCCTCGCTCACCTCCCTTCTCCCCTTCCTCCACTTCCCCACCCCTTGCCCTACTCTCCCTCCGTCACCTCCCCCACCCGCAGCCTCCGCTCTTCTGCTCAATACTCGGTCAGCAGCCAAGCACCAAATCGAACTCTCAAATCTTCTATCCTCAGATTCCCCTGATTATCTTTTCCTTACCGAAACCTGGTTCACGACAGACTCACTCCCTGACCTTCTAGCTATCCTCCCAGACACCTATTATGCTCTCCGCATGGATCGTCCGGCGGGCAAAGCCGGTGGCAGAGTGGCAATGATCATCCGTTCAACGCTTAGATTCCAGCTCCTTGACCACCCTCCTATTCCTCATGTGGACTTTTTGGTTGCTCGCTCCACCAATCTCACTGATCCCCTCACTTTTGTGCTTGTTTATCGGCCTCCCCAGTCTATGCCTCAGTTTGTTCCCCTACTACAGGACCTCCTGGCCACCCTGGCGGTAAACAACTCTTCTGTTATCCTGCTTGGGGATTTTAATTATTGGCCTGACGATCCCAGAGAATGCCCTGCTTCCAAGGACTTCTCTGCCACTCTTCAGTCACTGAACTTCTCTCCTCACATCACTGTCCCCACCCATGACAAGGGCCACATTCTAGAGCAAATCTGGTCATTGCGTCGCCAAATTTCCCTTCCCTCTATCCTTCCCTGTATCTGGTCGGATCACTTCATGATTTCTTTTAATATTTTTTCTGCCTCCCCTGTTAAAATCCCTTTCACTAAGAATGTGTCAGTCCGATGCTGGAGCAAGACGGACCTCATTCTTCTTTCCTCTTCCCTGGCCTCCACAGCCCCTGATTTGGCGGATCTCCCTCTTGAATTCCAAGCTGATGCCATCAGCTCTTGGCTTTCTTCTTCCTGTGACACCGCCGCCCCCCTTAAGAAAGTCAAATCTGTTCGGCCTCATGACGCCAACAGATGGTTCACGAGTGAACTTAAAGATCTTAAGCTTAGTCTCAGGCGCTCGGAGCGCCATTGGAGACGCAATTATTGTCCCATGCTCCGCTCCAGGTATAAACTCTTACTGAACAGCTATAAGAAAGCTATTGTGTCGGCCAAAACAGCTTACTTTTCAGAGAAGATTGCTCTCTCTATCAATAAACCCCGCGAGATCTTCTCTTTGGTCAAGCAGCTTGCTACCTCCGACCGCACAAATATCAGCTCTGTTCCATCTCAGTCTTTTTGCCTCACTCTTAATAATTATTTTATTGACAAGATCACTGCCATTAAAAACAACATTTCCACAGTCTCCCAAACTCAAGTTACCTTTTTTCCCCCTCCGCCGCCTGTGCTACTGGATCATTTTCTCCCTATCACTCATGATCAATTCCTTCTCTTGCTTGCCAAGGTTAAGTCTGGCTCTCCAGCTGACTGCGCCCCGGCTCGAATCCTTCAAACTCTTTTCACTTCCTGTCCCGGACCTCCTCTCACCTTGCTTAACTCCTCCCTGGCCCTTGGATCCGTCCCTTCCTCCTTCAAAACCGCAATAGTCCTCCCGATCATAAAAAAACCTGGCTTGGATCCCTCTTCACCCCCTAATTTTAGGCCCATTTCCCTTCTCCCCTACCTGGGTAAGATCTTGGAAAGACATGTCACCTCCTGTCTGTCCTCCCATATTGAGGAACACTGCCTCTTAGCTTCCCACCAAGCGGGTTTCCGCCCTGGCCATTCCACAGAGACTGTTGTCACCGCAGTTTTGGATGAGCTCAAGGGCAAGGCGGATCTCGGCCTCCCCCAGGCGTTGGTGCTCCTCGACCTGTCGGCTGCGTTCGACACGGTCGACCACGCCATTCTCCTCGACCGTGTCAGCGCAGCCGGCATCAGAGGTGTCGCACTCTCTTGGATAGCATCTTTCCTCCAGGTCAGAACCCAGGCAGTCCATCTTGCAGGATTCTCCGCTCCTCCTCGCCCTCTAGTGTGTGGAGTCCCTCAAGGCTCCTCTCTTTCCCCTCTTCTCTTCAATCTTTATATCTACCCTCTTATTCTTTCTCTTCTGTAGCTGGGGGTCTCCGTGTACAATTACGCGGACGACCTTCAGCTCATCTTTGATCTGTCCACTCCTGACTCTCCCTCTTTCCTCAGTTCCACTCTAATTTTCATTTCGGATTGGATGATCACTAACCATCTCAAGTTGAATCCCGACAAGACGGAGCTTGTCCTCACGGGTGGTCCCACCAATCCTTGGTCTCCCTCTCACTGGCCCCCCTCCTTTGGCCCCTCCCCTCCACCTGCTCCTTCTGTTCGTACCTTGGGCATCAAGGTTAGCAATGACCTCTCAATGCACGCCCAAGTTAGCTCCGTTGTTTCATCCTGTTTCTTGTCCCTCCGTCTCATCCGTAAAATTTCCCGTTTCTTTTCTACCACCGCCCTTAAATCGATCATTATGGCCCTCATCACTTCCCGTCTTGATTACGGGAATTGCCTCTATGTCGGCATCCCGGCCTTCGAATCACGACGGCTACAGGCAATTCAAAATCAAGCAGCCCGTCTCATTTTCCATCTCCCTAAATTCTCTCACATCACGCCCGTCCTCAAGTCCCTCCACTGGCTCCCGGTGCATTTCCGCTCTTTCTTCAAACTAGCCTGACTAGCCTTTCTGGCCTACACCCACTCTGCTCCTCTCTTTATTGTTTCTTTAGTCACCCCTTACACTCCGACTCGCACCCTTCGCTCCTCATCTCTTCTTCTTCTCCAAGTTCCCCGATTCCGTAAATCTCGGACTGGGGGCACCCGTTTCTCGGTTTTGGCCCCCCAGTTCTGGAACAGCCTCCCTTTGTCCATCCGGTCCATTCCCAATTATTCCTCCTTTTGTAAAGCCTTAAAAACTTTTCTTTTTCTCCAGGCCTTCCCAGCTTAGCCCTCTGGTATGCACTGTAGAATCTGACTCCCCCAGCACCAGGAAGCCGCTTGGCCGCAGTGCGCTTTATCAAGTTCCAGAAAAAAAAAAAAAAAAAAATAAAAAAATAAACATCTTAAACAATCTCCAAGGGCTTTCTGGTGAGCCTGCCCCCTGAACTGTGCCCCAGGAACATTGGGTGCTACCCCCCTCCCTGAAGGAGGAACTGCTGATGGTGTTGCCTGTCCTGCAGGACCCCAAAGAGAAGCTGAGTGCGCTGTGCAAGCGCGCACCCTGAAGAATCTCTGCACCCCTGGTGCTGCCGAGCAAAGTGACCTGTGACCTGGCCAAGAGCTACAGCCGCAAAGTAAAGCCCAGCCCCGCCTGGTCCGAGCACCGTATCTGCCGCCCAAAGCCGAGCAGTAGCCCACGCAGCAAGAAAGGGCCTGTCCGGTCCAAGCCGGAGAGCGCATCGTAAGGAAGGACGTCTGCCTGGTTCGCTTCCCCGTCGTTAGCCTGCTGAAATGCGCCCCGCCGCACTGAGAATCACCATACAACACGTACCCCCTTCATCCCGGAGCGGACTCTGCCTCTACAAGTCTGTGCCCCACGGAACAACGCTGCCCTGAGGAGAAGCGACCCTGTGGCCCCCGAGCCGCAGATCCCCCCAGGAAGGCACCGCGACGTGGGACGTCCAGCACCGTCGCCCCGAAGCCCCGAAGAAACAAGGTATTGCCTGCGAAGCGAACTGAACTGACTAAGTGTTTCAGCCAGCGCTGTGCGCTTCGAACCGTACGCTGTAAGTCGATCACGAACTGTGCGCAGCTTCCGCTTGCCTTGAAGAGAACTGTACACTTGTATATGCCGAGAGCTGTGCGCTTTTATTGAAGTGAACTGTAGTCGCGTACCACTCGCCCCTCATTGGGTGTACGGTGCGCAACGTGGCATCCAACCTGCCTCGACTGAGCGCTTCGCATGGAACGTCCACTACGCTGCGTATTGCGTGAGACTCGGCAAGGTCTTTTGCTTTTAGACAGTACGACGCACACAGGAGCGCTGCGACGCGCATTACCTTAAGCAAACCTTGCCAAAACGAACTGAACTTTGCCTCTAAAGTATTGTGGATCAATGTAAAGTTACTGAAACCATATTGAAAGCCTGAAGATTGTATTTTGAAGCCTGCTTGAGAGTTTATATAAAAGGGATGGTTTTTTTACAAAACTAAAGTCTTGTGTCCCTGTGTGGTGGGTTAGTGATCGTTGTGGGGGATATTTCAAATGCTTAACCGTATATACTCCAGAGATTAGCCTTGACTGCTTGCGCCACACTACCTAGAGGGTAAACAGGGGCTATTTCTTGAGAGTAATCCTTTGCCCTGACTTAGAGGAGAGGGTCCCTGCTTGTCGCAAGTACCTACCTGCGCCAACCAGAGACCCCCAATTCTAACACCAAAACACACACATATTTCTCCCTAGGGAAGCTTCTAACAAATCCCTCCAATGCTGTTCATCCCAGGCCCTATTTGCATGGTACTGGGCGTTCTTATAGTCGAACCTAGCCTTAGAGATTCTAGCCCTATCATTAGATCGGATTGCTGCTGCAAGATTCCTATAAGCCAACCGGCACGAGGCACCATACCAAGCTGCTGCTATTTGATCAGGATGACGGCTTGGATTCTTACAATTCTTGATAAAATATCTTTTAAGATTTAAAAAGAATTCCTCATGGACTTGTTCAACTTTGATATTCCTCTTCCCCAGCGTAACACAAGCCTGTAATTTGCCAATGGCATTTAATAACAGGCTTTTCATTTCCGCCAAGTGCTCTTCATTCTGAAAATCATTTGCCCACTTAACGCGTCTAGTGTCATTGGTCAATCTGACCTCGACAAAGTCAGAACGTGGAGCTGGACTAGCTCCACGTGCTGACGTCGAGCTTAAGACCGAGAGCACCAGAGGGTTATGGTCACTCTCAGGCATTTCGCAGACCTCCATATCAACAAGGTTACACCAGAACTCCTTGTTCAACAAGAAATAATTGATTCTACTGGTTCATAACCCACTGTTAAAAGTATGAGAACCTGATTTATCTTACTTGGTTCTTCCATTAGCAGCCCTCATCCCATGCTCCAAACAGAATATTTTTAGTTGGAGGCCTGCGCTTGACCATTTTTTAATTTCGGGAATGTCCAGATGGGTATGGACCACTCAGCATCCTCCTCTGTGGCAAGGTTGACATCATGGATGTCCAGAGGTTCAAACGTACAATTAAAATCACCAGCTATTATAACATTATTACTAGCTCTGTGATCTAATAAAAACGAATCTAAAAATGTGACAATGGGAGTAGTTTTCCCCCTTGCAACCCTCGAGCATAGCCAATAATAAGTAATATGTCTGGAACTGTAACTCCTGTTAGCCTTACTATTAAATGTCCTTAGAGTCTATATAGACCTCCTGAGCTGAGTACCGCTCTGTCTGTCTAACCCAGATCGTCAAGCCACCCTTGGGCCTACCACGCTGACCCTTCACTGCTACTTTCGCAAAGTTTAAATAACCTTGGCGAAATACTTTATCTGTAGCCCATGTTTCTTGAAAACTAAATATATCTACCTGCTCAACAAAGTTAGACCAATCTACAGAAATCATTTTTTGGGGGAGCCCTGCAATATTCCAAGGAACTAACTTTATACCTAGCACCTCACCGGGTTTATTACCAGGCCCTAATTGATCGCAGGATATAGTCGCCACCCCAGCCACACCAGCAGCTCCCTGTATAGAGTTAACATGTAGACCCCTATCACACGCCCTGCCCATGTTCCTCCTTAGCTTGACCCCACAATATTCTATAAGAGTACCTTTAGGTTGGCTTGGGGTAAAACAGTATTATATCAAGCTTTATAACTTATTTAGCAATGGTTTTGTTGTTGTTTAGGGAAGATTGAAGATCGACTAAATCACAATTAATATTATCCAAAGATTAGGGATGGACTTTCATAAAAAGCCCAAAGGATTGGGTGGGTAACCTAATAGAAGGGAATAGATTTAGAAAAGGGGATTATTAAAAAAGAGCAGAGGCAAGACATTAATCCTTCTACAAAGAAACAGTGTGGGATAACATAGAAAACACATTACCTGCTGATGTCGGATGTCTCAAATTCACCACTACTCAATCACCTCACA
This sequence comes from Lissotriton helveticus, assembly GCF_964261635.1. Taxonomy (NCBI): domain Eukaryota; kingdom Metazoa; phylum Chordata; class Amphibia; order Caudata; family Salamandridae; genus Lissotriton; species Lissotriton helveticus. The sequence goes on along the minus strand of NC_136069.1, from coordinate 400,814,034 downwards.
AGGTTTTCTCAAAATTGCCAGCCCACACCACCCTTTTTTACATGACAACATCATTGTAGAATTGTTAACCATATCCCAAATTAGCACCAAACCAGTAGATACATTTATTTTTTAGTTGCATAACGTTATCTATGGTTAATAGAACCGAGCTAGATTTAGTATTTCTAATATGTTTAGTAAAATTGCCCCACTTTGAGCTGAGAAGAAATGATGAATGAGTGTTATCGTTTGCTTTCTTAGATGAAGGGGAAGTGACATAAGCTTCAACTGAGTGCAAGAGATGAACATCTGTCTCTATGGTAAGGGATTTGCTGGAGATAGAGGGATTCTCAACTAAACCTTTTCAAGCTGAAGTCTTTCTCTTAGTTACACGGCTGAATGTCTTCAAAGAAGAATGATGGCAAGCACTTAGTCTCTGCTTAGCTGAGTCAATTTCGTCATTCAAGCCCCCCATAGTACTACTCAAAAAGATATCAATAGATAAGGTAGGAACCCTACCCATACCTATTTCCTTGGCCACATATGGAGTTGTGCTATCCTTCCTTTCACCCATGATAGAAAAGGCATGAGGACCCAGTAACTGGGAACCAAGAGGAAGGATCTGACCAGACCTCTGTCGGGTGCTAATCGGTGTAGGTGAGCCTGCTCCTGGCCCAGCTTTTGCACAGGAGCATCCCATGAGTGTCCCCCACACCTCCTATGCATGTCCAGCACTTCGGTTTAACGGTTTCTGCTATATGGCACTGAGGGCACTCTACCTCCTTAACCACACCCCCAGCATCAGTAAAGGAGAGTAGGAGGTGTTATGTTCCTCTCAAGCAGAAACAAGAGTTAGGAATTCTACTGTGCAGGTGAACAGGATGCGCTATGTAGCACTAACAGCAGGGCACTCGCTAAGGTGCTCCTACTCTCTCCTTTAAACATGGTAGAATTCGCTTATACCCAATTAGTTCATTTACTTTGCTTGTATGCCCCAGTGAAGTGGTACTATATATGCACAGGGCCTGTAAATTAAATACTACTAATTGGCCTAGAGTAGTTAGTTACCACCAACAAGGGCAGCCCTACTAGGTGGCCTACAGTGCTAATTGTGCCACTCATTTAAGTAGCCCTTGAAACGTATCTCAGGTTTACCAGGGCTGCCCATGTCTGCAATTTGGAGCTACTATTTTGACCTAGAAAATAACATTTTGCCAGGCCCAAACCTTCCTTTTTAATTCATATGAGCTATCCCTGGGGTGGACCTTAGACAGCCCATGGGCAGGGTGAAGTGTATTTAAAAGGTAGATTAGGTCCATTTAAGTTTTATATGTCCTGACAGTGAAAATCTCTTAAATTAGTTTTTCACTGTAGCAAGGCCTACCTCTCCCATTGTATAACATTGGGGTCACCTTATTACATTTAATAAGCTGTAATTTCCATTTAGGAACAGGTATTCAGTTCATGTTTGGTGTCTTTGGAATTGTAATGAAAACTCCTTTATTACGATGACGTCAGATTTTTATTACAATTTTGAAAATGCCACTTTTGAAAAAGTGGTATTTTCCTGCCTTGGCCAATGAGTACCTGCAGCCTGTCTCTGACTCATGTGACTCGGTGTAGCTGCCCGTTGGGCTTTGTGTATTACTACTTGACAGACACGTACAAAAGAGCGTTTAGGTGTGCCTGGACGGGCCATCACTGGTAGGGTAGGAAGTTAGAGCTGGGCACAGCTGAATAGGCTGTGTCCTTCCTCCACACAAAGGGCAGCATACTCCCTGTAGTTTGTCTGGAGCCAGGACAGGGAAGGTAAGAAACCTGTGCACTTCATAAGGAAACCTTTAGAAGCTTCTTCCACTTCAAAGGAAAGCTTGATTATAAACATTGGATTTTGCTCTGGCACCACTCCTTCAGTACACTTCTAGACCTGTGGAGAAGCTGCCAGGGAGAAGGTCTTCTTTCATGCTAAAAGGACTGCCACTCTGCTGGACTACTGCTCTGAAGGATGCTGCCCTTCTGTAGTAACCTGTTGACCTCTTGCCTGGGTGAGAAACACTAGACCTGAATCTTTTGAACCTCGGATCCCAGAGTGACTCTAAGGTCTAGTTAGTTGGCCTCCAAACTAAAGTTTAAGGGACAAAAATCTCTAATAATCTTGAACCTAGCACCTATACTCTACCATCTATATGTTCTACACTGTTACGGGGCTTCTGCACATACACAGAACTATACGAAGGAAACCAGGACCTTGGTGTGTAGTGGTGTACTAGAAAACCCACCTCGGTGCCCAGAACCCCAATCCAACTAGCTATTAGGCCTGGGTGGTAACTTCCATTCCACTCACGGAATTTGCAGAATTTGGGTAATTTCGCGTTCCACGGAGAACGCGGAATTGCCCAAAATTCCGCGGCTCTGTGGAAATGTTTTGCTTGTTCGTGCTTTCAAAATGCGTGTTCGCAATATATTTCTTCCTGAGAACGTAAACAGCATTCGCGAGCAGGAAAAAAGCATTGCGAACAGGCGGAATAAGTAATTCCGCGTGTTCACAAAACTTTTGCATGCTCGCGAAGATTTTTTACAGTTTCACGGAGCTTTGCATAGTGCGACTACGCAAATTCCGCCCACCCCTACTAGCATAGTGTCTCATTCATCCTCCATACTACAGCACAGCTACCAATGATTAGACATCCTAGAACATGTTACTCAGTCCCTCTCAGGAATTGCGGGAAGAAGAACACTCTTTCGTTTAAACACTCATACTTGTCCACAACATGCGTAAACAGGGACACAATATAGTTTAAAATATTTAGTTTTACAAACGTGTTCTATAACGCAGTACATGATCCAATACTAGCAGCAAAATGCATAAGAACAAATAATCAGCATGGTTACAAGTCTATAAAGCACAAAAAGGGAAATCATATTATAATGATAGCAGAAACAGGACTACATCGCCTTACCACCCTCCCCATGCTAATAAGCTAGTATATTATAAGTATAGAAGACATCTAGGCTTTGTTATGGTACCCCATACCTCAAAGTCTAGATTCAAGGAATCACATCTCAGGACAAGCACAGCTCTTCTTCATTAGAATGAATTCCTCCAAGTGCTTTTTCATGCAAGCAATGCCATATTAAAAGCACTCAACTTTCAGTAGCGCAGCTGTGTTCCATGTTATGTTTATGGGCGTGGGACTGAACAAATTGAATCAACAGCATACATTGTTTTTGGACCGGAACACACTGTGCAGACGAGGAGCACAGTGTACAGCTAAATATGTGAAAAGCAGACAGTTCTCATGCGAGAATGTACCAGCAGTCTATCCACAAGAATAAAGCCATGTAGTAACGCGTGCAAAAGCGACAAGAGATCTGCCAAGCACATACTAATAATGCTAACTTAGCCATGTCAGCAGTTAAACCCATGGCCTTACTACACCCTCGCCTGGTCAGGTCATCAGACAGAGGTTTATGGAGAATACAGAATTTTACAAGTTCAAGCAAGAAGCTGATTCGAGAATCCGGTATAGTAAAGAAATTGCAAATCCTATTCTGGGAGGTGAAGGAATAGAGACAAAAAAAACGTTTTGTAGATGATTGGTGCCAACCATTTTAATCCATCAAAGTATATGAGCAGTAAGTTGCAACAGCCTCCAGCAGGAAGTCATTGTTATTGTCAGAAAAAAGAGACTCCATCCAGTCAAACAATGTGAAACCACAAACATGTTCCTCAATAAGGGGTGGCTCCAGTACCATCAGTGGACAATCCTGTGCCGCTGCACAGATATCCCACTGAGTCAAAACTAAGTGCCGTAGCACAGGCCATAATCCCAACACCGGAACATTGCTGCTCATGGGACACTAAGGGACTTATCAGCAGATCAAAATCCAGTACGGGAGACACCGTATTGGAGAGGCAAAGGTCCAATGCCCATTCAAATTAATATTTCGTGCATCTGAAGACAGGTTGCATGCAAGTGTCGTAAGCGAAACGAGAGCACAATCCGTAAGCCATGCTGAGTGTGGCCAGGGACAGAGTACTATAGCTTTCAAGCATATGGCTAAGAAGCATCAGCAGCTGGTCTTGGCTGTGTGGGGCCACAGGAAAAGCAGCCGTTGCGCAGCAGGCAAATCAACAGCAGTACTCCAGCAGCTAAGACAAGTAATAGTGGGAACCCACCAAAGACGCTGGAAAAAATAGAATGAATGAATGTCGGTATCACACCAAAAATAGTCTGCAAAGAAGACACAAGGCCAGACTCCACAACCTTAAAAAATGGTCCAGGCCAGTAGTATCAGAGGCATTTAAAATGGTTACGAATTAAAGCACTGGATTGCAGTAGGAGGTCAGTATTAGAAAGGGCTTGCACCTCTGATCGGGTATTCGCTACATGAAGGACAAATGTTTCACGTGCAGATGTGAGAGAAACCTCTTTTTGGCATAACAATGCTCTAATTCTGCTCATCTTATCAAAGTCTGCCTTCAAGGTTGGAATGGAAGGGCAGACGGAGTTATTGAGTCTCCCGTGTGGGGGTGGAAACAGTACATTTTTACAGCCAACCATACGTTGTGTGACTGTCACAATGTAAGGGATGCCTGCAAGCATACCGCAGCATTCCTCATTATTCAAAACAGATAACTACCGTTTGCAAGCAAAGTGAAAGTTGGTGTAATAATAGGCACTGGGATACCTTTCAGGATGCATGTGAGATTCGGGGATGTTAGGTTACAGGCTCTGTCCAACTGTATATTTTGCAAACAAGAGAATGACCCATGGTTGAATCGCATGATTCCCCAGTTAGATAAACTTCTTTATCATCCGGCAAGCATCTGTAAGCGAATGGTAATGGCCACACCTCATGAAGGAAAGCACTGCCCAAGGGTTCCTAGGGCCAGGGGGTAACGCTTCATGCAGGAGCTAAACTTAAACAAAATAAATGACAAGGTTATTACCCCATGGATGAGCCAGACAGCTTCCACGGTTTCTGCCACAGAAAAAGGCAAAGGTTCAAACTTTTCAACATGCAAGAGAGTGTATGTAGCATCCTTCATAGACATGAATCTTTGTTTATCTGTTAAGTTAAAAGGTAAAAATAAAGATGTAGCGTTCAAATAATCCCAAGGAACCTTCCCCATCTTAAGAGTTTGTAATGTCCATGCAAACTGCATTACTGAACGCAATTGATTCTGTCCATGATACAAAACAGACACATCTTCTTGTACAATATCAACAACAGATGAAACAATACTGTCCAAGGTGTAAATGCAGGAAGAACTATTATCCACGACAGCAAGCACTTTTTCTAAATTTGCCTGGTCTGTAGCCCTTAAACCCGATGCAGCCTCAATCTGAGACAGCTTCCATATTTCATTATAGGTTGCATAAATAAAGCGTTCTGACCTAGCACCAGCAGGCCTCTTTATAAAAACTGTCAAATCAATGTCACCTAATATTAACGACAAATGTTGTTTTACTGATGACAGTGTTGAGTGTTTTAACCAGTTTTGAGATAATTTTCCAACAGAGTAGGTGGTAACCGGATATGAGTTAGAAAAACGTGGATCAGGCCAATCCTGTGTATAGCCAGGAGCTTTCTCATGTTAACGGAGTTGGCAAGCATCTGAGCTGGTCTGCCAATCCAACCAACCCAGGGGGTCGAAGGCAGAAATATTGAATCTAATATTTTGAAACAAGGACTGCAAGTCATCAATGGAATAATCAGTATGATTGGTCCAGTTCAGATATTCAGCCAGAGCAGGAATGGCAGGGGCATTCCACTGCTTCGAAGTAGCCAACCCAAAACACGTAGTCTTATAGAACGATTCATTTCGAAATAATATTTGAGTCGATATGAGACACGTGTGATGTAATGCTTCAGTGCCTCATACCTGCCAGGATCTATATCTCCAAACAGATTTAAGATCTACTGTGGCTTTCCACGGATCATAGCCACCCACGGCCAATTCATTAATAAAAGATTGGGAATACACTAATTTGGTGTGGGTAAGCATAACTTTAGGATTGAATGAACCATTTAATTAAAAATAAAACAAATCAGGTTTAGATTTACCAAAATCTGTAAATATGTAAATTTTTTCAAGAATGTTTTCGAGCTACCTTCTACTTGAGCCGGGCAATGTTCCCATTGTGTGTAATTAAAAACATTTCTAAATGTATTAGCTTTATGCAGTTAATGATGAGCACAATGTTGGTAGCAAAATAAATCAGCATAATTTGTAGTATTCAAATACAAATCTTCAGTGTCAAATCCAGCATAATACTTCAAATCTGAAAACAAAGATTGTATGGCGTGTACGTCCAAATCATCAGACCGTATATCGTGTTTCACTACATCACCCATGGAAACACGAAGTACATTTGGTATGTTAATTATCTCTGTAGGGCCATGAATTTGTAAGTCCACTGCATCCCAAACTATGCCATCAGCAGAAATGTTGACAAAAGTCAGGTCCCTCTTCATGATATGTGAAGACGAATGTGGGGGCAAAGTTCCATCGACCACTTTCACAGCAGAGCGTTCAGGTATGTAGTGACCATTGATGAGAAGGAAAAAGAATGTCACAAATCCAATCGACATAAGTAGAAAAATGGCAAAATGGACCATCCAGATGTATGTCCAAGGCGATACCAAATAAGTCCTTTAAACCATGCCACAAAAATAGAGAATTTTGTTGGGGTTAATGATAAAGTAGAGTTTGAGTCAAAAGAGAAACGTGACTGGTAAAGGGTATCCGGTTGTAAACCAGGCATCGACTCGATTGTGGGATAAGCATACTCTGTTTCTTCATTAAGACTGGAAGTAGGGAGGTTTAACAAAGGGTTAACAACAGAGTCCATCTCTATGACAGTATCAGGCTGCGTGGTTTCAAAAGCGCCCAACACTGGATTTCTAGAAATCGCTGTACAAGAAGATGCTGGTGTTATACTATTCAGGATCGGCCAGATGTTTTAACTTGACATTGTCCACAGTGACGTTTCTGTTGTCTTTCGACCAGGAAGTGGTCTTAAAATGACTGTATGAGTTCCCTTCACGCCAAGCACTTGGACAGGTGTACGATAAGAGGGGCCAAACTCTTTTTTGTTCTCCACCTTCTCTCAGACCAGGTCTCCGGCTATGAGTAGCCAGACGACTGCCGGAAACTGTAGTGCTGCATCTGTGGCTGAGGGCAAGTGTTCCTTCGCAAGACCGTCTCTGGTCTCTTGTAGCTTCTGTAATACAGCATAATGATTATCTATGTCAAAGGCTGTGGCAGTTGCTGCCATGTCTAGACCATCAAGGTCTGGCACAAACATTTTCATGCCAAAGAGCATTTCGTATGGGGTCCACCCACCCACCCAGAGATCTTCTAGGAAGATTATTTAGTGCACGTTGTACACTATACAAATGGGTGAACCAGTTCCTGCCAGTACTTAAAACCCTAGCTGTCAAGGATTGCTTTAAGTCATGGTTCATTCGCTCCACAACTGTATTATCGTCAGGTCTGTATAGAGACAAAAATTTGACCTGTACCCCCAAAGACCTCCTGGGCTCCCTGTATGCCTTAGAGCCGAACGATGGATCCTGATCTGAATAGAAAGTGCTACATGCAAATATTCCCACAAAGACACACAAATCCCTGTGGCCACACCCATAGTAAATATGTGCATGAATCAACTGCAACTAAGATTAATTTATAGGCAACATCAATAATCCTCACATAAGGAACTTTATGGGGTCTTAAGTGATAATAGCACCTGAAGGGAAACCCTGCGGGTAATTACTACCCTTCTCTGTAGCAGCACTTGCTGCCAAGTTGTCATTATAAATCTTATTCATGTATCTTGCAACCGCTGTAACTGAAAACGTGGCTACTGTTGATTTAGCTGCTTCCTCAGCTAAAGTGTTGCCAACCGTGTGTACTCCTACGCGCTAGTGGCCAAGAGTATGAATTACATGTGTGAGAGGCAGACAATATTTAAGACCTGCAAATCAAACCCAAAGCATTTCATGCTTGATAGTGCTGCCCTTAGAATCACGATAATCATTCTGAGACCAAAAGTGTAAGTTGCCATTGAAAGACTGAACACAGTAGTATGAATCACTGACAATGAGAGTAGGCATATTCGGATCTACAAACTCAAGTGCGAGCACCAGAGCGCACAGCTCAGCTAATTGGGCGGTACAGTCTCCTAGTGCCTGAGTATGTACAACACTCTACTTGGCACCTGCCACAATTACGCACACCGCCGAATAAGAAAGTTTTGACCCCGTTGCCGGTTGGGCTGAACCGTCAGTATAAATGATACAATGGTATTCCTCCAAAGTACACATAGACAGAGGAGCACGATGAACAAATTCATACTGCAAAAACTCCTGTGTTTGCAGGGAGGAGTCAAAGATGAAGGTGACATCGACTACATCAATGAAGTAGCCCATTATATCCAACACGGATGCAAAGCTTTTGAGTTTGGTATACTTGGCTTTGTCACTGCTTCTAGTGCCAGTGCACATTCCTTGAGGATCGCCATCTGGACAGCTTTCAGAATTTTTTCAACAGTTAAAAACCGCAGTTCAGCTGAAGTGCACAAATGTGACTTGTAAGCAATAGGCACTGTGTCGCCTTCATTAAACGTTGAGTAAGTGAAACACGCCGCGCCTGGGACGATACGTATTACCAGGTTAGTTTGGTATCACATGTCAACAAGTATTTAGATTCAAGAAGATCAGACTGCAGAGATTGATGGATAGATGAATGTTCCAGAAGCCAGCAGGCTTTTGAAAAGGTAGTTTGTATCAAAGCACATAATGGTTTGATACTCTGGGCATACTCTGGAATATAGGTTTGACCGAAGTTTAAAAAGCCCAGCAAAGACTGTAGTTTTTCAGGGTTGTAGGAGGGTGCAAACATGCGCATTTCTCCAAGAAGTGAGGCGCCAAGCCTCTACCTTCATGATTGTGCTTGTAGCCCAAGAACAACGCTGTGTACTATGCAATGTGTGATTTAGCAAAGTTAAACGTATAGCCTTATTCCGCAAACAAAACTATGATGCTGTCCACTCGACAAAGATGTGGCCATAATTCGTTGTCTGTAAGATAAATATCATCAATGTGCCAGTATGCCTCAGTGTCAATGCTATGTAATAAAGAGACAACACGGGCGGCGAATACACCTGGGCTGTTTTTGTAGCCCATTGCCAAACGCCAAAATTGTTTTTGTTTTCCGTCGGGGGTAAAAGCGGTCCATTGACTGCTTTCAGGTCACAGGTTATGACTGAAAAAGCCTTTGGAAATATCAAGGGTAGTTTTTTACTTTTTACGAAAAATACTGTCCACTAGAGCAGAACTATGGGTATTCTGAACCGTACAGGTTTGACAATGAGAATTCAAATGTCGGTAATCCAAAACTAAGCAGTACGACCCATCGGGTTTGGTTACGGTAAACAAAGGGTTATTCATCGGTGACACACATGTCTCAATTACTCCTTGATATTCTATTTGATCTAGAATTTGGGCAATTTAAGCCTGGCTGTTCTGGCCAAGCTACCGGAAGGTTGAGCACAGGCTAATTTGGGGTTGCTTGTGTCATCACTATGACAAGAATTGCAGTTCCAGCTTGTTAGAATAAAAATGTTTTTGCTGTGCTGACTATGTATTGTTCTGCGTAAAGTTAGCATTCGCAGCACCATTTTATGCGTTGGTCGCAATTTTGAGCCATGATCTGAATTAATCTCTCTCTACGTGAAAAGCAGCTTTGCTAAGTTTTGTTTCTCCAAGGTTGGGCCTTGCTGTGCTAATGAATACACTGTTCTTATTAGTGCATACCTTTCCCACTAGATAGAGGCCTTCTCCCACTAGTCTAGCGGTGGGCACTCCGCTCGTCTGCATCTGAATAAACATATATTAGTTTATATTCTCCACTGTCTGGCCGACTCTTCATTTGTTTGGAAGGCTGATAGTTGTTCGTGAGTGACCCGTGTGACACTAATTGGGTCACTTCCTTCAGTTGGCGTCCGAACAGGGACTCCAAACCGGGCGAGTGGCCCATCCCCTCCTGAGGACAGGTAGGGAGGTAGAGGCCATCATCAGGTCGGATGGTTCAGGGAACCCTGCATGAGAAAGTTACTGTACTCACAGCTGCTCCTTCTGTCCCACCGGACAGTGCCTCCCGCAGCGGTCATCCCGACTGGAGTCCTGAATGGTGAAACACTCGGATCTGACTGTTTGGTCTGAATAGTCGGCATTGTAGAATACATTTCTTTTGGCCTGCAAATATCAGGTGAGTTTGTTTTGGTTTGTTTTGGAGATGGTACAATTTTTGCTTGTATTTGATACGGTCTGAGGACCATCTTTGGGATCAAAGCACTTTGAATTGCTTTGCCAGGCAACATAACAAATTTGGGTCACTTTGAAAATGCTTGGGATTAGTTGATTCTTTGTTTCTTGTTGTCGTTGTTGCTCTGCAGTTGCTCGATTGGAAGAAACTCAGCTGGCGCCTCCAGAAGGTACTCCTAATTTTGAAATGCATGTGAAACATGGTCTTGGCCCTATTAAGTTCAGTACATTACTGCACAAATATACAAGGGACAATGCAGAGTAGCAGTGGCAGTTGACAGGCACTTTTGATGAACAAAAAATTGGGTTTTTATAGGAAAAGTTGTTTGCGAGATGAAGTAAGCAGTCTATTTTTGATTCTCTTTTAACGTGGCAAAAGGAGACTAAACAGAGATGATTAAAGATGGAAAAGGAGGTGCAAAAGGGGAGGATGCAAACATTGACTCAGAAAGCTGTAGCACCTGATAGAGAGAAACAAGAGATAGACATTGAACATGAAGACAGGAGATTTAGATTATAGGTTGATAAATCTTACGTGGCCCAAGAAGAGAACAATACTTTTGTGAAAGAATTGATAGATACTCGACCCCCACCTCCATATGCCCCATAGAGGACATATCCTGCTCTTTCCTCAAAGTCCCAGCTACCCGGTTCTTCTGTCTCTGCCGTTACTGCATCTGTTACTGTCGATCCGACTGCTTTGGCCACGGCACCTCCTATACTTTCTTTGTCCTCGCCGTCTTTGGCTACTATGACTGTTAGTACTCCTGCCACACCCATTGTTTCAGCTCCCTTTTCACCAGCTCTTACACCTGCAATGCAGCCAGCAGCTATGTTAGTGCCTGTTACTTCAGTTGCTAATCCCACTCTGTTCTTCCATCCCCTGACATTACTGAGCAGTGGGACACCAGTACATGGATTTGAGGATAGAGACTGGACAACATTTAAAAAGCGTATGGGTCCGTATGTGCAATCTGAAATCGGAGATGCAGAGAAAACGGTAGTGGCTAACCATTTATAGTGTGAAAGATGTGTGGAGTGTGATGAAAGATTATGAGCCCTTTGTACAACAGCATGTCCTTAAGCATATGTCTGCTACTCTGATTAGACTTTGGGAGCAGTGTTTCAACAATGCAACACCACAGATTTTATATGATATTAAAGACCATGTATATATTACTAATATGGAGCCTGGTAACGTTTTTGGTAGTGTTGTGAGTTTGGTCGCTTATCGGGGTAGGCTACTTGAGAAGAGCCCCACTCTGGTATCTCAGTTTCCGATGCGAGAGGTTCATCCTATATATCACCCCGAAATACCGGAGTTAATGGATCAGCATGGTATTGTCACTTGACCGGGTGTGGCGGCCCGTTTCCAAGTAGAATGGGCTAATACTCCATGGAAAAGGAGTGAAGTTTGGTCTCTAAAGACTCAGTTACCTGATCCTGAAAAGAATCCAACTGCATATTATAAAGAATTGACTGAACCTGCCTCGTCCACTATGATGTCTCTGGCTGATATTGAAATATTTATTTGGTCTTCTTGTACCGGTTGATATTTGGAGACAGGTGCATACTCATGACCATGTTGCAGAGTTGGTGGGTACGGGGGACCAAATTAAAGTATAGGATCAGGGACGGAAGCCCGGTGATAAGCCTAGAGCCGAGATACTTGTTTTGCCCGGCCATATTATTACGTATGTGCATTCTCTTATTCCTCAGAGGAAGGTTGATTGGGACAAGTTAATGGCTCGCCAGAAGAAAGATGAGAGTGTGTCTGATTTTTTCACCCGGTTTGAAGATGTGTTTCTGGATTATTGTGGGCAGGATTTGTCTATTGAGGGAGGTGTTCAGTTGTTTGTTAATAGATTTGTTTCTAATCTGCTTCCTGAGATTGCGACTCGATTGCAGGCTTCTGAAAGCATTTGGTCCACCTCATCCCCTTCTGTTATTTTGAATATGGCGCAGAATTATGAACACAGGGGAAATGCGCATAAGGAGATAACAGAGAAGAAGCATAAGGATTTGAAGATGAAGGTGTTGTTGTAGCAGGCTTCTAGAGGGAATGGTAGAGGACATTGGTGGTTTGACCCACCAGCTTCCACGCACTAATAGGCCGAATACTACACCTTTAGGGCTGAATCAGTGTGCCTATCGTGAAGGTGAGGGACACTGGCATAGCGAGTGTCCTGTGTTGTTGCAGAAGGTGGCGGTCCCCAGATGACGAGGTTCTCATGGACGGGGTCATAGAGCTGGAGTAGTAGACATGGTTCACAATGCTGCAGCCTCACAGGGTTGTTCTGATCATAATTACTTTTACGACCCTTGGGTAGACAGTATTATAATAATGACTATGACAAAGATGAGGTGACAGGAATGTCTTACAGCTAGGACAGCCAGGGACAGAGTGAGGGACCAGTTCTGATACCTATAGATCAACGCAGTCCGTATGTTACTGCAGATGTGCATGGCTCAGCTAAGGAGTTTTTGGTGGATACAGGTGCAACAAACAGTTCTATTTCTCGTTCCTTGGTCCCTGGGGCGGTTCTAGCTGGCCATAATAATGTTTTGGTAGGTTTTTCTGGTGTACCAGTTGTAAACCCCATTTCAAAACCTCTTGCGTTGACTAAAGGTCCTTTCAAAGTGGATTCACCATTCTTGTTGACCTCTAATTGTGTAGAAAATGTGATGGGTTTGAACTTGTTGAAGAAATAGCATGCTACGATTTATTGCTCCCTGGCAGGTGTTTACATGATGATGGGTCTGGATGTAGTACGTGCTAAACAGTGTCTGTCCAAAGATGCACCCCTTCCTGCTGAGTTTAAAGATGTGCCGCCCACTCTGTGGGCGACAGGTGACAAAGATGTGAGACTGTTACAGATATCGCCAGTTTCGATCCAAGTTAAAGGCAATGCGATTTTACCTCACATCCCTCAATATCAAATACCGCAGGCAGGTGAGCGAGATTTATTGCAAATTGTACAGGATTTGATTGAGAACAGAGTGGTTGAGGAGACAACTGCTAATCTTTCTAAAAGCCATATTCTCCCCATTGTAAAACTGACATCTTTGGGTTCCTCTGATGATCATGCAGATGTTTATGATTTTGTGATTGATTTGCGTGAAGTTAATAAGATAGTAGTTCCTCAGTTTCCTGTGGTCCCTGACATTACTACTCTTTTGACAATGATTCCTTCTACTGCCAAATTATTTTCTGTTATTGATTTGAAAAACGCGTTCTTAAGTATTCCTATTCATCCTGATAGCACATATCTGTTTTGGTTCACCCTACCTGGTAGAAGTCTTAGGTGTTGTAGCGCTCCTCAAAGCTATAAAGAGAGTCAGAGTATCTATAGTCAGGCATTGAAAGGTCAGTTGGATTCTTTGTCACTCCCTACAGGTTATGTATTGCTTCATTATGTCGATGTCTTGTTCATTGCTTCAGATACAGAACAAGGTTGCAGAGACAGTACAGTTAAATTGTTGTTGAATTTAGCTCAGCTTGGCCATAAAGTATCCCTTTCAAAATGTCAGTATTGTCGACAGGAGGTCACCTACTTAGGTCACCTACTGTCGAAATGGGTAGGAGATTGACCCTGGACAGTATTAGTACCATTGTTCAAATGCCAGTTCCACAAACCTAGAAAGAAGTACGTGCTTTTATTGGTATCACTTCCTACTGTCGTCAGTGGATACCTAACTATTCCCTACTAATTAAGCCCCTGCTTGCGCTAACCACGAAAACCTTGGCCATCTGAATGGCAGCAGTCTTTTGACCAATTAAAAACTGCGCTTTGTTCAGCTCCAGTGCTTGATACCCCTAACTACGCTAGATTCTTTGTATTATATGTTCATGAGATGGCTGGTTGCGCACCTTTTATTAAAAATTCTGAGATAAGCAACGACCGTGTGCATATTTCTCTGATGGACTTGATCCTGTTGCACAAGCCCTCCTGAGCTGTCTAAGAGCGGTCTCAGCCGTGACTGTCTCAATAAGACAATCATCTAGACTCATACTTGATACTGACCTCACTGTCACGGTACCCCATGCTGTGGAAACCCTTTTGATTAAGACAAAGACACAGCACCTCACCAGTGTACGTTGATAAACATGATTCTATCTTCCAGACGGAAGAAGAGATGAAGAGATGGGTAGACTTGACTGATGTTCCCTTATCTGACCCTCAAGGGGAACTATATTTTGATGGCTCTTGCTTTGAATTACCAGATAGCATTACACTGCTGCATATGCTATTACTACACTACGTACGGTAGTTGCGATGCCACGAGTTCCCTATCAGTTGGCCCAATCTGCAGAGCTCGTTGCCCTTATACGCGCTTGCAAATTGAGTTAGGGACTGGTTGTCAATATTTATACTGACAGTGAGTACGCCTTTGGAGTTGCGCACAAGTTTGGGGCAGAGATAGGGTTTCTGACTTCGCATGGTGCCAAGATACAACATAGGCACCTTATACTGAGGCTTTTGCCTGCTTTGAAAACCCCTAACACATTGGCCATAGGGAAGTGTAGCTTCCACCGCAAAGTCACTGACGATGTAGGTAAGGGGAACGCTTTTGCAAATTCGACAGCTAAGGAAACATCCCAGACTAGAATGAAAAGAATGTTTGTAGCAGGTCCCACAGTGATGGCTCCTCAAGGGAGTGCTGTGGGGTGGTGAGGCATGGCGGGGGAGGGGCAGGGTGTGGGGTAGTAAACTCCGAAATTCGGCTGAACAAAACTCACTAAAGAAATAAATAAACAAAACGAATTACATTCCGCTCGTCGCAACGCCAAATCGGTGATGCAGCGCACAATGTAATTCCTTTTATTTATTTATTTCTTTACTCAACTCTGTTTGGCCCAATTCTGGAGTTTATTACCCCCCACCCTGCCCCTCCCCGTCCCATCCCGCCACACCGCCTGCAACACTCCCTCGAGGAGCCGCCACTGATGTCCCACTAGTTGGGTGCCTGAGGTCACCATGTTTGTGGATACACTTAAGAATGTGAATGAGATACAAAGAGATGCCACAGTAGAGGAATTAGCAATGTGCCAAGAAAGTACAGCACAGTTGAATGACGAGGGATGTTGGATTGATAAGTCAGGGAAACAGAGTTGGATGTTGCCAGATACGTATGTTTGCCCTGTGGTCACGATGGCCCATGGCCCAGCACATTTCTGTACTAAAGGTATTTGCAAGTTGTTATATCCTGTATGGCAGAATGACAACATTTCCAAAACAGCTGCACATTTAGTGAAGTACTGCATGGTGTGCATAATGCATAATCATGGGAAGGGTACCCCTACACCACTCGGTAATTTTGCACCAAACACTTTCCCTTTTGTGGTCCTTCAGATGGATTATATTGAGTTAGATAGGGTCAATAACTTGAAGTACGCATTGGTGGTTGTTTGTGCATTTAGTAAATGGGTTGTGGCTTACCGCACTATAGACAATACAGCAGTAATGACAGCAAAGGTGCTCCTAAAGGCTTGGCCCGTTTGATCTGGAGTGATAACGGAAGTCATTTCAATGCCAAGGTCATTCAGTTAATTTGTGATGGTTTGCACATAAAGCAGAAGTTTCATGCTGCAAATCACCCACAGTCAGCAGGTTTAGTTGAGAAGTACAATGGTACTCTCAAACTGAAATTGGCGAAGATTCAGGAAGACACAGGTTTACAGTGGCCAGATGTCGACAAGAACAATAGCACATTCTAAGACAGGCTTGTCACCCTACGAGGTACACTTTGGACACCCAGCAAATGTCTGGGGCGTCCCACATCCCCTTCGGTTCTCAGATATTGACTTACCATTATTAATTGACTACGTTTGCCAATTAACTGAAAATTTGCGTTATATTCACCAACAGATCCAGGAAGCCCTGCCAGTCACACAAGAGGGGCCTGGATATGTCTTTGGCCTGGCGACTTCATCCTGATTCAGAATTATCTGAGGAAGAAGAGTTAAGAGCCGCACTGGAAGGGGTCAGAACAGGTCCTTTTAGCTACACGCACTGTATTCAAAGTTGCTGGCTGAAAGAATTGGATCCATGGCGCTGATTGCAAAAGAGTGCCTGTGCCATTACCTTATGACCAGTGGGTCAAGGAAGGAGTAGGGCACTCTGAGTGTGAGAAGGTGCCTCAGTTCATCCCCTTCAGTGATGCTAAACTAACCTGGATGCAAACGGATGCGGAGAATGATGAAGTGCTGAATGCAGCAGTGCCACCAGAGATACAAGCAGTTCAGGAGCCCCTTTATGTTGATCACTCTGTGCCTGGAGTCACCAGATACAATCTGCGTCCTCGGTTGAGGAATAGTGCACCAAAGAAGAAGTCAGATTTGCCATGGATAGACTGTGTAAGTTAGTGTGTACTTTGCTATAGTAGCAAAGGAGTTAGTTTAGGGTGATGTGAGATTGTTGCATTGTTTTGACATTAGATAGGATAAATCAAACATGCTCCCTTGGAGGGGGGTACATTATCCTGATCAACGTGGGATTCATCGTGAGCTTAGGACAGAGCAAGCTCCACCACTGGGGCTCAAGAGCGCCAAAGCTTGATGAACAATAGGAGCCTGTACCAGTGAGGCTCTGACGGACACTGGGAAAACTTACCTTCACTATCAGTTTTGTTGCATTCCTTATCTTGCTACATAAGCCATAGTTTTGGTTGGCCTATTGATGAGGAGGAACAACGATTTGCACTACGACGTTTAGCACAGGGTTGGTTGACAAAAAGTAAAAAAGCTTGCATATTAATTGTTGTGATTGCATTAATAACAATATTTGGAATATCCTGTTTTTAGAGGAGAAATTGCCTGTACATTCCTCGGTTGGCACAACTCCTGCTCCCCCTGAGCACTTTTTTGTTACTCTAGCCCCACAAAAAGCAGGACAAAGGCAGTCTTATACGGACAATGTATTTATACAAATGTTGCATCATGCTCATAATGTCTCAAATACAACTAATTGTTGGGTTTGTGGGTTGCTCCCTTCTCTCAATGTCATTTTCGTATACTGGCAGCTGTAGTGGTCAGTACAAATTGTTTCGATTGGTGTACTTCCAATTTCATCTTTCTACTTTGGATATGACATCCACTGATTCTCACACTGCAAATGAATATTTACTCTTCTACAGACGGTTTACCCCTATAGGACTGGCAGGACAAGGGACTCTAGGGATAATGTCATCAAAGTCTTGTTTGAAAAAGTACCATAAAGTAAGGGACAATGCATGGGTTAGAATGGAAATGGCTGATTTCCAATGGTTAAATACCTTCCGCAGTCAAAATCTTACCGGAGATAAGCCAATACCTGTGTCAGTGGTCAATACGACAGCTAGTTTTTGCATCCAGGGGACTTGAGAGATAACGGTGGGGGACAGTAAACACAATTTTACCAACAGATTGAATATGACTAATAGTCTGCCTTTGATCCTACCACATAATGTCTATTTTGTTTGTGGGTCACAAGCTCCAGAGAGGCTGGTCTGGCATATGTTATCTCCACTTCCTTCTTCCCCTTGTACATGTTGCTCTGTCTAGCTATCACAACATTCACGGACTGCAACATAGAAGTTCATCCTGATCAGACTGACACCACCGAACAGCAATTTGGTGATGCTGCAAAGGGCCTATTAACTTATTGTAGCACCATGGCCAATAGCCTTCAAATTCGTCAGATAACAAGAGTTGTTCAAGGGGTTATCAATACGACTGCTGGGATAATGACAAATATCACTCCTGAGCTCCAGGCCTCGAGATTAGTCAGTTTGCAAAACAGATGGTGTTAGAGGTTATACTTTCAGATAGTGGGAGGGGCCTGTCACGTCATTGGCAGCAGCTGTTGTGTTTACATACCTGATAGCGCTCCCAATGTTTATTCAGCTATACAAAAATTACACAGACTATCTTCTGAAATACACCAAGAAGTAGGTACTTGGACTCTGTCAGGTGGTTTTGGAACACGCTAACTTCCTGGGGTTGGAAGATTCTAATTTTCTTGGCCTTAGTTGCTGTTACCTTCTTCACATTTGTCTCTGCATACAATGTCTCCCAGCTTGTTGCTCCTATTGTGTCAATATCCTCAATACAAAACAGAAAATGTCAATTCATGATACTAATGCTGCAATTATGTTACAAAAAGATATTGACGATATGATGCAGATAGATGAGGGTATCTTTGAATACTGACTATATGAGCAACTACTCATAGTGATGTTCCTTATTCTTGCAAATGTTATACTTCCCTTGATGACAACATAGCATGGATAGCTCACGCCAAAAGGGGGGTCTGTTAGAATAAAAATGTTTTTGCTGTGTTGATTATGTATTGTTCTACGTAAAGTTAGCATTCGCAACACCATTTTATGTTTTTCTGCCATTTTGATCCATGATTGGAACTCATCACTCTCTCTCTGTGAAAAGCAGGTTTGGTAAGATTTGTTTCTCCAAGGTTGGGCGTTGCTCTGCTAATGAATGCAATGTTCTTATGAGTGCATAGCTTTCTTTAGTAAAGACGGAACACGCTGGAGATATTAAGTCAATGTAGGTTCATTCAGGTAAAGTCAGGGACAGGGAAACATGGGGGAGGCAATCCATAACATCAGGGTACTACACTTTCCTACTAGATAGAGGAATTCTTCCATTAGTTTAGCAGTGGGCATGGATGGAACGACCTTAAGCAGGAGCTAGTGTGTGCCCAGACTCAGGATCGAAACATATCCTTCTGTACTTCTTTGTTTTAACTGCATCTGCTTGGGAAATTCTATTGTTGGTGTGCCTTCATTGGTTCTTAATTGTACATAATGAATCACCATGATGCCAGTCCTCCAGGCAGCACCCCTAAGAGACTGGGCAGACAGGGCTTTGGTTGACTGTATTTGAATAAACATATAATGGTGTGTACTCTCTACTGTCTGACCAACTCTTCATTTGCATGGAAAGATGAGAGGTGGTCATGAGTGACCCGGGTGACCCTAATCGGGTCACTTCCTTCAATCTTGAGTAGGTCTTTCAACCAGTAATCCAATTTCTTACAGAGTGTACGTTTGAAATCAAGTTCTGAATGGATTCTTTAGCATGTAGTATGCCTCTGGTAGTGTGATTTGTCTTCTTCCATTAAACTATTCCAGCATGGGACTTATTTGTCTCTCTTTGTTCTAAACAATAGCATTTAAACATGGGTACCCTCATAGGTTACACATTCTATTTCTCATGTACACTCCATTACAAAATGTAAAGTTGACTACAGCTGTATTTTTTTTAAATGTTACAGTCTTTTGGGGAAATCTTCAAAAGACCAACTATATTCATGTAAAGGTATAATAGACTTGTTTGAAGAAAATAATACCTATAGAGGGAATTTAGAGGTGGGTGGTAATGGGATATCTGCCATAAACAAGCAGATGTCCCGTTCAGCCCAGCTTACTGCCCCCCTACCTAATTTAGACCATTGGAGCAAATGTGTTTCTGGTAGTGGGGACTCAGCTGCATATGATGCTAAAAACAACATGCCACTAACTTGTCCATACTAGTGAGTCTGGCTGCACAGGGTCAGAAGACACATCCCATTTTAAGGTAGACTTTTTGCTGCTGTTTTTTTTTGTTTATAATCTTGTTGACGGGTACTGAGGTAATGCACAGAAAAAATGAAGAAATGTCCTGGACACACAACCAGAAAACTCCCAGCAGGTCATGGACATTTTTGGGGGATTTCTGAAAACTAGTTTGATAGTTTATTTTTGAATAAAAAGAGAAATATCAAGTGGGCTTCTGTTAGAACTGGGGTCTCTAATTGACAGAAGTATGCACCCTGTCTAATTA
Organism: Lissotriton helveticus; assembly: GCF_964261635.1. Classification (NCBI taxonomy): domain Eukaryota; kingdom Metazoa; phylum Chordata; class Amphibia; order Caudata; family Salamandridae; genus Lissotriton; species Lissotriton helveticus. The sequence continues at coordinate 400,793,897 of NC_136069.1, read as the reverse complement.
GGGATCCACAATTCTAGTCAGGGTAAGTAAGTTACACATTCAATATAACCTGTGCTCATCTCCTTGGTAGCTTGGCACAGAGCAGTCAGGCCTATCCCAAGAGGCAATGCATATAGTATTTGTACACACAGTAGCACAGTGAAAACACCACAGAAGTACTCCACACCAGTTTAAAGAATAGCCAATATTTATCAGAGTAAAACAAGACCAAAATGAAAAAAATTCAACATACACAAGTCAAGATATGAATTTTGCAATATTTACACAATAGCTCCATTAGGGGCAATCTCCACCTGCTTGACAAAGTCGAATCCACAAGTTCAAGCCAACCGCGATGGAACATGGACCAACTATGGAGTCATACAGATCTCAATTACAGTACCTGGGAAATGTTGACCAACAAAGATGTTGGGAGGCACCAGGGAGGAGGTGAGGTATCACTGAGGCCACTGTGTCATTGGCTCCTTACTGCTATGCAGGTCCTTGGAACCTCAGCACTTGGGGCGGTGCATTGCACAATAGAGTTGAGATGTCACTGAAGTAAGGGAGGTGTCGGTTCCTGGAGGCGGTACAGTTGTTGATCGTTGACACCTGGGGACGTTGCAGGGCACATGGGAGGTGATGAGGGATTTGCAGCAGGTGTCAATTCTGCAGATAGTGTGAGATCGATGAAGTGATAAGGGTCAAGCCACGAGGCGTCAACGTTGTGGTGTTGATGTCACACTACGGGGTCACAGGGGCTACGGCAGAGTCGGAGTAGGGCGTCATGGACATTGGTGATGTGGTGCTTGAGACTAATGCCCGGTTACTCACCGGTAATATTCATTACTCCGAGTCCTGGTCTCCCCATCCCATTCCTTAACAGTGAGCAGCTAGTCTGGTCTACAGAAACCTATTACCTAGCTGAGCTTTTGCACTTCCGCCAACATGGCGTCACCATCACGTGACAATAAAGGGGGAAGGGCAGTAGAGAATCTTCCTGAGAATACCAAAGAAAACAACCCAGAAAACGAAACAATCACCCCAAAAATCAAATGCAATACAGGGAGGGAAGGAAGGGCTCAGGAATGGGACGGGAAGACCAGGACTCGGAGTAATGAATATTACCGGTGAGTAACCGGGCATTACCTCCTCGTCCTGTCTCCCCGTCCCATTCCTTAACAGTGAGACCATACCCAAGCACACGGTGATTGTAAGAAAAACAGACCAGAAATGTGAGAAAAACAGGTCCATTTAATCAACAGAGCAGTACATATCACAAACCATGTACCGCAGACATGACATGAGCGCCAAAGGCAGCAGAAGCTGCCATCCCCAACTGAAGACGATAATGTGAAACAAACGTATGGGGAGCAGCCCATGTGGCAGCATTAAAAATTTCCCTCAAGGAGGCCCCTTTGAACATGGCCCAAGAGGAGGAAACGCCCCTGGTCGACCTACCCTGAACAGAAGAGGGGAGAGGACAGTGGGCAGAATAGTAGGCGGAAACCACAGCACCCTTGACCCAACGAGTCAAGGTCGACAAAGAAGGATGAAGACCCAGTCCAGAGAGGCCATTGGTGACAAACAAGGATTCAACCTTACGGAACTAGAGTTCCGCTCCAAGTAGATGCGGAGAGCCCTCAGCACATCCAACGAATGGAGGACCACCTCCTCAGACGAGGTAGGATCCGGAAAAAAAAACGGGAGAACAATATCCTCCTGACCGTGGAAAGACGACAACACCTTAGGCAGAAAAAACTGACTGGCATAGAGAATGACCTTGTCAGCGCAAAAAGGGGAGAGAAGCCATCAAAGCCCCAATCTCACCAACCCGCCGCTCAGAAGTAAGAGCCACCAGGAAAAGAACCTTAGCAGACAGGAACTTAAGGTCCACTGAGGCCAAGGGCTCGAAAGGGGGGCCCATCAAGGCCTGGAGAACCAAGGGAAGATCCCAGGCTGGCACAGGAGAGTGAGAAACAGGACGCTGAATCAAAAAACTCTGCAGGAGGTGAGCCACCAACGGAGAGACAGAGGACACTGAGGAACCCCGAAAAGTAAGAATGGCAGCCCACTGCGCATGCAGGGAAGAAACAGCGAGCCCCAAGACGAAACCATCCCGCAAGAAGTCCAACACCCTCACAGCCTTTACAGAAGGCAGAAGAGAAACCCTTCCCAAGACACCAGCAGGAGAAATTCTTCCAATGACGGGCATAGGACTTTAAGGTGGAGGGCGTCGCGACAACTGGAGGCACCGGGCAACCTCAACCGAGCAACCCTGACCCATCAAACTCAACCTCTCAAGTGCCAAACCCCAAACCGGAGGCGGCGCAGGGAGGCAATCCCGAGAAGAGGAGTCCGCAGAGGGGAGGGACACAGGGGAAACCTCCAATGGGGGCATACAGACAAGGTTAGCAGCAGGGGCATGGGAAACCAAGACTGACAAGACCACTCCGGGCACAACCAGGAGAACCTCCGCCCGGTCCAACCAAATCTTCCGGAGGACCCGCAGAATCAAAGCAAACAGGGAAGGCAAACAGGAGCCCCAGCGACCACGGAACCGAGAATGCATTGGTCGCCCACACCAACTGGGAGGGAACGAGACTGCAAAACCAAGGAAGAAGAGCACAATCCTCCGAGGCAAAAAGATCCAGCCAAGGACGGCTGAACCTGAGGACAATCTAATCGAACAGATCCGGGGACAGACACAGGACACCGAGGAGGGAACACCCTGCTCAAAGAGTCCGCAGGCCCATTCTCCTTCCCCGGAAGATAGACCGCCGTCAGAGACAAGAGATTCTGCTCGGCCCAAAGCCCGATCTTCCTCGAGAGGAGAAACAGAGACTTACACATGCCCCCTTGCCGATTGACATAAGCCCAAACCACCTGGTTGTCGGTCTGCACCGAGACCGCTTGACCCCAAAGAAGAGGAGCGAACCACCGAAGTGCCAACCAAACCACCCTCAACTCCTTCCAGGTCAAGGACTGGAGGGACTCGAAATGGGACCACTGACCCTGAGCCTTGGAGGCACCCATCACAGCACTCCAACCCACGGCACTGGCATCCGTGGACAACACAACCACAGCCGAGGAGGAAGAAGATAGTACCCCCGGGAAAGAGAATGAGGGGACAACCACCATTCGAGATCCACCCGAATCCCCGGAGAGACCGGTTTCAGAGCCTCATAGTCCAGGGAGGCAGGATCCCAGTGCGACAGGACATGATGCAAAAGGGGAGTCGAAAGCAGCCTGGCCCAAGGAAGGAGATGCAGAGTGGACACCATCTCCCCTTGACTCCTCACCACAGACGGGCGGACACCTGAGACTGGGACAGAAGCCAAGAAAGGTGACGAAACAATGTCAACTGGTGCTCATGGGAGAGGAACGCCATTCCAAGATCTATGCGGAAGAGAGCCTCCAGGAACTTCAGGGACTGGGAGGGAACCAGGGAGGACTTCCGGTGGTTGATGAGGAACCCAAAGGAACCCAGGAGACGACACACCTGTCGACATCCGACAGAGCCTGAGAAAGAGAAGGAGAAACAATGAACCAGTCATTGAGATAGGGAAAAACCTGCAGCCCTCTGGAATGAAGAATACTCACCAGAGGGGCCAAGAGTTTCGTGAAAACCCTGGGCGCCGATGACAGGCCGAAGGGGAGCAACCGGAACTGGAAGTGACGGGAACCCACAGCAAACCGGAGATATTTCTGATCCGCCGGATGGATCGGGACGTGCAGATACGCATCCATCAGATCCAGGGATGCCATGAAGCCCGCCGTAAGCACCAGAGGCAGGATGGAATGCAGAGTCACCATCTTGAACGGACGATGGAGAACGAAGCGATTGACCCGCTTCAGATCCAAAACAGGACGCAAATCCGAAGTATCTTTCTTGGAGACCAGAAAGAGGATCGCATAACAACCCTCGTCTCTCTCCAGAGGAGGAACGTCCACTATAGCCTTCTTCTCCAACAGAAGTCGCACACCCGCCAACAACCCCTCCCTTCGCAGAGGAAGACAAGGCAGGGGAGTCACAAGGAAGACCGGAGGCGGAGGAGAGGAAAATTCTCTCCGACAACCCTCCGACAGTCTGCACCGCCCAGGCTTCTGGAACCGACAACCACTGGGGCAGGAAAGGCTGAAGGCGACCACCAACTGACAAAGGCAGATAGTCATTGGGAAGAGGAAGAAGCGGTGGCAGCAACACTGGCAGGGGCTTGGGCTTTTGCACCTCCAGGGGTCCCCTGTCCATGACCCCTGCCACGAAAGGGCTGCGAAGCTCCCCGAGCAGGAGGCCCAATAGCGCGACGGTAGCCAAAATCATGCCCCCGAGATGGAGGGCAGACAGGAACCACAAGCTTGCGGTTCTCCGCCGATTGCTTTACCATCTCCTCAAACTGGGGGCCGAACACTTTGGAACCCCCAAAGGGCAACCTAAGGAGGACCGACTTCTGGGAAGACTCAGCCTTCCAGGAACTCTTCCAGATATGACGCCGAGCAGCAATCGAAGCACCAGAAGCAGCCGCAGCGGCACTCAAATTGTCAAAGGAAATATCCGACAAGTATCGCACCTGCTACTCCATCATGGACAAAAGAGGGGTGGCAACCTCACACTCTTGCAACAGAAGGGACAGGGACTGAAAATCCTTGAGGAGTGACTGGACCATGTAATTTGAATAGGTAGTAGCACGGACAGAAAAATTGGAACCTGCTTCACCCCCCCTTCAACACGCTTATCCACAACGTCCACAGGAAGGGCGTCATCCGAGAGGACCAAACCCTGAGAGGACAGACCAGCCATTAAATTGTCGACCTTCACAGCTTGCGGAAACTCAGCAGCAAAACCCTCCAGAGGGTAACGCCTAGACAAGAAGCGAGGGAAGGCGGATTTATCCACTTCCTTCTACTCGTGATCCAGCACTTTGCTCACAGCACCATGCAACGGGAAGGAGTCAGGAGCCGGCTGGTGATACTGCGTAAAGAAGTCATCCTCCAGAACATCCGCCACAGGAGGAGTGAACCCCAAACTGTCCCGCACATGGGCAAACAAGCCAGAGAGCTCAGCACCTTGAACAAATCGCTCCCGGACACCCTCATCCTCTTCAGGACCCATCTCATCATCAGGAGCGGCCTGTGGATCCACAGAACCACGAGGCACCTTGGAAGGAGGCACAGCAGCGTCCCTGGCCTGGAAGGCAGCAGCCACCGCCTCAGTAATCAACAGGCGCAGGGCATCAAGATGAGCAGCAGAGGAAGAGGCACCCGAGTCCATTATTGCAACAGCAACGTACCAAAACAGCCACTCAAACAGGACAAGTGCATGAAAAAAGGACCCCATTTTAAAGCAACGAAGTCCCGAGGACCAGAGCTCCTGCGGGACTGGGAAAAAGGGGCCGGCTTTTAAAAAAACAGCCGGCTGCCGAATTACGCCCCCAGGATCCATCCCGCAGAAGCGGGAACACAAAGGAACAAATTAATCTGCCAAAAACATCTTCGCAACCCCTGCCCGCTAAAACAGGGCGCACCAGGACCGGCAAACAGGAGAACGGCTGCTGAGGCAGGGAGCGACCCAGCAGGCGAGAGCACCCGGCAAAAGCGGCCACTAAAGCGAACTGTGCAGAAACCGGAACATCAGGCAGCATGGGAGCATGAAGACAAAGGCGGTCGCTAAAGCAGGCCGCCGCAACACAAACAAAAATAAAAGGGAACACTTACTACAAGTAGATCCACAGCACAGCTAGGCACAAAGAACGCAGAAAAAAAAGAACATGAAGTTTCTCTACTACACTTCCCTCTTTATTGTCACGTGATGGTGATGCTATGTTGGGGGAAGTGCAAAAGCTCAGCTAGGTAATGGGTTTCTGTAGAGCAGACTAGCTGCTCACTGTTAAGGAATGGGACGGGGAGACAGGACGAGGAGGTAATGCTGTGGTGGATCTTTGGAGATGCTATGGAGGTGTTGTTGCCTGATATGCAAGATGCGGTCATTGCGCGGAGTGGAGACCACAGCTCCGGTAATGGCAGTGGCGCAGTGTCGAAGAGCGGTGCTGTCTCTAAAGCCACACTCGAAGTGGAGGCGCTGGTTTCTTTTTTTATCACAGCAAACTAATTTCCAACGGTGAAGGAACTGGATTTTGCCCCGCTTGGCAGGGTAGGGCTTTCAGCAGAGGAGCCCAGGTGAAGTGTTTGATGGCCCTGAGACTTTCAAGAGGAGGCAAGCTCAATTCAAGCCTTTGGTGCAACTTTAGAAAGCAGGATGCATAGAACAAAGCCCAGTCCTCTCATCCCCAGGCAAGGGGAGAGGATGTGGCATAAGGGCTAGGGAGGTCGACCTCAAATCTGGGGAACCGGGTTCGAGTCTTAGCAACGACGCTCAACATCCTGTGATTCTGGGTAAATCACTTAATCTCCCCATGCCTAACCAAAAAATGAATGTGTCCTTGTGTAAGGCAACTGGTGCTCATGTAAAGGGCTGTGATACCTGATACCTTTGGGTCAAGTTTGTGCTATATACAATTCCGGGGATAAAAAGCATTGCAAGCAGCAAAGCTGGCAGTCCCTCCTGAGAGTACAACAGCTCTTCTATCTGGCATACTGTCCTCAGTCCAGAAGTGTTGTGAGTATATGGTGTCAGAGGTCAAGTAATTATACCCATTTCAGCCTTTGCATGAGGGAGACTTCAAGAAAGGTCTTTTTAGGGCACCAGACCCTGTCCTTCCGGTCCCAGGCACCAGACACACTCCAAGGGGGTATGCAGCTCTTTGTATGAGGACTGGCACAGCCCTATCAGGGGCAAGTGTCATCTCCTCGGACCACTCTATCTGAGGAAGGCTCATCAGCTTGTGTGACGGGCCATCAGGATATGCAGGGCACACCTCAGCTTCCTTTATGTGTGCCTTGTCTGGAGCGAATTCATCAAGCTCAACTGTCATCCTTCCCAGATGTGTATCCTAGAGACAGGGTCAGGCACAGAATGTTTAAAGTAAGAAAATGCCAATTTACTAATAGTGGCACTTACAAACCTGCAATTTAAAAACCACATTCACTAAAAGATGTTTTTTTAAATTGTGAGGCCAGAGAAACCAAACTCCAATTTTCCATCCGTTATCAATTGGAAGTTACACTTGTAAAGTGTTACAAGGCAACTCCATTGCTAACCTATGGGAGCGATAAGCCTTGCTGTAGTGAAAAAAGAATTTAACAAATTTTAATTTCCAGCATAAGGAAAACTTAAAAGTACATGTCCTACCTTTTAAATACACTGCATCCTCCCCATGGGGCTACCCAGGGCCGATCTTAGGGGTGCCTTACATGTAAGAAAAGGGAAGGCTTGGGCCTGGCAAGTAGTCAACCTTACCAGGACGACAAGGCAGTTTAAAACTGCACACAGAGGCTCTGCAGTGGCAGGTCTGATACATGTTTGAAGGGCTATGCATGTGGGTGATACAATCAGTGTTACAGGCCCACTAGTAGCATCTGATTTACAAGCCATGGGCACACACAGTGCAATGTACTAGGGACTTACTAGTAAATCAAATATGCCAATCATGGGGAAATCAAATGCCACTATATTTTAGACACAGATCACATACACTTTAGCACTGGTCAGCAGTGGGAAAGTGCCCAAAATCCTAAAACCAGTGAACACGAAGTTCAGGACACAGTCAAGAATATGAGGTCAGAAGCATAAAGACAGGAGAAACCATGCCAAAGGATGCCAGGCCTACAACCTTCCATCGCATGTACTCCCTCAGGCATTAAAGTTTCACCAACATGGCAGGGAACTTTAAATACAGCAGGTCTCTGCCCACTCACTACACTGTCAGAGGCAACCTCCATCACCCCGGTGACTTGCCAGCCAGCCTGCCAAAGTTCAATGAACACATAACTTTTCTATATGTTAGGATAATAATGATACAAATAATACTAGTAGTATACTACTACTACACCACTACTACTACTGATAATACTACTCCTTCTACTACTACTAGCAATGATCGTAATAATATTAATAACTATACCAAATTCTTGTGGAACTTCCTTAACTAAAACAAGTTTTTGGGAGAACATTTAATAAAATACTAGAATATCTTTAAAAAATTGCATTAAATCCGAATCCAAAGGGGTGGATTCAGAAAAGCATTTATGAGTAAAGAAAGTAGCACTATCATGTCACTTGTTTAGGTACTTTTGAATACCTTCTAGCATTGGCCACGAAACGTCCAGCTCCCCGTAGTGAAAAAACAAACAATTACATTTTTAGATGATTTGGTCCACTTCACAAAAGCATGGAATAGTATGTTAAAGAGTACCAAAGGAGTACTGCGTTGTGTACTCCCCAATGCCTTTGTGCATAAGCCCCTAAATGTTTCTCTTTGGCAAGGGGCAGGAAAATCATCCATTTTACCGGCCTCTGCAACAGCATGAATGGATTCTTGCCATTCATGGGAAAGCCACTCTTTTGAAATCCAGGCCACAGAGATATGTGTCCGAAAAAAACAGCAATGAAATATGTTTTGTTATCCATGGTACGTTTTTCTTACAAGGTGCTTAACAATGAAGATATATGTATCTTTAAATGTAGACTATTTAATGAAGTGCTATTTCACTTTCTTTCTTCTACTCATTTGATCATGTTGACTCTTTTCCTCATTAAATTAATAGTATTTAGATTTCAACATTACACTCGTCACTATTTTGCACTGAATTGAAGAATAAGAGAACTCCTGTGAACCAATATATTTGGAAGATATTCCTCAGAAGATGTATAAAAACTTCTAACCAACTCACAGATTAATTAGGAATGTAATATTTTTATTTTTAAGTGGGCTGATGCCTAGCTGTCAAGTGCGTTACTGTGACACTCCGAATCAGAAAAACCACAAGAGTGTGAAATTAATAGGATCCTCAAGATAAGTTCATTAAATCAGCAAGATACTGAAAGAAAGTCATGTTTAGTACTTTTGTAACGCTTGATGGAGCTAAATGTGAGGAAAAACCATAATATTGTAGGAATCCAGCCACCATTATAGGTTGAGGAAACAAATGTGCCTGCTGTAGGGTTAATAATTACAGACAATAGGCTGTCTCCTAGCAAATGTCAGCCTTCATGCTGGGCTCGTTAAATGAGATACAGTAATGGTATTTTAATTTCTAATGAACATAGGCAGATGTTCCGTCTCGGAGGGGCAGGGCAATTAAGTAATAATGCTTATCAGAGTGGTCAAAGCGAAGAAATGTCTCGGGAGATATCATGATACACAGCGACTTCTTGGTCTAATTGACGTGGACTTATGTTTCTAATGGAGGACTAACGAGGGGCGGGACTCTTGTTCCTTCCTTGTTAAACCACTGGGGACACAAGGGAAGGGCAGGGATCATGGCAGGGCAGAATACATTTGTTCTGTGTTTTAATTGGTTCAGTGGAAAGGATGTAATGAGGGCCGCGCGATAAAGAAGCAGAATGACGAAAAGGCGGAGTATTAGACACAGGTGTTAAGGGAGATGAGGTGATGGCCTCAAGTTCTTTCATCATATAAGGTGATGGAATTAGTACGCTTTGGTGATAGGATTTAGGCTCGCTATAGTGCAATATGTGTAAAGGAAAATGAGGCACAATAGTGCAGTATGTGTAACGAAATGCAATGCTAGAACTGGAATACTTTGTAGATATTATGAATTTTAAGAAATGCAGTTTTAGGACAATAATTGTTATTCAACATTCACGCACCTCGCAGGCATCGGATAATGTAAAGAAGAGCTATTGCTTGGAAACTGAGGGAACAGAACAGGGACGTTTGAAGGATCGCATACGCTTAACTACACTAAAGACTTTCACAGTTGCACACTCACTTCCAAGTTAGGCATTTGCGTGGAAGACTGGCCACTTAGCTTGGGGCAGATGTCTGGCAATGTAGTACCGGCTCTTTGCCATCTATCAATTTGCTCCTGGGTTTTGCAGAGCCCACATTTATTTTTTCACTTTGCGGTCCCCTTGTGGTTAAGCAGCAGCGGCTAGTCCAATAATGCATTGTGGGGCTGGGCATTGTAGTGTCCTGCTAGACACGTTCTAGTCTTTTGAAAAGTGTAACCCACACTATACACCCACCCACCACAGGTGTCACGAGTCAGGTGACCCTGTGAATAAAGGGGGCCGAGCGCGGATGTATGACATTACAACGCATGCTTTTACCACGCATGCCTTTACAACGCGGTTTTTACAACGCAAACCTTTACAACGCATAGCGCTTTGGGGTGCTGGATAGTGAATAGTTTAATTTACTATTCCAACTCCAGTCCCTGTGGACACTAGGGAAGGTGTTGGATAGTAAATTAAACTTATTCCCTATCCTAAAGCGCCCCCCAGCGCAATGCGTTGTAATGGTTTGCATTGTAAAAGTTGCGTCGTAAAGGCACTGCGTGGTAAAAGTTGCGTTGTAAAGGATGTTTCCCGCTGAGCGCACGTGCTCGAGGCCAGTTTGCTAACCCACTACCCTGTGTCTGTGTCTCCCTAATTTACATAATGCGGGCCTAGGGCCCAACACTACAGGCATAACGGGGGATGTAGACAGACTATGGAGTAGGAGTTATTTATTTAATTTGCCCTCTTCCGTCATCTGTTGACACCCCCCTCGTCCCACGTCTTAGTTGAATCTTCCGGTTCTCGCCGTGTGTGTCAGGAGTCCATCACAGCAACATCTACTGCTAAGACTACATGTCCAGTGATTCTGGAAAGCCTATTGTATCTCCAGCAGCTGAGGAAAACATGTTTACTGCTTATCCAGCGTAACCCCTTGTACCTAAATACTTTAGTATAATTGTCATACAGGTTGCTGAACTTGTTGTTAGGACTGGAAGATTATGAAAGGAGCATCAACAATACATCTTACTTTCAGTGAAACGAATTTGGCTCCATTAAAACGACAGAGAGGATGGTGTCCAAACCATTAAGGCTTATGAGCAAATTTTAGTCAAGTTACAAGTTAGTCAATCAATGAAACAATGAATCCAAAAAGCATGTTTATCTGTATTATTGTGCAATCTGAATGTGTCTATTGTAAAGAAGACGATGCAAACTATAACACAGTTCAAAGCACAGAACATGAAAAAATTGGATCCATAAAGAAACTTCCCATATCTAAATAGATCTTTGAAAGTAGCAAAAAGAAGTAAAAAAGAAGGTGTCAACATCAGATGAACCAAGTCAGGGTTCAGAGGCATAGGTACATATGTTCAAGCATAAAGCTCAACACCATGGGCAGTGGAAATCAGCAGAGTGCAGGGCAGGTCTTCTCTCATCGCAATCAAGACAGGATCTGCTGGGGCGTGGCTAGCAGGCCAGCATGGCGGACGGAGTTTGTTAGAGCTCCGGAGCCGCCGGGGGAGTTAAACATCCTGTGACCGCGCCGAGGGGCTGAATTTGCCTAAAAATGGCCGAATCCTGCAGTACGGACCTCCCGCCTACTCCGCCGAAAATCCTGGAGAGCTGACGGCTGGAGGGTAGGAGATCTGCCGTGGCCAAGTCTGAGGCCTGGTCTCACGCTGCTGACCGGGGACTCGAGTGGCGGAGGTGCCCAAAGAACGGAGTCGGGAGGGCGACGGTGCGGCGGAGCATCTGCGCACCAGGAACGGACCCCCGCGACAGAGATCCTGTCCCTGCTTATCCTGAGAGTGCGGACTGGTGCCCTGCGACCCCGGGCGCCGACGGGAGAGGAGGAGGCTGTGACCGGCCCTGCGCCGTGGCTGAGGGCTCCGGGGCGCGGACGCTGGAGATCGACTGCCCGCGCCGACGGCGGCGCCTGCTGATCGGGGCTCCCCCCGCCTGGCCCATCGACACCCTGCAGTGAATTGAGGTGAGGAGCCTGGGGGCGAGAGGAGGGAGCCCCTGGGGCCTGACGCTGTGCGCAGCACCGGGGCCTCGGGTGCGAATGCGGCCCTGATCGGGAGCGGAGACGGGCTGTGACGGGCGGGGACCCAGGAGCCCGCGACCAGACCCTGCCGTGGTGCCCCGTGGGATAGACTGGAAAGCGGCAGACCTGAAGTGGCACAGGCCCTACCTCCACGGAGTGGGTCGGAGACGGGGGCGTCGACGGGACCTGGAGTGGAATCCCCGGGGTGCCGCCAACCATACGCCATTGACGGGCCCTCCTGGGTCGGCCCCTGCCTCTTCCTGACTAGGAGCCGGTGCGGGACGGCGGCCACTTGATCCTGCTGTTGTCCCTGGACTGCTGGACCCCGCTTGTCGGAGAGAGACACCTTCCATTTAACAAAAGCTGATTATAAAGACAGACTGAGTGCCCATCTAACCTGGACTGGGTGGGATACGGCGCTCCCCCCCTCTGAGGATACACTGAGACCCCACTGGAAACTGGCCCTGGGAGGGAGAGACAAGAGAGGCTGAAGGGGACACTTCCAGAAGGTACAACACACGCCGAGCGGCCGAAACCCGGCCTGATCCGTACCCCTTCTGCCACCCGTACAACCGCAGATTACCATGGGGCGTAAAGGCGTGAGGACTGTGGAGGGCAAGAAGGGAGCGGGCTCAGGGCCCACTTTGGACAAGGACCCGGAGGGCCCTGCACTGCTGCCATCGACTTCCACCGCCCCGGAGAACCAGCAGGGAGACAAGTTAGACCTCATACTTAAAGAGATCAGAGACTCCAGGACGATGATGGAGACGCAGATGGGCACCCTCACCACCAACCTCTCCTTGCTTAAAGCAGATCATGAGAAATTGGCGGATAGAGTCAAGGATCAGGGCCTGACGATGGCTGAAATTACACCGACGGTGGCGGAACATACGGCCTCCATACACCTGATTCAACGTCAAGTACGGACCCTGATGGACCGCGTGGAGGATGCAGAAGGGCGTAATAGACGCAACAACATCCGCGTTATTGGCCTGCCGGAGAGAAGCGAGGGATCCCGTGCAACGGAGTTCATGGAACAATGGTTCCGGGATAATGTCGCCTCTGAAGGTTTGTCACCGTTCTTCTGTGTAGAGAGGGCTCATAGGATCCCAAATGGCCAACCGAAACCGGGACAAACACCACGGCCGCTTATTGTCAAGATCCTAAATTATAGGGATAGAGACATACTGCTAAGCCAGGCCAGAATAAAATCGGTCATACAGTGGGAGAACAAACGCATATCACTGTACCCGGACTACACCACTCATGTGCAGAAACAGCGGTCCTCCTACTATGAAGTAAAACAGAGACTCCAACGGGCAAAACTACGCTACGCCTTGTTATTCCCGGCGCGCCTGAAAGTGATCCATGACCAAAAATCTCATTTTTTTGAAAGCCCTGCTGATGTGGAGGAATGGATGGAAACGATGGAGATCGAGGACCATCTGGACCAGACACAAAACTCTACGGATATTGGATCCAGTGAAAGCTCGACTCGGGGAGGGACCGGGAAGAACGCCCGACGCAATCACCCGAAACAACGCAAACCTACTGTTCACCAACAGAAGCAGGGACAAAATGATGCAGTGGCGGCGGTGGGCTCCTTCAGAGAGGATCAAGAGAAGATCCCCTCGGACACTGAGGATAGCACAGTCCACTCGGACTTGGACAACAGTATGGTCCTATTCCCGACAGTGACACCCAGAGCTGCGGACGAAATTATGGACAATGCACAAGAATGACACTTCCTGTGGCTCTGCCCTGTGGCCGGAACACATCATGATATCCTTTTTGTATAGACTGGGGGGTGGCGGAGGTGGGGAGAAGGGACATTCGGTTTGTCCTGGATATATTTGGGACCTCTCCCCTGCTGGATAACACTAAAATGGCCTGGACCTGGGGGGGGAGGGAAGTGGCATCTGTCCGAGACTAGTGGGGTGAGGTTCGTACACCTCCTGTGCCCCTGGGACACCTGATGGAATCCTACCGACAACCATCGACGGTGGCCGGGGTTCTTCCCCCCCCTCCCCTCCCCTTCCCTATTCCTCTCCCTTCCCCCCCCCCCCTCCACGAGACGTGGCTGCTTATACTGCGCAAATATGACAGTACTCTCCGGCGGCGCCGTTGAGCCGTCGGCTTGACCGGATATGGCTCAATGGACACGGCACCTGCTTGGTCGACCCCCCACTAGCGTATGCAACGTTACCTGTTTACATCTGTTTGAAAGTTTATGGTTTGGCACAGCAGAGTTTAGAGGCTGCGCCTCCACAGTTGGGGTTTGGGATAGGGAGGGAACTGTCTCCTGGTTGATGATGAAGAATCACCTGCTTGAACATGTGGGAACACTCTTTGCGACACCTACAGATGATTATGGCTGACACTAAGGGAAAGTATAGGTTGGTCACCTGGAATGTGAGGGGACTGGGGGCTGTGCAGAAGAGACACAGGATACATGCTTTCCTGCTCAGACAACAGGCACATATAGCGTTCCTCCAGGAATCACACATGACACACTCCGAGTCCCTCCTACTACGGAAAAAGTGGAGGGGTACTGTATTTTCCACGACATACTCTGCCTTTTCCAGGGGGGCCACAATATGGGTACGTCACGGCACTCCGTTTGTAGAACTAGAAAGACGCACGGACGACCAAGGGCGCTATGTACTGGTGAGAGGTACTCTGGACGGGGAGGTGGTGGTCCTGGGCAGCATCTATGCCCCGAACTTTGACCAAGATAGATTCCTTGCTGCAGTGGGCCGGGCACTGACGGACTGGGTGGATGTCCCCTGGATATTAGGGGGCGACTGGAACATGATCTTAGATGTGACCCTCGACAGATCACACCCCCCACTTCAGGCGGCGGGAATACATAAACTATCAGACTCTTTCGGTACTTGGCTCCATGGATGGCGATTGGCTGACACCTGGCGCGCACTGCACCCAACACACAGAGAATACTCATGCTACTCCCCCGTCCATGACCTACATACCCGACTGGATAGATTTGTGTGCTCCAACTCCATCACGACTAGGTGCGTCACATCAGATTACCTAGCTAAAACATTTTCAGACCACCGACCACTAACACTTGATCTACACTGGGGAAAGGTACCCTCGCCAGTCCCTACATGGAGACTTAATCCCACGCTGCTCGAGGATGGCCCATTTAGGACACACTTAGCTGACACCTTGACTGACTATTTTGCCACAAACTGGGACTCGGCGTCCTCGAACCTAATCGTATGGGATGCAATGAAGGCTGTGATCAGGGGAGCTGCTATAGGCCGGCTAGTGGGAGCCAGACAGGAAATCCATGGTAAATTATGCGACGTGGAAGGGCGCTTGCGAGACCTTGAAAATGCAGCAGGGCAGGACCCCGACAGGAAAGCTGATCTGCAGCTGTGTAACATTGAGCATGCAGAACTACTGGAAACCTTGAGGGTGATAGATCATGGGACATACCTGAAACGCCAGCAGGCGGAGGCGGACAGATCTGGTGCTCTGCTTGCCCGGCTGGTCAGGGATGCCCCAGAGAGCCCTACAATAGCGGCTATTCGAAACGCAGCAGGCGAACAAGTACATACACAACTAGAAATTAACCAAACATTTAAGATTCACCTGGAGAACCTCTATGCTCCTCCTCCTGTAGAGGCTGGAGACGACATGGCGGACTTCCTGGGAGAGCTTCTGCTCCCAAGGCTGGCCCCGGGAATCCAAGCGGCCCTAGCAGGGCCTATTACACAACAAGAAATAAAGATAGCAATTCACACACTTAACCGAGGAAAGACCCCGGGCATGGATGGCCTGCCAGGGGAGTTCTATCAAACATATGCTGATGTGCTGACCCCCGTACTGGAGAAAATATACCACACTGCTTACGAGACCGACCATCTCCCGGCTACCACCATGCAGGCCTTGGTGATTTCTATCCCGAAACCCGGTAGGGACGCCCTAGAGGTGGGGAACTACAGGCCCCTCTTTATGCTCTCCACGGAATATAAGTTCCTTAGTAAGGCTATCGCCATGCGGATCCAGCATCACCTCCCTGGCCTGATACATACTGATCAATGTGGCTTTCTCCCAGAGAGAAGTACCTCCCAAAATTCGAGACGCCTCCATGCCCTTATGACAACTACCCCTAATACCTTACCAAACGCTGGCTGTATAGCCCTGGACCTCCGCCAGGTGTTTGATTCCCTGACGTGGAACTTCATGTTCGAAGTCCTGCATCGATTTGGATTCCCGGAGTCCCTCATAAAATGGATCCGCCTATTGTACATGGACCCGACCGCCAGGACGCGCACGGGCAGGCACACATCTGACAGCTACGCGGTCCACCGGGGCACCCGACAGGGTTGCCCACTGTCGCCACTGTTGTTTGTCCTGACACTAGAACCCCTGGCTATTGCACTCCGTAATAGAGCCAGTGAGGAAGGCATACCAGTGGAGGGTACGGACCACATGGTCTCTATATATGCAGATGACATCTTAGTATTCCTCCGGAACCTACGAGGGGACCATTCCCACCTGGCGTCTATCTTCAGACGATTTGAGTCCATATCTGGCTTGGCTATAAATCCAAGAAAGTCTCTGGGGTTCTTTTTTCGGGATGGTCAACAACCCCCCCACATACAGTTCGGCGCCCATGAAATCCAAGTGGCACCGACCACGTTTAAATATCTCGGAATTATTGTATACAGGGACCCGGCGCCCCAAATAGACGGTAATATCCGGAAGGCCATTACTGGCCTACGAAGCAGTATAGGCTTCTGGACGTCCCTGAACCTATCGGTAATGGGACGCGTGGCAATCTCAAAGATGGTCCTGCTCCCCCGCATATTGTATTTCTTTGTAAACCTGCCGGTCTTGCTCCCGCGACAAATTTTCACCGCGCTTAATACATTACTGATCACCCTTATATGGGGCTCGGGGAGAAGACGAATCAGCCTTAAAAAACTGCAACTACACACCAGACAGGGAGGCCTAGGCGTACCAGACCTGCGGAGTTATTACTATGCCAGCCAGCTCCAATGGTTGACCCATTGGGTGGCGGGCAGAGATCTCCATGAGATCGCTTACACGGCGGATAGGCTAGCACGTGGTGAATTACACTCCCTCCTACTGCCCACTGCTAAGATCCCCAGAGACTGCCACCCTCTCCTGCATGTAGCCCTGACCTGCTGGAGGAAAGCATTGTCATACACGGCTGGGACCTCTCCGTATGCGGACAACATACCCCTACTGGGACTCCCGACACCACAGGGGACCCTGACATCACGCAGACTACGTCCCTGGATGGAGGCTGGGGTGGACCGAGTGGGAGACCTGTTTGGAGATGAAACCATGCTGGATCACGCTTCATTTGTGCAGACCACGGGGGCGACTCCGCGATTATACATGGTACACGCCTCAGTGACGCACTTCGTGCGACGAGTTTGGGCCCCACAACGCACGAAACCAGAACAACACGAATTAGTGCACCTCCTACATTACATGGGCAGGGGGGACACCTGGTGAAATGGCTGTATGTCGGAATCAGAGAACATGTGACGTCACCGATCCCCACACTTAGAGAGATATGGACTGGGAACACCGGAGAAAACATAACAGATGGGGAGTGGAAAATAATTTTGGGGCATCATAGAAGAGTGTCTAGGAATGTTACGTTTCAGTTCATACAGGCCATGATTCTCCATAGAGCATATCTTACACCCCAGAGGCTTCATAGGATGTTCCCTACCGCCGCATATTGTTGCCTGAGATGTCAACAAGAAGAGGCACATATCCTTCACATGCTCTGGACATGCCCGAAACTACATACTTACTGGGGGACAATTAAACACACGATACACTCCATAACTACACTTCGGATCCCTGAGGGAGCATTACCCTGCTTGATAGGGAATAGAAAAAGACCCAAGACACGCAAAGCACAACTGAAATTCACGGATCTGGCACTCGTACTGGCAATCAGGGTGCTCACTATGCGATGGAAGTCGCCCAGGGCCCCGAAAGTAGACATGTGGCGGACTGACTTGCTGAAATGGGGAAAAGCCGAATCGGCGGCGCTGCGGGAGGAGGAGAACAAGGGCCTTCGCAAATACCCTATCGCAGAGGACTGGGACACAATGATGATTGAGCTGGGAGAGGTGGACCTAGATATTCCGGAAGACCAGGTGGGGTGAACATTTACATATAGTGGAGGGCGGCTGGGACTCACGAACGTCGGCACCATCCACAAGGGTCAGACCGGGCCTAGCACACCTACCTATTTCCGGATAGCTTGAGATACATTGGACTGAAATGTAGAATGTACTAGAGAAGACGACCAGGAGACAGGAGGTGGGAGGGGGGGGAAAAGGGTAGTTGGGGTTTAGTGGTTTTGTAAGTCAAGATACTGATGTTTAAATATCATAAATGAGATAAATCCGAACTTGAATAAAGAAAATAGCTCATCCTGGCACAGATATGCTAGATACAGTACCCGATGATGAAAACGGAAAAGACTGATGTATGTAAACGCATGTGGTAATGTACAGTAATGTATAACACCTTGTGACAGTCATGAATAAAAAGTTTTTTAAAAAAAAGACAGGATCTGCTACGTTTCTCAAAGAGCATACAAATAATATAGCCTTCTAGCCCACTATGAGTGCCATATCAGTTGCTAAAGTCCTGAGCCGTAGGTGAGGACTTATATTGAGAGTAAGGGCCCTTAAGAAGAGGTATAACCTGAAGCAGAACAGCTATGAGGTTATTAGAACATTCTACCCGCTCAGGATAGAATGTTCTAAATTACAAAGTTAGAAAGAGAAAGACACACATTGGAATGTTGGAGCAGAAAGCTTATACCAGCCATTATAAGCCCAGAGCTACTCCATTGTCTTCAAAGGAGCTCTCGACATTCCATTGTTCTAATATAGCCCTATAGACTGCCCGGTCATTAAAGGCCCGCTCCAGTGTTAAGGGCGCTCGCCGCGAGGACCTTTAACAAGGGAGCTGGGCTCCCTTGGAATTCCCTCAGGCTCCTGAGGACTTCATCATACACATGCACTCTTTCTCTCTCCCTCACTCTAACACACTCTTTCTCTGTCACTTCTCTTCTTCAAGGACACAAACTTGTCCACAAAGAAAGTTAGCTCATTACATAATGGAAGTTGCATCATATGTAATTAGAAATTAGTTCCAAATATACTACACAAAAATAATAGGCATTCCTTGATCAAAGATTTTCGCCACTGAATTTGAGCACCTAGCCACACGTTTATGATTGATTTAAATAAATCCTCATCTACAATGTATACGGACATGATAACTCAGAGGCCTAATCTTGGACTACCTGTACCCTGTGTAATTTCCGGTTTTCCATACTCATCACAGCTTTCTCTCATGGGAGAGTGGGTTCAAGCAGAAATGTCTTGTGGAACCAGTGAAAATGGGTGTGTGCCACTTGCGCCGCACCGGCAACATTTGTTGTGTTACTCTAAGACATCTGACAGCTGTGTGGTAACACATAATCATTTGTACTAGGACAACAGATGGTGAAAATAGGACTCCCAAAATGACAGGCATTGAAAAAACCCTGGGGCAGATTTACAAGCCCCTTGCACCTCTTTTGTGTCACTTTTCCCATTATGAAAATTACGGAAAGGTGGCGCAAGGGGCTTGTTAAACTGCCCCCCAGAATTTACGTCTAAACCCCATAGCTATCATGAGAATTACGCCACTTCATCCACCACTAGTGCTGTCGTGAGGCTGAAAGTAGAGTCAGGGTCCTGAATGGGACGTCTTAATGAAATTAACTATTTCTAGTTATTTGTAATATTTTGAAAAGTGAGGTGAGTATCCACTCATTTACAGAGTCTTTTGAAAGTGCTACTTCGAACAGATTTCAAAGTGCTGCTACTATTTTCCTTTTAGGATGAGAAAAGCCAGGTTTTTATTAATTTTGCTGAATTTTAAATGATCTGGTTCCTCACGAATATGGACAAGAACTAAGAAGAGCCACCCCATAGACCCACATCACTTAACTGTATACATTTGCCTTCTTACAGCAAGCAATCGGACCTGGTTTATATCCAAAACAACTAATACATTCATGCTAGAATTATTAATAGCAATTCCACTTATCTGGGCAGAAGGAGAATTAAGATGTCATTGCAACTCTTTAGAGCCTGATCAGTAACAAAAACATTTTCATACGCCAGGCAAGGGCATGCACTTTTGTTCTGACTCAGCTAGAAAATATAAAATGCTTGCCCAAAGCTAGATGAATGTTACTTAACAGGTGAAAAATAGCATACTTCATATTTTCAACATTTCTGTGTATTGCTCGTTTTCAAAGGCAGTTTCACAGCAATGGTTTTCGAATCAGGAAAACGCATAAGCATTAGCATACAAGTCCATTTTTTTTCTTCAGAAAAGCCTACTCAGCGGCAGTGGAAGAGGTCTGACAGGCAGACTGCTGTAAGTGGCAGCTAATATTGCTAAGAACGCTTAACATATTTATCAAACAGATTTCTTCTGCTAGTGCCAGCGTTATTCGCGGTAAGGCTCCTTCAAACCATATTATGTGTTTTTCTACGAGCTCAAATAAACGTCAAAACACGTTATTTAAATTTGTTGTGCTAATTCACGATTAGATGTATAAAGTCTCGCTTAATAAATCAGAAATGTGCTCTCGTGCCATTGGATTTGATACTTTCTACGAAATTCAGAAAGGATCCCAGGAGCCATATTACATAAACTTGCCAGCTCTTCCTGTCAGCTCTGAGTGAACCCTCAACTGGTTAAGCTCTTTACAACAAACATTGATAAATGCAATAGGTTTCGCCTCTGCAATTAATAAGCTGTTTTTTGTTGTAAGTTGTAGCCTGGTGAGCAGTTGTGCAATATATGTTACTGCAGCCCCTTTTAAGATTTATAATAAATACAATGGGCCCTATTTATGAAAAGTGACGCTTCGCTGTGTGAAAACAGCAATGCGTCATTTTTCAATGTGCCCTTCTTGCGACATGCTGGATTCGTCATATTTACAATATGACGCATCATGTTGCAAGGAGTTACAGATATGTCAGTATTTCTGACATATCTGTAGGCGCAAAAATGACGCATTGCTGGAGTGTGTCACAAAAGTGATGCAACTCCATCAATGGGTCATTTCACAGGGGCAAGTCCAATTTCAAATGTGCTTGCGTCAGTGTTACGCCTGCTGTGAAGCAGGCGTAAGATATTGACGCATTTGTGTCCTGGAAGTGGCACAGTAAAATCTTATAGATTTCACTGCGTCACTTCTACGAGGCTTACAGGTGTCAGAACGCCCACCCTGCATACCTTATACCTGGCGCAGGTATGATGTGGTGCAGGGGTTTACAAAGTGACACATCTACCTAGATGCGTCATTTCGTAAATGTGACACAACATACTGCATTTTTTACGCCTCGGGTGCGTCACAACAAGTGGCGCACCTGCAGCGCAAAAGTGAGGCAAGGCCTCAGAAATAAGCCCCAATCGATTTCACAAGTGCAGCGCAAGCACAGTAGAGGCGAAACCTAAAAAAGGGCACTGTGATAAAGTACTATCTTTTTTTTTTAGTGTAGCTACTGAAGCTGTTTGGATGTCCTCCCGTCAATTCTGGAAAAAAACAAGACAATAGTAGGTTCTGGGGAAGCCATGTTTACTGACTATCATATATTTTCCATAGTTAATGCTTGCATTAATTGGCAATTCATTAAGGTGATAGCAATTCGTGAATAGATATTTTGTCGGATTTGTGTTGCTATTAGCTTTTGGTGAAGGTTCATTAACTATATGGGCATTCATTAAACATGGAAACAAAACAGGGTCTTTCTGCTCGTTCTTTCAACAGGGTAGGGCCTGCAGCAACCCAATACCAAGACACTTAAACAGTAGGAAGGTTCCTCAAAGATTAGACTATGCAGCAAAAAATAATGTTCTCTCCTTTAAAATATAAATTAAATGCCAGAGGGAGTTACAAAATATACAGCAGTGGCAATCTGAAAAACTATTTAAAAAATTAAATAAATGATTTGGAACAAAAAATCTTAAGTAAAGCATGCACAAAGATTGTACAGAGCACAGCTGTTTTAGTTAGTGAGTGCGCAAAGAATTGAATGTGTATAACTTTTGTTTGTCAAACATTGTACGCATTGAAAAATAAAGTTACAAAGTTAGATTAAAAACGTAGTGCAGCTGCTGCTGCCTTTGAATTAGTTGTTAAAATACTGACTGCCATCGTATTTATTAATAGTGCAAAGCTTCAGCCAAAGGTGATATAAATAGCTAAGAACTGCCACTGTGTCACACAGACTAGGAGAAGGCGGGATGTGGGGAAAAGTGTCACTTTAGGGAGCAATCAACCTGCGGAGGTTTCGAGTGGGATACAACGTAACTGCTTATTTAAAAAGCACTCCAAGTTCGCACTATATAATTCTGCAAAAACAAATACAGATGGTGCCTGGGAAGAAACACTTCTTACCCTAGTAAACAGGTAGGCTGACACTTCGAAAAGTGCAGTAGTACAGCTGTCCATCGGAGGATTGGGCACCGGTCAGTGGGTTGCAGAAGGGCGTGCTGGGGGTGTAAAGCTGCTTCTGAAAGGCAAAAACATTCACTAGATTCACTTAGATAAAGGTTGTAACACCACGCATCCAAGAGGTGAGGTGAGGTGAGGCACAGTTAATTACTGAAAGGGGGGGACACTGCCCACGTCAGGGGAGGGGCAGGCTGTTTAGTGGAGCCGCACAGGTGTTTCTGCAGGAACGTGAGGAGAAAATCCAATGTTTTGCTGAAAAGAAGGTGGCACAATAAAACATTTGCTACCATGAGCAGACTGTTCACATGAGAACACACTGCATGCAGGAGGAAATGAAGGAAGGTCAAATCTGAGCACTTGGACCTGGCCTTGAGCTCCAAAACCTTCCAGATGAGATTTGCCATGCGAGCCATGTCCTGCTACCTCCTGGTGCTGTCCTGACACTGAAAGCCACAGTTAATACGGACTGTGATGAAGAATTACATACACCGTACCTTTTGGCAGCGTAACAACATAGCAGCCATCTTAAAATGGGGTGCAGCGGGGCTGCTGGGGGGGCTGTGCACTGACCATGGAGGAGATCGCTGGGCGGTGCTACTGCCGCCACGAGACAGGCATGCAGCTCGGGCAACGGAGCCTCTGCTGTGCCACTGCCTTTGTCAGGCTAGAGCACGAGCACGGGGGGTGGGGGGAAGTGTGGCCACCCTACAGCGTGTGCGTCCTCTCTCCAGTTCACTAGTAAACGAAGAGCATACGCGATGAGCGCATACAGCACACACGCCGTCAACCCCAGTCATTGCTTTGTGGAGCAAAGGATGCTCCGGAGAATTGAGTCACACTTGGGAGGGAAACTAGAAGCAGCTGTGTCTGGGATAGAGGTTGGGGGAGGAGGGGACAAGCAGGGCTGCTGACACGCTTGATAAGAAAGAAGTTTGGCATGGAGGAGTACTTGGGTAATGGGATACTGATAATGAGAACATACTGAAGAACAACAGGAAAGTGCATGCTACAACAAATAGAAACAAAGGGAAAGTAAGTGGTAAGCGCAACACCCAATGGAAAGTAAGAGTGGCATGTAAGCCACTTTTAGATTTATATTAAATACAATAAATTTCACAAGCACTGCGCAAGTGCTGTGCAGGTGAAACCTAAAAATGAACATTACGCCATATGCGTTACATAAAAAGAAGCTGTCCCTTTTGCAGACATTAACTTGCATGTGAACTGAACTGTACTTGGACAGTGCAACTTAGAAAGTTGAACCAGTGGTTTTAAACTTTAATCCATCTTTTAGTGCAGAAGGACTTCTAGCGCTTTGAAGGAGGTGCAGGGATCCCTCAAAGGTGGGTCCAGTGCAGAACTTCACCTGCCTACTGGAGAATACCTTCAGAGGTCTCTGAAAAACACATACGCACTCCCAAGTGGTGTCCTCACCTCGAGGGGAGCACTGAGTGTGTGCCACTTCATATGAGGTGCCTGTTTTCCCCTGAATCTGTGAAACTGTGTAGGATAAGCGTCAAAGGCATTCCCTCACTTGTAAGGGGCCAGGCATTTGTTGCGAGAAATTGGCATGAGCGGGTGTGTGCGCATGGGCAGTTCTATCAAGCAGTACCCGTATGGTGAGTAAGAGAAGGAGGGCATCCCAGGGACACAGCGGTAAACAGATAAGTGTTGTTTTACTTTTTTTTTAATTACTTTTAAGTTATATCTTAATAGGGGGGTGAAGGCATGCAGCGTAGCGCAGCTCCACGGAGTTTGTTTCTAACTCCGTGGCACTCCGCGTAGCCCCGCTTACACACACTATGCCCAGGGTTAGTCATGGGGTGGACTGGAGACTTGTGCATTGCACTCCTATAGGGACCCTGAGACTTACATGAACATGCAGCTACATTTTCATTGATGGTAAACAGATAATTACACTATATTACTTATTTTTACGTCTCTGGGCACTGGTTCGATAGCTGCAGCCCCTCTCCTCACCATGCTCATCATCAATCACCGCCTAGAATATGAAGCTGAACACATCCGACACTGCTAATTAGCCCTTCTCAATCTTCTATGCCTGCACTGTGGCCCAGGATGTGTGTTGGCTAGGTGTAAGATCGCCATCTGCCTCGCTTTAACCTCCCCTCAAAAAACCCATATTGGAGAGGACTGATCCTCAGGGCTACGCCCAGAGAATGGCACCAGACAAGTCGGGGGGTGCCGTTGCACCCCCATGAATACGGACCAGGGGCCCGGGACCCCTTCTCCGGACCCCGAAGAGCGAGCCAAAGGCAGTGGGACGCCGTTGCACCTCCGTGAAGTTGTGGCCCAGGGGCCCGGGACCCCATCCCAGGCCCCAAAGAGAAGAGGATTCGGGGAGCGCCATCACACCCCCTGTGAAGTCACAGCTGGGGGGCCTGGGACCCCATCCCCCAAAATGCCCAGAGACCCTAAAGATGATCGGGGCCCAGAACCCATCCTCGGGCCCCGTGGAGTAGGAAGAGGCCGGGGGAGTGCAGCCACACTCCCCCGAGGCCTTAGCGGCCGGGTCGTGCTTACGTGTCTGCCCACCGGAGCAGGCAGACCAGAAGGCCGCGGCAGCAGGGGAGCCGCTAATAAAATATGCATGAAAAGGAGCACGAAGCGCCCCAGAATACCTTGCCAAGCATTTGTAAATATGCAGACGAGGGGGTCACCCTCATGTGTGCAAAGAGGTGCAGGGGGAGCTGCAGGAGCAACACAGACTCCCCAGAAGTGCCTACCTAAGTCACATGGGGACTTGAAAAGAATAACCTCTCAAGGGCACTGCCAGCACTTAAACTCCTCTTGGGTTGGAACTTTCATTCTACAGCTGGAGGAGGGTTGATAAGTGCATCAACGAGTGAAATGCTGAGTTTTGGATGTTTTGAGAAGAGCATCTCCTGGAGGTGAAGAGGTGTAATTGCACCCGTAGTGCATTTACTGAGGTTATTTCTTTTATTTAGAGGGACTGAAGGTCACATGTGTAATGTGAAGTGCCTATGTAAGGTGATGTCATAAGCAAAGTGGGGTTATGTTGCCAGACATTCCTGCTAGGGTGTCTGGCTGTATATGCCTGTGATTTCATCTCTGATGCCTTTAGGGGCTGTAGGGGCATATTACCAACCAATAAATTTAATTTTTGTCTCTAACTTATTTAGAGACAAAAATTATCGCCTCAAATCGGCGATTTTTATCGCAGGTAAACCTTGCTATTAGCAAGGTTTATCGCAAATGCGATAAAAAACGGCCGCAATGCATGAATATCGCTGAAAAGTCAGCGATATTCATGCATTATCGAGCAAATGCTCTTAGCCATGTTATCCACCTCCCATTGGATAACATGGCTAAGAACTGCTCCTGGGCAAGTGTTAGCTTTTGGAGATATTCGCGCTTAGCGCGAATATCTCCAAAAGTTGGTAATAGGAGATAGCGATGTTAGCGACTGTTTTCAGTCTCTAACATCTTGGCACGCCCACTTTGCATGTCATTAGTGATAAATATCACTGACATGCAAAGCGGGGCCCAAGATGGTCACTATCTCCTATTAGCTGTCGCTAACTGATGTTAGCGACAGCTTGGTAATAGGGAGATAATTTTATCTCCGCTTTCTTGGCTTTTAAAGCCAAAAAAGCAGAGATAAAGCCCCTTGATAATATGCCCCGTAATTTCAATGCATTCTAATGATACACAAATGTGATAAGTACTGTCATCTTAAGTGAGGATTAAACATGTATTCTTGCTGCTGCTGTTAGGTGAAGAACGACCCAGACTGTTAGCCCTGAAGATTTCGAGTTGCATACTTTATGGTCAGGAGGAGATGCTCAGTCAGGGTTATGTGTCACCAAGGCAGGTGTACCCATTTTTAATGCTTGTTGAGGTAATGGGAGGGTTCACTGAAAGAATATCGATGGCAAAAATATAGACCTACAAAAATATCGAGTAAAAAATATAGAATGCCAAAATATCGACTTCATATCTTCAAACAAGTGAGTACAAAAATATCGAATCAAAAATATATAGATAGTCAAAATATCGAGATTTTTAAATAGTTAAAAGCAATTTTAAGTTAATGAAATAATAAATATAACTAACTTAAACATACTTAAAATACTTTAATAACATTAAAATAATTAATTTAAATAAAAATATATTTTTTTACAAACATACATATATATATAGCGAGTGATTAAACACCCTTGGACTTTCTTTGTTTGGCGTATCTTTGGCTGCTCCTGAGAGTGTGTTTACGCAGTGACTCTGATTTCGATATATATATATATATATATATAAATATTTATATATATATATATATATATATATATATATATATATATATATATATATATATATAAATATAAACATAGTATTAATAAACAATATTCAATATGTTTACCATACAATAGCGAGAGCGTTAAATTTACTATTCCCACTCCAGTGAGTGCAACAGTAGGGAAAGCGTTGGATAGCGGGAGGGTAAAAATTACTATTACCACTCCAGAGAGTGCAACAGTAGGGAAAGCGTTGGATAGCGTAGGGGTAAAAATTACTACTCCCACTCCAATGAGTGCAACAGTAGGGAAAGCGTTGGATAGCAGGAGGGTAAAAATTACTATTCCCACTCCAGAGAGTGCAACAGTAAGGAAAGCGTTGGATAGCGTAGGGGTACAAATTTGTATTCCCACTCCAGAGAGTGCAACAGTAGGGAAAGCGTTGGATAGCGTGGGGGTAAAAATGACTATTCCCACTCCAATGAGTGCAACAGTAGGGAAAGCGTTGGATAGCGTAGGGGTACAAATTACTATTCCCACTCCAGTGAGTGCAACAGTAGGGAAAGCGTTGGATAGCGGGAGGGTAAAAATTACTATTCCCACTCCAGAAAGGTCAACAGTAGGGAAAGCGTTGGATAGCGTAGGGGTAAAAATTACTATTCCAACTCCAGTGAGTGCAACAGTAGGGAAAACGTTGGATAGCGTAGGCATAAAATTTACTAATACCACTCCAGCGAGTGCAACATTAGGGAAAGCATTGGATACCGGGAAGGTAAAAATTACTATTCCCACTCCAAAGAGTGCAACAGTAGGGAAAGCGTTGGATAGTGTAGAGGTAAAAAATACTATTCCCACTCCAGAGAGTGCAACAGTAGGGACAGCATTGGATAGCGTAGGGGTAAAAATGACTATTCCCACTCAAGAGAATGCAACAGTAGGGAAAGCGTTGGATAGCGGGAGGGTAAAAATTACTATTTCCACTCCAGAGAGTGCAACAGTAGGGAAAGCGTTGGATACCGTAGGAGTAAAAATTACTATTCCCACTCCAGAGAGTGCAACAGTAGGGAAAGCGTTGGATAGCGTTGAGGTAAAAATCACTATTCCCACTCCAGAGAGTGCAACAGTAAGGTAAGCGTTGGATAGCGTAGAGGTAAAAATTACTATGCCCACTCCAGTGAGTGCAACAGTAGGGTAAGCGTTGGATAGCGTAGGGGAAAAATTACTATTCCCACTCCAGTGAGTGCAACAGTAGGGAAAGCGTTGGATAGCAGGAAGGTAAAAATTACTATTCCCACTCTAAATAGAGCAACAGTAGGGAAAGTCAATACTTCATATATAAATAAAAATAAATTAAATATTAATACCAATTACAAATATCTAAAATTAATTCCCAATGTAAGATATTATAATAATTATTCAATTAAAAATAATAAAATTAATTTAATTACTAAAAAAGTATTACCTATTAATACAAAATATTTACCAATAACAATAAATTATTAAAAAAATAAAAAAATAACAATTAATTCAAAATAAATACCAATTTATATATTAAACTTTTTAAATAATTATAATTAAATGACTTCACACCCAATTCCCCTATAAGCCCACAACCCGCTCCAGAAAATAAATAAATAAAATTAACATAATTATCAATTAATCAATTAAAAAAATTAATTACCAATTATAATTTAATTAATTATCAATTAAAAATTAATTAACAATTATTTTTGAATAAATAATAAAAAAAATTAAAATATTTAATTAATTATAATTAAATTACTTACCACCCTATTCCCCTATAAACCCACAACCCGCTCTAGAAAATGAATGAATAAAATTAACATAATTATCAATTAATAAAAATTAATTACCAATTATATTTTAATTAATTGCCAATGAAAAACTAATTATCAATTAATTGTAAAAAACATACCAATAAATTAAAATAGTTAATTAATTATAATTAAATTACTTCCCACCCTATTCCCCTATAAACCCACAACCCGCTCCAGAATTATATTACGCAAAAATTAAATATCATAAATTTACTTACTTACTTACCTAAAACTCGATATTTTTGCTGTCTATATTCTGTCCCTCGATATTTTTGTGGTATATATTCTGTCCATTCTATATTTTTGATTCGATATTATTGTCATTCTATTCGATATTTTTGTAGTCTATATTCTGTCTTATCTATATTCTGTCTACTCGATATTTTAAACTCGATATTTAGCTACCTTGATATTTTTGTGGTCGATATTATGTCTGTATACCAATGGGAGGGGTCGCCACGGGGATGGTGTCAGTGTGCAGGGCCCATGTCCAGGTCATGTTCAACAAATTGCATTAGGGGGTGAGATGATGTACATTCGTGCTGGGAGTGATTGTACTAGACCTCACCCCCCTTGTGGGAGGGGAGGAAATGTTATGCAATGTCATAAAGTAATTCCAATAGCTTATGTATATCTGTAAATTGGTGCATAGTATTGAGCAGTGTGTGTGTTTAATAAATGTACTCTTACTTTTATAAAGCAAAGTACCGACTGGACAATCAATTATTGAGTGTTATTTCTGCGCACCTGCAATTGGCGATTACTAGCCCACACCACCTCCCTTGAGTAAACCTCAGACTGCTCTGGAACGCTACCATCTGAGAGTCAGGCGCTTGAATTGGGTGTTTGGTTCCCAGTGAAGGACAAATGTAGTCATGTTATTTGTGCAGGCCTCACAGATGCTGCCTCGTTTTCAAACAGTGAACCACCAAAATCTCTAACTAAACGTGCTTAGCCCTCTGATAGTTGGGAACAAAAGAGTCAGGCTGATCTTAAATGCTATATGAAAAGTATTTATTCAGCATTCAAACAGTAATGAGCTGCAAACGCACAAAAAACTCCCAATAACAAACAGAGAATATTTTATTAAATAAAAAGGACACCACAATGACACAAATCCAATAGCTAAAACAGGAGATATAAAATGTTACAGTTTGAATTAAAATGAGTTCTAAAAAGCACAAAGTACCAACTGCAGTTATCTGGTCATGATAAACTGGGTCAAAATCAAAAGCTAAGGCCAACCACAATGGAGAGTGGGTCCAATATGGGGACCAGGTTTAAATAAGTGCAACGTTTATCTTCTGGGCTAGAAACTCTTATGGAAGAAAAGTAGATGCCGATAAATCATCAGTGGAGAATGCTGCAAGCTGAATATGAAGCTGGATTCAACGAGTGAGCTGCTGAAGAATGGGGACCTGTTGAAATTATCAACGAAGGCAGAAAAGGTTGGAGCAGAAGAAATCCGAAGTCCATGTCCAGGAACGGTACCACATTGGATGCAGCTCGGTTAAGACTTCAATGAAACCCTCTACATTCAGACTTACAAACTTTTCTGGAAATCAGATCTTCAACGGGGCAAACCAGCAAGCTGAAGCCGACTGCCAAATTGATGTCAATGGCTTTGGCTTCGAAAGCAATCCCAGTTTCCCTCAGTTCTCCAGGCAAGAAGTTGGCAAAATGTTTCTAAGACCTACATCTTGCAGTTTGGGGACAGGAGGAATACACTCTAACACGAGACAAGGTAAAAGGCATAGGCATAAAGCAGGCCGTGCGAGAAAAACCCCAAAAGAAGTATTACCCCAAAAAGAGATGGAACCAAAAGAACTAAAACCATCTCACAATACCAGCAATCTCAATGCATGTGACTCCTCTGTCATCAATCTCACTCAGGTTGCTCTCACCAAAGCAGATGTGACCACATTATCACTTGGTTTAACTTACAGTCCAGCTAGTGATCTTGACTATGCCAAGACTCGAATTGACATATATAAGTACACACATAAATTGAAGCTCAAGAAATATTTTCTGTGCAACAAATTTCAGCGAAAAGCACAGTGTACTTCGTTAACCATTATGTCACCTGGTCTGGTCGCTAATGATTTGGATTTATTACAATATTTGACAGCACTGCGTAATCAAGTCCCGAGTACGGGATCATTAGAGGAACAGTTGGTTCTGGACTTACCTGGTCACACTCATTTTAAACCCAAATCAACTTTCACCCCGTTGATGCTACATGACAACATTGACATTTTCCACGAATTGACTACTGCTGGGATCTAGAAACTCTATACCACAACATTAAGGGAGAAACGTAAATATTGGGCTCACAACAACAGCTACAACAATTTGGTCAAAAAATTACAGGCAGACAATACCATCATTGTCCGTCAATCTAACAAGGGGGGCAATGTCGTGCTTTGGCCCCGTTCTCTCTACTTAAAGGAGACTTACCTCCAACTAAATGATAGATTGTGTTATAAATGATGTGATATGGGCATTGTCAGGAAAGTTCAGGCGGAATTCTACACGCTCCTAATGGGTTGGAGGAGTGCGGGTTTGTTGAGCTTGGACGAATGCATATTTCTTAAAAAAGATGATCCTGTAATGCCTCTTTACTATTTGATCCCTAAAGTCCACAAAAATCTTCAAACCCCCCTGGCAGACCTATCATCTCTGCAAGAAATGGACTATTGGAAAATACCACCATTTACATCGACTCTTTTCTCCAGGATTTTGTTAAATGTTTACCATCTTATGTGCAAGATTCTGGTGATATTTTAAGAAAATTGGACAACGTATCATGGAATTCTGATTGCTGGTTGGTGACCCTGGATGTCTCAGCATTATACACCAGCATTCAACATAATGACGGGTTGAGAGCGATAAAATTCTATTTGGGCAACAGACCAATTCAAATGCATGAACACAACAAAATGTTGATCGCTATGATTTCTTTTTGTCTACATTATAATTTTTTTATGATCAACAATCAATATTTCCAGCAAATCAGGGGTGTTGCTATGGGGGCCTGCTTGTCTCCCAGTTATGCCTGCCTACATATGAGCTACTGGGGGGAGCAGGTCCTCTATGGCACATTCCATTATATTTTTGTTGAACATGTGGTACACTGGTTCCGCTATATTGATGATATTTTCTTTATGTTATGTTTGTTATTAGTTTGTATGAGCGCGACAGCTGCCCCAGCAAAGAGGCGTCCCGGCGCTAGCGATCAATAAATGTGGTATAGATGGAGCGGGCCAAACAGGGCACGAAGCCCTAAGAAGAGGAGAACAGGAAGGCCTTCACAGCTTTACGAAAAGCAAGCAGATTCTCAGTACCACGGATAGCAACCGGAAGGGAATTCCAGAGCCTGGCTCCCAGCACCCGAAAAGAGCGTCCACCCATACGGCAGAGCCTGCTCCTGGGGATAATTGCAAGGTGCTGACCAAAAAAGCGTAGATTGCGTTGCGGGACATAAGGAGCCAAGAGAGGGCGCAAAATGGCCGGGCTCTGAAGCTTGAGAATTTTGAATGCCAGACAAAGTGCCTTAAATTTAATGCGAGATTCCACTGGGAGCCAGTGCAATTTTTTATTCGTAGTTCTGGCAGAACATCTCCGGGGAAGACCAACCAGGGTCCTTGCAGCCGAGTTCTGAACTCTCTGAAAATGGGCTACTTCAGTTTTGTTGGCACCTAACAGTAAAACGCTGGCATAGTCTAAGCGTGACAAGATGATAGCTTGAACCACAAGCTGACGCATAGCGGGTTCAAAGAAGCCCAAGATGGGGCGGAGACTCCTTAACAGGCCTACACAAGTCGCAGCCACTCTCTTGGTGTGGGTCTGGAGGCCCAGTGAGGAATCCATCCAGACACCCAGGTTTTTCACTGAAGCCTTAGGAACAGGCATCAGACCGAAAGAGGGAGGACACCAGTGCTCGTTCCACAAGGCCGTATTCTTCCCCAACAGCAGAATCTCCGTTTTACCGGCATTCAGCTGGAGACAGTTGTTGGTCATCCAGTGAGCAATTGCAGCTATTCCGTCCCTAAATCTTATAGCAGCGACAGATAGACTCTCAGAGAGTGGGACGACCAGCTGCGTATCATCAGCATATGATACCAGCGTCAAGCCCCATTCTCTGGCAATCGCTGCAAGCGGCTGCACATAAAGATTAAAAAGGGACGGGCTAAGTGCTGAGCCCTGGGGGACACCTTGACCGATAGGGTGAGACTTGGACAGGAAAGGAGGGGCAGTAACCCGAAAGGATCTATCCTGAAGGAATGACCGAAACCATTCCAGGGCAAGAACCCTGATACCAAATTCCTCCAGGCGGCAGAGCAGGATCCTGTGTGACACCGTGTCAAAGGCAGCGCTGAGATCAAGCAGGATCAGCGCTGCACTCTGACCGGCGTCGAGGATCTCTCAGAGGTATTCGGTAGTAGCCAACAATGCCGACTCTGTGCTGTGGCCCGGTCTGAACCCATTTTGAGATGGGTCCAGGATGTCATTTTGGTGCACAAATTGTTCAAGCACAGAGTTGGCCTGGGATTCAGCAAGCTTAGCCACCCAGGGGAGAAGGGATATTGGCCTAAAATTCTCCAGTTTGGATGGATCCAGCGACGGTTTTTTATAATCGGGGAGACCCAAGCTTGTTTCCAAGCATCAGGAACTGTTGCCGCGGAGAAGGACAGGTTAAGAAGAGATCTAAGGGGTGACAGAAAAAAATTCAGGGAATCAACAAATTGGGCAGGCCGCATAGGATCTGCCGGGCTCCCAGATTTAACTTTTTTGCAGATTATAGCCAATTCATCGGCAGTAATCTCAGGGATACAGGCCAGGACCGCCCCCTCAGTACTAAGGCTAGTAAAAGTACAGGACTCAGAAGAGTGCTGCGGAAAGGAGCTATATATTGTGTTTACCTTCTCTACAAAGAAAGTGGCCAGATCCTCACATTGCTGTGCCGAGGTGATATTGGAAGATGGAGCTCTACTATTTTGAAGCTCTTGTACAAGTTTAAACAAACATTTGGTGGGGTTGGGGCTTGCCTTAATTTCTTCAGCATAAAAAGCGGCACGCACGGAGCAGATGGCCTTATGATAAAGTTTCAGCTTGGCCAAGAACAGCCGTTTGTGCTCATCCCTATATTCACACCTCCATAGGCGTTCAGCTCTCTTACACACTTTCCTCAAGGCTCTAAGGGAATCATTATACCAAGGGTGGGATGGGGACCTACGCCCTTGGGTCCATTTGGCAGGGACGAGATCATCAAGTCCCTTCACAATCCAATCCTGGAAGATGGAGTAAGCGGCGTTAACATCTAGCTCATCCCCACCGGGAAACATCCCCAGTGTTGACTGGAGACCGTCAGATTTAAGTTTGTACCACGGTCTTTTGAGGACCCGGTTCAACCCCATGGTTTCGAAAGGTTCCCTGACCTGCATGGTAGCTTTAATCAGGAAGTGATCCGTCCATCCCATGGATTTAGGGACGTCGACCCTAAGCTCCAAGATATTTGAAAAGAGAGGGTCGAGTATGTGCCCAGCCACATGTGTGGGAGTGTGTATAAAAGATTCCAATTGAAGGGCCGCTAAATTACTTAAAAGATTCCTGATGGTAACGTCATGATTCTGGTCAAAATGGAGATTTAAGTCTCCTAGGACAGTAAAATTGGACGGTCCTATTACTAAGGAACTCGCTACCTCTAGTAGAGATTGAATGAATTTTGAGGCAGGTCCCGGAGGCCAGTAAATATAAAGTCCAGAGAAAGTAAACTGCGGACTAAAAGCTATCTGAAACCTGGCGCATTCACAGTCACAGATGTCAGTTCTAATAAAGGAGCAGGTATATTGCTCCTTGAAAATAACAGCGATCCCCCCACCTTGTGTCTCTCTATTGATTAGTTTGATCAAATAGCCATCAGGGAGAGTGAGATTGGGCAGGCTAGTATCAGAGTCATGTAACCAGGTCTCGCAAACAAAAAGAACATCAGGTGTTTCCTCAAGCAGGAGTGCCTGAATATCTAAAAAATGCTTGGCGAGGGACCTCACATTCAGCTGCAGGACGGTCAGCTGAGTAAACGTATCCGCCACCGCTCTCCGGCCGACCAAGCCAGGCTGAGGTAGGGCAAACAACATAAATCACAAACAAAGCTTGAATCCCCAACACAATTCGGCAAGTTATCACAAACCTGGCCGTTATTCAATGAGCGTAGTGTCTGAGCATCATACACTCGGACTCCCATAGGGTCAGAACCAGGGATTCTGGCGAGAGGCGATGACTTGGCGATGACGGGCGCGGACGGGCTTGCCTTTGGCGTGCCTTCGGCGCGCCGCCAGCGCGCCCGCTGCGCCGTCGGGGAATGCCTCTCATCTTATAGGTAGAGGAGGGTGGGAGGCAGCCGCAACTAGAGCGCCAACCCAGCCTTCCCGGAAAATGGCGTCCACCCGACCCTCGCACCAGCTCCAAATCGGCTGTGCGGGGCAGAATAACGGGTAAGGACGGTGTCAGAGTGCCTAATAATTCTAGTCTTGGAAAACACACAGTGCAAATAAGCAGTATTTAAAATAAGCAATGAGCGAGGAGGTCGCTGTAAAAAGTGCAAATATTAAAAATTAAGCAGCAGAGAAATAATACAACTCCTGAATAGCTCGCAGCCCCTGGAAACGCTACAGGGGAGAACCAAACAACCACACAATTGATCTGAGTGGCTGCGAGAGCGACCGGGTCTAAATAGACTGGGAGGGCGGGAGGCGTTTAAGTTTAAGTTTAAGTTTATTGCACAGTTAATTAAAACCAATGCGATACAGTAACATAATAAGAAAAATTAAAATGCAGCATAAAAAGACATGCGTTTAAGAC
This sequence comes from Lissotriton helveticus, assembly GCF_964261635.1. NCBI lineage: Eukaryota > Metazoa > Chordata > Amphibia > Caudata > Salamandridae > Lissotriton > Lissotriton helveticus. Next base: position 400,758,481 of record NC_136069.1, on the reverse strand, counting down.
CAAGCTATACAATAGCGAAATAAGAATAAACAGTTCAACATAAAAGCAAGCTTTGTTTGTAGGCCGGCTATATTGGGCCATGCTATACTTCCCATCCGTTTTCTAGGCCTACTAGTCCATTCATGTTTTCCATAAAATTTTGCGCCTTAAATATTTCCACAATCGAACTGATGTTCTAATTTATTGAGTTCTCATGGGTCAATTTTTGGTAATTTTTTTTCCACTGCTTTTAAAAATTTCACAAAGCTGCAGCTCAGCTGAGGGTCCTGTGCTGAGAAGCAGGTTAGCACTGCGCTCCTTCGTGTGCGTACCCCCTGTAGAATAAAATGGCGTTTCAGCAGGAACTTCCTTTCTTCTTTCAGTTCCTCACACGAGCATAGCAGGTGCAGCATGTCTTCTGCCCCGATGCCACATAGCCGACATAGTGTTCCTGCTTTCGATCTCAGCCAGTGAGGAAGGTGCTGAATGCATGGTAGCAAGCCCAGTCTATATCTTAAGAAGGTCAATTTGTTTTTTTTGCATAACCCAGACCGAAATAAGGCTGGGAGACTTGTGTCTGATATGTGTTTAATACCATCCATGCGTGGGATCTTTTTGATAGGATGGCTTTGTCCTGAACCCACGACTGTAGCTTGATCGATTTCTTTGCCAGCTTGTTCAATGTTTTATGATCTGCGGGGGACGCCCAGAGCTCTGCCAGCCCGGTGTCCTCTAAGCTTTTTGCCAGGTATTTTGCTGCTGGTGAGTTTTGGGACTGCTCTAGCTCCTTCCATAAATATTCATTCAGGGTTCCTTCGGTCGTTTTTCTCACTTTATCCCATGTGCAGATGTATGCCCCCTTTCGTGCCAAAAGCTGTACCCGGATTCCAAATTCCAGTCTGATCTGTGCTGGGGAGGATCGCTTTGGGAGGCTGAAGATGATTCTATATGCCGACACGATTGTATTGTCAAGTATTGTGGCATCTCTGCCTCGGTGAGCCTCGCTCCCATAAGTTAGTGTTGGTAACAGTTTGGCACGTATGACATGTAATAAAGGAGTTAAAGAAGGGCCGGAAAGGTTGTTGTTCAGTGTTTTCAATGCAATTGCCAGAGCAAGGCCTTTACCTCTTATACTAGCCCTTTGTGCGCTGAATTAAGTGGAGAAGTGTGGCTAGTGGAGAAGTGTGGCTAGTGGAGAAGTGTGGCTAGTGGAGAAGTGTGGCTCAGGGGTTAGAGGCAGCAGACCTGGAAGCTGAGATCGGTCCTGGACCAGGGTTCAATTCCCTGCCTCGGCGGGTCTTGGGCTAAAAAAATTCCACGGACTCGATAATTCTCGCCCTGGTGCCTCCTCGACTCACGGGTTCACACTCTGCGACTCTGGGCAATAGCTTGCTTAATCTCCACAACAGCCCCTCGCGGCGGGATGCCTGACTTTCACCTTGTGGATACCCTACTATCTCACAGGGGAATACCAGGAAGGGTTCCCTAAGCAAGCGCCGGGAAACCCACTGCGGGTAGCTGTGCGCTATATAAGCTCAACTACATTTACATTTACAATTGGCTACCGCTATCTATCTTCACACCTAGGTATTTGTACGACAAGGTGTCTTTGATGCGGGTGTTATTCCAGAACCACGAGAAAGCTTTCTTCTTTTTTTTCTTACTGATTGTCATTGTTTGTGTTTTCTCGAGGTTCACTGTTAAGTCATTTGACTCGGAATATCTCTGAGTCGTGTTTAAGAGGTTTTGGAGCCCTACTCTTGTATGGCCTATTAATACCAGGTCGTCTGCATATAAGAGGCATGGTAGATTGAGGCCTCCTAATTTTGGCGAGTGTGAATTACAGTTGTTTAATAGGGGCGCCAGATCTCCCAGGTACAGGTTAAACAATGTGGGGGCCAATACGCAGCCCTGCTTAAGGCCGTTGTTGGTTTGTATCCGCCTTGACAGCATTGAGCCGTCCCCCACCTTGATCTGAATCCAGGTGTTTGTGTGTAGGTTTATTAACAGCTCCAACAAAACTTTTGGGATGCCCCAGCCATTTAGTTTTGTCCATAGTTGATTGCGGTTGATGTTGTCGAATGCCGCTTTGTAATCAATGTAGCAGAGGTGTAGGGGCAATTTTTTCGTCTCTGCCTTGTCTATAAGCATGCCCATAGTCAATATGTTTGTTGTTGTTCCCACTGCTTTGACGAAGCCTGTTTGGTTGACGGGTATAAGGGATTTCCTCGTGGCCCATGCCTGTAATTCTTCCAGTATGAGCCCTGCAAAATACTTCGCGTCGTTATCGATTAAGGCAACTAGCCGATAGTTTTGAGGGAGGCCCCTGTCCCCTGCTTTATATATGGGGGCAATGATGGAGCCCTTCCAAGAGTCTGGCAAGATATTAGTGTACCTGATCTCCCAAAAAAGGGGGTCAAGTGCCGTTGCCCAATAGTCCATATCTTGTTTGAAGAGGACGGGCGGGATCCAGTTTGGACCCGGCGCACCTTCCCGTCTTCCTTTCTTTATTTGCCGTTTGATTTTGTGTTGCAGTAATATATGATCTGTGGCACCCACCGTGTCCTGATCGATTGGGCACCGTTGTAGCGTGTACCCAACATCCTGGGCTTTTCCGAAGATAGGTTCGCTCGTGTTCTTATTAGCCGACAGGTCTTGATTAAAATGGTTATCAATCTAAGCTGCCCAGGTTACCTCTGTGATGTTTGATGTGATCGCCATTTTTGCAGGATGGGTTAATGAATTTATTGTTTTCCAGAACCTTGCTCCGTCGTTCTTTTTTATGTCCTCATGAAGTGTTGCCCATAGTTGTTCCTCTATAGTTCTGTTTGCTTCCCACTTTAGTTTTTTCAACGAAGCTTTTAATTTAGTAAGTTGTTCCGACTTCTCTTTGTTGTTGTGATCCAGCTGTACTGCTCTCATTAAGTTAGAGATTGAGTTTTTCATTTCTTTAATTTTCCCTCTATATGCTCGAGGAAGGATACCCAGCTTGTTCATCCTTGTACGCATTTTGGGCTTTGTTGCATGTTGCCCCAGGGTAGCAGTAAACTGCACCCATTTCGCTACTTCATTGGGGCCTGTACACTCCATGTAATGTTGTTTTGCCAGTCCTATCAATATTTCACCCGTTGCAGTTGAATACTTAATTTTTCTAAAGTTTACGGTATAGATGGACTCTTTAGGAGCCGCCGAACGCTCGTAGGTTGGTCTAGCAAGGTCCATGGCAATTTCCTGAGGGCAGTGGTCACTATCTATTTGGTTCCCTATCCGATAGGATATTATATGTTGGAAAAGTGGAAGTGACATGAAGGTATAGTCTATTGTACTGTTCGCTTTTCTTGAATGAAAAGTTGAGGCTGGCGGGTTATCCCCTGCGAACCTGCCGTTTAGTGCCCTGATGTTGAAATTTTCTAATGCCTCAAGTACCGTTTTCCCCAGTTTTGATTGTTTGGCTGTTTGTGGCATTCCTTGTAGTGGTAGGGCCCAAGATGTGTTTTGTGCCATAATTCCCTCCTCTTGTGTTGTTCCCATAAGATTGAGGTTGAAATCCCCCGTGAGAACTAGGGGGCATATTACCAACGTTAAGCGATATTTATCGCTAACGATGCTTAGCAACAAATTTTTTAACGCTAAGCATCGTCAGAAATTATCGCAGATAAACCTTGCTATTATCAAGGTTTATCGCAAATGCGATAAAAAACGGCCGCAATGCATGAATATTGCTGAAAAGTCAGCGATATTCATGCATTACCGAGCTAATGCTCTTAGCCATGTTATCCACCTCCCATTGGATAACATGGCTAAGAACTGCTCAGGGCAGGTGTTAGTTTTTGGAGATATTCGCGCTTAGCGCGAATATCTCCAAAAAAAGCGCGAATATCTCCAAAAGTTGGTAATAGGAGATAGCGATGTTAGCGACTGTTTCCAGTCGCTAACATCTTGGCACGCCCACTTTGCATGTCATTAGTGATAAATATTACTGACATGCAAAGTGGGGCCCAAGATGGTCGCTATCTCCTACTAGCTGTCGCTAACTGGTGTTAGCGACAGCTAGGTAATAGGGAGATAATTTTATCTCCGCTTTCTTGGCTTTTAAAGCCAAAAAAGCGGAGATAAACCCCCTTGATAATATGCCCCTAGGTTTGCAGTTTTTTCACCTGTAATGCACTCTTCTATGAAGGCGTATAAGTCCTCTGCTGCTTTTTTCTTTCCTTTGAGATGGATATAAGCATTGACCAGGGTGCACTTGTTAGTTGCATTGCCTGAGCCTGTTGTCAGAGTCAGGTTAACTGCGAGTGCAGCTGTCACTGAGGGCCCAGTTTCTTTTGCCATCACAAAGCTAGTTGCAGCCACATATATTGCCAATCCTCCTCTTAGGTGCCCATACTTGGCTAAGCTCTTAGCGCCAGAAAAAAAGCGTAGGTACTCCTGAAGGTGCGGGGGCTCGGCAAGCCAAGTTTCTTGTAGCGCAATTAGGTCAAAGGATCGAATGTAATCTATGAAATCCAAATCCAGCATTTTGGATGCTTGGCCATTTATATTCCAGGAGCATATACACAATTGATTCTGTAAGTGCTCCATTGTTATCCGCTCCGCGTGTCAGTTGCTGTTTGTTATGGTTCTCACGAACCGTCTTTGCTCCTCCCACCCGTTTGGAGCTTGTCTTCCGTGTTGTTCTCCGAGAGCAAGTTCGATGAACCCATTTCTGCCAATACAGCTTGGCCCGCAAGCGCCCCTGAGAACCGAGATTTTTCCACCTTCTGCGTGCTCCCTCGAGTTCAGGCTTCTCTCAGAGCACAGTACGTCCGGATATCCTGGCTTTGTAAAAGGCTTCGTCGTAATGCCCCATTTTTAAAGGTCTCGGATTCCGTAAGGATCTTTTGTGCCAGGTCTGCCGTAGCCCAAATCGCCTTCGTCGCCTCTTTTCCTGTGCCTTCCACCGCTATAAATTCAATAGACCTCAGGTCAGAGCTTGCCACGGATGACAGTGAGGGGATGTGGGCCAGTAATCGCAAGATATTGCCTCTATTGAGGATGTCGTGGCTTCCTTTGGATGTAAAGTCTGGGGTGAAACATGTGGCATCCGAATCTTTCCCTTGGTTGCTTACACCCCCAGATACGTTGTCCGTATTTGGTATTGGTATCCGCTTCTCGCCACTTAATGTGTTTACTAATGCTCGATAGCCCTCTCGGTTGTGCTCCCATTCTGAGGTTTGATCCCTTGCACCTACGGTTAAGCCAGTGGTTATGCAGCGTGATTGCTGCGTCTTTGAAATCAGGGCTACGGGAGCAGTTGTTATCACTGTCTGGCCTACCTGTAGATGAGTTGACGCGGTTGCTTTGGCGATGGTTAGTATTTGTTGTTCAGTGAGTCCTACATCTTGTCTTCCTGTTTTATCTTCCCTTGGGCTTATAAAGGCTTTTGGGTTTCCCATGGATTCTATACGAGGCTGGATGTTATATATTTGCCAGTTCCGTGACCCAGTGTCAGCCGGTGAAGTGATGGACCCACAGTGTTGAGGCAAAGCAGCTTGATTGCTTGGTGGATCAGCTGCTGGTATCACTGAGCTTGTGTTTGTTAGTTGGGCATTATCTTCCGGTGTGCCGCTCGTTTCGTCGTAATCACGATTTGGAGTTGTTGCTTCCGCCAGATTGCTCGTACTTAGTTCTACAGGGTTAGTTTGCCCAAAGAGTTGCCTAAAGCCTTCACGTTTCGAGCAAGGCTTGTATTTCCTCCCTTTACGTTTTTTCGCTCGCCTCTGTTTGGCGTTTAATTTCTGGTTTGTGTCAGCGTCGTCTTCGGCACCCACTGCAGGAGGTTTTATTGGCTCCATTCTATTCTCCCCTGTGCCCTGGGTTGTCTCTTTCTTCCTGGGGTGATCCTGGGCGCCAGTCATCGATGTTTTGCCATGCCGTTCGACAGCTGTATCCTTGCTGAGGGTGATGTCTGCTTCAGCCGCCCCTGCTTTTGCAGTGGTCGCTTCTCCGAAATCATTTGATTTAGGGCGCCCCTGTACATCGAAGCTGATCTTCTGACTATGTTCGGCAGATCGTTTGAGCTGACCGCATAAGTCTGTCATTAATGTCGGCAGGGTGGCCAGCTTGTCGATGATTGGGCCACAATCACACTCGATGCCATTTCTCCTTTTGGAATCCTCAAGTTGGTCAAATTTACTCTGGAGAAGCGAGTTTAACGTGCCCAGCTTTCCATCTATTGCAACTACGAATACAGCCAGGGTGTCTAATAACGTTAGTTGGGTATCCATTTTCTCCGAATGGTAGTGTACTGCATCCACCAGAAGTTGTACTGTATTGAGGAGACTGGGCCATACGCTTTCTTGTCTGGCTTGTGCTGGAGTTGCATCCTGGTTTCCGTGACTCTCTTTAAGCCCCGCTTCTTGGGACACGGGTGGCTCTTTGAGGGGTTGCGCTTTTTCCAGCCTGCCCGTTCCTGCTATATTTGTCTGCATGCAGGCCGTTCTACTTTTTGATGTCTCACTGGCCGTCCTACTAATACTCTGGTCTTTAGGGTAAGCCATTATGAGTTCCTCCCACTCCTCTTTCCTTAGGCAAGAAGAGATTTCAATCACCTCTGGGGTGAGATTCTTCTGGCTTGTGTCTTTGTTTCGCGTCCCTACTGACGCCTTGGGTACTAGTGTGGGTTCGTTGTTTGTGATGTCAAGGACTGCTAATGAGGGTTCCGTTTCTGTTGGCCGCGCTGATACGATAGCGGTTTCCTCTTTCCTCTTACACTCTCCTTTGTTGCATATGCCTTTGTTGCATATGCCCCCGTGGCCAAATTCGTTGCTCGTACTGGCGCTCTCGATGTTACTATTGATGTTGATGTTAAAAATATACTCCTCCAGTTTTGATGGCGACATGTCCTTGGCTTCATTTGGCCAGTGTACTTGGATTAAGTTGGCATCTATAGTCGTTTTCCGTCCTGCCGGGGTACCTGCCGTTTCGGGCTTTTGCCCCGGTTTAATGTTATTGCGCTGAGGTGTTGATGTATTTTGGGGTGATATAATAGCTGTTATGTTATTGTCTCCTTTACTGTTACCAATACTACTGCTATTGCCATCGTCCAGTCGGGGCTGCTTATCACTGGGCTGATGGTGCAGGGTTAGTTGGAGTGGTTCAAGAGGCAATTGAAGGCCTGATACTTTGTTGATCTTTGAGAATAAAGCGTCCCCTGGGTTCTTTAGAAAACAGAATTTTGTGTAGATTTTAGGCTGTGCCAAAGTTTTGTTCATTTTAATACTCCCTTCTTTGTTAATCACATCTCTTGTTTGTTTGTTAGTAGCAGATTGGTTCTGTATTGGCTCAGTTGAGTCCGTTAAGTCCGTTAAATCGATTATGTCCAGTACTGGGCTCTTCGCTATAGATTTAGATGTGTCTGTTTGGACCTCTTTTTCCTCCTTGGATGGCTTAGGATTTTGTTTTCGCTTATTTTGCCCTCCCTTGTTCGTTTGGTGCCCTCGGATCGTTCCAGATCTCATGTTGGGGTTATTTGACCCTGGGTTGCAAACGACCGGCAGAAGGTAAAAGCTGGGGGGAAAAGCTGGGGCTGCTCAGGGTGCTCACTGGCCGATGGCCCTGCTCCCTCGATGCCGGGCTCTATCTAGGTTTCGGAGAGGTGGAATGTAGGCCACGCCCAGGTTCCCCGCTTGGTCTTGTCGCTGGTTGTTATTTTGCTGGCTCGCTTGCAAAAACACTGGGCCTTTGGCACCTTTGGCAGCCCCCCCACGCACCCTCCAGCACAGCACTCACCGGCTTGGTCCTGGTGTGTGTATCTGATGCATCCCTAGTACCGCCCGGTACCGCCTGGTCTTGCCCGGTACTGCCGGTGCTGCCGGAACTGCCGGTGCTGGTGCTGTCGGCGCCTTCACGGGATGGGCTGAGCTGTGCTGTGCTGGGTTGAGCCGGGTTATGGGGGGTAGTCAGCCAATTAACCCCTCAGCCCTCTGTTTGATCTTGTCCTCCGCGTAGACTTGCTGTGCGGTACTGTGTGCTGAGGGCTGGGGGTGGGGGATCGCCAGAAACCAGAAGTCGCCAGAAGCCGCGGACCTGCAGAGTTTTCAGTTTTGCAGTGTTTCTCCGGTTACCGTTATCGTGACCGGCTGCCGCTGCTAACTCCCGGTCCCTGGTCCTCGGTCCCGTTAATGGCTAATACACCACGCTGCTCCTCCGCCGCTCTGCCGTGACCGCACAGCTCCGCTTTCCCTCAGCGACGATCTGGCAGCACTCTCTGCTCTGCTCTCTGCAATTGCTGCAGTTGCTGCTCCTCTTGCGTGTGGCGTGTGGCGAATTGTATGTACTGCTGCAGAGGCGAATTCAGTTGCTCCAACAGACTGGCAGGTCCAGTAGATCCGGTGGAGAAACCAAGCACAGCGAGGCAAGGCGAAGCGTGGCTCCGGTGGTTGTGTCACTACCACTCTCCACTCAGCGCCCACACCCGCCTGTGGTGGCTGCTCCTCACACGCTTGATCGATCAGCTGCACCACCGCACAAAGGGACCCAGCAGCCCCGTCGACAGCCGACAACCAAGTCGACTAGCCGCCGATGAAAACCAGGGACTGGGCAATCCGCCACCCCTTCACAATCGGCGGCGGCAGCGTAGGAGCTGCGTCCGCCTCTAGGCATTGGCGTTCTGGCTTTCTGTTGGTTCGTTACCCTTGAGCTCCCTCAGGTATGAGGGAAATGTTAGGCGGCTCCAGCCGCGTTGTAAATGTTTTTTAGCGGCCCCCGCCGCGAAGGAAATAGTTAGCGGCTCCGGCCGCAAAGGAAATGTTTTGGCGGCCACCGGCCGCTAAGGAAAAGCTTGTCGGCTCCGGCCGCGAGGAAAATGGTGTTTGCGGCACCGGCCGCGTTGTAGATATTTTAGCGGCTCCAGCTGTGGGGAAAATACTTGGCTGCTCCAGCCGTAAAAGAAATGTTTTTTGCGGCTCCGACCGCGAGGGATACTTGACGGATCCGGCCGCGTTGCAACGTTTGGCGGCTCCGGCCGAAAAAGGAGATGTCCAGCAGCACCCAGGGCCGGCCGCAAGGGAAGTGCAAGGCGGCTCCGGCTCCGGAAAGGGAAAAGTTTGGCACCTTCAGCTCCGGCGGCAATCAGAGTGACCAGTCCGTACGTCTTTGCTTCCAAGCGCCTCGTGAAAAACAAACGCCGTGTGCTCACAGGCAGCCGAGTTCTGCGGCCAGTCGGGAGGGCGGGAGGCAGCCGCAACTAAAGCGCCAACCCAGCCTTCCCAGAAAATGGCGTCCACCCGACCCTCGCACCAGCTCCAAATCGGCTGTGCGGGGCAGAATATCGGGTAAGGACGGTGTCAGAGTGCCTAATAATTCTACTCTTGGCAAACACACAGTGCAAATAAGCAGTATTTAAAATAAGCAATGAGCGAGGAGGTCGCTGTAAAAAGTGCAAATATTAATAATTAAGCAGCAGAGAAATAATACAACTCCTGAATAGCTCGCAGCCCCTGGAAACGCTACAGGGGAGAACCAAACAACCACATAATTGATCTGAGTGGCTGCGAGAGCGACCGGGTCTAAATAGACTGGGAGGGCAGGAGGCAGCCGCAACTAGAGCGCCAACCCAGCCTTCCCGGAAAATGGCGTCCACCCGACCCTCGCACCAGCTCCAAATCGGCTGTGCGGGGCAGAATATCGGGTAAGGAAGGTGTCAGAGTGCCTAATAATTCTAGTCTTGGCAAACACACAGTGCAAATAAGCAGTATTTCAAATAAGCAATGAGCGAGGAGGTCGCTGTAAAAAGTGCAAATATTAAAAATTAAATAGCAGAGAAATAATACAACTCCTGAATAGCTCGCAGCCCCTGGAAACGCTACAGGGGAGAACCAAACAACCACACAATTGATCTGAGTGGCTGCGAGAGCGACCGGGTCTATATAGACTGGGAGGGCGGGAGGCAGCCGCAACTAGAGCGCCAACCCAGCCTTCCCGGAAAATGGCGTCCTCCCGACCATCGCACCAGCTCCAAATCGGCTGTGCGGGGCAGAATATCGGGTAAGGACGGTGTCAGAGTGCCTAATAATTCTAGTCTTGGCAAACACACAGTGCAAATAAGCAGTATTTAAAATAAGCAATGAGCGAGGAGGTCGCTGTAAAAAGTGCAAATATTAAAAATTAAGCAGCAGAGAAATAATACAACTCCTGAATAGCTCGCAGCACCTGGAAACGCCACAGGGGAGAACCAAACAACCACACAATTGATCTGAGTGGCTGCGAGAGCGACCGGGTCTAAATAAACTGGGAGGGCGGGAGGCAGCCGCAACTAGAGCGCCAACCCAGCCTTCCCGGAAAATGGCGTCCACCCGACCCTCGCACCAGCTCCAAATCGGCTTTGCGGGGCAGAATATCGGGTAAGGAAGGTGTCAGAGTGCCTAATAATTCTAGTCTTGGCAAACACACAGTGCAAATAAGCAGTATTTAAAATAAGCAATGAGCGAGGAGGTCGCTGTAAAAAGTGCAAATATTAAAAATTAAGCAGCAGAGAAATAATACAACTCCTGAATAGCTCGCAGCCCCTGGAAACGCTACAGGGGAGAACCAAACAACCACACAATTGATCTGAGTGGCTGCGAGAGCGACCGGGTCTAAATAGACTGGGAGGGCGGGAGGCAGCCGCAACTAGAGCGCCAACCCAGCCTTCCCGGAAAATGGCGTCCACCCGACCCTCGCACCAGCTCCAAATCGGCTGTGCGGGGCAGAATATCGGGTAAGGCGTGGTACTCGAGAACAGGCCATTGACTTTATCGACACGATGAACAACAATGCATTTAATCTTGTTTTCACTTCTATCATCAGTAAAGAAAGGATTTGTTTTTTGGATGTGGAGGTTGTGGTCAACAACAACAAATTGGAGACTGTTCTTTACAGAAAACCGACAGCAGGGAATACAGTGCTGCACGCCAGAAGCCACCATCCGGCGCATTTGATACGCAGCATCCCCTATGGGGAGATGCTGCGTATCAGATGCATTTCCAGCACTGACACCCAATGTAAGCTAGCATAGGAGGCCAGAAAAAACGATTCTTGGCCAGGGGTTACACCAAGACAGGAATAGAACAGGCTATTCGTAAGGCTAACTTGATTCCGAGGAAAGAGGCTCTGATTTATAAGAAATCCCAGGCAGTGAAACCCATTGATACTAAACAACCAGTTAGACTCATTCTGACGTACAGCAGACAGCACCAAGCCCTGCGTAAAATTCTTAATAAGAACTGGAACTTGGTTCGCAATAACCCGGTCATTGGCAGTTTGATGTCAGCCAAGCCTGATATTTACTTTAGGAAAGCACGCTCTATGAGCGATGCGCTGGTGAAATCCAGTCCAGAGGTAATAACCAGTACTACCTGGTTACAGACGAGTAAGGGTTTCAGGAAGTGTTCCTTATGTAAGGCTTGTAAACACGGGTGAGTCGGACAGAATATATCACACCTTTTTCTGATATCCCCGCATGATCCACAAACAGCTGACGTGCAAGACTGAGTTCGCGGTGTATGTGCTGGAGTGTCCGTGTGGCCTGCAATATGTTGGGAGTACCAAGTTGCAGGTTCACAAACGGATACTCCAGCACATCAGGGCCATCCACACCAGTGACGTCGCTTACCCAGTCGCACAACACTTTAAGGATTGTCATGGTAACAACAGTCAGCTACTGAAGTATTTTGTGATTGACGCAGTTCCTCCCCTGAGAAGGGGTGGGAATCGTGAAGCTATCTTACAAGCTCTGGAAACAAGATATATTGTGGATCTCGATTGCAAGGCTACTCTAGGCCTTAATGCTAGCAAGGATTTTTATACCTGTCTTTAATCTCCATGTCATAGTGCCTTGGTAGCACCTTTGCAAATCGAATATCTAATAATGTGTTTCAACATAACTTCCCCATTACTGTAAATTCTTGACTAGCTGAAGTTTGCAGGTGTTTGCCTCCTTCTTTGCACAGTGCAGTGGTTTTTAACATATAAAATCTGTTTTTAATGATTTTTTAATATAAAAGTTAGGTCTTTTATATTATCTTTTTTGCACTGTTTTTGCACACTTCTTTGCACATTTGTTACTTGTTGTTTACATTAACAGAGCCACATGGTTGTTCGTGTTTACATCTATGGATCATGTATGTTGATTTAGATTTCACCTACTTGGGTCATATTGTCCTAGGGCTATGCCTTAGTTTCTAATCAACTTAATCCATTTTACACGAACTTGTTCGATATGAATTTATTCATTGATATTTTTAATACGTTTTATAACACTTTTTAGAGGACGGTTATTTTTTCTGTCTTTTATGCAAACGTATTCTTTATATACTATTTATACCATAATTTATGGGGTTTTTTACATTGTTTTTAAACCCATATGTAATATATTGTCTATTTTCATTCATGTTGGTAACTGTGATAACCAATCAGGTAACAGTTTTCATTGCACATTGCACTTTAAAAATTGACTGCTCCACCATTAGCGTCATGTGATCAAGGCCTCTGGGCAGGCCGAAACGTTATGCTGGCAGGTCGCTACAAAATGGAATAAAACAATTTTCACCTGCAATTTTGGGTCGGCTCTCGATTCCTTCTCCGGTGGCGTCCTTTTGCATGGGGGATTGCTGGAGGTTTGGGTTTGAGTCAGTCGTGTATATATATATATATATATATATATATATATATATATATATACATATATATATATATATATATATTGCCACAGCTTCTTCTTCCTACATTCAGTAGATCAAAGGACACGGCACAGCAACAGATGATTTTCAGCGTTCTTTATTTACACACCAGTGCAAAAAGTAACGTGCATCAAATGGACGGTCTACGCGTTTCGGCTCCTGCCTTCCACTGGACCATAGAGTCCCTAGGTCTAGACCTTACTTATATAGTGTAAACAATGTGAGTACCCTCTACCATTTCCATGGTCATCTAGACCAACCCACCCAGCAAGGTGAGCACATGGCCAGTACATATTTAAAGGTATATACATTGATATGTACAATTAACGTAAAGTACCATAACCAAAATCTATGACCATACATTCAAAATAAAGTATTTTACCTAGTTTCATGGTCTATTTAACAGATCAATGTAAAAGATATTAATGTGAAGTACCAATTGTCATACAGAACCGACAATTTCTAAATAAAGCATTTACAGAAGATGATTATTTACATTTAGATCCATCTAATCATTGTCATGGTATTATGCTATATTTTTCCATGTAGAGATATTAATTCAAGGATTATATTAATTCAAGGTAAATGATGATTATAAATTTTTAGACAAACAGTCAGTTCATAAAGTTTTACGAAAAAAGAACCAAAATTTATGAAATTCAGTGATTGCTGCAATGATCTAAATAAAGTATCATATAACCACAGGAATAAGTTTCGATAGCATAAAATGTCATTATCCAGGTATTACACAACCTATCGTATATAGTTTTATGCACTATTTCAACAATTCTTCCTATGCAGACAACCACATAATTTATGTGAAGTACTGTATTCTTATCCTATGCTCTTTCAAACTTCCTACTGTTATTCAACTATAAATCATCTTGCCCTACATTTTTTATCTTTTAGTGAGAAGATTCTATGGGATCTAGGTAATTAGTCGGTTCTGGTTCAGAGCAATTATTCAAAACATGTACGGATTCCAGTATCAGAGGGACGGCACTCCCACAATTCATAGAGTCCCACATTTAGAAATCAAGGTCTCATTGAAATGTCTTTGTGTCAATTTCACAAATGTACATACAGTTCGGCATCCAAATTATGACCAAACGGTGCCTCAGTTCCCATGCTTAGTATCATTCTCGATTCTAAACGTCTCAATTGTTGTAATTGATCACCACCTCGTTCTGGGAGTTTACACAGTTTTATTCCCGAGTATTTCAAAAGACTGGTGTCGCTCTGGTGGTATTGGGCAAAATGTGTGGCCATTGGGTAACACGGGTCCTTGTTTTTTATCGCCCGTAGGTGTTGTAGTATTCTCAACTTTAGCTTGTTTATAGTGCTCCCAATGTAGTACTTGCCACAAGGGCATTGAAGCCTATAAACTACACATTTGGATTCGCATGTGATATGGTCATATATGGTTTCTTTTCTGCCATTCTGTAGTAGGTAGTATTTGATATTCACCCCATGTTCACAGGCCTTACACTTATGGCATTTCCAGAAGCCAGGTGTTGTTAGCCATCTCTGTTTTTTCTCCTCCTGCAATACCAGATGACTTTGTGTTAGTATGTCTCTCAAGGAGGAGGTTTTTCTGTATGTTATACTGGGATTTTTTGTCAAGCTCTCACTCAAAGTTTTATCCAGACGGAGAATTTGCCAATGTTTTTTGTAGGCTTTTCTCATTTGTGAGTTTTGATTATCATAGTCAACTATTAGTCTGGTTGTCTCGCTGCTCTGATCTATTTCTTGTTCTTGATCTCTCTTAAGTTTCTTATTTTTTGGGGATAATAGTTCTTCTCTTTTCTTCAGATGCATCCGGCTTTTTGCAGTGGTAATCACTTCCATCGGGTATCCTCTTTCAAGGAATCTGGAACCCATATTCTCTATTTCTTCATTCAAATCATTTTCCTCGGAGCAGTTTCTTTTTGCCCTTAACATTTGGCCATAAGGGATGCTCCACTTCAATCTTGTTGGGTGTCCACTGTTAGCATGTAAGATGCTATTGCATGCTGTTGGTTTTCTGTGGATTTTTGAACAAAGTCTATTATTCTTGAGAAAGATTTCCACATCGAGGAATATTAAAGAATGGGAGCTGATTGTAGATGTGAAGTTTAGACTGAATCGATTGTGGTTTAGGGATTCAGTAAGAGCTTTTAATGAGTTCTCATCCCCGTCCCAAATGACGAACAAGTCGTCTATAAAACGACACCAAAGTTTGATTTTTGGCCCATCCGGATTTTCATGGTCTCTCTTAAGCACCTCACTTTCCCATGCGCCCATCAAAATGTTTGCATAAGTGGGTGCAAATGATGTCCCCATTGCTGTCCCCTGCTTCTGGAGATACGTCTCCCCCAGAAACAGAAATGCATTGTGGGTCAGGCAGTATTTGAGCATATCCAATAACATTTGTGAGTGTTCTAGAAAATTTACAGATCGTGCCCTGAGGGCTTCTTTTACAGCCTCAATACCATCCTCATGGCGTATTGAGGTGTAAAGAGAAGTGACATCGATTGTTGCCATTTGATAGGTTGACTTCCATTCACAAGTGGATATTCTCTGCAGAAAATCCATTGTATCCCTTAAGAATGAAGGTAAGTTGGTCACATAGTTCATCAAAAATATATCTATGAATCTAGAGGTGGATTCCAAAAGGGACCCTATTGAGCTCACAATGGGTCTCCCTGGTGGATGGTCTAGTGACTTATGGATTTTTGGTAGGAAATATATGGTTGCCATGATCGGGTTGTTGGTTTTTAGGTAGTTATACTCATCAAAATCCAATAGACCCCTATCCTTCCAGGTTAACAACATTGAATGATATTCATGTGTCCACACTTCCATCGGATTTATGGTCAATTTTTCGTAATGTTCCTGGATAAGAAGTTGTCGATTTGCCTCCTCAATATAGTCTTTGACATTTTGGATAACGAGGTTGCCCCCCTTATCAGAGGATTTTATAATTATGGACGCATCGTTCTTTAAGTCCATCATTGCCTTTTGTTCTTCCAAAGAAAGATTTTGTCTTTTAGTTTGTCCATTTTTTGTGGTTTTATCTGAGATTTTCATTATTTCCTCAACCATAAGCTCTTGAAATAGGTCGACTTTATTGCCAGGTGGTAATTGTGGACAAAATTTAGAATTCCTTTTTAGACCACTGTTTCCACTCATGTTAGTAGGTACACCAATGCTTTCACAATAATTAATTTCCATTTCCGATGTAATTGTATTGTCTTCTTGGCTATAGGAGGGGGTTTCTTTAATTGATGTCAAGGTTATCATAGCTGTTAAATCCTTCCGTGTAACTGTTGATAACATTTTTATTTTCGGTGCACACGCTTTTTTGATAATCCGATTTCTTTCAGCAAAGTGTTTCTTTAGTTTCACCTTCCTGCAGAATTTATAGAGGTCAATGCGTGCGTTAGGTACATTCATAGTCTTTGTCGGGCAAAAGGAGAGACCTTTATTTAAAAGTTTTAAATGAGTGTCCGAGAGTTGCTTATTCGATAGATTTACCACTACGTTGGGTGTGGACATTTGTTTCTTAGTTTTTATTTTTGCCTTCCTTTGCCTCGCTTTACTTTTACTTCTTTTGCCACCCCTTCTGGTTTTTGGTTTGTCGGGGGTTTCTTTGGTGGACGTTGTTCCCTTCCCCACGCATTGGATCTTCCTCTTCCTCTTTGTCGCGTTATCATGTGTGCTAACTTGATCTCCCCCTGAAAATCCAATGGGGTTGTATTTTGTTCTCCTTCAACTGAATTTACTTCGGAGCTGTCTACTTCTTCAGTGGGATCAGTGGTTCTATCCATGCTTTTATCCATGGCCACATGGCTCCTTAAGGTGTCATATTTTCTTGCAAAGGTGTAAATTCGGCCATTCATATAATCCAACCTGTTTCTCATGAACTTATTGGCCTTCCTTGTCTCTACCTCCAACTCATGCTTTGCTACCTTCTTTTCAATATTTTCTAATGCTTCCTTGCTCTCTTCAGATGTGGGGATGTCTGCGAGTTCTGCTTCTAGAGCCACTATCATGCTCAGAATTTTCTCAAGTTTTCTCTCCGCATGGATGATAAGGGTTCTCATTAGTTTATATGAACATTCGTTTGTGTCAGTCTGCCATAATTTTATCAGATCGGTATCCAGGTCATTCAAGGTCGGCATGATCAAGATCCTCAAACCTCGAGGAACTCTTTTAAATTCAATATATTTTTCTAGTGATGTCTTCTCCCACCACTTATTTATTTCCTGGATTCGTAAGTTCTGTAGTTCTCTTACAATATTGGCAAATGTTCTCTCCTTGTTTTTCTCTCCCCCATCCCTCTTAGCGTCTGAGGCTACTGTTGGTGAGTTGTCATCATTCAGAAGCTCGCTTGCCCTCTGCTGGCGATTTCTTGTTTTGTCTGCCATGTGTTCACTTCTGCTGGGTTGGGTTATTAATTGTTTCTTCTTGACACACTGTTGCTGTTTGCTTGGTGTTTTGTATGTTCGTTTTTAAATTGGAGTAACCAACTCCTTTGATCCCAAAGGTTGGTTGGATCCAATTGCACGCTTCTGTTGCTTCCTGTGAGATGCCTTGTGCTCCCACGGTGATTCCAAAAATGCTGCGCTACCCCTTTAAGGATATTCTAAACTCGTCGATCTCTCCGATGACGTGGTGCCTCAGTTTCCTCGCAGGGTGAATCGTTAACGCTCTCCCTTTCACTTGGGATTATTGTCAGGCTGTACGCTTACAAAACTGGTGAGTGCTGTTGCGTGTATTCACAGATCCATTCTGGTGATTTTGTTCTCACACGTCAGACTGCCACACTACACCAGGGCTTCCTTTGCCAGAGCTCGTTGAGCCGAAGGGCGAATGCCTCTCACCCCACCCGAACGCAGCCTCCGCCGCGCTACAAAGTCAGGCAATATCGTCAAACACCACGACGAATCACTCACCCCAGCGTCGGTCGCCTTTTTCCGTACTATCCCGTCAATGTTTCTTCCGCTGTAAATCTCTCCGCAGCGGTTCTTCACGAGCCACCTGGCTCCGCAGCAGAGGCGTCGGCCGTTTACTACCAATTGCAATCAGCTGGATTCCGATCTGCCGGATCGGTCACGGCCGCTTCACCTCGTCTTGGAGTGCCTGTGTTGCGCGTTCCAGCTCACGCGCTCAATCTTGCCACAGCTTCTTCTTCCTACATTCAGTAGATCAAAGGACAGGGCACAGCAACAGATGATTTTCAGCGTTCTTTATTTACACACCAGTGCAAAAAGTAACGTGCATCAAATGGACGGTCTACGCGTTTCGGCTCCTGCCTTCCACTGGACCATAGAGTCCCTAGGTCTAGACCTTACTTATATAGTGTAAACAATGTGAGTACCCTCTACCATTTCCATGGTCATCTAGACCAACCCACCCAGCAAGGTGAGCACATGGCCAGTACATATTTAAAGGTATATACATTGATATGTACAATTAACGTAAAGTACCATAACCAAAATCTATGACCATACATTCAAAATAAAGTATTTTACCTAGTTTCATGGTCTATTTAACAGATCAATGTAAAAGATATTAATGTGAAGTACCAATTGTCATACAGAACCGACAATTTCTAAATAAAGTATTTACAGAAGATGATTATTTACATTTAGATCCATCTAATCATTGTCATGGTATTATGCTATATTTTTCCATGTAGAGATATTAATTCAAGGATTATATTAATTCAAGGTAAATGATGATTATAAATTTTTAGACAAACAGTCAGTTCATAAAGTTTTACGAAAAAAGAACCAAAATTTATGAAATTCAGTGATTGCTGCAATGATCTAAATAAAGTATCATATAACCACAGGAATAAGTTTCGATAGCATAAAATGTCATTATCCAGGTATTACACAACCTATCGTATATAGTTTTATGCACTATTTCAACAATTCTTCCTATGCAGACAACCACATAATTTATGTGAAGTACTGTATTCTTATCCTATGCTCTTTCAAACTTCCTACTGTTATTCAACTATAAATCATCTTGCCCTACATTTTTTATCTTTTAGTGAGAAGATTCTATGGGATCTAGGTAATTAGTCGGTTCTGGTTCAGAGCAATTATTCAAAACATGTACAGATTCCAGTATCAGAGGGACGGCACTCCCACAATTCATAGAGTCCCACATTTAGAAATCAAGGTCTCATTGAAATGTCTTTGTGTCAATTTCACAAATGTACATACAGTTCGGCATCCAAATTATGACCAAACGGTGCCTCAGTTCCCATGCTTAGTATCATTCTCGATTCTAAACGTCTCAATTGTTGTAATTGATCACCACCTCGTTCTGGGAGTTTACACAGTTTTATTCCCGAGTATTTCAAAAGACTGGTGTCGCTCTGGTGGTATTGGGCAAAATGTGTGGCCATTGGGTAACACGGGTCCTTGTTTTTTATCGCCCGTAGGTGTTGTAGTATTCTCAACTTTAGCTTGTGTATAGTGCTCCCAATGTAGTACTTGCCACAAGGGCATTGAAGCCTATAAACTACACATTTGGATTCGCATGTGATATGGTCATATATGGTTTCTTTTCTGCCATTCTGTAGTAGGTAGTATTTGATATTCACCCCATGTTCACAGGCCTTACACTTATGGCATTTCCAGAAGCCAGGTGTTGTTAGCCATCTCTGTTTTTTCTCCTCCTGCAATACCAGATGACTTTGTGTTAGTATGTCTCTCAAGGAGGAGGTTTTTCTGTATGTTATACTGGGATTTTTTGTCAAGCTCTCACTCAAAGTTTTATCCAGACGGAGAATTTGCCAATGTTTTTTGTAGGCTTTTCTCATTTGTGAGTTTTGATTATCATAGTCAACTATTAGTCTGGTTGTCTCGCTGCTCTGATCTATTTCTTGTTCTTGATCTCTCTTAAGTTTCTTATTTTTTGGGGATAATAGTTCTTCTCTTTTCTTCAGATGCATCCGGCTTTTTGCAGTGGTAATCACTTCCATCGGGTATCCTCTTTCAAGGAATCTGGAACCCATATTCTCTATTTCTTCATTCAAATCATTTTCCTCGGAGCAGTTTCTTTTTGCCCTTAACATTTGGCCATAAGGGATGCTCCACTTCAATCTTGTTGGGTGTCCACTGTTAGCATGTAAGATGCTATTGCATGCTGTTGGTTTTCTGTGGATTTTTGAACAAAGTCTATTATTCTTGACAAAGATTTCCACATCGAGGAATATTAAAGAATGGGAGCTGATTGTACATGTGAAGTTTAGACTGAATCGATTGTGGTTTAGGGATTCAGTAAGAGCTTTTAATGAGTTCTCATCCCCGTCCCAAATGACGAACAAGTCGTCTATAAAACGACACCAAAGTTTGATTTTTGGCCCATCCGGATTTTCATGGTCTCTCTTAAGCACCTCACTTTCCCATGCGCCCATCAAAATGTTTGCATAAGTGGGTGCAAATGATGTCCCCATTGCTGTCCCCTGCTTCTGGAGATACGTCTCCCCCAGAAACAGAAATGCATTGTGGGTCAGGCAGTATTTGAGCATATCCAATAACATTTGTGAGTGTTCTAGAAAATTTACAGATCGTGCCCTGAGGGCTTCTTTTACAGCCTCAATACCATCCTCATGGCGTATTGAGATGTAAAGAGAAGTGACATCGATTGTTGCCATTTGATAGGTTGACTTCCATTCACATGTGGATATTCTCTGCAGAAAATCCATTGTATCCCTTAAGAATGAAGGTAAGTTGGTCACATAGTTCATCAAAAATATATCTATGAATCTAGAGGTGGATTCCAAAAGGGACCCTATTGAGCTCACAATGGGTCTCCCTGGTGGATGGTCTAGTGACTTATGGATTTTTGGTAGGAAATATATGGTTGCCATGATCGGGTTGTTGGTTTTTAGGTAGTTATACTCATCAAAATCCAATAGACCCCTATCCTTCCAGGTTAACAACATTGAATGATATTCATGTGTCCACACTTCCATCGGATTTATGGTCAATTTTTCGTAATGTTCCTGGATAAGAAGTTGTCGATTTGCCTCCTCAATATAGTCTTTGACATTTTGGATAACGAGGTTGCCCCCCTTATCAGAGGATTTTATAATTATGGACGCATCGTTCTTTAAGTCCATCATTGCCTTTTGTTCTTCCAAAGAAAGAATTTGTCTTTTAGTTTGTCCATTTTTTGTGGTTTTATCTGAGATTTTCATTATTTCCTCAACCATAAGCTCTTGAAATAGGTCGACTTTATTGCCAGGTGGTAATTGTGGACAAAATTTAGAATTCCTTTTTAGACCACTGTTTCCACTCATGTTAGTAGGTACACCAATGCTTTCACAATAATTAATTTCCATTTCCGATGTAATTGTATTGTCCTCTTGGCTATAGGAGGGGGTTTCTTTAATTGATGTCAAGGTTATCATAGCTGTTAAATCCTTCCGTGTAACTGTTGATAACATTTTTATTTTCGGTGCACACGCTTTTTTGATAATCCGATTTCTTTCAGCAAAGTGTTTCTTTAGTTTCACCTTCCTGCAGAATTTATAGAGGTCAATGCGTGCGTTAGGTACATTCATAGTCTTTGTCGGGCAAAAGGAGAGACCTTTATTTAAAAGTTTTAAATGAGTGTCCGAGAGTTGCTTATTCGATAGATTTACCACTGCGTTGGGTGTGGACATTTGTTTCTTAGTTTTTATTTTTGCCTTCCTTTGCCTCGCTTTACTTTTACTTCTTTTGCCACCCCTTCTGGTTTTTGGTTTGTCGGGGGTTTCTTTGGTGGACGTTGTTCCCTTCCCCACGCATTGGATCTTCCTCTTCCTCTTTGTCGCGTTATCATGTGTGCTAACTTGATCTCCCCCTGAAAATCCAATGGGGTTGTATTTTGTTCTCCTTCAACTGAATTTACTTCGGAGCTGTCTACTTCTTCAGTGGGATCAGTGGTTCTATCCATGCTTTTATCCATGGCCACATGGCTCCTTAAGGTGTCATATTTTCTTGCAAAGGTGTAAATTCGGCCATTCATATAATCCAACCTGTCTCTCATGAACTTATTGGCCTTCCTTGTCTCTACCTCCAACTCATGCTTTGCTACCTTCTTTTCAATATTTTCTAATGCTTCCTTGCTCTCTTCAGATGTGGGGATGTCTGCGAGTTCTGCTTCTAGAGCCACTATCATGCTCAGAATTTTCTCAAGTTTTCTCTCCGCATGGATGATAAGGGTTCTCATTAGTTTATATGAACATTCGTTTGTGTCAGTCTGCCATAATTTTATCAGATCGGTATCCAGGTCATTCAAGGTCGGCATGATCAAGATCCTCAAACCTCGAGGAACTCTTTTAAATTCAATATATTTTTCTAGTGATGTCTTCTCCCACCACTTATTTATTTCCTGGATTCGTAAGTTCTGTAGTTCTCTTACAATATTGGCAAATGTTCTCTCCTTGTTTTTCTCTCCCCCATCCCTCTTAGCGTCTGAGGCTACTGTTGGTGAGTTGTCATCATTCAGAAGCTCGCTTGCCCTCTGCTGGCGATTTCTTGTTTTGTCTGCCATGTGTTCACTTCTGCTGGGTTGGGTTATTAATTGTTTCTTCTTGACACACTGTTGCTGTTTGCTTGGTGTTTTGTATGTTCGTTTTTAAATTGGAGTAACCAACTCCTTTGATCCCAAAGGTTGGTTGGATCCAATTGCACGCTTCTGTTGCTTCCTGTGAGATGCCTTGTGCTCCCACGGTGATTCCAAAAATGCTGCGCTACCCCTTTAAGGATATTCTAAACTCGTCGATCTCTCCGATGACGTGGTGCCTCAGTTTCCTCGCAGGGTGAATCGTTAACGCTCTCCCTTTCACTTGGGATTATTGCCAGGCTGTACGCTTACAAAACTGGTGAGTGCTGTTGCGTGTATTCACAGATCCATTCTGGTGATTTTGTTCTCACACGTCAGACTGCCACACTACACCAGGGCTTCCTTTGCCAGAGCTCGTTGAGCCGAAGGCCGAATGCCTCTCACCCCACCCGAACGCAGCCTCCGCCGCGCTACAAAGTCAGGCAATATCGTCAAACACCACGACGAATCACTCACCCCAGCGTCGGTCGCCTTTTTCCGTACTATCCCGTCAATGTTTCTTCCGCTGTAAATCTCTCCGCAGCGGTTCTTCACGAGCCACCTGGCTCCG
This sequence comes from Lissotriton helveticus, assembly GCF_964261635.1. Taxonomy (NCBI): domain Eukaryota; kingdom Metazoa; phylum Chordata; class Amphibia; order Caudata; family Salamandridae; genus Lissotriton; species Lissotriton helveticus. The sequence goes on along the minus strand of NC_136069.1, from coordinate 400,735,639 downwards.
CAGCAGAGGCGTCGGCCGTTTACTACCAATTGCAATCAGCTGGATTCCGATCTGCCGGATCGGTCACGGCCGCTTCACCTCGTCTTGGAGTGCCTGTGTTGCGCGTTCCAGCTCACGCGCTCAATCTTGCCACAGCTTCTTCTTCCTACATTCAGTAGATCAAAGGACACGGCACAGCAACAGATGATTTTCAGCGTTCTTTATTTACACACCAGTGCAAAAAGTAACGTGCATCAAATGGACGGTCTACGCGTTTCGGCTCCTGCCTTCCACTGGACCATAGAGTCCCTAGGTCTAGACCTTACTTATATAGTGTAAACAATGTGAGTACCCTCTACCATTTCCATGGTCATCTAGACCAACCCACCCAGCAAGGTGAGCACATGGCCAGTACATATTTAAAGGTATATACATTGATATGTACAATTAACGTAAAGTACCATAACCAAAATCTATGACCATACATTCAAAATAAAGTATTTTACCTAGTTTCATGGTCTATTTAACAGATCAATGTAAAAGATATTAATGTGAAGTACCAATTGTCATACAGAACCGACAATTTCTAAATAAAGTATTTACAGAAGATGATTATTTACATTTAGATCCATCTAATCATTGTCATGGTATTATGCTATATTTTTCCATGTAGAGATATTAATTCAAGGATTATATTAATTCAAGGTAAATGATGATTATAAATTTTTAGACAAACAGTCAGTTCATAAAGTTTTACGAAAAAAGAACCAAAATTTATGAAATTCAGTGATTGCTGCAATGATATAACCACAGGAATAAGTTTCGATAGCATAAAATGTCATTATCCAGGTATTACACAACCTATCGTATATAGTTTTATGCACTATTTCAACAATTCTTCCTATGCAGACAACCACATAATTTATGTGAAGTACTGTATTCTTATCCTATGCTCTTTCAAACTTCCTACTGTTATTCAACTATAAATCATCTTGCCCTACATTTTTTATCTTTTAGTGAGAAGATTCTATGGGATCTAGGTAATTAGTCGGTTCTGGTTCAGAGCAATTATTCAAAACATGTACAGATTCCAGTATCAGAGGGACGGCACTCCCACAATTCATAGAGTCCCACATTTAGAAATCAAGGTCTCATTGAAATGTCTTTGTGTCAATTTCACAAATGTACATACAGTTCGGCATCCAAATTATGACCAAACGGTGCCTCAGTTCCCATGCTTAGTATCATTCTCGATTCTAAACGTCTCAATTGTTGTAATTGATCACCACCTCGTTCTGGGAGTTTACACAGTTTTATTCCCGAGTATTTCAAAAGACTGGTGTCGCTCTGGTGGTATTGGGCAAAATGTGTGGCCATTGGGTAACACGGGTCCTTGTTTTTTATCGCCCGTAGGTGTTGTAGTATTCTCAACTTTAGCTTGTTTATAGTGCTCCCAATGTAGTACTTGCCACAAGGGCATTGAAGCCTATAAACTACACATTTGGATTCGCATGTGATATGGTCATATATGGTTTCTTTTCTGCCATTCTGTAGTAGGTAGTATTTGATATTCACCCCATGTTCACAGGCCTTACACTTATGGCATTTCCAGAAGCCAGGTGTTGTTAGCCATCTCTGTTTTTTCTCCTCCTGCAATACCAGATGACTTTGTGTTAGTATGTCTCTCAAGGAGGAGGTTTTTCTGTATGTTATACTGGGATTTTTTGTCAAGCTCTCACTCAAAGTTTTATCCAGACGGAGAATTTGCCAATGTTTTTTGTAGGCTTTTCTCATTTGTGAGTTTTGATTATCATAGTCAACTATTCGTCTGGTTGTCTCGCTGCTCTGATCTATTTCTTGTTCTTGATCTCTCTTAAGTTTCTTATTTTTTGGGGATAATAGTTCTTCTCTTTTCTTCAGATGCATCCGGCTTTTTGCAGTGGTAATCACTTCCATCGGGTATCCTCTTTCAAGGAATCTGGAACCCATATTCTCTATTTCTTCATTCAAATCATTTTCCTCGGAGCAGTTTCTTTTTGCCCTTAACATTTGGCCATAAGGGATGCTCCACTTCAATCTTGTTGGGTGTCCACTGTTAGCATGTAAGATGCTATTGCATGCTGTTGGTTTTCTGTGGATTTTTGAACAAAGTCTATTATTCTTGACAAAGATTTCCACATCGAGGAATATTAAAGAATGGGAGCTGATTGTAGATGTGAAGTTTAGACTGAATCGATTGTGGTTTAGGGATTCAGTAAGAGCTTTTAATGAGTTCTCATCCCCGTCCCAAATGACGAACAAGTCGTCTATAAAACGACACCAAAGTTTGATTTTTGGCCCATCCGGATTTTCATGGTCTCTCTTAAGCACCTCACTTTCCCATGCGCCCATCAAAATGTTTGCATAAGTGGGTGCAAATGATGTCCCCATTGCTGTCCCCTGCTTCTGGAGATACGTCTCCCCCAGAAACAGAAATGCATTGTGGGTCAGGCAGTATTTGAGCATATCCAATAACATTTGTGAGTGTTCTAGAAAATTTACAGATCGTGCCCTGAGGGCTTCTTTTACAGCCTCAATACCATCCTCATGGCGTATTGAGGTGTAAAGAGAAGTGACATCGATTGTTGCCATTTGATAGGTTGACTTCCATTCACATGTGGATATTCTCTGCAGAAAATCCATTGTATCCCTTAAGAATGAAGGTAAGTTGGTCACATAGTTCATCAAAAATATATCTATGAATCTAGAGGTGGATTCCAAAAGGGACCCTATTGAGCTCACAATGGGTCTCCCTGGTGGATGGTCTAGTGACTTATGGATTTTTGGTAGGAAATATATGGTTGCCATGATCGGGTTGTTGGTTTTTAGGTAGTTATACTCATCAAAATCCAATAGACCCCTATCCTTCCAGGTTAACAACATTGAATGATATTCATGTGTCCACACTTCCATCGGATTTATGGTCAATTTTTCGTAATGTTCCTGGATAAGAAGTTGTCGATTTGCCTCCTCAATATAGTCTTTGACATTTTGGATAACGAGGTTGCCCCCCTTATCAGAGGATTTTATAATTATGGACGCATCGTTCTTTAAGTCCATCATTGCCTTTTGTTCTTCCAAAGAAAGATTTTGTCTTTTAGTTTGTCCATTTTTTGTGGTTTTATCTGAGATTTTCATTATTTCCTCAACCATAAGCTCTTGAAATAGGTCGACTTTATTGCCAGGTGGTAATTGTGGACAAAATTTAGAATTCCTTTTTAGACCACTGTTTCCACTCATGTTAGTAGGTACACCAATGCTTTCACAATAATTAATTTCCATTTCCGATGTAATTGTATTGTCCTCTTGGCTATAGGAGGGGGTTTCTTTAATTGATGTCAAGGTTATCATAGCTGTTAAATCCTTCCGTGTAACTGTTGATAACATTTTTATTTTCGGTGCACACGCTTTTTTGATAATCCGATTTCTTTCAGCAAAGTGTTTCTTTAGTTTCACCTTCCTGCAGAATTTATAGAGGTCAATGCGTGCGTTAGGTACATTCATAGTCTTTGTCGGGCAAAAGGAGAGACCTTTATTTAAAAGTTTTAAATGAGTGTCCGAGAGTTGCTTATTCGATAGATTTACCACTGCGTTGGGTGTGGACATTTGTTTCTTAGTTTTTATTTTTGCCTTCCTTTGCCTCGCTTTACTTTTACTTCTTTTGCCACCCCTTCTGGTTTTTGGTTTGTCGGGGGTTTCTTTGGTGGACGTTGTTCCCTTCCCCACGCATTGGATCTTCCTCTTCCTCTTTGTCGCGTTATCATGTGTGCTAACTTGATCTCCCCCTGAAAATCCAATGGGGTTGTATTTTGTTCTCCTTCAACTGAATTTACTTCGGAGCTGTCTACTTCTTCAGTGGGATCAGTGGTTCTATCCATGCTTTTATCCATGGCCACATGGCTCCTTAAGGTGTCATATTTTCTTGCAAAGGTGTAAATTCGGCCATTCATATAATCCAACCTGTCTCTCATGAACTTATTGGCCTTCCTTGTCTCTACCTCCAACTCATGCTTTGCTACCTTCTTTTCAATATTTTCTAATGCTTCCTTGCTCTCTTCAGATGTGGGGATGTCTGCGAGTTCTGCTTCTAGAGCCACTATCATGCTCAGAATTTTCTCAAGTTTTCTCTCCGCATGGATGATAAGGGTTCTCATTAGTTTATATGAACATTCGTTTGTGTCAGTCTGCCATAATTTTATCAGATCGGTATCCAGGTCATTCAAGGTCGGCATGATCAAGATCCTCAAACCTCGAGGAACTCTTTTAAATTCAATATATTTTTCTAGTGATGTCTTCTCCCACCACTTATTTATTTCCTGGATTCGTAAGTTCTGTAGTTCTCTTACAATATTGGCAAATGTTCTCTCCTTGTTTTTCTCTCCCCCATCCCTCTTAGCGTCTGAGGCTACTGTTGGTGAGTTGTCATCATTCAGAAGCTCGCTTGCCCTCTGCTGGCGATTTCTTGTTTTGTCTGCCATGTGTTCACTTCTGCTGGGTTGGGTTATTAATTGTTTCTTCTTGACACACTGTTGCTGTTTGCTTGGTGTTTTGTATGTTCGTTTTTAAATTGGAGTAACCAACTCCTTTGATCCCAAAGGTTGGTTGGATCCAATTGCACGCTTCTGTTGCTTCCTGTGAGATGCCTTGTGCTCCCACGGTGATTCCAAAAATGCTGCGCTACCCCTTTAAGGATATTCTAAACTCGTCGATCTCTCCGATGACGTGGTGCCTCAGTTTCCTCGCAGGGTGAATCGTTAACGCTCTCCCTTTCACTTGGGATTATTGCCAGGCTGTACGCTTACAAAACTGGTGAGTGCTGTTGCGTGTATTCACAGATCCATACTGGTGATTTTGTTCTCACACGTCAGACTGCCACACTACACCAGGGCTTCCTTTGCCAGAGCTCGTTGAGCCGAAGGCCGAATGCCTCTCACCCCACCCGAACGCAGCCTCCGCCGCGCTACAAAGTCAGGCAATATCGTCAAACACCACGACGAATCACTCACCCCAGCGTCGGTCGCCTTTTTCCGTACTATCCCGTCAATGTTTCTTCCGCTGTAAATCTCTCCGCAGCGGTTCTTCACGAGCCACCTGGCTCCGCAGCAGAGGCGTCGGCCGTTTACTACCAATTGCAATCAGCTGGATTCCGATCTGCCGGATCGGTCACGGCCGCTTCACCTCGTCTTGGAGTGCCTGTGTTGCGCGTTCCAGCTCACGCGCTCAATCTTGCCACAGCTTCTTCTTCCTACATTCAGTAGATCAAAGGACACGGCACAGCAACAGATGATTTTCAGCGTTCTTTATTTACACACCAGTGCAAAAAGTAACGTGCATCAAATGGACGGTCTACGCGTTTCGGCTCCTGCCTTCCACTGGACCATAGAGTCCCTAGGTCTAGACCTTACTTATATAGTGTAAACAATGTGAGTACCCTCTACCATTTCCATGGTCATCTAGACCAACCCACCCAGCAAGGTGAGCACATGGCCAGTACATATTTAAAGGTATATACATTGATATGTACAATTAACGTAAAGTACCATAACCAAAATCTATGACCATACATTCAAAATAAAGTATTTTACCTAGTTTCATGGTCTATTTAACAGATCAATGTAAAAGATATTAATGTGAAGTACCAATTGTCATACAGAACCGACAATTTCTAAATAAAGTATTTACAGAAGATGAGTATTTACATTTAGATCCATCTAATCATTGTCATGGTATTATGCTATATTTTTCCATGTAGAGATATTAATTCAAGGATTATATTAATTCAAGGTAAATGATGATTATACATTTTTAGACAAACAGTCAGTTCATAAAGCTTTACGAAAAAAGAACCAAAATTTATGAAATTCAGTGATTGCTGCAATGATCTAAATAAAGTATCATATAACCACAGGAATAAGTTTCGATAGCATAAAATGTCATTATCCAGGTATTACACAACCTATCGTATATAGTTTTATGCACTATTTCAACAATTCTTCCTATGCAGACAACCACATAATTTATGTGAAGTACTGTATTCTTATCCTATGCTCTTTCAAACTTCCTACTGTTATTCAACTATAAATCATCTTGCCCTACATTTTTTATCTTTTAGTGAGAAGATTCTATGGGATCTAGGTAATTAGTCGGTTCTGGTTCAGAGCAATTATTCAAAACATGTACAGATTCCAGTATCAGAGGGACGGCACTCCCACAATTCATAGAGTCCCACATTTAGAAATCAAGGTCTCATTGAAATGTCTTTGTGTCAATTTCACAAATGTACATACAGTTCGGCATCCAAATTATGACCAAACGGTGCCTCAGTTCCCATGCTTAGTATCATTCTCGATTCTAAACGTCTCAATTGTTGTAATTGATCACCACCTCGTTCTGGGAGTTTACACAGTTTTATTCCCGAGTATTTCAAAAGACTGGTGTCGCTCTGGTGGTATTGGGCAAAATGTGTGGCCATTGGGTAACACGGGTCCTTGTTTTTTATCGCCCGTAGGTGTTGTAGTATTCTCAACTTTAGCTTGTTTATAGTGCTCCCAATGTAGTACTTGCCACAAGGGCATTGAAGCCTATAAACTACACATTTGGATTCGCATGTGATATGGTCATATATGGTTTCTTTTCTGCCATTCTGTAGTAGGTAGTATTTGATATTCACCCCATGTTCACAGGCCTTACACTTATGGCATTTCCAGAAGCCAGGTGTTGTTAGCCATCTCTGTTTTTTCTCCTCCTGCAATACCAGATGACTTTGTGTTAGTATGTCTCTCAAGGAGGAGGTTTTTCTGTATGTTATACTGGGATTTTTTGTCAAGCTCTCACTCAAAGTTTTATCCAGACGGAGAATTTGCCAATGTTTTTTGTAGGCTTTTCTCATTTGTGAGTTTTGATTATCATAGTCAACTATTAGTCTGGTTGTCTCGCTGCTCTGATCTATTTCTTGTTCTTGATCTCTCTTAAGTTTCTTATTTTTTGGGGATAATAGTTCTTCTCTTTTCTTCAGATGCATCCGGCTTTTTGCAGTGGTAATCACTTCCATCGGGTATCCTCTTTCAAGGAATCTGGAACCCATATTCTCTATTTCTTCATTCAAATCATTTTCCTCGGAGCAGTTTCTTTTTGCCCTTAACATTTGGCCATAAGGGATGCTTCACTTCAATCTTGTTGGGTGTCCACTGTTAGCATGTAAGATGCTATTGCATGCTGTTGGTTTTCTGTGGATTTTTGAACAAAGTCTATTATTCTTGAGAAAGATTTCCACATCGAGGAATATTAAAGAATGGGAGCTGATTGTAGATGTGAAGTTTAGACTGAATCGATTGTGGTTTAGGGATTCAGTAGGAGCTTTTAATGAGTTCTCATCCCCGTCCCAAATGACGAACAAGTCGTCTATAAAACGACACCAAAGTTTGATTTTTGGCCCATCCGGATTTTCATGGTCTCTCTTAAGCACCTCACTTTCCCATGCGCCCATCAAAATGTTTGCATAAGTGGGTGCAAATGATGTCCCCATTGCTGTCCCCTGCTTCTGGAGATACGTCTCCCCCAGAAACAGAAATGCATTGTGGGTCAGGCAGTATTTGAGCATATCCAATAACATTTGTGAGTGTTCTAGAAAATTTACAGATCGTGCCCTGAGGGCTTCTTTTACAGCCTCAATACCATCCTCATGGCGTATTGAGGTGTAAAGAGAAGTGACATCGATTGTTGCCATTTGATAGGTTGACTTCCATTCACAAGTGGATATTCTCTGCAGAAAATCCATTGTATCCCTTAAGAATGAAGGTAAGTTGGTCACATAGTTCATCAAAAATATATCTATGAATCTAGAGGTGGATTCCAAAAGGGACCCTATTGAGCTCACAATGGGTCTCCCTGGTGGATGGTCTAGTGACTTATGGATTTTTGGTAGGAAATATATGGTTGCCATGATCGGGTTGTTGGTTTTTAGGTAGTTATACTCATCAAAATCCAATAGACCCCTATCCTTCCAGGTTAACAACATTGAATGATATTCATGTGTCCACACTTCCATCGGATTTATGGTCAATTTTTCGTAATGTTCCTGGATAAGAAGTTGTCGATTTGCCTCCTCAATATAGTCTTTGACATTTTGGATAACGAGGTTGCCCCCCTTATCAGAGGATTTTATAATTATGGACGCATCGTTCTTTAAGTCCATCATTGCCTTTTGTTCTTCCAAAGAAAGATTTTGTCTTTTAGTTTGTCCATTTTTTGTGGTTTTATCTGAGATTTTCATTATTTCCTCAACCATAAGCTCTTGAAATAGGTCGACTTTATTGCCAGGTGGTAATTGTGGACAAAATTTAGAATTCCTTTTTAGACCACTGTTTCCACTCATGTTAGTAGGTACACCAATGCTTTCACAATAATTAATTTCCATTTCCGATGTAATTGTATTGTCCTCTTGGCTATAGGAGGGGGTTTCTTTAATTGATGTCAAGGTTATCATAGCTGTTAAATCCTTCCGTGTAACTGTTGATAACATTTTTATTTTCGGTGCACACGCTTTTTTGATAATCCGATTTCTTTCAGCAAAGTGTTTCTTTAGTTTCACCTTCCTGCAGAATTTATAGAGGTCAATGCGTGCGTTAGGTACATTCATAGTCTTTGTCGGGCAAAAGGAGAGACCTTTATTTAAAAGTTTTAAATGAGTGTCCGAGAGTTGCTTATTCGATAGATTTACCACTACGTTGGGTGTGGACATTTGTTTCTTAGTTTTTATTTTTGCCTTCCTTTGCCTCGCTTTACTTTTACTTCTTTTGCCACCCCTTCTGGTTTTTGGTTTGTCGGGGGTTTCTTTGGTGGACGTTGTTCCCTTCCCCACGCATTGGATCTTCCTCTTCCTCTTTGTCGCGTTATCATGTGTGCTAACTTGATCTCCCCCTGAAAATCCAATGGGGTTGTATTTTGTTCTCCTTCAACTGAATTTACTTCGGAGCTGTCTACTTCTTCAGTGGGATCAGTGGTTCTATCCATGCTTTTATCCATGGCCACATGGCTCCTTAAGGTGTCATATTTTCTTGCAAAGGTGTAAATTCGGCCATTCATATAATCCAACCTGTCTCTCATGAACTTATTGGCCTTCCTTGTCTCTACCTCCAACTCATGCTTTGCTACCTTCTTTTCAATATTTTCTAATGCTTCCTTGCTCTCTTCAGATGTGGGGATGTCTGCGAGTTCTGCTTCTAGAGCCACTATCATGCTCAGAATTTTCTCAAGTTTTCTCTCCGCATGGATGATAAGGGTTCTCATTAGTTTATATGAACATTCGTTTGTGTCAGTCTGCCATAATTTTATCAGATCGGTATCCAGGTCATTCAAGGTCGGCATGATCAAGATCCTCAAACCTCGGGGAACTCTTTTAAATTCAATATATTTTTCTAGTGATGTCTTCTCCCACCACTTATTTATTTCCTGGATTCGTAAGTTCTGTAGTTCTCTTACAATATTGGCAAATGTTCTCTCCTTGTTTTTCTCTCCCCCATCCCTCTTAGCGTCTGAGGCTACTGTTGGTGAGTTGTCATCATTCAGAAGCTCGCTTGCCCTCTGCTGGCGATTTCTTGTTTTGTCTGCCATGTGTTCACTTCTGCTGGGTTGGGTTATTAATTGTTTCTTCTTGACACACTGTTGCTGTTTGCTTGGTGTTTTGTATGTTCGTTTTTAAATTGGAGTAACCAACTCCTTTGATCCCAAAGGTTGGTTGGATCCAATTGCACGCTTCTGTTGCTTCCTGTGAGATGCCTTGTGCTCCCACGGTGATTCCAAAAATGCTGCGCTACCCCTTTAAGGATATTCTAAACTCGTCGATCTCTCCGATGACGTAGTGCCTCAGTTTCCTCGCAGGGTGAATCGTTAACGCTCTCCCTTTCACTTGGGATTATTGCCAGGCTGTACGCTTACAAAACTGGTGAGTGCTGTTGCGTGTATTCACAGATCCATTCTGGTGATTTTGTTCTCACACGTCAGACTGCCACACTACACCAGGGCTTCCTTTGCCAGAGCTTGTTGAGCCGAAGGGCGAATGCCTCTCACCCCACCCGAACGCAGCCTCCGCCGCGCTACAAAGTCAGGCAATATCGTCAAACACCACGACGAATCACTCACCCCAGCGTCGGTCGCCTTTTTCCGTACTATCCCGTCAATGTTTCTTCCGCTGTAAATCTCTCCGCAGCGGTTCTTCACGAGCCACCTGGCTCCGCAGCAGAGGCGTCGGCCGTTTACTACCAATTGCAATCAGCTGGATTCCGATCTGCCGGATCGGTCACGGCCGCTTCACCTCGTCTTGGAGTGCCTGTGTTGCGCGTTCCAGCTCACGCGCTCAATCTTGCCACAGCTTCTTCTTCCTACATTCAGTAGATCAAAGGACACGGCACAGCAACAGATGATTTTCAGCGTTCTTTATTTACACACCAGTGCAAAAAGTAACGTGCATCAAATGGACGGTCTACGCGTTTCGGCTCCTGCCTTCCACTGGACCATAGAGTCCCTAGGTCTAGACCTTACTTATATAGTGTAAACAATGTGAGTACCCTCTACCATTTCCATGGTCATCTAGACCAACCCACCCAGCAAGGTGAGCACATGGCCAGGACATATTTAAAGGTATATACATTGATATGTACAATTAACGTAAAGTACCATAACCAAAATCTATGACCATACATTCAAAATAAAGTATTTTACCTAGTTTCATGGTCTATTTAACAGATCAATGTAAAAGATATTAATGTGAAGTACCAATTGTCATACAGAACCGACAATTTCTAAATAAAGTATTTACAGAAGATGATTATTTACATTTAGATCCATCTAATCATTGTCATGGTATTATGCTATATTTTTCCATGTAGAGATATTAATTCAAGGATTATATTAATTCAAGGTAAATGATGATTATAAATTTTTAGACAAACAGTCAGTTCATAAAGTTTTACGAAAAAAGAACCAAAATTTATGAAATTCAGTGATTGCTGCAATGATCTAAATAAAGTATCATATAACCACAGGAATAAGTTTCGATAGCATAAAATGTCATTATCCAGGTATTACACCATATATATAGATATATATATATATATATATAGATAGATAGATAGATAGATAGATAGATAGATAGATAGATAGATAGATAGATAGATAGATAGATAGATAGATAGATAGATAGATAGATAGATAGATAGATAGATAGATAGAGAGATAGATAGATAGATAGATATATTTCAAAATTATTTTTTTGTGTATATTTTTTTAATATTAGCGTAAAACAATATATATTTTTTATATTATTGTACTTACCTTTTCATGTATCGGAAATCAATATTTTTGGGATCGAAGTTTTTGACACGATATTTATGTAGCACAATATTTATGGTTTCAATATTATGTCAGTGAACTGCCTGTTAACATTACATCTGTGTTGTTGTGGCTCCCGCATATTTCTTTTAATGTATTCACCAATATTACATTCCCTCACCCTTGATATTTTGCTTCTCTCTTTGGTTTCACATGTTTCCCATTTCCCAGTCCCTTCCTTTCCTTCTCACCTTCTGTTTGATTATTGTGTATAAAGTCATTACATCTGTATGCCCAGTTAAGGAGAAGCTCATGGATCTTCAAAATACAATGTAACGGCATTTTGAATATTATGAAAGTGCATATCCTAATAAAAACATGCTTGAAAAAAAATCGGTTCTGGGATATGTTACATCTCATTTTTATGGACAGTGTATGTCACACCTCTAACATTGAGGTATAGTTCCTATCTCCTAAAAGTTTCTGAAGTACTTTTTTACTTCATTTTAAAGCCATCAAACACTACACTATGAAATTATGCAGGCTGCCTAATGTATTAACATATTCATTTATATATCATATATATCATATGTTAGGACAAGGCAGTATACTAGTAATCAGTCATAATTCCCATAAAGATAAAAGATCCATGGTTTTCAAAGGAGCTATTATGAGTTATAAATATGTTTACATTTATGATCTACATTTAAAATATACTGTGTGCCTTGGCTCAACCAATCGCTGTGCCTCCCACAATGTCATCAAAGCTCCTGAGATTAATAATGGCACACATTGGTTCTTCCCCGGTCTCTAATTTGAATGCTGGTGGTGGTCCACCTCGTATGGCCAGGCATTCTTTTCTTTCTTTTGCAAGGAGAATGCTCACTGTTTTGAGATCTTTGAATCTGTTCTTGCAATCCTCCACTTACCTTGGCTAGGTGGAAATAGCATTCACCTTGCTGGCGGTATTCTACTCATCTTGTGCTCAACTTTGGTGGTGTTCAGACCATGACGCTTCCCATGAGACATGGCTCCTCTTTCACCAACTCTGCAGACTAAACATCTCTTTTGACATTTTTGTGCTCTTTAGTTTCTCAGACGACATGGTATGTAGTTTGTGCAAAGGTTTTCCACCAGCTTCAAACAAGGTAGGAAGATGACTATGAATTACAAAGTTACACATCTCTTTGTAAGGCAATGAGAAAATGGCTACCAGCTGTCTATTCCATATCTCTGAAGCACGTGGTAGTCCTAGGCCCTAGGTTTTCAATTATTCAAAAAAGGATGACCAATGACTCAATTTCCTGTTTTTATCCCAGAGAAAGGTGCATTTCCTGTATATCACCTGATTTAAAATTTTGGGAAACTTTGGGCATGAGATGTGATTTTACACCACCTAGTAATTCTGGGTGAAGTAAACTTCATCCAGTTTTACCAAGTAAGACATTTTCACCAAGTAAAACAATAAATCTGACATTACGAGACCCATAAAAAAAGTGCAATGTTGAGTTTTTTAACACTGGGTGAGGATTTTCTGTACCTGGAAATATAAAAGCTCTTAATGAGGGTCTATGTGGTATGTAGTTTGGAGGTGCTATTGAGGTCAGACAAAACTGTGAATACCAGGACTAGTATTAAGTTTGCTCTTTTGACGGCACTTCTTTAACAAGGGCAAATCAGGCGGTTGGCCTATTATGTCTGTCTTGCGGAGAGCAAGCCAAGCTTCTGAAAAACAAGAATTGGAAAAGACAATACGTCTTGACAATGTGATATCTATTGGCTGTTCAGCATGGCTAAAGGATAGTGTTGCGGAAAAGCGGAGATTGGTATGGAGGGGCATTGAGTAGCAGAGAGAGGTGAGACAGAGTGAAGTGGCATAAAATGGGGTGGTACAGAGTAGCGTGGAGTAGAGTATGGCAGTATAGAGAGGGGTAGAGTGCAGTAGAGTGGCATGGTGTAGAGTGTAGTGGTGTAGAGTGAAGTGGTGTGGAGTGATATAGAGTGGCGTTGAGTGGCGTGGAGTGGAGTGGAGTAGATTAGAGTAGAATTGAGTGGCATAGAGTTGCATTGAGTAGAGTGGAATGGCGTGAAATAGAGAATAATTGAGTGGGGTAGAGTGGAGTGGAGTAGAGAAGAGTGGTGTAGGGAGCTGTAGAGTAGCATTGTCTAAGTGGAGCAGCATTGAGTGATGCAGAGTGGAGTTGCATAAAGTGGCAAGAAGTGGCACAGTGGGGCATAGAGTAGAGTGATGTAGAGTAGAGTGGCATAAAGTAGATTGCCATAGAGTGGCATTGTGTGAAGTGTAGTGGCATAGAGTGGATGGTGCAGAGTAGAGTGGCATGGAGTAGAGTGGAGTAGCATGAGTAGTGTAGAATGGAATGGCATAGAGTGGAATAGAGTGAAGTGGCATAGAATAGAATGTTGTAGAGTAGAATGGCATAGACTAGAGTGATGTGACATAGAGTGGGGTGGAGTGGAGAAGAGTGGTATGGAGTAAAAGAGAGTGGTGCAGAGTAGAGTGGTGCAGAGTGGTGTGGAGTGACATAGGGTAGAGTGGAGTGGAGTAGCATAAAGTTGTATAGATTAGAGTGGCCTAGAGTGGTGCAGAGTAGAGGGGTGTAGAGTGGTGTGGAGTGGCAAGGGGTAGAGTAGAGTGGAGTATCATAAAGTTGCATAGATTAGAGTGGCTTAGAGTGTGGTAGAGTGGCATTGTGTGGGGTGGAATGGCATGGAGTGGCGTAGAATGACATTGTGTGGAGTGGAGTGGCATAGAGTGGTGTGGCATAAAGGAGAGTCACATAAAGTAGAGTGGCATAGAGTGAAGTGACGTGGAGTAGAGTAAAGTAGAGTGGCATGGCATGTAGTAGCTAAAAATGGAGAGTGTAGAGTAGGGAGGTTGAGTACAATAGAGTGGTGTTGAGTAGTACAATTGTGCATGTATGTAACTATCAATAGAGGTAGCAGATAGGGTGAAAGCAATATAAACAAGAAGCTGTGTGTCTGTGTTAAAAGTAGGATACCACTTACTGATCCAGGAATAACACTGAAACAATTATAAAGAAAATAGTGTGTTTCGAAAAGAAGAAGAAGAAAAAAGATGAGGAAGAACACATGTACATGGTGCATGCTCCAAGGAGTACCTAAAACAAGAAATGAAGGGAAGCGTGCGGGAGCTAAACAATCGAGAAATTGGCAATGAGAGTAACAGTGAAATCAACGAATGGTATGCTGTGGGTGGGTTGTACGCCCATTGAATTGTAAACAATATGTCTCACAGCAGAGCACATGCACTATGTAGGCGAGCCAAAATGCTGGTTTTAGGAAATTAGGTTGTTGATTGAGGGGAGTGAAACCCTACTCAAGCAGCAACCACAAACCTTGTCAGCGTGAAGTCATAAGCAAACCACAAATTAACCTGTGCTCAACCCCGTGGTAGCTTGGCACAGAGAGGTCAGGATTAACTTAACTTAGAGGCAATGTGTAAAGTATTTATGCAGCACTTCAAACAATAATAAAGTGATAACACACACAAGAAAAATGGATTATGGAGTTTTACAGGTAAGTAAACATTTAAATAAATAAAACGAATTTTGTTGCGCGCACTGCATCACATTTGGTGATACAGTGTGCGCAACGAAATTCGTTTTATTTATTTAAATGTTTACTTACCTGTAAAACTCCGTAATCCATACATTACTACCCCCCACCCTGCCCCTCCCCCTGCCCACGTCACCGCCCTACAGAAACACCTACTGCCGACCGCTACTGCCCACCAGTAGCATTTAATTTACAGGTTTTGGGTGCAAACAGTATCAGTATACTAGAGGCTTACAAGGGACTTAAATATACCAATTGGGTATAAGATCATTCTACCATGTTTAGAGGCGAGAGCAAAAACACTTTAGCACTGGTTAGCAGTGGTAATGTGCACAGAGCCCCCTTTAAAAAGTTGGCATTTCCTTGCCCTAACCGTTTGGTGCATGCAGTTTATATATCCTGGGTCACATGAATAGATGTAGTTTGCAGCTGGCCTTTGCATATTACTACCAGACAGTAGTACAAAGGGGGACTGTGTGTTGTTAGGATGGACCATATCTAGCAGGAAGTGGGGGCACAGCTGTCCCCTACCAGTCTTGCACTTCAATTGGCTGCCTGATCAAACTCACAAAGGTATTCACACTAGTCTATTGTGACCCCAGATCCTTGGGGGATGGGGATGAAGGACATTCCAGACACATCTGTGGGGTGAAAACTCCAAAAGCTTCCCTCCTTCACAGGTTAGACCCAGGTAGCAATATTGAACTCTCAGACCAATTCTTCAGTACACCCCTGGACATGTGGAAACATCAGAAGGACTTCTCCGTTGCAAGAAAATGGCACTGCGGCCTGAGGCCTGCCCTGCTGTCTGAGAAGGAATACTGGATCTTCTCCCTTCATCCTAGGGTAAATGTAAATGTAAATGTATTGTGACTTATACAGCGCACGTATCACCCGAAGGCATCAAGGCGCTTGCCTTGGGAACCCGTCCTGGCTTTTCCCTGTGAGATAACCCCTACTGGGTATCCCCAGGGTGAAAGCCAGGCATCCCGCAGCGGGTGGGCCGCCGTAGTGGAGATTAAGCAACTATTGCCCAGAGTTGCAGCGTGGGACCCCATGATTAGAATAGGCACCGAGGCAAGAATTATCGATTCCGTGGACATTTTGGGCTCAGGACCCTGCCGCGTCGGGAATTGAACCCTGGTCCTGGGCCAGACCTCTGCATCAGGGTCTGCCGCTCTAATCAGTGAGCCACACTCCTCCAGCTGACTGACCTGTTCTGACCTACAGGGAGACAACAAGCTCCAGAGATCCCCCTTCAACTGACCAGCTGGCCTGCTGCACTGGACCTGTCTCTCAAAGGCTCGCTGCACAGCTGCAAGCTTCATCGGAACCAACAGAGGGTGATGTGAAGCCCCCAAACTGACAACCTCATTGGAATCAACACCATGCAAAGCAAAGCTGTTATATTGCCTCTTATATGTTTTATTAGATATTCTCTTTTTCTATATTTTGTCCTTTTCCCCTTTAAATACATTGTGTTTTTATGACTGTGGCACATGCTCTTCAGTCGTCTTCATTCTGTTTAGAATGTGTATCTATTCATTCTGCAACTGGACATTGAACATAGCAGTACTGTGCCTTCAAGATTAAACCACATCTTTAACCTATTCTGACAACGAGGGTGGGATGTAAAGGTAAATGTATTCCTCCAGTGTCACTGCGGGATCATATCTTAAATGTGAGTCATGAGACTCATTTAGGTATGTCTTCCATGAAAAGATTGATTAGAAATGTTTTTTGGTGGCCTGGAGTAGATAGGTTTGTTGATGCTTAAATGTAACCCTGCTTCCCTCACACCAATTCGTTGCCCAGATTTTCCATGGAAAAAGTGGGTTTTGACATTGATGGTCCTTTCAATTTTTTACCTCAGGATTGTAGATTCGCCCTTGTCGTGGTTGATTACCATTCTAAATGGCCTGAGGTGAAGTTGGTACCACATGCTATTTCTGTGACAATTATTTCATTTTTGAAAGAAATTTTTGCTCGTGAAGGATATCCTGAGGTGATCATTGCTGATAATGGTGTGCAGATGAGATCGTGTGAGATGTCTGATTTTCTTGAATTTCTGAACATTCGCCATGTCACCACTGCATTATATGAACCGCAGGGCAATGGGCAAGTGGAGAGGTATAACAGAGTTCTTAAACAAGACTTTTTGTGAGCGAGGAATTTCGGATCTTTGTGGAAAGATAAATTGAGAGAGAAATTGTGGTTATACAGAATCACACCCCAATTCACTACCGAAGTTTCTCCTTTCCGTCTACTTAAAGGAAGAGAACCTGTTTCGAAACTATGTCCTTGTCCTTGGGGAAAACCAAAGGGTTGTGATTGATAAGGAAATTGTAGCACAGAGGGTTGAAAGGAAACAACAACAAAGTAAACTTGTGTATGATGTTCATATGAAAGTGAAGGAGCCCAGTTTTGTAGTGGGAGAATGGGTTAGGATACATAAACATGGGGGCAGATTTACAGGCCCCTTGCGCCACTTTTGCGTCACTTTTAACATGGGAAAAGTGACGCAAAAGTGGCGCATGAGGCTTGTAAATCTGCCCCCTGGAATCTTACTAAAGGGAGAAGCAAAGTTTGGGAGACCAATGAAAATTATAAGAATTTATCGTAACAGTGTGGTCACACAAGAAGGAAAAGTTTGGAATGCCAAATGCGTAGCAAAAAGTTTAAATGTGTAATGGATACATTTTTTATTTCTTTTGTGTTATGTTCTTTACTGTATATTTTCCTTAAGGGAAGAGATGTTTTATATTGCCTCTTGTATGTTTTATTAGATATTTTCTTTTTCTATGTTTTGTCCTTTTCCCCTTAGAGTACATTGGGCCTCATTTATGAGAAATGACGCATCGCTGCGTGAAAGCAGCGATGCGTCACTTCTCAGTGTGCACTCCTTGCGTCATGATTGATGCGTCATATGTATAATATGGCACATCATGTCGCAAGGAGTTACAGATATGTCAGTATTTCTGACGTATCTGTAGGTGCAAAAGTGACGCATTGCTGGAGTGTGTCACAAAAGTGACGCAACTCCAGAAATGTGTACTTTCACATGGGCAAGTCCCATGTTATTAGTGCCTGTGTCAGTCTTACACCTGCCATGAAGCAGACGTAAGATTTTGACGCATTAGCGGCCAAGAAATGGCACAGTGAAATCTTATAGATTTCACTGTGTCACTTCCATGACCCTTTCTGGCGTCAAAACGCCCCCTTGCATACATTATACCTGGCGCAGGTATAATGTGGCGCAGAGGTTTACAAAGTGACAAATCTACCTAGATGCGTCACTTTTTAAATATGGCGCAACAAGGCGCATTTGTTACACCACTGGTACGTCACAAAAAGTGACGCACCGGCAGTGTAAAAGTGACGCACAGCCTCATAAATGAGGCCCATTGTGTTTTTATGACTGTGACACATGCTCTTCAGTTGTCTTCATTCTGTTTAGAATGTGTATCTATTCATTATGCAACTGGACATTGGACATAGCAGTACTGCGCCTTCAAGATTAAACCACATCTTTAACCTACTCAGGATTTTGAATCTTTAATTTCTGGATGCCAGTCTCATCTAAATTGATACATAGCAAGACAAAGCCCCGTAAAGTCTTCCCGCACAGCTGCCAGTCTCACCTGAACTAACACAGAGTGACACAAAGCCCCACAAACCTTGCTGCACAGCCTTTCTGGAACCAATGCCAGATGATGTGAAGTCTCACGCAACAAAGCTGCACAGAAGGCACAACAAGGACTTAAAGTACAATACTCAGCAGGCCAAACTAGCTCCTGTGCCCAGCCTGCACTCCATTACATTTGACCTGAACTTATGACTTTGTGCCAGTCCAGTGCTAACAGACACTCTCAGTCTGTAATTTGGTGCTTCTTTTATCTAAATCTTTAAAATCTACTGATTTAATGTTTGTCATTCTGGTCTCATTTTATTTATTACATTTTAGTCAATTTTTACTTTATTTTTCTGACTGAATAGGTGTGGGGTCTTTTCACTTTAATACTGTTTTGTGCCTCTAAGTTACTGGAACAAATCTGCCAAGTCAATCCAATAAAAATGTGTTGTTGCTGGGCAAGGGTTTTGTGTTCTCCTGCTCTCAGATTTTCTGCAGCAGCAAATCCATTTCAGCAGGGTGTTGCGGAGAAGATGTCTGGCCTGTTTGGTTGCAGCTTTCAGCCTTGCCCCACTGGAGTAATCTGAGCTCCAAAAAAGTGACTTGGGGTGCTAATACGAGTTTGTCTGTCCTGGAGTGGGCCAAAACTCCACTGCCATGCACCAGTACTGCCAAACAGGGCCACTGCATGCCCACCAGATTTTGAGTATTTTGTAGTCTGGAGGGTGGTCCTTTGACATTCCCAAAACGATGCCTTTCAAAAAGGTACTGCAATAGGAACATCAAAGCCCGTTCCTGCATGACATGGTCTGTCAAGTCCATGCTGTGCAGGAAATGGACACAAGGGGGTATACCATATGCCCTCCCTGCGTGTATTCCTGGGGCCTGAGACAACAGGGGGCCTCCTTTGTTTCCTCGCCATCAGCATTTTCATGGCCGGCTCACCACCATGAAACTGCTAGCATGTTGGAAACTCAAAATATGCTTGGCGTTGCCGCAGTGGCACCACTAAGCATATTGCGGCCTCAAGACCACCGGGGATCGCGGTGCCTCAGAGGTTGCAGTGGTCTCGCAATGGCCTGACTGCCGTAGTTGTAATACGGTGGTCGCACAACTGATGCTCGGTCGCCGACCGCCACCGCATTTCCTCCACAGGGTCGGCAGTCCATCGTGATCAGGTCCTAAGTCTGAAGGTGGTAACCTTCACCAGGCAAAGACACCAAAAAGTACCTGGCTGGTGAGGGACCTTCCTTGGGCGTTAATTTTGAATTTCTACCACTTGCAGCTTTCCCACCAAAAGTCTACGACTGCACCAGGACATTGTCTGATGTCTATTCGATATTGAGGAGCCCATCTCGGCCACAGCCTGCTCTCGACCCTCACCGAAGACTTTTGTCTTCCCTTTTAGTGACTAAGGGGGTCATTACGATGTCAGAAGGCCAGCTGCCGCCAGACGTGTGGTCGCAGGCCCTCCGCCATCTGACAGCAATCTTCCCCAGCCAAATTACGATGGCGGGGGAATCTTCCTAGTACTGTGGCAGTTGCAAAGACCGCCCACCAGCATTCTGCCACAGGCAATCGTACTGATTGCCTGGCGGAGTGGTCAGCATGGTTTGAATGGTGGCCATGCCTAGCAGCCACCTCGTCCGCCAAATTGCAAAGCTGGCTGAAGCCAGCCTTGCCATGGTGGTGAAACCGCCATGTAAATGCTGGCAGGGATTGGATTCGGGCCCGTTGCAGGCCCCCCTTGTGTTAGGGGTGCACTGGGGGTACCCAAGGTACCCCCCTACATTTCCCTGCACTTAATGGTAGGCACTGCGTGGTGCCTGCCACGTAGTGCAGGGAAATGCACGACTTGGCTGCTTGGCATTGCAGCAGGTGCTGCAGCTAGCAGCACCCGCCACAACGTTAAACGGCCTGGATGCAACCGCCATAGTGGCAGTCGCATCGTAATACAACATGTGGGACCGCTGCCTTACAGGTGGGAGGTCCCAGTCACCGCAACGATGGCGGGCAGACTCTAGTCCACCCGCCATCGTAATCGGGCCCTAAGTGAGAAAGCTAAACTTCGAATCAGGACGAACTTGGTCTCTTTGTCCATTCCACTCTCCATCACAGTAGGCCTTAAACCTTAACTTTTTCCCAATGTAGCGCAACCCTTATCCGTGATTGGTGCTTTTCACTTTTGGTGTTATTTGTGGGTCACTGATACAACATCGACTTTGATAACATCGAACAACAAAATTATCGAGTAAATAATAAAGCGGAAATAAAAATATAGACACACAATACACACAATAATAATAACACTAACATCGATAAAAAATATCTAAATAAATCTTGATTATAAAAATATCGAACACAAAAATATAGAGCACAAAAATATTGATAGAATTAAAATAAAATATTTAAACAATATTGAGAACACAAACATTGATAAGTATATATATGTAAACTATATCAAACATAACATTTAAACATACAAAAATACTATTTACAATAATATAACATATACCAATTATTTTTAAAATAGATTAAAATTAATTACGAATTAATAACAATAATTTAAACTAATAAATAAAAAATAAAAAACAAAAAATAAAAAATCAAAACAACATGAAAAATAGATCACAATTAGCACAAATAAACAAACAGAAATAAATATAATATATATACATTTTTAACACATTTATCTACATTTAAAAATGAATAACAACAATAAACAAAATACAAACAATAACTAAATAAACATAATAAACAATAAAGAAATTAAATGTTAATAGCTAAATAAAAATCAAAAAAGCTATCTCCACCAATCAATTTAAAACACACAAACACAAACCAATAGAAAACTCTAATTAATTAAACAAACACTATAAAAACAATCAAATAATTAACATGACATTTACTGTAAAACAAATGACCACAGAGAAAGAGCAAACCTTTGAGAGAGAGTAGACAAAATGAAAAACAACTACACCAAAAACTATTCCAAACATCCCGTATTAAAGGTAAGCACAAAACTTTGTAAGTAACTAAATAAATGAAATAAGCTTCTAAAATATAAAGTTTTTCTTAACACATAACAGAATCAACCTTAATAAAATTGCAGCTACAAAATTCAACACAAAGATTCACTTACACAACATCAATAAAATATAACACAAAGTAAGTATATAACTTCACCTATAGCTAACATAAATATTTAAAACTATTAAACTTAATAAAATCGCAAAAAATAGCTAAAAAATGTTACTTTTTGTTTTTACAGCTTCTACAAAATTCAACAGCTCACATCTACCAAGAACACTCCATCTAAAAAAGAGTAAGTATATTTATTTAATTACAAATAATTGAATATAAACACTTAATAATAAAATGTAAACAATTAACTAAAATACTATGTAATCTTTAATGTTTCACAGATTATCCTTCACAATAACTCAGCCCAAAACCCCAAAACAAACATTACGTTCAGTAAAAAATACAAAATCAAGATCAAAGAAAAATATACTGCAAAACAAGTATATAAGTTAACCAACAAATAGACCTAACTATAAAAAATGACAAATGTAATTAAAAACAAATTATTAATAATAAATAATTTTCCCTTTACAGCTTCAATAAAATTCACCAAAAAACAATATCAAGGAAAGAAACTTCACCAACTGCACTCAGAAAGTATGTATTTTTCTTCAGTTAAATATAGAGACTAAAAAACCAAAATAAACAAATAATACTAGAATTATAACCTTTTATTTTATATTTCACTGATTACACTTCATTAAAGGTCAACCATAAAACATCAAAGCAAGAATTAACTTTGAAAACAAGCACAACAACAGCAATACAGAAAAATATAGAATTAGGTAAGTATATAAATAAACCAACAAATACAACTAACTAATAAACAATATTTAAATTGATAAATTACAAAGCAAATATAACTAACAAATATTTTTCTCTTTCAGCTTTTACAACTGCAAATTGCAATAAAATCATCGAAAACAACATCAACGAAAAATAGTAAGTATTTTGTTCTAAAATAAATGAAAATAAAAACTAAATAAATAAAATGACACAATAAAATATAACACTTTAATGAAAATAAAATTTTGCTTTTAAACCAACCGAAAAAAATAATTGGACAAACATCAACAATCAAAAGACAATCCATATAGAAAATACAATCAAAATACATGTAAGTTATTTTGAAATATAATAATTATACAAAATGCTTTCCATTCAAAATCATATAATTAATAAATATATATATACTTATATTCACAGATTATCCCAAAAATGGCAGAGGGAACAACATTCATTACTTCACAAAAGGGGAAGATACATCTATGCTGTATGGGCTACACTTATACACAAGAGAAAATGAGTGGAAATAAAACACATTGGAAATGCAGTAAATAGTACTCTAACTTTTGTTATGGGAGAGGTACTACAATAGAGACCAATGTAGTAAATGCTAAAGAACACAACCATTCTCCCAATGATACTGAATTTGAATTTAGAGATGCTCTTGAGACAATTAGAGAAGCAAATACCAGCTCCCAACAAACAAGTACCTAAACTCTTAAAAACGTGCTGACCAGGGTACCTGAACATGTCACAGGGCAAATTCCATCTATTTCCACTTTGAAGAGATTAATTGCCTGAACAAAAAGAGCTACAGCTCAAACACCACCAATCCCCCAAACGTTTGCCAAAATACAAATATTACCTGAATACACCATCTCTCACAAGGATGAAAAATTCCTTCTCCTTGAGAACAACAGTCATGACAAACGTATTCTCTTCTTTGCAACAAATAACAATTTACAAAAACTTGAAAACTGTGAAACGTGGATGATGGATGGCACATTCAAAGTTTGCCCCAAGCATTTCTATCAATTATAAACTATCATGGGGATGAGCCTTGCATTTACACTGTGTTAAGTTAGCATAAGCCTATTAGAAGTTTAAACGCCATTTTTCCTTTCTGCTGCCTTTGTACATGGCACACATTATTATAAATGTTTAGAGTCTAGCAGACTGTTTTGCTTCACACGAGAATAATATGTTTTCCTATAGTAGCAGCCTTGTTTGGTAAGCTTTGTCTGAACATTGAGTGCCGAGGCCTTCAAGGTTGTTTCAACACAGTGGTTGTTGTTCGGTCTGATCAGCGCACGTTCTAGACATAACATATGTAGCTGTTGCCACCTCTGATTTTGGCGCATTTAATAATCCACTGTGCAGGCATGCTCACACACTTGGAGAAC
Source organism: Lissotriton helveticus (assembly GCF_964261635.1). Classification (NCBI taxonomy): domain Eukaryota; kingdom Metazoa; phylum Chordata; class Amphibia; order Caudata; family Salamandridae; genus Lissotriton; species Lissotriton helveticus. The sequence goes on along the minus strand of NC_136069.1, from coordinate 400,711,792 downwards.
ATTCGCATGCAGAGAGCCGGTGTAGAAAATGATGTGATCCATTTCTACTAGGACCAGAGGTATGGGGCCGCCCTTGTAAGCCCAAGAGACCTTCTGTAGATATAAAATAACCTACTAGCAAGGGAGGGTGATATCTAGGTGTAATCTAGCCAATTTCCATTTAGCAGTTTAACATGCTTTCTCCCTTCATATTTTATGGACTAGTAACTATGCTGATAATCTTGTTGCTTATAATATGTCTGCTTGTATTAGCTAAGATACTGCGCCTGAGAACACGGCATTAGAAATAAATATTTCAAACTTGCACGTGTCCTCATTTATGCCCCGTTTTGGACTGGTATGAGAGTATAACAAAAGAGTGTTCATGTGTTCCACATTGCCTGAGGTATTCTAAGTTCCGTGTTCTGGGTTGTCTAATCATTGGGGGTATGGAAGAACCAATGAGACACTGATTGCTAGTCCGGTAGGGGATTTTGGCTACTAAGGTGAGTTTTGGTACACCCTAATTCACTGAGGTTCCAAGTCTCTATGCACAGTTCTGTGTATGAGCAGAATCCCTGCTACAATACAATCCACTGCAAATATGAAGATACAAACATCCCCCAAACTCCCTGATAAAAAAACACCACATACATAGACTTCTAACAGTACTAAAACAATACACTGGCAACTACTTTCGTCAAAAAATCATCACTGATTTTTAACAATCAATGATTTAGTCAATTTTAAAAACATACCCACACACTGCAATAGAAGGTTGCTATTACTTCTTTAATCAAAGCATTTGGAGGCACCTACAAAAATCTACTTTAAGTATTGATTATGCAACCAATAGCAACTTTGCCTACCAAATACAAAAATTAATTTCCCTGGCCTTTGTACCAACAACTGAAGTAGCAAACCATTACAAACTACTTCATGAAAGCCCCTTCAATCAAGCAAATGAAACTAAACTAACTCCCTTCCTAGACTACTTCAAAGACACTTGGGTAGGAATGCTACATAGGCCAGGGCACCGTAGGCAACTCAAATTCCAAATACCCTTGGGGAATATACATGACAGTACTTTAGATCAAAAAGCTAAAACAACACTGCTGTTGAAGGATTGCACAATGTCTTCCAAGCCATAATAGGGAGAGGGCAACAAACCCGACATAAATTTATAGAAGCTATCAAAAAAGAACAAAGGTATCAAGAGCTAAGTATAGAGCAACCCCTAACACAAATCGGCCCTAAACTAAGTAAATAAACTAAAACAATGCATGAATATCTACAACATAAAACTGGACTGTTTGCAAACACAAAAGGTCTAGAATTCCTAGATATGAAAGCTAAATCTATACTGTAAAAAAATAACCAATGCTAAACACAAAAGCACTTTAAACTTAGCAAACATTTAAAGACCATAATTATACTCTTTTTTACATTAATAATTATAATTATGTCAGGTGAAATATAAAAAATAGCACAAATATATATCACATAATATAATTATTAAAATAAAAAAGAAACAAACAAATGAATGTAACAAAAAACGTGTCCCACCCATAATAATAAAAAATAACCTACAGTTATGTAGCAGGAGACAATCCTAGAAACACAGTAAATCCAAGTAGCTAATCAAAAAACAGATCCATTTGGAAAGAGAACGCACAAAAAAAATGCAAAAATCCAACTGTAGAAAAAAGGATCCAGCAATGCAATCCTCTCAAAAACGAAATCCTTAGAAACCCGAAAATTAATTTGTAAAGAAATACAAAATTTAAACTGTAGAAAAAATGCTCTATATATGCAATCCTCTCAATAACAAAACCCTCAAAACCTGGAAAATACCTTTTAAAAAAAAGTAAAATGTGCCAGCAAACCCAAAAAATAAAAGGAATTGTTAAACACTTGTTTTAAATAAACAAATTACATTTTCCTTTGTTGTGAAAAAAAAAAACGCTTCAACACCACCATCCGTTAATGAACTGGAAAACATGTAAATAAATTAATAGAACACCCACTCACAATAACATGCACCAACCCACAAACATTAACATTAACAAGAAACACAAGATGACACAATTAAGCAACACAAAACTAACACTACATAACACTCTATTCTAATCCAACACTACGGCAAACACATGAAACACTAAACTTCCAAAACTACACCTAACTGCACCAAAATCGAACAAATAATGTTCTAACAAACCTAATGACACTACTGCTACCTCGCCCCTACCCTAAAAGTACATAAAAAGTTAATTACATCAAACTTTCCTTAAGTGACGAAACACAGCTCCCAAGTGCGAGGTTCCATCTTCCAAAATATCCTAAAAACGAAACAGATAGGTAGAAAAGTGAGAAAAGTGGAAAAAAAGGTTCAGTGATAACAATGAAAAAAAAGACTTACTCTTTTTCAAAATGTTACAATACATAAAAAAATTAAAATATATATTACATATTATAATTAAATAAAAGAATATATATAACATTTAATATATATTAAATTGAATGTTTATTGCATGTACTGTAAATTTTCAAAAAATATTAAAAATGTATTTTACAAAGAATACATGTAAAAACTAATATTTTTAAATTATTTCATATATTAAATATTATTTACATAAAAATAATATTCAATATATTAAACAATAAAATATACAACAACATCTGTAAGATACATATATAAGTACATTAAAAAATAAAATGATTTTAAAAAAATATATATATGTATACAATGTTTACTTTTTATCATAAAATATAAAAAATATTCAAACTCAAATTATTTATAATAAATTAACTATTAATAGAAATACTTCACTATAACATGAATTTACTTTAAAAAAATGTACAAATTTTGAAATATGTGAAAAAAATATATTCATAAAAAATATTATTAATTTTCCAATTGTGCAGGAAAAATGTATATTAAAACATGCTGTTAATGTTCCAATTGTACAATAAAATGATGTTAAAAATATTGTTCGTTTTCCAATTGTGCATGGAAAATGTATGTTAAATATTATTTTTCCAATTGTAAATGAAAAATGTATGTTAAAATCAGTAGCAGTCGGTGGTGGGAGTGCCGCCGGGCGGTGGGGAAGGGGAAGTGTGGGAGGTAGTAAACTACAGAATATGGCCAAATACAGGTAAGTAAACATATAAATACATAATATGAATTTCATTGTGCGCACTGCATCGCAAATGCGTTAATTAAATGTACATAGCAAGTATTTAAAAAAGAAATTAATGGACAATAAAAATGTACTATTCCTAACTCCAAAAACAACTAAACTCGGGGAAAGTACTGGATAATAAAATAATTAAATTACTATTCTAACTCCAAAACAAACTAAACTCAAGGAAAGTGCTGGATACTAAACCTAAATAAATTACAATTCCAACTCCAAAACAATCTAAACTTAGGGAAAATGCTGGATAATAAAACAGAATAAATTATTATTCTAACTACAAAACAAAATAAGCTCAGAGAAAGTGTTGGATAATAAACCTAAATAAAATTACAATTTCAACTCCAAAACAAACTAAACTCTGGGAAAGTGCTGGATAATAAAACAAATAAATGTACTATTCCACATCCAAAACAAACTAAACTCAGGGAAAGTGCTGGATATTAAAACATAATAACTTACTATCCCTACTCCAAAACAAAGCAAACTGAGGAAAGTGCTGGATAATAAGCCTAAATAAATTACTATTCCAACTCCAAAAACAACAAAACTCAATGAAAGTGCTGGATAATAAAACAAATAAAATTACGATTCCTACTCCAAAACAAAGTAAAACTCAGTGATGGTGCTGGATAATAAAACAAATAAAATTACAATTTCAACTCCAAAACAAACTAAACTCAGGGAAAGTGCTGGATAATAAACCTAAATAAATTACTACTTCAACTCCAAAACCAACTAAACTCAGGGAAAGTGCTGGATAATAAAACAAATAAAAATAGCATTCCAACTCCAAAACAAAATAAACTCAAGGAAAGTGCTGGATAATAAAACATAATAAATTACTATTCCAACTCCAAAACCAACTAAACTCAAGTAAAGTGCTTGATAACAAATTCTAATAAACAACTATTCAAACTCCAAAATGATAATTTTATTTAATACAATTTAAAGAATTATCTTTTTAATATCAAATGTATTTAATAAACTAATAAAAACTTTAGACAAAATAGTTTTAATTTTTATATTTCAAAATATATAGACAAATGTACCCCCAAAATACCCTCTAATTATTTACATTTTTAAAAAATATTTTAAATAAATGTATTGTTGACATTTAAAAAAAACATTAAACTTTTATTTCAATAATTACATTTTAAACAACATTACAAAACTAATCTCTACCCTTATGTCCTATTAAACCTACATACAGCTGCGGTCGGTAGTGGGAGTACCTGCCGGGCGGTGACGTGGGGAGGGGGAGGGGCAGGCTGGGGGGTAGTAATCTATGGATTACGGCGCTTTACAAGTAAGTAAACATATAAATAAATAAAACGAATTTCGTTGCATGCACCGCATCCCCAAATGCGATGCAGTGCGCGCATCAAAATTCGTTTTATTTATTTATATGTTTACTTACCTGTAAAGCTCTATAATCCATAGATTACTACCCCCCACCCTGCCCCTCCCCTCACCATGTCACCGCCTGGCAGGTACTCCCACTACTGACCGCGGCTGCCTACATAAGACTACAGAACTTTCTCAAAATTCTAAATATTGTAAAACAAATTCTTTAATGATGTCCCACCCTTATCCCCTATAAACCCAACATCCTGTTCCTAAAACTTAATTTAAAAAAATCAAACATTTTGACACATTTCTCAATAAATTATATAAAAATTATTACTAAAATAATTAAAAAACATTTAAAAAATCTACATTATTTACAACACTATTTTTGACAACGACATTCACAAAATCGATATTCCTTAATAACATTAAAATCGATATTTTTAACATCGAAAAAACTTACCTCGGTTCTTTACACCATCAGTATTCTTTATGTAATTTGATATTTCCACATCTATATTCTGTCTCTGCATCAGTATGTTTATCTAAAATTATAAAAAATCATATCTCCAGTTCCCCTTACTGGACTTTTGTAATTTTGGTGTCATTTTGTCCATTAAAATATTCCCTATTTTCATAAATTGTAGTGTGATTATTATTTTCATGTGTTTTTACTTTTTATCTGTTTTGCTACTTCTAAATTCTTAACTCATCTTCTTAAATGGAGTCTGTCTGCTCTGTGCCATATTTGGGCTCAGGTTTAAACTACTGAAACCTTTATTTGACTTAACAAGAATAGTGATATTATTACTTGTAGTGACCGACCAATTACCTTAACTAATAACCACTTTCTCACACACATTAATAAGGATCGCGAGGTAAAGCATTGGCCCACCGGCCCTGACAATGAAATACACTTCTTTTTAGAGGGATGTTCACATGTGAACAACACGATGTAAATGAGCAAATGGATAAAGTGTTCTCACTGTTGCTCCAAGCTGAGTGCTGCAGTGTGTGGGAGAAAAATATAAATGAAAGTTGAACAGGCCACTGGATCGGGAAGGCTGATCCAAAGGCCCCTATCTAAAAGAGCATACTGGATGATGGCAGAACAGCTGCAATCTGTGAGCCTGATTAAAAAATGGATTAGATGACGTATGGTGTAGTTTCATGGAGAATAGTAAGGAGGGATGCTTTGCAAATAGACTATGGGAAAAAAGAACACATATAAACTCTAGGGGCTTGATTCACAAAGGTAGTCATCATCATCAAAGCTTTATTCAAGGATTATACTCATAAAAGCACAAACATACATTTAAAATACATCATTAAAAGATTGTGTCCTAATTTATACAAAAAATGTTAAAACAGTTGTGCAGACATAGACAATAATCAGAAAAACTTTGATGCATGATTGCACAGAAGCCACAAGAAATACCCTAATCGATTTACTTTAGAGAATTGCCCTCCGTCTAATAGACCATGCCCACCCCAAGTACTTTGCTGTTGCTAGAACAACAGGCATATCAGTGGAAGTACAAAGTATTCGTAGGGCCTCAGCACCCCTAAGTGTCCCTAGATTTCTAAAGGCAGGGACTAACCAGACTTTTCTCGGGGTGGTGTAAGCTTTGCACAAAAATAGAAAGTGGCCTATACTTTCGTTTGCTACACCACAGGCTGGACAACATGAGGCGGAGGATCTCCTCCACCTACCTGTCAATGATCTCAAAGGAAGGGCGCCTGATCTTAACTGGAAGAAAAGCTTCCTATCCCCAGGATTGGTAATGCTGTCCCAATATGGTTCCAAGACAGGATATAGTTTGATTACCACAAAACGCCCCGTCATGGAATCTGATCTAGTTTTATTCCAGAGTCTTCCAGCTACCCAATCCCAATATAAATCTTTAATCGTAATTTTGCTTGGGAATGATTCCCCAGATGGATTATCCCATAAATTTGAGAGGCCAAGATCGCCCAAGGCAGTCCTGAGATTTTTTAGCCAAACTATCTTATGGAAGGTATCAGCATTAATTATGGCCAAGAACCCCTCTGCATAATGCCAGATCTCCGGGGTAGTCCAGAGACGTCTCCAATAGAGAATCGGACGCAACCTCGCTAGGTCGCTAACTGATCTTCTCCCTAGATCAAGACCAAGCGGAATTAGTGGTGTGCTCTGCGGGAGTCCTGTGATTCCCCTCAAGAACCTATGCTCAGATATCTGCAAAGGGAGGAGCTTCCCAAAGCCCCACAGCTCTGCCCCGTAGAGGGCAGACCCAAGAGCCTTGACATCGTATACTGCCAAGACAGGTTTTATTGGCTTGGACTTAGATTTTTTATGTTCCACCCGGAGTGCCCCCGAGATCTGTTGGTGCCTCAGGACCGCCTTTTCTATGTGCTGCGACCATCTCGAGTCGTTTGCTATCTGTATCCCAAGATAGGTAAATACAGTAACCACCTCTAGCTGACAGTTGTTCAGAGATATCTTTGGCCGGGGTCTACGTTTTGATGCGAAGGCCATCAGCTTGGTCTTACCCACGTTGACTTCCAGGCCATGCTCCCTACAAAAAAGATCAAAAATGTTCAAAGCTCTCTGCAGGCCGGCTGGAGTTTTGGATAGTATCAGCGTATCGTCGGCGAACATCAGGATCGGAACCCTGAGGCCCGCCAACGAAGGCGCATCTACACTAGCGTCCAGCATCCGGCCCACTATCCCATTAATGGATAGAGAGAAAAGCAGGGGAGCCATTGCGCACCCCTGTCGCACTCCACGTTCAACCGGGAAGTCAACAGAGGATTCGCCATTCGTGCCCCATTGGACTTTGGTGAAATTACACTCATGCAGCCTCATTATCAGGGTAAGTAGCTCTGCCGGAAGATCCATTTCGCTCAAGACTGCCCAGAGCTTTCTCCTTGGGACCAGGTCGAAGGCAGCCCGCAGGTCAACAAAAGCAACATACAGGCTGCCCTCGCCAAGCACCACCGTCCCCCACTGTAACAGAACAAAGCGAAACACCTGGTCAATTGTGCTAGTAGCCCGCAGAAAACCAGCCTGGTAAGGAGACAGGGCATTGTTCTCGTCAACCCAATCCATCAGTTTGTTTACCACCATCCTCCCTACCACTTTTTGGATAGTGGCGATCAAGCTTATCGGCCTGTAATTAACTGGGAGAGACCGATCCCCTTTTTTATATATGGGTATGATGATAGCTCCCCTCCATAATTCAGGGACAGCCGTTCCCTTCGCAATAGAATTTCCCAAAAGGAATATATATCTGGCCCACCTCGCCTTATCATTATTAAAAACATCAGATGGTACACCATCTAAACCCAGGGCCCTTCCCCCGGGGGCAGTGCATATTGCGACTTCAGTTTCTTTAAGGGTGAATAAATTCCCAATGGGAAAGACAGTTGAGATTGCTTTCACATCCATGAACTGTGCAGTCTCAGTGTACTGGGGTTTAAAAAGATCAACCCAGGCACCATCAGCGACGTTGTTATCGGGTTTATCTGGAGTTCCACCTCTACCCCACTTGACGATATTCCAGAATAACCTGGAGTCCTTGGCCCCCGAAGCCTCCTTTAATTCGGCCCAATGCTGTTCATCCCATGTTTTTTTTGCTAGGGATAGGCTGGCCCTATAATGCTTCCTGGCGCCACTAATCGCTACCCTATCCCTATTCCGAATTGCTCTACCCAAGCTTAACCTTGCTTCCCTGCACTGGTGGTTAAACCACTTGGCTAGTTTAGGTGGTTGTTTACTATTTGACTTGCGGGGCCTTTGGGAGTGCGGTTTTAAAAGGGAAAAGAGCTTATCATGTAAGTCGGTTATTTCCCTAGACCCTGGGATTATTGGGTTTGCATCCTCCATAGCGGTGATTGCAATGTCCACCTCAGAAATTATAAATGCCATAGATTCTGCATTAGCCAATACACTCGGCCAGTTTAATCTGCGCATATCATTAGCCATAACAGGCAATGGACCGTCAGTCGATTGGAGATTCCCTGTTGTGGCCGACCACCAGTTATGGGTCACACAGAGGGGATTGTGGTCACTCTCCAATCTGCCCTTAATTTCCATGTCGCATACCAACTGCCACAAGTTTAGGCTACAAAGGACATAGTCTATCCGGCTTTGGCTACGACCATTGTCGAATGTACAGCACCTCCCCTATCGCTCTTCGTTCTCCCATTTAGGGCTCTTAGTCCCTGTTCCAGGCAGATGGCATTCAGTCGTATTATGTCTTTTGTCCACCGCTTGACCGGTGCCAAATTTAAAATTGGGATGCCCCATTGCGTGTCTTCCTCTCACCCCAAGAGATCGTCGGAGCTGTCTAGTGGTTCGAAAGCCCTGTTTAAGTCACCAGCTACTACAACTTTATTTCCCAAGGACTGCTTTTCCAGAGAAGTGGACAAAGCCTCTAGAATAGGTGAATTCCCTATGATACTGCCCCTGGCATAGATGTTATAAATGTCTAACCCTCCCCAGTGATCTGATACCATTCTTATCATTTGGATATCCTTGCAACCCAAATCCACCAATAATTGTTGTGTGTAGGCATTGCCGTACCCAAATTGTAAGCCCTCCCATAGGTCGGCCCTTACCGCCTCTGCTAGCCGGGATTGCAAAGTTTAAATAGCCAGGAAGGAATATAGGGTCGCAGGCCCATGTCTCCTGGAATAGACAAACATCAAAACCATTGATGAAGTCTATCCAGTTTTGGGATGCCAGCTTGTTACTCAACCCCGCGATGTTCCACAAGACCATCTTGCCTGAGCAGGAACCATCTATAGGAACTGTTCCTACAGAGGGCGCCCCAGTATGGCTTGTTAGAATTCCTGCGTACCCCTCCCCGTCTGGATTTTTGTCCTCATTGTTATGCATAACCTCCTGGATACCAGCAGTGCTAGTTATATTTAGGTCCTCATTTTCGTATACCCCAGGAATTGAGATAAACTCCCCACACACTGCTTCAAAATTCACAGTTTCCCAATTAATACTAGTTTCAATTGGCTCCGCATTTTCAGTTGTCAAAAGAGTTGATACAGACTCCCCACACATATCCTCAAGATTCATACTTTCCCAGTTGTTCATGGTATAATCAAAGTTGAAATCATCGCAACCCGAACCCTGGTAATTTTTACCATTTGGTCAATTAACCCACCCCGGATCAGCCATCACTTCGAAACGATTATACGTTGATACATTACCATAGTTTCCCTGTTGGTAAGGTGCAGTGAAAGGGACAAATCCTGGAGAGGGGAAATTACTGTAACAACCTACTTCAGGGGCTATGCCAAATTGAATGCCTGTTGGTCTTGGGTAGAAGAATGTTAGGTCGACAACACCAATTCCAGCACTACTTGTGCCCAAGTTTTGCCTCGTAATTAGACGTACTACCCTAGGATCTTTAAAATTGACAACTATACAATCCCCCTCCAAGCGCTTAGTAGTGCAACCTACCCAGTCTGTCCTTCTTACTCCAATAATCAACCCATCCACTTCCCTGGGCAATAGTCTGTTGATCCTTAACCAGTGCATTGCCTTGTTTTTCAGCATCTGGAAGGATTCTCTTTGCCCAACCTGCAAAGGTGGTACATTGGTAAGGATAGCGACAAAAGGATAGGAGTCCGGAGGTAGATTCATAGGTGGTACCCGACGAGACACTCTCATAGGAAGTGTATCGGGCAGACTAGGGGCAGGAGCAACGGGGCGGATCGCTGAGATACTCGGTGGGACTTGGGAATTGTTCAATACAGGATTACCAGTTTTGGATCTATCTTTGGTACCCGTGGCCACAGTGTCGAGGCGCTCATTGGGTTGGGAAGTATTGTTGCTTGGGTGGTCTGGTAGATGAAAGTTAGTCTTAGGGATTTGTCCCGTCGACCGGGGCCTTCTTGTAATAGTAACTACAGGGGGAAGAGGCTCAGCGGCAGATACGCTATTTGCCGGCCCACTCGGTTTTGAAGGATTGTTACTGTCCCCCGTCCTATAGTGGGTCTTAATTAGGGATTTGGTGGAGAAAAAATTATCTAGAGTAGCCTGCTCGAAGTGGTCTAATCGATCGGCTAGTCTTTTGACTCGTTCTTCGATGGGAGTCAGCAAAGACTTCATCAACCTCTCCAACTGTAGGAGCAGGGGTAGAGCAGGAAGTGGAGTCTCGGCCAATCCCGTCGCTGAAGGGTCACTAGGGTTAGATGCAGAGCTTGCCTGGGTGACTCCATCTTTAACAGTCTCGACCCCATGGGAGCCAACCCCATTAGGGTCACAAGGAGTACACAAACATGTCCCGAGTTTCCTTATTTTCTTGGGATGTTTGGGAAGACAACACTTCCTCGAGGCAATGCATCTTTTTCTTTTGGTGCACAATTTATTAGAAACCACATGAAGTGGCACACTCGATTGGGCAATATTTTCCTTGTCATGTATTCCTATAGGTTCTGAATCAATCCCCCTATTCCTGACCCTATTCTGGTTAAACTAACTATCAAGTTAACTAACAGTCAGCCCATGAGGCAAGAAAAGCCCCCATGATGCAGATACCGTTATCTGACGCAGTCACACTACGGCACAGGAACGTGTTATCTGATTAGGTCATAACGCTTGAGATCTAATTAGACAAGCGACATTCCTCCAGCCCCTGATAAGGCATACGACGTTCTCATAACAAATCAAACCTATGACAACCTGGAAAATCCGTGCGGCCATTGTTTTGATTTCACAGAGAACTTTAGTAAAGAATGTGCTAACGAGCAAGTCGTATGACATCTTTATTGACGTATCTATGTCCATCCTTACGTCAATCTCGGCACCTTTAAGGTATAAATATTGCCGATCTTGCCCTATGCAAACACACGCGTGGTGACGAGACGGAGCAGCCACACTTGCCGAAGCCGAGAGCAGGAGCAGACCCCGCTGGCAGCAGCCCCGCCTTCCTGACGCGCTGAGAGACGCGCTGCTATCTCAAGCCGAGAGACCCAGCACCGGCGCTTCTGGGCAGCCCTCGCAGGCAGCCTGGAATATCGAGAGCAGAGAAAGAGATACCATTCCTCATTCATCCTAAATTCCAGGTACAGAACTGAATAACCCCTCACAGAGAATTCTTTAGTTATTCACTTGGCAAAAACAAACTTAACTTAAACTGTAACTTTCTATTCCCGCCCACGCATTAGACTTAGGTCAGGTACACGGGGTAGGCGTATTTAGAAACACCAGTTGAGTACGTTTAGTCAAATGTATATGTGTATGTAAATATATTTTAATCATTTTAAACATCATATGGCTCAGAAACCATATCAATGTTTTTACAGTATTATTTTATACTATTGCTTTTAATGTATGCACTTTACTTAACTATAAGTATTACAATAATATCGATCCATTTCTCTTGTACGAGAAAAGAGACTGATCAATAAATAACACCTTTTTATTGAACACGCCCGTCTCTTCCTTTTCTCTACAATCTGATGAGACTAAGAATGCACGTACTGACTGAGTAAAATAATTGCCTTGTGCTCACACGACTCTCGAGATTGACTCTTGATTAGGGGAGAGCAAAGTTGTCATGTTCTATGGTTGTCAGAAACTAAATCCCTTCTTGTCTAATCAGGGAAGTTAATTCCTCCTTGAACATTCGAGAAAGTTTCTAGCGAACTCTGAGCTACGCTGGCAAACCCAAAAACTTAAGTCTAGTATCGACAGTAGTAGACCTAGTTAACCTCTGGCCTAGGCCTTTACTGCTGTAGGTATTATTCCAATGCGCAGAGCCTATTGGGAAAATAGGAACTACACTACATGGCGCCCAACGCGTTTGGAAAGGGCGATAAAACTAACGTAAGACATTTAGAGTAACTCAGTCGTGCTTTCTCACTCAGACCCCTTTTTCCAAATACTCCAAAGACGTCTGGAGTGGGAGAAAGGTAATATCCTCCAAAACCTCGCAGGAGGGAACTCCTATGTAAGGTTCTTGGTTTAGTCAACGTTGAAGGATACACTGTTCCAAAATATTGTGCATCTAATCTTTATTCCATTGAGAAACCTGATCTGCAAATAAACAAAATAACCTTTCTAACAGTAAAATATCAGAAAGTGATGAAGAAAGAGAGGCAGTTAGATTAGCAACTGAAATCGCACATGCTGATGCTACCATGCAAGCAGCAGACGCGGATATAATACTCATTCCGGTCATCAAAAGAAAATCTATAACTCTAAAACTTATAAAAAATGGACTGACACCTAGAGGTGGGACAGTCATATTCGTAATTGAGGCACACGAATATCGGCAGACAGAGGTATACTATTCATGGATACATTTTCCAGCAGCAAATGCTGTAACAAAGTACTTCCACTATTACAAAATAGAGGAACCTCCTAACGAGTACACTCCTTTCGAGGAGGTGGAAGTACCACTCAAATTTCAAGAGCATTTGCTCTTATTTGATGGCGCCCTAAAACATAATAATCACATCACCAGGCTCGGTCCTTTAGGTAGACCAGGAGCAACGTGGCCGGTCTTAGCCGGATACACACCACACCCAGACATCGAAGGAATGTCTACAGGAGAGCTGTTAATACAGCTAAAACAATTACTAAAAATTCATAGACAATTAGTTCAGTATGTAATGCGGACTTCAACAATTCAGCCAGCGATTAAACTTCCACAGCTGACCCCTCACCAGGGGAACACAAATAAAATTACACCACAGAACATCCAATCCTGCCTAGGTAAAGTTCCGGCTAAACGGGAACAGATACCATTCTGGTTGGCACAGAAAATCACCCAAATAGAGGCGGTGTTTCCTGACACCACCTCGATAGAAAAACACAGGATTCTGACTATATGTCTCCCAATGGGAATCGCACCACACATAGAGGACTGTGACACTTGGGGTACAGTCTTTGCTTCCATCTACACAAAAACGCACGGTGTTCCATCCATTTCGGTAATACCAGATGTGCTAAAACAAATTCAAGATGAATACGGTCCAGAACCAGCTTTAACTCTTGGTATGAAACTACTGAAAGACTTCAAGCAGGTCTCGGCTATATTACTAGCCAACATAAAAGGTGAAGCAGCAAACGTGGCGATCCGCCAGAGGTTAAAAGAAACAGATATAGCAGACCAACCAGCTGAAATTGCCAGAATCATAGAAAAATCCTATGAGGAACTAGGTAGAGATAGTTTAGGTGGAATACCAGTAAAACCGCAACTGACTGAAAGTCCAGAAAAAATATTTTTTAATAATAATTCACCAAAAAAGAACTGGGATGGAAACAAACAATCCAATCCAAAAGAAAAGAAATTCCAGTCCCGAGGAAGGTCTCCTAGGCGAAGGGAGAAATCTCCAAACCGAAGACAGAGGTCACCGCAGAGTGACCCCTCTGGGAATAGATATAACCTTAGAAATAGGGATAATATTAAAAAACCTGATAGATATCAAGACATTGATACACGTCCCTCTCAATCTTTTCAGAATTCCTCGCAGAAATCGGAAAGAAGAGGACGATCAGAACAAAGAGAAGAGCACGCCAAGTCCAAAGACAAGGAACCTGCTCAACTAAAAAAGAAATTACAATTTCCAAAAAAGAAGGTAGCCAGTATCAAGGTAGTTAAAAATGCCGAGAATACTGAGGACACAACTGAAAAACGGAGAATGGGCTCAGACAATGCTAGACAGCGCAGCAGAGGTGAGCATAGCTCGCAAAGTCCTTATGAATCATCTGGAGACAGTGGACACGAATGAATACCTTCAAGTGGAAACTGCAGACACCAGAGTTAGCAAGCCCCACAAGATATACGAGATAACATTACGTATAGAGGGAGATAAGACTAGGAAAATAAGGGGACTATTTTGGGATAACCTCTCCAAGGGCTATGATATCCTTCTAGCTGAAAAAGACTGGCCACCAGAGTTTGTCAGGGAGTGCCCTCATGGCGAAGAAATAATTATGCCTGCCTTCTCGAATCAAATCCCGATTCATAAAAAATACACACTTGCTAGAAAGTGGGCAGTGGCCTTAGCACCTGCTTTATATAAAAATCATGTAGGATGGGATGAGGATTCTCCTCCTCACAAAATCCAGTTAAAATCACAACCTACTGCACAAAGGCAGTACCCAATTAAGCAAGAAGCTAAAAAACAAGTAAATGAAATACTAGATCAGCTAGAATACCAGGGGGTGATTGAAACTTGCACCTCACAAATGAACAACCCTTTGTTTCCGGTCTCCAAACCAGACAATTCATATCGTCTAGTTTTGGATTACCGACACCGTAACACATGTTGCAAAACCTTTGCAGTGCAAAACTCACACAGTGCTGCACTAATGAATAACATAGTGCACAAAAAATACAAAACAACCTTGGACATCTCCAATGGATTTTTTTGTCAAACATAGCACCAGAGAGCAGATATTTAACTGCATTCTCAGTAAATGGCACTCAAAAGCAATTCTGTCGGTTAGCCCAGGGGTACAAGAACAGCCCGGGGGTATTCTCAGCGAGAGTAACAGAATTACTACAATTATATGATAATGAAGCGTTATCTTATGTCGATGACATTTACTTAACAGATGATGACTTGGATACTCACTTGAAAAGAGTGAACACCATAATACTTGGGTTCGCAGCAGAGGGTTACAAATTCAACTTTAAAAAATCCAGAATTGCCCATTTAACGGTCTTATACGTAGGATATGAATTATCAAGTATAGCCTGGTTGACAATTTTCTAAAGAACTAGAAGAATTAAAAAATCTAAAGTATGAAAAGACGTATCCTCTGCCAATCGACATTCTGCCTCTACGACATTACGCCTGTGTAATCTATACAGACGGACATGCTCAACCCTCCGTTTGGGGAGAACATGCATACAACCCCACATGTGAGATTACAAAAGAAGTGTGGCGCGGAGGTAAACTAAGACCTCTATTAACAAAATCGCACTCAGTAGAAACTAATTCAGAACAACAAACTGAAATAATAGCTTTGAAAATGGCGCTAGATAATGCGGATCGCGAATTCCCGACACTTATTGGGGTCGATTCCGATCCGGTAAAAAAAACCGGCTTACGATTCGTATTCGTAGCCGATTCCGTACGATTGGGAAACTACCGTCCGACCAGCGAATTCCGATCCGTTACCGTTGATTTCCGTACGATTTTCTAAGATCCGTACGATTGACATTCGTATACCCGTACGAATAAGCCTCGGGCAGACCACCGTACGAATCGTAATCAGTCCGTACAAACTCACTATTCCGATTCGGAACGACATGCCTGAGCGAGATACGTACGGGCCTAAGTATTCACGCTTCAACATTCAGTCGTATGGGACATTCGCCTCACTGCAAGCTCCACCAATACATACTACACGCACACCCCTCGGCCAAGCCTACGCGAACACCCCCACCCGCCAACGGCCCGTACTACTCACTCGCACGCACAAGTACGACACGCACACCCCCCCAACAAGCCTACGCGAACACCCCCACCCGCCAAGGGCCCGTACTACTCACTCGCACGCACAAGTACGACACGCACACCCCTCGGCCAAGCCTACGCGAACACCCCCACCCGCCAACGGCCCGTACTACTCACTCGCACGCACAAGTACGACACGCACACCCCCCCAACAAGCCTACGCGAACACCCCCACCCGCCAAGGGCCCGTACTACTCACTCGCACGCACAAGTACGACACGCACACCCCTCGGCCAAGCCTACGCGAACACCCCCACCCGCCAACGGCCCGTACTACTCACTCGCACGCACAAGTACGACACGCACACCCCTCGGCCAAGCCTACGCGAACACCCCCACCCGCCAACGGCCCGTACTACTCACTCGCACGCACAAGTACGACACGCACACCCCTCGGCCAAGCCTACGCGAACACCCCCACCCGCCAACGGCCCGTACTACTCACTCGCACGCACAAGTACGACACGCACACCCCTCGGCCAAGCCTACGCGAACACCCCCACCCGCCAACGGCCCGTACTACTCACTCGCACGCACAAGTACGACACGCACCCCCCCCAACAAGCCTACGCGAACACCCCCACCCGCCAACGGCCCGTACTACTCACTCGCACGCACAAGTACGACACGCACACCCCTCGGCCAAGCCTACGCGAACACCCCCACCCGCCAACGGCCCGTACTACTCACTCGCACGCACAAGTACGACACGCACACCCCCCCAACAAGCCTACACGAACACCCCCACCCGCCAACGGCCCGTACTACTCACTCGCACGCACAAGTACGACACGCACACCCCCCCAACAAGCCTACGCGAACACCCCCACCCGCCAAGGGCCCGTACTACTCACTTGCACGCACAAGTACGACACGCACACCCCTCGGCCAAGCCTACGCGAACACCCCCACCCGCCAACGGCCCGTACTACTCACTCGCACGCACAAGTACGACACGCACACCCCTCGGCCAAGCCTACGCGAACACCCCCACCCGCCAACGGCCCGTACTACTCACTCGCACGCACAAGTACGACACGCACACCCCTCGGCCAAGCCTACGCGAACACCCCCACCCGCCAACGGCCCGTACTACTCACTCGCACGCACAAGTACGACACGCACCCCCCCCCAACAAGCCTACGCGAACACCCCCACCCGCCAACGGCCCGTACTACTCACTCGCACGCACAAGTACGACACGCACACCACCCCAACAAGCCTACGCGAACACCCCCACCCGCCAACGGCCCGTACTACTCACTCGCACGCACAAGTACTGCAAGCACACATAACGCCAACACCAAAACGACCACAAGGACCTTGCTAACAAGTCGCACTACCACACTGAACATGTCTCCTGTGTACACACCTTTGACAATCAATGTCCTGGTCACAGCCAAGCAGCCAAACAGAGGACAAAACCAACACCCACCCCATATAACACCCACACCAAAAATTCAAATGAAGCCACACCCACCATTTGACCAATAAAAGGGACCACACATACAACCCATCATCCTTTGCAACATACCCATGCCTGCGAGGAAACACAGAGCACACCAACAATTCCAGCCACATACCTTCACACATACACCCTATCACATCTACACCAACACCACCTCCTTCACTATCACAAACACACACCCTCATCCATACACACCATCACACCCTCAATCACATACACCTCACACCATGAACACACCCAAGAATCCAAAATTCACCAACCCGGAGATGGAGATACTTACTGATGAAGTCATCAGAGTCGACCCACAGCTGTTTGGCGCATTGGTCAGACAGACCAGCATGGCAGAAAGAATACGCCTGTGGGAGAGGATTGTAGACCGGGTCAATGCTGTTGCACCCATCAGGCGCACCAGGGAAGAATGCCAGGCCAGGTGGTACGATCTGCGGAGGATGGTGAAGAAGAAGATGGCACAGGATTACGCCAATGCACACCACACTGGAGGCGGTGGTCCCCGCAGACCTCCTGTATACCAGCCCTGGGAGGAGAAGGTCATGGTCCTACTGCCAGCGGTGGGAGTACATGGAATAGAAGGAGCCATTGAGTCTGGTGAGTGTACAAAAAACACAACTTACATGGGTAGACTAACAACAGTGCCCAGCAGCATGGGGTGGGTGGCCATGACTCCAAGCAGTACACAACCAAATGGTGGGAGTTGCAAGGGGGAGGCACATAGGGTGCAATGTGTAGGGTAAGAGGCTGCTCTCATGCCATATGTCCCAGGGACACACACAAGCATAATGCCCAATGCACAGGGATAGGTAAAGATCACACAAGATACTAGACCACAGCTGCTAAATATTAACATTTTGCTGACACACCTTTCAGAGATGCATCATTTTGTGACAAAGTAAGGCAGTGTAGCAAGAGAGCAAGCACAATCTACCTGTCTCCATCCCTGTCTCGCCCTCTGTCTCTGTCGCCCTCTCCCTCTGTGGCCCTCTCCCTCTGTCTCCCTCTGTCGCCCTCTCCCTCTGTCGCCCTCTGTCGCCCTCTCCCTCTGTCTCCCTCTGTCTCCCTCTGTGGCCCTCTCCCTCCCTCTCCCTCTGTCGCCCTCTGTCTCCCTCTGTGGCCCTCTCCCTCTGTGGCCCTCTCCCTCTGTGGCCCTCTCCCTCTGTCGCCCTCTGTCGCCCTCTCCCTCTGTCTCCCTCTGTCTCCCTCTGTGGCCCTCTCCCTCCCTCTCCCTCTGTCGCCCTCTGTCTCCCTCTGTGGCCCTCTCCCTCTGTGGCCCTCTCCCTCTGTCGCCCTCTCCCTCTGTCGCCCTCTGTCGCCCTCTCCCTCTGTCTCCCTCTCCCTCTGTCGCCCTCTGTCTCCCTCTGTCGCCCTCTCCCTCTGTCTCCCTCTCCCTCTGTCGCCCTCTGTCTCCCTCTGTCGCCCTCTCCCTCTGTCGCCCTCTCCCTCTGTCTCCCTCTGTCGCCCTCTCCCTCTGTCTCCCTCTGTGGCCCTCTCCCTCTGTCTCCCTCTGTGGCCCTCTCCCTCTGTCTCCCTCTCCCTCTGTCTCCCTCTGTCTCCCTCTGTGGCCCTCTCCCTCCCTCTCCCTCTGTCGCCCTCTGTCTCCCTCTGTGGCCCTCTCCCTCTGTCGCCCTCTCCCTCTGTCGCCCTCTGTGGCCCTCTCCCTCTGTGGCCCTCTCCCTCTGTGGCCCTCTCCCTCTGTCGCCCTCTGTCGCCCTCTCCCTCTGTCTCCCTCTGTCTCCCTCTGTGGCCCTCTCCCTCCCTCTCCCTCTGTCGCCCTCTGTCTCCCTCTGTGGCCCTCTCCCTCTGTGGCCCTCTCCCTCTGTCGCCCTCTCCCTCTGTCGCCCTCTGTCGCCCTCTCCCTCTGTCTCCCTCTCCCTCTGTCGCCCTCTGTCTCCCTCTGTCGCCCTCTCCCTCTGTCTCCCTCTCCCTCTGTCGCCCTCTGTCTCCCTCTGTCGCCCTCTCCCTCTGTCGCCCTCTCCCTCTGTCTCCCTCTGTCGCCCTCTCCCTCTGTCTCCCTCTGTGGCCCTCTCCCTCTGTCTCCCTCTGTGGCCCTCTCCCTCTGTCTCCCTCTCCCTCTGTCTCCCTCTGTCTCCCTCTGTGGCCCTCTCCCTCCCTCTCCCTCTGTCGCCCTCTGTCTCCCTCTGTGGCCCTCTCCCTCTGTCGCCCTCTCCCTCTGTCGCCCTCTGTCGCCCTCTCCCTCTGTCTCCCTCTGTCTCCCTCTGTGGCCCTCTCCCTCCCTCTCCCTCTGTCGCCCTCTGTCTCCCTCTGTGGCCCTCTCCCTCTGTGGCCCTCTCCCTCTGTCGCCCTCTCCCTCTGTCGCCCTCTGTCGCCCTCTCCCTCTGTCTCCCTCTCCCTCTGTCGCCCTCTGTCTCCCTCTGTCGCCCTCTCCCTCTGTCTCCCTCTCCCTCTGTCGCCCTCTGTCTCCCTCTGTCGCCCTCTCCCTCTGTCGCCCTCTCCCTCTGTCTCCCTCTGTCTCCCTCTGTGGCCCTCTCCCTCTGTCTCCCTCTGTGGCCCTCTCCCTCTGTCTCCCTCTGTGGCCCTCTCCCTCTGTCTCCCTCTCCCTCTGTCTCCCTCTGTCTCCCTCTGTGGCCCTCTCCCTCCCTCTCCCTCTGTCGCCCTCTGTCTCCCTCTGTGGCCCTCTCCCTCTGTCGCCCTCTCCCTCTGTCGCCCTCTGTCGCCCTCTCCCTCTGTCTCCCTCTCCCTCTGTCGCCCTCTGTCTCCCTCTGTCGCCCTCTCCCTCTGTCGCCCTCTCCCTCTGTCTCCCTCTGTCGCCCTCTCCCTCTGTCTCCCTCTCCCTCTGTCTCCCTCTGTCTCCCTCTGTGGCCCTCTCCCTCCCTCTCCCTCTGTCGCCCTCTGTCTCCCTCTGTCTCCCTCTGTGGCCCTCTCCCTCCCTCTCCCTCTGTCGCCCTCTGTCTCCCTCTGTGGCCCTCTCCCTCTGTCGCCCTCTCCCTCTGTCTCCCTCTGTGGCCCTCTCCCTCTGTTGCCCTCTCCCTCTGTCTCCATCAGTCAGTGTTTGTCCCTCGGTCACCTCAACGCACATCCCTGAGGCACACACACAGTTGCACACAAGCACTGCACAGGCCTCACAAACTCCATAGAGCTGAATGTTAAGGGATGTCTCACAAGTACCAGCAAGCATCTGCCATGTGCCTGTAAGACAGCCACCATTTCCTGTCAACACTGTACTGTGTCAGGACACACATCTCAGAAAGCTCAATAGTACACAATGGGCACAGGTGTAGGCAGCACAAGTCCCTCCTGTGCTCATTGCCAACACAAACATCAGGACAAGTTCACACATGCTGTGCATAAACACAAATCCAACATAATGGCAGCATGCCACATGAGGGGACAGCCAAAACATGAACAATGGACGCTTGCAATTTGCAAACAAAGTAATAGCATGGCCTGTTGTACACACCCCTTACATAAACTCATCCCCGGGAGACAGGCGTTGTATTGCAACACTGTCCCAATTGCCATGTACCACAACAAAACACGTACTCATATGAATATGCATACAACTCTTACATGCACATAAAAGAAGCTCCAGTCCATTGTGGCCCTCTAAAAAAGCTAGTGCCCCATCTCATTACCTTTGTGGATGTACATAAGCACCAACATGGACATGGGTATTGACAAGGTGATGCGTCTCAGAGAAGTGCCAAGTTCTAAAGCCATGATCTCCAAGTGGGTGTACAGGTCCAGCGGTGTTGCCATTGTTTGGCCAGTATGGAACAGCAAAAGACATCCAAAGTAGTAGCTGACATGCTAAATAATGATGCTCTGTCTCTTACATCAACATGCTGCATCTAAACTCTGTGCATGCTTGCCGCACACATAAGATTTTTCACCACATCCAGGATGTTGCGTGAAACTTACAAATTCTTTACACGTGTGGTGCCGGCAACACAAGACACAGCAATGGCTGTGTCAGTCATTGTCAAGAGATTGGAAGAATGTATATACCCCATCGTACTATTGTGTTTTTCTACCACTAAATACACAACTGTACAATGTCAACTATGTATAGCTTGTGGAACAGTGATGCTGATAATGGATAACAAAACCACATGTCACTTGATATAGCCCTAACAGTGTCTCTCTCTCTCCCACACACAGGGCAACGTGCGGATCGCCCCCCCAGCCAGGGGGGCCAAGGATCCCAGTCCCAGGCTCAGCAGGACCCAGACCCCACCGCCAGCGCCGTCCCTCAACGCACTGTGGATGACCCCAACCAACCTGGCTCCTCTGGATCCCAAACCCCTGCAGCAACTATACCAGCTACATCTCTGCCAACCACCGGACCTATTCCCACCACATCCCAGCAGACAGGTCAGAGCCCTGCCCATGATTCACAAGAGAGCCAGTCTGAAAATGAGGGACACCCTTTGTCGGGCGCCCCTGAGGTTGGTGACAACCTCCACCCTCCCAGCACTCGGGGGGCCCGTCGATCGGATGTGCCCACAAGCGCAGGCCGTGCTCATGTGGGTCAGGGTGGTGGGAGTGGCGCAAGGCGGAGGCGAGAATCTGGCCAGTCAGCTGCAGGGACCGGTATGGCTGAACTCGATAACATCCTTGAGGCATACCGGCGGGACACCAGTGAGGTAAACCAGCTTGCGGAGACCCTCAACCAGCTCAAAGAACAGCAGGCAGAGCAAATAGCCAGGCAAGACCTGCATTATGGACGGGTGGAGGCACACCAGGCTCAGCTCTTGATGGTGCATAGGGACATTGTCCATGTGCTACGTCAGATGGCTGCCAACATGCAGCCCCCTCCCTGTGTCACAAGGCCAGCAACATCACGGCAAAGTGCAACACCAGCCACAGGGAGGGAGGAGAGGGAGGAGGTTGAACCCTCTGACGTAGCGTCCCATGCACCGTCCATGCCTGCACATGAGGGTCCCCCAAGGAAGGCGGGTCGCCCACGCCGAAGGCGTTGAGGGCCTGTGGCCCATGGACTTCTCCCAGGACACTGGACCTGGCATATAGCCCCTGGGTGCAACAGCATCCCCTACGAGACTCTCCCACAAGGACTTGCTGGTCACAGTCTGCCCAATGATGTCAGGCACTGTGGGCTGGACTCTGTTGACTGAAACAGTAAGCCATCTCATCTCCAGCAGTGAATTTTGGATTCCCCCCCTTTCTGTACAGCACCTATTCACGTTTCATGCACTAGAGCACCCAATAAATAATTTAAACATCATACGCATTTGGTGAGTAATCTTTGAAACAGCATACATGTATATGTGTCAGCAAATGTCATAAATGCAAGGTATACAACAAACAGCAGTCATCCACACACTTGGATCAGAATCTGAGTGAGGACACACATTGGTCAGAAATTTCCACAAACTACATACATGGATGGTAAGACACACCTGTGTGGGACAGTCAATGCTGGAGGGGGGAATGAATCCCAAACAGCTAGCACAGGCAGGCCCAGGAGAGTCACTTTGAGGAGTACATGTCAGTGTCACAAAAGTAGTAGTCCATGTAGGGAGTACCTACAACTGTGTCCTCAGGTATGTGAGCTACCATCAGCATGATGCATTACTGTGTATGTGATTAATGCCGCACAGGATGACGGTGGCAGGACAGACTGTGGGCAATGGGCTGGAGCACTCTACACAGGCACACCTGATTAGGTGACCTACCCCTATGGAGCTACAAGTACTATACTACTGTAATGGGAACAACGCATACAGAAAAACAACACACACCAGACAAATACCAACCCCGGAACCGCCAAATCACACCACACCCAAGAGACAGGGTCATGGTGTGTGTCCCATGTGCCAACTTGACTGACTGTGACAGCAATGTTGAAGTGGTGTGAGCATGTTGTGTTCTGGCACGTGACTGTAAGCTAACAGTTTTCGGATCTAGTGGTGTTGACAAGCTAACACTCTACAATAGTGTGCCTATGTAAGGTGTGTGTGTGTTGGACACGCCACATGACCTGGTGGTACGTAGACCCAATGTCATGTGAATCTGCATAGTTGTGCCAGTATGTGTTGCACACACACGCATAGCAGCAGCTATGACTGAGTACACAGCATTTTCATAGCACGAGGGTGAATGTCTGGTGTTGTCTGTGTGTAGGGTGGCCGGAGCATGCTCTATTAATGGATGGAAGGAGGGTCATCCTGTAGGTGTCTGTGTTCCTGGATAGTGTGCGCTGCATGTTGGCTGTGTATGCAGCTGCAGCAATGAGTGAATAAATGACGGCAGGAGGGGTGTGACTAATTGCTAAACAAACACATAACACAAGGGCAGCCGCAATGCGCAAAGTGACATGTGGATGTGAAGGCAGGAGTGTCTGCCTCACTCAGGATCACTGACTACTAAATGGCACAGTAAACACCACACATCACAGTCAGTGGATCAGGGCCCTTACGGTCAAGTGGGGCACAAGACACACAGCATCTGCAGGTGTATACAAGAGCTAGTGTGTTCAAATCCAAACTGCACCAACAAAGACATCTACCTCACACACAACATAGTATTATAGCCTTCACCCACCCCATGTGTGTGGACAATACACAGTTACACACCTAACAAGCATGAGGTAACTAATTTGAAAATAGTATATGTGCACATTAGACGGACATGTGTGTAGAGACACAAGCAGGCACTAGATTCTGTAGGAGTCAGACGTCATGCACAACATGATAATCTACATTGTGAGCCCATGGAGCTATCACAATCATACATGTGCATTGTCAATAAGTCCAATTTACACTAATCATGATGTCACCTGTAATGCCGCTTTACGAATACCTACAAGGCTGTCAACGACTGGCCGTACCTTTCTTCATCAGACTGGTGTGATGCTCTAAGGGTTCCACCTCCAAATAGCCCATTGGTCTGAGTACAAACAACAGACACAAAAGGGTGATCAGGCGAGGGAAGGAGAGGATGGGAACTGCTGGGAGGGAGACCTGAAACAGAGGCAATTAAGCATTAGGACAACATTCTCATGTCACAGACACTTCAAAAACCTCATTAGCTACACTCTACCAGTCACACCTGTGAAGTGTACTGTCTGGTGACAAATAATGATGATTAATCATGCCATCACATCAGATTCGATGCTGTGACACAGACACATAAAAACTGGGACAGTCTGTCATCCATTAGAGTCATGTGTAACGCTCACAAGTGAGCACCCATGCAAAAAGATCTATGTAGTATAAACACATTCCCAGGCACAGATGAGGTAGACATCAGTAACAAATGGAAACATATGGAAATCAAACTACCGCTAACTCTAAAGTCTGTATGTGATATTGGTAAGCCATAAGGGCCCTGTAAGCTAACTTGAGCAAATCCACTCCAGCTGTTAGTATCACATATGACGAGGAAGTTAATGATCGACATGCAATGAAGGCACTCTGTAGCCAGTCTTTTGGTGTGGCAAGTATGCATCACAATGCTAAACATGATATGCATGTACAACAAATATTAAGTGCAAGTGATGTCCATCCAAGCTACATAATCAGACCCTACCATAGCACAGTCATGGTGCCGGCGACCAGAGATTCATGTGAATGACCGCACTCCACTGGTGCTACACAGAAATTCACATATGCATCTTTCACACTTTTTACTTTGTCATGCTAAACATACATGGCATCATGTGCATCTAAACATCACGGCTACTCACTGTGAAGGCTGGCATTGCAGTATTCTCAACCTGCACTGAGGTAACGACATGACAGTGACATGATATACTGCTGCAAGGGGCAATGCATCCATGTTAACTGATTCACGGGACAGTTGTCTTAAGATGTGGAACATACACTGGGCAACACCAACACCACATGGTTTCATGGTACTCACACTGGACTGGCCCACAAGCTGGAGGTGAGGATCCAGTCACATTCTAATGCACACAGTGAGGCTGCAATCCCCCACAGAGTCCGTGGTTGTGACCTCTGACACAATGTCATGCCATGGTATGTGCAATGTTGCTGTGGCAATGTCTCCACACATTGATGCATTCACCAGAGTATCAAAGTACAACAGATGACAGAAGGGGTGACTATCCTGTCATGGGAGTGGCCATACATGTCATGAGGTACATAATGGAGTAGCATGTATGCAAGATGACACCACATGCACATGAACATGTACCACACATTTCTACACATACCAATGCTAAACAGCCTCATATGAGTCCTTACCCAAATTGACTCCTCCACATGTTCAAGCATGCTCCGTTGATGTGGCTGACGGTGCAATCATAATGAGCAGTAGCAGGATGACCACGATGTACCCCAACGGACAACAGGCAGGGCGAGCTGTGGATGAGAGTGGCACACAAGGGGTCACGGTCGGTATAATGTCATTTTGACAATGTCTGTTGAATAGCCAGATGTAGTATGACACCTGTACATTCCGAGTGCACTCATAGCACGTATGTGTGTAGCATTCCAACTGAACATGTGACACAGCACAACACACATCCAATTGATCTTGCTTACAGTCTGTTGCATACATAGCATGCTACCCATGCTACTCTATAGTCCATCTTTTACTGAAAAGATGAAAGGACTCACCATCATGAAAAGAAGTTGCGGATGAGGTGACCGCGGATATCATCTTCACCCTCCTCATCACTGGCATCCTGGCCAAGGCCTTCATCCTCAACGGGCGGATGTTCCAGCTCATCAGGATCCAGGTAGAGTGGCACAGCCTTCTCCACTGCCATGTTGTGTAGCATGCAGCACACGGTGAAGATGTCACACACCTTGCGTGGGCTGTATTGGAGGGCTCCGCCTGTCTTGTCCAGGCACCTGAAGCGGCTCTTCAGGAGTCCAAAGGTCCGTTCGATCACCTGCCTGGTCTTCACATGTGCATTGTTGTAACGCTGGTCTGCAGCTGTCCTGGGGTTGCGTAGCGGAGTCATTAGCCATGGCATGTTTGGATATCCAGCGTCTCCTGCAATTTGACAACATGTACAAGAGTCAATCATATGATGCAGATCATGAAGTTGTGACATACTGACATACAGAGCTCACAGTGTATACTCACCAACTAGACATGCCCGGTGGTTGTGCAGCTGCAGCATCATCTGTGGTACCCTGCTACGCCTCATGATGAAAGCATCGTGGCACGATCCTGGATAACGTGCACAAACATGTGAGATAATCATGTTGGCAAGACACACCACCAGGGCATTTATCGAGTGGTAGTGTTTCCTGTTGCGATACGCTTGCTCCTGAGCCTGTGGTGGGACAAGAGTAACATGTGTACCATCAATTGCACCAATTACATGTGGCATACGGCCCAGGCCATAGAATTGCCCCTTGACATCTGTCAACTCTTCTGGAGTAGGGAATGTAATGAAATCATCAAGGTGGAGCAACATTGCTCCCAAAACATCACTCAATACCCGGCTAAACATGGTCTGAGACATCCCTCCCACATCAGCTATGGTAAATTGGAAGGTACCTGTGGCAAAGAAATGGAGGGCTGCCATCACCTTCACCTTGGGTGTCAGTGCACTTGGATACCTGTGGCGTGGTTGTAGGTGAGCCTCAAGCCTGCCCGTCAGGTCCTTGATCAACTGTCGGCCGAAGCGATATCGACGGATGCAGTTGCGCTCCCTCATGGCTTCCAAGTCAGGCAACGGCCTTTCCAGAGGGGGTGCCCTGCAAGACACAATTTTAAGGAAATGTCTACAACTGTCTGACTAAGACTATAACAATGTACATGGCACAAGCAACACCTCTTCAAATGATGTAGACAATTTGGAGTGTGGTGTGGGATACACACAGATGCCAGCTCCCACACACTCCTCCGTGGCGAAGGTAAATACCTGTAGTGTGTGGAATGGATGTGACATGCATACAAGCCTTCAGATGTACAGGTCTAAGTGACCATGAAAATGTATCATGTCAGTGAGACACGTCATGTCAATGTCAGTA
The DNA here is from genome assembly GCF_964261635.1 of Lissotriton helveticus. NCBI lineage: Eukaryota > Metazoa > Chordata > Amphibia > Caudata > Salamandridae > Lissotriton > Lissotriton helveticus. Next base: position 400,684,370 of record NC_136069.1, on the reverse strand, counting down.
GGAGGTTGCACACCCAGAGGGCAGACTGCAATACACACACACACCACATGTGCAATCATTTGCACTGTTCAGCCTTAGTCATGTCGCGGTGTGTACTTTCAGTGAGAATTACATGACCATCATCATACATCATGATAATTACATTTGTCACTGACGGTCTGTAATGCCATCACACATGTGAACGGGTCATTTACACACGTGGCATGGTGTGTGTACATTAGTCACCCTGCCATCACAGCAAGGACACAACATATATGCTCCTACAGCAGATGCACAGTACTTTCAAGGACTAGTTACTTACCTTTTGTGAACCAATATCTGTAAGGAACAGTAGGCAGTAGCAAAGTGTCACATTTCTATACATACATAGCTTAGGACTAATTAGCCTCCCTGGGTGTCATTGATCTGACCAGTGAGTGGTGGCTATCCAGGCCACACCGGAACAAAAGTAGTGTTGTTGATTGGCATCCGACAAGGGCGTGGCCACGTTTTGGCTGTACCTACAACGCATACACTGGCAGCTGTTACACAAACATATCCCACAGAGAGTGTGGGTAGCAGGCAAAGATGCATGTCAAGTAGCTAAACATCACTCCCAGAGTCAGGGAGGATGATGACATCTTTGCGTAGTGCCTGTACCTCTTGGATACCCTCTACAGCGTAGGTAACGTGAATGTGTTCTGTGGTTTTGAGGGCTGCATGCAGATGCTTCCTGGGATGGGGTGGTAGGACAGGGAACATGGTCAGTCCGGGTAGGGCAGTGGGGGTCTGACAACGTGCCTATGTACAGACAAACATGCTGCGTGGCTGTACAAGCTTGCAAAAATACATACAGTACTCTCATCAAGATGAGCCTGCAGAGGCTCAGCGTAGCGTTAGTGTAGTTGAAGGACCTGAGTGACAAGTTGGTCCTCACCGCAACAACAGGGAGATGAAGGGCCATGGTTACAACCGCCCACATAAACACTACACTGAACGTTGCCAAATCATCCAAATACATCTTTTGAGTTGAGACATCACCTGTGTCTGGCTAGGTGTCCACAACACTCGCATCCCCCAGTCCACCTGTCCTGTGGTGTTGGGACTGACACTCACGTGCCAGTGGGTCTTCTTGACCCTCCCAATACTCATTAGCGCCAATTGTAATGAGGTGTGGCCAGCTCATTGATGTTTACATTCCCATGCAGCATTAAGAGCGGTGTTCTGCCACACAGTTACCACGGCGGAGCCGTACAGTGTGTGTTATCGGGGCCAGCACCACCCCAGAATGGCGCCACGGCTGACACCTGGGGGAGATCTGGCAGTGAGGTTGTGAGTTGCACCAGCGGGGACCTGGATGAACATTCCGATCATGTCTGTCACAGCGGTTCTGGGACGTATGCACCGCCTGCGTCCGTCACTCAGCGAATGATGGCGTCAGGGGCATATCAACTGAGGCGCAACTGCCCCCTGACGGGTACGGTGGGCCAGAAGCTGATGCAGAGTCACTGGCCGGGGTGAAGGACATCATGGACATGAGGAAGTGCAGTTACTCCTCCTGTGTCACATGCAGGGCTGGGACCGTAGGTCGTGGTGCTGGCTACGATGGCTGCTGTTCTGATGGAGCCGTGTGGTCGCCGTCACCCTAATCCCATGCAGCATTGCACTTGCATCATGGTTATTTGTCAATGCAATTACACATCTCTGACTTTTGTTGTTTACCTGACGAGTGTCGCCTGGGGAATGATGTACTAATGAGGGGCTCACATGTCTCCACACCCACACACATGCACTGGTCCTACATCCCAACCATGAGCTATTGTGCTGCTGTGCCAACTGCTGGAGTCTAAGTGGCTTGTGGGACATATCACACCTGGATTCATATGTCAGCTCCCCGCAATTGGAGCAGCTCTTGTTGTTGTGCCTGACGTGAAAACCGTGGAGACACAGACGGTGAGGGTCACTCACCAACATGAGGCCTTTTCATTCCTCACAGGCTTTGTAAGTGACATCCCTATTGGCACGGTCTTGAGTATGACAATAAAAGGTAAATGTTCTGAAGTGTTAGTACAATGATTTAGGGTACAAAATGTGTAAGCTTTAACTTAGACCGGAGCTGCGTTGGTGTTGAGAAACAAACAGAGGACCTGACGTGTGGACGCAGAGGTGACATATGACTACTCAGATAACGTCATCAGGGCAGACACAACGCCAAGGATACTTGCAGAGCCAGAGGAATTACACACCAACACACAAGTGTACGGTATTACGGAAATTGCCATGTCCAGGATGACATGTGTGGATATTCTGAGGTGAGTAATACTTTACTGACCTCTTCATGGCATATGCTAACAGCATGCACAATGTAGCACAAGGCACACACATGACGTGGTCACACAGGGTCATGCTGTGCGGCTATGACACCTCTGTGATAGTGGGCATGTTCCTGTCATCATGTGGCAGTTCCCTGTACTGAATTGTGGCCCATTCGAGTGTTCATGTGCCACGCTACATGTTGCAGACGTCAATCGTGTTGAAATTGTTGAATGCATGTGATGCACATGTGCATCATGAATGATGACATGTTGTGCAAGCTATTTACACATCAACTGAGGCACACGGTCACAATCCCTGTGCTTCTTCAATGTCTGCCAAACCTGGCACATAATGATGTATGTGTGCCATGCTGATGTATGCATCCACATGGTTGACATGAGTGTAGACTACATCCCTGCTGTGTGATTTCCTAGTGTGACTCTGCCAATGGTGACATGAAGGTGGACAGGGACGCAGCCTACACAATCGTTCACTTGACCATGTCTGACTCAATGTACCCCAATGGTAGGGGCCTGTGTACGCATCGTTTCCCTATCGCCTTTAGGCTCTACGCGAGCTGAGCGTACCCCAATGGTACGGGCCTGTGTACGCATCGTTTCCCTATCGCCTTTAGGCTCTACGCGAGCTGAGCGTACCCCAATGGTAGGGGCCTGTGTACGCATCGTTTCCCTATCGCCTTTAGGCTCTACGCGAGCTGAGCGTACCCCAATGGTAGGGGCCTGTGTACGCATCGTTTCCCTATCGCCTTTAGGCTCTACGCGAGCTGAGCGTACCCCAATGGTACGGGCCTGTGTACGCATCGTTTCCCTATCGCCTTTAGGCTCTACGCGAGCTGAGCGTACCCCAATGGTACGGGCCTGTGTACGCATCGTTTCCCTATGCCTTTAGGCTCTACGCGAGCTGAGCGTACCCCAATGGTACGGGCCTGTGTACGCATCGTTTCCCTATGCCTTTAGGCTCTACGCGAGCTGAGCGTACCCCAATGGTACGGGCCTGTGTACGCATCGTTTCCCTATCGCCTTTAGGCTCTACGCGAGCTGAGCGTACCCCAATGGTACGGGCCTGTGTACGCATCGTTTCCCTATCGCCTTTAGGCTCTACGCGAGCTGAGCGTACCCCAATGGTACGGGCCTGTGTACGCATCGTTTCCCTATCGCCTTTAGGCTCTACGCGAGCTGAGCGTACCCCAATGGTACGGGCCTGTGTACGCATCGTTTCCCTATGCCTTTAGGCTCTACGCGAGCTGAGCGTACCCCAATGGTACGGGCCTGTGTACGCATCGTTTCCCTATCGCCTTTAGGCTCTACGCGAGCTGAGCGTACCCCAATGGTACGGGCCTGTGTACGCATCGTTACACCATTCAATGTGTAGCAATGGCAATGTCACCGTACTTGTGTGTGGATTTTTAAAATTTCATAGGGAACAACTAAGGAAACAGTGTACTGTTCCAAATGCAACCAGGTTGTCATGGATACGGAGTTTTTTACACTCCTACAGGTGTCCTGGAAGATTCAGTTAGGAAAAAGTATACAATGTTGCGAAAGTTGTTGTTCAGCTCTGGCTCTATTTTCAAACCATGCATATGTGTGTAATGGGCTTAGGTGTGATGTGATTGGATGGAACATAGGATGCAAATTATGGTGGCCTATCACACACTACTCCTTGGACTCACAGACCCTCTGCAGCACAGATATAAGGCAGCATGTGGCTGTGGGAGGGCACTTTTTAGGTCTACTAAAATGTGTCTATCTCCTGAGGGTAATGAGGTTGACAATGGTATGTTTATGATGTACGAGCTGGGCAGTGGTGGGCACTCTGATGCTGGGCACTCTGATGCTGGGCAGTGGTGGGCACTCTGATGCTGGGCACTCTGATGCTGGGCACTCTGATGCTGGGCAGTGGTGGGCACTCTGATGCTGGGCACTCTGATGCTGGGCACTCTGATGCTGGGCAGTGGTGGGCACTCTGATGCTGGGCACTCTGATGCTGGGCAGTGGTGGGCACTCTGATGCTGGGCAGTGGTGGGCACTCTGATGCTGGGCACTCTGATGCTGGGCACTCTGATGCTGGGCAGTGGTGGGGACTCTGATGCTGGGCAGTGGTGGGCACTCTGATGCTGGGCACTCTGATGCTGGGCACTCTGATGCTGGGCAGTGGTGGGCACTCTGATGCTGGGCACTCTGATGCTGGGCACTCTGATGCTGGGCAGTGGTGGGCACTCTGATGCTGGGCACTCTGATGCTGGGCACTCTGATGCTGGGCAGTGGTGGGGACTCTGATGCTGGGCACTCTGATGCTGGGCAGTGGTGGGGACTCTGATGCTGGGCACTCTGATGCTGGGCAGTGGTGGGCACTCTGATGCTGGGCACTCTGATGCTGGGCAGTGGTGGGGACTCTGATGCTGGGCAGTGGTGGGCACTCTGATGCTGGGCACTCTGATGCTGGGCAGTGGTGGGCACTCTGATGCTGGGCACTCTGATGCTGGGCAGTGGTGGGCACTCTGATGCTGGGCACTCTGATGCTGGGCAGTGGTGGGGACTCTGATGCTGGGCAGTGGTGGGGACTCTGATGCTGGGCACTCTGATGCTGGGCAGTGGTGGGGACTCTGATGCTGGGCAGTGGTGGGCACTCTGATGCTGGGCACTCTGATGCTGGGCAGTGGTGGGCACTCTGATGCTGGGCACTCTGAAGCTGGGCACTCTGATGCTGGGCAGTGGTGGGGACTCTGATGCTGGGCACTCTGATGCTGGGCAGTGGTGGGCACTCTGATGCTGGGCACTCTGATGCTGGGCAGTGGTGGGCACTCTGATGCTGGGCACTCTGATGCTGGGCAGTGGTGGGCACTCTGATGCTGGGCACTCTGATGCTGGGCACTCTGATGCTGGGCAGTGGTGGGGACTCTGATGCTGGGCAGTGGTGGGCACTCTGATGCTGGGCACTCTGATGCTGGGCAGTGGTGGGCACTCTGATGCTGGGCACTCTGATGCTGGGCAGTGGTGGGCACTCTGATGCTGGGCACTCTGATGCTGGGCAGTGGTGGGCACTCTGATGCTGGGCACTCTGATGCTGGGCAGTGGTGGGGACTCTGATGCTGGGCAGTGGTGGGCACTCTGATGCTGGGCACTCTGATGCTGGGCAGTGGTGGGCACTCTGATGCTGGGCACTCTGATGCTGGGCAGTGGTGGGCACTCTGATGCTGGGCACTCTGATGCTGGGCAGTGGTGGGCACTCTGATGCTGGGCACTCTGATGCTGGGCAGTGGTGGGGACTCTGATGCTGGGCACTCTGATGCTGGGCAGTGGTGGGCACTCTGATGCTGGGCACTCTGATGCTGGGCAGTGGTGGGGACTCTGATGCTGGGCAGTGGTGGGCACTCTGATGCTGGGCACTCTGATGCTGGGCACTCTGATGCTGGGCAGTGGTGGGCACTCTGATGCTGGGCACTCTGATGCTGGGCAGTGGTGGGCACTCTGATGCTGGGCACTCTGATGCTGGGCAGTGGTGGGCACTCTGATGCTGGGCACTCTGATGCTGGGCAGTGGTGGGCACTCTGATGCTGGGCACTCTGATGCTAGGCAGTGGTGGGGACTCTGATGCTGGGCAGTGGTGGGGACTCTGATGCTGGGCACTCTGATGCTGGGCAGTGGTGGGCACTCTGATGCTGGGCACTCTGATGCTGGGCAGTGGTGGGCACTCTGATGCTGGGCACTCTGATGCTGGGCACTCTGATGCTGGGCAGTGGTGGGGACTCTGATGCTGGGCACTCTGATGCTGGGCAGTGGTGGGCACTCTGATGCTGGGCACTCTGATGCTGGGCAGTGGTGGGGACTCTGATGCTGGGCAGTGGTGGGCACTCTGATGCTGGGCACTCTGATGCTGGGCACTCTGATGCTGGGCAGTGGTGGGCACTCTGATGCTGGGCACTCTGATGCTGGGCAGTGGTGGGCACTCTGATGCTGGGCAGTGGTGGGCACTCTGATGCTGGGCACTCTGATGCTGGGCACTCTGATGCTGGGCAGTGGTGGGGACTCTGATGCTGGGCAGTGGTGGGGACTCTGATGCTGGGCAGTGGTGGGCACTCTGATGCTGGGCACTCTGATGCTGGGCACTCTGATGCTGGGCAGTGGTGGGCACTCTGATGCTGGGCACTCTGATGCTGGGCAGTGGTGGGGACTCTGATGCTGGGCAGTGGTGGGCACTCTGATGCTGGGCACTCTGATGCTGGGCAGTGGTGGGCACTCTGATGCTGGGCAGTGGTGGGCACTCTGATGCTGGGCACTCTGATGCTGGGCACTCTGATGCTGGGCAGTGGTGGGCACTCTGATGCTGGGCACTCTGATGCTGGGCAGTGGTGGGCACTCTGATGCTGGGCACTCTGATGCTGGGCAGTGGTGGGCACTCTGATGCTGGGCACTCTGATGCTTGGCAGTGGTGGGCACTCTGATGCTGGGCACTCTGATGCTGGGCAGTGGTGGGGACTCTGATGCTGGGCAGTGGTGGGCACTCTGATGCTGGGCAGTGGTGGGCACTCTGATGCTGGGCACTCTGATGCTGGGCAGTGGTGGGCACTCTGATGCTGGGCACTCTGATGCTGGGCAGTGGTGGGGACTCTGATGCTGGGCAGTGGTGGGCACTCTGATGCTGGGCACTCTGATGCTGGGCAGTGGTGGGCACTCTGATGCTGGGCACTCTGATGCTGGGCAGTGGTGGGCACTCTGATGCTGGGCAGTGGTGGGCAGTGTGATGCTGGGCACTCTGATGCTGGGCACTCTGATGCTGGGCAGTGGTGGGCACTCTGATGCTGGGCACTCTGATGCTGGCCAGTGGTGGGCACTCTGATGCTGGGCACTCTGATGCTGGGCACAGGTGGCCAGGGGGGGGTGTCTCAGACACACACTCTCATACTTACACATACAATTACTTAGCAGACGTATGTCCCACACGTCTATTGCACTGGTGTTGTGCGGTGAGCTGGATGACGTACATCGAGCTCGATGACGTACATGCAGCCCGTATAACACTGGTGGAGTGCGGTGACGTACCGTACCCCGAAGTCGATGACGTAGGTGCGGTACGTCTCCGTATGACACTGGTGTTGTGCGGTGACGTACCGTACCCCGAGCTGGATGACGTACATGCGGCACGTATAACACTGGTGGAGTGCGGTGACGTACCGTACCCCGAAGTCGATGACGTAGGTGCGGTACGTCTCCGTATGACACTGGTGTTGTGCGGTGACGTACCGTACCCCGAGCTGGATGACGTACATGCGGCACGTATAACACTGGTGGAGTGCGGTGACGTACCGTACCCCGAAGTCGATGACGTAGGTGCGGTACGTCTCCGTATGACACTGGTGTTGTGCGGTGACGTACCGTACCCCGAGCTGGATGACGTACATGCGGCACGTATAACACTGGTGGAGTGCGGTGACGTACCGTACCCCGAAGTCGATGACGTAGGTGCGATACCTCTCCGTATTACACTAGTGATGTGCGGTGACGTTCCGTACCCCGTGGTCGATGACGTAGGTGCGGGACGTCTCCGTATTACACTGGTGTTGTGCGGTGACGTTCCGTACCCCGAAGTCGATGACGTAGGTGCGGTACGTCTCCGTATGACACTGGTGTTGTGCGGGATTGTGTGGTGCAACGTACCCAGACATGACAGTCGTGCAATGGAGATGTGCTCGTATGGCAACACGTACAGGTATGTTGGTGTTCGTTGTACTCACCTTCTGTGCCGTCGTCGGTTTCTATATACGAGGTGGTGGGCGTACAGGATAGGGATGACACGGACGATGGCGTTCATGTCTTGCTTGTCGTGTACCGGGTGCCGGGTTTGACGGAGTGTGGGTTTACGGTAGTTTAGAGCTCTCGTAGCAAAAGAGCCGTACGGTGTGTGTTCGACACGGATCGTACTTCCTGGGTCGGAAGGCGCGGTCTATTTACGTACGGACGCTGCGTGGTGCGTCAGCCGACTGCAAATCGTACGGATTTTCGATTTGTACGGTGTTTTGTACGAGTCGTACGGAGCCACGCATTTATTTGTGATCGTACTTGCTGAATCGTACGGGGACGCCTACGGGTGCTATTCGTACGGGGAAAAACGCTCCGAACTGCAATTCGGAGCGCTTTTTACCGGATCGGAATCGACACCATAGTGTCAGATTCATATTACTGCGTCAAAGCATATAACAAGGATTTGCAGACATGGATTCAGAACGGTTACAAAGATGACACAGATGCACCAATAAAGCAGAAACTGCTCTGGGAACAAATAGCTCTTTTACAAAAAGAACTACCAAAGACTCACGTGACTCACTCACTGAGTCATCAGCGTGATGGCGTTCACGTTGTAGGGAATTCATTGGCTGAAACAGCCGCAGCGGCAGCCACTATACCGGCTCCCGTAGATCGAAAAAAGCGTACATTAAAATACATTGACGGTGAAACAATGCTGGCAGTGAAAACGTCATCAAAAGGCGACTGCTCAGCGTTACCGATCAACTATCCACTCAATTATACATACATAATCGATGCAAACTCCGTCCCTTTTGCTCGAATCCCTGGAGTGGGGGATAGAGTGATTCCAAACATGGACAGGAGAAGCTTGTTAATCGCAGACGCACATATGGGCGAGGGTCTCAGACACCTCAAACTGAAAGATTCTCTGGAAGAATTACAATCACGGTACTGGTGGCCAGGCATGAGCCTGCATTACACCATGTTTGTAAAAAACTGCCCAAACTGCAACAGAGATCGCAGTGGGGAGAGAAACAGTTTAATACCTCGTCGTATCAAGGCAGATAATATCACCAGTAAAAAGCAGGGCTTGCGATTAACATATACAGGCTAGTTTCCACTTATAATGTCGATCCTCAGCACTCGGCTGACGTCCGGACTGTTATACAAAGATTTGCGAGTCTAAATGGCATATACGCTAAGAGCATGTTACGTTTGACCATTGTTTTCACTCAAGCCCTCCGGCCGGGGGGGAAACATGGCCAAATGAGCACAGCCCAGCGGGAATCTTCTCACTTCCTTCCTGAGGGTACGGGATGGTGTAAAGAAAAAACCAAGGCAGAAAGCAATCTATAATGGAAAGGATATTAGGTTCGGGAGCTGGGTGGGTCAAACATCTAATAAGTGTCCAACGTAGTCTAAATAACTTGCCAAGAAATTCTCTGAAGGGATTCAGTCCGTACGAATTATTATTTGGAACTAGAATGATAATCTCTGACCTTGATAGTCAGACTTCAGTGGTTAAAGAAAAAAGCTTTGATGTCAAAGACCGTTTGGCTATTTTGCAGGACTTAAACAAAACAAGAAAAGACCTGAGCAACATACAGTTGAAACAACAGCCAACAACCACTGAAGAACCACCACCTGTCCCAGCAAGACCTGTCTGGATTCCAAAAGTCGGGGATCTAGTCAGGGAGAAGATCGCGGTAAAGAAGGAATTTGGGCCTTCTTACAGAAAAGCAGTTCCTGTCTTGTCTGTCAACGGGACAAGATCAGTTGTACTACCGACACTTGCTGGTAAAAAGGAGAACAGAGTTGTATCCATCGACCTGGTAAAACCACAACATGTGGCCGATAACAAACAGTAGGCCAAGTGGACTCCCAATAAGTAGCAGAACACCAAGGTTTGCTACCAGTACAGAGGTCCTAACAAAGAGGCTCATCACATTCGACACGCCTACAGAAGAACAAGAAGGACTATGCAACAATGCAATAGAACTCAGACCTCTGACAACCCAAATAAAAACATTTAGCAGAGACACACCAATCTACAATGAAGTACCAAATGACAATGCAAGAAACAAAAATCCTGAAGCAATTGGAACAATTGACAGAACTGCATCCGGGTACTTCATCAACTTCGATGATTCCTCTGAAGGCTTCAGTGAATCAAAGACACAGCCATCATCAAAATCCTTTAAAGACAAAGCTAAGGAACTTTTGAACCAACTGAAAGAAACATATCTGATTTCTCCATGGATTGAATTTTGGGTGGGTTTTGGTGCATTTATCCTCATACTTTGGCTCATCATGGTATTTACTTTGGGACGCTTCATTGAGGAAAAATATGCTAAAATGGACACAGCAAGCCAGAACATCAACTTGGTCCTCAAACCACACACATCTTCACACGTCGAGAAAAGAGAACTTTCTTTAGCCAACTTCACAGCCAATCCTATACCTGGTGGGGTAGCCTGGGACAACACTGACTATGAAATTTATGGTCCGGTCGAGATCCTGAAATATCCACACCAAATCAAGATCTCCTTGAGTGACTTTGCAAAACCAAACTCATTTGCTGATGATTGGGACTTCGAAAGTATTAACAACATGATGTCTGATCTAGTAATGTCTGCTAAATTTACAAAACATGATTATTTGCAAGGTTCTACAAATTATGATAGTATGTATTGCTATAACCACTATGGTAATCATTTTTTGCATAAATCTGCACAACCTAGAAATGTTTTAAATTATAATCAATGGGAACATTGTGCAACACCTCCAAAAGGGAGCTCAAGAACTGTTTACGACAAATATTCATATTTTTCAGGTTTTAACACAAGTAATGCTGAAACATTTTATTATAAAATGCCAAACAAGACAGGGATGAAAACCATGATAACCAACACAAAGTTGATATATTCAGATTCATTCTTCGAAAAAATGAATACTTTTGGATTTGATTATTGGGACAAAAATGTTGATTTGAAAAGTGTTTGGGGTACAAAAGATTGGCAAGTACAGGGTATAGAAGCTTTGTTTAGAGCCTGCATGATCCCAGAACAAATGATATTTTTAAATGACACTGTTCAACAAACCACCTGTCTTGGCTTAGCCAAAATCAAAGATTTAAATAAACCGTCTATTCCAAAGCCAATAATGTTTAGCAATAACTCTGATACAGAGGAAGAGATAGACGTAAACCATATATTAAACCAAAACAGAACACATCCTGATTGGAAACAATGGTTGATCTGGCCCACAGATACAAATAACTGTCAAGATAGATTCCTGAATAAAACACAGGGTTTCAAAATGACCAGGCCAGACCCTAGATATCCCCAAAGACATCACCCAGGGATAATAACAACCTACAGTGTGGGCAAATTATGCCTTCAATGGCTACAAACTTCCACACTGCCCGAAATTAAGCAACACCTAACTTTACTTACTGATGGTGCTGACTTGCGTGATTTCATAATGGGACCACGCAAACAGCGTCAAAAGCGTTTCATAGCAGCCTCTGTATATGCAGCATACAATGAGGCCTGGAAGGTTACTCAAATTGAAACAGCAGAGAGAATACGGGAAATTGACCGTATTAATTTGGAAAAATCACTTTCTGTAGTGGACAATGGGTTAATGACTCTGTCCTCCAGAATTTTTTCTTTGGACAGCATTGTGTCGTCAGCAATCGATATATTATCGCAAGACTTACTGTTATTACAACATGGTCAGTCACAATTGCGTTCTATTGTACAGCTTGGCTGGACGTTGCAAAATCTGCGTTCAGGCTATGTGCCTTGGCGTTTAATCAACACAACGTCACTATTCCAAATCTTTAACCTTACTGATAGACAAATCGGTATGGCGCAAAAGGGTGCTGATTATACAATCTTGAGCATTGAAAAACTAGAAAGATTACCAATGACAATGTCAGAACGACCTGTCAGTGAATGGATAATCCACGGAATCATAAATATTCCAATCTCAACCTTCAGGTTTCAATACTGCCAAAAACATATACAGGCTGGCATGTACGAGAAATTGGGAAAGGGGTACCTTAATACAACTTGGAACCTGCCCTATTCACATGCATGTGTCAGTAATAAAGGACAGAAAGTGTTTCTTAGTGGCAATAATTGTGCTATGTCACTAAGCGGCACGCTTCTGTGTAACGGAATTAGTTTGCATGGAGCCTGTGAAGGGAATTCATACAACCTTTCATGTCACCAGCAAGGCGCACCTGCAACTGAAATAGAACCATTCTTTCAAAGACTCTATAATGGAAGTTACATTCTTATTGTAGACCGCAGATGTTGTAGTCTTATGCCCGGGACTCCTTATCTAGTCACTACGACGGCGAAGGTCAAGTGCTGTGGACGTTCTTTATTCCCCAGCTCCTTTCCAGACAGGGAGGCAAGGGCATGGCCCAGTTTGAAAATTACTTCTATTCGAATAGATACTTTAAGCAGAATGAAAAAGTGCTTCTTCAGACGCCGACAAGGCTCACGTCATCAAAAGAAACGTATGATCTACAAGTCGCAAGGACGACTGCAGAGATACATACATTATTATCAACTAATTCCCCCGTACATTTCGCGGAAATCCTGAGCGAAATCTTAAATATTTCTGATACCACTGGGGTCTCAAAGGTATTTAAGACAGTATTTTCGATGGCATTAACACCATTCAAAGCCATACTGGGTATTTTTCCAGATTTCGTCCATTCGATTTTTGGCGGACTTCCCCTGATCCTGGGACTAATTGCAGGAATCCTATTCTTAGTCCTTATTTTTCGTTATGGCAACCCATGTCACAGATCAAACTCTCGCGACAATGGAAGAAACGATCCTAGCCATTGGATACCGGGACCGGATATCAAAAATCCTGGGACTATCCCGGCTTAGAGACCTGAACATGACTTGGTTTCTATCATTTCGACCAATGTGGCAAAGATGTGCTTTACATGTATTGAGATGTCTGCAATGCGGAGAAGACGCTACAATCGGATGCGCCAGTGGATGCGGATACATTGTTGGTTCCTACCAAGGTTCACGCTTTGTTCTGCCCTCAAAGGCTGCCAATCCTGATGACGGCATTCCTGGAATCTTCACCACTACGTTTGAAGAGTAGTGAAGTTCAAGATGAAAGCAGCATTGAACAGGTACGACCTTCTGTCAGCAATGCGATACAGAATGTCAATGCAGACAATCATGCGCACGAATGCATGGTTACCCCTATTTCCGACTTAGTGGAACTTTCCCATGAAGCTGTTGACAGTTTTTTCGAAAGCCTTAATGATATGATGTTCTCTCCGGAACAGAAATAGAGACTTTTGAGCAAGCTCGCACACGGCGTTCCCTGAATTCGGCCTTCAACTTTAAAAATAAAGTCACATGAACAATTCTTCCCACCAGTTCACGGACAACAATTTTTCAGCAGCCCCAAATTATTTTTCACAAATTTTTCGGGACACTTATCTTCTGCTTAAAGTAAGAAACTATTCCTAGAGAACTAAGATTTCTATTTTTAGATACTTTATGAACTTTAGTTGCCCGCTGGGATGTTCACAAATATTTTATTATGTGATGAAATGGTCTCGAACTTTCTTTCTGTATAGCCATATTAAGAGCCATTTCATGTGTATTTCTCATATACCAAATAAGCAATAATGTCTACAAATGCGTAGCATGGCTTAAGTGCATACAATATATATGACTGCAATTTTTCAGTATATTTGAAAATTTCAAAATGCATTTATGTATTTTGGGGTGGTAAGGTATACACTATACTCTATAGTATGTTGTACTATGTTATACTATGCATAGATTAGTAAATATGACCATAGTTAGCGTGGAGTGGGTGTCATGTATTTGTGGTAAATAAATAAATAATACCTCTCTTTTTAAATGCATAAATGAATAACAGATAGCTCAATAAATAAGAGTCAAGATTCGAGGTAGTAGGAGTTTTGCAGGTTTAATACAGCATAAAGACAGGGACGGGACAACCTGCACAGGAATAGGATGGCAAGCCCTGGCAGCGCTGCCGGGGTCAGGATCGGAATCGGCGGAAGGAAGGATAACTTTTTAATAACAGTACATGAGCATATATACATAAAGCAAACACATAGCATTACATCGCAATAGGCGTGGCAGTGGGTGGAGCAATAGGCGTGACGCGTAGCAGTCGCGAAAGATAAGGGTGAAAAGAGGTGTAACAGGGCGTATACATAGACATGTGATGCAAACGTAACAGAATATGTCATGAATGGGGTGGAAACCATGGAGGGGGCTACCTAAGGAGCCGGGACCTCTAACCTGATGGTGCGCGCAAACTGGCAATGACGTGTTACTAGGAGAAGCTGGGGGCTATGAACTCTGTGCTAGGAGCAGAGACTGAAGTCTGGAGAGTCAGGGCGACATGTACCTAAGCAGTATCTAGTATCTGATGTTTAGAGAACATGTTGATATAAACTAGAAGTCAGGAGGGGAAAAGCTAACAGACTCTAAGACTGGAGCATGCATTATTCTACATGTAGTGCGTGATGAAGAATATTAAATGATCATTAAATGCAGTATTTCTCTTACATGGAGACGTAGAGGCTAGACAATGACGGAAACTATTGATGCGATTCAGTAGCTTTAGGAATGCAGAGAAGGAGGACTGAACTGATAACTGGAATCATAACATACTCTTGGCAGACTCAGAGGCAGAGCCAGGCTGAACCGGGCACTGCGAGGCAGGAAGTAAGTGAAGGGTCGAGGATACAGGCGGGGGCTGTATCGCTCCTCAGCGAGGCTTCAGGGGACAGGAACTGAATCTGGTGTCCAGACCCTTTTGAGGCCTAGAAACGGAGATTTTACAATGGAATAACGTGCACACTGAGAAACGTGGCAACGTAGCTTTACATAGGCCTGATATTCGTAGTATTCACGAGAACTGGAAACTGACATACTAAAGGTGGACACAACTATAATTGCGTCTTTAATCGAACATGGGGAATAACATATGCATATTAATCATGCACAGATAACATATGATGGAGGACGCGTAGGGACACAGAACATGGCAAAATTTACTTTTCCACATTCCCTCCTTGTCACTACGTTTCCATCAGGAAACATCAATATTCATGATACCATCTATCATTTCATACAGTATCATTTGCTCGTCTCGAATTTTCTTGGAACGGGATTTAGAACGGGGCTTGGGACTAGGAATACAAGAGGTAGCACAAATGCCGCAAATCGCAGGGCCACATTGTATACAGAGGCAGCAGCTAAATATGATCGCTACTGCAATACCTAGAAAGGACAAGACTTTCCATCCCCAGGCGGAAATTATATTCCAGAACCAACCGGACCATGTCCAGGTGCCTGGATTTTGGTGTAACAGATGGGCAATTTTATGAAGTCTGGTTATAGCTGAATAAACAGACGGCGCGTTATTTGGAATGAAAATGCAGCAACTAGATCCGATGACTCTACAGGCCCCGCCCCTATCGGCCAATATGACGTCAAGGACGAGACGATTCTGGAGCACGACAATTCTCATAAAGGATTGTTCTTCGGTTAAATTACTTAGAGCAGAAGTAGTCTCAATTACTACTGCTTCAAGGGTTCTGGTTACCCTACGTATCAGTTTACTATTCACAACTGTACCTAAATAAGGGAAGACACCTTTATTGATATCTATATATTGTTCTAGAGCAGTTTCAGTATAATCGACAATCGGGAGGTTTCTCTTGTGTCTTGTATGTACTAGGTGGGAATTCCTATGGTAGTCGGGTGGGGCTAGAAAAACAGGTGGCAGTAGGAAGGCAATGTAACAGGTTCCCTCCCAATCGAGGGGCAGACGAACATATGCGGTCTGACCACAAATAAAATAAGAATGACGTGAAGCTTTGAAAATAGATTTCCCACTGTCACTATACTTGACAATAGTAGTACAATCACTATGTCCTACGTGTGTAGAACCATTATTTCGGACACATAATTCGCCTTTGACTGGTAGTACTGAAATTGCAGGTAAGTCTGGAGTAGTATCAGACTGAACATTCAGGACCATGAAATTCGAAGAATAATTACCTAAATTATACACTTCATTTTCTAGATCTAACCCGGTTCTGTGGGGGAGACCTTGCTTGTCTGGAAAACATGTACTGTTAAGAAAAGACATATCTGTTGAGGATGACGTTAACGTGGACCATGCTCCACACGAACCATTATGTGAAAAAGGATAAGGAAAGAGTGGCAGAACTCCCTTCGGTGTCTGAAAAGGGGGGAGTCGACCACACACCCAACAATTAGTGGCATTGCTGGTCTGGTGTGAATAATGTAACATGCGGATGAAAGAATTATTTCGCATAGCGAGGCGGTAAGAGAGTTCATGAGGAGGCAGATCACTAAACGTGTGCTCCACCGTAACATTAGCAGACTTATTTACATGAGAAACTGGAAAATACAGGTAAAATGCATAACTGGTGCAGGAAATCATAATGCTGAGAAATAATATGAAACATAGAAAAACGATACATCGGATTGAGTTTTGACTAACTCTCTCACTATGGGGGTCTATTTTATACATGTCAGAAACAGTCTAACCGTTTCACCTAGGGGAGGACTTAGACAATCAAACTGGCTGACTTATTTTACTAGACCGGAGTTTCAACTTATACTCCTGCTGTGGAGTTTTCTCTAACGGGGAGGGTGCAGTATCATTGTTCTTTGCGGGACAGTCCTTAAGAATAGTACTTTGGTAATCCTTCGAATCCTGGGAAATGTTCTTTGAGACCGGTTTCAGTCCATAAAACTTCTTTATATGTGAAAGATGCACCCAGCCTTTGCGTCCCTCCAACTTCACGGCTGTACGTGTGGCGAGGAGGACCTGTCGGGGCTCCTTCCAGCGAGGCTCTAGCGGACTTGAGCGGTCAAAATTTCGCACCAGGACCATGGATCCTGGAACGATTTCATGCGGTGCCACCTCGGTATTGTCTGGAAATGCGGCGGCAACCTGTGAACGACAAGAGTTGAGGGCAGACATCAAGGAAGCTAGGTAATCTGTCAGCATATTACTTGAAACATCGGTAATACTTCGGGGTCTGGGTGTACCCCACATGTTAGGGGGGCGGCCGAAAACGACCTCATACGGGGACAGACCTGATCTGGAATGTGCGACCATGCGCATATAGAACAAAGCGACTGGCAGAGCTACTAGCCAGTCCACACCTTTCTCTTTACATACTTTGGCGATGCGGATTTTCAGAGTCTGATTATGTCTCTCTACGAGACCTGCTGCTTCAGGGTGGCGTACACAATGGAACTTCCACTGGTACCCTAACAAAAGGGAAACATGCTTCATTAACTCTGAGGAGAATGGCTGGCCGTTATCAGAATATACGACCCTAGGGAGTCCATAACGGGGGAAGAACTCACGAACCAACTGCTTGGCAGTGGTCGCGGCTGTGTAATCTGGGATTGGATATGCTTCTGTCCACCTGGACAAAGCGCATACAACTACAAGGACATACTTGAAACCTCGACATCGCTCCATCTGAATATAATCCATCTGGAGGACTTCAAAAGGGTGGTCAGGAGGTTGGAATCCACCTTGTTCCACCGGGACACTTTTACCTGGATTAAACTGACAACATATCATACAGGTACGGACTTTCTGCTTGGCTGCAGCTCGTAAATGCTTGTTGAACCAAATGTTCTGGATACTGTCTAACATAGCTTTTTCTCCTAAATGTGCTGGACTATGTGCGGTATTGATAATGACTTGAACCATAGAGTCGGGGAGAAACCAAGTGGCTTTTCCTTTCGTTAACCATCCTTGATCTGTCTGGACCCCTCCTTGTTCGGACCATTTCTTGATTTCTTCGGGAGTAGCATGTAACTGGATATCTATGATATCTTGAGTAGGGTCCTTAACTGTCATACATGTAGTCGGATCTGGAGTGTGTGTCATGTTAACTGGAATGTCTGGAGTCTGTGCTGTAAGCTTGGCTGTGCGATCTGCTAGATCGTTACCCTGGGAAATAATGTCAGTAACTTTCGTGTGTGCCTTGCATTTCATGATAGCAATGGATGTCGGTAAATGTATTGCATCTAACAGAGCTTGAATAAGGAGACCATGCTGAATCTTGGTTCCATGAGAAGTCATGAAACCTCTCTCCTGCCAGAGCACTCCAAAGTCGTGTACGACTCCAAATGCGTAGCGTGAATCTGTGTAAACATTAACTTTCCGGTTCTTAGCGTGTATGCAGGCTTGTGTCAGAGCAACTAGCTCTGCTGCTTGAGCGGACAGGGTGTCAATACGGTGTGTCTTAATAACTTCGGTGTCGGTAGTCACTGCATACGCGGCGACTAGTTCTCCTGTACTTGTTCTCATACATGAACCATCCACATAAAGTGTCAGGTCGGGATCTGGTAATGGAATATCTGTCAGATCTTGTCTTGGCTTTGTCGTAATATTAACTACTTCCACACAGTCGTGTGTGTCCGGACTTAAAGTAACTGATGGTAACAGTGTAGCAGGGTTCAGGATGTTGCAGCGTCTGATTTCTATGTGTGGCTGGAACAGTGTCAATTCATAACCTGTTAAACGTGCGATTGTCAAGTGCTGAGTTTGTGTTCGGTTTAAAAGAACTTCCACGGAGTGTGGAACTTGTACTGTCAGGGAGTGTCCTAATACTATGGAATCACTTTGTCTGATAGCTAGTGCTGTGGCTGCAACTGACTTGAGGCACGCAGGGAGAGCCTGGGCTACAGGATCTAATGTGCTCGAAAAATAAGCACAAGGCTTGTATTGTCCTGCTTGATCTTGTGTGAGAACAGATAATGCTGTACCTTCACGTTCTGTGACGAAAAGTGTAAAAGGCTTACTGTAGCTTGGTGTGGCTAGAACTGGAGCTTGACATAGGGCTTTCTTTAACTCATTGAAACTGAGTGTATGTTCAGATGTCCAAGGGAGGACAGTCGATACGGCTGTCTCCTGTGTCGTTAACTGTATCAGTGGCTTGGCTAGAAATGCATACTGAGGAATCCATTGTCGGCAGTAAGAAGTGAGGCCGATAAAAGCACGTACCTCCTTCTGGGTCTTGGGCTGAGGAAGACTCGCTATTAACTGGATACGGTCTGGTGTCAACTGCCTACCCCTCTTGGACAGTAAGTGTCCTAAGTATACCACTTGCTGGACACAGAATTGAAGCTTCGAAGGGGACACCTTGTGCCCCATCTCGGCTAGGAAATACAGAACTGTGAGGGATGCTCGCTCGCAAGCACGTTCAGAACGGGCTGTGACCAGTAGATCATCGACATACTGGAGCAGGGCAGTGTCAGTTGGCATGTGAATGTTGTCTAGTTGTCTCTTAAGTGCTTGACTGTAAATACTAGGACTTTCTGTGAAACCTTGAGGAGCTCGTGTGAACATATAGCTCCTTCCATTTAAACAAAATCCGAAAAGGAACTGGCTGTCTGGATGAATGGGGACACTAAAAAATGCATTCTTGAGGTCTATGACTGTAAAAAATGAGGCTTCTGAATCAATGGCTGTCAATAGGGAAGAGATATCTGGGACAACTGGGTACTGGGGAATAATACATTTATTAAGCTCTCGTAGGTCAATCACTAATCGATATACTGGGGGTGCATTTGGATCAGTACGTTTCATGACTGGAATGATCGGAGAATTGCATACATTGGAGTCAGTTTCTACAACCACTCCTTGAGCGATGAGCTCGTCGATAATTTTGGATAAGGCTGCTACAGCCTCCGGTGGCAATCTATACTGTCTGATTCGTGGTAACACTACACCTGGCTTGAGAGTCACACGATGGGGTGTGATTTGCATATAACCAACATCAGTTGGACCTTGCGCCCATAGATGCTGCGGAACATTGGACAATCTGGGATCAAAATCTCGTAATACATAGTGACCCTTAAAGTCACGCAGGAACAATCGTATTCCCTCTGGGGAACAGCATATAACTGCACCTAACTCTTTCAGTGTTTTAATACCTAATAGATTCTCTGGACATGACTTAGTAAGTAACAGATCAGTAGTACGGGACAATGGACCTACTTCTAGAGTAACTGGCTTTGATATTTCATTTACAATGGGTTTTCCTGAAAATCCAAGGGAAACATTTCTTGAGCCTGAGAGCGGAGCCCCTGGAACTTCGGCGTGGCTAATTGTGGTCCTACTTGCCCCTGTATCAATCAAAAACTTTCTGTCTTTCCCTAATACTTGACTGTGAACATAGGGACCTTCTTGATCTACAGGTATCTCGATGAGAGGCAAGCCTACCTCCCTCTCTAGGCTGTTTCATGAATATGGCTGATACTCTGGATACTCAGACTGTGCATACTGGTACATCTGCTGTGTAACGTGCTGTGTTGCAGCGATGGGCTGCGGTGCTGTAACTGTCTGTGGTGCATTCTGTGGCTGAGGAGTCTGTGAAACTTGTTCTTGTCTAGGCGGACGTGGTCTTTCTTTAGTCTTACCAGTAGCTATGTTGTGTTTCAGAACTGCACACTCGTTTATAAAATGACCTGGCTGTTTACAATAATTGCAGTTCCCTTTAACGGGAGCTGCAGGATGACTGGCTTGATTCGGACCCCTCTTCTGACTGTCTTGAGGAACAGATTGTGCAACTAGTACTTTCAT
Source organism: Lissotriton helveticus (assembly GCF_964261635.1). Taxonomy (NCBI): domain Eukaryota; kingdom Metazoa; phylum Chordata; class Amphibia; order Caudata; family Salamandridae; genus Lissotriton; species Lissotriton helveticus. The sequence goes on along the minus strand of NC_136069.1, from coordinate 400,663,632 downwards.
TTTCGTGTCTTTCATACGTTTTCTCTCGTGTTCTTGCTCTTCTCTGATTCTATTCTGGTGGTATTGGAGCATCTGTAACATCTGGGACGGGGTATTAGCTTGCCAGGTACTTTCGACTTTCAAAACTCGATTCTTAATTTGTGGACTTGAATTCTCGACTAATTTAGTAACAAAAAGGTGAGGGTATGACTCACTACTTGTCTTGAGGCCACTGTTGATGCTAAAACATTTCTCAAATCTAGAATAAAAATCACTAATGTCTTCGTCTTGTTTCTGTTTACAGGCTGAGATTGCATCCCAGTCTTCCTTTTTCGTTGTTAACAATCTGGGTAAAACTTGAATCAATAATTCAGGTAATTCTTTACATTTCGCTCCAAGACCGGTACCTGGTACTCGTGCCTTATCTTCAGCTTCTAGAACTGCCCAATCGATCTTTTTCTCTCCCACCTCCCATTCTTTTTCCTTGAGCTTTTCATACACCCCTGCGGGCAGCAGAACCTTTAACATTTTAATTATATCTGGATACGTGTATTCTCCCATACGGAGCATGTCTTTTAATTCTCGATGGAACCCTGCTGGATCTTTATCGTGACAGGGAATTAATTTTTTCATCTCTAAGAGTTCCATCTTTGTGATCGGGGTGTAAACAAACACTCGTTCTAGTTCGCCACCCGTTCCTCTAACTGGGTGGACTTCTCGTAACGGATTCTGTCTTTCCATGTAAAATGGTTTACTTTCTGGGGGTGAGACATGAACAAAATGCGGGTTCAAAAACGTTCTATATTTGTGACGCTGTTCTAGAATGACACTAATTAAATCGGTACCTAAACCTTTCCATCTATACTGGAGTAACTCGTTCAGGATATCATGTAACGGGCCTGGATCAGAGTGCTGACCCTCATACAATGTAATGAGGTGCTGAATCATATACGTACCCGCCAGTCGTTGCTCGGCTGGGGGCATTTTCAGAAACATTTGTGCCACTATTTCGTCTGGAAAAGTGGTAGAATAAGTAGTCCATCGGACTGCTGATCGGGCTAGTTCTTGTTCATGCATAGTACTTAACTCACTGTAACCGATTCGTGATTTCAGAATGTGATCGGTAGCTTGAAACACTTGTTCTAGAGAACCTTGTTCTGGTGCTGGATGATGGAAAGTTGACTTGTGTTCTAGGCGTAAATGGCGATCTGGAAATCTAGATTTTCCTACATACGCTATTCTGGCGGGATTCTCGTCGTCTACCTCTTCAGTATCAGAGTTACTTTCTTTCTCGCTTACTTGTGCTGCTTTACGCTGTTCGTGTAACTTTATTATTTCTTTACGGATTTTCTTGTACATACTTTCCATAGCACTGATGGTCCTGTGCTTACCCTCAGCTATATTATCACTCCACTTTGTCAGGGTTCTCATTTCGGCTTGATCTTTGGACGGGTAATCTTGTTCTCTTATTAAACAATTAATCAAAAACTTTAGTATCATGAGCTGGATCTCGGCTTTCCTTTGAGACATGACTTCGCCAATGCTTTCTGGATCATCCCCTGTACGGATGAAACGATATATTCTGTCTAGATCTTCTTTCATATTCGGTAGGGTGACTAGATACTCGGCCACCTTTCTTACACGTAATGAATATAAAACCATATTATCCTCGCCTGGGACTGGATCATAGCCGCATTCATTAAGGGCTTTTCTTATTTCTGCTACAGACTGATGTCTGGGCGTACGCTGTGACGCTTGTGCATGTAATTCGGCTGACGTTAAACGCTTATGTGGCGGCGGGGTCTGAGGAGGACCTCCTCCTGCGGCCCCTAAACTAGAATCGTCGACTGATCCTCTTCGTACTAGTGTGGCAGGAAATTGAAATGCGGGCTGAACTGGTATGGCGGGCTGGACCGGGGGGACCGTAACAGGTACTGCAAGGGGTACCCCGGTGTCTGGAGAAACGGGGAGTGCCTGATTTACAGGGACTGGCGGAGCGCGAACAGGATTTGCATATTCTGGGACTGTGTCGTCCAAATAGGACGAAATGAAAATATCAGCTGCGGTCTGTTTGTGACGTAGCTTGGTCGGAACTAATGGTGGCGGAAAGTTACTGGATGCCTCCGGGGTCGCTTTTGGCAGGCCCTCGGCAAGAAGAGGATACATACCCTTAATAAGAGCATGCCTCTGTCTGTCTGACTGTTCGGTTTTAACTCGTTCACCAATCTCGATTAATTCCCTTTCTTGGGCTCGTTCCAAGGATTCTCTACTTAATTCTGACTTTCTGATTTCTTTTTCGGTTCTTTTATGAGATTCCTTGCGCCATAACTCGATGGCATCTTTCTGTGACTGTCTGGCTTTCTTTTTCCATAATGCTTCTTCTACTCTCATGATGCACTCGGCATCCCATGTGCCTGACACAGGCCATCTATACTTTTCCTCTAACTGTTTGGTATACTCGACCCATAAATCTAGATACAATATGGCGCTTATGCCATGCTTCTGATACATAAAATGACCTGGACTGTCCCTAGGCGGGACAGGAACTGCTGCTTCTAGCAGACCTTTTCTAGTTCTCAACTGACGCAGTTTTGAAAAGAGCGGCATGACTGAACTATAATCTGGACACAATACGATACACAATAAACACGATAACTACTTCACACTCATACCACGACATCAAGATACATGAAGAACATTCAGAATAACAGTTCGAACAGAATACTACCTGGAATACGGAAAACAGAATACATGAATTTTCTCGAGAACAGAACTGACTAGAACAGAAACTAGATGCACTGCTGAAACAGTACGAAACTTACCGGTCTCATACAGAGACACGTCAGGACCCGTATCCACCGGAGTGGACACTTCGTTTGTGGGCTTGTGTACCACCAACCCACGGACCAGAGTCAATTAAATTGACCCTGTCTAGATACTACCCCAGTAATGGTACTCACCGGGCAGTAAGAACGGAAGGCCTCAGACTGGACGGGACTGCTTGGACGCCGGACGGACGTACTTCGGACTTCTGTTACGGGTGGGCCTCCGGATACCTCGGACCTTGGACTCTCGGCTTGGGCTCTGGTCGGGACTCGCCGCGTTCCTCCACCGTCTCGTCTGGATGCTGGACCGCCTCCTCCGTCTCCTCCGTGGGCCTGAGGGATACTTGAAGCAGAAATACCTGCCGGTGCGCAGAAGAGTTCCGTCACGACTGCAGAGGGTCAGGGGGTCGGCGTGGCTTCACCGACGCGTGGGGAAAGGGCAAGTCCCCGTTCGGGCGCCATTATGTGGTAAATAAATAAATAATACCTCTCTTTTTGAATGCATAAATGAATAACAGATAGCTCAATAAATAAGAGTCAAGATTCGAGGTAGTAGGAGTTTTGCAGGTTTAATACAGCATAAAGACAGGGACGGGACAACCTGCACAGGAATAGGATGGCAAGCCCTGGCAGCGCTGCCGGGGTCAGGATCGGAATCGGCGGAAGGAAGGATAACTTTTTAATAACAGTACATGAGCATATATACATAACGCAAACACATAGCATTACATCGCAATAGGCGTGGCAGTGGGTGGAGCAATAGGCGTGACGCGTAGCAGTCGCGAAAGATAAGGGTGAAAAGAGGTGTAACAGGGCGTATACATAGACATGTGATGCAAACGTAACAGAATATGTCATGAATGGGGTGGAAACCATGGAGGGGGCTACCTAAGGAGCCGGGACCTCTAACCTGATGGTGCGCGCAAACTGGCAATGACGTGTTACTAGGAGAAGCTGGGGGCTATGAACTCTGTGCTAGGAGCAGAGACTGAAGTCTGGAGAGTCAGGGCGACATGTACCTAAGCAGTATCTAGTCTCTGATGTTTAGAGAACATGTTGATATAAACTAGAAGTCAGGAGGGGAAAAGCTAACAGACTCTAAGACTGGAGCATGCATTATTCTACATGTAGTGCGTGATGAAGAATATTAAATGATCATTAAATGCAGTATTTCTCTTACATGGAGACGTAGAGGCTAGACAATGACGGAAACTATTGATGCGATTCAGTAGCTTTAGGAATGCAGAGAAGGAGGACTGAACTGATAACTGGAATCATAACATACTCTTGGCAGACTCAGAGGCAGAGCCAGGCTGAACCGGGCACTGCGAGGCAGGAAGTAAGTGAAGGGTCGAGGATACAGGCGGGGGCTGTATCGCTCCTCAGCGAGGCTTCAGGGGACAGGAACTGAATCTGGTGTCCAGGCCCTTTTGAGGCCTAGAAACGGAGATTTTACAATGGAATAACGTGCACACTGAGAAACGTGGCAACGTAGCTTTACATAGGCCTGATATTCGTAGTATTCACGAGAACTGGAAACTGACATACTAAAGGTGGACACAACTATAATTGCGTCTTTAATCGAACATGGGGAATAACATATGCATATTAATCATGCACAGATAACATATGATGGAGGACGCGTAGGGACACAGAACATGGCAAAATTTACTTTTCCACATATTCCTATAGGTTCTGAATCAATCCCCCTATTCCTGACCCTATTCTGGTTAAACTAACTATCAAGTTAACTAACAGTCAGCCCATGAGGCAAGAAAAGCCCCCATGATGCAGATACCGTTATCTGACGCAGTCACACTACGGCACAGGAACGTGTTATCTGATTAGGTCATAACGCTTGAGATCTAATTAGACAAGCGACATTCCTCCAGCCCCTGATAAGGCATACGTTGTTCTCATAACAAATCAAACCTATGACAACCTGGAAAATCCGTGCGGCCATTGTTTTGATTTCACAGAGAACTTTAGTAAAGAATGTGCTAACGAGCAAGTCGTATGACATCTTTATTGACGTATCTATGTCCATCCTTACGTCAATCTCTGCACCTTTAAGGTATAAATATTGCCGATCTTGCCCTATGCAAACACACGCGTGGTGACGAGACGGAGCAGCCACACTTGCCGAAGCCGAGAGCAGGAGCAGACCCCGCTGGCAGCAGCCCCGCCTTCCTGACGCGCTGAGAGACACGCTGCTATCTCAAGCCGAGAGACCCAGCACCGGCGCTTCTGGGCAGCCCTCGCAGGCAGCCTGGAATATCGAGAGCAGAGAAAGAGATACCATTCCTCATTCATCCTAAATTCCAGGTACAGAACTGAATAACCCCTCACAGAGAATTCTTTAGTTATTCACTTGGCAAAAACAAACTTAACTTAAACTGTAACTTTCTATTCCCGCCCACGCATTAGACTTAGGTCAGGTACACGGGGTAGGCGTATTTAGAAACACCAGTTGAGTACGTTTAGTCAAATGTATATGTGTATGTAAATATATTTTAATCATTTTAAACATCATATGGCTCAGAAACCATATCAATGTTTTTACAGTATTATTTTATACTATTGCTTTTAATGTATGCACTGTACTTAACTATAAGTATTGCAATAATATCGATCCATTTCTCTTGTACGAGAAAAGAGACTGATCAATAAATAACACCTTTTTATTGAACACGCCCGTCTCTTCCTTTTCTCTACAATCTGATGAGACTAAGAATGCACGTACTGACTGAGTAAAATAATTGCCTTGTGCTCACACGACTCTCGAGATTGACTCTTGATTAGGGGAGAGCAAAGTTGTCATGTTCTATGGTTGTCAGAAACTAAATCCCTTCTTGTCTAATCAGGGAAGTTAATTCCTCCTTGAACATTCGAGAAAGTTTCTAGCGAACTCTGAGCTACGCTGGCAAACCCAAAAACTTAAGTCTAGTATCGACAGTAGTAGACCTAGTTAACGTCTGGCCTAGGCCTTTACTGCTGTAGGTATTATTCCAATGCGCAGAGCCTATTGGGAAAATAGGAACTACACTACATCCTCATTAATAGGTAAATCAATTAATATAATAGGCGAAGTAGGAGCCAGGATGGTCGTATCATCGGCCGCGGGGATGTTAGTCGTCGGGCCAGGTGACTTGGAGGAAGCATAAGGCTTTTCGCCGCACACATCGCCGCTCCCCTGCCTCTCCGGGAGTTAGGCTGTACACCTACCACATTTATCACTCTGCCTCTGATTTTAGCACCTATATCGTCGGAACGAATGCAAAATCTTTTAAAATCTTTTAAAAATCTTCTAATTACTCTGGGCAGTTCGTGCACTTTGTGATTTACATTTGTGTGTAGTTCTTCAGACTGAGAGCCGATCTAGGGCTCCGGTCAGCGTTTTGCTTGCCTCCCCAGCGCGACTTCGGAAGCGCCATCTTGGGGGTATTCTGACACCAGCGCTCTAGTGCTAGGGCGATTACAGCCCCTCGCACTATAAATTCCAGGTGTCTGCTTGCGCTCTTCTTGACACACATCGCCGCTCCCCTGCCTCTCCGGGAGTTAGGCTGTACACCTACCACATTTATCACTCTGCCTCTGATTTTAGTACCTATATCGTCGGAACGAATGCAAAATCTTTTAAAATCTTTTAAAAATATTCTAATTACTCTGGGCAGTTCGTGCACTTTGTGATTTACATTTGTGTGTAGTTCTTCAGACTGAGAGCCGATCTAGGGCTCCGGTCGGCGTTTTGCTTGCCTCCCCAGCGCGACTTCGGAAGCGCCATCTTGGGGGTATTCTGACACCAGCGCTCTAGTGCTAGGGCGATTACAGCCCCTCGAGCTTCATAAAATGGCAGTACTCTCCCGCCCGCGCAGCGGGCACACCGATGGCGCGCCAGAGGCGCGCCAGAGACAAGCCCGTCTGGGCCCGTCCGGGCCAGTACGGACCTAGGGCCAGACACGCTGCTTGACTCAGGCCACTTAGTGAAGAAATATGCTAAGGAGGAGCTCATTCGTATGCAACGAGTTGACCCACGACACTGTCTTCACGAAGTCATGTCAGATGAACTATTTTCACCGTGTGAACTCTGCCACCATAGGGGCCATACCATCTCACGGGGAGCAGTCGCAAGGGACCCGCTTTCTCTAGCATTAGTCAATTGTAGATCTCTGCCTAAACACTCGCTACAGATCCACCACGCAATCCTAGACAACAATTTTGACATTATGTTTCTTACTGAAACAGGGCTGTCGGCTACTTCTGAGTTCGACATTGTCAATGCCCTCCCGGATGGCTATCTCATCCAGTGCCTCCATAGACCGCAAGGGAAAGGGGGCGGTCTGGCGATTATCTACAGGGAGAAATTTACTTGTAGGGTAGACAAGGGCTTCATACTGGATTCTGAAAGCCTGCACTTTAGGATACAACTCTCCCCAAACAGCTCACTCTCGGGTATGCTTGTCTACCGTCCGCCTGGGGCAATAAAACTATTTACCAGCTCCCTCCTGGAGACTGTGTTGGTGCTGGCAGCCTCCTCTTCCAATTTCCTGCTGCTCGGAGACCTGAATCTGCACTTTGATATGCAGGAGGACAAAGTAGCCTTAGATCTTAGATTGGAACTGCAGGCAGGCAACCTTATATTGCATAGCTCCGATCCTACCCATGTTAAGGGCCATCTGTTGGACCCAGTGTTTTCCAACATCCCCCAACTTCGGCCTTTACCCCCCCTCCCCCTCCCCTGGTCGGATCATTTTCTGGTCCCTTTTGAGCTTTACTTTGCCACAGACCCTAGTCCCTCACCTCCCACGTCCTCATTTACCTCCTCAAGGCTATGGTCCCAACTGTCAACGAATGACCTTGCCTCGGTACTTGAACTTTCGACCCCCCCTCCTAAGAGTGATCCCCTGGAGGCCGATGCCAACTTCCATGACTGGCTATGCGGCGCGCTTGATGCCGTTCTCCCCATGAAAATGGTGAAGAAGAAAAACGGCAGCCTCAAGTCCTCATGGTATACTCCTGAATTAAGGACTCTGAGGAAAAAGTGCAAAAAGCTGGAGCGTGAATGGCGGAAGAACTGGGCGGTAAATTCCAAATCAGACTACCGGGAAGCCATGAGAGCCTATAAAGCGGCCTGCAATCTGACCAAAGCCACCTTCCTTGAGGAAAGAATCAAAACTTCCTCCAACTCCTCTAGAGAGACGTACAAGATCGTCAAGGAGCTGCTTAAAGTCCCTACCCCATCGGCGCCACCAGGTGGGTGCAAAGATAAATGCAACCAACTAGCCCACTACTTTGACACCAAGATCAGTAACATCCTGGCTAGTCTGCCCCAGAGTACCCACAATTGGGACACAGCTGCACCTGACGCTACGCCTGATAGGACCATGTTCAACAACTTTACACCTATCTCGAGGGAAATTTTCTGCGCCGAATTAGCGGCCCTCAAGAGTGGCTCGCCTACCGACCCCATGCCAATTCACGTTCTCAAGCGGCTCACCAACACCATCGCCGGTCCCGCAACGGACCTGCTTAATTCATCTCTCAATCAGGGTATAGTACCACCTAGTTGGAAGAAGGCAATGGTTAAGGCACTATTAAAGAAGCCGGGCCTTGACCCCGCAGATTTGTCAAACTATCGTCCAATCTCACTTCTGCCAGGTCTCAGTAAGATTGCTGAGAAACATGCTAACCGGCAACTATCACTCTACCTGGAGTCAAATGACCTTCTGCGTCGGACGCAAACGGGTTTCCGGCCGGGTCAGGGAACTGACTCAGCCCTGATTGACATGGTGGAGGAAGCCAGATGCATCTTGGATTCAGGGGGATCCGCTGCTGTGGTCCTCCTGGATCTAAGCGCTGCATTTGACACGGTGGATCATGGGATCCTGATCCACCGTCTGGCCAAGATAGGAGTGAGGGACATAGCACTCAAATGGTTTACATCCTTCTTGAGTGGGTGGGAATACCAGGTCTGTGAAGGCAATATTAGATCTTTGCCTATCCCCCTTCAGTGTGGAGTCCCGCAGGGCTCATCACTGAGCCCTACGCTTTTCAACGTTTACATGGCCCCACTGGAGGAGGTGCTTTCACCCTTCGGGGTGAAAATAGTGACCTATGCAGACGACACCCAACTGATCGTCTCGCTGTCGCTCCTAGAAAGCCATGGGGAAAAGTTTGCCTCCTGTCTTTCTGGCATCATGTCTTGGATGTCAGACTCTCGTCTCAAACTCAATGGCACAAAGACGGAGCTGATGCTCCTTGGCAACATGTACACCTCACTCCCAAAACCTATGTGGCCCCCCTGCCTGGGTGCCCCCCTGACCCAAAGGACGTTATAAAAAGGTTGGGGGTCTGGCTGAACCGGATTTGTCAATGGGAACACAGGCCAAGAGAGTTGCAGGGACTTGTTATGGCTTCTCCGGTCAGTGCGGAAAATTCTTCCGCTTCTTCCACCTAACTCAAGGAAGCTCCTGGTGCAGGGCCTGATCCTTTCCAGGCTCGATTATAGTAACGCCTTATTTCTTGCTGCACCAGAATCGACCCTCAACACGCTTCAGAGAGCGCAGAATGCGGCCGCTAGGTTACTTACCGGACCTCCAAAAAGAGCTTTGGCCAAACCCGCCCTTAAGGCCCTTCACTGGTTGCCGATTCGGGCAAGAGTGAAGTTCAAATCCCTGTGCATAGTGTTCAGATCACTTCAGGGCTCGGGCCCACCCATCTTGAAGGACCTGATCCGCCCTTACAAGCCGCCACACTCCCTTCGCTCTGATCACGGTAATCTGGTGGCAATTCCCAGAGCGAAGAAAGCAAGGTCCGGCGGCCGTCGGTTCTCCATAAACGCTGGGCAGTTGTGGAATGCCCTTCCTGTTGAGCTCCGCAAGGAGCCCAGCCTTGGGAAATTCCGCAAGGCCTTGAAAACCCACCTCTTCCCTCTTGACACCTAATTTTCCTGGTGAGACGGCTTTGGTTTTGTGTTTCATTTTTAGCGCTGGGACGCTCTAGGGCAGCCATGCGCTCTATAAATACATTTTCATTTCATTTCATTCTTTTCATTTCATTTCTATTACCACTGGCAGGGTTAAGGATGATAAAGGGGGAACCAATGCCGGGAAACCCAGAGGTGGCCGTTTCTCCATAGGAATTTTAAGGAGTTCAATAGATAGCCTACGCTCAGCGCGTCGCTCCGCCAAAGAAATCTCTTTATCAATGTCTCGAGTTGTCCGACTAAAATATTTATCTAGGGAACCCAGGATTGTTGGCCCCACCTCGAGCTGGGGGGGACTCTGGACAGGAGTAGTTGGAGGGGAAGGCATACTTAGCAAGCAGTACACTTAAGAAGGGAAAAAAAAAACAATATAAACCGAAAACAAGATTTCTCAAAACACAGGAACAAACCTTAATAATGGACTTTAAATTAAACAAAATGACAGTATGGCTTACTAGTTAGAACAGTGTCCCTATAGCAATAGCGCGATGACAGAAAGTGGGCCCAGCCCAGCCTCCTGCAGCCCCTGATGGCCACAGACGGCCCGCCCTTGTCCCGGGCTTCTCCCGGGCGCTCCCACGCGCTCACGCGCAGCGGGAGTGGCAGATTACAAATATAGGGACCAGGTTAGTGGGGCGGGGCAAGCAGGGAGAGCGGCCCAGGTGCTGGTAATTCGGGCTGGCGGGCGCTCCTGGGAATTGAAGTCCCGGACCCGCTGCACGCTCGCAGCCCTGCCTGCAATTTACACACCCACAGTCAAAGCCCAATATCCGCCACGACCAATGGCCTCAGGTCCAGCAGAAGACTCCCCACAAAGCGGGACCCGCGAAGCGGGTACGGCGAGGAGTAGCGTGAAGGAACCAAAAGCACCAAGTCCCAGCAGGTAAAAAAATATAGATGCAGCAAAGCGTCCCAAGTTGGATCCAGGGGCTGTGAGTTTTAAACACGTTGGTGGGGCGGGGCAAGCAGGGAGAGCGGCCCAGGTGCTGGTAATTCGGGCTGGCGGGCGCTCCTGGGAATTGAAGTCCCGGACCCGTTGCACGCTCGCAGCCCTGCCTGCAATTTACACACTCACAGTCAAAGCCCAATATCCGCCAAGACCAATGGCCTCAGGTCCAGCAGAAGACTCCCCACGAAGCGGGACCCGCGAAGCGGGTACCGCGAGGAGTAGCGTGAAGGAACCAAAAGCACCAAGTCCCAGCAGGTAAAAAAATATAGATGCAGCAAAGCGTCCCAAGTTGGATCCAGGGGCTGTGGGTTTTAAACACGTTGGTGGGGCGGGGCAAGCAGGGAGAGCGGCCCAGGTGCTGGTAATTCGGGCTGGCGGGCGCTCCTGGGAATTGAAGTCCCGGACCCGCTGCACGCTCGCAGCCCTGCCTGCAATTTATACACCCACAGTCAAAGCCCAATATCCGCCACGACCAATGGCCTCAGGTCCAGCAGAAGACTCCCCACGAAGCGGGACCCGCGAGGAGTAGCGTGAAGGAACCAAAAGCACCAAGTCCCAGCAGGTAAAAAAATATAGATGCAGCAAAGCGTCCTAAGTTGGATCCAGGGGCTGTGGGTTTTAAACACGTTGGTGGGGCGGGGCAAGCAGGGAGAGCGGCCCAGGTGCTGGTAATTCGGGCTGGTGGGCGCTCCTGGGAATTGAAGTCCCGGACCCGCTGCACGCTCGCAGCCCTGCCTGCAATTTACACACCCACAGTCAAAGCCCAATATCCGCCACGACCAATGGCCTCAGGTCCAGCAGAAGACTCCCCACGAAGCGGGACCCGCGAAGCGGGTACCGCGAGGAGTAGCGTGAAGGAACCAAAAGCACCAAGTCCCAGCAGGTAAAAAAATATAGATGCAGCAAAGCGTCCCAAGTTGGATCCAGGGGCTGTGGGTTTTAAACACGTTGGTGGGGCGGGGCACGTTGGTGGGGCGGGGCAAGCAGGGAGAGCGGCCCAGGTGCTAGTAATTCGGGCTGGCGGGCGCTCCTGGGAATTGCAGTCCCGGACCCGCTGCACGCTCGCAGCCCTGCCTGCAATTTACACGCCCACAGTCAAAGCCCAATATCCGCCACGACCAATGGCCTCAGGTCCAGCAGAAGACTCCCCACGAAGCGGGACCCGCGAAGCGGGTACCGCGAGGAGTAGCGTGAAGGAACCAAAAGCACCAAGTCCCAGCAGGTAAAAAAATATAGATGCAGCAAAGCGTCCCAAGTTGGATCCAGGGGCTGTGGGTTTTAAACACGTTGGTGGGACGGGGCAAGCAGGGAGAGCGGCCCAGGTGCTGGTAATTCGGGCTAGCGGGCGCTACTGGGAATTGCAGTCCCGGACCCGCTGCACGCTCGCAGCCCTGCCTGCAATTTACACGCCCACAGTCAAAGCCCAATATCCGCCACGATCAATAGCCTCAGGTCCAGCAGAAGACTCCCCAGCGGGTACCGCGAGGAGTAGCGTGAAGGAACCAAAGGCACCAAGTCCCAGCAGGTAAAAAAATATAGATGCAGCAAAGCGTCCCAAAGGTAGTCTTACGCTTGTGTGCACATTTACAATTGTTTGCTATTCCATAGGCATTTTACCAGTAGTATCTTTATTATCTTTACGCATGTGGAGTCTCCGCACATAAAAAGATAGGTCAGTTCTATCTTTATATGTGCAGACTCCACGATCTTGAGGATACTACCAGTAAAATACCTTTGTAAATAGCAAAAAATCGTAAAATAGCAAGCTATTTTAAAAGAAAAAGCAGAATATACAGGAAATGCTATAGAATAGAAATCTAATTGGCGAAAAAATGTAAGTACGGACGAGGCACAATGAGACATTTGCAATAAATCTATACAAAAATGTGAAAAGGGAGATAACATTAAGGGTGGATATGTTTATAAGGTAAATGTACCTGAAAGAGACTAAAAGTAGAACAAAGTTAATGTGGGGTGGAAAGCATTCTAGATTGCCGGGGCAATGTCTGAGAGTTACTATAGATATAGTGTGATCTAGTTTATACTGAAAATGTGTGGAGTATAATCCTGTAACAGCTATATTTCTGTTGTGTGCATTTTATTTTTAATGTATGTGTTATGTCTAACAGCAGGAAGGACCTGGCATCTCTCACAGATATTCATTGGCTTTGGACTGGGTGCTTCGTGAGGGTTGAGGGGCCATCTGCGCCACAGGGGCTGCAGGGGCCTGTGCTACTCCCCGGGGACTGCTACTACTCCGAGACACGAATGACAGACATATCCAACAACACACAAAACGTGTACAGATAATGCATACCACTTGGAATATCTTGAACGTATCTGTCCGCTCTGATGGCGATACAGATTGCTGGAATCAAAGAGATATTGAAAATCCTTGCCTTCCAGGTCAGCCTTGATTATCTTTTGAACCTTAGTTCGCAAGTCACGAGGATTGCTCCCTTCGCTACAATGAACCAATGGCTGAGCGTCTCTCCTTTGTTTACATTCCGTTTGTTGGCTGGGAGAGCTGCGTCTCTGCCTGGCCTTTCATTCGTCGTGCATTCTAATATTCCACTTGATGTCAGCGATCCCGCGCCAAGGGATTACCTATGAAAAACAAGAGCAGAGTCAATGCTAGATTTACAAGAAACAGGATTACTCATTCGTCCATAATTTCACGCCAGTCAGATGTTATTTAGTCAGAGACAGGCGGTGGAGACAGACAGGCACCATGCAGGCCGGGAGGAAGTCTCAGAAGAGCACTGACAACTCAAAAGAGTTTACTACATGCCATATTTCTCTGGCATCACCCCAACTCGTGGGACGGGAGCACATAAAGCAAGGGACCTTTGTTAAGAGATTCGACAACACCTAGGCTGCTTGCAACCCCGTTCGTCAGTTTTGAACACATTTTGCTAGGAGTCTTTCTGCATGGGTGGCTGCCGCCACCAGAGGCAAGCTGTAAAATTCATAACAAACATTATCATCCCTCTGCAATAGCTTTCTGGATGAGTTCGTCAATGACTAATGCACAATTAAGCAGCCCCTTGGTTTATCTTTTATTGCAGCTGAATTTGTTTATCCTTCTAGCTCTGATGGTGAGCATACAGACGGCTCGGTCCCCGTGCCTATTGAAATGCAATCACCATGACACAAACATCCATTAACATCCTTATCTTTGACTTTCGTTTTTAAATTGCTCTGCTCGTTAGGTAATTATTTCGAAAACAATTGTTCATAAAATAATACTGTGACCTCTGATAATATCGAAGAAATAATCCCGCGTGCAGCACTTAGTCTCTCATTAGCATATTTGTGTATTTGCTATAGAGGGCGATGGAGAGAACAGAAAGTACCTCAGGGTTGCTAGGGCTGTGCTTACTTTCTGTACCCTCAGATGCATCCATGAACTCACTCATGACCTCTGAGGGTAGTGGTAAAAAGGGCAGTGCTCCGGGTACAAAACGTCAGCAAACGGGTAGTACTTATACCATCGGCCATGCCGAATTGTCGTCATGCTTTCAAAGCTTGCAAAAACACAGATACACCTTAATTTGTATTGCGAAATTGATTTGACTGTGGAAACAGACCCGTAAGTGCGTTACTGTGATATTAAACGGAGAGTCTATTCATAGTGTCCTTAACTCTGCGTCAAACTGCTCTTTCTTCTCCGTGCCTGATCAGAGTCGAATTCCTACCTGGTCGTCCTTTCCGTGCCGAAGCCCCAGATTTCGAATACTCTGGCATATTTGAAGGTCAAAGGGTGCTCAATTGCTTTTACACTATATCGAATCACTTATTGGTCCATGCATTCTAAATTGCCAGAAACATTCCAGCTCACCTGTCCATTTGGAGCATGAATTTATTGTGCAACCATCATCAAATGTGTTTTCGATAACGCTGTACCCTGAATGCCTTTGACAGGCGAGTTCCGACCGACTAACTTTGCCAATGCTTTTTTGTACTGACTCTTCAGTTCATTATTTTTATTTCTTTTTACTTTACTGTTCTAAAATAACCAGAAGCCATGTTGGAACAGTAAAATAAAAAATGTCCAATAGGCCCCCGGTGCATCACTACGCATATGATGCATGACCATGCACAAAGCTGTCATTTTCGAATAGTTTTCTCAAAAGAAAATATATTTAGTGTGCATAATACGTGTTATTCGCCCCCCACCAACCATAGGCCGAGTCAGCCTTTACCAAACAACCTGAAACAGAGGCTACACATTGTCATAGTTGATCTGACACAGCGTAGTTCTTTTTTTTCCCCATAAACAGGATTGCTAGCCAGTGAACATTTACAAATCATAACCAGGAAATTCGACATTAACATTAGATGATGCTTAAAACGACATTCTGAAGTCATCCTGTAGATGGCGTAAAGATACAGAAGCAGGCAGGAGCAGGTTACATAAGTGAAATTGCATTTACATTCATGCAAACTTGTAATAAAACAAAATAGTCTTATGACCCGGTGTTCGTTGACCTAGCAGGCCCCAACTTGCACGATTGTCTCAGAGACATGTTAGCCACTTCCCCACCTCCATCCAAGAGGTAACCATTAACCAGGGCAACGCCGAACACATTAGTTCCCACTGGGGGACCTGCTCTCATGTGCACCCCCAAAGAGATTTTTGGGTAGGGCAGGAGAGTCCAGGACCACAAGCAGGTCAGAGCCCCTCCCACCAGCCGGGAGCCCCACTGTAAGAATGCTCTCCCCCAGAACAGAGGGCTTAGTCAGTCCATACCAAAATGTAACTCTCTGTAGCTCCCGCTACTTTCCTGCCAAGGACCCTGCCACAGGGCGAGGATCTTTCTGGCGAACAAGCACTCCCCCTTCCGTCATTTGCCGCCCGCACCGCGTCAATGGCCCCCAGGATTGTCTGGATAAATAGCTCCTGACCTATAAGCGACAAATGCACCCCGTCCCTGTGAAAAAGCTCAGGATTGGATACTTGAATCAGCCTGTGCCTAATTCTGTGTACGGATAAGCCGGCCAAAATCTTTGCAACTGCAAAGTTCAGCTTTTTAACTGAGCCATTAACCGCTTTCAATGGAGCTCCCCCAGGCCAAAACAGCCTAGGCAACACCTCAGAACAAAGAACGACAGTTTCTGGCAGAAAGTTCCTCACCTTGGACAGCATAGAGAATAGAGCCTCCTGTACTCCGCTCCGACCATTCGGGATCATGCAATTACCCCCTTCATGAATAATCAAAGTGTCCAGGATGGGTACCCTGTCAACCTCGACAGCATGCTGAACCTGGTCGCTCAGGTCCTTTAAGCGCAGCCCACCAATCCCCAGCCAGTGATGCCTGACGCCTGCTGCAAGCTGTGCCCTCTCCAAGATTGATTTGCGAAAATACTGCGCCGCTCTGTTCACAAATGAGTGACCACACCGCCATACCTGCGTCAACGGTTGCCTCACAGCTAAAAGGAAGGAAAGAGAGAAAAAATGGAGGACGAATGACAAGAACAAATTCCCTTGGGAAGAGGGAGGAGGCAACAAAGCACCTCCCCAAAAACCCCTACCTAAGCCAAGTGAGATCTCACATAGCGCTCAAAGCACAACGACTTCCACCTGCCCACCCTCTTGATCGCCTCCAGCAGTAGCCCAATAGTGGGTGCAGTAGTGACCATCCCAATGCGGAATGAGTGAGAAGTGAACTGAGATAGGTTCTCACCAAGTAGAGATAAGGAGCGTTGACAAATGCATGTGAACTGAAACCTAGTTAGGGGGGAACCATTTTCATGTACTAAAAATATAGAGCCCTGATCAACCGGTTATATCTGCAGGAAAGCGTGAGTGAGAGCCACAAGGCCATAGGGAGCCTCTATAGCCGCATGCAGACATACCCACACCCCCTTACTCAAAGGGTCTGTCTACCGAAACACTACCGAATCTATCTGCTGTTCGAGGGTGCTGAAAGACCCTTTTCTTCAATTTACAACTTGCAGGACCCGCTTCGCGGGTCCCGCTGCGCACCTTCATCGCCTGGGAAGCCCGGACACTGCACCCCCGCAAAGCGTGTGTTGGGCAGGGCTGCGAGCGAGTGGGGCCGGACTTCAAGGTCCAGAAGCCTCGGCAACCCGCGCCTCACGCCACCTGGCCGCTCTCCCTGTCCACCACGCCCCGCCTGCACACCTGAAAAGGCTGGGGAGGAGAAGACGCCGTGGGAAACACTACCGAATCTATCTGCTGTTCGAGGGTGCTGAAAGACCCTTTTCTTCAATTTACAACTTGCAGGACCCGCTTCGCGGGTCCCGCTGCGCACCTTCATCGCCTGGGAAGCCCGGACACTGCACCCCCGCAAAGCGTGTGTTGGACAGGGCTGCGAGCGAGTGGGGCCGGACTTCAAGGTCCAGAAGCCTCGGCAACCCGCGCCTCACGCCACCTGGCCGCTCTCCCTGTCCACCACGCCCCGCCTGCACACCTGAAAACCTAAACCACCAACAAAAGATTACTTTTGATTTATTAACTCATTCATCATGTATCCAAATATTTTTTGGTTTTTTAGTTCATATTATACACAGTTACCTAATTTCAAAAACTAATAAAAACATAGAGGTTGCCCGAGAAAAAAGATAGTGCAAAGGAAGTGCTCAGAAGTGTGAACGCAAGTGAACGGAAAGGAAACAAAATTAGAAAGTGTAGAAACAACTATTCACATTATTTACAAAACAATAACAAACTTTCAGCTCAATCATATTTGAACCCTGGCCAACTGATTTGTAGTCTCTTTAAAGGATTTTTCCAATTAGACGTGTGTCTGAAAATTATTTGGCACTATATACAATTCTTAGGTTGGTCCAAGGGTAATGAGTGGTAGTGTCGACGTTTCGACTCGTCTTATGCCCAACCGGTGATTTAAACCTTGGGATTGCGAGTCTTCATCAGGACTGGAGAATGTACGTGGGCAACCAAGGGATAATAATAACCCCTTCAATAGGATGAAAAGCAAGGGACGTGGTCCTGAATTCCAACTTCCTATTAATACTTCTTATTATGTGGATTCCATTGTTACCACATCTCGTTGAGGTTTCCAAATGTCATACAGGCACCATGGTAACAGATTTACCTTGGAAAATTGGGTGATTCGCAATTTCTCGAAAGCTCGGTAGCTTATCAGATCATAGGCGTGCCTATTCCTCGGTTCGTGATTCTACAATGGAGGAAGGGAGAGGCACTTTCTCGAAAGCTCCAGTCTTTAAGTCAGGTAGCTTATCAGCTCATAGGCGTACCTCTTCCTCAGTTCGTAATTCTGTCTATCTGTGAATACAACCGGTCAACCTCGCCTGCTCCGTGGACGCCGTTACTGTCCCGGCGCATGCGTTTGTGATTAAGCCTCGCGTCTCTGCCAGTGCTCGACAAGCTTTCGAGAAATTGCGAATCACCCAATTTTCCAAGGTAAATCTGTTTAAATCACCGGTTGGGCATAAGACGAGTCGAAACGTCGACACTACCACTCATTACCCTTGGACCAACCTAAGAATTGTATATAGTGCCAAATAATTTTCAGACACACGTCTAATTGGAAAAATCCTTTAAAGAGACTACAAATCAGTTGGCCAGGGTTCAAATATGATTGAGCTGAAAGTTTGTTATTGTTTTGTAAATAATGTGAATAGTTGTTTCTACACTTTCTAATTTTGTTTCCTTTCCGTTCACTTGCGTTCACACTTCTGAGCACTTCTTTTGCACTATCTTTTTTCTCGGGCGACCTCTATGTTTTTATTAGTTTTTGAAATTAAGTAACTGTGTATAATATGAACTAAAAAACCAAAAAATATTTGGATACATGATGAATGAGTTAATAAATCAAAAGTAATCTTTTGTTGGTGGTTTAGGTTTTTTTGTGTGGTACAAAAAGTTTTCTCCAGTACGATAGAGCAGATGGACTGTGGTTGCTCTATTTAAATTTGTTGAAATTATTGATTTAAGTCAACTTGTGTAATTAATAGGTCTAGGACCACTGTTGTTTTGATATCGTTAAATGCCCAGGTCCATACCTTATGGGTTACCCCATTTTCTTAATGGTGCACACCTGAAAAGGCTGGGGAGGAGAAGACGCCGTGGGAAACACTACCGAATCTATCTGCTGTTCGAGGGTGCTGAAAGACCCTTTTCTTCAATTTACAACTTGCAGGACCCGCTTCGCGGGTCCCGCTGCGCACCTTCATCGCCTGGGAAGCCCGGACACTGCACCCCCGCAAAGCGTGTGTTGGGCAGGGCTGCGAGCGAGTGGGGCCGGACTTCAAGGTCCAGAAGCCTCGGCAACCCGTGCCTCACGCCACCTGGCCGCTCTCCCTGTCCACCACGCCCCGCTTGCACACCTGGAAAGGCTGGGGAGGAGAAGACGCCGTGGGAAACACTACCGAATCTATCTGCTGTTCGAGGGTGCTGAAAGACCCTTTTCTTCAATTTACAACTTGCAGGACCCGCTTCGCGGGTCCCGCTGCGCACCTTCATCGCCTGGGAAGCCCGGACACTGCACCCCCGCAAAGCGTGTGTTGGGCAGGGCTGCGAGCGAGTGGGGCCGGACTTCAAGGTCCAGAAGCCTCGGCAACCCACGCCTCACGCCACCTGGCCGCTCTCCCTGTCCACCACGCCCCGCCTGCACACCTGAAAAGGCTGGGGAGGAGAAGACGCCGTGGGAAACACTACCGAATCTATCTGCTGTTCGAGGGTGCTGAAAGACCCTTTTCTTCAATTTACAACTTGCAGGACCCGCTTCGCGGGTCCCGCTGCGCACCTTCATCGCCTGGGAAGCCCGGACACTGCACCCCCGCAAAGCGTGTGTTGGGCAGGGCTGCGAGCGAGTGGGGCTGGACTTCAAGGTCCAGAAGCCTCGGCAACCCGCGCCTCACGCCACCTGGCCGCTCTCCCTGTCCACCACGCCCCACCTGCACACCTGAAAAGGCTGGGGAGGAGAAGACGCCGTGGGAAACACTACCGAATCTATCTGCTGTTCGAGGGTGCTGAAAGACCCTTTTCTTCAATTTACAACTTGCAGGACCCGCTTCGCGGGTCCCGCTGCGCACCTTCATCGCCTGGGAAGCCCGGACACTGCACCCCCGCAAAGCGTGTGTTGGGCAGGTCTGCGAGCGAGTGGGGCCGGACTTCAAGGTCCAGAAGCCTCAGCAACCCGCGCCTCACGCCACCTGGCCGCTCTCCCTGTCCACCACGCCCCGCCTGTACTCTATAGGTCCACCTATTTAAGAGAAGGTCTCCACCTGCGGGGCGGGAGCGCGCGGGAGCGTCCCGGGAGAAGCCCGGGACAAGGGCGGGACCGTCTAAGGCCGTCCAAGGACGATCAAGGTCGGGTCGGGCCCACCCTCTTTCATCGGGGACTTGAGGACTTCCTCCCATTAATAGGTACTTGTTTGATAAAGATCTATCGTCGCTTTTGATTCTTAAATTGTACCTTCTATATTTATATGATGTCCTTACGTTCAGGGAAGAGTAGGCAGGTAACTGTAAAGATGAATAATGGGAAAGCAACTGGAACCTTAGATGATTTTATTATCCGGGCTACGGGGATTTTAGAAAAAGAAATTGCCCTCACTGAAAAGCGTTTGTCACTAGACTTAATAACAGGGAAACGCTCTTCTCTGGGACGAATTGGCTCAACAACTACCCCTGAAAGGAGTACAGAAAATAATTTGGAAGCCAGCCCAACTCTTGTAGTAATTTCCGACTCCCAGCCAAATACGATTGAAGATCTAGGGGGCTGCCCTGATGAAGCCCCTATACCATCAAGTATTACGGGGGATAGTACCCAATACTGTAATTTGAGCATCAATGGGTCTACTCCTACGCAATCCCAAGTCTTAGACTGTGACCAAGTAGTCACATAACCCATTAAACGGAAAAGAAGGGTGAACCATAGGAATGGAAGTAGAGCCAAACTAGCTAATACTGTTGTACCAAGAGTTTTGGCAAATGTACCCAAGCAAAAGGGAACCCATTCAGGCGATGTGGGACAGAGAACCTTTCCATGCTCAAATAATAATAATGAAGAATTATTGGGGAAAATTGAGAAATTGGTGCAAAACCTTTTGTTGCCCCTCTTAGAGAGAACGCAAATTGTTAACTTAAAACTAGATCAACTAGAACACCTCATCTCACTTAATACTCACTCTCTTGAAACATTGGCTAATAAGAGTAAATCACTTGAGACGGAGGGTAATAATATTACATCAAAGAAAGGGGGTCAGAAAAATCCAATTAAAGTTCCCCAAACACCCACAATTGTGGACCCCCAGTTAGTGCCCGTACCATCAGTACGGACTAAACCCGTACCATCAGTACGGACTAAATCTGCAATAGTGGCCACTGTGGGGTCCCAAAGTCAAAATGTGGCAGCCACAGCATCATCGTTTGATGCAACTACATCTAAGCAGGCAGTCACCTTTGGGTCTAAACCAACTCCATCGCAGGGAACTGTAGTCGATAGTGACAGAGTATCCAAAAAGAATTTACTTCCTATAAATTTACCTCCAGACTCTGCCCCTTTTATGGTAATCTTGACAGGAGTCCCAGCAGTTATGCCTAATAAATCGGAATCAAATCAGGACCTTATAAATAAAGTAACATTTTGGCTTAATAATAACAGGCCACTTCCCCCTGACTCTAAAACAAAAATACTCAGTGTGCGAAGAGCCCCCTGGGTGGGACCAAGTAAGAAGGATCTAGAGGGGGATTGCATCCTGATTAATTTCAGGGACACCTGGGTAAAAGATATGATTTGCCGTAAACCAAGGTTTGCTAGAGTTGGAGATATCCAATGCATAGGTTTGGAATACTTTTACCCTAATCTGAATAATGTTCCACCGAATCCGTACCATAAGAATTCTGGGTTGAGCTTCCAGAGTGAAACATATCCTAGGTGGACACATAGAAATATGGCTGCATGGCCGACTCAAAATCACCCGGGAATGTGGTACCAGGGTGATGGTTACTTTAGGGGACCACCATGTAATAATAACAACTTTATGCAACCACCCATTAATGACCCAAGACCAAGAATTCAGGGAGATGACTATCTGGGGTGGATGCCATACAATATTCCTCTAAGAAATCGTTTTGATCCACTTGTGGGCATGGAGGAGTTGGATTGACCACTACATAGTCCACCTGGAAATGTTTTGCCAATAGTAGAGCTGAGCCAGAGGGAGGATGGGGAAAGCGGGAATGATAACTTGGTGGAGGATGTGCCTGTATGTGATGAACAGATTACTAATCTCCAGGACTCGGAGGTCCGTACCACCCAAGAAAGTGATTCAAATCTATCTACCCTAAGGCAAGATTTGGTAGCACGATCTGAACTAGTTGGAGATAAACTATGTGAATCAAGGCTGCGTCTGATCTCATGGAACATCGCTGGACTTGCTACCAGATTGGAGGATGAGGCCTGGTTGGATTATGTGGGTGGCCATGACATTTTGTGTCTTCAGGAGACATGGAGCCGAACACCCCAGAACATTGATGGCTTTCAACCATTTAATGTCCTGGCGGTGCCATCACCAGCAGGGAGGGCAAAGGGTGGGTTAATGACAGCAATTTCGCTTAAACTATGTAAACTTGTAACATCTAAGATAGTTGACACCCCATGGTACCAATTGTTTATGTTGGAAAATTTGTTTCCAGAGCCGCTGTTATTGGTCAACTGGTATTATAATATCTTTAATGATAATGAGACATCTATAATATCGAGCTTGGAGGAAGCAATAGTCAAGGCACGTTGTGATCAGCCCCTACTTTTTATCATCTGGGTGGGGGACTTCAATTGCTCATTGTGTAGACATGGTGATTCGAATGTGTGTGGTTTGAAGGACTCACATGAACAACCCCTGATACATTTTAAACACACACCCCAGGGGGATGCTTTAAATAATATCATCATCTTAAATGACTTATGTATAGTGGAGCCCTGGGTTGTCCCAAATTCATCCCCAATACCAACCTTTCAGGGAAGTAGAGGCTCGATAAGTTTCATTGATTTCACAATTGTGTCTAGTGGCTTTTTTCATTATGTTGACAAGCTTGAGGTAATTGTAAATGCTGCCAGTGATCACAATCCTCTAATGTTATCCCTGCTTTGTCCTGTTAAATCCAAACATCCAGTTTGGGAGCAACCCATAAAATATAACAGGAATCAAGGCATCATCCTTAAATGGGGTAAAATAGATGCTGTTAGCCTAGAGGCAGAGATCCTAAATGCCTATAGCTCTGAATTTGAGTCATGTCTATCGCCTACAGCCAACCCTGAAAAAGTTATAGGGAATTTTGAAATTTTATGTGGGCATGTAGCTGACCGTCTCAAAAAACCAATTGGGAAAAATAAATTACAGGGCCCCAGATGGTTTGATGCCGTGTGCTCTGCATCGCATAGATCCTTAAAAATGGCATTAAAACAAAAACCAAGGGACAAAGAGCTGGTTAGAACGTCCAGATTGGCCTACAAAGAGGCTATCAAATTAAGGAAGCAGGATTTAAAAAACCTTGCATGGGAAGATCTAGAGAAGGCCTCGGAACTAAAAGATAGTAGGCTCTTCTGGGAAGTAATTATTCGTTCACTTTTCACGAGCGATGCTAAGGATAATATTGTGATGCAGATCACAGGTGAATCATGGGAAGCCCACTTTGAAAAAATCTTTAACCCAAATGCAATTCAATTTCAGGGCTCACTGGAGGACACTAGGGATCTGGTGGCCTCACAGATATCTTTGTCTCTGAGCTCCTCGTTCACTTTACAAGAGGTGGAGGATGCCTTGATTTCTTTAGGCACAACACCAAGGTATGGGCACCTTTACTGCTAAATGTGTTTAGGGCAGTTGTTATTGGCCGTATCCCGGCATCATGGAAGGAGGCAGTGGTGGTGCCGATTTTTAAAAAGGGCGACAGATCTGACCCCGATGCTATCGCCCTATATCACTAATTGATGCATCATGTAAACTGTTGGGCAGGGTCATTTTAGCTAGACTGGAAACATGGGCAGATTCGGTGGGCCTTATTGTGAATTCCCAATACGGGTTCAGAAAAGGAAAAGGGACGGTCGAACAGTGTCTGAATTTGGCACTAATTATAGGCAAGTACATGAAGGCAAGGAATTCTTCCATTCACCTTGCCTTCATGGACCTTTCGAGTGCATTCGAAACTGTGTGTAGAAGCAAGCTCTGGCAAATGATGGGTGATATGGGCTTTGAGGAATCTTTGGTCACATTGCTCCGTAGACTGCATGAAGCGACAACTGTAGCCATAAGGTTCGGGCCAGGGGGGGAAAAGACAAAATCTATCCCCTCAACTGAGGGTGTACGACAAGGTTGTATATTAGCCCCTTTTTTGTTCCTTGTGTATACAAATGGCTTAGAAAAATATCTGTTGGACCATTGTTGTGACTTCCCGAAGGTAAATGGCAAGAGCATACCTATGCTTTCTTACGCCGATGACACGGTACTTATGACCCTCACAGGAAATAGCATGCAGGTCTGTCTTGATGCTTTTAATACCTTTATGTTGGACCTGGACCTTAAGGTAAACTTCACAAAATCTTTTGCTATGGTCTGTGGCCCAAAGGGGACTAAATCTAGAAAGTTCATAGTAAATATTTTAACATTGAAAAGGTAGAAAATGTTAACTATTTGGGAAACCTTTTTAATAATAAATTGAGTTGGGCCCCATTAATGAAGACTCGAGTCCAGAGCGCTAGTCGCTCCATAGAAGGGCTATTCCGCTTCTGTGGTAAGTTAGGTCAAAAACCTGACACACATCTAAAAACCTTGTACAGATCTAACTGTCTCTCTGTGGCCACCTATGGGGCAGGGGTTTGGGGGATCGAAAGCCCTGCCTCGATACAAGTCATGGAGAACAAATTCATAAAGCATGTACTAGCAATTCCATCAGGATCATCAAATAAATTTGCTCATGACGAAATAGGATTGAGTTATGTGAGTGATACCATCCGTCTTTCACCTTTATTATTATGGGGCAAAATATGGTTATCTGAGGATCTTCAGCTCTCTAGAGATATTCTTCAGGACTGTTTAAATCAGGAATATGGGAAGCAGATTCCTTGGATATCATATGTTAATGAAATGCTTCATAAAATAGGCTTGGGTGATGTCTATGATAACCCTGAAAAAATCCAGGGAGACATTAAAACTGTTATCAAAACAAGTTACTGGAAATCCTCACATGAACACTCCCTGGTTAGGCCATCTGGATGTATGGTTAAACTTCACCACCAGTTTTATTTAACTTTCACAACTCATGTGCAATGGCGGTTTTATCTCACAAGATTTAGGCTAAATATTTAGCATTTTCTTATTGCCTTTCCTAAACAAGGGGGTTGGTGTGAGAGGCTGCCCCCTTGTCCTTGTAATAACAAAGTTAGTCAAAGTAGTATGAATGTTGTCCTTTTTTGTTCCTTATATAAGGACCCGAGAACTTGGTTCATTAAGCCTATATTGAAGGGGAAGCAACCATGTAACTACAAAGAAGGTTATGACTATTTGTTATCATTGTCATCTTCTGGAGTGTGTTGCGCCATGTTAAATTTTATACGAGTGTCTCTCCTGATTAGGAAACGATATGGTTAATTTGGCCTCAGACCTGTTTGTTCTTGTGGGATGTCGTGTTTTCTACTTTTTTGCTTTTCTGATGGTCATTCTAGTATAAATACCCTATGAAATAACGCCTGTTGACCTAAAGTGATCGGTATGGGTCCAATTGTCTGTATGTTCCGCCATGTTAAACTATTTGTGAATATATTAATTAATGTCTTTATCTGCTCAATGTGTAATTTTAGATTCCTTTTTTAAAAACATTTGTAAATCATGTTTTGTACTTTTATGATTCTTTCTGAATCGAATAAAGTTTTTGAACCGAACCGGGTCTGTCTTAGACTTCCTCACTCTAATCTGCATTGAGTCACCCGATACCACGACATCCGCAACATCTATCCCTGCACCTGTGTCCCCTTTTGATGCTACCAACAGCTCAGAGATTTTGAAAGCCCCAAAGAAGACCAATGAATAGGAAAGTCTGAACAAGCAAACCTCATACTGAGACTGACAAACCCGGGGTAAGGTCTACAAAATGTGGGATAAATGATCCAAATCAATGGGCATCCTGGTGGCATTGCCGCCTGGGGCAAGACGTTCCCAACCCTCCATGGCACGATGAACCCTAGGATCCTTGGTCGGGTCTGCCATCCCTTCGAGCCCGGCAAAGGAGCTGATAGCTGATAAATGCCTATGCCCCAAAGACTATGACATCCCACACCTGACTCATGCTTACCAGTAAAAGATATGTTCTGCATGAGACAGCGGCGCACACGTTTTTTCAACATATGAAGGTGCCTTTAGCTATATGATTATTGATCACTAACACTGCAGACACTATCAGACCAAAACACAATCTTCCTGTTGGCTAGCAGAGGTCCCCAAATGTGTAAAGCTACCACGATTGGAAACAGCTCTAAGAACGTCACATTGCGTGTCAACCCAGAGTCCACCCATTCCGCTGGCCAGAACTTCATGTACCACTTTGGGCCGCAATCCGCTCCAAAACTGATGCTGCAAGCTGCATCAGCATAGAGCTCTACCTCAGCACTGGATTGCACCGGTTGCTGTCAAAGCAGGGTACCATTGAAATCAGCCAGGAACCACTTCCAAGTGCGTCGATCTTCTTTAACCTCTGGGGACAACCTAGTGTGGTGGTGTTTGGCCTGCTAGCCTGCCATTGCCCTGGCAATGCTCCTGGAGAAGTCCGTGCCCATGGGTATCACTCTAAGGGCAAAATTGAATTGCCCCACTAAAACCTGCAGTTGTTGCAAGGTAACTTTCCTGGCTGCCGAGCATGTATCAATTGAAGCCCTGAATGCTGTGACCTTATCTTTTGGGAGTCTACACACACCGGCCACCATATCTATTTCAATACCAAGGAAGGATAAACAAGTGTTGGAGCCCTCAGTCTTAAATAAAGAAACAGAGGGAGGGTCAGAGCATGAAGGATCCAGCACCGGTCATTTACAAAGTGTGATAGCCTCTAAAATCTTTCAAATATCTTGGTGCATTTGGTCTGAGGTGTGACCCACATACACCCCAATTCGACGGTTCGGAAACCACCTGTAACAGAAGCACAAACTTGACCCAGCACCGGAGAAACACATCTAGTCTGTGGTATAAAAGCAATATAGCATCGTATTTAAAAGAAAGAGCAGAGTGTTAATTTGATAGCTTCCCAAATGAAAAAGGCCAAACGTTGGTATTTTGATTGTAGAAAGCACGCTCTTTTTATTCCAAATTATTTTATATATTCTCAGTAGACACAACAGAATTGCTTGCCAAAGCATTTCATCCCTTTCTTGGGACTTCTTCAGGGCTAGAAGCAATTACAAAAATACTATTTACAATACAAAACATATCTTTAAAAACATTGAATACATGAGAAACAGACATTGCATTCTAGATGGTCCCTCAGTCTTATCCTACCCGAGGGAGACCCTCAAGGACCGAGCCAACTGCTGGAAACCCAGCAGGGCAGTCCCACATACTGGTGAGGTGGGCCTAAGAAGAGAAAGTCATCCAGATAGTGCACCACATCTTGGGTCGCCACCAGCTCTTTCACCGCACACTCCAGGAAACGACCGAAGGTCTCAAAAACGGAACAGGCGATGGAACACTACATTGGCATACATAGATCAATGAAGAAACACCCTTCAAAAGTGAAACCCAGAAAACGAGTGTCCTCAGGGTAAACCAGCAGGAGGCGAAAGGCGGCTTCTATGTCGGATTCTGCCATCAAAATACCCCTACTCAGCATCTGCAGTTTGAGGATCGCTGTGTCAAAAGTCATGTACCACACTGCGCACAGACCTGAATCAAGCTTGTCATTAACCGAGGAGCCAGGTGGGAAGGACAGATTGCGGATAAGATGGAATTTCCCAGCCTCTTTCTTAGGGACCAACCCCAGTGGGGAACAAACCGGATCCGGGTGTGGGAGTGCCCGAAATGGGCCCGGCCTGAACCTCCTTCATGATTTTTTCCCGTGTGATCTCCAAATTACGCAGTACTGACTGCTGGTTGTTAGGAGGTACTAAGGAAGGGGAAGCAGTGGATGGAATGCAGAAGCGATCTTTGAAACGATGATACAGCAAAAGAGCATCCTGTTAAAAGTTATACCTGCCAAGAAGATGAGCTAACACATGCAAACCGATGGGTGTGGGCACAGAGCTGACCTGACTGACACTAGCGACTCTTGGGAGTTGCCTGGTCTCTTGGTTTCCCAAGCTTTTTGAAACACTTACTTTCTGGGTGCCCCAGGGTCCCACAAAAAGAGCATAAGTGCTCAAATTTGCATGCAGACCCCCTATTATATTCCTTCTTGTTGTACTGCCAACAGGCCTGCTTTTTACATAGGGGAAGAAAATATCTTAAGTTAATCCCATCCTATTACTGACATGCGCAGAGCTGCGGCTGCAACCTTATCCCTGAATTACCACAATGACTGACTGATTGAGAAGACATCCTCAGAGAAATAACCATGATTGAACTCAAAGCCCTTAAGAGTTTAGCGAGAGGCCTAGCCCCACGGCCCCATAGACACATGCCTTATGTAAACATAATTATATTTCCGCAATATATGTAAGCAAGCATACAGCATAAACACCTAGGCATTCTTTTTTATATTTATATGTAAAGTTTTCTGATACCCACTGGTCTAGCTAGCGCTATATAAAAACTTTATAAATGAACACAATAGGGAAAAGTTTCCAACACTTAACAAGGAAGTGCCATGTCTATCTTCCAGCAGCTACTACCCTTGAAAACACCAGTATTGAATTAATGACCTTAGCATCAGAGGCAGAGACTTCCCCACTAGCTGTAAAGAAAGCTTGCCCGTAAGACCCTGATGGGCAGTTGCTGGTACCCTCTAAATAAAAGGCAGAGCGGCGAAATCCCAAGGCAGGGGTCAGTAAACGCCGTGACCACCCGGGGGCACAATCAGCTTCAGGCCAACCGAAACGTAAAACCGCTCGTCCTGGCCCACGCCACCCCCTTGCCCAAACAACACATATTGGCGCTGAAGCTCTTGACCCCAGAGATGTGCCAGAGTAATGTCAGCCAAACCACAAAGCCGCTCGTTATGGCCCACCTCGCCCTCGCCTAAACCACACATATTGGCACTAAAGCGCTTGACCCCAGAGACATGCCAAAGTTCTGCCAGCCAAATAACAAAAACAGCTCGTACTGGCCCGCCCCCCCGAACTACACATGTTGGCGCTAAAACGCTTGACCCCAGACATGCCGTGAAAAGGTGTTTGCATGGAGGGGATACTGTGGCCCCACCTGCTGCCATGCTCCTCAAAGTGCCAGACAAGGAGGAAAGCGTGTGATGCAGCAAGACAGGGATACTTACCACCCTGCTTGCGGCTATCTCAACGAAACACCATGCCGCCAAGAAGTGCAGAGAGTGGCACACAAGGACACGGTTTATTTGCGCATGCAGTATTGTGTAACATGCAACAAAACAAAGGTCAAACAACACCCAATAACAGAACTTGAAGCAATAAAGCATTGATGCGACAAAAGCGTGACATGCCGCGAAGCAGGGCTACTCACCGCCCTGCCAGCAGCTGACGTGCAACATGCAGATTTAAAATAAATCAGGTCGAGAAAAATCTCCGATACACGCAGCCCTCCCGTTAGGATTTTCTTCACGAGGCATGAAATAACATGCAACTGCTTAATGCCATAATGCCTGACTACACCATGGGGGCTCCCTCCAACCGATCCCAGCCCAGCTGTACTAACCTGCAGGAGTCAATACCCACGACCATCACCAGGAACCAACGAAACACTCCACCGATCCTTTGCTGCAGCACTGGGGGGTCCTTTCGCTATGAAGCTCGGGCGGTCCGGAAGCTTGCTGCAGGTCCTTCTTCTGGGATGCAGGCTGGAAGGAGCGAAAGAGGAAGGTTCCAGGCTGAACCACTGTTTATCCCCCTAGAGTCCATCGCACACCGGAATGACATCACGACACAGCCCCTTCACGAGAGCCCTTCTGGAGCGTTCATGAAGACGGGGAAGCCAGGGCTCCCGCCCGAGTTGCAACTAAGGGCGCCACCCCCCTAGGTGTGGGCGGTGCCAATTCATAAAGTACGATGCTCAGGACCTCACCCTTAACAAAACAAGTGCAATTCCAACAGTTGAAAATATTTTTACAGACAAGATTACATATCTTATTTCCCTTACCACGTTCACAGAGCTAAAGAATGATGATGGATTCAATCCAGATCTGTGACTAGGGGTGAGTTTCTGAAAAGTTTCAGTTCTCTGTCCATCATCTCCTTGTGTTTGCTTTGTTCACCCTAAGTTGGCAGGGTATGCCCAGACGCGGGTCCCTTGTTCACTTTGCCACTGGATTCAAGCTAGCCTGGCTTATGACGGGTGTTACCCTGAAACCGGTGCCAGGATGCTTGTTTGCAGTCCAGGGTATACCTGGCTTGGCAGTTCGGGCTGGACTGTTCGCATTAGGAACATGACGAAAACTGATGTGCATATGGCTGGGTCTGAACTGGGGTGGCGAAGTGAGCTAAAGAATGATGATGGATTTAACCAATGTGAGAGGAGGTGAGTGTCTGAAAAATTTCAGCACTCCGTCCATCATCTCCTTCTGTTTGTATTCTGAAATTGTGGCATCGGAGTTTGAAATTGAGACATGATGTTTTGAAATGGGTACACATTCATTTTTGGCATTTGACTTAAGTTTAATCTAGGATTCCTCTTCTGTGTAGGCACAAGACTCATCAAGACTTGTTCCTGCATTGGCATTTGTATCTGTTTCATAGGCATTTTTGGAACCTGCTCCTGCATATTTTCTCCAGCATTTTCAGGATTAAATCAACATTCTTGCTTCTAGTGTCCAATTCTATGACAGACATGACAAGCAGTAATAATTTTCATAGCAGCCAGGTCTGATCCTGATCCTGTACTTACAGAAACACCTCTACCTATACCCTGTGATATTCATTCCTTCTTGCGTTCCCTGAAACCCAGTTGGTGAAATACCAACTGCTTACATGTTTCCCTGAATTCCTACAAAAGGGTGATTCTGAAATCATTTCTGAGCTAGCTTAGTTTGTGCCAACATGAACTTCTCTTTATTTTTTTTCTGCTTCATGTCCAATCATGTCAGTTGGAAAGACTCCGACTGTAGTCAGAAGCTTTCCAGCCGCGGTCGGAGGCTTTGCGACCGACCGCCGAATTACGATGTCGGCGGTCGGAGCATGAAACAGTCGGTCATTCTGACGAAGTTCCGACCGACTCTCAGAGTCTTATGGCCGATCGGAAGCGTACCATATTACCCTATAGACGGTGTTTCTGCCTTCAGGAATATGATGTTGATTTCCCACAGCCTTTCCATGACGGACTTTCTGACATGGAAAGGTTGTCACAGAGCAACTTTAGGGGCCCCTAGCAGGGCCCCCTTGCCGCTACAGACTATGGTTGATGGACAAGGGGGTAACTAGGGTTCCCACTATAAATCCATGTACTGTATGGCAGGCACCATGGGGTGCCTGCCACAGGGTTCAGGGTTTTACACACACACACACTTATTTCTTTATGGGAGCCTTCATTACTGCCGGTTTACGGCTGTAACACAGGCTCCCATAGAGAAACCTGTGTATCTGACTGAACAGTGTTTGGTCGCATCACAATCAGGCGGTCGGAATTG
The DNA here is from genome assembly GCF_964261635.1 of Lissotriton helveticus. Lineage (NCBI taxonomy): Eukaryota > Metazoa > Chordata > Amphibia > Caudata > Salamandridae > Lissotriton > Lissotriton helveticus. Next base: position 400,632,148 of record NC_136069.1, on the reverse strand, counting down.
CTTCCCGGAGACCAAGACTGTGTCAGTCGGAGGCAACTCTGACTGACATCGTATTAAACCTCTATGTGTTATGTGAGCACAGACCTCAGGTTTCAGTCCTAAAACAAACTGGAATACAAAAATCTCCATGTCCCTCTCCTCAGGATACTCACGTCCACTGTGCTGCTGAAACACCTGCAATAATCTCTCATAATACTCATGAACTGTCTCTAAGCTCTTGTGTGGCTCCTTTAATTTATAGCCAATCGATATCTTTGGGAGGTACTCGGTTTTTCAAAAAGGTAACTACAGCTTCATATTTTTCTATTAGTACAGGTGATGGTGCATTCGTCCACAAAACATTATACATTTTTATGAACCTCTCTACTTGTGCATACCATTGTACCGCCTTGTCTCGCAATTTCGGAAGCGTATTAATACATTTTACCAAATCACCTCTGCTCCAAAGAACATGTGCATAAGTTCCTTCTGCTATTTCTCTAAGTGGGTATACTGTCACCTCATTCTTATGTTATTCAACCTGTCCTCTTTCACTAGCTGCTTCCTTCTTTTTCTTTCATGCTTTTTCCCCATCTAACTTCTAGTTTTTCTGTATCCCTCCACCTGAAAATGCATTGAATCCATTCCACTATACGCAAGCGCATTCTTGTAAATCTCATGTTTTCTGTGGCTGGATCATCTAGTTCGTCCTGTAACTTTGTGTAAATTTATGTTAATGGTGAGATCATCCTTGTATTTTCTTGCAAATTTTGTCAGTCGATCATGTACCAAAGCTGCTATTCGTGTAACCTCCTTACACAGGTGAATGTATTCTTTCCTCTGGTATTCATTTAAATGTTCCCAATCCAAACATCCCTTTATCATTTCTGTCAGTTCTACTTTCAAATTTGGCATATCTAAAGGGCTCTCCTTTCTTTCTGTCTCTGAGTTTTCTGGTGATTCTACAGCTTCAGTTTTCTTCTCTCCAATAGCTTCTTCAAGCCATGCTGGTATGTACCCTTCACTAGTAACATTTAAACCGATCGGAACAATAGTGGTTGTAAAGACCAACGTCTCTCTACCAAAGCTTGCAGTGTTTGTGTGGGCATCCACAAAACTATCTGTGAATTTTCGGAAGTCGGAACAAATCCAGACATAGCCACTGACGATGTTTCTGACCTTGCCTCTGCTGAGACAGGAGCACTCGTAACTACTTAAGATGCAATTGGGCGATTAACAACGGGTACTGGTGCGGGGGTAGGCACAGCAGCTGCAGCTGTCCTAAGGGGGGCTACAGCTTGTGAACGAGTCATAACCAGTGACACAATCTGCAAGACTTGTAAGGGCCATTCAATTGGTGATAAACTTGGATCCAAAGGGCAGGAACCACTGTTCAACTAGTAGTGGCACTCAGTTCTCCTCTCTCAGCAAGTGTAGTATGCAATGGTGGGGGTCTGGAATTCAACATCTGTTCCAATATCTCATCCCCTAAAGCATCTGACTCATTCCCTTCTTCTTGATGGCAGTTTTTGTTTTTTTCTTATTTGCAGCTTCTGAAGTAAGTACTGGATATAACTTAGTTCCCTCAATAATAGCTTTCCTCCATCTTTGCTGTTCTCCATCCCAACAAGCATTTGCATAACTCTGCACCACTGGTCCAGTTCTCATTTGGTATTTTTCTTTTTCCTTTTCTCTTGCAACCTTCTCCCAAGCATTAAATGCTTCATAATAAATAGGTCGAGTTTGTAGCTTCACTTCTTACAATTTTCCCTGCAAATGATTCAGAATTCTGGTGTTAAATATCCCATATGTAGGAAAACTCAATGCACCCTCATTTTCAGTAATCCTACTCCTCAGACAGAGCCAAAGACATGTGATTAAACCATGTGCAGTAGTCATTATGTTTGACGGAGTACCCTCTGGTGGAGCCTCCTCTCTCCTGCATACTAGAATGGTGACATCTCCTCTCACCTAGGGACTCATTATGATGGTGGGCGGACACAAGTCCGTCCGCCATCATAACAGTGATGGGACCGCCCACCAGACGTGCAGCGGTCCCACCAGCCCAATTTGGATGAGCCTGACATGCTGGCGGGCGCATGCTGGCCTTTTACCAATGCGGACAGAGCTGCTGGCTGCAGCACTGTCCGCAATGGAAAAAGAGCATGCCCAGCAGTTCCCTGCACCACGTGACAGGCACCAGGAGGTGCCTGCCACTTGGTGCAGGGAACTGCAGGGGGGTACCATGGGTACCCCCATTGCACCTCCCACCCCCCTCAAGGGGGCCAGCAACAGGTCCCCAAAGCCAATCACTGCCAGCCTTTCCATGGCGGCTATACTCACCCACATTCTAATGTGGCGGGTGGTGCCTGCTAGACACCACCACCATATAAGTGGTACAGCTCTGCCCGGCAGGCAATCGTGATGATTGCCACAGGCGAAAAAGCAGCGGACTGACTTTCCGTTCACCGCGATACCCACCGCCATCCTAATATGGCGGTGGGTATTTCTGATTACGATGGCAGCCCTTGCGGTGGCGATCGTACGCCATCGTACCAAATCTGAAGACACTATTCACGTTTTAAAGATCCACTGTGACACTGTGGCGCTACTAACCAATCCCAGCGCAAAACCACACCAACCGACCAATCTCAGCACGAGAGATGATGATGTACAATCCCACTTCTCACAAATAGGCCTGGGCGGACTTCTACGTGGAACTCCGCAAAGTGACCAAAAAAATTAGTCACACTACGCGGAGTTCTGCAAGCGGCTGGGGCAAACTCCAAAATCAATCCAGTTTCCCCCATTTATGCAATTCAGGCCTCATTACAATGTTAGTCAGAAAGACTCCGTATGGCATTCGGTTTGTCAGAATCCGATTTGAAACCCGCCTTTCCGACCGACTAGGAAACCCTTCTGACAGACTGATTACGATGTTAAGAAAGCATTCGGACTTTCCTACTTGGATCTGACTCCATTCCGAATGGCATTTGCAGGAACAAAGTCAATTGGAGCAGACTCATACAGGTCTACGGATTGCGTTTCTGACCAACAGATTTCGATGTTCGATTTGGACAGACTTTCCAAATCAGTTGTTAAGACACGGATCAGCTGTTGGAATCTGACTTTGGGAGCCCATAACAGCTCCCCTTTCAATTGAGGCCCTCCGAATGGGGCCCTTGGGGATACACATGAGTCCCCTCTTTCCAACCATGCACAGTGTGGCAGGCACCATGGGTTGCCCGCCACAGGGTACAAGGTTTCATCAATGGGAGCTTGTGTTGTCTCTTGGAACACAGGTACTCATTGAAGTTAATGGGAGGCCGACGGAACGGTGTTTGGAAACATCGTAATTGGCTGGTCGGACTCAGTGAATCCGATTCAGTCGGAAACCATTCTGAGACCGAGTCTGTCGGAATGCTTTCTGACCAACATCGTAATGAGGCCCTTAGGTTCCACTAACATCAAATAATATTAGTCAATCACAAGCAAATCTCTTACCTCTTACAACTATATCACCAATGTAGGTGATGGTAGCTCACACTCTTCACCTAAATCCTGCAAACAAGTTTCAATTGTATATTATCCTGGGATCTTTCGGCGATGAGGAAGCTGAACTCTTAAATCTCTTCTTCTTTTTCATCTTCTTTTCAATGCTCTGCCTTTCACTTGCACACTCCAAATAAAACAGAATAAGCCCCACTCACAACCACAACATTTGCACTATTGATACACCCACCTTCTAAACTGCAATCGGCTTCAAGAAGCGCAGAGAATATATAAGTTTGAATCATTAATAAGGACTTTTAGGTAAGATGTGGGATCTATTTTATAGCTCTAGTCAGAGCGAAAAAAAACTCACTGTGCTACCAGATTTGTCAGCGCAAAACTATTTGGTAGGGTAATTTGATGACCAGTGCACACCCAAAGCTCTTACAACAAAACCCTCCCGTTTTTGGCGTTCGTCCATCTTTAGGCCAACTAATCTTGCCCACCATAGCAGAATGGAGCTGTAACATATTGCATTTCAAATATAATCATCGAGGTTTAGAATAGGTTTAAAGCTCAATTTCTCATTAGGAGATTAGTATTTTTTTGTCGTTTTCCTTCCGATTAGTCAATCTGCTGAAATATTGAGAAAAGATTTCATTAGAATGAGCATAATATAGACAGCATGTTCCATAAAGGAAATAGTCTCTATCTTAGTCAGAGTCCTAACCTAAATAGGAACCCATAAAGAGTCCTCCTGTTGGAAAAGAACAAGATTCCGGAGCATTAGGTAGCTGAAAAATGAACTCCCCATAAAGAGCAGTTCAGGAAACTCAGTTGAGTTCCCTAACAAGTTGCAATACCAACTGTTAATTAAATCAAAGAGAAATAATCACAGCAGTAGCTATGATCAACTGTAGGAGAAAGTATCCCCGCAAAAAGATCAGGATAATTGGAAATCACTGTTAGCAGTAGCACACAGCAATCTGGGCAAGAATAAGAGAAAAATAATGCATAATGCATTGAGGGTGAGGTCGCATGGAAATGGAAGCATGGGCTTCATCTCTCTAACTTGGAACACATATGTCGGACTTGGCCCTTTTTGCAGGGTCATCCTTGAACTATTTGCCTTCCTCCTGTATTTATCCTGACCTGTTGTTTGTGGTTTTATGACTCTGGGCACTTTACCACTGGTAATCAGTGATAAAGTGCATATGCTCTCATTGTAAATTGTTGTAAGGAATTAGTGACTCTCTGATTGGATTATTTGATTTACTTGTCAGACCCTAGTACAGTGCACCATGTGTGCCCAGGGCCTGTAAATCAAATACTCATGGTGGGCTTGCAGCACTGATTGTGCCATCCACAGGAGCAGCTTGCAAAATATGGCTCAGGTCTGCCATTGCAGAGCCTGTGTGCAGTCTGGGACTGCCATGTCGATTTGGCAAGGGCAGCCACTTGCCAGTCCCTAAACCTTCTAGTCACCACTATGGGCAGGGTACATTGTATGTGAAATGTAGGACATATCCTGTTGTGTGTGGCATGTCCGGATAGTGAACTACATCCTTTAGTGTGGGTGGTTTTTAAATTCTGTGTTTGAAAACACCTCTTTTAGAAAGTAGATATTTTCTTGCCTAACCATTCCAGTATGCCTCTGCTAGGTTTGTGTATTCCATGCATGGTTTGTGAGTGACAGGGGGCTGGAGAGGGCCTTGGCTCCAGCAGTCTGATGGGTCAGGGCCGGGCTCAATAGGACCTGCATTGAATAGAGAGTAGGGGGAGGAGATTTCCTTTCACTTGCCTGAGCCTTCATAGAATAGAGAGTAGAGGGAGGCGATTTCCTTTCAGCTACCTGGGACAGGTCTGCTTTCAGCAATGCTATCTCCACCTCCTGCTAGGAAGCTGCACCAAGGAGGACAAAACAGGTTTTTACTAGGTACAGACACTAGCTGCCTTCAGAAAACAAAGGATTTAGTAGTATAAATATTGGGGCCCAGACCCCCGAACTTTAGATCACTTTTGGGAAACAAGACAAACCTTTGCCAAGGAGAGAAACCAATAAAGCAGAAGGAGGAGGCTGTCCCTGTGTTGTTTGGGGTTGGCCTGCAGTGGTTACTTATTGCCAAGGAAAGGAAAAAAGGAACTTTGTGTATACTTTGTCATCTTGAGGAAGATCCCCAAGGGCTTGAAGCTGAGCTTGGCTCCTGTTCTGAAGTCTCAGGGACAAAAAGACTTCACCACCAGCTCCCCTGAATTTCCTTGCTGGGAATTCTACCTGCAGAGATGTGCCTGCTGCTGTTTTTGGGACCTCTAGAGACTGTGTGTCACATGGATCTGGAAGCATGATGCAACGATGAAGACACGTGTCGCCGCCGCAGCTGTTGCAGTTGCATTGTCTAAGAAGCGTGTCGCCGCCGCAGCTGTTCACTGACCCATTGCGAAGAAACATACCACATTTGTGAAGAAGCGCGTGACATCACTGGAGAACCATGTTGCCGCATCAGAGGCTGCCGTTGCATCACTGAAGATGGGCGTCGCAGGGCCTGCCACGGCTCAAGGGTCCACCGGATCACCGCATGTCCGTCGGGCATGCACGCATCGCATCCATGTTGTTGCATCGCATCAAAGACGCCATTTTGTCGCATTGCACCGGATCGTCGCATCGCATCGAGGCGCTATCTTGTCGCACGCACCGGGACACAGAAAAAAATAGGAGCATCAATTCCCCACGCAGTAAGGAAGAGGCGCGTCAACTCCCTTGCGCAGCAGTAAGGAACCAACGCATCCACTCCCCTGAGTGTAAGGAACGACGCATCACCTTCCCTGCGACCCTTTTGTTTGTTTCACGTGACGCATCTAAGGTAATTTGAGAGTAAAGTGTTGCATTTACCATCTACATTGAACTAAGCTATTTCTTCCATTTTAAAGTCCTATTCTTGATATATTATTGTGGATTTTTGTTGTTTGGTCTTATATTAAGTCTAGTAAAGATTACTTATTTTTCTAAATTGGGCTGGTGTCCATTTGTAGTGTTTTCACTGTATTACTGTATGTGTTCACAGATGCTTTACACACTGCCTCTGAGAGAAGCCTGTCTGCTTGTGCCAAGATACCAAGGGGGTGAGCAGGGGTTATTTTATGAGTATATCCCTCTTTCCGTGACTAGAAGCAAGCATCCCTATTTGGACAAAGGTGCAAACCATTGCCGACTAGAGACCTCCATTTCTAACAATATATGTATGAAAACATAAAACATTTGCAACATTCAGCACAGTTCTTCTAATGAAAATGGGTCTTCTAATGGTCTGTACCACATTTTAGAGTGATGAACGATTTTACAGTTAAAGGATTAAATTAGCAGTTTTCTGTGATATATATTTAATTTTATTGTCAAGCAGAAGTCAACAAAATATTTTTCAGGCCTAGTTGTAGAAGCACATTAGGTATGAGATCCTGCTACTTATTTCAGCAGCACATTTATTTTTTACATTTTCAAGAACTTATCTTCTCCTGTGGTTAAAGCTACATGATTTATTTATGACCTTCTGAAGAATAATTTTCTCTGTTATGATAAAGTTAAATGCAGTTTCTAAAGTTAGGCACATTTGCTTCATTGTTAACCAAGGCAAATTGTATGAAAAATGTAAACTTTAACAAACCTAACATAAAAAAAGTTGTTTAATACAAATATGTTTACTAAATAAAATGAATAGTAAAGTGATGTTATAGTTAGATGTTGACATGAGATAAAACTAACATTTAAAAAACAAAAAAAACACTGAAACTCACAATTTATAGTTTACTGAGCAATCTATAACTTGATCCTTCACAATTCACTGCTCATGCTTTCACATATTACATTACTCACTGCATGTTAAACGTCATCAGTGATTAAATCACTGACTTGCACTGTACCTAACTTTTTTTTAGCATTAACCCCTTCAACCAGAGCTTCTCTCTAACTGCTAATTTCTTGAAAAAAAAGCATGGATCCAACCGAATCACAAAAAGCAGGATTTTTGAGCAAGCCTGGGTGTAGTCCACGTAGCGGGTCTACACGGAGGGCCACAGAGTTGGAAACAAACTCCGTGGAACTCCGTGGAGCTCCGCTACGCTGCCTGCCTCCACCCCCTATTAAGATATAAATTACAAGTAATTAAAAAAAGTAAAAAACACTTATCTGTTTGCCGCAGCGTCCCCAGGCTGCCCTCCTCCTCTTCCTCGCCATACGGGTACTGCTTGAGAGAACTGCGCATGTGTGCACACCCATCCATGTGCATTTCTCGCAAGAAATGCACATGCAAGGGCATGCGCGCATGCACCGTTCTCTCAAGCAGTATTTCTATGGCGAGGAAGAGGGGAAGGGCAGCCCGGGCACACTGGGGTAAACAGGTAAGTGGTTTTTACTTTTTTTAAATTACTTGTAACTTATATCTTAATAGGGGAGTGGAGGCGGGCAGCAGGCCAACTCCCCTCCGCTGCGGAGTGCGCAGAGATTTGCCTACTCTGCGTTCTCCACGGAACGCAGAGTAGGCAAATCTCCGCACACTATGCGGGCAGAGTGGAGTTCTCAACCCACGGTTATTTATGAGTAAAATTAAAACTTTTCAGCCATTTTATTCTGTATAGGACAGCAAAGTAACCTTTGTGAATTAGCTTGAAAAATCAATGTTTTGCGACCCCCCTTTTTCTTGTACCATGCTTGACGGGTCAGCATGAAACTTTCCATGAAAGAGCTGAGGTGGATGATATTTTACCTTTAGAAAAACTGTTTCAAAGTTATTAGTGACACTTGTTACCCAAGGAATTTACATGGAATGCACCTTTTACAATCACAGCAATGAACCCTTGCATTTGTTATAGCTTGTTTGAGTTCAGCTCTTGTTATAAAGTAATATGAAAAAGGGTGTTGGACACTCCTTCCTTTGGTGAACAGCTGAGCCTGGTCCCTTTTATGATGCGGTGTGGATGTGCCCGATCATACAGCGATATTGTGCGCGTATACAATTGATTCTCACTGAGGTTGTGAGCAGGTTGTTTGCAGAAAGGTTGTGATTCTGGTAAGAAAACATTGGGGATCCACACATCCCTGGACGCCTCTGGGTGTCTAGTTTTCAGAAATGTCTTTGTTCTGTAGGTTTCCCTAGATAGCTGCCGAGGGAGTCCAGAGAGGTATGACTTGTGTGGATCCCCCATCATTTTCCTACCCAGAATCCTCTTCAAACCTCAAATTTAGCTAAACAAATCACATTTCCCCTTGGATCACCATGCCAGCACAAATGTCCTACCACCCAGTGTTACCCTCTGTCTCCTGAGTAAAATGATACCTATATAACACCTAATAATAGAGGAACCATCTTAAAACTCACAAACGAAATAAAGGAATTGGCACACATCAGGACTTCAGACTTGACGTCAGTGGAATTCAGACTGCCTCCATACAGAAGCGACCAAGAGGCAACTTTAACAACTTGGGCCACAATTGATACAGTAGACTGAATACTGACCAATCAGACCATCTTCCATTCATGGGGGGATAGAACAACAAACAATCAACCCTCCATGATACCATGGCCCACTGCTTTCTATCAAACCAATTGGGTAGTTACGTGTTAAGGAGAGACACAAGGTCATTTCTTCAGAGTTATGGCATTATTTTAATGCAGGAGACATGGTGTTTGGAAGCACCACATATTGTACGTTATGTAGGGTATCACGTCCCAGCGATAAAGACCTTGTCATCGGACACCCTATAGGAGGACTTGCCACATTCTGTTCCACCAAATTCAATTGGGAGTCAGAAAAATTAGACCTAGGGGTAAACTGGATGCAAGAAATCAAACTGGACTTCAAGAAGGCAAGACCGACTCGCACAGCAGTGCTACTAATAAATGTATATATACACCCCAATAAAGTAAAGAAAGGGGCATACTTCGAAATGTTGCTAAAAATAACAAAGACTATGCAGAAGCAGAATAAGTACCCAATTTTAGTTATCTCTGGCAACTACAACACAGAGCTGTGCAAAGGCAACACAAAAAGGGGCACTAATCACAATGCAATCAGTTTCAGAAAGTGCCTGGAAAAACTATGGCTTACGATCCTGAACGGCAACACCCTAGAGGAACCCCCTGCATCAATGACCTTTTTAAGTGGTAGGAAAAGTTCACCATTAGACTTTACAGCAATCAGCGAAGCATCTTTGAATCAGGTGTGTCACTTTCAAATTTTCCCCCATCCAGAGAGTGGTCACTTCCCCCAACCCATCTGGATGTTGTACAAGTCCATGCAACTGTATCCGACAAACAATGTAATCTCCATTCCAGTAACTTATAATTTAAAAAGCTAAAAATGGTGTGGCCCAGGGATAGAGAAGCTGTTATTAGAAGTCTACCACTGTGGCGGTACAATCGAGCCTATAAAAACCAATTCAAAAGGGAGGAAACTGTAAGAACAGAAACTAGTGAATGGAAAGAGGCATGGGCACTTTTAAGTGACTCACTATTGATAACATTTTCAATCAAAATAAAACTGCTCAAGTGATTAATGGAGCCAATAAACACGATGCCGTGGAGGTAAGTCTGGTACAATAAGGAGCTACGAAGTCAAAAATCTCAGACACTAGAAAAAAGATATGTGATAAAGAAATTAGATAACACCTAGTTTTGTAATCTGCTGGAATGAAAAAAGAAAATATCAAGAAGATCTGTGGACTAAGCGCTTAATGTCTAGCAAACATCAGAATAGTAAAAATTGGTGGCAGCTGGTGAATGGGTTGTCATCAAGAAAAGACAGTGGAATGCAGGGACCAAAGCAGCTACGCATTCAGCGTCAGAACGAGTGGGAGTGGGGGAAACCTGCTGGGCAAAGCCAAATGCAACATAAGTTCAGCCTCTTCAACTCGATCCAAACAAGTAAACTTCGAGATGCACAAGGTTTCTAGTTTCTAGGCTGGAAGTTGAAGAAGTGATGAGAAATTCAAAGAAATTAAAATCTGAGTGTGTTGAAGGACCAAATGGAATGCTGAATGCACTTTTGGAAGGAGATATAACTTACTGGGACTGTTACTTTGCCTCATTGTTCAATGATTTTTTCCACACTAATTGTATTCCAGATTCACCCCATTTTTAAAAACAGAAATCCAGCATCTCCACTCAACTGTAGGCTTATAGCATTAATTGACGTTGAAGCAAATCTCTATGCAGTCTTCCTACTTCAACATTTAAAAGTTTGGGCAGACGAAAAACAACTAATACAACGAATTCAGACAGGATTCAGAGCAGGTATGGGAACATTAGCAAACTTAACAGCACTAACCCTCGTAGTTGAGAATGACAAACACAAAAAATCACGGTTAATTGCGTCGTTCTGTGAACATTACCGAGAAATCAGAAAGAAATTCAGGTTCCCAATTCTGAGGGAGGTGGGTTTTATACAGGTTAGGCCAGCCCTCCTGTATTTACAACAATTAAATATCCCACGAATAATATTTCATGTTGCCAATTTCTTAGTCGCTGCTACTCGGATAAGGAACAAGATTGCCAAGGCCACACCTATCCCTGCAGATATCTTATGAATTAGATTGTCCGTTTTTTACTTCATGAGTTTATTATAGGACTACAGTCCCTGCAATTTGTTATCACACTTTTCAGACCTATTTATATTGTATAATATTTACACTGACATAATGAAGTTGTTTCTGAGTAATTAATCGTTTGTATTGTACTATGTCTTTTTATGATAATAATTAATCGAATAAAGTATTTGACTGACTGGCGTCATTAATAAACCTCAAGTTTGCTTTTGATTGAATGCCCAGTGATCAACTATGGACAAAACTGGAATTATGGGGCCTTTCAAAGATATCTTTGAGGGCAATTCTCAAATTATACACAGAAACCTGGGCACAAGTTAAGATTGGAGATGGCGGCCAAGTCACAAGCAAAATTACCACAAAGAATGCACTTAAACAGAGATGCTTCTTGGCGCCAAGCCTGTTTAATTTATATCTTGGAATCTTGGTGGACGCTCTACCACATGATAACTGCCATCCGCCCATCCTTGATTTAGAGAAGCTAAGTTGCCTCCAATATGCAGACAATATCATCCTATTGAGTCAAACACCAGTAGGTATGCAACACAGTATGATTGCTCTTAAACGCCATATGGATGATCAATGGTTAGAGCTAAATCTGAATGAATGAAGGTGGATCAGCAAGTTAAGTCCAAATTTAAGACATACATTTGTTTTTTAGTGGGGGAAAAGGTGGAGGTAGCTCCCTAATATAAATTTCTGGGATATACAGTGGATCATCAAATGACCCTTAAACATCATCTACCTGCTACCCAGGCAATAGCACAGTCGCTAATCTATGGGTCTAAAATACTAAAGCAGAAACTGAGTTGTCCATCATTCAGCCATCTGTTAACTGTAATGTCTGCTTGGCTAATGCCAACCATGTCCTATGGTGCGTAAAAAAACATGTGGGATGGGAAATTGTCACTGTAAATAAGATCCAAGCGAAAGCCTATAAATCTATGTTTTACATCCCAAAGTCAGCTTCACACACCCAAGTATGACTAGAGTTTGGTTTGAAAAGTCAAGTATGTCAGCGCAAGAGTGTGTTTATAAAATTGTGCTGGAGAATGTGTGCTTCAGAAAGAAGATACATTAAAAACCCCTGCCGGCAGAAAATCGAGGGACATATAAAGGGGTCCCAGAGAGAAGTGTATCACAAAACGTACACAATTGAACATTAGAAATCACTTTCAGTAAAAGAATTCATCAGATCCATTAAAGCAAACACTGTTCTTTAATCACAATGTGCTGGTTAATTAATTTAAACATTATACACGAATCGTATAAATACCCCAAATGTAGAAGGGAAGGAAAGTGTAAGGTGTGAAAATGAAAAAGGTAGGTAGTTCAAGGGAAAGATCTTAATGTCAAACTCAAAAAACAATCACTATTACTTAAAAAGGGCTACAACTTATTTAAGCCAACATCATAGTTAAAGTAGTCAATGCATAAGTCATTCAACGGTCACAAATATGAATAATCAATGATCATGGAACAGTGCCGGATGACAGAACTAGTAGAGCCGTCGACGTTTCGACCCCTACATGGGAGGTTAACTTGAGCCCTTAAGCGGGGTCTTCATCAGGACAGGGGGGAATTGTAGTGGGGTAGACAATTCTAAAAATTAAACAAAGAACTAAGTGAAACTCTAGTTGCAAAACTGGATTAAAAACAGTTCGAGGACTATATTACAAGCGAATTTACATGAGAAAATTACCATGGTGGATCGGGCCACCCCGGCTCCGAGAGTCGATAAACTGTAGGACCACCTTCCGTGTGGTCAAACACTAGTGAGCTTGAGGACCCGTTAGCGGTCGACTAGAAAAACTGAATTTGAACCATAATCAATATAAGTCCTCAGAAGCACAATTAATTCGTGGCACAACAGTATTACACAGTCAAGTGTCACTTACATGTATGCTTCAAGTTGAGACAGGAGTCAGTCCTTCAATTAGGGAGGAGGGCGAGGGATTTTCTCTCCTGTATTAGCGCTACGTGGGGGCAAAACGACTAAGGTTACAATCCATAATTGGAAAGGGGGGGGGGGGTTTGCTTTTGGGAAGTACCTATCCGGTACGTACTTACATTCGGCAGGGAAGGCACGTTGGCTTTCAGCCAGTGATGGTAAATCAACGTCTGCCTCAGTTATCTATGGGAAAACGATATGCGAATATTCAATGTGGGTGGGCAAAGCACATAAACAAATTGTAGCGAGAGCACATGGAATTGGATTAGTGCGCGAGCGAGGTCGGTGTGCAGCACAGATTTTAACTTACATTAACAAAGTAGTCGCAGCCGCGATCTACTATCTCAGAATGCTCCGTTCCTTCAACTCGGCGGAGTTTGCGTAATCCGAACCGCTTCCGCGTTCTGATTCAGAGGATATGGCCGGGGTCACGTGGGTGACTGAAAACTAAGGAAAGACTACTCGGCACTAGTATAGTCGATATGCCGACCAAGAATTAATCAAAAATTATAATGAAACTAGAATCAGGGATGGGGACAATTAACTAAATTGGATACAAACAGAATTACAATTAAAATGGTACAGTTAGTCCAATTATTTGAGGACAAAGGGGACCGTAGGGGCACTCAAACATAATAAAGGGAGACGTGCACCTCTCATACAAGAGGGTGTAAACGTCCTCCTAGATTTTATCTGGGGTCACACAGGGACCTATGACCACGTGCACCTCTCACACATGAGGGTGTAGACGTCATCTGTTATTACAAATCTCGCACTAACAAATAGCAATAATGTCCAAACACTCTAAGCAGATCATGGTGGTAGGAGCTTAGTTAAATAAAATACGGCGAGGTTGCCATGAAAACACATACCTGAAAATCAAAACGTGCACCTCTCCAACATGAGGGTGTAAACGTCTCATGTAACCACCCACTTAAAAGGACATCATTACAGTTGGAATTACAGCAAAAAGTACAGCAAAAATTACAGCAAAAAAGAGAGCAGTCACTAGATTGTAATTTAGTGTCCTAGAGCTGCCATCTGGGCATAGCTACTATCGGTCTCATTGAGACCATTAGATATTGAATCAAAAGTAGCCATCCATTTTAATTCACGAGTGTTAAGTACTGTTGCCAAATTACCACCTCTTCTGCCCAGAGTGATCTTTTCAATTACCAACCATTTCAGTTCTTGGACAGTATGTCCCATTCTTTGACAGTGCTCTACTAGGGGGGCTCCTGGAACAGCGCAGCGTATCCTACTACTGTGCTGTAAAATCCTCTGTTTTACCTTCTGTTGAGTTTGTCCAACATATATTTGTTCACAGGGACACTGGATTAAATATATGACATTGGTCGTATTACAGTTAGTGTATGATTTTAAACAAAAAGTCCGGTCTTTATATACAAAGGCCTTGGTTTGTAGTGTGGTGCCACACGCAATGCAGGCTCCACAACGATAATGTCCAACAACCGGGGGAAGATTCCACAGTGAGGTAATAGTAGGTTGTTCAGGCAAGTCCAGAAAGGAGTGAACCACCATGTCTCGGATATTTTTGGCTCTTCTGAGAGAGTGTAAAGGAGGGCCGTCCTGCCTGATGTCATCAGCCACCAAAGACCAATTCTTATTCATGATCTTTTTTATATCATTACTTCTGGTCGAGAAAGTGGTGACACATATCAAACGTTCGGGATTGGTTTTCTCCCGTTGAGCCACATTGAGAAGAGTCTCAAGTGGATTATACCACGCTCGTTTACGGGCTTTTTTCACCAGGCGCCCGGGGTATCCTCGAGCTGTCAAACGTTCTAGTAGGTCCTGTGATTCGCACATATAATCCTCTTTTGTGGAACAGTTCCTTCTGATACGTAGGAATTGTCCCACGGGTAAATTGTCCTTTAAACCTCTCGGGTGATGGCTTTCATATTGTAATAGTGAATTTCTCTCAGTAGGTTTTCTGTACAGCGTCGTCTGTAAATGATCATTTTCAATATAGATGGTAATGTCTAAAAAAGGAATCCGATCATTACTGGACTGCATGGTGAATTGGATGTGTTCATTCCGTAAGTTCAACCAGGCGTGGAAGTTGTTTAATTCCTCAGGACTACCATTCCAGACACATAGGACGTCATCAATATATCTTACCCATAAAGCCAGATTGGCAGTAAATGGATTGGTGTCAGCAAAGATAAATTGTTTTTCAAAGGAATCCTTAAATATTATTGCTAAGTTTGGGGCACGTTTTGATTTTCAGGTATGTGTTTTCATGGCAACCTCGCCGTATTTTATTTAACTAAGCTCCTACCACCATGATCTGCTTAGAGTGTTTGGACATTATTGCTATTTGTTAGTGCGAGATTTGTAATAACAGATGACGTCTACACCCTCATGTGTGAGAGGTGCACGTGGTCATAGGTCCCTGTGTGACCCCAGATAAAATCTAGGAGGACGTTTACACCCTCTTGTATGAGAGGTGCACGTCTCCCTTTATTATGTTTGAGTACCCCTAGGGTCCCCTTTGTCCTCAAATAATTGGACTAACTGTACCATTTTAATTGTAATTCTGTTTGTATCCAATTTAGTTAATTGTCCCCATCCCTGATTCTAGTTTCATTATAATTTTTGATTAATTATTGGTCGGCATATCGACTATACTAGTGCCGAGTAGTCTTTCCTTAGTTTTCAGTCACCCACGTGACCCCGGCCATATCCTCTGAATCAGAACGCGAAAGCGGTTCGGATTACGCAAACTCCGCCGAGTTGAAGGAACGGAGCATTCTGAGATAGTAGATCGCGGCTGCGACTACTTTGTTAATGTAAGTTAAAATCTGTGCTGCACACCGACCTCGCTCGCGCACTAATCCAATTCCATGTGCTCTCGCTACAATTTGTTTATGTGCTTTGCCCACCCACATTGAATATTCGCACATCGTTTTCCCATAGATAACTGAGGCAGACGTTGATTTACCATCACTGGCTGAAAGCCAACGTGCCTTCCCTGCCGAATGTAAGTACGTACCGGATAGGTACTTCCCAAAAACAAAAACAAAAACCCTTTCCAATTATGGATTGTAACCTTAGTTGTTTTGCCCCCACGTAGCGCCTATACAGGAGAGAAAATCCCTCGCCCTCCTCCCTAATTGAAGGACTGACTCCTGTCTCAACTTGAAGCATACATGTAAGTGACACTTGACTGTATAATACTGTTGTGCCACAAATTAATTGTGCTTCTGAGGACTTATATTGATTATGGTTCAAATTCTGTTTTTCTAGTCGACCGCTAACGGGTCCTCAAGCTCACTAGTGTTTGACCACACGGAAGGTGGTCCTACAGTTTATCGACTCTCGGAGCCGGGGTGGCCCGATCCACCATGGTAATTTTCTCTTGTAAATTCCCTTGTAATATAGTCCTCAAACTGTTTTTAATTCAGTTTTGCAACCAGAGTTTCACTTAGTTCTTTGTTTAATTTTTAGAATTGTCTACCCCACTACAATTCCCCCCTGTCCTGATGAAGACCCCGCTTAAGGGCTCAAGTTAACCTCCCATGTAGGGGTCGAAACGTCGATGGCTCTACTAGTTCTGTCATCCGGCACTGTTCCATGATCATTGATTATTCATATTTCTAACCCACGCACACAAATCACTCTACGACATCGGACCAGAATGCCTCAACTCATGACTGTCCTTCTACACCCCCTCCCGCCAACTACGCTCTTCCAGCCAAGCCCTCGCCACTGTACCCCGCATCAACAAGACCACCATGGGAGGCAGATCCTTTTCATACCTGGCTGCTAAAACATGGAACTCACTCCCCGATTACCTTCGCCTTACCCAGAACCACCTAGCATTCAGAAAGCAACTTAAAACGTGGATATTTGACAAGTAATCCTCCTCCCCTTTCTAAGCGCCTTGAGACCCTCTGGGTATGTAGTGCGCTATATAAATCCCCTGACTTGACATATTTGTGACCGTTGAATGACTTATGCATTGATTACTTTAACTATGATGTTGGCTTAAATAAGTTGTAGCCCTTTTTAAGTAATAGTGATTGTTTTTTGAGTTTGACATTAAGATTTTTCCCTTGAACTACCTACCTTTTTCATTTTCACACCTTACACTTTCCTTCCCTTCTACATTTGGGGTATTTATACGATTTGTGTATAATGTTTAAATTAATTAACCAGCACATTTATTTATTTATTTTATATTCTTATAAAGCGCCAGACTAGACTCCCGAAGGAGTATCTCCGCGCTATTGCTGTACCACGAGAGTGTGCTAATTCCGAGAGTGTGTCTAATATAGGGTGCAGAGGTTGGAAAGCAGTTATTTGTCAGGATACAAATACGTTTTTAAAGTCTTCCGGAAACTCAGATGACTGGGAATTGATCTGAGTTCTGGAGGCAAAGAATTCCAGAGTGCTGGTCCGGCATAAGCCAATGCACGGCCACCTTGTCTGGCCTTTTTTACTCTTGGTATCTGCAAGAGCTGCTGATGACTGGAGCGCAGAAGTCGCCCAGGGATGTAGGACTGAAAGATCTTAGTCATGTATTTCGGGCCCTCCCCTATCATGCTCTTATGAATAGTGCATAAAGTTTTGAATTGGACTCGCTTCCTCACTGGAAGCCAGTGGAGTCTCATCAGCAGGGGACTGGAAGGAGTCCTTGCTGGAACATTCAGGACAATCCTTGCTGCTGTATTTTGGATTACTTGCATTGTGATTAAAGAACAGTGTTTGCTTTAATGGATCTGATGAATTCTTTTACTGAAAGTGATTTCTAATGTTCAATTGTGTACGTTTTGTGATACACTTCTCTCTGGGACCCCTTTATATGTATTACGTAGCACCCAGGTCCCAGTGACTCCTTGGGTAAAACCCCTCTTTTGGTAACGGCGGAAAATCGAGGAGCAACAATGTAGCAACCTAAGAGGCTCCCAGGGAAACCACTTACATCAGGCCATTAAGGATCTACATATGCAAGGAGCTTGGGCAGCAAGCATGGACAAACAGGCATTTAATCGAGCGTTAGACACTTCAACTCGGATCTCATCCTACCTTAAAGACAAGAAGAACGTATTTGTACGAAGTTGTCATGCCTGGACAATGATAAATTCATAAAGTAACGTCCCCCCTCCCCCCCCCCCCGGAGTATCTAGCAGAACATTTTTTGCAGGTGTTAAAGCATGAGTTCATGGTATTTCGCTTCAGCAACATATAAACAAAAGATCGTATTCCCTTCTGGAAATATCAGTCGCAAAATCCAACTTGTTGACTTTGCGGCTATTAACAAGAGGCGCAAAGAAAAATACTCCTGAAAACAATTTTCAGAGAACTAAAAATATGCTTTATTAGGTAAGTGGTAATTACCTGGTTAAGTGGCACGTCTGTTCCCCTAGCTTGTAGGGGGATACCGGGGCATATTACCAAGCAATAGCGATAATTATCGCTATTGCTTGGTTAGAGACAAAATTTTACCGCTGAGCTGCGGCAATTTTTATCGCAGATAAACCTTGGTATTACCAAGGTTTATCGCAAATGTGATAAAAAACGGCCGCAATGCATGAATATCGCTGAAAAGTCAGCGATATTCATGCATTACCGAGCTAATGCTCTTAGCCATGTTATCCACCTCCCATTGGATAACATGGCTAAGAACTGCTCAGGGCAGGTGTTAGCTTTTGGAGATATTCGCGCTTAGCGCGAATATCTCCAAAAGTTGGTAATAGGAGATAGCGATGTTAGCGACTGTTTACAGTCGCTAACATCTTGGCACGCCCACTTTGCATATCATTAGTGATAAATATCACTGACATGCAAAGTGGGGTCCAAGATGGTCGCTAGCTCCTACTAGCTGTCGCTAACTGGTGTTAGCGACAGCTAGGTAATAGGGAGATAATTTTATCTCCGCTTTCTTGGCTTTTAAAGCCAAAAAAGCGGAGATAAACCCCCTTGATAATATGCCCCACCGTTTTTTATGCCGCCATTCAAAGATCTGT
The DNA here is from genome assembly GCF_964261635.1 of Lissotriton helveticus. NCBI lineage: Eukaryota > Metazoa > Chordata > Amphibia > Caudata > Salamandridae > Lissotriton > Lissotriton helveticus. Next base: position 400,613,139 of record NC_136069.1, on the reverse strand, counting down.
TTTAAAAGAAGGAGTAAAAAGGGATCTCCTTCAAAGAGAGCATTTTACGGTCATGTATTTTTAGCCACTCCTGTATCTTACAAGAAGGCACTCGAAACCCAATTAAAAAACAAACATTTCTCAATAGCATGACTGTGAATGTGCAAGGCGGCAGAGGCGTCCGGTCTTTAAACAATGGTAACATAAGAGATGGCCAAATGGAATGAGTTGTACAAGGTGTCCTCACTCCATGTGTGCACATTTTGTAGCTTATTTCTTTGATGCTTCAAGCCTTTAAGTTGCACAACGCAGGTGCGCTTAAACTGCGAATTGACTGTGGACCCCAGTACTGTCCCACGGTCAGGCGTATATGAAATAGTTAGATCTGATATGGGCCAGTACGTAAGTTAAAATAATGCATCACTTTTTTTCCCGATTTGCACTACTCATAATACAGTAATTACTTTTTATGCATAAAAGTATTTAACTGCAATATATTTTGTACAAATTCGGAATGCACTGTTTCAAATTAAATGATTTTCTGGGGTAGTTTTGAAACGTTTTTACCCTTTGAATGTAATTGATCTGGTTTTATTAGTATGCAATGGTATTAATTAACTGTACAAATAAACTTTGCTTGACTTGAAGCCTCCAGTCCTACACTTACAATATAGCCCAGCCGTTTCACAAAACAACTCTGCAATATAAACAATCCTATTTAAGCAGTATGGTTTACAATTAGGTACTGCGCTGGGAAAGTGACAGAGACATTTCAGAAATAATATGCAATTGATTGGCACAATGTTATGCCGACATAGTTTAATGTATTCTGAAACCAATCTGACTTGCATATTAAATTTAGATGGAAACAAAATATTGAAAGAATTTAGAATTGACTTCAGTGACAGTCCATTAAGATCTGCACAGGCGAAACAGCAAATGCATATTAACATGGGTACAGTGTAGCTTACTAGCTGTGGGAAGGGCAAGGTCACTGGGGTCTCACTAGTTTGAGATTTGACAAGCCCCTTGTCAAAGAAAGGGCACACATGCATTGCTAAGCATATCCCAGAAAGCAGACATAAAATATTGTTAACCAGAGAATGTTTATTGCGACTTCTCTTTATTAGTAATTATTAATAGTCGGTTCTCTTACATATATAGGTTACATGAACTCAGTTTCACGGCAATGTGGATGTAATAAGTTGCATGACTTTACTGACATATTAACTAAACCTTTGTTTCTTTTACACCTGGGGCCTCATTTATGAGGCATTGGCGTAGGGCAGCACCACAAGTTATTTTGCTGCACTGCCCAACGCCAATATGAAAAGGCAGCAATGCACCTATTTATAAAATACAGTTCATTCCTGTCCTTTCCCCCTGTGCTGGCACAAAAGTTGCCTGTGTAGGCACCCTTGCACCATGGTTCAAGGATGCCTCAGTTGCAGGCACGATTGTTTTTATGCAGGAAGGGGTGCCTTCCTGCACAATAATAATCCCAAAAAGTGTTTTCCTCTTTCTATTTGTGCTGCAAAATGCAAAACACATGGAAAGAGGAAAAAAACAAAGAGAAATAAAAATACTTCTCTTCGTTACATCAGCTCTGGGAAGGCAGAAAGTTTTGGCGCTGCCCTAGGTTTATGTGATTAAGAAAATCTGGTGCAGCTCTAAATCTATGGGTGTTGCATGGGAAAACCCACTGCAACAACTATTTGACACAGAGTAAGGCAAGGCAGCGACTTGCACTGCTTTGTCTTACTCCATATCTATGAGACCAGGCAGAGTGGCTTTGCGTTGCTTCATAGATATGATTAAGAGGCTTGCACCACCAGAGTGTCAAAAAAAGTGATAGTCCGGTGGTACAAGCCTATCATAAAGAAGGCCCTAGTTTTTTCTGTGACCTTTCGATTGAAGGATGTTCCTACTGTTGCCCCAATCCACTCTATTTCAGAAACATGTACAAACAGAGAAAAAAAGGAGTAAATGTGTGACAAATTCTATCAGACTTGGATTTGCCGTTTTCTTTCAATTACAACCTATGTCGTTTTGTCCTCAGCTGTGGAATGATTCCTCTTAAACTGCAACTCTTGCCCTTGTCAGTGAGCAGCTGCTACTATTGGGCATTATTTTAGGTCAATAGGGTACCAGGCAGAGGAGTCAGATAATAACTCCTTAACTTCCCTACTGATGTATAAACTTGTCACCAAATGGTATGACAAGTTTGAACTAATGATTCAGGTTAGACATGGTATCCTTGGCATGCTTATCCTCTAACCTTTTGCCTTCAAACCTCTTGTTTTGCTGACTTCGTTTTTGCTGGCCTTAGGACTCTGCACACTTTATCACTGCTAACTAGTGCTAAAGTGTTTATTCTCTCTGTTAGAAATGGGGGGTCTCTAGTTGGCAGAGGTAGGCACATTTGGCCAAGTAGGGAGACTTCTTCCTATTCAGGGTAAGGGGGATACACTTTTAAAATAACCCCAGTTCACCCCCATGGTAACTTGGCGCGACCAGACAGGCTTATCTCAGATGCAGTGTGTAAAGCATTTGTGAACACATACAGTAATACAATGAAAACACTACAAATGGACAGAACACCAGTTTAGATAAATAAGTAATCTTTATCTAAACCAAAACAAGACCAAAATGACAAAAATCTACAATATAGTAATAAAAATATGACTTTCAAATGGTAGAAATAGTTCAGTTCAAAGCAAATTGCAGATGCAACACTTTTCACACAAAGTATCTTGGATGCGTCGCACACACAAACAAAAAGGGCCGGTGATGCGTCAGTTCCTTAAACTCAGGGAATGTGATGAGTCAGTTCCTTGCTCCGGGGGAGGTGATGTGTTGATTCCTTACTGCTGCGCAGGAGAGGTGATTCGTTGTTTCCTTGCTGGAGAAGAGGTGATGCATCGGTTTCTAACTGCATGGGGAGGTGATGCGTCAGTTTCTTACTGCATCTCCCAACGTTGCGACAGATCTGGCACCTCGATGCTGTGCGATGATCTGCTATGATGCATGGGTTATTGCAGCAGCACACCAGGGCTTGCGTCAGAATCGGTGCGGTGAACTCGGACTTCGGAGACCGGTGCACGCGATGTGGTGTGCATAGATTTCTCAAGCCGCGGGCACGTGCTGCTTCGGTTCCTTCGGCGATGAGTCAGAAACAACCTTCGGTTGTGTTGCACTTCTCGTTGTTGCTTTGTTTTTCCATCTCCCAACCGCCTGAGCAGCCTTCAGAGGTCCAGAAAAGCTACAGTCACCGTTTGGCAGGTTAGAACTCCCGGCAAGGAAGTTCAGGGGAGCTGGGGGTGAAGTCTTTGAGTCTCTGAGACTTCAGAACAGGAGCCAACCTCTTCATCAAGCCCTTGGCGATCTTCCTCAAGCAGGAGACACAGCAAACAGCAAAGTCTGTTTCACTTTCCTTGGCAAAAAATAGCCAGTCCAGGCCAACCCCAGACAGCAAACAGCACAGGGACAGTATTCCTCCCCAGTTTCTCCAGCTCTTCTCCCTGGCAAATGTTCCTCTTGACTCCCAGAAGTGATCTAAAAGTCTGGGGCCCGGGCCCCTCTTTGCATACTGGAAATCTCTTTCTTCTCTAGTACAGAGAAGCTCTTTGCCCAGCCAAAACCAGTTCTGTCCTCTCTGGTGCAGCTTCCTGGTAGGAGGTGGAGACAGCCTTGTCCTTGGCAGAGCAGGCCCTTTCAGGTGAGAAAGAAATCTCCTCCCCCTACTCTGAATGCAGCCCAGGTATATTCAGCCCAGCTCTGACTCACCCTAGAAAGGCAGGACACACCTCAACCCACCAAATGACTGTCTGAACAGACTGCACATCCCTAGCCCCTGTAAACTCCAAAGCCAGACAGTCAATACACAACCTAGCAAAGGCACACTTGATGGTTAGGCAAGAAAATGGCTCATTTCTAAAAGTGGTATTTTCAAACCCAGAATGTAAAAATCACCCTCACTAAAAGATGCATCTTAACATTAACATTCTGTTTTCAGGCATATCAAACTTTATTTTCCTATCTTGTTCCCATGGGCAGTAATGCTCATGAGATGTTATGAGTAAACTCCCCATTCTATCCTATGGGGACAGATAGCCTTACAATAGTGAAAAACAAAATTGGCAGTATTTCACTATCTGGACATGCCACACACATCAGGACATGTCCTACCTTTCACATACACTGCACCCTGTTCACAGGGGTACCTTAGGCATGCCTTAGTGGTGGCTAACATGTTAGAAAAGGGAAGGTTAGGGCCTGGCACGTGGGTGCACTTGCCAGTACGACATGGCAGTACCAGACTGCACACAGGCTCTGTAATGGCAGGCCTGAGGCCTTGCTGCAAGGCTGGCTGTGTAGGTGGCACAATCAGTGCTGCAAGCCTTCTAGCAGCATTTGGTTTACAGGCCCTTGGGCACACACAGTCCACTGTACTAGCGACTTAACAGTAAACCAAATAAACCAATCCATAACAACAATTTACAAAGGGAGCACATGCACATTGGCACTGAACAGCAGTGGCCAAGTGCCCAAAACATCTAGTCCAACACACAGCAAAAGCACAGGGGGTAAAGGAAAAAATACAGGGGAAACCCACACCAATGATGCCAGGTCTAACACTCCCTCTTTAAAACATGGTAAAATTGGCTTACACTGAATTGGCATATTTATTTACTTATAAGTCGCTTGTACATTGATACTACATGTGCCCAGGGCCTATAAATTAAATGCTAATAATGGGCCTGCAGCAATGATTGTGCCAGCCACTTAAGTAGCCCTTTAAACATGTCTCAGACCTGGCATTGTATCCGGTGTGTGCAGTTTTAAACTACCAGTTGAAATTGGCAAAATAAATGTTTTTGCCAGTATCAAACCTTCCTTTTTATACATAAACGTCACCACTAGGGCAGGTGCTGGATAGCCCAGAGGGCAGGGTGCAATGTATTTAAAAAGCAGGACATGTACTTTTAAGTTTAACATGTCCTTGTAGTGAAAAGCTCTTACATTAATTTTTCATTACTGCAAAGCCTATCTCTCCCGTAGGATAACATTGCCGTTACTAGGCATGGGCAGTAAATTCCGTTCCGCTGGCGGAATTTGGGTAATTTCGCATTTGGTGGAGAACGCGGACTTGGCAAAAATTCAACGATCCACGGCTCTGCGGAATTTTTTGCTTGTTCGTACTTTCAAAATGCGTGTTCACAAGATATTTCCCCCCGAGCACAGCATTCGTGAACAGGAAAAAAGCATTGCGAACAGGCAGAACAAGCAATTCCGTATGTTTGCGGAACTCTGCATACTCGCAGAGATTTTTTACCATTTCGTGGAGCTTTGCCCTAGCAGTTACCGCATTACATTTAATAAGCTATAACTTAGATGTGGGAGCAGGTAGACAGGTTAGGTTTAGTGTAAAAAAAATTGTAATTAAAAGCCCTTTTTAATGGTAAAGCCAGATTTTCTATCACAATTTTGAAAACGCCACTTTAAGAAAGTTGGTGTTTTTGTGTCCTAACCATTTGGAGCTGGATTTGCGCTTGGATAGGTGATTAGCAGGGCTGCACAAATAGACTGATTGATTGATTGAGTGCCTGTAGCCTGTTCCTGAGTCACATGACTAGGTGTAGTTCACAGGTGGTCTTTATTACTTTGCTCCCTGACAAGTGAGAAAAAGGGAAAATAGTTGTTGGCAGGATGGGCCACTCTGCGTTAATGAGGGGGAGGAACTGTCACTTAACACACTTTTTCTTCACAAATATTTGTCTGAACACTCTCAGAAAGGGTTTTGACCCCAGACAAGGGGTAAGGGAATGCCTGACATCTCAGAGCGGCAGAAACTTATAGAAGTTTCCCTGTTTCAAAGTGGCCAGTGAACCTTAGACCCCCAACTCTTCAGTACACTTCTGTACCTGCAGGTGCTGCTACGGTGAAAGACTGCAGTACTGCTCAAAGAATGCCACTCTGCTGGAGTTCTTCTCTGAAGGACTGCTGCCCTGCTGTGCTGACCTGTTTCCCGCTGTCCTCTTGCCTGGGTGAAAAGGAAGAACTTGAATGTTTGAACCCAGGACCCAAGCGTGACTCCAAGGGCTAGTTGGCTAGCCTCCTGATCAGAAGTCTTTGGGACATAACAGGCTTCCAACAACCTTCAACCCAGCACCTACCATCTGTGAGTACTGCCCTCCCAACTGTTGTCATCCCAGTTCTTGTCAGCCAGACGAGTTCTTGGGATCAGCTCGATGCTCTTTGTGGTCCATCTCTTGACAGCCCTAATTCTGAATGCTGATATAGCGCATAATTTTAGGGTGATCAAGTGAGAGAAAGGGAGGGGGGTTGGGAACAGCTAGGAGGGTATCCTAAAGAAAGAGAAAGAAAGTTAAACCTGTGATTTGCCTTGCTTTGGGTTTAATAATACTCTCTACTTGTCCCACAATTTACCTGAGTATAACCATGTGTACTCTGTACAGTGAGAGGTACTTCCCTTTCTCAGCAATAATGACCTTCTGAGTAATGATTCTCTGAGGAATACAAAAATCATGCGACAGGAACTATAGCTGTTACATGCTAATGCTGGCAAACTCTTTCACTTGGTATGTTGTTCTGACTACACATTGCAATACCCACCACATAAGGAGGGTAGCTTTACATCACAGGGGGGGTTCTTATGCTATAAGTGATTTATCTCACCACCCCCTGGTAAAGCAGCAAATCAAACAAGGTGAACAAAAATATTCTCAAACATATTTCAACACATCTCTTTGCATACCTGAACAACATCCATTGTGCCTATCAGTGATTAACAGACCTGTTCCAAAAATCACTGGCAATGCCTTTTTCGGCTTGTTTTTAGTAAGCTGTTAAGCTTTAAACTAGTGCGCATTACTATGCGCTTTCACTGTTTCATGTCCACCCTGCAAATTGCGCACACTCAAATGGTGCATTGTCTCTACTTAAACATGCCTTGAATACAAAAGTGAGGCTGTAGTTTATTAATGGTGCAGGTGCACCCTTACTGCACCAAAGTTTTCTTCCTTGTGCGCCAGACCGGACTCAAATTCAGCCTCTCTGCTGACGTCCCAGGAAGAACAAGAAGAGCGATGCTGGTGAGGGTGGCCTTTATACTGGGGCCTCTTCAAAGATGGCCACCGTGCTGATGCGGTCATTGATAGCCTCTAGCATCCTGGGACATGTAATCCCTTATGGAAACTACACTGCTTTCCTTCCTGTAGAGTACACTTAACCCCTTCGATGCTGGTGACGGAACCGTTCCGTCATCAGTCACGGCTGAGCTGTGCTGATGACGGAACGGTTCCGTCACGACCGCGCCCTGTTCTGGAATGTCCAGCACAGGGCGCGGCTACGGCGCCGCATGGAAGCGGTTAAAAGATAACATAACAACAATTAAAGGACAGAATGGCACCTTCGTGTCACCAAGGTCTGTACCATTGTTATTACATCAAGTCTGTGCATTATCATCATAGGACTTGCCCTTCTTTTAGAAAGCAGCACATCACCACAAAGATTGGAAACATAAGCGGGCACAGGAAGGATCAAAGAAGCAATCACACTGGTGTGCCCCTTGTTGGTGTAGTCACCAGTGTCACCAGGTAAAGGTACTTGTTTTGGCAGATAAGACAGTCTTGGACCCTTGTAAGTGTGCTCTGCCAGCTCATCTGCGAGCCCATCTGTGGATCCAGCAGAACGAGTACATCTGCACTGCAGCGTGGCGCATGTCCTGCACAACCGTAGCATCACCTCTGCTGTTCAATGCATTGCCCACAGAACCATTGCATCGCCTCTGCTTCGTGGACTTCCCAGAAGCAAGGAGTTTGCCTTGCCCAATGCAGCCCATGAACTGCCACTGTAAGACGCATCTTCATGCAAGGACATTGCCCCACACTTCACCCCCGCCCCCCAGAACTGTCACTGTGCTATGCATCTTCGTGCCCTGGACCTCGCACAGCCTTTGCTACATGATGCATATTTGACGCAGGACACTGCATCTCCTCACGTGGCCTGGGCAGGTCTCGCAGAGTTTCACGCAGAAAAAGTCCTACAAATTTTGTAAAATTCTGTGAGGGGGCAGACTATTACTCAGACACCCCTAAAAAAGTCCACTTGCCTGCTGAGGGCCCTTGGGGGTCAAGAAACCCTATTGTTGCCATATGTAAGTCCCCCGCTGCAGGATTGCTCTGATATCATTGGGAACCCACCCGCTTCCTCAACCACTCTTCAAAGAGGCCTCCTCATGCACCTCTGGACGGGGGATGAAGTCCACATGGCTACTGAGGGTCGTTGGGAGCCAAGAACCCCTATTGTTGCCACAAGTAAGTCCCTCACAGTGGGATTACTAAGACATTTTTGGAGGCCCCACCCCCTTTCCCAACCACTCTGCTAAGGGACCTCCTGGCGCACTACTCGTTTGGGAATGAAGTCCCCTTGCCTGCTGAGGGTTATTGAGTGCCAAGAAATATTATTGTTGCCACAAGTAAGTCTCACACAGCGGAATGGCTGAAACATCATTGGAGGCCATGCCCCCTTTCTCAACCACTCTGCAAAGGGGCATCCTGGCACACTACTGGTTGGGGGATGAAGTCCCCTTGGCTGTTGAGGGTTGTTGGGGGCCAATAGCCCCTATTGTTGCCACAAGTAAGTCCCCCACAGCAGGATTACTGAGAGATCATCAGAGTCCCCGCACCCTTTCTCAGCCACTCTGTAAAGGGACCTTCTGGTGCTCTACTGGTTGAGGGACGAAGTCCCAATGGCTGCTGGTTGCCACAAGTAAGTCCCTAAGAATGTGATTGCTGAAAACTTATTTGGGGCCCGCCCCCTTTCTCAACCATTCTGCAAAGGGGACTCCTGGCACACTACTGGTTGGAGGATGTAGTACCTTTGGTTTCTGAGGGTAGTTGGGGGCCAAGAACCCACAAGTGAGTTCCGCACAGTGGGATTGCTCAGACTAGGTGTAAGCGCTGGTAAACTCCACTCTGCTGATGGGCTGGTGGAGTTTTTGCTGAACTCTGCCTTCCAAGCAGAGGGCACCCCGGGCCTGATTCACAGAACTAACTTAAAACAAAATCCTAAACTTACTACCATTTTGGTATTCACAGAAGGCACTTACTCATTTTGGTATTCACTGAAGGCACTTACTCATTGATGAGTAAGTGTCTTCTGTGAATAACAAAATTAGTAAGTGCACTTACTCATTTTGGTATTCACAGAAGGCACTTACTCATCAATGAGTAAGTGCCTTCTGTGAATACCAAGAGGAGTATGTGCCTTCTGTGAATGCCAAAATGAGTAAATGGTAGTAAGTTTAGGATTTTGTCTTAAGTTAGTTCGGTGAATCGGGCCCCAATACTCCTCACAACCAACTGCATTGGAGTCGTCCTGAACTGGTGACTTTGCCTCAGTCTCGTAAAACTAGATAACCACACTTGGGGCCAGATGTAGGTGGCCAATTACCGACCGGTAATTGGAATTTGAGATGTAGGTCACTCAATTTTACAGAATCGGTAAATTTACCGATCGGTAAATTTACCGATTCTCTAAAATACCGAGTCGGTATTTTTACAGAATCTGTAAAATTAAGATGTAGGTGGGACTCTTCTGAGTCCCACAAGCCTTACCGAATCGGTATTTTACCATCAAATCCTATTTGATAGTAAAATACCGATTCCGGTGTGCATGCACATGAGTGCATGCACACCTGTGCCATATGACAGGCAGACCTGCCCTTAGGGCAGGTATGCCTGCCACATGGCACCCGAAACCGTTTTGGGGGTGCTAGAGGGTGTTAAAGTGACACTCCCTGCACCCTTGTGAAATTCGGTATTTACCGATTCGGTAATTACCGAATCGGTAATGCCCATTCATTCCTATGGGCTTCAAAGCCCATAGGAATGAATGGGCATTACCGGTCAGTATTTACAGAATCGGTAAATACCGAATTTTACCGATTCGGTAAATGCACATCTGGATTTACCTACATCTCGGTACTTCTATTTTACCACTTATTAAATACCGAATCGGTATGATTCGGTATTTAAGAGGTGGTAAAATAAAATTACCTACATCTGGCCCTTGGTGCTTTGTATTTTTTTGCGCTATTTCCACTTAAATCTTTTAAATTGCATATCTCTGGCTTTAATGATTAGATTTTTGTTGTTTTGATATACATTTATTTAATAAAAACTACTTACGATTCACACTCCAATCTACCTTAAGTCTAGGAAGGTGCAGGACACTAAACATACATAATGTACTATTCCCACTCCAATATAGCTTAAGGGAAAGAAAGATACTATACTCAAAGCATACATAATAAACTATTAACACCCACAGAAATCATAAGTCAGTAAAATTAGTAAAAAGTAAACATACATAATTTTATATTGGTACTACACTATACGTTAAATTCGGGTAGAATTTATGAATGGGGTCAAATAGATACTTTAACACTGATAAATAAGCCTCATAAGATGTTTTTTGGGTGAATCAGAAACATTAGATACTTTGTTCCACTGCTAAGCAGTAGAGAGGGTGTATCACAGATGGGGAATGATTACTCGATTTTTTTATTCACTTATTTTTATTGCCATTTGACAAGCATTTGACAAAGATAGAATTCTAAATGGGCTTTTAGGGATAATCTACAAACTGTGATATTATGCAAAAATGTTGTTTGTTTCTGTTTGGTCCCACACTGCTGTGTGCCTATTCGTGTAACCCCATCCCTGCTGGACGACTCTGTCTGCCTCTGCTGTGCCCCAGGTTTCCCCATTGTATAGCTGCATCAGAATGGAGCCAGGCTCCTTTCATATTGGGGTGCAATTACCTCTAAATTCTGTCAGTTCCTAATCGCATGTAGCCCTCATGTGGGTTGGGGTTGTGACAACCACGCCATAAAGAGAAAGGACTAACCAAACCTTAATACCTTAATCTAACCTGCGGACTATCACAGTGGATTGAGGGGGCCCAGCCGCACCCATCACCAACTCCACAACTGTCTGCCAACTGCTTGTCAGTCAGGGCTAGTTTGTCTCCCCCATCTCATCTACCCAGTCGTATGTTTGGTCTTCCATAGAAAAAGTTACCTCCCATTCGTCTACCACCTCTGACCACAGGTCTGCTATCAGTCTCCTGCTGATCCTGCGTGCTTCCTCCCTCAGCGGCACTCTCTCCTCAACAAGGGCCCACATGGTGACATCCCTGACCCAGATCTCCACATTAGGCCTTACAGGGGAATTCCAGTCCATGGCTATGCATCTCATTGCCAGTATTGGTGCCAGATCAAAGAACCTATTCCTGACATTTTTGACCAGTGGTCTAGGAAAAGTCCCCAAGAGGCACACATCGGGTGTATTCTTGAGTGTTCGGACAGGGGTTTTGGGAATCCTCGCCACGACCCCATCCCAAAACCTCTGCATCCCGCCACTGCCCTATATTACATGAACGAAGCCTGCTTCCAATGTTGCAGAGAGGGCATTTCCTGGGATTACCACTGTAGATAGTCTTGATCCTGTGCAGTGTAAGGTTCATCCTATGCATGCAGTTGTATTGAATGTAATTGAGGCATGTGCTGCGAGACACCTTCTGGGGATGTGTTAACACTCTCCCTCATTTGGCATCTGACAGGTCCCTCCCCAGCTTCTTGGTCCAATGGGTCCTAAGGGAACTTAGAGCTTTCATGGCCATGGTGTTTAACGCCCCATAAAACCATGTGATCAAGTGACTTCATGAGCCCATTATCGGCAGTAATTTGAGTTGCAGGTTCCTCCTCTCACACTCCCCACAGGTTTGGAAATGTGAGGGTGAGCGCCTTATAAGTGAGGAATTGGCCTGCCAGCAATACTGACTACTCTGACAAATCAGTGAAGGGGAATAGGGGTGCTCATATGGTAGCAATTGTTCGCTGCACTATCCCCACCTCTGTCCAAGTGCTCTTCTGTCCAGCTGTAAAAAGGTAATGGAATCTCCATGGATAACCTCACCAGCAAGAGCTTAGGGGCATAAAGCACAGTTCTCTTCAAACGCTTCAAGTAGGGCTGCCAGAAGTTCAATGCCGTGGTCAGTAGGAGACCCGGCCAAGGGACCCTCCATGCAGGACTGATCAGCTTGGCTAGTAACTACCCTTTGTTAGGGTTAGGGCCCATTCCCAGGTTCTGCCAGCCCTGCCCTATCCAGCTACCTGGTGATCCACTCGGCTTGTGCCGCTGTGAAGTACAACTCAAAATCTAGGACTCCAAGTCCGCGCTCCTGTGGGGACGGCAAAGTGTGCCATGGGCAACCCTGGGCAGCCCCCATCCCAGATTAGTTCTTGCATGAGAGCGTCTAGTTGCCTGAACCAGGGCACCGGGATCCTCACTGGGAGATTCACAGAGTAGAGAACCACGGGAGCATGACCATCGTGGAAAAAGCTATGCGCACCATTGTGGGCAACCGGAGTGATCTCTAGAAGGGGATGCAGGACTTGAGTAATCTCAGCGCCCTCCACAGGTTTCCCTCTCAGAGGTCCTCTACCTCATGGATGATCTGAATGCCGGCAACAAACAAGCTGGGGGGCTTGCGGAAAGGAGCAACATGGCATCTGCTTGATCGCCATGCTAGTCGCCCCCTAGGCTCCAACCCTAATGGCAGTACTTTGGTGAAGTAGTTGGCCTCCACAGGTGAAAAGGAAAAAAAGGGGGAGATGTTGAAATGGGCTTATTTTCCAAAGTCAATCCAACTCTGGCTCCATATCAATAGAGTGTTCCGCTGACCATGACCTGTCAGATAGGGTTGACAGTGGCTGTGTCTCCCCGTTCTGCTTGAGGACAGACAGCTTGCATCAGGACAGGCATACAGGAACGAGGTATTAATCTGTTCGCATGCTCGCATGTTCGCATGCTCTTTAGTGCATTGGGGGTGATTTTAAAACTTACTTGCACTCTGCAGTCGGTGCTCGATGTTGTAGCCTGCCCGCCCCGGTCCGACTCGGCAATTATTGCCGTAGAGCGGAGGGCGGACAGGTAAGAGCCTGACAAACTTCCTCACTTCCGCTAGTGTATCAGGTAGCGGTCTAGCCTCCCACAAGGAGGGGCTATTTAGGCAGCGAGGAGCTGCGCGCTGTTCGCGGATAGGGTTGACAGTGGCAGTGTCTCCCTGTTCTGCTTGAGGACAGACAGCTTGCATCAGGACAGGCATACAGGAACGAGGTATTAACTGCCTGTAATCAGGAAACTGGAATATTTTAATTGCGTCGTTTGGTTGATTTTAAAAACCACTCGTTTGACCTGCTCACATAGTAAAAATCTGTTTGCATGCTCTTTAGTGCATTGGGGGTGATTTTAAAACTTACTTGCACTCTGCAGTCGGTGCTCGATGTTGTAGCCTGCCCGCCCCGGTCCGACTCGGCAATTATTGCCGTAGAGCGGAGGGCGGACAGGTAAGAGCCTGACAAACTTCCTCACTTCCGCTAGTGCATCAGGTAGCGGTCTAGCCTCCCACAAGGAGGGGCTATTTAGGCAGCGAGGAGCTGCGCGCTGTTCGCGGATAGGGTTGACAGTGGCAGTGTCTCCCCGTTCTGCTTGAGGACAGACAGCTTGCATCAGGACAGGCATACAGGAACGAGGTATTAACTGCCTGTAATCAGGAAACTGGAATATTTTAATTGCGTTGTTTGGTTGATTTTAAAAACCACTCTTTTGACCTGCTCACATAGTAAAAATCTGTTTGCATGCTCTTTAGTGCATTGGGGGTGATTTTAAAACTTACTTGCACTCTGCAGTTGGTGCTCGATGTTGTAGCCGGCCCGCCCCGGTCCGACTCGGCAATTATTGCCGTAGAGCGGAGGGCGGACAGGTAAGAGCCTGACAAACTTCCTCACTTCCGCTAGTGCATCACGTAGCGGTCTAGCCTCCCACAAGGAGGGGCTATTTAGCCCTCTCGTCGCCCTGAGCGCGCAGCGGTCGCGCGCAGGGGAGCGCCTGAGGACGCGCCTGAGACAAGCCAGAGAGAAGCCCGTCTGTGCCCGTCCGTGACTGGACGGGGCCAGGGGCAGGACACCATGGCTGTCTCATCTATCATCTCGAGAACTCCTGGTGTTGGACGTCTAACATATTCCTCACAGGTATTATTGGACCTACGTAACAGCATATGTAACACATGCGATGTCAACTTTCATTTGAATCTAGAAGGACCATTCACATGTTATACCTGTTGCACACATTTCGGCCTTGAGGTAGTGGCCGACAGTCCCCTGCGAGCTCCAACCGCAAGGCGATGTTTAACACACAACACTGGCTCAGTAAAGATCACAAAGGACCCCACTCCCATAGGAAGTAAACATCTGCTATGTAACGTGCTTTCATTGACAAAGCACGCTATACAGGTGTGGGACTTGATATCCACAGAGAAGCCTGACCTCTGTTTTTTAACGGAGACATGGCTCAAGCCTTACTCAGTCCCAGCCATTACACTAGGCATCCCGATGGGATATAAGGTCTCCAGATTGGACCGCCTACATAAAATAGGAGGTGGAATAGCCATCATATACAGGGAGGAGTTAACTGTTACAATACTGGAGGAAATTAGCACCCCTCTGATGGAACTAATGATTTTTAAACTCAGCTCTGCCTCTAGGGAGAATAGAAGGGGTGCGGTTTTATATCGACCCCCAGGTTCGAGTGTGGATTTTTCTATCTCCCTTATGGAGGTTCTGGCGCCATTTATTGTGGATAATCAGAACTTCCTATTGGTGGGAGATTTTAATTTCCACAGTGAATTAGAGACATGTATGGAGGCCAGAACACTTCTTATGGATATGGAATACTTAGGTCTCAAAAAGATGAATCAGGGACCCACACATGAGGCAGGCCATACGCTGGATTTGGTGTTTTCCAACTCATTTTTAAATATGTGTACACCCCCCACTCAGGTAGAATGGACAGATCACTTTATCTTAAAATTCTACACTGAGCCCATGGGCAAATTAAGTGCGCCGACCGCCCTGCCTACCAAAAGGAGACCATGGCACAAATTAACACTGGACACCTTTCGAGGAGCCTATCAAGCTCCTATAATTAACGATCATAAGGGAATTATGCCAACTGAGCTCAATCGGTTTGTAAATGCAGTGAGCGAAGCAATTGATGGCATCATTCCGCTGAAAACGTATAAACCCCGCCAAGCAGGCAGACAAGAAATCTGGTACTCCGAAGATCTGAGACAGATGAAACAAAAGTCCAGGAAACTGGAAAAAGTATGGAGACAATACCGGAGATTGGAGGATAAACAATGCTACTTAACATCCCTCAGGTCATATCATAAGGCTATAAGGACGGCTCGAAAAAGTTATATTGCTATGCAACTTGCAGAGGCTGGAAAGGACTCTAAAGCTCTTTTTCAAATCCTGCAAACTTTTACTAAGCCTGCAGCATGTGAGACGGCAGAGGCTGCTTCTCAAGAATTATGTGATGAGATCTCACACTTCTTTATGAAGAAAATTGATATGATCTATGCAAAGATATTGGCCACAAAAACGACTGAGGTAGTCGACCCCAATAACCCCCCTCATAATAGTATACAGCAGAATGTGCAGGTCAATTGTCTAAAAAACTTTCCCCCTATTTCCTTAGAGGAAGTCATTGCCCTAACAAATATGATTAAGAGCGGTAGCCCGCAGGACATTGTCCCCGCCCGCATCATGCCCATGTTGGCCGAAATCCTTGGTCCAGATATTCAGAAACTAATTAATCTATCATTAAGTACGGGAGAAGTTCCGAGAGACTGGAAAAGGGCATTAGTAAGACCGTTGAGGAAAAATACCACCATTCCTTGGACGGATCTTACTAACCTACGTCCTATCTCTCTCCTTCCCTTTATGGGTAAAATGATAGAGAAATTCGTCAATAGCCATCTGTCCAGTTTCGTTGAGGAGACACATGGACTGGATCCATCCCAGTCGGGTTTCAGGCCGAGACATAGCACCGAGACCACCTTGCTGTCAGTCGCAGACGATCTACACATGTTCCAGGATGGGGGTTATTCTGTCATCCTGGTTCTGTTGGATCTGTCTGCGGCGTTTGACACCGTGTCACATGACATCATGACCACCAGACTTGTGAATATCGGTCTGGAAGGTGGAGCTCTGGCATGGTTAAGGAGTTTCCTGACAGATCGCACCCAGACAGTCACCTTGGGTGCATACCGGTCAGAGGAGTTGGGGATCTCAAAGGGGGTGCCACAGGGCTCTTGTTTAAGCCCGACCCTGTTTAATATCTATGTGGCCCCCCTAGCGAACATCATGAGATCCCATGGGTTCATCCCTATGTCATACGCGGATGACACCCAACTCCTCTTTCCATTTAAACATCTTACGGACAAGGTCAGGAACTCTTTCTCCCTGGGGATGAAGGCAGTGGCCCACTGGATGGCATCTAACTTCTTGCAATGTAATGTTGCAAAAACAGAAGTGATGCTGTTCGGGGAGGCAAAGCTCCTATGGTCCCCAGACTGGTGGCCGCAAGATCTAGGCCCAGTCCCAGAGCCAAAGCAGGTGGTCAAAAATCTCGGTGTGCGTCTGGACCAGGAGCTCTCTTTGAAGCAATACAGCAACCAAGTGGTGAGCTCATGTTTTCATGTGATCGCCATGTTGAGGAAAGTCTTCCCTATGCTCCCTGACTCAACTAGGAGGACGCTAGTGCAGGCCCTGATACTGAGTCGTCTGGACTACTGCAACGGAATGCTCCTATCAGCAAACGAGGGAGTTATTGCGAGATTGCAGGTAGTCCAGAACACTGCGGCCCGTCTTGTCCTAAATCAGCCTCCCCGTACTCCATCGAAACCTCTCTTGAACACCTTACATTGGCTTCCCATTAAGCAAAGGGTGAAGTATAAGATAGGTTGTATTATACATAAAAGCCTTCAGAATAAAGGCCCAGGGTACCTAAATGACAGATTCTCCCCCTATAAACCTGTAAGATCCTTGAGATCTAGTGATCAAGCTCTATTACAGGTCCCGAGAGCCAGAAAGGCCAGGCAAGGTGGAAGAGCCCTTTCAATCGCCGGACCAAGGCTGTGGAACAGCCTCCCTCTCTCTTTGAGACTCTGTCAGGAATATCTCCCGTTTAGAAAACAGTTAAAAACCTTTCTATTTCAAAACTAGCGATACCTGTACACCTACTGTCACAAGCTGAAAGGTTTTCAAAGGCGCGGAGATACTCCTCCGGGAGGTGATCCTAGCGCGTTATAAACCCGCAAATAAATAAAATAAATAAATAAATGGCAGCTGTATTGAGGCTGGCCGGCTCCGCCCTCAGCATTCTACAACGAAGGTTTGATCAGCATCTTTTCCCAGAAAATGTCACTAAAAACTAGCAAGCCAGCAAAGGAAATCTTGGCTTAGGCATCAGCAGTGGTTTGTCAGCCAGGAAATCGGAAGACATGGCTGCTTCTGCAGTGGCGAAAGGACCTGAGAGGGAAAACTGAAAACTACCAGTTCTGAAGGCCAGTGCGGATCTAGACGGTCCTAAGCAGCCAACAGTTACAAAGATCTTTGCATCAGCTGATTCAGGCTTGAGGCAGCCTTCCAAAGACCAGGGACCTGCGAGCACTCTCACAGCCTCCGTTATAACTCCTGGTAGTCAACAAGCCAGTGCTCTCTGACAGCAGTGAGTAATGATACTATGTTGCCGCTTGAAACGAGCATGATAGTTGGAGTGAAGACAAGTTTGAATGTATAGAATAATTCTATGGTAGAGGCTAATAAAGGACGATTTCTGGGCCAGGGTATGTTGGAAAAAGGGGGGACCTCAGGATTTCTTAATAAGGCAGATGTACGTTTTGTATTTCCACCTTCACCCGCCTGGAAAAGCTTGTCGGGAGCATAATATCAGGATAGAGATGGGGTCCCCCGAGTTTGGGGAAAAAAACATTTCTCTTATGGGTGATTCTGATCTCTCTGGGTGACATTGGTGTAATGTACAAGGAGTCTGGCTCTGGACCCTCAGGGGGCTGTCCCGGGGGAGGCCATGGTAAACCGTCTTTTCAGAGAGGTGTGCAAACTCAGGGGGGGGACAGAGAGAGAAAATTGTGGCTGGCAGAATGGGACATGGCTCTGGGACATGGCTCTGACACAAGTACGGCTCGCAAGTTAAAATAGGACTATTCTGCTGGGGGGGTAAGTGGTTCACCCCAAGTCGGGACTGGTGGTAGCTCAGGGTCTGCCGACCTCCCCTCAATTGACCTTATATATTCAACTTTAAAACAAATGCAAGGGGAAGCTAGATTGGAGAACCATTGGACTCATCTGGTCTCCGTGTACCTGGAGGGGTCAATTCAGAAAGTCAGTAAGTTCTGTTCAGAAATTGCGGAAAGAGTGTCCACAGTGGAGAAACCAGGGCAGTTCAGGTGGAAGTCAGAAAGCTGCAGAAGCACAAGGAAGTGCAGGAGTCTCAAATGACTGACGTGATGTGGAAATTCAAAGAACTTGAGAATCGTCAACGCCGGACCAACTTATGGTTTCTAGGCCTTGCAGAAAATATTGAGGGAAATTATGTCAGAGCATTTATGTTGAGTCAGATTAAGGGAGCTTTCCCAGTGGGATTGGGAGACCGAGGTACAACATGTTCACTGTTTCCTGCTGATGCTCAAGAAAAATCGAGTATCAGAGCAACCTGAAAAACCTCGAGCAATTCTGTTCCTCTTTGGAAATTTTCTTCTATGACAAGCTATATCTGACAAGGCAAGATCAGAAACTAAGCGTACATTTGTAGGTCACACCTTTTTCATCCGGCCTGACTTTTGCCAGATTATAGTGGAAAGGAGATGGTGTTTACACCAGTTGTTTTCACCCTTTCAGGAACTGGGGTGTGAGGTTTTCCTGCTGAATCCAGCCTGGCTAAAGGGTATTTTGAAAGGGAGAGTGTGGACCATCACTTCTGATATCAAGAGACAAATAGCATTTGAAGGATTTCACTGGGGGGTCCGTGCCGATTGAGTACAAGGGAAAAGCTGAGAAAAACTGTTGGCCAATGTTCATGTTTTCCTTTATTACGGAAGGCCTGCTGAATTTGTTCTTCGGGTTTGAGTAGGGTATAAAGTGAGCCAATGCCTTGAAATCTAGACAGAGTGGGCCAATATGGTCGTTCTATTATTTCTGCATCATATTTTTGTCATTGTTTCTAATGGAGGCAGGAGTCGGGGGGCACACAGGGCAATGGGGTAGTGGGTGGCATTATCAGGATCATGTGGGACCTATTTGCTCATTTGTGGTGGGGTATTGGGGGGTCCCTGGAGAGGATCAGTGGAGTCGTGGAGTGTTCGGGAGGTGGGCGGAGTGGGCAACCCAAGCAGCAACCCAAGTGGACAGGAAGATTAAGATCAGGTACATTAGATATTATATTCGTTTGTTTTCCTTTTTGTTATAAACAATGAGAAAAATGCATATAGTGACAAATAATATATGTGTCTTCAACAATCAGCTGGAAAAGGGCAGAGTCGCTTTTGACATACAGTTCCTCAAAGCGGATATATTTTGTTTACAGGAGAAGCATATTGAAGGGTCAAGACACAATGTCTTAGATTCCATGGAGTTTCAGGTGGTGTGTTGCACCTCACAAGGGACACATATTCGGGGTGGCATTCTTGACCTGGAAGGGAGGTGGCATTTCTCCTTGCTCTCGGGGAGATAAATTAGGCCGTTGGGATATTACAGAGTATCAGGTCCCTTACAGTAGTGCCACACTTATATGGGTCAATCCTGGAGGACCCAACAGTGTTTGAGTGGTTAAAAACCGAGTTGGCTTTATGGCCACTTCTGCTAATCATTTGTGGAGATTTTAAAATGTATTTGAAGAAGGACTGCCCAGAAGATGGTATTAAAGCCGTAAACCCAAAGTTTTCAGGTATCTTGCGGATCTAAGGGCAGCTCTCGGTTTGACAGATTTATGGGGTGAGAAAGTTGCCTCTGATCTCGGTTTTACATTTTTCTTAGCCCCACAACAGGTACACGTGAGGCTGGATTTGTTTTCATCTATCAAAACTTGTTGCAGGGCAGTTGGATCAAGAATTATCCAATGGTCATAAGAGATCATAATCAGTTGGTTTTGGAGGTGTCCTTGTTGGATATTCTGTGTCAATTTCGGAACTGGGCCAACGAATGGGCTTTACTGCTAGATAATGAATATATTAGTAACATGCAGGAGTGAATTCCGGTTTTTGTGTCTGAAAATATAGGTAGTGCCCCCATAGGGATAATGTTGAAGACTTTTAAGGAAGTGGTCTGGGGGTAGATAGGTCGTTTTAGTTGGGCTAGCCAAAAGAAGGAAAAACTACATCTGGCAGTTCTGTATGAGGGTCTCTTACTAGCAGAAACTGATCTGATAGACGCAATGGCCAGGGGTTTAGAGACCCAGATGGCGCAATTGAAAGCAGCAGTCATAAAGGCAGCTATATTTAATATCTCATCAAAGAAAGCCACTAATAAATACATGGTGCAAAAACATAATTTCTAGGAATACAGTGAAAGGTTTTGGTATCTTTTGGCTATTCGCAACAGGCAGCAACTTGCTTACTGTCAAGTAAGGGAAATTCAGGATCCTCAGGTAGGATTAGTGGCTAACTGGGCAGGATGCGGATGCATTTCAAAGCATTTACCAGCAGTTGTACCCCCTAGAAGGGAGGATGGAGGTTGAGGACATGACAGTGTATGTGGACTTGGTATTATTTAAACAACTATGTGAGGAAGACCGGGAGTATTTAGGCCAACCTATTTCGTTGTAGGATATCACTACTGCAATTTCTTCTCTGCCAGCTGGTAAAGCAGTCGGGACAGAACTAATTCCTGGAGAGTTTTATAAGATTCTGTCTCTTAGCCAAAAAATTTATATGCTGGAACTTTTTCAAAAACTACAAGGAAGGGAGAATCCACCTGGCTTTTGGGTCACTGCGAATATTGTAGTGTTCCCTAAAAAAGGGTAAATTATCTTTTTGCCCAAATGTCTTTATTATTTTAGAGCTATTCCTCTTGAGTTAGGGAATCAATGCTTTAGGGCAATCGATGGGATGATCTCAAGATTGTTATGGACATATGCAAGGCCCAGAAGGGCACTTCACTTAAATACATGTCTCTGCCAAGAGATTGCAGGGGTTGGCGGTTCCAAATTTTATACTGTATTACTGGTCCATCTCTTTGCAACAGAGGGCAATCTTCCTTAGGATTAAAGAGGAGGGTGGGTTTGACGCCACTCATTTTTCTTATCCCGTATGAGCTGTTGATCGGGGAAGAAGCATGGGGGGTTCTCCTACGGCATCTGGAATATGGGTATTTTAAAAGAATGTATAACACACGAAACACAGGGGGTCTAACAGCCAAATCGAGAGGCTACACTGTCGATACTGAGTCAACAAGATCTCAAAATATCTTTATCGCACACACATAACGTATTAATAAGGATAAAGAAGGAAAAAAGGCTAACACTAAATGCATAGAGGAGACCGGTACATCATCGATTATTCGTAAAATGGCTGATTAATCCACAACAGATTGTAAAGGGTTTCCATCAAATTAGACTCAATGATCAGTCCTATCATTTGGCCAAACCCATGTGCAAATGAGGCTGGTCCCCTGATCAGTGGGACACTCAGCTCCGCACCTTATTGTTGTATCAGGATTTGGTCCACCAAATACACAAACCGTCCATGATGACTGATCTTTTGATGGTAAAGTAAGAAGAAATAGTGCAACGAACAAGAAAGTGATTTAAAATAGGATGGAATGTCCTCCTTCTAAAAACTTTATTCTGCGGACTGGACACGCCTCCTAATTAAAAAATAGAACAGTGCAAGAGAAGACAGTGACAATTATCTGTCTACATAAGGGCCAACATGTTTCTGCCTAACGGGTATTTAATCCCTTGGCATTCGTCAGGGCCTCTGCTCGTATAATAGTTGCACTCCTAATAGTGAAATATAGAATTCACCACCATCACCAAAACAAATTGTAGTAAAACTGGTTAGAAATGGTACAACCTGTAACAACCATGGACATTAACCCTCCGATTCACAATGGTTACTGTGAATTCTGTGAAGGAAAACGTTATATCATTAGTACTGTATTCGATGCATCAGTCTCATGTGCATAGTGTGTCACCAAGCCAACCAATAATGTGTGTCAGAAAATTAATTTTTATGCTTACCCTTTGTGGAAACTATCACCCCTGTACCATTTATAATGGCTTTGGCAACTATAGCCATGAAAATGAATTTCTTCAAGTATGAGGACAAGCTGTTTCTCCAGATCTCGGGCACGAGTATGGGCAGCGTTTTCGCGCCGAGACTGGCGAATTTATACGTGCACCAGTTTGAACAACAACACGTACTGACACCCACCAACCGCTTCCACACCTCTATTAGGTGGTGGAAGCGTTATATTGACGACGTGTTGGTGGTGTGGAGAGGCACGGTGGATTCCGTCAATGAATTCCACCAATGGCTAAACAGTAGAAACCAGTTTCTTAAATTCACCATGGAAACAAATAAGGAAAGAATTGCATTCCTAGATCTGTCGATCTATGTCACTACTGCAGGATTGCAGAGTGAACTGTATAAGAAACCTATGGCGCGGAACTCACTCCTCCTTTACGAGAGTTACCACCTGAAGTCCCTGCGCCAGAATCTACCATATGGCCAGTTCCTACGGGTTTGCAGGAACTGCTCCAATAGAGAGGACTTTGAGGTGCATGCTAGGAATCTCTGTGGACAATTACGGGACAGACACTATCCAAATTCACTCATAAAAAGATCAAAAAAGAGAGCGGTTAACAACAATAGGGAGGTCCTCCTGGAAGCTCCAATCCCTAAACCACCTCTGACTAGACTCACTTTCGTGAGCACCTTCAATACTAGAAGCAATGCCATCCAGAAGATTGTCAAAAGACACTGGCGCCTTCTGAACCATGGGAGAGAGAAAATCGCGCAACCCTTGTT
Source organism: Lissotriton helveticus (assembly GCF_964261635.1). Taxonomy (NCBI): domain Eukaryota; kingdom Metazoa; phylum Chordata; class Amphibia; order Caudata; family Salamandridae; genus Lissotriton; species Lissotriton helveticus. The sequence goes on along the minus strand of NC_136069.1, from coordinate 400,590,180 downwards.
TGCGTTCAAAAGGGCAAGCAGCATAAGGGATCGACTTGTTCACACACGCCCAAAAGAGCTCCCTAGGAAACTTGGTGAAACACTGTGGAACCTTCCACCAGCTGTCGGGCATCACCCTTGCGGCACTTGCTCAGTCTGCCCTCAGACCAAACACACGAAGGAGATAGATATAGGCACCACGAGACCTTGGTTGCAGAGTAACTATAGTAATTGCAATAGTACCAATCTGATTTATATGCTGACATGCCCTTGCTCCACACGATATGTGGGTATGACGACCCGCAAAGTCCGCACCAGGATGTTGGAACACAAGAGTTCTTTTCGTTGTAAGAAAAACAACACTAAACTTACGAGACATTTCCTGGAGCGTGCACATCTAGAAACGGACTTCCAATGGACTGTCCTGGAGAAGCCATATATACCCAGTCACATAAGTGATGTGTCGAGTTACCTTTTTAGAAAAGAGCAAAAATGGATTTATAAACTTAGGACTGATACAGGAGGATTAAATTATGATATTCCTTGGACCTCCCTGTAGCCTTGGCACTAGTGAGCAATAACTGGGATATACTGACTGTAATAGGGTGTGTCTATATAAACATGTTGTACATATTGATTCATGCCTGCATTACTTTGCTCACACTCTTCTCATATTATCACAAATAGGTTTGATTATGGGAGTTTTCTGACATACACTGGAGGGTGATATATAGCTATGCACAATCATTAGGATGGTTCCCACATTGTAAGATTTTGGAGCATCTGCATAGTTATGCCCATTGAATATACTCTGAGGCCACTCATGGCACACTACTCAGAGCACTTGCGTTCCCAAAAACAACATTGGAATATCACGGACCAATAGGTTGCAGTCATCGCACTACAAAGATGTCCGAAATGACATCATTGGACAGCTGTGATTGCCCAATGACTGGTACTTTTTCAAAAACAACACATGGTCAATCGTGATTCTATGATATACAGGTTGGAGCCTTCAGAACTACAAAGATGGCCGATATGTTGTCATCGGGTAGTTCTGAGCGCATCTTCCCGCGTGATTTCGAGCGCTAAGTAGTGCGCTCTTGTTCCTAAGAAAAGAAGCTCAACTAGGCTTACTTTGTAGAAAAATAGGCAGTGACTCACAACACTGGGGGCATTCTAACATCATATGCAAGTGAGGAATAATCATGGTCTATTGATTACCAGATTATAGTGTTAGGAACTACAAAGATGGCCGATATGACATCATATGGTAGTTCTGAGCACGTCCTCTCGCGAGATCTCGCGAGATTTCGAGCGTAAAGTAGTGCGCTTAGTTTTCTTATGAAAATAAAGACCAATAAGGCTTACTTCACAATAAATGTCTGATAATAGTGTCCTTGCCACTAATATATACCAATTGAAGGGACACATGATAAGATTGCCACTATCTAGTATACATCTTAAAGGTGGAGGGTTACTTCACTAACAAACCCTCACTAGACTACTTATACTAGCATCTCCTACTAATCGGTGCCTCCCCCAAGTCTCAGATGGGAGCTTGAGGTACCGACGGAAAGGTGAGCAGCTACCACAGAATACTTTTAGCTATACTATGTTGTAAACTTTAGCAAATCACAGGTTTTGAAGATCAGAATGTTGTAAAATTCCTGAATAAGCATACAAAGGAGTTTTAATCTTTCTTAAAGTTTGGTGTCTTAGTCGAGTTTCTGGGTCATTTTGAGGCTTAGTACACTGAGTTTGGGGTGTTTATCTACCTCACATGTTTTGCCTCTAGATATAGGGCATTTGGTTATAGGAATGATTATAGGCAGGGTGTAAAGCGGAAAAATTTCTTTACAGTACTTTGCCACATTCTTTTGTTTTCCCTATATCTTTGTAGTGCGGGGCCTCTTAGTACCTGAGCAGTGTCCAGGTGAGGTGAGGTCTATTGCCCTACCACAAAGGGTAAGCATAAAAATTAATTTTCTGACACACATTATTGGTTGGCTTGGTGACATACTATGCACATGAGACTGATGCATCGAATACAGTACTAATGATATAACGTTTTCCTTCACAGAATTCTTCTTACTTTACCATCAAAAGATCAGTCATCATGGACGGTTTGTGTATTTGGTGGACCAAATCCTGAGACAACAATAAGGTGCGGAGCTGAGTGTCCCACTGATCAGGGGACCAGCCTCATTTGCACATGGGTTTGGCCAAATGATAGGACTGATCATTGAGTCTGATTTGATGGAAACCCTTTACAATCTGTTGTGGATTAATCAGCCATTTTACGAATAATCGATGATGTACCGGTCTCCTCTATGCATGTAGTGTTAGCCTTTTTTCCTTCTTTATCCTTATTAATACGTTATGTGTGTGCGATAAAGATATTTTGAGATCTTGTTGACTCAGTATCGACAGTGTAGCCTCTCAATTTGGCTGTTAGACCCCCTGTGTTTCGTGTGTTATACATTCAGTTGGTGCTGGGGATAAAATCAGGTGTGGGTCTTTAAAATATATATCCCTTGGACCCTATTGTAAATGGTTTTGTTTAATCTATTTTAAAAGAATGACATTTAAGACCCTTCAATGTGCCTATAAAATCTGGGCAGCAGTCCGTAAGAAAGTTGGGTTGAGTCAATTCAACTCTTATAATCCTTCCAAAAGAACCGTATTCTGCCAGAATGTTTGTGGGATGCTCATTTGGGTCACTGGGAAGAGACTGGGAGATTTCTGCCAGGAAAATGAAATAATCACGTTTGAGACCCTCCAGCTGTAATTAAATCTGGGGGACAACAGATTTTTTTAAAAATATTTGCAGATCCGGGATTTTCTTCAGAAGAAAGGGGGTGGGGTTGAAGGGTTTTCTTGGATTGAGTTGAGGGAAAAGATCTTGACAACAAAAACTCCTATTGGGTCACTCTACCAGCTATTGATTTATTTATTGCCAGATGATATAGCAGGATAGGTGGTGGCAAGAAAAGGTGCAGGAAGGAAAAGGCACTTACCCTATCCATTTTATTTTCTGCTTATTTGCAAGTCCAGCATTTTCAAACCAGTATACTATACTCCGAGAAATTTTCCGAAATGGGGCAGGTCTAAAAATGTGCATTTTCCCCACTACCACTTATACAGCTCTGATTTAGTACACATGTTCGCAGGCTGTCCGGTTTTGGGGAGTGTGAATGGGGACATAATGGATTACCGGGAAGGCAAACTGGGTTTCAATGAGCAAAACACCACTCTACTTATACTACTAGGGGTTTGAAATGAAGCAGCTCCAAGAGAGGAACAGACATTTATGTTTTTGCAATAACAGTTTTAAGACTGTGTGTAGCGACAGTCTGGCTGGACCACTCCCCTTCTTCGTTGTATCAATGGCTCTCCCGCCTTATAGCTATGTATCAAACAGAGATGGCAGTTTACGCACAAAAAGGCAGCAATGCTAGTGAAAAAGGGTTAATGGATAACATTGATGGAAGAGAGATAGGTGGGTGTAGAACTGGGAAGAGGTGATGGGGGTGTCAAACCTTTCAACTCTATTGGATGAAATGTCTTTTACTAACTATTTTTTATAGGAATGATGTAATCCTGTGTAAATTATTTAAAATTGTCTTTTTGTATTCTGCTGGATTTGATTGAATTGTAATAAGAACTGTCCGTTTGGGTTGGGGAGGGTCTTTATTTAAAAAAAAAAAAAACCCTAATAAAGATTATTAAAAAAAAAGGAAGATCTAAATGCCCAGGTACTTAAAGGTGCATGGTGCTCACTCAATATCAGAAGGGAAGCTGATAGAGAGGGGGGCACCATGGACAACTGGGAAAACGCATGTCTTATCCTGGTTTACACTCAGCCCCGAGTAGGAGTCAAACTCAATGAGAAGCTGTAGTGCATAGGCGATATTCTCTTCACTGTTCTGCAGATAAAGCAGCAGATCATCTGCATGGAGGGAGATAAGGTGCTCCCTCCCATCCACCATGATTCCCCTACCTCCTCCTTCCACCTGAAACCACTCCGCAGGTGGCTCAACTGCAATGGCAAAGAGGTGGGGCGACAGTGGCTATCCCTGCCTTGTGCCCCAAAAGAGAACGTATGGCTCCAAAATTGTGAACCTCATATTGACCCTTGCATTGGGGTTCATGTACAGCAGCCATACCCACCTCACCCATTGCTCACTGTTAGAACTGGGGTTCTCTAGTTGGCAGAGGTAGGTACCACTGTCCAAATAGGGACCGTTGCTTCTAGTCAGGGTAAGGAGGAAACCCTCTGAGATAACCCCTGCTCACCCCCTTGGTAGCTTGGCACGAGCAGTCAAGGCTTATCAAAGGCAATTTGTAAAGTATTTGTACCAAAACTCACAGTAACACAGTGAAAACGCCACAAACTGACTCCACAACAGTTTAGAAAAACAAACGTATTTAATCTAAACTACACAAGACCAAAACGACAAAAATCCAACATACACAGTTCAAGAATATGGTTGCAAAAGAGTTCTTAAGTTTAGCGATAAAATAATCCACAGTTGCGTGAAAAGATCACAGTTGCATCACGTTTAGCCACAGTACCTTTGTTAGTGATAAAAGGTTTCAAGCACAGAAGCTGTAGCGGTGGAAAACAAGCAATGCGTGGCTCCAGAGACCCTGGGGAGGCATTAGCGACAGCCCCGCTGCAGCAGCGGACGTGTTGCGATGAATCCGGTCTGTATGGGGAGGAAGGCAATGACTTGTATGGAGCCTAAACAACATGTGTTCCATGTTTGAGGATGACATGCCATGGAAATGATGCAGCTGTGGATGATGGTGATTCCGCCTCCGGGCTTGTGAAGTCTGTCTTACCTGGCAATCTTGAAGCTGGGGGGGATGGTTGTGGTGATGTCAGGTGTCGATGCAGGGTTCAGCCAGGTTTCCATGAGGAAAATAGGGTCAGGGGCTTAGTTGTGTAGCAGGTGCCAGATTTCTGTGGCCTGTTTGGTGAGTGAGCGGGTGTTGAGGAGCATCCATGTGAGTTTGGGGTGTTGGTTGGGTGATTTCAGGACTGTGTGAGTTTGAGAGTGTGGGGTGTTTGGTGCCGTTGATGTGGTGAGGGTTGTGCATGTGTAAGAGCATGAACACTTGCAGGAATGGAATGCTCCCTTTGATGTCACGTGGTGGGGCAAGACAGAAGGGTTTGGAGCAGGTGATGAGGGTGCGGAGGGTCACGGCAGGGTAGCGACAGGAGGGTGGAGTTCCAAGGTTCCTGGTGCTGGTTGCAGTCCAGGTGCAGACGAGCTTGCCTGTGGCATTTCTTCAGCACACAAGTGGTGCACCTGCTGTGCACATCCGCTGTGTCTCCATACTGTGGCAGCAATTAAGTAAGTGATGGGAGGGAAGAGGAGTTATTTGACTTCCGGTGCAGATGGATGATGGAAAATACAGTGATGTCACTTCCTGCGAAGATAGATGATGTAAAATCTATTTCTGACAGGCATAGTTTGTGCAAACATTTTCCTGAAGGGCCTTCGGGGTATAACTATAGTTTATAAACTGCAAATTATTACTAAATGTAGTTCTTAAAAAAAATACTGATGTGTTAGATGAATTCATAACGTTCGCTTGAGATATGTTTTAAAATGGGCAGTCATTGAAAAGTTGTTGATACTGTGACAGCTTCTGCTAACTTTATTTTGTATTTAACTTAAAAGGCTGTGCATATGGAATCAATAGACCCTATAAACCACATTTATAACACATTATTCCCATATGCTGGAAATGTGCTTCCAAATGCTGGAGTTGTGTTTTTTTCACAAATGTCATTGTAAGACCCCATTCCATCAACCTCCCCATCCCAAAGGGAGAATTTGTCTGACTTACTGCAGTCACTCCTTCAGTTATAAACATATTTTTGAAACCCCTGTGATTTAAGTGAGCTGAGGCAAATGGCCAGCACCCGCTCTCTTAAAAGTATTCCAGCTCCACAGCCAATTACTAATTCATTCTAGATCACAAAGCATTTTTGACTCATGACATTACAAGGACTCAGTGCTACATAAGGTAGTGCTTTTACCATTGTCCAATGAAAGCACATTTTATAGATATTGTGTTGTATTGTATTGTGATAATATATGACTACAATAGATGATTTGTATATATTAGTTATGTTGTGTTTTTTGTGTTGCATTCCACTTTATCATTATGTAAACTCTATGTTGCATTAGCATACCATCAGTCAAAAATGATTTGACTTCTTTTCTCCATCAAGCAGCAAAAGTAAATCCAAGAAGGCCCAATAATCTTGGTTAAGTAATAATTGCTGAATGGCCAAGTTAGCTCTCATTGATACAATTAAAGTCAAGGATAGAGTTGTAATCAGAGAAAAGAGGGCATCATATAAAAACACCATTGCCGAAGCAAAGAAAATGTGGGAAATGGAAAAATGGGTCTCCTTGAGAAGGGCTCCATCTGACCATGACATGAAGTCCTTTTGGAACTTATTAAACACAGGTTGTAGTGATAGAAAATAGCCTATAGAACCCAACAATGGGGCTGATGTCTGGAAGACCCATTTTGAGGCCCCTTATGCAAAGCGGGAGGCTGAGGGTGTTGCCATAGCTAATGAGAACTTCCCTTTGGAGATATCCAATGTGAAGGCCCCCGAGATAACGCTCAAAGAAATCAGTAATTATATATGTATAGTAGCCCCATCTAAAGCTCTGGGGCTAGACAAGATCCCAGGGGGCCTCTTCCGTATGGAAGCTTCCATCTAGGGACCTTATCCGTGAACACTGTATAATACTATACTGCAGGGAATAGCGATTCCCCCCACCTGGGCAGGTGTAGAAATTCTGTCAATATATAAAAAGGGCACACCACTTCTTCCCACAAACTGTAGATCAATGAGTCTGTAGCTGTCAGCCAGAAAATCTTTGCTCGTGTGTTGATGGGCCGTCTACAGACGTGGTTGGAAGAAAATATGGTCTTGAGCCCCTTTCAAGCAGGCTTTAGGGAAAGTTGGCCACTATAGATTAAATCTTTAGGCTCCAACTTCTTTATTGGAAAACGGTGATCTTAGAGGGTGGTAGTCTCTATTTAATATTCATGTATTTAAAATCTGCGATTGATTTGGTTCCCAGATATATATTGTGGGTGGTCTTAAGCAATTTGGGGGTTCCAAGATATCTATGCCTCCTCTTAAAGCGGTTACATGAAGCCAATTATGCCCAAATTAGAGTTGGCAAGTATGACCTAACCCCTGCCTACAAGTTATCCTGCTGGAGAGGGTGTTGGTATTTTAGTACCTTGGGATTACTTTAATATAGCATGGGCTTGGGATCCCAAATCAATAAAGCTAGCCTAAAGCTAGCACAGACCATGGGGGCCTGACCAAGGTATTTAGGAATTCTAGTCATAAACCCATTGGTCCACTAGTTGAAATTTAGAAAGTGCAAGCAATGGCTGCCTCTTTGTATTGGGCTGAAATCTGGGGGCACAGTACATCACAAGCTATTATCAAGATCGAGAATATATTTGTTAACTAGCTATTTGGCCTCCCCCTCAGTTCCCACCTCACACCACTCAATTTGGACATTGGGGTAAGGCCAATTGCTGATGAAACACCCTCAGATCCCTCATATTTTGGCATTGTTTATAGGCCTTCCAGGAATTAGCTGATTATAGGGAAGAACTTAGGGAGGTACTCAGGCTATATGGTGTGGGAAAATTACCTGGGATTGCATATGTTTGGGAAAAATTATTGGCCATGGGCAGAGCAATCCTATGGTATAATGCAGAGGCAGTATCCCCCACTACTTCTAGTAACAAACTGGTCTGGAGTTTTAGGGAGAGCAAACTTGCTGAGCAACATGGGAGCTCATCAACAGACTCACTAACTGCAGTGTTCCAGAGCATTAAAGATCAGCATAGTTTAGAGATTGTTTTGTATAATATTCAACCTGCCCTAGCCAGGAAGTCATAGTTGCAATTTAGGCATGAGGTTCTCCTGTTGTGCGCCTTTACAAAACATGTACTCTTTTTGTGTTCTGTATATAGGAAGGCTTGGCACCGCTGGTTGCTTCAGCTATGCAGAAACCTAGGCACACAGCACTGCGTAGAGGCATTTAGATAGCTGAAATACAAAACGCCTATTGTATTTTTTTGGTTTCTAAGTGATGTTTACGCAAAATGTTTCTGAATGTCACTGTGTAGTACATAGACGCTAATATCACCACATTTTTAACTGAATTTGTTCCTTTTTATCCATTTCCTTCATCTGAGGATTTTAAGTGTTACCTTAGTGTTTGTATTACGTCACATATTTCTTTTTATTAATATATTAAATTTGTATTTATTGCCCTTTATTGCATGAGGCATAGGCTCCAAACAACGGTATTAATAAATTTGAATGTGGGTGCTCGACCCAGTCTCCAAAGGATCGCTTTAATATTTTAATGAAATGTTATTGTAATGCATATGCACTTTAATGGTCTATTGGCCGAATAAAGTTTCCTTGATGATGATTTGTAATCTGGTAGCCAGTGCTCAGTTCATGTGAGGTGGCTTATTGGGCTGGATAACAAGGTATTTATGAATATTTTTCTTTAATATCTTTGGTGGTAAGTTTAGGCAAGTATGTGCCACAAACACCACGTACCACTGTTTCATAAAAACTGTTGTGGCAGGTGGTAACATGTGACAAGAATGTTTGCGCATATTTGCTCTGCGCATTTTGTAGTTGTTCTGATGTGCTCTGTTATTTAATGTCATCAATCTTTATTTAGAGCAATTAAGATCATAAAAGACAATTTACAATCAAAGGCACTCATGCCCACCTTTTTTAATTTTTTTATTTAAAAAAAAGAATTTACAAAATCTTATTATATTATGTGGGTCAATACATTTAATATACTATAATTCTCGTAATTCGAAAGATTAAAACTAGGGTTTGGTGCTGCATTATTGCGATGTGGTGCTGTGTTGGGCTGTGGATGTTGCGTTGTGTACTGTTACGTTTTTTTGCTTTGTTATGTTGCTTTGTCTACATGTTTTTTAATGGTCTGTTGTTTACTTTAGATACGTAACATATGTTGTTACATCATCAGACAAAAGGAGCATATACCTTTCATGCTCCAGGGACTACCAACCATTTACGGCGGTTTAAGGCGGTAAAATAGCAAAGTAACACATGCAGTGCTTACTTCATCTATGGAAGAATACCTCATAGGATCACACAGCATCCTTTATCTGTATCGATTCCTCCACCGTCCTTTGAAAACTAGTTAGGTTCTGTTTTTATTTTTAAGATATCTTTGCTAATGGAGCTGCTGAAAGATGCATGGGATGGCTCTGAAAGGCAATGACTGTTTTTTAGAATTAAGGGGCATATTAGCAAGGGAGTTATTACCGCTTTAGCGGCACTTTTTGCCGCTAAAACAGCGATTTGTTTATCGCCCTATCAGCAAGCTGTTGCTAACAGGCGTTAGTGACAGCTTTCTGGCGATAGCGGGCGGTTTTCCTATCGCATTGCATACCAGCGATGATTATGTCTAATGACATGCAAGGTAGGCCTTTCCAACTAGAAGCGACTGAAACAGTCTCTAACACTACTCCCCCTATTACCAACGCAGGCGAAGCGAGAAAAAAAGATACGCTAAGCGCGATTATCGTTAGTATTTAACACCTGCTGGAAACCTAACTTACCTGTATCCTCAATGGGACGTGGATCTTCAGGCTAAGTCCACCATGGTGTTAATGCGTGAATATCGATGGATTTCCAGCGAAATTCAGGCATTTCGCTGCTATAGCTGGATATTTTATCACAGTGGAGATAAATGTTGCTAATAGCATGTTTTCTCCGCTAAAGTATCCAGCAATAGGCAGCGATAAAAATAAACACGCTAAGCACATTTTGCAATAAATATCGCAACTTCTTGCTAATATGCCCCTAATTTTTTTAATGTTGTCGGAGGGGCTCAGTTCATAAATTGCAGTTTTGTCTGCAAAAAAAGAAAGGAGAATGAATATTTTATTTTGTATTACATTTATGTAATGGAGATTTTGGGTTTTTCTATTGCTTTTGCTGTACACTTGTCAGGAGCCTGTGATACTAGCTATAATACTTCGAAAAGGATGGAATTTCTCATAGATTTTTGGATTTCTATATTTGTTGCTATGGGGTTATGGCCTTTGTGACTTGTGCATGGGTGTGGGCTGTTTCCTTATTTGTCCATGGAAGGGAGTCAGATGATCCTTGGTTTTAAGAGTTTGTTGGTAATATTCTCCAAGGGTTGTTAAAGTTTCTGTGTTGCTATTAGTTTCTTTCATTCCCTGGCCTTCATAGAAGGGAAGACTGCGGATCAAGGTACCTGTAGCAAAGTAGGTTATCTTCACAGATTTAGACTCAATTGTCTATGGCTTTCTTCTGGTGGTTCTATGAACCTAGAGTCTGTGGAAAAGTGTATGATGCTCTTGAATTTTTCCTTGATTTTCTGAGTCCTTATTGCTAAGGGTTCTTTAAGTCTGGTAGCCAGTGTGAGGGTGTGCCCTGTGGCACGATTTATCCTTGATTTTTTGGACCCTAGTCTGGAGGCCAGGTCAGCAGTGTAAATGCTCTTATTTTTCCACTCCCATTAATGTTCCCCTTAAGGGTGGTTTCTATCGAACAGCACGATTGCATAAGGATGAGTGAGTATTACAATGTTTTCATCAAATCTAGTCAAGGCAAAACTCACCACACAGGGCAATTCCCTGGTACTGCAATACACTGTCATATAAATCAATAGAGGCATTATATTACACTCTCACTACATTAGGAACAATCGGAAAATAAATGAAAAATATTTTGAGTGTCTGAAAATACATTTTTATTATATACTAGCAGCCCGTCCCGACGTCATCCGGGTATGAAATAGAATGTGGGTAATAGGCAAGGGAATTTTTTTTTTAAATCTCGCGGTAGAGAACATTTATAGCATGAAGTGTCACAATAGTTAGGCATGTGTGTGCAGATACTGTGTGTACCTCGGAGTAAGAAGTATTAGCAGATGTCTCTAGTGTGTATATACTCCACTTCCGTAGGTAAGCGTGTGTGAAAGTGCATTCAGTTGTAAATTTTGTGTCGCCGCAGGCACGCTGAATCGCGTCATCCCCCGCTTGAGGCCCGGCTCCAGTTTTGTTTGATGTTGTGCTTGTGGTGTAAAGTCGTTGATGGAGAGAGTTGAGTGGGTGACAGCGCGCGCTGGAGACGCTGCACGTGTGTGAAAGTGCAGTCAGTTCAAAGGTTAGTGTCCCAGCAGGCGCGCTTAGTCGCGTCATCCGCCGCCTGAACCCGGCTCCAGCCCTGGTTGATGTTGTGCGCCTGGTGTGAATTTGTTTATGCAGAGAGTTGAGTGTGTGAAAGCGCGCAGGAGACGCTGCAGTTAGTGTCCCCGCAGGCACGGTCCTTTATGCAGAGAGTTGATTGGCTGACAGCGCGCAGGATACTGTGCAGTTATTGTCCCCGCAGGCACGATCAGTCGCGTCTGCCCCCGCCTAAGTCCCGGCAATTGCCGCGCCCATTGGCCACGCCCCTTGCTCCCACGAAATTGCCGCACCCATTGGCCTTGGCCACGCCCCCGGCCCTATGCACACGTTTGTTTTCCACACGCCCTCAAGGCACGCTTTTTTTTTGGTATGTGCCGCACGATTGTTGCTGGTTGTCGCGCCCATTGGCCACACCCCTTGCTGCCACGCAATTGCAATTGCCGCGCCCATTGGCCTTGCTCACGCCCCAGCACACGCCCCCAGCACAACGTCGTCATGCTGCGCCCCGCCCACGCCCACACCCACAAGGGACTACTTTGCTGGTAAGGTTCTTTTACCTTTTAAATGTATATGGTGGGCATCTGTATAGCCTATGTCCTTCTGCTGCAACTGCCCTTTCCAATGCTGTATTGGGTGTTGTGATTGGTGCTGTGGTTCCTGAGATTACCTGCCTCAAAAGTTTGGGCTCTCTCTTTATAATATTAGTATAGATTTTTAAATACGATTTCAAAAATGCAACATTATATTTTGCTACAATTAATATAAAACATATATTCAAACTAGGCTTTAAACATGTGCAACATAGCTGTGACTGGAATTAGGAAATGAGCCAGCAATCAGGACTCTGCAACACTCATAAACAGGCAAAAATCATTACAACATCAGTTAGTCGCATATAGACTGTCCAGATAAGAAAGAGAGACACAGGCTAACAGCATCAATGAATACAGTATGGGATGTCATGTTATGTTTTGCTATGTTATGTTTTATTATTAATTTAGTAAAATATGCAAATACCACAAAGGGCAACCAGGTTCTGAGAATAAGCACAGATTAGGAATGGGTTTAAAATAAAACACTAAGGGGCATATGTACAAACCTCTATCGCTATGGGAACTTTACTTTTTCCGACCTTCTGGTGGCAATAGAGGCTTTGCCTTATTTAACGCTGCCTTGTAAATAAGGCCCCCTTTCACACTATGCTTAGTGTGAAAGGGGTGGGCAGTGGGTGTTGCGCTGGGAGTTCCACCGCATTGCCCATTGATTTTGACGCTGCTCCCTATTGACTAGGGTGACGTAATAGGAGACATTGACAAAACTAAGACCAGGGAAAACCAGGTCTTCACTTGGCAAAATGAGGAGAAATGTGTTATTTCTCCTTTGTTTTGCTTTTTCCATGTCTGCTGTCTTGTGCAAAATGTCTTGGATTGTTTATGTGTGTGTGCACATAAACAATCTTTTAAAAAGAAATGAAATTTTGTAACTTTCATGTGTGCTGCATTAAGCAGCACACATAGAAGTGACAAAACACATTTAAAGATTGCTTACGTGCAGGAAGGGACACCTTCTTACACCGCTGGAAATGAAAATTACGCCTAGGTCTAAACATTAATCGTAAACAAATGCAATTATGTGAGAACCGTAATCCAGCATTCAGTGCAATTTTCTTGGTGCAAAATGCACCCTTCTGTCCAAAATGGGCCAGAGGATGAATTTTACTCTACAAAAATTGCACTAAATGTTAATGGACATGACCAGCAGTAGACAGTAGCTGCTTTCTCTTTCTTAGATCATTTCTCCTGTGGTATGATTGTTTTGCCCATAACTACTCCTAATTACTCAAGCTGGTGTAGTTGCATAATATTGGTAATTTCGCATCACAAGAGACATGTGTAATTACTGAAATTACACAGATTACTCTGGCAAATTAAAATTAAAATTTCACCTAGGCATATACTTAGCAAATAAAGCTGGAAAAGCACAGCTGACCTGGCAAAGGTACCGGGGGCCTCATTTATGAGAAATGCCGCATCGCTGCATGAAAGCAGTGATGCATCACTTCTCAGTGCGCCCTCCTTGCGACATACCTGATGCGTCATATTTAATGTATGACGCATCATGTCGCAAGGAGTTACAGATACGTCAGTATTTCTGACGTATCTGTAAGCGCAAAAGTGACGCATTGCTGGAGTGTGTCACAAAACTGATGCAACTCCAGCAATGCGTCCTTTCACATGGGGCAAGCCCCATGTGAAAGGGGCTGCGTCAGTCTTATGCCTGCTGTGAGGCAGGCGTAAGATTTTGACACAACATCGTCTTAGAAGTGACGCAGTGAAATCTAATAGATTTCACTGCGTCACTTCTACAAAGCTTTTTGCGGGGGAACGCTCCCCCTGCATACATTATACCTGACGCAGGTATAATGTAGCGCAGGGGTTTACAAAGTGACGCATCTGCTTAGATGCGTCACTTTGTAAATAGTGCGCAACAGGAGGCATGTTTAACGCCGCCAATGCGTCACAAAAAGTGACGCATCGGAAGCGCAAAACTGACGCAAGGCCTCATAAATGAGGCCGCAGGAGTGTTCAGAACTACATGAACTATCAAGTCATTTGGAGACAGCAAAGAAGGTAGTCTGTAGTGTCTCGGTACAAACATTTGCAGTAATCCCACCCGAAGAGATGAAAGAGTGAACCACGGTTTTTCTAGCAGAAATAGGGAGTAAGGGAATGTATTTTCTTAACATTCTTAGTATAGAAAATCAGTAGTCTATTTGGCAAAAGTAGTTTTGTGAGCGTAGGAAATAACAATCTTTTGCACTGTGTGCCTCTAGGTTTTTGATCAACTTGTTTTGCTAGTACTAAATCTCTTTGCACTGTGGTCCTGCTAACCAATAGTAAAATGTCTTGGATTCGAACTGGCGCACTCCTAATTGGCATGTTTAACTTGCTTATAAGTCACTAGTATATGTTGTAAGTGTACCTGGGGTCTGGAATTAAAATGCGACTAGTGGACTAAAAGTTCATAAACCACTGTAACAATAAACGTTACAAATTGGTGGAGAGCCCAAAAAAGAAAGACATAACTTTTTAAAAAATAAAGAACATATAAATGTATTGCTAGCAATACTGCCTGGGTTGTAAAAGCAGTCCGCCAGCCCCATGGACTCTGATTGTTTTTTTATATAACTGAGCCAAGGTATTTTTGTCATATGGTCCAGGTTAAGACAGCCTGAGATGACTGATCGATTAAGAGCTGGTTCTTCCTTTGCCCAGATTGAATACCACAATAATATTGGAGCTAACTGTATTTAGAAGGACAAAGGTATCAGCCCGAGTTCGCTATGACAGACAGTGGCAGCAAGACTTTTAGGGTCTGTCAACAGGCGTCTCATAAAAATGTTCTCTTCTCTTTGTAGGCCCCCTGCTTTACCAAAACCCCATACTCCGGCACCATATAAAGTGGTGGAGTAGGAGCTTGACTTATAAATATTAATAATTACATCAAATGGTTTGGAGCCTAATTTTTTCCTAAATATCAAAATCGCCTCCAGATTTTGATTAAAACTACTAATCCTTGATTCTACTAGTTGATGCCAGGTACTTTTTTGATCGAAAAGAATTCCCAGGTGTGAAAAAGTGGGGACATATGACAACTTTTCATTTTTTATAAAACAAGAGTTTAAAATAGTGGTGGATTTACCTGCAACCATTGCATAAGATTTCCCTACATTAGTCTTTAATCCAAGGTCATTCATAAAATCGTTAAACCTAGTCAAAAGCCTCTGCAACCCCAGCCCAGTTCTAGACATTAAAACACAGTCATCCGCATAAAGCAATGCCGGTAGTGACCTATGGCCTATCATCGGAGCATCCACATTCCCATGTTTGATATAATTTTCTAAGTCATTTATGTACAGGCAGAATAAAAAAGGTGTAAGTACGCAGCCCTGGCGAACCCCACGGTTCATTTTTATTGGGGACGTGAGTTCACCAGCTGCTCGGTATCTAACTCTCCCTGTCACATCTTCATGCATGTGTCAATAAAAATAAGCATTCACTTAATTACCATTTAGCTAAAAGGCCCTAAGACCCCATGTAAAACTTTCAACTGGGTCGAGCCTAGTTACTGTTTCCAACCCACGCTCTATTGCATTCAGCCTCAAATTGCACTTAGGTCCCGGTCTACCATGATCAGTTGACTGAGGTTGGGGATTAATGTGTTTTGGTGCCATTTTAATTTAAACTTTTAAAAATTCTTATTTCGAGTTCCCCAACTGAATTTTTGTAGTTTTGATTTTGTTTTATTTCTTAAAATGTTCTTTGTTTTTCTAATTTTCATTGGGATGTTTAGTGTGTTGTCACTTAATTGCTTTTTTTGTACTGGATACATTCTTTACACATTGCTTCTGAGTTAAGCCTGTTTTCTCTTAAAATAAAACCCCATAAGAAATATTGTTGATTTAAATTAGATTATTTAAAGTGTTAAGAATATAAATAAATAGAAATTAATGTAATCTAGTGGGCTGATCTACACCAAATACGTTGTTAAATATTTTATAATTAAATAATAATTGTACTATTTCTATATATTTTTAAACTGTAATTAATATTTATTTATATTTTTAACAATTTTAAATAATTACATTTAATTGAATGCTATTTCCTGCTGGGTTGTATTTTATGTTCCAATCTCAAGGTTGTTGGAATACCAGTGCTTGGCAATTTTTAGTGGTGGCCTTACTACAAAAGTGTAAATTACTACAAACGTGCATTTTGTAAATACCAAAAAGTAGTAAACTTTCTCAAAGTGCTAAATGTACTCAAAAGGGAAAAGTTACTTTTGTTAATCAGGCCCTAGGTTTTTAGTCAAATCAACCAGTGTAAGTACAGGGCCAAGTTTAGGGAGACACAAAGTGGAACTCCTGTGCAAAGAATGTTGGCCAATAAGGAGTATGTTAGCTTTATCACTGTTATGTTAAAGTCTGTATTTTATCATCCAGCAAGAGAGTGCACTTATACATGGGAACAAATTAGACTAAATCTCTGGTGGATTATTAGAGATTGAAATGATAATTTGAATGTTATCTGCCTATGGTACTATATCCAAGTCAAAAGAGTGAACCAAAGAGACTTTAGGGTTAGCATAAATGTCACATATGGTGGGGGCTAAAGCTGATGCTTGGGGTACCCCAAAATTGAGATAGATGGGTTCAGACTGGAAAAGGGTAAAGGCCAGAGCCTGGGTGTGAAAGGAAAGAATGGGACAGATCCATTTGACAGAGAGTAAAAACTAACCTTAAATCGTCAATGGAGAAGAATGGGGTGGAAGATTGTGTCAGATATGGTCAACATAAACAAAAACTTCAAAGCAACAGATTTGCCCTGGTTGAGCAGAAGTTTGATTTCATACATAACACCGGCCAGTAGGTTGTGTTACTGAGTCGAGGGAAGAATGCAGACTAGGAGGCATCAACAATATCATTGGCTTCTATGACAGATGATAACTTTAGAGGCATCAACAATATTGTTGGCTTCTGTGAAAGATGACACCTCTAAAGGCAAAACAAAAACTAGATGAGAAACACATTTATCGATTTTTATTAACCATGAATTCATTTTTGGCTTCCAAAGCCCCTTATTAACTTTTTATCACAGTATAAATGTCTAGTCCAAACCAAAAGTCTACATGCAGATTTAGTATAGTTCATTATAATGCAACATTCATCTTGAAATGTGTGTATACATTTCCAAACATTATTCCATCTCTGTGCTTTCCACTTCTAAAAAAAATTCCTGTGTTAAGAAAATAATTAGTCTCTTCAATATGAATTGTCAGCCAGCATGTGTTTCACTGCTTGCATGCAGCTTTATAAATGGTTGGAAATAAATACAAAAAGTCCAAATATTGAAAGAAGTACAAACATCATAAAGTAATATAGGAAATATCTAAAACAGCTCTTTCGTGACATAAAATACATGAATAAGAAATGTTTTAATTCTCTAGAATTCTTTAGAAAAATCCAGCTTGGTACGCATGTATGCGAGGGAAACTTCATTATATATACATTACACATTTGCAAAGAATGCTTTTGAAGACAAAAATAACTAAATTGATTGTTTATAGAAATCATTATGTGCCTCCATAATACATAGTGTTGATGACATCCTTCTTGAGGTCGGTGAGATGAAGATTAGATCCTGGTCATCCTCCGGGGACAGCATTTCTCTCCTATACACTAGACATCTTCATCTTCTTACTTTTTCTTGAGGTCCCCCAAATGCATGGTTCTGCCGCCAAAGCACTGTAAACTACTACTGCCTAGCTTTGTTTGCTTCTCCACCGGGGGCGGGGAGGGGGGGGGGGTTGGAGACAAACATGTAATTCCAGAGAATGATCAACTTAAAATATAACTACAAAGTCTGTCTTCAGAGAAGTTCCTCTTACTTTTGGGGGGGTTAGTTGCATTTTAGTACCTTCAGCTAATAAATGATGGGCCCTCAATGTGGCAGTCATAGAGGAAGATGGCTGAAGTAAAATTCAAGCTTGGCAAGCATATGTTTGGTTGATTCAAATAATAATACCCAAGACACTATCCATAGAGATTGACACAGTTATGAATGCAGCAATTCAGAGTGCATGCTCTCAGTTGGGGGAGGGGGAATGAGGGTACAATTTAAAGAAACCCCATAGGTATCTTTGGTGGTTCAATACCTGCTTTGTATTGTATAAAATTGGGTTACTGGTTGAGGGGGTCAATCAATCAATCAATCAGGTCATTTGTAGAGCGCACTACTCACCCGTAGGGTCTCAAGGCGCTGGGAGGGGGGGGGGTGCCGCTACTGCTCGAACAGCCAGGTCTTGAGCTTCTTCCTGAAGGAGAGGTGGTCTTGGGTCAGGCGCAGATTGGTCGGAAGTGAGTTCCAGGTCTTGGCGGCCAGGTAGGAGAAGGATCTTCCTCCTGTTGTCGCTCTTCGGATGCGGGGGACGGCGGCGAGGGCGTGGTTGGTTGATCTGAGGAGGCGCTTGGGAGTGTAGAAGTTGATCCGGTTGTTGAGGTAGCTCGGGCCTTGGTCGTGTAGGGCTTTGTGTGCGTGGGTGAGGAGCCGGAAGGTGATTCTCTTGTTGACCGGGAGCCAGTGCAGATCTCTCAGGTGTCCGGAGATGTGGCTGCGTCGGGGGATGTCGAGGATGAGTCTCGCCGAGGCGTTCTGGATCCGCTGGAGTCTCTTCTGGAGTTTGGCGGTGGTTCCGGCGTAGAGGGCGTTGCCGTAGTCCAGTCGGCTGGTGACGAGGGCTTGGGTGACCGTCTTCCTCGTCTCGGTGGGGATCCACCGGAAGATCTTACGTAGCATGCGCAGGATGTTGAAGCATGACGAGGAGACGGCGTTGACTTGTCTGGTCATGGAGAGGGAGGAGTCCAGGATGAAGCCCAGGTTGCGTGCGTGGTCCGTCGGTTTGGGTGCGGTGCCCAGGGCGGGGGGCCACCAGGAGTCGTCCCAGGCGGAGGGCGTGGAGCCCAGGATGAGGACCTCCGTCTTGTCTGAGTTCAGTTTCAGGCGGCTGGTCGTCATCCATTCGGCTACGTCTCTCATCCCTTCGTGCAGGTTGGCTCTGGCGGTGTCGGGGTCGTTGGTCAGGGAGAGGATCAGCTGGGTGTCGTCAGCGTAGGAGATGATGTTGAGGTTGTGTTGGCGTGCGATGGTCGCGAGGGGGCTCATGTAGACGTTGAAGAGGGTGGGGCTCAGTGAGGATCCTTGAGGGACGCCGCAGATGACTTTGGTGGCCTCTGACTTGTACGGTGGTAGGCGGACTCTTTGTGTTCTTCCGTCGAGGAAGGAGGTGATCCATTCCAGTGCCTTCTCCTGGATTCCGATGTTGCTGAGGCGCTGTACTAGGGTGCGGTGGCAGACCGTGTCGAAAGCCGCGGAGAGGTCCAGGAGGATGAGGGCCGCTGTTTCTCCGTTGTCCATTAGGGTTCGAAGGTCGTCGGTGGCGGCGATGAGGGCGGTCTCGGTGCTGTGGTTCGCTCGGAAGCCGGACTGTGAGGGGTGAATCCCTAATCAAGCCACAGCTATAACCATTGTGAGGGTGAAGTCACAAGCAACCCCCAAACAAACCTGTGCTCAACCCTCTGATAGCTTAGCACAGAGCAGTCAGGCTTAACTTTAGAGGCAATGTTTAAAGTATTTGTGCAGCACTTCACCCAAAGATAGAGCAAAAACACAACACAAGAGAAATACCACACCACATTAGAGTAAGTGTTCATAAATGCAATAAGACCAAAACATCATAATTCCAATTGGTAGAAATGGAGATACACAAGTTTAAAGATTTCAATAATTATATAACGCCAAAAGCACAAATCGCCAACTGTGGAAACCTGGTCGTGCTAGACTGGGACAAAATCGATGAAGTATGGTCTGGCTACAGAGACCCACATAGTACAAAGAAATGTTGAGTCCGGCACAGCACAACATAGGCAATGCAAGGACCATGTGAGGAGAAGCGTCATCTACCGGCGGTTCCTGTACAATGCAATGTCCTTGTATGGAGATACATTGTGCAGCGGTGGTTCCAATGAGCTGGGATGGGTGATGTGGAGTCCTTGCAACGTGGAAGTACACACACGGCCGTTGTGATGTACACGTGGTAGATGATGGCTCTTTCCTCTTGTTAACTTGGCCTGTCCGGCCAACACTTAGCATCCCCTTCTCTCACTGTCTGGGAGCAATTAAAAAAGATCAACTGCAAGCTAAACTAAGTTATACGACCCAAGAACAGGCTGCAAAAAATAGCAACTTTCTAGAAGTGACAATTTCAGAATTGTGATTAGAAATCTTACTTTACCAATAAAGAGGGATTTTAATTAGAACTCTACAAACATCAAACTCGAAATTTCTACCTGCTTCTAATTGAAAGTTGCAGCTTGTTAAATGTTATAAGGAAACCCAATGTCATCTTATGAGAGAGGTAAACCTTGGAGTAGTGAAAAGCAAATTTAAGAGTTTTTCACTGCCAGGACATGTAAAATGTAAAAACACATGCCCAACTTTTTAAATACAATGGGCCTCATTTATGAGGCCGTGCGTCACTTTTACGCCGCCGGTGCGTCACTTTTTGGGACGCACCAGCACCGTAAAAATTGTGCCTTGTTGCACCATATTTACAAAGTGACGCATCTAGGTAGATGCGTCACTTTGTAAACCCCTGTGCTACATTATACCTACGCCAGGTATAATATATGCAGGGGGGGGCGTTCTGACGCAAGAAAGAGTCATAGAAGTGACGCAGTGACATCTATAAGATCTCACTGCGCCACTTCTAGGACACAAATGCGTCAATCTCTTACGCCTGCCTCACATCAGGCGTAAGACTGACACAGGTCCTTTCACCTGGGGCTTGCCCCAGGTGAAAGGATACATTGCTGGAGTTGCGTCACTTTTGTGACACACTCCAGCAATGCGTCACTTTTGCACCATACAGATACGTCAGAAAAACTGACGGATCTGTAACTCCTTGCACCATGATGCGTCATACTGTATTCATGACGCATCATTGGTGTCGCAAGGAGGGTGCAGTGAAAAGTGACGCATCGCTGTTTTCACGCAGCGATGCGTCACTTTTCATAAATGAGGCCCCATGCATCTTGCCCTTCGGCTGTTCAAGACCTACTCTTGGGATGACTGATATGTATTAAAAGTCTGGTAAAAAGATTTATTTTGCAAATGTGAGGACCTGGAATAATCCGAACCTGCGCAGTGCACAGCAGTGTCCCTAAGGCTTCTATTAATTCATCTTCTTTTTCGTTTCATACACCCAATAACATTTTTCGTTTCATACACCCAATAAAAAATTTTGAGCAAAAAATGGGTTTGAAAGTCAATTTCTATTTAATTTTTAATTTGTTACAAAAGAAACATGAATTGGTATCAAATAGCGAATGCAATGCATATATCCAAATCAATGTTACAACTTGATAAAGCTCAAGAAAGCATATAAAGAAAGCAATAACCCACTTTAAGGTATAGAACAAACAATGACCCAATGCATTTCGGGTTAAAGAACCCTTCTTCAGGGGTACATGTGACAAGGTTACATTAATGTTATACACTTGATGAGCAACTGATAGCTGCCTCCGTTTGGAACTTTCAAATACACCAGTTCATATGTATCATGAAGTGTGAGATAATGTACACAACGATCAATAAGAAGTAACGTCCCGTTCCAACTCCGTAGTTGTCCCAGCGAACACTACCTCACAAGTGTCCACGTGATCGATATAGCACACATTGACAAAAAGATTTATTTTGCCAGTTCAATATTGAGTTTAAAACTGCACACAAAGGCTGCAATGGCAGGGCTGAAGCATGTTTAAAGGGCTACTAAATTGGGTGGCAAAATAAGTGCTGCAGGCCCACTAGTAGTATTTAATATATAGGCCCTGGGTTAATGCAGTGCTACTTTCCTAGTGATATACACGTCTATTAAATAGGCCAATTGGGTGTAAGCTAATGTTAACATGTTGAAAGAAGAGAGCACAAAAACTCTAGAACTGGTTAACAGTGGTAAAGTGCACAGTTATATAAGCCAATAAAGTGGGTTCAGGAAACCGGAGGGTAAAGGCAAAAAGTTTGGGAATTACCCTGCAGATCGATCCAAGTCCAACTCATATGGATTAGTGATTCTGCAGACAAATGCTTATACCATCTAGCTGATGGGATATGCATTTTAGTCGAGGACTTACCAGATTTGTAGTAAGGAAGTGCAGGTAATTGGCCAATGCAACTGGTAAACCTCTGGCAACCAGGAGAGCCTACGGACTGGGAAACTGATGCATTGAGATCACACAGCAAGCAAGCTCGAAGAATATTCAGAGAGGAGGCACTAGAGAATGACACCAGCCAGATAAGTTCAAAGTATCACTGGTAGGTGAGAGAGTGGATGGAGGAGTGTGCAAGCCTAACAAGGTAGCCACTGTAGTGTGGGGGAACACATAATAGAAGGCAGAAAACGTCAAAGGTGAAAACCGGGAGCAATATGTGGGTGATAACGCCAAGTCTGAAAGCCATACAACTAAGCAGTTGCAGGGCAACTGACCACTTTTAGGGTAGTTCTGAATTTGGCCTGGAGGTTCCTGCCTTCTTCCAAGGCCAGCATCTGATTGGGTTTATTTTATACTAAACTTCACCTGGAAGGCTTGTCTGATACCTTTGTGCCCCAGCTACCACTGAACAATACTCCAGACTTTCCAATGTCACATCTCCCTACTCTTTCTCTGCCGCGCCTGTCTCCTGTCCTTGTTGATCTTCTGCCTCCAAATATCCCTGGCAGGTGAGCCTAAGGTGTGACAATCACAACAAGATAATGGATGGAGAGCTGACATTTTTCAAACATTTGTATTGTATTGTATTGTATGTATACTTGTAAAGCGCACTGTTACCTCGTTACGTGATGTCCTGGCGCTGTATACCGCTGGGGAACCCGTCCTGGCTTTCCCTGTGAGAGGGCACCCCAAGGTGAAGCCAGGCATCCCCGGCGTTGCTGGGGCCGTTGTGGAGATTAAGCAAGCTATTGCCCAGAGTTGCAGAGTGGGACCCATGGTTAGCGTAGGCACCTAAGCAAGAATTATCGAGTCCGCGGACATTGACCCAAGACCCTGCCGCGTCGGGATTTGAACCCTGGTCCCGGGCCGACCTCTGCTTCAGGGTCTGCCGCTTCTAACCAGTGAGACACACTTCTCCATTTCCCATTTCTTGTATCCATGTTTATTGGTAGTGCCCACACCACTTCTCGGAGTGCCCTGGGCGGTTGAGTCAATCTTAACATTCTCTTTTTAAATGCAATTATTATTGTCTTTCTGGGTTGAGATGGAATTCACTGCACTTTTTTTCCAGACCCCGAAGATAAAGGTAATTTTATTTTGATTCGGTAAGGGGGTTAAACCCTGTGTACCCCAGGTCAAGCCAGGAAGTCTCCTTTCAGACTCTTCCCCCACCTATCAGCACGTTAAATGTGCATGGCAGCTGTTCCCTCAGCAATGCGGGGTATGTGTTGCAGGGGCTGTATACACACATAAAAGACAATGAGGGGCTCATTAGAAAGCAGGCCCAGATTATCCTGCTGTGCACACTTTGTAACCTCCCACCGGTACTGACTCCTCCCCACCCAATACTTACTTTTTTTTCCAAACACCCCGTTCTATCCCTAACTTGGCATGTTCTATTGATCATGCGATTTCTGATTTATCTTTTTTGCAGTGTTCAGACTTTTCTCCTGGCAGTCTCCCAAGATGATCTAAAGGACGTTGAAGGGATACTTGGTCAGGTTTGCGCTATATAAAACTCCGTAAATGAAATAAATTAAATAAATAAATAAAATGGTTTAATTCAAAACATGTTTGCAGCATTCCACCATACCATTCGTCTTGGGATGATATAATTTTTGTCTGATGGAACACTTCTCATTAGACACCAATTGAGTCCCATTATCTGTCAGGATGACTCCAGGTAAGCCTTCCCGTCCAAACACCTCCCTGAGAAACAATATAACTTGTTTTGTGTTAATGCTTCTGGTAACTTTAACTTCTGGCCATCTGGAATACATGTTTATTAATATAAATACATAACTTTCGCACCTATTCCCTTGTATTGGGCCCAAAATATCAAATGCTAACTTTTGCCATGGCCCCCTAGGATGCTCCCTGATGACCATAGGTTGCACTCTGGGTTTATGACACTTTTCACTCAAGCAACAAGGTACACAATCTCTCACAAGACGTTCAACTTGTAAGTCTATACCAGGCCACCAATAGTTAAATCTGAGCCTTTCCTTCATTTTAGACATTCCTTGATGTCCTTGATAGGCTAATTCTAAAAGCTCCTGATGAAGAATAACAGGAGGAACCAACTTGGTTCCTCGAAAAATAAGACCTTCACATTCAGACAGTTCATCCTTCACATTCCAATACTGTGCACAATCTCACTTGACCTTGTTATCCCATCCATCCTTGAGCAATGAAGCCAGCTCAAGATATTCTTTGTCTGAAGCACACTCCTTACGCCATCTGCTTTCCTTCCTACCATTATTCACAATGCTACAAACCCATTCATTAAGTTTGTCTTCTTCAGGACCAGAGTCACATTCATTATGCGATACTAGCCTTGAAAGAGTATCAGCTATGCTATTCTTGGTTCCCGGCATATATTCAACTTCAAAATCAAATCCCTGAAGTGCTACCACCCACTTAGAAATTCTACCTGAAATTGCATCAGTCCCTTTTTTATTAAAAACCTTGTATAAAGGTTTGTGATCAGTCCGCCTAACACATTTCAAACCCCACAAGAGGTTCTTGAGTCTTTTTACGGACCAGTGTACAGCAAGGGCCTCGCTTTCAATGACTGAATACCGCAGTTCAGCCCCTCTAAGACTTTTTGAAAGAAATAGAATCACACTTTCAGCTTCACCATCTCTGTGCTGTAGTACTGCCCCCAGGCCTTTCATACTAGCATCTGTGATGAGAACTGACCTTTTTGAAGGGTCATAACTCTTCAACTTGGGACACCGTTTAAGCATTTCCTTAACTTCTTTAAATTCAGTTGCACAATTATCAGACCAGATTAAATCTACACCTTTGCACAGAAGCGTATGCTTGTTTACACACGTCTCCGCAAAGTTCTTCATGAAGTATCTGAAATACTCAGCCATCCCGAGAAATGTCATGAGTTTTTCTTTGTTAGTGGGAGTTGCTAAATTTTGTATGGTACCAACTAATTCACTTTTTGGTTCTACACCTTACCCTGAAATGGTGTGACCTAGATAATCAATTGAGGGTCTCTTGAACTTGAATTTGTCTAATTTCACAGTTCGATTGTTATTCTGAAATCTCTCTAGAACTTCTTGCTCATTCTTCCCATAAATGAGTACATCATCTTGGTATATTTTGACTCCTAACAGACCTTTCAAAACCCTTTCCAAAGCTCTTTGAAACACCAAAGCTGCTGACACTAAATCAAAAGGGTAATCTTATGAACCTGTAAGTGCCAAAAGGTGTAATGAAAGCAGTTAAATCTTTAGACTCATAATCCAACTTTATTTGATGGTATGCTGACTTTAGGTCAACGGTGGAAAAGACCTTGGCCCCTTGAAGAAGTATTAGCATGTATGAGATTTTAGAGAGGGGATATTTATCTACAAGGACCTGCTTATTAAGCTCTCTCAAATCAATGCATAAACGAAGACTTCCATTGGACTTTCTGGCGGCTACAACTGGCGCCAACCATTGGGTCCCTTCCACCTCCTCAATTATACCCTCATCCTTAAGTTTCTCTGGTTCACATTTAATTTCAACTCTCACAGAAATGTGTACACCACGTACTTTTCCAGCTGCAGGCATGGCTGCAGATACCAATCTTATTTTATGGAGGTAACCACGCAAACAACCTAACTCATCCCTGAAAAAAATAGGAAAATCTTCCTTAATAGATATAGTGAAACAATTTTCACAGTTCTGTGTGGAAACTTCATTCATCTGAAAATTTTCTTTCAAAATAATAGGAGGGTCAATAATCGGGTCCAACATCCCACCCAGGTCTCTCTGGTGGATCCAGCTTAGAATGCTATCACCTTTGTATGAGACATTAACTTTACCTAACAGTTTTATGGGTTCTCAACCGTAGGTGCTGGGTCTAATGTCTGCTTTCAATAACTTCACAGTATTCAAGAGATTACTCATGTCAAACTGTTTAGAAACAATGGGAATTTTAGCTCCTGAATCAAGAGTACTTCTGTAGTTTTACCTTCAACGATTATATCATCTAAAGGACCCTTATTTCGGTTGTTTGAAACTTGTGACACAATTTGCCCACAATCAAACTCTGAGCAACCATCACTGTCAATATTACTATCACTTGCTATGACAAAAACGTTTCCTTTTTTCTTAGTCTTACACACAGTAGTAAAGTGCCCAATTTTTTTTACAATTCGAGCAAGTAGCCTTTTACAATTCGCACAAGTAGCCTTAAGTGCTGGACACTTCTTATCAAATATACTTCATTCCACACCTGTAACACTTGGGTTGAAATGGACGGAAAGTTTTCATTTGAGGTTTCATATAGATTCCTTTCTTCATGCTTTTTCTTTCAAATTCCCTTTTACCAAATGAACGCTGTTTTCCTTCGTTTCACGTTATAATATCTACACATTTTAAAGAATGTTCAATCTGTTTGACAATGGTAATGACCTCATCCAATGAGGGTTCATCTTTCTGCCATAAGTCACTTCTTACTTACTCAACGTTACATCCCAACATAAATTGGTCTCTTATCCTCTCATCTAGTAGGGCCCTGAACTTACAAGAGGAGGCCAATTTTCTCAGAGCGGTGACATAGTTCTCCACTGTTTCTCCATCATTTTGTGTCCTGTGACCAAAATGGTACCGTTCAAGGATTGTGCTGACCGTGGGTAAGTAATGTTTGTCTAATTTTAGTATGCATATCTCGTATTCATTCAAGCTTTGATCATCCATTTCAGGCAAATGATCAAACACCCCTTGTCCTTCTGAACCGACACAATGTAGAAGAAAAGCAGTTCTTCTTTCTGCACTGAGATTTGTACCACACACTTTGGCATATCCTTCAAAAACTTTTTTCCATGTTTGCCACTTAATAGGTGGATCACCAGAAGAAGCTAGAAAGAAAGGTGGAGTTGCAATGTTTTGCATGGTTATACGCACTATTAAACACTTAGCAAAAGGATATTTCAAATGTGCTTCCCAGTACACAGCTTGCAAAATGTTGAGGGAGAAAAATGAACAATGACTGAATAGAAGAGAAAAGAAAAAAATATATATAAAAGTAAAAGAATGACTAAATATAGCCCAACCACTCAAATGGCAAATACATAAAAAAAATGCCTACAAGGTAAGTGATTAGTCAAATTTTAGCAATACATTTGAAGTAAACGCAACAATACATTTCAAGTACACACAAAATTTGGCAGTGTAGGCTTAGATTGCTGAATTGTAAATGGGAAAGTGCAGAGCATAAATAGTTGACTCATAGATCATTAATGAGTTTAAAAATATTGTTCCAGTTAAACAAGGATTACTTGAAACTGAAAGAGCTGTGTGCTTGAAAATACAACGGTGGAAGAGCTGAGCACTTGAAAGTATTGTGCCGGTTGTTGAGAATACAGCGCTGGAAGAGTTGAGCGCTTGAAAGTAATGTGCTGGTTGCAGCACGATGCGCTTCAGAGTACTTCAAAGACTTATTTTTGACGTGAGCAACACTTTCGGATGAAAACAATATGGCCGCTACACTACACACGCAACATGAAAGGCGTAGCGTAGCGTTATGATGAAGACAAAGAAAAGAACGTGGGAGTCGTCACCGCCGTATGCAGAAGATGTGGATGTCACAGCCGCTTGTTGCATGAAACACCCAACAAGCCTGTGTGAATTCTACAGAACGTGAGTCACCAGTAGGTTTGAGTTGAATTTATATGAAAACAAAGTTCAACGCATTGAATTGTTATAAAATAAAAACTCAAAGTCTGTGATCCTTACAGTAATAACACAGAGAAGAGCAGGGATATATATAAAAAAAACTCTCAGTGTGTTAAAATAAACGATCAGCCAAACCCTCATTCAATCGCAAGTGTAAGCACAAGATGAAGGTTTTATCCGCAGCAATGTAAGGATTAAATCAGATGTGAAGTAATGTATATAAATTGTGCATGCTTTTCTTTCTATGAGGAGCCTCAAATTTCCTTCTGTAGGGCACAGAGTTTTTGTATACAGTTAGTCAGTCTTCAATGTAAACCTCCCAACCCACATGCGACGTGGGTGAGGTGGAAAATGTCAGCTGATACAATGTTTAAAAATGCAAAAGAGCCCGCACCGAGACCTTCCAACCCACAGAAGGACACAGAGGGGTGAGGTGTGCGGCGGTTGCTCTTAGATTTGAGCTCACACCGAAACCTCCCAATCCAAATGTTACAGGGTGAGGTGTGTCGAGTGCTCATAAACAAATATGAAAGTAAGTGCCCAAACAGATGATGAAGAAAAACTTACATGAATTTTTAAGCCCTAAGAAGGATGGCTTCACCTTCAGGAGGAATAGAAGAAGTTGATGTTGAGACCAAAATTCCTCTACTACTGGAAACACAGGGGTTGACTCCACAGCTCGTCGCCAGTGTAAATATCAAATTTACAATAAAAAGTAGTTGTTCCAGAGTTGAATAACAGAAAGTTTATTGGAATAACAAAAGATCCCATCCATCCAGTAGGCTGCATCAGGTACAACTGACTGTCTTAACTCCCAGCCTCCTCACACCAGGTTCTATCACCATGGTGTTACTCAAACATATACATACCAAGTAAGGCTTACAATGACATGAGAGGTTACAATAAACTATGATGCAATACAACACATTCCTTGTGTGTTTTCTTCTGGGATAATCGTATGAGTATTTCAATGTTGTTTGTGTTTTGGTGACTCTTTGCCTCTATGCCTTTTTTGTCTCTGGCCATCTGTTCATGTTGCTCATATGTAAATGACTTGGATATTGCCAGTCAATTATAAAGTCGATGAGCATTATGAAGACATAGAGCCAGAGACAATCTTTACAGTGTTCTATTTATGTACAGAGGTGAGGAAACGTCATTCTTTTTAAACTGTCCACCCACTGAATATGAATTTTACTTGGTACGTTCCAAAATACAGCACCTTTGGGCTACCAAACAGCAATAATGTGTTTTTGTATTGTTTTTGATCAAAAAGCACTAATTAGTATTATGTAAAAAATGGACCAGCAGGGAAACACGGTCTCTGCATCATCCGGGGAGAGAGTTCTTTCAACTGATAGGGAATTGTACTTTCCCACTTCTATTCATACCATTACTGACCCTGCCCCTCCTCAATCTGCATATTGGCCTGCCAACCAAAATACTAAGAATGACACCTCCGCCTGGTTGGTCAAAGGGAGGTAATTGCGGCATATCTGCCTACAGAAAGGTTGCTAAGACCCCCCTGGGCCATTGGCTGCATCTGATTTGAACAGCACAGAAAAAGCCCAAATCCATGCTGCTAAAAAAAGCAGCCCACATTTACAGCAGCTGCCCCTCACTCCTTTCACTTCAAGACCATGAATGAATGCAGCAAAGATACACATCTGTTCACCAAGGCATGCACACTACCCTTACAAGTCATATGCGACACACACTTTTCCATCCATGGTGCCCCTGGAGTAATGTTGTAACCATCCTCGAGCAAAGTCTGTTATTAAGTTCTGTGGTTACACTACGTCGTATCATATTATATCTCTTTATTGATGTCATAACTACACTTTCACAATTGCTTTATTAACCTTCTTGCTTTCTCAAATATTGTTAGAAATACACCATTAGCCAACATATTTTTTTTAAGTTTTCCAGAACCCCCCTTATGATGGTCAGGCTTGTTCGCTACGTTGGTTTGCCACTGTACACTCATCATCAATCAATCAATCAATCATGCCATTTGTATAGCGCACTACTCACCCGGGAGGGTCTCAAGGCGCTTGGGGGGAGGGGTATGCTACTGCTCGAACAGCCAGGTCTTGAGTTGTTTCCTGAAGGCGAGATGGTCCTGGGTCAGCCGAAGGTGGATGGGGAGGGAGTTCCAAGTCTTGGCAGCCAGGTAAGAGAAGGATCTTCCTCCGGCGGTGGCTCTTCGGATGCGTGGTACGGCTGCGAGGGCGAGGCTGGTGGACCATAGCTGGCGGGTGGGCGTGTAGAAGGTCAGGCGGTCGTTGAGGTACTTGGGGCCCAGGTCGTGGAGAGACTTGTGTGCGTGGGTGAGGAGCCAGAACGTGATCCTCTTGTCGACGGGGAGCCAGTGCAGGTTCCTCAGGTGGCTGGAGTTGTGGCTGCGTCGGGGGACATCCAGGATGAGTCGGGCGGAGGCGTTCTGGATGCGCTGGAGTCTTTTCTGTAGCTTGGCTGTGGTTCCGGTTCATGAACCTTTATGCCTCACCACTTTCAAATGTCACCAGGATCCACTGGTCAGATGTATTGTGTTTTCCTATCACCTTAATTTAAAATTCTCTGCTCCAAAGAAGGAGAACTGCCCCAAAAAGCATATCCCCTCAGGTGATGAATGGAAATGATTAGATCCAAGTTCTGTGTGGAGATTTCTGTCTTAAATTAGCGAATACCATCAAGAAGTGGAGTTTCACCTTGGACTACGTGTAAATCTATGGGTGCAGAGAACTCCATATGTAGATTTTCCTTTATTAATCTGGACCTTCCTGTTCAGGATATAAGAGAGTGTGGGATGTTTCCAAATGTATCTTTGATTTTCTGGGACTTTTTTCCTTGGGTGCTATGGGTCTCACAAATTGAGCAATCTAAAAAAAAGAAAGAACATCTTTCATTAACTGTATTTTTGGTTTATCTATTAAATCCAATTTGCATTTGTAAAACACACTGTGAATATTACAGTAGTTAATCTATTTAAATAAAACATAAAATGTCCAATCAAGCGATTAACAGTAGTATTTGTAGAGCTGTTAAGAATGCCAATTGGTTATTGAGAGAAATTGGGCTGTTGGTTGAGAGGGTTGAAACCCTACTCAAGCAACAGTCACAATCCTTGTCAGGGTGAACTACATTAACCTGTGCATAATTCTCTGGTTGCTTGGCACAAAAGCAGTCAGGCTTAACTTAAAGACAATATGTAAATAATGTATGCAGTACTCAAACAGCAATAAAGGGGAAACAAAATACAAGAAAAATCCCACACTAATCTAGTAGACATAAATTATTTGATACCAAAAAAAAAATCCAATCACAAAACCGAACATTTTCAATTTTAACATATTAAGGCACGTATATCATCTAAAAGCACAAAGAGCCACTCACAGTTATCTGGTCCTGCTAGACAAGGTGAAAGTCATAAGTTCACAGCGACTGCGATTGAGCGGGGGCTGGATACATGTACCAGGATAGTCCAGCTGAATTGCTATCTTCTAAATTCCAGTGTGCAGAGTCCAGTTCACAGTGGAGAAGGCCGCAAAGTGGAGGGTGAGCATCGCGGAAGATCATTGCTGAAGCTGAAGTGTGAAGAGCTGGCTGGCCTTCACACTGTAGTGAGAAGATTTTGTCAGGCGGCACGGAGGGCAATTAATGGAGCTTCACAATAGGGGTCACCGTGCGACGTCAATGATGTAGTGTGAAATGCATTGCGGGTCATCCCTGTTGGTAGCTGTAGCACGAAGAGTCATATTCAATGGAGCTTCGCATTGGCGGTCGGCGTGAGCAGCAGGATCTTGACCTGAATGGCAGCAATTAATTTTCAGCTGAAAGTAAAATATTTATATTTATTTTTACATACTAAGCATACTAAAAAGAAACATATAGAATTCATATAAATGTATTTATTTTTAAATAATAAAGTTACATTTATTTTTAAACTAAAAAGTTATTCACATAATTTCTAATAAAAAATATTTTTATTTACATAAAATAAATGTGCATAGATTTTAAAAGGTTAAAATAACAATATTTATTTTCACATTACTTCCGATGGAGTATCATTTGAGTCTCTGACCCCATTATTTTCTGTGGGGAGGTGTTGCAGTACCAGTGTTTATTTATTTTTTATTTATTTATTAATTTTCTAAAGCGCGACAGCTACCCAACAAAGGGTTTCCCGGCGCTGAGAGACACTAAATTGCAGAGCAGGATGTTAAACTCTGAGAGGGAGGCTAGAACAATTTACTGGTTAAAAAGCCACGTTTTGGTTGCTTTGCGAAAGTGGTCATAGCGAGTTTCCAGACGTAAGTTCAGTGGGAGAGTGTTCCATAGCTTGGGGCCCAGCAGTGAGAAAGACCTTCCTCCGATCGTAGCTCTGCGCACTTTCGGTACGCAAAAGAGGCCTTGAGATGCCGACCTGAGACAGCGGGCCGGCATATAAGCCTGCACAAGGGATTGTAGATATCTGGGGGCATTACCCCATTTGATTTTGTGCATGAGGCACAGAGTCTTAAATTTCACGCGGTTTTCGATTTTTAACCAATGGAGCGCCTTGATGTGTCCAGATATTCTCTCCCTTCTGGGGCACTTGCAGAGTAATCTGGCCGCGGCATTTTGGACAAGTTGGAGACGTCTCTTGACTGCTTGTGTTGATCCCAGGTATAGGACGTTCCCGTAGTCTAATCGGGAGGTGATCAGAGCATTAACTACTGACTTCTGCGTGTCTTCTGGCAACATCCAGATGATTTTCCTAAGCCATCTCAGTATGGTGAAACAGATGGCTGCGACATTGTTGACTTGTGGCTCCATGGTTAATTTATTGTCGATGATGATACCCAGATTACGTACTTGGTTAGACGGAGTAGGGAGAAGGCCCATTTCAGAGGGCCAGTGCCTAGGGTTCCACAAGTAGTGATCTGGACCCACTACTAGGACCTCCCTCTTGTTGGCATTTAACTTGAGTAGGTTGTTACTCATCCAAGTTGCAATCTTTCTGAGGCCATTTTGAAGGCAAGAGGGAGCGTCCTGTTCACCCTTTGAAAGGGAGAAAATAATCTGGGAATCGTCTGCGTATGTATACATATTTAGACCTGTATCTTCCGCAATCTGGGCAAGAGGGGTTACGTACAGATTAAAAAGTAGGGGACTCACGACTGATCCCTGGGGAACCCCATAGGGGGAATGATGGATTTTTGAAGTCGAGGTATTGGAGGCAATCTGAAAAGTCCTAAGAGTAAGGAATGATGCAATCCATGTATGACCATGTATCATGCTGTACCCACTCAAGGTCTGACCTGGAGTACATTTACCATGGTCTTGGTTCCATATTGGCAGTCATAACTTTAGTAGTTCAGTTTGTGAAATGACTTGCATGTTCCTCCCTAGGTCTCCTTTAACAGCCCCTACCCCGTCCCTGCCACATTTACTACAAAATTGTAGTATAACTGCTCAAAGATCTCTGCAGTTGGAGAGGCAGTTTTAGAGACAGAAGACACATACGTGAGTGTATAGCATTTTGTAGTATGTGAGTAGTGCTACTGTAGCACTATGAAATGCAGTTTGTGAATAGCACCTTGCAAAAACAATTTACAATTGAAGACATCGTAACATTATTAAAAAGGATTATCCAATGGAGGCCTAGGATAAGATGCCAAACCCAGAATACCCCATTGGTATAACACTTCTTCATCAAACAACAAAGAAAGGTCCAATTCCAAAAGGATGTCTTGAAGCATATTACCATATCCCCAAGAAAAGAAGTGGCATGGAACCCATTTTACTTAAATAGGAAGCCACTATGATTAGGAATAGAGGGTAATGGAGAATAAGTTATCTGAAATAAATCACATTTTGTAATATTCCCATTTTACCCTTATAAAGACTCAAAAGAAGAATCAGTTTTTCCAACCACTAGTCATTGGAATCCATACTTATGACTGTCATATTTAGGAGATCTGAATGAATTGTTTTAGGACTGACTTACAAAAGGTTTTTGATGGAAATGACAGCAGCAGAATACCTAGCAGTAACAATCAGTCCTCCTGAATTTTATCAGAAGTAAGCCATTCAGTCATGTGTTGTACATAACTGCAACAAACGTTTATCAAATTTGGTTCTCAAACCATGAACTGTCTCTTTTGAATACTAGTCAGAACAAATTAATCAGATGTATTGGTAGGACCACAGTTCCTATGAGGTCAGAAGGGAAGCCGGTATGCAGCTAGGTGTTGTATTTCCCAAATCTAAGAGCTGCATTTCTCTGGCCATAAGTTTAGATCTGGCATGAAGGCACACTAAAAAATTGTCAGAACTATATTTGCCATGACGACGAGTTTTGTTGCACCCACAGATTGATGACACATGGCTCTAACATATGGGTTAGAAAGCTTAGTACTTGGTTGAAGATAAATAGCTGACTCACGTGAAGCAATGGAAGTCTCAGGCCAGTGTTGATCTGTGGCACACATTAGAAGACACCCACAGGAACAATGGGGAATTGAGTGCCTGACCATAGCACGGTGAGACAGTTCACTGAATCAGGCATATATGGCCCATATACATTCATTAATCGACCAAGTGGCTCTATAGTTTCACAATCCCCAGCAAAACCAGGTCCACTCCAAGGGCGTAAATACCAATGATAAATAATTTTGTTCCAAACAATCCAGACAGTGTTTAAAATATGAGCTCTTGACTCACCAGGGTGCCTCCTTGAGGTGCAGTGTAACGGATGCTTTGCCACGATTCCTAAAAATATTTTCTGTTAAGACCTAGCTTCCTTTTGTTTCTTTCCATAGTGATCTACCATTGTGCATTGGAAACTGGCATGAATTATGTTGTGCTTGATTACACTCTCACCTATGCAAGGTCTGACATTCGAAGGTACTCATTTAGGGCCTCATTTATGAGGCCGTGCGTCACTTTTAGGCCACCGGTGCGTCACTTTTTGTGACGCACCAGCAGCGTACAAAATGTGCCTTGTTGCACCATATTTACAAAGTGACGCATCTAGGTCGATGCGTCACTTTGTAAACCCCTGCGCTACATTATACCTACGCCAGGTATAATGTATGCAGGGGTGGCGATCTGACGCAAGAAAGGGTCATAGAAGTGATGCAGTAAAATCTATAAGATTTCACGGCGCCACTTCTAGGACACAAATGCGTCAATTTCTTAGGCCTGCCTGACATTAGGCGTAAGACTGACACAGGCCCTTTCACATGGGGCTTGCCCCATGTGAAAGGACACATCACTTTTGTGGCACATTCCAGCAATGCGACACTTTTACGCCATACAGATACGTCAGAAATACTGACGTATCAGTAACTCCTTGCACCATGATGCGTCATACTGTAAATATGACGCATCATTGGTGTCGCAAGGAGGGCGCAGTGAAAAGTGACGCATCGCTGTTTTCACGCAGTGATGCATCACTTTTCATAAATGAGGCCCTTAGTGTTCTGATAAAGAAAAACAATTTTGGCCTTAAAGAATTTTGGCCTCTGTGATTGTGTCCCAACTTAGAGGTTGAAACGTGTTGGCACAATGTACATGAGCATTAGCATCAAATATCATGAGCAATTGACTCACAATAGGCAACATAAAAGGACTTCAACACTATTTGTTGATATCCTCCCTTGTCAGGGTCCACATTGATTGCTTAGAAGATAGTCTGTTAAGAGAAGAACATTTGTTTTGATCTGGGCGCTGTCTGACATTTTTGTATGTTTTTGTCAGTAAATATTGCTAGAGCTTCACTACATTTATACACCGTAGGGATATTTATGTATGCTATTTATAAAAGTCAGTTTGAAATGTTTAATCGTATTGCTGTTTGTATGTTCATTCTCAATACACATGAATGTGCTGATACAAGAGTACACATAGGAATCATAGTGAAAAATAATTATATGCAACACATTAAATAAAGTTTGTGTATTAAGTAGAGTAATTTAAGTTGAATAATGATCATTGAGGGGTTCTTTTTGCATGAATAATTTACATGGTCCCTCTCTCATTGGCCTCAA
Organism: Lissotriton helveticus; assembly: GCF_964261635.1. NCBI lineage: Eukaryota > Metazoa > Chordata > Amphibia > Caudata > Salamandridae > Lissotriton > Lissotriton helveticus. The sequence continues at coordinate 400,554,375 of NC_136069.1, read as the reverse complement.
CAGGGCTCCCCCCTCCCTTTGATCTGCACACATTCCCACCAGTGAAATGTAAATGTAAGATTCCCAATCCGACGATGAGCTCTGCCAGTCATGAGATATTGGAAAAGCTATGAGGCCACCACAATTGTGCAATAATACATGACATCCATACATTTGTAAAATCCAGGAATACAAGCCATACATGTAAGATCTACATGCCTATTACACCTCAGTAATTGCAGAGTTTTCTCTTGGTCAAGTTCATGTTACTAGAATATAGTGCTTTGTACATACTGCCATGTCCATGTTTTGGGGATAGCCATAATTAAATCAGATCAGGCCTTTTTCTAAGCAAACAAAATAACACTTTTTGCATGTTTTAGTCCTTTATTTTCTGGGCCCCTAAGCTGCGAGCATTATGAGGAGGAGAAAAGGTGGAAGGGTATCAGATGAACCCAGATTTCCTTGATTTCATTTTCCTTTACTCCTGTATGCGATATAGAACTATGTGTCAGAGAATGAATGTAAGATTCTTTAATATTTCTCTTTGAATTCCAGGCTTCTTGCTGTGGGGCCTATATATCTGGTGGCGCTGTTCAATTTGTAAAATAACAAGTGCCATGCCCAAAGTTTTGCTCACTTGCCCATGTGCAGTGCTATCGAATGTTCGGTTGGTAAATACCTAGGCAACGTGCTCTTGATTCCAACTCATGCATTTTCATCAACAGACACTTTCTACCATTTTATCTTACTCTTCTGTCCTTTTTCATCCTCACGTTCCTTCTCTGTCATTGTTTTTCCGAGTTTCTCTTCCTGCCTCTTTACTCATTTTGTGCGTTTCTCTCTTTTGTTCTGGGTCATGTGGTTCCCACTTCACAAATAGTGAGCACCCATTGGACAGTGAGTGCATGTTGTGGATCAGCAACACCTTCATGACTTGAAATGCTAGCCTTTAGGAATTCTTTGTGGTTTGTCACAGATGTTAGTCCCCCCCCTGTGCTTGTCCCGCGGCCTAAAGCTGATGATTGTGTTGATGAGCCAAGATCAAGAGTAACCCTGTCTGCCCTCTGAGTATGGGGATCAGAGGGGGTCAGTCCAGAATTTCTGCCAAATGCAGCCTACGAAGAATACGCTGAAAGGCTTGATGGGTTATCTAACTCTGGGTAAAGCAGTGAGATCCAAGAAGAGTTGTGTAAAGCCTGGGGAAAACAAATTCACACGGAATGCCTCATTATGCCTCTAACAAAATCAGACTTATTAGGTAGCTTGGCTTCTTTTGAGAAGAAACTACAAAATGGCGCAACCATATTTTGTCTAAAAGCATCCATGTCCTGAAAACAGGCCTAGCTGCTAAAATGTGGGTAATATGCGAATATTCAGACACTGTGTCCATAAAATCTCTGCAACAGGAAAGCACTTTTTGCATGTTTTATTACTTGATTTCCTGCGCCCCTAAGCTGTGAGCATTATGATTTAGAGAAAATGTGGAAGGGTATGAGATAAACAATCAAAGGCCACAGGATGTACTAGCAAAATTTCACTACTATTCATAAAAAGAAGTGGTTCTTAGAGGAGATAGAGGCAGAGAAAGTGGAAACTTCCAGGAGTTCTCATTTAAGCGAGTTCAAGCTGTGTCAGTGGCGACCATACCGAGGCGACATCAGCTCAAGTAGGGTACAGACAAACTCAAAGGACTGTAAAATTGAATATAAGTGGGTTTTTCCTCTCATAGTCATATTTAAGAAAGAGGACACAACGCAGCACTTATCCGACTTTGGAGCAGCACTGCATTGCCTGCCCATGACACTTCCCAAAGGCTACAGCACTAATGCACACAATGATCATCAAAAGATAGTCTAGAAGTGACAATCCAGGCACGCCAAGTTCATTGGAAAAACCCAGATGAACAGAGACGGAAAGAATCCAGAAAAAGGGCTAGGAGTGCAACTTCTGACTGACATGCCCCTCACTGGGAGATGAATATTATTTCTACTGAATTCTTCTACGAATTGGTGAGATTACAAGATCTTGACTTGTGATAATTCTGCCTACCATGTTATTCAGCATTCCCTGAAATCTTTGAAGATGGTTCCCACTTTTCCTTATATGGTTTTTGTTACAAAGCCAATCAACCGGCAGAAGAAGGACTGACTCCAGATGGGTTCAGGTAAGCTTTATCCACCGTCTCCACTGCTCCACTCCTGTCACAGCCTAGGTGCCTCACAAGCATAACTGAACATTCTAAGGTAGCCTTCAGAACCCACAGTGGGAACGTTGCACTTTACATAGGAAGGGAAGCGGGAGGAAGGAACCAGGTGGAAAGAATAAAATTACAACAAATCTTCCCCCTTAGGGAAACCAACGGGAGGAGGGAAGGCCAGAGGGGAAAGAGAGCAACATGAGGATGGCCAAAGTAAAGTAGACAGTTGAGGGAAACTATTCAGGATTTGGCATATACAATCTATATATGCTGTTTTTGGCCCCTGGTGATATCTAGGAGTGCCGACACGGGTAAAAACCGTGAGTTTTTCACTTTTTCACATACATATCTCCACGGAGAGGACACGCCTTAGTGAGTGTGAACCGCCGGGGGATTAATTTGGTGCTGAGCAAAATTGAGCATAAAACAGCTGAAACATGTCGACCTATTTTTTACTAGGACTCTGGTTCAAATTAAAACCACGACAAGTCCTCATCACTTGTTTTTAATGAGACCAGCTGACCATTTATTAAAGTGATTTATGGTACAGCTGTAATCTTTTTAATTTTGCACTCACCACACTTGAGCACCACATCTTCAAAAATCCAGTTCCGCTGTAAATCAGGCGTTGTAGCACACTGGGGGGACGTTCGATCTCCCCAGTGGGAACCCTATGATGAAGCATGTCACCACTATGGTGAGTGAGGATTCTTCTTACAAACAATAGAGTTTTTTCCGTTTGACCTTTTTTCACGTATTACACTGACCACTTTTGGTAGTTTCTAGGTTGTTTGTAGTATCCTGATAATATTACAGCACTTTTTAGTCACTCTTATGTTGTTGTTATATATTTAATAGGGGTAGAAGAGTGTCTTGCCGACCCTGACTCTCCTGCTGTTTTGATATAAACTCTTCAGGAGTCCATAACATAGGGCCATATGTAGGTAAAAGTAAAATTCCGATTTCTTAATACCGAATTTTACCGATTCGGTATTAAGAATTCAGAATCTCTGATGTAGGTAAAAATGTGGTATTTTTTACCGAATCAGTAAAAATCGGAATAAACATTACCGATTCCTCAATACCGATCGGTATTACCGAATTTGTATTACCGAATCAGTAAATACCAAATCAGTAATTCAAATCACCAGGAATTGAGGAATCAGCCAACCGTGTGCATCCACCCCTCCTCCCAACCAGGAAGTGGCCACACCCAAGCAGGTGCACTGAATCAGAACCTTCTGGAGAGGCTGGGAGTGCAGAGAAGAACACAGGAGCAACTGGGAGAACTTTTCCTGTAAAACCTGCACAATTGCTAACAAGGAGACAGACAAAGAAGGTGCTGAAAGGAAGAGAAAGCTAAAATTCAGCGAAAGGGAGCTTCAGATCCTGATTGAGGAGGTGGTCAAACAACATACAAAGCTATTTGGGAAAACAGTCCTTGCAAGTGCCAGAATCAGAGAAAAGTAAAATCTGTCTGGGAATACAGGCACAAGTGAATGCCATTGGAGTGACCCCCCGGGAAATAGAAGTACTAAAAAAAAAGTTGGTAGGATGTCAGGAGCCTCACAAAAAAGAAAATGCGGAGAGGAAAAAACAAGCCAACCAGACAGGAGGAGGAAGAAACAGCAGAAATATAAAGAGTCCCAGTCACAAAAAAAGAAGCTAATATTCTCAAGCTAAACGCAAATATAGGAATTAAGATGAAGATGCTAGTGCCACAATATTAGATACCCCACTGTGAATACAACATATTACAGAAAAAGAAACAACAACAAATGTTTAACTGTCATATTAAAATGTCTTCTTCATTTTATTCAGTACAATACACACATTTTCATATATCCCAAATGATCGGACACAATAAATAAAATCACATGATAAAATCACATTTCTTGTGAAGTTACAAAATTCAAGAAGTAGTTGTCGACGCAGCGTTTCGGTTTTAGGAATAAAAACACCTTCCTCAGAACAAATTCTCAAACTGAAATTATTCAAGAGGTACCAGAGACGGATCTTGATTTAGGTTTCAGATACTTAATTCATCAGGACCCAACTGGAAATATATGGGTACTGCTTCTCACGTCTAGTTCGTTATCCTTAGAACGTGACTGTAAGGTTTCCTTACTGTACAGTGGAGCCACCGATATTTTATAAGAGGTTCAAAGTTGACTCATATTAAAATCAGATAAAAAAGTCTATAGTCGCAGCCGCAATTTGGACTCTGTTTATATGAACGGCAATTAGTGTACAGGGGTTGTCCTCTCGTATTCTTACAAGGAAATGTATTCAATCATTAAAAAGGAATCTGGGCTCCCCGCTAAATCTGTCATCAACCGTGTCTCGTGGTCTTTAAAAAAAAAAAAAAGGGAAGGAAGAAGCAGGGCACCTGCACTGACTGCACTTGAACAGCTGGTGGAGTCCACCATAGAGCCTGAAAGCGTCTGTGGAATCTGGGATGCAGACAGCTCAGCCAGAGCTGTCAACAAACAAGGTAAGAAGCATGCACACCAATCTGCGCCCCTCATTCCCTATGCCTATGAGGCTGTGTGAATCCCACTCCTGTACAGGTTTTACTAAACACCAACAATGCATTTTGGGAGATGTAGTCAGTGTAACACATATCATGACAGTCATCCCACTGAACACCAAGGCATGTGACACACATCAGTGATAAGCAAGCAGAGGACAGAAAGAAAGTGTGCGAGAAATGAAAATGTATTATTGCTACGTAGTGCTGCCAGACTAGTGAGGTAATGTACAATTTGTGTCCACAGGCGAGACATCGCACAGGTCTGCACAAGACAAAGCACGAAGGGCACCCCGGAAGGAGAGATCGGAGGAGGCCAGTGCAAGTGCAGGGCACACCACACCACCACCACCGGAATCACCACCACTGCCAGCATCACTACCACTGCCAGCATCACCACCGCTGCCGGCATCACCAGCAGCAACACCACCTGCAGTGACAAGACCCAGGAGGCATGTCCAAGAGATGGAGTTGTCCTTGGTAGACACCAGGGGTGGAGAAATCTCGACTGTGCTAGTGAATGGCAGTAATGCAGGATCGCAGTCCACCACAGAGAGAACACACATAGGTGCCAGACACCACAGGGCTAGGGAACCCAGTCCACCTTTGCAGGGTGAGGAGCATGGTGTGTTTGCAGGGCTGAAGGCAAACATGGTAAAGGTTCAGCGCCTGCAAGGGGAGGCAATACAATCTGTACAGTGGCAAATGAGACACCTGAATACAAACATGCAGAACAATGAGAAGGGCATCAGCACTATGACCTCCACTCTGGCTGAGGGCATGAAGGAGATGGCTGATGGCATGAGGGAAAAGTCCCAGTCAGTGATGCTGCTGTGCAGCAAACTTGATGAGGACAGGATGGCACGGCGCAGGGAGAGGCAGAAGATGGAAACCCATACAAATACGGTGAACCGCCTGTCAACTGCCACTTCTCTGCTCTGCAGGCGCTCTGTGGCCATGCAGGAAGGAGTGGCACACTGCAGCCGTGATATTTCTAGGGGGCTTGTCAAAGTCACAACTGCACTTGAAGTGCTCCTAACAACTCAGGCTGCCAATACTGGTGCAGGTGATGTGGGGGACAGTGAAGAGATGACCATTTGTAGCAGCATAACTACCCCTGCAACTAAGACTAAGAGGAGCAGCAGACATCATGGGGCTGGCACTGGATCCATTGCCAGTGAAGACAGTCTGCTAAAGGACTCCAACAGTGTTTCGCGTGGCCACAGGCGTTAATGCAGGTCACACTTTGTGTACTTAACTGGGTGACTTAACCCATGACATCCTCGTAGGGTTGTCACAAATAGGACTGGCAAGATGAGCCATTTGTGTAGCGGCGTAGTGCCAAAATATTAAAGTACCTCATTCAAATGCAACAACTGGCTGTGTCTCCTTACTCACTCAAAAATAGTTGCGTGTCTGCCCGTCTTTGTCTCCCATCTGATGCTGGCGCCACTCCTGCTGAGTTGGGCTCTGGCACAGCAAATTTATCATCATCATCCTCAGAGTCCATTAATTCAACTTCTGTACCTTTCTTAGTGGCAAGGTTGTGCAGCATAGCACAAGTGCAATGATTTTGCAGCAGATGATGGGTGTGTACTGACGTGCGCCTTTGCTTTTGTGGAGGCAGCGGAACCTGCTTTTCAATAGTCCAAACGTGCGCTCCACAACTTTGTGTGTTGATTTGTGTGCTACATTGTATCGTCTCTCACTTGGTGTTGATGGGTTTAGGTGAGGAGTGAGGATGAATGACCGCACAGCATAAGGGCTATCACCTAGGTGAGAAAGAGAGTGCCATTAATTACAAACACCAACACATTCATCTGCAGTATCCATCAGGATGTGTCACAGTGATTTACCTACCAGATATCCTTCCCCAAATTCTCCCGCAGCCAGGCGTGTGTAGATCCCACTGTTCTGGAAAATGTATGAGTCGTGGATGCTCCCTGGAAATATGGCCACAATGTAGGTGATTATGTTGGCTTCATCGCGGATTACCTGCACATTTATGGAGTGGGTGGATTTTCTGTTTCTGTAGATATACTCAGTGGCTGCAGGTGGGAAGATTGGAATGTGTGTCCCATCAATTCACCCTATGACATGCGGGAACTGTGCCATTTGGTAAAAGTCTGTCTTGGTTTTCAGCAGTTCCGCCTGTGTGTTTGGGAAGCTTATGTAGTGACACATTCTCTGCATCATGGCATCCAGGAACTTCTTGAAGAAACGGGACAGGCAACTCTGTGACACCCCACCTACCGCACAGCTATCACCCCCTGGTAACTGGCAGATGCAAGTAGGTTTAGGCTACAGAGCACGTGTGGTGGTATGGCGTGCGCCCTTGGTGTTGGATGCTCCAGGAGTGGGTGCAGGTCCTTTATCAGGTCCAGGATGGTGTTGGGGTATAGCCTGTACCTTTCATGGATCTCAGCCTCAGTCAGTTGGAATAGTGTGATGGGCTGTCCGTAAACGCGCTCCTCTTGTCTCCAGATCCTCACTCCTACTGCCTGTAGCCGTAGCCACCTTGCAATTACATAGAAGGCCGCCATAGTGATCACACTGTTGCATTTTGGGACTGCTTATATACACTGCACCTGATTACCACCTGCTTTCAGTCAGTGTTAATTACCGACTCCTAAATACCACATTACCGAATTTTCCTACATCTCTTTTCTCGTTTTTACCGTTTCTTATTTACCAATGCGGTATTTGGGTGTTCTGTAATTCTGATTCGGTAAATTAGAAATGGGTAATAAGGAATCAGTAATTACCGATTCCTTATTACCGATTCCTTCCCTACATCACGCATGCCTATATACTGGTCGGTAACAGTGACATTTACCGATTTTCACTGTTATTGACCGGTATTTGGGCCACCTACTTATGGCCCATAGTCTTTATGCCAGACCGGCATTTTGGATTCTTGGTGAGTCATGATCTCTCTGCTACGATGTCTAGACTTGCTTCCACTTGAAGATCTCGCTTGGGCCTGTAATTAATGAGGGTCATGGCATACCAATCTGTCCATGCTCCACCATTGTCCATTATCCATAATGGCTACATTTAGATTTGTTGCAGCAATGCGCATTCGTTGGGAGGATATGGACATTGGCCCTTCCCGGCCGATAGGCCTCTTTACATTCACCCAGTCCCCTACATTCCATAGTTGACTTTTAGTGCCATGTTTGACATTGTATTGGCTTTCATACTTGGCTTGCTGGAGTGCAATTTTGTCTCTGGCCAGGTTTGGGTCGTGAGTAACTCTATCCCCTCCACGCAACCAACCCGGAAACATTTTGGTACAGGGTATTGTTCCCTTGAGGGCAGTGAAGGGTGAGACTCCTGTTACAGAGCTGGGAGTGGTATGGTAAGCCCGCCCATGCTAACTGGATGCATTCCTTAACCATGCGGTTGATTCTCTCCACCAGCTCATTGGCCCTGGGGCAGTATAAGGAAGTCTTAAAGTGCAAACATTAAGATGAGCCATTTTTGTAACCACCCAGTGAGAATTGTAATCTACCATGACTAGTGGGTAGTGTTTGGTCACCACTGCCTTGTTGATGGGACCAATGATTTCTAGGGCTACTTTCTCCCAAGGTTTTTCGGGGTCCTGTACAGCTGATATGGGTGTACAACGGGCAATCTTGGTTTTGTCCCTGTTGACACATATTGTGCAGTCTTCCACCTTGGCCTCAATCATGCTGTCCATACCCGGGAACCAAAAGCGCTCCCTCACCCGTGACCCGTGACTTGGTGAGGCTCCTACCCAAGTGGCCTTCATGGGTTATATTGATAGCTAGGTCTCTAAACTTTGCAGGGGGTATGATTTTTTTCATTCCTGAGTATCAGGTTATTGCTGGTATTTATCTTGCGTCACACTTCCCAAAATGCTTTCGTCTTATCTTCAATCTCGCTCCTGCTGTTAGGCCATCACCGAAGAGCATATGCTTTGACTTTGGCCAGAGTGCCATCCTCTGCGATAGCTCTGTTCCATTCTTCACCAGGAGGTTGATGGCTGAGATTGGGTACTCATATGTTTTGAATTCTTCCATTTCCTCTATGTGAGATCTGGAGAGGAAATCTGCAGCCTTATTTTGGTTCCCTGGGACATATTTCAGTTTGTAGCAAAAACTCTCTAGACCCAACAACCATCTGGCTATTTTAGGCATGCTGTTGTAGGAACCTTTAGTTTAAAACATGTGAATGAGGGTTTATGGTCTGTTCTGATGTCAAATTGGATACCCCACAGGTAAAATTGTAAGTGTTTGACTGCCCAAAAGCATGCAAGGGCTTCTCTCCCTCCCACTGAGTAGTTGACTTCTGCTTTGTTTAGGGCACGAGATGCAAAGGCCACTATATGCTCCTCACCCTCAATTATATTTTGACATGAACTCTGCAAGTCCTAAGAAGGACTTAAACTCCTCTTTGCTTTTTGGGGTGACTGCCTCTTGAACAGTCTTGAACAGGAACATTTTTGGCTTGAATCCATCCTTTCAAATGGAATGACCCAGGTATTCTACTGTGCTCACCCCGATTTTGCATTTTTTTCTACGTAGGGTGAGTCCTGCATCTCTGAGTTGCACATGACCTGTCTTAGGTGCATGTCATGTTCTTCCTCCGTGGCCCCATAGATTAAAACATCATCCTGGAAGCAGAGGGTATTAGGGATTCCCTCCAGGATGCTTTGCATGATTTTTTGGAATACAGCTGTTGCGGACGCCAGGCCGAACAGCAATCTGCAAAACATGAAGGATCCCATAATGCATTAAATAAGGTAAGTAACTTTTTCTTTAGTGAGGAACAGATTCTTATTGTATATTGAGCTTATTTTTGGCCTAAAGTGTTACTGAACCAATGTTGTATAGGCTAGGGCTTATAAAGTAAAAAGCAAGAGGCAACTTTTTATTTCTAATGTGATTTAGTACGTGAAAGACTGGGACATCAACCACCTGGATTCGGAATGCAGATCAACTTGGTGGTACTCACAGGATAGATCCAGAACCAAGAAACATACTGCATTGTGTATGGTGCTCAACATTTCGTGGATCCTCGTCGATCCAGATGTTACGGCTGAGGTCAGGCAGTTCCACACACAATCTGATCCCTTTACCCTGGCCTTTCTTGGTGATCACAATGGGCGCCAACCAGTTAGAACTCTGAACCGGTTGAATAATCCGCTGACTTTGTAACCTACATCGGTTCATCTTTAACAGCGCCTTCATGAGGTGGGGAATGGGTCTGGTCGTATGCACTACTGGTTTGGAGTCCTTTCTGAGTATAATTTTGTGCTGAAACTCTTTGAGTAGGCCAAGTCTTTCATTGAATATTTTGGGAAATCTTTGCAGATCCAGTCCCCTGTATTGGATTGCCTGATCGATAGGACTTGCTCTGGGTTGTTGGGGTCTAGTTTGATCCCAAATTCCTTTAGGTGTTGACACCCCAAGAGGTTGGACCCTTCCTTGATCACGTAGACTTTGCCTACAGTAGTGCAGTTATTAAAAGTGATGAGGGATTTGAACAAGCCCTTGAGAGTAATGGGATCACGATTATACCCACTGGGAGCAATGTCTGAGGTTTGAAGATCTTCCTCATTTGAATTTCTCATCTTGCTATAATCTGCTAAGTTGATGAAGGTGTAGGGAGAGCTAGAGCCAGCATACACTTTGACAGGGTTGCCATCAAGCCTGATGTCACAGACTGGCTAGTTGACAGCATGGATCGTGGCGAGGTCTCCCACTTCCAAATTATTTTCTGGACTGATTGCTTTACCTCCTCTAGTACTCTACTTTCAATGCATTTCTCTCTGTGAAAGGTATCCCTGCAGACTCTCGAAAAATGCCCCCTTCTGTTGCACTGCCTGTAAGTGGCGGACTTGGCCGAACAAAATGGAGAGTTGGCAAGGTGATTTACTACTCCTGGAGTGGTAACATTTTAGTTTGCTGTGCTCACTTTCGTTTTTGGGTCTGGCTCCGTTAGGATTCCTTATTTTGTATACCTCCTCTTCTGTATTCACTTCTTTTACTACAGAGGGATACTTGGGTTGCCCATCCTTTTAGCTGTAACTTTCTAAAAGTGACTTTTTCAAAAGCATAATTTAAAATCCAACTTTACCATTAAAGAGGACATTAAATTACAATATCTCAAAAACAAAACATTTAACATTTACCTGTTCCCAATAAAATGTTAGCACTTAGTAAATGTAATAAGGCACCCCAATTTTATTCTATATGAAAGGTAGGCCCCACAGTAGAGACAAACGAATTTAGGAGTTTTTATTCCCACAACAAGTAAATCTTAAAAGTACATGTCCAATTTTTTAATTGCAATGCACCCTGCCCTATTAGCTAACTAGGGCACTCTTAGGGGTGACATATGCAATAAAAGGAGAGTTTATGGCTAGGCAAGGGGGTTATATTTTCAAGTCTAATTGGCAGTATAAAACTGCATACAGACTTCAATTGCAGACCCTGGGCATGTGTTAAGGGGCTACTTAAGTGGATGGCACAATAAGTGCTGCAGACCCACTAGTACCATTTAATTAACAGGCCCTGTGTATACGTGGAGTGGTGTGGCTCACTGGTTAGAGGCGGCAGACCCGGAAGCAGAAGTCGGTCCGGGACCAGGGTTTGATTCCCGTCGCGGCAGGGTCGTGGACCAGGGTCAGCGGACTTGATAATTCTTGCCTTGGTGCCTACTCTAACCAGGGGTTGCACTCGGCAACTCTGGGCATTAGCTTGCCTAATCTCCACAACGGCGCCATCAACGCTGGGGATGCCTGGCTCCACCTTGGGGATTCCCAGCAGGCACCATACCACAGGGAAAGCCAGGACAGGTTCCCCAGCGGTATACAGCGCCAGGACGCTGCCTGGCAACAGTGCTCTTTACAAGTATACACATTACATTATACTGTATACCACTTTACTAGGGATGTATAAGTAAATTAAAAGTGCCAGTCAGGGATAAGCCAATTTAGTGAGAGAGCGCATGCACTTAGGCAACAAAAATTTATTCAGCAAAATAGGTGGGGTGACGGCAAAAGGTTTGGATGTAACACTTCAGAGAAGGTAAAGCTCAACAGAGACACTTTATTGCTTCATTTTAGTGACGCCCATTTCACAAAGGGGGTGTTGAAAAAGTTTCAGCCTTACACTGCTCATGGGAATATTATGCAAACATCAGTGCAGTATTACTGTACTTCTCAAATGGTATGGGCACCCACCTTTCCATTTGACATGAAGAGATTGTGTTTTTATAGGGCAATTGTATGAATGCTGGGTGGTAGGATTTTTCTGGATTGTCACAGATTCTGGAACTTTCCCTCATAGAAATGTGAGGAAAATCTGTGCTGTATTCTAAGGTTTGATATTTTCGGGACATCCAAGGTAAGAAAATTTAGTGGGATCTATGCAAAGCACACACTCTTGACTCCCACAGGTGTCTAGTTTTCAGAAATTTTGGGGTTTTCCAGCTTTCTCTGTGTGTCAGCTGGGCCCAAATACCTCAGGTACCTACATCAACAGAGAGGGTCAACTTGAAAGCAAAAATCTTGCTGTTTTCTTGTTTTTCTTTTTGGGGCCTTTCCTGCCATGGGCTAGGAATTTAGTAACGGTATGAATTTTCTGGCTCATCGCAAATTTTAAATCCTTCCCTCATTACATTTCCCCACATGAATTGATGCAGGGTCAATACGAAATGAAAACTCATTACATGCTGCAGATCAGTTGTTAAACAACCAAGAAACACTATATATCACTGTGACCAGTAGACTCTTGTGGAAGTAACATTATATTACTTTTGTAAGCAAGCCTCTGAGGCAAACAAATGACACAGGAACACGTCGCCAATTTCTAATTTTTCATTATTTAAAAATGTTAATAATTAGTTTCGTTTTTTAAACTTTGAACAATTTGCTCAAATGACATATTTCTGAATTGAGAATTTTGTCGACTTTTCAGAATACTGTCTGGTGTACATTACCGAGAAATTGTGGCTTTTCCCTGTAGGATTAAAAGGTATATGCAAGTGAATAACAATAAAAAGACAACACACCCCAACCCTAATATTAGCAACTTCAGCATGCATTTAATAATTTCAATAAATAACATAAAAGATAAATAAACTTACAGCCAAAATGCCCAAAATCTTTTCAAAAAAAGACACCAAGAGAACCCAATAGTCAGATCTAAAAGCTTCCAGAATATAGAGTGACAGAAAGAAATGTCATCCACGGGAACGCAAATAAAAATAAAAGAGGAAGAGAAAATATCTAAGGTGTGGATTAAAAATCTCAAATCTACTTTTTAAAAACAAAATTGCAAAATATATCTATCCACATGACTTTCAAATTCTACAAGAAAAGCTTTAAAAGAACTGCGTGGCTGCCTGCGATAACATCTAAAATGGAGGCATCAAAATATGCTCTTTGCATGAAAGTACGTTCCCCTGAAATCCAACATTATCCTGCACCCATACTGTGTCCTTGGTTGAAGTGAATGGGGTTTGACCCGAGTGTCTGATGATTCACTGTGTGCATATAGGATTGAGTGACATACTGGCTCCCTACCCTATGGGAACTCAAAGGCTGGGCTGCCGACTGGCACCCGGAGTGAATGGTGGCTTGTCTGAGGGGACACTTGATAGGTGAAAAGGAAGGAGTTACAGAGCTGCTTGATGGACAGGATGTTTACGCTGAGGTACAGTCTCTGGAACCGACAAAGAGAGGCCCTCCCCTGGGGTAGCGAAAGCCACAACCTGATGAAATTGTGGAGCTTTGTGGAGATACCTGACATTTCCTTGAATGGGGTGACCTCTGACCTATAATGAAGGAATGTAGGAAGTGATACCAAGATGCTGGCTTGCTTATATCACCCCTTGAAATTAGTTTCCAAACATGTTGTTAAATCAAGTCTATGTCTGACCTGGATAATAAGTCAATAAAGGTAGGCTCTGCGTCAGAAACAATTGTTTTTTTTACCTTCTGTCTTGGAGAAACCAATGTCACATTCCCTTCTATTTCTATTCACAAAGCCAAGGTAAGAGTGGAGCATGAGGAAACAGTGCAATCCCAAACAGATATCCTAGCCGGCCCCAAATCACGTTGGAGTAAACAATTTCTGTGCCAGATCATTTTTAAACCTTAAACTGGGCATTCACATCAATCTCAATAACTGAGGATGGCCTGTGAGAAGAAGAAGGTGGCACATAAGAGAAATACATAATTACATACGCTGCTGCTGTGCTGCCACGCAGTTCCAGGTGGAAAATCACTTGTGCTGATTTTATATGCAGGCAAGGGAGGCAGGAAAATGTAAACCTGGAGTGTTCCGCACAGTACGGCTCATTCTGACCTTTTAACTTCTCTTTCCTACAACAAAACGCACAGTACCATTCAACAGCACAGTTCCACCTCCCGTTCTTCTTGGTGAGCAGCACGCTTGCTCGCTGCTCAGTGATCTGTTCCGATGGCTCCATGGCCAACATCCCCATGGCACCTGTCCTGCCACACTTGACTAGTTGGTACATCAGCAGCAGAGGATGTGAAATCGCTTTTCGTTCCTTTAGGAACGTCGCATTGCCGGCTTTTGTCTTTTTTATTTGCTGTTTCCTCTTTACCCTCCTTGTCAAATCAGATTCTGGACTATGCCTTGCAGCACTTCTTTGACAGCCTATAAGGTCTGCATGTGACCCCTTCATTTTAATGTCATCTGCTGGCCAGCCTCCTTTGCCACTGTCTGGCTCTCATGAGGCTGTTTATATGTCTGATGATAGTTGTGTAACAGAAGTGGGAGATGATGATGGTGATGTGCTAGTACTATCAAGTTGTCAGGTTTATCTGACATATCACCACCTGCATGATATCCACAGGTCTCAGTTGTCTTAACACAAGCAACTCAGTATTGAACGGACACATATTCAAGCGTAGTGCCTAGAAAATGTGCCTTTTCTTTCCTCTGTGGCTTCGAGTGGCACCGGCCGTTCTGACACAGTTGGTGCATACCTTATTTAGTTATTTATTCGTTTACTTCTATGTATGTGTGTATTTTTGAATGTTTTTATTTAGACAGCTAGTTAGTTTTTTTATTATCTTTTGCATCACTGATCCATTTCTTCGTTGGCCCAGCGCTTCTCTGTGTGACATCTACAAGGTATCCACCCCTGAATGTGCGTGTGCGCGCATGTGTGTGCATTTGTGTATCCTTCTGGGAAACACTACATTATTAGTACGCTCATATACAGCCTTTGTAGCTGGTGCACTAGTCCGCTCTACTGATTTCAAGTCAGTGATGGACTAAACACTACAATACCATAGTCTTGTGCGTCATTGCCCATTCAGTAGTAAGGCATTCTGGGGCAGATTTACAAGCCCCATGCGTCACTTTTAAGCCGTTGTTGCGTCACTTTTGTGACGCAACAGCAGCATAAAAGTTGCGGCCCATTTACAACAAAACGCATCTAGGGAGATGCGTCACGTTGTAAAGCCCTGCGTGACATTATACCTGCGTCAGCTATAATGTATGCAGGGTAGGCGTTCCCATGCAGGAAAGGCTCGTAAAAGTGCCGCAGTGAAATCTACAAGATTTCACTGCATGACTGTTAGGACGCCACTGCGTCAAAACCTTACGCCTGTTTAAAGCAGGCGTAAGGAGCGGCACAGTGTATTGGGAATAGGCTGCAACACGTATTGTTGGAGTCGCGTCATGCTTGCAACACGACTCCTGCAATGCGTGACGCATCTGTCAATCCTTGCGCCATGGTGACACAAGGGTTTTACCTGATGGCGCAGGGAAAGTGACGCATCTCGACAGATGCGTCACTTTCTTGTAAATCTGCCCCTAAATATTGTTCTCACTGGTACGACTATCTATCACATTGGGAGATCTTTCCAAAGCCTCCTGAGATGTTTTATGCTGCGTTTCCCTTGTAAAACAGCCTTAATTTTAATGCAGAAGGGCTCCCTCAACTTTGCAGTGATTATGACAAGTCTTCCGGAGAGTCGCATATGCTCTTTGTGCTGCCTAATGATCTCACGTAGATGATTTGTGGCTCATCATTGTTAGAGTTGTATTTTGTCTGCCTTGCAGCCCTGATGCGTGGTTTCTTTATTTTGCAGATTTTGAATAACATCCATGGGCGTCCGCAGACATTTTTCCAGGGGGGGGGCAAAATGTTAACGTCATCACCATCCTCCGACATGATGTGTGCCAGGTGGGGCACAAGAAACACTGGGGCGCAGAACTGGGATAGACTCAATTAAATGGCAGGAATCCAGGACATGTGACTGACCCTGCCACGGGCCAACAAACAACACCTGTAGGGAAAACGCTAAACTTTCTGACAAGGTGCTTTATGTCTGTCTGCTAGGTGTGCAGACTTCTGGGTCCTCGATCCAACACCAATCAAGGCTGTCTTCAGCACGATTTGATTTTTATCAGAATACTTTAAAACAGCCTATGATTAAAGCACCAGATTAAATATACTGTATGCACAGTGTATGTTAGGAATTATTTGTAGCACACATATTTACCAATATTGGCTTCTTGGTGCTAGAATTCATGATAACTTTTATCCAAAGTTAAAGCACGTCAAACTTAGTAATAAATAATGCATCGATCACACACGCTAGTGATTCGCCAATGGGTGCTCCCTTTACTAGAATTCCCCGTGCATTGCTAAATTTTACACACATTCAATTAATTTATACAAAATAAAATGTATAGGTTCAAATGTTAGCTATATTTTTTTAAAGAAACTTAGAGTCCCTCTACGTGTAGTCAATGTCAAACTGACAACGTGCCCACGTTTAGGGATACAATAATGGCCAGCTCCCTTATGCGGAAGCCCGGCACCGTAAATGTGTGGCACATGCGGCGCCCAGAGCGGCGGCACATCACAGGTCCAGGGAGTCTTACACAGTGGTCGAAGTGGGGGAAAAAAAGTAGGGGAACAGTGGGTGCAGAATCAAAGGGTCGGAATACCCAAGGATTGGATCTGTGAGTGGAGCCAGAGGTGTGACCAGAATGCGCAGACAACCCAATTTTTAGTATTTGTTTGGCATTTCACTGCCCAGTTTAATCAACCAATGGATACACATGATTATTTAAGGTTATAATGAGTTATTGGCATTAAAATATATTCACAAAGTGGGATAGGCTTCTAATCACAGAATGTACCAAATACGATAAAATGTGGAAACACAAGCCATTTGTCTCCGAGCCATGGAGTTTCTGTCATCAGCACTACACTCTTTTTCCACAACAGCAGTTAAACATGAATGGCAAAATATCCTAGTTTGCAAATGTTTTCTCATAATGCAAGATCTGCTGCATGATCTGACCATTTAAACTAATAAATTGTTTGTAGCTCAAACATATCAAAAGTTAATATAAAATGTGACTTGTGTTGATGCGGAGTGTATGGCCTTTTGTAAAGGTTGACTGATCACCTTTCTCACTGCTGCGTTTGTATGTTACACTGGTACTAATAAGGCAAAATCTTTCCAGAGACTGTTAGCATGTGTACACACGTCAAAATAATAAAATATCTGAAAATATACTGCATTACGCTGCAGTCTTTTTTTAATGCATAATTTAGTCAACACTACGGCATAATGTTGTCATCCTTTGCTGCATAATTAATTCCAGTGGCCCCACAGCAGGCAGCACATGTTAAAAGTGCTTATGAATGAAGCCGGGTGACTGTAAGTTTGCGAACTTAGTTTGGTGTGCGTTCAAATCCTGCATTGCCAATCCCTGGTGAGTTGCCGCTACTACTGCAGAAACAAGGCCAATGGAGGTACCTATAGGTGAGGCAGACTGGCCTCAAGGGCAGGGCCAGCCATAGCACTGGTGGTGTCCTGTGCATTAATGTTTGTTAGTGCCCCCCAATGACCACCTCTGCCATGGATTCCCTCACTACCACCCTTTAACTGTGCCCCCCAAGTTTCCATGACCACTCTCTCTCAGATGCATTTAATTTGATTTACAGCACCACTCATACCATTGCAGGGTGTCGGAGCACTTTACATCACACACATTACACAGAGACAATCAATATGTGTGTAAATCACTGTATAGAAAATGTTACATAAGACTAAGGACTACAAGGTGTAGGAGTCACATGACAACCATACTAGTAGCCCGTGTAGTTTTATAGTGATTGGTCTGAAGAAACACAATACCCGGAATTTAAAACGTAATACCATGGTTGGGGGTTCTCCTTAATAATCAGAATTGATTTCTGTCACATGGCGGCCGGCTAGGAAGCAGGTCGCGGATGTCCGGAGCAGTGGTGATGTGATGTTGATGTCAGAGGTGGTCGGTTCTCGGTGATTTGTAAAGGGAGCACGTACCTGGATGGGAGCGGTGGCTGTGTAGCGACTGTGTGGACACCACGGCGAGCTATCGGTTGATTCTGGAGGCCGTTTGTCGGCTGGACTCGGGAGACCTGCAGCGGATGGCGGAGAACTCGGCTTTGCAAACCACCGAGAGTGAGGGGGCGGAGTCGCGTCATTTGCCGGCTGGGGCTGGGAGCTGGGAGCGAGCAGCGCAAGGAGTGAGCAGAGGACGCTGAGTGCTGGCGAAAATCGGGACACCAACAAGCGGAGGTAGGGGGCGAGGAGCTGAGGCTTTCACGAATATTCTCCCCAGTACATTGCAGAGGGGCAGTAATATTCATACCGAGGGGGCTGTGCAGCAAGTTAAGGACACTGGCACTGAGCAAGTAAGCAAGGGGCTGAAAGAGGGCGGTAAAACAAGATACCAACTGAGAAGTAGCCGACCAGAGGAACAGGGTATTTTGGCGGGGGCGAACATTTTTGATAAAACACAAGGGGGCTTGATCTCTTATTCTGCTGAGATTAAGAAGGGTGTTAAAAACGATGTGACAAAGGAAGAAGCATTCTCTAAGCCCATTTCCTGCAAACCTAAGGTCTCACCCTCAAAGAAAGAAAGAAAAAAAAGGCAAAGGAAAGAAAAAGTTGGAATTAAGGCCTCAATAACCCCTTCACTCAATTCATACTTTAAGTCAGTTCCTAAAGTTTTGGTGTTGAAACCTCACTCTATCCCTCAATCTCAACTTAGGGCAGAGGAGGCAGCAGAGCTGGATGAGAAAGCTGATCATTTATTGAGTATTATTAAAGAGGAACACGAACAGGATTGGTCAACCCTCTTAACACCAAACCCCTTTCAAGTTCTAGATATAGAGATGGAGGCAGATAAGGTCACTAGTCTAGAGGCAGAGGCGTCCACTGAGCAGAAACTCCAAACTAATACATTAGACCCATTAGCGGGAGGCTTAACTGGGGTCTCTGTGGTCTCTGTGGACCTGTTAGAGATTGCGGGAGAAGACATATTTACAAGGCATGATGAATCTCGAAGTAATGGAAAAATGTTGACTCCCTCAGAAGAATTTGGCCTAAGCCAGCAAGAGAGATCTGCCTCAATAGATATGTCTGTTATGGAACTGTTAAGGAAATTGGAACAGGATATACATCTAGGTTTCGAAGCCTCTAAAAAGAATCAGGAGCGCATAAGTGCCACATGTACATTGTTAGAAGACAAGATTGATAAATTAACTACGCGTGCAGGAGAGATGGAATCCGAAATGAAAGTTGTACAGTGAAGAGTTGTGGAGAACCGCAAAGAGATAGAGACATTGTATGCTAAAGATAGAGAATTGGATGAAAGAGTAGAAAGACTGGAAAATATGCAAAGGCGCAATAACCTAAAAATTCTTAAACTTCCAGAAGGAAAAGAGGGGACGGACATAAAGACTTTTGTTGTACAGTTGCTGAAAAAAGAATTATCTTTAGTTGAAACTGAGGAAATGTTGGCCCGAGATATTCAACGAATACATCGTGATCCTTTTAGGCTAAACCCAGACCGTGCAAAGCCAAGAAAAATCCTGATTAATTTTGCGACATATTCGCTAAAAGAAAAAATCCTATCACTTGCTCTAAAGAAAAAGTCCATTACGATAGACGGAGTATCAGTAGACATTAGGTCGGATTTGTCACCAGCCACAGCAAATAGGCAATGGGAGATGGGAAAACGATTGATACCCTTAAGAGAGATTGGAGCCACGGCCCAGCTAAAATTTCCCGCTTTTCTAAAGGTTATGTGGCACAATAAGATGCATACATTTCGTACAGTTGACGAGGTAGATGCCTTCCTGGATGTTATTCAAGATGCATAGATATAGAATACTGACCAAAGTATACACAAAGTAATAATAAGAGACATCACCACTGAGACATCCACTGGCCTAGGCCATGGGAGTAATGGTTGGGTTTTCCGGGGAGGGAGTTAAGTGTGAGGGGAGGGGAGGGAGAGGGTCAAGGGAGAAAATAAAAAAAAATATTCCTCATGAGCTGTCTTGCTGTGCCTTAATTAGAAGGAAAATTTGGTCAATACATGATAAGCATGATGAGCAGGGTTAAAAATAAGGAGCTCCGGTTCCTTACATGGAATGTTAATGGGCTTCGGGTTAAATCAAGGAGATTATTAATTTTGAAATATTTAGAAGATTCACCAGCGCAGGTTATTATTTTGCAAGAAACACATCTAACACAAAAGGAAAGTAAAGAGATATTTAGTACTCAAAAGTGGATTGCAAATGCTGTTTTTTCATCTCAAGACTTGGTTACAAAAGGAGTGGCTATTTTGATTAGAAGTGGTTCCGACATAGTAGTTGAAAAAAGTTCAGTAGACAGTAGAGGAAGATGGGTGATCTGTAAGTTACGATTGTCGAGTGAAGCACTGGTAGTAGTCGGGTACTATGGCCCAAATATAGACGATCCCACAATCCTAGAAAAGATTGAATTGGAGTTACTTGAATTTTCAGGTAAAATTATCATGGCAGGAGATTTCAACACAGTGTTAGACGGCAAGCTGGATAGAACTGGTAATATTAGGGCCATAACGAACAGCAAAATGACTGCTAAAGTAAAGTCTGTGATGGTTCAGTTAGGACTGTGTGACATTTGGAGACTTAGGGCAGCACAGCAGCTAGGATTTACTTTTTATAACAAAAAATATAAACATAATTCACGGATAGATTTTTTCCTGATAGACACTAGGTTGAAAGAGCGAGTTATAAGTGTAGATCACATAGGGGCACATCTATCAGATCATTCTGCAGTGAGTTTAAAGCTAAGTTTGGAGTTAGAAGAGATGAGCTCGGTTTGGAGACTAGATCGTACAATTTTGGCTGATGTAGAAGTTTTAGAATCTCTCAAAGAGGAGATCCAAGTTTTTTTAGATGTAAATGTAGGTTCAGCTAAGGAGGAGATAGTGTGGGAAACGTGCAAAGCATTTATGAGAGGAAGAATGGGAGCTCAAGGCGCAAAAAAACGAAGACTGTTTTACAGCAGAGTTTCAAATTTAGAAAAAGAGATCCGAGAGTGTGAAATTAGTCGAACTCTACAGGGAGCTATTAGTCCAAATGGTCCATGGGAGAAAAAACTTTTAGATTTAAAGGTTCAACTCACTGCAACACTTACTCAAAGAGTTAAAGAGAGATGGGAAGCCAGTCAGTTGGCACACTTTTCATATGGAGAGGGGTGTGGCAAGTTATTAGCATGGAAAGCCAAGAAAGATGTTATACGAAATCAGATTAAAGAGATTAAGAAACCGGGCACAGGGCAAGTTATAACAGACAACAAACAGATTGTAGAAGCGTTTCAGGAATACTTTGCGAATGTCTACACTGAGGACCTTTGTCCAGAAAAGGCTGAGATTGAGACTTGGTTACCTTTAATAAAACCACTTGCAGCTGAGGATATGCTGGAGTTAAATAAGGAAATCACTCAAGAAGAAGTGATGAAGGTGATTAAGGAAAGTAAAAGAGGGAAAGCCCCTGGGCCAGACGGCTTACCTGCAGAAGTGTACAAAGCCCTAGGAAATACGATGGTCCCTACTCTGTGTCATCTGTATAATAAAATTTTTAAAGGAGAAGTGACAATCCCGAGCTCATGGAACGAGGCAACTATTGTCCTAATACTTAAACCAGGGAAATCTCCCAAAAATATGGACGCGTATAGGCCGATTTCACTTTTAAATTGTGACTACAAATTTTTCTCCAAAATTTTAGCGGATAGGCTCGGTAAAATCATCCACAAATTGATTCATGAAGATCAAAGAGGTTTTATTAAGATGAGGTATTTAAAAGAACTCACTTACTCTTTGATAGGAATGATAGATTTAGCCTCTAAATATGAATACTCCTTGGCAGTGATTGCGTTAGACGCTGCCAAGGCCTTTGATCGAGTTAATTTTGTATACTTAAAAGCTCTCCTGCACTATCTCAATCTAGGAGAAAAATTCACGCAATCTATTTTTTCTTTGTATTGTGCACCGACATCACGAGTACTTGTAAATGGAATTCTTACGCTTCCTATTAGTGTAATGCGGGGCACCCGACAAGGATGCCCCTTATCACCTCTGCTTTTTAATATATATATAGAGCCTCTTGCATGTAAAATTAGAGCCTCAGAAGAGATACCCCCCTTTGTTGTGATGGACTGGTCAAAGAAACTCGGTTTATATGCGGATGATATTATTGTTTATTCTTCTAATTTAGTTAGATCATTGGAAAATTTAGTAAAGACAACAAAGGATTTTGGTAAGATTTCTGGATATCAGTTAAACCAAGAAAAAACTGAAATAATGACTTGGAATCTTAATACGGGAGGGATAAAAACTACAACAGAAATGAGGTACCTTGGAGTTAGGATCACTCAAAAAATTGAAGATTTGGCAAAAACTAATTTTGAGAGAGTAAAAAAGGAGGTTGGCGACACGTTAAAAGGCTGGATGAATTTACCCCTGTCAATATATGGAAGATCTAATCTTGTAAAAATGGTGATTGTACCAAAAATTACTTTTTTGTTTGAGACTATTCCGTTGGGTTTTAAAAAAGAATGGCTGGCGAAGTTACAGAGCATGATTACAACATTTATTTGGGCATCAAAGGCCTCTCGAATTTCATGGAAGAAAATAAGGAGGAGAGTAAACAAAGGAGGGTTGGCGGCTCCAGATATACAAATCTATGCATGGGCTTTTTGTTTAAAAAACTGCAGGATGTTGTTGGGTACCCTTTTTAGTTCTCAGATTGGCGGACTATTTGGGATAATGCTGAAGAGATCAGGATATCATGAGTTTGGTTTTTTATATAAGTTCGGAGACCCTAAATTTTTCAAAAAGGTGAGACTTAGAACTTTGAGAGACATTGCCGAGATATGGTGCAAAATTAGAAAAATATTTAAGCTTCCTTACTTTAGCTATATGGCTCCAATATGGGAATCTCCTGGAGCTCCCTCCTGGACAAGAGATGCGCTAGCATTAAATTTGAAAAAGGAACCTGCCTTGCAGAGGTGGAAAGACTTGTTTCAAGATGGCAATTTAATTTCTTGGGGTTTTTGTCAGCAAATGTGGGGCCCAGTTTTTTCAAAGTACAAATATTTACAGATTCAAAGCTGGGCAAATCATTTGGAGTCGGAGATCGGAATGGAAAATGATTTTGAGTCAAAGTTGGAGTCACAGGCTTTCAAGAAGGAAGTAGCTTTCTGGTATTGGCGAATACTAGAAATGGAGGATGGATCTTTCGACCTACCAGAGATGCTGTGGAAGGATAGCTTGCCAAGGATCGCGACAGAAGACCAATGGCAAGTAACTATGTGCATGCTATATAGAATTGTTAAACCTGCAAACCTAAGGCGAAACCTTTTATTTACCATTCACAGGGCATACTGGTCTCCGTATAGACTCTCTAAATTTAAGGATGGAGGGATTGTTGGATGTCCAAAATGTAAAGCTCCAAATGTTGATGACTTGCACATGTTTGTATCCTGCCCAAATATCAAGCAATTTTGGATTGACGTGAGTAATTCTCTCTCCAAATCCTTGAACCAATGCATTGAGGTAAGCCCCGAACTAATTATTACTGGGAGATATGATTTACAAAATAGATTTTTGAACAACAATGTTAGACTTATTTTTTATGCCATGTTGCTAGCACGTCGAGAGATATGTAAACTATGGGTCTCACCACTTAGTCCCATCTTAATGGATTGGATTTTAGCCATGAGGTACATGGCTAAGCTGGATATGTTAGACCGCTCTAAAAGAAATAGAGGTTTTTGGGTACCCTTCCTGTTAAATTTTGGTTAAATCATATTTATGTTAAAGTCCGATGATTAAGCCCGTGCCTGTTTCGCTGGTATATGGACTATCCTAGGACGATAAATAGAGATGGTGGAGGACTCACATGTTGGGTCAGGTGGTCAAGAAGGATAGTTTACAGCAAGACCAGACTCAAAATATGTGTTGTCTACGCCCCATTACTCTAACCCAGCCTTAAGAGACAAAAATAGCCCAGAGGTGGATTAGAAAGAAGTTATGGGCGGCAAGACGGCAAATGAGGATAAAAAAAAAAAAAAAAGAATTGATTTCTGTCCAAAAGAACACTTTTTGGGACATTAGGATAATCAAAGACAGGGGGGGTGGGGGTGGGGAGGGGTAACATAACGCTCTAATTTATATCTTGCAGTTTGTATGCAGCTCTTAGATGCCAGTTAGTAGCTCACTGTTCTAAGTTAGGATTTTAACTTATAAACTGCAAGTAACAAAAGGATCTCTCTGACAAAAGCAGTAGCCCACTGACCTATTTACATTATGTGCACTTTTTTGATCTGCATGGCGCATATTCTTTGCAGCCGGTACATTAACCCTCTGAGCTACCTTTCCATGAGTCAAAACTTCCACTAGACAAAATCCTGATCTCTCTCTAGGAAGAACATTCATCACCAGAGTCATCATGCCATTTTTATTGTTGCCGAAAATTGCTGGAGGCCAGGAAGGAGGCAGCAAGCGTTTCTAAAACCATAATTTACTTGCAAACATGATGCCTCCACCTAAAGTCAGCACCCGGTGCAGTCACACTGGTTGCACCGCCCTAGAGCTGGCCCTTCTCAAGGGTCCTGTGACCTCAGTGACAGGGTCACTGTTGCTCTAGGGTGTGCTGCTTCATAGGCCTGCCCGCAAGACTGGAGGTGAACTTCAGTATGGATAGTGGTGGACAAGTCTTGAAGGTTAACCTACACTTGTCATGCTAGGGTCGACCTGCTGGTGCGAAGATACCAGGACTTCTAAGGTGTTGCGAAGCCTTCTAAGGTGTAGCATGTGATTGTGCTCTTGCAGGAGAGTGGTCTGGTGGACTGGTTATTAAGGCTAAACCTGGTTCCCAGTTCCAAATTCAGCAGCTCTGACCATAGTGCCACATCCTCTCCCCCACTGAACACCGTATTGCCCCACTGACAAAAACTGGAAAAAGCAAACACTTATAGGGAATGCAAAATTTAGCACACCATGGGAAATGTAAGCAGGAGCAACATGGTTACCTTAATGTTTTTGCACTCACTATTCAGAAATCAGTGAATGCTTTTTCCTGAAAAGTTAAGGACACGACTACAGGGCCCTGAATGGACCCATTTCAATAGCCATTGCTTATATCCTTACAAAACGTAAGCAGTATGGTAAAAAGACCACATCCCTGGACGCAGAGCCGCAGCACACATTTTGTTTTCCAATCCACACATTGTAGCACCTCCAGGATTGGTGCACTAGTTACAAGTCCAGGGGAAACAAAGACAAGAAAACAAAAATAGCGCTTCACTGGCAAACTCTGTAAAAGTGGCGCTTATGTGTTTCAGTGTAAATAAAACCAGTTTGGCCAGTTTGCTACCACTCTGTCTTACTTTATTTAGTTATTTATATATTTTTAGCCTTTTATTCCCAATGCTGCACTTTGGAATTAAAATGTCAGAAAAATATGACATTTCCAGCAAAAGCGTCTTTCTTTTTTGGATCCATTTCACAGGGAAGCAAATAAAAGAAAGGAGAGGAAAGAGAGTGAAAACCCCGTCTTGAAGTCACGGTTTTCGTGGGCGTCCGCAGGGGGGGCAAGGAGGGTTGCTGGGGGGGGGGGCGGGGGGGGGCAAGCGCCCCTCCTTGCCCCCCCTGCGGACGCCCATGATAACATCTGCTTGCTGCCTCTATGCAATAGCTGGTGTCAACGAGCAGCAAGGCGTTTCCAATCCCATACGTACGGTTCACTTCGGGTAGCCTCTGGAAGCAGAGAGCGATTCAGACTGCTCTCTTGTACTGCGCTTATTGCCTACTCTGTGTTCTGTGATGTCTGTAGGGGTAGTTTTCGAGCACACTTTATGCAGAACGCTTGACTTTTACAATCATCTCTTTGGGGTAGATTTATGATAACTGGCGCATCCCCAGGGATGCGCCAGTTAATTTGCTGCGCTGCTCCGCCACCCATGGTGCGCCGCATTTACAATGCGGCGCACCATGGGGCAAAAACGGCACAGATGCGTGACGCATCTGTGCCGTAAAGGTGGCGCATTGCTGGAGTTGCGTCGCAAGCGCGACGCAGCTCCAGCAAGGCTCGGGGGTGCCCCATCTATACAATGCTGCGTCAAGACCTAGGCCTGCTTCAAGCAGGCGCAGGGTTTTGACGCAGCATTGGCCTGAAAGTGACTAAGTGAAATCTTATAGATTTCACTCAGCCACTTTTGCGAGGCGCACCTGCCCCGGAACGCCCACCCTGCGCCGGGACGCCCACAAGTGGCGCAGGGCTTTACAACGTGACGCATCTGCCTAGATGCGTCACGTTGTAAATGGGTCGTAGGGATGCGCCACGTTTACGCCGCAGTTGCGTGACGCAAACGTGGCGCATTCCCATCATAAATCAGCCCCTATGTGTTTCACTGCTCACTGTGTATCATGGCGTAAGGCAGAAATTATACCCCACATGCACCTATTGTATCAAAAGTGTCACTAGTTTTCCTGTACTATATTTGCCTTCGGTCTTGATATCGAAAATCCTCATTTAGAGTTTCTTGAAATATGTAAAAATATGTGTGCTAAATGTATGGAAAGTGTTTTCCCTTAGTGGAAAACCAAGAAAACTTTTGTATTTTGTGTTTAATAAACTTGTTTGTTAATAGTCATTCGGCCTCATTGGAAGAATGTGCTCTTTCTTGTATGCAGTCTGAAATTCGTGTGATCTTAATCTTGTAAACAGTATACCTCTGTGTTGAATAGTCTTATGTTCTTTTATTATGACGTTATGATTAGTCACTGTTCTTAAAGATGCAAGCTATGTGGAAATGAATTCCTCTATGAAACAAGTACATTTAAAAGTTATATATGGGTTTTGCAGTGTGAGTGGCTATGTTTGTCATAATTTTTTGATAACCAATTGTTATTGATTGATTTTTATTTATTTTAACAAAATTAACGACACACTATACAGCCAATTTTACACATATACATAGCATGCATCATTTCAGTATATATCTATGAAGTCGAAACATCCAATCTATGATATTCCTGCCACCTGCCCCGGATATTCTCATGTGTTCGGGGATAGCCCCTGGCCTCATAAATCAGCCGTTCTTGCTAGGCACACCGGTACACCCCCCTTCTCCTGTCTGCCATCAAAGGGGGTTCTATGGAGTTCTATTTGCGAGCAATGTCTCCAGTGGTGGCTGGTAGAGAACAGGGGTGGCGGGCCAGGGGGGTTGAAATCCCAAAAATATATATATTTTTAAATCACTTACTTCTTCTCTTCCACTGTGAAGTCTCCCCTTAGCTTCTCTTTCAGATTCCGAGTCCGGAAACATAAAGCGCACAGGTTCCCCTAAGCCAATCATGGCGCTGCTGTCACCAGCATGACAACAACAGTACAGTGATTTGTCTGAGCGCCATGCTTCGGCACTCAGACAGGGGCTGGGGGTCTGTGTATGTTCTCCACCCAGGCTGTAGAATACAGCTGGTGGAGACCATGCAAAGAGTGCATGACTGTTTGGCCAGCCCAAGACAGCCGGCCAAACAGTTATACGCACTTATTGGGCACAAACCACTCCTTCCTGTGACACCAGCCCCACCACGCCCTAACCGAGCCCCATCGGTACAAAAAATAAAATGCTAATAACGTTGTTAATATCATTTTATTTTTCCTTTTTTGCCACTGCTCTGAGAGCAGTGGGGCGATGCTCCTCCGCCTTAGCGGAGCAGCCGCCCTTAAATGTCACGTTTGGCTACCAGAGTTGGTACCCCAAAAAAAGGTCTGTTCCATCCTCTGCTCCCTCACCTCCTCCAAAAAGCCAGCAGGACCACCCATGGAGAAAGGTCTATCTGGCATCCGAGAACCCCGGATAGCTCCTCCTCCACCAACTCCTAAAAGTGGGCCAGCATGGGACAGGGCCAATGTGGAAGTCAGCAGTCAGCATGCATACTGGGTCTGCGAGGCCCCGCCAGCTGCTCTGTGAAGTCGCTGAGGAGTCAATTAGGCAAGATGCAGATAGTTAAGTTGAACCATGTGAAGGCATGAGGAGATCGCCATCTCTCTTGGGGCCAGTCATCATCATCAAGGTGCTCCACCTATGTCCCCCAAGAGTCAGTAGCCTAGGGAAGCGATCTGGGGCATTAATCACGAAAGAGCTGTATATAATAGTCATTAACTCTGTAGCCCAGTCTTCCGATTAAGATCTTAGCCTTAAGATGATTGAATTCAGAAATGTGTGCGCCTGGTGGAATGTGTACTAACAGGGCAAGGCATATTTGCAGTTACTGATAAAACTGTGCGTGGGTGAGCTGGTAGTGCTCCTGAATTTCTTGAAATGACAGTATGGGGTCATCTCGCCAGATATCACCAAGATGAGTAATTCCGATTTAGTCCCAACTCCAAAAACCCTCTGGGCCAGCAACATGGGGCAACCATCTACCCTGCCACATCGTGGTCTAAAGACATTTTCTGTCGTGGGCAAAGTGGGCTCTGGCCCAGGTCCCCAGCCTTTCATGGGGGCCCTAATAGATCCAGCTCTGTTCTGCAGAGAGCCTTTCCCTGATGACCTTGAATAATTCTTAAAGAGATTTTTTTAAATACTCTTTTTCTTTCATTTATTTTATGTGGATCATGTCTGAGAGTCTATTACAGACATTTCTCAGAGAAATGTTTACGTTTCATGCAACGTCCTTAAAAAAGTTACTTTTAGATCAAAGCAGGACCTCACATATGAGAAATGAGAGGGTTCCACAGAGAATATTTGCAGTGATATTAGTGAGCTGCTGCTGTGTTACAATATTGGGAACATATGTCAATATCTCTGAATATTAGATGTGAGCACATTTAAAATTTCGATGTGTGTGCCTGTGCACTGTCAGTCACCTGGCCAAAGAGGGTACAAAAGTGCTTAAACTGGATCATATATTAAAGCTGTTGCTAACAAGGGCCCCCAAAACACGTTTGGCCCAGGGCCCCCAAAATCCTTAAAATGTCCCTGGTGGGGTTATCCCAGTGAATTTGCGTTCCTACCCGATGATTGAAGCGCTTCCCTCCAGTACAGCAGGGCCACCCTTGACAATCTGGGAGTGTCTGGGCTCCATAAAGCAGGCCCAGGAGCCAATCACGGTCTAGTAGATTAAATTACTCCCAGTAGGCAGGGACATCCCACCCCCATTAAACCATTCATTAATCGACGTGAGCTGCGCAGCTAGGTAGTAGCCATAATGGTCTGTCAATCCCAATCCCCATGGTATGGAAAGTGCCATCCTATGATAAAGGCCTCACTCAGAGAAAGGTGGTAACTCTCAATGTCAGGGCCTGAAACCATTTCCTAGGGATACAAAGGGGGAAGTTAAAAAATGTACAGTAAACGTGGCAGGATCATCATTTTAAATAGGGCTATTCTCCCCAAGGGATTTAAGGGCATGCGGCCCAAGGACTGCAGATCTCTGTTCAACCCAACTGTGAGGGCGTTCAGGTTAAGGCTCCACACTAATTCCAGGAGACAGGAGATGTAGACACCCAGGTATTTGAAGGATATGCAGTGCTGTAAGATTGCAGCACCCTGGGACAAACCACTAGTGTCTCCATCAATTGGCACCAATATGGATTTAAAATTGTTGACACGAAGTCAGAGGTCTTTCCATATAAGTGAAGAATCTCCAGGCATTGTGGGGCGGAGGACTGTGGGTTTTCCAGGAATAAAAAAATATAATTGGCATAATTGTGCTATACGCTTATCCCATACCCACACTTGTGCATCGCAGTGGATAAGACGGACTAGTGACTCAATCACCAGGGCAAATGGAAGTGAGGAGAGGGGACAGCCTTGGTGGGTGCCTCTGCGAATGGGGAAGGGCGATGAGAGGGCCCCATTAATCTGAACCCAGGCAGTGGGATTAGCATAGAGGATACCCACAAGTTTACAGAAGTAATTACCAAACCCTGCACATCTTCCAAGAAAGACCAATCCACGGTATTGAAGGCCCTCTCAAAGTCTATTAGGAGCAGGGCTGTGAGGTTGGTGATGAGATGTGCCTAGGAGAGGGCCACTTGGACTCTTTGAATACAGTGTTGGGTGCTCCTACCTGACATGAAGCCACATTGTTTTGGGTGGATGAGATAAGCTAACGTCCGTGTGAGTGAGTAGCCAGAACTTTCACGAATACCTTAACATGGGCATTAATAAGGGAGATGGGGCTATATGAGGAACATCGGTCCAGGGTCTGGTCACCTTTGGGATCACAACAATAGTTGTCTGTCCAACTCCAGTGGAAATGACCCTCATTCCACTGCTTCAGTGTGTAAAACCAGGAGGTTAGGAAGTAGGAGGGACCAAAAGCATTTGAAAAACTCAATTGTAAAGCCTGGGGTCTTCCCCAGTGTCAACACAGACAGCACTTCTCAACTGTAAGTTGTTTGTCAAGGTCGGCGATCAAGGTCTTAGGAATCGAGGGTAGTGGAATATTCCGTAATATTGTATGATTAAGTTCCTGTAGGGACCTGAATGTAGGCATGTAAAGCTTGAGGTAATAGTCCACAAAGACTTGTGCCACCACTGTGGTTGACTCGTGAAGACAAGTTGCGGCATCTCAAATTGAGGGCACTATCCTAGAGGATGTGTCCCTGGAGGCCAGCCAATAGAGAAGCTTACCAGACAAGTCCACTTGTTCATATATCACCATTAGGTCGAGGCCCTCCAGCATTGCCTGGCTTCCTCCAATAAAGCTAGATCTCTCCAGCTTCAATCTGCAGTCTAGGTCAGCGAGGGCCAGTGACACAGTTGTTCCAAGGTGACGATCTGAGACTCCTAGTCTGCCATTTGCAACAGCTTGCATGCCTATTTGCTGCACATATATCATTTGATCAATCCTCTAAGTGTATGCTTTCTGGATGCCCAGAGATAACCGGCGGACACCAATGTGCCCTGGTTTGGTTTAAAGAATGATTGGATCTCCGCCTCCACAAAGTCAGCCCAGCCCATCAGTTTGGTGGAGTTGACGTTGTTCCATCGCCCACTCACAGACCTGCTACGGAGTGTCAAAGAAATAGGTAGAGGAGTCAAATATCACTTTCAGGCTGACTAGAAAAAGAGCATATATTGTAGATTGAGAGCGTGAAGTTTCTGCTTAACATCTTCAAAAGAATGCCTGCATTGCAGGACTGCGCCTGTATAATCAGAGAAAACCATACTCTTCACATTATGAAAGCTTAGATCATTATGCGGCTTAGCCTCCCAGAGAATGGAATTGTGTACTTGGTGGTTGAGGATGCGGGCTAATAATGGGCAAGGGGTCACCCACTGTGGGACGACAAGCCAGGAACTGGTGTGCTCTCTCCACCAGGAACCAGATGGACAGTTTGCCAGAGGGATTCCAAGACTTCAGCCAGTTCTCCAGAAGTTGATCAGCTCTTGACATCTCCACCCACTCTGAGAAGCCAATCAATCAGAGATTGTTTGTCCACGATCTTTTTCCATGTCTTGGACATGTTCCTCCACAGATGCCATGGCAAGAAGCAGTTTGGAGACTTGAAGTTTGAGGGTGGCCACTTCATCCTCCACTGAGGGCACCCTAATCTTGGCCTCTGTCACGCAGTAAGCAACTTTGCAGAAATCCTGATCCAGATGGAATAGGGATATATCTACTTTTACCTCACACCCTTTAGTTTTGACTGCTTCTCTGGAGTATCGAATGGCCTTAAGAATGATGTCAAGATCAGCCCATAGGGGGTCAGCAGGAGGGGGGCCCTGGCAGCCCAACAAGCACCGGAGAAAGGCATGGTATATTGGTCCATCATCTTTGGGCTGGTTGTGATGGGGGAGGTCTGTGGCGGCCCATCTATATGCGGGTGCCTTGCAGTGCCAATGGGCATGTTAAATTACAGTTATGAGGCAGCACAAACAGCCAGCCAGTCAAGAGTATATTTGATGATCAATTCAAGCATGTAAATAGAGAATCAGGGTAGACAGTGGTTTATCCTCTATGAAGCCCCCTCGGCTCTGCAGCAACCCCCAACAATGTCTGGGTTCCATATCAGGCACAGGGGTTCCTGGGGTGGCACCAGGTCAATCCAGCATGGTAAGTCAAGTGGGGTGAAGAGTTCAAAGCAGGGTGGGCAGATGAGTCATCCACAGAAAGCAGATGAAGTTGAAGAGTTGGGAGGGGGACTGCGTTTAAGTCTCAAGTGTAGCCCCCAATCAGGGGTTGTTCCAGACAGTCACCAGTGGCCCTCAGGTGATGACACAGCAGCAAGGGGCTGGTGAGCCACTGGTGAATGAGGCAGGAGCCACAGTGAGCGTCACAGTCAAAAAGTGGTGAAAGACCCCAGAGTGTGCCACAGATTCCTGTGGGAGCTGTGGCGAAGACCCCAGCCACCTGGGAATGGGGGCAGCTGTGCTCACCTTACAAGCGTAGGCAATTCAAGGGTGGGGCTGATTGGCATGATAATGTTACATAAAATAAGTAGATTAAAAAAAACGATATATATATATATATGTTGTTGTTCAAATGAGCTAAATAAAAATGTGATTCTGCACCGAAATCTTGGTGCCTGCTTTAATTCCTAAAGCGAGATACAAGGGAAAAGCGGAGTGCTGCTGATATATATATATCCCAAACATCTCTTAGCCAAAAGAGAAGAAGTGGGCACACCAGACAAGGTATCAATTTTCAATACTTTATTGATTTGTAGCATGTCCGTCCTGGCCATTTCAGCTGATCCCAGGCTTTCTCAAAGTTACAATGACCAATGTCCAAAGTGATCTTTAAAACCCCACATCATGGATATTTAAAATATACTTTCATACTCGTTTTTGCCTATCTTCACCTATTTAATAACAACCATGATTTCGACAAAACAAATCAATTACATATCTATCAATCACATATATATTTGTGTGAGTGTGTGTGTTGTGTGTGTATATATATATATATATATATATATATATATACTTTACTTCTTTTGTGTAACATTAACATGCTTTATATATATATATATATATATATATATATATATATATATATATATATATATATATATATATATATATATAGATAATCAAGCAAATCATGTTGAAAATGACTAGATACTATTTGCACAGTAGTACTTTTTCCACATTTAATAACAAGTGAGAAGTACGTTTGGCATTAGCACTTTAAATACTTGTAACCTCCTTGCACATGTCATGTGATCAATGCCCCACGTGGGATGAAAAGCGTCATGGCGGTGGTGTCGGGCATTTGAAATAAAAAATGTGCACCATCCATCTGTGTTTGCCTCGTCTACTTACAGAGCTTGATTGTGTCTGGAGGACGATTCTTCATATATATATATGCGGGGGCTGCGGGGGCCCCGCAGCCCCGGGGACCGCCAGCCCCAGGGGCTTGCATAAAATTATCTGCGGGAGGGCACTCAGCCCTCCCGCAGCCCCGCGTACCACCACCCCCAGGGCTTCCTTTTTAATGTGTGGGTGGCCTCAAAGTCCCGCCAAGCCCCGGAGACCGCCACCCCCAGGGATTTTAGTAATTATTCATGGGGGGCACATGGCCTTCCACTGCCTTAGGGACCGTCACATCGAGGCTTTTTTAATAAAATAAATGAACCTGTGTGGGGGGGCTCGAGCTCCCCCACATGCCCCGGGGACCGCCATCTCCCCGGGGCACTAATATTCAAATGCGGGGATCTGTTAGAGACCCCCGAGCCCTAGGAACCACCACCTCCCCGGGGCTCCCGCCCTGTCATAGCAAACACTGGTTTGGATTTTGTAAGCGAGAGCAGGTTTGCTGCTCTCGCTTACAAAATCCAAACCAGATTGCTTTTCCACAAGGGGAGCGGCATGTTAGCTGCTCCCCCTGTGGAAAAGCAATGCTGGCTCCCGCAAGAGGCGGAGAGCCGGCGGGATCGTGCGGAATTGGGCTCCCCCACGGTCCCCAACACATAGGGCTGGCCCCGGGGCCAGTGTGGCCCGGGAGGGGGGCCACACAGCCTCTCTCCCATAAAAAAAATAAGAAAGGCAGGCCGGCTCTGGGGCGTTGTGTCCCCGGGACCGTGGTGCATTTTAAGTTGGGGCATTAATCCCCTTCAATCCTGAGGGTCCCTGGGGGCCATCTAGTTCACCAGGTACCTCCAGTAAGTGCCACAGGGCTGTGTTGCAGAGAGGTGGTCCGAGGCCACACCCCTTTTTACTCCTCTCTGCAACACAGCTCTTTTGTGCTTACTGGAAATACCTGGTGGGCTAGTTGGCCACCAGGGACCCTCAGGATTCAAGGGGACTTAATTCATCAACTTACAACGTTCTAGGTGGCACATTTTCACAGTGGTGCAGAGAGGGGGCGGGGCCTGATATAAGAAGTTAGCAATCCTGCTGTGTGGGACTTACTGGGGGTAATAAAAGGGATAGGTGGCCCCCAAGGCTGATGTTGGGGGCTAACTACTCCTCCTGTTACCTCCAGTAAATCCCAACCAGTGGGATTGCTATTAGGTGTTTCGGAGGCCACGTTCACCTTTCTCCACCACTCTGGAAATGCGACTGGTATGTTATAGTTAGAAATTAGCATGTAAAAAACCTTTGAAGTTCACTGACAAAACCTTAAGTTTCAGGGACGTTATAGTTAGAAATTAGCATTTAAGAATCCATTGATGTCTTCAGTGATGTCATTTGAGATGTCATCAGTGATGTCATCAGTGATGTCACTGACCATGTCATGAATGATGTAATCTGTGACGTCATCAGGAGTGCATTGCGGGGGCGTGATTATAGTTAGCCAAACTAACTATAACGGTGGAATTTCTATGGTTTTGTACGAGTGAAATGTCCAACTAACTATTGCGGTACAAAAGGGGGTGGTGATGGACGGAGCATCTGAACCAATCAAACACTCACACCCAGTCAAAAGATCTGGGTTTGATCCATCACCGTTTTTAGCCCACTCTGCCACCCCAGTTCAGACATGGCCTTTTGCAGTTCGGGCTGGAATGTTCCCATGGGGCACAGGGTCAAGGCTGATTTGCATATGGCCATGTCTGAACTGGGGTGGTGTGGAGTGCAAAAAAACGATGGATTTAGGCCCAGATCTCTGTACTGGGGTGAATGTATGACATTGTTCTGCATTCTGTCCATCAACTGTTGTTTTGCATTTGTCACCCCGAGTGGGATGGGTATGCTCAGACGTGAGTCCCATGCTCTCCACACCACTGGAGTCAAGCTATCCTGGCTGAAGACGGCTGATAGCCAGAAACCGGTCCTAGGATGCTTGATTCCGGTCCAGGAAAGACATGGCTTGGCAGTTCGGGCTGGACTGTTCCCATGAGGCACAGGGTCAAGGCTGATTTGCATATGGCCATGTCTGAACTGGGGTGGTGTGGAGTGCAAAAAACGATGGATTTTGGCCCAGATCTCTGTACTGGGGTGAATGTATGACATTGTTCTGCATTCTGTCCATCAACTGTTGTTTTGCATATGTCCAACTAACTATAACATCCCTGAAATCTATGGTTTTTCAGTGAATATATATATATATATATATATATATATATATATATATATATATATATATATATATATATATATATATATTACACACCTATTGGTTTTGTTCCAATTTTTAAGAAATATAAAGGGTACTGGTGTTTATTATTTTGCAGCCTACATGACTGAACATACATGGATCAACTATAATGTTTGTATTACATTGATACAATCCGCAAACAAAGTTTACTATTAGGTAATCAGTGGTTGGCGCTATGATTTGACTTATACAATTGGTTTGGTGTTATTAGGATCTATATTTGTCTGTGGTGTTGGCTGGATGAAATACAAATACAAAGTACTACACTTAGTAGATGGTAGAGGATTTGTCTTCGGTAAATTGTTCAGTGCTTGATGTTACCATTATTTTCCCACAAATAATGTATAATTCACGGTTGCAAGTCATAATTCAGAAAATGCTTTAACATTTTGGCCAGAAAAGTCAAACATCTTTTGGTAGGGACAAAATTAAATTCTACTTACGCATACCTATTTATGCTATCGGCTTATTTTAGTGTATAATTCATGTGTATAATTGTCTAACTGCATAACAATGGCATTAGTATTTTTCAAATATATTTATATTTAAAATATCATCGGAAATGGCAGAATCTTTGGACACATTCGAAGCAGGGTGACAATTATGTAAATGTATGAAGTTCCAATTAGAATATGAGAGCTATTTAAATGCAGTAGTGACTGTAAGAATGACTAAATGTGAGTGAAGGGTGCATAGGTTCAAACACTAATGCATTTACAATACTGTTCTAAACTTCCATTCTGACATTTCAGATTTAAACCGCCTAGCACAAAAAGCTCTTCAAAGAAATTTTGTAACAAAAGTACCCTTTGAATGTGCATGCTGTCCCTGAAAAATCTCTGAACACAGTGAAAGAGTTTTTCACAGGGCACTTCATTATATCTGAGCAATGACACCTTTACCAGATGGGATGATGTATACAGCGTACAAAGGGCCATTTGTGGATGTCATGTGTGGCTTAAAATGACAAGTATGCTGTGACTATGTCGGCGATGGACAAACCAGAAACCCTCATTATTAATTTAAAGCATCAATAAGTTAGCGTGTTCGCAACTGTGTTTTTGATTTCAGATAAGTAACTGATCCATTTCATGTATTTACTGAGCTTAGGAACCAGCAACAGGCATAGCACAGACAAACACAACCAAAGAGCCAAATAAATAGGTTTTTATGTTTGCAAATGAGCTTGCGCCCTTAAAAATATCAATATGTGCGTCCAAAAATGTGAGCTATTCCAGAAACAACTAGTTCAATTTCCACTGCCAAGAACATATTTGTACACATTTTTTCCTCAATTTTCTTCAGAGCACTGGAGGCAAAAATATTAATTTTGGCCATGCACCATTTCATTTGAGACCAGTGTGCTATTTTGTAATCGAACCTATGTATTAAAAATATCAATTCCTTTTTTGTATTGCAATCCAACATTTCAAATGCATACATACAATTTAAATTTGCAGATGAGGTAAATATCTTATGAAAATAAAAATCCAAATGATTCCTGCAGAGGTTGACATACATTTCATGACATAACTTCCTTACATATAAACAGGGGCTAAAAGGTACCTAAAAAAAAACAACCTAGAGTAAAAGTACAACATTAATTTCATATTATTCCTTCATGTGATTAATCATTGGGCCCCAAATTGACAATCCTAGTTTCCATTTCTGTGTCCCCTTGAGAGCGTATAAACTATGTTCTAGATTAAAAATAACAGAGAATCTAGCTCTCCAAATTTCAAAGGTTGGAACCTCTATTTGAAGCCATAAGGAGGCTATACAAAGATGGGCTACCGCCACTGCTGTGAAGATTAGGTATCTAAATTTGAAAACGTATTGTCCTTCCATTAAATCTCCCCCTGTACCCATTAACATAATAGACAGAGTAATATTAATTTTAACTCTGGTAATTTCCAAGAGAAACTTCTCAATATGGTCCAGAAGTTGAGTCAACTTTCCACAACCAATACAAATATGAATAATATCAGCCACATCTGCCCCACATCTAAAACATTTCCCATCATTAAGCACCCCCATGTCATCATCTTTGCAGGGGTATGGTATAGATCAAATATGGTTTTAAAATGTTGTGTTCTTAAATTGGCTGATATTAAAGTTTTCTCTGCCATATCGATTGATTGTTCTATGTGTATTTCCTGCTCTCCCAATCTTTTTCTCCATCTTGTTTCCGTCTGATAGCCTCAACTAATAAATATGGCACTATTGTCCTTTGTTTTTTCAACAGGAAGTCCCTCATCTGAAGAAATTAGCAAAATTCCGTTTGGCAGAGTTTCTATTCATCGCTAGCATCTGAAAGGAGAGCAGATCTCCATCCTTATATAGTTTACCTATATATGTAACTCCCTTGTCCTTCCATAGCTGAGCAACTCTGTCAGTGAAAACAGCAGGTAGTAAAATGGGTGTGTTTAATGGAGTATAAAAACAAACCCCATCAATTTGTAGCTCTCTCCACACCTTGTAGGCAGCCATTACTACCTTAAAGTGCGTCCTCTTGAAATAGTTATAGTCCAGCTTTCTAAACAGACAAATCCTGACTTCTGATCCTGTTAACATCTGATATATGGAGGGGTATTCTGCGGGGATAGTAATGTCTTCACCGGTGAGCATTATCATGATGTTTTGAAAAATACCTGCATAGTAATATAATGTGAAATCGGGTACCACCCATCCCCCTTTCTCCTGAGGTAATGACATAAAGTACATTGCCCTTCGCGATTTCCCTTGGGCCCATAAAAATCTCATACAACATGATTGTAATTGCTCTAACTGTCCCTTAGATAGTTCTAGTAGAACGGACCTAAAGAAGTATAAAACTTTAGGTAAGATTACAATTTTTAAGACATTAAATCTCCCAACCATTGTGAGGTGTAAACATTCCATTTTATCTAATTGCTTCTTAACACTCGTAAGAATAGAATTCGAATTTATTTTAACCAATTCATCCAGACAGACCCTGATTTTAATCCCCAGATAGCTAACTTCATCAGTCACTCTCGGGTCTTGGACACCTGTGTGGTTAGTACATAATATTTGTGTTTTAGATGCGTTAAGCTTACACCTAGAGACAACTCTAAATGTATGTGCCATTAGCTCTATCTCTGAGATTGCTGAAGCCAGTTCCGATGTTACCACAACCACGTCATCTGTATTTGCTAATACTCACAGCGGTTCCAATCCGCATTCAACAGATTTAATTTTCAAGTTGCCTTCTAACATGGTCAAAAATAGATTTATATATAAAGCAAATAACAATGGAGAGCATGGGCAACCCTGCCTTGTGCCTCTTGTTATATACACCGGTGCTGACTCTAACCCGCTAATGAAGATTCGAGCTTTAGGGGTCTTATATACAGCTTGAATTGCTTTAATAAGGCCAGGGCCAAACACATAGATCGTAATGTTCCCCAGAGAAAAGCTCCATGACACGTGGTTGAATGCCTTCTCGGCGTCTAATAAAACTAAGCCTAAGGTAGTGTCCTGTACATTAGCTTTGTCCAGCAATGTTATTACCTGTTGATATGATTTTCAGTACCCCTGGTGTGTATGAACCCATGTTGTCTCAAAGATACCAGTGGTGTAATAACATTCACTAGGCGGGTGGCTAGAATTTTAGTATATATCTTCCCGTCGGCATTTAGTGAAGAAATTGGTCGATACGACCCTGGGAGCTCTGGTGATTTATCCTTCTTTCTAAAAACAATGATATTTGCTTCCTCCCATTATGGGGGAACTACCCCCATCTGTGCTTGCTGTAGGGTAGTCAGTAGCTCAACTTTTAATTCCTGAAAGAATATTCTATATACTTCCAAAGGTAGCTTATTTGGACCCGCAGCTCTGCCATTATTAAGGTTATTCATTTCCACTTCTAATTCTTCCATTGTAATAAGTTCATCTAAAGTCTGTGCCTCTGTTTGCCCCAATTTAACACACTCTATGTCCTTGAAGAATGTATCCATGTACTCCTCCCCCTGATTATCCTCTGTATATAACCCTTTATAAAAAAGAATGAAATATTTCAAGTATTTCCTGTGGGGCTTCCACTAAATTACCTTGTCCATTCTTCATCCTTTGAATTCTACGTGCTGTCTCTTTAGATCTTAACCTTTGTGTCAAGCACCGCCCAGTAGCTTCGCCAAACTTATATTTCTCTCCCTTAAACACGTTAAACTTAATAACAATTTCTCTGATCCTATAAAGGTTCATTCTAGCTTTGCATCGGGCTACCTCCCTTCCCGTCACTATCTTCCGCATCAATTCTACCTCTGCCAACCTGAGCCTCCCATAAAGATCTTGAACCTCAGCTCTAAGTTGTTTCTCTTGGTGTAGCCCATAACTCAGCATCTCCCCCCTAAACCCTGATTTTAGGGCATCCCAAATATATGGTTGTGAGGTCAATTTATCGTTAATTTCCAAGAATTGCCGAATCCAATCCTTCATGTGATTTATAAAATTAAAATCTTTTATGTTTAAAGTCAAATGAAAAGGATCTCTGTGTGGAGGCGTTACTGTTACACCTAATTGGGACATCTATCACTAATGGGCCATGATCTGATGTGATTCTTGGGTAAACTTGTATTCCGGCATCCGTTTTTAATTCTGAAGGCACATAGAAATAATCTAGTCTAACCCATTTGTTGTGGGGATAAGAAAATCATGTAAAGCCTGGGTCTGCTATCTGCAATATAGACCATGCATCTTTCAGGCCATGATCCTCCACCAAGTGCTGTAACACCTTCAAAACTCTTGGTCTTCTGCCTGTGTAGTTTTCCCTCCCATCCTGAAGGTCTTGCCGATCTAAGTGGATATTAAAGTCCCCACACGAAATCAAAGGGGTATGCCATGATGCTAATATCAGATTAAGACCTTCTAACACAGTGGCTTCATCAAAGTTAGACCTTCAGTAATTGCCCAGCAGCATTGGTTATCAGCCGCTATTCTAATGGTGCTTTGTATCCCCTTTTGTGCTAAGATGGCTACTCCGCGATTAGTGGTGGACTGTTGTGTGCAGGCTAGTACTATATACCCCAGCTCGCTGAGAATCCTCCGATTGTCCCACACAATGTGGGTCTCTTGGAGACATACCAAGTCTGGCTGCATCACCCGCAGCTCTGCAGCAAACCTTTGCCGTTTCATATTATTGTGTAACCCACAAACTTTAAAAGAACGTACCTGTAAGTTACCCTGATACTTTTTATCCCCATCAAAGACTTCTGTGCCTCTCCATTTTATATCCTTATCTCCTGAAATCCATATCCATATTCTCATCCTCATCCACAATGTACTATGGATTTCATTTTCTATTTTCCCCCTACCGTTCCTGACCAAACTCCTCCCCCTCCTCTACCCAAAGTATCGCAAGTGGACTGACTCCACCCTACCCCCACCCCTCCTGCAGCGAGGCTCTAGGACCAATGGTCCCGGTGATGGATTGCTAAATTCTCCCAAGACCCCTCCCATATATCTGACATATTATTAGAATACATAGTAGCCCAACTAAGTATTAATTTCATGCAATCAGCCTGAGCATATACAGTATCTTTATACAGCCTGCGTGAATCCCACCCCTTTAGATCTCCTGACTATTCATATATACCATACCTACATGTACCCCTGCATCAAACACAAATATAGGAAGAAAAAGAAAGAAGAAAAAACCATGGGAAGGGTCATCGAATAATAATGGCTTCCAGTAAATCACAGTGTATCATATCCAGGAAAATAAAAACAACCTTATGTGCCCCCTTTCTCTGTCCCTAATGAACCTAGACAATAGATTGCAAGTGTTCCTTAGCTTTAACTTCCGATGTAAAAAAACGTGTCTATTCTTTGTAGGTAACTTTCCGTGCGGCTGGGTTCAATACAAATGCTTGAGCCCCTTTACTCTGAAATGGATTGATAAGCTGCCTCAGTTGCCAGCGTTTCTCTACCGTCTGGTGGCAGAAATCTGGTATTATGAAAAATTCCGATCCTTTCCCCATTCTCTTTCTATTGGTTCACGCTAGCTCATACACAGCTTGCCGGGCTAAAAAATTATTGACCGATATCAAGGTGGCTCTAGGTCTAATTGTATCTTGCCCCGGTCTTGCTCTCTGAGTGAATGGGAATCTATGGGCTCTCTGTATTTCTTGATTCCAATCCCACTGTGATACTTCCGGGAAGGCTTCTGAAAACATATCTACAACGGATGTTCTTATATCTTGGCCTTCCACCCCTTCTACTACACCCAAGATTCTTAAATTGCTATGCTGCAGGCGCTTTTCAAGGTCTGTGAGTTTCCATAATGTATCGTCCTTTGATGCCTTTGTCGATTCCATCATCATTTTCTGAGCTGCTAATTCATCCTCAATTTTAAAAATCAGAGTTTCTGCTTCCGTGACTCTTTCCGCAAACTCAGAGCAGACTTTTGCAATCCGCCTTATTGAATTTTGAAGTTTACAACAAGCCCCTTGAGTTCTTTGACTCTCCATACGGGTTTCTTCCCTATGGGCCTCGATAGTCTCATAGATCAGATTGAGTGACATCTCTTCAGGTTTCCTTGTCTCTGCCTTTTTCAGTTTCTTAACTGTGGCTCCTGCATTTCCTTCTGTCCCAGTTGAGAAGGAATAGTCCCATACCAAAGCATCCTCCCCTCCATCACCTTCATCCATGTTGGTATTATCTATATGGCCTTTGTTTTTTCAGACCATCCAAGGAGTAGTTCTGACATTACTTGACTCGCTGCTTGTTGATGCCCTCATAGATCCCATCTTGAACTACAGGTTATCCTCATTTCCTGACGTATCTGAAGGGTCGCAGAGGGAGAAAAAGTCACCAGAGTCGAATTCTTTAACGGGGACTTGCAGAGTATTATCACTGTCCCCCCCATCCAATTCTTCATTTACTCCCTTCTTTGTCTGCTTGCCATCT
This sequence comes from Lissotriton helveticus, assembly GCF_964261635.1. Taxonomy (NCBI): domain Eukaryota; kingdom Metazoa; phylum Chordata; class Amphibia; order Caudata; family Salamandridae; genus Lissotriton; species Lissotriton helveticus. Next base: position 400,511,819 of record NC_136069.1, on the reverse strand, counting down.
TTGTCAGCCACATTCCCTTTCCCCGTGTTTAATGAACCCATTCCTTTTGCACACAGTAATGGAATTTCAAAAGCGGGAGACCCCGCCAGGCCTATACTGGACATAGTATCTGAAGTGCATGGAATGGCTATTGTTGGACTATTCAGTAGAACTCCACGTTGCTGATCGCTTGGGGCATTGCCGCAGTCCTTCTCTAGCAAAGCATTTGTCAACGCACTCATCCCCTTACATGCCTCCCCTATTGGCCCCTCGTTAATATCCAAATTCAACTGTTTTCTGCCTTTGCTCGGTAAGAACAGAGCAGGTATACTGCGCTTACCACCATCTCCATTGTCCACCTTATTTTTACTTCCATTTTCAATCATCCTTGTACTGCCACTCTTTATGCTTCCCTGCTGCTGGCCGACTTTCCCCATAGATGTTGTTTTTTATGGGTTTTCATGCTCTACCTCGAGCCGCCTTCGGGGGCATTGTGACCACGCCTCCGAGTTCCCTGGGCTTACTCACTCCGCTCTCACCGCCGACGCCTCTTCGTACTGCAAGCCTTAGTAGGGAGAGCCACTAGCTGAAGCCCGAGGATCTTCGCGCTCTGATCCAAAAGACCGCAGTCAAGAGGGGCATAGCCTCTAAAACCTCTAGTATGTCCTGTGATTTTTCCCCGGGAGATCCAGCCACAGATTCATGATGTTTGCTCAGGGGGGAGAGTGCTTGAGAGTGCTCAGCTCCTCGGCCGACTTGCGGCCGCCGTGGTTTCTCCACGATACACCTAAAAATATCAATTCCTAGTGCATCTCATAATTATTGATGAGGTATTTCTTTAACTGACACCCACTTTGAATAGCATACATCACAGGGATGGTGGATGGCTGATGTTAGCTGACCACAATTTCTGTGTTAATTTTAAGAAAATCATTCTTGTTAGAATGATGTCCATTCTCGTTGAAACATTACAGGATGCATTTAAAAAAGCTTAAAATGTAACTAACATTTTTTGAGTGCAGGCAGTGAGATCTCTTTCTACTTAACAGTACATCTGTAGTCAGTTAAATATTAATGTTTTGCAACTGGATTTCAGTTGCAAAACATTAACACATATCATTCTTATTTGGTATTTGGAAGGGACGCCTTTGACTGCCTCTAACAAACTTTTTATTTCTTTCAGTTCAGTCGTTCAACCCTGAGTATCTTTGGTGAAAGGCAACCCTTCCCTACATGATGGAAGGACTGAAGCCAGTATTAGTGGGAGTGGTATGGTACATCAATATCATTTTCTTGAGCATCATGATCCATTTTTAGGTCGCGCCTTGAGCCAGTGCGCATGGGCTGCTCTGTAAGACTTGTGTGGTGTAGTAGCAAATAGAAGCCCCGTCCTCTCTCCAAACATATTTGCCATTGGTTTGTGTTATTGTCTGTCCTAAATGCTGGCTTCTGATCTGTAAATAGACTAGTTAGTCCCTCCTTAGTGCTGCCTCCTCTTCATTTGTCACCTCCCAAGGCGACTGGCCCCTTTACTTCGGATGTTACACAGTACATGTTATTTAGACTTTGAGCACAATTTTCTTTAATGAGGTTCTCCTACTGCCGCCACAACATGCTTTGGTGACTTCTTTACCTCCTCGCCCTCCCTCCTGTTGTCCATGCCTTCTCCCCCTCTCCCCCCTCCCTACCTTCTGTTGTCCGTGATGCCATAAATGTGAGACCTATTGCATTGCAAATGCTTGTCCCTTCTTGCACATTGCCATCTGGTGGACCCCTTTGATTACTTGATTAAATATACCTACCTCTCCATTACCCTCAGTTTGATGAACAGAGGTACATTTGTGCTCAATCCTATTGCACTTCAAACATTATTTCATTTTCTCAGCCATAAATTTTGTGCCATTATTCGTGAAAATTTGTAGTCCAGAAATTCCATAACATTCAAACATTCATAATATTATTATACTCTACAAAAATTATTTTTTCTAGCCATTTCGAAAAATAGTCAATGGATGCCAGCACACTGGTAATTTCACCATTTCTACTACCACCATCCTTATTATGTCCACTGCTATGCTTTTTCAGGCTCTGTTTGGACTTATACAATTGACACAAAGGTGGTTTGAGTGCAATCTTAGATTTGTCAGTGCTTTCATATTTAGGATATTCCCTCCCAATATGTTCTATCGTCACATTTACACCTGGCATCCAGTATCTCTCCTTGACCTTACTTTTGCTCTTTATAATCCCACACTATTCCTCATGACACAATTCCACAACCTTCTTTCTTCTTTTGGGGCATCACTCCGTCATCTCTTAATAAGTTTTGATCACAAATATATCATTATTCACACACTTCCCAGAATTTGGGATACTCATCATCTAAAAGTCTCTTCTCTATCCAAACCTTTATCTTTTACAAGAGCAAGTACTTCACCATTTGCCAATACTTCATTCCATTAATCTTTTGTTATGGCATACATTTTTATTTTCTTCTGTTAAACATGAACTCACTTACTCCCAGTTATCTTATGGTACTTCTTCCAGTGGTAGTGGTACCTGACTCAAGCAATCCACTACATTGTTTTTTCATACTACATCTTATGCCTATAATCGGAAATTCTTATGGATTAGCTCACAATTTTCAGATTTGCTGAAAGTAACCCTTCAGTTTACAATAGTTTCACAAGAGGTCTGTGATCACATCTGACTAAAATGGCAAAACCCCACGCAAAGTTTCTAAAATGCCCAAGGCCCCACTAAATAGCTAATGTGTCCCTTTCTACCACAAAGTAATGTTCTTCCAGATGACAATGCTGTAGATGCAAATGCCACTGTTAGCTCCTTACCATCATAATCTTTTTGAGATAACATTGCACTCATACCCTTGCTACTAGCATATTTGGTTATGATACACTTTTTTGCCGGGTTAAAACCATGCCAAGCATTAGCAAAGTTAATACCCTCGTTAATACTGTCAAGCTCTGCTTGCAATTTTGTGTCCCAAACAAATTTAGCCTTGTTTTTATTATTACTTCTGTGAAAAAATAGGCACAGATATAGCATACAATTCCACTAGTCCTAAGAAGGATCTCAATCCATCTTTAGTTGAAGGTGTTGGTGCATTATGTATAGCCTATGTTAATTTTTTTTTTGTTGATCCTGGCTGTGCATGATGAGCCAGATAATTTAAAGTCTATACTCCAAACAAGCACTTAAAAAGTTCTGCAAACAACCCATATTGTTGTAGTTTCTAAAGACTTTTCCAAAACCGACAAACTGGCAGTAAACAGACCTGATGATAGGTCAATGGATGAGAACCATTGTATTCCCTTAAACATGGGAGTAAACAGACCTGATGATAGGTCAATGGATGAGAACCATTGTATTCCCTTAAAAATGCCAGACTTTTCATTAACTTTGGGTAGGTGAAATCTTTCATTCGCTATATTATCATTGAGTTGCCTAAAGCCGACACACAATTGAGTTTTTCCATTGGGATTTCTGAACACAATCAAGGAAACAATCTATTTGGACGCTCCATAATCTGATCCTTTGATTTCTATGTTAACTTAATCTCTTAAAGTCCTAGGAATATTATACATTTTGTGTTCCTTTGATTTTGCAAGTTCTTTTTAAATATGATCCAATGCAAAAAGCCTGTCAGCTTGCCTATCGTTCCTGAAAATACTGATGAAAACTGTCTTTGATATTTCTATCCTATTGTTTAAGTACTACTCACATCCAATACCTCTTCCTGACTATTAGGATCCAAATTTATATCAAGTGATGTTTGGTCAAATCAACCCAACACTAATGGTCCATCTTCCACAACAGAACTTCCCAGTTTACATTCTGCTATCAAATTCAAAGCTCAAAGTTCTATAACACTCAATTGGTATGGGATCTCCAGTGAAATTATAGGGAAAATATCAAATTATAGCAAGTGGTCACCTAACACCACCACATTTTCCTTTATACTTTTTGACCTGCATCTGTGTAAGGTGACCATGAAGCAGTTGCAATCTAGATTTGTATCTTTCTTAACTTAAGGCCTATTTATGAGTTTGGTGGTTTATTGGACCACCAAACCCAAGGTGGAGATGCAGTGGTGGTCGGGGTCCACCGTGTCAGCGGTCTGACCATCATATTACAACTACGGCGGTTGGACCATTATAGGACTGCCACAACCGATAGGGATCCACGATTCCTGGCGATTGCGCACCGGTCTGAGGCTGCAATATGCTTGCCAGTGCCGCTGTGGCTAAGCATATTACAAGTATCATCACAGCAAGCAGTCTCTTTGCAGTATTCACACCATGAAAATGGTGGCATGAGGATACTAAGGGGGCCCTACAGGGGACCCTTTTGCCACAGGCTGTGAGGATACATGCAGGGGGCACATGCTGTGCCCACCTACATGCCTGCACCCCTGTTCATGCACCCCAGGTCCATGAGCCCCTATGTTCTGTAACAACTTAAAAAACATTGGTTTCCACTTTAGTTCTAGCTACAATAGACTATGGTAACGCCCTTTTAATTGACATCCAGAAAAAATCCCTTCAAAAGCGTAAAATGCTGCACAATGCTCCAGCCCAACTTTTGAGAGGAATTCCAAAATATCAATCAGCATCACAGGCCTTGATTAAAATACATTGGCTCCAAGTTGTAAGATGTCTGTATTTTAAGGCTCTTTGTATTGCATTTAAAGCACTACACAATATTGGACCTTAATATTGTTGTTCAAAATGTGTCTGGTATACCCCTCATAGGACGCTTAGATCTTCAGACATAATGCTTCTAACACTACCAAGGATTAGGTGAGCAACATGGGGTGGCAGGAGTTTCATTTCTAGGCCTGTCAAGTTGTGGCATGTCCTTCCAGCCAACATAATAAAATGCTCAGATAGTTCTGCATTTCAAAAATTAATACGAACTAGGCTCTTTGATCAATAGGAAGGCATCACTTAACCTTTTCTGTAATACCTCTCCTTTACTTGAGTGGCAGGGCAGCAGAACCAAGACGACTCAGGGCACCCGAGTGCTATATAAAATTAAAAATCTAATCAAATGAGCTTTTGAACTGCACCCCGACAGGGCCACCTCGCTGCCCGCCATATCACAAAATGACTCGGAATCTGGCGGGTGGCTGATAAATTTGGTATGGGAAAGCAAGTGGTCATCAAAAACGTCCACAAACATTAACTTTCATACTTATTTACCTGCATCTGTATAAGGGGACCATGAAGCAATAACAATCTAGATTAATATCCTTCTTAACTGACGGCCTAATTATGAGTTTGGTGGCTAGGCACTACTGCAGAAACAGGGCGGTACCATCGCGATGTATGTTTTCGGCGGAAGTGGAACAGGTAGTGCTACGAGAAATGGGGGAGAGCTCTGCAGCACACTGAATGTCCTCTTGTGTGTAAACTGATGAGTGAGGTGATGGCGGCGTCCCACTTGGGAGCGATATGGTACTACCAACCTCAGCAAGCAATACTGTTGGACACATGACGTAGTGCTATGAAAATAAAAGAGGAGATTTTGGTAGATGTGTGTTTGCCTCCATTCGCTGAAAGACTGTCCATGAAGAAAGGCGCCATACCCGAAACGCATTGACAGCGCAGATTTGTTGAGGATTGTGGGCGCATGAACCTTCCCTGCTAGCTGGCGTTATTTACCTGCAGGTGCTTGGCCACCGGAGGGGCAACACTTTCTTTCAAAAATTGTGGTTGAGCCCAGACCACGGCTAAGCACTACCGCAAAAACAGGGCAGTTCCGCCGCGATGGATCTTTTCGGCGGCACTGGAGCAGGTAGTGCTACGAGAAATGGGGAAGAGCTCTGCAGCGCACTGAGTGTCCTCTTGTGTGTGAACTGATGAGTGAGGTGATGGCGGCGTCCCACTTGGGAGCGATATGGTACTGCCAATCCCAGCATGAATTACGGTTGGACACATGAAGCAGGGCTATGAAAATAAAAGAGGAGATTTTGCAAGTTGTGCGTTTGCCTCCATTCACTGAAAGACTGTCCATGAAGAAGGGCGCCATGCCCGAAACGCGTTGACAGAGCAGATTTGATGAGGATTGTGAGTGCATGAACCTACCTCGCTAGCTGGCGTTACTTACCAGCAGGTGCTTGGCCACAGGAGGGGCAACTCTTTCTTTCAAATATTGTGGTCGAGCCCAGACCACGGCTAAGCACTACCGCTGAAACAGGGCGGTTCCGCCGCAATATATCTTTTTGGCGGCACTGGAGCAGGTAGTGCTACGAGAAATGGGGGAGAGCTCTGCAGCGCACTGAGTGTCCTCTTGTGTGTGAACTGATGAGTGAGGTGATGGCGGCGTCCCACTTGGGAGCGATATGGTACTATCAATCCCAGCATGCATTACAGTTGGACACATGACGTAGTGCTATGAAAATAAAAGAGATTTTGGTAGTTGTGCGTTTGCCTCCATTCACTGAAAGACAGTCCATTTCGGGCCTTGCCCGAAACGCGTTGACAGTGCAGACTTGAACCTTCCCCTCTAGCTGGCGTTACTTACCGGCAGGTGCTTGGCCACCGGAGGGGCAACTCTTTCTTAGATAAGAATGGCGTGGATCACGTACCACTAAATCCCAGGGGAGGTGATAGATTAACACGTCTACGTAGGCTGGAATCGCGCCATATAACAGACATGCAGACGAAACAGCCTGGTGGATTAAATATTGGAGAGGAACTGGGTGCTCATCTGGGGAAATAATCATTGATCTGGGTGTAGCCCTTGTTGAACAGAGCTTGGCTTAATGTATCCATGCAAGTACAACTGTATGAACTGTGAACTATAGAACTTGCGGATATTATTGCCATTATGTTTGCTCTGCATTGCTTATCTGGAACATGTATCCTCTCAGTTAAAGTTGGATCCAATCTGTCTGCTTTTACATTTTCCTTTGTGCTTGCTTTCCTTGTCTCTGCATTCCACCTCTCCAACCCCCCCGTTCCCCCCCTCCCCCCCTACCCTTCCCTCCCCTTTGTTCCCTTCCTTTTTACCTCTCCTTTTCCTGCTTTTGTTCTTTTCTCAATATCACTGTAGAATGTTGGCCACTTACGGTATGCAGTGGCGAACTTGAGGAATTGATCTTGTAAATAATGATTTTGTTTTGATTATGACCTTGCCGGTTTGCCATAGTCGGTGATATGCCGATACACGGCAAGATTACGTTTTTAACCGACTTGGGTTACATTAAATGTGATTATAACAATGATGGTAAATAAGTAACCCTTAGTGCAATTGGAGGATGACCTTTAATTTGATATGGTGTGATTGTATACACCTAAGATTGTATATAATGTAAATACTTTGTAAATATGGCTGTTGAAATTCCATGATCTGCTGATCCACGGCAAGATTAATAATACTCACTGTAATGAAGTGAGCAAGGAATGAGTATAACTTAAGAGTCAATACACATTGCATAATTGTAACTATGTGTAATAATTGACCCACTCAGTAATGGCTGCCCTTTTGCTAAGAATTACATGGTGTCCGTTTTTTCTTTCTTTTTTTATGTGACAGGAAGTGAAATCCGTATATATGGTGCCGGGTAACGCGGCACACACTGACACTGACGAAGGACTTTAAGTCTGAAACGCGTCTGTCTGTTTGTTTTGTCAGAAAAAGCCATAACAATAAAATTTTGAGTAACATACCCCCGTGAGTGCGTTATCGTTTTCCTGGAGCAAGGGACGGTTGGAGCTGGAATATATATATTCCCCCTTCTGAACAGAGCGTTGTTAATGTACATATGCAGGAGTTCCTGAATGAAATGTGAACTTTGGAACCTGTAGTTATATTTGCCTATGCATACTCGCTCTGTGTTGTCTTTCCTACACATGTATGGCACATGTGTTTTTGCAGTCACAGTCAGATTATATTTGCTAGCTTTGTAATTTCTTCTTCTTTGTTAATTTTGGATATATCTTATTTCTTTACTTCTCCTCTTTCTTTTCTTCTCTCATCTATCTTATTCTTCCCCCCACCATTGACGTACCTTCCTCCTCCCCACCCTTTTTCTTGTTCCCCCTCTAATTTTACAGTAAAATGTTGACCACTTGCATTGGCTTCTACATTATAGTCACATTTAGTTGACGATCTAGGTGGAACATTTTAGCCTACCTAATATTGAATACAACTCATTATAAATGATAAGGAACAATATGCAATGATGACCTTGAGGGATGAACTTGGATATATTGTATATATTGTATATAATGCAAATTTTTGTTTGATTAAGACTTTGCCGGTCTGCCATAGTCGGTGACACGCCAATACACGGCGAGATTTTGTGACTTGTGACCGACTTGGGTTTGCTTTAAATGAAATGTGAATGACGATGATTTACATGCAACCCCTGGTACAATGGGACTATGAACATTAATTTGATTTGGCATTTTGAAATTTATGTAAATACTTTGTAAGTAGGATTTGCAGGATTCCGTGATTTGCCAATCCACGGCGAGATCAACATTTCTCACTGCAATTAAGTGAATGAAAGAATCAGTATAAACCAAGAGTTTACTCACATGGTGCAAATAGAACTATGTGTGTCACTGACTCACTTAGAAATGGCCGCTCCATTTACTCAGTATGCAATGGTGTCTATTTTTCCCTTCACATTTGACAGGAAGTGAAGTGTGTACATAGGGTGCTGGGTTACACTGCACGCATTGACACTGACGAAGGACTTGCAGTCCGAAACACGTCTGTCTGTTTGTTGGAAAAGCCGAAAATTAAATTGAGCATCTTACACCCCCGCGAGTGCGTGATCGTTTTCTTGGATTGAGGGACGGTTGGAGCTGGAATATATATATATATATATATATATATATATATATATATATATATATATATATATATATATATATATATATATGTATGTATATGTATATATATATATATATATATATATATTACGCTCCATGGGGTTGTCCAAGTAGCGGGTAGCACCCGAGCCTGCGTGCGCCTTCCCCAAAGCGTTAGTTGGTATTGGCAGTTGCGCTTTGGGGAAGGCGCACGCAGGCTCGGGTGCTACCCGCTACTTGGACAACCCCATGGAGCGTAATACATTAGCGGCGGTCCGCCGCTGGGTTGCACCACCCCGAAGAAACGGGGGCCACGAGACTCGCTATCCAAGGAGTCTCATATGTGGAGCTGCGTGATGGATAAGGACAGGAGTGATGTTTGGGGCTCATGGTAGAGCCTTTGGAACGAGCAGTAATTTGAAAGTGCATCCTTTCAGGATATATGGACTACATCTCCCACAAGCACAATGTATGTTTTCATATAGGGAGATGGTAGACGTCGTGCACTTTACTGCTGGCCCCTGATGAGGAAAATAAATTTCCGAAACGCGTCGGGCCTATTTCAAACACGCAACGGCCCATACCAACTAACACTTTGGGGAAGGCGCACGCAGGCTCGGGTGCTACCCGCTACTTGGACAACCCCATGGAGCGTAATAGATATATATATATATGTATATATATATATATATATATAAAACGCTCAAACACTCCTCCGTGTCAGGAAAAGAAAGAGCAGCACTCCGGGGGTTACTAATACAGTGTGCGATTATTTACAGCAAAACAAACGTTTCGGCAGAAGCCTTCGTCAGTGTCACGACCCATTTCCCAGCATACTCGTTTAAATAAAGTCATGTGATTATTGATAAACATCAACAAGGGACCAGCCCTTCCAGCGTTACATTGCACACCATCTTGGAATGGTTTCCTAACCTCAAAACCACTGCAAAATTAATCCATGGATTGGATAAACATTCATTAACAATGGGCAAGAATAAACAATCACTTCTAGTTATAGAGAAAATGGAGCCGTGGATCGGCAAAGGTCCCTTGTATAAAAGAAAGTAGACGAACATCATGACAGCAAATGTTACTATGCTGAGAAAAATATATGCATGTATGAGTTTAGCGTATTTCATATAACGACAATTCATAGTTGTCACAATGACATCATCCTAGACAATCGATTAATCAAAAAATTAATTAATTAAAGAAGATAAACCTTACAACACTATAGACAGCCAGACGTCCGTCCAGCAGGAAACAAAAGCGGGGTACTATATACAAACTGCTCCCCACTACACAGACGATGTTACAATTATGTCCTGAAAATCCATCATATCATAATATGTAGTGGTGCAGTTAACTATGAAAGCCAAATATACAAGGTTGTTGATAAGACGCAGAAAGTGAGAATTACAGGATTCCAGATATAAGATATATTCAGTAATAATTCAGTACTGGTTCTACTGTATAGCAAAGTAGGTGATTATCATGGGAGGAAGATACAGCTGATAAATCTATAGATTATATACAATATATACATATATTCATGAAAATTGCTTTTAAGTATTGTAGGATAATGTAATAAATTGATATCCTGATCTAACTGGATTGTCAGACACTTTTATCTTCTTGTTCTTATTAGTTCCCTTCATTTACCCAGATGGACTACCATTTCCTCTCCGCTGTTCATGCCCTTAGGGAACTTGGTGGACAGGTCGATGATATACCTAGATTCAAGGCGTCTGAGCCTTCTCAGTCTGTCCCCACCCCGTGGGTTGTATGGGACATGATCTAACCCAAAGTAGCGTAATTTGGTCCTATCCCTGTTATGATGTTCGGCAAAATGCCGTCCTACTGGGTAAGCGGGGTCAACTTTGTCGATAGCCCTCAGATGTTCTAGCACTCTCAATTTAAGTTGGTTGATGGTGCTCCCAATATATCTTAAACCGCATGGGCATATCAGACAGTACACAGCATAGGTAGTGCTACAGGTAGTTAATTTTTGGATCTTTCTAGTCCTACCAGCATCAGGAATATCGTATTGAAAAACCCTACGGCTGATGCTACACGCCTTACATTTCCCACACGGGAAAAACCACTCATTGTTTTTAAAGTGTTGGTCTGAGTTGGTAAGGGTTCCAGATGACTATGTACTAGCATATCACCCAAAGACCTAGCCTTGCTAAAGGTCACTAATGGGTGCGGTGGTAAATCCTCTCTTAGTACGTCATCTGTGAGCAAGATGTGCCAGTTCTTACGCATCAAGCTTCTAAGTCCATCGGCACCCGCAGAGTAAGGAGTAATCATTCTGAAGACATTCCTGGTATTCGTATATATATATATATATATCACTGAAAAAACCATAGGTTATACACCATATATAGTTAGGAATTAGCATTTTTAAAACCTTATTTTACTCACACAAAACCATTGAAATTCCATATATAGTTAGTTGCACTAACTATATATCGCGCACCCGCAATCCACTGCTGATGATGTCACATATTACATCATTCATGACATGGTCAGTGACATCACTGATGACATCACTGATGACATCTCAAATGACATCACTGATGACATCACTGATGACATCTCATTTGACATCAATGACCACATCACTGATGATATCATTCATGTGACAATACAATGCATCTCCTCACATTTTAATATAACCTCTGTTTCACCCAGTGTTAAATACAGAGTAAAATTTTTGAAACCATTGACACACCAATACTAGTTACTACATATGTACTCACTGATTCCTACGTCTACACACACATTCACTCATTCACCCATACAATCATTCATACATACAATCACTCATCTTTACAACACTATCATATGCACTCATACACCTATACAGACACTCACACTCTGCCACTCATCCATGGAGTTACTCACACACCTAGTCAGTCCTGTAAAGAATCAATCACACTTCCATTTTCTTGTCTATACAGTTAAACATAGAGCACCTTACATTTTCAAACATATACTAACACATACTTACCTTGTTATACAATCATTGATATAAGTACACATTGATCTGCACAGAATCACACACCTCCCAGCCAGCCACACACACACTCAGTCTCCCATACAAATACTTGGACAATCAATCAATAACCCATATAGTTACTCATATAGCTACTGATCAACACATGCAGCAGTTTACAGAACAACAGACATAATGATGCACAAATTAAGACAGTTTAGTCACTAACCCATGCACTCAGTGAGACATATTTAATCACTCACTCATACAGTCAGTCATGCACCTACTAAATCCTTCGTCCAGACACTTATACATCCACTCATTCTTCAATATGTAAGACATATTTAAACTTTACAGAAACATAAAATCACTGGATGTTGTTATCAGTGATGTCATCAGTGATGTCATTTGAGATGTCATCAGTGATGTCATCAGTGATGTCACTGACCATGTCATGAATGATGTAATATGTGACATCATCAGCAGTGGATTGCGGGTGCGCGATATATAGTTAGTGCAACTAACTATATATGGAATTTCAATGGTTTTGTGTGAGTAAAATTGCTAATTAAAAAATGCTAATTCCTAACTATATATGGTGTATAACCTATGGTTTTTTCAGTGAATTTTCAAGGTTTTGTAAATGCTAATTCCTAACTATATATGGTTTATAACCTATGGTTTTTTCAGTGAATTTCAATGGTTTTTTAATAGCAAATATCTATAGCTGTAAAATGTATTCTTATTTAAATCCAAAAATATATTTTATATGTTTATTAATAATTTTTGTAAAATATTTTTTTTGTTTCGCTCCCGGTCCGCGCACCGGGAAGCTTCCCGTTAGCTCAATTTGATGCCGCGACCCGGTCCGCGAACCGGTAAAAAATCAACATAGTGACGGTATCGCGTTGCCGCGTAATGCGTCTTATGACGCACCCGGAAGTGCCCCGGGGCGCGGACCGAGGCGCGAAACGCAGCTCCCCGGAAGCGATCCGCGGCGCGGCGCGAAAACGCGATGTATCGCGTTGCCGCGTAATGCGTCTTGTGACGTACCGCGTTAGCGCACCCGGAAGTGTCCCGGGGCGCGGACCGGGGCGCGAAGCTTAGCGACCCGGAAGCTAACCGGGGCGCGTTCCGCAGCGCGTAACATGAGCGTGAGAGGTCATGTGACTTGTTAATAAAACTTTTCATTGGTTCATTTCACTTTTGGTTTCATAATGATGTAAGGCTAGGTCAGGTGACCTAAAAATAACACTTTTCATTGGTTGAGAAGTATTGTTTTTCCCAAATGATGAAAACCCCTCCTTCTTTCCTCACTCTGACTTTCATCATTGTGAGAGGAAGACCTATTTTGCTTGTTGGAAAATGGCTTCATTGGTAGCTTCAGCTGGTGGACCCCCACCACCACCTCCACCTCCTCATGGGAAGAGAGGACCACCTCCCCAGGTCATTACCAACACTGAGGAGGAAGATGAAGAAATGGATGAGGAGGGAGAAGAACCACAGTTCTTAGAAGAGGTGCCCCGGGTTTCCAGAAAGAAAGCCAGTTTCATCTGGCAGTTTTATTCGATCCCTCGTGGCCAAAAAAAAGTCAATGCGAGGTATGTCACCTGCCTCATATGCAAAGAACAATTGTCCAGAGGGACGGACAAAAAATATAGCTATGGAAATCACACAATGCACAGGCACATGACAAGGAAGCATCCACTAAATTACAGCCGGGCGGAAATAAGGGATATGCAGGACAATCCAAGACCAACTCCTGTGGCCAGACCAACAATACCGATTTCTCTAACACCAGAAGAGGCACGGGAAACTGTGCCAAATATTCAAGAAAATTTTGGGCACATGATTCACTTATGTATGCACTGTCGTGCATTATTAGCTTGTGGCAACATGAGCATCAATGCACTCAACCTGGCGTATGAACACCATGATTGCCCTAACCGCCCCCAGTAATTTTTTTTTGCTCCTGTTGAGCCCTTTTCAACGCCTGTTTTTTGTTGTTTCCCCCCCCCCCAAAAAAAACCAAAAAAAATATAAAATCGTTCAAAAAAAACAAAAAATTAAAAAAAATTAAAAAAAATATAAAACAACAAAAATATAAAAAAAAAAGTTCTTTTCAGAACTACCTTCCCTTTCAAAAAAAATTGCTAGAATGTTTAGCACTCTGGCAAGCTCTATTTCTTTTGGTTCGCTCCCGGGTTAGCTTCCCGGTACGCGGACCGGGAGCTAACCAAAAAAAAAAAAAAAAAAGTGTAAGTATAAGGAAAGTAAACAGAGAGTGATGTTAAAAGAAAGACAGCTATAGGGAGTAAAGAAGAGATACTGTTTAATAGATCTATTTACCGAAGAAAAGACAGAAGAGGGTATAATTGTGAAAAACAAAATAGATAACGAAGTGAAAGAAAAAAAAAGAGAGTATAACATTAACAAAGAAGAGTTTCTTGGAGAATGTGAGTGAATGTTCAAAATAAGATTAAAACATGAGGAATAACAGAGAGAAAAAATAGAAAACAGAAAACAAAAAATAACAGAAAAAGATTAATTGAAACAGCAAAGAAATGTAAGTAACATAGAGCCATATCATCAACATAGGCAATAAAAGTTTTGCAGCTTTTATTGGCAGAAATGTGTCGCTAAAGCTGCTTTTGCGGCAGAAAACTGCCGCTAAAACCACTTTTGCACCAGTTTTCTGCCAATAAAAAGAGCAATAATTTTATTGGCTGTGTTCATAATATTCCCCTTAGTGTGCTTCAACTACACAGAGAAAGCATTATGAACAAGTAGTGATAGAGTGATCAGTCAAAGACACTAAGAGTAATAGAGACGGAGTGAGTGAACAAGAGTGAGGAACTATGAGAAGAGAGGGACTGAGAAAAAGAGTGGAAGGAGTTGAGTAAGTAGGTAATAGAGAAAGGAATCAGGGAAGTAGCAAAGGCAGGAAACTGAGGGTTAAAGAAATGAAGCAGTGGAACTAATAGTAGTTAAATGTGATAGAAATGTAACGAAAAGAGTACAAAATATTTACCTTATAATTGTCGTCAAATTACTCACTTTTTGTTTTTATACTTTCAATCTGTGAAAGAGAGAACAAAAATTTGAAAAATATTAAAACATGTATTTAAAAATTAGAAAAGACAAGGGAAAAGATTGAAGGACAAACAGTTTTTCAACAACTTTGACACTTACAGAAGCTTCTGCTTCTCCAGGCCCCCTACACAGTCCTAAAGATATACATTTTAAACTAACAGTATCTTGATGCAGATGAAGTGAGGCCTATCTTAAAACATGGTGCATCTTTTGCATTGCTGTTGTTTCAGAAAAGTGTCGCAAGACACTAAAATTTTAAATAATTGCTTCAGGATGCCAATAAGATGTCTACTATCCAGAGGTTTGTTTGAGGTGAGGCCTACTCAGGGTTGCAGATGAGATTTACACTTGTTGAAGAGTACAGAGGAGATAATACATGTGAAGGTCTACCAATGAAGTGAGTCATGTCCACTGCACTCTTCAACAAAGTCCAAACCTCCTATGTTTCCCTGGACAGACCTAAACTTGATCTGCACAATGTGATTCGTAATGATAGGAAACACTGGTGATGTAATTGAAATACGTGCAATTTCTTTTGCTCATTTCACAATCACATCACTTGTGTTTCCTTTGCTTAGGTATCTCATTGTGCAGATGTAGTCCAGCATATGAAAGAGTACGCAGAAGTGCAGCACTGCATGCAACAACTTTGACACTTACAGAAGCCTCATCTTCTCCATGCCTCCTACACAGTTCTACATATACATCATAAATGCAAACAGTACAGAATTAATTATACATGTTAAATGGTTTATTTTTGCTGTTCTCAGAATGTATCAAAATTCACTAAAAACAGTGACTTGAAGGTATTCATCATATAACAGCGGGGGAAAAAAAACACAATCAAAATGATTGTGTTTAAAAAACCCATACAACATAAGAAATCAAAATTCAGAACTCCTTAAAGTTAACTTACTTTCCATGACGTCCAAGGATGTCCTATGAACAGCTTACACTCTTTTGTGCTGTTATTACTTTCAGCCCGCCACTTTCTGAAAGAAAATCTCCATCGTTTTTAAAAACACGTTACATGCAATAAATGACTTCTTGCTCTCTACCACAAGTTTCCACAAGGCCAAATCTGGTCAGAGCCATTTATAACTCTTGGATTTCTTGTAAGCCAATCCCGTCATTTGGCATTTCCGCAACTTTCAGAATTAAAATGTTGAAGATCATTTTCACAATCCTGGAATAGTAATATCTTCCCCTTCTTGCTCAGTCATGTTCTACATTTCCTATGACACTGATACTGCTTACTATGAAGCAGACTTACACTACCTCTATGACTACTACAATTATTTAATTCTCTACATCACTTTCAATCACAAAGCAATGTAAAACAGTAGACAGCGTTGCAGACTTACATTCCCTCTACTCCATGTTTTGATTGGCTGATTCAATTAGCTTATAAAAAGAAACAGTTTTTCTGAACTCATTCAAAGTGCACGTATTTCTCCATGACGTCCAGTCCTATGGTTAGAAGTTATGTCTCTGAACTACACTTATCCTCAAGGCCAAATTGTGTAGGAGCCATTAGAACTTCTTGAAATTCCACAGAGCACATCCCGAGATTATTTCCCTAAAATTTTGGTTTTAAAAACACCAGGTAAGAGTTTTTAAGGTCATACGGCAATTTTTTTTGAAAATTAAAACAGAATCATTGCAGAATGACCAGCCATTTCTAGACTTTAAATAAGCTGTGTAATGTCCTGATGTTATTGAAGGGCCGTCATGATATATAATTGCTGCAGTTACAAAAGTCCTTCCTGATATTGACAACTGCGAAGCTACAAAATTTTTAATTAAAGTTGTCAATTTTGTTCCATCAGGCCTACATCGTTGGAACATTAAAATGACATACTGGCCATATGTTCGTATAAATAATGTGGACATCATTTCAGATTTACATTGGCTACACTCCATGTTGTGATCAGCTGCTTTTACTAGCTTATTAAAGGAGACTGATTTACTGTCTGGCAAAGTTAAATATATAAATCTTTCTGAGTCTACACTAGTAGTACTTGATACCATACAGTTCTCGCAGTCATGCTGCCATTGATAAGAAAGCCCAAACAGCTGATCTACATCTACACCTTCAGCATGCAATACATCAAGCATATACATTAAAAACTCCTGACAATCTTGCTGAATATTTTGAGAGAATTGTGTTTGGCCTGAACATCTGTCTAACAGATTTCGAATTTCAGACACACTTTCTATGTTTCTTCTATCAGTGCTACATTTCTCTAACACAGAATTTAACAAACTGCAAAATCTTTGATCAGAATTGACCACAATCTCTTCTTTTACATTTTCTAGAGAAAACAAAACATTAACCACTACATTAGCATAGCAGTTGACACCAGAACTGTTTTCAAATTGAAAACCAACAACATCTTCAACAGAATCCTTTTTGTTTCTGCTTGTAATTTTAGGTTCATCGACTTTTCGTCTTTTTGCTACAACCTCCCCAGTATTGGTCACATTTCTTCGTTTCCGGCCTACCACACGTTTCTCAAACAAAGGATACTGAGGCAAATGTGACGCATACTCTCTTCTTAACCTATTGTATTCCTTAACACAATCTAGATCCGCACAAATGTTTGTGACATCACACTCAATCAAGTACAATCCCGATAAAGTTCTAACTCGTGACAATGCCACGTATGCCATACCCTCCTTGAACACAGAACTGCCAATATTCACCAATGCACAGTCTACACTTAAACCTTGCGATTTATGGATTGTCACCGCATATGCCAAGCAAACAGGAAACTGCTTACGGCGAACATATAAGTCTTTTACAAGCAAAAATCTAGCAGAGCAACGACCAATTAGCTGTACTTCCTCAATGCCATCAAATTTAATTTTTAAAAATTCAATTCCATCTCTATTTCTGTATTTTACAAAATCAACAACATTACCCATTGATCCATTTACCAGACCTCTTTCAACATGTAAATTCCTTCTTAAAATTATACGGCAGTTCAAGCACACATTCAGAGTCTTTTCAAAACCTGCAGTTTTAGATATACTCTTCTCTAATGAATCCAATTTTGTTTTCAGATTCTCAGACAAAATAATTGTTGATCCCATATGCTCTACTCTGTCAATAGCTTCCAGTTTCACAATCTCTTGCTTTTCTAAATGCAACATTTTGTTGTTGAATTTGGCACATTCTGCAAGAGTTGGCATCAAACATATTCCAGATTTCTTATCAGTAATATTCTGAAAAATATTCTCAGGCACAACATCTTGTTCTGGATATAAATTTGACAGTAATCGTGCATGTAAAGCTTCTTTCCCATGCTCGGTCACTTTTCCAATTCTAACATCTTGTAGAATAGTCTTGTAAACTTCATCCTTCGCCTGACGCATATTTTCATGCAGTTCAGCATAATTGAAGTTTAACCATATATTGACGTTGCCAATGCTGCCTAGGCACTTCCTGGTATCTTCATGCGTGAGCATTTTGAACACAGGTTGCCCTTTCACTGGTGTCAGCTGCAGAAGATCTCCGAAAACAATGATGTGTTTGCCACCAAATAACACATCATACTCTGTTTTGAGAACTTCTTGCATTCTCAAATGCACAAAGGCAAGCATGACATTGGAAACCATGCTTACTTCGTCAATGATAAGAAGTTTCATTTTCCTCAAGATTCTTGAAACTTCAAAACAAGCATCTCCAGATAGCTTGTGATATTGTAATTTGTTGTCATGCTCCACTGGCAGCATCAGTAAACGATGTAAAGTAATCCCTTTAATGTTATGTGCTGCCAGTCCAGTTGGAGCGGTGACAACACAAGACAGCGATGACTCTGTCCTTTCCTGCAAATAGCATGAAATTGCTTTAATGAGGAAACTTTTTCCAGTTCCCGCTTCTCCACTCACGTACAGTCGGACAGGCTTCAATGACGTACATGAGCACTCTTTCTTGTCATGACTTAATCCATGATCAATTTGCATGGTAACTTCGTCATATATTTTCCTCTGCTCAACGTTGAGTTGTCTTTCCAACTCTTCTAAGTTAACCGCATCCTCCTGAGCATGTGCCATGGCTCTTTCCACTTCATTCATGGCAGTGGCAGCTTCATTTTCGATAACAGGTCCTCCTAGTGGATCCTGACTCAATGAAGCAGAACTCTGACTGTCCTGAGAACTGTCTCTGGCAATCTCGGCTGCAATCGTTGCTTCCTGCTCAATTTCCGCATTCAACATTTCTACATATTTGGGAAAAGCAGGACATTCTATGGTCTCCTTGGCGGCATTGAAAGAGTCTTCGTAACAGAGGAAATCTCCAAGCAGTTCCTCTTCTGCACGCCAAGGCTTGAAAAGTTGCAAAAGTGCTAAATAGAAAAACTCCTTTTTTTCAGGAGATTCGCCACTCAATTTTCGATGGTTTACCAAGTGGCATTTTCTTTGCTTGACCAGACATCCCTCACTTCCTATTACAGCATACACTCCTTTCTCAGTATCTTCTTTGATGTTCCTCTTGAATATGTAATTTTGAAGAACCTCATACAGACAAACATTGTCGAGGTGACTGCTTCTATTTGGATAATATGTATCCAACATGTTGGTCTTCAAAATGTCGATACTGTTTGGCTCCTTTTCCGCCAAATACTCAATTTCCCGCACAGGTTTCAGAACTCGATTACGCGTTGCAGCAAGACCAAGACTCGCCCAAACGATACTCCTGGACTTGGCATAGAGACTTGCTGAAGACAACCGGTCAGAGCATTCGTAAGCTCCAATTTCTCGATGCGACAACATCTTCAGACTGAAACTGTACAACTTCTTGCTGAGGCTCTTTTCATGGGAAATGTCCTCCCACATATCCTTCAATTCTGTCTTCTCTTTTTTGGTGATGTAAGATGTCACATACCGAGCCACAGCCATACAGTTATCAGCCACAAACTGTATATCCATGTTAGCATTCCACATGGACAAAATCACCGGGTTGTAGTCGTTGATGTACTTGGACTCTTCGTTCCTCTTCAAATTGTATGTGTTTTTAGGTGATTTCTTCATGACATTATGTCGCAGCGAAGACATCAAACTGTTTACTCTTCCTTTAGAAATCACCGGTCGTGGAAAACCGAAACGACATTTGGTGTAGAACTTGTCCTTGTTTCGGAATTTACGACGGCAGTACTTTCCACATCGATGGCTTTGGAAACGCAGAACTTTTTCTCTTAGGCTTTTCTTCTCCTTTGCGTTTGGAACAGCACACGTAGAATACTGTTGGATGAAACTCATCACTGAGTCTTCTGGATCCGTTCCAAATTTAGGTGCATCCTTGATCCACAGCAACATATGTATATGAGGAGCACCTCTTGCTTGGTACTCCTTTCTCCAGAAGAAATCCAACACCTCTCCAAGAGGTGGATTCTTCTTATTCATGATGAAAGACATCATAGCTTCAAATCTATGATTGAAGTACCTACATACATTGACTGGATCCAAAGAGCACAGTTCTCCGGGTGTCTTGAATTCGATGTTATCTACGTTAGCATTTGCCTCTCGTAGAAATTCAAGTAAGTCTTCCCAGCCATACTCGGCACAGCTCAGAGTGAGGAACCATGTGGGAGTACCTAAGTTCCTCAGCATACATTTTAAATCACCATGACGACGGTACCAGTACTCATTAGTACCACGCTGACACGCCATGAGATTAATCAGGTGAGAATCCAAAATACTGTCTTGGACATTGACTTTATCCATAAAGTCACTTGCCGAGATGTTTTGCATGTGTATACCACTTTTCAAGATGTGGTTCACTGCATATGACAGTCCAGACAGATCGCTTTCAAACAGGAGATGAAACAAATAGGGAATGCATTGTCGAAACCTAGCATCTCCTGCATACAATCGCAAAGTCCGGTATTCAGAAGCAGGAATTTGATGAGGTCGCTCATCATATCTTCCTCCCTGACCTGTTGGAAAAAGCTGTGGGAAACACCGAGCTTCCAAACTTTCCTCCCAAACACTAATGGGACTCCCTTTGGCTTGTTTCATTTGAAACAACTCAATAGCATTCCCCATGACTTCCTTGGAATGCAAAGGATGAACACTATAATGTTCATATATTTCTTCACTAGTAGAGGGTTCTACTTTCTCAATTTGACCAGCACACAAATCGCTATCCTCTTCCTCACTTACTTCCTCTTCTGCAACATATACATTCTTATAGTATTTATTATTTTTTTTCAAATACAATGTTGCCTTTTTAACTTTCCTAACATCTACTAAATCTTGCCATATTTTCTTATTCTTTGTCGGAACCCCATTAACTAAGATAACCAGAGGTTCCTCTTCCACTTTTTCTACTCCAATTGTGTTAATGTTTTTCTTCAAATCTAGAGGCAAATAAACAACTCTTCCCTTTAATCCTCTCTGTAAATCTGATGGAGGCAATTTCCCTGTCTTTGGCTCCATTCTTACAATAGCCTGAAAGGGATGGATACTTTGAATCAAAATAGATTCATAAGTATTTAAATCCTTCAATTCAGAAGGAATCTCAACCAATTCCAGATTATTATGAACTGCTCTAGCAGGCATCTGGTTTTGATTTAATTTGCAACAACAATAAGTACACACACGTTGATCAAATCCCAAATCAAAACAATTTTCTACCATCAAGTATGTTGCAAAATCCTTCCATTCACTATTATTTTCCCTTTCACTTTTTGCATATAAATCCACTAACTTAGTCTGATTCTTATAATAAGTGTGTCGACAACACACACAAGTGAAATTAGGCCTCTCACTTGATTTCACCTGAAACGTCGCAATTTCCCTCTGGAAATTATCTGTACTGGAAACCTGTACACTATCTTCCACATTACCCTCTTCTTCTGGGTCAATTTCAACATTCTCCTCTTTACTTCCAAAGTAACAAAACTCAATTTCTTCACATATGTTCTTCACATCTATTTCAGAACCATGCAAAAGAGCAGCGCATAATTGTTTAAGCATAATTGCTGGACTCTTAGCATAATACAACATTCTAACTAATTTCCTCACTTTATTATGATGCACTGCTAGCATCCTGAAATGATGAAAAACACTCTGGCATACTCTCCTGGAAAGACAAGCCAGTGAATGACCATGCAAACCTGTCACTTCTCTCACTCTGCAAGGATCTAATTCTTGCAACAACTTCATTTTCTGCTTCAAACTTTTCTTATTAAATGACCGTACAAAATCACAAAGCAAATTGATGGAATCCTGTCGCACACTGCAAATACTACTACACTTCCAGGTGTACACAGGACCCTTAGCACGTCTTCCTAAAACCTCATTACCTAACACCTCTTCTGCCTTTGTTGTCACAAGTTTTTCTTTTTCAACTGGACAACCATCTTTCACTTCATAAGCACGACCACTGGTGTCAACTGCATGCACCAAATCATTATCCTGGAAATAACTCTCCTCATTAAAAAATGCCTCACAGCTTGAACTATGCATCCATTCTCCAGAAAAAACTTCACAAAAATTACTACGATTAACTATTCTCTTCCATCTACTATTTCTTTTGAAATCATAAATTGCCTTGTTTAGCTTCCTAATTCTATTGATTATCAAAATAAATAACTTACGTTTAATTTCAAATGCCTGATCAATAACTTTCTCAACTTTTTTTTTTCTCTTATAAAAAACCAGTTTCTGTTGACCTTTCTTAATATTTTTTAACAAATTGCCAATTATCCTGTTGCGGAACATTCGTTTACGAATGTCCCTAAACTGTTGTTTCCTTCTACTATCATGCACAGAGTTATCTCTTGCTCTAGCAGTAACATTTTTGATTGGCCTTTCCTTTTCATTTGATTTGCTTATCTTTTTATGGACTGAAACATTTTCTTTAGTAATATTTTTTTTACTACACATATTTCTTATGAAATATTTTGTGCTCTTACCCGGTGCTTTCTTCGTGACTTGACAAATCTTTTTGTTAGAGGACTGCTGCTTATTTTGTTTCACCTGCTGTCTTTGACGTTTTGCAGCCTTTCTCTGTCTTTCTATTGTTGGCATGGTGAAATCTTGAAATGATCTGCAGTTGAATCTGTGGTAAAATATAATAAAAAATGTTATTAACCACTATTACCAAACAGTAAATCAATAACAATGATCAAAAACTTAACACACTACTTGACATTTTAAATAGAAGATTTTTTAGTCCTTGGCAAATTTACAATACAGAAATAGCAGAAAAGAAATGACATTTATATTTATGTTACCTGTGCTATTTTATATGTGAATCTGATCTAATTTTATGAGCATATTTTAATATTTTATTGAAGACACTACACATAACCTGTTTTTGAAGGTGTCTTTATTTTTAAATTAAACGGTTTACATTTTTACTTTTTATTAATTATACATTTTAAAAATAAATGTTTATATTTCCATAGGCTCAAGCAGGTCAGCTTCCCACCCTATGTCATATAATTCGGACAAATCTGCATCCTCATCACGCTCTTCTTCATCCTCAGGATTTAAATCATCCAATGGATCAACATCCACTGATGTTTCAATTACAAGTTCAATGATGAGGTCAAAATCAACTGATTGCAGATTGTCACTCATGTTGATGTTGTCTTTATCTTTAAAGAAAGATAACAACAATGAGATGTTGCAGAGTAAGAGACAAATCTCAGGGATTATAATAGTAAAATTGTTTAACAAGAGTAATATTTTGCAGCTATTATTTAGCCATGTCCAGCAATGCTGATCAGGTGAAGACTATGTCTAATTTTTCAGTGAACAGGACTCATCTCTTCTTAACCTTGGATAAGCCTCACCGACTCTGTGTGTCCTGCACATACTTAAATGTAAAGGGGCAGATTTATGTTAAATGGCACATCCCCAGGCATGCACCAGTTAACGTGCACCGCTGCTCTGCCACCCATGGTGTGCCGTATTTACAATCAGATAGGAGAAAACTGCGTCAAAACCCTGCGCCTGCTTTAAGCAGGCATAGGTCTTGACGCAACATTGTGGAGATGGGGCACCCCTGAGCCGTGCTTGAGCTGCATCGCACTTGCGATACAACTCCAGCAATCACTACCTTTACATCACAGATACATCACGCATCTGTGCCATTTTTGCCCCATGATGCCCCGCTTTGTAAATGCAGCACACCATGGGTGGCGGAACAGCGGCACAGGATGACTGACACATCCCTGGTGATGCACCAGTCATCATAAATCTATCCCTAATCTTCTTATCTTGTTACAGATGAACCGCCATATGTACCATCAAACTATTTTGCATTTCCTAAATAGCGAATTTTAAGGAATAAATAGCAATTCTTTACCATTCCTAATTTGCAATGAGCAATTTGCTAATTGCAAATTACCCATTCATTTCCATGGGCTAGGAGGCTCATAGGAATGAAGGTGCAATTTGCGATTAGCAATTAGCTCATCACAAAATAGGAATTTTTCCAAGGGTGCAGGGGTGTCTCAAGAACACCCTGCTGCACCCCCTGAAAAAGAAATTTGGGGGCATATGGCGCACATACATGCCCTAAGGGCATGTATGGGCGTCATATGGCACCTTTTGTTTTTTGGAAAAAAAGCTTTTTGAAAAGAATTCACAAATTACCACCAACTAGAAGTTGGTGGTAGTTTCCAAATCCTTAATGTCATTTTTTTTACATATTTTTTGTTTGATACATTGCATTTAAGTAATCGCAAAATTTGCAAATCCTTCAGTGCAATCGCAAAATAAGGAATAGCAAATTTTGCTATTCCTTATTTTGCATCAAACTTGTTTGATACATACCATTTGTCTAATTAGCATTCGCAAAGGCCGAAATTCGCAGAATTTTGATCTTTGCGAATGCTAATTAGCTTGATACATATGGCCCCAAGTGAGGCCTGTCTTGCAACATGGTGCATCTTTTGCATCACTGCTGCATCGGTTTCATGTGGTACGTTTTTTTTACACCATGACATATCTGCCTAAAAGCATCAATTTGTAATTTTGTCGCCTCATAGCAAATCTTTTGCACCGCCGCTGCAATATAAAAGTGACGCACAGTGGCACAAAAGAGGCATACACCTATCATAAATCTGTCCCTAGCATTTTAAATGATTAATCCAGGATGACGATAAGGTGTGGCCTATCCAGAGGTTTGTTTAAGGTGAGGCCTACTCAGGATTGCAGATTAAAGTTACGCTTGATGAAGAATACAGAAGAGATAATACATGTAAAGGCCTACCAATGAAGTAAGTGATTTGCACTTTATTTCGCCAGTCATCATAAATGTATCCCTAAGCTTCTTATCTTGTTACAGATGAACCACCATATGTACCATCAAACTATTTTGCATTTCCTAAATAGCGAATTTTAAGGAATAAATAGCAATTCTTTACCATTCCTAATTTGCAATGAGCAATTTGCTAATTGCAAATTACCCATTCATTTCCATGGGCTAGGAGGCTCATAGGAATGAAGGTGCAATTTGCGATTAGCAATTAGCTCATCACAAAATAGGAATTTTTCCAAGGGTGCAGGGGTGTCTCAAGAACACCCTGCTGCACCCCCTGAAAAAGAAATTTGGGGGCATATGGCGCACATACATGCCCTAAGGGCATGTATGGGCGTCATATGGCACCTTTTGTTTTTTGGAAAAAAATGCTTTTTGAAAAGAATTCGCAAATTACCACCAACTAGAAGTTGGTGGTAGTTTCCAAATCCTTAATGTCATTTTTTACATATTTTTTGTTTGATACATTGCATTTAAGGAATCGCAAAATTTGCAAATCCTTCAGTGCAATCGCAAAATAAGGAATAGCAAATTTTGAATTAAGGACATTTTAAGTCATTTCCACATGTGCAGTGTTTTCAAATTATGATTTGAAAATCGTTTTTGGGGAAAAGTAATGGTTTGCAAATTTATGACAAGGACATAATGGTGTATGCTTCTCTATAAGGCATTTCAGTGTCTCTGATGTCATTTTTCCCATATTACATTATAAGACCTTTCCCCATGGAGCACATTCCTTGTAAATATGCTCCCACCTGTGCATGGTGAATTTAGATTTTGACTGTTTGAGTCACATAGCCATGTTAAAAGTGACCCAAAAAAATTGCAAACGCTTTAAAAAACACACATTCATGTGTCTTAAGGACATTTTAAGTCATTTCCCCATGGACAGTGTTTTGTAAGTGGCGCAAAAGAGGCATACACCTATCATAAATATGTCCCTAGCATTTTAAATGATTAATTCAGGATGACGATAAGATGTGGCCTATCCAGAGGTTTGTTTAAGGTGAGGCCTACTCAGGATTGCAGATTAAAGTTACGCTTGATGAAGAATACAGAGGACATAATACATGTAAAGCTCTACCAATGAAGTAAGTGATGTCCACTTCATTGCGCCAGTCATCATAAATCTATCCCTAAGCTTCTTATCTTGTTAGACATCAACCGCCATATGTATCATATAACTATTTTGCATTTCCAAAATAGCGAATTTTAAGGAATAAATAGCGATTCTTTACCATTCCAAATTTGCGATGAGCAAATTGCTAATTGCAAATTACCCATTCATTTCCATGCGCCAGGATGCCCATATGAAAGAAGGTGCAATTTGCAATTAGCAATTAGCTCATCGCAAATTAGGAATTTTTCCAAAGGTGTAGGGGTGTCTCAATAACACCCTGCCGCACCCCTGAAAAAGAAATTTTGGGGGCATATGGCGCACATAAATTTTAACAACATTCCTTTACCTCAAAAACGATTTTCAATTCATAATTTGAAAACACTGCCCACAGGGAAATTACTTAAAATGTCCTTAAGACACATGAAAGTGTTTTTTTATTGCCTTTCCAGCATGGTTGGGTCACTTTTAACATGGCTATGTAACACAAACATTTAAAATCTAAATTTGCCATGCACAGGTGGGAGCATATTTACAAGCAATTTGCGCCACAGAGAAAGGTCTTACATTAAAATGGGAAAAATAACATCAGGGACAGTCAATTGCCTTATAAAGAAGCATACACCATTATGTCCTTGTCATCAATTTAAAAACAATTCCTTTTCCCCAAAAACGATTTTCAAATCATAATTTCAAAACACTGCACATGGGAAAATTACTTAAAATGTCCTTAAGACACATAAAAGCGTTTTTTAATTGCCTTTGCAGCATGTTTGTATCACTTTTAACATGGCTATGTAACACAAACATTAAAAATCTAAATTTTCCTTGCACAGGTGGGAGCATATTTACAAGCAATTTCCGCCACATAATTCATAATTTTCTCCTTAAAGCACACTATTCTCTATCTAAATTAAAGAAATATTTTCTCACCTTAGCAAATACTTTGAGTTTGAAAACAGTCTCAGAAACACACCAATTTGTCTTCAGCAGAGCAAAAGGTATGCACTCCAGAGTCTGCAGCTATCAAAAGCACAGAAATGCTGTAATTCTTCACACATATCTCTCATGTCACCCAATCAAAACTCTTCCCTCACTTTTTTTCAAATGAAAACCCTTCCCCCCTCTGCCCTCTTTGCCTTTTTTGCATGGCACCCACCTCTTGGAAGACCTCTGGTGTTTGCAAGTTCACACAACAATGTTGCAATTGAACTCTGAACTCTCAGTGCACCTGCATATCCAGTGCATTCTTTCATTTAATGATTTTTTATTGACCATTCAAAATACATCTTTCAAATAACTCATCCGTGCACCCTAACTTTCTGTTTTCAGCAATCAAAATCCACCAATCACTGTTACTGCTTCATGAACACAGAAACTCCACAGTTTTTTTCATTTTAAACTCTCATTTTTTCAACTGCCATTTCATTGCCACACTTCATCTGACTGCAGGAGAACCTTCTCTCACCATGTTTTCTGTCTGGATTGTTGGACATAGTTATATTCACTGGGCTTAAAGGTACACTGAAAACAGGAATTTACCTAACCTCAATTTACAAGATGTGGAAATTAAGTGGTTTGGCCACAGAGGATTAAAATGTCACCAATTGATACCATTGGTGAAAACCTTTATGCATTTGCCCAAACCTGACCTGTTATTTGTGCACTGTGGAGGTAATGACTTGGGCACTTTGACTGGTGTAGGTCTGGAAATGCTTTTAAAGGACACCTTTGAGCAATTAATGGCACTTTTTCCTCAGACTGCCTTGGTATATTCAAATATATGCCAAAGACAGAAATGGAGGTGGTCAAACCAATTTTGTCCACAAATTGAGAAGTCGAGGAAGCATGTAAACAAATCTGTTTCAGCTTACATGAGAGACCATGGAATGGGCTCCCTGTACAACAATAACTTGCGTTACTACATGCAAGATATCTACAGAGGAGATGGAGTTCACTTCTCAGATGAGGGCAACAGAATTTTCACTCTGAATTTAAGAATGTGCATTGGTACCTACTTATAAGTACCTAAATGTACCATAAACCCAAAAGCTCTTCTCAGAGCTACCCTACATCTGATCACTCACAATTATTATTTTACTCTAACATTTTTCACTAATTTTCAACAAAGTACGCTCCCTGGGGCGCTACCCGGTACGCGAACCGGGAGCTAACCTCGCGAAATTTTTAAAAAAAATGTTTTTTTTTCGCACATATGGGCCTCCTCAGCCACCCTCACAAAACCTAGGGGGTCAAGATAAGTCTACCGTGCCCCCTTCTACCCATTCTGAACATTATTTGCCCTCCATCTTGTATCTTAATTCGACCGAAACACAAAATGGTGGACTCCCGTTACGCTTAAGGTTCGCGAACCGGGGCGCTCAACGGTTCGCGTACCGGGTCGCTCCCTGGGAAGCGCACCATCAAAAAAGGTGGGAAAGTAGTTCACAGAAAAGCCACTGGAGACAATTTCACCAAATATAGACTAGCTCATACTACATACCAATCCCTACCATTTTCACAAATTTGATTGGAATTCCATTTAGCCATTTAGCCTGTTGACCTCTCTAAATACCGTGAGGTAAATTACTTCACAAAACACATCTGAAGTGTTGGAATTGACAACCAATTAAAATGTTACTTTCATTTTCTACTTTTTTTACCTGACATTTGATTGGTTATATACCTGAATATATATAAAGGAAGAGAAGAAAACACAGCCATTTTGACTACTACTTCTTGGTGTACATTTCAATAGGATTTTCACTAATTCCTTCAACTTCTATCTAAAGGTAAGTTTTTATTTTTAAAACTGAAGTATATTGTGCACTATAAGTTAATATGGTAAACTTTTTCTGATAGTTATATACTATCCCTCTGTAGTAGTTATAGATTTAGATAGACTT
Source organism: Lissotriton helveticus (assembly GCF_964261635.1). Classification (NCBI taxonomy): domain Eukaryota; kingdom Metazoa; phylum Chordata; class Amphibia; order Caudata; family Salamandridae; genus Lissotriton; species Lissotriton helveticus. The sequence continues at coordinate 400,482,598 of NC_136069.1, read as the reverse complement.
CTCTGTTATAGTTATGGATGGAGTTAGGCTTCTCTTGTATAATTATGAATTTACTTACGTTAAATCACATACACTTTTTTATATTCCTACTTCCACTCTGATACTATACACTGCCCAAAATTAATCCCAACAGTGCCCTATCTCTACTAATATATATTTTTTTAATCTAAATTTCAGGCAAAATGGAAGGCGAACAGAAAGTTGAATTTCAAATTGTCCTGCAAGAGAGCAGCCAAGAAATCAATGATGAAAATGATATTGAATTTTTCGATGAAACTTTAGACAAAGAACTACTGCAATGTGTACAAGCAGTAGATAACCTCCTTGAAAATGAGGACATTTTACACCCTCAGAGACTACAATGTATATTCAATGATAATTATGAAATTTCTGACAATGAAATGTTAGAAAGTTTAATAAATTATGAAACACAATCACAATAAAAAAAAATGCTTAAAAAATAAAGAAAATAAAAAATAATCAACAAAAACAACAATCAATTAACATACAGCATTTGAAAAGTCTATCATTCATTTTTCATTGCAGTACGCTGCCCAGAACGCTTCCCGGTTCGCGGACCGGGCGCTCCCCACGCAAAAAAAAACAAATTTTTTTTTTTTGTCCCGCGGGGCCCTTTTAAAACCTCCACATTAAACCTAGGGGGTCAGGGAGGATCTAGTATGCCCCCTTATGGTCATTTTCGCCTTTGTTTTGGCCTCCTCTTGTCTCTCAATCCTACCGAGAGACAAGATGGCGGCCGCTCCGGACTGTTTAGAATGTTGACAGACACCGGAGAGCCAATCAGCTTAGCTACGCGAAGTTCCGGTACGCTTAAGGTCCGCGGACCGGAGCGCTGCCCAGAGCGCGCTTACAGATATATATCTTTTTTTAAACGTTAATTTCTCAAAATCCACTGGAGCACATATATTGAGACCTAGAAAAGGCACATTGGGCTACCAGTCCCTACAATTTTGCCAAGTTTCATGCAAATCCATTCAGCCGTTCGGGCTAAAAGTGAGGCCAACCGCCCTATGGAAAACTCAATGTTAAAAACACGTTTTGGGACCCCCCTTTTTTCTCGGCCCCCCCTTGACGAAACCCCCCCAAATTTCCAAGGGCTGCTCAGAAACAAAATGTTCCATTTTCCAGAAAATTTCAGCCAATTCCGTCCACAAACGCCAAAGTTATTAGACATAGAATTTTCAAAAATCCCAATAGGGAAAAAATCCTAACTATATATACCTACTGGCGACCGCCAGTAGGTAATATATATATATATATATATATATATATATATATATATATATAAATATATATATATATATATATAACAAGACATCCCTCCACGCATAGAAGAATCAGAGGCCAGAGGGGGAGTCCGGTGAAAAAACAAGCTTTATTTGGCAGCGTAAGCAATAGAGGCGGATGCATTTCGGCCTATAGCCTTCCTCAGAGCCCTGTATTGCAGAGAATTCTTCACCATAATGTCCCAATCCAACATCTCAATCTTTTGAATCCTGCAAGCTCCTCCCCCTTGTTGATGTAACACACCTGTTGGTTGCCGTGGTGAATGCCCAGACTTCAACTCCCAAAATGCAGTAATCTGATGCATCCGGGTCGGCGGTGTGGGGGATGTGGGTAGATTCACACTGGGTTTGTCAGGAATGTGCAGGTGGGGGGCGAAGTAATCCCAAGGGTACTCCCAACATCCACAAGGCCTTCCCTGGGACCCCTCGAGCTGCTGCTGCCACTCGTACCAGGTAAGCATTTGGGCAGGGACAGCCATACTGCTGCAGAGCGTCCTGATGGAGGTATAGTACCTCACTGCGCCTAAGCCGTCCTGAGATAAGTGACGGACACCGGACTTCTCAGTACCCCGAGCCTTAAAATATATATATATATATATATATATATATGCCACAAAGACTCGAATCCAACCTTCCAGAAATCCTTAATTCTCAAGGACACCACCGGAAAAAGAGACGAGAGACGACCCAGGATATGAAGGTGAGAATTATTTTATTTCTTTATTCCGCAGCCGGCCAGCATAACGTTTTGGCCTACCCAGATGCCTTGGTCACACAACGCCAGTGGAGGAGCAGGCGATTTTTAAAGTCCAAAGTGTAGACAAGTCTGTAACATGATTGGTTAACACAGTTGCCAGATGTATGGGCATGGAAAAAATACTAATGGGTTAAAACAAATGTTAAAAACCACAAAGTTGTAAGTAAACAATTCACATAAAAAATACGTTATTTTAAAAAAGAGCGCAATTGAAGCAATCTTTTAAAAAATTATCAACATATAAAAATATCACAGAATCAATTCATAATAAAATACATTTCTGATATGTGCAACAAAGATGCAGCTGTTCAAAAAATAGAGCAATGTGCAAAGATGATACAACCCAAGTGGGTTAATTTTCTGTCAACAGTCCTATTTCAGAGAATTAGAGAGATCAATGCCCTAGAGGCAATTTTAGTGCAATCAAGATATACAGTATTTGCAAAATGTGCAAAGAACATGTGCAAAGTGAAAAAATGTGAAAGAGCGAACTATTGTATTAAAAATCCATAAAAACAGATGTATAAAAACACTGAGCTGTGCAAGAAGAGCAAGCTAACACCAGAGTTCTTCCCCCAGTCAAGATGTTATAGCAATAGGGAAGTTTTTAATTCAGTTCACAGTGGTGGTGCTATACTGGGGGGTTCTATACACTAGAGACAGGTATGAAAATCCTCGCTAGCATTCAGGCCTAGAGGAGACTTACAATTCAATTCCACAATATACCTTGTTTCAAGAGCTCGTAGAATGGCCTCACGATTCCCTCCCCTTCTAAGGGGTGGAACTGCATCAATGACAAAGTATTCTGGCAGCTGAGTTTTGTTCTCATGATGGTCCTTGAAATGACGTGCGACTGGGTAAGCAGCGTCACTGGTGTTGAAGGTCCTAATTTGCTGGAATATCCATTTGTGAACCTGCAACTTGGTGCTCCCAACATATTGCAGGCCACACAGACACTCCAGCACATACACCGCATACTCAGTCTTGCACGTCAGCGGTTTGTGGATTGCACAGGGGACATCAGAAAAAGGTATAGTGTAGTCTGTCCTGCTCACCCCGTGTTTGCAAGCCTTACACAAAGAGCACTTTCTAAATCCCTTACTGGCCTGCAATCAAGTTGTGTTTGTTGCCACCTCCGGACTAGACTTGACCAGAGCATCGCTCATAGAACGTGCTTTTCTAAAAGAAATTTCAGGCTTAACTGACATCAAGCTTCCTATAACCGGATCGTTACAAACCAAGTTCCAGTTTCTATTAAGAATTTTACGGAGAGCTTGGTGCTGTCTGTTATATGTCAGTATTAGCCTGACTGGTTGGCTGGTCGTCTTGGGGTCTGCTACTTGAGTCCTTTTATATAGCAGAGCCTCCTTTCTAGGGATAGAGTTTGCCTTACTGATGGCAGTTTCCACTGCTGTCTTTGTGTATCCTCTGGCCAAAAATTGTATTTTACTGGCCTCCTGAGCTAGCTTACATTGTGATTCAGTGCTACAAATGCATCTGATACGCAGCATCTCCCCGTAGGGTATACTGCCTATCAGATGCGCCGGGTGATGACTCTTGAAGTGCAGCACTGTATTACCTGCTGTGGGTTTTCTGTAGAGTCCCGTCTCTAGTTTGTTGTTATTAACTACAACCTCCACATCCAAAAAACAAATGTTATCCTGGCTAATGTTGGAAGTAAAAACAAGATTCAATGCATTGTTGTTAATCATTTCAATGAAGTCAATGGCCTGCTGTTTGGTACCCCGCCATATTAAAAATATGTCATCAATATAGCGGTACCAATGTACCACATGTTCAACAAAAATATCATGGTGTGTGCCATGGAGAACCTGCTCCTCCCAGTAGCCCATATGCAAACAGGCATAACTGTGAGAAAAGCAGGCCCTCATAGCAACACCCCTGATTTGCTGAAAATACTGGTTGTTGAACATGAAAAGTTGTTATGCAGGCAATAAGAAATCATAACCATCAGCATCTTGTTATGTTCCACCATTTGGATAGGTCTGCTTCCCAAATAGAATTGTGTGGCTCTCAGTACGTCAATGTGCTGGATGCTAGTATATAAGGCTGATACATCCAGTGTAATTAACCAACATTGTGGGTCCCATAATACACTGTCCAATTTCCTTAAAAAAATCACCTGAATCCTGTACATAGGATAGCAAAGCTTTAACAAATTCTTGGAGGAAAGAGTCAATCTATACGGTAGTATTTTCCAGCAGTCCACCACAAGCAGAGATAATCGGTCTGCCTGGGGGTTTTTCAAGATTTTTGTGGACTTTGGGGATCAAGTAGAAGACGGGCATGACAGGATGGTCCTTTTTAAGGAATCTGAACTCGTCCTGTCTCAGCAATCCCGCGCTCCTCCAACCCATCAGTAGTGTGTGAAAGTCTGCCTGAGCTTTTCTGACAGTGCATACATCACAACGTTTGTAACAAAGTACATCATTCAATTGGGGGTAAGCCTCCTCCAGATAGAGAGAACGAGGCCAAAGAACAACATTGCCCCCTTTGTCGGATTGGCGGATGAAGATGTTATTGTCCGCCTGTAAAAATGCATTGACAGCGCAGATTTGTTGAGGATTGTGGGCGCATGAACCTTCCCTGCTAATTGGCGTTATTTACCTGCAGGTGCTTGGCCACCGGAGGGGCAACACTTTCTTTCAAAAATTGTGGTTGAGCCCAGACCACGGCTAAGCACTACCGCAAAAACAGGGCAGTTCCGCCGCGATGGATCTTTTCGGCGGCACTGGAGCAGGTAGTGCTACGAGAAATGGGGAAGAGCTCTGCAGCGCACTGAGTGTCCTCTTGTGTGTGAACTGGTGAGTGAGGTGATGGCGGAGTCCCACTTGGGAGCGATATGGTACTACCAATCCCAGCATGAATTACGGTTGGACACATGAAGCAGGGCTATGAAAATAAAAGAGGAGATTTTGCAAGTTGTGCGTTTGCCTCCATTCACTGAAAGACTGTCTATGAAGAAGGGCGCCATACCCGAAACGCGTTGACAGAGCAGATTTGATGAGGATTGTGAGTGCATGAACCTACCTCGCTAGCTGGCGTTACTTACCAGCAGGTGCTTGGCCACAGGAGGGGCAACTCTTTCTTTCAAATATTGTGGTCGAGCCCAGACCACGGCTAAGCACTACCGCTGAACCGCGGCGGTTCCTCCGCAATATATCTTTTTGGCGGCACTGGAGCAGGTAGTGCTACGAGAAATGGGGGAGAGCTCTGCAGCGCACTGAGTGTCCTCTTGTGTGTGAACTGATGAGTGAGGTGATATCGGCGTCCCACTTGGGAGCGATATGGTACTACCAATCCCAGCATGCATTACGGTTGGACACATGACGTAGTGCTATGAAAATAAAAGAGGAGATTTTGGTAGTTGTGCGTTTGCCTCCATTCACTGAAAGACAGTCCATTTCGGGCCTTGCCCGAAACGCGTTGACAGTGCAGACTTGAACCTTCCCCTCTAACCTGCTTTTGTTGTGCAGGGTCCCACTAACACCCCCGCTCCTCCATTGCCCTCCCTCGTGAATTCCAGCCGGTCTCTCGGGGCCGAGAGGAGAGGGCGAGCCGCCATCTTGGGGAGGGGTGTCCCACGAGCCTGACCGGAGTTAGCGGTCCAGTGCTCGCGTGGGAAAGCCTTCAATTGGACCAACTGACCAGGGGCTCCGAGCTGACTCTCAGGCTGGTGGCAGCGCCTGGGGTCGGTTTGGAGGGTCCCGGTCACTGTGCTGGAGAGCTGCTACGTGGTGGGAGTGTGTGTTCTTATTCCACTGTACTTTTTTTTAAAATCGGCGAACTTGCCGAAATTGTCATTTTAAAGTGCACTAACCTGCTTTTGTTGTGCAGGGTCCCACTAACACCCCCGCTCCTCCATTGCCCTCCCTCGTGAATTCCAGCCGGTCTCTCGGGGCCGAGAGGAGAGGGCGAGCCACCATCTTGGGGAGGGGTGTCCCACGAGCCTGACCGGAGTTAGCGGTCCAGTGCTCACGTGGGAAAACCTTTAATTGGCAATGTGTTTTCGGAAGCGCAGCGGACGAGCGCAGCGGGCGAGCCGATGGCGCGCCGAAGGCGCGCCTAAGGCAAGCCCGTCTGCGCCCGTCCGCGGCCAGACGGGGCCAGGGGCACGTCCTTATGCCCGCCGACACATTTATTCTGCCAATGACCTCGTGGCATTACAGGGCCAGTGGGGCGGATGCTACTATTGCTGATATCGCATCTATTGGTTTATGCCCCTCTACCCACGAGCCAGTCTCTGCCCACCTGGCTCCCTCTGTTAGTTGTCCAATTCAGCTGCTTCCTGGCCTAAACACCTCGCCATTCCGCCCTTTATCCATTCTCTTACTTAACACGAGGTCGGCGGTTAGGCATTGTCAGGACCTCTTTGTCCTGCTTGAGGTACAGAAGCCGGATATATTATTCCTGACCGAGACTTGGTTTAGCGAGTCATCCCTGCCCTCTCTATTGGCTACCCTTCCCCCATCCTATGTTGCCCTACGCTCAGATCGCCCAGTTGGCAAAGTGGGGGGTGGAGTGGCCATTATTGCCCGGTCTGACCTTAATATGCAACTTCTCCCACCATCCCTGTTTACGCCCACAGACCATCTTGTAGCTTCTTTCCCTACTTTATCTCCCCCTCTCACCTGTTTATTGGTATATCTTCCGCCCCAGCATTCACCTTTATTCTTGCCCTCCATTCAGGATCTTTTGGCCACCTTGGTGGTCAATCATACCTCGGTCCTTGTACTTGGGGACTTTAATTACTGGCCTACGGACGCCCAAGAATGTACCTTTTCCAAACAGTTCTCTGAACTGCTTTTAGCCTTGAACTTGGTTTCCCACGTCCAGGTTCCTACACATAAACATGGCCATGTGTTGGACCAGGTTTGGTCCCTCAATTGCTCTATTTCACCCATCTCTGTTTCCCCTTGTCCGTGGTCGGATCACTTTTTAGTTGCTTTTTCCCTCTTTTATAGGTCAGTGGTGAAAGTCCTATTAGCCAAAAACACCTGGGCACGTAACTGGGGACGTGTTGACCTCCAGTCCTTGTCATCCTCCTTACGGGAATCCTCGCCTAAGTTGACAGGCCTCTCCTCCTCCTCCCAAGCCGCTACCCTCAATACCTGGCTCGCCAAGGGATGCGACTTGGTAGCTCCCTTACGTCGGATATCAACCAGACGTCCCAACGAATCTAATCGTTGGTTCAACGAGGAGTTAAAGGAGAAGAAGCTTGCTCTTAGGCGAGCGGAGAGGCTGTGGAGAAGGGACTACTGTCCTACACTGAAAGTCAGCTATACCATACTCCTGGGAGAGTATAAGAGAGCTATACTCGAGGTAAAGACTGGTTACTTTTCCGCCAAAATTTTGGTGGCAGAAAATAAACCCAGTGAGATCTTCTCCATAGTCCATGACCTGGCCTATTCGGACAGGGCATCCCTCAAACCCCTGCCCACTCAACAGTTATGTGATTCCCTTAACTCTTATTTTTTGGATAAAATAACCAACATTAAACTAAACATTCCTCCTCCTTCTCCTGCCTTTGTTGATCCTTCCCCCCCTACTGCCCGGTCTTCCCTCATTTCTATTCCACCGCTCACTGAGGATGCGTTTCTGGCCATTCTCCCAAAAGTCAAATCGGGTTCTCCGGCGGATGTTTGTCCAGCCCGCATCCTCAAACATATTTATACAGCCTGTCCCTTGCCCCCCCTTATTTTCCTTAACAATTCTTTGACACAAGGGGTGGTGACTCCTTCCCTAAAATCCGCCACTATAGTGCCTATCCTCAAGAAAACGGGGGCTGATCCATCCGCTCCAGCCAATTATCGTCCAATTTCGCTGCTGCCCTATTTGGGCAAGGTGCTGGAGCGGCATGTAACAACGGTGTTCAGCTCCTTCATTGAGGATAATGGCGGCTTAGCACCCCGACAAGCAGGATTTCGACCTAGACACTCCACTGAGTCCGTTGTGGTGTCGGTCCTTAACAATCTTAGGGAGGGAGCAGACCAAAACCATCACCAGGCCCTGGTGCTCCTCGACCTCTCCGCCGCCTTCGACACGGTGGACCATTCCATCTTGTTGTCCCGTGTCGGAGCGGCAGGAATCGGGGGCTCAGCCTTGGTCTGGCTCTCCTCCTTTTTAAGGCTGGGAGACTTTTCGGCTACCTCATTACCCGTCACTTGTGGTGTCCCTCAGGGTTCTTCTCTTTCCCCTCTCTTGTTTAATCTCTATATCTGTCCTTTGATTTTTGCTCTTCAGCAGCTGGAGGTCACCGTTTTTAATTATGCGGATGACCTCCAGCTTATCTTTAATCTCTCTTCTTCTCCTCATTCTATTTCTAATTTTCAGTCAGTTATGGTTTTCATCAGGGACTGGATGAACCACAACCACCTAAAGTTGAACCCGGACAAGACCGAGTTGGTCCTCACGGGTGGTTGCTCCAGTCCATGGAATTCTCTATTTTGGCCTTCTTCTTTTGGGCCCCCTCCTTCTCCTTCCGCCTCAGTTAAGACATTAGGTGTCAAACTCAATAACCAACTCACTCTTCACTCACAAGTCAGTCATGTCGTTTCTTCTTGCTTTCTCACTCTTCGCACAATTCGTACTGTTTCTCGTTTTTTTTCTCCTTTGGCACTCAAACTGATTATGTCCGCTCTTGTTGTCTCCCGGCTGGACTACGCAAATGCCCTGTACAATGGCATTCCAGCGTATAGCCTACGGAAACTTCAGTTGGTTCAAAACCAGGCAGCCCGACTTATTCATGGCCTTTCTCGTTCGCACCACTGCACTCCTATTCTTAAAGCCCTCCATTGGTTGCCTGTTAAAGAGAGGGCCTTGTTTAAGTTGGGGTGCATGGTTTTTCACTCACGGCGGGGCTCGGCTCCCGCCTTCATTTCTTCCATGATCAGGGAGTATACCCCCACCCGAGAGCTTCGCTCTTCTTCCCAGTCCTTGTTGGTGGTCCCCCGATTTAAGCGCAAGAAGTGGGGTGGGTCGAACTTTTCTACGTTGGCACCCACCTTTTGGAACTCTATACCGGACCACCTAAGACTGGCAACACATTATCTTCCTTTTCGGAAAGACCTCAAAACTTTTCTTTTTAAACAGGCCTTTCCTTTGTGATATGCTCTCACTACTCTTTTAGGTCCACCAGTCCTTGGTACGGTGGTCTTTCTCCCCCATTGGTACCCTGCCCTCCATAGCGCCAAGAAACCGCTGGTGAATGCTGCGCTTAATAAATATTTTAAATTCAATTCAATTCTAGCTGGCGTTACTTACCGGCAGGTGCTTGGCCACCGGAGGGGCAACTCTTTCTTAGATATATATATATGACATCATTAATATTGAATGAAAATGAAGAACAAATTTTAAAGTTGGGGCTGTCATACTGCCCTCTAAGAAATTTCAATTTTGCACAGACTCGAATAGATATCTTCAGTTATATCAGAAAATTAAAACTGCTTAAATTTTATAAGATTAAAAAAGGACTGGCAAAAAAACAAACAATGGAACAACCAACCTTGGACATTAGACTAACAGCCACTGATGTTGAAGGAATAGTGGCAGCTCAAGCACTAGAAGAAAACATCGATGAGACAATTGAAAGCAATATGTCCACCCAAGAACATTTACAATCAGCTTCAATAGCTCAATTGGGGGCTGGCAAGAGCCCATTCAAGCCGAAATCAGTGTTTGTACCCATCATGCCCAAAGATGCAATCGATATATTCCACGATAGGGTAACAGAAGATATAAAGAATCTGCATTATCGAGTGAGTCATCACCCTAAAAAATTAAGTCAAAACCAACTGGAATATAATCGATTAATGACCAAACTAGGTAACAATACTGAGATCATTATAAAAGCTTCAGACAAAGGCGGTAATATAGTACTGTGGCCCAAGCAAGACTATATAAGAGAAGCCAATCGACAGTTGTCTGACACCCTGTGTTATGTGGAAACAACTAATAAAGAATATACAAGGGCTTTGGAAACTTTGCGGAAACATCTACTCCAATGCAAAAGAGATAATATGATCTCCAAAGAGGAATATACTTTTCTATATAATGATTCACCTGTTTTGCCATCTATATACTTTCTCCCCAAGACCCATAAGGAGAGAACCCCAGTCCCAGGACACCCGATAATATCGGCGATTGAAAGTGCAAGTGAGCACCTATCACAGTACATTGATTTCTTCTTACAAGATTTGGTCAAGGATTTGCCATCATATGTCAAGGACACCGGTGACTTTCTAACAAAAATCAGCAACATCAAATGGGAAGACGGTATGAGAATGTTAACATTAGACATTGAATCCCTATATACTTGTATAGATCATCAAGTGGGACTAGATGCTATTAAACATTTCTTGTCCACAAGACCAATCGAATATTACGAACACAACAAAGTAATTATGAGAAGCATTGACTGGTGCCTAAACAACAACTATTTTGTGTTTTCTAAAAAAATATACAGACAATGTAGGGGCGTAGCGATGGGGTCTTGCTTCTCCCCCAGTTATGCCTGTTTAGTGGTTGGCTGGTGGGAGGAGCAGACACTGAGGAAAGAATTGTCGTCAAAATATGGTAACAATATAATAATTTGGTTACGTTTTGTAGACGATGTCTTTTTGTTGTGGAGAGGGGACAATGAAAGTGCAAACGCTTTTTTACAGGATATCAATGTGAACAAAATGAATCTGAATTTCACTTCAAACATGAGTTGTAATAAGGTCGAATTTCTGGACACAAAGGTATATGTGAAAAATGGTGAGTTACAAACAACATTACATAGAAAACCTACAGCGGGTAACTCGACGTTACATGCCTCTAGTGCCCACCCTAGACATTTAATTGACAGTATTCCCTACGGTGAGCTTCTTAGAATAAAACGCATATGTAGTGATGAGAAACAACAGACTATATGTATGCAAGGGGCTGTGGAGAGATTCCGTAGGAGAGGCTACACGGCTAAAATTCTACAAAGGGCTTTGGACAAAGCCAATAGTAGATCTAGGGAATCATTACTATCAAATACAGAAGAAAATGCCTTGCAGGAAAATGAGGATACCCCCAATACACCCAGGCTGATATTAACCTACAATAACCAGCATCGTCAAATTTGCTCAATAATTAATCAAAACTGGGCGATAGTGCAGACAGATGCAGTCATGACACCAGAATTGCCTCAAAAACCCACAATAACCTTTCGGAGAGGCATTTCGATGAGATATAAAATAGCTAAAAGCGTCCCAGACTTTAGTACCAAAAAGAAGAGCACTCTTTGGTTACCAGATAAACAAGGTTTTTTTAAATGCTCATCCTGTCGGGCGTGTAAATTTGGTATAACCACCAAAAAATACACAACACCTTTCAGTCCGAGGGAATTTAAAAATCAGGAATGCCAACACTGCAAGACTGAATATGCAGTTTATATTCTGACGTGTACTTGCGGGCTCAGATATGTGGGTAGTACCAAGCAGCAAGTACACGTCAGAATTTTGCAACATCTGCGTGCTATCGTGAATAACGATGGCACGTATCCTGTTGCAAGACACTTTAAGGCATTCCACCAAAACAACTTAGCAGACTTAAAATATTTTGTCATCGGAGCAGTAAATGAGAATCCGTGCGGTGGAAATAGAGAAAAATGCCTTAGACAGCTGGAATCCAAATTCATTGTAGAACTAGACAGTAGACAACCCAATGGTTTAAATAATACAGAGGACCTACACTATTTCCTTTAAGAACTCATTAATTTGGTTAGGATGTCCCCATCAAAGTATTTTCAAACTTTTTGTTTTCTAAATTGAAGTCCAAATAACCTTACTGCGGCCCTAGTACCTTTTCCATTTTTTTCAATTTTGGTTTTAGTCTTTCACATTATAAGTATAAATTATTTTTATCTTATAATTTTTTTAAAAATTACACGAATCTTGTGAATATCAAGTCTTTTTTTCCTAAAAAAGAGAACACTACTATTATGGAATGGGAAAATATCACTGTTACCATTTGCACTTTAACTGAAGAAATACTTTTATGCTGCTATAATACATCGTTTGCACTCAATTTGTATTTTGCACATGAGCTCCATTTTGCACAACTCTTTATCTTGCCTAGTTCAAGATTGATGAGGTCAGGTCCTTATAATTTTGGAATTCATTCCGATATTTATGTATAGCCATTTTCGAAGTACCAATATTTTTATAATATATTTCTATTTTTATATTGTATATAATATGCATATTTATTTATATATATATATATTTTTTTTTAATGAAAAGTGAAGGATATATATATATTTTCGTATGTCATGGGTACATTCATAAAAAGTAATGGAATTATACGTATAAGTGACCATAAGTGCAAATTACGACATGCTCTGTGCTGATATATCAAATACATCTGTGCACTATGTTTTATTTATCATCAATGAATTGGCATTCATGCTGTTATGTTGTTTTGATTTTAATATGAAATGTAATTGATTTGGGTATTTGGTTTAAAAACTACAAAACCCAGCATGCACATGTATATAGTATCTCTTCTATTTTTAGCACTTAGATGAGGTGAAAGCATCACACCAAAAATTTATAAAAATAAAAAGCGGACTATCTGTTTGTCAAATTGAGAAAGAATACGGAGGTATTCGAAACGCGTCTGGCAACATTTGTAAAATAAAGACCTGCTAATCCACGAAAATTGGAGTCTGTATTTCGTTCCTTTGGCTGTGTTCCGGCTGGGCATTGCAGAGGGGATTCGGAGATATCGTCATATATATATATATATATATATATATATATATATATATATATTACGCTCCATGGGGTTGTCCAAGTAGCGGGTAGCACCCGAGCATGCGTGCGCCTTCCCCAAAGCGTTAGTTGGTATGGGCAGTTGCGCTTTGGGGAAGGCGCATGCAGGCTCGGGTGCTACCCGCTACTTGGACAACCCCATGGAGCGTAATACATTAGCGGCGGTCCGCCGCTGGGTTGCACCACCCCGAAGAAACGGGGGCCACGAGACTCGCTATCCAAGGAGTCTCATATGTGGAGCTGCGTGATGGATAAGGACAGGAGTGATGTTTGGGGCCAGTGGCGGTTTTACCATTAGGACGTTTGGGCGTTGCCCCACCTATAATTATCAGGCAATTTATTCGAGCGGCGCGTTAATAAAAGTTTTATCAATTAACGCGCCGCTCGAATAAATTGCCCGATAATTATTGCCCTGCGGCCGTGGTGTGTGTCATGGACATGGACAGTATGCACTGTCTGACACTGGGTGGCGCTGGACTGACTCTGTGCCGGCACAGTGCGCACTCACTGCGCATGTGGTGTTTGCCCGGCAGGGTTTCTCCAGCTAGCAAACTATGTGGTTTTAAAAAAAACAACAGATTAGGGGTTTGCCTGCCTAATGCAACGTACCCCAGTGCTGAAAAAAAGAACGACGTTTTTTTAAGGCTCAGCCCAATCCTGATGCTACTCTCTTTAGAGAGCAGCTCTCCTCTAAAGAGAGCAGCATCAGGATTGGCTACTACTGTGTCTCGGCAAGTTGGCAGCCATCAGTCTAGGCGCCAACGGGACCCCAGAGCAGAGATGGTGCGGACCCGGTCAAGTGAAGACAAGGTAAGTTTTTATTTATCCCCACCCCCCTGGCCCCCACTGTGAGCGAGCCGTGACTGGCAGGGGGGAGCAGGTAGGATTTATCCTGAGGAAGGCAGCACCTCATGTCACGAGTGAAGGTTAATGAAGGAGCGAGGGCCCCCATACCCCGGCGGGACAGGAGGCTGAGCAGAGCCGGAAGAGCGAAGCACTGGACCGTCCCGCTGCTGCTTTGAGGTGAGAGCGGCTATAGGCCCCGGGGTTGTGAAGTGAGCTCGGCAACACCTTACGAGCAATCACAAACGAGCCCAGTGGCATCCAAGATAGCACATTTATAAGTGCCAGTTTAAAAAAAAGTTTTGTTCTCGTTATGTTTATGTGCTAAGTTAGGGGTGCAGGTATTGCTTCTTCTGCACGAAGCGCCTGGAAATGTTTCAGGTTAGTGTGCACTACAATGGCTACTGACATGCTATTTATTAGTTGTTATTAATCGCTTTCTTTGCGAAGATGTTTACCTCCCCCACTGTGACCCCCTGCCCCCAGTCCATTGCTGTAGGTCGCCGGCCCCTTTCTAGCGAAGCTGCTGTTATTGTTACCCCCAAAATTCATCCAAATAACGTTAAACCCCGAGGAAGCAGCTGCCTGCCAGGGAATGTGCAGATCTGAGGCCAGCCTGCAGTGCTGAACTGGTTTGTTTTATACTGCTGTTGTGCGAGCCAGACCCTTGGTGCTTGGAAGCGGTCAGGCAGCTTGCACACGCATATGAACGCATGTTCTGCAAGAATGGCTGGAGGCCATATCACTGGAGCATAAAGTGAAAAATCGGTGGGTTGAGGGCTGGGTGCGGATACGTTCGTAACTTATTATTTCGCCTTTCATCTTCAGACACATCTATGGAATTAGTGAATAACGACTATTTTGTTGACCCTCAGAGGCACGTTGTGTTTAATTAATGATAGCAATAGCAGAGATATTCATACAAACTGCTCTCCTGTTGTTGGTATTGACCAATGGCATAGCGCCTAATGCCTTTTATCTTCTTTACATTGAAGCACTGCTACGATGTGTGCACCTTTCTGAACGGCCTGGCCTGCTTTAAACATTCACAGGACTCAACGTGATTTCGGTGGAGTTTTACTAACACTATGGCCACCTTCTCCTGCTTGTGTCTCCTACGAAATGAAGGCAGCTGTCTGATTTAAAATCGAGATGACACCACAGTGTCAACCTGGAAGGTGACTGTCGCAGCAGGTAAAAAGCGCCAGTGCACTTCAGTCACACAGCACCAAATTGTCACCAACTTCATGGTGCTATCTCGTAGTGAGGTGCTAAATGCTAATCTCTCAGGAAGACATTTCTCAATTCCTACTCTGCTAAAGTTACTGCATCACAGCAGGTTATGTGATCAGTTATGTCATCGCGAATGAGTTCATTTGTGTTGTGAACTAAGCCAGCGATTCTGCTGATAATTGTGCATTTGAGGTCATGAGTGAACCGATTACTGGTGTTATTGATAAATCAGCAGGTGATGTCATACTTGGGTCAGTCAACAGAGTTGCTGACAATTTCAATGGTTTGGTGAGAGGATGTGGTGTAATGGCCAGAGCTGCGGACTTTGACCTTATGGACCTTAGGGAACCATGTTCGAGTCTCGCCACTGGCTCAACAACCTGTGATTCTGGGTAAATCACTTAATCTCCCTGTGCCTACCAAAAATGAATGTGTCCTTGTGTAATGAAACTGGTGCTCTTGTAAAGCACTGCAATACCTTCCGGTCGAGTTTGCTCTAAATAAAAAGTGCATCAAAAAAATATGATCCATATCAGTCTCAATCGTAAAGCGAGAAACAAGTGCTAACAGTAGACATTCATCTGAGGTATGACATAACAACGGGTCCTCCTAACTTAATATTGATACTAAAAACATAGATTGATTAACAAACCATGAATGGTAAAAACGTTAAGGCAGTGCATGTCAGCGATTTAGTTCCTCTCTTATTTCACATGCTTTACTTAATCTTGCATTTCCCAAAACCTAGCTATTTTATAATGTTGTTATGTTGTTTATCTGTATTTTATTCTGGGCATATTTTGAGCCATGCCAGGTGGTTATGAAGGGCTTTGATTGAGAGCTCTGGTGATGAGGCTGAAGACAAGGCAAAGTGTTTGAAGTGGGCTGGCCTTTCTCCAGTGCACACAGAACAATATTTATGTATACCAGATGAAACCGGAATTCTGTGGAAATGTGTGATTGGGGTACACAGATGTCAAACTTTTTACAAGGCAAGAAGAAATACATTGCCTAAATGTAAGTGCAGTGTATGTTTGGAAGCAATGACGGGCAATCACAAAATTAATTTGCATTAAAATACTCCATTGGCATTCTTTTTTGTTATTTTTTCTCAGGAGGGTGACACACCCAGGACCCCACATTTGTCCTTTAAACTTGCTTGTGTTGCTTGCTATATAAAAGTCATACCCAACTTTTACGCCCCACTACTTTCACATGTCACCAGCCGCCACTGTTTGGGGCTCATGGTAGAGCCTTTGGAACGAGCAGTAATTTGAAAGTGCATCCATCCAGGATATATGGACTACATCTCCCACAAGCACAATGTGTGTTTTCATATAGGGAGATGGTAGACATCGTGCACTTTACTGCTGGCCCCTGATGAGGAAAATAAATTTCCGAAACGCGTCGGGCCTATTTCAAACACGCAACTGCCCATACCAACTAACGCTTTGGGGAAGGCGCACGCAGGCTCGGGTGCTACCCGCTACTTGGACAACCCCATGGAGCATAATATATATATATATATATATTCACTGAAAAAACCATAGGTTTTACACACGTTATAGTTAGGAAGTAGCATTTACAAAACCTATGAAATTCACTGAAAAAACCATAGGTTTGACACCAGTTATAGTTAGCTGGAAATTTTACTGATATAAAACCAATGAAATTCCACGTTATAGTTAGTTGGACTCACTATAACTTGCGCGTGTAATGCACTGCTGATGACGTTACATATTACATCACTCATGACATCACTGATGACACCATCCTTGTGACACAGTGACAGACCTCCTTTAACTGTAATCTAACCCTTGAAACGCATATTCAATAATAGAAACTAAAGTTTTCAAAAAAATGGAGATACCCATACCAGTTACAACAACCAATTCAATAATTCCACCATCCATATACACATGCACTAATTCACCAACAGTTCTATATAGTCACTCATACATATATTCACTAATCATATGTAGTGATACACCTACACATCCTGTTACACACCGACAGTCATCCAAAAGTTCTTCACACACATACTCACACATGCAAATAAACTATTGAAATCCATTTATTTGCATAAACAGCTATACACACACTACCACTTTACTTCTAAGGAAACTTACACATACTTACTCTCTTAAAAAATCACTTATAGAAACACATACTAATTTAAACAGGAACTCTTACAATACCTCACTCTCACATATACTCACTTATATACATCACTTATATACATCAATATTCACATATACTACATTAAAACATATGTAGTTACTGATAAAGACACTAATAAGAGAGTCATTCACTCACTAACACAGACATATACACACTCATCCACACATACAGTCCTGCACATATGCTGTCTTCAAAACACATACAAACAGAGACTCAGTCATTCTTGCATCTATGTACTAAGTAATACCCCCACCAAACCATGCAAACACTCATACTGATACTAAGAAAAACATCTAATAACCTATATACATACACATGTACCTACTCATCAACCCATGGAGCCACTTATACACAAAGTGAAACACTAATACATATATTTAAATATTTAAGCATTACTCAGTAATATATGTATTCACTAAGATATTCAATAATATATACATATATAACACATATTTATTTTTCAGAAAGACACACATTCACTGGATGGTGTCATCAGTGATGTCATGAGTGATGTAATATGTGACGTCATCAGCAGTGCATTACACGCGCAAGTTATAGTGAGTCCAACTAACTATAACGTGGAATTTCATTGGTTTTATATCAGTAAAATTTCCAGCTAACTATAACTGGTGTCAAACCTATGTTTTTTTCAGTGAATTTCATAGGTTTTGTAAATGCTACTTCCTAACTATAACGTGTGTAAAACCTATGGTTTTTTCAGTGAATTTCATTGGTTTTTAAAATGCTAATTCAGAAATATCTCGTGTATACAACCTATACTTTTGTCAATAAAGTTCTGGCAATATTTTTTTCGGAAACAAGCCGTTTTCTTCACTGTTCAAGTTGCATAGAGACTCCTTGTAAAGCGATACAGAATTAGAAAGTCTGTACCTTGCCTTTTTTTCAACGCATTAAAATTTGTCTGTAAATAAAAATAGCCTTTCTAAACTTTCGTGCACGACCCGGTGTGCGCACTCTCGGCAACAGTTCTCAATAAAATGGATAGGCATTTCCAGGCTTTCGTGCGCGACCGTGTGCGCGCACCCACCTATATATTTCGTGAAAACTTTGCAATCTGAACTTATTGAATTTCTTCATAGACCCATCAAAGAACTTATAATACGTCAAACAGACTAAACCTAGGCTTCTTTTTTAATATTATGAAAATTTTCATTAAATGGAGCCGAATGTCTTTTTAAACTTTCGTGTGTGACCGAATGTACACACCTTGGTATTTTAAAAAAAAATATAAAAGGTTTTATACTTTAACAATTGTATGCTTGAATCGAGCTCAAAAGATATATTAAATCCTAATATGTTTGAATTTACTTCTTTTCACGTTTTGAAACTTCGCTGAATTAGACCGCTACTTCCAAATGACGTATGTGACTAGATACTATCACCGCGTACACGTCCTGAGACGTGCATGTGAGGTCATGTGACTTGAAAACAACACTTCCAATTGGTTCTTAGTAGTTTCTATTCTGCAATTTACACGGAGGACTCCACCCACTTCCCTCACTATCTTTTGTACTCTCAAAAGAGAACAACGTTCAACATCCTTCGGAAGACTTTGCTGAAATGGCTGCCGCCCCGCATTCATCTTCCGAATCTGAAGGAAATGAGCGACTACCTTTAAAAAGAAAAAAGGAATCTTTTATTTGGCAATTTTTCATTTATCCTGAAGAACAAAAGAAAGTTAATGCGCCAAAAGTTACCTGCACGATATGCAATAAGGTTCTCTCAAGAGGAAATCCAAGAAAAAAATATTCCTTTTCCATACATACCATGGTGCGGCATGTCAAACAAGTGCACCCTGTTGAATTTGCAAAGGCATCGACAAGAGCCCTGGCCACGCTATTACCATCAGAGGTGGCCAGCACATCTTCTGGTGGACGACCTGTATCTCCATCGAGTGCTGTGATGGACTTGAGACCATATCTTGCAAAGGTGCACATGAAATGCAACGAGTGTGGAGAAATTCTTCTGTACGGAGAGCAGAGCCTCATTCTTACTAAACTAAAAATTGAGAGTCATAAATGCCCCGAGAAAAGATAAATTTCTTCATTTCATTTCGATCCTGTGTTACACATCAAAATGTTGTTGCAAGTTTAAAAAATCAAACACAACATAACACTTGTTTTAAAAAAAAAAAAAAAATTCTTTTCAGAACTAACTCATTGTACGAAAAAGAGCTCCAGGAGCATATTATAAAGGGGGTTTATCTCCGCTTTTTTGGCTTACGTTCGTGCGCGACCGTGTGCGCGCACTCGCCTATATATTTCGAGAAAATTTTACAATTGCAACTTATTAAATTTCTTCATAGACCCATCAAAGAACTTATACTACGTCAAAGACACTAAACCTAGGCTTCTTTTTTATTATTATGAAAATTTTCATTAAATGGAGCCGAATGTCTTTTTAAACTTTCGTGTGTGACCGAATGTACACACCTTGCTATTTTCAAAAAAATATATAAAAGGTTTTATACTTTAACAATTGTATGCTTGAATCGAGCTCAAAAGATATATTAAATCCGGATATGTTTGAATTTACTCCTTTTCACGTTTTGAAACTTCGTTGAATTAGACCGCTACTTCCAAATGGCGTACGTGACTAGATACTATCACCGCGTACACGTCCTGAGACGCGCATGTGAAGTCATGTGACTTGAAAACAACACTTCCAATTGGTTCTTAGTAGTTTCTATGCTGCGTCAATACCTACGCCTGCTTCAAGCACATGCACAGTTTTGAAACAGCATGGGCCTGAAGGGAAACGACCACTACAACGAGGCCTTTTCAACGAAAACTTTAACCACGCATGCATTACAACGCATGCGTGGTTACAACGACAGCCTTTACCACGCATACTTTTACTACGAGGTACGTAGTAAAGGCATGTATGGTAAAGGGTACATATAAAAAAGGGGGGTTTGGGGGGGCTTCCCCCCCAAAAAAAAAACACTCACCATTAGAAGTGATGTGCAGGCAATCGACATCTGAGAGGAAGGAAAAGGCCGGTTTTTTTTTTACTAATGACGTCACCACACTAAAATACGTGGAAAAAGATAGGCGTGTAAATAGCATTCCGTTGTAACGCATGCATGGTAAAGGCATGCGTTACAACGGAGTTCGTTGAAAAAACATACAACCTGGGCCTGAAAGTCACTGAGTGAAATATCATACATTACAGTCAGCCACTTTCAAGACGCATTCCTTCAGAGGAACACTTACCGTTTATTAGAGGTAGATCGTCCGACTCCACCGGAGGACACCCCTAATAAAAAAGACATATATATAAAATGCGGACTAGCCGCTGTATCGTACTAGCCAACTTTATCTTAAAAATCGTTAGAGAAAACAAAAAGAATAGAGCAAAATCAGTAGGCCACTGATAGGATCTCTTTTTGACCTCGCTAAAATAGAAACATTTGGAACAACCCCTCATGAGAAATATGAAACTAGTGAGAGTAACCGAGCTCGACGCCATGATGGCTGCAACATAGCTCGGCAGCGCCGCCCACCCCGCCCAAAATAACGACAAACCCTATGCAAATATTACAAATAAATACAACACACCAGCAAAGTAACAGAGTAAAACGTTTTATTAAATAACTATTTACATGCCAGCCTGCTGCAACATGAAAACAACACTTCCAAAATGATCGACTACCTTTAAGAAGAAAAAAAGAATCTTTCATCTGGCAATTTTTCACTTATCCTGAAGATCAAAAGAAAGTAAATGCACCAAAAGTAACCTGCACGATATGTGACTCGTTTCTCTCAAGAGGAAATCCAACAAAAAAATATTCCTTTTCCATACATACCATGGTGCGGCATGTCAAACAAGTGCACCCTGTGCAATTTGCAGAGGCATCGACAAAAGCCCTGGCCACGCTATTACCATTAGAGGTGGCCAGCACATTTTCTGATCGACGACCTGTATCTCCATCGAGTGCACAGAAGGACTTGAGATATTTAACTATATATGGTCTATAACCTATGGTTTTTTCAGTGAATTTGCTCCGCCGCCCACCCCGCCCAAAATAACGAGAAACCCTATGCAAATATTATAAATATATACAACACACCAACAAAGTAACATGGTAAAACGTTTCATTAAATAACTATTTACATGGCAGCCTGCTGCAACATCTCCGCCAGGAGACGGCGTGGGGTGCACTGGAAGGGAGAGGCGGCGAGAACGAGCCTCCCCCACCTCCCCAGGTGGAGGTTTCTCAGCTACACCCCAGCGCTTCACTGATCTCCTTGTCCTCAGTCAAGCATCAATAGTAAGATTTTCATAGGTGAGTGTAGGTTCATAGTTTACCATCCACAGACTAAAAGCCTGGAGTGGCAGTGAAAAAACCATAGCTAGGTAAGAAGGAACGCAGAGGCTGGAGAAAGGACTCTGCATATGCTTGGTCCCTGAGATGCTTCGATGTCAAAGACTTCCACAAATGTCATAAGTCCTGGATGTTGGGTGCCATAGTTGAGGGTTTGACCTAAAGACACGTCCTGCGGTGCCCTGGTCCAACCATCACATATACCTGCGCCAGGAGACGGCGTGGGGTGCACTGGAAGGGAGAGGCGGCGCGAACGAGCCTCCCCCACCTCCCCAGGTGGAGGTTTCTCAGCTACACCCCTAAAGACACGTCCTGCGGTGCCCTGGTCCAACCATCACATATACCTGCGCCAGGAGACGGCGTGGGGTGCACTGGAAGGGAGAGGCGGCGCGAACGAACCTCCCCCACCTCCCCAGGTGGAGGTTTCTCAGCTGCACCCCAGCACTTCACTCGACATAGGCGGCCGGCTCCCGGGGTCCGGCGGAACTTTTAGCCTTTTGGTGACTTTTCCATTCTGGACCTTGTCCCACAATCCGTTTGACCTGAAGACACGTCCTGCGGTGCCCTGGTCCAACCATCACATATACCTGCACCAGGAGACAGCGTGGGGTGCACTGGAAGGGAGAGGCGGCGCGAACGAGCCTCCCCCACCTCCCCAGGTGGAGGTTTCTCAGCTGCACCCCAGCGCTTCACTCGACAAGCTGAGTTGTGCCCGCTCCTGCGGCACATTGCCTCGCTCGGCCAGCTCAATTACGCCTGCTCTTGCTATTACAGCGTCTCACCCGCCATCCGGCTGAATTGCACCCACTCTTGCGGTACAGCGACAGGCGGCTGCCACGGAGCTCAGGAAATGGCGGTCGGCTCCACAGACTTGGGCCTGGCCTGCAAGGATGGCTCTGGACAACCCTGGAACTCGAACGCTTCACTGCTACGGCATGGGCCCCATTCCCAAAAGCGTCCCATCAGCCTTGAAGATTCTACAAGAGTCACCGGGGCCCCCGACTCCCGCAGAGTTCCGGTGGGAAGCTTCTGCCATGATTGCTCGCAGAATGGCCACGACGTAGCCACGGGGTGCTCTCATGCTAACGCCAGCTTCAGTCTGAAACATCCAGAAACACTGTAGACTACCAATTCAATCAGTTCCGGTGGAGCCCCAACGACGTATCGCGTATTGCATAATGCGTCATATGACACGCCGCGTTAGCGCACCCGGAAGTCCTCCGGTGCGCGAGGCGCGAAGCGCAGCTTCCCGGAAGCAATCCGGGGCGCGGCGCGGAGCGCGTAACGTAAGCATAACAGGTCATGTGACTTGTTAATAAAGCTTTTCATTGGTTTAGAAATATTTTTATGAGCATATTTGACTATTTTATTAAAGACACTACACATAACCTGTTTTTCAAGTTATGTTTAATTTTAAATGTAACGGTTTACATTTTCACTTTTTATTTCCAATAAATTTTAAAAATAAATGTTTATAGTTCCATATGCTGAAGCACGTCAGCTTCCCACCCTATGTCATACAATTCTGACAAATCGGCATCCTCATCATGTTCTTCATCATCCTCAGGATTTAAATCATCTAAGGGATCCACTTCCACTGACGTTTCAATGACAAGTTCAACGATAAGATCGAGATCAACGGATTGCTCATTATCACTCATGGTTAATGTTGTCGTTATCTTTAAAGAAAGAGAACAACAATGAGATGTTGCAGAGTAAGAGACAAATCTCAGAGACTATAATAGTAAACAGGACTCATCTCTTTTTAACCACCCCGAAGAAACGGGGGCCACGAGACTCGCTATCCAAGGAGTCTCATATGTGGAGCTGCGTGATGGATAAGGACAGGAGTGATGTTTGGGGCTCATGGTAGAGCCTTTGGAACGAGCAGTAATTTGAAAGTGCATCCATCCAGGATATATGGACTACATCTCCCACAAGCACAATGTATGTTTTCATATAGGGAGATGGTAGACGTCGTGCACTTTACTGCTGGCCCCTGATGAGGAAAATAAATTTCCGAAACGCGTCGGGCCTATTTCAAACACGCAACTGCCCATACCAACTAACGCTTTGGGGAAGGCGCACGCAGGCTCGGGTGCTACCCGCTACTTGGACAACCCCATGGAGCGTAATATATATATATATATATATTCACTGAAAAAACCATAGGTTATACACCATATATAGTTAGGAATTAGCATTTAAAAAACCTTATTTTACTCACACAAAACCATTGAAATTCCATATATAGTTAGTTGTACTAACTATATATCGCGCACCCGCAATCCACTGCTGATCATGTCACATATTACATCATTCATGACATGGTCAGTGACATCACTGATGACATCACTGATGACATCTCAAATGACATCACTGATGACATCACTGATGACATCTCAAATGACATCACTGATGACAACATCCAGTGACTGTATTTTTCTGTAAAGTTAAAATATGTCTTACATATTTAAGAATGAGTGGATGTATAAGTGTCTGGATGAAGGATTTAGTAGGTGCATGACTGACTGTATGAATGAGTGATTAAATGTGTCTCACTGAGTGCATGGGTTAGTGACTAAACTGTCTTAATTTGTGCATCATTATGTCTGTTGTTCTGAAAACTGCTGCATGTGTTGTTCAGTAGCTATATGAGTAACTATATGGGTTATTGATTGGTTGCCCAAGTATTTGTATGGGAGACTGAGTGTGTGTGTGGGTGGCTGGGAGGTGTATGACTCTGTGCATAGATGTGTGAGCAGTTGATTCACTAGATGTATGGGTTCAAAAGTGCATGTGGAAACAGCTGTATGGGCGGTTGACTGTGTGCATCAGTGTATTGGTGAGTGAATGGATATCTCAGTGCTACATGTCAAAGTAAGTACATATGTAAAACACAGTACATGTGAGAGTTGACATATATAAATAACTGTGCAAAAGAGCCATTGAATGTGTGAGTGGCTGTATGGATCATTGTGAACTTGTATCAGGGATTGTATAAGAGAGTAAATATGTGTTAGTATATGTTTGAATAAGTAAGGTGTGTATAACTGTATAGTTGAGGAAATGGAGGTGTGATTGATTCTTTGCATGACTGACTAGGTGTGTGAGTAACTCCATGGATGAGTGACAGTCTGTGAGTGTCTGTTTACACTGAGTGTATCTAAGGTTATATTAGAGTCTGAAGAGCTTCATCGTATTATCACATGAATGATGTCATCAGTGATGTGATCAGTAATGTCAAATGAGATGTCATCAGTGATGTCATCAGTGATGTCATTTGAGATGTCATCAGTGATGTCATCAGTGATGTCATTTGAGATGTCATCAGTGATGTCATCAGTGATGTCACTGACCATGTCATGAATGATGTAATATGTGACATGATCAGCAGTGGATTGCGGGTGCGCGATATATAGTTAGTACAACTAACTATATATGGAATTTCAATGGTTTTGTGTGAGTAAAATAAGGTTTTTTAAATGCTAATTCCTAACTATATATGGTGTATAACCTATGGTTTTTTCAGTGAATTTTCAAGGTTTTGTAAATGCTAATTCCTAACTATATATGGTCTATAACCTATGGTTTTTTCAGTGAATTTCATTGGTTTTTTAAAAGCTAATATCTATAGCTGTAAAATGTATTCTTCTTTAAATCCAAAAATATATTTTATATGTTTATTAATAAAAAAAAAATTAATATTTTTTTTGTTTCGCTCCCGGTCCGCGAACCGGAAAGCTTTCCGTTAGCTTAAATTGATGCCGCGACCCGGTCCGCGAACCGGTAAACGTTCCGTTTGCGCAACTGCCGCTTTAGAAATCAACATCGTGACGCGTCGCGAAAGCGCGACGTATCGCGTTGCCGCGTAATGCGTCTTATGACGTACCGCGTTAGCGCACCCGGAAGTGCCCCGGGGCGCGGACCGAGGCGCGAAACGCAGCTCCCCGGAAGCGATCCGCGGCGCGTCGCGAAAGCGCGACGTATCGCGTTGCCGCGTAATGCGTCTTATGACGTACCGCGTTAGCGCACCCGGAAGTGCCCCGGGGCGCGGACCGAGGCGCGAAACGCAGCTCCTCGGAAGCGATCCGCGGCGCGTCGCGAAAGCGCGACGTATCGCGTTGCCGCATAATGCGTCTTATGACGTACCGCGTTAGCGCACCCGGAAGTGCCCCGGGGCGCGGACCGAGGCGCGAAGCGCAGCGACCCGGAAGCGATCCGGGGCGCGTTCCGCAGCGCGTAATGTAAGCATAACAGGTCATGTGACTTGTTAATAACACTTTTCATTGGTTCATTTCACTTTTGGTTTCATAATCATGTAAGGCTAGGTCAGGTGACCTAAAAATAACACTTTTCATTGGTTTAGAACTATTGTTTTTCCCAAATGATGAAAACCCCTCCTTCTTTCCTCACTCTGACTTTCATCATTGTGAGAGGAAGACCTTTATTAATACTTGAGAAATGGCTTCAGTAGTTGCTTCAGCTGGTGCACCCCCACCACCACCACCACCTCCTCATGGGAAGAGAGGACCACCTCCCCAGGTCATGACCAACACAGAGGAGGAAGAAGAAGAAATAGAGGAAGAGGAGAGAGAAGAACCACAGTTCTTGGAAGAGATGCCCCGGGTTTCCCATAGGAAAGCCAGTTTCATCTGGAATTTTTATTCAATCCCTCCAGGGCAAGAGAAAGTGAATGCGAGGTATGTCACCTGCCTCATCTGCAAAGATAAATTATCAAGAGGGACT
The DNA here is from genome assembly GCF_964261635.1 of Lissotriton helveticus. NCBI lineage: Eukaryota > Metazoa > Chordata > Amphibia > Caudata > Salamandridae > Lissotriton > Lissotriton helveticus. The sequence goes on along the minus strand of NC_136069.1, from coordinate 400,456,357 downwards.
GATAAAAAGTATAGTTATGGGAACTATACCATGCATAGGCACATGACCAGGAAACATCCACTGAATTACAGCCGGGCGGAAATACGGGATATGGAACAAAATCCAACATCAACTCCTGTGGCCAGGTCAAGATCGTCAATATCATTGACACCAGCAGAGGCCCGGGAAACTGTGCCAAACATCCAAGAGAATTTTGGCCACATGAAACATACTTGTATGCACTGTGGTGCGTTGATAGCATGTGGTAATATGAGTATAAATGCCATCAACCTGGCTTATGAGAATCATAATTGCCCTAACCGCCCCCAGTAATTATTTTTTTGCTCCTGTTGAGCCCTTTTCAATGCCTGTTTTTTGTTGTTTCCCCCCCCCCAAAAAAAACCAAAAAAAATATAAAATCGTTCAAAAAATACAAAAAAAACAAAAAATGTTCAAAAAAAAAAAAAATATATAAAACAACAAAAACATTAAAAAAAAAAGTTCTTTTCAGAACTACCTCCCCTTTCAAAAAGAATTGCTAGAATGTTTAGCACTCTGGCAAGCTCTATTTCTTTTGGTTCGCTTCCCGGTTAGCTTCCCGGTACGCGGACCGGGAGCTAACCAAAAAAAAAAAAAGAGTAAGTATAAGGAAAGTAAACAGAGAGTGATGTTAAAAGAAAGACAGCTATAGGGAGTAAAGAAGAGATACTGCTTAATAGATCTATTTACCGAAGAAAAGACGGAAGAGGGTATAATTGTGAAAAACAAAATAGATAAGGAAGTGAAAGAAAAAAAAAGAGAGTAGAACAATAACAAAGAAGAGTTTCTTGGAGAATGTGAGTGAATGTTCAAAATAAGATTAAAACATGGGGAATAACAGAGAGAAAAAATAGAAAACAGAAAACAAAAAATAACAGAAAAAGATTAATTGAAACAGCAAAGAAATGTAAGTAACATAGAGCCATATCATCAACATAGGCAATAAAAGTTTTGCAGCTTTTATCGGCAGAAATGTGTCGCTAAAGCCGCTTTTGCGACAGAAAACTGCAGCTAAAACCACTTTTGCAGCAGTTTTCTGCCGATAAAAACAGCAATAATTTTATTGGCTGTGTTCATAATATGCCCCTTAGTGTGCTTCAACTACACAGAGAAAGCATTATGAACAAGTAGTGATAGAGTGATCAGTCAAAGACACTAAGAGTAATAGAGACGGAGTGAGTGAACAAGAGTGAGGAACTATGAGAAGAGAGTGACTGAGAAAAAGAGTGGAAGGAGTTGAGTAAGTAGGTAATAGAGAAAGGAATGAGGGAAGTAGCAAAGGCAGGAAACTGAGGGTTAAAGAAATGAAGCAGTGGAACTAATAGAAGTTAAATGTGATAGAAATGTAACGAAAAGAGTACAAAACATTTACCTTATAATTGTCGTTAAATTACTCACTTTTTGTTTTTATACTTTCAATCTGTGAAAGAGAGAACAAACATTTGAAAAATATTAAAACATGTATTTAAAAATTACAAAAGACAAGGGAAAAGATTGAAGGACAAACAGTTTTTCAACAACTTTGACACTTACAGAAGCTTCTGCTTCTCCAGGCCCCCTACACAGTCCTAAAGATATACATTTTAAACTAACAGAATCTTGATGCAGATGAAGTGAGGCCTATCTTAAAACATGGTGCATCTTTTGCATTGCTGTTGTCTCAGAAAAGTGTCGCAAGACACTAAAATTTTAAATGATTGCTTCAGGATGCCAATAAGATGTGTCCTATCCAGAGGTTTGTTTGAGGTGAGGCCTACTCAGGGTTGCAGATGAAATTTAGAGTTGTTGAAGAGTACAGAGAAGATAATACATTTGCAGGCCTACCAATGAAGTGAGTCATGTCCACTGCACTCTTGAACAAAGGCCAAACCTCCTCTGTTTCCCTGGACAGACCTAAACTTGATCTGCACAATGTGATTCGTAATGATAGGAAACACAGGTGATGTAATTGAAATACGTGCAATTTCTTTTGCTCATTTCACAATCACATCACTTGTGTTTCCTTTGCTTAGGTATCTCATTGTGCAGATGTAGTCCAGCATATGAAAGAGTACGCAGAAGTGCAGCACTGCATGCAACAACTTTGACACTTACAGAAGCCTCACCTTCTCCATGCCTCCTACACAGTTCTACATATACATCATAAATGCAAACAGTACAGAATTAATTATACATGTTAAATGGTTTATTTTTGCTGTTCTCAGAATGTATCAAAATTCACTAAAAACAGTGACTTGAAGGTATTCATCATATAACAGCGGGGGAAAAAAAACACAATCAAAATGATTGTGTTTAAAAAACCCATACAACATAACAAATCAGAATTCAGAACTCCTTAAAGTTAACTTACTTTCCATGACGTCAAAGGATGTCCTATGAACAGCTTACACTCTGTTGTGCTGTTATTACTTTCAGCCCGCCACTTTCTGAAAGAAAACCTCCATCGTTTTTAAAAACATGTTACATGCAATAAATGACTTCTTGCTCTCTACCACAAGTTTCCACAAGGCCAAATCTTGTCAGAGCCATTTATAACTCTTAGATTTCTTGTAAGCCAATCCCGTCATTTGGCATTTCTGCAACTTTCAGAATTAAAATGTTGAAGATCATTTTCACAATCCTGGAATAGTAATATCTTCCCCTTCTTGCTCAGTCATGTTCTACATTTCCTATGACACTGATACTGCTTACTATGAAGCAGACTTACACTACCTCTATGACTACTACAATTATTTAATTCTCTACATCACTTTTAATCACAAAGCAATGTAAAACAGTAGACAGCATTGCAGACTTACATTCCCTCTACTCTATGTTTTGATTGGCTGCTTCAATTAGCTTATAAAAAGAAATAGTTTTTCTGAACTCATTCAAAGTGCACTTATTTCTCCATGACGTCCAGTCTTCTGGTTAGAAGTTATGTCTCTGAACTACACTTATCCTCAAGGCCAAATCGTGTAGGAGCCATTAGAACTTCTTGAAATTCCACAGAGCACATCCCGAGATTCTTTCCCTAAAATTTTGGTTTTAAAAACACCAGGTAAGAGTTTTTAAGGTCATACGGCAATTTTGTTTTGAAAATTAAAACAGAATCATTGCAAAATGACCAGCCATTTCTAGACTTTAAATAAGCTGTGTAATGTCCTGATGTTATTGAAGGACCGTCATGATATATAATTGCTGCAGTTACAAAAGTCCTTCCTGATATTGACAACTGCGAAGCCACAAAATTTTTTATTAAAGTTGTCAATTTTGTTCCATCAGGCCTACATCGTTGGAACATTAAAATGACATACTGGCCATATGTTCGTATAAATAATGTGGATATCATTTCAGATTTACATTGGCTACACTCCATGTTGTGATCAGCTGCTTTTACTAGCTTATTAAAGGAGACTGATTTACTGTCTGGCAAAGTTAAATATATAAATCTTTCTGAGTCTACACTAGTAGTACTTGATACCATACAGTTCTCGCAGTCATGCTGCCATTGATAAGAAAGCCCAAACAGCTGATCTACATCTACACCTTCAGCATGCAATACATCAAGCATATACATTAAAAACTCCTGACAATCTTGCTGAATATTTTGAGAGAATTGTGTTTGGCCTGAACATCTGTCTAACAGATTTCGAATTTCAGACACACTTTCTATGTTTGTTCTATCAGTGCTACATTTCTCTAACACAGAATTTAACAAATTGCAAAATCTTTGATCAGAATTGACCACAATCTCTTCTTTTACATTTTCTAGAGAAAACAAAACATTAACCACTACATTAGCATAGCAGTTGACACCAGAACTGTTTTCAAATTGAAAACCAACAACATCTTCAACAGAATCCTTTTTGTTTCTGCTTATAATTTCAGGTTCATCGACTTTTCGTCTTTTTGCTACAACCTCCCCAGTATTGGTCACATTTCTTCGTTTCCGGCCTACCACACGTTTCTCAAACAAAGGATATTGAGGCAAATGTGGCGCATACTCTCTTCTTAACCTATTGTATTCCTTAACACAATCTAGATCCGCACAAATGCTTGTGACATCACACTCAATCAAGTACAATCCCGATAAAGTTCTAACTCGTGACAATGCCACATATGCCATACCCTCCTTGAACACAGAACTGCCAATATTCACCAATGCACTGTCTACACTTAAACCTTGCGATTTATGGATTGTCACCGCATATGCCAAGCAAACAGGAAACTGCTTACGACGAACATATAAGTCTTTTACAAGCAAAAATCTAGCAGAACAACGAGCAATTAGCTGTACTTCCTCAATGCCATCAAATTTAATTTTTAAAAATTCAATTCCATCTCTATTTCTGTATTTCACAAAATCAACAACATTACCCATTGATCCATTTACCAGACCTCTTTCAACATGTAAATTCCTTCTTAAAATTATACGGCAGTTCAAGCACACATTCTGGTGTCGATTCCGATCCGGTAAAAAAATCCGGCTTACGATTCGTATTCGTAGCCGATTCCGTACGAATGGGAAACTACCGTCCGACCAGTGAATTCCGATCCGTTACCGTTGATTTCCGTACGATTTGCTACGATCCGTACGATTGACATTCGTATACCCGTACGAATAAGCCTCGGGCAGACCACCGTACGATTCGTAATCAGTCCGTACAAACTCACTATTCCGATTCGGAACGACATGCCTGAGCGAGATACGTACGGGCCAAAGTATTCACGCTTCAACATTGAGTCGTATGGGACATTCGCCTCACTGCAAGCTCCACCAATACATACTACACGCACACCCCTCGGCCAAGCCTACGCGAACACCCCCACCCGCCAACGGCCCGTACCACTCACTTGCACGCACAAGTACGACACGCACACCCCTCGGCCAAGCCCACGCGAACACCCCCACCCGCCAACGGCCCATACCACTCACTCGCATGCACAAGTACGACACGCACACCCCCCCAACAAGGCTACGCGAACACCCCCACCCGCCAACGGCCCGTACCACTCACTTGCACGCACAAGTACGACACGCACACCCCTCGGCCAAGCCCACGCGAACACCCCCACCCGCCAACGGCCCGTACCACTCACTCGCACGCACAAGTACGACACGCACACCCCACCAACAAGGCTACGCGAACACCCCCACCCGCCAACGGCCCGTACCACTCACTTGCACGCACAAGTACGACACGCACACCCCTCGGCCAAGCCCACGCGAACACCCCCACCCACCAACGGCCCGTACCACTCACTCGCACGCACAAGTACGACACGCACACCCCCCAACAAGGCTACGCGAACACCCCCACCCGCCAACGGCCCGTACCACTCACTTGCACGCACAAGTACGACACGCACACCCCTCGGCCAAGCCCACGCGAACACCCCCACCCGCCAACGGCCCGTACCACTCACTCGCACGCACAAGTACGACACGCACACCCCCCCAACAAGGCTACGCGAACACCCCCACCCGCCAACGGCCCGTACCACTCACTTGCATGCACAAGTACGACACGCACACCCCTCGGCCAAGCCCACGCGAACACCCCCACCCGCCAACGGCCCGTACCACTCACTCGCACGCACAAGTACGACACGCACACCCCCCCAACAAGGCTACGCGAACACCCCCACCCGCCAACGGCCCGTACCACTCACTTGCACGCACAAGTACGACACGCACACCCCTCGGCCAAGCCCACACGAACACCCCCACCCGCCAACGGCCCGTACCACTCACTCGCACGCACAAGTACGACACGCACACCCCCCCAACAAGGCTACGCGAACACCCCCACCTGCCAACGGCCCGTACCACTCACTTGCACGCACAAGTACGACACGCACACCCCCCCCAACAAGCCTACGTGAACACCCCCACCCGTAAAGGGCCCGTACCACTCACTCGCACGCACAAGTACGACACGCACACCCCCCCAACAAGGCTACGCGAACACCCCCACCCGCCAATGGCCCGTACCACTCACTTGCACGCACAAGTACGACACGCACACCCCTCGGCCAAGCCCACGCGAACACCCCCACCCGCCAACGGCCCGTACCACTCACTCGCACGCACAAGTACGACACGCACACCCCCCCAACAAGGCTACGCGAACACCCCCACCCGCCAACGGCCCGTACCACTCACTTGCATGCACAAGTACGACACGCACCCCCCCCCAACAAGCCTACGCGAACACCCCCACCCGCCAAGGGCCCGTACCACTCACTCGCACGCACAAGTACGACACGCACACCCCCCCAACAAGGCTACGCGAACACCCCCACCCGCCAACGGCCCGTACCACTCACTTGCACGCACAAGTATGACACGCACACCCCTCGGCCAAGCCTACGCGAACACCCCCACCCGCCAAGGGCCCGTACTACTCACTCGCACGCACAAGTACTGCAAGCACACATAACGCCAACACCAAAACGACCACAAGGACCTTGCTAACAAGTCGCACTACCACACTGAACATGTCTCCTGTGTACACACCTTTGACAATCAATGTCCTGGTCACAGCCAAGCAGCCAAACAGAGGACAAAACCAACACCCACCCCATATAACACCCACACCAAAAATTCAAATTAAGCCACACCCACCATTTGACCAATAAAAGGGACCACACATACAACCCATCATCCTTTGCAACATACCCATGCCTGCGAGGAAACACAGAGCACACCAACAATTCCAGCCACATACCTTCACACATACACCCTATCACATCTACACCAACACCACCTCCTTCACTATCACAAACACACACCCTCATCCATACACACCATCACACCCTCAATCACATACACCTCACACCATGAACACACCCAAGAATACAAAATTCACCAACCCGGAGATGGAGATACTTACTGATGAAGTCATCAGAGTCGACCCACAGCTGTTTGGCGCATTGGTCAGACAGACCAGCATGGCAGAAAGAACACGCCTGTGGGAGAGGATTGTAGACCGGGTCAATGCTGTTGCACCCATCAGGCGCACCAGGGAAGAATGCCAGGCCAGGTGGTACGACCTGCGGAGGATGGTGAAGAAGAAGATGGCACAGGATTACGCCAATGCACACCACACTGGAGGCGGTGGTCCCCGCAGACCTCCTGTATACCAGCCCTGGGAGGAGAAGGTCATGGTCCTACTGCCAGCGGTGGGAGTACATGGAATAGAAGGAGCCATTGAGTCTGGTGAGTGTACAAAAAACACAACTTACATGGGTAGACTAACAACACTGCCCAGCAGCATGGGGTGGGTGGCCATGACTCCAAGCAGTACACAACCAAATGGTGGTAGTTGCAAGGGGGAGGCACATAGGGTGCAATGTGTAGGGTAAGAGGCTGCTCTCATGCCATATGTCCCAGGGACACACACAAGCATAATGCCCAAGGCACAGGGATAGGTAAAGATCACACAAGATACTAGACCACAGCTGCTAAATATTAACATTTTGCTGACACACCTTTCAGAGATGCATCATTTTGTGACAAAGTAAGGCAGTGTAGCAAGAGAGCAAGCACAATCTACCTGTCTCCATCCCTGTCTCGCCCTCTGTCTCTGTCGCCCTCTCCCTCTGTCTCCCTCTCCCTCTGTCTCCCTCTGTCTCCCCCTCCCTCTGTCTCCCTCTGTCGCCCTCTGTCGCCCTCTCCCTCTGTCGCCCTCTCCCTCTGTCTCCCTCTGTCGCCCTCTGTCGCCCTCTCCCTCTGTCTCCCTCTGTCGCCCTCTGTCGCCCTCTCCCTCTGTCTCCCTCTCCCTCCCCCTCCCTCTGTCGCCCTCTCCCTCTGTCTCCCTCTCCCTCTGTCTCCCTCTGTCGCCCTCTGTCTCCCTCTCCCTCTGTCGCCCTCTCCCTCTGTCTCCCTCTCCCTCCCCCTCCCTCTGTCGCCCTCTCCCTCCCCCTCCCTCTCCCTCTGTCTCCCTCTGTCTCCCCCTCCCTCTGTCTCCCTCTGTCGCCCTCTGTCTCCCTCTCCCTCTGTCTCCCTCTGTCTCCCCCTCCCTCTGTCTCCCTCTGTCGCCCTCTGTCGCCCTCTCCCTCTGTCGCCCTCTCCCTCTGTCTCCCTCTGTCTCCCTCTGTCGCCCTCTCCCTCTGTCTCCCTCTGTCGCCCTCTGTCGCCCTCTCCCTCTGTCTCCCTCTCCCTCCCCCTCCCTCTCCCTCCCCCTCCCTCTGTTGCCCTCTCCCTCTGTCTCCCTCTCCCTCCCCCTCCCTCTGTCGCCCTCTCCCTCCCCCTCCCTCTCCCTCTGTCTCCCCCTCCCTCTGTCTCCCTCTGTCGCCCTCTGTCTCCCTCTCCCTCTGTCTCCCTCTGTCTCCCCCTCCCTCTGTCTCCCTCTGTCGCCCTCTGTCGCCCTCTCCCTCTGTCGCCCTCTCCCTCTGTCTCCCTCTGTCTCCCTCTGTCGCCCTCTCCCTCTGTCTCCCTCTGTCGCCCTCTGTCGCCCTCTCCCTCTGTCTCCCTCTCCCTCCCCCTCCCTCTGTCGCCCTCTCCCTCTGTCTCCCTCTCCCTCTGTCTCCCTCTGTCTCCCTCTGTCGCCCTCTCCCTCTGTCTCCCTCTCCCTCCCCCTCCCTCTGTCACCCTCTCCCTCTGTCTCCCTCTCCCTCTGTCTCCCTCTGTCGCCCTCTCCCTCTGTCTCCCTCTCCCTCTGTCTCCCTCTGTCTCCCTCTGTCGCCCTCTCCCTCTGTCTCCCTTTCCCTCCCCCTCATTCTGTCTCCCTCTCCCTCTGTCTCCCTCTGTCTCCCTCTGTCTCCCTCTGTCGCCCTCTCCCTCTGTCGCCCTCTCCCTCTGTCTCCCTCTGTCGCCCTCTCCCTCCCCCTCCCTCTCCCTCTGTCTCCCTCTGTCTCCCCCTCCCTCTGTCTCCCTCTGTCGCCCTCTGTCGCCCTCTCCCTCTGTCTCCCTCTCCCTCCCCCTCCCTCTGTCGCCCTCTCCCTCTGTCTCCCTCTCCCTCTGTCTCCCTCTGTCTCCCTCTGTCGCCCTCTCCCTCTGTCTCCCTCTCCCTCCCCCTCCCTCTGTCGCCCTCTCCCTCTGTCTCCCTCTCCCTCCCCCTCCCTCTGTCGCCCTTTCCCTCCCCCTCCCTCTCCCTCTGTCTCCCTCTGTCTCCCCCTCCCTCTGTCTCCCTCTGTCGCCCTCTGTCTCCCTCTCCCTCTGTCTCCCTCTGTCTCCCCCTCCCTCTGTCTCCCTCTGTCGCCCTCTGTCGCCCTCTCCCTCTGTCGCCCTCTCCCTCTGTCTCCCTCTGTCTCCCTCTGTCGCCCTCTCCCTCTGTCTCCCTCTGTCGCCCTCTGTCGCCCTCTCCCTCTGTCTCCCTCTCCCTCCCCCTCCCTCTGTCGCCCTCTCCCTCTGTCTCCCTCTCCCTCTGTCTCCCTCTGTCTCTCTCTGTCGCCCTCTCCCTCTGTCTCCCTCTCCCTCCCCCTCCCTCTGTCGCCCTCTCCCTCTGTCTCCCTCTCCCTCTGTCTCCCTCTGTCGCCCTCTCCCTCTGTCTCCCTCTCCCTCTGTCTCCCTCTGTCTCCCTCTGTCGCCCTCTCCCTCTGTCTCCCTCTCCCTCCCCCTCCCTCTGTCGCCCTCTCCCTCTGTCTCCCTCTCCCTCCCCCTCCCTCTGTCGCCCTCTCCCTCTGTCTCCCTCTCCCTCTGTCTCCCTCTGTCTCCCTCTGTCGCCCTCTCCCTCCCCCTCCCTCTGTCGCCCTCTCCCTCTGTCTCCCTCTGTCGCCCTCTCCCTCCCCCTCCCTCTCCCTCTGTCTCCCTCTGTCTCCCCCTCCCTCTGTCTCCCTCTGTCGCCCTCTGTCTCCCTCTCCCTCTGTCTCCCTCTGTCTCCCCCTCCCTCTGTCTCCCTCTGTCGCCCTCTGTCTCCCTCTCCCTCTGTCTCCCTCTGTCTCCCCCTCCCTCTGTCTCCCTCTGTCGCCCTCTGTCGCCCTCTCCCTCTGTCGCCCTCTCCCTCTGTCTCCCTCTGTCGCCCTCTCCCTCCCCCTCCCTCTCCCTCTGTCTCCCTCTGTCTCCCCCTCCCTCTGTCTCCCTCTGTCGCCCTCTGTCTCCCTCTCCCTCTGTCTCCCTCTGTCTCCCCCTCCCTCTGTCTCCCTCTGTCGCCCTCTGTCGCCCTCTCCCTCTGTCGCCCTCTCCCTCTGTCTCCCTCTGTCTCCCTCTGTTGCCCTCTCCCTCTGTCTCCCTCTCCCTCCCCCTCCCTCTGTCGCCCTCTCCCTCTGTCGCCCTCTCCCTCTGTCTCCATCAGTCCGTGTTTGTCCCTCGGTCACCTCAACGCACATCCCTGGGGCACACACACAGTTGCACACAAGCACTGCACAGGCCTCACAAACTCCATAGAGCTGAATGTTAAGGGATGTCTCACAAGTACCAGCAAGCATCTGCCATGTGCCTGTAAGACAGCCACCATTTGCTGTCAACACTGTACTGTGTCAGGACACACATCTCAGAAAGCTCTATAGTACACAATGGGCACAGGTGTAGGCAGCACAAGCCCCTCCTGTGCTCATTGCCAACACAAACATCAGGACAAGGTCACACATCCTGTGCACAAACACAAATCCAACATAATGGCAGCATGCCACATGAGGGGACAGCCAAAACATGAACAATGGACGCTTGCAATTCGCAAACAAAGTAATAGCATGGCCTGTTGTACACACCCCTTACAGAAACTGATCCCCGGGGGACAGGCGTTGTATTGCAACACTGTCCCAATTGCCATGTACCACAACAAAACACGTACTCATATGAATATGCATACAACTCTTACATGCACATAACAGAAGCTCCAGTCCATTGTGGCCCTCTAAAAAAGCTAGTGCCCCATCTCATTACCTTTGTGGATGTACATAAGTACCAACATGGACATGGGTATTGACAAGGTGATGCGTCTCAGAGAAGTGCCAAGTTCTAAAGCCATGATCTCCAAGTGGGTGTACAGGTCCAGCGGTGTTGACATTGTTTGGCCAGCATGGAACAGCAAAAGACATCCAAAGTAGTAGCTGACATGCTAAATAATGATGCTCTGTCTCTTACATCAACATGCTGCATCTAAACTCTGTGCATGCTTGACGCACACATACGAATTTTCACCACATCCAGGATGTTGTGTGAAACTTACAAATGCTTTACACGTGTGGTGCCGGCAACACAAGACACAGCAATGGGTGTGTCAGTCATTGTCAAGAGATTGGAAGAATGTATATACCCCATCGTACTATTGTTTTTTCTACCACTAAATACACAACTGTACTATGTCAACTATGTATAGCTTGTGGAACAGTGATGCTGATAATGGATAACCAAACCACATGTCACTTGATATAGCCCTAACAGTGTCTCTCTCTCTCCCACACACAGGGCAACGTGCGGATCGCCCCCCCAGCCAGGGGGGCCAAGGATCCCAGTCCCAGGCTCAGCAGGACCCAGACCCCACCGCCAGCGCCGTCCCTCAACACACTGTGGATGACCCCAACCAACCTGGCTCCTCTGGATCCCAAACCCCTGCAGCAACTATACCAGCTACATCTCTGCCAACCACCGGACCTATTCCCACCACATCCCAGCAGACAGGTCAGAGCCCTGCCCATGATTCACAATCGAGCCAGTCTGAAAATGAGGGACACCCTTTGTCGGGCGCCCCTGAGGTTGGTGACAACCTCCACCCTCCGAGCACTCGGGGGGCCCGTCGATCGGATGTGCCCACAAGCGCAGGCCGTGCTCATGTGGGTCAGGGTGGTGGGAGTGGCGCAAGGCGGAGGCGAGAATCTGGGCAGTCAGCTGCAGGGACCGGTATGGCTGAACTCGGTAACATCCTTGAGGCATACCGGCGGGACACCAGTGAGGTAAACCAGCTTGCGGAGACCCTCAACCAGCTCAAAGAACAGCAGGCAGAGCAAATAGCCAGGCAAGACCTGCATTATGGACGGGTGGAGGCACACCAGGCTCAGCTCTTGATGGTGCATAGGGACATTGTCCATGTGCTACGTCAGATGGCTGGCAACATGCAGCCCCCTCCCTGTGTCACAAGGCCAGCAACATCACGGCAAAGTGCAACACCAGCCACAGGGAGGGAGGAGAGGGAGGAGGATGAACCCTCTGACGTAGCGTCCCATGCACCGTCCATGCCTGCACATGAGGGTCCCCCAAGGAAGGCGGGTCGTCCACGCCGAAGACGTTGAGGGCCTGTGGCCCATGGACTTCTCCCAGGACACTGGACCTGGCATATAGCCCCTGGGTGCAACAGCATCCCCTATGAGACTCTCCCACAAGGACTTGCTGGTCACAGTCTGCCCAATGATGTCAGGCACTGTGGGCTGGACTCTGTTGACTGAAACAGTAAGCCATCTCATCTCCAGCAGTGAATTTTGGATTTCCCCCCTTTCTGTACAGCACCTATTCACGTTTCATGCACTAGAGCACCCAATAAATAATGTAAACATCATACACATTTGGTGAGTAATCTTTGAAACAGCATACATGTATATGTGTCAGCAAATGTAATAAATGCAAGGTATACAACAAACAGCAGTCATCCACACACTAGGATCAGAATCTGAGTGAGGACACACATTGGTCAGACATTTCCACAAACTACATACATGGATGGTAAGACACATCTGTGTGGGACAGTCAATGCTGGAGGGGGGATTGATTCCCAAACAGCTAGCACAGGCAGGCCCAGGAGAGTCACTTTGAGGAGTACATGTCAGTGTCACAAAAGTAGTAGTCCATGTAGGGAGTACCTACAACTGTGTCCTCAGGTATGTGAGCTACCATCAGCATGATGCATTACTGTGTATGTGATTAATGCCGCACAGGATGACGGTGGCAGGACAGACTGTGGGCAATGGGCTGGAGCACTCTACACAAGCACACCTGATTAGGTGACCTACCCCTATGGAGCTACAAGTACTATACTACTGTAATGGGAGCAACGCATACAGAAAAACAACACACACCAGACAAATACCAACCCCGGAACGGCCAAATCACACCACACCCAAGAGACAGGGTCATGGTGTGTGTCCCATGTGCCAACTTGACTGACTGTGACAGCAATGTTGAAGTGGTGTGAGCATGTTGTGTTCTGGCACGTGACTGTAAGCTAACAGTTTTTGGATCTAGTGGTGTTGACAAGCTAACACTGTACAATAGTGTGCCTATGTAAGGTGTGTGTGTGTTGGACACGCCACATGACCTGGTGGTACGTAGACCCAATGTCATGTGAATCTGCATAGTTGTGCCAGTATGTGTTGCACACACACGCATAGCAGCAGCTATGGCTGAGTACACAGCATTTTCATAGCACGAGGGTGAATGTCTGGTGTTGTCTGTGTGTAGGGTGGCCGGAGCATGCTCTATTAATGGATGGAAGGAGGGTCATCCTGTAGGTGTCTGTGTTCCTGGATAGTGTGCGCTGCATGTTGGCTGTGTATGCAGCTGCAGCAATGAGTGAATAAATGACGGCAGGAGGGGTGTGACTAATTGCTAAACAAACACATAACACAAGGGCAGCCGCAATGCACAAAGTGACATGTGGATGTGAAGGCAGGAGTGTCTGCCTCACTCAGGATCACTGACAACTAAATGGCACAGTAAACACCACACATCACAGTCAGTGGATCAGGGCCCTTACGGTCAAGTGGGGCACAAGACACACAGCGTCTGCAGGTGTATACAAGAGCTAGTATGTTCAAAGGAAAACTGCACCGACATAGACATGTACCTCACACACAACATAGTATTCTAGCCGTCACCCACCCCATGCGAGTGGACAATACACAGTTACACACCTAACAAGCATGAGGTAACTAAGTTCAAAATAGTATATGTGCACATTAGACGGACATGTGTGTAGAGCCACAAGCAGGCACTATATTCTGTAGGAGTCAGACGTCATGCACAACATGATAATCTACATTATGAGCCCATGGAGCTATCACAATCATACATGTGCATTGTCAATAAGTCCAAATTACACTAATCATGATGTCACCTGTAATGCCGCTTTACGAATACCTACAAGGCTGTCAACGAGTGGCCGTACCTTCCTTCATCAGACTGGTGTGATGCTCTAAGGGTTCCACCTCCAAATAGCCCATTGGTCTGAGTACAAACAACAGACACAAAAGGGTGATCAGGCGAGGGAAGGAGAGGATGGGAACTGCTGGGAGGGAGACCTGAAACAGAGGCAATTAAGCATTAGGACAACATTCTCATGTCACAGACACTTCAAAAACCTCATTAGCTACACTGTACCAGTCACACCTGTGAAGTGTACTGTCTGGTGACAAATAATGATGATGAATCATGCCATCACATCAGATTCAATGCTGTGACACAGACACATAAAAACTGGGACAGTCTGTCATCCATTAGAGTCATGTGTAACGCTCACAAGTGAGCACCCATGCAAAAAGATCTATGTAGTATAAACACATTCCCTGGCACAGATGAGGTATACCTCAGTAACAAATGGAAACATATGGAAATCCAACTACCGCTAACTCTAAAGTCTGTATGTGATATTGGTTAGCCATAAGGGCCCTGTAAGCTAACTTGAGCAAATCCACTACAGCTGTTAGTATCACATATGATGAGGAAGTTAATGATCGACATGCAATGAAGGCACTCTGTAGCCAGTGTTTTGGTGTGGCAAGTATGCATCACAATGCTAAACATGATATGCATGTACAACAAATATGAAGGGCAAGTGATGTCCATCCAAGCTACATAATCAGACCCTACCATAGCACAGTCATGGTGCCGGCGACCAGAGATTCATGTGAATGACCGCACTCCACTGGTGCTACACAGAAATTCACATATGCATCTTTCACACTTTTTACTTTGTCATGCTAAACATACATGGCATCATGTGCATCTAAACATCACGGCTACTCACTGTGAAGGCTGGCGTAGCAGTATTCTCAACCTGCACTGAGGTAACGACATGACAGTGACATGATATACTGCTGCAAGGGGCAATGCATCCATGTTAACTGATTCACGGGACAGTTGTCTTAAGATGTGGAACATACACTGGGCAACACCAACACCACATGGTTTCATGGTAATCACACTGGACTGGCCCACAAGTTAGAGATGAGGATCCAGTCACATTCTAATGCACACAGGGAGGCTGCAATCCCCCACAGAGTCCGTGGTTGTGACCTCTGACACAATGTCATGCCATGGTATGTGCAATGTTGCTGTGGCAATGTCTACACACATTGATGCATTCACCAGAGTATCAAAGTACAACAGATGACAGAAGGGGTGACTATCCTGTCATGGGAGTGGCCATACATGTCATGAGGTACATAATGGAGTAGCATGTATGCAAGATGACACCACATGCACATGAACATGTACCACACATTTCTACACATACCAATGCTAAACAGCCTCATATGAGTCCTTACCCAAATTGACTCCTCCACATGTTCAAGCATGCTCCGTTGATGTGGCTGACGTTGCAATCATAATGAGCAGTAGCAGGATGACCACGATGTACCCCAACGGACAACAGGCAGGGCGAGCTGTGGATGAGAGTGGCACACAAGGGGTCACGGTCGGTATAATGTCATTTTGTCAATGTCAGTTGAATAGCCAGATGTAGTATGACACCTGTACATTCCGAGTGCACTCATAGCACGTATGTGTGTAGCATTCCAACTGAACATGTGACACAGCACAACACACATCCAATTGATCTTGCTTACAGTCTGTTGCATACATAGCATGCTACCCATGCTACTCTATAGTCCATCTTTTACTGAAAAGATGAAAGGACTCACCATCATGAAAAGAAGTTGCGGATGAGGTGACCGCGGATATCATCTTCACCCTCCTCATCACTGGCATCCTGGCCAAGGCCTTCATCCTCAACGGGCGGATGTTCCAGCTCATCAGGATCCAGGTAGAGTGGCACAGCCTTCTCCACTGCCATGTTGTGTAGCATGCAGCACACGGTGAAGATGTCACACACCTTGCGTGGGCTGTATTGGAGGGCTCCGCCTGTCTTGTCCAGGCACCTGAAGCGGCTCTTCAGGAGTCCAAAGGTCCGTTCGATCACCTGCCTGGTCTTCACATGTGCATTGTTGTAACGCTGGTCTGCAGCTGTCCTGGGGTTGCGTAGCGGAGTCATTAGCCACGGCATGTTTGGATATCCGGCGTCTCCTGCAATTTGACAACATGTACAAGAGTGAATCATATGATGCAGATCATGAAGTTGTGACATACTGACATACAGAGCTCACAGTGTATACTCACGAACTAGACATGCCCGGTGGTTGTGCAGCTGCAGCATCATCTGTGGTACCCTGCTACGCCTCATGATGAAAGCATCGTGGCACGATCCTGGATAACGTGCACAAACATGTGAGATAATCATGTTGGCAAGACACACCACCAGGGCATTTATCGAGTGGTAGTGTTTCCTGTTGCGATACGCTTGCTCCTGAGCCTGTGGTGGGACAAGAGTAACATGTGTACCATCAATTGCACCAATTACATGTGGCATACGGCCCAGGCCATAGAATTGCCCCTTGACATCTGTCAACTCTTCTGGAGTAGGGAATGTAATGAAATCATCAAGGTGGAGCAACATTGCTCCCAAAACATCACTCAATACCCGGCTAAACATGGTCTGAGACATCCCTCCCACATCAGCTATGGTAAATTGGAAGGTACCTGTGGCAAAGAAATGGAGGGCTGCCATCCCCTTCACCTTGGGTGTCAGTGCACTTGGATACCTGTGGCGTGGTTGTAGGTGAGCCTCAAGCCTGCCCGTCAGGTCCTTGATCAACTGTCGGCCGAAGCGATATCGACGGATGCAGTTGCGCTCCCTCATGGCTTCCAAGTCAGGCAACGGCCTTTCCAGAGGGGGTGCCCTGCAAGACACAATTTGAAGGAAATGTCTACAACTGTCTGACTAAGACTATAACAATGTACATGGCACAAGCAACACCTCTTCAAATAATGTAGACAATTTGGAGTGTGGTGTGGGATACACACAGATGCCAGCTCCCACACACTCCTCCGTGGCGAAGGTAAATACCTGTAGTGTGTGGAATGGATGTGACATGCATACAAGCCTTCAGATGTACAGGTCTAAGTGACCATGACAATGTATCATGTCAGTGAGACACGTCATGTCAATGTCAGTAGGAGGTTGTCTGCACACCCAGAGGGCAGACTGCAATACACACACACCACATGTGCAATCTTTTGCACTGTTCAGCCTTAGTCATGTCGCGGTGTGTACTTTCAGTGACAATTACATGACCATCATCATACAGCATGATAATTACATTTGTCATTGACGGTCTGTAATGCCATCACACATGTGAACGGGTCATTTACACAGGTGGCATGGTGTGTGTACATTAGTCACCCTGCCATCACAGCAAGGACACAACATAGATGCTCCTACAGCAGATGCACAGTACTTTCAAGGACTAGTTACTTACCTTTTGTGAACCAATATCTGTAAGGAACAGTAGGCAGTAGCAAAGTGTCACATTTCAATACATACATAGCTTAGGACTAATTAGCCTCCCTGGGTGTCATCGATCTGACCAGTGAGTGGTGGCTATCCAGGCCACACCGGAACAAAACTAGTGTTGTTGATTGGCATCCGACAAGGGCGTGGCCACGTTTTGGCCGTACCTACAACGCGTACACTGGCAGCTGTTACACACACATGTCCCACAGAGAGTGTGGGTAGCAGGCAAAGATGCATGTCAAGTAGCTAAACATCACTCCCAGAGTCAGGGAGGATGATGACATCTTTGCGTAGTGCCTGTACCTCTTGGATACCCTCTACAGCGTAGGTAACGTGAATGTGTTCTGTGGTATTGAGGGCTGCATGCAGATGCTTCCTGGGATGGGGTGGTAGGACAGGGAACATGGTCAGTCCGGGTAGGGCAGTGGGGGTCTGACAACGTGCCTATGTACAGACAAACATGCTGCGTGGCTGTACATGCTTGCAAATATACATACAGTACTCTCATCAAGATAGGCCTGCAGAGGCTCAGCGTAGCGTTAGTGTAGTTGAAGGACCTGAGTGACTAGTTGGTCCTCACCGCAACAACAGGGAGATGAAGGGCCATGGTTACAACCGCCCACATAAAGACTACACTGAACGTTGCCAAATCATCCAAATACATATTTTGAGTTGAGACATCACCTGTGTCTGGCTAGGTGTCCACAACACTCGCATCCCCCAGTCCACCTGTCCTGTGGTGTTGGGACTGACACTCACATGCCAGTGGGTCTTCTTGACCCTCCCAATACTCATTTGCGCCAATTGTAATGAGGTGTGGCCAGCTCATTGATGTTTACATTCCCATGCAGCATTAAGAGCGGTGTTCTGCCACACAGTTACCACGGCGGAGCCGTACAGTGTGTGTTATCGGGGCCAGCACCACCCCAGAATGGCGCCACGGCTGACACCTGGGGGAGATCTGGCAGTGAGGTTGTGAGTTGAACCAGCGGGGACCTGGATGAACATTCCGATCATGTCTGTCACAGCGGTTCTGGGACGTATGCACCGCCTGCGTCCGTCACTCAGCGAATGATGGCGTCAGGGGCATATCAACTGAGGCGCAACTGCCCCCTGACGGGTACGGTGGGCCAGTAGCTGATGCGGAGTCACTGGCCGGGGTGAGGGACATCATGGACATGAGGAAGTGCACTTACTCCTCCTGTGTCACATGCAGGGCTGGGACCGTAGGTCCTGGTGCTGGCTACGATGGCTGCTATTCTGATGGAGCCGTGTGGTCGCCGTCACCCTAATCCCATGCAGCATTGCACTTGCATCATGGTTATTTGTCAATGCAATTACACATCTCTGACTTTTGTTATTTACCTGACGAGTTTCGCCTGGGGAATGATGTACTAATGAGGGGCTCACATGTCTCCACACCCACACACACATGCACTGGTCCTACATCCCAACCATGAGCTATTGTGCTGCTGTGCCAACTGCTGGAGTCTAAGTGGCTTGTGGGACATATCACACATGGATTCATTTGTCAGCTCCCCGCAATTGGAGCAGCTCTTGTTGTTGTGCCTGACGTGAAATCCGTGGAGACACAGACGGTGAGGGTCACTCACCAACATGAGGCCTTTTCATTCCTCACAGGCTTTGTAAGTGACATCCCTATTGGCACGGTCTTGGGTATGACAATAAAAGGTAAATGTTCTGAAGTGTTAGTACAATGATTTAGGGTACAAAATGTGTAAGCTTTAACTTAGACCAGACCTGCGTTGGTGTTGAGAAACACACAGAGGACCTGACGTGTGGACGCAGAGGTGACATATGACTACTCAGATAACGTCATCAGGGCAGACACAACGCCAAGGATACTTGCAGAGCCAGAGGAATTACACACCAACACACAAGTGTACGGTATTACGGAAATTGCCATGTCCAGGATGACATGTGTGGATATTCTGAGGTGAGTAATACTTTACTGACCTCTTCATGGCATATGCTAACAGCATGCACAATGTAGCACAAGGCACACACATGACGTGGTCACACAGGGTCATGCTGTGCGGCTATGACACCTCTGTGACAGTGGGCATGTTCCTGTCATCATGTGTCAGTTCCCTGTACTGAATTGTGGCCCATTCGAGTGTTCATGTGCCTCGCTACATGTTGCACACGTTAATCGTGTTGAAATTGTTGAATGCATGTGATGCACATGTGCATCATGAATGATGACATGTTGTGCAAGCTATTTACACATCAACTGAGGCACAGGGTCACAATCCCTGTGCTTCTTCAATGTCTGCCAAACCTGGCACATACTGATGTATGTGTGCCATGCTGATGTATGCATCCACATGGTTGACATGAGTGTAGACTACATCCCTGCTGTGTGATTTCCTAGTGTGACTCTGCCAATGGTGACATGAAGGTGGACAGGGACGCAGCCTACACAATCGTTCACTTGACCATGTCTGACTCAATGTACCCCAATGGTACGGGCCTGTGTACGCATCGTTTCCCTATCGCCTTTAGGCTCTACGCAAGCTGAGCGTACCCCAATGGTACGGGCCTGTGTACGCATCGTTTCCCTATCGCCTTTAGGCTCTACGCGAGCTGAGCGTACCCCAATGGTACGGGCCTGTGTACGCATCGTTTCCCTATCGCCTTTAGGCTCTACGCGAGCTGAGCGTACCCCAATGGTACGGGCCTGTGTACGCATCGTTTCCCTATCGCCTTTAGGCTCTACGCAAGCTGAGCGTACCCCAATGGTACGGGCCTGTGTACGCATCGTTTCCCTATCGCCTTTAGGCTCTACGCGAGCTGAGCGTACCCCAATGGTACGGGCGTGTGTACGCATCGTTTCCCTATCGCCTTTAGGCTCTACGCAAGCTGAGCGTACCCCAATGGTACGGGCGTGTGTGTACCCCAATGGTACGGGCGTGTGTACGCATCGTTTCCCTATCGCCTTTAGGCTCTACGCGAGCTGAGCGTACCCCAATGGTACGGGCCTGTGTACGCATCGTTTCCCTATCGCCTTTAGGCTCTACGCGAGCTGAGCGTACCCCAATGGTACGGGCGTGTGTACGCATCGTTTCCCTATCGCCTTTAGGCTCTACGCGAGCTGAGCGTACCCCAATGGTACAGGCGTGTGTACGCATCGTTTCCCTATCGCCTTTAGGCTCTACGCAAGCTGAGCGTACCCCAATGGTACGGGCGTGTGTACGCATCGTTTCCCTATCGCCTTTAGGCTCTACGCAAGCTGAGCGTACCCCAATGGTACGGGCGTGTGTGTACCCCAATGGTACGGGCGTGTGTACGCATCGTTTCCCTATCGCCTTTAGGCTCTACGCGAGCTGAGCGTACCCCAATGGTACGGGCCTGTGTACGCATCGTTTCCCTATCGCCTTTAGGCTCTACGCGAGCTGAGCGTACCCCAATGGTACGGGCGTGTGTACGCATCGTTTCCCTATCGCCTTTAGGCTCTACGCGAGCTGAGCGTACCCCAATGGTACGGGCCTGTGTACGCATCGTTACACCATTCAATGTGTAGCATTGGCAATGGCAATGTCACCGTACTTGTGTGTGGATTTTAAAAAATGCATAGGGAACAACTAGGGGAACAGTGTACTGTTCCAAATGCAACCAGGTTGTCATGGATACAGAGTTTTTTCCACTCCTACAGGTGTCCTGGAAGATTCAGTTAGGAAAAAGTATACAATGTTGCGAAAGTTGTTGTTCAGCTCTGGCTCTATTTTCAAACCATGCATATGTGTGTCATGGGCTTAGGTGTGATGTGATTGGATGGAACATAGGATGCAAATTATGGTGGCCTATCACACACTACTCCTTGGACTCACAGACCCTCTGCAGCACAGATATAAGGCAGCATGTGGCTGTGGGAGGGCACTTGCCTGCACAACATTGGTGTGCTAACCACAGCTGCTGCCTCTGAATCCTCTGGCCCTGATTAGCTGAACATGGAGAGGGCACCTGCATTCACTGATGGTGAGAACAAGGCCCTTCTGGATGCCCTCCTGCCAAACTTCAGCAAGCTGTATGGGAGACCAGAGGATCAGGTGAGTGATGTGTGCAATACCTTGGAGTGTGCACCTGTTGTGTGTGTGACATCATAGCCACTGTGTAGTAATACTGGATAGATGCAATGTTGTTGTGAGTGAGTGCCAGGGTGCACAGTGTTGTTAGAAGAGAGTTATTTGTTGTAGTGTGGTGTGTGACAGCATGTCACGTGCTGCATTGCACCCAGATATAGCATATCTTGTTCAGTGAGTGTCATGCTCAAAGAGTGCTTTACAGCCCTCATGTAATCTGTAGATTTACTATGTCATGCTAAGCAGTTTTGTTAGCACACAGGCCACATATTCCTGGACAAAGATGCTAATGTGTGTGCCATACGTTGCCCTATTGTCATCATGTATTTTGTGGACATATGGGTGTCTTGGGAACATGCACCAGGTATACTGATGTTCTGTAACTTTACATTTGTGACAGGTATCTGCCTATGAGAAGGCTGAAATCTGGGTGGACATCGCCAAGGCTGTCCGGAGTGAGGGGGGGCCTCGCAGGAGGCTTCGAAACATAAAGAAGAGGTGGCAGGACATCCGGTGCTGGAGCCGCCGCATCGCCCGAGTCCAGCTGAAGCTGGAAGCTCCACGCCGGCATGGCGGCAGCCGCCAACTCACCCCCAACATGCTCCGGGTCCTGGAAGTGGTGTTCCCAGACCTCCATAGGCAGTTGCAGGAGGGACAGCAGCACGAAGGGGGTAGGTACATGTCTGTTTGTAGTCATGTGTGTGAGAAATGGTACCTGAAGAGCTCTACAGCATGGTCACACTCCCATAGTTTGAGTGGTGTAGTCAGACAGGCAGTTCATGCATTGGAATTAGATTGTCCCTCTGTCAGCAGCTGCTTCTTTACATGCCTTGCCCTACTCCACAGTAGAGGTTTGCTTTGGCTAATGCTTGTTTTTGACATGTACTCCTATGGTGCAGTGTCTCAAGTTGCATCTTCCTTTGCACATCTTCATGTTGTAGGGGGGTATGTGACACCTGTTCGTACCTTAAATGTAGCACCACATGTGCACTATGTCTGCCCTTCTTCATATTGTGGCACTGTTCTTGAGTCTCAACAAGTGTTTTGTGCACAAGTCAGCCTCAGTGGCCTTTGTCCATGGTACACTTTCTAATTATCTTGTGTTAGCTGCAGGTGCACAATGTACATGTGCTATATTTTGGACTTCTGCATACTCACACTGGGCAGTGCGTGTGTGCATATTCTCTACATCTGTGGCATGTTCTTTGTATATAGTATTGATGGTTTGCCACACAATGTGACTTTGGATGTACTAAGCGGTGATGGCAGTGTGAGGTGATGGAAGACTTGTTTCAGGTCCCAGGATGGCATCACATGGCAGTTTGCCCAGGACTTTTCTAATGTGGCACAGAGTCAAAGCGAATCAAACATGACCAGGTCTTGATTTGGGTGGCAGGGTTGGCTAATGAACTGTTATGCATCATCAGCTATCCTGTTGTCAGGCAGTGGATCATGATTGTGTCTCTCATACAAGTATTTTCCTTGCCTATACCTTGTCTCCTACCTTACATTGAGCTGTGTGTCTCTGACATTTCTCCACAAGTAGAATTGTCATTATGAAGAGTTATGTGTCATGTGACTCATGATGCATGCCATGTTGACGAAAGAGGCCATATGATTTGCAGCTGATATGTCTGATGTGTACAGGTGACTGATATGTTTTCATTCTTCTCCTTGCTCACAGCATCATCATCTGAATCTGGAGGAGACAGAGGCGCGGACCAGGCGGAGGGACACACCGACAGTGCCACCTGCTGGGAGGTGTCAGAGGGAGGCAGTGGCACAGAGTGGGAGGAGAGTCTACAGGCCGCACGACATGTGACTGACACATCGTACCATGCCGACGAATCCGAGACAGACTCTCAGGAGGGGGGGGAATATGCAGCAATGGTCACTCATACATCTTTGGCTGCCCTCCCCTCCTCCAGTCCCATCTCCAACCTCCCACTCCTTGGTGTGCCTAGGGTCCGTGCTAGCCCCCGTGTCTCCTTTGTTCCCGGCACCGCAGCCCCTGCCCCTGTGTCCCCTGCTGCCCTCAGTGCTGAGACAGTGGACCTACTCCGGCAGATTGCAGTAGGTCAGGCATCCATGCTGTCTGTCCTCCATGGACATACACAACTGATTACACAGGTGGTGTCGTTCATGGAGGGCATGTCATCAGCCATGTCTGATCTGCGTCGGAGTGTGGCTGCCATTGAATCAACGCTGACGGCAGCTATGTACACCCAGCAGCATCTGCCCCCCCCCCATCCTTCGGAGCCATCCACCTCTGCCTCTCACATACCTACGCAGCATACACGCACACGCCACAGGTCAGACACACCCAGCGCACACACACAGCATAAGAAGCTCAAAGCTCCACGCACACAGTCTCAAGGGCAAGTAGGCACACCCACAGGGAGAGGGGAGACACCTCACACACACATCCACACACCCAGTAGGACTGACTCACAGCCCTGTACCTCCACCCCCAATGTGTCCCCGGGTTCAGGTGGTAGTTTTTCCGCCCTGGCTGAGGTGTGCAGCCAGGTTTTTGAATCTACTTTCGGCGATGCCCCAACCAGTGTGGATGAATCCACTACACCTGCACCCACTCCACCTGTCCTTCCCTCTCCTGTCCATGCGGTGCCGGAGGATTCCACAGATGGTGCCCCCGTAGTCAGCACAGCTGATTAAACGCCATGTGCAGGCAGGTTTGGGTGAGATGACACCCATGGAGGCACAAGCTATTGCTGAGACTCTATTTGACTGGCCATTGGCCTTTAATGAGCGAGGACTCTCATTTGCTTTTATTTTGTGATTCCGCTGAATAAAGCTAATTTTTGCTTTTCAGATTTGTAGTTTGTGTGATGATGTCTGTGACTGCTGGGTGCCTGGGAGCTGGTGTGATGTTCACATTTAGGTATACTAAAATGTGTCTATCTCCTGAGGGTAATGAGGTTGACAATGGTATGTTTATGATGTACGAGCTGGGCAGTGGTGGGCACTCTGATGCTGGGCTCTCTGATGCTGGGCAGTGGTGGGCACTCTGATGCTGGGCACTCTGATGCTGGGCAGTGGTGGGCACTCTGATGCTGGGCACTCTGATGCTGGGCAGTGGTGGGCACTCTGATGCTGGGCACTCTGATGCTGGGCAGTGGTGGGCACTCTGATGCTGGGCACTCTGATGCGGGGCAGTGGTGGGCACTCTGATGCTGGGCACTCTGATGCGGGGCAGTGGTGGGCACTCTGATGCTGGGCACTCTGATGCGGGGCAGTGGTGGGCACTCTGATGCTGGGCACTCTGATGCTGGGCAGTGGTGGGCACTCTGATGCTGGGCACTCTGATGCTGGGCAGTGGTGGGCACTCTGATGCTGGGCACTCTGATGCTGGGCAGTGGTGGGCACTCTGATGCTGGGCACTCTGATGCTGGGCAGTGGTGGGCACTCTGATGCTGGGCACTCTGATGCTGGGCACTCTGATGCTGGGCAGTGGTGGGCACTCTGATGCTGGGCACTCTGATGCTGGGCAGTGGTGGGCACTCTGATGCTGGGCACTCTGATGCTGGGCAGTGGTGGGCACTCTGATGCTGGGCACTCTGATGCTGGGCACTCTGATGCTGGGCAGTGGTGGGCACTCTGATGCTGGGCACTCTGATGCGGGGCAGTGGTGGGCACTCTGATGCTGGGCACTCTGATGCGGGGCAGTGGTGGGCACTCTGATGCTGGGCACTCTGATGCTGGGCAGTGGTGGGCACTCTGATGCTGGGCACTCTGATGCTGGCACTCTGATGCTGGGCAGTGGTGGGCAGTGGGGGGGGTTTAGCCATACACACACTCTGATGCTGGGCACAGGTGGCCAGGGGGGGGGGGTCTCAGACACACACTCTCATACTTACACATACAATTACTTGGCAGACGTATGTCCCACACGTCTATTGCACTGGTGTTGTGCGGTGAGCTGGATGAGTACATCGAGCTGGATGACGTACATGCGGCACGTATGACACTGGTGGGGTGCGGTGACGTACCGTACCCCGAAGTCGATGACGTAGGTGCGGTACGTCTCCGTATGACACTGGTGTTGTGCGGTGACGTACCGTACCCCGAGCTGGATGACGTACATGCGGCACGTATAACACTGGTGGGGTGCGGTGACGTACCGTACCCCGAAGTCGATGACGTAGGTGCGGTACGTCTCCGTATGACACTGGTGTTGTGCGGTGACGTACCGTACCCCGAGCTGGATGACGTACATGCGGCACGTATAACACTGGTGGGGTGCGGTGACGTACCGTACCCCGAAGTCGATGACGTAGGTGCGGTACGTCTCCGTATGACACTGGTGTTGTGCGGTGACGTACCGTACCGTACCCCGAGCTGGATGACGTACATGCGGCACGTATAACACTGGTGGGGTGCAGTGACGTACCGTACCCCGAAGTCGATGACGTAGGTGCGGTACGTCTCCGTATGACACTGGTGTTGTGCGGTGACGTACCGTACCCCGAGCTGGATGACGTACATGCGGCACGTATAACACTGGTGGGGTGCGGTGACGTACCGTACCCCGAAGTCGATGACGTAGGTGCGGTACGTCTCCGTATGACACTGGTGTTGTGCGGGAGTGTGTGGTGCAACGTACCCAGACATGACAGTCGTGCAATGGAGATGTGCCCATATGGCAACACGTACAGGTATGTTGGAGTTCGTTGTACTCACCTTCTGCGCCGTCGTCGGTTTCTATATACGAGGTGGTGGGCGTACAGGATAGGGATGACACGGACGATGGCGTTCATGTCTTGCTTGTCGTGTACCGGGTGCCGGGTTTGCCGGAGGGTGGGTTTACGGTAGTTTTGAGCTCTCGTAGCAAAAGAGCCGTACGGTGTGTGTTCGACACGGATCGTACTTCCTGGGTCGGAAGGCGCGGTCTATTTACGTACGGACGCAGCGTGGTGCGTCAGCCGACTGCAATTCGTATGGATTTTCGATTTGTACGGTGTTTTTTACGAGTCGTACGGAGTCACGCATTTATTTGTGATCGTACTTGCTGAATCGTACGGGGACGCCTACGGGTGCGATTCGTACGGGGAAAAACGCTCCGAACTGCAAATCGGAGCGCTTTTTACCGGATCGGAATCGACCCCCCAGAGTCTTTTCAAAACCTGCAGTTTTAGATATACTCTTCTCTAATGAATCCAATTTTGTTTTCAGATTCTCAGACAAAATAATTGTTGATCCCATATGCTCTACTCTGTCAATAGCTTCCAGTTTCACAATCTCTTACTTTTCTAAATGCAACATTTTGTTGTTGAATTTGGCACATTCTGCAAGAGTTGGCATCAAACATATTCCAGATTTCTTCTCAGTAATTTTCTGAAAAATATTCTCAGGCACAACATCTTGTTCTGGATATAAATTTGACAGTAATCGTGCATGTAAAGCTTCTTTCCCATGCTCGGTCACTTTTCCAATTCTAACATCTTGTAGAATAGTCTTGTAAACTTCATCCTTCGCCTGACGCATATTTTCATGCAGTTCAGCATAATTGAAGTTTAACCATATATTGACGTTGCCAATGCTGCCTAGGCACTTCCTGGTATCTTCATGCGTGAGCATTTTGAACACAGGTTGCCCTTTCACTGGTGTCAGCTGCAGAAGATCTCCGAAAACAATGATATGTTTGCCACCAAATAACACATCATACTCTGTTTTGAGAACTTCTTGCATTCTCAAATGCACAAAGGCAAGCATGACATTGGAAACCATGCTTACTTCGTCAATGATAAGAAGTTTCATTTTCCTCAAGATTCTTGAAACTTCAAAACAAGCATCTCCAGATAGCTTGTGATATTGTAATTTGTTGTCATGCTCCACTGGCAGCATCAGTAAACGATGTAAAGTAATCCCTTTAATGTTATGTGCTGCCAGTCCAGTTGGAGCGGTGACAACACAAGACAGCGATGACTCTGTCCTTTCCTGCAAATAGCATGAAATTGCTTTAATGAGGAAACTTTTTCCAGTTCCCGCTTCTCCACTCACGTACAGTCGGACAGGCTTCAACGACGTACATGAGCACTCTTTCTTGTCATGACTTAATCCATGATCAATTTGCATGGTAACTTCGTCATATATTTTCCTCTGCTCAACGTTGAGTTGTCTTTCCAACTCTTCTAAGTTAACCGCATCCTCCTGAGCATGTGCCATGGCTCTTTCCACTTCATTCATAGCAGTGGCAGCTTCATTTTCGATAACAGGTCCTCCTAGTGGATCCTGACTCAATGAAGCAGAACTCTGACTGTCCTGAGAACTGTCTCTGGCAATCTCGGCTGCAATCATTGCTTCCTGCTCAATTTCCGCATTCAACATTTGTACATATTTGGGAAAAGCAGGACATTCTATGGTCTCCTTGGCGGCATTGAAAGAGTCTTCGTAACAGAGAAAATCTCCAAGCAGTTCCTCTTCTGCACGCCAAGGCTTGAAAAGTTGCAAAAGTACTAAATAGAAAAACTCCTTTTTTTCAGGAGATTCGCCACTCAATTTTCGATGGTTTACCAAGTGGCATTTTCTTTGCTTAACCAGACATCCCTCACTTCCTATTACAGCATACACTCCTTTCTCAGTATCTTCTTTGATGTTCCTCTTGAATATGTAATTTTGAAGAACCTCATACAGACAAACATTCTCAAGGTGAATGCTTCGATTTGGATAATATGTATCCAACATGTTGGTCTTCAAAATGTCGGTACTGTTTGGCTCCTTTTCCGCCAAATACTCAATTTCCCGCACAGGTTTGAGAACTCGATTACGCGTTGCAGCAAGACCAAGACTCGCCCAAATGATACTCCTGGACTTGGCATAGAGACTTGCTGAAGACAACCGGTCAGAACATTCGTACGCTCCGATTTCTCGATGCGACAACATCTTCAGACTGAAACTGTACAACTTCTTGCTGAGGCTCTTTTCATGGGAAATGTCCTCCCACATATCCTTCAATTCTGTCTTCTCTTTTTTGGTGATGTAAGACGTCACATACCGAGCCACAGCCATACAGTTATCAGCCACAAACTGTATATCCATGTTAGCATTCCACATGGACAAAATCACCGGGTTGTAGTCGTTGATGTACTTGGAGTCTTCGTTCCTCTTCAAATTGTATGTGTTTTTAGGTGATTTCTTCATCACATTATGTCGCAGCGAAGACATCAAACTGTTTACTCTTCCTTTAGAAATCACCGGTCGTGGAAAGCCGAAACGACATTTGGTGTAGAACTTGTCCTTGTTTCGGAATTTACGACGACAGTACTTTCCACATCGATGGCTTTGGAAACGCAGAACTTTTTCTCTTAGGCTTTTCTTCTCCTTTGCGTTTGGAACAGCACACGTAGAATACTGTTGTATAAAACTCATCACTGAGTCTTCTGGATCCGTTCCAAATTTAGGTGCATCCTTGATCCACAGCAACATATGTATATGAGGAGCACCTCTTGCTTGGTACTCCTTTCTCCAGAAGAAATCCAACACCTCTCCAAGAGGTGGATTCTTCTTATTCATGATGAAATACATCATAGCTTCAAATCTATGATTGAAGTACCTACATACATTGACTGGATCCAAAGAGCACAGTTCTCCGGGTGTCTTGAATTCGATGTTTTCTACGTTAGCATTTGCCTCTCGTAGAAATTCAAGTAAGTCTTCCCAGCCATACTCGGCACAGCTCAGAGTGAGGAACCATGTGGGAGTACCTAAGTTCCTCAGCATACATTTTAAATCACCATGACGACGGTACCAGTACTCATTAGTACCACGCTGACACGCCATGAGATTAATCAGGTGAGAATCCAAAATACTGTCTTGGACATTGACTTTATCCATAAAGTCACTTGCCGAGATGTTTTGCATGTGTATACCACTTTTCAAGATGTGGTTCACTGCATATGACAGTCCAGACAGATCGCTTTCAAACAGGAGATGAAACAAATAAGGAATGCATTGTCGAAAC
Organism: Lissotriton helveticus; assembly: GCF_964261635.1. Taxonomy (NCBI): domain Eukaryota; kingdom Metazoa; phylum Chordata; class Amphibia; order Caudata; family Salamandridae; genus Lissotriton; species Lissotriton helveticus. The sequence continues at coordinate 400,426,769 of NC_136069.1, read as the reverse complement.
CTAGCATCTCCTGCATACAATCGCAAAGTCCGGTATTCAGAAGCAGGAATTTGATGAGGTCGCTCATCATATCTTCCTCCCTGACCTGTTGGAAAAAGCTGTGGGAAACACCGAGCTTCCAAACTTTCCTCCCAAACACTAATGGGACTCCCTTTGGCTTGTTTCATTTGAAACAACTCAATAGCATTCCCCATGACTTCCTTGGAATGCAAAGGATGAACACTATAATGTTCATATATTTCTTCACTAGTAGAAGTTTCTACTTTCTCAATTTGACCAGCACACAAATCGCTATCCTCTTCCTCACTTACTTCCTCTTCTGCAACATATACATTCTTATAGTATTTATTATTTTTTTTCAAATACAATGTTGCCTTTTTAACTTTCCTAACATCTACTAAATCTTGCCATATTTTCTTATTCTTTGTCGGAACCCCATTAACTAAGATAACCAGAGGTTCCTCGTCCACTTTTTCTACTCCAATTGTGTTAATGTTTTTCTTCAAATCTAGAGGCAAATAAACAACTCTTCCCTTTAATCTTCTCTGTAAATCTGATGGAGGCAATTTCCCTGTCTTTGGCTCCATTCTTACAATAGCCTGAAAGGGATGGATACTTTGAATCAAAATAGATTCATAAGTATTTAAATCCTTCAATTCAGAAGGAATCTCAACCAATTCCAGATTATTATGAACTGCTCTAGCAGGCATCTGGTTTTGATTTAATTTGCAACAACAATAAGTACACACACGTTGATCCAATCCCAAATCAAAACAATTTTCTACCATCAAGTATGTTGCGAAATCCTTCCATTCACTATTATTTTCCCTTTCACTTTTTGCATATAAATCCACTAACTTAGTCTGATTCTTATAATAAGTGCGTCGACAACACACACAAGTGAAATTTGGCCTCTCACTTGATTTGACCTGAAACGTGGCAATTTCCCTCTGGAAATTATCTGTACTGGAAACCTGTACACTATCTTCCACATTACCCGCTTCTTCTTGGTCAATTTCAACATTCTCCTCTTTACTTCCAAAGTAACAAAACTCAATTTCTTCACATATATTCTTCACATCTATTTCAGAACCATGCAAAAGAGCAGCACATAATTTTTTAAGCATAATTGCTGGACTCTTAGCATAATACAACATTCTAACTAATTTCCTCACTTTATTATGATGCACTGCTAGCATCCTGAAATGATGAAAAACACTCTGGCATACTCTCCTGGAAAGACAAGCCAGTGAATGACCATGCAAACCTGTCACTTCTCTCACTCTGCAAGGATCTAATTCTTGCAACAACCTTATTTTCTGCTTCAAACTTTTCTTATTAAATGACCGTACAAAATCACAAAGCAAATTGATGGAATCCTGTCGCACACTGCAAATACTACTACACTTCCAGGTGTACACAGGACCCTTAGCACGTCTTCCTAAAACCTCATTACCTAACACCTCTTCTGCCTCTGTTGTCACAAGTTTTTCTTTTTCAACTGGACAACCATCTTTCACTTCATAAGCACGACCACTGGTGTCAACTGCATGCACCAAATCATTATCCTGGAAATAACTCTCCTCATTAAAAAATGCCTCACAGCTTGAACTATGCATCCATTCTCCAGAAAAAACTTCACAAAAATTACTACGATTAACTATTCTCTTCCATCTACTATTTCTTTTGAAATCATAAATTGCCTTGTTTAGCTTCCTAATTCTATTGATTATCAAAATAAATAACTTACGTTTAATTTCAAATGCCTGATCAATAACTTTCTCAACTTTTTTTTTCTCTTATAAAAAACCACTTTCTGTTGACCTTTCTTAATATTTTTTAACAAATTGCCAATTATCCTGTTGCGGAACATTCGTTTACGAATGTCCCTAAACTGTTGTTTCCTTCTACTATCATGCACAGAGTTATCTCTTGCTCTAGCAGTAACATTTTTGATTGGCCTTTCCTTTCCATTTGAATTGCTTCTCTTTTTCTGGACTGAAACATTTTCTGTAGTAATATTTTTTTTACTACAAATATTTCTTATGAATGTTTTTGTACTCTTACCCGGTGCTTTCTTGTTGACTTGACAAATCTTTTTGTTAGAGGACTGCTGCTTTTTTTCAATCACCTGCTGTCTTTGACGTTTAGCAGCCTTTCTCAGTCCTTCTTTCGTTGGCATGGTGAAATGTTGAAATGATCTGCAGTTGAATCTGTGGTAAAATATATTAAAAAATGTTATTAACCACTATTACCCAACAGTACATCAATAACAGTAATCAAAAACTTAAAACACTACTTTACATTTTTACATATAAGATTTTTTAGTGCATGGCAATTTTAGAATACAGAAATAGCAGAAAAGAAATGGAATTTATATTCATGTTACCTGTGCTATCTTATATGTGAATCTGATCTAATTTTATGAGCATATTTTAATATTTTATTGAAGACACTACACATAACCTGTTTTTGAAGGTGTCTTTATTTTTAAATTAAATGGTTTACATTTTTACTTTTTATTTATTATAAATTTTAAAATAAATGTTTATAGTTCCATAGGATCAAGCAGGTCAGCTTCCCACCCTATGTCATATAATTCGGACAAATCTGCATCCTCATCACGTTCTTCTTTATCCTCAGGATTTAAATCATCCAAGGGATCAACATCCACTGATGTTTCAATTACAAGTTCAATGATGAGGTCAAAATCAACTGATTGCAGATTGTCGCTCATGTTGATGTTGTCTTTATCTTTAAAGAAAGATAACAACAATGAGATGTTGCAGAGTAAGAGACAAATCTCAGAGATTATAATAGTAAAATTGTTTAACAAGAGTAACATTTTGCAGCTATTATTTAGCCATGTCCAGCGATGCTGAGCAGGTGAAGCCTATGTCTAATTTTTCAGTGAACAGGACTCATCTCTTCTTAACCTTGGATAAGCCTCACCGACTCTGTGTCCCCTGCACATACTTAAATGTAAAGGGGTAGATTTATGTTAAATGGCACATCCCCAGGCATGCACCAGTTAACGTGCACCTCTGCTCTGCCACCCATGGTGTGCCGCATTTACAATCAGATAGGAGAAAGCTGCGTCAAAACCCTGCGCCTGCTTTAAGCAGGCATAGGTCTTGACGCAACATTGTGGAGATGGGGCACCCCTGAGCCTTGCTGGAGCTGCATCGCACTTGCGATACAACTCCAGCAATGCGCCACCTTTACAGCACAGATACGTCACGCATCTGTGCCATTTTTGCCCCATGCTGCGCCGCATTGTAAATGCAGCACACCATGGGTGGCGGAACAGCGGCGCAGGATGACTGGCACATCCCTGGTGATGCGCCAGTCATCATAAATGTATCCCTAAGCTTCTTATCTTGTTACAGATGAACCGCCATATGTATCATCAAACTATTTTGCATTTCCTAAATAGCGAATTTTAAGGAATAAATAGCAATTCTTTACCATTCCTAATTTGCAATGAGCAAATTGCTAATTGCAAATTACCCATTCATTTCCATGGGCTAGGAGGCCCATAGGAATGAAGGTGCAATTTGAGATTAGCAATTAGCTCATCGCAAATTAGGAATTTTTCCAAGGGTGCAGGGGTGTCTCAAGAACACCCTGCTGCACCCCTGAAAAAGAAATTTGGGGGCATATGGCGCACATACATGCCCTAAGGGCATGTATTGGCGTCATATGGCACCTTCTGTTTTTTGGAAAAAAAGCTTTTTGAAAAGAATTCGCAAATTACCACCAACTAGAAGTTGGTGGTAGTTTCCAAATCCTTAATGTCATTTTTTACATATTTTTTGTTTGATACATTGCATTTAAGGAATCGCAAAATTTGCAAATCCTTCAGTGCAATCGCAAAATAAGGAATAGCAAATTTTGCTATTCCTTATTTTGCATCAAACTTGTTTGATACATACCATTTGTCTAATTAGCATTCGCAAAGGCCGAAATTCGCAGAATTTTGATCTTTGCGAATGCTAATTAGCTTGATACATATGGCCCCAAGTGAGGCCTGTCTTGCAACATGGTGCATCTTTTGCATCACTGCTGCATCGGTTTCATGTGGCACATTTTTTTTACACCATGACACATCTGCCTAAATGCATCAATTTGTAATTTTGTCGCCTCATAGCAAATCTTTTGCACCGCCGCTGCATCATAAAAGTGACGCACAGTGGCGCAAAAGAGGCATACACCTATCATAAATCTGTCCCTAGCATTTTAAATGATTAATCCAGGATGACGATAAGGTGTGGCCTATCCAGAGGTTTGTTTAAGGTGAGGCCTACTCAGGATTGCAGATTAAAGTTACGCTTGATGAAGAATACAGAGGAGATAATACATGTAAAGGCCTACCAATGAAGTAAGTAATGTCCACTTTATTGCGCCAGTCATCATAAATGTATCCCTAAGCTTCTTATCTTGTTACAGATGAACCGCCATATGTATCATCAAACTATTTTGCATTTCCTAAATAGCGAATTTTAAGGAATAAATAGCAATTCTTTACCATTCCTAATTTGCAATGAGCAAATTGCTAATTGCAAATTACCCATTCATTTCCATGGGCTAGGAGGCTCATAGGAATGAAGGTGCAATTTGCGATTAGCAATTAGCTCATCGCAAATTAGGAATTTTTCCAAGGGTGCAGGGGTGTCTCAAGAACACCCTGCTGCACCCCTGAAAAAGAAATTTGGGGGCATATGGCGCACATACATGCCCTAAGGGCATGTATTGGCGTCATATGGCACCTTTTGTTTTTTGGAAAAAAAGCTTTTTGAAAAGAATTCGCAAATTACCACAAACTAGAAGTTGGTGGTAGTTTCCAAATCCTTAATGTCATTTTTTACATATTTTTTGTTTGATACATTGCATTTAAGGAATCGCAAAATTTGCAAATCCTTCAGTGCAATCGCAAAATAAGGAATAGCAAATTTTGAATTAAGGACATTTTAAGTCATTTCCACATGTGCAGTGTTTTCAAATTTTGATTTGAAAATCGTTTTTAGGGAAAAGGAATGGTTTGTAAATTTATGACAAGGACATAATGGTGTGTGCTTCTTTATAAGGCATTTCACTGTCTCTGATGTCATTTTTCCCATATTACATTATAAGACCTTTCCCCATGGAGCACATTCCTTGTAAATATGCTCCCACCTGTGCATGGTGAATTTAGATTTTGACTGTTTGAGTCACATAGCCATGTTAAAAGTGACCCAAAAAAATTGCAAAGGCTTTAAAAAAACACTTTCATGTGTCTTAAGGCCATTTTAAGTCATTTCCCCGTGGGCAGTGTTTTGTAAGTGGCGCAAAAGAGGCATACACCTATCATAAATCTGTCCCTAGCATTTTAAATGATTAATTCATGATGACGATAAGGTGTGGCCTATCCAGAGGTTTGTTTAAGGTGAGGCCTACTCAGGATTGCTGATTAAAGTTACGCTTGATGAAGAATACAGAGGAGATAATACATGTAAAGCTCTACCAATGAAGTAAGTGGTGTCCACTTCATTGCGCCAGTCATCATAAATGTATCCCTAAGCTTCTTATCTTGTTAGAGATCAACCGCCATATGTATCATCAAACTATTTTGCATTTCCAAAATAGCGAATTTTAAGGAATAAATAGCGATTCTTTACCAGTCCTAATTTGCGATGAGCAAATTGCTAATTGCAAATTACCCATTCATTTCCATGGGCCAGGATGCCCATAGGAATGAAGGTGCAATTTGCGATTAGCAATTAGCTCATCGCAAATTAGGAATTTTTCCAAAGGTGCAGGGGTGTCTCAAGAACACCCTGCTGCACCCCTGAAAAAGAAATTTGGGGGCATATGGCGCACATAAATTTTAACAACATTCCTTTACCTCAAAAACGATTTTCAAGTCATAATTTGAAAACACTGCCCACAGGGAAATGACTTAAAATGTCCTTAACACACATGAAAGTGTTTTTTGAAAGCCTTTGCAATTTTTTTGGGTCACTTTTAACATGGTTATGTAACTCAAACAGTCAAAATCTAAATTTACCATGCACAAGTGTGACCATATTTACAAGGAATGTGCCCCACGGAGAAAGGTCTTTTATTGTAATTTGGGAAAAATGACATCAAATGTCCTTAAGACACATAAAAGCGTTTTTTGATTGCCTTTGCAGCATGTTTGTATCACTTTTAACATGGCTATGTAACACAAACATTCAAAATCTAAATTTGCCATGCACAGGTGGGAGCATATTTACAAGCAATTTGCGCCACAGAGAAAGGTCTTACATTAAAATGGGAAAAATAACATCAGAGACAGTCAATTGCCTTATAAAGAAGCATACACCATTATGTCCTTGTCATAAATTTAAAAACAATTCCTTTTCCCCAAAAACGATTTTCAAATCATAATTTCAAAACACTGCACATGGGAAAATGACTTAAAATGTCCTTAAAACACATAAAAGCGTTTTTTGATTGCCTTTGCAGCATGTTTGTATCACTTTTAACATGGCTATGTAACACAAACATTCAAAATCTAAATTTGCCATGCACAGGTGGGAGCATATTTACAAGCAATTTGCGCCACAGAGAAAGGTCTTACATTAAATTGGGAAAAATAACATCAGGGACAGTCAATTGCATTATAAAGAAGCATACACCATTATGTCCTTGTCAGAAATATTATAACCATTCATTTTCCTCAAAAACGATTTTCAAGTCATAATTTGAAAAGACTCCACAGCTCCTATGCAGAAAAACACCCTGTCAGTACTAATACTTCACATTTTCTCCAATTACATTTTCTCAAAGAAACAAAATCTATTTGTAAAACACTTGAGACAAAGCAACATTTGAAAAACACAACTTTCTTCATAATTTTCTCCTTAAAGCACACTATTCTCTATCTAAATTAAAGAAATATTTTCTCACCTTAGCAAATACTTTGAGTTTGAAAACAGTCTCAGAAACACACCAATTTGTCTTCAGCAGAGCAAAAGGTATGCACTCCAGAGTCTGCAGCTATCAAAAGCACAGAAATGCTGTAATTCTTCACACATATCTCTCATGTCACCCAATCAAAACTCTTCCCTCACTTTTTTTCAAATGAAAACCCTTCCCCCCTCTGCCCTCTTTGCCTTTTTTGCATGGCAACCACCTCTTGGAAGACCTCTGGTGTTTGCAAGTTCACACAACAATGTTGCAATTGAACTCTGAACTCTCAGTGCACCTGCGTATCCACTGCAATCTTTCATTTAATGATTTTTTATTGACCATTCAAAATACATCTTTCAAAGAACTCATCCATGCACCCTAACTTTCTGTTTTCAGCAATCAAAATCCACCAATCACTGTTACTGCTTCATTAACACAGAAACTCCACAGTTTTTTTCATTTTAAACTCTCATTTTTTCAACTGCCATTTCATTGCCACACTTCATCTGACTGCAGCAGAACCTTCTCTCACCATGTTTTCTGTCTGGATTGTTGGACATAGTTATATCCACTGGGCTCACAGGTATGCTAAGAACAGAAATTTACCTAACCTCAATTTACAAGATGTGGAAATTAAGTGGTTTGGCCACAGAGGATTAAAATGTCACCAATTGATACCATTGGTGAAAACCTTTATGCATTTGCCAAAACCTGACCTGTTAATTGTGCACTGTGGAGGTAATGATTTGGGCACTTTGACTGGGGTAGGTCTGGAAATGCTTTTAAAGGACACCTTTGAGCAATTGATGGCACTTTTTCCTCAAACTGCCTTGGTATATTCAAATATATGCCAAAGACAGAAATGGAGGTGGTCAAACCAATTTTGTCCACAAATTGAGAAGTCGAGGAAGCATGTAAACAAATCTGTTTCAGCTTACATGAGAGACCATGGAATGGGCTCCATGTACAACAATAACTTGCGTTACTACATGCAAGATATCTACAGAGGAGATGGAGTTCACTTCTCAGATGAGGGCAACAGAATTTTCATTCTGAATTTAAGACTGTGCATTGGTACCTACTTATAAGTACCTAAATGTACCATAAACCCAAAAGCTCTTCTCAGAGCTACCCTACATCTGATCACTCACAATTATTATTTTACTGTAACATTTTTCACTAATTTTCAACAAAGTACACTCCCTGGGGCGCTACCCGGTACGCGAACCGGGAGCTAACCTCGCGAAAATTTTTAAAAAAATGTTTTTTTTTCGCACATATAAGCCTCCTCAGCCACCCTCAGAAAACCTAGGGGGTCAAAATAAGTCTACCGTGCCCCCTTCTACCCATTCTGAACATTATTTGCCCTCCATCTTGTATCTTAATTCGACCGAAACACAAAATGGTGGACTCCCGTAACGCTTAAGGTTCGCGAACCGGGGCGCTCAACAGTTCGCGTACCGGGTCGCTCCCTGGGAAGCGCACCATCAAAAAAGGTGGGAAAGTAGTTTACAGAAAAGCGACTGGAGACAATTTCACCAAATATAGATTAGCTCATACTACATACCAATCCCTACCATTTTCACAAATTTGATTAAAATTCCATTTAGCCATTTAGCCTGTAGACCTCTCTAAATACCCTGAGGTAAATTACTTCTCAAAACACATCTGAAGTGTTGGAATTGACAACCAATTAAAATGTTACTTTCATTTTCTACTTTTTTTACCTGACATTTGATTGGTTATGTACCTGAATATATATAAAGAAAGAGAGAGAAACACAGCCATTTTGACTACTACTTCCTGAACTACATTGCAAGATCATTTTCACTCACAACTTAAACTTGTTTTTAGAAGGTGAGATATTATTTTATAAATTTGAAAACATTTTCAGATAGTTATATACTATCCCTCTGTAAGAGTTAGACATTGAGAAAGGCTTCTTTATTATAATTATGGATTGATTTAGGTTTCTGTGGTATAATTATGAATTTACTTAGGCTTCTTCACAGGCACTTTTTAATAGTACTACTTCACGCCTGAAACCATACAGTGCCCATAGATTACTTCTCTGTTATAAACTCACAAGTACCTGTCTGAACTTAAACCCAACAGTGCCCTATCTCTACTGATATATTTATTTTTTATGCAAATTACAGCAATAAAATGGAAGGTGAGCAGAATGTTTCCTTCGAAATTGTTCTGGACAGCAACAATGAACAAGTTATGGAACCCATTGATGACTTAGAATTCATGGATGAGTCACGGGACTATGAATTACTTCAATGTGTAGCATCTGTCGATCATTTACTCCATTATGATGACGGTCAAATGTGGGAACTTATGTTCACTCAACAAGAGGACATATCGGACAGTCAAATGCTAGACGTTCTATTAAATTTTGAAAAACAATCTGAAAAATAAAATTGTATGTAATATAAAAAAATTGTTTGAGTCTTTAATCATTTTTATATGTAATTCATAAACTAGTTAAATGTTAAAAATGTTATTAAATTTTGAAACACAATCACAATAATAAATAATTGCTTAAAAAATTCAAAAATTAAAAAATAATCAACAAAACCAACAATCAATTAACATACAGTATTTGAAAAGTCTATCATTAATTTTTCATTATAGTACGCTGCCCAGAACGCTTCCCGGTTCGCGAACCGGGCGCTACCCACGCAAAAAAACAAAAAAAATAATTTTATTTTTTTTGCCCCGCGGGGCCCTTTTAAAGCCTCCACATTAAACCTAGGGGGTCAGGGAGGATATACTATGCCCCCTTATGGTCATTTCCCCCTTTGTTTTGGCCTCCTCTTGTCTCTCAATCCTACCGAGAGACAAGATGGCGGCCGCTCCGGACTGTTTAGAATGTTGACAGACACCGGAGAGCCAATCAGCTTCGCTACGCGAAGTTCCGGTACGCGTAAAGTCCGCGAACCGGAGCGCTGCCCGGTCCGCTGTTACAGATATATATCTTTTTTTGAACATTAATTTCTCAAAATCCACTGAAGCACATATATTGAGACCTAGCAAAGGCACATCGGGCTACCAGTCCCTACAATTTTGCCAAGTTTCGTGCAAATCCATTCAGCCGTTCGGGCTAAAAGTGAGGCCAACCGCCCTATGGAAAACTCAATGTTAAAAACACGTTTTGGGACCCCCCTTTTTTCTCGGCCCCCCCTTGACGAACCCCCCCCAAATTTCCAGGGGCTGCTCAGAAACAAAATGTTCCATTTTCCAGAAAATTTCAGCCAATTCCGTCCACAAACGCCAAAGTTATTAGACATAGAATTTTCAAAAATCCCATAGGGAAAAAATCCTAACTATATATACCTACTGGCGACCGCCAGTAGGTAATATATATATATATATATATATATAAAACGCTCAAACACTCCTCCGTGTCAGGAAAAGAAAGAGCAGCACTCCGGGGGTTACTAATACAGCGTGCGGTTTATTTACAGCAAAACAAACGTTTCGGCAGAAGCCTTCGTCAGTGTCACGACCCATTTCCCAGCATACTCGTTTAAATAAAGTCATGTGATTATTGATAAACATCAACAAGGGACCAGCCCTTCCAGCGACACATTGCACACCATCTTGGAATGGTTTCCTAACCTCAAAACCACTGCAAAATTAATCCATGGATTGGATAAACATTCATTAACAATGGGCAAGAATAAACAATCACTTCTAGTTATAGAGAAAATGGAGCCGTGGATCGGCAAAGGTCCCTTGTATAAAAGAAAGTAGACGAACATCATGACAGCAAATGTTACTATGCTGAGAAAAATATATGCATGTATGAGTTTAGCGTATTTCATATAACGACAATTCATAGTTGTCACAATGACATCATCCTAGACAATCGATTAATCAAAAAATTAATTAATTAAAGAAGATAAACCTTACAACACTATAGACAGCCAGACGTCCGTCCAGCAGGAAACAAAAGCGGGGTACTATATACAAACTGCTCCCCACTACACAGACGATGTTATAATTATGTCCTGAAAATCCATCATATCATAATATGTAGTGGTGCAGTTAACTATGAAAGCCAAATATACAAGGTTGTTGATAAGACGCAGAAAGTGAGAATTACAGGATTCCAGATATAAGATATATTCAGTAATAATTCAGTACTGGTTCTACTGTATAGCAAAGTAGGTGATTATCATGGGAGGAAGATACAGCTGATAAATCTATACATTATATACAATATATACATATATTCATGAAAATTGCTTTTAAGTATTGTAGGATAATGTAATAAATTGATATCCTGATCTAACTGGATTGTCAGACACTTTTATCTTCTTGTTCTTATTACTTCCCTTCATTTACCCAGATGGACTACCATTTCCTCTCCGCTGTTCATGCCCTTAGGGAACTTGGTGGACAGGTCGATGATATACCTAGATTCAAGGCGTCTGAGCCTTCTCAGTCTGTCCCTACCCCATGGGTTGTATGGGACATGATCTAATCCAAAGTAGCGTAATTTGGTCCTATCCCTGTTATGATGTTCGGCACAATGCCATGCTACTGGGTAAGCGGGGTCAACTTTGTCGATAGCCCTCAGATGTTCTAGCACTCTCAATTTAAGTTGGTTGATGGTGCTCCCAATATATCTTAAACCGCATGGGCATATCAGACAGTACACAGCATAGGTAGTGCTACAGGTAATGAATTTTTGGATCTTTCTAGTCCTACCAGCATCAGGAATATCGTATTGAAAAACCCTACGGCTGTTGCTACACGCCTTACATTTCCCACACGGGAAAAAACCACTCATTGTTTTTAAAGTGTTGGTCTGAGTTGGTAAGGGTTCCAGATGACTATGTACTAGCATATCACCCAAAGACCTAGCCTTGCTAAAGGTCACTAATGGGTGCGGTGGTAAATCCTCTCTTAGTACATCATCTGTGAGCAAGATGTGCCAGTTCTTACGCATCAAGCTTCTAAGTCTATCGGCACCCGCAGAGTAAGGAGTAATCATTCTGAAGACGTTCCTGGTATTCATATATTTATATATATATATATATATATATATATATATATATATATATATATATATATATATATATATATATATATATATATTACCTACTGGCGGTCGCCAGTAGGTATATATAGTTAGGATTTTTTCTCTATGGGATTTTTGAAAATTCTATGTCTAATAACTTTGGCGTTTGTGGACGGAATTGGCTGAAATTTTCAGGAAAATGGCACATTTTGTTTCTGAGCAGCCCTTGAAAATTGGGGGGGGTTCGTCCAGGGGGGGCTGAGAAAAAAGGGGGGTCCCAAAACGTGTTTTTAACATTGAGTTTTCCATAGGGCGGTTGGCCTCACTTTTAGCCCGAACGGCTGAATGGATTTGCACGAAACTTGGCAAAATTGTAGGGACTGGTAGCCCGATGTGCCTTTTGTAGGTCTCAATATATGTGCTACAGTGGATTTTGAGAAATTAACGTTTAAAAAAAGATATATATCTGTAACAGCGGACCGGGCAGCGCTCCAGGACGCGTACTTTTCGTGCAACGGAGCTTTGTGAAGCGAAGCTGATTGGTTCTCCGGCGTCTGTCAACATTCCAAACAGTCCGTAGCGGCCGCCATCTTGTCTCTCGGTAGGATCGAGAGACAAGAGGAGGCCAAAGCGAAGGGGCAAATGACCATAAGGGGGAATAGTAGATCCTCGCTGACCCCCTACGTTTGATGTGGAGGTTTTAAAAGGGCCCCGCGGGGCAAAAAAAAAAAAATAATAATAATCGAACGGCTGAATGGATTTGCACGAAACTTGGCAAAATATTAGGGACTGGTAGCCCGATGTGCCTTTGCTAGGTCTCAATATATGTGCTCCAGTGGATTTTGAGAAATTAACGTTCAAAAAAAGATATATATCTGTAACAGCGCTCCGCTTCGCGTACTTTTCGCGTTACGGAGCTTTGCGAAGCTGATTGGTTCTCCGGCGTCTGTCAACATTCCAAACAGTCCGTAGCGGCCGCCATCTTGTCTCTCGGTAGGATTGAGAGACAAGAGGAGGCCAAAGCGAAGGGGGAAATGACCATAAGGGGGCATAGTAGATCCTTCCTGACCTCTTAGGTTTGATGTACCATTTTGCCAAGTTTGGTGTAATTCCGTTCAGCCATTCAGGCTGTAGACGTATGTAAATGTCCTATGGAAAATTGCATGGGGAAAACACATTTGAAAGTGTAGAAATTTAGAACCAATTAAAATGTTAGTTTGGTTTTGTATTTGTGTGTGATGAAAGTTAATTGGTTATGTATATATTTCAAATGAGAGGAAACCACAGCCATTTTGTGATACTACTGTCTGAGGTACATTTGTGAGGAATTTTTGGTGGTGAATTTCTGGTGTTTGATTTACACAGTACTAACACTTCTCCTACTTTTAAAAAGGTGAGTTGTTAATTTGTAAGGGGAACTATGTTGTACACTTGAAGATAATTTGAAAAATGTTTTCTGTTATTTATTTGCAGTCCTTCTGTTATACTAAATACTTGATAAAGTTAGTTTTATATTATGTATTACTAAAAACGATAAATGAAAGTGATTATTTTTTTCTGCAATTTACAGCAAGCAATTTCAAAATAAAATGGCTCACAATGAAGAGACCGTGGCAATTTCTTTTGAATTGTCCACTACATTGATTGAAATTGAGAGCACCAATAATGAAATATTGTCACAAGGAGGAGATGACTTGTATGATTCCATTAGATTGATTGAAATGGACAGCACCAATAATGAAATATTGGCACAAGGAGATGACTTGAATGATTCCACTACATTGATTGAAATTGAGAGCACCAATAATGAAATATTGTCACAAGGAGGAGATGACTTGTATGATTCCATTAGATTGATTGAAATGGACAGCACCAATAATGAAATATTGTCACAAGGAGGAGATGACTTGAATGATTCCACTACATTGATTGAAATTGAGAGCACCAATAATGAAATATTGTCACGAGGAGATGACTTGAATGATTCCACTACATTGATTGAAATTGACAGCACCAATAATGAAATATTGTCACAAGGAGGAGATGACTTGAATGATTTTTTTGATCAATCTCTTGATGGCGAATTTATCGAATGTTTGGAGACCATAGAGTTACAAGAATCATCATTGCAGACTTTTCATGAGGACATTGCTGATGAGGACATGTTACTAGTTCTTTCAAATTTAGAAAATTCTGAAGAATAAATTTATATTTAGAAATCAAAAATTGTTTGAGACATTATTCATTTTTATTTTTAATTTATGAGGTTGTAGCGAAGTGATTGTAGTATAAAATGAGACTTATAGTATAGAGTGCAACATTTTTATGTTACATGGTAAGTTTACTCATATTTACTTCCCTTCTGCCACTATATTATCTCCAATGTGTATTTGACATCTCTTCTTCATCTCCGGCCTCCTTTCTCTCACTGTGTGTCTCCGATGCATCTTATCGCTGCTATTTTGTGTAATTACAGAAGAGAGTAAAATAAAATAGTTCGGAACGTGAAAAGGGGGCAAAGTAGAGTACTCCTCACCCCCTAGGCCTTTTTAGGCGGTCCCAAAAGGATCAGTTTCTGCTTTCCTGAGAGATTATGGTATGAGTTCCATATACCACAATAACTTGCATTACAACATGCAAGATATCTATCTCCTTTTGGAGATATTCGCGCTAAGCGCGAATATTTCCAAAAAGTAACACCTGCCCTGAGCAGTTCTTAGCCATGTTATCCAATGGGAGGTGGATAACATGGCTAAGAGCATTAGCTCGGTAATGCATGAATATCGCTGAGTTTTTAGCGATATTGATGCATTGCGGCCGTTTATTATCGCATTTGCGATAAACCTTGATAATAGCAAGGTTTATCTTCGATAAGTTCTGACGATGCTTAGCGGTAAAAAATTCGTTGGTAATAATCGTTAGCGATAAATATCGCTTAACTTTGGTAATATGCCCCAACGTCTGTTAACGTTCGATTCGAAGGAAATGAGGAAGTGTTGAAAAACATTGTTTGCGCCATCTTGCCTTTTTTGAAATGCCACACTTTTGTGGTGCACGGCAGCCATTTTAGATGTCTTGACCAGACCCACTCTCTGCACGCTGTCGATTCGTAGCATGGCTCCTCACCCTCGCAAGCATCTTCCCCAGGCACTGGTCACCCCCGCTCTCTGTCTTATGCATGGGCAATAAACCTCCCCCCATCTGCGCTGCTCTTCCCTGAGAATCACACTCTGTGCCCGCCCGACACCTCCCTTTCGCCCTATTCACTACCGCACCCTGTGACACTCCTCTTCCTCTGTGTCCGATTGTCCAGGCTATCAGCTAGCCCTGCAGATGTAGTTTATGGACCCAGCTGTAAAGAATCACCCCTCTTCAAAGGAGTTATAGTAGATCAAGGCCCACACCCGATGAGATCCGTCACACCACACGTGTTCCTACTATCTGAAAACCATCCTGTATTGTGATTGGGGAGGGGACCGAGCCTGAAGCGGAAGATTCCAGGAATGACTCTTGGTACATCAAAGTTTTTACAATTATGTGTCACATTAAAAATATGTAGCACTCCAACAAAGTAGTAGGAATATAAAACTTTAATAACATATAAATATATACAACAAAACAAAAACAGTAAAAACATTTAAACAACGAAGAGACCGTGGCAATTTCTTTTGAATTATCCAATAGATTTATTGAAATTGACAGCACCAATAATGAAATATTCTTGTCAGTAGCGGTCTGTTGTGCGAATAGTTCCAAGGCAGCAGAACGCGCTGAAATCTAGATGGCACGAAAGTGATGTCTAGTAAGTTGCCGCCCAGCAAATAATGGCGTGGGGCGCCGCGGGGGTGAGTGAGTCCAGTAGGCACCACAGCTATTCTTACCGGCATCGCAGAATTACTGCTGGGGACAATGCCTGTGCTGTAGCAGGGTCACAGCAGAAATAAAAAGGATTTTGTTGAATATGTTGTTGGTTTTAAATTTGAAAACAGTTCTGGTGTCAACTGCTATGCTAATGTAGTGGTTAATGTTTTGTTTTCTCTAGAAAATGTAAAAGAGGGGGAGGCAGTCCAAAGTTCCGTTAAAAGGGCAAAGGAAAGGATCGGTGGTTTGAACTATCAGTGAAAAAGGGGAGGGGGTGCAACAATTTTTCCTACCGGGTCACACTGTGCTTTCACCGGAACTGAGGTCTGCAGGATTCTAGTAATTCAAAGTGAGGCTGGCGCCAGCATGGGAGCGCCGACGTCCCGCGGATACAGTTTTGTCACTCCACGGGCGATCATGGCAGTCATTCCCCATCGGGGGTCGGAGACTCCCGCGGCTCCTCTAGAATCTTCAAGGTCGTGGAGGACTATGGTGGTGGAGTCAAGCAGTGACCGGGCCATTTCTTTATGCTGGGCCCGCTCTTGCCAGGTCGACCGCCATTTTGAGAGTTCGGTAGCTACTGGCGATCGCGGGGTCAAATGAGCGGACGGGCTCCACCCTGCCGGGCGAGACGTTGCAGCATGGCCACAGTGGAAGAACCCTTTTCCGGGCGCCTGGAGCGCTGAGGGTGCAGCTGGGAAGCCTCCACCTGGGGAGGCGGGAGAGGCCTGTTCGCACCGTCTCTCCCTCCCAGTGCACCCCACGGCGTCTCGCTTATGATTTGTTATGGCCGGACCAGGCGATGAGGACGAGGGGGGGGGGGTCGGAGGCATGTGCAAGACATCCCCCCCCAGTGTTGTCGCAGCCATTATTCAAGAAAGAAGAAGTGTCCCGTCCGTCTTCGGGCCGGGCTTCCGGTAGATGTCGGCCGGACGCCCCTGGCTCTGGCCCCATGAACGGGTTTCTTGGTTTATCAGCTGCAGCCGGATCCCGTCGTCCTCGGCCCCCCGACCGTTGGTGGCCGGACCGGAAGAGCATGTGGCGGGAGTACCTGCAACTCTCAAGGGCCACCGCGACCGGACTGGGAGAGAGAGGGGAGGGTCGAGGAGACATTCCCCCCCCCTGCAACTGTTCAGCGTTGTAAAGGCAATCCCCTGGCCGGGTCCCGCTGGCCTCGGCCTCTCCTCCGGCTACACCCTACGTTAGGATCTCCTGGCCGAGGCGTGGCAGCAGGACCTGCCTTATATGGGCTGCTCCCGGCTGGGCGTAGCCGCAACCCTGCCCCACCTTGGAAGTTTCCAGAGTGGGGGCGGATGTTCTACTGACTTGCATTTTCCCTAGTCTATCGATTTTTTTGGCGTGGCAGGCGGTGGGACAGCGAGGGGTGATTTGGTTTCTCTTACTGTTTTTCTGGTCTCTCACCACTGGCATATTTTAACGTTTTCTTGTTTCTAGGACATTAATAGGTTTTATCATTACGTTATGTTATCGTTTCTTTGTTCGTTGTTTAATAAAAGTTCATGTTCATCAGTGGCCTACTGATTTTCGTTTTCCTATTCTTTTCTTTCCAGGTTGTTTCATGCTAAAGTTTCTGTTAACAAGATACAGTGATCACTTCGTTATTATTGCATATGTCCTTTTCACTAGGGGTGCTCTCTGGTCGGGCCAGATGACGTATCTCTAGTAAATGGTCCGGGTGAAACAGGTGCATCAATCAGTGGGGAGTAGATAGGCATGACAGATTACAACGGGGGAGAAAGGTCCGCATTAGGTACCCTTTCACTACTTGCAAAGATTTTCCTACGTTTATTTGCAAACAGGGAATACCTCCAAAAAGAACTAATTCCCAAACAGTCAATGTTCGGACAATCAATCAATCAATGAGGAATGAAATAGGTACGACGTGTTAAAGGCTTGCGTTACCTACCCTTCACTATCTGCAAAGGGAGAGAGAATATTCCTATTCTTCCTCGTTTGCAGGCAGAGAAGATCCTTAAGAGAACCAACTTCGAACAATTCAATGCTCGATTGAAACAATCAACAAGGGGTACTGTGAACACAAATGAACGCCGCTTATGTACATACGCATTGCTATTTTCAACAGGTTGTTCCTAATGTTTCTATTTTAGCGAGGTCAAAAAGAGATCCCATTAGTGGCCTACTGAGTTTGTTCGATTCCTTTTGTTTTTTTACACGATTTTTCGCTATCTGCAAAGACTAAACAGAGTATTGCGACTCTGTGCTTGTTTGTAAATAGAGAATGAACCAAAGAGAACAATCAATCAAATGGAGAGAGAAGCAGGCACGACGGATTACAAAGGGGGCAAAGGGCTGCGTTAACTACCCTTCACTATCTGCAAAGAGAGAGTACTCCTAATAGAAATGAGGGGTGGGGGGCAGCATTCAAAGCAGATCAGTGTGCATAAACACGAAAATGTTTTTACTTACCACGTACTTGACATTCGACAGCTTATGATATTTGCTATTAAAAAACCATTGAAATTCACTGAAAAAACCATAGGTTATAGACCATATATAGTTAGGAATTAGCATTTACAAAACCTTGAAAATTCACTGAAAAAAACATAGGTTATAGACCATATATAGTTAGGAATTAGCATTTACAAAACCTTGAAAATTCACTGCAAAAACCATAGGTTAGAGACCATATATAGTTAGCTGGACATTTTACTGACATAAAACCAATGAAATTCCATATATAGTTAGTTGCACTAACTATATATCGCGCACCCGCAATCCACTGCTGATGATGTCACATATTACATTTTTTGTTTTTTTGCGTGGGTAGCGCCCGGTTCGCGAACCGGGAAGCGTTCTGGGCAGCGTACTATAAGGAAAAAAGAATGATAGACTTTTCAAATACTGTATGTTAATTGATTGTTGGTTTTGTTGATTATTTTTTTATTTTTTTATTTTTAAAGCAATTATTTATTATTGTGATTGTGTTTCAAAATTTAATAACAATTCTAACATTTAACTAGTTTATGAATTACATATAAAAATGATTAAAGACTCAAACAATTTTTTAATATTACATACAATTTTATTTTTCGGATTGTTTTTCAAAATTTAATAGAACGTCTAGCATTTGACTGTCCGATATGTGTTCTTGTTGAGTGAACATAAGTTCCCACATTTGACCGTCATCATAATGAAGTAAATGATCCACAGATTCTACACATTGAACTAATTCATGGTCCCGTGATTCATCCATGAAATCTGAGTCATCATTGTCCTCAATATCTTTTTCTGTGTTGTTCTCCAGAACAATTTCGAAGGAAACATTCTGCTCACCTTCCATTTTATTGCTGTAATTTGCATAAAAAATAAATATATCAGTAGAGATAGGGCACTGTTGGGTTTAAGTTCACACAGGTACTTGTGAGTTTATAACAGAGAAGTAATCTATGGGCACTGTATGGTTTCAGGCGTGAAGTAGTACTATTAAAAAGTGCCTGTGAAGAAGCCTAAGTAAATTCATAATTATACCACAGAAACCTAAATCAATCCATAATATATATATATATATACATATATACATATATATATATATATATTACCAACTGGCGGTCGCCAGTAGGTATATATAGTTAGGATTGATTTCCATAGGGAAATCGCAACATTCTGTTGGGAATAACTTTGGCGCCGGTTGAGGAATCTGCCTGAATTTTTCAGCAACTTTGCCTCGCGGCGCTCCGGTCCTTCCCTGAAAGTGTGGGGGGGATTCGTCAAGCAGGGGCCGAGATAAAAGGGGGGTCCCAAAACGTGTTTTCCCCATGTTAATTTCCATAGGGCGGTCTGTCGCACTTTTTGCTCGAACGGCTGAACGGATTTTCACCAAACTTGGCAAAATTGTAGGGACTGGTACCCCGATGTGCCTTTGCTATGTCTCAAGATATATGCTCCAGTGGTTTTTACGAAAATTAACTTTGAAAAAATATATATTTTGCTACATTGTGTTATATATATGTTAGAGCCCAAATGTAGCGCAGTGTAGCCCAATGTAGCCCAATGTAGCCCAAAGATGGCCACCAGAGACAAAAAAAAACAAATGTAGCCCAAATATCAGCCAGATGTAGCCCAACTATAGCCCAATGACAGGATGTCCCAGAGTGTTCTAAAGAACAACTAGAGCGCTAACAGTCTTACTTATGACAAAAGTATGGCACACCTGAAGTCATCTTGATTGGAATAAAGTGTTAACACTTAAAACATTTAATTTGCAAAGGAACAAAATGAGGGGGTTCATTTTGCCATAGAAATTATGATTAGTGCTGAAGAAAGAAAAATTAGGGCACATTTTGAGTGACTTCTCAAATCCTCTAATATTTCATTAAAAAAATTCTGATATGCAGTCTCCCAAGATGGCCACCAGAGACAAAAGAGCCCAAATGTAGCTCAAATATCAGCCAGATGTAGCCCAACTATAGCCCAATGACAGAATGTCCCAGAGTGTTCTAAAGAACAACTAGAACGCTAACAGTCTTACTTATGACAAAAGTATGGCACACCTGATGTCATCTTGATTGGAATAAAGTGGTAATACTTAATACATTTAATTTGAAAAGGAACAAAATGAGGGGTTTCATTTTGCCATAGAAATGTTATATATATATATATATATTCACTGAAAAAACCATAGGTTATAGACCATATATAGTTAGGAATTAGCATTTAAAAAACCTTATTTTACTCACACAAAACCATTGAAATTCCATATATAGTTAGTTGCACTAACTATATATCGCGCACCCGCAATCCACTGCTGATCATGTCACATATTACATCATTCATGACATGGTCAGTGACATCACTGATGACATCACTGATGACATCACTGATGACAACATCCAGTGATTATGTGTTTCTGTAAAGTTTAAATATGTTTTACATATTGAAGAATGAGTGGATGTATAAGTGTCTGAATGAAGGTTTTAGTAGGTGCGTGATTGACTGTATGAGTGAGTGATTAAATGCGTCTTACTGAATGCACGGGTTAGTGACTAAACTGTCTAAAAGTGTGCATCAGTATGTCTGTTGTTGTGCAAGCTGCTGCACGTGTTGATCAGTAGCTATATAAGTAGCTATATGGGTTATTGATTGGTTGCACAAGTATTTGTATGGGAGACTGAGTGTGTGTATGGCTGGCTGGGAGGTGTGTGACTCTGTGCAGATCAATGTGTACTTGTATCAGTGATTCTATAAGAGAGTAACTATGTGTTAGTATATGTTTCAAAAATGTAAGGTGTTCTGTGTTTAACTGTATAGATGAGAAAATGGAAGTGTGATTGATTCTTTTCAGGACTGACTAGGTGTGTGAGTAACTCCATGGATGAGTGGCAGAGTGTGAGTGTCTGTATAGGTGTATGAGTACATATGATAGTGTTGTAAAGATGAGTGATTGTATGTATGAATGATTGTATGAGTGAATGTGTGTGTAGACATAGGAATCAGTGAGTGCGTATGTAGTAACTAGTATTGGTGTGTCAATGGTTTCAAAAATGATACTCTCTATTTAACACTGGGTGTAACGGAGGTTATATTAGAGTGTGAGGAGATGCATTGTATTATCACATGAATGATATCATCAGTGATGTGATCATTGATGTCAAGTGAGATGTCATCAGTGATGTCATTTGAGATGTCATCAGTGATGTCATCAGTGATGTCACTGACCATGTCATGAATGATGTAATATGTGACATGATCAGCAGTGGATTGCGGGTGCGCGATATATAGTTAGTGCAACTAACTATATATGGAATTTCAATGGTTTTGTGTGAGTAAAATAAGGTTTTTTAAATGCTAATTCCTAACTATATATGGTCTATAACCTATGGTTTTTTCAGTGAATTTTCAAGGTTTTGTAAATGCTAATTCCTAACTATATATGGTCTATAACCTATGGTTTTTTCAGTGAATTTCATTGGTTTTTTAACAGCTAATATCTGTAGCTGTAAAATGTATTCTTCTTTAAATCCAAAAATATATTTTATATGTTTATTAATAACTTTTTTTTTTTATATTTTTTTTTCTTCGTTCCCGCTTCGCGAATCGGGAAGCTTCCCGTTAGCTGACCTTGATGCCGCGAAATAGACCGCGAGCCGGTAAACGTTTCTTTACCGCAACTGCCGCGTTAGAAAACAACATCGTGACGCCTCCCGTCCGCATGACGTTTCGCGTTGTCGCGTGATACGTCATATGACGTGCTACGTTAGCGAACTCGTACGCTTACCGAGTCGCAAAGCACAGGTTTCTGGAAGCAAACCGGGAGGCCCTGCAAAGCGCGTAACATACACACAGCAGATCATGTGACTTGGTAATAACACTTTTCATTGGTTCATTTCACTTTCGGTTTCCTAATGATGTAAGACTAGGTCATATGATCTAAAATGAACACTTTTCATTGGTTGAGAACTATTTTTTTTCCCAAATGGTGAAAATCCCTCCTTCTTTCCTCACTCTGACTTTCATCATTGTGAGAGAAAGACCCTTTGTTACCAGTGAGCAATGGCTTCTTTACTAGCTTCAGCTGGTGCTTCCCCACCACCTCCACCACATCCAAGGAAGAGTGGACCACCTGCTAAAGTTATAATTCAGCAAGAAGAGGAAGAAGAGGAACAGGACGACCTAGATAATCTCCCTATTATGGCCAGAAGATCTGTTGTACCGGAAGTAACGGGACCAGAGGGCAGGGAGATGGTGCCAAATATACAAACGAGATTTCGTGAAGTAAAACAAGTCTGCGTACATTGCAGTGGATTCATTTGCTACGCAGAAAGTAGCATCACTCTGATCAACAGAGCTATTGACAATCATACTCATGTTTGTCCGAAACTCCCCAAACAATAAATTCTTTTTTTTTGTTTTCTTGCTCCTGTTGAGCCCTTTACAATGAATCGTTTTCGTTGCCCCCTCCGAAAAAAAAACAAAAAAAATATAAAACTGTTCAGAAAAATTCAAAAAAAGTAAAAAAATGTTCAGAAAAATAATAAAAAAAATATAAAACAACAAAAACAATTTAAAAAAAAGTTCTTTTCAGAACTACCTCCCCGTTATTAAAAAATTGGTACAATATTTGCAACTGTGCCAACCTCTATTTCTCTTAGTTCGCTTCCCAGTTCGCTCCCCGGTACGCGAACCGGAAGCGAACCAAAAATTTTTTTTTTTTAAAAAGAACAGTAAGTATAAGGGAAGGAAACAGACACTTATGTTAAAAGAAAGACAGCTATAAGGGAGTAAACTAGAGATACTATTACCCGTAATCCACTGCTGATGATGTCACATATTACATCATTCATGACATGCTCAGTGACATCATCAGCAGAGGATTGCGCGTAACAGTATCCCTAGTTTATTCCCTATAGCTGTGTTTCTTTTAACATAACTGTCTGTTTCCTTCCCTTATACTTACTGTTCTTTTTAAAAAAAAAATTTAGATCAGTCAGAAACAGTGAAAGTAATGAAATATAAAAGACTACGTAGAATATGAGCACTGTATGCAACAACTTTGACACTTACAGAAGCCTCACCTTCTCCATGCCTCCTACACAGTTCTACATGTACATCATAAATGCAAACAGAACAGAATTAATTATACATGTTAAATGGTTTCTTTTTGCTGTTCTCAGAATGTATCAAATTTCACTAAAACAGTGACTTGAAGGTATTCATCATATAACAGCGGGGAAAAAAAAACACAATCAAAATGATTGTGTTTAAAAAACCCATACAACATTAGAAATCAGAATTCAGAACTCCTTAAAGTTAACTTACTTTCCATGACGGCCAAGGATGTCCTATGAACAGCTTACACTCTGTTGTGCTGTTATTACTTTCAACCCGCCACTTTCTGAAAGAAAACCTCCATCGTTTTCAAAAACATGTTACATACAATAAATGACTTCTTGCTCTCTACCACAAGATTCCACAAGGCCAAATCTTGTCAGAGCCATGTATAACTCTTGGATTTCTTGTTAGCCAATCCCGTCTTTTCGCATTTCCGCAACTTTCAGAATTAAAATGTTGAAGATCATTTACACAATCCTGGACTAGTAATATCTTCCCCTTCTTGCTCAATCATGTTCTACATTTCCTATCACACTGATACTGCTTACTATGAAGCAGACTTACACTACCTTTATGACTAGTACAATTATTTAATTCTCTACATCACTTTTAATCACAAAGCAATGTAAAACAGTAGACAGCATTGCAGACTTACATTCCCTCTACTCCATGTTTTGATTGGCTGCTTCAATTAGCTTATAAAAAGAAATAGTTTTTCTGAACTCATTCAAAGTGCACGTATTTCTCAATAACGTCCAGTGTTATGGTAAAAAGTTATGTCTCTGTACTACACTTATCCTCAAGGCCAAATAGTGTAGGAGCCATGAGAACTTCTTGAAATTCCTCAGAGCACATCCCGAGATTCTTTCCCTAAAATTTTGGTTTTAAAAACACCAGGTAAGAGTTTTTAAGGTCATATGGCAATTTTTTTTGAAAATTAAAACAGAATCATTGCAGAATGACCAGCCATTTCTAGACTTTAAATAAGCTGTGTAATGTCCTGATGTTATTGAAGGGCCATCATGATATATAATTGCTGCAGTTACAAAAGTCCTTCCTGATATTGACAACTGCGAAGCTACAAAATTTTTAATTAAAGTTGTCAATTTTGTTCCATCAGGCCTACATCGTTGGAACATTAAAATGACATACTGGCCATATGTTCGTATAAATAATGTGGACATCATTTCAGATTTACATTGGCTACACTCCATGTTGTGATCAGCTGCTTTTACTAGCTTATTAAAAGAGACTGATTTACTGTCTGGCAAAGTTAAATATATAAATCTTTCTGAGTCTACACTAGTAGTACTTGATACCCTACAGTTCTCGCAGTCATGCTGCCATTGATAAGAAAGCCCAAACAGGTGATCTACATCTACACCTTCATCATGCAATACATCAAGCATATACATTAAAAACTCCTGACAATCTTGCTGACTATTTTGAGAGAATTGTGTTTGGCCTGAACATCTGTCTAACAGATTTCGAATTTCAGACACACTTTCTATGTTTGTTCTATCAGTGCTACATTTCTCTAACACAGAATTTAACAAACTGCAAAATCTTTGATCAGAATTGACCACAATCTCTTCTTTTACATTTTGTAGAGAAAACAAAACATTTACCACTACATTAGCATAGCAGTTGACACCAGAACTGTTTTCAAATTGAAAACCAACAACATCTTCAACAGAATCCTTTTTGTTTCTGCTTATAATTTCAGGTTCATCGACTTTTCGTCTTTTTGCTACAACCTCCCCAGTATTGGTCACATTTCTTCGTTTCCGGCCTACCACACGTTTCTCAAACAAAGGATACTGAGGCAAATGTGGCGCATACTCTCTTCTCAACCTATTGTATTCCTTAACACAATCTAGATCCGCACAAATGTTTGTGACATCACACTCAATCAAGTACAATCCCGATAAAGTCCTAACTCGTGACAATGCCACATATGCCATACCCTCCTTGAACACAGAACTGCCAATATTCACCAATGCACAATCTACACTTAAACCTTGCGATTTATGGATTGTCACCGCATATGCCAAGCAAACAGGAAACTGCTTACGACGAACATATAAGTCTTTTACAAGCAAAAATCTAGCAGAACAACGAGCAATTAGCTGTACTTCCTCAATGCCATCAAATTTAATTTTTAAAAATTCAATTCCATCTCTATTTCTGTATTTCACAAAATCAACAACATTACCCATTGATCCATTTACCAGACCTCTTTCAACATGTAAATTCCTTCTTAAAATTATACGGCAGTTCAAGCACACATTCAGAGTCTTTTCAAAACCCGCAGTTTTAGATATACTCTTCTCTAATGAATCCAATTTTGTTTTCAGATTCTCAGACAAAATAATTGTTGATCCCATATGCTCTACTCTGTCAATAGCTTCCAATTTCACAATCTCTTGCTTTTCTAAATGCAACATTTTGTTGTTGAATTTGGCACATTCTGCAAGAGTTGGCATCAAACATATTCCAGATTTTTTCTCAGTAACTTTTTGAAAAATATTCTCAGGCACAACATCTTCGTCTGGATATAAATTTGTCAGTAATCGTGCATGTAAAGCTTCTTTCCCATGCTCGGTCACTTTTCCAATTCTAACATCTTGTAGAATAGTCTTGTAAACTTCATCCTTTGCCTGACGCATATTTTCATGCAGTTCAGCATAATTGAAGTTTAACCATATATTGACGTTGCCAATACTCCCTAAGCACTTCCTGGTATCTTCATGCGTGAGCATTTTGAACACAGGTTGCCCTTTCACTGGTGTCAGCTGCAGAAGATCTCCGAAAACAATGATGTGTTTGCCACCAAATAACACATCATACTATGTTTTGAGAACTTCTTGCATTCTCAAATGCACAAAGGCAAGCATGACATTGGAAACCATGCTTACTTCGTCAATGATAAGAAGTTTCATTTTCCTCAAGACTCTTGAAACTTCAAAACAAGCATCTCCAGATAGCTTGTGATATTCTAATTTGTTGTCATGCTCCACTGGCAGCATCAGTAAACGATGTAAAGTAATCCCTTTAATGTTATGTGCTGCCAGTCCAGTTGGAGCGGTGACAACACAAGACAGCGATGACTCTGTCCTTTCCTGCAAATAACATGAAATTGCTTTAATAAGGAAACTTTTTCCAGTTCCCGCTTCTCCACTCACGTACAGTCGGACAGGCTTCAACGACGTACATGAGCACTCTTTCTTGTCATGACTTAATCCATGATCAATTTGCATGGTAAGTTCGTCATATATTTTCCTCTGCTCAACGTTGAGTTGTCTTTCCAACTCTTCTAAGTTAACCACATCCTCCTGAGCATGTGCCATGGCTCTTTCCACTTCATTCATAGCAGTGGCAGCTTCATTTTCGATAAGAGGTCCTCCTAGTGGATCCTGACTCAATGAAGCAGAACTCTGACTGTCCTGAGAACTGTCTCTGGCAATCTCGGCTGCAATCGTTGCTTCCTGCTCAATTTCCACATTCAACATTTCTACATATTTGGGAAAAGCAGGACATTCTATGGTCTCCTTGGCAGCATTGAATGAGTCTTCGTAACAAAGGAAATCTCCAAGCAGTTCCTCTTCTGCACGCCAAGGCTTAAAAAGTTGCAAAAGTGCTAAATAGAAAAACTCCTTTTTTTCAGGAGATTCGCCACTCAATTTTCGATGGTTTATCAAGTGGCATTTTCTTTGCTTGACCAGACATCCCTCACTTCCTATTACAGCATACACTCCTTTCTCAGTATCTTCTTTGATGTTCCTCTTGAATATGTAATTTTGCAGAACCTCATACAGACAAACATTCTCGAGGTGACTGCTTCGATTTGGATAATATGTATCCAACATGTTGCTCTTCAAAATGTCGGTACTGTTTGGCTCCTTTTCCGCCAAATACTCAATTTCCCGCACAGGTTTCAGAACTCGATTACGCGTTGCAGCAAGACCAACACTCGCCCAAACGATACTCCTGGACTTGGCATAGAGACTTGCTGAAGACAACCGGTCAGAACATTCGTAAGCTCCGATTTCTCGATGCGACAACATCTTCAGACTGAAACTGTACAACTTCTTGCTGAGGCTCTTTTCATGGGAAATGTCCTCCCACATATCCTTCAATTCTGTCTTCTCTTTTTTGGTGATGTAAGATGTCACATACCGAGCCACAGCCATACAGTTATCAGCCACAAACTGTATATCCATGTTAGCATTCCACATGGACAAAATCACCGGGTTGTAGTCGTTGATGTACTTAGACTCTTCGTTCCTCTTCAAATTGTATGTGTTTTTAGGTGATTTCTTCATCACATTATGTCGCAGCGAAGACATCAAACTGTTCACTCTTCCTTTAGAAATCACCGATCGTGGAAAGCCGAAACGACATTTGGTGTAGAACTTGTCTTTGTTCCGGAATTTACGACGACAGTACTTTCCACATCGATGGCTTTGGAAACGTAGAACTTTTTCTCTTAGGCTTTTTTTCTCCTTTGCGTTTGGAACAGCACACGTAGAATACTGTTCTATGAAACTCATCACTGAGTCGTCTGCATCCGTTCCAAATTTAGGTGCATCCTTGATCCACAGCAACATATGTATATGAGGAGCACCTCTTGCTTGGTACTCCTTCCTCCAGAAGAAATCCAACACCTCTCCAAGAGGTGGATTCTTCTTATTCATGATGAAAGACATCATACCTTCAAATCTATGATTGAAGTACCTACATACATTGACTGGATCCAAAGAGCACAGTTCTCCGGGTGTCTTGAATTCGATGTTTTCTACGTTAGCATTTGCCTCTCGTAGAAATTCAAGTAAGTCTTCCCAGCCATACTCAGCACAGCTCAAAGTGAGGAACCATGTGGGAGTTCCTAAGTTCCTCAGCATACATTTTAAATCACCATGACGACGGTACCAGTACTCATTAGTACCACGCTGACACGCCATGAGATTAATCAGGTGAGAATCCAAAATACTGTCTTGGACATTGACTTTATCCATAAAGTCACTTGCCGAGATGTTTTGCATGTGTATACCACTTTTCAAGATGTGGTTCACTGCATATGACAGTCCAGACAGATCGCTTTCAAACAGGAGATGAAACAAATAAGGAATGCATTGTCGAAACCTAGGATCTCCTGCATACAATCGCAAAGTCCGGTATTCAGAAGCAGGAATTTGATGAGGTCGCTCATCATATCTTCCTCCCTGACCTGTTGGAAAAAGCTGTGGGAAACACCGAGCTTCCAAACTTTCCTCCCAAACACTAATGGGACTCCCTTTCGCTTGTTTCATTTGAAACAACTCAATAGCATTCCCCATGACTTCCTTGGAATGCAAAGGATGAACACTATAATGTTCATATATTTCTTCACTAGTACAGGGTTCTACTTTCTCAATTTGACCAGCACACAAATCGCTATCCTCTTCCTCACTTACTTCCTCTTCTGCAACATATACATTTTTATAGTATTTATTATATTTTTTCAAATACAATGTTGCCCTTTTGACTTTCCTAACATCTACTAAATCTTGCCATATTTTCTTATTCTTTGTCGGAACCCCATTAACTAAGATAACAAGAGGTTCCTCTTCCACTTTTTCTACTCCAATTGTGTTAATGTTTTTCTTCAAATCTAGAGGCAAATAAACAACTCTTCCCTTTAATCCTCTCTGTAAATCTGATGGAGGCAATTTCCCTGTCTTTGGCTCCATTCTTACAATAGCCTGAAAGGGATGGATACTTTGAATCAAAATAGATTCATAAGTATTTAAATCCTTCAATTCAGAAGGAATCTCAACCAATTCCAGATTATTATGAACTGCTCTAGCAGGCATCTGGTTTTGATTTAATTTGTTACAACAATAAGTACACACACGTTGATCCAATCCCAAATCAAAACAATTTTCTACCATCAAGTATGTTGCAAAATCCTTCCATTCACTATTATTTTCCCTTTCACTTTTTCCATATAAATCCACTAACTTAGTCTGATTCTTATAATAAGTGCGTCGACAACACACACAAGTGAAATTTGGCCTCTCACTTGATTTCACCTCAAACGTCGCAATTTCCCTCTGGAAATTATCTGTACTGGAAACCTGTACACTATCTTCCACATTACTCTCTTCTTCTTGGTCAATTTCAACATTCTCCTCTTTACTTCCAAAGTAACAAAACTCAATTTCTTCACATTTAATCTTCACATCTATTTCAGAACCATGCAAAAGAGCAGCGCATAATTGTTTAAGCATAATTGCTGGACTCTTAGCATAATACAACATTCTAACTAATTTCCTCACTTTATTATGATGCACTGCTAGCATCCTGAAATGATGAAAAACACTCTGGCATACTCTCCTGGAAAGACAAGCCAGTGAATGACCATGCAAACCTATCACTTCTCTCACTCTGCAAGGATCTAATTCTTGCAACAACTTCATTTTCTGCTTCAAACTTTTCTTACTAAATGACCGTATAAAATCACAAAGCAAATTGATGGAATCCTGTCGTACACTGCAAATACTACTACACTTCCAGGTGTACACAGGACCCTTAGGACGTCTCCCTAAAACCTCATTACCTAACACCTCTTCTATCTCTGTTCTCACAAGTTTTTCTTTTTCAACTGGACAACCATCTTTCACTTCATAAGCTCGACCACTGGTGTCAACTGCATGCACCAAATCATTATCCTGGAAATAACTCTCCTCATTAAAAAATGCCTCAGAGCTTGAACTATGCATCCATTCTCCAGAAAAAACTTCACAAAAATTACTACGATTAACTATTCTCTTCCATCTACTATTTCTTTTGAAATCATAAATTACCTTGTTTAGCTTCCTAATTCTATTGATTGTCAAAATAAATAACTTACGTTTAATTTCAAATGCCTGATCAATAACTTTCTCAACTATTTTTTTTCTCTTATAAAAAACCACTTTCTGCTGACCTTTCTTAATATTTTTTAACAAATTCCAAATTATCCTGTGGCGGAACATTCGTTTACGAATATCCCTAAACTGTTGTTTCCTTCTACTTTCATGCATAGAGTTATCTCTTACTCTAGCAGTAACATTTCTCATTGGCCTTTCCTTACCATTTGAATTCTTTCTCCTTTTCTGGACTGAAACATTTTCTGTAGTAATATTTTTTTTACTACACATATTTCTTATGACTGTTTTTCGACTCTTACCCGGTGCTTTCTTGGTGACTTGACAAATCTTTTTGTTAGAGGACTGCTGCATTATTCCATGGTCCTGCTGTCTTTGACGTTTTGCAGCCTTTCTTACTCTTTCTTTGCTAGGCATCCTAAAATCTTGAAATAATCTGCAGTTGAATCTGTGGTAAAATATAATAAAAAATGTTATTAACCACTATTACCCAACAGTAAATTAATAACAGTCATCAAAAACTTAACACACTACTTAAGTATATAATATACTGAAGCCTATCTCCAATTTTCCACTGAACAGGACTCATCTCTTCTTAACCTTGGATAAACCTCACCTACTCTGTGTCCCCTGCACATAATTAAATGTAAAGGGGCAGATTTATATTAACTAGCACATCCCCAGGGATGCACCAGTTAACGTGCACCGCTGCTCTGCCACCCACGGTGTGCCGCATTTACAATCAGATAGGACAAAGCTACATCAAAACCCTGCGCCTGCTTGAAGCAGGCATAGATCTTGACGCAGGTAGGCTGAAAGCTAAAGCAACAACTAAGTGTCGTGTGCAGAAGTTACAAAAAAGGAAAAATTGCGTTTAAACCAGTAATGAGACCATGCTAACGTAATACAGAGTAAAAATATCCAGGATCTACATCAGTTTGGGGTTCACGAACCTGGCAGGTACAAGGCACTGAGGCTTTCCACCGTGCATGTCTCATCCCAAAACATATGTGGTTTGTGAATGAAACAATTTCCCAGACCAAATGCTTTGGATTGGCTACTTCTAAAAAATTAAACACCCCTACTATCCCGGAGTTAGAGGAATATGATGGTTGGAGTAATTTTACTCGTTGTCTATTAAAGATTTACAGGCCCTACTCCGTAACTCTTCCTTTAACATTTCCAGTATAAATCCAAAAGGTTGACTGCTTTGGCAACGTGCCTTATCCACGGTTTAATAACGCTGCCTTTTGCTTTATATAAGTTTTCAAATTGTATGAAATATATACCAATAGGTCGTTATTAACCTTTAGGTAGTGGTTTTCTTCATGAAGTCTGGTCGCTTCCATACACATACAGATTTTCAAAGATGATCAAGAACTTTATCTGAATGGAGAGGAATGCACTGAGACGCCAGATCATTCACTAATGTGTAGGCACATACAGTTACACGGTTCATGCAACAAACACCGACCAAATATGGCTTGCGTGTTGCAAGGCACACCAGTTCCTGCTATCATCCCCACGTTCAAGTTCTTGGAAAATGGTAGTTATTTGATGCTCAATAATGAAGATTGTTCTGGGTTAATTAAAAGTATTCATTTTATCGTAACAGTAAATGAACGGGTTATTTGCTGCAGAAATGTTCTATTTCCTCCCACACATGAACATAGGGAGTTTTCAATCTGGCCACAAATACCAACCTTGGCAGCACATTTCAACGGCATGGCAAGAATAAGAGCTATTTTGTCTCAGAGAGAGGTGGCCTTGAGTTCGGCCCGTGAAACTTTCGTGCTTCACACAGCGAACACCCGTACAGAGGTGCAGACCCTTTTAAATACAGATTCGCCTTTCCATTTCAGCAAGATGGTTCGGACTATCTCTAACGCGTCCTCCACAAAGGGCCTGGCGCACTTTTTTAAAATTGTTACCAGTGGTCTCGTGACTTCATTTGAGAAAATCTTTGGAGTCATCCCTGCTTTCTTTCATTCTATATTTTTCCACTGTGCTTCGTGGATTCCCATTTTTACTTGCATTACCAGCGGACGCTCTTGTGCTTTTTTACATTTTTAAATATGGATGTCCCTCCTGTGCAAGCTCCCGCCCTGCAGCTGC
Source organism: Lissotriton helveticus (assembly GCF_964261635.1). Classification (NCBI taxonomy): domain Eukaryota; kingdom Metazoa; phylum Chordata; class Amphibia; order Caudata; family Salamandridae; genus Lissotriton; species Lissotriton helveticus. Next base: position 400,394,321 of record NC_136069.1, on the reverse strand, counting down.
TGACACTGTTCCGCAATCGCATGCTAGAATATTATGGCACAATGCCGTTGACGATATTAAGCACGGCATATGGATTATCTTTTCTATGCTGATGTGATTCCTTCAAATCTAAGACACTAAAGTATCGGCACGCCCTAAACCAACACAAAGAGACCTTCTTAGCAAATAATATAATATGTGTATTAGGGAGGGTGAGATATAAGCAGCCGCGGGCCGTGGAGGGAGTTACGGTGAGGCAGGGAGGCGGGGAGGGGGAGAAGCAGGGTGGAGCCCTCTCTACCTTGCCCCTCCCCCTCCCCGCCTCCCTGCCCCACCGTAACTCCCTCCACGGCCCGCGGCTGCTTATAAGTGTTGCTAACTCTTATTCATTTACAGCATGTCAACATACTGTCACCATTCGCTTTTTATGTACTATTGACTATGCTGGTAATTTTGCTACTGATAATATGTGTACTTGTATAATCTAAGATACTACGCCTGAGAAGACGGCATTAGTAAATAAACATTTCAAATACACATGTGTTCTTCTTAACTCCATGTTCTCGTTTCTAAGAAATATATAACGACCGACTGTTCATGAGTTCCACGTATCCTGAGGTACTATAAGTTCATATTCTGGATTGTCTAAACATTGAGAGTTTGTTATATCCAATGTGACACTGTACCTAGCTTGCTAAGGGGTTTTGATTACTAAGGTGAGTTTTGGGACACCCTAATTCGCCGAGGTTCCAATCCTCTGTCCACAGTTCTGTGTCAGAACAGAAACCCTGCGACAGGGGCACCCCTCAACCTTACTGGAGCTTCATCACACTTGCGATACAACTCCAGCAATGCGCCAACTTTACGGCACAAATACGTCACGCATCTGTGCTGTTTTTGCCCCATGATGCGCCGCATTGTAAATGCAGCACACCATAGGTGACGGAACAGCGGCACAGAAGGACTAACACATCCCTGGTGATGCGCCAGTCATCATAAATCTATCCCTATGCTTCTTATCTTGTTAGAGATAAACCGCCATATGTATCATCAAAGTTTTTTGTATTTCCTAAATAGCGAACTTTAAGGAATAAATAGCGATTCTTTACCATTCCTAGTTTGCGATGAGCTATTTGCTAATTACAAATTACCCATTCATTTCCATGCAGCAGGAGGCCCATAGGAATGAAGGTGCAATTTGCGATTAGCAATTACCTCATCGCAAATTACGAATTTTTCCGACGGTGCAGGGGTGTCTCAAGAACACCCTGCTGCACCCCTGAAAAAGAAATTTGGGGTCATATGGCGCACATAAATTTTGAAAACATTCCTTTACCTCAAAAACGATTTTCAACTCATAATTTGAAAACACTGCACATGGGGAAATGACTTAAAATGTCCTTAAGACACATAAAAGCATTTTTTGATTGCCTTTGCAGCATGTTTCAATCACCTTTAACATGCCTATGTAACGGAAACATTCAAAATCTAAATTTGCCATGCACAGGTGGGAGCATATTTACAAGCAATTTGCTCCACAGACAAACTTCTTACATTGAAATGGGAAAAATAACATCAGAGACTCTCAATTACCTTATAAAGAAGCAGACACCATTATGTCCTTCTCATCAATATTAAAACCATTGCTTTTTCTCAAAAACGATTTACAAGTCATAATTTGAAAACACTCCACAGCTCCTATGCACATAAAAGCCCTGTCAGTACTAATACTTCACATTTTCTCCAATTACAATTTCTCAAAGAAACAAAATCTATTTGTGAAACACTTGAGACAAAGCAACATTTGAAAAACACAACTTTCTTCATAATTTTCTCCTTAAAGCACACTATTTTCTATCTAAATTAAAGAAATCTTTTCTCACCTTAGCAAATACTTTGAGTTTCAAAACAGTCTCAGAAACACACCAATTTGTCTTCAGCAGAGCAAAAGGTATGCACTCCAGAGTCTGCAGCTATCAAAAGCACAGAAATGCTGTAATTCCTCACACATATCTCTCATGTCACCCAATCAAAACTCTTCCCTCACTTTTTTTCAAAGCAAAACCCTTCCCCCCTCTGCCCCCTCTCTGCTTTTTCTGCATAGCAACCACCTCTTGCAAGACCTCTCACACAACAATGTTGCAATTGAACTCTGAACTCTCAGTGCACCTGCATATCCAGAGCATTCTTTCATTTAATGATTTTTTCTTCGCCACTCAAAATACATCTTTCAACGAACTCATCCATGCACACTAACTTTCTGTTTTCAGCAATCAAAATCCACCAATCACTCTTACTGCTTCATTAACACAGAAACTCCTCAGTTTTTTTCATTTTACACTCTCATTTTTTCAACTGCCATTTCATTGCCACACTTCATCTGACTGCAGCAGAACCTTCTCTCACCATGTTTTCTGTCTGGATTGTTGGACATAGTTACATATATTGGGCTCAAAGGTACGCTGAAAACAGGAATTTACCTAACCTCAATTTACAAGATGTGGAAATTAAGTGGTTTGGCCACAGAGGATTAAAATGTCACCAATTGATACCATTGGTGAAAACCTTTATGCATTTGCCAAAACCTGACCTGTTAATTGTGCACTGTGGAGGTAATGATTTGGGCACTTTGACTGGGGTAGGTCTGGAAATGCTTTTAAAGGACACCTTTGAGCATTTGATGGCACTTTTTCCTCAGACTGCCTTGGTATATTCAAATATATGCCAAAGACAGAAATGGAGGTGGTCGAACCAATTTTGTCCACAAATTGAGAAGTCGAGGAAGCATGTAAACAAATCTGTTTCAGCTTACATGAGAGACCATGGAATGGGCTCCCTGTACAACAATAACTTGCGTTACTACATGCAAGATATCTACAGAGGAGATGGAGTTCACTTCTCAGATGAGGGCAACAGAGTTTTCACTCTGAATTTAAGAATGTGCATTGGTACCTACTTATAAGTACCTAAATGTACCATAAACTTCTCAGAGCTACCCTACATCTGATCACTCACAATTATTATTTTACTCTAACTTTTTTCACTAATTTTCAAGAAAGTACGCTCCCCAGAACGCTTCCCGGTTCGCGAACCGGGCGCACTCCACGCAAAAAAACAAAAAAAACGGTATATTTTTTTTTGCCCTGCGAGACCCCTTCAAAGCCTCCACATCAAACCTAGGGAGTCAGGGACGATCTACTATGCCCCCTTATGGTCATTTGCCCCTTCGCTTTGGCCTCCTCTTGTCTCTCGATCCTACCGAGAGACAAGATGGCGGCCGCTACGGACTGTTTGGAATGTTTACAGACGCCGAAAAACCAATCAGCTTCGCAAACCTCCGTAACGCGAAAAGTACGCGAAGCGGAGCGCTGTTACAGATATATATCTTTTTTTGAACGTTAATTTCTCAAAATCCACTGGAGCACATATATTGAGACCTAGCAAAGGCACATCGGGCTACCAGTCCCTACAATTTTGCCAAGTTTCGTGCAAATCCATTCAGCCGTTCGGGCTAAAAGTGAGGCCAACCGCCCTATGGAAATTAACATGGGAAAAACGCGTTTTTGGACCCCCCTTTTTTCTCGGCTCCCCCTTGACGAACCCCCCCAAAATTTTCAGGGGCTGCTCAGAAACAAAATGTGCCATTTTCCTGAAAATTTCAGCCAATTCCGTCCACAAACGCCAAAGTTATTAGACATAGAATTTTCAAAAATCCCATAGAGAAAAAATCCTAACTATATATACCTACTGGCGACCGCCAGTAGGTAATATATTACCTACTGGCGATCGCCAGTAGGTATATATAGTTAGGATTGATTTCCATAGGGAAATCGCAACATTCTATTGGGAATAACTTTGGCGCCGGTTGAGGAATCTGCCTGAATTTTTCAGCAACTTTGCCTCGCGGTGCTCCGGTCTAATATAACCTTAGATACACTCAGTGTAAACAGACACTCACAGACTGTCACTCATCCATGGAGTTACTCACACACCGAGTCAGTCATGCAAAGAATCAATCACACCTCCATTTCCTCAACTATACAGTTATACACACCTTACTTATTCAAACATATACTAACACATATTTACTCTCTTATACAATCCCTGATACAAGTTCACAATGACCCATACAGCCACTCACACATTCACTGGCTCTTATGCATAGTTATTTATATATGTCAACTCTCACATGTACTGTGTTTTACATATGTATTTACTTTGACATGTAGCACTTAGATATCCATTCACTCACCAATACACTCATGCACACAGTCAACCGCCCATACAGGTGTTTCCACATGCACTTTTGAACCCATACATCTAGTGAACCAACTGCTCACACATCTATGCACAGAGTTATACACCTCCCAGCCACCCACACACACACTCAGTCTCCCATACAAATACTTAGGCAATCAACCAATAACCCATATAGTTACTCATATAGCTACTGATCAACACATGCAGCAGTTTACAGAACAACAGACATAATGATGCACAAATTAAGACAGTTTAGTCACTAACCAATGCACTCAGTGAGACACATTTAATCAGTCACTCATACAGTCAGTCATGCACCTAATAAATCCTTCATCCAGACACTTATAAATCCACTCATTCTTCAATATGTAAGACATATTTTAACTTTACAGAAAGATACAGTCACTGGATGTTGTCATCAGTGATGTCATCAGTGATGTCATTTGAGATGTCATCAGTGATGTCATCAGTGATGTCACTGACCATGTCATGAATGATGTAATATGTGACATGATCAGCAGTGGATTGCGGGTGCGCGATATATAGTTAGTACAACTAACTATATATGGAATTTCAATGGTTTTGTGTCAGTAAAAAAAGGTTTTTTAAATGCTAATTCCTAACTATATATGGTCTATAACCTATGTTTTTTTCAGTGAATATATATATATATATATATATATATATATATATATATATAAATATATATATATATATCAAGACATCCCTCCACGCATAGAAGAATCAGAGGCCAGAGGGGGAGTCTGGTGAAAAAACAAGCTTTAGAGGCGGATGCATTTCGGCCTACAGCCTTCCTCAGCGCCCTGTATTGCAGAGAATTCTTCACCATAATGTCCCAATCCAACATCTCAATCTTTTGAATCCTGCAAGCTCCTCCCCCTTGTTGATGTAACACACCTGTTGGTTGCCGTGGTGAATGCCCGGACTTCAACTCCCAAAATGCAGTAATCTGATGCATCCGGGTCGGCGGTGTGGGGGATGTGGGTAGATTCACACTGGGTTTGTCAGGAATGTGCAGGTGGGGGGCGAAGTAATCCCAAGGGTACTCCCAACATCCACAAGGCCTTCCCTGGGCCCCCTCGAGCTGCTGCTGCCACTCGTACCAGGTAAGCATTTGGGCAGGGACAGCCATACTGCTGCACAGCGTCCTGATGGAGGTATAGTACCTCACTGCGCCTAAGCCGTCCTGAGATAAGTGACGGACACCGGACTTCTCAGTACCCCGAGCCTTAAAATATATATATATATATATATATATATATATATATATATATATGCCACAAAGACTCGAATCCAACCTTCCAGAAATCCTTAATTCTCAAGGACACCACCGGAAAAAGAGACGAGAGACGACCCAGGATATGCAGGTGAGAATTATTTTATTTCATTATTCCGCAGCCGGCCAGCATAACGTTTTGGCCTACCCAGATGCCTTGGTCAAACAACGCCAGTGGAGGAGCAGGCGATTTTTAAAGTCCAAAGTGTAGACAAGTCTGTAACATGATTGGTTAACACAGTTGCCAGATGTATGGGCATGGAAAAAATACTAATGGTTTAAAACAAATGTTAAAAACCACAAAGCTGTAAGTAAACAATGCACATAAAAAATACGTTATTTTAAAAAAGAGCCCAATTGAAGCAATCTTTAAAAAAATTATTAACATATAAAAATATCACAGAATCAATTCATAATAAAATACATTTCTGATATGTGCAACAAAGATGCAGCTGTTCAAAAAATAGAGCAATGTGCAAAGATGATACAACCCAAGTGGGTTAATTTTCTGTCAACAGTCCTAATCCAGAGAATTAGAGAGATCCACGCCCTAGAGGCAATTTTAGTGCAATCAAGATATACAGTATTTGCAAAATGTGCAAAGAACATGTGCAAAGTGAAAAAATGTGAAAGAGCGAACTCTTGTATTAAAAATCCATAAAAACAGATGTATAAAAACACTGAGCTGTGCAAGAAGAGCAAGCTAACACCAGAGTTCTTCCCCCAGTCAAGATGTTATAGCAATAGGGAAGTTTTTAATTCAGTTCACAGTGGTGCTGCTATACTGGGGGGTTCTATACACTAGAGACAGGTATGAAAATCCTCGCTAGCATTCAGGCCTAGAGGAGACTTACAATTCAATTCCACAATATACCTTGTTTCAAGAGCTCGTAGAATGGCCTCACGATTCCCTCCCCTTCTAAGGGGTGGAACTGCATCAATGACAAAGTATTCTGGCAGCTGAGTTTTGTTCTCATGATGGTCCTTGAAATGACGTGCGACTGGGTAAGCAGCGTCACTGGTGTTGATGGGCCTAATTTGCTGGAATATCCATTTGTGAACCTGCAACTTGGTGCTCCCAACATATTGCAGGCCACACAGACACTCCAGCACATACACCGCATACTCAGTCTTGCACGTCAGCTGTTTGTGGATTGCACGGGGGACATCAGAAAAAGGTATAGTGTAGTCTGTCCTGCTCACCCCGTGTTTGCAAGCCTTACACGAAGAGCACTTTCTAAATCCCTTACTGGCCTGCAATCAAGTTGTGTTTGTTGCCACCTCCGGACTAGACTTGACCAGAGCATCGCTCATAGAACGTGCTTTTCTAAAAGAAATTTCAGGCTTAACTGACATCAAGCTTCCTATAACCGGATCGTTACAAACCAAGTTCCAGTTTCTATTAAGGATTTTACGGAGAGCTTGGTGCTGTCTGTTGTATGTCAGTATTAGCCTGACTGGTTGGCTGGTCGTCTTGGGGTCTGCTACCTGAGTCCTTTTATATAGCAGAGCCTCCTTTCTAGGGATAGAGTTTGCCTTACTGATGGCAGTATCCACTGCTGTCTTTGTGTATCCTCTGGCCAAAAATTGTATTTTACTGGCCTCCTGAGCTAGCTTACATTGTGATTCAGTGCTACAAATGCATCTGATACGCAGCATCTCCCCGTAGGGTATACTGCCTATCAGATGCGCCGGGTGATGACTCTTGAAGTGCAGCACTGTATTACCTGCTGTGGGTTTTCTGAAGAGTCCCGTCTCTAGTTTGTTGTTATTAACTACAACCTCCACATCCAAAAAACAAATGTTATCCTGGCTAATGTTGGAAGTAAAAACAAGATTCAATGCATTGTTGTTAATCATTTCAATGAAGTCAATGGCCTGCTGTTTGGTACCCCGTCATATTAAAAATATGTCATCAATATAGCGGTACCAATGTACCACATGTTCAACAAAAATATCATGGTGTGTGCCATGGAGAACCTGCTCCTCCCAGTAGCCCATATGCAAACAGGCATAACTGTGAGAAAAGCAGGCCCTCATAGCAACACCCCTGATTTGCTGAAAATACTGGTTGTTGAACATGAAGAGTTATTATGCAGGCAATAAGAAATCATAGCCATCAGCATCTTGTTATGTTCCACCATTTGGATAGGTCTGCTTCCCAAATAGAATTGTGTGGCTCTCAGTACGTCAATGTGCTGGATGCTAGTATATAAGGCTGATACATCCAGTGTAATTAACCAACATTGTGGGTCCCATAATACACTGTCCAATTTCCTTAAAAAAATCACCTGAATCCTGTACATAGGATAGCAAAGCTTTAACAAATTCTTGGAGGAAAGAGTCAATCTATACGGTAGTATTTTCCAGCAGTCCACCACGAGCAGAGATAATCGGTCTGCCTGGGGTTTTTTCAAGATTTTTGTGGACTTTGGGGATCAAGTAGAAGACGGGCATTACAGGATGGTCCTTTTTAAGGAAATTGAACTTGTCCTGGCTCAGCAATCCCGCGCTCCTCCAACCCATCAGTAGTGTGTGAAACTCTGCCTGAGCTTTTCTGACAGTGCATACATCACAACGTTTGTAACAAAGTACATCATTCAATTGGAGGTAAGCCTCCTCCAGATAGAGAGAACGAGGCCAAAGAACGACATTGCCCCCTTTGCCGGATTGGCGGATGAAGATGTTATTGTCCGCCTGTAATTTCTTGACCAAATTAATATAGCAGTTATTATGTGCCAAATATTTGCATTTCTCTCTTAAAGTTGTTGTATAGAGCTTCTTGATCCCTGCAACTGTCAATTCATGGAAAATATCAATGTTGTCATGTAGCATTAGCGGGGTGAATGTAGATTTGGGTTTAAAGTTAGTGTAGCCTGACATATCCAAAACCAAATGCTCTTCCGAAGATCCCGAGCTTGGAACTTCATTGCATAATGCTGTCAGATCTTGTAACACATATATATATATATATATAAATATATATATATATATATATATATATATATGTATGTATGTATGTATGTATATATATATATATATATATATATATATATATATATATATATATATATATATACAAACACAAGGTTGTCCCCTAGAAAGAGCCCACAGGAGGAAGGTAAGTTCTTAGCGTTTTATGATGTAAGCTGCAGCCTATTTGTTAAAACAAATCTCCTCAATGATCAAGTCTTTTAGGTACATCTTTGAAGCTATTTTCGCTTTTTCAAAGTACATCCGGAGAAGTTGGAAGCAGGGTGATAGCTGTCAACACTGTAATCATGCAATAAAAGCTCCATAAACATTTTCACAGTATTATATTCACACAATACATTTTTAAACTCAGCAGCACTGATGTGTTATGATTGTAGAATCCAGGTTTTGAAAAGAAGTAAACTTTGACTTCGTGATCCAAGCCTATAACAGGTGCAGGTGCCTCGAAGATCTACTATATTATAAACGTGAAATGCTCAGCTTAGTCTGACTCAGCATTTCTGCCAGGAAAATTAAAACTGTGAGATGTGTTGGACACTGTAACACAACCACAGTACCAAGGAGTTTATAACTGTGTTAAACCCGAAACTCTTTACTGTCTCTGACTTCTCATGAAGCGCTCGGAAGTAGATGCGAAGAAGAATGGGCGCTCTGCAAATACAATGAAATAATATAGACCATTTGTCAGTCTCAAATTTTTCATTGAAAAAAATGTTTGAACATTTATTTAGGAGTTAAGCTGCCCATAGCTAAGCGTCAAACAGCGTGGAAGCAAACAGTACAATCAATCATCTGTTCATGTAAAGCAGAGGTGTGGACAGCCCGCCTGTGATCAAACATTGCCTTCAATTACAGTTGTTTTCAATCATTTTATGACTAATCTTCGGCATCCCATGTATTATTTAGAACATTATGAATCTAATGCAGAGGCACTTGTAATAAATTTAAAGGGGTATTTATGTCCATCTTTAAAGTTAATTGCAGTTCCGATCACCATCTGTTCTTCCATTAAAAAACATTACCCTCTCTTCTGCTGTTTTATGGTAATCTCGTGGAGTGTGTATTTAAGACCCAGGGGGTTTGTGGTGTGAACCATTCGTATAATGGAACACTTACTACAATGCCGCTTTGATTGCTTCCCTTTCTGGGACCTCATTATTCACCACTCTGCTAGTTTATGTAGTTGTTTTCTACACTTCAGAGCTTCTGGAACAAAAAAAACATGCATTTCTGGTCACAGTCAGAGTATTTGTCTATTTATCTATCGATCTATCTATCTATCTATCTATCTATCTATCTATCTATCTATCTATCTATCTATCTATCTATCTATCTATCTATCTATCTATCTATCTATCTATCTGTCTGTCTGTCTATCTATCTATCCATCTATCTATCTATCTATCTATCTATCTATCTATCTATCGCCTCGTTTGGTCTTTTATGAAGAATATATGATATGAGGTCCTCGGCACTCGTAATGCTGTCTGTAGCCAGATCAAAAAAATCACAGAAATGCACCTCAATAGGGAGCTGGGCACAACAAATGCAGTGTCAATGTACAGTCATTTCAACAATGCATATCAAATCATTTCCTACTGTCATACGATTAGCAGCTTCAGTTTGAAAGCAAAAGTGTAAGCATTGTACCACGCAATTCTGCTTCATTTAACAAATGCCAGAAAGAATTTACTATGTCAACCCGCCTAGTTCAATATTAGCAAAATTGATCATTTGTTAACCTGAGCTGCCCTACCCCCCCCCCCCCACCCCTCAGCGCCTTGAGACCCTCAAGGGTGAGTAGTGCGCTTTACCAACCCCTGATTAATTGATTGAGTGCATGTACACTTGGAAATTAGCAGGTAATCCTATTTCTGGCACACAATGGAAACAATCATAGTTTCTTGAGGATGTCTAGAAGGCCAGTACCCAAGCCAATCACATGCATAATAGGGTGAGGTCAGCAGGGACATAAACAATCAATAAGAGATGGTACATGGAGGGAGTGCACTCTACAAGTATATGTACCACTCACATTGCCTGTGTCATACCTCGAGCAGCCTGCCCTTTGTTCCTGGAATCAACAATTATATAGGACACCCCCAGGCCTCCCTTACCTCCATTGACACTTGTGAATTAGCGATTATATATGATCCACTAGGCCTCTCTTCCCTCCACTGGCACGTGTGTAGCCCTCACTATCCGTGCACCCAGCTTAGGCATCCTTCCCCTAATGTATGCAATAATTCGAGATATATCCAGAAGCCTGGTGAGACTTGAGACATGGCGGCCATCTTGGGTGTGGCTGTATAAAGACCGCGCCGGTCCAGTTGTGACTTGCTTGGCTTTGGCGCTCCTGCGCAAGAGCTTCTACTGTGAAAGCTCAGCTCCTGCCTGATTTCAGAAGGAGACTCAGGCTTGGTGTCTTCTCTTTCCCACCTTCCTGGCGATGCTTGATGCTTCTCAGTCTCCTGACGATTTGACCTGTAGAGAAAGATAAAAAAGAAAGAAGATTTTGGAAAAGCTCTGATAAGGAAAAAACATTGCGTGCAACGCTCTACATCCGCTGATCTCTGGCTCGAGTAAAGGTGAATGAAAGCAATTAGGAACTAAAGTAAACACTTTTTACAAAAGGACCTCATTGCAAGGGTTTGTGACTATGGTCTGAAGTCTGAACAAAGGCAGTATTTGGTTATGCAGACTTTCTTCATTATTTTGAAGTCCAGCAAGGAAAGAAGAGACTCACGAATTGTTAAGAGCATAAAAAGTGATCTCATCTTATGTTAAGACAGCAAGAACCAAAGGTATCGCTTATTTACAACAGGGGAAGGTGCATAAATAGAGTCCACATCCCAAATCCCAAACCGCTTTTCCCTTCCAGGTGCAGGAAGCCCTAACACTGATCATAGTTCCTCACCTTGAGGAGTGAGATCTCCTCAGAGAGAAAAAGAAACATCTACATTGAAAGACAGAAAGAGTGATACCTATCCCAAAGGTAGAGGTAAGTAACTCCAGAGAGAAAACTCATGTGTTGATGCATATACGACTCGAATAGTAGGGGAGAGTACTGACCTGTTTTAGTTGATCTCGCATTGTCTTTTCCTCCAGAAACTCTCACTCAACCAATTGCTTACTCATCATAATGGACAGAATGAATCAGGGACCCTTTGCAGTGAGTCTCCAACAAGCCACAACAATATCTGTGCCGTGTCTTCTCTGTCTCTTTCCATCCCAACCTCACTTCCCTTTGTTCACTCCCCTCATGTGGTGCTTATACTCCACCAATGATATGAGTCTTCAGAGAGGTTGGAGGCTTACTCTTCATTTCACAGACTCGATGAAACTCAAGGTTAGCTGAAACCATATTCTGACAACCTGCACTTGTAGATTGTGTTTCCAGATGCAGCACCCCTTCAGGTGTCTTTTGAGAAGTATGGAGGACTTCATGGAGCTCAGTGTCCTTGTCACTGGACTCTTTGGGGTGACTACAGATTTGCCTGCAGATAAGGTCAGCAGCATCAGCAGGGCTTCAGCCTTAGTTGTAGCCTTGAGAAGCAGGAAGTATACCGCTTCACGAATCACCACAGCAGTGTCCATACTGGTCTGAGCCAGTGTGGATTCACTCATAGGTGAGGTGGAAGAGACCAGAAGAGACATACATATAATGTCTGTTGGGGGAATCACTAACAAAGACTGCACCAGCTCTGTCCAATCACATAACAGGAACCAAAGAGTTTTGCGTGCAGGCGAAAGAGTAAATGATTTTATAACACATAGCACAGGCTTCAACTGTATCTTTGTGGGTTGGAGTTCAGAACCACACAGCATAGACTATGTTCGCAGAGCTCTCTCTAAAATTAACACAACAATAACTTTTAGGGGATTAGAAGTAGAGGCCCTGGGAACCGTAAGTATTAGCCCTGTCTGCTCCCCTTACCCTAGAAGAGAAAGGAAAATTCCTTCCACCAGGGAGAGAAAGAGGGCAGAAATACCACAATACTTGCTGTAGCTGCTCCTCCTAGCATAACAGAGACTGTACAAGAGCCTTTAATAAGTGGGAGGGGGGTTCACAATCTAGAAGCACAATACTCAAACACACAAATCTATTCAACATTCTCTAATTGAAACAAGACAATAACATTTGTGGGTGGGTGATGGAGCAGAGGTCATGGAAACCCTCATTATATAGTGGCACTGATCCGTTAACCTGAAGAGAAACAGAGAACTAACCTATATGACAGCAAGAAAGAGGGCATAGTATCTCCTAAGAATGTAACTGGGCCTACAAGCACATAGAGGCAATAGCTTTTAACCCGTTCCATGCTTCGGACGGCCCCTGGCCATTCGACGTCACAGTGGACATGTGCGGAGGACAGCCGGGGAGCGTCCGAACCCTGCCCACTCATTAATTCGCAAGCAAACCGGCGGAATTTGCTCCACAGTCAACAGGTTAAGGGGGTTGGGGAAGATGTTGTGCAAGTCACCAGTACATACTGCATCTGCTCTTCAAGAAGAGAAAGTGAATACTTTCTGTGATGGAAAGAGACTCTGGAGCTACCGGCTCAGGCATGACAGTAACTCCTGGGACAGGCAACTAGAATCCTCAGCAAAGTGTTACTGGACCATGAAACCTGTGGCAGTGAGGAAACTCCTAATAACCTTGGTTGGCATATTAGGGGTCTCAGCCCGCTTCAAGACTTCCAGGAGCAGCAGTTGTCCCATGGCGGTCCGCCCAACTTGTTATTGTTATAGGGCGGTCGGCCACCGGTGCGGCGCTAGCCACACCGCCACCGTAGGTTAAAATAATGCCATAAGATTTAAAGAAAAACTCAACTTTTTGCCTGGAAAGTCTTCTATTTCTTTCTCTTTGGAATCTTCTGCTACCAAATGTCGACAAAGTTGGTGAACTGAGCACATTTTGCAAAAGGGGTCAAGTGCTTAGTTAGCCAACCTAGCCCAACTTTGAGGGAGAAGTTAAAAACATTTTTTCTATTGCTAATGTTATCTGTTCCATGCTCATTTGAATTATGTTAGTTCCTTCGATATGAAAGAGTGTTACTCTGCAGCTGGGAGACAGGTTATTTAACACCAACTCTCACAACATCTGCATATAAACTGTACCTGAGAACTGAAAATCTGATCACATTTATCTTCTGGGTAACTTTACACCAAAACTCAGAGGAGGATTTAACAAGCAGCAGGGGGCTTCACGGCTGCTCTTCTTGAGCCCTTGTAAATCCTCCTGTTGCTGTGAGCTTAGGAGAAGATGTGTAGAGAACTGTAAAGAACTCATCTTCAAGAACAATAAGGTTCACTTGCTGTGAGCCTGCCTTGAGGGCATGCTGGGCAGGTTACTCAGATGCTTGTGCAGAGACATAAATACTATCGCTGCCTCTAGGTCTGACTGAGAAGAACAGAGACATTTCTGTTTACACAGGGTGAGTTCAGTTTGTTCACCATCATTTCTGTTCACACTGAGCTCGACTGAGAGAAATGATTAGGAAGCATTTGGTGTGAACTTCTGCTTTCATTTTGAGTTTGACTGAGGTGATCTTTCTCTAATGCATCTGTCACGTAGGTCTCCCTGTGTGTTTCTGGGCCATATGGACCCTCTTATACTCTCCCAATTGAGGCCATGTTGAATTGCCTGAATAAGAAGATTGCATTGACAATTTCAGTGTCTTGACTTCCTCCAGCTCTGGTGAAAAGAAATTGTAGATATAATTCAGCCAATGAGGTACTGTGGGCCGGGTTCTGCTGTTGAACAGGTAGTGAAATATTTGAGTCTTTATTCTTGAATATACACGGAGAACTGACCTGACACCATCCTGCCATGTGTCACTTTTCAAGTGTGAAGACCATATGGACTTGACTGCTTTCACTACGATCAGCTTGGGTAGCACTTAAAACTTCATCTCACCCACCACCCTCGACGAACATGACTAGGAAAGTAAGACTGAACAGAATTGATTGGACTGCATGCTGCTCGTGCTTGCATACACAGTATTTAACTTTGAGTAAGTAAGAGGAAGTTCACACATTATTTTAATGCCTCATATGCAGAGAACGTTTAGACACTAGCACCTGGTGGTGTTATATTCCCAAGTTAGGCCCATGTAGTGGAGCAGCTTATTTCTTACATTGTCCTCACAAATAACATTTTCAGCTTTGACCTTTTGCAAATATTTGCCCACACAACAATGTTGGATTTGTTTCCCTGAAACGAAACTTGTTTACACATCTAGCTACACCCAAAATTATCACAACACCCTGAACACCATGTACAAGGTCTCATTTCGCACTATGTACAAATGTCATTACCATCTGGTTGCCAGAAACCATTCGCTCCCTGGTAGGTTAGGAGGGATTTCACTGTGAGCTCGCTTATCTATAGGCCAACATATGTTGCAGGGGTGTCCAGAATCAGTTTTGGCACCAAACCCCTAGTTTATGTTGTCCAAACAATGAGCAGATCCTACAGATTATTAGGAACTACACCACAGTGGTTCACAAAGTTTAAGAATTCATAATTTTAACTTTATGTATACAAATGTCTAGTCTTCTCCAAAAGGAAACAGCACTGGCTGCACAATTGAATTAGTGGATGATAGTCATGTGTTAGGAATGTCTTATTTTCCATAAATATATCTGCTCCATGAGTAAGACTTGATGACTAGATCATATTAACCCTAAATCTGAAAGCCAAAGACCAAAAAGGAGGGTCTTATGTTTTCTATGAGATGTACAAAAGCATCCAGTTCATGGGGTTTACAATACTAAGCACTACTTGTAATATGGATTGATTTGTACCTCATTGTCCCTTAGGGCCTGTACAACTGGCCTGACAACTGCAAATTGATATATTTCAGAAGTAGTGGTATTGTTCATCTTGATATCTGGAACAGTCTTTGGAAATTTACCATGTTCCTGTGTCTAATTATTTATATTTCAGGAGTGTAGGAAGTTGGCTCTTTCTATAGTGGACCAAAAAGACGTACACCATGTAAAGAGTTCAGGCAAACACCAGAGGAATTACACAGGCACAAATGACATCCCAAATATTCTCTTTGGGCATAGTGTGGGCGAGCAGTTATCATATCAGAGGGTAGTGCTAACCATGTATTGCATACACAAATGAAATAAATGAGACACACATTCAACAAAGAAATCCTACACCAATTTATAAAAAAATACCACTTATTTTTTTATATAAGTTAAGATACCAAGATCATCAGAATCAGGTAAGAACTTTTGGAGATATGTATTTTTACAGTTTTCAGAAATGGACACTGCATTTTCTGGATCAGCAATGTTATTCTAATGGAGGCAAAACATGAATTGCAATCGGGCGCTTTGCAGCAACTTACCAGATTATTCTTCTGGACTTAAGGTGAGACTGGAGCTAGGTCCATGGCCACATTAACAGGTCACCTTGGGAGACTCGAGGGTGTCTGGGCGCAGAAGTGTGTCACGACGTCGGGTGTCCAATTCACTTTCAATGGGATAACAGTCTGCTCAGAAGGAGGTTGCAAGCATGGACTGGGGGCTAGTCTGGGGGAACGCCCAAGAGGGTTCAACCCTTGAGATCCTCGGGCACACAGGGACACCCTTGGTCCACTTCTCCTCGGGCTGTGGAGCTTGGATGCAGTGGTGTCGGATTCCAGTGCAGGAGTCTCCTGTGGCTGGAGGGCGTCTGCAGAAAGAGGCTGCAGCTGGCGACTTTAACTCCATTCTGGGCAAACCCAAGCATGAGCTTAGCGCTTGTACGTCTGGGGACCCCGTTGGTACTGTCACCTCCCTTGGACTTGGGCTCTGGGGTGCTGGTGCTTTATGGTGTCAAGGGCGGCAGTCGCAGACGCACTCTTTGCCTTGGTTTCTGCTGCAGAGGGGCAAACAGGTCAGCTGGGCTACTCTTGATGTTGATATCACTGTCCCTAAAGTCCCTCAATGTGCAGGTCGGGCTTCCTTGGCATTGGTGTCCAGGGCACAACAATCCTTGGCTGCTGCAAGGGGCCCAGTACCCCAGGGATTGGAACTGTGTGGCTGTGGTCAGTCCTGGCATTCCCACACTTGGAGGGAGAACAGATCTGACCTGTGAGAGTACTGTTACCTCTTCCTGGGTGGCTGCGAAGTCAGCAGTCCCCATAGGTGGCAGGTCAGTGAACCGGGTCTTATTTTTTGGTGCCTGTAGCTGCCAGGGAGTAGCACCTCTACTCCAAGGGAGATATTTGGTAATTTGCGAAGAACTGGGACTGGGTTTCTTGATGTCTGCACAGTGGCAGGATGAATCAGTTTCTCCTCCAAGGTCAGGTGCAGAAGACATGTGGGTTGCCATTTCCTGTGTGAAGTGGGCATAACCCTGTCCCAGAGTTCCTAAGTGTGACAACACAAAGATAGCCACTTCCGAAAAGTCGTACCCACATCTGGTTAGGCCACCTTAGGGGTGGTACTAGCCTGGGTGAGGGCACACCTTCCTGACTAGCTAATTGTTCTGCCTGTCCAGGTGATAAGGGATAAAGTGGGTCTGATTCCTCTCCTATGTGGGGAGCCAGATATGCATTTGAAAGACAGCAACTTCTTTGAAACTTTCTGTCCTAGGAAGGCTAATAAGCAGGTCGTCCTGTGGGAAGTGGTGTGATACATATACTGCAACTTGTCCAGAATGTGGCCGAGAGAATCGTTATGGATCCTCCCAAATTTCACTCAGTCTCCGTGGCAATTTGCAAATTATATTGGGTTCCTCTTGAAAAGAGAATTCTGTTTAAGGGCCTGTGCATTGTTCATAAGGCTCTTCATAATTCTGGTCCCGAGGGAATCAAACAACTCTTCCAACAGTACGTCCCCACCAAACAGATATGGTTTGTCAATACAAATTGGCTGGTAGTCCCCAGGTTTAGGAGGGTTAGGTGGGGGAAAGTGCCTTTGCTGCTGTCGCTTCTAAGCTTTGGAACACTCTCCCTCTAATGATCTCTTACTAAGAGATGCATCTTCTCTTTCACAAGTCGTGAAAGACATGGCTTTTCGCACTTTAATATCTGAAAGTCTTATCCCCACTACTTCCAACTGCTGGTCTCTATCCCTAGTCCCTTGACGCCCTTAGGCAAAGTTTGCACTCTACAAGACGAACATTCATTCATTCATTCACACCCTCTTCCCGGACAGGCTTTGTTCCTACCTTCCTGAGAGCAAAAGGTTCTCACCCTAAGAGGTCAGAATCTTGTCTCGGGTGGTAGGCTGGCAGAAACTAGTCAACCAACACACCAGAGGGAGGTAGGTTTTTAAAGTTTCAGAGTGCACCTCTTAGGTGCCCTCTGGGTGCATGTAATAATACATCCGACACTGAAATCAGTGTGTGCTTATTAAAATGCAAGATGTTTGATACCAAACACCATATGTTTCAATGAAGCCATTATGTAGCTGGGGAACTCGTTTTGACCAGTGCCCAGTACATATCTTAAGAGTACTTCCCTGCTCACTGGCACTGTCTAGCAATATAACAAGACATCACAAGGGCATATCTGCTCATGCAGATATGTCCTCACATAAAATATATTGCCCCCTGCCTTAGGGCTCAAAGGCCTGATGTGGGGGAGACTTGCATAAATTGGATGCAGTGACTTTGGCATGGGTGTGTCATGTTGTTTTTTCCCCCATGGTTTGCACCATGCCACGCTCCCTGCACTGGAAGTCTATGTGAAATTTGTATGTGGGTCCGATAACGTGTCATAGGATATGCTACTGCCCTTAGGGACCCTCTTTATCATCCATTCCCTGGGTACATGGTATTCCATTTAAAAGGGAAAATACAGAGGTGCTAAAGTCCTTTGCAATTATAGCACAATGAGACAATACCTTGTGTTAGGGAAGTAGAACTGGCACTGAGGTCTGGTTAGCAGGCCTCAGTGCACTGTCAGAGTCGAATATCAGCATCTAGTAGCTAAAAGGGGGGCAACAAGTGTGGGGGGGTAACTGCAACAAAAGCCCAGTTCCATACAGGCAGGTTGTGGGTTCAGTTAAAGTACATTTGTCTTTATTTAGGTGTCTTTTCTTCTACAGTGTGGGTGGTGGAAGTCCACACTTTTCAATTATTGTGAAAATCCCATGCTTTTTTTCAGGACTGTTGATGGTGTCATATTTGGTTCTATGATTCCCTGTTTCATTTGTCGATTTTTTAGAATCCACCAAAATGTGGTTATTGTATGCAAACAGTTTCTTTAAACCTGTATTTTCTATTTGCATGTATTTCCTCTCTTTCTTTACATTTGTCACTGACGTATTGGTGCTTTTTAGAGTACTGCATTTTTCTCTCTTCGTGGTAGCTGCTGTCACTTCAAGAGCACTAAGAGCTGTATACCTAATGAAATTAAGGCTGAGATTTCAGCAAGTAAGCCTAATTGATAGAATCTTGAGTGGGTATTTTATTGTACATCTGAGCGGGTTTCTACCTCCGTCCTATTCATCATTCTGATTCTTATATTGTTTCCTAGAAAATGATGCTTGTTACTGAATTAGTATGTGGTCACATCAGAGCTGGGCAGGACTTTCATTCCGCCAGGCATTTCCCCCTGTGGGTTGGAGCCCTTGGAGGCCGGTTTTGAAAGCCCATTGCCGCTCCTGGTGCCTCTGTCCATTTCCCCAGATCTCCGAGGTTAATTGCTGCAGGCAAGGGAGGCTTCAAGGGAGGGAGAGAGAGAGAGGGAGTGGGGAGATAGAAAGCTATCAGAGAGGAGATGAGGGGGCAGGGGGGTTGACAGAGAGTGGGTGGAAAGAGAAAGGTAGTGCGAGGAAACTAAAGGAGGGGGGCTGGTTTGAACATTTTTGCCAGGGTTGCTTTCGGTTCCCCAGCCTTGGGTCATAGATAAGCTATTTGCAGCTCCTTATGGCTTCACAATGGTTTTCTTTGTTAAAGTCTTTCAGCTTTTCCGCATAGATATGCCAGGGATGTGCACCATTTACAGTAAATTATTGCACACGGAGAACGGAGACGAATTTTTAAACTCAATTTTTTTAGCAGTTGTTCAAAAACAGGCATGTTTTGCAATGAGACTATCGCCTTGGAAACCATTTACAAAATCTACATCCAAAGCTTTTTTTTATAATGTGTTGCTAAAAACGACTATTTCGAGCTAAAGATAAGTGAAATTTGGATGACAAATGCGTTTATTTTCTGGGTCTGTGCATCCATTTTACAAATGCATTTGATTGCTGATCGGTATTAATGCTATAAGCGTAGATTGTTCTTTCCTGAAAGCAAGTGTGCGAGACATCAAATGTATGGCCAAAACAAGCCATTTTTTCGTGACCTATAAAGCTAATTTTCTTGTGTTCTTTTTCCATCTTCAAGGACCTTGCGCTGCAGTTGTGCAACTATCGAGTTCATTATGCTCAAAAAATGTTTTCTCCTGGGGCATCAGTATAACTAGATGACGTGTTTAAAAATGTTCACAAGAAAATGCAGTTAATTGCATGTGTCATCTTGGACCTGAATCTGATAGCATTTCTGGGAAGAACAGGCGTTTCAATGTGTTATCAGGGAGAGCATCATCTTCTCTGACACTGTTGTCTAATATAAGGTGTAACCAGGGCTTTAAGTGGATGAAAAACTGAGGGATCTTTCAAAGGGGCGTGGCCAATGTAATTAAAAACACGAATGCTAACACTCTGCTTAGCATAGTGTACCGCCCAACTTGTATTTTGCTGTTTTTGGTCATTGCATCCAGATATACGATACAACAAGTAACATTATACCTACAACAAGTCAGGACTATTGGCTTTGTCAATGGTTCTTAGTTGCATAAGATAAATAAACAGCAACTATGGCTTGTATATAGTATTGAAAAAGCTTCTACTTAAAGCCCTGGTGACACCACGACAATGTTGCTGCTCCTGAGTTTCAGAAAGGGAAGGGAAATCCAGAGAGAAAATGACTCTCTTTCAAGGATTCCCCTTTCCCTACAACGCTCACCGCCCACTTAAAGCCCTGGGTGTAACTGCTGACGCGTGGCTTTCAACCACAAATGTATCACAAAAACCAGAAAGAACCAAGACCGAATTTAACATTATACACATCTACAAATAGCAAGCCTTGGCAAAGTCAATAGTTCTTCAATTCAAATTAACAACATATGTAAACACAGGCATTCACAAATTCTTTTAACAAATATGTCATACACTGTTTATCAGATTAAAACCTTCCCTATTGGCTTGGCCAATACTGGGAATAAAGTAACAACAACATTGGCTTCTTTACAGAATGCATATAGGAGATAAAAAACGTAATGTGACAAACAATGTGATGACTGAGGGAATTTTAAAGATGTGAACTAGGGCCATATGTATGAAGCAAATTCGCATTCACAAAGGCCGAAATTCGCAAAATGATATGTATGAAGTAAAATCTGGTGCAAAATAAGGAATCGCAAAATTAGCAATTCCTTATTTTGCAATTGCATTTAAGGAATCACAAATTTTGTGATTCCTTAAATGTAATGTATGAAGCCAAAAAAATATGCAAAATGACCTTAAGGAATCGCAAATTGGTGGTAAGTTGTGATTTCCTTGTAAAATGCACATTTCAACATTTTTCAAAGTGCCATGTGAGGCACATACATGCCCTTAGGGCATGTATGTGCGCCACATGTGCACCCATGCATATTCCAGGGGAGCAACAGGGTGTCCTTTGGACACCCCTGCACCCTTGAAATTATTCTCAATTTGCGATTTTCAAATTGCGAATCGCAAAATTGAGAATACCTTCCCATTCATTCGTATGGGCCTCCCGGCCCATAGAAATGAATGGGAAAGAATTCCTTAATTGTGATTCACAATTTGCTAATCGCAATTAAGGAATACTAAGAATTCGCTAAAAAAAGCAAATTTGTACATACATACCAATTTGCAATTCTGAAATAGCGATTTCCTAAAAATCACTATTTCAGAATTGCAAATTGGTACCTTCATACATATCCGTTACGCATTACAAAATAATTCTTTCCAGGGAGGAATTAAACTCAACTAAATATCCAAAAACATTAAATGAGAGAGTAATACTACTATGAGTGAAGAAAAACCCTACTAAATGTATATTTAAAAAAATTGGTACTAAGAACTCCTACGCCAGCTGCACTGTCAAGTCGAAGGTAACAAGCATTGGCAAATCTAATAGGTCAGTCGTCAGCCGCCATCCTTCTGGTAATTCTTGTTTGATTTTACCATGGTTTTTGCAAAACCTTTTTGTTTAGGAATATGCTGGGCCCTCATCAATGTAAAAAATATATATTTACTACAATCAAAAACAAATTTGGGGTCTACAATACACACATAATAATAGTACTCCTTGGCACTGGAGGAAAGTACCAAAAAGGTTAACCAGTCTGGCGTTGGCTGCAAGCTTTTTGCAATTGGAAAGAGTTTAGGAAAGAGTAGGAAAGAGGGGGAAAGAAAGAGAGAAGGAAAAATAAATAAAGAGAGAGAGAAGAAAAGATGGAAAGAAACAATGAAAGAAGGCAAGAGAATAAGAGAGATAATAAAAAGAAAGTAGGAACGAGAGGAGGAAAGAAAAAATAAATAAGGAAAGAAAGAAAGAAACGTGAAGGAAGAAAAAAGAAAGAAGACAAGAAGGAAAGAAAGAAAGAAAGAAAGAAAGAAAGAAAGAAAGAAAGAAAGAGAATGAAAGAAGTCTCATTAATGAAAGAAGGAAAGAGAAAGGAAGATGGAAGGAAAGAAATTAGGAAAGAAAGAATAAAAAAAGAAAGTAAAAGAGAAAGAAAAAAGTATAAAGAGGATAACTTAATACATAGCAGCAGCCTGGAAAGCAAAACACCCCAGAAGGAATTTACACCAGCATTGGCAGGAGATACGATCTCATAAAGACGAAATGTGCATCAGAAGCATCCTGCTATCACATCAGGCTCTAAACACAAATGCCAAACTAAAGTAATTATAAAGTAAAAACAAAAACACTGACATTGAAAATAACTAACTTGTGTGCGGATGTATTTCTTGTACACTGGCACTGAAAGTAGCTAGCTTG
Source organism: Lissotriton helveticus (assembly GCF_964261635.1). NCBI lineage: Eukaryota > Metazoa > Chordata > Amphibia > Caudata > Salamandridae > Lissotriton > Lissotriton helveticus. The sequence continues at coordinate 400,371,759 of NC_136069.1, read as the reverse complement.
TGTGCGGATGTATTTCTTGTGAGAAAGCAAAATGCAGTCACTCAAAGCGGAATCCACCAGTGGCTTAAGTAAGATGACTCACTACCCCATGCTATGTGCTACCAAAGACCAGACGAAGAGAAGTTGAATATATATATATGTAAGTATATTATATATATTTTAGTAAAATTAAATTGTTTTGGCTAAAGCCAAACCTAAAAATGAAGGTGGATTGTTTGGGCTCCTAAAATATGTCTATTTATCAGCAATTAATAGTTATCATCAGGAAAAAACTATAAGAAGTTAAAATATAACTTATCATTTTTGGAAGATTTGGTAGTTTTCAGAGTAACCTGTATTTAGGTTTCTCCTAGACAGTGCATGCTCTTTCTGTGTATGACTTCAATTTACATTCAGTTGGCTTACAGCCCATCCATAGCGTACCATTTATTAGCTTCAGCATCACTCTCATTTGATTTGATCGCATTTGTAACAACATGTAGATGTCATGTCCTCTTCTTGTGTTTGACCCTCCCCTGGAGCAAGGACCAAGTACTTGTGTCCAGCCTCTGCTCTCGTTTTTGGAGCTACTTTTTTGTGGTCAAGCACTCCATATGAGTGTTTTTGCTTTCTGTGCCTCTCCCATACTCCCGTCCATGTAACTTCTATGGGAATACACCCTTCTATGTTGCTTCCTTTGCCTACCACCTCTGACCGTGTACACTATGCCACTGCACTCTATGCCATTCTTCTCTATGCCACTACACTCTACACCACTGCTCTCTACTCTGCACCACTCTATGTCACTGCACTCCATGCCACTGCACTGTACTCTGCACCACTCTTCTCTATGCCACTCCACTCTTTGCCACTCTATGCTGCACCACTCTACTGTACACCACTGCACTCTATGCCACTTTACTCTACTCTACACTGCTCTATTCTGTGCCATTGCACTCTAACCACTCTAATCTTCACTGCACCACTCTACTCTACGCCATTGCACTCTACGCCGCTGCGCTCTGTGCCTTTCTACTCTACACCCCTCTATGTCACTGCACTCTTCACTACTATACTCTACTCTGCACCACTCTAATCAATGACACTGCAGTCTATGCCACTGCACTTTTTTTTAAACAAACTTTATTCATGTGTTCCAGTTACAGTACAGGTAGAAAAGGCATGCAAATGTAATTTTCAGAGAAATATGACCTTACATAGATATAGTATGGTAATGGTATACAATAAGAAGTATAAGATTTCGCATTAGTGTAATACAACCGTAGTCCCGCTTACACGGGTATGCAGTTAAGTAGGCGTCTCTTTTACAGGTTTTCTCTCTGTCTCGTGTTGCGTAGCAATTACCGTAGTGCCTGAATAAGTAAATAGACAGGAACATACATTTTATAAACTCTCCGGCCCCCACCCCTGCTGACGGGCCAATGTCTCCCCGCATCATTACCAGTGCAGTTAAACAGTGGCCTAGTGCCTAAAATAAGCACACCAATCAAGTAAAAGTCTAACCAAAATGACAACATTTCATATACATGTAAATTAAATACCAAAAATATGTGATCCCTGAGTTCCAATGTTTATAGCGTCAGAATATCAAATGACTTAAATGTTTCATCAGTTGATCCCAACTCAAGGCAATAGGTTCCTTCAGTAGAACTTTTTTTTCTCTTCCTTGCGGAGCGCAGTGCTCTCCGGCAATCCCCATTTCTCGACTTAATCTTTCCAACATAGGGGCCCATTAGGATGTCGGGTGGATTGCCCCCGCCAGGCTGGCGGTTGCCACCGCCAGCCTGGCGGGGGCAATCCGCCCGACATCAACACTCGTTTCCCCCCCCGCCATATTAGTATGCCACTCTACTCTGCATCACTCTACTGTATGCCACTGCACTCTACGCCACTGCACTCTACGCCACTCTATTCTACAGTACTCAATGTGACTGCAATACATGCAATTCTACTGTACTCTGCACCACTCTACTGTATGCCACTGCACTCCATGCCACTCTACTCTACACCACTCTACTCTGTGCCACTGCACTTTATGCCACTTTACTCTGCACTACTGCTCTCTACTCTGCAGTACTCTATGCCACTGCAGTTTACACCAGTGCACTATAGGCCAGTCTGTTCTACTCTCACTGTACGATACAGCAATCCACACCAATGCGCTCTAAGCCACTCTACTCTACTCTGAAACCCTCTACTCTATCCCACTGCACTCTACATCACTGCACTCTACTCTACTCCACTCCACTATACACTATGCCACTCCACCCCAGACTACTCCACTCTACTTTATGCCATTCTACACCATTCCACTCTCTGCTACTCCACTCCACTGTATGCCACTCTACTCTACACTATACCACTCCATTTCACTTTACACAGTGCCATTCTACACCACTTACTCCACTCAACTCTGGACAATGACACTCTATGCCACTCTACTTTACTCCACTGTACTCTATTCCACTTCACTCTAAGCAACTTAATTCTACTCCTGTCACTCTAGCCCACTTCCCAGTATGCAACTCTACTCTACACAACTCCAAGCCACTCTACTCCACTCTGCTCTACACTACTTTACTCTATGCACCTCTACTCCCTTCTAAGACACTCTACTCCACTCCAAGCCATTTCACACCACTCTAGCTCATGCCACTCCACTCCACTCTACTCTGCTCCACTCCACACCACTCCACACCACTCTAGTCTATCTTACTCCACTCTACTCTACTTTATGTCACTCTACTATATGCCACTGCACTCTACCCCACTCTACTCTATGCCACTCGACTCTACAGCAGTCCACTCCACTGTACACTACTCCACTGTACTCTATGCCATGCCACTTTACACCACTCCACAACACTCTATGCCACTTCCCTCTATTCTACTCTACTCCACTCTACACCACTCCACACCATTCTGTGTCAGGCCACTCCATTCTACTGCATACCACTCCACTCTGCTGGACAACATGTCTGAAAGACATTGGGAAAGCCAATAGCTTGTGCATAGGCAAAACCTATTGTCTTTGCCAATGCTTGCTTCTAAACTTGCAAAGATTGGTTCCAAAGGAAAAAAAATAACTAATTACCCTGTTACAGTGCACTTTTTCTAATATACACCATTACAAACATATCTGAAAATGAAGCTGTGTAGTTATTTTCCCATTCATTTCCAAAACAAAATCCGTTTTTTCCAGGAGATTTTTGTGGTAATTACTGCTGGTAAAAAGATTTCTTCAATTATTCTCCAACAATCAATGGGAGTACGGGTATTGGATCCTTCAGGGAGCAGTCGGGTGGCATAGGCCTCCATTTCAGCTGAGTCAGTGGGGTGACGGGTTGGCCTGGACTTGGGTCAGGCCCTCGCAGAGTCTACGTGGGACTGTCCAGTTCAAATATGTCTCTTTACTCCACACATGTTTACAATGTGTGCCTTTACCCCACATTTTTTAATCTGCAAAAGCTTTTACAACAAAGGGCTTTATGACACATACCGTTACAACGCATTATCCATTACAGTGCACTTCTCTATTCTAACTGCACCGGGGCATTGTAATGGGAAATGCGTTGTATTGGTTTGCGGTGTAAATCCCTGCGTTGTAAAAGTTTTTACGGTATAAAAAATGCTGGGTAATAGATTGCGTTGTAACACAGTTGTTGTAAAGAATGTTTACCATCCATTCCTGGTGCTCCCTTGCTTCCACTATCCTGCTGCTCCTTCTCTGGTTGGTGCCTCTCTCAGCAGCTGCTGAGGCCTGCAGGCGTCCCATGTGGCATGGCCCAGATCCATGTTGTACCTCTGGCAGGGGCTGGTTCATCAGAGGACTTCATACCCAGAACTTCCGGGAACCATGGCTGCTGCGCCTTGCCAAATGTGCCCAAGGGCCTCTCAAGTCTTCTGGTAAGTAGGTGGCAGGGCCCGGGATACCTCAAACCTTCCTACACCCTAGACAGTAGCTCAAGCAGGCTACCCTGTTGCTGAAATCCTGCAGGTGAGGACAACAGTGGGATTAGTACTCCCTGGAAGGGGTGAAGCGGGTGGGCCAGCGTATATGTGGTTCCCACTACTCATGTATTTCCACCTGACGGCCACAGGGGGACTGCCTATTGTTCTTACCTCGGAGTCCCCAGTGGCCTAGAAGGAGACCATTTGTCCCTTCGGCCCCATGGTCGCCTTGAGGCTGTGGACACTCTGGGTACCCCCTGGGGCCATTCAAATGCCAGGGTGGACTGCTAGAAGCCCACTTTGGTTGGATTACTTGGGCCATTGAATTATGCTTGCTGACCCTCCTGGACATTATTGCTGGTGCTACCCATGTACCACTTGACAATACTACGTATGTCCCCCTCTACTGAAGGCACAGTTCTCTTGGTGCACCTAGACTTTGTCTGCGCATCCCCTCTAGGAGACTGTGCAAGGGGTGGGTACTCCTGCTGCGTAGAGGGTCAAACTTGGTCTGGTGCAGTTTGTGGCGGCATGCCCCTCAATTCCTGCTATTACATATGTTGTACTACCACCAAAACTGTAGAGAATAATCTACACTTGTTGTTCTCCTTGGGGATCATGACTGCTTGTGCCATCTCTCGCACAGGACTGTGGTGAGGCTTGGGTGGGTCAGTTACAGTGCCTAGTGCCTTGTTAAGGGGCTGTTGCACCCGGATCCACACCACCTGCCAGGCCAAAGACAAACCTCCATCCTAGCCAAGTAGACCACTATGGATAAACACACTCAACATAGGAGGCCCACTGTGCTTCCGGGTGAAAGCGGTCAGGGCATATTGGTCTTAGACAACACCGTTCTCTTGGCGGCCATCACACAATTCTGATACATGCTCAATGCCAAGATAAGTGCGGTGGGTACAAAGGCTACTCTCCTTCACCAGGGCCTGTGGAATGCCATTGAGAGGATCACTGAAGAGGAGAATAGGGTCTCTGGGGTTAAAGACTCTGTTAATTCCTTGCAGCAGACAGTGACAAAGCTCACAGCAGTGGCTAAGGAACTAGAGGCTAGGGTCAAGGATTCTGAAAGTAGAGCCTGCCCCAACAACCTATAGTTTGTTGACTTCCCAGAGAGATGTGAGGTCTTCTCGATGGAATGCTTCCTAGATGATTGTCTCTGTAATTTAATGCCCCCGGAGACACTGTCATCTTACTTAGTGGATGAGTGGGCCCATAGAGTCTTGGAGTGGTGTCCCACCCACCCCTCCACCGGGGCGGGGCCTAGGCCGGTGATTGCAAAGTTCCTCAATTATATAGATAGAGATGCTATTTTCAAGTTCGCCCATCCTATTATGATCATTCTGAAATGTGCCAGAATTTTCCAGTAGCAGCGGCAGTCGCCTCAGATGGCCAAGCAGCATCTCAGGTGTTTCAGGGAACTTAACCTTCATTAAATGCTGCTTTACAGGGCAAAGCTCAAGGTCCTGTATCAATCGCAGACATTATTCTTCGAAACTCCAGACGTGGTCTTCATATGGACAGACACGAGGGTGTGAGTGAGGCCTCACACAGATTCACGGTTGGACTCAGACTCATCCTAGGGATACAGACATGGCTGACCAGCAAATACCCCAGCGAAGCTTTGCAATCAGTCACATTCCTCATAGAGGGGACTTTGGCAGATTGAAGACTCTCTGGCAGTGGAGGGTGGAGCACGGGTCCTTGAGGCACTGCCCACGGTGCCTTCAAAGTAACATTGTGACATTTTCAATCCTAGAGGTACTTTCTCTAAGTTCTAATGTAACTATGCTCTGTGGGTGGCTGTGAACCTTGGAGTGGTCGCTTGCATCCCCCACTGTTCTTTCCATTTAGCTTAACTTAGCGGGGGCAATGAGGATCCATTGGCGTGCCCTTTTGGTGCCCCGTGCTGGGGTTCTGGGTGGGTCTCTTCAGCGACAGATGCTTCATGTTCACTGAAGTATTGAAGTATGGCAGTAAGATAGGGGATGAAGGGATTGTTTGAGGTTTTTTGGTTGTAATCCACAGACCCAACACATGCGCCTCCCTAGGTCCATATACAGAGGCCCAAATTCACTTAAATTAGTTGCTGATGTATGAAACTGACTCCACCAGCTCCATAGGACATATATGCATCATTACGTGGAACGTGTGGGGGTCCTTGACAAGATTAACTGGGGGGTGGTGTTGAAGCAGGGCAAGAGAATGTGGTCTGACATCCTCCTCTTAGAAGAGACACATATTTTAGACTCCAAAGTTTCTTGCCTGGCCAGTTATGGCTATACCCAAATATGTTTAACTACGGATTCACAAGGAAATCACAGGGTTCAGGTATTCTGCTCCATTGCAGAGTCCCCTTCCAGCCCACCAAAACCTAGATAGACAGGTATAGTAGATATGCACTGGTGACAGGCACCCTATATGGAGAATCTCTTACTCTTGGCAGTGTGTATACCACTCCACTGGGATGGACATTTGTGGCTCTGGTGATATGTCTATGGAGGATCTGTCCAGCTGCCTTTCAGTGATCAGAGGGGAATGGAATGACATGTGGCATCATGAGGTGGGCTGGTAGGATATCTGGGGGGAGGGGTTGCGGAGGCGGGAGGGTCTAATTTGGGTTCAATTGCATCCGTACAGGACAGATGCCTGGAGGGAGTACCATCCAGATGGCACTGGGAATATATACTATTCAGCGGTCCACAGCTTCTCTTCTAGACAGGAGTACTTTCTAGTCCCCAGTGGCTTCCTCCATACGGTGTCCTATGAGGACATATTAGCCTGAAGTTGCCTGATCACTCCACAATGGTCCTCTGGCTCCACAGGTGATGGAGAGACCAGACTTTCGCTTGCATCTTTCACCCTCAATACCACTATGGTGGCTTCTGTGACAATATTGTGCCAGGCCTTCAAGCTGGTGCTCGAGGTGTATACATTTGCTACTGCACTGGAGAGCGTGGACGTAGGTAGAGCCTGGGACCTAGTAGACCTTGAGGCGCAGATGTAGACTCTGGAGGAGCGCAGCCGCCAGGTAGATGGTGGAAGTGTGTGGCGCCTGCCTGGCTTGGCAGCAGTACCAAAAGTTACTCCTAGACAATGCCACCCAAGAGTGGTAGGCTGCACAGAGCTATATATACCAGTAGGATGACAAATTGAGTAGGATGTTATATTGGCTATGCCAGACTACTCACAGTATCTTTCCGGTGCCAGTGATCAAGTATGTCCAGGGAGGGTTATTGTCAGGTCCACAGGAGGTGGCCTGGAGTTTTGCTGTCCACTTTAGAGACGTGTATGCTTGAAGAGAGGTGGATATAGATCAAATTGTCAAATTTGTGTAAGCCCTGCCTCCGCGGTCCCTGACCGATATTGCATGGGCCTAACTTGATGATGTGCTTACTGAGGGGGAACTCTCCTTGGCATTAGCAGAGCTGCGGATGGGGAGGGCCCCAGGTCCAAATGGGTATGATCAACTCCTCCATGTGCCTCCACTGTAAGGGTGATGATGGTATCTTTCTCCACACAGTGTGGAGCTATATGGCATTGACTTGTTTCTGGTGGGGGGGTAACAGCTTGTCTCGGGGAGGTGCTCGCCTGGTTTACTCCTCTTGATCCTAAGCTGATCTTTCTTCACAGTATAGAATGCAGAACTATGGCGCCACTGCACTGGGGACTGAAGTGTGTGTGTAATGTGGAATGCAATCAAGGGCGCATATAGTGGCATGTGGTACTTGGGTGGGCCGCTCAGAACCGACTGTGAAGGTTTTTTTGTTTTGCTATTGTTTGGGGGGTGGAGGGGTCTTACAGTCTCCTGCTTATGTTTGTGGACCATGTGGCCTTGATGTATTGCTAAACTCTAAAAGAATTTGTCATGAATTTTGTTTTTTTAAATAAAATGTATATAGCCTTCAACTCCTGCATGTGTATCTAGGCACTTAATTATTTAAGTATTTGCACAAATATTGAGAAGGCTGAGAGAAAAAAACATTTGAAGTTGGAAAAACAAAAACTAATTATAATGGAAATTGCATGGCAGCCAACCATGCACTGAAAGCTATCCTTAAATTAAAATGCGTCTAGAAGGTGATTCTATATTCGTTTTATGTAGATTAGATAGATGTACATATTGTGAAAGGGAAAGTCCTTGGGAGGGATGCTGCTTAATAGTTTCCTTTTCTTTGAATTTGTGAACAGGTAATACAAGCTAGGTATTCAGTTTTGTAGAGCTTCAAAGAGTGTATTGCAAAAGTTGCTCACTATATTGATGTTTTGTTTGTTTATTTTAGTCAATCATGCATATCATCATATATTTTATGTGATTTGCTTTCCTCAAAAATAAATGATGATTCTTTAGCTCATGTCAGGCATGGAAGCTGTGCAGCACAAGGCAGTTTTGGCATTACAGTCAGCAGAGCAGCAGGATATATATATATATATGTGTTTAAATGCCTGACCAGTGCCTAATATATCAGTAGAGTTGAAGTGTATTAAGGTGTGCTGGCTGTGATCAAAGATTGTTGCTGTGAACTAAATCCCCTAAATAAATGTCCTTTTCCCCTAATGCAGTTTTTCTCCAAGACACTGAAAGATGACGGCCCTACACATGGGTGGTGGAGATCAAACCACTACTTTAGAAAATGGTGATCATTCAGAACCATCCGATCATGAGTACATGCTGTAACAAGGAGCACCCAGGCATGCTTCCCACCATCCAATGCATCCATCATCTGGAGATTGCTGACATCAAAGCAGGCTTTACTAGTTCATGAAGTAGGAAAGGGAGAGGTGATTGAGAATAAATCAGCACTCACCAGCATGTAGCTGTGCAAGATACCAGACCAGTGGCATGACGCAACTTGAGGGGGTCCCCATGCAAGGTACTTGGAGTGGACCCTCAGGTTCCGGACCCAGTCAGAAGCTCTCAGGTCAGGGACCTGCTGCCCGTGCACAGTGTCGGAGGGGGCCCCTGCTGCAGAGTCTGTTGTTACACCACTGACCAGGGCCTATATTACATGCAGGGCACACTGTCCTTGTTTGCGCCACCCTTAAGCAGGAGTATCTAGAGGCAGTTCATTCAGTGAATTACCAAGTGGCTGCTTCAAAGCCACTCCATCTTTCTTTGTGCAGGTAGCAACTCTCCTGCACTTTAAAGATGGTTAGATATCTCCCTTCAGGCAGGTGTAGAAAATGACTGCAGCCAACCGCAGGGGGTGTCTTGGGTGTCCATTGGGCCTCCTTTGTCCCCTCCAGAGAGCTGACCTCAGGGAGTGCACTGACAGTGCTCCACCTTTTTGTGGTGTTCTGTCAGTGTGCCTCCTAAGGACATGTTTGCCTCTGCACCCGTATCAGTATTCTGGCAAAGAGGCATAGTGGTTATCTCATTTGCATCTGAACATGCCCCCATGCAAATTAATGAACACCAACTAAAGATAGAGGTGGCACAACATGTGCATCAGTGCTATCAGTATTTCAGAAAGTAGCATAGGTGTTTGCTGCCCCTTCTGTATTAACATAGAGCTCCGGGACCAAAGAATTCTGACCCCAGTCCAAAGCACTATGTCTAATATAGCCCCAGAGATCCCAGGAATCAAGCCCTTGGTGTTCTCTCACTATTGGGTAAAATCAAATGATTGTTAGGTTGCAGTCATGTTTTCTTATCACATACTCACTACCAGTGTTTAGTTTAATTTAAGTTCTCCATTCTGTAAAAAAAAAATAGGAACAGGGAAATATGTTCAAAATATTATGGTCCAAGGGCAAACAGTTTCTCACAATAGAGGCTGGATTTAATAAAAAAAAAATCTTCTGGTTCCATAGTTTCCATCTTACACAAATGGAGTTTGTGCGGCTCTGATGGGGAGACTCAAGGAAAACTCTCACTAAATAAGAAATGCTAATGTTCTGTAGAACCTGCCCAGACCTTAAACACAGAGTTGACAGAGTCATTCGTCAAATTTGTACAGCTAGGATGAAATGTAAAGTATCCCAGATCCATAGCTAAATTGTTCCCACAGTTCAATATCTAGCGGTGGAGATTGGGGGGCTTATTTATGAGCCCTTGTGTCACTTTTGCGCTGCCGGTGTGTCACTTTTTGTGACGCACTTGCGGCGTAAAAAATGTGCAGTGTTTCGTCATAGTTACAAAGTGACGCATCTAGGTAGATGCATCACCTTGTAAACCCCTGCGCCACATTTTATCTGCACCAGGTATAATGTATGCAGGGTGGGCGTTCCGACGCAAGTAAGCCTCATTGAAGGGACGCAGATGCGTCAATATCTTACGCCTGCCTCACAGCAGGCGCAAGACTGATGCAGGCACATTTGAAATGGGACTTGCCCATCTGAAATGACCCATTGCTTGAGTTGAGACACGTTTGTGACACACTCCAGCAATGCGTCATTTTTGCACATACAGATACGTCAGAAATACTGACGTATCTGTAACTCCGTGCCACATGATGCATCATACTGTAAATATGACGCAATTAGCATGTCGCAAGGAGGTTGCAATGAAAAGTGACGCATCGCTGTTTTCACGCAGCGATGATTCACTTTTCATAACTGAGGCCCATGGTGTTTGCATCTGCCCACACCAGTTACCTGTTCATCTTCTTCAGAGGTCTTTGTTAATGATTTTTACAACACTAACACTACCTTAACTGATCCAGTTTCTAAGTGCTTCTAATGTTTCAAAGGAAGAGAGTAAAGGTGAAGAAAAAAAGATTTTGAGGCCTAATTTTCTATTTCATTCTAATTCAATAATCAAATTACTTTCATTGTGCACTTGGCTTGTTAATGGCGAGTGGAGAAGACATACTGCAGGGTGCAGTTGAGAGATAGGAACCAGACATAACATAGCAGAGGATTGTTAAATCTCTGCCTCTTCTAGAGACTAGAGGTTTAATTTAGACCGTAATATCAAATGAAACCCTCAAAATAACGGTATTAACAATATGAGAGAGAGGGTAAGGGACACCCTCAGTCCCCCAAGCTTATTTTGTGAAACAACAAGAGAGTGTCAACAGAATAGGTATAAATTAGTAGCACATGATCAGAGAACCATATGACCCTATACACTACACATTGGAAGTCGTTATAGGTTTTTACAGGAAGCCCTCACTCACCACCCTGGGTGGTGACATGCTTCATCATCGGGCCCACCAGGAGAAGCCGAATGCCTCCCTGGTGTGCTGCAACGCCAGATTACTGCGGAGCTGGTTTTGTGACAGTTGTGTGAAAAAATGTGATAATTAAAATTGTCAAAGAACTGTACCAGAAAGAAAAATTTTATTCTGTGGTCAGTCTGACAAGGTTAAAATTATGTGTCGGGAAATCTACCAAGTAATGTATTGGTTATTTCCACTATAGACGTGGGGTCGACATTTTTCTGCCCTTATGTGTACAATTTACCGGGCTTTCTTCAGGACCAATGGGATGTGTACCTCGGCGGTGTGGGCGCGCTAAGGTCCACCCTACCAGAGGACGTGAAAGTTAAAATAGTAGTGAAAAATAGTGCAAAAAAACCACCAAGTCGTGAAAATTACCTCTAATTTAGAGGGACCTGTGTGGTCTGGTAAAAAGACAAACAAACAGAGAAGACAAACAGAAAATTAGAGAAGTCTCTTCATAGATGTTGTCTGTGAGATGACACTCTGAATCACTGTGCTTATGGCTAATCAAGATGGCGTGACCGTTGTGCCATACAAGCTATGTTTACTCCATCACAATGGTGTTTAGTACATGCACCTTTCATATAGGGGTTGATAACAACCCAGATATTTACTGTTGTTCACAGATATGGTCAGAGCATGCAAACTAGCGAGAGAAATTCAGACCGTGGTCGTGGCACTCGTGGGTGACGATCAATTGGCCAGACGGTAGGGCCAGTGGAAGTATGTGAAAACACTGGTAATTGTATCAATAACAACATTTAACTATAAACGAGATATGCTCACTTTTATAAAAAACGATCCACTCCCCATAGGTCTCGGGAGGTGGGTGGGGCGACAATGGCACACCCTGTAAACAGAGATAGGGCGAATTTGTAAACGAATTTAAATTGAACCTGGTACTTAGCTCGATATGTGAAGGAGAAAGTCATCCTTACGCCCGCTACGCCCAGCACCCGTTTGGCACCTAGCGCTCCCTGCAACCGGACCTCGTGGATGGTCTTCGGCCGGCAGGGAAACGCTAGATGAAAGGAGCCATTCGGGGCGTAGGGCGCGGTCTCGGCGGGCGGAGCCAATCAGCGTACAAGGCCAAAAGGAGGCTTGGGCAAGGTTAGCCAATAGCGTTCGCGTTATGAAAAAGAGACTTGCAACGCAAGCGCGGCGGTGTGTTGATTCGAAGTTTGTGAAAGCAGATAACTTTATCAACATTGCGCTCCCTTGTTGGACAATAATTGTTATCCTTTCAAACCACTAATGAGCATGATTTGAGGGAGAGTCATTGAAAGGGTGTTGTAAGGAGAAATGTTTTATACTTCAAAAATCTTTATAGAAAGACTTTAGAAAAAAGACTTACATGGGAAATTTGATAAAAACACATGGGAACTTAATAAAAACTCAGATATTAAGTTGGCTTGTCAACCATAGAACGGTCCTTATTATGGTGATTAATGGTTACAGAAAAAGACCACAATTCAGATAAGTCTAACCAGTATTGATATGCATAGCATATCCACAGGGCTCGTTGTCGAATGAAATGTTATACTCAGTAGGGGAGGCGGAGAGACTAACGCTTTAATACAGAAGACCATGGAATGTGGTTGTTGAGCCCCGTGAGGTGGGTCCCAAGTCTGTACACCCAACGTTGCTCTTTTTCAAAGAGGACACTAGCAGTATTTCTTGTGGTGGTTACTTTTTCAATGACGGTCCAGCGTAGGTCATTTGGTGTATGGTTTTGTTGCAGAAAATGTTCGCTCATTTTGGTGACTGTTTTGCGACACCTGATATTGCTTCGGTGTTCGGATATACGAGTTTTGATTTTGCGAGTCGTCATACCCACATACCTTTGGAGGCAAGGACATGTAATCAAATAGATCACATTGTTCGAATTGGAGTTACTGTGTGTCAGTTGTAACCAGGTTTTGCCAGGTTCCAATGAGAGTTGTTTGGAATGTATCGTCAGGTGACACACACTACAATTAGAACAGGGATGATGTCCTGTGACTGGTGGTAATCCCCAAACCTCTGTGATTGATCTCTCTATAGGTGCACCAGGCATTGTTGGATTTGGCCTTGTATGTACAAGTGAGTCTTTCAAGCTCCTGCCTTTTTTAAAAGAGAATAGAGGTTTCTCCCAATTCCTTTTATTGCTGTTGATAATTCTCCAGTTTTTGTTTACTGATTTTTTTCATTGCATCAGACAGACTACTGTAAGTGGTTACACAAGTCAGAGGTATGCTAGATGGTTCTTTTGTGGTTTCTTCTAGAAGTGCTGCCCTTGGCTGATTCCGTGCTCTCTTATTTCCTTTGTTGAGGATGGTAGTAGGATAACCTCTTGATTTGAGTTTCTCAGTGAGTTCGTTCGCCTGGATTTTGTAGTCATTGGTATCACTGCAGTTCCGTCGTAGCCTCAGGTACTGGCCATAGGGGAGATTCTCTCTGAGGGGCCTAGGGTGAAAACTGGAGAATTCGAGCAAGTTATTCTTTGCTGTCGGTTTATGATGCGTTCTGGTTTTGAAATTGGTCCCATTTATCATGATGATTAGATCTAGGAATACTACTTCCTGTTTGTGGAAGCAGTGAGTGAATTTCAAATAAGGGTCTAGAGTGTTCACCCACATGAAGAATTGATCAAGGGACTGAGCATCACCCTTCCAGATCAGGAAAATGTCGTCAATGTACCTCCTCCATAGTCCTATGGAGGAGGAGAACGGGTTGGTGCTTGGCATGATAAACTTACACTCGAAATCATGGACATAGAGTCCGGCTACGCTTGGAGCAAAAGTACTGCCCATAGACGTGCCGGTACTCTGTAGGTATAGTTGTCCTTTGAACTCGAAGTAGTTTTCTTTGAGGGCCAAAGTAGCACAATTTAATATAAACTCTTTTGGAGTTGTATACTCCCACAAGATTGAATCTAGGGCTTTTTTCAGGACGACCAGAGTATCATCCTGAGGGATGCTTGTGTACAGGCTCTCAATATCGAGTGTCACCAGTGTAATAGAGTTTTCATCAAAAGTCATAGGTTCCAGGATTTGCAATAGGTTTTTTGTGTCTTTTAAGTATGTGGGAGTGTTCTGTACTAAAGGTTTTAAATAGTAGTCGCAGAACGTTGACAGTGGTTCAAGAAGCTAACCAATGCCTGACACAATGGGTCGTCCAGGAGGAGGGTTCACATTTTTGTGAGTTTTAGGCAGGGTATAAAAGTATGGTATTGTCGTACCTCCTCCTCTCAGATAATCAGCTTCGTGTTTAGAAATCCACTCAAGATCCTCTGCTTCTTTTACTAGCTCGTGTATTTGTGACTTTAGTTCAGGAGTGGGATCAGTGGCTAGTGGGGTGTAATTGATCCTATTGTGCAAGAGATTGGTGCACATACGTTCATAATCAACAGTATTTTGGATGACTATTCCGCCCCCTTTGTCCGCTGGCTTGATAGTTATATTTTTGTCATTTTTCAGTTTCTCAAGAGCCTGGTACTCTGCTGCCGAGAAGTTCTTAAATTGATTGGGTATTGGAAGAGATTCCATGTCATTATATACCGCCTGTTCAAAAGTAGTTATTTCAACTGGGACCGAATGTGGCGGAGGAATAAACGTGGATTTTGGTCTCAAGTTGGTGTCGAATTGAGAGTGAGTCACTGTTGAGTTATCCTTTGATTCAAAGAATGCCTTTAATTTTTGTTTTCTGAAGAACTCAGCTAATTCACAGTGTAGTCTAAATTTGTCTGGTGTAGCTGTAGGCAGAAAACCCAGACCCTTTTCCGGGACTTAGTTTCTATTGCGCTAAGGGTTTTATCCGACAAATTGGTGACTAGGCTCATTGTGCACTCGTTCCTGGTACTGAGGTTTTGCTGCGGGTATGGTTGCCCACTGGGTCCTCCTGTTCCCACGATACCTGGTTGTTGCCTCGTCTCTTTCCTCTCCCTCTCCCGCCTCTCTCTAAAAAAGGAACCTGATGGTGGTTCTGGGGAAAGGTGGTTTGCATATAGGGATTCCAGCCCATCATTGGGGGTGGTGGTGCTTGATGGAAATGGGGTGGGCCTATCATAGGTGGACCATATGATGGCCACAATGGTTGTGGGTTGTAATAATTCGATCTGCCCCTCCCTCTTCCTCGTCCTCTCTGTTTCTTCCCCTGATAGTTGGAGTTGTTACTTCCAGTCGAAGAATTGCTGTCAGAATCTTCCGTTTTGTTGGAATCCCTCCGTGGTGCAACATACTCTGGGTCAGAGTATGGATATACCTTCGTAAATTCGAATTTTTTGAGGTCTTTTTGAAATTTGGACACTTTTGATTGCATCAGAGAGTCTTTGTATTCAGTCATCTCTTTATTTATTTCATCTAGGCGTTTTTTGTACCCTGTTATTGTCGCTTTAAATTGAGTCTCTGTTGTTTGAATCTCTATCAGCAGGGCTTCTGAGAGGCGTAGTGCTGTTTTGATTATTAAGACCAGCCAGTCACGTGTACAGTGCCAGGCTATCATTGCCCAATCTTTGCGAAAAGTCGCATCATTTAGGAATATGCGTGGAGCATTTGTCACCAATAGGCCCTTTGGTGCAGTATTGGTTGACAAGTATTGCTTTAAAATTGTCCCATGTAATATTGTCCGTATTCGATCACGCGTTTGTTCCGTGAGTTTCTCCCATTCAGCAGTATGTGAAATTGCTTGAGATATTGCTGGATCTGCGAAAAGGTTTGGATCAGCAAGTAATGCTTCTATCTCTGCCTCAGTGTATGTGAGTCCTAGGTTCGCCATTGTGGTGATTAAAAATAGTGGTTTTGAGAAAAAACCCTATATTTAGCAACTCTCACAGCTGTGCGCTGCTGAATCAGTATTAACAATATGAGAGAGAGGGTAAGGGAAACCCTCAGTCCCCCAAGCTTATTTTGTGAAACAACAAGAGAGTGTCAACAGAATAGGTATAAATTAGTAGCACATGATCAGAGAACCATATGACCCTATACACTACACATTGGAAGTCGTTATAGGTTTTTACAGGAAGCCCTCACTCACCACCCTGGGTGGTGACATGCTTCATCATCGGGCCCACCAGGAGAAGCCGAATGCTTCCCTGGTGTGCTGCAACGCCAGATTACTGTGGAGCTGGTTTTGTGACAGTTGTGTGAAAAAATGTGATAATTAAAATTGTCAAAGAACTGTACCAGAAAGAAAATTTTTATTCTGTGGTCAGTCTGACAAGGTTAAAATTATGCGTCGGGAAATCTACCAAGTAATGTATTGGTTATTTCCACTATAGACGTGGGGTCGACATTTTTCTGCCCTTATGTGTACAATTTACCGGGCTTTCTTCAGGACCAATGGGATGTGTACCTCGGCGGTGTGGGCGCGCTAAGGTCCACCCTACCAGAGGACGTGAAAGTTAAAATAGTAGTGAAAAATAGTGCAAAAAAACCACCAAGTCGTGAAAATTACCTCTAATTTAGAGGGACCTGTGTGGTCTGGTAAAAAGACAAGCAAACAGAGAAGACAAACAGAAAATTAGAGAAGTCTATTCATAGAAGTTGTCTGTGAGATGACACTCTGAATCACTGTGCTTATGGCTAATCAAGATGGCGTGACCGTTGTGCCATACAAGCTATGTTTACTACATCACAATGGTGTTTAGTACATGCACCTTTCATATAGGGGTTGATAACAACCCAGATATTTACTGTTGTTCACAGATATGGTCAGAGCATGCAAACTAGCGAGAGAAATTCAGACCGTGGTCGTGGCACTCGTGGGTGACGATCAATTGGCCAGACGGTAGGGCCGGTGGAAGTATGTGAAAACACTGGTAATTGTATCAATAACAACATTTAACTATAAACGAGATATGCTCACTTTTATAAAAAACGATCCACTCCCCATAGGTCTCGGGAGGTGGGTGGGGCGACAATGGCACACCCTGTAAACAGAGATAGGGCGAATTTGTAAACGAATTTAAATTGAACCTGGTACTTAGCTCGATATGTGAAAGAGAAAGTCGTCCTTACGCCCGCTACGCCCAGCACCCGTTTGGCACCTAGCGCTCCCTGCAACCGGACCTCGTGGATGGTCTCCGGCCGGCAGGGAAACGCTAGATGAAAGGAGCCATTTGGGGCGTAGGGCGCGGTCTCGGCGGGCGGAGCCAATCAGCGTACAAGGCCAAAAGGAGGCTTGGGCAAGGTTAGCCAATAGCGTTCGCGTTATGAAAAAGAGACTTGCAACGCAAGCGCGGCGGTGTGTTGATTCGAAGTTTGTGAAAGCAGATAACTTTAGCAACATTGCGCTCCCTTGGTGGACAATAATTGTTATCCTTTCAAACCACTAATGAGCATGATTTGAGGGAGAGTCATTGAAAGGGTGTTGTAAGGAGAAATGTTTTATACTTCAAAAATCTTTATAGAAAGACTTTAGAAAAAAGACTTACATGGGAAATTTGATAAAAACACATGGGAACTTAATAAAAACTCAGATATTAAGTTGGCTTGTCAACCATAGAACGGTCCTTATTATGGTGATTAATGGTTACAGAAAAAGACCACAATTCAGATAAGTCTAACCAGTATTGATATGCATAGCATATCCACAGGGCTCGTTGTCGAATGAAATGTTATACTCAGTAGGGGAGGCGGAGAGACTAACGCTTTAATACAGAAGACCATGGAATGTGGTCGTTGAGCCCCGTGAGGTGGGTCCCAAGTCTGTACACCCAACGTTGCTCTTTTTCAAAGAGGACACTAGCAGTATTTCTTGTGGTGGTTACTTTTTCAATGACGGTCCAGCGTAGGTCATTTGGTGTATGGTTTTGTTGCAGAAAATGTTCGCTCATTTTGGTGACTGTTTTGCGACACCTGATATTGCTTCGGTGTTCGCATATACGAGTTTTGATTTTGCGAGTCGTCATACCCACATACCTTTGGAGGCAAGGACATGTAATCTTTGACCACCTTACACTTACATCCCTCCTCTCCTGATGCCCACCTGGCTTACATCAAAGCAACCCTTAGTCAGTCATACCACAGGTTGTAATTGTTGGCCCCAGGGAAAACATTCGTGAGCTCCAATTCTTTAATGCATGCCGCAGGCCACATTGTGCAGCAGTGGCTGGGAAGGCACAAACATGCACACTCGTTCACACAGCAGAATCACACACATCCATATACACACTCACTCACAACAAATTCTCATGCGCACACATACACATACACTCTCCATTCACAGGCACATATGCACACACATTCACAGCACACACACACACAGTACAGATACATTCCTTCATTGGCATATGTATTAAGAACTTACTTGCACAATGGTGAGATCAGGAGATGGGTGGGAGAAGCAGCCACGTCCGTTGTCTCTTGGAGGCTTTGGGTAAGGAGGGGCAGAAGGAAGATCCCATAACCTCTTCTCGTTGGCTGACCTTTTCATGGGTCAGCCAATGAAAGAACTGTCCATATTTCATCACAGACTGGGATGGGGTTAGTGAAAGTTGCTGAACCCATCTCCCTCTGTGATGAACTTCACTGATGGACACTTGGCCGTGGGCACTTGAGGGCCTACACTCAAGTGCCCAGGTCTGATTCTATCAGTGGCGGCCCCCCTTGTCATGAGGGGAAGGCTCACAGAAGACTTTACTTGGTTGAAGAGGTCATGCCCTCTGAGCTGTGAAATATTAAGCTGGGCAAATTGTTGCTCAGGCAGCCTCTCTGGAGCTGTGTCCCCTTATTGATAATGGAAGTTTGGATATGTAGAAGAGCTCCTTCCGCTCCTCCACAGGGATGAAGTTCTGACTCCAACACCAATATTTTATCAAACGGTTAGTGACACTACTCTCAAGACTCTGTAGTCACAGAGGAAGGTTGGAAATGGGACACTTGCTCATATCTTCCAATTATTTCATGGATATTTTTATTTTTCAAATAAGGAGTAACCGAAGCCTGATTTATCTCAGTATCACTCTTGAAATAAATCACTAGTAGATAAACCCTACACACAGAAGTGAAAAGCCCTTACAAAGATGTGTAATCTAATTAAATGGCCAGGGGTTCCTAGGACAAGTAGTAGGATTTGCGACACTTATAATGGAAGTTACCTGAGCCACCATTCTCTAGTGAATTGAGAAGCTACATTTCTGAGCTATCAAAGCTGACACAATTCCTCTCATAGGTTCCTCACTTCTCAAATGGACTTCTCTGGCTATTGCAAAGGCATGCCTCATCGTCTCAGTGTTATCATGAAAATATTTGTGCACAGTTTCGCACTAAGCATTTGACTGGATCTTAAATACCCTCCTCTGTTTTATTTTTTTATTTTATGTGTTATCATTCTTTATTAAAATGGTTTATTTCACACAGCCGTACATGTCCAATTATTCTGAACATGCATTAACATTCTCCAATTACTTTCTTTTTTCAAAATATTTTTTACAGTTTTATATAACAGGAACTTGGCCCTCAGGCATGAGAATGCTTTATATGAGAAATGGATCACATTGCCGAAGCTCACATATTTTTTTTAGGCACAGGGAGATTAAGTGATTTCCCCGGAATCACAGAATGTTGAGGTGATGCCGGTTCTCGAACCAGGTTCCAAAGTTCCAAAGTCAGCTGCTCATGTGGTTAGGCCACATCTCCTATCGTACTCTGTTTGAATATTATGATAACAAGTATCATCGCGCGCTGACATTTGCAGCGGTGACCTAATAATGTAAGGCTCGGTGTGATCTATATGCCTAGCATTAGTTATTGGAGATCGCTAGCCTCTTTCAGAATCATTTTTAAATCATTTTTTTTTTACATATATTTTTATTAATTATAACACAAGAGTAAAAATGTACATATCGGGTATCATTTGGTGGAACACAGTAAAGCGGCGAACAGGCAAATGAGTTGAGAAAATACAGTATAATTATAGGCATCTGAAATATATCAATTCTAGCTTAGAGCTGAGGCAAAACAATACGATACAGATAACCATAAGCAAACCTTATCAGAACCCGCCCACCAGGGATACAGGATATGCAAATTGGACATTCGACACCCGGATATGAGGAACAAAAAGATCAGGAAAATTTGCCACATCTCTTGTGAAGAAGGGAAAAGGGAAATAGAAAGGTCATAGAACAAAATAAAGGAAAAATAAAAAAAAACACTCTCAACCCCCCACCCTGCACCCCTGCGGATGGCTACGACCTAACCCCACTAGCAGCGTGCCTGTCGCTCCCTAAACTACACCCCAGGGAAGGGAAAAAGATGGAGGAGGAGAAGTATTACAAGACGATACGGGCTCCCGGACTCCCCTCCCCCCCCGCCAAAAGCAGACATCCCCTACCGTGGTATTAAGCAAGTTATAACAGACAAATAATCAAACCAATAGGGGAGCCACCGACAGAGAAAAGACCGTCCCGCCCAGCCCCCGGCACCACAGAGGAAGTAAATCCCTTTTCGGTCATAGCGGTCACACCAAACCCAGACAATCAGAATTCCATCTGGCCCTCACTCCCACAGATACAACCCAGCAGAGCCAAAAGAAAGGCCTTGCACCGAATTCAAGTCAAATTCAGCCCTGGCCCTTACGATCCATTGCACAAACCCCATCCAGTAGAACCAATACAGTAGCAAAAGAGTCAAAGCGTTGGTGAAAAAGGAGAGTAATATAGCCTGAAAGAGTCAAAAAGGTTAAGTCTCAAAGTCTATCAGGTACACGAAAGTCAATCCAAAAAAGGTTAGTGGAGGTCTCCAGAAGAGAAGGAAGAAGTGAGTCCTGTGCGGGCGATGACTTTACCGATCTTGCTAGGCGTCCGGGGGCTCCAGTAACATGCCGCTGTAATCGTGCGGGTACATTTGGCAACAGTTTCTGATCATATTCGGGGTTCTCCTCTCGAGGTAGATCAAGCTTTGCGGGGGTCACCGTATGTTGCAGGTCTGACACAAGGCTAGAGTCCGGTCTCAAACAAACAGTCTCGAGGCTTGCAGTCAAATTGTGGAGAACAGCCTCCATTTGCATGCGAAGAGCCCTGATGGCGGCCATTACGGTCCCCAGGGTCGGTCCACACATCGTCCGATCCATCTCCGCGTGAACGATAACAGAGCAGGTCTTCAACCCCGGAGGCCGGCTACTCCGGGGAAACCAACAAGCGCAGAGTGGACGGAAGCGACTGGTGACTCACAGGCTTGGCAACCTTTACACCACTGCCGAGAGCGGGGGCCCCACCCGCGGACCCCGAGGGCTGCTGCAGGGTCCCGGGACCTGGCCCCCCACCCACCGCGGCAACCACGTCTCGTCGCCGTCCGTCCAGTATTCGCGGGGACCAAAGGCCACCACCAGGATAGAGAATATGTTCCGCTCCGGTGAGACCGGACTCTGCCGGGTACCCGCGGCCGATGTTGTTCAACTGAAACCCGGCTGGGTCAGTACTCGAGGCCCCGGCTTACACGCTGGAGTAGGCCCAAAAATAAAAGACGGTGTAACTTCGTCAATAAAGGCGATAAGAACTCCGGGATTGCCCCCTGGACTCAGCAACAATTCAGACACACGGGAGCCTGGCGGGAGGTCAGGATGAAGTTCAGGATAGGTCCGCCAGCGACGGAGGTCGACGGAGCCGGGAGCTTATGCGGCCATCTTGGTTGCTGGCGTAGCTCCTCCCCCTTTAAATCATTTTTAAAATTGATTTGCTGATTTTTTAAACTGTCTTTCTCATTTGCACATTAATCTGACTTTGAAGTGTACTCACTCAACCTTCATCTTTGTTTTGCCGCCTGCACCCCGGTCCACCACGGGACTCTCCCGATTGTTGTGGAGGGTGCAGCTGACACAGGCGGACAGGATTTCTTCAGTGGCAGTTGGGGGCGGAGCACCGCGACTTGGGCTGTGCTTGCAGTCTATATCTGCCAATGTGTTACTTGGCACGCAGCGGGCGTGCCAAATGCAAGCCCGTCTGCACCTGTCCGTGGCCGGTCGGTGCCAGGGGCCATGCACTATGCCCGTTTTCCTCTCTGTTACTCCATATCTGAGCTTAACTCCCTTCAGGGGGAGTGGGCCATCAACCCGGACACCAGGGGTATCTAAGATAAACTAGGGATTTTGTCCCACAAGAACACTCCCTGTAGACCAACCCTCAACCTTTCTGATCATACGCCACCGACAAGACCGAGGGATGCTCTCCCCAAAACCCCTACCCCCCTTATCAGCACAAGCCAGGATCATCTGACCATCTGGTACCTCAATACCCGCTCGCTTGTCAAGCAGCAATTAGAGATTTTTTATCTCCTAGACACCATCAAGCCTGACATACTTCTTTTATCAGAAACCTAGCTAACAGCTGAATCCACTCCAGACATCTAGCTGCTATCCCTGAGAACCACTATGCCCTCCAGGCCAATTGGCTTGAGAGCAAGGTGGGGGGAGGGGTTAAGGCCATAATGTCACAGTCACACAAATTTACTTCTGTAACCACATCAAAAATCCCCTCTGTTGAGATCCTCTTTTTTAAGTTTGAATCTAACTGCTCCTCCTTTACTTGTGCGTTGTTTTACAGGCCCCCCCCGCCGCATGCCTAACTTCCCGCAAATATTTGGCAATGCGATTGTGGAGCTGTCAATAAACCATGCCAGAGTATTGATCATTGGCAATTTCAATTATTGGCCCCATGACCCTCGAGAAAGCCCTTGCTCGGCAGATTTCACTGACTTGCTAACAGGAATGAACTTCACCCAGCACAACAAGGTAGCCACCCACATAAAAGGACATATCCTGGATCAGGCCTGGACATCCAATCTCGAGATCACTGACCTACAAATCACCCCATGCACATGGTCTGATCACCACTTTATTTCCTTTTCTATCCCTAATACCCCCGCCATCAAAGCCTCTCCTCTATATTCTTCTATGGCCAGGAACTGGAACCAGGTAGATGCCCCGTACCTCTCTGCCCACGGGCCTCCCGGTTTCACCATACACCCAGGCAGAAAACATCAATGCCGGGCTGGCCTTGGCGAGAGACAGCCTGGCTCCCCTTAGAAAGCTCAAAAACAAGAGGCCCCATGATGCCCAGCGTTGGTTCACCAACAATCTCAAGAAAAAGAAACTTGCCTTGCGCAAAACTGAGCGCAAGTGGAGACAGGTTTAATGCCCTACAAAAAAATCATCTTTACATCGCCCCTTAAAGACTATAAATGTGCAATCCTTAGAGCCAAATCAGATTATTTTTCTCTGAAAATCCTGAAATCCACCAACAAAGCTAAAGATATCTTCTCTATTATGGATGAACTCATTAAAACTGACTGCGTCACTGTTAAACCACCCCCTCACAATACCTCAGTGACTCTCTTAACGCTTACTTTATTGACAAAATCACTAGCATCAAAAGTAGCATCCCCAAGGCTACCCCACCCCCGATCCCGGCTGTTCTTACCACAATCCTCTCCATCTTGACCTTATTCCATCGATCACTCTGGAGGTCTTTTTACACCTTCCTGAACCTGCCCTATCGCTCCTCAATAACTCCCTCACCACGGGCATTGTCCCTAACCTCTTCAAGACTGTGGAAGTTGCACCTAACCTAAAAAAGTAGGCTCTGACCCCCTTGTACTTAGCAACTTCCGCCCAATATCGCTGCTACCTTTCCTGGGTAAAATTATGGAGGCCCATGTAGCAAACTGCCTGAGCAAATTTGTGGAACACTCCCACTATTTAGACTCATATCAAGCGGACTTCAGGCCTGAACATTCTACTGAGTCCATTGTTCTGGCTGTTCACGATGAAAGGGGGCTGACCAGAACATCGCGCAGGCACTAGTGCTCCTGGATTTGTCGGCGTCTTTCGACACCATCGTCCATAATTTATTGGTTGATCGGGTCGAGAGAACCGGCATCCGGGGCCTCCCGCTAAGATGGGTCATCTCCTTCCTCAACGATCGCTACCAAGCAGTTCGTCTTTCCAATTTTTCCTCTGAGAAAAAAAGACTGACCAGCGGGTTCCCCCAGGGCTCTTCTCTCTTCCCTCTTCTTTTTAATCTGTATATTTTTCCCCTGATTTTAGATCTTCGGAAGAGAGAAGTAGTCACTTTTAATTATGCTGATGACCTCCAGCTTGTCTTCACCATGAACTCATCACCCTCCTCCATGGAGAACTTTCAATCGACCATGAACTTCATCAGCAACTGGATGAACTTAAACCAGTTAAAGCTTAATCCTGATGGAGCTGGTCCTCACTGGGACCTCAGCCAACCCGTGGAACTCTAACTTTTGGCCCCATTCTTTGGGATGTCCACCCTCCCCAGTCAGCACGGTCAAAAGCTTAGGTATCACAATTAGTAGTGACCTCACCATGAAGGCCCAGATTAATTCGGTGGTTTCCGCTTGCTTCTTCCACTTGCGAAGAATTCAGAAAATCAGCAGATTCCTATCCTTTGAGGCTCTTATCCAAGTTACCCTGGCCTTAGTAATGTTATGTATCGATTACACCAACTCAATGTAAGCCCGAATCCCTGCATACCAATCATGCCGGTTACAAATGGTACAGAATTAAGCCGCTAGGCTTGTTTACGGCCAGCCAAAATCCCACCACACAAAGCCTCTGCTTAAGAGTCTGCAATGGCTCCCAGTGACCCAGCGCTGTCTCTTCAAACTTGGCTGCCTGATCCACAGAGCCTTGTCATCCCATGGACCTGTTTTTATTGCCGCCAGAATACAGCGATATGCCCCTTCTCGTGAGCTATGTTCTTCTAGTTTGAATCTCTTGACCACCTGCTCATTTGTGACCTTGGCGCCTCACTTCTGGAATACCCTCCACCATGCACTGCGCCAAGTTCCCTCCTATCCTCAGTTTAGGAAATCCCTTAAGACGTGGCTCTTTTCCCAGGCCCACAATTAATTAACTCTCACTGCATTTGTCTAAGCATCTCCGTTTAAGCACCAAGAAACCGCTAGTGAACATGCGCTCAACAAACAATTTTATCATATAATTTTATCATATCAATGATAACAATCACACCAGATTTTTGCCTTATTTGTCTTCTTTGAACCAATTTTTATTGGCCATAGGGCTTTGAGTACTTTATTCCTCCTAACCAGTGGTAAAGTACTTGTGCTGTCATCGCCAAACGTGTTAAAATTGGTATAAACCTGGTTGGCAAATGTAATATACTTGTAAGTCCCTATTATAAGGTTCTACGTGAAACCAGGACAAGTAAATGCAATGCTACTAGTGGGCTGCAGTACTCATTGTGGCGCACAATAATGCAGCACTATAAAATACATTTCCAGTCCTGCCCCTGCAGCCTTTGTATACAGTTTTAAACTGCCACCTTGACCTGGCAAATGAAAACTCTTTAAACACCAGAAAACCTAGGGGTCTAATGAGGAGGATATATCCAAACCTCTAATCCAAAAGTTGAATGGATATCTCAAACATTAGGAGTGGAATAAATAATAAACTGTCTAGAAGGAAGTGTTCGTGGTTGTGAAAATGGACTCGCTCAATTCATAGGATCCCCATCAAACTATTGTGTAATCAATTATATCATCTGGTCATCCTACTGTGGTAAAAAGTCTCTAGATCATTGAGACCCATATATACCCAGTTTAGAGAGCGAGATCACTGCTCACAAGCACTGGGTGACCAGTGAAAAACCATGATGGGTAGAAGTGCAGTGCAAAAAGAATGTGGTGAATGTAAAATAGGATAGAGGGCAGAACAGTGCCTTTATTATGAGTATGCCCTCTTCCTAACTAAAAACAAAACGAACAGTGCAAATATGCAGTATGGAAACAAATTACTGCATTGGTGGTCAACATGTTTCAACCTGAAAGGGAAGGACCCAAGGCTTTCATCAGGACCTCTGTTCTTTAATGATGCTACTGCTTAGTGAAAAATGAAAATTTGAAAAAGTGACATTTAGAAAAGGATACAACGTGTTAGTTGCAACTCCTCCATGTAGATAGATCCATTGTGTGATCTATAAAGACACAAATGCCACCCAAAATTCAGAAAACATATATTACAGTATATTTCAACACTCCATGTTTCTTCGAAACAAATGGTAATTAAACCACTCACCCAGCTCTACCGGGGAGAAAATGGTGAGGCGGCATTGGAAGATTCTTAACTGCACGAACGATAAAATAGAACAACCTTTGTTTGCTTTTAAGCGCTCAAAGAACCTAAAGGACTGCTTGGTGCATACTCGCCCGAGAGAAGTTCCCAAAGAGACCAATGAGACTCTGTGGGACTTACCACAAATACAGGGACATCACCCTTGCGGTGGATGCTCGATGTGCACTTTAACTCAGAAAACTACTCAAATTGACATAGGGACAAACCACCCCTGGCTACTTAAACATTTCTCGAACTGTAATAGTTCACATGTCATATATATTATGACTTGTCCATGCAATAAACGATATGTCGGGATGACAACCCGGAAGGTTCGTACCCGCATGTTAAAACATAAGAGCTCTTTTAAATGTAAAAAAAGTATGTCCAAATTAACTAAGCACTTTTTGGAACATAATCATAAAGAGAATGAGTTCAGCTGGACTGTTCTGGAGAAACCATACATTCCGAATTGGGTCGGGGATCCGACTAAATTCCTTTTCCAGAAGGAGCAGAAATGGATCTATCGATTGCAGCTGGACAGCCAAGGGTTGAATGACGAAATACCCTGGACTACCTTGTGATGAGATTCGAGATCTGTCGCCCTATTGGGCGGAATTATGAATAGAGTAGTCCCTTCCTCTCTGCAAATAGTCTAGTCTTTAATATGTAAACATTCTGGTTTAGCTCTTTGCTTGTGTAACTGCATGGAGTCTTGAGAGTGGAACCAAATAACTGCCTCTATTGAACAGTGGTGTTTTTGAGATTAGTGAACGACCACACGTACTTGGGAGCAATTTGGTGTTCACACATTGTCATAATTTCATTCATAAGCCACTGTGCGTATTTAATTTTGGATATTTACTTTTAGACTACACTCGCTGTGAGATTTGAGCGAAATAGTCACTTGGTTCTATAGAGCTTTTGCAAGTATAACTTAAAACTAAAAAACTACAATTCAGACGCGATTAACGTCATTCTGTAGTTTCCCGAGGGAAATCACGCGAGATAGACACTTCCGCGCATGCGCGGGTCGGCATGCCACGTCATAGCGGACGATCCCCCTGTTTGGAAAGAGTTTCCGATAAGGTGAGCCTAACATGAGAACAGTAATGTGTTGGTTCACGTATTTCATGCCTAACGATGGTGTATCAATTACCGAATACCAAGTCCCTTTGTGAGATACAACTACTTTAAGCGCAATACCTCAGACGTTAGTCTGGGCGTGGTTTGAAGTAAAGCTTAAATATCCCGCACTCTCTCCGAACGTTGCCTCCCCCTTTCTCAGGTATTCACCTGGGGCAACGACGGAGAGGTGAGTGTGAGCATGCATGGAATGGATGCTTAAGATGCAATAGAGTCCACAGTTTGGTTTCTTTTGCTGATTGTATTGAAGTTACCCAGTGATAACTTACTGGTGCGACCTTGGTTAGCAAACACAGACCTTTTGGGCACTTTTAAATATAGATATTTTGGATACATTGAGGTAGAGATTGGTTTTATAGGGTGAATCAAGCGGTATCAAGAGCTGTGTTCGTTTTGTTAGAAGTTTAATGGAGATAAGGGAACATACATTTATTGAAATGGAATGTGAGGATTATTGACTAGCTGTTCAAAACTCAGCGTTCTATTGTATGCTTTCCTTATTTTCTTTAGAGCGTGGCTTCATTTTTTCCTGAGTTTGAGTCCAGGCGAGGTGAGGTCTTCTCCCCGGTAGAGCTGGGTGAGTGGTTTAATTACCATTTGTTTCGAAGAAACATGGAGTGTTGAAATATACTGTAATATATGTTTTCTGAATTTTGGGTGGCGTTTGCGTCTTTATAGATCACGCAATGGATCTATCTACATGGAGGAGTTGCAACTAACACGTTGTATCCTTTTCTAAATGTCACTTTTTCAAATTTTCATTTTTCACTAAGCAGTAGCATCATTAAAGAACAGAGGTTCTGATGAAAGCCTTGGGTCCTTCCCTTTCAGGTTGAAACATGTTGACCACCAATGCAGTAATTTGTTTCCATACTGCATTTTTGCACTGTTCGTTTTGTTTTTAGTTAGGAAGAGGGCATACTCATAATAAAGGCACTGTTCTGCCCTCTATCCTATTTTACATTCACCACATTCTTTTTGCACTGCACTTCTACCCATCTTGCTTGTGAGCTGTGATCTCGCTCTCTAAACTGGGTATATATGGGTCTCAATGATCTAGAGACTTTTTACCACAGTAGGATGACCAGATGATATAATTGATCACACAATAGTTTGATGGGGATCCTATGAATTGAGCGAGTCCTTTTTCACAACCACGAACACTTCCTTCTAGACAGTTTATTATTTATTCCACTCCTAATGTTTAAGATATACATGGAACTTTTGGATTAGAGGTTTGGACATATCCTCCTCATTAGGCCCCTAGGTTTTCTGGTGTTTAAAGTTATTGAATAAGGGGTATAACCTAGGCTAGGTCTTTAAACTCCCCTATGACCCTTGTTTTCACCCTTTTTGTATTATTGCTTGAGCAGCTGTTGGCTGCGGGACGTTAGTGGATTACACTTTTTGGTAGTTCTATATTCAGCACAAAGTACAAGTGCTGTTTCTCCTTCTTATTTTCGGTAACAGCTTGAGCTTCCGTTGGTTCCTTGTAGATTCCATCTTTTCTGATTTGTAGCACATTATGGCTGAACGGAGTGGTTTAGCGTACGGAGATTCTGCCTTTCAATCAATTATGGACAATATGCCTAGTATTTTGGATACACTTCCTACACCTGCGGTAGGCACAGCAGACGATTGGACTAAGGCTTTGACACTCAAGAAGTCACATTCCCGCACTCAGGCACACGGTAGAGTGATGGCAGAATATTTGAGGGCTAGCTGTGCACCACCAGGTTTACTATTCACTAATGCCCCACGTCTCTTTTTATCAGACAAAGAGTTTTTGAATGATTGGTCCTTGATTGCTTGGCGCTGCACAAGAGACTGGCTAATCCTTATCATCAGCACTGCCAAACGCACTTGTGACACTTTAATAATAGAAATTCAGGTTTTGGAAGCGCAAATAAAAACTACTGTGTCCACGACAACAATTTTTAAGAAACAAAAGGAGGAGTCGGATAAAAATAACAAAGACTTCTATGACTATTTAGTACAAACCAAAATCGACAAATTTAAGAAAGATCTTGCGAAATTTAAATTAGATGTCGTGTACCCATTTACCAGCGACTCCTACAAAGCCCATGAATTTAGGAACAATGGGAAGAGATATGGCTCTAATTATTCAGGATCAGGGACAGATTCTGATAGTGATCAGGATACTTCCAACCCCCAGCCTTACCCAAATAGAGTCCGAGGGAGGTCACGTGGTTATCAAAACTACAGAGGACAACAAGCAGGAACAGTACCTCCTTGGTGGCAACCTACTCCATGGGGTCCCCCACCCCCTTTTCCCTACTCTTACCAACAACCTATAGGACCTTTTCCTGGCTACCAAAACTTTAATAATCAGCCTTTTTTAGGTTTTGGTCCCCGGAGGTCGCGGAGCAGAAGAAGAGGCCAATCGGCACAGGTGCATTGGGAGGAACCAACCGGCCCACACACAGGGACACGCAGCCAGACAACGAGGAATGTCCCACAATCCTAGAGGTACCTGAATCTAGCCTAGTGATAAATTTGAGTAAAAGAACATTGACTACTACTGAGGAATTAGTGCTTAACAAGGGTCTAGGTTTTGTCATATCTGATAAAGGAGATGCTTTCAAAATGCAAACGGAACTAGCACACTTCTTTCGTAAACTAAGACTTCATTACTTTTTCAGAGATAGCCCAGGGAGGAGGATGGTAGAAACACAGGCTTGAGACCTAAGTCTACCTTTTTACCTCCCATCCAAACTGTTCCCTCACATGTGGCTACCTTTGAAAGAGCAGTGAAAGATCAAATAGAAACCATCTGGCATATTGACAAAAAAGAAGAGTACTGCAATCTATCTAGGATAGAAAACCAGGCACTACAATCATTGATGAAAGATCCCTCTATAATTATTAAATCTGCTGACAAGGGTGGCGCAACAGTGCTACAGGATATAGAGGTCTATAGAGCAGAATGTCTACGCCAACTAGGTGATAGTACCTCTTACCAACCTCTGACGATTGATCCTACCAAAAGACTGATGAGAGAGATTCAATCATTAACGGAGGAAGCATTGGCAGAGGGCTGGATCTCTCCTTCGGAATCACAATTCTTACAGGCTAAGAACCCTGTAGTACCTTATTTTTACACCTTGTCCAAGGTGCATAAGGTACAGAGACCTCCACCCGGTAGGCCTATTATCTCGGGACAAGGCTCTGTCCTTGAGCCATTGTCGGAGTTCGTTGAACACTTCTTAAGGCCATTAGTGCATACCATGCCTACGTATCTGAAAGATACAAAGGATGTCTTGCGTCTCATCCCAGAGATAGCTTACAACCAAGATACAGACTTACTTGTTTCCCTGGATGTAGAATCTTTATATACATCTATTCCCCAGGACGACACCTTGGATACCATACATTCCATTTTGAATTCTACCACCTTGGATACCATTACACCGGTTCCCTTCATAATGGCACTTGCAAGAATTGCAATGAAGGAAAACTATTTTAGATATGAGGATAGTCTCTATTTGCAAATCTCTGGTACGAGTATGGGCAGTATTTTTGCGCCAAGCTTGGCGAATCTTTATGTCCACTCGTTTGAACAAAGTGAAATACTAACAGCTAGTAATCCTTTTTTGCCATCCATAATCTGTTACAAACACTATATAGACGACATTCTTATGGTATGGCATGGAGACGAGGAGTCGCTCACTCTTTTTCATGAATGGCTTAATAGCCGTAATAGGTTTCTGAAATTCACGATCGAAATGAGCAAAGAAAGAATAACCTTCTTGGACCTTTCCATATTTGTGAGCTCAGATGGACTGCAAAGCGAACTCTTTCGCAAGCCTATGGCTAGAAACTCGCTCTTGCTTTTTGAGAGCCAACATCCCAGGTCCCTGCGTGAAAACCTTCCGTATGGCCAATTTCTTCGAATCCGCAGAAATTGCTCTGCTAAGGAGACCTACATTAAACATTCTGCGAATCTCTTTAGTCAACTACAAGACAGATATTAACCTAAATCATTGATTAAACGATCTTTGAAGAGGGATAGTAATAATAATCGCGACACCCTGTTAGAAGTATCTGAGGAGAAGCCACCCTTGACCAGATTAACTTTTGTAAGCACATTTAATGCAAAATCTAACTTGGTCCAGAAAATTGTGGGGCGGCCTTGGAAGATTCTTAACTGCACGAACGATAAAATAGAACAACCTTTGTTTGCTTTTAAGCGCTCAAAGAACCTAAAGGACTGCTTGGTGCATACTCGCCCGAGAGAAGTTCCCAAAGAGACCAATGAGACTCTGTGGGACTTACCACAAATACAGGGACATCACCCTTGCGGTGGATACTCGATGTGCACTTTAACTCAGAAAACTACTCAAATTGACATAGGGACAAACCACCCCTGGCTACTTAAACATTTCTCGAACTGTAATAGTTCACATGTCATATATATTATGACTTGTCCATGCAATAAACGATATGTCGGGATGACAACCCGGAAGGTTCGTACCCGCATGTTAGAACATAAGAGCTCTTTTAAATGTAAAAAAAGTATGTCCAAATTAACTAAGCACTTTTTGGAACATAATCATAAAGAGAATGAGTTCAGCTGGACTGTTCTGGAGAAACCATACATTCCGAATTGGGTCGGGGATCCGACTAAATTCCTTTTCCAGAAGGAGCAGAAATGGATCTATCGATTGCAGCTGGACAGCCAAGGGTTGAATGACGAAATACCCTGGACTACCTTGTGATGAGATTCGAGATCTGTCGCCCTATTGGGCGGAATTATGAATAGAATAGACCCTTCGTCTCTGTAAATAGTCTAGTCTTTAAAATGTAAACATTCTGGTTTAGCTCTTTGCTTGTGTAACTGCATGGAGTCTTGAGAGTGGAACCAAATAACTGCCTCTATTAAACAGTGGTGTTTTTGAGATTAGTGAACGACCACACGTACTTGGGAGCAATTTGGTGTTCACACATTGTCATAATTTCATTCATAAGCCACTGTGCGTATTTAATTTTGGATATTTACTTTTAGACTACACTCGCTGTAAGATTTGAGCGAAATAGTCACATGGTTCTATAGAGCTTTTGCAAGTATAACTTAAAACTAAAAAACTACAATTCAGACGCGATTGACGTCATTCTGTAGTTTCCCTCGGGAAATCACGCGAGATAGACACTTCCGCGCATGCGCGGGTCGGCATGCCACGTCATAGCGGACGATCCCCCTGTTTGGAAAGAGTTTCCGATAAGGTGAGCCTAATATGAGAACAGTAATGTGTTGGTTCACGTATTTCATGCCTAACGATGGTGTATCAATTACCGAATACCAAGTCCCTTTGTGAGATACAACTACTTTAAGCGCAATACCTCAGACGTTAGTCTGGGCGTGGTTTGAAGTAAAGCTTAAATATCCCGCACTCTCTCCGAACGTTGCCTCCCCCTTTCTCAGTTATTCACCTGGGGCAACGACAGAGAGGTGAGTGTGAGCATGCATGGAATGGATGCTTAAGATGCAATAGAGTCCACAGTTTGGTTTCTTTTGCTGATTGTATTGAAGTTACCCAGTGATAACTTACTGGTGCGACCTTGGTTAGCAAACACAGACCTTTTGGGCACTTTTAAATATAGATATTTTGGATACATTGAGGTAGAGATTGGTTTTATAGGGTGAATCAAGCAGTATCAAGAGCTGTGTTCGTTTTGTTAGAAGTTTAATGGAGATAAGGGAACATACATTTATTGAAATGGAATGTGAGGATTATTGACTAGCTGTTCAAAACTCAGCGTTCTATTGTATGCTTTCCTTATTTTCTTTAGAGCGTGGCTTCATTTTTTCCTGAGTTTGAGTCCAGGCGAGGTGAGGTCTTCTCCCCGGTAGAGCTGGGTGAGTGGTTTAATTACCATTTGTTTCGAAGAAACATGGAGTGTTGAAATATACTGTAATATATGTTTTCTGAATTTTGGGTGGCGTTTGTG
Organism: Lissotriton helveticus; assembly: GCF_964261635.1. Lineage (NCBI taxonomy): Eukaryota > Metazoa > Chordata > Amphibia > Caudata > Salamandridae > Lissotriton > Lissotriton helveticus. Next base: position 400,338,436 of record NC_136069.1, on the reverse strand, counting down.
TCTTTATAGATCACGCAATGGATCTATCTACATGGAGGAGTTGCAACTAACACGTTGTATCCTTTTCTAAATGTCACTTTTTCAAATTTTCATTTTTCACTAAGCAGTAGCATCATTAAAATACAGAGGTCCTGATGAAAGCCTTGGGTCCTTCCCTTTCAGGTTGAAACATGTTGACCACCAATGCAGTAATTTGTTTCCATATTGCATTTTTGCACTGTTCGTTTTGTTTTTAGTTGGGAAGAGAGCATACTCATAATAAAGGCACTGTTCTGCCCTCTATCCTATTTTACATTCACCACATTCTTTTTGCACTGCACTTCTACCCATCATGGTTTTTCACTGGTCACCAAGTGCTTGTGAGCAGTGATCTCGCTCTCTAAACTGGGTATATATGGGTCTCAATGATCTAGAGACTTTTAACCACAGTAGGATGACCAGATGATATAATTGATCACACAATAGTTTGATGGGGATCCTATGAATTGAGCGAGTCCTTTTTCACAACCACGAACACTTCCTTCTAGACAGTTTATTATTTATTCCACTCCTAATGTTTGAGATATCCATTCAACTTTTGGATTAGAGGTTTGGACATATCCTCCTCATTAGACCCCTAGGTTTTCTGATGTTTAAAGTTATTGAATAAGGGGTGTAACCTAGGCTAGGTCTTTAAACTCCCCTATGACCCTTGTTTTCACCCTTTTTGTATTAATGAAAACTCTTGCCAGACCTAAACCTTTTCTTTCAGTACTCAGACATCACGCTGAAGGTAGGTCCTGAATGCCCGTAGGGCAAGACATATGGTATTAAAAAAGTTGAACCTGTATATTTACGATTTTACATGTCCTGGCAGTGAAAAACGTACAAAGTCATTTTTCACTATGGCAAGGCTGGCCCTCCTATATGAAAACACTGGGTTACAGTTGAAGAATTCTTGATTTTAATAGTAATTTAAAATCCAACTTAACGTTCAGTTCAGATTTTATAGTACTGTTTTGGAAATTACACTTTTAGAAAGCTGTCATGTCTCTGCATAAACCAAATGTGCTTTTCTACCAATGTCCAGTGTCACCTGACTGTTAATAGCTCCCCTGTAGTGGTATGTATACTACTGTCAGACCGTGGACAAAAGGCTCGGTTATGGGAGGTAGTTTGCTTCCTTGAGCAGGAGTGCCTAGGGGTTGTTCCCAACACCATCCTGAGCTTCAAATGGTACCTAACCTTCCTTGGCAGATGTAGCTCACACCTAGGCCTGCCTCCCTTTGTCTTCCTAGACAGCTTGGCTCCATACCAAGTGGGAAGGGGGAGCTTCCACAGATCAGGTTTGGGGTGACCACAGGGGGAGTTTTTGCCCATTATCATAGCCACGCCCTAGTAGACACAGGGAGCTCTGACCAGGGGAAGAATGGCCCTGCCATGTTGAATTTAGGTAGATATTGGTATTGTGGAACATTTTATAGTAAAACACACAGAAAGTACTGCAAAAGTGAGTCACCCCTGGGAACCTTAACTCAATTCGCTAGGGAGTGGCCAGGTTTGTGCTGGAATAAAAGTGGCATCCCCAGTATCCCTAGCAAAACACTTCTGGACCTGTGAAGAATCGGAAGAAGGTATGCCTTGCTGTCTGAAGAATCTGAATAAAGACTGGACCTGCTTATCTTGCACCCAGGACCCCGCAAGTGACACCAACAATCAGATGGCTGATCTCCTGTTTGTGCTACAATGAAATTCCAGAGGATAGAGATACAAATCTTAACTAGGCGACGCAAGGGGCCATCTCCCACTCAGAGCTTTATTGAGATCTTGTCCAGAAGCTATCCGACAACGTGGAGCCCTTTCCGGCCACAGCATGCTGCTTTGCCCCACAGAGGACTGTTGATTTCCAGTCCAGGAAGGTGAAAGCTTTAAAATGCAGAAGGATGGTTCTACTTATTGGATGTTTTATGTTTGGGTGTCATTTTAATTATTACAATTTACTCTATTTCTCTAAATTGCTTTGGGATTTTTCTTGTGTTTTATTTCCACATTAATACTGGTTGATTATTACACATTGACTATAAGTTAAGCCTGACTGCTTTTGTGCCAAGCTACCAGAGGGATTTTTGGGTGGTTTTGTGGTTCACCCTGACATGGATTCTGATTATTATTTGAGGTGGGGTTTAAGATTTAAGAATTTAAGGAATGCAAGAAAAGGAAAAATATAGCAAAGCCAAAGATATAAATAACAAAGAAAAATAAGCAGTATTTCAAAAAAGGAAGAAACAACCAGATCTTCCTTTGAAGACAGCAAAGCCTCTGATATATTTATATATGCCCCTTTTCAGTGAAACCATGCTGTGTTAGAGAGATCTAGATAACTAACTTGCTCATATTATCCCTTAAATTGGTCAGGTCTAATTTAGCAGCAGTGGCCCCACCATTAGGACAGAGGAGCATCACCCCCCTGCTGCCAGTGCAGCAAAAATGAAAAATAAAAAGGTAATAAGATGAATAAACATTTTATTTTTCACTGCTTCCAGCACAAGCAGTGTCTGGGGAGGGGGCTGTTGCTGACAGGCAGCCGGGGAGTGGTGCTCACTCTACCAGTTTACACTGAGCATGTCTGTTTGACCGGCTGTCTTGCGATGGCTAGCCTGACATGCGCAGTGTAAACCTCTCCACCTAGCTGTCTTAGACATCTTGGTGGAAAGCAAGCACAGGCCCACTGTACCTGCTGGAGCATCGAGGCAGCCCGCTCCAGCTAATACTGGTGCTGATTCCATGCTGCTCATCTGCAGCATGAGAGCAGCGTTGGGATTTGGAGAGGGTTGGCTGAGGCTTCAGGAGGATTCGAGGTGATGAGGAAACGTAGGTAAGATTTAACATTTCATTTTTAGGCCCACTGACAGGCACTGTGAGAAACTCTCATTGCTTTCAAACTTCATTCCAGAACTCTCACTCACTGCCCCTTATAAAATCTGTTACAAGTCATGACTGAGTGCTTTGGATTGTGAGTCTAAAGGGAATGTGATTTATCACAGTGCCTACCACTGGGTTTGGCATTGGCTCAAGGACTCTTGACTTTTGAGGGTCACTGACCTTCACTGTAATTTAGAGTGTAAAATAGAGGGTAAAGATACAAGCACATTAGGCATTCTAGATTGTCAAACATCACCATGTCTATATAAATCAACTTTGTGGTTTCTTGGAATAATCAAGTGCTGTTACATTTCAATAGTCGTATAATCCTGCTTCAGGCACTAATCCCATTGTGAGCGACACGTATGGTATGCTAGTGGTATACAAGTAATAGCTGCAAGCTCGATGTGCTGTTATCAGGAAAGATAACTAGCACATTTAATCTTGTAACACAAGTCTGTCTACCTGTTGCCCCCGTTCCTTCTGGAATTATCCTGTCTTGTGCTCTTGAGTGTATGTTCAGGAGGATGTCTGTCAGGTGTGCTTACCTCCACAACACCGGACCGGCATACCTCAACAGACAACTCACCTTCTACACCCCGAATCGCCAGCTCCGCTCTGCTCCACAGACCTTGCCCTCGCCACCGTCCCCCGCATCCGAAGATCGACCACTGGCGCTAAATCGTTCTCCCACTTCGCCGCTAAGACCTGGAACACCCTCCCCATCCTCCTACAGCAGACCCAGGACCTACTAACCTTTAGAAGGCTACTCAAGACCTGGCTATTCGAGCAGTAGCAAAACAACCACCATCCCCCCAGTGCCTTGAGACCCTCACGGGTGAGTAGTGTGCTTTACAAATGTTGTGATTGATTGATTTATTCTCTTGTTTTGCGATGGTGATAAGTCGAATTCGGCTTTGGAGAATTCAGTCATAAACCTCTGAATTACGGAGTGGTAAACACTTGTCTAGTTATTGTGTCCTGTAGTTTATATATGATCTGCTCATATGAGGCCATTTTATATATATACATCAAATATTTTCCTGTGATGTTGGTGGTTGAAGAGTGGGTCAGTGTCTCAGTAGGTACATTTTTGTTTTGGCTACCTCAGTTGCTAGCCATTTACTTCCATGAGAGGCCACCTCAGGGATGTCTTTTGTGTAGTCTAAAAGGACTAACCTGTCTCACAGTATTATATGTTTGTCAGAGTTTTAGGTCAATGTTTTGCAGGCTGAAACCAATACCTCGCGATGTTTGAGTATTTCCATAGAATATTCAACATATCGCTTCTGAGCTGCCAACACCTCCAGCATTCTGAACTTCATAGCAGACCAGATGTATTTAGTTCTGTGTGGAGCAATACCAGGCTTAGAGTATCTCGAATTGGTTACATTTTAAGCAAGCCTCTCTGACAATTTTGTCATGGAACTCAAGTACTTGTCCCCAATATTCCTTCATATATTCTTATTCAAGGTGTGGTTTCTAGTCATTTTGTAACTTGTCTCCTACTGGTTTGGGACACAGGTGACTCACTCATATATTGTAAAGTCCCAACATGATTCATCTGTGATTTCCTCACCATCTCAGATATTGTAGTATTGTCGAATGGGAGATTCTCAGAGGTCCCAAGGTTGCAGTCCTAATCTGCTTTGAAGACAAGGATGGAATTGTATATGCCTCTACTTTCATGAGGGTGATACGTTGAACTTCTTTTGTAGCAATAGAGATGATTTCAGACCTCCATCAGCCAGGACCAGATCAATCGAGCGGATCTCTGCTTCCTTTCATTAATTTAATAGTATGTTTTTGCTTCCTACGTGGAATTCTGCATTGGTCCAGTTTTTATTGGGCAAATCAGTATACAGGAGCTTTATCACAGGCTTCTTGAGAGGTGCTTTTCTATTAGATTGCTTCCCCAGTAGAATGCTGGGCTCCATATTGATGGAGCAAGGACTCGTACAAAAGAGACTTGCATGGACGCAGTCCTCTCACATAACTTTTAAACTCGTATTAACCTTGTAATTGTGAAAAATAATATGCACAACAGATGACACTATAGTAGAAGAACCTTGCCTATGTGTTTTACTAATAAGTAACCCGAGTGAGATGCTAAAATGGCCGCTAACTGAAAAACTTTAGTGCGCATGCATCTACTGCATCTATGTAGTATGACTTGTTGCCGCTTGGAGGGAATTTCTTGCGCTTGCGCAGTTGCTGACAAAATGGCTGCTTTAAAACTCACATGCTTGGCATCTGATTTGCTGAAAACTAAAACAAATTATTTTACTAATGCTAACGTGGGGAAAGCATTAATAAGTAAATGGGGTTAGAATAGAGATAGGTGGGATACCGCTAAACCATTTATTTTTGATTATAACATTTGTCTTTTTGACTCTTTCAATAGTACGTGTAAATGGGCCCTCTTACGTGAAACAAAGTCTATTCCCTCCTGATTGCTGCACATGCATCGTACACTTGAGCCAGAAGAAGTGAAGCAATACTTGAACACCGTCCAAGGACATAAAGGGATACATATCCTGGGAAACAGAACGACAGTCTACTGACACGGATGGGAACCCATGAACATTTACAATTTGTGGTAATTAAGATGGGAATATGGGTGGGAATGAAGACATGTGAATAAAAATTTGGGGTGGGATTTAGAACAAAGAATCGAAAGACACTATTGAAAAATAAGCATGGTGTGATGATCACCTCCCATTGCCTGACCAATCAGAGTTAGTATTTTTATAAATTTGAAACATTAATGGGTGGTACATGAACACAGAAGAGTATAATTGAGGTCGTTTTTAGTTAGTTAGAGAAACGTCGATGCTGAATGCTGCAGAGGTCGGGATGCTGTTGGAGTGACGAGAGAAGCTGAAGAAGAATCGAATACAGTGTCCCTTATCTTAAATTAATTTCATTAGAAGAAGAGCGCGGGTTAATCTCGAGGTGGAATAGAGTGTCAGAAAGGGGTGCTACGCAAGCGTCTCGGATAGAGAAGTCATCTATCCTGTCCTGATTCCTGTCCTGAAGCCTTTGGTCGCCAGCTCTTTCCTTGGGGACCCTTCACAGCTCCTTGGCCCAGGGGTTGGTTTTCACACCATACTTGGTAACTATAGTTAAATGTCTGTTTATGTGCCCATGTCCTTTTCTCTCTATCCCCTCCTTTCCATGCATAGTCATTGCGTAGTATAAATGAATACATTTGATAATTGATTCATTGAATCTTCCTTCCTAATGAATAGACAGTGACTGTTCTGTACTTTGTAGAGGTTCACATGAAAATCATTCTTAGATAAAGATTTAATAAAATACTTCCGACTCTGTGATGATTTAATATTTGCAAGTGAGTGATTTATGTCATTTCACCATCAACTAGTTCAACTAATGGTCCATCGACCAGAGGAAAGAACTATTTGATCAGTGAAAGATTAGTTCAGAACTAGAGGTAACTAATCTTGATATGGTAAGAAATTCATAAATATGACCCCAGCGGTTATTGCCAGGTTGTTGTGAATGTGTGTATGGGCCCAGGTGAGTATATGGTGTTGGATTATCTGTTGCCGGTAAGCCACTAGATCAATATCAAGAGGATCTTGTTGCCCTACCTGAGAACACCTTTACCTGTGAGTAAAAGCTTTTTGACTGCCAGTTTGATAACAGAACCAGGAACAGGAGCCTGTGTTGATTCCCTCAAAGGTGAGAACCAAATCTTATCATAGCAGAAAAGAGATAATTAGGAGATGGATTGCCCTGCTGCAGCATGAGCCTGCCCTTTCCTGAAAGAGCAGACCAAGAACCCCTCTGCTGTGAGCTACTTTGAGGACAAGTCCCACTTCACAAACAGATGCTGTCAAGAACAGAAGAGATGCTGAAAACTGCATAACTTGAACCAAGAAGCCACAGTGATTCTGGGCAAAGGCAATGTTGTAAACTAGTGGGCCAGCCCATCCACCTTGCCTGCTTAGATCAAGGAATGGAGAATAACTGATTCCAAGATATAGATCTATGAACACTTTGTAATGAAAGAACTTCATTTTTGAACACTGTTCCAAATGACTTGTTTTAGAACCCTCCATACCTCATCAAACACCACAGTAACTTATAGGCGTCACCACAAACGATTTAATGGGCATGTGAATAGCTTAGTTAGTTATTTATACACCATGGGCTTCACCATTAGCTTTATTTCCACATCGTACAAGATATAGTTATCCCACTATGTTCATCAAGAACAAATTCATATCTTGGGCAGTCAGGGGAAATTTGATAACCTTGCTTCATTGACTGGATAACAAAGGAAATGTACATGCAGAGTTTCTTTGATTAGAGTATGAAAATGTAGTATTATGGCATAAATACATTAAATTATGATTGTCAAAACCAGTATTTATACAAATATTATACATACAGCACTATGGCATAGTGATGCAGGAGTATAGTGCTATAATATGTTTGGTATCACACCCTGACCGAGAGAAAGGGATAGGCAGCAGTGGCGTTCCTTTTACATTGCTCCTCATTTTTACTGCTGTATTCATGGCTAAATAAATAAAAATGTATTCATTTTAAAAGACTTTCCTCCAAAAGTCAATATACTTGTACTAGACTGTGCTCAACTAAGTTGCTAAACCAACGTCACCTGTCAGAGGTAGGCATAACCACTCACTCACATCTATCGCCCAAGGAGTCATACTCCAAAATGTAGATTACGGCACTGTGTGCTTGGCTATGTGCCAAATGGAGGAGTCACAAGCAACAGGTCATTTTCTACACCACTCAGATTTTTCTGAACATGGCATTACGGGCAAATGTGATCTGTCTAAAACGCTTCCCCTACCTTCTCTAACAAAGCCACATTAGGTTCATGCTTCCCATGACTCACCGTCAAGGTTATGAGAGCAAGATTGCAAATGCCTATGGGGATGCTGATATTCTGTTCCAGTATACCTGCATACTTCCATTTTTCTACACTATAAACTTCTTTTTCATAAGACCAATGGAGTATCAGTTGAACAGGTAGAAATGGTAGCGTTTCTGACCCCTGAATACATAAGCACTAATTGGAGGTTTTGCTCTAGCCCTTCCTCTTTGAATGGTGATGCGCTTGAAGACCAAGAATCCTGATCATGCTATGACAGGGGAGTGAAAATGGGGGAGGAGGATAGAGATACGGGGCATGCAATAACAGGTGTGGGGGTCCGGGACAAGCATTGACGGGGGTGGGTGGCAGGGAAGGGTGAAGCAACAACGGTAGATGCATGGGAGGAGGTCTTGAACAGGTCAAGCAACAATGTGTGAGGGGGCAGGGAAAGCAGTGATGATGGGCAACAACACAGGAGAGGGTAGGAGGCTGGGTAAGCTAAGGCAGAGTGAAGCTGTGGAGAGACAAGTAAAACAATGACAGGAGGAGGGTAAAAGGTCAAGAACAACATGGGAGTGGTAGAAGGGAGGGAGAGGAGGTGGAGGCAAGAAACAAAGATTGGGTGACAACGCAGGAAAGGGGCAGGTCAAGCAATGATATGAAATGAGATGGGGAAAAGGAGAGACAGACTGTAAAAAATGCATTCTTAGTGTGTGCTGCAAGTAGAAGAAAAAGTAGGCAGGGCTAGAGAGCATGAGAAGCAGAAGGATATTCAAAGAAAGAAAGTAGCACTTGGGCCATACTCAGGGGAGGTAGAAAAACATGAAGAGTAAGTGAAGTCGGAACAACCTGACAAACCATGAGCCCAGAAAAAGGAGTGACAACAAAGTCAACCAATAGTAAACAATGAGCGGTCTTTAAGCCCCCTTGGAGCTATCAAAATCTATCAAAAGAGACAGCACAAGGGCTGTATCAGGCGAGACATAAAAACCTGCTCTTCATGTTCATATCCTATTTATCCTTCAACAGTGTTGCTGTTTCTTCTCCTCATGTCCTCTGCTTATTACTTGTCTGCTGTCGAAAGTGTCAGGGAAATGACATGCATACTGAAAATGTTTCACATCACATTAAAAAAAAGTATACATTCACATGGAAGCCATTCAATCGGTTCAGATCACACAAATGTTTAAAGCATTAACCCCTTGCCAGCTGATGACGAGCCCAGCTCGCCATGAGGCACAGTGGAGCTGTGCTGATGATGAGCTGGGCTCGTCATAACGGCCGCGCCACTCCCCCGCGCGTTGAATTCCACACCTGTGCGGACGTTCTACAGGAGTGGGTGGAGTCATGACAAGCCCAGCTCAGCATGAGCACAGCTGCACTGTGCCTCATGAAGAGCTGGGCTCATCATGAGCACCGCGGTGCCGCGCGCTGCCCCCCTCCTCCACCGCACAGGAGAGGAATTACCCACACGGTTAAGGGGTTAATATGGTACTACTTTCTGGCGAGATAATCACTCCAATTCACATGTATATGAAGTTTCGAACACAATTTACACCCCAACTTCTCACTACCTGCAACATGTTTCAACAAAGGTATGTTTCTGATTTAGAAGTGTCCTACCTGTCGAGGATGTGGTCGAACCTACTAAATGGCTGTACTGATTATTTCCAAATTCAAACTGTATAAAAAGTTACCATTTTGCTTGTGGGCCTCTGATACAGATTTCCTTTGGATGGAGATGTAAAACATAAACTGATTAGGTTAATCATTGCCCTGTTTCAGAGTAGTTTTCTTAAATAAATTAAAATGCCTTTTATTAATGTATTTACATTTTGTGCTCTTGAGTTTGTAAAATGGCGTGATACATTAAAAGCTGAGGCTTCTGCTGAAAACCCCCCTGCACAAAACACCAGAAAAAAGCTCAGCGCATAAAATAGTTGCCCTTGGACTCAAAATAGAAGGTGAGAAAATATTTGTGAGTACAGTGATTTTGTACAATGGAGTGAAGCAATATATAGATGTCACAAGGGTGAGACAAATGGAACCCAATAAAAATATTTACAGATAGAAATTTGAATTTTCGCTTTAATTTGTGTTAATGTGGAACGAGTTTTGAAAGAGAAAGCTAGCTAGATTATTCTCAATAATGGTTCAAATATTTGGGAGAATGCAGAGTAAACCAGTAATGTTGGTATGTGTTTTTTGCACCTAGGCATAGAGTATAAAACGGATTTTGTATAAGTGGCTCCACTACCATGGACAGATTTCACTGCTACCTTACACAAAGAAGCAGGTAGCTTTCCATTGGATGTTTCAAGTCAAGTGATGTGTTGACTGTTTTTCAGAGCTCTGTGATCTAAAGTGAAAATCAGCTATTTAGAATGCATAATGTAAGAAATTGGATTATTAGGTCAGATGGGTGGAAGCCCCACTTAAATAATAAGCACAGACTTTGCTAGGGTGAACCATAAAATGCACTCTATAAATCTGTGCCTAACCCTCTGGTAGCTTGGTGCAAAAGCATTAAGGCTTAACTTAGAGACGATGTGTTAAGTATGTATACAGCACTCAGACAGTAATAAAGTGAAAACACAACACATAAAACATCCCAAACCAATTGGGAATAATAGAGTAGATTTTAATAAATAAATTGACACCAAATCAACCATAATCCAATCAGTAGAACCAGAGAAATGAGTTTATAAAGTTTCAGGTGAAAATAGCGCCAAAAAGCACACAGAGCCCCAGTAAGGGGAAAGTCATAAGTTCAGGCTGAACTCAATGGAACATGAGTCAGCCACAGGAACCAGGCTCCTCCCGCTGTGGCGTGAAGAGATGGCTATCACTAGAGATTCACCTTGGCAGTAGATCGGGGCTATCACTGTTGGTAAAAAGAGCAGGTCTTAACATTGGTGGTCATTGGGGACAGTCTCTGCTGGAGCGAAGAGAAGGTCCCGCTGGAGCATCACATTTGCAGACATTGTGGGCGGTCCATTCTCAGCATGAAGATGACACTTTGCAGTCACAAACATTTGCATCTTCAACTGATCTTTCGGAGGAGTACACTCTGATGCCAGCCAAGCATTCAGTAACTGGGAGACTCCTCTTGGGGACCTGAACTCACTCCAGCATAGGCCAGTAGCAAGGCTCAGGAAAGTCCAATTGGTGCAGATCAGCTTGGCAGTTGAAGGGAGGCCACTCGGGGCTAGTTCTGTCCCTGTAGCTCTAACAGTAGGTCAGCCAACTGAGCCTTGGAGTCATTCCAGGGAAGTCTGGAATCAAGGCAAGCATGTCAGTCCTTATTAATCAGTCAGCAGGGCATTCCTTCCTCTGAATCTTCCACAGTACCAGGAGTGTCATGATGAGAGGTTTAGAAGGTCTCACATTTATACCACATGCCAGCCTTTGTGCAAGGGAGTTCCCTAACCTTTTTTGAACGTATTAGTTGCAATAAGGTAACCCAGTTTTAGTCTGTGGGAGAGATAGCCTTCAAGCTGGGAAAAAAAGACTTTCCCTGCCAGGACATGGAAAACATAAACACACATGGTCTACTTTGTAAATACCATGCACTCTGCCCAGTGAGCCTTTGGTACCTACCTTAACCGTGACTTATAAGTTTTGAAAGGGAAGATTTAAGCCTGACAAAAAGGTTTTTTTGCCAGGTCAAAATGGCAGTTTAAAAATGCACTACAGTGGCAAACCTGAGGCATGTTGTACAGGGCTAATTTAGTGGGTGGCACAGTGAGTACGGTAGCCTACTTGTAGAATTTTAATTGACATGCCCTAGGCATATGTAGTACTATTTACTAGGGACTTACAAGTACATTGTATGTGCCAATTGGGTGTGTTCCAATTTTACCATGTATAAATGAGAGACACAAGCAAATTGCCTCTGATTAAAAGGGGTAAATTCACAGAGTGCTACTGTCAATAAGACAGAATTCAGCAAAATCATGGAGTGAAAGCAAACAGACTAGGGGGATACCATGCCACGGATGTCAGGTCTATCACTTAGGGCCTGATTCTGATGCGGTTAGGAAAGAATTCCCACTTAGGGCCTGATTCTGATATGGTTAAGAAGGCCACCTTATGGCAGTTGATCCTTCCAAATTGGATGGTGAACGTGTCTTCCCGACCCAGGGCCTAATTATGATGCGGTTAGGAACATATGCTATCATTGAAATCAATGGGAGTCCAACCAAATCGTATCTGGAAGCATCCGGATGCATCGTACTCTGTCAGTCGGACTATCCCGATCTGAGTGGGTCGGTAACCATTTCAAACCGATTCGGTCAGGAAGCTTTCCAGCCCGCATCAGAATCAGGCCCTTAATATCTAACATCCTTTCACAATTTTCCTGCGGCATTAAATATGTCAGTGGTTTGCACTGATAAAAACACTGACCAGTTAAAGGGCAGCTAACAATATCTAAAATTCATTCCAAGCTCGTCAAATCTAGTCTCATTTAATTATGGATCATTTCATTTTGAGATCTACTGCTTTCATAAGAGTTTAAATATTAGCAACAAATAAGTGTATCTAAATATTACTGTAAGAAATTGTTGCGTTGAATTCCAAAATCACTCTTACATAATCAGCTATTGCTGGGATGAAGATGTCCACTTCAGGGTAAACTGATGTGCACCTTTGACCTGAATACCCTAAATGAATGTACGTCCAATATTCTCATTTTCTGGGCTCTTATGAACTCAGGCGTTCTTGCTAAGTTATGGGCATGAGAATGGCCACAGAACCTAGCTTTGTGGTTGTGAGGGCTGTAAAAAGTGTGCTCTCTCATGGGCACAAGATTATCTTTGTGTCAACTGGAACAAGTACTAGAAGTCATGTTGTTGGCATGCCATTTTTTGAAACCTTAGATTTGAACAAGCCTTTTTATCAGGTCGAAAATAAGAATGTAATGCGTAAAGGTGCATGGAAAGTTATGCTTACTTGCCCAGACCTTGCACTGACATCCCAGTGTGCATGTTGAGTATGTATGATGAATGGCAGCAGAAATCTATGCTGCTTGCTGAAACAGTTCGCTCTGGTTTGGATTTCCTCTGGTTTGATGTTTGTGAGAAATCAGGACCTGTTTGCAGTGTCCTCCCACTTTTTGCCCAACTTTTGACTACTGGATTCTGATTTTCTGACTCTCACTGTGCCCTGGGCTCTGCTAACCAGATCCAGGGCCTGTCCTCTGAGTAAAAAGAACATGGTGATTTATTATAATTACAATTGGCAATGACAGACTCCTGTAAGGCCCTAGTATATAAAATGGCAGGGTAGGGGCCAAACTACATATAAGTCCCAATTATATAATTGGGCAGGGAGGTTTAGAGGCCCAGTAGATTACCTGTACTGGGGTGTGCGCTGCTGTGGTGCCCGCTGTCAATTTAAAAATCAGGAATGCCTTGCAGGCTGCTTTTAAATTGAAATTATATGCACATTTGACATTGAATTTAAAGGTAAATTCAAAGTATTGAACTGCCTTATTTTTACATATAAGTCACAACTAAGATCTTGAAACTATAAGAAGGGACATTAAAAGATGTTTTATAAGCCCTGGTGCGGGAAACACTGCCAATCCGTTTTTCCTCATTGTAGGGAATGGCTACATAGCCTAACATTGTAATAATTTATTTGAATATAAATATTGATAGGAGCCGTCTAAAAATCAGATTCAAGGTATCAATTTATCAGTTGAGATACATCCAACAACTTGCTACTGTTAGATGTTTAATACCTGTTACAAAAACAACGTTATTAAGCTTTCTTTTCTGTGAGCTAAAATCCAGCTTCTAGTACCCTCTCTTTATTGGCCAGCCTTTCCCTATGCTTAGACAGAGCTGCTTGATGAGGTGTGAACTGTCCTGTAATGGTAGAGAGTGGATTTCGTGTTGGTTGAGAATGTTGGCTGCAGAAGCCAAAAGACAGGAAAATGGGTGGAGCCAAACTGTTCTTCAAAGGGAGAATGACATTTTAAGACAGGACAGGCTGACGCCAATATTCTGCCACCCCTCCTACAAGCCACAGTAATTAGATTAAGGAGAGGTCTGTAAGGGGAGTGTTAGTAAAACGTAGCCACAACAGTAGGCTGCTTTAGCCTGATCCAGCTCCATTTTAGATTTTGACAGAGTGGTGCTTTCTGTGCCAAGAATATGTCACACCAGGGTGGCACCCTGTATACCATTCATCAGAGGTGCCCCCCTGCTTGACATCAACACAGTGACTAAATATGGGAGAGCTGCATTGCTCCTGAGATCTACTCCCTGAACAGACAAGAAGAAGGCCTGCCCTGCTGACTCCCTGGCCTGCACCAAGAGGACTGCACTCACCAGGACTGCACCTTCTGCACACTGTGGGACTCAGCACCAGAAGGACATTGCCTGACTCAAATGGAAATTGATTGTCTGAATTCCTGGGCTGGAGGGTGTAGCTCTATACGCCAAAGGTTGAAGGAAGGGAGCCAGGGCTGCCTTTAGAAATTCTATGATGACCTTTAAGCTGGGGATTTTTGTTTAATCCTTTTTGAGCATTGCCACATGATTGATGGCGGGAGACTGGGGGTGAGTTAACAGATAAAGTTGTTAGAATGAGAGTTGTTCATGGGCAAAGCCTAATCCATTTGCCTTCCCCTTGAGTGGCCCATCCAGGAAGCCTAATGAGAGCAAGGTGCAGAGCATCACCCTTATTGTGCTCATGTTATGGGTACTCTTACTTAAAGCCAGTATTGTCACTATCTGTTGGGAGAATGACAGACACTTTACAGGAATCATAGAAAAAGACAGGAGATACTGGGACCCAACTATTGTGGTTAAGCTTGGCTGCCACTGATGTCTTGGGATCTGTACTTTGATGGTGTATTTGCATTTCAGGGTAGAGAGGGTGAGCAGTCACAGGCTTCTCAGACAGGCATTTTGGTTGGCAAGGACCCAGAAGTTAAAAATCAACCAACAGATATATTAACTGTAATCAAAATTTCTTTTAATCACATATTAGCAACAGGTTCAGATTAGTTTCTGCACCGGTTGACATCCTCAATTTGTGTACTTTCCCTTCTTACCCCGTTGTTGATGTGGGTAGAAATCGTCTCGGGCTCGACTCAGCACCTTGCAGTTTCTTGATTCTAAAGGAAGATAGAGACGTGCTGTATTCACATATTAGTTCTGTTGAGGTAAATGGCACAACTATGCACAGCTATGTCTTCTGAGTGCTCGGTTTACTAAGAGAACATAGTCTGACTGGTGTTATCAGAGTGATCAATTCATCTTTTGCAGTTGGACCTCTACTTCCTAAATTGCAGATTGGCCCCTATGGCATGGCATTTGTACCCCCTACAGGGGTGATGGTTCTGCAGGTGTGAATTCACGAACAATGCAGCCTTGCTTGGCTGAACTGCTCCCTATCCGCAGTTTTGTAGCTTCTCATGCCAATGGTGGTGGAAACACTAAATTGCAGCAAAAAAGCTGCTACCAGTATGACACATGGATCGAAGAATATGAATTTTCTTTAGTGCAGTTCTTAAGGATAACCACTAGGAGAGCCTGAGTGAGTCACTTACAACGATCGCACAGTATTAGTTTCTAAGTTCTCATCTGCAAGCTCCACATACAAAACCATCATAATGAAACACTGGCCGATCTTACAACTTGAACCTGATTTCCAGGGGATCTTTCAGAATCCCCCCCTTTTCGCCTACACTAGAAGCAAAAACCTCAAGGAAATCCTTTCACAACCCACACCCACACCGAAACAACACAAAGGAACCCTACCATGTAGGAATTGTAACCACTGCAATTGCATAATCAAAGGCAACAACATCAAGCATCCCATGAAAGGTAACACCATCAAACTTCATGTAGATGCTACCTGTGACTCCATGAACTTAATTTACGCCCTGAAATGCCCATGTGGCAAATTATATGTTGGCAAGACCGAGCGCAAAATCAAGACGCGTCTCAATGAACACAAATCCAACATAAGGTTAAAACTAGAAAAATCCAACATTGCTATGCACTTTGCTGAAGCACGCCACACCATCGCACAACTCCAGTTCATAGTGCTAGAAACCATCACCAAAAGAGAAGGAACTGACAACCACAAAGTACTTTTGAAACGAGAATTGGAATGGATTTATCTCCTGCAGACTCTTAAACCACATGGTCTCAATGATCGAATTGAGTACAGTTGTTACTTGTAAATATGCACTGCTTTGTCTCTCACTGTGTTTTACCCCTAGGTCATGCTTTATTCCTGTTTGTTTTCATGTTTGTTATATTGATGTTTCCTTCTCTCGACATATGATCCTCTTGACTATTCCCCACTCTAAGATGGCCACCACGGCGCACCCTTTCCACACAGTCCCTCGTCAGTTTCAACCACACGCCCGTATTTACCAAACCGCTATCACAGCTCACTCCATAGACGCCTGCCACACCGCTGCAGTAGCGAGCACCGCTACCGTCGATATGAAGTAAGATTTCAGCATACCTCCCTTTTCCCTTTACCTTTTGGCCCCTTCCCTCGAGGATCACTGCACTCGCGTTCACATCCCCACCTTTGATTTTTATGTCACTGATCGTATGCACCCTGCCCCTTAGACACGGGTTAATGTCTGACCACTCGCCAATCCCTTTGTAATACATCGTTTTGTAACATGCATTTTCACCGCTCCACCACCCTGATACAGACCTTTCTTCCTTTCAGCGCTCCTTGACAAAGGGCACAGCCCGAAATGCATTGGAGAAGTACGCGTTCATAAGTGTAATACTGATGAATTACCTAACCATGGAATGATATGCCATTAATATCATTGGAAAAATAATTCAACGTGAATATTTCATAATATAAGATTAAAACGAATTTGAATCAATACCTGTTGAACTCTTTTGAGCATTCAAGGTGTGCCTCCAGTGGGGATGTATTAGCATATTTATGCATACACGACTTATCTCACTTACAACGTGGGTCATTCCTAGCTTCACTTTCTCAAGCAATTGCTTCCGCTGGGTATTGGCTATGCCAGAAATACAATTAACTTTCCCTTCTGGACAGTCTTCTGCAGGACCAGATAAATGTATTCCATCTCTCAGCAGGCAGACACCAGTCCTACCCTGGCAATGTATTCCCTGTTCTGTTATATGCAGATGACGCACTCCAAACGCACTTCGCACTTTAATTAGGGGCTTTGTTGATTTTATGGCCGGCCTTGACCTTTGTACTAATTTTAAGAAATTGTTTATAATGTGTTGCGGTCATAAAAAGTACCACATCCCCTCAGTTACCGTAGGGTACGAACGCCTACTAAGCACTAGCCATTTTCCGTATTTAGGATTAATGTTTTCGGACACTGGCTCCTAGGTAGCTCACTTGGCTTATAGTAGGAATACATTCTTAAGGGCTGTTAATTCAATCCTATGTCTCCCGCAACCAAAAAGAACAGAGGTAGTGCTACCAATAATTAAAATTTACAAAGCGTAATGCATACCTACGGCTACCTATGGAGCAGAAGTTTGGGGGTACACAAAAAGTAGTCTGACCTAGTAGCCTCCTCACCTTGAACAGCAGAAACTACATTTCCACCCTTGCCCTTACTGTCAACCAAATGGCATTGCTAATGAAGAATTACTCAGCAGCCCCTTGGTAAAAGAATCTTCATGAAATTTCTAAAGGTAGCCCTATCTACACCTTCCTTACTGCAGTGTCTGAATCTCCACCATAAAGTCAAATAAACATAGGCAATACACTTTAATTGTCTGTGGAAATTGTCCTCATTTTCCATCTTGTTTAATACCAAATCAGGCATCAAAAATAGATTCCACTGGCTTTAGTACACAGCCTGATACACATACAGAGTTTTGCTACCACTTATGTACTTCACGCATACTAAAATTGCACACAAACGCAACATACACACAGGTAGAGTTAGAGTTAGATTCTGGGTTTCACATAATAGCCAAAATTCACATGAGTGGTCAAAATGCCACACTTTCATGGAGTCAGATGTGTCTGTCAACTATAGGATCACAAACCAGGGTACACTACGACCTACGTTTTATGTGCTAAACTCTGTCAATCATGAGGTCATGCATGGTGAGCCCCTCCATTACACAGAACAGGTTTTGCACCCATCATTAACATTTACAGGCCTATGCCTCTGCACATATGCTTGATTAGCATAATGCCAGGGCCAAAATTAAAGCCTGCTCCAGTTCTCAAACCAGCCCAGATTGTTTGATCGCCCTAAACCTCCGATATGATGACTGAAGGAGGATGTCCTGTGCTGGGACTCTGACACACCTAATATATCTGATTGAAAACACCTTCTACTTCACAAAATGACCCATAGCTGAAGCAGTTAGGTCCTTGGAAGATTTGAGAGGTTTTTGATAGTCGGCCTTAATGATGTAAATATCATGGTTCACTAGTATCATTGAACAAATATTCTTGTACATAATATAAGAGGTAAACATATTTTTTAACTACAAATATCATATTTACTATTGTTTTATGTATACTGTTGTATAAAATATGTGTTTTGACTTTTTAATATTATTGTATTAGTTTTAGTGTCATTATTATTATTATTATTTAATGGTATTTATTTGTAATTATTTTTAGTATAAGTTTATGTTTGGGGGTTAGTAATATGTTTAAATTGTAATGTATTTATTTTTTAGAAGTGGGTTTGGGGTTTGTCATGGAATTACATGGGAAGTTTTTAAAATCTATATTTAATAATACTTCATAACTTGTTAATTAATATATTACATTTGAATTGCTTAGTTAGATTATTATTTATTCTATTTAATTCAGTATTTATTTATATGTCTATTTCTTATGTTTAATGTATTAAATTAAATATTTTATAGATGAATATTTTTCATATAAAGTGTTTGTTTTTTAAGTTAAACATTTATTATGTTTTAAAGTTAATTTTGAATTCTTGATGAACTATTAGGCTTGTAGGGGAGCTGGATAGGAACTTTTTTCATATATATGTTTGTAATATTTCTTTTTTTTTATTAACAGTCTCATGAGAGTAAAACAATGAGGACCCAAACATTATGGGGCTGGTTACGATGTAGGGCGGATCGCCACCGCCCGCATGGTGGTGGCGATCTGCCCTACATTTCCCTCCGCCCGCCACCCATTTCCCCAGCCATATTAGTAATCCTGGGGGGACCCTGGCGGACCCTGGTGGAAGGAAAGACCATCCGCTGGTTTTCTGCCAGTTGACCAGTCGACCGGGCAAAAAAGGGGCTAGATATGGCGGCGGTGTCTGCTAGACACCGCCATCAATATGAACATGGGTGCGGGAAGCAGCCTTTCCGTGGCTGCAATACTGCCACGGAAAGGCATGCAGATTTTGCTGTTGGGGGTCCATTGCGGGCCCCCAGGTTATTGGGGGCATGGGGGAGCACATGGGGGGTATCTATGGGACCCCCTACATTGTCATGGACATGGTGGCAGGCACTGCGCGGTGCCTGTCACCTTGTGCATGACAATGCACACAGCGTATTCCCAGCATTGTGGTGGGCGGTGCTGTGAGCACCACCCGCCACAATGCTGGGATTAGAGGATGCCACCACCACAGTGTCGGTGGCATCCTCATTGCAGGTGCAGAACTGCTGCACCAATGACGGCCGGTCCCAGCACCGCTAGGTTGGCGGGCGGACGAAAGTCCATTTGCCATACTAATCGGCCCCTAAGTTTCTTATTTATGTTGAACACCACTGGTCGCTTATTTAAACAGTTTGAATAAATATTGCATTGCTACTCACCTAGCAGGAAGATAGTACAACTTTAACTAATGCATTGTTAGTGAAATACACCTATTACAACAAGCATTGGCAAAGCCAATATGTCTTGCCTTTGGGACCTATTGTTTTTTTTAAGTGCCTTGTGGCGATGCTGTACTGCAATGACATAATGCTGTGTAGCATTTCCAAAAGTAAAACAAACAAAAAAAAGGCCTGATGGCACTGCTGCACTGATCACATGATTTTATGTATGCTTGCATGCCTCATTATGCATGTGTGGCTAACTACAAAATGACATGGATGCCATTTTTCTTTACTGATCAGAAAAGGATCAGTAAGTAAAATAAATGAAAAAGAAGTAGCACAAAAGTGCAATGCAACCATTTGCCCTCTGGTCCTCCCTAAAGATATATAAATAAAACAAAAAAGGATGATCAGAACAAATAACTTTAAACAGAAGAGCTAAAACATAATACAGCCAAGAACCTGTGAAAATGTTTAACACCATTGACATGCAAAAAAAACACATAACAATGTTACAATTAAATCAAAAGTGAGAAAACATTATGTAACACTTACCAACAAACGGGCAACCGAAGCCAACAAGGAATGAGGTGAAAATGTAGGGAGGGAGGGAGCATGTAGGGCAAAGATATATACAGGAAAAAACACATCTGTGGGGAGAAACGGGTAGAGAAAAAAACATTGGTGTGAAAAAATCAAACTATAGGAATAAAAACTACAAAGGGCATAAAAACAACAGCAACAAACCAAAACAAACAACCAAATGACAAGCAAAAGGCAATGAGTTAGAGAGTCAACAGCATAACGCCTAAGAATAATTCAAGCCCCTCCAAAGTCTATCTCTTCCCCTTTATGTCGAGAAATAAACTGGCGAAGATCTTCTGGACGATCAAAGGAGTAGGACCTCCCCTTGTTGGTGACTGTGAAGAAACAGGGATGAACCAGAACATATCAAGCATTCATGGAGCGAAGAGCCGGTCGAAGAGACAAAAATTCCTTACAATGAGCAGCAGTATTATGGGCGACATCCTGAGAGAAGACAACCTTATGTCCAGACCATATTATCTGCTTTCTTTGTTTCGCTGCCGAGAGTGCTAGTAAGAAGGGATGCGCTGCTCGTGATTTTGGGATTTTCCTACCGTCATCTCTGCTGCTGATACCCTTCCTGAGACCCCAGGGCAAGACTTCATCTGTTGCCAGACGCCTCGCTGCTCCTGCGGACCGCCGACTGCCGTGGCACTACAACCCCCAGGAGGCAGTGCGGTCTCGCGAGAGGGGCTGCAAGACCTAGCGCCAGCCATATAATCAGCTGGGAGCCCCCGCGGCGCAGGACGCGCTGCTCGTGATTTTGAGATTTTCCTACCATCATCTCTGCTGCTGATATCCTTCCTGAGAGCCCTGGGCAAGCCTTCATCTTTTGCCAGACGCCTCGCAGCTCCCGGGGACCACCGACTGCTGGGGCACTACAATCCCCAGGAGGCAGTGCGGTCTCGCGAGAGGGCCGCGAGACCTAGCGGCAGCCATATAATGAACTGTGAGCCCCCGCGGCGTGGGACGTGCTGCTCGTGATTTTGGGATTTTCCTACCGTTATCTCTGCTGCTGATACCATTGCTGAGAGCCGGGGGCAAGCCTTCATCTTTTGCCAGGCGCCTCGCAGCTCCCGCGGACCGCCGACTGCCGGGGCACTACAACCCCCAGGAGGCAGTGTGGTCTCGCAAGAGGGGCCGCGAGACCTAGCGCCAACCATATAATCAGCTGGGAGCCCCCGCGGCGTAGGACGCGCACCCGGGCAAAGCCCGGGCCAAGGGCGGGCCCTTCCTTGCCCGTCTGTGCCTGGATGAGGCTGGGCTGGGCCCCTTCTCTTGGTTTTGCACTGGAACACTGGACATATGGGACATATTGACAGTAAGACTTTAATCAACTCTCATTGACGTTGTTAATTAAGTCGTAAATTCTCCAAAATAACAAACAATTAATGAATAACCAGTATTAGGGTTTCCAGAAGTATAAGATCTAATTGTAACAGTCTCTTGTGTTCTCCCTATCCCCTCTCGTCTTCTAGAGTAGTTAATTGATTGGACTCTCAACTTGATTATGGGTAAAAGAAAGCGAATAAGCCCCAAAACGGGAGGGAAAACACGGGCAAGCAACACACAACAAACCCTATTGAGTTACATCACAGGTGCTATGGGGACATTAGACAAGCAGATATCATCAGTAGTTGAATCACTTGAGGCAGGGACTCTACCCCCAGGACAGGTACCTGAACAGCCCGAAATCTTAGAACTATCGGGCAGTAGCATAAAGTTAAACCCACCTGCAAACGGCTGCATTCAGAATTTCTCTGGGGAGATTCTATCAATTGACTTTGAATCAGTCCAACAACCCCCTCAGAAAAAGCAAAAGAACCTGGGAAAGGTAGGCGGCGAACAGCCTATTAGAAATGTGGGAACTATACACCTTAAGCCTCTTAAACCTGTAGGGACAAGTGTGAGAAGTTGGCCTGGTATATGATGCTCACTAGTTCTAGTGATCACCTTGTACCATGCCAAGCAACCCTTATGGTGCAGGTTGTAAAGTCAACCTTATAGACAAGCTATCCTAGGGGTAGCATGGACTAAGCAGTCTTAGGCTAAACTCTGTAAAGGCATGTGAAGCAAGCTGTTTTACCCTACACAATCCCCTTGAATACCAAATGAAAGGACACCACACAGATATATATTGAAAATATATATAGATTTAGTTCTACAAATATCCCTGATACTCTTTATGAGCACAGAAGCAAATGCGTTAAAACAAGACACAGTTTAAATACACAAAAGTTGCACAATTATGGATGAGCCCTAGGGGCCACCTAAACCATATACTAAAATAGTGGTATAAGAACCACTATGGGGAAAGTGAAGAGCCCTAGGGCCTGGGGAATCGCTGGAGCTGTTCGGGACTAGCAGTGAAGAAGTCGGGAAAGGCCCGCGGGACTCGGGTGCAGTGCGGAAAGTGCGCGCTTTACGAATGCAATGTCAATGGTACGTAAAAGTTACAAAGTTAGTTATTAAGGAACCTTCCGAGTGACCTAGAAGGATGAAACTTTAGACACAGACACTAGAGGTGTATACCAGTGTGGGAACACCGGCCTTGCTGAGTTACCTCACCCACAGGAAGCGGGTGCACAGGGTCGAAGTAGTGTCGGGTTTCGTCACGCAGGTCGATGGTGCTTGGAGCTGAAGATGCTGCAGGCGGCTCGATGTGAAGAGTTCCGGTGGATCCAAGGGTGGATCTGAAGAGGTGAAGACCTGAAAGCAGAGGGGACAATGTTCAAAGTCACTAGCCAGTGACTACCGTGGAACCAGGAAGGAACCAGGCGATGTCGGGTGCAAACAGGTGATGTTGTGAAGATTGTCTCTGCAGCCACGTGGACACGAAGAAGTCAAGGACGTCCAGGCGTTGGTCACGAGCTGTCCCACGTAGGCTCTCACTGATGGCGGTGTCGGCAACTTGATTGGAGCAAACAGGCCTTGGCTAAAGCAAGCCACGCAGGAAGTGATTCAAGCTTCTCACTCGGACCAGCAAGGTCAGAGCGGGTGCTCCTTTTCAGGGGAGCAAGGGCCAATCTGGAACAACCAGACCAGCAGTGTAGTTTGTCGTTTTCGTCGTCAAGATGGCCGCTAGCCACGTGGCAAGTGGCCGGGATGGCGCATTGAGTGGCACAATGCAAAAGGGCCCCACGCAGATCGTGGAGATGCTGGGGGGCTGATCTTCGGTGCAAGGGCTGCTCGAGGTTAAGGCTTCTCAAACCCCAAAGCACAGCATCGAGGGTGCCTCGGGTGCTGCGCAGTCAGCTTCTCAGGGGTCTTTCAAGAGGTCCGGTCCCACGTCTCTCGGTGCCTCCACGGGTCCCTTCTTTGCAGGGACTGTGGATCGGGCTGTGCGAAGTCTGCGAGTCTGGGTCTTGTCAGGCTCTGGGCTCGGGCTCCGGCGCGAGGTGGCGGCAAAGCAGACATCGAGTTGCTGGATGGTGCCTGTGTTCACAGGGTGGCCACTCCTAGGCCACAAGGGAGATGCTCTTCAGTCTTCTGTGCAGCAGAATGTCGAAGTCCAGTCGTCTTCTTAGTTTCAAGTTGATTCAGGATGATCTGAAGTCTCAGGACACAGCTCCCACTCCTATTCGAATCTGGGGGGCCGGATCACCTACTAGGTCCCTCCTCTGGGTGGAACCAGGAAGGGGGGTGGTTACACCCCCTTTCCTTTGTCCAGTTTCGCGCCAGGACTGGGGCTGGAAAGCCCCAGCACCGGTTTGAACTGGCCTATGCACAGGGACACCTTGTGTGCCCCAGGCATGTCTGATTCTATTCATCCCTGTCCTACCCAATACACAAAATCCTGTCTGGAGTGGTGCTAGCACCTCCCCAGGCAGGAAACCCTTTGTCCAAGCTGCCCTCGCTGGAAGGACTCCCAGCAGCAGGAGGTCAGACTTGTGTCTGTGGTGGCAGCATCCATTTTGTGATGCTGAGGCTCTGTTTAACTTTAACCGGGGTTCAGGCTAGGTACATGTCGTGTCCCTCTAGAAGGGTGGAATGCTACCCCCGTCGCCAGAACTGGCGAGGGGGTAGTATTCCAATTCGTATGACACCTTACTCGACATGTTTTGATAAAGCCAAACCCAAGATAGCATTTAACCGCGAGGTTCATAATGCACTTAAGAGTATATGGTATGGCAGTATCATGAAACAGCTAAAGGACATGGTTCCGAAAGCTGCAGACAGGCTCAGCTCATACCAGAGCACCATCTCACATATTTCCAAGCACTCTGCCTCCAGGATTGATGAGGCCTTCCATAGGAGTGACTGATAGGAACATATGTGTCCATTTTAGGTTAGGTATAGGCAGACTACACCTAAGTAAGGGGTGGTTACACCGACTTACCCCAGCTGAGTGATCAGTCAGTTGTGTCAAATATGGAGGCCAGGCCAGGGGTGGCACAATACATGCTGCAGCCCCTGGTAGGCCTTGGAAGCACCTATGCCCTGGGTACCTGGGTACACTGTTACAGGGGCCAATAAGGTGAACCAGTTCCAATGTCGTTATGCACCTAAAGTACATGGGTAACAATTTAGAGAGAGAACAGCAGGCTGTGGGTCTGATTAGCAGGCCCACAGCCACATTAAGTCATAAACCAGTGAAGCTGTCGTGTATTTCTATAGGTTCTGAATCGATCCCCCTATTCCTGACCCTATTCTGGTTAAACTACCTAGCTAGTTAACTAACAGTCAGCCCATGAGGCAAGAAATCCCCCATGATGCAGATACCGTTATCTGACGCAGTCACACTACGGCACAGGAACGTGTTATCTGATTAGGTCATAACGCTTGAGATCTAATTAGACAAGCGACATTCCTCCAGCCCCTGATAAGGCATACGACGTTCTCATAACAAATCAAACCTATGACAACCTGGATAATCCGTGCGGCCATTGTTTTGATTTCACAGAGAACTTTAGTAAAGAATGTGCTAACGAGCAAGTCGTATGACATCTTTATTGACGTACCTATGTCCATCCTTACGTCAATCCCGGCACCTTTAAGGTATAAATATTGCCGACCTTGCCCTATGCAAAACACACGCGTGGTGACAAGACGGAGCAGCCATACTTGCCGAAGCCGAGAGCAGAAGCAGACCCCGCAGGCAGCAGCCCCGCCTTCCTGACGCGCTGAGAGACGCGCTGCTATCTCAAGCCGAGAGACCCAGCACCGGCGCTTCTGGGCAGCCCTCGCAGGCAGCCTGGAATATCGAGAGCAGAGAAAGAGATACCATTCCTCATTCATCCTAAATTCCAGGTACAGAACTGAATAACCCCTCCTAGAGAATTCTTTAGTTATTCACTTGGCAAAAACAAACTTAACTTAAACTGTAACTTTCTATTCCCGCCCACGCATTAGACTTAGGTCAGGTACACGGGGTAGGCGTATTTAGAAACACCAGTTGAGTACGTTTAGTCAAATGTATATGTGTATGTAAATATATTTTAATCATTTTAAACATCATATGGCTCAGAAACCATATCAATGTTTTTACAGTATTATTTTATACTATTGCTTTTAATGTATGCACTTTACTTAACAATAAGTATTGCAATAATATCGATCCATTTCTCTTGTACGAGAAAAGAGACTGATCAATAAATAACACCTTTTATTGAACACGCCCGTCTCTTCCTTTTCTCTACATTCTGATGAGACTAAGAATGCACGTACTGACTGAGTAAAATAATTGCCTTGTGCTCACACGACTCTCGAGATTGACTCTTGATTAGGGGAGAGCAAAGTTGTCATGTTCTATGGTTGTCAGAAACTAAATCCCTTCTTGTCTAATCAGGGGAGTTAATCCTTCCTTGAACATTCGAGAAAGTTTCTAGCGAACTCTGAGCTTAGCTGGCAAACCCAAAAATTAAGTCTAGTATCGACAGTAGTAGACCTAGTTAACGTCTGGCCTAGGCCTTTACTGCTGTAGGTACTATTCCAATGCGCAGAGCCTATTGGGAAAATAGGAGCTACACTACATGGCGCCCAACGCGTTTGGAAAGGGCGATAAAACTAACGTAAGACATTTAGAGTAACTCAGTCGTGCTTTCTCACTCAGACCCCTTTTCCCAAATACTCCAAAGACGTCTGGAGTGGGTGAAAGGTTATTATATCCTCCAAAACCTCGCAGGAGGGAACTCCTATGTATGGTTCTTGGTCTAGTCAACGTTGAAGGATAAAACAGTTCCAAAATATTGTGCATCTAATCTCTGTTTCCATAAAGAAACCTGATCTGCAAATAAACATAATACCATCCTGTCAGCAAAATGGACAGCGATGAAGAACGAGAGGTTACTAGATTAGCTACTGAAATAGCAGATGCTGATGCTACCATGCAAACAGCAGACCCGGATATAATACTCATCCAGGTCGCCAAAAGGAGATCTATAACCTTAAAACTTATAGAAAATGGACTGACACCTAGAGGTGGCACAGTCATATTCGTAATCGAGGCACACGAATATCGGCAGACAGAGGTATACTATACATGGATACATTTTCCAGCAGCTAATACTGTAACAAAGTACTTCCACTATTACAAAGTAGAGGAACCTCCTAATGAGTACACTCCTTTTGAGGAGGTGGAAGTACCACTCAAATTCCAAGAGCATTTGCTCTTATTTGATGGCGCCCTAATACATAACAATCACATTACAAGGCTCGGTCCTTTAGGAAGACCAGGAGCAACGTGGCCGGTCCTAGCCGGATACACACCACATCCAGACATCGAAAGAATGCCTGCAGCAGAGCTGTTAATACAGCTGAAACAACTACTAAAAATTCACAGACAATTAGTTCAGTATGTAATGCGGACTTCAACAATTCAGCCAGCGATTAAACTTCCACAGCTGACCCCTCACCAGGGGAACACAAATAAAATTACACCACAGAACATCCAATCCTGCCTAGGTAAAGTCCCAGCAAAACGGGAACAAATACCATTCTGGTTGGCACAGAAAATTACCCAAATAGAGGCGGTGTTTCCTGACACCACCCCATTAGAAAAACACAGGATTCTGACTATATGTCTCCCAATGGGAATCGCACCACACATTGAGGACTGTGACACTTGGGGTACAGTCTTTGCTTCCATCTACACAAAAACGCACGGTGTTCCATCCATTTCGGTAATACCAGATGTGCTAAAACAAATTCAAGATGAATACGGTCCAGAACCTGCTTTAACTCTTGGTATGAAATTACTAAAAGACTTCAAGCAGGTCTCGGCTATATTACTAGCCAACATAAAGGGTGAAGCAGCAAACGTGGCGATCCGCCAGAGGTTAAAAGAGACAGATATAGCAGACCAACCAGCTGAAATTGCCAGAATCATAGAAAAATCCTATGAAGAACTAGGCAGAGATAGTCTAGGTGGAATACCAGTAAAACCGCAACTGACTACAAGTCCAGAAAAAATGTTTTTTAATAATAATAATAATTCACCAAAAAAGAACTGGGATGGGAACAAACAATCCAATCCTAAAGAAAAGAAATTCCAGTCCAGAGGAAGGTCTCCTAGGCGAAGAGAGAAATCTCCAAACCCGAGACAAAGGTCACCCCAGAGTGAACCCTCTGGGAATAGATATAACCTTAGAAATAGGGATAATATTAAAAAACCTGATAGATATCAAGACATTGATACACGTCCCTCTCAATCTTTTCAGAATTCCTCGCAGAAATCGGAAAGAAGAGGACGATCAGAAGAGCACGCCAAGTCCAAAGACAAGGAACCTGCTCAACTGAAAAAGAAATCACAATTTCCAAAAAAGAAGGTAGCCAGTATCAAGGTAGTTAACAATGCCGAGAATACTGAGGACACAACTGAAAAACGGAGAGTGGGCTCAGACAATGCTAGACAGCGCAGCAGAGGTGAGCATAGCTCGCAAAGTCCTTATGAATCATCTGGAGACAGTGGACACGAATGAATACCTTCAAGTGGAAACTGCAGATACCAGAGTTAGCAAGCCCCACAAAATATACGAGATAACATTACGTATAGAGGGAGATAAGACTAGGAAAATTAGGGGACTATTTTGGGATAACCTCTCCAAAGGCTATGACATCCTTCTAGCTGAAAAAGACTGGCCACCAGAGTTTGTCAGGGAGTGCCCTCATGGCGAAGAAGTAATTATGCCTGCCTTCTCGAATCAAATACCGATTCATAAAAAATACACACTTGCTAGAAAGTGGGCAGTGGCCTTAGCACCTGCTTTATACAAAAATCATGTAGGATGGGATGAGGATTCTCCTCCTCACAAAATCCAGTTAAAATCACAACCTACTGCACAAAGGCAGTACCCAGTTAAGCAAGAAGCTAAAAAACAAGTAAATGAAATACTAGACCAGCTAGAATACCAGGGGGTGATTGAAACTTGCACCTCGCAAATGAACAATCCTTTGTTTCCGGTCTCCAAACCAGACAATTCATACCGTCTAGTTTTGGATTACCGACACCTTAACACATGTTGCAAAACTTTTGCAGTGCAAAATTCACACAGTGCTGCACTAATGAATAACATAGTGCGCAAAAAATACAAAACTACCTTGGACATCTCCAACGGATTCTTTTGTCAAAACATAGCACCAGAGAGCAGATATTTAACAGCTTTCTCAGTAAATGGCACTCAAAAACAATTCTGTCGGTTAGCCCAGGGGTACAAGAATAGCCCGGGGGTATTCTCAGCGAGAGTAACAGAATTACTACAACAATATGATGATGAAGCATTATCTTATGTCGATGACATTTACTTAACAGATGATGACTTGGAAACTCACTTGAAAAGAGTGAACACCATAATACTTGGTTTCGCTGCAGAGGGTTACAAATTCAACTTTAAAAAATCCAGAATTGCCCATCTGAAAATCCAGTACGGAGGATATGAATTATCAAGTATTGCCTGGTTGACAGTCTTTTAAGAACTAGAAGAATTAGAAAATCTAAAATATGAAAAAACGTATCCTCTGCCAATCGACATTCTGCCTCTACGACATTACGCCTGTGTAATCTATACAGACGGACATGCTCAACCCTCCGTTTGGGGAGAACATGCATACAATCCCACATGTGAGATCACAAAAGAAGTGTGGCGCGGAGGTAAACTAAGACCTCTATTAACAAAATCACACTCAGTAGAAACTAATTCAGAACTGCAAACTGAAATAATAGCTTTGAAAATGGCGCTAGATAATGCGGATCGCGAATTCCCGACACTTATAGTGTCAGATTCATATTTCTGCGTCAAAGCATATAACAAGGATTTGCAGACATGGATTCAGAACGGTTACAAAGATGACACAGATGCACCAATAAAGCAGAGACTTCTCTGGGAACAAGTAGCTCTTTTGAAGAAAGAACTACCAAAGACTCACGTGACTCACTCACTGAGTCATCAACGTGATGGCGTTCACGTTGTAGGGAATTCATTGGCTGAGACAGCCGCAGCGGCAGCCACTAAATCTGCTCCCGTAGATCGGAAAAAGCGTACATTAAAATACATTGACGGTGAAACATTGCTGGCGGTGAAAACGTCATCAAAAGGCGACTGCTCAGCGTTACCGATCAACTATCCACTCAATTATACATACATAATCGATGCAAACTCCGTCCCTTTTGCTCGAATCCCTGGAGTGGGGGATAGAGTGATTCCAAACATGGACAGGAGAAACTTGTTAATCGCAGACGCACACATGGGCGAGGGTCACAGACACCTTAAATTAAAAGATTCTCTGGAAGATTTACAATCACGGTACTGGTGGCCAGGCATGAGCCTCCATCTTACCATCTTTGTAAAAAACTGCCCAAACTGCAACAGAGATCGCAGTGGGGAGAGAAGCAGTTTAATACCTCGTCGTATCAAGGCAGATAATATTACCAGCAAAAAGAATGGCTTGCGATTAACATATACAGGCTAGTTCCCACTTATAATGTAGATCCACAGCACTCGGCTGACGTCCGGACTATTATACAAGATTTGCGAGTCTAAATGGCATATACGCTAAGAGCATGCTACGTTCGACCATTTTTTTTTCTTTTTCTCAGGCAATCCAGCCTGGGGGGGGAAAGAATGGCCAAATGAGCACAGCCCAGCGGGAATCTTCTCACTTCCTTCCTGAGGGTATGGGATGGTGTAAAGAAAAAACCAAGACAGAAAGCAATCTATAATAGAAAGGATATTAGGTTCGGGAGCTGGGTGGGTCAAACATCTAATAAGTGTCCAACGTAGTCTAAATAACTTGCCAAGAAATTCTCTGAAGGGATTCAGTCCGTACGAATTATTATTCGGAACTAGGATGTTGATCTCTGACCTTGATAGTCAGACTTCAGTGGTAATAGAAAAAAGCTTTGATGTCAAAGACCGTTTGGCTATTTTGCAGGACTTAAACAAAACAAGAAAAGACCTGAGCAACATACAGTTGAAACAACAGCCAACAACCACTGAAGAATCACCACCTGTCCCAGCAAGACCTGTCTGGATTCCAAAAGTCGGGGATCTAGTCAGGGAGAAGATCGCGGTAAAGAAGGAATTTGGGCCTTCTTACAGAAAAGCAGTTCCTGTCTTGTCTGTCAACGGGACAAGATCAGTTGTACTACCGCCACTTGCTGGAAAAAAGGAGAACCGAGTTGTATCCATCGACCTGGTAAAACCACAACATGTGGCCGATAACAAACAGTAGGCCAAGTGGACTCCCAATAAGTAGCAGAACACCAAGGTTTGCTACCAGTACAGAGGTCCTAACAAAGAGGCTCATCACATTCGAAACGCCTACAGAAGAACAACAAGGACTATGCAACAATGCAATAGAACTTAGACCTCTGAAAACCCAAATAAAGACATTTAGCAGAGACACACCAATCTATACTGAAGTACCAAGTGAAAATGCAAGAAACAAAAATCCTGAACCAATTGGAACAATTGACAGAACTGCATCCGGTTACTTCATCAACTTCGATGATTCCTCTGAAGGTTTCAGCGAACAAAAGACACAGCCATCATCAAAATCCTTTAAAGAAAAAGCGAAGGAACTTTTGAAACAACTAAAAGAAACATATCTGATTTCTCCATGGATTGAATTTTGGGTGGGTTTTGGTGCATTTATCCTCATACTTTGGCTCATCATGGTATTTACTTTGGGACGCTTCATTGAGGGAAAATATGCTAAAATGGACACAGCAAGTCAGAACATCAACTTGGTCCTCAAACCACACACATCTTCACACGTCGAGAAAAGAGAACTTTCTTCAGAACTTTCTTCAGCCAACTTCACAGCAATTCCAATACCTGGTGGGGTAGCCTGGGACAACACTGACTATGAAATTTATGGTCCGGTCGAGATCCTGAAATATCCACACCAAATTAAGATCTCTTTGAGTGACTTTGCAAAACCAAACTCATTTGCTGATGATTGAGACTTTGAAAGTATAAACAATATGATGTCTGACTTAGTAATGTCTGCTAAATTTACAAAACATGATTATTTGCAAGGTTCTACAAATTATGATAGTATGTATTGCTATAACCACTATGGTAACCATTTCTTGCATAAATCTGCACAACCTAGAAATGTTTTAAATTATAATCAATGGGAACATTGTGCTACACCTCCAAAAGGGAGCTCTAGAACCGTTTATGACAAATATTCATACTTTCAAGGTTTTAACACTAGTAATGCTGAAACATGTTATTATAAATTGTCAAACAAGACAGGGACCAAAACCATGATAACCAACACAAAATTGATTTATTCTGATTCATTCTTTGAAAAAATGAATACTTTTGGATTCGATTATTGGGACAAAAATGTTGATTTGAAAAGTGTTTGGGGTACAAAAGAATGGCAAGTACAGGGTATAGAAGCTTTGTTTAGAGCCTGCATGATCCCAGAACAAATGATATTTTTAAATGACACTGTTCAACAAACCACCTGTCTTGGCTTAGCCAAAATCAAAGATTTAAATAACCCGTCTATTCCAAAGCCAACAATGTTTAGCAATAACTCTGATACAGATGAAGAAATAGACATAAACCATATACTTAACCAAAACAGAACACATCCTGATTGGAAACAATGGTTGATCTGGCCCACAGATACAAATAACTGTCAAGATAGATTCCTGAATAAAACACAGGGTTTCAAAATGACCAGGCCAGACCCTAGATATCCCCAAAGACATCACCCAGGGATAATAACAACCTACAGTGTGGGCAAATTATGCCTTCAATGGCTACAAACTTCCACACTGCCTGAAATTAAGCAACACCTAACTTTACTTACTGATGGTGCTGACTTGCGTGATTTCATAATGGGACCACGCAAACAGCGTCAAAAGCGTTTCATAGCAGCCTCTGTATATGCAGCATACAATGAGGCCTGGAAGGTTACTCAAATTGAAACAGCAGAGAGAATACGTGAAATTGATCGTATTAATTTGGAAAAATCACTTTCTGTAGTGGACAATGGGTTAATGACTCTGTCCTCCAGAATTTTTTCATTGGACAGCATTGTGTCTTCAGCAATCGATATATTATCGCAAGACTTACTGTTATTACAACATGGTCAGTCACAATTGCGTTCTATTGTACAGCTTGGCTGGACGTTACAAAATCTGCGTTCTGGCTATGTGCCTTGGCGTTTAATCAACACAACGTCACTATTCCAAATCTTTAACCTTACTGATAGACAAATCGGTATGGCGCAGAAGGGTGCTGATTATACAATCTTGAGCATTGAAAAACTAGAAAGATTACCGTTGACAATGTCAGAACGACCTGTCAGTGAATGGATAATCCACGGAATCATAAATATTCCAATCTCAACCTTCAGGTTTCAATACTGCCAAAAATATATACAGGCTGGCATGTACGAGAAATTGGGAAAGGGGTACCTTAAAACAACTTGGAACCTGCCCTATTCACATCCATGTGTCAGTAACAAAGGACAGAAAGTGTTTCTTAGTGGCAACAATTGTGCTACGTCACTAAGCGGCACACTTCTGTGTAACGGTATTAGTTTGCACGGAGCCTGTGAAGGGAATTCATACAACCTTTCATGTCACCAGCAAGGCGCACCTGCAACTGAAATAGAACCATTCTTTCAAAGACTCTATAATGGGAGTTACATTCTTATTGTAGACCGCAGATGTTGTAGTCTTATGCCCGGGACTCCTTATCTCGTCACTACGACGGCGAAGGTCAAGTGCTGTGGACGTTCTTTGTTCCCCAGCTCCTTTCCAGACAGGGAGGCAAGGGCATGGCCCGGTTTGAAAATTACTTCTATTCGAATAGACACTTTAAGCAGAATGAAAACAGTGCTTCTTCAGACGCCTACAAGGCTCACGTCATCTAAAGAAACGTATGATCTACAAGTCGCAAGGACGACTGCAGAGATACATACATTATTATCAACTAATTCCCCCGTACATTTCGCAGAAATCCTGAGCGAAATCTTAAATATTTCTGATACCACTGGGGTCTCAAAGGTATTTAAGACAGTATTTTCGATGGCATTAACACCATTCAAAGCCATACTGGGTATTTTTCCAGATTTCGTCCATTCGATTTTTGGCGGACTTCCCTTGATCCTGGGACTAATTGCAGGAATCCTATTCCTAGTCCTTATTTTTCGTTATGGCAACCCATGTCACAGAACAAACTCTCACGACAATGGAAGATACGATCCTAGCCATTGGATACCGGGACCGGATATCAAAAATCCTGGGACTCTCCCGGCTTAGAGACCTAAACATGACTTGGTTTCTATCATTTCGACCAATGTGGCAAAGGTGTGTTTTACCTGTACTAAGGTGTCTGCTATGCGGAGAAGAATGCGTGTTAGACACCTGTCTGACGCTACAATCGGATGCGCCGGTGGATGCAGATACACTGTTGGTTCCTACCAAGGTTCACGCACTGTGCTGCCCTCAAAGGCTGCCAATTCTGATGACGGCATTCCTGGAATCTTCACCACCGCGATTGAAGGGTAGTGAAGTTCAAGATGAAAGCAGCATCGAACAGGTACGACCTTCTGTCAGCAATGCAAATCAGAATGTCAATGGAGACAATCATGCGCACGAATGCATGGTACCCCTATTTCCGACTTAGTGGAACTTTCCCATGAAGCTGTTGACAGTTTTTTCGAAAGCCTGAATGATATGATGTTCTCTCCGGAACAGAAATAGAGACTTTTGAGTAAACTCGCACACGGCGTTCCCTGAATTCGGCCTTCAACCTTTAAAAAATAAAGTCACATGAACAATTACAATCCAGTTCACGGACAGCAACTTTTTTCAGCAAGCCCTTAAAATATTTTTCTATATATTTTTTCCCCGGGACACTGATCTTCTGCTTAAAGTAAGAAACTATTCCTAGAGAACTAAGATTTCTAGTTTTTTAGATACTTTATAGACTTTATATAGACTTTAGCTGCCCGCTGGTGTGTTCACAATATATTTTATGTGATGAAATGGTTTCGACTTTTTTTTCTGTATAGCCATATTAAGAGCCATTTCATGTGTATTTCTCATATACCAACAAGCAATAATGCATAACAATGCGTGTTTACTTTTGCATTTAATTCATAGCTTAAGTGCATACAATATATATGACTGCAATTTTTCAGTATATTTGAAAATTTCAAAATGCATTTATGTATTTTGGGGTGGTAAGGTATACACTATACTCTATAGTATGTTGTACTATGTTATACTATGCATAGATTAGTAGATATGACCATAGTTAGCGTGGAGTGGGTGTCGTGTATTTCTATAGGTTCTGAATCGATCCCCCTATTCCTGACCCTATTCTGGTTAAACTACCTAGCTAGTTAACTAACAGTCAGCCCATGAGGCAAGAAATCCCCCATGATGCAGATACCGTTATCTGACGCAGTCACACTACGGCACAGGAACGTGTTATCTGATTAGGTCATAACGCTTGAGATCTAATTAGACAAGCGACATTCCTCCAGCCCCTGATAAGGCATACGACGTTCTCATAACAAATCAAACCTATGACAACCTGGATAATCCGTGCGGCCATTGTTTTGATTTCACAGAGAACTTTAGTAAAGAATGTGCTAACGAGCAAGTCGTATGACATCTTTATTGACGTACCTATGTCCATCCTTACGTCAATCCCGGCACCTTTAAGGTATAAATATTGCCGACCTTGCCCTATGCAAAACACACGCGTGGTAACAAGACGGAGCAGCCATACTTGCCGAAGCCGAGAGCAGAAGCAGACCCCGCAGGCAGCAGCCCCGCCTTCCTGACGCGCTGAGAGACGCGCTGCTATCTCAAGCCGAGAGACCCAGCACCGGCGCTTCTGGGCAGCCCTCGCAGGCAGCCTGGAATATCGAGAGCAGAGAAAGAGATACCATTCCTCATTCATCCTAAATTCCAGGTACAGAACTGAATAACCCCTCCTAGAGAATTCTTTAGTTATTCACTTGGCAAAAACAAACTTAACTTAAACTGTAACTTTCTATTCCCGCCCACGCATTAGACTTAGGTCAGGTACACGGGGTAGGCGTATTTAGAAACACCAGTTGAGTACGTTTAGTCAAATGTATATGTGTATGTAAATATATTTTAATCATTTTAAACATCATATGGCTCAGAAACCATATCAATGTTTTTACAGTATTATTTTATACTATTGCTTTTAATGTATGCACTTTACTTAACAATAAGTATTGCAATAATATCGATCCATTTCTCTTGTACGAGAAAAGAGACTGATCAATAAATAACACCTTTTATTGAACACGCTCGTCTCTTCCTTTTCTCTACATTCTGATGAGACTAAGAATGCACGTACTGACTGAGTAAAATAATTGCCTTGTGCTCACACGACTCTCGAGATTGACTCTTGATTAGGGGAGAGCAAAGTTGTCATGTTCTATGGTTGTCAGAAACTAAATCCCTTCTTGTTAATCCTTCCTTGAACATTCGAGAAAGTTTCTAGCGAACTCTGAGCTTAGCTGGCAAACCCAAAAATTAAGTCTAGTATCGACAGTAGTAGACCTAGTTAACGTCTGGCCTAGGCCTTTACTGCTGTAGGTACTATTCCAATGCGCAGAGCCTATTGGGAAAATAGGAGCTACACTACAAAGCAAAAAGCAAAAATTTGGGGTGACCATAGGATAGCAGACCGTACTCTCCTACAACGAGACAAGATCATCAAGGGAAGAAAAGAACGGGCACAAGAAAAGGTTCTTATAAGGGGAAAGAAGACAGCAATAAAAGAACTGAATCCCACAAAACTGATGTGAAAAATTTAACAACCCTTGTTGAGAGAATGGATCTCCTTGTAAGAATAACGCTAGATCAACTAAGTGTGAGACTTACAAATATTGAAAAACTTCTAGCAAATAATCCTAACCCAGATAAACCCCTGTCATCAAACGAGGTGTGCTCTGAGAATAGAGGTAATAGGATACAAACAGAGCAATTCTGCAGACCTGACATTAGACCAAGAGAGACTGACCCATTGAATCACCCCAATAACTCAGACAGACCAACGGAAACTGGAAAAACATCCCACCTACAAACCGGTCCTAGGAAGCTTGTTTCCGGTCCAGGTAACGCAAGGGTTGGCAGTTCGGGCTGGACTGCTCCCATGAGGCACAGGGTCAGACTGATTTGCATATGGCCATGTCTGAACTGGGTAGCAGAGTGGGCTAAAGAACGGTGATGGTTTAAACCTAGATCTTTTGACTGGGTGTGAGTGTTTGATTGGTTCAGATGCTCGGTCCATCACCACCCCCTTTTGTACCGCTTTGTTCGCCATAAGTTGGCAGGGTATGCTCAGACGTGAGTCCCTTGCTCACTTTGCCACTGGATTCAAGCAAACCTGGCTGAAGACGGCTGAAATGCCAGAAACCGGTCCTAGGAAGCTTGTTTCCGGTCCAGGGAAGGCATGGCAATTCGAGCTGGACTGTTCCCATGAGGCACAGGGTCAGACTGATTTGCATATGGCCATGTCTGAACTGTGGTGGCAGAGTGGGCTAAAGAACGGTGATGGATTAAACGCAAATCTTTTGACTGGGTGTGAGTGTTTGATTGGTTCAGATGCTCCGTCCATCACCACCCCCTTTTGAAACCGCATCAAACTAAGGAAAGTAGAATTAAAAAAGGAGGCAAGGGAAGGATTACATAAAAGTTGCAAAGAGAAAGATAGTGCAACTTTTTGGAAAATACTAAGAACTCCTTTCCTATCGGAGAGTAGTGATTCCCCAAGGGTAGAAATAGCTATAGATGAACACCTACGGGTAGAACATTTCTCGCGGATATTTGGGACAAATGACAAAGAGGCTGGCTCCTTAACTCCAGGGGATAGATTAAGCTCACGTATAAACCCCCCAACCTTGCCCATTGTTTTGAACATCCAACCGCTGGAGGTTGAGCGTGCCTTGAAAGCTAGTAAAGGGGGCAAGGCACCAGGCCCTGACGGAGTCCCAGTAGATTTGTTTAAGTTTAACATGGAACTCTGGATCCCAATTCTACCAAGGGTGCTGGAAGCTGCAAGTTCAGTAGGCCTGGTTGATTCATGGTCTGAATCAGTTTTGGTTCCAATATTAAAAAAAGGAGACCACCAAAGCAATCTTGCTACCGTCCTATTTCTTTGCTGGATTAATTAGGAAAGATAGCGGGACGCATTATCCTTTAGCGCTTACATCAATGGTCAGAGGACAATAACATCCTGTCTGATATTCAATTCGGGTTCAGGGAGGGCCTGGGTACTACTGAAAAAGCCCTTAACTTGGCTTTATTGATGGGGAAGTATAAGAATGTGAAGGGGGGAAACTTTTACATGGCCTACGTAGACCTAACAGCAGTCTTTGAATGCGTGGACCATGCAAAACTATGGGCCATTCTAGGAGAGTTGGGCATTGAGCTCCCAATACTTAATTTCCTGCGAGAAATGTACACGAACGCTACAGCCCGTTTCGGCATAAGTGGAGAACTCACAACATCTTTTGGAGTGAGGAGAGGGGTCAGACAGGGCTGTGTCCTGGCTCCCTTCCTCTTCTCACTCTATATCAACGGTCTGGAACAAGCTATGTTGAAAGGGAGCCAGGACCTACCTTGTGTGAAAAATCGCCCGGTCCCCGCCCTATTATATGCGGACGATGCCGTGATCATAGCACGCACCCCCCTAGAACTTCGGCGTGCTACGGTCAGGTATCATAGCTACATGGCAAATCTCGACCTAAAGATCAACATTAAAAAAACTTTTGTCATGTCACTTGAGATGAGTCATAAGAAAAAGAGGAGTATCATCGTAGAACAGTGCAAGCTAGAAAATACTATCACCTACCCATACCTTGGAATTTTAATTGACAATAAATGTTCATGGAGGCAGGCAATAGAAGCCAGAAAACTACTGTTTATAAGGGCCACGACTGCGCTAGTTAATTTTGCACACAGGCTTGGTAAAAGACCGCCTGCAGACTTGATACAAATATACCAAGCCAAATGTGTAAGCACTGTGATGTATGGTGCAGGAGTATGGGGTTATGGAAACGTTGATTCCCTTCAAAAGGTGTAAAACAGTTTTCTTAGGTTCCTTTTAGAGGTCCCAAGAGGCACATCGACTTTTAGTTGTCACATGGAACTGGGTCTTCCATATATTATCGACCTGGTAAAAATTCAACCGATTCTCCTATGGCATCGAATATGGTCCTCACCAAATTTGGCTATTAATAGAGATGTCGTGAATGATTGCCTTTCACTTGATTACGGGGACAGGATAGGCTGGATCGCATATGTAAAAAAATTCATGTGTGATATGGGCCTGGAAAGATATCTCAACAAACCCCTTTCGATCCAGGAGATCCCAAGAAAAAAGCTAAAGAAACTGTGTATGTCACATATGGAGGAACTGCGTCTGTCAATAGAGGCAACAAAAAGTTCGGTTCAACAGATACTCCAAGTACAAATCTCCCCGACCATCCAGCCATATCTATTCAGTCTGAGTAGTTATGACAGATTGGTGCTTACTCGACTGAGAATGAACACATTTCATTGTTTGTTAACCTTTCCCACAACTAACGATTGGTCCCACTCGTTACCATTGTGTCCTTGTGACGCAATGTCTAGCCAGTCCACGATGCATGTGCTCTTGTTTTGCAAATTTTATCATGAAACGAGGAAGCAGTGGGTAAAACCAATAATGAAAATCTTGGGTCTGCGGCTATGCCGCCCGGCGTTCCTCGTGATCCAAAATCTAGAGCTGGAGTGTATTGCAAAGAATATTGCCAAATTATAAAAATTTTGTTTCAAGCACAGGTCAAATTTGGAATAGTATTGGTAAACCAAACTCAATCAAATGAATTTTGGTCTACAAAACTGTTTAAATTTGATGTGTATGTAATGATCCAATTTCGTACTGTATAACTATCTAATCCTGCCCAATAATTTTATAGATAAGTACTAAATCGTTTTTATTTCAACAGTTATTTCTTTTAAAGAGTGTAAATATCATCATCTAGTTTTAAATTGTATATTTTAAAATGCACTTTTATGGTTTTGTATTCTAAAAACCGAATAAAGTATTTGTTGATTTGATTTGATTTAGTAATAAGTCAGTGTATTCCAAAAACAGTACAATAATCCCTCTAGGGTAAGTAGAAGATGTCGAAGCAGCCAAACCCTCAGACTTGGAACCAATGCAATGAGCACGTTGCTGGTTTAGAGTAATGCTGTCTTTCACTCCAACCATTTTAGGGATGTGGATTTTTAAGAAGGACAGCATATCAGACCCCTCCTTGCCGACATGAATGCCAAAAATGCAGAGATTTTTACGACGGTTTCGATTTTCTAAATCCTCTGTGACTTAAGGAGAACGATCTCTTTAGACATTTCCGCAACCTGAGGTAAAACATCCTGAACGTCGCTAACCTTCTGTTCCACAGCAGACATTCTGGTGTCAAGGTTAGACCATTTTTCATCCATTTTTTGAAGAGTAGCGTTAGTAGCGTTCAGGGTCGAAACGTCGACAATATATCATAAGGACCGATCAGCCAAGTCCAGCATAAAATAGCTTACCAATATAGCGTGTTGGATTTGAGAATTATTAAATCAGAGATTGGCTTTCGAATTTCTCCCCTTTCATTACCTCCCACTCACATGTATATAGGTCACTAATTGTTTTATCACTTAGTCACAATAACTCACTTTATGTCACAATTTTCACTGTTTTGAATTGATGCGCCGTATTTGTAAATTATCAATTGTAAATAATCAATTTTGCATATATTAAGGAGTCAGTTGAATGCTAAAAGAGAAAACATGAATGAAGATTAATTCTATGATTAAAAATATGTTCTGACCCTTCCTCTTGTTTGGTTTGCACGCAATGATTTAATCTACTATTTGGTCATTAATACGTTTTGAGATACGTACAGTATTGGAAGCAATCTTGTTCACACCCGACAGGACCATTGTTGATAATATTACTGCATTGCCCAGGTTCTGAGGGATACTGGGTTACCCCATAAGAATACTTACTTTATTGAGTGCAGGTTTTTACCTGCGAGGGTCTTGTTACTCTCATTTATTGTTGTTTTGTATTGTATTGTTTAAATGTTAATTGCATTGTCTCTTCCAAGTGTTGGCATACCGGAATATGTCTAACAACGAAGTTCTATCATATAGTGAAGAATATATAGCGAAGCTGATTCAGGAACAGGGTACATCTAGTTTCCTTTTAGGGAACGATAGATTACCAGCGGATGCTGGCCTTAATGAAAAGCTTGCAAAATTAGAACGATTAGAGAAGAAATTGATCAGATCACGACTCCATGGTCATGTTCTGACCAAATACCTGGAAGCAAATATTATTCCACAGGGACTACAGGTAAGAAATGAACCAGGAATATTCATAGATGTTCCGAAGTTCAGAGAAGGGTTCAGTCACGTGGCGAACAATTGCTCCAGGCACTGGATGGTGCTTGGAGTAGAGACGGCCATTGAGTATGTAAAAAAACTTATACAGGAAATTGCAGATCTCAAGACCGAAATTCTAGGTGACTCTGCGCTTACGAACGCTAAAGAAGCGTTAGAACGCGCCGAAAAATCCCTGGCTGAGTTCAACACCATTACACTGGGTAGAAAGCTTGATAAGCTAGCAAAGGACGTAAAAAATTACGATAAAAAGGTTACATATCCATATCTCGCCGACAACTACTACCAGCAGGATAGCCAAGGTTTTTTCACTAACAAGGGAAGGCAGGGATCGCGCAGGTTTTATACTTTCTCAAACTCATCGGCAGGGAGTGGATCTGATACAGAAAGCAATCAGCCATCGACAAGTAGTTCAGAGTATCAAGCACAGAGCCCTTTTTTAGGGGAAGGCCCCACCAGAGGGAACAGAGGCGGGGGGAGACATCAGAACTGGGATCGCCCCAGGAGATGGGGGCGGGGAAGATCAACACAGGGTACATCCCGGGTCAGATTCTTCCAACCTGACTCCCATGGGGAGATATCGACAAGGAGACAGACTTATCGATGGTAATGTCCCATGTGAATATTGCAACTATCACACTTGAGGATGCCAACCCTCCGAGTATAGAGAGAGGCAGTGCAGATGGGAACAACAATCCCTCACACATCATGGCAACAACATCAAACGCCAACCCTCCGAGTATAGAGAGAGGCAGTGCAGATGGGAACAACAATCCCTCACATATCATGGCAACAACATCAAACGCACCTCCAGAGATAGGACCAACAATGTCTATAACCCAACAAGTTGAACCTGATGAACCCGCCCAGCCTCCTATTCAGAGTCAACTCACTGATGGAAATCATATCGGAATAGAGGGATCGAATTTGATTCAAACCAGAGCTACAGTGGATAATCTGGATCCGGTAATTAACCTATCAAATTACAGCCTGACGGATGTAGAGAATAACATCCTATCCAGAGGACTCTCATTCGTACCAACAACCATCCCGGATACCTTCCAAATCAGACTAGAATTGCAGAGATTTTTTAGAAAGATCAGATTAAAATACTTCTTTTCAAAAAATACCCCCACACCAGCATGTTCGGCGACAGCTTTCAGACCGGCTTCCACGTTTACGCCGGCCTCATTTCTGATGAGTGAAAGGATATTGGCCTTTGAAAAAATAGTACTGGAAGAAATTATGAAGACATTGGGAGAAAGGAAGTATATAAAGTACAATACGAGCAGGGAAGAGAAGAAGGCACTCCATGAACTAGCAAATAATGATGCAATAGTGATAAAGGCGGCCGACAAGGGGGGAGCAATTGTTGTGCAAAATACACAAGACTACATCGGTGAGATTGAGCAACAACTCCAGATGCAAGACAGCTACATCAAGATAAGAGGGGATCCCACCTCGGAAATAAGGACACTCATTGAAACTGTAACCAAAAACGGAATGGAAGATGGCTTTTTGAGTCAACATGAACATGACTTTCTTAACCAGCGGGAACCCAGGACTCCGACCATATACGCGCTACCCAAAGTGCATAAGAGACTTGAAAAACCACCAGGTAGGCCCATAGTATCGGGCTGCGGCTCAATCTTAGAGCCTCTGAATAAGTTCATTGACTACTTCTTACAGCCCTGGGTTGCACGTACAAAATCATACGTACGAGACAGCATGCACATCATCCAACTTCTCGAAAACCAACCGTTTGATGATAAAAAACAGTTATTGGTGACACTAGATGTTTCATCTCTGTACACGTCAATCCCTCAAACTACTGCATTGGAAGTAATCAAAACTACGCTTGACAAGAGGGAACGACCTCATTGGATACCAACTGACTTTCTGATTAGCATCTTGGAAATAGCAATGAGGAAAAACTTTTTTGTGTTTAGAAACCAGTACTACTTTCAATGCAAAGGAGTCGCTATGGGCGCTACATATGCCCCCAGCTTAGCGAATATTTTCATGGACCATTACGAAGAGGAACATCTATATGACCTGAATAATCCATACTTGACCAAAATTGATGTATGGAAACGGTACATCGATGATGTGCTGATGATCTGGTCCGGAGATGGAGTTGAAT
The DNA here is from genome assembly GCF_964261635.1 of Lissotriton helveticus. Taxonomy (NCBI): domain Eukaryota; kingdom Metazoa; phylum Chordata; class Amphibia; order Caudata; family Salamandridae; genus Lissotriton; species Lissotriton helveticus. The sequence goes on along the minus strand of NC_136069.1, from coordinate 400,295,249 downwards.
TAAAAGAATTCCACACATGGTTGAACAGTAAGAGCAATGATATTCAGTTCACAATGACATATAGCTCAGTCTCCATCGACTTCCTGGACCTCACATTTAAGTCTGAAGAAGGTCTGTTATACACAGATCTATTCCGTAAACCTATGGAAAGAAATACGCTGCTAATGTATGGATCCCATCACCCGAGGAACCTGAGGGACAATTTGCCCTATGGGCAATACTTGAGGATAAGAAGGAATTGCCAGAAGAGAAACGACTACTTCAGGGCGGCTGATGATTTATCAATGCGCTTAAAGAAACGTGGATATCCAGCGGGCTTGCTCAAACGAGCTAAGAAACGTGCATGGTATCAACCACGGGAACAACTGCTTGAACCGAGGGAGAAAACGGATGAGACAAGGAACATAGTGTGTGTAACCACATACAACACGAGGAGTGCGGCTATTAAAAAAACCATAAAAAGATACTGGAACCTCGTGGCGGCGGAGCTACAGACGGAAGAACAACCACTATTTGCCTTCAAAAGAGGACGTAATATCAAAGACACAGTGATTAGAGCATTCCTAGACCCTCCTAAACAGCCAGACCTAAGGAGCATGTTGAACCTGCCACCAGTGGTGGGCCACCACAAGTGTGGTAGTTGCAAAGCCTGTGATTCTTGTCAAGAAGGATCAAGCTTCACACATAACTCAAAGACATACAAACTGCCCCAGTTCACGAATTGCAACAGCACCCAAGTGATCTATTCTATCACTTGTCCGTGTGGATTGGTGTATGTGGGGCAAACGACGCAAAAAGTTAAAACAAGAATACTGCAACATATGAGTAGACTTAGATGCAGTACAATTGGAGCCCCCCTGGTAGAGCATTATAACACCAATAAACACAAACCAGAAGAATTGGGTTGGAGAGTCTTGGAGAGAGTAACCGTAGGTGCTAGGGGAGGCTCTCTAACAAAGACAATGAATTACAAAGAATGTAGATGGATACACTCCCTAAACAGTGTACAACAGGGCCTGAATGAGAGAGAGGAAACAGCCAGACAGATGGGGCAACTGTAGGAGATAAGACCTTTGGATATCATTATCCTTCCACTGTGTATTCCTTACATTGTATGTACATGGGTAATTGTTATGCATTTGATATATTACCATACATTTTATCATTTGAGGTAACCCATTGTTGCCCACTATATCTCTACAATTTTTACCTATGAGAAACCTCCTGAGATGCTTTTATGAGTAATGTCTGTACATTGTCTATGTGAATTTTTAACATTATTAATGCACAAGTGTTTCATGTTTCTATTGTATTGAATCAATGTTGCCCATATAATTGCTGGTTCCCCTGATCCAATATAGGTTCCGTGTATGGAAATTTAATTAAAAATTAAGTAGTGGTCTACATTCGAAAATCCCCTTCGTAAGCATACGAGGACCTTCTTTACACACTTCGATTTGCATACGCTACTTCGCAGTAGCGTAATGCCTAGCGAGGCAGGTTACCAAGCAACAACCACGAACACAATGTCATCATCACGGCTTACGTGTTACGTATGGTTGCCTAGCAACGAGGCAACGTCCTCGAGACTAATGCGGAAGCAAGTGCCCTAGCTGCTACCGCAGTCAGAGTCAGAATACGAGTGAGAAGGCGGAACGGATGGCGGCCGTTCTCCCTATTCCACAAACAAACGTGATAACCACGGTGAGTACTGCCAGTATAGCGAGAAAACTTGCCCAGAACTGTGGTATACGAATGCGCTATCATTCGCATTAATACGCCTCATTTAAAATCCCCAGATGGCGGCAAATGATTAACGAGGGATTGACTCTCCGCAAAGATAAGGCAGAGAACTGTGGAGACTACATAACGGTGAGCCTAGCGATTCATACACGCTAATAGCCCTAATTTATCTGTGAACTGAAAGTATTAGTTATCTGACCTGAATCACATTCTTAACCTGCAGATCGTCGGAAATAATAGACAGACGCTCCAATATAACAAGGATACGCCCAAGTCAACCAGGATTTAATCGCTATAGAGACAGAATTCTGTCCTCACTGGGTGAGTTAACAATATCACTCAGGGCAAACTAAAATCTTTTAATTAGATTTCAATTCACTTACCCCTTGTAATTTATCGTGTCATACAGATATAACAACATAGAAGAGGAGGTCCCAACTAACATATCTCCAAGGTGTCCAACCTCAGAGGGGACCCAGGCTGTCACCACAATATCTGGTAATTTGTGATTCTAACCCCTTCAACAAAGTTTTTAACCTTTTTAAATCAACTATTTGCAAATCCAAACCTGATGGTTCTATTCTAATTGACCTACAGGCGCAATATTACCCTCCCCCGTCCTGAAGAAGACCCGCACGAGACCCTCTACTAAGGCGTCCACAGGGTCGAAACGTCGACAATATATCATAAGGACCGATCAGCCAAGTCCAGCATAAAATAGCTTACCAATATAGCGTGTTGGATTTGAGAATTATTAAATCAGAGATTGGCTTTCGAATTTCTCCCCTTTCATTACCTCCCACTCACATGTATATAGGTCACTAATTGTTTTATCACTTAGTCACAATAACTCACTTTATGTCACAATTTTCACTGTTTTGAATTGATGCGCCGTATTTGTAAATTATCAATTGTAAATAATCAATTTTGCATATATTAAGGAGTCAGTTGAATGCTAAAAGAGAAAACATGAATGAAGATTAATTCTATGATTAAAAATATGTTCTGACCCTTCCTCTTGTTTGGTTTGCACGCAATGATTTAATCTACTATTTGGTCATTAATACGTTTTGAGATACGTACAGTATTGGAAGCAATCTTGTTCACACCCGACAGGACCATTGTTGATAATATTACTGCATTGCCCAGGTTCTGAGGGATACTGGGTTACCCCATAAGAATACTTACTTGAAGCTATGTGGAGGCAGGGCAAAAGACTTCAGGCGATGTATATTGGCGAACTCAGTGAAGAAAATAAAATAAACCATTTGCAGGCAGAGAAAATGGGGAAAGAACTCACATCCCTCCCATTGAAGGAAAAGATAAGAGCCAGAGAGCTCCACCCCCTGCCCAAGCGACGCGGGAAAAGCTGAGGAAAAAGGCAATGCTCTGGCGAAACAAAATGGCGGGCACTGCCATTTACACTGCAGGAAACGGAGCGCGACGGGCTCAGGGCGAAAGGCAGCAAGAAAAAGCGAAATGGAGACTGCTACCTGACCCCCGTGTCCACCCTTCAGGTGCCGATATTTGCCATGCTCATGACGTCCGGTGTGGTAAAAATAGGTCCTGAAGCTCCGACCGCGTCGCGTAGCCCTAGCCCGATGCGGCCATCTTGGTGGTGGCTCAAGACACGCCCCATATGAGAGATCTTGAGGGGGGAGAGGGGGAGAAGCACTCAAGGGAAAGAGATGGAAAACAAATGCACTCTCATATAGCACTCCAATTAAAAGAAAACAGTAAATACCTAAAAGTGAGCTGTAGAAGGATACAACCGAGTCAATAAGTAAAAATGGTAAAGAGAATATAGTCCAGGCAGGGCCGGCCTTAGCTAAGATACCACCCTGAGTCACCAAATTTGGTACCCTTTTTGCTTTTCCTCTGCTCTCCCCTCTTACCAAGGTTTTCCCTGTAACCTTTCCTAAGTGCCATATATAATCAGTGCTTAGTTTGTGAAAAATACATTTTAAAAAATAAATAAATAAATACACGCAATGACCCAACATTTTTCTAAGGAGGTCGTGACGCATTTTCACCATTGAATCTTCCCACTTGCATCATTGAGCCACCATCACACTGCCAACTGGCTTCAGTGCCTGCACCAGGCCTGCTTGCAAGCAAAATTAGCGGATGAACCTACAAATTAGGTTTGGATAAGGGTTCATTCGTAAACAAAACAGTTCCAAACTGTGATTTTTACAGCACAATTGTGAAATATATGCTCCCAAAAATTCAGAGTTTTTGAAGGGCACTTAGGAACTATTCCACTTGTGTGGAATTCTAGGGAAGTCGTTACACTCCCTATGGTTTTATAGGCACATACCCTCCTAATTTCACATGGCCTATCTCTGTATAGAGCATCTTTCTTCACTTAATAGTTTTTTCAACCTTTCCCTTCAATTATATTTTTACATTTTGATTTAAGGGGAAAGGTGGACATTCAGGAATCTGTTTCTGTAGACATGAGCCCTCGTCAGTTCTGAGTCAATCAGACAATGTTCCTTCATTGCATAATTAATAAAAATTATTACAATATATGTGCCACAAGCCAAAAATATATATCGAGTTTCACAAGAAAAATGTAAGATTCATGAACAATGTCTGTGGCTAGAAATCCCAACATTATTGTGCAAATTAGCATAACTGTGCAAATGGCGCATGTGATGCATATAGACTTAAAACACTAGCCTAGATAGAATCGGTTTCAAATAAATACCATGAGAGTTTAGGAGTCATGATTTATACCTGGCACAAGATAATGATTTAATTCTGAGCACAGTAGTTTAAGTGTGAGAACAGTGCAAGAGTGCATGTGGACTGATTGACGTAGAGCAGATTGTTATCCAGCCATGTGCTAGGAGGGCGAATGATATAAACAATTAAAAGATCTGTCCAGACTAAAATTAAAATCCACCCTACAACACGTTAAAATTCCATTCCTTATAATTCTGTTATTTTTAGTTATCAATCTTGTTAATGTCCTTAAGCAATACTTGTAGCAGTCTGATATATTTGCCAAATTTTGGCAAGTCATACGGTTCCACTTTTTTGAAGATCAAGTTTGTTCCCTCATCAGTTACTCTTAAAACCAATTTGTGCCTCTTTTAAAATTCTATATATTCAATTAGATCAGTTTGTAGTATATTAGATAAATAGCCCTCAGCAATAAAAAAAAAAGGTGTCCTATCAAACACTGGATTAGAAAAGCCTCACATGGAAAAGAATCGGCTTCTTTGGTCAACGTGAATGGGTGCATACACATCTAAAAGCCTGTTTAAGTACTTAAGAAAAGTATGTAAGATATCTCACTAGATTGAGCATCAGAGCTTCAATCCACAGCATCGAAAACTCATCACTCTTCCTTTTGGGAGTGATGGCATGTGTACCAAACCTTTCGGATCTTCCTCTTACCTTTCTCCCTGAGAAAGAACGAACACTTTAAAAAGGAGACTACTTGCTACAATTAGCTTATTTTATGGGCATAAAGAAAAGCAGTCCTCCACATTTCTGCACCTTTGCTAAGACAATTCGATTTTCTGCTTCAAGGTGCTGGAGGGCCAGTCCCAAAAGCCTGCACGAAAAATGGGGGGAAGGTTCACTAGAGGTGTAATACTCTCCATATTAATCTGGATGCTCACTGGGCGCTGTGTACAGTGCACACTTTTGAAACTAGTGGCACGGAGCGCGAGTGAGCAGCGAGCTTAGGGTCACATACTGTTTATCTGCATTGTTTTGTTCGGTGCTTAGCATAGTAGAGATCTCCCATTATTCTCTCAATACTCTGTTCACAGGAATGTGCTCTTTTCCCTCTCGCCTCACCTAAATTACCTAATAAGGGTCCGATTATGATGTTGTTCAGTAAGCATTTTGACCAACTCGGTTTCAGAATGGTTTCGGACCGACATGGGTTTTGGGAGTCAGACTGACTAATTACGATGGTTCCGAACACCGTTCAGTCAGACTCCCATTGAATTCAATCGGAGTCTGTGCTCAGACCGACTACCCAGGCTCTCATTGAATAAAGGGGTGGGAGCAGAAAATCTTGCACCCTGTGGCGGGCACCCCATGTTGCCTGCCACCCTGTGCATGGTTGGAAAGAAAAGACCCATGGGTACCCCCAGTGGCCCCAACCGGAGGCCTCCAGGTAAAGAGGGGCCTGCTAAGGGCACCCAAAGTTGAATTCCAACAGCTGATCGTGTCAGAATTGGACATCGTAAGCGCTCGGTTGGAAACGTGGTCAGTAGAGACGTACAAGTCGGCTCCGACTGACTCGGTGTCTCCGAATGCTGTTCGGACGCAAGTCGGAAGCAAGTCAGACAGTTCGAACGGTGTCCGACCATTGTAAGCGGTCGGTCGGAAATGTTTCAGAGTCTGTCGGACACATGGCTTCCAAATGGGATTTGGACGAACCGAATGCCTTTCCGACTGACATCATAACCGGCCCCTTAGATGCTAAGTTAGCATTGAGAGTGCCTGGGAAGAGGTGTGAGCAAGAAGGAGTGGGAAGGAACGGAGACTAAGGGAGGGGAGGTGACCTTAAAATAGAATAGCAGATCAAAAGGAGATTTTAGGATAGGATCATTGCTCCCCCCTGAAATTAGGTGTCCTGGGCCTCTACCAAGCTGGCCTGTGCCAAAAGGAGGCCATGACTCCTGGAGTGACAAGCACAGAATTGACAAGCAAGAACAAGGAAAGCCTTCGAATGCTAAGAAAAAATATGAGTGGTGAAAAGGCAAACCAGCGACGGGCTGTAAGCCCCTGCAAGTTCTTGGAAAAGCCACAATAGTTGTTTTGCATTCAGACAACTTGTGCTGTCTGGTAGACTTGATTTAAAAGCGATACAGCCTGAAAAATATCCTCAAAAACACCCTACATGCAAAGATGAACATCCCAGATAAACACTGAGGGACACATTAATGTGAAAATTATACAGCACAGCGAGTCACATTGCGGTGCTGAACTGGGTGATTAGGAATGGGCAAGAATGCACAGTTTGTAAAAGAATACGTCACTTTCCTTGCTTTGTCCATGCCCTGGCTCAGTTTTGGCTGCCTACCTCCAATGCAGCCACCCTTGCACCATGGTGCAGGGGGCCCTGTCTTGCATGCAGGATTGTCTTTGTGCAGGAAGAGACTCCTTCCAGCACAAGAACAATCCTAAAAGGCGTATTGCATGGTGCAAGAGTGACGCAACTCCCCTCATAAATATTTCCAAGTATGATGGCTGAGTGCACTAACACCCTCATTTGCAGGGATCTGTGTTGACCTTATGATTACACAGACCTTTCGAAGTCGACGACGTCATTGCAAATACAAAAAATAATAGGCAGCCATATTGCAGCCAGGAATCATGTGCTCTAACAAGTAAGTGGAAAAAACAATTGCCAACAAATTATAATCGATACGTGGTTGGAGAAATGAAAACATAGCGGGATATTATCAAGGACTGGCAATAATTATCGCTAACCTAGGTTAGAGTACGTTTTTTTATCACCGTCTATCACCTGCCTTGTTAGCGACATGTTATAAACACGTTGCTAACAGGTGATAGTTTCCGCGAAAACTGCCACTAACCGCTACGTGATGGCCATAGGTAAACTGGTGATAACAGGCAGAATCCAGGGATAATCTTTTAGCAATATTAAAACGCATGTTATCCCGCAAGTGTGGAAAAATAGCCTATCAGTCCACCTGCCATAAAAAAGATGTACAAACATTTTTTGAATGCAGATTCGAGCACCCAGGGCCTAGTGCAGCATGCATCAACAACCCCCTAAATCCCCCCAACATCCAGGATTACCAGGATGGGAGCCTGGATGTCCCGCTGGACTGGAGCCTGGATGCCTCGCTAAACTTGCGTCTTGCACCTGGATGCCTCGCTGGACTTGCGTCTGGTGCCTGCATGCCTGCTGGACTTGCGTCTGGTGCCTGGATGCCTGCTGGACTTGTGCCTGGAGTCTGAATGCCTCGCTGGACTTGCATCTGGTGCCTGGATGCCTGCTGGACTTGTGTCTGGTGCCTGGAGTGGGATGTGGAGTAGCTGTGTTGATGAGTCGATGACCTGTGGCTGGAGACATTGATGTGCGACTGTTAGACCTGGCATCCTTGGTGTGGTTCCCCCCTATCTTTTCACCTCTATCTCCTGTATTTTTGATGCTGTGCTGGATTTCGTTTTTGCTGGTTTAGCTGCTTTGGGCACTCTGCCACTGCTGATCAGTGTCAGAGTGTAAGTGCTCCCTGTGTAAATTGTTATTGTGATTGGATATACATGATTGGCATATTTGTATCCCTAGTAAAGTGCACTGGGTGTGCCAGGGCTGGTGATGACAAATGCTACTAGTGGGCCTGCAGCACTGATTGTGCCACCCACATGAGTATCCCTAAAATGGTGTCTCAGGCCTGCCACCGCAGTGCCTGTGTGCAGTTTGTGAACTGCCATGTCCTCCTGGTCAGTGTCCCCACTGACCAAGCCAAAACCTTCCCTTTCTGTGCACATTAGTCACCCCTATGGAAGGCCCAAGGTACCCCCTTGGGCAGGGTGCAGTGTATGTGAAAGGTAGAGCATGTACTTGTGCAGGTGACATGCTCTGGTAGTAAATTACACCCATTTTCGTTTTTCACTGCTGCAAGGCTATCTTGCTCCATAGGCTATCATGGGGGATGATGGCTACAGTGGCTACCAGCATAACTTCTCATAGGAACAAGATAGGACATAAAAGTCTGGTATCCCTGAACTCAGAATTTAATAACACATCTTTTAGGAAAGGTTGTTTTTAAATCCTGTGTTTGAGAACAGCCCTTTTGGAAAGTAGCTGTTCTCTTGTCTGAACTTTCTGTGTGCCTTGGCCTGTTTGTGAATTGACTGTCTGGTTTGAGAGTGACAGGGGCTGGGGAGCCCCCAGGAGGCTGGCTGGGTCAGCCCTGGGCTGAATGACTGCATTTGCAACTTGAATGGTGGGAGGAGAAAGCACCCGGGCCTGAATAGGGCTGTGCCTGCCTTCCACAATGCTGGCTCCACCTCCTGCTGGGTGGCTGACGACCCTGCCCCTCACTCTGAAAGGACAGGAGAAGCCAGAAAAACAAAGTGCTCAAGGAACGCCCAGAACTGGTTCAGACCGGGCTCCGGGCCAACTTGCACAAAGAGAACAAAGACTTTTAGGGGTATAAGTACAGGACCCCTGAAACAGAAAATTAGATCATCCTGGAATCAAGAAGGAACATCTGCCAAGGAGAAAGCTGAAACTGAAGAAGGAAGACTGTCCTGCTGTTGCTCTGCTGGACTGACCTGCTGTTGCTTTGCTGCCAAGGAGAGGGGAAGGACTTTGCTTTGTGATGTGTCCCCTGTCTTGAAGGAATCTCCAAGGGCCGGAGAAGAGCTGGCTCCCTGTTCTGAAGTCACAGGAACACAAGGACTTCACCCCCAGCTTCCCTGAACTCTACTGAGAGAGTTCTATCCTTCCTGGAGTGCGTGGACCATGTGTGGTGCCTCTTGGGTAGCTGGAAACCAAGCTTTTAAAGACTTTGTGCAGGTTTTGTCGCATCGCTCGCTTGCGGAGCGCATCCCCAACAGTGCGAGGAAATTCCCGCCGCCACGAAGGTCGAGATCGTCGCAGCTCCTGTTGCCACTGCCAGAGCCGTCGCATCCTTCATTTGCGGGACGCACCAGACTGGTGCAGGAAGATTACCATTGCTGCGAGTGTCGTCGCAGAGCCTGTCGTCGCTGGGTGAGATCGCCGCACCGCTTGCTTGCGGACTGCATCATGTCGCTTCGAGTGTCGTCGCAGAAGCCATCACATCGAGGAGCTGCGAGAGAGAGATCACCGCTGGCACGCGCATCATCACCCCGGAGATCGTCGCAACCCCAAAGATCATCGCATCGTGCCTTTGCGAGAGAAAACTTCCTACGGAACCTTCGCACCGGAATCCATACAAGTCCGCCTTCCTCCCCATACAGAGCGGATCTGTCACAACACGCCCGCTGCTGCACTTCACCTCCCCAGGGTCTCAGGCGCAACGTACCAGCTTCTGCTTTGGAACTTTGTCGCATTTAAAAGGTACTGTTGGCTAAAAGTGACGCAATTGTGAACTTTTCACGCAACTGTGGAATATTTTATCGCAACCTTAAGAACTCTTTTGCAACCATATTCTTCAACTGTGTATGTTGGATTTTTGTCGTTTTGTTCTTGTGTAGTTTAGATTAAATACCTTTATTTTTATAAACTATTGTGAAGTCAGTTTGTGGTGTTTTCACTGTGTTACTGTGAGTGTTGGTACAGATACTTTACACATTGCTTTTGGATAAGCCTGACTGCTTGTGCCAATCTACCAAGGGGGGTGAGCAGAGGTTATTTAAAGAGTGTTTCCTCCTTACCTTGACTAGAAGCAAGGGTCCCTATTTGGACAGTGATACCTACCTCTGACAACTAGAGACCCCCAATTCTAACAGCGACAATCGCCCGTACCTGGTGGTGAGGTCTGGCAGATTGCATGGAGACACGTTGCTGAACTGTGTGAGAAGCCCGTCTTGCGCACCTTGGACCAGTCAATGGTAGAGGTGCTGCTGTGCACCAACGTAGTGAGGTCCGCATCGCATACTACAACCCACCACTACACCGGGGGGCATGGAGTGGATTACCAATGGTGGGTGCCATCTCCCTGCATCACAGGACGGATGATGTTGGGATGGTCAGACACAGAGGAGGGTGAGGTCCCTGTGCTACACCCAACTTGTGTTGTCTGAGTGCTGCAACTCCACGCCTAAGTGAGCCCTACTGCATCAACTGCATCGGGTGGTCCACCAGCGGACTACGCGGTGACTGCTGTACCCAACCCAGTGAAATCACAACTAGCTCAGGTTCCTGCTGGCTGAGATTTGGAGAGAGTGCAGTGGATTACACCACTGGGTCAATGTCCAAGTAAGGAGAAGGTAGGACGCATAGAGCAGAAGGGCCGGGGGTGAGTCGCTCATGCCTATCACACGTAGATGACGCACCCCCAGTAGCAGCACTACCGCTATGACAGAAGAGCTTTGCCCCACTGCCTCAAGTAGTGCAGAAGAGGAAAAATTATCACATGATAACAACTCAATCTATCAGTCAATCATGGGAATTGTAAGTGCGCTACTCACCCGTGAGGGTCTCAATACACTGAGGGGGTGGCCACAGATCTATTAGCCGAAGACCCAGGTATTGATGGCCTTCCTGAAGGTGTTCAGGTAGGTGGCACCTCTGATGTCTGCTGGTAGCTTGTTCCAGATCTGCAATGTGGGAGAAGGATCTTCCTCCTGCTCTGGCTGCGCTGGGTTTTGGCCAGTGCGAGGTTGTTAGATCGGATGTCTAATTTGGGTAGGTGGAAGTAGATTCTGTCATTGAGTTATTTGGTTACGTGGTTCTGTTGGCATTTGTAGGCATGAGTGAGGCTTTTGAAGGTGACTCTTTTCTCCACGGGGAACCAGTGGAGGCTACGTAGGTGTTAGCTGATGTGTTCGTGGCGGGGATGCCAAGGTCGAGTCTGGCGGCGGTGTTCTGTAATGTCTGGAATTTGTGGAGTAGGGACTTGTAAATGAGTGCATAGATTGTGTTTCATTAGTCTAGACTGCTGGTGATGAGTGCATGGGTGACTGTCTTCCTTGACTCTGGGGGGATCCATTTGAAGGTCTTGCGGAGGATGCGGAGGGTGTTGTAGCAGCTGGAGGTGACGGCGTTGACATGTCGGTTCATGGTGAGGGATGAGTCGAGTACGATGCCGAGGTTTTTGGCGTGGTCTGAGGGGCTAGGTGGGTTTCAAGTGCGGTGGCCACCAGGTGTTGTCCCATGCTGAAGGGGTGGTTCCAAGGACGAGGACTTCTGTCTTCTCTGCGTTGAGCTTCAGGCAGCTGTTGCTCATCCAGACTTTGATGTCATGCATTCCTTTCAGGAAGTTGAGTCTGGCAGTGGTGGGGTCTTTGGTAAAGGAGGGGATCATCTGGGTGTCATCAGCGTAGGATACGATGTTGAGGCCATGTTGTCGGACGATGGCGGTGAGGGGGCCATGTAGATGTAGATGTTGAAGAGGGTTGGGCTCAGAGATGACCCCTGTGGGACTCTGCTGGTGATTTACGTGGAATTGGAAAGGAAGGGTGGCAGTCTTTTCCTTTGGCTTATTCCGGTGAGGAATGATCGGATCCCGTCTAGGCCTGTTCCTTGTATGTCGGCGTCATGTAGTCTGGTGACTAGTGTGCGTTGGGAGATGGTGTCGAAGGCTGCTAACAGGTCGAGTAGGATGAGGGCAACGTAGTGGCCTTGGTCCAGGAGGTTGCGGATGTCATCTGTGACAGCAAGTAGGACGGCCTTGTTCCTGTGGTTGCTTTGCAATCCGGATTGGGACAGGTCGAGGATGGCGTTGTCTTCAATGAATTGTGTCAATTCCCTGGTGACTGTTTACTCTGCAACTTTGGCTGCGAAAGGGAGGAGCGAGATGGGCCAGTAGAACTCTGCAACCTACTCGACTCATCCTCCCCGGACGTCGCCTTCCTGATGGAGACCTGGATGAACCCCTGCTCGGCGCCTGATATTGTCATAGCAATCCTGGATGGTTACAAGATCACCCGCAGGGACCGTACCAATAAACCAGGAAGAAGAATTGCGATCGTCCATAGGAATACCCTCCGAATTTTGACCAGCACTCACCCTTTTACCCTCAGCACTGCCGAACAGCTGCACTTCCAGATCCACATTGACCCAAACACCACCCTCAGAGGAACCCTCATCTACAGACCCCCTGGACCCCAAACACAGTTCAGCGACTCCATCACCGATGTCTTCAGCACACATGCCCTTGCATCCACAGACTACATCATCCTCGGAGATCTGAACTTCCACCTCGAAAACTCCAGCGACAACAACTCTACTACCCTGCTCAACAACCTTGCCAACCTCAGACTCAAACAGCTCATCACGACACCCACAAACTCCGCCGACATATGCTCGACCCCATTTTTCCGCCAGGAACCATTTCACCTTCAGCCACACCACCATACTCCACTGGACCGACCACTGCTGCATCCACTTCTCTTTCAAGAAACACACCAAGCACAACAACCCGCAAAGAATTCCCCACTGCAGCTGGAACAAGGTCACCGAAGACCAGCTAATCACCACCCTCGCCCGAGACCCACCAACTGACCCCACTGACACCGACACTGCCGCCTGCAACCTCAGGCAAGGGATCGATGACAGCGCCAACACTCTCACCCTGATCAGGAAACCGTCAAACAGACGCACCGACAGGAGGGCCATCTGGTTCACCACTGACCTCCAGGCATCCAAGCAGATTTGCCGAAGACTTGAGAGGAAGTGGTGCCACGAACAGACACCGGACAACCACATAGTCCTCAAAAACGCCCGCCGCAAGCACCACCAACTCATTTGATCCGCCAAAAGGACTTCCTTCAAGGAACGTATCACCAACAACGCGCACAACAGCAAAGAGTTCTTTAACATTGTGAAAGAACTCGCCAGCCCCAGCTCCAGCTCCAACAAAATCCCACTGTCGCAAGACCTCTCAGACTCCCTAGCCACCTTCTTCTTTCACCGCAAGATCGTAGACATCCACGACAGCCTCAACACCCAGACCCGCCGACAGCCACGGACACTTCAGACTCACCGCCCCTCAACCACACCGGCCTCCTCCTCTCCTGGGACCACGTAAACGACGACAACACCATCAATATCATGAACACCATCCACTCTGCTCACCATCCGACCCCTGCCCTCGCCACATCTTCAACAAATCGAGATCCATCATCGCAGCCCAACTTCCGAAGATCATCAGCAGCTCCTTCGAGACCGCCACCTTGCCGAAGAACTGGAAAAATGCCAAGATAAACGCCCTACTCAAGAACCCAAGGCGGACCCCAAGGACCTCAAGAACTTCCTGCCTATCTCCCTGCTCCCGTTCCCGGCGAAAGTCATTGAGAAGACTGTCAACAAGCAACGGACCCGCTTCATCGAGGAGAAAAACATCCTGGACTCATCCCAATCCAGATTCCACTGCAACCACAGCACCGAAACCGCTCTCATCGCAGCCACCGATGACATCAGGACCCTGCTGGACAACGGTGAAACTGCGGCCCTCATCCTCCTGGACCTCTCGGCAGCCTTCGACACCCTCTTCCACCACACCCTTCACACATGCCTCCATGATGCAGGGATCCGCAACAAAACCCTGGACTGGATCATCTCCTTCTCCAATGGCAGAACACAGAGAGTCTGCCTCCCCCCTTTCCGATCCGAAGTCACCAAGATCACTTGCGGTGTACCCCAGGGATCATCCCTCAGCCCAACCCTTTTCAACGTCTACATGGCACCGCTTGACAACATCGTTCAATTGCATGACCTCAACATCATCTCATACACTGACGACACCCAGCTGATCCTTTCCCTCACCAAGGACCCCACCACCGCCAAAACCAACCTTCACAAAGGAATGAAGGCCGTCGTAGAATGGATGAAGAACAGCCTCCTGAAGCTGAACTCTGACAAGACTGAGGTCCTCATCCTCAGCTTCACCCCCTCCGCCTGGAACGGCTCCTGGTGGCCGGCCACGCTGGGGACTGCACCGACACCCACCAACCATGCACTCACCTGGGGTTCATCCTGGACTCAACACTATCAACGCTGCCTCCTCCTCCTCCTGCTTCAAAACCTTCCGCATGCTTCGCAAGATCTACAGAAGGATCCCCACCGGAACCAGAAGGATGGTCACCCAAACCCTCGTCAACAGCAGACTGGACTACGGCAATGCCCTCTATGCAGGAACCATGGCCAAACTCCAGAGAAGACTTCAACGCAAACAGAATGCCTCCACTCACCTCATCCTCGACATCCCTCGCCACAGCCACATCACTGCCCACCTGAGAGACCTGCACTGGCTCCCCGTCAACAAGAGGATCATCTTCAAGCTCCTCACCCACGCGCTCAAAGCACTCCACAACACCGGACCAACATGCCTCAACAAACGACTCACCTTTTACATCCTGAACCGCCAGCTTCGCCACCATTCAACGCATCCACCGAACGACCACCGGTGGCAGATCATTCTCCCACCTCCCCGCCAAGACATGAAACACCCTCCCTATACTCCTGCGACAGACCGCGGACCAACTGACCTTCAGGAGACTTCGCAAGACCTGGCTGTTCAAACAGTAGCAGCACTCCCGCCACCTCCTCCCCCGTTTGCGCCTTGAGACCCTCACAGGTGAGTAGTGCGCTCTACAAATGATTGATTGATTGAAAGGCACATACGTTGTTGCGACTCATGCCATCACCTTGCATTCCATTCCAATGCATACTGAGACTAGGCACATTGCAACAGTAGAGTGGGTGTTACATAGGGGATACATAAAGTTGACTGTTCCCACTTCAGTGAGTGCAACCCAGCACTGACCTTTGCCCCGCAAATCCAACTGTGAACCATGGAATTCCTTTTTTGAGTCCCCAAAATGCCCACAAAAATCACATTTGAGACAAATGCACACACCATTTTTCATATTTTATCCCAAAATTCACCCAATTTTTCATACTTTACCCCAAAATTCACCCAATTTTTCATATTTGACCCCAAAAAACACCCAATTTTTCATATTTTGACACCAAATAAACATACATTTTCAAACTTTACCCAAAAACCCATTCACACACGCAGACGCGTCTGAGGTTGCTGTGTGTTGATTACCCTGCCCAGCGCTAGCTGTAGACGCTACTGCTGACATTGTTTTAAACTTGTTATTATTGTTACCACTTAAAAACTCTCTTTTTCACTCACTGCACAGCTATTTTTAAAACAAATACCTCAAAGATTACCTGATTTACGAGGTCTCCCCCTACGATCCTCACTTCCGGTTGAAGCTCTCCTCCCCGGTCCACCGCGGGTCCTAATCCCGATTGCGTGGAGGGAGGCAGCGCCGGTTGGCAGTCTAGCTGATCACCTAAGGCCCACATAAAAAGGAATGCAGAGCGGAGCGCGCAGCAGATGCGTCTGAGGTAGCTGTGTGTTGATTACCCTGCCCAGCGCTAGTTGTAGACGCGACTGCTGAGATTGTTTTAAACTTGTTATTATTGTCACCACTTAAAAACTCTCTTTTTCACTCACTGCGCCGCTATTTTTAAAACAAATACCGCAAAGATTACCTGATTTACGAGGTCTTCCACTACGATCCTCACTTCCGGTTGAAGCTCTCCTCCCCGGTCGACCGTGGGTCCTAATCCCGATTGCGTGGAGTGAGGCAGCGCCGGTTGGCAGTCTAGCTGATCACCTAAGGCCCACATAAAAAGGCATGCGGAGCGCGCAGCAGATGCGTCTGAGGTAGCTGTGTGTTGATTACCCTGCCCAGCGCTAGTTGTAGACGCTACTGCTGGCATTGTTTTAAACGTGTTATTATTGTTACCACTTAAAAACTCTCTTTTTCACTCACTGCGCCGCTATTTTTAAAACAAATACCGCAAAGATTACCTGATTTACGAGGTCTCCCCCTACGATCCTCACTTCCGGTTGAAGCTCTCTTCCCCGGTCCACCGCGGGTCCTAATCACGATTTCGTGGAGGGAGGCAGCGCCGGTTGGCAGTCTAGCTGATCACCTAAGTCCACATAAAAAGGCATGCAGAGCGGAGCGCGCAGCGGACGCGTCTGAGGTAGCTGTGTGTTGATTACCCTGCCCAGCGCTAGTTGTAGACGCTACTGCTGACATTGTTTTAAACTTGTTATTATTGTTACCACTTAAAAATTCTCTTTTTCACTCACTGCGCCGCTATTTTTAAAACAAATACCGCAAAGATTACCTGATTTACCAGGTCTCCCCCTAAGATCCTCACTTCCGGTTGAAGCTTTCCTCCCCGTCCACCGCGGGTCCTAATCCCAATTGCGTGGAAGGAGTCTAGCTGATCACCTAAGGCCCACATAAAAAGGCATGCAGAGCGGAGCGCGCAGCGGGCGCGCCGGCGGCGTGCCGGGGGCATGCCAAAGGCAAGCCCGTCTGCGCCCGTCCGCGCCAGGACGACCCAAGATGCCAGAGATCCTGGTCAATCCACCATTGATCATAAACCTCATGTACGAATTAGCTATACTAAACAGGTTCTTCTTAGTTTACAGCAGACAGCAGCCCCGGGCTGTGTATCAAACTCATGGCCATGCACGGAAGGTCCAGTCTCATGTCGATATTGCCAGTTTCAAGCCTCTCTATCTCATTCAGATTACACTATCCTGCCCCTCGCAGACACCATACAGAGAGGGTGGAAAAATCTGCTGTGTAACGTCCGCTCCTTGCCCAAACATTCCACGGAAGTATCTTATCTCTTCAGCTCAGCCAGAACTGGGTTTCCTAACCGAAACCTGGCTCAAACCTCATTCAGTTCCAGCTATCGCATTAGGCATTCCGGAAGGGTTTAAAATGATTAGATTGGACAGACCACTTAAAACTGGAGGTGGTATTGCCATTATTTATAAACATGGCATTAACATCTCGGTTTTAGACCAATGTAGTACGGCAAGCATGTAAGTATTGGTCTTCATAATAGATGCGCCCACACATGTATGTTGGAAAGGGGCATTGGTATACCGCCCTCCTGGACTGGTGGCCAACTTCTCTCTGTAATTAGTTGAACTGCTGGCCTCGCATATAAACTCAGGCAATAACTTGCTACTATTAGGTGATTTCAATGTCCATAGTGACCACAGCGAAAATTCGGATGCTCAGACACTCCTGACCGACCTGTCCCTCTTAGGACCAGTTCAACATAATGTAGGCCCTACACATGTAGCCGGACACACATTAAACATGGTATTCTCCAATTCTATCACAATTAAATGTGAACCCCCCCAGACAAGTGAACTGGTCAGACCACTCTACCATTGAATTTCACATGCATGACCTGATTGTACACAAAAAATGGACCCCAGCTACATCTTATTCACGGAAACAGTGGCATAAGGTCTCAGCAGATAACTTTCAAAGGGTGTTCATTGAACCTCAGTTTGAAGCTGCTGAAAATATTGAGACAGCCCTATCTACATATAATTTGGCTATTGCCAAAGCCATCGACCAGAAAGCCCCTCTACAAGTATGCATGAACCACCCTAATCAGCGCCAGACAGCGTGGTTCACAGATCAGCTGCGTCTACAAAAGCAAGCTTGTAGGAAGTTAGAAAGGGTCTGGAGGACCACACATACTGAGGCGGGCAGAAACCAATACCACCTTTCTTTGACCAACTATGCTAAAAACATTAAGACTGCACGGAAGATGCATATATCGTCACAATTAACACGAGCTGGAAATTCATCTAAAATCTTGTATCAAATTTTACAAACCTTCATCAAACCTAAGGCTTGTGAAAGCATCGAATCATCCTCTCAAAAAATGTGTGACGATATCTCCTCTAATTTTTCCCATAAAATAGAGCTGATATATGATAAAATCTTGATGATGGGAAATACGGTGAGCAACTCTGAGCCCTCACATGCTCTCAAATCGGTCAACCATGTGCTGCTCAGTGATTTCCCTGCCATCACTATAACTGAGGTGGAAGCATTGATGTGCAAGATCACATCTGGTTCCCCATCTGACTATATCCCAGCTAAAATCATCCCATCCCTGGTTAAACAACTGGGCCATATAGTTCAGTCCCATGTCAACCTTTCCCTTACACAAGGTCTGGTGCCACGGGAATGGAAGATGGCCCAGGTGACACCCATTCAGAAGAACTCCAATATCCCATGGTCAGAGCTGTCGAACCTCCGCCTCATCTCACTTCTTCCATATCTGAGCAAACTTACGGAGAAACACGTTAACACCCATCTATCTAACTTCATAGAACAAACTGGATGTCTAGATCATTCCCAGTCCGGGTTCAGGCCCAAGCACAGCACCGAATCTGCACTTCTTTCAGTGACCGATAACATCAGAATGTCCCTTGACAAAGGACATTCTATGATTCTGGTGCTGTTGGACCTATCCGCTGCGTTCGACACGGTGTCCCATGACATCATGCTCAGAATATTGGAAGAGGTGGGGCTAAGGGGACCGGCTCTGTCATGGATGAGGAGTTTTCTGTCAGGGCGCTCGAGGAGTGTCAACCTCGGCCCGTATCGCTCGACCCCCATGGAACTGACTAAGGGGGTACCACAGGGCTCCTGTTTGAGCCCTACGCTATTTAACATCTATGTCGCCCCCTTGGATAGTCTCCTGAGGACATACAGGTTCATCCCCGTTTCATATGCCGACGACACGCAGCTCCTCTTTCCATTCAGTAAACTCACAACTGCGGTCCAACGGGCCTTCTCTGATGGAATGCGAGCTGTGTGGATGGTTAACAACTATCTACAATGTAATGTTGGAAAGACAGAAGTGATGCTGTTTGGCGAGGCCCCTCTTCTGTGGACTCCTGATTGGTGGCCATCAGATCTGGGTCCTAACCCTGTCCCCAAGCTTGTTGTTAAAAATCTAGGTATCCATCTAGATCAGGCCCTTAGTTTAAAAGAGCAGGTGACTCAAACAGCTGGCTCATGCTTCCATATAATCGAAATGCTCCGAAGAGTTTTTCCTCTACTCCCTGACTCCACCCGAAAAACTCTAGTCCAGGCTTTAGTGATCAGTCGCCTGGACTACTGTAATGGGCTGCTGCTTTCTGCTAATGACTCTTTATTAAGCAGACTTCAAGTAGTCCAAAATACAGCGGCCAGACTGGTCCAGAACGCGCCACCTAGGTCGCCTTCGCGACCTTTGTTAGTAAAGCTCCATTGGCTGCCCATCCGCCAACGGATCAAGTTTAAAACTTGTTGTACTATTCACAAAGCACTCCAAAAAATAGGCCCCCTACTTGGCGGACAAATTCCTACCATATACAACTTCACGTGCTCTTCGTTCCAGCAGTAAACATTTCCTCGAAATACCAATCATTAAGAGGGCAAGATTGGGAGGGAAGGCCCTCTCTTACCTTGGCCCACGCCTCTGGAATGATCTCCCTAACTCCCTTAGACTCTGTCCAGAACACACAAAATTTAGGAAAATGCTAAAGACTTTTCTGTTTCACACTGACTGAGTATGCTAGTGTCCTCGACCCTCCTTAAAGCCCGCTTAAGCACAGAGATACTCCTTCGGGAGTCGATTCAAGCGCTATACAAACATATAAATAAATAAATAAATAAACTTTAATTTACCCCATTTCTGACCTCACAATGCGTTGTGATCAAATGCGATGTTAAGGCACCTGCGTGGTCGGAGTTGCATTGTTAACGATGTACTTCCTGCATTGTAGTAGTCGTCTCCCATGCCAAAGGCAACCCATTGGCTACGCCGTTTGCGTCCGTCTGCCCCTGGCCAGCGCTCAGCACCAAGGAGCATTACTCTTGGAAACTCTACCACTACAACTCCAGCACCTTCCTCGCCATCAACCCTGGACACCACCTCACCTGCCAGGACCAACCTCTGCTCCATGCCGGACAT
The DNA here is from genome assembly GCF_964261635.1 of Lissotriton helveticus. Taxonomy (NCBI): domain Eukaryota; kingdom Metazoa; phylum Chordata; class Amphibia; order Caudata; family Salamandridae; genus Lissotriton; species Lissotriton helveticus. The sequence goes on along the minus strand of NC_136069.1, from coordinate 400,275,034 downwards.
CGCCTTCACCATCACTGACGGCTGCAGTATCACCCGCACGGAGCACCCCAACCGTTAAGGAGGAGGCCTTGCTGTCACTTACAGAGGCACACTTCGACTGACAAACAACACACTCTAATGTGCCAAGGGTGACCATGGACCACATCAACTCCCAGATCTTTACCAAGCCCAAGAACATCCTCTGCGGCACCCTCTTGTGCAGGCTCCCCGGGCCATGGCCCCCCATTTTCCAATGCCATTGTAGACCTCATGACACCCAAGAGTCTCCAATACCCAACCGAGATCCGACTTGGTGTACTCAAGTTCCACCTGGACAACCCCAGTGACCAGAGCACCACCCTCTCCTGGGGAGGGTCACCGACATCAGACGCAAGCAGCAAGTCACCTCAACAGACCACAAAGCAGGACACACGGTCGAACACGTCACCTCCGCCAGTGGGTACTTCAACTACAGCCACAACACCGGACTCTCCTCGACCAACCATCATTGGTAATATCACGTCTTAACCTTGCCCATCGGACGCTACCGCCATCATCGCACCCCCTCGCAGCTGGATCAAGGCCAGCGAAGAACATCTCGTCAACTCCCTCCACACCAACACTCCATCCTTGTGTGACTTTACATCTTGTACATGTGCAATTTTTTTTCTGTTTGTATCTTTTATGTAATGCATGTAATTCCTAAGTCCTTATGTTTTGCAACTGGTTAATATGTAAACCGCTCTGACACCTTCGGGTAAAGTTTGCGCCATATAAAAAAGCATTAAATAAATAAATTAAAAACAAAAATAAAGGCCCCAAGCTTTGCTGGAGTCGCGTTGTGACACGACTGCAGCAATGCTTGACTTTAGCGCTAGCAGATAGGTCAGGATTCCTGACGTATCTGTCAATATTTGCATCATGGAGCGCTATCCAGTGATTAGAGTGCATCCATGCTGTGGTAAGAAGGGCGTAGTGAGAAGTGATGCAACGCTGTCTTGTCGCAGTGCAGCAACACTTTTCATGACTGGGGCACAGGAATGTGCACTATCTTATTGATTGTGCGCATTCCTAAACTGTAGTTTTGTTGCAGGGCAGCGCTGCAACAAAGCTTGTAGCGCTGGCCAGCGCCAAAACCTGCAGAGATATTGGCCCAAGTTTTATCACCATTTCGAAGACCAGCTATTTTCTGGTCTTAAGTGAGTGGCTCTAACTTCTGTTAGAACCAGTTGTTTGGCTCTTTATAATTTCAAGGAGTCCCTTGATAATATGGAGTAGTCGTGTTTGAGTTCCTTATTGCACTGGAACACCTACTTTGCATGCAATTAGCGATAAATATCGCTAACATGTTTTGAGATTAAAAAAACGGGCTGCTAATGCCCAAAAACTCACGCTAAAGTCTGTTTGCTGCAGCTTGCTAATAGTGAGATAAAATGATCGCTGCTTTAGCGCCAAAAAGTACCGCTAAAGCTGCGATAGGCCCTTGCTGATATGCCCCGTAGACTGTAAACAAACTGGAGATATTTCTAAAACCGCCATATGGGTTTGTCGAGTGTGGGCTTTAGTATTTTAACTCTTGTGTCCTGCTTCATCTGTGAGGAGCAGCTTGGATTTCAAGGATGCGGGAGCTCTCCACTCCTAATACATCTGATTGTGTCTGAAAGCATCAGGACAAAGATCCACTTAGACTGTGATTAAGGGCTAAAAGCACGAGTCATTATTGCAGTTTGTGAACGACCATCATTAGGTTGCTCCACCCCAAGAGGAGGGTGTGTAAGCGGTCATACCCCACCCCGGTGCTAATCACTAAAAGGGTGTAGCATTACTCTAAGAAGCAACGAGGAGGAAATAGAGCCCTTTGAAGAAAAGTCCCGTGGAGCGCGCGAATAGTGGCAGTTCAGGTATAGTTAATGCTTATGTTGTTTATTTATTTTACACTCTTTGTGCCAAGACGTGGCATCGGTGCGCGTTCTGGAATTTGCAGCTTTATGTTTTATTCGGAGATGCGCAAAAAGTAAAACAACGACAAAGCTGAGATTTAGCTGCTCCAAGCAAACGTGTTTATGAGGGTCGTATCCGAACCGAAGGCCTGTTTACTACATATTCTCTGCAGTGTATAGGTAGTTTAATTCCTCCTGGAAGTCGTCTGTTTCCAGCTTCTAAAAGGAAGGGTGGGAACGTTTGCAAATGAAAACGTGTTAGGATTGCCGGGCAAGTGTCGCGTCCGCTGTACAGTAACAAATGTCTACATCAGAATTAAAAACGTAAACTGTGGACGAACTTTTCGCTTACTGCGCTACCCCTTCAAAATGGCAGGGCTTTATTTCCACAAAGCATTGTTTGCAGGTGTGTTAGCAAAGGTATTTAGATTGGAATTTTAAAAAAACAAGACCCAGAATGCACAGTTTTCATATATGTAATCCATGGTCAGGAAACGTGTTGTAGGGACATGTCGCCACCTGGAAACCACGTGAAGATTAAAGATGGTGATGGAGTAAAGCCTTCCGATGAAATATTTGTGAAATGACTGGATTCGTGTTTTCAATCTTGATATATGTTATGCCTTTTGAAAACGCGTCCGCAACTCAGGTTGTATCATCCTGTAGAAAAGCAAAAAGATTTTCCTAATAGTAGTTGTACAACGTTTATATCGGCGCGCAACCAAGCAGCATGTTTTAGTGGTGTATAACTTTGTGCAGTTACTAGTTTAATAGCAACATTATCTTATCAATAAGCGATACCCTTGAATATAGGGTTGGACACCGGTGATGTGCTTGTTCTCGAAAAGCCTTAAAATATTGGCTGCTCATATGTCCTTGTGAAGGATGTGGCTGCAGCAAAAGGCTACCCGTCTCCTCTCTGTCCAAACCAACCCATTGATGCAGCCACGCAATCTTTGTGTTTATCAATCCACGTGTAGGTGTCCTTACAAATGGACCACGTTCAGTTTTAGAATTGAATCGTCAACTATCTCACAGTTCACCCTTAGGGTAATCCTGTGGTATCAATTCTAGGGGACTTTGGGCCAGATGTTCGACCATTCCATTTTGCCGGTCGCAACTTGCGACTAGTAAAATGGAATGTAGTAATGTGTCTCAGACACATTTAGCAATTCCCAATGGGGTCTCAAATGACCTGCCTCATCACTATTCATGAGGCAGGTCGCAATTTGAGACCCATTGAGAATGGGCTACAATCACAGGGATGGTGGCCTGCTTGGGACAGCAGACCACCATGTCTGTATTATATTTTTAACTAAAGCAACATGTTTTTTGCTCCAAATATAGCCCGTTAACCTTAAAGGAATACAGGATGCATTTAAAAGAAAAACATGCAAAGTTTCCTTTTCATTTTTTAAGGGCTCTTAAAAAAGATATTTCCTGGGGGCCCCTTCCCGTTTGCGACTGGCTTACCATCCATTTGAAATTGGTGGTGATAACTGTGATTGTTTAGCGTATGCATTTGCAGTTGCAAAACAGTACACCCCCTGCAACTCACCCTTGGCACTCCCCATACTAACAGCAACAGCTTGCAAAATAGGGTTTGTATATGCTACAACCCTTTTTAGTAGTCGCAAACAGCCCAATTTTCCATTTCTGACCGCTGAAAATGGTCTTAAATCTGGCCCTAAATGCGTAGCTTCTGTCTCATTTGGGACTGGACTGTGGATATCTGTGAACCCTTTGGTTCTACCCAGAGAAGGCAATCAATTTATTCATAGATTGTTGATAGTTCCCTATTTAGCCCTTAGATATTTGTTACACCAATACATTGATCATGAATATATTATTAACAACTATAATTGTTAGTACTTTTTTGGGAACTTGATGTGGCTATTATTCTGTGAGTAATACCAGTTCCCATTATGCCACTTCGCACACTAATAACCAACATAATAAGTTGGACTGAGTTCCTAACATCCATCTAACACAGACCAATAATATGCTCTATAGTTGGCTATCTTGGGACCCAATAACACTTGCCACCAACAAACACCATACACTCGTAAAATACTAAACATATACATGCATGTGATCTAATGTAAATCATAATATTGAACTAGAACCTAATTGTAGGACACTAAATGCAAGTACTTAACGCCTTTCTGTAAAGTAATAGTTAATCAATGTTTTCAGCAAATAATTCTATAAAGGACAAGTAATATTAGGAATGGTCCACTGCTGGGCTTGATCCTGTTCTTTTTGGTAGAATATGAAGATTTTTAGCTGAAGACCTACTAAGCAGCTGTTAACATTTTAAACTACTTTTCAAGATAAATGGGAGCTTTTTCATAAACCAATTTGTATGTTAGCATCATAGTCATCATGTGGCTTCTCAGAGTAATTGTAGCCTTTTCAACATTGTAAAGAACTGTGCTCTATGGGTCATGTTAGAGGTGGCCCCTGGCTACCGAATTTATACAACTTGCAGCAACTCTAGATGGAGCATTCAATAAGTAGTTGACTTAATCAATTTTGGCACCTATGTTGCTGTCTTTCTCTAAAAGCATAGTTTAAATGATACAAGACAGGCTTTTATGATAACTAGTGGAATTGTTTGGTCATCTGAGAATGTTGGGATGAAATAGTAACATTTTTCTCAGAGTTGGCAAATAAGAACCTAGCGTCCACACCTCTCCTATGTTTATTAGGCCACACATGTCAGTCTAAAAAACTAAGAAAGAAATAGTTTCTTGGACTTTGCTTTTGTGTTGACGATATGTAGAATATCCATGGATTGGAAAGTGACCATCACTCCAAGATATGATGATAGACCACAAAAGATGTGCAGAGGTTGAGGGAGGCTTTTAAGGCATGGAGGAGGGGGACAGAAGAGGTGGATCTGGGTGCTGGATGAGATGCAATAGTGATACTCCCCGGACCAAAGCTGGAAGTGTGCCCTCCTTGAAGAAAGACATTAGATTGTCATTGCCAGATGTGGGTGTGAGGGATTGCAATTTAGACATACCTTCAATGTTGATAACAATGTACTATTGAGAATTCGATAAAGCAGATGCAAACTTGTACCTATAGGAAACCCATTACAAAGACCCCGGTGTGAAGGGGTAACATCCTTTACAACGCGGATGTTTCCCCGCAGTACCGTTAAAACACGTCTTTTACAACGCAATTCGTAACCACGACTTGCGCTGGAGGGCACTCAAGGATAAGGAATAGTAGATTTACTATTCCAACACCTTCCCTACTGTACGTAGGCTGGTGTTGGAATAGTAAATTTAACTATTCCTAAGTCCGCACCCCTACAGCGCAAGTCGTGGTAATGACTTGCGTTGTAAAAGACGCGTTGTAGCGGTACGCGTGGTAATGGTGCACAGACATAATATCGACTCCAAAATATCGTTTGGACAGAATATCGAGTTTTAAATATCGTTTGGAGAAAATATCGACAGGACAGAATATCGACAGCCAAAATATCGTTTTTAAGGTAAGTGAAGTAATGTCGACTGTAAATAATATAGAAAGTGAAAATATCCAAGTATATAATCTAGATAGTAAAAAATATCGTTTTTTAAATAATATGTAATTATTTATAGTGTTTTTATGTTATAATATGTGTGAAAAGTGTCATTTTATGTTATAATTATTTTTAATTAATGATTTTTTTAAAATTATTGTGTAATTTTATTCTGTAGCGGGTTGTGGGTTTATAGGGGAATAGGGTGGGAAGTAATTTAATTATAATTAATTAAATATGTAAATTTATTAATTGGTAGTAATAATTAATTAATTGGTAATTAAATAATATATGTTAATTATTTAAAATTTAATTGGTAATTAATTTAATTTAATTTATTAATTGCTAATTATGTAAATTAAAATAATGTATTTCCTGTAGCGGGTTGTGGGTTTATAGGGGAATAGGGTGGGAAGTAATTTAATTATTATTTATTAAATATGTAAATGTATTAATTGGTAGTAATATTTAATTAATTGGTAATTAAATAATATTTGTTAATTAATTAAAATGTAATTGGTAATTAATTTAATTTAATTGATTAATTGCTAATTATGTTAAATTAAAGGGGTATTTTTAGGGTTCAGGGTCAGTTTTTAGTTTTTGGGTAAAGGGGTATTTTTAGGGTTCAGGGTCAGTTTTTAGTTTTTGGGTAAAGGGGTATTTTTAGGGTTCAGGTTCATTTTTTAGTTTTTGGGTAAAGGGGTATTTTTAGGGTTCAGGGTCAGTTTTTAGTTTTTGGGTAAAGGGGTATTTTTAGGGTTCAGGGTCAGTTTCGGGTTTTTGGGTAAAGGTTTTTTTTAGGGTTCAGGGTCAGTTTTGGGTTTTTGGGGTACAGGGGTACAGTGTAAAAATAAAGTAAAATTAAATATACATTAATTTAATTTAATGAAATTAAATTAAAATATATTTAAATAATTTTAAATAATTTAAATTAAAAAAATTATTATATACTTACCACTACTTACGTTGTAATGGTAGTGCGTTGTAAAAGTTGCGTTGTAACATCATATATCCACTGTTGCACTCTTTGCAGTGGGAATAGTAATTGTTACTCTTTTGTATTTGTACGTTAATAATATTGGCTATTATTTAATTAAATTTTGTTACTATATATATATATATGTTTTAAGAAATACGATTAAAAAAATATTATTTTTTTACTTTCATTAATTATTTAATTATTAAAAGTTATTTTAAGTATTGTTAATTATATTTTAGTAATTAATTTTTTATATTAATGTAATTAAACATTGTTTTTATTAAAGTCGATATTTTGTACAACTATATTTTTGTAAACGATATTTTGTACTCGATATTTTTGTACTTACCTGTTTGTAATACAAACTCGATATTTTGGTTGTAGATATTTTTTCCTCGATATTTTGGGTAGTCGATATTTTGGTAGTCGATATTATTTCAGTGAACCCGTGGTAATACCACGCGTTGTACCGTCATACATCCGGTGTGAAGTCACTTGAAGTATTTATTATATCGGTTAGTCCCTACCTGCTTTGTTTCATCAAGAATGTGCCACGTTGATATGTAATGCAAATAAATCACAAGTTTATATGGAATTGTTTCCACGTTTAGTTAGTTAATATGTAGAGAAATGCTCTGAAGGTACCCTGCTAGCTTTCTCATGTGGATGTTTGTGTGGAAAAGCTTCTTGAAATGAGCTATGTCACATGTTCATGCATACACGTGCACAATTAAAAACCAACAATAAAGAACAATTAACAAAATAAGTTTAAATAACTATATAATAATAAATGTTATTATTATGACTGCTCACCCAGAGGACTTTTACCTTGCCTTTTGTCCCCGATTGTTTAGATGATTTTAAGGGTATCACACTTTGATCCACTCTTTCATAATAAAACATCTGTTCTCCTTAGCAAAAGTTCGGTTGGTAACTACTTCAAGAACCTGATCACAATCTTTATCCATGTCATGTGAAAGGTAGACCACTTCTTGGGTTGGCTTTACTGGATCATGTTTTGAAACCCAAGAACATGATCCAATAAAGATGGTGTCCCTGGGACCCCTTGGTAGCGGCATGTTTAATAGAAAGATAATTTCTCTGGTCTTGTTAAGTACAGAATGAATATGGTAAGATGCTAGTTAGACATGAAATGCCCAATGCAGGTAATCAAACCAGAAGCACTAAAGCTGGATCGTCTGAGTCAATTGTAGTTTGAACATCAGCAAGAACTGCTTACATAGATGCAACCAGACAAATGGGCATTCCTATCGACTTAGAAGATGCCTAATAAGTTGATAAAACACCCTAACCTTAACTACGACAACATTAGACCTGCTACTGATGGAAGAAAAGAAGAAAACCTACCATATATGACCACACTTCGATACCTATGAGACATCTTCACAAGACAAATCGGATTTAAGACTGGGATGGTAACTCGAAACCTAAGTGGAAATTCACAAAACGTTATAGTGGAAGGATGTGTACTATGCCAATGCCGCTAAAATAACAAAACTATAGTAGTTCAAGTTAGATGTTTCTTTCATCTTCAAATGTCTGATAGACCCTGAATTTTATTACGCACTGCTTAACAACTTGCTTTATAGGAATATTTAGATTTTGTTTCAATTTACCTCTCTTCCGCTGCTGAGGCATATCTAATCAGGGTGTCTTTGCTCTTATCTTGATTTATAAACTGTAACATCTCTGGATTTTGTTTGTCTATTATCTAGCTTCCATTAAGGAAGATATGTATCAGAGTTTCACATCTTTATAAAGCATCATGCTTTAGAAATTGCCATCAAGTTGTCTAATGTCCCTAGTGTGTACGACATTAGATGCTTATCGTACTCTTTAGGAAAGAGTTTTTCGCCCAATGAGGTCATACTGTCAGCGTCTATCTTCATTGCTTATGGATCTATACAGCTTTCTATTGCAATAAGGACAATATGTATGTTGTGACCTGATGCATTATTGATCTAATTTTATAGTTTTTTTAAGATTATTGGTTTTAGACAATGGTTCTTACTGCCAAAGCAAATCTTTTGATTTACTTATCAATTTATGGATTTGGTGTACTTTGTTTCTGTATTTTGCTTATAACAGTAATGGTTCAATTGGGTTCTGTCCATTTAGCTTGCCAGGATTTTTTGGTTTGGATCACCATGTTTTTTTACCTTTAATGTGGCTGATTCTCACTCCCAGTAATTCAATGGTAAATTGGACTGCACATGTTTACAAGCAGTGTCAACCTTTTAAGATGAGGCCACTGTCATGCAGATAATTTAATAGGCACTGGGCTGGTTAAATGTAAACACTTGTGCACACACATGTGCGGACTACATATGATAGACTATAGTCATGCGCGGCAAGGCTGCCATGGGGAATTATTAGACTACATTGCAACATTTTATAAATGCTAAATTCAGATTGGTAGCAGCAAGAGAAATACCTTTTCCGTTCATTTTAATTGGGATTTCAAAATCCTCTTCAGCCCCTTCGCTGCGGCGGCAATTCTGCCGCAGCGCATGGGGGGGGCGAGCGGCGATCGCATGCTCATGACGGAGCCGCTCCGTCGTGAGCCTCGGTTGAGCTGTGCTCATGACGGAGCGGTTCCGTCATGGCCCCGCCCGCTCAATGGAACGTCCAGCGCAGGCGCGGAATTCGCGCCGCGCAGGCGCGCCGAGCGGGCCATGACGGAACCGCTCCGTCATGAGCACAGCTCAACCGAGGCTCATGATGGAGCGGCTCCGTCATGAGCATGGAAGCGGTTAATGGTAAAGTCAGATTTTAAAGTATCATTTTGAAAAAAGCTTGTCAGAAAGTTGGTATTTCCCTGCCTCAAGTTACTGGGGACTTTCTGGGCGTTTCTAGCTGCCAGGGCTGGAGATGGCCCTCCAACTGGGAAATGTGTATTGGAGTCAGATAGTGATTGAAAAGGTCCTGGGTGTAGAGGGCGTTGGTCTTCCTGACAGGATAGCCGAGTAGGAGTTGTTCCCTGCCTTGATTACACTATAAAGAAACTTGCCCCAGTGGGCACAAAGGGAACTGACGCCAGGGTTTTGTTTCACGAGCCAACTGGAGAAAATCCCAGGGGAAATTGGGAAACTGACCAGAAGTAGCTTTAGATTTAGAGAAAGGGGGTGTCCCCCCATCCAAAGGCTGGACTTAAGCATAAATGTGACATTCCCAGATCCTGAAGTGGACAAAGACCCTGGACCTGGTTGGTGACTGGGGCAACAGCACAGTCACCTTGAAGGATAAGCCTCCTGATGGACTAAGGACTCTGTCTGCAGCTGACACCCAGAACTAGACAGGTCTCTCCAGGGCTAGTGGGTCTGGTCCCTTTACACCCCATAAGGAACAGTTTGGGGAAGACTTGGACTCCAGTGCATCCCCTGGATGCTCTGCAAGCTGGCCAGGAGGTTATTGGGTCTGAGGAGGGCAGAAGGGCAGAGTAGAGGAGAAGGCTGGTGCAGAGAGCAAGTGAAACCAGCTCCCTGCAAAGTGTGCGCTGTTAGAAATGGAATCTCTGGTTGGCTAAGGCTTGCACCAAAGCCAGGCAGAGACCACCACTCTAGTTAGAGCAAGGGAGTTCCACGCCAAAGATAACCCCTGCTCACCCCCTTGGTAGCTTGGCACAAGCAGTCAGGCTTATCCCGGAGGCAATGTGTAAAGGGTTTGTGCAACACCCACACAGCAGCTACACCTTGAAGGAGAAGCCTCCTGATGGACTAAGGACTCTGTCTGCAGCTGACACCCAGAACTAGACAGGTCTCTCCAGGGCTAGTGGGTCTGGTCCATTTACACCCCATAAGGAACAGTTTGGGGAAGACTTGGACTCCAGTGCATCCCCTGGATGCTCTGCAAGCTGGCCAGGAGGTTATTGGGTCTGAGGAGGGCAGAAGTGCAGAGTAGAGGAGAAGGCTGGTGCAGAGAGCAAGTGAAACCAGCTCCCTGCAAAGTGTGCGCTGTTAGAAATGGGATCTCTGGTTGGCTAAGCCAGGCAGAGACCGCGACTCTAGTTAGTGCAAGGGAGTTCCACGTCAAAGATAACCCCTGCTCACCCCCTTGGTAGCTTGGCACGAGCAGTCAGGCTTATCCCGGAGGCAATGTGTAAAGGGTTTGCGCAACACCCACACAGCAGCTACACCCTAGGCACACCACAAAAGGAACTCCAAACAAGGTTATATAAAACATAGCCTTTGTATTGTCATAAACACATTAGATCATAATCACACAATGTACACTGTGCCAAATGGCACTAGGCAGTATTTACAAGGGATTATATACAGGACGGGGCCCATCGGGCCACGGTCAGAACCATCAGAATGCAGGTAGTAGATATAATCACTAAACAAAAGAATTTCCTTTCTGTGTCACTCAATTAAATTCCATAATGTGAATTGACCATCTAATGATTACCATGACACAACTTAAAGATTGTTCAAATGCAAAAGTAGGTTTAGTTTGTTGGTTTTATTAAAAGACACTTTTTTCTTCAATATTATTTAAAAGTTTTACAATATATCCAATAAAATAAGAAACAACACAATATTGAGTATGACCAACTCAGAGCATATTATATTGTTCTACACTTTCTGGCTTCTAACATAATGCATCTATACTCTGGCATACAACAATATTCACATACACAAAATATACAATCAATTGTACAAAAAAAGATAAAACAATACTAATAATGGTCCTTTTGTCGACGCGTTTCGATGTCTTTTAAGTTGTTACTACACCTTCTTCAGGACAGATCAGTTAAAAACAATTCATCTTTGATACAAATCGCCAGTGCATCGGCTTTCATTCATGCAGTGGTGAACCTTCTCCTTTACTTCTCAGGTTCTCTATTCATGGGAGTGTTTGTCAACTTATACCTCTGTTCCTTTATGTGAAAGGGATTTATTTTATTTTCCCTTTATTTTGTAGGTCCAACCGTCATCTCGTGATGGTCCAACAAGGTGCTGATTTCAGAATCTAGGGGTGTCGTGGGATAAGACAGCCTCTTTCAATATCTTGTCACCACATATGGTCGATAGTGGTCTATTTGGCACCTTCGTTTTACGGGTCTCACGTCCTCACTGCAGACTGCCGGAAAGTGTAGAACAATATAATATGCTCTGAGTTAGTCATACTCAATATTGTGTCGTTTCTTATTTTATTGGATATATTGTAAAACTTTTAAATAATATTGAAGAAAAAAGTGTCTTTTAATAAAACCAACAAACTAAACCTACTTTTGCATTTGAACAATCTTTAAGTTGTGTCATGGTAATCATTAGATGGTCAATTCACATTATGGAATTTAATTGAGTGACACAGAGAGGAAATTATTTTGTTTATTGTTTACATTACCCAGTCCTTTCTGGTCTGTTTGGGGAACTCTCTCTTTTTTGTGGTAGTAGATATAAAACACAACCAGTAACTACTGGCGAAATACTGTACTCTGGAACACATTATGCATAAACATTATAGCATAGCAACAAGCATAAACACATTACACCTACTCTGTAGTCATAACCTTATTAGGCCTAAACATCCTAACAAACACATTATGCATCATCACAGTAGGCATCACAAGCATCAGTACATTATGCCATACCTGTGCACATGAGCACCATCATATAAATACATTTGGCATCACATTAGCATAAACACAATGTGCCCCAATCGGGAGAACAATACACTGGAACTGGCCTCAGGCCAGCTGGCCTCTCTCAGGGGTTCAAATGCCCTTTGTCCCGCAATGTTAGGCTGGCTGTCAAAGCAGCAAAAGCAAAGTGCGCTATTGCACAGGCCTAAACCAGGCAGCTGCCCACTACTTCCTGGGCAGCTGTGAAAGTGAGAACGGACCCCCAAGCAAGAGAATGGCGTAAACGTTGCAGCTGCCTACTACTTGCTGGGCAGATGTGTAATCACCTGGCCTGGCATCACTGGCTCTAATTAACACAATTGTGGCCCCCGTCGTTTTAGCGAACCGCTCCCTTTGTGGGACCGCTCAGGCACTGTGCCTTCACTGGCACTAACAAACTGAGGGTGCCAAGAAATGCCCCCAAGCCCCCCTCCAGGACTTCTAAAACGAAATGCTCTGCTAAGGTGATGCAGCTGCCTGCGTTCTCGCAGGGCAGGTGTGGAAGGTACTGCAGGCACTGGCACTACACGTGCCGTGGGTGCACTATAGCTGCCCACTGTCAGGCAGGGCAGCTATAAAACTCGGTACCAATAATGCGCACATTGGAGTTCACCTCTGGGACTCTGAAATGGCTGGTGCCACCCTTTGGGCAGCTGGAGGCTCAGAACACAAGTAGGGCGAACAAGCACAATCACCAACCACGTGGAGCCCCACTCACCGGGCATCAGACACGCCAACTTCATCGCCTCTGCTCTGCTTTGGTGCCGCTTCTGGACACCGCAATGCTTTGGGGAAACCCCCTTCACCGGGGCTCCTCGGGGTCACAACGTTATGGCAGTTGGAGGGCACTGGTAGTGTGCCTCCATCAGCCCCGCCTTCCAGGGCTTCTTTTCAGCTGTCCCTGTCTTCTCAGGTGGCCCGCCGGTCACCCTGGCAGACTCCCGAGTAGCAGGACACATGCAGGGCACTCCTTTCACTATGGGAGCCCCACGGATAAATTGAAGCCCCTCTCCTCCTTTCCTGTGGCTCTCCTCTGGCCACAGAAGCGGAGGGGGGCGGAAATGGAGCCAGTAAGGCTCTCGTGTTCGGCGGCAGGCCCCACCCACAGTCAGGCGCGCCAGCCTGACTTCCGGTTTTGGGATCGTTCCGTGGCGGTGATTCCTCTGGTGGAGGCAAGGTGCGGGGTGGGTACCCACCGTAAATAAATACCCAAAAGGGGGGGCTCCCGCTCAAGTTAAAAATAATTTTGAGTAGCGGCCCTAATGCAGTGTGGGCACCCGCCGCACTTCTTTGCAAAATGCAGAGTGGGCTCCCGCTTCCCTCCTGAGCACGGGGGAATCCCTACACTGGGGATTCCCTCTTTATGACGGCGCAGCTCAGCTCTGCAGGCACGCACTCCTCTCCTCTGCGGGGTGGGCTCCCGCCAGAAGGCACGAAATGTGGGGGAATCCCCAGGCAGCAGCCCAGAGCTGCAAAAAGAAAAATAGAAGCACTCTTCTAAGTGCTGCGCCAAAGCCTCCAGCCTCCTCCCTAATACAGGGAAAGTAACTATGGGCGAAATTTGCGAATTCGCGGTACGCAAAATCGCGCGAAGTGCGAACTTGTGGATTTTTAAATTGATGCGTGTTCGCAGGTTTTTTTTTCAGAGCGGCTACCGCGAACTTACCCATGCGGTTGGTATTGGACGCAGCCATCTTGTTTGCGGGAGGAAAACAACTTGGCAAACTCAGAATCAAGGTAAGTCAACGAAGCGCGCGCGATATTGTATTTTTTTTTTTTTCTTTTTTTTTTTTTTCAAAAACCTTTATTTGAGCAAGCATAGAAAAATACAAGAATGGGCCTACAACCTCACGGGCTGGCCGCTAATAATAAGGCACAAGGCATGAATTAGAAATGTACACCCGTGGTCAGGTACAAATCCAGCACAAAGCATTACTCCTCACATGTCACAGAGCATTTTGAATTTTTATTTTATACAAAAAGCAAAACAAACACTAAAAAGGCGAATGCATGGTAATTAAGGTCAGCCCAAAGAACGGAGGGGATGGTCCACGAACAGGAGAACATACCCAGAGCCCTGAGGCTCCAACAAGGTCGGGGGGGAAGGGGAGCAGCGGGGAGAATCGAAAATGCAAAAAACAGCATGAAAGGGTTCCGGGAACGCTCGCCTAGGGAGATAAGAGAACCTCAGCAGTGCCTACGAGGGGAGGGGTACAGATATCCCCACGATATTCATTCCACTGGCCCCAAATCTTCGTCCACGCCCTGGGTCTGCCCCTGGCCACATAAACAGTCTTCTCACGAAACATGGACCAGTCCATGTTATCCTCCCATTTCGAGACCTCAGGGGGCCTGGAAGCGCCCCAGAGTTGCGCGACATCCCGTTTCGCAATCATGTAACCCAAGGTAGCCCATCTGGTCTGGGCCACAGAGTAGTCAGTGGGCTCCCACACATTCAACAGACATCGTCGAGGCTCCGGCCGCAGGGCCACACCAGTCACGTCAGTCATCACCTCAAGCACAGCAGTCCAGTAAGCCGCCACAACCGGGCACTCCCAAAGAATGTGTAAAAAGGTAGCACTCGACCCACAACCACGCTTACATAACCCATCCAAGGAAAAGCCCATCGTCACCAGACGCGGACCAGTGACATACACTCGATGAAGGATCTTAAGTTGAACCAAATGGAGACGGGCAGGAATGGCTACCTCCTTGGGAGAAGAGAGTGCCGATTGCCAATCTTCGTCGTCCAGTTCCAACCCATCGCTGACCCAAGCCTCCCGAAGTCGAGCCAATAAGTCCGTCCGATTATTGATCAGCTTCTTATAGATCAGGGAAATAGTGCTATCGGGCAGGTGCCCATCAAGGACACGATCTTCAAGGGGGGAAGACTCGGGCAGGGCCTCATCAGGAGTCAAAACTGAGGCGAGGGCGTGCCGGACCTGCAGATAACGAAAAAATTCCCTACCATTCAAACCATATTCCGCCTGGAGGGCCTGGAACGACTTCACACTACCTTTCGAGCACACATCACCCACCTTACAAATCCCAATCATATCCCAGCGGTCGAAACCCTTGGTAGACCAGAGACAGCCCAAACGTTCCGAGGCATAAAGCGGCGTCGCCAGCGTCAGTCGATCCTCCCATCCCAAACTCACATTCGCGGCTCGCCATACAGTTACTGCAATCCTGGATGGGCCCACAAGATGGCGCCCGGCTGATCGAGAATAAAGCGCTCTATTAAAGTCCCCACCCGGCAGCTGAAGTCTATCCATTTCGAACGCAGGATTCCGACCCGGTGAAAACATCACGTGATTAATAGCAGACAATTGGGAAGCCCAGTAATATCGCTTGATATCGGGGAGCGCCATGCCCCCGTCGTACCAAGGGATGGTGAGTTTCGCGAGGGCAATACGTGGACGCCCGTCCCAAATCAATTGCCTTTGAAGACTCTCGATCTCTCGGAAATAGGTCTTGGGGATTGCGTCATAGGAGTTCTGGAGCGCGTAAAGGAACCGCGGCAAGGACATCATTTTAAACAGGGCCGCCCTGCCCAGAGGAGACAAAGGAAGCTTACGCCAACGGGCCACATCCAGTCGCAATCTAAGCAACGGGGGGAGGAGATTACGCTCAAAGCGGAGCGAGGAGTCCAACGTAATAAAGATCCCTAAATATTTGAAGCCAGACTGGACCACCTGGATAGGAAGTCTGCTCGGCAACGGGGGCAAAACACCTGAAAGAACATATACGCAGGACTTGGCCCAGTTAATAACGAGGCCTGAGTTGGCACCAAAGGAAGCAAGAACGTCAAATAGAACAGACAGAGATTTGCGCGGGGAGGTGAGATATAAAAGAATGTCGTCAGCGTAAAGTGAAACGCGTTCCTCAAAGTCCGGAGACCAGCGAATCCCCTTGAGCGAAGGCTCCCACCGAAGCCAAGCAGCCAATGGTTCCAGGGCAAGTGCAAAAAGCAACGGAGACAAGGGGCATCCCTGACGGGTACCTCTACCAAGGGTGAAAGGAGCCGAAACCCTACCATTGACCACTACTTGTGCCAGGGGTTCCGCATATAATATCTTGATCCAACCAATAAACTCAGGCCCGAAACCAAATTTCTCAAGAGCCGCCCAAAGATAAGGCCATTCCACCGTGTCAAAAGCCATTGAGGCATCCAACGAGGCCAAAATGGCCGGTTCCGTCAGAAGCCCCGCCCTCGCAATCGCGCCGTGAAGACGACGTAGGTTCAGAGCCGTGTTGCGATGCGGGATAAATCCGGATTGATCTGGATGGACCAAGCCACTAATGACCGTCAGGAGGCGGGACGCCAGGAGTTTCGCCAATACCTTGGGTTCAACATTTAGCAGGGATATGGGCCTGTAGGAGGAACAAAGATCTCGCGGTTTACCATCCTTGGGGATGACAACTATCGTGGCCAGTCGCTGATCATAAGGGAGAATACCCCGTTCCCGGGACTCTAGAAACATGGCGCGAAGATACGGAGCCACCCTGTCGGGACGCAATTTGTACAGTTCAATTGGCAACCCGTTCGGGCCCAATGCTTTGCCCGAACGGAGTGAACGGATGGCAGTAGCTATCTCATCAACAGTAAAGGGGGAGTCCAACGCCACACGATCCAAATCGGAAACACTGGGCAGAGTTATATCACGCAATAGAAGGCGAGAGTCAGCCACATCTCTCACAGACACAGGGGTATACACCACACGGAAATATTCAGCAAAACGGTCAACTATTCCAATCGGGTCCGTCACACTCTCACCACTCAAAGACTGAATCACGGGTACCACACGATTAGCCCTCTCCTTCTTATCCAGCCATGCCAGCAATTTACCCGCTTTGTCACCCACATCATACAAACGTCCCTGTTGCTCCAGAAACATCACTTTAGCAGCATCTGTGACCATGGACTTATAAGCAAATTGTTTCAGACCCAGGGCATGGAGTTTCGCAGACGTGACACCAGATTCCAAAGCATCCTCCAATGCAGAAATCTCCCCCTCAAGATCCACCACCTCTCTATTCCTTGCCCTCTTAGCTTCAACAATAAGGGAGAGGGCCTGCCCACGAATCACCGTCTTAAAGGCCTCCCATAGGGACACAGCTGAGGAAACAGACCCCTCGTTATCCAGAAAATACGCGTCCAAAGATTTAAGCAAAAGGCTGCGGGTCTCGGGGGAGGTAAGGTACCACGGATTGATGGGAGCCACCCGGCCCACTGCCTCCACTCCAACCTCAAAACGAAGCCAGAGCGGAGAGTGGTCAGAGATACCCCTGGGTAGGTGTACAATCTCACGCACCGCTGGCGACTGAGCCGCAGGCATCAGGAAATAATCCAGCCTAGACAGACTCCCATGGGCCCCAGAATGAAAGGTGTACTGAAGCTGAGTGGGGTGCAAAAGCCTCCAGCAATCCACCAAGCCAAAGGTATCCAAAAATCCACCCAACCACTGTTGGGCCGCAGGAGTATCTCTAGGGGGGTGGCGATCGTGAAGACCAGAGAACACCGAATTAAAATCACCAGCCAAAAAGAGAGTACTCTCAGGGAGGTCCAACAAGACACGGCCCAAATCTGAAAAGGTAGAAGTCTATAAGCCGGGGGGCACATAAACAGTGAATAAGGAGAGGGTACGACCCTCATAGCGACCCACAAGGACAGCATACCGCCCCCGGTCATCCTGAATCACATCATCAATAGCTAGGGGGAGGGAAGCCCGAACAAGGATACCCACACCCCTAGAACCCGAGGTAAACCCCGAATGTGCCACGAGGCGATAGCCCCACCTATTCATTGCATGACAAACATTGCCTACCAAATGAGTCTCCTGCAGGAAAACAATATCAGGAGATAAACGTCGTATACATTTCAACACCACACTTCGTTTGATACGATCTCCCAGACCGTTAACGTTCCACGAAACAAATCTCAACCCGCTACCCCCCATCCCACCCGACAAAGCCAAAACCCCCCACCAATGAGCATGACACCAAAAACATTTTCAAATACAGGATAAAGTCGCCTTGAAAACAGAACACACAAACAACAAACTTCCCTACCACCCTCCCCCCAATTAACAAGAAAACACCCCCCACCCTGCACCCCTGCAAAAAGCTAAAAAGCCACCCCAACCTGCAGTGTGCCTGTCGCCCAAGAACCCCTATTCTACACAAAGACCCCGGAGGAGGAAAGGCTCCGTCCCACCCGCCCCCCGATCAAGACCCATGACGAGAAAAAGAACATACATCAAACACATAAGCAGTAGAGGAACATAGGCGTACACCCCTGGAAAAGTTATTCAAAACAAGGCACCAGGTATAGACGAAATGTTCAGCTCTCTACACCACCTTCAGCACCGCCCGGGTGGGCATCGGACTCAGTCTCAGGAGGTCGGCTAGGCAGGGAGTCCAGCCAGTCATTCACAGCATCCGGCCGATCAAAGAAGAAAGTTCGGTCATTATACTCAACCCGCAGTCTGGTCGGAAAGAGCATAGAGTAACGCATCCCCATGTCCCTAAGACGCTTCTTGGCACCACGAAATCCCATCCGCTGCTTCTGGACCTGTTGGGAAAAGTCCGGATAAAAATTCACCGTGGCATTCTCAAAGGCCACCGGGCCCTTCACCCGCGAAGCCTGCAGGATAGCGTCCCGATCTCTATAGTGGAAAAGCTTCGCAACAATAGTTCTCGGCGGGGCGCCTGGCTTACCCTGGCCCCCCGGAACACGATGTGCACGCTCCACTGTGAAAAATTTACTAAGGCCAGATGGAGATAGGTGGTTCTGGATCAGGTCTTCAACCAGGAGATCAACCGAGTGGGGTTCTGGGTTCTCCGGCACACCAACCACGCGAACATTACAGCGACGTGCCCTGTTCTCAAAGTCCTCCAAGCGCCGGGTCATGAAATCGTTCACCCTACGGAGATTGCCAATCTCCGTCTGTATCTCAGAGAAGTCCGTCGTGAGGCTGGATGATTTGATATCCAATGACTTCACTTTTTCGTTCGTTTTGGAGAGATCGGCACGAATCAGATTCACCTCGATTGCCACAGTGTCAAGTTTGTGGGCCAAGGTTTCGTACTGTTGGCCTATTGACTCCCTCATGCCAGAAATGGCGCCCATGATGTCCTGCAAGGAGGGCTCCGTCGACGCATCCACTACGTGGTCAGACTCACTGGGACCGGGCAGGACAGCTCCGGGGGACCCCTTAGAGTGGGTATAACGGTCCATAACATTAGATTGGACCGGACCCCCGCGCAGAGGTGTCTTCGTCTTGCGCGTCTCCCGGTCCCCTCTGCCCGCCATTTTGAAGATGCGTCACAAGAAGATTCAGCAGGGTCAACGGACCGGGCACCAGAAATGGAGACCCCGGGACCAAAGGACCGCCAGAGGGGTATCACTAGGATAGAGGCAGCAAACGAGGAAAATAGTCCAGCCAAAGGCCCGACAGCCGACGTGTGTCCTGGCACCAGTTCTGGCCCGACTCTCTCACCAATGTCCCAGTCTGAGGCAGAATCGAAACCGAAACTTAAGAAGGGGACCATCCAGTCAAATCCCCCTGCCGTTGTTGTTCAACTCCAAGACGGCCACCGAACCTCACCCAGTCCCGGGCGCACCTCAAGGGCGGAGCCCAAAAGTTCAAATCATCATAACTCAGGCACCCGGTGTCCAAATCAATTTCTGAAAGGTCCAGGTAGATCAGCCCAACGTCCTCTATATAAATCCTCGCGAAAAATCAGGATTCATACAGGATATTATGCCGGGAGCGGCGGGGGTCCGGGGAGCGCTGTGCTCATGCGGCCATCTCGGATGCCCGCCAAGCTCCTCCTCCCCGATATTGTATTTTTGAAGTGCGAACAAGCAAAGAAAATTCGCAAACTTGCGGATTGTTTGGCAATTTTGCACGATTCGCGGACCGCGAAATTGCCAAAAATCCGCAAATTCCGCGAGTGGAACGAATATTCAGCCCAAGCTTAAGGGAAAGCACGCCCAGGGATACATTTCAAAGTTCAGGGAAAAGCCCTTCAGGAGGAGGGGGGGCAAAGGTTGGGCCCAGGCAGGCCAGCTTACAGAGCCCTCCAGCAGGGAAGTAGTCCCTAATGGCGGTTCCTCCTGGAGCCCAGCTGCAGCAGCCCCTAAGTCAGGAATAGCAGGCCCCTAAGTCAGGAACAGCACAACAAAGCACACTTTCATGGGGTCACAGCCCCTATATTTATACACCCTTTTTCCTTTGTGTCACAGCAGAGGGCTTGGGGATACCAGTCAGAACTGGTTTAGGGCAGCTTTGGAACACTTTGTTTTGCTCAGCTACTCTCTCCTTGGGCTCGGGGATCAGACGCACCACAGGGGGCGGTGCCAGCATTGTGGAGGGAAGGCACAGTCCTAGTCAGGTCCCAGGTGCAACTCTTCCCTCCCATCTGCATGCAGATCTCTCTATTCACCACTGGGCTGACTCCCCCTGGCTCCTGGAGCCACCCACACCTCTCAGCTCCTGTCAATCACAAGCCAGACATGCAATTCACATCAGGCAGGCAGACACACAGCACACAGAAATGCCAACTTCTAAAAGTGGCATTTCTCCACCAATCACCATAAATCTGCGCACACCATTGCACAGCATTTATTCTCACAAGTTCATACATGCTGCACTCCACTCATACCAGGAATTACCATGGACACACATATCCCTCATGCATTCCTATGGGAGGGGAGGCCAATCTCACCACACGCACTCAGAGCGCGCATGCACTTTACACTGGGCCACAGTGCTAAAGTACGCAGAGGCCAAAAACGAGCAAAATCAGGTCACAGAAAAGGCAAAATGTTTAGGGGTGAACCTACCAAAAGGGCGTAGTCCAACATGTGCCCTTTGAGTCCAGAAGGCCTTCTGAAAATGCCCCTGGTGGATAGAGCTTGTCACTAGGAAAAAAAGCCCACGATCATTGTAATTGGCCCAATAGAGCTGGAGGTTTAACCCAGGATGAATCAATAATTCAGGTAGGGACCTTTGTAAGAACTCCTCCCAGTGGACCACTAGACTCGGGGACGCCATTCCTGTGCTGGTGAATGTATGGAGGATACTGGGACTCCATCCCCAGAGCCCAGAACAAAAAGAAGAGGAACTATGTGGACTGACACTGACACAGCGAGTCCTGGGATCCCTCACTTGGGCCCCAGAGCAAATACTGACAGAGGCCCAGCACGTACCTACTGCTCCCACTGCAGCAGAAGCATTACGCAGGCTACACTCTCTGTGGGAGCATAAAAATCGCCACTCCTACGAGTTGGAGCAGAACACCAGAGACTAGGTCCCACGGCAGAAGTAAGTCCTCGCAGGGAGCAGGTGCTGTCTTTGCACCCCCAACAAATCACAGACTAGATGCACCTGGGTGCCCAACAGCCACGGCTATCCAGGATTTAAAAGAAAAAGAAAAGAGAAATCATACTCAAAACACAATTATAGTGGGCAAGCACACTCATTAAAAATCACTGCTCCACAGATTGAGAGCCCAATAAAAACCCTGCAAGGACACATTCAATACAACCACTGCTTGTGGTACTCACAGGCAGGCAGGTGAACCACAAACAAGACTTTCCTGAGTTGTGGGGATGGGGGCTGCCTAAGTTGCAGCAACCTCCTTCCCAAGAGAATATTTGTAAATTAACCTATCTTTCTGGGGTCAGGAAACGTATGACCCCCCAGTTTGCTTAGCACTGTGTTTAAGCATTCCCAAGGCTGGAACATTTGTTCTACAGCATGGGACTACAGCAACCTCTTGTGGTTGATTCTGTGACTGCATTTTATGTGGCTGAAATACTTAAAAGAAAGACTAATGCATTTGTCATACTGATTTTCAATGAGTTATTTACGTATATTGCTGACAGTCAATGCAATGCTTAATTGAGAATGATGATTTCATTTATATAGGTTTCCTGATTTCTGTGCTACAATGGTGTTTTATAACATACGATTATTGACCTTTCAATATAGTAACCCCTTGACAAGGGGAAAGGGATCAACTGACCAGAAGCAGTGTTTTTTAGTTAGGCAATGGGGTGCACTGATCCACAGGCTAGCAATGGGCACACACGTGGCATCCTCAGAACCTGATGGGGAGCAAGATCCTAGGCGTAGATGGCGATAGAGGCAACACCATGGATGGCTTAAAGGACAAGCCCCCTGGTGATGGCTTACCTCATATTTTAGGGTGGTGGCCCCTTCTTGACAAAGCCAATAGGGTTGCCTTATATACTGCAGTGATGATCTTTTGACAAAGGCAACAGGGTTGCCTTATATTTTAATGTGGTGGTCCCTTGACAAAGTCATTAAGTCTGCTTTATTTAGAGTGCTACCTCCCTATATTGTGATGTTTTATCTGGTATATGTGTGTGTGTGGGGGGGGGGTTACTGTGATTTTGGGAGTCATGACCCAGTAGGGGTCAAATATGATTTCAGAATGCCACCAAGGGTACGTCCATCTGTCTGATGAATATATTTGTAAATTAATGCATAGTATTTAGTAGTGTGTGTGTGTGTAATAAATGTACTTTTCCTTTTCAAAGAACAGCTGTGACTGGTGAATCATTTATTGAGTGTTATTATTGCTTGCCAGTAAATGTCAATTACTAGCCCACACCACCTTCCTGAGTAGGCCTTGGACTGCTTATCTGCTATCCTGAAAGAGAGTCTGGTGCTACAATTAGGTGCTTGGTTCCCAGAAAGGCGACAATTGTGGACCTATTACTTTCCAAGGCCTTGCATCCTGCACAATTAACAACCCACTTTCTTACAAGTATGAATAACTACTTACATGAAGTGCCCTTTTCCCCTACATATTCCTGCCCAGAAATTAAATATCTAATGTTTGCTAGGTGTAGTCTATACTTTGAAAATACAATATTGAATGTGAGCTACGTATTCCAGGATTCCGGTAACGCATTGCCTGCCTTACTAAATAGAATCAAGGGAAAGTTTTACACACAATTTCTATTGATGTATATTAACCCAATATTTGTTCTAACTGAATCCAATATACTCCAGTGTAACCCTGGGCGAAGCACTACGCTACGCTCGCGGAGTTTGCGAAGTTTTCGCAACTTCGCACTACGCGAGCTGCACGTAGCACAGTGCGAACATGCGTAGTGCAGCGTAGCGTAGTGCAGCGGTTATTTTTTGCTTGTTCGCGGTCCTGAACGTCATGTTCGCGACCGCGAGCAAGCAAAATGACATCCCGGGGAGATTCCCAACGCGAGGAGGTCAGGTTTCTCACTGTGAGTGGTTGCGCATGCTCGCGACCTCTCTCAATGAGAAACTACCTGTTCGCGTTGAGAAAGCTGCCGCTCGAGTAATAATCTACTCGAGCAGCAGAAAACTACAGCTCGCACTGTGCAAGATGCCGTTTTCAATGCTTGCACAGTGCCAGATGCTTGTCTGCACTGTGCAATCATTGAAAACGCATCTTGCACAGTCCGAACATGCTACTACGCAGCTCGCGTAGTGCTACGTGAAGTTCGCGTAGTGCGAAGTGCACTTCGCGTAGCTTTGCGTAGCGCTACTTCGCGAACTACGCCCACCCTTACTCCAGTGTATACATGTTGGCACATGTAACAGAAAGTTTCCTAAGAAAATAATTAATATGACGGGATAAGTGCAACTACAACCAGTTGAGGTAAATGTTGATTGTGTAATCCAGCTGCCAAACACACATAAAAGCTGATCGGATTCCATTGTCGCTCCTATTCAAAACATAAGAGGCATGCTTTGAAAACGCCCCTCGATGTTAATGGATTTTCAGCTCACCAGGAAATTAATTGACTTTTAGTAACATCGGATATCATTTGTAGCACTTTGTTTCTTGCTTGTACATCGTCATTTTGAAATAACTGTAATCTTTTTTGTTAGAACTGTGCATTAGAAGCATGTAAAAACCCGCTGTGCCTTAACTGCATTTTCTTGAATAAGCTATGGGAAACAATGAAGAATTTGTGAGTGAAAATATTGATGCATGGGAAATCTTTAAAGTTAGAGTTTTTGCTTCATAAGCAAAAGCTATATTTTGATGATACTTTTGAGCCTTCCTAGGTACCTTCTTTGGTGGTCAGTTCAGAGTGGTGTATTTCTTTTAGCACTATGTACTGGGATGTATCTCTTGGGATGTGGACACGTTGGTTGTCGCATCCAACCAAGGAGTGTATTCTCAGGTGGTAGTCAGTAAAGTCAGTAACTTACAGTCTGTGTCTGTTTGGTTCGCTGCCCCCAACCCATGTATCACACTCCAGACATGTATCACCCCGAACCTTTGAAGTATAAATGTTAGACCATGGCACACTTGTCCCCTCCGGCCATACACACACTGCAGGGCACAAGGGGTACAATTTACCCCCTGCGTACAGGGGGCAAAATTAATTAACACCTCAGGGGTGGTTTGTGAGGATATGTGGATGGAAAAACCTTTCACACTTTAACGTTTCCTCCATTTTCCAGCTTTTCGTGAAGTTGGGGGAAAATGGAGATGATGTCCTGTATATTCAACTTATTATAATTGGAGGTATGCAAGGTGCTTTCAGGCCTACATATATCTGTTCATTATTCCCATTCCTAATGTTCAGAAATATAATCCTTCCTTTCATACCTGTAATTGACAACTCTTTATATATTTCATGTTAACTTGTTTTTCTTAAAAATGTATATGCTAAGAACATTACTGATCATAGCTCGTCAATATCTTTACCTATCTGTCTGTACTTGTGGCTTGGTTCCATGGGTTGCATGAGGACTAATACTCTGCCACCTTGAACTGGCACTTCATCACTTGCACCCTTTTATACCACCATTACCCCTTTCCCACATTTCTCACTCCAACAGTTTTGGTTGAACAGACTATGGTAGTGTCTGGAAATCTTAACCCTCACACCTAGACCGATTGAATAAAATATGACGGTGCCTTTATACTGAATTTCCTAATGTTTTGATACATTTTGGGGAACAAATGACTAGTGCTATCCAGGTGAATGTATATTTCAAGTGATAATGAAGACATAACCAGAGGTGCAGCAACAGTGTATTACAGTGCGACACATGCACTATGGCAGTTACTTAGGCCTTTGATTACGAGTGAGGGTGGTCGGACTGACATCGCCTTGCTGCAGCTGCCATGGAACCGCTGTTCCCTGGCAGTGGTGCGGCACTGTACAGGCAGAAATATGCTTGGCTGGACCGCTGCCACAGTTTTTAATGGCGTTTTTTCCTCTCTGATAACTGTGGTAAAGAGGAAACAAAGGGGGCCCGAGAGGGCCCCCTTGTGTCTCTATGCCTTTGGATGCACACAGGAGGGCACATACCAGTTCCTGCACAGCATGAACTTTACAGTCCATGCCATAAAGGAACTGTTTTTGGGGTTCCCATTACAGTGCCCATTTTCAGGGCACCTCAGTGGGGACATCAAAAACAAAGCCCTCCAGACAGGAGGAAACTCTTAACCTGGTGGGCGGCCTGACCACGTCTTTGGGGGTGCAGCAGCAGGGTGGACCCGGCGCCGCACCACCAAAGTTGTAATCAGGCCCTTAGTCGATATTTCCTCTCAGCCAAAATGTACAATGCCAATTCTCTATGCTTCACAGAATGAACAAGGTGTAGGATTTGAAAGTGAATTGTGTAAATTGCAAAACTGCTAAGATGTGTAGTAGGGAGTGCATCACATAGGTGTTTTTAAAAGCACCATTGATCAGCGGCGTCACTAGGGTTGGTGTCACCCAGTGCGGGTAACTCATGGTGTCACCCCCTCACGACTTATACCGAATCCATGATGGACCTCCTTCGAGTCCGCCAGTGCCAATGATTGCACTTCGCGGAGGAGAAAACACCCATTGTTGAGCTGTGTTTTCTTTTGTCAATAACAGTTTTTAGATTTGTGCACAGCTGTCAGGCTCAATTCCAGTTAAATGCCCCCCTACTCCCTACGGAGCCACTGGTTCCTTAATTGACACAGAGGGTTCAGTGGAAGAAGCTGCTGGTCAGAGTCTGAGGCACCTTTTACGATCACTTCCCCGCCTTGAAATCGGCTTTTTCCTATAAAAAACATTCAGTTATAAAATGCATGTTTCTGAAAATTTCTTGCCCCTTGAGGTCAGCAGCAGTATTGTTTATTCTATTAGGAGAAAGTTTTGATCAGTTTTCCAAGCGTACCACCTTCATACAACAGAGATGCGGCTCCCAAGGGCACTGGGTGCCCTAATGTAAGAAGTAAAATTACCACACCCACCTCCTGTTTTGTTGGAAAATAAATAAATAAGGGTGAACTGAGTCCATCATACACTGAGCATCGGTGTCCATGCACCTGCTGCACCATTGCAGCAGGTGACAGAACTCGTGGGAGGGGACACTAAAATAATGAATAAACATTCACAAAGGCAATACATAGATGTAAATGCTTATTTTGAATGAAATAGCACTTGTGTGTTGTCAACTGTGTGCGTTGTGATGTTTGTTTGTTGAGGGTGCCTAAGTAATGAAGGTGTTTCTGCTTCACTCAGCAGCGAGAATAGGTGTGGTATATTGCACCTGTTAACTATTAGTTACGTATAGGCGGCAGCAGTTGGCAGAGTAAGAGTAAATATATCCCCATGGATAATAAGTAGGGCCTATTGCTCTCCAAGGTGTGAAACTTTGCTGTACTGTTGCATGTGATATTACACTACACACTACAATTAAACAGGCGCTAGTGAGCAATGTAATGTCACATGAATTATCCTACACGAATAAGGAGGCTGGTTGTTTGAGCAGGATTGACATAAGCCTCTCACATGAGCATGAGCTAGCAATCTGCCAATGGCGCAGCAGGTGCGGTGGCACCAGGGCCATTGGCCTGAGGCGCCCACTGCATCCTGAATAATGAAGAATATTCCCACATATGCAGTGGTATGGGGGCCCATTTGCATTCACACAATAGGGCCACTGGCACCTTGCTATGCCACTTAACTATCAGGTTGTATGTGAATCCCCTGTAGCACCAGCTGTGTACACATGTATTCCTAGGGCGGTACAACATCTTATTAATTCAGTAATTGTTGCTGCACTTTCAGCTATCAGGATTTTGAGAGTCGACTTTAGGGTATATTCTGTGTCCCGTTGTATTCCCAATTCCTGTGGAAAAGGGGTTTCCTCCTGAAGCGGGAGTCGGACTACACGTTTTGTGAAGTTCCCAAACACCTGAATTGTTTTCACCACGCACATTTTGCAAGAATTTTTTTTAAAATTTGCATTAGGAAAATTGGTCGGAAAAGTAGAACGTGTGTAATAAACATTTGTGTACACTTCAACACTGCTTGTAAGGTCCGATTTCTATCTCTCCAACTGGTAACCATGATGTAATGTTGAAATGGGTAAATACTTAATAATGTGGTATTGGTAATTCCAAATGAATTAATGTCAAAACTTGTTATGAGCTCCTAAAAGTATGCATCTTTTGCTAGTGATAACAGGCAATCGGTCTCCAGCGCAGAAGACAGTTATAACCACATTTCTCAAGGCAGTAATATCTTCTTTAAATAAAAAAAATCACTGTAAATTAATGGAAGTCCACTATACACACACTTAACACAACTTTTATATTTTGTAACAACATCTAAATGCAATCCCTAAAATGAGAAGGAAGGAATGGGTGGGGAGGTTGCTGTGCTGAATAGAAGTGTGTATAACTTTTATTCCGGGCCGGTTTTTGTGTCTATTCCTAGCACGCTGCACGCCTTCTCTTCCCCTTCTAGCCCTGGGCCTGTTATATCACACAGACAGCTCATCATGCCCGAAGCCCGCCGCAGAAGCTGTCCCTGAGCCTCACAGCGCCGGAGCCGGCGCTCAGCGGGCAGTGTCGGCCCGGCCCTGAGACCAACAGCAGGCGCTTCACCTCCAGACTCGGATGTGAGCCGAGCAGTCAGCATCAGATGCGAGCTGCGCAGAGAGAGCTACACTTGACTTGAGCTCCGTAGCACTAGACTTGGACCATGGCGGTGACATCATTCTTTTTCTGCCTCCCTGTTTTTAGGTGGTGTACGTTTACATAGGCGTTTTGGGTTGTAAGCTAGGCAGGAGACCCTCCAGAGAGCATTGACGGTGTCACCCCATGTAATGGTGTCACCCGGTGCGGTCCGCACCCCCCGGACCCCCCTAGTGACGCCACTGCCATTGATTGCTTATGGTATTGCAGATCATATTCTTCTGTAAAGTACTCCATTATCACTCCTCTGAGGAACCTTTCCAATATTTGATTTTAAATAATACCAGCTATCAGTCCTTTGCAGATGCAGATTTGACAGCCTTACGGAAGCATTTATTTTCATATATGCATTCAGCAGAAATGAGCCACTCAATCATTCACAGGGATTCTGATTACACTTGGTATCAGCATTTGTCATTGTCTGATGTCTTTTACTGCTTCTACAGCTTTTATTTCAGTTTGTTTACTTGAATGGCCACAACTGCGACCAGTGGCGTCACTAGGGGGGTGCGGGGGGTGCGGACCTCACTGGGTGACACCATTACATGGGGTGACACCATTGATGCTCTCTGGAGGGTCTCCTGCCTAGCTTACAACCCGAAACGCCTATGTAAACGTACACCACCTAAAAACAGGGAGGCAGAAAAAGAATGATGTCACCGCCATGGTCCAAGTCTAGTGCTACGGAGCTCAAGTCAAGTGTAGCTCTCTCTGCGCAGCTCGCATCCGATGCTGACTGCTCGGCTCACATCCAAGTCTGGAGGTGAAGCACCTGCTGTTGGTCTCAGGGCCGGGCCGACACTGCCCGCTGAGCGGCGGCTCCGGCGCTGTGAGGCTCAGGGATAGGTTCTGCGGCGGGCTTCGGGCATGATGAGCTGTCTGTGTGATATAACAGGCCCAGGTCTAGAAGAGGAAGAGAAGGCGTGCAGCGTGCTAGGAATAGAGACAAAAACCGGCCCGGATTAAAAGTTATACACACTTCTATTCAGCACAGCAACCTCCCCACCCATTCCTTCCTTCTCATTTTAGGGATTGCATTTAGATGTTGTTACAAAATATAAAAGTTGTGTTAAGTGTGCGTATAGTGGACTTCCATTAATTTACAGTGATTTTGTTTTATTTAAAGAAGATATTACTGCCTTGAGAAATGTGGTTATAACTGTTTTCTGCGCTGGAGAGCGATGCCTGTTATCACTAGCAAAAGATGCATACTTTTAGGAGCTCATGACAAGTTTTGACATTAATTCATTTGGAATTACCAATACCACATTATTAAGTATTTACCCATTTCAACATTACATCATGGTTACCAGTTGGAGAGATAGAAATCCGACCTTACAAGCAGTGTTGAAGAGTGCACAAATGTTTATTACACACGTTCTACTTTTCCGACCAATTTTCCTAATGCAAACTTTAAAAAAAATTCTTGCAAAATGTGCGTGGTGAAAACAATTGAGGTGTTTGGGAACTTCACAAAACGTGTAGTCCGACTCCCGCTTCAGGAGGAAACCCCTTTTCCACAGGAATTGGGAATACAACGGGACACAGAATATACCCTAAAGTCGACTCTCAAAATCCAGATAGCTGAAAGTGCAGCAACAATTACTGAATTAATAAGATGTTGTACCGCCCTAGGAATACATGTGTACACAGCTGGTGCTACAGGGGATTCACATAGCACCTGATAGTTAAGTGGCATAGCAAGGTGCCAGTGGCCCTATTGTGTGAATGCAAATGGGCCCCCAGACCACTGCATATGTGGGAATATTCTTCATTATTCAGGATGCAGTGGGCGCCTCAGGCCAATGGCCCTGGTGCCACCGCACCTGCTGCGCCATTGGCAGATTGCTAGCTCATGTGAGAGGCTTATGTCAAACCTGCTCAAACAACCAGCCTCCTTATTCGTGTAGGATAATTCATGTGACATTACATTGCTCACTAGCGCCTGTTTAATTGTAGTGTGTAGTGTAATATTACATGCAACAGTACAGCAAAGTTTCACACCTTGGAGAGCAATAGGCCCTACTTATTATCCATGGGGATATATTTACTCTTACTCTGCCAACTGCTGCCGCCTATACGTAACTAATAGTTAACAGGTGCAATATACCACACCTATTCTCGCTGCTGAGTGAAGCAGAAACCCCTTCATTACTTAGGCACCCTCAACAAACAAACATCACAACGCACACAGTTGACAACACACAAGTGCTATTTCATTCGAAATAAGCATTTACATCTATGTATTGCCTTTGTGAATGTTTATTCATTATTTTAGTGTCCCCTCCCACGAGTTCTGTCACCGGCTGCAATGGTGCAGCAGGTGCATTGACACCGATGCTCAGTGTATGATGGACTCAGTTCACCCTTATTTATTTATTTTCCAACAAAACAGGAGGTGGGTGTGGTAATTTTACTTCTTACATTAGGGCACCCAGTGCCCTTGGGAGCCGCATCTCTGTTGTATGAAGGTGGTACGCTTGGAAAACTGATCAAAACTTTCTCCTAATAGAATAAACAATACTGCTTCTGACCTCAAGGGGCAAGAAATCTTCAGAAACATGCATTTTATAACTGAATGTTTTTTATAGGAAAAAGCCGATTTCAAGGCGGGGAAGTGATCGTAAAAAGTGCCTCAGACTCTGACCAGCAGCTTCTTCCACTGAACCCCCTGTGTCAATTAAGGAACCAGTGGCTCCGTAGGGAGTAGGGGGGCATTTAACTGGAATTGAGCCTGACAGCTGTGCACGAATCTAAAAACTGCCATTGACAAAAGAAAACACAGCTCAACAATGGGCGTTTTCTCCTCCGCGAAGTGCAATCATTGGCACTGGCGGACTCGAAGGAGGTCCATCATGGATTCGGGATAAGTCGTGAGGGGGTGACACCATGAGTTACCCGCACTGGGTGACACCAACCCTAGTGACGCAGCTGACTGCGACCTTCATCAATTGTTGATGCATTTTCCCTCCACCACGAGCTTATTTAATGTCCATTTCCATGTACATAGAGTTATTTCTGATCTTGACATCAAACTTAGCAGCCACTGGGTATTGCCTCAGATTTCAGTGTGGTTTATGCAAACTATGTGACTGATTCACAAAGGTAAATCTACATTTTTGTGCAAGTTTATGCTTTTTTTTGTATTCACAAACTACAAATTATTAGTAAGTTTATGACCACATAGACTTCGCAGGTGGTGCGGAGAACTCTGCACATAAAAAGATAGGACAGCCTATATTTTGTATATGTTGAATTCTTTGTCCCAACTGTGGAGTCTCCACACTCGTAAACGTATTGTTAACTAGTAGTTTGTGAATACAAAAAAGCCAAAACGTTTGCAAAAGTGTAATTTTTCCTTGTGAATCAGTTCCATAGTGTCTGAGTCACAAAGAAATGGGTATTTGTGAACTGTGTAAATTCTAAAGAGCTATCTCACCAGTGAGGAGTTATCTTCCATAGGATGCCACCCTTCTACCTTCAAAAAGGAAACTGATCCGAAAATAAGGAACAGCATGCACGACTTTAGGAGGCATATGCACAAAAGCATTTTCCAGTCTGCATCTTCGGCTCCTCAAGCTATAGCTGCAAAGCCACTCCCTCCAAGCGGAACGTTCTTCTGGACATAATTGGTTTGAATGTAAAGGGAACAAACATGGCTCAATGATACTACCTCCCCAATTCTTGACATCTTAATACCTCCTGTCTACTCTATAATTAGAAGTGATAGACTGGATAAAACAGGAGGGGGCACTGCCTGCATTCATCGCTCTAACCGCAGAGTAAAACAATACTCTAGTACGGTCTTATCCTCCTGTGAACAGCAAGTCTCTTAAATCTGGAACAAAGACAAGAAGGTTTGTGTGCTACACTCGATCTATCAACCTCCGGTGATAATCTAGTCTTCACAGAGCAAATCATGGAGGTCATTAGCTCGAGATCAGATAAAACCTGTCATATATTCCTCAGAGACTTCAATCTTCATTGGAATGACACAAATTATCCAGTTGTTTATTCCTTTAAGACTTTCCTCTCTGACCTCAATTTCTCGCAGCTCTGTAAAAGTCCTACACACAATAAAGGCACCACTCTAGACCTCATCATTGCCAAAGACAGCTTCATACAAATAGGAGATATCCTACCCTGTGACTGGTCTGACCTTTTTCAAATTCCCTTCTTCATCCTAGATAAGGGACTGGGTAGACAGGGACAAGCCCGTAAAGCGAAGCAAATCACTGGCAATGTGAGAGAGCTTGACATTAGTTTGATAACCCCAATCACTTAAAATAGAGTACAGCCCCCCCCAATTTAATCAACCTTGATGATCTTTCAGAGCATTAAATTAACACTTTTTCTAGCATTCTTGACTCTGTTGCTCCGAAACAGCTCAAAAGGATCCCCGTTAAACTCTCTAAACCATGGTTTAATGGTGACCTGAAATGATGAACGGCGCAATCTAAGACTCTCAGAGAGACTCTGGAGAAACTCACCTTCCACCACAAATCTCTCTCAACTGAGGAAAATGAGAAGAGTTTACAGCAAACACATACGCTTGCCGAAAATCGATCATTTCAGACTTCAACTGGATGGAGCCAAAACCAGACCAAAAAACTCTTCGAAATTAGTAAGAAACAATCCAACCAATCCTCTAACCAGAGTTCGACTCCGTTATCCCTGCTCCCCAGTGGTGATGATTTTACAGCTCACTTCGCTGAAAAAACAATGAAAATTGAGCTGGAGCTATTACACACTACCCCAACTTTGCTATCCAAGATACTGCCGGCAGGATCAGAAGAGGTGGCAGAACCCACAACAATACACTCACCTTTGGACCTCAAAAACATCGCCTCTTGGAGCAGTTTTCTCCTACCAGACCACACTGAGTTACTTCGCAACATGGCATCCATCAAACCCTCAAACAATTTTGGTAATCCTCTCACCGCCAAGCTCTATAAAGATTTAATCTCAGCAGTTCTCCCTCTTTGGTCCAGAAACATTCGTGAATCCCTCTTACAGGGAAAGATTCCAGACTGCGTAAAAGCTGGTCAAGTTTTTCCCATTCCCAAGAAGACAAACAACTTCCGACCTATCACCAGCAGCATGACTCTAACAAATTTGCTTGAAAAATGCGTTCACTCGCAGCTATGCAAACATATTGAGAAATATCAACTCCTGGATTCCCATCAGTCAGGACTCAGAGCAGGGCACAGCACCGAAACGACACTAACTCACATTGTTAATGACGCCGTGAGAGCCCTCGACCAAAATGTCCCTTGTCTCCTGATCCTTCTAGACCTGTCCTCAGCCTTTGATACTATCAAACACAAAAACTTGATTGATCTCCTACAAAATTGGATGGGATTGTCGGGCCCGGTCCTAAACTGGTTTTTGTCCTTCCTTCACAAACGCACGCAAAGGATCAAAGTTAATCATGCCCTCGCTTCCAGTACCCCTGTCCTTATTGGAGTCCCTCAAGGTTCTACGCTCTCGCCCACTCTTTTCAACCTATTTATGGAACCTCTTGCGGTCATTTTGAACAGAGCCAACATCCAATACCACATGTAGGCGGATGACATGCAATTGTACCTGAAGATCTCCTCGCAAGAGGACATAAAAATGTTAAACACTGCACTTGCCCAAGCTCAACAATGGCTAGCTCAGAACCATCTCCCACTAAATACTCTCAAAACGGAATTTCTGTTGATCATCCCACCTAATCACTCAGCTCCTACCATAGACTGGATTAAACACCTAACTGCTCTGAACTGCACTCCTTACTTTGTAGACTCTGTCAAATCTTTAGGCATCACCATGGATAAATACCT
Source organism: Lissotriton helveticus (assembly GCF_964261635.1). Lineage (NCBI taxonomy): Eukaryota > Metazoa > Chordata > Amphibia > Caudata > Salamandridae > Lissotriton > Lissotriton helveticus. Next base: position 400,241,124 of record NC_136069.1, on the reverse strand, counting down.
AAACATGCAGGCACACATTAGTGCGACTACTTGGGAGCCAATTTCCAACTCAACACACTGAAGAAAATCAAACCATTCCTCCCCCTGAAGATCTCAGACCGGCTGTTACAATACCTGATTATCCCAAGATTGGAATACAGTCTGGTGACCCGCGCAGGACTTCGCAAAGCTAGCCTGGCCCCTCGCCGAGCTACATTGAATGCATCGGCCAGGCTTTTAAGGGGTTCTAGGAAATATGATCACATTCCACCTGACCTTTTGCAGCTAAACTGGCTATCTATTGAAGCAAGAATACGACTCAAGATAGCCTGTCTGACTCATAAAGCCATACACTACAATACCCCATACTATCTAGCTAATAAACTTGAACTATCAGGCTCCAACAGGAACCTCAGAAGTACAACCACCCTTCTCCTGAAACCTCAAAGATTCAAAAAGAAAAGATCGAACAACTGTGCGTTCTCTGGTCTTGCTCCAAGAATTTGGAACTCCTTGCCAACAGAGATCGGATCAAATTCTACCACTACTTCCTTTAAAAAATTGGTTAAAAGACTACTAATGAACAAATCGTTAGCGAGCTGATCATGTTAGTGTGTTCTGTTAATAACCAACATCTTGAAATATTTCTCACTGATGTTCTATGACATATTTTTCCCTTCCTTTTGTTCTAATCCTAGACAGCCCCTTTAACTGCATCAACTGTTGATTGTAAGATGTTTTTTACTCGTAGCGCTAAATTGCACCAACGATTTTAATGTAATAGCTTCCTTATGTTCTGTATAATTGCTGACTACAATGCTGTACAGCGCTCTGATACCCCCTTGTGTCTTGTTCGTGCTCTATAAAACGTTAAAAATAAATAAAATAAATAAATAAACAAACGTTGTAACTGAGATCTTATATAACATATATAGTCCATCTGTTGGAATAAGTAAATCCCTCACATTTGTGAATTCAGATAATCATTTGTCAAATATGCAACCATATTCCCCATTAATTATTTGATGGGACTTCAACACTACTTTTGAACCTTTCGTTTTCATAAATTCTGTAACAGACTCCAAAGATGTGGCTAGTGGTGTATTTTGTTTGGATATAGACCTCCTCAAAAGATGGTCCTCCGCTCCTATTCAACTTCAGTCTTTTACATAGAAATATGGTTTATGTGCATGCATTGGACGATCTAGTTCAGATAGCCATCGTGAATATACATTTCATACAGAGAGGAGCAAAAGCAGGATCAATTATATATTATTAGAATTGGAGATATGGCATGCTGTGTATGATTTTTGTGTACTTACTAAACCTGGTAGTGACCACCATCCTATAATTTGTATCTCTTAGGACCAGTCTCTCTACTAGCAAAGCCAATACTACTTGTAGATCACAGATTGCGCCAACTTTAGGTAATAATAGAAGATCTGTCAAGTGGTCAAAACTATCTTCTAAACTGGATAGAATTATCAAAATCTATGATACATTCAATTCAACTCCCAGTCCTGAGGTCAATAATTCTTTTAGAGATGAAGCCTTTATAGATATTCATCTGATATTGTTTAGTATGCTATAATCTCTATGTTCAGATGAAGTCAAAAGGTCACAATCTATAAATCCTAAAATTTCTCCCAGATTTTATGCCAACAGTAGGATGGTTTGATCAGAATTAATTAAGGCTGTTAAGCTGGCTGATATCAGGAAGATTATGGAAACTAGAAAATGCTCTTCAACTCTAAACATAATTGGATATACTCAAAGTAGGAGGCCATTTTGGTAGTAGCTATAACCAGAAACGCAAGAGTATTTTTGAACATGGTAGTTTATGCGAGTGCATTATCTAGTAACCCCTTGGAGTGCTTTATTCCTCTACATCTTTGGGAAGAAAACTACTTTGCAAATATTTATACTACTCATAAACCTGACACAGATGTTGTTGAACTTACCCAACTCACTACTGCTTTAACATTTACCTATGAAGCTTCTAAGAAACAAGACCATCCAGGGCCTTTCTTTTCTATTGAAGAGACTCAATGTGCTATTAACTGGTAACAACCACGGAAAGAACCTGGCCCTGACAAAGTACCTGAGGTACCTCTATAAATCTGAGATAACTGTATGTATATATTAGTACATTGTCAAAAAGAATCATGGAAGGTGACCATATTCTGTCATCTTGGCGGGGGCAGAGACTATTGCTGTATATAAGAGATGTGAGAGGTCACAAATTCCCTGGGTTTCCCTTATTAGCTTGATTGACAACATCCAGAATGTGTTCTGTCACCAAGTGCTAGACAAATTCCACAAATGAATAAGCTCTAATGAAAAGACTGCCTTACATAATACAGTCACCACGATAGAGCAGATATTCTGGTTTACCTTAATTAATTGGAAATATTTGTAATTTACGAAAAATTACTTATATGTGGCTTTCATGGACCATGGCATTTGATCTAGTACCAAGGCAGAAGTTATTGTCAACATTAAGATCATTGGGCCTAGGTTCGGAATTCTTACAAATCTTAATGAAATTGCATGAAGCAAACTATGTCCAAGTAAGGTGGGGACCGAATGTGGAGATAACAAATCAAATATCTATTGAGAGGGGTGTACAACATGACTGTGCACTGGTCCCAATCGTATACTCCCTCTATATAAATGATGTATTAAACCACATATATGATTGCACCCATGGTGTGCCAATATTAAATTAATGTTTTATGCCTGCCCTTCTGTTCGCCAATGATACCCTTTTATTCTCTTGGACACCTATGGGGTTACAAAATTTGTTAAACAAATTCACAACTTTTTGTGATGATTTGGGGTTTAGAGGCGAATACTGCAAAACGAAATGTATGTTTTTCAAATCTCATAAAACTTTTAAAGATAACTTCAAGATGAAGGACTCATTACTGAAGAGGATTGACAGCTTTGACTATCTTGGCATTAGAGTGTATAACTGTTCCTGCTGGTCTTCGCTACTATTTAGGAGTGGCACCACTTTGTTACATGGTGCCTCTAAGTTACTCAAAAGATAGAAGATAACCTCTTCCAGATCAATATCTCCAGTTAGTGAGATTTATGGTGTCAAAGTTCAGAGTTCTGGATATTATGTGGCACAAATTTTGGGGACATGATAACTAAATGAGCTGGGAGTAAGGTAGAAAGCCTTTATACGATCCTTGTTCACCCTACCTCATAGTACGGCTACAGTCCCATTTTGTTTTTGGGATACAGGGTAAAGCCTATAGGAGATTTTGCTGCTTCAAGACCATTACCTTTTTGGATTAGGATGTGGACAATCCCAGAATTAGAATCTTATCGGAAAGCCCTAATTAAGATCTTAAATTTGGATAACTCGAAATCTATCTCTTGGTTCTACCATATACAATCTATCTCACTGACTTTAGGCATGGAAAAGATGTGGAGATAACCTTCTGCAATGAGGAACACAACAGGAGTAGCTGTTAACTCAGAGTTTTGGGCCCATATAATCGAGTTGTACCACAGAAATGCTAGATCTGGAAGTTTTACTGTGGGGCTCCTATCTTTTAAATTGACACCAGCAATTGAACCCTATGTGGATGTTATTAGACCTTATTATGATTGTACCTTTATATATTGCACTAGGTACGATGCACGTTGGCAATGCCCAACACATGGACATTTAAGAAGGATTTACTGATCTTTTGTACTTCTTGTAGGGACTCTGTAGAAGATGTTGAACATTTGTTTTTATTTGGCCATTGTACAATAGTGCAACCTGGGCCTGACCACTAGGCTGAAACCTTGGCATTAGGCAATACCAAACTGCTTTTTGGATACTCTGGACAAATTCTAATCCGGTTATTGTATAGTCTGTAAGGCAATATCTTGATGTGTTTCGGCTAGTGAGAATGTGGATGGGGTACTCCTTATGAAATCTTGTGATAATTTTTCATAGCACTTATGACATCAGCAAGGAAGTATTTATATGCTTCTGTGCTATAATTCAGAATTTTCCATGATTCCATTTTTTAATAGTTAAATATGGAATTTCTTCATTTTGCACATATTTTAATAGGTTTATACTTCTTTTAAAATATCGATTTGAATGCCTAATGAATTTATTGTTTTTTTAAGTGATTATTTGCATTGTACGCCCTAATCTGTATGAGTAATTTTCATTGTTATGCTTATTTATTGCTATTTTATATATGTACATGTTTTATGAGGTAATAACCCTGTAATAAACATTATGAATGAATTAATTTTTGCTAGTCACAAACCTGCGATTAGTAAAATTACAGGTTTATGATTGAAAATGGTGTCTTACCATGTAGTAAACCATTTTGTGATTTGTCAAATTCTTTTTGAATTTCAAAAGGGGTTTCATGACTCATTTCAAATCACAAATATGATCGGCATGAAATCCAAATTGCAATTTGCAATTAGATTTATCAATGGTTTGCAAGCTCAAATTGCTGACACAACCATTAACTTGCTACCAATTTCTCCAAGAAGGAGTCAACAGTTTTGTAAATGGAAAGATTTCGCCATTACAAAGTTTCTCCTTTGGAAATCACAATGGGTAGCCTCAGGGGAAGAAGATAACTGTAAGGAACTCAGACATTTAAAAAAAAGTTTCTTGTTTGGGAATGCAAACATAGCAATGGTGCCGGGCTGCTCACTAGTTGTATAGGATAAACACCCTCAGTTGCCCTTGCCCAAATTGAAAACATATTTCAGCACCAATGCAATAAAGATGATATACAATTGAAAGGCAGCATTGCACCAAGACTGACCTGAAGTGGTCACAAAAGGCATTCCAAACAAATATCAATATGTTGCCTCCTAATAACCAGGTAGAATTAAGTTAACTAAACTTGCATGGTGCCCGTAATGAAAATTAGCAAGATCAATTCTGTGTTAAGTATGTCCTTACAGTGACAATGCCCTAAAAGCTACAGTGAAAATAGTAGGGTGAGCTGTTTTTTAGGAATTAATTGGGATACTTTATTCAAGTTTATGAAGTTATCTATGCCCAGGAACCAGATAAAAATTAACTCTTGGGGTTTTTTAAATATTTTTAATATTTATTAGCAATCCAATTCTTTGGTAAAGTCCAATTTGTAACACATATTTTACTAACAGAATTTTTATTAGTTATCTTTAGCCTCCCCAAATACTCTAGAAATCAATTTTCCAGAGCTTCCAACTGTTACCCTGAAGCTGAATAGCTCTTTGATTAAATGTGAATTGGCTCCCAGAGATGAGATACCTCATTGACTGTAGGGAGACAGTGACATTCCCCTGACAGGATGACCATCTGGGCTGAGCATAGGAACTTAATTATATTCAGAGGCCTGTCCTGCTACAGTCAACGGTAGCTCACACCGGGGCCTGCCCCCTCTATTGTTATTCTAGCCAGCTAGGGACCAATTGTAGTGGGAGAGAAGCAGCCCCAGAACTGGCATGGAGTGGCCACAGTGGAAGGTATGCTCATTTTACTGGGTACAGGAGCTGTGCACGAGGGAATAGTGGTTCTTGTATGTTGGATTTAGAAAGAGAGAGGTACTCTAAGAATGTCTGCAGCAGGGCCACAGGAACTGCTGCACATGTGGGTAGGGTTGCCTTGGAAATCCTTTTTCCTATTGCTTAGGAAGGGGCCAGGATTTACCCGAAGCCATAGGCTAGGGCTACCCCTGGGCACCATCTGAAAAACACAGCTGAATCTGTATAAGACAGAAGCACTGAATGTGCTATTTTGCCATGTGAGGAGCACCCTAAGGACTGGGCTCTCTCCCATGTCTATCCAGGACAATGAAGTGGACTTCAACTGTCACTTAGCTGACCTCCTGTTAAGCAACAGGAATCCAAAAGCTTCAAGTAGACCACATTCCTAAAAGAACCCAGCTGACCAGTGTCAACTGGACCTGCCCTCAACCATGCTGGTGACTGCTGGTGGAGTGAGGCCTGACTCCAAGTGCCGTTCTTGAGGGCCTGGAACCCTCGGATGTTGGAGTGTCCTTTTCCTGCCCAAACAGCAGAAGCTGGCACTTAGGAACTTTTTGCCAACTTTCTGCCTGGAGAACCAACGGAGACTAGGGTTGCCATCAAAGCTGCATTCATCAATGACAAATTGCTGGTTGGCCTCAACTTGCTGGCTATTCCTTGTGAAGAAAATTTGACTTCCAGAAATGTTTCTAAGTCCAAATACAGAAAGCTTTGCCGAAACAATTGCAAAGCTGAATCGATGTTGAGGCCTTCAGAAATCACCCACTAAGAGCTTTCCTGCTTTTGTTGATAACTGCAATGGGACCTCTTGCTTCAGCAACCCACTGCTCGTAACTTCAGATCCACCTTGCAGATTGCGCCACTGACAACTCATCTATAGCTTTTCTCCATAAAATTTTCTAAATTCGAAGGTAACTTTTTAAAATGGACCACCCTGCCTCCTGTATGTGATTTGTGCTCCATTGCAGTAAGCCTCCGAGCTTATCTTTGTTCCAGCCGAGAGCGACGAGTTGCCTGCACATGGAGCGTGATGCCTTTTGTGACTATTTTTAATTAAATAATTTGAAAAATCATATTATCTGTTCCCCTTGGATTATTGTTGCTATGGTGTCGTATTTATCATGAAATATATTCTCTATTGATACAACGTGCGGTAAGGGTTTTATTGTGTTGTGTTTTTAACATTTTGGTACTTCTATATGCTTTACATATTTTCTTAAAATAATCCTGTTTACTTTGTGACATATCTACCAGGGGTTGAGTTGAGATTTAAATTACTGAAACCTTTAATGGACATCACAAAATTAGTGCAAATATTACTTGTGGTTGACTACCATCCATCCTAAATAAAGCACTTTCTCACACTAATGCAATCACAAAGTTAGATTTGGACACTATCCTCAGAAAATGTATTTCTCTCAAGACAAAAGATAGATTGCTTTACGATATAACAATCGACTTGGTTGATAATAAATTAAAATGATTAAAAGTTAACAGTCTGATCATTCAAGAATAATTTGTTGATAAGAAATAATGCTGGAGGCTTCAACATAACAGATAACATGGAAACCCCAACCAAACTTTACCCATTGCATTACGCCTAACATTTCAGGGGTTTGCTCACAAGTAATTGAAATAAGAATGGCATTGATAAAAGATATTGAAAGCAAAAATAAATGTGTATTCCCCCCCACACAAATATGTCCTGGTACCCCAAAATATTACAGATTATATAGGTTGGTATCACATATTGTTCAAGGCAAGAGTAAGAAGCATTGGCAACATCCTTAGGTCTGGGTTTAATATAGCAAACTAAAGCATGAAGAAATAATGTCTCCAAGCCACAGTACATTGAATATATGAAATAATTAATGAACAGTAATCATAAACTTACCATACAAAGCCAGATGTTTTTGCTTTGTTAGTTTTTGGTAGAGGTGGGTATAGCAATGATGTTAGTGCTGCTATTTGGACATGATTGATGGTAGTATTAGTGGGGCTATTATTGGTGATATTAGAGGTGGTCCTACTGGTAGTATTGGTTGCGGTATTTTCAGTTGTGCTGTTGGTGTCTCATGGTGGTATTGAAATAGTTGGTAGTAGTTTTAGACGTATTGTAGTAGTGGTATTAGTAGTATTGATGTGATTGGTAGTTGTGGCTCTGTTGCTGTGACTTTTGGGGTTGTGCTATCGATGGAGTGTTGTAATAGATGCATGATATGGGATTGTGGTATTACTAGTAGTATTAGAGTGGTATTAGTATTTACATTAGTGCTGATGAGGATATGCTATAGGTGATCATAGTGTTGGTGGCGATACTGGTGATACGGGTAATGTTGGTGATAGTATTGGTGGTGGTATTAGTGGTATTTGTAGTTGTATTGTTATCAGTTGCTTCTGTAATAGTGGTGGCACTGATGCTATTGGTGCTGAAATAGCAGTGGTATTGGTTGTGTTGGTAATGGTGATGTTGGTGGTATTGATGCTGTGATTGATGTCTGGTGGAAGTGAAATTTGTGAAATCTGTAGTGGTTGTATTGGTATTTATGGAATGGTTATTATTAGTGGTGGTTGTTGGAGGATGGGTTATTGGTAGAGGTAAGTATGCACCTACCACTAGCAATAAGGACACCCAAGCAATAAAAGTTCCAGACAAGGTCTCAATACTCTAGTCCCTGGCTCACCCCTTAGTAGCTGACTGCGAGCAGGCAGGCTTAACTTAGGAGACAGGTATGTAAAGCATTTAAATACACCAATACATTAGACAATTAAGCAACAACACACAATAAAATCCCATACCAATTTATAAAAATAGGAAACATTTTTATCTTTACAATGATAGCAAAAATGACAGAAATCCAATATAGGGAACCAGAGATATAAATGTTTTAAAAGAATAACTTTATAGTGCTTAAAAGCATATAGCGCCAACCTGAGACATCTGGTCATGCGCGACCAGGACAAGGTCAAAGTTTGAGGCTGGCCAAGATGGAGCCCTAGTCTGATGTACTAAGCGGGACACCCTGGTCAAAATTTTGGCTTTGGGCTTAGATACCTTTTTCTGGAAAATGTTCTGTCAATGTCATGCAGTCCCCTCCAGCAAGCCAATTCTGATGCAACGTTGCTGGATTGCTTTTCCATGATGCCCTTGTCAAATCCTGGAAATCTATAGCTCTGAAACTTTCAACGGTACGAATCCTGACCGGGTCGCAGTTGTCGGTAGTCAGCTCGAGAATTTACGCTGTGCCGGTCCACTTACGGAGCTTTTTCCAATAGTTCCTCCAAACGTCTGGAACTTCTTCCTGAAGTTCCTCTTGATGGTACAACGTGTCCAAAACACAAATCCAAGGGTCTAGAAGCTCTGAGATGGTCCTTGGAATTCTGGACTACAGTTCGTTCCCAAAATGCACCTGACCAAATTCTGAAAAGTCCACTGGACGCTCTCCAGGCTGGGGACTTCTTGAGGGAGATGGTGCAGTGAACCTCTGTTAACCTGTTCCTTTCAGGGAGTCCAGTCCTTAATGCTTTTTAAAGCAAGGCACAGTCCTCAGGCATGTAGTTGCAAGTGTGCAACAGGAACAGTCCTTTAGGGAGCAGTCTAGTGTGATGCAGACAAGGGTTCCAGCAGGGCAATCATTCTTCTTGTAGTTTCAGGCAGCAAAGTTGAGTTGCTATGCAGATCTCACATATTTATTCAATAATGTGGGGTGACAAGCAGGAGGGCACCCCTATCCAATGAAGTGCTGGGTAGCACCCAAAAATACAACAGCTTCCTCCAAAGTGTGGCATATTCTTGTCCCACAAAGCTCTGCACTTTAAAATTTAAGATGGAGATTTTTGCCCCTTTAGAGTAAGAGCTGGCTAAACCAGCCTCCTAGTGTGGCTCATTTCCATTAACCCCCCCCTTCACCTTCTGCAAATTCCATTCCCAAGCCTGCCATATGACTTTGGTTACAGGAAGAGGGGATAGGCCTGGTTGGCATTCCTTACTGTCCTGCTCTCTTTGAAGCCCAATGTGATTTACCCAGACCCCGACCTGGAAAATTCTGTGCAGCTGCAGAGCTCTCTACATCTGATAACTTCTGGTCTATGCGTCCACGTATCACCTCATCAAACTAGCCTGGCCAAGCCTGTTAGGGCTAACCAATCGGGAAAGGCTGCTTGAAGGCTGGATTTTGGCTCACAGAAAAGAAAGTTCTATAACATATTTTCAGTACTAGTTATGAGTAAGTATGGGCGAAATTTGCAAATTCGTGTTCCGCGAATTCGCGGATTTCCCCATGAAATCGCAAAAAAATCAGCGAATTTGCGGATTTTCCAGCAAAATCGCATATTGTTTTGCGATTTGCCCTGGAGTACTTTCTACTGGCTAATCCAGTAAGTGCTCCCTCATTGGGTAAATGTATAGTGCTTTTACTACACTGCAGCTGCGTAAAGGGCCAGAAGATGTGTCTCCAGTGACCATGTGTGCCTGTAACACATGCACAGGCACACCTGGTCACTGGTAGTGTAGTAAAAGCACGATGGGGCAGATATACAAGCCGCTTGCGCCTCTTTTGCGCTGCAGTTGCGTCACTTTTGTGACGCAGCGGCAGCACAAAAGATACGCCATGGTGCTGGGTATTAACAAAGTGACGCATCTCTCAGATGCGTCACGTTGTAAAGCCCTTCGCCATCAGGAGGCGTTCCGGCACAGGGGAGGGCGTTCCTGCGCAGGAACGCCTCCTAAAAGTGGCTGAGTGAAATCTACAATATTTCACTCAGTCACTTTTAGGCCAATGCTGCGTCAAAACCCTGCGCCTGCTTGAAGCAGGCGCAAGGCTTGACGCAGCATTGGGGAGATAGGGCCGGCAGTTATTATTCACACAGCTCTGATGATGCACCTCAGGCACGGGACTGAAGTAGTTATTATTCACACAGATCTGATGATGAACCTCAGGCACGGGGCTCACAGCTGTTATTATTCACACAGCTCTGATGATGCACCTCAGGCACGGGGCTGATGCAGTTATTATTCACACAGCTCTGACAATGCACCTCAGCACAGGTCTGACGCAGTTATTATTCACACAGCTCTGGTGAGGCACCTCAGCACAGGGCTGCCAGCAGTTATTATTCACACAGCTCTGATGATGCACCTCAGGCACGGGGCTGACGCAGTTATTATGCACACAGCTCTGATGATGCACCTCAGCACGGGGCTGACGGCAGTTATTATTCACACAGCTCTGATGATGCACCTCGGGCACGGGGCTGACGCAGTTATTGTTCACACAGCTCTGATGATGCACATCAGCACGGGGCTCACAGCAGTTATTATTCACACAGCTCTGATGATGCACCTCAGCATGGGCCTGCCGGCTGTTATTATTCACACATCTCTGATGATGCACCTCAGGCACGGGGCTGACGCAGTTATTATTCACACAGCTCTGATGATGCACCTCAGCACGGGGCTGATGGCAGTTATTATTCACACAGCTCTGATGATGCACCTCAGGCATGGGGCTGACGCAGTTATTATTCACACAGCTCTGATGATGCACCTCAGGCACAGGGCTGACGCAGTTATTATTCACACAGCTCTGATGATGCACCTCAGGCACGGGGCTGATGCAGTTATTATTCACACAGCTCTGATGATGCACCTCAGCATGGGGCTGACAGCTGTTATTATTCATGCAGCTCTGATGTTGCACCTCAGGCACAGGGCTGATGCATTTATTATTCACACAGCTCTGATGATGCACCTCAGGCACGGGCCTGACGCAGTTATTATTCAAACAGCTCTGATGATTCACCTCAGCACAGGGCTCACAGCTGTTATTATTCACACAGCTCTGATGATGCACCTCAGACACAGGGCTGACGGCAGTTAATATTCACACAGCCCTGATGATGCACCTCAGGCATGGGGCTGACGCAGTTATTATTCACACATCTCTGATGATGCACCTCAGCACGGGGCTGACAGCTGTTATTATTCACGCAGCTCTGATGATGCACCTCAGGCACAGGGCTGACACAGTTATTATTCACACAGCTCTGATGATGCACCTCAGCACGGGGCTCACAGCTGTTATTATTCACACAGCTCTGATGATGAGCTCAGCACGGGCTGCCGGCAGTTATTATTCACATAGCTCTGATGATGCACCTCAGGCACGGGGCTGACGCAGTCATTATTCACACAGCTCTGATGATGCACCTCAGGCACAGGGCTGACGCAGTTATTATTCACACAGCTCTGATGATGCACCTCAGGGACGGTGCTTACGCAGTTATTATTCACACAGCTCTGATGATGCACCTCAGCACGGGGCTGCCGGCAGTTATTATTCACACAGCTCTGATGATGCACCTCAGCACGGGGCTGACAGCTGTTATTACTCACGCAGCTCTGATGATGCACCTCAGGCACAGGGCTGACGCAGTTAATATTCACACAGCTCTGATGATGCACCTCAGGCACAGGGCTGACATAGTTATTATTCACACAGCTCTGATGATGCACCTCAGGCACAGGGTGGACGCAGTTATTATTCACACAGCTCTGATGATGCACCTCAGCACGGGGCTCACAGCTGTTATTATTCACACAGCTCTGATGATGCACCTCAGCACGGGGCTCACAGCTGTTATGATTCACACAGCTCTGATGATGCACCTCAGGCACGGGGCTCACAGCTGTTATGATTCGCACAGCTCTGATGATGCACCTCAGGCACAGGGCTGACGCAGTTATTATTCACACAGCTCTGATGATGCACCTCAGCACGAGGCTCACAGCTGTTATTATTCACACAGCGCTGATGATACACCTCAGCACGGGTGCCGGCAGTTATTATTCACACAGCTCTGATGATGCACCTCAGCACGGGGCTGCCGGCAGTTATTATTCACACAGCTCTGATGATGCACCTCAGCACGGGACTGACAGCTGTTATTACTCACGCAGCTCTGATGATGCACCTCAGGCACAGGGCTGACGCAGTTATTATTCACACAGCTCTGATGATGCACCTCAGCACGAGGCTCACAGCTGTTATTATTCACACAGCGCTGATGATGCACCTCAGCATGGGTGCCGGCAGTTATTATTCACACAGCTCTGATGATGCACCTCAGCACGGGGCTGCCGGCAGTTATTATTCACACAGCTCTGATGATGCACCTCAGCACGGGGCTGACAGCTGTTATTACTCACGCAGCTCTGATGATGCACCTCAGGCACAGGGCTGACGCACAGGGCTGACGCAGTTATTATTCACACAGCTCTGATGATGCACCTCAGGCACAGGGCTGACATAGTTATTATTCACACAGCTCTGATGATGCACCTCAGGCACAGGGCGGACGCAGTTATTATTCACACAGCTCTGATGATGCACCTCAGCACGGGGCTCACAGCTGTTATTATTCACACAGCTCTGATGATGCACCTCAGCACGGGGCTCACAGCTGTTATGATTCACACAGCTCTGATGATGCACCTCAGGCACGGGGGTCACAGCTGTTATGATTCGCACAGCTCTGATGATGCACCTCAGGCACAGGGCTGACGCAGTTATTATTCACACAGCTCTGATGATGCACCTCAGCACGAGGCTCACAGCTGTTATTATTCACACAGCGCTGATGATGCACCTCAGCACGGGTGCCGGCAGTTATTATTCACACAGCTCTGATGATGCCCCTCAGACACGGGGCTGACAGCAGTTATTATTCACATAGCTCTGATGATGCACCTCAGGCACGGGGCTGACGCAGTCATTATTCACACAGCTCTGATGATGCACCTCAGGCACAGGGCTGACGCAGTTATTATTCACACAGCTCTGATGATGCACCTCAGGGACGGTGCTTACGCAGTTATTATTCACACAGCTCTGATGATGCACCTCAGCACGGGGCTGCCGGCAGTTATTATTCACACAGCTCTGATGATGCACCTCAGCACGGGGCTGACAGCTGTTATTACTCACGCAGCTCTGATGATGCACCTCAGGCACAGGGCTGACGCAGTTATTATTCACACAGCTCTGATGATGCACCTCAGGCACAGGGCTGACATAGTTATTATTCACACAGCTCTGATGATGCACCTCAGCACGGGCTGCCGGCAGTTATTATTCACACAGCTCTGATGATGCACCTCAGACACGGGGCTGATGTAGTTATTATTCACACAGCTCTGATGATGCCCCTCAGACACGGGGCTGACAGCAGTTATTATTCACATAGCTCTGATGATGCACCTCAGCACGGGGCTCACAGCTGTTATGATTCACACAGCTCTGAATGCACCTCAGGCACGGGGCTCACAGCAGTTATTATTCACACAGCTCTGATGATGCACCTCAAGCACGGGGCTGACACAGTTATTATTCACACAGCTCTGATGATGCACCTCAGCATGGGGCTGACAGCAGTTATTATTCACACAGCTCTGATGATGCACCTCAGGCACAGGGCTGATGCATGACGCAGAAACCGGTCCTCGGAAACAAGCTTCCGAGGACCGGTTTCTGGCATTCCAGCCGTCTTCAGCCCGGCTTGCTTGAATCCAGTGGCAAAGGGGGGTGGTGATGGTCCTCGAAGCTTGTTTCCGGTCCAGGGAAGACATGGCTTGGCAGTTCAGGCTGGACTGTTCCCATGAGGCACAGGGTCAGACTGATTTGCATATAGCCATGTCTGAACTGGGGTGGCAGAATGGGCTAAAGAACGATGATGGATTAAACCCAGATCTTTTGACTGGGTGTGAGTGTTTGATTGATTCAGATGCTCCGTCCATCACCACCCCCTTTTGTATTACAGCAGCAGGTGCCCAAGTTGAAGTTAATTTATTTGTAACCCTTTTGTAAAAGGTTACAAAGAAATTAGCTTCAACTTTTGCAACAGCTGCTGTAACCCTGTAAGTGCTTGGCTGAAAATTCATCCCGCTCGCGGATTAGCGGATTTTTCCGCGATTTCACGAGATTTGCGGATCGCGAAATCGCGGAAAATCCGCAAATTCCGCAAGCGGAACGAATTTTTGGCCCACCCTTAGTTATGAGTGACAAGTTGTTAAATTTATAATGCCAATCTGTTAAAGTCTTAGAATGAAATTTTCAGCCTCTTTCTGGCAGTATTTATTTGTAAATAACATATTCCAATGTGAGCGTATGGAGCTAACAATCTACAGTGAGGAAAATGGAATTGGTAGTTTTCCCTCACCAGGGCTTATAAAACATCTATTGTAATGTCCCTGCTTATAGGTACATGGTACCCCACCCCTGCTGCTCCTATGGGAGACCTTAGTGGTGACTGATATGTACAAATAAGCTAGATTACAACTTTTGCAGTACCTGAATCATCAAAGTTGAATTTGCATGTAATTTACTTTTGAAGACATTCTGCAAATCAGGGCTGCCTTAAAAAATGACAATAGGCACACAGCAGTGCCCACTCCAGTGCAGGAAAGCTCATGGGCCTCAAACCCCCCTGCCCTGTTATATACGAGGGAATTATAGGTAGTGTGGACCCCCGCCCTATTATATACTAGGTACTTGCAGGGTCTGTCTTTGCCAATTGTAATTATACCTGATTCTCATATACCTTTTTCATCAGAGCACTGCACATGTGCATGGTTAGCAGAGCCCAGGGCAAAGTCAGAATCTGTTACAACCAGTATCATTCATAAACAAGCATTTGCAATGCAATTGGTCTCGCTTTTGGGACCTTTTATGTATTTAGCTATGCAGCACATTAACCTGGGTGCTGAACCATTTACTGTTCTTTAACAAGGAGGGAAAGTATGCACCAAACTGCGTGACACGCCAGGTATGGCTTTCTCTTTCGACAAGAAGTTTTGACAAGCACCACATATAATTTACTGTAAAAACCCCTAATGAAGGGTCTACAATTACCCGAAATGCATTGGGTTCCATAAAAATATGGATGATCAATTAAAATGCCATTAAGAAATGATTGGAATATGGCAATAAAGCATTAAATTACAAACGGAATCATGGATTATTATTGATTATTGAAGAAAAACAAGAAAAGAAAACTATTGAAAGAGAAAAGGAAAACAATTTTGTTTTCCATAGAAAAGTGCTCCCTGTCAGTCGGATAGGCTCTCCCTCTCCTGGCATCCTGTCAACGCCAGGTATGGGAATACATGTAAAGAAATGTTCCCTTTCAGTGGGAAATGGTTTAGCCCAAAGCTCTGTTTTTAATATAAAATCAGGACCTTCGGTGGTCATATTGCTGAAAATACGAGACGTGAAAAAAAATATTATTGTCTACTAGTGCTCGTGGAGGACAATTTCTATGGACTGGAATCTAGAGAATGCTAAAGTGATTCTGGTATTTTACTGACTTCTGCTGGTCGTTTTCTATCAAGAAAGTTAAATAGAGGCAGTTGAACAGAAAAGAAAGTCCCTGAGCATAAAGAGACAAGTCCTAGGTTGATCTCCAGAGCCCACAAATTACATACACATAAAGTATTACTAAAGTATATACAAGAGGTCTCGAATGCTCGACCTAAAAATTGGGGTGAACAGGGCCAAAAAAGATGACTTTCTCAAAGTGGTATTGAGGAGAGCAGTATTAAGGATGGTTTTGGTGATGATATTGATGGTGTAGTATTGATAGTGATAATATTAGTGGTGGTTTTGCTGATGGAATTAATGATAAGGTTGTTTCTTATAGTGGTGTGATATTATTGGAAGGTATAGTGTTGGTGAAGGTATTTGTGCTGGTGGCATTGGTACTTTTGGCAGCAGTTGAGTGTATTGGTGGGAGTTGTATTTGTGATGGTATTAGTGCTGGTACTGGCGATGGTAATGATGGTGCCCATGACGGCATAATTGGTATTGATGAAGGTGGTATGGTATTAGTGGCTGTGGGGATGATGGTTTTAATCAAGTGCCTAAATTAACATGTGTACATCTTGCATTAACACCGTCTAATGGTTGCTTTTTTCCCCATCACATTAGGATGTCCTGACCACATAATAACTGTTACCTTAAAATCTGTACTCGAGTAATGAAAAAGCATTAAAAAATGCCTGCTCCTATAACCGAAAAGATTATTTATATAGACAGCTATGAGATAAATCACTGAATGAAACAAAAAGTAGGATCATTAGATGTTAGATCACCCCCTACCTGAGAGACCTACACTGGCTCCCCGTTGACAAGAGGATCACCTTTAAGCTCCTCACCCACGCACACAAAGCACTCCACAACGCCGGACCAGCCTACCTGAACAGCAGACTCAGCTTCTACACCCCCACCTGCCAGCTCCGCTCTGCCAGCCTCACCCTTGCCGCTGTCCCCTGCATCCAACGAACGACCTCCGGTAGCAGATCCTTCTCCTACCTTGCTGCCAAGACCTGGAACATCCTCCCTACCCACCTACGGCAAACCCAAGACCTACTCGCCTTCAGAAGACTCCTCAAGACCTGGCTCTTCGAGCAGTAGCGGCACGCCCCTCCCCTCAGCGCCTTGAGACACTCACGGGTGAGTAGCGCGCTTTACAAGTACTCTGATTGATTGATTGATTGTAGAATATAGGACTGGGTTCAATTCAAGTACACTGACAAAATAGACACATTTTGTAAATATTTGCATTTCTTGCAATATGTAAAACTTGAGTTTTGAATGTTTTGCACTTTTTGTCAGTGGGAGACTGCGTTACCTATAAAACTACTGGTGGAGAAGTATTTTCTTCCCATATCTCAAAAGGCTTTTTGGCGCAAAGTGATTTGCCATGTAAAAAGAGTTAAACAATTTACATACAAACCATATTTTGATCTGAGAGAAAAATTGTAATTAAATGCATAAATTTTTTTATGGTATTTCACACGTCTAGAGAATGAATCCCTTAGAGGTAAGCGAAAAATAGTCATTTGTGCTCATGCAATGTGTTATTGACAACGTCTCAAACCAGTGGCCAAAATAAGCTAATTCAAATTAGTTTATGTTCGAAGGAACCTGACTCAAAGTCCACTCTATGCATATTTGAGTCAATTGTTCATGCAGCCAGACGAACCTCCATTTCTAAAAATGCAATCCTTAGCATTCTATTTGCTTGCAAATTTTTTATTTGGTGTGACTCCGATCATAATCATGAGTGACAAGGTGAGAAAAAGTCCTATTAATGTTGTTAAATGCAGCTGCAACAACTTGCTAAAATACAATTTGCATGAGCATGTACAATGACCATTTCATGATCAATAATGGAAGTTAAAAAATTCATAACAATGCCCTGTCAATGCTAATGAAAACGATCGGTCAAATGAAGCAACCTTCAACCATAATGTGCTTTCTTCAGCTGCTACATTAACCTATTAAAATATTTTGGTAAAGCCAGTGTGGTATCTTTCAGGAATTTCAATCTGTCATTTGCTGGTAACTAAAGGTAACCGAATGAGTTCATCAAAGCACACCAGAATGCTCCTATCTGACTAATTTTGAAAAGTAAAGTAGAATCCAACAAAAAACCACACCCTTGGAGTAGCTTGAACACACAACGTTCATAAACAGTCTTCTTTTTGATCTTGAAAACAATATTCAAAATTGTATGTGAACACCTGCATCTTTTCATCACCAAAATAAACAATTATATTTCCACAATTAGGATTTCAGTTTTTTACCATCAGCTAGTGCCTACTAACCCAAACACAGTAGATCAGCACTGAATCTACAGTATGCTACTGTTGCAGTTACAGACTAAGGACCTGATTTAGATCTTGGTGGATGGGTTACTCCATCACAGCGGTGACAAATATCCCATCCGCCTAAATATAGATCCCATAGGTTTTAATGGGATTTATATTTCGGCAGATGGGATACCAGTCACCATTGTGAAGGACTAACCCGTCCGCCATGATCTAAATCAGGCCCTAAGTCTTTGTGTGGCAAGCTCAACAATTCAGTCACTAGACTGCATTTCTTCCCTCTAAGTTGCCATAAGGTGTGACTCTAAGAATTCACGAGGTAGGACAGATTTACACCTGGGAAAATTAGGTATCAATTTGTTTGCCCTTAATGTGCTAAAGTAAGCATGCAACATAAGTTTATACCGATATTGTCATATTAAATAACCTATCAGCTATGCCAGTTCTTATTTATCAGTGTATATGGAGTGCTGCAGCAGGCAACATGTGAGTGTCGATAAAACATGAAAACAACATGATACAGAACAACAACTGCAAACTATAAGGATGAATTTCTGTGTATGATGCAGGTATGACATAACTATTTTAATGTGTGAGTATTCTGTGTACCTTTGAAATGGAAAATAGTCCCTTGGGCAATGCAGTGCAAGCAATCCACAATAGGAGGATTGATACATTAAGCAGCCAGCAACATTTGGCAAGAGGGAAATTATCCTCTGTGTGCTTCAAATAAGACATACAAATTATATTGACAGTGATTTGTGTCTCAAGCCACAGTCCTACACATAACCTGACCAACCTCCACTTTGGCTCTGGAACCCTTAAAGCAACTTGTACATCATTCAGCAGCTGTCTTGTTGTGCCATACATTGTCATGAAGTCTCACACAGTGATATAACCTCATTACCAGTGTGTGGTCTAAGCACGGTTTTCCCACTTTGGGTAGTATCTTATCCTTCATCTAAAAGCAAGTCATGTGATATTCATACACATCCACCCAACTCCTTCTGGATACAGTGGGAAGTCTGATATTGTCTCTGCCAGTAAACTATTGCATAATTTTCTCACAGATTAGAACCAAGGGTTGATGTACCGAAGATGCAAAAGTAATTCATTCTTTAGAATTGTGATTGTCCAGAGAATGCAAGGTTTTCTGTGACTTGCCACCGCGGTAAGTATTACAACTCTTTACAGAGAACAAAACAGAATTACAGAGTTATATATTCACATCAACATGTAGAGATGAGTAAATGCTAATTATAGAGCATAGAAGTGGGAACTCTTAGTTGGCCAAGAGCACTGCCATTTATGAGGCTTATGGTTGGAAGGGGGTGGCAGGGGAGGAGTGGCAAGGCATATAGAGATACATAAGTTAAAAGTGAGTGCTATGCAGTACAAGAGTTAGTGTACATTGAGGTAAGAGTCTTCAGACTATTCCTGAAAAACAGAATGGTGTGTCTGCATCTAAGGTCTGGTGGCAGAAATTCCAGAAGTCTGCACCTGAAAGAGACTGTTTCATGCTAAAGAGGATTTGAATTCTGGAGTTTTTAGGGTTAAAGTAGTTTTGCTTCTTGAGAGTATTGTGACTCATGAAAGTGTAGGGCGAATGGATTGACAGAAGGGTCTTTGGTAGTGAGGTGAATCCAATTTTGAACTTGATCGGTGCTTTCAGAGGGAGCCTATGGAGGTTTCCAAGAGTCAGAAAAATATGGTTACATATTTTCTTCCCCAAAATGAGTGGAGTGCCGTAGACTGGAAGATAGATGTGAGCAGAGCTGGGGTTAATGAGGATATACAAAATAGTATGACAGGGCTCCAGTCAGTTCTTGAGATCATGAAAGTAAAGGCTTTGGTTCTTAGTTGGATGGGAGAGAGTAGGCGTTTGATTTTCTTCAATTTTCTTTAGTTGGTGTGGGTGGTAGTTGGACGATTGTGCCCTTTTGCTCGCTGGGGGTGAAGGGCAGATGGAGGAGTCAAGCATGAAACCTTGGGTACCTCGCGATAAAGCATGTGTGTGAAACCATAAGAATAATTAAATCAAAAATAATGGATATCCAATGTGATGACCAATGTTGACCTTTCAACAAATATAGAACGCCTGCACTGCAATTTAGCCTCGGTGTAATTTGCATTTTGCCATCATAGTCATGTGTAATTTCAGTAATTTAGCAGAATTCTTCTTATGTGGAATTATTATCCCACGTTGTGATATTACGCAGAGTTTGACACAACGCAAACAACATGCAGCAGGTGTTTATGGTACTTGTGGTTATTTTAGGCGCTGTTTTAACATCAAATGCATCCTCACATTCAAAATGGGAGCAAAAAGTGGCAAATAGCAGATTTGCATTTTCCATACTTCTATGTAATTTTGTGTGATATATCCGACATTTTGCATAATTATTCAAAAGTGAATTATGCTCACCTCTAGTAAAAATACTGCTTTCATTACCTCGGAAAACACCCTAAACCCATGTTATAGCCCAAGATACACAGAACTGAAAGCTAAAACTTCCATTGATTAGATAGCTAAACAGTAATGGGCCATTGTGTGTGTATGCTTTTTTGCAGTGCTCTCCACTGATTTCTTGTCTTAAATGCAACTTAAATAGTGGTTGCCACTCTATTTTAAAGACCACAATTTGACCACTCTGTCTCATCATCAACACATGTTCAGTGGCTTCAACTTCTTTGGTATAGTGTAATGGTTAAACTTCATCTTGTGTGTAACTCATACTACTGGATTTAGTTAGGGTTTTGATCCATTTGTCTGCTTAAGTATCTATACTACTATTATAAAGCAAGAACTTTGAACCTTTGAGGCGGGTAAACTCGGGAACTACAGCGCCAATCCACACACTCGATACATCATTGTAATCGTCAGGGTGTGCAGATGGACATAGGCTATATAAACTATAAAAATATGCGTTATTTAAAAAATGTACCTTAAAAAAAATGTAGTCCCTTCGAAGTAGCGCCGGCCGCGACCTGCGTGCTGACGTCAGGAGCGCGGGGAGGAGCGGCGGACATGGCGTGGGGGAGGAGCGGTGACGAACAGCGGACAGGCGGTGAGAACCGCCGGACAGGCGGGAGGAGCGGTGACGAGCGGCGAGGAGCGGCAGAGCGGTGAACTGAGGAGCGCGTGGCAGGAGCGGTGGCTCAGGTAATGCTCCGGGAAAGTCATGGACAATGTCGGGGCAGGCGGGGGTCGGGGCAGGCGGGGGACGGGCCGGGCGGGGGCCCAGGTTGCTGGACAATGTCGGGGTGGGTGGGGGTCGGGTTGGGCGGGGTCCCGGGCTGCTGGACAATGTCGGGGCGGGCGGGGGACGGGGAAGTCTGATTGCTCCCAGACAAGGTTGGGACGGGCTGCTAGTATATTATAAAGTAACATTTCCATACAGGCAGACATTTCTTACTGTACAAACTGAACATTATTTCTGACCCGTTAGCTGAAGGAGGGAAACAGCTGAGTCTTCACCCATATATATATATATATATATATATAGTGCAGTGTTAGCATCACACACCGTTTACACTATTTTTGGTGGTCATTTTTAGGTTGAGCTTTCGAGACCTCTTGTATATACTTTAGTATATAATTGCATGTGTATGTACTTTGTGGGATCTGGAGATCAGCCCTAGGACTTGTCTGCTTCTGCTTAGGGACTTTTTTTCTGTTCAACTGCCTATATTTACCTGTTTCGAGAAAAAACAACCAGTAGAGGTCAGTAAAATACCAGAATTGCTTTCTGCTGAGGGACTGTTTTTTATTTTATTTTTCTGGCAACTACCTCTATTTAACTTTCTTGATAGAAAACGACCAGCAGAGGTCAGTAAAATACCAGAATCACGCTTCAATTCTCTAGATTCCAGTCCATAGAAATTGTCTTCCACAAACCCCCATAACCAACAATATTTTTTTCAAATCTTGTATTTTCAGTGTTATGACCACTGAAGGCCCTGATTTTATATTAAAAACAGTGCTTTGGACTATACCATTTCCAGCTGAAAGGCAATATACCTCTCCACGTGTTCCCATACCTGGCATGTCACGCAGGTTGGTGCTTACTTTCCACCCAGGTTAAAGAACAGCAGATGTTTCCGCACCCAGTCTAACGTGCTGCATAGCTAAATACATATAAGGTCCCAAAGGCAAGACCGATTGCATTGCAAATGCTTGTTTTGCAACAGTGACTACTTCTTGCTTTTGTCATCTCCTGGGGGTGATGATCTTCTCTTGGCATCCGTAAACTACTTTGTAGTACAAATGCAAACTGTGGTTGAAATGTTTTTTACACTTAGATGCCTCTGGGTGCTAGATAGTTGCAATGGAACCTGTACCCTGATGAGTTCCATGACATCCATAGATCCAGTGTCAAAGCAGTTGCTTACACTATTGAGACAATCCAAGGCCCTTGGACTCACACTTTGTATAGCAGTGTAGATTTCTCCCTTTCTGCAGTGGTGGCTTTAATTAGTTTTGCTTCGGCTCCTTTGCAGCTTTCCAGCTTTACTGAACCTAACAAGAATAGTGACATCATTATATGGGGTGGACTACCATCCACGGATACTAATAATCCACATTTTCACACATTGTTCATAAGCTCTAATCATATAAACCTGGTCCTGGAACATTTCTAAACACTTCATTTAGGCAATTGAATTAGAATATTTTATTGCTGAATTAATAAAAATCCTTACAATTTGAAAAAGTACAATTAGCGGATCTCCGCAATACAATTTACATTAAAAATCGAAGCAACGGTTGATATCAAAGTTAAAAACAGTTAAAACTTAAACTGTACTTCGGACCCCCCCCCACTGACTGCGTAGAGGTTTATGGAATGAGCATGGGGGATACTACATAGAGAGTGAGCCTCAGGCAATGTTTTAAAGGATCATACACAGATCTGCAGCTGCTTCCCAGTCTCTATCATAAATTTGAAACCCCTGCAAGTCAGAATTGGCGATGAACCTCCCAGCCAGATTATGACCGCTTGGCGACATGTTCTTATGTTCAGTTTGATTAGGATATCCCGCAAAAAGTTTCTTCTAGCCACCATGAGGGCCGGGCACACACAAAACAAATGGATTAAAGATTCGTTTTGGTAATCACAGAGTCTGCATTTTGAGCAAGCATCATGGGGTTTCCAAGAGGGTCTTAGATCCTTGGACTCGTGAAGGCCCATACGGAAATCAATGAGAATCTTTTTTAGGTGTTGACTAAAATGTGTTGCCAAATATGCCTGGGGTTGTTGACATGAATATGAAGAAATGACTGTCCAGGCATGACGTCGATGGGTCAATGTTTGTTTGTCTTCCAATAGTGACTTTATTTTGGCATTTGAATTTGCAATTTTGCAGAAAGTAACCTGATCACTTTTTTTACACCAAGCTTCGAGCAATCCAAGGTCTGAAAGGCAAGTCTGCAGATGGGTGGCCCAGGACTGGGTGGACTCAAAATTGATTTCCTGCCAACAGAGGTGGTTTAATGAGCCTGGTACAGCAGCGCGTAGTTTGTGGCAGAATTTAACAAACCTTGACTTGGACCTAAAGATTTGATTTTGAAGGCCAAATTCTAATCGCACCTGGGCTGGCGAGGCGCATTTCGGTACTTTAAATACAACTTTATAGATTTTAGTTTGTAAGGTGTTTAATAAACCGGCCTCCCCTCCAAGCCATGTAACAAGACCATACGATAATGTAGGTAAAATCTGAGCGGCCATTACTTTTAAAAGATGAGTGTAGTTTGGACCACCCAGTTTTTGAAGGAGTCGCCTATAACCGAAAATTAGCGTCTGGGATTTAGCTTTTAACACTGCAGAGTGCTCTTTTTTTGAGTTGTCGTTGGCTATGGTGACCCCCAAATACCGATATTGTGGCTGTACCCCAATGGCTAGATGGTTAAATGTCCAGCTAAATTTAATGGGCTTTCGCTCTATAAGACGTATTACTTTTGTCTTTCTCTATTTAATTCTAGATGTCCTTCATTCAAATAGAGATATAGCGCATTTATCAGCCTTTGCAGTCCAATTGGGGTTCCGCTTAAAAGAACAATATCATTGGCAAACTGGATGATAGGCACTGGGGTGTTACCAAGCTTCGGAGCGTGACTTACAATTTGGCTGAGTTTTTTTCCTAGGTCGGCCAGGTATAAGTTAAATAAACATGGGGCCAAGACGCAGCCCTGTTTCAGTCCATCCTCCGTTGGAATTTTGGACGTAAGGCTTGAACCGTGCCCTTGTTTGACCCTTGCCCAGGTATCTGTATAAAGGAGCTTGACAGCGTGGAGGACATTTTTTGGTAGCCCCCACTCATTGAGTTTTTCCCAAAGCCTCCCCCTACTGACTCGGTCAAAAGCCGCTTTAATGTCAATAAAGCAGCCATATAACCTTTTGTTGTTCGTTTTGGCTCTTTCCATCAAGAGTGTGAGATTTGTTATAGTCCCTGTCCCTTTTTTGAAGCCTGTCTGGTAGCTTGGAATTAGGTTGTTGGTATTTACCCGTTCCTGGATCTCCTCCAAAATACAAGAAGCATATAATTTAGCTTCCACATCGATTAAGGATATCAGCCGATAATTCAGTGGAGTACTCCTGTCACCCTTCTTGAAGATTGGGTGGATGATGTTACCATTCCACGATGGTGGCTGCTTCTTGCAGGCAAAGACTTGATTAAACAAGGCAGAAAAATGGAGTGCCCAAAACTCAGCGTTATGTTTGTATACTGCGTTGGGGATGCCATTGGGCCCTGGAGCGCCTTCAGATTTAAGATGGTTAATGCACCTTTTAACTCTGTCGCAGGAAAGCAATTCCAGCTCAATCCCCAGATTGTTGAACCTTTCTATGTCAGGATGGGTTGATAGGTTATCTGTCGGTCCTTTCAAGTAGCTTAATATTGTTGTTGTGGTAGAGCGGTGCAAATTTTCTGAGACTGAAGGTTCCCTTTTACGATAGAGATTTGATTTTTTACGTGTGATTCCCAGGTTTGTTTACTAATGCCTGGGTCCTGAGTTATTAGATCCGCAGTGTTTAGTTTATTTACAATGCCCCAGAAGTCCCTTGAATTTCGCTTTTTGCTGGCTGTTAGCAGTTTTGCCCACATCTCTTCCTTATAATCTGTCTTGGCTTTCCACAACATTTTGCGGTAGTTGTTTCTCATGCTCTTAACAAGAAGGTAGTTTGATGCGGAGGCCAGAGTGTTGTTCCTTACTGCCATCCGTTGTGCCTGGGCTATTTTTCTCTTTTCCTGCCTTAGTTTAGGCAATACTGTTACAATTGTCCCTGTTCTGCTAAATGTGAGATTACAGACAAGGAAAGTTTTTACCATTTGAGGATATAGCCAAGGACCCACCTCAGGCCATGCATAATTCTTCAGTCATGAATGCTTAGATTTTTTTAAAAATATGGCTACATTCTAATTTTAGACTAATTTATGGTCTTTTCACCATATCCAGTTTCTTCCTGCTCTGCATTGCTGTCAAGTTTCAAAATTTTAATGATTGAATTAGTCCCTTGTTCAATGGACCACTGGTTTCAAGCTAGCATGGCTGATGAGGGGTGATACAGTGAAGCCGGTCCCGGGAGGCTTGTTTCCAGTCCAGAAAGGACCTGGCTTGGCAGTTCGGGCAGGACTGTTCCCATGAGGAGCAGGATCATGACTAATTTGCTTATGGCTGGGTCCAAACTGGGGTGACATGGTGAGAAAATTAACAATGGTTTAAACCCAGATCTGTAACTGATGGTGAGTGTTTCAAATTTTTCAACACTACTTCCATCATTTAAAGATGACGCAACATTGTCTTACCGGTAAAGTACAGTACCTTATATGTACAGTGAGAAGTTAAACCATTCAAGAAGTAAAAAGTACTGACGTTTCTTACAAAGGAAACAGTCTGAAACCAGGTCCAATCATCACCAATGTGAAGTTGCATTCAATAAAGAGATGCAGATTTAGTGAGTATACCTTCTTTCTTAAGAAACTCTAACCACAGCACAATACAGCTCCTTCAGAGACTCCAAACAGTGTTCCTCACTTGAAAGTTAACATTCTACAGCATCATTCTAATATAACAATGGGAAAGAAGGGAATAAACCAACTATAATATCAAAGCAATACAACACATCCCCATCCCCCCAATCCAACAAAGCAATAATAAGCAAAAGAAAACTGAACAAAAGAACAAGAGACACAGTAACTAAGGAACTTAATTCTTAGGCAATACCACTAATCTATTCAAATTCCAAATCATCCTTTCATTCACCTTGGCAGCCTCTCTAAGCACCCTTATGACCTTACGAGAACTGCCAAAATAAGATAGAGTAGTGGTACTATTTGGCAGTTTAACTTTCATCAGCTCTCCCACCTAAATTCTTTGTGTACATTGCACCTCTCTTTCCTTTTCTCCTGAACTTGGATCTCTCTCTACTAAACTTTCTTCCTCTGATCCACATTTTGGGAAAGTTACTTGCAATAAACATTCACTCATGGAGTCCTCACCTTGGTATAGGGCCTGTACTTCTTAAAGTGTATGAAGGGTCTAGTCCCTGTTGATAAAGAGTCTGCCTATATTATTCAACCTTACATTTCACCATATCAATCTTGTTCACCTCTTTGTGTTTTGCAATGTGCACAATCTCTTCCAATGTTTGATTGAACCTTTCAATTATTCCGTTGGTTTTTGAGTGGTATATAGCAAATTCTTTATGAACAATGCCCATGCCTTCTAAAAATTCCTCTATGGCTTTGGAAGTCAACTGAACATCGCTGTCCATCAGCAAGCTTCTAGGATTTCCTTCTCTAATCAACACCTCTGTTAAAAAAATTAGTAATTGATAACCACTGTTGTGGTAATTGCGATAGTGACCAACACCTCCTGTCACCTAGAAAGAATTTCCATCACCACCAATATATGGTTTGAGGAGGAGCCCCACTTGTAGGTCCCACAATGTGAAACGCAATCTCGCCTCAGACTTCCTTAGGAATCTCTCAGTACACCGAGGGTGATGTTCTTACTTTCAAAGTTTTATTAATTAACTTGCACTCACATCAGTCCCAAACCGCCCTCTCAATCACCAAATCCATACTAGGCCACCAGTAATCAGCCCTCATCCTTTTCTTCATTTTGGAAATACCCTGGTGTACCTCCTAAGTCAACATCTGTAGTCTCTCTCTCACACACCACTGCGGGTCTAACCTGCACACCCTCAACAAGAGACAGTTATTGATGACAAGCTCGAAAGAAACCTTGGCATATTGTGCTAAATCCACATCCCAAATGCTGGTATTGCTTCCTTTTAAAACAACATCTTGTACGTTTCTCCATTTCATCCTTCTCCAACTTTGTGCTCCATTCACTCTCAGAAACACTCTCCAATGTGACGGCACAAACTTTGACCTCTTTCTCCTTCCACCACGCCTCTTCATCACAACACAACATATGATTCCTCAATCTTGACAAGCAATCCACTAACTTATTATCCACTTCAGGGACATATTTTAGCTCAAACTGAAAGTCTTGTAACGCAACAATCCTTTCGCAAATACGTGAAGAAACACAATCTAAACCTTTCTACCAAACACTTCTTCAAGTGGCTTATGATCTGATTGAACAACAAATTGGACACCCCAAAAAAATTGTTTGGAGTTTTTCAGCACCAACAACACAGCCAAGGCCACTTTTTCAAATGTGGAGTACAGTGTTTCTGCAATTTTTATTGACCTTGACGCAAACGCAATTCTTACTTCACTGCTCTTCTGAACCTGTTTCAAAACTGCACCAAAACCTTTGTCACTGGCGTCTGTGACTACATACCATGACAAATCCAGTATAAAACATTTTAAACACTGAGCTAATGTTAGATTTTTTTTATGTCCTCAAATGCCCTCTGACATTCTTCAGAGTCAAAAAATTTAGCTCCTTTTTAGCATAAACTCCTAATGCTACAGGAGTGTTTGACACAATTAGGAATGTACCTTGTAAAGAACTCAGCCATCCCTTAAAAGGCTTTAACATCTTCTTTCTTAGGAGGTTGCATTAATTTATGGATAGTATTGATAAGCTCATTCTTTGGTTTAACCCCTTCACCTTTGATAACACGTCGAAAACACAATATCTTAAGACAACAAAGCTTGGACGTTTCAATTTTTGAGGGTAATGCCATGTGGTACTGAAAATGCCCAACACTTCCCTAATTTTGCACATATGTTCTTCCAAAGGGTCAGAGAATATTCAAACTTTTCTTGAAAAAACTTAACACTGTTACTTTCCACAACAAGCCAGTCATGAGCCTTTGACAAAGAGGCAGCAGAACAAAGCCCCAGTGGAATCCTTTTAAAACCAAACACCCCAAATGGGGTTATAACAGCAGTAAAATCTTTGGATTCTTCACTCAGTTTAACTTGGTACTATGCAGACTTCAAATCAGATGTGGTAAAAATGTGGCATCACCCAACAAACCTATCATTTCTATAATGTTGGGCAAAGGGACTTTGTTTCATACCACTTCTATATTCAGATGCCACAGATCCCCAGTCAAATGTCACCTGAAGTTTTGGTGGCCACCACAACTTGTGCTAGCCATTGAGAAGCCTCCACCACTTCAATTATTCCTTCGTATTTGAGACGGTTCAGCTCCGTTTCTATGGCTACCCCTAAACTGAAAGGTGTACTCCTGTCTTTGCATGTTATGGTTTCGCTCAAACAAATGTGATGCTTGTACCCTATGATCGATCAATCAATCATGCAGGATTTCTATTGCACAGCTTGTCACCCTAGGGCTATCTAGGTGCTTAGGTCCTGGATACCCCCTGAGGTACACACCCAATTTTCCCAGAAACAACATCAGAAAACTCATGCATGAACATGTCACTCTGCATTAGGGTCAAGAAAAAACCCTAGCTTTTTTGATAGAGCCAGTTTAACATAGTGTCACCTTTTACAGGAACATATATTTTACCCACAGCACGATTGCCTCAAAAATGTGTATTTGCCTTAAAGAATCTAATGACCTAAATGGGTTTTCCCGTATCACTATAGGGCATGACATCAGGGTCACACAAAATGACTTTGTCTTTGAAATGTTTAGTGAATTCAACATCAGAAACTAAAGACAATATGGCCATAAGTCGGTCACCATGGACATTTCGATGCCATTAAGCTGCACAAAATCTGAAGTGTGTTCACAGTTTACCTTAGACACACAGTTCACATCAAAAATTATTTGAAGTATGACCTCAGTATTTTAAGTAGAAACCTCACTGATTATTTTCACATGCTTGTCTGTAGATTTGCAACACTTGACATAAAGTCTCATCTTCCCCCACCGATAGCAAACACTGCGTAGTGTCGGACATTCCTTAGAACGAGCTAAGGGGTCGATTATGATTGTGGTAAATCCGCATCCTCCGGGCCGGTGGAAGCCACCGCCGGCCCGGAGGATGCGGATTCACCGCCGCGTTCCAAGAAAACACCCACCGCCAGATTAGGATGGCGGTGGGAACAGAGGCGGACGGCAGGTCCGTCCGCCGCTGATCCGCGGGGTGTTGAACGCAATTTGGTGGCGGTGTCTGCAAGACACCGTCAGCCAAATTAGGCTGTGTGTGTAAACATGCTTTTCGGCGGCGGCTTTTCCGCCGTGAAAAAGCATGTGGACCTTTGCTTCTGGGGGCCCCTTGCAGGCCCTCAGGGTGAAGGGGGGGTGGGGGTGCACATGGGGGGTCCTATGGTACCCCCCTGCATTTGCATGCACAAAGCGGCAGGCACCGCGCGGTGCATGCACTTTTTAACCATGTTAAAGATACAGGATGTGGCCGCCAGGGTGGCGGTCAAATCCTAATTGGTATGGAGGGAAAGCCGCTGCCTCTGCGGATGGTCCCTCCACCTCGGGGGTGGCGGACAGACGCAGGTCCGTCCGCCATCATTATCGACGTCTAAGTGATTTGGAGAACCACTTCTATAATACAAAAAGTTGCCTCGATTATAGGAAGTAAATAGTTTTTTCTGCCTTAGCGAAACTGAATTTATAACAAGGAGAACAATGGTTCCTGTGGAATGGTATACAAATAAGTGTGTCTGTATTTGTGCGCAATCGCGATGTGAAGGATTATATTGATGTTATAGAAAGAGGAGCCAGACACACTATTAGTTTTGTTTGTACACAAAGATTTGTATTATTCAGACAGTATATGTAAGACCGAAACGCCATTGACACTGTTTTAAAAGCGAACCACTGTTACAGCACTTATTATTGTCTAAAGTTGCTGTTGAAATCCTGAGAAATATAAACGGGTTGCTTTTTCAGTGTTGGACTTGGCCCGTAGGGCAGGTTCACCCCTAAACTTTTTGCTTTATGTGTGACCCTGTGTCAGTGATTTTTTGGGTCTCTGCGCACTTTTACCCTGGGTCCCAGAGTAAAGTGTGTGCGTGTAGCATGGCTGGCCTGCCCTCCCGAAGGAATGCATGGGGAATGTGTGTGTGTCCCTAGTAGTTCCTGATGCGTGGGGAGTGCAGGCTCGAGTTTGGTATGTGTGAACTCGTGAGAGTGAATGCTGCACGATGGTATATGTGGCTTGTATGTGTCTAGAAGGGAAGAGCTACTTCTGGACATTGATGTGTGTGTGCAGTGAGGGTGCTGGAGCATGATTGGCTGGAGCTGGCTGGCATGCCAGGCTCCAGGAAGTCTGGATGGGTCTGCCCGGTGGTGAGTGTGAGATTAGCATGAGTGATGTGTGGGAGGAGTGTACCTGTGTCCTGGATGGGCTGGGTTTTCCCCCCACAATGCTGGCTCCGCCCCCCTGTGGTGTGTCTAACAACCCTAGCCTCCCCAGTGAATGAAAGGGGTGGTTGGGCCATCAAGAGTGCTCCAAAGCCAGCTGCAACTGGTTTTCCCCCACCCTGCACCCTTAGACAAAGGAATGTACTGTATAAAAATGGGGCTGTGTCCCCACAGAAGTTGTACTGCTTTTGGATCCTGCCAGAGGGGGCTGTTGCTGCTGCTGGGGCCAGGAGGACCGCCACTTGGGGTGTCTCCCTGCCTGGAGACCCAGTGTGCTGGCTCTGGCCCAGCCTTGCCCCCCTGCCTGCCTCCAGCCCCTGCTGGAGCTTGTGCTGTGCCTACAGCACTGAGAGCGCTGCTCTCTGCCCTTCAGCGCTGGGGAGCGCTGAAACCCCTTTCCTAGCGCTTGAGAGCGCTTCAGTGGGCTCCTAGCGCTGTGAGCGCTGTAATTTATCCTGTGGCGCATGGGAGCGCCCTTTTCTGCCTGCTAGCGCTGCTAGCGCTTTGAGAGCCCAGCCGGTGCCCACCCGGCATCTGTCCGAAATTGCGGCGCATAGCGAGTGCCTACCTCGCTTCATATTTTGAATTTATCACGAGGGAGCCCACTCCTCGGATAATGGGACCCCGCCTGCCTGCCTGAAGCGAGCCGCCGCGCTGCCCGCGGCGACCCGGAAGTGATTGGTTGCCTGTCCAATCGATGCGCGGCCTCTGAGACGAGGACCGGAAGTCCCGCCCCGCAACCGAGCAGCGAGGAGAGGAGCCGGGAAGCTGAAGCGAAGTCCCCGGCAAGGCGCCCCGAGTGAAGGGAGAGCCCCGCATCCCGTGAGGAGAGCCGCCTGCCAGAGAAAAGCCGGTGAGTGATGAGAAGGGAAGGGAGGGGCGCCGGGACACATTGTCGGTGTCCGCGCCCCCCCCCCACGCCCCTGGTAGCGCGAGCTCGCGCTAGAGTTCAGAGTGAAGCCACGAGGGCTTCACGGGGGCATTGCAGGCATCTCGAGTCCCCCAGAGGAGGGGACTCCAAACCGAAGCGCCCCACGTGTTCGAGGGTCCCCCGTGAGGGGCCCCGCCGCCCACATCAGTGTTGAGGAGCCCAGCGAGGCTCCTAGGGGCAATTCGTTCTGTGAGCCCGAGAGGCTCGAGGCCAGTTCTTTGTTCGTGAGCCTGAGAGGCTCTTGGGGGCATTTGTCCTTGCTCTGAGTCCCCCGTGAGGGACTCCAACGCAGCCGCCTTGAGATTAGGAGCCCCGAGGCTCCTGGGGGGCAATTTGGATGTTTTGAGCCCAGAGAGGCTCTTGTGCCCACAGTCGTTTTGAGAGCCCTGAGAGGCTCTGGGGCATTTTCATTGTTTAAACTCTATAATGCCAGCATAATTGTTTTAAGAGCCTAGAGAGGCTCAGGGGCACAGTTGTTCTGGAGAGCAGAGCCTGCGAGGCTCTGAGGGTGCCATTTCCTCGTTCTTGAGCCCAGAGAGGTTCCAGCCCGCCTTTTGCTTTGCGAGCCCTGAGAGGCTTGAGTGCCCAGTCCTGTTGAAGAGCCTGAGAGAGGCTCAGGAGGGCCAGTTCTTGTTCTAGAGCCCAGAGAGGCTCAGCAGGGCCACAGTGGTGGTTCTTGAGCCCACGAGGCTCCAACGTTGCCCTAACTTTCCCTGCACCAGTTGCCCAGCACTTTGTTGGCAACTGCCACGTTTAGGTCCCCTGACTTTGGGACACAGGGCGTCCTAGCCCTAGAGAGGCCAGTTGGCCTAGGGACAGTCACAGGTGGTGACTTCTGTGAGTTTGGCGCAATTGTACTTTTCCTGCACCTCTGAATGTGTTTTTATGCGTCATGTGCCTTGTTCTACACCTCTGAATGAATGTTATGCATTGCATCATGTGTTATGTTCTTACACCCCTACAGGTATGGTGATACTTAGGTGGTTGTTTTCTTCCTAGTACAGGTGGTGCTAGTGAGGTCCTGGTTACCAGTGATTACTGGTTGTATGCTCTATTTTTATATTGTGTGCTACAGTGATTTTACTTTCAACAAGTGCTAAGTTCTAAAAGTGCATACCCTTGACAGTGGTCCAGGTGGCCCTGTCCTGTACATTATCCCTTGTAAATTCTGCCCGTGCCTCTGGCACAGTGTAACAAGATGTGTGTCTTATCTAATGTATGTTTATTATAATACAAAGGCTATTTTTTTATATAACCTTGTGTGGAGTTTCCTTTGTGGTGGGCCCTGGGTGCTGTTGCTGGGGTGCGTGCGCAAATACTTAACTTACATCGCCTCCGAGTTTGGCCTTGCTGCTCGCGCCACGTTACCTAAGGGTGAGCAGGGGTTCTCTTGGCGTGTAACTCCCTTGCCCTGACCTTGGGAATGGTGGTCTCTGACTGACTTTGGCGAAAGCCCTGGCCAGCCAGGGATCCCGTTTCCAACATTCAGTTAAAAACTATGTGAAACCTTGTAAATACTGTCACTTCTTGTCACTAAACTGTTAGGTTCATCCCTCACTTGGGACACTTTTTCACAACCCTGTTTTACTTCTTTTTGCTTTAAAAAATGTTACATATATTGTCTAAATAGTATAAACCTTCGTGTACAAACAAAACTAACAGTGTGTCTAGCTCCTCTTTCTATGACATCAATATCATCCTTTACATCGCGATCGCGCACAAATACAGATACACTTATTTGTATAACATTCCACAGGAACCATTGTTCTCCTTGTTATAAATTAACTACCATTGTTCCGTTGTGAGTGGGGTTCCCTTGTCCTTTCCTTTTCGACTTTTAGCGAAACGGAATACACAACTGACACAACTTCTTTGGTTATTTGCAATTATTGTATACAAGACATTGAGAGCTCCACTTGCTTTGCTACAGTTAATACTTCACTGAGCTTAGGATAATGTTTGAACCATAGTTCCTAACTAATCTTGTCACATGTGCACCCAAGCATAAATTCAGCACATATTCTCTCTTCAATATTGTCCCCAACGGTTCATGTGAATGCTAGTTTGCCGAGAACTGTGACAAAATTAATGCTCCACAGATTCATCATCACCCTGCTTACTCTTACCAAAATAATATCTTTGCTGAATGATAGAAACCATGGGCAGGAAGTGGTTAGTCAGTCTCCTAATTACAAACTCAAAATCATTAGGCAAAGCATCAGAATCAATGTCTGGTAATGTTTCTAAATTTTCTTGCCCTTCAGCACTAAGACAATGCAGCAATAACGATGTTTTTTCTCTGGAGACAGATTTGTCCCACAAACTCTTAAATAGTTCAAAAATACTTTTTTCTATTTCACCCATGGAAGAAGTGGGATACAGGGGGCCATTAAATAAAATGGGGAAAGAGGTATGTTTTGCATGGTTTCACTGACAACTGTAAATATACAAGAATATCAAATATGAGAAGAAATGTGAAAAATCTACATAGCAAAACAATAAGAAAGACACTCTGGTACACGATATTGTACCAAAAAACTACCTAAAAGTAAAACAATTAGAAGAAAAGCTATAATTGTATGTAAATAACAATAGACTGATGTAGCAATCGTCCTACTTCTATCACTATAGAAAGAGTGTCCAATATCAAGTAGTCCTTCTTCTGTTTTTATGATGGTCCGTCCTCTAATGCCAGGAAATAAATATTCCAAGGAACGTCCAGTGAAGACAAGAAATCAAAGCTGTCCTCAGAAAGCTGCAACTGAAATTGCATTGTGAATGCGTCAATGAGAGAGCAGCAGGCCAGAGGCTGAAAATCAAGGAGCAGACATGCTTGAACTTCACTGGACCAGCAGAACGAGAAATATGTGAACTGGAGCACTTCACCGAGAGCCAGGCATCGTCTAGACAACCAGGGTAGCAGCGGGTGCAAAGATTAAGTAGTGGTAGTCCTGGAAATGCAGGCCAGACAGTTAAGGCCGGGCTGCTAGAATGGCGCCTCACAGGAGCTTGAGGAAGCGGAGTAAACTCAAGCAAAAGTAAGGGTCCACACAGGAAAAGTCGGAAAATATAACTAAGAAAAAACTAAAATAAGCTGCTACACAAAAAGCAACAAGGTCTTGTCAGTGTGGTGTAGTTAGTAGTCCCAACATTCAAGTAGTAGAGAGTGTTGATGTTTCTTCCAAAGTAGAGGGTCAGATATCAGGTCCAATCAACTCCAAAGTGAAGTTTCATTCAATAAAGACATTGAGATGCTGATTTAGTGAGAATACCTTCTTTCTTTAATACAAGGAAGAAACTCCAGACACAGCACAATACAGCTCCTTTATAGACTCCAACCATAGTTCCCACTTTCACAGTTCCTCACTTGAATGGCATCATTCTATAGATCATACTAATCGAAAAATTGGGAAGAAGGGAACAACCCAACTGCACCCAATATGCCAAGGAGCATGGCTCTCCCCATCTGGCTTCTGCTCATTACAAGGTGCTGTTCTGCAATTAATGACAGCATACCTAGCTGAGTTTATTAGTTCTGCACAGTTCCAGTGCATGCGGAAAAACTTCTGCACAGACAAATATGAAGTCGCCTCTGCAACTCTCACACATGCTTTCAAGGGGCACATCGACTTGCACTCTGAGATGCTTTAATTCTGTCCACCTGCCCTTTCAGCCTTGCACAGGATGCCAGTGGATGAAGGATTTTTTTTTAAAACTCTCTGCATAGTACATAAGGCATTCTATGGCCTTCATGTAAACCCTCTATCTCAGAATGTCTCTAAATATGGCCAAAACCATGATCTGGTATCATTAACTGCCCAGTTATTGGTCACCCCCATGATTTGCTGTTTCACTCTAGAAGGCACTCTACTTGGTAGCTACTGTCAAACACTGGAATGCTATGCTCTTTATCTTTCATCTCAGACATGTTTGGTGGCTATTAAGAAGTCATCGAAACCATGGCTATTTTCTTAGTAAGAAATGTGCCAGCTTTGACCATTGGTTTGACCAAGCCTTGCTTGAAGAATTAGCGTGAAGGTACTTATGGTTGTAAGTGTGTTTTATAATGCATCAAAAACCTTTTTTTAAAATATGCTTCGCAGAAATCATTGCTTTGCAGCCGTCACATCGACTTCCATCGAAACCTAGGGGCACATTAGGATGGGGGGAAAGCCCACCCGCCACCCTATCGGAAAACGGGACCACCCGCCTTAAGGGCGGGGGTCCCGGGAGTGCCATTAGGATGTGCCCGCCACAGTGGCAGGCACATCCTGTATTTTCAGCATTGTGGCGGGCGGTGCTCTCTGCACCGCCCGCCACAATGCTGAAAATGCATTGCAGCATTTGCATGATGAAAGCGGCAGGCACCGCGCGGTGCCTGCCGCTTTCATTATGCAAATGCAGGGGGGTACCATAGGTACCCCCCGTGTGCACCCCCCTACTGTGCTTCACCCTGGGGGCCCGCAGGGGGCCCCAGAGTGAAGTCCGCCTGCCTTTCAATGCCGCCACGGAAAGGCATTGAAAAATGCCCATGCTAATATGGCTGGCGGTGTCTGATAGACACCGCCACCATGTTATCCCTTTTCCGCCCTGGCCGCAAGGCGACCGGGGCGGAAAACAGGCGGGCGGTGTTTCCCACCGCTGCGGTCCCCTCCGCCATCGTAATATGGCGGGGGGGATGCAGGGAAGGATGTCGGGCGGATTGCCTCCACCAGGGTGGCGGTGGCCACTGCTACCCTGGCGGAGGCAATCCGCCCGACATCCTAATGGGCCCCTTGATATCTAGTAGGCATGGTCAAAAAATATAAAAAGCCAAGTAAGTTAATGACTGCTCTCCTTCCATGTGTACTACTGCTTGAGAAAATGCCATAAATTATCTAGCTATCTCAGACACTTTAATGCCATCACATAAGCATGTGTGTGCCTGTGAAAGTTCAAGCACAGCAGCTCAATAAATAAACAAAAGGATCCCAGTTATGTGGTGGGTAAGCAATTTTCTTTCATTTTTGTGGAAGCTCACAACTTCTACAAAATAAAAACATGTACTCCTGGCTTCCAATATGTGGGCAGAGCAAACGCTCCTCTCCTTGTGATTCTCATATAATTGCCTGGCAAAAAGCCAGACCATAAAAAGACATAGTAAGAAGACTGATCTTGCTATATGGTCTCCTAAATTTAACAGATTCCCCGTTTTTAAAATTTAAAATGCTAAATTGGGAATACAAGTGGACATACAATAACAATTATGCCAATCCACAAAAAGATATAATTGAATGGAGATATCAAAGAAAGATAATAGGAATGCATACACATATTAATCTGTAAAAAAAATCCAATATTGAAAAGTTATCTGAAGAACATATGCAGAAGAAAAAGGACAGAAAGAAGAAAAGGAAAGAGCATCCAAAGCATAACCTTAACATAACAATATCTATAAAGTTCCAATAGATTATTACAACAAACCAGAAAAGAGCAAAAACGGCAGTATTACTATGATAAATAAGACTGAAGAATCAATAAGTGAAGGTCAAGGAGCATAACTAATTGCAACTTCTGAAAAATAATTAGTGTGAGGTGACAACAGAATATCTAATTTAACAGACCATGACAATGGAAAACTATGTAGTTTATAACTATCTAGTCTATGATAATGGCATACTAAATTCTATTACTGTTGAATGGTGAGATTGTCTGTAGATTTCCATTTGGACCTAATCACATGTAAACTAATTGCTAAGAAAAGATTTACTAATTTATCAGGCAAACTGTTGTTTGACCATATGAAATGTAATACACCCAAAGAAAATGGTGCAGAGACTCCAGTAATAGCCACAATTCTAGTTTACCACTGAACCCAGAAAATAGAAACAGTTGGGCATACAGAAATAGATATGAACATAGGAGCCAAAAGGGTGATGTGGCTGTGACGAGGGATGTTGAGGATCAGGCGGGCGGAGGCGTTTTGGATGCGTTTTAGCCGTTGTAAGTGTTCGGCCGGGATTCCTGCTTAGAGTGTGTTGCCGTAGTCCAGTCTGCTGCTGATGAGGGCCTGGGTCACCTTCCTTCTGGTTTCGGTCGGGATCCACTTGCAGATCCTGCGGAGTATGTGGAGGGTGTTGTAGCAGGAGGAGGAGATGGAATTGACCTGCTTCGACATGGAGAGGGAGGAGTCGAGGATGCATCCTAGGTTGCGTGCGTGGTCCGTAGATGTTGGTGCTGTTCCCAGTGAGATCGTCCACCAGGAGTCGTCCCAGGCAGAGGGGGTGGGGCCGAGGATGAGGACCTCCGTTTTGTCCGAGTTCAGTTTCAGACGGCTTCTCCTCATCCACTCGGCGACGGCCTTCATTCGCTCATGGAGGTTGGTTTTGGTGGTGTGCGGGTCCTTGGTGAGGTAGAGGATGAGCTGGGTGCCGTCTGCATGGGAGATGATGTTCAAGTTGTGCTGTTGGGCCACTTGTTTGAGGGGGGCCATGTAGACATTGAACAGGGTCGGGCTGAGGGACGAGCCCTGGGGTGCGCGGCAGATGATGTCTGTGGCTTCGGATCGGAAGGGTGGGAATCGGACTCTCTGGGTTCTGTCAGCGAGGAAGGACGTGGTCTAGTCCAGAGCTTTCTTTTGGATTCTGGCTTCTTGGAGGCGTGTTCTTAGTGTGCGTCGGCAGACCATGTCAAAGGCGGCTGACAGGTTCAGGAGGATGAGGGCTGATGTTTTGCCGTTGTCTAGTTTACGTCTGATGTTGTCTGTGGCGGCGATGAGGGCTGTCTCGGTGCTGTGGTTCCGTCTGAAACCGGATTGGGATGGGTCTAAGATGTTGTTGTCCTCGAGGTGGCAGGTCAGTTGTATGTTGCTGATTTTCTCGATGACCTTTGCCGGGAAAGGGAGCAGGGAGATGGGCCAGAAGTTTTTGAGGTCCTTGGGGTCCGCCTTGGGTTTCTTGAGGAGTGCGTTGATTTTGGCATGCTTCCATCTATCTGGGAATGCCGCTGTCTCGAAGGAGATGTTGATGACCTTCCGTAGTTGGGGTGCAATGTTTGTGTCTGCTTTGTTGAATACGTGGTGTGGGCAGGGGTCTGTCGGTGAGGCTGAGTGGATGGAGTTCATTACCTTGTGGGTCTCGTCGTCGTTGACGTGAGACCAGGAGGTCAGCTGGTTGGTGCAGGTGGCGTTCGGGGTGGGGGATGTCGAAGTCGGGGCGGTCGAGGTGTTGAAGCTGTTGTGGATGTCAGCGATCTTGCGATGGAAGAAGGTGGCCAGTGAGTCACACAGATCTTGCGAGGGTGGGATGTCATTGATGCTGGCGCTGGGGTTGGAGAGTTCCTTCAATAGCTCTTTGCTGTTGCGTGCGTTGTTGTCCAGGCAGGTTTTGAAGGAAGATCTCTTGGCTGTTCTGATGAGTTGGTGATGTCTGTGGGTGGTGTCCTTGTGTGCTGCGTGGTTGTTCGGTGTGTGGTTGTAGAGCCATCTCTTCTCCAGTTTCCTGCATGTGCGTTTGGAGGTCTGGAGGTCTGGAGGTGTGGAGGTCTTCGGTGAACCAGGTGGCTTTCTTGCTTGAGTGGCTGCTGGAGGGTTTCTTGAGCGGGGTGAGAGTGTTAGCGGAGTCTTCGATCCACTGTCTGAGGTTACTGGCGGCGGTGTCTGGGTTGGTGGGGTCGGTGGGTGGGTTCTGGGCGAGGGTGTGGGTCAGCTTGTCTTCGGTGATTTTGCTCCAGCAGCGGCAAGGTAGCTGTTTGGTGCGGTGGTGCATGGTTTGTTTCTTGAAGGTGAAGTGGATGCAGCGGTCGTCGGTTCAGTGGTGTGGTTGAAGGCGACGTGGGTGCTTGTGGTGAAGATGGGGTCAAGCGTGTGGCTGGCGGCGTGGGTGGGTTCGGTGACGAGTTGTCTAAGGCCGAGGTTGGCGAGGTTGTCGATTAGGGTGGTGGTGTTGGTGTCGTTGTTCTCGAGGTGGAAGATCAGGTCCCCGAGGAGGATGTAGTCCGTGGAGGCAAGTGCGTGGGTGCTGGCGAGGTTGGTGATGGTGTCGCTGCACAGAGCCCAGGGCCCGAAGTGGTCTGTAGACGAGTGTTCCTCTGAGGGTGGTGTTGGGGTCGGTGTGGATCCAGAAGTGCAGGTGTTGGTGTCGTATCGGAGTCTGGGGTCGTGGTGTACGCGGGGTTCAGGGGTTCTGGCGCTGGGCGCGGTCCAGGCGTGGACGGGCGCAGACGGGCTTGCCTCTGGCGCACCTCCTGCGCGCGTCTGCCATTTAAGGCGGAGAGGGAGGGAGGAGCAGCTGGAAGGCGGGAGCGGGGTGGCGAGGGGGCGGGCCGCAGGGGAACTTCAGCGGGAAGCAGGAGCCGGGATACAGAAGGAAAAAGATGGGGGAGAGGAGGGCGAGACGGGCAGGTCGCAAGGGCAGTGGCAAAGCAACACAAAAGTCAACAGTGGGCACAATCCGAGGGGCAGAAATGAAAATACACAATAACGCAGGTAGAGAAAACAGTGGAGCACAAACCAATGGGGCACAGCGGTCGGCAGCAGGATCGAACTCGCAGCTCAGCGGCAGCGTAAGGGGAAGTCACAGGCACACCGGTGGAGCTGTGTTGCATGAGGAGCGACCTGGCCTGCAAGCAGGGTCAGGGGTCGCCTTATCAATCCAATTCCTCCACATCAGAGGTTTCCCATTTAGTATGATCTGTTTGTTATACCAGATAAGGCTTTGGAGAAATTGGTCATATGAGGATTTGTTGGAGGTTACAAAAGATTTGAGCAGAGAAAAAGAATGAGATATTGCCAATGGCAAACAAAACCTGGAGAGTTGGGGCATGACAATGATATGTTTATAGGAGAGAGGAGATATCATGGAAGATTCTAGTAGGAGCCACAATTTGGAATTAGTATCACTAGAAAAGAAATGCTGAACTTGCTTAGTTCCAAACAATTTTTGGTAGAGAAAGAAATCAAGGACATCAACACCACCTGCAGCCTGGGGAAGTTTTAATCTATCTAATTAATTCCAAGACACTTTCCCATTTGATAGGAAATGAGATACAATTTCGTAC
Organism: Lissotriton helveticus; assembly: GCF_964261635.1. NCBI lineage: Eukaryota > Metazoa > Chordata > Amphibia > Caudata > Salamandridae > Lissotriton > Lissotriton helveticus. Next base: position 400,200,227 of record NC_136069.1, on the reverse strand, counting down.
ACAGTGGTGAAATACTTCCTGGGGAAACATCATCTTGATGGTATCCTAACGACCCCATCAAGACAGAAAATGGGGGTACCAACCTTGTGTGAAGTGAGTAACCCTGGAAATCATACTTTCCATATTGATCTTTAACACACATTTTTGGTATAAACAAATGTCCAAACACTTAATCTTAATCGCATTCCAAGATAGACTTGCTTCAACAAAAGTATCTTTTATGCAATATTTATTGAGAGGCAAAACGTCTGATTCGTTTATATTAAGCTTAGAACCTGGCACTTCTATATAAAGTCGCAACTCATTAAAAAAGTGGGGAGCAAGGATTCAGATTTTGCACGAAGAGAAGAATGTTATCAGCATATGCATTATATTTAATATGTGTATCTTTAATTTTAAAGCCAGAATACATTTTTTTAATTGTAAAAAGGGTTCTAACGGGAGAATAAATAATAACAGAGATAAGGGATATCCTTGCCTAGTACCCCTGGCTTGTTTCCAGTCCAGAAAGGACCTGGCTTGGCAGTTCGGGCAGGACTGTTCCCATGAGGAGCAGGATCATGACTAATTTGCTTATGGCTGGGTCCAAACTGGGGTGACATGGTGAGAAAATTAACAATGGTTTAAACCCAGATCTGTAACTGATGGTGAGTGTTTCAAATGTTTCAACACTACTTCCATCATTTAAAGATGACGCAACATTGTCTTACCGGTAAAGTACAGTACCTTATATGTACAGTGAGAAGTTAAACCATTCAAGAAGTAAAAAGTACTGACGTTTCTTACAAAGGAAACAGTCTGAAACCAGGTCCAATCATCACCAATGTGAAGTTGCATTCAATAAAGAGATGCAGATTTAGTGAGTATACCTTCTTTCTTAAGAAACTCTAACCACAGCACAATACAGCTCCTTCAGAGACTCCAAACAGTGTTCCTCACTTGAAAGTTAACATTCTACAGCATCATTCTAATATAACAATGGGAAAGAAGGGAATAAACCAACTATAATATCAAAGCAATACAACACATCCCCATCCCCCCAATCCAACAAAGCAATAATAAGCAAAAGAAAACTGAACAAAAGAACAAGAGACACAGTAACTAAGGAACTTAATTCTTAGGCAATACCACTAATCTATTCAAATTCCAAATCATCCTTTCATTCACCTTGGCAGCCTCTCTAAGCACCCTTATGACCTTACGAGAACTGCCAAAATGAGATAGAGTAGTGGTACTATTTGGCAGTTTAACTTTCATCAGCTCTCCCACCTAAATTCTTTGTGTACATTGCACCTCTCTTTCCTTTTCTCCTGAACTTGGATCTCTCTCTACTAAACTTTCTTCCTCTGATCCCCATTTTGGGAAAGTTACTTGCAATAAACATTCACTCATGGAGTACTCACCTTGGTATAGGGCCTGTACTTCTTAAAGTGTATGAAGGGTCTAGTCCCTGTTGATAAAGAGTCTGCCTATATTATTCAACCTTACATTTCACCATATCAATCTTGTTCACCTCTTTGTGTTTTGCAATGTGCACAATCTCTTCCAATGTTTGATTGAACCTTTCAATTATTCCGTTGGTTTTTGAGTGGTATATAGCAAATTCTTTATGAACAATGCCCATGCCTTCTAAATATTCCTATATGGCTTTGGAAGTCAACTGAACATCGCTGTCCATCAGCAAGCTTCTAGGATTTCCTTCTCTAATCAACACCTCTGTTAAAAAAATTAGTAATTGATAACCACTGTTGTGGTAATTGCGATAGTGACCAACACCTCCTGTCACCTAGAAAGAATTTCCATCACCACCAATATATGGTTTGAGGAGGAGCCCCACTTGTAGGTCCCACAATGTGAAACGCAATCTCGCCTCAGACTTCCTTAGGAATCTCTCAGTACACCGAGGGTGATGTTCTTACTTTCAAAGTTTTATTAATTAACTTGCACTCACATCAGTCCCAAACCGCCCTCTCAATCACCAAATCCATACTAGGCCACCAGTAATCAGCCCTCATCCTTTTCTTCATTTTGGAAATACCCTGGTGTACCTCCTAAGTCAACATCTGTAGTCTCTCTCTCACACACCACTGCGGGTCTAACCTGCACACCCTCAACAAGAGACAGTTATTGATGACAAGCTCGAAAGAAACCTTGGCATATTGTGCTAAATCCACATCCCAAATGCTGGTATTGCTTCCTTTTAAAACAACATCTTGTACGTTTCTCCATTTCATCCTTCTCCAACTTTGTGCTCCATTCACTCTCAGAAACACTCTCCAATGTGACGGCACAAACTTTGACCTCTTTCTCCTTCCACCACGCCTCTTCATCACAACACAACATATGATTCCTCAATCTTGACAAGCAATCCACTAACTTATTATCCACTTCAGGGACATATTTTAGCTCAAACTGAAAGTCTTGTAACGCAACAATCCTTTCGCAAATACGTGAAGAAACACAATCTAAACCTTTCTACCAAACACTTCTTCAAGTGGCTTATGATCTGATTGAACAACAAATTGGACACCCCAAAAAAATTGTTTGGAGTTTTTCAGCACCAACAACACAGCCAAGGCCACTTTTTCAAATGTGGAGTACAGTGTTTCTGCAATTTTTATTGACCTTGACGCAAACGCAATTCTTACTTCACTGCTCTTCTGAACCTGTTTCAAAACTGCACCAAAACCTTTGTCACTGGCGTCTGTGACTACATACCATGACAAATCCAGTATAAAACATTTTAAACACTGAGCTAATGTTAGATTTTTTTTATGTCCTCAAATGCCCTCTGACATTCTTCAGAGTCAAAAAATTGAGCTCCTTTTTAGCATAAACTCCTAATGCTACAGGAGTGTTTGACACAATTAGGAATGTACCTTGTAAAGAACTCAGCCATCCCTTAAAAGGCTTTAAAATCTTCTTTCTTAGGAGGTTGCATTAATTTATGGATAGTATTGATAAGCTCATTCTTTGGTTTGACCCCTTCACCTTTGATAACACGTCGAAAACACAATATCTTAAGACAACAAAGCTTGGACGTTTCAATTTTTGAGGGTAATGCCATGTGGTACTGAAAATGCCCAACACTTCCCTAAATTTGCACATATGTTCTTCCAAAGGGTCAGAGAATATTCAAACTTTTCTTGAAAAAACTTAACACTGTTACTTTCCACAACAAGCCAGTCATGAGCCTTTGACAAAGAGGCAGCAGAACAAAGCCCCAGTGGAATCATTTTAAAACCAAACACCCCAAATGGGGTTATAACAGCAGTAAAATCTTTGGATTCTTCACTCAGTTTAACTTGGTACTATGCAGACTTCAAATCAGATGTGGTAAAAATGTGGCATCACCCAACAAACCTATCATTTCTATAATGTTGGGCAAAGGGACTTTGTTTCATACCACTTCTATATTCAGATGCCACAGATCCCCAGTCAAATGTCACCTGAAGTTTTGGTGGCCACCACAACTTGTGCTAGCCATTGAGAAGCCTCCACCACTTCAATTATTCCTTCGTATTTGAGACGGTTCAGCTCCGTTTCTATGGCTACCCCTAAACTGAAAGGTGTACTCCTGTCTTTGCATGTTATGGTTTCGCTCAAACAAATGTGATGCTTGTACCCTATAATCGATCAATCAATCATGCAGGATTTCTATTGCACAGCTTGTCACCCTAGGGCTATCTAGGTGCTTAGGTCCTGGATACCCCCTGAGGTACACACCCAATTTTCCCAGAAACAACATCAGAAAACTCATGCATGAACATGTCACTCTGCATTAGGGTCAAGAAAAAACCCTAGCTTTTTTGATAGAGCCAGTTTAACATAGTGTCACCTTTTACAGGAACATATATTTTACCCACAGCATGATTGCCTCAAAAATGTGTATTTGCCTTAAAGAATCTAATGACCTAAATGGGTTTTCCCGTATCGCTATAGGGCATGACATCAGGGTCACACAAAATGACTTTGTCTTTGAAATGTTTAGTGAATTCAACATCAGAAACTAAAGACAATATGGCCATAAGTCGGTCACCATGGACATTTCGATGCCATTAAGCTGCACAAAATCTGAAGTGTGTTCACAGTTTACCTTAGACACACAGTTCACATCAAAAATTATTTGAAGTATGACCTCAGTATTTTAAGTAGAAACCTCACTGATTATTTTCACATGCTTGTCTGTAGATTAGCAACACTTGACATAAAGTCTCATCTTCCCCCACCGATAGCAAACACTGCGTAGTGTCGGACATTCCTTAGAACAAGCTAAGGGGTCGATTATGATTGCGGTAAATCCGCATCCTCCGGGCCGGTGGAAGCCACCGCCGGCCCGGAGGATGCGGATTCACCGCCGCGTTCCAAGAAAACACCCACCGCCAGATTAGGATGGCGGTGGGAACAGTGGCGGACGGCAGGTCCGTCCGCCGCTGATCCGCGGGGTGTTGAACGCAATTTGGTGGCGGTGTCTGCAAGACACCGTCAGCCAAATTAGGCTGTGTGTGTAAACATGCTTTTCGGCGGCGGCTTTTCCGCCGTGAAAAAGCATGTGGACCTTTGCTTCTGGGGGCCTCTTGCAGGCCCTCAGGGTGAAGGGGGGGTGGGGGTGCACATGGGGGGTCCTATGGTACCCCACTGCATTTGCATGCACAAAGCGGCAGGCACCGCGCGGTGCATGCACTTTTTAACCATGTTAAAGATGCAGGATGTGGCCGCCAGGGTGGTGGTCAAATCCTAATTGGTATGGAGGGAAAGCCGCTGCCCCTGCGGACGGTCCCTCCACCTCGGGGGTGGCGGACAGACGCAGGTCCGTCCGCCATCATTATCGACGTCTAAGTGATTTGGAGAACCACTTCTATAATACAAAAAGTTGCCTCTTTTATAGGAAGTAAATAGTTTTTTCTGCCTTAGCGAAACTGAATTTATAACAAGGAGAACAATGGTTCCTGTGGAATGGTATACAAATAAGTGTGTCTGTATTTGTGCGCAATCGCGATGTGAAGGATTATATTGATGTTATAGAAAGAGGAGCCAGACACACTATTAGTTTTGTTTGTACACAAAGATTTGTATTATTCAGACAGTATATGTAAGACCGAAACGCCGTTGACACTGTTTTAAAAGCGAACCACTGTTACAGCACTTATTATTGTCTAAAGTTGCTGTTGAAATCCTGAGAAATATAAATGGGTTGCTTTTTCAGTGTTGGACTTGGCCCGTAGGGCAGGTTCACCCCTAAACTTTTTGCTTTATGTGTGACCCTGTGTCAGTGATTTTTTGGGTCTCTGCGCACTTTTACCCTGGGTCCCAGAGTAAAGTGCGTGCGTGTAGCATGGCTGGCCTGCCCTCCCGAAGGAATGCATGGGGAATGTGTGTGTGTCCCTAGTAGTTCCTGATGCGTGGGGAGTGCAGGCTCGAGTTTGGTATGTGTGAACTCGTGAGAGTGAATGCTGCACGATGGTATATGTGGCTTGTATGTGTCTAGAAGGGAAGTGCTACTTCTGGACATTGATGTGTGTGTGCAGTGAGGGTGCTGGAGCGTGATTGGCTGGAGCTGGCTGGCATGCCAGGCTCCAGGAAGTCTGGATGGGTCTGCCCGGTGGTGAGTGTGAGATTAGCATGAGTGATGTGTGGGAGGAGTGTACCTGTGTCCTGGATGGGCTGGGTTTTCCCCCCACAATGCTGGCTCCGCCCCCCTGTGGTGTGTCTAACGACCCTAGCCTCCCCAGTGAATGAAAGGGGTGGTTGGGCCATCAAGAGTGCTCCAAAGCCAGCTGCAACTGGTTTTCCCCCACCCTGCACCCTTAGACAAAGGAATGTACTGTATAAAAATGGGGCTGTGTCCCCACAGAAGTTGTACTGCTTTTGGATCCTGCCAGAGGGGGCTGTTGCTGCTGCTGGGGCCAGGAGGACCGCCACTTGGGGTGTCTCCCTGCCTGGAGACCCAGTGTGCTGGCTCTGGCCCAGCCTTGCCCCCCTGCCTGCCTCCAGCCCCTGCTGGAGCTTGTGCTGTGCCTACAGCACTGAGAGCGCTGCTCTCTGCCCTTCAGCGCTGGGGAGCGCTGAAACCCCTTTCCTAGCGCTTGAGAGCGCTTCAGTGGGCTCCTAGCGCTGTGAGCGCTGTAATTTATCCTGTGGCGCATGGGAGCGCCCTTTTCTGCCTGCTAGCGCTGCTAGCGCTGCTAGCGCTTTGAGAGCCCAGCCGGTGCCCACCCGGCATCTGTCCGAAATTGCGGCGCATAGCGAGTGCCTACCTCGCTTCATATTTTGAATTTATCACGAGGGAGCCCACTCCTCGGATAATGGGACCCCGCCTGCCTGCCTGAAGCGAGCCGCCGCGCTGCCCGCGGTGACCCGGAAGTGATTGGAAGCCTGTCCAATCGATGCGCGGCCTCTGAGACGAGGACCGGAAGTCCCGCCCCGCAGCCGAGCAGCGAGGAGAGGAGCCGGGAAGCTGAAGCGAAGTCCCCGGCAAGACGCCCCGAGTGAAGGGAGAGCCCCGCATCCCGTGAGGAGAGCCGCCTGCCAGAGAAAAGCCGGTGAGTGACGAGAAGGGAAGGGAGGGGCGCCGGGACACATTGTCGGTGTCCGCGCCCCCCCCCCCCACGCCCCTGGTAGCGCGAGCTCGCGCTAGAGTTCAGAGTGAAGCCACGAGGGCTTCACGGGGGCATTGCAGGCATCTCGAGTCCCCCAGAGGAGGGGACTCCAAACCGAAGCGCCCCACGTGTTCGAGGGTCCCCCGTGAGGGGCCCCGCCGCCCACATCAGTGTTGAGGAGCCCAGAGAGGCTCCTAGGGGCAATTCGTTCTGTGAGCCCGAGAGGCTCGAGGCCAGTTCTTTGTTCGTGAGCCTGAGAGGCTCTTGGGGGCATTTGTCCTTGCTCTGAGTCCCCCGTGAGGGACTCCAACGCAGCCGCCTTGAGATTAGGAGCCCCGAGGCTCCTGGGGGGCAATTTGGATGTTTTGAGCCCAGAGAGGCTCTTGTGCCCACAGTCGTTTTGAGAGCCCTGAGAGGCTCTGGGGCATTTTCATTGTTTAAACTCTATAATGCCAGCATAATTGTTTTAAGAGCCTAGAGAGGCTCAGGGGCACAGTTGTTCTGGAGAGCAGAGCCTGCGAGGCTCTGAGGGTGCCATTTCCTCGTTCTTGAGCCCAGAGAGGTTCCAGCCCGCCTTTTGCTTTGCGAGCCCTGAGAGGCTTGAGTGCCCAGTCCTGTTGAAGAGCCTGAGAGAGGCTCAGGAGGGCCAGTTCTTGTTCTAGAGCCCAGAGAGGCTCAGCAGGGCCACAGTGGTGGTTCTTGAGCCCACGAGGCTCCAACGTTGCCCTAACTTTCCCTGCACCAGTTGCCCAGCACTTTGTTGGCAACTGCCACGTTTAGGTCCCCTGACTTTGGGACACAGGGCGTCCTAGCCCTAGAGAGGCCAGTTGGCCTAGGGACAGTCACAGGTGGTGACTTCTGTGAGTTTGGCGCAATTGTACTTTTCCTGCACCTCTGAATGTGTTTTTATGCGTCATGTGCCTTGTTCTACACCTCTGAATGAATGTTATGCATTGCATCATGTGTTATGTTCTTACACCCCTACAGGTATGGTGATACTTAGGTGGTTGTTTTCTTCCTAGTACAGGTGGTGCTAGTGAGGTCCTGGTTACCAGTGATTACTGGTTGTATGCTCTATTTTTATATTGTGTGCTACAGTGATTTTACTTTATACAAGTGCTAAGTTCTAAAAGTGCATACCCTTGACAGTGGTCCAGGTGGCCCTGTCCTGTACATTATCCCTTGTAAATTCTGCCCGTGCCTCTGGCACAGTGTAACAAGATGTGTGTCTTATCTAATGTATGTTTATTATAATACAAAGGCTATTTTTTTATATAACCTTGTGTGGAGTTTCCTTTGTGGTGGGCCCTGGGTGCTGTTGCTGGGGTGCGTGCGCAAATACTTAACTTACATCGCCTCCGAGTTTGGCCTTGCTGCTCGCGCCACGTTACCTAAGGGTGAGCAGGGGTTCTCTTGGTGTGTAACTCCCTTGCCCTGACCTTGGGAATGGTGGTCTCTGACTGACTTTGGCGAAAGCCCTGGCCAGCCAGGGATCCCGTTTCCAACATTCAGTTAAAAACTATGTGAAACCTTGTAAATACTGTCACTTCTTGTCACTAAACTGTTAGGTTCATCCCTCACTTGGGACACTTTTTCACAACCCTGTTTTACTTCTTTTTGCTTTAAAAAATGTTACATATATTGTCTAAATAGTATAAACCTTCGTGTACAAACAAAACTAACAGTGTGTCTAGCTCCTCTTTCTATGACATCAATATCATCCTTTACATCGCGATCGCGCACAAATACAGATACACTTATTTGTATAACATTCCACAGGAACCATTGTTCTCCTTGTTATAAATTAACTACCATTGTTCCGTTGTGAGTGGGGTTCCCTTGTCCTTTCCTTTTCGACTTTTAGCGAAACGGAATACACAACTGACACAACTTCTTTGGTTATTTGCAATTATTGTATACAAGACATTGAGAGCTCCACTTGCTTTGCTACAGTTAATACTTCACTGAGCTTAGGATAATGTTTGAACCATAGTTCCTAACTAATCTTGTCACATGTGCACCCAAGCATAAATTCAGCACATATTCTCTCTTCAATATTGTCCCCAACGGTTCATGTGAATGCTAGTTTGCCGAGAACTGTGACAAAATTAATGCTCCACAGATTCATCATCACCCTGCTTACTCTTACCAAAATAATATCTTTGCTGATTGATAGAAACCATGGGCAGGAAGTGGTTAGTCAGTCTCCTAATTACAAACTCAAAATCATTAGGCAAAGCATCAGAATCAATGTCAGGTAATGTTTCTAAATTTTCTTGCCCTTCAGCACTAAGACAATGCAGCAATAACGATGTTTTTTCTCTGGAGACAGATTTGTCCCACAAACTCTTAAATAGTTCAAAAATACTTTTTTATATTTCACCCATGGAAGAAGTGGGATACAGGGGGCCATTAAATAAAATGGGGAAAGAGGTATGTTTTGCATGGTTTCACTGACAACTGTAAATATACAAGAATATCAAATATGAGAAGAAATGTGAAAAATCTACATAGCAAAACAATAAGAAAGACACTCTGGTACACGATATTGTACCAAAAAACTACCTAAAAGTAAAACAATTAGAAGAAAAGCTATAATTGTATGTAAATAACAATAGACTGATGTAGCAATCGTCCTACTTCTATCACTATAGAAAGAGTGTCCAATATCAAGTAGTCCTTCTTCTGTTTTTATGATGGTCCGTCCTCTAATGCCAGGAAATAAATATTCCAAGGAACGTCCAGTGAAGACAAGAAATCAAAGCTGTCCTCAGAAAGCTGCAACTGAAATTGCATTGTGAATGCGTCAATGAGAGAGCAGCAGGCCAGAGGCTGAAAATCAAGGAGCAGACATGCTTGAACTTCACTGGACCAGCAGAACGAGAAATATGTGAACTGGAGCACTTCACCGAGAGCCAGGCATCGTCTAGACAACCAGGGTAGCAGCGGGTGCAAAGATTAAGTAGTGGTAGTCCTGGAAATGCAGGCCAGACAGTTAAGGCCGGGCTGCTAGAATGGCGCCTCACAGGAGCTTGAGGAAGCGGAGTAAACTCAAGCAAAAGTAAGGGTCCACACAGGAAAAGTCGGAAAATATAACTAAGAAAAAACTAAAATAAGCTGCTACACAAAAAGCAACAAGGTCTTGTCAGTGTGGTGTAGTTAGTAGTCCCAACATTCAAGTAGTAGAGAGTGTTGATGTTTCTTCCAAAGTAGAGGGTCAGATATCAGGTCCAATCAACTCCAAAGTGAAGTTTCATTCAATAAAGACATTGAGATGCTGATTTAGTGAGAATACCTTCTTTCTTTAATACAAGGAAGAAACTCCAGACACAGCACAATACAGCTCCTTTATAGACTCCAACCATAGTTCCCACTTTCACAGTTCCTCACTTGAATGGCATCATTCTATAGATCATACTAATCGAAAAATTGGGAAGAAGGGAACAACCCAACTGCACCCAATATGCCAAGGAGCATGGCTCTCCCCATCTGGCTTCTGCTCATTACAAGGTGCTGTTCTGCAATTAATGACAGCATACCTAGCTGAGTTTATTAGTTCTGCACAGTTCCAGTGCATGCGGAAAAACTTCTGCACAGACAAATATGAAGTCGCCTCTGCAACTCTCACACATGCTTTCAAGGGGCACATCGACTTGCACTCTGAGATGCTTTAATTCTGTCCACCTGCCCTTTCAGCCTTGCACAGGATGCCAGTGGATGAAGGATTTTTTTTTAAAACTCTCTGCATAGTACATAAGGCATTCTATGGCCTTCATGTAAACCCTCTATCTCAGAATGTCTCTAAATATGGCCAAAACCATGATCTGGTATCATTAACTGCCCAGTTATTGGTCACCCCCATGATTTGCTGTTTCACTCTAGAAGGCACTCTACTTGGTAGCTACTGTCAAACACTGGAATGCTATGCTCTTTATCTTTCATCTCAGACATGTTTGGTGGCTATTAAGAAGTCATCGAAACCATGGCTATTTTCTTAGTAAGAAATGTGCCAGCTTTGACCATTGGTTTGACCAAGCCTTGCTTGAAGAATTAGCGTGAAGGTACTTATGGTTGTAAGTGTGTTTTATAATGCATCAAAAACCTTTTTTTAAAATATGCTTCGCAGAAATCATTGCTTTGCAGCCGTCACATCGACTTCCATCGAAACCTAGGGGCACATTAGGATGGGGGGAAAGCCCACCCGCCACCCTATCGGAAAACGGGACCACCCGCCTTAAGGGCGGGGGTCCCGGGAGTGCCATTAGGATGTGCCCGCCACAGTGGCAGGCACATCCTGTATTTTCAGCATTGTGGCGGGCGGTGCTCTCTGCACCGCCCGCCACAATGCTGAAAATGCATTGCAGCATTTGCATGATGAAAGCGGCAGGCACCGCGCGGTGCCTGCCGCTTTCATTATGCAAATGCAGGGGGGTACCATAGGTACCCCCCGTGTGCACCCCCCTACTGTGCTTCACCTTGGGGGCCCGCAGGGGGCCCCCAGAGTGAAGTCCGCCTGCCTTTCAATGCCGCCACGGAAAGGCATTGAAAAATGCCCATGCTAATATGGCTGGCGGTGTCTGATAGACACCGCCACCATGTTATCCCTTTTCCGCCCTGGCCGCAAGGCGACCGGGGCGGAAAACAGGCGGGCGGTGTTTCCCACCGCTGCGGTCCCCTCCGCCATCGTAATATGGCGGGGGGGATGCAGGGAAGGATGTCGGGCGGATTGCCTCCACCAGGGTGGCGGTGGCCACTGCTACCCTGGCGGAGGCAATCCGCCCGACATCCTAATGGGCCCCTTGATATCTAGTAGGCATGGTCAAAAAATATAAAAAGCCAAGTAAGTTAATGACTGCTCTCCTTCCATGTGTACTACTGCTTGAGAAAATGCCATAAATTATCTAGCTATCTCAGACACTTTAATGCCATCACATAAGCATGTGTGTGCCTGTGAAAGTTCAAGCACAGCAGCTCAATAAATAAACAAAAGGATCCCAGTTATGTGGTGGGTAAGCAATTTTCTTTCATTTTTGTGGAAGCTCACAACTTCTACAAAATAAAAACATGTACTCCTGGCTTCCAATATGTGGGCAGAGCAAACGCTCCTCTCCTTGTGATTCTCATATAATTGCCTGGCAAAAAGCCAGACCATAAAAAGACATAGTAAGAAGACTGATCTTGCTATATGGTCTCCTAAATTTAACAGATTCCCCGTTTTTAAAATTTAAAATGCTAAATTGGGAATACAAGTGGACATACAATAACAATTATGCCAATCCACAAAAAGATATAATTGAATGGAGATATCAAAGAAAGATAATAGGAATGCATACACATATTAATCTGTAAAAAAAATCCAATATTGAAAAGTTATCTGAAGAACATATGCAGAAGAAAAAGGACAGAAAGAAGAAAAGGAAAGAGCATCCAAAGCATAACCTTAACATAACAATATCTATAAAGTTCCAATAGATTATTACAACAAACCAGAAAAGAGCAAAAACGGCAGTATTACTATGATAAATAAGACTGAAGAATCAATAAGTGAAGGTCAAGGAGCATAACTAATTGCAACTTCTGAAAAATAATTAGTGTGAGGTGACAACAGAATATCTAATTTAACAGACCATGACAATGGAAAACTATGTAGTTTATAACTATCTAGTCTATGATAATGGCATACTAAATTCTATTACTGTTGAATGGTGAGATTGTCTGTAGATTTCCATTTGGACCTAATCACATGTAAACTAATTGCTAAGAAAAGATTTACTAATTTATCAGGCAAACTGTTGTTTGACCATATGAAATGTAATACACCCAAAGAAAATGGTGCAGAGACTCCAGTAATAGCCACAATTCTAGTTTACCACTGAACCCAGAAAATAGAAACAGTTGGGCATACAGAAATAGATATGAACATAGGAGCCAAAAGGGTGATGTGGCTGTGACGAGGGATGTTGAGGATCAGGCGGGCGGAGGCGTTTTGGATGCGTTTTAGCCGTTGTAAGTGTTCGGCCGGGATTCCTGCTTAGAGTGTGTTGCCGTAGTCCAGTCTGCTGCTGATGAGGGCCTGGGTCACCTTCCTTCTGGTTTCGGTCGGGATCCACTTGCAGATCCTGCGGAGTATGTGGAGGGTGTTGTAGCAGGAGGAGGAGATGGAATTGACCTGCTTCGACATGGAGAGGGAGGAGTCGAGGATGCATCCTAGGTTGCGTGCGTGGTCCGTAGATGTTGGTGCTGTTCCCAGTGAGATCGTCCACCAGTAGTCGTCCCAGGCAGAGGGGGTGGGGCCGAGGATGAGGACCTCCGTTTTGTCCGAGTTCAGTTTCAGACGGCTTCTCCTCATCCACTCGGCGACGGCCTTCATTCGCTCATGGAGGTTGGTTTTGGTGGTGTGCGGGTCCTTGGTGAGGTAGAGGATGAGCTGGGTGCCGTCTGCATGGGAGATGATGTTCAAGTTGTGCTGTTGGGCCACTTGTTTGAGGGGGGCCATGTAGACATTGAACAGGGTCGGGCTGAGGGACGAGCCCTGGGGTGCGCGGCAGATGATGTCTGTGGCTTCGGATCGGAAGGGTGGGAATCGGACTCTCTGGGTTCTGTCAGCGAGGAAGGACGTGGTCTAGTCCAGAGCTTTCTTTTGGATTCTGGCTTCTTGGAGGCGTGTTCTTAGTGTGCGCCGGCAGACCATGTCAAAGGCGGCTGACAGGTTCAGGAGGATGAGGGCTGATGTTTTGCCGTTGTCTAGTTTACGTCTGATGTTGTCTGTGGCGGCGATGAGGGCTGTCTCGGTGCTGTGGTTCCGTCTGAAACCGGATTGGGATGGGTCTAAGATGTTGTTGTCCTCGAGGTGGCAGGTCAGTTGTATGTTGCTGATTTTCTCGATGACCTTTGCCGGGAAAGGGAGCAGGGAGATGGGCCAGAAGTTTTTGAGGTCCTTGGGGTCCGCCTTGGGTTTCTTGAGGAGTGCGTTGATTTTGGCATGCTTCCATCTATCTGGGAATGCCGCTGTCTCGAAGGAGATGTTGATGACCTTCCGTAGTTGGGGTGCAATGTTTGTGTCTGCTTTGTTGAATACGTGGTGTGGGCAGGGGTCTGTCGGTGAGGCTGAGTGGATGGAGTTCATTACCTTGTGGGTCTCGTCGTCGTTGACGTGAGACCAGGAGGTCAGCTGGTTGGTGCAGGTGGCGTTCGGGGTGGGGGATGTCGAAGTCGGGGCGGTCGAGGTGTTGAAGCTGTTGTGGATGTCAGCGATCTTGCGATGGAAGAAGGTGGCCAGTGAGTCACACAGATCTTGCGAGGGTGGGATGTCATTGATGCTGGCGCTGGGGTTGGAGAGTTCCTTCAATAGCTCTTTGCTGTTGCGTGCGTTGTTGTCCAGGCAGGTTTTGAAGGAAGATCTCTTGGCTGTTCTGATGAGTTGGTGATGTCTGTGGGTGGTGTCCTTGTGTGCTGCGTGGTTGTTCGGTGTGTGGTTGTAGAGCCATCTCTTCTCCAGTTTCCTGCATGTGCGTTTGGAGGTCTGGAGGTCTGGAGGTGTGGAGGTCTTCGGTGAACCAGGTGGCTTTCTTGCTTGAGTGGCTGCTGGAGGGTTTCTTGAGCGGGGTGAGAGTGTTAGCGGAGTCTTCGATCCACTGTCTGAGGTTACTGGCGGCGGTGTCTGGGTTGGTGGGGTCGGTGGGTGGGTTCTGGGCGAGGGTGTGGGTCAGCTTGTCTTCGGTGATTTTGCTCCAGCAGCGGCAAGGTAGCTGTTTGGTGCGGTGGTGCATGGTTTGTTTCTTGAAGGTGAAGTGGATGCAGCGGTCGTCGGTTCAGTGGTGTGGTTGAAGGCGACGTGGGTGCTTGTGGTGAAGATGGGGTCAAGCGTGTGGCTGGCGGCGTGGGTGGGTTCGGTGACGAGTTGTCTAAGGCCGAGGTTGGCGAGGTTGTCGATTAGGGTGGTGGTGTTGGTGTCGTTGTTCTCGAGGTGGAAGATCAGGTCCCCGAGGAGGATGTAGTCCGTGGAGGCAAGTGCGTGGGTGCTGGCGAGGTTGGTGATGGTGTCGCTGCACAGAGCCCAGGGCCCGAAGTGGTCTGTAGACGAGTGTTCCTCTGAGGGTGGTGTTGGGGTCGGTGTGGATCCAGAAGTGCAGGTGTTGGTGTCGTATCGGAGTCTGGGGTCGTGGTGTACGCGGGGTTCAGGGGTTCTGGCGCTGGGCGCGGTCCAGGCGTGGACGGGCGCAGACGGGCTTGCCTCTGGCGCACCTCCTGCGCGCGTCTGCCATTTAAGGCGGAGAGGGAGGGAGGAGCAGCTGGAAGGCGGGAGCGGGGTGGCGAGGGGGCGGGCCGCAGGGGAACTTCAGCGGGAAGCAGGAGCCGGGATACAGAAGGAAAAAGATGGGGGAGAGGAGGGCGAGACGGGCAGGTCGCAAGGGCAGTGGCAAAGCAACACAAAAGTCAACAGTGGGCACAATCCGAGGGGCAGAAATGAAAATACACAATAACGCAGGTAGAGAAAACAGTGGAGCACAAACCAATGGGGCACAGCGGTCGGCAGCAGGATCGAACTCGCAGCTCAGCGGCAGCGTAAGGGGAAGTCACAGGCACACCGGTGGAGCTGTGTTGCATGAGGAGCGACCTGGCCTGCAAGCAGGGTCAGGGGTCGCCTTATCAATCCAATTCCTCCACATCAGAGGTTTCCCATTTAGTATGATCTGTTTGTTATACCAGATAAGGCTTTGGAGAAATTGGTCATATGAGGATTTGTTGGAGGTTACAAAAGATTTGAGCAGAGAAAAAGAATGAGATATTGCCAATGGCAAACAAAACCTGGAGAGTTGGGGCATGACAATGATATGTTTATAGGAGAGAGGAGATATCATGGAAGATTCTAGTAGGAGCCACAATTTGGAATTAGTATCACTAGAAAAGAAATGCTGAACTTGCTTAGTTCCAAACAATTTTTGGTAGAGAAAGAAATCAAGGACATCAACACCACCTGCAGACTTGGGAAGTTTTAATCTATCTAATTAATTCCAAGACACTTTCCCATTTGATAGGAAATGAGATACAATTTCGTACACAGTGGTGAAATACTTCCTGGGGAAACATCATCTTGATGGTATCCTAACGACCCCATCAAGACAGAAAATGGGGGTACCAACCTTGTGTGAAGTGAGTAACCCTGGAAATCATACTTTCCATATTGATCTTTAACACACATTTTTGGTATAAACAAATGTCCAAACACTTAATCTTAATCGCATTCCAAGATAGACTTGCTTCAACAAAAGTATCTTTTATGCAATATTTATTGAGAGGCAAAACGTCTGATTCGTTTATATTAAGCTTAGAACCTGGCACTTCTATATAAAGTCGCAACTCATTAAAAAAGTGGGGAGCAAGGATTCAGATTTTGCACGAAGAGAAGAATGTTATCAGCATATGCATTATATTTAATATGTGTATCTTTAATTTTAAAGCCAGAATACATTTTTTTAATTGTAAAAAGGGTTCTAACGGGAGAATAAATAATAACAGACATAAGGGATATCCTTGCCTAGTACCCCTGGCTTGTTTCCAGTCCAGAAAGGACCTGGCTTGGCAGTTCGGGCAGGACTGTTCCCATGAGGAGCAGGATCATGACTAATTTGCTTATGGCTGGGTCCAAACTGGGGTGACATGGTGAGAAAATTAACAATGGTTTAAACCCAGATCTGTAACGGATGGTGAGTGTTTCAAATGTTTCAACACTACTTCCATCATTTAAAGATGACGCAACATTGTCTTACCGGTAAAGTACAGTACCTTATATGTACAGTGAGAAGTTAAACCATTCAAGAAGTAAAAAGTACTGACGTTTCTTACAAAGGAAACAGTCTGAAACCAGGTCCAATCATCACCAATGTGAAGTTGCATTCAATAAAGAGATGCAGATTTAGTGAGTATACCTTCTTTCTTAAGAAACTCTAACCACAGCACAATACAGCTCCTTCAGAGACTCCAAACAGTGTTCCTCACTTGAAAGTTAACATTCTACAGCATCATTCTAATATAACAATGGGAAAGAAGGGAATAAACCAACTATAATATCAAAGCAATACAACACATCCCCATCCCCCCAATCCAACAAAGCAATAATAAGCAAAAGAAAACTGAACAAAAGAACAAGAGACACAGTAACTAAGGAACTTAATTCTTAGGCAATACCACTAATCTATTCAAATTCCAAATCATCCTTTCATTCACCTTGGCAGCCTCTCTAAGCACCCTTATGACCTTACGAGAACTGCCAAAATGAGATAGAGTAGTGGTACTATTTGGCAGTTTAACTTTCATCAGCTCTCCCACCTAAATTCTTTGTGTACATTGCACCTCTCTTTCCTTTTCTCCTGAACTTGGATCTCTCTCTACTAAACTTTCTTCCTCTGATCCCCATTTTGGGAAAGTTACTTGCAATAAACATTCACTCATGGAGTACTCACCTTGGTATAGGGCCTGTACTTCTTAAAGTGTATGAAGGGTCTAGTCCCTGTTGATAAAGAGTCTGCCTATATTATTCAACCTTACATTTCACCATATCAATCTTGTTCACCTCTTTGTGTTTTGCAATGTGCACAATCTCTTCCAATGTTTGATTGAACCTTTCAATTATTCCGTTGGTTTTTGAGTGGTATATAGCAAATTCTTTATGAACAATGCCCATGCCTTCTAAATATTCCTCTATGGCTTTGGAAGTCAACTGAACATCGCTGTCCATCAGCAAGCTTCTAGGATTTCCTTCTCTAATCAACACCTCTGTTAAAAAAATTAGTAATTGATAACCACTGTTGTGGTAATTGCGATAGTGACCAACACCTCCTGTCACCTAGAAAGAATTTCCATCACCACCAATATATGGTTTGAGGAGGAGCCCCACTTGTAGGTCCCACAATGTGAAACGCAATCTCGCCTCAGACTTCCTTAGGAATCTCTCAGTACACCGAGGGTGATGTTCTTACTTTCAAAGTTTTATTAATTAACTTGCACTCACATCAGTCCCAAACCGCCCTCTCAATCACCAAATCCATACTAGGCCACCAGTAATCAGCCCTCATCCTTTTCTTCATTTTGGAAATACCCTGGTGTACCTCCTAAGTCAACATCTGTAGTCTCTCTCTCACACACCACTGCGGGTCTAACCTGCACACCCTCAACAAGAGACAGTTATTGATGACAAGCTCGAAAGAAACCTTGGCATATTGTGCTAAATCCACATCCCAAATGCTGGTATTGCTTCCTTTTAAAACAACATCTTGTACGTTTCTCCATTTCATCCTTCTCCAACTTTGTGCTCCATTCACTCTCAGAAACACTCTCCAATGTGACGGCACAAACTTTGACCTCTTTCTCCTTCCACCACGCCTCTTCATCACAACACAACATATGATTCCTCAATCTTGACAAGCAATCCACTAACTTATTATCCACTTCAGGGACATATTTTAGCTCAAACTGAAAGTCTTGTAACGCAACAATCCTTTCGCAAATACGTGAAGAAACACAATCTAAACCTTTCTACCAAACACTTCTTCAAGTGGCTTATGATCTGATTGAACAACAAATTGGACACCCCAAAAAAATTGTTTGGAGTTTTTCAGCACCAACAACACAGCCAAGGCCACTTTTTCAAATGTGGAGTACAGTGTTTCTGCAATTTTTATTGACCTTGACGCAAACGCAATTCTTACTTCACTGCTCTTCTGAACCTGTTTCAAAACTGCACCAAAACCTTTGTCACTGGCGTCTGTGACTACATACCATGACAAATCCAGTATAAAACATTTTAAACACTGAGCTAATGTTAGATTTTTTTTATGTCCTCAAATGCCCTCTGACATTCTTCAGAGTCAAAAAATTTAGCTCCTTTTTAGCATAAACTCCTAATGCTACAGGAGTGTTTGACACAATTAGGAATGTACCTTGTAAAGAACTCAGCCATCCCTTAAAAGGCTTTAACATCTTCTTTCTTAGGAGGTTGCATTAATTTATGGATAGTATTGATAAGCTCATTCTTTGGTTTGACCCCTTCACCTTTGATAACACGTCGAAAACACAATATCTTAAGACAACAAAGCTTGGACGTTTCAATTTTTGAGGGTAATGCCATGTGGTACTGAAAATGCCCAACACTTCCCTAAATTTGCACATATGTTCTTCCAAAGGGTCAGAGAATATTCAAACTTTTATTGAAAAAACTTAACACTATTACTTTCCACAACAAGCCAGTCATGAGCCTTTGACAAAGAGGCAGCAGAACAAAGCCCCAGTGGAATCATTTTAAAACCAAACACCCCAAATGGGGTTATAACAGCAGTAAAATCTTTGGATTCTTCACTCAGTTTAACTTGGTACTATGCAGACTTCAAATCAGATGTGGTAAAAATGTGGCATCACCCAACAAACCTATCATTTCTATAATGTTGGGCAAAGGGACTTTGTTTCATACCACTTCTATATTCAGATGCCACAGATCCCCAGTCAAATGTCACCTGAAGTTTTGGTGGCCACCACAACTTGTGCTAGCCATTGAGAAGCCTCCACCACTTCAATTATTCCTTCGTATTTGAGACGGTTCAGCTCCGTTTCTATGGCTACCCCTAAACTGAAAGGTGTACTCCTGTCTTTGCATGTTATGGTTTCGTTCAAACAAATGTGATGCTTGTACCCTATGATCGATCAATCAATCATGCAGGATTTCTATTGCACAGCTTGTCACCCTAGGGCTATCTAGGTGCTTAGGTCCTGGATACCCCCTGAGGTACACACCCAATTTTCCCAGAAACAACATCAGAAAACTCATGCATGAACATGTCACTCTGCATTAGGGTCAAGAAAAAACCCTAGCTTTTTTGATAGAGCCAGTTTAACATAGTGTCACCTTTTACAGGAACATATATTTTACCCACAGCATGATTGCCTCAAAAATGTGTATTTGCCTTAAAGAATCTAATGACCTAAATGGGTTTTCCCGTATCGCTATAGGGCATGACATCAGGGTCACACAAAATGACTTTGTCTTTGAAATGTTTAGTGAATTCAACATCAGAAACTAAAGACAATATGGCCATAAGTCGGTCACCATGGACATTTCGATGCCATTAAGCTGCACAAAATCTGAAGTGTGTTCACAGTTTACCTTAGACACACAGTTCACATCAAAAATTATTTGAAGTATGACCTCAGTATTTTAAGTAGAAACCTCACTGATTATTTTCACATGCTTGTCTGTAGATTAGCAACACTTGACATAAAGTCTCATCTTCCCCCACCGATAGCAAACACTGCGTAGTGTCGGACATTCCTTAGAACAAGCTAAGGGGTCGATTATGATTGCGGTAAATCCGCATCCTCCGGGCCGGTGGAAGCCACCGCCGGCCCGGAGGATGCGGATTCACCGCCGCGTTCCAAGAAAACACCCACCGCCAGATTAGGATGGCGGTGGGAACAGTGGCGGACGGCAGGTCCGTCCGCCGCTGATCCGCGGGGTGTTGAACGCAATTTGGTGGCGGTGTCTGCAAGACACCGTCAGCCAAATTAGGCTGTGTGTGTAAACATGCTTTTCGGCGGCGGCTTTTCCGCCGTGAAAAAGCATGTGGACCTTTGCTTCTGGGGGCCTCTTGCAGGCCCTCAGGGTGAAGGGGGGGTGGGGGTGCACATGGGGGGTCCTATGGTACCCCCCTGCATTTGCATGCACAAAGCGGCAGGCACCGCGCGGTGCATGCACTTTTTAACCATGTTAAAGATACAGGATGTGGCCGCCAGGGTGGTGGTCAAATCCTAATTGGTATGGAGGGAAAGCCGCTGCCCCTGCGGACGGTCCCTCCACCTCGGGGGTGGCGGACAGACGCAGGTCTGTCCGCCATCATTATCGACGTCTAAGTGATTTGGAGAACCACTTCTATAATACAAAAAGTTGCCTCTTTTATAGGAAGTAAATAGTTTTTTCTGCCTTAGCGAAACTGAATTTATAACAAGGAGAACAATGGTTCCTGTGGAATGGTATACAAATAAGTGTGTCTGTATTTGTGCGCAATCGCGATGTGAAGGATTATATTGATGTTATAGAAAGAGGAGCCAGACACACTATTAGTTTTGTTTGTACACAAAGATTTGTATTATTCAGACAGTATATGTAAGACCGAAACGCCGTTGACACTGTTTTAAAAGCGAACCACTGTTACAGCACTTATTATTGTCTAAAGTTGCTGTTGAAATCCTGAGAAATATAAATGGGTTGCTTTTTCAGTGTTGGACTTGGCCCGTAGGGCAGGTTCACCCCTAAACTTTTTGCTTTATGTGTGACCCTGTGTCAGTGATTTTTTGGGTCTCTGCGCACTTTTACCCTGGGTCCCAGAGTAAAGTGCGTGCGTGTAGCATGGCTGGCCTGCCCTCCCGAAGGAATGCATGGGGAATGTGTGTGTGTCCCTAGTAGTTCCTGATGCGTGGGGAGTGCAGGCTCGAGTTTGGTATGTGTGAACTCGTGAGAGTGAATGCTGCACGATGGTATATGTGGCTTGTATGTGTCTAGAAGGGAAGTGCTACTTCTGGACATTGATGTGTGTGTGCAGTGAGGGTGCTGGAGCGTGATTGGCTGGAGCTGGCTGGCATGCCAGGCTCCAGGAAGTCTGGATGGGTCTGCCCGGTGGTGAGTGTGAGATTAGCATGAGTGATGTGTGGGAGGAGTGTACCTGTGTCCTGGATGGGCTGGGTTTTCCCCCCACAATGCTGGCTCCGCCCCCCTGTGGTGTGTCTAACGACCCTAGCCTCCCCAGTGAATGAAAGGGGTGGTTGGGCCATCAAGAGTGCTCCAAAGCCAGCTGCAACTGGTTTTCCCCCACCCTGCACCCTTAGACAAAGGAATGTACTGTATAAAAATGGGGCTGTGTCCCCACAGAAGTTGTACTGCTTTTGGATCCTGCCAGAGGGGGCTGTTGCTGCTGCTGGGGCCAGGAGGACCGCCACTTGGGGTGTCTCCCTGCCTGGAGACCCAGTGTGCTGGCTCTGGCCCAGCCTTGCCCCCCTGCCTGCCTCCAGCCCCTGCTGGAGCTTGTGCTGTGCCTACAGCACTGAGAGCGCTGCTCTCTGCCCTTCAGCGCTGGGGAGCGCTGAAACCCCTTTCCTAGCGCTTGAGAGCGCTTCAGTGGGCTCCTAGCGCTGTGAGCGCTGTAATTTATCCTGTGGCGCATGGGAGCGCCCTTTTCTGCCTGCTAGCGCTGCTAGCGCTTTGAGAGCCCAGCCGGTGCCCACCCGGCATCTGTCCGAAATTGCGGCGCATAGCGAGTGCCTACCTCGCTTCATATTTTGAATTTATCACGAGGGAGCCCACTCCTCGGATAATGGGACCCCGCCTGCCTGCCTGAAGCGAGCCGCCGCGCTGCCCGCGGTGACCCGGAAGTGATTGGAAGCCTGTCCAATCGATGCGCGGCCTCTGAGACGAGGACCGGAAGTCCCGCCCCGCAGCCGAGCAGCGAGGAGAGGAGCCGGGAAGCTGAAGCGAAGTCCCCGGCAAGGCGCCCCGAGTGAAGGGAGAGCCCCACATCCCGTGAGGAGAGCCGCCTGTCAGAGAAAAGCCGGTGAGTGACGAGAAGGGAAGGGAGGGGCGCCGGGACACATTGTCGGTGTCCGCGCCCCCCCCCCCATGCCCCTGGTAGCGCGAGCTCGCGCTAGAGTTCAGAGTGAAGCCACGAGGGCTTCACGGGGGCATTGCAGGCATCTTGAGTCCCCCAGAGGAGGGGACTCCAAACCGAAGCGCCCCACGTGTTCGAGGGTCCCCCGTGAGGGGCCCCGCCGCCCACATCAGTGTTGAGGAGCCCAGAGAGGCTCCTAGGGGCAATTCGTTCTGTGAGCCCGAGAGGCTCGAGGCCAGTTCTTTGTTCGTGAGCCTGAGAGGCTCTTGGGGGCATTTGTCCTTGCTCTGAGTCCCCCGTGAGGGACTCCAACGCAGCCGCCTTGAGATTAGGAGCCCCGAGGCTCCTGGGGGGCAATTTGGATGTTTTGAGCCCAGAGAGGCTCTTGTGCCCACAGTCGTTTTGAGAGCCCTGAGAGGCTCTGGGGCATTTTCATTGTTTAAACTCTATAATGCCAGCATAATTGTTTTAAGAGCCTAGAGAGGCTCAGGGGCACAGTTGTTCTGGAGAGCAGAGCCTGCGAGGCTCTGAGGGTGCCATTTCCTCGTTCTTGAGCCCAGAGAGGTTCCAGCCCGCCTTTTGCTTTGCGAGCCCTGAGAGGCTTGAGTGCCCAGTCCTGTTTAAGAGCCTGAGAGAGGCTCAGGAGGGCCAGTTCTTGTTCTAGAGCCCAGAGAGGCTCAGCAGGGCCACAGTGGTGGTTCTTGAGCCCACGAGGCTCCAACGTTGCCCTAACTTTCCCTGCACCAGTTGCCCAGCACTTTGTTGGCAACTGCCACGTTTAGGTCCCCTGACTTTGGGACACAGGGCGTCCTAGCCCTAGAGAGGCCAGTTGGCCTAGGGACAGTCACAGGTGGTGACTTCTGTGAGTTTGGCGCAATTGTACTTTTCCTGCACCTCTGAATGTGTTTTTATGCGTCATGTGCCTTGTTCTACACCTCTGAATGAATGTTATGCATTGCATCATGTGTTATGTTCTTACACCCCTACAGGTATGGTGATACTTAGGTGGTTGTTTTCTTCCTAGTACAGGTGGTGCTAGTGAGGTCCTGGTTACCAGTGATTACTGGTTGTATGCTCTATTTTTATATTGTGTGCTACAGTGATTTTACTTTATACAAGTGCTAAGTTCTAAAAGTGCATACCCTTGACAGTGGTCCAGGTGGCCCTGTCCTGTACATTATCCCTTGTAAATTCTGCCCGTGCCTCTGGCACAGTGTAACAAGATGTGTGTCTTATCTAATGTATGTTTATTATAATACAAAGGCTATTTTTTTATATAACCTTGTGTGGAGTTTCCTTTGTGGTGGGCCCTGGGTGCTGTTGCTGGGGTGCGTGCGCAAATACTTAACTTACATCGCCTCCGAGTTTGGCCTTGCTGCTCGCGCCACGTTACCTAAGGGTGAGCAGGGGTTCTCTTGGCGTGTAACTCCCTTGCCCTGACCTTGGGAATGGTGGTCTCTGACTGACTTTGGCGAAAGCCCTGGCCAGCCAGGGATCCCGTTTCCAACATTCAGTTAAAAACTATGTGAAACCTTGTAAATACTGTCACTTCTTGTCACTAAACTGTTAGGTTCATCCCTCACTTGGGACACTTTTTCACAACCCTGTTTTACTTCTTTTTGCTTTAAAAAATGTTACATATATTGTCTAAATAGTATAAACCTTCGTGTACAAACAAAACTAACAGTGTGTCTAGCTCCTCTTTCTATGACATCAATATCATCCTTTACATCGCGATCGCGCACAAATACAGATACACTTATTTGTATAACATTCCACAGGAACCATTGTTCTCCTTGTTATAAATTAACTACCATTGTTCCGTTGTGAGTGGGGTTCCCTTGTCCTTTCCTTTTCGACTTTTAGCGAAACGGAATACACAACTGACACAACTTCTTTGGTTATTTGCAATTATTGTATACAAGACATTGAGAGCTCCACTTGCTTTGCTACAGTTAATACTTCACTGAGCTTAGGATAATGTTTGAACCATAGTTCCTAACTAATCTTGTCACATGTGCACCCAAGCATAAATTCAGCACATATTCTCTCTTCAATATTGTCCCCAACGGTTCATGTGAATGCTAGTTTGCCGAGAACTGTGACAAAATTAATGCTCCACAGATTCATCATCACCCTGCTTACTCTTACCAAAATAATATCTTTGCTGATTGATAGAAACCATGGGCAGGAAGTGGTTAGTCAGTCTCCTAATTACAAACTCAAAATCATTAGGCAAAGCATCAGAATCAATGTCAGGTAATGTTTCTAAATTTTCTTGCCCTTCAGCACTAAGACAATGCAGCAATAACGATGTTTTTTCTCTGGAGACAGATTTGTCCCATAAACTCTTAAATAGTTCAAAAATACTTTTTTCTATTTCACCCATGGAAGAAGTGGGATACAGGGGGCCATTAAATAAAATGGGGAAAGAGGTATGTTTTGCATGGTTTCACTGACAACTGTAAATATACAAGAATATCAAATATGAGAAGAAATGTGAAAAATCTACATAGCAAAACAATAAGAAAGACACTCTGGTACACGATATTGTACCAAAAAACTACCTAAAAGTAAAACAATTAGAAGAAAAGCTATAATTGTATGTAAATAACAATAGACTGATGTAGCAATCGTCCTACTTCTATCACTATAGAAAGAGTGTCCAATATCAAGTAGTCCTTCTTCTGTTTTTATGATGGTCCGTCCTCTAATGCCAGGAAATAAATATTCCAAGGAACGTCCAGTGAAGACAAGAAATCAAAGCTGTCCTCAGAAAGCTGCAACTGAAATTGCATTGTGAATGCGTCAATGAGAGAGCAGCAGGCCAGAGGCTGAAAATCAAGGAGCAGACATGCTTGAACTTCACTGGACCAGCAGAACGAGAAATATGTGAACTGGAGCACTTCACCGAGAGCCAGGCATCGTCTAGACAACCAGGGTAGCAGCGGGTGCAAAGATTAAGTATTGGTAGTCCTGGAAATGCAGGCCAGACAGTTAAGGCCGGGCTGCTAGAATGGCGCCTCACAGGAGCTTGAGGAAGCGGAGTAAACTCAAGCAAAAGTAAGGGTCCACACAGGAAAAGTCGGAAAATATAACTAAGAAAAAACTAAAATAAGCTGCTACACAAAAAGCAACAAGGTCTTGTCAGTGTGGTGTAGTTAGTAGTCCCAACATTCAAGTAGTAGAGAGTGTTGATGTTTCTTCCAAAGTAGAGGGTCAGATATCAGGTCCAATCAACTCCAAAGTGAAGTTTCATTCAATAAAGACATTGAGATGCTGATTTAGTGAGAATACCTTCTTTCTTTAATACAAGGAAGAAACTCCAGACACAGCACAATACAGCTCCTTTATAGACTCCAACCATAGTTCCCACTTTCACAGTTCCTCACTTGAATGGCATCATTCTATAGATCATACTAATCGAAAAATTGGGAAGAAGGGAACAACCCAACTGCACCCAATATGCCAAGGAGCATGGCTCTCCCCATCTGGCTTCTGCTCATTACAAGGTGCTGTTCTGCAATTAATGACAGCATACCTAGCTGAGTTTATTAGTTCTGCACAGTTCCAGTGCATGCGGAAAAACTTCTGCACAGACAAATATGAAGTCGCCTCTGCAACTCTCACACATGCTTTCAAGGGGCACATCGACTTGCACTCTGAGATGCTTTAATTCTGTCCACCTGCCCTTTCAGCCTTGCACAGGATGCCAGTGGATGAAGGATTTTTTTTTTAAAACTCTCTGCATAGTACATAAGGCATTCTATGGCCTTCATGTAAACCCTCTATCTCAGAATGTCTCTAAATATGGCCAAAACCATGATCTGGTATCATTAACTGCCCAGTTATTGGTCACCCCCATGATTTGCTGTTTCACTCTAGAAGGCACTCTACTTGGTAGCTACGTCAAACACTGGAATGCTATGCTCTTTATCTTTCATCTCAGACATGTTTGGTGGCTATTAAGAAGTCATCGAAACCATGGCTATTTTCTTAGTAAGAAATGTGCCAGCTTTGACCATTGGTTTGACCAAGCCTTGCTTGAAGAATTAGCGTGAAGGTACTTATGGTTGTAAGTGTGTTTTATAATGCATCAAAAACCTTTTTTTAAAATATGCTTCGCAGAAATCATTGCTTTGCAGCCGTCACATCGACTTCCATCGAAACCTAGGGGCACATTAGGATGGGGGGAAAGCCCACCCGCCACCCTATCGGAAAACGGGACCACCCGCCTTAAGGGCGGGGGTCCCGGGAGTGCCATTAGGATGTGCCCGCCACAGTGGCAGGCACATCCTGTATTTTCAGCATTGTGGCGGGCGGTGCTCTCTGCACCGCCCGCCACAATGCTGAAAATGCATTGCAGCATTTGCATGATGAAAGCGGCAGGCACCGCGCGGTGCCTGCCGCTTTCATTATGCAAATGCAGGGGGGTACCATAGGTACCCCCCGTGTGCACCCCCCTACTGTGCTTCACCCTGGGGGCCCGCAGGGGGCCCCCAGAGTGAAGTCCGCCTGCCTTTCAATGCCGCCACGGAAAGGCATTGAAAAATGCCCATGCTAATATGGCTGGCGGTGTCTGATAGACACCGCCACCATGTTATCCCTTTTCCGCCCTGGCCGCAAGGCGACCGGGGCGGAAAACAGGCGGGCGGTGTTTCCCACCGCTGCGGTCCCCTCCGCCATCGTAATATGGCGGGGGGGATGCAGGGAAGGATGTCGGGCGGATTGCCTCCACCAGGGTGGCGGTGGCCACTGCTACCCTGGCGGAGGCAATCCGCCCGACATCCTAATGGGCCCCTTGATATCTAGTAGGCATGGTCAAAAAATATAAAAAGCCAAGTAAGTTAATGACTGCTCTCCTTCCATGTGTACTACTGCTTGAGAAAATGCCATAAATTATCTAGCTATCTCAGACACTTTAATGCCATCACATAAGCATGTGTGTGCCTGTGAAAGTTCAAGCACAGCAGCTCAATAAATAAACAAAAGGATCCCAGTTATGTGGTGGGTAAGCAATTTTCTTTCATTTTTGTGGAAGCTCACAACTTCTACAAAATAAAAACATGTACTCCTGGCTTCCAATATGTGGGCAGAGCAAACGCTCCTCTCCTTGTGATTCTCATATAATTGCCTGGCAAAAAGCCAGACCATAAAAAGACATAGTAAGAAGACTGATCTTGCTATATGGTCTCCTAAATTTAACAGATTCCCCGTTTTTAAAATTTAAAATGCTAAATTGGGAATACAAGTGGACATACAATAACAATTATGCCAATCCACAAAAAGATATAATTGAATGGAGATATCAAAGAAAGATAATAGGAATGCATACACATATTAATCTGTAAAAAAAATCCAATATTGAAAAGTTATCTGAAGAACATATGCAGAAGAAAAAGGACAGAAAGAAGAAAAGGAAAGAGCATCCAAAGCATAACCTTAACATAACAATATCTATAAAGTTCCAATAGATTATTACAACAAACCAGAAAAGAGCAAAAACGGCAGTATTACTATGATAAATAAGACTGAAGAATCAATAAGTGAAGGTCAAGGAGCATAACTAATTGCAACTTCTGAAAAATAATTAGTGTGAGGTGACAACAGAATATCTAATTTAACAGACCATGACAATGGAAAACTATGTAGTTTATAACTATCTAGTCTATGATAATGGCATACTAAATTCTATTACTGTTGAATGGTGAGATTGTCTGTAGATTTCCATTTGGACCTAATCACATGTAAACTAATTGCTAAGAAAAGATTTACTAATTTATCAGGCAAACTGTTGTTTGACCATATGAAATGTAATACACCCAAAGAAAATGGTGCAGAGACTCCAGTAATAGCCACAATTCTAGTTTACCACTGAACCCAGAAAATAGAAACAGTTGGGCATACAGAAATAGATATGAACATAGGAGCCAAAAGGGTGATGTGGCTGTGACGAGGGATGTTGAGGATCAGGCGGGCGGAGGCGTTTTGGATGCGTTTTAGCCGTTGTAAGTGTTCGGCCGGGATTCCTGCTTAGAGTGTGTTGCCGTAGTCCAGTCTGCTGCTGATGAGGGCCTGGGTCACCTTCCTTCTGGTTTCGGTCGGGATCCACTTGCAGATCCTGCGGAGTATGTGGAGGGTGTTGTAGCAGGAGGAGGAGATGGAATTGACCTGCTTCGACATGGAGAGGGAGGAGTCGAGGATGCATCCTAGGTTGCGTGCGTGGTCCGTAGATGTTGGTGCTGTTCCCAGTGAGATCGTCCACCAGGAGTCGTCCCAGGCAGAGGGGGTGGGGCCGAGGATGAGGACCTCCGTTTTGTCCGAGTTCAGTTTCAGACGGCTTCTCCTCATCCACTCGGCGACGGCCTTCATTCGCTCATGGAGGTTGGTTTTGGTGGTGTGCGGGTCCTTGGTGAGGTAGAGGATGAGCTGGGTGCCGTCTGCATGGGAGATGATGTTCAAGTTGTGCTGTTGGGCCACTTGTTTGAGGGGGGCCATGTAGACATTGAACAGGGTCGGGCTGAGGGACGAGCCCTGGGGTGCGCGGCAGATGATGTCTGTGGCTTCGGATCGGAAGGGTGGGAATCGGACTCTCTGGGTTCTGTCAGCGAGGAAGGACGTGGTCTAGTCCAGAGCTTTCTTTTGGATTCTGGCTTCTTGGAGGCGTGTTCTTAGTGTGCGTCGGCAGACCATGTCAAAGGCGGCTGACAGGTTCAGGAGGATGAGGGCTGATGTTTTGCCGTTGTCTAGTTTACGTCTGATGTTGTCTGTGGCGGCGATGAGGGCTGTCTCGGTGCTGTGGTTCCGTCTGAAACCGGATTGGGATGGGTCTAAGATGTTGTTGTCCTCGAGGTGGCAGGTCAGTTGTATGTTGCTGATTTTCTCGATGACCTTTGCCGGGAAAGGGAGCAGGGAGATGGGCCAGAAGTTTTTGAGGTCCTTGGGGTCCGCCTTGGGTTTCTTGAGGAGTGCGTTGATTTTGGCATGCTTCCATCTATCTGGGAATGCCGCTGTCTCGAAGGAGATGTTGATGACCTTCCGTAGTTGGGGTGCAATGTTTGTGTCTGCTTTGTTGAATACGTGGTGTGGGCAGGGGTCTGTCGGTGAGGCTGAGTGGATGGAGTTCATTACCTTGTGGGTCTCGTCGTCGTTGACGTGAGACCAGGAGGTCAGCTGGTTGGTGCAGGTGGCGTTCGGGGTGGGGGATGTCGAAGTCGGGGCGGTCGAGGTGTTGAAGCTGTTGTGGATGTCAGCGATCTTGCGATGGAAGAAGGTGGCCAGTGAGTCACACAGATCTTGCGAGGGTGGGATGTCATTGATGCTGGCGCTGGGGTTGGAGAGTTCCTTCAATAGCTCTTTGCT
The DNA here is from genome assembly GCF_964261635.1 of Lissotriton helveticus. Lineage (NCBI taxonomy): Eukaryota > Metazoa > Chordata > Amphibia > Caudata > Salamandridae > Lissotriton > Lissotriton helveticus. The sequence continues at coordinate 400,170,619 of NC_136069.1, read as the reverse complement.
GTTGCGTGCGTTGTTGTCCAGGCAGGTTTTGAAGGAAGATCTCTTGGCTGTTCTGATGAGTTGGTGATGTCTGTGGGTGGTGTCCTTGTGTGCTGCGTGGTTGTTCGGTGTGTGGTTGTAGAGCCATCTCTTCTCCAGTTTCCTGCATGTGCGTTTGGAGGTCTGGAGGTCTGGAGGTGTGGAGGTCTTCGGTGAACCAGGTGGCTTTCTTGCTTGAGTGGCTGCTGGAGGGTTTCTTGAGCGGGGTGAGAGTGTTAGCGGAGTCTTCGATCCACTGTCTGAGGTTACTGGCGGCGGTGTCTGGGTTGGTGGGGTCGGTGGGTGGGTTCTGGGCGAGGGTGTGGGTCAGCTTGTCTTCGGTGATTTTGCTCCAGCAGCGGCAAGGTAGCTGTTTGGTGCGGTGGTGCATGGTTTGTTTCTTGAAGGTGAAGTGGATGCAGCGGTCGTCGGTCCAGTGGGGTTCAGTGGTGTGGTTGAAGGCGACGTGGGTGCTTGTGGTGAAGATGGGGTCAAGCGTGTGGCTGGCGGCGTGGGTGGGTTCGGTGACGAGTTGTCTAAGGCCGAGGTTGGCGAGGTTGTCGATTAGGGTGGTGGTGTTGGTGTCGTTGTTCTCGAGGTGGAAGATCAGGTCCCAGAGGAGGATGTAGTCCGTGGAGGCAAGTGCGTGGGTGCTGGCGAGGTTGGTGATGGTGTCGCTGCACAGAGCCCAGAGCCCGAAGTGGTCTGTAGATGAGTGTTCCTCTGAGGGTGGTGTTGGGGTCGGTGTGGATCCAGAAGTGCAGGTGTTGGTGTCGTATCGGAGTCTGGGGTCGTGGTGTACGCGGGGTTCAGGGGTTCTGGCGCTGGGCGCGGTCCAGGCGTGGACGGGCGCAGACGGGCTTGCCTCTGGCGCGCCTCCTGCGCGCGTCTGCCATTTAAGGCGGAGAGGGAGGGAGGAGCAGCTGGAAGGCGGGAGCGGGGTGGCGAGGGGGCGGGCCGCAGGGGAGCTTCAGCGGGAAGCAGGAGCCGGGATACAGAAGGAAAAAGATGGGGGAGAGGAGGGCGAGACGGGCAGGTCTAAAGGGCAGTGGCAAAGCAACACAAAAGTCAACAGTGGGCACAATCCGAGGGGCAGAAATGAAAATACACAATAACGCAGGTAGAGAAAACAGTGGAGCACAAACCAATGGGGCACAGCGGTCGGCAGCAGGATCGAACTCGCAGCTCAGCGGCAGCGTAAGGGGAAGTCACAGGCACACCGGTGGAGCTGTGTTGCATGAGGAGCGACCTGGCCTGCAAGCAGGGTCAGGGGTCGCCTTATCAATCCAATTCCTCCACATCAGAGGTTTCCCATTTAGTATGATCTGTTTGTTATACCAGATAAGGCTTTGGAGAAATTGGTCATATGAGGATTTGTTGGAGGTGACAAAAGATTTGAGCAGAGAAAAAGAATGAGATATTGCCAATGGCAAACAAAACCTGGAGAGTTGGGGCATGACAATGATATGTTTATAGGAGAGAGGAGATATCATGGAAGATTCTAGTAGGAGCCACAATTTGGAATTAGTATCACTAGAAAAGAAATGCTGAACTTGCTTAGTTCCAAACAATTTTTGGTAGAGAAAGAAATCAAGGACATCAACACCACCTGCAGACTTGGGAAGTTTTAATCTATCTAATTAATTCCAAGACACTTTCCCATTTGATAGGAAATGAGATATAATTTCGTACACAGTGGTGAAATACTTCCTGGGGAAACATCATCTTGATGGTATCCTAACGACCCCATCAAGACAGAAAATGGGGGTACCAACCTTGTGCGAAGTGAGTAACCCTGGAAATCATACTTTCCATATTGATCTTTAACACACATTTTTGGTATAAACAAATGTCCAAACACTTAATCTTAATCGCATTCCAAGATAGACTTGCTTCAACAAAAGTATCTTTTATGCAATATTTATTGAGAGGCAAAACGTCTGATTCGTTTATATTAAGCTTAGAACCTGGCACTTCTATATAAAGTCGCAACTCATTAAAAAAGTGGAGAGCAAGGATTCAGATTTTGCACGAAGAGAAGAATGTTATCAGCATATGCATTATATTTAATATGTGTATCTTTAATTTTAAAGCCAGAATAAATTTTTTTAATTGTAAAAAGGGTTCTAACGGGAGAATAAATAATAACAGAGATAAGGGATATCCTTGCCTAGTACCCCTGTTGAGAGGGACAAAAAGGGGTTGGGTTCCGTTTACCATGCCCATTGACCAAGGAGAAGAGTAAAGTAAGGAAATTAGTTGTAAAATTTGTGACAAAACCATGCCACTGTAGGGCCTTTATAAGAAACTCCCAGTTAACTCTATCAAACACTTTTTCTGCATCTAGGGTCAATGCAGCAAGGACACATTTGAGCTAATTTGCTTTACTGAGAATATTCAAAATGGTACACAAATTATCTGCTATGTTCCTGTTTTTAACAATACCAGCTTGTTCTGAGGCAATACGATCAGGAATAAGATCAATCAATCTAAAAGCAATGTCCTTAGCAAAAATCTTGCAATCAGTGTTGATTAAAGAGATAGAGCTGTAATTTTTACAAAGGGCCAAGTAGTGATCATTTTTTTATATAAATGATATATATCATCACCTCTAAAAACAAACCAATTGAATTATTTAAATTGAATTATTTAAAGAGAGAAAACAGTTGATTAGATTAACTAGTTTAGGGAATTGGAGATAAAATTAAACAGTAAAGCCAAGGGGCCAGGCCTTTTGGCAAACTTTTGACAGTATGATTGTAGTCCACCTATTGTTCACGGAGATTCAAGAGGAGAGCTTTCTATGGTGGTATAATGCTAGGGTGTAAGGCTTAAAAAAAATAGGAATCAGTAGGTTCTTCAAAGGGGCTGATTTCAGGAGTGTATAATTGTTGCTAATAGTCTAAAGCAAGCTGCTACATCTGCATCATGGAACAATTGGGTTCCTGAAGTATTGGCAATGGATTTAGTAGTGATTGTTTTCCTTTCTACACTTTAAGTAGCTAGCTAGAAATGCACCCACTCTGTTCTTTAAACCATAGTATTTAGCACTAACTTTAAGGACCGTCCCACAAGCTTTTTCAGTAGAGAACTTATTAAATTATATCTGGCCGCAATCAACAATTCCAAATATGCTTAATTATTTTTAGATGTATAATAAGTGTGTTCTGGATGCTTGATATTTAAAATAGCAGAGGATTGGGTTTCCCTATGTTTCTTTTTAGAAGAGACATAGTTGATTATAAAGCCCCCAGAAGAAGCTTTAATGTCCCATACAAAATGAAAGGATGTGTCTCCCACATTTTTTTGTTCAAATAATTCAGATATAAAGATTTCATCTGAAGTAAGAAAGAGGTCCACCTGCCATATTTCGATTGCAGTGGTGGGACCACCAAAGGCCCTCCGCAACCGTTGTGGATCATGGATCTAGCGGCAGTGGCTCAGCGGTGAGAGGCCCTAAGATGCTGGAAGTGCCGCTGCAGCACTGCTGAGCATATTAGGAGTTTCCTCACACCACAGTTTTCTTGGTGGTGAGGCCACCATGGAAACTGTGGTAGTGAGGAAACAAATGGGGTCCTACAGGGCCCCCTGCTTCCTCTGGGCCATGGGGTACCTGAGGGGGCACATATAGTGCCCCCCTGTTTGCATTCACCCCTTTTCCTGCATGGCATGCACTGCACAACCCATGCAGTGCAGAAACAGCCTCTGGCGCTCCCATTGTGGTGCCTTTTTAATGGGCACCACCTTGGGACCGCCAAAGCACCACCCGCCAGACACTAGGAATCTTGTAATCTGGCAGGCCGTGTCAGAAGGGCTTTGGTGGTGTGGGAGTAGGGTGCTGGTGTGGCATCCTGCACCCACACTGCCAAAGGTGTAATCAGGCCCATAGTGTGTTGGAAGGCTTTATAGGGTTTGTGAGGGAAAAACATGGTAGAAGAATGACTGCCTAGGAAGGGGTCCTAAACCTGATTGCGGTCTCCACCTAATATGAAGTTCTCAAAATAATTCTCAGTGATCTTATAGGGAAATAAGTTTCCAGAATTCAGGATACAGATGTGTGGGACCGTAAATATTTAATAATGCTAAACGGGTGTCATCTACCTAAAGCTTAACTAATACCCACTGGTTTTCAGTGTCACAGTCCTGGGATACAAATGAATATTTAGGTGTTTATGACAGAGAATAAGCACTTCATTTTTGTGAAGAACAGATGGTGAAGAGAGCAGTTCATCCACCGAATATATATAAAAAATAAGTTCCCTTTTCAGTAAGATGAGTTTTTGGAGATAAGACCAAATGGCATTGCAATCTATATAAAGTTGACAATACACATTTGACATATAACTTGGTTTTGTAAGCCCTTGAAATTCCATGCTATATCTCTAAGAGTCCAGCTTAAATACAACATGGTAAAACCTTAGCAACAAGCATAAAGGTATACACACTGGACATGACAATAGGATAAAAGAGGAAAAGGAAGAAAAGAACAAAGAAGTGAGAGAGAAAAGTAAGACAGAAGGGAAGACGTGAATACAACAAATGCATAAATATAATAATGACAAGAAAAGGCAATAAAGGAAGAAGTTCATAATTGCGAATGAAACAAACGTGACAAAGATGAACATCCTGTAGGATAAATGGAATATGGGACTCGTTATGAAGATGTGCCAATCTTAGGGGTCGATTAGGATCGCGGACGGACTTGAGTCTGTCCGCGACCCCAGAGTAGGAGGGAACGTCCGCATGGGCTGCGGCGTTCCCTCCGTGCAGATTAAGATGTGACCGCCAGGGTGGCGGTCACATCCTCAATCTTTAACATTGCGGCGGGTGCAGCTTTAAGCTGCACCCGCCGCAATGTTAAAAATGCATGCACCGCATTTGCGTGCACAAAGCGGCAGGCACCGCGCGGTGCCTGCTGCTTTGTTCACACAAATGCAGGGGGATACCATAGGTACCCCCCATGTGCACCCCCCACCCCACCTTCATCCAGGGGGCCCGCAACGGGCCCTCGAAGTGAATGTCCGTAGGCTTTTCCACGGCAGAAAAACCGCCATGGAAAAGCATACATTTTACACCATCATAATATGGCTGGCGGTGTCTGATAGACACCGCCAGCCATGTTATAGCTTTTCCACCGCGGTCGGAAGGCGACCGCGGCGGAAAAGCTGCGGACGGAAAAAAGATCCCCCAGCCACCCTAATCTGGCGGGGGGGTCTTTTTGCAGTCCGCAGCGGTTTTCCCGCATCCTTCGGGCCGGCGGTGACTTCCGCCGGCCCGGAGGATGCGGGAAAACCGATATCGTAATCGGCCCCTTAGTTCTGAATGGGCCAGAATGGTATCACAGCCATTCTAGGAAGATATCAAAAGGGAGGCAACGAAACATAGAATGAAAACAATATGAAAAATGCACAACTAGACTTTCTCCAAGAGGAATATAACAATAGAAATAACTGGATTATAGACTTACCATTCATGACAAAAACATAATTAGTGATAATGGGCAATACTGAGTCAGGTATAAAGAGGTCAGATGTAGGGACTCAACTTATGATGCTTTAGTGAAATAAAATGGAGTACAAAAAAGACAAAAGAGTAATTGATGAAAAACAAGGGAATGCAACATAAAATAAATAAACCATTTTGTTGGTTTAAAAAAAGGTGAATGAAGGTAAAAAAGAACATAATCAAGTTTTAGCATTGATGACCGTCTCCATATCCTTGTGACGGTGTTGACAAATGAAGTCTTACAAATAGTCTGGGTCATCAAAGGTACATGGTTTGCCTTTGCAAGTAATTTTGGAAAAAACATGGGTATACCAACCCATATTTAATATTTAGAGACTTCAGCTGAGGAAGCATCTCCTGAAAACACTTTCTTCTGGCTGCAGTTGTGTTGGAAACATCCTGTGAAAAGAAAACCCTGTTTCCTGACCATTGTTATGTAGCAAGTTGTTTGGTTTCTGAAAATATTTGCATCAAGTCTGTGAATTGAAGAACAATGATCTCCCAAGGTAATGGATGAGAGGCCAGTGATGGTTTGGGTCCCATAAGATGTGCTAGTTGAATGCTTACGGGTCCTCAATCTTGCAAGTGAAGAACTGAAGGAATGTCCTTTTGCAAAAACAGCAATCATATTAGATCCCTCTAAATTTCCTGTTATGCCATAAAGACTGAGGGGATTTCTCTGACTCCTATTCTCCAAAATCCTCTGAGGTTTTTAATTTATACAATTTCTTTTGCCAAGTGAGAGACATTAGGAATGGTATCTCATACATTACTGCCATGTTGTTCAATGGCACAGATCAGTTGCTCATGGGAGGACCATTTGTCCTCAATAAGCTAAAGAGAAGCATTGGTTTAAGTGACAAAAGGCTTCAAGGCTCTAATTTCCTTCATTATATCCTCCAAAGTGTTAGGCAAAGGTGACTTTGAAAGAATCTAAATTGTTTTTGGGCAGTTTGACCAATCCAGAAGGTGTATTTGGAATAGACCCTGCAGCAGTGGCTGGAGAACACCCACGATTTTCACAGCTGCCCTCCATAATAGCTGAGAGGTATTCCGAGACAGGTTATTTTTGATGGCAATACTTTTTGACGACCGGTTAGGTAGTAGAAGAGGATGGCTTGGTGACAGTCTTCGGTCTGTGGGATTAAGCCATAAAGAAACAAATGTAAATGTAAATGTAAATGTAAAGTCCATTTATAACGCGCTAGCAATCGCTCCAAGGAGCATCTCGGCGCCAATAGAGAGACAACCAGATGTAAAGGTTGCCTTACTGCTTAAGGAGACCAGAACCGGGATCACACTAGCGCTCTGGCCATTGAGTCTGGAAGATTGTAAATCCAGGTTTTCAATTGCTTGCGAAAGACAGATTCCTTGTCCAGTGCTCTTAATGGGAGGGGTAGAGCATTCCATGCTTTAGCACCCAGTACCGCTAGGGATTTGCCCCCGCGGGTTTTGAGTCTGAAACTAGGAATGGTCAAAAGATTGGCATTTGAGGACCTTAGTGCGCGTTTTGGACAGTATTTTACACATTTTTTTCCTTAGGTAAATGGGGCCTGAATTATGCACAGCGCGAAAGGTGATTGTCAATACTTTGTGGAGGACCCTTTTAGTTATAGGCAGCCAGTGTAATGCATTGAGGGCTTTGGTTGCTGAGGATTTTCTTGGCCATTTCAGAACCAGCCTTGCAGCCGCGTGCTGGACCATCTGGAGTTTATGGGTAACCATCTTATTGGTACCAGCATACAGGCTATTGCAATAGTCAATGCGAGGAGTAACTAATGCAATCGTAACAGTTTTCCTTGCTTCGAGGGGCAGCAAGTCGAAGAACTTTCTGAGCATTTTTATTACCCCGAAGCAAGTGCCTGCCACTTTTGACGCCTGCTGTTTAAAAGATAGATCGGCGTCAAACTGTACCCCAAGGTTATGAGCCGAGGAGGTAGTGTGGGGTGGTATTTCCGCCTTCTCGGGCCACCACAGTCTGGGGATGAAATCATTATTTGGGCCTATGGGCATGATCTCGGTCTTGCCTGTGTTACATTTTAAGTGGTTTTTCCGCATCCACTCAAAAGTGGCCGTTAAGCAGCACTTAAGTTTTTCCTCCCAGGCCTAGTTGTCTTTGTCCATGACCAGTATCAGTTGAGTATCGTCGGCATATGCTATTACCTCTATGCCGTAGGACGATATCAGCTGTATCAAGGGTGCAGTGTAAACATTGAACAATGTCGGACTCAGACTGGAGCCCTGAGGTACTCCCGTAGACAGTGGCTTCTCACTGGAACGGAATTCCCCCAAGGTCACCACTTGTCTCCTGTCACTAAGAAAGTTTTTTATCCACTCTAAGGCAATGCCTTTAATGCCAGATGTTATTAGCCGGTCTATTAAGATGGCATGTGAGACCGTGTCGAAGGCCGCCGACAGGTCTAATAGTATCAGGACGGCCTTCTTGCCTTGGTCTAGAGCTGAGCGGATGGTTTCAGTAGTGAACAGGAGAGCCGATTCGGTGGAATGCTGAGTCCTAAAACCAGCTTGATTAGGGTGCCATACCTCATTATCTTCCAGGAAAAGTGTCAGCTGTTTATTCACTGTGGACTCAGTGATTTTACACAACGATGGAAGTAATGAAATCGGACGTAGATTGGAGAGTGTGGAGGGGTCGGGGAGTTGTTTTTTTTGTAAGGGTTTTACAGCTGCCAGTTTCCACTCAGGGGGGACGTAGGCGGTGGACAGAGAGTTGTTAACGATAGCATTTATGTCCGAGTTGACAATATCAGCAATGAGATGTAGGAGTCCTATAGGACATGGATCGAATAGTGATCCTGATTTGGTTGCCAGGATGGCCCTATTTGTCTCCTCCAAGCTGATTGTACGGAAAGCTGTAAGCTGGGTGGCTTCCTGCCTAGTATTATCATCCTCATGAATTTGATCGAAAATAGGAGCCTCAAAATCTTTCGTCAGACCCCTAACCTTTTCCTCAAAAAAGTCTGCGATGGAGTCACAAAGCATTTGTGAGGGAGGGATATCCTGCATTAGACATTTGGGTTTACTAAAGTCTTTTACAATATTAAAGATCGCCTTCTGTTTACAGTTGGCTGTTGCTATGGCTGACGTAAAGTACTTTGTTTTAGCCTGTTTGATTAGAGCATGGTACGCTTTCTTTGTCTTTTTATATTTGCTGCGTTCTGTGCTGAGGTAGTTTTTCCGCCAACTACGTTCAGCCCGTCTTAGTTCCCTCTGTTTGTTTTTGAGCTCTAGGTCAAACCAAGGGGCAGATCTCTTCTTATTCCCGGGTTTGAGCTTGCGTCTTCCCTGTCTAGTCATATTTTTTAGTTCCGTCATCCATTCCCTAAAGGTGTTTAGGTTAGGGGATCCTGTTAACTTAGGTCTACATTCTCTAGCTATTGATATCAATTTGGGGTGCTTCATGGTGGCCTTCCAGTCCTCCTGTCTGGCCTGGTTACCTTTGCAGGTATTCTTTTTATTGGCATTAGTCTCTGATGTAATCGAGAAAGGCATTAGTACATGGTCAGTCCATATTTGGGGTTTCAGCTGGTCTATTGTTAAAGTGTCTAAGTTGGTGGCAATACAATCAATCGTGTGTCCCGCCTCGTGGGTGGCTGGAGTATCACGTATTTTAAGACCCAGTACTTCCATGGTTTCTCTGAAGGAGGCAGTAGATGCCTCAGTTATAGACTCAAGATGAATGTTCACATCTCCCAGCAAAGTAAAGTTTGAGTATCTGAGTATCAATGGACTTAGCGCTTCTCCCACACTTCCTAAAAAGTCAGTGCTAGTACCGGGAGGGCGGTAAATTAATGCCCCAGAGAAAGAGAAGTTGTCATGAATTTTAAGACTAAAGGCCATCCCTTCTGCATCCTTTATATCATGGAGTTCTGTCATTACACACCCAAAGATATCTCTGTGTATAATGGCCACTCCCCCCCCCCGTTGCTCATTTCCTCTGTCAGCCCTCTGGATACCATACCCTAAAGGTAGGGCATGTACCAGATCCGGAGTACACCAGGGTTTGAGCCAAGTCTCTGTAATAAAGAGACAATCTAGGTTGTCATCTATGAGGAGGTCATGTATGTGCTGAGCATGTTTTGATAAAGATCTGGCGTTAATTAAGCCCGCTTTTAAGGTATAGGTGGGGGCGATAAGTGTCGTAAGGGCGGATACCTGAGACCATGATAATGCGATATGGCATTTGTGGCAGCTCACAGGACCTATCCAGTCCGAAGGGTCTAAATTGTGGCGATTACAATCATGGACGGGTTTTAAAGCTAATAGTTGTTGCCTGCTGTAATTTCCTTTAATGATTCCAGCAGAGTCCTTAGCCCTGTGCCCGGCCCGTGCGCGGACGGGCACAGACGGGCTGGACTCTGGCTTGACTCCGGCGCGAGTCCGGCGCGTCCGCTGATCGCGTCCGCTGCGCGAAGTCATGGCTGTCTATTTTTATAGCGGTGACTCTCGCCCCTAAGGAAGGATCGCCCTACCCAAGATGGCCACCGCAATAGTTCCACCCTTGCCAGCAGGTCAAACAGCCCTGAAATCAGCTGTACCGTCTGGGGGAGGCAGCGCTATGCAGGAGGAGTGCAACCAATCAATTTAAAAAGATCAGTGAGTTAAAATAATGTTACTGCCCGAAAATCGGCAGAAACACCACAGCGTCGCGCTAAATCCGCGCGCTGGTGCAGGGGGGAGAGGACACAAAGGGCAAGTGAAAAACAATAAGCAAATGTTTTTTTAAAAGTAGCAAGAGAGAAGAATGACCGCCCGGCTCAAGCCTCAGGCGATATTAGCAGTAATGGTATGCCAAAGTCCTTCTACTCTTTTTATAGTGGTGACTCTCGCCCCTAAGGAAGGATCGCCCTACCCAAGATGGCCGCCGCAATAGTTCCACCCTTGCCAGCAGGTCAAACAGCCCTGAAATCGGCTGTACCGTCTGGGGGAGGCAGCGCTATGCAGGAGGAGTGCAACCAATCATTTTAAAAAGATCAGTGAGTTAAAATAATGTTACTGCCCGAAAATCGGCAGAAACACCACAGCGTCGCGCTAAATCCGCGCGCTGGTGCAGGGGGGAGAGGACACAAAGGGCAAGTGAAAAACAATAAGCAAATGTTTTTTAAAAGTAGCAAGAGAGAAGAATGACCGCCCGGCTCAAGCCTCTGGCGATATTAGCAGTAACATTATCAGCAGTGAAACATTATCAGTTCATTATATATTATTTTTGGCCAGTTATTGAATGAGGAGTGAATAGGTGCCATGCAACATGAGTCAAATTGCAGACCGATATAAATAATTGTCTGAGGGAGGATGTAGATGGCTAAAAATAGCATCAGCAAGCCATTATTGAAGTAATAATGATTATTTGAAACAAAGATCTACGTGTAATCCATCAGAGTATGAAACGCTGACCCAGCAGTCAAAAATGGAGAAATGCTAGGTAATGGTCAGTTAGCTTTGGAATGAGGCACCCAGTTGTAACAAATCCTTTGTCAATAATTTAGAAGATCAGCATGATGAACTTTGTGGAAAAGACTTTGCAAAAGTTGGAGAAAAAAGCAAGCCCAAAGTAAGAGTACTATGGATCAGAGCTGCGCTATTTGGTGAGTACCTCAGGAGAGACAATGGGGTGTTTTAAAAATGGCGGGCGCTCCAATGCACAAACCGCCGTAGTTCCAAAATGCAGGAAATAAGACTGTAATTGCCTGAAAAAGGGTTTAAAGTGTGGCACCCAACATCTGACATCCAGATCCAGTTAAGACATTAGTGAATATCGTTAGAAACAGCTGTGATCCTGTCTGTTCGTTGGAGGTTCACTGATAGCTAAGCCATCCTGTGTGGCCACTGTGCACGCCTTCCCCCACAACCTACTTCTTCCTTGGTGATTTAATTTACAGTGTGACATACACAATCAAACTCAGGGGCAGATTTACAAGCCCCTTGCGCCTCATTTACGACGCTGTTGCGTCACTTTTGTGATGCAGTGGCGGTGCAAATCCTGCTCCATGGTGCGTGGGTACTTACAACGTGACGCATCTGGGAGATGTGTCACGTTGTAATGCCCTGTGCCACATGTAGGCGTTCCTGTGCAGGGGGGGGGGCGTTCCGGCGCAGGAACGCCTCCTAAAAGTGGCTGAGTGAAATCTGCAAGATTTCACTCAGTCACTTTTAGGCCCATGCTGCGTCAAAACCCTGCGCCTGCCTGAGGCAGGCGTAAGGATTGACACAGCATTAACTAGATAGGGCCCCCATAGCCTTGCTGGCGCTGCGTCACGCTTGCGACGCAACTCCAGCAATGCGTCACTTTTACGGCACAGATGCGTCACGCATCTGTGCCGTTTTTGCCCCATGGTGCGCCGCACTGTAAATGCGGCGCATCCATGGTGGCAGAGCCGTGGCACACAATAACTGGTGCATCCCTGCTGATTTGCAGGGATGCGCCAGTTATTGTAAATATGCCCCCAAGTCCTCCTGCAGGTAACGAAGATGTATTAATTTCAATACAGAAGCAAAGTTTGCTGTCACAAAAAGTTTTATAGCACATAGTCTGCCCAATAATTCCTTAGAAGACTTTCCCCATATGATCAGGTAGAGCAGGAATCACACAGTGTAATACAGATAATAGTTGAATTCCTTCTTGGTATCTTGGGACAAAGCAGAGTGCTCCCTAACTTTGGGTTACAATATTGGGGCATGGAACACCTCATAACATATAGCTCATGTCATGAGTAGAAAATCATATTTCCACTGATCACTGCATTTTGACTAAAGGAAAGACAAGCCAGAATATGTTACACCCCTTCCATTCACTGTTTATCTGCTGTAATCCCTTCTTAATGAGGTGCTACCATATCACCAGCTATTCACATCATCACACTGGGTGGGAGTGGGACTGGCCTGCTTTCACAAGGAGTTGGGAAAAGAGACAGGCAGGGAAGTGGGAGAAATAACAGTTATATAGAAAATTATATTTAAGGGAAGGATAGAAGTAAGGTGCTAAGGATCAGGAAGGAAAGAATAACTCTTTATGAGAATGAACTATACAAAGAAGGAATCAAAAACAAAATTCTGTGTTCGCAGTGGAAAAACAGCATTTCTGTTATTTTTTGGTTAGGCTACAAAAAAATTTAACACTAATACTGATTTTTCCAAGTTATTAAAACACTGGAAAAAAATCCCACTGGAAATCAAAACAAATGTACATTGAAAACAGGAAACTATACCCATACTTATCTCATATTAGTTTTTGCCACATTTATGTCCTCATCTTGCTTTATACTGTCCTTTAAATTTATGGCAGTTTCACATTATATAGATAATGGCTCAGCATATATTTACCTTAGATCTCTGTCTGCTTTCAGGAACAAAAAACAATCTGCCCCATAGAAATAACAATATTGCACTGAATATAGATTAAAATCCAGGTCTGCTTTACACCTTCCATTTGAAACATACTTTTCTTAAAGTTAATGAATTCCTTAGAGAATTACTTGGCTAATCTTTGTAAATCCATACAATGTCACACTGAATACTTCTGTGGTTGTCTCATTTCTTCATTGCCTGCACAAATTAGCGTTTCATGGCCTGGAAAATTCTCCTTTAGTAATTGGCTCAAAGGCTGTTCATAAATTCACCCTATTCAGATATGCCTCATATATATCCATTTATTGGTCAGAGCTCAGTCATTAGTGTTGACAAATCTTAATTAGAAATTTGGTTGAGTAAAAAAAATAATTTCCAAACTAAAGTGGGTTTGAATTTATTTCTCCATTCCCAATATTCTTTGCTGTTCTCAGAATGAGGGCACTACTGGATGTGGATAGCAGTCTGGCACATCAAAACTAGGGACCAGATAAAAAACAGTTTTGACCTTTGCTATTTCATGTACTTGGTGATAACTTAAGAAAATCTTTGCTCCAGTTTCCTTTTACCACTGTATTATAAACATTTTATGTTTTAAACCATGTTATGAGTGATGTAAAATGTGAGGTCATAAGTAATGTGATGCGGGGCATAAGTTATAGTTATAGCTCAGGTAACTATCACTGCTGAATTTCACTGGTTTTGTACGAGTGAAATCTGAGCCTACCCATAACGTCCCAGTAACCTTTCTTTTTTTCGGTGAATTTCTACGTTTTTTTAAATTCAATTTCCTAACTATGACGTCCCTGTAACCTTTGTTTTTTTAAAGTGAATTTCTATGTTTTTTTACTAGTAGTCGTGTTTGCAGAGTGGTGGAGAAAGGTGGCCAGCCTCCGACCAGCTCTAAGGAATCATGCTGTGTAGGACATTCTGGAGGTAATAAGAGGGCTTGTTGGCCCCCAAGGACCCTCTGCAGCCAAGGGGTCTTCGTCCACCTACTAGCAGTGCATCAGGAGGAGCATTTACAGAGTGGTGGAGAAATGAGGCGGGCCTCCGGTAACTTGCTGGTCCACATTTAAAAATATGTTATTGTATTTATTACGGGAGGGGGTGCGCTTTAAAAAAAAGAAATCGGTGGGATTCGCGGATCCAAGGCAACTGATTCCTTACTTACTTGTTTTTAGAAAAATGCATTTTGGCCCTGTTTTTTCTGTGACTCAATTCAAGCCGAGTCCCAAGATGGCTGCCTATACTTTCTGATTTTAAGTGTTGGCAGCCAATCAGATCTCAGCACAAGATCTAAAGGAGTTGCAGGTCCTCTGCACCCTTATATATACAACTGGAGATGGCTTTACATTTCTCCACAACTACTGTACACCAAATCACAAAAATGCACTTCCTTGGACCAGCGTCTACCTTCCTGCCAAATTTGGTGTAATTCAGTTCCGCAGTTCAGGCTGTAGCCATGTCTGAGGTTCCCATGGAAATTAACATGGGGAAAATGTGTTTTGGGGAATTTTCAAAACTAGTAAGCGACTTCCTTCAGCTGCTGCATGGAAAGTTTCAGGGTGATTCGTCAACTGGGAGTCGAGAAAAAGGGGATCCTAAAACCCATTTTACCCATGCAATTGCCTATACAGATTTTAGACATGACTACAGCCCGGACAGCTAAACGCTATCACACAAAATTTGGCAAAAATCTAGATCTTGGTCTAGATAGAGTTAATTTATTTCTTTGATGCAAATCCATTCAGTAGTTTTGGAGTTATTTAAGGAAAAATAAATGTGTATATCTAGGGTTGCAAATCCTCAGCTGATCTAATGGATCTCATGCTGATATCCTATTGGCTGCCAACACTTCAACCAGGAAGTGTTGGCAGCCATCTTGGGACTTGTACTTGTCCGAGTCCCAAGCAAAAATGCAAAAAAAGGGGCAGGGTAGGAATACCCTGACCCCCTAGGCCTACTATAGTAAAGTAAAATAAAAAAAATAAAAAACATGGGCTCTGGCACTTGTTTGGAAAATCCCTCATGGGTAGGGCAGGTCCCAGGGGTGTATTTATTTATATAATTTGGGGACGGGGCTTGTGCAGCCTCCTTCACATGCTGATATCAGTCCCAGGAACCACCATCTCCCCGGGACCAGGACATTATGTAAAGGAAGAGGGGGCCTGTGCGGCCTGCCTTCCCCAGGTTGTTTTTGGCCTGGTGGTAGGGCCACCTTACATATACTGGTATAGGAGGGAGCGACAAGGCAGGAACATCCTTACAAGAGGAGTTTTGTTATTTTATACACGGATCAGAGGACAAACCACAAACCCCGGAAACAAAAACCACCAAAAAGGAGCAGGAAACTCAGATGAGGGGGCCAAGGGAAAAGGAATGGAAAACAAATGAAGATCAACACGCAGCAGCAAGAAATAATACAGCAATGGAATATGGTAATTAACCTTACGAATATTCCCTTAACAGAAACATATGAAGAAATCCTAGCTCTTGGCCTCTCCTTTTGTACTGTCTCCTGTTTTGACTATGCCCAAGCTAGGGTAGCTTGGTTCAAATAGGTATGCAAACTAAGAGGTCCATTAGGTTGTAGGGCAGATTGCCACTGCCCGCATGGCGGTGGCGATCCACCCTACATCCTTCCTTGCCCGCCACCCATTTCCCCTGCCATATTAGTAAGGCGGTGGGTACCGCAGTGGACAGGAAGACTGTATGCCACTTTTCCGACAAGTCAGAAAAGAGTTTAATATGGTGGCGGTGTCTGCTAGACACTGCCATCCATATCAGGATGCAGGCGGGAGGCAGCCTTTCCGTGGCGGGAAGGTGGGGGCCCATTGCAGGCCCCAGGATGTTGGGGGAATGGGTGGCACATGGTACCCCCCTGCATGTGCATGCACAACATGCATTTTTGGCATTGCTGCGGGTCATGCTGAAAACCCCGCCCGCCGCAATGTTAAAAATGCAGGATGTGCCTGCCAGTGTGGCGGGCGCATCCTAATCACCCCCACAGGACCGCCGCACTGATAGCGGGCGGTCCCTTTTCACGTCAGGATGGCAGTCGGACAAAGTCCTCCCCCCATCCAAATGACGCCCTAAGACTCAAAAAATTATTTTATAACAGATCAAACCCCAGACCAGTAAAGACAAATGACAATGTCAACCATGAAACATTTCAAGTTTCCAATGTCGATTGTCTAATACATTTGGTGACTCTTGAAGCCATAGAGACTGATGCAGAATTTGACAAAACCCAAATACTTGATCTTGCTGGTATACATACAAATGAAGGGGGTGATATGGAATTTAAGGCAAAATCTAAATGTATTCCACCTGCCACACATGACAGTATTGAAGTGTTCTTGAATTTGGTAGTAGTGGAGTTGGATAAAATGTAATTTGTCAATTAAACAAAAACAAGGAAAACCTTTAAGTGCAATGAAGAGTATAAACAAGTAGTGAGAAAGTGGAGTGAAAATGAGAGTTGCGAAGTAAGAAGATCAGATAAAGGAGGCAATGTTGCCCTATGGGATAAAAAGATGTATATGGATGAAGCCTACTCTCAGTTAAATGATACAGAATCCTATGCCAGTATTGGGCAGAGCAAATTTGACACAGTGAAAAATGATTTCCACAGACAACTAGATGAGTGGATGAATACAGGGTTACTAAACTGGGATGAATTGAGCATCATTAAAAACATTGAAAAAACATAGGTTTCACACACGTTATAGTTAGGAATTCGCATTTTAAAAACCATGCAAATTTACTGAAAAACCCATAGGTTTCACACACGTTATAGTTAGAAATTAGCATTTAAAAAACCTTGCAAATTCATTGAAAAAACCATAGGTTTCACACATGTTATAGTTAGCTGGACATTTCACTCGCACAAAACCTTTGTAATTCCCCCGTTATAGTTAGTTCAGCTAACTATAACTCGCGCGCCCACAATGCACTGCTGATGACGTCACATATTACATCACTCATGACATGGTCAGTGACATCACTCATGACATAACTGATGACATCACTCATGACATCACTGATGACATCTCAAATGACATCACTGATGACATCATCCAGTGAATGTGTGTCTTTCTGAAAAATATTTTTTTTTAGATATGTATATCTAAAGGTCGATGGAAGAATAAATGGGTAAATAAGTGTGTAAATAGATGTTTTTTTTGTAAAATTGATTGTATAACTGACTTATTAAGTGTATATTAGAGAATACATGTATTAACGAGTAATGTTTAAATATTTAAATATCTGTATCAGCGTCTCATTTTGTGTATAAGTGGCTGCATGGGTTGGTGAGTAGCTACATGAGTGTGTTTATGGGTTATTACTTTGTTTTTTGAGTATCAGTATGAGTGTCTATATAGTTCGGTGGGGGATATTACTTAGTGTATAGATGCATGAATGAGTGACTCACTGTTTGTATGTGTTTTGAAGACAGCATGTGTGCAGGACTGTATGGGTGAATGAGTGTGTGTATGGGTGTGTTAGTGAGTGAATGACTGTCTCAATAGTGTCTTTATTACTAACTACATATGTTTTAAACTAGTATATGTGAGTATTGATGTATATAAGTGAGTATATGTGAGAGTAAGAGTTGAGAAGATTTCCTGTATAAATAAGTATGTGTTTCTATAAGTGATTGTTTAAGAGAGTAAGTATATGTACGTTTCTGTAGAAGTGAGTATAGTGGTGTGTGTATAGCTGTATATGCACGTAAATGGATGTCTGATAGTTTATTTGCATGTGTGAGTATGTGTGTAAGTAACTCTATGGATGAGTATCGGTGTGTAACAGGATGTATAGGTGTACGAGTACATATGATGAGTGAGTACATGTATGAGTGACTATATAGATCTGTTGGTGAATGAGTGGATGTGTATGTAGATGTTGGAATTACTGAATAAGTTGTTGTAACTGGTATTGGTATCTCCATTTTTTAGAAAATATTTGTTTCTATTTTTGAATATGTGTATCAAATGCTATATTACGCTGAGAGGAGGTCTGCCACTCTGTCACAAGGATGATGTAATCAGTGATGTCATCAGTGATGTCATTTGAGATGTCATCAGTGATGTCATTAGTGATGTCACTGACCATGTCATGAGTGATGTCATATATGACGTCATCAGCAGTGTATGGCGGGCGTGAGAGTTATAGTTAGCTGAACTAACTATAACGGGGGAATTTCAAAGGTTTTGTATGGGTGAAATGTCCAGCTCACTATAACATGTGTGAAACCTATGGTTTTTTCAATGAATTTGCAAGATTTTTTAAATGCTAATTCCTAACTATAACATGTGTGAAACCTATGGTTTTTTCAGTGAATTTGGAAGGTTTTTAAAATGCTAATTCCTAACTATAACGTGTGTGAAACCTATGGTTTTTTCAGTGAATTTCAAAGGTTTTGTAAATGAAAATTATTAAATGTATTAATTATTATATTTCTTTCTTTTTATACTAATTTCTTGCATTTTTAATATAAATAATTATATTTATTTTATTTTTTAAATTCTATTTCATATTCTTATTGTAAAATAACAACAAAACTAAATTGCAAATTATTTTTTTGATTATTTTTTTCCAATATATTAAAATTGAATTCTATATAATTCCTTTTTCATCGTTTTATTTGGGTAATCGTACCATACGCGTATGGTAACGGAATTACACCAACTTTGGCAGAGAGGTAGAGTTCAGTTCGCAGATTGTGCTTTTTGTTAAATGGTGTAAATCCGTTCAGTAGTTCCTAAGAAAACCCATATAGACTATGCATGTAGTGTTCTATGCACCGGGAAACTTGTCTTTTTTATCTTCAATTCCCCAATCTGTAGCGTTACACTTCCAGTAAACACTATCACACATCTCTTTCAGTATTGTAGTGACCATACAGCACTATGTGCTTATCTATACACTGTTCTAAAAGAATCCATTCACTACATTAAAACACTAATCAGCAGTTGTACAATAAGCAGTACATCCCCAGAGATATGCCAGTTATTGTGTGCTGTGATATCACCTCCTTCTGGCGCAGGGCTTTATAATGTGATGCACCTTCCAGATGTGTCACATTGTAAATAGAACACACCATGGCACATCTTTTGCACCACCAGTGCATCACAAAAGTGATGCAACGGCTGTGTTAAAAGAGACACAAGGGAGTTGTAAATCCACAAGTTACACATAGAAATGTTTCCAGGCAGTTTCACCAGCAGTGCAAATTGAAGCATAGACTTGTAACATATTTATGTGCATATGTTGCATTCAAGTGCTTCAGAGGTACTACAGTATACTATAGGTAAACTGCTTATAGATTTATGCTGTAGCAGTTCCTTATAGTTCTGCACTTTCACATTCACCATACACTATTAATGTATTCATTCATTCATTTATGAACTACACATTTATTCTGAGAAACTTTTATACACTAACATAGAAATATAGTTCTTTCTTTGACCAGTGAAGGTAGTTCTAAAAAGAACTGTTTTTTTGTGTTTTTAGTTTTCTATTTTTTGTGTTTTTTCAACAATGTTTTTTAAAACCAAAAAAATGGAACTGGAACCCAAAAAGTGTCCAACAGGAACAAAAGAATGAGAAAAAAAAACCTAATGTCGAGGACAGCGATGCGTTTTATCAGGTCAATAGACTGTTCCCCATAACACAAAAGTTTATCGCAATAAGTGCATAGAATTTTAACTTCATCAAAATCAGCCTAAATTTGTGGTTGTGGACTGCTTGCTGAAAATGCTGCTGCAGCAGTTTATGTGCTTGGTGCAGTAGCAGGAGGGTTGTCCTGCAACCTCCGTGTTGCAGCTCGAGCAAAGTTGTTGGGGTGCAAGTTCTTCATGTGTCGCACCTTATTTGCTGTGCCAAAGGAGTATTTTTTAGATGGATCACCCCTTGAAAGAATTGTTTGGCAAATTTTACAGGGTACTTTTGGAGCATTAACTTTTTTTGCCCTTCACGAAAAGTAAAAAACTTCCAAATTAGAGCTTCTTTCTTCTTCTTTGGAGGTTCTTCAGGAATTAAATCTCCCTCTGAAGAATAGTTGGAAGATGAATCCATTGCTGTTATTATGGTGATCTTCCTTCTATTTGACATGATTCTCAAAAGAGATGCTTCTTCTTAGAAAGTCAAAGTAGAATGATTAAAATGGGATGGAACTTTCAACAGTTGGAATAGGAAGTGTTATGAACCAATCAAATCTCTTCTTTTAAAGTCACATGGCTTTGCGTACGCTTACGGTGTGCTTACGGTACTCTTACGATGCGAGTACGCATGACGTTCCTCCGCGATTTGTGTAATTGCTTTTAAAAGTAATATACAATTGTTAAAAGTAAAAAAAACTATTTTCATAATTATCCCAGACAATGTCTACCCTTAGTATGTACTTTAAATACATAAACATATGTTTTTAAACAATTAAAAACATTGGCGCCTTTCGCGTACAGGTCGCCGTACATGACGTCACACGGAAGCTTTGATGCGACACGTAACGTCAAAGCGAATTCGTGGCACATGCGCGGGTAAGCGCTGAGTATGATTAGCAGTACAAAGTATGGTGCGATCACCCTCTCAGTGTCAAATCAGAGCACAGGGCGTGCTACGAGAATGATTACAAGTGGTCACTCATTGGAGATACGATTCTGGGCCTGCCTCTGCGCACATGATAACCCCACCCCCGTCTCTCTCTGTTGTTAATTGTTGGTGCACACACTCACACTTGCACATGTGCGGTGCACGCCCGCCCACACTCCCCAGATGTCACCACCTAGCTTTCTTGCTATTACTAAGCCTGGAAGCCAATACATTAGCCAATGGGAGGTCCCCCAGGGCCGTCATTCTTGTAGAGCGCGAAAACGCTACCAATGACGGCCCTGGGCTTGGTTTGGTCAGCCCCCGCGGTTCCCATATAATGCGGGCACTGATGTAAGCATGCTCTCTTTTGCCTGCCTATGCTGCGTTGACAGACAGACTGTCGTTGTCGATTGTACTACCAACTGTTTGCTAGAGCGGAGGAGGACTCGTGACACTCGACGTGGTGTCACCGCTGCTGCCGCCCAGCCAGGCCACCATAGGCGCGGTGGCGGCAGGCCCACACCCAGCCCACCCCAGGCCCAGCCAATGCCCCAGCCTTTAAAGACAAGACAAGAGACAACAGAAGCAAAAGTAAGAGAAGCAGTCACAACATCAGCCTCTGCTGTAAATTGTACCTATTCTAATTGATCGTGTATGGTTGAACGCAAAGTTATCTGTCAATGGAGAGAATATGTAGTATGCAGCAGGCGCGTAATACCCATTAGGCTAACGGGGCTTCAGCCCCCCACCCATCGTCTATGTCTCTTCCACGTTTTAATGTCCTTTTATCTCTCTCTTTCTTACTGTCTCTCACGTCGTTTTTATTTCTTTTTTACAGTTATGGTCGCTGCTGTCTCCACTGTGCCGTAGAAACCTCACCCAAGTTTAAGTGGTGAACTCTCTTGGCTACGGTGACGCCTGCTTCAACCCTCTTTTAATCATGTCTATGGCACTAGGTGAGCAAAGAAACTTGTTTCCGAAACAACAACAAATTATCTGTGAAAGGTGAGAGTCGATAGAGTGCAGCAGCTTGACTGTGTAGAAATGTATAATTACCACATAGCAGTGACAATAGATAGGTTACAACAGTCTGAGGAACAGATCTACAAGCTTATTGTGGCGCTTTTGTGTCACTTTTAACATGGGAAAAGTGGCGCAAGGCGCTTGTAAATCTGCGTCTAACTTTTCAAAAAAAACTCTTAACTCCAGGCTCTGTGAGTCAATGGAGTGCAACAGTCTAGGTACGCAATATTAAGAACTCACATTAAAATTCACTTTTGACAGGAGTTTCGCAACTCAGTTTACGGTGATTAATCAAATGTCCTTTTGTTTGCTTCACCAAACATCCTTCAGGAGCAATCACGGCATATCGAGCAACAGCAATGGAATTGTCCGCAACGCATTGAATATACTTTGACGTATACAAACAGAGTTCAATTGAAGTTGTGAACTCTGATGGCCGCAATGTTTATACAAGGTATGCACAGCCGCCTAGATATACAATGCCTCCAATTAAATGCATTAGAAATAAATCGGCGTATTTACAATGCCTTCGTTTACTTACAGTCTTTATGTAGCATTCGTGTCATCTTTTGTGTAGCCAGTTTTTTAGTTGCGGCTCATAGAATCAAAACAAAAAATGCTCGCTAAAGTATTCTGTATAGTAAAAGCTCGTACCTATATGTATTATCCATAAGATGCTTAGATTTGTACCTGTTTTTTATTATGACGTATAATGATTTCCGATGATTGCATATCTGTATCAAATAAGTGCTGTTTTTATTGTATTGTATATATATGTTATTTAACTTTTATGATTTAAAAGAATCGAATAAAGTGTATCTTGACTGACTGACTAACTACAATCCCGTTGTACCACTTTTGTGTCAGTAATGCAGTAGGCACATCTACATAATTTTAAACTCTAATTTTCTTTTTTGTTTTGCAGATTACCTATTGTACGTCTTTTGGAGTCCACATCACAATTTGTTTATAATGTTTTATTAAAGTTATTTTTGTACTTGTTTAATATATTGTTATCATTAAGTTACATTTACAGTTATTTTTGTTTTAATAAAAGTGAATAAAAAAACGACATACTTCATTTTTGGGGGGAGAGGGGGTGACAGTTCACGATAAAAATAATATTTATAATTTGAAGTACTATAGTAAGATGTTCAAGAGTATGGTTGAAAAGTACTAACTGTACAATAAGTTATATTTTATCTGGATGGACTATGGGCGTGAGCTGGGGGCGTGACTAACACTGGGGGCATGTGGTACGGCCGTCACATGGTGGGCTGTGGGCGTGTGCTGGGGGCGTGACAAACGCTGGGGGCGTGACAAATGCTGGGGGTGTGTGTCCGCCCTTCATGCCATGTGAGTTGTACATACAAGCGCCAATTACGTTGCTGTGCAGCATCAAGGGGCACGCTGGGGGCGTGAGAAATGCTGGTGCGTGTGTCCAGCCTTCATGCCATGTGAACGCAATTGCGCCACATCAGGGGGCACGCTGGGGGCGTGAGAAACACTGGGGGCGTGTGCTACGTTCCGCCCTTCATGCCATGTGGGTCGTACATTAATCAGAAGATCGTCTGCTTTGGCCGTGTGTTGGGGGCGTGACAAATGCGTTCACCTGGATGCCTGGTAAGTAACGTTACTGCAGCCTCTCCTGCACGCTGTTACTGAAGTCTCTCATTCAACGAAATTACACGCGCCTGCTAACATCAACCAGGGCTGTAGGCGGGCTCAGGCGGCGGATCACTACACCAATTACACGCGCCTGATAACATCAACCAGGGCTGCAGCTGGGCCTTCTCCGTCCCTATTCAAATGAAACTAAATTTTTTGTCTACCGCAAGATTTTAAAATAAATTGCCCTTGTCAAATACACACATTACACACATTCTATTTCATACCCGGACAACGTCGGGACGGGCTGCTAGTATATATATATTTTCACTGAAAAAACCATTGGTTTCGGGGACGTTTTAGTTAGTTGGACATTTCACTCGTACAAAACCAGAGAAATTCTGCAGTTATAGTCAGTTCAGCTAACTATAACTCGCGCCCCCGCAATGCACTGCTGATGACATCACATATTACATAATTCATGACATGGTCAGTGACATCACTGATGACATCATCCAGCGACTGTGTGTTTCTCTAAAGTTTAAATATGTTTTATATATACATGCCAAGGTGTATTGAAAAATGAGTGGGTGTATAAGTGTCTGGATGGAGGTTTTAGTGGGTGTGTGACTGACTGTGTAGGTGAGTGATTAAATGTGCCTTACTGAATGCATGGGTTAGTGACTAAACTGTGTGAATGTCTGTATCAGTCTGTCTGTTGTTCTGTAAGCTGCTGCATGGGTTGGTGAGTAGCTACATGAGTGTCTATACGGGTTATTGATTGGTCGCCTGAGTATTTGTATGGGTGCCTGAGTGTGTGTGTGGATGGGTGAAAGTTGTGTGACTCTTTGCATAGATGTGTGAGTGGTTGATTCACTGGGTGTATGTGTTCAAAAGTGCATGTGGAAACAACTGTATGTGTGGGTGAGTGTGTGTATGGGTGTGTTGGTGAGTTAATGGATGTCTCAGTGGTGCATGTGCGAGTTACTACATATGTAAAAGGCAGTATATTTGAGTGATGGTGTATACAAATAACTATATGTGAGAGTGAGTGATTGTGAGAGTGGCTGTATGGAGGAGTGTGTACTTGTATCAGTGATTGTATAAGAGAGTAAGTATGCGTTGGTATCTGTATGAATAAGTGAGGTGGTGTTTGTATAACTGTATAGGTGAGTAAATGGAAGTGTGATTGATTCTTTGGATGACTGGCTAGGTGTGTGAGTAACTCTGGATGAGTGGTGGTGTGTGAGTGTCTGTATAGGTGTATGATTGCATATGTTAGTGTTGTATTGAGTGACTGCATGTATGAGTGACTGTATGGGTGAATGAGTGTATGTGTGTCTAGAACTAAGAATCAGTGAGTGTGTATGTAGCAACTGGTATTGGTGTATTTATGGTTTTGAAAATGGTAGTCTGAATTTTAAAGTGGGTGTATCAAAGGTTATATTCGGGTGGGAAGAGGTGCATCAGATTTTCACATGGATGATGTTGTGATGTCATCAGTGATGTCATTTGAGATGTCATCAGTGATGTCACTGACCTTGTCATGAATGATGTAATATGTCACTTCATCGGCAGTGCCTTGCGGGGGCGCGATTTATTGTTAGCTGAACTAACTACAACAGCTGAATTTCTCTGGTTTTGTAAGAGTGAAATCTCCAACTAACTATAACATCCCTGAAACCTATGGTTTTTTCAGTGAATTTTTAAGGTTTTTTAAATGCTCATTTCTAACTATAACATCCCTGAAACCTATGTTTTTTTCAGTGAATTTCAAAGTTTTTTTTTCAATGAATATTTCTAGCTATAATGTCCCTGAAACCTATGGTTGCCTACAGTAAGCCCCACAGAGCTGCGTTGCAGAGAGGTGGTCTGAGACCATGCCCCTTTTTTCACCTCTCTGGAATGCAACTCTGTTGTGCTTACTGAAGGTACTTGGTGGGCTAGTTGGCCCCCAGGGACCCTCAGGATACAAGGGGACTTAATACCCCGACTTACAATTTGCCACAGAGCGCGTTTGCACACTTGTCACATCAGGTCTCAACCACTGCCTTCACCACTGTGCAAATGCACCACATGGCTCATTTTAAGTTGGGGGATTTAAGTCCGCTTAAATCTTGAAGGTCCCTGGGGTCCAACTAACCCACCAGGTATTTCCAGTAAGCGCCACATAGCTGCACAGCAGAGCGGTGTAAAAAGGGGCGGGGCCTCGGACAGCCTCTCTGCAAAGCAGCCCTGTGGCGCTTACTGGAGGTACCTGGTGGGCTAGTTTGCCCCCAGGGACCCTCAGGATTGAAGGAGAAGTAATTCCCCAACTTAAAATGCGCCACTGGTCACATGTCACATGAGGCCCCGCCCCCTCCCTTCACCACTGTGCAAATGCACCCCGTGACATGTTTTAAGTTAGGGGATTAAGTCTCCTTGATTCCTGAGAGTACCTGGGGTCCAACTTGCCCACCAGGTACCTCCAGTAATCCCCACAATGCTGTGTTGCAGAGAGGTGTAAAAAGGGGCGGGGCATCAGACCACCTCTCTGCAACGCAGCTCTGTGGGGCATACTAGAGGTACCGTGTGGGCTAGTTGGCCCCCAGGGACCCCCAGTATTTAAGGGGAATTAATTTCCCAACTTACAACGCGCCACTGGGCACGTTTGCAGACATATGCAGTGAGGGGGCGGGGCCTCCAGCGCAATGCTGTTTTTTTCTCTTTTTTTCAGCATGGGAGGCTGTGTGGCCCCCCTTATTTTCCCATTTTTAAGGCCCAGCGGACCCCATTCACCAGGGCCTGACCCCTATTTTAAAAAAATAATAATAAATAAATGGGAAGGGAGCTGCGTGGCCCCTCTCCCGACCCCATTTTTGGCCCCAGGGACCTCATTCCCCGGGGCGTGGCCATAAATGTATTTATTTTAAGTAACAAAAAATTTAGGAGGGGGATGCGTGGCCCCCTCCTGAGGCCTCTATTAGCCCCGGGGACCCCATCCCCCGGGGCTGCGCCTCTTTTTATTTAAATTTTTTGTTATTAAGGTAGGGGGCCACGTGGCCCCCCAAACAGACCACTCATGGCCCCAGGGACCCCATCCCCTGGGGCCCCACCTTTCCGTTGGAGACCGTGGGGGGACCCCAATTCCCCCACATTCCTACCAGCTCCCCGCCTCCTGCGGGAGCCGGCATTGCTTATCGACACGGGGAGCTGCTGACATGCAGCTTCCCTTGTGGAAAAGCTCTCTGGTTTGGATTTTGTAAGTGAGAGCAGGAAACCTGCTCTTGCTTACAAAATCCAAACCAGTGTTTGCTATGACAGGGCGGGAGCCGCACGGATCCCGCCCTCCCATAGCAAACAGCAGTGTCCCGGGGGTGAGCACCCTGGGATACTGCAGGAACTGGGGGGGGGTGGTCCCCAGGGCCATCAAGGACTCCAGGAGCGGGGCCGCACAGCCCCATCCCTTTATTTAGAAAGCCCCAGGGACATGGTGGTCACCTGGGCTTCGGCATCCATAATGGACCCCCAAATTTAAATTTAGAGTTCCCCAGGGAGATGGTGGTCCCTGGGGTGTGTGTGGGGGGCTTGTGCCCTCCCAACAAATTTTTTTTATCATTAAACTGAGCCCCGGGGAGGTGGCTGTCCCCGGGGCTGCGGGTATCTGCGTGCCCCCCCGCAACTCATAAATCTTGCCCTGGGGTGGTGGCGGTCCCCGGGGCAGCATGGGGGGAATGGGGCCAGGCATTTTTGTGCCCCGTTGGATCAGGCCCATCCGAGGGCTTAAATATAACAAAGCGTGGGAGCCCATTTTTCGGATTCGCAACAACATCGTAAATTCACCTGATTTAAAAATAAAATGCTTTTTTTGGCCCTGAGTGCTCTGAGCAGGCCTAGGGGTCAGGGTGTTTCTACCCTGCCCCCTTTTCTTGTTTTTTCACTGTGTTGCACTGTTGTCTTGTAACTCGGTTCTATCGAGTCACAAGATGGCTGCCAAACCTTCCTGGTTTGGAGTGTTGGCAGCCAATCGGAGTGAAGCTCGTGCTCGGGAGGGATCGAGACTCCACCGCATTCCTCGATATCGAAACTTTTTCTTTTTCAAATTTTGGATTTACACCATTTAACAAAAAGCGTTCTTTCTGAACCAAGGGCTACCTTTTTGCCAAATTTGGTGTCATTCCGTTCATCAGTACAGGCTGTTGCTGTGTCTAAAGTTTCCTATGGAAAATTGCATGGGGAAAACATGTTTTGAGAACCCCCTTTTTTCTCAGCCCCCGTTTGTCGAATCACTTCCAAGACAGGAGCTGACCGGAGCGGTCCACTAGTTTTGAAAATTCTGCGAAGATTCGTCAACCTGTGCCAAAGATATTGAGAAAACAAAAAACGCGTTTCCTATGGAAACTAGGTCCTAACCATAACTATCTACTGGCAACAACCAGTAGGTAATATATATATATATGTGAGGAAGACTGCAGCGCGAATAAGACAGAGGTTTTGTTATATATATATATATATATATATTACCTACTGGCAGTCGCCAGTAGGTATATATAGTTAGGACCTAGTTACCATAGGAAATCCGCAACATTCTATTGGGAATAACTTTGGCGTCGATTGAGGAAATTGCGTGCAATTTTCCAAGATTTTGGCTAGCTCAGTTCTGCTCCTTCCCCAAAAGTTTTGGGGAGATTCGTCAAGCGGGGGCCGAGAAAAAAGGGGGGTCCCAAAACGTGTTTTCCCCATGCAATTTCCCATAGGACCTTTAGACACGGCTACAGCCTGAACGTCTGAACGGAATTACACCAAACTTGGCAAATGGTAGGGACTGGTATGCAGAAGTGCCTTTTCCATATTTGGTTTAAATCCCTCCAGTAGTTGTTGAGAAAATTGAATTTGAAAAAATATATATATCTATATGAGCTTACTGTAAGCTTACCTTCCGAGTACGAGTGGCATTCTGATTGGCTGCCAATGTCTGTCAACACTCCAAAACAGAAATTGTTGGCAGCCTCGGTAGACTGAGGCACAGGAAAGCTGAAAAACAAACGTGTAGAACTCAAAAAGGGGGCAGGGTAGAAGCACCCTGACCCCCTAGGCCTGCTCAGGGGGTCCCACAAGGACCTCCCTGGCTCCCCAAATTTTCTTTTTTTTTTAAAAACCAAGAAGTGTTGGCAGCCATCTTGGGAACAATATACAAGATAGCACCTCATTAAAAAGCATTGCAGTTAATAGAAGGTTTTAGGACTTTAGTTACATTATAAATCATTTGTTGATGGTACATACTCATTTTAGGAATTGTGGTTTGTTCTAAGGTGATTTTACCATGTGAAAAAGCCTTCTGCTGGGATATCATGAATCATGTTTGAAAGAAAACTATTATCTCATGCTTTTCCCACAGTGGTTTGGAAGGGGATCTATAAGCTAAACTGAAAGCATATTTTCTGTAAATTCACATTATCTTTCTCAGTCATGTGAGAATGAAGTCTGACATTCTCAGTAAAACATGTACATCCAACAAGGACAGAGACTGTCAGTTGATTCCTTTGTGTTCTACTGCAGCTTCCCAGAGTGTTCTAAAGAACAACTAGAGTGCTAACAGTCCTACTTATTACAAAGGCATGGCACACCAGAAGCCATCTTGATTGGAATGAAGTGGTAAGTCTAAAAACATTTAATTTAAAAAGGAACAAAATGAGGGGGTATATTTTGCCATAGAAAGTATGATTAGTGCTGCAGAAAGAAAAATTAGGGCACATTTTGAGTGACTTCTCAAATCCTCTTCTATTTCATAAAAAAATTCTGACATGCAGTCTCTCAAGATGGCCACCAGAGACAAAAGAGCCCAAATGTAGCCCAAATATCACCCAGATGTAGCCCAAGTATAGCCCAATGACAGAATGTCCCAGAGTGTTCTAAAGAACAACTAGATCGCTAACAGTCTTACTTATGTTAAAGGTATGGCACACCAGAAGCCATCTTGATTGGAATGAAGTGGTAAGTCTGAAAACATTTAATTTAAAAAGGAACAAAATGAGGGGGTTTATTTTGCCATAGAAAGTATGATTAGTGCTTCCGAAAGAAAAATTAGGGCACATTTTGAGTGACTTCTCAAATCCTCTTCTATTTCATTAAAAAATTCTGACATGCAGACTGAAACATGCACTTTCAAAACCAGCAGCAGACTTCCCTGGTGAGCAGTAGCTTTACTACAGTGATCTAATAAGCAACTAGCGTGCTAACAATCTGAATTTATGGCAAATGTGTGTCAAATCTGAATGCCTTCTTGATGGAATCAAAGTAGAAAACTGAAAGTATTTCCTACTGAGGAGACTGTAGTAAATGAGGAAATTAGGAAACTTCATGACAAATAAGTCTCCCAAGAAGGCCACCAGAGACAAAAGAGCCCAAATGTAGCACAAATATCCCCCAGATGTAGCCCAAGTATAGCCCAATGACAGAATGTCCCAGAGTGTTCTAAAGAACAACTAGAGCGCTAACAGTCAGAATTTATGGCAAATGTGTGACACATTTGAATGCCTTCTTGATGGAACCAAAGTAAACAAGCATTGAAAATGCAATAGATCTTGCCCTCGTTGAAGTTAAAGCCATTCTGTTTGTAATGAGGTGGCTTTTTAGCTTTGCTTTTATTAGTGTTTTTCAAACTTTCATGTAAATAACATGCATATGTATGCATATATGTATATGTATGCATGTATTTATATTTGTATTTATATAGATATGCAGATTAAATATGGTTATATATGTATGTCTATATATATATATATACACATACATATATATAAATGCATATGCATATATATGCATATATTACCTACTGGCGGTCGCCAGTAGGTATATATAGTTAGGACCTAGTTACCATAGGAAATCCTCAACATTCTATTGGGAATAACTTTGGCGTCGATTGAGGAAATTGCGTGCAATGTTCCACAATTTTGGCCAGCTCAGTTCTGCTCCTTCGCTAAAAGTTTTGGGGGGATTCGTCAAGCGGGGGCCGAGAAAAAAGGGGGGTCCCAAAACGTGTTTTCCCCATGCAATTTCCCATAGGACCTTTAGACACGGCTACAGCCCGACCGGCTGAACGGAATTACACCAAACTTGGCAAAATGGTAGGGACTGGTATGCAGCAGTGCCTTTTCCATATTTGGTGTAAATCCCTCCAGTAGTTGTTGAGAAAATTTAATTTGAAAAAATTTATATATCTATAAGAGCTTACTGTAAGCTTACTGTACTCTGTACCTTCCCGAGTACGAGCTGCATTCTGATTGACTGCCAATGTCTGTCAACACTCCACAACAGAAATAGTTGGCAGCCATCATGTACCTCAGTAGACTGAGGCACAGGAAAGCTGAAAAACAAACGTGTAGAACTCAAAAAGGGGGCAGGGTAGAAGCACCCTGACCCTCCTAGGCCTGCTCAGGGGGTCCCACAAGGACCCCCCAGGCCCCCCCAATTATTATTTCTTTTTCAAAAATCGCGGGGTACGCATACCATACGCATACGTTGTGCGTACGGTGCGCGTACCCCACGATTTTTTGGGGCCTGGGGGGTCCATGTGGGACCCCCTGAGCAGGCCTAGTGGGTCAGGGTGCTTCTACCCTGCTCCCTTTGCGTGTTTTCCACCATGGTTTCACTGCTTTCTTGTGCCTTGGTTAAAAGGCACAATATGGCTGCCAACACTTCCTGGTTTAGAGTGTTGACTGACAGTTGCAGCCAATCAGCATGCCTTCCCGAGAAAGCTGCTTGCTCATTGGCTGTCAACACTTCTAACCAGGAAGTGTTGGCATCCATCTTGTGCTAGATAGACCGAGGCACAAGAAAGCAGAAAAATAAACCTGAAGAACACAAAAAGGGGGCATGGTAGATACACCCTGACCCCCTAGGCCTGCCCAGGTGGTCCCACAAGGACAAAAAAGGCCCACATTTTTTTTTTTTTTAAACCTGGTCTGTTTTTTTAAAAATTACCCCCCAGGGGGACCAAATCGCGGCGGCATAGTGATAAAGAAGTGTGGGGGGTCCACAATCCCCCCACACTGTCCCGGGGACTGTCGCCCCCGTGGCAAAGCAACGCAGCCCCTTGGTGCATACTGGAGGCTCCTGGTGGGCTACTTGGCAACCGGGTACCCCCAGTATGCAAGGGGAATTAGTTCCTATTCTGCAAACACGCCAGGGGTTGCGCTGCAGAGAGGTGTAAAAAAGGGTGTGGCCTCATTACACCTCTCTGAAATGCAGCCCCCTAGCGCATACTGCAGGTTCCAGGTGGGCTAGTTGTCCCCCAGGGACCCGCAGTATGCAAGGGGAATTAGTTCCCCCTCTGCAAACACGCCCGGGGGCTGCGTTGCAGAGAGGTGTAAAAAAGGGTGTGGTCTCATTACACCTCTCTGTAATGCAGCTCCCTGGCTTATACTGGAGGCTCCTGGTGGGCTAGTTTCCCCCCAGGGACCCCCAGTATGCATGGGGAAGTAGTTCCTCCTCTGCAAACGCGCCAGGGGTTGCGCTGCAGAGTGTTGTAAAAAGGTGGCGTGCCCTCTGAACACCTGCCTGCAAAAATTTCGTATATCAGTATAAAAAAAATAACAATTAATACATTTAAAATTGTCATGTAAAAAACCTTCGAAATTCAGTGAAAAACCCATAGGTTTCAGGCTTTATATAGTTAGGATTTAGCATTTAAAAAACCTTGCAAATTCACTTAAAAAACCATATGTTTCAGGCCGTGTATAGTTAGGAATTAGCATTTAAAAAACCTTGCAAATTCACTGAAAAAACCATAGGTTTCAGGCCTTATATAGTTAGGAATTAGCATTTAAAAACCTTGCAAATTCACTGAAAAAAACATAGGTTTCAGGCCTCATATAGTTAGGAATTAGCATTTAAAAAACCTTGCAAACTCACTGAAAAAACCATAGGTTTCAGGCCTTATATAGTTAGGAATTAGCTTTTAAAAAACCTTTGAAATTCACTGAAAAAACCATAGGTTTCAGGCCTTATATAGTTAGGAATTAGCTTTTAAAAAACCTTTGAAATTCACTCAAAAAACTATAGGTTTTAGGGGTGTGATAGTTAGCTGGACATTTCACTCATACAAAACCATTGAAATTGCTACTATATAGTTAGTTGTACTAACTATATTTCGCGCACCCGCAATCCACTGCTGATGATGTCACATATTATATCATTCATGACATGGTCAGTGAAATCACTCATGACATCTCAGATGACATCACTGATGACATCCCTGATGACATCATCCACGTGACAATCACATACACCTTTTCATACACCATTAAAATCTTTCATCACTCTTTGTAAAATACAGAGTATCATATTTGAATCCATTGTCACAGCAATACAAGTATCTAAAGATCCACTCAGTGATTCATAGATGTATACACACATCTAATCACTTACCTGTAGATTCACTCAAAAATGCTGTCAATGAACAATAGAACACTATCAAAAATACTTATACACCTAGATCGACATTAAACAACAGCACACATCCTATTCACATATGAAGTCATCCTACTCACTTATGCAAACAATGGATCATACTTACATATTTACTTAGCAACACACTTATACAAACACCACTTCATCTATTCATTTAGATAGTAAGTCATACTTACTGAATTATAATATCATTATTACAAGTATACAGTTATCCATACAGTCACTCACACAATCATTGAGTCTTATGTATACTTATTTAGATACAACTGACACATACACTGCCTTTTATTTTTCTAGTTTGTTGAACATGTACCATTGAGAAATATATTTGCTCATCACCACACCCATAAAGAGATTCAATCACCCAAACTGTTAGAACATGTAGTTTTAACTTCATATATCTACTGAATCAACTATTCACACATCTTTGGACAGTCACACAACCCCCACCGAACCACACACACTTTCACACTCCCATACAAATACTCAGTTAACTAATCAATAACTACTATATACTTTCACATAACTAGTAACCAACTGTAGAATCAGTTTACACAACAACTGACAAAGTAATACAGATATTCACACAGTTTAGTCACTATCCACTATATTTAGTGAGACACTATAAATTGGTCAAGTAAACAGTCAATTACACTGCTACTAAATCCTCCATCCAAATATTTATTTATATATATCCACGCATTCTTCAATGCAAATTGCTACATATATAATCCATATTTAAATAACGAAGCAAACCACATTCACTGGATGGTGTCATCAGTGATGTCATCAGTGATGTCATTGGAGATGTCATCAGTGATGTCACTGACCATGTCATGAATGATCTAATATGTGACATCATCAGCAGTGGATTGCGGGTGCGTGAAATATAGTTAGTACAACTAACTATATAGGAGCAATTTCAATGGTTTTGTATGAGTGAAATGTCCAGCTAACTATAACACCCCTAAAACTTATAGTTTTTTGAGTGAATTTCAAAGGTTTTTTAAAAGCTAATTCCTAACTATATAAGGCCTGAAACCTATAGTTTTTTTAGTGAATTCATATATATATATATCTATATATATATATTTTTTTTTAACTTACCTGCTATTTTCTCTGTACAGGCACATGTGTGGTAAAGATTTACGTGGTTGAGTCATATGCATAGTAATGGACGCATTGTAAAGGTATCCCTGGCACTTGCATGAGTGGTTCCATCATACAACCAACCTCACTGCTGCAGAAATCTAGGAATCGGAAACGTAAGACTGTCTGCCATTGATTTCAGAGTGATCACAGTCAGTCGATAGTGTATTGAAAATGCTTGATTTTCCCCAAAGTGTGCTGGCCGTCACTGTTTTATTGGATTCTTGAAGTGAATGATGATTCAGAGAGACCTAGTTGTTGTTGTTAAGGAACTGGCCACAGCTGCTGGATCTTCCAGTGCTCGAAATAGAAAAATCGTTGTGCAGATTCTAAAAATGCGTATAATACTTCCTAGAATCTGTACATTTTTTTTGAGTGAATTGGAGGACAAGATTTTTTCTCTGGCGAAGAACATTTTCTGTACTGTCTGGAGTGAAATTTAAAATGGATTTGTTGCTGTCATGAGGCTTCAAAATAAAAACTACTAGTTTATTGACTTATTATTATCACTCTATAAAAGACCCTAATTCACTCCGTTTCTTCTTGAAAACATGGGGGCACCCCTTCGAGCTGTGAAAGATAAGATTATTGCAGTTCAAATCACTACATCAATATGTTCCCAAAAAAGAAGACAGTATATGGGGGCCATTTTCCTAGAGGGGGGTCTCTGCAGGCACAAGTCCCAACCTACACACTCAGAGGGAGGCCGGGCAGTAGCACTAAAGTGACAAGTCTTTCAGTTTAAAAAATGCTAAGCTTTATAAATTGTCCTGTCTCGTGCTTAATTTTGTTGGTGATATAATGCCAATTATTATAAGTTGTTCACTAAAATTTGTAGATAAATGATAGGTAATGATGTACATACTTGAACTTTACTTTTTTTATTAGTGTTTTACTAATGTTCAACGTGCCTTACGCGTATATAATCTAGTTTAATTCGAGGGCAGACGTCATTGGCAGTAAGGACCATACATCCTTCATATTTTGTAAATAAGAACCATTGAATGGTCATTGGTATGTAATTGAAATACAATGTACAATTACAAGTATCAGACTCAAATGTCGACATATACTTTTCTTTCTGTAACAATTAATAAGCAACCCTTGACCTTTAAATCACGTGAATGTTCCTTTTTTCCATCATAAGGGAATGGTGGGTTTAGTGGTGAGGTGGGGATGCGCAGTGGGGGAATTGTGGGGTTATTTAAGTCACATATGCTGAGGTAACATATCAGTTTCTGTACATCACCTTCTGATACTTTGGCGGAAGAAGTCAGGCTTAAAATGTAGGCAATGTGTACAGTATTTACAATGTACTCAAACAGTAATAAAGTGGAAAAAAAACATGAAAAAGCCCAACCCAATTAGAAAATTAGAGAATATTTTAATAAATACAATTACACCAAAATGAAAACAAATCAAATAAGTAGAACTGGAGATATTAATTATTAAAGTTTGAATAAAAATATCAACAATTAAGGCACACTGCAATGAAGGACAAGATTCATTCCGGTTTAAAGCCTAGCGTACCTACTGACTAAGAAACCTTTATTGAGAAAACGTGGTTGTCGACGAGTCGGAGACGGCTCAAGCTGGATCATAACCAGGGCTTATGGATGGAGGTTGCTGAGAAGCGGGGTTCTGGTGCGGTCATAGAGGAAGGGGGAGGGCTCTGAGTAGGTGAAGTCTAAAGATCTAAGCCCAGGAAGACCTCAATGTCGCTGAAATGCTGCTCGGCATCGGTCCCGGTGTAACCCTCTTAGTTCAGACTAGGAAACTTTTCTGGAAGTCTGATCTTCTTTATTTGGGTAAATCAGTAAGTTGAGGCCTACCCAAGATTCAGAGTCAATAGCTGTGGCATCAACGGTGATCCCTAGCTTCACTGGGACTCTAGGCAGAAAGCTGGCAAAAAGTTTCTCAGTCATACTTCTTCCAGTTTGAGAAAAGGAGGAGTACACCCTAACACCAGCCATGGGTCGAGGACATGGGGAACCCCACTTAGGTGGCTAGATCTCACTCTGACAGAAACCAGCAGCAGGGTTTGGGATTGGTCAAGATGGAACAATTTAGCTGGGTAGTTGCAGAGAGAGAAGCCTCTTTCCCATTTCCCAACACAATTCACTTGTGAGAGTTTGCAACCTTCATAAAAGCTTAAAATCAAGACATTTTCAAAAGTTTGCTGTAAGTAAAAAAAGCAAAAACATTTCAGACATCTACTTTTAAGAAAGACAAGGTGGATAGTAAATATTTTGCAGTAAAACTTTGGTTATAAAAATGTTGTGAAAATAGCAATGCACATTGCCTTTACGAGCAATAGTTTTCATTACTGGAAGGAGTATATTTTGTCGGGGGATAAATATGTGGTGTTCCTCCTACCAAAATGTCAGGAGAGTTAAGATATAAGTGAATTAGAAATTCAAAACAAAAGATCAAATAAGTAAGGAGTACTAAGAAAGAAACTGGTGTGGGAGCACACTGCTTCACCTCGCAGCAGAGTCGCCCCTGGGCATCATGGTAGATGCAGTTCAGATCGACAAGCGAGTACACTTCTAAAGTCTTGAGTGTTTCACCAGGTGGGTGCAGATTAGTGCTGGCCATCTCTGGACACGTGTTTCTGGATTATTATCCATCATCAGCAGAGATTAGGCAAAATTATTTAGGGTTGCTGAGCAGGCTGCCGTATTCTTGGAACGCAGTATCTCTCCAGGCGCGCAGGTGCCTCTCCACGAGCTCGTCAGCTCAAAGCGGCTCGAGGGAGCCTTTAAGTAAGAAACTGGTGTGGGAGCACACTGCTTCACCTCCCAGCAGAGTCGCCCCTGGGCATCATGGTAGATGCAGTTCAGATCGACAAGCGAGTACACTTGGAAAGTCTTGAGTGTTTCACCAGGTGGGTGCAGATTAGTGCTGGCCATCTCTGGACACGTGTTTCTGGATTATTATCCGTCATCAGCAGAGATTAGGCAAAATTATTTAGGGTTGCTGAGCAGGCTGCCGTATTCTTGGAACGCAGTATCTCTCCAGGCGCGCAGGTGCCTCTCCGGGAGCTCGTCAGCTCAAAGCGGCTCGAGGGAGCCTTTAAGTAAGAAACTGGTGTGGGAGCACACTGCTTCACCTCCCAGCAGAGTCGCCCCTGGGCATCATGGTAGATGCAGTTCAGATCGACAAGCGAGTACACTTGGAAAGTCTTGAGTGTTTCACCAGGTGGGTGCAGATTAGTGCTGGCCATCTCTGGACACGTGTTTCTGGATTATTATCCGTCATCAGCAGAGATTAGGCAAAATTATTTAGGGTTGCTGAGCAGGCTGCCGTATTCTTGGAACGCAGTATCTCTCCAGGCGCGCAGGTGCCTCTCCACGAGCTCGTCAGCTCAAAGCGGCTCGAGGGAGCCTTTAAGTAAGAAACTGGTGTGGGAGCACACTGCTTCACCTCCCAGCAGAGTCGCCCCTGGGCATCATGGTAGATGCAGTTCAGATCGACTAGCGAGTACACTTGGAAAGTCTTGAGTGTTTCACCACTCTGCTGATGACGGATAATAATCCAGAAACACGTGTCCAGAGATGGCCAGCACTAATCTGCACCCACCTGGTGAAACACTCAAGACTTTCCAAGTGTACTCGCTTGTCGATCTGAACTGCATCTACCATGATGCCCAGGGGCGACTCTGCTGGGAGGTGAAGCAGTGTGCTCCCACACCAGTTTCTTACTTAAAGGCTCCCTCGAGCCGCTTTGAGCTGACGAGCTTGTGGAGAGGCACCTGCGCGCCTGGAGAGATACTGCGTTCCAAGAATACGGCAGTCTGCTCAGCAACCCTAAATAATGTTGCCTAATCTCTGCTGATGACGGATAATAATCCAGAAACACGTGTCCAGAGATGGCCAGCACTAATCTGCACCCACCTGGTGAAACACTCAAGACTTTCCAAGTGTACTCGCTTGTCGATCTGAACTGCATCTACCATGATGCCCAGGGGCGACTCTGCTGGGAGGTGAAGCAGTGTGCTCCCACACCAGTTTCTTAAGTAAGGAGTACTGAAGGACAAACAGGAATTGATAAAAAATTAAACCAATTATGGTGTTATACCGAATATGGAGGGGACGATCGCCGATGAACCAATGTTCACAAGTAAAAAACACTGCATCTAAAATTAAAAGGATGAAAGAAAACCATGATGCAATTTAGAAATGTGTTCTTATAGATCCAAAATGGACGTCAATCATCTACATGTTTCCACTAGTTTCAAGTTATGTTGAGTGATTGAGTTGGCATCAGTTAAGGAAAATAGACAACCTCAATTACATGGTTAATTAAAAAAAATAAAACGAAAAAACTATTCTATAACAAAACCTAAACTGATGGCTCGTATGGCTTTTAAGTAGATTTCCAGGAACACTTGAAGACAAGTTGTAATTTTAATACATAGGAAGCGTATGGCGATGACAGCAAAGGAATGATTAGAATGTTCACACAGTAAAAGGAACGATATTTATTTCTTCTTAAAATTATTATGTGAGCCACAGACACAGAAAAACCTGCTAAAAAATAGACGTTTCACCTTACCTACGTAGTGCAGAAATGCATATTTTATCACAATGCTTTGACATAGCACTACAAACCGCAAGTCAGTAACTGCTTCCAATTTAACCACTCTTCTCTAGTTTTTTTCATGGCCAGTTGCAGGATGGTTTTCTGCTCAAATTCTTTACCTAAAATAATTATTTCTACACGCTGTCTGTGTGCTTCATTATTCTGAGCATAGGCTATTGTGTCCTCTTTTGTGTGCAAGCCTTCACTGTGCAGAGTAACATTTTCTGGTAATGGGATCAGTTCAAATGAATGTCCTCTTTTATTTGAGCACATTGTTGGCAGTCTAAAATGTCTACACCCTGAGCTAGCCTAGTTATGCGAGAAAAGATTAGATGGATTTTCGGTCTGGTGGAAGTTCATGAACGTATTCTGAGTGGATGGATAAAGCTTCAGGGCTTTGCTCTGTCTCGTGGAATGTGTTCTCGCCCTCCACAAAGACAAACGTTTCAAAGCCGCTCTCCTTGCTCGTAGCCTGTAGAAAACAACTAACTTGGGTTGACCATATCCAGAAATTTGTATTGTATGCAGGAAGGATATTTCACAAGGTTTTGTGATCTTAAAGCACATTTATTACTTTTCACAGTATATTTCTCAGCAGCACTGGCTAATGCTGCCATAGCTTTACTGCTCACAAAATACTGACCTGTTCTGATATATGCATTTTTTAAATTCATGTAATAAAGACATTTATACCTATGGAAAAGGATTTGCCAATGCAATGATGTCTAAGTTGCTTAATTTTAGGTAACAAGCTGAGAACTGGCATCCTCTTTTTACACTCGACAGAGTTTCATTATGAATTGCCTGGAACAGTATTGCCTCAAAACCCAGCCATGGTAATCCCGGGCCTGGAAACACTGCGCCCCCTTTTACATGGTGCAGATCTGCACCTGGTGAAACGCTGGCAGAGGCTGTGGGTAGAGGCATAGCCCAGATCCTAATCACCTTCTGCAACACCATTGGGTTGCTTTACTATGCTGTGCCCCCCTCCTGACTCGTGCTACTCCCCCGATTGGCATTTATCACCTGGCCAAGCGGGTTGTAAATGGCATCAGAAAATTGCCCCTATTCAGATCGGAAGAGGGAATGGAATGTCAAAAATGAGCTGGTGTTCCATGGTCTGCATGTTACTCCAAATTCTTGGTAAAATTGCAGT
The DNA here is from genome assembly GCF_964261635.1 of Lissotriton helveticus. Lineage (NCBI taxonomy): Eukaryota > Metazoa > Chordata > Amphibia > Caudata > Salamandridae > Lissotriton > Lissotriton helveticus. The sequence continues at coordinate 400,131,162 of NC_136069.1, read as the reverse complement.
GTCAATTATCTTATGTGGGGTTACCAGCCAGAATACAGATTCCAGCCCCTCAACCCCACCACTACCGTAAATGCACAAAGTACCAAACAGCTTTGATGAAATGCGCAGCTGCAATCCCGGGGTCATATTTAGTACCCATACATTACTAAATTTCTGCAGATTGCAACTATGGGGCGGCGTGTTACAATTGCAATTTTCTTGGAAATGTGTTTACATGTGGTTGGTAGGGGAGTTTACCATCATCCTGTAAAACTAAATCAATTCCTAATTGTATTCCTCTAGCTTAATCGCGCTTCACGTGTGCTATATTAAAACGTGAAATTGCAACTTTCATCACTGTAATTGCTTCCTTGGGTATAATCTGCAAGTCATAGCAATTTCCTTCTCACTATGGATTACTTTTCATGATTCATGATTTTGATGCTAACGTGAGAGACAGTGTGTGGGGTGACAATGTGCTACGTTATTTAAACACAATGACATTATGTGTTGTATGTCAAAAGCTTTATAAGTGACTGTTAGCAGTGCGATAGAGAGAGATTGCATGGTGGGTCAGAAAATGTTCCTACGTTCACTCAGGTTAAGGAGTTCTCCTCGGGGCCCAATCTCAGGACAACTCCGGACCCCTTGTATATGATCGACTTTGCTGCAAGATTTGTGTTTGTTATTTTTTGTGTCTGTTATTTTGAACATTAGCTGGGTGGTTTTTGCAGTGAAAGTATTTTATTTGTATTTAAATTTCTATTATGTAATGAAATATTAAAACATATAGCCTGCAATAAAAGAAAATATGCATCCCTAGGCATTTAGATATATTATCAGAATTCTTAAATAAAGTAGTGTGAAAACATGTAACTTTTTTCTTATAAAGGAAGCGAAGAAAAAAAAGGACCATGTAAATCTCAAAACTTTTGTAGTCATCCACCTCCTTTTCCCCTTGCCCCCACATGCAATTCCCAGTAATCAAACACGAAGAAATTATTTTATTTAGCCATAGGATTCTATATTGTTAGACATCCAAATAGTTCTCCACCTCTTTCAAACATGACTTACCTTTGCTTTAATTATGACATGGTTAATTAAAGTAAGGTTTAACAATTCTTCAATCTAATCTTTATAATTTTTCATTAAAATGTCCAGTTTCTTATCAGCAACATTTTCCATTTTCTTATTAGCAACCTTTTCCAACCCAGTCCTTTTTTGGTCAAAAGGCTAGTGAAATTGCACTTTGAAATTGACTTTAGATCAGTGAAAAGCAACATTCTTTGACGGATTTTCAAAACAAGTTCAGCAACTCTTTTGCCACCTTTGCAAGGCCTCGTCAGTCAATGTGGGGAGTATAACAGTTCTTAATTACACCTACAACAGTGAGGTAGGGTTAGCGGCCATCCGTTTCTCATTTTTCTGCACTCTAATGTAGTCCACAAAACCATTTTGTTTGAATAAATCCACCAGCCCTATTGATGTGCAAGTCAAGTCTTGCATGTCTGAAAGCAAAGCAGACCATTGGCTGTCGTTGTATCTTAACACTGATAAGTACATTGTCCTCTATTCCAGTCCTCTATTCAGGTTTGAAAGGCTCTAGTTTAAAAAGTATGACATGTGCCTCCTTCCATCACTAAGGATTGTCCTGTGAAATAATTTCCAGAGTGTTGTTTTGGATATTGGGTTAACACGTTCTAGTTTAGACTTGCACTTTTTAGACAATCTAAAATAACTGCAAAGTTGGTATTATAGAACGCAAAATTGCAATTGTATCTAAACCTTGTAATCAACTTTTGGGGAAAAAAATATTTACTATTATAATAACTTAGATAATACATGCTTTTCAAATAATGGCTTCCCACTCTCAGAAATCTGTGGACTGAAAGCTATTGAGGACAATTTTAAGATTAGTAGTGGCAGAATACCATTTGGGATCTATGAATGAATGTCTGGTAAAACTGTGGTGGGTGGTCTATGTATCTGTAGTTTATACTTTCAATGGTATATCAGGATGTTTATGGTTATATTAGAGATTGGAGGCACGCTATTCTGGATAGGAGAAAAGATTATGTTAGATAACTCGGTGGTTTGTGCCACCACTGCATAAATCTGGTTATGTCTTAGGGTGGGCGTAGTAGGCGGAGTACTTCTATGCGGAATTCCACTAAGTTGAGCAAACACTCAGTGAATTCCACAACTTCACTCCTCCGTGAATTCCACAACTTCGCCCCGCCTGACTCCCAATTAATAAAACAGAGACCTCATATACTTTTGGTAAAATAACAAGTATCTCTGTCTTTCATACTTAAATGCATAGTCATTTCACAAAAGTGAAAATGAAAATTTAGCAAGCATTAAGAGAGGTGATGATTTTGGCATCCTCCCTAACCTAGGGAGAGAACCAAGCAGATGTCTTGAAAACAAAGAGCACATCTTGCTGAACAATTCCGTGGTGGTCCCATCCTCTTAGGATGGGACCACCAAGCACAATTATGGACAAACATACAATCCCAACCAAAGGCACTGCAAAGCATTTTGGGACGAGACTAGCAGTGGGCAGTGAATATTATAGTATCAATATCAAAATAATTCTACAAGGAGCTGCATTTCAACTAGTCGTTACTAGGTGTCCTTCAAAAGTCAAATGCAAAAGCATTGAAATGATTACATCAGGCTGCAGTTCCACTAGTCATTACTAGGAGTCCCTCACAAGTCAAATGCAAAAGCATTGAAACCCTTTCATGAAGCTGCAGTTCCACTAGCCGTTACTAGGTGCCCCTCATGAGTCTAATGCAAAAACATTTGACTTGAAGGACACCTAGACATGACGAGTTGAACTGCAGCAGTTTGTAGAATTTATAGTATTAGCTCTCAGCTCAGCCTGAGAGCTGCTGCCCCCTTGAGGAATTTTTGATATTGGATACTATATTATTCACTGCCCACTGCTAATCTCGTCCCATAATGCTTTGCAGGGCCTTTGGTTGGGATTGGATTTCTGCCCATAACTGTGATTGGGGTGGTCCTAAGAGGATGGGACCACCACTAAATCGTTCAGCATGATATGCTCTTTGTGTTCACGGTGTCTGCTTGGTCCTCCTCCCAGGTTAGAGGAGACACCAAAATCATCACCTCTCTCATTGCCTAATATTTTTCATTTTCAAAGTTCACTTTTGTTCACGTTTGTGAATTGGTTATAGCCTTTTTAGCATGTAAAGTTGCTTTATGAAAGCATTTGTGGGTGCAGTTTAGTAGTTGACTCCGTTACGGGGAGGAACTGAGTTTTTGCCTGAATCCATGTTTTTAATGGAATGCGTAGTTAACAAATCTCCTCAAACTCCACTAGCAGAGCAGGGTTCATTGCCCAGGATTAGTAATGTCCTGCAGGCACATGTTTTTTTGCGGTTTATATAGTGCAAGCTTGGCATGAGGGCGTTAGAGAACAGTAAAAGAGTACAAGATTATGTCACTCCTCTTTTATTGGCACAACTGTTTGAGGGATTTGCCCAGAATTGCTGGATGTTGAACAGTGGACTGCTCTAGCTCCTTGCCACAGCTCCCACAAGTTCAGCCTGCTGGGTGAGTTTTAGAAACTGTATGTGTCTGGACAATCACATTGAGAGGTCCGATGACTGAATTATTAACAAAAGGTTGCAATAAATTCACATGAAAGATCGTGGCACCAATTTTGGAAAAAGGGATTACAAAGGATGTGTATCAATAGCCGATTCAATGAATGTGAAAACACGAGGGACATGATGTTGCTGCTTTTACCATTGAGTAATTGAAATGTCTATGGTGTGAGAATATTTGAAAAAATGTCCCATTAAAAATTATGTTTTTGGGATTTCAGGGAGATTTTCAAACAGGTCATTTACTCTTGTTCCTGCCTTTTAGTTTTTATGATGTAAGCCTCCCATGTTTAATGAGTAGTTGTTCCATGTCTGCATCTATGAGTTGGGCCTTTGGACATTTTAGCCTGAAAGTGCTTTGGATGGATGTAAACGGTTGGCTAGAATTCCCAAGATCCACTGAGTGCGCATTGGTGGCTGATCCTTTTCCTACCCTGGGCCTGTTGCCTGGAACAAACTTCCTTTGGAGCTACACAAAACAGGTGAGCCTTCAATTTTCATGAAAAAGTTAAAAACATGGCTGTTCCAACAGGATTCATCTGATAGCCTTCAAATTGCTGGTAGCCTTAGGTAGCACCAGGACACTCCATCTGAGTAGCTGAGCGCTTTATACATCTATTTTCATCATCATCATAAACTGTTTAAGATACTGATGTAAAGAGGTAGCACAGGCCCTTGCAGTGCAAGGGTGCCTCAACCCTTCAAGGGAACCCTATTGAGCTCAGCGTCAATGATTATATGTGAGATATGGAAACCCTGGGGCCCCTCATCACATTCTGTAGGGTGGCCCCATCATTTTGCCTTATCCCACTGATTGGATGCATAGGAAAGAGCCAGCTTATAAATCTTTAAATGGTTCAACATGGTGGGCATGCAAGTCACATGTTCACAGTATGACAGGTCTACATCCGTGTTTCATACTTCTGGCATTGATACAATCGATTCCGATGAGTTGGGTTACAACAACAATTAAAAAGTTGACTAGGTATATTTCATGTTGTGGTGTTTTCATTATAAGCTGTCCTTGGCGTCATTGTTATGAGCCTCATTTACCTGCTAGCAGATGAACGCTTCTTAAGAGAGCTAATAAAGAAAGATTGGTGGAAGTTTTGAAATGGTTTTATATCCACAAATTGTAATGGGAGCCTTTTAGAAATAAAATTACACAAAGTACTTCCTATGGCAGTCGATTTAAGTAAAGCCATTTCATATTACTGCTCTCTTAAATGTTGACATCCCATTTACTTCCAGTGATGCTCAAGCAGTCAGACGCACGGCTTTCTTTCGCCAATAAATCTGCACTTTTTTAATGAGGAGAATAGCCAAAGACAACATGTCCAGACCATAATAGATGCAAACAGCATTATACTGCATGCCAAAAAGGAGTTCCACGGCTTACCATAGGATCAAGGACAAGTTGTTTAAATGTGGGAGAATTCTGAGATCACTAGCACTGTCTTTGCTAGCTACCTCGATGTGTGGCATGCTATTTTGTTGTAAAAAATTGTTGCCCTGTCCTTCTCTCCCAATTATTATTACATGTTTTGATCTCTTGCTTGTTATAATGAAAGATTACTGCTGGTTATTCTTATGTATCAGAAAAGTTGTATCTATAAAATAAACACACCTATAGGTAGCTTGTAATTTGTTGCAATTGCAATGTAGCTCTTTTAATGTAGGTTCCCGCTTTTTAGGGTACATTTTGGTGGCGACCTGCAGACAGATTCTTCTCCTCCAGGTAATTCCAGCAGTGCAATAAATATTTTTACAATATTTTTCCTATCGGTCAATGGCTGGGGAACATTCAAGAAAAGAAAAAAGAAATTGAGCCGAAACCTAATTGTTGGTGACAGCTGCAGTTTTTTGTTCAAGTTGCAGAGATGCTTTTTGTACTGACTAATGCGCTGGCAGCCGGGTTTGATGTCTCAACTCAACTATAATAAATTATATGCGGTACATAAGTGATGTTTTCACGTGACAGGTAAATAGGTCACAAGCAGAATGTAATAGAAAGATTTTTATACAGAGATGGGATGCTTCCTTGTATCATATCACTTTAATGTGGAAGTTGCGTGAAACCCTTTCAAAGCGGTTAAATAAAAGACACCGAAATTATAAACTTTAATGGGGTGGATGTTTAACTAAATACGTTGCATTACATCAGTCATGACTGATTCCAGAGAGTAAGAAATTCGGGTATTAGTTGAGGATGGTGAGTACCCACCTGAAATTACCACAATCCTCTTCAGAGCGAACCATATAAGTCTCTAAATTAACCTGAGAGCAACGCCCCCTGCCTCCCTCTACCCGATTCCCCCCACCCCCTCCCGTAGCAATGACACACAGCAGACAGGCTTAAATTAGGGGTAAAGTGAAAAGTGTTTATGCCGTACTCGAACAGTCACATGTCAAAAAGCAACATAAACAACATTTCAAACCAATATAGAAAGATAGAGTGCATTTAAAAGACATAAAATGACACCAAAATGACGAACATCCAGTACTTTGACCTAGAGTTATGAATTTTTAAACTTTGAATTTAAAAAAGAGCACCAGAGAGTTCAGAACCAAAACAAGTCACCTGGTTGCGCTGGGCCAAAAGAAGGGTTACATTCAAGGCTGACCTCGATGGAGCGCGGACCTGGTGCAAGGACGAGGATTGTCCCAGTCACAAAGTTACCAACTCACTTAAAAACATTTATGGAGCAAAACAAGTCTTCAGTGGGGCAAGGTAGTAAGCTGTAGTCTAAGCGGGGCTCAATGCTGAAGGGGAGCCGAAGTCTGAGGTCTCAGTGAAGTTGTCAACAAAGTTAGGAAAGTTCAGAGAAATAAAGGTTTAGTTTTGGTCCCCAAACAGCCCTCAACCATAATTGGGTACTGACAGTGGCTTGTTCCAGTGAAGCTTTCTACATTGGAGATATAATCTTTTCTGGGGCTCAGATTTCCTCAACAGGGCAAGTCTGCAGGCTGTGCCCTAAGAGGGCTTGCATCATTGGGTTCCTGTCAACAGTGGTCCCACTGAATAGGATTTGCTGCGGAGAAACATGGCAAACTCAATACCAGTGGTTATGCACCTAGGTGGGTCGGCATGGCAGGGTGGTCCTGGTCCCATGCTGCTTCTCGTGGCAAAATATTGGCAAAAATGTTTCAGGAAACATTAGGAGGAATACACTTTAATAGCAGACAAGGGTCCACCACCTTGGGGACAGCACAGATGCCAGAAGCAGGGCCCTGTTTAGGTCCAGTTATGTTATGTTATGTTATATCTATTTGTAAAGTACACTAATAAACCATGAGGGTATCCAGGTGCTTGTGCAGGTGCGTATGTGAGGAACAGGTCAGATGGAAAAGCTGAATAAGGCCTCTGGAAGTTTGTTGTATCCCTAAAGTCCAAACAGGGCCTCTTCTTTTCTTCCACAGGTTGAGAGGTAATCTGAGTAGGGTACCGTGTGTGCCACATTTATCCCTGGCACCAGCCTGTGGGTGGGGGAAACTCCTTGCCCCTCCTTAACTAATGTGTGTAAACTTCCCAGTGGTGACCTTACCCATTTTTTCAGCACTTCTTGTGTGCCTTACTGCAAACAATCCCACAGTGTCCCGCTCTGTCCAAAACCAATATGACAGAACCTTTCTTTCCCCTTGCAGAGTTCCTGTGCCCACCCTAGAGGTGTGGCCACGGAAATGAGCAGCCCCTCCTCTGTGGTCTCTTAAAACCAGTTCTGGAGGCTGCCACTCTCCCACTGGGCATGGTGCCTGACTGCTAGGGAGACTAAAGGAACACGCCCAGGAATTAGCTACTTCTGCTTGTCACAGAGTAGGCCTCTTTGAAGGTAGGTCAGTTTCTGGGCACAGCCCAGATCGTCAGCCTGATAGAGAAATAGAACACCTCCCACACCAAAGAACTCTATCTCAGCTCTGCAAGCAAGTTCACTCCTCATTAAATGAGCTATTAAGCTCCTGAGTGACAGTTGGGACCTCATGAAAATGGGCTTCTAGAGGCTTTAGGCAGTGTAGGACTTGGCCTTTTTGACTAAAGTTCCCTAAACTTTTTTGCTTTATCCCTAGACTGTTTTCCTGACATAGAGTTGCCAATTTAGATGCTTTGGGTACTTTGCCACTGCTGATCCGTGTCAAAGTACAAGTGTTCCCTATGTAAAATGTTATGGTAATTAGTTGGCCATGATTGGTATGTTTGCCTTACTAGTAAAGTCCCTAGTGATGTGCACTGTGTGTGCAAGTACTAGTAAAGCAAGTTGCGCGGAGCAGGGCACTCAGGCCTGCAGTGTAGGGCCTGCACGCAGAATGCTAAGTTAGCATGTTGTCCTGACAAGTGCAACCACTTGTCAGGCCTGACTTTCCCTTTTACATACATATTGGGCACCCCTGCGGTAGGTCCTGGTAATCCTTGGGCAGGGTGCAGTGTAGGTAAAAGGCAGCAACATATTCTAAGGTGTGTGTTATGTTATGACAGTGAAAAACACTCCATTTCGTTTTTCACTGCTGAAAGGTTATCTTGCCCATAGGACAGAATGGAGGAGGCTGGGTGTTGTGTTTGTTAGCCTAGTTTCCTGTACATTTATAATGGAGAAGTGAAGTTTGGTATGTATGAACTCACAGTGTCATAACACATCTGTGAAGGTGGTTTTGCCACTGGGTGTTCAAAAACCGACTCTTTTAGAAATTGACAGAGTTTTGTGCTCTAAACATTTCTGTGTGTCTCTGCTGAAATGTGGTTTGTCTGTATGGATCTCAAAGGTGAGAGGAGCTGGGAGAGGTGATAAGGCTTGGGCTGGTGCTATAAACCAATTGACTCATCTCCTGCTCAGTGATTAAGGATCCAGACCCCCAATATCCAAGGGAGAGAGGTGACACTGGGAGGGAGACACCCAGAACTGATTTAGGGAGGAGTTAGGGACCCATGAGCACAAACGAACTTCAAAGACAGTAAGGGGTATAACTATGAGAGCTGAAACCCCTGAACGTGGGAATGAAACAGAAATGGATTGAGACTGAAAAGGCTTGGACCCATTCTGTGGTCAAGAGGAACCTCTGCTAAAGAAGGAGCAACTGAAGAGACTGCTGTGGACAGACCAATACTTGCTTCATGATCTGTTGCTGGTCTGCAGTTTGCTGTTCTAACTAAGGGAGAGGCTGTTGGGACTGTGCTTGGAGGTGCTGGGTCCCCCTGCTTGAAGAAGACTGTGCTTTGTGCTGTGTCTTGTAGCGCCAAGGGCCTGAGGTGAGCTGGCTCCATATTTGGAAATACAGGATCATAAAAGTTTCCAGAGAAGAACCCAAGAACCCAAGCAATGCGGTGTGCGTTTGCGTTTGCAGCTTGAGATCCTCAGAAGTTGTGCCTGGTGATCGTGTGCATGCAGGATTAAGCTGAGTCTCTGACACGCAGTGTGCGTGTCATGGTGTAGGGCAAGTGAGTGAGCTAAAGAATGGTGATGGATTAAACCCAGATCAGTTGACTGGGGGTGAGTGTTTGATTTGCTCAAACGTTCCGTCCATCATCCCCTTTTGTATCGCTTTGTTTGCCCTAAGTGTGGCAGGGTATGCTCAGACGTGAGTCCCTTGCTCACTTGGCCACTGGATTCAAGATAGCCTGGCTGATGAGGATTATGAATCCGAAACCGGTCCCAGGATGCTTGTTTCCGGTCCAGGGAAGACAAGGCTTGGCAGTTCGGGCTGGACTGTTCCCATGAGGCACAGGGTCAGACTGAATTGCATATAGCCATGTCTGAACTGGGGTGGCCGAGTGACCTAAAGAATGGTGATGGATTAAACCCAGATCAGTTGAATGGGGGTGAGTGTTTGATTTGCTCAAACGTTCCGTCCATCATCCCCTTTTGTATCGCTTTGTTCGCCCTAAGTGTGGCAGGGTATGCTCAGACGTGAGTCCCTTGCTCACTTGGCCATTGGATTCAAGATAGCCTGGCTGATGAGGATTATGAATCCGAAACCGGTCCCAGGATGCTTGTTTCCGGTCCAGGGAAGACATGGCTTGGCAGTTCGGGCTGGACTGTTCCCATGAGGCACAGGGTCAGACTGATTTGCATATAGCCATGTCTGAACTGGGGTGGCCGAGTGAGCTAAAGAATGGTGATGGATTAAACCCAGATCAGTTGACTGGGGGTGAGTGTTTGATTTGCTCAAACGTTCCGTCCATCATCCCCTTTTGTATCGCTATGGTGTAGGGCAAGGCGTTGGTGAGGAGCGCCTGATCATGGGGTGCACGAGGAGACGAAGTAAGACTCGGACGTGCAGTGTGCGTGACTTAGTGCAGGCCAGGGCATTGGTGAGGAGCGCCTGGGTGGTGTGAGCACCAAAAGAAGAAGTGAGTCTCAGACACGCAGTGTGTGTTGTGGTTCAGCCAGGGTGTTGGTAAGGAGCACCTGGTCATCGTGTGCACTGGGGAAGAAGTGAGACTCGGATGCTTCGAGTGAATGTTGTGGTGCAGCCAGGGCGTTAGGGAAGAGCGCCTGGCTATCATGGGCACCAAAAGAAGAAGTGAGTCTCGAACACAGAGCGTGTGTGTCATGGTGCAGCCAGGACATTGGTGAGAAGCGCCTGGTCATCGTGTGCACCGGTGGAAAAAGTGAGACTCAGATGTGCAGAGTGCGTGTCGTGGTGCAGCTAGGGCATTAGTGAAGAGCGCCTGGACATCGTGAGCACCAAAAGAAGAAGTGAGTCTCGGACTCGAAGCGTGCGTGTCGTGGTGCAGCCAGGGTGTTGGTGAGGAGCGCCTGGTCATCGTGTGCACCGGAAGAAGAGGTGAGACTTTGATGCACGAAGTGCGTGTCGTGGTGCAGCCATGGCATTAGTGAAGAGCATCTGGACATCATGTGCATGGGAGAAGAGGAGAGACTCGGACTTGCAGGGTGCATGTCAAAGTGCAAGCAGAGGTGCCGGGGAAGAGCGCAGGGTCATCGTGAGCACCAGAGAAGAGGCAAGTCTCGGACGCGCAGGGTGCGTGTCGAGGTGTAACCCGTGGAGCTGGTGAAGAGTGCCTGGGTCGGGTGTGCACCGCATTTGAAGTAAAGTCTCCACAGTGCTGCGGCAGGTCTCGGTGTTCACTGAGACTGCCGGAAAGAGGGCCATGTCATTGGGCCCTCGGGGAAAAACTGGCAGCGGCCCTGACTGGCAGCCCCAGAGGAGCTGAGCTGCCGGCCCGAGCTTGCAGCACCCCGTGACGGAGTTCTAGCTCAAGGGCCAAGTCGCTGACATTGGAGAGGAGAGTGGGGTCGCACTCCCCCAGGTAACGTGGATCACCACCAGGGGTGGTAGGGGAGGGCATGTTTCGCAATTGGATGGGTGCCTTGACCAAACGAACTGATGGCACATGGACGCAAAAAGGGAGCATACATGACTAAAGCTGTGTATCATAAGGTGATAAGTATGCGGGGAAAATGGTGGACAAAGGAATTGAGTTTTGTCTGTATACCATAGCCAAAGAAATGCGAAATTAAGAAATCAAGAAGTGTACCAATGCACTGTTGTGAGACCAATGTAAGTTGTTTGTTGGGTGAAAATCAATAAAACATATATATTTTTTTAAATCACCACCAGGGGTGGGGTGCGGGCCCGGAGGGACACTCTCCCAGCCTCTCGCTTCTGTCATCTGTATGAGCCTGTTGCTTCGGCTCGGATCCCGGCCCGTGCTGACCCTAGGAGGGCTAGCACTGGGGCCGGAGTGGAAAGCAGTACCTTTGTGTCATCATTGATCCATACTGGGGGCACTGTACGTATGGCATTGTTTCTCTGTTGCACAGTACAAGAGAATATTGTTACACATAGCAGTATTTGTTTTCTTTTGCAGCGTGTGAGAGTCTAGCAATACGACTGGCCTAACCTTTTGGAAATGGTTAGAAGTTATCTTAACTGTTGGTTAGAAGCGATGGTTGCGATCAGAACCTACCAACCCACCGGAAAGAATACTACCCATTCTTGTATGTTGATTTTGTACTGTGTGGTCATATCGTATAACCTCTTATCTGAAGTTTATACTCATTTTATAAAAAACTGGTGTGGAGTCTATTTGTGGTGATATCATTGGATTACTGTGAGCGTGGTTGCACATACTGTACACTCGTGCCTTGGAGATAATCCTGACTGCTCTTGCCAAGCTACTAAGGGGGTGAGCAGGGCTATCTCAGATGGTGCCCTCACTTAGCCAAATGTTGAAGCGAGGGGTTGGGACTCCCGCCTCCAGCATTTGGTGGCGGCAGTAAGCGATAAGGACCCCCACTTCCAACAGGCAGGTAACTTGCTAAAACTACGTGTTATAAAATATTTACTCGGACTCTTTACCAATCACTCTGCCCTCAGACAGGTCGGGTGTTAGACGTCACTGTTTGTCTATCTGGTACCTTAATACCAGATCGCTGGTTAAACACCAGGTCGAGATTTTCTATCTTCTCGACACAGTCAGGCCTGACATACTTCTATTGTCTGAAACTTGGCTCACGGCAGAGTCCTCCCCCGATATCCTGGCAGCTGTCCCTGATGGCTATTATGTCCTCCAGGCTAACTGCCCCCAGGGTAAAACTGGAGGGGTGGTGGCAGCCATCATCTCTCACTCCCTTAAATCCAAGTCGCTCACCATGCTTCCTATAGCCTCCGCTGACTATGTTCGCAAATTGGAGTTGGACACCCTCCCTCTTACTTTTGACCGATTCTACCGCATCCCTGGTCAGTCATCCAGCTTCCTGCATCATTTTGGCAGCATGGTAGCTGAACTAGCAATAAATCATGCCAGCATCCTCGTAATTGGGGACTTTAACTTCTGGCCCAATGCCCTGCACAAAAGTGCCCACTCTAGGGAGTTCACCGACCTGTTAGTCGGACTCAACTTCTCTCAGTTCGTTCATACACCTACCCATGTTAAGGGACACATCCTCGACCAAGTCTGGTCACTGAATCAGGACATCTGTGATGTACAGATCTCCCCTTGTGCCTGGTTGGACCACTTCTCCATCTCCTTTACTGTCCCCAAGTCCTCAACTATGACAGCACGCCCCAATAACCCTCCACTAATTCGTAATTGGGGCCGAGTCGATATCCCTTCGCTCTGTCTCTCGCTTGCCACTACGATCCCTCCCCTGACTGGGGAGGCTGGTCTTCCTCTGTCCGTCAATGTTCAGGCAGAGAACATTTATAACTGGCTGGCAGATGCTCGGGACACTTTTGCCCCATTAGGAAACTTAGGACCAAACGCTCCCATGATGCTCAGCGTTGGCTCACTAGTGATCTCTCCAACATGAAACTTGCACTACGACAAGCAGAGCGCAAGTGGAGGGCTCATTACTGTCCTCACAAGAGGTTGATCTTTTAGGCGGCACTGAAAGAATACAAAGCCGCCATTCTCGTTGCCAAAACAGAATACTTCTCGCAGAAAATTCTCAACTCCTCTAATAAATCGAGGGAGATTTTCATGATAGTCAATGAGCTTGCAAAACCTGACCGGGTCACGATGCCCCCCCTGTTTTCCCAGACTCTCTGTGACTCTCTCAGCAATTACTTTGTTGATAAGATAGATCTTATCAAAGTGAGTATCCCTAGCCCTGATCCGGGACTCGACATGGGCAACCCCCCAATCAACCCTTTTTCACTGCTGAATTGCCCCCCAGTTACCACTGATACTTTCCCCCCGCTTCTTTGCAGAGTCCGCTCCGGCTCTCCCTCCGATAGTTGCCCAGCTCATGTTGCGCAGAAGGTCTTTCTTGACCTCCCTGAGGTCCCCCTCTCCTTGCTTAATAATTCCCTCAGCCAGGGTATGGTTCCCAGTCCTTTTAAATCTGCCTTTGTCACACCTATTCTGAAAAAACCAGGGGCCGATCCGGCCACTCTCACCAATATTCGGCCGATATCCCTGCTCCCATTCCTGGGCAAACTGCTGGAAGCCCATGTCTCCAGCTGTCTTGGCTCTTTCATTGAAAGTTCAGAGTTTCTGGACCAGCACCAGGCAGGATTCAGACCTCAGCACTCTACTGAGTCGGTCTTGGTAGCAGTCCATGATGAACTCAGAAAGGGAGCGGACCGGAACATCTCCCAGGCCTTGGAGCTCCTTGACTTGTCGGAGGCATTCGATACAGTTGATCATTCCATCCTTCTTCAGCGGATCGAGAATGCAGGCATCAGGGGCATCCCGCTCAGGTGGCTTGCCTCATTTTTGCAAGACCACAAGCAAGCAGTTTGTCTCGGTTCCTTCAGGTCTGAGGCGAAGGACCTTGCTTGTGGGGTCCCCCAGGGCTCCTCCCTTTCCCCCCTATTATTTAATCTTTATATCCTCCCACTGATTGCCAAACTCAGAGAGAAACCAGTGGTTATTTTCAATTATGCAGATGATATGCAGCTCATCTTGAATATTGATTCCTCCCCTTCCTCAGTAGAGAACTTTCAGAGCACAATGATGTTCATCAGCAGCTGGATGAGCGCTAATCAGCTCAAGCTCAATCCAGACAAGACTGAGCTGGTGCTCACTGGACCCCCGAATAATCCATGGAATCCCAGCTTCTGGCCACTCACGCTGGGAGGAGCCCCCGCCCAGCGAGATCAGTCAAGAGTCTTGGAGTGACCATCAGTAAGGATCTGTCTATGAAACATCAAATTAAATCTGTGATGTCGGCTTGCTTCTTCCATCTGCGCCGCATCAGGAAGATTAGCAGATTCCTTACCCATGATGCCCTGGTTCACATCATATTGGGCTTAGTAGTATCCCGCATTGATTACGCGAACTCCCTCTACATCGGGATTCCCCTTTACCAGTCTCACCAACTCCAACTCGCCCAAAATCAGGCGGCCAGATTGCTTTTTTGACAGCCCAAGTCTTGTTCTGTGAAACCGCTCCTGAAAAATCTGCACTGGCTCCCTGTGGTCCAGCGTAGTCTCTTCAAGGTTGGCTGCACCACCTACCTAGCTCTCACTAATCAAGGTCCCTCTTTCATTAGTGGTCTGCTCCAGCGATATATCCCCTCCCGAACACTTCGGTCGGCTGGCCTCAACCTCCTCTCCACCTGTACGTTCAAGCGTAAAAGTCTTGGGGGTTTAAGATTTGCCTCGCAAGCCCCTCGCCTGTGGAATTTCCTCCCGCCTGACCTACGTCACATTACCTTCTACCAGGTATTCAGAAAAGCCCTGAAGACGTGGCGCTTGTACAGGCATTTGAGTAACATCCTCCTTCTCGGTTGTCAGCATCAGTTAGTCTCAAAGCGCCAAGAAGCCACTGGTGTACGTGCGTAATACATATTTTAAATCATCCAATAACAAACTCTATAGGCATTTCCTAGGCAGAGATACAAATATTTAATTGAATACTGTACCCAATGGTTTCCTTTGGAACAGCTAATCCTGCTATAGTGAAAATGGCTTTTAGGGCCTTTTGACTGTAAGAAAATGTTTAACATTAATCTTTTTCATGTCCTAATATTCAAAACCCTACATCTTGTCTTAGTGAGCAGTAAGGCTTACCTAAGGGTGGCTTATAAATATTTGATAAAAAAGATTTTAGGTTTGTCAAAAGGGCTAACTTTGACAGGTCTAATTGGCAGTTTCCAAGTATACAGTCAGCCTACTGGTGGCAGGCCTGTGGTCAGGTTTGCGCTGCCACTGCAATTGGTGGAAAAAGGAGTGCTGTAGTCCCCTTGTGACATTTAACTTACAGGCCCTAGGTACACCTTGGTACCACATACTAGGGACTTATAAGTAAGTGAAATATGCTAATATTTTTCCATTTGCAAAGTTTATTCCATCAGTGCAGGCGGCCTTCTCCTCAGGTATGACAAGCATTTCACAATGGATGAGGAGTAATTTTCTTCAGTGCAACGTGGGAAAGAAGGAGATCATGCTCTTCGGTGAGGCCCAATTATTATGAACCCCTAATTGGTGGCCAACTGATTTGGGCAACCCCCCATTCCGAAAACCTGTGTCAAAAATCTTTGCGTTCGCCTCCAACAAACCCTCATTATGAAGGAGCACGCGGCTCAGAGAGCTGGCTCTTGCTTTCATGTGCGAGGTCTGCTACGCCGTACCCTCCCTTTGCTCTCTGATTCGACTCAGAAGGCACTGACCCAGGCACTTATTTTAAGCCGCCTGGACTATTGTAACGGTCTGCTGGTCTCCGCCAACGAGGCCACCCTTGACAGACTGCAGTTGGTCCAGAATACGGCGGCACGCCTATACTTAATGGCCCCCGGATTGCTTCCCGATCTCTGCTTTATCAGCTCCACTGCCTCCCTATACGGGAGCGGGTGAAATTCAAGGTCTCTGGTATTACATATAAGGCCTTGTTTAAATCTGGTCCTACTAACCTTGCTGACAAATTCATCCTTATCACACCTCGGAGGTCTCTCCGTTCAGGATCCAAATCCCTCTTGAGGTACCCAAAATCAAAAGGGCCAGATTGGGCAGGAAGGCCCTATCCTATCTCGGCCCCCACTATTGGAATAAGCTTCCTTTGCAACTGAGACAGTGTACAGATTATCTCCACTTTGGGAAACAGCTCAAGACCTCTTTCTTTTGTTTTTGATCTTCAGCAGACAACTCTCCACATGCTGCCCATCCAAGCACAGGGATACCCCTTCGGGGGTCGATTCTGGCTCTTTATAAACTAAAAACTAACCCAATTTCATCATTTTAAAAGGAGAAGCACAAACACTATACTCCTGGTTAGCAGAGATAACCTGTTCACAGTTCTATAACATCCAAAAACAGGTTGCAGCGAAAAGGAAAAAATAAAATCTGAGGTGACCCTGCAGAAAGGGCAACATGTCCAACACTGTGTCTTGTATATCATTAGCTCGTCAATCGCATCACAAATGTTCATAACAGAGTGGGTAACAGGTGTGTTAGTCGGTAGCTGTATCTTCCCATTTGCATGTTGTCTACACTTGCATGTTACACTTATGAGGTAGCAATGTATTGTGATCCGATAAAATTGTAGATTGCATTGTTTTGGACTACACTGAATACTATGTGAGACATTCTTAGAATCAAAACATGTTCACAGAACCTTCCAAAAGCATAGGCAAGTCATATTACATGAATGGTGACTCGTCAATATTTACTACAATATTTGGGACGGATTTTAAATTTTACATCCAAATTTACATCTCAGTTTTACACTCAAGCATATTTACTTCCAATACTCTCCTGTAATGAAAATGTGTTTCTTACTTTTTATTTAAACCTAAGATGTCCTTTTGCATTTATAAAAAAAAGAAAATTAATCAGAATGTCAGCTATTTCACCCAGCAGACAAGTGGCTTGGAACTCTAGACAGAAACTGCATCTTAGTCTCCAGTGAAAGGAAGGATTAATGTCTGGTTGTTGCTAGTAGGTGGAAAAGGCCAGTCTCATTACTGAATAAGATAAGAGAAATAAACATGCAAATATGTTAAAAAGTTGAAGTTTGTGTGCTCAGTTTCATAGCCATTCATTGCTTCCAATGTGTTCAGTAATGACCTAGGCTTGAATGGAGTTAAGAATGTGTGTCTCTTGGTATTCTGCTAGAAACAATTGCCATTGGTATAAAGGCAAATGTTGGTATGAATGTAGTCGTGGACTGAAACTGAGAAGTACACTGAGAATGTATCTATAATCTTACAGTTCATAGGCCAGACCTGGCAGCCAAACCCTGCTGTGAAAGTCCGTGTGGGGGTTGACTGCCTGTGGTGGGTTAGGCGAGGGCCTAGCTTCAGGCCAGGCCCTGCTCACAATCCTGACTACACTTGGCTGAAGTCCTTGCGCAGTAGGAGTTGGTTGCCCATGGCAGGTTGGAAACTTTTGCATGTGGAATATAATTAAAAAAGACACCTTTCAATGATTTCACTTGCAGACCAAACGCAATGGTTGTGAGTTCTCAATACTCATACAAAGGAACACCTTAAAGAACAAGCTCGTTAAACGACACATAGTCAAAATAATAAATTATATTTCATTGCTAATTGTTTTTCATAGTGTTAAATGATAATATGATGTGCAATCTCATCCGTAACCCTATTTGGAGCATTTGTAATTTCGTGCCCCTCATAAAAGGTGAGGTCATAAGCGCTGCATTGGTGCAGAGTTGTGGTTTGCATGGCTGCTTGACTGTAGACCAAATTCAGTGCTTTTTCTTTTTTAATTCACAACCATAACTGCACTCTAACTGTGGTTTAAGTGATAGTTGTTTTTATGTGTTGTTAGCGTTATAAGCAAAGCTAATGACCATGTAAGACTAATCTTTGGTTTTTTTCCAGTGAATATATATGTGTAACTGTGTGAAAATATATATTTATATAATCTGTGCTTGACGTAATGAGGATTGTATTCATTTATTTTCAGTGGCATGATCTATACTTGTCAAAATAATGTCAAGAGAGTGTTGCATTATTAATTATGAGATCTTTAAATTTTTTAAGCAAGTCTCATTCATTAAACATTATGTAATTAGTAATATATTGCATAATATTCATTATTTGGGTCTCTCATTAGATAAGTTAGATTCCTTGAGATATTTCACAATGAAGCCATCACAACATGGCAGCCATTGCATAGGCTATTCTAGAACTAACACATTTTTTTCGTCAAAATGTTTGTAATTGATTGTATTATGCTTCATTAAATTTCAATGGATTGACAATACATTATACTGTACATATATGCAATTTGATTTATTGTAGCCCACTTGAAAATGATCCCTGCTATTCAACACTTATTAGCATCACTATATTTTTGTGTCCTTATGTTTATCATTATTTGTATGAGGTACAGAACCCACCATTTTGACCCATGAGAAAGGCTTTGACGAAACTCGTAAAGTGGGGAGCCATTGTTTGTATTAAATAATAACCTTTGAAGGATTGCAGAATTTAATTAGAGTCTTTGATTGTTTATAGTGTACTGTATTGCTAAGAACTGATGTTGGTTTAAATTATGGGCTGCCAGGGTAGCAGACCAACATTGGAAGGGGCTGAAGGAAACATGGGATCGCGTTAGTGTTTTCATACATATATGTGTGTATGTATGTATATATATTTATATTTATGTGTATATATTATCAGTGTGAAAGAAATAGTGGTTACATTTACATTATAGTTTTTTATGGTAAAAAGACAATATGTTATGAAACAAAATCCTTGACATTAACTTAACAAAGCAAAGGTTAAATTGATGTTATAGTTAAGTGTTCAAATAAGGTAAAAACTAACATTTAAAAAATAAGAAACCTCTGAAATTCATCAGTTCTAGTTTACTGAGCTAACTATAACTTGCGCTTCCAGCCAGGCACTGCTATCACCTCACATATTACATAACTCATGACATCATTGATAACATCGTACAATCATTGTAACACCACCCTTTGGGGTTTGTGGACTTAAGTAATTCCACAGGCTACACCTGTGGCCAATTTTCTACTCACCTTAATGGATTACCCTCTTAAATTCTCCAAAAGACCTGCAAGTTTAGGTCAAGAGGTTAACAGGTGTACTTTTGCCACTGAAAATAAACCTCTGGCAGGCCCTATAGACATCCCTTCGCATTTTAGGAAAATACACTGCACATATTCTTGATATAGCCCCATATGCATACAGCATGCATAGAGTGTGAGAGCCCATATTTACAGAGCCATAGAGCTAAGCATTCACCAGTGTGAGATAAAAAATCTTTAAGTATGACACCATTACATTCTACATTATTCAACAATCTGCAATGACTCAAAATCTACAGTGAAGTTATGCATCTAACATCCACACATTATGGACATCCTCACTGCACAGAACTTGTAGACAACACTGTAGTACAACTATTTAACACAGACCTGGGGCCAGATGTCCACTGGTGTAAGCTACCCTGTGAAACCCACATTAGGTGTGTTCAGCCTTGACCTCATTTAACATGGAGTAATACGTGCACGCCAAACTTTAGTTATTTGTAATTGATGCACCATATAACTTTCAACATGCACAATTACTCCTGTCAAGGCTTCTTCTGTTTCCATGGTATGGAACCCACACATGTTGCCTCGATAACTCTATCCAGTATATGACATCATAGCTGATGTCCTCAAAGCTATAATTGAACATGTCATGAGTGATGAAACGAGAGGTCATTAGCAGTGCATGGCAGGGCCACATGTTATAGTTAACTCAGCAAATTATAACTGGTGAAGTTTAACATTCATTTTGTACCTTATTTCAGCAGCTAATTAACATGCCACTTTAAACTTTTTTTATTGAATTTCTGAATTGTTTTGCTCAAATGCTATATTCAGGATCTGTAACTCATTCTGCAGGTTAACAGAATCTATGCAAATGGCTCATGGGCATATGCAGTAGAGGACTGGGCGAAAAACTTGATCCCTGGCCAGACATTGTGAGTAACCAACCTGACTTTATTTTTAAATGTTATTTTTAACCTAATATTTCAAAATACTACAGTACCAATGGCTCAGAGTAAACCCTTCAAATTGGTTCCTGCCTCTTTTGTAACATTTCCCTCCTTGATTTCTGTGGCTCATCATTGACTCTACAGAGGTCTGGCATTTCTATCTGCTTCAGGGAGTGACCAACAGGAATACAGAGTCCCAAGATTAAAGTAGGGGGCCACCAGGGTCTGTCATCTAGCCTTTTTTTTTATTCCTGAAGGACAAAAATAGTGTTACAAGAATAGTCAGGGTTCAATACTGCATTTACCCCATGTTCCTAACTAATGTTTCATTATTATGTACCAGAACTGGAACAGGTAAAGGAAAAAATAGGAAATGTTGGCTATAGTGCTCTTGAAAATTACAGGTTCTCTCTAAAGCCTGAAGATATATCCTTATAAGAGAAGGGGATGACTGACACGTAAGTTTCCTTTATATGAGCAAACTGAGTATCTTGGGAGTATTTAGTTTAATTTCAGACTCAATATGATGTTTTCTACACTTTTGTTAATAATGTATTCTTATACTTCCCAATTCAGAAGAATTCTTTGCTTTCACATAGGTGGGGAGTGAGGGTCAATTGATGAAAGTTCTAAAGGTTTCAACATTCTTGGAAGAGTAAGCCACTTATTCTTTTAAAGTATCAAAAAGTATTTTCTAAGCTTGAGCAATTATACATTTGATTCTCACTGATATCTCCTAAAGTTCTCTTTGAGATTCTGAAGTTACTTCTTCCACCTGCATTGACTTTTATATAGACAAGTGTTATAATGGTTTACTCCCTGCTTGAGACATGCATTTGATATTTTTGTTAGCCTTTAATTTCTGGGCAGATTGGAGTGCTCTTGGGCTACGCAATAACAGGAACAGCAGCCGCGGGCCGTGGAGGGAGTTACGGTGGGGCAGGGAGGCGGGGAGGGGGAGGGGCAGGGTGGAGAGAGCTAAAAACCGGCACCTGGATAATTACAGGTAAGTAAACAATTTCAATAATAAAACGAATTTCTTAGCGCGCCCTGCATTGCAAAATGCGATGCAGTGCGCGCTATGAAATTCGTTTTATTAATTAAATTGTTTACTTACCTGTAATTATCCAGGTGCCGGTTTTTAGCTCTCTCCACCCTGCCCCTCCCCCTCCCCGCCTCCCTGCCCCACCATAACTCCCTCCACGGCCCGCGGCTGAGGAACAGTGCTATCCATAGGCAACTTTTCTTCCTGTCTTGGCTCTAAATATCCAACATAGAGTTTTTGCATTGTCTCTTGCCCCACACTCACTGTAGCTCAAAGAACATTTCATAGTAGTACATCTACTACACTAGTTATAATTGATCAGTATTGTGTCTAATTATGACCAAGATCTGGTTAGAGACACCTTTTGTCATGGCTCGTCACAGTAGATTGTTGAGTGCAACTCTTATAGATTGTGAGCATTCATGCAATGAGGATATTGATTTTGTAAATGAAAGTCAGCTGGCTATTAAAACCTCACCAAAGATTGACAAAGTAAGTATAAACTAATATCAATATCAAAGGTGAGACAGTTTTGAGGATGATGAACACTGGCCTTGACTGTTGGACTTTGTAATATTTTAACAAAAAGGTGTGACTAGTAGATTAAGTATTCTATAATGTGTTGAATCAAAGGATTTCCTATATTTTGCAGCACCCCTCTTGTCCTGCATTTGGATGACTTACACAAACAACTTTTTGAAAGCGAGAGCATTTTTCATGCTCTTGCTTGCATAAAAAGGAGCAGTGTTTGTTATGGCCTGGCAGGAGTGGTGCTCCGACCAAGCCATTGCAAACAGCAGTGCCTCGGGGCCTAGCACCCTGGGATATTGCAGGAGCCAGTCTTAGGAGTAGCTGTCCCCAGGGCCACCTAAGGATCCAGGAGTGGGGCCATGCTGCCCCTCCCATCTTCAAATTTGCCCCAGGGATGTAGTGGTCCCGGGGGCCTTGAGGGGGCATGCCTCCCTCCCATAATCAATTTAAACTTATGCCCCAGGAAGACAGCTCTTCCTGGGGCTGCGGGGGGGATGCCATTCAGATTTGTAAACATTAAAGCCCCAGGGAGTTCGAGGCCCACAGGGCTAGGGGGTGGTCTATGCAGACCTCACATCAAATTAAAATGAAGTCCTGTGGAGGTATCAGTCCTGGGGCTGGGTGGGTTCAGAGAGTACCCCCCTTTAAAATGAAATTAATGTAAATGTAAATGTGTTGTATTTGTAAAGCGCACGGCTGCCCACGCGACGGGGCGTCCCGGCGCTGCACTCATACCGCTGTGGAACCCTTCCTGGCTTTTCCATGTGAAATGTCCACTCCTCGGCACCCCCAAGGTGAAGCCAGGCATCCAAGCGCTGCTGGGGACGTTGTGGAGATTAAGCAAGCTATTGCCCACAGTCACAGAGTGTGACCCATGATTAGACTAGGCACCGAGGCGAGAATTATCAAGTCCGGGGAGATTGAGTCCAAGAGCCACCGAGGTGGGAATTGAACCCTGGTCCCGGGCCAGACCTCTGCATCAGGGTCTGCCGCTCTAACCATTGAGCCACGCTTCTCCACAGCCCCATGTAGTTGGCAGTCCCTGGGGCAGCGAGGGGCACGCGGCCCTCATATTTTTAAAATTAACTCCCTGGGGAGGTGGTGGCCCTTGGTGCTGCGGGGGGGTTTATGAAGCCCCCCGCATCAAATTCAAATAAAGCCATGAGGAGGTGGTTGCAAATGAGTCAGGGGGGTCAAAGAGGAACCCCTTTAAAATTAAATAAGCCATGGGAGGTGGTGGCCACTGGGGCATATTAGCCCTAGAAGGGGGAGGTGTTTGCCCCCCTCCTTTATTAAAACAATGCCCCTGGGACCAGGCCCATCCTGGGTCCGATAACAACCGAAGCACAGGAGCCACTCTTTACTTGTTTTTTTTACATTTTTGGATGAATACTGATGAAAATTGTAAGAAGAAATTAGTTTTTTTTGCCCTGGTGGCTCCCAGTGGGAGCCCGCCAATAGGCCTAGGGGCCAGGGGGTTTCTACCCTGCCTGTTTTTTTTACATTTTTTGTGGGACTCTATTCAACGGTCTCCTGTGTTGTCTGCCTACAATTCCTGGTTGAAGTGTTGGCAGCCAATCACATTTCAGTTGGGTTTCAGTAGGCTGTTTGGCTCCCAGATATCTATATTATTTAAACTTAAATATCTCTGAAACTACTGAATGGATTTACACCAAATCACAAAAAGCACGCTTTCTGGACCAACATCTAGCTTTCTGCCAAATTTGGTGTAAATCCATTCATCGGTTCCGGCTGTAGTCGTGTTCAAAAAAATGAAAAATCCCCAGAGACATAACATGGCGAAAATGCATTTTGGAACCCCTCTTTTTTCTTGGCCCCCACTTGACAAATTACCTCAAAACTTTCAACACAGCAGTTGAACCTAAAAGGGGACTCTTTGTGAAAATTTTGTGAAGATTTGTCAAGTGGCGCCAAAGTTATTGCCAAAACAAAAAAACATTTTTCCTATGGAAACTTTTGTCCTAATTATAAATACCTACTGGTGCCCGGCAATAGGTGATATCCATTTCTTTCTCCCACCGGGGCTTCCAACTCATAACGGGTACTACATCCGTTCACGAGGGTGAGGCCTTGTGTATTGTGCTTCAAGTTTCCAACATAAATACCTTTCATTGCAATACAGTGTTGTTCGTTTACAATGTTTAAATCTGACTTTGTATGTATGTGTGCATACATCTATATCTAAATATACCTGTGTGTGTATGAAAATATATATAACCTATATAGATAGATAGATAGATAGATAGATAGATATATAGATAGATAGATAGATAGATAGATAGATAGATAGATAGATAGATAGATAGATAGATAGATAGATAGATAGATAGATAGATAGATAGATAGATAGATAGATAGATAGATAGGGGATCCTCTGTTCTCTGTGTTCTTTGTGCTGTGCCGCGAATCCTCCTGCTGGGCTGCTCCGTGTGTCCCTGGACCTTTAAACCCGGGGAATTGGATTTTTGCACGCAACAACTCGCGGTACCCGCTTCGCGGGTCCCGCATCGAGGAGAGGACTTGGTGTTACTTGCGAACCTCACCGGGGTGTACAGGGGCAGAGCAGGGCTGCGAGCAAGTGCGGGGACTCCATCTCCCAGGAGTCCCTGCTGGCCAATCTCAAACACCTGGCCTGCTCTCCATGCTAGCTCCTCCGCCCCCTGAGCATCGGACGCCAGCAAAAGCCCACCTCCAATTGGTCCATACCTAACAAAAGTAAGACACATTACCGCTGAGCGGGGGCGCGCGGGAGTGCGCCGGGAGAAGCCCGGGACAAGGGCGGGCCGTCTGTGGCCGTCAGGGGCTGCAGGAGGCTGGGCTGGGCCCACTCTCTGTCATCGCGCTATTGCTATATGGACACTGTTTTAACTAGTAAGCCATACTGTCATCTTGTTTCACTTAACCTACGGACCATTATTATAGTTTGCTCCTGTGTTTTGAGAAATTTTGTTTTCGGTTTATATTGTTTTCCTCCCCTTTTTAAGTGTACTGCCTGCTAAGTATGCCTTCCCCTCCAACTACCCCTGTCCAGAGTCCCCCCCAGCCCGAGGTGGGGCCAACAATCCTGGGTCCCCTAGATAATATTTTAGTCGGGCAACTCGAGACATTGATAAAGAGATTTCTTTGGCGGAGCAACGCGCTGAGCGTAGGCTATCTATTGAACTCCTTAAAATTCCCTTGGAGAAACGGCCACCTCTGAGTTTTCCGGCATTGGTTCCCCCTTTATCATCCTTAACCCTGCCAGTGGTAATAGAAAAGCCTCATGCTTCTTGCAGGTCACCTGGCCCGATGACTAACATCCCCGCGGCCGATGATACGACCACCCTGGCTCCTACTTCGCTTATTATATTAATTGATTTACCTATTAGGGAGGAAAATATTGCCCAATCGAGTGTGCCACTCCATGTGGTTTCTAATAAATCGTGCACCAAAAGAAAAAGATGCATTGCCTCGAGGAAGTGCTGTCTTCCTAAACATCCCAAGAAAATAAGGAAACTCGGAACAGGTTTGGGTACTCCTTGCGAGCCTAATGGGGTTGGCTCCAATGGGGTCGAGACTGTCAAAGATGGAGTCACCCCGGCTAGTTCTGCATCCAACCCTAGTGACCCTTCAGCGACGGGATTGGCCGAGACTCCACCTCCTGCTCTACCCCTGCTCCTACAGTTGGAGAGGTTAATGAGGTCTTTGCTGACTCCCATCGAAGAACGAGTCAAAAGACTAGCCGATCGATTAGACCACTTTGAGCAGGCTACCCTAGATAATTTTTTCTCCACCAAATCCCTAATTAAGACCCACCTTAAGACGAGGGACAGTAACAATCCTTCAAAACCGAGTGGGCCGGCAAATAGCGTATCTGCCGCTGAGCCGCTTCCCCCTGTAGTTACTATTACAAAGAGGGACAAATCCCTAAGACTAATTTCCATCTACCAGACCACCCAAGTAACAATACTTCCCAACCCAAAAAGCGCCTAGACACTGTGGCCACGGGGTACCAAAGATGGATCTAAAACTGGTAATCCTGTATTGAACAATCCCCAAGTCCCACTGAGCATTTCAATGATCCGCCCTGTTGCTCCTGCCCCTAGTCTGCCCGATACACTTCCTATGAGAGCGTCTCGTAGGATACCACCTATGAATCTACCTCCGGACTCCTATCCTTTTGTCGCTATCCTCACCAATGTACCACCTTTGCAGGTTGGGCAAAGAGAATCCTTCCAGATGCTGAAAAACAAGGCAATGCACTGGTTAAGGATCAACAGACGATTGCCTAGGGAAGTGGATGGGTTGATTATTGGAGTAAGAAGGACAGACTGGATAGGTTGCACTCCTAAGCGCTTGGAGGGGGATTGTATAGTTGTCAATTTTAAAGATCCCAGGGTGGTACGCCTAACTACGAGGCAAAATTTGGGCACAAGTAGTGCTGGAATTGGTGTTGTCGACCTAACATTCTTCTACCCAAGACCAACAGGCATTCAATTAGGCATAGTCCCTGAAGTAGGTTGTTACAATAATTTCCCCTCTCCAGGATTTGTTCCTTTCACTGCACCTTACCAACAGGGAAACTATTGTAATGTATTAACGCATAATCGTTTTGAAGTGATGGCAAATCCGGGGTGGGTTAATTGACCAAATGGAAAAAATTACCAGGGTTCGGGTTACGATGAATTTAACTTTGATTATACCATGAACAACTGGGAAAGTATGAATCTTGAGGATATGTGTGGGGAGTCTGTATCAACTCTTTTGACAACTGAAAATGCGGAGCCAATTGAAACTAGTACTAATTGGGAAACTGTGAATCTTGAGGCAGTGTGCGGGGAGTTTATTTCAATTCCTGGGGTATCCGAAAATGAGGATCTAAATATAACTAGCACTGCTGGTATCCAGGAGGTTGTGCACAATAATGAGGACAAAAATCCAGATGGGGAGGGGTACGCAGGAATTCTAACAAGCCATTCTGGGGCGCCCTCTGTAGGAGCAGTTCCTATAGATGGTTCCTTCTCAGGCAAGATGGTCTCATGGAACATCGCGGGGTTGAGTAACAAGCTGGCATCCCAAAACTGGATAGACTTCATCAATGGTTTTGATGTATGTCTATTCCAAGAGACATGGGCCTGTGACCCTATATTCCTTCCTGGCTATCTAAACTTTGCAATCCCGGCTAGCAGAGGCGGTAAGGGCCGACCTATGGGAGGCCTTACAATTTGGGTACGGCAATGCCTACACGTAACAATTAAATCGGTGGATTTGGGTTGCAAGGATATCCAAATGATAAGAATGGTATCAGATCACTGGGGAGGGTTAGACATTTATAACATCTATGCCAGGGGCAGTATCATAGGGAATTCACCTATTCTAGAGGCTTTGTCTACTTATCTGGAAAAGCAGTCCTTGGGAAATAAAGTTGTAGTAGCTGGTGACTTAAACCGGACTTTCGAACCACTAGACAGCTCCGACGATCCCTTGGGGCGAGAGGAAGACACGCAATGGGGCATTCTAATTTTAAATCTGGCCCTGGTCAGGCGGTGGACAAAAGACATAATACGACTGAATGCCATCTGCCTGGAACAGGGACTAAGAGCCCTAAATGGAAGAACGAAGAGCGATAAGGGAGGTGCTTGTACATTCGACAATGGTCGTAACCAAAGCCGGATAGACTATGACCTTTGTAGCCTAAACTTGTGGCAGTTGGTATGCGACATGGAAATTAAGGGCAGATTGGAGAGTGATCACAATCCTCTCTGTGTGACCCATAACTGGTGGTCGGCCACAACAGGGAATCTCCAATCGACCGACGGACCATTGCCTGTTATGGCTAATGATATGCGCAGACTAAACTGGCCGAGTGTATTGGCTAATGCAGAATCTATGGCATTTATAATTTCTGAGGTGGACATTGCAATCACCGCTATGGAGGATGCAAACCCAATAATCCCAGGTACTAGGGAAATAACCGACATACATGATAAGTTCTTTTCCCTTTTAAAACCGCACTTCCTGAGGCCCTGCAAGTCAAATAGTAAACAACCACCTAAACTAGCCAAGTGGTTTAATCATCAGTGCAGGGAAGCCAGGTTAAGCTTGGGTAGAGCAATTCGGAACAGGGATAGGGTAGCGATTAGTGGCGCCAGGAAGCATTATAAGGCCAGCCTATCCCTAGCAAAAAAAAACATGGGATGAACAGCATTGGGCCGAACTAAAGGAGGCTTCGGGGGCCAAGGACTCCAGGTTATTCTGGAATATCGTTAAGTGGGGTAGAGTTGGAACTCCAGATAAACCCGATAACAACCTCGCTGAAGGTGCCTGGGTTGATCATTTTAAACCCCAGTATGCTGAGACTGCACAGTTCAAGGATGTGGAAGCAATTTCAGCTGTATTTCCCATTCGGAAATTATTCACCCTTAAAGAAACTGAAGTCGCAATATGCACTGCCCCTGGCGGAAGGGCCCCGGGTTTAGACGGTCTACCATCTGATGTTTTTATTAATGATAAGGCGAGGTGGGCCAGATATATATTCCTTTTGGGGAATGCCATTGCGAAGGGAACGGCTGTCCCTGAATTATGGAGGGGAGCTATCATCATACCCATATATAAAAAAGGGGATCGGTCTCTCCCGGTAAATTACAGGCCGATAAGCTTGATCGCTACCATCCAAAAAGTGGTAGGGAGGATGGTGGTAAACAAACTGATGGATTGGGTTGACGAGAACAATGCCCTGTCCCCTTACCAGGCTGGTTTTCGGCGGCTACTAGCACAGTTGACCAGGTGTTTCGCTTTGTTCTGTTACAGTGGGGGACGGTGGTGCTTGGCGAGGGCAGCCTGTATGTTGCTTTTGTTGACCTGGGGGCTGCCTTCGACCTGGTCCCAAGGAGAAAGCTCTGGGCAGTTTTGAGCGAAATGGGTCTTCCCGCAGAGCTACTTACCCTGATAATGAGGCTGCATGAGTGTAACTTCGCCAAAGTCCAATGGGGCATGAATGGCGAATCCTCTGTTGACTTCCCGGTTGAACGTGGAGTGCGACAGGGATGCGCAATGGCTCCCCTGCTTTTCTCTTTATTCATTAATGGGATAGTGGCCCGGATGCTGGATGCCAGTGTAGATGCGCATTCGTTGGCGGGCCTCAGGGTTCCGATCCTGATGTTCGCCGACGATACGCTAATTCTATCCAAAACTCCAGCTGGCCTGCAGAGAGCTTTGAACATTTTTGATCTTTTTTGTAGGAAGCATGGCCTGGAAGTCAACGTGGGTAAGACCAAGCTGATGGCCTTCGCATCAAAACGTAGACCCCGGCCAAAATTATCTCTGAACAACTGTCAGCTAGAGGTGGTTACTGTATTTACCTATCTTGGAATACAGATAGCAAACGACTCGAGATGGTCGCAGCACATAGAAAAGGAGGTCTTGAGGCACCAACAGATCTCGGGGGCACTCCGGGTGGAACATAAAAAAATGAAAGTCCAAGCCAATAAAACCCGTCTTGGCAGTATACGACGCCAAGGCTCTTGGGTCTGCCCTCTACGGGGCAGAGCTGTGGGGCTTTGGGAAGCACCTCCCTTTGCAGATATCTGAGAATAGGTTTTTTAGGGGAATTACAGGAGTCCCGCAGAGCACACCACTAATTCCGCTTGGTCTAGATCTAGGGAGAAGATCAGTTAGCGACCTAGCGAGGTTGCGTCCGATTCTCTATTGGAGACGCCTCTGGACTACCCCGGAGATCCGGCATTATGCAGAGGGGTTCTGGCCATAATTAATGCTGATACCTTCCATAAGATAGTTTGGCTAAAAAATCTCAGGACTGCCTTGGGCGATCTTGGCCTCTCAAATTGATTGGACAATCCATCTGGGGAACCATTCCCAAGCAAAATTACAATTAATGATCTATATTGGGATTAGGTAGCTGGAAGACTCTGGAATAAAACTAGATCCGATTCCATGACGGGGCGTTTTGTGGTAATCAAACTGTATCCTGTCTTGGAACCATATTGGGACAGCATTACCAATCCTGGGGATAGGTAGCTTTTCTTCCAGTTAAGATCAGGTCCCCTTCCTTTGAGATCATTGACAGGTAGGTGGAGGAGCTCCTCCACCACTTGTTGTCCAGCCTGTGGTGCAGCAAACGAAAGTATAGGCCACTTTCTATTTTTGTGCAAAGCTTACACCACCCCGAGAAAAGTCTGGTTAGTCCCTGTCTGTAGAAACCTAGGGACATTTAGGGGTGTCGAGGCCCTACGAATACTTTGTACTTCCACTGATATGCCTGTTGTCCTAGCAACAGCAAAGTACTTGGGGTGGGCATGGTCTATTAGACGGAGGGCAATTCTCTAAAGTAAATTGATTGGGGTATTTCTTGTGGCTTCTGTGCAATCATGCATCAAAGTTTTTCTGATTATTGTCTATCAGCCTGATTCATGTACAATCCGTTTTGCGTGGCCCTAATAGCGAATCATAGCGACTCGCTATTGAGGACACGCAAAACGGCATTCATGTAGGAATTGCTAATTAAATAGCGATTCCTACATGTTCTTTATTTGCGAGTAGCAATTTGCTACTCGCAAAAACTCCCCATTCATTCCTATGGGCCAAGAGGCCCATAGGAATGAATGGGTAGTATCCCTTATTTGCGAGTAGCAATTTGCTACTCGCAAATAAGATAGCGATTTTAAGGGTGCTGCACCCCTAAAAAGCACATTTGAACAGGTGTTGCGCACACACATGTCCAAAGGACATGTGTGTGTGCAACATGCAACTTAGAAAAATGCTTTTAAAAGCATTTCTCTGAGTTTTTGCTATTTACCGAGAGGTCTGACCTCTCGGTAAATAGCGGCCCCAAAAGTGCTAAATCGCAATTTCTTGATGTGTCATGAATAGCATTTGAGGAATCTCTAATAGAGATTCCTTAAATGCTATTCCTCGCATATTTGCGACTTCTTCAATAGCGATTTTTGCATTTGGTATCATGAATACCAAATGCAAAAATCGCACTCGCAAAGGGCCAGATTCTCAGAATCTGGCCCTTTTGCGAGCGCTATTGGCTACATGAATCAGGCTGTATGTCTGTACAACTGTTTTAAAACTTATTGTATAATCAGGACACAATCTTTTTAATGATGTATTTTAAATGTATGTTTGTGCTTTTATGAGTATAACCCTCGAATAAAGCTTTGATGATGATAGATAGATAAATAGATAGATAGATAGATAGATAGATAGATAGATAGATAGATAGATAGATAGATAGATAGATAGATAGATAGATAGATAGATAGATAGATAGATAGATAGATAGATAGATAGATATGATAGATAGATATGATAGATATGATATGATATGATTTTACCTACTGGCGGTCGTAGGTAGGTAATTATAGGTAGGACCATATTTCATAGTGTAGGTATGTATGTATGTCTCTCTCTCTCTCTCTCTCTCGCTCTATATATAAATATATTTATTTATTTACTAAAAAATAAAAGGTTACAGGGACGTTATAGTTAGCTCAGTTAATTATAACTGCTGAATTTCACTGGTTTGGCCCGAGTGAAATCTGAGCCTTACTATAACGTATACCTGTGTAATGCACTGCTTATGGCCTCACATATTACCTTACTCATAACATGGTCGGTGACATCACTGATGACATCTCAAATGACATCACGGAAGACATCATCCATTGATTGCAAGTTTTTTGTCAATGTTTCTGAGAATTAATGACAAATACTCATCTACTTCATAAGTTAAATTACTATTATTTCTGTACTACTAATGAGTGATACTATTTCCAAAATATGTGATCTGAGTTGTTGTGTGACTGTTTGTATCCATGTGTGAGTGGGTATGTTAGTGGTTATTCAGCTGTGTAAGTTGGTGTGTGAGTGGCTTTATGGGTGAATATATGGGTGTTTGAGTAGCTGTATGGGTGCATAAGTGGGTGTGTGAATGGCTGTTCGGTGGGTCAGTGGGAGTGTAAGTGGTGTAATGGGTCAAAGAGTGACTGTGCAAGTGTCTGTATGGGCAAGTGACTGGGTAGGTAAGTTAATGGCTGTTTGAGTGGGTATTTAGTTAATTGAGTGGGTGTGCAAGTGGCTGTATAAGAGAGTGAGTGTCTGTGTGAGTGGCTGTATGGGTGAGTGAGTGGTTGTGAGTGCTTGTATGGATGTGTTAATAGGTATGTACATGGGTGTGTGAGTGGGAGCATGAGTGGTTGTATGGGTGAGTGAGTGGCTCTGTTGAGATGATTTATGGATGAGTGAGTGGGGGTGTGATTGCTGTATGGGTGAAAAGTGGGTGTATGAGTAGCTATATGGGTGAGTGAGTGAGGGTGTGAAAGACTGTATGGGCGAGTGAGTGGCTGTGTGAGTAGGTGCATGGGTAAGTAAGTGGCTGAATGGGTGAGTGAATGGGTGTGAGAGGCTCTACGGATGAGTGAGTGGGAGTTTGAGCTGTTGTATGGGTATGTGAGTGGGGGTATGAGTGTTTGTGTGGGTATGTGAGTGGATGGGTGAGTGGTTCTATGGATGATGTCATCAGTGTTTTCATCAGTGATGCCATTTGAGATGTCATCAGTGATGTCACTGACCATGTCATGAGTGATGTAATATGTGAGGTCATAAGCAATGCTTTGTGGAGGCTAAGTTATAGTTAGCTTAGGTAACTACAACTGCTGAATTTCACTGGTTTTGTATAAATGAAATCTGAACCCAACGATAACATCCCTGATACCATTGGTTTTTTAATTGAATTTCTAAGTTTTGTAAAATTATGTATCCTAACTATAACATCCCTGTAGCATTTGTTTTTTCTGTGAATGTCTATGGTTTTTACTGTTATTTCCCAGCTATAACATTCCTGTAACCTTTAGATTTTATTTTGTGAATTTTGAAGGTTTTTTAAATTGTATTTCCTCACTGTACCCTGTAACCTTTTAGAGAGGGTGTGTGAGTGGCTGTATGGGTCTGGAAGTGGCTGTGCAAGTGGCTGTATATGTCAGGTGGTGTGTGAGCGCCTGTATGGGTTGGTGACTGGGTGTGTGAGTGGCAGTATGGTCTGTGAATGGTTGTGTAAGTGTCTGTGTGGCTGTATGAGTGGGTGTGTGAGTAGTTTTGAGGGTGTGTGAGTGTATTTGTGAGTCAGTGATCGGGTGTGTGAGTGGCTATATGGATCTGTGAGCAGGTGTGTAAGTAGCTGTGTGGGTATGTGAGTTGTTTTGTGAGTACCTGTGTGGGTTTGCGAGTGGCTTTGTGAGTGTCTATATGGGTCTGTGAGTGGGTGTGTGAGTAGCTGTGTGGGTCAGTGAGTGGGTGTGTGAATGGTTATGTGGGGTTGTTAGTGGGTGTGTAAGTGGCTATATGGGTCTGTGAGTGTCTGTGTTGGTGTGTGATTGGTTCTCTGGGTCTCTGAGTGGATGTATCAGTGACTATATGGCTCTGTCAGTGGCCGTATGGGTCTGTGAGTGACTGTGTAGATGTGTGAGTGGCTGTGTTGTTCTGGGAGTGTATGTGAAAGTAGGTAAATGGGTGTGTGAGTGGGTGTCAGAGTATCTGTGTTGGTGTATCAGTAGCTGTGTGGGTGAATGGGCCAGAGCTGAACCTCACATGGCCCTTTTATCCAACAAGAGTCCACAGTTTTTGCACAAAACGTCTACCCAATTGGAATACTTTGTATTGGTGAATTAGTAAGTGCTACCTCATTGGGCAAATGTCTAGTGCATAATCTATACTACAGTGGTGTGAAGGACCACAAGGTAATGTCTCCAGTGAACTTGTGTCTGTGTAATTTCAGCAATATGATTGTTCCTCGAGCATTTTCATCCCCAAGTCAGTTATAACATGAAGTCCCGTCTAGGGAAAAAGGACGAGACCACAAAGAAGTGAATCTCCACCAAACAAGTGTAATTCTCTTTAACTATGTGAAGTAAGCGCCTCTTTGTTTGGTGGAGATATTCTCGTATTCCTCTGCATCAAAGAAAGCTGTCCACCACCGTGGGAAAAGGCGGGAAGACCTTTGCATACTACTAAGGAAAAGGGTGCAATGCCAAACAGCCATCCTTGTATATGAGTTTGGGTATTTGCATACTCAGGGTTATTAAAAGGGAAAACCATAGACACTGCTCTCACCAGGAGGTGACAAGGAAGCACATTTTTTCCAAGCAAAGTCCACAGTTTACCTGAAAATGTCCACCCAACATGAGTACTTTCTACTGGATAATTAATCAGTGCTACCTCATTGTGTAAATGTCTAGTGCACAATCTGCACCACAGCTGCGTGAAGGACCACAAGTTAATGTCTCCAGTGACCTTATGTGGATGTAATTTCGGCAATGTGATTGTTCCTCAAGCGTCTTCATCCACAAATCAGTGATGACATGAATCCTGGTCTAGAGAAAAGAACAAAACTACAAAGAGGTGAATCTCCACCAAACAAGGTATATCCTCTCAACTATGTTAAGTAAGTGCTTCTTTGTTTGGAGAAGATGTTCTTGTGTTCCTCTGCATCAAGAATGCCTCACCAAAATTGGCAGGAAAATATGCTCGGGGGCCTTTTGGTAAGCTATCCATCATCTTGGGAAAAGGCAGGAAGACCTTTGTATATAACTAAGGATAAGGACTTGGGACCAAACAGCTGGACCTGGCAGATGATTTGGGACATTTCCATACTCAGGGTAATTAAAAGGGAGAACCATGGATTCAGCTCTCACCAAGAGATGACAAGGAAGAAACTACTTGTCGCAGTCACCCCAGAATAGATTGTGCTCCAAAAGATCAACAATACATTCACCTCCTTTAAGGTTTGTATGGGGAGGGGGCTGTGTGAACCCCCTCCATGGGACATCTTAAGCCCCAAGAACCCCATCCCCCGGGGCCCGGCCTTTTGAAGCTGGGTGCACTCAAGCCAACCAAGGGCACTCAGTGTGCAGCATTGGGGACAATGGGGGAACCTCAATCCCCCCGCAGTCCCTGCCAGCTGCCCACCTGCAACAGGAGCCAGCATTGCTCCTACATGGAGGGAACAGCCAAAAATGCTGCTCCCTACATGTGGATGCATTGTTTTCATCTGTTTTCCTGTCCGCAAAACAGATGAAAAGTTCACTCCTAGCCGTTGGGAGAAGTTTTCCTTCTCTTGCCTGCTGGGAGTGGAGTTACAGTTTGCTCTTGCTTGGTGGGAGATGTTAAAGCTTCTGTCAAGTGAAAGCAAGCTGCTATCTCCTGAGGGTGATCACCTTGGGAGATATGGAGCTGGCCCTGGTGGGGTGGTGGTCCCCAAGGCTGTTTCTGGCCCCAGGGAGGTGGTGGTCCCTGGGGCCCTACTGGGCCGAGGAGGGGGGTCTGGGTGGCCCCCTTCTAATTTACTATTGAAGCCCCTGGGAGGTGGTGGTCCCTGGAGCTCCTAAGAGCAGTATGGGGGGGTCCATGTGGCTCCCCTCCAATATAATTATTAAGCCCTGGGGAGGTGGTGGTACCCTGGGATCTTTATAACCTCAGGAGGGGGTTCCATGTGGCCCCACTCCCATACAAATATCAAGACCCGGGGAGATGGTGGTCCCCAGGGCTCTTAGGAGCAATACATTTCTTAAAAAAGCAATGTCCCTGGGACCTGGCCCACCCCAGGGCTGAAATATAAACAAGCGTGGGGAACTTCTTCACAGATGTATACCAAATCACAAAAAGGTCTCTTTCTGGACCAAGAGCTAGCTTTCTGCTGGGTGTCTGAGTGTCTGAGTGGGTCCGAGAATGGGTGCATGAGTGTCTGAATGGATCTGTGAGTGAGTGTGTGAGTCCCTGAGTGGATCTGTGAGTAGGTGCATGAGTGTCTGAGTGAGTGTGTGAGTGGGTTCATGATTGTCTGAGTGGGTCTGTGAGTGGGTAAGTGAGTGTCTGGGTGGGTCTGTAAGAGGGTCCGTGAGTGGGTGTCTGAGTTTATCTGTGAGAGGGCATGAATGCATTATTATTTTTTTTACTAGGGGGGCTGCGCTGAGTGTCGCAACAAATTCCCAAATGTCAGACTTGGGGAAAAGAAGCCATTTTTAGACTTATTTTACACATAAGGAGTCTCTGAAATACCACTATATTGCATCCATGGGGCTATGGTTCCTCTAATCTGACCCCTTATACCACTTTTCGTCTTTAATCCAGTAGGGCCCTGGGGACCATGTCCTGTTACTTAAAATGGTGGCTGCAACTTTCTACTCAGGTTTCTGCCAGCCAATCACAGCATTCCTGTTGGTGTGTGCATTTGTGATTCATAGCGAAATGTTGTAAATTATTCGTGCAACTAGATGTACAAATTTGGATTTTCTTTAATATCTCCAAAACTACTCCGCAGATTTATCCCAAATAACAAAGAAGGGCGCTTTCTGGACTATGAGCTACTTTTTTGACAAATTTGGTGTAATTCCATCCTGCAGTTCAGGCTGTAGTCCTGTCTAAAATCTCTATAGGAATCAACATGGGAAACACACTTTTTTGTACCCCCCTTTTTCTCAGCCCCTCACTTCCCAGATGGTCCTGAAACTTCCCATGCACAACTAAAATCAGCAGTGTACTTTTTGGGGAAAATGTTGTGATAATTCATCAAACGGCACCAAAGTTATAGGGAAAAAAAAGAATTTCCTATGGAAACTAGGTTCTAACTATAACTACCTACTGGGCTGGCTGGCAACCGCCAGAAGGTTATATAAATATATATATTTAGATGTATATATGTATACAGCGGCAGCCCGTGAGGGAAGTTGCGGTGGGGCAGGGAGGCGGGGCGGGGGAGGGGCAGGGTGCGGGTGCTAAAAACCGGCATATGGATAATTGGAGGTAAGTAAACAATTTAATTAATAAAATGAATTTTGTAGCGCGCGCTGCATCGCATTTTGCGATGCAGGGCACACTACGAAATTTGTTTTATTAATTACATTGTTTACTTATCTCCAATTATCCATATACCGGTTTTTAGCACCCCCCACCCTGCCCCTCCCCCGCCTCTCTGCCCCACCGCAACTCCCTCCACGGGCCGCGGCTGTATGTGTATGTTATTTTAAAACTGTTTAAGCATATATACATAATAGTCCCTCAATCAGTTTTATCTGTGACCTAATGTGTAACCCCAAATAATTATAGAGATGCCACTGTTTTAGTATGATGATACAAAATAATGGGGCGCTGTGCAGAATGTTGAGCTTGGCCCCCTGAAGTCCTTCATATCTCACAGATACTCAATGGCCTTGGACTGAATTTTGGGGACCGCCTGAATAGTTGGGGGTGAAGCGTTGCCACCTGTACAGCCCAAGATGCAATGTCCTGCATTATAATCAGCCCGCTCTGGTATACCCAGTTACATCACAGTATTTTTTCCTGAAAGTTTAGTTACGCTAAGTGAACACAAAAACACCTCCGCGCAGCGCACCTAAAAATATAACTATTCGCCTATGCCAAGTGGGTGTCTCACCTGCATTCATCAACAGGACAGGCAGACCATAAAAGTACAAGACCACTTTCTGTTGCCATAATTATGCAGTGTTTAGAAATAAATTGCTGCTCACCTGATGCTGAGACAATCTGTCCCCTGCTCCGCAGCAGCCACTCGAACTGACAGCGGGGGAGAGCCAGCTGGAAAGAGAGCAGGGCTGGCAAATCAGGGAGCACCGCGCGTAAACCAATCAGGAGCCTAAGCCGCCAAAGGAGCCCAGGCGATCCGCGGGAGGCAGGAAGGAGGAGAAGAGGGCAATGGCACGCGCGAGCTGGGAAAGGCTGAGGAGATCAAAAGGGAGCGCGCAGGAAAATCCCACAGCTGATTGCCTCTGACGGGCACCTATTCCGTGAGAAGAGCCAGCCAAAGGAGCCCGGTGCGTCTATGGATATGTGCTTATGGTAGACCAGGGAGCAGAAGGATAAAGTAATTGTTTTCTCTTTATATATCACTTTTATTGT
Organism: Lissotriton helveticus; assembly: GCF_964261635.1. Lineage (NCBI taxonomy): Eukaryota > Metazoa > Chordata > Amphibia > Caudata > Salamandridae > Lissotriton > Lissotriton helveticus. The sequence goes on along the minus strand of NC_136069.1, from coordinate 400,093,668 downwards.
CCTTGTCGTCTTTTCCCTTTTTCAATAAGCACAAATCTCCAGAGCAGAAAAGTGTTACTTTTACCGCAGGCGGCATGGGATTCCCCAACGCTGTCATCTCCTCCGCGCATCACCAGGCGTCAGAGGACCGCGCGCTCATCTGTTGCACAAAAGCAAAGAAGAAGAACTGTCTGGGGTGGAAGTGAATTAAAAAAAGCATCAACCCGGAGGTGTGGAAGATGGAGACACTGCTGCAGATGCAAAAGGGGGAGCGAGGCAAGCTACACCTTACCCTGCATGGATCTTTTTAATTTGCGAAGGGAATAACAAGGTACTCCGCTCAGGGAAAATAAAATATGCTAGCACAGACCGGAAACAGAAACGGGATGTTAAAAAGGCACACGGCGATGCATGCAGTTTATGCCAAGTAAGTTCCAGCCGTTTTAGTATCCTCGTCTATATGTGTTTAGGATGCTGAGTTTGAGGTGAATTTTTTTTTCTCGCAAAATGTGTTTAAAACTTTCTTTTATTTAGTTAAAACTAAACCTTGACGTCATATGAGTAGTTTTTTTTGCAAACGGCGACACCATTTAGCAATTTGCATCTCTCCCTCTTTCACTTGATAAAATGCGTCTTTTATTGCCAGCAATACGAGTGTTAGTATTGCAAAAACTCAAGTGCTAAAAGCGTCTCTCGCTACTGCTGGCGAAGTCTGACACCTGGAGGACGCCTGGGTGAAATGGAAAAATATTTTCCAGGATGACACTTTATTTATAAATATATATTTTTTTAACAATTGACCAAACGATGTGGACATGTGAAACGCCGTAGATATGATGCCGGGGATTAGCAAAAGTAGATAAAACCACAGAGTGTAATCCTGTCATTGCCGTTTTTTCCCGATGAACTTAAAGTGAGTGTATTTGTCCAATGGCTGTATGTTTCTAATTGCGTTTGCTTTCGATAACACCAAGGCACGATGAGGAATTAAATCGATGTAACCTTTTTGGAAAGCAGATGGGGAAACAGGTGGCTTGTGCCAAGGTGCACTGATACAGTATAGCAAGAGCGAGATGTCACGCAAAGGAGATACTGAACTATTTGATGCGCTCTAAGAAATGCAATTGATTTTTTTCGTATATTTATCTGCATGGTGAATCATTTAAAAGGCTACTGAGCTGCTCGTTATCGTGATTTATTGTGGGCTGCAGATTAGGTGTGTTTTAAAGAACATTAAGTGTAGCGCCTTAAGTCCATTTAGAGAACTAGTTTGACATAAACATTGGACTTAAAAGGTTATCAACTCTACGGAGATGCGGCAACATTTCAGCCCTGCCACAAGAGGGCGTAGCACACTCGCCTCTGGGGTGAGAATGAGGGGTGACAGCGTGTTTTACTTCCCTGTCCACCTAACATCAATGTTTGGGTTGTCTTGGCACTGGTTTATCAATGTATACAACATGAGAAATAGAAGTTAAATGAACATGTTGAGCGGAAGATTTTAGATTTAACTGATCTGCCTTAATCATTTTCGTGGTTTATATAATGGAGAACCAAGGGTTCAAAGAGGGTAGATTTCACACTTTTTCCCTGAAGTCCAAGTGCTCAGCTAAACTATTGGAGTTCCTACAATTCAGGCAACTAAATTCCTTTTCGAAAATTCAAAATTCAGCACTTTTTCAATTTTTACATTTGTAGTAGGTTTTTGTTTTTATGCTAGATGGTGCATACAGGACATATTGATGAACTGTCCTACTCTAGAACTAAAGGGATTTTTTTCTGTGTGCATTTATGGGCGAGGAGAGAGCCTTCAAGACTTCCGGGATTACATTTGTCAAAGCGATGGCCAGGCTGCATAAATGCCCAAATCCTTCTGCCTGCCTGAGGGTCACATGGAGAAGATTCGGCCACATCACGCAGTCCCTGCTAGCGTTATGCTGGCACCTAACCAGTCATGGACAGACCTGAAAGCCCTTTTCCCTGGCTCACTAAGCTTTCCACAGGCAGAAGCCAAGGTGCCTTGTGAACATACTGCAACCATACATTACCTCTACGTCCCTCGTCCTCGACCCAGTCATCACTCATGAGGTATCCCACAAGACAGGAAACAAGACAGGAAACGCTTTTAGGCTCCACCCCCCTCCTGCCTGGTGCTATATCACTCCTAACCACTAGAGTCGCCATCTGTTGCTCAGTGAGGTCATAACACTGTTAGAGGACATTCTTCCATGCGGAATTGTCCATCCTTTGGAGCTTCCCCTCCTAGACCAATCAACATGAGGCAGGCATCTGGAACTATGCAACTCGACTGAGAACCTACCTATTTGCTGAATGTGCATGCAGACTTCTTCACAATGTCCTTGGTCCACCTTCTATAAGTCTGCACACTTTTTGCTGTAAAACTACCACTGTGTAAGTGCCCAGAGCTGGTAGGAAAGCAGAGGAGGCTCTACAGATAGTAACACATTTGGGAAAGTTTAAGCTATGTTCAAACTTTTTCTGGACGAACCCCAGTTTTTAATCTTTAAAGATGGATGGAGAAATTGGTCTTTAGCAGACATCTTCGATCACCTAGACTTCTATTTCATCACCTGGAACAGAGAGAGAGGCAGCAAAGGGAGAAAGACGGAGTAGGAGCAAGCTAGAAAAAGTGTGAGAGAGAGAGCGGCGGTGGGCCGACCCTGCAAGAGTATGATAAAGAGACGGGAAGTGTAGGGTAAGTACTAGTGGAAGAAAGAGGCATGAGGTAGAATCAAAACTAACAACCCTTGGTATTGGATTACCCAATTTATTGTGGTTTCCTTTAAAAATCTTAGCCCCTGCCCTAACATACATTACAAAATAAGCACTGGTGAATTCAACACTTTGTCTAGTAGTGTATAGTCCCCCCAACGTTAACCCTGTACACGTTAATTACACATTTAACAATACGTTCTTATTTGCTTAAAGTATTTTGATAATTTTTTCCTTTAGATTCAATGGTTTTTATTAGTAAACTGAAGCTCAAGTTTGGACCAAAACTAATGAAGACATTTTAAAGGAACGCACACAAATCAAGAAAAATAAAAACAATTCTACTTTAGGGTACATGACTTTAAATTGTGGAAACATCTGAAATATTAATTGACAAAAATGCTACTACGTATGTTGTTGTGCTGTATTTCTTTCCTGTTAGATTTCCTTTTAATGGGCCACATCTTGTACAACAGTGTAGTCTTTTCCCCACGGGTGTGCACATAGTTTCATGGATTGATTGTTTTAAGAAGGAACATCAGTGTGATGTTCACACTTTAGACAAGGTGTATGGATTGTTAACCTGTTGTTACTCTCCACATCAAATGATGTACGGTTTTCAATACAAAATCAGTAGCTCAGAATAATTTAGAATAATAGGTAATGTTACATTATGTAATACACCGTGCCTGTTTGCTACATTAAGGTATGTTACATTACTCTATATTGTGTTGTGTTGCATCATGTAACATCAGGGCTTTAAGTGTGATAAAAAAACTGAAGGGCCTCAAAGGGGCGTGGCTGATGGAATTAGGGCGTGGCTTAAAAACAGATAAGATAAAAACCTGTCACCACTTGACTTGTATTTTGCTGCTTCTGTCATTGAATCCAGATACATAACACAACAAGGAACGTTACACCTACAACACACCAGGACACTAATGGCTTTGTCCATGGTTGTTAGTTGCATAAGATAAATAAGCAACAACTATGGCTTCGTTGTATATAAAATTGAAAATGCTTCAGTTCTGAAGTGATGGGACATTGAAAGAACTATAACGAGTCTCTTAGTAGTTACATCAAAGACAGTGAAGGGTGGCACTGCTGCAGAGTTAAGATTTTTTTTTCACCATGAGAGCAAGGGCAAAAACGGTGAGCCGATAAGGACCTGTCTCAGCACCTGCTTTGAGAACCAGCAGTACCCTGCCCACTTAAAGCCCTGTGTAACATTATTCATTATACCATGTCTATGTAACATCAAACTATGATTTGTTGATCGTCATTAGGGCCATTAGTGTTAAAGGAAACCTGTAATACTGCCTGCCACACAAGTGGACTCGTTTTAAAGTCTCATCTCTTATTTTCAATCGGGTTGGTTTGACAGTGTCCTCCTTTCCATGTTTTTCAGTTATTATCGCATCTCTTCCCTAGCTTTCAAAGGCCAAATGCCCCCCTTCCCCCGCATGTTTATTTGTAAAGTGTACGTTCACCCCAATGTGATTCTTTGCACTGAATAACAAATGCTGATTTTTAAACCAAACCATGGGTACTCATTTTATCGACCGCCTCGTGGATGAAAGGGGGAGGTTAGTCATGAGCATGTGAGCCTGTGACAGCGGGGTCAAACATACATTCTAGTAGAAGATGCGTTAGTCTACTAAGCCACGTGCAGTGTGCAGGCCCACGTAGATTAGATTTTTTAGGCAACCTGTTCAGTTTTTTTTGCTTTTCAGAGTGAAATGTGTATAAGACCAAGAACAATACAACTAACTTCGGCGTTAAAGGCTAAAATGGATATTCGTCTTACACGTGTGTAGATATGTTTGTCTAGCTAACGTAAGAAAGAACACTTCCATACTATCCTTTCGATTATTCTGAAGTAATTAAAAACACTAAGTACATTAAACATGCCTGCGAGGATAATATTAATCAGCGGTTCCATTCCCGTTGGTTCAAAGCAAGTGCACTGCTCAAACCCCAGCTCGTGCCAGCTCTTCGCATTCTTTCAAAGGAAAAACAGAATTTGATGGTGGCTGTAGCATGCTAGGCCCCTCTAGCTGGCTTGTTTCCATGGCTACAGTTACACCCCATTTAACCGCGCTCTCACATTCTGCGATGACTCACACGTGCCCGTCACATGTCATTAGTTTTTCTGTCAGCACATCTTACTAGCGCCAAGAGGCAGTGCAGTAGTACGGGGGCACTATGCGCGTTTAATATTACATTATGTGTATGTTTAGTACCTCCATCGTATTAATTCCCACTCATTGCCCACACCTGTTGACATTCTTTCCAAGCCTGACCACAGCCTCTGTGTAGAAATCCATCAGTGAGTTAATTCTACAAACACCCCTCTCTGTTTCAATTCTAGGTCAAAGTGACAGGTCTTCTGCATTTCGAAAAAGGTTACCTCTTGGAAAGACATTTACTAGCTGTAGGATTTTTCAATTACATGTCGCTCACTTGTGTCTCTCTAAAATAGGAGTTCAGATGCCTGTTCCTTCTCTTCTTATCGATGGACTGGTCAGCCAGCCTCTAAAGTATGTCATTTTTGTTTTATCTTTCCTATTAGTTATATATACCGTACGAAGCCTCTGCAGTTATTTGTGCTTCTTCAGTGGTGCTCCCATCAGTGAACTTTAACTTGGCACCAAGGCTCTTGCATCTTTAAGTGGAATCTGCTTGCCCAGATGCCCACATATGGATCCAATGCTCACTGTGCAAAAGGACTCAATCTGAACCCCACTAATAAGAGCCAAGTAAGCTGAGACCTGTTTTAGGTTTGCCTGTGTTACCACTCAAAAGGGACCTGCCCTGGAAGTTCGGGATGGACCAAGGCTGATTTGCATATGCCTGGCTCCTGTCTGAAGTGGCATGGTGGGCAAAAGAACAATGGACTTGATTGCAGGCTAGAGTAAATGGCAGTAGCTGAGCTAAATTCAAGCAATCCACCCATCGCTTTTTGCTTCTCTCAGTGCAATGCCCTAATTTTGACAGGTATGCTAAGAAGTGAGCCCGCTTTAACTGTGGCATAGGACCAGGGATGGCCGGCATGGCCCTTGGATGGGAGGGAAGGCGCAGAGGAGAGGGGCTCGCCGGCTACTTAAAAAAAAAGTCTACCTTTCTGCTGCCGGGTCCCGCGTCTATCTCTCCTGCTTGCCTGTGTCCGACTCCAGGTCGGTACAAGAAGCAGGCAGCCAGTCTCCCACCCCTAAGCCTGCAGCGTTGTGATGGGTCTGACATGGCGCTCAGCCAGGGGCTGTAGGGGTTGGCATGTTCTCCATGTTGTTTGTAGTGCAGCATGCATGGAGTACAGGGGAGAGCGCATGACTGTTTCGGGTGGCCCGAGAGGGCCAGCCAAACAGTCACTGCACACAGGAGTGTTCTACCACTTCTCCCCTGCAGCTCTGCTCCGCCCCTCACGCACTGCTGCGGAATGAGGAAAAACTAAACTGATAACATTCCGTTATTATCATTTTATTTTTTCCTTTCTTTGCTGCTCCTGGCAGTGGGACGACATGCCTCCGCCTTAGCGGAGGAACCGCCACTGCATAGGACTCAAGCTGCAGCCTACTGACAAGGCTGAAATAGGCCAAAACCAATTTGGCGCTGCTTTTATTCCTGTTCACAAGAGACCTAGTATAGCATTCCTGGCTGGAGTGTTACTACTGGAGTACGAGGAGGTGGAATGGCGAGTAAATGAAATTAGCAATAGACAGGGTTGTGAACCACACACAGTATTACCAGTGACAACCAACCCATCACCTTTTGTTTTCCTCAGTGAGATATTACAGCCTCTACATTCATATCTAGAGGCAACTGAAATCTGAATGTACAAAAAACCAAATCATTATTTAATCCAGTTTGCAATGCTGTGACTTCACATTCTCAAAAACCTAATGAGCCATACACCTCAAACGAACAGTTTCGGCCTACAACAGGCAACTCCGCTCTCCTAGTTTTCTGTTGCAAAATAAATGCTACAGAAGGAAATGTGTTACTCATTGTCATTGAATGGAATCTTTATTGCCCATGTAATCGCTCATCATGATAATTGACCAATTACCGCTCAGCTTCATTTCTTAGGTTGTGATTGGACATTAGAAACCAGCTGTGTAGCCCATGCTTGACTTAAGACATTCAGCCACTTTAGTAATCAATGTTCACTGACCGTTTCAGGTGCATGTTAAAGATTTATTTTCAATAAAATGTTGGCAACCCGAAGGACAGTTATTGCTTTGTGTTTGCTCTTCTTGATTGCTAGCATATTTCATAGGGCTCTGAAATAACACAGCTTTGAGAACAAAGAGAGCCTTAGCCATCTTTTCGGTCTTGAGCAAAAAAAATTTTTTTTTTAGGACTATAGCTCTTATTTGTGAGGCAAGTGCAATGGCTCCAGGTTTGTGAGAAGCCAACTGCACCCCATTTAGAAGCGTGCTTTACTAATCAACCCGGATCTTGGGGGCATTTTTACTGATTGTATTATGGGGCGCACCATGGTCCCCTGACTTACTTTGTGACTCTTCTTGTAAAGTTTGGACTGGCTATAATAAATATTATTCATTGAAATGATATAGAATCGCGACCCCCTCCTCCTCCAACGCTTCTTTTTTTATTTTACTTTGGTGTTAAAATTATATTGTTTTTATCTGTAACATAATTTGGTGCTTTATTTTCGCATGAGTTGGAAGATATGCAATATAAGTTAGTTTAATGTATCACGTAATTGCATTTTGCATGTTTCGCAGTTCATTGGGTTTACTACAATGCAATGTTATTCTATCAACCACAGAGGGTTAAAGAGCTGAGCCATCCTGCTGGGAACCCAACCTGTGAGATGCACATATCTAACATCTCCCAAAGTCACCAATCAAAGCACATTCTCCACCCAACAACCGCTCACCATGTCTTGCCTCTCTAACCCACCTACGACACAGGCAAGTCAGTTCCACACACCACACCCACTAGAAAAATACAACTAAGTCAACTTTAATATCCAAAGTTAGACAGTAATTGCAGGATCAGATTTTATTACAGATCACTGACTTTCAGGGAATCCAGATCGTACAGAGTCACAGCAGGGGCTATTTGAGAGAGGTTCAAGGTTTCCTGCTGTCAGCTGGTCATGTATGCCAATTTTTTGGTGCCACATCAAGCAGGACGTTCCACTTAGTTGAATGGCAGTAGACAGGGCCATACTGCTTTCCTCTGTTAGAATGCAATGTCTCCTAAATGTATGGTTGTAGGCGAGGGTCTTTCTTCCTGATGCATTTATTTTTCTCAACCTAAAGTAAACACCAGTGGAAAGATGACATTTCTATATCCTACAAGAAAACCACACAAGATGATGGACGGAATGTTGCACAATGGCAAAACATTCACCCCTATTCACAGATCTGGCTTTAATCCATTGTTATTTTGCTCACCAAGCCACCCCAGTTCAGACATGGCCATATGCAAATCAGTCTCGACCCTGTGCCTCATGGGAACAGTCCAGCCCGAAATGCCAAGCCATGTCTTTCCTGCACCGGAATCAAGCATCCTAGGACCGGTTTCTGGCTATCAGCCGTCTTCAGCCAGTATAGCTTGACTCCAGTGGCTAAGTGAGCAAGGGACCGACATCTGGGCATACCCTTCCCACATAGGGTGAACAGCAAAACACACAAGATGATGGACGGAATGTTGCACAATGGCAAAACATTCACCCCAGTCAAAGATCTGGGTTTAATCAATTGGTATTTTGCTCACCAAGCCACCCCAGTTCATACATGGCCATATGCAAATCAGTCTTGGCCCTGTGCCTCATGGGAACAGTCCAGCCCGAACTGCCAAGCCATGTCTTTCCTGGACCGGAATCAAGCATCCTAGGACCGGTTTCTGGCTATCAACCAGCCAGGATAGCTTGACTCCAGTGGATAAGTGAGCAAGGGACCCACATCTGGGCATACCCTTTCCACATAGGGTGAACAGCAAAGCACACAAGATGATGGACGGAATGTTGCACAATGGCAAAACATTCACCCCCCAGTCACAGATCTGGGTTTAATCCATTGTTATTTTGCTCACCAAGCCACCCCAGTTCAGACATGGCCATATGCAAATCAGTCTTGACCTTTTGCCTTATGGGAACAGTCCAGCCTGAACTGCCCAACCATGTCTTTCCTGGACTGGAATCAAGCATCCTAGGACCGGTTTCTGGCTATCAGCCATCTTCAGCCAGGATAGCTTGACTCCAGTGGCTAAGTGAGCAAGGGACCCACATCTGGGCATACCCTTCCCACATAGGGTGCACAGCAAAACACACAAGATGATGAACGAAATGTTGCACAATGGCAAAACATTCACCCCCAGTCACAGATCTGGGTTTAATCCATTGTTATTTTGCTCACCAAGCCACACCAGTTCAGACATGGCCATATGCAAATCAGTCTTGACCCTGTGCCTCATGGGAACAGTCCAGCCCGAACTGCCAAGCCATGTCTTTCCTGGACCGGAATCAAGCATCCTAGGACCGGTTTCTGGCTATCAGCCGCCTCCAGCCAGGATAGCTTGACTCCATTGGCTAAGTGAGCAAGGGACCCATGTCTGGGCATACCCTTCCCACATAGGGTGAATAGCAAAACACACAAGATGATGGACGGAATCTTGCACAATGGCAAAACATTCACCCCCAGTCACAGATTCGGGTTTAATCCATTGTTATTTTGCTCACCACGCAACCCCAGTTCAGACATGGCCATATGCAAATCAGTCTTGACCCTGTGCCTCATGGGAACAGTCCAGCCCGAACTGCCAAGTCATGTCTTTCCTGGACCGGAATCAAGCATCCTAGGACCGGTTTCTACCCTCCCACTAACCAACGCTTTCCCTATTGTTGCAGTCTCTGGAGTGGGAATATTCACTTTTACCCTCCCGCTATCCAATGTTTTCCCTACTGTTGCACTCTCTGGAGTGGGAATAGTAATTTTTACCCATACGCTATCCAACGCTTTCCCTACTTTTATAGAACTGGATGGCAGCTACTTTAAACGAACACTTTTTGAAGTCTTGATTAGCGCATTTAAAGTGTGGAAATTGATCTGTAAAGCAAACTTAATGGGGAAGATTTCATATTACACTCCCTTTAATGCGTCAAAGCTCTTACCAGGAATATTTGGTGATAATTTTTCGCAAAGTTGGAAGAGGAAAGGCATGAGATATTTAGGGGATTTATATACTGTTACTGGGGTATGTAACTCATTTGATGATTTAATTTTACAATATGGTTTTCCCAAAACACATTTTTTCAAAAATTTGCAAATCAGAGATTATTTATGTTGGATTAACACTGATATGCGATCTAATGCAGTGGTAGAAGGGGTTAGACGGCAGATTAAAATTGGAGCTCTCTATCAATTATTGCTTTTGGATAGACCAGATGATCTTGAAAAACATAAATGTAAATGGTCTAAAGTCTTGGGAGAAACATATATTGTGATTGAAGATCGTATTGTGATGTCCAGAGAATCATTAATGTCAGCAAATCTGAAAGCACAATTTTTCAAGACTTTATTTGATTTATATTATTCCCCAGCACGGTTGGCTAAATGGGGGGAGGGTATGACGGGAAATGTTTTCGATGTGGGGAGGACAACGCGGATAGTGTTCATATTTTTTTTAGATGTGATAAATTGTATAGATTCATTTTAGATATTGAAAAGTTTTTGTCTTTGGTTATAAACTCACCTTTGACCATTACTCCTGCTATGATGTTACTGGGGAAGGTTCCTACAAGCAGCTCTACGAATGGTTTATATCAACATCGACATTTGTTTTTTTTCTCGATGACTGTTGCCCGTCTTTGCATTGCAGCAGAATGGCTGCAGGAAAAGCCGCCGGCATTCGAACTCTGACGAGTGAAAATGTATAATTTATATAAATTGGAATGGGGTTTATTTTCGGTTAAAGGTCTCAGAAAGCGACAGATGAGTATAAATATTTGGGGAGTTTTTCGTGATTATTATGAGGGCTGACCTGGTAATTATCAGTTATGTATTTGTTAATTTTATTTCTTTTTGTTGTATGATTAGTGATTATTGATCTAAGATGCCTTCTTTTGTATGTACTCTTGTATCACTGGTGCTATGAATCATATAAGGTTTTATGTAATCTTGCTGCTGTGAAACTATAAATTTAAAAGAAAGATACTATCAATTAGCCGGATCAGTATCTAAAAATCGAGGGACCGAATATCGACTTACAAAAAAATCGACGCCAAAATATCGAGGGACAGCATATAGAATGCCTATCTACAAACAGGTAAGTACTAAAATATCGATTCCAAAATATAGAAAGTGAAAATATAGTTAACTAAAATATCGAGTTTTTTAAAATGTATTAAAAATACTATATTAGTAATTAAATAATAAATGCAAGTAAATAAAACATAGTTAAAATAATGTAAAAAAGCTTAAACTGTAAAAATAATAAATTAAATACATTTTTTAAATATACCTACTTAATAATATTATAAAATAATTATTAATCTTAAATATAAAATATTTAGAACATGATGAAAAATATATTTACATATATAAATATATAATTTAACATATTATTTAAATATACAAATAAATAATAGATAATCATTAAAATAATTAAAGTAATACTTTTTTATGTTAATTAATAATGAGTGCAACAGTAGTGAAAGCGTTGGATAGCGTGGGGGTAAAAATTACTATTCCCACTCCAGTGAGTACAACAGTAGGGAACGCGTTGGATAGCGTAGGGGTAAAAATTACTATTCCTACTCCAGAGAGTGCAACAGTAGGGAAAGCGTTGGATAGCGTAGGGGTAAAAATTACTATTCCCACTCCAGTGAGTGCAACAGTAGGGAAAGCGTTGGTTTGCGTAGGGGTAAAAATTACTATTCCCAATCCAGTGAGTGCAACAGTAGGGAAAGTGTTGGATAGCGGGAGGGTAAAAATTATTATTCCCACTCCAGAGAGTGCAACAGTAAGGAAAGCGTTGGATAGCGGGAGGGTAAAAATTACTATACCCGCTCCAGAGAGTGCGACAGTAGGGAAAGCGTTGGATAGCGTATGGGTAAAAATGACTATTCCCACTCCAGAGAGTGCAACAGTAGGGAAAGCGTTGGATAGCGTAGGGTTAAACATTACTATTCCAACTCCAGAGAGTGCAACAGTAGGGAAAGCGTTGGATAGCAGGACGGTAAACAGGAATATTCCCATTCCAGAGAGTGCAACAGTAGGGAAAGTAATGGTTTAATATTTAAATATTAATACATTAATTATCAATACCAATTTAAAATTAATTACCAACTACAAAATATGTAATAATTAATTAATTATACATTCCAATAGATGTTATTTATTATATATTAATCACCTATTAATAATCAATTAACAACTAATTACTTTTCAATACCAAAAATGTAATAAGATTTAAAAAAAAACAATTAATACAAAATAATTACCAATTAATAAAAATTATTACCAATTAATAATCAATTAGCAATTAATTAATTATCAATAAATATAAATACATATTTACTTAATTACAATTAAATTACTTCCCACCCTATTCCCTTATAACTCACAACCAACTCCAAATAATAAAACAATTAACATAATTCCCAATTATTAAAAATTAAATACCAATTAAAAACAAATAATTTCTATTAATAATTAATTAACAATTAATTAATTATCAATACATACAAACAAAAATACATATTTACTTAATTACAATTAAATTACTTCCCACCATATTCCCCTATTAAGCCACAACCCACTACAGAACTAAAAGGAAAAATTAAATTAAAAATAATTATTAATTCATAAAACTAATATTTAATTTACTATAATTAAATTACTACCCACCCTATTCCCCTATAAACCCACAAGCAGCTACGGAATTAAATTACGCAAAAATGAAATAACAAAACATTCATTATTTAAAAAAAAAATGAAACATACATTACAAATATATATTTTAAAACATATAGTAGCATACATAGCACAAAAAAAATCGATATTATGTAAAACAATATTTTAAATTCGATATTATGGGAATCGATATTTCTTACCTTAATTTCGATATTCTAACCAACTATATTTTGGTCATTCGATATTCTGTCCATTCTCTATTTTTCATTCGATATTCTGGGCAGTTGATATTTTTGAATCGATATTTAGGGTGTTCACCCAATTAGCTTACTCACTTCTAAGTGCTAATAGATGAGAAGATTAAACGTGAAAGGGGGGATACACTATCATTCACATAAATGGAGGCTTCCGGTGGCACCTATATGCCCATGCCAGTAGGCAAGGACAGCTACATTGACATTTTATTTCGAAAGAGAATCAAAGTTTTTATTCATCTAGCTGAGCTCTGACCAATGGTCCACAATGTCCAGAACAGCATGATACCCATCTACAGAAAAACTGTAGGACCTTGCCAGGAATATCAGGAATTGTGAGAATGCATGTAATGTTTGAACCAAAAGATCTAAAGAGGACACCAATGATGAATGTCCTCGTAGACTGGTTTAGAATGTTTCATGACACATGCTCAAAGGCGTTGTCAAGATTGCATGGAAAGGACATTGGAGTGATCCAGTCTGTTTACTTCAAATAGAATATGATGTAAATTAAAAGTTCAATGTGACCTAAATGATAGATGACATTTCAAAACTGTATTGGAGTGGAACGAGTCCTGATTTGATTGCAGCAAATAATTCCTGCCCAGTTTCGCTATATAAAGTATATACGGACACATGCATCAATGTTCCCGTTTGCGAATTCTTAATTGCGAAAATTAAGGAATCGCAATTAAGAATTCGCAAAACGGCTATGCATTAAAAAATCGCATTTTTTTTGCGATTCCTTAATTTTCCTTAATTGCGATTCACAATTTGCGAATCGCAATTAAGGAATCCCTTTCCATTGATTCCTAAGGGCCTAGAGGCCCATAGGAATGAATGTGAAGGCATTCTCATTTTGCGATTCGCAATTAAGGAATCGCAAAATGAGAATGCAATATCAAGGGTGCTGGGGGGGTCCAATGGACCCCCCCTGCACCCCTGAAATGTACCTTAAAGTGCTTTTTTCACACACACATGCCCAAACGCCATGTGTGTGTTTAAAATGAAACTTTCAAAAAATACACTTTTGTGCATTTTTGAAAGTTTTCGAAAATTTACCACTTCCAATTTGCGATTTCGCAATTAAAAAAAAATCATGCATTGCATTTAAGAAATCGCAAAATTGCGATTTCTTAAATGCAATTGCAATTTAAGAAATCGCAAATAAATTGCGATTTCTTAAATTGCGCAAAAGCCAAAAAGGTTAATGCATCCCAAAACAATGAATTGCATTCGCAAACGGCCGAATTTTGCGATTTGCACCGTTTGCGAATGCAATTCAGTTTGATGCATGTGGGCATTAGTCTTGATTTAGACGTGTATGTGCTTTGAAGAGAGTTAAAGAAAGATTTTTTAACGTGTGCTTTTTTCACACACACATGCCCAAACGCCATGTGTGTGTTTAAAATGAAACTTTCAAAAAATACACTTTTGTGCATTTTTGAAAGTTTTCGAAAATTTACCACTTCCAATTTGCGATTTCGCAATTAAAAAAAAATCATGCATTGCATTTAAGAAATCGCAAAATTGCAATTTCTTAAATGCAATTGCAATTTAAGAAATCGCAAATAAATTGCGATTTCTTAAATTGCGCAAAAGCCAAAAAGGTTAATGCATCCCAAAACAATGAATTGCATTCGCAAACGGCCGAATTTTGCGATTTGCACCGTTTGCGAATGCAATTCAGTTTGATGCATGTGGGCATTAGTCTTGATTTAGACGTGTATGTGCTTTGAAGAGAGTTAAAGAAAGATTTTTTAACGTGTGCATATATGACCATTGAGCCGTGATTCTTACTACATTTAAAGAAATTCGAGCTCCTTGCACATACTTTGGCTTGCCATGGATTTTTCTATGACATTTAGGACTATAAATTAGTGAGAAGTTATGTTTGTGTTGAAATGAGTAATCATGCTGGCAGATACTAATGACTTTTTGGTACAGAGATCAGCATATCATTTTGGAAATGCACTTGGAGAATTTGTTGAGTCCTCTTTTTGATTTCCTATTGAAAGGTTGTGTCTTTCCATTTCCCACGGTGTCATCGTGCACAGAGTGGTATACATAAAAAGTGTATCTTAAAAAGTGAAACATAGGCATGGTAATCTTATGAATATTAATTGACGATGTAGGTTAGTAACAAAGAGAATAGCAAGGCACTAACCTGCTTCTGGATAACAGAAAGAAAAAGGAACCAGGCCTAAATCAAAAAGTAGACTACAGTAGAAAGTTCCTACTGTACACGCCAAAATTCAGGAAAATGGAAGCCAGGGGGATAAAGGACATGATTAAAAATAAGGGAAAAATGCATTGCAGTGTATTCCTAAAAATGAAGGTGTTGATTTGGAACATAGATGTTTGTGTCAGAAGGTTATGCAGATTATCAAAGAATCAATCTGTAAACTCAGATAGTGGAGATTACAAAACCTTGTTATGTCCTTCTGATTTGAAGACTGAAATGAAGGTCTCTGGGGATTGACCAGCTTAGTGTTCTTCAAGAGGCATCTTGGAGCAGTGTTTTCACCTTCTGTAGTCTTATAATTGCTTCACATTTTATATCTAGTAGAGGAACAGTGACTATATTGTTGTCCCTAAAACATTTGCTAATTTAAAGAAGTGTTTTGTGAGGTTTTACCTGTAGTTGGGCTAGGTTGAATGTGTGCATATACATTAACAATGTAGTATGTAATGCCAATATTCTTGATTATTTTTAGAGTGACTTTTTAAATCTTAGTTGGCTAAACTTCATTGCTGCGCCATATTTCCAACCTAGGCCCACTGGCATTCTATTTTATTTGTACTTATCTTTAAGTTGACTCTAATATTTTAACAATTTATAGCATATATATTTTTGTAACAAGGCTGCCACATTTGCTTTTTTAATTATTTTTAAAGGGTGCCTGAAACATTTGGAATTTAGAGACACATTCTGGAGTGAGATGTTATCAGCTAATCAAGAATTGTTCTGAATAATCAATGGAGCATCTTCATTGGAGCGTCAACTGTGGAGGAGTCATACAAGAGTGCAGACTTTTATTTTTAGTCTGGCAAGCCTTGCATGTAAAGTAGCATTTGCACACCAAGGACGTCTAACCACTCTATTACTTGGTAGTAAAATATGATCAACAAACGGACCTTCGTATGGAATCAACAGGGCTGGAATAGTTGGCATAAGGTTGGCTGAACACCAGAGGTTCCCATGCCTCACCCTGTAAACTATGGCAGCATATGACTGGTACAGACAAAATGTGGCCGGAGTCATGCAAGAACCCGCAGCCTGTACCTTGGCATAGCAATAAGCGAGTTGTTTTGCGCCTACATGGAAAAAGGTTGGTGAGAAAATCTTGCCAATATAGAGGGGTAAGGAACAGAATAGCATGTTACAGTGAATTAATCCCAGAGGAGAGGAGATGAAAATTGCATTCTGAAAGTTTATATAGCAGTTTCATTTTGATTTAATATGTTGTGCCTCACCTATGATAGCTTAGGATAGACTCTGTAAATAATGTTATTCTACCTAATTGTAGGCCAATGACAGGAGACACTTGCTTAAGATCACAGGGCAGGAAGGGGTGCAGGATCCAAATGCCATCCTAGGCTTTATAGAGGACAGATCATCATTATCAAAACCCTAGCCTCGTGATAAACCTCTGGTGTGAAGTATGTGGTTCAGGGCAGACATGGGAGCAGCAATAGGGAAGAGAATGTCTGCAACAAGGTAGAAGAAGGGCCACAGTGATGAACTGGGCTTTTGGGCAGACTAGCATTCCCAAATCCTCATTTTGATGGGGCAAGTGTGTGGGCTGCTTTTGTTCATCCCACCAAAAAATGGTCTACACACTGGCCCTTTCAAGATGGCCCATTTGGTAGTGCCAAACTGCCAGAATTACCAGTCCAACACTCACAGAGGGTCACTAAAAGTGCTAAAAGTGAAGAAAGACATAGAGATACAGCCAGCGTTTGTATGGTTGGAAAGACATTTTCATAACTACCAGTAACAAGCAAACTACCATGAGCCGTAGATCAAGGTAGCATGCTATGCAGTAATTCCAGCTCATATATGTTTGAATCATGCCTATAGTGAGAATATTAAATTAGTATGTGTTTTTTGGCTGCTGGTTTTAAAGGTTCAAGAGGAGTACTTTTGCATACTATCATTCTTGTTTTTTCTACTAGGTGTTAAAACTCAAAGAACACAACCGATTTGTTCTTTCATAATTTTGACTGGTGATTTTAATTGCTCTCACCATACACACCTCTCTAACTACGGACCCACTACGCTTCAAATACCCGTAATATTTGCATACATTTAACTTTGGTAGACTGGAGAGCCCGTAATCATGAATCCTACATGTGCAGCAATTTCATGCATCAGAGATATATTGCAGTTGACGCGCTTAATTTTTTTATGGTTCCACCAGAAAATTTGTCTGTACCATGGATGCCGTGAGATGCACATTACTCTTGTCCATTCTGTGCAGTACAATAAACGTCTGTGGTCTCCATGAAAGCATCTGTAGTATTCAAATGACCAATTAGTTGAACAGCTAAATCAATATTGGTGCACATACTAAAACTGGTTCAATGATCAAGCACAACTGTTATCAAGTACATGACCTGCCCCATGATGACTTGGATGGTGTTCCTCCATAATAGGAGTACTGGATGTTTCTTGATTTAACAGGTTAGAAGAATTCAACATAGCTTTAACCTCTTCAGCGCGACCGCGTTTCCCCCTCCGGTGCTGGGCGGTAATAGAAACGGGCGTGGTCATGACGGAACGGTTCCGTCATGAGCACAGCTCAACCGTAGCTCATGACGGAACCGTTCCGTCATGAGCATGGAAGGGGTTAAGAAAAGGAATATTGATTTTTAAGCAATCGACTTTTTTGGATGAAATGTTGATTATGACCAGAATTGAATTTTTGTCGTCATAATCCTTAAAAGATTTCAGAATTCCGATTTACCAGGATGTGCATCAGGCACCTCCATCTATTGAGCATGGTCCAGCTCCTGCCATAATACACTATGGCCCATCACACCAACAAAAAATGCAATACAACAGCTAAAAATAGATCTCAAAGGTGAAGCTTGGAATATCATTTCTGCATCTAGTGGCATATGAGCACAGTTTAGGATCTCGAATTATGGGAACAATACTGTTGCTTCATATTCGAGGGGGGAAAGGACTTGCAGGGGCTAATGGGCACCAACCACTGTTTTTCGTCTGCCACTAGTGTCCTATTGCCTGTCCTACTGTGGTGAAAATATGGTCAGTGAAACTCTTATATACTTGGCACTCAGAGAGGTGAGCATGAGCATCTAAACGCTTCTCTTGGAGGTAGTGTGGAGGACAAGGCCTCAGAACTCAACAGGTAAAATACCGCATTGTTCATCGCAGTGCTTATCAGTTACTTAAAGTATTTTAATCTCACAAGAAAAAAGAAATACCATATAGTTTAATGGAAATGCACTTACAGATTTGTACTCTTAGCTACAATCTTCCATGTGGTGCTACATCCCGTTCTGGTATTTTCTCTCCGCTGTAGAAGAAACCTAATGATTATAGATGCAAGTTTCCTGTGGGCCTATGCATTAAGAAGGCACAGGTGCAGATTACTTTAAATACCCATCTGATAAAATGTGCGACTCAATTCAGTGTCCTTTTAACCCTTGCATTTATTCAGACAAGACTATGAAGCAGGCTCATTGGCATGTTCTAGTCCCTTGTTTCAGCTGCAAGTTAAGCCCTGTTTTTTCCTGCAGGTTGGTATTGCATTTCTGGTGGTGCAGTGGGTTTGCTTTCTGTACCTGGCCTTGCAGGGGTAGCTTCACTTCTACAGAGACCAGGGCAGTGTATTCGTTTTGGGACAGGGACTACTGGATGAAGTTAGTCTTTTCCCATGTCACTCATCTTTGGCAGCAGTGGCCTCCTTATCAGAGTACGGACTATGGCAGTTGCTGCATCCGGGCCAAGTGAATGATGATAGTGAGCAGTTTTGACCTCTGGGTTGATGAGGGCTTTCCGATTCAACAGTGACATTGCTCCTCACCCCTATGTCTGAAGTAGAAGCAGCAGTCAGTTTGCTCCTGCGAGATTGCAGATCATTCCTGGTAACTCATGTTCTTGCAAAAATCTTGGGGTAGTCCATAAACAGGGCTGGATTAACCATTAAACAAAATAAGCACAGGCTTAGGGCATGAATGGAATGCGGGCACCACAGATAATTTCCATTATCAGATTTACCATGGACCATATGGTGCAAAACCTCAAATGGTGCAGCTGTACCTATAAATAAAGTGGAAGTATACACAAATAAACATTATTATCCATCTTACTGTAAGTTTTGTTTATTTCATAAAATACATTTTTATTTTATGGCTTATTATTGTTTATATTTTGAATTAGATCCATATGGAGCACCAAAATCTTTTAAGTGCTTAGCGCCGCAAAAGGTATTAATCCGGCCCTGTTCATAAGAGTTATAACTGAGAAACACTATGAGACCTCCGTATAACATGGGGTGCTCCTGGCTTCAATGTCTGTAGTAGTAAGATTTATTTGGGTGCTTCATAGTCTGGAAATATACTCAGATTCTCTTCCTATACAGTCTCTTCTCCTTCTTGTCCAGGCACACTCCTTACTTTTCTCAGCAGGCAAGCAGGCTTCTAGGCAATTTAGACAGACCATCAGTTGCTCCAGCAGAAAGTGCTGACTTCTGGTGATGTCCCCTTATCTTTGGGATTCTGGCTGTCTGGCAGACACCAGTCCTGGTCGCTCGGCAGCTCTTTGAGTAATCTGTTCACTACTGCCTTCATTTATCGAACGCACTTTTAAGTACATTTTCCACACAGAGGATGTGGATCCACTTTCTAAGGCTTCTGTGCCAGTTTCCGTTGATCTTTTTCAAATGTCTTTTTCTGGCTGATCCTTAGACATAGCCCTTGTTCAAAGTGATGGCTCTGACAGCACGTATCAACATGACTGGCTCCAAGCAGGAATATCCAAAACTTGGGCACAATGAAGTGTGGTATCTCTACATGCAGTCATCATCAGCCTTCCTCAAGTAACAATCGGAGACATAACAAGCATTTACAATGCAATAGGTCTCCCAGCTTTAAAGTTTGAGCTATTGGCATTGTATATTACAATGTGTTACATTAATTTGTTATGAAACTCTGAATTGTTGTATAAAGATAATTTGCAAACTGTCAAATGTTGTGAATAATATTGTTAATCATCGTGATCATAGTTAGCAGGACAAGTGGTCCGATGTCATGCATGATACCTTCAGTCAGGCCGTCCTTCTACCTATTAGCTCTCTATTTATTTTGTATTTATTTTACAGAGTTTTATATAGCGCATAATTGACCCGAATCTGGTATCTGAGCACTTTACATAGCACCAGTTGCATTACATGAGAATACATTCATTTTTATTTTTTGTTGTTAGGCAAGGGGAGATCAAGTGATTTGCCCAGAATCACAGGATGTTCAGCGTCATTGCCAAAACTCGATCCCAGTTCCCCAGATTTGAAGTCGCACACCCTAGCCATTAGGACAACTCCTCTCCCCGAGTTGCTCTACACGATTGCATTTTCAAGCCTATACTTAAAAAAGTTAAGTTAAGCTACAAGTCCAAAATGCAACAATTTTTGGGCTAAAATATGGGCTGATAAAGGAGTTTTACAATACACTGAGTCACTTGGTAGCTACGAACATATTTAACATTTTGAATGCTGAAGTTATAAATCAATATTCATAGCATGGAGATGGAGCCAGCAATGAGCAAGATGACATGTTCTATTCTTGGCCAAGCAGGATAGACATTCGTGCTCAGGGTAACACATAACTTTGTTCATTCAAACGATTTGTGGTTATATGTACATGGGCACATTTACTGCACAGCAGAAAGTGGAGGGCTAATTTATGAAATCTACATCTGCTGATGCCTTCCATCATCTAAGGTCTTTTATCACATGGTCGTAGATTAAGAGATTACTAAATGAAATGGACCAGTGTTAAATTGTGAGTTTTTCGACTATTTGCAAAAACTGCAGAATCATAAGATAAGGAGGCTTTTTTTATGTTTACAATTGGAACTGTCCACTGAAGAAAGTTAAAAAAATTCTACGACTTCAGGCTACAGCGCGAAACAGAAACCTTGCGTGGGGCGGGACTTCCGTGGGGCGGGACTTCCGTCTTCGGAAGCCCGCGCCCACAGAGAGAAGCAGTGCTGGTGACGCGGGGCTCCCATGGCCGAGGGGGAGCCCCGCGGAGGCTGCAGAAGTGTAGAATGGCGGTAAGTGGGGTTTAGTGGGGGGGTGCGCTTGTATGTATATATGCGGCGGCGAGGGGGGAGGGGTCTCTGTATGTGTGTGTGCGTGCGTGTGTGTAGGTGTGCTCGTGTGTGTCTCTGTGTGCGCATGCGTGCAGGGAGAGGTGTGCCTGTAATGTTTGCGCTTCCCAGGAGACAGCCACGGCGAGCGCGTTCGCGTGCGCGTGGCCTGCGCCGCTCGGCTTTTGCGAAATGCGAGCGGCCAGGTGTTGTCTCCTGGGAAGCACAGTCAGAGACAAAAGATCTCCTGGCAGACACAGCGCTGACGCGCTGTTAAACGCCAGGAGACCTAAAAAAGGACAGGCCTTGCCTAGAGACACCCTCACCTTGAAAAATAGAAAATGCAGTCCCACCACTTACTCCTAAGATCCACCAAATGGAATAACTTATTAGTAGTCTTTTTCTTCACAAAGGCCTCATTGGAATTCGAAGAGAAGCCCTGCCTATAAACTCTTTCACCTCAGTATCTGGGTTTCAATCCTCTAGTGACAGGAATGCAAGTAAGGGTAGTAACAAGCACTGTGTAATACTCTTCCAACATCTGTGGAAGCTGACCTTATTATAAATTGTGTGCCGTAATAAACAAGGAGCAGCCAAAATGGTTCTCACTAGCCTAGTACTAGCTCTCCTAACACACGTGGGCATATACAACCAGATATGTGCAACACAGTCACTGCACACATATACAAGTCAATAGTTCACACTCTCTCTGAGACAGAGAAAATAGTCTCATCACACTAAATATTTACAGAACTTTGTGCAGTGTCACCACCTCTTTGCATTAAACCTCAGGGCATAACCAATAGTCCTATGCCCACTGTGACGAGCTTTTCTCTTCTGCGCCCCTACAGGTTGTAGATTTCATGTGCAGAGACAATCCTGGCTCTCTACTCTCACAGTAGGTTAGCAGGATGCAAAGGAAAAATAAAAAGTCAATATATAAGTTGCACAGGTATTTGGCACTCCGAGCAAGGGGAAACACCCATTTATCATCCAAGGGACATTCCCATCCCATTATTCAATGAAAAACCATGTTGGCACAGACTGCAACATGGTTTGCCTTTCTAATACAGCTGGAAAGTATTGGCAAATTACAGCAAGGCTAACTCAGCTAATTTCATAATACCATGCAAAATGTGGATATAATAATTGCAGCCCCCAAGCAGTGCCGAAAGTTCTATCATTGTTTAGCTATGTATTAGGTATAAACAAAACTAAGTATTACATGAGATGTTCCAAAGATATAAGGAAAATGTTTAGTGTAATTTACCTAATTTCCATTATTTCATTTCCGCATTACCAGGCATCATCTCTGTAAGTTGTATAATACATCTTTATAAGTTATCTTGTTCCTGATTGCAGGGTCTTTTCTGCTCCTACTAAAGCTCTCATAATGAGTGGGCCATTAATTCTGATATGCCTGGTAATTATTAGCAGGCCCATCAAAATTATCCATTGTGAGAGCAGTGCTCAATTTGTAATAAGAGCTGGCGCAGAAAGCTCTACTCAGAAGCCTGCAGTCTGCACTATCAAATATGGGTGCACCGAATACCAATCAAGACAACATAGCAGTGAATCCACCTCATACCACTTTAATCCACTACGGCCACTACTTGCCCCTTATCTCACTCTTGCAGTCCCTGCTTTCTCCCTTTGTGACCTTTTTGTCTTTCTCTACCTCCGTCTTACCCCTTTGTGTGTTTTCTCTCTCGTAATCTCAGTAAATATCTGATAAAATATCTGATAAGTAAAAATAAGTGTCAGTCCCCAAAAATGAGTGCTGGGGGCCCCAAGAAAACCACTGGCTCAAATTCAGCTCGGAGTGTGAGCACCAAAGATGAATCGTATTCCACTCAGAGATTTCACCTGCTACAAGCTGGCGCAGTCTCTGAACTGAATACTGGGGAAAAACATCCAGGAATTGACACACTAAGGGGCTCATTACGATGTCAGTCAGAAAGCCTCCAACCGACAGTCGGAATCTCCTAGACCGCCTTGTAACCTATCCGCCTGACTCGGTCAGAAAGAATTATGACCACCTGGTTACAATGCAGGAAAACAGTTTGATCATTCCGAATTGGTTCCACCAGGCATTCAGAGAGTCCAAGTCAGTCTGCGCCAATTTGTGCAGCTCTACAGACCGCATTTCTGACCGACCAATCACTATGTCAGATTCGACAGCCTTTCCAACTCGGTCTGTGCGTCTTGAAAAGGCTGTCGGAAACTGACTTTGGGGGCCCCTAGCATGCCCCCATTAACCCTGAGGCCTCTGGTTAGGGGTACCCAAATGACCCCCCTGTAAAACCATGCACAGTAAGGTGGGCATAGGGTGCAAGGTTTTCTGCAGACAGGCATTTTCCCCATAGGAGCCTGTGATGACGGTCGGCACACAGGCTCCCACTGAAGTCAATGGGAGTCCTTCCGAACGGTGTTTAGAAGCATCATAGTCAGTTGGTCGGAACCGCTGACGGTCAGAACCAAATCCAACAAGGAGTTGGGCGGTTTGGTTTCCGACCGACATCGTAATGAGGCCCTTAGTTTGATTGCCTCATGTGCCTCCCCAAAAACACATAATTCCTGTTATACTGTTATTTCTAAGCCACAATAATTATTGGGATCCCCTGTAATGCTATTACTGTGAGGGAAATAGGTAATTGGGTCAGTCCTCCAGTAAATAAACACTAAGTGGGAAGGTAATTTAAATCTTGGTTTACTCTAGATTGGCATCATCTCAAAGCTGAAAAGGTCACCGCATTCCGATTCATGCTAATACTCATTTTGAAATCTGTATGCAAATTATAGGCAAAATCCTAGAGCGCATATTCGGATTTTGTTTTTTTACAGTATTATACTTCTTTATTAAGGTGCATTTTTAAATTGTATCCTGGGCCTGTAAACTAAATGTTATTATTGGGGTTCAGTACTCGTGCCTCCCACTAAAGTAGCCCTGGAATACGTCTCATACCTGGCATTGCAGTATGCGTGTGCAGATTTAAACTGCCATTTTGAGCTGACAAAGCCCTTTGCCAGGCCCAAATCTTCTTTTTTAATATGTATATGTCACTCCTAATGTAGGCTCTAAATTACAATAGGACAGGGTGCATGATATTTAAAAAGTAGAACATGTGTACTTATGTTTTACATGTCCTGGCAGTGAAAAATCTCCAAAGTCGTGTTTCACTGTGGAAAGGCTAGCTCCCCCATAGAAAAGCGCTGGGTTACATTATAAAACCTTATAATATTTAAGTTAAATTTGTGAATAGCTAGAGGAATGATTAAAGAACTAATAGTGAAGTAAAGTACAATCTAATGGTCAAGTAGATTTCAAATTATCTTTTTGAAAATGCCACTTTTAGAAAGTTAGCGTTTTGTTGCCTAAGCCAAATGTGCCTTTCTGCTAGTGGCGATGTGTTACCTGCCTACTGCTGGCTCCCTGGAGTGAGATATGTATTCCTCCCAGACAGAGGAAAAGGGCCCGAGTGCAAGGAGTTGAGGGTCTTCCTGACAAAATGCCTGGGGAGGAACTGTACCCCTGGCCTGATAACACTTTAAAGATGCCTGTCTCGACCCGCAAATAATACCTCACTCTTTACCTACCACCACCTTTCTTTCACTATCTGGCTGGAGTTAAACTTAGAGGACAGGGAGGAACTGACCAACACCATTTTAGAACTAGACAAAGGGATGTACCCCACCCACAGACTTGCACTGGGCATGAAAGTGTTGTCCCAGAACCTGTAATCCGAACACTCCTGGGCCTGTGGTGATCAGGAGTACTGACCTGCTGTCTGAAAATTCTGATGGAAAACTGGATCTGCTTGCCTTGAATCCAGTAACCTATATATGAGGATGACACATCTTGGGTATCTATATACAGGATGTTTTTTGAGGAGGCCAGTGAATGCACATTACATTAGTTACATTGGCCTTTAACCCGTTGCGTGCTGCCGTCGGCCGTTGGCCATCACGATCACTACCTTCGTAGTGCTGCGCACGTCCAAGGGCCGACGCGGCCCCGCCCTTGCAAGGAAATGCCTGCACCGCAGCCGAATTACCGCCGCGGTTAACGGGTTAAAGATTTGATGGACCCCAAATAATGTCAATATAGTTTTGTAAAGTTTCGTGTCTGCTGCAAATCATTTATTATTGCAGCACCACCGTTGCTCAGTTCAGTTTGCATTGTGTTTCATCTCCCAGTGAATCTAACATGCGAATTTTCTGCAATGAGTTGTGAATTTTGATTCTAATTTCGCTTTATGTGTTTCTGCCAATGAGAGAAATAATAACCTGTTAAATCCTCCACATGAAGAGCAAATAATTAAATAATTTCTTGGAAGAAATGTGTGTTTTGTTTAAAATATTTAACGGGCTCGTTTAAAGTGTTTGGCATTTCTCTCAAAGTAGCAAATATATTCAGTTCCATTATTACATCTTAATTGCTTTTTATCGTCAAACATGCTGACTTTTGATACCTGAAATGTGACCTTTTTCATTGTGAACAGAGATGCTTGCATTTTTATTAATGCCTTTCCCTTGATTGAAACATTGCCATACGTCGATTTCCTGGTAGTTGATCCTGTTCACTGACTTCTCATCTAGCATAGAGGCATTCATTGCAATAAAATCAAACATTTTTCTGCTTCAAAGTTTGAGTCATGAATGGCCACGGAAACCGCAGCAATCAATCACTTATGATTTTGCAGTACATTGTATTGGGATGGGCATAGCGTGTTTTTTATTTTACTTTGCAAATATATTACCTGGAGCATTTGTTCAAATATATCGTCTTTATATAAATTTGCGTGCACTTTAAGCGTTCGCATGTTTTGCTCTCAGTTAACTTGTGACGTCCACATTATTTACAAAAAAGTGATGGATCTCTTAGTGTGAGGGATAGGAAAGGAAAATGTTGCAGGACAGACTAGACCTAAGTTGTATAGGCTTTAGTCGTGAAGACATGAAAGAAGGACAAGTTTGAGGCTTACAATGATGGATGCACTCAGTCAGCACTGAACAAAAAGCGATCACAGGGTAGTGATACATAACAGATTTATTACATTTCGAGACTGCAGTCTGTTTCAAACAAGGCTTTATTAGGTGTGGTTAAAATCCCATTAATCAGCACAGAAATAGTAAAAATAATTATGTTTGGAGGGTTGTTGGATTGAAAAAATGAACATGAGGGATTTCCCCATGTACAAAAATGACTGGAGCTAACTTCTAAATGTACTATGCGGATATATAATCTCGGTGCAAAAGTAATACGATATATATATATATATTATATTCACTGAAAAAAACCATAGGTTTCATACCAGTTATAGTTAGCTGGAAGTTTTACTCGCATAAAACCATTGAAATTCCCACGTTATAGTTAGTTGGACTCACTATAACTTGCGCGTGCAATGCACTGCTGATTACGTCACATATTAAATCACTCATGACATGGTCAGTGACATCACTCATGACATCACTGATGACACCATCCAGTGAATGTGTGTCTTTCTGAAAAATAAATATTAGTGAGTAATGTTTAAATATTTAAATATATGTATTAATGTTTCACTTTGTGTATAAGTGGCTGCATGGGTTAGTGAGTAGCTACATGTGTAGGTATATGGGTTATTAGATGTTTTTTTTAATATCAATATGAGTGTCTATATGTTTGGTGGGGGTGTTACTTAGCACATAGATGCATGAATGACTGACTCTGTTTGTATGTGTTTTGAATACAGCATATGTGCAGGACTGTATGGGTGGATGAGTGTGTATATGTGTATGTTAGTGAGTGAATCACTGTCTCACTAGTGTCTTTATCAGTAACTACATATGTTTTAATCTAGTATATGTGAATATTGATGTATATAAGTGAGTATATGTGAGAGTGAGGGATTGTAAGAGTTCCTGTTTAAATAAGTATGTATTTCTATAAGTGATTGTTTAAGAGAGTAAGTATGTGTAAGTTTCCTTAGAAGTAAAGTGGTAGTGTGTGTGTAGCTGTATATGCAAATAAATGGATGATTAATAGTTTATGTGCATGTGTGAGTATGTGTGAGAGTATCTTTTGGATGACTGTTGTTGTGTAACAGGATATATAGGTGTATCACTATATATGATGAGTGAGTATATGTATGAGTGACTACATAGAACTGTTGGTGAATGAGTGGATGTGTATATAGATGGTGGAATTACTGAATTGGTTGTTGTAACCGGTATGGGTATCTCCATTTTTTGAAAAATTTTAGTTTCTATTTTTGAATATGTGTTTCAAAGTTTACATTACAGTGAAAGGAGGTCTGTCACTTTGTCACAAGGAAGGTGTCATCAGTGATGTCATGAGTGATGTCACTGACCATGTCATGAGTGATGTAATATGTGACGTCATCTGCAGTGCATTGCACGCGCAAGTTATAGTGAGTCCAACTAACTATAACGTGGGAATTTCAATGGTTTTATGCGAGTAAAACTTCCAGCTAACTATAACTGGTGTGAAACCTATGGTTTTTTCAGTGAATTTAATAGGTTTTTTAAATGCTAATTCCTAACTATAACTGGTGTGAGCGCTCCCGGGGCGCGTACCGGTGAACGCACAGGTAAGCGCAATGTTACGGCGCGCCCCGGGTCGCGTACCGGGGAGCGTCCCGTTAGCGCTATTCCCACGAACGAAAACAACATTGTGACGTTTCGCGCAGTCGCGTGATGCGTCATATGACGCACTGCGTAAGCGCACCCGGAAGCACGCGATCGCATACGATCGCGCAATGTCTCGACGCGCTTACGCCACGCGCCCCGGGGCGCGTAGCGTAAGCGTGTCGGGTCATGTGATCTGAAAATAACACTTTTCGTTGGTGCAAATCAGTTTTGGTTTTCAAATGATTAAAGCCTGGATCATGTGACTTGAAAATAACACTTTTCATTGGTTCAGAACAGTTTTGTTTTCCAAATAATGAAAGCCCCACCTTTTTTCCTTATTCTGACTTTGTCCTTTGACTGAGGAAGACCTGTTTGGAGTTCTATCTGTACTCTTTACTTGTATAACATGGCTACAGTAGCAGCAACAGCTGGAACATCTGCCCCACCACCACCACCACCATCTAAAAGACCACGAGAAGATTACATTGGTGGTCAAGAGGAAGAAGAGGAGGATGATGAAGAGGAGGCACAAACAAGGGAGTACTTGCCTGAAGATAAACAGCCCTACAAACCGAAAGAACACTTTGTATGGGAGTTCTATAAAATCCCAAGGGGTTTTAAGAAAGTCAACGCGGCAAAGGTAACTTGCTTGATTTGTGGTGCTGAACTGTCTAGGGGGAACCCTAACAAAAAGTATTCCTTCGGGAATCATACCATGATTCGCCACATGATGCGTTTGCATCCAAATAATTATTCTAATGCAGAGTTAAGGGACCTCTGCAGTAAACTACCCCCATCAACGTCTAGACGTCTAGACCCTCAACATCAAAACAACCCACTCCATCGGGTTCGGGGGCAAGAGACACATTGGCTACTATCCAACCTAAGTTTGGTGATTACAAAATTTTATGGTGATAACCATAAGTGTCCAAAAAAAAACACATTTTTCCTGATTTTTTTTATGCTCCAGTTGAGCCATTTACAATTCCCTGTTTTTTGTTTCTCCCCATAAAAAATACAAAAAAATATAAAAGTGTTCAGAAAAGCCAAAAAAAGTACAAAATGTTCAAAAAACATAAAAAAAATATAAAACAACAAAAAGAAGAAAAAAAAACAGTTCTTTTTAGAACTACCTTTACTTTATAAAAATAAACCTATATTTTTAATGAATCTGTGTCAATCTTTTTTCTGCAGGGTACGCGTACCGGTACGTGCACCGGGGCGCGCACCGAGGAGCGCACCAAAAAAAAAAAAATCATGAAGAGAAGTTAGCATGACGGAAGAACACAAAGAGAGTAATGTTAAGAGAAAGAGGGCTAGAGGGAGAAACACAGAGGGATTGTTTATCACATAGTAAAAAACAGAAAAGGTGTAATAGGGTGAAAGTGAGAAAAGGAAAATGAATAAGGATGCGAAAGAAGGGAAGAGAGAGGAAGAAGACTAAAGTAGACATAGTGAGAGAATGTGAATGGGTGTTGAAAGACAAAGAAAGAACAGTAAAAAATGGGGAATGAAGAGTAGTGACGGATCCAGGATAAATGAACAACGGTGAGAGAGGGTAAGGAAAGAGCAGTGAGTATAAGTAAAGAGGGGTGAAAGAGGGTGAAAAATTGAATTAGGATAACACATGGGGAGTGATAAAAAGAAAGGACAGAGACAGTAAAGGAAAGACTGTCAGAATGGGTCTGAGTGACACAGCGAATAAAGGTAAGTAATGCAGTATGTGTGACTTATAGGGAGTCAGTGGGTGTAGGTCGGGGTGAGGGTGTGTAAGGTGTGTCTATGGGTGTGGGTGTGTGGGGTATTTCGGTGTGAGAGGAGGTGAGGGTGTGTGAGATATGTGTGAGAGGTGTATGGGTGTGGGGGGTATGTGTGTGGGATGTATGTGTGTGTATGGAATGTGTGTGTGTGAGAGAGTAGTGTATGTGGGGGAGGTGTGTGTATGTATGAGGTGTGTGTGGGGTGTGTATGTGGGGTGTATGTCAGAGGTGAGTGTATGTGTTGGGAGGGGGATGAGGTGTGTATGTAGGAGTGAAGTAAATAATTAAGAAAAACAGAATGAGTGACGAAGCAAAGGAAGGGAACAGAGGGTAAGTGAAATAAAGAATAGGGACTGAAAGAAGTTGAATATGAGAGGGGAAATAGGGAAAGGGGAGTAAACATGGAGAATAAGAATAAGTGAGGGAAGCAGAGTAAAGAAACAGGCGTGAGGTTGGTTGAGAAAATATTAGTGAGCTTAAAGCAAAGGGTGATGACAAACTACATTTTTGTAGTGACACTTACCATATAATAAATGTAACTGTAATTACATTTGTTTACTACACTTTGTATCTGTGAAAGAGAGAAGAAAAAATAAGTTATATTTAGTAAAATATGTATTTTAAATTAAAAGATACAAATGAAGAGGTTAAAAATTCATAACAGTGTATTTAGAAATAAAGTAAGAGTGAAGGACATAGAAAGGGAAATAAAGTAAGGTAGAATGAAAAAAAGAGAGAAAAAGAAATAGAAGCAGAGCAAATTACTAAGAGTAAGGCATATAGATTCACTGACAGAGAGGAAGAGAAGAACAGAGAAATGAACTGAAGGTAAGAAAGATACTAAAACAATGTGAGTTAGTAAAACTAAGTCAGAAACAGTAGTAAGTAAAAAGATAATGACAGAGATGGAAAAGAGTCTAATTAAGAATGCATTTAGAAGAATGAGGAATAGAAGATAACTGAGAGTAAGTGAAGAACAGTCATAGAGTGAAGGGATGAAGAGAGAGAGAATAATATACAATGATTGAGGGAAATGGAGTGAGGAAGTTAGTAAAGAGACACACTAAGAGAAATACTGAGTGAGGTGGAGTACAATGAGTGAGCAAAGGAAATGAGTAAGGGAGCAAAAAAAGAAAACAGAGGAGAAAACGACTAAAACAGTGGTAATGAGAGAAACTAATTTGGTGATGAAAGTAAAGAGAAGGACATTGAAAGAAAGGAAATGAGGGGTAGTAATGGAACCGGACTAAAAGAAATAGGTTGAAGAACGATGAGAGAGGAGCAGTGAAGTTGTTGTAAGAGAAATGATAGAAGGTAGATAAACACAAGTGAACATAACACAAGGAGAGTGAGGGACTGAGTACATAGAGGTAGTGAACAGAAAATAGAGAGAAGAGGTTAAAAGAAAGGAGGAAACAAAGATAAGCAAGGGAGAGTGGATGATTTATAGTGATAGAGTGTGACAATACTGGTGAGTGAGTAAAGAGGAATTACTAAAAGAGCAAAGGAGGAAAACACGGAAAAGGAAAGTAAAGCAGACAGACTGAAAGCTGAATAGTTATGCAAGGGAGAGAGTGGATGCAGACAGATGAAATGAGAATGAGGGGTTGTGAAAGAAGTGGAGAAAAACAACAGGGTTGAAAGAGAGTGAAAGAAAGACATTATAAGTGAGTAAAAAGAGCTGAAAGACGGTGGAAAAAGAAAAGTGAGTGTGAGACAATGGGAATATAATTTAAATTACAGAACACAAACTATAGATTAACTTATACAACATGTTACATAGTTTATTTTTGCTGTTCTCAGAATATATTGAATTTCACTTAAAAAAGTGAGTTCAAACTACTCATCATATTACAGCGGGGAAAAAAAAAACACAATCAAAAAGATTGTGTTTTAAAAATAAACATCTAAAGTTATAAATAACAAACGTACACTAATCTTTGATTTACTTGCTTTTCCTTTAGGCCAAATAGTATATCATGAAGTTCCTTTTCGTTGGAAAATACTCTGCTGTTCTATAAAAATTCCATTTCATCGACTTTCTAGAAGACAACCTTGAAGAACATCTGAAATATTTCCATTATTTTCATATACTCCTTCTTTTCAGTCATAACTCTTTGCTCATTCCTTCACCATTCCTTAAGGCCAAATAGTGTCAGATGTATCATTATATTTTCAAATGAATTAAAACAAACTCTAAAATTACCGTTTTTCCGACGTTCTGAAAAAAAGGCTCAAACAACATTTTCATAATATTTAAATTTACCTAATTCCATCTGTGACTTACTCATGTTCATCATTTCCAATAATACTAATATCACTTCCTATAAGATCCACTTACAGTACCTATATAACAAATCAATTATTTATATTATCTTGATCACTTTTACTCTGAATATAATTTTAAATAGCAAACTAACCTTTATTAACTTCTCCCGTCTTCATACGCCAATTACCTTTACTTAAATTTCGGTTCTAAAAACACTAGATATGAATTTTTTAAGTCAAAAGGCAAAGGTTGTTTAAAAGTCAAATGAGTATCGTTACAAAGGGTCCAACCTTTGCAACTTTTTAAATAGCATGTCTAATGCCCTGATGTTGTTGAAGGACCGTCATGATAAATAATAGCTACAGTTCCAAATGTTCTTCCTGAAATGGATAACTGAGAAGCCACAACATTTTTAATAGAAGTTGTCAATTTCGTTCCATCAGGTCTACATCGTTGGAACATTAAAATGACATAGTGACCGTAACTTTGTAGAAATAATGTGGACAGCATTGCAGACTTACATTGGGTACACACCCTATTGTGATCAGCTGCTTTAACTAGATTATTGAAAGACACTGATTTGCAGTCTGGTAAAGATAATATATAAATATTTCAGTGTCTATTCTAGTAGTACTTGATGAAGTACAGTTATCATAGTCATGTTGCCATTGATAAGAAAGGTTAAAAAGATTTTTTATATCTACTCCTTCATCTTGCAATACATCAAACATATACATTAAAAATTCCTGACAATCCTGCTGAATTATGTGTGAAAATTGTTTTTGACCAGAAGATGTGTCTAGAAGATTTCTAATTTCTGAAACACTTTCTATTTTTGCTCTATCACTGCTACATTTCTCTAACACAGAATTCAATAAACAGCACAATGTTTGATCCCGATTTTCAACAATCTGTTTTTGTAAATTTTGAAGAAAAAAACAACATTAACTACTACATTAGCATAGCAGTTGACACCAGAACTGTTTTCAAACTGAAATCCAACAACATCTTCAACAGAATCCTTTTTCTTTCTCTTTACAATTACACTTTTATCTACTTTTTGCTTTTTTGCTAGTACCTCACTGCAATTAATCTCATTTCTTCTTTTTCGGCCTACCACACGTTTTTCAAACAGAGGATATTGAGGCAAATGTGGAGCATACTCTCTTCTTAACCTATTGTATTCTT
This sequence comes from Lissotriton helveticus, assembly GCF_964261635.1. Lineage (NCBI taxonomy): Eukaryota > Metazoa > Chordata > Amphibia > Caudata > Salamandridae > Lissotriton > Lissotriton helveticus. The sequence continues at coordinate 400,060,624 of NC_136069.1, read as the reverse complement.
TAACACAATCTAGATCAGCAGAAATCTTTGTTTCATTACACTCAATCAAGTACAATCCTGATAAAGTTCTGACTCGTGATAATGCCACATATGCCATACCCTCTTTAAACACAGAACTTCCAATGTTCACCAAAGCGCTATCTACACTTAAACCTTGAGACTTATGAATTGTCACCACACATGCCAAAAAAATAGGAAACTGTTTTTGGCGAACATATAAGTCTTTCACGAGCAAAAATCTAGCTGAACAACGACAAATTTGTTCTATTTCATCAATGCCATCAAATTTAATTTTTCAAATTTCAATTCCATCTCTATTTTTGAAATTCACAAAACCAACAACATGACCCATTGCTCCATTTACCAGACCTCTTTCAACATTTTAATTCCTTCTCAAAATGATACGACAATTTAAACACACATTCAGAGTCTTTTCAAAACCAGTAGTTTTAGATATAGTCTTCTCTAATGAATCCAATTTTGATTTCAAATTTTCAGACAAAATAATTGTTGCTCCCATATGCTCTATTTTATCTGTAGCTTCCAGTTTCACTATCTCTTCATTTTCTAACTTTAACATTTTGTTGTTGAACATGGAACATTCTTTCAGAGTTGGCATCAAACATATGCCAGATTTCTTCTCGTTAATTTTCTTAAAAATATTCTCTGGAAGAATGTTTTCATTTGGGTACAAATTTGAAATTAATCGTCCATGTAAAGCTTCTTTCCCTTGCTGACTTACTTTTCCGATTCTTACGTCTTGTAAAATATTTTTATAATCTTCATCTTTTGCCTGCCGCATATTTTGAAGCAGTTCTGCATATTTGAAGTTTAACCATATATTAACGTTTCCAATGCTTCCTAGGCACTTCCTGGTATCTTCATGCATGAGCATTTTGAACACAGGTTGTCCTTTCACTGGAGTTAACTGCAGTAGATCTCCAAAAACAATAATGTGTTTTCCTCCAAATAAGACATCATAGTCTGTTCTAAGAATTTCTTGCATTCTCAAATGCACAAAAGCAAGCATTATATTTGACACCATGCTTACTTCATCAATGATAAGAAGTTTCATTTTCTTCAGGACTCTCGAAACTTCGGAACACGCATCTCCAGATAGCTTGTGATATTGCAATTTGTTATCATGCTCCACTGGCAGCATCAGTAAACGATGTAAAGTAATCCCTTTAATGTTATGTGCAGCCAGCCCAGTTGGAGCGGTAACAACACAAGACAGCGGTGATTCAGTCCTTTTCTGCAGATAAGTTGCAATTGATTTAATCAGAAAACTTTTTCCAGTTCCCGCTTCTCCACTCACGTACAGTTGAACAGGCTTAAATGATGTACATGAGCACTCTTTATTCTCATGACTGAATCCATGTTCAATCTGTTCTGTGACTTCGTCATATATCTGTTTCTGCTCAAGGTTTAGTTGTTTCACCAAATCTTCTAAGTTAAGTACATCATCTTGAGCTTCTTCCATAGCTCTTTCCAACTCATCCATGGCAGTGGCAGCTTCATTTTGTATAATTGGCCCTCCAAGTGGATCCTGACTCAATGAAGCAGAACTCTGACTGTCTTGAGAACTGTCTCTAGCAATCTCTGCAGCAATTGTGGCTTCTTGCTCTATTTCTTCGTTCAACATTTGCAGATAATTTGGAAAAACAGGGCATTCTATGGTATCCTTGATTACATTAAAAGAATCTTCGTAACACAGAAAATCTCCAAGTAGTTCCTCTTCTGTACGCCATCTCTTAAAGAGTTGCAAAAGAGCCAAATAGTAAAATTCTCTTTTGTCTGGATTTTCACAACTCAATTTTTGATGATTAATCAAATGACCTTTTCTCTGTTTCACTAGACATCCTTCACATCCAATGACAGCATATATTTCATTATTGATATCTTCTCTGATGTTCCTCTTATAAATATATCTTTGCAGAACTTCATAGAGACAAGCGTTCTCAAGATAAGGACTTCTATTTGGATAGTAAGTATCCAACATGTTTGTCTTCAAAATATCTGTACTTTCTGGTTCTTTCTCCGCCAAATACTCTATTTCCTGTACAGATTTCAAAAATCGGTTTCGTGTTGCAGCAAGACCTAGACTCACCCAAATGATGGTTCTAGATTTGGCATAGAGACTTGCTGATGACAATCAATCAGAACATTCATATGCTCCAATTTCTCGATGCGACAACATCTTCAGACTGTAACTGTATAATTTCTTGCTTAGACTCTTTTCATGTGAAATGTCCTCCCACATTTCCTTCAGTTCTGTCTTTTCTTTTTTTGTGATGTAAGACGTCACATATAGAGCCACAGCAATAGAGTTGTCAGCAACGAACTGAATATCCATGTTAGCATTCCACATGGACAAAATCACTGGGTTGTAATCGTTGATGTACTTGGACTCTCCGTTTCTTTTTAAATTGTATGTATTTTTTGGTGATTTCCTCGTCACAGTATGTCGCAGAGAAGACATCAAATTATTTACTCTTCCTTTAGAAATCAATGGTCGTGGAAAGCTGAAACGACATTTTGTGTAGAACTTGTCCTTGTTTCTGAATTTTCGACGACAGTACTTTCCACAACGATGGGATTGAAAGCGTAAAACTTGTTGACTTAAACTATTTTCTTCAGTAGTTTTCGGAACAGCACATGTTGAATACTCTTCAATGAAGCTCATCCCTGTCTCATCCGAATCTGTTCCAAATTTGGGTGCATCTTTAATCCACAACAACATATGTATGTGAGGAGCACCTCTCGCTTGATACTCCTTTCTGCAAAAGAAATCCAAAACCTCTCCAAGGGGAGGATTTTTTTTGTTGGTAATAAAAGACATCATAGCTTCAAATCTATGATTGAAATATCTGCATACATTCACTGGATCCAAAGAACACAGTTCTCCAGGTGTTTTGAATTCTATATTTTGTATATTTGCATTTGCCTCTCATAGAAATTGAAGTAAGTCGTCCCATGCATACTCGGCACAGCTAAGAGTGAGGAACCATGTAGGAGTTCCTAAGTTTCTTAGCATACATTTCAATTCCCCATGACGATGGTACCAATACTCATTTGTACCACGCTGACATGCCATGAGATTGATTAGATGAGATTCCAAAATATTATCTTGCAGATTCACTTTCTCCATAAAGTCCCTCGCCGAAACATTCTGCAGATGTGCTCCACTTTCCAGTATATGGTTTACTGCATAAGAAAGCCCAGACAAGTCACTTTCATACAGTAAATGAAACAAATAGGGAATGCATTGATGAAACCTTGGATCTTCAGCATATAATCTTACAGTTCGATATTCAGATGCAGGAATTTGAAGTGGTCGATCGTCATATCGTCCACCTCGACCTGTTGGAAATAGCTGTGGAAAACAACGAGCTTCCAAACTTTCTTCCCATACACTAATGGGACTTCCTTTTGCTGCTTTCATTTGAAACAATTCAATTGCATTCCCCATTACTTCTTGGAATGCAAAGGATGAACAGTATAATGTTCATATATTTCTTCACTTCTAGACACATCAACTTTTTCAATTTGGCCGCCTGAACAATCACTGTCTTCATCTGCAGCTGTTTCCTCTGCTGCAACACATACATCTTTGTAATACTCATTGTTTTTGACTAAATGCAACGTTGCCTTTTTGACTTTCCTAACATCCACTAAATCTTGCCAGATTTTCTTACTCTTTGTCGGAACCCCATTAACTAGAATAACTAAAGGTTCCTCTTCTACTTGTTCTAAACCAATTGTATCAATATTGTTTTTGAAATCTAGAGGCAAATAAACAACTCTTCCCTTTAATCCTCTCTGCAAATCTGTAGGAGGCAATTTCCCTATCTTAGGCTCCATGCGAACAATTGCCTGAAAAGGATGGACACATTGAATCAAAATAGACTCATATGTATTTAAATCCATCAATTCACGGGGAATGTCTACCAACTCCAGATTATTATGAACAGCTCTAGCAGGCATTCTATTTTGATTTAATTTATCATAACAATATTTACAAATACGCTGATCAGAACTCAAATCAAAACAATTCTCCACCCACAAATAAGTTGCAAAATCCTTCCACTCATAATTATTCATCTTTTCACTTTTTACGTATAAATCAACTAATCTAGTTTTATGCTTATAATAACTTTGTCGACAACACACACAAGTAAAATTCGGCCTTTCACTTGATTTCACCTTAAACCTGGTTATTTCCTGCTCAAACTTTTCTGTACTTGAAATCTGTACATTGTCTTCCACATTACCTTGAATTGCTGTGTCAATTTCTACACTGTCTTCTTTTTCACCAAAATAACAAATCTCAATTTCTTCACAAATCTTCTTCACATCTAATTCAGTTCCATGCAAAAGAGCACTGTTTAATTGTTTAAGCTTAAGTGCTGGACTTTTTGCATAATACAACATTCTCACTAATTTCCTCATTTTGGTATGATGCACTGCTAACATCCTAAAATGATGAAAAACACTCTGACAGACTTTTCTAGAAAGACAAGCCAGGGAATGGCCTTGCAAACCTGTGTTTTCTCTCACTCTGCAAGGATCTAAGTCTTGCAACAACTTCACTTTCTGCTTTACACTTTTGTTACTACATGTACGTAAGAAATTACAAAACAAATCAATTGATTCCTGTCGCACACTACAAATACGACTACACTTCCAAGTGTACACTGGGCCCTTAGTACATCTCCCTAAAACTTCATCAGTTAACACCTCTTCTGGTTCTCTAGGCACAAGTTTCTCTTTTTCAATCGGACAACCGTCTTTCACTTCATACGCTCGACCACTGGTGTCAACTGCATGCACTAAATCATTCTCCTGGAAGTAACTCTCCTCATTAAAAAATGGCTCACAACTTGAACTGTGCATCCATTCTCCTGAAAAAACTTTACAAAAATTAGTCCGATTAATTACTCTTTTCCATCTACTGTTTGATTTGAAAACATCAATTGTCTTGTTAAGTGTCCTAATTCTATTGATTATTAAAATAAATAATTTTTTCTCAACTTCAAAAGCCTGATCAACAATCTTCTCTACACTTTTCTTTTTCTTATAAAAAGCAGCTCTCTGTTTACCTTTCCTAATGTTTTTTAACAAATTTAAAACCACCCTATTGCGAAACATTCGTTTACGAATGTCTCTAAACTGATTCTGCCTTCTATTCCTATACATATTATTCTCTCCTGCTCCAGTAGTAAGATTTTTTGAGGGCCTCTCCTTCCTTTTCAAACTTACTGTCTCCTTCTCTTTTTCTACATGCTGTCCAACAATTTGTTTTGAAGTACATATGTTGCGCATGAAAGACTTAGTTCTCTTACCAGGAGCTTGGTTCCTGTTTTTTGAAGTATTTGTTGTGGAAGAGTGCTGTAATTCCGTTGCTGTTTTTGTTTTTTGGCGGTTATGTTGTTTTCTTCTCCTTTCCCTTGAGGACATGTTTGCTTACTCTTGAAATCTTGATTTCAATCTGTGTTAAAGAAAAAAGTAGCACATTATAGACCACTATTACCAAACAACAAAGCAATGACAAAAAGCAAACGATCTATTCAGGGTTTCAGATCAGGTGAGGATTCTCCAGGGGTGCACAAAAGGTGAGGCCTGTATTGAAGAGTATAGTGGAAGACAGCTCTGTCCACAGGTACAAAGAAGATGAGACCTGTGTCTAAGAGTCCAGTAAGGGGATAGACACTCTTATACACAGGCTTCACCACCTATGCTTCCCGGGAAAGGCCTCTCTCCCACTACAGTCTTGATCATAAACCTCACCTCCTCTGTCCCTCTGGACATGTCTCACCTCATCTGCACAATCTACTTCCTAATCTCAGGTAACACAGGTGACATAATTGTAAAAAGGTCAATTTTTTTTATGTAATCATGCACACACTATTTATTCTTTATCAAAAATGTAGAAATCATTGATTAGTCCCAAAATCGATTTTTCAATAACATTTTAGAAACACAGTGCAGGTCCTACTATTTAAACTTTCTCAAAAATGTAAAACTCATTAATTTGCAGCAAAAATATTTTAGTAGTGTAATGTAAAGCTTATACATATGACCTTTTCATTGTTTTTCAAATGTTATTCTAAAAAAACTATAAGGCCTAAGCAGGAATACTCATGTGATGAAGCCTGTCCAGGGAAGCACAAAACAAGAGGCTTGTGTCCAAGGTGCAGTGGACAGGACTAAACTGGAGTAGTGTGCAAGAAAAAAATAAGCCTCATTTATAAAGCCCTGCGTCAGTTTTGCACTACTGATGCGTCACCTTTTGTGACGCATTGGCGGCATAAAACATGTGCCTTGTTGCGCCATATTTAAAAAGTGACGCATGTAGGTAGATGCGTCATTTTTAAAACCTTTTGCACCACATTATACCTCTGTCAAGTGTAATGTACAGAGAGGGGTAATTTCTCCGCAAAAAGCCTCGTAATAATGACACAGTGAAATCTATGAGATTTCACTGCGTGACTTTTAGGACACTGTTACCTCAAAATCTTGCACCTGCCTCACAGCAGGGATAAGACTGAGGCAAACGCTTTCACATGAGGCTTTCCCCATGTGATACGATTCTCACACCTAAGCAGGAGTGCAGAGGAGATGAAGACTGTCCAGGGGAGCACAAAACGTGAGGCTTGTGTCCAAGAGTGCAGTGGACAGGTCTAAACTGGAGTAGTGTGCAAGAAAAAGATGAGCCTCATTTATAAAGCCATGCGTAAGTTTTGCGCTACTGATGCGTCACTTTTTGTGACGCATTTTCGGCATAAAACATGTGCCTTGTTGCACCATATTTAAGAAGTGACGCATGTAGGTAGATGCGTCATTTTTTAAACCTCTGCGCCACATTATACCTCTGTCAAGTGTAATGTACACAGAGGGGTAATTTCTCTGCAAAAAGCCTCGTAATAATGACGCAGTGAAATCTATGAGATTTCACTGCGTCACTTTTAGGACACTGTTACATCAAAATCTTGCACCTGCCTCACAGCACTGATAAGACTGAGGCAAACACTTTCACATGGAGCTTTCCCCATGTGATAGGATTCTGACACCTAAGCAGGAGTGCAGATTAGATGAAGACTGTCCAGGGGAGCACAAAAGGTGAGGCTTGTGTCCAAGAGTGCAGTTGACAAGACTAAACTGGAGTAGTGTGCAAAAAAAAAAGAACCTCATTTATGAGGCCCTGCGTCAGTTTTGCAATGCTGATGCGTCACTGTTTGTGACGCATCGGCGGCATAAAACATGTACCTGTTTGCGCCATATTTAAAAAGTGACGCATGTAGGTAGATGCGTCACTTTTTAAACCTCTGCGCCACATTATACTCAAAAATGTAAAAGCCATTCATTTTCCCCAAAATCGTTTTTGACATCACATTTAGGAAACACAGCACAGGTCCTATGTACAAGCATTCCATGTCATTACTGAAACCTCACTATTTTACAAAATACAATTCCTCTATGCAAACAAACTCAATATGCTTCCTACACTGAGTTAACACAGGTAACATCATTGTAAAGAGTCAAATTGACGCCTATGTCTAAGAGTGCAGTTGGGGATAGGCTTCATGAAGCCTAGTCCACTGCACTCTTAGACACAAGCCTCACCACCTACGCTCCCAGGAAAGCCCTCTCTCCCACTACTGCCCTCTCTCCCACTACAGTCTATTTAAAAAAGTGACGCATGTAGGTAGAAGCGTCACATTTTAAACCTCTGCGCCACATTATACTCAAAAATGTAAAAGCCATTCATTTTCCCCAAAATCGTTTTTGACATCACATTTAGGAAGCACAGCACAGGTCCTATGTACAAGCATTCCATGTCATTACTGAAACCTCACTATTTTACAAAATCCAATTCCTCTATGCAAACAAACTCAATATGCTTCCTACACTGAGTTAACACAGGTAACATCATTGTAAAGAGTCAAATTGACGCCTGTGTCTAAGAGTGCTGTCGGGGATAGGCTTCATGAAGCCTAGTCCCCTGCACTCTTAGACACAAACCTCACCACCTACGCTCCCCAGGAAAGCCCTCTCTCCCACTACTGCCCTCTCTCCCACTACAGTCTATTTAAAAAAGTGACGCATGTAGGTAGATGCGCCACTTTTTAAACCTCTGCGCCACATTATACTCAAAAATGTAAAAGCCATTCATTTTCCCCAAAATCGTTTTTGACATCACATTTAGGAAACACAGCACAGGTCCTATGTACAAGCATTCCATGTCATTACTGAAACCTCACTATTTTACAAAATACAATTCCTCTATGCAAACAAACTCAATATGCTTCCTACACTGAGTTAACACAGGTAACATCATTGTAAAGAGTCAAATTGACGCCTGTGTCTAAGAGTGCAGTCGGGGATAGGCTTCATGAAGCCTAGTCCACTGCACTCTTAGACACAAGCCTCACCACCTACGCTCACCAGGAAAGCCCTCTCTCCCACTACAGTCTTGAACAAAGGCCTCACCTCCTCTGTACCTCTGGACATGCATTACCTCATCTGCACAATCTATTTCCTAACCTGAGGTAACACAGGTGACATCATTGTGAAAGGGGCAAATTTATGTCTATAAGCATGCAAACACTCTTTATTCCTTCTCAAAAATGTAAAACCCATTCATTTCCCCCAAAATCGTTTTTGACATCACATTTAAGAAACACAGCACAGGTCCTATGTACAAGCATTCTATGTCACAACTGAAACTTCACAATTTTACAAAATACAATTCCTCTATGTAAAGAAACTGAATGTGCTTCCTACACTGAGTTAACACAGGTAACATCATTGTAAAGAGTCAAATGTATTTCTTTAAACATGCACACATTATTTATTCCTTGTAAACAATGTAAAAGCCATTCATTTTTCCCAAAATCGTTTTTGACATCACATTTAAGAAACACAGCATAGGTCCTATGTACAAGCATTCCATGTCACTACTAAAACTTCACAATTTTACAAAATACAATTCCTCTATGCAGTAAAAACTTTTTACCAAGCATTATCAAAAAGCATGACACAAAGCAACATTAAAAAACCACAATTTGCTTCCAAATCTTCTCCATAGAGTATACAAGTCTCTATGTATATTAAATGAATCATAAATCACCTTTACAAATGCTCTAGGAGATTCAGAACAGTGTCAGATACACACACCAATATTTCTTTAGCAGAGCAAAAGGTATGTTCTCCAGGCACTGCAACCCTTAATGGCACAGAAAACCTCTGTTTCTACACACATATTGCTCATGGTAACCAATCAAAACTCTTCCCTCTGTAGTTTCAAACCAACACCCTTCCCCCCCTCAGCCCTTTCTACCTGTTACCATAGCAACTCCCTCCTCACTGAGCTCTCAGGTTTAAAAGTTTATTCTACAATGTTGCAAATCACCTCAGCAAGGATGTTTGACCTGCGAATACACCAGCTTATCTGGTGCAATGTTTCTTTAAATTACTTTTTTTAACCATTCAAATTACTTATTACACAGAACACAACCATGCACCCTAACTTTCAGTTTTCAACTATCTCAATCTACCAATCATTGCTTGTGATTCAAGAGAACTGAAACTCCACAGGTTTTTTTTGCAAACTCCTACTGTTCAAACTGCCATTTTATTCCTACACTTCATCTGACTGCACCAGAACCTCCTCTACCATGTATTCTGTCTGGATTACTGGACATAGCTATATCCACTGGGCTCAAATGTATGCAACTACCAGACATTTTCACAACCTTGATTTACCAAATGTGAGCATTAAATGGATTGGCCAGAGAGGATTGAGATGTCACCAATTGATACCATTTGTGAAAACCTTTTTGCATTTGCCACACCCTAACCTCATAATTCTGCACTGTGGTGGAAATGACTTAGGCACTTTGACTGGGGTAGGTCTGGAAATGCTTTTAAAGGACACCTTTGAACAATTGATGGCACTTTTTCCTCAAACTGCCTTGGTATTTTCCAATATATGCCAAAGACAGAAATGGAACTGGTCCAACCAATTTTGTCCACAATTTCAGAAAGCACGGAAACATGTTAATAAATCTGTTTCTGCTTACATGAGAGACTATGGAATGGGTTCAATATACAACAACAACTTGCGTTACAACATGCAAGATATCTACAGAGGAGATGGTGTGCACTTCTCAGATGAGGGGAATAGAATATTCCTCCTGAATTTAAGACTGTGCATTGGTACCTACTTGTAGGTACCAAAATCAGCCACAGAACCCAAAAGCCCTTTTCAGGGCTACCCTATCTCTAATCACTCCAAATGATTATTTTTTTCTAACTTTTTTCACTATTTTTCACCATAGTACGCTCCCCGGTACGCTTCCCGGTGCACGTACCGGGCGCTCCCCCCCGCGAAAATTAAAAAAATATATATATTTTTTTTGGCCTATATGGGCCTCCTAAGACCGCCTCAGAAAACCTAGAGGATCAGCGAGTGCCTACGATGCCCCCTTATACCCATTCCCAACATTGTGTGTCCTCCATTTTCTATCTCAAATCTACCAAAACACAAAATGGAGGACTCCCGTAGCGCTGCCGGTACGCGTACCGGGGCGCGCACCGGGAAGCGCTCTCAAAATTTTTTAAAAGTTAATTTACATAAAAACCACCGGAGACACTTTCACCAAATATAGAATAGGCCATACTACATACCAGTCCCTACCATTTTCCTAAATCTGGTGGAATTCCATTGAGCCATTTAGCCTGTAGACCTCTCTAAATATCCTGAGGTGAATTACTTCACAAAAAAACATCTGAAGTGTTAGAATTTACAACCAATTAAAATGTTACTTTCATTTTCTACTATTATTTCATGACATTTGATTGGTTATGTACATGAATATATAAAAACAAAGAGAGGGAAACAGAGCCATTTTGACTACTACTTCCTGAAGTACATTTCAAAAGCATTTCCACTGAGAACTTAAACTTCTTTTTGAAAGGTAAGATGTTATTTTGAAAACTGAAGTATGTTGTGCACTTTAAGTTAATTTGGAAAACATTTTCTGATAGTTATATACTATGCCTCTGTAATAGTTATAGATTGAGATACGCTTCTCTGTTATAGTTATGGATGGAGTTAGGCTTGTCTTGTATAATTATGAATTTACTTAGGCTTCATGATATACACTTTTTTATATTTCTACTTCCAGCCTGATACCATACACTGCCCAAAGATAACTTCACTGTTAAAAAATCAAAACTACCTGTATGAACTTAAACCCAACAGTGCCCTATCTTTACTGATATATATATATATTTTTTTTTAATGCAAATTACAGTAAGAAAATGGAAGGAGAGAAAAATATTTCCTTTGAAATTGTACTGGAGAGCAACAATGAACAAGTTATTGAACCCAATGAAGACTTAGAATTCATGGATCAATCACTGGACTATGAATTAGTTCAATGTGTGGAAGCGGTAGATTTGCTAATTCAAAAAGAGGACATTTCCGACAATCTGTTAATGGAAGTTATGTTAAATTTGGAAAAATAATCTGAAAAATAAATTTATATTTAATAATTATAAACTTGTTTCAGACATTATTCATTTTTATATGTAATTCATAAACTAGTACCAAATTGAGTATAATGTAAAGTCAGATTTATAGCATACTATGCAACTTTTTTATGTTACATAGTAATTTTGCTCATAGATACTTCCTTTCTCCCAATATATTATCTCCAATGTCTATTTGACATCTCTTTTTCATCTCCTGCCTCCATGTTGTTTCTGCTTTCCTGACAGACTATGATGTGGATTCCATATAGCACAATAACTTCTGTAACAACATGCAAGATATCTACAGAGGAAACGGTGTACATTAAATTTAAGACTCAGCATTGGTACCTACATGTTGATACTTAAAACACCCAAACAACACAACAACTCTATGCAGAGTTACCCTACCTCTAATCACTTTAAATTATTATTTTCCTGTTTCACTGGGTTTTTCCCCATGGTACGATCCCCGGTGCGCGTACCGGGCGCTCCCCCCGCGAAAACCGATTTTTTTTTTTTTTTTATCCGAGGGACCCTTTTATGGCCCCCACATCAAACCTAGGGGGTCAGGGGGGGTCTACCCTGCCCCCTTTTGGGTATTTCCCCCTTTGTTTTTACCACCTCTTGTGTCTCGATCCTACCGAGACACAAGATGGCGGCCGCTCCGGACTGTTTCGAATGTTTACAGACACCCGAGAACCAATCAGCTTTCCGTGAGCAAGTCGCGTGGCGCGCCCGGAGCGCTCCCCGGTGCGCGTACCGGGGCGCGGCTATAGATATATATATTTTTTTTAACCTAAATTACTCAAAATCCTCTGGACCACATATCTTGAGACATAGCAAAGGCACATCGGGCTACCAGTCCCTACAATTTTGCCAAGTTTGGTGAAAATCCATTCAGCCGTTCGAGCTAAAAGTGCGACCGACCGCCCTATGTAAATTAACATGGGGAAAACACGTTTTGGGACCCCCCTTTTATCTCGGCCCCCGCTTGACGAATCCCCCCCAAACGTTCAGGGAAGGACCGGAGCGCCGTGAAGCAAAGTTGCTGAAAATTTCAAGCAGATTCCTCCACCGGCGCCAAAGTTATTCCAAATAGAATGTTACGATTTCCCTATTGAAATTAATCCTAACTATAACTACCTACTGGCGACTGCCAGTAGGTAATATATATTCACTTAAAACACCATAGGTTTCAGGCCTTATATAGTTAGGAATTAGCATTTAAAAAACCATTGAAATCGCTCCTATATAGTTAGTTGTACTAACTATATTTCACGCACCCGCAATCCACTGCTGATGATGTCACATATTACATCATTCATGACATGGTCAGTGACATCACTGATGACATCACTGATATGGTTTTTTAAGTGAATTTGCAAGGTTTTTAAAATGCTAATTCCTAACTATATAAGGCCTGAAACCTATGTTTTTTTAAGTGAATTTGCAAGGTTTTTTAAATGCTAATTCCTAACTATATAAGTCCTGAAACCTATGGTTTTTTAAGTGAATTTGCAAGGTTTTTTAAATGCTAATTCCTAACTAATAAGGCTTGAATCCTATGGTTTTTTCAGTGAATTTGCAAGGTTTTTTTAAATGCTAATTCTATTAGCGGATAACGTTTATATATGTTATTATCCTTCTGGGACCACCTGAGCAGCCATCTTGTTTCTCAGGAGAAGTGAGGCACAAGAGAGCACAAAACAAGTGTGGAAAACGTGAAAAGGGGGCAGGGTTGAGACCCCCTGACCCCCTAGTCCTTCTCAGGGGGTCCCAGAAGGACCACCAAGTGCAAAAAAAAAAAATAATTAAATCGCGGGGTACGCGCACGGTATGCGTACCCTACGCGTACGGTGCACGTACCCCGCGATTTTTTTGCTGTTTTTTTGTTTGTTTTTGCCCTTGGGGGTCCTTTTGGGCTAGAGGGTTGGGGGTCTCTACCCTGCCCCCTTTTCGTGTTTTCCACTCTTGTTTTGGGCTCTCTTGTGCCTCAGTTCTCCTGAAAAACAAGATGGTGGCCAACACTTCCTGGTTTGGACAGTTTGGAATGTTGACAGTCGACTGCCAGCCAATCAGAAACTCACTCGCGCACGTAAGGATACGCGCACGTACGGTACGCTTACCGTACGCGTACGGTGCGTGTACGGTGAGCGCATATAGATATATAATTTGATCAAATTCAATTTTCTCAACAACTACTGGAGGGATTTTCACCAAATATAGAAAAGGCACTACTGCATACTTGTCCCTACCATTTTGCCAAGTTTGGTGTAATTCCGTTCAGCCGTTCAGGCTGTAGCCGTGTCTAAAGACCCCATAGAAAATGCCATTTGAAGAATTTCAAATTCAACTTTCTCAAGAGCTACTGGAGGGATTTTCACCAAACATAGCAAAGGCACATCTGCATACCAGGCCCTACCATTTTGCCAAGTTTGGTGTAATTCCATTCAGCCGTTCGGGCTGTAGCCGTGTCTAAGGGTCCTTATGGAAATTAACATGGGGAAACAAGTTTAGGGACCCCCCTTTCGATGAATCCCCCGGAAACTTTCAGGGAAGGAGCGGAGCGGAGTTGGCCAAAATTCTGGAAAATTACACACAGATTCCTCAATCGGCGCCAAAGTTATTCCCAATAGAATGTTGAGCGCATATAGATATATAATTTGCTCAAATTCCTTTTCTCAACAACTACTGGAGGGATTTTCACCAAATATAGAAAAGGCTCTACTGCATACCTGTCCCTACCATTTTGCCAAGTTTGGTGTAATTCCGTTCAGCCGTTCGGGCTGTAGCCGTGTCTAAAGGTCCCATAGGAAATGCCATTTGAAAAATTTCAAATTAAATTTTCTCAAGAACTACTTGAGGGATTTACACCAAACATGAAAAGGCACTGCTGCATACCAGTCCCTACCATGTTGCCCAATCTGGTATAATTCCGTTCAGCCGTTCGAGCTGTAGCCTTGTCAGAATGTCCCAATAGAAATTAACATGGGGGAAAACACGTTTTGGGACCCCCCTTTTTTCTCGGCCCCCGCTTGACGAATCCCCCTGAAACTTTCAGAGAAGGAGCGGAGCGCAGCGAGGCAAATTTAAGGAAAATTACAGGCAGATCCCTCAATTGACGCCAAAGTTATTCCCAATAGAATGTGCGGAATTTCCTATGGTAACTAGGTCCTAACTATATATACCTACTGGCAACCGCCAGTAGGTAATATATATATATATATATATATATATATATATATATATATATATATAGCTGCCGAAGGCAAGTGCTGAAGCGCGTATTACTTATTTGTGCAATAAACCTAATTGGGGTTTAACTTACTGAGTGTGCTGGTTTGTCGACTTTGGTCTGGCAGAGGAGCTGAGAATATATATATTCACAACAAACAATACTGCATTCTGTGACCTGTATTATCCAAAAATATTTAATCTGATAAGACAATTGCACTGATGCATTTCGCCCTTGACAGTCTTTCTCACGGTTAGTGAGTTAATTTTTACTTACTTATAAGCAGCCAATTATAAGGCATTGTCGGATATGTAGTCATGCAAATAAAATACAAGTTAATTAAACAAAAATACAGTTTAAGCATTTTAAGACAATCATCACAAATAACTCAATTGATACTGGTCCTAGAATAGTGCCATCATTATTATTTGGAATTTTATATAGCACGTAGTTACCCCCGGGCATCCCAGCGCTTGTCCAGGCAGCAACAATAACCACAGAACCAGATCAGTCACATCACATAGGAAATAGATGTGTTTTCAGAAGCTTCCGAAAACGAAGAGTGCAAGTCTCTAAGCGCATCCTCAGCGGAAGCGCGTTCCAGACAGTGGCTGTGTGAACCGAAAATCTTCTACCACCAGTACGGGCCTTATTAACCCTAGGAACCTGAAGCAGATGTTTCTGGTCGGAGCGCAAAGCTCTGTTAGCTTTATAAGGCACCACTAAATTCCTTAGGATGGAAGGTCCCTTCCCCTAGAGGATTCTATGGGCTGTGCAGAGAGCTTTGAATTTAACCCTCTCCCGCACTGGAAGCCAGTGCAGTGTCTTCAGGGCGGGTTTAGCTGACTGCCTCCTTGGCACGTTCGTCAGCATCCTAGCCGCGGCATTTTGGACCCGCTGAAGCTTACTAAACGTTGCTTCAGGGGCGCCAAGGAAATCATCATAGTCTGTCATGATAGTTACCCAGAGTCGTCACTATCAATTATAGTCCCCTCAGTCCACCAGAGATCATGATAAAAGCCATATTGTCAAGATCATTTGTTAACTTTTATTCCTGTCAAATATATAACAATCCAAGGAAAGTACAGTACTTTTGCTTCGTAGACGAATTTCAGTGATTTCCCACTCCATTTCATCAAGGTGTGAATATGTCACAAGCTAACAACAATATCATTCAGATTGTGTACCAAGTTAATTAAGTGACTGCCAACATATAATCTTTAATTTAAGTATAGTAATGGTTACTTCATCAGCCTGTCTAAGTGATACTGAACTGATACTTGAATTATTATGGATGACTTTGTTTAGGTACTCATGATTGTAACATTCATTATTGGATTCTGCATCGTAACCATCCTCTGTATATAATATGACCCACTATCTAGACAGGAATAATATATCACTATTACTCATTAATGTCCACTTTTCAATCCTGAGTGCCACAATTTTCCTTACAGGTATACAAATGTTTCTCTTCATTGTTCAATCCAAATGGGATCTTAGTGCTTGATTACGAGTTTGGCAGACGAGATGCTCCATCACAAACGTGATGGATATCCTGTCTGCCACAGTACACGTTTCTAGGATATAATGGAATTGTAATTTGGTGGCCAGGATATCTCTAATGTGTGTGATGCAGTATCTCATCCACCAAACTTGTAATCCGGCACTACATTTTTTATTGAATAATATATTTGGGTTCCAGTCTACGCCAAACTTGGGTCCGATTTCCTCCATGGTCATGCTTAGGTACCATGTCAACAGCCGCGGTCGGTAGTAGGAGTTCCTGCAGGGCGGTGACGTGGGGAGGGGGAGGGGCAGGTTGGGGGTTAGTAATGTACGGATTACGGCGTGTAACAGGTAAGTGAACATATAAATAAATAAAACGAATTCCGTTGCGCGCACTGCATCGCAATTGGTGATGCAGTGCACACAACGAAATTTGTTTTATTTATTAATATGTTTACTTACCTGTTAAACTCCGTAATCCATACATTACTACCCTCCACCCTACCCCTCCCTTTCCCCACGTCACTGCCCTGCAGGAACTTCTACTACCGACTGCGGCTGCATGTCAATGCCATAAAACCTCAGTGTATGCCAATTATTGTATTGAAATTGTACTGATGTTTGCAATTGCATAATCATGACTGCTCTGATCTGTTCCAAGATTCTCTTTTTGGGCCTACAAGTGGTGCTGTCAAATATTTGAGGTCACAGGCACATTAACTTACATTAACTACAAAGTGCATGCTGCAAGCACTTTTGCGTTTGATTTTTATTGTTGTTGAGTTTGTTGTATTGTTTTTTGTTGTTTTTACACTTCTTCATCTCTAGTCACATGGTGTCCTGGCTGTTGGTGTTCCAAGAATAACCTAATAAGGTTAGCTTATCAGCCCAAAAGGCTAGGATGCCAATTGCGAAGGCTTAATGGAAGATGCAGCTTTATCTAAGATTGGGATCTTTCCTATTAGACATCGAATAGGCCCCTACTTGGTACATAGTCTGCTGAAATATTTTGGTCTCCCAGACCGCATCTACTCTGAGTAAATTGACCTGGATGCTAAGTGCTGGCTCAAAGGAGGTGGTGTGAATGTTTAATCCTCACAGTTAACAATCAACAGAAGAGGGTCCCTGAGAACAAAGCAGGTTCTGGTGGAAAAATTCAGGGAAAAGCACAACATAAAGCACATGGGTGGAGTCCCCCACTAAATATTCATATAAACATGTAGTATATTTTGATAAATATATCACCCACAGAGGTTTTCACTTACAATTATTTATAATCAAAATATAAATTTTTCTAATATATATATAATACGTAGATTTTGACACAATAAATTCTAAAAAACACACGTACATATAATAAATAATCAATATAATAGTGTGTACAAGGAAATACAAGAAAAGCCCTGAGTCTAAACTGAAAAGACAACAATTATATGTATATCAAAATGACAAACTTACAGAACATGTGCAAAAAAACATTAGAGTGAGATACACAACTACAACATCTACAATGAACAAATACAGAGAACAAAGAAATGTATAAACACATTTATTTTTATTTATTTATATTATTTGTAGAGCGCAACACTCATCCCAAGGGATATCAAGGCGCTGATGCTAGAACTGATAAATCTGCCAACCTGGCGCTAGTATGCTGATACTTAAGGTTTGGGGAATAGATGTGTTTTTAATTTTTTCCGGAACTAAAGATAGTTGGAGGTATGTCTTAAGTCTTGAGGAAGCTCGTTCCACCTCTTTGCTGCTAGGTAAGAAAATGAGCGACCTCCTGTCCTTGCTTTATTAATGCGTCTTGTTCTGGCGAGGGCTGATTGAAGAGATCGCAAGTTTCTAGTGGGAACATAAAATTCGATCTTTTCCGAAGTATTCTAGGGCCTGTTTTGTAGAGAGCTCTATGGGTATGGCTGAGTAGTTTGAAAACTGCTCTCTGGCGCATCGGCAGCCAATGCAATTTCTTTAAGCAGTCTGAGGCGGAATCAAACTTTCCCTTATTGCAGACAAGTTTTGCTGCTGCATTCTGCAGTACTTGTAGGCGTGTGAATAGATGCTCATTCATGCCTACAAATAAGGCATTGCCATAGTCCATAAGACTGACCAGCACAGCTTGTGTTACCGAGCGTCTGCAGTACAGTGGGATCCATGAGAACAGTCTGGCTAAAAGCTTGAGGATAGCGAAGCCTTTGCCACAGAGGGATCGCACATGATCCTTCATGGTCAGGGCGTCGTCTATAATGATACCCAGGTTTTTTGCGTGTTATTTTGGGGTGGGGGCCTTGCCTAAGGTGGGTGGCCACCAGGTGGCGTCCCACACTCGTTTAGCACCGCCGAACAATAGGATTTCGGATTTGTCAGCGTTCAGTTTCAGGCAATGTGTGTGCATCCACTGGGCCATTTCAGAAAGACAGTTATGCAGTTTTGATTTGGTGATATCTGTTTTTCCGTCCAGGGCCACCATCAGTTGCGTGTCATCCGCATAGGAGCAGATGCCAATTCCCCACTTCCTGCCAATTTTAGCTAGTGATGACATATAGACATTGAAGAGGGGGGGGGCTTAATGAGGCATCTTGAGGGACTCCGCAAACGATGGGACTGGGTTTGGAATGAAATTGGCCCATATGCACTGCTTGTGTACGGTTACTCAGAAATGAATGTAACCAGCTTAGGGCAGTAGAGTGAACTCCCTTTTCATAAAGGATGTTCAACAGGGTGTTGTGGGAGACCGTGTCGAACGCTGCTGACAGGTCCAACAGTATCAGAGCCACGCCCCTCCTTGGTCGGTGCATGATCTGACAATGTCTGACACAGCCAGCAGCATTGCCTCAGTGCAGTTTGTGGCTCTAAATCCTGTCTGGGAGGGATCAAGGAGATGGTTTGTTTCCAGATATTTAGTCAGCTGACCATTTACCAATTTCTCTAAAACCTTAGAAAGGTAAGGGAGCTGAGAGATGGGGCGGTAATTTTCGGGGTTAAGGACTTCCGGCCCAGCTTTTTTCAAGAGGGGAATCACTGAGGCATGTTTCCATAAGTCCGGGAAGATGGCACTTCGTAGGGATTTATTAAAAAGCTGGGTGATCAGGGGGCAGTGGAGACAATCTTTAAGAAGATGAAATGGGGGCAGGGGTCCAACGGGGATCCTGATTTTACTGTACTTTCAAAACCTCATCAACTGTGATGGGCTCAAAGCTGCCCAAGGTTGGTGTAACTTCCGGATAGGGAGTGGGCGGGGCTGTATTGGTTACATTGGTACTATGGGAACTCTGGGGACTGAAGGTGGTGTAGATCTTTCTAATTTTTTCGGTGAAGAAAGCACTAATTCTTCACAGGCCTCTACCGAAGGAGTAAGGGTTTGAGTTGTGCTAGACGGCTTTTTGAGTACCGTAACAATTCTAAAAAGTTCTTTGGCTGAATTGCAGCTCTCATTGATGCACTGGGAATAGTCATTTTTTTTGTAATCTTTATGGTGAGATTATAAGATCTCAACTTGAGCATATAACTTTGTTTGCTTCGTTTTTGAGCCATCTCCATAGATGTTCAAGTTTCTGACACTCCCTCTTGAGGCTATTTAATTGTGGGGCCGTTTACGGGATTTTCGAATAGGGGCCAGTTTGTCTAGCGTTTGATGAATCTCAGTTTCAAGAGAGGCTGTATCTGCACATACTGTGGTGTCATCTGAGAACTCTATGCTTGTGCTTCAAAGGTGCATTCGTTAACTAGCCTCCAGGTTCGGTTAGAAATCTGATGGGTTACCCTGGATTTCATTGGTTTAATGGATAAACCAAGTGTGAAGACTATGAGGGAGTGATCTGTCCAAAGTAATGGCAAGGTCTGTGGCTTCGATGTTAGAGAAAAGTAGATCGAGCGTATGCCCAGCTGTATGGATCGGTCCCTCTATCCACTGTTTAAGATTAGGGATCCTCATATCACTCTCCAGTTGGGAGACTGCTAGAGTGTCTTTTTTCTCATAGTGCATATTAAAATCTCCGATTACTAAGTAATTATTGTATTTTAGGCAAGTTGGTAGAAGTTGGGTGAGTAATTTAGCACTAAAATTGACTTGTTGGCCAGGGGGGTTATAAATTACTGTTCCTGCTAGTATGGTGAGGCCTTCGTGGAGTAATTGAAAAGGGAGAATTTCATGTTCATTGTAGGAGGTTACCTGCACCGGAAGACAAGTCAAGTGGTCTTTAAATATAATAGCAACCCCCCCTCCCCTGCTTCCAACTCTGTCTTGTTTGATAATTTTGTAGTTACTAGGTAATGCATTGGCCAGGTCTGGTGCATGGGCCAGCAGCTCGTTGCGAGAATAGCTGATGGTGGCCTGCGGGGGTTCGGTACCACCTGCAGGGGGTATGGCCCCTGGTCCTGGTCGGTCGCGGACGGGCGCAGACGTGCTTGCCTTCTGCGTGCCTTCGGCGCGCCATCGGCGCGCTCACTGCGCTCGTCCGCTGCGCGTCTGCCAGCACATTGGGTTAAGTAACGGGAAGCGCGGGCTCCTGGCTCCGCCCTCCCGCTCACAGGGGATGTACAGTGATTGGTCTGCCTACTGCCCCTTTGCTCTCCACTCAATCGGCACTCAGCCGTGGGGGAACGGAGCACGGGATTCGGCAGCCAAAAGAAATAAGGTACGAGGAACAGCCTAACTCGCTGCCTTCCTCTAAAACATAGTGCAAATAAGCGAGTTGAAGAACAATTGATGTGCAAATATGCAATTTCGGACAATTTTAAAATAAAACAATGCGCGATCAGCAGCAGCGGCAGCTTTACCAGTTGAATGCTGCGCATTCGCCAGTAGACCGGGTTAAGTAGCGGGAAGCACGGGCTCCTGGCTCCGCCCTCCCGCTCGCACGGGATGTACAGTGATTGGTCTGCCTACTGCCCCTTTGCTCTCCACTCACTCGGCACTCAGCCGTGGTGGAATGGAGCACGGGATTCGGCAGCCAAAAGAAACAAGGTACGAGGAACAGCCTAACTCGCTGCCTTCCTCTAAAATATAGTGCAAATAAGCAAGTTTAAGAACAATTGATGTGCAAATACGCAATTTCGGACAATTTTAAAATAAAACAATGCGCGATCAGCAGCAGCAGCAGTTTTACCAGTTGTATTGCATTAAGTACAATAATATATACAACAAACTAAGAGACAAGGTGAATGCACCATTGTTGTCTTTTCAGTTTAGACTCAGGGCTTTTCTTGTTTTTCCTTGTACACACTATTATATTTACTATTTATTATATGTATAAGTGTTTTTTTAGAATTTATTGTGTCGAAATCTATTTATTATATATAAAAAAAGAAGAAAATATGTATATTTTTGATAATAAATAATTGTAACTGAAAACCTCTGTGGGTGATATATTTATCAGGATATACTACCTGTTTATATGAATATTTAGTGGGGGACTCCAACCATGTTGCTTTATGTTAGTCCTCACAGTTATCACACTTACAAATAGATGTTATTTAAAAAAAAGAAATAACACCCCACCTCCTAATCATTAAAGTATAAAACGTGTATTAGCTTTAATAAAACGTATTAGTAATTTAAAAGCTTCCCAACCTATTCTCTTGCAAAAACCAATAACCCGCAAATTCATTAAAAATAATGAATCCAAATTCAATAAGTATTAAAGTTTGCAAATAAAATGTACTTTCATTAAAAAAAAAAAATGAATTTAGATAATGATAAATCAATTAGATATTTGATTTACAATCCAAAATTAATTAACAATAACAATTAAATAATTATCATTTAAATTATTTCCCACCCTATTTCCCTCCAAGCACAGGCCATTACTACATTATAAATCAATAATCTATTACAGAAATAAATTAAACATTTTAAATGAAAAACTATAGTACAAAAAGTTACTAACCATTTTACAAAACAATACCTAAAATTGATGGTTTAACTGAAATAAATCAAACTACACTAAACAATATTTTTTACAATTATATTTTATTAAACAATATTATCAAAACAATTGTATAGACCAAAAAACCCAATATACTTGACAAAGATATTCTTTAACATTATATTCCTGAAGAGCAATATGTTTGACACAATATGTATGTATCACATTATTAGAATCTCAATCTAGTTTCCAAACACCTGGGCAGACTGGTAAAATCAAATTATGTGCAATATGAAGCTTCGTAGGTAGGATACTCTCTCCTAGCCTAATCAAGGCTGAGTATACAGAGTAATATGACCAGGAAGATATGACTATGTCCCACATCAGAATTTAGGTTAGCCGATCTTTAGAAATGTGGGTACCTTGTGGCCAGGAGGTCCCAGCAACTCATTAGCTTCACAGTCATTAGCAGGAACAGTTTTGGCACTGATTAGAATCAAGTGACGAGGGAGAAGCTCTTTCTAGGAGCTCCTGAGGGAAGGGATAGCCATCGGCTTAAATCCCTGTTAACCCAGCACATCGGCCCCACCAAACGACAGGAACGTATGAATAGAGATCACATACAGAGATCCACAAAACAAAGACATTTTTTAGTCGGACCTGTACCTCTAATAGCACGAGGAACTTTGGATGAAACGTTCCTCGGTGCAGACCTTGCCTGACGGACCCAGACCGCAGTGCTAGTACAGCTGCCTTGTCCGAATCTTGGGTGCGGGAGAGAGGCGGACGCTGACGGCACTTTTCCAAGCCATCTGCCATCTGACCGTGGACCTGGACTCGGGTCGGGCAGCGTTTGTCTTCGCAAGTGATTGTTTTATAGAGGATTGTCTCCGGAGTTGTGTTGCCATCGTGCACCAGCCTGTCCTGAGCGGAGTGCGCGCATGGGAGCCCTCAAGGAGCCCGCACCCGTGATAGATCTGTAGCTTGAGCGCTGGAGCCGAGAGTCAGCGTCCGAGAGCCCAGCACCCGTGCTGGAGCTGTAGCGCATGAGGAAGAGCCAGTAGTCGGCGCCCGCAGAGAGCCCACACCCACGCAGGAATTCAGCGTGATCACCGGAGCTGGGAATCGGCGCCTGGGAGCGCGCAAAGAGCCCACACCGCACTGGATGCCTCGTGACCTCACCATCGGTGAGAGAGCAGATACATCCCCTTGCTGGATATGCAATAAGGTACTGTTCCACCTCCCAGCTGAAAGCATATTCTCAAAATCCCGGAGGGCCAAGCCCCTGTTCATTGCGCCCCCTGGCTTCATATATCATATATCAATCCTGGTGATTTGCTGCAATATTCCTAGCCATTAAGATTCTGTTATTGATTACTTAAACAACTAGACTAACATTACAACTGTGCAGCCGACCGGCTAAGCAAGTAAACTCCACTGCCATTTTAAGACTGAATAATCCTTACAACCTAATCAAAGGAAGGTTCACTCACATTAACAGAGAACTAACTGATACAGCATACCCGAGCTACCATCTAAGTAATAGAAAAAGGACTCGATTTAAACAGTTTCAAAGGATAGACAAAGGACTTGACCTAGGTAGCCTAGCTGCATGGAAAGAGAAATAGGACCAATCGACAAATGTACCCCTTCACCAGGCAAACTAGCGGCCATCTTGGAGCAACCAATACATTAGGCATTCACCCAGGGAGATAATCTCTGATTGATTAATCCTCAGAACTACTAGACCCCTTATGAGGCGCGGTAACAAATAGCGAGGCCCATTACCTCACATACGCCCTGTTTAGATCCCTTCCCACTCCAACCCCCAAACTATTTGACCTTCCCACCCCCCTCAAAAATCTGATCATATACTATGGAGCCGAAGGGCCAACACACCTACTACATCAAATACCCCCCTACCCTCTCAAAAAAGTCAGCAAAAGGCTTCAAACATAACCTCCTAAAATCACACCCAGAAACCCCAATCTCCGACACTTATTTCTCAAATAACACAGGACACATAATGAATGACATTATATTCTACACCAAAAGGAGAGCACAATGGCGGAAAGCCTTTCTCATCCTATTCGCAACTGCATCTACTAAGAAAACTGCACACAGTATTACACTATCTATCATCCCTTCTCCGTTCGACAACGCAACGGCCACAATTACCATTTATCACAATGGTATCATCCTCATGCAGGCATCAGACCATAAGCTTAATCTACTGGATAATATCTTCCTAATCATCAAAGCTAAGGCTACAAGACCCCATCCCACCTCTCCTAATCCTCGGAGACCTCTCTATCTAATCCCCCGCTAGACACTCTCCCTCGCTATCCCATAGCACAAATACATCCACCACAAGTCCAACTGTCACTCCACTGAATAATACTCACCCACAGTATATATGCTCCCCCATAACACCAATATTCCTGCTACTTCCACTTCGCCTCTCACTAGCGTCACATCACCCGTGGCCTTCCCACACACTCCCTCACCCCTCACTACCACACCCCATCTCCTCACCCATTTCCTCTCCACCTCACCCCCCACACTCACCCCTTCCACTAACTCTATTTCAGTTTCTACCCCAATCTCTCCATACACAGTTAATCACGTCATCCCCCTCGCTCCCTGCAATCTAAATCCCAACATCAGTCCTCTCACAGCACACAACATTACACCTGCACTTCCACGCTTCACTCTCCCTCTGCCTAATGTCTCCCCTCCCACAACAATACAACACAAGAATTCAGATTCAGCTACTCCTAAAGCACTCTCCCCCACTTCCGTCCCCATGGGACTCGTCACTGTAAACCCACCAACCATCGATCCATCACAAGTCTCACCCCAGGACACCACACAAGCCACATCACCGCCCTTTTTTACCACAGTCCAGACCATATGACAACCTTAACACCTGACTCCAAACTAGACGAGATAATACTATCCTTACGACAAAGAAAGGAAGACATCCAAACTCTTCACAATCTGATCAGGCAGCCACCCAAACCCAAAGCGAAACCCTCTCAGAAGCCTTGCTCTAATCCCTCGCCTCAGCAGACCCCCAAATGGAACACAGTACCTTACCCCAATGCTTCATCCAGGCCAGCAAGGGAAAGGAGAACACTATCACCAAACGACATTACTTTCCTACTTCACTCCTACGAACCTCCATTCCTACCTGGTGGGCTAGTTCACTTAGAGACTACACAGATATGGTCCTTAATCCAACCCATCCTCCCCAATGCCTCTAGATGGACAAGACACACTCCCAGAGGTATTGTTGAAAGCAACCTCACAAGAGTACCTATCTCCCATGACCAGAACACCACCTCGACACAGGCCCAGTTAAAATGCATTTTATTAAATTGTAGATCGGCTGTACGTCATGCCTCTGACATAGCTGACCTTATTATAACCAATGAACCCGACCATATAATTTTAACGGAAACCTGGCTAACTGAGTCATCCACACCCATTCTAGACATATTAGTTCCCCCAAAATACTACACCACAAGACTAGACAGACCCATTAAGATAGGCGGTGGTATTGCCTTCATTCACAGGAACAACATCTCTGTGAACCGCTCTAACACCTCAATGTTCTCTTCCTGTGAATACCTTTGCCTACTCATTACTCGCAATAGCAAGCCAATATGCACATTACACTCTTTCTACCATCCTCCTGACAACAACCTCACCTTCATCGCACATTTGATGGATATTTTAGCAATGAACGTAGGGCAACAGAATACACAGATCTTCCTGGGGGACTTCAACCTCCACTGGAACGTACTTGACGACCCAGAGGTCAATAGCCTCAAAGCTTTCCTATCCGACCTCAATCTGACCCAAATTTGCGACAGCCCCACGCATGAAAAAGGATCAATCCTTGATCTAATAATTCCCAAGTCGAACTCTAACCAACTGGAATCGATCCTCCCGTGCGATTGGTCCGACCATCACATTATCACTTTTCATGTCAAGGAAGTAGTCAAACTGCTCTCGGTCCAGCCCACAAGAACACAAATCTGGAAGAGGAACCTAGAAAACATCAATCCGGTCGATTTTTCATCAGCTAGTCACACCCTCGCGCCCCCACCTGATGGATCCACCGATGTTCAGGCTTTGACAAATCACTACTTCCACTCGATGAACAAGGTTCTTGACACCATATCCCCCTACAACTAAAAAGAGGCAACACAAAGAACTCAAACCCCTGGTATGATGGTAGACTAAATGAAGACAGGAGATCATTGAGAGCTATTGAAAGACAATGGAGAGCCGTCCCTTCCACTGCTCACCTGAAATTATTAAGGAGCACCAGAAATGCCTACTACAAATGGATTAGACGATCTAAAGCAGAGTACATACGTACTCAACTAGACCATGCTAAGAATCGCCCCAAAAAACTATTCAAAATAATGAAAGCTCAGTCTAAGGGTGTCCACTACTCTCCCCAAGCCAACCCGGATACACTCCCCAAATGTGAGGATCTTGCCTCCTTTTTCACAACAAAGACTGAAAAACTAAAGGCTGACCTACTTAATGATCTAGTATCACTTCCCGTTACTCCCACAATCTCCTCTCGGACCACAGCGGAGCCCCCGTACAACTGCATCACAACTCCCGACCTCAAAAACAATGCCTCCTGGTCCACCTTCAACCTCTACAACGAAGAAACTATCCTCAACATGCTCTGTTCTCTGAATCCCTCTAACCATTTCACTGACCCCCTCCCAGCATCACACTTAAAGACCTTCATGCCACTGCTAGTGCCCCTATGGACGAAGATCATAAATTCCTCCCTCATGCAAGGATCCATCCCTGACATCCTCAAAGATGGTCAGGTATCCCCCATCCTTAAGAAAGTTTCAGCAGACCCAACTGACTTAAATAACTATCGCCCAATATCTAACATCTCAACCCTTGCCAAACTACTCGAAAAGTGTGCCCACACGCAGCTGAGTATCCACATAGACCGCTTCAACCTGCTAGACCAATTCCAATCAGGCTTTCGATCAGGACACAGCACTGAATCAGCCATGACTCACATAATTGATGATGCACTACAAATACTGGATCAAAACAAAGCCTGCTTGCTAATCCTCCTTGACCTTTCCTCAGCCTTCGATACAGTCAAACACGACAACCTACTGGACCTCCTGAAGAATAGAATGGGGCTATCTGGAACAGTATTAAAGTGGTACACCTCTTTCCTCCAAAGCAGAACTCAAAGATTCAAGACCAACCAGTCATTATCTAATTCCACCCCTGTCACTCTAGGAGTACCTCAGGGATCTTCTCTCTCCCCAACACTCTTCAATCTGTTTATGGAACCACTCACTGAGCTTCTCAACTCCGCAAATATGCAATATCAAATGTACGCAGACGATACACAACTCTACATTAAGGTCAAACTCTTGAAGACATCAAGTCCCTTAACTCAATGCTCAAAAATACACAGATCTGGCTAGCTAAGAACCATTTAAAACTAAACACACTAAAAACTGAATTCCTCTTGATTGCACCTCCCAACCAATCAACGATCATCCACGAGTGGATGGAACACCTAACAGCACTAGACCGTCAACCTCTCATCATTAATTCTGCTAAATCTCTGGGAATAACCCTAGATAAAAAACTAAACATGCTGAAACACATCAGCGCTGCAACAAAGGGTGCAAATTTTCAGATTAACACTAAGAAAACTGAAACCCTTCATTCCCACAAATGACTTCAAACAGGCAGTTCAATCTCTAGTAATTCCCAGAATTGACTATGGGAGTGTCGCACTCTGTGGTCTACCCAAATCAACAGTCGCTCCTCTCAGAGCCTCTATCAATACAGCCGCTAGACTTGTCACAGGCACCAAACACAACTGCTATATCTCCCCTGACCTTCAGGCCCTCAACTGGCTACCTTTTGAGGCCAGAATCCAGTTACAAATCGCCTGTATGACACATAAGGCACTTCATCACAAACCCAGAGATACCTAGCGGAGAAACTAGTACTTTCAGGCGGCAACAGATCTATCAGGAGCTCTAACAATCTTCTTCTGAAACCCCTCGTTTAGTCTGTGATAGGGCATAGAGAAAGCTTTTTGGCGGCCTGTGTTTGTACATTGTATTTCAAGAGTCCTAGAGCTAACTGAGGTCTTCAATGAAGGAAAAGTCAAAGCAACAACCAGCCGCGATGATTGAGGAAATTAGTACACAGCACTGTAGTGAAGACAGGGCCCTGCGTGCACACATTGCTATGTTAACATAAGCTTATTAGAAGTTTAAATGCCATTTTGCCACTTTGTAGCTTTTGCAACTGGTTGACTCTTCTTTACATGAGAAAACCTTGTTTTTGACATCCCTAGACTAACACCGCGATCTTTGTCTGTACAGTGTGTGCAGAAGCCTCCAAGGTTAACAAAACAATGTAAGCTGTTATTTGGGATGATCGGCTAACGCTCTAGACACAACATGAACACAGCTGTGGCTGACTGAAATTCTAGCACCTTTAATATTGCCCTGCATGCATGATTAGAACACTTGCAGAAAATCTGTTTCCAGAGAGAGAGAGCAAGGGAGGGTGGCATACAAGGCACTATAGGACCTGTTTTCACTATCATTATAATATGAGTTCTCCCTTTGTGTTTTATGGAATTGTAACAATACGGATTGTATTATTTTTAATCATATGCCTGCTTATGTTAGCAAAAATACTGCATCTTAGAGCACGTTGTTAAAATAAATTTTTTAAACTTTATCGTGTCTCCTTTTTACCCATGTTGTGGACTGGTATGGGAAAATAACTAAAGAGTGTTCTTGATTCCCACCATTCCTGAGAGTATCCTAAGTTGCATGTTCTGGCTTCTCTAATAATTGGTACCTTTGCTATAGGACGAAGAGCTAATGATGCTAGTCGGTTAGGGGTTCTAGGTACTGAGGTGAGGTTTTTGGTCCACCACAATTCACTGAGGTCCTGGGTCTCTGTGCACAATTCTGTGTATGAGCAGAAATACTGCAACATGGCGCACCTAACGATGTGGTCTTATGTTTGAGACTCTCAAGTAGTGCTTATAGCAGTCCACAACACCCTCACTACTGTTTCCGGTTGACAGTGGTGACGGATTAACCTACCTATATGGTTTAAATATAGGTTTAATCAAGCTTGGATTTCAGAAAGGTTCTTTATTTGAATTCCTACCCATTAGCGCTTCATTTCATTATTGTTGTGCCTTTTACTCTACTGTCTCCTCATGGCTGACTTTGATGTCCCACTGCATAGTAGGGTGGCCGTTCGCAATCATTAACAGGCATTTGGCGTCACCGTGGAAGGCATGGCGGTTGTTTTTGTGGTGAGTGCTGAAGCAGCCTACCCATTTGTACTCTGCTACTCATGGGTTACCTTTCCTGCGGTCAATGCGGGTACTGGTACGTTTCACATTTATACTCCCACGGCCGTGCCTCTACACTACACCTCTTATAGGACACTAGAGATTCCTATTGCAGCCTGGAAGCATCGAGTTTGGTTTGATGGCGCCCTTCCCCAATCAGTAATGGCGGTTCGGTTAGGTCTGTTGTCTATTCCTGGGGCTACATGGCCGGTTCTGGCCG
The DNA here is from genome assembly GCF_964261635.1 of Lissotriton helveticus. Classification (NCBI taxonomy): domain Eukaryota; kingdom Metazoa; phylum Chordata; class Amphibia; order Caudata; family Salamandridae; genus Lissotriton; species Lissotriton helveticus. The sequence goes on along the minus strand of NC_136069.1, from coordinate 400,030,847 downwards.
GTTACACGCTGCATCCGCGTTACCTGCAAGTTACTGTAAATGAGTTACGTGTGCTCTATGCCTCCCTTGTTGGAGTGCATCTGGCTCTAGTGCAATACGTGTCCCGCAACCTCCAGGTGGGGCCACCTGGTGCTGCGGCGCAACCCGCTGGACCAGCAGGGATTAAAATTAATCCTGTCATGGTTAATTCTGTTATGGGAAAGTGGCCCCAAGATAAGGATGATATGCCTTTTTAGCTTGCTGAGAAATTCGACCTGCAGGAAGCAGTATTTCCTAATACGACTCCTGTGGAGAAACATAGAATTCTAACCATAAATTTGCAGAAAGACTTAATACAGAGGTTCCTGAATGTGAGACCTGGGGTAAGATATTTGTGACCGTCTATACTAAGTGCTTCGGCACAATTCCATGGCTGTCCTGCCCTCCGTAATTATGCGCATTCAGGATGAACACGGTGCGGAGGCAGCTGTTGAATTGGGAATGAGACTCGTTGGAGTGTTTGATGTGGTTTCCGATCTCGACCTTGCTAACGTTAAGGGAGATGCGGTGAACTTCCAGGTGTCTAATGCTTTACGCGATGTCCCCAATGCCCATAAACCCTGGCGGTTACCAAAAATCATTGCGGAGCCTCTTAAGACCATCGGCCGCAATAGTCTGGGTGTTAAGCTTTTTGCTAAGACACCAGCACAGAAGCAAACGCAGGTGGCGAATTCTAATAAAGATGAACGCCCCAATTTTCCAAAGCAGAATTGGAATAAGAATTAAAAAAGCAGGGAAAAATGCATCAGAAACAGGGGCCGCGTCCTGCGCCGCAAATACCCGAGTCTACTGAGCATACATGATTTGCGCAACCACGCTAATATTAAGTCATTTTCAGGTTCCTGATCAACATTCTCCTTGCTCTTTGCAGGATTCATCGGTCTCACTCACCGGTGGAGGAGACCGCGGCAGAGGCCGGGGTGCCCAGCAAAGACGAGAGCAGCCCCGCAAGACGGACGGTAAAGGCAAGCAAGACGGATAGTGAGAACACAGCTTCAGAACCTGACATGGGCGCTGACGCTGCTAGACAGCGCGGCGGAAATTACAGTAGTGCAGGAAGCATTGCGTCCATATCTGAAGGCGACAGCAACTGACACGTTTGTCGCTGTTGAGACAGCTGACACTAGAGTGGCTCCCCCTGACAGACTCTATGAAATAGTCCTTTTAATTGAAGGTGACATACAACAGTCTATAAAAGGGATTTTTGGGGAAAATCTGACCTCTACCTATAACATTTAGTTGGCCGAGGCCGACTGGCCTCCACCCTTCATTCTCATTCTGGCTGCTTCAAGAGGGGAGGAGGTAATCCTCCCTAGTTTCACACGCACTGTGCTGAAAGAGCAGGCGCTGAATTTTGCTGAAGAGTGGCCTGAGGTGCTTGCACCAGCATTGTACGATACTCAATGTGGATGGGACAACTTTTCCCCCAGGCATGAGATACCATTGCAGTCTATGCCACAGCCTCAAACCCAATATCCCATGCGATGTGAAGTTAAAGCTCCTGTGGCAGAAATCCTTAACCAATTGGATGATCGAAACGTGTGTGTCCCCGATGAAAAATCCTCTTTTTACTGTGATCAAGCCTGATGGCTCGTACCATTTAGTATTGGATTACCGGCACTTGAACTCCCATTGTCAGACCTGCGCTATACAAAATACTCACAGTTCAGCCCTTGTGGATAGTCTCATGCGTAAACGGTTTAAGACCACACTTGACAAATCCAGAGGCTTTTTTAGCCATAACCTGTCCTCTATTAGTAGTCAATGGACAGATTTTACCTGTGGCAGTAAACAAAACCAGTTCAGATGATTAGCCATGGGCTATAAAAACAGCCCAGGCGTCTTTGCTGTTCGCATAGTCTCTCTTTTGGAGGAGCTCGACCCTGATGCATGCTTGTTTGTGGATGATATTTATCTCACAGATGACGAATTATGGCTGCATCTGTGTCGCATTGACCACATCATCTGTATGTTTGAGGACTCCGGTTACAAGTTTAACTTTGCAAAATCACACTTTGCAGAGTATACAGTGTTGTTCCTGGGCTATGAGCTCAACAATGAAGGTCAAGGTTTGGTACCTCACTTCCTGGAGAAATGTGCACAGTTGCACGCTCCAACAACTCTGAAAAAACTTCAATCTTTACTAGGTTTTTTGAATTTCAGGCGTTTACACTCCCGATTATGACCAGCGTATCAAGCCTCTTTATGCCTTGGTGCACCCTACTTTCACCAAATCTTGATGGCTGCCTGAACATTCTGCGATATTGTAATCTTTGCAGTCTGATCTTCTTGAATCTATATACTTACTGACACGTGACAACCACACCAACCTGGTAATAAGAATTGTGCCTGGGTCGGTGGGTTTCACGTACCTGACTTTTAATGAGGGTGACACAGTCCCTATTGCTTACAAGTCACACTTGTACACTTAGGCTGAAATGCAGTTTCCTTCTGTGGAAAAGGTTTTGACTGCAGTGCAGATGGCGAATCTAAAGGAACAAGTGCTGTCGCAGGGGAAACGCATGTTGGTTGTTACACTGTATCCTGCCTTGGAGGCAGTGACGAAAGCCAGTGTACCAAATGCAAAAGCTTTGCATCTACGTTGGATACAATGGGCCACATCCTTGATGTCTCCAGATGTCACGTTTGTCTTTGATTCCTCTTTGCAAACTCAGGAGTTCTTGCAGTATGATTTTGTTCATCCAGCCCTTCTGACCATTCGCCCGCTTGAGGATTACCAATGTATCATCTACACTGACGGATCGGCGCAACCGGCGATGGGGTCAAAGCATGCTTATTCAGCGGCCTGCACTACAGTGGTTGGTGCAATGGTGAATGGAGAGTCCAAGTCCGATGTCGTGCATACTCAGACATTAGGGGACTGTACAGCCCAATTGGCAGAGCTACACACTCTGGTGCTTGCACTGGAGTACGCTGATCCCACTGTGACTACTCTTATTGTAAGTGACTCTTACTACTGTGTTCAGTTTTACAATGAAAATGTATTCTTTTGGACTCAGAATAAATATCAAGATTCCAAATGTAGCATGATCAAACACAAAATGTTATGGCTTTGAGTCGCAGAGCTTAAAGAACGTCTGTCTCTCGTGTTTGTAATTCATACTCTTGGTCACCAACGTGTGGTGGTACACGCTGTTGGTAACAGTCTTGCTGATGAAGCAGCCTAAACAGCAGTTGTAGTAGCAGCGGTTACACGTTGCAAAAGTAAGATTGATGATGACATCTTGGCAGCTATTGGCGCACAGAGAAGGGAGGTAATTACCCTAGAAGTTTCCCTTCTAAATATTTTTATCTTTTAAGTCCTGATAAAGTTCCCTATGTGAGAATTATCAACATTGGTGACAGGTTGATTCCCAACACGGACCTCAGGCAGACTTTGATAACAGCGGCTCACGAGGGCTTGGTCTCGGCACACGCCGGCGTGTCAGCTACTGTATATCTCTTACAGCAGCGTTACTGGTGGCGCGGATTGTCCAATCAAACGCGTGATTATGTCCTTCATTGTGACATTTGCCAGCAGATTAAACTTTCAACTGCTGCGCGCCCGCCCCAGACACAGTTGTACATATCTAATAAACCACTTGGGTGTGTTTATTTAGATCACTGCGGTCCATTCTCCTCAGATACTGCGTATAAGTATATCTTAGTTGCAGTGGATTTGTGCACATGCTTTATTTAGGTCTGGCCATAAAGGAGTGCTGATGTCCGAACTGTCATCAGGATTTGCGTGTCTTTGTGGGAATTTTTTCATGTGGTACCTTCCATTCGGACCAGGGTCTAGAGTTCGCCTCTAAGGCGTACAAGGATGCCATGGGTTCATTGGGGGTCTAACAGTGCCGAGATACTTTATTGCCTCCATTGGCTGATATTATGAACAAAGCCATGAGGGATGGCATCTTTCCCACCCAGTGGAAAAACGAGGTGGTAAAACCTTTACTAAAAAAGGCCTCTCTGAATCCCGCAGTTTAAAAAAATTTCCGGCCAATTTCTCTCCTCCCGGCCCCTGCAAAGATGCTTGAAGCACATCTTAATAAGCATCTTGCTGCATATATAGAGAACTCGGGTTGCCTTGACTCCTCCCAGCATGGATTTAGGAGGGAACATAGCACCGAGTCTGCCCTCACTATCGTGCTAGATAACATCCGCACGCGTGTTGATGGAGGTCAGACCACCCTCCTGATCCTTCTAGATCTGACGGCGGCCTTTGATACCCTATCTCCCTCAGTATTAACATCACGGCTGAGGGAGGTTGGGGTCCGGGGGGCAGCCTTAGATCTACTCACTTCCTTCCTCAACCATTGAGTGCAAAGAGTGAAGCTGGGGGAGTATCTATCTCCATCCCTCCCTGTGCAATGTGGGGTCCCTCAGGGATCGGCTTTGAGTCCGACCCTATTCAACATCTATGTGACCCCACTTGCCAGGCTAATTAAATCATTTGGGATGGAGATAGTGTCTTATGCCGATGACACCCAGATCCTCGTCTCTCTCTCCCAATCAGGTGTCCCGATTGCCGCCAACTTTAGATCTTGTATGGAGGCAGTCGGGCAATGGATGATTTATAATTCATTAAAACTGAATGGAGGGAAGACGGAGGTGATGGTATTTGGAGGGAAAGAGGACGTCTGGTCATCTAGTTGGTGGCCAGATTCCTTAGGAGCTTGCCCCACCCCCACTTCTTCGGCTAAAAACTTAGGGGTCATGATTGACCCTGTTCTCAATCTGGACTAACAGGTCAACCGAACCATCTCTACATGTTGGGGCATCATTCATATTCTCAGGAGGATCAGACACTATCTATCCTTGAAGGCAAGGAAACAGATTGCTGTTGCCCTGATTGGCTCTCGGCTGAACTACTGCAATGCGCTGTATGTGGGACTGAATAAGAGTCTACTGCAGCGCTTGCAGGTAGTCCAGAATGCCACTGCTAGGTTTGTCCTAGACTTCCCCAAACGGGCCTCAGCCACAGCGGCTAGAAAGCTGCTACACTGGCTTCCTGTGGAGGACCGCATCCGCTTCAAGACCCTGTGCATGATCTATAGGGCACTAGCCAAGAACAGTCCCACCGGCATAGGACCCATTCTGTCCCGCTACACCCCCGTCAGGAACCTACGCTCCTCGAATGGGCTTCTTTTGTCAGTCCCCCGTATTAGGAGAACTAGATGGGGGGGTAGAGCTTTCTCTACCTTAGGGCCCAAGTGGTGGAACTCCCTCCCTGTCGAACTAAGATCCCTACCCACTATCCAGGCCTTCAGAAAGGCCCTTAAGACCCATCTTTTCGTACAGGCCTATGTGTAAGGATGATATGATCTGATTTGTGATATATGTTGTTAGGCGCCTTGATGCCTTCGGGTTAGTGTTTTTGCGCAATATAAATTTTATTTCCATTCAATTCAATTCAAGTCAAAGTCAAAAGTTTTTATTTGTTACGGTACTCTATTGAGGACCACAAATTTGATAAAATATAAAAATACACTTAAGTTTCCATACAAATTAATACATTTTCAGTGAAATTTTCAAGAACTTAAAAATTCTGTAACAGACATATTCGTTAGGTGGATTTTTACATAATGTTAAAAAATCTTTAGTATTAACAATCCTACAGGACCGATAGATGGGTTCAATACATGTTAACCTTGCATTTACAATTTTCTCATTTGGACATATGAAAAGAAGGTGTTCCAAGTTCTGTATGCCCCCCTGACAGAGGGTGCATAGCGCGGAGCTATCTAGACTCCAGGAAGAACTAAAGGTTAATACTGGGAGTATGCCTAGACGCAACATCATGATCACTCGCCTTGCGCCGTGTGCCAGAGTATATCCTAGGTACGGCTGTTTTTGTTTGTATTCCTGGGAGTCTGCATAGATCCTATACACAGATAGTTTTTTACAGTAAATATGGTCAAGCTCATAGCTCAGTTTGGGGGAAAAGTTTTTTAAAAAAAGTTTTAGTTGTGCAGGTGACCATGTTGACAAAATTTCCAAACTAATTTTTGCAAGCTGGAATGCCTCTTTCATGTTTATAGAGAAGGTGAGATGGACAGAATCTTTATTAAATGTCTCAACTTTTAACAAGTTTCGTAAAGTTCCTTCTTTTGAATGAAGGAGATTATAAGCCCACCTGATGATGCTTGTTATCGCTGTGACATATGCGCTCGTGATGGAACATTCTAGTCTCAACGCCTGTACTGGTGTAGATGTAGAAACTTTCATTAATTTTTTTAATATTTTGCCTTCTTGTAGGTCCATATATGCCCATTGTTTTAAAAGGATATATTCCGAGGCGTATGACAAAACCGGTGGAATCTTGGCTTTATAGACTTGTATTAGTGCGGAGAAATGTCTGTTCCCAGCGGCTGAGTATAAGCGTGACAGGGCCCCAGCATGTAGATCACCTTTCTTTTTAAGATGTTCAATTTGTTTGGTATTATTCATTTTATGTGAAAAAATTCTGCCAAGGTATGTATATTCCTTTACCTGCTCTAATTTCTCGCCTCCTAGCTTCCATTCATACCTTACACGTTTCTTCTTTTTTGAAAATACGACCACTTTGGTTTTATTTATGTTTGGGATAAGAAAATTCTTCCTCGAGTAGTTATGTAAGATATCTAAAAGATTTTGAAGTCCGAACGGTGTTAGGTCAAACATGACTATGTCGTCCGCGTACAGCAGCGTATGAATGCACTCGGTGGCAATCTTTGGAGGAGTACATAATCCTAATTGAAGTTGGGATGGTAAGTCACTTAAATACAGAGAGAATAAAATTGGAGCCAGAAGACACCCTTGTTTTAGACCATTGAATGTCCATATTTTCTTCGTCAGGCCCTTATCTCGCCCCATTTGAACCCGGCACCAGGTGTTACTGTGTAAGTTCACTATAAGTTGTAATAGTGATTCAGGAATGCCCATCCTTCTTAATTTTAACCACAGTGTCGGTCTATCGACTCGGTCAAAGGCCGTAGAATAATCGATGAACGCTGCATATATGGGTTGTTTTTTCCCTGATGCATATTTATCTAAAATTGTCTGGAAGATTGCTATGTTATCTGTAACAGAGTGGTTCGGACGAAATCCAGACTGAAACATAGGAATTTGTCCGGTTGTAAATGCCCAAGCTTTCAATCTATTCAGAATTTCTGCTGCAAATATCTTCCCGGCTGCGTCCATGAGCGCTATTTGTCTATAATTCCCTGGTGTAGATCTTTTTCCTTTTTTGTAAATCGGGATAATTATACTTCCCTTCCAGGAGTTTGGTATTTTGCCGGTGTCGAATATGTAATTAAATAGTGGTGAAAGCACCAGACCCCACTTTTTTTGGTCGAGTTGGTAGATCTTAATAGGGATCTGGTCAGGGCCAGAGGCACCCGTGCTTCTTGCCGTTCTTATATTCATGGCGATAGATACTGCCGAAGTTTTGTTGATTTTAGAATCATTCGTTTCCATAAGTCGTTCATCTGCCTCTCTTGCCTTATTAATCTGATTTGGTTTGTACAGCTCGCTAAGGTATGTATCCCAGTCTTCCTCTGAAACAGGAGTTGCTTCCAGCTTTTTTTTGGTTCCAGTAAATTTCGCAATCAAGGACCAGTATTTGCGTTGGTTATTTTGCTTGGCTGCTAATTGGATATCTATCCAGTTAGCGTCCTGCTTCAGTTTTTTCTGTTTAATTTTTTCTCGTCGTATTTGGTTCTTTAATCTGTTAATTTCCGTTTTTGTTTCAGACGAGAAATTCAAATACTGGGCTCGAATCAACCGATTAAGTTCTTTTATATTGGGTTGATTCCAATTTTTATTTTTACTGCTACGTTTACTTTTTATCTGTGTATCTATTTGTAACTTACTTTGTAAGGCAAGCTTAAGCTTGTCAATGATAAGTTCAAAGTTCACAATAGGGTCATCTGAATAGATGGTAGTCAATAACTGAGTATGAGAAAGTATAGTATTCAAATGGTCTAATTTTTCAGTGCTCCAATATATACGACACTTCTTTGTGTTTACTTCCGTATTGGGTTTGTGAAATATTAACTGGTTCTGAAAAGAAGACTGTGCATTCCATTTAGTTGTTAAATATAATAGTGCATGATCACTTTCCTCGTTAAATTTAATCGAGAGTTGGATAATTTGTTCTTTCTCTTCAATCCCACATATAAAATAATCAAGGATAGAGGGAGATCCATTTCCCCGCCTCGTGTAAGATGCCGGTTTGTCTCCGTTGGCGTTACCATTTAATATTATCCCATTTATACTCGGAAGAATTGATAATAATGAGCATCCTCTCTTATCTGATTTAACTCCTTTCGGTAACTCTGGAAGAGATATTTCCAGAGATTCCTCTTTAAATAAGAGTGCCCATTTCTTAAGTTCACTATTTGAGATTTTAGCATTTAAATCTCCCATAATGATATATGGCATATAAAGTTGATCTTCAATAATGTGCATAATATTCTCCATTAGATGGTCAAACAACAAGTCATAATTACTATTGGGGGGCGCATAAATATTGAAAAGTAATATTTTTTCATAAGTAACTGATGTTTGAGTTTTAAGTGACACCTTTACACATTGCAGATTATCAGTATTAGTATTAATTATTTCTTGTGACCAGGAATATTCTTCTTTTAATAAAATGGCCAGACCTCCCTTGGCATGTCCTCTTTTAGATTTTTTTGCCAGAGTTTCATAAACATAGTACCCTTTTTGTATAAAGGGATCAGTTGACCATGTTTCCTGAAGGGCTATAATGTCTGGGAAATCCTTAATTGCATTTTTCATAGATTTCCCAGCCAGGTTCCAAGTTAATAACGACAAACCTTTGCTAAACCTGATGTTGTTGAGGTTTATCCATTTTTTTGTTGTTTAGAGTCTCTGATAGCCATGCCCAGGATGTTATAGGGTTCTCTGTGTCACTTAATCTTGTTTCCCGAGACCAAACTGACCTTTCGCCATGCGTTACTTGTATTTTGAGTGTGTCTTTTCTCTTGGTATTTAATACAGCTTCTCCCCTTTTTAAGCCAAAGTTATCATTTCTTCTTTGAGTTTGTCCAGTTGTGCAATTAGTTTGTATGTTGGTTTTGAAGTCTGGTGCTGAAATTACATCGTAGCCGTTTCTATGGAGAATTTCCTTCTCTCTAATTATTATTCTAGGAAGAACTGGAGAAAAAAAGGATACCCGTACTAATTTATTATTTTCTTTATTTGGAAAGAGTACTAGGACAATTTCTTTGCTTGTGAGAGAGGTCAAAGATGGAATTTCTTGTAAAAGATTAATTATTCTACTGCGATTGAACGGCATTTTGTCTGTTGGAAAGAGTTCTTCTATTATTATATGTTTAGATGAGATTTCTTCCCGTTGTTGAGATTTCTTTTCATATGAATTATTGATATCCATGGACTTTTGCGGAGTTGATCGGTTTTCTATTATCGGACAATATTCTTCTGCTTTTGGATTCAATGAGTTCGCCAGCGGAGTTTTTGCTTGAGGTGTTTTTTTAATTATTTGAGAGCTCACAGAACTTGGTGGTGTAGATTTTTGAAATTTAAGTTTATCCCCTTTTTTCTTCTGTATTCTTCTCAGAGGCTTTCTTCTCTTTTTCTTCCCTCTTGCTTTTTCCCGCTCATTGCTTTTTTCGGTCTTTTCTATCTGACTGGGTTCCTGATCGGTGATAACTCTTGATGACTCTGATTTTGTATCCCGAGCTATCCGATCTGAATTGGTGTTGATTACTTTATTAGAGAAGATGGGATAGTACTTAATATCATTTTCGATGGTGTTTTCCGGTTCTTCTCTAAACAGTTTTTTAAGTGAATAGGTAATAGGATGTTTTTTCTTATTTTTTGTATCCTTAGTTTTGGTCTCGATTATTACCACATCAGTCGTTTGAGTGCTTGCTTCCAGTTGGTTTAGATTTTTTATTCCATTAGTATGGCAGTCTTCTTTTAGAGGTGTTTTGACTGATTCATGTTCATTAGGTGTTGCTTTGGTTAAATCTTTTTTCCTTTTTTCTTCGACCAAAAATTTTAAGATTCCTATTTGCACGTCTAGTGTATCGTCAGAATTGGCTAGAATTTGACCAAGATGGGTAAGTACTGATTCTAGGATTTCCTGCAGTGAAAATAATGCTTTTGACAAGGGAGGAACAGTGTTTACAGAGTTTAAATTTAAATTAGTAAAGTTAGAGTCAACGGAGTTAGCATGATTGAAGAAGAGTTTGGGTGATTTTTCTGGTGAGCTGGTTAATGGCTGATTTTGACTAAGTGATATTTCTGATTTTTCATGTTCTCCTTTCGTGTTGTTGCTTACCGATACCTCCAAAAGTAGTGCATTATCTTGTAGTTTTGTTGGTGTTATAGACTTTATTTGGGACATATCTAGTAGCGATGTTTGGCGCTCTACAAGAAAAGAAGTCTTTGCCAAGCTGTTCTCTATAATTAAGGATTCTTGTTTGTGAGGTCTCTGATCGGAGGAAAGTAGCAATTCTTGCTGTACCCTATCTATTGTAAGGTCTAACTTATCTTGTTCTTCTAATGTAAAAAAGGATGAATATTTTTTCGTGGAAAGGGTAGAAAAATATTTATTTATGGCTGGAGTATATGATAATTGACCCGGTTTCATTGATTTATCTGTTGATTTTCTAACAGCTGCGTCAGTACCCATGCGTTTCATGTAGATTGTACGTGAGCGTAATTGTTTTAGTGCCCTCATGTTGGGGCCGGGTATCATCTGTTAATTGTAGTCGTAACAGCTGGTTATTCAGATGTTTTGATCAATTTATTTCGGATGTTGATGTAAGGGATATTTAATATGAATGGAATTTTTGTTTTCCGGTGATTATCCGTATATTGCTATGTAAGTTCCTCAGTTTTCGTCAGCTCCTATACATGAACATGTAAAGAAGTTCTGGCTTACCTAGATTGTGTTGTTTCGAATCCTTTTTCTATTTCAAGTATTCGTGAATCCCTAGATTAGATGAAAAAGGGGTAGGCCGTCCCGTCCTCGGTCGTCCCCGGACGGCCACAGACGGCCCGCCCTTTGTCCGGGCTTAGACCCGCGCTTGGTCCCGCGCGCGTCCCGCGTCGCGGGAGGCGATTTGATTTTTCTACGTTTCGTCAGTGGGCGTGTCCGTGGGCGTGTCGCCTGGGGGAAGAGGAACCAGCTGCCCCCAGCTGGGATTTCTGGTCCTCGCAGTCCCCCAGGCTTGGCGCGCTGTAGTTTTTCTCCCTGGCCTCAACCCTTCTGACTCCAGCTGGGAGCGATGGGCAGAGCGTGCGGATTGCAGCTCACGCTCACACCAGCGAGTCAAGGGGAGGCACACCACGGAGCAATGAGGAAAGAGAGCGTCAGCTCAGGCACAGCAAAACGGGATACAGTCAGCAAGTAGTGATAGAGATCCCTCGCCAGACACAAGTAAGCAGCAGTTCACCAAATCCCAATACCGGTGAGTGGCGCCCGCGAAGCGGGTGTCACGAAGCTTTGTCCTGCCTCATCAGTGGGCGTGTCCGTGGGCGTGTCGCCTGGGGGAAGAGGAACCAGCTGACCCCAGCTGGGATTTCTGGTCCTCGCAGTCCCCCAGGCTTGGCGCGCTGTAGTTTTTCTCCCTGGCCTCAACCCTTCTGACTCCAGCTGGGAGCGATGGGCAGAGCGTGCGGATTGCAGCTCACGCTCACACCAGCGAGTCAAGGGGAGGCACACCACGGAGCAATGAGGAAAGAGAGCGTCAGCTCAGGCACAGCAAAACGGGATACAGTCAGCAAGTAGTGATAGAGATCCCTCGCCAGACACAAGTAAGCAGCAGTTCACCAAATCCAAATACCGGTGAGTGGCGCCCGCGAAGCGGGTGTCACGAAGCTTTGTCCTGCCTCGTCAGTGGGCGTGTCCGTGGGCGTGTCGCCTGGGGGAAGAGGAACCAGCTGACCCCAGCTGGGATTTCTGGTCCTCGCAGTCCCCCAGGCTTGGCGCGCTGTAGTTTTTCTCCCTGGCCTCAACCCTTCTGACTCCAGCTGGGAGCGATGGGCAGAGCGTGCGGATTGCAGCTCACGCTCACACCAGCGAGTCAAGGGGAGGCACACCACGGAGCAATGAGGAAAGAGAGCGTCAGCTCAGGCACAGCAAAACGGGATACAGTCAGCAAGTAGTGATAGAGATCCCTCGCCAGACACAAGTAAGCAGCAGTTCACCAAATCCAAATACCGGTGAGTGGCGCCCGCGAAGCGGGTGTCACGAAGCTTTGTCCTGCCTCGTCAGTGGGCGTGTCCGTGGGCGTGTCGCCTGGGGGAAGAGGAACCAGCTGACCCCAGCTGGGATTTCTGGTCCTCGCAGTCCCCCAGGCTTGGCGCGCTGTAGTTTTTCTCCCTGGCCTCAACCCTTCTGACTCCAGCTGGGAGCGATGGGCAGAGCGTGCGGATTGCAGCTCACGCTCACACCAGCGAGTCAAGGGGAGGCACACCACGGAGCAATGAGGAAAGAGAGCGTCAGCTCAGGCACAGCAAAATGGGATACAGTCAGCAAGTAGTGATAGAGATCCCTCGCCAGACACAAGTAAGCAGCAGTTCACCAAATCCAAATACCGGTGTCACATTTTCATCTCCATTCAGGCCTGAGGGTAATTCAGTTGTGGAGCGGATGAACAGTGACTTAAAGCAATCCTTGACAGCTAGAGTTTTGGGTATTGGCAGGAACTAGTTGGCCCATCTCTATAGCGGTCAACGTGCACTTAATATTCTGCCTAGAAGGTTTCCGGGTGGGCGGACCCCATACGAAATGCTCTTTGGCATCAAAATGTTTGTTCCGGACCTTGAGGGTCTAGACATGGCGGCGTCTGCCGCACCCTTTGACATAGATGATCATTCTGCTGTATTACAGAATCTACAAAAGACCAGAGACAGTCTTACAAAGGAACATTTGCTCTCCACATCTAATGGTGCTCTTCAGATTCCGGTAGTTGGCTGGCTACCCCGAGTCGGTGACCTGGTCCGTGAGAAGGTGGAGAACAAGGAGGAGTTCGGCTCCCCATCATGCACCAGTTCCTGTGCTTGTCAGGCAGGGTTTAAGAACAGTCATTTTACCTCCTCTTCCTGGTCACAAGGAAAACAGGTACATCTCCATTGACAATGTCAAATTACAGCGAGTGGCCGATTCTTCTTAGTATGACTTCAGCGGTCTCTTGTCCAGCAATGCTGAGAAATTCTGTTTTGGCTACGGTGAGTATCAACTGGCCTGATGTTGCCATCGAGATGACTACAGTTACTAATCCTTTATTAAATCCAACAGCAGGTGATCCACTTGATGATACTGAGGATACTTATCCCACAGGAGTGTTGTTACCTGATGCGCAAACAAGTGATGTCAATCAGTCACGTTTTTCATCTGACACTGACTGCAACATCTAAGTCCCCTTCAAAAGTTTCTATTTTTGCTGTTTGGTTTAAAAGACATTTTCTGATACCCCCTTGGACTTACATTTGGTTGGTGCTTTTTTCAATTTTTTTTTGTTTATGTCAATTGGATTTGTTGTTATGTTTTTTCTTCTGGTGAATGGACATTATGTTAAAAAAAGAACTTCAATTAGATTAATTGATGGAACTTTGGCACCACACACCTCATCACACAGAATAAAAAGGGACCAGACTAATGTGAACATCACGGCTTCGCCTGTCTTGAATGGGATTGTTTGGGATGCTGTTCAATTTCAAATCCACAGCCCTACAGAGGTTATTAATGTCCCCAATGTACTTCGTGTTTCAATAGGGAATGTTGTGAAACAAAACATACGATCTGATGATTGGGATGTCCAGACCATAGAGGCTCTTTTTTTCTGATTTGAAATAATATGCTGCTTTTGATGCTGAGGATTTATATTTGGACTCAGCTAACTGCACAGACTTATTTTGCTACCAGCACTATGGTAATCATTTCCTGCATAAGGCAAACTCATTCAGAAATGTGGTTGATTTTATTTACACAATGGGAACATTATGCAGCACCACTTGAAGGCAGCTCGAAATCAATCAATCTAATCCTGATACATTTTATTTTAAGATGACTGCTAAGTCCTCTTCCAAAGTTAGACTAATCCACACAAAATTATTGTATTTGAAGTCCTTTATCGAATAATTAGCTATAGGGGGCTATGAGCTGTGGAAAGATACTATTGATCTTAAATCTGTTTGGGGTTCTAAAAGTTGGCAAGTACAGGGCACTGAAGCTTTGCATCATGCATGCCCCATCCCGAACCATATATTGTTTTTGAACTCGACTATTTCGCAAACCACTTGCTATGTATTGGCTGCGTCTAAAAAATTAAATGCTCCTTCCATTCCTGATTTGGGAGAATACCCTACATGGTACAATCACACTGATAAGTCCATTGATGAATTGCAGTCCTTGTTACTAAAGAGTTTGTAAATACCAATAAACATACTTCTTTGGTGTGCACGATCCTAAAGAGTACTTCTGGTTCGCTCTCCCCTGGAACGAGTTTTTACACATACCATTTGTTTTTATGTAAATAATCATTTTACCACTGAGAATTCCAAAAGTGGGTATGCACTCCAAAAACGTCTAATTGCATACGTAAGTCAAACAAGTTTAAATAGTTCTGTGAATATAGCCCCTGATAGTTTGTCACTTAAGTTACACGAGTGAACACGAATGAACGCTAACAGAGTTGTGCCAGGGAAGGTGGACACAGTATTTCCATGCAAATTAAATGAAAACCCAATCAGTCGAATGTTATTTCTCACACTTTTTAGTAAATTAAAATGACACCTGGGTTCTGCAGGTGTCACTGCTCCTGAAATTGCGAGAAGGGCAGCTTGGTGAAAATGATTTAATTAAAAAAATATATTCAATGAAAAGACAACATTGTTTTGCTAATGTCTTGGTATCGCACATGCCTCCAAAATATGCACATGAGGCATTACAAAGGCATGGCATTCGTCCGTTTATGCCATAAATTACATTGTCTCAAATTGAATTCGGACAAAACCGAAGTGGTGATCTTTGGTAATCTTCGACCAAGATGGGACGGACTCTGCTGGCCTGTTGAGAACGGAGAGTTACCAAAACCTGTAGCGACCCAGAGAGACCCTTGACCCCACCTGGTAGGTCGCTCCCCCTCCGCACAGCACCGACTGTGTGTCCCTGCCCCAGCTGCCGCTGCTGAGGATGCTCCAAAGCGGTACAAAAGGGGGTGGTGATGGACGGAGCATCTGAATCAATCAAACACTCACACCCAGTCGAAAGATCTGGGTTTAATCCATCGCCGTTCTTTAGCCCACTCTGCCACCCCAGTTCAGACATGGCTATATGCAAATCAGTCTGATCCTGTGCCTCAGGGGAACAGTCCAGCCCAAACTGCCAAGCCATGTCTTCCCTGGACCGGAAACAAGCTTCCAAGGACCGGTTTCTGGCATTCCAGCCGTCTTCAGCCCGGCTTGCTTGAATCCAGTGGCAAAGTGAGCAAGGGACTCACGTCTGAGCATACCCTGCCACACTTATGGCGGCCAAAAGTGGTACAAAAGGGGGTGGTGATGGATGGAGCATCTGAATCAATCAAACAATCACACCCAGTCAAAAGATCTGGGTTTAATCCATCACCGTTCTTTAGCGCACTCTGCCACCCCAGTTCAGACATGGCTATATGCAAATCAGTCTGACCCTGTGCCTCATGGGAACAGTCCAGCCCGAACTGCCAAGCCAATTCTTCCCTGGACCGGAAACAAGCTTCCGAGGACCGGTTTCTGGCATTCCAGCCGTCTTCAGCCCAGCTTGCTTGAATCCAGTGGCAAATTGAGCGAGGAACTCACGTCTGAGCATACCCTGCCACACTTATGGTGGCCAAAAGCAGAACAAAAGGGGGTGGTGATGGACAGAGTATCTGAATCAATCAAACACTCACACCCAGTCAAAAGATCTGGGTTTAATCCATCACCGTTCTTTAGCCCACTCTGCCACCCCAGTTCAGACATGGCTATATGCAAATCAGTCTGACCCTCTGCCTCATGGGAACAGTCCAGCCCGAACTGCCAAGCCATGTCTTCCCTGGACCAGAAACAAGCTTTCGAGGACCGGTTTCTGGCATTCCAGCCGTCTTCAGCCCGGCTTGCTTGAATCCAGTGGCAAAGTGAGCAAGGGACTCACGTCTGAGCATACCCTGCCACACTTATGGCGGTCAACCACCCACAGGCTACCACCTGCGCCTCATCCCAGGGGGCCAGTGGTAGGCCGTAGGTTTGTTCATCTCTGCTTTTTTCCGCTAGTTATTGTATTGTAGTGTATTGTTTTTTTATGTTTTCACTGTACTTCCTATATTGCCGTTGTCTTCATTACTGTGCCTGTGACTGCTGTCCCCGTCTTTTCCCGCTGCCTGTACTTGATCTGTGCAGTTTTTTGTCCCTCTGTTCCCCTCACTGCCCGTGCCACTCTGCCCATTTTTGCCTTCTGTCTCCTAGCAGCCCCTGTATTTCTGTGCCCTCTTGCCTTTTGTTCCACTCGTGTCCCCCTCATTTTTTTAGCCCTTTTGCCTTCTGTGCCACCCATTTCCCCCCTGTTTCCTGTGCCCTTTGCCTTCTGTAACACCCGTTTTGTGACCCCCTTTGCCTTCTGTGCCACTCATTTCCCCCCTGTTTCCTGTGCCCTTTGCCTTCTGTAACACCCGTTTTTTTTTCACTCATTCTTGTGCCCTGCCCTCTGTTCTTTTCGCCATCCCTTTCCTCCCCCGCTGCCCCCCAGTCTGCCCAATCGCAGCCCCCACCCAGCTACTCCTCCCTCACACCTCCCCGTATATGCCGCCCACGCCGCTGGTGCACTGAAGGCACGCCTAGGGCAAGCACGTCTGTGCCTGGATCGCGCCAGAACCCCTGGCCCCCGCTCCCACCACGTGATCGACTCCGCTACGATGCCAGCCAGTCCACGCTCTCAACTCCGGATGGACCCTCACCTGCTTCAAGGCCATCCCAAAATGCACACACGGTCTCTTCACATGCCAGAACTGCAGCTACACCAGCCTCAGAGCCGATGAACCACCAGCCAAGAAAGTCCGCACCCACCTGCGATGCATTCTACTGAACACCCGCTTCGCAGGCAAACACGCCGTCGAGCTCTGGGGCTTGCTCGACATAACATCCCCGGACACGGCCTTCCTAACAGAGACCTGGTTGATCGACTCCTCCGTACCCAACATCGCCATAGCCATCCCAAACAGCTACAAGATCACCCGCAGAGACCGCACAAACGGAGTCGGAGGAGGAATTGCCATCGTTCACAAGAACAGCATCAGGGTCGCGACTAGCACCGACGACGCGCTCAGCACGCCAAACACATGCACTTCCAGATCCACACAGACCCCAACTCCAGCCTCAGAGGCACCCTCATCTACCGATCCCCCAGACTCCGCCCCCAGTTCAGCCACTCCATCACCGACTTCATCAGCACGCACACCCTGACCTCCACTGACTACATCCTCCTCAGAGACCTGAACTTCCACCTTGAGAACAACAACGACAACAACACTACAACCCTAATCGGTAACCTCGCCAACCTCTGACTGAAGCAATTCGTCACAACGCCCACCCACTCTGCCGGCCACACGCTCGACCCCGTCTTCTCCTCAAGCCTGCATGTCTCCATCAGCCACACCACCAAACTCCTCTGGACCGACCACCGCTGCATCCATTTCACCCTCCAGATACCCACCACACACCACCGCACCCAACAGATCCCCCACCGCTGCTGGAGCAAAATCACAGAAGACCAATTACATGCAAACCTCTCCCTCAGCCCACCCATCTAACCCTCCAACACCGACGACGCTGCCCACAGCCTCCAACGCTGGATCGAGGATTGCGCCAACACCCACGCCCAGCTGAAGAAACCCCCTCACAGACACACCAGTAGGAAGGCCAGCTGGTTCACCCCACAACTCCTAGCCTCTAAGCAAGCCTGCCGGAAACTAGAGAAGAAATGGCACAGCAAACAAACTCAGGACAACCGCGTAGCACACAAGGATGCCATCCGCAACCATCACCACCTCATCAGTGCTGCCAAGAGAACATCGTTCAAAGACCGCCTCGACAACAATGCACACAATAGAAAGGAGCTCTTCAACATTGTGAAGGAACTCTCCAACCCCAGCTCCAACACCAACAACATCCCACTGTCGCAAGCCCTGTGCAACTCACTCGCCACCTTCTTCCACTGCAAGATAGCAGACAACCACAACAGCTTCAGCACCCAGACTGCCCCAAAAGACAGCAACACAGCAGACTCTCCGCACACCATCGACCACGATCCCCTTGCACACGTCGCCCGACAGCACGACCTCAACATAATCTCCTACGCCGACGACACTCAACTGATCCTCTCCCTCACCAAGGACCCCATCACCGCCAAAACCAACCTCCACGAAGGAATGAAGGCCGTCGCTGACAGAATGAAGACCAGCCATCTGAAGCTGAACTCGGACAAGACTGAGGTCCTCATCCTCGGCACCAACCCTTCAGCCTGGGACGACTCCTGGTGGCCAACAGCACTGGGAGCAGCCCCGACACACACTGACCATGCACGCAACCTGGGAATCATCCTCTATTCAACACTCTCAGTGACCAAGCAGGTCAACGCCGTCTCCTCCTCCTGCTTCAACACACTCCGCATGCTCCACAAGATCTACAGATGGATCCCGACAGACACAAAAAAGACAGTTACCCAGGCCCTCGTCAGCAGCAGACTCAACTACGGAAACGCTCTCTACGCAGGAGCCCCGGCCAAGCTCATCAAACGACTATAACGCATCCAAAACACCTTGGCACGACTGATCCTCAACGTACCACGCCACGGCCACATCACCCCCCACCTGAGGGACCTGCACTGACTCCCCGTCAGCAAGAGGATCTCCTTCAAGCTCCTCATCCACGCACACAAGGCACTCCACTAGACCGGCCCAGTCTACCTCAACAGACGGCTCTCCTTCTACATCCCCAACCTCCAGCTATGCTCTGCCAACCTCTCACTAGCCACCGTCCTGCGCATCCGAAGAACAACCGCTGGCGGGAGATCCTTCTCCCACCTCCCTGCCAAGACATGGAACACCCTCCCACTGAGCCTACGACAGACCCAAGACCTACTGACCTTCAGGAGGATGCTCAAGACCTGGCTGTTCGATCAGTAGCCCCCCCTCAGCACCTTGAGACCCTCCCGGGTATGTAGTGCGCTTAACAGATGACTGATTGATTGATTGTAGAAAAGGCAAAAAAACATTGGGGTCCGGATTGACAATAAACGTACTTTCTCTCAGCAAACTAATGCTACGGTCTTGTCCGTCTTCTATCTGAATAGGATAATGAAAAAGGTTCTTCCCTATATCCTCTTCTATTCCAGGAGGATGGTTGTAACTGCATTGGTACTATCTTAAGTTAGACTACTGTAATGGTCTCTATCTAAATACGCAGAAGCAACATCTGAAAAAACTTCAGATGGTGCAAAACGCAGCTGCCAGGCTTTTATTAAACCTACCAAAGTATGAATGAGTTTCTAAAGACATCCGGAAACTTCACTGGCTTCCTGTGGCACAATGTATCAAGTTCAAGACACTTTGTCTAGCCAATAAGGCCTTGAATAAGACAGGGCCGGTATTTCTGAAAAGTATCTTCTCCTGGTACCACCCTGGCAGACAGTTACGGTCTACTAATGCCAGCCTTATGATGGTTCCAAGGATTCGAACCTCGAGTTGGGGAGGCCCAAGCATAGGTCATGGTACGGCAAAACTATGGAATATGCTCCCTATGGACATTAGAGCTGCCAATTCTCTTATCTCATTTAGAAAAGACCTTAAAACATGGCTATTCTTAAATTAATTTCTTTTTTTACCTTTTTCTCCACAGGTCTTACGTTCAGGTTTAGCGCCAAGACACCTCCGGGTAGTTGTGCGCTTAAGTTATATTAACATAACATAAAATTGACATGTACCCCACGCGAGGGTCACCTTTATGCCTAACAGGCATGTACAAAGCGCATCTAGGGGTATTTTTGAACATGTCATTATTCGCATCGGCCTTTGAAAATTCGGCCCACACTGACTTTTCTGCCACCTCTGAATGCCAGAGAAACATAAAGCTTATTGTCTGGAATATGTGACACAATGCCACTGAATGAACCTCTTGTTGACAGTGCAAACAAATGTCACTGTAAAAATGTACATTTCAGATTGATGTAGGAGGACCAGGTGTTAAGTCTGGACTTCCTAAATACAAATATGTGGTAATATTGGCTGAAAACTAACCCAGCCGTCCAGCCCTTTGATATTGGACCCAGTTTTAACAAACAGTGTGGAACACACAAATTGCAGCAATCAATTTGATTAGTGTAATGGAAAATTGGAAAGGGAGAATGAATCTATCTGTCTGTCAGACTAAACACATCTTCTCACTTAACATTCAGTCCCACAGATTCCTGGCGTGCTGCATTTTGTATTATAATTTTGGAAACTCTGCAGAACTCTGGCAGATCAGACGATATTCATTAAACAGTGTCTCCAAATATGTGCTGTGTTCCCGAGGATCTCCGTGCTCACAACATGCGCTGGTAATGTGTGCCTTGTTAGAGGGAGGCAGGCTGTCTGACTCACGGTGCAGAGACACCAAAGCCCAGGCTAATAACAGCTTGCTGCTCGGGATGTTAAATTTAGAATCCATATTCTTCCAATCTAGCCTACGCTGTGATTGAATTCTCAACTCAACAGTAATTTTGTTAAATACTTTTTAAAATATACATCTATGAAACGAGGCTTCTGTTCTGAGCAGTCTACAGCATTATGGGCCCATAATTCGACTTTTTCTCGACATCTCTTCTATACGTGCAATGCTAATACACTGGTTGTGTGGTCACTGGAGTGGAAGAGGGCGGCTTGCTTCTTCAAAGAACTGATTTTATATGTGTGCCTTGTTTAGCTGCTCAGCTAGATATGTAAGTCTAGCCTTGGGCTAACAACACCCGCTCACAATCTTGCAATAAATATCAATGTATGCAGAAGATAAAAGTAAACATTGTCCTTCAGAAAAAACAGAAATAGCCCTCCCCCCGGTAAATTCTGCTTCAGTGGCAGGAATTGCTGTCGGCTAGTAAGTAGCACAGAGGACCATATTTCAGGCTGCTTCAAAATGCCTGTTGGTCGATCCGCTCGAATAATCAATTCCAACACATACAATGCTGTTAGATTGATCAGTATAGCTGTGGTCCTGATTCCATCTTTACTGATAATATGGCCTGGCACTCCCCCAATTCCCCTCTTTTTACTTGTGTTACCTATGGCCATCCCTTGCCCGGATGAAGTCTCCCTCTCCCTTTCAAGTTAAGTATTGAGACCACACTGATTTGGGAATTATTGAAGTAGGGGGGAGTAACCCCCCTGGCCGTATTTATTACAAGATTAAAAACATTATTTATTACATTGTTTTTCAATTACGCAGAAAGGCCAGATACATTGTTAAGCCGATGATGTCACATGGCTAACCTCAACTCTAATACACATGACACTCCTACTGTAAATCTAACAATGCATATATACACTTTCTGCGTGTCCACTCTAGAGCCTACGGCAAGGTCAATGACTGGCAGCCTCCGGATCCCCGCAAACTACGAGAAATGACTATGTCGGAGTCGGCTTGCGCAGGGGGTACAGCTTATCGGACAGATATTTTCCACCGGGCCCCCCCTGTGCCCAGTGCCTTAAACTCCATACCGGGGGCTGCAGAAACTCTGCATACTTGCGCCCTGATGCGCATGCGCGTGCAGGGGTGGCCCCAGGCCCACTGGGAAGAAAGACTCCCCCCGGCCCCCGCACCCCGACAGCCTACCTACCGGCTGTCACTGCCCCTGGAGTTACATGTTTGACCGCTAAGGACCGAAGACTATGCTTTCCAATCATGACCTTACCGCCTGACCGGAGACACAACTAAATACGACATTTTTAACTGATATCACATAACATGTACTGACTTGTATATAACCTTACATACGTCAAATGGATAACTTAGTCCTACTTGATTCTGTTCTTGACAAGTTCACACATATTGACACTTTTATTATCAATTCACCAAAACATCGCATTGACATTGAATAACTCCTGGGATACCTGTAATGAAGTAAAAGAACAAAGTAAACATATTACGGATAACTTAGTCCTACTTGATTCTGTTCTTGACAAGTTCACACATTTTGACACTTTTATTATCAATTCACCAAAACATCACATTGACATTGAATAACTCCTGGGATACCTGTAATGAAGTAAAAGAACAAAGTAAACATATTACATTTATATTACTTCCAACTCCTGAGATACCTGCAATAAACTTGTAGGTGAACATAGTGAAACGGTTACTGACCAACATCATTAGCAGGTACCTAATCATCAATCTTACACTAATGTTATCACCCTGGACATCTGTAATAAACTTCTTTAGAGAAACGTCACAATACCTCCCTGACCAACCCGTTTAAATTACCTGCCTTAGGGGATGGTGGGTGGGGAAAAGAATTACGGGCCGCTGGGGGCCCGGGTGCTGCTTCCGTGGGGAGCGTAGGAACAAGAGAACGTTCCGCTCCCCACACCCCCTTTTAACAGGGGGCCCTGACCAGACCAGTCTCAACTGGTCTTTCCCTGCTGTTGTGTGCCCGGGTGAACCGGAAGCACCAAAGTGCTTCCGGTTCACCCCGCTGTAAGCAAATGGGGGAGGGGGTACTCCCCCTCCCTTCTCCCGGGGACGGGCTCGACCGCCATAAGGGCGGCACGCACTATGCTAGTGCTTCGCCTTTTCATATGGCCTGTCACTCCCCCAATTCCCCTCTTTTTACTTGTGTTACCTATGGCCATCCCTTGCCCGGATGAAGTCTCCCTCTCCCTTTCAAGTTAAGTATTGAGACCACACTGATTTGGGAATTATTGGAGTAGGGGGGAGTAACCCCCCTGGCCGTATTTATTACAAGATTAAAAACATTATTTATTACATTGTTTTTCAATTACGCAGAAAGGCCAGATACATTGTTAAGCCGATGATGTCACATGGCTAACCTCAACTCTAATACACATGACACTCCTACTGTAAATCTAACAATGCATATATACACTTTCTGCGTGTCCCCTCTAGAGCCTACGGCAAGGTCAATGACTGGCAGCCTCCGGATCCCCGCAAACTACGAGAAATGACTATGTCGGAGTCGGCTTGCGCAGGGGGTACAGCTTATCGGACAGATATTTTCCACCGGGCCCCCCCTGTGCCCAGTGCCTTAAACTCCATACCGGGGGCTGCAGAAACTCTGCATACTTGCGCCCTGATGCGCATGCGCGTGCAGGGGTGGCCCCAGGCCCACTGGGAAGAAAGACTCCCCCCGGCCCCCGCACCCCGACAGCCTACCTACCGGCTGTCACTGCCCCTGGAGTTACATGTTTGACCGCTAAGGACCGAAGACTATGCTTTCCAATCATGACCTTACCGCCACAGGACAGCATGGTTGCCCGACTATCTGTCCTCCCCCTTAGCCCACCAAGAAGGTCATGCCCTATAAACTTGCTGCCCTATCCTTGAAACGCTCTTATGGTTCCCTAAAATTAAGCAACCTACCCCGTGAAACCCAGGTAAACCTGAAAATTAGAACATCCGCCAATGTATTGGCCAAGCTTAAAAACCTACATTACTGTACCGGATACTATGTAACAGTGTACTGATGCCAAAAATGCTCCGGGCCGCTGGGGGCCCGGGTGCTGCTTCCGTGGGGAGCGTAGGAACAAGAGAACGTTCCGCTCCCCACACCCCCTTTTAACAGGGGGCACTGACCAGACCAGTCTCAACTGGTCTTTCCCTGCTGTTGTGTGCCCGGGTGAACCGGAAGCACCAAAGTGCTTCCGGTTCACCCCGCTGTAAGCAAATGGGGGAGGGGGTACTCCCCCTCCCTTCTCCCGGGGACGGGCTCGACCGCCATAAGGGCGGCGCGCACTATGCTAGTGCTTCGCCTTTTCATTGTGTTGGGGTGTACAAATCTGGTGCAGATTGGTCCCATTGCGGGTATTTGCCTCTGCAATTTGCATCTGGTGAAAATTGTTGCAAATCACAGGGGCAAATAACACAACATATGGGGTTGTGCACTCCAAAAGGGTTCAAATGATGCACTGTGTATGCACAACTGCCTATTTCTTTTAAGTTGCCAAATTGACTAGGTTGCACATTGCACACCCGTTAATTACAACAGCCAACATGAACAACAATTTGTGATTCTCAGCCACATTTTGAAGCACAGGTGTCTTAGTGTCCTATTTTGGTTAGTTCACATTGGGGATTATATTATTCTCCTTTCAGTAATTGGTTGGGAGGCCATCTCACTTCACGTCATCATGGACATTATCTCCATTCTTGGATGTTCTGTAACATCCTCATGCATTCGGTATGTTCTAGTGTTGGTTTCATTCCATTTAACTGCTTAGACTAACACACCGGATGGCAGTGACTTCTATGTCATAAGCCAAGGACTGGCAACAGTGTGCATGATGACGTGGAATGAATTGGTCACCCTATCCACTAGCACAACAGAATTAGCCTAATGTTCTAGCACTACAATGGTTAACTTGGAGATACATTGTGATGCAGAAAATATAGAAATGTATTTTATCAACAAACGCATCTTAGTGGCAACTAAAGGCTGCACTGTATTTGAAAGGATCTATTATATTGGAATCTACTCAATAAATGAATGTATTTATTATCATTTGAGTCTGACTCTCGTGATTGGTGCAAAGATTTATAGTACCATCCGTGCAGATTCATTCAAACTAGTCCATACCTCTTGCCCTTCGAATGCCTTGTTTTTGCTTGTGATATGGAAAAGTCTGTCCTTGTAATGTTTCTGGTTTTATTTCTGTACCAATATTTTAGAGCAACTATAAAGGCAAGTTGAGGGTCTAGCTCATGGTAAATTTTAACAAACTATCAGTGCTCCCTTTGACACTGTTTTCCTAAATGCATTTTCTTTTGGCAAAGAATTCTGTAGTACAATCTCTTTCGGCACTATTATGTGGTAATCATCTCTAGTCAGTTGCATCAGGCACTAGCCACCCTCACCTGGCAGTATTGTACAATTTCACCACCACGACGTCCAATTTGCAAGCAAATACGGTAAACTCCCTGGGGCTTATTTATGAGCCCTTGCGTCACTTTTGCTCTGCTGGTGCGTCACTTTTTGTGACACACCAGCAGGGTAGAAAATGTGCCATGTTGCATCATATTTACAAAGTGACACATCTAGGTATATGCATCACTTTGTAAACCCTGCGCCACATTATACCTGCACCAGGTATAATGTATGCAGGGTGGGCGTTTGCACGTAAGTAAGCCTCGTAGAAGTGACGCAGTGAAATCTATGAGATTGCACTGTGTCACTTCTAGGATGCAAATGCGTCAATACACAAGCACATTTCACATGGGACTTGCCCATGTGAAATGACCCATTGCTGGAGTTGCGTCACTTTTATGACACACTCTAGCAATGCGTAATTTTTGCGCCTACAGACACATCAGAAATAATGATGCATCTATAACTCCTTGCGACATGATGCGTCATACTGTAAATATGACGCATAATTGGTGTCACAAGGAGGGCACAATGAAAAGTGATGCATCGCTGTTTTCTCGAAGCAATGATTCACTTTTCATAAATGAGGCCCCCCCTGTAAAGAAGACTCAAGAATCCAGGGTCTGTCTGTAGTTTCCATTAACCTGGGGACACAACTCGCTTCCCCTATGTCATTGTGGACGCGATGAAAATGTGAGAATAATGTCATATCAAATACAAGGGACAGTTGAAATAAGATTTGCTGAGTGTAGAACCAAAGTTTATTTTTTAAAGTGATGATTTAAAAGTGTGCGACTCCATTCAAACTAACATAGATTGACACTGGACAAGCGGGAGACTTTGTTCATGTGATACTAAAACCTATGCTCAAAGTTGTGGGTCTCTCCACTTCAATGAGCTGAGCGGGGGTGAGACACAAACAAAATTAGTGTTGGCTTCATAGAGAACCGAGATATCTTTCTGAAACATATTGCATTCAAATATATAGGAATGCAACTTTAATGCTACTTTCCTCGAAACCATAACATTGTTGACAAAAGCACTTTGTGATGAGGGGGTGGATGCGGAGATGGGCTGACAATAGGGAGCACAGTGTGAATTGAATTATTTTCTGCCTCTTTCGAGCATGGCTTAAAGCTTAAGTTGCTGTTCAGCATGACTAATTGGTTTAATAACTTGGGTTTCATTGATTTACCTCACATTCTAGTCCCAAAATATGAGGGAGTCAGAACAGCGCCACTTTCCAGGTTTCTTTTGCAATTTGCCCGAAATATTTCATCACAAAACCTGAACTCTAAAATATAAAAAAAACTAGAACAGGAGAAAGAGAGAATATCTCTGCCATGGTACATTATGGTCGTGGATAATGCAAAATGGTTTGTAATTGAATCCTAAATCTACTTTCGTGATTGATGATTAATATAGTGTTTACTGCAGTTTGGACCCCATGGCAATTCTTCTGCAACATCTAGTAGAATGGATGCTATTTATTGGCATCCGTGTAATACAAGCAGAATCTTGCTGGTAGCAACAATGCAAACAAAACAATGTACTATTTTATAGTAAGACAAAGTTCGATTGAGGGGGCCTTTATTTAGGTATGGCCTAAAGCGATATCTGAAACTGTCCTGACAGAATATTGTAATTACGAAAATGAATAACTTTTATTCTTGGTAGTACTGCATGCAGAGAGGAGCTCTGAGTCAGCCTCCTTCAGTTATTGCTCTCATGCAGTGTCATTCACACTTATGTACAGGCCGCCGAGCTGTATATGTACAGTGATAGACCGGTTCAGGCCCTCTCAGCTATCTGAATCTGAACTGTACATTGGGCACACTGTCTTTGCACTTTGGGCACACTTAACTAAGCGCACCCCGGGCAGACTGGGACAGTCCACCCATCACACAAACAGTGCGCTGTTCTTCGAGCTGGTGCAAACTCTGTCAGTTCGTACCTGTGCTGAGGAAAGCGTATTAGTGAAAGACCGGGCTGTGGTCTGAAGTTGCAGCCCTGTCAATTACTGGTGGCAGACCGGCCTGTTTTAAAAGGAGTCAGAGATACGCCACAGATGGTTGCACAGCGTGACTGCGGGGGGGGGGGAGGGGAATCCTTGGGACTCCTCCGAACCCCTCGCATGAAACATCCACTGGGAGCGCACTGCTGTGTGCCACCTTCTAGGCTCCAGCCGCTCTTGTTTGTCTCATCCTCACTAACACCGTGACTAGTACTTTTTCCATTACTACCCCTGCCATCAGGGGCGCAACTAGGTCTTAATTTCGGGGGGGGCTAACATGGCAAATGAAGGGGCGTGGCT
Source organism: Lissotriton helveticus (assembly GCF_964261635.1). Taxonomy (NCBI): domain Eukaryota; kingdom Metazoa; phylum Chordata; class Amphibia; order Caudata; family Salamandridae; genus Lissotriton; species Lissotriton helveticus. The sequence continues at coordinate 400,003,365 of NC_136069.1, read as the reverse complement.
AATGTTAATCAATGGGGCGGAGCTAAAATGGCAGATAATCAGGATCGGTTAATGCCCCCTCACACCTTAAAACCCATACCCGCCCTGAACCCTAAAATTACCCCCGGCACCCCAAAACCCATACCCATCCTGATCCCTAAAATTATCCCCCTCTGGCACCCCAAAACCCACACTCACCCCACACCCTAAAATTACCCCCTGGCACCCCAAAACCCATTACCACCCTGAACCCTAAAATCACCCCCCTGGAGCCCCAAAACCCATACCCGCCCTGAACCCTTAAATTAGCCCTGGCACCCCAAAACTCATACCCACCCTGAACCCTAAAATGACCCCTGGCACCCCAAAACCCATACCCGCAGTGATCCCTAAAATTACACCCTTGCCCCCCAAAACCCATACTCACCCTGAATCTTAAAATTACCTCTGACACACCAAAACACATACCCACGCTGAACCCTAACATTAACCCCCTCACACCCCAAAACCCATACCCATCCTGATCCCTAAAATTATCCCCCCCCGCGGCACCCCAAAACCCATACTCACCCCACACCCTAAAATTACCCCCTGGCACCCCAAAACCCATTACCACCCTGAACCTTAAATTACCCCAGCACCCCAGAAACCATACCCATGCTGAACCATAAATTCCCCCATTGCCCTCCAAAACCCATACCCACCCTGAACCTTAAAATTACCCCGGGCACCCCAAAACCCATACCCATGCAGAACCATAAATTCCCCTCTGGCACCCCATAACCACCCTGAACCCTAAAATAGCCCCCTAACTTCACAAAAACCCACACCTGCCCTAAACCCTAAAATTACCCCTGGCACTATAAAACACATACCCACGCTGAACCCTAAAATTAATCCCATGGCACCCCAAAACCCACACCCACCCTGAACCCTAAAAGTATCCCCCCCACCCCTGGCACCCCAAAACCCATACCCACCCCACACCCTAAAATTACCCTCTGGCACCCAAAAACCCATACCTATGCTGAACCATAAATTCCCCCGGCACCCCATAACCCATACCCACCCTGAACCCTAAAATTGCCCGCTGACACCCCAAAACCCACACCTTCCCTGAACCCTAAAATTACCCCTGGCACACCAAAACACATACCCACGCTGAACCCTAAAATGACCCCTGGCACCCCAAAACCCATACCCACCCTAAACCCTAAAATTGCCCCCTGGAACCCCAAAACCCATACCCGCTCAGAACCCTAAAATTAACCCCTGGCACCCCAATTTGTAACCCACCATGAACCATAAAATTACTCACTGGCTCCCTAAAACCCACACCCACTCTGAACTCTAAAGTTACCCACTAGCACCCCCCCAAAAAAAATGAACACTACAAACTTACATTACAGTTGCATATTTGGAGGGGACTGTCCTTTTTGACGTTTCTATGCATGTAAGTCAAGAACAACATTCACAGTAACCTAGATATGCAGGCAGTAGGTAATGATGTGCTGAAAAATGCATTAAAGTTACTGGAACTTACATAAAAAACTTCTGCCTGCTCTTCAAATGCTATACTGTGGAGTCTGGCTGATCAGCAGCACTGCGTCCTGGCATTCAGCCCCTCGAAGGTCTCAGAGTAGATAGGTCTCCTGGATTCTCCTTGCCTGGGTCCCCTCTGCTTCTTCGCTGCTGCCCTTGGATGCGAAAATAGAAAGATCCATGGCCCTGTTCACCATTTATCTGGTGAGCAGTGCGGTGGATGTGAATTCCATCAAGTGCGCACACAGCAGGGTGAAAGGGATGGCAGTGCAGGTGATGCTTTTCCTTTGAAAATTAATTTCTGCTGGTGTCTTAGCCCAGGGTTTGCTGTCTGTGCACTTGTATGGAATACACATCTATACAAGTACACAGACAGCAAACCCTGGGCTGACACCAGCAGAAATTCCCATACAAAAGAAAAGCGTCACCTGCACTGGCCATGCCTTCCCCCCTGCTGTGCACTTCACACCCCATGCTTACAACCCATCAAGTGCTTAGGTGAAATCCCTGCCTTCAGGCAAGGATTTCACCTCGGCGGCGCCACTCTAAAGGAAATCAAGAGGTGAGGGCAGGGGGGGTTCACTCGAGGAAACTGTTCAGAGGCTGGCTGTCTGCTCGGGCTGCTGGGCCTCTCAGAATGCATAATAAAATCACATTCTCGGCTCCGATGCGCAGCGTTAGTTAATGATTTCAGTGCGTGTTATCTTAGCCCGGGCAGAGGAGGCGACGGGGGGGCTGAAGCCCGGTGAGCCCAATGGGTGTTGCGCGCCTGCCTGCCATGATCACCACCACCTCACTGCTATAAGCACTACCATCACCACAATGTTCTTGTGTGTTATTTTATGTAAAAACCTTGTTTGGAGGTGTGATGGGTGTCCATGAGAAACGGCGATGTGGACATGTGTCTCGGAAACCTAGCTCTTTTGCTGTCTTTAATAAAAAAAAAAAAGCCAAAAGTGGTTCTTTCCTCCACATTCTAGCTGTCCAGTGTACAGGTGAATTCCAAGGACAAAGAATCCATACTGGGTGAAGTCCACAATCATATGCTAATATATGCAAGTAGATCCACAAAAACCCACAGAAATACATGATGCACACACAAATGTACAAAAAAACATGCAAAGACAAAACTCCCTACATATAAACAGAAAATCAGTACACTGTGTGGGAAGAAATCAAAAGACTATCAAAGTAAAATCCATGTTTTTACGATTTTCCTAGTTGAGAACTTTGGGACCAGGATACATTGCTGAGTCTACTTGTATATGGTATGGTTTGCTCGTACATTAAAACTTTGCAATCTCATGACCCAAAACTAGTAGTGACATTGGTTCAACGGCTCCACATCCTTTGGGTGAGAGGGTTGCAGTGTGGGTCAACAAAAAGAGCCCACCAAAGGACCACAATAGTCCTCCTTAAGCTTTTGGATCTGGCTCGCATGCGGGCTAATCCTTTGTTAGAACTCTGCAAAACCAGATGGGGTACTTGTGACCTCAAAGTGTTTTGTTGGGATACTTATTCCAGCCCTTGTGCCACTGAATGTGGGGATGAGCATCAGCTTACGTCATGTTAGAATGAAGCTATTGGTTATCAGGAATGGGGCAATTGTGTTGGTCACACAAAGGTGAATAAATAAATGATGCCACGATTAGGGAGCAGACTTGCTAGAGTCACTATTCCACTTACCTCTGCTTAACAATGAATTTTGAACAGCCATCCTCCCATCTCTGTATGGGGGAGGAGTAGAGACTGGTGCGTCCTGAACTATATTGACACATCTGGCTTTTTCTGACGACTGAAGGTTTCCATAAAGACAAGGTCTACAATAAGGCAAAGGTACGACAAGTTCTACAATAAGGCAAAGCTACGACAAGGTCTACAATAAGGCAAAGCTACGACAAGGTCTACAAAAAGCTCCGACAAGGTCTACAATAAGGCAAAGCTACGACAAGGTCTACAAAAAGCTACGACAAGGTCTACAATAAGGCAAAGCTGCAGATGCTCTCCAGGGCATCAATCTTCACCCTAGTCCTTAACAGGATGCACATTTTTATATTCAGGAAGCACCATAGGAAGGTATACAATTGTCTGTGTTAACTGAAATCTTTCATTTGCTGGAGAGGGTTTCTAACTACTATACCTCATTCATGCAGTTTCACCCCCCCTCCTCCATTGCATAGTATGCAGGAAGTAGATGCATGCAGACTCAGTTCTGTAGCACCGAGTCATGCTCATGATGGAGCTGTTGTGCCTCTCTCTCCTCCCTCTCTGTCACTTCCACCTCGGTTCCAGTCCACAGGAGTCAGCTGGTAAGGGTGGACCCTGGAGCTGAGCCCTCACCTGCAGTACTATTTACCTCTGGGCTCCTGATACTGCAGCTCTGGCTCACTCCTGGCTGTTCCCTGACTAGCCTGAGAGAGGAAGATAATGGTCGCCTCTTCCCCATGCTGGGCAGTCATGAAAGACATAAAAATCTGAGTTGAGAGTGCAGTGAGGGTTCATCTTTGCATCTGCAAGAAGGGACTGAGTGCCCAGGAGTATGGCACACTGTTCAAGACTTCCTGCTTCGGCCTCACTGTTAGGGTCCTTTGACCTCTGTAGCTATCATACATGTGCGAAGAAGGTATTGAAAGTGGAAGCACTGCAATCTTGAGTAAATCCTGCAGCAGTGAAAATCACATTGTGGTTACTTAGCTACCATTCCACCAGTGCCTTCATGTGCCCACTCAAGCTTCAGCATGTGTCTCACTGATTACAGTGCACAACGAGCGGATTGCGAAAGTACAGACATTATGCAAATAACGCTACTGTACTTTAAATTTCAACGAGGCCTAATTTTCACCCATTTCTTCTGATTATGCTTGCAAGTACTGTTTCTTTTTTTTAGATTGGGGGAGTTGAAGGCTTTTGAACACAGCGAATTACTGCAATTCTTTCTGCCTACTTAAATTACAAACAAGTCTTTCCTAGTCTTGAATTACAAAAACCCTGAGAAAGGTTTAAATTTTTCAATTCTTTGACTCGCGCTGTGACGGTAAAGCACTGCAATTTAAAGATGGCAAAAAGAAAAACAAGCAACCTGTCATCTGTATTGTAATCAATCGGAAAATATGTCACTAGCGATTACATGACAATATACTGTGCAAAGCTGCATCTATTGTCTTTTATGGCAGAATAAATAAGGGAAATATACAGCAAGCGAAGGCATTACAGCATTTCACAATATTTTCTTACAGTAATGTAGCCACCGTAATAACCAGGTGCTCCACGTTTCTGGTTTAATACCTACTGACCCAGTCGCGGCTGCTGTCAATATGTAGTGGGGTGGGGGTGGGGGAAGCGGCAGGGCAGCAACAGCAGCGGTGGCTGTGGGGGAGTAGGGCGGGGGGATCGTTTTTGAATTAATAAAAAATAAAAAAATAAATGTACATGATCCTGCCAGCTGCCTCGCGTTTTGGTGCTCCCCTGTTCTTCTGCTGCTCCCCGCAGTCCCTGGGACAGACTCCCCATCCAATCCAGATGCTGCTTTCATACAATAAGAGCAGCTTTGAGATTGGCCTGTGTGGGCTGGTTTGATGCTCCGCTCAGGCACAGAGAGTCTGTGCCGTTTCTCCAACCAGCTGTAAAAATACAGCTGTGTGGAGAAACATTAATGTGTATCTCTGTTTGGCCAACTGAAGATGGCTGTCCAAACAGACATGCACACTTAGTAGTGCACATAGCACTTCTTTTCTCCTCCGTCCCATGGTCTGACCCGCCCCTCCCTACATAGACATGGCTGACACCGTAAAAACAACCAGGAGGGGGGAGAGAGAGAGAAAAGTGGATTCAGTCTCCCTAAGCGTCATGCATAAACAAAGTAGAATCCACAAGGTGGTAGTTCAGTGGTCCCTCAGGGATGGGGAGCACACCGTGTTTTTTAAATGCCCCTCACACACCAACAGGCCCCTTGGTGTCATGCTTCATCATCGGGGCCTTCGCACCCCTCTACGGGATGCGGCGTGCTACGACAGAACGACTACGCAGGAGCACTTTGTAGTGAGCTATGTGAGGGGGTGTGGTTTACGTGATGTGAGTGAGGTGAGGTGAAAAAAGTGATTAAAAAATACCTGGCACTAAGGAAAAGAGAACATTTTATTCTGTCCCTGGCTGGTATTAGTAAAAAGTGCAAGGACTGGTTGAAAAAATACGTGCTAGGGTATATCAACCAACTACAGTGTCAACATGTTTCGGAGTACAAGACTCCTTCTTCAGGACGAGGATGTGCACTATGATCCCCACCTTACTCACATGGAATGTGAAAGTGCTCAAAAAAAATTTTAAATACAAAAATAATGTGTAATGTACCTATCAATGTTTTAAAAGATGGTTTGCTCGTTGCGCCCAATTGGCGTTTCAAAAATCTGAAAAGGAAAAACATAGTAAATAAACTAGTCGGATGTCCCGGAACATAGTGGACTTGCTAGTCGGATGTCCAGGAAACAAGAGCAAAGGAAAGGAAAGGGAAAGAGTATTCCATTCCGTAACAATGGTAAGCATGCAGAACTCCACTTTGGGTCTGGTACCTTGCAAGAGAGAGACATTTGGGGGGGACATACAGTACAAGACACAACCATACATACACACATGTAATATCCCTGGTGTACATGGGAATAAAAAAAGTAGTGTTACTTTGTGGTACAGGCTTACTTAAGTTCAAAATGCGGATGGCCCCATGAGCCTTAGCGTGGTATTGGGGGTATCACTTCTCATTGCCCAGTCAGCAACCTATAAGATAGTAAATAGCGGTATTTAGGGAGGTGAAAAGAGGAGATTAAAGCCAGGTTACTAACGAGTGAGAGTACACCCCTAGTTACAACACGCTCCTACTCACGATGACTGCAAGGACTGGATGCCTGCCTTCCCCGCAACGCTGCTCCGCTGTAAGTGAACTCTCAAAGCGGAGATTCACCTTTTATACCCTCAGCGATAGTTAATTAGTTGGGGATGATTGAATGATTGAAAGCGGAAGAGGCCCATACATGGGTAGGGGCAGGGTCTTTGTTAAGAAAACTCCCGGAGCTGCGCAGGGTTAGGACGCGCTGGTTCTAAGGTTGAGCTAAAGCCCAACGCGCATGTGCAGGGCAGAGCCGGTATAGCAAATAGTGGTGTGCTGGCTCTAAGAAGAACTAAAGCCCAACGCGCAAGCGCAGGGCAGAGCTGGTACCGTAATAGCGGCGTGCCGGTAACGCATGCGCAGACCATGTTATGGGGTCAGTTACGCGTCGCGCATGCGCGAAACACCAACAACGTAGATAAAGTGTACCAGTTAATGGCAAATTTCCCACAAGGTATAAAAAATACACTTTGTCCCTCAATAGTTGACCCATGAGGGGAGAGGGAGTGGCAGATCAAAATAACCTTGTATACTAAAGGCCTGATATCTAAAGTAGTAGGGTGTTAAAGACTGTGGTAATTATTAAAATGGCCCTAGACACCTACCCCCTCGGTAGGGGAGGGATGGGTGATTTTTTGCATGCCTTATGGATTGAGAAAAATTATTGTCAGGGTGAAAAGGGCAATCGCACGGGCTTTTCCTGTTACATTAAAACCCGGAGGATGATGGTTTTACATAGAGGGGAAGCAGTCATATGTCACTCATCATACTATTCATACAGTGTTGAACCTAACGTAATTGGCTCCATGGGATGGAGTCATTGAGGCCTGTGACATCGGTGCCCAGCCGGAACACCCAACGTTGTTCCTTTTCCAACAAACCAACGTCTGATTGGAGTTGCTCAATCACTGTCCAATGTACATCGTTGACACAGTGCTGATGTTCAAGGAAATGTGCTGACATCTTTGTTGTTACCTTCTTGCACCTAATGTTACTCTTATGCTCGTTTATCCTGACTTTGATTTGTCTGGTGGTCATGCCCACATATTCCTTGCCGCAGGGACAGGTGATCAGGTAGACCACGTTTCTACTGTTACAATTCGTGAACATTCGTTGCTCCCAGCTTGTCCCATTGGCGAAGTAGAGGGTCTGACTTTTCTTAGTCAGGTGACAGCAGTTGCAGTTGCCACATTGATGGTGGCCATGTATCCCTTTTAGTCTGGTTTGCTCTGCCTTCGGTGGTTTTGGCCTTGTATGGACTAAGATGTCCTTCAGGTTCCTGCCTCGTCTGTGGGCGAACATTGGTTTTTCTAAGGATAATGTGCCACATGTGAGGGTACGCCAATGTCTATTCACCAGCTTCGTCACTTGGTTGGTGACCGGACTGTATGTGGTTACACAGACCGTTCTCTCCATCTGGTTGTTGGATGTAGGTTTGTCTTCAAGAAGGGACTCACGATTGTTATTTCTGGCTCTCTTCATAGCCTTCTGAATAACAGTGGTTGGGTACTTCCTTTCTTTCAGCTTAGTGCAGAGATCTTGCGCTTGACTTTTGTATTTCGCCAAATCGCTACAATTCCGACGCAGGCGGAGGAACTGCCCAAAAGGTAGATTCTCCCTCAGGTGACGCGGATGGAAACTGTCGAACCTGAGGAGACAGTTCCTGGCCGTCGGTTTGAAATGCGTTTCTGTCTTGAGGAAGCCATCCTCATGGTAGATATTGAGGTCCAGAAAAACCATAGATCTGTTTGACATTTGGTGAGTGAACTTGAGAAAACTGTTCTGATTGTTCAGCCATTGCATGAACTCAGTGATGGAGTTCTCGTCTCCCTCCCAGATAACTAGGACGTCGTCTATATAGCGTCGCCACGTGTGTATCCTTGTTCTGTAGGGGTTGTTTGGGTGGAGGATTCTGGAGGACTCCAAATGATGGACATAGAGTCCTGCCAGACTCGGAGCAAAGGTGCTCCCCATGCTGGTCCCATGGCTTTGCCAGTATAGAGTTCCCTCGTACTCAAAGAAGTTTTTTGTAAGGGCTAAAGAGATGCATTCCATTACTACCCCTCTGGGGGTTTGATATTGCCAAAGGGTGGAGTGGAGTACCTCCTCAATGATCAGAAGTGTCTCATCGTGCGGGAGGCTCGTGTAGAGACTCTCCACATCCAAGCTCAGTAGCATCTGTGATTCAGGGTTGAATGGGTGACACTGTAAAAGTTGGAGTACTGCCTTCGTGTCCTTCAGGTAAGTATCAGTAGCCTGCACAAGGGGTCTCAAGAAAGCATCGGCAAACTTAGATAGGGGTTCAAGAATGGATGAGATACCCGATACAATCGGGCGCCCGGGTGGATTCTCAAGGTTTTTGTGTACTTTCGGGATGGTGTAAAAGTACGGCGTTCGTGGGTTCTTTTGGACTAGAAACTCTGACTCTTTTTGGATAGCCAGTCATGCGCCAGGGCCTCTTCTATCATTCCTTGTATCCTTACTCTAAGGGACTCGGTAGGGTCTACAGCCAGGACCTGATCATTTCTGTTATCAGCTAGGAGCCTTCTACATTCCTTGTCATAGGCAGCAGAGGTCTGTATAACCACGGCTCCCCCTTTGTCAGCTGGTTTAATAACTAGGTCTCTGTTCTGGCCGAGTTCCCTAATAGCTTCATTTTCCACTTTGCTGATGTTTTGGAATATTCTCTGTTTGGTATCCAAATTCTTCAATTCTTGCATGATTGCTTTTTCAAAAGCCAACACCTCAACCGGAAGTTGGCTGTCTAATGGGGTGAAGTTGGACTTTGGTCTTAACCCTGTGTCTGTGGTTTCTGATGGTGCTTCCTTGTCCTTACAGAAAGCCCTCAGTTTTATTGTTCTTATGAAATCCTGCATCTCCTTATGTAGCAGAAAAAGGTCAGGTTTGTTTGTCGGAAGGGTATGTTCCGACAAACAAACCTGACCTTTTTCTGCTACATAAGGAGATGCAGGATTTCATAAGAACAATAAAACTGAGGGCTTTCTGTAAGGACAAGGAAGCACCATCAGAAACCACAGACACAGGGTTAAGACCAAAGTCCAACTTCACCCCATTAGACAGCCAACTTCCGGTTGAGGTGTTGGCTTTTGAAAAAGCAATCATGCAAGAATTGAAGAATTTGGATACCAAACAGAGAATATTCCAAAACATCAGCAAAGTGGAAAATGAAGCTATTAGGGAACTCGGCCAGAACAGAGACCTAGTTATTAAACCAGCTGACAAAGGGGGAGCCGTGGTTATACAGACCTCTGCTGCCTATGACAAGGAATGTAGAAGGCTCCTAGCTGATAACAGAAATTATCAGGTCCTGGCTGTAGACCCTACCGAGTCCCTTAGAGTAAGGATACAAGGAATGATAGAAGAGGCCCTGGCGCATGACTGGCTATCCAAAAAAGAGTCAGAGTTTCTAGTCCAAAAGAACCCACGAACGCCGTACTTTTACACCATCCCGAAAGTACACAAAAACCTTGAGAATCCACCCGGGCGCCCGATTGTATCGGGTATCTCATCCATTCTTGAACCCCTATCTAAGTTTGCCGATGCTTTCTTGAGACCCCTTGTGCAGGCTACTGATACTTACCTGAAGGACACGAAGGCAGTACTCCAACTTTTACAGTGTCACCCATTCAACCCTGAATCACAGATGCTACTGAGCTTGGATGTGGAGAGTCTCTACACGAGCCTCCCGCACGATGAGACACTTCTGATCATTGAGGAGGTACTCCACTCCACCCTTTGGCAATATCAAACCCCCAGAGGGGTAGTAATGGAATGCATCTCTTTAGCCCTTACAAAAAACTTCTTTGAGTACGAGGGAACTCTATACTGGCAAAGCCATGGGACCAGCATGGGGAGCACCTTTGCTCCGAGTCTGGCAGGACTCTATGTCCATCATTTGGAGTCCTCCAGAATCCTCCACCCAAACAACCCCTACAGAACAAGGATACACACGTGGCGACGCTATATAGACGACGTCCTAGTTATCTGGGAGGGAGACGAGAACTCCATCACTGAGTTCATGCAATGGCTGAACAATCAGAACAGTTTTCTCAAGTTCACTCACCAAATGTCAAACAGATCTATGGTTTTTCTGGACCTCAATATCTACCATGAGGATGGCTTCCTCAAGACAGAAACGCATTTCAAACCGACGGCCAGGAACTGTCTCCTCAGGTTCGACAGTTTCCATCCGCGTCACCTGAGGGAGAATCTACCTTTTGGGCAGTTCCTCCGCCTGCGTCGGAATTGTAGCGATTTGGCGAAATACAAAAGTCAAGCGCAAGATCTCTGCACTAAGCTGAAAGAAAGGAAGTACCCAACCACTGTTATTCAGAAGGCTATGAAGAGAGCCAGAAATAACAATCGTGAGTCCCTTCTTGAAGACAAACCTACATCCAACAACCAGATGGAGAGAACGGTCTGTGTAACCATATACAGTCCGGTTACCAACCAAGTGACGAAGCTGGTGAATAGACATTGGCGTACCCTCACATGTGGCACATTATCCTTAGAAAAACCAATGTTCGCCCACAGACGAGGCAGGAACCTGAAGGACATCTTAGTCCATACAAGGCCAAAACCACCGAAGGCAGAGCAAACCAGACTAAAAGGGATACATGGCCACCATCAATGTGGCAACTGCAACTGCTGTCACCTGACTAAGAAAAGTCAGACCCTCTACTTCGCCAATGGGACAAGCTGGGAGCAACGAATGTTCACGAATTGTAACAGTAGAAACGTGGTCTACCTGATCACCTGTCCCTGCGGCAAGGAATATGTGGGCATGACCACCAGACAAATCAAAGTCAGGATAAACGAGCATAAGAGTAACATTAGGTGCAAGAAGGTAACAACAAAGATGTCAGCACATTTCCTTGAACATCAGCACTGTGTCAACGATGTACATTGGACAGTGATTGAGCAACTCCCATCAGACGTTGGTTTGTTGGAAAAGGAACAACGTTGGGTGTTCCAGCTGGGCACCGATGTCACAGGCCTCAATGACTCCATCCCATGGAGCCAATTACGTTAGGTTCAACACTGTATGAATAGTATGATGAGTGACATATGACTGCTACCCCTCTATGTAAAACCATCATCCTCCGGGTTTTAATGTAACAGGAAAAGCCCGTGCGATTGCCCTTTTCACCCTGACAATAATTTTTCTCAATCCATAAGGCATGCAAAAAATCACCCATCCCTCCCCTACCGAGGGGGTAGGTGTCTAGGGCCATTTTAATAATTACCACAGTCTTTAACACCCTACTACTTTAGATATCAGGCCTTTAGTATACAAGGTTATTTTGATCTGCCACTCCCTCTCCCCTCATGGGTCAACTATTGAGGGACAAAGTGTATTTTTTATACCTTGTGGGAAATTTGCCATTAACTGGTACACTTTATCTACGTTGTTGGTGTTTCGCGCATGCGCGACGCGTAACTGACCCCATAACATGGTCTGCGCATGCGTTACCGGCACGCCGCTATTACGGTACCAGCTCTGCCCTGCGCATGCGCGTTGGGCTTTAGTTCTTCTTAGAGCCAGCACACCACTATTTGCTATACCGGCTCTGCCCTGCACATGCGCGTTGGGCTTTAGCTCAACCTTAGAACCAGCGCGTCCTAACCCTGCGCAGCTCCGGGAGTTTTCTTAACAAAGACCCTGCCCCTACCCATGTATGGGCCTCTTCCGCTTTCAATCATTCAATCATCCCCAACTAATTAACTATCGCTGAGGGTATAAAAGGTGAATCTCCGCTTTGAGAGTTCACTTACAGCGGAGCAGCGTTGCGGGGAAGGCAGGCATCCAGTCCTTGCAGTCATCGTGAGTAGGAGCGTGTTGTAACTAGGGGTGTACTCTCACTCGTTAGTAACCTGGCTTTAATCTCCTCTTTTCACCTCCCTAAATACCGCTATTTACTATCTTATAGGTTGCTGACTGGGCAATGAGAAGTGATACCCCCAATACCACGCTAAGGCTCATGGGGCCATCCGCATTTTGAACTTAAGTAAGCCTGTACCACAAAGTAACACTACTTTTTTTATTCCCATGTACACCAGGGATATTACATGTGTGTATGTATGGTTGTGTCTTGTACTGTATGTCCCCCCCAAATGTCTCTCTCTTGCAAGGTACCAGACCCAAAGTGGAGTTCTGCATGCTTACCATTGTTACGGAATGGAATACTCTTTCCCTTTCCTTTCCTTTGCTCTTGTTTCCTGGACATCCGACTAGCAAGTCCACTATGTTCCGGGACATCCGACTAGTTTATTTACTATGTTTTTCCTTTTCAGATTTTTGAAACGCCAATTGGGCGCAACGAGCAAACCATCTTTTAAAACATTGATAGGTACATTACACATTATTTTTGTATTTAAAAATTTTTTTGAGCACTTTCACATTCCATGTGAGTAAGGTGGGGATCATAGTGCACATCCTCGTCCTGAAGAAGGAGTCTTGTACTCCGAAACATGTTGACACTGTAGTTGGTTGATATACCCTAGCACGTATTTTTTCAACCAGTCCTTGCACTTTTTACTAATACCAGCCAGGGACAGAATAAAATGTTCTCTTTTCCTTAGTGCCAGGTATTTTTTAATCACTTTTTTCACCTCACCTCACTCACATCACGTAAACCACACCCCCTCACATAGCTCACTACAAAGTGCTCCTGCGTAGTCGTTCTGTCGTAGCACGCCGCATCCCGTAGAGGGGTGCGAAGGCCCCGATGATGAAGCATGACACCAAGGGGCCTGTTGGTGTGTGAGGGGCATTTAAAAAACACGGTGTGCTCCCCATCCCTGAGGGACCACTGAACTACCACCTTGTGGATTCTACTTTGTTTATGCATGGCTGACACCGTGCCTGATAAACAAAATTATGATAACATTTCATTTTATTTATTATTCAGCTGTTGGCTCTGAGCCAATGGAGCGACTCTTGTGGAGGAGCCGCTGCTTTACTGACCTATTCTACAGGCAGTAATGCATCCTATCTATCTATCTATCTATCTATCTATCTATCTATCTATCTATCTATCTATCTATCTATCTATCTATCTATCTATCTATCTATCTATCTTTCATCTATCTCATATATTGTATTTTATAATACCAACATGCTTTATCTACTAGGCCACTACACAATCATGGCGAGATTTTCTTGGCCTGGAATTTTAGTTCATAATTGTCATCTCTGTTGATTGTCAGCAGAAATTTAACAATGCAATTAGAGCTTACACATAACTCAGTATGGCTTTTAGAAAGTGTGACAAGTAAACTAGTAGGTATGCCTGTTATAAACAATAATTTCAAGCAAATAACATCTTTAGAGACGAAAGCGTTAGACAGAGCACACAGTGTGCTGTAACACAGAGTACTTGCACTACTGCAAAAATAATGTCAAATCATTTTGGTATATTTATTATGCTCATGTTATAGTGGACGGATTATATTTCACTGGTACTAGTGCAAACATGGTACAAATCTGACAATTCGACCTTTGTGTGAGATACAACTAGAGTATTCTTTTTGTTTTACTTTTTTACAAAACCAGTAGAAAAAGTAGAGTGAAGAGAGTTTGCTGAAATTCACAAAGTGATTTATGGATCATTGTTTGGTTTCATTATGTCTGCTACCCATTGAAAAGATGTAAGCAATACATGTGTTATATAGTCTCACAATGCATTTCCTCAACTTTTCATATGCTTCAGAAATGTTTATTAAATATGGACTGGAGCAAAATCTATTTGCCCATTTCATATTCAGGAAGTTGAAAAAAATATAAAACGGTATTTGCATTTTCTTTGAATTAATGGAAATGTTCTGTTACATGCCAAAACCGTTGCATAAAAGTCTGGGTAATACCTTGTACGTAAATTAATTTTGACAATAAAACGAAGCTGTTTCTCCAAAACTGTGGAGCAATTGGTTTCCAACCATCTCACAACGTACCTGCCCTTCTAGGGGCACATACTGTGGAACAAAGATAAACTATCAAGTGAAGATTGGATGGGGATGTTAAAGCAGTATGACTTAATCTGTTATCAAGAGACTCGGATACAAGAGGACTTCTGTGTAGATGGTTTCCAAACCTTTTGTAATGCAGCAGTTCCCTCCCCATCAGGATCAAGAAGGTTTTTTTTGGTGGTTTTACATTCAGTGAGGATCACCTCTTTAAAAGGTGAGGTTCTGTGCAATTTGGTTTGGTACCAGATACTTTCAATATCCCAGCCATGCTTTTTTGACATTATACTTTGTATATGTTTAACATAACATTTTTGATCAGAGGACCACAAACGTTATTGATAGTCTGCATGAAGTGATATCAGACATTTGCGAGAAAAGCAAGAGTGATACTCTCATAGTGACGGTAGGAGATTTTAATGCCACAAAATGAAATTTTTATGGCCAGCCTGATGTGGTCAAGTGGAAGGATTGGGAGAAGACACTATGCATTCTAAACACTCCCCATACGGTGATGCATTTAATAATTTAGTCACTAAGCATAATCTAATATTTTCTAGTGACTTCCTGTGAGACAATAATTTATATATTCCTACTTTCACAGGTTCAGGCCAGGGTAGCATCCTATATTTTATCTTGTTTTCTTCTGCTGTGTCCACTCTGATCATACATTTTAGAAATTTAGTAAATTGCATAGGTGATCACATTCCACTATCACTTGCTATATACCTCGATAGTATAAAGACAGACATCCCCACAGAAGGAACTGGATATGAATTATTAAAATATTAGTGGTTTCATGGGAGCCTGGGAGGAGGGTGTACATATACTGCAACTATGTGTTTTCATATGTTCTTATCACTGCGAGTGGGTAGAACCTAGGAGGTTTATGCGACTCGGGAGGAGGGAGTTGGGGGGTGGAGTTGAGGGGGGCAGGGAAGTGGGGAGGGGGGTTGGAGTTCCAGTTTCATGTGATTCTCCTGTAGCCTGTTTGTACTTGCATACGAAAAGTCGATTGCCATTCAGATGATGTAATGTGTTTTTTTCACCAGCAGTTATCCCTGGGATGCAGGGCCCTGCATGATATTTGCAATCTGACAATAAAATCTGTTTTAAAAAAAAAGTATAATAGTGGTTTGAGAATCAAAAGGAATAAAAAAGATCCAAAAAGAGAGGAGATGATGAGATGCTTGAGACAATAATCAAACCCAGTGTCCATTTTGGATAATTTTTTAATTATCATTTTTTTCATAGATCTGAGAATGTCAGACATAGATTGACAGTTAACTCCTCCTTTATCAATTCAATTAAATTCAAAAAGCTTTATTCGAGGATTTATCTCATAAAAGCACAAACACACATTTAAAATACATCATTAAACAATTGTTTCCTCGTTAAATACAATAGTTTAAAAAAGATTAAGCAGACATACACAATTGGTTAAAAACAAAAAGATATACAACTTGGTACATATTTACACGGGAACCAGTAGAGATACTCCATTCGGTGTACTCTTGGGAACAGCCCTCCTTCTAATGGACCATGCCCAATCCAAATATTTAGCTGTTGCTAAAACTATAGGCATGTGGGTGGAGGTACAGATGATTCGCAAGGCCTCTACACCCCTAGATGTTCCTAGATTTTTACAAACAGGGACTAGCCAAACTTTCCTCGGGATGTCATAGGCTTTACAGGAGAATAAGAAGTGGCCTATACTTTCATTTGGTGCTCCACAGGCTGGGCAATAAAGAGTGGAGGAGCTCCTCCACCTACCTGTCAAAGATCTCACTGGGAGGGCACCTGATCTTAACTGAAAGAAAAGCTTTCTGTCCCCAGGGTTGGTTATGCTATCCCAATAGGGTTCCAAAACTGGATACAGTTTAGCTTCCACAAAGCGCCCCGTCATGGAGTCAGATTTAGTTTTGCTCCAGACCCTTGCAACTACATGATCCCAGTACAGATCTTTAATTACTTTTTTGCTCGGAAAGAGCTCCCCGGTTGGATTATTCCATAAAGTTGAGAGACCAAGATCACACAGGGAAGACCTAAGATTTTTCAGCCATTCTATCCTATGAAAGATATCAGCATTTATTATGGCTAAAAACCCCTCTGCGTAATGCTGGATCTCCGGGGTAGTCCAGAGCCGTCTCCAATAAAGAATCGGGCGCAACCTCACTAGATCACTAACTGCTCTCCTCCCCAGGTCAAGACCAAGGGGAATCAGTGGGGTGCTCTGCGGGAGTCCTGTGATTCCCCTAAGAAACCTGTTCTCAGAGGACTGTAAGGGGAGAAGTTTCCCAAAGCCCCACAGCTCTGCCCCATATAGAGCAGACCCAAGAGCCTTGGCCTCATACACTGCCAAGACAGGTTTTATTGGTTTTGACCTGGATTTTTTATGCTCCACCGAAGTGCCCCCGAGATTTGTTGGTGCCTCAAGACCGCTGTTTCTATGTGCTGGGACCATCTTGAATCGTTTGTTATCTGTATCCCTAGATAGGTGAATACGGTAACCACCTCTAACAAACTATTATTTGTTATGTTATGTTATGTTATTTTATATTATATATCGCACAGATGCCGCAGCCAAGTGGCGTCCCGGCGCTGTAGGAGATGGAAAACACAACACAGCAGAAAACGACCCGGAGGAACTGGAACTAGACTGTGGAAAATAGGTGGGTTTTTAGTGCCTTCCTAAAAGGAAGCAGATCAGAGATGGAGCAAAGAGGAGCAGGCAGGGAGTTCCAGAGAGTTGCTGCCAACACTGAAAAAGAACGTCCACCCATTCTAGCTCTCTTAAAGCGTGGCACAATAGCAAGATGAAGCCCTGAAGATCGAAGGGCTCTAGAAGGGACATAGTGCAGGATTGTCTTCAAAAGGATAGGGGGGGAGGCTAACTTAAGAATTTTAAAAGCTAAACAAAGAGCTTTAAATTTAATTCTTTGCCCCACAGGCAGCCAATGAAGATCTTGAATCGTTCGGCGGGCAGAAACAAACTTCGGAAGGCCGACCAGCATCCTGGCCGCCGCATTTTGCACCCTCTGAAGGCGAGCCAGTTCTGCCTGATTCACGCCCAAGAGCAAAGAGCTAGCATAGTCCAATCTGGTAAGAACCAGCGCTTGGACAATGATCTGTCTAGTGTCCGCATCAAAAAACTTGAAGATGGGTCGAAGGCACTTCAGAGCACCAAAACAAGTGCCAGCTACACGTTTAGTGTGGGAGGTGAAGGAGAGTTTGTCATCAAGCCAGACCCCGAGGTTTCTAACTTCGGCCACCGGGGTGGGAACATGGCCCAGTTCAGATGGCCACCATTGATCACCCCAGAGCCCACTGTCCCTACCAAAAATAATGACCTCGGTCTTCGAGGCATTGAGCTGGAGTCGATTGTTCGCCATCCATCCCGCCACAGCCTTGAGAGCGGACTGAATATTTTAGGCCTGGGTCTACGTTTTGGTGCAAAGGCCATCAGCTTAGTCTTACCCACATTGACTTCCAGGCCATGTTCCCCACAAAAAGAATCAAAGATGTTCAGAGCTCGCTGCAGACCACCTGGTGTTTTGGATAGAATTTGCGTATCGTCGGCGAACATCAGGATCGGAACCCTGGTGCCCGCCAACGATGGCGCATCTGTACTGGCGTCCAACATTCGAGCCACAATCCCATTTATGAATAGTGAGAATAGCAGGGGAGCCATTGCGCACCCCTGGCGCACTCCACGTTCAACCGGGAAGTCATCAGAGGATTCACCATGCATGCCCCATTGAATTTTAGCGAAGTTGCATTCGTGCAACCTCATAACCAGGGTAAGTAACTCAGCCGGGAGACCCATTTCACTCAGAACTGCCCAGAGCTTTCTCCTTGGGACCAGGTCGACAAAAGCGACATACAGACTGCCCTCGCCTAACACCACTGTCCCCCACCGGAGCAGAGTGAAACGAAACACCTGGTCAACTGTACTAGTGGCCCGCCGAAAACCAGCCTGGTAAGGGGACAGGGCATTGTTCTCATCAACCCAGTCCATCAATTTATTAACCACCATCCTACCTACCACTTTTTGAACAGTGGCAATCAAGCCTATCGGCCTGTAGTTGACTGGAAGAGACTGATCCCCTTTTTTGTATATGGGTATAATGATCGCTCCCTTCCATAATTCCGGGACGGCAGCTCCCTTTGCAATGGCGTTTCCCAAAAGAAATATATATCTAGCCCACCGCGCCTTATCATTAATAAAAACATCCGCTGGTACGCCATCTAAGCCCGGGGCCCTTACCCCGGGGACAGTGCTTAGAGCATATTCGGTTTCCTTATGAGTGAATAAATCCCCAATGGAATATACAGCTTGAATTTTTTCCATGCCCTTGTACTGTGCAGTCTCTGCATATTGGGATTTAAAGTGATCTACCCAGGCACCCTCTGGGACATTGTTGCCGGGTTTATCAGGAATTCCACCTCTTCCCCACTTAACAATGTTCCAGAATAACCTAGAATCCTTGGCCCCCGAGGCCACCTTTAGTTCGGCCCAATGCTGTTCGTCCCATAGTTTTTTAGCTAGGGATATGCAGGTCTTATAATGCTTTCTAGCGCCACTGATCGCTACCCCGTCCCTACTCCGGATTGCTCTGCCCAAGCTTAGCCTGGCTTCCCTACACTGGTGATTATACCATTTAGCTAGTCTAGGTGGTTGTTTGCTATTTATCTTGCAGGGCCTCAAGAAGTGCGGTTTTAGGAGACATAAAAGTTTTTCATGAATATCAGATATTTCCCTTGACCCTGGAATTTCTAAGGCTGCATCCTCCATGGCGGTGATTGCAGTGTCCACCTTGGAGGTTATAAATGCCATGGATTCCACATTAGCCAGTACACATGGCCATTTCAATCTACGCATGTCATTGGTCATGTCGGGCAGCGGAGCATTGGTCGGTTGGGAATTCCCTGTTGTGACCGACCACCAATTGTGGGCCACACAAAGGGGGTTGTGGTCACTCTCCGATATACCCTTTACTTCCATGTCACATACTAGCTGCCACAGTTTCAGGCTACAAAGGACATAATCTATCCTACTTTGGCTGCGACCATTATCAAATGTCGCTCTTCGTTCTCCCATTTAGGGCTCTTAGTCCCTGTTCCAGGCAGATGGCATTCAGTCGTATTATATCAATGGTCCACCGCCTAACTGGGGCCAGATCTAAGATTGGTACGCCCCATTGCGTGTCCTCCTCCCGCCCCAAAGAATCATCAGAGATATCAAGGGGTTCAAAAGTCCGGTTTAGATCACCAGCAAGAATAACATTGTTGCCCAAGGACTGTTTTTCCATAAGAGAGGACAAGGCCTCTAGGATAGGTGACTTCCCTCTTATATTGCCCCTAACGTAGACATTATAAATGTCTAATCCTCCCCTGGGGTCTAAAACCATTCTTATCAATTGGATATCGTTGCTACCCGTTTCCACCAACTTAATTGTAGCGGGTAGACTTTGACGTATCCAGATAGTTAGACCCCCCATGGGTCGTCCCTTGGCACCTTTGCTAGCCGCGATTGAGAAATTTAGATAACCCGGGAGGAATATAGGATCACAGGCCCATGTTTCTTGGAATAGACATACATCAAAACCATTGATGAAGTCTATCCAATTTTGGGATTCCAGTTTACTACTTAATCCCGCGATATTCCATGAGACCATCTTACCTAGACTGGAACCGTCTACGGGAGCCATGGCTACAGGAGGAGCCCCAAGGTGACTAATTGGGATTCCTACGTGCCCCTCCTCGACTAAATTTTTGTCCTCCTTGTTATTCGTAATATTGTGGTTACCAAGAATACTAGTTTCATTTAAATCCTCATTTCCTAATACCCCGGAAATTGGTGCAGACTCCCAAAACCTTGCCTCTAAATTCATACTTTCCCGATTAATCATGATATAATCTGGATTGAGGTTTTCTCGGCCCAATCCCAGTGGATCGTTGCCATTTAGTCAATGAACCCACCCCGAATCTGACATCGCTTCAAAACGATTGAAAGTTGGTACATTGTAAAGGTTTCCCTGCTGGTAAGATACAGTAAAGGGGTCAAGTCCGGGAATGGGATGGTTGTAACAATGACCCACCTCTGGAGTGATGCCAAAATAAATACCAGGTGGTCTCGGGTAGAAGAAGGTCAGGTCGACTACACCAATACCAGCGCTACTTGTGCCCAAGTTCTGCCTCGAAATTAAATGAGCTACCCTGGAATCCTTGAAGTTAACTATTACACAATCCCCCACAAAGCGCTTAGGGGTACTACCTACCCAGCCTATCCTTCTAACACCAATAATAAGCCCATCCACTTCCCTGGGCAGTGGTCTATTAATCCTTAGCCAGTGCATTGTTTTATTTTTCAGCATCTGGAAGGATTCTTGTTGCCCAACCAACAACGGTGGTACATTGGTAAGGATGGCAACAAAAGGATAGCAGTCTGGGGGCAGATTCATGGGTGGAGTCCTACGGGGCACTTTAGTAGGGATTGTGTTGGGCAGACTCGAGGGGAGAGGAACAGGGCAGGTCGATGGAATTTGGGATGAGGTGATAGGATTTTTGGGTCCAAGATTCCCAGTTTTGAATCTATCATTGATACCCGTGACCACAGTAGCTAAACGCGTCTTGGGTTGAGTTGTATTAACCCGTGAATAGTCTGGGGGGTGGGGAGTGATCGTGGGGATTTGCCCTGAGAGACGGGGCCCCGTTTTGGTAGTAGTAACAGCAGGAGGAGGGGGCTCAGAAACAGGTATTCCACTTGCCAACCCACTTATATTTATAGGATTATTACTGTCCCCCGTCCTAAGATGGGTCTTAATTAAGGATTTAGTTGAGAAGAAGTTGTCAAGGGTAGCCTGTTCAAAGCGATTTAATCGATCAGCTAACCTTTTGACTCGTTCTACAATGGGGGTCAATTATGACTTCATCAACTTCTCTAGCTGCATAAGCAAGGGTGAATCCAGAGATGAAATCTCAGCAAGCCCTGTCACCGTAGGATCACTGGGGTTAGATACAGAGTTAGCCGGGATGGCACCATCCTTGGCAGTTTGTACCCCACCTAAACCGACCCCTTTAGGCTTGCGGGGAGCTCCCAGAACTACGCCAAGTTTCCTAATTTTCTTAGGGTGTTTAGGGAAACAAATCTTCCTCGGGGTAATGTGTCTTTTCCTTTTAGTGCGAGGGTTATTCGAGGCCACATGGGATAATACACCCAATTGGGCAGTGTGTTCGTCGTCAGTAGAAGGAGTATTTAATGTGGTAGACAAAGGGGGAGGCAAGATGGTTGGTGCAGCGACCGAAGGAGTATTTCCGGTCTGCAGGTCCGAGCCTAACTTGCCTTCGGCCCCAGCCAAACTGGGCGACTGTGGAGAGACTTGGGACATTTCTACTAACACTGGCATGGTTGCAGGTGGTAAAGGGGGAACCGGTGCCAGGGAACCCAAAAGTGGCCGCTTTCCGGAAGGAAGTTTAAGGAGTTCAATGGATTGCCTACACTCGGCGCGTCTCTTGGCTAGGGCAATCTCTTTGTCAATATTACGAGTTGCCCTACTAAAATACTTATCTAGGGGGCCCAAGATTGTTGTCCCTACCGTTGGCGGGGGGGGGGGGACTCAGTACAAAGCTGGCCGGAGGGGAAAACATGCTTGGTAGGCAATGCCGTTTGGAGGGCGAGCTAAAGCAATATAAACCATAGCGGGTCCTCCCACGGCACAGGGGCGAACTAAAACTACAGCCCGTATATTAGGCAAATCAGAATGTCAGTTAGCCTCACTTTTTACAATGTTGTCCGTTTGATAATGTAAGATGACAGAAAGTGGGCCCAGCCCAGCCTCCTGCAGCCCCTGACGGCCACAGACGGCCCGCCCTTCTCCCGGGACGCTCCTGCGCGCTCCCGCGCAGCGGTGGCGATGTTTGCTGTTTATTGGAAAGTTAGTTGGTGGGGGCGTGGCAATCAGGGAGAGCGGCCCAGATGTCTCGGGTCTGGTCAGCTGGGGCTCCTAGGAGATGGAGTCCCAGTACCAAATCGCTCGCAGCCCTGACACTTCAAACGCCCACAACAGTCTTGCAAAGCTTCCTTGCACCAGCACCCACAATGAGCAAGCGGCACGAAGCGGGACCCGCGTAGCGGGTCCGGCGAGGTGTAGCGCTTCAGGGGAGAACAGCGCACAGGATAGCAACGGCGCTCCAGCATCAACAAGGGTCCAGTCAAAGCAGAAAAGCAAAATGGGGTCCCACGCAGGTTACGAAATCCGGAAACTTTAGCGGTGTTGGTGGGGGCGTGGCAATCAGGGAGAGCGGCCCAGGTGTCTCGGGTCTGGTCAGCTGGGGCTCCTGGGAGATGGAGTCCCAGTACCAAATCGCTCGCAGCCCTGGCACTTCAAACGCCCACAACAGTCTTGCAAAGCTTCCTTGCACCAGCACCCGCAGTGAGCAAGCAGTCCCAGCAGAAAAGCAAAATGTAACCCCCCACTGCAGTGAAACTGGAGTACTTCCAAAGTTTTCCAAGAGCTCCCGCTCCCGCTGTCCCAGCCACCTAGAAAGGAACCTCGCAGAAAGAGCTTCGCAGCGGTTCCCGCCGCTCCCGGGCCGCTCCCGCTTTTTGCACGCTTTTTGCGAGCTCTGGCTCTGGTTCTGGCGGCCTCCCGCGCTCACACTCCCCCGCGCTCCGCTCCTCACTGCAGTGGAGGGGGGGCAGGGTACAGGGTACAGCAGATACCTAGCCGGGAGAGGTGGAGAGGGCTGAAGACGGTAAGGACGCCTCCTCTCGCCTTCCTCTCACTCACGCTTCCACGCTTCCAACGCTTCACGCTCTGCACTCTACTGCTTCAGTCTGCCCCAGGGGATGGGTTGATGCATCTTGTTCATATTTGTACAGGCAACTTAAAGCTTCTCCTAATGCTAATCCCCATAATGTCATGACCAAAAGGCAAGCCAGACAGGAAAACAAGACAGCCTTAGTGCAAAGGAAACAAGAAATGAGAAGATCTGCCTTGAAAGATAAGGAAGCAGCAGCTAATTCAAGAAACACTAGAACGTTATGGGAAGGTATAAACCGTCCATTCTACTTGTAAGGCATCAACTCAAATGTTGAATGCCACATTACTTCTGACCATTGGCTAGTTGAAATGTTTTTCGCGCCTGATCAAGAAAGTTGTGTCTTAGATAATGATAATACCCTAGCTACAGTTACTCAGAAAATGATGCAAAACTTTAGCGATTCCATTGAAATCTCTGATGTTAAAAATGTTGTTATTATTAAGAGCATGGTGGGCAAGGCCACAGGACCCGACAACTTCCCTGTGCATGTATTTAAACTGAATGGGGTGTTTTGGGCCACATTAATCACAAATGTATTTTGAGCATCAATTAGGGAGGAATTACACAGGTGCTGGAGTGAAGCATTAATAGTCCTGTTTTTTTGAAAGGGCAACAGAAATCACCTGAGCTGTGACCTTTTCAAAAGATTTGAGGACTGGGCAGAACCACGTAGTTTTCTATCAGATTTGCATTATCGCTTCCGCCCCGCCTAGGGGAGGGGGGATAGACCGTATTTATCAGTGGTGATGGAAAACTTTGTCAAAACCAGGAGAGGTTCTTTGCACATGGCCTTTATGGACCTCTCCTGCTCCTTTGACACTGCAAATTGCACAAAACTGTGGTCAATGCTGGAAAAGATGGGAGTTGGAGTTACAACTGTAAAAGTACGCTTCGGACCAGTGGGGGAGTGTTCAATCATGGTATGTTCCAATTCGCGAGTGTGGTGAGACTACATCCTGGTACCATACCTTTTTACTTAATCTAAATGATGTAGGAAAATATCTAGTGAACAAGGGGAATGAACTTCCACAGGTCAGGAAGTGTCTTGTACCCATTCTTTTAATGCTGTTGATTTAGTTCTCCTAACTAGAACAGCAAATAGCTTACAGAACTTTTTTGATGTTTTCACACCTTTTATGAAAAATCTTGATTTAAAAGTTAATTCTTCCAAGAACTTTACAATGATTTGTGGTCCAAACATACAAAATCTAGAGCACACACTATATGAGGGGGCAAAATCGCTATGGTAAGAACATTTAATTATTATATCACTTTTGACTTCGATATAAGATGGGGACATTTATTGAATGAGAGACCTCAGTCACTTGCAAGGGCAAATGAAGCAATCTTTAAGTTTCCCACTGAACGAAGCAATAAAACAACAAGCATTTTCAATGCAATAGGTCTCGCATTTAGGAGAGTTTGAGCTATTGTCATTGTAAATGACAATGCCTTTTATTTATGTTTTAAAAACCAAAATATATATAAAAGGGATTGTACTTTACAATGCCAATAGCTCAAACTCACGTAAATGGAAGACCTATTGCATTGCAAATGCTTGTTTCTCTTCCTAGTAATCTCCCTGTGGGCGGGGGTCGGTGGGGGTGGATGTCGGTAGGGTAGCATTAATTAGTGGAAAGTGAGGTGGTTAACGCCAGGAATTGGAAGGCTGAGCATGACTCATAAGCATCTCGGGTCATTTGCTGAGCTCGAACGCCCGAGGCACTAGTGTTTTAAGAAATCCAATTTAATGGTCATCTTCAATATCTCTATTTAGTTCAGAGTACCGCAAGACCATACAGGTGGTATCCGGGTACTATAAATTTTGGGGACATCTCTAGTTAGGCATCGAAAAGGTAAGAATAGCGCTACACAAATGTTAATACCAGATTCATTTCAATAGTCTTGAAACTAACCAACACTATTCAAAGGCAGAGAAAATAATGTAGGCACGGAGAAGAAAGCTCCCTCTTGTGTTTAAACAAGGAATATTGCACATCTATTTGCAAAAAAACATGCTGCATTACATTCTCCACACTCTAAGGCAACAACACATTTTGCAAACCATCTGAGTTCTGCACTGGCCACATATAGATCTCTGGAAATAACACAAGGTGGCACATGCGCAAACAAGGGGCCCCTGGTGCTAACAGAGTGTTGCTTCCCTGTTAACCCGTTTGAACACTGATTCTCGATATTGTATAAACATTAGGACCTTCGCAATGACCAAGCAGCTTTGTACAACTCAGTTTACATGTTCGAGTCCCCATTCCAACATGATAAAATCATGTGAACTTCAACAGACCAGCCCAAAAGCATCACTTGGTACTTAACAAGGAGCCGGACATGCAATATAAACTCGGGTGACTGGCAGAAAAAACATCTCGATGGACCAATTGTGCATACTGGAATAAACAGATGTGTCGTCAGTCACTCACAGTGTTGCAGTTGCATGCTCAATTATCTAGTCTCCTAATTTGGTTCTGTGTGGATAGCTTGAAGCTTACTTGAGAAATAAGCGAGATTAACTGGACAAACAAACATCGTCTGTTAGACCTATTAGCTTAGCCAATCTTTTATAGCCACGTTGTACAGCATCACGGGTGCTGTGCATTACATCTATTAAAAAAACACGCATTTGCAATGCATTAGGACTCGCATTTACGCAATGCCTATCGCATTGCATCATGGACAATGGGAGGGAAAGGGAAGCACAGACAACAGGAGTCTGGGCGAGGGAGGGCTGATAAGGGGATGGGGAGGCACGGACAAAGTAGTGCTCAAAGTCTAAGTAACTCGTACCGTTGTACCGTGTAACATTCAAAGTAAAGGGGCCAGTAGCCATGGGAGGATACAAATGACAACATGGTCATAATAAGGAGGGGCTAACAAGCCTCATAATCTATCAGAAGAGAGCATTTACAAAAGACAATGACACAAGCAAATTAAAAACATGGGCAGAGAGTGGGCGGAGCTTCCACTCCATACTATATTACAGCATGCCTCGCAGAGCAAGCAGCGCATGCACGCTGCAGCTATAGCTCGACCTCAAAATGGAAATGTTGCAGCTATATAAATGCAAATGCATTTCATGTGGTAGGTATGGAGCAGGACCTTTGTGGTATATTATTTCTGATTACATGTAAAGGATTGAAAACTGCTTCCTAAGCAGGCTACTTTCTGTCCCTAAAAGTACTGCAACCTTCATTTATCATAATGAACTAGGGATGAGCTTTTCAGAAGACAGCATAAAAGATGCCCCGTTATTACTCTGGCCTAAGATTTGATGTTTACATGAAGCAGCCATTCATAGCCTTTTTTTAAAGGACCATTTGCCCTTGACAATATGACTGAGATTCCATGGCTAAATTATGTGAAACAAACCTTCACTGATGTAGGAGCCCCAGAATATTTTCATGCCCCACATGTTCTTACGGTAAGTTCCAAAGAGCAAATTTGAAACCTTTTTCTCAGTTTTAGTGGCACCAAAAGGGTCGCTGTGGCATAATCCATGCAGACAATTGTGCAGTATGCTGCTTTAAGCACAACTATAGGCATGGAACCATTCCTAACATGGATTTTTTCTTCACGACATAGATTTTATCTTACTTGTCTCCGTTTGGGCACTGTGCCCTCTCGTATGGCTTTTTTCACTCACAGCAGGGCAGTTGCTTTTCTAAACTTCTAAGATGTCCTTGCGATAACCTTTTTACACAGAGCTCCATGCGCTCTGTTTCTTTGCACCTTATATAAGACATTGCGTTCACATTTCTTGCTCTAGATTTTCCACTCCGAAAAGATTTCTATTCATAACAAAGGACTTGAAGCCTTACAAAAACTGGAGTCGCAAACTACTTGTTATGCATTTATATATTGTATTTAAGGCTCCCTAGCATTTAGGAAAAAGTACACATTTTACACACAAAAAAACAGATTTTTTAATCGTTGAATAATCATATTTAATTGCTGTATTATATAATTGTTATCATATACATTGAACAATGACTGTATTTGCTCATGAAATAATATACTTTTTATTTAAAAAAGTTATTTATTGATTCTGTGTACTTCTATGGCAATAAGCTGAATAAAGGAAATTGACTCACTTACTAACCCAGATGATGTGTTTAATCATCAATGCTTCTATAATAAACTATACTTGCTTTTATGTAATTTCTTAAATGTTTTAATATTGGTTTGTGGATTTTAATCTACGTTTTGTCTGAGATGGTTTAAACACGTTTTACTCCTAGTATTATTGGTATGGAATGCCCTGCCCTTCACATTCAAGACTGCACCTAATGTGTCACGTATGCTCCAACAAGAAGTCAATGTGGTATGCTTGAAATAGAAGGTATAATTATACAATTTGTATGCTCCTGTAAGGTAATCAGAGATATACTAGTACTTTTCCCAATTACCTGATGAGTATGAGCCTCCTCCCATATGTCATCATTAAAAATCCCAACATTTACTTTTTTAAAGGATGCAGCAACGAATTGGATTTTCATTAATATAATTGTATTTACCAAACATTTTTAAACATATTTAATGTATCTCTTTTTTTGTTAGTAGACTTCTTGAAACATCTGTTTAATATTGTTTTAGTTAAGATAATTTCTATGTATAACTATGTTTTTGGCTGGAGGTAAATTAAATTTCATTATACTAATGGACCACATTTACGCTTATCGGCATCTGGGTGAAAAAGGGGTAACTAGGACAAGCATTTGGGAGAAAGGTTGCAGCGTGAAAGGATTATTTATTTTGCCTAGACTGTATAAATGTTCCATGTTGGCACCTCCAATTTGCTGGTAAAAGCTTTGAGAATCCTGCTGGCTGCATATTTGTAGAGGGGGCTGCCAATTCATTTCACATGCACCCGAAAAACACTTTCATAGGTTTTAGAAAGAGCCTTTCCCGCTGAATGAGATTTTTTTATTTGGTATTAAGCTTGAAAGTAAATTTTACACAATTCCCCTTACATGAGTTTGATGATAAAATGGAGGGATGCTGCTTTTTTTAAGTATTGATTTGGTATTTTGTACCTGGAGGAATACCTGCCTATTTCTTTTAAAAATCTACTTTTACAGGGTTCAGGTTGAAGACAAGTGAAACAAAATTTGTAAGATCATCAATTTTCTTGACCTTACCACTTGAATTCTCCTTTTGGAAGGAACTTGCACCAGGGTTACAACCAGTGAACTGGTTGAAACATATCACCAAGAACACTGAAGTCTGTAACCCGTGTGAAAAGTGTTTGCTTTTGCCTACTAGCTATCTTTACTCTTAGACGTTTTGGCAGAAAGGAGTCACATGTGTTTAGTGTAAGCTGGTTACCTATGTAGATAATTTTTCACTATGTTTGGGTTTGCATAGCATTGATATGCAACGTTTTTGAACTTTTTTTTTTTGCTAGAGATATTTTTCGCCGGCACTTATGACGGTCTGCCACATGGTGGCATTGTTTGTGTGATTTAGACTTGAGTACAACAACAATTGTTTATTAATTCAATGTACATTAAGATGACAATACCTGCCACCCAAGCCATTTTTAAAGCGTTTGGGGCCTGGAATAATCTGAATTGTCATGCTTCTAGGAATTTGATGATTAGTAGTTGTGTTGGTGCTGTGATTGGCAGTGCTGGCAAGGGCAATGGGTGGTGCAAACTGCAGTGACCTCCTGGAGAGGCCCTGGCACTTATTGTTTTTACAAATTAAGCATTGACAAGATACTGTTGAAGGCCCTATATAAAGAGGGGAATGAGTCCAGAGCAACCAAAGGTATGTACTGTAAGGAGTATTCAGGCGAATGGACATGTGCATGATATAAGGGGAAAGAAACCAAATAATATGAATTCCAATTTTGCCTCCAAATCGGACAACCTCTCATAAGATTGGGGACAGGTTTTTTTGGGGTTCCCCGTTGTATGGTGTGATGTTGTCTGCATACATAGACTCTAGTATCTCCCTGGCGGTAAAGTTTAGGCCCTGCAGGTATGGTATTGGCGTAGTCGAGCAGCCAGAGACTGCATTTCTATCACAAAATAGAATAGAGACTAAGGACAACCCTGCCTGGTCCCTCTTTTTACAGAGTACGGGGCAGAGGCGATCCACTTACGCAAAGGCGTGCCCTTGGGGAGACATAGCGTAGGCCAATCAAGCATAGAAACCATGGGATGAAACCGAGCCACAGGAGTAAGCGCAAGAAATATGACTCTTCAAAATAACCAAATGCCTTAGTGGCATCTAGTAGCACTGCAACTGCTTCCAGTTGGGGTCTATGGTGTGCATCAGGGGAAACATCATGAAGAGGTTGTGGGTAGTCGAGCCACCAGCTTCAAATCCAGGTGGTCCAGATGAACAATGTAAGGCAATAGAAAGCTGTCTGTATGAATCCCATCTTTTGGCAGGGTTATCAAACTTCAATATAGTAATGATGACCCCGTCCCGTAGAGATGGTAATAACTGTCTCAAGTAGAGAGAGTCCTCAGATATTGTCAGTAGATGTGGGCTGAGAAGCGAGTTATATTATTGTAGAAGGACGTAATGAGACCAGCCAGGCCCGGTGCCTTAATCCCTTGGGAGGCTCTGAATCACCTGTAGTATTTCTTCTGCCTTGAAGGGGTCACTATGATACATACGGTGTGCATGGTTGAGCCAGAGGAACTGGAGCGTGTCATGGTAGGTATCCAGATCCGCCGCATCGGGAGTGACAGAAACATGGTACAACTGAGAGTAGAACAACGTCATAATCATTTACTTGCTGGTCATCAAGGTGTTCCATTACAGAGTCGTTGGCCCATGGCTTACCGAGCAGACTCGCTAGCGTCCTGCTAGAGTGATTGCCATCTCTTTAGCCCCTTGTGACTGGTTCCTTATAGAGATAATTGGTTTCCCAAAGGGCTTCCTCTATGTAGGCCAATAGTTTCTGCCTGAGGGCATTGAGGGTTTGTACATTGTGCATTGTGAAGAAGTTGAGCTCAGGAGCGCAGTAATCCATTTTGAATTTGGCCAGTTGCATGTGTATTGCCTTAAGTATCCCTTATTGTTTCGCTATGTAGCATTGTGGGCCTAAAAATCAAGTATCGCGACCTGGATTATATATCAAAAGATAAAATCCTGGAGGACATTCAGAGCTAATTTCCAGGTGAAGGCCCCGGGGAGCAGTGGGGGGAGAATCTCCAACAAGACAGGAACCTGGTCAGAGGGGGTAAAAGGGAGATAAGTGACATTCGTGGTCCAGATAAGGGTGTCTAGGGTGACACGCCAGTAGTCAATTCTGGACCAAGTGGCATGAGTGGACAAGATACAAGTACCCTCAGTGCCGTTAACATGTTTTAAATGCCAAATGTCTTGCAGTTGAATATTGTGCATGAGCGTGTGGAGTTGGAGAGCTGCGCTCTGGTAGGGATGCCTGTTTACGCTTGATTGATCCGCAGCTTTATCTATCATTCACAACGGGGAAAACATCACCACAGACACTAAGGTCAAAACATAGTTGTACATTTACATAGGCCAGTCAAGTTAACTTCTCACTGTTTCGCGAAGCAGGAATCATGGACTTGAAAACCTACTCTGCAAAACTGAGAAATATTCAAATAAAGGTAGAAAAGTCTGTCTTTTGAACTTCTACAGCAACTCTCATATTAGGGGCATAAGGAAAGCCATAGTCTTGTACATTATCTGGACACCAGTCCAGAGAGGGCTGTCTTGTTGATTCCAGCTGGAAAGAATTCTGTAATTCTGTAAAGATGACATCACCTACAAATGGAAGAAGGGGCAAGATGTACGTACAATGCATTCAGCAATTTGCACGCCAACATTTACCAAATGCTTTGGTATTGTGCAACACAGTCCATATATTCGGCCAAATAATACGGAATGGTTATGTTAATGAGGTGGGTCACAAAGTGCAACCAGCTATGATTTGTTTGTTGCCATCACAGAGCTGGTGGCCTGCTGGGGTCAGTGGACCACCATGTCTGTAATTGCTTTTAAATAAAGCATTCATTTTTTTAAAAATGAATCTCTTTTCCCATAAAGAAAAATGTGATGTGTGTAACAAAATAAAAGGGACAATTTTGATGTTTGTGAATGGGTTAGCATTCGTGAATGGGTTAGCAACTCCTTTGAGGTCTACATAAAATATGAATGTTTTGCAGCTGAATTTCAGTAGCAAAACATTAATACATACCATAAGGTATTAATATTTCGAAACTGAGCCCAAAGCACGCACCTTTTGAATACTGACTCAGTGTGGTTTCTCTTGCTACTTTTAAAAAAAGGGTTTGAGTTTTCTGAATCCCTTTGACTTACCAAATCGGAGGGTTTGTGAATACTAAAACCTTTGCACAGATGGCACCCAGGTGCTGGATAGTGGATTTATTGAGCAAGAGAAAATACACAATTTGAATCACTATGCCATGCTCATTTTATCTGAAGCCCTTCTGAAATATGTAATCGAGAAAAAGAAACCATGAAACAAGATGACTTTGGAGAAAAAGTAGAAAAAATAAATTTGTCCCACCTGTCTTAATTATGACATGTGTCTAGTCATAGCTAAGCAAATTGGCATCCCAATTTGACGTTAGGCTTTTCAAGTATGTCCTGAGTAGCACCCCACCTAAAAGGAATTTAGAGAAAATAGATGCTATGACATATGACATGCATCTGTGACTCACCTATAAGAGAATTTCTTTCATAACATGATTTTCTATCCCACTAGATAAGAGAAATGAGTATCTGCTCAGTGAGTGGGATTCTTAGATATATAAATATTACTTCAGAAATTACTTTGAAACTATCAAGGTTTAGGTATGTATTTAATGGGTTTTGTAAAGTGTGCTCCTACCTTCAAGGGCATCTTGCCACTAGAGAGGCCAATGTAACTAACACAGGCAGAACCATTCACAAGTTGATTGGGGTTAAATAGATCTGTTTTCTAAATGTAAGAAGGTCTGAAGCTGAGCACAGTAAACAAAGGAGCGAGTTCCATACTCTAGCAGCAGAAAATGAAAATATTTGACCTCCAGTTGTTAGTCAATTAATTTAGGGTAAAGCCAATATTCTTGATGTTATTTACTGAATTGGAGCACATTACTGTAATCTAGCCTAGATCCAACCATTGCATTCTACCCTGAAATCTTGAGCATGCAGGATGATAGGTTAGCATCTTCCTTAAGAGTCTCTGGTGGAAAATACAGGAAGAAGTAGTTCTGGTAATGTGGGCAGAGCAGTCCAAATTCTCATCAAAGATAAAGCCCAGGTAATGTACTTTAACTACAAGAACAAGTTAAGCTCCAGAAGAACTAGGTCACTAATGTTGAAACCAGGTCAAAAAGACCCGACCAAATCAAAACTTCAGTCTTGTAAACTTTGAGCTTCAGTAAGTATATGTTCATCCATGAAGCAATAGCTTACGCACAAGACCAAGATTTAGTTTGAATGAGTGTATATATCCATCGAATAATATTATAAACTGTTTATCCTCAAAATAAGTTATGACTTCCAACGGATCTATGATGTTACAACGCACACTTTTACAACGCATACCGTTACAACGCATTTTTTACAACGCAAAAACTTTTACAACGCATACCATTACAACGCATGTTTTTACAACGCAAGTACTTTTACAACGCATGCCATTACAACGTAAGTATTGGTAAGTATATAATATATTTATTTTAAATTAATTGTAATTAATATAATTTAATTTAATTTAATTTATTTAATTTAATTTTTTTACCCTGTACCCCTGTACCCCAAAACCCAAATTAACCCAGAAACCTAAAAATACCCCTGTACCCCAAAAACCCAAAACTGTCCCTGAACCCAAAAAAACCCTGTATCTCATAAACCCAAAACTGTCCCTGAACCCAAAAAAACCCTGTATCTCATAAACCCAAAACTGTCCCTGAACCCTAAAAATACCCCTGTACCCAAAAACTGAAAACTGACCCTGAACCTAAAAATACCCTTTTACCCAAAAACTGAAAACTGACCCTGAACCCTAAAAATACCCCTGTACCCAAAAACTGAAAACTGACCCTGAACCCTAAAAATACCCTTTTACCCAAAAACTGAAAACTGACCCTGAACCCTAAAAATACCCTTTTACCCAAAAACTGAAAACTGACCCTGAACCCTAAAAATACCCCTTTACCCAAAAACTGAAAACTGACCCTGAACCCTAAAAATACCCCTTTACCCAAAAACTGAAAACTGACCCTGAACCCTAAAAATACCCCTTTACCCAAAAACTGAAAACTGACCCTGAACCCTAAAAATACCCCTTTACCCAAAAACTGAAAACTGACCCTGAACCCTAAAAATACCCCTTTACCCAAAAGATGAAAACGTAAAAAAAAACCAAACATATAAAATATTAAATATAATTATATACTTACCAATACTTACGTTGTAATGGCATGCGTTGTAAAAGTACTTGCGTTGTAAAAACATGCGTTGTAATGGTATGCGTTGTAAAAGTTTTTGCGTTGTAAAAAATGCGTTGTAATGGTAGTGCGTTGTAAAAGTTGCGTTGTAAATGTTGTTTACCCTTCCAACTTGTGGGACCTGATAAGCTTTGCTATAGGAGTTACATACATGTTGAACAGTGTAGGGCTCAGACATTGCATGACTACCATAGCGAGCTGGCTGAAGAGGAACTTTCTCCTGCTCAACTCCTCTAACACGTAGATAGTGCTATTTGGTAAAGCGGAGGGGTTGTGGTCTTCAGATTGGTGGCCACCTGAGCTAGGAGATGCACCCACCCCTAGAGGTTGGGCCAAGAACTTGGGCATACATATTGATAATACTTTATCAATGGAATTGCAGGTAAAAGCAGTGACAGGGACCTGTTTTGGAACCATGGGAATGCTTAGAAGGATCTTTCCGTGGATTCAGTTTTTGGCCAGACAAACTCTGATCCAGTCGCTCTTGGTTAGTCGACTGGTTTATGGCAACTCACTGCTGGTGGGGATGAGGGAGGATCTGGCTTCTAGATTACAAGTTGTTCAAAACACGGCTGCCGCCTTGCCCTCAACATGCCGCCCGGACCCCTCCCAACCCCTCCTGCGCCTATTGCATTGGCTCCCTATCAGAAAGAGGTCCATTTTCAAATTGTTATGTCTGGTTTTCAAATCCCTCCATGGTATGGGACCAGCCTACCTGACGAAGAAGATTGAACGGTACCAACCCACACGGCTCCTGAGATCCAGCAGTCACAACCTGCTCTGTGTATGGAGAATCAGGAAGGTGAGGATGGGTGGGCAGGCTTTTTCGCACTTAGCCCCCACCCATTGGAACATCTTGCCGGACAAGATCCGTGCTTGCAACAATTTCTGCCATTTTAAAAAGTTCCTCAAGACCTGGCTATTCAAATGATTTCTCAGCAACAGTGTTTGACTCTTCCAGGCGCCGAGATATCCCCCTGGGGATGATTTGTCGCGCCATACAAATGAGTAAAATAAATAAATAAAATAATGAGTCTTGAGACCCCCCTCCTGTAACATTGCAAAATGTTTATCTAAAAGGCGGGATGTAAACTGCTTGGCTAATCCAGATAAGAAAGGCCAAATCCACTTAATGGTAGCTTGTCATATCAGCCTCAAGAAATCAAAACTGAAGGAGGTACTGTGTCAAAAGCGGCTGAGATGTTGAATAAAATGAGTGGTTTAATACCTTCTTAACTTTTTGTTTGATATATTTTGCCATATAATGCAATAGAGACTGGTTGGTAATTACTAGGATTAGCTGAATTGCCCTAGGGTTCCTTAAGCATATAAACTTAAATTGCTGTATCCAATAAGAACAAGTAGGAAGAGAGGGAGTATGGAAAGAAGTATTGATGAGTGCCGTGAGAACAGGAGTAATGATTTTGATTATTAAATGAAAGTGTTTGCAGGACAAGGACATAGAGGAGATACAGACTGTGTTAAAGGTGCCCATTGTCCTGCCAACTGTTTGTGTCCACTCACAAATCGCTAATCCCTATGACATGGTCAGCAGTTAACACCTATTTGCACTTGCTTGGCTCAGGAACAGGCTATTGTTCTCTGTGCCGTGGTCGTTGACTTTCCCAGCCAAGGATTTGTATTCCTGAACTGCAGGTATAATAAGTGGCACGACTGGTTTCAGGCCAATTCTAGCTCAGACAGCCTTAAGTACATTTTTACAAAGTTACCTTTCCACTAGTTATCAAAAAACATATTTGACAATGTGATCAAATTTTGAAAATTAAGAATAATATGAGTAAAAAAACTTTAAATCATTTTCCCAGCATTTTTTGCAGCGGAGACAGGAAATATAGATTTTATTCAATTTAGGCCATTTTCATGGAAAAGTTTAGCGAGGCCTAAACAGTGTAATAGCATTTGGGCTTTATTTGACTATGACCATGTCAAGCTGTATCCTGTGGTTGTTTGAAGTGGCTGTATGTGGACTGGCGTGGAAGCTCGTAATAAATTCTGGTAAAAAAGTTTCTTGTGTCCTGCTCATGGAAGAACCACCACGTACACTGCAAAGAGATATGTTTATTCACACTATAGCTGCAAGACCAACGTGTTTCGGCACTTGGGGTATTGGCAAGGCCACAGGAGTTATGCGATTGTGCGGTAATGGTCTTTTTCAAATAATTATGGATCTGCTTCATTTGTCTGATAATCATTTATTTGCTGCATAATCAGCAGATTTTAACAAAAAACACTTTTGCTTTTAGTTCAAACGGTTCAAAGGTTACTAAAACGTAGTTGTACATGGTGCAGCGCAGGCCCTTTGCAAAGGTTGACTAGTCACCTTTCTGCTATTTTTGGATGTCAAACTGTTGATCAGTTCAGTTTAGAAATACGTTTATTTAGACCGTAGGTCTTTAAAAAGCATAGGAACATAATACAAAAAATATTTTACAATTATTACAATACAATTCTTCAACTGCACCATTGTAATGGATTAATCTCCGCCTACATCCTTACAGCTTACACAATAAAGCATATATAAGACATACCCTAATATTCTAAAATCAATACAAGTTTATTCTACAATGTATATCTTAAAACTAATATTTCACAATAAAATATTATTTTAGATTAATAACCATCCTAACTTCTGGCCCATCATACACCCATCCATTACTTTTTCCAAGAAAGACCTTTTTACCGCCTTCATGTATTTTGTAATGGCAATTACTATATCGAGGTTTGGCAAATCTGTAAGTTCAATCGCTTGCGGACTCTAAGCTACACCATATTTGAAAAATATGGGGCGTAAAAAGAGTTTCCCGCAGAGGTAGAATATTTTGACAGTCCATTATAATGTGTAAATTATCACATTTTGTGCTCAACCTACATGAGTATTTACCATCAGGTCGTAACATTACTGATTTTATACTCCTATTCAACACACAATGATTAATGCTTATTCTCCATCCTAGAACTTTGGCTCTAAGGTTGGGTAATGTATCCATATAGGGGTACCAGATTACTTTCTCCCAACAGTTCAACATAAAATTTAGCGATTCTTTCTAACTCAGGTACCCCTTATCGCCCAGCCTAGATGCTTCCTTCCCTAGTGTTCTAAGTTCACCCTTTGTTACTTCTAATAGAAGAGTCTGCTGATCAATTCTCACTTTAATATTTTTACAAACAGAGACCTGTTTCTTTCTAACCTCTTTGGCCCATTTTAGGTCACTATGCATAGACTCATACTTAAACCATTGTGATACTTTCGTGTCTTCTCCTGAACCACATCTTTTCCAAAATCTTAAGAGGGCCACTTGCACCTGTATGTTCAATGATGTCAGGCCCAGCTCCAATCTGATTGCCTGAACCATAGAGGAGCCCGGTAATGACATCAAGTGTTTTAAACATTTCCCTTTCTCGATGTCCAAAATAGTTTTCCCACTTAAGCACAGGACATCTGTTATATATTGTAATTGTAGGGGTACAATTGCATTATATGCTTTCAACAAAGGTTTGTCCGACATATCCCCATAGATGCGGTTACATTTCTCAACCCATACACTGATGTAAGCTTTAGCTTTCTGGGCCTCCAAGTGTGTGTCTCATTTTAGAGACTTATCGAAACAGGCACTGAGATATTTATACTCGTTCACATTTTCCAATTTGTGTGGGCCCAAATACCAATTAAACCTCTGGTCTCTCTTTCCAAAGCACAGGATTTTGATGTTGTTCATATTTACAGTCAGTTGCTTAGCCGCACAATATTCATTAAAGGCAGTTAACTTCTTCTGTAGGCCCAACTCTGTCTGGTCGAGAATTACCAAATCGTTGGAATACAGTAAGCAGGAAAGTTGTTTCCCATTCATTTTTGGGCTAGCACATCTATCCACCACCAAAATAGTTGGTTAATCAGCCAAGTATATGGCGGAGAGTAGGGGGGCCAATACTCCGCCCTGTCTTAGACATTTGTTGATCATTATTTTCGATGTCAGGGCCCCGGCCGTATCTTTAATAACTTGGGCCCAGTTTTGACAATGTAACTCCTGGATGACAGCCAGGAGCCCCTCCGGGATATCGTATTTCCTTCGGGTCTCCCACAGGCATCTCCTGTCCACCAGGTTGAATGCCATGTGGAAGTCGACAAAGC
The DNA here is from genome assembly GCF_964261635.1 of Lissotriton helveticus. Classification (NCBI taxonomy): domain Eukaryota; kingdom Metazoa; phylum Chordata; class Amphibia; order Caudata; family Salamandridae; genus Lissotriton; species Lissotriton helveticus. Next base: position 399,965,546 of record NC_136069.1, on the reverse strand, counting down.
AACAGCACAACTTTCCTTGCTGCTCCATTGACTTCTGCGCCACTGCCCACAGGGCGAAACAGTGGCCAACCGAAGAGTGCCCCTCCTTAAACCCCCTTGTTCCACCGGCGCGATCGATAGCTGGTCCACCCAATCCTTCAGGCTGCCCAAGATTATTTTGGCAAAAACCTTTGCCCCGATATCCAGTAGGTTAATCAATCTGTAATTCTTTGGGGCTTTCCTATCTCCCTTCTTATGGACAGGTCTAATTACTGCCCCCCTCCACTTCTCTGGGATTTGGCAAAAGTCCAATATGGCCAAGAACATATAGGATAGGAATTCCGCCCACCAATTTAGCTGGGTTTTTATTATAATAGCCGGGAGATTGTCAGGTCTTGCTGCACGGGTTATAGTTACGCTTCTTCTAGTGTCTTTTACCTTTTGTACTGTACAAAAAGGTTTTTAAGTCTTCCACTGCCGCTCTCCAAAGATGAGTATTACTTCCAACAGCCACTACACTTGTCCCGTATAGTTCACCTCAGTACTCTACCCATGCTGATTCTTCCACTGTTGAGATGTTTCCTGTATCAGTTTCCAAAACTTACATATGTTTTTTCCTTCGATTGTTTCCAGCAAATTTGCCCAACATTTCTCTTTAAAAACTCCCTTCTAATTCCTGACTGACATTTTATATTCTCTGCACAATTGAATCAGTTTTGACCGTCTTCCCTGGTCTTATCTTACTCTTAACCTTCCATTTTCTCTCCTTATTAGTCTTTTCTTAACCATACATTCCCTGTTAAACCAACTTGATTGTCTTCTTTGCGTTGTTTGCAAATCATTAGGACGAACATTCTTACTTTGTACTTCTACCCTAAGGCTTTGTACAACTTCTTCTATTGTTTCCTCAATCCAAGACACTTTCGTAGCCCTTGCATTTTCCAGTATTAATTTCTGTTGAAAGCTGGCCAACTTTACGGTGTATTCCTCTGTCAATCTTGTTGTCGGGCATATGGTATACTCTAATTGTTGAGGGATTACTATTTTGCTGGGGCTTATTGACCCCCTGGCTAGTTCAAAGAGCAGGGCATAATGATCATTGCCTGCGCTCTGAGTTACCTGGAACCCTTTTATAAGGTCGAAATTCCAAGCATGAATACACACATAGTCAATGGGGCAGAGTTGAGTACCTAACCTGAAGGTCTGTTTGGCCGGGCAGTCTATTTTCCACTTACCATTCAAGCAGAACAGCCCCTTTAACCCCAAGTATTTCCCTAACTTTACATCTAGTCTGAAAGTGGTACCATTTTGGAAGACAGCTGGCACTATATTATTTGAACTCAAAAGCTCTTAAAACCAGGGATCTTGTATTTTTTGGGTTCAGTTAATGATTAAAGTCTCCCATTACAATGATCATGTCATTCTCAGATTTTTCACAAAATGTACCTAAATCTTCTTTAAAATGCCTCATTTCCACCTCATACTCCTCATAGGATCCCGATTGTTTGTAAAATTACACGATTACCAGGTGTTCACACATCCTTTCTGGAGCCAGTAGGCATACCTTACAGACCAACAACAATTTGCATGGCACTTTTACTGACAACACCTTTTTCGAAATCCTAGTTGAGGTGAGAGTCATGATCCCACTGGCTGGACGACCAAACCTCTTTTTTTCCTTGCGGGCCTTGGTGATAATGAAGACCAACCTATGTCCAATGTCCAGACAATGTTAGCAAGCGTAAAAATGTCAAAATAATTAAGTAAAACTATCAGAAAATGTGCCACCTTATGCCGCAATATTTGCCTTTCTTGCTGTGCCATATAATTTGGTCCTCCCCTACCAAATAATTCCAGTGGCCCTGGGTATTGGGTTATCCCATTAATCAAAAGCATCATGCAAGGCTTACACAATGACAGCATGTGTCCGTGTATGTGATTTATATCTTATTAGCAAGACTGTTGTGTGAAAGCAGTGGCATCCATAACATGGGAAACTAGCCACAGAATAGAAAACGCCATTAAATGTTTGCAGTTTCAGAGCTGGTTTTGTGAATTAAATGTTTTGTGTTATGATGGGAATGATAGCTATCAACTAAGCTAGTATCTACTTAGATGTGATGCTTGTTAGTCTTTCGCTGCTGATGCACAGATCCTCTCGAATGAGCCAGATGACAACAGATGCAGTACAGAAATTAATTTGACTCATGCTGTTGTGGCTTGTGATTTACCTGTTCTTAGCTCATGGGAAGGTGTCATTTTGACAAGAGGCACAAATGTGATGACAGCACTCAAAATTTATTTTTGCTTGATCTTCTCATGTTTTCCAAACATTATCACCGTTGGTGTGTTTTCACTCAAAGGCTGCCTTCTTCTGGATTCTTTGTAGAAGAGCGTAGTGTCTCTGTTTCTGAACTGTGCCAACTCTGTAATATTTGCGTATCACGCTCAGGGCCGGACTGGGAACCACAACCGGCCCTGGCAAAGTGCTCGGCCAGCCCCCCGACCCCCACTCGGGGGGGATTGCCCAGTGCCCGCTTTGACCAGTCCGGCCGTGATCACGCTGCTTTCCTTGTACCTAATCTACCACTAATTGCACCTGCTTGACTTTGTCATAGTGAATTGTTGTATTTGCGCATTCTTGATATGTGGTACATAGCAAGAAGGTTTCTTTTTACTGGTGGTTTATGCCCTCTGTAGCTTTCTTGGTATGAATTGTTGGCTACTTGGCACAGAGCAGCACTATGGAAACACTTCAATGCTGCTTAGCGCAATGCAATTGTTTTCATTATTTTGGTGTTTGTCTCCTTTTTTAAATTAGATTAATGGAAATGCCTGCACAGTGCATTTTTCATTGCACGCCCTGGGTGCCAGCACTATATATGCTTGTAATTTAATTAATCAACGAGTAGGGATGTGCCTGGGTTTGCATTCAATAGTTTACCTCGCTTCATCTAATTTTTTTTTAAACACAATGATCTTTAATATGGTCAGAAAGATGTGTTTAGCAGCTCTGTTGAAAATCCATTCATTTTTTTCATGTTTTTCTGGTATATACATTCAGTTGCTCCTCGTTTTGTAGTAATCTTGTCTCTATACCTCTAAAGGAGATAGATGGTAATCCTAAATTTGGGTCAGTATGTCTCTCAACTGTAGAGTTCATTGTGGGTGTCTGCATTATTTTGTAAACGGGCAGGCTACAGTTTAGGGGTAAATTTAGGGGAACCTGCGTTTTAAGTTCACACACCTTTGTTGTTTAATGCCTTGCATCTGCATTCCTGACCATTCACGCGTGTTGATTGGGAAAGGTCCACTCCCTGCCATAAGGTTAAAGGTTCAGAGAAGTATTACGTTTTTTTGAGCACCAGATTCTGGAAGACACAACCATTATGGTGGTATCACTACTGTAGCACCTTGCTGAATTATGACTTTCAGCAGTTTTGAAGTTACCCATTCCATACATGACAGTTATTGATTTCGCTGAGGGGGCACTGAATGGACACGAGCTAGCAGAAATCTGTTGTGAATACTTATGGACCACTTCGGTAATAACCCCATTTTAATCTGCACACTGGACAACACTTTGTGCCGAGATGACATAACCATGTATATCTATGGTATACTGAGGGATGCAAGTATTTTACCCTCAATGCAGATGAGAATGTTCCCCTGTTGAATCTCCAAGTTCTTATTGCTCTATTTGTAGTATGTAATGCAATAGTTTATTGTTGATAAATAAAATATTAAAATATTAAAAAAGAATAAAAAACATCAAAAAACATTTGTAGTGTGAAGTCGCACGTGATGTCTTTTTTAGCTTCCTGCATAATGATTAGTATATTGCTCTTAGTATTGTGCCGATGTCATTGGCTTACTTTGCAAAGGTGTTGTGTTGGGAAGTGATTAATATTTTGACTTGTTAAGGATAATATATTCTGATGTAGGGGCCGAGGATTAGAATAACACATTTATTTATTTATTTATTGATGCAGTTTAATATTGTTCAAATGTAGCTCGGGGCATTGCATTGCTTTACAGTGAGAAGCCAAAACACTGGGAGAAAAATCACAATGAGGAGAAAATGAACCAATAATGTAGAATAGCATAGAGAAAGTTGACGAAACAACAGAACAGTGGTACATTTAATACAGCAGATAATTGATATGAAGGGAAAGATTAGGACCTGTAGCTAGTCGTATCTTTTTATGTACAGATATCTCCGCCCAGACTGTGGAGTCTCTGCAGTTGTAAAACTACTATTAGTAAAGTTAAACATGTTGTTTGTCTATACCTAAAAACAGTTTACCTTTTTGAATCAGGCCCATGCTATTTTCTATTTTGAAATCCAGAGGCTTACGAGATGGTGAATCTTAGTTCAGGCTATATTTATGAAATCCACCACACAAAATGTGATTGGAGAAATGCTTGCAACTTATCTCCTGGAATGAGCCTTTCATTTGTGCCAATTAATAAGCAAAAACACTTTGAAGTATCTCTAGTGTCTCCCTGACTAAAAAGGAGCAGGCTTGTGATGCCAAAAGATGGGCACACCAATGCAGGGATATCCGTGCCATGCAGCGGTTTCTGTGCCACGCTGGGAGATCATGCGTGCTGCACAGCTCTAGGGATGCATGTTGAGTGACCCAGTTGTATTATAAGACAGGATCCTTTACTCTGTATATACAGGATGTGCTAGACCGGACATCCTTAGGCGGTATTCATCCAAATTGCCTTGCCCCTCCTAACTTGGTGAAATTGTTGGCTTTAGGACTCTGTGCACTTTAACATTGATAACTGGTGCTAAAGTGATTGTGCACACTCCGTACAAGATTATAAAGTTATCTTATACCCAACTGACAGATATACATTACTTGTAAGACCCTGGTAATTGTACTACATGTACCATGGGCCTGTAAATTAAATGCTATGAGTGGGACTGCAGCAGTCATTGTGCCACCCAGTAAAGCAGCACTTCAAAACATGTCTCAGCCAATGCAACCTGTCATGCAGTTTTTTTAAAGATGCTGTGTTCACTTGGCAAAACAAACATTTTGCAATGCCTAAACCTTCCTTCATAATGATTATAGGACACCCCTAAGGTAGGCCCTAACAGCTGATGGGGTAGGGTGCATAGCATTTTGAAGTAGAGCATGTGGAATTAAGTTTTAAAGGTCCTGGCAGTGAAGTACTCCTAAAGTCAAGTTTCCACTGTGGTATGGCCAATCTCTCCCCTACTGACCAAGACTGGGTTACCTCATTACATTTAATATGTACTATCTTTGGATTGGATTGGATTGGATTTGGATTGTTTGGGCTCAAATATATTGTAATTTAAAATGCAGCACAGTCTTCAAACAGCATTGAGATGAAAGCACAACACAAGAATAATTCCAAACCAATTAAAAAAAATAGAGCACATTTTAATAAATAAGTTTACACCCAAATGACAAAAACCCAATCAGTAGAACCGGAGTTAGAATTTTAAAATTTATAGATGAAAAAAGCACCAAAAAGCATATTGTCACAGCTGACGCATAGAGCAGATCATTCTGGAGCTTAGCATTGATTGGTGTCGCATATGGTAATTTCTCTGTGCCAAAAGTCTGCACGTGGTCGTGAGAAGCCCAATACATCTGGGTTATCACCTGGTGTTCTGGTTCGAAGCAGAAGGAGTACACTCTGAAGTCAGCAAGGGTCCAGGACCTGTGGGCACCTTTTGGGGATCAGGAATCACTCCAACAGAGGCAAGTAGCAGGGCTCAGGCAGGTCCAGTTGGTACTGGCCAGTTGGGTGGTTGCAGGAAAGGCCTCTGGAAGAATGTTTTGTCCCTGTAGCTTAAACAGTAGGTCAACCAACTCACCCTTAGAGTCACTTCTGGGAACCTAGGTTTAAGGTATACAGGTTCTGTCTTCAGTTTTTCAGACAGCAGGGCAGTACTTCTTCGGAATCTTCCACAGGTCAAAGAGTGCTCTAAAGAGAGGCTCTGAAGGTGCTATTCTTCACCTAAGTGCAGCCTGTGGGAGGAAGAACCACCCCCTTGGCTAACCTGCCCCCTTTCCTGGGTTTTGCTCCAATCCGTATGGGGGACAAAAGCAAGCATGCCTAGGTGTGAGCTGCATTTCTCAGTGGCAGGGTAGACAGCCTCAGAAGTCAGAAAAGGGTGGGCATAGCCCTCAGGCTAACCCTTGAAGTTCAGAAAAGTGGAGTACAGCCCCCCAGGACATCCTGCTCAGGAGAGGAACACCCAGCACCAAACCTAAGGCCCGTTTGTACCGATGCTCAGAAAGAATACACACTACACTACAGGAGAGCTTTCACAGTTATGTGACCCTGGTCACTGGCTGAAATGCACATTTGGTTTAGGCAGACAAATACCAACATTCTAAAAGTAGCCTTAGCAGAACAGTAATTTAAAATTCGACTTTACCATTAAAGAGGATGTTATATTACAATTTAAATGAGTTGAAGAAGCATTCCTCTATCTGTCCCCAAACTCAAATTATCACTTAATAAGTGTAATAAGGTAATTTGGTGTTGGTCTATAGGAGAGATAGCATTGTAACAATGAAAAACGACTGAGTTTTTCATTGTAAGGAAATGTAAGACTAAAACACACATGTCCTACTGTTTAAATTCCATGCACCCTGCCCTTTGAGCCTTTATGACCTACATTAGGGGTGACGCATAAGTACTAAAATGAAGTTTCAAGCCTGGTAAAAAGTTTATTTTGCCAGATTGAAATGGCAGTTTAAAACTGCACTACAGTCTGCAGTGGCAGGCGTGAGACATGTTTTGCAGGGCTACTTTAGTGAGTGGCATAATGAGTGTTGCAGCCCAAATGAAGCATTTCATTTAGAGGCCCTGGGTACATGTGCTACCATTTACTAGGAAGGCACAAGTACATTAAATGTACCAATCAGTTGTAGGCCAGTGTTGCCATGTTTTCAAGGGAGAGCACTCCCTGGTTAGCAGGGGAAAAGTGCACAGAGTCCTAATGTCAACAAAAATGGGGTTCAGCAAAGGAAGTCAAACAACTGGGGTGACCTGGCTGAAAGGGCCAGTTCCAACAGGTCTGGACAGGATTGGTGTGCAGATATGCAGTATGGACCCTAAACATTTGCCAATGGCTTCGAACGTTTTGAAACTCTCATCCGACATTATGTGAAACTATTTACTGGGAAGAGTTCCAACAAAGGTCTTGCTTTTAAACTTTAAATGGAATCAGTGTTTTAAACTTCCATCCCAGGAGTTGCTATAAACACATTTATCACTACATCTACAAACACTGCATTGTCAACTTTTACAGAGTCTTCTTTACTGTCCTAACATTGCATAGTCATGCCATTACCTTGTCAAACATTTACAGTGTAAGAGATTTTATTTTCACCTCTGAACACGGGCCATTTTCCTCAGTAAGACACCACAGCTTACCCTAGCTCCTACTAAAACTTTCCCTATGCGTATTTCCTATTATCTGTGTAACAAAACTCCTCTCTGCATTTCTAAACATTTCCTGAAGTATAATGCGAATGCTAATGCCTCTTTATCAAATTCTTATTTTGTATATTCCTAGGTCTTGAATGCGGTTTTCTAAAGCGCGTAGTTACCCTAGGGCGTCCCAGCGCTGACAAACAACCTATTATTCCAGAGGGGGGGGGGGGGGGGAAGGGGGGGGGGAGGAGGGGGAAATATGGGAAGAGCCATGTTTTTAGTTGCCTACGGAAAGCGAGTAGATTTTGTTCTCTTCGAATGGACAGTGGAAGAGAGTTCCGCAATTTTAGGGCATTGTAGGAGAACAATCGCCCCCCGGATCGGGCCTTTTTTATTCTGGGGATACAGGCAAGGGAGAGAGAGTCTGATCTGAGTTGTCTGTTCGAGTGGTGGGGTTTGATGAGGGATCTCAGGATTGGCGGGCCTCTGCCTTGCAGTATCTTATGTGAAATGCAAAGGGTCTTAAAGGTGACCCTTTCCTTGATCGGGAGCCAGTGGAGGCTTTTGAGGGCCGGTTTGGCCGAGCATCTGGATGTGGCCCCTGTTAGGAGTCTGGCAGCCACGTTTTGGGCGTATTGCAGTCTTTTTATGACTGATGCAGGGGCTCCTAGATATAGGACATTTCCGTAATCTAATCTGGAGTTCACCAGACCCTGCATAAGCAGTTTCCTGGATTGGAACGGGAGCAGGTGGAGGATCTTCCGCGCTCTTTGAATGAGCCCGAAGCAGATGCCAGAGGTTTTCCTAGCCTGGGCTTTAAAGTTGAGCTCTTGGTCCAGCCAGATACCAAGGCTCTTAACTTCTGCTTTGGGGGTGGGGAGTGAACCCATGCAGGGTGGCCAAGAGAGGGACGGGGGAGTTTGCGTGGGTTGCCCAGGAGGAGAATCTCGGATTTCTCTCCGTTAAATTTTAGGCGTGAGTCACACATCCAGTGGAAGATGTTTTCAAGGCAGTCTGCCAGATTGTCCAGGCTTTTACTTGACTGGTTTAGGGACACAACCAGTTGGGTGTCATCGGCATACATGACTGTTTTTATGCCGAATGGGCCTATGATGTCTCTAAGGGGGACATGTAGACATTAAAAAGCGTGGGACTCAGGGAGGAGCCCGGAGGAACCCCACACTGTAGGGGGAGAGCCATGGACAGAACTGGACCATCGGACACCTGAAAGGTTCTGCCTTCGAGGAAAGATTTGATCCAGGACAGGGCGGTGCCAGACACTCCTGCCAAACTGAGCTGGTGGATGAGGATGGAGTGATCCACCGTGTCGAAAGCGGCACTCAAGTCGAGGAAGATCACTGCCACTGATCCTCCTGCGTCTATGATGGTTCTTGCCTCTTCGACCACGGCCAATAGTGCGGTGTCTGTTCCCTGTCCAGGTCTAAACCCTGTCTGGGATTGGCGTAGAAGATTGTTAGTTTCTAAAAAGAGGGAAAGTTGGCAGTTTACAATTCGCTCGGCGATTTTGCTGATGGCTGGGAGGAGGGAGATGGGTCTAAAATTGGATAGGTCCGTTGGAGCCAGGTGGGGTTTTTTAAGAAGTGCCCTGACTGTAACTTTTTTCCAATTGTCGGGAACCGTGCCTAATGCTAAGGAGGCGTTAATCAATTGGGTGAATGGAGGGGCGATGGTGTCGGCTACCAGTTTTAGTTTGTTCGTAGGAGCTGGATCTGATGGGGCCCCGCTTTTCACGGATTGTAAGGTAGTCAGAAAAAGTTCGGTAGTGACCGAGGAAAAAGGGGGAGAAGTGACGGGGAGTTGGGAGGGGATGAGAGGTGGGAGGGATTTCAGAATATTGCTAATTTTTGTGGCAAAGAATTCCGCTAGTTGATTGCATCTGGTGCCCGACTGGTCTGGTACGGGCACCGGGTCTGGGGTTTTTGTGAGGAGGCACACGATGCGATAGGTTTCTTTGGAGGAGTTTGAGGCTGCCAGTATTTTTTTCTCGAAGAAGGTTGCCTGGGCATTTTTTATACAGGTTTTATAGTGTTTTATGGCGGATCTGTATTTGTTTTTGCTTTCAGTCGCCCAGTCCTTTCTCCAGAGGCACTCAAGCTTTTTGCACTGTCTCCTGTGCAGGTGTAGTTTTTGGGTGAACCATGGAGATTTGAGGGTTCTCTTCTTACTGGGAAGGGGTTTGACGGGGAGGATAGCGTCCAGGGATTGATCGATCCAACCACGTAGTTGAACGTCTGCTCTAGATGGGTCAGGGTCCAGCACTGGGGAGATAGAGGCAAGTGTTTGGGCCCATAAGGCCGTATCCAGTTTTTTTCACGGACGGGATAGTGCTTGGTCCAGAGGATTCTCTGGTGCTTCGGCCGACAGCTGGAGTTTAAAAGGAATTTAGAAATGGTCTGACCAGGGGACAGGGATAGGGGTATTCACAACTAGTCTCGAAAAGTTTGTGAATATAGGGTCTAACAAGTGGCCCTTGGTGTGGGTTGGCTGGCTACTTTTTAAGTGAAGATTGAAGGAGGCTAGGTCGTTCTTGAGATCGACGGCTGTTTTGTTGCTAAGGTCGTCGAAATGGAGATTTAAGTCTCCTAAGATCGTAAAGTTAGGGGTTCGGCAGGCCAGAGAGGTGCTGGTTTCCACAAGGGAGACGCAAAAAAGTCGTTGTTGTCCTGGGGGGCGGTAGACTAACATCCCCGAGAGGGTTGTGTCTGCCGGCAAGTGGATAGAGAAGTGAACGTTTTCACAGTCCTGGATTGGGCTGTCCTTGAGCAGGCAAGACAGGTGATCACGGTATATGATTGCTATCCCACCTCCAGTCCCCGAAGGTCTATCCTGATGTTTGATAAGATAGCCTGGGGGGAGTGTTTGGATAATGTCTGTGTCAGAGTTGGCGTTAATCCAAGTTTCGGTGAGAAAGAGGATCTCAATCTCTGAAGCTTGTAAAAGCATGTTAATTTCTGCTTGGTGTTTTGGAAGGGATCTGCAGTTGAGTAGAGCCATATTAAGCCAACGTGGTTTCAGGGGGAGGCGTGGAGTGAGCCTATATGGACAGTATGCACAGCAGGACTGTCCTTCCTTCAGGGAGATCGGACTGCGACAGGGGGCAGTAGAAAAGCCCCTTAGATTGAGGAGAGTTTCCCGAGTATACCCCCGAGGGGGGGATGTAACAGATGCAGGGGTCCTGGGCTCTGGGCTCGTTCTAGCGCGGACGGGCGCAGACGGGCTTGCCTTAGGTGCGCCTTCGGCGCGCAAACGGCGCTCCCGCTGCGCTCGTCCGCTGCGCTTCCGGCAGGGGCACATGATTTATGCCGGAAGGAGGGGGATTGGTGGGCGTGGCCTAAAAAGGGGCGTGGCCTCTGTTCGCGCCGGTAATGGCGTCAGGGGGTGTGTTGTTGCAGGCTTCGCGGCAGCGCTATGATCCACTGCGCGGGCCGGTCCTGGGCGAGCGAGTGCCCTGAGGTGGTCTCACGAATGGGTGAGTCTAAAACACAGAGTTATTTGTGACAGTCACATTTTTAAAAAACAATTAGGCATGTGGTGCTCCCGGCTTCCGCCTCAGGAGATAGGTCAGTCTAGTGTGGCGCTTGTAATCAGCGTCTTTATACTAGGCGGCAGTGAGCGTGGCCTAAAAAGGGGCGTGGCCTCTGTTCGCGCCGGTAATGGCGTCAGGGGGTGTGTTGTTGCAGGCTTCGCGGCAGCGCTATGATCCGCTGCGCGGGCCAGTCCTGGGCGAGTGAGTGTCCTGAGGTGGTCTCACGAACGGGTGAGTTTAAAACACAGAGTTATTTGTGACAGTCAAATTTTTAAAAAACAATTAGGCATGTGGTGCTCCCGGCTTCCGCCTCAGGAGATAGGTCAGTCTAGTGTGGTGCTTGTAATCAGCGTCTTTATACTAGGCGGCAGTGGGACGTGGCCTAAAAAGGGGCGTGGCCTCTGTTCGCACCGGTAATGGCGTCAGGGGGTGTGTTGTTGCAGGCTTCGCGGCAGCGCTATGATCCGCTGCGCGGGCCGGTCCTGGGCGAGCAAGTGCCCTGAGGTGGTCTCACGAACGGGTGAGTTTAAAACACAGAGTTATTTGTGATGGTCAAATTTTTAAAAAACAATTAGGCATGTGGTGCTCCCGGCTTCCGCCTCAGTAGATAGGTCAGTCTAGTGTGGCGCTTGTAATCAGCGTCTTTATACTAGGCGGCAGTGGGCGTGGCCTAAAAAGGGGCGTGGCCTCTGTTCGCGCCGGTAATGGCGTCAGGGGGTGTGTTGTTGCAGGCTTCGCGGCAGCGCTAGGATCCGCTGCGCGGGCCGGTCCTGGGCGAGCGAGTGCCCTGAGGTGGTCTCACGAACGGGTGAGTTTAAAACACAGAGTTATTTGTGACAGTCAAATTTTTAAAAAACAATTAGGCATGTGGTGCTCCCAGCTTCCGCCACAGGAGATAGGTCAGTCTTACCCTTTAGCCTATGCTAAGCTTAACAATAACACAAAAAACGACCCTATCATGCACCAAACCCTTTACCTAAGACTAACTCTAAATCTAACCTTTACACTGACCCTAACCTGAAACATTCAGTCATTGTCAAGGTAAGTTCTTGACCATGTAACAGTGTAAAATGCTAATTGAACTGCATAGAGGTTAACAGTGTAACTCAGTTTTCTGTTTTTCTGTTTTAGTTTTTCTATAGCACTGCTAGACCACAGATAGTGGCATTATGCTCTGCAACAAAGATTCATTTGGATAGTAGGAATATTTATGGTATATTTTCAAAAAATTTCTTTATAGGCTGCTGTCAGGCACCCCTAAATACAAATCTGTTAAGCATGTAATAAGGAGCTACCACTGGCTAACGGTAAGAAATCGGATTAAATTTAAAACTCTATGCCTCACATTTAAAGCAATTCATGGTTTTGGCCCGGTGTTTCTCAGACAGAAGCTTAGTCTATATCAACCCAGGACATTACTCAGATCCAAGGATCTGTACCAACTAACAGTATCACGGACCAGGACGGCCACCTGGGGCGATAGATGTTTTTCAAACACCGCGGCCAAACTTTGGAACACGCTGCCGATGGCGATAAGAACTACCTCATCACTGTTGCAATTTAGAAAGTTGTTAAAAACCTGGTTATTTGACCAATGACTATTTTTTTCACTGTGCCACTTTTGAAAATCAGACAATGTTCCTACTGAGACAAGAAGTTGAGCTGTAGCGCCAAGACACCCATGGGTATAAGTTGCGCTTTATAAATTGTAAAAATAAATAAATAAATAAATATAGATCTTGTGTACATGTTTAAGACCTGATGTGCACATGCATTTGAGATAAAACAGCAATACACCAGGTACTCCTTTGGGACTGGTGGGACAGAAATGTCCTCTGCATGATACACATGCATGTTTTCCTGCCCTGATTGCCTTACTACGTGTTGTTGGTATTCTCATTTCGGATTTTTGGCTTTGACATTATGCAAAATCCAGTATGTCCTTTGACTGCCCCTAACCTGAGTAGGTCCTGGACTTGTCCTGTGAGCTGGAGGGGACACCAAACATTCCCTCAATTGGTGACAGTGAATTAGTGCCACCCCAACACCTAGGGGTTTAGTGCACATAGCAGTGGCTGCAAGAAACCATGCTTTGAGAATTAATAGTGTGACAAGATCTTTTTATCTGAGTCACTTGAGTGGAGGCCTATTGGTCCACTATTGCAAACTTCTGGTTCTCTGTGCTAACCCATTCTTTTCTGCTAAAGTCCCTAGTGCATGTTAGGCATGTTTGTGTGTGGCAGATGTGGTGCATGCACGGTGTGTGTGAGCATGCAATGGTAAAACAGGTCAGTTGGATCTATTTGAAAACCACTGGCCCGGCTTTGCACAAGATGGAGGTTAGAACTGTGCTCCTAGACAGTGGGAGTGTATGACTCACATTCATGTAGTTGGAGAGAGGAAATCTAGACACTAAAGTGAGAGGGCATGAGACAAGGATCCTTTGGTATTATATGAGGCCTTTTGGTTAGGTAGAAAATGCAGATTGGGCATCGTCGTGGGAGCTGCAAATGATGTAGAATGATTGGCCCTTGTGAGGCTGCCATTGATGTGACCAAAGATGTGACCGGCCCATGTGGGGTTGCAACTGCTGAAGTTTTGATCAGCCATTGAAGGGCTACATCAGCCCAGTTTATGATCAGCACACATGGGGGCTGCAACTGCCAAGTGTCAAACGGGCCTATTGGTGTGTTCATCCGTGATCCATTTAGCCGTAGCATGGGCCAAACCTCCAGCTCAAGAGGTCCAAGATAATTACTACCTGTTATACATGTCAGCCTTAGAGTAGTCTTCCCCCAAACCTTTGCCTCCTTTCCTCCTGTTTGCTGAAATACATTTTTGTTGGCTTCAGGACTCTGTCATGTTACCACTGCTAAGTATTGCTAACGTGCTTGTGCTCTTGCCTTAAAACATAATAAAGTTAGCCTATACCTGATTGGCACATTTAATTTACATGTAAGTTCCTAGTAAAGTGACCCAATATGTTCCCCAGGGCCTGTGAAATAAATGCTACTTATGGACCTGCAGCACTTTTTGTGCCACCCATTTAAGAAGACTTTTAAAACATATCTCAAGGCTGCCATTGCAGTCTGAATGCAGTTTAAACCGCCAATTTGACCTACAAAAAAAATCCTTGCGGCAGCCCTAAAACTCCCTTTTTAATGCATATAAGACTCCCCTAAAGTAAGCACTAAACAGCCCATAGGGCATTGTACAGTTTATTCAAAAAGTTGGCATTTATGTTTAAGTTTTACATCTCCTGGTAGTGAAAAACTCCCAAATTCGTTTTTTACTTCTGTGAGGCCTACCGTCCTCCATAAGATAACATTATGTTTTCATATTGCATTTATTAAGTGATAACTTTGTTAGGGAACAGGTAGAAATTCCATGTTTGGTCACTAAAAAATTGTAGTTTAAAATGCTCTTTAATGGTAAAACTGGATTTTAAGTCCCATTTCTGAAAATTACACTTTTAGGAAGTTGCCATTTTTCCTGTCCTAACCATTTGGTGCCTGTTCCCTGGAGTCACATGACTGATTAAATTGGCAGTTGGCATTTGTAAATTCCTCCCACTCAGTTAGACAAAGCAGGACTCGACGTTGGGCATAATGGGCCATCTTGCCAGGATGGGTTGGGTGGTGATTTTCCCTGCTCCACTTACATTTTAAAGGAGTTTCCTTAGCACATTCACAAATGACTTCACACCAGTCTTTTATCACCATAGACCTCTTGGAACTTAGGCCGGAAGGAATGAAATTCCAGAACCAACTGTGGGGGGGGATCTCTACAGACTTCTCCCACTTAAAAGCTGGCACCAGTCACAAATATAGGACCCACAGACATGCTCTTGAGTTCACTCCTTAACCCGTGGAGGATACTCAGAAGGTCTGCCTTGGACTGCAGAGGGCTAACCTGCTGGTTCAGGTCTGCTTTGTACTTCAGAGTACTGCCTTGGTGTTACCAGAGAAAGTTCTACTTCTTCAGGCCTGCCTTGAACCCTGACAGAACTGCCCTGCTGCTTGAGGACTACCTTGCTACTTAAACCCGGGTCTACTAGAGTGACTCAGAAGGCTAGTTGGCTGGCCTTCTGTTCTGAGCTAAGGGGACATGAAAAGCTCCAAAAACTTAACTTGAATCCTGTCTTGGACCTTACCTGAAGTGAGTCCTACCCTTCAAGTTGTGCCCACCCAGTCCTGAACCCTAGGAAGTGGTGCTAAAGGTGCCCAAACATCCAAAACTTGTGACTTAAAAATTTCAGTCAAAAAGTGCTATAAGAACTGACAGGAGAGATAGATTTACCTGCTCATAGACCCACCCAAGGTGCATCACTGGTTGTCCTGACTTCACAGTTGTTTCTGCTAGTTTCTTCTCTGCAGCAGCAAATACTTTTCAGTGGCTCCTTTTAGAAAGTAAGTATTTTCTTGACTAACCATTCAGTGTGCCTCTGCTAGATTGTATATTGACTGTCTGGCTTTGGAGTGACAGGGCCTGGGGATGTGCATTCTGTTCAGACAGCCACTTGGGGGGGTTGAGGTGTGTCCTGCCTTTCCAGGGTGAGTCAGGGCTGGGCTGAATAGACCTGGGCTGCATTCAGAATAGGGGGAGAAGATTTCTTTCACACCTGAACGGGCCTGGTCTGCCAAGAACAATGCTGTCTCCACCTCCTGCCAGGAGGCTGCACCAGTGAGAACAGAACTGGTTGTGGCTGGGCAAAGACACTCTCTGCTTCCAGAGAACAAATGATTTTGTATTATAAAAAGAGGTGCCCAGACCCCAGACTTTTAGATGACTTCTGGGATTTAAGAGGAACCTTTGCTAAGGAGAAGAGCTGGAGAAACTAAGGAGGAATACTGCCCCTGTGCTGTTTGCTTTCCAGCGTTGGCCTGCAGTGCCTACTTTCTGCTAAGAAAAGGGAAAAGGACTTTGATGTTTGCTGTGTTCCCTGCTTGAGGAAGATCTCCAAGAACTTGAAGAAGAGCTTGCCTCCTGTTCTGAAGTCTCCGGGACACAAAGACTTCACCCCAGCTCCCCTGAACTACCTTGCTCGGAGTTCAGACCTGCCAAAACGTGCCTGTAGCTGTTCTGAGCCTCTGGAGGTTGTTCAACTTCTGGCTGTTAGGAGCTGGAAAAGCAATGCAGCGATGAGAAGCACAATGCATCTGTACTTGTTTCTGATGCATCGCCGAAGAAACCGAATCAGTCCCTGCGTGCGAATCAACAAGTCGCAGCACACCACATCAAGTGCGCCGGTCTCCAAAGTCCAAGATCGCCGCACCGATTCCGACGCAAGCCCTGCTGTGTGGATGCAAGAATCCAGGCATCATCCAGGATCACCGCACTGCATCGAGGTGCCAGGTCTGGCGCATCGTTGGGGGATGCAGTAAGAAACCAATACATCACCTCCCCGCGCAGTAAGAAACCAATGCATCACCTCCCCTCTGGTAAGGAACCGACGCATCACCTCCCCTTTGCAGTAGTAAGGAACCGACGCATCACTTTCCCCAGAGAAAGGAACCGACACATCACCTTTCCTAAGTGTAAGGAACCAAAGCATCACCTTCCCTGTGACCCTTTCTGTTTGTGTGCGCGATGCATCCAAGGTACTTTGAAAAGTGTTGCATCTGCAATTTGCTTTGAACTGAACGTTTTCGACCATTTGAAAGTCATATTTTTATTACTGTATTGTGGATTTTGTGTTTTTTTGGTTTAGATAAAGATTACTTATTTTTCTATACTGGTGTGGTGTCCATTTTTAGTTTTTTCACTGTATTACTGTATGGGTGAACAACACTTACAACGCAACTTTTACATCGCAGAGCCTTTACAACGCAACCATTACAACGCAAACTATTACAACGCATTGCTCTGGGGGGCGCTCTAGGATAGGGAATAGGTTAATTTAATATCCAATAACTTTCCCTAGTGTCCACGGGGACTGGAGTTGGAATAGTAAATTAAACTATTCACTATCCAGAGCCCCAAAGCACTATGCGTTGTAATGGACTGCGTTGTAATACTTGCGTTGTAAAGGCATGCGATGTAAATGCATGCGTTGTAATGTCATACATCCTACTGTATGTGTTCACAAATGCTTTACACACTGCCTTTGAGATAAGCCTGTCTGCTCGTGCCAAGCTACCAAGGAGGTGAGCAGGGGTTATTTTAGGAGTGTATCCCCCTTACTCTGACTAGGAAGAAGGGTCCTTACTTGGACAAAGGTACTTACCCCTGCAAACTAGAAACCTCCATTTCTAACACTCAGCTATGCACTTGAGCACCCCCATGCTACCTACCTGAGAAGCCAGTGGCTGCTCACTCTCGCTACATTGAGAGTCAAGTGCAGAAAGCTTTTTACTTGGCCCATTTTGCAGTCATAGTAGACAAGGGCCCAGAACATTAGAAACAAATGACCACAACCCTCATGCTTGTGGCCCAGGGGTCCTCAATTCCCCCATGCCCTCACCTCTGGAATGGGGTTTGACAAGGGCTAATTCTATTCATTAGTGGGCAGCACTTGGCCAAAAACTGTCATAAGAGCTATGCACATTTGAAGTTAACATCTGTAAGCTGCTTGAAATACACATGCATTAGCTATAATTGTCCTTTATGTGATAGGGTACATCTTATGAGCATATTAATGTGCTGCTTGCCTTTGATATCACTCTTTGCTTTTAATAAGAACTTATATGACAACTATTGCTCTTAAATTGTTTTTTTCTATAGATGTGTAGAGTCGTGAAGAGTGCTGTGTTGAATGTTTTGTGAAGTGTGCAGCAAACAGAAGGTTTGAAGAAATAAAAAAAAAATAGAAAAACGACTCGATTACACACAGCTAGATGGTTTAGCTCCTTTCCGTCTCTTGGAACTAGATCGTGATTTTAAGTCTGTTGTTCTGATGATGACGCCATTAATGTTTTCCTTTCAGCTTTCAGCCTATATTGGCTGTTGCCTCCCGTAGACTTTAGTATGTCAGATGCATGCCTCTTTGTTAAAAATAAAAAATAAAAAAAATACTGTCATTGTGAACAACTGACGACCACTATTCAATTCAATGTAAATGCACAGAAACTGATATCAGTTCCTTAATGGTGCTACGGAAAAAAATCATGCATTTCTTACATGCACATCCTGGATCAATAAAAAATGTCAGCAAAGATTTGATATTAATGGGTATTATTTCCTGAAAAAGAAAGAGTACGCAACATTTTTTTTTCATGCCGTAGGGTTCAAGATAATTTCCTCAAAAGGTATCTATGTATTGGGTGTATGAACGATGCAGATCTCCTAACATAACATTATTAGAAATTGGCATTGTCATGTCATGAAAATTGATATGGACTATGCAAGCCTTTCTGATGCTGTAAAGCTGCCACACAGTATGTGCTCAGTGATGTTGCTCATGACGTTGTTTGTGATGTCATCATTTGCATTATCTCTTGCAGTGTCACTTGTGTGGTTGTTTTTTTAAAGGAATTCAAGTTTCATAGCTATCTTAACTGACCATCACTATATACAATGAGTGGGATCCAGCATGAGCACGGTTCCATCTGC
This sequence comes from Lissotriton helveticus, assembly GCF_964261635.1. Taxonomy (NCBI): domain Eukaryota; kingdom Metazoa; phylum Chordata; class Amphibia; order Caudata; family Salamandridae; genus Lissotriton; species Lissotriton helveticus. The sequence goes on along the minus strand of NC_136069.1, from coordinate 399,947,038 downwards.
TATTTCTGAGCTGGATATGGACTCTAGCCAATCCAGTGAAATATGCTGAATTTGTAATTTTCTGTCAATGGAACAGAGTTTTCCAGTTGTAATTTTCTGACAATGGAACAGTGCACGCATCCTGTTTGTTTTCTATTTGCAGGAGAAATTACCTGCAGGTGGATTTCTAATTTTCACATGAAGTTGGACCCAAAACAAAGGTTGGAGTTAAAAGGGCCACCAGTCCTATTTTCTTTTCAAGCTTCATCTTGGCTAATAGCTATTTGGAGCCAAAAATCTAAACGCCAATGAAATCAATGGAAACAAAAGCGCACAGACTGTTTTTACTTAACAAGTGCCTAAGATACACTATGATTTGGAGATAGGTTTTTGACTTTGTTCAAGCCCACATGTAAAACATGTGACTGCATCATAAGAATGTCAGATGTATCTGTGTGTATGAGTAATTACACACTTAAAGATTTGAAGGGTACTTACTAGTGTTCTTTACTTTATTCGTTTTTATCACTACTTGTCCCAGTGCAGGGGACCATAGCTTTTTATATCAAGCAGAGAGACAATAAATCATACAAGCATGTCAATCAGTGTACAGAAAATGTTACATGAGAGAAGGAGGGGCTATAAGATGTATGAGTCATGCATTGCTCATACTTTTAGACATTATATGATAAGAGAGTGTGTGTGTGGTCTGGAGAAACACAAAGTCAGAATTTAAAATATAACACATTGATTGGGGTTATCGGTACTAACAACACTTTATTCTTACCCAAAGTAACACTTCTTTGCAACCTAAGAATAACAACTGATTAAGAAAAAGAACACTTTGTATGTAGCTCTTTGATTCCGGTTGTGAGCTCGCTGTGCTATATTAAAAAGACTTCATCTTATGAAATGGAAGTAACAAAAGGATCTGTGTGTCAAAAGCAGTAACCCACCCACCTATCTATATAAAATACAAGTCTGTGATCTGCATGTTCCTCGATGTGCTTAGCAGCAGTCACTTTAACCCCCATGCTACTTTGAGTCAAAAATGTGGCCGGACAAAATACAGACTCTCCTGGAACTGCTTTAACCACCAAAGATAACTTACCATTATTATTCACTGAAAAGTCTGGTCAAACAAAACTATGCGTAGCAAATGTCTTAACCCTGTGAGTTTGTCCTGTGCCAATGTCTGTGTGGCATATGTTTTTAAAAACAAAAGTATATATTGACTGTTGCACTCCGCTTTGAATGACTCCATACACTCCAACATGAGACAGCTGAAAGAGGGAGATTATAAAGAAAGAAAAAAAAAAAGAACCGGGGGAATGTATTTTCCCAGTTGACTTGCATTGAAGTGGTGCTCATTTCAGGTGGGATAAGTCAAAATCAAAGTAATTTTTCACTTAAAAAATTGGGAGATTCCCGCCTCAATAGAGTATGTTGGCATGCATGTAAGCCCCTTGTGTCTCCACTCACTTTCCTCTGCCAGACCTTCTCCCACATTTTCTGGGTTTCCTGAGTATTTCTTCTCTAATTACGGCTGACAATTATCATTATTGGCTTCTGATATTACCTGCCAATCCGCTGGCGGATTTTCCACAGCAGCACATGCTGCTACTGTTCTGCCTGCTCACTTTGCATTCCTCAGTGCACCATGTGAAAAATTCAAAGGGACAGTGCAGGCACCATTGCATCATAATTATGATGAATTGCTGCATGCAGGGAGGCATGAAGATTGGAGGTGGCACATTTACAGCTTCCCTCCTAGGCACTCCTCGGGGCACCCTGCTCCAAATACAGGGTCGATCTGTAATTTCTTTTGTCACTTGAGCCCTTGTAGGGAGAAGTTCTTCGTCAAAGGGAGACCTGCTCGAAGCAGCTAAATCTACGCCTCTAGCATATATGGGGAATTAAGGATGCATCCTACCATATCACTTTACAAGATAGCCAAGAGTCACAACTGGAAACACATATCTTATGTTATCAAGCAAAAGGAAAGTGATGACAATATGTGTGACGCTACAAGTACAATAGCAAGGGACAGCAACATATGTTAGATTCTGTTTTTTAAACCACGAAGGAAAATAATGCCTGTTGAAGGCATGTCAAGTTTTGCAGGTGGGTATGTGGATATGATTACACTATACACTTATATATCACACAATACATGCTGCATTCTTAGCACTTGATAATTGCTGCTAAATAAACTGAAGTGTGAATGATTGAGTCAAAACCTGCATTTTTCCTAACGTATGACTTACAACTGACAAGCTTTGCATGTTAGCAATGAGTCCATAAGCCATACATTATTAGATTGGAACTTGTGACCTGCAGGTTGTACATGGATCTCTGCAACATAAGCATTTAACATAGGCTTTGCCACAGTTAGAAAGCCTACTGGGGTGTGAACCTGAGAAAGAAGGTTACACTCAGTGCTCTGCAGCAGGAATATCAACCCGCTAAGGTATATAATGACTATTCAAACTTGCGACAATCAGCTTACATAGAGATCTATGCAGCAAATGCATTAATGTATAGTCAGTGGCGCTTAGGATAAGTGCCAGCTCCTTGAGCACAATGTATCAATATCAAAAATTGTACTTTACACCAAAGTTGCATCAAATATTGTTCATGTTTAATTCACATGATTTAAATGTCACTCATTGTGTGATTTCATTCTAATTTTTTCTTTCAAATCCATTGTCATATATGCATAATAACACCATTTCCCGATGCATTTCGGACCAACGGTCCTTCGTCAGGGGAATCCTGAAAAACAATAATTGAATCTAAGTATTGTTCCCCGAGGTCCAATCAACATATAAATATACATGTAAGCACGACATAAATGAAAAAAAATTGAAACGTTACAGTGCTAGCATATCAAGAGACAATCGCGGTTTGCAATTTACAACGATCTGTGTTTGCCTTCATGCGTGAATGCCTTAGTGATTAACGATTAATCAAACGACTCCACCAATTCCCGTGTCATTTTACCGAAACGCTCTAACCAAACTCAACCGCATTCAAGTCCAGTGTTCAGAGTTAGCAAAGATAATGCCCAAGATTACTATCGGCATGCAAACAAAACGAGTTCAACGACTTACGAGAGAAGTAGAGTAAGAACCCGCGTCCCACTCATGTGCCCTTCGCCGGTTGATACAAACAAAGTTTAGCGTGAAGACAGGAAGTATATGGGATAAAGCCAGAGACATGCAAAGCGGACTGTGCAAGTGGCGGCCATCTTGTAGAGGTGTTGAAAGACAAGTACAGCACCCCACACCAGTTAATCAACCACGTGGTGCGCTAAACATACGGTGTGTCAGAATGATGCAATTTCAATCTTAAAACATAAACAGATGATGATATCAAGGTGCCTGCAACGTAGAAACACGAAAACATAAGTAAATAAAAATAAACAGATACACATAAAAAAATGATTTGTTTGAATGTTTAAAATAAATGTATCAGAACATATCATTATCCACAAGGTCCTCTACAGATAGCATGTAAATTCCATACGGTCATTCAGACCAGCCGGTTTCATAGATTGAAGGAATTTTATCCAGTGATTTTCACGCTGTAATAAAAAGTCATTATTGTCTCTGCCATCCCGTTTACTGACCACTTCCACAGCAGCGAATCTCAGTTGACTGATATTGTGTCTATTATCTTTGAAATGTACAGCCAGGTTAGATTTCAAATTCACTGTTCTTATGTTGCTCTTATGTTCATTCACTCTCAATTTCAATTTGCGGGAGGTCTTACCGGTGTATACCAGTCCACAGGGACATTTAATGATGTATATCACATTCTCAGTGTCACATGTTGCGTTTAATCTTAATTTAATGTCAGTACCCTTCAGGGGGTGTTTGATCACAGAACCCTTAATCATGTTGTTGCAGTTTTTGCAGTTTAAACAAGGTTGATTGCCTCCATAAGTAATCTCTGGAGGATGTTTCGGTTTCTTGATAATTTCTTTGAGATTATTGCCCCTTTTGTATGCAAACAGTGGTTGTTCATCAAAGATGCCATTGAAGTCTTGTTCTTTGCTAACGATTGGCCAGTGTTTCAATATTGAAGCCTTGTACGCCCTTGATGCTTCTGAATACTTGGATACGACCACGGGTCTTTTGGTATCGCTTTTCTGTTTGATGGCAAGTGTGTCCTGTCGTGTTAGGCTGTCACATCGTTCTTTGGCTTTGGTTAAAATGATCTTGGGATATCCTCTTTTTTCAAAACGTTCTAGCATGTTGTCTGCTTGTGTTTCATATTCCGCTTTGTCGGATACAATCCGTTTCACTCGAAGGAGCTGTGAAAAAGGAAGATGGTTCTTCAATGATCTCTGGTGGTAAGAATTGTAATGGAGAATATTGTTCTTGTCTGTTCCTTTTCTATACAAATTGGTTTCCAGATGATCACCAACTCTTGTTATTCTGACATCCAGGAATGTGATAGTCTGTTGGTCCACCTCATGGGTGAACTGAATACGGTCATTGATGTTGTTGAGGTTTGTTAGTGCCATTGTCAGAGACCCTCGGTCTCCTTGCCATACAATGAAGATATCGTCTATATATCTCAGAAACATCTTGGCATGCGTAATCCATGGAGTCTGGTTCAAGATGTGATTGTTTTCAAAGTATTGCATGAATGCATTGGCATATACAGGTGCTGCACAGTTGCCCATGGATGTCCCGGACAGCTGTGCATAGAGTTGATCATTCCACGAGAAATAGCTCTGGTATAAGGTAAAGTGCATCAGCTGCATGATGAAAATTTGGAAATCATTGGCAAGGTCAGAGTGTAACAAGATGTTTTCTACTGCTTCCATTCCCAAGTCATGGGGAATGCTGGTGTACAGGGATTTGACGTCTATGGAACCCAGCCAGATGTTCTATATACATTGATTACAACACCTTCTTGTCAGGGGGTGATATCTTTGAGGCACACCACAACGTAATCAACTTATATAACAAGGAGGAGTGCGTGACCCACACCACAACTGTAATTCTGACCCTGACCTGGGCCACAGCACCCCCAACATTAACCATGGCAACCATGGCATATCATGACATCGCAGCGTTAACAGATTTAAAAGCAGATACTTTTGCTTTCAGTACAGATGATATTGATAAAATCTACGCTTTGATCCCTGAGGTGGCTAGTCCACCAGGTCCTACAAGGAATAAAGAAAGTTGTTTGAAACAGTTGCTTTACTTTTCAAGGAAGGAAATTAGTCAAAGGCTTCACGCCAGCACGTTAATACGGTATCACCGGGCGCAACGCATCCCTAGGGGTCTCCGTATCCCGCTAAAGCCACTACTATGCAGGAACAGCTCGAAGTTTGTGGAAAGATGGTATGCCATCTTAAATAAATGCTCTCTAGACTTAATTTTATTGATCGTTGATGAACTATCACGAGCCTTGGAAGAATTGAATAAAGAGATACAGCAATGTAAACAGGAACTAAGCGACATGCTATCCACAGAGGAATGGTCCAAGATACTGGATGACATCACCATTCAAATGGACAAACACACACGAGAAATAAACGAACGGAAAATACGGAAGTATCGCAGAGATACCGTAGACTACAAACTGGGGGAGGTATACTCCTGGGCTGAGGTCTATGCCAGGAGACGACAGAACAAACCACAAAGAGACCACACCAACACTACAACAGAGACCTCATCCTCAGAGGAAGAATCACGTGGTGAACAAAGACGGATGAACGTAAACAAACCTTCAGCCAGTGCAGAATCCTCTACCCCCTCTGCGGTTCCTTTTTTAGAGGAAGGACCGGGAGAAAGAGACGACCCAGGAGGAGCAAGGCAAAAAGAAAAGGAAAAAGAGACGGAAAGGGATATGAGGAGCACAACTTTGAACAAGAGGGTAGAGAAACCAAAGAAGAAGACAACTTAGTGATAAACATCTCATCATATACTCTATCTGAACAAGAAACCATGGTATTACAAAAAGGTACTTCATTCATCCCCACCAGTCACACCAATGAATTAGAACTGGAAGTCAGTTTATTTAAGTTTATGCGTAATTTGCGCCTGAGACACTTTTTTGAGAACGTGTTGCCGCCACAGGAAGGTGACCGTATTGACCAACTCAAAGGATTAAGAGCGAGGAGCACATTCATGGCACCTGTCAGTCATAAGTCCTTTGACATTTTTGAGAATCTGGTCAAAAATGATATCAGTAGCATCAATTACACCAGAAAGAAGAAACATTTGAATTTGACCAATAAAGAGTATTCCATATTGAACAACTTGGCAAGGAGAGAAGATATAACCTACCAAACTGCTGACAAGGGGGGCGCGTTAGTCCTCATGGACACAACATTCTACAAGGAACGAGTGCAAGAACACCTTGCAGACTCCAACACCTATAGTCTCATGCACTTTAATCCTACTAACCAATACAATGAGGTCCTGATGAACATATTGTCAACGGCTGAAGAAAATGGAACTATAAACCAAAAAACAAAAAAATTTCTAACCAACAACAACCCACGTGTTCCAAGCATGTATATGCTCCCGAAGGTGCACAAAAGTCTAACTCTACCCCCATTCAGACCAATTGTGTCCACACGCGGCAGTATACATGAAAACACTGGCAAACTTATCGACAAATACCTTCAGCCTTTAATACAACAGTCCTGCACATATGTGAGAGACACTACTGATTTTCTGCAAAAGATTAACGAAATCAGATTTGAAGGAGATGAGAACATCTGGCTGGGTTCCATAGACGTCAAATCCCTGTACACCAGCATTCCCCATGACTTGGGAATGGAAGCAGTAGAAAACATCTTGTTACACTCTGACCTTGCCAATGATTTCCAAATTTTCATCATGCAGCTGATGCACTTTACCTTATACCAGAGCTATTTCTCGTGGAATGATCAACTCTATGCACAGCTGTCCGGGACATCCATGGGCAACTGTGCAGCACCTGTATATGCCAATGCATTCATGCAATACTTTGAAAACAATCACATCTTGAACCAGACTCCATGGATTACGCATGCCAAGATGTTTCTGAGATATATAGACGATATCTTCGTTGTATGGCAAGGAGACCGAGGGTCTCTGACAATGGCACTAACAAACCTCAACAACATCAATGACCGTATTCAGTTCACCCATGAGGTGGACCAACAGACTATCACATTCCTGGATGTCAGAATAACAAGAGTTGGTGATCATCTGGAAACCAATTTGTATAGAAAAGGAACAGACAAGAACAATATTCTCCATTACAATTCTTACCACCAGAGATCATTGAAGAACCATCTTCCTTTTTCACAGCTCCTTCGAGTGAAACGGATTGTATCAGACAAAGCGGAATATGAAACACAAGCAGACAACATGCTAGAACGTTTTGAAAAAAGAGGATATCCCAAGATCATTTTAACCAAAGCCAAAGAACGATGTGACAGCCTAACACGACAGGACACACTTGCCATCAAACAGAAAAGCGATACCAAAAGACCCGTGGTCGTATCCAAGTATTCAGAAGCATCAAGGGCGTACAAGGCTTCAATATTGAAACACTGGCCAATCGTTAGCAAAGAACAAGACTTCAATGGCATCTTTGATGAACAACCACTGTTTGCATACAAAAGGGGCAATAATCTCAAAGAAATTATCAAGAAACCGAAACATCCTCCAGAGATTACTTATAGAGGCAATCAACCTTGTTTAAACTGCAAAAACTGCAACAACATGATTAAGGGTTCTGTGATCAAACACCCCCTGAAGGGTACTGACATTAAATTAAGATTAAACGCAACATGTGACACTGAGAATGTGATATACATCATCAAATGTCCCTGTGGACTGGTATACACCGGTAAGACCTCCCGCAAATTGAAATTGAGAGTGAATGAACATAAGAGCAACATAAGAACAGTGAATTTGAAATCTAACCTGGCTGTACATTTCAAAGATAATAGACACAATATCAGTCAACTGAGATTCGCTGCTGTGGAAGTGGTCAGTAAACGGGATGGCAGAGACAATAATGACTTTTTATTACAGCGTGAAAATCACTGGATAAAATTCCTTCAATCTATGAAACCGGCCGGTCTGAATGACCGTATGGAATTTACATGCTATCTGTAGAGCACCTTGTGGATAATGATATGTTCTGATACATTTATTTTATACATTCAAACAAATCATTTTTTTATGTGTATCTGTTTATTTTTATTTACTTATGTTTTCGTGTTTCTACGTTGCAGGCACCTTGATATCATCATCTGTTTATGTCTTAAGATTGAAATTGCATCATTCTGACACACCGTATGTTTAGCGCACCACGTGGTTGATTAACTGGTGTGGGGTGCTGTACTTGTCTTTCAACACCTCTACAAGATGGCCGCCACTTGCACAGTCCGCTTTGCATGTCTCTGGCTTTATCCCATATACTTCCTGTCTTCACGCTAAACTTTGTTTGTATCAACCGGCGAAGGGCACATGAGTGGGACGCGGGTTCTTACTCTACTTCTCTCGTAAGTCGTTGAACTCGTTTTGTTTGCATGCCGATAGTAATCTTGGGCATTATCTTTGCTAACTCTGAACACTGGACTTGAATGCGGTTGAGTTTGGTTAGAGCGTTTCGGTAAAATGACACGGGAATTGGTGGAGTCGTTTGATTAATCGTTAATCACTAAGGCATTCACGCATGAAGGCAAACACAGATCGTTGTAAATTGCAAACCGCGATTGTCTCTTGATATGCTAGCACTGTAACGTTTCAATTTTTTTTCATTTATGTCGTGCTTACATGTATATTTATATGTTGATTGGACCTCGGGGAACAATACTTAGATTCAATTATTGTTTTTCAGGATTCCCCTGACGAAGGACCGTTGGTCCGAAATGCATCGGGAAATGGTGTTATTATGCATATAGGACAATGGATTTGAAAGAAAAAATTAGAATGAAATCACACAATGAGTGACATTTAAATCATGTGAATTAAACATGAACAATATTTGATGCAACTTTGGTGTAAAGTACAATTTTTGATATTGATACGTTGTGCTCAAGGAGCTGGCACTTATCCTAAGCGCCACTGACTATACATTGATTACAACACCTTCTTGTCAGGGGGTGATATCTTTGAGGCACACCACAACTTAATCAACTTATATAACAAGGAGGAGTGCGTGACCCACACCACAACTGCAAATGCATTAATCACATGTTATACCCTTCCCCAGTATTATAGCTGAAACCTGCCCGAAACGCATAGATCAAGCGCTGTTACTGACTAACTGGTCTCATAATGTGGTCCGTCTGTGACGAGTGAAATGAGCGAGACCAGAGTTATGCTGCTGTGATCACAATATATTTTTGACCAGTGCTGTCTCTTGGTAAATAGCACAATGTTTGATGGAGTCCCTTTTTAACCATATCGAGAGAGTGGCGCGGAGGAAGTTCATTGTGAAACAAAAATGTTTATTTATACGCAGATGTACGGCAGTACAACGTATACTCAATACAACAACACATCACCATGCTAAATTAATAGAACTCAAAATATCATAATGTTAATAGAACACAACATAATCACAATACAACTACAATATATGAAAACCTGAAACCAAAACATTGACATGACAAAACTTTAGCACATAACACTAAAAAAACAATACAACGTAACATTATATCCTCACCACATCCACAAGAAAACACTTTAGCACTGTCACAAATGCAGAAACCAGATAATGACATAATATAAATCACAGCTCAGTATAACAATGCAGTAATAACCCAGTCAAAAATAAGCAATAATACAATCCATCTACCCAACACGAAAGCACAATACAGGAAAAGAGAGGAACACGGCCACACAACAATGTAAATGTAAATGTGTAAATGTGGGTGTACTTGTAAAGCGCACTGCGACTCCTACCAGACTATCGTGGCGCTGGAGACCGCTGGGGAACCCGTCCTGGTTTTCCCTGTGAGATGGTCCCTTACTGGGTATCTCCAAGGTGAAACCAGGCATCCCCGGCAACTTGTGGGGGGCCGTTGTAGAGATGAGGCAAGCTTAATGCCCAGAGTTGCCGAGTGTGATCCCTGGTTAGAGTAGGCACCGAGGCAAGAATTATCAAGTCCGTTGACCCTGGTCCACGACCCTGCCGCGTCGGGAATTGAACCCTGGTCCCGGGCCGTTCTCTGCTTCTGGTTCTACCGCCTCTAACCAGTGAACCACACCACGCCACAATTAAAGACTAATCTTACAAAACACAAGCACAACACAAAGCAAATATATATCCACATAAGCACATCAATGCTGACAATTTCTATATTTGTCTTTTCTTGTTTGAAAGAACATGGAAAGAATATCAGAATTTTGAATCAATTAATTTCGCTATAAGTACACAAAGCTGGTGGGGTCACATTCTTTCATGCCCACAAGTTCTTATTCTTCTTACTACTTTTCAAAAGTGTATTGGATAAAGTCTTTCAGAACCTCCAAAACTCGTGCCCCTTGAATTGGTGAGACTAAATACAGAGGCTATTGGACCTGAAGAAAAGCCCCTTCTCAATCTCTCCCTCTCTCTAAGTAGTTGTTTTCTCCTAGATTCCTATGTGTTTCTCTTATCCTAGACAAAGGAGGAGGAGGCAGTCAAGCAAAATACTGCTTTGGTGTCCACTGTGGAAGCAGAGTGTGTTTTAGTGTTGCTGGGGATGAAATAACTGACCCACTAGTGTACCGCCTTATACTCTGATTTGTTTCCCAGTGGGAAAGGGATTTAGAGTGTACGGTAATAGAACGGGGATTGGGATTGATTGTCACTCTTGTTCTGATGTCCGTTCCTCCTCATTAACAAGCATTGACATAGCCAATAGGTCTCGCCTTTCGCACCTTAAAGTTTTTAGCCATGCAACAGTTGATGTTGTTGCACCAAGGATATTGTGCTGCATAATTAAATACTTATAAGGTTCCAAAAGCAAGACCTATTGGCAACGGCAATGCTTGTTTTGTTCCACCTCTCTGGGTGGATTTTGAAGTTGGCAGCTACATAGCTATTATGTTTATTGCTTTATTCCGTATTGTACCTTTTGGCAGCTGTATAGTTTTTCTTTTTTTTTTTCAATTAAGGGGACCGTGCCTTCTTGCATTAATTTACACAAGCACTAAAACTTAAAAAAAAATAATAGTGCACACAGAACAAGATAATTATGGTGTATCCGACTTCATACAAAAGCGTATAGAAAAATACGATCCAGGCATAGTGGCACTGCGTCCCCTTGAGGTTATTTTTAAATATGAACTTTCAACTTATCAAAAAAATGTAGCATGTCCTTGCCAGCTGGTCTGCTGTGTACATTCCACTTTCCAAATGGATTTGGAGACTGGGAAGCCCACATTGTACTCTTGCACAATACAGAATAGCAGCTCCCCCACCCCCTTTTTTCCATCATATTTCATCCATATAGAAATTGAAACTTTCACTTCCATTTCAGGCTGGTGATAATAAGGTGAAACCTTTGCAGCTACAGTGGTAAGGTGTAAAAATGACAAAGTAATAACTTGGGTACTAATACCACAGGATGTGCTGCCTTAAGACGCACAATCTAGGAAACCCTACCGCATAATTTGGTCCTCCCCATAATTTGAATGTCCTGCTTTAGAGTAATAAACCTGATGCTCACAAGAGAGACATGAGCTGAAAACCCGGATGAGACAAAAGCAAGATCCCACCTAGCCCTCGGCCAACTGTGTCCTCTGTATACTGCAGCTGCTGTCAGTTCACATGGGAGGAGCTGTTTGTAATCACAAAAGAGCCCAGGAAAAACCACACCTACAAAGGCAGCAGTGAGTCCAACACCCCTTTATGTAACTACTATGTGAGAAGCCAGTCACCAAGAGAATGGTCTAAGCTCATCCTTGAAACTAGAACATATGAAGCTAGGGTCACCAGTGATTCTGCATCCTAATAAGGGTGTCCTGGGCCCTAATGCAATTAGGAAAAAGAGCCAGCCCCCATCCCATGGTGCGGAAGTTAAAAATAAAAAATAAATGCAAATCAGCCGTAGAAGTGATGAAGTCGGCTCCTGGTGCCACTGCACCTGCTGCACTTCGGATAGCTGCGCCCCAGCGTTGGTACGGTTCTATTTCGAAACGAGATGTGGGATTCCGAGCAATTTGACCAAAGTAGCAGATGAGGTGCTTTTTAAAGGAATGTTCGCGAATCTAGAATTGATTCTGGGGTGAGCTGGGGCCATCTGAGTGCTACAGAACACAAAGCCTATTCATTCAGAAGTCCCTGGAGACACTATCATCCTTCTTTGAGGCACGTTTGTAGAGCTAGGTGATTTCTTTCTAGGCTTGGAAGCTGGTAAAAGAGCTAAGTGAACGAATTATTCCACTGTAGAGTAAAAACTTGATCACATAACGTGTTAAGCGCTCTGATACCTTTGGGTCTAGCTAGCGCTATACAATCCTCAAAATAATAACAACAGGCTCTTTTGTCCTTCAGAGGTCGAAAAAATGAGTAACTGAGTTGGGTAGTAATGTACATATCAGTGCCTAGATCCCAAACAAATGGTAGACAGCGCTATGTACAGTTAATTGTGTTATTTTTGTCGGTTAAATGTCGTTACAACGAATTCCGTTGCAACGCATGCCTTTACCAGGCATGCGTTACAACGGAATTTGTTTTCTATGCATAACCTTTACCACTAATATTCCTTTACCACGCATAGATTAACAACGTTTTTCGTTGTTAATTTATGCATGGTGAGGGCATATTCTTGTTAAAGGTTCCACCTCTCCCCTTACACGTCCCCAGCCTCTACTCATTATAATTACCCCTGCCGTAAACCCTTACGTTTTTTGTTTTAAATTACATTTCCCCTTACCTTTTTAACTCGTCTCCACTCCTTCTTCTTGGTTATGTCGGCCGTACGTCGTAAAGAGGAAGCGGAAGTTTAATTCCGTTTCCTCTTTAACGACGCTGATTGCTTGATCTTCAGCACTTCAGGTTAGTTCTTTTTTTTGGGGGGAGCCCCCCTAACCGCCCTTTTTTAATCCCACGCTTTTTTAGTTTTTGGGGGAAAGACCCCCAAACCCCCTTTTTTTTTCATTTACCACACATACCTTTACTACGTATTTCGTAGTAAAGGTATGCGTGGTAAAGCCTCTCGTTGTTACCACGCATGCGTTGTAATGCATGCGTGGTAAAGGTTTTCGTGGAAACGGCCCGTTGTAGTGTCCGTTTCACATTTTTGTCTGGCACAGCCATACATAAGTTCGTTCAACAATACTTTTTCCAGGCTAACTAAACATAATTTTACATTAAAAGGAATACTTGTGGAGTACACATTCCTTGCACTGGCTGCGTTTTCAAAAACTTAAACCGGGGCCAAATATTTCACAAGTCTCAGGCCACACCAGTGCTTTAAGTGGGCTGGGTCTCACCGGGTCTGAGCACCCGCAGTATATTTAGGCGGCCTCAAAACGGGTCTCTATCGAGGTCTGTTTTGTGCCCTGACACAGGCAGTCCGTTTCTTTCAGGACTGCAGTGACAGCAGACACATCGATGTGCGCGGGCTCATACAGCTCACTAGTGGAGAAGTTACGGCATGACGTCATGCCAGGTGAGTGTTGTAGGGGAAGGGAAATCCTTTAAAGAGAGTTATTTTATCTGGATGTCCCTTCTCTTTTTTAAACTCAGGAGCAGCAACATAGTTGTGATGCCACCAGGGATTTAAGTGGATTATTTTTCAAGATTTTATACAAGCCATAGTAGCTGCTTATTTATCTTTTGCAACTAACATCCATTGACAAAGCCAATAGATGTGACTTTTTGTAGATAAGACCCCATTGAGAGACCTCCGTGTTTTTTCATCCTACTTAAAGCCCTGGACCACACATTGTGAACCCACCCCCGCAGCTGGTGAAACGGGGTGCAAGCGGAACCGAGTGGTAAAAAACAGGTGAAATGAGCAACACTGAACAAAAGGCGAGGCCTCTGAAGTGTTGTGGCAGATTTAACACCTTACCTGTGACGTTGCCGAGGTGCGAATTGCGGCAGCACAAGCGACAGTAAGGTCCCTCCGAGAGGACTGCAGCAACATGAGGCAGATGAAGAGCGCGAATGACAAAAGAGAAGTGGGAAGGTGAGAAGCCAAACAAGGAAGGGGCAGAGACGTTCAGGTTGCAGACTGTATGGTCAGAGATCAAAAGATAGCAACACAAGAGGAGCCTTGGAGTGACAAGGCGCTAATTGTCTGTCCTGCCAATGGGCACGGGGAGGAAGGAACCGGAAGGAACGGCAAGCTGCAGTAATGAGCGTCATTCAATATGTGTAGTAGAATGGACGAGGGGCACTCACTGCAGGGGCACTGCCGCCGTGCACCAAAGGTCTTGCCAGGTAAATAAACAAACACAGACCCGCAGTGGGATTGCTTGTTTCTGGCTGTAATAGGAAAGTCATCAGAATATTTTACATAGGAGGAGGTCGCCAAAAGTTAGGTAAACTTGCACTCACATTAACGGCATGGCCATGCCCACTCTCACCTGGCGTCTAACTTGGGTGCACTCAAAGTAAGATTAAAACAGATGTACAGATGGAAGACAATCGAGACGTGGTTTCGTCCCTCGAGCTAATTCTTACTCGTATAGCAAAAAAACGCCACATCGTTGCTGGGTTTTCAAGATACATGTGCAGCAGAGCCCTTGGCAAATGGAGAATAATAAGGGGGAGGGGAACAAAGAATGAAACGTTAAGTGGAACAGGAAAGAGCAGGATACAAATACAATTTTACTAGTCAATTTTGCAAAACTCCACATCCGGCTGAGCGCCAACTGCACAGTTGCTTGCGACCTGTGCACCACAAGTGCAGAGTCCACCCCCAGCTCCGTGCGAGCCAGTGGGCCTGAGATGAATACACGCCTGGTTTGTGAGAAGAGGTTCCATTAGCTTTGCAGTGAGTCGTGGATGCCTGCCTGATGAGGTCTGGCTGATCCCTGCAATGGTTGATGGGGTGATCCGGCCATCCCTGGGCCAAAGATGTGCGGCTCTGTGCAGCCGTTTCTGTTGTCCATGGTCAGGGCCACCGCGTTTGGCCAGCCAGATCCAACAGAAAGATCTATCCGAGGAGCCAGTCTGTCAGAGGGACCGCAAAGGAATATTCAGACCAATAATTCTGTGCTGTACTGGCAAACGAGGGGGTCTGCTGATACGTGACGTGCCTGAAAACAATGTTGCATTTCACTCTCGAGCTGAGCCCCACACGGGTCACAGCAGAAAGTGTCGAGGGTTCACACACCAGAGGGTCACAAGAGATGGTAAGCCAACTGCCTGACAGGAACTTCTGCTGTTAATCCGGCGGCCTGATACCCAACTTTGTCTGCTTTTCAATTTGCCTGACAAACAGCACAGGTTTCCAGATATTTACTCAGCTTGTCAACAAACTGCTTGATAAATAGCAAAACTGCTACTGTTTGAGCAGCTGCCAGTTAAACTGCGTGTCTATCTATATAGGTGGCTGCCGGGTACACAGGGTGTGTGTGCAAGAGGCACCCGCCTCCCCTGAGTGGTAGTGTGGCCTCACAGAATAGGTTTAGGGCTTCAGCTGGGTCTGACCTGCTGGCGGCCATACAAAACGTTTCCTACAGATTCAGCAATGACTGCGGTGTTGCCAAAATACCCCTGTGTACAAGAGTAAATAAACTCCCACCAAAATATCATCAACATTTCAAGGTAGGGAAGGGAAAGGGCCCGCTGCAGCCTGTAGAAGAGGTATGGGGAGAAAGAGTTTGAGTGTGATTGGGAGTGAATGAGCGAGAGAGAAAGGAAGTGAGGGCGTGTGTCCATAAAATACTTAAAGCATATGTATGTTTTCATACTTGTTATATGACTAGTCACCAACGTAGTCACAGCATCTAGGTATCCTCCTGCCAGAATCCATCCTCTCAAGCTCATAGTTTTTAACTGATTTTGCTAGTCCGCCTGAATAACGATCTCAAGACTGGAACCGCCCACGGTTACTTGGACCACCACATCCAGAGAGATAGATATCTTTTGACAAAACGCCATCAATCACAGTATGTGTTCTTTGTTTTTTCAGCGTCCTCTCTCTAGCGCTCCTCGTGCTTAAAATAAAGAAGCGTGCGTGCACGCCTCGTGCAGCAGCAGGGGGAGGGCAGAGAGGAGGGGGCCTACTCAGGTTTCCCTTGCAGAAGCGAGCAGCAAGGCGCGATAATTGCTAACATATGGCGCCGCTGCTCAGGGAATCGCCAAAGGTGCATGCGTTGCCTTTGTAAGAAATGCAATGTGTGCACGTTTTTGTCTGCAAAAGTGTAGCGATGGCTAAAGGTCTTTTTCCTATGCAGCGCATGTGCGTGGCAAAGGCGAGACCCAGAAAGGACTGGTAGGAGGAAGAGTAAAGCGACGATACTGCCAATATTATTATAGTGGACCAGAGGTAAAAAGTGATTTGAGACCACAAATAATGCACTAAAAAAAAACAGGATTGGCAACCACAAAATAGATTTTTTATTTACTATATCCATTTTTCTAGTCAGAAAAACCTTCCAGAATCGCAAAATGGGGTTTGCATTCCATTTCAGCGTACAATTGAGAGGGGTGTATGAAAGGGAGATCATCTTCTAATTGTGATCATCTTCTAATTGTGAGTCTAAATGGTATGTGTAAATGGTTCTCGACTGGCCTTTTGTGAAATTTAAATTACGCTGGCGTAATATACATAATTCAGAAATGTTGTGCTACTCATGTTATGCAAAATGTATACATCTTTGTGTAATTATGCTCTGTACATTAATTCTCACGAATGGTGCGAGCTATTTAAATGCATACTCACACCAAAAATAGATGCAAGGATGACTTTCACGCAAAAATATAGCACAAAATGTCATCTCACATTATTTCACATTATGAAAAGCAAATTACACAAATTTCACACACCCTTATTGGCGACTCAATTACCATTGCAAACCATTGCTCAGTTGACAACACCTGAGTAGTAGATAAGTAATCTCCCCCTGGAGCACCTTCTTCTTTGTGAATCCTTTTCTAAGACCTTTTGAGGGGAAGACATGTGTCCTCCTTATGATCAGTAGTGGCTGCTGCCAAGGAGTAGTGGTGAGGTGGGGAGGGAGGTGTTTAAAAAAAAGTGGGGGAAATGTAGAAAAAGAAATATGCACTTACCTTCCCGGCGGCCAGCTTTTCTCCGTCCTTTTTGTTCACGATTCGCGCAGGAACAGGAAGCACCCAGGCCTCCCTTGCCAATCACAATGCTCCCTTACAGCAGCGTTGTGATTGGTCTGGGCGCCGTTTAGGTAGCAGCGATGTGCCTGTTTAGGAATGTTTGTCACCCTCAAAGATGTGTACTGTAACCCAGTAGATTGAGTCAATGTAATGAAAATTACAGGTAATTAATCAGGGCATGCCTTAGTGTGGTAAGACCATTCACTAATGTAAGAGTTAACTGCAGAAATGTGTGGGCAACCTGCGTGATTGAATTAAGAAAGGCAATCCCATGGTTTCGTCTTTCTGGTATTGATAAAATGAGCGCCATTAAGTTGGGTACCAGAGTTTTTACAGAAATGATGATTTCGTATTCTACAGTCTAGCCAGACCCGAGGCGAATAACAGATTAGATACACGGGCATTATTTTGTCAACACAATTTGACATTGTATGAGCGTGCGCTGACATTGTTTGCCATGGAAATGTGACACGCGCTCCGGTCTCCATAAATCTATTCAGAGGTGCGCTATGGCAGGCACCCTGACAGGCCGGTGATATTTCAAAATGCCTGTCGCGTGCCTGCTCAGGCGAACCAGGGAGGTGTTTGTTCAAGGCAATGGTGCTCATGAAACCGCTGCTTGTGCATGTTTAGTGTCCGTTCCTTTTCAAAGCTATACAGCATTGAGTCATTTGATTGCAATTTTTAAATGCAAAGAAATAGTACTTAGATATGTAACATTTGAAGACTTTTAAAACTGATAGGATTGTAAAGATAATTGTGCTTGCTCTTGAAAAAGTCAGTTATTTTGAGATGATGCAACCAATAATGAAGAATACCACATATACTATAAAATAAGTTGGGTACAGAATAGAGCAAAAACGTGACGGTTCTCTTCTGTCTACAGCCCCATAGACTGATTAATATTAAGAATATATTTCATAGCATATATCACTGCCAGTGAATAATTTATAAAATAAATAGTGCCGGTGCCCGAAACTCTGCTCAGAAGTCCTCAGATCATGCACAGAACAGCAAGACGGATAGTCTTAAATCCACCCTGTGCCTCTTTAATCCGATACAAGGCACTTAAAAAGAGGACAAAAATAGTGGTCAAAGTGTTTGCCACAGGTTGCATTGACCTGCTCCAGCATAGAGAGAGAGTTGTCTATCAGGAAGCCAAGGTTCTTTGCCACTTCCTCAGGTACTGGAGCGGGGTATATCCTCAGCATGCATGCCATTTTCAAGGCCAACTTTTGTATAAGATGGCATCTAATGGGTGCCCTGGCACATTGGCATAGATATTTTACATTTGATAGTCAGCGCTTGCAAATGATGTACATTTCTTTAATGTGTTCACAAGCTGTCAGCCTTGGCATCTTTGGTGTGGTTTCCCCTAACTTTTTGCCTCTAGCACCTGTATTTTTCCTGCTGTGCTTGATTTCGTTTTTGCTGGCGTAGATGCTTTGGCACTTTGCCACTGCTGATCAGTGTCCAAGTGCAAGTGCTCCTCATCTAAATTGTTATTATGATTGGTTCTCCCTGATTGGCATATTTGATTCACTATTATGTCCCTAGAAAAGTGCAGTAAGTGTGCCAAGGCTGGTAAATCAGATGCCTACAGCACTGATTGTGCCACCCACTTGAGTAGCCCTGAAAAGATGTCTCGGGCCTGCCACCGCAGTGCCTGTGCGCAGTTTAACTGCCCTGTCAACCTAGCAAGTGTGCCGACTTGCCAGGCCCTAACTTTCCCTTTTCTTACATGTCAGTCACCCCTAAGGTTGGCCCAAGACACCCCTGTCGGCAGGGTGCAGTACTTGTGAAAGGGGAGATATGCCATAGTTTGTGTGGCATGTCCTGATAGTGAAATACTGCCAAATTAGTTTTTTCACTATCGCAAGGCTATCTGTCCCCATATGATAGAATAGGGAGTTTGCTTATAACATTTTATAAACGTAACTACCCCTGGGAACAAGATAGAAAACTAAAGTTTAATATGCCTGAACTCAGAATGTTAAGATTCATCTTTTAGTGAGGATGATTTTTACATTCTGTGTTTGAAAATACTACTTTTAGAATGTAGGTATTTTCTTGCTAAGCTTTCCAGTGTGCCTTTGCTATGCAAATACAGAACACCCAATCAGAAAGAAGTACGCCCATTGCTATTTACAAACTGCACTTCTAAAGTGACTACAGCCAAAAAGGTCTCAGAACTGGCACAAATGTTCCTGCCCAATGTTTGGAGCTAGTCCATTACCACACATGGCCACTATCAGGTACTGCAATACACTCCATAGTCTGTTTCAGATTTTAAGTTCACCGACCATGAAATCTGTCTCTTTGTTAAGTCAGGGACAGATGATGGCATTGACTTTAAAATACCTTACCTTCACTTTTGTTCACTCTATATTTTTTTCCAGAAAGACTTATTGGGTCAACAAAACAGACAAGGCATTATCCAGTTGATGTAAAAAAAGGAAAAAGAAAAAAGTTCCCATGTGAGTGACTGAATTTCGTAATTTCAAATAGGGAAACCTGGGATTGATCCCTTTTCCGCACTTAACCAAAGCACGTGATTCTAAGCAATTACCTTATTTCATGTTGTCTACTTTTCCTTTATGATGACATTTGAGAGCACCTTGCAAAACATCAGTTGAGGATGTGCTCTGTACAATAGTTTCTCTTAAGTATTTTAATAGTGTTAGACCTGTCATCCTTAGGGTGGTCTTCCCCCAAATGTTTTTCCTTGTTATGTTAATTTTATTTAAATAGTGCATTAATGCCCTGAGGCATCTAAGCGCTGTTTTGTTTCAGCTGCAAGTGTAATCAAGACTGCCGGAATAGTTACCAAGATTTGAATAACCCGGTCTTTACAGCCTTTCTGAAAGAAACAAGACTAATATTCATTTTTATGCACAGAGGAAGTGTATCCATAGTTTGGATGCTTCAAGCACAATGCTCTTTCCTCCCCATCGTTCTTTTTAAAATCTAGGGTGTACCAATAGCTTGGCAGTGGCTGAATGAAGTTTCCTAACTGGAACATACTGTTTGAAACTGTGGTTTAGGAAAATCGGGCCCAGATTGTGGATTGCTTCATAGGTTAAGCAAAGTACCTTAACGGTTATTCTCTGCTTAACAGGAAGCCAGTGCAGATCTTTTGGATTTTGAGCCACTGAACGTAATTTGGAAATTTTCAGTAGGAATCTGGCCGTGGCGTTTTGTGGCCCAGGAATTTTTAAAAATTATATTTTGGGGTGATCAGAGCAAACTCCTACAGTAATCTATTTTAGACAGGACTAACGCTGTAACTAGGGTTTTTTGTAGGTTAGCCTGTATGAAAGGTAGGACTTTTTTAATCATTCTGAGGGTGTTGAACTTGGAGGAAGTGTGTTTATTTACTAGATCTGTAAAATTAGGTTGAGTATCAATAATCACACCTACATACTGTGCCTTTTCCACTGGAGGGGAACTGGACCCATAGTAGTTGGCCAGACTGCAGGGCCAAATACTAGGATTTTTCTCAGTTTAGGAGTCCTAAAGTTAAGAGTCCTAACTTTACTACTCCTAAACTGAGAAAAATCCTAACTTTAAGACTTTCGGTATTCACAGAAGGCATTTAGGAATCCTAAAGCTAAAACTCCTAACTTCTGTGAATACTGAAATGAGTAAGTGCCTTCTGTGAATACCAAACTGGCAGTAAGTTTAGGATTTTGTCTTAAGTTAGTCCTGTGAATTGGGCCCCTAGAATTTAATAATACACATGATAGCTTAATATTTTTGCTTTTACTGTTTGTACTGGAACTGCTTAGAGTGTTGGTTTCCAGGTTAGTGGTCCTTATCTGTTTTTGGGTATGCCTAAAAGTTCTGTTGTCTAAATCAGTTGTAGTCACAGCAAAAAGCTTACTGGGTTTAGCTTTTACCTTAAGCCTGCAAGTTAAACAGCGTTTGGTTGCTTTAATCTTTAGAAGAGAGTAGTCAATATTGATGCAGCTTTCCCTCTTGCCCTTGTTGAGTTCTAAAATTATGTCTCGAGTTCAGTGAACTGGTTTAAAAGGGCCAGAATATCTGGCCCTGGTCCCAGTCCAGGTGCGGACAAGTGCAGACAGGAGTGCCATTTGCACGACTTCGGCGCCTCAGCCGGATTTCCATCTTTTTTAAGTGTCCTCCCTTGGAAATGGTGCCCAATCTAAACCGCTAACCCTCGTGAAAATGGCGGCCAGAAGCTCAAAAACACTCTACACTCTCTCCGTACAATCGGGAGGTCCTGCAACGGACCAGAGAGTCCGGGACCTTCACTAAAGGTAGGATTCAGTAATTGGTCATTTTCAAAACATAGACATTGAGTGGTTAAAAGGTTCAAATAACCAGAAAATCAGCGAGCAGCGTCTTAGTTACAATCGCATCCACTGCATACCTGGATTTTCATCTTTTTAGGAAAATCGGGCCCAGATTGTGGATTGCTTCATAGGTTAAACAAAGTACCTTAACGGTTATTCTCTGCTTAACAGGAAGCCAGTGCAGATCTTTTGGATTTTGAGCCACTGAACGTAATTTGGAAATTTTCAGTAGGAATCTGGCCGTGGCGTTTTGTGGCCCAGGAATTTTTAAAAATTATATTTTGGGGTGATCAGAGCAAACTCCTACAGTAATCTATTTTAGACAGGACTAACGCTGTAACTAGGGTTTTTTGTAGGTTAGCCTGTATGAAAGGTAGGACTTTTTTAATCATTCTGAGGGTGTTGAACTTGGAGGAAGTGTGTTTATTTACTAGATCTGTAAAATTAGGTTGAGTATCAATAATCACACCTACATATTGTGCCTTTTCCACTGGAGGGGAACTGGACCCATAGTAGTTGGCCAGACTGCAGGGCCAAATACTAGGATTTTTCTCAGTTTAGGAGTCCTAAAGTTAAGAGTCCTAACTTTACTACTCCTAAACTGAGAAAAATCCTAACTTTAAGACTTTCGGTATTCACAGAAGGCATTTAGGAATCCTAAAGCTAAAACTCCTAACTTCTGTGAATACTGAAATGAGTAAGTGCCTTCTGTGAATACCAAACTGGCAGTAAGTTTAGGATTTTGTCTTAAGTTAGTCCTGTGAATTGGGCCCCTAGAATTTAATAATACACATGATAGCTTAATATTTTTGCTTTTACTGTTTGTACTGGAACTGCTTAGAGTGTTTGTTTCCAGGTTAGTGGTCCTTATCTGTTTTTGGGTATGCCTAAAAGTTCTGTTGTCTAAATCAGTTGTAGTCACAGCAAAAAGCTTACTGGGTTTAGCTTTTACCTTAAGCCTGCAAGTTAAACAGCGTTTGGTTGCTTTAATCTTTAGAAGAGAGTAGTCAATATTGATGCAGCTTTCCCTCTTGCCCTTGTTGAGTTCTAAAATTATGTCTCGAGTTCAGTGAACTGGTTTAAAAGGGCCAGAATATCTGGCCCTGGTCCCAGTCCAGGTGCGGACAAGTGCAGACAGGAGTGCCATTTGCACGACTTCGGCGCCTCAGCCGGATTTCCATCTTTTTTAAGTGTCCTCCCTTGGAAATGGTGCCCAATCTAAACCGCTAACCCTCGTGAAAATGGCGGCCAGAAGCTCAAAAACACTCTACACTCTCTCCGTACAATCGGGAGGTCCTGCAACGGACCAGAGAGTCCGGGACCTTCACTAAAGGTAGGATTCAGTAATTGGTCATTTTCAAAACATAGACATTGAGTGGTTAAAAGGTTCAAATAACCAGAAAATCAGCGAGCAGCGTCTTAGTTACAATCGCATCCACTGCATACCTGGATTTTCATCTTTTTTATGAGTTCTCTCCTGGAAATGGTGCCCAAGCTGAACCGCTAACACTCCCGAAAATGGCAACCAGAAGCTTCAAAACACTCTGTACTCTCTCCGTACAATCGGGAGCCCCCGCGATGGACCAGATGGTCAGAGACCTTCACTAAAGGTAGGATTCAGTAATTGGTAATTTTCAAAACATAGGCATTGAGTGGTTAAAATGTTAAAATAGTCGGAAAAGCAGCGAGTCGCGTCTTACAGTCACCCTCCAACTTTTCAGAATTTGATTTTGCTGGCTTTAGGACTCTGTGTATTTTACCACAGCTAGCCAGTGCTAAACGGCGTGTGATCTCTCCCTAAAACATAGTAAAATTAGCATACACCTGATTGGCATATTTAATTTACATATACATCACCAGTAAGGTAGTATGCCATTTACACAGGACTGGTAAATTAAATACTACTAATGGGCCTGCAGCACTTATTGTGCCACCCACTAAAGCAGTCCCTTAAAATATGTTCTGTGCCTGCCATTTCATCCTGTATACAGTTGTAAACTGCTATTTCGACTTGGCAATATAGCACCCTTGCCATGCATTAAACTCCCCTTTTATTCAATATGTCTCCCCTATAGAGGCCCTAGGCAGCCCATAGGGAAGGGTGCAATGTATTTAAAACGTTGGACAGGTACTTTTAAGTTTCTTATGTCCTGGTAGTCAAAACCCCACAACTTGGTTATGCATCACTATGAGGACTGCCTCTCCCATAGGATGGTAATTGGTTATCTTATTACATTTAATAAGTGCTACGTTTTGATTAGGAGCTGATAGGAAATTGACCGTGGTGTCTAAGAAATTGTAATTTAAAATCCAATATTATAGTAAAGTCAGATTTTAAGTCTCAATTTAGAAAATGCCACTTTTAGAAAGTTGGCATTTTCCTGCCCTATCTAATGTGTGCATGCAGCCTGCTCCTGGGCCACATGACTGATTGTAGTTGGCAGTTGGACTTTGTATATTTCTCCCAGACAGCCACACAATGGAGGGATGAGGTGTGCCTGGACCGACCATCACTGACAATTTGGGTAGGGGCAGAGCTGGGCACAGCCCCACTTGCAAATCAATAGCCTGTGCCCTGTATTCACATAAAGGACTTCACATTACTTCATTGTTCATGTAATCAGGCTAAAGCCACAGCAAGGGAGGCAAAACATTCCAAGCACTTCAAAGGAAAGTTTCCTGAAATGTCTACTTCAAATAAGGCACTAGGTGTAAAAATAAGACCCTCAGATCCACTCTTCGGTTCATTATATGGACCTGTGGAAAGACTCTCAGGGAACTGCCTGCTGCTGTGGCCTGCAGTGTACTTCAGAAGACTGCTTTGCTGCAGCTGGGATGACAACTCTGCTGCTTGAAACTTGCCTTGAACCCTCAGAGTCCGCCCTGCTGCTTGACCCCTATTCCGCTCCTTGAACCCAAAACTACTAGAGTGTCTCCAAGGGCTAGTAACCTTCCAAATGGTTCAACTCTAGTCCTGGGCTCTTGAACGTGGTGCTAAAGGTCCCCAGTAAGCCAAAATTAAAAACTTAGGACGTAGAATATATTGGCTAAAAAGTTCCCTTAGAACCATTAGGAGACCTGCTTGTCGATCTGCCCATGGTGCATCACTGGTTGACCTGACTTTACATAAGCTCCTGCTATGTTCTTCTCTCCAGCAGCAAATCCTGTTAAGCAGTCTTTCAGCAGAAGAGGTATCCAGCCTTGTGGACTCCTTATGACTACAGCTGGCAACTTCGCCCCACCGAAGAGTTTCGAGTTCCAAAAAAAGAGACTTAGCCCGATCGTAGAAATCATCCCTGCAGCTTCGTCCAGCAGATCTCTGATAATGATGCCTCCTTCTCAGACCCTGCCTGCAGCCTTGCCCATTGAACTTTACCTTCTCAGGAAGTTTTCTGCAAAATTTCTTCTCAGTCCAAAGGCAAGCGCCGACTGGTTAAAATTCACTTATTTTATTCAACACACACTCCATTGTGGTTGACCATATTTTTTTACCTGACCCTGTCTCACGTGACTAGATTTCCACAGTTGGCACTTCAAAATGTTAGGCACTCGTTTACTGTAATATTTAAAAAAAATCATTTGCACTGATTGGATTTTTGTTGTTTTGGTGTCAAATAATTAGTTAAAGTTTACTTTGTTTTTCTGAATTGGTGTAGGATTTTCCTTGTGTTGTGGCTTCACTTTATTACTGTTTAAGTGCTGCATAAATACTTTACACATTGCCTATAAGTTAAGCCTAACTGCTTTTGTGCCAAATCTACTAGAAAGTTAAGAACTGGTTGTGGTCCACCCTGATTGGATTGTAGTTGTTGTTTTAGCAGGGTTAACACCCCAAATAACTAACTCTCCAATTTCTCACAAATAGTTTTTAAAGTTGCTCCACCTATAATAGTAGCCATGGGTACATATGCCCTACACATGACAACTGATTTGGCTATTGGTTCACTAATGGCATAATTGTCAGAGCAATACGGAGAGGAGCATAAAGATTACTATTTCATGTTTATAGACTATCACCCCTAATGAATTAAGGATATATACTTTCAATTTTTAGTAGTCGTTATCTAATTTTACATGAGGTTTGTTGCACTATTTAAATGCCAAATAAATTGATGGCTTGGCACGTGGTTTGACTCTTAAAACCAAACCAGAACCATGGTCCTTCTCTCTCTCGGCTTTCTGTACTACTTTGCTGAAAAGCAAACCTCACAACAACCCCCCACATTGGTTCTTGTTATGTTTTGGCATGACAATCTTGACAATAGGCCATACTGACAATTTGCAAGAGGACACAGAGTTAAATATTATTTCCTCATCTGTCTTAAAAAAAGTGCTAATGCATCCATCCTCAATCTAATATATATAGTACTTAAACAAAGGGTGTAACTAATGTCTACAATCACAATATTCTTCCACTTCATTTACGCCACGGATATCTCAGTAGGTACTATCTGCTGTGTAAAGACCCCATTCTAAACTTTAGATACTGAGGGGCATATTAACAAGGAACAGGGAAAATGAACGCTAAGGGCGCTTAGCGTACATTTTTTTAACGCCCGCTTTCGCTGGATAATATCACCTGGTTATCGCATTATTAACAACGCTAACCGCCTAGGCGATAAAAAAATCCAGCGATAGCGGCATTTTGGGAGGTTATTGCTGGTAATGCAGCGATAAACCTACAAGGATAAGGATATCCTTGTTGATAGCCCATGGTGGGCTTAGCCATGTAATCCACCTCCAATTGGATTACATGGCTAAGTCTGAAAATTAGCAGACGTAAAAAAGCAGCGTTAACAGTGGTTAGAGCTGCTTTTTCTGTCTCTAACAGGGTTAGCGTGAAGCTTGATAATAGGAGAAATGTCGCTTGAATTTGAATTTGAATTTATAAGAATTTGTAGAGCGCACGTACACTATGCAGTTTCTTGGCGCTGGGGGTTATTTTACTGGGCAAGAAAGGCACAGCAGACTAGGAGCTGAACGCTTGCTGAAACAAAAAAGTTTTAAGGGCCTTGCGAAATTCCATGTAGGAGGATAAAAGTCTAACAGGGGACGGGAGTGCGTTCCAGACGGTAGGAGCAAGGACCGAAAATTTCTGACCTCCCGATCTTAGTTTCTTAAAACGAGGGATTACCAAAAAAGATTTGGTGGACGAGCGCAGGTCTCTAGGAGGGCAGTAGTTAGTAATGGCCGAATTTATAAAGGCGGGAGCCGTGCCCGCACGGGCCTGAAAAGTAAGGCATCCCAGTTTAAACAGGGCCCATTGTTTGATAGGGAGCCAGTGTAGAGCAATAAGCAAGGGAGAGGAATGGTGGGATTTGGATAGGCCGTATACCAGGCGTGCTGCTTGGTTCTGCACCAGTTGGAGGCATTGGAGTGCGTAAGCGGGGACACCATAATAAATTATATTTCCATAAACGATCTTAGATAGGACCATAGCCATTAGGATCAGTTTAAGTGCAGGGGGAGAAAAAAACGAGATATTTTCCTAATGTACGCAGGGTAAAGAAACAGGAGGAGACAACAGAACTAATGTGGGAGTGAAGTGTCAAATGATGATTGAGTATAATGCCAAGGGTTTTGACTGAGTGTGATGGGGTGGGGGGTAACCTAGAGAAGGGAGCCAAAACGAGGGGGACCAAGGGTTACCACTGCCACCAGTCAAAACCAACTCTGTTTTATCCGGGTTGAGTTTAAGGTGGTTCGCATTCATCCAAACCCGGATAAACAGCATAATGGACTGGAAGCTAGTGATACCTGATGTAAGGGGGGGACAGATTAAAAATGAGTTGGAGGTCATCAGCGTAGTTATACACTGTGACCTCCATTTGTTGCAGCGCAAAAATAAGGGGAAAAATATAAAGGTTGAACAAAAGAGGGGAGAGGGAGGAACCCTGAGGGACACTGCATTGCACCCTGCGAGGCGGGGCAGAGAACTCGGCCAGATGGACAGCTTGCGTACGGTCAGACAGGAAGGAGCCGAGCCAGGCCAATATCGGTCCCCCTATGCCCGCCGCCTCGACGCGGGATAAGAGAATGGAAGGATGTATGACGTTACAACGGGAACTTTTACATCGCATATCATTACAACGTGAATTTTACAACGCAGGATCATTTACAACGACTACCTTCACAACGCATGTCATTACATAGCAGATGCTATTACAACGCATGCAATTACAACGTAAGTATAGGTAAGTATATCATTTTTAAATATATAATAAGTAATAATAATTTAATTTATTTATTTAATTTTATTAATTTAAGTAATTTTTTTAAAGTTATTTATTTTAAATTAACCCTTAAAATACCCTGTACCCCAAAACCCAAACCTAGCCCTGAACCCTTAAAATACCCCTGTACCCCAAAACCCAAACCTAGCCCTGAAACCTAAAAATACCCCTGTACCCCAAAACCCAAAACTAGCCCTGAAACCTAAAAATACCCCTGTACCCCAAAACCCATACCTAGCCCTGAAACCTAAAAATACCCCTGTACCCCAAAACCCATACCTAGCCCTGAAACCTAAAAATACCCCTGTACCCCAAAACCCATACCTAGCCCTGAAACCTAAAAATACCCCTGTACCCCAAAACCCAAACCTAGCCCTGAAACCTAAAAATACCCCTGTACCCCAAAACCCAAACCTAGCCCTGAAACCTAAAAATACCCCTGTACCCCAAAACCCAAACCTAGCCCTGAAACCTAAAAATACCCCTGTACCCCAAAACCCAAACCTAGCCCTGAAACCTAAAAATACCCCTGTACCCCAAAACCCATACCTAGCCCTGAAACCTAAAAATACCCCTGTATCCCAAAACCCAAACCTAGCCCTGAAACCTAAAAATACCCCTGTACCCCAAAACCCAAACCTAGCCCTGAACCCTTAAAATACCCCTATACCCCTAAACCCAAATTAAATAAATGATTAAAAAAAGATAAACTTACCTATACTTACGTTGTAATGGCATGCGTTGTAATAGCATCTGCTATGTAATGCCATGCATTGTAAAGGCAGTCGTTGTAAAAGATCCTGCGTTGTAATAGTAGCGTTGTAAAAGTAGTCCGTTGTAAAAGTTGCGTTGTAACTGTTGTTTCCCGAATGGAATGGTCAACCGTGTCAAAGGCGGCGGACAAATCCAGGAGGACAAGGGCCTGGGGGGTGTTGGTATTGAGCCCCTCTCTGAGTTGATCCATGACCGAAATGACCACCTTTTCGGTGGAATGCCGAGGACGGAAACCCTCCTGGCAGGGTGCAAGGTAGTTACTATCTTCTATAAAAGAGCTGAGCACCTGGGTGACATGGGACTCAGCAACCTTTCCCAGAAACGGGAGAAGGGATATAGGGCGATAGTTTGCCGGGGAGGCTGGGTCCGCCCTGGGTTTTTTTAATATGGGAATGATTGTATGGGTTTTGAAAGGGACAGGGACAATGCCATACGTGAGGGAATCATTCAGGAGAGTGAGGACAGGAGATGAGCAGTCTGAAAAAATCTGACAGAGAATGCGGGCCGGGCAAATGTCAGCTGGGGAACCTGACTTGACACGCTTAAGTAGGGGGAGAAGGGATTCTCTAGTCAGTGCAGGGATGTGTGTAAGAAACAGGTTATTGCTTGGCGGTTGGGGATCAGTGTAGGTGGGCGAGGGGGGAGGGATATTAGCCTTAATGTGAACTACTTTCTCAATAAAAAACTCATTGAGTGAGTCACATAGGGCCTGAGAAGGGGGGATCTTAGGCAGAGTTCTATCCGATGAGGCCAGCTCGTGGACGGTGGCAAAAATCTCACGCGGCTGGCTTTCCACAGCTAGAATACGCCCCGAGAAGTACTCTGTCTTGGCTACTAAGATGTCTTTTTTGTATTCACTAAGGATAGTAATATAGTGTTGTCTGTGGGTCGGGCAGTATGCTAGCCTCCAGGCTCGTTCAGCCTGTCGCACCTCCAGTTTCTTGGCTTTGAGGCCAGGGCTGAACCACTTGTTGGCATTATGGGTGAGGTTGATGGTAACCCGCTTCAGAGGGGCCACCAGGTCGCAGGTTTTGGTAAGCCAGCTTTCTAAGGTGGTTACTTGAGAGTGTAGAGCCAAACCCGACAGATCAGGGCAGGTGGTAGTTAATGAGCCACACAGAGACGGAATATCGACCCAATTCCAGCTCCTTGCCCAGGTGGTTTTGGGGAAAAGAGGTGTTTTTGTGATACTAAGATCCAAGGAGAAGGCAAGCAAGGAATGGTCAGACCATGTGCAGGGCGCAATGATAGGGGCGGAAATCGGAATATTTAATGTCCATATCTGATCAAGAGTGTGGCCCCGGTTGTGAGTGGGCATATGGACGTGCTGAGTAAAATTAAGACTGAGCAGCAATTGGGTAAAGTCTTTGGACATTGTATCTTTGGCAGGATCATTAGGCCAAAAATTAAAATCTCCCAAGACTAGGACTGAGGCACTGTTAACTGCCAGGGTGGCCAGCAAGTCCTGAATGGCAGGAAGAAAACCAGGGGATAGCTGAGGTGGCCGGTACATTAACACACATGTAATTGGAATCTTAAACGAGACAGAACGCACTACAAGGCAGTCTGCTGCTGGTATCGCGGGCGATGCAAGTGTCTGAAAGTGGAGTCCCTTGCGAGCAATCAGGGCGACTCCGCCACTTGCCTTCCCCTCCGGTCGGTCAGCACGGAGTACAAAGTAGTGGGGCGGGAGGGCCGCCAGGACGCTGGGTAAGGAGTCCGTAAGGGTGGGCGTAGTTCGCGAAGTAGCGCTACGCGAAGTGCACTTCGCACTACGCGAACTTCACGTAGCACTACGCGAGCTGCGTGGTAGCATGTTCGCACTGTGCAAGATGCGCTTTCAATGATTGCACAGTGCGGACAAGCATCCGGCACTGTGCAAGCATTGAAAACGGCATCTTGCACAGTGCGAGCTGTAGTTTTCTGCTGCTCGAGTAGATTATTACTCGAGCGGCAGCTTTCTCAATGCGAACAGGTAGTTTCTCATTGAGAGCCGTCGCGAGCATGCGCAACCACTCACAATGAGAAACCTGACCTCCTCGCATTGAGAATCTCGCCGGGATGTCATTTTGCTTTCTCGCGGTCGCGAACATGACGTTCAGGACCGCGAACAAGCAAAAAATGACCGCTGCACTACGCATGTTCGCACTGTTCTACGTGCAGCTCGCATAGTGCGAAGTTGCGAAAACTTCGCAAACTCCGCGAGCGTAGCGTAGTGCTTCGCCCAGGATTAGAGTCCGGGCGATACCATGTTTCAGTTAAGAACAACAGGTCTAGTGAGTTAGAATCCAAAAGGCTGAATATTTCAAGTTGGTGCTTGACAGCGGACCTTGTGTTCAAAAGGAGAACAGAGGTGGTGGGAGAGGAAGTGGGGATAGAGGGGCATGGAAAAGACACCATCGTGAAAGGGTGAGGGGCCTTTGTGAGGGACAGGGGAGACAAGTGGTGAGCAATACCAAGGGCCTGAACACGAGACAGTGTCTCAGAATTGAGAAACCAGTAATTTTGGAGAGAATGCAATTGCGCTGAAGAGTATGTTAAAAGACGACCGTGGTGATGTGCCCCTAGCCCCGGTCGCCACAAACGGGCGCAGACGGGCTTACCTTTGGCGCAACTTCGGCGCGCCATCGTCGTGCCCGCTGCGCTCGTCCGCTGCGCATCCGGAAACACATGTGCGCTTTATGCGGGAGAGCCTCGGACAACTAGACCGCCTAGTCTGGTCTCCGTGTCCTTCAGGCTCTCCCAAGATGGCGCCCGCTTTCCGCCCGAGCGGCACAGAGAGCCGTGGGGGAAGAGCCGCCCTCCACGCAACGGCAAAGGAGCCGCGATGGACCGGGGCGTGTGCAGCCACAAGAGATGGTAAGCCCACAGTAATGCAGAGTGTCAAAGAAAAACAGCAATTAAAAAAAAATACAAGGCGCCTGCACCTGATCGTACAGCGCGCCAGGATCAGCATATGCAGAATGTTAAAAATAACAGCAATATAAAAAGTACAAGGCGCCTGCACCTAATCGTGCAGCGCGCCAGGATCAGCAGATGCAGGATACAGAAGTAGCGAGTGGGAAGAGCCAACAAAGAGCACACTGTAGTTCCTTAGCCTCGTAAGCCCCCAGTGACGCCAGGAGCTGCCACCACTCTGACGAAACATTTCTCATGGCGACATTTCTCCTATTATTTTGCTCTGGAACGCCCACTATGCATCTCATTAGAGATGCAAAGGGAAGCGCAGTGAAAGAGGGTGCTAACATACGATTTTGCATGTTAGCACCTGTTGTTGATAGGGCGATATTTATATCTCCGCTTTTTTGGCTTTTGAAGCCAAAAAAACTGAGATACAGCCCTTGCTAATATGCCTCTGAGTGTGTTTTAGTTCGGGTAGATTTGGTCCAGACAACTTTCAAACCCCACTACAGTCTTGAAAACAAGATAACTTGCTAGCAGGCTGATTGAGCGTATCTTTGAAATCCATATTTCTAGTTTTGGATACTGGCAATGATATTCCATTATTTCGGTGCTATTTTGACCAATTAAGCGTGGAATTTCTCAAATATACCCTAGCTGCAAAGATGCTAGCTCTGCTCCAACTGTCCTGATTTCTAATCTCTAACACTGATTTTAGATAAACTACTGCATTTGGGTTTCTGCACAGTCTTTTCCAGTTCAAAACTGGACGTGATGCAGACAAAATCATGACTGGGGTGATATCTATCTACAGATAAAGTGGCCCTAATGCTGTCCTTGGGCCTAACCTCAGCTGGGACCTCAAGAATGTATTTTCAATTACTTGCAACTTGCTTAGGTTGAACCCATTCTTCGGCTCTCTAACAGACTCCGTTTTGTTAGATTTTGAGTATTTTGCCTATAAATTGGCAACCTGCTTCCGTTTGAGTCTATTTAAGTTGTTTCTTTAAAAAAAGTATACTTATTCTGTTTTTAGTGTAGGGACAATTTTCGTCAGGGTTGTTTGTTTTGAGCTAGGTATACTGAAGTTTACCAAATTTTTTTAACCATTTTTAGTCGCCATTTATGCACGGGTCTTGTTTTCTTTTGCCTTGTTTAGACCTTTTCTGTAGGTTAAAGAAATCGAAGGCTTCATTGAGTCATCCGTAGGTATTTTAAACTGTGTTTATTGTGTGGGTTTGGACTGAGTTCGTGTCTAGATCTATGATTGTTAAGGTATTATTTATCTGATAGCCTCTCTGCCTGTGTAAACATAAAGTGCAAAGCGTCCATTAACTTCAAATTCCACCTACAGTATTGTTGTCAAGTCGCTCAATCATATGTTCGTTTAAAAAACTTCAATACGTAGAATATATAATTGCATTTAACCCTTTTCAGTCCACTGAAGACTCATATTAATGGGAAGAACACGTAGAAAACGCCTGAGACCATGTTTGCAAATGCTGCTTTCAATATGACATTGAGTAACAACAACAAACACGTTAATCAAAGGTGCGTTTTGTAGGCGCCCTTGTTAGGCAGCTCAAACAAATATAGATTGAGAAATTATCGTGCACAGTAGTAGAGCTACGAGAGCAGGGATTTCACATCATCAATCAGACTTCAAAGGGATTTAGAAAGCCATAAAAGGCGTGCAGCCTCAGATTAAAGAGAATTATTTAAACTATACAGGATTAAAAGATCGCTTGAAGCAGGTAATGAAACGCTGGATCACGAAGGGTTTTAATCATATAAAAAAATTGAAAACCTGTAGCTGCACTCGAGCTAAAATGATGGAGAGAGTGACATTGAGGTGCTGCGCATCCCCAGGAGTGGCTCTTTGATAAGAGCACGTCCCATGCTCTTAAAGGACATTTGTAGTCGTGCTCTGGCTGGGTGCCATCGCGTTTTGATCTTCAGGGCGTTCCTGTGGTGGCAGTGATAACACTAATTATGAGCATGACTCTCGGATCTTTAACACGACATCACTTTATTGACAGAATCAGATTCTAAGAGACAGACCCTTTTCCATTTCAAACAGCAAGCTTGAAATAGCATTTATAAACACTATATATGTATACACACACACACACACACACACACACACACACAACAATATCAATTTGAACACTCATAGACGATAAGCAGGGAAGAGTGGCTTTACTTATCTGAAAAGGTTAAACACTTGTTATTGTGCATGATTCTATTGTCATTCAGCAGTATGTCACTGCCATGTTATCAATGTGTCTGGGTTATCTAGATTTCACTATTTCCTTCTCTACTATAGCAGGGAAATAGTGTGTTAAATTCAAGATTTTTAAAACGATATAGTAGTGGTCTAACCACTCTATTTTGAGAGGGTATGGTGTGTCGTGTTCTAAAATATTTCCAGTATAGAGCCCTTATTGTGTGTAGGAAAGGTGCAATGTTCTAGTAGTTTGTTTTTCTTGGGACATTTTTGAGAAGGGATGTGTGGGTGTCTTCATCTTTTTCTCAGCAGGACAACTTGTTGAGTTGCGTTTGTCAGAGCTACAATTAAGGAAACATTGATAAAATACTTTTTGCTGCCAGGTGGTTAGTATAATATGTGCCGCTTCAGGGGTTTAGATGTACTGTTTTTAATCTCCACTGGGATGCACTAGAATGATGGAGAACTTAAATTGAAACAGCTACAGTATGCAGCTGAGGGGTATCACTCAGTGCCATGAGTAAATGCAGTAGTAATATGTTACAGTAGATGTAGAAAAAGTGCATCAAAGGGGACAGAAGCAGTTGGTGCACACGTTGGCTGTGCCTTCATAAGGATCTTGAGACAGCCTCTGCTTTTATTCCCTGCGGTTGGCAATAGAGTTTGGTGTCCTCCGTCTGGGTGAGAAGAGAGAGCAGAAATGATGGAATGACAGTTGCAGCCTCAAGATTGAGGTGACCTTCTTTAGATATTTTCAGAATAGAGCCCATATGTATCAGGAGGCTTAAAATGCCCGCGAAGGCTTTCTTCGCCTTTTGGCAAGGGCGGCAGCTGATGAAAACTGAAGTTCTGAATTACTGGAACGTAAAGGATGGTGTAAGTGCCTCCTCTGGAACTTGGTATGTGTGTGTTGGTATAACTAGGGTTCACACTTGAAAGTTATCTGCTCAAGGTCAGTGGGGTATAGTGGTCTGATGGCAGAGGAAGGCTTTCCCAAGCTGGCGATTGCTGTGTTGGTTTTTAGTGAATAGGATGACATTGTTTTCTATGTGAGATGCACTATGCCAAAACAAACAGTCTAAGAAGAGCTAGGAATGGATAGAAGGATGGAGAGTAGTAGAGAGTGTGAGCCCCGGAAGCCAGTGTGATGGGCGACAACAAAAACCACAGTCACCAGGTAATCAGAAGCCGCAGGGAACCAGACAGGGAAGCCCCAGAGAAGAGGACAGACATGAATGACTTGTAAGACTCATGAACGCTACCTCAAACATCTGAAAATTGGCTGGACACAGGAGAGCCACATTGCACAGTAAAAAAAAAGGCAAGATATCACACCAAGAGTCAGGATATAATACAAACAATGTTTTGTATATATATGATATTGAGGCAATCTGGTTCTTCAATTAGGGAAAGAGAAGAGAAGGCGGCAGAGGTGAGGGAATGGCCACGGTCCCCCCCTCCCAATGATTCAGATTGTGAAGCGGTGACAGGCACTCTGCATAGTTGGGGACTCGGGTAGTTTTAGACCCGGATTGCAGGGTGGCAGGGTGGCAGGGAGGGGGGTAATTTGTTTTGTAATTTTGATTGTTATCAATTTCATGACAGGGAGGGGAAGGGAAGAACAATTGCTCCCCATTACCCGGAAGGGGAAACCAGAGATCGACAGAGGGGGTGAAACATGTAGATCATGCCACGCCTCAGATAGTATTTGAGACAAATAGGAATACACCGCAAGCAGAACCGTATGCAAGATCACAGTCTACAGGTAAGGGGAGGGGGCGGCGGGTAAGCCACAACAGACACGATGCCTAATATTATAGGTCGGGGACAGAAGCTCCTCTCCTGGAATGTAACTGGCCTGGGAGACTGGCTAAAGAGAGGAATGGTACTTTAATATGTTAAGCGTCACTGCCCAGATATTGTTTAGCTTCAGGAGACACACTTGATTGGCAACCCTTGTAGGGCTTGGATCGTTTGGGATATAAATTGATCCCTCAAGCCGGCTTCACTACTGAATCATGAAGGGTGGGGATACTACAACAGAAAATCCTTCCCTGTGCAATGAACCATACCTGGGTGGATATACAAGGCAGATATGTGGCAGGATCTGGGAAATGGAATGGTATGACAATGACAGTGCATGTTCCCTCCACCCTGCACTCATGGGCCTTCCAAGACATAGGGGACATACTTGTGGACCTCCGTGCTGGTGAACTGTTGATTGGGGGGACTTTAACACCACATTATCAGACCAAATAGATAGGCTCCCAACACAAAACGTACTGCGTTTAAACTCATGATTTGCCAACTTTCTGACTGCCCTGGGGCTGGTGGAGGTGTGGAGAACCCATAACCCAGCAACACAAAATTTCATATTTCACTCTGGAGCTCACAACAGTCTCTCCAGAATAGATTATTTAATCACCCTGGCTGATCTAGTGATACGCTTCCAGAAGGTACACCATCTGGCAAGGGGGATATAAAACCATTTGCCCCTTTGGGCGGTTTATTCAAAGTGTACACCATGTTCAGGAGGATGGGTGGCGATCAACCCATGGTGGTTTAAGGACTCCCGAGTCAAGAAAGGGCTGCTTCAGTCTACAAAAAAGTATTTCAAAGAAAATGTGGGATCAGTTCAATCTACACAGACCCTGTGGGAAGCGTACAACCCAGTGGTAGGAAGGCAACTCATATCCCTGGTGGCGGGACATAGAAATGAAAAGAGAGCCGCTATCAAGGCTCTCGACACTAACTCCACAAACTCAAGGCAGACCTACTAAGTAGGAAGAGGCCAGACATATTCTTAATCTTAAAAAAAAGAGAGTATAGGAAATTGACAAAGGATGCAGAGAAGGCCCAATATATAGTACTCAACATAAACTGTACGAAGTGGGTGACAAGGTAGGGAAACTGCTCACCTGGCTCGATAGGAGGGAGCAAGCCAATAGGTTGGTAACTTCAATAACCACGGAAGCGAGGGAAACACTCAAGGATCAACAGCAAATAGCAGACACATTTGCGGCCTATGACAGTGAAGTCTACTTGCCTGCGGGAACGTTGATGAGAGATGAGGCCAGAGAGCTGTTCACAGAAAGTCCCCTCCCCACTCTAA
Organism: Lissotriton helveticus; assembly: GCF_964261635.1. Taxonomy (NCBI): domain Eukaryota; kingdom Metazoa; phylum Chordata; class Amphibia; order Caudata; family Salamandridae; genus Lissotriton; species Lissotriton helveticus. The sequence goes on along the minus strand of NC_136069.1, from coordinate 399,910,225 downwards.
GCTCAGAACATATAGCACAGACAGAGGACGAAATAACAGAAGAGGTAGCACAAGCGATCTGGAGCATACAATTGGGAAAAGCAATAAAGCCCATCGGCCTCCCGATTGAGCTCTACAAGCTAACATCCAAAACTGTGGGCCCCCACCTTAAGAATATGCACCTAGAAAGTCTACGGGTGGGGACACTACCGGAAGACCACAGATTAACCTCCATAGTCGTGATCGACAAGGAGGGAAAACCTAGGGACAATTGCGCGTCCTATCGCCCTAGTTTACTGATCAATTCTGAAGCCAAAATCCTAGCTAAGCTGCTTGCTATGCATCTGATTTGAATTATGATTTGGAGTGGCCATACATGTTCACAGTACAAGAAAGATTAGAATTTGGCCCAAACTTCATGGCATGGCTTAAACTCCTATATACTAGCCCAATGGCACATGTGGTAGTAAATCATAGAACATCACTTGCATTTCCCCTGCAGAGAGGGATGAGGCAGGGCTGTCCCCTGTCACCGTTAATCTTTGATTTAATACTAGAACCACTAGATGCAAGGATCTGATGAGATCCCTTAATACGAGATCTGCGATGGACAGACAGTGGGAGGATAGAATATCCTTATACGCAAATGATGTGTTACTCTATCTGGCGTTCCCAAAAACCTCATCAATAGAATATTAAACATATTTAACAATTTCAGTAAATACTCAGCATACAATATCAATTGGCCAAAATCCACAATATATTTATTAAGCGGGGCATGCACCACACTGCCCAAGGATTGTACAGTGGAGGTGGTAACAGAGGGATTCTGCTATCTAGGTATTTTTATAACTACTGATCCCAATCTCTTCTACCAATGTAACCTCTCCACCGCTGCGGCATCTGCAGGGGGACAGACGTCACTGAAGAACCTTTCCACTCTCCCTATCAGGGAGAGTTACCCTCTTTCTCCATCTCTGCAGCATCTGCAGGGGGACAGACGTCACTGAAGAACCTTTCCACTCTCCCTATCAGGGAGAGTTCCCCTCTTTAAGATGGTAGCTCTCCCTCAATTCTTATATATATACTACAAAATGCACCATACCCTATCCCGTCCAGGTACTTCCAAACAATAGAAACTGAACAAAGACTTCTGTTCTGGGACGGGAAGCCTCCGACAATAACATACCAAAAGCTGGTCCATGGGTGGTACGACGGAGGTATTGCTCTGCCCGATATTTGCAAATACTACTGGGCGGCACAATTGGTAGCCATTAATCAGTATTTACATCGACCACCAGATGAGCCGGCCTTCAGAATGGAAAAATACGTATTAGGGAAAAGGGGCTATACTGAAGTGCTTTACACTTCTCCCCGTCATCTGTCTCTCATGGGTCCAACACAGACCACGGTCCAATTGTGACATGCAGTTCAGTGAAGGATAGGATGGGACAGCATAACAAAGTATACCCCACTTTGGGATGCTGAAATATTGGGCACCATGAGTAGGTTCGATAAATGGGACTTAATAGGCATATCTTGTGTGGGTGACCTATGGGTGGAGGGGAAGTGACACCATTTGCAAAGCTCTAGAGAGAGTATGAACTCTCAGATGCAGAGAGATTCCACTATCTGCACATAAAACATGCCCTACAAGCGGTAATCCCTAAGGGGATGGTACTCTCAGAGGCTTCCCAACTAGAGGACAGAATTCCGACAGACTACATGAAGCATAAGGCGGTATCCCTGACATACCAGAAATTGATAAACAACTCCCCAGACCCCCTCATCGGACTCCAGCTTCTTCATGCGGTAACTGGGAAGTTTTCAAATGAAGGATTCACAAATGTGTTTTGCATGCTATTTTGTTTCTTCTCATATTGTCAGTATTCTCCTTTTTGCTATAAAAAAGTATTTAAATATTAAAAAGAGTGCATGTGTATTTCCGTACATTTGCTTGACAGCAAATTGCGGTGCACAATCATCCTTCATGGAACAGCAGCATGTCTGTAACTTTCAAGGAGCACCAGTCACGTTTATGTGCAAAGTCATTTTTATATACAAAAACACTTTTGTGTGAAAAATTATTTTCAGGTGTAATATGACTATAAGTCCAAAGTAAGCAGGATTATAGTATCTTATTTAGGAGCAAAATCACATTTAGTTGCAAAAACAAAGTTTTGTGTAAAATCATATGTTGGACTTGCCGCTTTTTTGTTGGCTTTTAGGATTGCAGCACTGGTTAGTGGTGGGAAAGTGCTCAAAGTTCTTATGCTATCTCCTTTAAACACTGTAAAATGTGCTTACACTCACAATTAATGTAATTGTAATTCCCTAGTAAAGTGCTACTACATGTACCCAGGGCTTGTAACTTAAATGCTACTGGTGGGCCTGCAGTACTGATTGCAATACCCACCTAATTAGCCTGATAGAACATTACTCAGGCCTGCCATTGTGGCTTGTGTGTGCGGTCTCAAACTACCATTTTGACCTGAAAAAATAAACCTTTTGCCAGGCATAAACCTTCCTTTCCAATACATATAAGTCACCCCTAGGGTAGGCCCTAAACTGCTCAGAGGGCAAGGTGCATTGTTTTTAAAAAGGCCAGATTTCTTTACTCGGGATGGGCACTTGACAATGTTCAGTATTCTGTCCTTCAGCAAGATAGCCTGACTGATGAGGGGTGATACCCCGAAACAGGTCCCAGGATGCTTTTATCTGGTCCGGGGTGGACCTGGCTTGGCAGTTCCGACTGGACTGTTCCTATGGGGAGCAGGTTCAAGACTGATTTGCATGTGGCCGGATCTGAACTACAATGGTATGGTGAGCAAAGAAACAATGGATTTAGGCCCAGATCTCTGTAGTGGGGGTGGGTGTTTGATAATGTTCAGCATTCCAACAATAAACCTTTTGTGTTGCTATAGTTTCCCTAATTGGGAGGGCTATACCCATGCATGGGTCCAGTGCTCACTACACCATTGGATTCAGGCTAGCCTGGCTGATGAAGGGTGATAGTTCAAAATCAGTCCCAGGATGCTATTTTACAGTCCATGGAGGATCTGGCCTGGCAGTTCGGGTTGGACTGTTTCCATGGGGAGCAGGGTCAAGGCTGATTTGCATTATCCTGGGTCCAGACTGGAATGGCATGATGAGCAAACATTTATGGATTTAGGCCCAGATCTCTGTACCTCGGGTGGGTGTTTTACAGCATTCCGTCCATCATCTTTCTGTGTTACTAGTGGGCCTGCAGCACTGATTGTGCCACCCACCTAAGTCACCTTGTAGAACATGTCTCAGGCCTGCCATTGCAGCCTGTGTGTGCAGTTTTGAGTTGTCATTTTGACCTGGAAAAATAAACCTTTGGCCAGGCCTAAACATTCCTTTTTAATACATATGTCAGCCCTAGCGTAGGCCCTAAAAAGCTCAGAGGGCAGTGTATTTAAAAAGTTGGATATGTTTTACATGTCCTAGTTATGAAAAACTCTTAAATTAATTTTTTTTCTCTACTGAAAGGCCTACTTCTCCCTTATAATAACATTGTTTTACCTTATTACTTTAATAAATACTAACTTTCAATTGGGAGCAGATAGACAGCTCAAGTTTGGTATCTAAAATTTTTTTAAATTAAAACCCTCTTTAAAGGTAAAGTCGTATCTTAAGTCGCCGTTCTGAAAATACCGATTTTAGAAATTAGGCGCTTTCTTGTCCTAACCATTTGGTATCTGCAGCCTGTATCCTGGGTCATATGACTAGGTGCAGCTGCCAGTTGGTCTTTATATATTGCAGCGAGACAGTGAGATCAAGAGAGGCTAGGTGCTGTCAGGAGAGGCCACCCTGACTTAACGAGGGGGCGGAACTGTCACCTACCACACTTGCACATCACAAAAGCTCTGCCTGAAGACACAAAGTTTTTGCCATTAGTCTTTGGAGTCCCCAGACGAGCTGTGACCAGGGCAGAGATGAAGGGGATGCCAGACACATCAGGTGGGGTGGAAACCTCTAGAAACATCCCCGACTTCAAAGTGGGCACCTGGTATAAATATTGGACCCGTAGACCCACTCTTTAGTACGCCTCTAGACTTGTGGAAGACTCAGAAGAAAGACTGCTGTACTGCTTTGAGGCAAGAAGGACTACCACTTTGCAACCCTACTGCTTTTCTGCCTGAGTGAGAAGGACTGGGCCTGCATCTTGAAACCAGGACCACAAGAATGACTTTAAGGTCTAGTTGGCTTGCGTTCCGATCAGAGCCTCAGAGACAGAACAGTCTCCAACAACCTTGAATCCAGCACCTGGACTCTGCCAGCTGTGAGTCCTGCCCTCCCAAGTGGTGCTGCCCCAGTCCTGGACTCTTGGAAGAGGGCCAAAGTGTGCTCTGCCACCCTATATGTGGTCTCAGCAGAACCAATGTATTGTGATGCATCACCTCCCAAGACTATGCATCAGAACTGCTGCGCAACGCATCCCAGATGCAGGACCTCACTTCACAGGCTGCAGCTAATTAGAACTGTAGACTTGATGCATCTTCACACAAAGACGTTACATCACCAAAGCAGCTGTTTGGAACTACCACTGCACAACGCATTCTCGACGCTGCACCTCGCATCACTCTTTAGCCAGTATGGTACTTTGTTCAGCAGGCCTAACTGGATCCCTGTAGCTCGCCTGCACTCAATCGTGGTTGGTCTGAATTTTTTACTTTGTCTCGCTCCGGCACGGCCAGATCACAACAATCGCCGCTTTGTGATTTTTAGGGCTATTTTCAAGTACATGTTTAAAACTGCATATTTCCGGTTCTACTATTTTAATTATTATTTTTCTTGTGCTGTGTTTTCACTATATAATTGGTTGGCATAATTACTTTACACATTGCTTCTAAGTTAAGCCTGACTGCTTTTGTGCCATGCTACCAGAGGGTTAAGCACAGGTTAATCTGAGGTATGCTTGTGACTTCACCATGACAAGGAATATGCATGCTGCTTAAGTAGGGTTTCTCCCCCTCAAACAGTAACCCAATTTCTTGCATGAGGGTGAGAACAATTTTAAGGGCACAAATCACATTTAGGAGGAAAAATCTCATTGTTCTGCATTAGAGCAAAATCACTCTTTGTGCAACATTATCAAGAATGTGAAAATACCGTTAAGAGGACAAATCACATTTAGCACACATTAGGTACAAAAAGATTTTCCGGTGCAAAATCAGTTCTTGGTGCAAAGTCCCCCCTGGTGCTACCTCAGCAAGAATGTAGAACCCTTTTAGTTGAAAAACATGTTTCCTTGCAAAATCACATTTAGGGGCACAATTCTCATCAATAGTATTGTGACAACACTATGGTCCTATAACCCAATTATAAGCCAATCTTACATTAGGTCAAAATCATCCGTGGTGTAAAGTCAGGAGTGTGGTATCAAGTTGAGTGTCGATATCACTTGGCACAGAGAGAAAATCAAATATTAATATATAAACCTGTTTGCTCTGTCATAGCCAGAAAGGGTTAAGCCGAGGCTAATTCAGTGAATCTGAAGGATCCCCCAGACTTAACCCCCCTCAATTAATACTCCAATTTCTTACACTCATCCTTAATTCACCATCTCAAAATGTTTGCATGTTTATTATGGGGCATTTTTGTGTATTTTGGTAAAATAAGTCTTGGCCTATTAATTTTTTGGGGGTAATTTCTTTAAATTAGTAACATGAAAAAATGAACACAGCATTAATATCCAGTCTTCTTTTTCTTACAATTTCCTGTTCCTACACAACACCTTTGTGTTGTCGAAAGCATTTGTGAAGCTTGTGAGCTCCTCCAGCTCCTTTGACTGCTGACTGTGTGCACTAATACCCGTGTGTTTGGCAGTAGCAAGCAACTGTTTTCAGATAAGTAGTCAGAACTGATCCTTTCGTCACAGAAAACTGTAAGTTGAACCGTTAACGCTTTATCTCATTCGTTTAAAAAACACAATCAACCAATCAATCAGGGCTTTGAATAGCGCACTACTCACCCGTGGGAGTCTCAAGACTCAGGGGTGGGGGAGGAGGGGGGGTCGCCGGGGGGGGGGGGGATGAGCAGCTCCGTTTTAAAATGATATATGTGGCTTTACAGGTGTTGCTGATACCCAGAATGAATCTGGAGCTTAAACATGCTCTCTTTGTTCACACCTGGTTATTCATGCCTGTACTACCTGTTATTTTTGTCCTCCACGCTCCTCCACCCTTGATGTAAAGCATCTAGAAGTAGTGAATATCGATATAGCATTTTATCCAATCTGCAACTAAAATAAAGTAAACAGCGGATGCTGATGGAAATCTCATCAGTTGTTTCACATTAACATATTTTTGCTGGAGTTCTGTCCCTCATGCTGGCTTCATCTTTATGTATGTTGTATGCAATCCCACTAAAAGAAATGCATGACTCGATAGAAACATTTCACCTGAGGAGGCAAATCCACAGATTACCAGTAGAAGTAATCTGATGCATAAGTGCCATACCTAGTGCATGTGTACACGACGAGCCGGAAACCGGAAAGGTGCCCATTTCTCTTTCCAAGCAAACACTGTCAGGGAGCAGGTGGAATAAAGAAGGGACATTTTCCAGCTGAATTACTGAGGTCTAATACAAGTGAAATGCAATTATTGCAGTCATGCTGTACATGACTCAAGCAAGCTTCAGCAGCAACACAGGAATCAAGGGAATGGAGTCTGCGGTCTAAATAAAAGAGGCTTCTAGCATAATGATCATTTTGTGTTCTGCTATTTCATGCGGAAAATGCTAAAGGAGGCTGCATAAAAATTGCATTAGGCTTTCCCCGTCTTCTACGATTTGGAAAGAGAATCATTTGGGTGGAAAACTCTTTATGATGAAAAATAAGCTGATGATAAACCGACAACGTAAGAAAAACCTACAATGTTTACGGTGTGATGTCAGAAAATGCTCATCACGTCTTGCAATAAAAATCTCAAACGCTTTAATACGGTTATTGATATGCATGCATTTATTTAATTTCCTTATAGCCCTCTACAGTGCTGCAAGCATACGTAGGGTACAATTATGCAGATTAACGTACAAAATCAAATGCTCCTAAATAATGCTTAGGGATAATGAAATGGACCTTTGCCAGACTTGCTTGAGAACCTCAAGACTTATCAACTAATTTATGTAGACTTGGGTGAAATGTTAATTCTGCTGAAGTAATCTGAGTAATTGCTTTGATTTTGTGGTATGCTTTTACCAGAATATTACTGAAAAGTACGAGATTGCACCCGTTCACCTAATTATGAGCAATTTAGTACACAAATCCTTCCAAAGGAGCACAGGAACTGCGTATTTAGCAAGTGACTGCTGATGATCATGTTTTGATTGTTTTCTTACCGCAACATGCATCCTCTGGTCCATTTTGGGGCTAAAGGTGCATTTTGGGCTTGTACAACAGCTCCAAACACTTGGTTACACTTTTCACATACCTCCACGTAATCGTGCTTAATTTTGCTGTAATTATTCTGCAGTAAATTACACGAGTTACGTCGACCCCTACTTATAATTTAATAGGGTGCTTCATTGTCTTCTATTTTTGGCTTGCACGATCCTCAGAGCAACATGTCTGACTTTCTAATGTTTTCACTTTGGGATGCTCCTCTGTGCCTTTTCTTGTTTAAGTGTTAGTCTACCATGATACAACTGTGGACCTCACACCCACAGCCAGCATTTCACCTTTCCTTTAGTGGAGGTCAATATTTCATCAACCAATACTTTAGTATATGGAACACTCAGCCCATGGACAGACATGCTGTCAACAAATTGTGTGGCAAAAACTGAAGAACCTCTTCTTCTAATCACATGTCCTTTAAGTACTGCATTTTAAACACATAAAACAATCCTTTATTCCACAAGAAACCAAGGTGTAAAAGTTATTCCAAAAATAATTATTCCAATGGCATGTGTGTAACAATTTTCTTTTTAATTCGTCAGAATAGTGTTGAATATTGATATTGTTCATAAAGTGCACGAATGCCTGACGCTGTCTTGGCGCTGGCGTCTGTTGATTAATGCAACTGTGATCTAGAATGGCAGAGAGAACGAGTATAACCAGGTTTTAATTAATTTCCTGAAATGAGTGAGTTAAGATTGAGCTTTAAGATGCCAAGGTAGCTTGTTCCATAATATACAGGTGGAAGAGACAAAGCTTCTTCCACCCCAGGACACTTTGTTGATCTTAGGGATTTAAGCAGTCTTGGACGAAGATGATCAAATAACTCTCCTGGGGATGTACCATTTGAATGTCTTACTATGTAGTCTGGGCCTTTCTTATGAAGGGATTTGTGCCTTTCATGCTACTCGCTTTCTGACTGGGAGCCAGGGTAACTTCACTAAAGATTGGGAGACTGAATTGAAATTGGGGATCCTCCAAGGAGTCGGGCTACATTAATTCTTTATTGCCGCAACCATGGAAATACTGAGAGAAGTCTGACATTTATGAGTTGTTCAGGTTGTTTTACTGAATAGCAGGTTGTTTTTAAGTGTTGTAGTAAAAGGATATGTATCTTTGCAATAATGAAAATATGGAAGAGATGTTTTGAGTAACAATTCAGTGCAATTACAGGTCCAATTGATTTTGTGACAGATACAGAACACATGAAAAATCCAACAGTTAAGTTATTGATATCCCTTAGCAATGAGCCACATTCGCATTCTAAATGCTGATAAATTCTAACAAAACACGTACGTCGCTCTTCTATTTCCGAAAGTAAACAGTCAGCATATGCTTGGGTCTTTATCAAACAAGTGGTATTCATCATGGCAGCAGTGGCAGTTATGTGTTGCATTTCTGGCAGCAAACGGAATAACTGGAAGGCAATAAAGCTGTCAATATTGTACTTAATAGATTAAATGTATCACCCTTTAACTTTGAATAGCATCCTAGTACCGTTCATGAAGCACTGAAGAAAACAATGAAATCTCTCAAAACATCGGTTGTTTAAAATGAGTAAACAATTATCTGTATAGTTATCAAAGGTAGACCAATAAAGTAAGTATACAAGTAGGTCCGATAATTGAGAAGAGGAAACTCATTCAATCATTATTTTAGGAATGGAGGGCGGTTTTAGGGCTCAGGGTGGGGGGCGGAGTAAGGGGTTACACTTTTAGGGCTGAGTGCGGGGGCTGGGGGTAATGGTAAACTTAACCATGCATACCCCCTTTCATTTCATGCCTTTACAACAAAACCTGCTCCTTGCTCCTGGCTTGAGGAACTGATTCCCTGCTCACGAACTTCATTGCATTCCCTGTGGCTGAGGTCGGCTGGTGGGAGCGTTACTGCAATCGGCGGTATTCCACCTCGCTCTCAGCGCGTCCCGCCCAGGTCGAAGTGCATAGGCTCTGCCCTGGAAAAGCCTACCGGGGGACTGCGAGGCCCAGAAACCACCGCTCTCTGCAGCAGGCGCCTCTTCCCCCGGAGGCCACGCCCATTGATCTGACCGGCTCTCTTAAAACCTTTCGCGACACCCGCTGCGCGGGTGCCGCTCACTGACCTGCTCCTTGCTCCTGGCTTGAGGAACTGATTCCCTGCTCACGAACTTCATTGCATTCCCTGTGGCTGAGGTCGGCTGGTGGGAGCGTTACTGCAATCGGCGGTATTCCACCTCGCTCTCAGCGCGTCCCGCCCAGGTCGAAGTGCATAGGCTCTGCCCTGGAAAAGCCTACCGGGGGACTGCGAGGCCCAGAAACCACCGCTCTCTGCAGCAGGCGCCTCTTCCCCCGGAGGCCACGCCCATTGATCTGACCGGCTCTCTTAAAACCTTTCGCGACACCCGCTGCGCGGGTGCCGCTCACTGACCTGCTCCTTGCTCCTGGCTTGAGGAACTGATTCCCTGCTCACGAACTTCATTGCATTCCCTGTGGCTGAGGTCGGCTGGTGGGAGCGTTACTGCAATCGGCGGTATTCCACCTCGCTCTCAGCGCGTCCCGCCCAGGTCGAAGTGCATAGGCTCTGCCCTGGAAAAGCCTACCGGGGGACTGCGAGGCCCAGAAACCACCGCTCTCTGCAGCAGGCGCCTCTTCCCCCGGAGGCCACGCCCTCATCTCCTCCTTTAACATCAGCCAGTCTCTAACGCGTCGCGGGTCGCAGCCCGGGCGAAGACCGGGCAAAGACCGGGCCGTTTTAGGCCGTTAGAGGCTGGTAGAGACTGGACTGGGCCACCTCCCTGACATCCTTATTCATATACCTGTCACTCCTTTGAACCTAATAAGGATAATAATGGTGAATACGAGGGGTTCGAAATCCAAGACCAAAACCCCCACCTCTGCAGGTAAACTACTCGGCCCCATGGACAACTTTCTAGCGAAGGCAAATACCCTCATAGATGAAAGTATATCATTAATGGAGGAAAGGGTCTCTCTAGATCTGGCATTCGCTAAAAGATCTTCACTAGGTACCCTAGCGGAAGCCAGATCTCCAGCACTGGGAGCCTCAAACGCTGAGAGAGCACAGACACGTGGGAGGCGTAGCTTGCCAAACACAGTAGATCTGTCAGTGTCCCAGCTGGTGGATTCCCAGCTCAGCTCTGACTTAGAAAAAACCCCAGAACTGGTTTCGACAACACCCACACAAATCTCCTCCACAGACCAAAGATCAGAAAGGGGTAGGAGGGAGGGAGCCATTAGTAAGAAAAGGGCGCTTAGAAACTCCATCACGCTAGAAAGCCTCCCACTACCATCTAGCTCCCCACAAATTCATGATGATAGACCAGTACAAATAGAGATCTCAGCGTTAGTCCATCACACAGAGAAGGAAAGAGCCCCCCCGATAGCCTCGGATCCCCACTTTAACAAACAAGCCCAAGTGGACTCAAAGGTTACGGGGGCTAAGGAGCTAACCCCCACCGGAATAGCTAATATAGTTAAACAGGCATTACAACCACTAGAACATCGGTTAATAACTATAGAGTCACAAATCTCCAAACTTCTAAAAATTCAACAGTCAGCTTATCCATCGTGCCCACAGAAAACAGGAGGAAACAACACCAAAAAACCAATCACTACTGCAAACCCATCTCTCCTCAACCCACAACAAAAAACTCTCCGGATAACCACTCCAAACATTCCCGTTAACAAAAACACATCAAACCCATCTAAAATAGCAAACACTGCAACAGCCGCCTCCTCTACCAATAACTCGCAGCAGATAATTAGCCTAACCTCCCCAGGTGCGGTATCTACAGTTCCCGCTATCTCGGCAGCACCTAGTATCTATACTAATAAAACCCCCGCTAAGAACGTAATCAAATCAGTATCAAAAACTCCTGCCCCTCCACCCCCTCCACCAAAAACCCCAGCGGACAGGCCCAAGAGAAATGCTGCAAGGAATCCTGGTCCTCCAAGACTCCAAGCAGACTTCCCTCCTGAGGCCTCACCGTACGTGGTGGTGATGGCTGGAGTACCCGAATTAACAGATTCTACCCCAGAACCTATCTGGTCCTTAAAAAATAAAGCCCAGCACTGGCTCCAGACCAACCGCCCGATTCCATCTTCTTGGCGTGGAAGCATTAGATCTGTTGCTAGGGTACCGTGGGTGGGCAGTACTAGAAAAACCATTCCCGGTGATTGTATAACAATCACATTTGAGGACCCGCGAATAACAGACTATGTCTGTGCATGGGAAGACATCACCTCAAATGGAGGAATCAAGATCAAACCACTCTCTTTCTTCTATCCATTTAGGCAGGCAGGGGGCTACACACAGGAGCAGGAGCCTCCCTGGTTTGCCCCATTCCCCAGACAGGATGAACTGTTAATCCCCAGATACCACGGTCCCCCTAACTTACACGAGCCAGATTACTCCTGGCATACGGTAAGACAACGCCAACAGGGCGGACGTTGGGATGACAGAAGGCCTTATACTCAATGGTTCCCTCACAGAGAACAATCCCGGTGGGACCCATGGCATAACATCACGCTACACAATAGATACAATGGCCTAGAAATGGTCGATTGACCATCAACGGAAATCCCCTCAAATGAGCTTCAGGTATCTTCCTCCCTTCAGTCTCCTATAACTTCTCTAGCCCCCAAAAACATTGAACTTGCAGTTTCAATAGATGAACGTATTGTTGATCCTTCATTAATCACAGTACTCTCCTGGAACACCGCAGGCCTCCGAAATAAAATCGAGGATGGTTCCGCGCAGGAGTTCCTAAATTCTTATCAACTAATCTGTCTGCAGGAGACATGGTCTGTAGAGGAACTACACCTACAAGGCTATAAAACCTTTTCTGTCCCAGCACTACCTAGCCCAATGGGCAGACCAAAGGGTGGGTTAATAACCTACATCTCAAACACCCTACTGCTTAATAAAGTGGCTATCCTTTCTCAGGACGCCAACCACCAAATTCTTTCACTAACCTCCGTGAACAAAGAAATAATAATCCTGACCAACAGTTATAATAACTTATCGGAAGAAAATTTCATAATTCTTCTCACCACTCTTCGTGATAAATTAAAACAGATTCACTACCGGAGATCTTTAAATAAGGCAATCCATCTAATCTGGGGCGGAGATTTTAATCTCCACCCCTGTACTGTCTCCAACCCACTGCGCTGTGGGATAACGGACGAACTTAACGTCCCAATGGCGCACTTTGCCCACAATAAGTCCGGAAACTTTATTAACACCGTCCTATCGGACCTGGATCTCCACATCGTAAACCACCCAGATGCAGGCCCAAACGAATTTGCTCCGACTTATGTGGGCAGAGGTCACCAAACTACAGTAGACTTCATACTTCTTACACCAAGCCTTATGAATAAACTCAAAAGATTTCAGGGTTATTGCCACTCCCCTCAGTGACCACTCTGCCTTACTAATAAAGCTATTTATGCCACCCAACTCCTCTCATAAACTGGAGATGGCGATTACTCTTACACAGAACAAGATCCAGGTTGGCAAACGCAATGGTTTTACAATCAAGTGGGCAAAAATTAATCCATCTGACATATTGAAAAAATTAATAACACGGGCCTACCCAAACATTGTGAAATGCCTGGACCTTGCATCGAGCCATAAGGAGGTCCTGATAAATTTTAAACAAATCTTGGTTTTTATAATGGACCTACTTACTTCAAAACCCAATCCAAACTGCTCCACAAAACCAAAATGGTTCAACCATAACTGCACTGTTGCCCTAAAAAAACTAAAATCCGCACTTCAAAGCAAACCGCGAGATGCAGCCCAGATCCAACACCTAAGGCGCCAATACACAGGGGAAAGAAAGCTGAGAACTGCCCAACTCAAGCAAAAACTATGGGACGATCTTCATAAAGGTGCAGTCTCAAAAAATAGCGAGCTTTTCTGGCGCACAGTAAGAACCCCATACCTTACTGATAATGGCACCCCAAAAATAGAAGTCGCCATTGATGAAAATACATGGGTCTCTCACTTTGAAGAGATTTTCAAAAACACCTCACCAACAGAACCCATGCCCTCAAAGCCATACTACCCCATTTTGGTCCCTTTTGATATTTCAGACCTTATAGAGGCACTTCAGAGCAGTAAATCAGGCAAGGCTCCAGGACCGGATGGGGTCCCAGTGGACTTTTTCAAAAACAACCTAGACCTCTGGGCACCCATCCTAACTAGAGTCTGCACAGCGGCAGCGAATGAGGGAATCCTTACCTCCTGGACCAAATCAATAATGGTCCCCATCTTCAAAAAGGGGGACCGCCAAGACCCAAAATGCTACCGGCCCATATCACTGTTGGACTCGCTCGGGAAAGTGGTGGGGAGAGTAATCCTAGAGCGTCTCCAACAGTGGAGTGAGGACCGGGGCATAATTTCCGATATCCAATTTGGCTTCCGCAAGGGATTTGGTACATTAGAGCAGGCCCTTAATCTCTACTTAGTAATGGGCAAATACACCCAGGCCACTCCTTCTAAGATATACATGGTCTTTGTCGACTTATCCGCAGCTTTCGACTGCGTTTCGCACGCAAAGCTGTGGAAGGTCTTAGCTCAGATGGGAGTAGATCAACCCATTTTAGACCTCTTAACAGAGCTCTACACCGGGGCAACAGCTAGAGTTCGCTTCGGGGTAAACGGAGAGCTGACGTCACCGTTTAGCGTAGGGCGTGGGGTCAGGCAGGGATGCGTCCTGGCCCCCTTCCTCTTCTCACTCTATACCAATGGTTTGGAGGAGGAGATGTTGAGGGGGGCCCAGGACCTCCCACGCATAAACCGCCGCCTGATTCCAGCCCTGCTCTACGCGGATGACGCTGTTATCCTTGCGCGAACGCCCCGAGAACTTCAGAAAGCAGTAATCAAGTATACTTCATTCATGGGCAACCTCGACTTAAAGGTGAACGTAAAAAAAACGTTCGTCATGACAGTCGGTGGAGGCCAGAAAAGAACATACCCCATTCTCCTCAACAACCAAAAGCTCGAAGCTACTCCTCAGTACCCCTATCTAGGGGTCATGATAGATGACCAACTTAGCTGGAAGCCAGCAGTGAACACTAGGGCACACTTATTTAAGAGGGCAATTGCTGCCCTAACAACCTTTTCACAGAGATTAGGTAAAAGACCACCAGTAGAGCTCCTCAAGATCTATAACGCCAAATGCCAGGCAATCGCAACATATGGCGCGGGAGTCTGGGGCCACACAAACACTAGCCCCATCCAGAAAGCTGAAAACGCCTTTTTAAGATTTTTGCTAGCCACCCCCAAAGGTACCTCTACCTATGCAATCCATCTTGAATTAGCCATACCCTATATAGAGGACCTAATTAAAATTGAACCGTTGATGCTGTGGCAACGCATTTGGAAGTCAGACAAAAACGCCCTGACACAAGCCATCATCTCAGACACAATGAACTTGGACTACTCCACAAAAATAAAATGGCTTTCTTACGTGAGAAACTTTTTTAACGACTTAGGCGTTGAGAACTACTATCTGGACCCGGTGTCAGTAACAGACATCTCGAAAAAAGATCTCAAACAGAAAGCACTAAGACACCTGGAAACTTTAAGACTTGCAACCATTTCCTCAAAAACGGCAGTCATCCATGCAAATATGATTCAAATAGCCCCCGACATCCACCCGTACTTGGCACTTCAAATAACAACCTACGAGAGAATGCTAATCACAAGATTCAGGCTTAATACCTTCTTCAGAATGGTTACCTTTCCAACCCAAAACTGTTGGAGTGACATTCTCTCCCCTTGCCCATGTGACGGTCTGTCAACGCAGTCTAATTTGCATGTGATCCTGCTCTGTAAATACCATCAAGCCCACAGAAAGACCTGGCTTTTACCGATATTAAGAACGTGGGGGCTAAGACAGTGCAGACCCGCTCTCTTAAGACTGCAAATGTTGGAAACGGAAAATGTCTGTTATTTTGTCAGTAGTTTTCTAAAATGTATATGAAACATAGAAAGAACCTTTAAAACCTCCGTAAGTTTTAACCTCGAGCGGCCCCTCGCATCCCCTGATTAATTTTTTATACTGTGGAATGAATTTTACATGAAATTTTATGTAACACATGCATTTTTGCAATGTATAATTTTCTGCTCTTTTATGGTTTTTTCCATTGTGAAACAAGCCGAATAAAGAATTTATATATATAACAAAATAAATTGTGCGCTAAAGGCATATGTGGTAAAGGAATGCATGGTTAAGACGCATTTGTAGTTCGGGCTGCATGGTAGAGGCATGCGTGGTTTCGCTATGTGTGCCTCTGTCAAACAACCGATATAGCCAAATGGCAATGCCGATATTCTAGGTTTCAACCACCAAAGAATCATCTTTCATTATTTGTTTTTTTTTTGTAGAGATATGGTTTGTTGGCAAGTATAAACATGGAAGAAATAATAACAGCATGGCCTTGTATACGGCCTCATAAATATATCACATGTGCTTGCTAACAAGGTGAAACTGAATATACTAACACATTTTCAAGATCCAGGAGTTGCTTCCTGCTGCAAATGACAGAACACACTAACCCATAGACTGAATAATTGACTTAAAAAATTCAGCTTTCCACATCTGTGTAATGTGGTAATCTAAACCTGCACATGCTATCTATAGTGTATGACAAATCACAGATGCCCTTAGTACTTCTATTCAGCTTTGGAGAGTACAGAGACTTATAATGCCTTTGGAACCGATCCTAGTAAAGAGTCAATAGGTACACATTCATGGCTGCATGATTATGATATGAGTTGGCTTCAGGATGGCTTGGTTGGCAGGTCCTGGAAAAAATAATATGCTTGCTGATTGTTAACCAATAACTAAATTTTTGCAACCACCTATGCCAATGACATGACCAGGTTACAATCAATGAGATAGGATGCTACACCACATCACATGGGTACATTGACACACACCATCTTTACCAACACCTTTGTCGGCATTTTGATTCATAACAGTATTATACTTTAGAGATTTGTATAGTAGAGATTCTGCCATTAGCATGGAGGTATGCACAATTAGGTGAAATGCAAACATATGTATTGTAGGAAAATGCCTCTCTTTACACAATCACTCCCATTTTATCAGACTGATGCTGCTTCTTTGACTTCATGCACTAGGACTATGCTAACCAGGACTCAGTGCATGTGCTCTGACCACCTAAAACATGTCTAATTTGGTTAACCTTCTAATTGGCATATTTAACTTCACTATAAGGTCTTCGCACATGATACAAAGTGTACCCACAGACTGTACGTTAAATGGTTCTAGCGGTCTGGAGCATGTATTGTGCCGCCATCTACAGTGACAGTGCAAACATGACTGCAAACCTAACACTGTAGCCTTTTTGTTGATCTACCAAAATAACCCCTGTTGACAACCGATAACCACACCTCAGTTTAATTGTTAATAGGTCCTCCATGATTAAGTCTCAAGACCAATAAGGCAGGATGCATTGTATCTAAAAGTAGGACATGTAAAAGTTTATTGTTAAGGATGTCCTTAGAAAAAAAAGCCCCCAAATCTATTTTCACTGTAGCAGCGTTAGCTGTTCTATAGTAAAGCACTGGGATACCATATTCAATTTAATGGTGTTATCTCTACCTAGAAATCAGCAACAACGTTCATTCTGCGACTTTTCAAAATATTTATCACAAGACTACTTCACTGGTAAAGTCAGATTTGTGATAAATATTTTTGAAAATGGACTTTTAGAAAGCCACCTTTTCCCTGGCTAAACCTTCTAGAAGCCCATTAGCATGAGCTTTCACCTGTCAAATAGGAGTTGGAAGGCCCTCTTGATGATGTGTGAACTTGCTCCCAGAACTGAGTTAAAGGCTTTGGGTGTAGGGAGATGTTCTGCTTCTCTGGCTGTAGGACCATCTGAACTATGCCCAGGTAATCTGATGAAAGTCAAAGAGGCCTACACTTTCATATGCAAATGTTAGCTGACACCTGGCTGGTACCTATTTTCTCCACCTATTCATATGGACACTAATCCCACAGGTAGTGGAGTTGCCCTCAGAACTAGTTTGAAGTGACTACGGGCAATGGGTTATTCATTTGCCTGCCCACACACCTGGGGTGGGCACTTGAACTCTGCACAGGGAAAGCACAAATCTGCTGTTTTGGATTCAGGTAGAGAGGGAACCTGTGGAATTGTTGCCGTAAGGCACACAGGAACTGCTGTAATTGTGGGTAGTGTTACCCCGTGGAACTTTTTCCCTTTTGTCTTGGCAGCTTCCAGGAGTCACCCCACCGACAGGCTATTGCCAGGAATAAATGTGACACCACTGGGTACCCTCTTCAGAACACTATTCGAGCCGTGGAATACAGAAAAACCTGCTGTTGAGTTCTATGCGGAGACCTGAAAGGTTGGACCTGCTCGCACTTTTACCCAAAAGAGGTTGTGTATTCCAAAGGTCAGTCTGCTGTTGTCCTGTTAAGCTAAGGGGATACAAAAAGCTTCTAGAAGTCATTTTCCTGAGGAGCCCAGCTGACCAGTTGCAACTGGACCTGCCCTAGACCCTGATTGTGGCTTCTGTTTGAGTGAAGCTTGACTCACAAGTGCTTTTCCTGAGATCCTAGGACCCTTGGCTGTGTCAAAGTGTACTCCTAACAACCTGAGAAACCTTAGGCTTTGAAAAAGTTTGATTACAAAGATCTAGAAGGGCCAGAACAAACCTGCCAAGTCAATCTGATGGAGGTGCATGACTGCTGGGCAAAAGATTAAGATTACCCCTGCTAGTAGTTTTTCTAAAGCAGCAAATCTTTTTCAGAGAGGCATCGCAGGGAAGGTATCTGGCCTAGTGGAGTCCAGTTTGTCTACAGCTTGAAGCCTTGCCCCAATTGAAGAATCTGAGCTCCTAAAAAGTCCAAATGTAAAAATATTTGCTGGACAAGTCTGCCAAAAGTATCGAGCTGGCACAGGATCACCTTTGAGGAACATTTTAGAATTTCTCTCACTCCGAGCTTTCTCGCCAAAAGTCAACGACATCTCCATGACCTTGTACGACAGCTATTCAGACTCATGGAGCCCTTCTCAGCCACTGCCTTTCCCCACTGAGGATTTTTGACTTAAAAAGGTAACACTTCCCACTGGGACCCACCCGGTTTCTGTACCCAATGTGCACTCCATTGCAGTCAGAGCTGAATCACGCTGGTCAAGCACAAGCAGATGACCATGGTTAGCATTTAATGCTTTTTGGTACTATTTTCATTTAACAATTTAGAAATCATGTCCCCAGTTCCTCTTAATGGATTTTTGTAGTTTTGGTGTATGTTTGCTCATTAAATTATTCACAATTTTTATAAATTAGAATGGGACCTTTATTCTGTTGTGTATTAGACCTTTAAATTGTTGTGGTCCTTCTAAATGCAAAACACTCATTCTTAAATTGTGCCTGTGTGCTCTGTGCCACAGCCACCATAGGTTGACCTGCAGGTTAAATTACTGAAACCTTTACTGGACCTAACAAGAATAGTGACATTATTGCTAGTGGTGGACTGCCATCCACCCCAACTATCAGTCCACTTTCTCACATGTTTGTTTTATTTCTCTTTGGGCAATGCCTTAGTGAGATAATGACTGCCACTACTAGTCCAAAAGATTAGGGCTCTGTGAAGTAGATTTAACTCACTAACCTTGCATGTACCTCTGCAACTAAGCATCTTTTTAATTTGCTGGGCCCAGCCTGACCTGCTGACAATTCATTCTGTCTCATCCATCTTCCCGTGTCTACCTAACAATTGTGCAACACCACAAGGCCAGTCAGGCAAGATTATTTTGTTTGTTCAGAACTTTAATCTGAAAGATCAAATGAAAGAGCATGTAAAGGTTATACAATCTTGGAATATTACATGGGTGAACCCTATCTTTGATGTGAATATTTGTTTGGAGCTATTTCCTCCAAGCCTTAACATGTGTGACTGAATTACTTGTAGCAGAGTACGTGAGTCCATGATTCCGAAGGTAAATTACCATAGTGTGGATTTTGTACCCAAACATCTTGATCCCATTGTCCAAAGATATGTTTTACCATTATTCTTGACTAAGCGGGTAGGGCTGTGCATCCAGGTATGTTATTGTTTTCTCAGATACATACTCTTCCAAGCCATCCCACACAAATTTATTCCACAGACAGGGTAATTCAGCCCACTATTCAATGCTCTTTCTTAATTCACGCCTCAAGTTGCACATTGAAAGTTTGTATTCCAATCCATGCTCACATGGAACAAAGCCATTCCATGTCTTTGCAAAAATTTTTACAAATACATATTAGCTTGTGTATACATACACATGAGTGCACAGGCAGTTGCCTTTTTTAATATTTCTGTATTAATGATTTACAAAAGCATTCATAAATAAGTTCATTTGGTGCACATTCAGAGGGCATCCTTAAATGTTTGTGTATATAAAATTTAACAAAAAAATTCAAAGATGACTGCCCTAGCTTGTGCATGTACATGCAAGAAGGGGCATTTTGGAGTGGGTTTAAAGCCCATTCAAAGATGGCTGCTCTTTTATTGCATGCACAACAATAGTGGCTATTTTGAAATGGGTGTATAGCTCATTTTAAACTATTGTGCAAAAAAGTGAGTTATTAGTTGAGTGGGATGGAAACATCACTCATGCGACAACCACAATCCTTGTTAGGGCGAACCACAAAAATCACAAAATTAACCAGTGCTTAATCCTTTGGTAGCTTGGCACAAAATCAGTCAGGCTTCACTTAGAGGCAATGTGTAAAGTATTTATGCAGCCCGCAAAGAGTCATTTATTTATTTATTTTATTTATTTAATGCATTTGTAAAACGCATCTATCACCTAAAAGGCATCCTGGCGCTTGCAGACTCGAGACAGCATAAGAAAGGAGGGCGGTAGCGGACTAGAGTTTAGGGAAGAGAAATGTTTTCAAACTCCTCCTAGGAGGAGATCGGAAATGTGTCTAAGCTCAGCCGGGAGAGCATTCCACAGTTTCGCCGCGGCTATGCCAAACGATCTTCCTCCTGCTTTGATTTTCTTAAACCGAGGTATTGTCACCAACCTAGCAGAGGAGGAGCGTAAGCTGCGGGCTGGAACATACCATCTACATTTCCTTTGTAGGCCAACAGGACCTAGACCATGCAGGGCCTTAAAGGTCAGACAGAGAGACTTGAATTGTACCCTCTGTCTCACCGGGAGCCAATGTAGCTGGGCCAAAGCCGTAGAGGAGGAGGCTCTCGTCGGCCACCCCAGAGCTAGTTTAACCACCGCAGACTGGACTCTCTGAAGTCTATCCATAAGAAAGCTTTGGAGAGTCCAGCAGCAAGGAGTTACAATAATCTAGCCTGCTGAGCACAGTGCAGCGTACCACCTCAACCCGGGCAGGGGGCGGAAGTAGGGGAAGAATTTTTCTCAGAAGTCTGATGACAGCTAGACAGCCAGCTACAAGTTTTGATACCTGCGCCTCCAGGGAAAGCTCCGTATTGAACATAACACCTAAGTTACGCACTACATTCACTGGCTGTGCCGCTGGGGAGAAGTCCCCAGGCCAGAAGTTACAGGGTAGAAGAGTTTGCACCCTAGGCCTAGGGCAGTATAGTACCTCAGTTTTCTCCGCATAAAATTGCAGTGAGTTGGCTTTCAACCACCCCGCCGCATCTTGCAGACAATTATGAAGTTCTTCCAAGGAGGCCCAGTTATCTCCCTCCAGGGAAAGAATCAGCTGCGTATCATCAGCGTAGTTGACGATTTCGATGTTATGTTTCTTGATGATTGCAACCAAGGGCCTCATATAAATATTAAACAGCACCGGGCAGACTGCTGAGCCTTGGGGAAGATGGTAGAAAAGGTGGATTGGAAGGGAGGGAGGGCCACCGCTTGTTCCCTGTTCTTGAGGAAGGACTCAAACCACTCCGGGGCCCTGCCAGCAACCCCCCTCTCTCTCAGCCTGTCCAGCAGGATGGCATGGTTCACCGTATCGAAGGCGGCAGACAGGTCAACCAGTATCAACACACCTGCCTGACCCCGGTCTGCTCGCCAACGTAGCTCATCCAGCACGGTCACCAAGGCCGTCTCGGTACCATGGGATGGCCGGAAGCCAAACTGCACTTCCTCCAAGAGCTTGTATTGCTCGAGATTTCTGAAGAGAGTGCCTGCCACCACCCACTTTACGATTTTAGCTGGAAAAGGTAGAAGCGAGATGGGTCTAAAGTTCTTCAAGCACTTAGGATCAAGGGTGGGCTTTTTCAGTAAAGTAATAAGTAATAAAGTCAAAACACAAAACAAGGCAATTCCCAAATCCCTTTAGAAAAATAAAATAAATGTTACTAAATAAAATGATCCCAGAACAACAAAAAAACAATCAGTAGAATGAGACCTATGCAAAAGCACAAAATGCCACTCACAGTCATCTGGTCCAGCAAGACTGGGTGAAAGTCACAAGTTTACGCCAACCCCAATGGAGCACAGGCTGGATGCAGAGACCAGGTTAGTCCTGCTAAAATGTTACTTTCTAAGTCCAGCGCAAAGGGTTCCGTTCACACTGGAGGAGGCAACAAGGAGTAGGCTGAGTTTCACAGGTGCTTATTGTTGTAGAGCGAAGAGCAGCCTGACTGTCTGGGACTCATAGCTATTGTGTGAAGAGCGAGCCAAGCATTGCAAATTGTCATTTATGTTGCTTCACGCTGATGGATGTCGTGGGCTGTCGTTGCTGTAGTGCGAAATGCTGGTCTCACTTTTCCAGTCATCGTTGGTTGCTGTCGACGAAAAGAGCAGGTGTATAAGTTGGGCTTCGAGTTGGTAGTCGATGCGCACAGCAGAGTCTTGGTGGGGATCAGGGACTCAGCCCAGCAGAAGCAAGCTGGGCTCAGGCAGATCCAGGCCCGTCCAGTTGCAGCAGGTCTGCTGGGTAGTTTTTGTTGTTGTGTCCCTGTAGCTCACACAGGAGGTCAGCCAATTCACCCATGGAGTCACTGTGGTTAGCCTGGGATGAAGGCAAGTAGGTTGAGGCTTCTTTCTTGGAAATCAGCGTAGTCCCTCAAATAGCAGGGCAGTTATTCATCTGTAAGATCCATAGGTCCAGGTGTGTTCTGAAGAGTGGCTCTGGCGGTCCAATATTTATACCTGGTTCCAGCCATTGTGTTGGGGGACTCCCTTGCCTACCCCTCACATCTGGTTCTGGAAAGTTATTCCCCTATCAAGGATACTAACTGGCTGAGTGTGGCAAAAGGCAGGGCATGCCTGGTGCCAGATTCCTTTGTGTGTGCATGAGGCAACGCCATTTGAAGTGTATGTGGGGCTGGGTACAGCCCCGCCCCAGTCATGTTATCAAAAATAACCATCCTGTTCCGACCTAAGCCCCTCTTATCTTACTGTCTGGATACTAAACATAAACCTCAACAGCAGAACCATTCACAGTCGTGTCACCCAGGACACTGGCAGAAGGCAGTTGGTTGGAGAAAACAAACACCAACTTTCTAAAGGTGGCATTTTCAGAATTGTGACTTAAAATCCGACCTCACCATTAAAGAGGATGTTACACCCTGTGTCCCTCAAAGCTAAATCTAAAGTTTGCATGTATGGAATTGAATACTTTAACCATATCTTAGTTAATTGGAGAGATAGCCCTTTCAACAGTGAAAAATGACTTTAGGAATTTATCACTGCCAGGATATGTAATTCTTATGTACACATTACCTACTTTTTAAATGCAATGAACCTTGCTCCATGAGCCTTTGGAGCCTATCTCAGGGGTGACTTAATGTATTAAAATGGAAGGTTTAGGCAAGGCAATACATTTATTTTGCCAGGTCGAAATGGCAGTTTAAAACTGCACTACAGACTGCAGTGGTAGACCTAAGACATATTTTATAGTGCTACCTTAGTGGGTGGCACAATGGGTGCTGCTGCCCACTAGTAGTTTAATTTTCAGGCCCTGAATACATATATGTGCCACTTACTAATTAAATGTACCAATTTGGTATATGACAATTGGGCAATATTTTTGGAAGAGATCACAAGCACTTTATGACTGATTAGCAGCGGAAAAAGTGCACAGTCTCATTGCCAGCAAAAACACTTTCAGCATCAGAAAGCAAAACGCTGGGGTAAGTCTGCAAAAAAGGGCCAGGTCAAACATATTGTAGCAGCAGGTAGGCAGGTAGTGTGAATAGCATGCAACACAATACCAATGGCAGCAATGGCCTGGAAACAGTGTCTGAGGACCTGCCATGCCCTCAGAAAATGTAAAACAAGTAATATATATATATATATATATATATATATATATATATATATATTCACTGAAAAAACCATAGGTTATAGACCATATATAGTTAGGAATTAGCATTTACAAAACCTTGAAAATTCACTGAAAAAACCATAGGTTATAGACCATATATAGTTAGGAATTAGCATTTAAAAAACCTTATTTTACTCACACAAAACCATTGAAATTCCATATATAGTTAGTTGCACTAACTATATATCGCGCACCCGCAATCCACTGCTGATCATGTCACATATTACATCATTCATGACATGGTCAGTGACATCACTGATGACATCACTGATGACATCTCAAATGACATCACTGATGACATCACTGATGACAACATCCAGTGACTGTATTTTTCTGTAAAGTTAAAATATGTCTTGAGTGGATGTATAAGTGTCTGGATGAAGGATTTAGTAGGTGCATGACTGACTGTATGAGTGAGTGATTAAATGTGTCTCACTGAATGCATGGGTTAGTGACTAAACTGTCTTAATTTGTGCATCATTATGTCTGTTGTTCTGTAAACTGCTGCATGTGTTGATCATTAGCTATACGAGAGACTATATGTGTTATTAATTGGTTGCCCAAGTATTTCTATGGGAGATTGAGTTTGTGTGGGGGTGGCTGGAAGGTGTGAGACTCTATGCATAGATGTGTGAGCAGTTTATTCACTAGGTGTATGAGTTCAAGAGTGCATGTGGAAACAGCTACATGGGCAGTTGACTGTGTGCATGAGTGTATTGATGAGTGAATGGATATCTCAATGCTACATGTCATAGTAAGTACATATGTAAAACACAGTACATGTGAGAGTTGGCATATATAAATAACTGTGCATGAGAGCCACTGAATGAGTGAGTGGTTGTATCGATCATTGTGAACTTGTATCAGGGATTGTATAAGAGAGTAAATATGTGTTAGTATATGTTTCAATAAGTAAGGTGTGTTTAACTGTATAGTTGAAGAAATGGAGGTGAGATTGTTTCTTTGCATGACTGACTGGGTGTGTGAGTAACTCCATGGATGAGTGGCAGTGTGTGAGTGTCTGTATACACTGAGTGTATCTAAGGTTATATTAGAGTCTGAAGAGGTTTATCGTATTAGCACAAGAATGATGTCAAATGAGATGTCATCAGTGATGTCATCAGTGATGTCATTTGAGATGTCATCAGTGATGTCACTGACCATGTCATGAATGATGTAATATGTGACATGATCAGCAGTGGATTGCGGGTGCGCGATATATAGTTAGTGCAACTAACTGTATATGGAATTTCAATGGTTTTGTGTGAGTAAAATAAGGTTTTTTAAATGCTAATTCCTAACTATATATGGTCTATAACCTATGGTTTTTTCAGTGAATTTTCAAGGTTTTGTAAATGCTAATTCCTAACTATATATGGTCTATAACCTATGGTTTTTTCAGTGAATTTTAAAGGTTTTGTAAATGCTAATTCCTAACTATATATGGTCCATAACCTATGGTTTTTTCTGTGAATTTCATTGGTTTTTTAACAGCTAATATCTGTAGCTGTAAAATGTATTCTTCTTTAAATCCAAAAATATATTTTATATGTTTATGAATAATTTTTTTTTTAAATATTTTTTTTTCTTCGTTCCCGCTTCGCAAATCGGGAAGCTTCCCGTTAGCTGACCTTGATGCCGCGAAATAGACCGCGAGCCGGTAAACGTTTCTTTACCGCAAGTGCCGCGTTACAAAACAACATCGTGACTCCTCCCGTCCGCATGACGTTTCACGTTGTCGCGTGATACGTCATATGACGTACTACGTTAGCGAACTGGTACGCGAAGCGAGTCGCAAAGCGCAGGTTTCTGGAAGCAAACCGGGAGGCCCTGCAAAGCGCTTAACGTAAACACAGCAAGTCATGTGACTTGGTAATAACACTTTTCATTGGTTCATTTCACTTTTGGTTTCCTAATGATGTAAGACTAGGTCATATAATCTAAAATGAACACTTTTGATTGGTTGAGAACTCTTGTTTTTCCCAAATGATGAAAATCCCTCCTTCTTTCCTCACTCTGACTTTCATCATTGTGAGAGAAAGACCCTTTGTGATCACTGAGCAATGGCTTCTTTAGTAGCTTCAGCTGGTGCTTCCCCACCACCTCCACCACATCCAAGGAAGAGTGGACCACCTGCTCAAGTTATAATTCAACAAGAAGAAGAAGAAGAGGAACAGGAGGACGAGCACGAAGAGAGGCAGTTTTTGCCTGAGCAGCCCAGGACGTCTCACCGGAAAGAAAACTTCATTTGGCAATTTTTTTAAATTCCCAAAGGTCAGAAAAAAGTAAATGCAAGATACGTAACTTGCCTTATATGTCAAGATAGACTGTCCAGAGGGACCGACAAAAAATACAGTTTCGG
Organism: Lissotriton helveticus; assembly: GCF_964261635.1. NCBI lineage: Eukaryota > Metazoa > Chordata > Amphibia > Caudata > Salamandridae > Lissotriton > Lissotriton helveticus. The sequence continues at coordinate 399,884,150 of NC_136069.1, read as the reverse complement.
AAACTACACAATGCATCGCCATATGACTAGGTGGCATCCTAACAACTACAGTGCTGCACAGTTTCGGAACGACCTAGATAATCTCCCTATTATGGCCAGAAGATCTGTTGTACCGGAAGTAACGGGACCAGAGGGCAGGGAGATGGTGCCAAATATACAAATGAGATTTGGTGAAGTAAAACACACCTGCGTATTTTGCGATGGATTCATTTCCTACGGAGAAAGAAGCATCACTCTGATCAACAGAGCTATTGACTATCATATGCAAGTTTGTCCGAAACGCCCAAAATAATAAATACTTCTTTTTTTTGTTTTGTTGCTCCTGTTGAGCCCTTTACAATGAATCGTTTTCATTGCCCCCTCCAAGAAAAACCCCAAAAAATATAAAACTGTTCCGAAAAATTCAAAAACAGTAAAAAAATGTTCAGAAAAATAAAAAAAAAAGTTCTTTTCAGAACTACCTCCCCGTTATTAAAAAATTGGTACAATATTTGGAACTGTGCCAACCTCTATTTCTCTTAGTTCGCTTCCTAGTTCGCTCGCCGGTACGCGAACTGGAAGCGAACCAAAAACAGTAAGTATAAGGGAGGGAAACACACACTTATGTTAAAATAAAGACAGCTATAGGGGAGTAAACTAGAGATACTATTACCCGTAATCCACTGCTGATGATGTCACATATTACATCATTCATGACATGCTCAGTGACATCATCAGCAGAGGATTGCGGGTTTTTTGACAACATGCCTTATCCACGGTTTAATAACGCTGCCTTTTGCTTTATATAAGTTTTCAAATTGTATGAAATATATACCAATAGGTCGTTATGAACCTTTAGGTAGTGCTTTTCTTCATGAGGTCTGGTCGCTTCCATACACATACAGATGTTTCAAAGATGATCAAGAAGTTTATCTGAATGGAGAGGAATGCACTGAGACGCCAGATCATTCACTAATGTGTAGGCACATACAGTTACACGGTTCATGCAACAAACACCGACCAAATATGGCTTGCGTGTTGCAAGGCACGCCAGTTCCTGCTATCATCCCCACGTTCAAGTTGTTGGAAAATGGTAGTTATTTGATGCTCAATAATGAAGATTGTTCTGAGTTAATTAAAAGTATTCCTTTTATCGTAACAGTAAGTGAACGGGTTATTTGCTGCAGAAATGTTCTATTTCCTCCCACACATGAACATAGGGAGTTTTCAATCTGGCCACAAATACCAACCTTGGGACACGTTTCAACGGCATGGCAAGAATAAGAGCTCTTTTGTCTCAGAGAGAGGTGGCCTTGAGTTCGGCCCGTGAAACTTTCGTACTTCACATAGCGAACACCCGTACAGAGGTGCACACCCTTTTCAATTAAGATTTGCCTTTCAATTTCAGCAACATGTTTCCGACTATCTTTAACGCATCCTCCACAAAGTCCCTGACACACTTTTTTAAAGTTGTTACCAGTGGTCTCGTGACTTCATTTGAGAAAATCTTTGGAGTCATCCCTGCTTCCTTTCATTGTATTTTCTGCACTCTGGTTCGTGGATTGGCATTTTTACTTGCATTACCAGCGGACGCTCTTGTGCTTTTTTACATTTTTAAATATGGATGTCCCTCCTATGCAACCTCCGACCCTGCAGCTGCTGACACTGTTCCGCAATCGCATGCTAGAATATTATGGCACAATGCCGTTGGCGATATTAAGCACGGCATATGGATTATCTTTTCGGTTCTCCTACTTCACCTGTGTCCAGCCTGTATTTCACTGCCTGACCTGTGATTTCGATTGGGCCATTGATTTGTGTCTCTGCGGACCGGTTTCTCCTGACGTCGACTTTAATCAGCTGATGACTCCTATCATTACTCACGAGTTGGTTTGTCCTGGCGAAAGGATTATGGCTGTGGCATTGATGCATGGACTACTTGGTCCCTGGAATTTACTGGCGGCAGCACAGTCTTTCTTGGAAGAGAGCTTTCTTGAAAACCCACCGAGCTGTCCTCTGATGGTGATAGAGGATCCGGTGCTGGGAGAGCACGTATGTTCTTTTCCGCTTTTAAATTGGATGGCTGAACTGTTTTCGGATGATGACGGTGACTTCCTATTGGAGGCTGTTGCAGCTTATTTTGCATACACAGTTATGTCATAGACCTTTTTCATGTTTGATATGCTGAGTACTAGCATTTCATTGACAATTCATTGACTTATTTGTCAAGTTTTTATTATTTACCTTGCCTATTGGCTTAAGACTCGATAAAGTACTTGGCTGTTTTATTTTTCTTTAGCATTAAATTTTCCTAGTTTTTAATGCTTTACCTTGCGGACCGTCCACATATAAACTTGCAATCTGCTCTCATGAGATGGCACTTCTATTATCTTATTCAGTTCGTTTCCGGATCATGAGGAGGTGTCATCTAGGTCCTGGATATCTTTACACCGTGTTAAGTTAGCATGGGCTCATTACCGGTTTAAACGCCATTTTTCCTTTTTTGCAACTTCTGCACACGACACTTAGTTGTTGCTTTAGCTTTCCACCTAGTAGTTCATCGTGGTTTACATGAGAATAATATGTTATTGGTCTACTATCTGCTTTACTTGTTAAACTATATCTGTACAGCGAGTGCTAAAGTTTCAAGAACAACACGATACAGAATTGTTATGAGGTCTGATCTCCACGACTTCATACTCATAACATAAGTGCAACTTCTGCCAATTCTGGGCATGAGGCGGGTTTTATATTGCTTTGCCGAACACACATACACAACAGTTGATGCGGTTCACATGAAGAGAGAGCTGGTGTATGGTGATGTGATTCCTTCAAATCTAAGACACTAAAGTATGGGCACGCCCTAAACCAACACAAAGAGACCTTCTTAGCAAATAATATAATATGTGTATTAGGGAGGGTGAGATATAAGCAGCCGCGGGCCGTGGAGGGAGTTACGATGGGGCAGGGAGGCGGGGAGGGGGAGAAGCAGGGTGGAGCCCTCTCTACCTTGCCCCTCCCCCTCCCCGCCTCCCTGCCCCACCGTAACTCCCTCCACGGCCCGCGGCTGCTTATAAGTGTTGCTAACTCTTATTCATTTACAGCATGTTAACATACTGTCACCATTCGCTTTTTATGTACTAGTAACTATGCTGGTAATTTTGCTACTGATAATATGTGTACTTGTATTCTCCACCCTGCTTCTCCCCCTCCCCGCCTCCCTGCCTCACCGTAACTCCCTCCACGGCCCGCGGCTGCTTATAAGTGTTGCTAACTCTTATTCATTTACAGCATGTTAACATACTATCACCATTCACTTTTTATGTACTAGTAACTATGCTGGTAATTTTGCTACTGATAATATGTGTACTTTTATTATCTAAGGTACTACGCCTGAGAAGACGGCATTAGTAAATAAACATTTCAAATACACATCTGTTCTTCTTAACTCCATGTTCTGGTTTCTAAGAAATCTATAACGACCGACTGTTCATGAGTTCCACGTATCCTGAGGTACTATAAGTTCATATTCTGGATTGTCTAAACATTGAGAGTTTGTTATATCCAATGTGACACTGTACCTAGCTTGCTAAGGAGTTTTTGATTACTAACGTGAGTTTTGGGACACCCTAATTCGCCGAGGTTCCAATCCTCTGTCCACAGTTCTGTGTGACAACAGAAACCCTGCGACAGGGGCACCCCCGACCCTTGCTGGAGCTTCATCACACTTGCGATACAACTCCAGCAATGCATTCGCCGAGGTTCCAATCCTCTGTCCACAGTTCTGTGTGAGAACAGAAACCCTGCGACAGGGGCACCCCCGACCCTTGCTGGAGCTTCATCACACTTGCGATACAACTCCAGCAATGCGCCACCTTTACGGCACAGATACATCACGCATCTGTGCTGTTTTTGCCCCATGATGCGCCGCATTGTAAATGCAGCACACCATAGGTGACGGAACAGCGGCACAGAATGACTAACACATCCCTGGTGATGCGCCAGTCATCATAAATGTATCCCTATGCTTCTTATCTTGTTAGAGATGAACCGCCATATATATCATCAAAGTTTTTTGCATTTCCTAAATAGCGAACTTTAAGGAATAAATAGCGATTTTTTACCATTCCTAGTTTGCGATGAGCTATTTGCTAATTAGCCGAATGTAGCCCAATGAAGCCCAATGTAGCCCAATGTAGCCCAAAGATGGCCGCCAGACACACAAAAAAACAAATGTAGCCCAAATATCAGCCAGATGTAGCCCAACTATAGCCCAGTGACAGAATGACCAATCAGCTTCGCAAACCTCCGTTACGCGAAGCGGAGCGCTGTTACAGATATATATCTTTTTTTGAACGTTAATTTCTCAAAATCCACTGGAGCACATATATTGAGACCTAGCAAAGGCACATCGGGCTACCAGTCCCTAATATTTTGCCAAGTTTCGTGCAAATCCATTCAGCCGTTCAATTATTATTATTATTATTTTTTTTTGCCCCGCGGGGCCCTTTTAAAACCTCCACATCAAACCTAGGGGGTCAGCGAGGATCTACTATGCCCCCTTATAGTTATTTCCCCCTTTGTTTTGACCTCCTCTTGTCTCTCGATCCTACCGAGAGACAAGATGGCGGCCGCTACGGACTGTTTGGAATGTTGACAGACGCCGGAGAACCAATCAGCTTCGCTTCACAAAGCTCCGTTGCGCGAAAAGTCCGCGAACCAGAGCGCTGCCCGGTCCGCTGTTACAGATATATATCTTTTTTTAAACGTTAATTTCTCAAAATCCACTGGAGCACATATATTGAGACCTACAAAAGGCACATCGGGCTACCAGTCCCTACAATTTTGCCAAGTTTCGTGCAAATCCATTCAGCCGTTCGGGCTAAAAGTGAGGCCAACCGCCCTATGGAAAACTCAATGTTAAAAACACGTTTTGGGACCCCCCTTTTTTCTCGGCCCCCACTGGACGAACCCCCCCCAAATTTTCATGGGCTGCTCAGAAACAAAATTTGCCATTTTCCTGAAAATTTCAGCCAATTCCGTCCACAAACGCCAAAGTTATTAGACATAGAATTTTCAAAAAACCCATAGAGAAAAAATCCTAACTATATATACCTACTGGCGACCGCCAGTAGGTAATATATATATATATATATATACACACAATTCCTGACCACGCAGCACCTCTCTCTCTCCAACAGGTACCAATCAGGAAACGGACCACAGACGGCAAGTGATTATCTTAGTGCTTTATGCCAGTAGGTAGTTATAGTTAGGACCTAGTTTCCATAGGAAATCCGCAACATTCTATTTGGCATAACTTTGGCGCCGGTTGACGTATCTTCGCGAAATTCCCAAAGAAGATGGGGCACTCCTCTCCACTCCTTCCCTGAAAGTGTGGGAGTGATTCAATAAAGGGGCAGAGAAAAAAGGGGGGTCCCAAAACGTGTTTTTCCCATGCAATTTTCCATAGGGACCTTTAAGTGAGGCTACAGCCTGAACTGCTGAACGGAATTACACCAAATTTGGCAAAAAGGTAGAGTTTGCAAATTCATAGATATATCTATAGACGAAGTACCGTACGCGTATCCTCCCGAGCACGAGCTTTATGCTAATTGGCTTTCAACACTCCAAACCGGGAAGTGTTGGCAGCCATCTTGTGTCTCAGTAGAACCAGGGCACAAGAAAACAGAAAAACGAATGCGAAAAACGTGAAAAGGGGGCAGGGTACAAACACCCTGACCCCCTAGGCCTGCTTAGGGGTCCCACAAAGACCCCCAAGGCCCAAATAAATAAAAAAAAAGAAAAATCACGGGATGCGCTTAGTGTACGGTAAATAATGAAGCGTGGCTCCCGCTGCTTTAAGGTTAATTAGCCCCTGGGGGGCCAAATCCTGGGGGCTTTATACAAATAAAGTGTGCAGGGGCCCAATCCCCCCCCACACTGCCCCGGGGACTGCCACCCCCGGGAAAAGTAGGTTTAATACTGGGGGGCTCACGTCCACCCCACAGCCCCGGGGACCACCACCCCCCGGGGCTTCAATGTGTAATGATGGGGGCCTCTAAGGCCCCCCAAGCCCCGGGGACCGCCAACCACGGGGCTTCTTTTTTTTATACAAATTTTTTTTTAAACCTGTGTGTGGTAGCTCAAGCCCCCCCACATGCCCCGGGGACCGCCACCTCCCCGGGGCTCTAATATTCAAAATATGGAGGTCCGTGACGGACCCCCCAGCCCCGGGGACCACCACCCCCGGGGGCTTTTAACTGTTGGGAGGGGGCTGCGCGGCCCGCCTCCTGGAGCCTTATGGTGGCCCTGGGGACCGCCACAACCCAGGGCCGGCAACTGCAGTGTCCCGGGGTGCCCCGGGACACTGCTGTTTGCTATGGTTTTTGAAAAAATGAAGCGCGGCTCCCACTGCTTTAAGGCTAATTAGCCCCCATGGGGGCCAAATCCTGGGGGCTTTGTACAAATAAAGTGTGTGGGGCCCAATCCCCCTCACACTGCCCCGGGGACCGCCACCCCCGGGGAAAAGTATGTTTAATAGCGGGGGGCACATGGCCACCCCACAGTCCCCGGGACCGCCACCCTCGGGGCTTCAATGTATATTTATGGGCTGCCTCTAAGGCCCCCGAAGCCCCGGGGACCACCACCCCCGGGGCTTTAATATGTTTAATAGCGGGGGGCACATGGCCACCCCACAGCCCGGGGTTCTTTTTTTAATAAAAAAAAAAACTGTGTGTGGGGGCTTAAGCCCTCCCCACCCGCCCCGGGGACCGCTACCTCCCCGCGGCTCTAATATTCAAAATAGGGACACCGCAACCCCGGGGACTACCACCCCCTGGGGGCTTTTAACTGTTGGGAGGGGGCTGTGCGGCCCCCCTCCTGGAGCCTTATGGTGGCCCTGGGGACTGCCACTACCTGGGGCCGGCTCCTGCAGTGTCCCAGGGTGCCCCGGGACACTGCTGTTTGGTATGGTTTTTGAAAGAGAGAGCAAACCTGCTCTCTCTTTTAAAAACCAAAGCTGATTGCTTTTCTGCATGGGGAGCAGCAAGTTAGCTGCTCCCTATGCAGAAAAGCGTGGCCTCTGAACACCTCTCTGCAACGCAGCTCCCTGGCACATACTGGAGGTACCTGGTGGGCTAGTTGGTCCACAGGGGACATCAGGATTGAAGAGGAATTAATTACCCAACTTAAAACACGCCACAGGGCGTGTTTGCACCCATGTCACCTTTGCCCCCTTCCCTCACTATTGAACAAAATATTCCTCTAAAATCAGCCAAACTACGAATTCCGATTTACTCACCTGTTATCACGAGAGACGTCAGTGCTGCATCTTTGAGCCCAGTACGGACCCTGGAAAATAAATCTAAGCGTACTTACCAATAACTTGTAGTTCCTTCCATAGGAATCTATTGTGTGGTTTTCACCAGAAAAGTTTCTGTCTATTTTTGAAACGTACAAATATTCCTCTAAAATCAGCCGAACTATGAACTCCGATTTACTCACCTGTTATCAGGAGAGACCTTAGTGCTGCATCTTTCAGCCCACTACTGATCCTGAAAAGTACATCTAACCATACTTACAGTAACTTAAATTTCATTCCATAGGCTAACATTGACTGGTTTCACTTGGAAATTCTTCCAAGTGTGGAGTTTTTGGAACTTTAAATAAATTCCTCTAAAATCAGTCAAACTACGAATTCCGATTTACTCACCTGTTATCAGGAGAGACCTCAGTGCTGCATCTTTCAGCCCAGTACTGATCCTGAAAAGTAATTTTAACCGTACTTACCAGTAACTTGAATTCCCTTCCATAGGATATCATTGCCTGCTATATGAAATATATATAAATAAAAAAAATATAAAATTAAAAAAAACAAATATTACAATTTCAATATTTTTAAAAACATATTTTTTTCAATTTATATAAAAAATATGTAATGTAAAGTTCAAAGTTCAAAAAGTACTTTATTCGGTTAAAAGACAATAACCATAAAAGCAACAACATGAAATTAAAATTTTAAATTACGGAAAACAATTGGTGTTGATGAAATATAATAGATCTGTTCTTTTTTTTTAAATGTAATTTACAAAATAAAAGATCTAAAATTAAATAGTTTAAAACAATGTAGTCAATCAGTTAAAAAAAATATAACAAGTAATCCATTTAAAAATTATCATTTACAAAATCTTTGAAATTCACTGAAAAAAACAATAGGTTTCAGCCACGTTATAGTTAGGAATTAGCATTTAAAAAACCTTAGAAATTCACTGAAAAAACCATAGGTTTCAGCCACGTTACAGTTGGGAATTAGCATTTCAAAAGACCTTAGAAATTCACTGAAACAACCATAAGTTTCACACATGTTATAGTTAGCTGGACATTTCAGTCATACAAAACCATTGGAATTCACCCGTTATATGCGCCCCACAATGCACTGCTGATGACTTCACATATTACATCACTCATGACATGATCAGTGACATCACTCATGACATGGTCAGTGACACCACTCATGACATCACTGATGACATCTCAAATGCCATCACTGATGACATCATTGATGTCCTCATCCTTGTGAAAGAGTGGCAGACCTCCTCTCACCGTAATATAACCTTTGATGCATACATTCAAAAATATAAACTAACACTTTCAAAACAATGGAGATAACATATCAATTACAACAACCTATTCAGTAATTCTAAAATCTACATACACATCCACTCATTCACCAACAGCTCTATAAAGTGACTGATACATGTACTCACTCATCATATGTACTCATACACCTATACATCATGTTACACACTGACCCTCATCTATAGAGTTACTCACACATGCAAATAAACTATCAAACATTCATTTACTTGCATATACAGCTATACACACACCACTACACTTACTTCTACAGAAACGTATACATACTTACTCTCTTAAACAATCACTTATAGAAACACATACTTATTTATACAGGAACTCTTCCAATCTCTCACTCTCACATATACTCACTTATATACATCAATACAAACATATACTAGTTTAAAACATATGTAGTTACTCATAAAGATACTAGTATGAAGACCGTCATTCACTCACTAACACACCCATACACACACTCATCCACCCATACAATCCTGCATACAGGCTGTCTTCTTTAAACAATCAATAATGGTTCTGTCGGACAGAAATACCTGGTGATGTAGTATTCCTATCGCATTACTTTTTCTGTATGTCCCTGTAGGGGTACGTATACACTGGTACTTATACCTAAAGGCAATAAACAAAACACTGACCACAATGTTGAAAGTACATTTTTAGTCATCTACTTTCTTGTTGAAATATTTTCAAACATTAGTTCAGCTGTCCAAACAAAGATTTAACATACACAATATACAACACGAAAATGTGTGCAAGACTGATACATATTAAAACAAACATCCATAAATACGTAATGGAAAGCACTTATTTACAATATCAACCGTGTTAATAATAGTCAGTTAGGTCAAACAATTTGTTCCTTGTTCTAATAGACTTTATGCAGTTGTATCTCAATAACAATGTGTCGACGTTTCGACCCTAGTTGGGCGATGCGCTGATTCGTGCGCATCAAGGGCGGGTCTTCATCAGGACAGGGATGGAATCTATTGTGCAATGTCAGGTCTCTAGCAAAACACTACATTGAGGTCTGGGATCTCATTTCCTCACATAAAGCTGATTTGTGCTTTTTAACGGAGACATGGCTCAAACCCCACTCTACCCCTGCTATCACCCTTGGAATACCGGAGGGTTATAAGATTATTAGAATGGACAGACCCAAAAAAGTCGGTGGGGGAATAGCAATTGTATTCAAAGACAATATTTCGGTTTCGGTTATCGATCAATGTTGTAACCCGGCCTTTGAAATGTTGATCTTTAGGATCGGTTCATCTGCTAAAGATAGTAGAAAAGGAGCTTTGGTCTACCGTCCTCCTGGCCCTATAAAAAACATTTCTAAACAGTTAGTGGAAGCACTAGCACCTCATGTATGCCCAGATAAAGAATTTTTGCTGCTTGGGGATTTTAATATCCATAGCGAGGAAGAAAATAACAGCGAGGTACAATCCTTCTTGATTGACATATCCCTTATAGGACTAAAACAATGTAATAGTGGACCCACACATCAAGCAGGGCACACCTTGGATATGATAATATCCAATTTCCCTGGTATTGAATGTTGTGTACCCAAACAATATCATTGGACAGACCACTTCGTGCTTGAGTTCTCTATGCCCATGAAGGGCCCACGGTCTATTCCCCAGGTTCAAATTCCATCCAATCGAAGGCAGTGGCATAAAATCACTGACACTACTTTTGAACAGAAATATTTCCTCCCTCCCATCTTACCCGCGGATGACATCAATATCGCCCTTTCAAATTGGGATCTAGCAGGTAATGCAGCAGTACAACAAATTGCCCCAAAAAAAACTTTTAAAATGAGCCTTGCCAGGAAACAAGAAGTCTGGTATTCGGAAGAACTGCGTAGTCTTAAACGCATGGCTAGAAAGACAGAAAAGACATGGAGAAAATCCTATTTGGAGGAAGATAAAACTGATTATAAAAAGGCTCTTAATATCTATCACAAAGCCATACGATCTGCACGTAAGAATCAGGTCATGGCACAGTTAGAGGCAGCTGGTAATGACTCGAAAGTATTGTACCAGATTGTGAATACTTTTCTAAAACCTATAGCTTGCGAAAGTGCAGATATGGCCTCACAACATCTTTGTGATAGCATTTCCAGTTTTTTCACTGAAAAAATTGATGCCATTTATAAACAAGCATTTGCAATGCAATAGGTCTCGCATTATGAAAGTTTGAGCTATTGGTCTTGTAAATGACAATTTTTTTATTTATGTGTTGGTTTTGAAAATAGCGAAATTAATAGCTTTGTCATTTACAATGCCAATACTTTTATCTTTTGCAAATGTGACACCTATAGCATTTGTAATGCAACATGTTTTGTATTTACGTGACTTAGATGTATTGATATTACAAATAACAATGGCTTTTAATTTTTTTAAATACATAATACTTAAATAAAAAGTTATTGTAATTTATAATGGCAATAGCTTAAACTTTTGTAAATAACTTTTGTGAGGATTATGTTCAGTGTATTTTATTGTGACGAAAATCCAAGAACAGAAGTGAAATCTTAACATCTTTGTGACATTTGTAATAAAGCTTGAAACATTGAGAGAACATATTTGAACCAGTTGATGTTGAATGGTTGCACAGATTGATACTGTGGTGGCAACGAGTGATGCTGTGGCGTTTAGTGATGCTGTGGTAGCGCATATTGATGCTGTGGTGCCCCTGAGTGATGCTGTGGTGCCCCTGGGTACGGTAGAGTGAGTGAGGGCGGTGGAGTGAGTGAGGGCGGTGGAGTGAGTGAGGGCGGTGGAGTGAGTGAGGGCGGTAGAGTGAGTGAGGGCGGTAGAGTGAGTGAGGGCGGTAGAGTGGGGCGGTAGAGTGAGGGCGGTAGAGTGAGGGCGGTAGAGTGAGGGCGGTAGAGTGGTAGAGTGAGGGCGGTAGAGTGGTAGAGTGGTAGAGTGAGGGCGGTAGAGTGGTAGAGTGAGGGCGGTAGAGTGGTAGAGTGGTAGAGTGAGGGCGGTAGAGTGGTAGAGTGAGTGCGATAGAGTGGTAGAGTGAGGGCGGTTGAGTGGTAGAGTGAGGGCGGTAGAGTGGTAGAGGTATGTGAGAGGGTGAGGGTGTGTGTGAGAGTGAGGGTGTGTGAGAGTGAGGGTGTGTGAGAGTGAGGGTGTGTGAGTGTGAGAGTGTGTGAGAGTCTGTGAGAGCGAGGGTGTGTGAGAGCGAGGGTGTGTGAGAGCGAGGGTGTGTGAGAGCGAGGGTGTGTGAGAGCGAGGGTGTGTGAGAGCGAGGGTGTGTGAGAGTGAGGGTGTGTGAGAGCGAGGGTGTGTGAGAGCGAGGGTGTGTGAGAGTGAGGGTGTGTGAGAGTGCGAGTGTGTGAGTGAGGGCGTGCAAGGGTGAGGGTGAGGGGGTGTGAGTGGGTGAGGGGGTGTGAGAGGGTGAGGGTGAAGGGGTCTGAGAGGGTGAGGGTGATGGGGTGTGAGAGGGTGAGGGTGTGTGCGGGTGAGGGTGTGTGAGGGTAAGGGTGTGTGTGAGAGTGAGGGAGTGTGTGAGAGTGATGGTGTGTGTGAGGGTGAAGGGGTGGGTGAGGTTGTATGAGGGTGAGTGAGGGTGAGGGCGAGTGAGGGTGAAAGGGTGGGTGAGCATGGGTGAGAGGGTGAGTGAGGGTGAGGGGGTGAGTAAGGGTGAGGGGGTGTGTGAGGGTGAGGGTGTGTGTGAGGGTGAGGGGGTGTGTGAGGGTGAGGGGGTCTGAGGGTGTGATGGAGGATGAGGGGTTGTGAAGGTGAGGGGGTGTGAGGGTGAGGGGGTGTGAGGTGAGGGGGTGTGAGGTGAGGGGGTGTGAGGTGAGGGGGTGTGAGGGTGAGTGTGAGGGGGTGTGGGTTGTGGGGATGAGTGAGGGTGTGTGAGGGTGTGTGAGGGTGGGTGAGGGGGCGTAAGGGGGCGTGAGGGTTGCAAGGGGGTGTGTGAGGGTGTGGTGGTGTGTGGGGGTGAGGGTGAGGGGGTGTGAGGGTGGGTGAGGGGATGTGAGGCTGAAGGGTGTGAGGGTGAGGATGAGGGGGTGTGAGGGGGTGAGGGGGTGTGAGAGGGAGGGTGAGGGGGTGTGTGAGGGTGAGGGGGTGTGTGAGGGTGAGGGGGTGTGTGAGGGTGAGGGGGTGTGTGTGGGTGAGGGTGTGTGTGCGGGTGAAGGGGTGTGTGAGGGTGAAGGGGTGTGTGAGGGTGTGTGAGGGTGAAAAGGTGGGTGAGGGGGTGTGTGAGGGTGAGGGGTTGTGTGAGGGTGAGGGTGAGGGGGTGTGTGAGGGTGAGAGGGTGTGTGAGGGTGAGTGGGTGTGTGAGGGTGAGAGGGTGTGTGAGGGTGAGAGGGTGTGTGAGTGAGAGGGTAAGTGAGGGTGAGAGGGTAAGTGAGGGTGAGCGGGTGGGTGAGGGGGGTGAGAGGGTGTGTGAGGGGGTGTGTGAGGGTGAGGGGGGTGCGAGGGTGAGAGGGGAAGAGGGGGTGTGAGGGTGAGAGGGGGTGAGAGTGTGTGTGAGGGTGAGAGAGGGTGAGTTTGTGAGGGTAAGGGTAAGGGTGAGGGGGTGTGAGGGTGAGGGTAAGGGTGAGGGTAAGGGTGAGGGCGATAGAGTGGTAGAGTGAGGGCGGTAGAGTGGTAGAGTGAGGGCGGTAGAGTGGTAGAGGTATGTGAGAGGGTGAGGGTGTGTGTGAGAGTGAGGGTGTGTGCGAGTGAGGGTGTGTGAGAGTGAGGGTCTGTGAGTGTGAGGGTGTGTGAGAGCGAGGGTGTGTGAGAGCGAGGGTGTGTGAGAGTGAGGGTGTGAGAGTGAGGGTGTGTGAGAGTGAGGGTGTGTGAGAGTGCGAGTGTGTGAGTGAGGGCGTGCAAGGGTGAGGGTGTGTGAGTGGGTGAGGGGGTGTGAGAGGGTGAGGGTGAGGGGGTGTGAGAGGGTGAGGGGGTGTGAGAGGGTGAGGGTGAAGGGGTGTGAGAGGGTGAGGGTGAGGGGGTGTGAGAGGGTGAGGGTGTGTGAGGGTGAGGGTGTGTGAGAGGGTATGTGAGGGTAAGGGTGTGTGTGAGAGTGAGGGTGTGTGTGAGAGTGATGGTGTGTGTGAGGCTGAAGGGGTGGGTGAGGTTGTGTGAGGGTGAGTGAGGGTGAGGGCGAGTGAGGGTGAAAGGGTGGGTGAGCATGGGTGAGAGTGTGAGTGAGGGTGAGGGGGTGGGTGAGGGGGTGTGTGAGGGTGAGGGGGTGTGTGAGGGTGAGGGGGTGTGAGGGTGTGAGGGGGTGTGAGGGTGAGGGGGTGTGAGGGTGAGGGGGTGTGAGGGTGAGGGGAGGGGGTGTGAGGTGAGGGGGTGTGAGGGTGAGGGGGTGTGAGGTGAGGGGGTGTGAGGTGAGGGGGTGTGAGGTGAGGGGGTGCGGGGGTGAGTGTGAGGGGGTGTGGGTTGTGGGGATGAGTGAGGATGAGTGAGGGTGTGTGAGGGTGTATGAGGGTGTGTGAGGGTGTATGAGGGTGTGTGAGGGTGTGTGATGGTGAGTGAGGGGGCGTTAGGGTTGCAAGGGGGTGTGTGAGGGTGTGGGGGGGTGTGAGGGTGTGGGGGTGAGGGTGAGGGGGTGTGAGGGTGAGGGGTGAGGGGGTGTGAGGGTGGGTGAGGGGATGCGAGGCTGAGGGGGTGTGAGGGTGAGGATGAGGGGGTGTGAGGGGTGAGGGGGGTGTGAGAGGGTGAGGGGGGTGTGTGAGGGTGAGGGGGTGTGTGAGGGTGAGGGGGTGTGTGCGGCTGAGGGTGTGTGTGCGGGTGAAGGGGTGTGTGAGGGTGAAGGGGTGTGTGAGGGTGTAGGGGTGTGTGAGGGTGAAAGGGTGGGTGAGGGTGTGTGTGAGGGTGAGGGGGTGTGTGAGGGTGAGAGGGTGTGTGAGTGTGAGAGGGTGTGTGAGGGTGAGAGGGTGTGTGAGGGTGAGAGGGTGTGTGAGGGTGAGAGGGTAAGTGAGGGTGAGAGGGTAAGTGAGGGTGAGAGGGTAAGTGAGGGTGAGCGGGTAAGTGAGGGTGAGAGGGGTGAGAGGGTGTGTGAGGGGGTGTGTGAGGGTGAGGGGGGTGCGAGGGTGAGAGGGGAAGAGGGGGTGTGAGGGTGAGGGGGGTGAGAGTGTGTGTGAGGGTGAGAGAGGGTGAGTTTGTGATGGTGAGGGTAAGGGTGAGGGGGTGTGAGGGTGAGGGTAAGGGTGAGGGTAAGGGTGAGGGTGTGTGTGAGGGGGTGTGAGGGGGTTTGTGGGGGTTTGAGGATGAGGGTATGTGAGGGTGAGGGGGTGTGAGGTTGAGGGGTGTGAGGTTGAGGGGTGTGAGGTTGAGGGGGTGTGAGGTTGAGGGGGTGTGAGGGTGAGGATGTGGGGGTGTGAGAGGGTGTGTGAGGGTGACCCAGATTGAAGAGTCAAAGATGAAGTTGAGGGTGCTTAAATTTGGCAATAAAGCAAAATTCGTGTTCATATGTGGTAATCTGCATACTAACACTGTATGCGTCACCTTCATTCTGAGGTCAACACAGCTATAATGTTGCCCAATATCACATATGAGGTCTCAGCCAGGTCTAGCTTTACAGTCAAAAGCACACTGCATGCTGGGACTTGTAGTTTCACTGTTAACAGCGTAAGTATAGGTTAAGAAATCGCAGCATGCAAAGAGCTGTTGTATAAAAAAAGGGCTGAACTGGCTGAACTTATCACACTTCACGTGGTCCTTCTTGGCAGCAGTAATATGAATAATTGGCAAGTGCAATAGGTTAAGCCAAAGGCACAACTCGATCTCTAGCTCTGTCAATTGTTTCGCCTATGTTGTTGTGACTGAGGAAAAATAAAAAAAGTGCTTGTTTTCCAATGACGAGAGGCATTTCCAAAAACCGTGCAAAAAACAAAGAAAATAAGCACATGCCCATCTCGCATGTGCATGTATCTGGCGTCACCATCTCGCATGTGCATGTATGTGGCGTCACCATCTCGCATGTGCATGTATGTGGCGTCACCATCTCGCATGTGCATGTATCTGGCGTCACCATCTCGCATGTGCATGTATCTGGCGTCACCATCTCGCATGTATCTGGCGTCACCATCTCACATGTGCATGTATCTGGCGTCACCATCTCACATGTGCATGTATCTGGCGTCACCATCTCACATGTGCATGTATCTGGCGTCACCATCTCACATGTGCATGTATCTGGCGTCTCCATCTCACATGTGCATGTATCTGTCAAGACGCTCCAGTGACACCAGTGTGATGACGTGTACGTCATGATGCAGTAGCCATTTAAAAAACAAGATGTTGAGCTGACCCCGAAATGCGGACTTTGTTCCCCAGCACTAAAGTCAGCGGCTTTGGCTATTATGCCACATCCTCTACTTCAATTTCCATAACAGCAAATTGTAAACATATTTTTAAAATAAGTAAATACATTTATTAAATGCACCAAAGCAAGCAAAAAAAACTAAAGCCGCTCCATTTTGTCGAAAGATGTTTTAGATTATCACAAAGGGTAAGCTAATTGTACTATATTCACGCTTTTTTATCAGAAAACGAAGGGAGCCAAGCAGTCTGGGCGAGTATGATAAGTTTGAATAGTTTCTGGAAGTGTTGGGAAAGGAGACAGCGACGGCATAATAAAGTGCAAATTAGGCTCGTAGCAAACATTGTTATCTTTACTGCAGTGGCATATGTGGAACACACTTCTGCACCTATGCATCTAGCGCCGGAAAAGCAGAGTACAGCCCGCAGCGCTAGGAAGGCCTGTTTTGTACGCATGCAAAGCAGCAGCCATGGGAACTTCAAGGTCGATAAGCCGCCCTGCTGCTATCTGGGAGCCAGAGTCACCCTGTATCACACCTGCTGCCAGCGCTATTAGGGGGAGTCGGGCGGAATACAACTGGACAAAGATTTTAACATCCAGCGGTAAGACCCTACGGCTGTCACTCTGCACATGCCCCCGCAGCAACCTACCCGTGACACCCCACGCGCTGGCGCTGCAGAAAAACTGCTACTGCAGTGGCATATGTGGAACACACTTGTGCACCTATGCATCTAGCGCCGGAAAAGCAGAGTACAGGCCGCAGCGCTAGGAAGGCCTGTTTTGTACGCATGCAAAGCAGCAGCCATGGGAACTTCAAGGTCGATAAGCCGCCCTGCTGCTATCTGGGAGCCAGAGTCACCCTGTATCACACCTGCTGCCAGCGCGATTAGGGGGAGTCGGGCGGAATACAACCGGACAAAGATTTTAACATCCAGAGGTAAGGCCCTACGGCTGTCCCTCTGCACATGCCCCCGCAGCAACCTACCCGTGACACCCCACGCGCTGGCGCTGCAGAAAAATTGCTACTGCAGTGGCATATGTGGAACACACTTGTGCACCTATGCATCTAGCGCCGGAAAAGCAGAGTACTGCCCGCAGCGCTAGGAAGGCCTGTTTTGTACGCATGCAAAGCAGCAGCCATGGGAACTTCAAGGTCGATAAGCCGCCCTGCTGCTATCTGGGAGCCAGAGTCACCCTGTATCACACCTGCTGCCAGCGCGATTAGGGGGAGTCGGGCGGAATACAACCGGACAAAGATTTTAACATCCAGAGGTAAGGCCCTACGGCTGTCCCTCTGCACATGCCCCCGCAGCAACCTACCCTTGACACCCCACGCGCTGGCGCTGCAGAAAAATTGCTACTGCAGTGGCATATGTGGAACACACTTGTGCACCTATGCATCTAGCGCCGGAAAAGCAGAGTACAGCCCGCAGCGCTAGGAAGGCCTGTTTTGTACGCATGCAAAGCAGCAGCCATGGGAACTTCAAGGTCGATAAGCCGCCCTGCTGCTATCTGGGAGCCAGAGTCACCCTGTATCACACCTGCTGCCAGCGCGATTAGGGGGAGTCGGGCGGAATACAACCGGACAAAGATTTTAACATCCAGAGGTAAGGCCCTACGGCTGTCCCTCTGCACATGCCCCCGCAGCAACCTACCCGTGACACCCCACGCGCTGGCGCTGCAGAAAAATTGCTACTGCAGTGGCATATGTGGAACACACTTGTGCACCTATGCATCTAGCGCCGGAAAAGCAGAGTACTGCCCGCAGCGCTAGGAAGGCCTGTTTTGTACGCATGGAAAGCAGCATCCATGGGAACTTCAAGGTCGATAAGCCGCCCTGCTGCTATCTGGGAGCCAGAGTCACCCTGTATCACACCTGCTGCCAGCGCGATTAGGGGGAGTCGGGCGGAATACAACCGGACAAAGATTTTAACATCCAGAGGTAAGGCCCTACGGCTGTCCCTCTGCACATGCCCCCGCAGCAACCTACCCTTGACACCCCACGCGCTGGCGCTGCAGAAAAATTGCTACTGCAGTGGCATATGTGGAACACACTTGTGCACCTATGCATCTAGCGCCGGAAAAGCAGAGTACAGCCCGCAGCGCTAGGAAGGCCTGTTTTGTACGCATGCAAAGCAGCAGCCATGGAAACTTCAAGGTCGATAAGCCGCCCTGCTGCTATCTGGGAGCCAGAGTCACCCTGTATCACACCTGCTGCCAGCGCGATTAGGGGGAGTCGGGCGGAATACAACCGGACAAAGATTTTAACATCCAGAGGTAAGGCCCTACGGCTGTCCCTCTGCACATGCCCCCGCAGCAACCTACCCGTGACACCCCACGCGCTGGCGCTGCAGAAAAATTGCTAACTGCAAACCCCGCCACTTGTGCACCTTCTCTCGGTGTCCTGCGAGGAGCGTCCTGCCAGCAGTGTCCTGAAGGAGCCACAGCGTGCCCCTCTCTCCCTTCAGCGGGGAAAAGCGAGCCCGCAACGCCTCCTGGAGCAGCCCCCAGGACAATGGCCATGCCCCGACCACCTGTTTGCACTGCCAGCATTATTAGGCACAGCCCGCCGTACTGAAAAAGCGGCTGTGGCCTGTGTGTGCTCATGGAACACTTACCGTTCATTGTGCATTGTCCCGAATGAGGTCTAGAAGGGAGCCTCCCGGCACTGCGCACCTCCGTTTTCCCAAAGAAACTTCCAGGAACAGAGTGTGGCCTGCTGTTTTCGGCGGAGAGAATCACGGTATTCTCAGAGACTATCGGCTAGCGGTGGTCTCACGACACTGCATCCTCGCCAGCAACTGAAGGAAAGTGCTGGCCACTAACTATGTGCCCGGTCGCGTCGCGTCGTGCAGATGGTCAAAACGAAACTGAAACCTACGGAGCATGGCAGAGTCGGATTCTGACGCGCGCGACCCAATCCCAAGGCGCGCGTCAGAATCCGACATTCACAGCAAACAGCCAGCAGCAAAAGCGCGCTCACGAGGTCAAATCCGAGACGGAAATGCGCGCGTCTTACTCGTGTCCACATATTCAGTAAGCACATAGGTATACTAAAGTATACATGAGGCCATTCGCTACGCTCGACCTAAAAAATAGAGGCACTTATCCCTGCCATAAGTAGCCGGGATAATTATACTTTGGTGCAAACAGCGCCCATCAATTCCCACTCCTTTAACGATTTTCCTGAAATATCTTTAATAGAGGTTCAGAAACTGCTCGCTGATATTAAAAGTGGGAGCCCGGCAGACTTGCTTCCAGCCAGACTTATGGGTCCTTTAGGGAGAACACTGGGCCCTGATGTTCAGAGACTGGTGAATCTCTCACTTACAACTGGAGTTGTCCCACAGTACTGGAAAAAAGCCCTAGTTAGACCAATCAGGAAGAATACATCTCTCCCTTGGACCAACATGTCTAATCTTAGGCCAATTTCCCTGTTGCCATTTCTAGGGAAAATCATCGAAAAGCACACCAATAAACATCTATCTACCTACCTGGAACAATCTGGTAGCCTTGATCCGTCACAGTCAGGTTTCAGGCCAAAATATAGCACCGAAACGGCCTTGCTGTCGATAACGGATGATCTACGGTTGTACCAGGACAAAGGTTATTCTGTTGTCCTGGTACTGCTAGACTTATCGGCAGCGTTCGATACCATTTCTCATACCATCTTGATCGAACGACTGTCTGTGAGTGGAATCGGCGGTAGGGCACTGGAATGGATTAAAAGCTTCCTCTCCGACCGCACCCAATCTGTCACCATGGGTGAGTTTAGGTCGGAAGAGGTTAACATCACCAAGGGGGTCCCGCAGGGTTCTTGTCTGAGCCTGACCTTATTTAACACCTATGTGGCCCCCTTGGCAGAAATAACCAGAGCTTTCGGTTTCTACCCAGTATCCTACGCTGATGATACGCAGCTGCTTTTCCCCTTTAAACAACTAACCCCGGAGATTATACAATCTTTCTCCGATGGGATGAAGGCAGTTGCAAGGTGGATGTCTTCCAACTTTCTTCAATGTAACGTTGGAAAGACGGAGGTGATGCTTTTCGGCGAAGCTAGGGTCCAATGGTCTCCTGATTGGTGGCCTCCTGATCTGGGCCCAGTCCCTGAACCTAAAACAATAATCAAGAATCTGGGAGTTCGACTGGAACCGGAGCTGACCATGAAACAACATGTCATCACTACCGTGGGATCTTGTTTCCACGTGATAGGTCTCCTCCGAAGGATATTTCCTTTCCTTCCTGACTCCCATAGGAGAACCTTAGTTCAGGCTCTAGTTATCAGCCGTCTTGATTACTGCAATGGTCTCTTGGCAGGCGCAAATGAAGAGGTTTTGGATCGTCTGCAGGTAGTGCAGAATACAGCAGCCAGGTTGGTGCTTAATGCACCACCCAGATCTCCATCTAAACCTTTACTACACAAACTTCACTGGTTGCCTATACATCAACGAGTGAAGTTTAAGACCTGCTGTATCATTCATAAGGGCCTCAACGAATTGGGACCAGAGTACTTGGCTAGCAAATTTGTTCCATACGTCCCCACCCGTACCCTTAGGTCCAGTGAACAGCTGTTATTGAGCGTTCCTAAGATAAGTAAAACTAGGCTAGGAGGTAGGGCGCTGTCCGTGGTGGGTCCTAATCTCTGGAACACACTCCCACTTTCGCTGAGACAATGCTCTAACCATCTTCAATTCAGAAAATACCTGAAAACTTTTTTGTTTAATTCACTCTAGCTAAACTCCCTGGTTGAGATTTAAAGAGCTCTTCTGGAATAATTTTAATATCATCACTTCCTTTCTCAGTTCCTCTGCCGGTTGTCACAAGCGCGGAGATACTCCTACGGGAGTTTATTCATAGCGCTATACAAACCTGCAATAATAATAATAATAATAATAATGATGTGGGACACCCTTCTTAGGTATGTGATTCCTCTTAGATGAACTAAGGGTGGTGCTGGTCAGCCGCCTCTGCACCTACTGCTGATATGCTGTTGTGACTCTGTCTGAATCATGAGTACGCCTCTGGGTTGGATTCCAAATGGCGGCCTTCATGAATTTAGTACTCGAAAAGTGGCTCGCGTCTCACTTCTACGGATCCTCATTAGGGTTACATGCTGTCTTCAACATACAAACAGTGAGTCAGTCATTCATGTATCTATGCGCTAAGTAATATCCCCCTCCGAACCATACAGACACTCATACTGATACTCAAAAAAACAGCTAATAACCCATATACACACTCATGTACCTACTCACCAACCCATGCAGCCACTTATACACAAAGTGAGACACTGATACAGATATTTACATATTTAAACATTACTCGCTAATACATGTATTCACTAAGATACACTTAATAAGTCAGTTATACAATCAATTTTACAAAAAAAACATCCATTTAGACACTTATTTACCCATTTATTCTTCCATCGAACTTTAGATATACATTTATAAAAAATATTAATTTTTTTCAGAAAGACACACCTTCACTGGATGATGTCATCAGTGATGTAATTTGAGATATCATCAGTGATGTCATGAGTGATGTCACTGACCATGTCATAAGTGATGTAATATGTGACGCCATCAGCAATGCATTGCGGGCGCGCACGTTATAGTTAGCTGAACAAACTATAACTGGGGAATTTCATGGTTTTGTATGAGTGAAATGTCCAGCTAACTATAACATGTGTTGAAACCTATGGTTTTTTCAGTGAATTTCTAAGGTTTTTGAAATGCTAATTCCTAACTATAACGTGACTGAAACCTATGGTATATATATATATATATACACACACACACACACACACACTGTGGTAAATGCACACCAGAAATTGGTTTTACCAAGTAATTAAGCTTTCTCAGAACAAACCAATGCAAAACGTTAAAACATTTTACATATATATATATAAGACCGTCCTCTTTTGTCTGCACTATGGTGTTGGAATAATAAAATAACCTACCTGAAATCGAGTGTTGGACCCTGTTTGTGCTGTGGTGTTTCGGACGCTCCGGTTGTGAATTGGAGCTGGCCGTGTCCGTTCTTCATTGAAGATATATATATATATATATATATATATATATATATATATATATATATATATATATATATCCCAGACACCAAGTTGTGGCGTGCTCGAGTCTCTTTAGATGGCTGGCACTCGGCGGTGTCGCCAACCCCCAAATATTCAATACCGCTCATGGTACAAACGATCCTTCACTCGGAACAAAGAACCAGAGCCGAGGCCCAAATTGTGCTCAGTGCGATTTTATGTGCCAATAAATCCTCACTGAGCACTATTTGGGCCTCGGCTCTGGGTGTTTGTTCCGAGTGAAGGATCGTTTGTACCAGGAGCGGTTTCGAATATATATATATATATATATATAGATATATATCTATATATATATATGTATGTATATATATATATATATATATCGAAGAAAACAGTCCTGCTCCCACAAAGAAGAGGCACGTACACAAAGTGTGCATGGATAAGTCTTCTTTATTGTTATTCAGGTCTCCCACGACCCCGCATAAAAAAATATATATATATATAACACATTTCGGGGAACACCTTCCCCTCGCTCACACACACACATACACACACATATATATATATATATACATATATATATGCATATCTATATATCTATATATTATATATATATGTATGTGTGTGTGTGTGTGAGCAAGGGGATGGTGTTCCCCGAAATGTGTTATAGTTTTATATATATATATATATATATATCTATTACCTACTGGCGGTCGCCAGTAGGTATATATAGTTAGGATTTTTTCTCTATGGGATTTTTGAAAATTCTATGTCTAATAACTTTGGCGTTTGTGGACAGAATTGGCTGAAATTTTCAGGAAAATGGAACATTTTGTTTCTGAGCAGCCCCTGAAAATTTGGGGGGGGTTCGTCAAGGGGGGGCCGAGAAAAAAGGGGGGTCCCAAAACGTGTTTTTAACATTGAGTTTTCCATAGGGCGGTTGGCCTCACTTTTAGCCCGAACGGCTGAATGGATTTGCACGAAACTTGGCAAAATTGTAGGGACTGGTAGCCCGATGTGCCTTTGCTAGGTCTCAATATATGTGCTCCAGTGGATTTTGAGAAATTAACGTTCAAAAAAAGATATATATCTGTAACAGCGGACCAGGCAGCGCTCCGGTTCGCGGACTTTACGCGTTACGGAGCTTTGTGAAGCGAAGCTGATTGGTTCTCCGGCGTCTGTAAACATTCCAAACAGTCCGTAGCGGCCGCCATCTTGTCTCTCGGTAGGATCGAGAGACAAGAGGAGGCCAAAGCGAAGGGGCAAATGACCATAAGGGGGCATAGTAGATCCTCCCTGACCCTCTAGGTTTGATGTGGAGGTTTTAAAAGGGCCCCGCGGGGCAAAAAAAAACAAATAATAATAATCGAACGGCTGAATGGATTTGCACGAAACTTGGCAAAATTGTAGGGACTGGTAGCCCGATGTGCCTTTGCTAGGTCTCAATATATGTGCTCCAGTGGATTTTGAGAAATTAACGTTCAAAAAAAGATATATATCTGTAACAGCGCTCCGCTTCGCGTACTTTTCGCGTAACGGAGCTTTGCGAAGCTGATTGGTTCTCCGGCGTCTGTAAACATTCCAAACAGTCCGTAGCGGCCGCCATCTTGTCTCTCGGTAGGATCGAGAGACAAGAGGAGGCCAAAGCGAAGGGGCAAATGACCATAAGGGGGCATAGTAGATCCTCCCTGACCCCCTAGGTTTGATGTGGAGGTTTTAAAAGGGCCCCGCGGGGCAAAAAAATAAATAATATTAATAATCGAACGGCTGAATGGATTTGCACGAAACTTGGCAAAATTGTAGGGACTGGTAGCTCGATGTGCCTTTGCTATGTCTCAATATATGTGCTTCAGTGGATTTTGAGAAATTAACGTTCAAAAAAAGATATATATCTGTAACAGCGCTCCGCTTCGCGGAGATAAAATTATCTCTGTATTACCTCGCTGTTGCTAACACCAGTTAGCGACCGCTAGTAGGAGATAGTGACCATCTTGGGCCCCACTTTGCATGTCAGTGATATTTATCACTAATGACATGCAAAGTGGGCATGCCAAGATGTTAGCGACTGGAAACAGTCGCTAACATCGCTATCTCCTATTACCAACTTTTGGAGATATTCGCGCTAAGCGCGAATATCTCCAAAAGCTACCACCTGCCCTGAGCAGTTCTTAGCCATGTTATCCAATGGGAGGTGGATAACATGGCTAAGAGCATTAGCTCGGTAATGCATGAATATCGCTGAGTTTTCAGCGATATTAATGCATTGCGGTCGTTTTTTATGGCATTTGCGATAAACCTTGATAATAGCAAGGTTTATCTGCGATAATTTCTGACGATGCTTAGCGGTAAAAAATTCGTTGCTAAGCATCGTTAGGGATAAATATCGCTTAACTTTGGTAATATGCCCCAACGTCTGTTAACGTTCGATTCGAAGGAAATCAGGAAGTGTTGAAAAACATTGTCTGCGCCATCTTGCCTTTTTTCAAATGCCACACTTTTGTCGTGCACGGCAGTCATTTTAGATGCCTTGACCAGACCCACTCTCTGCACGCTGTCGATCCTTAGCATGGCTCCCCACCCTCGCAAGCATCTCCCCCAGGCACTGGTCACCCTCGTTCTCTGTCTTATGCATGGGTAATAAACCTCCCCCCATCTGCGCTGCTCTTCCCTGAGAATCACACCCTGTGCCCGCCCGACACCTCCCTTTCGCCCTATTCACTACCGCACCCTCTGACACTCCTTTTCCTCTGTGTCCGATTGTCCAGGCCGGTCCTAGGCTATCAGCTAGCCCTGCAGATGTAGTTTATGGCCCCAGCTGTAAAGAATCACCCCTCTTCAAAGGAGTTATAGTAGATCAAGGCCCACACTCGATGAGATCCGTCACAGCACACGCGTTCCTACTATCTGAAAACCATCCTGTATTGTGATTGGGGAGGGGACCGAGCCTGAAGCGGAAGATTCCAGGGATGACTCTTTGTACATCAAAGTTTTTACAATTATGTGTCACATTAAAAATATATAGCACTCCAACAAAGTAGTAAGATTATAAAACCGTAATAACTTATAAATATATACAACAAAACAAAAACAGTAAAAACATATAAACATTTTTAGGGAAAAACAACGAAGTAGCGGTCGGCTGTGCGAATAGTCCCAACGCAGCACAACGTTCAGATTTCTGGACGGCACCCAGGTGATGTTGCCTGGGTGCCGCACTGATTTCGGCATCCGGCGTGGGGCATCGCGGGGGGTGGGTCATCAGTAGCAAACTGTTGTGCGAATAGTTCCAAGGCAGCAGAACGATGGCACCAAGGTGATGTCCAGTAAGTTGCCGCACTGGTTTTGGTATCCTACAATGCTGCTCCGAATAACGGCGTGGGGCGCCCCGGGGGGGGGGGGGAGGCGGCGTGAACGGGCCTCTCCAGGTGGAGTCTCGTCTGTTGTAGTGGGGCGCCCCTTTACCGTTTCAGTTGCCATTCCGTCCGCTTTTGGTCCACTGTGTCAAAAGCCGCAATTCAGCTGAGTTGCGCCCACTCTTGCGGTGCAGCGATAGGCGGCTGCCACAGGACTCTCAAAATGGCGGCAGGCTCTTTTCTTTTTGGGCCTGGTCCACTGAAATGGCCCTGGGACACCTTGGAAATCGGACGCTTGTCTGCTAGGTCTTGGACCCCATTCTCGAAAGCGTCCCCTCCGCCTTGAGGATTCAACAAAAGTTTTGGGGGCCCCCGACTCCTGCAGGCTTCTGGTGGGGAGCGGCTGCCATGATTGCTCGCGGAATGACCACGACGGAGCCACGAGATGGTGGTGCTTTCATGGTGACGCCAGCTTCAGTGTGAAACATCCAGAAACAAGGTGGGGCTTTCATCGTTTGGGAAAAAAAAAAGTTTTCATCCAATGAAAAGTGTTATTTTTAGGTCATATGATCAAGCCTTCCATCATTAGGAAACCAAAAGTAAAATGAACCAATGAAAAGTTTTATAAACAAGTCACATGACCTGTTATGCGGCATAGGGTATAAAAAGCGTCGAAAATCCGTTGGCACGTGAGGCGGCGTCAGTAGCGGACCGATGTGCGAATAGGCCGAAGGCAACACAACGCGCCAAGATCCGGATGGCACCGAGGTGGTGTCCAGCAAGTTGCAGCACTGGTGTGGCCATCCTACAATGCTGAAAGTCGGCGTGGGGCGCCCCGTTGGCCTGTGAGTTCGCGTCAGTAGCGGACCGATGTGCGAATAGGCCGAAGGCAGCACAACGCGCCAAGATCCGGATGGCACCGAGGTGGTGTCTAGTAAGTTGCCGCACTGGTGTGGCCATCCTACAATGTTGAAAGTCGGCGTGGGGCGCCCCGTTGGCCTGTGAGATGGCGTCAGTAGCGGACCGATGTGCGAATGGGGCCAAAGGCAGCGCAACAATATTTTCGGAATAGAAGACACCACAAGGCGCTGAGATGCCAAGATCCGGATGGCACCGAGGTGGTGTCTAGCAAGTTGTGGCACTGGTGTGGCCATCCTACAATGGTAAAAGTCGGCGTGGGGCGCCTTGTTGGCCTGTGAGATGGTGTCAGTAGCGGACCGATGTGCGAATGGGGCCAAAGGCAGCGCAACAATATTTTCTGACTAGAAGACACCACAAGGCGCTGAGATGCCAAGATCCGGATGGCACCGAGGTGATGTCTAGCAAGTTGCTGTACTGGTGTGGCCATCCTACAATGCTGAAACTCGGCGTGGGGCGCCCCATTAGCCTGTGAGATGGCGTCAGTAGCGGACCGATGTGCGAATGGGGCCAAAGGCAGCGCAACAATATTTTCTGAATAGAAGACACCACAAGGCGCTGAGATGCCAAGATCCGGATGGCACCGAGGTGGTGTCTAGTAAGGTGCACTGGTGTGGCCATCCTACAATGCTGAAAGTCGGCGTGGGGCGCCCCGTTGGCCTGTGAGATGGCGGCAGTAGCGGACCGATGTGCGAATGGGGCCAAAGGCAGCGCAACAATATTTTTGGAATAGAAGACACCACAAGGCGCTGAGATTCGGTTAGCACCGAGGTGGTGTCTAGCAAGCTATGCAGCTGAGTTGCGTGCGCACTTGCGGCGAATAGGTCGAAGGCAGCACAACAATGTTTTCTGAATAGAAGACACCACAAGGCGCTGAGATTCGGTTACCACCGAGGTGGTGTCTAGCAAGTTGCTGCACTGGTGTGGCCATCCTACAATACTGCTCCGAATAACGGCGTGGGGGGCCCGAAGGGGGGGGGGAGGCGGCGTGAACGGGCCTTCCTAGGTGGAGGCTCGTCTGCTGTAGTGGGGCGCCCCTTTACCGTTTCAGTTGCCATTCAGCTGAGTTTTGGCCGCTCTTGATGCTACAGCGACAGGCGGCTGCAACAGGACTCTCAAAATGGCGGCCTGTTCTTTGGATTTGGGCCTGGTCCACTAAAATGGCCCTGGGACACCTTAGAACTCGGACGCTCGATTTTTTTTTCCTTTCCTCTACATGCAAAAAAAGGTAAATGCCCGGTACGTTATACGCTTCATCTGCCACGATGTACTCTCCAGAGGAACCGAAAAAAAATATAGTTATGGTAACTATACCATGCATCGTCATATGGAGAGGTGGCACCAATTAATTATAGTGCTGCATAAAAGAGAGATTTGGAGGAGAACCCCCGACCTGCCAGTACATTCATCAAAGAAGTGGCACTGACAGCATCAGAGGCAAGGGAAACGGTCCCAAATATTTAGAAGAACTTTGGAAAGATTAAAATGACATGTTTAGATTGTGGCAAATTAATTTCATGTGGACAGATGAGTGTTACTCTATAAATACAGCATATGAACATCATCATAGTCGATGGTTGGTAGAGACATTTTGACTATATCCTGGACCTGCCCGTCCTCGCCCAAAATGGCGCCGGAATAAATGGGACTCGTAACTCCTTGTTGTGTACTGGTTGCAGAACCTTGAAATCACGAGATACGTATGCAGTTTTGAAGCACATGGCGGGCGGGGACGAGAATTGATTGAGTATTTCGACATCCCTATTGATATTAAGTTCTGATGTGTTATTGATTACTGTACTATTGAAAGTTCGAATTAACGTCACGCATGGTACTTGCCCGCAAATGTATATCTAGATAATTTTATTGTAACTGGCCCTGTCGTATTTTAATTATAAAATGTACGTCCACCGATTCCGCAACTGTTAGACACCTTAGTTCTTGCAACCTAATGGCCCGCCCGTTATGTTCCTCTACAGTGTAAATGTCTACTCATCATATACGATTACAGTTTGCTCCGTGGCCGGCCCACGTGGTTATAGGCTCGTATTTGTATAATGAAATTTTCACAATAACGGTTTTTAAAAGAAAACATGGTAGTAGTATATACATTGGTAAAGTTTTTAATAATAGTCACTGTTTTAGAATCATTAAAAGGCAAGTGAAATAAAGCAGACCAATTACATGAAGGGTAAAAGGTATAATACGCAGGAACGCAGTAAAGATAAATGGTCAAGGGCTGTTGTGTTTTCTACTCCTGCAACATAAAGTGATCGATAAGAATCTCATATTCAGGCGTATCGGCGACTAAGACAGCAGGTCGACCCTCTTTTGCTCAACGGCTCCGTCATGGGACGAAGAAACGCCCTTTTTCTCGAAAAAAGAATATATTTTACTTGCAGGACAGTTGTAAATTTTCCGGGAAAGTACATTAGCCTGGAACATTATAACATATATTTAAGAAAAAATAATGTTCGGAAGTAATAAAAAGCGTAATTTTTAGGTCATATGACCAAGCCTTTCATCATTAGAATAAGAAAAGTTAAATGAACCAATGAAAAGTTTTATTAACAAGTCACATGACCTGTTATGCTTACGTTACGCGCTGCGCGTCGCGCCCCGGATGACTTCCCGATGCGCTAACGCGGCGCGTCATATGACGCATTACGCGACAACGCAGGTCCAGAATATAGTCAAAATGTCTCCACCAACCAGCGGTCGGAACACAACCCCTTTCAGCAGGCTAAATAGTTCTGTTAAATGACACAGAAGGGACAGGCAACAAGAACCATCAGTCAAAGAGGGGAGGGCTAGTTCTTCTCTATCGGGTTACATTGGGGCGCTACCGGAACTGATCGAATTGGTAGTCTACAGTGTTTCTGGATGTTTCAGACTGAAGCTGGCGTTAGCATGAGAGCACCACCATTTCGTAGCTCCGTCGTGGCCATTCCGCGAGCAATCATGGCAGCCGCTCTTTATCGTTATTTTGGGCGGGGTGGGTGGCGGAGCCGAGCTGTATTGCAGCCATCATGGTGTGGAGTTCAGTTCATCTCACTAGTTTCGTATTTGTCATGAGGGGTTGTTCTTAATGTTTCTATTTTAGCGAGGTCAAAAAGAGATCCCATTAGTGGCCTACTGATTTTGCTCGATTCCTTTTGTTTTTTTACACGATTTTTCGTTATCTGCAAAGACTAAACAGAGTATTGCGACTCTGTGTTTGTTTGTAAATAGAGAATGAACCAAAGAGAACCAATTCTAAAACAGTAAATGCTTGGATAACAATCAATCAAATGGAGAGAGAAGCAGGCACGACGTATTACAACGGGGGCAAAGGCCTGCGTTAACTACCTTTCACTATCTGCAAAGAGAGAGTACTCCTAATAGAAATGAGGGGGGGGCAGCATTCAAAGCAGATCAGTGTGCATAAACACGAAAATGTTTTTACTTACCACGTACTTGACATTCGACAGCTTATGATATTTGCTATTAAAAAACCATTGAAATTCACTGAAAAAACCATAGGTTATAGACCATATATAGTTAGGAATTAGCATTTACAAAACCTTGAAAATTCATTGAAAAAACCATAGGTTATAGACCATATATAGTTAGGAATTAGCATTTACAAAACCTTGAAAATTCACTGAAAAAACCATAGGTTATAGACCATATATCGTTAGGAATTAGCATTTAAAAAACCTTATTTTACCCACACAAAACCATTGAAATTCCATATATAGTTAGTTGCACTAACTATATATCGCGCACCCGCAATCCACTGCTGATGATGTCACATATTACATCATTCATGACATGGTCAGTGACATCACTGATGACATCACTGATGACATCTCAAATGACATCACTGATGACATCACTGATGACATCTCATTTGACATCAATGACCACATCACTGATGATATCATTCATGTGACAATACAATGCATCTCCTCACATTTTAATATAACCTCTGTTTCACCCAGTGTAAAATACAGAGTATAATTTTTGAAACCATTGACACACCAATACTAGTTACTACATACGCACTCACTGATTCCTACGTCTACACACACCTTCACTCATTCACCCATACAATCATTCATACATACAATCACTCATCTTTACAACACTATCATATGCACTCATACACCTATACAGACACTCACAGTCTGCCACTCATCCATGGAGTTACTCACACACCTAGTCAGTCCTGTAAAGAATCAATGACACTTCCATTTTCTTGTCTATACAGTTAGACATAGAGCACCTTACATTTTCAAACATATACTAACACATACTTACCTTCTTATACAATCATTGATACAAGTACACATTGATCTGCACAGAGTCATACACCTCCCAGCCAGCCACACACACACTCAGTCTCCCATACAAATACTTGGGCAATCAATCAATAACCCATATAGTTACTCATATAGCTACTGATCAACACATGCAGCAGTTTATAGAACAACAGACATAATGATGCACAAATTAAGACAGTTTAGTCACTAACCCATGCACTCAGTGAGACACATTTAATCACTCAGTCATACAGTCAGTCATGCACCTACTAAATCCTTCGTCCAGACACTTACACATCCACTCATTCTTCAATATGTAAGACATATTTAAACTTTACAGAAACAAAAAATCACTGGATGTTGTTATCAGTCATGTCATCAGTGATGTCATTTGAGATGTCATCAGTGATGTCATCAGTGATGTCACTGACCATGTCATGAATGATGTAATATGTGACATCATCAGCAGTGGATTGCGGGTGCGCGATATATAGTTAGTGCAACTAACTATATATGGAATTTCAATGGTTTTGTGTGGGTAAAATAAGGTTTTTTTAAATGCTAATTCCTAACGATATATGGTCTATAACCTATGGTTTTTTCAGTGAATTTTCAAGGTTTTGTAAATGCTAATTCCTAACTATATATGGTCTATAACCTATGGTTTTTTCAGTGAATATATATATATATCTATATATATATATATATATATTCACTGAAAAAACCATAGGTTATAGACCATATATAGTTAGGAATTAGCATTTAAAAAACCTTATTTTACTCACACAAAACCATTGAAATTCCATATATAGTTAGTTGCACTAACTATATATCGCGCACCCGCAATCCACTGCTGATCATGTCACATATTACATCATTCATGACATGGTCAGTGACATCACTGATGACATCACTGATGACATCTCAAATGACATCACTGATGACATCACTGATGACAACATCCAGTGACTGTATTTTTCTGTAAAGTTAAAATATGTCTTGAGTGGATGTATAAGTGTCTGGATGAAGGATTTAGTAGGTGCATGACTGACTGTATGAGTGAGTGATTAAATGTGTCTCACTGAATGCATGGGTTAGTGACTAAACTGTCTTAATTTGTGCATCATTATGTCTGTTGTTCTGTAAACTGCTGCATGTGTTGATCATTAGCTATACGAGAGGCTATATGTGTTATTAATTGGTTGCCCAAGTATTTCTATGGGAGATTGAGTTTGTGTGGGGGTGGCTGGAAGGTGTGTGACTCTATGCATAGATGTGTGAGCAGTTTATTCACTAGGTGTATGAGTTCAAGAGTGCATGTGGAAACAGCTACATGGGCAGTTGACTGTGTGCATGAGTGTATTGATGAGTGAATGGATATCTCAATGCTACATGTCATAGTAAGTACATATGTAAAACACAGTACATGTGAGAGTTGGCATATATAAATAACTGTGCATGAGAGCCACTGAATGAGTGAGTGGTTGTATCGATCATTGTGAACTTGTATCAGGGATTGTATAAGAGAGTAAATATGTGTTAGTATATGTTTCAATAAGTAAGGTGTGTTTAACTGTATAGTTGAAGAAATGGAGGTGAGATTGTTTCTTTGCATGACTGACTGGGTGTGTGAGTAACTCCATGGATGAGTGGCAGTGTGTGAGTGTCTGTATACACTGAGTGTATCTAAGGTTATATTAGAGTCTGAAGAGGTTTATCGTATTAGCACAAGAATGATGTCAAATGAGATGTCATCAGTGATGTCATCAGTGATGTCATTTGAGATGTCATCAGTGATGTCATCAGTGATGTCACTGACCATGTCATGAATGATGTAATATGTGACATGATCAGCAGTGGATTGCGGGTGCGCGATATATAGTTAGTGCAACTAACTATATATGGAATTTCAATGGTTTTGTGTGAGTAAAATAAGGTTTTTTAAATGCTAATTCCTAACTATATATGGTCTATAACCTATGGTTTTTTCAGTGAATTTTCAAGGTTTTGTAAATGCTAATTCCTAACTATATATGGTCTATAACCTATGGTTTTTTCAGTGAATTTTCAAGGTTTTGTAAATGCTAATTCCTAACTATATATGGTCCATAACCTATGGTTTTTTCTGTGAATTTCATTGGTTTTTTAACAGCTAATATCTGTAGCTGTAAAATGTATTCTTCTTTAAATCCAAAAATATATTTTATATGTTTATGAATAATTTTTTTTTAAATTTTTTTTTTTTCTTCGTTCCCGCTTCGCAAATCGGGAAGCTTCCCGTTAGCTGACCTTGATGCCGCGAAATAGACCGCGAGCCGGTAAACGTTTCTTTACCGCAAGTGCCGCGTTACAAAACAACATCGTGACGCCTCCCGTCCGCATGATGTTTCACGTTGTCGCGTGATACGTCATATGACGTACTACGTTAGCGAACTGGTACGCGAAGCGAGTCGCAAAGCGCAGGTTTCTGGAAGCAAACCGGGAGGCCCTGCAAAGCGCTTAACGTAAACACAGCAAGTCATGTGACTTGGTAATAACACTTTTCATTGGTTCATTTCACTTTTGGTTTCCTAATGATGTAAGACTAGGTCATATAATCTAAAATGAACACTTTTGATTGGTTGAGAACTCTTGTTTTTCCCAAATGATGAAAATCCCTCCTTCTTTCCTCACTCTGACTTTCATCATTGTGAGAGAAAGACCCATTGTGATCACTGAGCAATGGCTTCTTTAGTAGCTTCAGCTGGTGCTTCCCCACCACCTCCACCACATCCAAGGAAGAGTGGACCACCTGCTCAAGTTATAATTCAACAAGAAGAAGAAGAAGAGGAACAGGAGGACGAGCACGAAGAGAGGCAGTTTTTGCCTGAGCAGCCCAGGACGTCTCACCGGAAAGAAAACTTCATTTGGCAATTTTTTAAAATTCCCAAAGGTCAGAAAAAAGTAAATGCAAGATACGTAACTTGCCTTATATGTCAAGATAGACTGTCCAGAGGGACCGACAAAAAATACAGTTTCGGAAACTACACAATGCATCGCCATATGACTAGGTGGCATCCTAACAACTACAGTGCTGCACAGTTTCGGAACGACCTAGATAATCTCCCTATTATGGCCAGAAGATCTGTTGTACCGGAAGTAACGGGACCAGAGGGCAGGGAGATGGTGCCAAATATACAAATGAGATTTGGTGATGTAAAACACATCTGCGCATTTTGCGATGGATTCATTTCCTACGGACAAAAAAGCATCACTCTGATCAACAGAGCTATTGACTATCATATGCAAGTTTGTCCGAAACGCCCAAAATAATAAATACTTCTTTTTTTTGTTTTGTTGCTCCTGTTGAGCCCTTTACAATGAATCGTTTTCATTGCCCCCTCCAAGAAAAACCCAAAAAAATATAAAACTGTTCCGAAAAATTCAAAAACAGTAAAAAAATGTTCAGAAAAATAAAAAAAAAAGTTCTTTTCAGAACTACCTCCCCGTTATTAAAAAATTGGTACAATATTTGGAACTGTGCCAACCTCTATTTCTCTTAGTTCGCTTCCCAGTTCGCTCGCCGGTACGCGAACCGGAAGCGAACCAAAAACAGTAAGTATAAGGGAAGGAAACAGACACTTATGTTAAAAGAAAGACAGCTATAGGGGAGTAAACTAGAGATACTATTACCCGTAATCCACTGCTGATGATGTCACATATTACATCATTCATGACATGCTCAGTGACATCATCAGCAGAGGATTGCGGGTTTTTTGGCAACATGCCTTATCCATGGTTTAATAACGCTGCCTTTTGCTTTATATAAGTTTTCAAATTGTATGAAATATATACCAATAGGTCGTTATGAACCTTTAGGTAGTGCTTTTCTTCATGAGGTCTGGTCGTTTCCATACACATACAGATGTTTCAAAGATGATCAAGAAGTTTATCTGAATGGAGAGGAATGCACTGAGACGCCAGATCATTCACTAATGTGTAGGCACATACAGTTACACGGTTCATGCAACAAACACCGACCAAATATGGCTTGCGTGTTGCAAGGCACGCCAGTTCCTGCTATCATCCCCACGTTCAAGTTGTTGGAAAATGGTAGTTATTTGATGCTCAATAATGAAGATTGTTCTGAGTTAATTAAAAGTATTCCTTTTATCGTAACAGTAAGTGAACGGGTTATTTGCTGCAGAAATGTTCTATTTCCTCCCACACATGAACATAGGGAGTTTTCAATCTGGCCACAAATACCAACCTTGGGACACGTTTCAACGGCATGGCAAGAATAAGAGCTCTTTTGTCTCAGAGAGAGGTGGCCTTGAGTTCGGCCCGTGAAACTTTCGTACTTCACATAGCGAACACCCGTACAGAGGTGCACACCCTTTTCAATTAAGATTTGCCTTTCAATTTCAGCAACATGTTTCCGACTATCTTTAACGCATCCTCCACAAAGTCCCTGGCGCACTTTTTTAAAGTTGTTACCAGTGGTCTCGTGACTTCATTTGAGAAAATCTTTGGAGTCATCCCTGCTTCCTTTCATTCTATTTTCTGCACTCTGGTTCGTGGATTGGCATTTTTACTTGCATTACCAGCGGACGCTCTTGTGCTTTTTTACATTTTTAAATATGGATGTCCCTCCTATGCAACCTCCCACCCTGCAGCTGCTGACACTGTTCCACAATCGCATGCTAGAATATTATGGCACAAAGCCGTTGGCGATATTAAGCACGGCATATGGATTATCTTTTCGATTCTCCTACTTCACCTGTGTCCAGCCTGTATTTCACTGCCTGACCTGTGATTTCGATTGGGCCATTGATTTGTGTCTCTGCGGACCGGTTTCTCCTGACGTCGACTTTAATCAGCTGATGACTCCTATCATTACTCACGAGTTGGTTTGTCCTGGCGAAAGGATTATGGCTGTGGCATTGATGCATGGACTACTTGGTCCCTGGAATTTACTGGCGGCAGCACAGTCTTTCTTGGAACAGAGCTTTCTTGAAAACCCACCGAGCTGTCCTCTGATGGTGATAGAGGATCCGGTGCTGGGAGAGCACGTATGTTCTTTTCCGCTTTTAAATTGGATGGCTGAACTGTTTTCGGATGAAGACGGTGACTTCCTATTGGAGGCTGTTGCAGCTTATTTTGCATACACAGTTATGTCATAGACCTTTTTCATGTTTGATATGCTGAGTACTAGCATTTCATTGACAATTCATTGACTTATTTGTCAAGTTTTTATTATTTACCTTGCCTATTGGCTTAAGACTCGATAAAGTACTTGGCTGTTTTATTTTTCTTTAGCATTAAATTTTCCTAGTTTTTAATGCTTTACCTTGCGGACCGTCCACATATAAACTTGCAATCTGCTCTCATGAGATGGCACTTCTATTATCTTATTCAGTTCGTTTCCGGATCATGAGGAGGTGTCATCTAGGTCCTGGATATCTTTACACCGTGTTAAGTTAGCATGGGCTCATTACCGGTTTAAACGCCATTTTTCCTTTTTTGCAACTTCTGCACACGACACTTAGTTGTTGCTTTAGCTTTCCACCTAGTAGTTCATCGTGGTTTACATGAGAATAATATGTTATTGGTCTACTATCTGCTTTACTTGTTAAACTATATCTGTACAGCGAGTGCTAAAGTTTCAAGAACAACACGATACAGAATTGTTATGAGGTCTGATCTCCACGACTTCATACTCATAACATAAGTGCAACTTCTGCCAATTCTGGGCATGAGGCGGGTTTTATATTGCTTTGCCGAACACACATACACAACAGTTGATGCGGTTCACATGAAGAGAGAGCTGGTGTATGCTGATGTGATTCCTTCAAATCTAAGACACTAAAGTATGGGCACGCCCTAAACCAACACAAAGAGACCTTCTTAGCAAATAATATAATATGTGTATTAGGGAGGGTGAGATATAAGCAGCCGCGGGCCGTGGAGGGAGTTACGATGGGGCAGGGAGGCGGGGAGGGGGAGAAGCAGGGTGGAGCCCTCTCTACCTTGCCCCTCCCCCTCCCCGCCTCCCTGCCCCACCGTAACTCCCTCCACGGCCCGCGGCTGCTTATAAGTGTTGCTAACTCTTATTCATTTACAGCATGTTAACATACTGTCACCATTCGCTTTTTATGTACTAGTAACTATGCTGGTAATTTTGCTACTGATAATATGTGTACTTGTATTCTCCACCCTGCTTCTCCCCCTCCCCGCCTCCCTGCCTCACCGTAACTCCCTCCACGGCCCGCGGCTGCTTATAAGTGTTGCTAACTCTTATTCATTTACAGCATGTTAACATACTATCACCATTCACTTTTTATGTACTAGTAACTATGCTGGTAATTTTGCTACTAATAATATGTGTACTTTTATTATCTAAGGTACTACGCCTGAGAAGACGGCATTAGTAAATAAACATTTCAAATACACATCTGTTCTTCTTAACTCCATGTTATGGTTTCTAAGAAATCTATAACGACCGACTGTTCATGAGTTCCACGTATCCTGAGGTACTATAAGTTCATATTCTGGATTGTCTAAACATTGAGAGTTTGTTATATCCAATGTGACACTGTACCTAGCTTGCTAAGGAGTTTTTGATTACTAACGTGAGTTTTGGGACACCCTAATTCGCCGAGGTTCCAATCCTCTGTCCACAGTTCTGTGTGAGAACAGAAACCCTGCGACAGGGGCACCCCCGACCCTTGCTGGAGCTTCATCACACTTGCGATACAACTCCAGCAATGCATTCGCCGAGGTTCCAATCCTCTGTCCACAGTTCTGTGTGAGAACAGAAACCCTGCGACAGGGGCACCCCCGACCCTTGCTGGAGCTTCATCACACTTGCGATACAACTCCAGCAATACGCCACCTTTACGGCACAGATACATCACGCATCTGTGCTGTTTTTGCCCCATGATGCGCCGCATTGTAAATGCAGCACACCATAGGTGACGGAACAGCGGCACAGAATGACTAACACATCCCTGGTGATGCGCCAGTCATCATAAATGTATCCCTATGCTTCTTATCTTGTTAGAGATGAACCGCCATATGTATCATCAAAGTTTTTTGCATTTCCTAAATAGCGAACTTTAAGGAATAAATAGCGATTCTTTACCATTCCTAGTTTGCGATGAGCTATTTGCTAATTAGCCGAATGTAGCCCAATGAAGCCCAATGTAGCCCAATGTAGCCCAAAGATGGCCGCCAGACACACAAAAAAACAAATGTAGCCCAAATATCAGCCAGATGTAGCCCAACTATAGCCCAGTGACAGAATGACCAATCAGCTTCGCAAACCTCCGTTACGCGAAGCGGAGCGCTGTTACAGATATATATCTTTTTTTGAACGTTAATTTCTCAAAATCCACTGGAGCACATATATTGAGACCTAGCAAAGGCACATCGGGCTACCAGTCCCTAATATTTTGCCAAGTTTCGTGCAAATCCATTCAGCCGTTCGATTATTATTATTATTTTTTTTTTTTGCCCCGCGGGGCCCTTTTAAAACCTCCACATCAAACCTAGGGGGTCAGCGAGGATCTACTATGCCCCCTTATAGTTATTTCCCCCTTTGTTTTGACCTCCTCTTGTCTCTCGATCCTACCGAGAGACAAGATGGCGGCCGCTACGGACTGTTTGGAATGTTGACAGACGCCGGAGAACCAATCAGCTTCGCTTCACAAAGCTCCGTTGCGCGAAAAGTCCGCGAACAGATATATATCTTTTTTTAAACGTTAATTTCTCAAAATCCACTGGAGCACATATATTGAGACCTACAAAAGGCACATCGGGCTACCAGTCCCTACAATTTTGCCAAGTTTCGTGCAAATCCATTCAGCCGTTCGGGCTAAAAGTGAGGCCAACCGCCCTATGGAAATTAACATGGGAAAAACGCGTTTTGGGACCCCCCTTTTTTCTCGGCCCCCCCTTGACGAACCCCCCCAAAATTATCAGGGGCTGCTCAGAAACAAAATGTGCCATTTTCCTGAAAATTTCAGCCAATTCCGTCCACAAACGCCAAAGTTATTAGACATAGAATTTTCAAAAAACCCATAGAGAAAAAATCCTAACTATATATACCTACTGGCGACCAGTGATGTCATCAGTGATGTCATTTGAGATGTCATCAGTGATGTCATCAGTGATGTCACTGACCATGTCATGAATGATGTAATATGTGACATCATCAGCAGTGGATTGCGGGTGCGCAATATATAGTTAGTGCAACTAACTATATATGGAATTTCAATGGTTTTGTGTGAGTAAAATAAGGTTTTTTAAAGGCTAATTCCTAACTATATATGGTCTATAACCTATGGTTTTTTCAGTGAATTTTCAAGGTTTTGTAAATGCTAATTCCTAACTATATATGGTCTATAACCTATGGTTTTTTCAATGAATTTCATTGGTTTTTTAAAAGCTAATATCTATAGCTGTAAAATTTATTCTTCTTTAAATCCAAAAATATATTTTATATGTTTATTAATAAAAGCGAATTTTAAGGAATAAATAGCGATTCTTTACCATTCCAAATTTGCGATGAGAAAATTGCTAATTGCAAATTACCCATTCATTTCCATGGGCTAGGAGGCTCATATAAATGAAGGTGCAATTTGCGATTAACAATTTGCTCATCACAAATTAGGAATTTATTCCAAAGGTGCAGGGGTGTCTCAAGAACACCCTGCTGCACCCCTAAAAAAGAAATTTGGGGGCATATGGCGCACATAAATTTTAACAACATTCCTTTACCTCAACAACGATTTTCAAATCATAACTTCAAAACACTACACATGGGAAAATTACTTAAATTGTCCTTAAGACACATAAAAGCGTTTTTTGATTGGCTTTCCTGCATGGTAGGGTCACTCTTAACATGGCTATGTAACACAAACATTCAAAATCTAAATTTTCCATGCACATGTGGGAGCATATTTACAAGCAATTTGCGCCACAGAGAAATGTCTTACACTAAAATGAGAAAAATAACATCAGGGACAGTCAATTGCCTTATAAAGAACCGTACACCATTATGTCCTTGTCATGAATTTAAAAACAATTCCTTTTCCCCAAAAACGATTTTCAAATCATAATTTCAAAACACTGCACATGAGAAAATGACTTAAAATGTCATTAAAACACATGAAAGTGTTTTTTGATTGCCTTTCGAGCATGGTTGGGTCACTTTTAACATGGCTATGTAACACAAACATTCAAAATCAAAATTTTCCATGCACATGTGGAAGCATATTTACAAGCAATTTGCGCCACAGAGAAAGGTCTTACACTAAAATGAGAAAAATAACATCAGGGACAGTCAATTGCCTTATAAAGAAGCATACACCATTATGTCCTTGTCATGAATTTAAAAACAATTCCTTTTCCCCAAAAACGATTTTCAAATCATAATTTCTAAACACTGCACATGGGAAAATGACTTAAAATGTCATTAAAACACATGAAAGCGTTTTTTGATTGGCTTTCCTGCATGGTAGGGTCACTCTTAACATGGCTATGTAACACAAACATTCAAAATCAAAATTTTCCATACACATGTGAGAGCATATTTACAAGCAATTTGCGCCACATAAATCATAATTTTCTCCTTAAAGCACACTATTCTCTATCTAAATTAAAGAAATATTTTCTCACCTTAGCAAATACTTTGAGTTTGAAAACAGTCTCAGAAACACACCAATTTGTCTTCAGCAGAGCAAAAGGTATGCACTCCAGAGTCTGCAGCTATCAAAAGCACAGAAATGCTGTAATTCTTCACACATATTTCTCATGTCACCCAATCAAAACTCTTCCCTCACTTTTTTTCAAATGAAAACCCTTCCCCCTCTGCCCTTTCTGCCTATTTTCCATAGCAACCACCTCCTGGAATACCTCTGGTGTTTGCAAGTTCACACAACAATGTTGCAATTGAACTCTGAACTCTCAGTGCACCTGCATATCCAGTGCATTCTTTCATTTAATGATTTTTTATTGACCACTCAAAATACATCTTTCAAAGAACACATCTGTGCACCCTAACTTTCTGTTTTCATCAATCAAAATCCACCAATCACTGTTACTGCTTCATGAACACAGAAACTCCACAGTTTTTTTTTCATTTTACACTCTCATTTTTTCAACTGCCATTTCATTGCCACACTTCATCTGACTGCAGGAGAACCTTCTCTCACCATGTTTTCTGTCTGGATTGTTGGTCATAGTTATATTCACTGGGCTCAAAGGTACGTTGAAAGCAGGAATTTACCTAACCTCAATTTACAAGATGTGGAAATTAAGTGGTTTGGCCATAGAGGATTAAAATGTCACCAATTGATACCATTGGTGAAAACCTTTATGCATTTGCCAAAACCTGAC
This sequence comes from Lissotriton helveticus, assembly GCF_964261635.1. NCBI lineage: Eukaryota > Metazoa > Chordata > Amphibia > Caudata > Salamandridae > Lissotriton > Lissotriton helveticus. Next base: position 399,843,231 of record NC_136069.1, on the reverse strand, counting down.
CTGTTAATTGTGCACTGTGGAGGTAATGATTTGGGCACTTTGACTGGGGTAGGTCTGGAAATGCTTTTAAAGGACACCTTTGAGCAATTAATGGCACTTTTTCCTCAGACTGCCTTGGTATATTCAAATATATGCCAAAGACAGAAATGGGGGTGGTCAAACCAATATTGTCCACAAATTGAGAAGTCGAGGAAGCATGTAAACAAATCTGTTTCAGCGTACATGAGAGACCATGGAATGGGCTCCCTGTACAACAATAACTTGCGTTACTACATGCAAGATATCTACAGAGGAGATGGAGTTCACTTCTCAGATGAGGGCAACAGAGTTTTCACTCTGAATTTAAGAATGTGCATTGGTACCTACTTATAAGTACCTAAATGTACCATAAACCCAAAAGCTCTTCTCAGAGCTACCCTACATCTAATCACTCACAATTATTATTTAACTCTAACATTTTTCACTAATTTTCAACAAAATACGCTCCCTGGGGCGCTACCCGGTACGCGTACCGGGAGCTAACCTCGCGAAATTTTTTAAAAAAAATGTTTTTTTTTTCGCACATATAAGCCTCCTCAGCCACCCTCAGAAAACCTAGGGGGTCAAGATAACTCTACCGTGCCCCCTTCTACCCATTCTGAACATTATTTGCCCTCCATCTTGTATCTTAATTCGACTGAAACACAAAATGGTGGACTCCCGGAACGCTTAAGGTCCGCGAACCGAGGCGCTCAACGGTTCGCGTACCGGGTCGCTCCCTGGGAAGATAAAGAAAATAAAAAATAATCAACAAATCCAACAATCAATTAACATACAGCATTTGAAAAGTCTATCATTCATTTTTCATTGTAGTACGCTCCCCAGAACGCTTCCCGGTTCGCGTACCGGGCGCCACCCACGCAAAAAAACAAAAATTTTTTTTTATTTTTTTTGCCCCGCGGGGCCCTTTTAAAACCTCCACATTAAACCTAGGGGGTCAGCGAGGATCTACTATGCCCCCTTATGGTTATTTCCCCCTTTGTTTTGGCCTCCTCTTGTCTCTCGATCCTACCGAGAGACAAGATGGCGGCCGCTCCGGACTGTTTAGAATGTTGACAGACACCGGAGAGCCAATCAGCTTCGCTACGCGAAGTTTTGGTACGCTTAAGGTCCGCGAACCGGGGCGCTGCCCGGTCCGCGCTTACAGATATATATCTTTTTTTGAACGTTAATTTCTCAAAATCCACTGCAGCACATATATTGAGACCTACAAAAGGCACATCGGGCTACCAGTCCCTACAATTTAGCCAAGTTTCGTGCAAATCCATTCAGCCGTTCGGGCTAAAAGTGAGGCTAACCGCCCTATGGAAAACTCAATGTTAAAAACACGTTTTGGGACCCCCCTTTTTTCTCGGCCCCCCCTGGACGAACCCCCCCCAAATTTTCAGGGGCTGCTCAGAAACAAAATGTTCCATTTTCCAGAAAATTTCAGCCAATTCCGTCCACAAACGCCAAAGTTATTAGACATAGAATTTTCAAAAATCCCATAGGGAAAAAATCCTAACTATATACCTACTGGCGACCGCCAGTAGGTAATATAGATATATATATATATGAACACAAAGTTGCAGCTGTTCCCAAGCCTCTATGTCGGCGGGCTCACGGCAGGGGTAGCCACCCCCTTAAATCGAACACGTTCAAACCAGCGTATCCCCTCCTTCGGTCATGGAAAGGAAAACACACAGGAGCCGTGGCCTCTATTATTTGGGCAGGTTTATTCAAACACAACGTCCTACGCGTTTCGGAGTGATTCTACTCCTTCATCACCCGTGATGAAGGAGTAGAATCACTCCGAAACGCGTATATTTAGGTCCACACTTGCCTACAAGTCCATGGCATTGCAAGAGACTACTTTCGCAATGGTTGATGACTTTGCAACTGGTCAGAAGGTCCTTTCTCACAGACAAAAGGAACCCAAGAAAGGGCATGAATACCCATCCTCCAAACCCCAAAGAGGACTGAAGCCTTGAGAGAATTTAGGGCCATATGTATCAACATTCCGTTTTGCGATTCCTAAATAGCGATTTTTAAGGAATCGCTATTTAGAAATCGCAAAATGGTATGTATGTAAGAAATCGCTTCTTTTTAGCGATTCCTTAAAATCCATTAATTGCGATTAGAAAATTGCTAATGTATGAGCATCACATGGCACCTTTTGATGTTTAAAAAAATGCTTTTTTAAAAGAATTCGTAACTTACCACCAACTTCTAGTTGGTGGTAATTTGCGATTCCTTAATGGTATTTTGGAATGTTTTTTTCCTTGATACATTGCATTTAAGGAATCGCAAAATTTGCAATTTCTTAAATGCAATCGCAAAATAAGGAATGGCAAATTTAGCGATTCCTTATTTTGCACTAAACATGTTTCATACATACCATTTAGCGAAAATGGGTTCGCAAACGCCGGAATTCTGCCAATTTCGGCGTTTGCGAACCCATTTTGCTTTGATACATATGGCCCTTAGAGAGGCCACAACACCTGTTACATACAAGATTTGTCCTACACAGCAGTTCTAAAAACTTCAAATACCCAAACCCTCATTCTTATTTACAACTATAACAGAAACAATGGGGGACAAAAACTAATCATCTACAGGGTACAAGTAAATTAAAAGAAAATCTATCCCTTAAAGAGCCGGAACATACTACTGAATATGCCAAAAATAAATTGGTTAAAGACTTCTAAGAAACTGTGAAATTATTATTGCATCATAGTATGCTGTCCATAAAGTCTATGTTTCAGTTGTAAACGAAGTCCAGTTAGAAAATGCTTGAAGTACAAAATATTAATGAATACAGACTACTTAAAAAGAGGTTTGGCTGTTCCAATTAAATAACATTCTATACTACTGCTATTAAACCTTCATACTCCACAGACTGTGGGCCCGATTCACAGAATGAATTTAAGACTAAATCCTAAACTTACTACTATTTGGTATTCACAGAATGCACTTACTACTTTCGGGATTCACAGAGTGAACTTACTACTTTCGGGATTCACAGAATAAACGTACTACTTTCGGTATTCACAGAATAGATTTAAGACTACTAACTCTAAGTCCGAAATCGGGGAGTAAATTCCGGCCCGGAGGTGGAGCTTCCGGCTTGGGGGCGGAGCTTGCGGCCCAGAGGCGGAGCTTCCGGCCCGGAGGCGGAGCTCGTCATGTAACGCAGCTTTTTGAAAAAAGCTGCGTAGCGAAAAAATAGCCGCCGCACGCATGCGGTTAAGTCGTTGATATATGTGAAAATTGTCTGAGGATAACATGGAAAACAGTTAGATAACATACTTAAATTATTAATTTACTCCTAGTTCTACTACTGAATAAATCACAACAACACATAAGCCCTCATTACGATGTCAGGCGGAATCACTGCCACCCGACACCGCATCAGTCATGGGACCGACTGACAACCGGTCAGTGGTCCTGACTTGCTAATTAGGATGCAAACGAACACTGTTCAGTCGCATTCCTATAATTTACTATAGGAGCATGCATTCTGGCCATAAACCGGATGTAATGCATGCTCCCCTAGTAAAATGGGAAGAGTGGTTAATCCATGCACCCCGTGGCAGGCACATCAAGGTGCATGCCAAACGGTGCAGGGATCAACAGGGGGGCACCATAGGTGCCCCCTCCCTCGTCCCCCAACCAGAGGCCGTGCACCCAAGGGGGCCCTGCTGGGACTCCACAAAGACTTTTTCCGACACGGTTTACATGTCAGACAGACCGGCATGAAAACCATCATCATAATCTCTTGGGCAGAAAGGCTAGCACTTGAGATTACTTGCCAGATTCTGACTTGCGGAAGGGGTCTTCGAGCCTGTCAGAAGTCAGCTGGAATGACCGTCAGGTTTCTTTTCCGATCGCTTCCATTGTAATGAGGTGGTCAGAAAGGAATCTGACCAGCCCATTACGATGCAGCTCGGAAGGCTCCGATCGTCGGTCAGAGCCTTCCGAGCTTCATCGTAATCAGCCTCATAGTGTGGTACAATAATCCGGCTTTGCTAACATCAGAATGTAATTCTACAGCGTGTATGTCAATGTAATTGATCCCTCAAATGAGATTACATTTTTGGATGAAATCGCATTTTGTTAACCGGATGTGGAATGCATCAAATCATACGTTAAGGCAAACGGCCACATGCATCAATCTAGGATTTTGCATTTCCTAAATAGCGAAAATTAAGGAATCGCTATTTAGGAATTGCAAAATCCTATGCATCAAGAAATCCTAAAGTTTTTTAGGATTTCTTAAATTTCGGAATTTGCGATTCCTTAATTGCGAATCGCAATTAAGGAATGGCATTACATTGATTCCTATGGGCCTAGAGGCCCATAGGAATCAATGCCGTATTGCATTTCTTTTTTTAGGAAATCGCAATTTGTTGATGCATTGCAAGGGTGCAGAGGGGGGTCCAAAGGACCCCCCCTGCACCCCTGAAATGTATTTTAAAGTGCATGTTTCACACCCACATGTCCTAAGGACATGTGTGTCTGTAACATGACACTTTTCAAAATGCATTTTTGTGCTTTTTTAAACAATTTCGCAAATTAACACGAGGGTCAACTTCATGTTAATTTGCACTTCCTATTTCAAAATTCTCATTTTTTTTAAAATTGATGCATTGCATTTAAGGAATCGCACAAATGCGATTCCTTAAATGCATTCGCATTTTTAGGAAATGCAAAAAAAACCGAATTTTGACAAAATGTTTCATGCATCCCAAAAACGTATTTAGGAAGTGCAAACGGCCGAATTTACCGATTCGCACCGTTTGCACTTCCTAAATAGGTTGATGCATGTGGGGGAAAGTGTTTCTGAGATACAATTCAGTGTCCTGAAGGTATTGAAGGAAATGGAACAAACTTGTGAGTCTAATTTCATGATCTGGAGGACAATGCTTGACCAAGTGTCCATGTGATGCACTTTGTTCCACATAGATGACTGTACTGTGCAGCACCTGACTAACATTGAAGGCCTCTTCCCTACCATGAGACTTACAGCCTGATTCATCAACGGGCCGTTTTGTGAGCCCCTAATAGCGATTCATAGCGAATCGCTATTGAGGACTCGCAAAACGGTATTCATGTAGGAATTGCTAAATAAATAGCGATTCCTACACATTCCTTATTTGCGAGTAACAATTTGCTACTCGCAAATAAGGAATAACTCCCCATTCATTCCTATGGGCCAAAAGGCCCATAGGAATGAATGGGGAGTATCCCTTATTTGCGAGTAGCAATTTGCTGCTCGCAAATAAGATAGCGATTTTAAGGGTGCCAGGGGTGTAGGACACCCTGTAGCACCCCTTAAATGCACATTTGAACAGGTGTTGCGCACACACATGTCCAAAGGACATGTGTGTGTGTAACATGCAAAAGAAAAAAATGCACTAAAGTGCTTTTTACACTATTTTCGCAATTTACCACCAAGTCAGACTTGGTGGTAAATTGAGACCAAATATTGCGATTTCGCTATTTCTAATTGGTTGATGAATTGCATTTAAGGAATCTCTATTAGAGATTCCTTAAATCCAATTCCTCGCAAATATGCGATTTCGGTAATAGTGATTTTTGCATTTGGGATGATGAATCCCAAATGCAAAAATCGCACTCGCAAAGGGCTAGATTCTCAGAATCTGGCCCTTTGCGAGCGCAAATCAGCTTGATGAATCAGGCTGTTAGATTGTTAACAGTGTTGTTATGCGGTTGGGTTGTCACTCACACTAATTTACACACAGATGCTAGGCTGTCCGGAACAAGGTTCAAAAGATGATTCAAAGTTACTTTTAGTGAATAATAAGTTTGCAGTTGTGAGTTCTATGCTTAGGAGTGTCAAGACTGTAACCTGTTTCCCCATGAATCCCTATTCTATTGATCTGTAAAACCTTCGTAGTGATGGGGTAGTTCAACTTGACATCAGAGAAACAGTAACATTTGCTAGAAACGTGGAATGAAATGCTGCTGCCAGAACATCTATCATTCATGCCAGAATTGAACGGTTCTTGTTCCACAGTGCGTTTGTTCATCCTTGATATAATTCAGTACTTTCTTGAAATGTATATTATTAGATTATTTTGCAATATGTTTTGTTGGTGCGTGGAGCGCAACCTTGGTGTAATTATAGTATTAGTTTCCCGTGGGAGAAGGTTTAGCATAATAATTTAGCAATAGGGAAGAGATAGCACAAATGGTGCAAAAGCTATATTTCTTTGAAGGCACTCGGCCTTTCTCTTTTCTTGCTCTGTCTGTTAAGCTCTTCAGGAAAGAGTGCCTCATCCCAGACAAAGTAAAAGTCCATTCTCTCTTCTCTACACCACATAATGTTAACTCAAAGTTGCACATGTTAAGTGTTCGAAGATGGTTAACCCTATGTGTATTCAACACAAATTCGAAGGCCGTCCACAAGAGCCAGAACAACTCTGAAAGAATACGACGGAGTGTATTCAGGAATTGTGTGAATAAATTATCTCCTCCTCGGGAAGAACTGCTGCACCAAGGAATTACAGGACTGGATCCCAGTCAGGTAACCCGCAACTTTAATCTGCTACAGATACAGAGCTCTTGCATTGGATTAGCAGCTGTTGTTCCTCATGGCTAGATCCCTTTGGGTGCCATAGCTACAAAACACTGAATGCTCTTCAGTTCTTGAGGGTTTTCAGCATTTTGATCCAGACGAAGGGCCCAATACCTAAGATTGCATACAAGAAGGGAGCGTTTTCCACTATTCATCAAGCAAATACCAAGTAACTTGGGCATACTGGGACCTGGAAACAAGATGCTTTTGAGCAGACATTAGAGGCAAGGTCACCTCAAATAATGTTTGTTGAAATGAAGCACAATTTGATATTAAATATAAAACTCAGTTTTTACTACTATCTGTGGCTTTCTACAGTTTTGCATTGCAAGTGTCCTCCAGATCTTATTCTTCACCCTGTCAGCTGATGGTAGCCGGCTCAAAGAACTTGAGAGGAGGAAGTGCAAGCCTATGTTGGCCTAGTGCAAAGGGAAAGGAATTGGCCTGCACAAAGGCTTACATCTATCTACTCTCAGAAGGGGGTCATTATCATCCCTACACCCCTCTACTAGTATATGTCAGAATTTTGCAATTAACAAAATACATTCCCAAGTGATGCCATTAAAAAAAACTTATAGAAGGCAATAGAAAATGATTATAGTTCTTACCTTGCTGTAGGGGAAGACACTTGCAAAAACCCAATTTTTAAGTGTTAAGTCTAGGCGTACATAAAAAAAAAATAGGAGTTAAGTTGTTTATTTCCGTATATAATTCCAAGCATTAAAGAGGATAGACGTATCTTAACATAACTCTTGCGATATGGTCACGTTGTTATTGTATGTTTAGAATCATAAAATCTACTACGCTTGAAAATATAATGATAAATCTGTCAAACAACATGATGTCTATTCTGCCCAACCCAAAAAAACACTGGGGCATATTATCAAGGACAGGCGATACATTATCGCCGCTTTTATCGGCAGGAAACTGCCGATAAAGCGGTGATAATGGCCTTGATAATATGCTCTATGAATTCCAATCGAAGCCCATGTTAGATGTGAACACCGATAAAACCGGCGATAATGTATCGTCTGTCCTTGATGATATGCCCCACTGTTTCAACTTTACAGAAGCAATGCAAACACTGTGGAATCTCGCGCTTTCTAGCTTCTCGAAAATATAGGCACTTATTTTTAGAGACTTATAATTTCCTTTCTTTATTGACGAGTTCTTGCCTAAATATAATTTTGTAATATCCGCTGTGAATCAGATACTGAATGTAGCCTCCTCCATATCTAGTGCGCAAATGTAATTTCCTTCAGCAAGGTATATTTTGATCATGGGTCTCATCTTGTGGATCAATAGGAGATGCAAACCGAGGCTCACCAAAAAGTCCATTAAAATCAAGTAGCATTGCTTCGTAGTCTTTATAAAGCCATGTGACGTGTTTCCTTGAGTTTTGTCACAAATTGTCCTTTCCTCGTGCTCTTTTTTTCGCTTACATGCTTTCTTAAAGTGTACCTTTCTGTTTAGTTTTAATCAGTTCACCTGTATATTTTTCGGGCAATTATAAGAATGTAAACAACTATTCTGAGTTAAACCATCATACATTTTATATTTCAGTAAAACACAAAAATATGTGTTAGTATGGGTCTCCAATCAAAGTAATAAATAAACAAAACCATTTAAATTATTCTGTGACAATGCACGCCCGAAAAAACGTTCTAAATAAATGTGTGGGGTTCATTGCTATCACATTACTGTGACTTCAAACAAATATATTTAATCTAGCAGCAAATTATGATAATTATATGACTCAACGTCTGCTATCACAGATGTCTTCTATTTTCCATAGAACAGTGAGCTACAGAAAGGACAAAGCTTTTTAGGTTTTGACATCCATTGTACTACATTAAGATTTACTTCTCTTTTCAGACATCCGTAAAAATCCACAAATCCCAAAAGGCACACCATACATATATATGTTATAATATTTTGTGTAACATGCATTTATCTAACACCTTTGTACAATGTTTATTGTCCTGAAGTGCTCCTGGGATCTGTGTGCCCTTTATGCCAGGGAGTGCTTGTTTAGTATTATGGTGTTCTGTTGACTTTTCATTTGATCAGACAAGACCCGCCTGTCAAATATTTAGTTTAACAATTATGCAAGCCCATATCAAGTGTAAGAGGCATATTATCAAGAACAGCGATAAAATTAGCGCCACTTTAGCTGCAGGAAACTGCTGCTAAAGTGGCGATAATGGGCTTGATAATATGCTCTTGTGAATTCCCATAGCAGCCCAGGTTCTGGTGTTAACCTGGGCTGCTATGGGAATTCACAAGAGCATATTATCAAGCCCATTATCGCAGCTTTAGCAGCAGTTTCCTGCCGCTAAAGCTTGATAATATGCCCCCTAGTTCGTACCTGCACATGCAAGGGTGAAAGACAAAGCACTTGATTGGTTGCGATCCCGAAACCCAGCCGCGGCCCGTGGAGGGAGTTGCGGTGGGGCGGACAGGCGGTGCGGGGGAGGGGCAGGGTGGGGGGTGATAAACACCGGAATATGGATGATTGCAGGTAAGTAAACAATTAAATGAATAAAACGACTTTCATTCCGTACCCTGCATCGCAAAATGCGATGCAGGGCGCGCTACAAAATTCGAAAAAATTCCACTTTCAGTATTATTAGGGAATTATATTTCAGGTAAAAAGGGACACAATGCAGTGAAAGGAAAGTTACCCAACATCCAGGACGGACAGCAACAATGTGTTCAGTCTTAGCCTTACTCTTCTCTGATGGGTAAGCCTCGAGGAAAATAGTTTTAGTCGTCTCTACAAGTTATTTCTCATTTTGATGTCCTCTGCTGTGTCTTTTAAAACTCTCCTACTCCTCCAACATTAACAATGCTCTCTGATTTAGCACAAAGTTGTTGTACAAGACAATAGAAGTCAAACAGGTGTCATGTTTTCTTTTCAAGTCTGAATTCAGCTACTCAAAATGCCAGCTCCAGCTATCAAAGTGTGTTGATTGAGTCTGTCAAACACTGCTCCTCAGATCTGCCCTGCAAAGCTGACGCCTTTGACCTCCTTGCTCATCTAAGAATTATAGCCTTGGTCCCATCCTGCTGACCATTACTTTTGCAGAGATTTCAGCCACGTCCTGCTTTTATACTCCTTAGAAGTTGTAGTATGTTGAGTCCAGCCTACTGTTTAGGCATTAAAAATCAAGCTGTTCCCTTCGACTTCAATACTAGTTGCAATGTTTTGGTTTAACTTTCCCCATTTTTTGAATAGATAATTACCTAATCCATTGTAAGCTATTTGGGATGTATGACATCACAACGCATGCTTTTACTCCGCATGCCATTACAACGCAGTTTTTACAACGCAAGTCGTTACAACGACTTGCGTTGGGGGGCGCTGGATAGTGGAATAGTTTTTTTTTTCTATTCCAACTCCAGTCCCCGTGGATAGTAGGGAAGGTGTTAGATAGAAAATTAAACTATTCCCTATCCTACAGCGCCCTCCAGCGCAAGTCATTGTAACGACTTGCGTTGTAATAGCTGCGTCGTAATGGTAGTGCGGAGTAAAAGTTGCGTTGTAAAGGATGTTCCCCGCTATTTGTGATACCCCCTTCTAATGGTGTTTTTTGTGAGTAAGGTATTTCTAATAATTGAACTTCATGATTTGATAGGAAATACTGTGTATATTCTAAAGTTGTATAGTCTAGTTTCATGTTTGTGGAATCTATTCATATTTTCCTCCCAGAGCATTTCTATTTTTTTGTAAAATCAGAACAGCATTGACCTGTAGTCTATAGCACAATCTGGAAAAAAATGGACATCTTCAAAGGAAATGTTTTTCCAAAGACGATTCGACAAGATCTTGGCATGAACAGGCTGGTTCACCGTTGCCAAGAGCCCACGAATTCAGGATTTCTTCTTTGTTTCTAAGAGTAGCTTCACTGATGCCACAATATGGAGTGGATTTCGATGTCGTTCGGAAGGGCTCCGAATCGGATTTGCCAAATCCGATCCGGAACCCTTGTTTCCGACCGAATCATACACAGTTCCCAATGACCAATTTCTATGCCCGAAAACTGGTAGTGCTGCCCGAATCAGTTCCGAAAAGCATTCAGACAGGGCGCGCCTTTTGGAGCCGAATCGTACAGCTCTATGGACTCGGTTTCTGAGCCAGCGAGCGGGATGACCGATTTGGACAGCCGTTCTTTTTGGGTTTCTCTGGAACTAATCAGCTGCCGGAATCTGTCTCTGGGGGCCCACAGCAGGCCCACTTCACCCGGGGGCTTCTGAATGGGCCTTGTGGGGGTACCCAAGTGATCCCCTCTTTCCAACCATGCAGTGTGGCAGGCACCATGGGGTGCCCACCACAGGGTGGAAGATTTCCCCCAGCCACTCCTTTCTTGAATGGGAGCCTGTGTTTTTCATTCGGAACACAGGCTCCTATTGAAGTTAATGGGAGTCCTACTGAATCATATCCAGAAGCATTCGGATACATCCAAATTGCATGTTCGGACTCCTCTTATCCAAGTCATCCGGAAAGCATTCGGGACCGATTCGGTAGGAATGCTTTCCCTTTGATATCTGAATCGAAACCTAAGGGTTTAGAACCTCAGGGGCACCTGTTGGGGATCAGAATCTCACCCCAGCAGAGGCCATCAGGGCTCAGGCAGGTTCTGTTGCAGGTCCAGTACAGCAGGTCAGCTGGGCAGTTGCAAGGATGCATCTGGAGCTGGTTGTGTCCCTGAAGCTCAGAATGGGATGTCAGTCAGCTGACCCTTGGAGTTCCTTCTTCCTAGGCTGAAGCGTACATGTCCAGTCTTCCTTCCCTGACAGCAGGGCGGGCCTCAAGCAGTAGAGTTGTCCTTTGCCAGCAGGGAAGTTCATACTATGTGGTATCCACAGGCCCAAGAGTGTATGGAAGAGTGAGTCTGAGGGTTCTTTTTTCATACCTGTGGGCCACTTTGAAGTGAAAGAAACTTCTGGAGACTTCCACCTCCATGGGTGTCTGGAATTTCCTACTTACCTATCCTGGTCGCAGTCTGTTTGCATGCACAATAGGCTAGTGTGAAGTCCTTTGTATTTGACCTGAGGCAGTGTTTCTGAAGTGCAAATGTGACAGGTGACAGCTACGTCCTCTCATCAAGTCAGGATGGCCCATCCTGACCACACCCAGCCCCTCTATTGTGTGGCTGTTTAGGAGGTACACACAAAGATCAATTGCCAATGACACCTAGTCATGTGACACAGGAACAGGCTACAGGCACCAATTGGTAAGAGAAAGAAACTTCCAAAAATCTAAAAGTGGCATGTTCCGATTGTAACTTGAAATCCAACTTTAGTGTTAAGAAGGCTTTTACATTGCATTTCCCAAGACACCAAACATAACATTTCTACCTGCTCCCCCACCTAAAGTTATCACTTATTGAATATAATACGGAAACACATTATAAGCCCATGGTGGAGGTATACCGTGCAAAAGTGACATGCAAAACGTAAACCTAAATGTTCAACATTTGAAATACACTGCACCCTGCCCTATGGACTGTTTAGGGCCACGATGTATTAAAAAGGAACGTTTAGGCCTGGCAAAAGGTTGAAAACTGCACATAAAGGCAGCAATGGCAGGTCTGAGACAAATTAAAAAAGGCTACTTAAGTTGGTTGAAGAATAAGGTACGCAGGGCCACCAACAGCATTTAATTTAGAGACCCTGGGTGCATGTTGTACCTCTGTACTAGGGACTTGCAAGTAAATAAAATGTGCCAATAGGGTGTAGGCCAACCGTACAATGTTTAAAGGAGGGAGCACAAGCACGTTACCACTGGTTGGCAATGGTAAAGTACACAGTACTAACAGCCATTCTGCACACTCACAGTACACTCTCTCCCATTGTGTAGCATGCTACTGGCCCACAAATGTGTTTTGGGACCTCACAAAAGGGTATGAAGTGCTATAAAAAAGGTACTGTATAATTCAAAACAACAGTAGCTGGGAAAATATAAGGTTCTCTCTGACCCCAAATACCTTCCTACAGCATCACTTAGCAGTAGCAACTGATTCACCGGAATAGTCCGTAATTAAATATGTTGTCCATTTTAACATACCACATGTTCCAAGGGCCTTATTAGCAGCCCTTTAGCCACTGACGAAGTCAACAAATTACAAAAATATGGATTTTCCTACATTTGTGTATACAGTGTTACTGCTTATATAACTACGACCTAGATAGCAAGTAAGCTTTGTATCTACAGTAAATGAAGCACACATTTTCCTGTATGCTTGTTATTGATATATAGACTATACAGCAGTTTTTGCTTATCAAGTAGTAGAAAGCTTTGGAACTGGAGAGCAAGGATTGAGTCCTCGCCTCTGCTAAACATCCTGTGATTCTAGTCAAATCAAGTATCAATGCGTTTCTCCATAGACACGAAATGGGTAAAAACCCTTTGATACATAAGGCCCCTAATCTCCCCTTGCTGAAAAAGATATGTATATTAGTCTGGCTCTATTATAAGGTGTTTTAATACTCTAGGACGCTATGTACATCTGCAGAAAGTCGGTATATGTAACATTATGAACTTTCAGCCTTGGATATGTGGAATTCTTCTGGCATAGCTTGTCAATCATGTTTTGGAGAAGGGTAGTAGTTAATGAACAGATGGCCTTTGATGGATTGCATGCTGGCAGAGTGGGAAGACTTGAATTTGGAGCATGGTGAAGTAAGGCTTTTGGAGACAGACACAATGATTTGACATTGAAGAGTGTATTGATTTACAGTCAGTGATATCTTTGATCTGCTAGTACAGCTCTATCTGAATAACTTAGCCTAGCCAATAGGTCTCACCTTTGGGACCTTATAAGTGTTTAGTTATCCAGCACAATATCCTTGGTACAACAATGTCAACTGTTGCATGCCTAAACACTTATAAGGTCCCAAAGGCGAGAGCTATTGGCTATGCCAATGCTTGTTTATGCTTGTGCCAGCCGAATACGATTTTGGTTTTGTCGGGATTGAGAGTCAGATAATTATTTACTAATTTGTACCCAACAAAATATTATTTAAAAAAAACTCACCAAATCAAGCATTTAACTTCAAGTTTAAATTATGAAGACATCAAAAAACACATTTAAAATGTCTTTAATTCACAGAACAAAAACTGCTCATGGCTATTGGCCCATTTTCAAAGAACCAGTGAATATAAAAGGGGGGCTAGCAGGCAGGTGGGAAGAAAAGAAGTTGACTGAGAAACAAATGTGCGTGACACTACAGCATACCAGGAAAGGGAATTCAGTCGTACCATGGTAGCAGCAGGCTAGTCAGTTGCCATGAATTTTATTCCATTACACATGCAAGTTAAAATGCTCCTAATCCATGTAGTGGCCATCTCATCAGGCACTACCTGCCGATATGAAATATTACAAACTGCACAAAATGCCCATCTCCATGAAGGCCGCACTGTCGTGTCTGAGACATGTGTGACATTGCAAAAAATACCCCAATCAATACAACCCCTGGTGAAACACATGCAGAAGATATCCCGAACTCAGAGCTAAATTGTCCAATTAGAATTAATGCAGGCCGAGGCAGACATTTGACATCACCGCCGGTGTCACGTGTATCTGGGAGACCGTTTCCCATGGTAAGAGGATGCTCACGAGACCACTGATGACAACAATTATTTTCCCCATCTAATGATGATGTTGCAAAGTGCTGACCTGAATTGGGCCGGCGGCGTTTATTCTGCAGTGGGCCGAAAACATCAAAAACGCACTTACAACTGAACTGGGGCTCATTATGCAGCGAGCGTGCACAGAGACCTTTTGTTTAGCGTCAAAGAAAACAAGCAGTCTCTGCATGGTAACAGGGACCAGACACGCACAGCGTTTACTTTTGCTTAAACGCGTGCATGTTTTGCATTGGGTTGTTTTGCCACTTGTGCAAGTTTGACGTTTACCTTACGGTAGCAAGCAGCAGCAGGGCGATAATTGCTAACAGATGGCGCTGCTGCTTGCTCCCACAAGGGAAATGCAAAACGTGCGCACGTTGCAATACAAAGCAATGCAAAACATGCACGCGTTTAGACTAAAGTGGTGATCGATTGCAAGAGGTCTCCTCCTTTGCACCGCTGCGTAGGCGGGACCTAAAAATGAAGACATTTCTACTATATTATAGATTCTATCAAACGTGGAAAATATTTTTAAAATCCATATTATGCTCGTTTCACTTTAGCTTTCACAGTCAACGTGTTGTGGCTAATATTAGTCTTCTGTAGAGTAGAAGGTTGCAAACAATTTTGCTAATAATGTTTGGATGGAGGACAGTCTTTGTAACAACACCATGCTGGAAGAAGTAGAGGTGAAAATGTGGCAAAATACTTTTATAGGTGCTCAAGGTGAGCTGCCACAGCGGGAAGGCTCTACTGGGGTAAGCGTATGGTTAAACCTTATAAAATATATTGAGGCTGTTTGTGGACTGGGTAGAAGAGTTCGGCCAATTCAAGAGTGGACAAAGTCAGGCTGTATTTGGGGCGTGGGGACATTCATGCTGTGGAAGAAATTACTTCCACAATTACTTCGCAAAGACCTCATTAACAGAATTCTCTACACATTAAAACTGTACATTATGAAGTCTACATGTGGTCACTGAGGCTGACTTTGAGGACATGAGGAAGGACCTTGATAAAAAGGAAACAGTTCAGTACTGATCTAGTATGTGAGTTTGTTAGATGCAGTAGGCTGCTTTTGCAATTACTTCTGTTCATGGTTTACTCACATTGAAATTCGACAACGGATGATGCACAAAAAAGAAACAGCACACAGCCCTCGTATGACAGCACAGAGATGGCTGAGGCAATATAAAGGCACACAAATATATTTTCTACAAGCCATGGACTGATATAGACATTTGCCCACAAATACATGTGATAATCTGAAGGTGCACTAATTTTAGATTATATAGTCCTCTTCATAACGGCAAGCTTAATGGAAGCTAGGACTACCTGTATAAAACAGAAGAACGCACAAGTAAAAAGCTGAGCAGGCCTTTTTTTACACTTATGAGGTGTGATATAAGCCACCTAATAAGAATTTCTTAGATTTTATATTATGACCAGAAATAAGGCCTCTAAGTCTGTAATTGCTAGTATTTCTCATGTTTCTTTGTGCAGCACAAGATGTAGAGAACACATTATAATCACGCAGACTCAAAAAGCTTCAGCTTTTTACAATAGGCATTCAAAAATAGTCTTTTCTCTAGACACATTCAGGAGACTATATATAGATTCTCTTTAAAGTGTCATCTCTTTTACAATTTGTAAAATCCTGCTAGGAAGTAAGAAGTGAGATTTAGAAATGAAAACGAAATGTATTGATTGTGTCAGCTGTCAGCATTGTTTCAATTTACTCCAACTTTCTTAGATGCCAGTTGACAGAATACAGATGATATTTCTCAACATAGTTTCGCAGTTGAATAATTTGGCAATGTTAATTCCATAAACAATGTTGGCACACATTTGGTATGTTTGTTAGTATTACTGATAACAATATTTTAAGAAGAGTCATCAAATGTATCATATTTTTATATCTATTAAAAAAACAAATGCAATAGTTATTAAACAATTTAAATGTGTAGTAATTCTACTGACCGCATATGATGGAATGGAGAAGTATGTTATTCAGCAAGCCTGAGGTGATTTGAAAAATGCAACTAACTAGGCCAAATTCGGAAAAAAAATTATATTTCTGAATGCATATTTCTGTAGGCTTTCTTGTGAGTGTCACTCTGCTTATATTTTGCTACAGACTCCAAAGAAATTTATCTCAATTTTGTCATGTGGCAAAATGCCTCAAAACCAGCCTTTTTGGTAGTCATTTGGATTTGATCTATTTGCTCCTTGCAAGTTGTTGCTAACTATATATAAATACATTCAAGAAGATAAAATATGTCATTGGTAGAGTCACTAATGGATTTAGAAATGTATTACGTTCTGTTCACTATTACACTCGTTATCAATTATTTCCTGTTTGTTTATAATTATTTGCACGTGTTGTATCCAAAGGGCAGTAAAAGACAAGGCGGTACACAAAAATGAAACCTCAATATCAGCAAATAGGACTATAAGCCTAATATAGTCAGGATTGGTAAAATAAGCTAAGAAAGTGGGCCTTCCTTCAGCTCGTCTCTTAAAACGATAACTAAGTCCCTTTTTAGTTGCTAAAGGGGAAAAAACTATTTGCCAACGAGAACAGGCACAATTTATATAGACAGGTAGAAGAAAGATTAATTTAAGAGGTGGGTGAAAGTAATGCCTCAAATGAGAGATGCGGGGCACCTGCAGAATGAATTGAATTTAATATAAAACAAAGGAAATTAAATGGAGAATAAAGTAACATAGATTAATGCAGTCCATTAAAATATTGCTTCACATAACATTTGGAACAGTTAAATTGAATTTCGGTGCTCAGAAATGTGCAAACTAAGGGCCCGATTCACAAAGGTATCCATAGATCAAAAGTCTAAGCTTAGAAAAAAAGTCTACGTTTAGACCTAAAGCTTAATTTTACTAGTAGTAATGTTAGACTTCTGGTCTAAGTCTAGAGCAAAAGTCTTAACTAGTAAAGTTAGACTTCTGGTCTAAGTCTAGAGCAAAAGTCTAAAGTAGTAAAGTTAGACTTCTGGTCTAAGTCTAGAGCAAAAGTCAAACTTTACTACTAGTAAAGTTATACTTTTGGCCTACGTTATACTTTTGGTCTAGGTTAAAATTCAAGTTTAAACTTAGACTTTTGGTTTAAGTTTACCTTTTGTGAAGTGGTCCAATATTGCCACAACCTGTAAGTAGTGGCGGCACTTCTGCTATGGCGAGAAGCATCGCCCCACTGCTTTTAAGCAGTACAACATAAAGGAAACATAAAATGATAATAACTTTGAGTAATTGTCATTTTATGTTTCTGTGCTGCTTTGTGGGTGGGAGGGTGGGTGCGGCTGCTCCGTTCTCAGAGCAGGGGAGAAGTGGTTAGCCCACTCCTAAGTGCACATGACTGTTTGGCCAGCCCTGTCGGGCCAACCAAAACATTTATGCGCACTTTCCCTGTTCTCCATGCAGGCTTCATTACAGCCTGCGTGGAGAACATGCCCTGGCCCTCATTCCCCGATTGAGCGTCAAACTAGGACACTAAGATCAATCACAACGCTGCATTGCAGCATTGGGATTGGTCAGGGGAGCCTGGATGTGCTTCCTTTCCTTGAGACAAGACGAGCAGAGCAGGAGCAGAGACTCAGGGCCTGATGGCAAGGTAATTATTTTTTTTGTTTTTACAATGCGCACAGCCCCCCCATGCGCACACACCCACTCCGTGCCCGCCCCGCCCCCCTTAAGACACACCAGCCACCACTGACAGCAAGTATAGTCATTGCTTTGGTATAATACCATGGTGAGCCTAACTTCAAATGTGAGCCTCCAGTTCCAGCTTTGCAAGACGTTTCAACCAGCGAGCTCAGGCTGCCAAGCAGAGCAGAGTCTATTATATTTTGAAGTCTGTCTATATATTATTTGGTTGTGTGTATGTGTGTGTGTGTGTGTGTGTGCGTACATATATATACACATATGTACATCATCGGAAGGCAAAAGAACATCAAGTATATTGATCTGGAGAGGATTACTTTAAGAAATCAAATAAGTGAATGGGACCTTGAATAAACAGTTGGGCAACAGCGTTTGATGTTGTATATACACACACAGATGAATCTTTAATAATATGATGTTGTACACAGATGATGTTACTTTGAGTTAGTTATTAATTATGCTGAGGTTTGCCAACTTGGATCTTATGAGAAAATAAAACATTGTGTATTCGATGCACTGACAAGCAAGTATGAAGGGAACATTCTTTCAAGAACAGTTGGTTAAACAAATACCTGGTTTGCTCACTGTGGAACGGAGTTTAATTTGGACTGAGAGTTTTTATAGCATACGCTGCCATTCCCGAAAAACATTAGTACACAGACGCATTTGCCCATTGAGACTAGATACACTATTTTTATTTTATATGGTAATGCACATTATGGTAATGTTATTCGGAACCAGTGAGCCTGAATATCATGAGTTCACACAGTACTGATGAATTGGTGCATGATGCAGACAGCTCCACTGTAAAGTATGGAATAGGGTATATTTTACTTATGAGGCTTTGCATTTTGCTGCCATAAAGGGAACCTTGCATGGCCCTGAGCCTCCTGAAAAATTCAGAGTAACGCCACACAGCGGAAATCGCCCTGGGAAGACATTCCATGATGGAGCATGAATGTTGCAACTCATCCACTCATGGATTCTGAAGCATTCCCAGATTTGCCAATACTGGTAGACCTAGGAATGCATCAGAATGCTACACCTTCCCAGGGGAGGCGTAACAAGGAGAAATATATTTATTTATTCTTGTTACTTCCTCTTTCTAAGTGTGCAGGAAGTTGTCCCTTCCTGCACTAAAACAATCCTGATTGTAATGCAGGCAACCTTGCGCCATGGTGCAATGGTGTCTGCATTGGCGGTAGGCAGCACATGGTACACCAGCACTGGGAAAAGACAGGAATGTGCCATTTTATATTGAATACGGCCCATTTCTGCCCTTCCCTGTTATGCAGCAATGTGACTTGTTTGGTAAATATGCCCCTAAGTGTCGGTCTTTTGCATCAAATATATTTAAGTCACTGTGTAAACTCCATAAGCCATCCGTAATCAATGCCACCAAGGTCGAAACATGTCAACAGAATGTAACACTAATGTGCAATGAAACATTTGAATGTTCACCCGCAACTTCACAAAGATCTCTGCACAAAAAAGATGTGCAAGTGGGAGGTCTGCGGCTGTAGGTATTTGAACAGCATTTGCTAGCAACTCAAGTACACTGTGTATAGCTTTTGTGATAACGCAGGCAGCCCTAGAATAGTAACAAAACCCTGTGACATTAGCACACAGAGTGCCCACAGCACAGCCACAGCACCTCAGGGCTGCTGCTGCCTTTAGTTTTGATAGTTGTTCTGACCATCAGTAATATTTATACCATTTCACTTCTATCCCTGTAAAATTGGGACTCGGATTCCATCACTCGATCAAATATACACATGTATGTTTGCGCAAACAAAACTAAGCAAGTAACTGCAAAGTCTCCTGCTAACTATTTTTTTTCCTCTGAGGAAACATTTTTTCTCACTCCCATCCCAATCCGACCCTGATGTACTCGAGTCCTTGACAGGAATAACTCTTGAACTGTTTCTAGTGTGTGGAGAGGACCAAAAATGTTTGGGAATACTCAAGTAATAGTCAATGTCCTAGCAAAGGACTCTGGAGGTAAACCAATTCGAAGTGCAAGTTTACGTTCTGTCAATACAAAACCTGAATATCCACTTGTAAGTGTAATTCGAAGCAGTGCTTAATTTGTTAAAAATTAAGAGCTAGGGCTCTTGTCAGGAGGCCCTGCAGCTTGCACCAGACAGCGCCCCTGCCAGCACTGCCAATGAGAGTAAAAACACAACTACTAACCATCACACTCTTACAAGTCTGGCAATTTGGACTATTTCAGGCCCCCAACACTGTAAGAATGGCTTGGGCGGCAGGTAATAGTCATTTGTGATGTATATTGAATTCACAATTAACTGTTCTTGTGGTCATCTCTAAATTGGCCAGACAACACCACCTTGTGGCAGACTGTGACAAACGCCGGTGTTGACAATTAAGTGCCAGTGCCGAGTACTGGAAACCACCGCTCAAATTAAGCACTGCAAATGTGTAGTTAAACTTGGGCACTGATAGTCTACTCCAAGTATAACGAACTTTTGACCTGCCATAGAATTCCACTGCTATTCTCCCATACTTAGAACACTTACAACCTTTTTTCTAATGGGCATGCCTTATTGGAAAGCAATGACAATTTCATTTGAGTTCGTCCCTGCTGATGAGAGAGATTTCTCCTGTGAAGTCATTTTATTCTCCAGTATGAGCCTCTGCAACTGCCCCCTTAATTATGTGCCCATTCTTCTTGTAAGATCATAGCTATCCCTTGCCTCCACAGCTATGCTTCTTCTATACCTCCAAAGCATATCTATTATGCGGTAACATAATCCACTGGCACAATTTCACCCATTTTCTGCAATGAACATACAAGATCTATGTAAATGCTCTGTTTTGCCTTTGTCTCAAAACTGTCACATTCTTATTGCTTTGCACTATATCCTATTTTTGTTTAGGGAAGCTACCTCATCATGCCTGGCTACCAGAACTCTCTTGTATGTGACTCACTTGCGCGATCTTTGTGCCTGCTGTACCACAGTTTTTATGCTGGATGGCCTCTATGCTTGCTGAGTTACAATTTTAATTTCCCCTGGCCGAACTCCTATCATACTTTGCAACTCAACCTAGCACTAGTTTACAGATCCCATTGTATCTCATGCATTTATTATATATGATGTACAACACCTTCACATGCTCAAACTCTTTTTTATTATTCAAACAAGCTATGTAATTTTTGGTATTAAACACCCGTTCTGTGTAATGTGATAAAAATCACCCCTCTGCACTCCTTATTCTTTTTATACAGTTTACTTACACGTCTGTGCTCTTTACTATGTACCTACATCGTATCTGTGTTTTTCCTACAATGCTTAGTGCTGTAGAACATTCTGTCTTAAAATTCTCGAGATGGTTGTTACTAAAAAGATCTAATCTAGTGATACTAAATGTATTTAATATCTGAAACTTGAAATGCTGATTTGGCCTTGCTGGGATACGAAAGTGTGACTTTCACATTACACCAGTTGTCAATTTGATATCAATATCTACGCTAATTCCGCTATCATTAAATACACAGTGTACACCTCATGTTGGTAGCTCTTACACCTTCTCCTCTTATTTATACCTCTAACACACCCAAGGGTGTCCCGTGCTCCAGTAATCCCAAATAATACATTATTTAATAATTAATAAAGGAGCTTCATGGACTAAGGCATTAAACCCATCCAGACACATTGTAAGAAGTTGGAATTTTCTATCAAATCTTCTTTACTTCATATTGTTCTTGTATTCATGTTTTTGCACAAATGGGGTAATGGTAAATATTCATCTACAATGAGGCTGCTAACACAGTCTAGGGCACAGAATAGGTTTTAGTAAATTAATCCCATGGTCAACCCTAATTAGCTTGGTATCGAGCAAGCAGGCTTAATTTAAGAGATTGGTATGTAAAGCATTTTAAAGCACCAATTAAGTAAATCATTAGGACATAACACACAATGAAAATCCCACACCGATTTATAAAAATAAAAAATATTTTTGTCTTTTAAATGATAACAAAACAACAAAAATCCAATGTAGGGAACCGGAGATATGCATTTTAACAATTTAGCACTACATAGCACTACCAGGAACCTGTAGTGCCACCTTGGGACACCTGGTTGCACTTGATCAGAGCAAAGTCAAAGTTTCAGGCCAACCATAATGGATGGAGCCCTGATCAGATATCCCTCGCTGTAGGCCTCAGTCAGTCAAGATTGTACCTTCAGACTTAGAAACGTTTCTAGAGATTTTTCTGCATGGGTCCCTCGATGCTCTTCAACAGGCCAGGTCTGGAGAGGATTCACTGGCTTGCTTTCCAAACACCTGGTCAAACTCTGGAAGTCGGACCTCTGGAACTTTTCAGAAGGACGAAATAGCAGGACAGGCCGGCTCGTGGTTGAAGGTGGCCGACTTGGCTCTCGTGGTTGAGTCGGTTCCTTTATAGAGCTTTTTCCAAAGTTACTCCAAACTTCTGGCGCTTCTTCCTGAAGTTGCTCTTGGGGTCCAAAGTGTCCAAAACACAATACAAGGTTCTGGAATCTCCACAATGGTCACTGTAAGGTTGGGACTTCAGTTCCCACAATCCACTTGGACAATACCCTAACAAATCTAAAGGACGCACTCCAGGCTGGGGAATCTTCTTGGTGATTGTCCAGGTGAGCTCAGTTAACCTGAAGCTTGCAGAGAGTCCACTTTTTATTCCTCTTGAATCAAGGTACATCGAAAGGGCTGGAGTTCCAGATAATGCAGCAGGCACAGTCAACAGAATGCATGGCCTTATGATGCAAATCAAGTTTCCAGCTTGGCAAGCTTTCTCATACTCTTGGTTTCGAGCAGCAGATCTGAGAAGCTCTGCTCCTCTCACATATTGATTCAGTGTTCTCTGGGGTCAAGTGGGATAGTACTCCTGTCGAATGAGGTGCAAGTCAATCCCACAGAGCATGACAACTTCCAGAGTGTAGCATAATCTTCTCCCAGAAAGCACTACTCCGTCAAAATATAATATTGCTGAAATCTCAGCAGAGGAGTAAGAACCAGTTGAACCAACCTTCAGTATGTCTTATTTCCATAGCTCTCCTCCCCTACCATCTGCAAATTCCTGCCTTAAGCCTGCAATCTGGCTGGGTCAGAGGGGATGGAGGAATATGGGCCTGGCATTCCCTGCCTGTCCTATCCCCTTTTGAAGCTCCATGCATTACAACCCCTGCCCCTGCTCTGGCCTTCCTGCGTAGCAGAGCTCTCTAACAGATAGCCCCTCCCTGGGTGAGCCACTTATCACTTCACCATAGCAGCCTCGCTAATCCTATTAACTCTGACCAATCAGGGAAGAGGACCGAGAGGCTGAATTCTGGATTACAGACAAGAAAGTCTTATAACCTCTTACCTATATACTTTAGGATAAATTCAACAATAGTATATTGTTGGATTTAGCAAATCCAATTCTCAAGTCCTTGAATTATATTTTGTTAATTCCTAGTGATGGTTATGCATTAATAAACTATTACCATGTTATCCTATGTGGTTCTTCAAAACTAGGGCAATTAAAGCATCATTTATAAAAGACCCTTGTTATAGCTACCTGACCCCCCCCACCTGGGACACTTACTGGAGACTCTAGGGGTCCTAAATATGTAACAAGCATTGGCATTGCCAATAGGTCTCGCTTGTGGGACCTTATAAGTATTTAGTTTTGCAGCACAATATCCTTGTTGCACCAATGATATTGTGCTGCAAAACTAAATACTTATAAGGTCCCACAAGCGAGACCTATTGGCAATGCCAATGCTTGTACTTTTAATTACTGCTCTAAACCACGTCATGGCAGTTTTAAAAAATAGAAAATGGTAAAATAAGAAAGAAAGAAAAAGAAGAGAAATGCATAGAAGCATAAAAAGACAAGAGAAAATATATGAGAAGATAAGAGAAATAAAAGAAAATTAAGGAACAAAAAAAGAAATTAAATAGTGAGAGCAAAAAAGGACAAGGAAATGATGAGCAACGTGATGAGAAAGGGAGGGGGAAAACAAGAAAACTATGGGAAGCGAGCAAAGCCATTAAAAAACACATGATACAAACGGTGCGAGGTGGTGGCTCAACATCTAACGCTGCTGCCTTTGGTGCAGGAAAACAGGGTTTAATCCTCGGGGTGGGCTGCATCATTCCAGTGCCTTTTCATAATGAATAAACTAAACGTAAATAAGTAAACAGCATCGGGTAAGGGCAAGAAGCTGCCAAATGTGGAAATGCAAGCCGGGAAACTGAAAGTATGGCCGGCCACCGGCCAGCCATGAATAATTAGGGGAGGAGAAGCCGCAGAGCACACTCTGGGCGAAACCCTTTGATGTGCTGTGCGGCGGCCGTTAAAAAAATGCAATTAGGAGGGAGGGAGGCTGATGCGCGTGCTTGTTTGATCACGTGATTCACCTGAACTTAAACAAAACCGCAGCGCAAGAAGCCCTTGGTTTCACAAGGATTTCGAGCACTTGATTTCTCGCTCCGCTCGATGCGCTTGCGCGCATCGATAGGTCGCGAGACCTAAAAAGAGTGTAGATTCTCACTCCACAGTGCTCATAGCACCAACGTCGATTTTGGGAGGCACTTTACTACAATGGCAGAAGTGAAATGAGGACATATAAAACTTATTTTTATAAGGGTCTTCCTTATAATTACATGTTCCTCCACTCCTGGGACACCTAGAGGAGTCCATGGGGGTACCTTATATGCCAAAATATTGTAGTTTATCACTTTTAAGTGCCCCTACCATCGAAGTCGAGTTTGGGCACAATTTACATCAGGCTCTGAACAGTGCACACATGCAAGTGTTGAAAAGGCTGCAGGCCTCTATACTGTCATGACCTATCATATACTAGGGACATAAAGGTCATTTTAATCCCCCTGACCTATTATGTACTAGGGACTTATAGCGTAGGTCATGCCAACAATAAGTGTACCCTAATATATAGTGTACCCCCATGTATGTGTGTGTTTTCACTGTGTTTTCAACACAGCACTGGCCCTGGGCCTGGTTAGACAGAGCCCAGGGACAGTCAGAGTCCGTTACCCCCAGTACCAGTCAGCAAAAAGTGGGAGTGCCCAGGGCACATAGGATGGCTTTGCAACACCTTATATTTTAGCTTTTATTTTGACTATGCCCTTTTGCCTTAGCGGTACAGTATAACAACCTACGTATTCCGTTGCAATCATTTTTCCATTATTCCTTCTTATCTCGCTCCAAATCTATACACCTTGTTCACAAATTCCCTAATTGTAGCACACAGTGCATGCACTACTGTTAGAACTGTCAGCTCTGGGGTGGTCTTCCCCCAAACATTTAGCCTACCTCCTCCATTTTTGCTGATCTCGTTTTTGCTATCCTTAGGACTCTGCACACTTAACCACTGCTAAACCAGTGCTAATGTGCATGTGGTCACTCTTTCAAACATGGTAACCTTGGCTTTTCCCTAATTAGCATATTTAATTTACTTATAAGTCCCTAGTAAAGTGATAATACATCTATCCAGGGTGTGGAAATGAAATGTCTTAAGTGGGCCTACAGCTGTTATTGTGCCTCCAACTAAATAAGCTCTTCAAGTATGTTTAAGGCCTGCCACTGCAGCCTGCATGTGTAGTTTTTAACTACAATTCCATCCTGGCAAATTAACCCATTTGCCACACCAACATTTTCAGCTTTAATAGATATAAAGTCAACCATGGGGTAGGCCCTGGACATCCGAGAGGGCAAGGGGCAGTGTACTTAAAAAATTTGGACATGTAATTTTAAGTTTTACATGTACTGGTAGTGAACAACTCTTAAACTTGCTTTTCACTTTTGCAAGGCCTAACTCTCCAAAGAATAACATTGAAGTTACCTTAACTGAATTAATAAGCTGTAATTTCCAACGGGGAACAGGCAACCATTTTATGTTTGGTGTCTTTGTTATTGTAATGAAAAATCCTAGTTTATGGTGAAGTCAGATTTTAAATTACAATTTTGAAAATGCCACTTTTAGAACATTGGCTTTTTCTGCCTTAGCCATCTAGTGCCTGTAGCCTCCCTGTTCACATGATTTGGTATACCTGACAGTTGGGGTTTGTGTATTCCTCCTAGGTAGCCACGCACAATTCACACCTTAGGTGTGCCTGGATGGGCGATCACTGGCAATATGGGAGGGCGGAGCTGGACCCAGCCCTACTTACACTTGAATAGGCTTCATCTTGTCTTCACATAAAGGGTTGCAAACCCCCTTTAGTTAGTCTGGAGACAGGGCGGAGAAGGCAGGATGCCTGGGGACATCAGAGGGAATCCTCTACCAGCCTCTCCCCATCTTCAAAGGCACAACTGGGTATAAATATTGAACCTCAGACACCAACTGTTCAGCATACTTCTGGACCTGTGGATACTCTGCCAGTCAGAAGGATTTCTGTGCTTCTGAATGTCTGCCGCCCTGCTGGACTGCTGCCCTGCTGTACTGCAGCCTTGTTGGACTGCTACCTTGCTTTGCTGCTCTGATGCCTGCTGCCCTCTTGCCTGAGTGAGAAGGACTAGGTCTGATCTCTTGAACCCAGAAACCAAGAGTGACTCCAAAGGCTAGTTGGATGGCATCAGGAACAAAACAAACCTCCAACAACCTTGCACCTGGATTGGTTTTAATATAGGTGTCTTTTAACTTATACTTCTGTCCCAAAGTCTGTGAACTAATCGTAAATTGTCCTAAGTGTAGCTGGCAGTTGTTTTTTAACTACGTTTTTAATCACCGTTTGAATTATGTTTAACAAATCTGTTTCAATGGATTTTGTGCAAAATTATATATAAACATTTTCTATGCTGTATATGATCATGTTATTGGTCGATTAAACCTTGCACCTGTACTCTGCCATCAGTGAGTCTACTCTACCAAGTGGCACCACCTCAATCCTGGTCCCTTGGAAGTTGGCTTAAGGTGCAAGCAGAACTGATGCATTGCTGCTGTTGAATATATCAGAAGCATTGCAAAGATCCCCATTGCATCGCAACCCGTTGCCGATTCTGAAAAGCAGCTGCACAATATATCTTCAGAGCAGGCCCTCGAATCCCTTATGAAAGGCAGCCTTCTCAAGTCCCTGAATTATATTTTTATAATTCCTAGTGATGGTTATGCATTAATAAACTATTGCCATGTTATCTTATGTGGTTCTTCAACACTAGAGCATTTAAAGCATCATTTATAAAAGACCTTTGTTATAGCTACCTGACCCCCCACCTGGGACACTTATTGGAGACTTTAGGGGTCCTAAATATGTAAAAAGAGTGTAGATTCTCACTCCACAGTGCTCATAGCACCAACGTCGATTTTGGGAGGCACTTTACTACAATGGCAGAAGTGAAATGAGGACATATAAAACTTATTTTATAAGGGTCTTCCTTATAATTACATGTTCCTCCACCCCTGGGACACCTAGGGGAGTCCATGGGGGTACCTAATATGCTAAAATATTGTAGTTTATCACTTTTAAGGGCCCCAACCATCGAAGTCGAGTTTGGGCACAATTTACATCAGGCTCTGAGCAGTGCACACATGCAAGTGTTGAAAAGGCTGCTATCTATACTGTCATGGCCTATCATGTACTAGGGACATAAAGGTCATTTTAATCCCCTTGGAATGGCATGGTGAACAAAAACGCAACGGATTTAGGCCCAGATCTCTGTATTGGGGTGAATGTATGAAGGTTTTCTACATTCTGTCAATCAATTGTTGTTTTTGCTGTTCGAAGTGTTGCACAAATACTTTATACATTGCCTCCGAGTAAGCCTGTCTCCTCTGTTCAAGATACCCAAGAGTCGAGCACAGGTTAATTTGGGGTTGCTTGTGCTTACCCTGATTGTGGTTGCTGCTCTGCAATGGGTAGCAAAACCAGTGCTGCAGGCCAACTAGTAGCATTTAAGCACAAGTAGTGCCACTTTACTAGGGACTTACAATTACATTAAATATGTCAGTATGGTTAGCAGTGGTAAAGTGTGCAGAGTCCTAAGGCCAGCAAAAATGAAGTCTGCACACACAGGAGGTCTGAAGGCAAAATGTTAAGGGGAAACCATGCCAAAAATGGCTGGTCTGGGGGGCGTGGCTACGCAAGCGGAGATGGCGGTCGCAGCTTGCTAGAGCTCCCGCCAGCCCGCCATTAATCCGACTACTTATCCTGGTCCCTGACCCCAAAAACCCACAACCAAAGCGGGGCGATTGTGGCCAGGAGTGCCAGGGACCCTCCGGTGTGCTCAGCGGTGGTCCCGCGCTCCGGAACCGGACTGGGCTGCGAGGCGAGAGGTGCGGCCTGGAGGGCTGAGGAGCAGCCGGGGCCTCGATTTTGGAGCTCCCCGGCCGGGGAGCCATGCAGTGAGTCGCCTGGCCTAGTGGCGGCCGCGACGTTCAGCAATCCGGGGCACCGAAGACGCGAAAGGATTCCTCTTCCAGGGCCCAGCTGCATCAAGAGGAGACACAGGGGCAGCAGACGACCGGAGGCAGCCGAGACGGCCTGGCGGCCCAGGCGCAGCCGGGACCTCGATTTTCACGGCCCCGCGTCTACCAGGGGCCTACGGACTCGGAGGGGGTCGGACTCCTTGATGATCCCGCCCGGCTATGGGTGGCCCGGGACACAGATGACCGGCGGGGCGACTGGCGGCAACAGTGAGTAGTGGCCCTCCCCATAACCCCCCCGGACCAGAGGAGACACCGGCGCTGTGGCGCAGGTTACACTTGGACTATCCACCTTTCAAGGGGAGGGTTGCTGGTCGTGGGAGACCCTGCTCGTTGGCGGTCATTGAGGCCTGCCCCGCTCTAAACTTGACATTGGGCCATACCAGAGCGAACCCTCCAGGACCCACCCGGGGGCCAGCCACAGGACATTGCTTTCCCCCCCCCCCCTCCCATTGTATTGGATAGACTTCGACGGGGGCGGTCGGAGTCCCACACATTCAGCTTCATCTTGGGGCCCTTATAACCTCGGCAGTCATGACCAGAGGAGGCGGTGGCCCCACCAAGCAAGTGACAATCGATAAATTTACGGGGCCCGGTGGGGGCCCTGGACCGTCGGGGGGTGCTCCACCTGGAGGGGGGCCGGACAATGCAGCCCTTATGGCGGCCATCACCCAGTCAAGGGACATGCTAGACGCCAAGATAGGGGCAGTTGGCGCGGATGTGACCCTGTTGCGCCAGGACCTGAGAAATGCCGTGGCGCGAATCACCGAGACCGAATCCAGGGTGTCGGTGTTAGAAGAAGACGTGAATACCCTTAAAAAGAAAATGGCGGCGATGGAATCTGCGCAACGAAACACAGCGCTCCGGGTGGAAGATGCCGAAGGGCGGGCACGCCGCAATAACCTCCGCTTTATTGGCTTTCCGGAGCGCTGTGACAAAGGCAACATGGAACAATTCCTCACACAGTGGCTGGAGTCCTGGATGCCCCCAGGGACGCTATCTGCTTGCTTCATTATTGAAAGAGCGCACCGCGCCTTGACGCAAAGGCCACCTGAGGGCGAGCGGCCTAGGGCGGTAATCGCTAGACTGCTGAATTATCACGACAGGGACGCCATACTGAGGGAAGCTAGAACCAAGGAAGCCCTCCTTTATGAAAACAGTAAAATCATGATTTTCCCTGATTATACTAAACTTGTGCAACAGCAGCGTCGTTCTTTCTTGGCCGCCAAGGCAAAGTTGAGAGGCCTTAAGCTCCAATATTCCCTGTTGTACCCGGCGCGCCTGAGGGTGATCTTCCAATCACAGACACTGTTCTTTGATACACCGGAGGACCTTTTCAAATGGACAGATGAAACGGTGCGGCTCAGACCGAATTCTCAACCAGGGCTCAATCCAGGCTCTCCTGAGGGATCACCACGGGCGCAGAGACACCGGACGACGAAGAATGGTCGGAACAAACGTTCCAACTCGCGCAGGCGCGCGGCCTCGGTCGATGGCACACAGAACAGTGGTAGAACCGAGGATTCGGAACAATCTGGGACAGATCACTGAGGGCTCCGGGGCCTCGGCTCCCCTATTCTACTGTTAATGCTGTGAATTCTGGTTGGGCTCACCGGGTCGCCTGAGACCGATTGATTACCTGGCTATGTTGCTGCCCTGGGACAGTACTGCCTCTGTCTCCTGATCGTGGATAGAGTTGTGGGGTGGGGGTTCGGGGACTACGTGATAGGGGCTACCACTCTCCCGTTAGAGAGAGGGACACTGAGGGAGGGGGGGTGACTTTACTGTTCCTTTTGGGGATGTTGGGATCCATTGGTATGGGTGGGCCCGGGCCCTATGTTTTGGTCTCGAGACCACCCATGCCGCGACAGGTACTTCATAGTTCATTGAGGTATAGGGCGGGGGAGGCGGGATGTGGGCGGTCGGGGATGTGGCCGCTGAGTTGGGGATGGGGACTGTTTGGGGCTGTGGGACTGAGGGGTTGGTGGGTTTCTTTTTTGGGGTAGACAGTAGTATGCATGTGTGTGTCGCAATAATGTTCCATGTGGTGTGCGGTGGGTGGCGCGGGGATTGAGGGCTCGTATGGTGGATCTTAATGGACCATGGCTGAATCGACTCATAGACGCCCTGAAGACTCTATGCGGGTGATTACATGGAATGTCAGGGGTTTATTAGACAAAATTAAACGCGGGGCTGTGTTACGCTGGGGGAAGAAAGAAGCTGCTGATGTGCTTTTGCTTCAAGAAACTCACATGATGGGCACGAAGACTCTGGGCCTGCAGAGGTTTGGTTATCAACAGGTTTTCCAATGCGGGATTTTCTAGGGGGTCCAGGGGGGTGGCCATATTGATTCACCGCAGGGTGGCGTACGTCCATGAGAAACAGTGGGTGGATCCGCAGGGTCGCTACCTGTTTGTTAAGGGCATGGTGGGCACGGAATCTGTGGTATTTGGCAGTGTTTACGCCCCCCCCCCTACAGTGGGCCCTGGCCGAGAGGTTGTTTGCAGTGTGGGAGGACATCTCCGGATCTCTGGCAGTGATTGGGGGTGATTGGAATGACGTGATGGATATATGTGTGGATCGCCGAAGGCGCCTAGAGGAGACCGCGATCCCCCCCCCCCCCTTCCCCTCCACCCACCAGATTGCATGCAATGAGTGAGGGGTTGGGCTGGGTAGATGCTTGGCGACATATGCACCCTGCAGCCCGAGAATATACTTATGTTTCAGCTGTACACGGCTCGTTCTCGAGGCTTGATTGTGTGTTTGTGCCTAGGGAATGTTTGTATAGGGTGAAGGGCGCTGACATCTTGCCGAGGGGCCTATCTGACCACTCCCCCGTCTCAGTTAGGGTGGAACTCCTCCGGAGACGACAGCCGTTTAGATGGAGGATGTCCTCGTGGCATCTCCTGCAACCAGCATATACTAAACACCTGCGAGAAACCATTGACCACTACTGGCGAGAAAACCTGGTAGAGGGTGCTGATGTAGGAGTGGTGTGGGAGGCTATGAAGCCTACCATACGGGGGGTGGATATCGCATGGTGCTCGGCGGCCCGTCAGAAGCATCGAGAACAGACTACCGAGGCGGCTGCGCGAGTGGCGACCCTGGAGCAGGAAAGCCGCGAGGGAGGTGGTGAAGTCGGGATACGGCTGCTTCTGCAGGCACAGCAATCATACGCGTCCCTCTTGATGGATGAAGCCAGACAGGCATGGCTGGCCACCAGAAGTCGGGTGTACCAATGGGGGGACAAATCATGTTCAATGCTCCATAGACTGTGCCAACACAATTTCCAACCCCTCATGCTGCCAGGTCTCACGAATGGCGGTGGGGAGGTCCTGACCGACCCAAACGAATTGGCGGCGAGCTTCGCCACGTACTATACAGCCCAATACGCTCCACGCGACCAATTGTCTGAAGGCGACTTAGCTCGTTTTCTCGCAGAGTTGCCGCCTGTACCGGTTTCAGATGAGACCAAGACGGCCCTGGATGCACCCCTCACAGCCGAAGAGCTGGGAGACGCACTGGGGCAACTCAATACTGGTAAGGCCCCTGGCCCAAATGGCTACCCGTGCGAATTTTTCAAAAAATTTCATGTGCAGCTCGGATCTCATTATCGCCGGGTGCTTGAGGTGGCACGTGCACGGAGGGTATTGCCCCCGGACTGGCGCCATGCGGAAATAGTGGTCTTTTTGAAGCCGGGCAGACCCCCAGATAGCCATGACTCGTATAGACCCATCTCATTAATTAATGTTGAAGCCAAGATTTTGGCCAAGGCCCTGGCGAACCGTCTGGCTCCACATATCTCGGACTTGGTCCATTCGGACCAAGCAGGTTTTATGCCTCACAGGGCAACGCGACATAATATCCGACGCGCACAGGCGGTGATCGACGCTGTTGGGGTCTTGGGGGACCAGGCGGCGTTGTTGCTGGCCGACATCAACAAGGCCTTCGACTCTGTTAGCTGGTCGTACCTATTTGCATTACTGCGCTGTCTTAACCTGGGCCCAGTTTTCCTGTCATACATCAAACTCCTTGATACAGACATCACAGCCTCGGTGCGGGTCGCCGGGGCAGTATCGGAGATGTTCCCCATCGGCCGTGGGACCAGACAGGGATGCCCTCTTTCCCCCTATTTATTTGCATTGGCCATGGAACCTCTAGCTGCCAGAGTGCGCCAAGATGCGCTGATACGGGGCTTTCAGTGGAATGCCACCCTGTCGGATAGGATTGCGTTATACGCGGACGATGTCCTCTTCTTCCTTACCGACTTGCAGCACTCGGGCCCGCGTGTCCTAGAGGTTATGCAACTGTTTGGGGAGGCTTCAGGCTTATATCTGAACCTACATAAATCCACGCTGTGGGTACTGGGAGGAGGCACGGTGACGGATCCCTGGGCTTCGGGGTTGCGAGTGTCTACGACCGGTCTGAAGTACCTTGGAGTGTTTCTTTCGGACTCGGCGGACACTGCCTGGGAACGTAATCTAATGCCCGTCTGGGAGCGGGTACAGACGGATGTCAAGACTTGGTCTCGGATGCCCCTGTCAATCTTTGGCCGATCCGCTATTTTCAAGATGGTGGCGCTACCGCGCCTCCAATACCAACTACAGAATCATCCGTATCCTATCCCGCCTCAATGGTTTAAGCAGGTCAACTCAGTGTTGGGCCGCTTTCTTTGGGCTGGGGGTGCCGCCAGAGTGGCGCTGCGTACGTGTTTTTTGTCCACCTACTGTAGGGGCTTGGCCACATCAGATTTACAGTCGTATTATCAAGCCGCGCATCTTCTCATTCTGAATGAATGGTGGTATGGTGACGGTGGGGATCCAGCCTATGCCCTGGAACGTGCTTTGATGGGCGATAACTCGCTCCACACCATCCTCTACTCACCCCGACTGCGTCGCTCGCTGCCGGGGGTTACTCGACTTGTCTTTGCAGTGTGGCGACAGGCCTTGCGTCGCATGGGCTGGTGGGGCAGACTGACCGCGGAAACGCCCTTGTGGCGTAACGGCATGCTGCCCGAACTGTCCAAGCTATCAGGCTTCGATGGCTGGGACGCGATCGGTATCTCGCAGCTGGGCCATGTGATGTCCGGAGCGACGCTCAAGTCTTTCCAGGCCCTTAGTACCGAATTCGATATGCCCCAATCTCAATTTTATCGATATCTACAATTCCGGCATGCACTGATGCCCAGTCTTGCCAACCTTGACTCACTCCCGGAATTTAGCCCAATTGAAGCGAAGGTCTTTATGGGTGACCTTGGGGATAAAAAAGTTTCACGCATCTACCAGACAATGGTCACCCATTGCTCCTCCACCCTTCTTCCACTGAAGACGGCCTGGGAGGCTGATATCGGTCAACTGGATGAAGATGATTGGCGAGAGGCCTTGGAATCCCCGAGGGGAGCGGCTATTGCAATACGGTTTCGACTCATTCAATTTAAAATTCTTCATAGAGGCTACTATACACGTGAGCGCCTGTGGAAGGCAGGTCTGATTGAGTCCCCGGAGTGTCTGCGATGTGGGGTGGAGATGGGTACGTTGCTCCACACAGTATGGTCGTGCCCCAGACTGGTTGTCTTCTGGAGGGGTGTATGGGACTGCTTGTCGGAGGTGCTGGGCTGGACCCTCCCCCGTACTCATCGTCTGGGCCTACTGCACATCCTGGAGGGGGTTGGTGGCAATGTCTACAAGAGACACCTGCTCCTTCTGGGGCTAGTGGTAGCCAAAAGAGACCTAGCCCGAGCATGGAAAGATGTGAGGCCCCCCCCCCTGAGTGCATGGAAGGCTGGCATGGACTTCTGCATGGGTCTGGAGAGACCGATCTTTGAAGCACGGGGATGCCCCCGTAAGCACTTTAAGGTATGGAGGAGGTGGGCGGACTACAGGGGCTTGACACTGGACCCCCCAGCGGAACAGGAGGAAGACCTTTAGCCCCATGTGGCCCGGTGACCCCGTTTCCCACACACACAATTGCCACATCAGGACTTTGCATCGGCACAGTACGTACACATATGGATGGGGTTAGGGTGGGTTCCAGGGAGGGTACTGGGAGTTGGGTGGGTAAGTAACCGAAAAGATAAAGAAGGGCAAAATGTTTCTTTGCATCCTTGAGTTACATTGGTTCCTCGACTGGACACTCAGTCCTATTTCATGATTGTATCGGTATGTTGGTGGTACCATCCTGACTGTGGGGTACCACTCTATTTCATATGCTCATCTTTATCAATAAAATTGTTGTGAAAAAAAAAAAAAAAAATGGCTGGTCTAACAAGAGTTTAAGGCTTGGCAATGGGGTTCAAATGCCAAGCCAACATAGCAGTTTAAAACAATGGCAGGATGGGGCATGTTTTAAAGTGCTACTTAAGTGGGTGCCACATTAAGTGCTGCAGGCCGTCTGGTAGCATTTAATTTACAGGCCCTGGGTATATGGAACAGCACGAAACAAGGGACTTATAAGTAAATGAAATATACCAATAAAGCGTAAACCAATCCTATCATGTGTAGGGGAGTGAGCACAAGCACTTTAGTATTGGTTAGAAGTGGTAAAGTGCATAGAGTCCTAAGGCCAGCAAAATAGAATTTCAGCAAAAATTGGTGTCAAATAGGAAAAAAGGTTTGGAGGAAGAACACTCTAAGGCTGACAAGTCTAACACTTCCTCTAGAAAGTAGAGCAAATCTAGCAGTCTTAACGAGGAGTGCTATTAATTGCAGGATCAAACTATTTACACTAATCTTTCTTGTTCAAACTTTAGACTGCAAAAGGGGTATTAGCTGTAAAATTATTTTCAGGATAGATGACAAAATGCCTCCACACAATGCACGAAATACTTTTCAGTACAAAGGAGCCAAAAGTAAAAATAGGCTTCTTACCATGAGCCTGGATTAGCAATCTTCAGTTTTAAATATGTTTAATAAATGCAATCAGCTTGCCTGTTTTTGAACTGCATGCATTTTACTAAAAATAAACAATTTTGACTTTGGATAAATACACTTATGTTGCTTAAAGTAGTTTCAGTTTTCCAAAATATTCCCATGTACTATGGTCACACATGGCAAAATGTGCCTTGAATAACCATTCCTCATCCTCATAAAATTCTAGGGCTGTCAATCGTATGGCAGGAACTTTAACACAATGATGCTAAGAATACCGAGAATATGGTTGGCGATAGCAATAATAAATCAAGTATTATTAAATCCGGACCACTGTTATGTGATGGGTGGCCCCACTTCGTTAAAGAAAACAAATGCCACGTCAAATATAGATACCACCATGCAAGGGATAATAAAATGTTGTCTGTAATGTCCAAAAAGTGGAAAGGAGAGACCAAAATTATCTAAATTATAGCCAGAATTTTGTCAGGAATACCCACAACATGGAAGGAATGCAACACACTTGCATACAAATTAGCAAGAGAGCTCATGATACATGAATTCTGGTTCACCCTTCTGTAAAGGATTGTCAGAATGTCATAATAGCTGACCAAAATATATCAAGAGTCATGGCCAAAAGGGCACAGTGAATTCCCCCAGTATGTTAAGGATTGATAGATACTAATATGGCAGGGACAGACATTATTAAGCTCGATGTAGCCTCAAATAGACAGACTGTCATCGGGATTGATAAAAATCATTCAAGTTTCAGATATCAGAGTCTTCACAGGTCCAGGAGTGTTCCGATTTCAGGTTCAGTGATGCTATTTTTATACCCAGTGCCAGCCTGTGGTTGGGGACCCTCCTTTGTCTGACACTGAAACTGGTTCAGGTTGGGTTCTTCTTACCTTTTCCCTGAGTTTGGCTCCAGTCTGTATAGTGAAAAAGGACAGACAGGCCCAAGTGTAAGCTTCATTTGCCAGTGACAGGGTAGGCATCTTCATAAGTCAAATTGGTGCAGGGAGCTCAGGAAGGGGCTGGGTACAACTTCAGGTTATCCTAATCAGGAGAAGAACACCCTTCCCGCACCCAAGGTCATTTTGTTCAGTGTCTGGTAAAAATGGACATATCACCTCTTAAGAGCCATTATCTAATTACTCTAAACACTAGACTAAAGGCATATTTAATTTAGGAAGGAAAATGCAATGTTTCCAAGAGTACAAAAAAGTATTAAAAAAACAATTTGCACAAAAGTGGTGGATAGAATGCTTGAATTAACTTATTTTGCACACCTTGTCACCTCAGTTTGGACCCAGTCGATATACAAATCAATCTTGACCCTGCTCAATTGGGAACAATCCAGCCTGAACTACCAGGCCAGGCCCTCCCTGAACTGGAGCACTAGCAACTCAAGACCGAACTTCTTACGGCTCATAAGTTGTGTAGAGCTTAGTTTCAGTGGCACATTGTACAAGGGACCCATGTCTAGGTACACCCGTCCCACTTAAGGCATCACATTGAAGTATACAAAAAGCGATTGATGGAATGCTTCAGTTAACCTCAGCCATTCCTAATCACTCGGTCTGCATCACAATCCATCATTATTTTGCACACCATGCCACTTCAGTTTGAACCTAGTTATATGCAAATCAAAAGTTGACCCTGTTCCAGGAGGAACATTTCAGCCCCAAACTGCCAGGCCATGTCCTTCCTGAACAGAAACACAAAACCAGAAACACAAAACCGTTTCCCCTTATTAGGTCTTTTCAGTCAGGTATTGCTTGCTGTGCAACCTTCTAACACACCATTTTCAAAATAGTAATTTAAAATCTAACTCAACCATTACTTTATATTTTTGAATTGCTAATAATTTGAGTCTTTAAATGAAGATTCTAGCTACTCTCCAACTGAACTTATGCATTATAAGGTGTTACAATGTAACCCAGTGCTTTACTATGGGAAAGCCAGCCTTGCCACAATGAAAAACATCCATGGAGGTTTTTCACTTCAAAGACATGAAAAACTTTAAACATACATGTCCTACTTTTTAGGACCCATGTTACCTGCCCTATAGACAATTAGGGCCTATGTAGGGGTGACTTATAGGTTCTAAAAAGGAAGGTTTACGCCTGGCAAAAAGGTTTCTTTTAACCAGGTGAAATTGCAAATTTAAATTTTCACACACAGCCTGCAATGGAGATACTGAGACATATTTTACAGAGCTTCTTTAGTGTGTGGCACAGTCCTTTATATACTTGAGACTTCAATCAGGAGACAAGCAAGCAATTCCTTGGAGTCACTCTTGGTTCAAGTGATGTGGGTTAATTCCGTCTCTTTCAGGCCAGAGGGGCAGCTGGCAGCAGGTCAACACAGTGGAAAGGCAGTTCTAGAGCAGCAGAGTGGCAGTCTTTTAGCAGCACAGCATTCCTTCTTAGTGGCAGAGTCCTTACAGGTCCAGACGTGTACGGAAGTGGAAGGGTTTGAAGTCTAGTTGTTACACCCCGTGATGCCTTTGAAGTGGAAAACCTTCAAAGAAAGCTTTGTAGTGTGCAGAGATCCCCCCTTACTGCTCTGGCTTCAGACTCACTACTGGGTGGTATGCAGACCCTTGTGTGGAGAAAGGACACAGCCTAATCAGAGGTTATTGTGAGGCTGTGCCCAGCTCCTCTCTCCCATCCTGTCAGGATGCCCCATCAAGTCACAACTAAGCTACCTTCGTGTGTGGCTGTCTAGAGGAAATGCATACAGTTGTCTCTTCTAAGATTACCAAGCTGTAACACTGAGATAGCAACCATACAAGTATTCAAGACAGCCACCACATAACTGACAATGATGACTTCTTCTTGTCCTGTTGGACCTCTCTGCAGACCTCACTACCATTGATCCTCATACCCTTCTCAATTCCCTCTGCTTAAGAATGGGGTTTGGACAGTTTGACCAGGACAGCTGTCACACACAACAGATGTGTATTGGAGGCAGGTTACAGATACACCAAGCTAGTGGCATTTTCAAAGTCCAATGGTATCAAACATGACAGATCTAATCAATCAATCAATCAATCATAGCATTTGTATAGCGCGCTACTCACCCGGAGGGGTCTCAAGGCGCTTTGTGGGGGGGGGTGTATGCTACTGCTCGAAGAGCCAGGTCTTGAGTTGCTTCCTGAAGGAAAGGTGGTCCTGGGTCAGTCGAAGGTGGGTGGGGAGGGAGTTCCAAGTCTTGGCTGCCAGGTAGGAGAAGGATCTTCCTCCGGTGGTAGCTCTGCGGATGCGAGGGACGGCGGCGAGGGCGAGGCTGGTGGAGCGTAGCTGGCGGGTGGGGATGTAGAAGGTCAGGCGGTCGTTGAGGTACTTGGGGCCCAGGTCGTGGAGAGACTTGTGCGTGTGGGTGAGGAGTCTGAACATGATCCTCTTGCTGACGGGGAGCCAGTGCAGGTCTCTCAGGTGTCCGGAGATGTGGATGTGTCGGGGGATGTCCAGGATGAGTCGTGCGGAGGCGTTCTGGATTCGTTGGAGTCTTTTCTGAAGTTTGGCTGTGGTTCTGGTGTAGAGGGTGTTCCCGTAGTCCAGACGGCTGGTGACGAGTGCCTGGGTGACCGTCTTCCTGGTTTCGGTGGGGATCCAACGGAAGATATTTCGAAGCATCCGCAGGGTGTTGAAACATGACGACGAGACGGCGTTGACTTGTCTGGTCATCGAGAGGGAGGAGTCCAAGATGAAGCCCAGGTTGCGAGCGTGGTCCGTTGGCTTGGGAGCGGTGCCCAGGGCAGGGGGCCACCAGGAGTCGTCCCAGGCGGAGGGTGATGATCCCAGGATGAGGACTTCCGTCTTGTCTGAGTTCAGTTTCAGGCGGCTGTTCTTCATCCATTCGGCGATGTTTTTCATCCCTTCGTGTAGGTTGGTTCTAGCGGTGGCTGGGTCGTTTGTGAGGGAGAGGATCAGCTGGGTGTCGTCGGCGTAGGAGATGATGTTGAGGTTGTGATGGCGTGCGATGGCTGCGGGGGGGCTCATGTAGACATTGAAGAGGGTGGGGCTGAGTGATGATCCTTGTGGTATGCGGCAGATGACTTCGGTGGCCTCGGATCTGAACGGGGGCAGGCGGACCCTCTGGGTTTTTCCGGTGAGGAACGAGATGATCCATTCAAGTGCCTACTCTTGCATTCCGATGTTGTTGAGACGCTGCACCAGGGTGCGGTGGCAGACCGTGTCGAAGGCCGCGGAGAGGTCCAGGAGGATGAGGGCCGCTGTTTCCCCGTTGTCGAGCAGGGATCTGATGTCATCTGTGGCTGCGATGAGGGCGGTCTCGGTGCTGTGGTTGGAACGGAAGCCGGACTGCGAGTGGTCGAGGGATCCGTTCGTCTTGAGGAACGTCAGTTGACTGTTGACGGTCTTCTCGATGACCTTGGCGGGAAAAGGGAGGAGCGAGATGGGATGGTAGTTCTTCAGGTCGGTGGGGTCCGCCGTTGGTTTCTTCAGCAGGGCGCTGAGTTCGGCGTGCTTCCAGCTCTCCGGGAAGGTGGCGGTGTTGAAGGAGGTGTTGATGATGTCCCGGAGTTTGGGTGCGATGATGGAGTCAGCTTTGTTGAAGACGTGGTGGGGGCAGGGGTCGGTTGGCGATCCGGAGTGGATGGTGTTCATCACGCGGGCGGTGTCCTCGGTGCTGATCGGAGTCCAGGCGCGGAGGGTGGTGGTGGGGGGCGTTGGCTCGGTGGTGGGGAGCGTGGTCTGTGCGTCGAAGCTGTTGTGTATTACGCTGATCTTGCTGTGGAAGAACGAGGCGAGGGAGTCGCAGAGGTCTTGCAAGGGAGTGATGTCGTTGTTTCAGGTGTTGGGGTTGGAGAGCTCTTTGATCTACTCCTTCTTAATTATGATTTACAGGGTACTAAATATATTAAGAAATCCCCACCATTATCCTATGAGAGGGATAGGACTTACAGTAATGAAAAATGAATTTCTGAGTTTTTCACTACCAAGACATGTAAAACTTAAAAGTACATGTCCTACCTTTTGATTATACAGCACCCTGCCCTATGGGCTACCTAGGCCCTACCTGAGCAGTGAATTATATTTAGTAAAAGCGGGGTTTAAGGCTTGGCAAGGGTTTTAAATGCCAAGTTGACATGGCAGTGCAAACTATACATAAAGGCTCTGCACTGGCAAACCTGTGACCTTTTTTAAAGGGCTACTTGAGTGGGTGGCACAATCAGTGCTGCACGCCCACTAGTAACATTTAATTTATGTGCCCTAGGACCAGGTCGTGTACTCTTCTATGGGCTTATATGAAACTTAAATAGGCCAATTGTGGATAAGTCAATCAAACCATGTTTAGGGGCATGAGCACTAGCACTTTAGCCCTAGTTAGCAGTGGTAAATTGCACAGAGTCCTAAGGACAACAAAAGGAATGCAGCAAAAATTGGAGACAAGCAGGCAAACGGCTTGGGGGAACGACCTCCCTAAGGCTGACAGGTCAAATACATGTCATTAACATATCTGTAAATCGGTCAGCCATGATAGTATTTCGATGCTGAGTGAGCTCAAACAAATCATCTTTCACTTAAGACTCTGCTGCCAACAGATCATAATCCTGTCTCACACTCATTAATTGTATTAAGAATCATATTACACTCTGCACATCTGCATACATAGCACAAACGTATGAAGGAAACAAAGTCTAGCTTGATTAAAGAAAGTTTGGAAGCTTTTAGTATAGATTTTTTTAGTTCTATACACAAATTACTAATATATTGTTTTTTAGAGAAACATACATCATCTTTTCATACCAAAAC
The DNA here is from genome assembly GCF_964261635.1 of Lissotriton helveticus. Lineage (NCBI taxonomy): Eukaryota > Metazoa > Chordata > Amphibia > Caudata > Salamandridae > Lissotriton > Lissotriton helveticus. Next base: position 399,802,222 of record NC_136069.1, on the reverse strand, counting down.
ATCTAGTTTACCTTGTATCTGTCTTTCAGGTAGAATCGAAATTACTACTGAGGATTGACTCAGGGATGAGTTTTAGCATCTCCCCTGCATTGTGTGTAGAAGGCAGACATTTCATGAGGACAGGTAGCACCTAGTTGAATCTGATCTTAAGTGAGACCAAAATAATATTGTTCAGATGTAAAAAACACAAAGAGGCAGTTGGACAGTAAATGCAAGATGAATAAACTATTACACACAGTATAACTATTTGGGTTTAGCAATTACATCATGTTCAAAATGGAACTTCAAACTGGGAATATTTACTCTTGAGATATCCAGAAAACTGCCAGAAACCAGTGCGAAGTTCATGCTAAACGTTTGCTTGGTCAAGGTAGCTCAATTTATGGCTGAAAGGTATTAATGGATTTCATGTATAACCCTCTCAAAATAATGTTTTTGTAATTCCTTTTACACTGTCTCATCAGTGATTCCCACACCGCAATTGCAGATCGCACTGGAGAATTAAAAATATATCCCTGCTGGGAAGCAAACCGTTCATTGTTTATCTTTTAGCAATTAGACAATGAAGTGTAAAGAAGGTGTGCATTGTTATCTAGTTTCTTTTAACTCACCCTGACAGATAAATAAAGAACCCATTTTATGTCAATAAAATGAAGGGGGCTGATTAAGTGAATATTTAAGACAACTAGAGACTAAGCCCATGGCTATCAAAGACTTCATCAATGTGATTAGTTCCCAGTTATGGTGGAAAAGACTTTCTTCATGTAGGATGCAAGAAATTGTTTCCCTGATTGATTAGACCTTATAATCCTGGAGGCAGAATTGACTGTCCTTCTCATGAACGTATTTAAAGGAGGTCAATGATGAATTTAGTAGACGTGGGTTAGGAGAGTGTAGCAAGATGATTTTAGGGTTATTTGTGATTGGGTCGCATATTTAATGTGTATTCATACAATTGTTATAGCTTTTTCTGCAATGGTAAGATGTGGCATGTGAGATATTGTTATAGGCTTAAGGGGTGATCAAATCTTTACAGATGCTGAAGATTAGCTTTGCTTGGAGGGTCAAGGAATAATGTGATTTGCACTGTATACTTTTTGCATCTGTAAATGACCCTTTGACAGCCCTTGTATTAATGTTGCATGATGTTTAATCACTTTCAAATTGTGATTTATACCAACAATGTTTGAAGGTATGGCATTGTCTTATTACTGCCAGATCATGGTTGAAGCATTTATTAGTTACTTTAAGCCATTTGTTTGTGTTTTTCCACCTTCAGCAGGACCAGTGTGTTAATTGTAAAGATGATCTTACAGTAAATATTTGCGAGCATGGCATATGGGATAAGACTGGCAGAGGCTATATCTTCAGGTGCCTTTGCTGATTCTGTCAAATCTTTAGTCTTTGAGATCTTTGAGGAATCTGCTGGGTGTAGTTTGGTCATTTCTATGGTGTGAGTATGGTTAGTAGTCAAAATTCAGGATATGTGGGGAGATGAAAGTGTGGCATAACAATACAGGAGTTTGAATTTGAAGCTTGTGTTTCATGTTGTTGTGGGGATCGGCTCAAATGTGTGTGGGGCTATTAACCAGTTGGATCACCACTTATGATGTCATGCTTCCATAGAGGTGTAATGCTAGTATTTTGTTGTGCCTGTCAACCTTTATGTTTAATTCAACAAAAATACCAATTCTATCAGAGAGTTTGTTTGGTGGTATGTTGTGATGCCTGTCAGCAATTATGTAAAGTCTATGTACTATGGTTTGCAAATGTAATGTCAGATCATGAATTGAATTAACAAATCTGTGGTAAACTACATCAGTGTCAAGGGCACTGTTTGATTTTTTTATTATCAGTCTTGCAAATAATTGTGGTGTTTGTTGTTTCAAGCAAGCTTTCCTACACAAAAAATGATGGCAAACCACCCTACTTTATTTAGCTTCTCTCGTTTTCTTTGTGGATCATTTTTAATCCTGGAGGGATGAGTTTTTTGGACATTTCTGGAATTTGTATATATGTTCATTTCTCCTGGAACACTGCAAAACATCTGTAAGACATTTGTTTGCAGAGCATGAAGCAGGAACAGTTAAAAAGGTAGTAGAATTATGCATTGATGGAAAACTAAAATGCACCAGGTAGTAATATGCATAGGCACTGCTACATCTTTACTGGCTTTCACACAGGCAATACATGTGATGAATTTACAGTGATTTTGGAACATTTAAGAGTGTATCAATACAATTAACTATGGATTTTACATTTGTATTCTCCAGACCATGCTGACATCTTATCCACATATTTGCCATATATAATTGATTTTCTGGATACTGCACATGGAATGGAACAGACACCTCTTTATATAATGTGAACAAATGGAATATAATAATTGTATTTGTTGTGTTTAGTTACAAATGCTAGAGTGCTCTTCTACTTCACTTTTACACATCCAAAATATTTTGTGCATTTTGTTTTTGGATTGGGGTCTTTTATAATCAAATAATATATATATTTTTATTGTTCTTAAGTAACTGTACATGTTGTTAAATTACGCTGCTATCAAACCCCATTCTTAAGCAAAGGGAATTGAGTAGTGTATGAGGATCAATGGTATTGACGTCTGCAGAGAGGTCCAACAGGACAAGTGGAAGTCATCATTGTCAGTTATGTGGTGGCTGTCTTGAATACCTGTATGGTTGCTATCTCAGTGTTACAGCTTGGTAATCTTGGAAGAGGCCGTTGCTCTTTACCTTTTTATATAAATGGCAGTGCCACCTTTTCCAATCATCTTTGCCAGGTATATACAAGTGATGTCAGTGTTTAGATGATCTTCAATAGAAAGGAGATATTTCCAGTCTGTAGGGATATAGGAATATTGGCTTGGAATAGGGATTCATTGGCTATGTGGAGCAGTGGCCTAAGATCACCATTAAAGATGGTCATGGAAATTGTTACAGAGCTCAATCAATCAATCAATAGTCCTTTATTTAGTATTTAAAAAATACCATAAAAGTGCATGTTATACAATTAAAATAAAATAAAATACAGTTCATAACAAAATTAATTGGAGACAGTTAACCGAGAATTCGTTTAACACAGCCTTCTTGAGTTCCTTAACCTTAAAGCAACCTTAATAAAATTCATAATACAAAACAGTGTGCGAGGATTGTTAGCCCTTTGCAAAAATAATAGAGCAACCTTGGCATATCTGAACTTTAAATGTTTTAAAATCCCTACTAAAAATCTACGCCTGGGTAAAGCATAAAATGGGCATAATAATACAAAATGAAGGGTGTCCTGCGGAGACCAGACCTGTTGTCGCAGCGGCAGGAAACCTTCTGCTCAACAGTTGAAGTAAAGCCTGGTGGATCAGTCAGGAAGTGATGTAAAAGGTTGAGCCTAAAACGGATAAATAAAAATCTGTCCTGTGCGTTGTACATAAGAGCGAGATAGGGTTCCATTCCTTCCCGACTCTTCACCATTCTATGAGCGGGGACTGTGGATTTACTTTCATTTGCAACGGCTCTACGTGAGGCTCCCATGTCCATAAAAATTCTTTTGACTCTCACTTTGTCTTCAGGGGTAATTTCCGTTGGGTTGGTAAAAAGATCCTTACATCCAATACCCTCAAGTGTAGTCGTCACGTATTTTAGCCAAGTGATACTCAATCCTTTGTCCCTGTCTAAGCAGTCTCTGATAATTTGTCCGCTCAGGTCTGCCTCAGTGTTAGACCAAATCTTTAACCAGGCCATGAGGGGTCTAACCTTTATCAAATCTTTGATATAAACCCTTCCTAATTCCTCATGAATGATATAGGCGGGTGTACTTTGTGGGGTTTTGAGCACCTTTCTCAGGTATTTGTTCTCCTCTATCTGTAACTGGTTGGTGCTTACCCAACCCCAAACTTCGGACCAAGCCAAGGTAGGAGAAGAATTGTACCTGCTCTATTTTATGTGTACCTATTTTGTAAGAGAACTTCTTACAGGGTTTGGTTCCAGCCAACATGACGTAGGACTTGGTCAGGTTGGCCGATAGATCTAAGGTGTCCATAAAACTGACAACCCCGTCTATCAGGCGCTGGAGTCCCCTAGGGGTACGAGCTAAAAGGACCACATCGTCTGCGTACAGCAGCACTGGGACAGGGCGGGAACTTACTCTGGGGGAGTCTACTTTTAATTTACCTAGCACCTGGTCTAAATTATTGATGTATAACGAAAACTAAAACGGGCCCAGGATGCATCCCTGTCTAACCCCACTAGTGCAGGGGAAAGGTGCCGTGGTGCCCCCTTCTACATTAAAACGCACATTGGCCAAAGTATTCCCGTGCAACGCTCTCAGGATGTTTACCAGACCCTGATAAACCCCTAATTTGGTCATCAGAGCCCACAGCTTCTCTCTGTTAACAGAGCTAATATCATCCTCATAAGAAGTCTTTATTTGGCAAATGTTTTTAACCTTCTCCATAAACAGTTGTAGGTAGATGTGCAATTATCCCTGGAATGTAGTGGTGGGATAACATTGATGCATGTTCTTCTTTTGTGGCAGGTTTAATTGATGATGGAAGCATAGTTGTCTGCATTTGTAATGGGTTCTTTTGAGAAGTGCAGAGATTATTTACAAAGGAAAACCATTCTTGCAACTGTATTTGACACCATTTCTTCACACATGTTCTGAGTCTTGAATGCATACCAGAAGTTATTATTATTAGTTCTACCTTTGTGTTACTGGCTACATTTTAGTAAGGGGTGAAATTGGAGTTTGATTTGGATGTCTATGATTAAATGAAGGCTACAGTTGAGGACAGAGAATAGTTAGTTGATGTTGTCAATGGTGTGTGAAGTGTACTGCTTGGGACATTATTAAAGGAGCATTGTTTTGCTTGAAGTGGCTGCCATCTGTAGGTGAGGCTTGGGTGCAATCAGTGCTCTGCAAGGCTCACCACTCTGCCCCACCATGTTTAACACGTACATAATGCCCCTGGCCAACATCATCAGAACCCATGGCCTTAACATCACATCCCATGCAGATGACACCCAGCTCATCTTATCGCTCTCAGAAGAACCATCCACCTCTAGAACCAACTACTACATCTGCATGACGAGCACCACCAATTGGATGAAGTCCAACTGCCTGAAGCTTAACACGGACAAGATGGAGGTGCTGATTATTTGGGGACAACACCTCACGGTGGGAATGACACCTGATGGACCTCTGTGCTCTTACCTACTCCGACAGAACTCACTCCCAACCTTGACAAACTCACCATGAAATGCCAGATCAATGCAGTCACCTCCACCTGCTTCCACATTCTTTGCAGGCTCTGAAAGATCTTCAGATGGCTCCCTGCCAACACCAGGAAAGCTGTCACTTAAGCCCTAGTCACCAGCTGACTGCCCTATGGCAACGCAGTTTATGTATGACTTACCACCAAACTCCGAAAGAGACTAGAGAAAAAACAGAATTCAGCTGCCAGACATTCTTGTCCACCCCAAACAGACCCACATCACACCCCACCTCAGGAACCTCCACTGGCTCCCCAACCTGAAAGATGCCAATTCAAATTGATGATACATGCACACAAGGCCCTCCATGACCAAGGACCAGCATACATCAACCACCATCTGAACTGCCACCAATCTCCCAGATACTTGCGCTCCACCTCCCTCATTCTCGTTCACACTCCCCACCTCCTCCGAAGCAACAGTGGAGAATGTTCTTTCTCCAACTTTGCCACAAAGTTCTGGAACAACCTTCCCCTGCACCTCTGAAAATCATCCTCTCTCCCAGAATTCAGAAAGGGACTCAAGACCTGGTTCTTCAACTGATCCGCGCAAAAATCCAGCACCTTGATACCCTCGTAGGTGATTAGCTGCACTATATAAATCCAAGTTGATTAATTGATTGATTGAAAGTAATGACAGGGTTGTCAAGTACATTGTTTACAATCATAACTGGTGAGAGTTGACATGGAGGAAGAAATAGCAAAAATGTTGCCTTTGATGTCCAGTAAGTCATGAAATGCTTCACTTTTGTTCTTAGCAGTTGTGTCACATGGTTGTTTGAAGATGTTGACAAAAATGTTGTTCAGGTAGATCATATCAGTTCCAGTGATGATAAAGGCTATCTCAAAATGGATGTAGGGATTAGTACATACTAGTCAGTAGATTTGATGGAATTTAAAGGTCTATTTTGAAGGTAGTGGTAATTTCCACAGAAGGATGTCTCAGAGGCTGAAGTACATCTGTTGTTGAGGTGTGCAGATCCACAATGACAGCAGTTTTTCCTATTGTGTTCTGTTGATAAAAAAAATGTGCCAAAGTCTTTACAATAATGATGTCAAATGTATGATTTAAGTGGTCATGTGTCAGATCTCTACAATAAAGATGTCATTCAGGTTGTGTATAGTGATGTCTACTATTTCTGATGCACGCTTCACAATGGATTGAGCAGTGATCAGCGTTAAGTGCAGTGAGTACTCTTTGTTTTTGCAGACTCATGTGGTAAGCTTGATGCTGGTGAGGGTATCTATGTTGGCTCCACATGAGTGGTGAAAATAGTTGCACTGCCTACAGAGATATCCATACCAAAAGATTATTATGACACTGACTCTTCTAGAAATTCCCAGTAAGTCTCCAGCCTGAGGTTTAGATCCTACTCCAAATATAACAGGTGTAATAATTCATGTAGTTGAGTACATACGCTTTCGACCAATTTACCATCTGATCAGATTACTCCTAGTGGTAGCCAAGATCCATAAAGTGTTTCTGTCCTAAACAATTTTGCTCATTCCCTGAAGCTTAGAATCCTGGATGACTCTATATATCCATTGCCGACTAAGTATTTAGCTGGCAATGGATAGATAGAGCCTATACCCTTATAATATTAGAATTCTGTATGGCATTTCACACTGTTGTCCATGGGATTTTATTCAATCAGCTGCAAGCTGAGGGCATATATGGGAAAGTTTAGAATCAGCTCACGTCTCTTTTACGTGAGAGAACCTAACAGCTGGGACTAGTACATTACAGTTGTTCCTCCACTAAAAGTACATTCGGAGAATACAAGCGCTTAGTGTTGTACCTATACTTGTTTGAGGCCCCTGGCTGCCATCACTTAATCTTTCTCTCTTAACATAAACATGTATGCTGATTAAACCCAGCTGTTATTCACTCATGCACAGGACACATTACAAGGTTGCCTCTCAGTGGTGCTTACCTTGATGTGACAACATTGAGTTAAAATTAACACTCATAATAGTAACATTCTGATCCCCGGCAGTAACCAGAATCTCTGGGATTCTTAACCTTGTCTCATTGACTTTGATTTGCAGTCCACCACTAATGTTTTTGATGGATAACCAAGTGTCTTCCATCATCCCCTCATGTGTTTTCCAAACAAGACAACAGCATCATGTACTACCTCTAATTTCCTTCAATGCAGGTGGACGTCCATTATTGCTTAATCAACTCCAGGTTTGACTAGTATAATAGTCTATATCTGGCAAAATAACTACTTTAATACGTCTGCTAGAATGTATTAAAAACTAGGATTCCAGGCCTTGGGGTAGTAACTCTTCAGTGTAGTCCCTCCATGGCCATTTTGAAATATTTGCATTGGCTCACAGACCAACATCAAATCTCAATCCATGCCCTTTGTATTATTGTAATTATCATTATTATTATTGCTGTTGTTGTTGCTGGCATCCACATTGTATTGTAATGATTATTGGCATTCAGGGAACGCTGATATAATTAAGGTAAAAGGTAAATCAGTGCACGTAGGCAGATGTCAACCCCCCCCCAAGCACTGATTCTCTTGGGGGAGATATAGTTATAAAGGGAAGCATCTAACTTTTCTAATGGTGCAAATTCCCAGTGAATTACCATATTGGAGGCCAATGTGTGACTCCCTGCAGGATCCAGAACTTTCCATAACAGAAATATGAGGAAAATCGGTTTTTTTAGTCTTTGAGATTTGCAAGGGAATCTGGGTAAAAAAAAGGCTGGTAAGAGTTGTGCAAGTCACCCCACTTTGGATTAATCTAGGTGTCTAGTTTTCTAAAATGTGCAAGGTTTCCCTTGCTGCCGCCTGAGCTAGGGCACACCAACCCCCTTTGAAAAAAAGGGTCAGTTTTGAGTGAAAAAATATGATGTATCCATGTTGCATTTTGGGTGGTTTCCTGTTGAGGACATTAGGCCAGTGTTCCAGATGTGGAGTTAACCTGCACTTGCTAACTCCATATCCTGTGGCCATTCGGGAAAAACATAGATTTCCTTGATAACCATTCTCACGCTACACATTCCACCATAAGAACTGGTTTATACTCAATACATAATTTAAAAAAATTGTACGGTGCAGCTCAGTTGTTGACTCTGTGTATCTTGGGTTCTTAGAGAACCTATAAACCTTATTTATCTCCTCACCCAGTAGACTCTAGCAGATGTAATGGTATATTGATTTTGGAAATCGGTCATTGTGACTTAAAGTTACAGATGAAAATGTTGTCAAAAATTGCCAATATTTCCTACTCATTTTCAATTATTCTATTTTTTCAACAGTTAGTTTCTTCGTGAAAACCTTGAGGGATATACACATATGACCCCTTGCTAAATTTTGAATTTTGTCTATTTTTCAGAAATCCATAGCTTTTGTGAATCACAAATGGGTTCCATACTGGTTTCCACCAGCTACTGGAAGTTGGTTGAGAACACCAAAAATAGTACAAATATGCTTACCTCTTTGATCATTTTTTTTTACTCTCCTCTGGATGTTCCTGAAAGCTGGGAAGATTGTGTCTTTAGCACAGTGAACTGTTAGTTAATGCAATTGTTCAGAAAAAACAGAGACACATTTTCCCCAAAAACTCAATGTTTAGCTATATTTTGCCTATTTTCCTTAGTCCCCTCCAGGGTATCCACAAATCCTGGGTACCATTGGAGTCCCCATGATGTTGGAAAAAAAGGACACAAATTTGCTGTGGATACCATATGTTGAAAATAGTTATGAAGCCCTACACACAAACTACTCCAAATAGCCAAAAAGGAAGGGGGGCAGCAGTTTAATGGTTAATGTAATATTGTGCTTTTTCTCTTCATGGAAAAGCTCTCAAAATGTTTTCCTAATATTTTAATCCAATACTCTCTGACCAGAGCTCTCCGGTCTTGTTCATCTGTGTGACTCTGTATCTTAAGATTTCACATTTCTCCATTTGGAGGCAGAGCCTTTCCTGTACTGGCTCTTTCACTCTAAAGAAGTCTTTCTAAGCAATCTTCAAAATGTATGAGACCACTTAATGGTCAGGAAGTCTCTCAAAATCTGTAATGTTTCCCATTTGTGGCTCAAACTGACTTTTTTTCTTGTTAATAACTGTACATTAGGTGATAGTGACCTTAAACATATCTGAACTGTGAGACAATAAATATGGCCCATTCTAAGACTTTCTCCATTCCAGATGGAACAGAATGTATAACGTGAGAACAAACCCAGTGAATACTCCCAGGCCAATCAAAGAAAGAAACCAACACTGCACTTTAGAAAGACCACAGAATCTGTATTTGACACTGACTTGGAGGAACTGCTGGATCTAAACTCCAGTAACTTTGTGACCACTAAGGTGACACTTACAGGCAATGATTAATTTGTAAAAGAACGAGTGCCGGTTCCCAAAGCTCAGCTCAGAAGCCCGCAACTTGTTCAATTAAATGTCACTGTGCCAAATACCAAGGCTGTGTAGCCTTAACACCACCTCATGCCTCTTTAATCCACTACCAGACATTCAATTCTCATTTAACTCACTCTTGCAGGTCCCCCCTTTCACCCTTTGCGACGACTTTTCATTTTTTTCTCGCCTTTCTACCGTTTTGTGTATTTCTCCCCCCTCTTGCTTGCTGTAAATGTCTGAACATTGGCATTTTCAAACACAATTTAAAAACCATCTTCCTAAAAAAATGTGTTATTAAATTCTGAGTTCAGAGAGCCCTAACCTCACTTATGTATCTTGTCACAATATAAAGTTATACTTTTAAGATTTTACAAAGCCACTCCTATGCTAGCCTTTAGGACAGGTAGCCTTTCAATAGTGAAAATGAAAACTAGCAGTATTTCACTATCAGGACATGTAAAAAACACCAGTACATGGCCTACCTTTTACATACACTGCCCCCTACTATTGGGGGTACCTTGGACCTACCTGAGGGGTGCTTTACATGTAAGAAAAGGGAACATTAGGGTCTGGCAAGGGAGTGCACCTACCAGGTTGACATTGCAGTTTAAAACTGTGCTTGCAGACACTGCAGTGGCAGGTCTGAGATACACTTACAGGGCTACTCATGTGGGTGGCAGGACCAGTGCTGCAAGCCCAATAGTAACATTTGATTTACAGACCCTGGCACACCCAGAGCACATTACTAGAGACTTACTAGTCAATCAAATATGCTAATCATGGATAACCAATCCGTATCGCAATTTACACAGAGAGCATAAGCACTTTAGTACTGATTATCAGTGGTAAAGTGCCCAGGATCCTAAGCCAACAAAAACAGGTCCTGAAAAATAGGAGGAAGATTAAAAAAGTTTGGGGATAACCCTGCAGGAAGGACCATCTCCAACACTTGGTTTGTGAATTTATTTTTACATGTAACCAGTTTTCATATGCCTGGTACATGGTAAACAGACATAATATCGACTCCAAAATATCGACTGGACATAATATCGAGTCCAAAATATAGACTGGACAAAATATCGACTGGACAGAATATAGACATCAAAAATATCGTTTTTAAGGTAAGTAATGTAATAGCGAATGTTAAAAATATAGATAGTTAAAATATCGAAGTACATATTATAGGTAATTAAAAATATCTAATTTTTAATAGTATCTAATTTTTTATAATGTTTTTAATGTTATTATATGTGTGAAAATTGTGTATTTATGTTACAATTAATTTAAAAAAATGAAATTCGTTTTTTTATTTATTGCGTCTTTAAATTCTGTAGCGGGTTGTGGGTTTATAGGGGAATAGGGTCGGAAGTAATTTAACTATAATTAATTAAATATGTAAATTTATTTATTGGTATTATTTTTTATTAAATATTAATTAATTTATATTTGTTAAATAAATACATTTTAATTGGCAATTAATTTTAATTAATTGAATAATTGCTAATTATGTTAATTTTTACTAATTTATTTTCCGTAGCGGGTTGTGGGTTTATAGGGGAATTGGGTGGGAAGTAATTTAGATAAAACTAAATAAACATATTTATTGGTGTTTTTTTAGAATTATTTGTTAATTAAAAATAATGGCTAATTAATTAAATTTTAATTGGCAATTATTTTTATTTAATCGATTAATTGCTAATTATGTTAATTTTACTTATTTATTTTCCAGTAGCGGGTTCAGGGTTTATAGGGGAATAGGGTGGAAAGTAATTTATTTATAATTAATTAAATAATTCAATTTATTTAATTGTATTTAATTAGAAAAAATAGATAAATAAGTTTTAATTGTTAATTAAATAAAGTTTAATTTGTAATTAATTTGGATTACTAGGTAAGAAATAATAATAATAAATTTTAATTTATAACTTTAATTGATTAATTGTTATATTAAAATAAATTGGTAATTACTTTAAAATAATTTGTTATAGATATTAATTTATATTTTTTAAAATAATATATGAAGTATTTAATTTCCCTACTGTTGCACACTCTGGAGTGGGAATAGTAATTTTTAGCCCTACGCTATCCAACGCTTCCCCTACTGTTGCACTATTTGGAGTGGGAATAGTAATTTTTACCCCTACGCTATCCAATGCTTTCCCTACTGTTGCACTCTTTGGAGTGGGAATAGTAATTCTAACCCCTACGCTATCCAACGCTTTCCCTACTGTTGCACTCTCTGGAGTGGGAATAGTAATTTTTACACTTACGCTATCCTACGGTAATAATATTGATTATTATTTCATTATAGTATGTTACTATATATATATATTTTAACAAATATGATTGTAATTTTTTTATTATAAGGTAATTTAAGTATTTTTAAGTGTATTTTAGTAATTCATTTTTAATATTAATTTAATTTAACACTGTTTTTAATAAAGTCGATATTTTAATTAACTATATTTTTGTAAACGATATTTTGTAGTCGATATTTTTGTACTTACCTGTTTGTAGATACAAACTCGATATTCTGTCTGTCGATATTTTGTCAACGATATTTTTTCATCTCGATATTATGTCCCTCGATATTTTTTCAGTGATCCCTGGTACATCTTCAAAGGTAACTGGCATGTAACTAGGTGCTCTTTTCCACAACATCCATGGCTGAAAATATCCCATTCTCTAATCTTCCACTTGATCATTGACACATAATTCAAACGATATAGTGGATATCGGTGTTGCTATGAGAGTGGAAGGCGGGCTCCTGATAGTTACTACAATGACTCATATGCATTAGAGCAGTGGTCTTAGCACTTTACAGAATTGATTAGTGAAATGATGGGGTGTGAGAGACAGAGCTTTTAATTTTTTGTCTACCGCCCCTTATCAGGAACAATCAAAAGAGGCCCGTGTCCTGTACATTGGTAGTGTGGCTGCTCAGACAGGCACAAACCAGAAAAAGGACTAAGAAATGGCAGGATGTGCACCCGTAGGCAGCAGTGCAGTGTTTCAGGTTTCTGGCTTGCAGAATGGGCGTAACTGTCAGTGGGGCAGCCAGTCCAGTGAAACCATGCCTATGAGAGGAGAGGGGAACAACCTACACAGCACCAGCTGCATTTATTTAAGATTCTGCCTTTTCAGAGGGTTTTTAATACAGAGTCTACCTGGGGTTTGTTTACTTTTTTGGGGCGAATGTGAGGTGGAGTGGTACAGATGGAGTTGAAAATTTGGGTGAAGGAAGAAATCAAGGGATGGAAATGAAATGAGAGGATGAAAGATATACAGGAGGAGAGGAAATGACAGAATAGGAGGTGTTACGTTTCAGAGAGGTGAAAGGGACTAAAAATGGGCAAAAGAGGCAAGGAAACATAGGAGAGAATGGAGGAAAGAGGTATGCAAGAGCAATGGACAGAAGATAAATAAGAGAGCCCAAGAGGAAGGGGATAGGGAGACAGGTGTGAAAGGGAAAAAGGATATGAGAGAGGTACTGAGATTTTCAAAGAAACAACTTGGAGCCCTTTTCCCTTACTTGCATTAGGGCCCATGACACCAAGGCTACAACACTGACTTGCAACCTAATTAACCCTGTACTCTAACCTTGACAGTGCATGGTCGTTGTAGGGGTACAACTCGTCTGTTTGGTAAGAACCTCTTATATTCCAGATTTGAATTTTCACAGGAAGGGAAGAGTGTTCACTGACTGATTGCAGTTATGATTATGGTATAGCTTCATGTGTTCTCACCCATGCATGGAGCATGCACAGCAGGACAGTGTGAGTGGTTATTCTATTTTGTTTTTAGATGTAAGTAGTATCCAAAAACAGATAGGTAATGCCTTAACAGACTGGTTGCGTGACTTTCATGGCTTCCATCCTTAATTAAAGCTTAGTTCCAGCAAAAAAGTGTTAAATGTTAGGTGAAATCTCCACTTTGGACATCGTTTTCACCCAACAAATAAATTGTGTTGTAGAAAAAAACTAATTTATTTCTTTCCATGATTTGCAAATGCCTGCCCCTCCTTTGCTCCTTCAAGCACATGTCATTGAGTTCACCATATGCCTAGTATAGGTCTGTGCAGACCAATATAAATTTGGCTAAACAGGATTATTGAGAAAGCACATTAATAGACTGTAACAACGCAAAGATTTTGAGGCATCCTGTCATTAGGAACATCAAATGCACATTCGAAGGACTCCACTTAGTCCTAGTGGATGCCATGTTCAAACACAATGCACTTTGTAAAATCTGTATGTAACAAATGCCCAAACAACAAGCAGAACCAGGTCATACACTAAGTTCAAAGCATGAATCTCTGATTGGCTATGTCAAAAACTTGCTGAGACAAACCCTTTCCAATATTTCCAGTAGGAGAGGGCCAGTGAGGACACCATTCCAATGTTCCACTCTTCAACAAAGAAACTAGTGGAAAGTTACTCTTTACCTATAATATGAGTTGTGTCTAGGACCTCAAGACAAAATTACTAAGTAATGTCAGATTACTTGACACCACCTGTGTGCCTCTGAGAACTAATTGTGCCTGTTTTCTAGTTCACGTCTCACTCCTACCTGAAATCTTAATAATACAACCATCGCTAATTGACCTCTCTCCCCAAACTATTACCCAAAGACACCTTTGGCTGGTAGACAAACTGCATATATTCATGATTGTTAGACCTGCCATCCTAAGGGAGGTCTTTCCTCCAACTGTTTGCCTTCCTCTCTCAATTTGTATGATATTTTTTTTATGGCCTTAGTAAGAGACTTTTGGTGTCTCTTGCATCACAATTTAAAATGCTAACATATGGTAAAAAGAGATTTTAAAATGTAACTCTGAAAATTTCATTTTTAGAAAATTAGCATTTTCTTACAGTAGGCATGTAGGCGTGTCTCTGGTCACATGACTGGGTGTAGCTGACATTCAGCGTTGTGTATTCCTCCTAGACAGCCACACACATTAGTGAGCTTAGGTGTGCCTGGATGGGTGGGAGGAGCTGGGCAGAGCCCCACCTACAACTGAATAGGCTGTGCCCTGTTTGCACACAAAGGGCTACATACCCCCAGTAGTTAGTCAGAAGGCAGGACAGGGAAGGCAGGATGCCTGGGGACGTCAACTGGAAACCTCCAGAAGCTTCTTACCCACTTCAAAGGCACAGCTAGATATAAATACTGGACCTCAGACACCAACTTTTCAGTACTCTTCTAGACCTGTGGATTATCTGACAGGAAGAAGGATTGCTGTGCTGCTGAAAGACTGCAACTCTGCTGGACTCCTGCTTTGCTGTGCTCACCTGCTGCCTGGGTGAGAATTACTGACCCTGCATCTCTTGAACCCATAGAAACTCCATGGGGTAGTTGGCTGGCCTCCTGATCCGAAGCTTCAGGGGCATAACAGGCTTCCAAAATGCTTGCATCTGCACCTGGACTCTGCCATCTGCGAGTCTACCCTACCAAATGGTGCCTCTCCTATCCTGGACCTTTGGAAGTGTGTTTAAGGTTCTTTGCCAGCCTCTGTTGACTCAGAGGAACTGACACATCTCCTCTGCTGTGTTGTGCAACCCTGAGCACAACCAATGCATCTCCAGTGCTCTGTGGATTGGACCTGTTGCAAAGACTCACATCTCCACTGCAGCCGCATTACCTTCAAAACCTCTGTTGCATGACACATCAATGGCACAAGCCCTCGCATTGCAGCTCCTCTGAATCAGTACATCGCCCCAAAGGCTTGAGGCATCCCCGACTCCGGACTTCTCATTGCAAGCCCTTGTCAATGGGATCCTCAACGTTGATGCAACAGGATCTCAAACCACAGCCTCAACTCATTTTGGAACCGAAGCATAACTTTGACTGTGTGCTGCATCTCCGATGTGGTTCCCCACATTGCTCCACAAACCAGGACTTCAGGTGCTCTGTTCAGCAGACCTAACTGCGTCTCTGTAGCTGGCTCTCACTCCATTCTGTTCTTCCTGAACTTGTGACTTTGTCCTAGTCTAGCACTAACAGATATCCACAATTGGCATTTTATGTCTTTCTGCACCATTTTCTCTAAAAGCTATAAAATGCTAAATCTCTGGCTCTATTAATTGGATTTTTGTCATTTTGTTCCTGTTTGTTTAAATAAAGTCACTATATGTTTCCAATACTGTGGTGGGCTCTTTTTGTGGTGTGTTTTCTCTGTGATTGTTTGAAGTGTTGCCCAAATAATTTACACCTTGCCTCTAAGTTAAGTTGACTGCTCAGTGCCAAGCTAGCAGGGGGCTAAGCACACGTTAATTTTGAGTTTGCTTGTGTCTTATTCTGACAAGGATTGTGGTTGCGCTTGACCAGAGCTCACACTAAAGTCAGCCAACAATCCAATTTGGTACACTAGTCAAATATTCTGCCTGCTAACCCTTCATGCTCTGCCACAACCTCCTATCCACCATCACTACTGACAATATCTGTGATCCTAATTACGATATCAGCGGTCGCATGGCCACTGTACCCTCAGATGGCAGTCCAACCACTCTCATCCCGGATCCCACCACCCAATTACAATCAGGGCGGTGAGACGGCTGCAAGATCACCGCCAATGCCATGATCATGGTTCTCGCAGCAGCATTGAAAGGGGGCACCAATGGCAGTGCTGCTGATTAGGAATTTCATTTCTGCCTACCTTTTCATTGTGAGGAACCCATCATGAAAAGTAGGCGGAAAGTTAGTGAAGCAGACCAGACAGGAAGCTAGCGCAAATCTGCAGGTTTGCACTGTGCATGGGGGCACATGTTGTGCCCTCCTCATTTGTCACTGTTGTGCTTGCACTGCGTACCATGCATGACATGATGCATGGTACACAGACCACTCAACGTGCAGCAGGTGCTGCACGACAGAGGCATGTCTCCAGGCTCTTTCTATGAATCAAAGCATGCCGTCGCACTGCCACCTCAACCCAGCCTGCCATGTTTGGAAATAGGGATGTGAAAGCTGTGATGCCACCAGCTTTGCATCTTCCTGGGACCACAGTCACAGTGGTCCCACAGGAAGACAGTCAAACTCATAATCAGCCTCTAAATCATGGTAATCTGAGGTGTCTAAAAGTCAGGATGTCAGAAAAGGACCCAAGTCAATAAAGCTATATCCTTGTCTTTCTAAAACTGCACAGAGGGGCAAGCAGAGGTCAGAGAATGTGTGACCATGGTGGAAAGCTTAAGGTAGATGCATAAATATTCACCTTTAGACACAACCCAATATATCCTAATCTGTCGGAGGGTATTTGTATCACTGTGTTTCCATTGTTTATCCTTTTATACCAAGAGGACACCTGTTTTCTCTTCAGCATAAATATCACTAGTGACATTTTGTCTGTGGCTAATTAACATATATAATACTTATTGATGATCTTTCAGCAAAGCCAAAACAATTAATCTTTTAAGGAGAATTAAGCCTTTTTATTATTCACAGTCGATGTGGTATCGCGAGAAAGCTTCTGTCTTTTTGCGGCTTCCTAATTCCATTGGTGCTAGCTGTGTGCCTTTCATGTTGATTATACATAGGCACATCCTGTCTGTGTGTTCGTCTTGTGCGTTGCATTTGACGTGTTAAACAGATTGTGCCACTGAAGGCTGCCTCTGCATTGGTCTAGGAAAGATTCCTTTGGTTGGGAAATTGAGTCTTTTTGGTTTTAACTTCAAAGGCACATTGTCCACAACATGAAAAGGTATTACAGTGAGCTTTATTGCAATGACACCTATCTTCAGCATGAGATTGTATTGCTCTCCCCTCCTCTAGAAGGTTCTGCCTTTCATTTGTATAGTAAGTCAGATAAGGCCTGAGGAATCTTGCTGTCCTCTGAATATATGCAGAACTGCCATAAAATCCGACATGCTTGTAGTGTATTTAAGCCATCGGAAGTAAAATAGAAAGATTCCCTGTCTTATCAGCGAAGGATTATTAGTATCATGTTCAGGCCTGAGGGAACAGGCTGCCCGATCAGATACATCCACTTAAAAAGTTGTCTCTTTTACATACCTT
Organism: Lissotriton helveticus; assembly: GCF_964261635.1. NCBI lineage: Eukaryota > Metazoa > Chordata > Amphibia > Caudata > Salamandridae > Lissotriton > Lissotriton helveticus. The sequence continues at coordinate 399,784,554 of NC_136069.1, read as the reverse complement.
TTCAACCTTTAGAATTTAAGCATAGTGTTTGTGTAAATTGGTTTAATGTTTTCCGTTATTTTGTAGAAAGCAAATCCGGTTTTTATCAATTAACTAGGAACTTACTGTGGCAGGAATGTTTACAGCAAAAATGCAGTTCCACAAATGCAATATAAGAGACTTGCATATATATTGCCTTTTTGAATTTTAACTGCAGATAGAATACGGATAAATCAGCCTCCTAAGAGATAATTCAAATAGACAGTATTGGTATTTAAGTTATACTTTTTACAGAATCAAGAGCTATAACAAATACACCCATAATCCATGTCATGTTGCTATATCGAAAAAGGTATATTGCTCACAACTTGATTACATGCCTGACGTGGTACTATGGAAATTAATCGGAAAGTGACGTAAGCTGCTTGGTATAGAAGTGTATTATCCTTTGCCCCCATTATTTTAATATTGAATATTGCTATTCAGAGTTCCTTGAAAAATGAGATAACAGAGTGTCGATAACTAGTCTGCCTTTAAAGGTCAACTTACACGCTCATTACAATTTAAGAAAACCGAAGCTCCAAAAGTGCATTCTCAAATGTACAGCAAAAATGCATTTTTATTTGTGAAATTGTCTGTAAATATTTTACAAATTAAGTACTAAATTCTAGCATATTCTTATTGGTCATTAAAACAGGAGGAGAAAAAAAAACTTTACAAAAATATGTCTGTGTACTTATGATCAACATTCTTGTGGCGAAAGAAAAATAAACTCTTGTTCAATAATAATGATGCGATTTAAAAAATGTGTGAATTGCCTTGTACATTTAAAATCAAGATCGCCAAAGAAAGTCCCATTCTAAAAGATTATCCATCTTATTTCTCACGAATCGCATCACAAAGTTTTCTGTTAGTGAGTATTGCCATTAAAAACAAAGTGCACCTAGCGCTGTTATTCATTGGTGCTAGGGCTTTGTGTGGAACAGTATTTTCCACACCTGCAAGCTGTGACCTGTGACCACTAGATTTAAGACAAAAAACTGCTTTTACCTTTCTGCACTGAGCCAAGGACTCGTTTGAAATGCCTGCTGCTGATCTGTCATCATGGCTTTGGGAGCGTATTTTTTCCATTCGGACTTTACTCCACCTTACATCTTCAAGCTCAGGGCCAGACTGGGGAACCAAAAGCAGCCTTGGCAAACACGCTCAAACCAGCCCCTCTCCCTTTGTCTCCTTGCTCTATTGTTCTATTTCCTTCCATCTATTCTCTCTCTCTCCATCAATCCTCTACTAGGCTCCCTTTTCCATCGCTTTCTCTCTGTTTTCCACCTTCCTCACTTTCTCCCTCTCTTGAAGCCTCCTCCTGATTGCTGTGATTAACCTTGTGGAAGCAGGTGAAACTGACAGAGGCACCAGGAGAAGCTCTGGACCTTCCAAAGAGGCCTCCATGGGCTCCATCTCACCAGTGAAATACCCGGGGGCATAAACAGCCTGTCCGGCCGATTTAAGCAGCAGAATGAAGGTTAGCTCAACCTGGATTCAGCTGCAACCTCAACTCAATGGGCCAGTGGTGTAACAAAACGTGAGTGTGCCTCCCTGCAAAGTACACAGAGGGACGCCCCCCCCCCACGGCTCACCTTGTACCACTTTTGCTGAGGAGGCCCCCTGGAGCTCGACCCCCCCTTTCACCGCGGGGTCTGCTGGAGCTGGAGACACTGTAATGGACGTTGCTTTGTGAATGGACGCAGTGCACCTGAAGTCCTTTTTGACTCCCTTACTGACAAATGCCTTGATGCATGTTAGCTTTAACTTGACCTTATATAACCTGAGATTCATATTCCTTCAAGTCTTAGCCATTGTGACTTCAAAGCAGGTGTATCTGTATTCATCATTGGCTCGATGTACATCATCCGCTGGGTCAACCCCATTCAATGGTTCAAACTGAAAATGTTCGGTATGGGGAAAAATAACTCCTAGCCTCCCTTTGAAGGCATCTAACCAATGGTTGTTCTACATTGGGTGGGGCGTTATTACATGCTAATATTAATTACCTTCATACAATATTCGTCCCATAAATGTACTATTTTTACTTAGATTTGGTGTGGGTCTTTCTAGTTCCTCACTTCCAAATGTATCATAAGAATGCGATTTTTCCCAGATCTTTCCTTCAGGAATGGAGATTGTAAATTCTTTAAAAATCATAGGCTTTAGGAAAATTGCGAAACACCGAGGGGTTCCAACAATGGGACTTGATAGGCATCTCCAGAGTAGGAGACGTATGGAAAAAAGGCAAAGTCATTCCATTTACCCAACTACAGATCTCCTACAAACTGGCGCAGACAGAAACCTACAGATATGCACAGGTTAGACATGCACTAATGGCAGCGATTCCAACAGCCACGCAGCATCTGGAGGCCAGACCCCTAAAAAGATCACCTACGTAAAAAAGCTATCTCTCTGACGTACAGAAAAATAATAAATAATCAGCCGGACCCCATGGCAACCCTTAGGAAACGGTGGGAAACAGACATGGGAGAGCTAGATGAGGAGGACTGGCAGACAGCCCTGGCATCCCCTAAGGAAGTTGCGATACCTTCTACATTAAAACTAGTGCAAATAAAAATTCTATATTGCATCTATTACACACGACTCCTGCTGCATAAGCTAGGTAGGGCAGATACCCCACTCTGCCTCAGACAATGTGGCGCCATAGGCACCTTCTGGCACATAATCTTGGATTGCCCGGTAATCACTCGATTCTGGGAGGCCGTCCTGCGCACGCTGTCACAAGTCACCAGAGTGGGGATCACACTGGAACCAAAAAGATGTTCACTTAACATTTGGGAGCCCACAGACTGAAATCACACAGCTCAAGATTGGGTAACACTAGGTCTGGCATTAGCAAAGCATAATAAAGCACAACACTGGGGTTTGGGAGTGACCCCGACGGATGTATGACGGTACAACGCGTACCGTCACAACGCATCCCTTTAGCACGCATCCCTTACAACGCAAGTCGTTACCACGACTTGCGTTGGGGGTGCGGATATCGAATAGTATAATTTACTATTCTAACACCAGTCCCCGTGGACCCTAGGGAAGGTGTTGGGATAGTAAATTTACTATTTTTAATCCTTTAGCGCCCTCCAGCGCAAGTCGTGGTAACGACTTGCGTTGTAAGGGATGCGTGCTAAAGGTACCGCGTTGTAAAAACTTCGTGGTAAACGATGTTTACCGACCCCGACACATCGGCAGTGGTGCTGTGGTATGGATGGCACAATGATAACTGAGAAGTAGGTCTACATCCACCGGGGTGCCCCAAAAAATGGGTTTGGGTGTGTGGAAATTGGAATCGATTCCGTGGTGATATCTGCGAACCACCACAAGAAGAACAAGGGTTGGAAGATAGCGATTGACCATGGTGGGGAGATGGACAGAGAATATGCCACAATGCATAACACAGCAATAAATACCAAGGGGTTTGGGAACCTATTACTGAATGTAAAAGATACACCACTACAAAGTATGTTTCTGTCATCTATTGTATGCACTACAGAATATTCCACTGATGTAACGATTGGCAACGTGTATATTAAAATGCCAATAAAATATATTTTTTTTAAAACCATAGGCTTATCATCATTGCACCAGCAATTTCATTTGTATTATTCAAGTAATCAAATGAGTCGATGAAGAAGATTAATTAAAAACGGTGCTATATATTGCTATTAACATTAATATGTAGTGTTCTAATTATTTCAGCATGGTATAACTTGCATTGTATTCATAAAATGGAAGAATATCAGAAATAAAATATGCTGTGTGTTTGTACAGGAAGCAGCAGTCAGTCTGAGGAATTCAAAACAGTGAAGCTGTAGGCGACTTTCTTCTTAACCTATGAATTATTTATTTTAATTTTAGAATAACAGTGGAGTATTTATAAGCAGTAAAGCATGCATCTGTTGGGATGAGTGAAAGCAGAGCTTCTAATGAATTTTGACTATTCCTAAACACCCAGAAGAAGAAATTATATTCCTTGAGGGCAGAATTCTGAATATACATAAAGGATTCAATAAAAAGTTTCACCACAAGGCTATAAAATTTTAGTATTGGAGCTAATAAGTTGCTGCTGCACAAATATGCAGCAATCATTCCCTTATTATATTAAAGGCATTGAAAAAGACATAACAGGGCTGTTTTGTAATTCGAGTAGCTGCCTGAAATACTCAAATAAATGGGATGGATTTGGGGCCCAGTTGATAATGTGCATAAAATATGAATTTCTTAGTTGTGAATGTACCTAAAATATAAATCGAAATTTATGAAGGCACAGTATGCACTTTGTCTGATCGAGGCCTTAAAAAAGTTTTTTTTTTTTTTTAGTGGCAACTATTAAAAAAGTATGCACTGAGAACTGAAAGCCCAGGAATGAAACATGCAGTATGCATTGTATTGATAGCAGTGGACTAGGCACCAATATGATGACATTAAAATAAGAAAAGGTAATGGGTGGAATGCTTGCAAAACTCTCAGCTTCTTTCTTAGGGCCTCATCCCAGACGACGTTCCTTGCCCAGTACACAGCTTCAGATGGAGAGTATCAGACAGGTCTCAAATGTGCAACTGGGAAATATCTCTATTATAACAGAACCAGTTCTACCAATTGTTTTTTTTTTTTTTAAATGATAGCCTGGGAGATTGTCTGAGGCTATCACCAGGCCCGAGAATCACAGTATACGTTAGTGCTGCAAGAACTCATAGGTATGAGCAATGTGATGCACCTGTGAAATATTTGCTCTTGTAACACACCTTTTGGGCCTCATTTATGAGGCCTTGTGTCAGTTTTGCGCTTCCGATGCGTCATTTTTTGTGACGCATCGGCGGCGTAAAACATGCCTCCTGTTGCGCACTATTTACAAAGTGACGCATCTAAGCAGATGTGTCACTTTGTAAACCCCTGCGCTACCTTGTACCTGCGTCAGGTATAATGTATGCAGGGGGGACGTTCCCCTGCAAAAAGCCTCGTAGAAGTGACGCAGTGAAATCTATGAGATTTCACTGCGTCACTTCTAGGACGCTGTTGCGTCAAAATCTTGCACCTGCCTCACAGCAGGCGTAAGACTGATGCAGGCCCTTTCACATGGGGCTTGCCCCATGTGAAAGGACACATTGCTGTAGTTGCATCACTTTTGTGACACACTCCAGCAATGCGTCATTTTTGCGCCTACAGATACGTCAGAAATACTGACGTATCTGTAACTCCTTGCGACATGATGCGTCATATTGTATATATGACGCATCCAGCATGTCGCAAGGAGGGCGCAATGAAAAGTGACGCATCGCTGTTTTCACGCAGCGATGCGTCACTTTTCATATATGAGGCCCTTTCTTTTTAGGTTTTCAGTAGACCTCATTCAGAAAAAAAATTGTTAAAACCCCCTTGGTGATTTATTTGGATTTTAGCAGTAGTTTTGAAATTAAGTAGCAATTTCTGTAATGAAACAAACACCCAAAGTACTGTTTAGGGGCTACTAAAATGTTAATGTGATTATAACAAAAGGTCTTATTTGTGCTTTATTAACCTATTATTCGCATAATTGTTGTTAAAAATAGGGTAGATCAATTGGAAATGCGGTATGTCAAAATAATATTAAGTTACAGACACAAATTATATGTTTAAGACTGGAGTCTTCTCCAATAATTGATATATAATTGTCTGAGTCATGCTGGAAAATGTCCACTTCTTATTTAATAATTCTATGATGTCTCAGTAGTGTGAGATCCACCTCAGTTAAGTAAATTTTCTACTAAACCTTTTGCATAAAGGAATATCCAACATGTTTAAATCTGGAAATCCTGAGAGTAGTGTTTTTTCAAAAGTGTTCTGTGACATTTCATGTGCATGGCTTGTTAGGTGGTTTACAATTCCGGAGAAAGATAACATCATCCCCATTCTTGAAAGAAGTTGAAATATAGGAAATAAAACCAAGAGTTGTGTGTCATTAAGCCTCGGCTGAAAGACATTCAGCAAAACTCATGCTCTATATTATGCAAATATGGGAACAACCACTATGCTAATATCCAAAACTGATGTTTTAATAGTTACTAGGATATTTAGGAACATATTTTGCCTTCTTATCTCAGTACTACATATTAAATTCAGTGACCACCATTCTTTGAAATTGTACCAATAAGAGTGTAATTTCATGATTTTTGCTTATATACTGTCATTTCTTAAAAGTACGTTTATCTCAAGAAAATGTATTTACGGCCCAGTTCACAGATCAACTTGTGCATCTAATTTTAAGTTAGGTGTGAGGGAGAAATCCCACTCCTAGTTCACGACATCAGAACTAGTGACATTATACTTCACAGATCAGATTCACTAATCAAGTAGTCTGGTCTTATGATGCAATGTTTTGGTGAGTAAATCTAGGTTCGAGTGCCATGTTATTGTAGGCATTCCAGCATGGTCAACTAGCAGATAATGAAGCATCCAAAACTCAAGTATGTGGTGATTAAAAGAGCATTGAAAGGAGCTTTCCACCTTGAAAATGTTTGCAAATTTACTCTTGGTTCTGTTAAGTGCAGGTGTAAAGTGTTCTAGTGTAGAATAGTTCAATGTTGTTTTATTAGCATAGTTAATTAAAACCTTTCCACAAAATGTGCAACATTAAAATCTTATATAAGAAGACAATTTAAAAAAGAAATATTATTTAGACAATTGTAACCATAGTAGATGTGGGATGAGTTTGTGAGCTCGAGTTGCACATCATTGGAGGAGTGGCCATTGATGGGAGCCCTGTTTTCCACTAGTGTTTGTTGGAGGGGCGAAAGTGGTGGTGTGGGTTCAGAGATTTCCTTTAGGTTTGCTGTGGGTTGTTTTTGCCGTTCGTCCCTCTCTGAGTGAGTTGATAGATTGCTTTTCGGTTTGCTGTGGGTTGTTTTGGCAGTGCGTCCATCTCTTAGTGAGTTGCTGCTTTTTGAGTGCTAGTTCCAATAATTTTACCAATCAGCAGGCAGTTCAACTGTGGGTCCCCTGGTGAGAAGCAGGCCAGCATGGTTTGCCTCCGTGTTCAAATCTCTCTTTGGTTGACGTGAGGTTTCAGTAGCTGTTTCCTTTCTTTGAGGAGTTATTTGCAGGTGCATAATAGATGTAGCAAGTCCTCCGGTGCTGTGCCACATAATCAACAAGAGGAACTTCAGTGTAGAAAGGGGAAAAGAATTACCAAGAAAACTAATCAGGGTAATAGGGAAGAGATTTCTCCGGTGACATGTCAAGGACTGGACATAGGCAACAGATCTTCACTTCTTTCTTAGAGCAAACCATTTCAAATCCCATTCAGTCTGTCCTGGGTGTAACACAGGGTACAGAAAGGATGTAGTCTGGAAAGTAGTGGTCGATGGCAAAGCTGAAGATTGCTTTCTGAGCAAGATCAAGACTGTAGTTCAGCTTGAGCTGAAAGAACTGGAGCAGAGCTGAAACTGGCAGGACTGAACCAAGTGAAGAATCCAACAGCAGAAGCTAGCTGGAGGAGTTTCAATGCACTGGTATGCTTAACAGAGGCTCTTTATATACTGATAGAACCTGATCGGAAGGGAAGGTTTCTCCAGAGGATCAACCTAACAGGAAGGGGCTTGGTTCAGAACAGGAACCACCTGATCGGAATGGACTGCTCTCAGAAATGTACAAATACTAAAATGGAATTCTTGTTCATATTGGAATGAAGTGCGTGCATGGTGGCCATCTTAGTATGGAGTTCCACTACAAGGGATTTAAAATTAAGTTTCCCGGTTACGGCTTTGCCCGCCTGGAACCATAACATGTGAAACATGTACTTGTGGAGAAAGAAGTATTTACAAGGCCAAATTATATTTGTGTTATATTTCTACATTTATTGTTCTTCTTTTACTCGTATACTACTTGTGATTGTTGTGTGATTTTTCAAACAAAGAGGGCATTGCGAGTACTTTACATAAATCCATGAGATGTTGGTACTTTACATTATTTAAATGTTCCTAATTACTGTCCTAGGTCTTCCTTCACAAAAGCATTTATTCCTTTGCCCGAACACAGTTATCACTTGTAAAATTAGTCAGTAGAATATACAATAACCTGACTGTGTTTGCCATAAGTATAACACCAATTGAAAAAACTACACAATAAAAATAATTTCCTGTAAAGTTCACACTTCCTATATCACCTGTGGCAAGTGGTCTACCTATTCTAAGTACAATAAATTCTATATGAAGCAAATTCGGGTAGATTATTCTCTATTGTGCCTTCCACTTTTAGATTCTGATTTAAATCACCATTCTTTGTCATGTCTTGAGTTATTTGAAAGCAGTTTACTTTGTCTGTTCTAAAGGTCTCAAATTGTTTTTGAATATGTTTTCACCCTGATTTAACCACACATATTTTCAGCATATTAGTCCAATGTTTTATATTTCTGACTTTATTTAAGTTATTTCACCCTCATTTTTAAATTCTCATCATTTGGGAGAGTAAGCATTAGGCAGCATTGGGTAAAAAAAATACCTTTGCAACTCATTCTAATATACCTCTTGTAAACTAATTTCAGGTTTAAAGGCAATTTCCCATATTACAGCACTAACGGCCACATGCATCATTGTAGGATTTTGCATTTCCTAAATTGCGAAAATTAAGGAATCGCAATTTAGGAATTGCAAAATCCTATGCATCAAGAAATCCTGAAAGTTTTTAGGATTTCTTAATTTTCGGTATTTGCGATTCCTTAATTGCGAATCGCAATTAAGGAATGGCATTACATTGATTCCTATGGGCCTAGAGGCCCATAGGAATCAATGCCTTTTTGCACTTTTTTATTTTGCGAATCCCATTTTTTTGATGCATTGATGCATTGCAAGGGTGCAGAGGGGGGTCCAAAGGACCCCCCCCCGCACCCCTGAAATGTATTTTAAAGTGCATGTTTCACACACACATGTCCTAAGGACATGTGTGTCTGTAACATGAAAGTTTAAAAAATGCATTTTTGAGCATTTTCATAACTTTTCGCAAATTACCACGAGGTTCAACCTTGTGGTAATTTGCACCCCCTAATTGCTAATTCGCAATTTGAAAAACAATCATGCATTGCTTTTAAGGAATCGCAAATTTGCGTTTCCTTAAAAGCTGTCGAATTTTTGGAAATCTAAAAAAATAGCGAATTTCACAAAAATGTATGATGCATCCCAAAAACGTATTTAGGAATCGCAAATGGCCGAATTTACCGATTCGCACCGTTTGCACTTCCTAAATAGGTTGATGCATGTTGCCGATAGTGAATTATTAATTAATGTTATACATTTGAGTGATAATTCTACCAATTCTGTCATTAATTTTTTTGATTGTGTTAAATTTTAGGAGAGGGTTGTGGGATTTCCAGCGGTATAGGGTGAGAAGTAATTTAATTATAAATGAAAATTAATTATTAATAATAAATATTTAACTGATAATTATGTTAATTGTACAATGATTTATTTGACTGTTATTTAATTATTAAATAACTATTGTTTATGTATTATTATTTATTTGCTCATCAATGATACTTGTATAATTAACGTAATTATTTAATATTAACTTTGATGCGTGTTGTGGTTTTTGTAGGGGTAAAAGGTGTATAGGAAATCAATTACAATTATGAATTATAAATGTTGATTATCAATAGATTAATTTAATTCATAATTAATTTATTAATGTTGATATTAACAAATCCTTTAAGACCTATATGAGCTGTGTAGGTAGGGGTAAAGGGTGGTATGTTAAATATAAATAGGGTATTTTTATTTGATTGTTATAGATTGTTTAATTCATAATTAAATATTTAAATTATGTAATTAACGTTTTTTTTAATAGATTAGGTGGGCTTTTTTAGGTTTGTAGGTATAAAGGGTGGGAAACTTAATTAATCATAATTATGTTTTTTGTCACTGAATTAATATTAATTGTTTTATTAGATATCCTTCCATCTGCATCGCTGGCGCTATTTGGCTTCTCCTACGTATTTGATCAGCTCTCACTATATGAGCAATTGTTTGTGTCCCTTGTCATAGCAGTAGCCAGATCTTTAATTTTACAAAATTGGATATCTCAGAAACTACCTATACTGACTTTGTAGCTACAAAAGATGGAGAGGACTTACAAATTCAAGGAGGCTTACGCAAAGCGCATAGGTGCAGTATGGAAATTTGGGAACATATGGAAGGTCGCAATTACACAAATAAAAGATATTATGTGATTTATGACTGTTGAATTTTTTAGGCACGGAGTGTAATTATATAGGTTTTTTAAGTTAGGGGTCACATGTCATCATAGATTTGACATCTAGAATGCTGGTTTTATACATCATGTAAAATGGAGCATGAATGTATGTTTTCTTTTACCATGCATTTAAAATATGAGACTTAATATGCAATAGGTGTTATCTTTTCTGCCTCTTAGTATACTTTGTGGATCATATTTATTAATATGCACTAGTGGATTATGAAATTTGTCAAACTTATGGTATATTCTTTATATGGGATTGGAGAGTCTGCAAATTTGTTTGTACTACGTCTGTTCCCTATGCTCTGTAAAAAATATATAATAAAAAAAAACAAGAAGGCAGGAAAGTGAAGGCCTATGTAGAAGTTCTATATGTAAAAGGGAAGCTAAGAATCAATAGGTACATGCACTTTAATTTTAAAAGTGAACTTTCCCTTTTAAGTGTAAATAAATTTGACTGTTGTTCATTTATTCATCTATTTATTCAGAGGTGTTGTTTTTAATGGTACCATATTGATGAATGTATGCATTAACATTGAAGACTGACAATACACTGTGTAAGACGAACCCTGTTTGAAAATGGCGTCCATATTTGCCAAAACGTACTGCCTTGGTGGAAATAGGAATTGTCCTTTGTCTGTGTTAATTTATGGGACCGTAGATTATGTAATTTAAAGCTGAGAAAAATGGCGATCTGTGTCGTGAACAGGGCTGCGTGAAGCGGTCGAAACGCATAGTTAGCATCATACTACAATAAATCAATCCAAGCGAAAACCCTTCGGAGTGTTGGTTCGCTTTTGTAAGGAGAAAGAGGAGTGCTGATGAATATATATATATATATATATATATATATATATATATATATATATATATGTATATATTCACTGAAAAAATACAGGTTTCAGGGGCGTTATAGTTAGTTGGACATTTCACTCATACAAAACCATAGAAATTCCCCCGTTATAGTTAGTTCAGCTAACTATAACTCGCGCGCCCGCAATGCACTGCTGATGAATCACATATTACATCACTCATGACATGGTCAGGGACATCACTGATGACATCTCAAATGACATCACTGATGACATCATCCAGTCAATGCGTATTTTTCTGAAAATTAAATATGTTGTATATATGTATATCTCAAGGTCGATGGAAGAATAAATGGGTATATAAGTGTCTAAATCGTTATTTTCTTTGTAAAATTGATTGTGTATCTCAGTGAATACATGGATTAGTGAGTAATGTTTAAATATGTAAATATCTGCATCAGTTTCTCACTTTGTGTGTAAGTGACTACATGGGTTGGTGAGTAGCTACATGAGTGTCTATATGGGTTATTAGTTGTTTTTTGAGCATCAGTATGAGTGTGTAAGTATCTGTGTGGTTTACTGGGGGGGTATTACTTAGTGCATAGATGCATGAATGAGTGAGTCACTGTATGTGTTGAAGACAGTATGTGTGCAGGACTGTATGAGTGGATGAGTGTGTGTATGGGTGTGTTAGTGAGGGAATGCCTGCCTCAATAGTGTCTTTATGAGTAACTACATATGTTTTAAGCTAGTATATGTGAGAGTGAGAGTTTGGAAGAGTTTCTTTATAAATAAGTATGTGTTTTTATAAGTGATGGTTTAAGAGAGTAAGTATGTGTAAGTTTATGTAGAAGTAAGTGTGGTGGTGTGTGTATAACTGTATATGCAAGTAAATGGGTTTGATACTTTGTTTGCATGTCTGACTATGTGTGTGAGTAACTCTATAGATGAGTGGCAGTATGTAACAGGATGTATGGGTGTATGAGTAGTTATGATGAGTGAGTACATATATGAGTGACTGTATAGGACTGTTGGTGAATGACTGGATGTGTGTGTAGATCTTGGAATTACTGAATAGGTGTGTTGTAACTGGTATTGGTATGTCCATTGTTTTGAAAATGTTAGTTGTATTTTTGAATGTGTGTATCAAAGGTTATACTAGGCTGAGATGAGGTCTGCCACTCTATCACAAGGATGATGTCATCAGTGATGTCGTGATTGATGTCACTGACCATGTCATGAGTTATGTAATATGTGACGTCATCAGCAGTGCATTGTGGGCACGCGAGTTATAGTTAACTGAACTAACTATAACAGGGGAATTTCTATGGTTTTGTACGAGTGAAATATCCAACTTACTATAACGCCCCTGAAACCTATGGTGTGTTCAGTGAATTTCTAAGGTTTTTTAATGCTAATTTCTAACTATAATGTGCCTGAAACCTATGTTTTTTTCATTGAATTTCAAAGGTTTTTTAAATGCTAATTTCTAACTTTAACGTGCCTGAAACCTATGTTTTTTTCAGTGAATTTCAAAGGTTTTTTAAATGCTAGTTTCTAGCTATGCCTACAGAGGTTGGACATGTGAAGAAAGAAGGAAAATCACACAGAAAGAAGCAAAAGAAATGCAGAAAAAGGCAACAGAAGTCCACATAGACGAAGAAAAGTGCAGGAAGAAACAAGACATGTGCAGAAAGAACCAACAGAGTAAGAGAAAAAGACCTCGTTGCAAAATCATCCTGTACCAACAACTTTTTCAGATGGGAACTGGTGGTAACTGACTCTGACTAATCAGGCCAAGAGCCAGTGCTATACTAAAAGACACTTGGAATACAGTGAAAACACCTTCATACACTAGGGAACCCTATGCATTGGGGTACCCCTATGATTAGCATGACCTCCTCTGTAAGGCCCTAGTATATAATAGGGCAGGGGGATTAAAACTACCTCTTAAAATGCGCCACGGGGCATGTTTGCACAGTGGTGAAGGGAGGGGGAGCCTGGGGTGACAGGTGTGCAAACACGCCTTGTGGCCATTTTAAGCTGGGAGATTAAGTCCCCAGGTATCCTGAGGGTTCCTGGGGTCTAACTAGCCTACTAGGTACCTCCAGTAAGCACCACAGAGCTGCATTGCACAGAGGTGTAAAAAGGGGCTTGGCTGGACCACCTCTCTGCAACGCAGGCCTGTGGCGCTTACTGGAGGTACCTAGTGGCCCAGTTGGTCCCCAGGGGCCCTCAGGATTGAAGGGAACTTAATTCCCCAATTTAAAAGGCGCCTAAGGTCTTGTTTGCACACGTCACCTCTGGCCCCGCCCCCTCCATTTACCACTATGCAAAGGCACCCTGTGGCAAGTTTTAAATTGGGGGATTAAGTGCCCTTGGATCCTGAGAGTCCCTGGGTCCAACTAGCCCACCATGTACCTCCAGTAAGCAACACAGAGCTGCGTTGCAGAGAGGTGGTCCGAGGCCATGCCCCATTTTACACCTCTCTGCAATGCAACTCTGTACCTACCACTAGCAATAAGGCCACAATCACAATATAAGATCCAGTTAAGGTCTTAATAAATCATTCCCTGGCTCAACCCTTGATAGCTGGCTGCAAGCATGCTGGCTTAACATAGAGGATAGGCATATAAAGCATTTAAAACACCAATACATCGAATAAGTAAGACATAACACACAATAAAAATCTACCACTAATTTATTTATAATATTTTTATGATTAAAATGACACCAAAACGACAAAATCAAATATAGGGAACCGGAGATATGAGTTTTTAGAAGTAACACTTTCTAGTGCTTAAAAACCAAAAGCCCCAACTTGGAACATCTGGTCACGCTAGATTGGGACAAAGTCAAAGTTTCAGGCGGGCCACGATAGAGCATGGGCCGGATAAAATTAGCATTAGGGCCCGGTCAAGTTTTACCTTCTGATGTAGTCATTTTCTTAGAGCTTTTTTTCTCAATGTTGAGTGGGGCTCGTCAGCCGGCCGGAGTTGGGTTCGACGATGACGGCTTCAGCTGGTTGCTTTTGTCAATTCCAGGAAGGCTCATCAATGAAGAAGAACTCTGGAGCTTCAGCGGGGCATACCTGAATATCAAGGCTGGTCGTAGTTCGATGTTGCCGGCTTGACTCTCGACAACAGGTTGGTAAATTTATGGAGCTTTTTGGTCAAAATATTTCAAATGATCTCAAACTCCTGCAGATGCCTCCAGAAGGTCATTTGGGGTTTTTGATGAGTTCACAACACCAGTCAAAATCCAAAGGCTCTGAGTTGCTCCTTGGAGAGTTGGGACTACAGTTCCCACAATGCACCTGGCCAAATCCTTTAAAGTCTGGATGAAGGTAGACAGCTGCTGGTTACTTCTTGGTGGAGATGGTGCAAGTGGAGCTCCTTCAACCTGTTGCTTTCAGGGAGTCCACTCCTTACATTTTAAGTGTCAGGCAAAGTCCTTCTTTTGCTTAGTTCCAAAGTGTGCAGCAGGTGCAGTCATTCAGAGTGCAGTCCTCTTGGTGCAAGCCAGGGGTTCCAGCAGGACAGTCCTTCTTTACGTTTCTTCAGGCAGGTATCTGAGTTGCTGACCAGGTCTCCCATATTTAACAATGCTTCTGGTATGACACGCAGGGAGGCACCCCTTTCCAATGGGGTGTAGGGTGATACCCTCAGATATGACAACTTCCTCAAAATATTGGCACATTTTTGTCCCAGAAAGCACTATTTGTTGAAATCCAAAATGGAGAAACTCTCTCTTGGAGCTTAAGATCTGGCTAACTCAACCTACTGTTGTGGCTAACATTCCCTAACACTCCTCTTATCAGCCCATCTGCTAATTCAATTATTGGGGCTCCTATCTAGCTGGGGTTGCAGGATATAGGGGTGGGACCAGTAGGCTACCCACCCCCTTTCCTGTCCTGTGCCTGGCAGCAGCATTTCTCCTCCCACCAAATATCTCCTGTGCCACTTCACAACTCATATGAGCAGTTTGGCTCAGGCTGGCCAATCATGAGAGGTTGCTAGAAGGCTGGATTTTGGCAAAATAGAAAAGCAAGTTCTATAACTACTTTTCTGTCAAAGTTAGCATAAATCTAACAACTTTCCAAGGTTAGATTTATGCTAACTATTATTTAGGCACTTTGTAGTATCATTTTAGCTCACTCCTGTCAATAGTCTGACTTTATTTAAGTTTAATGAAGAATAATAAAGAATAAAGCTTTCCAATGTTAGCTTATGAAGCTAATGTACTACAATATGGAAACAACAAATTCACAATTTTTCCCTCACCAGGGCATACAAAATATCTTTTGTTATGTCCCTGCCCTCGGGCACCCAGATGAGACCTTAGGGGTAACATATATAACAATAAGGTAGTTTAAGAATTTGGAAGTACCTTTAATTCCAAAGTCAAATTTGCATATAGTTTTAATTTAAAAGTAACTCGCAAAGCAGGGCTGACTTTTAAAATGACAGCAGGGCACACTTAAGTGCATTAAATCTTCTGGGCCTCCACATCTACATGCCTGTCCATATACTAGAGGCTTACAAGTAGGTTTTCATAACAATTGTAATTACACCGAATTACCATATGCCTTTTAAACAGAGCACTGAGCCTGGGTCTGGTTAGCAGAGCTTGGGCACAATCAGAGTCAGTAACAACCAGTATCAGTCATAAAATGGGGGTGATCAGGGCAAAAAGGATGATTTCCTCACACAGTGATATTAGACCATGGCAGCCAGGTCGTGTGCTCCATAAGGTGTGAAGGTGTGGCCTAGGCAGAGACAGGTGGTTGGCACTGGGCCAGGCTACTGCCCATGCCCGGCAGTCAACATCGCTCTGCACGGTGTTGGTTAAGCATATAAGGGTTGTTGGTAACAGGGCCTAACCCTGTGGACCATCCCTGTTTTACATGGTGGTCTAATGCATAGTGGGGATTAACAATTAGGGATTGGTGGATCTCACGGAATTTGACTCCGCTGAATTCCATGGAGCTACATAAAAAATCTGCGTGATTCCGTTGAGTTCCGCCAATGGTCCGAAATAGGTACGTCATGCTGCCCGTGCTGTGGTTTAGTGCTGGTAGTGCGTTCCGTGCTAAAAAAATCTGCATGAACAGCAGCATGCGGTATGCCAGAGGGCACAACTACTCTAGTTGATTTTGTTGCTGCTTAAGTGTATTTTTTACTCAAGCGGCAGCCTTATGATTACAAACAGTCACACCACCAGTGTTAGAAAAATCTCACTTGATGTCCTCTTAGTGACAAAAAATTGTGTTGGGGATGCCAACTCTCACTCACCAATTTACCGTTGGGGAGTGGCATACAAAAAATCATATCTTTCAACTCACTCGAATTAGGTGGATGTCACCTTCTTTTAACTGGTATTTAGCTGCCTAAAAAAGAAGATGGCTCTATGGACTTTACTGGGGGAAGACACTTTTTAAATCTTGTACACCTTACAATAAAGTGTTGGTTGGCTAGTTATATTAATGGGATTACCATCTTAAACACCTTTCGTGACTCACAATTTTAAGTCGAGATATTCACAGGTATGCATCAATCACTGATAAGGCTCTTTCAGATCAACCCTAATAACAACTTTCTATTATTTCGTAACATACAGTACAAATACTTTCCTGAGATCAGCAGAATAATGTACAGCTTCAGAGCCATACTTTTGAACACATTGAGACATAAAACAACTACAGATGGGTCACCCATACATTGCACGTCTTCAACGATGTGCAATGATTTAAAATATTCTTGGAACTTTTGCAATGAAACATCCACATCTTACACATCACTACTTTATATATAATTTGTCTATAGAATGTATGATAACTATGTAACATGGACTGTGCTGACACATCCAGAGGTGTATGATCTACTGTGAAGAAATGCTTTAACTTTTCCCACAGTTTTGGCAACCAGATTTGCTTTAAGGCAGAATCTATTTTGAAACTTACCTCTGCAACCCACACCAGTGGCATTCCGCGTTGATCGTGTTTCACAGTACTGCTTGCATCACAGTTTTTTTTTTTTTATAAAAAATGTTTTATTGCATTTTTCAAATAAGTCAAAACGAAAAGCAAGGCATAAATACTTAAAACATATTGCATAGCATCCCACATTGGCCATATTGGGTAGACTTATAATAGAGTGACTCTTTTGATCAATTCTACACATATGTGTGAAAGGACATGGCGCAAAGAAAAAACAGAGGCAGTATTACAGTTTACATGATTACACATGATTGGCACAAACATTACATCAGTCAGGGCTCTGCCTTGGGTCCTTCGAATGATGGAGTCCCACCTTCCTCTCCCCACCCTCCCACCTCCAAACCATAATATTTAATCCATTGGGCCCAAATTTTCCTGAACTATTTAGGACAACCCCGAGCTTTATATGTCACCCGTTCCGCAACCATGTACAAGTCGAGGCACTTCCGCCATTTGTTAATAGTAGGTATTTTAGAAACCCCCCAGTTTTTAGCTATATCTCGCTTATCTAACACCAGCCACTAGGTTGGCTAAAACAAGTTTGCTCCTCAGGAAGTCCACCTCTGTTGGATTTCCCAAAAGGAGAAACCTTGGCTCCAATTCTATTTGGACTCCCAATATTCGATTGAGCTCCCCCAATATCAGTCCCCAATCGGCTTGTATCTCAGTGCACCCCCATAGGGTATGTATAAACCTCCCAGGCACAGCTTGACATTGAAGACATTCCGGGGTTTCGGCTCTTCCTATTACATGCAATTTAGCTCTATCAAGATATGTTCGATGTAGTATTTTATATCAGATAAGATGTAACCTTAATTTAATTGCCACTTCTCGCGGATGCATGAGGGCGGCCTCCCAATCAATGTCCTCTAACTCACCAGTGACCCTTTCCCATTTTGCAGAAAGATGGGCCAGTCTGTCGGGCATGTTGTTGAGTAATGTTTTGTAAGTAAAGGAGATAGCTTTAACTGGGATTTCCTTTTGAAGGAGAAGACCTTCTAGGGGGGCATACTCCAGTATTGCCATACCAGCCAACCTCTCTGCCCACCAGGCATGTTTTAAATGAAGGTAGGCGTATGCCTAAGTGTCGTGTAGCTGGTACCTAGCTTGGAGCATGGGGAAAGAGGCCAATACCCCATGCTCAAGGACATCCCCAATTTTAGTATTCCCTATTAGGTCCCATTGCCTAAAGCCACTCAACTTTCCAACCTCTTTCAGCTGAGTCCCCTCCCACAGTGGGGTTTCCCTGGTACATTTTTTGGTCCCACTTCATTTGTCGCTCTGCACTTCTCCATGCCTCCACCGTCCTCTGAGTCACCTGGAGCAACCTACTACATCCCTTACCCCCATACAGATTGTGAAAATGAGAATGGTCTCTAAACTGCAGCCTTTTGAGCCTGTAAGTAGGATTCTCCCCAGATGCATGGATCCGTTCATTAATGGCACTAAGGTGAGCCGCTCTATATTAAAACTGAATGTCTGGCAGAGCCAAGCCCCCATTATAGGGATTCCGCTACAGGGTTGAAAGTGCAATGCGTGGATGAGCCCCGTCCCAAAGGGAAGAGGGAAGAGGAGTGGCGCTGCAGCCAGGGCGACTGACACCGGATGCTGGGGCTCATGGTTCGATCCTCGGCACCAGTGGCAGGTCAGCCCAGCACAATGTGACTCTGGGCAATAGCTTGGTTAACCTTCCCCACGACCCCCAGTGCCGGGATGCCTCCGGGTAGCTGTGCGCTTTACAAATACAAGATTTATATATTACTAAGGTGCATGCGTAGCTCACTATCTATGCCCTTAAATATCAGATCTGGAACGTTAGTGTAAGCAGTTTTCAGTTTGTAAAGCAACTGCGGGAGTGTTACCATTTTAAACATGGCAGCCCTGCCCATAATAGTTAAGGGAAGCTTCCGCCATCTCTTAACATCTTCCTGAACGTTTAAAAGGACCCGCTGAATATTGCGCACCAGACTGGTGTTTGCATCTAAAGTAATATAAAGGCCAAGCTAAGTAAATCCTTCTGTGGACCAATGGAAGCAGCTAGGGAAAGTCTGAGGTTCCACCATCCCCCCCCACTGGGTACAGGGTGGACTTGGACTAGTTAATCCTGTATCCTGCATAATATCCATAAGTTTCAACTATCCGCAGGATGTGAGGGAGCGTTCCTGTAGAATTCGTCACATACAGCAGAATATCATCTGCATATAACAACATGCGTTCCTCCGCTAACTGTTGGGAATCATCTATGAAGCCACCCAGCCCTGGAGAAGCCCCAACGACACAGGCCAGAGGCTCCAAAATGAGTGCAAACAGTAGGGGGGAGAGAAGGCAATCCTGCCTAGTGCCTCGTCGAATTGGCCAGGTCTCAGAAAGAGCACCATTGACCCTAACCCTGGCCTCCGGCGCATTGTATAAAAAAAGCCACCCACTCCTGGAATTCCGGGCCGAAGCCAAACCTCTCCAAAAGCTTGTCTCATGAAGGGCCAATGGATGGTGTCAAACACTTTTTCTGCATCTATTAAGAGCAGCAAGTGAGCCCCCTCCCGGTCCCTGACCACATCCATCCAATTGGCTACCCGTCTTAAGTTATAACTTGTGGCACGTTTCAGCATCAAGCCTGTCTGGTCTCCATGTATCAGAGAAGCAATAACGGAGACAAGGCGCATCGCCAGGACAGTTGCCAGGATTTTGATTTCAATGTGTAAAAGTAAAATGGGTCGGTATGACCCACAATCGTCTGGGGGCTTTCCATCTTTAGGAATCACCACCACCGTTCCTAACCGAAGATCTGCCGAGAGTATCCCTTGCTCCTTAGAGGCCTGAAACATATTAAGTAAGTGCAGAGCCAGCAGGGAGCTATATGCTTTAAAACATTCCCCTGGAAGGCCATTAGGACCTTGGGTTTTCCCTGCCTTTAGTCGACCAGGCCTCCGTGTCTTCAGCTAGAATGATATCCTCCTTCGAGCTTGTCTTGCTCCTCTGGGTCCAAGCAGGGGAGCTCAACCTTTTCACGGTATTGGGCTATTTGTGTCTCGGATGCTTGCATCTGGGCCGCACATAGTTTTGAGTAGTATCGAGCAAATGCTTCCACAATGTCCTGCTGCACGGTATAAATACTGTCCTGTTCTTTGATAGGCACGACCCATCTCAATTCTTGCTCCTTCCTGCCAAACCACGCTAGTAATTTACCCGCCCGATCCCCCGTCTCGTACAGTCTATGTTGTACTGTGAGTTGATGCGCCCGAGTCTCTTTAGTGACAAACGCTTGATATTCCCGCTTAGTAATATCGAATTGACGGAGGGTATGCTCGCTCAGGGGAGGGGCACTCCCTTCAAGTTCCAGCAACCTGCGCTCCAACACCAGCATCTCCTGAAGTTCCTGTATTTTTCGTGGGCTATAATATTTTGGGCTCTATCAAGTATGACAGTTTTAAATGCCTCCCACAGGGTAACCGCTGATTGCACGGATCCCTCATTTTCTTTAAAATAAATGTCAGTGTCCACCTCAAGTTCTGCCGCAACCTGTTCATCGCTCAGTGCCCAGGCGTTTAACCTCCACGTCGCTCCCTGACTTCTCTGTCCTCCCCCCACCCGCAGGAACAAAACACCCTGTGAGTCCCCGAAAAGTGTGAATATGCACGGGTGAATGGATGAGGGTGTCTCCAAAGGTCAGTGAGTCCGAGAGCCGCCTGGAACCTAGCCAGTACCATGGTCTCCTGCTGCCTCAGTTGAGCCAGTGAGCAATCCAGAGCACGATCGCGCACGTCATTGAAATCTCCTCCTATTAAATGTGTTGCAGGGCCAGACTGCAACAGGAGTTCGGAGAATTTATACGATGTTGGAGATGTGGGGGTGCACTAACACGGACTATTAACCAGCATTTGTGATTCCAAGTACCCTGGACCACCACGTATGTGTCCTTTGTGTCTTCCCATCGTCGAGTAACCCGAAAGGGAGGTGATCGTTTGATTAGAATCGCCACTCCCCTTGATCCTCTGGTGAAACCTGCATGTGCCAAGGTAGTGTATTGTCCCCTACCCAGGAAAGCACAGTGTGGCCCCATGAGGTGAGTTTCCTGTAGTTGTATGATGTCTGGTTTATGCCTTTTGATATATTTCTAAACTATCCCCCTCTTGATTTTATTGCCTAGTCCATTGACATTCCACGTCAGCACTGAGAACGCATCAATAGCCATTGCATAAGACAAACACCCGTCCAGGCCCCCCAACTCCACCCACGCAATGCCAGCTTGCTTAAATGTCAGTACTCATGAAACTTTCCTAAACAAAACAAACCGCCCTATCACCCTGAATACATAGTCCAGAACAATTAATAACGGCCATCATGCCCCCCCTCCCCACACTCTGCGGGCACCCCCACCACCCCTAAACTCATCAACAGGACAACACTGATGCAGCTAAACCACCCAGTGGTCTGTATCCCACCCCTCCTCCCCAACATACTCAACTATATAGCACTACAAAAAAGACAATTCGCTGTATACTTGCCTTCCTCGCAGCAAAGTTTCCAAATGTCTTCTATGCCTTGGGGTTAATACAGCGTCTCTGGGAGGGCATCTGGCCCCACCACTTCATTCCCCCTTGCCATTTTTTGGGTGCTGCAACAAGCAAGGATCCCCACTCAGGGGACCCGAGCCCGTAGCCTCCAACTGCTGAATAGTCTCCAGAAGAGGGTGTGCATTGTCCGAAATCCGGGAATCGAGGTTCTCTGATTGATCAGAGTCTCCATGACTGCTGGACTTCAAAGAAGTTCTTGATGTGCATTTCAGGGCTGTGCCATCTTCCGATATGGTGGCTTTTTGATCCCTGGGCCTCAGGGATCTCCCCGGTGTATTCCTGACTAATGTCCGGTGCTTGATCATGCGCCTTTGCCTCTTTGCCCTGGGCCTCTCCCTGCCAGGGCTTGGTTGCTTGGAGGCAGACAGGAGAGCAGGGGAGGCGTCCCACATAGTAGTTGAGGCCGTTCATCAATACAGGACCATGCCTCCTCCTGTGTCTAGAAAAACTGTGTGGTATCCTGGAAGATAACTTTAAGTTTTGACCGAGAACAGCAACTTATACTGGATTCCAAAGACATAAAGTTTCACTTTGAATGGGTCAAAGGTGCGCTGTTTTTGTCAGGGTACATCATCACTCTTGTGTTCTCATATTTGATCTCACCCTTTTTCTGCAGCTCCCTGTCCTGAAAGTTCAAGAATCAAGCTATCAACGGCCAAGGAGGGGCCCCTGGCTGCGGCCTAACTCCAGGCATCATCTGCACCCTTTCTATAACAAAGCAGGAGGAGAACTGCACCCCAGGAAGGGCATCCTTAGGAAAAGTCATGAGAAATTGTCCCAGATCTGAACGCTCTGCGTTCTCCGGAAAGCCTATAAATCGCAGGTTGTTTCTGCGGACCCTATTTTTGGCATCATCAACTCTCCAGATCACAACTTTTACAGCTGCCTGAAGATCCTTTACGCCCGTACACATGGTCCGCGAGGTGTCCTCGAGCTCTGAGACGTGTTGTTCAACTTCGGTCACTCTCTCGGAAACCTTGCGCAGGTCTTGCTGTAGAAAAGTGACTTCCGTCTGCACCACTGCCAACTTGCCCTCTAGGCTCTCCTGAGAGGCACGGATCACCTGCAGGATCTCCTCCTTGTCTGGATGGGGGAATGGGGCCATCTCTGCCCCCACGGGCACCGGAAGAACTTTTAGATATCGGTCCAGCTTCCCCTGTTTGGACATCTTGGGGTCCTTATATGTTGCCATCGTGGCTGAGCAGTAAGAAGACTAATGTCAATGCCCCTTAGACTCCCATGGGGGGAGTGGAGGGAGGGGGATTCCAGCTCCGCAGCACACAGACGTCGGGATCACAGTGGTGCAGGAGGTTCCAGGCGGGCACTCTCACGCACAGCAAGTGACCCAGAAGGGGAGGCAACACCTCTCAAGTTGTGGACCCTCAGCAAAACAAACCGCCGTCTTCAGTGCCTCCCCGTCCCACACGGTGTATCCAGGAAACCAGGAGAGCAGGTTTTCTCCCACCTGGGACCCCCAACATCTAAAGGTGGCACAGCTGTACCCCCCTCACTCTTTGTCCAAGGATCCACGGAATCAACAGCCAGATGCCACATAATGATGCCTCAGGTTTAGTACCAATGGGCCACAGGTATACTCAGGCCCCTATGATGCAGCAGAACTGGAGGCAGAAGACACAGGGGACTGCACGCCCATCAACAGGGGCTCCCCTCCGACGATATCTGCAGACCTCACAAACAGCTGCAGAACGCTCCTCTATGCACCTGTGCATATCGTCCTCCCCTTCAGGCCCCTGCCACTCCACCAGGCCCGAGAAGAAGTCCAAAAGGCAGCCTCCGGCCCCCGGGTGCCTCGCCGTTCAAAAGGAACAGGGCGACACACAATGCCACTGTCACACCCAGGTGGTGTGCGCTTATTTGAAATGTGACACACACCGCTGCCTCACTCTGGATCTTGTTCCGGTACACGGGCGCTCAGGCGCCACCCCACATCAGCTCCTGGCCTCACTCTCGAGCTTCCGCAGCAGACCTCACAGTCACCGGGCTTCGCTGCAATTCTGGGAAAGGGTGCACTTTCCGTCTCGGGCCCCCACCAACCCAAAGCTCAGTGGACCCTTGGCAGCCACTGCGGTTGTCCTCGGGCGCGGGCGGAGGTGGCCAGTCGCATTGTCACTGCGGGGGGGGGGGCAGAGCAGGTCTCGGCATCCGTCCCTCGGACCGCGATCTTCAGTCACCCATTCCACCACCGGCACGCCAGGTGAAAGCTCTGCCGCGCCGGCTCAGAGCCTCCCCTGATCCACCCTGGCTCTCATCCTAGGAGCTGCATGCCAACAGTCGCACAGACAAAGACTCCGATCCCAGCCATGAAGGAGCCACGAAACTCCCATTCGGGCACACCACCACTTGCACAACCTCACCAGTCACAGGTATGATCAATTAAAGGCTAGGAGGAACAGGATTTGCACAGGAATGGGATTGGGGCCAGTGGATCTTGCGGAAAGCACAGCTAACCGGCCATGCTGTTGGCCACATCCCCCCAGTTTTATTGTTAGACAACCTATGCCCCATATTACATTTAGCTCCATAATGTAACATATGTCCATGAAATACAGCCACACATGTGCACAGCGTACTTTAATGCTGTATATCACTATAGGCCTGTTACTTTTAAATGTAGTTTTTTAGAATGATGTAATGATTAAAGGAGTAATATAAGTAACAGTTTAATGGATGATGTCATACGTAATATTTGCGGTCATATGTAGTGAATGATTTAGTCACGAGTTAATAATTCACTGAACTATAACTGGCAAATTTCAGTGATTTTTAGGATTTTAAACACATTACTTTAACCCTTGATTTTTTTCTCTGAAAACAAAAAGATTTATATATATATACTCCCCCACACCCACCCTCCCACACACACACATATATATATATATAATTTATATAGATTTAAAATACATACAATGCACATGCTTTTTCTCCACTGTGAAAACTATTTTTTCTGGGGAAGAAGGAACTCTTTTTCTGTTATTTGCAACATTTTAAAGATAAGGTAGTGAATATTTATCAGTACTTAAGTTCCTATTCTTCACTGCTTGTTGAGAATTAATTAGATGCAGGTTAGGTTGGTGCCAACATCCTGTTTTGAAGGAATGTTCGACTATAAAAAGACCTTGCCTTCATGGCATGTCCACGACTACTTTGCCATTGCTATTCTCCAATTGTAAATTCTTGAAACACTTGTGTATATTCTGCAGTCAAAAAACACTAAGGCCCTGACTATGAGTTTTGTGGTATTTCTGTAGGACCACCACTGCAGCATCTCAGGAATACTGCCGAGCCCGCAGTGAACCCGCCCACCAGACACTGGCATAACAAAACTTGAGGGGGCCCGCCTGCAAGATTCACAGAGCGGCTCCCTCAGAACTCAATCAGGAGCTCTCTGGCCAGAGTACTGTGCTGAGGGGGCCCCATGTAGCTTGGGGACCCCTGCTCCGCAGGGGGTGCAGGGGCCTATGTTACACCACTGCCACCAGATTCCTAGTTGAATCCAGGGCTGGCGGTGCAGCGGAATCATGACGGCGGGTATATTTGGCTCATCGGAGAACCTAAACAACATACTGCCGCCATGACAGCATCTACAGCACGCTTTCCCCACAGCCCCTGCCACGGAATCCTGGATCCTGGCTGTGGCGGTGGTCTTGTGGAGTTCCAGTGATGCTACCTGTTTTCTTTCTCTGCTTTTCTCTGACTGAGGTTGTGCCATAGCTTTAAAGTGGACCCTGACCATCTGTGAGACCTTCAGCTAAGAGGTTGTAGACTTTTTCGTCATCCTCTTCAGATAGAATAAAGACAGCACTTTCCCCAGGGAATGCAATGTACAGTGGAAAGGAAGTGGTAGCTGGCTGCCTTTGTCCTGAGAGCACAGACCTATAGATCCTTGTTTCAGGCGCCCCATTAACTGTGTCATTATTTAGTAAGATAAGATCTGCTCTGACCAGTGCAAATAGCAACCTAATCTCCACATGTGCTAAAGTGGGAAATGTAAGGTTGAACAATTTCTTGCTTGTTGAAAATACCTTGACCCGGTGGAGGAAGAGGTTGCATAAAACCTGCACCGTTTCCTGCTAGACTTCTCTGGGTCTATGATCAGGGCCGGCCTGACTACCGGGCAGTTTGGAATTCTGACGAGCTGGGAGCTGATTTAATTGCAGTCGGGCTGATTTTGTTCATGGAGACCTGCGTGTGCTTCGAAAGGATGAAAGCAAAACGAATTTCGTTTAGTACACGCAGGTCCCCATCAACGAAATCAGCCCCCAGCTCAGCAGCATTCCAAACTGCCCGGTAGCCAGTCTGGCCCTGTCTATGATGATAGACTGAGTTCAGGGTAGCCCTTGTCGATAGATTTGAAAGGCCATTTTGTCTTGACTGCAGGTATTCCATTGGAGGACTTGTTTGAAATTGACCATACCTTTAGCCTTATATTGTTAAACTATTTTTAGCCAGCAATACTACAGTCACCAGCATCAATTACAATATTTTCAACTAAATTACCTTTTAATGTAGGTGTTTTCATGCAATACTTTCTTTTCTTTATGTCACCTTGGGCCAGATGTAGGTAGGCTTTTACCGGTCAGTAATGGCCGAATTCGGCCGTTACCGACCGGTAAAAGGAATTTGAGATGTAGGGGGCAAATTACTACAGAATCGGTAAATTTACCGATCGGTAAATTTACTGATTCTGTAAATTACCGAATCGGTATTTTTACCGATTCGGTAATTTTGAGATGTAGGTGGGACTCTACTGAGTCCCACAAGCCTTACAGAATCGGTATTTTACCATCAAATTCAATTTGATGGTAAAATACCGATTCCGGTGTGCATGCACATGTGTGCATGCACACCTATGCCATATGACAGGCAGACCTGCCCTTAGGGCAGGTATGCCTGCCACATGGCACCCGAGCCTCTTTTGGGGGTGTCAGAGGGTGTCAAAGTGACACCCCCTGCACCCATGTGACATTCGGTATTTACCGATTCGGTAAATACCGAATCGGTAATGCCCATGCATTCCTATGGGCTTCAAAGCCCATAGGAATGAATGGGCATTACGGGTCAGTATTTACCGAATCGGTAAATACCGATTTTTACCGATTCGGTAAAAAAACATCTGGATGTACCTACATCTCCCTGCTTCTATTTTACCGATTCATAAATACCGAATCGGTAAAATTCGGTATTTATGAGTCGGTAAAATAGATTTACCTACATCTGGCCCTAAATCTTTAAAGGTGTAAGATAATGTACCACATCCGTTTCTTTGTTGTTTCTATCCTTTATTCTCAGTCGTATTCTGCCTGCCTTCTTCAGTTTTGCACAGCCGAGAGCAGTAGCTAAAATAGAATTCAGATGAAGTTAAGAGCATGATTGCCAGTGTGTGATGAATCATTGTCCTAGAATTGTTCAGTTTTGCACATAAATCAATTAGGTTCCTGCTCAGACTTCCATCCCTGTGTCATTTTTGATTTCGTCTTCTTTTCGTGCCCCTGTCATAGAATCCATTACATATGCTCTCAACCTAGGATTCAGTTTTAATTTTTATCTTTCTCTCTATTGACAAATGTCAGCAGTAACAATTTGCCCCTTGTAATTGAGTTAATTTAGGTACACCACATATTTTCGAGCTGAAAGTAATCGTTTCAAATTCCTCTCTCTCATCTGAAATATTCCTGCATATTGGCTTCTCTAAAATGCTCTTTCTTCACTTTTTAAACTTTCTTCCTCGTCTGCTACTTCGATGGAATTGCCTGTCTGGTGTATTTTACGGTTTTCATTCCAGAGCCATTTTCGAACCCTAGCTCTCTTTATGAGCAATCCTGTATGTAAACTCCTATTTGCTTCTTTGAGTTACCTATGCGCCATTAACATTTTGTTTCCCTACCTTGTATGGATCCTCTATCATTAGGATACTTTAACACCAACCTCCACCGCCCTGTAACTCTTCAAATACATCTACAGGAAAGTTCGTATGTCTTTAAAATGCATGCCTGTACTACAAATGTCAGGTAAGTCAAACCCATATATATTGTGAGGGGATTTTTCACCTTAGACTTTTATTTTTAGCTGATGATGCAGGATTTGACTGCGTGCTCGCTTCTATTTCTTGTTTTAGCTTATTTCTAAAGTTCTGTAATGTTCTTACTGATTTAAGTGGTTGCCTATTAAGTTTTATGCTCTGTTGCATTATCTTTTTAGAGATGAGACGGAAATCAATAAAAATGCATTTTCAAAAAACCATATATAGGCACAATGCGGCGCCCCCCCAACCTGGAGTGTCTCGTAGGCAATGGGGAGAGGGAGCGAACATAGCGTTTGCTTAAAGGTTTTCCCGAAAAGTGATGGAAGTCAACCTGTGTTTCCCGCAAGTGAGAACCAAAGAAAAGCAGCAGGGGCATTATCGCGTGCAAGATTTTGGTCACTGTACCTTAAATCCGACTGTTTGTCTGTACATTGGTTCGCTACTGCGGGAGTGGTGCACTTGTCCGTGGTCCCTTGGCAGGAAAAACAGCGGCGTTTACAACCAAAGGAACTTTCCAAGCCCGCTGTTTGAGAGAAGGAACACCAGCCAATGAAATCACTGGGACAGTATTTTAAACTGCAGCTGCGCGAGAAACTCACCTTGGCACAAGCAGCTACCTAACCGGCACTGAAGAGGCACACGCCGAAACGCGTCTGCCGGACGCTGACATTGTGGACATCGCAAAGCCTGAAATTGTGCACCGGTTGAAATAAATTTCTTCGTGAAACCTGAGCATGTGTCAGACCTGTCTTTGAAACAAGCGGGATTGGAGGAGTATGTTACGGTGGAGGTCGGCTCTACCGCATCTGGCACGCCCCTCGTTCTGGAGCTCCGCATAACAACCGACAAACAACCTTTGGCTACAAGTGCCTAGAAGGCACAATGCGGCGCCCCCCCAACCTGGGGTGTCTCGTAGGCAATGGGGAGAGGGAGCGAACATAGCGTTTGCTTAAAGGTTTTCCCGAAAAGTGATGGAAGTCAACCTGTGTTTCCCGCAAGTGAGAACCAAAGAAAAGCAGCAGGGGCATTATCGCGTGCAAGATTTTGGTCACTGTACCTTAAATCCGACTGTTTGTCTGTACATTGGTTCGCTACTGCGGGAGTGGTGCACTTGTCCGTGGTCCCTTGGCAGGAAAAACAGCGGCGTTTACAATCAAAGGAACTTTCCAAGCCCGCTGTTTGAGAGAAGGAACACCAGCCAATGAAATCACTGGGACAGTATTTTAAACTGCAGCTGCGCGAGAAACTCACCTTGGCACAAGCAGCTACCTAACCGGCACTGAAGAGGCACACGCCGAAACGCGTCTGCCGGACGCTGACATTGTGGACATCGCAAAGCCTGAAATTGTGCACCGGTTGAAATAAATTTCTTCGTGAAACCTGAGCATGTGTCAGACCTGTCTTTGAAACAAGCGGGATTGGAGGAATATATATAGATATATATATATATATATATATTCACTGAAAAAACCATAGGTTATAGACCATATATAGTTAGGAATTAGCATTTAAAAAACCTTATTTTACTCACACAAAACCATTGAAATTCCATATATAGTTAGTTGCACTAACTATATATTGCGCACCCGCAATCCACTGCTGATGATGTCACATATTACATCATTCATGACATGGTCAGTGACATCACTGATGACATCACTGATGACATCTCAAATGACATCACTGATGACATCACTGATGACAACATCCAGTGACTATGTTTCTGTAAAGTTAAAATATGTCTTACATATTGAAGAATGAGTGGATGTATAAGTGTCTGGACGAAGGATTTAGTAGGTGCATGACTGAATGTATGAGTGAGTGATTAAATGTGTCTCACTGAGTGCATGGGTTAGTGACTAAACTGTCTTAATTTGTGCATCATTATGTCTGTTGTTCTGTAAACTGCTGCATGTGTTGATCAGTAGCTATATGAGTAACTATATGGGTTATTGATTGATTGCCCAAGTATTTGCATGGGAGACTGAGTGTGTGTGTGGCTGGATGGGAGGTGTGTGACTCTGTACAGATCAATGTGTACTTGTATCAATGATTGTATAAGAGAGTAAGTATGTGTTAGTATATGGTTGAAAACGTAAGGTGCTCTATGTTTAACTGTATAGAGTAGAAAATGGAAGTGTGATTGATTCTTTACAGGACTGACTAGGTGTGTGAGTAACTCCATGGATGAGTGGCAGAGTGTGAGTGTCTGTATAGGTGTATGAGTGCATATGATTGTGTTGTAAACATGAATGATTGTATGGGTGAATGAGTGAATGTGTGTGTAGACGTAGGAATCAGTGAGTACGTATGTAGTAACTAGTATTGGTGTGTCAATGGTTTCAAAAATTATACTCTGTTTTTAACACTGGGTGAAACAGAGGTTATATTAAAATGTGAGGAGATGCATTGTATTGTCACATGAATGATATCATCAGTGATGTGATCATTGATGTCAAGTGAGATGTCATCAGTGATGTCATTTGAGATGTCATCAGTGATGTCATCAGTGATGTCACTGACCATGTCATGAATGATGTAATATGTGACATCATCAGCAGTGGATTGCGGGTGCGCAATATATAGTTAGTGCAACTAACTATATATGGAATTTCAATGGTTTTGTGTGAGTAAAATAAGGTTTTTTAAATGCTAATTCCTAACTATATATGGTCTATAACCTATGGTTTTTTCAGTGAATTTTCAAGGTTTTGTAAATGCTAATTCCTAACTATATATGGTCTATAACCTATGGTTTTTTCAGTGAATTTCAATGGTTTTTTAATAGCAAATATCATAAGCTGTCGAATGTCAAGTACGTGGTAAGAATTTTTTTTTTCGTGTTTATGCACACTGATCTGCTTTGATTGCTGCCCCCCACCCCTCATTTCTATTAGGAGTACTCTCTCTTTGCAGATAGTGAAGGGTAGTTAACGCAGCCCTTTCCCCCTTTGTAATCCGTCGTGCCTGCTTCTCTCTCCATTTGATTGATTGTTCTCTTTGGTTCATTCTCTATTTACAAACAAGCACAGAGTCGCAATACTCTGTTTAGTCTTTGCAGATAGCGAAAAATCGTGTAAAAAAACAAAAGGAATCGAGCAAAATCAGTAGGCCACTAATGGGATCTCTTTTGACCTCGCTAAAATAGAAACATTAGGAACAACCTGTTGAAAATAGCAATGCGTATGTATATAAGCGGCGTTCATTTGTGTTCACAGTACCCCTTGTTGATTGTTTCAATCGAGCATTGAATTGTTCGAAGTTAATTCTCTTAACGATCTTCTCTACCTGCAAACGAGGAAGAATAGGAATATTCTATCTCCCTTTGCAGATAGTGAAGGGTAGGTAACGCAAGCCTTTAACACGTCGTACCTATTTCATTCCTCATTGATTGATTGATTGTCCGAACATTGACTGTTTGGGAATTAGTTCTTTTTGGAGGTATTCCCTGTTTGCAAATAAACGTAGGAAAATCTTTGCAAGTAGTGAAAGGGTACGTAATGCGGACCGTTCTCCCCCGTTGTAATCTGTCATGCCTATCTACTCCCCACTGATTGATGCACCTTTTTCACCCGGACCATTTACTAGAGATACGTCATCTGGCCCGACCAGAGAGCACCCCTAGTGAAAAGGACATATGCAATAATAACGAAGTGATCACTGTATCCTGTTAACAGAAACTTTACCATGAAACAACCTGGAAAGAAAAAAATAGGAAAACGAAAATCAGTAGGCCACTGATGAACATGAACTTTTATTAAACAACGAACAAAGAAACGATAACATAACGTAATGATAAAACCTATTAATGTCCTAGAAACAAGAAAACGTTAAAATATGCCAGTGGTGAGAGACCAGAAAAACAGTAAGAGAAACCAAATCACCCCTCGCTGTCCCACCGCCTGCCACGCCAAAAAAATCGATAGACTAGGGAAAATGCAAGTCAGTAGAACATCCACCCCCACTCTGGAAACTTCCAAGGTGGGGCAGGGTTCCGGCTACGCCCAGCCGGGAGCAGCCCATATAAGGCAGGTCCTGCTGCCACGCCTCGGCCAGGAGATCCTAACGTAGGGTGTAGCCGGAGGAGAGGCCGAGACCAGCGGGACCCGGCCAGGGGATTGCCTTTACAACGCTGAACAGTTGCAGGGGGGGGGAATGTCTCCTCGACCCTCCCCTCTCTCTCCCAGTCCGGCCGCGGTGGCCCTTGAGAGTTGCAGGTAGTCCCGCCACATGCTCTTCCGGTCCGACCACCAACGGTCGGGGGGCCGAGGCCGACGGGATCCGGCTGCAGCCGATAAACCAAGAAACCCGTTCATGGGGCCAGAGCCAGGGGCGTCCGGCCGACATCCACCGGAAGCCCGGCCCGAAGACGGACGGGACACTTCTTTCTTTTATAATGGCTGCGACAACACTGGAGGGGGATGTCTTGCACATGCCTCCGACCCCCCCCTCGTCCTCATCGCCTGGTCCGGCCATAACAAATCTCAAGCGAGACGCCGTGGGGTGCACTGGGAGGGAGAGACGGTGCGAACAGGCCTCTCCCGCCTCCCCAGGTGGAGGCTTCCCAGCTGCACCCTCAGCGCTCCAGGCGGTGGCATCCTAACAACTACAGTGCTGCACAGTTTCGGAACGACCTAGATAACGGTTCTTCCACTGTGGCCATGCTGCAACGTCTCGCCCGGCAGGGTGGAGCCCGTCCGCTCATGTGACCCCGCGATCGCCAGTAGCTGCCGAACTCTCAAAATGGCGGTCGACCTGGCAAGAGCGGGCCCAACATAAAGAAATGGCCCGGTCACTGGTTGACTCCACCACCGTAGTCCTCCACGACCTTGAAGATTCTAGAGGAGCCGCGGGAGTCTCCGACCCCCGATGGGGAATGACTGCCATGATCGCCCGTGGAGTGACGAAACTGTATCCGCGGGACGTCGGCGCTCCCATGCTGGCGCCAGCCTCACTTTGAATTACTACAATCCTGCAGACCTTACTTCCGGTGAAAGCACAGTGTGACCCGGTAGGAAAAATTATTGCACCCCCTCCCCTTTTTGACTGATAGTTCAAACCACCGATCCTTTCCTTTGCCCTTTTAACGGAACTTTGGACTGCCTCCCCCTCTTTTACATTTTCTAGAGAAAACAAAACATTAACCACTACATTAGCATAGCAGTTGACACCAGAACTGTTTTCAAATTGAAAACCAACAACATCTTCAACAGAATCCTTTTTGTTTCTGCTGTGACCCTGCTACAGCACAGGCATTGTCCCCAGCAGTAATTCTGCAATGCCGGTAAGAATAGCTGTGGTGCCTACTGGACTCACTCACCCCCGCGGCGCCCCACGCCGTTTTTTGCTGGGCGGCAACTTACTAGACATCACTTTCGTGCCATCTAGATTTCAGCGCGTTCTGCTGCCTTGGAACTATTCGCACAACAGACCGCTACTGACAAGAATATTTCATTATTGGTGCTGTCAATTTCAATAAATCTATTGGATAATTAAAAAGAAATTGCCACGGTCTCTTCGTTGTTTAAATGTTTTTACTGTTTTTGTTTTGTTGTATATATTTATATGTTATTAAAGTTTTATATTCCTACTACTTTGTTGGAGTGCTATATATTTTTAATGTGACACATAATTGTAAAAACTTTGATGTACAAAGAGTCATTCCTGGAATCTTCCGCTTCAGGCTCGGTCCCCTCCCCAATCACAATACAGGATGGTTTTCAGATAGTAGGAACGCGTGTGCTGTGACGGATCACATCGGGTGTGGGCCTTGATCTACTATAACTCCTTTGAAGAGGGGTGATTCTTTACAGCTGGGGCCATAAACTACATCTGCAGGGCTAGCTGATAGCCTAGGACCGGCCTGGACATTCGGACACAGAGGAAGAGGAGTGTCAGAGGGTGCGGTAGTGAATAGGGCGAAAGGGAGGTGTCGGGCGGGCACAGAGTGTGATTCTCAGGGAAGAGCAGCGCAGATGGGGGAAGGTTTATTGCCCATGCATAAGACAGAGAGCGGTGGTGACCAGTGCCTGGGGGAGATGCTTACGAGGGTGAGGAGCCATGCTACGAATCGACAGCGTGCAGAGAGTGGGTCTGGTCAAGACATCTAAAATGGCTGCCGTGCACGACAAAAGTGTGGCATTTCAAAAAAGGCAAGATGGCGCAGACAATGTTTTTCAACACTTCCTCATTTCCTTCGAATCGAACGTTAACAGACGTTGGGGCATATTACCAAAGTTAAGCGATATTTATCGCTAACGATGCTTACCAACCAATTTTTTACCACTAAGCATCGTCAGAAATTATCGAAGATAAACCTTACTATTATCAAGGTTTATCGCAAATGCGATAATAAACGGCCGCAATGCATGAATATCGCTAAAAACTCAGCGATATTCATGCATTACCGAGCTAATACTCTTAGCCATGTTATCCACCTCCCATTGGATAACATGGCTAAGAACTGCTCAGGGCAGGTGTTACTTTTTGGAGATATTCGCGCTTAGCGCGAATATCTCCAAAAGTTGGTAATAGGAGATAGATATC
Organism: Lissotriton helveticus; assembly: GCF_964261635.1. Classification (NCBI taxonomy): domain Eukaryota; kingdom Metazoa; phylum Chordata; class Amphibia; order Caudata; family Salamandridae; genus Lissotriton; species Lissotriton helveticus. Next base: position 399,750,318 of record NC_136069.1, on the reverse strand, counting down.
TTGCATGTTGTAATGCAAGTTATTGTGGTATATGGAACTCATACCATAATCTCTCAGGAAAGCAGAAACTGATCCTTTTGGGACCGCCTAAAAAGGCCTAGGGGGTGAGGAGTACTCTACTTTGCCCCCTTTTCACGTTCCGAACTATTTTATTTTACTCTCTTCTGTAATTACACAAAATACCAGCGATAAGATGCATCGGAGACACACAGTGAGAGAAAGGAGGCCGGAGATGAAGAAGACATGTCAAATACACATTGGAGATAATATAGTGGCAGAAGGGAAGTAAATATGAGTAAACTTACCATGTAACATAAAAATGTTGCACTCTATACTATAAGTCTCATTTTATACTACAATCACTTCGCTACAACCTCATAAATTAAAAATAAAAATAAATAATGTCTCAAACAATTTTTGATTTCTAAATATAAATTTATTCTTCAGAATTTTCTAAATTTGAAACAACTAGTAACATGTCCTCATCAGTAATTTCCTCTTCAATCATCTCATCTGGAATCTCCTCATTAAAAGTCTGCAATGATGATTCTTGTAACTCTATGGTCTCCAAACACTCGATAAATTCGCCATCAAGAGATTGATCAAAAAAATCATTCAAGTCATCTCCTCCTTCTGACAATATTTCATTATTGGTGCTGTCCATTTCAATCAATGTAGTGGAATCATTCAAGTCATCTCCTCGTGACAATATTTCATTATTGGTGCTCTCAATTTCAATCAATGTAGTGGAATCATTCAAGTCATCTCCTCCTTGTGACAATATTTCATTATTGGTGCTGTCCATTTCAATCAATCTAATGGAATCATACAAGCCATCTCCTCCTTGTGACAATATTTCATTATTGGTGCTCTCAATTTCAATCAATGTAGTGGACAATTCAAAAGAAATTGCCACGGTCTCTTCATTGTGAGCCATTTTATTTTGAAATTGCTTGCTGTAAATTGCAGAAAAAAATAATCACTTTCATTTATCGTTTTTAGTAATACATAATATAAAACTAACTTCATCAAGTATTTAGTATAACAGAAGGACTGCAAATAAATAACAGAAAACATTTTTCAAATTATCTTCAAGTGTACAACATAGTTCCCCTTACAAATTAACAACTCACCTTTTTAAAAGTAGCAGAAGTGTTAGTACTGTGTAAATCAAACACCAGAAATTCACCACCAAAAATTCCTCACAAATGTACCTCAGACAGTAGTATCACAAAATGGCTGTGGTTTCCTCTCATTTGACATATATACATAACCAATTAACTTTCATCACACACAAATACAAAACCAAAGTAACATTTTAATTGGTTCTAAATTTCAACACTTTCAAATGTGTTTTCCCCATGCAATTTTCCATAGGACATTTACATACGTCTACAGCCTGAATGGCTGAACGGAATTACACCAAACTTGGCAAAATGGTACATCAAACCTAAGAGGTCAGGAAGGATCTACTATGCCCCCTTATGGTCATTTCCCCCTTCGCTTTGGCCTCCTCTTGTCTCTCAATCCTACCGAGGGACAAGATGGCGGCCGCTACGGACTGTTTGGAATGTTGACAGACGCCGGAGAACCAATCAGCTTCGCAAAGCTCCGTAACGCGAAAAGTACGCGAAGCGGAGCGCTGTTACAGATATATATCTTTTTTTCAACGTTAATTTCTCAAAATCCACTGGAGCACATATATTGAGACCTAGCAAAGGCACATCGGGCTACCAGTCCCTAATATTTTGCCAAGTTTCGTGCAAATCCATTCAGCCGTTCGATTATTATTATTTTGTTTTTTTTTTGCCCCGCGGGGCCCTTTTAAAACCTCCACATCAAACCTAGGGGGTCAGCGAGGATCTACTATGCCCCCTTATAGTTATTTCCCCCTTTGTTTTGACCTCCTCTTGTCTCTCGATCCTACCGAGAGACAAGATGGCGGCCGCTACGGACTGTTTGGAATGTTGACAGACGCCGGAGAACCAATCAGCTTCGCTTCACAAAGCTCCGTTGCGCGAAAAGTCCGCGAACCAGAGCGCTAACCGGTCCGCTGTTACAGATATATATCTTTTTTTAAACGTTAATTTCTCAAAATCCACTGGAGCACATATATTGAGACCTACAAAAGGCACATCGGGCTACCAGTCCCTACAATTTTGCCAAGTTTCGTGCAAATCCATTCAGCCGTTCGGGCTAAAAGTGAGGCCAACCGCCCTATGGAAAACTCAATGTTAAAAACACGTTTTGGGACCCCCCTTTTTTCTCGGCCCCCACTGGACGAACCCCCCCCAAATTTTCAAGGGCTGCTCAGAAACAAAATGTGCCATTTTCCTGAAAATTTCAGCCGATTCCGTCCACAAACGCCAAAGTTATTAGACATAGAATTTTCAAAAAACCCATAGAGAAAAAATCCTAACTATATATACCTACTGGCGACCGCCAGTAGGTAATATATATGGTTTTTGGGGGGAAGAACCCCAAAGCCTCACACCATCTTATTAAATAAAAGTCTATATTTAGTGTTTTATTTTTGGTAGTGAACCCCTCGAAACCTCACATTTTTATAAATCTGAGCTGGAAAGGAATCCAGATTTGTAGCACTAGAATTTATCATGACAAATGTTATTGTCATGTCACTAACTAATTTAAAAATGTGGCTTTCTACTTCTTAGACTTTTATTATGTCAATGCTTCTTCCTTATCATCTTCAGTTTGTTGCTGTTTGGCCTGTCTCTTGATCTCGCCTGTTAAACTGGTAATCTTCAGTTTGGAGATTTGCTGTGGGAATCCTGCTTGTAAGAATACTGGCCTTTCTGTTAATGCAGTGTTGGAAAAGCTTGTTCAAGACCACTCTACTTGGAGCCTAAGATACCTTTTCCCCCTCCTCCAGCACCTATTTTTTTCTGGGTTTTGCTCCAGACTCTTCTCTCTCTTTTTGGTTGACTATTCCTGGCAATGTAAGGCTCTATCACCTGAGCCTGATCTGCCTCGGAGATGAGCCCCTCTGTCTTTTGTACCTGACACCGGAGTATCTCCATCTTTTCCACATGACAAGCAGACATCAGATCTAGCAGTATAGCTCAATAATTTTCATTGGACAGTTATGTGGTAAGGAATTCAGGGCAGGTACATAAGGGTAAATAATTCACATTCCTGAATTGGATTATCTGGACTGAAGAATCCAGAATATTTAAGACACTTTAGAGCTATCTCTTTCCAGTCAGGAGAGACTGGTCATAAACTTCATTGAAGAAAACAAGTCTCTACAAGAAGCCACTCCCACTCCTACTCCTAGAAGACAATGCCAGTCATCAATTTCTTGTGTTGGATTGAGGTCTCTCCAAGTTATTCTTAGTCTGGGGATAGGTATCCACTGCTATATGAATGAAGTTAATACCTTCTGTATTTCCTAAGTCTTCCTCCCTAATATCCCGCAGCGACACTATCATAAAGAAATGGCACAACCACAGCTTCCAGAGAGCCCCAGGAGGAATCACCAATTAAGGATAGTTGTATAAATGATATTTCAGTTCATCCAAAAGACATGCAGGAAATGTATGTAAACCCCAAAAAACACTCAACTATTTCACAGTGCAAACACAAAACACCCCCCATGTGACTTAATCATGGTGGCTTTGCAAGCAGTACATTATAGGAATAAGATAATATGAAGCGTTTCTGGGCAGTACAGCTGTAATACCCATTGTAGAGCCAAACAAAACAGGAAGCTAAGTCAATAGGATTATCTGACCTGGTATCAGATCAGTGCAACCCACTTGTACATCGAAAATAAATTATTTTTGCCTATCTTGAGCTTCCACCCATGAAAGTGACACAAAGCGGAATATGACTCTCATCCACATTACACGATTACACAATCAGTCCCTCTGAAGCAAAACAGGCTAGACACTACTTCTTAAATTAGCAACTCTGTTATTATGGTAGATGTCTTGCTACTTCACAAAGAAAAAAGGCGAGTAAATTATTTCCCTCTTCAGAGGACAACCAAAGACATTACCCAAAGCTTAGGCCTTGACATTATATAGATGGCTGTATTCCTCAGCAAAGGGTCAGATCTAGATTTTATCTAGCTCACCCCAATGCTGCCCAGTAGGACAAGCACACACAACTTTTTCATATCTTGTCCGTCTATTAGTTAGAAACACAAGCAAGTCCCAGGGGATGGCATTCGACACATACGACTGAAAGAAACCCTTAAATCAATATTTTTCTTCAGTCCACAATTTGTAATTGGTTACAAGAGCATGTGGACAGTCTAGGGGAGGTATACGATGATAGTTCTTAAACCTAAAAAGGATTTGGGGTTGTATTCTCACCACTACAATTTCATGGTCATAGGAAGTACACAGTGCCACTCAAATTGGATTTTAGGTATTAAGGATGGTGCAAAAGTATTTTTTATAGAAAAAAAATCTTCTAAATTCTTCTACATGTAGCCTTGTCTGGCCAATCAGAATGGAAACTATATTTAAAAAAATGGAGAGACAATAGGTTACATTCGAAGAACAAAGGGCAGACCGATTATAATAGACAGTATTAGCACCTTGCTACTAGACAGCCTATAGATGAAAAATGTCGACACAAATCCATTGAGATGTATTTTTAAAAACCCTCTTTTTTTGTTTGATCTGACTTTGCAAAACCCATTTTGGAGAGACCGTGGTGAATGTCCCCACGTTGTTTCTTTTAAGGTATAAGGCACAAAAGAAGTACATTTCGAAAAGCCTGCAAAATCAAAGCCACTTCTCCACTATGCCATATACAATGATGTATTTTAATTGTGTCAGTCTAGGCAGTCCATTAATTCAAATATGTGCTCGTGGGCTGACTAACAGTGATTTATGGCAATGGTTCTGTGATAGCCGTAAAATAAGTGTCTTTGTCTTTTTGATATACTGTGGCAGTAGGTGTTGGTATGGCAGGAAGTTTCCTCTTCCTGTTTTCTTTTCTTAAACAGATATATGTTCAAGCATGGCGCCTGATTACGGTATATTGGAGCCCCAGTTAGCAAGGATATTAAGTGCTTTTTACAGGGACGTAGCAGCTTGGGTGAATGGCAAGAGTTTGAGGATGGCACCCGGGATGAGTGGAGGAGGTTGGGGAGGCGCATAAGGGTGCAAAAAAAATATTAGCAGAAAATGTTTGTAGACAACAGCATGTTGGTCATAAATTTGCTAAAGCCTCGATGATTTTGACATATGAAGAGTCGTAACCTAAATCCTAAGCAGATAGATATTGCTTTTGAAATATGAAATGATGTCCAGATGCCACTTAGCTTCAGGATTTTAGTGTTGCATACAGGAATTGTCATCAATTTTAGAATGGGCCTTCCAAGTACACTCAACATCTTACAGAAGACACGTGGGGTGGCACTGATAATTCTTAAGCCTCAAATCGACGTTTCCAGGGTGCATGTGATTTACTCCTAGATATTTTAGAAGGCATCTCTTCTGCTCAAAGAAGAATCTTCTTGAATTAGGCCCAATATGCAGTGTCTCTTTCTCTGGTAACCTAATGAGCCACTTAGCAGCAGAAGATAAAACACAGTCTTGAAAGGGGTGAGAGCAAAATGAAGGGGAGCAAAAGCAAAAAACAATTTTTGATATCCCTTCTTGAGAGAAAAGGTTAATGTTGGAAGATCAGAAATCAAATTAGAAATAAAAGGCTTTATGCTCTGTAGTAAATATGACAAGAAGGTGCAGGCCTGTATGAGGTTAGAAATGTGTGCATGAACAGAGTAGAGACCAAGTAGCCACGCCGTTAGCAAGAGTACCCGTTTAAAAAAGATATACATGCAGATACAAAAGAGTGAATAGCAAAAAGTATTTGAAAAGTTTAATCTTTAAAACTTCATCTTTGTTCAATCACATGCTTGGAGTGGTAGGGCATCCAGTCCTCAAAGTCACCAAAACAGTATTGCATGAGGCGCCAGCCTTACAAAATATCCACCCAGAGCAAAGCATTTGGCACAACTGTTTTTAGAAGCCATGTTCCCAGCTCTGATGAGTGCTCTGATTGGGTAAGGGTGGAGATCATAATAGTAAATGAGGCCCTTGGCCCCAAGTAAGAGTCGAAACGGTGTCAATATATCATACCTCACCTGCCCCTAACCAGAGATGGGGCAGTAAAAATCCATGTAATGTACATTCATATAGTGATAAAAAACGATTCTCCTACTCACATTATTCAAATTAAGAAGGGATACCGCCATTCAGAATAACTAGTTGGGCATGAATGTGAGAAGCAAAGTAGGAACTATATAATGATGCATATACCAAAAAGCAGTACATTTTTAGGCTTTGCCAGCTAATACAAATCATTGATCCAGTTCTTCATTTTTCTCTTGCCACCTTTCCTTTCTTCTACTCCATGTTTATTTCCTCTGTTGTTTGTGGTCGAATTATAATATGCAGCATACCGCTTATTACCTAAAAAAAAAATTCAGCATCAAGGATGAATCAAATAATCAGGACACTTGTAAAGCGCACTACATACCCGTGAGGGTCTCAAGGCCCTGGGGGGGAGTGCTGCTACTGATCGAAGAGCCAGGTCTTGAGGAGTCTTTGGAAGGCTAGTAGGTCTTGGGTCTGCCGTAGGTTGGTGGGGAGGGTGTTCCAGGTCTTGGCGGCGAAGTGGGAGAAGGATCTGCCGCTGGCGGTCGTTCTTTGGATGCGGAGGACTGTGGCGAGGGCGAGGCCGGCGGAGCAGAGCTGGCGGGTGGGGGTGTAGAAGCTGAGTCGTCTGTTGGGGTATGCTGGGCTGGTGTTGTGGAGAGCTTTGTGTGCGTGGATGAGGAGCTTAAAGGTAACATCTTGTTGACGGGGAGCCAGTGCAGGTCTCTCAGGTGGGGTGTGTTGTGGCTGAGGCGGGGGATCTCAAGTATCAGACGTGCTGAGGCGTTCTGGATGCGTTGCAGTCGTCTCAGGAGCTTTGACGATGTTCCTGCATAGAGGGCATTTCCGTAGTCCAGCCTGCTGGTGATGAGGGCCTGGGTGACTGTTCTTCTAGTTTCGGTGGGAATCCACTTGAAAATTCTGCAGAGCATTCGGAGGGTGTGGAAGCAGGATGTGGAGATGGCGTTGACCTGCTTAGTCATGGAGAGGGTGGAGTCAAGGATGACCCCTAGGTTGAGTGCGTGGTCGGTGGGTGTCTGGGCTGTTCCTAGTGTTGCCAGCCACCAGGAGTCGTCCCAAGCTGAAGGGGTATAGCCTAGGATGAGGACCTCCGTCTTGTCCAAGTTCAGCTTTAGTCGGCTGTTCCTCATCCATTCGGCGATGGCCTTCATTCCTTCATGGAGGTTGCTTTTGGCGGTGTGAGGGTCTTTGGTGAGAGAGAGGATAAGCTGGGTGTCATTGGCATAGGAGATGATGTTGAAGTCGTGCTGTCGGGCAACATGGGCGAGGGTTGCCATGTAGATGTTGAACAGCGTTGGGCTGATGGATGAGCCCTGGGGTACGCTGCAGATGATCTTGGTGGCACTGGAGCGGAAGGAGGGAGGCGGGTGCTCTGTGCTCTGCCGGAGAGGAAGGAGGTGGTCCAGTCCAGAGCCTTCTCTTGGATCCCGGCATCATGTAGGCGTGTTCCTAGTGTGCGGTGACAGACCGCGTGGAAGGCGGCTGACAGGTCCAGGAGAATGAGGGCTGCTGTTTCTCCATTGTCTAGCAGGGTCCTGATGTCGTCAGTGGCAGCGATGAGGGCGGTATTGGTGCTATGGTTGCTGTGGAACCCGGACTGGGATGGGTCCAGGATGCTGTTCTCCTCGAGGTAGCGGGTCAGTTGTTTGTTGACGGGTTTCTCGATGACCTTTGCCGGGAATGGGAGCAGGGAGATGGGCCGGAAGTTCTTGAGGTCCTTGGGGTCCGCCTTGGGCTTCTTGAGTAAGGCGTTTGATCTCGGAGTGTTTCCAGCTTTCCGCGAAGGTTGCTGTCTCGAAGGAGATGTTGATTACTTTCCGTAGATGCGGTGCGATGGCTGTGCTGGCTTTGTTGAAGATGTGGTGTGGGCATGGGTCTAACGGTGATCCAGAGTGGATGGTGTTCATGATCTTGCTGGTGTCCTCGTCGTTGATGCAGGTCCAGGAGAGCAGGTGGTTGGTGCGGGTGGTGGTCGTGGTGGCGGATCTATCAGTGGTATTCAAGGCGGTCGTAACGTTGAAGCTGTAATGGATGTCAGCGATCTTGCGGTGGAAGAAGGTGGCCAGCGAGTCACATAGGTCTTGTGAAGGTGGGATGTTGTTGGTGTTGGAGCTGGGGTTGGAGAGTTCCTTCACAATGTTGAAGATCTCTTTGCTATTGTGTGCAATGTTGTCTAGGCGGTCTTCGAAGGAGGCCCTCTTGGTGGCTCTGATGAGGTGATTGTGTCTGCGGGGGGCGTTCTTGTGGGCTGCGTAGCTGTCCGGTGTTCGTTTGCGGTGCCATTTCTTCTCCAGTTTTCGGCATGTTTATTTGGAGGCCTAGAGGTCTTCGGAGAACCAGGTAGCTTTCTTGCTGCTGTGGCTGTTGGACGGTTTCTTGAGCGGGGCAAGGGTGTTGGCACAGTCGTCAATCCACTGTCTTAGGTTGTAGGCGGTGGTGTCGAGGTCGGTGGGGTCAGCGGGTGGCCTCAGGGCGAGGGTGGTGGTTAGATGGTCTTCGGTGACTTTGCCCCGGCTGCGACGAAGCATCTGTTGGGTGCGGTGGTGTGTGGTGGGCTTCCTGAAGGTGAAATGGATGCAGTGATGGTCGGTCCAGTGCAGTTCGGTGGTGTGGTTGAAGGAGATGTGAGGGCTTGCGGAGAAGATGGGGTGAAGCATGTGGCCAGCGGCGTGGGTGGGTGTTGTCACGAGGGTGGTGGAGTTGGTGCCGTTGTTGTTCTCGAGGTGGAAGTTCAGGTCCCCGAGGAGGATGTAGTCCGTGGAGGCGAGGGCGTGTGTGCTGATGAAGTCATCGATGGAGTCGCTGAACTGTGGACAGGGTCCGGGGGTCTGTAGATGAGGGTTCCTCTGAGGGTGGTTTTGGGGTCGGTGTGGATTTGGAAGTGCAGGTGTTCGGCGGTGCTGAGGGTGTTGTCGGTGTTGGTCGTGACTCTGAGGGTGTTCCTGTGGACCATGGCGATTCCTCCTCCTACTCCGTTGGTTCGGTCCCTGCCGGTGATCTTGTAGCCTTCCGGGATGGATATGGCGATGTCGGGTGTTGAGGAGGGTTCAGCCAGGTCTCCGTCAGGAAGGCGACGTCTGGGCAGGTTGAGTCACGGAGGTCCCAAAGTTCAACTGCGAGTTTGCGGGCGGAGCAGGTGTTGAGGAGGATGTATCTGAGGTATTTGGGCTCTTTCCTGGGTGGAGGTTTGGCGGGCGGAAGCTGGTGAAGCTGCAGTTCCGGCAGGTGAGGGTCCTTGGGTGCGCTTCGGGGTGGCCTGGTAGCAGGTGTGTTCTCGTCTGGAGTTGAGTGCGTGGAGGGTGCTGGCATCGTAGCGGAGTCGGGCGTCGTGGCGTTCGCGGAGGCCAGGGGTTCTGGCGCTGGGCGCGGATAAGGCGCAGATGGGCGCAGACGGGCCTGCCTTAGGTGACAGTGACACATCCGCACAGTGGCCTCCATATATGGAGATGTGGGAGGGAGGAGCAGCTGGGAGGCGGGAGGCAGGGACAGCAAATGGGCAGTGAGGGGGCGGGGCCACAGGGGACTCAGTGTTGGGGACAGGAGAAGTGAGGGCACAGTCAGAGGCAGCGAGGGGGAAACAAAAGGAAAAAACGGGCAGAAATCGGGGAACAGAAGGTAGCAGAAGGACACAGAAGACAAAAAAATTGGCAGAAATCAGGGAACAGAAGGCAAAAGAAGGCAAAAAACGGGCAGAAATCAGGGGCAATGAGGGGGAAACAGAAGGCAAAAACGAGCACAAGTCAGGAAACAGAAGGCAACAGAAGGATACAGAAGGCAAAAGAATGGGTGTAAATCAGGGGCAGCGAGGGGGAAACAGAAGACAAGCAACACAGGCACAGATTAAAGCGGGCAATACAGGGAACAGACAGTGACAGAGATACAGACCTAAGGCCTACCACTGGCCACCAGGGATGAGGCGCAGGTGGTAGCCTGCGGGCGGAGGAGGTCCTCGACTTCTACAGCAGCGGCGGTGTCAGGGCACACAGGGCGGAGCTGTGTGTTGGGGGAGCGACCTACCATCAAGGTCAAGGATTTAGTTCTATTTAAACAGCAGCCCAGATCTGTCCTATGTTCATTATTAGAAATATACCTTCCCTCAAACGGAACATTTCAGGAGATTAAACCATGTGTGCTTCTCGGATGTATATTGGCTCCATTCCTTTTACAGCCTTGAACAATCTCTTGACATTATTTTTCTGTGCAAAATAAGCCAGATGAAACTGGAAAGGCCTCCTTATTAAGTTGAAATTAATTGTACAAGGATCTTAAACAACATCTAGAAGATAACAACAGTAAACACAGAACTTGTGGCCACCCACTCAAGGGCGTTGAAAATATAATAAGTAGTAGGAGTGTTGCCTTTGTGGCTTCTGCAAAGAATATGTGTCAATTTAAAAAAAAAACAATATAATCTAGGAAATAAACACAGTAGGCCCAGATAAGCTACCACAACTATTCTGAGTAAGAGCACAATTGAATAACCTGTTATAATAAGTCAGAGTTCTAATTGCTTTGGGCAAGGCAAATCTTTTACAAGCAAACAAACAAGCTTTCCAGATTCCTGGAATTCCGGCTGGGAATCATGGGATGAGGGAATTAAAGCATGGTATGACAACCTCAAAAGGAGTTTTTTGGGAGGATAAGGATGTGTATAATTAAGGTAGCTTATGCTAAAGGGCAAGAGACTTATTTAAAGGAAGTTTCCTTGTCCAAGCTTTGTGGTACCACAGAGGGACTACTTAATGAAGAACTTAGAGACTAACTAAGACTTTGGCAGTCTTACTGCCGGACCGCCAGGGCGGCAGTCCTAAGTAGACCGCTGAGTCTGCAGTCTTCCGCCTGCCAAAATACAATGCTACCGCAGTGCTGATAGTCACATGGTGACGGTCTTCCAACAGAGGGAGACCTTTGTGCTAGAAATCTCATTTATTTTTAGTTTTTTTACCACAGTGCAAACACGTATGTGTGTATTTTCCAGAGCAAGTCTGTAAATACACACATATGTTTTACGCCTGTGGAAAGTTAACCTTCTCCTGCAGCACGGGTCCACAGCTATTGCAAAAATGGACAAATGGACAAAGAACTTACCTGTGATTCTGGCCATGACAGTGTGGATTTCCCTAATGGACAAGTGTCTGCAGCAAAGGGAGGACCTGGACGAGAGGCTCCGTGATGGAAAGAGGAGTGGAAACAGAAGAAAATGTAAGTTTTTTTCCTTAATTCTTGCATTTCCGCAAGGTCGAGTATGGAGGTCTTCCCGCTGTTGTCGGCTTGGCGGTAACGTACATCGCAATCTCTACGATGGTGGGAACAGGAGCTGGACTCACTCCATCAGCCACTGTTGCCTGTGACTGCCGTTGGGAAGAGAAATTCTGTTGGGGTCTTGGTCTTTAATCTGTGGGACCACCAAAATTGTAATTCCGCTGTTGGACCGCCTAGTTGGCGGGTGGGAGAAAGACCGTCAAAGTCATAATCAGGCCCATCATTTCTTAGAACGCTGTAGGATAGATGACACTTGACAAAGGTTCATGCCCAGTCCTATGACTATAATTCTTATAAGGTCTTTTTCGGGTGCACTGTAAATTCTCTGATCTAGGTGGCCAACTACATTCGACAGTGCACAATTTAACATAAAAAATGACAGCTACTGCCACATCAGTTCACAGAACTAATAAATAGACAGATATGTATTTTACTATTCCTGACAGACCATCATTGATTCAGCTACATTGTAGGGTGGCTGGTACCCAAAATGTAAGACAGCTTCTAAATTGTATTGCCATGGCAAGTGATTAAAAATCTCAAAATGTAATATTCTCTTTTAATGCAGAAAATCCCCTGATCAATTAGACTCGGGATACCTGGGATAAAATTCTGTAAACAACTATTTTGGACCTATATTTGTAGAAAGAAAGAAACTACACATCCCAATTGGGATGTTATGAATGAATGACTGAGAACAATTTTACATTTGATAGCAGGGAGTCTTGAAATCATTTGCCACACTAGTTTGTAATCTAGGTCATTTTCAAGTTTATCACGTTTTCTCACTGAAGTACTACCAACATGCACCAGCCACATCCAATTCAAACATCGTCCAGCTATGACATGGGAGAATTAGCTACTAATAACAGCATACTATTTCTATATATTACTAACAAAGACTTTGCAAAAGTAATAGACTTGTCCCAAACTAACGGAGCTCTAACCCAAAGTGTGATTGAAACTAGTGAGTGTCCGTGATGCTTTACAGGAGTAAAGCTGGCAAGTATGTGTAGAAACTAATTGCCCTGAAGAACATTTCTTTGGTGTACTGGGATGATGACATTCTTTTATAAAGATTAATATTCAGCTGAAGGAAAACATTATCTTGGAATTAATTGGTGTTTTGGTTCTTTGTATCTGTTGTAACGATCCCGCCAACATCATTCCCCGCCCGCCCTCCATTTACCCCCTGCCATATTACAATGGCAGGGGTTACAGCGGCGGACGGAAAGACTGTCTGCCGCATTTCCGCTGGCAGGCAATCGTTACGATTGCCTGCTGGGCGGATATCGGGCCTTATGTAGTGACGATGTCTGGAAGACACCGCCAACTATATCAGGATGCCGGGCGGAGAAGGCCTTCCCATGGCAGCCATGCCGCCATGGAAAGGCATGTGGGAATTGCTTTGGCGGCCTGTTGCGAGCTCCCGGGGGGTGGGGGCTGCTCTTGGGGGGTACTATTGGTGCGCGGTGCCTGTCACGTTGTGCTTGCCAAAGCACAACATGCACATTTAACCTTGTGGCGGATGCTGCTTACAGCACTGCCCGCCACAATGTTAACTGTGTGGGAAGCGATTGCCAGGGTGGCAGCCGCATCCTAATGGGCACAGTGGGACCGCTGCATCCCTGGCGGTCATTCCCATTCACCATTAAGGTGGAGGATGGACTTTGTCTGCCTGGCATCGTAATGGGCCACTTAGAGTCTGATTGATAGGACTCTGAGCACTTTACCACTGCTAAACTGCCTATACTCCCCCTTAAACATGACTTCTTTGACTTATGCACAATTGGAATATTTATGTTATCTGTAAGTCCCTTGTAGAGGGCACTAAATGGTGCCCAGGGCCTGCAACATTGAATGTTACCAGAGGGCCTGCAGCACTAATTGTGCCACCCACACAAGTAACTCTTTGTGGCATATCACTGTGTGCAGTTTACACTGCTATGCTGACTTGGCATTTAAAACCCATTGCCAAGCCTTAAACTCCCCTTTTATTACATATACTTCACCCCTAAGGTAGGCCTTAGGTAGCCCATAATGCACGGTGCTGTGTAACTAAAAGCTAGAACATGTACTTTTAGAGAAAAACACTTACATTTGTGTTTTACTACTGTTATGCCTACCCTCTCATAGGTTAACATTAGGAATTGCTTATTGCACTTTTAAGCTGTCATTCCTGATTGAAAAGGAGTAGCCTTGTCATGTTTTGTGTCATTGGACTGGTAATGGTAAATCCTCATTGCTGGCAAAGTCAGATTTAACCTTACTATTTTATAAATGCCACTTTTAGAAAGCTGCCATTTCTCTGCTCTTAATAGTCTGTGTGCCAGCAGCCTGTTTCCAATACATGGCTGGGGTGGGTGACAGGTGGAATCTGTGAATTCCCTCTACATAACCACACACAAAAGAAGGGTAGGTGTGAATGAGTGGCCCTCTACATGACTCATCCTGGGCAAGATAGGAGGGACTGACACACCCGAATGGGGAGTATTCTGCCTCCACACAAAGGGTTGGTTTCCCCCCTATAGTGGGTCTGGAGTTAGGGATGGGCAAGGGGGACCGCTGTACCCTTCAAAGCTCCTCTTTGAAGTCACCCCCACTTCATAGACACAACTAGGTATAAGCACTCGGTCTATGACCCCACCAAATCAGACACTTCTGGACCTAGAAAGAAGGACTGATATTCAGCTACAAGGACTGCCAACTGCTCCTGTGCCTGGTCCATTGGAAGTGGATCCAGGTGTAGTCGAACCAACGCATCCTCTGCTGCATGAGGCAGAATTGACTTATGGCTGCTGTTGCTGGAACAGAACCGGTACATCCCAGTCAGAACCATCACATCACATCCAGAACTGAAACATCGGAACTGTTGTATTGCCACCGCTGCAGTGAAAGACAATCGACAAATCTCCTCGAATGCGTGGAGAAACCCGGTGCATCGGCTTTAGAACCACCACATGTTGGCTTTGGCGCTTCCTCTTCGGAACCAACGTATCACCATCATTGCATGGATAAAATCGACGCATCACCTTGACAGCAGCCGTCTTAGACATTTGTAAAGTAAAGTGAATACATCACAAATGACCAGAACTAATATTTTGGTGTGGCTTTTGTCAGCGGAGCTGTCAACCAGACCTCCTGTTTACAGTCTACTTAGAGGAGGCTTTTGGTCTGCCACTTTGGACCATGGGCTTTCTTCACCAAGCCTCTTTCTGTTATTAGCTTGAGACTTTGTCAATAACTTGCTGGCTCAATCTGTCACCTAATGGTAATGACCTATGGGTGTATCCTTCTTCCTCCACTTCAATGCTTGCACTGAATTGCAAATGAGTTGGGCGCATTAATGGTAAACATCAAATGCAAACTTTTTTAGGATATTTTTTTCACTGTGGCCAAAAGTGAGTGTTGGAATGGAACAACTCAATTCTTGTCAAAAGCAGCAATGAACATAATGACCTTTCTATTCTTGATAGTTTTTTGGTGATCATTCAAGATTGTCCTCTGCTGCCTTCTTTGTCTGACACTCATTGACCCTCTGCCAACATCAAACTCCCGAACATGTTAGATTGCTCATCACTACTGTTCACACAGTGGCTCGTCACTACTTTGTTCTTAATACACAGTCAACAAATAGGTGCACACTGATTAATATAATTATCCAGAGTGCCCCACGAAAATTGCAATCATATAGCATGTTGAAGCATCATCCAAGGTAGAAGGCAATTGATTATCCAATACGAGGAAAGGTGTGCCAGGTACCCTGTTTCCAAAAGTCACTATTAAGGAGCACATTACAAAGGGTGAAAATTCCACCACCCACAATTCCACATTTCTTCAGGTCGGAAATTCTTTGTTTTCAGACCTGATAATTCCGGACCCGGAGACAGCAGACCTCTTTTATGCTGCAGAGACAAGAGCTGGGGGCAGAAGCACATCTCAGCCCTCACTTGACCATTTCAGCAGTACAGGGTTGAGAACAGACAATGCTTACCCCGGCATGGATACCACCTGTCTTCAACCCCAACTCCCCCCCCCCCCCCCCCTTACCCCTCTTTCACATTTTCCACCGGCTCTGAGCAAGCGAAAAAAGTAGGCAATTTTCTCCTCAGAATCATCAGAAAATTCCACAGAAAAGGGCCAGACATTACTGCAGTTATTCCCCAATCGGGGGAGAAAACATAACATTGCTGGAAGTTTGTGTTGAAAAGCCAGATGGAGTTGGATATTCCGGTCTCATGGTATCACCAAACCTATATCTGGCACATTAATAGCTAGGACATAAAAAGGGTCAATCTCTATGTAGGCCAGTATTTGGTTTGAAAACTCTTCTGGGCAAAGATGAATTTCTTGCCAAAATGGAATATACACTGAGGTGTCTTTTTCATGTCATGTGATAAATTTCCTTCCCTGTATGTGAGAATTTTAAAAACTATACCTTGTGCTAGAGGACGTTGTGTGCCTGACTTACGCAGAAACATTGCCAACAGGGAAAATATTTGCGGTAATAGACATTGGCACTGATGGTGTCCCCTAAGAATTAGCATCACCACTTAAAAAGAAGTGTTTGGCCCAGTAGTACCGCTGGTAAGCAGGGATTGTAGAAGATGCAGAGCTTTAAAACGAGAAAGACAAGGCTAAATTATATCCACAAACGTAATTAACAAGACTCAGAAGATAGGCTTTAATTCCTGGAAAACGTTAAGAATCGAAACATTTCAAGACTGAATAAATTATGCTATAAGACACTATGAAACTCATCCTTTTTTGTGGTAGCGTGGTAGTAAGCAGGATATCAATACATTTTGCTTTGATTTTTCACAGTACAAAATTGTCATCTTACATTTAGCCACGTTAAGCCAAATCTCATTAAAGAAAAAGGCCCACAAGTATATAATGTGGCCAAGCAGTAGGAGAGAGTTACAGCCACATTCTTTTTGTGTCTGTGGTTCTGGCAACATAAACAACAAACGGGAGCATGCTTGGCAGAGATATTTTAGAGGTTGCATTTATTTACTTAATTAATTTGGGGGCATATTATCAAGGGCCTTATCGCCGCTTTAGCGGGACTTTTTATCGCTAAAGTGGCGATAATTTCATCGCCCTATTAGCAAGCTGTCGCTAACAGCAGTTAGCGACAGTTTGTAGGCCATTGCGAGCGGTTTGGGGCCCGCTTTACATGTCAGTGATATTTATCGCTAATGACATGCAAAGTGGGCGTACCCAACCTGTTAGCGACTGAAAGCAGTCGCTAACATCTCTATTGCCTATTATCAACGCAGGCACAGTGATTAAAAAATGTGCGCTAGGCGCGAATATTGCCTGAAAATAACGCCTGCCCAGACCACTTCTTAACCTGTATATCCAATGGGAGTTGGATATTCAGGTTAAGACCCTATTGGCGTTAATGCCTGAATATCGCTGGATTTCCAGCGATATTCACGCATTGAGCCGCTATCGCCGGATATTTTATCGCTTTTGAGATAAACGTTGCTAATAGCACGTTATCTCTGCGATAAAATCCAGCGATGCGGGGCGATAAAAAAAATATTGCTAAGCTCATTTGGCGATAAATATCGCTAGTTGTTGATAATATGCTCCTAAGTGTTTTTGAAGTACAACTCAGACGTTTTTATTATGGCAGTGATAGCCACAATGTATTCAAAAGTACATGAAATACATACTACCCTTTCTATCATATTACCAGGGGCTCTTTAGTTTTTTTTTAAAAATAGGAAAATAGAGCAGCTATAAATTATATTTAAAATCCCGATATACAAATGTTTCCAACAATACCAGCATGTTTCAGAAAATTGAATCCATTGGCTACAAATTCATAAAGCCACTAAAAGCAAAGAAAATACAAGAGGAAAAAGTCAATCTAAATTATCCATCTAAGAACAAGAAAATGTCTCTTAGTCTTAGGATCTCTAGTTACGAGTTTGGCGGATGGGATACGCTGTCACAAACGTGACAGAAATCACGTCCGCAGTGTTTCAAGTTACATAGGATTAAATGGAATTGTAATTTGGCGGATGGGATATCCGACATTTACACACTATGAGCAAATGAAAGGCAAATGGATGCACCACACTGCCTCACAGACCGACAGGCATAGACACCATGCTTGACCGAGCTATAGGGATCTAAACAAATGAGGTAGCCCTGAGTGCAGTTTGTCCGTGGAACACGGGACAGAACCAGGAGAGATAGTTCATAGCACTAACATACCTCTTCATTCAACAGGGAATGGGGCATTGAGGTACTTATTTCTAGTTCTGAAATAGCCAAAAACGGAGTCATAGCTACTCAGGACAATCTGTGCATTTGGTTTGCACCACCCAGTTCAATTAGTATCAATTTATCCCCTGAACCAGTCGTTTAATGCAAGAAGGCCAATAGCTGTGTTCCCCGGCCGAAATTACAAACTAATCAAATGAAAATAGGCAAGGAGCTGGACTCAATGACCCCAGGAACTCTAATAATTGAGGCAATATGTAAAAACATTCTCTGTCATTTTAAATGAGCAGCTTAGCCCAATTATGGAGCGATTGACTGATATGGATGCTCATTTAGCAAGCCTGACCATGTCCTAAGCTATGGTAAGCCGTCAGATTTATCTTAATGACGGCACTGTTGAGCAAGATTGTTGCCATAGGTCTCATGAGAGCACGGCAGGAAACCCTGTTTCAGCAGCAACACCAGCATGTAATGGGAACTCTTCAACCCCTGCTTCATTGAACAAATTTAAGTGCAGCACCACTGGCCCCATTCCCACTGAACGAGGTGTAGGGTCGCCCAGTATTCTTATGCAAATAGACCCCCCCCTATCGAAACCAGCCAGCGTGCACAGTCGTATGGTCATGGAAAACAATGAAAACAGAGGCACGATCTTCAACCCCAGCTCCACAATTTCAAATGTACCCCCAGCGGCTTGCCCATACGTACTGACATTGACCGGATTGCCCCTCTTAAAGCAAAACTCAAGTGATACTTGGTAGGGGTCCCATAACAAGGTCCTCCTTTGGCTTGGCACCCATAACAATTTAAACACTCGACACTCAACAATATTCTAATGGTGCACAGGGATGCCTGGATAGAACAATCACTAACAGATATGAGGGAGGCTGCATTGTTGTGATCTTCAGACACCCATCAAGTGTAGGGACGCTAACATCACACATGGAAGGGTCATTTTTTAATACCACTATTTTTACTTTACCTGTGGGGTATTTTTATAAACCCACCAAGCAGGTATTGTGCCTGCCTCTACACGATTGTCCGCCGCAGCCAAGATGAAGTTTATTACATAACAACAGGTATGCACCCTTATCAGGTCTCACTGAGAACGATTGACAGGAGTGCCCAGGTTGCCGGCGGTGAACGCCCTGCCAACTGAGTCTTTGCTTGTGTCTAAATGCACAGTTACAAGCTCACCTATCTCACTCTTGGAGCATACTTTGCTAACTGATTCCGAGGATGTGTTCTAACGTCCTGTCCTAAATTCAATCTCTCCTGATATTATTTTATGAAAATATTAAGTTGGAACATAACAGGCTTCCATTCCGAGATAAATATCCCGGACTGTATGTAATTTATAAGAAATGATGACATATTGCTATTGCAGGACACATGGGATACCAATCCCAATTGACTTAATGGGTTCTTGAGTTTCAGCATACAAGCCACTCCATCCCGCTTTGGTCAGGGGGCTTAACAATATGGATAAATCTGGCACTTGGTGCTCATGCAGAGACCTTAAACATTCCAGGCACTGATTTCCAGGCAGTAGCCTTCAAAAGGGCCCTAATCCTGCAGCTCATTAATATTTATAATAATGACTTTGACAACTTGCCTAATCGTAGATTCACTGGCCTATCTGAATATATTGTATTTATTGTGGGGAGAGTAGCAGGTGAGGGTCGTCAAACATACTCATGCGTGGCAGGGATTTTTATTACAAGATTGCCAATTCCAAGCCATCAGAAATGGACAGCTGTTGGTGACGGCCCTGATCAGAGAGGCAAGGAGTTGAAGGTCCTTCTTTCCACATACGACTTGCATAACATGCTGGGTGTGGTTGGCACTGGTGAAATGGGATTGCCTCCGTTCCGGGCAGGAACAGCTCATCCGTCATCGATTACATTTTTGCATTGCGCAATTTAATCAGTTTGTTGTTGTTGAAAGGAACCATTATTTGTTCAAATTTTAGGTATCACAATCCAATCAAGATAGCCCTGACTTTGCCATCTGGAGAGAAATTCAAAGCATAGGCTAGGCTGAGTAATGCCATTTATGGTTAACCTAAGGTTCATCTAGAGACACCCTGACCCACCACAATTTTTGGGACAGGTAATCACTGAGAATATGGAGTTAGTCATGGGTTGCCTGGCAGATGACGTTGAAAATGGGGCAATAGTTATCTCCTTTATGGCTATCTGCTACAAGATCAAACAATCCCTCTCTAAACACCCTAAACCGGCTTACACTGCCCATGGTGGTTTGACCATAAATGCTCAGTAGCTAATCGATTACTGCGTAAGGCCCTTAACATCAGTTCCATGGATCCCTCAATTGTGCCTACTCTCTGGAAACACTGCCAAATAGTAACAACCAGGCGATGGAAGGAAGTCATCACCCAGCAGTGGGAGATATTAGCCCACGCAGCTCTAACCAAAGGCAGCAAGTCTTACTGGGGAGTTGTGTCAAATATGAGATCTGGCAATCAAATGGCGTCCCCTAACTAGCTGCCATATAAATAGGAAGGCATAGGTGGCACATGTCTTCCAGATTTATTCTACTGTGGAGTCACATCCCATGAAATTCGGGACTGAGGTTCCTTGCCAAGCCCATCAGGTCACCCTGCAGGAAGTTACTGCTGCCATACATCAGCGTGCTGATGACAAGTCACCAGGCCCAGACAGTGCACCTATTGACTTAATGAAATGCAGCATCAATCTCTGAGCCCCAATGCTGACTAATATTCTTAATAGTATAAGTCACTCATATATACCAAGTTCCGTGGCACATCCACTGTTGTCCTTTTTTTTTTAAAAGGGGACTGATCCTTGCAAAGCTGCTATTACCTCATTTCTTTGATTGACATACTGGCCAAAATTTGGGGTGGGGTCCTATATAACAGGATCCTTTGAGTGTACTGAGAAGAATACAATGTTAAATCCTCATCAATATAGCTTCTGCATTGGCACTATAGAGCAATGCGTGAACCTGAACTTAATTCTAGGAAAATACACAGTGGTAAATCAAACACCATTCTACCTTTCCTTCATGGACTTGTTCTTGGCTGTTGACTGCATATACCCGTCCTTAGGTATGGCAACTCTTACCTGGAATGGAGCTAGATGTGGCACTTATCCATTTTCTATTATCTCTGCCTGTGAGTACAAAGCCCAGGGTGAGATTTGGCCAAAATGGTGAAGTGTCAAAAGAAATCAATAGTGAGCGAGGAGTCCGGCAAAGGTGTGTGCTCGCCACCTTTCTGTTTATCAGTTTATCCTGTACGTAAATAAGCTTGCCACCCAATTGCATTCGTGTACCCCAGACGTTCCATTGATAAACAGTGCCCCACTCCAGGTACTGCTGTATGCGGATGATGCAGTGTCCATCACCCTCACACCCAAAGCTCTGCACTTGTTAGTTTACCCTCTTGTGCAATTTATGCCAACCCTTGACTTATCAACAAATTTCACTAAGTCTCTTATTATGGCTTGTGGCCCTAAGTGCATTTGACTCTCTAGCATTTTAGTTAGATCCAATTGTCTGTTAAGCACTAGCACTATTTGGGGGTACTTTCAGCGCAGCTGGTTCATGTGTTCCAAACATAACACAGTGTAGGGCGAATCTATCCAGAGCAGTCGGTTCACTCTTCAGTCATCCATCCCCACTGAGTGGCAGGGCACTCACCCCACTGCTGCAGATATACACCTCTCAATGTGTCCTGGTGGCATCTTATTGGTGGAAATTTGGGGATTTGTAGAGGGAATGGCCTTACAAATGGAGGAAACCCGTTTCTGGAGAAAGAATCTGTCCATTCCCCTATCCACCCCCTATTTCATCAGCCACAAGGAGTTTGGTTTGGGCTACCTAAATGATCAAACTCTTATTCGACCACCACTGTCGTGGCTGTCCATTGGAAAACAGAAGAGGCCTCTCTGACAAGAGATATAATTAGCGATTGTTTGGCTTGTGACAGAGACCTCTCCAGCCCTTGGTTGGCTTATGTAAAGAAATCATTTGAAGATATCGGTGTCAGTTTATTTAAATGCAGCATCTCATGTCCCCATGGGTAGAAAACAGGCATGAACCTTTTTACTTGGACAGGCACAATCTCAGAGGCTAAGTACAGATATCTAACCCGACTGTTGCATCCTATTAACACTTAAGTCCTGAAAACGTCCCTACTAGTTACTTGTGCGGGAGATGGAAGCGGCCATTACTGTTTTGTTTCAAGGCCGATAAAATCAAATGCCTGATCTGTCTTCCTTCAGGTTATCACTATAATCTATTTAGATTCCGCCCATGAAATGACACTTCTGGTCAATCAATGTTACATTTGATCTTTTTTTTGTGGTTTTTATAAAAGATTCATCAAAATGTTTTTAGTCCCTTTTATGAAATCTAGAAATCTCAAACAATGTATTCAAGCTTATTACCATCTTCAACAGTCATCTGAGGGAAAGTCTTGCTGTATTATAAGTTCCTTCCTGCCCACCCCAGTGAGATTACAGGGCACAAAGCACTTTGATTAAATCTGTTTTTATTGTTTATTCTTATTATATATTTTTTACAGTGCTGATTTATATGTTATCAGACTTGTATGTTGTCAGTTCATTGAAATTGGTATGGAGATGATCAGTATGCATGTCTGGTTTTATTGCGCTTACGCACTTTTTCTGGCACATTCTTAGTTCATGCAATACACTAAAGAGAAGTTGGACATGTATGCTTGATTTATTGCATTCATGCATTTTTACAGCACATTGTTTGTCCATGGAAAATATCAAGGAGAAGTTGGATTTATGTGATTTTTTAATTGCACTTATGTACCTTTATGGTCACTTCGCAACCCAATTAATTTTATGAATCTGTATATAATGCCTGATATAAGCCCGGAACTCAAACATTCCAATCTTTGTCTTGATGTTGCTCTCTTTTTAACTTAGAACATTCTACCCTTAGTGGGTGGAAAGCTATAATAGCCTTATAGCCCTTCTTCCTCTGGCTATTACAGTTATTAAAGTACCTCTGGTTATAGGTGTTCGCCAGCGGCTCACCTCTATAACTCGGGTTCAGGGCCTTTAACATCCAGTCTAGCCCTTGGCAGTGGGATTTAAGTCTAAAATGGAACTTACTTTATTTTAGAACTCTACTGGAGAATGGACAGGTGGTCATGGTTTACTGTACTGGTACTTTTAATGGTGTTCCTTGTCAACTGTCCTGTTAAGCATGGTTGAATTTGTGTGCTAATTCATTGTGCCGTTTAATCCGGCACTTATTATACAAACACATTTATACTTACTGGAGAGCACACTGCAGCTTTGCACAATATGAAGAGAGACTGTAAATGAGAGGGGAACACATCAGAGTGAGATTTACTGAGGGGTGTGGTGTCAATCGTTTAGCCTATCATTGTTAACACTTACTTAAAACCACAATGTGGCACCTCAGGCAAGATTTGATACCAGATAAGCCGGAGGCATACTTTTCTGTAAAACTCAATATGAGGTTAATATTCATGTCCATAAGCAACAGTATGTTTACAGAAATGGCCATGAAGACTACACCATAACATGGTTATAGTTATTGTCAAAATGTGATAGAGTGGCATGATTGCAGGAGCAAACCATATTTTGACTTTAGCTGAGAAGGAGAAGATTATGGAAATCCTGTAGAAACCACATCCCAGCAGCTGCAGAGCTATGTTGTGCTTCAGACATAGAAGATTCAAACCTGAAGGATGAATACTTGAGTGGTGGCAAGTATGCTCACTTTCTATACTAGCAACATAGATAAACAGTTTGGATAGCTCTATTATCTAGTGGATATGTGAATGTTATTAGCTGCCATACAACCAGTGTCTTATCCAGAGAAGATCAGTAGTGCGCCCACATCCAGTGTCAATCACAAGTAGGCAAGCTTGTTATTTTCAACATTGATAAGCTGCATTGTTTTACAAATAAATCATTGCACTCCTGGCACCCCCCCACTAACAGGAGTATCTGTTTTATTGAAAAACTTAGGGCCATATGTATCAAGCCTTTTGCTATTCGTCCTTAGCGAATCGCAAACGGCCTTTTTTCCAATTTTGAAATGTATGAAAAATTAGCAAAATAAGGAATCGCAAAAAATTGCGATTCCTTATTTTGCTAAGCATTTAAGGAATCGCAATTTTGCGATTCCTTAAATGCTATGTATGAAGCTTTTCAAAATTGCGAATTCAGGTTTAGAAATCGCAAATTACCACCAACTTGTAGTTGGTGGTAATTTACGATTTCTTGTAAATATGCACAATTGTGCATTTGTGAGGATGGCATATGACGCACATACATGCCCATTGGGCATGTATGTGCGCACATATGCACACACATGTAATTTTCAGGGGTGCAGCAGGGTGTCCTTGAGACACCCCTGCACCCTTGAAATAATTCTCAAATTGCGATTAGCAAATTGCGAATTCGCAAATTGAGAATTATTTCACAGTCATTTCTATGGGCCTCCTGGCCCATAGAAATGAATGGGAAATTATTCCTTATTTGCGAATTCGCAAATTGCGAATTCACAAATAAGGAATAATTGGAAATCGCTAAAAAATAGCGATTATCTACATACATACCATTTTGCGATTTCTAAATAGCGATTCCTTAAAAATCGCTATTTAGAAATCGCAAATGGTGATGATGATACATGTGGCCCTTAATGTGAGGAAAAGCTGAGAGAAGAAAAGTAGATGTCTTTTCCAGATCCTGAAGATGAGGCATACATTTAGGTATGATTGTGATGTGCTTTGTTGAGCACAAACCTTACTTCCTGTTCCATTTTTCTTTCATCTGATTGATCGTCTTGTATAGTGAGTACTTCAACGTTATGTTTTTGATGAAAATGTATTCTCTCTTTTATATGTGCAATAGACAAGTATATCAAGTCCTTATGGTGCTACTTATTGTATTTCTATTTGCTATTACCTATTGTTGTTTTCCTGCATCCATGCGTTGTTTGAAATCTCCACTGTAAGACCAAATTTGAAAATCAAAGATTGTTACAACGAAAGATGGATACTCGGGGGCTATCAAAGCCATAGGTTTAGTAGCTTAGTTGTAGATTACAGCTAAAGCCATACAGGAGCAGGATCCTGCTGCTCAGCCCTTCTCACTCCATCTGTCCACTCATCCAAGCAAAAACACTGTCATCATTCCAACCATACAATGAACTCACTCACTGGACCTCACTCACTGACTGAGCAGCAGGGAATATTAGGACTGTAGGGGGCATGCATAAGATAACAGGAGGCCACAACAAAGATCTCTAGGACAATCCTTTTTATTGCATATCAGTACTGTTAACATTTCCACCGTTGTTAATATTTCCACTGTCGCTCGCACATACCTCACACCTTCTGCTGGATGATTAAGGTGGGGGCCAGGTGGGACTGCTTTATCTATGTAAAACAGATGTAGTAGTGGTCATCTGTTACAGCATGTATTGCTCTCATCATCATCTTAAAGTCAACAAACTCCAAGAGCATTATGCTGATTATGTGACAAAAGAGACGTGCAGCACATGGTAATGGCTGCCATTTCCCTTGTTGTTATGGCACTAATTAGAGTTAGTGGATGTTGATGGATTAGTATGGTTGTCTACAACATGTTCAAGGGTGGTGGTGGTCCTTTAAAGGAGAGCCAATACACATCCTTCATACACATTGCTGGTGTAGTTGCTTTTATTTTAAGATGGTCACATCCAGCAGTGAAATTGTTTGCCACAATAAATGCAACTCTATCTTTTGAATCGGCATCTATCAGGGATGCCGGTAATAAGTTACCATACTTACATGCTCCTAGCTGCACTGCTGTCACTAACCCTCCAAAGGTATTGAAGGCATAGTTCATTCTTTTGGGGTTTGTGCTGAGACTGGGTTTCTGTGATTGGTACTCGCTATTGTCATCACCAAAAGCACTGCATCAGTGTTATTTAACTAAAAGTTACATTATTGCTGATAGTATTCCATCAGCCTCATGACTAGGTGAAGAAACAGTTTTACCTTGAGCAGTGATGCAGAATCTGGCTGCGTATTTGTTGGGTTGCCAATTGTGTATTTGCTTAGTACAGTTTAATTTGAAATATAATGTATTCACCATTTTACACACCGTTAAATATATCAAAATACATGATTCACCCTGGTATAAAACATGAACTTTCAGAAATGTAACCACTGATAAACAAATGACCATTTTGAAGAGGCATCATACTTGGAATATGAACTGCAAATATAAAAAATGGTAAAGGGTCATTTGTGTACCAAAGAGGTAATTTCGCTGATTTTTCAATTTTGAGACATCACTTTTCACTGGTAAAATTGATAATTTTCCTCAGATAAGATGTGCTTCTCTGATTTAGGAAGGTCTAACCCTGCTCTAGTCACAGCCATCACTTAAATGTTAACACATTGAAATAGTAAAAATGTTTTTAAGCTTGTGGATTTTTGCCAGTTACTAACATATTTTTATCGAGTGTATATTTTCCCAAAAAAATTGGATCACAAATGCCTTTTCACTGGAAACAACTTGTCACCCAATAGGAGTGCCAGGTTTTTATTCAAATCGAAAATATAGACCTAATTGGTTCACAATGGGTGACTTAGACACAACTACAGACTGAATCGCTGAACGGAAGTGCTCTAAATTTGACAGAAAGGTGACTGTTGGTCCAGGAAGCGACCTTTTTGTGAATTGTTGTAAATCCTTTTGTAGATTTTGAAATGTTTAAAGATATCCAAATTTGCATATCTATAGGCGCAAAGGCTCCGGCGCAAACCCTCCCAACCTTGTGCTGGGATGTCATTGGCTGCCAACACTTCAAAGAGGAATTGTTGGCAGCCATTTAGGACTCGGCATCAGCCATAGTCCCAGGTTTAAAAAAAAAAAAGAAACAGGGGCAGGGTAGTAATACCCTGACCCCTTAGCTCTGGTCATGGGGCCAAAAAGGCCTTTTTCTAAAAAAAAATCCCGTGCAAACATGAAGGAGCTGGAAATCCACCAAAAAACATAAAAAAGCTTGTTTACACTATAGCCACTGGCAGGGTCAAGGCCCATGGTCTTATTAATATATATAATATGGGGAGAAGGGAGACCATGTGGCCTCCTTTCACATGGCCATTCTGGGCCCCGGAGGTCACCTCCTCCCTGTAGCAGGCCATTAGCTATTTTAATTGTAAGGGTGCTATGCGGCCCCTGTCAGAAGGATCTTAAGAGGCCTGGGGACCACCACCTCCCGGGGATTTATCCTTCAAAAGGAATATGATGAGGCACCAAAGGTTGTCGGGTGCCCGACCCCCTTTCTCCACCACACTGCAAACACTCCTCCTGGTTCACTATTCGTTGGGAGATAAAGTCTCCTTGGATGCTGAAGGTGCTTGGGTGCCAAGATCCCCTCCTGTTAACATCAGTAAGTCCCACACAGCAGGATTGCTGAGAGTTTGTCCACCACTCTGCAAATGCATCTCCTGGTGTACTACTCGTTGGGGGATGAAGTCCCCTTTGATGCTGAGGGTCTTTGGGAGCCATGACCCCCTCCTGTTACCACCACTTAGTCGCACACAAAACAATTGTTGAGTGCTAACTGGAGGCCCCACCCCTTTTGTCCACCACTCTGCAAATGCGCCTCCTGGTGCATTACTTTATGGAGGATAAAGTCCTCTTGGATGCTGATTCAGACTTCTTCCATATGGTGTGGTGCTGCCCCATAATAGCACAGTTTTGGATGGGTAGGCATTGGTGGAAATAACGAGGAAGTCAGTAGAAATGGACCCTTTATTAAGCCTACGGGCAGGCGCGCAACACCCATTGGACTCACTGGGCTTCAGCCCCCCCCGTCGTGTGTGGCAGCCCGGCATGAGACAGATCCTGGGCACACACACAGCCACACCCGAACGTTTCACAGGTCTTTAAAAGACCATTTGAATGTTAATTAGGCCTTGCTGTTGTTTCACCCCTTGTTGGAGGCCCTGCAGCTCAACTCTGCCTACTGATTAAAGGTTCAGCCCCCCCCGAAACTTTTTCTTAGCCCCCCCCCGAAATTTGGCTCTAGTTGTGCCTCTGCCTACGGGGCTTCATGCCCCACTCTAAAAGGACTTTACACCAGGTTCATAGACCCCGAAATGGTTCTGATTAAACACTGTACAGCCATGTCATGGAAATCACTCTGGGCCCCAGAGGTGGGAGTCTGGCGTATGCACTTGTGGTAGTCGGCTAACACCAAAGCCAACACACTTGCTGACTTGCAGGTGGGAGGAGGGAGCACTGGGAAGTGGGGCTCGGTACACATTCCTGCTGGCTTTGGAAGCCAAATCAGACATATGTCCACCTTGAACCAAGGAGTGCTGGAATTAAACGATGAGCAGCTGTGGACAAGGGTCTCCACAGTTTCCTCACAATGTTGGATAGGTATACAAACTATTGTTGTTAAACTAAAAATGATGTGCAATAGAAGCTACATGTGATCTGATACCTGACTTAGTAAAAGACCAAGGTATATGATAGACAGCAGTAGAAAGTTCAGCAGAGGTTCTGCGGTCATACAGTGAAAATCAGTTGTTAAGAGCCAGTTACTAAGAAGTTGTTTCTGATTTATTTTCTCGTACTTTTACTCTACTGGTATCCAGCAAGGAACTGTGTTACGCAGAAGCTGGGATCAATACTTACCAATTGCCTATTAGGAAATATCAGTGCATCACATAAGTTTGGTGTATGAGTAACATGAGTGACGACCAAGTGAATGAAAACGCCTGCAGATGACAGGATGAAACTCCACAAGCCATAAAGATGAAACTCCACAACGTTTTTGAACATCATATTCCATAAGAGTTGGCAGGCAATTTCAAATGAGTCATCTCTCATGCCAACATTTAATTTTTCATTTAGTTGTCTTTTATACTTTTACCTCCGGATTCTGTATTATGGGAATGAATGTTACTAAATTCGTTTTTAAATTGAAATCTAATTACAGCAGCAATAGTCTTTAGTCATGCTACATTTTTTCTGCACTCTGACACGTAGTCCTCTCAGGTAATGCATTGTCATTTTGAATGTATTCATTCACCCTTCCACTACATATTTATAGGGCTAAGTTACTAAGCAGTACTAACTTCCCAAGTTATAGGATTGCATATACAACTTAAAAAATGTTTATACCTTTATGGGATATACACAAATGTTACGGGTGCAAAATCAAACAAAATTCTATATTGACTTATTACAAATATCAGGGGAAGAGGCGGAAACAGTGCCAGCAAATCGGTGCACATTCTGGCTGTGTCACTGGGCACGGGCTTCTGGGCTGATGCACTTCTTACACAGGAAGCAGCAGTCATGCTGTGAAGTGACACTTTCAGTTTGTCAGGTGCAGTGCCTTCCCCAAGCATGCAGGTGCATCTCAGGGAGACGCGTCATCCTTAAGACTCCCGAGGAAGATTGACAGACGTAGGGCTGGCAGTACCAACCTATGCTGAACTCTTGCTTGCTTATGAGTCACTGAATGTACTAGGAACTGCAGTGTAGTGGGGAACTCGTTAATATGCAAGCAGTGTGCTTCAGTTCTCCGGGGTTTTTCCTCAAAGTTTTTGGCGTAAAGAAGGCAAATTGAATATAAAAAGTCATACACATGTTTGTAAATATACAACCAGAATCTGCAACTTGCCTCCAATGGAATACACATATTCATCTGCCCTAGGAAATACTCATGTTACAAAACTTAAGGTTGTTGTTTCCAAATGCGACAGCATCTGGCTCTATAAATGAAGAACTGCCAATTTTGGCTGGAGATGGCACTTCTTGTACATGTTATTTAAATTCAGGGATGTGAAAAGTCATGTGTATATTTGCTGAACTGGCGAAATGTCAGAGTCTAACGGGGCATATTATCAAGAACGGCGTTAAAAATTATCGCCTGTTTAGAAACGGCGATAATGGGCTTGATAATATGCCCTTGAGAATTCCAATAGAAGTCCATGTTCTGGTGTGAACATGGGCTTCTATTGGAATTCTCAAGGGCATATTATCAAGCCCATTATCGCCGTTTCTAAACAGGCGATAATTTTTAACGCCGTTCTTGATAATATGCCCCGAAGTTTGCTCCATAGGATAATAAATACAGCAGATATCGGCCTTTTCTTTCACAATGTATAGCAGGAGTAACCTGGAAATCTGTGGCAGTAGTAGACATCAAGTGGTATGGATATACGTATATTCTGTATGTATAGATGTGTACAGCCCAAACGTAGCTAGGAGTAATGAAGAACTGCACATTGAAATATTAGGCATCAACTGAGGTGGAAGACAATGCAAGCTTATGTACGTAGCTAAGAGAGGGAAGGGACTAGAGCTCACTCAGTGTACAAGGGGAGGGCTGCCTTTACCAGTGATTAGCCGCTATCTAATTAGGTGCGTCTTCAGTTCTTTCCTGAACGGCAATAGTGATAGGTACTCATGATGTATGGGACACATTATTAGATAGGGCGTAACTTCAAGTGGAGAAGCCATGTTTACAGTTTTTTTATATTTCTCCATTTTTGATCTTCAGTCAGTGGTTGGAAAATATTTTTTTCAAATAGTATTTAGTACTGTTGGATGGCCAATTTGCATTGTTATTTATTATGTCGAACCACATAATGAATAATGTGTCCATGAAAAGAAAATGACATGTTGAACTAGTTCTAGA
Organism: Lissotriton helveticus; assembly: GCF_964261635.1. Taxonomy (NCBI): domain Eukaryota; kingdom Metazoa; phylum Chordata; class Amphibia; order Caudata; family Salamandridae; genus Lissotriton; species Lissotriton helveticus. Next base: position 399,719,947 of record NC_136069.1, on the reverse strand, counting down.
CTACTAACACAATGAGGGGAAGACTCGTGTGCACAGCAAGATATTCTGATAATTACAGATGTATTACAACTCCTACGTTCCTGACGCTCAACTTCTTGTAGCCCACCGTCAAAGCCACTGAGACAATAATATAAACCACAAAATAGAGGGAGCGTCAAAGTAACAATGATATTAACAATTAAATAATGTAGTCCATAAACAAATCAAAATTTAATGCAAGCTTCCTTGTATATTGTTTCCGTTGTTTTATTGTAGTATGATGATTTGTACTTTGTTCATCTCACATCATTCACTATAGAAATTCTTCAAAAAGATATTCACACAAATGCACAAATGTACACTCCACAGCCTACGCGTTTCGTCCCTCATGGGACATCATCAGGGCTGTAAAAAAAGAGAACATCATAAAAATCTAAATTTCTACAACCAAAAATCAATTACAAATTATCTATACATACTTTATGAAATTAATTTTCCCAATACCTATACATCATCGTCCATCCTACTGTGGAAGCCTGCCTATATGCCATACTAATCAATAGTTGTTACATTCATCAACCTGCCTATGTAACAATCTTGTCTCCTATTGTGTATCCAATCAATTAAACAAATGGTGGGCGAAAAGTAATAGACAATGTAACTCTCAAGCATTGAGATATTCTTAAAGCAACCACAAAAACATTTTTGAATACTCCCACTAGGCCTTATATTTTAGCTGGACCCTTCACATCAATCAACAAATATACCTCTATTAGTTCACTAAAGGATAGTGAAGTTTTATGTAAAACTTAATGGAGAAGGACTCTCTCGTCGCCACGCTAACTTATAGTCCCCTCAACAATAACATATCTCACCTTCAATCAGAGTCTGGATATTGCTCTAATATGCTGTGTCACTTCTTTCTTCTTAATTATAACTTTTAAAGTTCGTATGACGTTGATACCTATTAAATGTGTATAAAAAAGCCAAATTTAAAATAGCTCTCCTTATTTAGGCTTGAAATAGTGTTGCTCTCTAATGATTAACTAAAGTTAACTTACCTAATATCTGGCTAAACTTCATGTACCATCATGCATAGTCATAAACCTTCTTATATGAAAGATCCCAAATGGTTAAAAAAATATATCCACCTACAAGAAAAAAGGACCCCTTGTCAAAAATGTTCCTATATTCGACATTGGTCTAATTACCATAACAAACCCCTATCCTGATAAAATCATCTCGCCTCCTATTCATGTTGAACTAGTCAGTCAATGGAATTACTTGCAAGAAATGGGGCTTTTACCACCGCAAAAGTGTTCAGTTACTCGATTAACGTCGGTAAAACAGCTCATGACAGTGGCCTTTTAGCGAGATATTGACCTACCCAGAAATATGTTTTGTTGTCATGTGGGAGCAGGCACTGTTTCGACGGCTTGTATGCTATGCTATGCAGCAGGACTCAAATATGTTATGAGCAAGACATGTCAATGAGGTCTTGGCGGCCGACAGAGCTGAAGGGGGATGTGAGGTTGATGAGGACAAGAAGGCGATGTTTGCCTTTTTATGTGATTTAGAAGTTATCATCAACAACGTGAACAATGTCAACCTGTGTGCTGCAACGAAGTCTAAAACCTAATTCAGCATAATGTTAAAAGTGCTTCAGATTTAGGGGGTGTGGGAAATCACACTCAATTTAATGAGATTATGCAATGTTTCATAGAGTTCACTCGCAGAAATCACATGTAAAAAATGAACATGAGAGGGTACCTTGTGCTCGAAAATCACTGGATATACCAACAGAATGCTGGTTTAAGGAGGCACTCATTTCTGTACAACTAAATCTCCAGAGTCTCCTTTATTGCCTCGGTCTAATTAGCTGGCAAATAAAGGAGAGGGTAGCATGTCAGTACCAAGAATTAGAATCTGAAGATTGGCAGGATATTGAACAATTGGTTGTTTTAATTTAGAAGATGTACTTCAAGATTTTGAAGGCCTTGATAAAGCAACTTGCGTCGTGAGACACGTGTTGTCATGGGCATCAACTGTTGGGTGTGTTATCACTTTCAAAAGTAGTCTTTGTTAGCAGTAAAAATATTTAACCTGTCAAGGGAAAGAATAAGATGTCTTGCCTGAGTACGTGTTTTACTAAGTTGAGAATAGGAGTGCGTGCTTCTTTTATTATAGATCACATGATGTCTGCAGGAGAAACGTTGCCTTCAGACCAGATTGTTAGATACTAGATAGAATTCCTTAGATTGTTTGATGGTTGTCAATTTGGTGGCCTTGTGAGATTAATAGTCTTGCGAGTCGTTCTTTGGTGTGTGCAATGACTACTGGCAATGGTGATTTCTTAAGCAAGTAAATTGCATGTTTGAACCTGCTTTGCTTGGGTTGGTAAACAGCGTTTACAACAATTCTTTTTCTCCACGGGGAATCACAACCCGTCGTTATCACGACAGCGTTGTGATTCCAAATACCATTACTCCGCAAGTTGGAACAATGACTTGCGGAGGTGGGGGGTGTTGGATTTAAAATCCAACACCTTCCCTAGTGTCCGCACAGACTGTAGTTGGAATAGTAAATTATACTATTCCAACTTCCAGCAACCCCCCTCCGCAAGTCGTTGTTCCGACTTGCGGAGTAATGGTATGCGGAATCAAACGTAGTCGTGATAACAACCGCGTTGTGATCCCCGCGGAGAAAAAGAATGCGGGATTTCCACATATATTCGCTTGGGTTGAAGGCATCTGCGGCGTTCATTGTATAGGAAGTTGATTTGGCTGCTGAGATAAATTTTCTTCTTGTGAATTTCATGTTTTTCAGTTTTTTCAGATAGCCCTAGGAGCTTGCTTTATGCATTTTTCTTTTCGCTGATGGCACACCCACCTTTGGAGAGTTAGTTGTCGGCTTTATTTGGGGAGAGGGACAACGCTATTCTATTATTCTTTTAGACCATCCATCAATTACTTTACACTATCTATTGATAAGGACTTATTTGGATTTCATCCACAACTGTCTTGATCAGAAGTACCGAAAACCGCGGTCTTGTTTTGATGAATTAGCTTATCCATGGTGTGTGGATGTTATGCGTTTAATAAGGAACAGCATTGCAATGTGATCTGATTGAAGGTGCTGCCAACATTTGTGTAGGTTCACATTTGTTGTGAGCTATGCAGATGGTGTCTGAGAGGCCAAGATGATAGCTATTTGACTCTCAGAGAGAGATGTCGATATCATTGATGGATAAGCAGATTGTGCAGTCAGTGCATTCTTTCAGTGAATTCTTCAATAAAGACATTGCAGTTTTCAAGATGTTTGTTGGTGCAGCTAAAGATTATGGTGTTTAATGCATATATGGGTAAGGAGTGTCGTCAAAGGATGTTGTAATTTACAAGCAGCATATGTTAGAGAAGCAACCTTAGTATTCAATTTCATAAATCTCCTGGAGTAAAAAAGCTAACAGTCATGAAATGTTTCCTTGAATTTTTAATGGTCCCTAGAATTTCCGATATTTAGTTCGTCCTAACTTTCATTGCATTAAATCCTCCTCATTGGTACGGTTCTGTGAAAAACTAAAGTATGTATAAGCCTCAGTTAATATGTGTAATTTTGACAAATATTAACTATAGTTTGACACCTCAAACTATAGTTATGATATCAAAAACCAAGTGGTCCAGTCGTGTTTTTATTTTCCAACCAAGCATACGCATTTACAATTTCATTCAGAGATCTACCTCAACTATCTCTGAATTACTCAAAATGTTTCTCCCAGAAAATCTACATTTATGTACATATTTAAATACTATGAATCACTATTCCTTCCCTGAAAAAAGCAAAAGAGTGATGTTGTGTTCTATTTGTATCTGTAGGGGGTATTCTCAAAAAGACTCCAGTGAAATCCCCTTGTAGGAAACTGATTCTTAATTTGGAATTATCATGGTAATTGGTTGTTGCAATAGCAATTTACACGTCATTTCCTATTTTTCAGACCACAATTAGGGTCTCACGTAGAACTGATAGGAAATTATGCTTTTTCAAATTATTGATTCCTGTGATATTGAAGTTTTTGAATGGGAAATTCAGCATGAGGGATTATCACATCATTTTAAAGATGTGTTTTACCCATTTCTGGTGATGTAACATCTATTTAAAATGATACAGGGTTATGAAGTCAGAATATATTCTTATCTTAATCATGACTCACAAACAATATATATGTGTTACTTTACAGATGTTAAGCAGAGGGGTCACTTGAACAGTGACTGTATTTGTAGTGGATTCTACTCCCAGAAAGTTTTCAAGATAATGCAAGGAATTTTTACGTACTTATTTTATGAATGGACACACAAATGTAATTAAAATACTTTAATTAATGTCCCAAAAATCGAACTAACATCACTTCCTCCATCATAGTGAATTTCGTTCAAGAAAATCAAAAGCTATTGAGTACTCTATATTGAAGTAAACTAATGATATTGGGAGGGGTTTCAAAAATGTTAAAATGTCAAACCAAAGGTACATGTTTTGCCGTAAGGTATTTAGTTTAAACTATTTTGTGAAGTTTTTGGTTTTAGAAAATTTACAAATCACTACAACTCACTTCTATCATGGCCCAATAAAGTAAAAAAAATTCACTTGGCTCCAAGTTAGGGTCTATCAGTTATCCCAGCCTCTTCAATTGTGACAACCAGTAATATTACAAAAAGGCAATGTCCTTTATGTTTGTGATGTGTTAGCTTCTTGCGGCTTACATTAAATGGCAACTTTTAAATTGCCTCCCACATGAGCCAAAGCTACATAACAGCAAGTATTAAAACAAGTGAATATAGTTATTGTTAGGTATTCCCTATCAGATAGAGCAGAAGTATCCAAGAAAATTATCTAGTAGTGTGTTTGATGGTTGATTGAGGGCTTCTCCAGAAATATCTGGTTTTCCATTCCTGTTATCACTTTAAAACTACACCTACACTTATTTGAAGTACTAGAACGTTAAAACGATTTTAGTATCTCATTTCATAAAAGAAATGTACAGATATAAACAATAGTGTTTTACCATCTTTTTTAAATAAAGTCAGTCAGGCATTGCTGCAAATGCTGCCATCTTTTTTAAAACTCAAACAATCCATATTAAATAGTAGATAAAATACATAAAGTGCAACACCCTAGGAAATAATTAATAAGTGCATCTAGGCTGTTAGGTAAAGCTTTCTTTAAGTCAAGATATTCCTGACCTTTAGTCTTTTCCATGGGAGATACTTGCGCTAGAGTCATCCTAAGTAATTTTAATTTCTCAGGAAACTGTTCGATGTAAGAACTATCTTCCATAGAAATCAACATCTATCTCAACCAATTTTCAATTTTTAGTGCTTTCATAACATTCTCTCGAATTACTTTTCTAATAGCCCGACAACTATTTTAACTATTTGGTTAATAGGCTGAAGAAAGTCTGCTCCCTTCTATCTATCTCTCTCTGGTCTTTTGTTTGTCATACATTTTAAAATTACCTAATATATTGTAGTTCTTTAAGCTGCCAAACTTGATTGGGTCAAAAAGCGTCATGAGCTTGCTGAAATAAAGGATTGTGTGCCACATTATCAGTATGAAGTGGCTCGTTTACACTCAGAGGGGAGAGTGTTTTGTGGTTAAATATATATATATATATATATATATATATATATATATATATATATATATATATATATATATATATTTCCGCTCACTTCCCACCTTCCTTCAGAGCACTCTTCGGCGGGTGCGGCAAGCGGCTGTGGGAATCCGCTAACACATACAGCTCAAAGTCCTCGCCCCAATCCAGTGGCAAAAATGAACCGCACTCACACGGGGGAACGTTTTAGGTAATCGCTTCTTTAATGGTATATAAACAGACGCGTTCCGGCTGTAAGCCTTCGTCGGTGTTTACTGCACCAGGAAGTTACATCACAGAAATAGTGTCAGTGCAATTGTGGACACAAAGAAGGGACTAATAACCCCAGAAAAATACGAGTGACATATTGGAATTCGTATTTTGCTAAACCTCCTTCCAAATACGGACTATAGCATGCACAGGGTTCAAACAACATTTAGCCGTGTATCGGCATGTCTCCCAGTAATTATCCTACTAGGAGTTTCCCGCGTCAGGTTACTTAACGTATTACGCATATATTGCAATAATCACTTTTCGTTCAATAACCAACTCATATGTAAAACCTGTTCTGCAGGAATTATACATCTAGCCGTGTATCGGCAACAGTCCCTTCTGCTATTAACTCGTCCCACACTGCACTCTTTCTTATTCAGGGCAAAAAACATACAAACATATCCTATTACATATCCAATTCTTTAAACGATACCCTCATATCAGTTTCATATAGGTTACTTCAATATCTTAAATACAGTAGCTAAGGTGAAACACCATGTCTAATCCTTTCTATGGGAAGCCTCCCATATTTCATTTCATATAAACCAACACCGTACTCTAATGCAAAATTACAGAATCAAACACTGAATTTTAAAATCTCAAATTCCAAGAACCACAAAGGTCAACAATTCCATTATTTGGTTACAGTCAATGCTACTAAATGCATATGATAAGCTATCGTATCCCATCAGTACTTCCTATCAATTTAGTGCACACCTATTTCAGTTCATTTGCCTAGATGGACCAGCAAATCCTCCCCACTATTCATGCCACCTGGGTGTTTGGTTCTTAAGTCGATTATGTACCTCGATTCGAGGCGACGTAGCTTACGTAGCCGGTCACCTCCCCTGATGTTGAACGGGACAAAATCCAGTCCAAAAAACTCCTAGTAGGATAATTACTGGGAGACATGCCGATACACGGCTAAATGTTGTTTGAACCCTGTGCATGCTATAGTCCGCATTTGGTAGGAGGTTTAGCAAAATACGAATTCCAATATGTCACTCGTATTTTTCTGGGGTTATTAGTCCCTTCTTTGTGTCCACAATTGCACTGACACTATTTCTGTGATGTAACTTCCTGGTGCAGTAAACACCGACGAAGGCTTACAGCCGAAACGCGTCTGTTTATATACCATTAAAGAAGCGATTACCTAAAACGTTCCCCCGTGTGAGTGCGGTTCATTTTTGCCACTGGATTGGGGCGAGGACTTTGAGCTGTATATATATATATATATATATATATATATATATATGTATATATTTTTTTTTTTACAAATATATTTAGGGGCAATAATGAATGTTTTTAGCCATAATTTGCTCTGTAAAGTTACACTTTTGCAAGGATTGAAAATGCCCTCAAAATCCTTAGTTGAATTCAGTGGTGCCTACTTAATGTCTTCATTTGCTGATTACTAGATTTACTTAGTGCAGAATTGCTAAAAAAAAACAGGCATGACCTCTATTTCTCCAACTATGCACATATGCACAATAGCTTGTGTCTCTTTATCCCCATACTGATTGGGGAACCTAATTTCTTCATTGCTGCTTTCTTTGTTCTGAGATTTCTGTGTGATGTCCTCACCACTAGAACTCAAACAGCCTCGTCCTTCTTCAGGACAAAACCCCACACTGTTACGTTGTTTATTAAACAGAGATTCTGTTTTTTCTAATAAAGTGCAGAAACAGTAAGTGATAACTAACAATGTCAAGTGGGAAGGATGTTGTAGATGTGATCTTATTCCACAGTGCTGGAAGCAGGATAGGTTGCATTAACATCCATCTATTATAGGCTTTGGTTGAGGACATAAAACGCCACAGAAACGTGGCTTCAGGAACACTCTGAACCTGATCTGGTTCAAGCGCTCCCACCCGGTTATCAACTACTTCGCCTAGACCGTAAAAAGGGTATTGGCGGTGGCCTGGCAGTAATCCATAAATCAGATTACGTTGTTACTAGCACCCCTATAAACTTTCCGGACTGTGAATGCCTTCCGTTTTTTATAAAATTCAGCGCCACACATACCGTCTCGGGTATACTTATATATCGTCCGCCAGGACCACAAGGACAGTTTCTTTCGGATCTCGCCTCAATAGCGGCAAATCTTGCAGTCAGCTCTGCCAACTTTACTATCTTAGGCGATCTCAACATCCACCTAGACGACCCAAATGACTCTATAGCCAGAGAACTTTCCTCTAGCCTAATCGCCCTCGAATTACACCAACGCGTTACTGGGCCCACCCACCAAAAAGGACACCTTTTAGACCCGGTCTTTAGCAACTGTAAAAACCTCCATGTTGGAATTCCCTCCCCCCTTCCTTGGTCTGACCACTTCCTCATCCCACTCACCTGGACCCTGCCCCTTCACCTCCTCCCCAAACCCCCGACAACTCAACGCTCCCGCAACTGGTCCAAACTCCCTTTAACTGAGTGGCAGGATCTCCTTCAAGGCACTAAACCCATTAACACCTCCGCTCCCACTCTAGACAATGAGAACTACAACAACTGGATCAGCAGTGCCCTAGACACAGTACTACCACTAAAAAACTCCCATCCTAAAAGGGGCAATCCTACAGCCCCGTGGTATACGAGTGATCTACGTGAGGCCAAACGTGTCTGTAAACGACTCGAGAGGAAGTGGCGCCTCAGTTACCTTCCAGCAGACAAAGCAAGCTATCGAACGGCAATCAAAAACTACAAAGCAAATATCCATCTAGCTCAGGCTAAATACTTTGAACTCAAGATCGAGAAGGCAGCCTCCAAACCTAGGGAGATTTATCAGATAGCAAAATCCCTTTTTCAACTTCCTGAGGCCCCAAAACATCACAATAACACTCAGACCCACTGCGAGGAAATAGCTGAGTATTTCCACCAAAAGATAGAAACCATCAACTCCTCTTTTCCCCCCACCGTTACCCTGATCTCAGACTCCGTCAACATAGACCACATGACGGCTCCCTCCTGCGTTCTCAATAGCTTTCCCCCACTAGAACTTACCAAACTGGAAAAACTCATGAGCCAGATTAAATCTGGATCACCCATCGACCCAGCTCCTCCCAGCGCTCTCACCCAGATAACCCATCTGATCTCGCCCACCATACAAGACCTGCTCAACTCATCCCTCCAGACTGGTACTGTTCCACCTCCATGGAAAAGGGCAATGGTTAGAGCTCTATTAAAAAAGCCCAATCTGGATCAATCCAACCCCGCTAACTATAGACCTATATCCCTTCTGCCATGGCTTAGCAAACTTCTCGAGAAGCATGTAAACATCATTCTCACTGACTTCCTGGAAGCCAACAACATACTAGACCTCTCTCAGACCGGCTTCAGGCCCCGTCATGGTACGGAGACTGCACTTATTGCAGTGACGGAGGAGGCACGGAGGATCTTGGACGATGGCGGGTCCACAGCCATCGTCCTACTCGACCTAAGTGCCGCCTTCGACACTGTCAATCATAACATCCTACTTCACCAGCTTAACAAAATAGGAGTGTCAGGCACAGCACTCATTTGGCTGAGGTCTTTCCTTACGGATAGATCCTTCCAGGTCTTTAATTTAATTTAATTTAATTATGTGCTTATATAGCGCTGGAATCACTCCCGAAGGGGTACCTCCGCGCTTCGACCGCTGCGAAACCCTTCCTGGCTTCCCTGAGAGATGGTCCCTTAATGGGTATCTCCAGGGTGAGACCAGGCATCCCCGGCGGTCTGGTGGGGCCGTTAGTGAAGATGAGGCAAGCTAGTGCCCAGAGTTGCCGAGTGTGATCGCTGATCAGAGTGGGCACCGAGGCGAGAGAATTATCGAGTCCGCTGACCCTGGTCCAGAAACCTGCCGCGTCGGGAATCGAACCCTGGTCCCGGGCCGTCCTCTTCTCTCGGGTCTGCCGCCTCTAAACAGTGAGCCACACTACTCCACTACTCTTTGAAAGGGACTTCACCTCAGCCAGTAACCCCCTCACTTGTGGAGTGCCTCAGGGCTGCTCCCTGAGCCCTACCCTTTTTAATGTCTACCTACGCCCCCTAGCTGATGTCGTCCGCCCATTCGGGGTGAAAATTGTCACCTACGCGGACGACATGCAGCTAGTGGTAGCACTGGACCCCCCCCTGAACTCTCATCACAGATTACATATCTGCCTTGAAGCCGTCGCTGCTTGGATGTCTAGCTCTTGTCTCAAACTTAACGGGGACAAAACAGAGATAATGCTCCTTGGAAATAACATCTCGAAATCCATCAATCCCATCTGGCCTCTCTGCTTAGGAAGCCCCCCGCAACCCAAGGAGCAAATCAAGAGCTTAGGCATCTGGCTCGACCACACTCTAACCTTCAACTACCAAGCCACCAAGCTTGCTGCCACCTGCTTCGGGCTGATGAGACTTCTCCGCAAAATCCTCCCCCTCCTTCCGTTCCATTCAAGACGGATTATGGTTCAAGGCCTGATCCTCTCCCGTCTCGATTGTGGAAACGCCCTATGTCTGGGGGCCCCACAATCTACACTTAACAGACTCCAGGTCATTCAAAACTGTGCGGCAAGAATCCTCCTGGATATCCCCCGCCGAACTTCAGTCAGAGCCAGACTGAAGGATCTTCACTGGCTCCCGGTGAGATCCAGAATTGAATTTAAGAGCATGTGCATCGCACACCGATCCTACTGGGGTACAGGCCCCTCTATTAACTCCCCCCTGATGAAAGCCTATCTACCCTCCCGCCCACTCAGGTCTACAACCTCCCACCTCGCCTCAGTACCACGCATTAGGAAGGCCAGATGTGGAGGCCGCTCGCTTTCTTACAACCTGGCTAGGATCTGGAACTCCCTTCCCCTCCCTATCAGATCAGAACCTAACCTTCTCACCTTCCGTAAACTATTAAAAACTTGGCTCTTCAGCAAAATTCCAATCTAACTTTCCACTCAGCTTCTCTTACTCCAGCCTCTCCAGCCCAACTCACTCTTTTCTATAGCGCTGGGACGCCCCTGGGTAGCCAACGCGCTTTACAAATCATCAATACAATACAATACAATACATACATATCTGTCACTCCTGAGATACAGTGAACTCCAGTGAAGCAGTGCATCAGAGTAGAAGAGTATTTTGCAGCAAAGAAGATAGGCAGCTGTATGTACATGGAAGTCATGGAGGGGGCAATTTAACCTGTTCATATTAGGAAGACTGCTTCACAAAAGGGCTGTGTGAAATGAGCATGGGAATGGATTCTGACCTTCAGATCAAGGTGTCCTAGATCTTTGTACTTCATTCACTGCTTTCATGCCCAATATGCCGAATTCCTTTGGTAATGCCGAACCACTTAAGGTTCAATTTCCCTTCATTTAATCAAGTGAGAAAAATGCATACATTATGTGTTATTCTGGTTGGGGTGAAAACTCTTGACGAATTGCTGGGAGACTATCACGTCATATGAAGCTGTCACATGGGTAGGTGAGTTTCTTCCTGTTTTACAGATGGATGTTTTCCCAATTCTTTATGTTCACCACAGAATTAAAATAGCAATATTGAAGTCATAAGCCTGTAGCATAACTTGGGTATTTATGGCTTTCAGGACCATTCACAAGTGGTTGAGTGTGAGTATTATTTTCTCTACATTAAATTATGCATTAGAAGATGTGTCCATTTGCTGAATTGACACACATGATGTGTAGCCTGTAACACCCTCTGAAAATCTTGTTCACTTTTATCCTAATGTTCATTTGTTTTCAATCACAGGTCTCTGTCTGTCTGCCTGGGCAGTACAACAAGTACCGGAGCGTACTGCTGCTAGCCCTAACTTATTGCCAACATGCGGTTAGTGTGGTAAGAGAACTTTTTTAAATATTTGCTTCTGAACTGTATTTTCATCATAATTGTTATGATCCACCCCAAAAAATATACCTCTCCATTAAATCAGCTGAATTCATTAGAAGATTTGAAAAATGTTCAACCCATGTCACAAGGAAGTCTCCAAATAAATATTTTCATACATTGCCCACGCTGCCTGTTAATATTTTGCTATTGTTATGTGATGTAGGCATCTGAGTGCATGCATAATTTTGGTACTCATATAATTGTGACATTTAGCTGACTGGATTGGAATGGCTAGATTGGAAAGGCATATTGTATAGATGGGTGCAGGGATGGACCTTTCATTCTAAAAATCCTTAATATGAATGCTGAGTCACAGTGCATTCTACAGTAAAACTATCTTATCTGCATGATATATTGTTAGAAATGAGGTTCTGTTTGGCAGAGGTATGCACCCTGTCCTAGCAGGAACCACAATCCTAGTCAGGGTAATTCATATACACACCATAAATTAACCTGTGCTCACCCTCTGGTAGCTTGTCACAGAGCAGGCAGGCTTAACTATGTCACATGATCAAGATAGGCCTTGTGTTTCTTAAGTTGTCTTGTCGTTTACACACAATGAATTTTGACAACCATTTACACTCATGTAAATGCAGGGTAATATTCTCTGAATCTGCATTGTTTACATCTGAACTTTATAAGCACTCTATCATGATACCTTGAACATTCAGTCTGAGGGATACAGTTCACTGCGGACATGTCATATTAGTTATTTGTCTGGTTGGCAACACTGCTATTCAACTAGAATAAATAACGGTGGTCCAAACAATGGTTGCGACATTGCCACCTGGGTTTTATTGTTATAAATACACAGCCACATCCTTGTTTCGATGGAGGAGCCCTCAACTGACACTGTGAGGTTACCACTTGTTGGAATTTCAGCGCAGCATATTCCTGCGTACCAACACAAGGGATGTCCAGCTCTACCCCAAGACGGACAGCCTGATGACACTTACCCAAAGGTAACGGGGAGTTAGTCCACCTGGTAGTGATTTGGCAGATTACCCACCCTAGGCAAGACCAGTTTAGAGAGCGCTTGTTAGCAGTACAGTTATACCCAGTACTTCTACGCCTGCAAATATACAATGTCTTACCTCAATGGTGGAAATTATCATTCTTTCACGGTTCTTATAATGCTAATTATGTGAATCTGTTTCAGTCTACTCATAATCGCAGTGCACATGTTTTATGCAATAACCACAACGCTACAATAAATATTGTAAAGCCTTGCTCAGTATTTTGTGTGCACATTTGTGTGCAGATCTTGGGTATGCACAAGAGTCCAAGCGAAAAGGTTTCAGATCTGTTACCACAATATCCTTGGGTATTACAGTTGTCATTTTCTGAGGTTGCACCACGTTTGTACTCTGCAAAGATAGGGATTTGGAAGATGCACTGTGAGCTAGCAGGACTATATGCCAACATCTCCTGAGAGGGTGTAGGGAACCAAACATGCACCATCCCAACATTTATGTTTTCGGCAAATGCACAGTTTTACTACACTTGGTACAAACTGTACGACAACTTAAGAGGCAATGTTCAAAGTACTTGTGCAACACTTCAAACAGTAGCACAGTGAAAACACCACAGAAAGACTCCACGCCAGTTTGGCAAAATAGATTATGATTTTATAAATAAAACAAGACCAAAATGACAGAAATCCATAAGTAGAAGTCTTGATATGAATTCTTAAATTTTAAATATAAAAATTGTACTTAGAAGCAATAAGCACCTATGGAGGTTATTTGGTAGTGCTGGACCTTAGCAAAGTCAAAAGTTCAGGCAGACAGTGATGGAGTGTTGGCCAGATACAGGAGGCATGCAAGTCCTGCTAAACAAGGTATCTTGTTTCTGGTCGTAAAATCTTCTAATGGTCCAGGCACAGGAGCACTCTTAGGGGTGACTTATATATAGTAAAAGTGGAGTTTAAGACTTGGCAAGGGGTTTTTAATGCTAAGTCAACGTGGCAGTGTAAACATTACACACAGGCTCTGCTGTGGCAGGCATGAGACATGTCTAAAGGGCTACATGTGTGGGGGCACAATCAATGCCGCACGCCCACTAGCAGCATTTAATTTACAGGCCCTGGGCACAGGTAGTGGACTCTACTAGGGACATATACCAATTGTCAATGTTACCGTGGTTAGGCGGAGAAGCAGTAATAATAAGTCTCACTGCAAAATAATAATTCAGAGAGGGTCAGAAAACCTTCTGTGAATGAATTTGAATTCAACAGCTTGCTATTAGCAGCCCCCTGCACTGTTTAGGACCTGCTGATATTGTGATGGTGGCTTGCAAGTGGCAGTAGACCTCCATCCATTCATTCTCATTTCCAAAGAGGAACCACATTTTTATATTTGGGACAGGTAATGGTTAAGCCTTCCTTAAGCCTTCCTTACCTTTATTTCTACAAAAGATTTCCTGATCAAATGTGCATCTTTGTTTCCCACATGGGCATTGAATAGGTGCCAAAGGTTTTTGGTTTGCCCCACATGTATGTACTCCACATGTGTGATGTACATATTTGACAGGACAGGAAAGGGCAAAAAACATGAGGACATGTTTCAATAAGACAGACATCTGTGCTGGTGATTGTCTGCTGTATTAGAACCATGGGTGTGCATGTACCCAGATAAACCTAACTCACCCATCTCAGGGATGATTCAACCGTTTTTCTTATACTGAGTGATAATAACACTTTGGCTAATTTCCTCATGTTTCAGTAAAGCTCCAAAGTCTGTGGTGGATAACAAAGGTCCTAACAAACAGTATTTCTACTCTTCTCCCAATAAACACAATACCCAACTCATGTGCCTGGGCACTGTGGAAACATTAAGAATTATGCTTTGATTTCACATTGAATTTTAGGATGGGGTAGCTGAGATATTTGGACCTGTAGTAAGCTGGTATGCTTGGAAATCTGAAAAGGAAGCTCCCAGAAGAGTTCAGAGAGGTGGCACTGGCATGACTCTACAGATTCATTCAAATCTCAAACTTGTAATCAAATCACAGAATTTCCTTACATTTCAATTGGGCATGTTCTGGATTTTGATACCCGGCATCCCCACACTTGTGATAAAAAGTGTATCCCAATTGTGTGAATAAGCCTGTCACCAGGGCAGGAAAGACAAAGAAATTAACTGTGGAAATGTCAAGAATTGTGCATTGAACTTACATAATTTCTTAGGATGTGGTTAGCTGATTTGTTGGGGCCCGGGGTCTGTCGACACCCAATCAAACCTATGCACCGCAGACATTTCTGAAAACTAGACACAAGGGGAAATCCAGAGTGGTGTGGTTTCCATGGATCTTATTGTTGTCTTACTGTCAGGCTTCTAAACTAGTTTGCAAATAGCTCCGGATGAGGATTTTAACCCACTCTCTCCATGTGATGGTAACATCTATGCTTGGTAAATCAAGGCAACAAAATAACTGTTTGGAGGAAAGTGGGCCTGGGAACAGAGGAACAAATACACAGGAATCGGCTGGGAATTCCTCAATAACTTCAGAATAACAGAAATGATGCAACCGATTTCTTGAGTTTCGAGCACGGGCAGTTTGAAGGAGGGTAGGTGAGTAATAGGTGGAACTGGGATCACACTGCCAGCTCTAAGTATAATTATGAAGTTATAATCACCCAAATTGTGTATGTCACTGTAACTGCAATACCCACCCTTAGGTGCTTAGCTGTTACCATCCAATCCACTAGACCTGATAGAAAGCATGGTGAACAGGGAGATCATGTCCCCAACATCCAAAATGTTGGAGTGGAAGGTTCTGCTAAAAAAATAAACAAATAAACACATTTTCCGTTTAAAGCAAAATATGTAGGGTCCCCACAACAGCAGGGGTCTGATTTCTAACACTCTGATACAAGGACTAATTTCATTGTAGCAACACTGAATTAGAGAACTGGTTGGAACGCAACCCTAACACAAACACATTGTGCAGATTTGAGCAGGTTGCGTTTTGAGCTTACTACCTGACCTGTAGATGAGTTCAGGTTCCCAGTTGCATTCCAGACAATCTTTCAATTAAGAAGAACATAGTTAAAGATGGCACTAAGAAATTGAGACGTGTCCTTTAAAATGTTTATTTATTATTCTCAGTCTATTGAATAAAGTATGAATGGTACTCATACAGAATGTGATAATAAAAGCGGCTTAACATGTTATGGTCAGCAAAAACAAGATGAATGTTTCCAACATCTTTAGAGAGTTTCTGGCATCCTAACACAATAAAGCTACTTGTAAGGACTATGCTAAATTCTTAGCTAAAACCTTAAATAGCATAGCTGTCTTTATAATTTTACTCTTTCTTTGGATGGATCGTACAGCATACACTTGAGTACCTGGCTTCACCCATTCCTTATCAAAGCTCTGTTGACCCTCGGTTAAAGTCCACTCTCTTCCCGCAGCTCCACTGTACCGTCTCTTGCCTCCAGACCCCGACCTCCTCCTTTGGAGGTTCAAAGCTGCTGCGCACTCCTGCGCCTGCTGCCAGCTCCAACTGGGACCAGACTGCCTGCAACCACTGTAACCTTTCTCAGCCGTTATTTTCTTAATTTGTCCCTGTTGTGCCACTGCTATTGTGCCCATCTGTGTCTTGCTCTAATTCCACCACTGTTTTTATTTTCTCGTGCCTGCCTGTTCCTTTCGCCGCTGCTGCCCCTGCGGCCCCTTCGCCTTGGAAATCCCCCCACCCGAATTCCCCTGCTCCCACCTTCCAGCCTCTCCTCCCTCCCACCTCCCCTACTTAATGGCAGCTGTTGCTCAGTCGCGCTGCTCGCGAGGGAAAGGGAAGCCCGTCTGCACCCGTCCGCAACCCGACTGCGTCCAGCGCCAGGAACCCTGGACCTCCCACTACCCATCACTACGATACCACCACCCTCCTCGCACTCAACCCTGGAAGACTTAGAGAATGCCAACAGGCCTCGCCAAACACAACCCATGGGCAGTTCTCCTGCCTTCACTGCTGCTAGACCCTCACCGCCACCCAGGCCTCCAACACCGCAGAAGCAAGCACCTGCAATGTCCTAAAATGCATCCTCCTCAACGTACACTCTGTACACAAACATGCCATGGAAATCTGGAACCTACTCAACTCTGAAGGAATATGGTTTCAGCTCTCTTGACTATCCCAGACATAATAATGACCTATTTTCCATATAGTGAAGGCATTCCTCGTATTATTTTGACTATCCCTGCTATGATATTTTCCTATCCTTGATGTATTGGGATCATCCTGGGTGTCTTCCATTTCTTAATACCTTTTTATTGATCATCTAAACAGCTTATATCGATGCACGGAGTTTATGAATGTTTGACACTATCCAACAACTCAATAATAATTACAGTAAGACAGTTTAGTTACTGCTGTGGATGTCTGTCAGCTGGCTGTGTCACTGTACTTTCCCCAGACTTAAGTAATGCGGGTATCCCAAATAAAGGTTTGGCTAACCCTAGTGTGAGAAAGTGGATTGTTAGTATGGGTGGATGGTAGTCCACCACCAGTAATAATGCCACTGTTCTTTTTGGGTCTGATAAAGGTTTTCATTAATTTAAGCTTGAAGTCAACCACTGGATGCTACAGCACAGAGCAGACAGGCTTATCTTAAAATGTACAAAGCATTTATAATTAACAAAACAGTGCAGTTAAAAACACAATGCAATTAAAATCCCACTCCAATTAATAGAAATAGAGAATAATTGAATGTATAAAATTACACAAAAATGCCAACAATTCCATTTGGGGAATCGTAGATTTTAGTTTTTTAAGTTTAAAATGAAATCATGCCAGCAAGTGTGAGTGCCAAATGCTGTCATCTGCTTGTGATTGACCGGTACCTATGTGGGATTTAAGGCCGACCGTGATGGAGCATAGGTTGGATACAAAAAAACAGGTTTGTCCTGGTTGGAAGTTTTACTTTCTGACTTGGGCTTTGAAATGAAAGTCAAAAATCCTGAGCAGGGTAAGGTAGAAGACTGTGGCCGAAAAGTGCTCCATGAGGCTTAATAGCCATCAGATGAGGCCCCAGTGAAGCCATTGACTTTCGACTGGAGTGGGAGAAATTCAAAATTCATGCCTAAGGAAGGTCTCATACTGACTGGCAACTTTTAGTGCCTTCTCCTTGTGAAGGTTTCTACCCTCAGACTTTGTCAGATTTTTGGAGCTCGAATTCCTACATTGGGGCAAGGTTAAAAGCTGTGGCCAAACAGTGCTCTACAAGGCCGAATAGCCTCTATGTGACATCCTGCTGAGACTGATTTGCTCTTGCGGAAAACTCCAAGCTGGAGCAATCTGAATCTTGTCCCAGCAGTAACACACCTTTATAGGATAGGCTTTGCAGGTTAGTCCCTGTGCCCCTGAGGTCTTCGGAGATAGAAAGGTTCTAAATGCCAGGTTTCTCATTCTGTTAGAAGGAGTACACTTTGACACAGTCAAGTGTCCCGGATAGTAAGTCCTACTTAGGGGAAACTTATTGATACATAAACGGATGGCTTAGGCCTGTCAAAAGGGGTTATTTTTAAAGGGTAAATTTGCATTTTTAAAACCGCATGGACAGGCTATAGTTTTAGGCCTGTAGTCATGTTTTCCACTGTCACTTTTATTTTGTAGGCCTTCAGTATGCTTTGTACCATATACAAGGGATTTTGTGATAACTTCAAAATGTCAATTAGGAGCATCGACAATTTTGACAGATTTGTAGGGGTAAGAGCAGAAGCTCTGAGCAATAGACAGCAGTGTCTCAGTGCACTGAGTCCAGAAACCAGAAAAGCTAAATAAATGGGGTAGCCACGTAAAAAGGGGCATTTTGTCACACCGGTGTACAATAGTGGCCTATCCATGACCTATTGCGACATTTATTTATGAATTTTATTTCGCATTATTTGTAACCTTCCAGTTACTCCAGAGTGCATGTTTTCCTGCAATTTTGCTACCCCCAATTTAATAGTGATGTAGACTGATATATTTATGACAATCTATTGAAAATGCCTGGCATACCATTATTGACAACTTGTATGTTTTCTTCACAAGTTGATAGCAGTCCTTGACAATTAATGGTTTCAGCTCCACCCCATACCCAGCTGGCATATTTAAAGCGAACTACATGTTTGCAGCTCTCTGTATATAAGAGTGACCCTGATTTAACCCCTTCCATGCTGGCCTGTTTCCGCCCCTGTGCGGTAAACAAAAGAACAGGGCGGGGCCGTGACGAACCCCAGCCGTCATCAGCACACGAGCGTCGCAGAGCGTGACGGCTGGGGTTCGTCACCAGCATGGAAGAGGTTAATAGTGATTTGCTTGACTTACTGGGGATATTCTTAACACAAATGTAGGTATTCTTGCCTAATGGTGGTGTGTGGTCACACTTAGCATAGCCATTCCCGGGATAATGGTAGGCCTGGTCTAATGGAATTTACTCTTGACATATTGCAGACCTTTGTGACATAATTGCAGTCATCTCTGACCAAAGGGTGACCTTGGCATATTGTGCCAATCCTTAGCAAAATTGTGGGTAATTGTGATATAAATATGGCAGTGGTCATTGAATCCAGTGCCATATGATAAAAACCTCTGTAGTTTGAAGACCATATGATGAACACATAAGATTCAGAATCTGTCGATGTGTGAAAGAAGTACTTGACTACTTGATGATAACTGATATTTTGGAATCTGTATTTACTAAAATTAGAATATTATATTTTTGCCTAAGAATAGTATATTGCTAATTTACATGAGAAGATTTTGGTTGGGTAAAATGAGCTAAATTATCCAAAATATATTCTGCTACATCAGTTTTTTTTGTGTGTAGGCATTTCTTTCTCTAAATCGATAACTCTTGTCATCATATGATCAGTAGTGAAAACCGAGCATATCAGGTTTGTTTAACCTATCTGATTTTTAATGCTGTTAGGTCACTGTCATTTCAATGGTAGCAGTGCTATGTGGATATATAAACTGTCTGCTTTTGAGATATGTATCACATCTGCTTTTCCAAACTCCACCCCTTAGAGAAGATATATAGGCATTCAATATAACTGATAATTAGCTTGAAGGGGATGGGACAAAAAAATGAACGGAGGTGTAATGTGGAAGCGCCAAAAATGCTAAATTTGGATGCATAAATGTATATATTTTATTATTTGGTCGCGCAAACCTGATCAAGCAGCAGAGAGCTTTTCAGGGTCAAAGGCAAGCATACAGTCAACGCATGGTTGCTGGTTTTGGAGAAGAATTGTAGTTGTACTGCATTGTGACATTTTGAATATAGTTAGACAAATAATAGAACACTTGGAACTGGAAGTGCATAACCATGTGGTTTAACTGCTAACGCTACAAATTGCTTTCTAGCCTATTTTCACAGAACGTATGCAATGTTGTGGAAAAAGGAAGGTTCAAACATTTTGTGGGCCAGCTGAAGATTAATTATGTCTGTAGAAGGTAATGCTCAGCTTTCAAACGATGAAACTTGTTAGGATAGTCCATCTGCGCTTCTTCTGAACCTCTGTTGTGTCTCTACAATGTACCTGGAACTAGTGCTGCAGAAAGTACAACTTGTACCTATTAGTTTTTGGAAAAACAGTAATGGGGAAAAGACCCTAGAACCTCCTTAAAGAAGTTTGGTTCACGTTCTTTACTCTCTTGCTCAGCCAAACAGGAATATGTGTACCTCACCGCTTTGAAACTTAAAGGTACATACTTTTAACTCTTTCATAGAGTATAGAGGCTTTCTGAAAATTAAAACATATATATTTGTTTACTAAGACAGTTTGTTTGAGGATGAGAAGGGTTCCTCACAGTAGGGAAAATGTGCTGCTGATGATAAACCCATGTCCGGGTGATGGAGCGAGATAGAAAACAAAATTTTGTTTAAACTCGCGAAGTCACATTTCCATAACATGAATAAAAATATTAATGATATGTGATATGTCGTGCTAATACAACTTAGATTAAACTTTACACGTGGGGGGACTAACATGTGTGCTCATAAACGTGCATAAATGTTGCATCTTTTTGTTCGTGCAAAATAATAAAATAATTTATTGTTTTCGTTTTTGTCATTACTAATTGCTGCAAACTTAAAAGAAGCATGTGCTTGTTTTGCTTTTCCTTGTCTGTGTGATGTCATTTCTACTATTCTAGGTGCATATGGGTCTCATGGAAAAACGGAGACTGGTAAATATAAACGCTGCTTTATTTGTTTGCAATGGCTAGGTAACATTTTGATTAATCGGGTGGGTTAATTAATTAGTAAACCATGGGGTGGATACAGAATCTACTTTATTTCTTACATTAATACTTTTCTTGTGTTTGTTTTATACTAGAAAACATAAGTTGCCTGCTTTTGGGCCTAGTCATTTGAACCGCAGAAAAAGAGCTGACATATAATTCTGCAGAAAGTCACGAGACGCCCATTCTGAATTAAAACGTTTATTGAAGCTGCATTCACAAAGCAAAAACTGATGAGCTGACATCATTCTGTCGGACATGGCCAAGGTCGAAAGTGAACATTTTGTCAGTCCTTAACTTGGCATCCGCGGAAGTGTAATGAAAGTCTATGGAAGCTGCGAGGATGACTTAATACATAGTTGCAAACGCAGGAAGCTTCTGGCTTCACGTGGAAGAGACAATGGTCTTTATGAGACATGATTTCATGGAACTTTTTGAGAAACGGGTGACATGTCACTTGTCACTCTCAGCCAATGGGACGTCGAGGATTTCTGAAAACTTTCCTTTGCTAGTTTAGTTAGCGTAGAAAGGTATAAAAAGTCATGCCCTTAGGGTTGGGCTGGCTGCTGCTTTCTGACTTTCCGATGAGGGTGATGTGCTGCTGGACTTTGCGTGGAGCACGTAAGAATCCTCAAAGAACTTTACTTTAATTTCTATCTATTTAGCTCAGTTAGGGAATTAAGTTTTAGAAATGCTAAACTTTATATAATTTCTTTAAATTTTGATTCACTTGCTTAAATTGTATTTTCTCATATTTCTTTATAATCATGCTTGCATTATTACTAATAAATCTCATTTATAAAACTTTCAATTTATATACTATAATTTAGTAAATAAAATCTTACTTTTGACAAACAAGCTGGTCTTGGTTATTCAGAAGTGTAGGTTACTATTAGCTAGATCACGTCGCCTATGGTGGTCGTTTAAATGGTTGAGTTTTATTCTAATGACAATATTCTTTCTGCAAATGTATAAAATGTATATAGTTTGTAGATAATGTGTATATAGATTTATTCTGACCACCTGATTCAGTAGGCCCAAAATATATCAGGTTTATAAATGGGTCCATATTTAGTTTAGAATTTTGTTTATAGGTTATGAAGTTGGGTAGCGTAGTTTATGATATATTTTCTATAGCCCGCTGGATCAATTCTCTGGTAGCAGAAATTGATGGTTGCTAAGAGGTAACCAAGGTAATATGTTGGTTGCTAAGGGTTACGTTATGGTATGGAAATAGGATCGATGTTTTAACACTTGTTGAGTTCGTTTTTCGTGCCTATCTGTAAGCTATACCGGTATAGATTGTGTGGCGAGAAATTAGTCACGCAAGCCATCTGTTCCGTTTGTAGTGATATCGCCGAGTATCACAAGAGGTATCGCCGTGTACCATAGTGTTGTCGCCGAGCAGCACAGTTTTAGGGCTAGGTCTGAATCTTGTATAGTGAGGGTTTTCTAAGAAATCAAAGCAGCATGAGAATAGGGACAAAGCGCCTTCCATAAAACTCACTGTGATGAGAGTATTAGTTATATCCGAGCTTGAGTGAAGGGTAAAATTAACGTCGGTGCATGATTATCTATAAACAGGTTAGAGTCCTGTACGGGTACATGTTTCATATCTATAAACAGGTGAGAGCCCTGTACGGATAACGTCGTTATTTTGCTAACGGTGCATGATTTCTATAAACAGGTGAGAGTCCTGTACGGATTTCATGTGTGTTTGAAATTAGGGAATTTTCCGTATAAAAGTGCGAGTTTGAATTGTATTTTATGTTCAAGTGGAACTCTTAGAACTTTCACTTCGCGGTGGGTTCAGAGCAAAGCGAGTTCATAATTATACTTGTTAGAAGGGTGGGGTAAGGTTACTCTACTGACAATTGAATATTATCCTTAGTGTGAATAGCGCCGTCTATTCCGAAGTGTGGATACTTGAATGTATGTAAACTATCCTAAATAGTGAAACGAACAGATGTTGTCCTTATAGTCATCGTTAAAAATTAATTTACACTGAAAAGTGTCCTTAAAAATGGCGCTGTGAAAAGATTTTGTGAAGGAGGGTTAAGCGCCAGGAGTGAGAAACGAGAAACCGCAGCTGCTGTGTACGTCACAGAGCCGCGCTGGGATTGGGTGACCTACGTCACAAGCTGTATTCTGATTGGCTCTTAAGTCTCTGACGGCCTGTGAGCTGATTGGTCGTTCGGAAAAACTCTAAATTTATTGGTTGAGCAGAAAAGTGACGTAGCTCAACTGTCATTGGCTTGTTGGTGTGTTTCGCGCACGGATTGGTTGTTGTACGGAACATCCCGGAAATATTTTACGAACGATTTTGTGAATTAGATTTAACTCTTGAAAATGAGTTATCATTTTAAACATGTTGAGAAAAAGACAACATTATTTCAGAAATTCAAAAATTTATTTTCACCTGACAAGAAAATCGAAACGCGAGGTGGTAAACTACTTCATAAGTATAAAACACCTGCAGCGTACATGGAAGGTGAATACGGATATCATACTGTCCTATGGTTCGACAGTTGGAAACGTTATACTAAAAACGACGGTGTTTTAGCTTGGCCTGATGATGGTTCATTTAATGTAAGAGTTTTAAGAAATTTACGAGAGAAAATGAATGCTCTTGTTCCAAAACCGAGACCAACTCAATTTGAAGCTTTAGTTGAGTGGGAAGACGAGATGTATCAGTTACAAAGAGAAGCTAGTGGAATTAAAAGACCTTCTAAAAATCCATCTTGGAAAAGAGAAACTCATGAAGATAGATTGCGAATGTGGAGACAAGGAAACATGAGTGAAGGATTATATTTAATTCATGAAATGGTAATGGGTTCTCCTACAGGGAAATCTATGGAAAGTGAATCTGAGGATGCAGTTATGGAAGAAATATATACAACTGCTAGAAAGAATCAGCCTAATCAGCCTTTGAGACCTCCTAGATCATGGTCTACTCCGGTGGTTTCTACTGAAACTTCACCGAGTGCACCTCCAATTAGTGAAGCTCCTAAACTTTATCCAAATAATTGTGAAATCACTGAAACTCCTAGAAGATCAGAATTCGAGAATGCTCGAAATGAAGGTAGACATTTTACGATGACTCCAAGAGCAAGGGAACCTCCAAAGGATTATACAAGAGAGGCAAGAAATGTTGAAGATGTTGATTATAATGAATATATAAGATCAAAGGAAGAATTAATTAAAAGAATGACAAAAGGCATGGAAGCTGTCACAGTTCCAGTAACAATTGGTCCTGTTCAGCCTGTATTTGATCAAAAGAATACAAACAAAAATGGATTAACTATTCCTTTAAATACAGAAATTCAAAAGGCTGCTGAAAAATTTTATTCAGATTTAACGGAATTAAACACTTCTAAATCAAGAATGCCTGATTTAACTTTTAATGAGGATTTATCTCCAAAAACACCAATGGGTGCTATGTCAGATATAGGGAGTCCTGAAGTCAGGGTAACCACACCAAAACTTGATGTGGCCAAATTAAAAGCAAATATCGAAGAATTAATAATTGGAACAATTGGCCCAGATAGTTTAAATTACTATCGGGATGATGAACTACTATTCATTTGCAAAAGCATTCAGTGGAAAACGAAAAATAAATATGATCAATTAGAGGATCTAGCTGCAGAACTTGAAATCGATGTGAGTAAACAAAAGAATTTTGCAAAGCATTACAGATTAGACTTTTCAGAAAGTGACATTGAGAGTTTGAACTCAATGGGAAGAATAGTTCACATTAAAGATTTGATTGTCTATATCAAAAAGCTAGGAGAACTGAATAAATGGAGAGTAAAATGGACGAAAAAGAAGGAAGATGAAAGATTGGATAAATTGTCAAAACAATTTCCAATGAGAGAAGTTGCAGGTGGAGGATATGTTCATGTCCCTTGGTCGAGACAGGACATTCTGTTATTTACAAATGACTTTCCAAAATTGAGGGAAAAACCAGTCGAGTGGTACAGGCAAGTCGATAGGTTTATCAAAGTGTCAAAAGTTCTGTGGATTGATCTAGATGGATTTTTTGACATTGTAGTTCCATCTGATCTTTGGACAGAATGTAAAATATCGATTAGTTGGCCAAAAGCAGAACCTGAGCGAATTAAAGAAACAGGTGCCCCAAATCCACTTGTAATGGATTTCTATGAAAAAGTAATTGTTTGGATGAAAAACAAAATTCCACCCAAAGAAGTTGATTGGGTTAAAATAGAAAGAACAGAACAGGAACCAAAAGAATCAGTTCATTCTTTTTATGAAAGACTACTGCTAATCTTTAAACAATACAGTGGTTATGAAAAATTAGATGAAAAAGACATGAGTCATTTTATCTATAGATTTGTTTATGGACTAAAACCTGAAATTGGAGAAATGATCAGAACTAGTATTGTCGGATGGCAATCACTATCTGTAGATGATATTCTAAGAAAAGCAAAATATTGCAGCGATGAAATAGAAGTAAGACAGAAGAAGCTGAAGGAGAAAGCCATGTGGGCTCAGGTAAAAGTGGCTGAGCAACAGATTGCCAGCATGGGAAATAAGAACACTAATTTTGTTCAAACTGGAAATACAAACCAGATACAAGGAAAGTTTAAAGGTAATAATTTCCCAAAGAAATTTAGCCCAAAGATAGAAGAGCTGAAACAAAGATTACCTTGTTTTAATTGTGGCGAAATTGGACATTGGAGGGACGAGTGTCCTCATCCTCCTAAAAACTTAAAGAATCCCTTATTGAATCCACAGATGCAGAATGGTGTTGACCTGCAGCGACAGCTACAGATGCAACAGGGGTTAAACGAATTTAATATTCAGCGACAGTTACAGCAACAGCAACAACAACAGGTGAATAATCGTCAAGACCAATTGCCACAACCACCTTTTCCGAATTGTGGGGGAGTTCAAAAATATAATCCAAACGTGGGATTTCAGGGAAGTGAACAGGTAATAAAACCACAAAAACAGCAAAAGCAGCAAAGGGTTCAAATGCAAAATGCTTCACAACAATTTTTATTAGCAGAAAGTCAAGACAGTGATTCTGATGATTATTGCTGACGGTGCCCGAGAGAGGAGGAAGAGTGTGTTGTTGGAGCCACTCTTGAGGTTGACCAGTCTGGTCCTTATGTAAACGGGAAAGTTAATGATGTAGACATCACTTTTCTAGTGGACACTGGTGCTACCCGTTCTACTGTTAGATCAGTGGAAATTGAAAACCTACCTCTCTCTGGGGATACCATCCAAGTTGTGGGAGTAAGTAATCAGCAAATTAAAACAGATTTAACTGATCCAGTACCAGTTGAAATTGGAAATTACAGAGACAAACACAGATTTGTGGTTTGTAATAGTAGTCCAGTAAATCTATTAGGCAGAGACATCCTATGTAAAATGAATTGCAGAATATATTGTTCTCCTGATGGAGTTGAGTTACAAACAATGGAGGAAGATGGTTTATACAGGATGACAATGATGATGATGGAAGCAGAAGAAACAAAATTGTTTCCTGCATTTGAAGAAAAGGATTTACCTGAAGAGCTAAAAGAAACAGTGAAATCTGAAATATGGGATTTTACTGGGAATGAGATGGGTCTAATGAAAAACGTAGATCCTGTAAAAATTGCATTGAAACAGGGAATAGAATTTCCAAACACTCCACAATATAAAATGAAAACAGAAACAATTGAGGGTATTACACCTATAATTGAAAAATTAATCAAGCAAGGTGTATTAAAGGAAATGAAGAGTAGCTCTTGTAATTCACCAATTATGGGAGTTAAAAAGTCTAACGGAACATTTAGGATCGTACAAGATTTGAGAAAGGTTAATCAAATTGTCATTCCATGTTGTCCTGTGGTTCCAAATCCAGCAGTAATTCTATTTCAGATTCCACATGATGCTGAATGGTACACAGTCATTGACCTTTGCAATGCATTCTTTACTGTTCCCTTACATCCAGACAGTTATGAAATCTTTGCTTTCAGATTACAAGGTAAGACCCTTGGATGGACAAGAATCCCTCAGGGCTATACAGAAAGTCCTTCAATCTTTAACGAACTGTTAAAAAGATCATTAGAAGATTTAGACTTACCAGGTAGGTCTACGTTGGTGCAGTATATTGATGATTTGTTAATAGCTGCAAAGACAAGAGAAAGTTGTGTAACAGACACAATAATTCTGTTAAATCGCCTTGCAGAAGAAGGACATAAAGTGTCCCCAGCAAAACTACAGTTTTGCAAACAAGAAGTAAAATATCTTGGTCACAGAATTGCAAAAGGAAAAAGACAAGTAACAATAGAGAGAATAAAAATGATTCAAGCAATGTTACCGCCAAGAACACAAAGACAGGTCAGAATGTTCCTGGGAATGGTAGGTTACTGTCGACAATGGATAAGTGGATTTTCAGTAATTGCAAAACCACTACAAAGACTGACAAAATCAGATGTAAAAGATCCAATTATTCTCAATGATGCTGAGATGGAATCTTTTGAGAACCTGAAAAAGAGCTTATGCCAAGCTCCTGCTTTAGGTATGCCAAATTATGAGAAAGATTTTGAACTGTATTGCAGTGAGAGAGAAGGATGTGCATTATCTGTATTAATACAGAGACATGGAAATTTAAAGAAACCTATTGCATACTTCTCTGCAGTTCTTGATCCAATTGCAAAAGCATTACCAGGTTGTTTGAAAGCAGTTGCAGCTACAAGTATCAGCCTCGAACAAAGTGAAGGAATCATTATGGGATTTCCTGTAAAAGTTTTTGTGCCTCATTCGGTTGAAATATTACTGACAAGAGGTAAGACTCAACATTTAACAAGTAGCAGATTGACAAAGTATGAGAAAATCATACTGGGAGCAGATAATGTTTCGATTTCAAGATGTTTGAATCTGAATCCTTCTACATTACTGCCTGATTCTAAAATTGTTGATGACATTGAAACTGAACATGAATGTTTAGATGTCATGGAATTCTGCACTAAACCAAGAAAAGACATCAAAGACAGACCTCTGTCTGAATCGGATTTTGTCTACTTTGTAGATGGCTCATGCTTAAGATCCGAAGGAGGTGTCTTGAAAGCTTCATACTCAGTTTGTACAGTTGTAGATGTTGAAGAAGCATCATGTCTTGAAGGAGTTCGTTCAGCACAAGTGGCTGAATTGATTGCTTTAATTCGTGCATGTGAAATATCAAAAGATATAAGAGTTACCATCATTACTGATAGTCAGTATGGGTACGGAGTTGTGCATGATTATGGACAACTCTGGTCACAGAGAGGATACATGACATCAACAGGATCACCAATTAAAAATGCAGTTTTCATTAGAAGATTAATTGAAGCAATACAATTGCCAAAAGAAATTGCCATTGTCAAATGTGCAGCGCACACTAGAGGAACTGATTATATTTCCAAGGGAAATGCCTTCGCAGACGAAACAGCAAAGTACTGCGCAAGGAAAAATTATTCATACAATCGGGAGAGGAGTAAAGAAACTGATTCAAATTCATTAATGCTAACAACTGTTGTAGAAACATGGAATGAGATTAGAGATTTACAAAACGAAGCAGATGATGAAGAAAAAGACCAGTGGTTAAAATCAGATTGTAGACCACGTGAAGAAGATGGAGTGTGGGTTTACAAAGATGGCAGAGTAGTTTTACCAAATTGCTTGATTGCTGACATGGCCAGATTATATCATGGTCCTGCACATTTAGGAAGAGATTCTATGGTCAGACTTTTCAGAGAAACATGGTTCAATACCAAATTTAGAACCATTGCTGAATCTTTTTGTCAAAGGTGTTTGTCATGCCAACAAATGAATCCAAACAGAAAATCAGTGGTGGGGACAGGAATAATTGGTCGAGAGGGTGGTCCCTTTACCAGATTACAAATAGATTTCATTGAAATGCCCTTACACAACTGTTTGAAATATGTACTTGTAATTGTATGCTTATTCTCAAGATGGGTAGAGGCTTTCCCTACACGACATTGTGATTCAATTACAGTAGCAAAACTAATGCTAAGAGAAATCATCCCAAGGTACGGTTTTCCAGTTACTATTGAGAGTGATGGAGGAAGCCATTTTGATAACAAACTGATGAAGTTAATTTGTGAAGCTTTGACCATTGAGCAGAAAATACACTGTGCATACAGACCAGAGGCATCAGGTGTAGTTGAACAAATAAATGGAACAATCAAAAACAGAATTGGAAAAATGTGTCTTGAGACAGGTATTAAGTGGACAGATGCTCTTCCACTTGTTTTGATGTCATTAAGAAGTACACCAGATAAAAAGACAGGTTTGAGTCCTCATGAAATTTTAATGGGAAGAGTTATGAGGCAAGCTTTTGTACCTGTAGGTAAATTGTTAAGCATAAATGACAGTGCAATTTTGGATTACTGTAAAAGGTTATCTGATATGGTAACTTCTGTGTCTAATCAGGTGGGAACTGAAGCTCAATCAAATGAAAAAGTTTTGACTCATGATCTGAGACCTGGCGATTGGGTCAGAACGAAAGTACATCGGAGAAGGAATTGTCTAACTCCTAGATGGCAGAAACCTAGGCAGATAATCTTGATCACTACTAATGCTGTAAAGTGCAGAGGATTGAAACGCTGGATTCATCCTAGTCATACTATTCCAGTACCAACTCCTGAGAGTTCTGATGTTGAAAGTGATACCACAGATGATTCTGATTCTGAAGCAGAAGGCGAAACAGAAGGTGAAGTAATTCCAGATTCTGAAGATCGACAAGAAAGTCGACATCTGGAAACTGTACCAGTGAATGGAAATCTGACAAGAAAAGACTTGGAAATAATTGAAATAGATTCTGAAGGTGAAGAGAATCTGTTAAAAGGAAAGATAACTGAGGATTCGGTTGTCTCTATTGAAGACAAAGAAGCTGAACCAAAAGAAGTTTCAGACCAGGAGAGTATCGAAAGGCAGAGAACAAACTCTGAAGTAAGGAACAAAAATCCGAAATCTGGGAAGTTAGAGGTAATTGAGGAAGAGGAGGAGAACGAATTACCGAGTACCAGTGATGGAAGACAAAGTGAAGTTCCTGAAGGAGTGAAATTGCCGAATAGAGAAGTTCCTGAGTCAATTGAAATTTCAGACTACGAAACTGAAGAAAGTGACGTGGAAGGTGAAAGTGAAAAGAGAAAGAAAAGGACTTGGAAGTCAGAATCAAATAATTCTGAACCAAAGAAGAAGTACGTGAGAAAAGCAGACTACTGGCCAGGTGGAAGATTGAGAGTCAGATTGATCAAAAAGCCAATAGAACAAGTTGAAGAAATCAGTAGTCAAAAGAGTCCTGGAAAAGAAGTTGGAGTTGGAAGAAAAATTGAAGTGATATCGAGAAAAGGGAAGAGAATAATTAGACCAAACCAGAAATACAAGTCTCCTGAGTGGACTTACTTAGTAATTCCACCTGTTATTGACATATATGATAGTAGTGAAGAAGAAAACGAAATACAAGAAATTAGTGACAATGATTGAAGTACAGAATTATTGAATTGGCAAAAGGCTGAAGAAAATCTGTTAGTTGACACAAGGTCGAAGAAAAACTGTTTAGTTGAAGAAAACTTATGTATGACATAAGGTCGAAGAAATCTTGTTTAGGGTTATAAAAGAAAAATATATTTTAAAAGGGGGGTGTATATAAATTTTAAAATTTATTTTTATTTTTGAGGCTAAAACTAACCTAAAAATGCCTTATGTTAAGGAGAACACTTCAAGATGTTCTGTTTTTAAAAAATGCTGTAAGATGACTCTGGTGTGTCTGCTCATTTTAGTTCTGCTCTGGTTGGTACTAGCTGTGATTATCCCTTTAGAAATGAATAGAGAATTACACAAAGTTAACATAACAAGCAAAGCTCTGGTTAGCCAAACTAAACATAGTG
This sequence comes from Lissotriton helveticus, assembly GCF_964261635.1. Taxonomy (NCBI): domain Eukaryota; kingdom Metazoa; phylum Chordata; class Amphibia; order Caudata; family Salamandridae; genus Lissotriton; species Lissotriton helveticus. The sequence goes on along the minus strand of NC_136069.1, from coordinate 399,689,050 downwards.
CATCTGCAAAAGTTATTGATCATCAGCCTAACATTCATCAAGATAAATCAATAGGTGATTTTTCAAGTAATACATTCACAAAGCTATTGAGTGAATATGTAAAGGTAATGGATGCAAAAGACTGCTATGTCTGTGTTAAGTTACCTGCTTCTGTTTCTGAGGGAGTAACATATAATATGCTTCCTCTCACTTATGCTGTAACATGTAGTGTATTAACTAGTTTATTTTATCAAACTGGTCGTTTAGAATATTACTATTCAAATTATGATGAAATTTTTGCTAATGTCAAGATTGATAATGCTTTAAATAAGCATAAGAAAGCAAAACAAATGAGAGAATATTTCCTTGTTACTAACGAACTCACTTACGAGTATGCTTACAAGAATAATCTAACATGTAAATTAAGTGCTGAAGGAAAGAAATTTTTGAATATGGTTGAGGAGAGAAGAGCAATTTATAAGAGAAATGAATTAGTCAAGCAGACTAAGTCAGCCTTCTGGCAAAAAGAGGATGAGAAATTAAATGGCAAAATGCTTGAAAATATTGCAATTCACATAGACAAACCAGTTAGTGGAAAGCTTTGCATTAGAAGAGATAATACACTTTTTGATAATTATTTTGTAGGTGCAAGTAACTGTGAAGATACTTATCAGATTATGGGAGGTTGGGGATTTAAAGGTGGGAAAGATCCTATCTTTCCTGGGATTTATTTTGTTTGTGGTGATAAAGCCTACTACAACCTTCCAGACCATTGGTATGGAACTTGTTATGTGGGAATTGTTTTTCCTAAAGTGTTTCATGTTGACAGGGATTCAGAAGGATTGTTTAAAATTCATAATTATGTAAATAGAGCTAAAAGAGAAACTTTTACCGAAGTTCTGGGAGATATTTTTCAAGCTGTAATACCTTTTGTTGGTATAACCCTAAATGCAGGGAGAATTAGAAAATTGTCCACTATAGTTGATAGATTATCAACTGACACTGCTGATGGGTTTCAATTAGTGAATGTTGAAGTTATTGCAATTAGATCCATGGTAATTCAAGATCGTCTTGCTTTAGACATACTCCTAGCAAAAGAGGGAGGAGTCTGTGGCATTTTACATGTCCAACATTGCTGTACATATATACCTGATGAAAGTAAGAACATTGAAATGTATATTAAGAATATTACTCAAATGCATTCAGAGATAATTCCTTTAGAAGAAGAAGATTTTACAGGGAAACTTTCAAAAAGGTTTCAAGCAATTAAAAACTGGTTTCATAATATCGGAAGTTCAATTCTTGGCAAGATTCTGGCACCTTTGATTATAATAGTATTCATTTTTATTTTGACCAAATTAGGTTGTTTGTTACATAAAAGAAAGAAACAGTTGAGAGAAAAGAAAAGAATCTATAAACTCAGAAAAGAAGAAGAAAGGGAGATCGAATTACAGGAGTTACATAGAGAGCGTCATGTTAATTGCAAAGATTATGCAGAAACAGACTTTTAGGTTTACTAATACAAATGAATTTGAATCGATTTCTTAAAAATTTAATTTACCAAAATTTTGAGTGCTGGTGTGGTGATTTGTTAATCACCAGATGAGGGAGTTGATGGAGCGAGATAGAAAACAAAATTTTGTTTAAACTCGCGAAGTCACATTTCCATAACATGAATAAAAATATTAATGATATGTGATATGTCGTGCTAATACAACTTAGATTAAACTTTACACGTGGGGGGACTAACATGTGTGCTCATAAACGTGCATAAATGTTGCATCTTTTTGTTCGTGCAAAATAATAAAATAATTTATTGTTTTCGTTTTTGTCATTACTAATTGCTGCAAACTTAAAAGAAGCATGTGCTTGTTTTGCTTTTCCTTGTCTGTGTGATGTCATTTCTACTATTCTAGGTGCATATGGGTCTCATGGAAAAACGGAGACTGGTAAATATAAACGCTGCTTTATTTGTTTGCAATGGCTAGGTAACATTTTGATTAATCGGGTGGGTTAATTAATTAGTAAACCATGGGGTGGATACAGAATCTACTTTATTTCTTACATTAATACTTTTCTTGTGTTTGTTTTATACTAGAAAACATAAGTTGCCTGCTTTTGGGCCTAGTCATTTGAACCGCAGAAAAAGAGCTGACATATAATTCTGCAGAAAGTCACGAGACGCCCATTCTGAATTAAAACGTTTATTGAAGCTGCATTCACAAAGCAAAAACTGATGAGCTGACATCATTCTGTCGGACATGGCCAAGGTCGAAAGTGAACATTTTGTCAGTCCTTAACTTGGCATCCGCGGAAGTGTAATGAAAGTCTATGGAAGCTGCGAGGATGACTTAATACATAGTTGCAAACGCAGGAAGCTTCTGGCTTCACGTGGAAGAGACAATGGTCTTTATGAGACATGATTTCATGGAACTTTTTGAGAAACGGGTGACATGTCACTTGTCACTCTCAGCCAATGGGACGTCGAGGATTTCTGAAAACTTTCCTTTGCTAGTTTAGTTAGCGTAGAAAGGTATAAAAAGTCATGCCCTTAGGGTTGGGCTGGCTGCTGCTTTCTGACTTTCCGATGAGGGTGATGTGCTGCTGGACTTTGCGTGGAGCACGTAAGAATCCTCAAAGAACTTTACTTTAATTTCTATCTATTTAGCTCAGTTAGGGAATTAAGTTTTAGAAATGCTAAACTTTATATAATTTCTTTAAATTTTGATTCACTTGCTTAAATTGTATTTTCTCATATTTCTTTATAATCATGCTTGCATTATTACTAATAAATCTCATTTATAAAACTTTCAATTTATATACTATAATTTAGTAAATAAAATCTTACTTTTGACAAACAAGCTGGTCTTGGTTATTCAGAAGTGTAGGTTACTATTAGCTAGATCACGTCGCCTATGGTGGTCGTTTAAATGGTTGAGTTTTATTCTAATGACAATATTCTTTCTGCAAATGTATAAAATGTATATAGTTTGTAGATAATGTGTATATAGATTTATTCTGACCACCTGATTCAGTAGGCCCAAAATATATCAGGTTTATAAATGGGTCCATATTTAGTTTAGAATTTTGTTTATAGGTTATGAAGTTGGGTAGCGTAGTTTATGATATATTTTCTATAGCCCGCTGGATCACCGGGAACTACAGTTTCTCTGTGTAAGCTTGATGCCTCTGTGTATTTCTTTTTTTTAAAATTTGTTTTATTATATCATAAACAACAATACAAAGAAAAAAACATCTGACATTGACATCGTACAGCATCCGTTCATTAGTAGTGCATGGCCATTTAACCTTTTTACAGACTATAGTGGTTTTCTGAGCTAACTTCGAAGATCGCTGTATTCCTACCATGGCCCCTGTATTGTTCAGGTTTTCTGGCGCATCTCCAACTTTTTCATATTGTATGGTCCACCTGCATCCACCAATCTATCCCAGCCTTGGTCCGCCTCATTTACCCAGGGTGCCCAGTTTACACATCGGCTCTTCTGGGCTCTCAGCCACCTCAGAGAGACAGTATGTTGCCCACCAGCATCCCGCATTGGCCACAGTCAAGCAAGTACTTGTCACTATCAACCCTGCTCATCAGTAGAAGTAGAGTTCTGGTAATATATGTGGGGTCTAAGATTATCATATGTATAAGCCGGTACCTGGCTTACTGCCCACTTCGCGTGGGTGATGGCATGCCTCTACCTAGTCCTTGTTCATCAACACCCCCAGTTCACCTCCTAGCAGCCCTGCCGAATGGCTAAGGGGCGCTGGCAGTTGGTCACCAGTGTCATGTATGTGAGGGAGATCATATGACTGCACAAGCAAGACAACAGTAGCCGGTATTCCAGTGGTATCTCGTCGGAGACTTTGCGTAGTTGGTCTCGATATACTCAGAGGGCATTTTGGACATACAAGCATCTGAAGTGTTGAGACAAAACTATCTCATATTGGGATTGCATCCCAGAGACAGGTATCAGGCCATGTGGCCCTCATATATCACCAATTTTTATATCCCAATCGTATCCCATTTGTATCTGCAGTCTAGCTTGTGCAGGGCTCCCACAAAGACCCACAGAGGGGTCTCCAGCATGTGTCTTGCCTGCTATCCTATTTTTTTATTCACAGTTTTCCATAGTTTGATTACTAACTCCACTGTGGATGGACCTCAGGTAGGCCTGCATTCATTAAACCGTTTCCAGAAATATCCCCAGCTGCCTAGCCATCTTCCGTCTGCTTTCAGGAAGGGCTGTTCCCGAAGGGCAAATATCCAGTTGTTGACCACTTGCAGTTGTGTGGCCCAGTAGTATGAGCAAATATTGGGTAGATCAAGCCCCCATCATATGGATTCCTTGTTCGGGTCTGCAGAAGGATGTGGGGGGTCCTACTATCCCATAGCACTCTCTGCGTGGTCACATCTACGGATTAAAAAACTTCAAACACTGTATTTAGGAGTAGATACAGGAACGTAGTGCAATGATCTTGTACAGAGATGCTCTATGCATCAAGGATAAAGGGAATGTCTCCCAATGTCCAGCACCTCTCCTGTACCCATGAAGGGCCCAGCCTAGGTTGTGTTCCAAGAATTCCCCAAGATCACACATAATACAAACTCCTAATTATCAAAAGCCCTTCTGGGGCCCAGCACATGGTCAGTCTCGTATTACTGGTGGACTCCAGGGCATCACTGGGAACTTGACCAATTGCTGCTATAATATTATTATCCCTGAGAATTTGCCATATGTGTCCAGCATCTCATGAATGCTAGGGGTGGATCGTAGGGATCGGCTAAGTATAACAATATATCCCCTGTGTATAGGAAGGTAATATCCTCCCATTCTGCCATCCATCTCAGCCCCCGGATTTGGGCAGCCACTCTCACACAACATAGCAGGGGCTCTAGGACCAGTGCGAAAAGGAAGGGGAAAGTGGGTAATCCTTCCTCTTCCGGCATCCTATGTAAAATTTATGAGAGCGTACCCCGTTCACCTGTACCCTGAACATCAGTTCCGTGTATAACAGTCTGACCCAGAAACCAACCTATTTCCCGAATACCATTTGTCTAGGACTGCCAATAGGAAATCCTGTTCAACTAAAGTAAAAGTCTTTCTAAAATCCAAAGAAAGCCCACATTTGATTCTTCCACATCTTGTCTCTGGGCTAGATGGCATGTGCGTATTTCTGATGTTTTGTGTCAGTGTGTTTTTCTATGCCAGAGAGGGTTAGTGTGCATTTTATATTTGTATTTTTTTTTATTTTTATTTATTTATAAAGTTTCATATAGTTCGAACAAGAGAGGGATATCAGAGCACTTTCAATAGGATGGAAGGAAGGACATAAATACAAAATTGTCATCAAATAGGAGTAAAAAAGACAAAAAAACAGGATTCATCGCAGATACAAGGACAATTGCACCATGGAGGGTAATACAATAAAACAGGTGTAAGTGGGCAATGAAGGGGGGTCACAGTCTGCGGTAAAGAGGAGCAGTAACAAATGTTGGCACAATGGACATAGGAGACAGTGTCTTTGAACAGATGAGCCTAGCCTAACTGGGTAGGAATTTATTCATAAGGAATCTTTTGGCTTACAATCTGAACGCCCTAGTTGAGGAGATTCTGCGTACTTCAGGTGGAAGTGAGTTCCATATCTTTGGGGCAGCGCTGGAGAAGGCTTTGTGACAAGTTCTATTTTTGCTAAGGATGAGTGCTTTCAAGAGGAAAGTGTTGGCGCTTCTTGAGGCTCGTGCACCACAAGATAGCTCAAGTTTTTGCGCAAGGTACCTGGGAGTATTGAAGTGAAGTGCTTAGTGCGCCAGAACGGCAATCTTTAACTGAATTTGTGCTTCATAGGGCAACCATTTAAGGTGATTTTAGGACAGGGGATATGTGTTCATTTTGTTTGGTGCCTGTAACCAGTCTAGCCGCTGTGTTCAGTGATGCCCTTAGTGGGTAGCGCTGCCGTAGTCAAGCCTCTGCGAGACAAGCGCTTGGACCACCTGCTTGAAATCGCTTTGCGAAAGGCAAGGTTTGATTTTCTGAGTGTCCTCATCAAATGCTTTGCTCCCTTACACACCTTGCTGATATGATTTTTCATATTCAGGTGCTTGTCCATGGTGACTCTGAGCGATTTGGATGAGTCTATGATGAGAGGAGTGCAGTTGAAGGCAGTGAGGTGACTCAGCCACATGCCTAGCTTGGGGATATGGTTGTGAGGGGAGATGAGCAGGAATTCAGTTTTGAAGGTGTTGAGCAAGAAATGGTTCTCAGTTAACCAGTTTTGAGTAGACCTTAGGGTAGTGTTGAGTGAGATGATGTTTTCCGGGGAAGAGATTTTCAAATAGAGTTGCGTATCGTCCGCATACATATGGAAGAGAATGTTAGTGGAGGTTAATGAGTTAGCTAAAGGTTCCAAGAACCGGTTGAAGAGGATAGGATATAGGGCGGACCCTTGGGGAACCCCCATGAGAACTGGAGAGGGCTGAGAGAGCGAGAGTTATTTGCCTTGACTCTTTGAGATCTATGGTGAAATGAGGACGAGAACCATTGTAACACCTGACCAGAGAAGCGCATCCTGTTTTTCAAAATGGCAAGGAGGTTGTCATGATTCACCATGTCGAATGCGGAGGAAAGGGCGAGGAGGACCAGGAGGCAGTATTCGTTTTGGTCAAGCATTTTTAAAATGTCGTCCATGACGTGAGTGAGCAACGATTCGATGCTGTGCAGCATTGGTTTGCATTGCAGTGTTGTGCTGAAAGTAATATGAAATTGAATATCACTTTTTTGTCCAAAAGGGAGATTCCCTCTTTAATATGGAAAGGGAGAGTATATGTAAGTATATATGTATGGGTTATTAGTACTAACTGCACCTACTGCAGCTACAGCGTAAGTGCCTGCTCCTTGGCTCCATCCAGTGCAGTAGTTACACCCTCTTTGTCACCTGATTGGTAGACCCTACCTTGTGAGGTCATCCAATAGCGGTGTCATTCCTAGGTATGGGTTTTGTGGTCCAATTGTAGGATTTTGGTGTCAGCCTCCCTGAGTCTCTCATGCACTGTTAGATATGCCATGGCTCTACACCATATCACAGATGACAAATTCTTGATACAACCGTAACACATGGGTGCATCCTGTTATAGACAAGGAAATAAGAAGGCTCAAAGATACAACCCAGCAATGTAAGGAGAACAAGTATATTCATCATGTTTCATTAGTGTTCTTTCTCAATGTGTCCTCCTTAGATAGGGGGCGTGACGATTTGGGACTGGAGCTCAACACCTCTGCGGATTGATATCACCTCCTCTACTTTCGAGTGTGGCATGCTAGCTGCTTCCAGCCATCAGACCCAGTCTCCCTACCTGGGGGACCTGGTGGCGAGGTGGGGGGCGGGTTTACTGAAGTCCATTCTTTCTTCCACTCAGTTCAAGGCATTTTATGATGTGCCAAAGAAAAGGGTCTTGTCTTTATAAATAACTACATTGTTATGGGGAAGAGCAGAGTATAGTCCATCTGCATCACATGTAGCCCCTGTTTTACCTCAAGGAATGAGTGTCACTGCTGCTGGACTCTACGTGTCAAGTCCTGAAAAATTATGACTGAGACAGAACCACATTGTATTTTGTCCATCTTGCAGGCTACCTGCAATATCAGATCTCTATTCATGCAATTAAAGATAATTATGGGATGAGGTGGGGCCCTAGGCAGAGGCTGCGGGGTCAAGGATCTGTGTGATCATTCAATAATGAAATAAGATGAGACTTCTTCAATTGGGATTCTTGAATTCATCCATGTTAAGATGAATTGCATAGGTGATAGTTCCTCTGCCTCCTCCAGGACGCCTACGATTCTCATGTTATTTAGTCTCAAGCGACCTTCTGCCTGGGATTCTAGCTGGTGTACAGCTTTCTGAAGGCTAGCAATTTTGGTCTGGAACACAGGTATTGTATTGTATTGTAATTGCATTTATATAGCGCTTACTACACCTGGCGAGGCGTCAAAATGCTTTTTCGGTGACTAGCATGCTACTCCGGGACCCATAGAGGATTATTGTTGAATTAGTATAGTGAAACATGCAAGTACATTTTAAGTGGTGGATAGGTTAGTCGGTTATTTGGATTTGGAATGATAGCAGAAGGATAGAGGAGGACAAAGGTTTGTATTTATACAGTGCTTGTTGATGCACGCTATTCAGTAAGCCTACAAAGGATTAGTGGTGAATTAATATGGTGAAATATGAAGTCATTTCGGTGGTGGATATTAGTCAGTTACTTGGCGGAGAAGGATAGCGGAGGGATAAAAGGGGAAGAAAGATTTGCATTCATATAGCACTTGTTACTCCTGATGGGTGTTGAAGCGCTTTTCTGGCGAGTAGCATGCCACTCCGGAACCCATAAAGGATTACTGTTGAAAATTATTATAGTAGAAAATATGAAGTCATTTGAGTAGTGGATATGTTATTCAGTTATTTGGGAAGTATATTAGTATAGTTTAATATGGAATTTGAGAAGTGAACATGTCAGTCTGTTAATGTCGATTGAAAAGGATAGTGGAGGGATAAAAGAGTGAAGGATTTTTTTTAGGTCTTAGCAGTAGGAGGAGGCTTTTGGATGAGTAAAAAGGAGTTTTGGAGGGGAGGACTCAGAGGGAAGAGTTTAGAAAGGTTTGTTTTAGGGGATCGGTATAGTAAAAAAGGTGTTGGATGATGCAAGGAGGGGTAGAGTAGGAGAGAGTCTAGAAAGGGTTATTTTGGCAATCATATTAGGGGTATGGGGTCAGGGATAAATGAGAGAGTGGATGTAGAGGATATATTGATATATGTATTGGATGAGAGATAGGATAGTGCATTGGAAGGAGTAGTAGAAGAAGCTTGAGATGAGTCAGACGTTTGGGCTAGAAGATATATTGAGCGAAGTATAGGCTGAGAAATAGGGTAGTGCATTGGAAATGCTAAATTAGAAGAAAGTGATAAATATATAGATCCATAATTACATTGAAAGTATATAATATAAAAATTTAGGTAAGTATATGTAGATTAAATATATTGATAGAGGCACAGGATGAGAAATAGTGTAGTGCATTGGCTATGCCTTTTCAGGAGGAAAATAACAGACACACAGATCCAAGTACATGGAAGGTACATAGATGCACAATAGAAGTATGTACATGTAGACCAAAGATGATTTATATTTATTTATTATTATTATTATTTTTTCTCTCAACAACATCATTATTTTACATGTTTATACAAAGTAATACACAAAGATAGGTACATATCTGTAGTGAAAACAAATGCTTGTATACAGAGGGATATGCTGTAAATTTCTGTGTGTGTATGGTGCTTATGTGGGGAAGAGCCAAATCTTGAGTAGTTTTCTGAAGATAAGGTGGTTTTCGGTGGACCTTATGTTGGGGGTAAAGAGTCCCATAGTTTGGCTGCTTGTACAGAGAAGGATGTGCCACCCATGGTTTTCTTCTTGTATGGTGGGGTTTTGAGGCGAGATGCTCCTTTAGAGCGGAGGTTTCTTTATTGAATGTGTTTGGTGATTTTATTCCTAATGAAAAGTGGTCCCATTCCATGTATTGCTTTGTGGGTGATACAAAGCAGCTTGAACGTGGATCTTCTGGCAACTGGTAACTAATGCAGGGCTTTCAAGGCAGTGGAGATGTGGTCTCGCAGTTTGATATGCAAGAGTAGTCTGGCAGCCGAGTTCTAAATCCATTGTAGTCTTTTCATGGTCATTAAAAGGTGATCCGTGGTAGAGGATATTGGCGTAATCGAGTTTGGACAGAACAAGGGAGATGGTAGCTTGGACCTTGTGTGGAAATCCAAAATGAGGGAAAGTTAGTCGCAGCGTTTTTACAGTAGCAAAGCTTGATCTTGCTAGTTTATCCACTTGGGCATTCATCGACAGCTTGGAGTCAATGGTCATTCTGAGGTTTCTTACTTCCTTTGATACTTTAGGCAGTGATCCCAGTTCATCAGGCCATGCGGCAAGCGGGTTGTAATGTTTCCAATCGCCACACGTGAGTGTTTCAGTTTTTGAAGCATTCAAATTGAGATGGCTCCAGGTCATCCACTGATCCACGGCTCTGAGACAGCTGAAAATTGGTGATTTTCCACTGTCTTTGGGGCATTCCAGTTGAAGGAGTATTTGCGTGTCATCTGCATAGTTATAGCACGTTAGGTGAAATTTATTGATCAGTACTGGTAATGACTTTATGTAGATGTTGAAAAGCTTGGGCGAGATGATAGAACTTTGAAGGACCCCTGCTTTTGTGGAGTACGGTTTGGATGAGAAAGGTGGGGTATGGATGACATTAGTTCTGTTTCAAAGGTCGCACGTGATCCAGTCTAAAGCAGTTCCCTCTATGCCGGCTTCATAGAGTCTTTGTTTCAGAGTGTAATGCTCAACCGTGTCAAAGACAGCTGAGAGGTCCAAGAAGAGTAATGTAGCAACCCCGTTGCGGTCAGCTGTTTTCTTTAGGTCATCCCAGATGGCAAGGAGGGCGGATTCAGTGCCTCTTCCCGGACGGAATCCTGTTTGGAAGTCTGAAAGTATGTCATTCTCTTCAATGAATTGTGACATCTGGGCGAACGCTGCTCTTTCTATCAGTTTGCCCAGGAACGATCCATTTGTAATGGGTCTGTAGTTGTCAGGGTTCAGCGGGTCCAAGTTTGTTTTCTTCAGTAAAGGGCGTATGTATGACTTTTAGAGTTCTTCTGGAAATATTCCAGTAGTTAAGGAATCGTTGATGATTCTTCTTACTGGAGTGGCAGCAGAGGTTGTTAAAAGAATTGTCTTGAAAATTTGTGGCGGAGAGGGGTCAGAAGGGCTGCCAGCAGGCCTGCTTGCTCTGACCAGGTCCATAAATTCATCATGTGAGATGTGTTGGAAGGAACGGAGAGGCTTGATTAGAGCATTCTTGGATTGTTGTTTTGTACAAGGGTTAGTGCTGGTGCTTTGTTTCTGTTTTAAGTACGATTCCAACGTGTCTGCTTTGTCCGTGTAATGATTTGCCAGTTTGTCTGTGAAATCTTGAGTAACAGGATGAGTTCTTTCTAGGCAATTTGGCTAGCAAAATTCATTGTGTATTTTATAGAATTCTTTATTTGCACATTTAGCGTTTTGAATTTTGTTTGAATAGTACCTTTTCTCAGCTTTTTTGATAGCCGACTTGTATAATCTGTTAATTTTCTGTAGGTGAAGTTTGTCTTGTATGGTGTTTGTTTTGATCCAGGTACGTTGTAGCTTTCTAATTTGTTGTTTTATGTCCTTTATTTCTATGTTTCTCCAAGGCACTTTTTTTCTTTTGCTCTGTTGTGTGGTTTTGAGTGGTATCAGGATATCAAAAGCTTCCTTTAGCCACTCATATAGATTTTGAACAGAATTTATGGTTTCCAGATTTGTACTGGATGTTAGTTGTGTTTCCAAGTGTTCCAAATTAAGTTTGTTCCACGGCCGATAGGTGGATGGATGTAAGGTAGTTTTAGGTGAGTCGCTTAGCGTTGTTTTATGTTGGAAGGCAAGCAAGTGGTGGTCTGACCATGCGACTGGAGTTATAGTTTGAAAGGTAACTAGTTCAATATTAGCCAAAATGACATCTAGGATATGTCCAGCAGTGTGTGTCAGATTGTGGACAATCTGATGCAGGTTCAATGCGTCTAGGCCCGTGATTATTGTTTTTGGATGGGTCGTATTGGGTTTATCAAACCAAATGTTAAGGTCACCCAGAACGCATAGGTTGGAGTGTATTGTCATCAGGTTTGAAACTGTGTCTAGAAGTGCATCTGGGAATGTTGCCTTGCTAGGTGGAGGTCTGTAAAGGAGCAGGAAGTTACAGGAGGAAGACGGTGTAGGATTGCATCTTGTTAGACGAGCCTCAAAATTCTTTATAGAGATGTTGTCAATTTTAGTGATATGTATTGTTTGCCTGAATACAACAGCTAGACCACCTCCTTTTTGGCTATACGATTTTGGGTGATTATTTGATCGCCTAGAGGAATGGCTTCATGCAGGACTAGAGCCATATCTTCTCCCAACCATGATTTGGTTATGAATAGTATGTCTGGGTTTGTATCATTAAGAAGGTTGTAGATGTGATGCTTCTTTTTAGAGAGGGATCAAGCATTTATTAGTACACAGTTTAGTGAGTGGCCTTTGGTGATAGTGGGAGTTTGTTTGGTAGAAGAGTGATCAGTATTGTGTGGGTTTGTAGCAGGTGTGTTTTTAGTGCTGGTATTAGCTGTATTAGGATAGCAATCGTGTAGCTGTTCTGTATCGTGTTCCTCATCCAGCATGCTAAGAAGGTATTTTGATGGGTCTGCGTGTGTATGTGTTGGAGATGGTGTTTGAGAGTGAGTTGGAGTGCTGTGTTGCTTTTGTGGTGTAACATTGTTGTGAAGTAGACATGGGGAAGCAAAGTTGTGAGGTGTGGCATGTTGCTTATATTTTTTGCGGGTGTTTAAGGCGGAAGGTGTATGATTCAGGGGAGGTGGTGCAGCATGTGGGTCATGTAGTAATGTTCTAAATTGTCCAATGGATGAGAGGCGGTAAGAAGAGAGGTGCTGTATTGCTGTATCTTTGTTAGGTGTGGTGGAAGAGTGAACGCTTGGCATTTGAGTGTGTTCCTTTGTGTGGTTTGAAAGGTGCGTATATGTATTTATTTTGTGATGGTAAGTATTATGAGGTGTTGCGCTTTGAAAATCTTGTTGGGCTGGTGTTTGTGATATGTTTTGCTTTTGAGGAGTAGTGAAAAAGTGTGCTGATGTATATGTTTCATGAAATGGATTTGGTTGCGTAGTGTTGTTTGTGAGAGGAGGCTGTGACATAGAGGGGGTGGTGATGTGTTTATGAGTAGAGTGTATGTTGTGTGTAGGAGGAAATGAAGTACAGGTGAGAGTGTTTATCTTAGACTGGTTTGTTGCAAGAGTTACAAAGTGTGGTGGTGTGCAGTGTGTATGTTGTGTGTAGTGTTATTATGGTAGAAGAGAGAAGAGGGTGTTTGTTGGACAACTGATGGAAGGATGATTATATGTCTGTTAGTGATAAAAGGTGGTCTGTTAGGTGTAATTACAGCAGGGAGAGTGTGTCTAAAAGGGATATAGTTATGTATGGTGTTGATTGGCGTTCTGTTCGTGATGAGTGTATTGGTTAGAGGTATAGGATAGAGTTGTGTACTGTTTGTAGGTGATGGTGGATATGTGTGGTAGTTGGGATAGTAGGGTGTGTAGATGTGGTTTGGTTGGTTTTGTGGTGCATGCTGGTACATTAATCTGTGCATAGTGTTTTTTGTGGTGTACATTTGGTGTGAGTGTGTTGCTCTGTTTGTGGATGTGGATGCTGTGGGCTGGGTATTGTTAAATGAGAAAAAGGGCAGCATTTCTGGCCCTAGTCCTGACCAGTCTCGAACAGGCTCAAACTGGCAACTGCCCTTGTCCTCTCTGCCCTTAGCCTTGACGCCAGGCTGAGACGCCCTAAGCCTGGCCTTTCATAGCCCTAATAATCAGGTGACCCCTTCAGCCCTCTATGATAGAGGCTGTAGAGACCTGTAGGGTGGTGTCTGTTGCAGCTGCATTGTCTATTGAACTTGACATCTGAGGGTGAGGTAGGTTTGATGTATCAACTAATTTGCCCTGCAGAATTCATGCAGCCTGCCTGTCTTTGCGCATGTGTGTATCCAGGTGAATATTATGGAGTCTCAGTGCATTTACAAGAAAAGTCTACCCAGTCTGTTATGATGTCGTGAGTGTCTGAGGTGCAAGACCTCTGTCTGTCAGACATGATGCCTAGTGGTCTGGGCCAGAGGTCACCCTTATGATGCATATCTCAGCCACTCATGTAGCCCCATATGGAATGTCCTTGGCATCCAGATGGCTTGCAAAAAAAGGGGGTGCACCCACTCCACACAGCTTGCCTTATTCCAAGTCTCTTTCTGCTCCGACCCTGCATCTACAGGAATACACCTCAGCCAGGCCCGCCTACCACCTTGGTTGTTTGAAGGTTTGACAAGGTCAAACCACTTGTTATGCCAGCAGCAGGCTGAACCTCCATGAAGGTACGGTAGTGCCAGCTCTGTGCAGTCACCTAAGCTCCACTGCCTTTGAGGGAAACATCCTTTACAATGCAACTTTTACCACGCAGTGCCTTTACGACGCAACTTTTACAACGCAAACCATTACAACCCATTGCGCTGGGGGGCGCTCTAGGATAGGGAATAGGTTTAATTTACTATCCAACACCTTCCCTACTATCCACGGGGACTGGAGTTGGAATAGTAAATTAAACTATTCACTATCCAGCGCCCCAAAGCACTGTGCGTTGTAAAGGCATGCGTTGTAAAAACCGCTTTGTAAAGGCAAGCGTGGTAAAAGCATGCATTGTAATGTCATACATCCCTGCCTTTGATGATGGGGTCCCCACTGTACACATATCAAGTGCAGTGCCACAAGGCAGGAAGGCAATAGGAACCCTGCCAAAACATGCCTCAGAACAGGGCTGCCCATGAACTGGAACCAGCAATCGTTGTGTACACTCGTCATTCCAATTTGGATGCGGTTTACATAGCTCATCCTCCTCTGGTCCACCCATGGGGACAAGAACTGGTCTTCAGGTCTCACCAGTGGTACACACACCACAGGTTGTCCAATGATCTTTTCTTGCTTGCACAACATCCTGTTACTTGCACCTCCCCACAGTGCCAGGCCCAGCACATTTCCCATACTCATTTCACATTGACAGCTGTGCTCTCAAGTAACCTTCAGTCCACAGGGTACAGTTCTCGCACAGGCAGGCATCTGGATACTCTATTAGTTCACCTCTACTGACACTGGTGGCTGTCCCACTGCTCTGATCACAGGGCTATGGGCCCTCCCCGCCCTGACAGCAGCTCACCTCCTCTTCCCCAACACCATGGGTCCCTCCCATGCCCAGAGGAAAAAGAAAGTTCGAGTGTCACCTTCCTTCATTTCTGCGCCAGAACTGTCACCTATGCTACAGATGAAAATGGATTATTCGGGGTGTAGCACAGAGCTCAGCGAATAGCATCTGCCATCTTTGGTCACTTGGCCACACACCCTAGATTTCAAACTTGAGATAAACGGATGCAAATATCAGATTTAACCTCACTTTTTGTTATGTTGCAGAGTTAAAGAAGCATACAGTAAATGTATCTATTGCTGGAACTGGCACTTTCACACACTGTATAACCTGCGTTCACCCTTGGGTAGCTTGGCACTGAGCAGCCAAGCTTACCGCAGAGTCAATGTGTAAAGCATTGGCACAGCACTCACATCGCAAAAGAGACTTCACATGTGATTTATTTAAATAATGTTTGTATTCAACACACATTAATCAACACAACATAAGCATCATGTATTTCTGGGCATAAATCCCATTGAGAACAATTACACGCAGTACTAGGCCCAGCCGTGTTTAAATGACATCAGTATTATACACACTTGGGAAAGATCCTAATTTACACCCCCCCTACACCCTTAGGTGTTGCAATACGTTGTCCACCCCAGGTCCACCCTAGCAAATCATATAATTCAATATCACACAGTTATACGGTGCATCCCAGGTCACAATGATATAACAAATTTGTACACACCACAATTTATAAAACTTTTTAGCAGCACCGCAGGCCAAGGACTTACAGGTAAAACCAATGTCACATTTAATGCTATTCTGTCAAGAAATCAACATATCAGGCAAACTGACACCCAGGGTCGCGAATCGCAGGTGGTTTCCCATGGTCACTCTCACACCAACATCCAGCCTCACTCTGCACCGCTATGCAGTGCTACAGAAAGCAGACAAGTCCATATGGAAGAGCTCACACACATACTCACCCTAACACTCACTCCCCACTGATACCCAGCAGGTCAGTAGGTTGCACCCTGCATACCCCATGGCCCAAGCTTTCCTCTGCCCTCCAACTCACCCTGAATACCCTACTCCCACAGATTGGGGACACCATGTCCTTCCCCCGGGTAGTAGGTGGCACGTGGCTGAAGTCACTTGTAGTCAGGGTCCCAGGAAGCAGGTGGGTGTAGGCAGCAAGGTCAATTAGGAGGCAGTCAGCAAAAGGGGTTTGGCAACCACTCAAGAAGTTCACCCACAGGATTCAAAGCAGACACAGGCTGAGAGCAATAGGCGGTCACGCCAAAGGGATCCCAGAGGCTTCCTAGCACCAGCCCAATTCTGTGAAGCACAGGGGTGTCACGCAGTGTATGAATGGAGAATGAAGCGGGGGTCGCCTCTCGGAAGGAGGAGGCACCCTTCAGGTACACGTTAATTAGAATCACACAAAGGCAATCCTGGCACGAAGTCGGGTGCGCAATGATATGTGTCACACCAGACCATTCTGGTCACACACAATTAAGTTTTGAAAAATCCATATCTCCTTGGAAATAAGGCATAATGTCCGGTGCACATTAATGTTAGCTGTACCAGACACACACAGGTGTAAGTTCAGCAATGCCTCATGAGGTACAATGAGGTACTGTTACAATTACACACCCATGTTCAAGGGTCAGAATGTGTGAATCAGACACCACACGTAATGAGCATGCAGTCTGCCTGTTGCCCGAGAGAAATGTGGCAAAATCGATAAAGTGAGACACGTGGGTCCCCAAAACAGTGAATCCACTAACTATCAATAAGACACTTTGGCATGCCAAGGTCCCCACAATGAGGGGGCCACACACCTCCAATGCAGACAAAACGTCAGGCTCTGCCCAAGCAATCCAGAGTCCAGGCACAGTTCTTAGTTCCATGCACATGCCGCACTACCAGTTGGAATCCAGCAGACGATGTGGACACTTTAAAGTAAACCTTTCTCAGGTGCCACAGGTAAGCGAAGTAATAAAAAAACTCCACCAAGCTACGTGGAGTTCTGTGAGTGGCGGATGGGTTACCTCGCTCCGTTCACACTAATTTTTAGTGCCGGATGTTTGTCCGGTACTGTAAAATCAACACAAAGGCATCTTTTACAGTGCAAGAGGGTGCTGCTTCTTTCTGCCACTCGAGCAGAAGTTCTACTTGAGCGACAGTTTCCTTGATGCAAACAGAACGTTTCTCAATGCGAGCGGTAGCGACCATCCCCAACTGCCCTCTTTTAGAAATCTTGCAGGGAAGTGGTCTAGCGGTAGATTTTCCTCTTTCGAGCTTGCCAACTTACTGTTGCCAAGTGTGAGCGAGGGAAAAACTCTGCTACGTGCGAAAACCGAGCAAAGTTCACCACCCAGGCTTAGTCACAGGTAGACCGTGTGGGTCTTTCTTAGGAGATCTTTGATGTCCCTGAGACCTCCAAAAGAACAGGGGATAAGTTCAACAAGCCCTTGGAGAGCACATTTCAGGGTGCCACACAGCAGTAGGTCAGCAACTAATCAGGAAGGGCACGCAGTCCCTTTCAATGGCAGTCATTTTTCCTGTGCATAACAGAGTCCTCTGGCAATGTACAACATGTGACTGGTTCTCTGTCCTATGTCCCCACAAGCGTATCTCACCCTGTGCTGAAGCATGGCACCATGGAGTGTTCCTTTGAAGTTGGGGGATGGTTCATAGGTTCTCCCTCTGAAACACAGATGTCTCCCCTAAGTTTTAGTCCTGTCTGCCATTGGGCCGTGAAATGTAGATCTGGCTCCAGAGGACAAGTTTTACAACCCCTTCCTCCAATCTCTCCAGCCAGCCCACAATTGGCAGAGGTCCGTTGTTCCATTTTCATGCCCAGTGTTTTATATCTGTTGCTGGGGACTGCCCAGATGTGCCCCCCCCAACCTCCAGTGTGGCTTGGAGCTAAGCACGCAGGCACACAAAGATTTTGGAGCACAGAAATGCCCACTTCCTGGTACTGGCATTTCTGTGTGAATTACGACAAAGCTATCTTTACCATCGGGAAGGGGTTGTTGCTGCATATCCAAAGATATGAAACATCATGAGGATGCTCCACTGCAATCCACTATTGCAGTCTGAAGTGATCTCACCCATTTCCCCATACTAGCCAATGGGAAGAGCAAACCTCATAGGCAGTGAAAACACGCATAGGTATTCCTCACTACCTGGCCAGTGGACACACATGTGTACCTGCCCTGCCTTTCACCCTCCACTCACTTAACCCTTTAAGGCATTGCCTTGGGATAGTCAGGTGAAGTTAAAAATGCCCCAACAAAATGTCTAGTGACTTCAACAAGACAGTCTGAGTAAATGCACAATTGCACGCATTAGCTGGCTAGACACGTCTTTAAGAGCACCATTGGGGCAAAGCACGCACCAGCCTGCAAATGCAGGCCACACACATATTTAGGAGTACCATCGGTGAAAGTGCAAGCAGACTGGACATGTCTTTAAGAGCACTATTGAGGCAAAGCATGCACCAGCCTGCAATGGCAGGCCACTCATGTATTTAGGAGCACCATCCGTGCAAAGCGCATAACAGCCTGCAATGGCAGGCTGGACACATATTTACTAGCACCATCGGTGCGAGTGCGCACTGCAGCCTTCAATGCAGGCCGGACCCAGGTCTTAAAATATAATAGGTGCACCCACCGGCCAGCCATGGCAGACCTGACCAAAGTTTTAGAATCCTCAGGTAGGCACCCCTTCCTAACATGTGTAGGAAGGGCGTGCACACTTTCACACTGCACTTACTGTGGGAATGTGCCACAGGCCCTAATGCCTTAAAAAGAGAATTGGCCACACCCAGGAAGTGTTCCATCGGGAGAGCCGAATCCTAGATAGGGAAAACACACATAGAGTTCATCCCTACCTGGGCAGTGGACAGGCAGATGTATCTACACGGCCATTCACCTACCCCGGTTTGGTGCTAGACAGAGTGAGGCCGGCCATCCTTAGTATGAGACATTTTTGACAGGCTATTCAGGTGGGTGGCAAAATCAGTGCATCATCCCCTTAGTAGGCAGTGTTGCACCAGCCCTATGTGTGTGGTGTACCTTTTTACAGGGCACTCACAGGTACAACACCTACCCCAATCAAGGAAGCACCCTATCCTGACGTGCAGGAAGGGAGTGCACACTTTCCCTCTTCAGTACAGTGGGAAAGTACCCAGAGTCCTAAGGTCAAGAAAAGAGAGATGGCAGAACTCAGGAGGATACTTTTCACGTCCACTCCTGAAAATGTTTTTTTGAATTGAACAAATACACGAAACAGCCACACAAAACAAAGAAAGAGGATGCACCTCCCTATGTCACAGAGTTATGAATTAACTCAGTATGAAAGGCTGTTAAATCAACCAATGGCTGATAAGTGATAAATGCTGCAGCAACCAATAGCTAAAGGGACTGTGATCAATGCCTCTTACTATAGGGAATACCCGAACTCTCTTAGACAACTAAGGAACACAAACCTATTAGACCTAAACAACAAGCGTACATTTCTGCATGAGGTGACTACGCCGTGTTGTATTTTCTTTATATTGTGAAATCGATTTGTAAAGGCATGTAACAGCGAGAGTGCAGGTTGGCAAGCTCCTCTGTTAAGTACTGCTATCGTATTTTTCATGAAAAAGGTGCGAATTACAGTTTGCTTTGTTATGGCATCATACATGTTCAGCTCCTGTGAGTTGTTCTTAGTGTTTTGCTGCTAATACACTGGTGTGCGATGTTCACTCTTCATAATGCTTGTTATATTTCGGGTAATAGCACCCGCCACGTAGTATGTGGTACGTTCAGCTATATCTGTCTACATGGTGACATACGGTATGATGAATGATGGGTTACATTACATGTACCGTATAAAAGATCTACAACTATTTACAGCCAATGGTGGTGTTCAAATCTGGTTTCCCAGATGATGCCTGACAAGTGATAGATCACCTTTCGGCTACATCCACCCACAGACCTCTCCTATGATTAATCATCAGCTGTCACAGGAATCGAATACTGCCCAGACGAACAAGTAAAGCAAAGCTCTGAAGAAGAGCACAGAGTCTGCATTAAAGGAGAAGCAACCTGGAGGGAAAACCTCCCCCGTATTATTCCTTTGCTTTGTCTCCACAAGTGTAGGTTGATTCTTTAGCCACCCAAACAGTCTGATGCTAACCTTTCGATTTTCCTTCACAACTTCTTGCATCGTTCGCAAATTCTGGTGAAATATTTTACAGTAGAAGATTCTTTAAATTAGTTTATGAAGCAGGCAAAATAATATAGAAATGTAAGAAAATAGTTGATGGTATGATCCCTGCGTATATGTATGACATTCCGCCGCCAGGCTAGTTTGCAGTCTCCTTTTCATGAAGTTGCCTGGGGAATTTGGCATGCCCTTTTTTATCTCCTGCTATCGTTTCTTCTCGTTATCACCTGCAGTCACAGATGTCGTTTTCTTATGGTCAGAGGTGAAAGGACTGAACTGTACGTAATGAGGACACCTGCAGGGCTGAGACATATGACTTGGAAAGTGTGTACTTGACAACCAGTAAATGCCATGCCTGTGGGAACGTGTCATGCTTCAGTAAAATATATATATAACTATATCTATCTCTCTCTCTCTCTCTCTCTCTCTCTCTCTCTCTCTCTCTCTCTATATATATATATATATATATATATATATATATATATATATATATATATATATATATATATATATATATATATATATATATATATATATAAGGAAATATCCAAAGTAGATGTTTTGTCACATAGAAAAGCTGTATATGTACTGCATTTACATTCTTGCTTTCTCAGCAAGTCCCTCTTTATTATTTTATTCTGGCCTTATCTAAGACCTTTCGCATATACTCAAATTATAAAGATATGATATACTTGCTCTCTGCCAGTCTTATTCATCATTGTTCTGTTCCTATGTCATCCACATATTTGTTCCGACTGCAACAACATACAGTGTGCGACAATGAACCAACCCATGTCAGCCACTGGCTAACTTCACTGTGAGTGATGGTATTCTGTTCTTTCACGAGGACCACATTCGCGCACAAAGTAGTTCCCTTCAGTACCTGGACTGCTACAGCAATCTGAGCTTTTTGAACCCAAAAAACATTTTTGCGCCCAAAAAACATTTTTGCTTTTAGCCAATTATTTTTATATTGTCGAGCGCACAGCAGCTCCCCAACAATAACATTTTACCAAAAAACATGGTAAAATAAAAACATTGACAATGCCAAAATGCTAGCAGCTAACTCGAGACCTGTTGGCTTTGCTAATGCTTGTTTTTCTCTCATGAAGTGAATGACTTCAAATTAGATAAGAAAAAATTAATAGAGTCTAGTCATCAAAGTGCCAGAGGTTTCATGTAGTAGTTAGGCCCTATGCGCAAACACTTACTTTTAAAGTTGACATATTTTAAACAATGACCCTTAGCATACATTTTGCTTGTGCACCAGCATATGATAGACCTGGCATCCTAGGCAGTGTTTCCCCTGTCTTTTTGCCTCTGCCTCCTGTCTTTTTGATTAGAAGCTGGACCTCGATTTTGCTGGTTTTAGGTCTCTGGGAAGTTTAACACTGCAGACCAGTGCTAAAGTGCAAGTGCTCTCTGTGTAAGTTGTCCTAACAATTAATTTCTCCATAATTTACACATTTAATTTACTTGCAAATCCCTAGTAAAGTGCCCAGGGTCTGTAAATGTAATGCTACTAGGGGGGCTGCAGCACTGATTGTGCCAACCCCTCAGTAGCCCCTTAAAATGGGCTCAGGCCTGCCATTGCACAGTCTGCCTGTGCAGTTTTAAACTGTCATGTCGACCTGGCAAGTGCACTCACTTGCCAGACCCAAACCTCCCCTTTCACTAGATGTAAGGCACTCTTAAGGTAGGCGCAATGTAGCCCCATGGGCAGGGTGCAGTGTATGTAGGTATGTAGGTAGGACATTTAATGGTGTGCTTGCATGTCCTGATAGTGAAATATTGCCAAATTCGTGCTTCGCTATTGAAAGGACTATTTCTCCAATAGGTTACCATTGGAGCTGCCTTGTAACATCTTACCAGTGTAACTTTCAACTGTGAAGATATAGAGATTTGGAGTTTGGGCTCGCTGAACTCACAATTTAAAAATACATATTTTAGTGAAGTTAGTTTTTCAATTGTGTGTTTGAAAAAGTGTAAAACATATGCAGCTTAAATGCACTAGAATATTCTAATTTAAAACTATTAAATACTGATGTTTGGACTACTACTTTAGAAGAAATCAACACGAAACTTGACGTGTACGCCAAAGAAATTCATGAGCGAAAGATCAGAAAATCCCGTTGTGACACGATTGATTATAAGCTGGATGAGGTTTACTCTTGGGCTGAGGTATACGCTCAAAAATGCAGTTGGCAAAAGCCTGGTACAACTTCCTCTGAAGAGAGTTTAGCATCAGTCAGCGACACTCAATTATCTCGACCACCTGTGTCTTCTATTATTCAATTACCCGGGAGTGACGCTGTGGCTGCTGGTTCCAGTACTGCCAAGGTTTCTTTTTTAGAGACAAGCCCTACCGCAAACCAACCTCCAACGCAGGCAACAGCACAACAAGCCAAACTCGTAGAGGTCACCGATTCAGCTAAAACAGGGGCAACCCGCCGCATAAAGAAACACTAGTTGTGAAAATTTCTTCTAAAAAACTAACTGACAATAAAATATCTTTTTTGAACAAGGGGTGTTCATTTGTTCCAACCTATCAAAGTAAAAGTCTTGATTCCCAAGTTGCTCTCTATAAATTCACAAGAAAATTAATATTGCGATATTTTTTCTCAACTATAGATACCACACCAGATGCTTCACAGGATGATGAATACCTTGAGTTTAAGCCGCATAGCACTTTTGTTTCTCCCATTTCTCACAAGACCATAGATTTATTTGAGACCTTGGCGAAACAAGATTTAGCTAGATGTCCTTCTGAAATTTCAGTAGCCCCCAATCTCTCAAAAAGGGAGAGACTTTCATTGAAGTTGTTTCAGTTGAATGACACCTTACACTTCACTAAAGCTGATAAGGGTGGAGCACTTGTTATAATGGACCGCACACACTATGAGGAAAAGATTGGCTTGATGTTACAGGATTCCACTAGCTATTCACGTTATCTGAGGATCCCACTGTTGCGCTCTCCACTAGCCACGGCCGGTAGTGGGAGTACCGGCCGGGCGGTGACGTGAGGAGGGTGAGGGGCAGGGTGGGGGCTAGTAATGTATGGAAACCGGATCTTAACAGGTAAGTAAACATAAAAATAAATAAAACAAATTTCGTTGCGTGCACTGCATCGCATTTGGTGATGCAGTGCGTGCAACGAAATTCGTTTTATTTATTTTTATGTTTACTTACCTGTTAAGGTCCAGATTCCATACATTACTAGTCCCCACCCTGCCCCTCCCCCTCCCCACGTCACCGCCCGGCCGGTACTCCCACTACCGGCCGCGGCTGCTCTCCACCCTGCTTGAGTCCATTCTCATGCATGCAGTTGAGATGAAATGGATTAGCACAAAAACCAGAGATTTTTTTTTCACCCGTTTTTCCTGTAGACCGGGGCTGTACATGCTCCAGAAGATACACAAAAATGTTGTGGACCCCCCGTTGAGACCCATAGTTTCCAGGTGTGGATTCATGCATGACCCATTGGGCCATTATCTCAATGTGTTTCTCCAACCCATTGTACAATCTAGTCCATCATACTTACAGGACACCACCCACTTGTTGAACATTCCTCGAGACAATGATATTCCTGAAGTGGCAGAAACTTGGCTATGTACAATTGTTGTTGTGTCATTGTACACATCAATTCTCCATCTCGAAGGCATTGATGCCATTGAATGGGCATTGTTGAGACTCGATAACATAAGGGCCAATAAGGTGTTTCTCCTGAAACTTCTCAATTTTTGTTTGTTTCATAGTTACTTTCAATGAAAAGATCAGTTTTTTCTTCAGGCCAATGGTACATCTATGGGCTTTTCGGGACCCCCCAGCTATGCAAAGATCTTTATGCTTAAATTTGAAACAGAGCATATTCTGTCTGATTCCGCATGGACATCTAAGTTGATAACTTATCGACGTTTTATTGATGATATACTAATCATCTGAAATGGGTCACGCAGTGATCTAGAACTCCAGATTCTTAAGTTGAATGATATCAACCCTAGGATTCAATTCACTCATCAGATTGATTCCCAATGTATAGCTTTCTTAGATGTTTCACTTAAATTGTCAGGTAACACCATAGAGACAACTGTTTTTAAGAAGCCCACTGATCGCAATAATGCCTTGTTATTCAAGAGCTTCCATCCTTGGCCTTTGAAACGCCATCTTCCCTTTTCTCAGTTCTTGTGAATCAGGCAAATTTCGTCAGATTCAGAGTCAGTCTTGCAGAGTATTCAAGAGTCCACAGAAAAGCTTTTAAAGCGAGGATATCCTCAACAGGTAGTAGATCAGGCTGAAACAAGATCATTAGCATTACATCGTGATGATCTGTTGAAAAAGAAAATTAAGCCTCCTGGCCCTGCACGAGAACTGTTTGTTTCCACTTTTTCTACTGATTCTGATCTCGTTAAAAAGAGCATATCTGCTTCAATCTGAACCTGATTTCAAAGGAATGTTTTCAGATCCTCCGCTATTTGCTTACAAGAGATCTCGCAATTTGGAAGAAATGTTAACTAAACTCAGAGACAAAGTGCAAGCCTCATGTAAGGGGATGTCTAAATGCATGAACTGCTCACATTGTAATAATGTGATTACAGGTAGAAATGTGTCACATCCCCGGTCAGGCAAATAGATTTTTTTGAATTTCAACGCAAATTGTAATAGTCATCATATAATTTACATGATTAAATGTCCTTGTGATTTGTATTATGTGGGGAAGACTGAGAGGGTTCTCTGTACTCGAATCACTGAGCACAAAAGTAGAATAAGGACTAAAACGGTCAGCTTTCCACTAGCACAACATTGGCTAGCTGAAAAACATACCATTGCACAGCTCAGATTCGGGGTGCTGGAGATGGTGGAGACCCGTCCTGATAGAGATATGTCTAAAGTCTTTTCTCAACGTTAGTCGCATTGGATATGGTTTATGCAAACACTTTCCCCTAAAGGGTTGAATGAAAAATTTGAATTGTCCTGTTTTTTATAATGCTGAACTTGTTGGATCTTTGTCATTGCATTTTGTCAGTTCTTTCTCTGTATTATTTGCTCCATTTAGATAGGTTTAACACCATATGTATTAGCTTAGGTTTAATGTTCTCATTGTCATCATCCATTGTATGTGGAACACCTTGGGAGTTACATACTTGAATCTAATCTCAGTGCATGGGAGTTACTTCTTTACTTACTTGCTCACTATTTCACGACCTTCATTTACATTTTTCAATTTTCCTATCACTTGCTCACTATTTTACAACTTTCATTATCATTTTTTAATTTCCTAATCATTATTTTCTAAGTGTATCTTTTGCTATTTTTCCTGCTTTTTTCACTCTTTTTCACTTTATTTTCATGTTAATTTCGGTATTTTTATTCTTCACAACTAATTCTTGTTATGCGCGGTAACTTTTCATTGTTTATTTTAGTTTTCACAGTTCGGACTGTCCTATTTCTATAGCTATGATTTTCATCATCATGTATTTACAAGTAGCAGACGCGCTGGCTCACTCGCTGGAACCGGCATCTTCTTGGTAGAAGTCAGCATTCAGGTTCATTTTTGCCATTGGTGAGTGCGCACAGATTAGGTGCGTTATTTACTTTTTCTTAGATTATATTTGATATGTTATTCATTTCAGCTCTGTTTTTTCAGGTAATGTTTATCACTACTCTAGCCTTTCCGACATCTAGTTAAGAACTTTGCACGCTTAGGTAAGCGCCGTAGCATGTTATCGGCGTCCCCTTGTTTGAAATAGACACTTGCCAAGTAAGTGCTCTAATGTAGATATTTTTTCACATTGCAGCTCTTAAATTAGACGCTGTCCCATTCTAGTTTGCTGCAGCAGAGTGGTGCTATTGATATTGTTACAGGTAAGCACCGTAGTACTTTTACGGTGTTATATCTTTCCACTCTATTTTTAACACACATCTAAGCTTCGGTTTGGTTATTTTTCAGATTGCAGTGGCATTTCGTTGACTTGTATTTTCGCTGTGAGTGTGAGCACTCAAGCGTTTGGAGGTACGATTAGTGTGGCTCTCTATTCTTTTCATTTAGGGCAACATTTTACTAATGTCACTATTTGGGTCTGTGTTTTTGGCACTTTTTCATTCTTGCTTTCTGAGTTTTTTTCTGGATTCACGTTGTTTTCGGTGTGGTTGATACATAGCACAAGGCGATGATGATTTGATGACTTCTTCCTGCTTTCTTGTGAATCCATATGTCTTATGACTAATGTCAAACTCCATGTTGTTGTACTTTGTTTATTAAAATCAGCTTATTGATATATTGCAGATTCCCCTGATGAAGGGCTTATGTGAAAACCCCGAAATGCATTGGGACATGTGAAGTTTTCTGTTGTTATATGCTGAACACAACCTATATATTTTCGTCATTTTTAAATTTATGTCATCTGCGACTATCAAGAATAAAGCAGATTAATACCAACCTCATGGTCTGAAGATCTGTTTCTCAGTTTATGATTCATTGTAAATTGGTTGGAGTATTGCTATTTATTGAAGAGCAAAAGGATATTATTTATTACCACTTTCTGATAACATTGTGTACACTTTACAGTTTTTTCCCTTTTACTTTTAAAAAGTGGGCATTTTCCTGCTTTACCTTTTTGTGTCTCTGCCTGCTTGTGGAATCAACGTCTGGTTTAGACTGACAGGGGCCTGTTTGAGCATTCACAGTCACACAAAGGGAGCTGAGGTGTGCCCTGCATATCCTGATGGCCCATCACCAGGCTGATGGGTCTTCCTAAGCTAGAGAGGTGGGAGGAGTTTTCACTGACACCTGCATAGAGCTGTGTCTGTCCTCTCACAATGCTGTCTCCAACCCCCTGGAGTATGTCTGGAGCCACAGCAGGGCAAGGCAAGAACTTGTGAACTGCAAAGTCCTTTCTTTCTTTAAAGGCCAAAAGGGCTATAAGTATTGGTCCCGTAATCCTCCATTATTAGAAAACATCTAGATCACAAGGAACCTCTGCCAAGGAGAAGAGCTGAAGAGCTGTGAGGCAGGGTACTGCCCCTTTGCTCTATGTTGGTTTGCTTGGTTGGCCTGCAGTTGCTGCTTCTGCTTTGGGGAGGAAAAGGACTGGACTTTGCTGTGTATCCTGCTTGTGAAGTTTCTCCAAGGGCTTGTGTGTGCTTGCCGCCTGTTAAGAAGTCTCAGGACCACCAGATTCTTCATCTGCAGCATGCCTGAAATTCTCTGCTGGGAGGTCTGACCTGCTGTGTGGTGCAATTCCAGTTCAGGGCCCTTTGCTGCTTCTACTGCTAAAAATCCAAGCATCGCCCTTCCAGCTCCTGTTTTTCTGATGCAGCACTGCGGTGCGGGAGAAAGTTGCAGGCACCACCACCGTACTGTCGAAGAAATGGACGCAGCACCTGCCTCCGGCCGATGAAGCAGTCAGAGCCCAAGTTCAGTGCACCATGTCTCCGAAGTCCGTGACCACTCCCCTGACACCAACGCATGCCCTGCTATGTGGCTTGAAGGAATCTACGCATCTCCTGTGTGCGGCTGTGGAAATCGACCCATCACCTGTTCTGCTGCTGCATTGACCTGCAGCTTCTGCATTTTCCATGCATCACACATGTGCGCCAAGTCTTCATCAACATTGGTAAGGAACCAGGGCCATGTGTCCAGAGAACCGATGTATCACCTCCCTACGCAGGAGCAAACTAGCGCATAACCCCTCTTGTAGTAAAAAATCAATGCATCACCTCCTCTCTCAGTAAGGAACCGACGCCACACTTCCCCTATGCAGCAGTAAGGAACCAACGCCTCATCTCGCCTTGAGTAAGGAACCAACGCATCACCTTCTCTACGTGTAAGGACCCAACGCATTGCTGTGTTTTCCGTTGCCTCACCTCCCCAGCGCTTGTTCTCACCCTCTGATTTTGACATATTCCAGGAACTTTGTATAAAAAGTGAAGCAATCATAGTCTTACATGGACTGAACAGTGTTTACCTTTTAAAAGTGATATCTTGATACATGTATGTGGGATATTTGTCATTTTGGTATTGTTTGGTTTAGAGAAAGATACTTTATTCTTCTATAATAATGTGGTGCTATTTGTAGCATTTTCACTGTGTTACTGTGTGTGTTATGTACAAGTACTTTAGACATTGCCTGTGTGATAAGCCTGAAAGCCTGTGCCAAGCTACCAAGGGAGTGAGCAGGGGTTATGTTGGGTTGAAATCCCCTTATCCTGACTAGAAGAAAGATTTCCTATTTGGACAGGGTGCAAGTCACTGTCAACTAGAGACCCCCATTTCTAACAATAGTGTACTTTTTTTGCTTACCTATACATTTCTTCGTAAGCACATTATTATCTCCTTAAAAGTTTTGTACAAGGTCTCAGTGCAACTGCACAAACTGTCCTTGTTGGTTATTGTCGATTAGGCGACAGCTCTGGGTGGGTAGAATCAACAATAACGGCCTGGCCGGAGCTCAAGCACTGAATGCATGGGTCTATTTTAATATATATACTAGACTAAGCCTTTGTTTGGGCAAAGGAGAGTTTTGATGGATAGTAAACATCACCCCGTGCCTGAAGTCTAGCAAGCTCAATCCCATTATTATCCTGAGAAGGATGATGGCCTGATCAACACCAGAGACGGGCTGGTCGGATGATCAGATGATACACATGCGCAGGTATATGGGGAGTTAGCTATTACACCTAGGAGCTCAGGGGATTCAAGGAACAGGTCGTATGGGGAGTTAGACCAGGCAAGGTATTCTTGCAGGTGAGCACAACCTATACTTTCTAGGTTAGGCATCGCTAGGTAGGAGTACTATTATCTGTGCATATAAAATTCAGTGCAAAGGCACAATGGTTGAATTGTTCATTCTGTTCACCTGTTCTGTAAAGCTGGTAACCTTTTTTTGCTTCATTCTATTAACCATTGCAGTGCACATATTTTACTCAAGAGTCCAATTGCTTCAATACATATTTGAAATGCCATTTTAGGTACTTTTTGTGTCTCCCTTTGGACATTTCTGATTTACAAATGATAAGGTAGGATCTGTTTCCACGATTTCCTTTGGGGAATTAGTGTTATCATGTTGTGAGGTTGCAGACACCATCCAGTGCCCTATCAGTTTAGAGGCACTGTGAGCTAGCCAGGAATTGAGTCAACATATTCTGATGGTATGAGCGGACTCAGACCTCATAGTTTTGAAGCTTACGTTGCCTAAACGCATAGTATATCATGTAGATGACATCTCCCCCCCTTAGAGAGGTACAGAAAGGAGAGCCAAGGGAAGCACATGCTATCCTTTGCAACCCCAAATTGACATTCAAGCAAACAATACTGATATTTATTAATGTAGTTTGAGAAAAGATTCAGGGGTTCAAGAAATAAATTCCCCATTAACCTTTTATAGCAATATGATATATATTACATTTTTGATCCATAGACCTCAATAATGGGTTGTTTTCCCATGTCGGAGTTATATGACATCATTGAGAATTACAACCTATCTCGAGTTGTCGGTTGTGAAACTTGGAACACTGAGGACGAAATCATGTTAGAGTTACTCTTTCTTCATAATGCCTGTTATATTTTGGATAATAGCACCCGCACATTGTGGTATGTGGTACTTTCAGCTATATCTGTCTACAAGGTGACATACGGTATGATGGATGATGTGTTACATTACATACACCGTTTAAAAGATCTACAATTATTGACAGCCAATGGTGGTGTTCAAATCTGGATTCCCAGATGATGCCTGACAAGCGAATGATCACCTTTCGGCTACATCCACCCACAGACCTCTCCTATGATTAATCATCAGCTGTCACTGGAATTGAATACTGCCTAGACAAACAAGTAAAGCAAAGCTCTGAAGAAGAGCACACACTCTGCATGAAAGGAGTGGCAACCTGCAGGGAAAACCTCCCGTGTATTATTCCTTTGCTTTGTCTCCACAGTTACAGGTTGATCCTTTAACCTCCCAAACAGTCTGCTGCTAACCTTTCGATTTTCCTTCCCAACTTCTAGTATTCACAAATGCTGGTGAATAATTTTGCAGTAAAAAGATTCTTTAAATTAGAGTATGAAGCAGGCAAAATAATATAGAATTATAGAAAATAGTTGATGGTATGATACCTGCTTATATGTATGACATTCCACCACCAGGCTGATTTGCAGAGTCCTTTTCATGAAGCTGCCTGGGGAATTTGGCATGCCCTTTTTATCTTCTGCTACCGTTTCTTCTTTGTTATCACCTGCCGCCACAGATGTCGTTTTCTTGTGGTCAGATGTGAAAGGACTGAACTGTATGTAATGAAGACACCTGCAGGGCTTAGACATATGACCTGGAAAGTGTGTACTTGACAGCAAGTAAATGCCATGACTGTGTGAACATGTCATGCTTCAGTAAAATATGTATTTAAAAAAGAAAAGGAAATATCCAAAGTGGATAAATTAAAATACACTCTGGTTTGTCCCATTTAAAAGCGACATATGTACAGCGTTTACATTCTTGCTTTCTCAGCAAGACCCTCTACTTTTTTTTATTCTGGACTTAGCTAAGACCTTTTGCATTTATTCAAATTATAAAGATATGCTATACTTACTCTGACCAAGTCTTATTAATACATTGGTCTGTTCCTATGTCATTCACATATTTGTTACAACTGCAACAGCATACAGTGTGGGACAATGGACCAACCCATGTCTGCCATTGGCTAACTCAACTGTGAGTGGTGGTATTCTATTCTTTCACAAGGACCACATCAGCGCACAAAGTTGTTCCCTTCAGTGCCTGGACTGCTACAGCAATGTGAGCTTTTTGAGCCCAAAAACATTTTAGCTTTAGCCATTTTTTTTCATATTCTCGAGAGAACAGCAGCTCCCCCAACAATAACATTTTACAAAGAACATGCCACCGGATTCAGGCTGGATTGGCTGATGAGGGGTGTTAACCTGTGCCGGTCCCGGGATGCTTGTTTCCTGAATAGAATAGGCAGCGCTAGGTAGGAGTACAATTATCCATGTTCAAATAATCCAGTGCAAATGCACAATGGTTGAATTGTTCATTCTTTTCACCATTCTTGTAATGCTGGTAACCTTGTTTTGCTTCATTCTATTAATTATTCCAGTGCACATATTTTACTCAAGAGTCCAATTGCTTCAGTACATTTTTGAAATGCCAATTTGTGTACTTTTTGTGTCTCCCTTTCGGCATTCCTGAGTTACTAATGAAAAGGTGGGCTCTGTTTCCACGATTTCCTTGGGGGAATTAGTGTTCTCTTGTTCTGAGTTTTCTGACACCATTCGGTGTCCTATCAGTTTAGAGGCACTGTGATCCAGCCAGAAATTAATTTAATATGTTCTGATGGTATGAGTGACTCAGCCCCCATATCTTTGAAGCTTATGGTGCCTAAATGCACAGTATATCATGTGGATGACCTCTCCCATCCCTCTGAGATGTACAGAAAGGTGAGCCAAGGGAAGCAAATTCTATCCTTTGTAACCCATAATTGACATCCAAGCAAACAATACTGGTATTCCTTACTGTAGTTTAAGAGAAGATTAGGGGTTAAAAAAATAAATTCCCCAGTAACTTTTTATAGTAATATGCTTTATATTTAATCTTAGATCCATAGACCTCAATAATGGATTGTTTTCCCAAGTCAGTGCTATGTTAATTTATTGATAATTACACCCTATCTCAAGTTGACGGTTGTGAAACTCATAACGCTGAGGAGAAAATTATGTTAGAGTTAGAGCCGTGCTACTCACAATTATATGTTGCACTGGACCCCTCTCACGAGTTCCTTCTCCCCATAATGACCCTCTAATCCAGCTGTGGGTTGTGTGAAATCAGGTGGAATGTTTCAAAACAGAGCCAGCTTTAAAGCAACGTGGGCTTCTGGGAACCTTTCCAGCACACTCGTGCTCCTCCATTAAATATATATATAAAATCCCTTTCATTCCCCATATCCCACAATACTTTCCTTACTCCTAAATTCATCATCTGCCATTCCACCATTTGCATTGGCGTTCTGGGAACGAGGGATAGTGGGTGAAAGACAGCACAGTCATTTCACAATGAAGAAAAACAAGTTTCTTTTCCTCCCCTGTTACATTAGAGTAGTCAAAGGTTGGGATTATATTCTCGTGTTCTTAGTGTGAGCGCGGAAATCTCATAAGCATGTCGATGAATCTTTGCCACTGTGTTAGAATGGACCACAACCCAAATGCATTTCTAAAGTAGTCATTGATTTATAGTATTTAATGTTCAGTCAATGATGAGAGAATCTGTGAAGTTTTAAATGATCTATTTTCTCGATAAGCGATTTTCCTGTATTTTGATCATTTTGATATGGTTCGTCAAATAAGTCTGTTTACAGAAATATCAAGAAAAATGTGGTTAGAATTATTATGCAAAATTGCAGCATGTTATTTAAAGGAATTAATCCCTATCCTAATTTTAAAGGACCTAATGTATCCAAGCCATAAACCATAAAGAGTTCCTTTGGAAAAAAGTAAGAGAAAAGTTGAAGCAACTGGCAAATAGCTATAACAGGTCAAACTCCCCTTAAAGAGCAGTTCTGAAAACTCAGCTGAGTTCCCTAACAGCTGCAGTAGCAACTGTTAACACAGGTGTAAGGAGAAAATCACAGCTTAACTATGATCAGCATGGAAACAGTCTCCTAAAAGGAATCAGAATTACAGAAAATCTGGGCAAATTTGGGCAAGAGTAGCACAGTCAAGTGCTAGAGGGCGTGGCAGAGGGAGATGTGCATATAACGCATTTCCTCTCTAACTAGGAACACGTACTATATAGAAAAGCACAACACATTTTGAAAACTCTGAATGCTGAATCATCTCGCACCAATAGGAAAGGGTCTTCTGATGGTCTGGTGTCTTCTTTCTTGATTCCCAGGGAAAATGTCCATGTCGGCATGTTGTTATTTGAATGTTGCTTCAGTGTATTACAAAAAGATTATACATCTAGGAAGGTTCTCATGTAATCCCACTCTGTTAGCAGTTCATTGCCCCATTATGTAAAAATGGGATGCTCCATGAAATGAAACATTATTATCTAGAATGTCTTGGTTAGATCATGAGACTCAAATCTATAGCAGTGTACTTGTTCAATATAAGCATGTGGCAGAGGTAACTATCTAAAATATAATGAAGTCATATCGTTTGAGGAAGGAAAGATATGCATTTTGTAGCAAACAGCACATTTCTCGAAGAGGTTATACACTTCAATTGTAATGTTAAATCAGCATTTACATAAAGGCAATTCTTTTCTTGAAGCGAAAGGAAGGAATAACAGAAAATATTGAGGCATAGCAGTGAAAGAATTACAAAAATCGAGCAGCTTTCTGCAAAAATGAGCAGCATTTTTCTCTTCTTGCACATTTCATACAAGCACATTTTCTCTAATGTTTATATTGACGCACCTAACCTACGTTAACGTTAAGGCACATTTCTACATTTTCATGTAGTAAATTTACATAAAAAATGTAAACTTCCTCAATCCCACTTCTGATGATTTTATTCATTTTCACATATCTAGATATGTATTTTTCAGAGTACACTTTCATTTGTCAGTTGAGTCTCTTATTTTCTTTTGAAGTCTCCTAAGTTCAAAGAGTTCATGTAATCATCTTTCATATTGCCCTTCAAGACCAAATCCTTCTCATACAATTTCTTTCCCCACCTTTCCTTTCTCTTGCGAAATATGTATCTAAAGCTCAAAAATATTGCATAAAGGAATATAGACAAAGACCCACTATCACCATTGGCATTAGAATAGCCTTTAATATACCCTTTCCTGCTTTCAAAAAACAATTTCCCATTGTAACAACTAAGCATGGGCGGATTTCACGGATCCACGATCCGCGAATTTTGTGGATTTCTGTATTGTTGATCCGCAAAATCCGCGGATTTGCGGATTTGCGGATTGCGCTCGTGAAAGTCAAGGATGCAAAGGCCTCTATCCAGCATCACAGCTGATTTTCGACGGTAGATTTGGGAAGAAAGCACACCTGCCCAGCCTCGACAATGCTCACGATTGTTTTTGGGCTGATTTATGCATCACTGAATTTGAGCTTCAACTGTCCATCATAGTGGGTAAATGGCGGGAAGACGGTTCACACCGCAAGTGTGTGGGCAGGGCCAAACGGGCGGGGCTTCCATGCGAGCACACATGCCTCTGGTGTGT
This sequence comes from Lissotriton helveticus, assembly GCF_964261635.1. NCBI lineage: Eukaryota > Metazoa > Chordata > Amphibia > Caudata > Salamandridae > Lissotriton > Lissotriton helveticus. The sequence goes on along the minus strand of NC_136069.1, from coordinate 399,654,793 downwards.
ATAAAAGGTCAGAGACTGATCAGAGCAGCAGATGAAGAGAAAGAAGCTCCTGGTCACAGGAAAAGCCAGGGGATTGCGCTCGTGAAAGTTAAGGATGCAAAGGCCTCTATCCAGCATCACAGCTGATTTTTGACGGTAGATTTGGGAAGAAAGCACACCTGCCCAGCCTCGACAATGCTCACAATTGTTTTTGGGCTGATTTATGCATCACTGAATTTGAGCTTCAACTGTCCATCATAGTGGGTAAATGGTGGGAAGACGGTTCACACCGCAAGTGTGTGGGCGGGGCCAAACGGGCGGGGCTTCCATGCGAGCACACATGCCTCTGGTGTGTATAAAAGGTCAGAGACCGATCAGAGCAGCAGATGAAGAGAAAGAAGCTCCTGGTCACAGGAACAGCCAGGGGATTGCGCTCGTGAAAGTCAAGGGTGCAAAGGCCTCTATCCAGCATCACAGCTGATTTTCGATGGTAGATTTGGGAAGAAAGCACACCTGCCCAGCCTCGACAATGCTCACGATTGTTTTTGGGCTGATTTATGCATCACTGAATTTGAGCTTCAACTGTCCATCATAGTGGGTAAATGGCGGGAAGACGGTTCACACCGCAAGTGTGTGGGCGAGGCCAAACGGGCGGGGCTTCCATGCGAGCACACATGCCTCTGGTGTGTATAAAAGGTCAGAGACCGATCAGAGCAGCAGATGAAGAGAAAGAAGCTCCTGGTCACAGGAACAGCCAGGGGATTGCGCTCGTGAAAGTCAAGGATGCACAGGCCTCTATCCAGCATCACAGCTGATTTTCGATGGTAGATTTGGGAAGAAAGCACACCTGCCCAGCCTCGACAATGCTCACGATTTCTTTTGAGCTGATTTATGCATCACTGAATTTGAGCTTCAACTGTCCATCATAGTGGGTAAATGGTGGGAAGACGGTTCACACCGCAAGTGTGTGGGCGGGGCCAAACGGGCGGGGCTTCCATGCGAGCACACATGCCTCTGGTGTGTATAAAAGGTCAGAGACCGATCAGAGCAGCAGATGAAGAGAAAGAAGCTCCTGGTCACAGGAACAGCCAGGGGATTGCGCTCGTGAAAGTCAAGGGTGCAAAGGCCTCTATCCAGCATCACAGCTGATTTTCGATGGTAGATTTGGGAAGAAAGCACACCTGGCCAGCCTCGACAATGCTCACGATTGTTTTTGGGCTGATTTATGCATCACTGAATTTGAGCTTCAACTGTCCATCATAGTGGGTAAATGGCGGGAAGACGGTTCACACCGCAAGTGTGTGGGCGGGGCCAAACGGGCGGGGCTTCCATGCGAGCACACATGCCTCTGGTGTGTATAAAAGGTCAGAGACCGATCAGAGCAGCAGATGAAGAGAAAGAAGCTCCTGGTCACAGGAACAGCCAGGGGATTGCGCTCGTGAAAGTCAAGGATGCAAAGGCCTCTATCCAGCATCACAGCTGATTTTCGATGGTAGATTTGGGAAGAAAGCACACCTGCCCAGCCTCGACAATGCTCACGATTTTTTTTGGGCTGATTTATGCATCACTGAATTTGAGCTTCAACTGTCCGTCATAGTGGGTAAATGGCAGGAAGACGGTTCACACCGCAAGTGTGTGGGCGGGGCCAAACAGGCGGGCTTCATTGCGAGTTCACATGCCTCTGGTGTGTATAAAAGGTCAGAGACCGATCAGAGCAGCAGATGAAGCGAAAGAAGCTCCTGGTCACAGGAACAGCCAGGGGATTGCGCTCGTGAAAGTCAAGGATGCAAAGGCCTCTATCCAGCATCACAGCTGATTTTCGACGGTAGATTTGGGAAGAAAGCACACCTGCCCAGCCTCGACAACGCTCACGGTTGTTTTTGGGCTGATGAATGCGTCACTGAATTTGAGCTTCAACTGTCCATCATAGTGGGTAAATGGCGGGAAGACGGTGCACACCGCGAGTGTGTGAGCGGGACCAAACGTGCGGGGATTCCATGCGAGTCCATGCCTCTTGTGTGTATAAAAGGTCAGAGACCGATCAGGAAGCACTAATAGATCAAATAAAGCAGGTGCTCGAGCACCTGCTTTATTTTATCTATTAGTGCTTCCTGTTGAAGCTAACTTAGCTGACTTAGTATCTATTTTAGGATGGCGCTGGCAGCTTGCCGGCGCCATCCTAAAATAGTTACAACTTCAAGCTTGAAGGCTTGAACTTTTGCCCCCGAATCCGCCGCTCACTTATTCACGGATTTTCGGTAAATTCGCGGGAGTTCGCGGATTGCGGATTTACCGAAAATCCACGAAATCCGCGAGCGGAGCGGATTTGACGCTCATACTTAGTAAAAACTCCCTATACAAACTTTTCAAACAAACTTGGTGTTTTCAATTCTTGTAATTCAGGTTCTAACCCTGAAATGTTCTTTGCAAAGACTTCAGGTATATATGTACAGAAATGACTTAATTTAAGCATTTTGCAGACTTTGCCCTTTTCTGCGAGTACGATGTCTAAGGCAAGTCGGTCCTGTAAAACCATCAACTGTATTGTAATTACTTCTATTTTTTTTACAATCCCCAGATGTGCTGATTGCCATTTTGTCAACAATTGTTCACCATTTAAGTTGACACCTACAGGTGGAATTGCAACTCCAAATATGTCTCCTACTATTCAAGTTCCTGTGTTTGTATTGTGTTCCTGTCTGTGTGCGGATGTTAATATTAATGCATCTACACTCTTCACATGGTACATATTTGGAATTAGTATGCCTAAATAGCAGCCTACCTCCCAGTCAGCTGGCAGTAGAAGTAAGCATTCTGTCCACAAATGTAATTAACCCTTGGAATAGCATTTTTGTCTCCAGAGCTGGAAAAAGAGGTGGGGCATTGCCATAATTAATAAACATTCTCTGAAGCTCAGTTCCTTTGTAATCTCTGAACTCTTGGAAGCTGAAACCTTGGGCTTTTGTCTCTCTGCTTCTGCTAACAAATCCTTTTCCGGACTGTTAATTTATCGTCCACTGGGTTCAGCTACCATTTTTTTGTCCTCATTAGAGGAGGTGTTGTCCAGTTTTATGCTAAAATACTCAAATTTCACGGTTCTGGGAGACCAAAATATTCATTTGGACAAAGCAGAGGATCATTCTGCTCCTGCCTTCATGACATTATGTCAGCTTGGAATATGAAAGAATTAGTGGATAAGCCTACCCACTCAGTGGGGCAACTTCTTGACCCTATTTTCCCTAATGGTTGGATTAAGACGAGTAATAGCTGAGCAGTCCATTCTCTAGTTAATGTTTGTTGGCTACTGGAGGATAAACACAGAAACAATGTGTCTCATCAGTCTCTATCTCATCGAAAGTGGCTCAAGACAAACCCAGATGAAATATTTGTATTTCTTGAGAACAGTGACTTCAGCAAGCCGAAAAAAGGCCGTTGGCTCCCTGGTTTGATGATGTTTGAAGACAAAATGTGGGAACTCTAAAGGGAACAGGTCATAACCCTTTAGTCAAGTGCATAGGTCAAGGAGAACATCAGGACTTTCTAGTTGCTGATTGTGCCTCCTGTACCTTAACTGAGTTTCTTCCTATTTATCTTGAAGACTCAGTGTTAGCTCTTAAAGCTTGTAAGTCTGGTTTTCCAGACAATCTGTGTGCACCACTTATTCTATCCTCTAATGTTGAGGTCATCAACCCAGTTCTGAATCTGTTAGTTAAGGAGTCTCAGCGGCAGGCTATTGTTACAAATTGTTGGAAAAGAGCACAATTGATCCCATTGCTGAAGAAACCTTTGGCGGACAAAACAGTTCTGGCTATTTACAGACCAATTCATCTGCTGCCTGCTTTCTCAAAAATCCTAGAAAAACTGATTAATATTAATCTCTTTAGTTATCTCTCTGTTAATGAGCAGCTGCCTCCATCTCAATCTGACTTTTGTCTAGGTTTTAGCATGGAAATGGCTCTTGTTAAGGTTTCTGATATTATTAAACTGGGTGTGGATAGCTTGAAGACGTGCCTTTACAACTGTTGGACCTCTCAATAACTTTTGACACTGTGGCCCATCCTATCCTGTTGCAGCATCTTCAAGTGGCAATGGTAGGAGGGGCTGCCTTGACATGGCTCAACTCCTTTTTTGACGGACAGATTACAATCAGTTTGGATGCCGCCATTTGTGTCAGAACCCAAAGTTCTGCAATTTGGTGTCCCCCCAGGGCTCTGCATTAAATCTTAATTTTTTTAATGTATACCTATTGCCTCTGGCTTCCTTGGATGAATCCTATGTTGTTCAAATAGTCTCCTACACTGACGATACGCAGATGATGCTGACGTGGGACATGGATATCTCAGCTACCCATGACGGATTCAAAATTGCCTGTTGTCAGTGTTCCAGTGGATGTCCCAGAGCAATCTGCAATGTAATACAAGTAAGATGGGGATTCTGGTTTTTGATGCTCCACCACCAGTGTGGGGAGGTGAGATTTGGCTGAGTTTCTCTCCTTAGCCACCATCACATTCGACAGTGGTTAGGTGTAAAATGTCACAGTAACCTTTCCTTTGAACCGCAAGTGTAGAGTGTAGTTGGGACATGCTTGGCCTTCTGCGGAAGGTGAGGAAGTTTTATTTGCTTTACGTACAGTATGCCAAAGGCAGGGGATCCATGCCTTTATAAATTTATGGCTGTATTACACCCATGTTCTTTACTAGCGTGTCCTGGATTAACTCCTAAAGAGACTCCAGTTGGTACAGAATGCGGCAGCTTGGGCACTGCTTAGTATTCCTAAGTACACTTCTATTCGAAGACATCTTAGCAAATTGCACTGGTTGCCCATTAAGGTGGGACTGTAGTTGAAGGGACTAATGTTAGCACACAGAGCATATTACGGGCTTGGACCTGAATATCTTTTTAGGAGCCTCCTGCAATATCAGCCTTCTAGAGCTCTTCACTCCTCAGACATTCTGTTGACAGTTATGCCTAAAACTAAGAAGAGAAGATAGGGTTATTCCTCTTTTGCTGTGCTAGCAAGAAGGGGATGAATCTATCTGCCCAAGCATCTTCGGATGATTAAAGATGCAACATCGTACAAACATAAGCTGAAAACATGGCTTTTCAACCCAACATTTCATGCTGTATGATTTGCATCTGTTGGCACAGTCTGGTAGTCCCGGGACACTCTGTTTGAGTAACCGTGCTCTTTATAAATGTCAGTGATTGAATGATTGTCTCCCTGTAAAATTTGCCAAGATAATTATAATATGTCTTCACAACTATTAATCCCTACATGTCTAGTCCTTTTGGGTGTCTGTCTTCTGTACACACACATTTTCCCTTTGTATTGGCTGTCAAGTCTTGGTTAGGGTAAACCATATTTTTTCTAATTTCTTTTACTTTTCTTCCTTCTTGCAAGAATTCTCTAAGACATTGCTCTTCTTTTCAGTAATTTGTGTGTTGGTAGTGTATCTCTCTTCTAAAGCCATTATATAATCCTTCTCTATTGGTTGCATTTAACAGGTAAAAACGTTTTTGTAAGCCTTTACACAATCTGTGTGTGTATGGGGAAAGAAATAATGCCGGGCCTGTCCATCTCCTTTGCCATAAACTAATGACAATAAGATGCTGAAAGAAAGTGGTAGAAACGCCGGCCCCTTTAGAGAACAACAGAGGAGAGACCAGGAAGGGGCGCTTGCGGTAGCTGGTGCCTTTCGTGAGGACGCACATAAAATTGCAACCGACTCGGAGGATAGTACATTACAATCAGATTCCGAACATAGCGCAATCCTGTTTCTCACCATCACGCCTAGAGCAGCAGATGATATGCTAGATAATTGATTACAAACATGCTGAATCGAGCTCCGTTTGTTGAGGGCGCTGACAGACCCTGTTTCCCTCTTTTACTTTTTAAAGCGGGTCCCGCTGCGCCTGGGAAGGCTGGACACTGCACCCCTGTAAGCGCGGATTGGACTAGGGCTGCGAGCAAGCGCCACCTGGCCGCTCTCCCTGTCCACCACGCCCCGCCTGTTACGTATAGGCCCACCTACTTAAAAGTAGGTCTTTATCCGCGGCGCGGGAGCGCGCGGGAGCGTCCCGGGAGAAGCCCGGGACAAGGGCGGGGCCGTCTCTGGCCGTCAGGGGCCGAAGGAGGCTGGGCTGGGCCCCCCCTCTGACGAGCTTGCTACTTGGTGTGGTTATAGGCTTCCCAAATTTCCTTTTATGGTTGATACTCCTGATTAATACTAAATCTACTTGGGGAAAACTGTGTTGAAACATTGTTTGATACCCTCATCGGATATTTTTAACTTCCCTCCCTTATACTTAATACTATCCTGTTTTTTAGGTGATATTCATTTTAATTAATTATTTTAGTAATGTCTAGCTCTAGTCCTAACCTTCTCCCTGATCGTGTGAATATATCTATTCTTGGCCCCCTGGATAAATTCTTTGTCAAGGCGGCTAAGGACATTGATCGAGAGTTACTTCTAGCTGAAAGGAGGGCTGAGCGTCGTCTGTCAATCGAGTCACTAAAGAGGCAGGTTCCCCTTCCTAGTAAACCGAAATCTCCTGTAAGCACCACAGAACAAGCAGAAACAGATGCGGAGTTATTCAACACAGATAGTATACCTTTAATTTTCCAAGAAACCACGTTATCACTAAAGGTATCGGATGTAGTTGTTGATGGTACTATTGACTTGTCCCCGGTATTAACTAATAACCTTATAGATCTCAATACACCTCTTCCCCAGGAGATTGCTGCTCATACTATTAGTCATACTTTACCTCCCCCACTAAAGATACAAACAGAGATTGTGACGTTGCGTGCTTCTCAGCCTACTATTAAGAAAAACAAAGCACGCGACAACCAAAAATCTCAAAATGTGGTATCATCCCCAGTTAGGAAGAGAAGGAGAAAGGGAGGGAAAAGTAATAATGAGTCTGTAAGCCCATGGTTGCCCCCACGTGTAACAGCCCCTAAAGAAACTGTATTAGAGCAAGCTGGGGGGAAAAGTACAGATGAGATAGAATCTATACAAAGGGATGTAGATATCGGTAACATAAATACCCTTAATGACGGGATTTTGGAGGCTATTGAAAGTCTCTTGAAGGCTTTTATCCTTCCCCTTGTTGAAAGGCTTAAGAGGTTAGATAAAAAGCTGGATCTCCTCCTACCAGAGGTCATTCCCCCAGAGAAAACACTCCTAATTGCCCCAGGTATCTCAACTGAAAACAAAAACAGAAATACATCTAGGAAATCTGAAAATACCCAAATCAGTCAATATAATTCTTCTAAAAATACTGATATTGTATCTGTTGATAAAGAACTTAGTGCTCCAACAGACACAACCGTTAGGACAGCTTCAACAATAATAAGTAAAGAAAAAATGCCTTTAGTAGTTTCGAAGACTGTCCATAATAAGATACCCCCTACCCAAACAAAATTTCTTAGCAGAGGTAAACCAAATCATAAAAATATTGTAGATCTGCCACCGGACTCCTTTAATTTTGTCATTGTTCTAACTGGCGTCCCTCCTGTCTTAGAGGGAGTGGTGGAATCTAATGCCAGTTTAAAGAATAAAGTGATTCACTGGTTACGTTTGAACAGGCCACTACCCTCACACCTGAATGGAGACATTGTCTCAGTTAGAAGATGTCAATGGGTGGGTATACGCCCCAAGGATATAGAGGGTGATCTGGTTATAGTTAACTTTCGGGATCATAGGGTGGTATCTTATATAAGTGACTGGTTTGTGTGTGGTAGCAATGGGGGAGTGTCAACCCGGAACCTAACATATTTCTATCCACAAAACATGTTGTTCCCCTCGAAGGGTTATCGGAATGACTCTGGGATGGATCTCCCCTACCAACGGAAATATTTTAGGAATCAACCTACTCCTAACAGAAGTGCTGAATTCTTTCCTTCATTGAGTCACCCTGATGTTTACTCTAGACCAAATAATCATTTTCCCACAAACCCAAAAGAATTCTGGAATATTCCGTTATCAAATATGTTTCATCCACTGACCCCCATGAACCTAAATGACTGACTGAACCCAACTTTACAATCAAAAATACCAGCTTGGGATAACAAGTCTTTTCCTATCCCCCTGGATAAAGTGAAATGTAGTTTTCACTTGGATGGGGGTTGTAGGGAAGGTACATGTATACCTGATGATATAAAAAATTATCAGGAACTAGATGTGGGAATAAATGTTATACGAAACATGTCAGAGGGGTGTGACCCACCCCATCTCATAACGAAAATACAACAGGAAAAAGCAGGTAACCAAGAGGAGTTTAATGGTTTCCGTTTAATCTCCTGGAATATAGCTGGCCTTGGTCGTAGATTGGAGGATCCAGTTTGGTTAAAGTATGTCGACTCTTTTGACATGGCCTGCTTACAGGAGACATGGAGTACGGCTGATCAGAGTTTGGATGGGTTTCAAATGTTTAATGTCCCTGCAATACCATCGCAATCAGGGAGAGCAAAGGGTGGGTTAATGACAGCGATCTCTGTAAGCCACAAATCAATATATGTGAGTAGAGTGTTGGAATCACCTTGGTACCAATTACTTATGATTAAGGGTTTATTCCCGGAAAATCTTCTTCTTATTAATTGGTACTATAATATATTTGATCCCCATGAAACTGTAATTATTGACAATTTACGGGAGGAAATTATTAAGGTGACAAATAGTGTTTTCCCTCTTTCAATTATATGGTTAGGGGACTTCAATTGTGAGCTATGTAAATTCAGTGGGTCCAGGGTGTGTGGTATGTTGGATCTAGCTGACCAACCTATGGCCCATTTTACCCATTCCAAACAAGGGGAAGCTCTAAATAGTATCATTATGAATAATGATCTATGTATCCTAGATATGTCCAGTTTCTCAGCCCCATCTAATATACCCACCTTTCAAGGAACAGGGGGTAGAATGAGCACAATTGATTTTGCTATGGTCTCTAGGGAGTCTTCTCATTTCTTGAAGGATTATAAAATTGAGGCGAACCTAGCCAGTGACCATAATCCCCTAATCTTGAGTTTTAATTTGGCTCTTGGGAAAAGACCGTGCCCGGAACAACTGATAGTATTTAGTCGAAATAAGGGTATCACCTTAAGGTGGGACAAAGTAAATGTAAAGAAATTGGAAACGGACATTTTTAAGGAAAACGCAGATCATATAGAAGCTTGTTTGACACCTATAGCCGATCCGATTTATGTATTTAATAGTTTTGAAACACTATTGAGTAATGTTGGCTCACGTCTTGTGAAGACGGGGGGGAGTAATCGACAACAAGGTCCTAAATGGTTTGACGCCGAATGCTCATCTGCCCAAACCTATTTAACAAAGGCCCTCCGCCAGGAACCACGGGATAGAGAAATGGTTAAACTGGCTAGGAAAAGATATAGGTAGGCAATTAGAAAGAGGAAAAATGATTTGAGGACTAAAGCATGGGATGACCTCGATAAAGCGGTTGATCTAAGGGACAATAGGCTTTTTTGGGAGACAATAAATAGGCCTTTTTTAAAAACAGGGGAAGACAATACAATTCGAGTACATATTCCTGAAAATTCCTGGGTGGCGCATTATAATAACATCTTTAACCCTAATGAAATAACCCAAACTGCTACCATGGGAGATGGTGAATATGGTCACTCTAATATGGAATCAGCTAAACTACTCAGCGATTCACTTACGCTTGAGGAATTGGAGTTAGCTTTGACTAAGGGGGCGGCTTTAAAAGCCCCTGGCCCCGATGCAATTCCCTTAGACCTATTTAAACATAACCCGAAGGTCTGGTGTCCATTGCTTTTGAACATTTTTAAGGCAGTAGTATTAGGGCAGATTCCGACCTCATGGAAAGAGACGGTTGTGGTGCCTATTTTTAAAAAAGGAGATAAGTCGGACCCACGCTGTTATAGACCAATATCGTTAATAGATGCCTCCTGTAAATTAATGGGTAGGGTGATATTGGCTCGTTTGGAAACTTGGCCAGAATCAACTGGGCTCATTGTAGAATCACAGTATGGGTTCAGAAGAGGGAAGGGAACTACTGAACAGTGCTTGAATTTAGCACTGATTATGGGCAAGTATATGGGTGCCAAGAAAAATCTTATTTGCTTGGCATTCATGGACTTGTCCAGCGCATTTGATACAGTATGCAGGGATAAATTGTGGCGTATGATGGGGGCTATGGGGTTTGAGGAGCCTTTGGTAACTCTGCTCCGTAGGTTACACACCGCCACAACTGTCAGAATCAGATATGGTCCAGGAGGAGAAAGAACCAGACATATTTTTTCTACTGAAGGTGTCCGTCAGGGATGTATTTTAGCTCCCTTTTTATTTCTGGTTTACACAAATGGTTTAGAAGGTTTTTTGATTGAAACTGGCGCTGACTTCCCGAAGATTAATGGGAAAAAAATCCCAATGTTGTCATATGCTGATGATACTGTCCTGATGACGCTTACCCCCAATAGCATGCAGACCTGTCTGAATGCCTTATATAAATTTATGGGAGAATTAGATCTTGGGGTTAATTTTACTAAATCTTTTGCCATGACTTGCGGTCCAAAAAATACCAAAATCCGCAATTACAGGGTGAGGGATTCTGACATAGAGAAAGTTGATAATTTCAGTTATCTGGGTAACCTTTTTAACAAAAAACTGAACTGGGAACCACTGATGTCAACCCGAGTTCAAAAGGTTTCACAGTCAATTGAAGCTATCTTTCGCTTTGCTAGTAAGTTAGGACAACGACGTATAGCTGAAATGATATCTTTGTACAAAGCTAAATGTGTTTCTGCTATGACTTACGGTGCTGGTGTTTGGGGGTCACAAAACTGTGAAAAGATACAGATCATGGAGAACAAATTCTTAAAACGTTTATTATCTGTTCCGTCGGGTACTTCAAATATATTTTGCCATGGTGAGGTTGGAATTGAGTTTGTACGTGATACTATTCATATTGCACCCTTGGTATTATGGTCCAAAGTTTGGCAATCTGACAATTTGAATTTGACAAAAGATATTCTCTCAGATTGTCTTAAACTTGAGCATTATGGGGAAATCCCATGGCTTCGTTATGTTAAGGATACTTTTTTTTAAATCGGGTTAGAAACTATTTTTAGAAAACCTGATATGCTTAAAAAGGATACAAAGGAAATTATAAAAAAAGCGTATAGTCTTAAAATGGGTTCCTTAAAAATGAATGAACAGGTATTACGTGTTCAGGGAAGATTAGTGCGACCATTTTATTTAACATACATCATGAATACTCAAGGGCGTTTTTATCTTACAAGGTTTCGTCTTGGTACTTTACATTTCCTCTTTGCTTTCCCAAAGCAGGCGGGTTGGAGGGAAAAGTTATCCTGTTGCCCTTGTAATAATAAGGTCTCGCAAAATACCCTGCACCTTATCCTTTTTTGTACTTTGTATAAGGACCCAAGAAACTCTTTCATCAGACCATTACTATTATCCCTCGGAACGTCTTATTATAAAGAAGGTTACGAATTTTTGTTATCACTTTCAAATGTAAAGATCTGTAATGCTGTATTGAATTTCATTAGATCCGCTCTTGTAATCAGAAACCGCTATTGAATATATCTGTGGAAATCAGAAATATGTATCATGATGTTTCTATAAGATTAGATAGAAATGTTTTTGTGATTTTATTATGGTTTATGGTTTATGTATTTTTTAAATTGATGTAAACTTTTATGATTTCCATGAGGAATCGAAATAAAGTTATTTGAATCGAATCGATTACAAACATGGCACTACTGATAATAGGAAATATGATTGCAGTTACTGACATTTTTACTGATGTAGTGATTGATATTGATATTGAGGCTCTATCTTTGGCTGCATTGCTTAGGTGGTACAAGAAGTATTTCCTGGAAGCACACTGAGGGTTGGGATTCGGGATGGTGACCCTTCTTTGCAATGCCCTGAATTAGGGGACTAAGTGATCCCTGGTTCCCCAGGGTTTCCCGGAGAAACACATCCGCAATATCACTCCCTTCACATTTATGTCTTTTGCTTCCCCCCCCCGGGATGGAGTTCCGTTGAGCCATCGGGTACCGATGTTCGGCTGCACTATGGCAATGCAAATGACTAGCCACCACCCTTTTAGCGTACACACCGTTATTTGGTTCTTAAGTTTGATGCACCACAGTTGGGCCCAGCGCAGTTCTAATGCTGTGCCAAGTTTATTTATAGTTCTAGGGTACGGGGACTTCTGGTCAGATCTACCTGAGCATCTAACACTGGAGTGGATTACACATTACATCTGGGATGATGGCAAGACCAGCTGAGACCAAGGGGTCCTAAAATTTCCTTACGTGAAATTTGCGGGGACTGGGAGCAATTCAAAAACGTCACCAAATTCATTTGTTTCTCCTTAGACACCAAACACACAATGCGTTACTCCAAGAATCCCATCTCACGGATTCGGAATTGCAGAAGATACGGACGAAATGGAGAGGCCATATTTATTCCACAGCTTATTCGGCTTTCACTAGGGGGGATACTTTCTGGGCACGTCATGGGACCCCATTTGTTGAACTTGAGCGCCGGGTGGACGACCAGGGAAGATACATTTTAGTGAAGGGCACTGTGGATGGATCTCTAGTAGTCCTGGGAAGCATATACGCTCCAAACTTTAAACAGGACCGGTTTCTGTACAGACTGGGTACGGTGTTGACGGATTGGGTCGGGATTCCTTGGGTACTTGGAGGGGACTGGAATGCAGTTTTGGACTTAGGACTAGATAGATCACATCCTCCACCTAAGGCCTCTGTGGCGACTAAATTGACCGTCCAATTCACCTTTTGGGTGGACGCCTGGACATTGTCTGATGCCTGGCGAGGTCTGTATCCTACCCATAAGGAATATTCCTTTTACTCCCCGTTACACAACCTTCATACTAGGATCGATCGATTCTTATGTTCCAGATCTATAGTTACTAGAGTAGACGGATTGGAATATCTAGCTAAGACCTTTTCCGATCACAGACCTCTGAAACTCACACTTCTCTGGGGTAGGGTGGTTACCCCGGGACCCACCTGGAGATTGAACCCACATCTGCTTGAAGACGCTTCCTTTCACACATCACTATCCAACACTATCACTGATTATTTAAGGAAAATTGGAACACTGCCTCCTCGAACCTGATAGAATGGGACGCCCTGAAGGTAGTGGTCAGGGGGCGACGATAGGACAATTAGTGGGGGCCAGACAGGAGGTGCATCAGAAACTTTGTGATGTGCAAAACCGACTGTAAGTACTGGAGAGGGAGGTAGCCCTTGACCCTGGGAGGAGTGTAGAGCTACAGACCGCTCATATAGACCATGCCGAAATGCTAGAAACACTACGGACGATAGATTATAGGGAATATCTACACTGAAAAAACACTGACGCTGATAGATCCGGTACACTGCTCGCTCGACTGGTGAGGGATCAACCGGACCCACCGAACATAACCAGCATTCGTAACCAGACGGGCACCTTGGTCAATACACAGGCGGAAATAAATACAGCGTTCCATGATCACCTTCAGGCACTCTACGCGCCCTCCGTACCAGTAGACAATATATTGATGGACGAGTTCTTACAGGGACTCCCCTTCCCGGTGCTGACAGACAATACAAGGAAGGACATTGATGGCCCCATTACTCAGCATGAGATACGAGCAGCGATCAAAAGCCTAAACCGTAATAAAACACCTGGTATGGACGGACTTCTACCTAACCTACTCGGAACTCCTAGTGCCAGTACTAGAGACGGTCTATGGGATAGCATTTGACACTGGCCACCTACCGGACTCCACCATGCAAGCGCTGGTAACATCTATACCTAAGCCTCGCCGAGAAATGCTAGAAATGACCAACTACAGACCTCTCTCCTTGCTCTCAACCGAATATAAGATTCTTAGTAAAGCACTTGCCAATCATATACAATCCCACCTTCCCACGCTCATACAGCAGGATCAATGTGGATTCCTCCCTAATCGCAGCACGTCGCTGAATACTCGTAGACTGCACTCTATAATGACGGCTACCTCATGCGAGCTTCCCAGAGCGAGGTGTATAGCACTCGACCTTAAACAAGCATTTGATTACTTATCCTGGGTATTTATGTTTGAAACGATTTGGCTTCCCGGATAACTTTCTTAAGTGGGTCCGAATGCTTTACACATCTCCCACAGCTAGGGGTCGCACTGGCCGATATATCTCAGAATGATACATGGTCCACAGAGGTACGAGGCAGGGTTGCCCCTTGTCCCCTTTGTTGTTCGTGCTGGCTCTCGAACCCCTGGCCCTGGCCCTCCGGAGAAGAGTGGGCTGCATGGGCATCCCTATAGACAGGATGCAACACCTGATATCTGTCTATGCGGATGATATTTTATTGTATCTGAGCAACCTGATAGCCAATCACAACTCGCTCTTCGCCATATTTGATAAGTTCAAGCTTTTATCTGGTCTAGCAATAAACCCTGAAAAGTCGATTAGCTACTTCTTCCGGGAGGCGCCACACCTTACTCACAAACGATATGGCACATACCCAATTCCAGTTACCCCTACCACTTTTAAATACTTGGGTATACAGGTATATAGGACACCGGAAGACCAGATAGACGGCAATATCCAACGTGTCAGAACAAGGCTCCACAGTAGTGTAGGGTTTGGACCTCTCTGTCTCTGTCAGTGATGAGCAGAATTGCTATCTCAAAAATGGTTATGCTCCCTCGCCTTTTATATTACTTTGCGAATTTACCAGTGATCCTCCCTCAAACTATCTTTAACACACTGAACACTATCTTGATCAATCCTATCTGGGGAACCGGTCGGAGACGGATTAGTCTCCTAAAACTCCAACTAGGGATGACGTCGGGTCGTTTTGGGGCCCCTGATTTCCGAGGATACTACTACGCTAGCCAACTCCAGTGGCTTTCTTATTGGACTGCGGGGCGGAATTTCCATGAGATCGGCTTCACTACGAAGCGATTTTACCGTGGGGAACTCCATTCTTTACAGCTGCCCAAGACCTGGATTTGCCCGGACTGTCCCCCCTTACTAAGAGCCGCCTTAATTTGCTGTAGGAAAGCCCTTTCTTATATGTCTGCAGTGCCACCCTACGCAGCAAACATTCCTTTATTAGGCATCCCTACACCACAAGGTAGAATCACCTGACATAGACTCCAGGACTGGGCGGATAGTGGGATAGAGGACATGGGAGCCTTTTTTGGAGATGATGCCTTTGCGACCATGAATCCTTCATGCAGATTGCTGGTGCTCCCCCACGCCTTTATCTGTTACACGCAACAGTAAGACATTATATTAGGACCACATGGGGACCACAAAGACTCAAACCTACACAACACAAACTTGTACACCTATTATATTACATGGAACCTGGAGGACACCTTGTGCGGTGGTTGTACATTGAGATAAGGGTACACGCAGCGATTCGGCTCACGACCCTTAGAACACGCTGGGCTGAGGACTCTGAAACTGGACTGACAGGCAAGGCATGGAAGGCCATACTAGAACATCCCAAAAGGGTGTCGTGAAATGCTAGGGTCAAATTTATCCAGGCAATGGTGCTACATAGATCATATCTTACCCCCAAGAAAATACATTGTATGTTTCCGGACTCCCCCATAGCTGCCCTCGCTGTAGAGGGGATGAAGCTGACTTTATACACATGCTGTGGTCTTGCCCACGACTGCAGGGATATTGGGCCAAAGTTCGCCGAGCGCTCACTACCATGACACATCTGCCAGTCCCTGACGAGGCCCTGCCTTGCCTTGTGGGATTACGTAGACGGTCAGGGAAACAGAAAGTCAAGCTGAAATTTCTGGACCTTGCACTCATTTTAGCGATCAGGGTCATAACGATGAGATGGAAATCCCCCAGACCCCCCGTAGTGGCTACATGGCAGGCGGACTTGGTACAGTGGGGACGGGCGGAGGGAGCAGCCCTCCGGAGGGAAGAGGAGAGAGGACTACGGAAACATCCCATAGCATTAGAGTGGGAAGCCATGCTGATCGACGTAGAAACGATTGACTTAGTCCCACCACAAGTGGTGGAGTCCCAATAACACGCACAAACCTGCAGGTCCTTCTCAGTGTAGGGCCCTTTCTGCGAAAAGCAGATGACTTGTTTATATTGCACATACCCTATAGTCTAACAGCCTCCGGAGCTTCCCCAGGAGTAGTCGAACTACTGATAACGGAATGACCAGGAGTGGGGGAGGGTGGGTTAGGGAGGGTTTGGGTTGAGGGTTTTCTATGTTTTTTGGTTAATTATAAAAAATGGAAATTGTTACATTCTTATTCAAATTGTATTGAAACACCCTTCTAGCGATAGGTAGAGCCATGCCTATGATGCTCCGTTTACCTTTTGCAAATTTTCCTTGTATCGCACATGAGATATGGATATGATTGCCTTGTAATGGGGGGGATAGAAATCAAAAAAGACTGTCTATATTGCATGAACCTGTTATTCTCATTGTCGAATTTGCAGTCGATAATAAAGTATGTTAAAAAAATGCTGAAAGAAATAGCATAAGATAAAGGCATGTGCTTATAGGTAACTTCTTCTGATATTGAAGTTGGTAAGTGGGCACATACGTAACAAGTAACTATCCTGTGCATCCATGGCGTTATTGTATTCTTGTTCTATCCTAGAATAAACATTAACATCTTTTTTCTTATAGCTTATAAAATGAGTAAAGAAAGGGGTCTTCCGTAGTTGTAAATAGGTGTATTAGTGATGTTCTTTTCTTTAGGCTTTGAATCTGGCACTAGGTAAAACCCTAATAGTACTCTAATAATGATCATTATTACTGTTATTATGAAAATAGAACTCATGATACATTTGCACTTACTTCTAATGCAACACATTGTCTGAGTCACTACAAAAACACTTAGTTCAATAGCTTGCAGCAAGTTTTAGTATGTAGCTTCTTTGGTGCAGTTAATATTATTTTTCTTCAGCAGTCAAGCTTTTGACCAGACAATCCTTAAACCTACTCTGCGGTCTTTTAAAATGTTGTCCCTATTCTTCTGTAACTTTCAACTTGGGCCTAAGATGATCTTCTGTCGTATAAAGAACTAAAACAACAAATATCTATAAGCACAGTTAAAATATCCTTTCTTCAGTTTAGCTTCAAGTTTTTCTTCAGACTATTTTCATCTGTCTAGTTTTCTCTTTTTCAGGGAGGTTCAAATAGTTCAGGATTAAAGTTGCACAAATCTTCTAATGTGACAGTCAAAGCAGTGTTCAGGTAGTATGATCATTGAAGTGCTGAATATCTGCGACAGGGCACTCATGCTCTTTTTGATCTTCTTAGGTTTTGCTGATTTGGATCTATGCTACTTTCATCACTAGGATCAGCCTCTGCAAGTATTATTTCTGGAATTTGAGCTACTAAAGTACTACTCCTCGGATTTTTGTTTTCATAGCTTCGTGCCATTCTGCTTGTCAATGTGTTCTTCTTGTTTAAGTGCTGGTTTCTTCACCTGGGTCTTCTTCTTGTCTCAGTGTCACATCAGCAGCACTTTTACTCTGTAATTCGATCTCTGCTTCTTTATCATTAGAGTCCTCAGTGCCACTCTGGGTTACTTCAGGTACTTGCACATGACTTTCTGTCAGCTGATATTCACCCCCTTTGTTTGCCAGTAGCTTGACTGGCACTGATGCTGTTGGACTGGGTGGTCTCTCTTTGGTGATGCAACCACCAATGCTCTTCGTCCAGGATCATAGACAAAAGGCACTTCTTCTCTATTGCTCACTCTTTTGGTGTGAGAAGCATATTTCCAGTTTGGGACACCAGCACACTTAACAGCAGGGAGTGTAGATAGGATCACCTGAAAAGGGCCTTTCCAACCGGGTTCAAGGCAAGTCTCCAATCTCTAGGATTGAGTTGTGGCACTGTTTTTGATATGGGTCCTGTGTGGCAGCTGAAACCTGATGAAAGACAGAACGAACCACATTAGCCAACCCTTTGCAGTAATCCAATATTAAATCATCAATGATATTCAAAAGAGCGTTTGCAGGAACATCAGGTAATCTCATTGCTCTGCCCATCAATATTTCATGGGATCATCACCCTGTATTCCTGTCAGGGGTACTCTGGATACTTATCAAGTATTGCCATAATTATTAACACCTAGGGTAAAGCATCTTGCCAATTCTGAAAGGTTGATGTACAGACCTTGGCCAATCTAGATTTGAGGGGCCCAGAGGCTGTTGGTCTATAACTACAGTGTAATCTTTGTTCAGTCTGTAAAGCTGTGCAGATCATCTTCACCACTTCATTGTTGACATGCGTTCCTCTTCACCTCTGCTACCCGATTCGCGAGCACGTAAATCTCATAAATTATTTATAAACAGCACCACCTTGAAACTTAACTAAGAGAATCTCCAATTTCCATGCCAATTTCTTTTTCAGGTTAATGAATCTTTACAACAATGTTAGAATGGAGCACAACCCAAATACATTTCTAAATTATTCATCAACTTAATTTATGAGTTTGGTAATTTAGGGGTCGATTAGGATGGCGGACGGAAATGGGTTCCGTCTGCCAAGGACGCGGCCAAGATACTCCCGACCGCTCCGCGGATAACCCGCCGTTGCGATTAGGATAATAATGTCATGAAACTCCATCCACGGCGGACGGAGTACATCAAACCCCGTCCGCGGCGGACGGAGTACACCTGAGACCGCCGCAAGCAGACGGAACCGAAGAAAAACCGTCCGCCGCGGACGAACATGACCGCGGGAACAGGCACAGCCTCCGCAATACCTGCAGATGCTCCGTGCCCGCGATTAGGATAACGCCGCCAGTCCCACGGAACTCACCTCCATCCACGACTGCTGCGGAAACAATGCAACGATAAACCCAGCATCCCAGCGGAAGGACAACACGAACACCATCCCTACCGTCAAACCAATTTACAAATGGCTGACGGAAGTAAATACAAAACACACTACACAGGACACCCACCCACCTGAAACACCCACACCAATCACAAGCCACAATGACATCCCCCCAAGCACCTAAAAATCCACACAAGTCAACACACCCACCTAGCACCTGACTGCCAACAACCATTGGGACGGTATACAACCTTTACAACGCAACTTTTACCACGACCTACCATTACCACGCATTTTTTACAACGCAGGATCCATTACAACGCATACCATTACCACGCATGTATTTACAACGCAGGTACTTTTACAACGCATACCATTACAACGTAAGTATTGGTAAGTATATTATTTTATTAAAAATATTATTTGGGTTTTTTGGTAAAGGGGTATTTTTAGGGTTCAGGGTCAGTTTTGGGTTTTTGGGTAAAGGGGTATTTTTAGGGTTCAGGGTCAGTTTTCGGTTTTTGGGTAAAGGGGTATTTTTAGGGTTTAGGGTCAGTTTTCAATTTTTGGGTAAAGGGGTATTTTTAGGGTTCAGGGTCAGTTTTCAATTTTTGGGTAAAGGGGTATTTTTAGGGTTTAGGGTCAGTTTTCAGTTTTTGGGTAAAGGGGTATTTTTAGGGTTTAGGGTCAGTTTTCAGTTTTTGGGTAAAGGGGTATTTTTAGGGTTTAGGGTCAGTTTTCAGTTTTTGGGTAAAGGGGTATTTTTAGGGTTTAGGGTCAGTTTTCAGTTTTTGGGTAAAGGGGTATTTTTAGGGTTCAGGGTCAGTTTTCAGTTTTTGGGTAAAGGGGTATTTTTAGGGTTCAGGGTCAGTTTTCAGTTTTTGGGTAAAGGGGTATTTTTAGGGTTCAGGGTCAGTTTTCAGTTTTTGGGTAAAGGGGTATTTTTAGGGTTCAGGTATTTTTTGGGTTCAGGGTCAGTTTTGGGTTTTTGGGTAAAGGGGTATTTTTAGGGTTCAGGGTCAGTTTTCGGTTTTTGGGTAAAGGGGTATTTTTAGGGTTTAGGGTCAGTTTTCAATTTTTGGGTAAAGGGGTATTTTTAGGGTTCAGGGTCAGTTTTCAATTTTTGGGTAAAGGGGTATTTTTAGGGTTTAGGGTCAGTTTTCAGTTTTTGGGTAAAGGGGTATTTTTAGGGTTTAGGGTCAGTTTTCAGTTTTTGGGTAAAGGGGTATTTTTAGGGTTTAGGGTCAGTTTTCAGTTTTTGGGTAAAGGGGTATTTTTAGGGTTCAGGGTCAGTTTTCAGTTTTTGGGTAAAGGGGTATTTTTAGGGTTCAGGGTCAGTTTTCAGTTTTTGGGTAAAGGGGTATTTTTAGGGTTCAGGTATTTTTTGGGTTCAGGGTCAGTTTTGGGTTTTTGGGTAAAGGGGTATTTTTAGGGTTCAGGGTCAGTTTTGGGTTTTTGGGTAAAAGGGGTATTTTTTGGGTTCAGGGTCAGTTTTGGGTTTTTGGGTAAAAGGGTACAGTGTAAAAATTAAATATAATTAAATTTAAATTACATTAAATTAAATTGATTAAATTAAATTAATTAAATTAAATTAAATTAAATTAAATTAAATTAAATTAAATATTAAAAAATATTATATACTTACCAATACTTACGTTGTAATTGTATGCGTTGTAAAGGTATATGCGTTGTAAATACATGCGTGGTAATGGTATGCGTTGTCATGGATCCTGCGTTGTAAAAAATGCGTGGTAATGGTAGGCGTGGTAAAAGTATGCATTGTAACGTCATACATCCATTGGGACACTACCACGACACCGAGTATAAAAAGATTCCCACCCACTACCACAATCCTTTGCACCACAGCATAGCTGCAAGCAAGAGGCTCATCACAACGAACAGCAGACACTAAAGACCACACATACAACCTGCACACAAACACACCCACAACACAAACACCCACCACACCATTCCTACACACCACACACCTGCACATCCCAACCCACTCCACCCACACCTTGCACATCACACACCATGGCACCCAAGAAAAATCCTGAATTCACTGACACAGAGTTGAAGGTCCTGGTGGATGAAATCATCCGTGTCGAACCCCACCTATTCGGCACACTAGTCCAGCAGACCACCGTGGCAACCAAAAACCACATGTGGGACAGGATAGTCAGTCGGGTGAATGCGTCAGGGACCGTGCCTCGAACAAAGCAAGACATCCAGAGGCGGTGGCACGACCTCAAAACAAGGGTCAAAGGCATCCGTGCAAAAAATCACCTGCGGGCACACCACACTGGCGGCGGCACACCCCCAGAGCCCATACCCTATGCCGATTGGGAGGAAAAGGTGCTGGGCATACTGCACCCAGAGAGCCTTGAAGGAATCGACGAGGGAGAAGAGGCTGGTAAGTACAAACCAAGCACCACTATCACACCGACATGGTCTGCCTCACACAACTGAGAGGACACATCCCCCAGGCCCCAAACCATGCATGTGGGCCACATAATCACCAAAATGTGAACGAATGCCAACAGGCCCCCATGTCCACAGGGAGGGTGGTGATGTGTGTTCGGAGGTGGGTGGGGTGTGTTGGGAGGTGGGAGGAGTGTGTGAGAGACCAGCACTACGAATCCCAACAGGCCCCCATTTCCACAGGGAGGGTGGTGGTGTGTGTTGGGAGGTGGGTGGTGTGTGTTGGGAGGTGGGTGGTGTGTGTTGGGAGGTGGGTGGGGTGTGTTGGGAGGTGGGAGGGGTGTGTGAGAGACCAGCACTACGAATCCCAACAGGCCCCCATTTCCACAGGGAGGGTGGTGGTGTGTGTTGGGAGTGGGTGGTGTGTGTTGGGAGGTGGGTGGTGTGTGTTGGGAGGTGGGTGGTGTGTGTTGGGAGGTGGGTGGGGTGTGTTGGGAGGTGGGTGGGGTGTGTTGGGAGGTGGGTGGGGTGTGTTGGGAGGTGGGTGGTGTGTGTTGGGAGGTGGGTGGGGTGTGTTGGGAGGTGGGTGGGGTATGTGAAAGACCAGCACTACGAATCCCAACAGGCCGCTGTGTCCACAGGGAGGGTGGTGGTGTGTGTTGAGAGGTGGGTGGGGTGTGTTGGGAGGTGGGAGGGGTGTGTGAGAGACCAGAACTACGAATCCCAACAGGCTCCCATGTCCACAGGGAGGGTGGTGGTGTGTGTTGGGAGGTGGGTGGTGTGTGTTGGGAGGTGGGTGGTGTGTGTTGGGAGGTGGGTGGTGTGTGTTGGGAGCTGGGTGGTGTGTGTTGGGAGGTGGGTGGGGTGTGTTGGGAGGTGGGTGGTGTGTGTTGGGAGGTGGGTGGGGTGTGTTGGGAGGTGGGTGGTGTGTGTTGGGAGGTGGGTGGGGTGTGTTGGGAGGTGGGTGGGGTGTGTGAGAGACCAGCACTACGAATCCCAACAGGCCCCCATGTCCACAGGGAGGGTGGTGGTGTGTGTTGGGAGGTGGGTGGTGTGTGTTGGGAGGTGAGTGGGGTGTGTTGGGAGGTGGGTGGGGTGTGTGAAAGACCAGCACTACGAATCTCAACAGGCCCCCGTGTCCACAGGGAGGGTGGTGGTGTGTGTTGGGAGGTGGGTGGAGTGTGTTGGGAGGTGGGAGGGGTGTGTGAGAGACCAGCACTATGAATCCCAACAGGCTCCCATGTCCACAGGGAGGGTGGTGGTGTGTGTTGGGAGGTGGGTGGTGTGTGTTGGGAGGTGGGTGGTGTGTGTTGGGAGGTGGGTGGGGTGTGTTGGGAGGTGGGTGGTGTGTGTTGGGAGGTGGGTGGGGTGTGTTGGGAGGTGGGTGGTGTGTGTTGGGAGGTGGGTGGGGTGTGTTGGGAGGTGGGTGGTGTGTGTTGGGAGGTGGGTGGAGTGTGTTGGGAGGTGGGTGGGGTGTGTGAGAGACCAGCACTACGAATCCCAACAGGCCCCCATGTCCACAGGGAGGGTGGTGGTGTGTGTTGGGAGGTGGGTGGTGTGTGTTGGGAGGTGGTTGGTGTGTGTTGGGAGGTGGGTGGGGTGTGTTGGGAGGTGGGTGGGGTGTGTTGGGAGGTGGGTGGGGTGTGTGAGAGATCAGCACTACGAATCCCAACAGGCCCCCATGTCCACATGAAGGGTGGTGGTGTGTGTTGGGAGGTGGGTGGGGTGTGTTGGGAGGTGGGTGGTGTGTGTTGGGAGGTCAGTGATATGTAATGTTTGAAAGATTAAAACATGTCATGTCCACTGCATTGATCATTAAAATCTTGTCCCTCAGGTGATCGCAACCTGACTGGCGAAACCAGCAACCGCCTGCAACAGTCACCACACTCACAGCACGGACTCTCTGGGGACGATCCCACTGTCAGCTCCGGTGCGGAGGATGAAGGGGGCCCAAGCCGACTCCCAGGGCCATCTGGCTCACAGGACATCTCTGCCTCCACAACCTTGGCCTATGTCACCCCACCGACACCTGCCATAGTGACCTCTGCAGCCACCACCACCAACACCACCTCCACCACCACCTGTACCACCACTCCTGCCTGTCTACATCCCAGCCAAGCAGGGAGAGTGGACGGCAAAGGACAGACCAGAGGTCACATCTCACCCACAGGAGTGCCTCTCACCGGCGAGGTGTGGAAGGACACCCACCTCATCCTGCTGCAGAAACACTGGAAGCCCTAGCCAGAGTCCAGGCCTCCTATGACCGGGGGCAGGCACAGGCTGACCGTGCCCACCAGGACTCAGTGGAGAACACAAATCAGTTGCGGTCAATTGACAGGCGCATAGGGCAACTAGTGGACATCATGGGCCAGGTAACATCACTGTGGAGGGACTGGTTATCCCGCAACACCCCCCCATCAGCCATGTGCCCAGCCGCCACGGTCGCCAACACCACCAACCGCCACCTGAGTCCATGGACACGGATGTGGCCCCTGACCAACCTGCCCCCCCAGCTGTATCCGCTCCGGCTACAAGACGGAGGGGCCATCCGAGGCTGGAAGTAGGTGAGGGCAGCGGGGATGCACCATCCACCCGCCCAAAGAGGGGCCACAAATGACATTAACCGTGCCTGACCCTGCCATTCACCCGCCAACTATCCTGTCCCACAACGCCAACTATTGGCACCGGTCTGCTGGACTAGCTGGACATCACCCAATGCGGTGTCACCACGGTCTTTTCATCTACCATGACCTTCAACTCACACTCCCCCACCCAACACTTACTTGTAAATATCCACCTGCATAAATTCACAACCTGTAAATAAATGTCACTTACACACTCAATTATGTGTTGCCTCCATGTTTTAATCACATGATTGTATCTGAATCAGACGTCACCAGGCGCAGGGAACTATGTCGGTGAGAATTATGCCTCAGTGGGAGTGACCTAGGGAAAATGAGAGACAACAAACACACGTCAGGAAACTGATTCACACCCATCACAACACACTGTACTGCATGAACATACCACAAACCACACTCTCCACCAAAACTGTGGATGAGAGGACACACATCATGGAATACAACACACACATGCAAACATAACATACCAGAACAGCCAGCTTCCAAACACCACATCCACACACCACCAGCAAACATAAATCACACATTGTCAACCTGCACAAGAGGTAGTCACTCACCTTCAAGGAAAATAGCGATCAATGAGCTGACGCCTCTGGTCCACACCTTCTTCTTCACCACTATCCTCAACAGTCGACATGGGCTGGATGGGAGGCCGAGGGACTTGTTGGTCTTCAGGGTCCAAGATCAGTTCAATGTCATTGCGCACGGCCAGGTTGTGGAGCATGCAGCAGGCAATCACGATCCTGCATACTTTGCCTGGTGAGTAAGGCAGGGCTCCTCCGGTTTTATCCAGGCAACGAAACCTAGACTTTAGCAGTCCAAAAGTACGTTCCACCACTCTACGTGTCCTTCCATGGGCATCATTGTATCGCATTTCACCAGCTGTAGTTGGATTACGTATGGGACTCAGCAGCCACGACCTGTTTGGGTACGCTGAATCGCCTATGTGGGGGAATGAAAGACACAGATATCACTACCAGGATTGGTGGGTACCCCATGCCACACAGAATACACAACTGTCCCCACAGCATACTCACCAGCAAGCCACGCACGTTCTGGTCGCAGATTTGCCATCAGTTGGGGGACAATGCTACTCCGCATGATGTGGGAGTCATGTGCGGAGCCTGGAAATCTGGCACACACATGTGATATGATGTTGTCAGCCAGGCACACCACCTGCACCTTCAGCGAATGAAAGTGTTTCCGATTGCGATATACAGGCTCACGTGCCCGGGGTGGAATGAGACCGATATGGGTGCCATCAATGGAACCCACTACGTGTGGTATCTGGCCCAGTGCATAGAAGTCTGCTTTGACTGCTGCCAACTCTGCCGCCCCTGGAAAATGGATGTAATCATCCTTGTAAATCATCATGGCCCTGAGAACATCCTGCAGTACCATGCTGAGCATGGACTGTGACATTCCCCCGGCATGTCCAACTGTGTACTGGAGGTGCTAGTTGCAAAGAAGTGAAGTGCTACCATCACCTTTGCTGTGGGTGTAATGGAACCAGGATATGTCCTTCGTGGCTGCAGATGAGGAGACAATTGGTCTACAAGCTCCAGCAGTCTACGTCGATCAATCCGGAATTTCCTGATCACCTCCTCGTCAACCATGTCCTCCAGCACAGTGTATGGGCGATGCACATTAGGAGCCCTCCTGTGTGGGAGTAGATGTAGTAGATGTCAATTTAGCAACAATGCATAGCTGTGCAACTCTATCACATGTAGGCCAACACAATCAAAATGAGAAAAGTCGTTGACAAATATCATATGTGTGACATGTCTGCATTTACCTACAATACAGAGTAGCATGCAAACAATGTGCAGCCACTAACAACATGATGTGTGCCAACATGTACAATGTAACGTACTCACACGTCTAAAGAACTGCCAACAAGACATGCCTAATGACCCTAATGTGGACAAGCGTCATCACAGACACACATGCACGTGCACACACAATACAATAATGCTACACACACTCCATATCTTCATGCACCAATTACCACTCCTACAATGGTGAGCATCCTCACATTACATGCATGGTCACACAAGAGGCAACACACATACGCATACACTGAATCCATGTGTAACCCCAACATTGTTACTTGCACGCACAAACCACACACTCATAACAGATCCTGAATGTGGCCAGACAGCCTTGATGTAGTGTGTAGATGCGTATGAGTTGAAACGTGTGTACGGTAAAACAAGAGGTCGACACGTAGACATGCACATGTGTAGCAAATTGGGTGCACATCAATGGCCATAATGTGAACACACATGATATAGTGCATGACATATGCTGTTTTGCCATCACGTTCACACCCCTCATAACGCATGTGCGGACTACCACGACGGTGCTGCATTTGTAAATATACAATCAGTGGCGTCGACATGGCAGTGCACGGCTTCCGCCATTGTCGATGGCGCATACGCGCCCCGCGGTACCTCTTCCCATTGGCTGCCTGTGCACGTGCCGTCACGGACACACATCGGCAACCGCAAGTGCGCACTTCCGCGACGGTTGGATGTCTTGCAACAATGTTCAATCAGTGGCGCCACCATGGCGGTGCACGCCTTCCGTGGGGGTGGTGCAGGCCATCACATACTTGTGATAATGGAAATCAAAATGGCAGTTCATGACCCCCCATACAGGCACATTGCATCATCCACCGTAGACCGACCCTCCCAGCCCGGTCTCCCACCGCCGTCCCAGCCCGGTCACCCACCGCCGTCCCAGCCCGGTCACCCACCGCCGTCCCAGCCCGGTCACCCACCGCCATCCCAGCCCGGTCACCCACCGCCGGGCCAGGCCGGTCACCCACCGCCGGGCCAGGCCAGTCAACACCCGGCAGTGGGTGACCGGCCTGGCCCGGCGGTGGGTGACCGGCCTGGCCCGGCGGTGGGTGACCGGCCTGGCCCGGCGGTGGGTGACCGGGCTGGGATGGCGGTGGGTGACCGTGCTGGGATGGCGGTGGGTGACCGGGCTGGGAGGGTCGGTCTACGGTGGATGATGCAATGTGACTGTAAGGGGGGTCATGAACTGCCATTTTGATTTCCATTATCACAAGTATATGTTGGCCTGCACCACCCCCACGGAAGGCGTGCACCACCATGGTGGCGCCACTGATTGAACATTGTTGCAAAACATCCAACCGTCGCGGAAGTGCGCACTTGCGGTTGCCGATGTGTGTCCGTGACGGCACGTGCACAGGCAGCCAATGGGAAGAGGTATCGCGGGGCACGTATGCGCCATCGACAATGGCGGAAACAGTGCACCACCACATCAGGGCCTGTCATTGGCCCTTTTCGTATGCGGCATCCAGGGGGAACCAATAGCTGGCGACGTGTGCCACTGACATGGGCTCTGGGCCCTATAAATGTGTGACTTTCACAAGCACACATTCACTGCTTTGATCCAGTGCTGCCTGTGACCATCACCTCGACCTGCTGCTGCTGAGCTGACCAACGGCTGCTGCCTGTGACCATCACCTCGACCTGCTGCTGCTGAGCTGACCAACGGCTGCTGCCTGTGACCATCACCTCGACCTGCTGCTGCTGAGCTGACCAACGGCAGCTGCCTGTGACCATCACCTCAACCTGCTGCTGCTGAGCTGACCAACGGCTGCTGCTGCTGTGCCACAGTCCAGGACCTGGCCATGCAGGGAGTGCGAGAGACCCGGTCTCGTCCCTTCACCGCAGCGGAGCTGGATGTCCTTGTGGACGGTGTGCTCAGCAACTACCAACGGCTCTACGGTGCACCCGGACAGGTGGTAAGTACAGTGGTGTACATGTTGTTGGCCATGAGGTGTTTAGTGGCTCCTGTCTTCTGCAAGCCTGGCGGTATGCTGTGGGACCTTCACATGTGTAGTGCTAAGCATGGCTACATGTAGAAACGTGTTACTACGATGTTTATGCATGTCATACTGTCCACTTACGTTACCCTCTTGTCTCCCATCATGGTAGGTAAAGCTGCACCTTCGCAAGGCCGTGTGAAGGACCATAGCACGTGATGTACGGGCAGTGGGGGGGTGCAATAGACGACACACACACTGCCACAAGCGCTGGGACGACATTTCCAGGCTTAGCAAGAATGTGGCGGAGATGACACTGGGGATGATTCCAAGATCTACACGTCTGGCCCGCCGCACCATGACCCCTCTTATGCACCATGTCATTGCTGTGACGCATCCTGACCTGTCCGCCCGGCTGAGTGGGGATCCACAGCAAACTAGCGGTAAGCAGAATGTATGTGTATGTGAATTGGGCCAGCAAAGCATGTATTGGTGCTCAGACACAGTAGTGGCTTCCGTGGTGCGTATGTTTAGCTGAGATACCATGCTGGTGCCATTAGCGGAGTAAGCGTTGGCATCCATGTCCGCCAGGTGGACAGCCCACTTGCTTAGTAGTTGAGGGTTCCAGGACATGACGTTGAGGTCTGTGGTCCCATGGCATGACATGTGTGCAGATCTACAGGCACTTGCCATGTTCGGGTGATGTACATGTTTGACAGTCAACACCGGTTCTTTGATGTGAGGATGACTGGTAGGGGTGGAACGTGTGCAGGATGTGTGCTACATGTACTATGTATGTAATGGAATCCTAGATCAGATGTCCTTAAGTACGTGAGTGTGGCACTTACTCACACCTCATTTCTCTCTATTTTAGCTTCGGCAGAGGGCACTGACCCACAGACGACAGAGATGAGTGGTGGCAATGCTTCAGGATCAGAGGTCACACACACGCAGACTGACACTGAAGAGGGCAGCGCCGGAGAGGGGGACAGGACCGTCCCTGAGGACTCACATGTGGAAACACCATCGCCCTCATCCTCAGAAAGTGTTGGTGAGTCCGCACTGTTGGCACAGACAGGGAGTGGGCAATCGACACCTTCAGTCGGGACACAGCACACAGGGCCCACACTGCCACCCACTGCAACATGTACTGCTCATGCTCGCCAGAGGAGGGGGAGCAGAGTTGCCTTCGGTGCAGGAACCGCCGCCCCTGCCCCAGTGACACAAAGTGCACTTTGTGCAGAGGCTGTTGATCTGCTGCGACAGCTGTGTGTAGGGCAGACCAACATGAGCAATGCATTCCAAGACCACGATAGGAAGTTGGGGCAGGTGGTGGCATTCATGGAGGGGATGCATGGCGATGTTGCTGGTCTACACAGAACAGTTCAGTCATTGGCAAACACTGTGTCTTCTGCCATTGTACAGTCGCAAAGACAGGGTGCTCCTTCTGTTCCCCCATCCACACCACTTGATGTCTCAGGGGGGAGTGACTTCTCAGAGCAGGACTCTTTTACAGATTATTGCACTAGGAGCAGCAACAGGCAGCAGGGCAGGGCACGGAGAGCACAGACCCCATCCCCTAGGACTGGTAAATCTGGCACCAAAGACGACGTGAGCTACACTGGAGTTGACACACAGGATCCTCAAGGGGTGTGGGTGGAAATGGCTTCACATGCTACACAGGCATCCCCCACAAAAGGTAGTCCCAAGGGAAGGGCAACTCCCAAGTCCAGGGACACTACCAAGGACACCACGAAGGAAGGTTCAACTCCTAAGAGCAGGGACACTCCCAGGGACAAGAACACTACAAAGGCAAGGCCACCTCAAAAGAGCAGGGACACTCCCAAGGACAAGGACACTACAAAGGAAGGGGTAACTCCCAAGAGAAGAGACACTCCCAAGGACAAGGACACTACAAAGGAAGGGGCAACTCCCAAGAGCAGGGACACTCCCAAGGACAAGGACACTACAAGGGAAGGGGCAACTCCCAATAGAAGATACACTCTCAAGGACAAGGACACTACAAAGGAAGGGGAAACTCCCAAGAGCAGGGACACTCCCAAGGACAAGGACACTACAAGGGAAGGGCCAACTCCCAAGAGAAGAGACACTCCCAAGGACAAGGACACTACAAAGGAAGGGGCAACTTCCAAGAGCAGGGACACTCCCAGGGACAAGGACACTACAAAGGAAGGGCAACTCCCAAGAGCAGGGACACTCCCAGGGACAAGGTTGCTTCTAGAGACAGGTACAGTACAAGGGAAAGGTCTGCAGCCAGGGACAGGGCACCGCCCAGGGAACAGGGCACTTCCAGGGACAGGACACCTCCTACGGCCAAGGCACATCCAAGGGACATGGCTTCTCCCATAGACACTAGCTCCATCAAGGACAGGCATACATCACCCCTGGCTGCACTGCGGCTGATGTTGTTGAGGGAACGTAGTAAAGATGTCCGCGGTGGAGTCCCCCCATACCTCCACTCCCATCCAGGCCCGTCAGAAGCAGAGGAATGAGTACCCTGTTGTTGCATCCCTCATTAAACATGATGCAGAGGCCAGAAGGCAGGCACACAGCAAACGACAAGCAGGCTCCAGCACGTCCCCAGAGAGCAGACCCCCAGCAGCAGATGCTCCACCTTTGGTGGGTGATATTTCATTTGAGTCCGCACCACTTGCCAGTCCTGTCATGTACAGGGTGCCCTCACATATCCCTAAGAAACGTAGGCACACACCATTGACACATGAACACCCCGATGTCGCTCCAGTACAGCTATCCCCAGCTCCCAGAGCCACCCGGCCTCCTGGCCCATTCAGCCCTGTGGCTCATCATTTCAGTGGTACCAGTGGCGCAGATGTAGTTGACTCTCATGTGTCAGATAGTGGCACTGTGTCTGTTGTTTGCTGTCATGCATCATGTAGTAGCACTGTCTCAGTTGTGCCCTCTCCTGTTTCTGGTGCTGGCAGTGTGTCTGGGTCTGTGGCTCATGTGTCAGTCACTCGAGCTGTGGCTGTGTCTCACATTCCTGTTTCTGGTGCTGGCAGTGTGTCTGGGTCTGTGGCTCACGTGTCAGTCACTACATCTGTGGCTGTGTCTCACACTCCGGTTTCTGGTGCTGGCAGTGTGTCTGGGTCTGTGGCTCATGTGTCAGTCACTCGAGCTGTGGCTGTGTCTCACACTCCGGTTTCTGGTGCTGGCAGTGTGTCTGGGTCTGTGGCGCATGTGTCAGTCACTCGAGCTGTGGCTGTGTCTCACACTCCGGTTTCTGGTGCTGGCAGTGTGTCTGGGTCTGTGGCTCATGTGTCAGTCACTCGAGCTGTGGCTGTGTCTCACACTCCGGTTTCTGGTGCTGGCAGTGTGTATGGGTCTGTAGCTCATGTGTCAGTTACTCGAGCTGTGGCTGTGTCTCACACTCCTGTTACTGGTGCTGACAGTGTGTCCAAGCCAGGTAGTTCAAGCAGTCCACCTGAATCTGTGATGTGAGGTGCTGTTCACTTCACTCACATGTCTTTTCACATGGTGTGTACATTGTCCATTGTAACCAGCCTTGCACTGCTGTTGTCCTTGGGACGGGTGGCTTGAAACACGTACTTGTGTTGCTAGTGATGTACCTGCTCTGTTGTACGCAATGCCCTGTTGCTGTTCTGATACTGCATTGTGCCCTCTCACGTGCTACCAATGATGTACCTGCTCTGTTGTCCACAATGCCCTGTTGCTGTTCTGATACTGCATTGTGCCCTCTCGCGTGCTGCCAATGATGTACCTGCTCTGTTGTCCACAATGCCCTGTTGCTTTTCTGATACTGCATTGTGCCCTTTCACGTGCTGCCAATGATGTACCTGCTCTGTTGTCCACAATGCCCTGTTGCTGTTCTGATACTGCATTCCGCCCTCTCACGTGCTGCCAATGATGTACCTGCTCTGTTGTCCACAATGCCCTGTTGCTGTTCTGATACTGCATTCCGCCCTCTCACGTGCTGCCAATGATGTACCTGCTCTGTTGTCCACAATGCCCTGTTGCTGTTCTGATACTGCATTGTGCCGTCTCACGTGCTGGCAATGATGTACCTGCTCTGTTGTCCACAATGCCCTGCTGCTGTTCTGATACTGCATTCCGCCCTCTCACGTGCTGCCAATGATGTACCTGCTCTGTTGTCCACAATGCCCTGTTGCTGTTCTGATACTGCATTCTGCCCTCTCACGTGCTGCCAATGATGGACCTGTTCAGTGCAATGGACTGTTGATGCACTTAGCCCCTCTCATGTGCTGCCTCTGATGGACCTGTTCAGTGCAATGGACTTTTGATGCACATAGCCCCTCTCATGTGCTGCCTCTGATGGTCCTGTTCAGTGCAATGGACTGTTGATGCACTTAGCCCCTTTCATGTGCTGCCTCTGATGGACCTGTTCAGTGCAATGGACTGTTGATGCACTTAGCCCCTCTCATGTGCTGCCTCTGATGGACCTGTTCAGTGCAATGGACTGTTGATGCACTTACACCCTCTCATGTGATGCCAGTGATGTACATGATCTGTTGTACCCAATGCCCATGCTCTTGGATATTCTGATATTATGCCCCTATTATGTTGAATAAAGCTAATAAATCATGTTTAGTGGTTTGTCGCTGTCATTCCTGGTTGTGTACTTCAATTGTGTATATTTTGGTGCGTTCGTCAATGTATTTCCTGTGACATGACACTCCCCCTCCCAACGTCACAGCCCTGCCAGATACTCCCCTTCCGACAGTAAATGGTGTGTAGCGTACCTGCGTCGTCGTCGATGATGGTCCATGACTTGCTGGTGGAGGATCGCGAAGAGTATCGGAAAAGCGTGTAGCGCTGGGTCCATGTGGGCGAGCTGCTTGTGGTGGGTATCTTCGCAATGTGTGGTTTGTTGGCTGTGGGGAATCTGCCGTGTTCAGGCAGGTTGTTTTTCCTCTGCGGTTTTATGTGTGTTTTCCGCCATCGTGATTTGGGACACGGTCGGAGACGTCATTCCGTATGGCGGTGTCTCTGGATTGGTTACGTCCGCCGCGGGGTCGGGTGTGATTCCGCGGCGGTGCCTTCTCTTCCGCCGCGTACGGAGTTTTGACAGTGTTTCCCATCCTAATATGGCGGTCGGAGTGTCCGCGGCAGGAGGACGGAAAAAGGCTTTTTCCGCCTACTCGAGGACGGCGGTCGTCCTTCCGTCCGCCACCCTAATGAGCCCCTTAATGTCCAGCCAATGATGAGAGGTTTGGTGAAGTTTTAAAAGTTGTATTTTTTCATTAAGAGATTTGTCTTTTTTATGGTTAGTCAAGTAAATCTGTTTACAGAAATATCAAGAAAAATATGGTCAAAATTATCATACAAAATAAAAGTGTGTTGCATAACGGAATGAATCCCTATCTGAATCTAAAAGGACCTAACATTCTATCGAGAATCCATTAAGAGTCCTTTTTGAAAAGAGCAAGAGAAAATTTGAGGGCAACGGGCTAATTGCTATACGAGGTTAAACTCCCCATAATGAGTAGTTCTGGCAACTCATCTTAGTTCCCGAACAGCTGCAATAGCAACCATTAACACAGGTGTAAGGGAATACCCACAGCAACAGCTATGATCAGCATTGAGAAAATCTCCAAAAAGGCATCAGATTAACAGAAAGACACTGTTAGCAGAAGCTCACATCACATTTGGGTGAGAGTAGCACCGTCAAGTGCTAGAGGGCATGGCAGACGGAAGATGTGCATAGAATTCATTGCCCCTTTATCTAGGAACACATACTATATTGAAAAGCACAAAACATGTTGGAAACTCTGGGGCAGATTTATGATGCCCTTGCGCCTCCTTGCGCCGCAATTGCGTCACTAAATGTGACGCAATGGCGGTGCAAACAATGCGCCCTATTTCCAACGTGACGCATCTAGGAGATGCGTCACGTTGGAAAACCCTGCGCCATGAGGAGGCGTTCCTGCGCAGGGGGGGGGGGGGGCGTTCCTGCGCAGGAACGCTTCCTAAAAGTGGCTGAGTGAAATCTATGAGATTTCACTCAGCCACTTTCTACGTCAATTCCTTACGCCTGCTTGAAGCAGGCGTAAGGGTGACGCACAATGCATTCAATAGGTGGCTCCTGTGCATTGCAGGAGTCATGTCGCACTTGCGACATGACTCCTGCAATGCGCCGCCCGTACGCCGAGAGATGCGTCACGCATCCTCACTTCCTTGCACCATGGTGCGCCGCATCATAAATGCGGCGCACCATGGGTGGCGGAGCAGTGGCGCACTGTGGCGCATGTTAACTGGCGCATCCCTGGGGATGCGCCAGTTAACATAAATCTGCCCCTCTGAATGTTGGATCCTCTCTAGCCATAGGGAAAGGATCTTCTGATGGTCCGTCGCCTTCTCTCTTGATTCATATAGTAAACGTCCAGGTCAGCATTTTGTATCTTCATCCTAAATTTATCATTTGACCTTTCACCATTTTCATTGGTGTTCCGGGGACAGGAGTATTGGGTGAAAGACAGCACAGTCATTTCATGTTAATGAAAATCAAGTTTCTTTTACTCTCCTGTTACATTACAGTAGTGAAAGTTTGGGATTGTATTCTTGTGTTGTTAATGGCGTTTTATGGCAGTCTTACTCAAAGGTGTATTTAATCACAGGGTTACTATCATCAGATTTTGTTTGCACGGTTTTGGTGAAACCAAAATTTTAAAAACATGCTTTTTAGAATGGGCCTCTGATGTGGGTTTGCTATTGCTAGCAAGAACTCACAGCAATGGAATATTAAAAGATAAACCCACTTTGAGTGAATCTTTGAATCATTACAGAATGCTGAATGTAAAATAATGAATGCCTATGTCTTGTGTCTGGTGATTTTGTATTCTCTTTTAATGTCCTGTTTATGAAAGGGGTAACCCCCAAAGAAAAACTAAGCCTCTTTGCCCATGCAGAGCTTTATTCTCTGCCTATTCCAAAATGTGAAATATGTATTTAGTATAATGAAACACTGAGCAGGAACTCTACACTCATCGCATTGGGCTCCCCATAAGCTTTGAATTTTGTTTTACTTATGCTAGGATAATTCACTAGACTTACTATAACATTGATAGTTTACGAGTAGTTGTCATACACAAATAAGAATAAATCAGTCCAGCTGAGGGTACAGGAGTTACAGTTCATTAAAAAAACTATTTATTCTGTCCAAAATCGTACACCTTTAATACTTCTGATCATTTAATTGTAAAAATACTCCACAGCTGTCACAGCTGTCAAATGCTAACATGTTGTGCTTCAATGTCAAAATGTGGACAGTGGCTTATTTGAAGTCTTTATCGAGACTTCCATACTTAGATGTTGATCATACTGGCTTTATCATTGTATACATATAAATATTGAGTGAAGTCATTAAGGTGACTGTCATGCTATTGGGGCCACTATTTTGGAGTTCTAATGGTTCACCAGTAGTTCTTTCTTAATTACAACCAGACGTCATTCTTTCTTTTGCAAATTAGCCATGATATATATATTATTATCACCCATATGTTTTACAGCATTTCCATCACAGTCACATTGTTTATTCAGGTTGTTTTTGTTTTTTCGGGGACTCACCGCGGAGACACCTGCACTGAGGCACAGACAAACCTCAATACCCTATGCTGTAAGAGGGAAACAAATAAATAAAAATAAATAGAAATTGATACTCTCACATCTAAATTCTAGAAGGAACATGGGGGCCACATTAATATTTAAATATGCCTGCGTGTTGTTTTCTAGTTTTCATTCTCATGACATTTTCTGAGCAGTGTAGTTTGGTGTGCTATGCTATCGATATTAACAATTTTGAATAAATTATATTTATTCAAGTCGAATGATCTGGAGTTGAATGCAGATTTGTTGGTGGTAACATAGATATTTTGAAAGGCAATGTGAAAAATAAACAGAAAAGTGCATTGTATGGTAGAAGGAGGGAGCACTGTATTTACTCTATGGTTCATGTTGCCACAGGCAAATAATCTTTTCAGGAAAAAATAAGGCGGGATGATCTGAATGTTTTGCTCTACCTGCGTTTGTGTTTTCTCAATTGCCCTGTTTTTGAAACTGCTCTTTTAATGCATTTAAACTGGAAACAGGAACAATTCCCACTTTTTGAAAAGATGCCTGTCCCCCTTAAACACAGTAATGTTGGCAGCAGAAGCAGCTGTGTCCAAATGTGGGAGACAAAAAACAGGGGACTTACTGGAAGTTTTTGGCAGAGTTGCTTTTTACTGATTTTAAGTTACAAAGTGATTTGAGAGATGGTGAAAGAGCTAAAAATAAAGAGAGAACGCACATTTTATATGTAAAAAAGAAAAAAAATAACAGGAATCTAATCAGATAATAATAATCACAATATATTCTGCAGAATCGAACAAGCTATGCCATATATTGAGATAACACTGGGGACTATTGACATTAGATACAACTGTGGCCGAACTAATAGCAGAACATCTAAACATAACACACATATGGGCACTAAATTTAAAAGATAGATTAGAACATAGCCACTTCAGAAAAAAATTAGCAAAAAGACTTGGATAACCGCCGCAGGATTTTGGAAATGCAATAGTTGCAATGAATGATAAATAACAGTAAGCAAAAAATAATTCACCCTGGAGAATGGTCACATTTGGACAATACAGCAGCACATCACTCACAAAGGCAAATATGTAAAACACAGAATTGAATGTCCCTGAAAATTAAAGTATGTGGGAAGCACTATCTGTGAAATCAAAAAGAGAATTTTTTAACACATTTGTGCTACCCAAACAAAGATGGCAGCAATGCAGTGGCAAAATATATGGAGCTCAAACATGAGAGCAAATGGGAAGATCTTTGCTACTATGCCATTCATCAAATAGTTTAATCAGAACTAGGAGGAGATAGAGAAGAACTTTTGCGTCAGAGATAATCTAAATACATATTATCATTACAAACCCAGTCAGCGAGAGGCTTGAATCAAGAAAAGAGCTTCATGTTCAACTGTAATATAGCCACTAAATGAGAGATGCACAAAACATATTCATTAAACTTGAAAATGATGAGCTTTATAAACTTGAATGAGGAAGCAATCAGACACAACGAAGTGGCACAGAACTCATCCTTGAAACTTAAAAATGAGAAGCCTTTTCAACTTGAATGAGAAAGTAACACACGCAAAACTTAGAAAGAATAAAATAACCAAAACACAAGAAAAGGCAAAACAAATACTTTCCAAAAGTAAACAAGGAACACTAGCCATGAATAATGAAATGATCAGATACATTGTGAAGATGAGAAATGCAAAAAGAGGAAAATGTGAGAGGATTGCATCTAATAACTCATAATCATGAAAGAACATTGCTATTGGGAATTAATTGAGGGCTCGCATGCAATATCAAAAGAAAAATAACAAATGTCCAAACCCAGCGATGATCAGTCGCCCACCAAAGGGTACACACAGAAAATAAAAGTAAACAAAGTGATTAGCAGGAAATTCAAAAATCATGTACATGATTGACAAAAATGTAACAATTAGTTGATTCCGTCAATTGGATGACAAGAATAACAATCAGTGTAACTGCAACAAATGATGGATGGAATGCTGAATGATTCAAATATTCTCCACCAGTCAAGAGATCTGGTTTAATCCATTGTTCCTTTGCCCACTACGCCACCCCAGTTTGGACCCAGCCATATGCAAATCAGTCTTGATCCTGTGCCTCATAAGAACAGTCGAGACTGAACTGTCAAGCGAAGTCCTCCCTGGACCAGAAACAAGCATCCTGGGACCCGTTTTGGGGTATGTCACCCGAGTGGGACGGGTATGCCCAGACGTTGGTCCTGTGCTTTCCATACCACTGGAGTCAAGCTATCCTGGCTGATGAGGGGTGAAACTGGTGAAACTGGTGAAACCCTAAAGGTTCAGGGAGACCAAAACGCGTCTAGTGTTACATTTTCTATGTATGATTAAATAATTTTAGCAGATTATTCTTTCCCAATGAGTGGGATGTATGACGATACGACGCGTACCGTCACAACGCGTGCTGTTACAACGCGTCTTTTACAACGCAAGTCGTGACAACGACTTGCGTTGGGGGCCGCGGATCGAGAATAGTTTAATTTACTATTCTAACACCAGTCCCCGTGGACACTAGGGAAGGTGTTGGAATAGTAAATAAACTATTCTTAATCCTGTAGCGCCCTCCAGCGCAAGTCGTGGTTACGACTTGCGTTGTAAAGGACGCGTCGTAACAGCATCGCGTTGAAACATCCGCGGTGTAAAGGATGTTTCCCCAATGAGTGTATATTGTCTGCATCACCAACAGGGAATTTGGAATCCTATAATTCGACATGGTCCTGCTGGGGAAAACTCACTGTCATTAAAATAAAAGTGCACTGGAATCCGTCCGTGCCAAGGGACCATAGTGGA
Source organism: Lissotriton helveticus (assembly GCF_964261635.1). Taxonomy (NCBI): domain Eukaryota; kingdom Metazoa; phylum Chordata; class Amphibia; order Caudata; family Salamandridae; genus Lissotriton; species Lissotriton helveticus. The sequence continues at coordinate 399,616,657 of NC_136069.1, read as the reverse complement.
TATATATAAATATGGACTGTGACAACACGTTCGAAACGCGTAATGCTGGGCACTTGCCTGTGTATTCTGATTCAATGCTATTGACACTGGAATAAAGCTCTGCACTTTGGAAAAGCATTCTGTGGTCCGTATCTGACTTTCACCAAGCCGTCGGTGTTACAGAATTGTGGTATATATATATATATATATATATATATATATATATATATATGGCAAAAGACTTTGTCCTTTTCTATCTCGGCGTGGATAGCACTGTGCTAATCCTATGCTTAAAAACTTTGATAGGAAAACAGACATTTGAGGTGAGCAGATCTAGAGTGTCGCTGGTGTTGAGAGTGCTGAGAGTGCTCTAACAGGAGCTGCCTTGCACCTAAACTTGAGAAATACCCAGAGATCTCTCCTTCTTTTTTGCATAATTTATGCGTCACTCTCTGCCTGAAAGGGTTTTGTTTTGACTTATACTGGGTGCTCCCTTGTGTCTGGACAAAACTATACCTCTCTGAAGAGCTCTAATTAGAGCAAAACACTATGTATGGGGTTGCTTTTACTCATTTCAGGTTGGCTTGAGTTGGTATTCTACCAATTCAAAGCTGTAATACTGTGCCTGGAGTGATAAATGGCTTTTGTCATTTTACAGCTCGGCAAGGACAGCACTGTGCTAGTCCTATACTTAAAGACTTTGCTGTATAAATGGCAAAAGACTTTGTCCTTTTTTATCTCGGCGTGGATAGCACTGTGCTAATCCTATGCTTAAAAACAATATGTGAGTTCATAAGCAGTGCAATGCGGGGGGGGGTGAGTTATAGTTAGCTCAGCTAACGATAACTGCTGAATTTCTCTGGTTTTGTACGAGAAAAATGTTAGCCTAACTATAATGTCACTGTAACCTTTGAATTTTTTCAGTGAATTTCTAAGGTTTTTCGAATTCTATTTCCCAACTATAACGTTTGTGTAATCTATGAAATTTTTATTGAATTTGTAAGGTTTTCAAATTGTATTTTCTATCTTAAATGGCTCTATAAGGGGTATTTTTCTAGGCTTGTATTTTCTTCAGTGGATTACTAAGCGTTGTTTTTTTTTTCATTACTTTTTTTATATTTGCTGCAACATCAACAGGGTGTTTCTAAGTAACCTGAAACTCTGCATCCAGACTTATGTATAGCAACTATATACACACAACCTATGCAACAGCTCTTGTCAGAGACACCCTAATATCTAAAATATTGTGAAGTTTTTTTCTAAGGGTTGTTTATTCCATTAGTTGTTTTAGATGTCACGATCCCACCAGACACAACGTAAAAATGGAAACAAAAACAGACACTCAATGACCACCAACACATCCAAAAATAATATGTAAAAAAAATTCATTCTGAACATTGCTCCACACATATTACTATATACATCCTTCTTTCAAAACATATTTAAACTCATTTTTTGTTTCTTTAAAATCCATCCTTAAGACCTATTTTCCATTTTCGCGGTTATTAGGAACAACATGTTGATGATGTTAACCGAAACAAACAAGCCTTTTGCTTAAAGTAAAAACACATATATTACAGTATTTTACACACTAGGGGTTTATTACTATACACTTAAAACTCGTGTTTTTACAGTGTTTCTCTAGAACATCCATCTCTAAAACCATATTTTCATTTTTAGTCACAGGTGAATATTTTCTTAAATCATCTAGGGTCCATCCATAAAATATTAATAAAAAATTCTCCACAGTAATTAATCAATCCAGCTTGTAGTAAGTGGTTAGTGCCAAGGAAGTCCTTGAAGTTCTTTATTCGATACTGTGATATGTATTGTGTGTACCCAGAGTTCTTAGACAGATACCCAAAAACCAGTCCCATGACCATACACGGTTGTATGGTCATGCGACTATTTTATGCCCTGAGGAAGTTCCAAAAGCTATTGGATTGAAACTCGTTGGCTGAATTTTATCTTGGTCTTACTGAAAAAAATATAATAAAGGAGACACTTTGAACATATATTGTAGTATGACTATTCTCTGGTGAACTTTCCTATGTGCTATAATCCTTGATTTTGGGGACAGTGGCACCAAACAGCGGCAGGTGCCGGAAGAATATTGCACGGGACACTAGATTTTATGAATATTATGATTGAGGTGCTATCTTTTTAATCCGCCATTGTTTCTATTTTTTTCTATAATAAAAATATATATTTAAATGTACCAAATCTATTGAATTCTAGGAATTATGAACACTATTCCCACTCTAGTATCTGCAACAGTAGGGAAAGCATTGACTGAGGAGTTGTACAATTTACTGTTGCCATTCCAGTCGGTGCAACAGTAGGGAAAGCTCTGGACTCAGGAGGGGTGAAACAGTATAATACAATTAACATATTCAGTAATACATAAAATAATATTAAATTGTTAATAAAACACAACAACCGCACTCAATATAGAACAAAAAATTTTGTTGGAAAATCTCCTGGAGCCCGGGAATCTTCTTGCGCTGCAGTAGGAGCACATTTGATTTATATAATACGTGTCATGCGCCTGTCTCGCCTTGCTCCAACTCACCAGGTGGAAGGGGTCCAAAGAACTGCAGGGAAGCAGTTTATTGAAAAATATATTTATTACACAATTTACATAATTGCAAATCAAAAATATATAAATATATATATATATATATATATATATTCACTGAAAAAACCATAGGTTATAGACCATATATAGTTAGGAATTAGCATTTAAAAAACCTTATTTTACTCACACAAAACCATTGAAATTCCATATATAGTTAGTTGCACTAACTATATATCGCGCACCCGCAATCCACTGCTGATCATGTCACATATTACATCATTCATGACATGGTCAGTGACATCACTGATGACATCACTGATGACATCTCAAATGACATCACTGATGAGATCACTGATGACGTCATCCAGTGACTGTGTGTTTCTGTAAAGTTTAAATATGTTTTACATATTGAAGAATGAGTAGATGTATAAGTGTCTGGACGAAGGATTTAATAGGTGCATGACTGAATGTATGAGTGAGTGATTAAATGTGTCTCACTGAGTGCATGGGTTAGTGACTAAACTGTCTTAATTTGTGCATCATTATGTCTGTTGTTCTGTAAACTGCTGCATGTGTTGATCATTAGCTATACGAGAGGCTATATGTGTTATTAATTGGTTGCCCAAGTATTTCTATGGCAGATTGAGTTTGTGTGGGGGTGGCTGGAAGGTGTGTGACTCTATGCATAGATGTGTGAGCAGTTTATTCACTAGGTGTATGAGTTCAAGAGTGCAGTGGAAACAGCTACATGGGCAGTTGACTGTGTGCATGAGTGTATTGATGAGTGAATGGATATCTCAATGCTACATGTCATAGTAAGTACATATGTAAAACACAGTACATGTGAGAGTTGGCATATATAAATAACTGTGCATGAGAGCCACTGAATGAGTGAGTGGTTGTATCGATCATTGTGAACTTGTATCAGGGATTGTATAAGAGAGTAAATATGTGTTAGTATATGTTTCAATAAGTAAGGTGTGTTTAACTGTATAGTTGAAGAAATGGAGGTGAGATTGTTTCTTTTCATGACTGACTGGGTGTGTGAGTAACTCCATGGATGAGTGGCAGTGTGTGAGTGTCTGTATACACTGAGTGTATCTAAGGTTATATTAGAGTCTGAAGAGGTTTATCGTATTAGCACAAGAATGATGTCAAATGAGATGTCATCAGTGATCTCATCAGTGATGTCATTTGAGATGTCATCAGTGATGTCATCAGTGATGTCACTGACCATGTCATGAATGATGTAATATGTGACATGATCAGCAGTGGATTGCGGGTGCGCGATATATAGTTAGTGCAACTAACTATATATGGAATTTCAATGGTTTTGTGTGAGTAAAATAAGGTTTTTTAAATGCTAATTCCTAACTATATATGGTCTATAACCTATGGTTTTTTCAGTGAATTTTCAAGGTTTTGTAAATGCTAATTCCTAACTATATACCCTTCACTCCCAGGTTAGTTCTGTGGTGTCCTCTTCTTTCCTTTCACTGCGCACTATACGCAAGGTGTCCCGTTTTTTTTCTTTTGAGGCTCTGAAATTGATCACCTTGGCAATGGTCATCTCCCGCCTGGATTACGGCAACGCCCTATATGCAAGTATACCTGCATATAGTTTAAGGCGGTTGCAGCAGATTCAAAACCAGGCGGCGCGCCTTGTGTTCAAACTGCCAAAATTTCACCATGTCACCCCTCTCCTGAAATCTTTGCACTGGCTTCCAGTCCGTGAGCGTGTCCAGTTCAAGCTCGCCTCCATCACCTTTCAAGCTCGACTGGGCACGGCTCCGGCCTTCATCTCTTCTGAGATCACTCCCTATGTCCCTACCAGAGAGCTACGCTCATCTACCAAATCCCTTCTCTCAGTCCCGCGGTTTCGGAGGAAGAAATGGGGAGGATCGAAATTTGCGACCCTTGCCCCACTCTTTTGGAACTCCCTGCCCCCAGAGCTTAGAGCCTCGACCCTCTACCTGCAATTCAGGAAACAACTTAAAGCCCACCTATTCACTAAGGCCTTTGATTAGCTCCCCAGCTTTTCATATCCTTTTGAGTAGGCTGCCTTCCTGCCCTGTTATCTGTTGGTTGTAGCGCCATGAAGCCGCTGGCGAACGTGCGCTTAATAAATAATTTAAAATAGAAATAGAAATATATGGTCTATAACCTATGGTTTTTTCAGTGAATTTCAATGGTTTTTTAATAGCAAATATCATAAGCTGTCGAATGTCAAGTACGTGGTAAGTGAAAACATTTTCGTGTTTATGCACACTGATCTGCTTTGAATGGTGCCCCCCCCCTCATTTCTATTAGGAGTACTCTCTCTTTGCAGATAGTGAAAGGTAGTTAACGCAGGCCTTTGCCCCCGTTGTAATCCGTCGTGCCTGCTTCTCTCTCCATTTGATTGATTGTTATCCAAGTATTTACTGTTTTAGAATTAGTTCTCTTTGGTTCATTCTCTATTTACAAACAAACACAGAGTCGCAATACTCTGTTTAGTCTTTGCAGATAACGAAAAATCGTGTAAAAAAAAAGAAAAGGAATCGAGCAAAATCAGTAGGCCACTAATGGGATCTCTTTTTGACCTCGCTAAAATAGAAACATTAGGAACAACCCCTCATGACAAATACAAAACTAGTGAGATGAACTGAACTCCACACAATGATGGCTGCAAAACAGCTCGGCTCCGCCACCCACCCCGCCCAAAATAACGATAAAGAGCGGCTGCCATGATTGGTTGCGGAATGGCCACAACGGAGCTACGAAATGGTGGTGCTCTCATGCTAACCCCAGCTTCAGTCTGAAACATCCAGAAACACTGTAGACTACCAATTCGATCAGTTCCGGTAACGCCCCAATGTAACCCGGTAGAGAAGAACTAGCCCTCCCCTCTTTGACTGATGGTTCTTGTTGCCTGTCCCTTCTGTTGTCATTTAACAGAACTATTTAGCCTGCTGAAAGGGGTTGTGTTTCGACCGCTGGTTGGTGGAGACATTTTGACTATATTCTGGACCTGCGTTGTCGCGTAATGCGTCATATGACGCGCCGCGTTAGCGCATCCGGAAGTCATCCGGGGCGCGCAGCGCGTAACGTAAGCATAACAAGTCATGTGACTTGTTAATAAAACTTTTCATTGGTTCATTTTACTTTTCTTATTCTAATGATGAAAGCCTTGGTCATATCACCTAAAAATTACGCTTTTAATTACTTCCGAACATTATTTTTTCTTAAATATATGTTATAATGTTCCAGGCTAATGTACTTTCCCGGAAATTTTACAACTGTCCTGCAAGTAAAATATATTCTTTTTTCGAGAAAAAGAGCGTTTCTTCGTCCCATGACGGAGCCGTTGAGCAAAAGAGGGTCGACCTGCTGTCTTAGTCGCCGATACGCCTGAATATGAGATTCTTATCGATCACTTTATGTTGCAGGAATAGAAAACACAACAGCCCTTGACCATTTATCTTTACTGCGTTCCTTCGTATTATACCTTTTACCCTTCATGTAATTGGTCTGCTTTATTTCACTTGCCTTTTAATGATTCTAAAACAGTGACTATTATTAAAAACTTTACCAATGTATATACTACTACCATGTTTTCTTTTAAAAACCTTTATTGTGAAAATTTCATTATACAAATACGAGCCTATAACCACGTGGGCCTGCCACGGAGCAAACTGTAATCGTATATGATGAATAGACATTTACACTGTAGAGGAACGTAACGGGCGGGCCATTAGGTTGCAAGAACTAAGGTGTCTAACAGTTACGGAATCGGTGGACGTACATTTTATAATTAAAATACGACAGGGCCAGTTACAATAAAATTATCTAGATATACATTTGCGGGCAAGTACCATGGGTGACGTTAATTCGAATTTTCAACAGTACAGTAATCAATAACACATCAGAACTTAATATCAATAGGGATGTCGAAATATTCAATCAATTCTCGTCCCCGCCCGCCATGTGCTTCAAAACTGCATACGTATCTCGTGATTTCAAGGTTCTGCAACCAGTACACAACAAGGAGTTACGAGTCCCATTTATTCCGGCGCCATTTTGGGCGAGGACGGGCAGGTCCAGGATATAGTCAAAATGTCTCTACCAACCATCGACTATGATGATGTTCATATGCTGTATTTATTAGAGTAACACTCATCTGTCCACATGAAATTAATTTACCACAATCTAAACATGTCATTTTAATCTTTCCAAAGTTCTTCTAAATATTTGGGACCGTTTCCCTTGCCTCTGAAGCTCTCAGTGCCACTTCTTTGATGAATGTACTAGCAGGTCAGGGGTTCTCCTCCAAATCTCTCTTTTATGCAGCACTATAATTAATTGGTGCCACCTCTCCATATGACGATGCATGGTATAGTTACCACAACTATATTTTTTTTCGGTTCCTCTGGAGAGTTCATCGTGGCAGATGAAGCGTGTAACGTACCGGGCATTTACCTTTTTTTGCATGTACAGGAAAGGAAAAAAAAATCGAGCGTCCGAGTTCTAAGGTGTCCCAGGGCCATTTTAGTGGACCAGGCCCAAATCCAAAGAACAGGCCGCCATTTTGAGAGTCCTCTTGCAGCCGCCTGTCGCTGTAGCATCAAGAGCAGCCGAAACTCAGCTGAATGGCAACTGAAACGGTAAATGGGCGCCCCACTACATTTCAGCATTGTAGGATGACCACACCAGTACAGCAACTTGCTAGACATCACCTCGGTGCCATCCGGATCTCGGCGCCCCACTGCAGATGAAGTGCCTCTCAACTATGAAACCACCACGGTGACATCCGGATCTTGGCGCGTTGTGCTGCCTTCGGCCTATTCGCACATCGGTCCGCTACTGACGCCATCTCACAGGCTAATGGGGTGACCCACGCCGAGTTTCAGCATTGTAGGATGACCACACCAACTTGCTAGACATCACCTCGGTGCCATCCGAATCTTGGCATCTCAACGCCTAGTGGTATCTTCCATACAGAAAATATTGTTACGCTGCCTTTGGCCCCATTTGCACATCAGTCCGCAACTTAGACATCACCTCGGTGCCATCCGGATATTGGCATCTCAGCGCCTTGTGGTGTCAGTCAGAAAATATTGTTGCGCTGCCTTTGGCCCCATTCGCACATCAGTCCGCTACTGACACCATCTCACAGGCCAATAGGGCGCCCCACGCCGACTTTTACCATTGTACGATGGCCACACCAGTGGCACAACTTGCTAGACATCACCTCGGTGCCATCCGAATCTTGGCATCTCAACGCCTAGTGGTATCTTCCATACAGAAAATCTTGTTACGCTACCTTTGGCCCCATTCGCACATCGGTCCGCAACTTAGACATCACCTCGGTGCCATCCGGATCTTGGCATCTCAGCGCCTTGTGGTGTATTCTCTTCAGAAAATATTGTTGAGCTGCCTTTGGCCCCATTCGCACATCGGTCCGCAACTTAGACATCACCTCGGTGCCATCCGGATCTTGGCATCTCAGCGCCTTGTGGTGTCTTCTACTCCGAAAATATTGTAGAAAATATTGTTGCGCTGCCTTTGGCCCCATTCACACATCAGTCCGCTACTGACACCATCTCACAGGCCAACAGGGCGCCCCACGCCGACTTTTACCATTGTACGATGGCCACACCAGTGCCACAACTTGCTAGACACCACCTCGGTGCCATCCGGATCTTGGCATCTCAGCGCCTTGTGGTGTCTTCAAATCAGAAAATATTGTTGCGCTGCCTTTGGCCCCATTCGCACATCGGTCCGCTACTGACGCCATCTCACAGGCCAACGGGGCGCCCCACGCCGACTTTCAACATTGTAGGATGGCCACAGAAGTGCGACAATTTACTAGACACCACCTCGGTGCCATCCGGATCTTGGCGCGTTGTGCTGCCTTCGGCCTATTCGCACATCGGTCCGCTACTGACGCAAACTCACAGGCCAACAGGGCGCCCCACGCCGACTTTCAACATTGTAGGATGGCCACACCAGTGCGGCAACTTGCTACACACCACCTCGGTGCCATCCGGATCTTGGCATCTCAGCGCCTAGTGGTGTCTTCTATTCCGAAAATATTGTTGCGCTGCCTTCGGCCCCATTCACACATCGGTCCGCTACTGACGCCATCTCACAGTCCAACGGGGCGCCCCACGCCGACTTTCAGCATTGTAGGATGGCCACACCAGTGCGGCAACTTACTAGACACCACCTCGGTGCCATCCGGATCTTGGCGCGTTGTGCTGCCTTCGGCCTATTCGCACATCGGTCCGCTACTGACGCAAACTCACAGGCCAACGGGGCGCCCCACGCCGACTTTCAGCATTGTTGGATGGCCACACCAGTGCGGCAACTTACTAGACACCACCTCGGTGCCATCCGGATCTTGGCGCGTTGTGCTGCCTTCGGCCTATTCGCACATCGGTCCGCTACTGACGCAAACTCACAGGCCAACGGGGCGCCCCACGCCGACTTTCAGCATTGTAGGATGGCCACACCAGTGCTGCAACTTGCTGGACACCACCTCGGTGCCATCCGGATCTTGGCGCGTTGTGTTGCCTTCGGCCTATTCGCACATCGGTCCGCCACTGACGCCGCCTCACGTGCCAACGTATTTTCTCCGCATTTTACACCCTATGCCGCATAACAGGTCATGTGACTTGTTTATAAAACTTTTCATTGGTTCATTTTACTTTTGGTTTCCTAATGATGGAAGGCTTGATCATATGACCTAAAAACAACACTTTTCATTGGATGAAAACTTTTTTTTTTCCCCAAACGATGAAAGCCCAACCTTGTTTCTGGATGTTTCAGACTGAAGCTGGCGTCAGCATGAGAGCACCACCATCTCGTAGCTCAGTCGTGGTCATTCCGCGAGCAATCATGGCAGCCGCTCCCCACCAGAAGCCTGCAGGAGTCGGAGCCCCCAAAACTTTTGATGAATTCTCAAGGCGGAGGGGACGCTTTCGAGAATGGGGTCCAAGACCTAGCAGACAAGCGTCCGATTTCCAAGGTGTCCCAGGGCCATTTCAGTGGACCAGGCCCAAAAAGGAAACAGCCTGCCGCCATTTTGAGAGTCCTGTGACAGCCGCCTATCGCTGCACCGCAAGAGTGGGCGCAACTCAGCTGAATTGCGGCTTTTGACACAGTGGACCAAAAACGGACGGAATGGCAACTGAAACGGTAAAGGGGCACCCCACTACAACAGATGACACTCCACCTGGAGAGGCCCGTTCACGCCGCCTCCCCCGGGGCGCCCCACGCCGTTATTCGGAGCAGCATTGTAGGATACCAAAACCAGTGCGGCAACTTACTGGACATCACCTTGGTGCCATCGTTCTGCTGCCTTGGAACTATTCGCGCAACAGTTTGCTACTGATGACCCACCCCCCGCGACGCCCCATGCCGTTATTTGCTGGGTGGCAACTTACTAGACATCACTTTCGTGTCATCTAGATTTCAGCGCGTTCTGCTGCCTTGGAACTATTCGCACAACAGTTTGCTACTGATGACCCACCCCCCGCGACGCCCCACGCCGGAAATCTGGACGTTGTGCTGCGTTGGGACTATTCGCACAGCCGACCGCTACTTCGTTGTTTTTCCCTAAAAATGTTTATATGTTATTACTATTTTTGTTTTCTTGTATATATTTATAAATTATTAAAGTTTTATAATCTTACTACTTTGTCGGAGTGCTATATATTTTTAATGTGACACATAATTGTAAAAACTTTGATGTACAAAGAGTCATCCCTGGAATCTTCCGCTTCAGGCTCGGTCCCCTCCCCAATCACAATACAGGATGGTTTTCAGATAATAGCAACGCTTCTGCTGTGACGGATCTCATCGAGTGTGGGCCTTGATCTACTATAACTCCTTTGAAGAGGGGTGATTCTTTACAGCTGTGGCCATAAACTACATCTGCAGGGCTAGCTGATACCCTAGGACCAGCCTGGACAATCGGACACAGAGGAAAAGGAGTGTCAGAGGGTGCGGTAGTGAATAGGGCGAAAGGGAGGTGTCGGGCGGGCACAGGGTGTGATTCTCAGGGAAGAGCAGCGCAGATGGGGGGAGGTTTATTACCCATGCATAAGACAGAGAGCGGGGGTGACCACTGCCTGGGGGAGATGCTTGCGAGGGTGGGGAGCCATGCTAAGGATCGACAGCGTGCACAGAGTGGGTCTGGTCAAGGCATCTAAAATGGCTGCCGTGCACGACAAAAGTGTGGCATTTGAAAAAAGACAAGATGGCGCAGACAATGTTTTTCAACACTTCCTGATTTCCTTCGAATCGAACGTTAACAGACGTTGGGGCATATTACCAAAGTTAAGCGATATTTATCCCTAACGATGCTTAGCAACGATTTTTTTACCGTCAGAAATTATCGCAGATAAACCTTGCTATTATCAAGGTTTATCGGAAATACGATAAAAAACGACCGCAATGCATTAATATCGCTGAAAACTCAGCGATATTCATGCATTACCGAGCTAATGCTCTTAGCCATGTTATCCACCTCCCATTGGATAACATGGCTAAGAACTGCTCAGGGCAGGTGGTAGCTTTTGGAGATATTCGCGCTTATCTCGAATATTTCCAAAAGTTGATAATAGGAGATAGCGATGTTAGCGACTGTTTCCAGTCGCTAACATCTTGGCATGCCCACTTTGCATGTCATTAGTGATAAATATCACTCACATGCAAAGTGGGGCCCAAGATGGTCGCTATCTTCTACTAGCCGTCGCTAACTGGTGTTAGCAACAGCTAGGTAATACACATATAATTTTATCTCCGCGAAGGGGAGCGCTGTTACAGATATATATCTTGTTTCTGAACGTTAATTTCTCAAAATGCACTGAAGCACATATATTGAGACCTAGCAAAGGCACATCGGGCTACCAGTCCCTACAATTTTGCCAAGTTTCGTGCAAATCCATTCAGCTGTTCGATCCTACCGAGAGACAAGATGGCGGCCGCTACGGACTGTTTGGAATGTTTACAGACACCGGAGAGCCAATCAGCTTCGCTTCGCAAAGCTCCGTAACGCGAAAAGTACGCGAAGCGATGCGCTGTTACAGATATATATCTTTTTTTGAACGTTAATTTCTCAAAATCCACTGGAGCACATATATTGAGATCTAGCAAAGGCACATCGGGCTACCAGTCCCTACAATTTTGCCAAGTTTCGTGCAAATCCATTCAGCTGTTCGATTATTATTATTTTTATTTTTTTTTGCCCCGCGGGGCCCTTTTAAAACCTCCACATCAAACCTAGGGGGTGAGCGACAATGTACTATGCCCCCTTATGGTCATTTGCCCCTTCGCTTTGGCCTCCTCTTGTCTCTCGATCCTACCGAGAGACAAGATGGCGGCCGCTACGGACTGTTTGGAATGTTGACAGACGCCGGAGAACCAATCAGCTTCTCTTCACAAAGCTCCGTTGCGCGAAAAGTACGCGTCCTGGGGCGCTGCCCGGTCCGCTGTTACAGATATATATCTTTTTTTAAACGTTAATTTCTCAAAATCCACTGGAGCACATATATTGAGACCTACAAAAGGCACATCGGGCTACCAGTCCCTACAATTTTGCCAAGTTTCGTGCAAATCCATTCAGCCGTTCGGGCTAAAAGTGAGGCCAACCGCCCTATGGAAATTAACATGGGAAAAACGCGTTTTGGGACCCCCTTTTTTCTCGGCCCCCCCTTGACGAACCCCTCCAAAATTTTCAGGGGCTGCTCAGAAACAAAATGTGCCATTTTCCTGAAAATTTCAGCCAATTCCGTCCACAAACGCCAAAGTTATTAGACATAGAATTTTCAAAAATCCCATAGAGAAAAAATCCTAACTATATATACCTACTGGCGACCGCCAGTAGGTAATATATATATATATATATATATATATATATATATATATATATATATATATATTAATTAAAAATAATAATTAATTGGTATTTAATATGTGCTTAATTAACTTCACACCCTATTCCCATACAAACACAATACACTTTTAAAATATTACTTAAAAAATATAATATTTACACAATTTTCATAATTATCAATTAAATAATGATTGATAAATTAAAAATTCATTATTCATTATTTGTAATTACTTAATTAGCTTCCCACTCTATACTCCTACAAACTCAACAACCCACAGCTAAAATATATCTTCAAAAATATAATATTTACACACTGTACATAATTATCAATTAATTAATTAATATTAGTTAATTATCAATTAATTATCCTTAATTAACTTCCCACCCTGTACCACTGCAAGCCTCTTCACCCACTACAACACTATAAATTACTATTAACAATTAAATTTAATTTATAAACATATAAGATAACAAACTATATTTAAAAACATTAACACAATTATAAAAACAATATATAACACATACAATAAAGATATCCGTTAAAACACATAAAGATAAGTATAAAACAATATGTTTTGCAATATTATTAAAAACAATATTAACAACACAAATATTATTTACCATAAAAATCAATTTTTGTTTGCAGTATTTCTTCTTCGCGATATTTTTGTCACAATATTAAAAACTCAATATTAATATAGCTTGATATTACTGACTTGATATTTTGTCCAAATACAAAGTCTTCTTTACTGGTATAGTAGGACTTAACATTACTATTTTAGAAATGCGATTTTGGAAGTATTGTAAATGGCCCAATTTGAGGAACGGTTTATCTACCAGAATAATCCCTTTGTCCAGCACATTTCAAATTAGTTACAATACATTGACCACATCTTTTGCATTTGGACAGGTCAGCAAAACTTGTTGAACCAGTTTTTTTAAATGGTTAAACAACAGATCTGAAGAAATAAAGTTCAGCTTGAACAGCGATTGCACATCCATTGCATATTTGGATTTTGAAGTAGTTGCTTTCAATGGAAAGTTGAGGACCACATTACACTCTAAACCGACCAACCATAACAAAGACCTCCACTTCTCAAGCCACCATCCTCACAGCCTTTGACACAATTCGCCCTATGGGCAGGTTTTAAGAATAGGACAAAAAATTACAGAGAAGGAAGAATATTTTTATCATGCGCAAAATCTATTAAGTAGACTGAAAGACCGTGGCTACCTGAAGAAGCTGCTGAAGAATTCCATGAAGAGAAGTTGGTGGACACCATGGGAATCATTGCTAATCAAAAAAGTGAAAAAGAGTTTTGGGTCGTTTGGTCTGCATATCGAGTGTCAGTACACAGACAAACCAATTCAAGAGAATTATTTCCCAGAATTGGTATTTGATCTTGAAGCTGAACAAATCATTTGAGAGACCTTTGTTAGTCCTGAAGAAAGATTGCAGCATAAGACATCAATTAGTCTGAGCTTACACACCTCCATCTACATTTAAAAGTCATTTAAGAGAATTGTGGAACTTGACACCTGTAGAGGGACACCACAAATGTGGTACATGCACATGTTGCAATCAAACTATCAAAGGTGTACTGAGTTTATACTAACCCTGGGCGAAGCACTACGCTACGCTCGCGGAGTTTGCAAAGTTTTCGCAACTTCGCACTACGCGAGCTGCACGTAGCACAGTGCGAACATTCGTAGTGCAGCGTAGCGTAGTGCAGCGGTCATTTTTTGCTTGTTCGCGGTCCTGAACGTCATGTTCGCGACCGCGAGCAAGCAAAATTACCTCCCGGCGAGATTCTCAACGCGAGGAGGTCAGGTTTCTCATTGTGAGTGGTTGCGCATGCTCGCGACCGCTCTCAATGAGAAACTACCTGTTCGCGTTGAGAAAGCTGCCGCTTGAGTAAAAATCTACTCGAGCAGCAGAAAACTACAGCTCGCACTGTGCAAGATGACGTTTTCAATGCTTGCACAGTACCGGATGCTTGTCCGCACTGTGCAATCATTGAAAACGCATCTTGCACAGTGCGAACATGCTACTACGCAGCTCGCGTAGTGCTACGTGAAGTTCGCGTAGTGCGAAGTGCACTTTGCGTAGCTTCGCGTAGCGCTACTTCGCGAACTACGCCCACCCTTAGTTTATACATATGGATAGAAAATGGAGACATGCCGACTTTTCGAATTGTAAAACCAAGAATGTGGTATATGGAATCAACTGCCCATGCAACAGGCTCTGTATAGGCAACAATAATCAGGAAATAAGACAGAGAATCACTCAACACAAGTCTTGAATAAGGTACAAAGTAATTACTGGATTACAAGTCAATCATTTCATAGAGAATCACCATTCAGACAATGATTTCTGCTGGACAGTGTTGGCAGTCGTACCACCAGACCCTAGAACAGGGGATCTTGAAAGATGACTGTTGAGAAAAGAGGCTCCCCTCATATTATGGTTCAGCACAGTCTCAGAGGGCTTGCATGAGATGAATGAACTTCAAAATGTATGACCAATTAGTGGTAAAGGCATTGTGAACATAGAATCAAGAAGAAGGAATGACAACTCTTTAAAGCAAACTGATCTCAAATTGAAGACTTGGACCATGGAAAATATTCAGCACTAGATGTGAGGAGATAGTGGTAGCAATAAGTTATGAAGGATACATTTGTTTTGAAAAAGCACCAACAAGATAGAAGTATAAAGTATGAATGAATTTCAAAATGCATGACCAATTGGTGTTAAAGGTATAGTGGACCTAGAATCAAGAAGGAAGAGTGACAACTCTTCCAGAGAATCAGCCTAACCTTGCAGACATGGACCATGAAAGACATTCAGATCCAGCCATGAGGATATGGTAGAACCAATAAGTTACAAAGGACACATTAACTTTGGAAAGGCACCAACAAGAGTGAAGTGCTAAGGATGAGGCAATGCACTGGGGCTACAAGATGATTGTCATAATCACATTGGGCCCACAACACAATGCGGAAAACTGTAAGACACCAAATTTGCTGGTCTGCCAGGGTGCATTCGTGGCTATTCAATGACATTAAGAAGAAGCGGACTATATGCCCCAAAATACCTTTAGACAATGATTTAATATGTGAAGAATCCAGGTTGGAATCGAGCAAGCCTCCTTCAGCTGATTGGCCAACGCTCTAAACTGGGAAGGACTCTCTCTTTATTCAAAAAATCAAGGCAGAACCAGCCTATAGCTAATCCAACCCAGTTGTGTGGACATCAGAAACCAATTCCAACATTCAGAAGGCTCCATTTTAGAAGTAAGCAAGACTCAGTTTTACAGTTAGGAAGCATGCTGGCTTTACAAAGTTTAGTTTTGAAACTAAGACTCTAAACTTGGTGATGATAAATCAAGTTGTATTTCTTTCAGGACGGATTGATTTTCCTGAAAATGTCCTGCCCAAGTGGCGTTCACAGTGTAGTGCAGAGCACCCAGTAAACAGTCTTCGAGCTAAAGTAAAGCAAGCTTAAGCAGTTCCTTCTGCAAATGCATAAACAAACTGCTACATTTGTCTACTTAGAGCAGGTGTGACAGTGTATCAAGGATTAGATACAATGTTGCCAAGAGTTCTGCAATACCGAGATAAATGAGGACTGAGAGCCCCACGGAGAATATAGATGTTTAACCAATGCAACATACACGTTATCCAAGGCTTTATTGATCTCAATTGTGGCCTGCTGTAATAGTTGCTTTTCGTTTAAAATGATAACAGATCTTCCTCCCTGGACTTTCATGAAAGACTGATCCTTTGAAGAGAGAAGATGGTTCTAAGTTATTCGGATCAGGTGAGTGTCTTCTAGCTTGCTCCATATGAGAATTATACAACGGTATTGTATCTGTGATGACTCCCCATTACGACTTATTAGTAATTCACCCCCACATTTATGTTGGTAGGTTCCCTGGGAACTTACACACACAGAAGAAAATTGAGCGACCCGGGCACCGGTCCATGAGCTCACTGGGAGGTAAACAGCTAGAGCTATAGTTGACTGTATAAATCCCACATATACAAATATTCAAAAGCATTAAAATGTGCTGTATGCTGTTCTTTCTCTTTCTTAGTATCCATTTGTTCTGAGTCCTGAGGAGAACCCCTATGGATCAGAGGAGGTTCAAAACTTGCCGACAGTGTTAAATACGAGAGAGTGTGTTTTAGAGCTGGGACTGGTGTTCATGAAATACAATAAATGATTGTAAAGATATGGCCCTGTCAACAGTCACATTTTGTATAGCTTGTGGAAGTGCCTCTGGTTAAAGCCCAACAGGTAGGGGCTACTTAAATTAAAATAATTGCTGTAGGCCCCAGTGGGTGATCAAATGCAGAACCAGGATACTTGTGAAGTTTTTTTTATTTACATATGGTTAGTAATGCATTGTTTATGTCTATATATATGTTGCATTTATGATTTCAGTTAAATATATTGTGGGATATCACCATTGATGTATTCAATGGGATTATTTTCTTGTAAGTTGGTGCCATGTTTATGATTTTGTTGGGAAAAAATAACCTAAAAGGTTTTTGAATATAAAGCCAACTGATTTTATTTTACCTCCCCAGAATATGGAATCGTGGACGTCTCTAAGAAACAACGCATTAAATTGCTTAGGGGTTAGATCATCTGTTTGAGGGTATAAAGATGGTAAGGCAAATTAAATGGGTAGGTAGGAAACAGAAAACCCTGTCAGGAGACTGCGTAGGGCTATCTTTTAAAACACCAAAATTGGTAGAGGCTCTGGAAATGAAACACTTACTCAAGAATCACACAGGTTTATTTATTTTATTTATTTTTTGACATTTAATAAAGCGCGAACAATTGCCCGTGGGCGTCTCGGCGCTAGTACTACTGCAGAATTCTCCATGGCTGAGGTTCTGGTGATTACTGATTAAACAGCCAGGTTTTTAGTTTTTTTTCGGAATGACATGAGAGTGGGGCTAGTCCTGATAGACTGGGGGAGAGTGTTCCATAATTTTGGTGCGGCAACCAAAAAACGGCGATCTCCCCAAGTGACCAACTTTGTGCGGGGCACCACCAATTCGTTAAGATTGGCAGAGCGGAGTGGTCTAGAGGGGCGGTATGGAATTAACTGGTCTGTCAGAAATTGAGGTGCTTGTTGATGCAATGATTTGTAGACTATGCATAAGGTCTTAAATTTAATGCGGTTTCCAATGGTGAGCCAATGATAGCTTCTGATGGTATCAGCTATGGGTTTATACCTAGGAGTTCCCGAGAGAAGTCTGGCCGCAGCATTCTGTACCGTCTGCATTTTTTTGATGACCCTAATCTGAGCATTGGCAAACAAGCCATTGCAGTAGTCTAATGCAGATAAAACTAGGGAGCTTATCAAGGTCTTACCTGCACTCTTCGGAAGAAAAGGCAGGATTTTTTTCACCAATCGCAGTTTGTAAAGAGCTGTCACAGCGGTTTGGTTGGCATGGGCTACAAAATTAAGGTCATTATCAAAGATAACACCTAAGTTTCTGACCTTGGAAGTTGGTTTTGGCAGAGTACCGAAAGATGTTGGCCACCAAACAGGGGACCAGCTAGGAGATAGGTGTCCAAAGGTTACCACCTCCGATTTTCCAGAGTTAAGTTTTAAACAGTTTGCAGACATCCACTGTCCGATTGCCAACATACCTGTTTTAAAACTCTCTGCCACTTTGTCTTCATCATTTTTGATGGCCAGAACCAGCTGTGTATCGTCTGCGTATGAGGTAAGGTTCATCCCATGTGCTTTGATGGTTTTAGCTAGGTCCGACACATAGATGGTAAATAGTGTCGGACTAAGGGATGAACCTTGAGGTACCCCACATGGCAAAGACAGATTGGCCAATTGGAACGGTCCCAACGTTACAGCCTGCGATCTTTCGTTCAAAAAAGAAGCCAGTAGTTTCTTAGCTGTCCCCAGAATACCCATTTTTTCGACACGGTCGACCAAAATCTGATGGTCGACCGTGTCGAAAGCTGCTGAGAGATCCAAGAGCACCAGTAGTGCTGAGCCTCCTTGGTCTCGGATGACTCTTATGTCATCCGCAGCCTTAATCAGCGCAGTTTCTGTTCCGTGGAACTTGCGGAACCCATATTGGGTCTCGTCGAGTAGTAGTAGGTTAAGTACTTTGCTAACTGCCGTCCCCAAACACCCACCCATTGACTCAATCACGGATACCACGCTAACTATATGTGCAGAGAATTGTTCCGACATCTCCCCTGATAATATTGTATTTTTGTTCTGAAACGTGGCAGGACTCCCGCACAAAATTAACAATCCAAAATGGCTAGACTTTGTCGAGGGTTTTAATTTTATTTGCCTCCAAGAGACCTGGCTCACGGAACCTTTGCATATGAATGGTTTTAGAATATACTTTGTCCCTGCCATTGTTACATCACATGGTAGCTCAAAAGGTGGCCTATGTATCTCTGTTTCCAATAATCTACAATCTGTAAGAATAACTAAAGTATTAGTTAATTTCTACTATCAAGTAATTGTGTGTAAAGGCTCCGGTTCTGCTACGCTAGCAGTGATTGATCTGTATAATAATGCCCCAAGTTGTGATATAATAACAAACTTACATACATTGGATGAGGATCTGGAATGTCTGGATGAAAGTGGCAGGAAGGAACTCTCAATCAATTTTGTAGAGGACTGATTTTAACATTCAACTATGCAGCCTACCCTCCAGAAAAATATGTGGCATGATTAATTTAGATGACGAGGGTCAAACACATTTAATTCATAATCGGGGATAAATTAAGTGAACTCGTATATAAATTAGGTTTATAATTTTTGAATGAAATGTCATCCCTCTATGCCCCACTTAGATGTACCTTTAATAGGAGAGATGCCAATAGTATTATTGATTATGTTTTATTATTGAATAATTCTGCCATTCATGCTTTTAACTTTTATACTCACTCCATTCCACTAAGTGACCATTTTCCGCAGTCCTTACAAATCTCATCTGCGTTGCTATCTAGAAAACATCTTGATCCACAGCTTGATCCGAATTGGCGAACCTAACTAAGCTACCATCAATGGCTTTTCCCTACGGTGGCCACAGATCGTCCCTGTGGGGTTTCTAAAACAACTAATCTGTAGCAAAGGGGAAGCCTTTGAGATCTGTCTGGATAACTCTAAACAGCCCAAGGAGATTATTGACACCTTTTTGGCAATTACGCAGGGTGTGAAGGAGAGCCTCCATACTACTAGGAAATCCAAAAAGGAGGGAAGTGGATGATTCCACTAATTATGCACTAAGGCTAATAAGAGGCTAAAGGATGCATTACATAAAAACCCAAGATGCAGAGTTGAAGTCCATTCCTGCAGATTAGCCTACAAACAGGCGGTGAAACAGAGGAAAACACGATTAAGAGAAGAGGCATGGCACTCCTTACATGAAGCAAGTATTAACAATGACAACAATGCTTTTTGGAAGACAGTTAAATCCGCACCATTGAGAGAGGACACTGGCCCTGGGATCATGGTTGCAATACCAGAGGATGACTGGATAAAACAATTTTCTGGCATTTATTCTCTTTCAATATTTACATCAGATTCTGTCCAGGCAGTTGAATCTAATGATATTATAGCTCTTAGACAAACTTCCACAATTATTCCGTTTTTAGCCTGGAGGAAGTGAATGGTGCAATAAATGCTAGTAAAGGGGGAAAGGCACCAGGTCCTGATACTATCCCAGTAGACCTGTATAAAACCAATATTGCTTTGTGGGGACCCGTATTAACCTTCTTTTTAAGGACCTCTTGTAATGTAGGCTTTCTCCTCACATGGGCGGAATCAATAATAGTACTGATTTATAAAAAAGGAGATCGACACAACCCAAACTGCTATAGGCTCCTCTCACTCCTTGACTCCCTAGTAAAGATAGCGGACAGGATAATTTTAAAGAGGCTTCAAGAGTGGGCTAATACTAAGGGTAATTTGTCTGATCTCCAATATGGGTTCCGTACTGGGGTCGGGACAATAGAACAGGGAATCAATCTGAATATGTTGCTGGGAAAATATACTAAGACTAAGGGAGGAAACTTATATTTGGGATTTATGGACCTGTCTTCTACTTTCGACTGTGTCAATCACTCTAAGTTATGGACAATTATGTCCGATATGGGAGCGGCGACACTGATTATTACCTTTTTGAGAGACCTGTGTACAGGCACGAAAGCTAGGGTCAGATTTGGGATTACGGGAAAATGTACACAGCATTTCAGTGTGTAGAGAGGGGTGAGACAGGGCTGGCACCTTTTCTTTTTTCATTATACATAAATAGCTTAGGCTCAGCTCAGACTTTACAACCCAAAGATTTGGTCCAGGTGGGCCATCGCCCTGTGCCTGTCCTCCTCTATGCTGATGGTGCCATTTTATTGGCCTGCACCCCTCTTGCCCTACAGTCTGTACTCAATGATTTTGTGGACTTCATGCAGGATTTTGATTTACTAGTAAATCAATCGAAAACATTTATAATGAAGTGCATTAGGAAAACTGCCATCTATCGTGATATTAAGACTTTGGACATTTATAATGAAGTGCATTAGGAAAACTGCCATCTATCGTGATATTAAGACTTTGGACACCACTATAGAATTTACAAATAACTTTTCATATCTGGGAGCCCTATTTGTTAAAAAAGGCACATGGAATCGCGCTATCTCGACCAGGGAACTATTATTTAGAAGTGCTTGTATGGCCCTACAAAATGTTGCCATCAGGTTGGGTACAAATCCCCCTCAAGAGATCCTTAAGATTTATAAGCCCAAATGAATTAGCATAGCATCATATGGGCCGGGTATATGGGGCTAAGCAAAACACACAGTGCTACAACTGGTGGAAAATGAGTTGAGCTATCTGTTTGCCACACCCAAAAGCACTTCTGCGTTTATTTGCCAATCAGAGTTGGGAGCCCCGTTTCTTATTGACCTAATTAGGATCCAACCTATTCTACTTTGGCACAAAGTCTGGACATCAGAACACACGGCCTTAAATCATGCTATTATAGGGGACTGTTTAAATCAACTTTGCATACCCATATGGCATGACTGACATACATACAATGTTTCTTTCGAGATCTGGGGTTTCCAGACGAAATTAATAACCCTGAATCTCTTGTAGAAATCAGCAGGGAAGATCTAAAAACTGAATGCATTACGCATTTAGAGAACATGAGGTTGACTGCTGAATTATTGAAGCCCACTGTTTTAAGAAATCACCTTATTTTAATCAGTTATGATATGCAGCCATATCTGAAAGTTGCACCCAACTCAAGGAACAGATTTGTCCCTACACATTTTAGAATGGATATTTTTCAACGGATTGTTAGCTTCCCAGAACTCAATGACTGGTCCTCAAACCTAGGTAATTGTCCACATGATAATACACCGATACAGCAGACTATGCATGTCGTACTTTTTTAAAAATTCCATGCAAAGTGGAGGAAACGCTATATCTTAAGCCTCCTAAAACCATTATAGTTTACTCAATGCCGCCCGGGGTACCTTATTCTGCTAACATTGCCCACCATTGATATCTGTTGTAGAATGTCAAGTTTTTTATGGCCCCCTTTTTATGCTAGAAAGAACATTTTGATAGATGATGGGATTCATTATGAATGAAATTGTATGAGTGATGAATTGTTTTATGACATTTTAATAACCAGTTATTACTATTATTTTATATGACATATTTCATAAGATAGGGTTTTTAACAAATATTTAAATAATCTGTTACTATGAATTATAATAAGAGATTTGAACAGGAGTGTATGGCAGATCTTGAGTCAAGGTTTTTACACTCCTTCATTTCTTCTTTTTCTATGTTTTAAACTGAATGTATAAAACTTAATCAGAGCTAAGACGAATGGGGATCAATATGATCAACGAGTACTTAAATGGAATGAAATGAATTGATTTTAAAATGTATTGTAGTTAATGACATGGGATTTTTTTATTGTATTTTATGTACTTCTTTTGGTGTGCTTTTACGGTCTAATTTATTTAGATCGAATTAAGCTGGTACTTGAATATAGAGAAAATAAATGGTGGTCACAGGAATTCATTTGCACGATCACGCAGAACAAAGATTTGAATTTGTTAAAGGACTGTCTGTATTGGCAGTTACAGTTGCAATTTATTTTGTAATGGCCCAGCCTTGCCCATGTAATATTGGTCTAACTCATGTTCCTGAATGCACTTTTAAAAATGTGACATTTCTCTGCTTTTAAACCTCTGTGTCCCTGCAGCATGTGTCCATTTCACATCTGGGGTGGGTGACTGTTTGACTTGGTGTTTTCCCTCTAGACAGCCACACACAAAGGAAGGTTTGATGAGTCTGAGTGCACATCTGCATTCTGATGGCTCATCCCAGGCAGGATGGGAAGGAGGAGCTGACATACCTGAATAAGCAGTGTCCTGTCGCCACACAAAGGGTTGATTACCCCCTCCAGATAGCCTGGCGCCACAGCTGTGAAAAAAGAACTCCATTCACTTCAAGGACCTTTCTTTGAAATTACCCCCTCTTCAAAGGCACAACTGGGTATAAGTGCTTGGTCTCTGATCCCATCAAATCAGACACTTCTGAACCGGAAACTGAAATCTGTCACAAGAACTACTGTGCTGCATCAAAGACTGACACTCTGCTGGACTGCTGTTCTGGAAGACCTGCTTTTCTGCTGTGCTACCCTGCTGCCTGCTGATCTCTGACCCTGCTGAGTGAGAGCTGGACTCTGCCTCGCAAATGAAGTGATCTCCAGGGGCTTGCTGGCTTGCCTCTTTTTGCTTGAGACTCATGGCTATCAAAGTCTCTACCCGTGCTCCTGTGCCTGGTTCACTGAAAGTGAACCCAGATACTTGCACCAGAGAAATCAACGCAACTCCAGTGCGCTTGGACCAGAACTTGTGCATCGACCCTGGTGTGGGAGTAGAATTGGCGCATCACACTCTGAACCAATGTATCACCTTCTGAACCCAATGCACCAGAGCTGTGCATCACCACCACAACAGTGTGGAGAGATTGACACATCTCCTCAACAGTGTGGTAAAACCAAGCACATTGCATCGAAACCAATGCCTCTCGGCTTCAGCGCTTCATCTCCAGAACGAACTCCTCACCACCACTGCGGGACTGACATTGACTCATTGCTCGACTGCGCCCCACATCTTGCATTTGCAGAGTTGACTATATTCAATAGCAATGGGTGATCTGTGGAGGGGAACAAAAATTGCCACAATGCAAGACAAATGTAAGCACTATGACCACAGTGCAGTAATTTGCTTGAGATAAAATACACAAGAACGAGTATGGTGCATTCAACTACCATTTCACATGAGAGGTGTTCAAATTATTATATGATGACGTCAGTAGCGCAATCCCCCTCCCCCCCAGCTGACATGTAGCACCATCAGAGCAGACAGCATGTGCCTCAAGATGGTAGTTCTGTGAGCTCATTAAACACCTGGACAGAAGATTCCACAGTACTGAGTACTTCTGTCCCCTTCCACTTCCTGGATTAAAAGAAACATTGCTGCATATTGCACATGTCACATCCTGTCCCTAGTTTAGGTTGTAGTTGAATAACCATTATTGATCAACACCTGATTTACATTTAAATATTAATGTTTCAATGACCACACTTTTTAAGAGATCTTCAATATGGCATTACAGATCCATGAAACCCCTCCAAATCCCACTTTAGTCTGTCAGACTTGCTCCATTCATTAGTGTCATTACATTCAACACCAACTGTTACGCTCCACCACTTTCAACTGTTACCAGGCACCACTGCTGTAGATACCCAGTCACCTCTGGTTTTATGACACACAGAAGCAACAATTATAGTCCCTAGTTGCAAAGGCTACTGGCCTCAATGATCCAGCAAGTGAACAAGCTGCATTTAGAGTCCCCACATTTAACTGTTTTGATGGTTTAAATTGATTCAGCTGGAGTGGCCATGTAAGGGAGCAAGGGAGGAATGGTTAGGCAGTCAGGCACTGAAAGGGAACACCACAACAACACTATAATTCCAAGGTGTAGTAACCAGTGAGCATTTACAATCCAGAAATGGTGCAAAGTGTGCCACTGAGGAACAAAATGTCAATTGAACTGTCAGGGTTTGTACCCCTGCCATTTCTGAAAGAGCTAAACAATCCCACTGATCTAGTACATAGGATAGCAGTACACTGAAGGTTTGACCAAGATAGTAGTGAGATGGATGTTCACTCCAGACCAAATGGTGTTTCCACTGACCGAGCCATTCAATTTAAAGACAAGGGTAGGACCCCTAGATCTGGAAACTATGCTGAACCAGACACAACTCAGCTAGCTCCTCCTGTTGAGCAGCTTTAATGGAACATAGCCGGGTTAGCCTATAAATTAGATCATCTAGAATGGGGCCAGTTTATACATATTCAGGATTTCTGCCTCTTCCAGGAGACATACTCTACCATGCCGGTGCATCATACGGGTATGTTAATTTCAGTAAGGAAGCATTAACAATGGGTAAGGACAGACCCTCTGGTGGACTAACCACTTGTGTCAGCACCACACCTACTTGCAGTGTAAATGAAATTATGATAACAACCCCTGTCATCTTGTGTCTCTCCTTGGCATTTCCACAAATAACACTCTATATTTATAATATGTATTTAAGGCCTCGGGGAACAATAGTTATTCCCCAACTATAGAGTTACTCAATACACACAAGGCAACTGCTCCATTGAGAATAATGACATTTGTGGGTGGTGATTTCAGTTGTCAATTTGAACAACTGGATGACAGCGCAGGACGAAGATAGAGTCCGTACCCAAATTGGCAATCCCACAATTAAAAAATGGCCTCCCCTGGCACTCGAAATGAATGCACTAATACTGAAACATGGCTTGCAAGCTGGCAATGGTAGATCTGCCTTCAACAGAGAAGGGAAGCACACTTTTAACCGTATCTTAAGTACTAGTATTATTGACTATATATTGGTAGATGTAAGGGTCTGGCTGCACATAACTGACATGGCTGTATTGCCAAGACAGGATAGTGATCACTATGCCCCAATCCTAGGTGTAGATCTCCTCATATGCTGTAAACAAGTTAGCCCAGTCAATCCCTTTGATCAAAGGTTGAGATCAACTAACAAAAGGAGTAGAGTACAGTGGTCCACGTTGGCCCACTCCCTCAAGCTGGTTGGGGCAGTCTACAAAGTTGTAGTTGAAACTATTGCGGAATTCGTTCTCTTGGACTGGTGTCTTTTACAAAGAGAAACACTGGAAAAGATTAGTATTACTAAAAATAATATGCACGAGGGACTTAGAAAGTATTTCTATGTGGAAGTAAAAAGGGCTGTAGGGAGGAAACAGCCCATGTCCTGGTACAACTAAGCCTGTAAAAGTGATAGGTCAGTCTTTACATTTGCGGTTAAACAGCAATAAGGAATAATGATAAAAGAGTAGAGGAGGCTTATAAAAAGGCTATTAAAGATACAAAAAGAGCCCAGGAAAATGGTAAGTGAGAAGGACTGCTGGATGCGGTCAGAAAAGGAGACCAGCATTCCTTTTGGAACTTGGTGTCCACAGAGATCCTAGATGGATATTGTCCCATGCAGACCAATGTTCCCACTATGGAATGGATTGCGCAATTTCCCAACTTATACTCTCTGCTGAGAGAACAAAATGCACCCAGACTGCTCCACTGAGCAGCATAATAGTAGACGTTGTTAATGTGAGTGAGAGTGAGGATATCCCATCCATCACAATCCAAGAAGTAAGATCAGCAATAAATAGGATTGTCCCAAACAAAGCCCCGGGGCTTGACACGGTTCCAGGAGATTTGTATCTAAGCGAGACTGATATTTGGTGTCCCGTTTTTCACTATTCTTTAATGCTATTATGAAAGGGGCACCCATTCCACTAACTTTGGCGGGGGCTGAAATTATACCAATAACCAAAAAGGGTTCTCCATCGCAGCCATCAAAGTATATGCCAATAATCCTTATTTGACCACTCCCTGAAGCTATTTAGCAGAATTCTTCTGGAAAGGATACACAATTGAATGCTGTTAAAGAGATAATACAACCATTACATGTGGGCCTCTGGGAGTGTACCAAGAAGAACAATTGATGTACAGAATGTTGAACAATGTCAAATATTCACCCCAGTACAGAGGTCTGGGCCTTAATCCATAATTATTTTGCTCCCCAAGCCATAAATGTACCAGCACAGTGGATCAGGTCTCCCGACTTCAAGTAATATTCTGGAAAACTGTTTGTACCGTTGATACATTCAAATATCTTCACCATCAGATTGCATCTGCTCTATGGCATTACCCATATAGAACAAGTAAAATGCAAATCTCTGCCCCAGGCATAGTTGAAAAGCTGCTTCCATCATGGTAACAAGCTAAGTTTCTAAACTTCACTTAATTACAAAGGCCATGTTTTTATTTTTCACACTGCTGCCTGAGGAGCCAGTTTTGAAGATTGTTTAGCTCTTCTCAACTTTATTTAACTCTTTCTGCTTTTGAGACATCTGTGACCAAGTCATAAATCAAAAGCACAAAAGAACAAGCTTACTGGAAAACAAATACAATTGATAACACTGAAATATATAGCCTCCTTTTTATTTCTAAAAACCAGAATGGGTAATGACTGACTTCCAAATGATAACAGTGTGAACTGTGAATTGTTTTGCTACTCAGTAAAATTAGTTCAAACTAAATTCACTATCGAGGCAATGGAGGCAAGATGCCATTCACCAATAAAAAGTGCAGAACCAATGATTGTTTGTTAATCGTGTTCTTGATACAAGTCTTAACTTCTACCTAGGGAGGAAGAGGCACCATAGTTCCTCAAGGCTTCTTTATATTGACAGTGTGACGTCCACTTCATCTGAGTGATTTCATTTTTGTTGTAAGGCTCAGAAAGTTTTGGGTCCTTTTGTGGAAGACAAGTAAGTAGCAAGGACCACACATGACTATGATAGTCTGTTCAATATTCACACTCTGCTACTTTCATCATACAAATGAACCTTAGGTTTTTGTAATCAATTAAAGACTGTTCTACTTTTTTGATGTTTTGACTTCTTAGCAAGCACAACGTTTTGTCAATACTTATTCAAAGATTAAGTTTTATTATCTGTCACCTGCAGCGTTTATTAGTTTGACCTCCGGAAATAGTTGCCTCAACCTGTACTGATTTCCTCCATTTACTAAAAACTCCTGGAAATTGTCATTCTCTTTCTTTCTTTGAAAATCTCTTTGGAAGAAAGTTTGGGTAGCATTGAGAAAAGCTTCAGATAATTGAATTACTGTCTAGGAGAACCAATAAAGGGGTGGGCAAATGCTCAGTGGTGGAGTCCAACAGGATGGTAATTTACAGTTTCTTCTAGCACAGTTTCTGATGGGACCAATGGCAGTGTGTGGGATGTGTCCTTGGTCTTTCCCTGACGAATTTGATTGAGTGAGCTTTTCAGCATAGGTACTGCTTCCTACAAACTCAACACGAGGTATTTTGCTTTAGTCATCTACTTCTGTTGCTTGTGCTCCATCACCAGGAATGCAATCATTTGCCTCTAAGCATCTTATAGCAACTTAAATTCAATTTATGATATGTGATAATCTTGGAAATCTAGAATGACTTTTTGAGTCTGCTCGCGATATTAATGGATATTTCTTTTTCATACTTTGCTGAATCAGGTAATTTTGGTCCAACAATGTGCGTCGAGCTACTGAAGTTATCTATGTTAACACGTTCACTTGTGAACACTGCAGATTCTGCCTAGCAGTGTACATGCTTCACCATATACCCCTCCTAAAGCTTTGAGGACTTCTCTTCAAGCAAGCAATGCAACCATATTCATAACTTTTCATCCCTCCATTTGACTTCCTTAATTTCCTCCATTTTTCTGGTGTTTTACTTTATTATTAGATACTCGATGTTTATCTAACTTGCATTGGATCTTTTAAATTATGCATTTACTCAGTATATATTTTTTTGCTAGGTGTTATAGAGTTAAAACATGGATTTTATCCAAAGACGCCATGCTGCTTAAGCCAAGCAATCAGGATTGAGTCAGGAATTCTTCACAGAAAGAAATGTACATGTGCATCTCGCTTTGCTAGAGCTCTGTGTCAGGCTGAGCTCGCATTAAGATGGTGACCTTTTATACCCTAACATTCTGATTGATAATATCAATCTCGGGAATGTTTTGAATACACAACTATTAAAAATAATGGCATTGTTAACATGTGTTAATTAAATCATCAGCCTAGAATATATTGTATTGACATTCTGCTTTCCATCTCGCCCACAGTTTGTTGAGGAAAGGAAAAAATAGAACTACCTGGGGTTTTCAAAATATTGTTTGAAATTGGCAAATACGCACGATGTATGACGCTCAAAGCCCATTATCTACTAAATAACTTTCTTTGACATTTGATCTGCCATTTTATTTCAAAGTACTCTATGAGCAGGAAAGCTAAAGGGAACAAAAAGGACCCAAACAATATATTTTAAAAACGTATCTACAAGTGGCAATGCATAAATGGATTCTGCTTGGACTTTTTTTTATCAGCCCGTCTGATAAGATTGTTTATTCTGCGCAAGGAAGGTGATGAATCGATGCTCAGCCTCTTAATCATTGCCTGAACTCCAGCTGCTTCATCAGATAAAAGAAGCCATTCTGTGCGCGTTAGATTAGCCTGCTAACTAGTCCATTCAACACTGCCACACTTCATTTGATGCAGACCGCTGGCAAATACTCCATCTATGTCTGACCTGTGTTTTATTTTTAGGATTCAGTCCTTGGGTTTTGCCAAATAAAGGATGCAAGAATCTTCTTAACATACACTGCAAAGATGCAACTAAAAATTATATCTTTGCCAAAAAATACAAAAGAAGTCCCATATTTTAGGGAACATAGAGACACCAATAAGTTGTCACTTTTCCTTTCAGTTCTAAAACCAGTGTTTGAAGTTTACCTGGATGGTTGAGTAATAGACAACAACGCATGAAACTGCATTTCCGGTCTTAATAAAGACAAATGATTCCTGGCATCACTCTTAATAAAATAATTACGTTTTCTGTAGGTCAAATAAATATATACGTTATTAGAATAAACGGGTAAGGAAGGTAATAAACACAGCAACGTAACAATAGATGAGTGGTAAGCATTATTATTAAAAGGATAATTCAGTATGCGGTATATGCTAGATCGAACAAGACTGTTTATCAAAATTAATTATTGTATATTTTATTTATGGAATTGCATAATTCCTAAACATGTAATTGTACGGAATACATCTATATGAAAATAATAAAAATTGTATGTGCTGTTGCATTTTAAATTAATGATGTGGGCAATATGACCCATTGCACTGTTTTGATTCTGTCTGGGTGTGGGAGAGCAATACTATTGTCATTCCTATTTTTTTCTTTTGTCGTGGAAAAAGCCGACGGTACATGAATAGCTTTGCTAGTATTGTTGCTCTCCTGTTTCCCATATCAATTCGGATTGAGGGAGTAGGAGCTCAGTGTAGATTGAAAGGTTTAGCAGTTTTTGTTATGTCTGCCCTTGTATGCCTTACTTACCACAACAATTGTTGATAAGGACTAATTAATCTGTGATTTCACTAACAACAACAACAAAAAAAGAACACGCATAAAGCAATACCTTTTACATTTCTATTCAAATGATTTATTGTTCAATTATAACGGCGAAAGTCACTCTTCACATTTTTGATTTATCATGTACAATTGATTGCAACAATACAAAGGTTAATTTTCACATTACTTGACCAGCTAATGTATAAATAGTTGCAAACAAAAAGGATATTCACAGGAGGTGGAGACAGCATTGTGTTAGGCAGACCAGGCCCATTCAGGTGCAGGGAAAACTCCTTCCCCCACTCTAAATGCAGCCCAGATCTAATCAGCCCAGCCCTGACTCATCCAGGAAAGGCAAGACTTACTTCAACCCCCCAGTGGCTGTCTGAAGCTAATGCACATCCCCAGCTCATGTCACTCCAAAGCCAGACATTAAATCCGCAAACCAGCAGAGGCACAGAGAATGGCTAAACAAGAAAATACCCACTTTCTAAAAGAGGTATTTACAAACCCACTATATAAAAATCATTTTTACTAAAAGATGCATTTTGATATTCTGAGTTCAGGCGTACTAAACTCCAGCTTCCTATCATGTACCTATGAGAAGTTATACTTGTAAGATGTTACAAAGTATTCCCCATTCCATCCTATGGCACAGATAGCCTTACCATAGTAAAAAATAAAATACACTGTATTTCACTATCAGGACATGTCACACATACCTGTACATGTCCTACCTTTCACTTACGCTGCATCCTGCCCATAGGGCTACCTTGGGCCTACCTTAGGGGTGACTCACATGTCATAAAAGGGACGGTTAGGGCCTGGCAAGTGGGTGCACTTGCCAGGTCGACATGACAGTAGAGACTGTATCCAGACACTGCAGTGGCAGGTCTGAGAACCCCTTTGAAAAGGCTGCTTGTGTGGGTGGAGACCATTAGATGCCCACAAATACACCAGTTGCAATAAATCTGGACAGTATTTGTCTGTCCACAACCAACTATGTCAACTCCCTTGGTAGTGGAAGGGGAGAGGAATACGTTTAACTGGGACACACCAATACACAAATACATGCTTCAACATCCCTGGTACAGGCAGGTTTTGTAATGGGCAGATGACACCACTAAGCTACCCTGAGAACTCTTTAATGAATGGAGCGTGCTGCCCGTCTTAATCTCAGGCTTCCTCCTGAAAGTAAATACTGCCCATTTACATAATAAGGAATGGTAGAGTTTGTGGTCTGTCTAATAATGTAATCTTTACTGTATTAAGTCTAGGTCTTTGCATTGACATTTTTGGTTTCAACTGTGTCACTACTGACATTAACGTATTAAACATAATCCCATTAATATTTATCAAGTATTTCTTTTAATTTGCTAGCAATAACTTTACATTTTAAGTCCTGTTGCCGGGGTCAACACTGCTGGTTACACTGTCAGCATACCAAAATGTCCTTCACCTAAGCCTATTAGGATGTATTCTCTGGTCATATAATTTAAGGTGAGCTTATACCTTGTACTTCATTTCATACCTTCACCTATTTATTACGGTGTGTCTTTGATTTGACAACAGGCATATTCATGTCTGTGGAGGAAAGGCAGACACTTGGGCAAGGAAAAATGGACAATTGGCACACCATTGCCAATAGCCTTTGAAAAACCCTCTCAAGTCAGGAAAATCTTACTTTTCATTATGTACGCGGGAGGCAATAGAGAGAGCTAGCTTGAAAACAACAAGGTTGGATATTATAAATGAATTACAGTGCTACAAATAGAAGAGGAAAAACAGTGGAGGTGTTGGCTATCAACAAACCTAATCTTTTATCACTATCTAGTAGGAATCTCAACTTTTAACCAGCTTATTATTGATCAAATCAGCACAGAACACCATATCCACTGTAGATGTAATGGACTGCACATATTTCTATAATGGATTTAACAATAGGAGCAGTCAGAAACAAAAACTATTTGAAAATAATCTTAAGAAACATTCTGTAAGAAAATGAACACACAGGCATAAAACTGAGATAGTGAAGAGATAAGTTGAATGACAATAAGTTTGTAAAACAAGTTGAGAAAAGATGATTCTTTGGAGAATGCTGGAAGGACATCAATGTGGTTGATAGACAGGGGAGCCCTGGCAGAAATGTCCCTATTTAGCATTGTAAGATACCGCATTCTTAAGCTGTTAAGGAGGGAGACAATAATCCTGATATGAAATGTGACTGAACTTCCACAAAAGTCAAAAAATCTAGAGCCAATTAGGAAAATAAGTTTATGCAAGGTTTACTGGCTCACCATTGATAGTTTGACACAAGGCCTTCCTCATAGAAAAATACATGTTATTATGTGCAGCTACACCCATTTTTTTTTTACATTTTTGTAGGGACAAATACTGTATTCAAGGTTAATACAAACCATGTAAACCTTTATTGAACAAAATAAAATAAATAAGATAAAGCACACCTTTCTGTCTGTTCCCTTAAATCAGAACTAGCTTGAAAATTGGTGATGTCTTTATGGATAGATAGGCAATCCAGACTAGTAGAAAATAAACCTCAATCTACAAGTGGGAAACCATCAAAATGATATTAAAACTGCTGGTGATCTATACTGTGTAAATGTTTTCACTCTAAGGGCCATATGTATGTACCTTTTTAACGCCACAAATAGCCAGATTCGTAGAATCTGTCCATTTGTAACTGGAAAAAGGCTTTCCCAATGTACCAAACCCTATTTTGCAATTCGGTAACCTATTAACGAATCGCAAAATGGGTTAGTAATGCTCAATTAGAGAGGGGCGTTTTTAGGGCGTCCCTTCTTAATACCGAATTGCACCAGTATGTAGGAATGTTTTGTGACAGAAATGCGGTAGCAAAACATTCACATTTTACCACCTACTTCGAGTGGGTGGTAACCCATTAGCAAATGGGAAGGGGTCCCCAAAGAACCCCTTCCCTTTTGTGAATGTATGCAAAAACATATTTTTAAGGGCAGGAAGTGATCCCAAGGACCACTGCCTACTCATAAAAAATAAAAAAAATGAAGAAAAAAAAATCCTAAATGCAACCCATTTTCCTTTACGGAAAACGGACTTCATAAAAAAAAAAAAAGATTGCTTTATTTAAAAGCAATCACAGATATCGTGGGCTGCTGACCCCAGCAGGCAACCATCCCCATGATTTTAGTGATTCCTGGGGTGTCGCAAATTGCAATCTACCTCATTAATATTAATCGCTATATGAAATCTTGGAGTTTCATACATTTGTATTAGTGATTATCTAACTGCGATTCGCAGAAAATCGCAATTAGGTAATCGGTATTACTAATGTTGATACTTATGCCCTTAGTCCTTCCAACTCTCATTTGTGAACTCAACATAACCTTAAATACCTTGCAGCAGAAGGAAATCATCTCAAAATTATCATCTAGGACGCTGGAGTGGACTTCCTAGACTTCATAACCTCTGCCAGGATGCACCATGATTCACTCAAGAACTCCAAGTGGCTAAGCCTCTGATTATCCATCAGCTCCGACCTGATACAAATTAGAGGCCTCCCTAAATTATCTTCTCTCACTAAAATCCTGTCTCACTACTGGAAAAGAGAAATACATGACAGAATCACACATTCTCTGGTCAACTAAGTAAATAGTTACTAAATACAATAAACTCCTTGGAACAGTGAAGGGCAAATTGTTCAGAAGTACATCTGTATACCACCACCATTAGAGGCGCGGTTAAACACATGGCTCATAATAAAACACTGGCAGTAGATGTGTTACCAATAGAATTTTATTCGCATTACTTATATTTTTTGGCCCCGAGGCTACTGGAGGTCTATAGAGAGGTGCTCAACCTTGGCCATCTCCCTATGACCATGCGAGAGGCCCTCATTATCCCAGAGAGAGCACAGACACGGCGGCTTATCGCCCTTTGTCAATGATACCAACTGACTATAAGATTTTAAGTCGATCTTAGCGGCGTGCTTGCTTCAGTATATGACCAGATTGGTTGACGGGGACCAAGCTGGGTTTATCCCCACTCGAAACCCGCTTACAAATACGCGGCGGTTACTACGAGTTCTGGGCGAGGACCACCTTGACTACCCACAGGCCACGGTACTTTCCGTGGACTTAGAGAAGGCTTTCGACAGCTTAGAATGGCCCTTCCTGTATAAAGCAATGCGCTGGTTTGGGTTGGGGGAGACATTCAGAGGATGAACGAAAGTGTTGTATACCTTGGCAATAGCAAGAGTGAAGGTTGGAGCGGTAATTTCTCCCCGGTATCCAGTATCTCATCGGATGAGGCAGGGCTTTCTCTCCCCGTTACTATTCGCTTTAGCCATTGAACCTCTGGCAGCATATGCCAGGCTGGGACAAAGGTACGAGGGCTTGCCTTTCATAGGTGATCAGCAGTATATCTCGCTATATGCAGATGATTTGCTGATGTTCCTGGCTGATACCGAGGGAGTACTGGCGGGTGCAGCAGAACTGCTCTCGGAGTTCGGTGATATATCGGGGTTGAGAGTGAATTGGACTAAGACGTGCTTGTTTCCCGTGAAACCTGGAAGAGTAGCACCTACCATAACGCAGAATATACGCTGGGAACCTACCTGCCTAGTATACCTTGATACTCATATTTACCATGAAGCCAGTTCTATTCTGGAAGGGAACATTGCTAGATGCATACAAGCACTTAGAAGTAGCATAGCATTCTGGGGTATGCTTCCTTTGTCAGTGACGGGAAGGACTGCCTTACTAAAGATGGTGGCATTGCCACGGCTGCTATATTTTTTTCGGACTTTACCCATATGGATACCGAGCTCCATGTTTAGGTTGCTTAATACTATGATAGTAGGATTCTTCTGGGGGTCTGGTAGACGAAGACTGGAGCTAAAAATGATGATGAGACCAAAAGCAGAGGGTGGTATAGCGGTTCCTGACCTGGAGGTTTATTATTTAGCAGCTCAGCTACAGGTTCTTATGCAAGCAGTTGCTGTAGAATTTAGGGGCCCGGAGGACATGAGATGTAAAGGAATACCGAGACACATCATATATTTTATAATATTGCAATACAGTCTTGACCTTAGGGATCTGTCCCTGGAAGAGAAAACATTAGGATTATGTTGGAATCGGAGTCAGCGGAGAGCAGGAGTGATGCATCCATATGCCCCTGAAATACCGCTAGGGACGGGCACAGCACTGCCCCATGGTGGAGACTGCACATCCTTGCTTGAGTGGGAACAGTCTGGAATTCAGGTACTGGGAGACTTATACGAGGGCGGTGAATTATTAACATACCCAGCCTTACAGGACCGTTATGACCTCCCCAGAGGGGGATTCCTTGTGCATGCTGCCCTGATGCGGGCACTTCAGAAACATTGGAAGGAGGGATTGGCAGAGCCTAAAACAACTATGGCATGTCAATATGTTGTGATGGCAGCAGGTACATTTAAGGCAGTTACATGCCTATATCGGCGAATGCTGAATGAGGAAATGGCTCACCTAGACACATTACGATTGAAATGGGAGATAGGAATCGGGAAGCCCATCCCAGAATCGGATTGGGGAGATATAATGCGCAGGGCCTGGAAAAGCACTAGAAGTGCACGATTCCAGCTGGTGCACTTTTTCATATTGCACAGAGCGTGTCTTACCCCTAGTAAGATTAAACAATACTTTAAGTTTGACAGTGCTGCATGCCCCAGATGCACAAAGGAGGCAGTGGAGCTTGAACATATGCTATTGGACTGCCTGAAACTGGGGAATTATTGGTCTGAAATAGGAGACCTATTAAATTGAGTTACTGATCGCCAGATAGATTTTGACATAGCCACGTGTATATTGCATTGGTAGCCACTGTTGAAATGTTTAAACAAGGCAACTTTTAACACAGCAGGAGGGGATCATCGATCCAATAAAGGAGAATCTGGAACCCACCTTGAGAAAGATCAGATACTTCTATCAATTTCCAGAAATTG
Organism: Lissotriton helveticus; assembly: GCF_964261635.1. NCBI lineage: Eukaryota > Metazoa > Chordata > Amphibia > Caudata > Salamandridae > Lissotriton > Lissotriton helveticus. Next base: position 399,580,612 of record NC_136069.1, on the reverse strand, counting down.
TATAATGCCTCAGATATGCTGTTTCTGTGTATGCACTTCTTTTAGCTACACCAGCCCATCCTAGCTCTCATTCATCTTCCACCATATGCCAAGTCAAATAAGCCCCCTTTTCCACATCTATGGGCCCATATCCTACAACACCCTTCCCTTCATCACTATTCTCTAATTTATCCATTTTGTTCATGACTGCTCTCGTCTGTTGATTGTTTGACTCCCTCACTGCATTATTTTGTATTTCCTAAAACCAGTAAAAATAAATAAAATCTATGCATTTCCAAAAATGAATAATCTCAATTCCATCTTCTGTTTTAAAATTGACATATAACCAGCCAGATATTTAACACTAAGAACTTTCATTCCTTCACAATAAAAGATGATGTGTATGAGGAAATCCCTTCACCATTGGTTAATGGCAACTCATTTACCACTGTATCATTGGTCTGCCAAGGCAGTAAGTGCTGTTTGTAGTGTCATAGTGGTGTGGTCCAGCAGAGGATCTATGACATAATATCTATACCACAAATATCAACCTACAGACATATTGAGTCCTAAATATCGATGTTAAAAATATTGTCTCCTTATACTTATAAAGGCATTGCCACGGCTGCTATATTTTTTTCGGACTTTACCCATATGGATACCGAGCTCCATGTTTAGGTTGCTTAATACTATGATAGTAGGATTCTTCTGGGGGTCTGGTAGACGAAGACTGGAGCTAAAAATGATGATGAGACCAAAAGCAGAGGGTGGTATAGCGGTTCCTGACCTGGAGGTTTATTATTTAGCAGCTCAGCTACAGGTTCTTATGCAAGCAGTTGCTGTAGAATTTAGGGGCCCGGAGGACATGAGATGTAAAGGAATACCGAGACACATCATATATTTTATAATATTGCAATACAGTCTTGACCTTAGGGATATGTCCCTGGAAGAGAAAACATTAGGATTATGTTGGAATCGGAGTCAGCGGAGAGCAGGAGTGATGCATCCATATGCCCCTGAAATACCGCTAGGGACGGGCACAGCACTGCCCCATGGTGGAGACTGCACATCCTTGCTTGAGTGGGAACAGTCTGGAATTCAGGTACTGGGAGACTTATACGAGGGCGGTGAATTATTAACATACCCAGCCTTACAGGACCGTTATGACCTCCCCAGAGGGGGATTCCTTGTGCATGCTGCCCTGATGCGGGCACTTCAGAAACATTGGAAGGAGGGATTAGCAGAGCCTAAAACAACTATGGCATGTCAATATGTTGTGATGGCAGCAGGTACATTTAAGGCAGTTACATGCCTATATCGGCGAATGCTGAATGAGGAATTGGCTCACCTAGACACATTACGATTGAAATGGGAGATAGGAATCGGGAAGCCCATCCCAGAATCGGATTGGGGAGATATCATGCGCAGGGCCTGGAAAAGCACTAGAAGTGCACGATTCCAGCTGGTGCACTTTTTTATATTGCACAGAGCGTGTCTTACCCCTAGTAAGATTAAACAATACTTTAAGTTTGACAGTGCTGCATGCCCCAGATGCACAAAGGAGGCAGTGGAGCTTGAACATATGCTATTGGACTGCCTGAAACTGGGGAATTATTGGTCTGAAATAGGAGACCTATTAAATTGAGTTACTGATCGCCAGATAGATTTTGACATAGCCACGTGTATATTGCATTGGTAGCCACTGTTGAAATGTTTAAACAAGGCAACTTTTAACACAGCAGGAGGGGATCATCGATCCAATAAAGGAGAATCTGGAACCCACCTTGAGAAAGATCAGATACTTCTATCAATTTCCAGAAATTGTATAATGCCTCAGATATGCTGTTTCTGTGTATGCACTTCTTTTAGCTACACCAGCCCATCCTAGCTCTCATTCATCTTCCACCATATGCCAAGTCAAATAAGCCCCCTTTTCCACATCTATGGGCCCATATCCTACAACACCCTTCCCTTCATCACTATTCTCTAATTTATCCATTTTGTTCATGACTGCTCTCGTCTGTTGATTGTTTGACTCCCTCACTGCATTATTTTGTATTTCCTAAAACCAGTAAAAATAAATAAAATCTATGCATTTCCAAAAATGAATAATCTCAATTCCATCTTCTGTTTTAAAATTGACATATAACCAGCCAGATATTTAACACTAAGAACTTTCATTCCTTCACAATAAAAGATGATGTGTATTAAACTTTCCAGGGTAGTTTACAAAATCAGCATGTCCGTCTTATTTATGGTGCACTCTGCTTTTTCCATGTTGCCAATAGTGTTGACATGAGGAAATCCCTTCACCATTGGTTAATGGCAACTCATTTACCACTGTATCATTGGTCTGCCAAGGCAGTAAGTGCTGTTTGTAGTGTCATAGTGGTGTGGTCCAGCAGAGGATCTATGACATAATATCTATACCACAAATATCAACCTACAGACATATTGAGTCCTAAATATCGATGTTAAAAATATTGTCTCCTTATACTTATAAAGGTAAGTATGATAATAAAAAAAATGGCATTTTACAATAATATTGAATAAATATATACAAAATAAAGTGTGTATGTGTATATATATATATATATATATATATATATATATATATATATATTGTTAAAATTTGTAAATATTAAATATTTTAACATCAATATAATATAAATGAAATATATTTAAACAATACTTAAAACTATATATAAATATATATTTACAAACAAATATGTAATGTAAAACTATTATTAAAAATATTTATTCACATTTATATTATTATTTTCATTTTTTGTATTTACTAACATAACACATATATATATACATATACACATATGTATATATATATGTGCTATAGTAGTAAATACAAAAATTAAAATTATATATATATATATATTTATATATATATATAAATATATATATATATATATATATATATATATATATATATATATATATATATATATATATTCACTTAAAAAACAAAGGTTACAGGGACTTTATTATTAGGAAATAGCAATTACAGGGAACTTATGGTTAGCCTAAAATGTTTCCCTAGCAAAACCAGTGAAATTCTGCAGTTATAGATCCCTGAGCTAACTAAAACGTATGCCACCGCAAAGCACTCCTTATGACCTCATATATTACATCACTCATGCCATGGTCTGTGACATGACTGATGACATGTCAAATGACATCACTAAGGACATCCCTTATGACATCATCAAGTGAGTGTAAGTACTTTTAAGAGTTTATGGGCGTTAAACATACATACTAACCTACTACAAAAATTAAATCAGTATACTAGGTACACCACAATACTGAGTGAAATTACTTCTAACATATACTTTATGAGTGGCTGTGTGACTGTGTCCTTGTGTGTATGGGTGTGTAAGTGACTGTATGGGTGTATAAGTGAGTCTGTGAGTAGCTGTGGGGTGAGTGAGATGCTGTGTGAGTGGCTGTATTGGTGTGTGTGTGGGTGTGCAGTGGCTGAATGGGTGAGTGAGTGGGTATCTGAATGCCTGTATGAGTGAGTGACTCCATCTGTAAGTGGCTGTATGGGTGAGTGATTGGGTGTTTGGTTAAGTGAGTTGGTGTCTGAGCGTCTGTTTCGGAAAGTAAGTGTTTGTGTGAATGGCTGGATGGGTGAGTGAGTGGATCTGTGAGTGCTTTTATGGGTGTGTGAATGGGTTTTAAGTGGTTGTGTGGCTGTGTGAGTGCTTGTATACGTGAGTGAGTGGCTGTGTTGAGAGGCTGTATGGGTGAGTGAGTGGGTGTGCGGTTGACTGTATAGGTAACTAGTGGGTTTTGTGAGTAGCTGTATGAGTTAGTTTATGGCTATGTGAATGGCTGTATGGGTGACTGAATGGTTGTGTGTGACTGTATGAGTGAGTGAATGAGTGAGTGGGTGTGTAAGTAGCTGTATGGAGGAGTGAGTGGGTATTTGAGTACTTGTGTGTATATGGGTGCTTGCGTGAGTGTGTAAATGGGCGTATGAAAGGTTGTATAGAGGTGTGAGTGTTTCTGGGAATGTTGTCATTAGTGACATCATCAGTGATGGCATTTGAGATTTCATCAGTTGTGACACTGACCATGACATGAGTGATGTAATATGCAAGGTCGTATGCAGTGCATTGTGGGGGCATAATTTACAGTTAGCTCAGGTAACTATAACTGCTGAATTTCACTAGTTTTGTATGAGTGAAAACTTAGCCTAACTATAACATCCCTGTAACCTTTGTTTTTTTAAGTGAGTTTCAATGGACTTTCAACTAGTTGTCACATTTGCAGAGTGGTGGAGAAACGGGCCAGGGCCTTTGACCAGCTCTCAGGAATCCGGCTGTATGGGACTTACTGTTGGTAACAGGAGTGCTTCTTGGCCCCCCAGGTCCCTCAGCATCCAAAATGACTTTATCCCCCAACCAGTAGTGCACCAAGAGGTGTTTTTGCACAGTGGTGGAGAAAGGGGGTGTGGGCTCCGAAGGCCTCTCAGCAATCTCACTGTGTGGGACTTAGTGGAGTTAACAGGAGGGGTAGTTGGTGCCCAATGACCATGAGCAGTCAAGGGACTTCAACCCCCAACCAGTTGTGTGCCAGGATGCATGTTTGCAGAGTGGTGGAGAAAGGGGACATGGCCTCTGACAACCTCTCGTGAATCCAGCTGTGTTGGACTTGCTGGAGGTAACAGGAGGGGTAGTTGGTCCCCAAAGACCCTTAAGAGCCAAGGGGACTTGCTCCCTCAACCAGTTGTGCGCCAGGAGGTGCGTTTGCAGAATGATGGAGAAAATGGGCGTGGCCTCCAAAGACCTCTCATCAATCTCACTGTGTGGGACTTACTAGAGGTAACAGAATGAGTTCCTGACCCCCAAGTATCCTCAGCATCGAAGAGGACTTCATCCTCCAGCCAGTAATGTGTAAGGAGGTAATTTTGCTGGGTCGTGGAGAACGTGTGTGGGTGGCCTCCGATCACCTCTCAGCAATCCCCCTGTGTGGGACTTATTGGAGGTAAAGAGAGTGGTTGTTAGCCCCGAGGATCCTCTGCAGCCAAGGGGACTTCATCCTCCAACCAGTTGTGCACCAGGAGGTGCATTTGCAGAGTGGTGGTGAAAGGGGGTGGGGCCACCAGTGACTTGCTGGTCTAGCTTAATTTTTTTTTTCATTAGAGAAGGGGGCTGCATAGCCCCCCTCCTTAGGCTGATCTGAACCCTGGTGACCCCAGCCCCCGAGCCTGGCCTTTATAATTTGTTATATAAAAAACAAAACAAATAGGGGTAGGGGGTCCTCATGGGCCCTCTCTCGGGCCTATTTCGGCCAAGGGGACCCCATCCCCCAGGGCCTGGCCTATCTTCTATGTGCCCTGGTCCCACCCAGGGCACCCAATTACAACTGCTGGGGACTGCAGGGGGAGCTTGAAGGCCCCTGTGGTCCCTGCCTGCTCCACACCTCCTGTGGAGCCAGCATTGCTCTCACAGAAAGGGAGCTGCTAAACATGCAGGTCCCTCTCTGTGAAAGCAATTTTGCTCCTCTTCCAGCAAATTAAGTGTTCTGGCTTTTGCATAAATACATGCTTGCCTGTCAGGCATGCAACTCTACCTTGCATTTGATTTCATGTAACATTCCAAGTGGAAAAAGAACTTAGGACCTTATTCTGAGTTTGGCGTTCCTACAACAGATGGTGCAACGCGCTGTCTCCAGCAGGGCCACCAAACCTGTGATGCGACCACCTGCCTAATCAGGAGTTTATTCCTGGTGTGGTGGGCAGTTCTGTGGTGATCCGACAGCGGCGGACTGTCAGGTTCATATGAGAGCCTAACAAGCAGACTGCCGCTCTCAGAGCGGTAACGAGACCTTTCTGCATGGTGTGGCAGACATGCAACACCATGCAGGAACTGAGGGTACAAATCGAGTGGGGCACTACAAGTGCACCCCTGCACACCCAGGCCCAGAGATGCAAGGGGGCCCCTTTGTTACCTCACCACCACCCTTTTCATGGCGGGCTCACAACCATGGAAAGGGTGGCAGTGAGGCAACTCATAAAATGCTCGGCAGTGCTGCAACAGCACTGCCAGCATTTTACTAAGCCTGACCACCACCACCATGCCATGGGATCCGGGATCACTGGTGGTTGCAGAGGTCCTGTGGGGCTCCGACTGCCACACATGTAATACTGCGGGTAGGCCCGCAGTGCGGCCGTGGTTAAACCACCACTAGGGGTGCGGTGGTGCGAACTCATAATAAGGTCCTTTATATTTATTCTCTTTCCTTGCTTTCATTCTCTTTTTTTGTTTCCTATTTTGCAATTTAATACACAATTATTTATTCCTCCACCGCCATTACAATTAATCAAAAAATGATTAAAACACAAAGAATTTTCAATAAGGTGATTACTATATAATGATTAAGATGACACATACATTAAGAAAATCATATGTGGGGACGTGAGTGAATGATTAAATTTAACAAACACCATTCATTGACTAACAATCGAAACTCAAAAGTCAATGTAAGCCCATGGGTGATGTAAACTAGACATATTCCCCCCTCTGTGGTTTACCAGCGATTAAGCACAGTCTGATAGAAATTGTAAAACTTTATACAGGACCATGACCCAGTACCCTTCTCAGCTATTTGAGATGGAGAGAGGTAATTGAAGAGTTGTTTTTATGTGCTAGTTATTCATTTTGCCATTAGACTCTAGATTTTATTTGGATCTTGATAAACTTCCGCAGGCAAAGCTGAAAGATTTAGTAGCACAGGACTTCATGTCAATGTATATTTATTTTAGGGGGTTATGCAGTATGCTTGAACCTTGCAGTTAAAAAGCTCGCAGGAGAACAAAGCCAAATGTCTAACCGTTGCAGTCACATTTTTGTTATGTAGTCTTGTCACCTTGTCCCATTCCTCAACTGAAAATGTCTTTGACACTCTTTATCCTTGGTGCTCCAAAACTTTCCAAAAAGGTGAAAAGCAATTTTGGACAATAGACAGGTCTACTCGTTATCTTCTTGTTGGATGGAGCTTCCTTTGTTGGGGAGGGTCAGCAAATGGGTATCTTCCTTTGTCCTATGAGCAGATTTTCAGTACCAGAGAGCCAAGATAGAGGTGGAGGAATACTGCATTCCCCTGCATTAAGCAGCTGGAAGAATTATTATTTTATGTTTTAAGTAGTACTCTTTATGAAAGTGGTAATAAAGCATTTTTAAAGGTGATCGTAGTATGTGATTGGTGACAACCCCTTAGCAAATGAAAATTAAGGTTGCCAAGCCTTGCGCCTAATATTTAAAAAAGTGTGACTCGGGTCCTGTTTCGGAAACCTGTTTTGGTGCAAGAGATATCGCCAAAACTTTTGTGCTTACTAAAATGGCATCACCCTGCTTCCCAATTCCTTTTCAGCTTTCTCGACACTCAATCTGAGAGTCGCCCACACCTGCCTCCGAAAGAACAAAGAAAATTCCTTCACATCCTGGTCCCACATCCCCATCCTGTACTGTGAAGGGATCCACTTTAGCTGGAAAATCCTTGTCGTGTCCATCTTTACTGATCATAATACCAGAATGGTGACAATGATCCATTCTACAATTACCCTGTTATGGTAGCTATAAACTAGGGATTTGCCCGAAGTTCCATGCAGATGATCTAAATTTAGCCAGACATTGTAAATCAGAGTTGTAAATACTAAAGGGGGTTTTAATTAATGATTTCACAGACAAGGCTGCATATTTTAACCTGGATCCTTACCATGATGGGATGCTATTGAGATATGCAGAGCATCTGTGAAACTTCTTTTAACCATTGGTTATAGACTCATTGTAAACCCACTAGGAAAAGCCCTTGACTGAGTACAGCGTAGTGGGTTCCTGCTTGTCTGATGAATATGGTTCCCCATAGACAAACGTATACAGTTAAAATGACTCACACATGCAAAGCACTGCACAGTTTCAGCCTCACACACCTGAACAACTGCATCAGCTTCCACACTTTTACTTGACAACTCTGCTATGCAAACCTTTTGCTGGCCATGGTCCCCTGCATCGGAAGAGTCAGAGCTGGAACCGGCGCCTTCTCGTATCTGGCTCCCAAAGTCGGGAACAAACTCCCCCTTACATTAGGCTTACAAGTGAATTCCTGGAATTCAGAAAAAAACTGAAAACTTGGCTCCTTAAATAGGACCAAGACAGGGTGGCAACACACCCCACTTCTCATAAGTGCCAGGGTACCCTCCTGAATAAAATGATTGCTTTACAAGTCAACTTAACATAGCATAATAGAGTCCATCCTCCAGATAGGCTCTGTACTCATTTCTGTGTCCTAGAATTTTGGCGTATGATCAGTCTACATATAAACCTAACAAATTACATATGGCCTTTGGCCATGCGCAACTGTAGTTGAGGGCAAGACCTCTATCTAGGCCTTGAATGCAGATGATATGGATAAAGGCCACTGTGCATGACCTTCCTCCATGCATAATGGGTGTTTCGCAGAGGCCTGTCCCTGCAAGTAGTGACAGGTAGATGCAACTAAATGTAAATAACATTTCACCTTTAGCCAGACCTTGCATCTAGATGTGGTGGTTTTAGCCCACTGCACAGGGCCCTCAATTGTGTGCAGACAGTATTTAAGGTAGGGTTTCCCTGTGCTAAACTCTCTGCTCTTGGGACATAGTGCAGGACCTGTCTTTTAAACAAAACTCGCGACACATCGCCTTTGAGCACTGGTCCCGACCTTCTGACTAGTCTTCACTGCTCATATTTGAATGGTGTGCAAAGTAGGTCTGTGTGTATGAAAATCACATTCATGTTGGTTAATTGAATAGTGAGTTTGATCCGCTTCAGGTATAGACCAGCGATTTCTTGTGATTGCTTTTCATGAATAAAGTCTGCATCACACATTACCTTTTACAAATACTGATGTCCACAATTTCATCTATGATGTTATTAGTAGCATCTGTGTTATTAGAGACTTTACAGTTGCCGATGTCAGTGTGATCATGTTTGTGGTCATGAGCAATGGACTCTGGTCAAAGCAAGAAAGTTGGACTCACTGGGCATGCTTTTTGTCTACTCCTTGCTCTCTGCCATTGTGCCTCGAGAACTTGCTTCTCAAGACCTTCAGGTGAAGCAAGGGCTTGTACTAGGCTCTTCCTGTTGTCACATTACATGACCAGTACATATACCTCCATAAATCACTTCGCCCAACCTTTCACCTCAGCAGGCATCTTAGACATGCTGTCTTCAAACCCAGTTAAAATGTTATAACTGTGATCTTCAATATTTTATTGCTTTCTGAAACTACCCAGATGTCAAAAAAAGTTCATGGATGTAAGTAGGTAGCTCTTACCTCCACTACTATCCACAGGACTAGGAATTTGTAGATCTGCCAATCTGGTTCGCAAATTGCTGATCATATATCTCCATTTGTGTGTCCCCCTTACACTCTCGTTCCATTATTGTACCCTACTTTCACTTTTTTCAACTGTCTTGTTGACTTGGCAGATGCTTGCTATTGCGCAGTTTTCTCCAAGTCCAACTCTAACTCTACACTTTGAAATGTGGTACATCTGATGCACTGATAGAATTTCAAGGAGCTTATTTATGAGCCCTTGCGTCACTTTTACGCTGCTGGTGCGTCACTTTTTGTGAATATCAGTTCAGCATATTCAAGAAAAGAACATTCAAAACATCAGAGGTAAATAAAACAGTAACAGTAACTGAAAAATGACATTACACTCTACGTTGAAAGTAACCATTAATTACATGCATTAGTCCCATGAGGATCTAAAGAGTCATGGGGTAGAGGGAGATGACATGTTGTTTGGGCTTGAAATGAGGGCTCAGTCCAAAAGTTGGAGTGCTTTGAGTCTTGGAGGTGTGAAACATGAATGCTTCAGTTTTTAAAAGTGTTGTTAGACAAGCTGTCAAGTGTGGGTGAATTACACCTCCATGCAGGTGATTTTATGAGATAGGAGTTCCGTGACTAAGACTTGCCACATGCTCGTATACCATTGATCTATTGGAGAAGCATGTTCTTTTCACTGTAGAGCTACTAGTTTCTTTGCAGCACCCAACATATGGCTAATTAAGTGCCATTTTGCATGCAGGAAGGCTTGTGAGAGAGGGGGTTTGGACACCTAGGATTACCGTAAAGTGAAATTTCGAGAGCGTAAACATGGCCGGACTTGCTACCGGGCAGTTTAGAATGCTGCTGAGCTGCGGGCTGATTTTGTTGATGGGGACCTGCGTGTACTAAACGAAATTCGTTTTGCTTTCATTATTTCGAAGCACACGCAGGTCTCCATGAACAAAATCAGCCCCCAGAGCAATTAAATCAGCCCCCAGCTCGGCAGCATTCCAAAATGCCCGGTAGTCAGTCCGGCCCTGAGCGGAAAACCTACTGTTCCCTTAACATGTCTAAGAATGTCTTTCCAAAAGGTTGTGATGGTGATAGCGTGTAGGCGGTCAGGTGTGAGATACCAGCATGTATGCCGATTTGCGTTGTGATATGCATTTATCTATTCAAGGGATATCGCGCCAAAGTTGTTCCCTTTGTTTTGCAGTTATGTCTTCACACCAACATCCACATGTCATTGAGTTTAGTAAGGATGTGGGTTGGATGGAGTGGAGTGTTGGAGGACCTGGTATGTGCGAGAGATAAGCCAGCAAGTCCCATCAAAGACCGAACTATGATCTTAAAAGTGATGAGTTGGCGTGCCGCTCCCTGTGTGTTGGGTGGGTGGAGGGCCCAATGTTGGAGCTGAAGGTACTATAGAGAAGTTGATGCTAGAGGGTGGAACTCTTGTCAACATTGGTCAAAAGTCTTAAAGGATCAACCCTCAAACAGGTCCCTACAAGTGTGGCAGTATTCCTCCCTCCAACAAATGAAAGAATGTGGTTGTAGGGCTGGTGTGAAATCTGGATTTTGCGCCGGGAGTGGTATTGGATGAGGGGACAGTGGTAAAGTCTAGTTTCAAGGCCACTTTGTCCCATATCTCCAGAACCGTTTTTGTAGGGATTGCGAAATAGGTGCTCCGCGGTCTTGAGTGTTTGGGGGGCCAAGCCAAGTCCTAGAGTGGCCGACAAGCTACGACCTGGTTTATATGAAACCCATGCTTGTGGCATTCTCTCACAAACCACTCTGAGTTGTAGCGTAGGTGGGTTCCCCAGTAATGTTCAATGAGTTAAGGGCACCCCAATTTCTCCCTGTCTCGGGGAAACATCAATACCATCTTAGAAACGTGAGGGCACTTTTCAACCCACATGAAAAGACATATGTTGTGTTAGAGGTGCATAATTTCATCTTGAGGGATTGGGGTGGGCAGGGTTTGTAAGAGATAGAGGATTTGGGGAAAGCGAGACCTCTTTACAGTGTTTAGATGGCCGGCCATGAAACCTGAAGTGGCTTCCAGGGCGAAGTTCTTCGAGGATGGATCTTGGATATCCCGGCCAGTTGGCCATTGTCCATGTAGTTAAAGATGCTGTGAGACCCTGGTATTTAATCGAGCGAGGGGCCCACTGAAAGGGCATGAGGGACTGTGGTACCAGTAGGTCAGTGGGAAGGATGGTTAGGTTTAGTGCTTGGGATATAAACATATTCATTTTTAAGCCTGAAACCCCTTCAAATGCACTCAAAGTCCGTACTTGCACCAGATGAGATGACTTGGGCTGGGCAAGCATCAATATATGATCATCTGCGAACAAGGCCATTATGTGAGTGCACCCCCCCCCCCCCAAGAATGGGATGCCCCTAATGTCTTCTGTGTGTCAAATGATAACTGCCAATGGGCTCTACTGTGAGGGCAAATAGAAAGGGTGAGAGGGAACAGCTTTGTCTGGTGCACCCTCAAAAGATGGAGGGTTTGGGACAGGCCTACATTCAAACAGATCCTAGCACAGGCAGAGGTATATGAGGCCATTATTCTAGTGATCATAATAGGGCTTAGACATATCCTGTGGAGGACTGCTTTTAAAAAAAGGCCAGCTAACCCTATCAAATGCCTTCTCCGCATCATGCGAGAGAAGCCAAGACAGGATAGTGTGACAATGTGATTTCTTACCTAGATGAGCCAGGTGGCGAATGTTTTCTGCCCCCTTGTCTGTTATGTATCAAGCTGACTTGATGCAGGTCTATTAGACCTGGGAGGCAGGGTTTCAACCTATTTCCTAGGATCTTAGTATAAGGTTTTGCATCTGTGTTTAAGAGTGCAAGGGGATGGTATGAAGCGCAAAGGGAAGGGTCAGTCAATCAATCAATCAAGTGGCTTGTAAAGCGCAACTACTCACCCGTAAGGGTCTTAAGGTGCTGGGTCCTTTACTCGATTTTGAAATCAGCGGTATCTCCACCTCCGAATTAGTGGGGGTGAGACCCAAAGTGGCTGTTAAAGTGTTAAACAGTGCTAAAAAGTGCTCTTGTAGTTGGGAAGAAATTTATGATAAAAATCTACTTAAAGTTGATCTGGTCCTGGGGTTTTACCAAGGGGGAGGCCCTTCAGGGCATGGTGGAGCTCCTGCATGGAAATGAGGACTTCAAGCAACTCCAAGTGTAGTGGGTCCCACCTACAGCTCGCTAGATAGCTGTCAATGGAGCCTATAAGAGTGTTATAGAAGTCGTGCAACACCTGTTGTTTGGCCGCTTCTGAGGTGGCCCAGATGCAATACCCAATCTGGAACCCAGAGATGTGGGTGCAGGCTTATTGCTGCTGAAGCCTTTGCACAAAGAGGTTTCCTATCAGATTCGCTCCCTCATAATATTTTTGTTTGAGTGTAAGCATGGAGCGCTCCACTTTGTTAGTGCAAGGAGCCCGTAATTGGCCAATTGGCAAAGCCAGGCACTGTTTATTGCACCAGGATGGGACGGAAGGGTCAATACGTTCCAAATCCTTGATGTCCTTTGACAAATGGTCTTTAAGCAAGCTCCTGAGATAAGCATCTTGGACCTGGAAGGAAGCGTACACGTTTAAGAGAATGAGGGTTTGTGAACTGCGTTGAAGAGTTAGCTTCAAGAAAGGACCCTCCACAACCCAAACCACCTGCAAAACCTTGCAACAGAAGGTAGCCTTACAAAGAATCTCAACTCCAGCTGTCTTGGTGGGGGTGTACACCCAGTGACGGTTGGGGTACATAGGGTGTAGTGTTGAAGGAGGTGTGTTTCTTGCTGTAAAATAACATCAGCGTTCTGCTGGAGGAGATATTGCCATATTTGCTTTTTCTTGTTTGGTGCATTAAGCCCCAGCACATTGAGTGTGAAGAGTTTACCATCGGAGACAGTGGTTATAAGGGAGGATTATGGGATATGCTAATGGAGCAAATGTGGAGGGAGTCATGTAGCCAGGGACAATGAAAGTGCAAGCAAGCAGGTAGAGACACAGGTAATCCCCTGGTGACTAACATTGTTGTGGAGAACGAGAAGCAATCAAATGAGAGTGACAGGTCGCCTATGGTATGAGTGAGGGGCATGTCTGATGGGTTGGGTACAGAGGAAGGAGGGGAGGTTGGTCCCAGGGGTGACCGGACAACTTGGAGAAAGAAAACTGCATGTTAAAGTGAACAAGAGGCAAAGGCCAGCTTGGCCAAAACAATTGACCCAGGACTTGATAGGCTAACAAAAGACCATGTCGGCCATATAAGGGATGTCACTCACCAAAGGTCTGGATCAGTGGGATGGGTCAGTGGCAACTGCAGGCTCAAGGCCGTCCAGATCCCAAGGCCTGCAACTGGCAGGGTCAGCAGTAGGTCGCACTTCAACCCCGGCTAGGTCGGTGTCCACGGGGATGGCATGAGAGGAGTGAGAAACTACAGTGTATATCATTTAGCGCATGGCCAGGAAGAAGCCAGTCTATGTCCCACCTTAGAGCCCCAAAAAGGAGCTGAAGGACAACCTGGCAGAAATTCGTTCAGTATGTAGGCGATCAATCAATGGGGGGTAGACTCTGGATGTCGGCATCTGTTCTCTGCGTTGTGCATTACTGAGGGGGGGGGCAGGGTCTTAGACTGATCCCAGTGTCAAGGAAGGGGGTGGAGGACTTCTCTAAATTGTGAAGGTGTTGAATAATGTCTTTCTTGGCTTTGCAAGACAGGAGGTCTCTCTTGCATATAAAAGGGTTCTTGAAGGCTTCTGTGGCCCATGAGGGGCGCAAAGATGTATGAGCTGGGTGAGGGTGGCCTGCCCTCCCCTAAGCTGGCAATATATATTTAGAAGTCCCAGGGTTTCCCTCAGTGACCAGATGGTCTTGCATTTTCCCTCCCAGTCAAAGAAAATAACAAAGAGGTGTCCCCATTGATAACACATGTGGAGGTCCTGGAGCTTGTTGGTGACTGGTCAGAAGTCTCTGCAGCAGTGTAAGGTGGTGGGTGCAAGATCCTAAAAGAGCTGGATGGTGTATGTATGTATGTATAAACCATTTTATAGCGCGCTCTGTTACTTGGGAGTAACCTGGCGCGATGGAGAAAGACAAAACACAACGGAGGAACCAGCTTATACCACACCGGTAAACAGATGAGTTTTCAGACTCTTCTTAAACTGACCCACGCAATGAATGGAGCGCAGGTGAAGGGGAAGGGCATTACATGCCCTGGCAGCCACCACAGCTGTCGACTGACCCCCCTAATCTAGTCTGCTTAAAGCGAGGAAGAGTCATCTTATACAGGGAAGACGATCTAAGGCAACGTGAAGGAGCATAAAGGATGAACCGTTTCCTCAAGTAGGCTGGCCCTTGATCGTGAGTTGCTCTAAAAGAGAGCACTAGAGATTTGAATAGGATACGCTGCGCCACTGGCAGCCAATGAAGGCTACGCATGTGGGAGCGGACGCTCTTCCATCTCGGAACATTGAACAAGAGACGGACAGCGGCATTCTGGATGACCTGTAAACATTTGACCAGATATGCAGGGATACCGCTGAACAGAGCGTTCGCGTAGTCCAATCTCGATAAAATGAGAGCTTGGGCGACAGTCTCCTTTGCTTCTCTAGGGAGGAGTGGGAAGAATCTTCGCAGCACTCTCAGAGTGGCGAAACATGTCCCTGACAATTTTCTTATATGATCTTCAAATCTTAAGTCTTCCCCAAACCATATGCCAAGATTTTTGGCAGGGCCACCCATCACCTTAGGGCTGGCAATGTTCGAGGGCCACAGCGTGTCTTTAAAGCTGGAGGGAAATGTGCCGTAAAAATGACCTCGGATTTGTCCTCGTTACATTTCAGCTGGTCCAGAGCCAGCCAGCGAAAGGCTGAGGACAGACAGAGCTGGACTGCCACAGTATCCAGATGATCGTCCGGCCAGGTAAACATCAGTTGCGTGTCATCGGAATAACCAATTATCTTAGCCCCGTACTGTTCCGCCAGGTAAACCAAGGGAGTGTTGTAAACAGTGAACAGTAAGGGACTAAGAGTGGAGCCCTGAGGGACCCCAGTGAGAAGTGGCTTGGGCTTCGAGGCATGGGGCGGCATCCAGACCTGTTGCGTCCTATCCGATAGGAATGACGACAACCAGGCCAAGGCACAACCACCAATACCGACCGCAGACAGCCTGGCGAGAAGGAGCTCATGAGGAACGGTGTCGAACGCGGCAGAGAGGTCCAGAAGAATCAAGACCGCTCTGCCGCCACCGTTCAGACACTCCCGGATTGCCTCCGTCATCTCAACCAGGACTGTCTCAGTACTGTAGGCCGCCCTAAATCCCGATTGAGCTGGATGCAAGGCGTTAGAAGCCTCCACGAAGCTCTCGAGTTGGTGAAAAGCAACTTTCTCACAAATTTTTGCCAATGCCGGCAGGAGGGATATAGGACGGTAATTCCCTGGAACAGCAGCATCCAGCCCTGATTTTTTTAGGAGCGGCAAAAGCTTTGCCTGCTTCCAGCATACAGGAACAGTTGCTGAGGATAGAGAAAGATTCACAATCTGGGTGACCTCACTGCATACAGTAGTGGCTACTTCTGAAAGTACCCGAGCAGGGCAAGGGTCTGAAGGTGAGCCAGATTTTAAAGTTTGAAGGAGTGCCAACATTTTCCCTCCCAGTCAAAGAAAATAACAAAGAGGTGTCCCCATTGGTAACACATGTGGAGGTCCTGGAGCTTGTTGGTGACTGGTCAGAAGTCTCTGCAGCATCATTATAAGGTGGTGGGTGCAAGATCCTAAAAGAGCTGGATGGTGTGGCACTTGTATACCAGATCAGCATTCTTCCGGGAGGCCTGCAGTATTATCTGCTTCTCTAAAAAAAAAAAAGTGCACCCGCATGAGGATGTCGGGGGAAGTCCTGAAGTCTCTGGACCACTGCCAGGCTATGTGCCCTGTCCAGCACCAGAGAAGAGGCCTCCGGGTCTCCCCATATGGCATGCAGGAGGTGAGCTGTAAAGGTCTTTATGTTGGTGCCCTTAATGACACTCAGGACACACCTGATGCAAATATTGTTCCTATGGCTGCGATTTTCAAAATCTTCTTAATTCAGCTGAAAATAAATGTTCTGGTCCTCCAGGTTCGTCATATGGCACCAGAGGGCCGCAGGTCTTTTGTGCCAGAGTCTAATGTTTCTCTCAGGTTGTTCACTCATTCGCCGAGGCCCTCTACACTCCTGACTGTATGGGTGCAAAACTTAGATTAAGACTTCACGGGCCAATCTCTGTTCGGAGTACCTGAATGAAGTTGTCGTCCATAAAGGCTTGGGTGAGAGATGCAGATGTTGCGGCCTCCGAGGGGGACCCTGCACCATCTGATGAGGGCTCCATATTCGGTATGTTTGTTTTATTCCACAAGAAGGTGACAGATACGTTCTTCGTCACAGCACCAGATGTGACCCTATTGAATCTGCTACAGGGCATGCCAGGGTGTCAGAAGTGAGTTAAGGTGATGTCACCACTTCAGATCAGGTGCCCCTGCCATGTTGGACAAGAGGAGAAGGCACACCTAAGCAAAGTGTAGAGTGAGAAAGTCTGTAAACATGGAAGATAGGATGCTGGTGGGGGTCTCCATGTGAGTTGAAGTCAGATTTGCATGCCAGGGGGCCATCTTTATCCCTAGTAGCAGCCCTAACAAGTTTTATTGATTACTGGTGACAATTGAGCGCAGGCATATAACCTTCTATCTACTGTTTTTATGGCCTGCAGGTTTAAGCCATGGGCTATGAGCAGGTGTGCAGTAGGTGCAGTGACACCGAGGCCCAGGTTTGTGATTAGCTCACTGCACCCCAATTATATCTTCATTTTAATACTGACAGGGGCCCTGTTTTCCTTGCCTACATTAGGGCCAATGATGCCTAGGCTATGCAAATGAATAACAAGGCTTTTTTAATGATGAAAAAAGGTGGGATGGGACGGATGGCATTGGGGCAAGCAGAAACTGACTATTTCAGTCCACCTGCCTTCTACAGAGCTTCTGGAGCTGATGCCCAGGGACAGTGGCATATAGGTTGATAAACGCACAGCGCATGTGTAAGACAGTCCAAAGGGAAGCCACTATACCGAGTTAGCTCACGGGATTTAGGCCCAGATCTCTGTACTGGGGTGAATGTATGACATTGTTCTGCATTCTGTCCATCAATTGTTCTTTTTGCATTTGTATGCCCAGACATGAGTTCCATGCTCTCCATGCAACTGGAGTCAATCTATCCTGACTGAAAGCCCAAAACCGGTGCTATGATGCTTATTTCCAGTCCAGGGAGGACGTGGCCTGGCAGTTCTGGCTGGACTGTTCCCATTGGGTCTAGACTGTTTTGCATATGGCTGGGTCCAAACTGGAATGGCATGGTGATCAAAAACGATGAATTTAGACCCAGCTCTCAGGCGACCCCAAGGAAATGAGAAGATTTGCATTGCCAGAGCAGGGAGTGCAGGGTAGGTGTTCACCCCTCCAGCAGAACATGGGCCTCTCCGATTTGACAGACAGAGCTGTCCTCACAAGCTCAGTGTAGGCTTCAGTCAACAGCACAGGTCTCAGCAGTGAAGCCCACCCCCTTACTCAGAGGAGCAGCAGCAGGGTGTACAGGTTGCATGCCACTCCAGGGGCACAACGCGCAGTTTCCACAGCAGGGCCCACCAAGCTGCCAAACAGGCGAGGACCGGTGGGGTATGTGTGTGTTTTATTTTATGGGGTGGAGTCTGCAGGGAAACACAAGCTGGGGCCAGGATCTTCAATCCCCTATCACCTCACACATCGTACATTCTCCTAGTTTAAGGCATGTAGTGCGGTTAAGCTCTCTTGTCGGGTTTCTGCCCCAAGGCCCAGCCGCAGGACTCCAGCCACCTATTGACAGCTAGGAGGAGATGTAGCAGACATCCAGCAGTCAGCCGTGTGGCCCTGACAAGGCAGTTCACGAATTACCCACCCCCACCTCCCATAGGAATCAGAGAGGCTGCAGTCGGTCTAGCAAGGCCTCTAGCAGTGTCGTCAGGCACCCCGAGGACCTTGCCTCATCAGGGCAGCAACCACCACCGGGCCGTCCACGGTCCCTGAGTCTAAAACAATGCAGAAGTTAGCCGACACTAACAGGGGCAGTCATCCGCCAGATGCACTCACCAATGCTGGCAGGATCTGGCCTCGTACCAGACTCACAAACTAACCAGGACACCGCTTCGGGGTCTATGGTTGACAGGTGCTGATGATGAGAAGTGGGGACACAGGCGAGTACCAGTCTGTAATTTCCCCCCCCCCCGGGTGTTGCTCCCGTGAGGCCCTGTCAACCTTCCCTCCCCTTTTTTCACAGTTGGAGGGTGGAGTAAACTGTTGGAACCCACTGGGGCATCTACACAAACACGCACACATATTTCTAAACACAAGACAGCACAGTTTTTGCGACTACTAGCAGCGCAGCAGGCTTGAAGGGGGCAGTGGACCCTGGGTTTGTCTATCAATAATAATGAAAATATTGATCTAGGGATATACATCCCATAGAATTATAGGGAAGGCCATTGTTGTTGACAGTGTTATGAGTGGGGGGCGGCCTGTCCCTGTCGCAAATGTTCCCTCTTTGGCTCCTTTGTTGAATGAGTGTAAGCCAGGTCCTGCCAATTATTATATATACGATTTTATCAGTTAGCCATATAAGATTCAATTCCATAAATTCATCTCACAATAACAATCTTTATTCCTCTTGAGATATTCTTAATAAACCACTTCATCAAAACTGTGCACTGCAAATTGTGTCCCATTTGACAGTCAGCTATTTCTCTTAAACATGAGTTCGATAATTGCCTTAAGTAAGTAATTTATATATTTACATGATCAATTCAAACCTTGACAACAAAATATACAGTTAAAAACCACAATCGTCTGTGCAAAAAGTCAATAGTACTTAATTCCATACTGAGAATTCCATTTTGTCTTATATGCAGATTAAAATCAAATTATACTTTGAGAACAAATATGCACGGTTAAAACTGCAATTAAGTGAACAGTAGAATCAATATAAAACAGCTGTTGAGAAAAAAATGAACTCTCAGAAGGCCTGTAAATCTATCACTGATGAATGGTGATGAAATATGAGGATTCAGAAGCATTTTACGTACAGTAGAAGAGTTGTGAAAGAAATTGGTAAAATACATTCTCCCCCATAAATATTACAATTCAAACCTGGCCGCAGTTCTCATGTAGAGGAGTTCATACTCCACGGAGTAGGAGCGCCTTCACAGTATGGTCCCAGCTACAACGCTGGAGCCTTTAAACACGGAGATCACCTCCACCCCCCTCGAGCTATGCTTCTGCAAATTGATCTCCTAGCGTTTATGTTCAGTTATCCCACAGACAGAGTTTTAGATGCAAGGTTGCGTGGCAAAGAGTGGTAGTGAACTGTTTCCCCAGCCTCGGCTGGTTTTCCATTCTTTCCTCATGGAGCATTCTTGTTGTTTAATCTCTTTTCGACTGTGATCAAATATCTTACGAATCAGCAGAATATCTTGAGATCCTCTCCAACAAAGAATGCCATGACCACCTGCCCGCAGGTACGAATACCTTTGTAATTCAAAAGAGGACGCAACAGTGCTCTGAGCTCACTCATGAGTTCTTGACATATGCATAGCAAGTGAACTATATCTTCTCTCTCATCCCTGCACAACCGATAGCATGGCTCTGCTGAAGTGCATTTCTAAGGTGGAAGATGGGGCAATGAAGGGAGAATACGAATTGATAAGGCAGATATTTTTCCTTCGTGAGTTTAGCAAACCCTGTGCTTAGATGGTGCTGAGGTGCAGCCTTGGTGCAGCTCTGAAGGACGAACCAACCAAGTGCTCCACCTGTGAGTGTTACTTTGTCCTCTAACAGGGAGACGCGTTGGTTTTGTTGACTAGGCGTTTAAAACAATTGTGTGTTCCTAATGGCTCCCACAGACCCTGTAGGCCTTATTGCTCTATTGAATCATGGAGATGGGCCCTTGCTGGTCAATGCTCATGTTGTTAACAGTTCAGCCCACAAGAGAGCATTCAGGGTCCCTGGCTGTGCGCCCTTAAACGTTTACCATCAGTTAATGTATGCACCTCTGCGGGCTAACCTCTGTTTCTGCATGCCATACTCTGGCCTTATTTGAGCTGGTGATGTGTACTTAGGTAGACTGAAAGTCATTCTAAATTCACCAGTAACTATCCCGTCCAGATTGGCTGCATCTCTCCCCCTCATTGACTTGCTTCTATGAGTTATTGTTGGGATGAGCTTTGCCTCGATCACTTGAAGTAATGGAGTGAAGCTAGAGCTGACTGCTTTATTCTTTAGGTTTTTTTGTGCCACTACTAATGCATTTCCTCTCCTCTTCAGCACTTCTTTTTTAGTAGTAAAGGAGCCCTTGCTGTCTATTGTTTCACCTAAATAGTTGTAATCTTTAACCGTCTACAGCAGTTGTTTTGCCAGATACCAATGAGGTGTCCCTTTTGCGTTTTTGTGGTTCAGGAGCATAACCTTGGTCTTGTCCAAATTGATGCTCAATCAATCAATCAATCATAGCATTTGTATAGCGCACTACTCACCCGGAGGGTCTCAAGGCGCTTGGGGAGGGGGGGGTCCGCTACTGCTCGAACAGCCAGGTCTTGATCTGCTTCCTGAAGGCGAGGTGGTCTTGGGTCAGGCGGAGGTGGGTCGGGAGGGAGTTCCAAGTCTTGGCGGCCAGGTGGGAGAAGGATCTTCCTCCTGTTGTGGCTCTTCGGGTGCGGGGGACGGCGGCGAGGGCGTGGCTGGTCGATCGAAGGTGGCGTGTGGGAGCGTAGAAGTTGAGGCGGCTGTTGAGGTAACTCGGGCCTTGGTTGTGCAGGGCTTTGTGTGCGTGGGTGAGGAGGCGGAAGGTGATTCTCTTGTTGACCGGGAGCCAGTGCAGGTCTCTCAGGTGTCTGGAGATGTGGCTTCGTCTGGGGATGTCGAGGATGAGTCTTGCTGAGGTGTTCTGGATTCGCTGGAGTCTCTTCTGGAGCTTGGCGGTGGTTCCGGCGTAGAGGGCGTTGCCGTAGTCCAGACGGCTGGTGACGAGGGCCTGGGTGACCGTCTTCCTGGTCTCGGTGGGGATCCACCGGAAGATCTTAGGTAGCATGCGCAGGATGTTGAAACAAGACGAGGAGACGGCGTTGACTT
The DNA here is from genome assembly GCF_964261635.1 of Lissotriton helveticus. Lineage (NCBI taxonomy): Eukaryota > Metazoa > Chordata > Amphibia > Caudata > Salamandridae > Lissotriton > Lissotriton helveticus. The sequence goes on along the minus strand of NC_136069.1, from coordinate 399,559,105 downwards.
GCTCAGGCCATTTTCATCCGAGTAGGCTTGAGTGGTGTCCAGTAAATGCTGAAGTCCTACAGGACCACAGCTTATGAGTACTAGATCATCTGCATATAGTAAGTTCAAAAGGACCAGGTCCCAGATCCTTGGGGAATGAGAATTGAACTTATCCATTCTTGATGCTAATTCTGCCATACAGAGATTAAACAGGGTTGGGGCTAAGACACAGCCCTGTTTAACCCCTTTGGTAAATGGGATGTGTCTAGACAGATAGGTTTATAACCCCAATTTACATGCACCCAGATGTCTGTATGCAGCAAAATTAGCTGATTCAAGAGGGCAGGAAGAATCTTCAAACTGCTCACTTTGCACCACAATTAATTTGCCCCTGCCAATACAATCAAAAACAGATCTGTAATCTATAAAACATACATACAGGGGTAGCTTGACAGCTTATATGGCGTTGATTAGTAAGGAGAGGGTTAAGATGGTAGTAGTGCTGCTTGTGTGCTTGCATAAGCCTGTCTGATTGAGCGGAATAACTGCACTTTTACTAGCCCCTGAGTTTAGCTCCTCTAGGATAAGACTGGCAAAACATTTGACATGACATTTTTATCAATAAGGGCTACCAATCTAAATTGTTGGTGTTTTTCTAGTAGCTTTGTTTTTATAGTTTGGTGAGATGATTGAGCCCATCCACAAAACTGGGATTACCTCTACACGGGATTTCCTGAGTGGAGCTTCAGAGCTTCTGCCTAGGGGGATGGGTCTTGTTTGAATAAGATTGAAGGTATGGCGTTGGGGACTGGTGCTCCCTCCCATCTTTCTTTGGATATCCACCTCAGGGTTTGCTGAGCTGCAGGGTTGCTATATAATTTATGAGTTGGCACTACATCTACAATTCCTGCCTTGTTTTCTGTTTTTGGGTGCCCGTTAAAATGTTCCCAGAAATCTTTGCCCAGGCCTCGTCCGCTAGGTGCACACTGATTCTGCAAATTGTGGGATTTTGAAGTGTGTTAATCGTGCAACAGAACTGCGCGCTGTTGTTGCTCTTCACATTATATAGAAGCTTGGCTCATAGCATCTCTTTCTCTTTTTTTTCAGTTTCAGATTAGCTTTTTCCCCTTTAAGTTGTGTCAACTGTCAGCTTCCTTTGCAAGTTAGCATCTAAGCCATGTAGATGGAGCTTCCGTAATGTTTTGTTTATTGCTTTCTTGACCAACCTAATTTGCGCAATCTGAAAATGTGTACGCCTCACCTGACAAGACCCTTCCATTGTCCTGAGTCTTGGCTCTACTTGGGTTGAATGAGCTCCCCCTGCTTTTGTAAAGCTTTCCCACCCATCTATGGGTTTAATTCTTGGTATTTGTTGTTCTTGTAAAAAGCTTGTCATCAATGGCAACAGATTTTCTGGGTGTCGATTTTTGTATTTGGTTATTTTATTGTTCTCTGTATGTATGTAACAAGGCTCTACTACTGGCTGAGTTGGCTTTGAAACTCGCACTGTTAGTGTAATTTCTTATGGGAGATAATCACTATTGTCCTGCAGCAATTTTGCAGAATAGATGGAGAGTTACAGTGGTGTAATTTATTGTTGTGCAAGTTGTTGCAGTGTGAATTGGGGCTGCGGTGGGGGCCATCATCAGGGAAAGAACCATCCAAGTGATGGAAGCTGAGATGTTAGTTGTCCCTCAGTAGTTTCTGAGCTGACTTTTTTTGTCTCCACCATTTATTTCCTACCTCTGGCGGGACGTGCCATAGTAGTGATTGATTAGCCAGAAAGTTATCATCCTCTGTTGCTCCCAACAAGTGCAAAAAGCCTTATTACCTCCCCTACCAGTTACATGACTCCCTTGGCCTTGTCTCTTGGGTGAAAGTATACATTTTATCACCAGCTGCATGTCTTTATTTTCAATGTTGACTGTCACTCTAACTTCCTGTATTGCATTTATTGAGGAAGACTTTGGGTGCAGCTTGTTGACAGCATTGATACTTACTATTGAGAAATATATTCCAAGGCCTCCTTTAGGATGACCATATCTGGTACTTTTGCTGGCTGGGAGATGGTATGACTTGTGGCCTGGTAAATGGAATGGCGGTCCATCCATGTCTCCTGTAGGAGAACAAGATCAAAGGATTGAAGGTAGAGCAGCAATTGGGGGAAGATGTTTTCTTTCCCATGGTGTTTATATTCCAAGAGCATAGATGTAAAATGTCATTTGCCGATTAGTGTACAGTTACTGCTATGGCAGGGGTTGGTGCTTTGACCATTTATTGTGCTTGCTAATCAACCCCAGCTGCAGTTGCTGAGACTCCTTTCACATAAGAGTAGGTGCGCTTCGTCAAATGGTCATGGTAGGATCCTAGGTGTTCTTTGTTTCTGGCTAGACATGATTTGAGGTACTCTGAAATGAGGTAAGATAGCTGCTTTATTCCCCAGAGTTTCATTTAGTCTTATTCATTCAAGACCCTCCTAGCTGTGCCCTGTGATGCCCTAGTCACTTTTGTTGATTCATTGCCTAGATCTTTATTATATTCCACAAATTCTATGGTTATCACATAAGAAGATTTTAAATCCCCCAGTCTGTTAATGGCCCTTAATAGCCATAGCATATTCCCCTATTTAGAATGTCACCACAACCTTTGGACTTGTATTCAGGTAAAAACCAAGGGTAGTAATTATTTCCGAATGGACCCGAAGTGTGATAGAGAAATATAGTTGTTGTATGTTCAGGTGGGATTCTGGTGGGATCAGTAAAGTGGTCTGATTGGGTAAGGCATTGGATGTGGGGCCTGACAATGCGAACCCAGAGCTAAAGGCACCGGTAGGTCCAGTTGGAATGTTTGGATTAATTGTGTCACTTGGTCTTCTTACATTTCTGCAATTAATGCTTGGTCTCGCCTTCCCCACAGTTGCAGATACTTCTTTAGGTGGGACCTTTGGTGCCCCATTCCCAGGGGTTACGTTGGGATCCTCCTGTGGAATGGCCGCCTCACCCAGTGGACTGTGTCTGCCTCAGTCCCCTGCTGCAATTACTTCCTCGGCTGAGGAGTGGGGAGTTTCTTTTCCCACAGGCGTTGCTCTATCTTCAGTCGCCTCACTGCTTGTGTCCAGGAAGGGTCGGGTGGTTGCAACTTGGATGTCTTACAGTAGTCCGTAGCAATGGGCTTCGGAATGTTTGAGTTGGAGATTCGGTTCGAAAATAGTCTGCTTTCCTTTTTCTTTCCTTTCTTCTTTGTTTTCATTGTTGCTATGCACCAAGTCAAACAGTTGGTTAGGCTCCTTCCTCCAGACTTAGCGAGAGCAGTCCAAGGCTGAATGCTCCTGTGAGGGAGAGACTAGCTGCCTCACAGGTTCATTCTCTTTAATTCCCACGTTGGTGTGAGAGTTCTTACCTTGGGTTTGGTCATTTTCCCTATTCAGTCTTCCCTCTTGAGCTTCTTGCTCTGTTTGATCAGGTTCTGTTCTAGATGCTTCCCCCCCCCCCCCAAGGGTGGAACATCGTGAGAGGCAGCCATCAAAGTTTTGGCTGCCTTCTTTTTATCTGTCAGAAAGTCGCCCATCAGAGATGGCAGGGTTGATAATTTATCGTGTATTGAGGTGCAGGTACAGCTTATTTGTGTGAACTGCATGTCAATTTGAGCCTGAATGATAGGATTATTTAAATTAGCCAATTTACCATTGATGTTGGGGAAAAAAAACAGCCAGTGAATTTGGGAGCGAGATTGGAATATCCATTTTGTCTGACTGGTACTGTAAAGCGCTAAATGATAATCTCATGGTGTTCAATAGCGATGTCCATATGGTATCCATCTTGTGTTTTTTGTCCTGTTTAAAACCAATTTTTGGTGTCTTACTGTTTTTTTTCAAAGATGGGTCAGGTGTGTATAAGGTTACCAATTCTTCCCACTCTCGGGTTGTGAGACAGGAGACTTTGCAACATCAGGAAATGCAGCTGGCAGGTACAGCGTTGTTTCATTTTTTCAGTGCTAGACACACCTGTTGGAACCACAGGCCATGGGGGCATTCACCACTCTCTTTAAAGTCAAGGAACCCCTTAAATTGATCACTAAATTCTACACCAGCATGCGGGAAACCCATTGCTCCGAAGTCCTAAAAGTTAGACTGGATTGGCAACGTGACTTGGGGGCTACACTAAGTGGAAAAGAATGACAATACTGCTGTTCCCGCACCCGGTCTGTCTCTCTCAATGGGAGGCATGGGCTCATTCATTTACAATGTTTGCATAGAGCTTACTGTACCCCTGAGCGGCAATTTTGCTGTGGGTTATCAGAGAGTTCCTGTTGTCACAAATGCGAGGTGGAGAGGGCGGGATGCTGGCATCTTGCTTGGCAGTGTCCTGGGATTTAGTTATTCTGGAGCAGAGTGTTTTAGAAGCTAGGGACTATCATTAGTGCAGATTTTGAACTGGATCCCAAGATGTTGATACTGGGGTGGGACCTACCCGTCGAGAAGACAGTGCGTCCTTTGCTAGCTATCGGGCTTCTTCTGGCAAAGCGTTGTGTGGCAATTCGATGGGCGGGTGGCCCGCTACCATTGATAAAAGAACGGCATGCTGATATATTATATTGTAATACGCATGCTGATGTATATAACAAACTGCTCCCTCCCCGGAGCCGTCCTAAGAGCTGCTGGGGTCCATACCAAACATGTCTCTTAAATAAAACTTCAAGTGCAAATTTAGATCCTCAGAATACCACTAATGGGGCTACGTCCCAGGAGACATGTGTATAGGAGAGCATGGAGTTCAGAGTCCCACTAGCTGGGCTGCTATGCAAGAGCTCTTCCTTAAATAAGACTATGGGCAGCAGAACTGTACAGGAGATAGTATGTGGGTACACGATTTGTTCCGAGAGATGTAACTGTTTAGGTGGTATCCCTCAGATGCCTGGTTCATGTGCCTGAGTGTAAAAAAAACATTTGTACTGTTATGCCTACGTGCGACGTGATGTAACTGTATGCTAAGTTGTATGTATAACGCAATTTAATAAAATCAATTAAAAAAGAGAAAAAAACACTCTATTTTCCTAAATAGGATCGGGGCATTTCTTGTGTTGAGTTTTCACTTTATTGCTATTTCTGTGTTGCATAAATACTTTACTAATTGCCTCAAAATTAAGCCTGACTGCTTTTGTGCCAAGCTACCAGAAGGTTAAGCACAAGATAGTTTAGGCACAAGTTAATTTACTGATTTTTGTAGAACACCTTGACAGGGATCGGTTAACAACATTCCAGTTTCTCACAGTGGACATATGCAAAGTATTCAGTTTCCCATATACAAGCAACACTGATCTTATTCACAAAGATTTGGTAAAAATGTGTCCACTACGCTATCCGTAAATTGAACTTAAACATGTCTGCTGCTGTTTATGAGAGATGAATATTTGTAAAGTAGCGACCTTTGGCGATTTCCCCAACTCTATCTGTCCATAATATATGGAATATTTTAGAGCTGGAAATATTTGCACAAGTAATAGTATTTTAAACCATCTCTGTTTTTGCCTTGAAATAATTTTTTGTCAAATATAATACCTTTTCCTACCAAAACTATGTAAATAATGGATCTCTTGATAGCTTTCTCCAATATGAATCTTTTGAAATTGTAATCAAATATTCCAGTTTTGTGGCACTGGTAAATTCCACATGCTTTACCTATTATAGCCACATTAAGTGATTTTATGTGATATTTCATTAAATCGATATTTCTTTATGAGTTTTTGTATTGGCATGGAATTATGCAATATACTTTTAAGGTGAAGACGTGCTCTTCCACAAAATTTACAGTTTGATATTCTGCTATAATAAATTTTTATTTTCTCCTTTTCGAATTAGTTTATTTTTCTATTCTTTGCCAATATGATGATTGCCTCCTGTGTAGAGACTGTACATTAAATGCGACTCAGCCAAACTATAGAACAGAGGGGACAAAGGGATTTAGAGGGGTAAAGCAAGATAGAGGTTGTAATATTACACTGTAGATCTAGTTCACAATGGGCCGACAGGAAGGCTGAAGCGCGCACCCTTTTGCAATGCAGCTTCACAGCTGGAACACACGACAGATAAGCCTCCAGTTCACAAAACTGGATTTGAGGAATGTGTAAGGGACTGGCACTCAGTGGATATTCTATGTCCATTTGCCCTCAAGTAATATCTGCTTGATGACAGCGCACCCAACACGTAAGCATTAATTGGTTCACAATACTCACTTAGACGGACAAGACGGGCATGCCTATATCTGCTGGCCCTAGTTTTGCACTCACCTTTTTTTGGAAGGAAGAGAATTTCTACTACAATTAATATATATTTGATTAGTACCTTCTTTACCGGGTGCAAATAGAAACCTTGACTCTTATCCCAGTACAAGACCCTTCTTGCCATGCATATTTTCTTTAATCTGTTCTAACCTTGCCTAGGCCATGAGGATTTTCAGCAAAAACAATTGCTCACCTGGTTTAAAAAAATCAAAGACTTCTGAAAGATGTATTTGAATCATTCTCTTTTATGTTTCAAATGCAATAACTGGAAGAAACAAAATCCAATAAAGGAAAAGCTAAAACAAAAATTCATGCAATAATATACGAAGAAAACAAATTACGAAATAGTGAGGATAAACTGGTATTTCACATTATTTGGTCATTTTCTTGGTAATAACGATACACATATATGATATGACAAGAATAAAGTGGATATGGACCATGGATCAAGTTATCCCTCCTGCTCAGACACGTAAGTGTATTTTAGCACAATGAAAACATGTATTCATATAAAAGGGTGAGACTATTGATTTGCAAACACTTAATGTTTTTTAGAGAAATGTTAACACTTAGGGCCTCATTACAATGTCAGAGGAACATGGTGACTGGCACACGGTGCATGGATGTTTGCAAACATGCCCTTTCTATTTCGGCTTGTGCTGCTGCTCTGATCCAAGACACAACAGAAGCGCAATAGAAAAGGGCATGTTTATGACCTCCTACAGGGTGGTCACATAATAATGTGTTGGGTGGAACCAGCGACTACTAGTTGGGTGGGTACCATTCTGCAACAATGACAGGCAGATGCTCATCCAACCACCACCGTAATAAGGCTCTTAATATCCGTGGTTACAAAGTTCCAATTTGTAAATTTTCCCTTTGACGTCCGCTTTGGTTTTTCTTGCCATATTTTAACTTGTAATATCTGCTCCCCAAGACCCCTAACTTGCTTCAATGATCTTGGCGCACTTATGTTAATTATTTTCCTTTATTTTTCTAAATTGGGTTAGTAATCTTGTTCTGTTGTGTTCGTTAATAGGCTCTTCTTGAACTTAACATGTACCTCTCTGGGGATTGCCCCTAGTTTGTGCCATATGTACCTGCGACTGAGCAGAAATTCTCTCATAACTGTGTTTTGATGTCTTCAAAGTGGATTCATTAAGTTGGTAGAGGTACTCCCTTCCAAATAATAACTTCATTCCTGATACCACGCCTGCATAGTGCACAACACGATGGAGCAAGGGACACAATTTACCTTTATTTATATGCTTGCTCAACGATATACCCCATGAGGAGCCTGAAAGTGTAGACAGTAATGCAACTTTGCTAACAGAGGTTTACTTTGATCTACAATTATGTCATGCTTTCTGTTGTCACCTCTAGCTGAATTTTGTAACCAGAATGCATATATCAATCACAATTTATTTTTTCACTCACATTTTGAAATTTGATAGTATATGAAAGACATGGAATAAATTACTTGAGTTTCAGATAAACCCCAGAGATAAATGACCTTCAGCATAGTGCCACAACCCCTAATGCATTGCTGGTGAATTCATTAATCATGTTTACTATTCAGAAATGTATACTTTTAAATAATCTACATTGACATTCTTGAATTCATGCGTTCCATTAATGAGCATGCATCATATTACTGAAAACATCTATTCGCACTTCTGCAACTGAAATAATTTTGGCATGGCTATGGTTCTGCCTTTACACACAAATTGGTGTAATATCAGCAGATCATCATTAAGACTATGGGCCCAATTACAATGTCGAGCCGACCTAACTGACTAACCGTCAGTTGCGGTCTGCCCGACATCTGGCATTGTGGTCCCTCCCTCCGCATAATGATGTGGAGGCATCGGGCAGAGGGAGCGTTCACTGCTCTTCCAACTAGCTCAAGGAGCCCGTCGATGCATTAGAACATATCATAATTCCCTAATGATGGCATATTATGATGACAGTTTCCGACAGCCCTTTCATGTCTGCCTTTCCTACATGGAAAGGCTGTTGGAAAGTGTTTTTGGGGCCCCTAGTAGGGCCCCCTTCCCCCCTGGCCCTCTGCAATACAGGGTAAGGGACACCTTTCGTGTCCCCCTAAACGGTGCAGAGATGTTTTCAAACATGCATTTCATAATGGAAGCTTGTGGTGCAAGCCTTTTCTGCCCACTGCACAAGCTTCAATTGTAAAAGGCATGTTTGCGACCGGCCTATGGGCAATCACATAGCAATACCGAGGTCGGAACCGCGGACCTAAGTTCAGCGGTTTCCAGACGGCTATGGTGTCAGGCAAACGCAAGTCCGCCTAACATCATAATCAGGGCCAGTGTGTCGACTGTCTGTAGTAAAACTGTGACACAGAGACTGTTGTCCGTCTTATAACTAAGGGGAAAATATATATGCATTCACGAGTTAGTTGGGATTCTTACCCACTGCGATTCAGAATTGTAAGAACCATTGCGTTAGTACATAGGATTTATTTACTGGTCACAAGTTTGCGACTACTGTTTTGAGGCCAGTAAATAGTACTTCTGGCCCATTGTCGTATGGTAGAATCTGCAGATTTACAGTGAATATGGCAAATTCACAATTGTCATGGTGTCGACTTATGGAATACCGGCCATTAGAATTATTGCGGTTTTGTTGTGAAATAGCAGGAAGTCTGCCAGTGGTCATGCCACCAATGACAGATTTATGACATACACAGGAAATCATTGTGTTTTACATTATCACCTGCCTCATACCTAGGATCATAGATCTCAATTTAAACCAGGGTGGAGTCACTATCACCGCCTACATTTAAATTCCACTGCTGCTCTTTTTCCATGGGTGCTGGCAGGTTTACCCTAAATTATGAGTGGTCAATAGCGAATGCCTGTGCTCCATCTAGTAGACTTGTATCCACTTTTTGTAACAAGGAGTTAATTACATCAAACTGGGCACACTTAAATCCCAAAGTACCTTCAGACATTCCCATAACACAGGGCAGGATTTTACCACTACGATAACGTGCTTTGTGGAAATCCAGGGAAATCCCTTGACATTCCCTAGCACCAGGTAGTGATAGCTGGAGCTCCAACTAACCATTCAGCCACCTCTATCCACCTGCCCATATTTGTAGCAAATGAAGAATACTGTAAGCCCATTTCAACACTGATAGATGTTGGCAGAGCTGCACATAGGTGTTCTGTCATCTGATTTGTGAAATCCATTCCCAAATCTTGTAATTTATGATCATGTGAAGAGGGTGTGTGGGATGGCAGGAGGTTTAAAGCTTCCCTCCTCCAGCTTCCAAATCAAGGCCTATATCGCCAGAAGGAGGTGAAAAGTATAATGACTAACCCCAAAGCAGGGTTCTTATGTAAAGTCGTCGGTGTTAGCTATTAAAACATTTAATATACAACACATGTATCTCTTAGTAAATACGTGATTCATCTGAAGAACATGAACTAAACGCGATGCTGTTTCAATAAAGTCTTCCAATTGTAACCCCTTTCGTTTTTGATAGAGCCATTTGTTCTTCTGTAGCTGATAAGATAAGGTTTGGTGTAATTGGATAATATTCATTACATGCTCCACTGTTCTTGCAGTGCTTTGCATATCACAGTGTTGTCTGTCGATTAGGTAAATAGTAATATTCCACAGCACCATTTAAAACCTGCATCTTTTGAACACACATATATAAACAAGTGCAGAAAATAATGAAAATATCAATGACTGAACGTATGGCCTTTGTCATATATTAAATCATTAATGTACCATCCGTAGATGCAGCATTGTAGAGTGCAGACACCCAGGTTTTGTTAATCCCTCCTAGCAAATGATGAAACCTATGTTATCGTATATTTGTGTATATTTGTGGCTAACGTTATTGTGCTGTCTTTGCAGTTTATTGGTAAGAAATAAATAAAATTAGCCGAGTATGCAATTATACACAATACAAACCTTTTGGCTTTGCCAATGCATGCGTTTTGCTTTCTGGACCCTGCATTAAGACATTCTTTTTTACCATTTAATATAGATAAGTGGTCCATCATTTAACAATGTAATCTGTCTTTTTAAATTGAAATCATTACTCTAAACACTGTTTACAAACAATGCTTCACTGACTCTGAAATCATTTTCCATTTCGGAATTGCATTCCAGATTAATTAAACCTTTGGGAAAAGGAAAATATGTTTTCTAATAGTACCGAAATGCATAACCCACTTTTTCTTAATCTTGTCCAGGATAGTCAGACTGTATCGGTCACTTTATCAAGATTCTTCACACTGTAATGAGCCCTGAAATAAACATTTCTATGTAGCACAGTCTGTGCAGTTCCAGACTGTGCCTAGGTCCACTTCAGTGGGATGCTTCCAGCTGTTGGATATATTGGGGGATATACACGTTTCCTGTGTGCACTCTTTGGAAGTATGAATTTGGTGATAGTTAATGGGGATTCCGTCACTTCGAAGACAATATGCGCAAATTTGAAAGTATGGAGATAAATTCGCATAATACGTGGGATTTTGCAATCCCTATATAAATGAGCATCTCTAATGTCTTTATAACTGGGGCCTACTGACACTCTGTTGCTGATTATATAGAAAAGACGTCATGACTGTATATATATATATATATATATATATATATATATTTATAATAGTTATTCCAGTCCAGTTCTGACATTACAATGCCTGCTACTAGAACCTGTAGTCGAGATGAAAGGCAAGTTATGTAACAGAGGAGCAACGGAAATTAAATGTTGCTTTTCTTTCTACTATCTTTCTAGCTTACTGTGACTAGCAGAAAGAACATGATAATGTTTTGTATTCCTTAGATAATTATAGATAATTTAGAATCTTTCTGCATGTTCTACTCATTCAAAGTCACTGCAACTTTTTTATTAATAAACAACTGACTTGTATTGAACTGTTTCTAATATATTTTTGCAACAAATATCTAACAGGTTTCTTACCTGTTTAATTTTGCTCTAGAGGTTCTATTTTTATTCTTCATGTTTACAAACTTGCTTTCTCTTTCTGAAAGAGCTACTTAACAAGGTTTTAAGTGGTTTGTGGGCAAGGTGATGGTGTGACCATGTATTATATGTGATAAAGTACACCCCTGCTATACACAGGAGTTCTGTGACCTTATACAGGAACTCAGACTTAGGCCTTGTTCCTCTATATGTTTATGGAATTCCTCCATGACTTGCAATATCCTTATAATTTAAGGCAGGGGGTACGTTATCCCCTATATATTACCAAATAGCTTTTGTGGACACTGTGCCTGCTATATGACAAATGGACCTCATTTAGAGTGTGAAGATTGCATCATTTGGTCGGATTTAATATTCTTCTTCTTGTTTATAATAATGATTATAATAATCACCATCACCGTAACACTGATAATAAAATAATAATGATAATAAACATGTATAATGCATGTTAATACCGCCAAAAGATTTTAGAGTGGTTTGCATCAAACTAAAGTGAACAATGTATGTATTTATATTTATGTATGTATGTATGTATTTATATTTGTAGAGCGCCTTATCACACAATGGACTACACAATGGATTACAATAAGATAGGGAAGGGAATTACGGCAGCAAACAAGATAGACAAGTAAACCTATATTGAAAATGTCTGTAAATCAACCATAAAATTCCAGGATCAATGTAAGTTGCTAACAGGCTCAGGGATTGCATGAACAGATATATCTTAAGCTTTTTCTGAAAGCTATCAGTAGTGATTTCTCAGGTTTGCATACATTTAGCTGAGCTCTTCTACTCTTTATTAGGTCTCGCCTATGCAGAGTTTGCGCTGTATCTTTGAGACATGCTCTATTCAGTTATGGACTTGAAGCTCCGCTTACTTTCCCCCATCTTTTCAATTGGCTCCTCTAACTGTCGTTTGTAAAGGGTGCTCTTTGATTCAAGAATAGGCTTGGTAGTCCCTCTTTGGTACCGCCTTTTCTCCTTTTGCAACCTCCCATGAGGACTGACCCTGTTACAGGTGCTGTTACTCGGTATGTTTTATTTACGGTCTGTGAGCACTATTTTGCTCATGCCTTTCTCCTTGTTGCTGTTGCAGGCATGATAAGCTCTCCTGCGTTGTAAGCAGCGAGGCACGCCTTCATCTTTTTAACAATTTCTGCCGCACCTTTCTTTTCTATGGCGTGGTTTGCCAAACTCTATTTTTTCAATATTCTATGCTTTTACAAAGCAGCTTTTACAAAGAAGTGCGGCACAGGCAGCGTGCTGTGCTGTGCCGCTTCCGAAAAACTTAAAACATTTAAAAAATAGAGTTTGGTGAGCTGCGCCTTTCTTTTATTGTGCGCAGTCTACCAAAGTCTATTTTTTTCAATTTTATATGGCTTTTCTTCGGTGTGGCTGCCCAACTTCCTTTTCTCCCTGTTAGAAATGTGATTTCTGGTTGGCTAAGGCTTGCGCCAAAGCCAGGCAGAAACCACCACTCTAGTCAGGGCAAGGGAGTTACATGCCAAGATAACCCCTGCTCACCCCCTTGGTAGCTTGGCATGAGGAGTCAGGCTTATCCCGGAGGCAATGTGTAAAGCGTTTGCGCAACACACACACACAGCAGCGACACACTAGGCACACCACAAAAAGGAACTCCACACTAGTATATATATATAAAAAATAGCCTTTGTATTACCATAAACACATTAGATCATAATCACACAGATTCACTGTGCCAACTGGCGCTGGGCAGTATTAATAGGGGTTTATTTACACCAGGCAGGGCCACGTGGGCCACTGTCAGAATCAGCACTTCGTAGAAATAGCACTTCTAGAACATAGAATAATTGTAGCACAAAATAACAATTGTAGGACACAACCAGTAACCCCTGGTAAAAGGTAGGTACACACTACGAAATACTAATCACCATAGGCATAGATCACGCAGGGAAACATAAACTCACTAGTATAAACTATACTAGGCAAAACAACCCCCTAAGCATAAAAACACATTTAGAGGTATCACAGGCATAAAAGCATTGCACATTACGCAAAACTCACATTAGGCATTAGGTAATTACCAACACAAATCACCAATCACCTTGGGCAGAATCACAGTAGGTACTGACCCCAGGCCAACTGGCCTTCCATGGGGGCTCAAATGCCTGATGTCCAGAATGTCCGGGCTGGCTGCGCACGCAGCAAAAGCAACAAAGAAAAAGAGCAGCCTAAACGTGGCAGCTGCCCACTACTTGCTGGGCAGCTGTGAAATCACAAAATGAGGCTTAGGCTGTCAGTGGCCCTTTAAACAAATGTTCCCCCTTCGTGGGAGCCACGGGGCTCTGGAAAACAAGCAGCAACACGTTGGAGCCATCTAGGCTCTGAAAACAACTATGCCCCGCGTGGGAAAAGAACACGGGCCCATCTGGCCCTTTAAACAGTCATGGCCAGGGTGCAGCTGCCCTCTAGTCATCGGGGCAGCTGGAATGTAAAACACGGAATCTGCACCACAGTGGGGCCTGGAAATGCCCATGGGCCCCTCTAGCCCTTTGAGTAATAAGGCGCCGCCTCGTGGGAGTCACACAGGGCTCGTAAGAGAAATTATGAGACGCGTTGGGGCAAATGCGGGGGGAAATCCTGGGCCCCTCTGGGCTCTCACTGGGGCATCTTCACACAACGTGCCTCCTGTTGGAGCCCTGGCGCTTTCCCCAAAGAACTGAGTACTGGCAGGAGGGGGGCGGGCACCTGGCAATGTGCCCCAACACCCCCAACCCCTTCAACACTGAGCCCCACTCACTGGCTAGACTGCGGGGCTCAGGCTGCACCCGTGGATCTCCCTGGACCACCTGCTTCCTGCCGGTTGCGCTGCCGTAGGCTCCCTCCACGTCGGGACGGACGAGTGTTAGACCCGCGAGGTTCTCCTCGTGCTATGGGAGCCCCGCTACCGGACAGGCTGCTTCTCGACCCACTCTTCGGGTCTCGCTCACGTCCCAGCACGGGGTAGGCTCCCGCCTGGGTTCTCTTAAGGCGGTGCTTCCCGGGACACCGGCACAGCTCCGCTGGTGTCCTGAACTGCTCACTGCGCCCTTGGGCGCCGGAGCGTGGGGTGGACTCCCGGTAGAATGCGGCTTCCTCTCTTCTCGCATTACAGAAGCGCGGGGTGGGCTCCCGTCCGCTTCCTGTCTCCCTGCAATCACTTCCGGGTCGCCGCGGGCAGAGCGGCGGCCCCCAGCATTCCAATTCCTGTCGGCTGCAACACGGGGTAGGCACCCATTTCAGGCACAGTCCCTGGCGGTGTAGGCACCTGCTAGGGTTATTAAAAGTGGCACAAGGTTCCTAGCGGGGGTGGGCACCCGCTAGGGATATGTAAAAGCACAACTTTGCGAGGTGGGCACCCGCGCCGACATCGGCCAGAATGCAGGGATCCCTCGCGGTGCAGCTTCGTGCTGCAGGCCAGCAGTAGTCCTCACAGTGCTCCTCAGAACAATGAAGCACTTTGCACCCCAAAAATGAAGCACCTTCAAGGCGCTAGGAAAGAAGAGTCCCCCAAAGTACAGGGAAAGTCTTGGAATGGAGGGGGGGGGGCAAAGGCTGGGCCGAGGGGCCAGCTCACAGGCCTTCCAGCAGGGAGGCAGTCTCCAGTGGTGGTCCACCTGGTGCCCAGCAGCAGCAGCAGGCCCTCCTCAAGTTAGGATCAGAGAGTGAGCATACATGGGGTCACAGCCCCTTTTTATACACATTTTTCCATTTTCTAAGCTGTAGGGCAAGGGGAGAACCAGTTACAACTGGTTCTTGAGCACTTTGTTTTGCTCAGCCCCTCTACCTATTCACAGGACAGGCTAGGGACATCAGACGCACCACAGGAGGCGGAGCCAGCATTGTGGAGGGAAGGCACAGGCCTATTCAGGTCCCAGGTGCACTCCTCCCTCCCATCTACATGCAGATCTCTCCATTCACCACCGGGCAGACCCGTCCTGATTTCTGGAGCAAGGCAAACCTGCCAGCTCCAGCCAATCACAAGCCAGACAGTCAATTCACATTCACTGCACACACATGCCAACTTCTAAACGTGGCACTTCCACACTAGACACATTATATCTACGCACACCGTCGTGCAGCATTTAATCTCACAAGTTCACACATACCAAACTTGCCCCTGCACACCCCACACATCAGGAACTACCATGGACACACACATTCCCCATGCATTCCTATGGGAGGGCAGGCCAATCTCACCACACGCACTCAGACTGCGCACGCACTTTACACTGGGACACAGTTTTAAAGTGCGCAGAAGCCAAAAACAACTAACATCAGGTCCCAATTAAATGCAAAAAGTTTAGGGGTGAACCTGCCAAAAGGGCCAAGTCCAACACTCCCTTTTTCCCAACAGGCACATTGGCAATGGAATAGGTCTTGTATTAATACAAGTTTGAGCTATTGGCATTGCAAATTATAATGCAATGCCAGTAGCTCAAACTGTCAGTAGTGCGAGACCTATTGCATTGCAAATGCTTGTCTTCTGTGGGAAAGGAAATGGAGCAAATAGGTGTCCCTGCAGATATACCCATATTACATCATGTGATGCAACACAGCAAACATTGATTTTCTGTTTATGTACCAACACCAGCTTTAAGTGCCTATCATCCTCTCCATATTTGTAAGACACAGTACCATTTTGGCTGGATGGTAATATGAGAGTGAGACTAGTACAGGAGTTTAGAAAGGTGTCCTGACACGTATGTCCCATCACAGAAACAAAGAAATAAGAACGTTTAAAACCTTCAATTAATAGCATGTGTGATACCAGGGCTCAGAAGTCACACAGAACAAAAGAATGTCCCATGCAGAGACACCAAAGGGGAAAACTTGGCTTCTGTTTAATGAAATGAACTTCAGTGACATTAGTACCATTATTAAAGTACTGAAGCACATTGTTCTGTGATCCATGGTCACCTATTGTAATCCAGAATTATCATTCAAGGGTCTTGTACTTCTTAGACTATTTCAAAAGCTGCTCTTCAGCTTTGGTTGCATATAAAACACCCTTGAAGAAGCATGAGTGACTGTTTCATTAAAACATGTACTGACAATGACTGTTGTGCACTGAATAAACTCTGGGACACATATCATGCATACTGCCTAATAGATATACCATTAGCCATGGACACTGAGAAACATACATACAGGTCACTATGCATGTGCAGATAACAATATACATAGATACAATAAACATGCAGGTGCCCATAAACACATATACATAGATGTAGCACATAGGAAGGTACTTGGACACTGAGAGGGGAAAACTGACACGGAGGTGTATGGATGAGTGCCGAACTGGCACTGGAGTGGTTTAAGCTCATAGACACATAGGGGCTTATTACAAGTTTGGCAGTCCTCCCAAGAGGCCGCCACCACTGTGCTCACAGGAGGACTGCCAAGCCCATGGTGCACCCACCCGTCGGATTCTGAGTTGAATCCACTGCGATCATACAGTGCAGTGGTAGTGCCATGGGGAAAGTCTGCTAGGCTCATAGTAGAGCCTAACATGCAGACCGCCATTGGGACTCCACCTACAGCACATTCCTGCACAGTGTGGCATGCACCGTGTTGTTCATGCCGCAGAGTGCAGTAACATAGGTGTAAGCATAGAGGGCACAGCATGTGCCCCCTGCATGCACCTCCATGGGTCATTTTTCCAAGGGGCCCTGTCAGAGCCCCCTTACTTGCAAGTCCATCACCCTTTTCATGGTTGGCTCAAAGTAATGCCATTGGCAGTGGAAAAGCAACTTGGATTAAGCTTGGCTGTGCCAGCATTGGCACCATCAGCATATTCCTGCCCCTTCACACACCGCCATCGCAGAGTGGTGTGGCGCTCCTGTGGCGGTCCAACCACCTCACTGCAAATACGGTGGATTGACCCGCAAGGCTGGCACTGGTCAGACAGCCACAGCGAGTATGGCAGTTTTAGGACCACTGTACTCATAATAAGCCCCTTAATACTTAGCCACATTTGAAAAGCAAATCACATTTAAGTCAGCAGCAACATTAGAGTGTCTAATCCCATTCATTTCAAGATCCCTCCTTGGAGAACATACTAGGACTGGGTGATGTATGTTTCAGGGTAATTGCATACTCAATCTTTTCCCTCTATAGAAATATGATTTGTAGGAAACTAGCAAATTCATCTTTCCTGTATGGTCACACCTTCATTTTAATCTTCATTTAGATTATATAATGTTGTTACTTTTAGCACTCTATGCGGTGTTACACTGCTACAGTGATGGATTGCCTCCTTACTCACTGGACAAATCTGCCTATCACCCTTTACCTCGGAACCAAAGAGCACCATATGGGGCGTATCTCAAGGCTCATTCCTCAGCCCCACCCTGTTCAACACCCACATGACACCCCTGGCAGACATCATTAGAACACATGGCTTCAACATCATATCCTAAGCAGACACACCCAGCTCATACTCTCATTCACCGAATTCCCCTCCACCACTAAGACCAACTTCCACAACTGCATGATGAGTGTCGCCGAATGGATGGAGACCAACTGCCTGAAGCTCAACACACACAAGACCGAAGTGCTGATTTTTGTTTCTCCCCATAGAGCAACACTTGGTGGCCCTCCAAACTCTACCCACACCAATAGACCACGCCCACAACCTTGGCCCCATCCTGGACAGCAAACTCACCAGGAAATGCCAGATTAATGCACTCTACTCTGCCTGCTTCCACCCACATGCTTCAAAAGATCTTCAGCTGACTCCCTGTCAGTACCAGGAAAACTGTCCCTCATGCCCTAGTCACCAGCAGGCTGGACTACTGCAATGCACTCTATGCAGGAATCACCACCAAACTCCTGCAAAGACTATAGACAACACAGAACCAAGTTGTTAGACTCATCCTCAACCTCCCCAAATGGACCCACATCAACCATTGTCACCCCTCATCTCAGGAACCTTCGCTGACTTCCCATCCAGAAAATATGCCAATTCATGATGCTGACCCTCACCTACAAAGCCCTCTATGACCAAGGACTAGCATACCTCAGCCACCGCCTGAACTTCCACCAACCCTCCTGACATCTAAACTCCACCTCTGCCTTCCTCGCCCTCACACACACTCCTCGCAACTTTCGAAGCTACAGTGGAGGACAATCCTTCTCCCACCTTGCCACCAAGTCCTTGATTGACCTTCTCCTTCCCCTCTGTACAACATCCTCTCTCCCGAAATTCCGGAAGGGACTAAACTCCTGGGGCCTTATTTATGAAGGCCTTGCACCGCCGGTGCGTCACTTTTAAAATGGGAAAAAGTGACGCACCGGTAGCGCAAGGCCTTCATAAATAAGGCCCCTGGCTTTTAGACCAATCCCAGTACGAACCTAGTGCCTGGGGGATTAGATGTGCTCCACAAATCTGAGTTGATTTATTGATTGAGTTGAGTGTGTGCACTAAAATGGTATTTGTAAAATTAGTTTCCAATAATTGGCCTATTCAACTGCAAGACCATAGTAGACTCCTGTCTCCAAGAAGGACCAGCTAACCACAGAGGACTATACCCTGCAGAAGATCTGGCTGTACAGTGACCCATGCCTAGTTGGAGAAAAGTCACATTTTTTTCATCCTCTAGATGACCAGGAGAAGGTGCTGATGCTTGTCCAGAAAAGTCATATCATAGGCGCTGCCGAAGATCAGGCTGTACAGAGACCCATGCCTAGAAGCTGGTCCTAAGGATCTAGGGGTTGCAGTGCTGACCAAAAGGAACTTATCTCAGTAGTTGATTGATTGATTTATTGTTGACCGTTAAATTATTTGAAATCATTACAGTAAAAAAAAAAAAAAAAGAATTGAAGCCCCCTTCCTCGCCCACCCCTGCCGCCACCCTTCCCCTGCCGAACTGTGAGTCTTTGGAACTCTGGTTCCGACAAACAAATCCCGTATTGCAAAGTCCTTTTGCCATCAACTCTCGGAACTTAATTGTGCTTTGGCAATGGTTCAATCGGGCTGGCTCTTCATTGCCCATAAATTGTTACTGAAGCACCTTGTTTGCCTATCTCAGTAGTTGGAGAAAAGTAGAATATTTTTCATCCTCTAGAGGACCAAGAGAAGGTGCTGATGCTTGTCCAGAAAAGTCATATCATAGGTGGGCAAAAAAAAAGAGTTATTCCCCACTCTAAGGTTTTTACTGCACGGAAAACAGGTTCAGTGGGAGGTAAAAAATAAGAATGAAAATATCTAACCTTGTGGAGCTCTGCCTGGCTAGAACTTCTAGCCATACCACCTGGAGGATTTAATCTTCAAAAAATGAAAATCTAAAGGTAGAAGGAGTAGTTTCTGTCCTGTAACTCCAGTTCTGTAGTAGGGGTATCTCTGTTATAGTCATAATCTAGTGAATAGTCCCGCCCATGTGCGTGGACCCCGGAGCAATCAAAAATAATCTCTTACAGTGTCAAAAAATGCAGAAAATGCATAGACACTTAAGAGAGAATTTAAAGACAGATAATGCAGCCAAAAAGGCTACACTGTCCAGTACTTCAACTAGAAATTCCACCATAAAATCCACAAAACAGCAAAGCCTGTACAGATTTCCCTTGCTTAACAGCAAAAAATCCCTCAGGAATGATAGAGAGAAGAACCTGGACAGACAAGCCCCATAGGCTGCCATTATGTGGCTTAATTAGGATATTGTGCCTTTAAGGAACCTTCCAGAACCTTCTCCCAGTATCCCAGAATGCATAGCAGGTCCAACTTAGTTTCAGTTCTTTTTGAAGGCGTAGACAACGCCAGACCTGTAGCATTATGTACATGAATAACTCTCCACCGGGGAGGCGGGAGGGCGCTTATGACTATAACAGAGATACCCCTACTACAGAACTGGAGTTACAGGACAGAAACTACTCCTTCTGTAGTAGGGGATCTCTGTGTATAGTCATAATCTAGTGAATAGAATGGCAAGCCCTTCCCCACACCAAGCGGCGGTGGAGAATAAAATAACGCCACTACTGTGCGAACAGATTCCGCAGCGAAGCCTGCCCAACCTGAGCGTCTGCCCTGGCATCAGTGTCCAGGCAGTAATGCTTAGCAAAGGTATGGACCGACTTCCAAGTGGCCGCCTTGCAGATCTCTGCAATGGGAACATTACGGAGCATAGCTGTCGTAGCAGCCTTGCCCCTGGTGGAATGAGCCTTAGGCTTACCTCCTAAGGTCTTATTAGCTTTGTAGTAACACAACTGTATGCAGGACACAATCCACCTCGAGATGGACTGTTTAGAGGTAGCAAGACCTGTCCTGACTGAGCCATAATTGACGAACAATTGGTCTGACCTACGAATATCTTTAGTCTTATCAAGATAAAACTTCAGCACCCTCCGCACATCCAGGGAATGTAAAGACCTTTCCGCTGGAGATGAAGGGTTCTGAAAAAACGTAGGCAAAGTGATAGTCTGGTTGATATGAAAATCAGACACAACCTTGGGAAGAAACTTAGGGTGAGTACGCATAACAACCTTAGCATTATGAAATACAGTATAAGGTTCTTGGCAACACAACGCCTGAATCTCACTCACCCTGCGGGCCGATGTAATGGCCACGAGGAACGCCGCCTTCCAGGACAGGTGCTGCAACGAAGCCTTATGAATGGGTTCAAAAGGCTCCTTCATCAATCTGGACAGCACCACATTCAGGTCCCATGAAGGCGAAGGAAGCCTGACAGGAGGGAACACTTTCTTCAAGCCTTCCAAAAAATCTTTGATCACAGGGTTCTGGAAAAAGGAAGTCTGTGAAGGGCCTTTCCTGTAGGCAGTCAAAGCAGCCAGATGAACCTTAATGGAATGGACATTAAGGCCCGACTGCGCCAGATGTAGCAGATATGGAAGGATGACATCTTCCTTGCATGTCGTAGGGTCATAGCTCTTAGACCTACACCAGATGCAAAACCTCTTCCACTTGTAAGCATAAGAAGTCCTAGTGGAAGGTCGCTTAGCCTCCTTCAGTATGTCCATACAATCCTCAGGGAGATTCAGATGGCCATATTGCACTATTTCAGGAGCCATGCCGCCAAACTCAAAGACGAGAGGTTGGGGTGCACCATCCGCCCCCCGAACTTCGTGAGAAGGTCCGGCCTGCACGGCAACTTCATGTGAGGAAGGAGAGATCGGTGGAGCAGGTCCGTGAACCACCACTGTCTGGGCCATTCCGGGGCAATCAGAATCATTCTCGCCCTGGATTGGGACAGCTTGATGAGAACCGCCGGAATCAGGGGAATTGGTGGAAAAGCGTACAGAAAGCTGTTCGACCAGTTGATCCATAACGCGTTCCCCAGCGTCCCCGGCTGGAAGTACCTGGAGGCGAAGCCTCGGCATTTGCTGTTTTCGGCGGTGGCGAACAGATCTACGTCTGGAGTTCCCCACCTTGCGAAGACTTCTCCTAGTACTTCGTCGTTTATGACCCATTCGTGGTTTTCCTGAATGAGTCTGCTCAGTTCGTCTGCCTGAACATTCTGCACACCTGGCAGATGGGTGGCCGTTATTGACAGCCCTCGAGCCAGAAGCCAGTGCCAGATCGCCTGCGCCTCCTGCGATAGAGTGCGCGATCTCGAGCCCCCCTGCTTGTTGAGGTAATACATCGTTGTCGTGTTGTCCGTCTGAACAAGCAGAGAGTTGGTCTGAAAGGATGGATGAAAGGCCTTCAGTGCCAAGTGAACAGCTCTCAGTTCCAGGAAATTGATGTGGTACGTGGACTCCGTCGGGGACCACGTCCCTTGAATTTGCAGGTCTCCGGAGTGCGCTCCCCAGCCTAGGAGAGACGCATCCGTCACGATGGTCTGTGTGGGAATGTCCTTGTGGAAGGGAACCCCTCTGAGGAGATTCTCCTTCGAGCACCACCACTTCAGAGACTGAAGAGCATGTAGAGACAGTCGTATCTTGTCGTCCCAAGAACCTCTCCTCTGGTCCCACTGATCCTCCAAGCACTCCTGCAGAGGTCTCATCTGTAGCCGTGCGTGAGGAGTGAGAAAGATGCAAGAGGCCATCGATCCCAGTAGAGAAGACACCGTCCTCACAGTCGTAGACGGAGTGTTCATGAGAGCCTGAGCCTTCCGAACGAGTGATAAACGTCGCTCTTCCGAAGGAGACACGCTTGCCGACAGCGTATTGATGGAGGCTCCCAAGTACTGGATGCACTGGACCGGAATCGGGACCGACTTGGACATGTTGATGTGCAACCCCAGCTTGTTCAAGAGAACGCACGTCTTCTGGAAGTGTGCTTGAGCTTCCGAGAAGGAGGAGGCCTTGATCAACCAATCGTCCAGGTACGGGTAGACAAACACCTTGTTCTTCCGTAGGTGTGCTGCTACCACTGCCATACATTTCGAGAATGTCCTGGGTGCTGACTTCAGCCCGAAGGGTAGCACCGTGTACTGATAGTGATTGGTGCCGACTTGAAAACGCAGAAACTTCCTGTGTTTGCATGCAATGGGCACGTGGAAGTATGCGTCCTGTAGATCTATGGCACACATCCAATCTCCTCGTTGCAGCTGAGGGTAGATCTGATGCAACGACAGCATGCAAAACTTTTCTCTGCGAATCCACTTGTTTGCCTGTCGCAAATCCAGAATGGGCCTGAACTCGTTTTTGTCCTTCTTGCGGACAAGAAAGAACCGAGAGTAAAGACCTCTTCCTCTTTGAGACAGAGGTACGTCTTCGATCGCCCTTTTCCTTAGCAGAACGTCCGCCTCCGCCTGAAGCTCGCGCAGTTGATACTGCGAGCTGACGGGAGGAATCGATGGAGGAGGGCTGGTGAAACGTAGACTGTATCCATTGCAAACAATATTCAGCACCCACTTGTCCTGAGTAATTTTTCTCCACTCTGCCAGAAAAAATTGAACGCTTCCCCCCACCGGAGCGGGTAACGGACGAGGGGGAAGTAACAGCTCAGGGTCGAGACCGGGCCGGGCCCTTGGTCGCGGAAGAGGACTGTTGACGACCTCTACCCCCTTGGCGTTTCTGGAAGGGCCGCCTGTACTGCTGCTGCTGTTGCTGCTGTTGATGTTGTCCAGCAGACTGTCCCCTTCCACGACCCTGCGACCCAAACCGACGTTGGTACTGTCGGAAGGGTTTCTTCTCCTTGGGCTTCTCCAAGCCCACCGCCGTCAGGGTCTCCGCCTCGGCCTTCATCCTGGCCATCTCGTCATCCGCGTGTTTTCCGAAGAGAGTATCTCCGGAAAACGGGAGGTTCGCCACGCGTTGCTGTGCTTCCGGTTTCAGTGACGTCAACCTGAGCCAAGCATGGCGTCTCTGATGAATCCCGTGGCAATATCCGTGCGCTGACAGCAAGGATATGTCCGCTGCGGCGCCGATGGCCTGGTTAGAGACCAGCATCCCCTCCTGGACGATCTCCATGAAGTCCTCCTTGCGGTCTTGAGGGACAAGGTCTGCAAACTGCTCCATCGAGTCCCACAGCGACCTGTCGTAACGCCCCAGTAACGCCGAGTCACTGGCGGCCTTCATTGAAGAGGCGGACGTCCCACACGCCTTACGACCAGCAGAGTCGATCCAGCGGCTCTCCTTGTCCGGAGGTACCGTGGACGCAGGGGAGGTGGCATGAAGCTTTCGGGCAGCTGTCACGATCACTGAGTCCGGCACCGGGTCCTTCCTCAAGAAGGCAGGGTCCGAGTCCGGAGCCCTGTACTTTTTTAAGATCCTGGAAGGCGCAGACTTTACCACTGCCGGCGTCAGGAATAGCTGTTCGGCGGGCTCAAGGAGCCCTGGCACCAGAGGTAACAGGGGGCGAGACAAGTGCCGTTTGTGTAATGTCTCAAATATCACAGAGGTAGAAGCCGTAGGTGCCTCAACCTTGATTCCCAGCTTCGCCGCTCCACGCAGGAGAACCTCCTGAAACGTGCCTATATCGTCTATCGGAGACACCCTAGTCTCCGGCGAATCGGACAGCGTGGGCGAGTAGGAACGGGTCCCAGAGGCCGAACGTGACCTGGACCGACGTCTCTTGTGGTGATGCCTGGATCGTGAGGAAGATCCATGCCCACTCCTCGATCTGTCCCGTCTCCCCGAGCGAGACCTCGACCTCTTGGGCCTCGGACGTTCCTTCGGCCTCCCAGGGTCAGGAATCCTAGGCTTCTTAGGAGTCTTCTTCGGTGGCGTCGGAAACTTAGGCATCGACACCGCCCTCGGCGGGACCGGGGGTGGAGGAGTAACCGGACGCGGGGTCTGCGGAGCCGGCTTCGGAGGTGGTGTCGGGGCCTTCGGAGGCGGACCCTTCGGCACAGCCGGCCGCGAAGGAGGTGTAGAGGGCTTCATCGGAGTATCTACCCCGGAATGCGCCGTTCCCGGCGAGCCACCATCCCTTCCGGAGCGTGGGGAGCCCCCCACAGTCCTGGGCCTGTCCTTAGGACCTCCAGACGCCGAAGATCGGTGCCCAGACGCCGACCGATGGCCCCTCGACGTCGAACGGGCCTTCGGCGTCGACCGTTTCTCACTTCTCGACGTCGAACCGTGTCTGCGTCTCGACGTCGACCCCGACCAGATCGACGAACCACGAAACCTCGACGACGGGCGATGGTGCCTCGACGGCGACCTCGACCTCTTCGCCTGCCTCGACGTCGACCTCTTGGATCGTCTCGACGTCGACCCTTTGGACCTTCTCGACGTCGACCTCTCGGACCTCCTCGACGTCGATCTCCTCGAGCGTCTCGACGTCGGTCTTTTAGAATGCTTCGACGTCGACCTCTTCGGCGCCGGAGACTCCTTCCGTCTCGACGGCGGCCTCGACGACGAGGATCCCCTCGACGACGAAGTCCTCGACGGCGAACGGCGGTGTCGCCTCGACGGCGAGCGCCGACGCCGGGCCCTCCGATGTCGACCACTCGACGCCGACACCGACGACGAGGAGATCGACACCGGCTTCGACGGCGGCCGGAACACGTTCCTCGACGTCGACGGGCGACGTTTTCTCGACCCAGAGCCCTGGGGAGACCTGGAACTGGCCGTTGACCGCCCCCTCGACGTCGTGGTCAGTGCAACTGACCCAGACGGAGATCTTGGGTGAGGGCTGGTCTTCCTGCCCCTGGGGAGCCCCCCAGAGGCCTCAGCATGGGTAGAAGGAGCCCCTCCTGACCCACCTCGTGCCTTCAACCTTCTCTCTTCAAGTCCCTGAAGCCTGATCTTCTTCCTCTCCTTCAGGGTCCTTCCAGAGAAGCCTCTGCAGATCACACAGTCCTCAGGAATGTGGGAAGAGGGAAGGCAGAGAATACAGACCTCATGGGGGTCTGACTTGGCCTTCTTCCTTGAGCACTCAGGGCATTTGTCGAATAATGCAGGCATTATGGACAAAAAAGAGTGCAGAACACAGAAAGAAAGTCACCAAAGTACTTTTAAAGCACCAAAAATCGAAATTAGTGTAAAACACTAACAAAAAACCCTTGAAAAGGAAGAGCTCAATGCTCCAGGGTCCTGCTTGCAGGAGCCGGAAAAAAGAACTGAAACTAAGTTGGACCTGCTATGCATTCTGGGATACTGGGAGAAGGTTCTGGAAGGTTCCTTAAAGGCACAGTATCCTAATTAAGCCACATAATGGCAGCCTATGGGGCTTGTCTGTCCAGGTTCTTCTCTCTATCATTCCTGAGGGATTTTTTGCTGTTAAGCAAGGGAAATCTGTACAGGCTTTGCTGTTTTGTGTATTTTATGGTGGAATTTCTAGTTGAAGTACTGGACAGTGTAGCCTTTTTGGCTGCATTATCTGTCTTTAAATTCTCTCTTAAGTGTCTATGCATTTTCTGCATTTTTTGACACTGTAAGAGATTATTTTTGATTGCTCCAGGGTCCACGCACATGGGCGGGACTATTCACTAGATTATGACTATACACAGAGATCCCCTACTACAGAACCTAGAACCTCAAACTGAGGTGAGGTGACAAATGTATTAGGCCAGCAAAGCAACCTCAAGCAGGCACAAGATCCAGCTATGTCCTGCTCTGAGCTTTTAGAGCCAAAACTAACCGCTGGAGCTCAATGACGATGTGTTAGATTTTGAGGGATTCTATCTGGCAACAGCCTTAGGCCTCGGACTGCTGGAATAACTGACTTCCATTTGCAGAGAGTGGGGGCATGATTTAGTTTGGCGGCTTACTCCATCACAACATGACTAATATCCTGTCCACCTTATTAAATGTGCATTATATCCTATGCCATTTGTAATAAAGGTGATAGGATGTCCATCACATTGTAACAGGGTAACCAATCCACTAAATTCTACAACAGGCCCTAAGTCTAAAGGTGAAAAATGTGAAAGTGAAAACTGCCTTGATATATCCAACCTCCACTCCACCACGGTCAGCCTGAAATCCTTCCTAGGTCCTGGTCAACCACAGACTGTTGTTTTTCTATGGGGTGTTTTAATTTTTCTAGGCGCTTTAGGCTTAAAACTTTGAACATTCATATCTTCGGGTGCTTGTGTCCTTTTTTGATGCTTTTGGTGTTTATTATGCTCAGTATATATACATTTTCTCTGTATCCTACATTGGTTTAGCAGTTTTATTTTGTTGTGTTCTTTGCTTCAAAATTGTTGGTACTTGATGAACGTAACACAGACTTCTCTGGGAATTGTCTTTTGCTTGTGCAGTATCTACTAGGAGCTGAGCAGAAATTATCTCAGTACTGCATTTTGACCTAATCAGATTGTGTTTGTTAAGCTGGCAGAGGTCAGTTCCTTCCCAAATTAATAACACAAAGTTCACACTAGTAATGCAGGAGTATTCTCATTTGGTCCTTGGAGTCTTTTGAGTAATCACACAAATTAAGCACTGCAGTTCAGTATGTTTTGTTAATAACAACATGTGTACTGCACAAATTGCGAGATGCATATAGCCTTAATGCAGTAGTGTCTACTTTTAACTTGTAATAATGTGTGCAAGACATCTTTCTCTTCCAGTTATCAATTAGGAGGCTTTGCCTGTGTGCTTTAACTGTTGGTGCATGATTTTTGGGTTTCAGGGCTGAGACAAAAGTTCTTTACACTTTACCTAACCCTATTCTCAGAAGGTAGAAATGCACATTATCTAACCTGTAGTCTGACAGCTGCATTTGTAAAACTGAAAGCTGACCAGTCAAAATAAACCTTTCTGACAGGAGAAAACCTCCCTTTTTAAAATATTAATTAGGCACATTTATGTAGGCCTTGTAGCCCAAAAGGCATGCTGCATGGTATTTAAAATGTAGGAATTTTAAAGTTAACAAATCTATACAGTGACTAGACCCTGAAAAGCTAGTTTATCTGTAGGAAGGAAGGCTGGCTCAGAGAGAAACACTAGGAATACCTATTAAGTATTAATTCTGCTACATCAGGGTAGGGACCAGCTAGATAAATAATTCAAGTGCTATTTTAATATTTAATAAAAGCCCAACTCAATGGTGAAGTCAGATTTTCCAGGGATATTAAGAAAAACAAACGTTTTGAAAGTTACCTTTTCTCCGCCTGACACTTCTATCTAGCTCCCATCTAGCTGGTGAATGGCATTGAAGAGGTGTGAAACTACTCCCAGAGTAGGGACAATGGCCAGGGCGTGGGGAAGTGTTTTATTCCTCTGGCAGGAAGACCAGTTGTGCAGTGCTCTGGATATTAATTTATTTTAAAGGGGGCTCCTGTGACAAACAGATTTAACATGAAAACTGCACAGGCTACATCTCTGGTTTGGCACACAGACTCTGCATAGTGGAAGAAGGGTTTATTTGATTGTTGCAGTAAGGCAAACAAGAACAGCTGCAAAACTGGGTAGGATTATCCCTGAAAGCTTTTTCCCTATTCATTAGGGACGAACCGGGAGCCACCCACAAGCTAGTGCCAGGCATAAATAGGGCTCCCCAAGACACCTTCTACAAACCACTACTAGACCTCTGCAATAGCAGAAGATATTTTCCTGACGAGACCATTTGACCACTACTACCTGGACCTGACCTGGACCCTGCTGGTGACCTCTGCTGTAGTGAGTCTTAAACCCCAAGTGTTGTTCTTGAGATCTTGGGACCTTTGGCTGTGTCTCTATCTTGACTTCTACTAACATCCCTGACAAAGTGCGACTCAGGAAATATTTGTACTTCCAGACCTCCAAAGGACAGGGATAAACTTGTCAATCAGTATGAAGTGCTGAAGAAACAGGTATTCCCTGCTCAGAGATTCTCTGCAGCAGCAAATCTGATTCAGGAGGGCCTCGTCAAAATGGTGTCCGGCTTGTGGGGACTCTCTTCACATAGAACCCACAACCGGCCCCACTGGAGGATTCTGAGCTTCAAAAAAGAGACAAAGGTCCCGATTAAGACATTTGAAGTTGCACCCCCAGGCAGATCGAGAGAACAGAACGGTACCAAGCTGGCGGCATCCTGCCTATCACATTACGAGTTTGCCGCAGGGCTGGCAGTGTGTAGGCAGTGGAGTACTGGTCGTGGCTTACTTTCACTCCATATTCCTGCATATTCTTGCCCCTTCGGCTGTACCACAGTCGGGGGATCCTGTATCCCCACGGATGCGGCTGTCCTGTGGCAGTTCGACTACCACACTCGAAATACGGCGAACAGAGCCACAGTGGTGGCGGTGGTCAGACCATCACAGTTAGCACCTTGGTCTGAGGACTGCCATACTCGTAATAAGATAAACAACGAAGGGTACACAGTTCCCCAGTGGGGGATACTAAAAGGTGGAAGGGGAGAGTGAACCAAAACAGTGGATGAAGGCACAACTAAGGGAGATTCTCCCTTTCGGAACTAAAACCCTCACACACCTATCAAGCTAGGTGTTATGCTTCATCATATGGGTTTGCTGCTCGTCAGGTCGGCGGTGCAATACCTGACCGGCACCCTTAAAGGGGCTCTTTGGCGGAGATCTTTTGTTCCTGCCGTATGGTGTCATGGGTGTGAGGGCCCTAGGGAAAAGTGTAGATTTGGATGGGTGGTGTGCTAAAAAAGGTTAGATAGTCCACTGAGTCAGTTTAATAACGTGGTGATCTACCTTGTTAAAAATGTGAAGAGAGGCTGCTCGCTGGCACAATGATCCAGGGGAGCAATGCTCTACTCTAAGTTAGTTTTATACTCGTAATAAGGCCTTTAATGTTTTGCATCTGTTACCATCACATATATGATTCTCTTGTGCTGGCACTAGGATTACAATTATTTTATGCCGCTGTTATTTCAGAATGTTAGTGCTGGACTGCACCCTTCAACATATGTGACAATTATCCTGATGTGCTGTATCATACTTTGACCTAGTCTTTGCTACTTAGACAGCAGCATGTTGCATTCTGAAATATGAGTTTCATTTTTATACTGTAAATATGGGTTTAACAATTCCAGCACACAGACTGTTGATTGTTAACTTCAGGATAGCCTGAAGGAGCGACTTGTAGCAAGTAATCAAAGTTAATGTGACATATGAATCATAAGTACTTTAAAATCAAAATACATTTTCTTTCGTTTAATATACACCTGCAGTGCGCATCTGATGTTTGCAGAATACGAGAAAGCATTGTATGAGAAAATCAGTTTGCTGCTGCCATTTATGTACAAAGAAACTGAATGTAGTGGGCAATGTGATGAGTGTGGATACTTAGTACTGCTGCAATGTGGTGAGTGTGCCGTAACCCAGTAATGCTGCTATGTTGCTTTGGGTCTGCTATTTCTGGTAACACTTGATGTGAATGAGATTTACTTAATAGTATGTCGGATGCCCAATGGGGAGGATAATATTCTAAACTGAAATATAAAGACCGTAAAGATAAGGAAGTGTTTGGCGAAAACACAGTTGACTCTTGTATTGTGAATACATTTTAAAGACACAAGGGAACCCAAGTAATCTGAAAGGGACCTTTCCTTGGGTATAAGTATTTGTATAGGAACAGTGGTCAATCACAATATTAATTTGATTTCATAATTAAGACAGAAATACAATGACATCTATGCTCATTTATCCAAATGAATGTTTATAAATTAACACAGAAAATACACAGAAACATAGACATGGGGCAAATTTACGAAAAACAAGTATAATTCTCAATTGTGTCTAGGTGCTGGAGCCTTGACACAATTGAGAATTTGTTGTACTACACAAGTGCTATAGTGCTATAGTGCTAATGTCTATGTCTTTTGACCTCAAACATTTATCTGTAACCTGGCCAACATGTTCAGTGCCTGAGTTTGGCAACCTGTTTTGTCTCTTGTTTTTCGTAAATTTGCCCCCAGTCTATGTTTCTGTGTATTTTCTGTATTAAATCATAAACATCCATTTGTATATATGAGCATAGATGTCAGTATTTCTGTGTTGACTATGAAAGCACCTTGGATTGCGAAATCAGGTTTCGACAAAAATGTACTGTGGTTGTTTTCTTAAGTCCTGTTTTGACTATTTGTGTGGTGCCACTTCATGTTTTAATTGTGCTGTTATGTTACTGCGTGTATGTTACTTTCTTATGTTCTGCTGTTTACTTTAGAGGTGAGAACAAAAATTGCTATGTTGACAGCCAAATCAGCACATGCCTTTAACCTGCCTGTGACAAGAAACTGTTTACTGCTATCTCAGAATGATAACATAGATAATCTCCAACTATTCAACTATTTGAGAGAACTGGCAGCCGAAAACTATAGCAGCGTTCGTGACTTAAACTATCACACGCAGTGCTCACTTTACCTTTAAGTGGAATCTGATTTGAAGCATAGAAATATGGACCTGTTCCACAGACAGTTGGCCAAATTCACAAAACAAACCAAGAAAACTGAACCTGCAAAAGTAGCCTTGTGAACAAGTACGTTTTAGAGTCCACAAACTTTGGTAGTATTGGAACTGGAAAGTCTCCGGTTTCCAGGCACACTACAAGCATTGTCTTGAGACATTTTTTTTAAGTTGCTATTTGCCCCGTGTGCGTGCGCAGGGTAATATTACTTATTGAGGAAAGGCCCTAACGTGCAGTTGCTGTTTTTTTCTTTTTGTGGAATGCATTTTCCTCTTGGAGAAATGCTTCCCCTCATGCCCCTGTGAAGGTAAGGTTTGTTTCATTCGCTTCTTACCCTGGAAGCGTTGTTTTGTGTAATGTGTGGCTTCACCTAATCTCTGACCAATCCCGGGGTGGGTAAGAGTTAGAGGGAAGCTTGAGGGTGTCCATAAATTCACTTGTTTTAGAGGGTCCATAAATTCACTCGTTTTAGGGTGTTCATAGATTCTCAAAGCAAACCACGCTTCATCTTCCATTCCCCACCCGTTGCACGGGGTTTACCGGTGTAATTGTGGGTATTCATGTTCTACAATTGTGCAAAGGTCAATGCAGGTGCACCTGCCAGATGTTCTTTTCTGGATATCTGCCAGATGTGAGTGAAGCCAGTTGAGGCCCTAGATGTAGGCTCACAGACAGAAATGACTTTGCTACCATCAGTCTTAATTTCTAACCACCTCCACGCAGGCAAATGGATGACCTTTGTATCTGAAGAGATTTAAGGTCAAGCTACAAAGCAAACTCTGGGGCTAGTTATGACCGGTCCCATTCTTAAATTGCCATTGAGTCATACATTACTAAGCTGCAAAATATCACTGTGCTTTGTTTCAGTTTTTATTTTATATCTGTTTTTTTCTCATCTTTGCAGAGAAAATGGCATAGCATGGCATAAAAAAACATGGCTCAGTTCTACTACAAAAGAAGCGTCAACGCCCCGTACAGAGACCGCATCCCGCTTCGCATAGTGCGAGCAGAGTCGGAGCTCTCGCCGTCAGAAAAAGCCTATTTAAGTGCTGTGGAAAAGGGCGACTATGCCAGTGTCAAGCAGGCGCTCGAGGAAGCGGAGATTTACTTCAAAATCAATATTAATTGCATTGATCCCCTGGGAAGAACTGCTCTGCTGATTGCAATTGAGAATGAGAACCTTGAGCTGATCGAACTTCTCTTGAGTTTCAATGTCTATGTGGGAGATGCCCTTTTACACGCCATCCGGAAGGAAGTAGTTGGAGCTGTGGAGCTGTTACTCAATCATAAGAAACCGAGTGGAGAGAAACAGGTATGTGCAAAAATCATTATTTTTTGTTCAATTGCTAATAAAGTTTAGTAAACACAAAGGGTATCAAAGAGCTTCTGCAGTCATGGTGGAAGCACCACAGTGTGGTGGGAAACAACCTTTACAACGCAACTTTTACAACGCACTGCCATTACAACGCAGTCATTACAACGCAACATCCCTTACAATGCAAGCCATTACAACGCAACCATTACCACGCATGACACTACAACACATACAATTACAACTCATGTCATTACAACGCAGTCATTACAATGCATACCATTACAACGCATACCATTACAACGCATAATACCCTTACACTATCCAACACTTACCCTACTGTTGCACCCCCTGGAGTTAGAATAGTAATTTTTACCCCTACTATCCAACACTTACCATACATCCAATGTCATGGTATGCGTTGTAATGGTATGCGTTGTAAAGGTAGTATGCGTTGTAATGGAATGCGTTGTAGAGGTAGTTTTTAGAACATTCCTTGTAATGGCATACGTTGTAATGGAACGCGTTGTAAAGGATGTTGCGTTGTAAAAAATGCATTGCAAAGGTATGCGTTGTAAAAGTATGCGTTGTAACGTCATACCTCCCAGTGTGGTGGGAGCGCCACAGTCATGTTGGCGGCTCCACAGTGTGGCAGTGCTCTGCAGTCATGGTGGCTGTTCCACAGTCGTTGTGGTGGCTCCACAGTCATGGCAGGGGCTCTGCAGTCGTGGTGGCGGCTCCACAGTCGTGGCAGGGGCTCCACAGTCGTGGTGGAGGTCCACAGTCATAAAGTAATCTCCACAGTGCAGTTTCTCATTGCCAAGATGCCGCCACGCTCCAGACTGTGGAGGCTGTTTGTGAATCGGACCCTGAATATTATGCTTTTTCCTCAGGCAATATAGCATTCACTTCTGTGGTGGGCTGCTTTGTATACGTAATAAACAATTAGGGACTGCTCATACAGGTACGATCATCAAGTACAAAATATGGTACTTGCATATAAAAAAGCTACAGGGCAGCCACTGTTGCTTTAAAATCAACAATCAGTGTTGAAGATGCAGCAGAATGTTATCAAGAATGCAAATGTGTGGCAACATGCAATTCCACCTCAATGTATTGGCCGCACCGTATTTTGATAAAAAAGAGAAAAAGAAGTGGACTCTCTGAATAAATGCGTCCTTGATACTGCCCAAATGAAATGTTCTTTGTGTTACTTGTCCTCTCTGTACATATTCAATAAGTGGCTCCATCTTCCTTTAATTATGTTATAAATCTATTTACATTACACCCAAGTGCTTTTGGATTTTGTCCTGTGTGTAATAGGTCAACCACTGCCAGTCTGGCAAGATCCACTATGATTTAGTTAAGTGTGAGTTAAAGTATTTTCCTTTTTAAATATGAAGACAGTGGCTGGGTATTGATTTATGAAGTGTTAATGGATGTTTGGCAGAGTTCTTAGTTTGTAACCCCTGCGTCTTCCCTGAGAAAGCCGTGGGCCGCTCCGTCTAGCTAGTCGCTACACTGATGGCAAAATGCCAAAGGGTGAACTTGATGCTCAGTTTGGGTTCAATAATAAGGTGGTCCCATGACACGAGAAAAGTCTCTGTCACATAAGGAGACTTAGGACTTCCCAGACCATTTTCCAAATTTACTGAAAATGCCCTGAATTGTTATTGCACACTGTTCCAGAAGAAGCCATATCCTTAATGTACATCTATATCTCTCGTGCATTCCGCTATGCCACTGTAAGCTCTTACAGCTGCTATGCCAATTGCCACTGAAAAATACCAATAGCAATTCATGCCCATGTTCCAATAGGAGCAGAATCAGTAGAATGTGGCAGGAAGCACTGTGGATTCCCTACTCCTAAGGTGTCTGCCAAGTCCAAATGTAATGATGTGGCAGCTTGTTGAATGGACTGATGGCTGATGCATGTTGCAGTACACAAACACATGTCTGGGCCTCAATAGGGTACTACCTACTTCTCCTGCAGCAGTGAATGTAATATGTATTGTTTTGACTGCTGCCAGTTTCCCCCAGCACCTTGGCCTATCCATGCCAGTGAGATATGACAATGATGTGTGGGATCTATGCTATGCTATGCTGGTTTATCTAATGCAACAGCATGGCACTATTTGGTGCATATACAATATTTTGCTGTTCGTTATATGCACAGCATAGTAATCCTCCATGGCGTTGAACCAGCTGCTACTGTCAAGATTACTGTACTGCACATGTGCCATGCATGTGAAGGGTACTTTACAACACATATGCACACCCAGGCGAAAAGTATCTCAATTGATGTTGCAGACTACTGGTGAAGTTGTATTTAAGCCATTTGCACAACTGTTGTTGGTCACAGTAGACTATGCTCCTTCAAGTTTATCATTTGTGCACCCACGTGGGTTGCAAGAGAAGTCGAAGTGCTAGCACAATCCTCGTCTTCCACATTATGATGTGGGTGATAAGGGAGTAGTGCATTTTTGGGGGACAGTGGGGGATAACAGTACACAAGTGTCAATGAAGTAAAATAAAGTGTTTATCTATGTATCTATCTATCTATGTATCTATTTATCTATCTATTTGTCTGTCTGTCTCTCTGTCTCTCTGTCTATCTATCTGTCACATAAAAGGTGATTGGAGAAATGCTTACTGTCCAACGCACTGGCAATCTCTCTGGGCAGCATTCTAACCTAGAAAAACACGAGTTTATACAGGGCTAGAGGGATGTTTATAGACCTAGCCTAAGTATTATCCCCCATAGGAATCAACTAACAACTACAAACTTAGGGGTCTTATTGAGGATTCAGCCGTAGTCCTCTGCTCATCTACACCTTGTCTAAAGTACAAGGGTGTGAATGAAATAAACCAACAAACCAGATCACAAGATGTGAAGAACCAGTAACGTGAGTCCCCACTGGTGTAGGATTCCCATCAACAGTCTTGTAATGATCAATATTATCATTTGGTAGTCCTAATCGGGTATTGTGTCTCTAGATCATTGAGACCAGCATACCCCGATAACCAGATATGGGGTAGCGACCCACAATCACTCGGTACTACCACATGATGTTGATGTGATGGGGAGTGCAGTGTAGACAAAGAAAAAGTGGTGATCTTAAAAAAGGATAGGGAGCTCAACCCAGAAACCTTTAATAATTGTTTGCCCCTTCCTTCCTAAAAACAAGAACAGTGTAATATCATCATCGCAGTCCCAACAAATAGCTGCGAGGAGACCAACATGTTTCAGCCACTCAGGGGTGAGTCCTTCGGCTTTCGTCAGGGTCTCTGTTCTATAACAATACTACTGCATTAATTAGTGAATAAAGTGTTAAACAAAATAATATGTGTAAAAAACACACAAGTAAAAAAACCAGTAAAGGATATGATTTTCCCTCAGCTGTTTCAACTCCTCTCTTCGGCAACTGGTCGTATATGTACTGTTTAGAGGGGACAAACGTGCAGGAAAAACACAATCTATTACACTGGTCTGCATAGAACATAATATATTGTCCAAAAGGGTGTATTCTAGCTTATTTACTCACCCAGTGTGTCCGGGGAGTGGACCTCACCTCTTCCTGGACCTGGCTCAGGATATATGAGACCCCGCTCTACAATAACAGAAACCGCCTGCGTCAGCTACACACACCGGACAACCAAACATGCAGCTACTCTGGTAATGTATATTCCTACGCAAAGCAAGGTTTTCTGTATATGGAGTAGAATTAACCCCTATCCGTAGGTTCACAACACACCTACCCTCCACCTCCCTGCACGCTACAGGCTAAGTTAATATGGGTTTTCACAGTTCCCAATACATAGCATAAAGCTAGCACAATGGAATGCCCAGTATAACAAGCTAGCTAGGCAGGTAACCATACCTGTCCGTCGGTGTCCCTAGCCGTGACTGAGTCAGGGGGAGGCACAGTCCCCAGTGCTCTCTGACTACTTCAATGTTAGGCTATGGAACAATCAACCAATCGGTACCGGCGAGGGAGGGGCTAGCCGAATCGCCACCTCCTCACACGGCACTCTGTATTGTCATTGTGACAGATCCTTTGCCAATTACCTCGTTTTCAATGTCCCCTGATGGTACATGGACACGATCACACAACTGTCTTAACCGGGGTCCGCACTCGATCGCGGCCCCGAGTGCGTCCTCTCGCGAGAACGGACCGATAGAGGACTACAAAATGATGTCACGTCATGAGTGATTGTAGTTCTCTGCGCGACCACGGAAGGATTTCCACATTACTCTTCCTTGCGTGGCCTGGAGCAGTGTTTCCTTGAGCGTCTGAGACCGACTGGGAATCCAATCCATACTTAACAAAGTACTACTCAAGCTACGTGTATGGAAAAATATGACAATAATCACTCGCTCGTTCATCCAATAGTATAGAACTACACAATGACATCATAACTTTGATGAGTGTAGTTTATTAGGTTGTTATAGGCTGTGAGAATATAAACAGACTATCACCTATCTAGTAATAAAGGGCACAGCGTGAGACGTCACACTTAGCGTCATAAGTGCAAAAACATTAAACCAGAATAGCTGATTGCTGTTGGAACATTCAATCAAAAAATTGCAATCAAAAAATTCCACGTGGCGAAATATACATCACGCTACACATGGACTCCTAAAGTACCCAATACTTTAATGCTGGAATTAAGCGCAGGGTATTCGTAAAAAACGAACCCCTATCCAAAGTCGGTGCATACCAAAGAAAACAGGTTCATCGTGTCAGGTGACAAGGAGCGCTAACTAGGTCGCCCTGTCATGGGGGCAATGGGAAAAATGAGCCCAAGCCGGAGCACACAGTAGGCGACGTGCTCTTAGAAAATTCAATAGGTCATGAGCTAAAGACGCTATAGCCAGATACTAAATAATGTGTTTTGCAAAAACAAATCCACTTGACATCTGGTGTAAGATGTAAGCCGCGCATCACACTATCTATAAAGATCGCGTTGATCAAGACAAGGAGACCCATGGAATGTCATCATTCAGCCCTCGTTTGTGTGTCCCCAATTTGAACACCCACTTCTGTTCACGAACAAAAAGGTATCTAGACACATCACTCACATGTGGTGGAATGTATGGTTTCTCCAGAACATGCCATTTGAAGTCT
Organism: Lissotriton helveticus; assembly: GCF_964261635.1. Lineage (NCBI taxonomy): Eukaryota > Metazoa > Chordata > Amphibia > Caudata > Salamandridae > Lissotriton > Lissotriton helveticus. The sequence continues at coordinate 399,521,697 of NC_136069.1, read as the reverse complement.
GTTTCGGCATGATTACACATGAGAAAGTGCTTCGTGAGTTTAGAGACATCTTTCCTGCAACGGAAAGTGCTCTTGTGTTCCTGCATCCTCACACGTACCTTTCTCGTGGTCATGCCCACGTATCTTTCATTACACGTGCACGTAATGAGGTAGATCAGGTTGGTGCTGTTGCAGTTGGTAAACTGCCGCAGCTCCCAAGGCCTATCCGTACCAATGTCCACACTCGTGACTTTAGTCGTTAGAGGGCAGATGGAGCACCCCCCGCAAGGATGATGCCCTACTACCGGCGGGAGATCCCATAATGTCCCTAGCTCTCTCCTGGGTATAGTCTTGGGTCGTGTATGTACCAGGCGGTCCCTCAGGTTGGTTGAGCGTTTGAAGGCGAATAGAGGAAAGTGGATCTTTTCTCCACCGCTATTCAAAATTCTCCAGTGTTTTTTTATCACTTTTTGAACATGGTTCGATTTGGTGTTAAAGGTGCTCACTAGGGTTAAGCGATCCAGTGGGAGTTTCTCTGTGCGTGGTTCCAAGAGAGCAGCCCGATGGTTATTAGCTACTCGCTTGTATGAGCGTTTAACCAATTGCTTAGGGTAGTGCCTATGTATGAGTTGTTTAGAAAGCTCATTTGCATGGAGTTTAAATGTGTCTGGAGTGGAGCAGTTCCGATGGACTCGAAGAAACTGTCCAAAGGGCAAATTGTCCCTCAAGGACTTGGGGTGTTGACTTTCATACAGGAGCAATGAGTTCCTTGCCATTGGCTTTTTGTACAGTTCACTCTCCAAGCCCCTCAACGTGCTGTAGATAGAGAGGTCCAGGAAAGGGAGTCTATCTTTGCTCATTTCCATCGTGAACCGGAGATAGTTGTTTTGACTATTAAGCCATTGGTGAAATTGTCCAGCCGATTCACTCGTCCCTCTCCACACCATCAAGATATCATCAATATATCTTTTCCACCAAATAATGGATGGAAAGAAAGGATTGGTGGGATGCAGGACTGTCGACTGTTCAAATTGATGGACATATAGATTCGCCAGCGAAGGGGCAAAAATACTCCCCATGCTGGTCCCAGAGACTTGATGGTATATCTGGTCCTCGTACATGAAGAAGTTTTCCTTCATGGCTATGGTAGCCAGAGCCATAATGAAGGGTACTGGAGTGATGTACTTTAGACAAGGTGTAGATGAGCAGAGGACTACGGCTGAATCCTCAATAAGACCCCTAAGTTTGTAGTTGTTAGCAGCATTCTAACCTGCCTTTTCCCCCATACTGCCTCTTCATACAGAGTCACGCCTTATTCATTTCAGTGTTAATTCTGCTGCTCATGAGAAGAGTGCACCTCAAATTGCCAAGCAAGACTTCCTCCAGAAGGGAACACAAGCAACCCCAGACTGATTTCGACTTATTTACGTATCGTCAGTGAGGTATAGCTTGGATCCTGTGTTACAGCAAGCAAATATCCCATGTATGGGCATATTCTTGGCCACTCAAGGCATTACATCAAAAACTCAAAATGGATTGGGAGTAACAGAGATAGCACCTATGTAGATATGGTTAGGCCAGGGATTGCAATAAAAAGGCATTTATTGTTTTATTTTGACAAATCTACAGGGAACTTTCCAATGAAAATGTAGGCTACTTTCAGTTTGGCATGCAAAGGTTTTTACAGTTCTGGCAGGCAGGTGCCAAAAACGGGGTGAGGATCAAAAGCCTGTCATGTAGATGTAATTTAACCTGTTATGAGTAATGTGAGTGACGGCAAATTTACCTAACCCAAACTTGTGAATTTCAGTAGTTTTAGGTGTTGTTCGTAACCATGAATTCACTTTATATTGTTTTTTTCTCTATTTCATTCCCACATATATATATATATATACCCTGTAACAAAAAACAAGCAACATTAGCACAACCTACATTATAACATAATATACCATACAGTTGCAGTACTAAGTAAAACATTCAGTACAATACTGCACTACTCCTACCATGATTTGGAAACACTGCCATGTGACACAATCATTCAGCCAATAACATATGACCCCAAATCGACTGATAAATACATACACAAAGAAAAACGTAGTCAGTCTGACTATGACTAGCATGACATAGTCTCACCACTAAGCATATAAAAACACCTAAATCACAACAAAAACTTGACACTATACAAGCACCTAAATATGTAGTCACACACAGAACAACCTATACCTACAGTACGCTAATGCAACTATTCAATTGCTTTTTTTTGTTTCTTAATTCTTTATTGAAAGTTGAAGGCAAACATGTCCATATAAGTAATGCACAACGTGACGGACTCCCAGGAGTCTATTGACAATACAGTTATAAGTGTGCTATTAAAGGGGAAAACTGCCTACAATCGAAGGGAGGGAGGGTCAACTATTCTTACAGAACAAGATACAACAATTATGAAGCAAAATAACATGCAAATCTGTTCTGCACTTTTTTTTTAAATACACTACTCTCATTATCCATACTTGATACAATAGTAATCATGTTTTAAATCAGTGGGCACAATTTATGACCTGGACATACAGTTTGACAGTCCAATGTTTTCTTTTGCTGAAAATGCAAGCCATTTTACCATCTCCAACTTGTTTGTGGAATCCTGCCTTCCCTGAAATACAGTGGCAACATTATCCCAGTGTCTCCTATTGTAATCTCTAACCTGTGCACATTTACCAAGAGAGAGACAAAATAGTTGGTGCATATTTCAGGAGCTTACATCCACGGCTCCTAAAACAAAGAACCCACACCCGCCCCCACTAACTTCCGTGACAGATAGCACAAATCTCCTGCCGTGCCGACCTCTTGTCTTGCAATCTAACAGCAAAGAGCTACCCATCCTCTACACGCGAGCCATTTTCTTAGGTTCACTTTCGCACCATTTCCCACGCTTCATCCCTTTCCAGTCTCCAAAGGTTTCTAAGTGACATTTTTTGTGCATCACACTTTTATAGTAATTTTGCTCTCTACCTCCTTCGCCTCTGTCTTACCAGTAGCACCTAGAGACACTGTTAGCGGTGTAAAAAGCTCCGCAAAACACTATAAGAAAAAACAAATTTCAAATATACATCGAGAAAGCAGTAAAATAGATCCATTACTAAATATATAATCACTGGCTCGACCTAAAAATGACACGATTAAGAAGTCTAATATGTTTTCAAACACTTCACGTGTTAAATGCTAGTAATGTCTGTGCAAATAAAAATAACTGGCCATAGCTGCTTAAATCAAAACGTCATTGTTACATCCGATGTAGAAGAAAACATTGTGATTCCATCTGGTGGCATTCTTATCCAGTCTCTCCTTTTGTTGTGAGGCTCAAAGGGTATATTCTGGGCTCATAAATCATGCTGTTGGCTGCAAGATGGCGTGACTCCAAGGTGTCAGAGCTACTTAAACAAATTGCGGCATTATGAACATTTAGTACTTTACACGCCAGCTCAGCAGAATCATATTTATTTGATGGCGGTCGCTGCATGCTGTAGGGATTTGTGAATGATTCATATGTCACATTTCCATTAGGCTCAGTCTCCCTTACCATTTCTACTTCGGATTTTGGCATCTGCTGTTTTTCTTTGGGAAATAGCTAGTTTCATCCCTTACAGTATTTTTTTTTTATAAACTTCGTGAGATGCGCCGTCTGCAGAAAGATGCGAGAGGTTTTAAATAAGCCTAATGGATAGCTTGGCAGAACATTTCGAAATACTTACAAATTAACAACTTTTTCTACAAATATCAGGCTTAAAACCATCCTCCACTGTTGTCCGAATGTTTAGAGGGAGCAGAAACCATTTTTTTCGTAATTCTATATGGTTATTTCACATAAAATAAAATAACTGACAGTTTTATGTGTCGTATTTATATCACCCAGGGCACAACGTGAATACGTATAGCACACACATTATATGATGTCATTTTACCCATAGGGGCAACGTGAAAAGTTGAGAGACACTGCAGGAATGCTTTATGTACACTGATGTTAGGGAGTGCACCTTTTTCAGGCCAACATCTGAAAATACAAAAACCTATTAAGAAGCACTTTGTAGATGAACTTTAAAAAATAGGGCACTGATTTGGACGTCATTGCTTCCTATTCCACCTATTTAATCCTTTGCGTTGACCTACCATAAGTTTGAACGTTGTGCTTTCATTGCCTAGCCTTAATTTACCCAATTTATCTTAGAGCCTGATAACGAGTTTGGCTGTCCTCCTGTCGGCCCGCCACTGCCGCACCACCAAGAAGAACGCCAAGCCCTCCTGTATAACCCATAGCAGGCGGTCGGTGCTGTTGCGTTCTCAAGGCAGTGGTATTTTAGGCTCATAGGAAAGCCTAGCATTGAGACTGCCACTGTCAGAGTGCTTGCTGCATGTTCCTGCATGGTGTGGCATGCACAATGTTTTGCATGTCACAGCTTGCATAAACTGATGTGAAATTCCAAGGGGGGGGGCACAAAATGTGCCCTCTGCATGCACCCCCAGGCCCAGGAGCAGCAGGGGCACTGTTAGCCATGAAATGGGCAGTGAACAGGCAACTCATAATATGCTCAGCCATGCCACAGCAGCACATCCAGCATATTACTGCTCCTGACCACTATGCCACCGCCGGAGGATCCTGGAACCCGGCGGAGGTCCTGTGGCGGTCTGATCATCACACTCAAAATACTGTGGGTGGACCTGTAGTGGTGGCAATGGTCTGACCACCACCTTCATTATGGCATTCCACACGTAATCAGGCCCTTAGCCTTTACTTGAGCCTAAAACTCTCAATGCAAACAACCATATCACTCTTCCCATTCAAAATTATAATATTCATGCAACTCCAATGCTTGCACTTCTAAATTTATCCTTATCGACTTTAGCAAAATACTTGACTGATTCACAAAAATAAAAGAATTTGATTTGTTAGCTTTAAGCCGAAGATTTAAGTACAATTTTTAACTTTACAGGAATTTTCAGTGGAATTCTAAGAGCACTCTTGGAAAATATGTGTTACTCGCAGTTTTCTCAAAGTACTCACTTGCATAAAGATTTACAAATCTGGAGATGTAAAATGTGAGTGAATTTTTTGGGTCTTATTTTTTAAATAATTTTTTCTCCATTGGGAAATATTCTCTCCCAAGGGGAAACCACGTCTGCTTCACCTGCATCAATTTTGTCGGTTTTCAGGCCTACAGAACATACTAATTTCTGCACTAAACAAGAGTAATGGCCTGTAGGACATTGGGTTGCTAGTTGAGGGGGTGAAAGCCTGCTCAAGCAACACGATCAATGTTTGTTATGGTTAAACACAAAATTCACTAAATAAGCCTGTGCTTGACCCTCTGGTAGTGTCAGGATTCCTGCTACAGATCACTCCTCTTGACTTATGAATGAAGAAACATCTTGTACCCTGACTTTTGACTATATTACATGCTGTTATTAACTAACTGCAGCAGTTTTTCCCCGTTTTTTTTTTAAAAGGCTTAGTAGCGTTTACAAATGTTTTACCATACATGCAACGTCAGGTTTCAGGCGACTCAAAAACATCCAGAAAATTCACCAGAATAAGCATCAAGCAGCCGGCAAAGATGACCTCTACATGAACCTTCCGCAAGATAGCCCTCATCAAATTAATCTACTGCACCTGTTCCTTGCTATAAGCAAATAGAACGTGACCTTTGTGAACATTCTAAAGCACCTTCTAGAAGGCAGCCTCAAGTTAATTAACTGCACCTGTTCTTTACTACAAACAATCAGAATGTGACCTTTATGAACGTTCTAAAGCAGTCTTATTTAAAGACCATCCACACTCCTCCCCTTCGCTTAGCCTCTTTGCCTGCCACTTACCTGTTTCCCAGCTTCCAGGACTCTGTCTTGTCAGCTCCTTTGATCCTCGCACTATGACCTCACTGCAAAGAACGTCACACACCTGGATGGAAAAAAGAACAAGAAAAGGAGAGACGCATCAGCAGACTTGATTTTACTATGCACTAAGCTCAGTCACAACATTGTGCTGCAAACAAAGGTAACCAGTGTTTTTGTTCAACTTGTACATACTGTTGGCATGGCTCAGCCAGAGAGGATATGGGTGAAGGTAACCCTGTCTAAATTTGCTTGTGGATTTATTGCTGAAATCATACTGACTACAGTTTCGAGAACCTTGATGAAGGGGCATCACTGGAGAATCTTGATGAAAACAAAACAACAACAAAACTAAACTAAAGGTTGGTTGAGATTTGAAAAGCCTTTGCTAGGGAATACCTTAAGACAGGGGTCCCCAAACCGGTCCTGGAGGGCCGGATCCATGCCAGATTTTTGGGAGATCCCCATTGAGATACATGTAGTTATTTAAAAAATTTGGCATGGATCCGGCCCTCCAGGACCGTTTGGGGACCCCTGCCTTAAGAGATAGAGTTAACACTATCCCAAATCCTTATTGGTTGTTTGTTTATAGGTACTATATCTGCTGGTACCATTCACCAGACTGGTGTGAATGCCTGCTGCAGTTTTACTGTTGAGTAGACGAGCTACAACCTCTTTCATTTTACACACTTTCTCCATCCCAACCCCCTTCCCCTGGGATTTGCAACAGGAGCAGGGTCTCCTCCTGTAAACCAAGGGAAAATCTCGGGAGGATTCGGAAACTAGCGTCACCGCCACATTGGAATTATTTGGGATCCAGGTAGGTGGCTTATGACAGGTAGCTTGGCACAAAAGCAGTCAGGCTTAACTTAGAGGCAATTTGTTAAGTATTTATGCAGCAAACAAACACAATAAAGTGAAAATACAACACAAGAATAATCCTCCAACACCAATCAAAAAAAGTAGAGTGTATTTAAATAAATTATTTGATATCAAATCCAATCATTAGAACCCGAGCTATGCAATTCTGAAGATTTCAGAAAGGTATAGCACCTAAAGGCACAAAGTGCCACTCAAGATCATCTGGTCGTGCAAGACCAGGTGAAGTCACAAGTTCAGGCCGACCACGATGGAGTGTTAGCTGCATACCGGGTCCTGGTAATCCCAATGATTGAGTCCAGTGCAGAGAGTTCTGTTTGTGGTGGAGGAAGCTGTGAGGAGTAGGGATAGCGTTGAAGAAATGCGTAGCTGTTGTGCAAAAAGCAGGATGGGTGTAGTGGTCGGTCGTTGCTGTAGTGCAAAGATCCTGTTGGGCATTATGGCCAGTCATTGCTCGAGCTTCGTATCAGTGGTCAACTTGTGCTGTGAATGTTGTAGCACAGAGTGCAGATCTCACATTGCCAGTCATCACTTGCGACGGATGTAGCTCACAGATGCGGGTTCAGAGGAGCTTTGATTGGTGGTCTACATGGGCGGAAAGATCTTGGCATGAACACGCCTGTTTGCAGCCACAAAGAGCCCAAAAATGCAGGATTTCTTCTTTTATGCAAAGAGGAGCTCAACTGATGCCACTTGGGGATCAGGATCTCACACCAGCAGAGACCAGTACAATTTAGGTAGGTCAGCTGGGAAGTGGCAGAGACCTCTAAAGCTTGTTTTGAACTGTAGCTCACAACAGGAGGTTAGTCAGCCAGCCCTTGGAGTCTCTTTAGCGTAGGATGAAGGGTGCAGGTCTAGTCTTCTGTCTCAGCAAGCAAGGCAGGCCTCAAGGTATAGTGCTGCAGGACGTCCTTCTTTTGTACTATCCACAAGTCCAAGAGTGCACTGAAGGGCCCACTTAGAAGTGGGAGAAGCTTCTAGAGTTTTCCCTCACAGAGGTGTCTGGAATTGATTGCTTCCCTATTTCTAGGGGCACAATAGGTAACTGTGATGTCCTTTGTGTGTGCTGCTACAGCCCTATTAAATTGCAAGTGTGGAAGGTGACAGCTCAACCCCCCTCATCAAACCAGAGATGGCCCATTCTGCAAACATCTAGTCCCTCCATTGTATGGATTTTTGGGAGGAATACACAAAAAGCAGCTGCCAACTATACATAGTCATATGATCTAGGAACAGGCTGCAGGCATCAAATGGTTAAGACCAGAAAATGCTAACTTTCTAAAAGTGGGATTTTCAGAATTGTGACTTAAAATTTTACTTTACCATTATAGAGGTTTTTAAATTACAATGCCTTGGACACCAAGCACAACTTTCCTATCTGCTCCCAACCAAAAGTTATCACTTAATAAATGGAATAAAGCAACCAAATGCTATCCTCTTGTAGACGTAGTCTTGCAATGGTGAAAAATGAATTTGAAAGTTTTTCACTAACAGGACATGTAAACTTTAAAGGTACATGTCCAAGCTCAGAACTGTTTAGGACCTATCCCATGGGTGACATATGTATTAAGAAGGGAGGTTTAGGCCTTGCAAAAGCATTTATTTTGCCAGGTTGAAATGGCTATTTACAAACTGCACACGCAGGCTACAGTAACAGACCTGAGACATGTTTAAAAAGGCCACTTAAGTGGGTGGCTTAATAAGACCCACTAGTGGAATTTCATTTTCATTCACTTGGCGCATTTAGTACCACTTTTTTAAAGACTTATAAGGGAATTAAATGTGCCAAATGGGTGTAAGCCAATTTTAATATGTTTAAAGGAGAGAGCATAAGCATGTTAGCATTGGTTAGCAGTGGTAATATGTACAGAACCTAAGGATAACAAAAAACTGTTGGATTTGGCCCTATTTGCAGGGTCATCTCTAAACGTTTTGCCTTCCTCCTAGCCTTTTGTCTAACATGGTGTTGGTGGTTTGAGGGCACTTTATCACTGCTGTCCAGTGTAAAGCGCGTGTGCTCTCTGTGGTAAACATGGTAAGATTGGTCTACACCCATTTGGCATATTTAATTTACCTGTCAGTCCCTTGTAAAGTGGTATTTGGTAAATTAAATGCTACTGGTGGGCTTGCAGCGCTGATTGCGCCATCCACCAAAGTAGCCTTACAAACCTGTCTCAGGCCTCTGCTGTTGCAGGGCCTGTGCAGTGTTACTGCTGCTGTGACGTGGCACATAAAGTGTGTGCAATATCTGTGACCCCCCTTTTACTGCATGTCAGTCACCCCTAAGGTAGGCCCCAGCTAGCCCTATGGGAAGGGTGCATTGTAGGTAAAAGGTAGTGTTGCAGGGATTCTGCACATACACAGAACTAGCAAAACACACAAGATGATGGACGAAATGTTGCACAATGGCAAAACATTCACCCCCAGTCACAGATCTGGGTTTAATCCATTGTTATTTTGCTCACCAAGCCACCCCAGTTCAGACATGGCCATATGAAAATCAGTCTTAACCCTGTGCCTCATGGGTACAGTCCAGACCGAACTGCCAAGCCATGTCTTCCCTGGACTGGAATCAAGTATCCTAGGACCGGTTTATGGTTATCAGCCGTCTTCAGTCAGGATAGCTTGACTCCAGTGGCCTAGTGAGCACAGGACCCACGTCTGGGCCACTGGAGTCAAGCTATCCTGGCTGAAGACGGCTGACATAATTTTGAGCAGTCAGATACTTATGTCACAGCACATCTCATTCAGGGCCATCCTCATTGAACTCCATTGGCTTCTCTAGCTGGCTTGCAATATCTTCAGAGACAGCTGCATCATTTACAAAGAGACCTGTTAGACCTGCCATCCTTAGAGTGTTCTTACCCTAATTTTTTGTCTCCACATTTTGCTGAATCATTTTTGGGCCGTAGAACTTTAAGCACTTTACCACCGTTAATCAGTGCTATTAGTGGACCTGCAAAACTGATTGTGCCACCCTCAGAAGTAGTCTTTCAAACTTGTGACATACCATAAAATAACATAAAGGCTATACTTACCAATAGCCCAATACCAATTACCAAATAACCAGTCAGTTGGCAGTGTAGAAAGTTCAATCGTTTATTATACAAAATACTCTATAGAGGAGCCTCTCCCTTCCTCACCCCTCACGTTGCGTGGAGAAGACTGTTGGCTTACACTCAAAACGATGTATATATACTTTAGGCTGGTGCATGAAGTCACCGTACATGGAAAAACACTACTTGGCTCTTGGCCCTCGGAAAGAACCATATATGGCACACATGATTAGTACACAGCTCTGCTTTAGTTATTATTGGGAAGGTCAGGAGGGGTGACTCCCTTTCGTCTCGGTGCCTAGGAGTGCAAGCATGGCGCCTTCAGGAATGCGCTTATCGCACCCAAAGCCAGATGCGACCTTGAGTCCAAGCACAGGGAGAGAATAGCGTGTATTCAGCTGTCTCCAGCAAATCAACTAAGCTAAGGCCTGACAACCATTGGAAGGTAACACATGATCACTGTTCGGGTCTAACGCAGACAAGAAAAGATGGTGTCTGTCCAGTTTTCGGCCTACTCGATGCAAGCAGAAGACACAAACATCATATACCCTTACTGACTAGCAAAACAAGTTATAGATTAAGCACTATGCATACCTCTATACTAGGAATATATAGATACATCATGCTAACACAATATATATGTACGACCCATACCACTATCATAAGGGAAACCAGCTTCTTATCCCTCACTTGCTCAGGCCTGCCACTGCAGGGCCTATGTGGGAAGTTTACTGCCACTTCACCTTGGCATTTAAAACTACTACAAGCTTAGCCTTAAACTCCCCTTTTCTTATATATGTCACACATAAGGTAGGTCCAAGGCAGCCCTGAGGGCAGGGTGCTATTTAAGTAAAAGTCAGGGCATGTACTTTTATGTTTTGCATGTTCTGGCAGTGACATTCTTTTTAATTTTTCACTACTGTGAGGCCTACTCCTCCTATATGTTAGCATTGGGAATTTCGTAATATACTTTTTAGCTGTAATTCAACCAACAGAGAGGAGTAGCTTTATCATATTTCATATGTTTGGATTGGTATTGATAAATCCTACTTACTGGTGAAGCTGGATTTAACGTTGCTGTTCTAGAAATGCCACTTTTACAAAGTGACAGAGTGTGCCTGAGTCTCTATATCTTACAAGCTTTTTTTAAACTTTTTGCATTTAAGCCAAACACATTTCTTTATGTTTGTACTTGTATTTTATTTATACCTTTTTTGGGGGCTTATTTCTATTTTCTCATGCAGTTTTTTCAATGAAAAAGAAAAAATAGTGCATACTTTACATATATTACAAGATTTACATTCATTTACACTACACATACTATACTATACATACTACATTACAATACATGTACCTATATACAAATACCACAATAAACCATTTATGACCTTAAGTGAAAATTATACAATGAATCAATTAATATCATGAGTTTTCAAAATCAATAAGAGCATAGAATCATTAAACATTTAATTAATCAAAATAGGAAAAAATCCCTTATTTATCTGTGCTTTTTTTGATGTGCCGACGCATTTCAAATCATAGGTAGTCAATATCTAGATTCTTATCAGGGCTCTCTGATTGTCTGTATAAAATATCAAAAAAAATAATAAAAAACATTATAAGTGAAAAAGGCTTCATTTTCTAAATACTTTCACTCACTCTCCATAATATTCTCTTTGTACCTTAGAGGGTGTAAGTGTTCCTCATCTGTTGTACCACCAATGACTCTCTGCTTTTCTCTTTTAAGCTGCATGATTTTATTTAGGTGAGTGATTCCCTGTCAAAGACACAGTGAATCCATAACAGCGATATCTGCATAGGATGCTTCTGTTTATATGGGCGCCTACTTAGCCTGTATCATACCTTTTGCGATCCCGTCATCAGCGTGTAATCGTCTATTCTATTATTTTGGCATGGCGGCAAGAAAGCTGTTTGGAATCTTTCTCATTCATCAAAGATATTAGGCCGCACTCTCTCTCTATCTGTGTTGAGAGAAAACTTTATTTAGATTGTGCTGGCCTGAACGATCTTTCTCTTTTACTGGAGCAGTTGGAGCAAATTCGTACCTGTTAGTGAATTCAAATTCAGCAGCCAGCGTTCGCTCCGCTCGTGGAAAATGTTCCAAGCCGGCGTCTGTCTTTCTGCAACTAATGTAACAGCCTACAATTAATCATCCGTGTCTTGCAACATTGTTACTAATGCTTAACACACCCCTCATTTAAACGCATACCAATGAGGCGTGTGTTAACCATAAAAGAGAAAGATCGTTCAAGCCAGCACAATCTAAAAAAAGTTTTCTCCCCACTGTCCTAATGAAGACACACCTCTGATGCTTATTAATCTGCACAACCGTTAAGGGTCGAAATGTCGACATTGTTGTCTTAATTAGTCTACGCACTTCCCTGACCAGAACAGAAAATCGTATCTTCTGTTGGGATTTATTTAATGAGTTGTGGACTTACATGCCAAATATTGTTTTTGTGTTATACATATGTTATATATGTCACACCTGTACAGCACTTTGTCACATATCTCTATTAGTCACTAATTGTACCACATAGCCATTGGCTCATTCGCCGTATGTATTTCGTTTCCTTTTTATTGATTTGCATATTTACAAATACAAAGTAAAGAAATTCATTCTTTGGCATAAATTGGTTGCTTTTTCTTGGTGTGTTACTTTGTTATATGACTAAAACATATTTTCTTTAATGTATTAGGTACCTGGTGCAAATCAGTTGATCTCCCCGACAGAACCATTGTTTTTCTTTAGCATACTTACTCAGGTTCTGAGTGTTACTGGGTTACCCTATTATCTCTAATGACTTTTACAAAGTGAGCATTTCTCTACACTTACTGTTCTGTGTGACTGCCAGCCTGCCTCCAATACACGTCTGGGGTGGGTGACAGCTACACTTTGTGCATTCTCTCTAGACAGCCATAACACAGGAAGGATAGGTATGTCTGAGTGCCTATTTACATACATCTACTTTCTGATGGCCTTGCCTGGGCAGGATGAAAGGGAGGGGCTAACACTTCACTTGATTAGGTAGTGGCCTATCTCCAAACGAATGGCTGCTTTACCACTCATAGATAGCCTGGCAGACAGGACTGGGCTGAAAGAGGAATCAGTGCACTTCATAGAGCTGAAGTCACCCCACACATCAGAGGTCACTTTTAGGTATAAGTACTGGGTCTCTGAACCAAAAACATCAGACACTTCTGGATCATGAACTGAACTTCTGTCAGAAGGACTGCTGCACTGCTTAAAGGACTGATTTGTGGACTTCAGATCTGGAAGGCATGCTTTTCTCTTATGGTGCCTGTTAGAACTGGGGGTCTCTAGTTGGCAGAGGTAGGTACCGCTGTCCAAATAGGGACCCTTGCTTCTAGTCAGGGTAAGGAGGAAACCCTCATAGATAACCCCTGCTCACCCCCTTGGTAGCTTGGCACGAGCAGTCGAGGCTTATCAAAGGCAATGCGTAAAGTATTTGTACTAACACTCACAGTGAAACAGTGAAAACACCACAAACTGACTCCACAACAGTTTAGAAAAATAAAGGTATTTAATCTAAACTACACAAGACCAAAACAACAAAATTCCAACATACACAGTTCAAGAATATGGTTTCAAAAGAGTTCTTAAGATTGCGTTAAAATAATCCACAGTTGCGTCACGTTTTAGCCAAGAGTACCTTCAGATTCGACAAAGTTCCAAATGAAAAGCTGTAGCGATGAAAAGCAAGCAATGCGTCACTCCTGAGACCCTGGGGAGGTGATGTAACAACCCCGCTGGATGCAGCGGGCTTGTTGCGGTGACTCCGATCTGTATGGGGAGGGATGTGATACCTTGCGTGGACTCCGGTGTACAGGTTCCGGTGGAAGCGGCTCGCAAAAAGTACGATGCGACGAGCTTCGGGGCGGCGACAATCTCCGGCGCGATGACATTGCGTGGCTCAGGGGCGATCTTCTCCTCTCGCGGACCCTCGATGCGATAGCTCTGCGACGACTCTCGCAGCGACGTGATGCGGTCCACAAGCAAGCGGTGCGGCAATCTTACCCAGTGACGACAGGCTCTGCGACGATACTCGCAGCGATGCTATCTTCCCGCACTAGACTGGTGCGTCCCTCAAACGAAGGATGCGACGACTCTGGCAGCGGCAACAGGCGCTGCGACGATCTTGGCCTTCGTAGCGGCAGGAATTTCCTCACACTGACGGGGATCCGCTCCGCGAGCGATGCGATAAACTTTGCAGGAAGTTCCTTAAATCTTGGTTTCCAGCTTCCCAACACAAGTATAACGTCCAGAGGCACCACACATCGGCCAAGCACTCCAGGAAGGACAGAACTCTCTCAGTAGAGTTCAGGGAAGCTGGGGGTGAAGTCCTTTTGTTCCTGGAACTTCATAACAGGGAGCCAGCTCTTCTTCAAGCCCTTGGAGATTCCTTCAAGCAAGGGGACACAGCACAAAGCAAAGTCCTCCCCCTCTCCTTGGCAGCAAAGCAACAGCAGGTCAGTCCAGAAGAGCAACAGCAGGACAGTCTTCCTTCTTCAGTTTCAGCTTTCTCCTTGGCAGAGGTTTCTTCTTGATTCCATGATGATCTAATGTTCTGTAGTCTGGGGTCCTATACTTATACCCCTGAAAGGCTTTGTTCCCTTTGTGCAGGAAGGCTCTGAGCCCGGTCTAAACCAGTTCTGGGTGTTCCTTGAGCACTTTGTTTTCCTGTCTTCTCCTTTTCTTTCAGAGTGAGGGGCAGGGTTGTCAGCCACCCAGCATGAGGTGGAGCCAGCATTGTAGAAGGCAGGCACAGCCCTATTCAGGCCCAGGTGCTATCCCCTCCCACCACCCTAGATGCAGATGTAGCTATTCAGCCCAGGGATGGCCCACTCAGCCTCTGGGAGCCGCCCAGCCCCCACCACTCACAAACCAGACAGTCAATTCACAAACAGACCAAGCCACACAGAAAGGTCAGACAAGACAACAGACACTTTCTAAAAGTGGTGCTCTCAAACACGGGATTTAAAAACAACCTTTCCTAAAAGATGTGTTATTAAATTCTGAGTTCAGTGATACCAGACTTTTATGTCCTATCTTGCTCCTATGATAAGATATGCTGGTAGCCACTGTAGCCAGCATTCCCCATGATAGACTATGGGCAAGATAGCCTTACAATAGTGAAAAACTAAAATGGCTGTAATTCACTACCAGAGCATGTCTCCTGCACTAGTACATGCTCTACCTTTCACATACACTGCACCCTGCCCAGGGAGGTACCTTGGGCCTTCCATAGGGGTGACAAATGTGTACAGAAAGGGAAGGGTTAGGCCTGGTCAGTGGGAACACTGGCCAGGTTGGCATGGCAGTTCACAGACTGCACACAGGCACTGCAGTGGCAGGCCTGAGACACCATTTTAGGGCTACTCATGTGGGTTGCAAAATCAGTGTGGCAGGCCCACTAGTAGTATTTGAATCACCAGCCATGGCACACTCAGTGCACTTTACTAGGGACTTCTTGATAATACAAATATGCCAATCATGGATAACCAATTACAATAACAATCTACACAAAGAGCATATGCACTTTAGCACTGATCAGCAGTGGTAAAGTGCCCAGAGTCCTATTGCCAACAACCACAGGTCAGGAAAAATAAGGGAGGAAGAAGCAAACAGTTTTGGGATGACCCTGCAAAAAGGGCCATTTCCAACAGTCCCCAGCTGCCTGCTGCTCTCTGACCCTGCTGAAGGAGAGCTGGCCTTTGCATTCAATCCAAGTGATCTCCAAGGGATTGTAGGCTTGCCTCCTGTTGCTTGAGACTCGGAGAAATTAATGTCTCTACCTCAGACCCTGTGCCTGGTGTACCGAAATCGGCACAGATACTTGCAACATAGATTCCTTTAAATCACCTGTCTCTTCCCTGAGTAACAGAAACCTCACATTGACCAGGTTGTGGGAGTAAAATTGGTGCATTGCATCAGAACCAGCACTTTCCCTCCAGAGATCGATGCATCTGGCAGCGTATCGTGCCACTGCAGCTTGGGTCTCCTTCACAGCATGGCAGAATCCAGCGCATCACTCATCGCCTCTCGACTCCAGCATCCATCTTTGGAACTGACACATCACTGTTTGAGACCAGGAAAAGTACTTTGTTCACCTGGCTCTGCGGGGGTCCTTTAGCTGGACTGCGTTTCCGCAAAGTCTGTGTGAAGCATGACTTTGCCCCAGTCCAGCGCAACCAAAGGTATCGTTTTTAGAGCTACTTGCTTATAAGCGCATTACTGCATTTATTTATTTCAAAATTCAATATCTTAATACCTATACATTTGATTTTTGTTGTTTTGGTCTTGTTTAGTTTATAATGTAATATACTATTTTTATAACCCTGTGTTGAGTCTTTTTGTGGTGTATTCATTGTGTTACTGTGTGTGCATGTGTTGCTCACAACTTTAGACATTGTCTCTTTAGATAAGACTGACTTCTGTGCCAAGCTACCAGAGAGTGGGCACAGGTTATCTTTTAGTGCGTTTCTGGTTTGCCCTGGCTAGGTCTGTGCTTCTGCTTGGACAGGGTGCATACCTTTGCCATCCAGTAACCCAAATCTAACAATAACATTGCTACAACCCCATCATACCTTGCGGACAAGCTCATCATCTTTGGTGATACTCATTAAACCCATAACCAGGGCATCATCAGAGTGCGCACTAAGGCCTTCTTTATGAGTATCCTGCCACTTAATTCCAATGGGTCCAGTGTCATCGGTTAACAATTTATCAGAATTATGAGGGCTACAGAAACACCGCAGATTGCCTTACTTTTACCTGGAGATGTAATTTGCTAAAAGCAGCTGAAATATCTGGGTGAAAGTCCAGCTGAAATTGAGGGATTACTGGGGAAGTTGAACCCGGTGTTACCTAGGTCTCCAGTAATTCATCATTTCTTAATGATCTTTTAGGATCAAACTTGTCATGGGTTGGCTTTTCCCCACCACCAGATATACCAGTAGCCTCATTATTGGTATCTCCGGGGATGAGGCAGATCCAGCCTATTTACAGAGCCACTCAAAATGTCTTTCGTTTCAATTTTTATTTGAGTAGGTGAAAAGGGAGTTACAAATACAGTAACACAGAACTTTTTAAAGCACTAAAAGCAATCATATAGCATTTCCTCAATCAGAAATCTCTAGAATAGCAGCCAACATACATTTTGTGCAATCAATACAATATCGTTATTCTTTCAAAAGTACAAATTGCCGAATAGCATGTTTACTTAAATTAATAGATAGCAGCTGTATAGATGACTTCTAAAATGGCAGCTAAAGTAATACCTGAAGCATTCTAATAGTATAATTTTCACAGACAATGCATTGTGCAAAATAGTTGAGTTCATCATTTTAAAATACAAAAGTCCAGTTTTATCAATCCTACAACCAGAGCCGGGTTTAGCGCTAGTGGCGCCCAGTGCGACAATGTTTACTGCCCCTCCCCCCAATGACCACCTCCATCATGGATTTTATCAATACTGCTCTTTACCAGTACCCCTTCAGTATCCATAACCACTCTCTCTCA
This sequence comes from Lissotriton helveticus, assembly GCF_964261635.1. Taxonomy (NCBI): domain Eukaryota; kingdom Metazoa; phylum Chordata; class Amphibia; order Caudata; family Salamandridae; genus Lissotriton; species Lissotriton helveticus. The sequence goes on along the minus strand of NC_136069.1, from coordinate 399,504,339 downwards.
GATTTGTTTAATTAGGTTTATAGAGCTGCTGCAACTCATATCAGTGTAGGGTGTCAGAGCACTTTATTTATTTTTATTTATTTTTTGCATTTATATGGCGCTCAGCTACCCAACAAGGGTTTCCCGGCGCCTGTGACATTGGGTTGAACGAAGGAAGGTGCTGAGTTGGAGTTTTAGCACAATTGTTTCTGGAAAAGCCAAGTTTTGACAAATTTCCTGAATTTAATGTAGCTTTCTTCTTTCCGGATGAACTGGGGGAGGGAATTCCACAGAATTGGCCCTCGAACCGAAAAAGATCTTCCGCCAGTCCTTTGAAGTTTGTATCTGGGGACAGAGAAATTCGCTGCAGTTTGGGAACGCAGGTTTCTAGTTGGCAGGTAGGGGGAAGCTAAGGCTTGTATATAGGAGGGTGCCGTTTTGGATTTTATTTTGAACATGAAACTAAGGGTTTTAAAGCTAATCCGATGTTCAACTCTGAGCCAGTGCAAATCATTTAGGTGATGTGATACTCTTTCAAACTTAGGTATCCTGCACAGGAGTCTTGCGGCAGAGTTTTGTATAATTTGGAGTCGCTTGATCACTGCTAAGTTCGAACTTAGGTATAAGATGTTTCCGTAGTCAATACGCGATGTTATTAGTGCGTTGACTACGGTTTTTTGTGTGACAGGGGGCAACATCCACATGATCTTCTTCAACCATTTTATAATGGTGAAGCAGAGACCCGCGACTTTGTTTGCCTGCTGTTTCATTGACAAAGTATTGTCAAAAATGACCCCCAGGTTTCTTGCCTGAGTCGCTGGAGAGGGAAGATTACCCAGCTCAGGAGGCCAGTGGGAGGGGTTCCAGAGCTCCTTGTTTCTTCCCAATATGAGAACCTCTGTTTTGACCCATTTAATTTCAGCTGGTTGGCGGACATCCAGCTGAAGATTTCACTTTACATCGCACACTACACAGAGACAATCATACGTCTGTAAATCAGTATACAGGAAATGTTACATAAGGCAGAGGACTACAAGGTGTAAGAGTCACATCACATGTCATCCATACTGGTAGGCAGTATAGTTTAACAGTGCTATGCCTGGAGAACATCACACTCAGAATGTAAAATGTAACACCATGATGGGGGTTCTTTTCAATCATCAAATTGGATTTCCATCAAAACGAACCCTTTTTGCAACATTAGGATGATGAAAGAGTTGGGAAAAAACAATCATAACACTTTAAACTATATCTTGCAGTTTGCATGCAGCTCTTTGATGGCAGTTAATAGCTCACTGTTCTATGTTAGAATTATGATATATAAACTGCAAGTAACAAAAGGATCTCTCAGGCAAAAGCAGTAACCCACTGACCTATTTAAATTATATGCATTTTGTAATCTGAATGGTACATGTTCTTTGCAGCAGGCGTATTAACACTCTGCACTACCATTGGACGAGTCAAAACTTTCACTAGACAAAACTACTTGCTCCAGGAAAATATTAATCACGGAAGTTATCTTGGCTTTTATATAGTTGCCTGAAAATGCCTGGTTGCCAGAAACGCAGCACAAGGTGATTGTAAAACAATAATTTACATACAAATAGGGCGCCCCCACCCGAAGATAGCACCCGGTGCAGTAGCACCAGTCACCCTGCCCTAGAGCTGACCCTGCCTACAACCTATGGTATTATTTTAATTTATAATATTACTTCTTTGTTATCAAAAATTCATACCTAGCAGCTTTCACATCACCTCTGAGATAGCAACTATAGTAATGCCTAGACCATTATGATCATACCATTTTCACAAAAAGTACATCATGCAGGATAGGAAAGTGTATTGTAAGAAAAAAAGAAAAGTACATCACATAGTGCAATTCCCAACCATACATTATATACCGCAATTTTACATATACCCTCCGTCTATACCCAAGGGAGATTCCTAATAAAAAATTTCAAAGGGTGTGCTGCATGTAATTCTACCCAGTAGCTTTAACTTAATTACAAGATTGCCACTTTACCACCGCACATGAAATGCAGAATACTGACCTCAGGGCCAGATGCATCAAAGGGTTTTGCCCATTCTGTGTCAATGGGAAAATGTGGTGATGCATATGGCCCTGAGTGTCTTATATCTTCAACCTTCCATTCCAACTATATTTAGCTCGCTGTGAGACAGGGAGTCTGGATTCCATAATTGTCAATCATTTCTCACCAGAAAGGAAGAAAACCCTAGCCATATCTCTTTAAATCTATGAACTCCCCCTATCCATTTAGCATATGCCTCTTCAAATGCATAGATTCTGGCCATCTTCCCATACCACTGTTGTATTAATAGTTTCTTATCTGATTTAAAATTGTGGCGTATGTTTATGTTTATGGATTTGTAGAGCGCGTAGCTGCCCATGGGCTTCCCAGCGCTTGGAGAAACATAACATACAGATATCCTTACCTGACATTCCGAAAGCGTGGGAGTTTAAGGAAAGAGCCATGTTTTAAGTCTCTGCATGAATGCTATTTGATTGGTTATCATGCATACATCCCTGGGCGGGGTGCTCCGTATTTTGGAGACCAGGTGCGTGAAGGATCTACCTCCCCATCTGGCTCTTTTTATTCTACTCTGTTGCATGAGTAGGTCTGCTGAGGAGCTTAGATTTCTGCTTAGGATGTAGTGAGTGACCAGCTGTTTGATTAAGGCAGGTCCCCCTGTCATTCATGGCTCTATGAGCGATACATATTGCCTTAAATGTGATCCTTGCCTGGACTGGGAGCCAATGTAGTGTCTTCAGGGCTGCCCTGGCTGACTGTTATCTAGGAATTTGGAGCAAAGTCCTTGCTGCCACATCCTGTATCACTTGCAGCCAGTTTATAACGTATTTGGGTGCGCCAAGATACAGAGAGTTGGCGTAACCCAGCTGTGACATAACTAACGTTTGGACCACAGTTCTGCGGGAGTGTTCAGGTATGATAGGAAGGATTTTCCAGAGCATACGCAGTAATCCAAAGCATTTACCTGAACGTTTCCTTGCTTGGATTTCCATTCTGTCTATCCAGATTCCCAGGTTTTTAATAGGGGTCTTAGGGGTTGGGGTTGTCCCAATATGGTCCGCCAACTGATGATATTTCTTGGGACTGTATTGTTTCCCAGGAACATAGGCTCCGTTTTATCCGCATTAAGTTTTAGGTAGTACTTACGCATCCAATCTGATATCCATGTCATGCATAGTCCCAAGTTGTGTCTGGAATGGGGGCCTTACGTCACTGATAGTACCAGCTGTGTGTCATCAGCGTATGATACTATGGATAGCACAAATTCTTGCACTATCTCTGAGAGTGGTTGCATGTACAGGTTGAAAAATGTAGGGCTAAGTGCGGATCCCTGTGGGACTGCGTACGATATATGGAGAGTATCAGATAGATGCTCCCCTTCCAACAGTTGGAAAGACCTGTCTTCCAAGAATGAGGTCAGCCACTTTAGTGCAGTGCCTGTGATACCTGCTTCCTTTAACCTACGGATCATTGTACAGTGATCCACCATATCAAATGTGGTGCTGAGATCTAGGAGCAGGAGAGCCGCTGTGCACCCCTGGTCTAGAACTCCCTTAACCCCTTCCACGCTCATGACGAGCTGGGCTCGTCATGAGGTAGCCTCCTCGCACGCTCATGACGAGCCCAGCTCGTCATGAAACATGGGAATAAGTAAATCCCAGCACAGGAGGGGAAAATGCATAGCATCGATCTGGTTAACCTCCTCAGTCACCACCAACTGGGCTGACTGTGCTATGTTGGGGTTGGAATCCCATTTGTGTGTTATGTAGCACCTGATTTTCTTCTAGGTATGGGAAGAGGGTTTGATTCACAGTTTTCTCAGTAATTTTTCCTAGCAGTGGTAAAAGTGAAATTGGTCAGTAATTTCCAGGCTCTGCTGGATCTAGCTGGGGTTTCTTTAGCAATGGCGCATAATCGCATGTTTCCATGATTTGGGGATCAGACCTTGGGAGAGGGAGAGTGAGACAAGAGCTGCAGTGGTTGATTTTGTTTTCGTACCTGCTTGTAGCAAAATATCTGCTGGAATCGGATCTTGGAGAGAGACAGATTTAATAATTTGCGGACTTGAGGTTAGGTCCTCTTCGCGTAGATTAGCGAAATTATATCATCCCACTCCTATTTTAATTCTCAAATGTTCGTTAATGTTAGGGTGGGTTTCCGCATTCATGGTGCTGCTGTTTTGTTGCAAGTTACCATATAATTATTCCACCTTATTTTTAAAGAAATTATCCAGCTGATTACATCTTTCTGTGGAGGAAGACTGGTTATTCATTTCACGATCAGTGAAAGCACACTACTTTGAATAGTTATTTTGAGGTGTTATATGCCGAGTTAATTTTTTCTTCAAAGTATTTGACCTGGGCATGAGTCATCTCACTATGATATTGTCCAATAGCCAGCTTGCATTTCCTTTTGAAGGAGGTAGTTTTGCCTCCATGCCCTTTCCATTCTTTTCCATTTTTTTTATCAGAATAAACTGCTTATCAAACCAGGGTGCTTTTTTCCTCACTGGCAGATTACTTCGTCTAGTTTTTTTAGGGTGCTGAGTTGCTACTTTATTAATCTAGTCAGACCAGGTCTTATCAGCCTATCCGAGATCTGGCTACTGCTAAGGCATTAGAATGAACATATTGGTAATATTTTTTCACATGATAAAGCCAAACAGCACCAGTCTTAATGATGGCATATTTTGTGGTGATAGTGATTGATTGATAGCGTCATACACTTCTACCAAAAATTGTTGTAAATGGCAGCAATAAAAAATACATGTTTCCAGCTCCCTATCTCTCCAGCTTGGCATCTAAAACATTGCTCTGAAAGGAGTGGGGACACTTTATGTAGCCTGTTTGGTGTATAATAAGTCAGCTATCTAGACGGAAAAGCCATCCTTTCGTAGCTGGCTGCACTTAGTGATCTGCACCCCACTTCACTTTATACCTGTCATTCTTTGATATTAAGTCCACATCCTGTTTCTTTTTCTCAATTTAGCAAGAATCGATCAATCTCTTTCTGTTCCTCCATCTGGCGCAGAAGACAGTACAAACTACCCACTCTGAGTAATTTATTCTCATACATTTGTGAAAGTAGCATTGACACTGAAAGTATTTAACATCACATAATGATCTCTTAGAACACTAGTTATTTGGTTAAATTAAAACTAAAACAGAGGGCTGCATTCTGACAGTCCACCTGCGGTTTCAGAATATCCCAGATAATCAGATTTGTAAGGTTATAAAAAATAGCCCTTAAAATAATTGTAGCCCCCTGCCTTCACAATCCAACATTTCAATAAATTAATGACATGCAGGAATTTTACTCACTTTAAAAAATGATTGGTTACAATATAGTAAATCCAAATTGACTTATAACTTGGTTTTTTAGGCAGTTTAGGAGAATGAAGAACAACAGGCAGCACATTTAAATAGCATTCTATTAAGAATAAAATTATCATATTTAGAGGGTTACATGTCAGTCAACTAGATCAAACGCCTTTTCTGCATCAAGCATCAGAATAGGTGCCTTTCTGATGCTGAAGGATAGGGTATCAATAGACACTGTGACAAAATATGTATTCGCTGCCATTAATCTATGTGATAAAAAACCTTTTTGATGTCTATGGACTACCTGTTGTGCACAAGGGGCCAATCTTGTCACCCAAATTTCCATAAATAATTTATAATTTGCATTTAGTAGACTGATGAAACAGTGTGTGTTAGGATCCCTTGGGTCCTTATCTTTCTTCAAAAACTATATCACAACAGCTTCCTTAAAAAAAATTATATAGCCATCCCATCCCATCCCTTATTTGATTGAAAAATGTGGTCAGAAAAGGTAGAACCGCTTTCTGAAAGGTCTTATAGACTTCTATAGGAATTCCATCATTTTCCGCTGCTTTTGCATTGGCCATATGTTTGAATGCATTTACAAATTGTCCCTGGGTTTTAATAAGGGAATCACTCTGGCTATCCGAAATAGAAGATATCTGCAGGGGTTCAAAGTACTGTGAAAGCACATCGAAATCCTTGTCATGCGCCTCTTCATGAATATTTTACATTGATTAAGAAATATCCTGGTGATCTTTTCCGTGGTGTCCTCAACCATACCTGTTTCAGGATCCCTAATCCGAACAATTACATTTCATCTATTTTGGACTTTAGCAGTCCAAGCCAAATATCTTCCTATGTGTTGGCTTTTCTCATATACTTTTTGTTTGTTAGTCTTACTTCCTATAATTTCCTTCAACCTCAACAAATCCTTGAATTGCCCTGTAACTATAGCCAGGTCCTGCTGCAGAGCATTTATCTGGGACGCTGAACTAGCCAAATCTAACTTTACCTGAACTTTTATTATATCTGCTTGTAATGCTTGTATTTTTAGTGCTTGCTGCTTATTTACCGCAGCCTTATACCCAACAACCTGACCTCTAAAAGCAGCTTTGAAAGCTTCCCAGACAGAAAATAATGGAGCCAAATTCTCATTGACTTCAAAATTATTCGGAATTAAAAGCTGCACTTCTTTGATTCATCCTGGATCTTCAAGTAGAGATTTATTGAACTGCCAACACCCTCTAATTTGACTATTGTGGGAACTAGTGCAGGATCGAAGACTGAGTTTGTAATTATCTCCGGCTCACCCCTTTCTAAACATTTATCAACCAGAAAAAAATCTATATGAGATGCCAACCTACACCTGAAGGAATAGCAAGTGATTTGTGAATAGCCTGGATGATCATAGCACCATGGATCTATAAGGGCCATATCCTGTTTCAACCTATTTACCAATTTCATTGTTTTGGGTTTTAACTCCTTCTTTGTTTTATTAGAGGTAGCAAACCTAATATTGTGGATATTGTTAAAATCCCCTTCCTAGTTCAATGTACCCCTCCGATAAGATTCCCAGCTGATTCGCTGTACTTTCCAATTCTGCATACTAGAAAATGTTATGTCAACCCCACGAACAACAGTATTAACTGATGCAAAATAAGCTTGAGTGCATTTTTTTGGCAAGGACGCTTTGGGAGTATTTGAATGGAAGTGGGTACTCTGAGTAAATAAGATCTGAGGAGAAAAGGATGACAGCCAATTTAACATAGGACCTGCTTTTTGATTATTCAATAATCCATTCACCTTACACATGATTCTCTTGATACTCTGCATCATTTACTATCTTAAATAAACTTTCTTGCTCCAATCTTCCCCTTCCTCTGCTTTACCCTTGCTGCGCAAAACAAAAAAAAAGTAAAAGGACCAAAAGCAAAAAACAACTATATTCAGCTTTCCACCTACTCATTTTTCTCTGCACCCCATCCCATCCCTTCACCACACCCTCCTTCCCGACCATGCTGCAGTAATCCGCCTTCCATCGGCCTCATATAAAACCCACTTCAAGGGGTGCCATGGAATCGCACCCAATGCCCAACCAACCCAGTTCATGCCAGCCCCACCCCAAATTGGTAATATCCTTCTTGTTCATCACACCTTCAAATGTTGATAAATTTTAAGAAGGCGTGAGCTTCTGTCAATGACACAAACAACTTGAATTGGCATTTCCATAGAACTTTTGGTTTCGTAGATTGCATTACAGAAGCCTTACATCCTGAAAGCCTAAACTCATGCACCAACCCTTGAAAGACTTTCAGGCACTGTGCTGAGGCCACTGACAGATCAGAAAAAACACATTTTCAAAAGCAGTAAAAGATTTCTGCTCGATAGCTCTAGTCAATATTTGTTCTTTGATCCAAAAAACTTTGAAATCAGAAAACTAACCAGACTAGTTCCTGGATATTTGACTTCATTTATTCTCTTTGGTAATATCATCAAATTATCCTCTTTCTTTGATTCATCATTATGGAATCTAGAGCTTGCTGAACCTTTAATCCTCTTATCTCAGGTAAAATAATGTCTAGTACTGTCTTTTTGGGCTCCGGTAGCGGCTCCTGGCTAACATTGCTAGTTTTGAGAGAGGACTCCTCCACATGACATAGAACCTGCAATGTAGTGCTCCTGTGTACCAGTACTCCTGGGGTCTGAAAGTGTGATCTTGACATGTAAACTGACCCCTCTGGTTCACTTCAGTACCTGCTACTTGCTGCAGCCGTTAAATAAACCAACCCCTCAGATGCCATTGAACTCAAAACCAATTGAGCATTTGCGGGAACACCTGTTGGTTCCCCTGCAGTTTGTTTTACAATGTTATCAATTTGGACGCACATGGGGGGATTTTTTTGAAATAGCAGTAAGGTTTTGGGTTTTCCTAAAGGCTCCATCTCGCATCCTTTAACGGATTCTCAGAGGCACTAGATGTTAGAGGGGAGTTTTGGGTTCCTTCTGTCTCTGTATCCTCATTTCTTGACACCTCTGGTAAAGTCAGACTAGCTGCCTCCGTTACTTCAGCCATCTGCTCGGATTTTAATGACATGACGGCAGAGCATGAAAGACTTTTCAGCTGCTTCTCACGCCACCAGGCTACCCAACTTTGTGAGACTTTTTTACGTTGCTTCCAGGTACCAGTGTGGTGGGTTTAGGACACTTCTGTCACACAAAAGTGGGTCGCTTTGCCGAAGCTTTACATATGCGTGGAGCAGGTGAGCTCCTCACAACTCCTCACAGAACGCCCCCACCTATCTCAAGCTTTTGCCAGCCCCACAGACAGTAGTCTTCAAAATTCCAATGTTAAACTGAAGAGCTGTGATGATCGGAGGTCCATCGCCAATGTCTGTATTTTATTTCCCCCCCCCACTTTTATTAATTATGTTGAGTACACGATAACAGCACAGAATCAGGTTTTGCAGTTAGGGCTCCCACTTGCCATTAGCTCTGCCAGTGTTCCCGCTATTTTGGTGTGTGACATCAGATGGCAGGAGTAGTGTCAGGAAAGAGAGCAATGTAGGCACCAGCAGCAGGACATTGGGCTGCCACTGTTGACTGGACTCTAAACAGATCTAGCCACTCATAATGCCTGATCCTTTTTTACACTTCTTGAGAAGTCATAAAGAGGGTCCAAGGAGTGTAAAAATAAAAATAAGGCAGTAGGCCTTTCTTTATGCACCCAGAATCTCGAACAACATCTCGAACAACATATCTATAGCCATAAGCACCACCATGACGCTGCTACAATTTAGGAAAGAGTTGTAGACACACCTCTTTAAAGAAAACGTCATCACAATGCATTAACCATCCACAATCCAGCTACCTCTGCTATCACTCATAGACTTTGGTTATCTTTGACCCTGTATTACTCACATATACACAGAGTGAATATACATTAATTATTTTATTGGTTCCTCTAGACCTTTTGACCATTGAAAAGGGTAAGTAATATTTTTCCAGAACCCTGCTCCTCTTTTTAACTCTATCGCCAGTCTATTAGGTACCCTGGAAGTAGTTTTAATCACCACTATATATTTTTTTGCACTCTGTCCCTGACTCACTCCAATACCAACTCCTCATCAAAACACCTCAGCTCCTCTCTGTTTGGCGAGTCGAAGCCCACATCATGGACCTTGCTGTCCGGTTGTGAGGAGGGGACGCAATGATGAAGCATATCACCTTCGGGTGAGTGAGGGTTCTCCTCCTAAAAGAAAGGGTTTCTTCCTTTTTTCAGTAGGTGTCACATTCACATGGTCTGACATACACTTCTTTTCAGTTGACCAGAAGTACTCTTTTGTGAGTTTTTTTGAATTAAAGGACTAGTACGTTCTGGTTAGGCCAATCCCCTCTGATCCCTGGTGTGAATATCACTGGCTACTAGCACACGAGGAACTAGCCAGTGGTGTTATTGTCCCACTTAGTATTTGCAATCTCACCTGAATGAGAAGCCTGTGTGCTCCAGGAGTATTTCCCTCTATGTACACAACATTCTACTATGCATGAGGTAATCAAGTTAAAATGTAGTACTTAGAGAAATTATTAGGTATGGGTCACTATTATATTTATAGATTAAGTAAGGTAAATCTGATGTGCTCTCCTGGTCTTCTACGCTCATAGAGCTGATCCTGGGCTTATAACTACAGTGGAGCAAAGATTCACAATGTAGTGATAATCCTTCAAGACACTTATGATCTGATGATCACCACATTACAGGACCCTTTTGCAAGATTTGCTGCTTTGCTCCTCATGGTTATTTTGACCTACTTTTGTCTGGTTTATCGCCCATATATTCTATTATCATTGGTACAATCACTTTTATTAATATGGTAGTCTTCCCTAGGTCACTGACCCTGTTTGTCAATATTCCAATTCTGCTGACGCATTCTTAAAAAATGTATGCATTATGCCTAGACTGAATTGGTAAACAATTTTTGCCATATGATGAGGAGGGTGTTGATCAAAGAAATGGAACACTATTTCTGGATTGGGGTTTTAGTCAGGTGTCAAGAAAAAGGCGCACTGCTAAGTTTTAGGGCAATATTATTGGGCGATTCTCCATGAAAATTGAGGTGCAAAAGGGTGAGGGGAAAGCCCTATAACCCCTCCATGAAGTGTCAACCGAGGCTAACCCTGCGTACGTGTAATAACAGAATACCCATGCACACTCTCATAATATATAAACAGTAACATAAGTGAAGACACTTAAACAAGGGAGACAAAGCCTGTCATTTGAACATAAATAATTGTTTTCTTAGAATCACTCGTTGGTAAGTGATGTCTTTAATGTTCTTAACAAGAAAATCAGCCGATGCGTGTTTCGTCGCATTTGGGGCAATCTTCCTGCGACTCCTCAGGGCTATTGATACTGGAGAAAAGTAGTGAAAGTCGCTCCGTTGGTGATACTTCCGACCAGACAGGGCCCTGGACTGTGTGGGTTGACGTGGAGATGTAGGTATAAAAATCTTGCCAAAGTGGGCCGTTGTGTAGAATTAGCAAGGTGGGTCGAAATGTGGGACACTTCAGGGCGCGTTGAGTAGTAGTATTAGATGTGTGTGTATCCACGATGTTGCGGGATGAGGTAGGATCCCATCTTCTGAAAGGTAGTACCTCGGATCTTCAGACGGGCGCGTCTGTAACTGCCTGTCGCTCTGTGTACTGGGATGGGATCCTACCTCATCCTGCAACATCGTGGATACACACACATCTAATACTTCTAGCGACTAATTGTACACAAGTTTTACGGTGGAGAAACGGACACCTCCAGTCTTCACAAGATTTCTACATACTGCTACTCAACGCGCCCTGAAGTGTCCCACATTTTGACCCACCTTGCTAATTCTCCACAACAGCCCACTTTGGCAAGATTTTTATACCTACATCTCCACGTCAACCCACACAGTCCAGGGCCCTGTCGGGTTGGAAGTATCACCAACGGAGCGAAGCGGAGAGAAATGTTTTGGAGGGTTGAGGCCTAGGGTTTGGCGCTGGCATGCCCTAGCACAGTTATTGAAAATTTGTGGGGCATTTGTCTGTTTTGTATAATTCTGCTGGCTGGCTGCAAGTTCTTGTCTCCTCGCTAAGTTTGACTTTGGGGCTGATGGGGCACAGGCACTCTGCAAGTTTGGAAGGTGGGAGGTTGAGGACCCACCGGGCAGGGAGGCAGGGAGGGAGGAGTTGGGAGGTGGGGTTATGTTTTCCGGGTTAGTACGTTTTGCTCTAGACCAGCTCAGACCGTGCGATTATCCGAGGAAGGGAAGCCTCCTTGAAGGTATGGGTGTTTCAGCTAACATAGCAATATGGACGTGGAACGTGAATAGGCTTGGCAATAAAATCAAATGTACTTTGATACTATAGCACCTTAAAATGCATTTGCCTGACGTGGTCTTAATTCGTCACACCTGAGGGGTAACAGGTGTAAGGCCCTGGACCGCTTTGGGTATCACATGGTGGCTCATTCGGGGTTCACGTCGGGTTCACGGGGGTGGGCATTTTAGTCCGTGACATCCTACCCATGACAATCTTGGGCAAATGGCCTGATGATGCGGGCTGCATGGCAGCAATAGCGGGTAAATGGGAGGGGCGTACTGTGGTGTTCTGCTCCTGATATATACCACCATGCCTGCATTCCTCGACTCTCGTATGGCTGGGATCCTTCCTGGGCGAGCTTCCCTCTGGGATCCTCCTGATAGAGGACAACACTAATGCAGTTATCAACGCAGACCTGGACCATTCTAGTGCTGGGTTGGGCTGTCGGGGGGAAAGGGGCCTGGACGGCTTTGTCACAGCCATGGGGCTCAGCGACCTGTGGCGCAATCATAACCCTTCCCACAGACAATACAAGTTCTATTCAGCCCTACACTGATCCTTCTCATGACTAGACTATATATTCACCCACACTGACCAGGTGGGTGACTTTGATGCACCCCAGATTATGGCCCGTGGGATCTCCGATCACTCCCCAGTCAGCGTCACTTTGAGGGGCCCGGCGGCCAACAGGCCGTCCTTCCCACGGATAGATCCATGGTGCCTGTGGCACCAGGCCCTCAGGGATAAGCTCCAGGAAGGTTCCTGTCTCGACTTTGAGGAAAACAGGGGATCGGTTTACTCTCACATAACATTGTGGGAAGCCTACAAGACAGTGCTGAGAGGACAGGCTCTGGCACTGATCGGGGCCCAGAAAAAGGAGGAATCCATACAGTTTAATCAACTGGAAAACGAAATTGAACAAATGGATTGTGAGGTTAACATTGCCTCATCTGTTGACCTCTGCCACAGATTGACACTCAAACAGAGGGAACTGCAAGCCCTGGATGAGGGGGAGACAAGAGCCTACTCCCTCGCCACACAACATCGGATGTATGACGTGGGCGACAAGGCCTTGAAACTCCTGGCGTGGCTTGAGCGGCAGGACAGGGAGCACTCCTGGGTAGCCAAGATGTGTGACGAGTCAGGGTCCCTAGTGTCTACCAGCATGGGCATAGCGGAAGCCTTTGCTACCCACTTTGAGAGGGTATATTCCCCTGTTTGCCCCAGGACGGAAAACGACTGCACAGAGTTCCTATGAGACTTTGCGCTGTCCACGCTATCCCAAGACCAAAGAGACCGCCTGGACGTAGACTTCAAGGGGGAGGAAATGGGGAGGGCCCTCAACTCCCTCCAATCTGGGAAAGTTCCGGGACCCAACGGGCTTCCAGTGGAAATATACAAATGACAGGCGAACGTCATCATCAACCCCCTTCTCCAGATGTACTCGGAGGCGCGCGTGTTGGGCAGGCTCCCAGCTGATCAACTTGAAGCCACGATTGTGGTTATTCATAAAGCAGAAAAGCCGGCAGACCAATGCTCTTCGTATCATCCTATCTCACTCCTAAATGTTGAGGCCAAACTTCTGGCCAAGACCTTGGTGGACAGACTGATGACTGTTCTTCCGGACTAGGTGCATGTTGACCAGTCAGGATTTATGCCCCGTAGGAGTACCTGCCACAACTTGAGATGCCTGTTTGAGGTACTTTGTATGACCGAAGACCTGGGGTGCACACAGACTGCTCTGAGGGCATTGGATGCCTCTATGGCATTCAATAGCATTGAATGGCCCTATCTCTTCTCTCTAAGGAGGGGCACCAGACAGGGTTGCCCTCTGTCCCCCCTCCTTTTCACCCTGGCCCTGGAACCATTGGCTCACTGGATCAGGAGGGACAGATCGGTTTGGGGCTTGGCGCTCACTGACGAGTGGGAAGAGTGCATTTCTTTATACGCTGATGATATTGTGCTCTACATGGCCAGACCATACAATTCGATAGCGCAGGTGCTACACCTCTTCGAGTTATTCAGCAGCTTCTCTGGCTACACAATCAATTGGGTGAAGTCTGTGATCTTCCCATTATCAGGCCCTCCCCCTCGGAACCCCACTCGCTGTCCCGCTTCCGTGGTGACTGACGGTTTCAAATACTTGGGGATCTATGTCACGAGAGACAAGGATGAATTCTTGGCCAGAAACCTGAAGCCCCATCTGGTTTGCCTCAGTACCGACGTGAGTCACTGGAGATCTCTGCCTCTTTCCCTCTCGGGCCGGGCGGCATTATCCAGGTCCTGGGGGCATGTTTTATTAGGGTGCAGGACCCATGGGGACCCCTGCAGGCCCGGGTCCTGCCACCTCACCGGGGCTTTAATGATAGTGTGCGGGGGGACACGCCCCCTCCCCCGTAGCCCCGGGGACTGCCACCTCCTGGGGCTTATTTACAAAAAAAGTTGTGGGGGGGCTCCTTCTCCCCCAGGCTGCCCTGGGGACCAACCCTCTCCGGGGCTTTACTTTAATAGGAGGGGGCCTCACGGGTTCCCCAAGCTCCTGAGACGCCACCTCCCCAGGGCTTAAAATTAAATAAAAAAGTGTGTGGGGGTTGCTGCCCCCCCACATCTCCCAGGGACAACCACCTTCCCGGGGCACTAATTAGGATAATGCGGGGGTCCGTTGGGGCCCCTGCCCTGGAGATCAGTGGAGAAGCGTGGCTCAGTGGTTAGAGGCGGCAGACCGGGACGCTGAAATCGGCCGTAGACTAGGGTTCGATTCCCCGCCTCGGCGGGTCTCGGGCTTAAAAATTCCACTGACTTGACAATTCTCGTTCCGGTGCCTACTCGACTCATGGGGTCACACTCTGCGACTCTGGGCAATAGCTTGCTTAATCTCCACTACGGCCCCTCGCAGCGGGATGCCTGGCTTTCACCTTCTGGATACCCTGCCAGGGTATCTCACGGGAATACCAGGACGGGTTCCCTAAGCAAGCGCTTAGATACCGTGTCGGTGATTTGCGCTATATAAATACATTTACATTTACATTTACATTTACTTCCCCGGGGTCATATTTTACATTGGGAGGGGGCTGTGAGGCCCACTCCTGGAGCCCTCTATGGCCCTGGGGACTGCCACCCCCAAGGGCCGGCTCCATCAATGTCCCGGGTTGACCGCCCCCAGGACATTACAGTTTGCAATGGCAGGGCGGGAACATGTCTCCAGCCCTATCATTGCAAAATTTACTTTGCTTCATGGAAGCGAGAGCAGGAAACCTATTCTCGCTTCCACGAAGCAAAGCAGAATTGCTTTTGGCCATCCAAAAGCAATGCGGCTCCTGCAGGAGGCGGGGAGCCAGCTGGGGCCACGAGGGCATTTGGGCTTCTCCTGCAGTCGCCAGTGTGAAGGCCGGCCCTGGGGAATGGGGTCCATGGGGCCAAAAGTAGCCTGGAAGGGGGCCACGTGGCCCCCAAAGGGGGACCTTGGGGGCCAACTACCCCTCCTGTTACCTCCAGTAAGTCCCACACAGCAGTATTGGTAAGATGTCTTCGGAGGTCACGCCCCCTTTTCTCTGCTGCTCTGCAAACGCACCTCCTGGCACACTACGGGTTGAGGGATTAAGTCCACTTTGCTCCTGGGGGACTTTAGGGGCAAATAAGCCCTCCTGGTAGCTCCTGTATGTCCTACGCAGTGGAATTCCTGAGCACCGGCGGGAGACCCAGTCCCCTTTCTGCACCACTCTGCTAACGCGACTACTACTTTATAGTTAGAAATTGGCATTTAAAAAACCTTAGAAATTCACCGAAAAAACATAGGTTTCAGGGACATTATAGGTATTAATTAGAATTAAAAAACCTAAACAATTCACTGAAAAAACAAGAGGTTTCTGTGACATTATCTTTAGGATTAGCATTTAAAAAACCTTAGAAATTCACTGAAAAAAACACAGGTTTCAGGGATGGTAAAATTAGGGATTTGAATTTCCAAAACATTACAGATTCACTGAAAAAAACACAGGTTTCAGGGACGTAATAGTTAGTTGGACATTTCACTGGTATAAAACCAGAGAAAGTCATCTGTTATAGTTAGTAGTGCTAAGTATATTATTATTATTATTATTAATAATATTTAAATTTATAATGCGCGACAGCTACCCAAAAAGGGTTTCCCGGCGAAGCAAGCAAAACCAAGATTTAGATAGAAAACAAGAGAGGCCGAATATTTGTCAAAAATCCACGTCTTTGAGGACTTGCGGAATTGAAGATAATCAGTTTTGTTGCGTAGTGCTGTCGGCAAGGCGTTCCAGAGTGTGGGACCACGATAAGAGAAAGACCTTCCGCCCATCCAAGCTAGTTTGATTTTAGGGACAATGAACCTCCCTTGGCGGAGCGAAGGTTTCGGTAATAAAAGTAGGGACTAACCAGAGATTGAAGATATTGTGGAGCATGACAAGTTTTGATTTTGTGCATAAAGCTCAGGGCTGATGTAAGTTACGTCGATGGGCAGAAATCGAGGTGGCCCTTGGGACTCCGCACAGGAATCTGACCGCTGAATATTTCACCATCTATAGTCTATGGACCACGGTTTTGTTTGAGCCCAAATACAGCACATTTCCCTAGTCTAGCCTTGATGTTACTAAGGCATTGACCAAGGTTCCCGAGTGGACTCTGGTAACATCCAACAGATTTATCTTAGCCATTTGAGAATAGCGAAGCATGTCTCTGCTACTTTAGTTGTTTGGGAATGTATGTTGAGTGAATCATCAATCGTGATGCCCAGATTGCGGACTTGGGTGGAAGGAGAGGGAAGAGTGCCCATTTCGCGAGGCCAGATCTTTATTTTGCCTAGTACAAGTACCTCCATTTTTTCTCCGTTTAATTTGAGAAAATATTGTTGCATCCATGATGCTATTTTGTTTAGACCACTTTTAAGCAAGGAAGGAGCATTTGTGTTTTGTGAGGAAAGGGAAAAAATGCTTTGGGAATCATCGGCGTATGAGAATAGGGCTAGCCAAGATTTCTCCGCCACATCAGCTAGAGGTCTTACATATAAATTAAAAAAGTAAAGGACTAAGGATAGAGCCTTGTGGCACTCCATGAACAGAGGAATAGACTTCTGACTAGGCTGTACGTGCGAAACCTTGAAAGGTGCAGTTAGTAAGGAATGCAATGAGCCAATCCAGAGCTGAGCCACAGATACCTAATGACCTAAGAGTTTTGATTAGCACAGAATGAGACACTGTGTCAAATGCAGCGCTCAGATCTAACAGGATAAGAGCCACGGTGTCTTCCTTGTCTAGGAGGTGACATATGTTTTCCGTTACCCCTAATAAGGTGGTTTTGGTATAGAAACCTGCTCTGAAGCCTGACTGAGAAGGATGAATAAGTCCTTGGGCTGTCGCAGACTGATATAGATGTATATGGATATGCTTTTCAAGAATTTTAGAGTAAGCAGGTAATAGTGATATGGGCCGATAGTTGCAGGGTATATCAGGGTAGCATTTGCTTTTTTGAGAAGGGGAAGGGGGTGTATCATGGCAAGTTTCCATTCCGATGGGATAAAGACTTCCTGCAGAGAGGCATTTAGGAGATCAGTTTTCATGGATAGCGAAGGTAAATCCAGCTGCTTTAATACAAAAATGGGCAGCGGATCTTTAGGTGATCCTGATTTCATATTATTGAGAAGTTTAACTAAAGTATCTGTATTCAACAAAGGCCAGGTTTTGAGGTGGTGGTCATGAATATCAGGTGACTCTACTTGATTTTGAAGTGAATCATCTGTTTCATGAAGTGAAAGAAGAAAAGGGGTGGGGGAAAGATTTTCTGCTTGCGCCAGCACAATATCTTGATATATCTTATCTACTTGTTGGACAAAGAAGAAGGCCAGAACCGCGCATTTCTGTTTATTGAGTGCAGGAGGCAACACTTGGGTTTTGGAACCAGCGAGTTCCTTGACTGTGTTGAAAAGAGTCTTGGAACAATTTAGAACATCCGAAATGGTGATGGAGATATAGTCTGCTCGGGCGGTTTTGCCTTGGACGCGAAAGTGGGCAAGAGGGATGTAAATCTGGTACACAGTGTCTGTTTTACGTTGCTTTCCTTTCTGTCATGTAAAGGATCCTGGGTAAATATAACAGTGTACAGCCAGTACTTTTCAACCCTTCCACCAAACGGCTTTCTGCCTGTTACCATAGTAACAGTTCATGGAACAGTTTAGTGAGCACAGAGGTTAGAAGTTCACCACACAATGTTGCTAATCGAAATAGTTACTGTTGTGGATTTTTTAAATGTTTCCATAGAAACTGTTAGTCGTAGAAGAAGTCAGTGGAAAATGTAATAAAAATAATAGCAGGGGTTCGCTGGAGCCCTCACAGTCCCGGGGCTTCACTCATGTTGGGAGGGGGGGTGCAGAAGGTTGTGGAGATTATATTGGGACAACAACAATGCGGCTTATTGTGGCTTTTCTTTAATATAATGTGGAATAATGTTTATTTATTAGGCAGTGTTCTCTTTTGTTATGGATAGAGTCACTTTGCTACAGGAAATGTATTGATATGTAGGACGGTGTGTTCTGTATGTGTGCGTGGAACAAATTCAACTTTTAATTGGCTATGGTGTTCTAATAACAATCTTAATGTTCATTTGGGTGTGAACTATTGAAAGTAGAAGTATTTTCTGTAATTCACTTCTGCTCCGGAGAGTTCCAAGGACATCTAATTGGCTTACATGTTGTATGGAGGACTTTCCTGAGCTTGATGTTGGTTGGTTGCGAAGTATTGAAAGTAGAAGTGTTGTCAGCCATTCATTTCCGCTCTGCGGAATAGGAGGGACATCTGATTGGCTGACGTGTTCCAAGGAGGACTTTTCTAAGCTTAATGTTGATTGGCTGTAAACTGTTGAAAGTGAAAGTGCTGTTAGCGATTCCTTCCTGTTCACGGAGTATTACGGTAACGTGCTCCAAGCGGGACTTTGCGAAGATTAAAGTTCATTGACTGTGAAGTATTAAAAGTAGAAGTTTTGGCAGTCATTCCTTCCTCCTCTGCGGAACAACATGAACATTTTATCAGCTAAAGTGTTTTGAGCACAAGTTTGCTCCTTATTGGGTGGGAACGGTTCACTGTTGTGAGTGATTGTGTGACGCACTTCCAAAGGAGTATGGGAAAAGAAAGTAGTAGAGGGGAGGTTAGGAACACTATTAACTCTGTACAGTGCTCATAAGGTGGTGGAGAGGGATTATGAAGGTAAAAATAGTTTTTATATGTTTCAAGGGCCATTTATATAATTGCCGCGTGGTGTATAAAGCATGGCGGAAAAATGACAGTGTCTTGTGCTGTTTTTTAATCAAGTTTGCGGGTGACATACTTCCCAGGAGTACTATTTACTTATAATGTGGTGTTTACTTTTCTGATGGAGAGGTGTGGTTGCGCAGCAAAAAATTCAGTCTAGGTTTGAAACAATTTTTATTTAGCAAATACAAAAAAACTTTCTTCAGAAACTGTCGCTGTATATATGAAAGGGGTGACAATTAAAAATGGAATTTCATAAAATATCAGTTAAGCCTGGCCATATCCTTCTGTTTTCTGGTACAGTTTGTAAAAGTGTTGCCCCATATTCTTGATAATATAAGAGGGCATCAGTTACTTTCAGATAAAGTAGAATAGAAGTGCTACAACAAACACTCCCGCACTACATTATCCGAGTTCAAGAGAACTAGTAAAAAACTGTTAAATACAAGTGACTTCATATTACATAGAAATGTATGCATTATTATTTTTCAAATTTGTATTCTGTAGAATTCAGGAATGTTTTGTCGTAGTGGTTAGAGGTTGCACACTGTTCTGCTAACAAATCAATCAATCAATCAATCAGAACATTTGTATAGCGCACTACTCACCCGGAGGGTCTCAAGGCGTTGGGGGGGGGGGGGACCGCTACTGCTCGAACAGCCAGGTCTTGAGCTTCTTCCTGAAGGCGAGGTGGTCCTGGGTCAGGCGGAGGTGGGTCGGAAGGGAGTTCCAAGTCTTGGCGGCCAGGTAGGAGAAGGCCCTTCCTCCTGTGGTGGCTCTTCGGATGCGGGGGACGGCGGCGAGGGCGTGGCTGGTCGATCGAAACTGGCGCGTGGGAGCGTAGAAGTTGAGGCGGCTGTTGAGGTATCCTGGTCCTTGGTTGTGTAGGGCTTTGTGTGCGTGGGTGAGGAGCCGGAAGGTGATTCTCTTGTTGACCGGGAGCCAGTGCAGGTCTCTCAGGTGTCCGGAGATGTGGCTGCGGCGGGGGATGTCCAGGATGAGTCGTGCTGAGGTGTTCTGGATCCGCTGAAGTCTCTTCTGGAGTTTGGCGGTGGTACCGGCGTAGAGGGAGTTGCCGTAGTCCAGACGGCTGGTGACGAGGGCCTGGGTGACCGTCTTCCTGGTCTCGGTGGGGATCTATCGGAAGATCTTCCGTAGCATTCGCAGGATGTTGAAGCACGACGAGGAGACGGCGTTGACTTGTCTGGTCATGGAGAGGGAGGAGTCCAGGATGAAGCCCAGGTTGCGTGCGTGGTCAGTTGGTTTGGGTGCGCTGCCCAGGGCGGGGGGCCACCAGGAGTCGTCCCAGGCGGAGGGTGAGGATCCCAGGATGAGGACTTCCGTCTTGTCCGAGTTCAGTTTCAGGCGGCTGTTCGACATCCATTTGGCTACGTCTGTCATCCCTTCGTGCAGGTTGGCTCTGGCGGTGGCGGGGTCGTTGGTGAGGGAGAGGATCAGCTGGGTGTCGTCTGCGTAGGAGATGATGTTCAGGTTGTGCTGGCGTGCGATGGCTGCGAGGGGGCTCATGTAGACGTTGAAGAGAGTTGGGCTGAGCGAGGAGCCTTGAGGAACGCCGCAGATGACTTCGGTGGCCTCCGATCTGAACGGGGGGAGGCGGACTCTCTGTGTCCTTCCGGCGAGGAAGGAGGTGATCCACTCCAGTGCCTTCTCCTGGATTCCGACGTTGCTGAGGCGCTGTACTAGGGTGCGGTGGCAGACAGTGTCGAAGGCCGCGGAGAGGTCCAGGAGGATGAGGGCCGCTGTTTCTCCGTTGTCGAGCAGGGCTCGGATGTCATCTGTAGCTGCGATCAGGGCGGTCTCGGTGCTGTGGTTGGCCCGGAAGCTAGACTGCGAGAGGTCGAGGGAGCCGTTCGTCTCGAGGAAGGCGGCCAGTTGCTTGTTGACGGTCTTCTCGATGACTTTGGCCGGAAACGGGAGCAGCGAGATGGGGCGGTAGTTCTTGAGGTCGGTAGGGTCTGCTGATGGTTTCTTGAGTAGAGCGCTGAGTTCGGCGTGCTTCCAGCTTTCCGGGAAGGTGGCGATGTCGAAGGAGGTGTTGATGATGTCCCGCAGGTGGGGTGCGATGACAGCGTCGGCCTTGTTGAAGACGTGGTGAGGGCAGGGGTCGGTCGGAGATCCGGAGTGGATGGAGTTCATCGTGCGGATGGTGTCTTCGGTGCTGATCGGGGTCCAGGTGCGGAGGGTGGTGGTGGGGGGCGGCGGTTCGGTCGTGGCGTGCGTTGGTTGAGTGCTGAAGCTGATGTGTATGTCCGCGATCTTGTTGTGGAAGTAGGAGGCGAGGGAGTTGCAGAGGTCTTGCGAAGGGGTGATGTCGTTGTTTCCGGCGTTGGGGTTGGAGAGCTCTTTCACGATGTTGAAGAGTTCCTTGCTGTTGTGTGCGTTGTTGTCCAGTCGTTCCTTGAATGCGGTTTTCTTGGTGGCGCGGATCAGCTGGTGGTGTTTTCGGGTGGCGAGCTTGAGGGCAGTCATGTTGTCCGGTGTTGGGTCTCTGCGCCAGGTTTTCTCGAGTGCTCTGCAGTTCTTCTTGGAGCTCTTGAGTTCGTCGTTAAACCATGGGGCTTTCTTGCTGCCGGGTCTGCTCGGCTGGGTCTTCAGAGGGGCGAGGTCGTCTGCGCAGTCGCTGATCCATTTCGTGAGGTTGGTGGCCGCTTGGCTGGGGTTCGTTGTGCTGGTGGGAGGGTTCTTGCTCAGGGAAGTAGTGAGCTGGTCTGCAGTGATCTTGTTCCAGCTTCTGCGGGGAGCCTGTTGCTGGTGATGGTGGAGCGTGGTCCTTCTGTAGCTGAAATGGACGCAGCTGTGGTCCGTCCATTGGAGTCCCGTGGCGTGGCTGAAGGCGATGTCCTTGCTGGAGGAGAAGATCGGGTTGAGTGTGTGTCCGGCGTAGTGGGTGGGGGTGGTCACCAGTTGCTTGAGTCCGAGGTTGGCGAGGTTGTCCAGCAGGGTGGTGGTGTTGCGGTCGTTGTTGTTCTCCAGGTGGAAGTTGAGGTCTCCGAGGAGGATGTAGTCGGCTGAGGGGAGGGCGAGCGGGCTGACGAAGTCGGCGATGTCCTCGCTGAATTGTGTGCGTGGTCCCGGGGGTCTGTAGATGAGGGTGCCTCTGAGGGTGGTCTTGGGGTTGACGTGGATCTGGAAGTGCAGGTGTTCGGCGGGTGCGAGGGTGTCGTCGGTGTTGGTCGTGATGCGGATGGTGTTCCTGTGGATGATGGCGATGCCTCCTCCTGTCTGGTTGATGCGGTCCCTCCGGATGATCTTGTAGCCGTCCGGGATGGCGATGGCGATGTCGGGCGCTGAGGAGGCGTTCATCCAGGTTTCCGTGAGGAAGGCGACGTCTGGGTCTGTGGTGTCGAGCAGGTTCCAAAGCTCGACGGCGTGTCTGTGGACGGAGCGGGTGTTGAGCAGGATGCACTTCAGGTGGGTGCTGCTGGAGTTCGGCTTCGTGGGTGCTGGTGTGGCATGGGTCCGGTTGCAGGTGAACTTGCAGGAGTGGCAGCTGAAGGGTCCGTGGGTGCGTCTCGGTGTGGCTCAGTAGCATCCCGGGGTTCGGCCGGTGTTGAGAGCGTTGAGTTCGGTGGAGTCATAGGTTCGTCTGGTCGGCTTCCGGCGGTGGGGGCCAGGGGTCCTGGCGCTGGGCGCGGTCCAGGCGCGGACGGGCGTAGACGGGCTTACCTTTGGCGCACCTTCGGCGCTCATTCGGTGCTCCCGCTGCGCGCGTCCGCTGCGCGGTCGCTCTGGGGGCGTCATAAGAAGGGGGACGTGAGGGCGGGTCAGCTGGGCGGCGGGAGCGGCTCGTCACATGGGCCGGTGGTGGGCGGGGCCTGGGCGAGCAGCGGCGGGAACGGGCGAGCGGCCGGCTCTGCAGTGGCTGGGCCGCTCGTGGGACCAGGGGGGCGTCTGCGGCGCATACTCACTTAAGAATATATAGGATGGTACTCTTATAATATACAGTACTGGTCCTATATATTCTTTAGGGAGAAGGTGAATAGGAACCGCAAATAAGAATAGAAATTAGAATTAACATTCAGAAATGTAGGGTTTATCAAATATTTAAAGTAACAAAGTATGCATGATAGCTATATTTGCAATTTCGTAAAATATGTTTCTTCGAAAAAATATCTGATCAAGTACGTTGTAATATTTGCAAGCTGTATTATAGATGGCGCAGAAAAATCTCCTATTCCTCTTCTGTACCAATAGGACACTCTATTACAATATAACGATTGATACCATTGTTACAGTAAAAAGAAAAGGAAAATAAAGTTATCTATTTAACAGAGCATCCATAACGAAATACTTTCGAGCAGTAATTATTTACTGAACTTCTTTTCTCCGGGAGGTGAAAAAGTTTAATCTTCGTGGCGACAGCTCATAAACTTCTCTGAGATCATGACTGTTAGAATTATAATATATATATATTCACAGTATATGATTAAAAGGTCGGAACAGACTAAAAACCAGAAGCCATTGACGTTGCTTATATATCTTTACTCTTTGTGCCGACGGGTCATGAACTCCACTGAGATCAGCATAATTGTTAATGTTATAATATATATATTGACAGTATATGATCCCTAGTGGAAAACACAGTAACAACTGGAAGATGGTGACGTTGATTGTAAATGTTTAGGGTTTACACTGACGGATCACCAATACGTCTCAAGAGAAGTACAGTGTCAATATTATAATATAGAAAGTCACAATATATAAGCTGAAAGGAGCCAGAAAAGGAGCAATGTTTGTTGTAATCTATCTGTTTCTGAAAACAAGCTGCTGACATTACAGAGAAAAAGGAAAAAACATGCAATAACACTTTTTTTCTAGATATAAATGTTTAAATATTGACAAATAGCCACAAATTATAACTAAGTACTATGCCTATGCCATATTGAAACAACTTACAACTCCGGAATATGTTTGTTGACGCAAAATAAGAATTCGATGCTAGAAAAGGGAACCTGCATAACAGATTGGCGACTCAGAAATAACTCACGAAAATGAAACTAATCGCACAATAGGTGTGGTTTATATAGATTTTGGTCGTTTAATAGTCTATGGAAGGAAGATTTGCTCCGACTATGTAGATATCATGTTTTACAGTTTACACGTGCTCACGTTTTAACTGTTTTACTTCTGAACGTGTTGGGAAAGGTTTCAAACTGTGAAGCTGTAAAGGTTTCGATTTCCGTAGTAACACGTATAAGGTCATTATTATCTACATACGTTGGAGTGTTTAAAAAGTGTTACCCGGTAAACTGTGTTCTTTGCATTGTCATGATTAAAAACATCTAAATAGAAGACATACAAAAAAATATCGTTTACAATAGAAGAAAAAAAACAGATTAATATTTGTTATTCCTATGCTTCTTAATTAAAAAAATGCTAGCATTTGTAAATCGTTAGGCTACCCTTGGAAAAGTGTGCTGGTACTTGGGGCGTTGGGAAGATTAAGCAAGGTGTTACAGTGAGATAGTGGTGAGCTAAGATGCTGATGGACTTTGGAATCGAACTGTTCTTGAAAATCAGGTATTATAGGTGCTGTGTCATACTTTTACCACACTTATATGTTAATTACTGCTAATTAAGTTGAGAATATTCTTAAATTATAAGTAGGGCTCCTTGATTTATGTTTTTACTGATGTTTACAGATACATACAGACAGACAGAAAAGCATTTATTTTCCTCTCTGTATTTACTTTAAAGTGTGGATGAATACAGAAATTGGGAGATTTTTTGAGCGTTTGTAAATGCTGTCAATGATGAGTAGTAGGTTAATAGGTCTGTAGTTATAAAAGTAAAAGGGTAAAAAAAAAAGATTTTTAGAAAAGATCCTTAAAGAGCAATATATATCCTCGTGCACATTTTAATATGAAGGTTGTGTATAGTTTATCATCTAAGAGTGTTTATATGAATAACAACGGCCAGTGTTTCAGTCATGAGCGCATATTTATTAGTAAAATAAATGTGGAAACAAACTAATTTCAGATTCATGTTTTTACAAAATCCGAAATATATATGGGTAAATGCACATACAATTATTTAAAAAAAAAATGGATAAATATAGATGGAAATGTCCAAAAAATAAATACCATAAAACCAGGAGGTATAATTATATAATATGCGCCGGGAAACCCACTGTGGGTAGCTGTGCGCCTTATAAGTTTAAATAAATAAAATAAATAAATAAAACACTACTGTTAAGTTTTGTTTTTACTGTAAAAAGTATACACATGTTTTTAAATTTTACTTAACAAGCACTATAGGTCATAGGGATATTGTAGTTAGATATTGACATTAAAAAACTTTGAAATTCACTGAATAAAACATAGGTTTCAGTTACGTTAAAGTTAGAAATTAGCATTTAAAAAAGATTTGAAATTCATTGAAAAAACCATAGGTTTGAGGCAGGTTATAGTTAGGAATTATCATTTAAAAAACCTTAGAAATTCACTGAAAAAAACATAGGTTTTAGGGGTGTTATAGTTAACTGGACATTTCAATCATACAAAACCATTGAAATTCCTCCATTATAGTTAGTTGTACTAAGGATAATTTGCGCGTCCGCAATCCACTGCTGATGATGTCACATATTACATTATTCATGACATGGTCAGGGACATCACTGATAACATCACTTATGACATCTCAAATGACATCACTGATGACATCACTGATGTCGTCATGCACGTGACAATCAGATACACCTCATCATACACTAGTATAACCTTTGATCACTCACTGTAAAATACAGAGTACCATATTTCAATGCATTGATACATCAATGCAACTTTCTAAAAAACAACTCATTGATTTCTCGATCTACACACACATCTAAAGACTTGCCTATAGATTCACTCATACATACTAACAAAGATCAATAGAACACTATTAAATAAAGTTATACACCTACATCGATATTACACACCAGCACACACCCTATTCACTTATGCAGTCATCTTTCCCACTTATGCAGACAATTGATCATATTTACATTTACTAAGCTACACACTTATACAAAAGCACTTAATATTTTTATATATATATATATATTAACTCATACTTAGTGTGTTATAAAATCACTATTACAAGTATCCAGTTTTCGATACAGTCACTCATACAATCACTGAGTCTTATGTATACTTATGTATATACAACAAATGTCACATACATAGCCTTTTATATTTCTAGTTTGTTAGACATATATCATTGAGGAGTACATTTTCTCATCAACACACCCATAAAGAGATTCACTCACACAAAACATCTGTTTTCACATACATTCTTACCATCATATATGTACTTAATGAAGTATTTACACATCTTTAGACAGTTACACACCTTCCATCGAACTACACACACATTTACTCTCTCATACAAATACTCTCTTAACTAATTTAAAACTAATATAGAGTTTCACATACCTAGAAACCTAGTTATGCAGAAATTACACAACAAGACACAGAGTTAAACAAATATTCACAAAGTTAAATCACTATGCAATATATTTAGTGAAACATTTTAAATTACTCACTTACACAGTCAATCACAGTAGTAGTAAATCCTCCATCCAGACACTTCTACATCCACTCAGTCTCCAATGCAGATTCCTATAATAATTATAGAAATAACAAACCAAACCACATTCACTGGATGATGTCATGATGTCACTGACCATGTCATGAATGATGTAATATGTGACATCATCAGCAGTGGATTGCGGGCGCGCAAGTTCTAGTTAGTACAACTAACTATAACGGAGGAATTTCAATGGTTTTGTATGAGTGAAATGTCCAGTTAACTATAACACCCCTAAACATATGTTTTTTTCAGTAATAAAAAAAAAAAAAAAAATATATATATATATATATATATATATATATATATATATATATATATCTGCAAATCCTGACTGCCAGTAAATCGGCGGACTACGCCAGGCAAGGACCTCTGCACCCAATCAGAAACCTCAAGAAAGAGTCAAAGCCATACTTGCGAACAGTTCCATCCGTTTATTTATCAAGGTGAAAATGCCGGACCAGTGTCCTCCATAACGCGTTTCACTCCTCATAGGGAGCTTGCTCACATAACGCGCCCCTACAGGCATATATATCAAAACAATTCCCTTTCGGGCTTAGATTGCCTCATAAACTATGCAAAAGAAGAAGCAGAGAACTCTGAGCAGTTACCAAGTTTAAATACAGTACATCTACTGTATTGAGCACCCTACAACACCACTGACACTCTGAATCTGTTCAACTCAAATCTTTGTTTTCCAAGTAAAGTTTTTAAGCATAGGGTCCATCCATGCTGAGCTAGAAAGGTACACAGTATGGTGCTATTACTACAGCAAAGTGTTTAAGCATTGTATTAGCACAGTGCTATCCATGCCGAGCTGTAAAAAGACAAAAGCATTTTACCACTGCAGGCACAGTTTTACAGCTTTGAATTGGTAAAATAGCATCCAAGCCAACCTGGAATGAATGAATGCAACACCTGACCCGTGTTTCACTATCATCATAACTCTTCCGACAGGTTTTGCTTTGTCTAGATATAAGGTAGCACTCAGTAAAAATAAAAACAATACCCTTTCAAAGTTAGAGTGCTGCATAAATTATGGGAAAATGAAGCAGAGAACTCTGGGTAGTTCCCAAGTTTAGGTGGAAAGCAGCTCCTGTATAGAGCACCCTACAACACCAGCGACACTCAAATGTCTGTTTTTCTACCAAAGTTTTTTAATTTAGGTTTAGCACAGTGCCATCCAGCTCTTCATAAAGGTTTAGATTTGTCCGTACACAAGGGAGCACACAGTATAAGTCAAAACAATACTCTTTCAGGCTTGGAGTGTTGCATAAATTAAACTCCCGTTTTGTAGTAATAGTTTCCATTATCCAGCCACAAACTTTTGTCTCACCCACATTTACTAATAAATGTAGGCACAGATGGGTGTCACCCTGGTGAAGATTTCTGCCTCAAAAGGAGGTGACCAATGCAAAAAGAACAGATAATGGACTGAATGCTGAACCAATCAAACATTCACCCCATCACAGATCTGGGTTAAATCCATTGTTTTTTGCCCACAGCGCCATTCCAGTTTAGACACAGCCATATGCAAATCAGTATTGATCCTGCTCCCCATGGGAACAGTACAGCCCAAACTGCCAGGCCAGGTCCTCACCTGGACCAGAAACATATATCCTTGGACCCGTGTCAGGGTTTCACCCCTCATCAGCCTGGCTAGCTTGACTCCAGTGGTATGGATAGCATGGAACTCACATCTGGGCAAATGCAAAAATTGATAGACAGAATGTTGGCCAGTATCAGACATTTACCCCAGTCCAGAGATCTGGGCTTAAATCCATCACCGTTTTGCTCCCCATGCCATTTCAGTTTAGACATTGCCATATGCAAATCAATTTTGACCCTACAGGAGCAGTCCAGCCCAGGTCCTCCCTTGATCAGAAACAAGCATCCTGGGACCGGTGTTGGGGTTTCGCCTCTCGTCAGCCAGGCTAGCTAGACTCCAGTGACGTGGAGAGGAAGGGACCCACGTTTGGGCATACCCGTTCCACTCGGGGTGACAATACAAAAGAACAATTGATGTTGGACAATGTGAAACATTCATCCCAGTAAAGAGATCTGGGCGTAAATCCATCGTTTTTTTCTTCCCCATGTCATTCCTGTTTAAACCCAGCCATATGCACATTAATCTTGACACTGCTCAGCTGGAAAAGCCAGGCCAGATCCTCCCTGGACTAGAAACAAGCATCCCTGGGACTGGTTTGGCGGTTTCACCCCTCATCAACCAGGCTAGCTTGAATCTGGTGGCGTAGCAAGCACCGGACCCATTCCTGCGCATACCCTTCCCACTCAGGAAGACAACTGCAAAAAGAACAGATGTATTTTTTGGCATGACATGCCATTCCAGCTTAGACCCAGCTATATTTGCAAATTAGTCTCTACCCTGCTTCCCATGGGGAAAATAGGGAAGGCATAGCAGGAGGCCAATGCCTATAGGTAAGCGTTTTGTATACTTATTGTGTCACGCTAAATAGGGGGGGAATACCCAGATATGGGTCCCATGCACACTGTCTCACTGAAACTAAACTGTACCCTATGGATGAGCCCATATCTAGGGCAAAACAGGTCCTGGGTTGCTTGTGTTCTGGTTCAGGGAGATTCTTGCTTGGCAGTTCGGGCTGGACTGTTGCTATTGGAGCAAAGTCAACATCGATTTGCATATAGCTGGATCCGAACTAGGGTGACATGGTGTGCAAAATAATGATGGATTGGGATGAAGCCCCGAGTGAATACCAGTGGCTGACAATAATTCAAGCACTCCATCCATCACTGTTTTGTATACTTATTGTGTTGACCTAAGTGGGGTGGGTATGCCCAGATGTGGGTCCTGTGCACACTGTGCCACTGGAACCAAGCTGTACCCAGCTGATGAGCCCATAACTATGGAGAAACTGGCCCTGGGTTGCTTGTGTTCTGGTTCAGGGAGGACCTGGCTTGGCAGTTCAGGGTGGACTGTTCCTATTGAAACAGGGTCAAGACTGATTTGCACATAGCTGGATCCAAACTGAGGTGGCATGGTGTGCAAAATAACGATGGATTGGGATGTGGCCCTGAGTGATTACCAGTGACTGCGATTATTTCAAGCATTCCATCCATCACTGTTTTGTATAGTTATAGGTAAGTGAACAGCATTTTGTAGTAGTACATTCGTAGTAATACTGTAGTACATTGGAATACTACTACTGTAGTACTACTTCACATAAAACAAAATGCTGTTTGTAAATAGGCACTAGGGTCTCTCCAATATAAACAAATATTCTCAGTCCACCTGTATGCTGCTGATGTCCAGGCCATTGCCCTCCTTACACAGCTCTCTGCAGCACGCTATACTTGCTTTGGATACCAGGGTATTTGTTTTCATTTTTACATATATTTTCCGGTCTTCCTTTTCTTTTTCTAAAACCAAGTTTTTTGTTCCATCCTCATGTGTCCTGGGCTGCGGTCGCTGCCTTCCTCAGACTCACTCCAATCATACCTGTGTGTGCGCGAGACGGCTTAGACAGCACATAGCTGACATGTTCAGTCAGATCATTGTCGTGCAGTGCCCAGCATGCTCCTACTCTTGTAGAGAAGAGTTTCATCCGGGGAAGGATGTCTTGGGCTGGACAGCATCTCTTTGCAACCATGCATGCTAATTTTACAGTAGCAGCATTGGTAACCAAAGATAATAGCTTTTCCCTTCACTCATTCTTTTAATTCCGACTTCCATTCTGACACTTCCCACTGCTTCACTTCACGAATTCTATCTCTCAAATATGGAAGTGGAAGCAGAAAGAGAGAAAGCATATAATTATTAAAACAATTGTACGCTGCATAGAAATTGAACCATCTATTGAAAATTCGGATTAGAGCTGTCCCTAAAATGTAATTTTTGTTTTACGGATAATTTTCGTGACCATGCCCACATGTCTAGAACAAAGTTTTTATTGCTTCCCTTGTAAGACTACATATTCACTTGAGATTTAAAATTCTCGATAACAGATTTTATGCAAAGGTTACCTGCCTACGCCTGCCACTCAATACAATTTTCTTCAGCGAATGTAGAACCCGCAAATATGTTTACAACATTATGCAACATTCGGCAGTACGTTTTGTGGTTTATGTAAAATTCAGCAGAAAGTTTTGTGGTTTATGAAGGCAGCCAACCAACACCATAACATGACTATTTGTAAACACATGCAAGGAATGGAATTCCTGTTTTTAAACATTGTAAGCTCTCTGCCACAGTTTGCCGGTCACTGGAACGAAAACGAAACCATTTAACAATAAAATAATTGTAGCCATTTATGCTTTCCTTTGTAGTGTGAAAGTGGTTAGTGTAAATCCTCGCTTGAAAGTTTATAACAAAGTGCTCCAGAGTAGTTGAATGTCCTACATAAATGAGATAACCCCCCTTGACTGATTCTGTGGCACGACATATAGTGATGAAAATAGTAGCGAAGGATACAACCACTGGCGACAACCCACAACACGTACTCCAAATACACACAAATAACAAACTGGGCAAGGCAGATCGTTGGCTCTTTAAAGTAATCTTACATATCAAGTAATGCTAGTAGAGATGTTCATTTGATAACTGCCCCAAGATGGAAAAAGCCCTTTCATGAGTTCATGAGTTCACCTGTCTGCACCTAACATTTGATGCGCCTAATGCTCAGATGGTCTGGAACGTGATTCTGGGAGCATTGCACCTCCATTTGGTCCAAAGTACAGTGCTCAGATGGTCTGGGATGTGGTTCTAGGAACAATAAACCTCACTTTGGTCCTAAGTACAATTTAGTACTTTAGAACCTCAAACAGGTCTTACATTGCATTGCATTAGACTTGTCAGATGCCTACCTCCTCCGGAACCTCTTGGATTGCTCTACCCAAAGTGTAGCAATGCTTGGTACCAAATACTCCAGGGCTCGTTCTGAGACCGGCAGTACTTTCAAGAGGCTATGTTTGGGAGGCCGAGTGCGCAGGATTTGTTCGCAGCGCACCTTAGGTTTAAGCCCAGGGAAACTGCGTTTACAGCGCTGCCATTACATCGCAGTGCTTTTACAATGTGGTCGTTACAAAGACCGTGTTGTTGGTACACGACGCCTTTACATCGCAAGTCATTAGATCGACTTGCTGTAGGGGGCGCTCTACACTAAGGAATAGTATAATTTACTGTTCCAACACCTTCCCTACTGTTGCACACTCTGGAGTTGAAATAGTAAATTGTACTATTCCAAAGTCCAGCGCGCCCCCTACAGCAAGTCGATCTAATGACTTGCGATGTGAAGGTATCTTGTTCTAACAACGCAGTTGTTGTAACAGCCGCGTTGTAATAGAACACGATGTAATAGCATGCATTGTAACATGCTAGATTCTTAGGCCCATAGTTTGTGACAACAAATATCAATGACTGACCCCCAAAAGCTCTGGCTGAAGTTTGGAACGAGGTCAATGTCTGTCCCTACTCCAGCATGCAGCAGGTGATTGAAAGTGTCTGTTGTTTCACTGATAATCATTAAAGCAGGATGTGCTAGGCCGGTTAATGCAATAAACATGTTTTATTTTTCAAAGAACATTGTTTGGACGATTTCAAGTCTGTCAGAATTTATATATTCAGATATTCAAATCCAGCAAACGAAAAGTCAATAATGTACAATGTAAACAAACAAATGTGCTAATCATAAACTCTACATCGTTTAAATATGTTCAAATCCAGAATTCTTAAAGAAAACGGTATCACCTGGTTACATTATAATGCAAACCGTTACTGATTCAGCATCAGTGAAGTAGCGCTTTAGTGTAGAGCTAACAGTATGCCTTCAACGTTAATGAACAAAATATGAATATTATCACTTCTCTGAATGCTAGCAATTAATTTGAAGAGAATTAGCAATTAAAAGCACATTGTATGAACATTTTCCATTAAAGTGCTTCATGGTACGCATAAAACAAGCGCACAAAAAAATATACATTAAAATACGTGTTTGTGAAAGGTAGACTGGGTGAGGGAATTTGAGGATTTAAGAACAGACATGTTTGAAAAAGCGACAATGTGCACACCTTCTTTAATGTTTTAACTCCATTCCTTCTTTTTGTTGATGTTTTTCATCAAATTGCGTGCTCCCCGGAAAACGTGGTCAGGCCTTTGCCACGCCAAGAGTATGAACAGGAAAGTTGGGAGCGGAACTCCGCCCCCATCCAGGTTCACAGCCTTAGTCCATTAAGAATATAGTGAAGGTGTAAGTGTCCCTTTTGTGACATGGAAAAACTTGAAGAAATGATTAACATTGGATTACATTTGCAAAATAAAACAACTGGAAAACATGATGAAGTTCGTGGCATTTTATTATGCAAGTAAACTAAGGCTGTGCACCTGGATGGGGGCGGAGTTCCGCTCCCAACTTTCCTGTTCCGATTTAAGAACAGACCTCATAGGTATCGGGAGTCAATCGCTACTTCCGGTTTCCGAGATGCACTCCTCCACTCATTGTGAATTCTAATGATTGTATACTCTTACTCTCAACGTAGGCAAACGCCTATGATAGTACATTTCCAATTGTTTTTTTCAAAGAATTTGTCCAAGTAATCACAAACTTTAAATCGTATACATTTCTTTTATCTGCACTTCCTTGATTTGTGAAAGCAGTCACACAACCAGGGGCGGCTAGTACCCTTTGAAAGTGTTGGGGTGAGCAAAGTACCACATTGCTTCCAACAAAAACAAAATTAGACAACCCGTCCCTCCAAACGCTCAAAATAAAACAACCCGTCCCTCCAAAAGCCCAAATAAAAACAACCCCTCCCCTCCAAAGCCCCAAAATTAAACATAAACTAATTACGTCCATTACTCATTTAATATATAAAAAATAAAAGTAAATGGTACTGACCTATGGTCTATGATGCATCCTCCTCTATGTTCTCCAGCAGGCTGTGGCAGGAACAGCTCCCATACCCAATACAGACGCTGCTCTCATGCTACTAACCAGCATGAGAGGAGCGCCAGGATTGGATGGAGCGGGTTGCACCGATGCTCCTTTAGGCCCTGGAGGCCTATGCTTGCTCTAAGAAACCACTATATATTTCCCTAGAATCTTAAATATCGTTACACCATTCTCACATTCATCAAAATACCCCCATTCATACTTGAGTGCAATCAATCTAAAAGGGTATAAGCCCCCTTGAAAGCTAGAAAAGGTCAAGCAAAATAAGCCCACTGAGATTAAGGTATAGTGCATACAAAAGCTTATGGTTTATTAAAATCGCAGATAAAAAAAAAAAAGTCAATTTTATAAAAGCACAAGGACCATTTCTCTGGCTCCTAGAGTTGAAGACAATACAATTCCTTATCCATTAGTTAAAAACAATATACATATACAGTACAATAGCAATACATGGTAAGGAACACGAAAATTGAATCTACGAGAGGAAACCCTGTTGACACAGGTATAATTCTGTTATCTAAAAAGGTCCAATCCTATTTTTTGGAGGAGAAAGCCAGGTAAGAGCCCTGCTCCTATCCTTATGGCTCCTACCTGTTGGATTCCTTATAAACAAGTAGCGTCGATGCGTTTCGACGGAATAGAGGAATATATACAACCACCTTCTTCAGGACAAGAATTTTAGCGGGATATTACTCCTCCATCTAAAAAGAATATATACACATTTTACACATTTAATAAATAACCCCAACATCCATGTATAAAATAAAATAACAGTACAATATACATCTCATTGGAAAAACATACGGCAGTTATTAATTGGTGAACCTGAGAGACAATATGAACACACTATGACCACAGTCAAATTCATTAGCAGTTGTTTCACAATTTTATCTTATAAGTTGGTACTTTAAACATAAGCTTTCCAAAGTGCTGAATCAATAAATATTGAGTGCTATATCTCAATCCCTGAGCCCCCAGAAAGCCTCCCCCTGTTTGTCATGTAAGGGAACCATTTCCTATCTTTTGCACTACTCATTTATATATTACAAAAGACTCTCTCGTCAACACTCACCATATGAGCGAAAAAACAAACAATCAGCTCTAGGCTGTCCGTTCTCACTATCACACTATTATTTCAACGAACATTCAGGGGATAATAGACCTGAAAAAAAGAAGAACAGAGGTCCAAGCTCTGTATTAGATTGAAAACTGCCAGCTTATATAGGCAAAAATTGCTATAAATCGGCAAATAAAGTCATCCGTTACTTGTATTTTATAAAAAGAGCCCGCCCTTCGGTAGTAGCCCTTCAGGGTTGGAATATCTTATATCCTGCGGCATTCGACACTGTCTGCCACCGCACCCTAGTACAGCGCCTCAACAACATCGGAATCCAAGGGAAGGCCCTGGAGTGGATAATCTCGTTCCTCGCCGGAAGAACCCAGAGAGTCCGCCTCCCCCCGTTCAGATCCGAGGCCACCGAAGTCATCTGCGGCGTACCACAAGGATCCTCACTCAGCCCCACCTTCTTCGACGTCTACATGAGCCCCCTCGCAGCCATCGCAGGCCAACACAACCTCAACATCATCTCCTACGCCGACGACACCCAGCTGATCCTCTCCCTCACCAACGACCCCGCCACCGCCACAGCCAGCCTACACGAAGGGATGACAGACGTCGCCGAGTGGATGAAGAACAGCCGCCTGAAACTGAACTCAGACAAGACGGAAGTCCTCATCCTAGGTTCATCGCCCTCCGCCTGGGACGACTCCTGGTGACCCCCTGCCCTGGGCACCACCCCCAAGCCAACGGACCACGCACGAAACCTGGGCTTCATCCTGGACTCCTCCCTCTTGATGACCAGACAAGTCAACGCCGTATCGTCATCGTGCTTCAACACCCTGCGCATGCTCCGTAAGATCTTCTGATGGATCCCCACCGAAACCAGGAAGACAGTCACCCAGGCACTCGTCACCAGCCGACTGGACTACGGGAACACCCTCTACGCGGGAACCACCACCAAACTACAGAAAAGACTCCAGCGCATACAGAACGCCTCAGCACGACTCATCCTGGACATCCCTCACCACAGCCACATCTCGACCCACCTGAGAGACCTGCACTGGCTCCCCGTCGACAAGAGGATCACGTTCAGACTCCTCAACCACGCACACAAGGCTCTCCACGACATAGGCCCGAAGTACCTCAACAGCCGCCTCACTTTCTACAATCAATCAATCAATCAATCAGTGACACTTATAAAGCGCGCTACATACCCGTAGGGTCTCAAGGCGCTGGGGGGGGGGGTGCCGCTACTGCTCGAACAGCCAGGTCTTCAGCTTCTTCCTGAAGGAGAGGTGGTCTTGGGTCAGTCGCAGGTCGGTCGGGAGGGAGTTCCAGGTCTTGGCGGCCAGGTAGGAGAAGGACCTTCCTCCTGTAGTCGCTCTTCGGATGCGGGGGACGGCGGCGAGGGCGTGGTTGGCTGATCGGAGGTGGCGTTTGGGAGCGTAGAAGTTGACTCGGCTGTTGAGGTAGCTCGGGCCTTGGTCGTGTAGGGCTTTGTGTGCGTGGGTGAGGGGGCGGAAGGTGATTCTTTTGTTGACGGGGAGCCAGTGAAGGTCTCTCAGATGTCCGGAGATGTGGCTGGTTCGTGGGATGTCGAGGATGAGTCTGGCTGAGGCGTTCTGGATCCGCTGGAGTCTCTTCTGGAGCTTGGCGGTGGTGCCGGCGTAGAGGGCGTTGCCGTAGTCCAGCCGGCTGGTGACGAGGGCCTGGGTGACGGTCTTTCTGGTCTCTGTGGGGATCCACCAGAAGATCTTCCGTAGCATGCGTAGGATGTTGAAGCATGACGAGGAGACGGCGTTGACTTGTCTGGTCATGGAGAGGGAGGAGTCCAGGATGACGCCCAGGTTTCGTGCATGGTCTGTCGGTTTGGGTGCGGTGCCCAGGGCAGGAGGCCACCAGGAGTCGTCCCAGGCGGAGGGTGAGGAGCCCAGGATGAGGACCTCCGTTTTGTCCGAGTTCAGTTTCAGGCGGCTGGTCGTCATCCACTCGGCTACCTCTTTCATCCCTTCGTGCAGGTTGGCTCTGGCGGCGGCGGGGTCGTTGGTCAGGGAGAGGATCAGCTGGGTGTCGTCGGCGTAGGAGATTATGCTGAGGTTGTGTTTGCGTACGATGGCCGCGAGGGGGCTCATGTAGACGTTGAAGAGGGTGGGGCTCAGAGATGATCCTTGGGGGACGCCGCAGATGACTTTGGAGGCCTCTGACTTGTACGGTGGTAGGCGGACTCTCTGTGTTCTTCCGTCGAGGAAGGAGGTGATCCATTCCAGCGTCTTGTCCTGGATGCCGATGTTGCTGAGGCGCCGTACTAGGGTGCGGTGGCAGACCGTGTCGAATGCCGCGGAGAGGTCTAGGAGGATGAGGGCCGCTGTTTCTCCATTGTCCATCAGGGCTCGGATGTCATCGGTGGCGGCGATGAGGGCGGTCTCGGTGCTGTGGTTGGCTCGGAAGCCGGACTGTGAGGGGTCGAGGGATCCGTTCGTCTCGAGGAAGGCGGCCATCTGCTTGTTGACGGTCTTCTCGATGACTTTGGCTGGAAACGGGAGGAGCGAGATGGGGCGGTAATTCTTGAGTTCGGTGGGGTCCGCTGTGGGTTTCTTGAGTAGAGCGCTGAGTTCGGCGTGCTTCCAGCTCTCGGGGAAGGTGGCGGTGTCGAAGGATGTGTTGATGATGTCTCGCAGGTGGGGTGCGATGACAGCGTCGGCCTTGTTGAAGACGTGGTGGGGGCAGGGGTCGGTCGGTGATCCGGAGTGGATGGAGTTCATCGTGCGGATGGTGTCTTCGGTGCTGATCGGGGTCCAGGCGTGGAGGGTGGTGGTGGGGGGTGGTTGTTCGGTCGTGGTGTGCGTAGGTTGGTTGTTGAAGCTGTTGTGTATGTCCGCGATCTTGTTGTGGAAGTATGAAGCGAGGGAGTTGCAGAGGTCTTGCGATGGGATGATGTTGTTGTTTCCTGCGCTGGGGTTGGAAAGCTCTTTCACGATGTTGAAGAGTTCCTTGCAGTTGTGTGCGTTGTTGTCCAACCGGTCCTTGAAAGCTGTTTTCTTGGCGGCGCGGATCAGCTGGTGGTGTTTCCGGGTGGCAAGTTTGAAGGAGGTCCTGTTGTCCGGTGTCGGTTCCCTTCTCCAGACTTTCTCGAGGGCTCGGCAGTTCTTCTTGGAGCTCTTGAGTTCGTCGGTGAACCATGGGGCCTTCTTGCTGCCGGGTCTGCTAGGCGGGGTCCTCAGTGGGGCGAGTTCGTCCGCGCAGTTGCTGATCCACTTCGTGAGGTTGTCGGCGGCTTGGCTGGGGTTCGCTGAGCTGGCAGGAGGGTGCTGGCTCAGGGAGGTGGCGAGCTGGTCTGCTGTGATCTTGTTCCAGCTTCTGCGGGCGGTCTGTTTCTGGTGGTGGTGGGTCGTCGTTCTCTTGAAGGTGAAGTGGACGCAGCTGTGGTCCGTCCATTGAAGCTCAGTGGCGTGGCTGAAGTTGATGTCTGTGCTGGAAGAGAAGACTGCGTCGAGTGTGTGTCCGGCGAGGTGGGTGGGGGTGGACACCAGTTGCTTGAGTCCCAGGTTGGCGAGGTTGTCGAGCAGGGTGCTGGTGTTGCGGTCGTTGTTGTTCTCCAGATGGAAGTTGAGGTCTCCCAGGAGGATGTAGTCAGCGGAGGGGAGGGCATGCGGGCTGACGAAGTCGGCGATGTCCTCGCTGAATAGCGTGCGTGGTCCCGGGGGTCGGTAGATCAGGGTGCCTCTGAGGGTGGTGTTCGGGTTGGTGTGGATCTGGAAATGCAGGTGTTCGGCGCTGGTCAGGGCGTTGTCGGTGCTGGTCGTGAGACGGATGGTGTTCCTGTGGACGATGGCGATGCCTCCTCCCATCTGGTTGGCGTTTCGGTCCCTCCGGACGATCTTGTAGCCCTCTGGGATAGCGATGGCGATGTCGGGAGCTGAAGAGGCGTTCATCCAGGTCTCCGTGAGGAAGGCAACGTCAGGGGCTGTGGCGTCTAGAAGGTTCCAGAGTTCGATGGCGTGTCTGTGGACGGAGCGGGTGTTGAGCAGGATGCACTTGAGGTGGGTGCTGCTGGTGGTCGACTTGGCGGGTGCTGGCGCGAGGCAGGTCCGGATGCAGGTGAACTTGCAGTCGTGGCAGCTGAAGGGACCGTGGGTGCGTCGTGGAGTGGCTTGGTGGCACTCTGGGCGACGGCCGGTGTTGAGTGCGGTGAGAGAGGCGGCGGAGTACGTCAGGCGGGTCGGACGGGGTCTTCGTGAGCCAGGGGTCCTGGCACTGGGCGCGGTCCAGGCGCGGACGGGCGTAGACGGGCTTACCTTTGGCGCGCCTTCGGCGCACAATCGGCGCACCCGCTGCGCGTGACCGCTGCGCGTTTGCACGGTCGCCATTTAAGGCGAAGTGCGCGGGTGGGCGGAGCAGCTGGGAGGCGGGAGCGGGGAGGGTTACAGAAGAGAAGAAAGGGGCGGGGACAAGCGGCTGTGGCGGGAAGGGAGGGCGGGGGGCGGCGAGGTAGGCGGACAACAAGGAAGGAAGTCAAAACACGGGCCAAATGAAATTCGGCAACACAGGCACAAAAAATCGACAAAACAAGGAGAAAAAGAGGTTAAGCACAACAGGCACAAATGTTTGACAAAACAAGGCAAAAACAAGGCAAAAACAATCCCCGCAGCGGAGGCAGCCGGCAACCGGCAAAACGAGGCAGCAGCGAGGCAGGAGGGCAGGCAAGGGGCACACGCAGCAGCTGGTGGCCGTGCGGCGCGGGGGTGTCCCACAAGTGGCACACACCCACCCGCTAGCTACGATCGGCCAGCCTCGCCCTCGCCGCGGTACCATGCATTCGCAGAGCCACCGCTGGAGGAAGATCCTTCTCCTACCTGGCGGCCAAGACATGGAACTCCCTCCCCATCCACCTATGGCTGACCCAGGACCACCTCTCCTTCAAGAAACAACTCAAGACCTGGCTTTTCGAGCAGTAACGGACCCCTCCCCCCAGGGCCTTGAGACCCTTCTGGGTGAGTAGCACGCTATACAAAATTGCTGATTGATGGATTGATATCCTAGTAACCCTTATCAGCATTGCTGCACAAAGCTCATTTATCATATCATCCCCGATTCAGTGTGTAAAAAAGAGGGGGAAGAAAAAAGAGTAATAAAAGGACAAAATTAGCCCTTCTTTGTGATTACACCTGCTTTTAATACAACTTATCTCAACTGGCCCCTAGTTTCATGATAGGCATATACCTTAAATCACAGGATATGTAGCTTTCCTGTAGTAGAAAAAGAATAGTTTTATAACTTATTCCGATGCAAAGCTGTGCGCATCACAGAAGGCACTCCGTTCTCTGGACTTCCTGTGTAAAGTTTGTCCGCCTTATGTAGGGCAGACCATAAGGTGCACTATAATAACAAACCATAATAATGTCTAAATCAGTGGATGTGTCTGAGCTGATCTGTATGTAAGTAGTTCTCACAGTGCTAATATGTATAATTCTAATGCCTATCAAGCATACAAAACTAATGAGCCACCTTGTCAACTGGAAGTGAAATATATAGCTGCCTCCTCCTGGTTAACTACCACCCACCGACAGAAGGTTTGGTATTAAAAATGATGTCTAAAAAAAGACAATAAACAGGAAGTAGTAAGGAAAACCACCTCTCCGCTCTTCCCATGATACAAAAACTCCTCGTTTGGAACAGCGTGTCTTGCCCAGGTTATCTCTAGTACTTAAATATATAAACGTAGGTGCAACAATAAAAGTGGCAGAATGGTAAACCATATTGTTTGCTACAAACCCCTGTATTATGTGTACCCCCCTAGGGACCTTACCTTTCAACAGCGCACGTCTTGCTCTTGGCGTTCGTTTTCTATGTGAAATTATCCACGCGAGCCTGTCTATATTTAAAGCCCATTCAATTAGCTTGTTTGCGGGAAAGAACAGAGTTTTCCCAGCATGCTAGAGGCTAACTGCGCATGTCAGGCAACCATGTTATCGTGGTAAAAAGAATTATTTTCCCTTTCTCTTCTACGATATAATCCCTGCATTATGTATTCCCCCCTAGGGGACCTTCCCTTTCCATAACGCACGTCTTACTCCTGGCGATTGTTTTCTATGTAAAGGCGTCTACGCAAGCCTGTCTTTATTTCAAGCGCGTTTGATTAGCGCGATCGCGGGAAAGAACAGCGTATTTCCAGTATGCTAGAGGCTAACTGCGCATGTCTGGCCGCCATTTTGTAGTGGTAAAAAGAATGGTTTACCCATTCACTTCTACAAAATTCACTAATTAATTAGTTTGTGTAATAAATCCTGCTAGGTACTATCAAGATTATCAGTGGAAGACCAATACCCTACAGCTATTAAATAACATTAAGCTTAAACAAACCCCATATTTCTATACTGATCCAAGGTGAATCCAAAAGCTCCACAGAAAAAAGGGTCTATCATGTTTACATCTTTCCTCTAATGAGTAATATGAATTACAGAAATAGAGCAAAAACAAATGCTGTCTACAGCCATATACTAAATAGGCTACTGAGATGGTATGCTATATGAGTCTAAAGGCAAGCCCAGGTTACGTGGTGATGATCTTTTCCCATTCCTCCCTACTGTTAAGACCATTTTTTACGGTGTCAAATTTGATTATATACCACTGTTTTTGCAATTCTCTTCTGTGGGCAACGTTGCCACCCCTTTTGAGTTCTCCGATCTTTTCAAATACCACCCATCTCAGGTCTGTCGCCCTATGTTTTTTCTCCAGCCAATGGCCGACCAGGTGAGAATTCTCTTTTTTGGTGTTGATAGCTGATCTATTTTCACAAATATGTTGTCTTAGTTCCCTGCCATCTCTCCTATATATCCCAGCCCGCACGGGCACAGAATGAGATATATCATATTTTTGCTCCTACAGTTATTGACCGTAGGGATGACATCAGTAGACCCGTTTAGGGTGATTTCCTTTTTAAAGGCACACAGCTCACAAACGCTGCAATTCCCACACCTATGGTTACCTTTAGCTCTGACGTCAGAAAATTACTCCAATGGCTCATCTCTGTAGGTGTGCACTAAAGAATTGTGAACATTTTTTATCTTTTTAAACGCATAGAGAGGTTTAGGGAGATTGTTAGATTCACCATCATTCAAAATCTTCCCATTGCGGTTAATGATATTTTTAAGTTGATTACTAACCGCAGAGAATTGGCTAACCATGACTATCTGTTCTTGTTTACCTTTTTTATTTTTATTACCATTATCAAGAAGGTTGTCTCTGTTGTAAAATCTGGCCCTTTTGAAGGACCTGTTAATTAATTTCTTGGGATAGCCTCTCTCTAAATTTAGTTTTTAGTTTTCACCCGTGGAGAATGTTCATAAAAGTCCTCTAGGGGTGTGCAATTTCTACGCAAACGTA
This sequence comes from Lissotriton helveticus, assembly GCF_964261635.1. Taxonomy (NCBI): domain Eukaryota; kingdom Metazoa; phylum Chordata; class Amphibia; order Caudata; family Salamandridae; genus Lissotriton; species Lissotriton helveticus. The sequence continues at coordinate 399,462,411 of NC_136069.1, read as the reverse complement.
GAAATTCACCAAATAGTATATTGTCCCTTTGGCTTTTAGGGTGGTAGCTATCGTAGTGAAGAACTGTGTTCCATTCACTTGGTTTGGTGAAAAGTTCTACCGCTAGGATTCAATCTACATGCTTGATTATGATATCTAAAAAATTTACACTAGTCTGACTATAATTGGCAGTAATTTTGAGATTATTATCTCCAAGGTTCAACCATGCAAGGAATTCATTAAGTTGTACAAGGGGACCACACCATATAAAGAAAATGTCTTCTATGAACCTTACCCACTTATGGACATTCTCATAGAAAGGGGAGACCTCGTTGTAAATGTGTCTTTCCTCAAATGCCCTTACCTAGGTACAGTCCAGACTCGGCGCACAGGTAGCCCCCATGCTGGTGCCTTTCAATTGGAGGTACAAATCATCTTTGAATGAAAAAATGTTATTCAATAAAACCATTGCAACACACTTTATAATGAATTCCTTATTAGCTCCTATGATATCAGCTTTATCAAGAGTTCTTCTCACTTCCTCAATAGTATCATGTTGTGTTATGTTCGTATATAGTGCCTCGATATCTTGCTCTCCACCCAGCTGTCTAAGATAGCTGAGTGGAGAGCTGCAAAGTCCGCATTTCCCTTTGGCCGGCGTAAGACAGCCGGCCAAACTGACATGCGTACTTAGCAGTGTCTGGCCAGTACTCCATGCTGCCAATCGGTAGGTGAGGACACTCCTCCATTTCTCCTGGCTCTGGGGCAGGCTGGAGGCTGCTATGAGCTGCGCTAATTGTTCAAAATAGAATGGCTATAAAACCATTTCATGGGCATTTTATTTTTAACACTTAGCGGGACTCGCTTCGGGGGGCGGGGGCAATGCTTCCCCGCCCTCACGAAGAAACTGCTGCCGCAAACAATGAAGGGCAAAGCCAAAAGGGAGCTAGCATACGAACCGCAGTGCTTGCTAAGGAGGATTGTTGTTTTAAAATAGGTTTCTTAGACAGTAGTGTTTTCACATAAGGCCTCAGAACCAGTTCAGTTCAGTTCAGTTCAGAAAAACTTTATTTCGGTCAGTACAACCTAAAAAAGTGCAACTCCTAAAATCATATACAGCATACATACATAATTGCTCACAAATATCAAACTGGGAAATTAAAAACAGCATTCCAACTGTCTTCAAACCTCGTGAATAAAAGGCTAGTCAATAGGTATACCACAGGCAGGCGAGCTATACAATTACATATCGGGAAGTGCATGATACAATAAATAAATAAATAGTTAAAAAAACAGGAGTAATCTGTAGGGGGAATTAGAACCATAGCACATTATAAAACTTGATCGTGGTTTATAAAATATACAGTTGTTAAAAAAAATTACATTAAAATCGTTGCTACATGCCCTAGGCCTCATTAGATAATTTCAGTAGAGCCCTTCTAGTGCACCACATGGAAAACAAAAATCTGGAGACTGAAAACACGATCGGGATGCTAAGATCAGATTTCAGTGTTTGGAATGCCTCCAGATGGTGCCTGCTGCCAATATTTCTGCAGATCTGGACCAACCAGCGTTTCCGAGCCTTGTGGTAGCCGGGACAGCCAAAAAACACATGCTGCACTGATTCGTCAGTGAAACCACAGGCAGGGCACTGTACCGTTTGGTCCTTGCTCCACTTTGCCGTATAACAACGGAGCGGGAGGACCCCAAACCTAAATTGTAGGAAAAGCTTTCTTGCCTCCACCGGTGTAATCAGGTCTAGTATTGACTGAAAGAGGGCAACATCCTTAACTTTCAAGAAGGCTAAGGATAGTATGCCCGTCTTGGGGCAAGAATGTAGTTGAGCCCTTCTATATTCTACATGCTGGGCCTTAATTTGCTTCCTTGTGGTTTGGGGGCAGGCACGATCTGGGTCTGTCCAACAATCACCCAGGCCCATATTGGTCAGTAGAGATTTCATGTGTGCAAACCAAGGAAGTGTAACTGCACCCCGGGCTGACATAACCTCCAATAACCCCTCCCTGTGTGTCAGTAGTTCAGGAGTGGACCAAAGGCGACACCAATACAATATAGGTCTAAGACTCGAAGTGTCTGCTATCGCCATCAAACCTGAATCTAATCGTAACGGAATCAGCGGGGTACTCATTGGTAATCTGTACAACTGTCTAAGGAATTGATTTTCTATTTTTAGAAGGGAATCTAATTTGGAATTACCCCATAACTCGGCACCATATAATGCGCCCCCTCGCGCATGGGCCTTATAAATTTCTAGAGCTGGGCTGACTGTTCTCTTATTTGATCTACTAAAGAACTTCATTATGCCACCTGTCGAATGAGCTAATTTTAGTGTACTCTTAGTGATATGAGACCCCCAATCCAGATTTTCAGTAACGGTGAGACCCAAATAAATAAAGGATGAAACTCTTTCCAGGGGTTTCCCATTTAGTTGAGGGTTAGGACGAGAGCTTTTTGAGTTGTTGAACGCCATATATTTAGTTTTATGTAAATTTATGTCTAAGCCTCTTTCCTTACAGAACAGCTCAAATTTATCTAGGACCCTCTGAATCCCCATGGGTGATTTTGAAACCAAAAGAGTGTCATCAGCAAACATCATTGCTGAAATTCGGCGGGACCCTAGCTTAGGGGCATCAAGGTCTTTTACAGTTGCCAGTTCATCAATTAGCCCTTTAATGTAAAGACTAAATAGCGTTGGTGCTAAGACGCATCCCTGACGTGCACCTCGTTTAACAGGTATTGGAGCTGTGAGTTTTCCATCGTTTCCAAATCTTATTTGGGCATAGTTATCTTCATGCAATCTCTTAAGAAGTTGGATCAGATATACCGGGACCCCCATCTCGATAAGAACTGACCATAGCTTTTCCCGTGGCACCAGGTCGAAGGCAGACTGTCTTCCAGTACAAGAGCCGTAGTCTTAGTACTTGGTCCAGGGTTAATATCTTTTCCTTGAACCCTGCCTGGAGGGGGGACAGTACCCCTTTTTCTTCCATCCAGGAATGTATCCTGGCTCGCAAGACCCTCGCAAATAGTTTTTGGGAAATGTCTATTAGGCTTGTAGGTCTATAATTTATTGGCAGGAGTGGGGATCCTTTTTTAAAAATTGGAATAATCTCCGCTCCCAGCCAGCTGGAAGGTATCTTCATGCCCTGTATTATAGCATTAAAAAGTCCGCAAAAATACGGGGACCAGATGGCTGGTTCGCTCCTATATAGGTCCCCAGGAGTCTTATCCAGACCTGTGGCTTTACCTGGTGCTATTTTTAGCAATGCGCCCTCAGTCTCCTTTAGGGTTATAGATATACTTAGGCTACTACCTGGGTATACTTCATGTTCTAGGCTTCTTTCAGTGCCATCCCAGGCCAGTGCCAATTCCATAGGGGGCCGGGCAGTTAAGGATCCCTCAAAGTCTTTTTCATCCGAATAGAGGGTTTTGAAGTGCACCCGCCATACCTCTTCGTCCAGATTTGGTTTGATTGCGGATTTGGGGGTAGGAGCACCTGTGTTAACAATACTCCAAAACGTCCTCATATCTCTATCCCCCAAGGCTATTTTGAGTGAATCCCAGTTTTCCCTTTCCCATCGCTGTTCAGCTTTTTGGACCGTTGTTTTGTATGACTTTCTTGTGGTTTTAATAAAGGGATAATTTTTACCTTTGATAGATACCACAAGTGCCTTTTTGGCCCTACGACATTCGCTGTTGTACCAAGGGTGACTAGGGGACCTGTTTGGTCTAGGGGAAGTATTAGGGTAAAAGAAGGCAAATAATACATCCCTTAGTTTGCTATAGTGTGTATCAACTGTCCCCAAATCTAGGACCGCACTGCTTTGGTGTAATACTGTTGCCTCTCCAAACACAGGAATAAGAGCTTCATACAAATTACTCATCTTATCCTGTGATTGGAGGAAATTGGTCCACCGTACTTTCCTCCTACAGTATGAGATGGTTAAGCCAAGGTCGGTAGGGTCAGCTATGGGAGTATTTTGAGGGTTTAAGGCTTTTATTTCCATTATTAGGGCATGATGATCACTGTCCACTCGTGTAGTAATATTAAAATTAATCATCCTGTCCCAGGAATTTGTATTGATTAAAATATAATCTATTATAGAACCACGTTTCTTGCTTTGAAAGGTATAGCCAGTAGATGAATCAGAGCAATGATCTCCGAATACACGCTCTTAATGAGTGTCTTAAAATAAGACAGTTCATCTGAATTGCTAAGGGGGACCAATTTTTCACTAGTGGACATCCGGATTCTGGAATTGCCAGAGAGAGATCCTCATCCCCTATATTTTCAAGGGACAAGCCCTCAAGGGACTAAAACTGGCAATTAAAGTCCCCGCCAACAATAAGCATTTGATTTGGGTCTATAAGGCATAAAAATGTAGATAAGGCCTCAACCGTGTTAGATTCTTTACCCCTAGGGGTCGGTCTGGAGTATAAATTAATTAGAGTAACGGGAGGCTTAGAGCAAAACTGTAGTTGAACACATAGGATGCCCAAGGTGCCTGTTTCAAGTTGTACAGCCTTACAACCTAGGTGGATCCCTATCCAGGTCATAAGCCCCCCAGACGGTCTCCCTACACCACCGGTTGTGGCTGGGATGCTAAAGGTAGCATAACCAAGATTAGTTACCTCCTCACAAGCCCAAGTCTCTTGAAACATGCAAACCTCGTGTTGATTGATGAAAGTCCCCCAGTCAGGGTCACCCAGTTTGTTTTTAATACCTGCCACATTCCAAGACAAAATCTTAGTTACTTCTCTGTCTTGTGGGGGAGTTTTGGGCGGCATTATAATAGGTGACTTCGTTGGGGGGGTTGAAACGCCGGTATCGACCTCAGGTGGAGTCCTTGTAGTTGGCTGGGATTCGGGATTTTCCCACTGGGCACAAACTCCGCTAGGGGTAGTACTGCTGATGCTAGTGGAGCCGCTCATGCTTCTACTACCTAGAACGTCCCTATTACGAGAATATGCCCGACTACACTTAGTCCACCGCTCCTGGGGTGAAGGGGGATTACTCTCCTTATTGCAAGGGGCGTCTCCATTTAGTCAGTCCACCCCGTCTAATGGGCTAAATCTATTACCTGTTGGGATATTAAAACAAGGATGGGTAATCCAATGTGCTTCTCGTGTGAATGGTGTATAGTATGTAGCTAAAGGTCTCCTACCCATCCTCTGGTAATAATTGAATTTTGTGGTCTGTTTGGATGATAGAAGTAACTTAAATGAAGTGGTAGAATGCTACCCGAGTTCCTCCTGTACTCTGTTGCTAAAATGCTTTGTGCTATCTCAGGATTCCTAAAATTAAATAATATGCATTCCCCTGGTATGTCTTTGCTTCGCTCACCTATCCAGCCCACCATTCTGGTTGTTAAGCTCTCATCTGAAATCTCATACCGCTGGATGCTGTTATTCACTAGCCAGTTAACGCATTTATTCTTCAGTTCTTGGTGGGATTCCGACAGACCCTCTCTTACGACCGGTGCCCCTGCAAGCACCACCACATAATGAGTTGAGGCCGGTGGAAGATTGATGATTGGTGGAACATACGTTTTATTTTTATGGGCCAAAGCTAAACCAGTGCCTTGGGCATCCTTTCTTGGGGATTTCTGGGCTTCCCTATTTTTTGTGAGCATTGGTTGACTAGTGTTCACTGCGTTTGCTTGTGCCGGAGGGGTTACGGAATCATTCAGCCTCCTGACCTGTTGGGCGTTATCCTGACTTATAGTGGGGATTTGATCTATGGCTATTATAACAGGGCCAGCCACGTGATTATCCCTATTAGCCTACTGGCATGCTCTGTCTTCTATATTGGGAATAGCTTCATTTGTCTCTTTAGGTTTTAGGAAATGGTCCACCCTAACAAATAGCCCATCTATCCTTACCTTTAGATGACAAAGTTCCTCCTTGATAATAGCTTTCACTTGAATGTGTATATTATTCACCAGTGAAGACACCCACCCAGGCTGTTCGTTAGTGTAGTCATTAGACGTCCCTGCGGTGTTATCATCCCTGGGCCGTTCTACTGAGATGGGATCTTGTTGTTTTTTCCGCCTAACTGGTGGTTTTACTTTGGGCTTTGTTCTAACTTTATTACTTCTGCCCGGTTGCTTCCTAGTAACGACCTCAGGTGACTCTATGGTAGACTCTAGATCTACTGTTGGGGCGTTTGGAAGCTCTATAGGTGTTTCCTCTGTATCTACAGTGGGGCTATGGATCGGTGTCACTAGATCAAGGTTTGGAGTTATAGATAGTCGTCTCTCAGTCCTTTCTATTTCTGTGGTGACGGCACCCAGGGCTTTCACCAACATCCGGTCAATTGAAGTGGGGTTGGGGTTTGGTTTTGGCACAAGTGCCACTTGCTTCTTTTCCACACAAACCCGCTTCCCCAATTTACAAGTTTATGACAGGTATACTGCAGCTAAATAGTTGACCCACTAGACAGACTAATCAAGATATGGCTACACAATATAAACTTTTTGAATGGGCAATCATGCGTCCAAGCTCCAAAGATATGGGGGTTGTGGTTAAAACAATATAGCGATACAAAAGGGGATGATGGACGGAGAGTTTCAGCAAATCAAACACTCACCCCCAGTCAACTGATCTGGGTTTAATCCATCACCATTCTTTAGCCCACTCAGCCACCCCATTTCAGACATGGCTATATGCAAATCAGTCTGACCCTGTGCCTCATGGGAACAGTGCAGTCCGAACTGCCAAGCCGTGTCTTCCATGGACCGGAAACAAGCATCCTGGGACCGGCTTCGGATTCATAATCCTCATCAGCCAGGCTATCTTGAATCCAGTGGCCAAGTGAGCAAGGGACTCACGTCTGAGCATACCCTGCCACACTTAGGGCGAACATCAAACGCTCCGTCCATCATCCCCTTTTGTATCGCTTTGTTCGCCCTAAGTGTGGCAGGGTATGCTCACTTGGCCACTGGATTCAAGATAGCCGGGCTGATGAGGATTATGAATCCGAAACCGGTCCCAGGATGCTTGTTTCCGGTCCAGGCAAGACATGGCATGGCAGTTCGGGCTGGACTGTTCCCATGAGGCACAGGGTCAGACTGATTTGCATATTGCCATGTCTGAACTGGGGTGGCCGAGTGAGCTAAAGAATGGTGATGGAATAAACCCAGATCAGTTGACTGGGGGTGAGTGTTTGATTTGCTCAAACGCTCCGTCCATCATCCCCTTTTGTATCGCGTTAAAACAATATACCCAATTTAGGATGATAGACAGTACCTTTTTTGTCCAGGGCATATAGCAGAGATGTTAGGGAGGGTGCCCAGTCCAGCCTCTTCCTGCCACTGAAGGCCACAGGCGGCCTGCCCTTTGCCCGGGCTTAGTCTGGCGCCGCCGTGCGCGTCCCGCGTGACGGGAGGCGTTCCGCTGTTTAATAGTGCCTCCGGGTGCTGGCGGTGAAGTCCCGGGGCACCTGGGATATGGAGTCTTTGGCCGGCAAAGCTGCGGTGTTGATCCGGCCGTTGCCCTCACGGCGCTGGACAGGTAAGCTGCAGTGCAAAACCTGTTGCCCTCACGGCAGGATGTCACGAGCTGCAGGCTAGCTTGATTTGCCCCCCACAGAGCGCTCGGCGCTCCGCTGTGTAATAGCATCTCCGGGCGCAGGCGGTGACGTCCCGGGTGTGCCGATGGTCCCCGGGGAACCAGGGATAAGGAGTCTTTGGCCGGCAAAGCTGCGGTGTTGTTCCAGCCGTTGCCCTCACGGAGCTGGACAGGTAAGCTGCAGTGCAAAAGCAGTTGCCCTCATGGCAGGAGTGTCATGAGCTGCAGGCTAGCTTGATTTGCCCCCTCACTTCCACTTCCATCTCAGCCTTAGAGTACTTTTACTGGTTTTTTTAATGATAGTTATTTGCAAAGGTATGTCAGTAACAAGCCTCTAGCTGTACTTCTGGAAATTACATTCCATCTCCTATTAGGTCCTATTTTCCTTGTACAGAATCCTATATATGACAGAATTCAGCACGGAGGATATGATGCCCGAGTTGCAAACACGTTAGGTTTTTAGGTCTCGCTGAGCCAGCGCATGTGCTGCTCTGCGAGAAATTTAGTGAGTGGTTTCTGAAAGTGCTACCAGAGGCTTTTGCTTGCCTCAAGCTTGCGTTAACGTGCGGGTGCACACATGCAGCCCCCATGTGGGCTCCTGTCAAGGCTCATTAAGCCTTGCGTGCCTCTCTCCGCCTTTGTTTTATTTATTTTTTGCGTGCGGTCGCTGACAAACTTCTTGCTCGTGATCACTTTCCCGCGCACCATTTGCTTGTTTTAAAGAGGCTACTGTCAGACTTTACAGCCCTTTCAGATCACTTTAAAGTCCAAACCCATCCTTTTATATGACATAGTTCCGTGGTTCATAGTTCTAATATATTCGAAAACTTCCTTTCAGCCACCCACAAGCTAGACACGAGCAGTAGCTCCCAGGTGGCAGCAGACATTGCGAGATGCAGCGTGGGTGTATGGAAACGGGGGCTGGCTGTCAGGCTTCCATAGGTGGCAGGGCAGAGCAGCGCTGCTCTACAGCTCTACAGCTCACCGAGAACGGCCGTCAGCCCTCAAATCATTCATTAAGATATATGTAAATATGGGCATTTGATGTAACTAATTTCAGATCTGAGAGTGGGGCCAGTATATGTGTGTGCAGGTATGCTGTGCATGCACACCACACAGGGATTTGAAGCACAACATGCATATATGTAAACGCACATAGGGATGTGAAGCGCAGTACTTACAATCACAGCATACATGTATGTACAGGCATGCTGTTGACATATGCAGCACATAGGGATGGGAATTATGGCACTGACAATCACAGCATACATGTATGCACAGGCATACTACTAACATGCGCAGCACATAGGCATGTGAAACGCAGTACTGACAATCACAGCATACATGTATGTACAGGCGTGCCGCTGACCTGCGCACCACACAGGGATGGGGAGCATGGCAATCAAATCACAACATACATGTATGCACAGGTATGCTGCTGACATGCACAGCACATACAGATGAGTACAATGGCATAAATTAAGCAATGGGGATTAGATGCTTAGTCTGTCAATCACAACTTTAAGAAATATGCCGGCGTCGCACTATGATGAAGAACCTGCAGGCAGTGTGAGTCAAGGCAGGGCGTGAGGAGATTGTACAGTACTGCCAATCACAGCCTGGTGATGTGTGCAGGTGCACTTGTGTCAACCTTGGATACACCAGAGTACACAGCTACCAATCACAGCACAGCTACTGCATGTACCGCACTCATATACACATCATTTGATCTGCTCACACACCAGACACCACCCTGTCAATCCCAGCCTGGTGGTGTGGCAGGTGCACTGACGTCAACCATGGATGCGTCCGAATACAGAGCCGCCAATCACAGCACATAAGGGTGTTGAGACACAGACTGCTGCCACAACTTGGGAGAGTGTGCATGTAGCGCTCTCACAGATCTGCTCACACCGCTCTTTCAATCACAGCTGGTAGGAACTGTAAATCACACATTAGAGGGCAGAGCAGTTCAGGAGGTGACTATGTTTACATTTTAATGTTAGTTGTTTACTACACAATTAGATCAAAACGGACCCTAATCAACAAATGCAAACTATTGTGCAGTGTGTGTGTAACTGGAATTCTTAACCATGCTCTCCTTACGGGTGTCCTCGCGTTGCAGAATAAATCAGGATTAAGACTTGGCTCATCTCACGTGCAGCAGCCACCAGAAACATGACATATGTTCAAAGTATGTTATTCATTCTCACTCCCTGTTCACTTTAGCGTGTAATTAAAACGTGGATGCATCTGTTCTGCTGTGTTTTTTTTCTTCTTGTGGTGTCGGAGTCACAGTAGCAGTTCTTAGCGCCACTTGCTTGAACATGTGGAGTGGAGAGTGTTCACTAAATAAACTATAACTCCAGTGTAGTTACTTTCATTCCTAGTTCTGCTGTGAGTAATGGTGGTACCAGCAGAATCTGCTACTAGTGATTGTACTAGTCGCGCTCTGATCTCTGTCACTCCGATTCTAGTGATACTGCTTACGCTGGATATTCTAATACTTTAATGGATAGTATAAAGTCCCTTACTACTAGTAATATTACCACCAGCATTAGGAAATCAACTACTCATAGCACATTCGTATTATTACAGCTGCAATTAATGATGCTACTTCTGCACTTGCATTTCTACAACTCCTCAAGCTGTATTTACTAATACTTCTTTTTCTAGTGTCAGTAAAAGTACCACTGATAGTGCCATTACCACCTACAGGACGGCTTCTTGTAATGGAAGTATGGCTGGTACTGTAACTTTTAGTACTCTAAATTGGTACTATTAATAGTAGAGTTGCTTATACTAAAACAAGCACTTCAAAGTCTATACTATTATTAGCAATATTACTGACAGTAATGCTAAGTCCACTACTAAAAAATAGTAGAACTACTGCAGCTCCCAGCAGTACTACAAGTACAACTACTTGTAAAAAGATGGCTAGTGGTTGTACTCCAAGTATGTCTATCAGCATTGCTAATACACCTACCAATACTACGAGTCCTTCTGCTGCTAGTGCCATGATAATGAGTGCTTTAACCCAGGTGGGAGTAGCGCTACTCTTCGTGCTAGGGGTAGTAAACCTCCCAGCACTACCGCTAGCAGAACTACTTCTGATGCCAAAGCCGTGTGCATCTCATTTCAAACTCACTAATCCCAACTCTTTCACAGTTCATATGAATGATGGGCCATGGTTCACTTCAGTGATGCCATTTCAGTGAGTTATGGCGTTTGTAAGTATAAACAAGCATTTGTAATGCAATCGGTCTCGCATTACTGAAAATTAGAGCTATTGGCGTTGCATTATTATTTCCATCGCCAATAGCTCAAACTTTTATTAATGCAAGACCTATTGCATTGCAAATGCTTGTTTTTTTCTGGGAATTTATTCTGTTTACTTCACTGAACTCCAGCACAGTTTGCTCAGGGCAACAGCCTGAGGGATGCCGTTTGTGACACCTGGTTCTCGCTGAAAGCAACACACCCTCCTTCAAGAGCAGCTCATAGTCCTGCAGAGATGCCACTGCATCACTGTAGCCCAAGATCAGCCATACATCACACAGATGGTCACAACAGGATGTGATAAAGTATTTCAGCTTGGCTGCTCAACAGCACAGATAGTATGTGTGAATGGCCCGAACGCCGTGCAGCCACCATTAGAAACATTCACGCAGCAACCAGACTAGCACGTCCTATTTACTCGAAAGGTAAAATAAAAGGAAAGTACAGCTGCAGGTAACAGCAGAATTTTCTTTCCTAAGAATACTAAAAATCAAAAGAACTGTCCACATGGCGCACAACCAGTTCACGAAAATAATAAAGCACCAAATAATGTTCAAAGGTTCTATTTTAGTGAACACTGTGTTGAAAATAATGCATTTTTTTGCATAGGCCATAGTGCATAGCCAATAGGTCTCGCCTTTGGGACCTTATAAGTGTTTAGCCATGCAACGGTTGATGTTGTTGCACCAAAGATATTGTGATGCATACCTAAATACTTATAAGGTCCCAAAAGTGAGACCTATTGGCTACGCCAAAGTTTGCTTCCTTTCCTCTTTGGGAATAATTTTTACTCACTAAAAAGCCTCTTCCTCTTCACCCCCACAAAACGTTGTGGAGAGCAGATGCTCCTCTCATCCTGAAAGAAGAATGCTGGTGTAACTGTACAATCACTTTCAGGGTGGTAACGGGGTAAGACCACAGTTTAAGAATACACACAACATTCCTGTTTACTGACATGCCCAAACTTTCAAGGATATCCACAACTTAAAATGCCCCTTCCCACTGTGTGAATGGTATTTATGACTATGCATGGGGTGTAATGGAGGCCCCCGCAGTGTGTGGAGGCCCCCTAGGGTTTCTTGATTTGGTAAGGGCCCCTCACCCTCTAAGCCATGCCATTTCAGGTGTTGCAGAATGCATACAATGGCATGGAATAAGAAATAGTTAAATGCTCAGGAAAGCCATTCTGCTTTACCAAGTAGACCCATGCAGCGTTAGGAGGTCCCGATTAAGCCCAAGACCAATGAAAGCGGTACAAAAGGGGGTTTTGATGGACGGAGCATCTGGATCAATCAAACACTCACACCCAGTCAAAAGATCTGGGTTTAATCCATCACCCTTCTTTAGCCCACTCTGCCACCCCAGTTCAGACATGGCTATATGCAAATCAGTCTGACCCTGTGCCTCATGGGAACAGTCCAGCCCGAACCGGTCTGGGAAAGACATGGCTTGGTAGTTCGGACTGGACTGTTCCCATGAGGCACAGGGTCAGAGCTGATTTGCATATAGCCAGTGTCTAACCCAGGGTGGTGTGGAGTGCAAAAAAACGATGGATTTAGGCCCAGATCCTTGTACTGGGGTGAATGTATGACATTGTTCTACATTCTGTCCATCAACTGTGTTTTTTGCAATTTTCACCCCGAGTGGGCTGGGGATGCTCAGACGTGAGTACCAGGCTCTCCACACCACTGAAGTGAAGCTATCCAGGCTGATGAAGGCTGATAGCCAGAAACCGGTCCTTGGATGCTTGATTCCGGTCTGGGAAAGACATGGCTTGGTAGTTCGGACTAGACTGTTCCCATGAGGCACAGGGTCAGAGCTGATTTGCATATAGCCAGTGTCTAACCCAGGGTGGTGTGGAGTGCAAAAAAACGATGGATTTAGGCCCAGATCCTTGTACTGGGGTGAATGTATGACATTGTTCTACATTCTGTCCATCAAATGTGTTTTTTGCAAGACCAATGAAAGGCCATTCGATCTGGAAGATGCTGGGCCCCTCTTCACATTCTGTAGTCTGCCCCATCGTTTTGCATTACACCGCTGCAACTATGCATTTCCATGCACTCATGCCTACCAGGAATCTTTTTGTGAATTTCTCACCGAAGTTAATGGAGGTACTATTGGCCCTCAACGTACACTCTTATGGCCCAAAACAACTTTGTGAATAGGGATCACAATCTTCTGCCCTCAGCGTAGTTTTTACTGAGTATCTGGATGACTAATCTAGAAACGACGAAGACTGTTTTCAATAACATGGAGAAGTAGTGTGGTGGTTCATAAAACGATACTACAACAATTATGAAAAACTTGACAAACAGCACCAGAAGAAAGGCAAATTAAAGTGAAGGTGTTGTTGGTTGTGTGTAAAAAAATAGGTATGAATGGATGTAGGAGTTCAACATTTTCCAGATGAGAAAAAATGTTGAGATATATTTCTGAAGGCCAACATAGAGGACTCGGTCGGTAAATGTGACAGAAGACAAGTTGCTCTTTCTGCGATAGATTTTGCAGCTATATGCATACAATCAGACTTTTGTGTGTACTATTCATATGCATTGCATTTTAGAACAATAAATACTTTGCAAAGTACTTGCTAATTTATTGATAACGGAACTATGTCCTGAGTGAGACTGGTGGCTTGTGGTTTTGGCTCACATAAATTATTAATATTATTATTAATTGTGTTTTGTTAAGCGCAAACAACCCGGAGGCCTCGTAGCGCTGTGTATAGTCAGAAGAGATGAGCAGGTTTAGATAAAAATTAGATAAATTAAAGGACTTCTGAAAAATATATGTTCCTAAAATGAGTAAGCGATCAACAGCAATACCAGGTGTTTGGATGAGGTGAGCCGGCTTGCATGTATTCCAGACAACTTTAACCAGTGTAGCTGCAGACCATTACAATGCCAAAGAATATGTGGAAGATCACAGTGTGGTAGATTGCACCTCTAGCGGGTATCACTAGGTAACAGACCAGCTCTATGCAGCCTCTGTAATGACCAATACCATATCTGGAAGACTTTAATGTATAAGAACTTCATATTAGCTTGACATTGCACCTTATCATGGGTCTCCAGCAGGTCAGACCACTTAGCCTCTGAGTAGTCTTTGGCGAGAATGACCTGTTGTCTTTGTCTAGTGGCATTACCTGTGCGTTAATGAGGCTGTAAATGCCAGAGATGAAACCACAAGTGTCCAAACATTTTAAGGTGTTTGAAGTGAGGGGAATTGAGAAGGTCGACAGTCCTGTGGTGCCAATGTTGTTTCTCGGTCAAGACATATAGGGGCCGATTCCGATTCGGGAAAAACCACTCCGAATAGCCGTTCGGAGTGTTTTTCCCATACGAATCGTACCCTGCAACGTCCCCCGTACGTACGATTCGTACCAGGAGCCGTACTCCGTACGAGTCGTACCGTGACCATACGACTCTAATCTCCGTACGATTCTCCCTCGGAACCTGCTGTACGCGACACCTGTACGGTTCGCGGCTGGTTTTTATGACCCAGCAAGTACGATACGTGTCGGGTACGCACCGTATGACCCTTTTTCTACAAGAGCTGAAAACAGCCGTAAAAGCAGAGTTTGCGCCGAAACAGGTACGGAACGGCCCCCCTGGGTACGGTGCGTACCCCGCTGATCGCAGGGGTTTGCACCGTACCCCTGCGATCATGGGGTGTACGAGCCGTATCCCATGTACGATGGGTGTACGAGCTGTACCCCATGTACGATGGGTGTACGAGCCGTACCCCATGTACGATGGGTGTACGAGCAGTACCCCATGTACGATGGGTGTTCGAGCCGTACCCTATGTACGATGGGTGTACGAGCCATACCCCATGTACGATGGGGTACGGCTCGTCTACAATTTGAGTTAAACAATTTGTCATACAGTGCATGTATTATATTAGAGTCTGCTAGGCCAACAATAATATTCCTCTCTTTTCATAATTCTCATAAGTCCATTGTATATACATCGAGACAGTTAACCACATAGTTTTATCGTTACTTCAGATGATATAAAGTAATTTCTAGTGGATAAACAACTCAATCTCTATATATTTGAGTAAAAGTTGTTACATTATTGTACATTGGATAAAAATTATATATATACACAACGTTCAGTCACCCCCTCTCACTCTCATTTTGTTTTTAATTCCCACATTCTTACAACTCCATACTAATGTGAGGCCACATTATCAATTTCTACACCAGGGTTGTCATAAAACCACGCCATTCCTCCGCAGTGTTCAGGCCATGGTTAATAGAGTCAATTCTGTCTATCCAGTGGCATTCACGTCTTTGTAGGATTTGTGAAATATCTCCCCCTTTTCCGGGGATATAACTAATGTCAATCACGTGCCATCTTATATCCTCTGCTGTATGATTTTTGTCTTTGAAATGCGAGACCAGAGGGGCATTCTCCACTGAACGTCGTATCCGACTCCGATGTTGTCCAATTCGTGCTTTGCTTGATTGTTGGGTCTGTCCAATATATGGTAAATCACACGGACACCATATACAATAGATTACGTTTCGGGTATTACTGTTTGAAAAGAAGTTTAATGTGTTTCCAAGTTCCATGTTCAAAGGTCTGTGTGTTGCACGTAAGAGGGCATACCACGCAGTACTGCAACATATAGGACAGCCACTGTGCTTCCCTGAATACCTACAATTCACACGCTCTATAAGGGTAGGTGACACAGGATTGTTACATGCCTTGTATCTATTGCAATTCCTTTGTAACTGCTCCCATCTAATACCATCCGTATAAATCTGTCTTCCCGAACAGAACCCGGCCAGGTTTCCTAGTGAGTAAATTTTATTTTCACCAATGCACGGTTCTTCACACACGGAACATATATTCTAGCAATTCGCAACCCAGGTAATTCCTCGAGCTTAAGCTTTACTATTATTAGCACATAGTAATTGGACCAGCAATACTAAACATATTCTTTACATTTAATTTCCCTAGATGTCCCCACATTGTAGGTCCTGAAGAGACCCTACATCCACATTAGGGTGGAAACGCCGTCGACACTTAAGAAAAGCGAACTACTGAAACTAACATTCTGTCACCATATACATGTCATGTAATGAAAAATAGAGTGGTTGTTTTTTGGAAATAACAAAGTTAAATGGAAACCTTCACATATTGTTTCACCAATGTTAATTCTGTGTTTTAAGGTTCATAACTTCACTTGGGACACACTTCACAATTGTAAATAATTTCTGATATTTCATGTGTAATCACTCTTACTGTGAAATCAAACTTGAATACAATTTTTGAAATACGTAATCAGTGTTTCTGGCTTCATTTCTGTCTGACATCTCACCTCAATCCCTGTATATATATGCGAATTTTCGCCTTTCCTCTAAATCTAGAATGAATTATCTTCTCCACAGGAGCCACTGTTTTTCCTATAATATGCGTTTTTGAGGGAAGCATATGTTTATTTCAAGTTGCTCACAAATACCATGAGGATATACATAAAGTAGATCAAGAAAGTGATAATCTTTATTTATTCGCAAGTTGTTGATTAGCATTTATTGCTTATCATGGGTTATTACTATGAAATAACGTGTAAATACAGAACATTTCAGTGCAGAAATGCAGTTAATGGGCAAGGTTTCTGCGAGTTTAACAGAAAAGCAACAATTGACACATTCATTATTTGCAGTTCCAGTTAAAGGTATAATATGCATCCTATCTTCAGTATGGCTCCTCTGAGGGTGACCTCGGTGGGAGTAGATGGGATGTTGGCCATTTGTGGGACTGGGGTATCTTACTAAACATAAGTTATTATTTTGAGCAGTATAGAAGGATCAAACTTTATAATGCAAAGAATGCACATTATGGGAGCGAGTGTATTGAGTTTCTGTGTACGTGGTTAAAAGCAGACTCATACATTATTCACCATCCAAGTCACAAAATAAGAAATATTCTACACTACCCCAACACTATGGGGCCGATTACGATGGCGGTGAATCCGCGACCGCAGGACCGGCGGTGAGGCCCGCCGGCCCAGCAGTCGCGGATTCACCACCATCACCCTTAAAATTCCCACCGCCATATTAGGATGGCGGTGGGAATGGAAAAGGTACCCCGGCGGACGGAAAGACCGTCCGCCGTAGTCCCGCTCGGCGGGCCTTTTCTGCCCGCCTTGCGGGACAAGGTACAAAGGGTCAATGGAGGCAGTGCCGTGCAGGCACCGCCGTGGGTATTTGGATGCCTGTCTTTTGCGGCGGAGTTTCCGCCGCGAAAAGACAGGCGGAAAATGCTTCGGGAGCCCGTTGCGGGCGTGGTTTTGTGGCAACCCTGGTGTGGGGGGGTGGGTGCTGTACAAAGCGGCAGGCACCGCACGGTGCCTGCCACGATGTGCATTCAAATGTAAAACATGTATTTTTACATTGTGGCGGGTGCTGTTACCCACCACAATGTAAACATACAGGATGCGCCCGCCAGTGTGGCGGGCGCATCCTAAATTGTTTAGTGGGACCGCCGCACCCATGGCGGCAGTCCCTTTTGCACCACGATGATGGGGGACTTTGTCCGCCCGCCATCGTAATCAGCCCCTAAGTTAGGTAAACAGGCACATTACTGGATGCAGATCTAAAAACAACAGCTTAAGAACTGGCCCTCTGAGGATATCTCACTCCTAGAATGTCTGACAAAATATAAAAAGACATAATTTCGAGGTACAAAAATATTGGAGCATTAATATCAATATCAACAATATCGACATCCTACCTACAACAAGGTAAGTACAAAAATATCGGAAAAAAATATCGATGTCAAAAATACCGTTTTAAATTTAAATAAAAAAATATGTAAAATAAATTAAATAATACTTAAAAAGATAATAAACATAGTTAAAAATATTTTATAATATTTAAAATTAATAAGTAATATACATAATGCAATAAGAAATTAACTAAACATATACATATATAATATATATACTTACTTAATAATCATTTTTAATAATTGTTTTAATAAATTTAAAATAATTTAAAATATTATAAATTACAAATTCATCTATACACATAAAATATTAACATAACTAAAAATTAAATAATTATGCAAAACACATTTAAAAAAAATTACTTACTTACTTGAATATTTATACACTACATTAGCTAAAACTATACAAAATATATTAATTATAATAATTGTAGAGGTAAAAATTACTATTCCCCCTCCAGAGAGTGCAACAGTAGGGAAAGTGTTCTATAGCGTAGGGGTAAAAATGACTATTCCAACTCCAGAGAGTGTAACAGTAGGGAAAGTGTTGGATTGCGTAGGGGTACAAATTACTATTCCTACTCCAGTGAGTGCAACAGTAGGGAAAGTGTTGGATAGCGTAGGGGTAAAAATTACTATTCCAACTCCAGAGAGTGCAACAGTAGGGAAAGTGTTGGATAGTGTAGAAGCTAAAAATACCATAATTATAAATAAATTAATATTTTAAAATATAAAAAAATAATTATGAAATAAATCTAAACTATTTACAAATGCCAATGCATTATTATAAAAAACATAATTACCAATGAATCATTAATTAATAATAAATACCAATTATTAATAATTACCAATCAATTAATAATTAATCACCAATAATATAATTAACACAAAAATAATAAAAATACATTATTACTTAATTACATTTAAATTACTTCCCACCCTACTCCCCTATAAACTCGTAACCCGCAATAGAACATAATTATCAATTAATCAATTAATAAAAATTAATTACCAATTATATAATTAACAAAAAAATTAATTAAAACAAATGATTACTTAATTACATTTAAATTACTTCCCACCCTATTCCCCTATAAACCCATAACCCGCTACAGAACATAATTATCAATTAATCAATTAGTTTAAATAAATTACCAATTAATAAAAGTCAATTATCAATTAATTAAAATTAATTTATAATTCATAAAAATTAAAAATTAATTTAGTATAATTAAATTGCTTCCCACCCTATTCCCCTATAAACCCACAACCTGCTACAGAACATAATTACCAATTAATAAATTCATTTCAATTAATTACTAATTAATTAAAATTTATTTATAATTCCTAAAAATGTATAATTACATTTGTATAATTAAATTACTTCCCACCCTATTCCCCTATAAACCCACAACCCGCTATGGTACTAAAATACAAAATTTAAATAAATTACATTAAAAAATACATATTAAATACATAATAATGTACATAAAAATCATATAAAAATCGATATTAGTAACATCGATATTACTAACATTGATATTAGTAACATCGATATTACTAACATCGATATTAACAAAATCGATAATACTTACCTTCGAAATTCTGTCCCATCGATATTAAAAATATCGATATTACTTACCTTCTATATTTTGTCCCTTCGATATTTAAACATCGACATTATTGCATGTCGATATTTAAAAAACAATATTTTGTCTGCCCACCTCACTCCACAGCCTTCTTCTGGGCCACCTTCTTTGGGTAGTCAAGTCCCTAAAACTAGTCTACTTTCTAAGGTATGCATCCCTCTATGAACTTGTTATGTTGACACCCATGTATGAACAACTTTACGAAAGGTGACTACAGGTCCAAGACCCAACCCTCTGAAACTCTGCTGCAGTAAATACAACTGGGAGCAAACGTCTTTCGGTTCCAAAGAGGAGTAATGATTCACCTTTTCTGAGGTGTACTCTGACTCGTTGGAATCTAACTTATTTTTTAAATAATTCCTTTATTATGCACAATAAATATCACCAATGTAAGCGGCTGCAGTGCAATAATTTTCAGAACACCTTCCAAAATAACACATTGATGATAGGGCACCCTTACTCCCCTAGCAACAGAGTACTTTTTCTTGGGAAGATAACAGAAAGCTAACATTGAGGCAGCAATGAAAGTCAAGGAGATAATAGTAAAATCCAGCGATCTTGGTGGCAATATGACAGCAAATCAAAAAAGAACATAGGAAACACCAGCTTTAATCACTGATGTAAGTACTCTTATAATGCAAGATACATCAGTCTTGGTTGGTGTTGATGCTTTTCAGGACTTAGTTATGACGCTTCAGGTAGTATCAGAATTCAACACATTTACCAACAGAACTCTGTCTATTGATATTTGTGGATATGCCAAAAGAGTATTTCTGATTGTGCACTTGTCAATGGTGCGTGGTCAGTGGGTTTGTGAAGGACACTGATGTACCATGTGCAACTATTACCCATATGGTTAACCCTATGTTTTTGGAGTGAGCAAAGACACCATTCACTTCTGGAAGCATTAGGACCATTACATCTTCACTACATGAAGCACAGACACCACATAAATACCTCAAAGTGGAGTCAGAAACCACTGCACTAACCTAAGATAGCTAAGGTGGACACTTTGACATATAAAAGCCTAGCAAGGAAAGCTGGGACCATTTCCTGAGAGACTTGATGCAACCAGCATCAATGATATCCTGTCCACTGTTCCAGAACATTTACAAATTGGGTCAAGAAATAAGTGAATAATCAGTATCTGTTCCTCATGAAACAAGAAACTAAGAATCAATCAATCAGACATTTATAGAGTGTGGCAAATCCTCTGTGAGGGTCTCAAGGCACTGGAACTGTTTGCTGCTGCATAGATGTTTGATCATTTAAACATCCAGGTTTTTAATTCTCTGATAAATTGCTGGAGCAACAGTGCGGTCCTGAGGTTCGGGGGGAGGCTGTTCCAAGCCTTGGCAGCCAGGTGTGAGAGGGAGCAACCTCTGCTGTTCGTTTGATGGATCCATGGGGCCTCTGGGAGGGAGAGGGAAACTGATTGAAGTTGTGTAGTCGGTTGTTGGAGGGTCAGGTGTTTGTTGATGTATGATGGTCCTTCGTTGTGCAGGGCCTTGTAGGCATGGGTCGGCATCTTGAACTGGCATCTCTTCTGAATTGGGAGCCAGTGTAGATTCTTGAGATGTGGTATGATGTGGATCCCTCTCGGGAGGTTGAATATGAGTCTTGCCACTGAGTTCTGCATTGTCTGGGGTCTTTTCAGGAAGCATGCAGTGATTCCTACACAGAGCTTATTTCCGTAGTCCAGTCTGCTGCTGATGA
Organism: Lissotriton helveticus; assembly: GCF_964261635.1. NCBI lineage: Eukaryota > Metazoa > Chordata > Amphibia > Caudata > Salamandridae > Lissotriton > Lissotriton helveticus. Next base: position 399,441,458 of record NC_136069.1, on the reverse strand, counting down.
GGGCCTACTTGACGGTCTTTCTGGTGTTAGCTGGGAGCCACCTGAAAATCTTGTGGAGCATGCAAAGGGTGTGGAAGCAGGCAAATGCAACTGTGTTGGCTGACTTCTCCATGGATAGATTGCTGTACAGGATGATGCAGAGGTTGCAGGAAAGATCTGTGGGGACGGGGGCGGGGTGTGTGCTGCGCTGGCCACCATTTGCCGGTCCATGGCAAGGTGCTGTTCCTAAAGATGAGGACTTTAGTTTTTGTTGAGTTTAAGACAGTTGTCCTTCATCCAATCTAGTACGTTCATCATGCATCTGTGGAAGTTAGTTTTAGTGCTGGAGGGATATTTTGGACAGTGAGAGAATGAGCTATATGTTGTCGGCATAGGATATGATGTTGAGTCCATGCGGCCAGGGGGATGATGTAGGTTTTAAAATAAAAGGTCTTGACTTGCGCCAGACCTAAAAATACCTGGCCTCCTGACACCCATCCAACCACCTTCTGTGACCACTCATGTCCTCCCATCTCAAAGTTGTGCTAGTCCCAAACATGCACTGACAAGCCCTCAGTAGCCCCATCAGAGCAGCCTACAATTCTTTTACGACTTGCCAACCATGGGATATAACGTTTGCTGCCAAGGTTGCTTCGCAATTGCAGTGAGTAATCAGTTTTAGAATCTGGTATTCACGATTGAGGCTTCAATCGAAGCTATACATAACAACAAGATTCTACTAATCTGAGGAATTGAAGCCTACAATGCATCCCAAGAGAAACAATTAAACCTGAAAGAGAAGTAACTATGTCGAACTGGCTCATAGTAGCTTTGTTATAAACAAACATAAATGCAAGTGACAATAGGCATATACTCTGAGATAATAAACGTCACGGAATTTGTGGTCAAGAAGAAGGGATAAAAATAAAGAAGAAATTCAGAGTACGTTATCAGCATTTGCATATTTTATATCTGTCACTTATACTCTCTTTAAAGTTGCTCTATATAAGATTTGCTCACAAGCTCAGTGGCTAAATCCAGTGCATAGTATTTATAATAGAGAAATATTCAATGACCATAGTCTAAGAAATGATTCTTAGTCAGAGCAAATGTTTCCATGTAGGATAAACAAAAAGTAAATATTCTCAAATGTGAATTGCTAAGAGCAATGTTTCTTCAATGCAAATTGCAGAAGACAAACTTCCAATTGTTGAGTAAATATGGTAAATTAAGATCTGAAAAAGCCTGGTAGTTTTATGATAGAGCGGGCCCACAGAGCTCTTATCCAGAAACCTCCGGTAGGGGCCTGTCCACGGCCGGTTATTGCAAAACTTTTGAATTACCCTGACCGCAATGCTATACTAAAACAGGCCAGAGTCAAGAAACCCCTGCTATATGAGAACCGGCGCATTTTGATTTTCCCGGATTATACACGACTAGTACAGCAACAGCGTCAGTTGTTCCTGGATGCCAAGGCCTGTCTCAGGGACCTCAAGCTCCCTTATGCCTTACTGTTTCCGGCCCACCTGGGGGTGGTGTTCAAATCACGCAGCGATTTCTTTGATACTCCTGAGCAAGTCTTCAAGTGGACTGATGAGACAATCAAGGTGTGACCGCACACGCCGCCGGGGCTGGACTCTGACTCCTCTATGAGTGAGGCACAATTGAAATCCTCCCGAGGATCGTGCCAGAGTGGGAACTGGCGATCCCGATCCCGGAGACGCTCTGCATCCTGTGGGGCCTCGGCCCGGGGGGCCCTGGCTCCTGGGCAACATACAGTAGACCCTTGACTTTTGTCCCCTGATATTAGAATGATGTCTGGGGGTTCCTCCTAGGGGCCTACATTTATGTCTGCTGTCTTTAGATGGAGGGAGTTGCATTATGGGCTGATTGCCCTTCAGTCTGGTACTGGCGGGGGGTGGGCCTGGGAGTTATGGGCTCTAGGGTGGGGATCCATTGGCATGGGAGACCTTGGGCCCCGCGTTTGGGGTCGGGTACCAACCTTGCCGCGACAGGTACTTCAACGGTTTTGAGGTATTGGGTGAGGGGTCGGTTGTTGGGGTGGGTGTCTGTATTTGTTGGGTATGAGTCGTACAACCACAAAAGTAGAGGTTCCCTCTACTTTTGTTCTGTGCACGCCCGCATGCCAGGTGCTCGTGCGGTGACCTTGGCCATTTCTTGATGGCGAACCGCACGGATATTGTTCCAGGGTCCCACAGTACCCTCCGTATTCTCAGCTGGAATGTGCATGGAGTTTTAGATAAAATCAAGAGGGGAGCGGTGTTACGCCAAGCGAAAAGAGCGGGGGCTGAGATACTTTTGCTACAAGAAACCCACCTCTTAGGCACTAAGGCCCTGTGCTTGCAACGCTATGGCTTTCAACAAGTCTTTCATGCCGGTTTTGTGAGGGGTTCCAGGGGGGTGGCCATCCTAGTGCATCGCAGAATTCCCTACATTCATTCAAAGCAATGGGCCGACACACAGGGGCGATATCTGTTTTTAGGGGAATGGTCGGGGAGGACCCTCTGGTGTTGGGCTGCATCTACGCTCTGCCCCCTTGCAGTGGTCGCTAGTCGAGAAACTGTTTCTGACCTGGGCAGAAATTCCTGACGCGATATCGGCAGTGGGAGGACTCTGGAATGATGTTCTAGATATCACTAAGGACAGGTACAGGCCTGGGGGAGGTCCGGGGGTTGGCCATCCTACAAAAGTACGGGACATGGTGGTGGGGTTGGATTGGTTGGACACATGGTGGCGCCTACATGGGCATAGTGGGGAGTACACATTTCTCTCTGCAGTTCATAAATCCTTCTCCAGGTTGGATTATATCTTTGTCCCTAGGGAAATGGCGGGAAGAGTGGAGTCGGCGGGGATCCTCCTGCACGGACTCTCGGATCACTCACCTATTTCCATTGACCTCCAGATAGGCAGGGGGAGACGGCCATTTTTTTCCGTTGGCGCCTCTCACTGTGGCATCTGCAACAGGAAGACTACAGGAGGCATATGAGTGAGGCAATGGCTGATTACTTGGTCAGGAATGTGGGCTCCGTCTTTTGTGCCGGAACGCTATGGGAAGCACTGAAACCCATGCTACAGGGGTAGATATTGCTTGGTGTGCGGCGGCCCGAAAGAAGCGTCGGGTGGATCTAGTGTGCGCCGAGGCAGAGATTGAGGAGCTGGAGTGCCAGGGACGCGTGGCGGGTGAGGGTCAGGGGGTGGGTCAGCTACTCATTGCGCAACAGTCCTACGCGTCCTCTTACTTGACGAGGCGCAACAGATCTGGCTAGCAACGCGCAGTAGAATATGTCAGTGGGGGGAAAGTCTGGCAAAATGCTGCATCGGCTCTGTCAAGGGGCCTTCCATTCGCAGACTTTACCGGGGAAACTCGAAGATGCGGGTGCCTGGCTTACGGACCCAGGGGAGTTGGCGGAGAGCTTCGCAGCGTATTATGCTGCCCTACATGCCCAGACAGAGTGCCTACCGGTATATATTGTGGATAAGTTTATAGCAGACCTACCTCCTAAAGCTGTGTAAGATGAGGTGCGAGATGGGTTAGAGCTCCCCCTGTCGGATGAGGTACTGGGCACGGCCCTGGGCGAGCTCAACTCGAGGAAAGACACCGGTCCAAATGGATTACCCCCTGAGTTTTTCAAGAAATATCATCTACAGTTAGCCCCTCACTATCGGGCGGCTTTGGAGGAGGCCAGGGAATGGGGCAGACCCCCCCCGGACTGGAGACATGCAGAGGTAGTGGTATTCCATAAGCTGGGCCGTCCCCCGGAACACCATGCTTCCTACCGCCCAATATCACTATTGAATGTTGAGGCCAAAGTATTGGCCAAGGCGTTGGCCAACCGACTTCTCCCTCATATCTCAGCGCTAGTACACCCAGATCAGGCCGGCTTTATGCCCCAGAGGCTGACTAGGCACAATATTCGATGGGCGCATGTGGAGGTGGAGGCGATCCAGCGCACTGGGAACAGGCTGCCCTCCTGCTTGCCGACATAGACAGGGCATTTGACTCGCTGAGCTGGATCTATCTGTTCGCGCTCCTGCCTCGGCTTAACCTTGGGTCCCGATTCCTGTCCTATTTGTGTCTTCTCTACACTCACTTGACGGCCTCGGTTTGAGTGGCGGGAGCGAGTTCATCCAGCTTTCCCATTCGGCGCGGCACCCGGCAGGGATGCCCCCTCTCTCCCTATCTATTTGCTTTGGCTATGGAGCCGTTGGGGGCGTGGGTGCACATGGATGCGCAGTTGAGCGGGTTTGAGTGGGCGCAGGGGATATCCCGCAGGATTGCATTGTATGCAGACGATGCCCTCTTTTTTCTTATGGACCTCAATAGGTCGGGCCGTGTCTCCTGCGGATCATGCAGATCTTCAGGGAGTCGTCGGGGCTCTACATGAACCCTCGCAAATCCACGCTATGGGTGCTGTGGGAGCGAACACGAGTGTGTAATTGGGCGTCCTCACTTCAAGTAGCGGTGGGGGGGCTCAAGTATCTGGGTGTTTTGCTGTCAGAAGTCCCACCCGTCTCCTGGGAGTGGAACCTGGTGCCGGTGTGGGAGCGAGTTCGGGCAGACTTAAAGACCTGGTCACGCATGCCGCTTACTATCTATGGAAGATCTGCAATTTTTAAAATGGTGGCACTCCCCCATCTGTTATATCAGCTGCAAAATCACCCGTACCCAATACCGCCCGGGTAGTTCTGGCTGGTGAACTCCGTCCTAGGGCAGTTTCTGTGGGGGGGCGGAGCGGTGCGTGTGGCACTACGCACTCTTTACTTATTGTGGGGGGCTGGCGACATCGGACGTCCTATCCTACCACCAAGCCTCCCACCTTCTGGTCCTGAACGAGTGGTGGTATGGTGACAGGGGGGATCCGGTGTACGCCATGGAACGCTATCTCATGGGGTCCGATACGCTCCACACCATTTTATACACGGCGTCCATACGGAGTGCATTACCTGCGGCCACACAGGTGGTGTTTCGAATCTAGCGGCAGGCTCTGCGCTGGATGGGGTGGTGAAACACCCTAACTGGAGAAACCCCCCTGTGGAATAATGGGCGGCTGCCCAGTCTTGCGACACTACAGGGCTTTAAGGGATGGGACAACATAGGCATCTCGACCCTGGGCGATGTACTGAGGGGTACGACACTTAAGTCCTTTCAAGATCTCTCGGCTGGATTTGGTATGCCTCGTTCCCAGTTCTTCAGTTACCTCCACTTCCGGCATGTACTGTCCCCCAGCCTGGAAGGATTGGAGTCCCTCCCCCAGTTCAGCCCATTGGAAGCGAAAGTGTTCATGGGAGACTTGGAGACGAAGAAGATATCCCGCATCTATTAGTCACTGGTCACGCATTGCTCCCCTACACTGCAGAGGCTCCGGGAGGTGTGGGAGGAGGATGTGGGTGAGCTGGAGGAGGAAGACTGGAGGGAGGCTCTGGCAGCCCCCAGGGGTGCGGCCATTGCAATGCGTCTCCGTCTCATCCAATTTAAATACTTACGCAGAGTATACTTTACCAGGTTCGGCTTTGGCGGGCGGGACTGATTGCCTCACCGGAGTACCTCTGCTGCAACAGGGAGGACGAGACGTTTTTACATACAGTCTGGAGTTGTGGATCCCTCGATAGGTTCTGGAGGGGGTCCTGGCCTGTTTGGCTGAGGTATTGGGATGGGTGCTCCCACGTACGCCACAGTTTACCCTGCTACACGTAATGGAAGGGGGGCAATTTGTACAAAAGGCATCTGATGCTTCTTGGCCTCACATTGGCTAAGAGAGACATTGCGAAAGGGTGGAAAGATTCATGGGCCCCGTCAGTAGCCATCTGGGAAAGGGGGTTGGATTTTTGCATGGGGTTGGAGCAGCCGATCTTTGTGGCCAGGGGGTGCCCGCAGAAGCATTACAAAATCTGGAAGCACTGGGCCGACTATAGGGGTTTTTGGCTTGTGGAGCCGGAGGATCTTCCTGGGGTGGGCTGATGTGGGTGGGTGGTACTGGAGTGAGGGGCGTTGGGGCCTGGGAGGCGGTGTGCATATACAGTTATGCTGTTTTTCCTGTGTTTCCACTGTTGCGTGTTGGTAGACCTTGGTGGATCTTGTGCGACTCTGGGGGGAGGGAGTTGGGGTGGGAGGGGAGTTGGGGGAGTTGGGGCTGTGGGGAGGAGGGAGGGCATTGTTTGGTTATACACTTGCCTGTTTGTGCTTGCAACCAAAAATGTTGATTGCCTTTCATATACTGTAATGTTATTTAATCTGCAGCTGTCCTTGGAGAAAAGGGCCCTGCATCGTATGTGCAGTCTGACAATAAAATCGGTTTTTAAAAAAAAGCCTGGTAAATACTAAAATTACTTAAAGCTCCTTGCAGAAGACTGTGTCAATTACGTGGTGTTTAATATTTAGTATCTGTGCTCTACTAAAGCTTTGCATGAGGCAAACAACTTAGCTGAGGCAATTAGGAAGGAATTTATAGTTTTAAATGAATTTGACTTCATTATAATTTTTTACTGCCCTGTAAATGGCTCACGGTGTTTTGTTTGTAATACTAAGACACATGCTTAATTAATGCTCATACCATTATGTTTGACATTCAATGAGTATTTGCATTTTAAAATTGGTATATTCAATTGTTTCAGTTGAAAACATACACGGAAATGATGTGTCTTATATATTCATTTGGAGTCTAATTTTTAAAACCACTAGGCATACACCTGAGCGGCTTGAACATTTCTGAATTTGTGTTAGTGAGCATGTTGAATTCAATATTCAAATACATTTCACATTGATTTTTACCCAGCTCTCTATAATGCAGAACCAGTTTTATTTAAGCTGAAGAAAAATGTTGAATTTAGCAAATACATTTTCAATTCCTTGATTATTAAATAGAAAACATATGTCAGAGGGAAATCTTCCCTTTCTATACATACCCGTGATAAGGGAAATTTCCTTTCACCTTTCTGCACATTGTGCAATATTTACTCTATCATTCAGTTGTGAGTTCATGAATGCAGTGTGCAGAAGGCACTGCATATGTTTGTGAGTTCATACTAGAGTAAGACTCATGTTTAACTCATTTCCACAGTGTAAGAAATTGAGGTATTAGTTGCGAAGTCTGTGAGATCTTCACAAGTAACACATCTGTAACTTTCCTTTAGAGGGAACAAAGTACCCTATTGTAGCAATTGACACTCTTAGGTTAGTGAAGCCGAGATGTCTATGGCCTACTTATGGGAGGTGGTGTGGACTAGGCATGGGCAGAATTAAAAAATTTGCGACCTTGCATTACTGTTGTAGTGCTTAGTTCCTGCCATATACCGTCAATTGCCATGCGGTTTAAATTATTTCCTGTTCGAACAATGCAATAATAATTGGAACAATGTGAAGTTGCAGAATGGGAGCCGACAAGCACAAGTGAGATTGGGCGTCTCCGAGCTTGATTTCCGCTCACCAGGAGGACGTCTGGCAAGATTTTCTAACACAGGGGATCGTGGTAGAGGGCTGCTTCTTGAGTAGATTTTCTTTTCGAGAAGCAGCAAAATCAACTCAAATTACTTCTTCAAGTAGATATTTGTGCTACCGCTGCTAAATCGCAGTGCGATGTGCATTTTCCGCCCATTGACTGAAGTCCGTGGAATCTCATGGAGTTTTGATGTAACTCTGCTGATTGAAATTCCACAAATCCATGCGCCATTGGTATGGACTAGTGCCCCAGCTCGCTGGTACGCAACAACACACAATAAATCATTGTCCAGTCCAAATGTTTTCTTATACAAAGGAAACATATTTTATTGCACACATACTACTAGAAATTATGCATTTATTTACAAATATATAGAAGTAGGCAGATGGAAATACCGTTGGAGATACCTGAAAAAAGGTTGGCACACCAACAACCAATGAGCATAGTTTGCATACGCTTCCACACATATAATCTTATACATATGCATAGACACAATATTATCGTATGCAATTATAAAAAGTCAGGTCTACTGACAACGTCAGGGTATCACTACAATTGCAAACATTGAAATATGGCATTTACATTCATTGCAAACCACATTAATAACATCTTCCGATGGTATAATCTCTCAATGGCATCCGGTAACATGAATTAGGACCCACTGTTCATGTACGAATATTCAATGACGATTGCACATTCAACAACATGTGAACATGAGTCCTTTTCCAATTTTTACATTGCTGCCATTGCAACTTTAGGGCCAATCAACAGTAGTCCCGCACTCCAGGGCCCTTGTGCAAAAGCACAAGCTTCACGAGTGCTTTAAAATATATCAACTCCCTGCAGGGCCTTCAATATAATTACTTAATATAATATGCTTAAGGCTCCCTGTTTTTTTATTTACTGAGTTTTACAGATAAATACAGACAGAAAACCATTTATTTCTAACCCTGGGCAAAGCACTACGCTACGCTCGCGTAGTTTGCGAAGTTTGCGCAACTTTGCATTACGTGAACTGCACGTAGCACAGTGCAAACATGCGTACTGTAGCGTAGCATAGCATAGTGCAGCGGTCATTTTTTGCTTGCTCGCGGTCCTCAACGTCAAGTTTGCGACCGCGAGCAAGCAAAATTACATCCTTGCAAGACTTTTTCCCTGTTCGCGATCGCGAGCATGGGAAATAAACCTCCCGGCGAGATTCTCAACGCGGGGAGGTCAGGTTTCCCATTGCGAGTGGTTGCACATGCTTGCGACCGCTCGCGATGAGAAACTACCAGTCCGCGTTGAGAAAGCTGTAGCTCGAGTAAAAATCTACTTGAGCGTCAGAAAAGTACAGCTCGCACTGTGCAAGATGCCGTTTTCAATGATTGCACAGTGCCGGATGCTTGTCCGCACTGTGCAATCATAGAAAACGACATCTTGCACAGTGTGAACATGCTACTACGCAGTTCGCGTAGTGGTACGCCTAGCTCACGTAGTGCGAAGTGCACTTTGCGTAGCTATGCATAGCGCTACTTCGCGAACTACGCCCACCCCTATTTATTTCCTTGTCTGTATTCATTTTTAAATGTAGATAACAACGGAAATGAGGTTACAAAGAGACTTAAACAGCAGTAGATATGCACATAGTTGATAAAGAAATTTGCATAGTCTCATATAAAGGCATTGATTTATGTTCTGCGAGTCTTTATATAACTGAAACCTAGCAGGCATTCAAGCATGAGTGCTTATTTATCGGTTAAATAAATGTGGAAATATACCAGTTTAAGCTTCATTTTTTTCTCTAAACCTAAAATAAATATGGATAAATATAGATAAAATGAGCAAAAAATAAATATAGATAAATACAGACCGAAATGTAAAAAAAATACCATAAAACCGGGAGCCCTAACTATAGTCCTCAGGGAAACTTATGGTGATATGTAACACAACTTCTTTTTGCTTTAGTTGGGGTTTGCTGCTCTCCTGCAAGCCCCAGAACACTTTTGAAAATGATATTGGTGTCCCTATCCTGCACACCAATTTCATTCATTCTTTGGTGCTCCTTCGGCTGAAGCTGTGCATACTGAGTGAGCGGCTTTGCTGCTTTCAAGAGACTGTCCTTATCTTACCATATGTGGTCTTGCTCTACCCTCTTTTTTCTCCTATACTGCTGCCCATGGCCACTCTGGCATCTAGGTGCTGTACTTTGTTTGGAGCAATGGGGGATCCTAAAGGCCCTGTGGCCCCTTCCAGCTCCCTGGGTGCGGCACTATTTGGTGTGCCACAAGTGAGCCTGCTGCATCTTCTGTGATAAAGTGGTGTTGGTGCGTGCCGGAATTGGATCTATTGCGCTTCCTACCCACATTAGCCATGGGCAGGATACTTGCCTGGGGTGCACCTATTCTATGGAGACATAAGCATGGGGGTGTGTAGAACTGTGTCGGACCCCAGGGGATGGAGTTCTGCGGCAAAGATGATATTGGAGAGGGGGCCCCATGCACACCCTATTTCCATTGAAAATTAGATATTGGAGGTTGTGCTGAACCCCAGGGGCTTTGCCCTCCCGGGGATTTAAGGAATTGGAAGCAGAGCACTATGCACTCTGTTTCCTGCTTGGTCCCACAGGGGATCAGGCTTCTCCTGCAATTTTTTTCAGCCTTGTAGGTTAGATTTTCAAGTTACATTTTTATTTTGCTCTTGGGGGGGAGTAGTCTTTACCTACCAGAAGCTTTTTCCTTAGTTATTCTGCATCTAAATGATACCACTTTACATGTACACTTGCTCCTGATGAAAGACTTGCACTGTGACAATAACATGTGCTGGGCATTGAGAGAGACATTGGGTGTCATTCAGTCTGTGTGACATCATTCATCCTGAAGTTAAGGAATAAAACACAGTCTGACAAATGATATCTAGCATTGTGTCATATTTTCTTACATAGAAATAGTTGCGTGTAATCTAATTTTGCCTCTGGCGCCCAGCAGCTGCACCAGCTACACCGGCTGGCATACGTCCTGGAGCAGGCCCCTCCACATCTGATGAATCCGATTCACTGAGCTCCACCGGTGTGCCTCTCCTGGTGGCGGTGTTGTGCAGCATGGCACATGCTACCACTATCTTGCAACAGGTTTGGGGGCTGTATTGTAGTGCCCCTCCACTCTTGTGTAGACATCTGAATCTGCTCTTGAGTATCCTGAATGTACGCTCAATGGTGCCTCTGGTTGCTATGTGGGCGCTGTTGTACCGCCGCTCCCCAGCGTTGGCAGGATTCAGGTAGGACGTCAGTATGAAGTCCCGGACCGCATACGCACTGTCACCTGTGGGGTGGGATGGATATGGTTAAACACTGTCCTGCACATGCTATTCTTAACACGTGTGGCCTCTGTTCAAATGCATTTACCTAGTAAATATCCCTCGCCAAACTTCCCACTTGTGAGTCTACGGTATATCCCACTGAGAAGGAAGATGAAAGCGTTGTGCGTGCTGCCTGGGTATTTAGCAACAATGTCCATGATGATGTGTTTGGCATCGCACGCCACCTGTATGTTCAGGGAATGGTAGGATTTGCGATTCCTGAACACGTACTCATTCGGGGAGGGAGGGGATATTGCAACATGTGTCCCATCTATGCATCCAATGACGTGGGGAATTGAGCTATTAGATAGAAGTCCTGCTTGGTCTGGTCTAGTGCCTGTGGGGTGTTTGGGAAGTGAATGTGGTGATGCAGACTCTGTACCATGGCATCAAGGAACGTGTGGAAAAAGCGCGAAAGTGCACTCTGTGACACCCTTCCTGCTGAGGCTATCACCCCCTGGAAACTACCTGATACCAAGAGGTGCAGTGAGCACAGGACCTGGATGTGGATGGGGATGGAGTGTGTCCTGCGTGTGGGGTGTTCAAGGAAGGGTTTGAGTTCCTCAATTAAATCAAGGATACTCTCTTCATCCAGTCTGTAGTGTGTATAGATATCCTCCTCAGTGCGCTGGAACATGGTAATGCGCGCACGGAATATCTTATCCTGAAGTCTCCTCCTCTGTGCAGCAGCTCTGAGTCGCAGCCTCCTGGCTATCACGTACAGCCCAGCCATTGTTGAAAGAGTCTGTTGCATTCTGGTACTCCTTACATAGTGTGCACCTGGTTACTACCAGCTCCTACTTGGTGGTAATTGCTGTTCTATAAATTGCAATTTTTGTAAATTCGCAAATTGCGATTTTTTTATACATACCATAGCGATTTCTTTCCGTTTGCGAATTTCGCTAAATGAGAAAGCGCAAAATAAGGATTCGCTAGGGAATTCGCAGAATTCTGGGTCTCGTAACGTAAGGAATTGCAATTTTTGCGATATCTAATTTTGCGATGCGATTTTGCTTCATACAATGGAATTGGCGAATTTTTGTTCGCAAATGCTGTTTTTTGCGATGCGCAGCGTTTGCGACTAAAAATTAGCTTGATACATATGGCCCTTAATCATGTAATATCAGAATTTCACATCAAAAGAGTAAAAGAGTAACGCAAAATTGTCAAAATAACTCTGATTACTCCAACATAATTACAATTTTGCCCAGGCATCATTTTACACTAAAATACATTTGGTCAACCAAATCCATTCTTAATAGGAGAAAACAAGAAGACAGAATCCATGTCTACAAATTGATCAGTCTTTATTAATCCCTTTTGTTTGCAAAATCATGCTGAACAGGATTATGAATCTATTTCATTATATCATATTGGTAATTTTACACTCCTTCTCAAAAAGAATTCTGACCTAAGTTTGTTGTCGGAGGTCTCCAAATATTTTTAAGTATAAGTAAAGACTTTGAGAGATCTCTACAAGTTAATATAATAAAGTATTTGTGAAAAAAGGGTGAAATATTGTTTTTTCTATGTTCACCCAAATGGGACACACTTTGATAATGTCTTCCTCTACCCAAAATGAAGCCTGTCTAATGGAGAAATTATTGTAAAAAGAATAAAAATCCGGATATGAAAGGTAAAGTATATTGTCAGCATAATCAGAAAGACAGACAGTACAAAGCCAGATAGCCAGAAACAAAACAAAACATGCACCTAAGGAGAATCAAGCTACACTGGCATGGTGAACCCAGAAGGGAGAAACAACACACCTCCTTTCCAGGTACCTCCAACAATATGTCATGAAAATAAATCACAATCAACTGTAGAGGATAAAGAAATAACAAGTAAAACTTTAACTGAAAAATAAAAGATTTAGGGCCAGATGTAGGTAGCCAAATACCGGTCGGTAACGGCCGATTTCGGCCGTTACTGACCGGTATTTGGCTTTTGAGATGTAGGTGGGTCGGAATTTACAGAATCGGTATATTTACCGATTCGGTAAATTTACCACTTCGGTATTTTACCGATTCGGTAAACATACCGATTCTATAAATCCATATGTAGCTGACACTCCTAAGAGTGCCACAGGCCCTTAAGAGTCGGTATTTTACCACCCAATCCTATTGGGTGGTAAAATACCGAATTCAGGTGTGCATGCACATCTGTGCATGCACACCTGTGCAATGTGACACACAGACATGCCCTTAGGGCATGTATGTGTGCCACATGTCACACAAGCCTGTACTTGGGGTGCTAGAGGGTGTCAAAGTGACACCCCCTGCACCCTTGCAGGATTCGGTATTTACCGATTCTGTAAATACCGAATCTGTATTTCCCATTGATTCCTATGGGCTTCAAGGCCCATAGGAATCAATGGGAAATACAGATTCGGTATTTACAGAATCGGTAAATACCGACTCTTACAGAATCTGTAATTTTTAACCTACATCTGCCTCCTTCCAATTTACCGACTCTTAAATACCGATTCGGTATGAGTCCGTATTTAAGAGTCGGTAAATCGGAATTACCTACATCTGGCCCTTGGTGCATTGAAACTACAAAAAATGGCTATAACGTACCAATCCACACCATAATTAACACATCTTTCAGTAATACATGAAAGAATATAAAAATGTAATTGATCTTTATGCTTTCAGGTCCACTCCTCTGCAACTTGAAATAAAGTCTCTGAGTTTGAATCATAAGTAGTATTTTTTCTACATATCACAAAGAAACATCTGTACAGGAAACCATATCGAGCAGTCATTGCTTTCAATGTAAGCCACATGTCAAGGAACTCTTCCCTTCTTACAGGCATTTTCAGCAACATCTTGTGAGAGGAAAAGGTTACTACCAACCAAGAAATGTGTCTCTTATGTTTGCCTGCTACTATAAAATCTTGAGATCATTATATGATACCTGTAAAATAATCACCACTGTATTTGGATGGAGGTCCAGAAAAATACACATTTGGCCAAGACAATGTGGTCTTTGATTTTTTAGTAAAATTAAATATTGCAGGTCTAGAACTTTTGACAGAAATGTTTTGAAAACAGTTGCAAGATCTCTCCTTTCTAAAATCTGTAGCAAACCATAAATTTGAATATTATTCCTGAAGTTACAATACTCCAAATCTTCATTTTGATGTTATGTGTTTCCACATCAGCATTACATTTTTCAACTTTCCCCATCATTTCTTGTACATCACTTATTGTTAGCCATCCCCATGACAGACCACTTGTCATTATTTTTTTAAAGTTTATCTTTTGTGTGTTTTCTCAATTATCTCAAAACTCTAATTTCCTATCTGAGTACCTCCATTATCTTTAATGGTAGATTTTTATTTATTTGTAGATGTAACAGCTACATTTAGTATCTCTTGAAGCAGTGGATGGTTTCGGTATACATCAGATGATGTGGTATTCTGCTTAGAGCTACTTCCTCTATTTCCAATTTTGTGAAATAGGTGTCCTGCAAATCCATAAATGCTGTAGCATCAAGCACATATGGTTTGTTGTGTTTGGGCTTTAACCTTCTAGTTCCCCTCCACCCCATATAGAAAATGTAGCAAAAATCAAAGATTGAGAATAACATTATGGCAATACGGTCTGTCAGTGTTTAAAAGTCCATGAGGAAACAGACTGAATTTATTAGGTTGTCGAAGTAATCTTAGAGACTCAAAGGTCACACACTGGTAAAAATTATACAAAATAAGCCAAACAAAAGCATATTTCAAGCGAAACTCTTCAGTCCCTGTCACTAAAATATAGCTGTGTTACTTCAAGCAGAGTTTAAATTATAATTAACACAATTTAGGTGCAGTGGAGCATACCGTTTCAATATTCAATTAAAATATTCAATTAATAAAAATATGCTGTGCTGATTAGTAGAATACTTCTCCATTGTATTCCAATAATATCTCCTTCCACTTGCAGAAGATGCAGATATGACTTCAAAAAGAATGTATATACATATGGCTTGCATGTTGTTGAGGAACAAAAAGAGTACCATTCATTTTTTTAAATAATAATATAGTCTTTATTGCGTAATTTGTTGAAACCATTGCAATGACATACACCCTAAAACATTAATAAAATTCGTAGAACAGACACAAAAATAATTGTCATTAAAAACATTGTCATCCTAACTAAAGAACCACAGAAACCACAAAAGTCAATGCTTTAAGGAACTTGCTAGAGAGCCTCACTTACCGCCCTATTAGTTAAAGGTAGTTTAAAATGTGGCCACTGGCTTTGGAGCTGGGGGAGTCGGCAGCAGTAAGGTATAGATGGCATGTTTCGTAAAGTGGGGCCTGCTATCAAATGTACCCGCATTGCCCCTGGACTCTAAAAGGACTGCGCTTATGTGAGAAGAAAGTGCAAGAGGAGAGGATAAAATGCAGTGACATTGTAACAATTGTATTCAAGTATTGCAAAAGAGGTGCCTTGGAGCATTTTCTACCCAAAGTGATTGTATATAGCGGATGAATAATGCAACCGATGTTAGTCGCTGCATCCAAAGATGCAGTGTGAGTAATACAGTTGGAGTTATCAGTATAACGTGTGGGTGCAGCATAGTCCATGAATTAAATGCTTTATCTGGCTACGAGTGCTTTTCTACAGATGCTGACTAAATAAATCGATTTATGATTTCTACAAATGCTGACTAATTAATGGGAGGTGGTTGAGGGCTGCGTTCCGAGGACAGCAGCCCACTGTAGCAGAGAATTAGATGACCGTGGCTCTTCTGCCAATCAATCTCATGTGCCAAAAGAGGAAGGAATAGGGTACAGACACTGGGGCATGAAGGATATGGCAGAAATGATTATGTTGCTGGGCATACATTATTATGTCGCTGGGACCCATGGACTTGGGAGGTGTATTGCTTTGGTGGATGAGTGAAGGTTGCCTGCTATGACATTTTATTAATTAGTTTGACCTATGTTATGAGTTGTTACCTCCTCCCCTGCCAGAGCTGGAGCCCTGGTCTTGACTTTCACCTAACTTTCTGGAGGAAGTGCACCTTTGCACAGTTCAACTGAGTGTCTTATGGTTCAAAGCAGGCCATTCCAGCCTCCCTGCAGGTCCTTATGGCATGCTCATTCCATAATCGTGTTTGGAGCTCACAACGGTCCTCCATTAAGGTGCTGCACAGGGAAAGGATGTGGATGACATCTTCCTTGCCATGATCACATAGCCAGAAGTTATCTTGAATTTCCCATCTAATCCATACAGGATGGTGTCTTGAGATTGGTAGTATCTCCAGCCTATTCTGCAGGAACTGTATCTTGGTTTATTCACTGCAGGGTTTGCTTAGATAGCCCTGAGGTTTCAGCCTGGTGTAACTGTTGCGCGTCATCCAGCTTTGTTTGCGTCTAGACAGACAACCGTTGTTATCAAGCAATGACAGCAACTGTGTGCTTGATTTAGCCAGCTTTGTAAGCTCCAGATGGCTGATGGTTAAGTCCCAAGCACTGGTTAAGCCTAGAGTGCTCAAGGCCTGCAGCAGATAAGTTCGATCGAATAAGCTTCCCAGCTACAAGAGACCACTTGGTGAATGTGCGCTCTAGAAATATTCATTAACATAACGTAACATAGCATAAATCCTTGCTGGGGAACTTTGACTTGTCTCTAAGTCGGACCAGAGATAATGGCCCAGGGAGCCTTCTTTTGACAATTAGATATTATGGCAACATACCGAGAAGGCCACCTTGCGTGCAAGTGACTGTTGAATGATTCCAAACTTCAGGCTAATCTGAGCAGGTGATGTGTAAGAGGGTAATTGGATTATTTACCTGTACACTGGGTATCATTTTTCCAGTATTTCACTGTCCCACTCCCCTGAGTGCCTCGCTTCCATAGGTCAGAGTTGGAAGAACCTTTGCTTGGGCCACCTGCAGAATCAGCATAAGTGATGACCCTTTCAGTTTCCTATAGAGTGACCTAAGGCTGAAAGCCAGTGCATTGCCCTTCCTCATAATTTCTCAAAGTTATTCCCTGTACTTCCCATTCTCGTTGAAGTGGACACCAAGTACTTAAAGCTTTTTGCCAACCCTAATATGTTTTGTCCGGAAACCATGTGGGCTTTAGAGTTCTAGAGCCTTGGACTCCTAAGACTTTTGCTTTCTTTCTTTTTATTGTCTGTCCATTCTTTAAGGAGTAGGCCAAGGTAGCATCAAGAAAGTGCTGCAAGCCGACCTTGGTACTGATCGTGACAAGATCATCTGCTTATAGCAGATTCGAAAGCTGGAAGCCCCCTAGCTTGGGTGGATGAGAGTTAACTGCATTATGAGTAGGAGGAAGGTCTGACAGGAACTGGCTGACTAGTGTAGGGGCAGGGACACAGCCCTGCTTAAAGCCCTGTGTGGTTTCAATTGGCCTGGATAGTTGACAGCCATCTCCAATTTTGATTCTGACCCATATTTCTGAGTGCAAGAGTTCAAGGGCCTTAATAGGCTGGCCGGGTTGTTTAAGTTGGCCAATTTTTGCCACAGCTTCTCCTGGTCAACCCTATCAAATGCGGACATGTAGTCAATGAAGACCAGGCAAATTGGGAGGCTGTGGCTCCTTGCCCAGTCTGCAAATGGGGAGAGTGTCATTATGTTGACTGAGGTCCCTGCGCTCTTGGTGAAGCCAGTTTTGTTTGGCAGAATGATGGAGTTCATCTCTGCCCACTGCTGCAGTTCCTCCAGTGACACCCCAGCGAAATATTTGGCATCATTATCGGTAAGTGCTACTAAGAGATGATTTCCAGGTATCTTCTTCTACATTGTGAATGAACTCAAAGAATAACGTGCATTGACTACCGCAGATGGGACACTTCTGTCACTTCAACTGAGCACAAATTAGACATCCAAATATCATTAACTTTATCTTCAGTATTGTAAAATGTTTTAGGATGTTGAACACTTCAGATTACCTTTTTTTTTCCTGCCCATTCAACTGCAGCATATAACTGTTCATATGAATTAATTAGTTTTTATTCTTTGTTAGCAATCGAATACAATTAAACACTCTGCATTATAGATAATACAACTCTGATATGTTTGCTTCTTTGCTGAGAGGAATGTTTTCTTTCATCTGCCTCAGTTTACTGATTTACCCTGCACTGACTGACCAGGAGAGTTTTTTTTTTTTTTTGTTCAAACTATTTTATTAATTTAAGAGAGAGAGTATAAATAATTAAGGTACTACAGCATGCAATACATGAAAACCATCTTGAACAATAAATAATTAATAAAAAAGAACAAATATGAGCAATATTATAAATAATGGATAAACCTTAATAAGACCAGATATAAAAGAACCTACTCATGTCAATTCATTTGTATTACATTTAGATAAAATGTAATTGATCTCACAAAAGATAAATAAAAATACCTGCAAGAGGAAAGAAAAGAAAAGAATAGTAAGATAGAGAACAAAAAAGAAAAAGAGAGAAAGAAGAAAAGAGAGAAAGAGAGAAATAAGAAAAGAGAGAAAGAGAAAGAGAGACAGGGACTCCAGCCTTACTAAATAAACAGGAAAATCAATCAGCGGTGAAAAAATGATACTGAGTCAACAGACCCTGAGAAGCTAAAAGGATATATTTTTCAAGCGATTTAAATACACTAGAAGAGATAGAAGGGGTATATTGTCTCTCCTCCACCGAGGTGTGAGCACCGCAGAGAAACGATACCCATGCCCATCATGAGTGATATGATAAGGGATTAAATGATTTCTATTCTGATAAAATAATCTTCACAGCTATGGATAACAATAGATCCAGGAGTTGGAAATCTAACTCATCTAAAGGAAGTAGAGGTGAAGCCCAAGGACCCAACACATTTAAAGGAAATGAAAGCTCAAAGTGGATATTAAAATTTGTAATAAAAGCTTATGAATTAACTTCCAAAACACTTGGAGAAGGGAGCAGTCAAAAAACATATGTTGAGGGGTACCAGCAGCACTTTTACAGTTCCAGAGAAGATCATCAACTTTAAGTTTAAGTGTATACAGACGAGCTGGGGTGCAATGCAGAAGATTAATGGTGAATAACTTTGATTGAATCAAACAAGGAGCAACTTTATTACATAGGGAAAATTTCCCAATGGTTTTCCAAGTGTCCGGTGTAATATCTTTGAATTCATCAGCATCAAAGTGGTGTATCCATTTGAACTGTGTAACCATAGAAAGCGATGACGGAGTAGTGAACAAAAACGTATATATCCTAGAAGCAATATGTCCTGCCTTACCCCAAAGCTGTAGGAGAGAAACAATATGTGAATCTGGATAAAAAATACTCCTGGACAAAGCTACCTTAATTTTAAGGAATGAATAGAAATCAATATTATTGAGCTTATACTGAGACTAACGAAGAGAAAGGTAAAGGTTCATTGTTAACATTAGATAGATGCTTGTTCAATGTAACGCCTTTGTTGGCCCAATTTAACCTCGCCGCTGCTTTCACCTGAATCTTAATCCGGGTATTATGCCTCAAAGAAGACCAACTAGAGTTTTGAATGTGTAAGGAAACTTTCTTATCAATCTTTTTCAATGCTAAAATGGTATCTGATATAATACGTCCAGAGAAGGGGAAAGTCAATGTAGATGCAGTCATCAAAGCAGAGGTAGGTAAGGGAGAACACAAATGTTGTACAATATAAAACCATGGCGGAGCACACCTAGTATCAAAAGGAAACCATAAAGCCCCCTGAGAGGCTAAGAACGCCGACTGGTATAAGCTCCAATCTGGGAAATTGAAACCCCCCCATATCATTAGCTTTTCTCAATTGATTGTACGCAATCCTGGCACGTTTGTCGCTCCAGAGAAATTTTGAGGTGATCACATCCATTTCATGAAAAAATGAAGAGGAGAGATTGATAGGGAGCATATATGACACAAAATTGACAATGGAAGTTATCATCATTTTCAATGTCTGGAGACGTCCCCACCATGAGATAAACTTAGGTGGCCAAGCCTCCAATAACTTTTTCACTTTATCTATTACCTGAGATTGATTGTAAGAGACAGTATCCGACAAAGGCGTACAAAACCAAATCCCTAAGTATTTAAACCATTCAGACTGCCATTTGTATCCCGCATATCCCATGTGAGAAGAAAAACATAACTGATTAAGAGGAAACATTTTGGTTTTGTCTTTGTTTAAAGTATATCCTGAAACAAGAGAAAATTCCTTGATAATGCTAGAAATAGGAGGAATTGCTCTTTCTATATCTTCTGAGAAGGTAAGAACATCGTCCGCATACGCAGCCATTTTGATGCGCTGTGAACCAGATTGAAAACCCTGAATGTCCTGATTAAGGGTAAGTTATCTAAGTAATGGGTCAATAGACAATAAAAAGAGAAGTGGTGATAATGAGGTACCCTGCCGGGCACCCTGGCCAAGATCAAAGAAGGATGAAGTAGTTCCATTAATTCTGATATTAGCCTTGGGTTGAGTATAGAATGACATGGCCATTCCAATGAAAACATCACCTAAATTATGAGATTGAAGTACTGCTTGAAGAAAAGGTCAGAAAACCTTATCGAAAGCTTTCTCAGCATTAAGTGCAATAGCTGCCGAAGGGGAGCTAGATCCCTTTGCTTTCTATAAGATGTGATAGAAAGTGCGGATATTATCCCTAACCAGTCTTCCCTTAACAAAACCCGTCTGGGAAGGATGAATGAGTGTAGGAATATGGCGCTCCAAATGCTGTGCCAACATTTTTGCAAAAATGTTTGCTTCCATGTTGAGCAAAGAAATTGGATGGAAGTTCTTGGGGTCCGACAAATCCTGACCTTCTTTAGGGATAACCACTATAGTAGCCACTGTTGCTGAGCCTGATACCTTCCCTGATGAAACAAAAGTGTCAAAAACCTGTTGAAGATGTGGTACTAAACATGAACTGAATTTCTTAAAAAACTCAATAGAAAAACCATCCGGTCCTGGCGCTTTCCCTGATCTAGTTGCTTAATAGCTTGAATGACTTCCTCAGACTCGATTGGTTAACTTAGAGATTCTATATCTGTGTCAGCAATGGTGGAAGTAGGAATAGAGGCCAAGAATTGTTGGCACTGCGCCAAAGAAGATTGGTGTTTAGGGGTATATAAATTGGAGAAAAAAATCATGAAATACCTCCAAAATATCCTTAGTCAGGAATTTCTGAGTACTTGCAGAATCTGTGATACAGGTGATCTGAGTAGATCGAACTTTAGTGTCCTGATACTTTAAAGTTGCCGCTAGAACTTTATCCGCTCGATTTTTTAGTAGCAAACGTTTTGAATTTTGTAATTGTACCCCAATATGTGCCCTCTCGGTCAAGATAGAGTTATACTTATATTTAAGATTTTTATTTCCTGCAGTAAGTCAGTCAAAACTCACTTTATTCGATTAAATAAAAATCATAAAAGTATGCTATACAAATACATAAAAACATCTTACAAAGCTTTAAAAACACTGTACATTTTAAAATTCATTAACAATGCATATAGAATAGCCTAGCACACAATAATTGCACTGTTATCAGGAAATAGTTCATATTCCTTTTTAAAAAAAAAAAAATATATGTAAATTGGAGCAAAACTTAGAAATTAATTCATACTACCAGGTGTAGGGCAAACATTTACATTAACTCCATCTAGAGTCCTATGGTGTCTCTTCCGTTTAGCACGAATAGATGCAATCAAAAAATTGGCTACACAGAACATCACCCGATGATTTTCCATTAATTGTAAGAACAACAATGCTGGTTTCAGCTGTAAAAACCCCATTTCCCTCAAAAGAGGCTTGATATACTTTGCCCTGCCTTCAGAGAAGAAGGGACAAAAAAAGATAAAATGTGTCAAATCCTGATCGGAAAAATTATCACATTCACATGGGGCATTTTCCATTGGCAAACACCAATTTTCATAATTTCCCAACAGAAAGTGTGCCTGATTGAATCTAAATTTGGTTAGCAACCAACGATGGTAAGGACGTGTAACAACAGTCAGGTATGGTTGCATTGACATTGAATTAATCAACAAAAAATGTGATCTTACTGTTGGTTTAGAGATTTCAATCGACTCTCGATCCATTTCACGGGACCTAATGAAATTCAGTTTTACCCAATTAATATCATCTTTGGTCAAATTTTCCGGATTTGAGTATAATTCCGGACGACCCATGAGTGCAGTAGATGATTTGATGTATGCCAACCATTTGATATCAGCCACTCTATCCCGCCCCAAACAATCCTTAATAATTTTATGATTCAGTGTAAGTTTGGGGTTAAGCCAAGTTCTGATCCATAATAAAAGCGGTGCCATGTTTAACATGTCCGCAATATAGCCCATACCCAGCTCTACATGGACCGCAAAAGATGAAGTGGATTGGGGAAGGCCCAGGAGAGATCGTAAAAATTTATTTTCCTCTCTCTGAATCAAAGTTAGATCTTTATAACCCCAGATTGCTGCCCCATACCTGGCTATGGCCATAGTTTTGGCTCTATAAATCGCCAAAATGGCCTCAGGAGGTTTCCCACCCAATCTTTTTGCAAAGCCAAGTATTGCGGCCGATGACTTTTTCACTGCTACTCTTTTATTTGCCACTTGGGGGGCCCAGCTACCCAGGTCATCAAACACCACACCCAGATATGTGAAGATTCTTACTTTTGATATTACTGAGCCATTGCACAAGAGCGTCTTGGTATTGTTCCTCCCTTTCCCCACAAACATCACATGCGATTTCTCCACATTAATTACAAGTTCCAGGTTTTGCATAAAATTCCCAAAGGAGTTTAAGAGGCGTTGCAAGCCTATGGGAGCCCTGGACAGCAGCACTGTATCGTCAGCATATAGTAATACTGGTAATTTAGTATCCCCCATACATGGGATGTCTGCAGATGCCGCCGCCAAATTAGCACTTAATGCATTAATATATAAAGAAAATAACATTGGGGCCAAAATACACCCCTGTCGTACTCCCCTCCCAGATTTAAAATCAGCCGTGCACTTCCCATCTTGTGACATGCGTATAGCCGCTTTCAGGTCCCTATGCAAATCGGCCATGAAGTACACCAGTGCCTGGTCTAGGCCCATATCCAGGAGCATGGTCCACAGCTTTGACCTATTAACTAGGTCAAAAGCTGTGGACAGGTCCATAAACGCTAGATAGATTGACCCCCCTGCAGCCACAGTGTATTTGCTGACTATTAGTTGTAGGTTGAGGCACTGGTCCTCAGTGCCTCTGCCAGATCTGAAACCATACTGTGCATCGCACAAGATATCATTACCGGTTTCCCACGTTGCAATCTTATTTAGGATCACCTTCCCTAGTATTTTAAAAGACGAATCCAGCAATGATATCGGCCTATAACATCTTGCGTCCCCCCTCTGGCCCTTCTTGAAGATAGGGACTATTATAGACCGTGACCAGGTCGAAGGCAGTCTACTTTTGTCAATGCTGGCTATATTAAAAATATTTGTAAGGGCAATTGACCATATAGAAGGATTAGATTTATACATGTCTGCAGGGACCCCATCTGGGCCCGGGGCTTTATGGGCAGTTGTATCTTCAATAGCCTTTAGGACTTCCTTAATGGTAAAACGCAAAGGTGGCCCTGGTTGTTCACTTAGTGTCGGTACAAATGGGTCTATCTGTAGATTACTCCCATATATTTTTTCGAAGTGGAGCAACCAGTCTTTTTCCGATATATTTAGTTCCAACGGGGAATTTTCCTTCTCGCTGAACAAGGGTGTATTTATGATTTCCCAAAATTTGGAACTATCCTTCAGGGTGGCCCTGTCATAGAGTGAGTCCCAAGCATTATTCTTAATCTCTTTCTTACGTATCTCTACAACAGATTTATAATTTTTCCTTAATCTAACCACTACTTCGGTATCCCGGGGTGACTTTTTTAATGCTGTCAATAAATCTCTGTGGGCCTTTGAACATTTTGCATCAAACCACCCATGCAGTTTTTGCTCCTTGTGTTTCGTCTTAGATGTTAAAATCAGGCTTACTTGTTTACAAATAATATCAAAGGAGGTAATAATGTCACCTCCAAACCTAAGAGGATCCAGGCAGGTGTTGATTTCATCTCCCACCTTCTCGGTAAGTTCACAGAAAAAATCCTCTGGGATAATTTTACCCCACTTGACCCGCCTCCCCTGGTCTTGCACCAATAAATCCAGTTGTGCGGCGGTCTTTGTAGTTGTAGCAAGTATTGCTAAATTTTTGTTACTTAATTCCATAACTACTAAGTTATGGTCGCTAAAAGTAGTTTGTACAGCATTATAAAAAATAACATTTTGTAACAAACCTGGGGACACAAATATAAAGTCAATAACAGAGTTCGAATCTCTTGCGATGTAAGTGGCTACCCGTTCATTAGGGTCGATAAACTCTGGCTCAGATAAATCAATATCAGACAGTAGTTCTTCTAACGCAACCCCCTTTATAGAATGCTCAAAATGAGATTGAGGGAGACAATCCATATCTGTGTACACCCTGTACTGACAATTTTGCTGACACAAATGTATATTAAAATCCCCAAGCAAAATTAAATGGACAAAAGTGGTTTGACTATCCTTATATGTGGTTAAAAAATTTGCTAAAGCGTTAATGTTTTCGTTACAGTGCATACCATGAGGCGCATTATAGAAGTTCACATAGAGAATCTTAACATTGTTTGGTAAGGTTATTTCACAAGCTAAGAGATTATGGGATGTGGTGCTTACGATCTGCACAGCTCCCCTATGTTTAATGGAGATAAGAAACATGAGCCCACCTCGATTTCTTCCTGAGCTCGAACTTTGGGCAGCTTTAAAATAAGAAGTATAGCCATCCAGCCAGAAGTTGCAATCTCTATCCCAGGTCTCCTGGAGAGCCACCACCTCATAGGCCCTTAGTTGTTCCAACCATATAGCGTCATCTCTCTTGGCACGGAGACCAGCAATATTCCAACTTGCGATCTTAACGGTCTCCTCGCCTTCTCTTTCAATAGTGGTAATAGATTGAGTCTGGTCTGTGTCAGCAACACAACCAGACAGTCAATCGTTCTCATCTAGATGAGACAAGGCAGTAAATCTATTTGTTAGTGTTAAAGTAGCCCGGTTAGTGGGTCTGATAGGATCAGTATGACTGGGAGTTAAGTTAGGTGTTTGCAGAGCCCATGATGACAGGCCAGAACTCCCTCTACTAGTACCATGCTGCTTTTCCTTGCCTGGGGGTAATTTGGGAGTAGGTGGCGGGGGGTAAAAATAACCAAGTGGTACAGCTCGAATCCTTCCCACCTTGACATCCGTTGCATCCCAAAAAAGGCGAGCGGCCTCATGGGGTCTATTAAAATTAACAATGATGCAATCGCCCGGAAGGTTTTTTGCTGTATACCCCAACCAGTCAACCCGCCTTCCCATTGTGATATGGGTGGATATATCCCTTGCCCCTGTGCAATTTTCATCACACCATGATTTTACATTTGTTATCAAAGAACGCTGGGACTCCTCCTCCCCTGGGTTCAAGTGTGGGATATTTACCAGGACCGCAACAAAAGGGGTCGCCTCTGGTGGTAAGTGAGTACGGGGTTTCCCCCGTGGCCTTCTTCCCACCTGTGACTGTTCATCTTGACGAGCTATGGTATTTCCAGCAACATTAATCGTCTTGTCCCCAACTTGCAGTAGCGTTTTCTCTTTAGAACCTCTATATAATGAATATTTATGCTTAATATTGTCTGTAAGTGAAAGGAGCTCTTTTTTAATAACACTGTTCCTTCATGCCATTATTTGAATGATGTTGCCCCTAATGGGACATTTGAAAGCATGTTGTAATCAAAAAGAGAGAGGAGAACTAGAGAGGCTAGTCCGTTTCCCCAGTTTATATGTTAGCAATCAATGAGAACTAGCTCTGGTTTAAATTGTTTGTATGTCTGCGGGTGGAGAAAAACCATTAGGTTTTTTGAAGGCCCTCACCCACCAACCTAATTGGTGGCATGCTTCATCATCGGGCCCCACCTGAGGTGCCAAGTGTACCTCAGGTGTGCTTCGACGCCAGATTACTGCGGAGCGGGTTTTTTGGTTCGTGAGGGTGCTGTGAGTGTGCTCTGAGTGAGGTTTAAAATGCTGTCCTGGGTGTCCCAAAGACTGTTTTAATGGTGGGCCCCAGGCAGTCAATAAAAACAAAGGCTTTCGGACATGCACGGTAGGCTTATGGCCTCCGACGTCCTGTGCAGTAAACTAGTTTCATCTAGGCCTTTTCTTCTACTGGCTTTCGTCAGGAGCTTATATGTGTAGGGTGTTACAGGGGTTTGTATGAGTTTGTCAGTGCCCTGTGTGTAAAGCACACGCTACGGTGCTTATATGTGCAAGAGGTGTTTCCTCTCGAGTTGTACACCTGATTTTAGCGAACAACTCAGCATGGAGCTCAGCCGGGGGCCAAGACCATGTGCACTTGCGCGATGTCGCTGGGCCCGCAATGAACCTGTTGTCCGGGCAAAGGCTCTCACGGAGCACCCTCACGAACAAAAAAACCCGCTCCGCAGTAATCTGGCATCGAAGCACACCTGAGGTACACTCGCCACCTCGGGTGGGGCCCGATGATGAAGCATGCCACCAACTAGGTTGGTGGGTGAGGGCCTTCAAAAAACCTAATGGTTTTCCTCCACCCGCAGACATACAAACAATTTAAACCAGAGCCAGTTCTCATTGATTGCTAACATTTGAAAGCATCCCATAGAACAACAGGGGATGTCACGGATGATTCATTCTCTCAGAAAAAGGTATGTATAGCTTCATCAAGAACTTCAACTTCTGTGTCATAATGTAAGATTTCTGTATTAAGACGCCAAGTACGTGATCCACAACAATCAGTCACATTAAGAAGAGTGAAAGAAACTGCTGCATGATCAGAGATAACAATAGGTTGAATTGTCACATTTCTAGTATGCTTCAGCATACTAGCATGGGTTAAGAGGTAGTCAATCCGAGATAAGCTAGAATGGGGAGAAGAGAAGAAGGTAAAGTCACTACCAGTGGGATTATGCATTCTCCACATGTCAGTAGGCCCTTGGGAAGAACGCACGGTAAGCATTTGTTTATGAGCCCTGGGTGGCCGACATTTGAATGCAGAATATCTGTCCAAGAGAGGATCCATTGGCAAATTAAAATCCCCTCTAACAATCAGTTTATCACGTATACATAATTCCGAAAGCTTCTTGGTAATTGTTCGCCAAAAAGATGGATCATCACTATTGGGAGCAAAGATATTCATAATATAAAGATCAGATGACCCATTAAATAAATGCGTAAGCAGCCACCTACCCTCAAGATCGTGTTCCGCTGAAACAATGGACAAACCCGCATTTTTAGAAATTGAAGTAACCACCCCATTTCTCTTCCCAGAAGCCTCTGAACAAGACATATCTGAAACCCATTGTTTACGCAACAATAAGGCTTCCTTGTAAGCTATTTTCGTTTCTTGCAGTAACACAATATCGGTAGAGAGGCTTTTGCAGTAATCCAGAATTTTTGATCTCTTTACTGGGTGAAACAAGCCATGCACATTCAGTGGCAGCACATTTAAGCCTGCCATAAATAGGAGAAATTAGTAAAGATAAAAGAAGTCTGTGAATGAAAAACAACAAAGAATGTATACTGCATAAATGAAACAACAAGGGAAGGAAACTCATAGAAATAGATGTAAGAAGGTAAGGCCGGAATACTGAAGAGGAAAGGAATGGAGAGAAAAAAAGAGAAACATGAAAAAGAAAATGAAAGAAGAAATAAGAAAAAAGCCACAAACTGCACAAATGAGAAGGAAAACCCCACCAGGGGCAGTCTATAAGAGACCATAACCATGTACGGGGGAACATGAAAAGGGCAGCCAAGGAGGCCATTGTTTACCACAGCCATAGAAGAGATGAAATAGAAAAGAAAATGGAAGCATTAGAGAAAAGAGAGCAACACAAACATAGAGGAACAGTATATATCAGAATCAGTTTCATTAAAAGCTTCACAGCTATCAGGTACTATATTCTCTATAATAACAAATTCATAAAGGATGTGAATGAAAAGAAGAAATGTACCAATATTACAGGTAGGAAAGGGAAGACAACTAGAAAAATTGATAAATATATAATCGACCTTGCCAATTGATAGAAAACTGAATCTAGAACCACATTTTACATATCATTAAACGCTATCAAATAAATACCTAGTAAAAAAATTTAATTAATGCATTCCTAACGCCTGTGAAGAAAAGGAATATTCAGGAGTCCACAACAGCAAAAATAATCAGATCACCTAAAAATCTAAAATCTTTTAGATCCGACCCCCCCCCAGAAGAAAACTGGAATATTCAATCTATTTATCAATGCCATTCATGAAATATATAATATAGAGTACAAGCATAAATTATAGAAATAAAACTGCAGCCTCTAACTAACCTTCAGAAATACCTATGAAAAAAAATAAGCTATGAAACAAGAAAGTGAAATACCTAAGAGAAATCTAAAAAGTAATAAATATGCAATGAATTAAGAAAACACAAATTCTTATAGCCACTCCAGCTAGTACCTGTGAAGAAAAAAGAGTTAGTGGAATACAAAGCTAAAAATAAATGAGCCTTTTGAAGCAGACCATAAATGTAACCAGCAATTTGCATTTATACCAGTTGATCAAAACGTATATACCAAGTGAATAAAATTATATCCAGAGACACCATTTAAATAGTCAAAATAAAAAGTACCACAGGGAGGAAGAAAAACAAACCAGAAGAATAATGAAAAAGCCAAGAAGTGACTATAACATGTATACTCAAATAAGATGGAAAAACAGACCAAGGGAAAGAAGGGGGTCTCATCTCCCTCAAAAGAGAAAAAAGAGATCCAGATCAGAGCACAAAGAAAGAGAGACCATTACATGAACTGTTTTACAAAGAAAAGGTAGGAAAAAAGAAAAGTGTAAGAGACGTCACCATAAACTGTAATTGAAGAGATGAACCTGCAAAGGAAAGGTTAATACGAAGAAAAATATGGAAATAACATGAAAAGCCCATATACACGAGTGAAATAAGGGGCCCTCTAACTTCCCACAGGAAAAAAGGAACCTCAAAACCTGTAAAGGGAAAGATAGGCACAGAGAAATCTCAATTTCCAGACTTGAAAAAGAAAAAAGATATCTCTTTCAAGAACCAGAGGAGACCGAGGAAGAGTCAGAAACCATTTGTGATTCAGATTGATTGTCCATAAATGTTGTTAATTCGGATGGTTCATAAAAAATCTGAGAGCGACCTTTAAAAGTTATTTTAAATCGTGAGGGACCAGCGAAAGAAAAAGGAATGTTCCTTTCCGAAAGCCTCCGTCGAAGATTCAAGAAACATTTCCGCCTGATGACAGTATCTCTAGCAAAATCTTGAGATATAGCAATCTTGTGGCCCTCCCAGGTAATCGATCTGATCTTCCTCATCTGAGAAGATTAAGCTAAGAGTGTTGATGTCGTAGAGGTTTGAAAACTACAGGTCTAGGATGTGCCGAAACGAGGGAACTCTATGAGCACGCGCTATTTCAAAGTCTTTCTGAAAGGAGATATGGAGAAGCGCAGGGATCCAATCCAGTAAAAATTAAGCATTGACGGAGCAGCTTTCTCCGCTTCCTCTGGTAGACCAAAAATATGTAAGTTACTCCTATGGTTCCTATCCTGATCTGTAACGTCCCTCCGCAAAGAAGCCATAGAGCGTTCCAGACTCTGCACATGCCTAGCCTGTTGATGTGGTGTGTCCTCAACTGAACTTATGCGAGATTCTGCATTTGAAACACGCAATGCCAAACTTTTGAAGTCACTTCTGATCACTGCAACTTCAACTTGAAGTATGTCCTTGTTTGTTTTAGTACTCTGAGCAATGTCATGAACCGTGTTTAAACGTAGAAGGATTGTGTCTAGAGTAGTAGTAGATTCCTTAAGCGTTAACTCTGACATGGGCGGTGTTTGCTTGGATCTCTTGAGAGAACCTTTTGCATCCTTATTCTTTGCAGAGTGACCCATATTGTCTGCCATTGGAGTAAAAATATGCAGGTGATAAGAAGCCACCCCCACCGACAACTCACTGCACCAGACCACCAAATCACTGTCTGGAAAGGCTACAGAGGAAGCCCCTCAGGGGGCAGTCAGCAGTAATCAGACACTCAGCTGAGCCCCAGAAAGTGTCACCATCCAGAAGACTAGTAACCTCCACCACGTTCTATATCAGTTGCTCACATAAGGGCGCACCACTGAAAAACTGTTGTCCAACCAGAGATGGTATTAGAAAGTAATTGCAGATAATCACAGTCTGGTGCCACTATAGCAGAAGATAGCAGTGAACCAGTCAATTAGAAAGCAGAAGCAGAGCTGTTACCTATCATAAACTGGTAACAGGGTGGTCTTCACATTGGAAAGTAGGAACTAACATATACGTTTGAGCGCAAAAGGACCTTTGATGTCTCTTTTTATAAGCCTCCCACATTCATCTGATGAAGGATGAAACCATCCAGTCACCACACTCAATCAAAGTGCCTTCACACTGGATATACTGCATCTCAGGAAAAAAGTGCCACAAATAAAAAGAGCAGCGTTCCATAAGTTACAAGCCAATATGGTGCAGGCACTCACAGCTGACCATCACTTGAACTTCACCTCAGGGTGGGCAGCGTTGCACACCTTCATAGTGCCCATACCGTCATTCGCTCCCCCTTACATATTATACACTTGCCCATAATGACACACGGGACACATGGTTATGGGTAAAGAACTGCTGCAGGTTTATTTTTCATACACCAAAAGTATGACGTATTAGTGGGTTATCTTACGGGTGATCCAGGGCAGGCACCTCCTCGCTGCCCCATCCGCCTTCAGAGCCATCCGGCACTGTGGGTCGACGCCCGGACAGTGCAGCCTTTGCTGATCCCCTTCGGATCACGTGATCATGACTTCTACTCCCGCCCCTTTCAGGGCGGAGCGTGGTATGGCACACCCCCAGTTGGTCAAAGAACAAAGAGGTCGCAACATGGCGACCGGGGCCTTCAGTACACGGCCCGCCCCCCAACGCGCCCTCCTCCGGATCTACGTCACCGGTGCACCAGGCCGGAGGAGGGGCTGGGAACGGCTGGAGCCTCCCCCTCTCCGAGAACTGGGGGGGCGCTCGACTAATGTGCACTAAGGGGGCTGCCCACTGATGTTCCCCTGCGGGGAACGCGGGCAGCGGCAGTCAGTAGAGGGTTAAAAACATACAGTCTCAGTGCTCCTCTAAAACCCCCAACTGAATCTGCATCATAAAGCACTATCCGTATAAAGAAACAGCATTTTATACACTGTGAGATTAAATGCTCTTTCTGCCCAAACTGCCGTACCTCTGAACAGGAAGCCTTCAGTATTAGCGGACCCGTACTCCTCGCGTCGCCGCCATCTTAAGCGCCGCGTCTGAGGAGAAACAAGCACATCCAAAAAAAGGTGTTAGAGGCGCTCCGCAACTCCTCCTCCGTATCTGCGCTGCATTCTGCTTCCAATATTCAAATTGGGAACCTGCCTTAAAGGACTCTGAGCTTAGGTATCCGAACGGCCTCACGGAGGCTAACCGGAGCTCACAAATATGCGGCCATCTTATCTGCGCGCAAACTACGCCCCCACTGATCAGGAGGGTTGAGGGAATGAAACTAGAGCCAAATTATTACAAAAATAAACATACCCCGGGCTCCCTAGTAACTTCTCTGCAGAGCACAGCTGATAAATCTTTCTTTTTAGTAGACTTTTATACAGCTGGATTCACATCACAAAAGCCATTATGGAGCTCCGTTTGCATGGATTCATCTTCTTTGGCACCCAAGTTTTGGCCCCATAAAATACATTTCTGTTAATGTAAGGGATGCAAAATGGTGCTTTTTTATGACATCTATATCATTAAAGTTGCACGTCATCATTAAACCAATTAAATTCAACTTACTGAATCTACCAAATTACCATAAAGAAAAGCAATATTAAGGCAAGGCATAAATATAAAACGCCTACAATTGGTTGCTAATAATTTACAGACCTTTTAGCCTGTGCTACACAATTGAGTTGTCATTTCTTATTTGGAGCGGGCACCATTGCTGTGGAAACCTGCCAAAATGTGTTTCAGAGTGCAATGATAATAGTTGACAGTTACATACCAGGACAGACTAGGCTGAGGGAAAACAATGAAAACACTTTTTACATGGGATTTCATATCTCTTTCAACAGTTGAAACTCGAAAAACATAGCAAGAGCGTATATATTACTAAGCTAAAAAAACTCAAACCCATTACAAATTGGCACAAGGTCATGATATTGCATTCATGGTAAGAAGGGTCATCAATTCTTTGTTATTATTTAGAGGTGGGCAGAACCCAAGGAGTTTCACTCTCCGGAATTCCGCAGACTTACAGAAAAACTGTAGAGAGTCTGCGGAATTTGGCGAGAAAGGCACCATGTTTTTAGCAATAGCGTGTGCCCATTCATGTTGATTTTCTGCCACTCGGATTGAAAATGTACTTGAGCAGCAGCAAATCTACGCAAATGGCAGCCCACTGAGTGCGACTGTTTCCGAACTCCAGCCACTCCCACATTAGAAAAGCGGGCTTTGGGTGGCAAACCTTACTCGTTATCGCCAGCTCACATATTCTGGACCCTCACAGGAGAATAATTCTGCTATGCAGCGATTGGCCAAATGAGTCCAGAACTCCATCCTAAAGAGTGACACAGAGTGGCCAAAAATCCACAATTCCACAGGCGAGACAGAACATTATGCCCACCCATACTGTTCATTTAATGCATTCATTCTCACAGCAAGCAAGTCTCTCAAATTGTCAAATTACAAGAGGTCTAGAATATTTACTGCACCTGTTAAAGTTAAATATTTCATAGGGCAGAATATGACTCCTGTTCCATGTTTTCTTTTGAAAAACTCGAAATTTTCAGACATATTTGATGCTTTTGACACCAAAGTCTACATAGATCAGAATTTTCCACTCTTTCCCCCAGTGCAATTTGGCAGATTTCACCTGCTGAATTTATTTTGAGGTAAATGTTATGTTCTGGGCCCATGATCCGCCCCTGGCGTAAGGGGCGTGCAGTGTTGAAGTCATGTGACCTGGTATAATAAAGGGAGGCTCCGCACGCACGTACGCTATTCTGAGATGGGCGCACGGAGAGCCAGAAAGTTATTCCCAGTGTCTGACTCCTTTAAAGCTAGGGCCACGTGTTAGGCCTAGTGCCGATTTGCTAGGCTGTTCTAACCACGCTATAGGACACAACAATTGGCGACGAGGGTGGCTGCTGAATCCTCGCTGGGTGAGGGTATCTACCTCCTGCCCCGTGTGGCGGCCGCGAGCCTGTCCCTCGGCTCGTGGTGCTCGTGCCGTGCGGCGTACCCCACCCCCACGCGGACCGCCGGGAGGAGCGGACTGGTGCATGGACGTCGAGTAGGTGCTTCCAACCCGAGCGCCGCACAGCTCACATCTGCACGTTGATCCGGGCGGTGCCCTGTTTCAGCACACGCATCAGGTGGTCGTGCGGAGTGCCTGATCCGGCACGACTGGGAGGATGGCGACGATTCCGCCCATTGAACCCTTTGTGGTGGAGGGTGCGCCCTCAGCGCTCGCTCCCAAATGGAAGGAGTGGGTGGATAGACTCCTAGTATTCTTCGAAGCCACGAAAACGCACAAGGAACAGAAACGGGCCATGGTGTTACATCTCGGCGGCAAGGACATCCATTCCATTGCTCGGACCCTCCCGGAGGCGACCCCCAGAACTCATCACACGCTGATTAATGCCCTCAATGCCCACTTTGAGCCCATGGCCAATCAAGATTATGAACGATTTGTGTTCAGACAAGCGCGCCAGCTGCCCGAGGAATCGCTGGACACATATCACACCAGGCTCAAAAGGTTGGCGCTCACGTGCGGGTTTCAAGATACCACTGAGGAGATTCGGGGACAAATTATACAGGGATGTGCGTCGGCCAAACTGAGGGAACGGATTCTAGAGGAGTCTGGCAAGCCGCTGACGGACATCCTAACTCTTGGCCGCACGAAAGAACTCTCCAAAGCTAGGGCTGCGCACATGGAAGCTGCTTTGCAGGCATCGGTCAAAGTGGAACCGGTTAACAAGATACAGACACACACACCCACCAAGTGGCACAAGAGACCGCCCACTCAGGGTGGAGCGTCGGGACAGTCATGTGGTTATTGTGGAGGTCCGCGACACCAGATGGCAGAATGCCCAGCACGGGGTAAGCGGTGTTCGGGATGTGGCAGGCAAAATCACTTTGAAAAGGTGTGCCGTTCGAAGAAATTCCGCAAACCACGCCCCGCTGTGCAGGCCATAACGGAGGGGGAACAGAGTCACAGTGATATGGATGACGATGAAGAAGAAGAACGGTCGGTGCACCGCTGCCCGCCGTACCAGGCCACTGCCTCAATGCGCCATACAGGTGGCGGACCAAGATCTCATAGCAGTAGTGGATACGGGCGCATCCATAAACCTTATGAGTGTTTCCCTCTACAGGACCATGACCACGCCTCCGGCGCTGCGTCCCACCCCCATCACCGTCTTCGCGTATGGGCAAGACACCCCTCTCAAGATTCGAGGGAAGTTCAAAGCGGTAATACGCCATGGGAACAAGACCATCAAAACCAACATCTTTGTGTCGGAAGAAGGCCAAGGTATGCTGCTGAGTTGCAGAGCGGCCGAAGACCTGGGTGTGGTGACATTTGCCTTTGGGGTCCATGAGGAATCCGTTCAACATCTCCTCATGGAATACCCGGACCTTTTTGAGGGCATTGGCAAGTTCAAAGGTCGAGAAATTCATCTACACATTGATCCAACGGTACAGCCGGTGGCTCTGCGACACCGCCGCATTGCGTTCCATCTACGACCGCTGGTGGAAGAGGAACTCCACAAACTGGAAGCGGCGGGCATAATCGAAAAGGTCTCGGGTCCCACCCCCTGGGTCTCGCCCATCGTGGTCACCCGGAAACCGAAGCAACCCGGAGCGGTCAGGATCTGCGTGGACATGCGCCTCCCGAATGCCGCCATAAAACGGGAGCGTCACATTACGCCCACTATAGATGACCTCATCGGAGAGATGGCAGGTGCCCGCTGGTTTTCTAAGCTGGACTTACGATCAGGGTATCACCAGTTGGTGTTGGACATGGAGTCGCGCAACATCACTACTTTCTCCACCCACATCGGCCTTCGGCGATACACTCGGCTCAGTTTCGGAATTTCCAGTGCAGCGGAGGTATTCCAGAATGTCATCCAGGAGCTAATTGCCGGAATACCTGGAGTGATAAATGTCAGTGATGACATAATGATACATGCCCGCACCATCCCGGAGCACAATCAACGGCTGGCCCAAGTATTTCGGAGACTCAAAGACGCAGGACTAACGCTCCACCGAGAAAAGTGTGAATTCCTGCGGGACCGGATAGGGTTTTTTGGATACATCTTCTCAGCCGATGGTATCAACCCGGATCCGGACAAAGTGAAAGACATTAAAGATGCGCCACCCCCGCAGACCGTCACTGAAGTCCGGAGCTTCCTGGGCATGGTCAACTATTGTGGCCGGTTCATCAGAGACTTGGCTAATCTCACGCTCCCCCTACGGGACCTCACCAAAGACTCCACTCCCTGGCACTGGGGACCTGAGCAAGAAAAAGCTTTTCGAGACATCAAAGATTCTCTGTCAAACAACACCACTCTCGCCTTCTTTGACCCACGTAACTTCACGCTCATTGCAGTGGATGCTGGGCCTGCTGGACTGGGAGCGGTTCTCATGCAAAGGAAGAGGGACGACATCGACTGGACGCCTGTTGCTTTTGCGAGCAGATCTCTCACGGACACGGAACAACGGTACTCGCAGATTGAGAAAGAAGCAATCGCCATTCATTGGGGGTGCCGACATTTTCACCTATACATCTATGGAAAACCATTTACTGTGGTGACCGACCATAAACCCTTGCTGTCTCTGTTTGCGGGAACCTCATCTAAACCCTCGCCTCGCATAGAGAAGTGGCTGCTCCAACTGCAGGAGTACAACTGTACAATTGAGTATCAGCCCGGAGCAAGGAACCCGGCAGACTATCTGTCACGACATCCCAGACCAGCCACGGCCGAGGAGATGGAGGAGGCTGAAGAAACGGAGGCCTATGTCAGGTGGGTGGTGGCGCGATCTTGCCCTCATCCCATCTCTATCAGTGACATTGTGAGTGCCACAGCACAGGATGCATGCCTCCAGAGGGCCAAAGAACTTATTCACACGACTAACTGGCATCGGGCCAAGGAGGGGTGGAAGATGCTCACGTCCGAAGCTCAGAAAATAATGGAAAGCCTGTATCATGTCCGGGAGGAGCTCAATGAGGATGAAGCAGGATGCCTTCTGCGTGGGCATCGCTTGGTGATACCTTCAGCCCTCACTGATCAAGTAATACAGTTAGCGCATGTAGGTCACCAAGGAATAGTCAAAACCAAGGCACGCTTACGGACAAAGGTGTGGTTTCCCCTGATGGATGACATGGTGGAGCAGGTGGTGAGGACATGCGCTGCGTGTCAAGTGACCGGGGAAGCTCCTCGTGAAGCCCCGATTGCCGTGGAACCTCGCCCACAACAGCCATGGGAGAAGGTCAGCATGGACTTTGGCAGTCTTCCGGATGGAAAGTACACGCTGGTCATGATTGATGACCATTCTAAGTATCCGGAAGTAGAAATAATAGCCAGCACCAGTGCCGAGTGTGTAATCCCGAAAGTAGAAAAGATCATTGCCACACATGGGGCCATGTGTGAAATCCGCACAGACAATGGACCCCCATTTCAAGGACAGGAATTGGCCACCTATCTATCATCTCTGGGCATTCGGCATCGACGTATCACTCCCCGATGGCCACAAGCGAATGGGGAAGCGGAACGCTTCATGAGGACCCTCAATAAAGTGATTCGCATTGCCCATGACAAAGGACAGTCCGTGGAAATGGCCATCTTCACCTTTCTCCGCAGCTACCGGCAAACCCCACATTCAACTACGGGGATAGCCCCGGCGCATCTCTTGATGGGACGGATCATACCCGATTCCATTCCTCACCATCCCCAATGGGCACCAGCAACCGCGAATGAAGAAACAATTGCACGCAAACGAAAGACTGCCTTTGCTAAAATTAGCCAAAAGAGAAGAGCCATGGTGACACAATTCAGCAGAGGAGATGTGGTACTTCTCCGCAACAGGGTGACCAGTGGAAAGTTCCGGTTGAACTATGAAAGAAGACCATGGCGAGTAATTGGTGTGAAAGGAACCCGCATCACTGTGGTCCGAGGAAGAGAGACTGTAACCAGGAATGTGTCGCACTTTAAACATTTCCATGGGGGCTTGAGAGCATCTGATTCACCAACTCTGTCGACAGAAACCGAAACTGCACAGGACTTGCCAGGCAGGGAGCCGACGCCTAGTCTCGAGGTCACCCAGAGTAACACTCCGAGGGCGGTGATCAAGGAGACGGAGGGCGGCGCGGAGGCCCAGGAGGGGGTGTCAGATCCGGAGGAGCCCGACATGGAGGCGCCTGAGGCCAGCACCGCCCCAGAAACAGACTGTTCAAGCCAGAGGGGCGTGGATCAAAGGCTGAGAAGAAACCCGACGCCTTCCTGCCGACTACGCGATTACCTCACGTAAGACTGTTTTATGTATCAGTATTGAGTACAATGTTCAATAATGTGTCCTATTCGTTGGTAGTGGTTTCGGAAAGCGGACTCGAGGTCTATGAAGATTATTGCAATAGACTGTCCATCGAGACTGCAGGGTTGCAGCTGTTTTTGAGTTTATCTTTGAGTTTTTCTTGTTTTAGGAGGAATGTTATGTTCTGGGCCCATGATCCGCC
This sequence comes from Lissotriton helveticus, assembly GCF_964261635.1. Taxonomy (NCBI): domain Eukaryota; kingdom Metazoa; phylum Chordata; class Amphibia; order Caudata; family Salamandridae; genus Lissotriton; species Lissotriton helveticus. The sequence goes on along the minus strand of NC_136069.1, from coordinate 399,403,813 downwards.
CCTGGCGTAAGGGGCGTGCAGTGTTGAAGTCATGTGACCTGGTATAATAAAGGGAGGCTCCGCACGCACGTACGCTATTCTGAGACGGGCGCGCGGAGAGCCAGAAAGTTATTCCCAGTGTCTGACTCCTTTATTTCTAGGGCCACGTGTTAGGCCTAGTGCCGATTTGCTAGGCTGTTCTAACCACGCTATAGGACACAACAGTAAATTCAGTTGTGCATTATTTCTGCAGTGCTTAAAATCCTGCTCTCTTTCAGAACATGAGTTTGCACAAACACCAGAATTTACTAACTCACTTGTAATCATGGTCTAAGCAGGCGTGGGGAGGTGGGAAGGCAGATATTGTATTCGGAAGGAAAGACATATATTTAAGTCAACACCAAAATGACAAAATGTCTGTGTCCTCCATGCTGGGTTTGGCAAATTCTTTGATCATGGTGAAGAGTTCTTTGCTGTTTTGTGCGTTGGCATTGATATGTTCCTGTATGTCAGTTTTCTTAGTGGTTCGATGAGGTGGTTGTGTGTAGTAACGGCGGTTTTGAAGGCTGTGTGGTTTGTTGAGGTCTTGCTGCTCCTATATTTTCTCTTGAGCTGTCTGCAGGTGTGCCCAGATTCTTGGAGGATGGGGGAGAACCAGCTGGCTTTCTCAGAGGGCTGCTTGCTGGAGGGTTTCCAGAGGGGAGCCAATGTGTTGGCACAATCTGAGATCCATCAGCCGAGGTTGCGTGCTGAGGCAAATGCATCCATAGAGGTCAGCGATGGGGTTTTGTGGAGTGAGGTGGCGAGTTGGTCTTCACAGATCTTGTTCCAACTTCTGCGTGGGTAGTGGTGGGCGTGGTGATGTTCAGTGGGTTTGGGGTAGGAGAAGTGGACACAGTGGTGGTCTGTCCAGTGTAGTTCAGAGGTGTGACTGATGGAGATGTTGTTGCTTGAGAAAAAGATGGGGTTGAGTGTGTGTCATGCTGAATCACTTGGGGAGGTCACCAGTTGTTTGAAGTCTATTGAGGCGAGAGCCTGGTGGACCATGAAGTCGGCTATGGATTAGCTGAAGGGGAGACGGGCTCAGGAGGCCTGTAGACGAGGGCGCAATGAAGGGTGGTGTTTGGGTTGGTCTGGAAGTGGAGGTGCTAGATGTCGGGTGAGGGGTCGTCGGGGCTAGTTGTGACGCAGAGGTTGTTTTTGTGTACGATAGTGATGCCTCCTCCTGTTTGTTTGGTGCGGTCCTTGTGGATGATTTTGTAATCCATGGTTTCTGTGAAGAAGGCAACGTCTGGGGAGATGGAGTTGAGTGATGGAGTTGAGCAGGTCCCAGATCTCCATGGCGTATTTGTTGAGGGAGCGTGTGTTGAGTAGGATGCAGGTGAGGTGGTCTGGTCCAGTTCTTGTGGGTTGTCCTGTAGGTAGGTCTGGTGTGCAGAGGCAGATGAAGGTGCAGTTGCAGCAGGTGAATGGGCCCTGGGTGTCATGCAGAGCTGTGAGGTGGCAGGTGTTGGAACGTCCGGTGTTTGAGGACGTGGAGGAATAGAAAGGAAAAATAGAAAAAGAACAAAATGAACATTTTGGCCCGGCAATGGATTTACCAGTCCATTATAGAGCAAAATTGCCAATAAGTATGATTTGCAGGAATAATTTCTTACATATATTAATGAGGTAAGGTTCTTTCTGTGATTTATACATGCTGAAAACTGTGAATGAGGTGATGGAAATATTTTAGTGTCTGCAGATCACCCTGACTGCATAAAATTAGCAAAATGCCAACATTGCAGCCCCAGTTATTTAAAGTGAAAGGGACTACAAGCGATAAGAATTGACATAGTGCAAAGGTTCACTGGGGAAAGCATGCCGCGGTCCTTTGGAGGGGGGAAACATCATTTAAAACAATATCCTTCTGTTGCAATGCCTTTACCATACAGCCTTTATCATGCATGCCTGTACCACTCAGATGTCTTTAACATGCATGCCTTTACCACGCATGGTGAGAATAGGTAAGATAAGTAGCACATTTCATTAGTGATGTACTATGTGAGGTAAAAAGCAGTACACAGTGATGGCATGAGGTATAGCTCCTTCATTTAACTATAACTAATGAATTACAGTGTTTTTTTTTATCTTTGGAAGGTTATACTTAAACTATTTTCACCTAACTATACATTTCTTTAACTTTAGGGTTTTTTATTGAATTTCAGAGTTTTTTATTGTAATGTAACAATCTCAAGAAATGTCATTGTAAGTAAGGCAGAACTACTGGCTTTGTCAAATGGTCAGAGCACAAATATTTCACTTTCAAGTCATCTTTAATTCGATTTACATAATCATTAAAGACATCAAACATCAAATATTACAAGAGAAACAATTCTACCCACTCTAAATTTATAGTACAGTTTCCTATTGTTAGGTACAGTAATGGGATTCCAGTAACTTTCATACTTGGACTCTTGTTTGAGTTCCAAGAAATCCCTTGTCAAGGTAGGCCTTGTTAAGGATGAAAAGCGCTTCATCGTTACCATGTTCCAATATGCTGCCTTGAACTCTTTCTTTGAGGGAAAGAGATGTTCTACCAGATCCTCCCATAAGCTATTTAACCCCATGTCCCTCAAGGTTTCTTTTACCCTTCTTAACTAGGAGATCTTGTGCAAGCAATCTGCCCCCCTGGTTTCAAGAAGTCTTTGAGGGTTCTGTGCCTGTTCGGGGGTGACCCAAAGCCTTCTCCAGTATGCCACTGATCTGAAACGGGCAATGTCCTCAATTTTGTTACAGTCCAAATCTAAACACAGAGGCAACAGAGGTGTAGATTGTGGAAGTCCCAGCAAGTCTCTCGAAAAAATCTTTGGGCTGTTGTCAGGGGAGTTAAGTACTCAGTTCCGCCCCATATAGTACTGAGGTGCTAATTTTGGTATTATAGATCTTTAGAACTGGAGGCACTGGTTTGGTGTGAGAGAGTCTCTGTTCTTTCATCAATACTCCTGTTAGTTGGGCATGTTTAAGAACCAATATATCAATTTGGGGTTTCCAATTTAGTTTCCTTCCGAAAGTAATTCCCAGGCACGTAACGAAATCTGTCTGCTCGAGGCGGACATTGTTCATAAGAACTCTCCCTTTTACAGCTTTACTTTTGTGGAGGACCATAAACTTGGTCTTCTCCACATTCACCACCAGTTCATGACCGCGGCAGAACACCTCAAACCTAGAAAGGGCTGACTGCAGCCCTTTCTGGGTCTTGGAGATTATTATGGTGTCATCCGCGAACATCAACAAGGGTCTCTTCATACCGGCCAGGGTAGGTGCATCTGTGGGGTAGTTGGAAAAGTACTGCACTACCCTGTTGATAAATAAAGAGAACAAGGTTTGTGCAGGAATGCACCCCTGGTGAACCCCCTTGGAAATAGTAAACTTTTCCGTAACTTCCCCTGCATACCCTGGTGAAATTTGGCAAAGTTGGAGTCATGTAGGGAGACTAGGATAGCCAGAATGTCAGGTGGTAACCCCATATCCAAGAAAACTTTCCACATTTTAATGCGGGGCACCAGTTCGAAGGCAGATATGAGGTCAATAAAAGCTGCATATATTGGGCCCCCTCCTATAATAACTACCCGCCAATAAAAAGTCATGAACCTGAATACCTGATCTATGGTGCCTGTGTGAGGTCTACATAGCAACAATCTGGCAAAGATTTTTTGAATGCAGTCAATAAGGCTTATTGGCCTATAATTGCCAGGATTGGATCGGTCCCCCTTTCTAAAAATGGGGACGATTTCCACTCCCGACCACGTGTCAGGAGTGGAGGTGCCACTCGCTATAGCATTAGCAAGTAGCTGAATATAAGTCACCCAATTGTCCTCATCATGCATGAAGAGGTCCACTGGTATGCAGTCTGGGCCTGGAGCCGTACCATTCGGGATTAGTTGAAGTGCATATTGAACCTCTCTCCTGGAAAAGTACAGGGAGCCAATAAGGTTGGGCATATAGAATTGGTCTGCACTAGCTCCAGAGGGAGCAAACTGGGTCACAAAATGCGAGGTCCACAGCTCCGGTGCGACATAGTTAAATGGAGCTTGATTTGATTTGACGCTACCCCATTTGATAAGATGCCAAAAGTTAGCCATGTTTTTCACCTTGCTCACCATGAGCACGTCTTGCAAACGGTTTTCATCCCAGTACCTTTTAGCTTGTAATAAAGTTTGCTTATACACAGTTCTTGACTTTTTGATGTCATCCATGCCCTTTAGTCTAATGGCTCTAGATAATATCATATATGCCTCTCTACATGTTGTGTTTTACCAGGTGGCTACCTTTGAGGGCGGTACTTTGGTCTGTTTTTTTTTTTTTTGGGTAAAAAACATTTTGAGTTTAGTAAACAGATTGTTATGGACCTGTGGGATGGTAGAATTTATATCCTCCTGGGTGTCGCAATTATGTAGGGTAGCAATCGAGCACTCAACCAGCCCCCTCATCTGTTCTAGGTGCCCTTCATTGTCGATGATCTTAGCTCATTTGACTCTCCTGCAGTCGTTTGTGAGCTGGACTTCTACGGTTGTCTTAGCTGTTTCCGGATGATTATAAGTGGGTAGGCCTTGTACCTGCAAAAGTAGTAAAAGCGGGCTGTGATCACTTTCAATCCTCTCCTGCACTACCATGTCCATTAGGGAGGACCCGAATTCTACGTTAAGTAAGATATAATCTATGTGGCTGCTTTTCAACCCTTTATTAAATGTGTGGGAGCCCCGCCTATATGATTTGGCAGTCCCGTTTACTGACCTTCCTCCCCTTTCCAAACATAGCCCTTTTAGCTGTAGTGCAGCCTCGGTCCATCTTATAATAGGTCAGAGTTCAAGGGACAGAATGTTTCATTGAATATCCTCCTCATCACAAAGGTTGCAATCCTCATGATCCCGGGGCTCAATGGAGCTATTAAAATCCCTTGCGATAACCAAATTACAGCGTCCCATATGCAGATCTAAAAAACCATCTTGGAGCGCAACTGTACTGGAACCTCTGCTCCCTGGAGTGCCTCTTACGTAAACATTAATGACCAGTATATCTGGTGCATTTGCCATCCGGAGTCTGATGGCCATGATATCCCTGCTCTCTATTTGAACTTCCTCCACTGAATAACCAGATTGCTGTCTAACCCAGATAACAAGTCCCCCTGAGGGCCTACCTCTCTGGCCCCCTATAGCCGGTTTTAAAAAAGTTTCATGTTTCCTGAAATACCCAAATATCATAGCCATCAATGAAAGCAACCCAATCGGTGGAGAAGGTTTTTGAGGAAAGACCCGCTATGTTCTAGCAGATTAGTGACAGGTTTGGTTTTGTGAGCCATTGGATGAGGTGTCTAGGATGGCAAAGGGTGTGAGAGCGTGAGCTTTGGCCTAGTCCTCCGGGCTAGACACACAGGTGTACATAGGGAATCCTACCGAGGGGGTTACAGGTAAGTTCTTCTCCCTCACCACCCTGCTCTTGTACACCCCATCTTGGCCTGTATCTGCCAAAATGTAGATTCCACCCCCATGTTCGACCCCTACCTGTTTGGAATTCCTGCATGGAGTAGATTCCTCATTATTGTGAGTGTTTGGATCTACGTCATTTTTGCGTGTCCCCAATGCTCTTGAGTGTCTGCAAGGGATAAGCTGCCGTTTGATCCAAGTCAATTGATATCATTTAAAGAGACAAAGATGTCAAACCGGTAACGTATGGGAATTGGATAATTATGTTGACTGTAAAGTTGGGGTGCCACCCTCAATGCACTGCGCCCACTATCTACAGTTGGTTAATATAAAAAACCCAAAGGAAGAATATTGATGTCGTACATCTCAATGTGCTGATTACCCGCCCTGTCCAAAATGTGCTGCACCAAATCCGGGGACCCAAAGCTTAGGGCGACACAATCGCCAGACAGGGACTTGTGAGATTTGCCAACCCAAGGTACTCTTTGGACCTTTTTAAAATCTGAGAAGAGGTCATACTTAATGCCAGTCCTGAGTCCTGACGGTCAACAAATGTAGGGCCCAATTCCTCGGTGAGGACCAATGTTCCTGTGAGGCAGACGGCAATGTAGGGACATTGGCAAGAACAACTGCGTGTGGTGTCACGTCCGAGGGGAGGTGTAAGAAAGTAGGGGCATGCAAGTTGTTGGTACCACGTAATTCAGGAGCCCGGGAGCGGGAGTCACCCACTATCGCTGCTGATAAGTGCGGTACAGTGCTTGAGGTGGGATGGATGGTTTGATTACCCTCGAGTGGTGCTGCCGCTGGGAGAGGGGGGGCGGTGTACCTTCAAAGAAGGTGCCCTAGTTATTGTTCTGGTCACCGACTGTAAGCCCACTTCTTCTCCCAGCCGCACACAGAGATTAGATGACAGAGCACTAGAGTATGCTGCTCTATTCTTGCCAACCTTCCCTCTATCAATGACAGTTTTTCTCATAACGAGTTAATCAAGGCTAGGAATTTATTTTCAATCCATATAAGAAGTGCATCCTCAGACGAACGTGTAGGTGAATCGGATGAAGGCATTGTAAAACTTGTGGTACATGAATTTACACTGGCATTGTTACGCTTTAACCTGCCTTCACACCCATTATCACCCGAAATCTTGTAACCTGTTGAGTGGGCTTTGCGGGACCTCGAGCTTATCTTTTTTTTATGGTGGTTCCCCACTACAATCCTGACTTGACTTCTGTCTCCTCGTAAGGACCATAGGGGTCTTAGGGGTATGGGCTAAGCTTTCCCGGCTTGAGTGAGGAGAATGCGAACTTGCCAGGGAGGTCAGTTTTGGGTGTGGGGATCCATCATCAATAGCGATATGTTTAGGAAGGAGCGACAACACTATACTGCTTGGTGGGTGTTGGGGTTCCAGCGATAGCCTACGTTCAGTTAGCTGAATCGTGTGTATTAGCGCTGATTCGGCCCTAGAGAGGAATGTGTCTAATGTCCCCACGACTCCCCAGCCCGCACCCACCTTACGCTTGTTCATAATTAACCCCAACCAGGTAACAAAAGTGACAAAAACTACCGGAGGCAATGCTTACATTCCACGCATTAAAGGGGTGGCCCAGCCCAGTCTCTCCATGTCTCTGACTGGCTCAGACGGGCCCACCCTTGGTCCGGGCTTCGTCTGGGCGTCGTCCCGCGCGCGTCTCGCACCGCGGGGGAGAGGCAGCGCTTTATGCACGATGACCACACCTCACTCGCGGCAGCTGCAGTGGTAGTGTTGCACCCTGAGGGTTGTAGTCCTCTCCCAGGGTGGCAGGAGCGAGGCAGAGATGGGTTTTTAGCTTTGCCCTGTGTGCTTATAACCCGGTCATGGCAAGGGTCCCCTCCAGCACAGATGACAGCTCGCTAGGCACCCCACATGATCAGTAGTCAATGAGGCAGTGAAAACAGGCAAGAAAAGAGCACAAATATATAAAAGGCTGGTTTTCGCAAGGTGTCAGCATCATTCTATATGAACCCGACTTTTGGGTTTTTTAACCCCTTCGCAGCGGCGGCTATTCCGCCGCAGCGCTGAGGGGGTGGGGCGGCCGCGCGGCGGTTCCGTGCTTGTGACGGAACCGCTCCGTCACGGCTCGCGGGTGAGCTGTTCTTGTGAGGGAACGGTTCCGTCACGGCCCCGTCCGTTCTTCAGAACGTCAGCGCAGGCGCGGAATTCGCGCCGCGCAGGCGCGGCGGCAGGGCCGTGACAGAACCGTTCCGTCACCAGCACAGGCCACCCGTGGCTCGTGACGGAACGGTTCCGTCACGAGCATGGAAGAGGTTAAAGAAATTAGCACAATAAACTAATCAAAGACTATAACCCAATGTATTTCCATGTACATACCTAGCAATGTTTCAACACATAATAAATAACACAATTTTATTCAAAACAACCATAAACCCACTAAATCTTTATTGAGCACTTTTCAGGCCTCAAATGTGCCATAGGAACAGCCATAAGGTGTCCCTGCACTCCAGCTGAGGAGCAAACATCTAGTATGGTAAGCTCTCCTGGGTCACGTACTGAATGACCCAAGACACTTACCGTAATTATTTTTTAAATGTTCCTAGAGGGCTACTGAGTTCACTGCAGCACCCCACAACATTTAAACACTTTATGGCATCTCTTTCTCTTCTAGGGGCACCACAATGATGTACTAATGTAGATATATAGCCCTTTAAGGCATTATGGGGCCCTCCCTGGCAGGAGCAGTAAATCGTAATGAGTGGCTGGCTGTTACACACACACACACATGCACACATACACACATATATATATATATATACATATATATATATATATATATATCCTGTAGGAGTGGCTACTTGTTTTTTAAGCACTATTTAAGACACACCTATGTATAGGCACGTCATGTGATCGAGACCGGGGTGACCCGGTCGAAACGCGTCATGCAAGGAAGGTCGTGGTGAAAATAAAATAGCATCTATTCACGAGCCATTTTGTAATCTGTACCTGTTTCCTTCTTCGAATGCTCGAGGGAATATGGATGTTTTCGACAGGATTCTGCTGGATATATATATATATAGAGAAGAGAAGCGGGTCGGCGAACTGTGATCCTAACACTGTTTGCACTGAGGGTGTCAGCGCCGGAATCCAAGACGCTGTTATTCACGGAGCCCATCCAGGGCATGAATTTGTTGACATTTTTTGATGGCACCTATATAGGTTTAATCTGCGCCACACTACATATACCACAAGGCTGTGGGAGACTGCTACAAACTGCTCTGGGAGTGGGAGCCTATCAGGAGGCAGCATGTTGATTAAAGGTGTGGCGCTTCTTGCCATTCAACTCATGAAAACAGCCTCTGATGAAGATTTTTCTGAAACGCGTCAGGCTGCATTTCGTGGATGACAGAGTCAGGCATTTTGATTCCCTGAGTGCTTCCCTACTAGCTGGGCAACCTTGGAGCTTTCATACTTACGCGGCACGCCTTGCCGCGAGGGATGCACCACCGCGAGAAGAGAAGTGGGTCGGCGAACTGTGATCCTAACACTGTTTGCACTGAGGGTGTCAGCGCCGGAATCCAAGACGCTGTTATTCACGGAGCCCATCCAGGGCATGAATTTGTTGACATTTTTTGATGGCACCTATATAGGTTTCATCTGCGCCACACTACATATACCACAAGGCTGTGGGAGACTGCTACAAACTGCTCTGGGAGTGGGAGCCTATCAGGAGGCAGCATGTTGATTAAAGGTGTGGCGCTTCTTGCCATTCAACTCATGAAAACGGCCTCTGATGAAGATTTTTCTGAAACGCGTCAGGCTGCATTTCGTGGATGACAGAGTCAGGCATTTTGATTCCCTGAGTGCTTCCCTACTAGCTGGGCAACCTTGGAGCTTTCATACTTACGCGGCACGCCTTGCCGCGAGGGATGCACCACCGCGAGAAGAGAAGCGGGTCGGCGAACTGTGATCCTAACACTGTTTGCACTGAGGGTGTCAGCGCCGGAATCCAAGACGCTGTTATTCACGGAGCCCATCCAGGGCATGAATTTGTTGACATTTTTTGATGGCACCTATATAGGTTTAATCTGCGCCACACTACATATACCACAAGGCTGTGGGAGACTGCTACAAACTGCTCTGGGAGTGGGAGCCTATCAGGAGGCAGCATGTTGATTAAAGGTGTGGCGCTTCTTGCCATTCAACTCATGAAAACGGCCTCTGATGAAGATTTTTCTGAAACGCGTCAGGCTGTATTTCGTGGATGACAGAGTCAGGCATTTTGATTCCCTGAGTGCTTCCCTACTAGCTGGGCAAGCTTGGAGCTTTCATACTTACGCGGCACGCCTTGCCGCGAGGGATGCACCACCGCGAGAAGAGAAGCGGGTCGGCGAACTGTGATCCTAACACTGTTTGCACTGAGGGTGTCAGCGCCGGAATCCAAGACGCTGTTATTCACGGAGCCCATCCAGGGCATGAATTTGTTGACATTTTTTGATGGCACCTATATAGGTTTAATCTGCGCCACACTACATATACCACAAGGCTGTGGGAGACTGCTACAAACTGCTCTGGGAGTGGGAGCCTATCAGGAGGCAGCATGTTGATTAAAGGTGTGGCGCTTCTTGCCATTCAACTCATGAAAACGGCCTCTGATGAAGATTTTTCTGAAACGCGTCAGGCTGCATTTCGTGGATGACAGAGTCAGGCATTTTGATTCCCTGAGTGCTTCCCTACTAGCTGGGCAACCTTGGAGCATATATATATATATATATATATATATATATATATATATATATATATATATATATATATCCATCAAAACGAAGGTGACCCCTCGGTTGTCCTCATGGAAAGAGCCACTCAGCAGGTAAGTATGTTCTTAGCTTTAATCATGAAAGCTGCAGCATCACATCCGAAAACAGCATTAAATATCAAGGGAGTCCATACGCCGACGCGTTTCGTGCGCTGTGCGCACTTCTTCAAAGGCGGACTGTTGAAATACCACACAGCAATCCACGGCACCTGAACACTTTATGACGCTCGCTGAGTAGGGCGGGGACAGCTCGCACTGTCTTCTGGTCAATTGAGTGCAGTGGACAATAAAGTTTTGCTAGTGTGCTGTCATATTCAAATAAAGTTCCACAGTGGGTTAGTGCTCGTTTCTCTTCTGGGAGGCTGCACTGTAAACCTTCCATTAAGCCCTCGCCTGCCCCTTCAGCTAGCGTGATTAGGCGCCAGCCTGGGCTGTGGAACACAGCGGGGTTCTTTCCGCGGCTGGACTAGCCGCTACGAATCCATCAAAACGAAGGTGACCCCTCGGTTGTCCTCATGGAAAGAGCCACTCAGCAGGTAAGTATGTTCTTAGCTTTAATCATGAAAGCTGCAGCATCACATCCGAAAACAGCATTAAATATCAAGGGAGTCCATACGCCGACGCGTTTCGTGCGCTGTGCGCACTTCTTCAAAGGCGGACTGTTGAAATACCACACAGCAATCCACGGCACCTGAACACTTTATGACGCTCGCTGAGTAGGGCGGGGACAGCTCGCACTGTCTTCTGGTCAATTGAGTGCAGTGGACAATAAAGTTTTGCTAGTGTGCTGTCATATTCAAATAAAGTTCCACAGTGGGTTAGTGCTCGTTTCTCTTCTGGGAGGCTGCACTGTAAACCTTCCATTAAGCCCTCGCCTGCCCCTTCAGCTAGCGTGATTAGGCGCCAGCCTGGGCTGTGGAACACAGCGGGGTTCTTTCCGCGGCTGGACTAGCCGCTACGAATCCATCAAAACGAAGGTGACCCCTCGGTTGTCCTCATGGAAAGAGCCACTCAGCAGGTAAGTATGTTCTTAGCTTTAATCATGAAAGCTGCAGCATCACATCCGAAAACAGCATTAAATATCAAGGGAGTCCATACGCCGACGCGTTTCGTGCGCTGTGCGCACTTCTTCAAAGGCGGACTGTTGAAATACCACACAGCAATCCACGGCACCTGAACACTTTATGACGCTCGCTGAGTAGGGCGGGGACAGCTCGCACTGTCTTCTGGTCAATTGAGTGCAGTGGACAATAAAGTTTTGCTAGTGTGCTGTCATATTCAAATAAAGTTCCACAGTGGGTTAGTGCTCGTTTCTCTTCTGGGAGGCTGCACTGTAAACCTTCCATTAAGCCCTCGCCTGCCCCTTCAGCTAGCGTGATTAGGCGCCAGCCTGGGCTGTGGAACACAGCGGGGTTCTTTCCGCGGCTGGACTAGCCGCTACGAATCCATCAAAACGAAGGTGACCCCTCGGTTGTCCTCATGGAAAGAGCCACTCAGCAGGTAAGTATGTGCTGTGTGGTATTTCAACAGTCCGCCTTTGAAGAAGTGCGCACAGCGCACGAAACGCGTCGGCGTATGGACTCCCTTGATATTTAATGCTGTTTTCGGATGTGATGCTGCAGCTTTCATGATTAAAGCTAAGAACATACTTACCTGCTGAGTGGCTCTTTCCATGAGGACAACCAAGGGGTCACCTTCGTTTTGATGGATTCGTAGCGGCTAGTCCAGCCGCGGAAAGAACCCCGCTGTGTTCCACAGCCCAGGCTGGCGCCTAATCACGCTAGCTGAAGGGGCAGGCGAGGGCTTAATGGAAGGTTTACAGTGCAGCCTCCCAGAAGAGAAACGAGCACTAACCCACTGTGGAACTTTATTTGAATATGACAGCACACTAGCAAAACTTTATTGTCCACTGCACTCAATTGACCAGAAGACAGTGCGAGCTGTCCCCGCCCTACTCAGCGAGCGTCATAAAGTGTTCAGGTGCCGTGGATTGCTGTGTGGTATTTCAACAGTCCGCCTTTGAAGAAGTGCGCACAGCGCACGAAACGCGTCGGCGTATGGACTCCCTTGATATTTAATGCTGTTTTCGGATGTGATGCTGCAGCTTTCATGATTAAAGCTAAGAACATACTTACCTGCTGAGTGGCTCTTTCCATGAGGACAACCGAGGGGTCACCTTCGTTTTGATGGATTCGTAGCGGCTAGTCCAGCCGCGGAAAGAACCCCGCTGTGTTCCACAGCCCAGGCTGGCGCCTAATCACGCTAGCTGAAGGGGCAGGCGAGGGCTTAATGGAAGGTTTACAGTGCAGCCTCCCAGAAGAGAAACGAGCACTAACCCACTGTGGAACTTTATTTGAATATGACAGCACACTAGCAAAACTTTATTGTCCACTGCACTCAATTGACCAGAAGACAGTGCGAGCTGTCCCCGCCCTACTCAGCGAGCGTCATAAAGTGTTCAGGTGCCGTGGATTGCTGTGTGGTATTTCAACAGTCCGCCTTTGAAGAAGTGCGCACAGCGCACGAAACGCGTCGGCGTATGGACTCCCTTGATATTTAATGCTGTTTTCGGATGTGATGCTGCAGCTTTCATGATTAAAGCTAAGAACATACTTACCTGCTGAGTGGCTCTTTCCATGAGGACAACCGAGGGGTCACCTTCGTTTTGATGGATTCGTAGCGGCTAGTCCAGCCGCGGAAAGAACCCCGCTGTGTTCCACAGCCCAGGCTGGCGCCTAATCACGCTAGCTGAAGGGGCAGGCGAGGGCTTAATGGAAGGTTTACAGTGCAGCCTCCCAGAAGAGAAACGAGCACTAACCCACTGTGGAACTTTATTTGAATATGACAGCACACTAGCAAAACTTTATTGTCCACTGCACTCAATTGACCAGAAGACAGTGCGAGCTGTCCCCGCCCTACTCAGCGAGCGTCATAAAGTGTTCAGGTGCCGTGGATTGCTGTGTGGTATTTCAACAGTCCGCCTTTGAAGAAGTGCGCACAGCGCACGAAACGCGTCGGCGTATGGACTCCCTTGATATTTAATGCTGTTTTCGGATGTGATGCTGCAGCTTTCATGATTAAAGCTAAGAACATACTTACCTGCTGAGTGGCTCTTTCCATGAGGACAACCGAGGGGTCACCTTCGTTTTGATGGATTCGTAGCGGCTAGTCCAGCCGCGGAAAGAACCCCGCTGTGTTCCACAGCCCAGGCTGGCGCCTAATCACGCTAGCTGAAGGGGCAGGCGAGGGCTTAATGGAAGGTTTACAGTGCAGCCTCCCAGAAGAGAAACGAGCACTAACCCACTGTGGAACTTTATTTGAATATGACAGCACACTAGCAAAACTTTATTGTCCACTGCACTCAATTGACCAGAAGACAGTGCGAGCTGTCCCCGCCCTACTCAGCGAGCGTCATAAAGTGTTCAGGTGCCGTGGATTGCTGTGTGGTATTTCAACAGTCCGCCTTTGAAGAAGTGCGCACAGCGCACGAAACGCGTCGGCGTATGGACTCCCTTGATATTTAATGCTGTTTTCGGATGTGATGCTGCAGCTTTCATGATTAAAGCTAAGAACATACTTACCTGCTGAGTGGCTCTTTCCATGAGGACAACCGAGGGGTCACCTTCGTTTTGATGGATTCGTAGCGGCTAGTCCAGCCGCGGAAAGAACCCCGCTGTGTTCCACAGCCCAGGCTGGCGCCTAATCACGCTAGCTGAAGGGGCAGGCGAGGGCTTAATGGAAGGTTTACAGTGCAGCCTCCCAGAAGAGAAACGAGCACTAACCCACTGTGGAACTTTATTTGAATATGACAGCACACTAGCAAAACTTTATTGTCCACTGCACTCAATTGACCAGAAGACAGTGCGAGCTGTCCCCGCCCTACTCAGCGAGCGTCATAAAGTGTTCAGGTGCCGTGGATTGCTGTGTGGTATTTCAACAGTCCGCCTTTGAAGAAGTGCGCACAGCGCACGAAACGCGTCGGCGTATGGACTCCCTTGATATTTAATGCTGTTTTCGGATGTGATGCTGCAGCTTTCATGATTAAAGCTAAGAACATACTTACCTGCTGAGTGGCTCTTTCCATGAGGACAACCGAGGGGTCACCTTCGTTTTGATGGATTCGTAGCGGCTAGTCCAGCCGCGGAAAGAACCCCGCTGTGTTCCACAGCCCAGGCTGGCGCCTAATCACGCTAGCTGAAGGGGCAGGCGAGGGCTTAATGGAAGGTTTACAGTGCAGCCTCCCAGAAGAGAAACGAGCACTAACCCACTGTGGAACTTTATTTGAATATGACAGCACACTAGCAAAACTTTATTGTCCACTGCACTCAATTGACCAGAAGACAGTGCGAGCTGTCCCCGCCCTACTCAGCGAGCGTCATAAAGTGTTCAGGTGCCGTGGATTGCTGTGTGGTATTTCAACAGTCCGCCTTTGAAGAAGTGCGCACAGCGCACGAAACGCGTCGGCGTATGGACTCCCTTGATATTTAATGCTGTTTTCGGATGTGATGCTGCAGCTTTCATGATTAAAGCTAAGAACATACTTACCTGCTGAGTGGCTCTTTCCATGAGGACAACCGAGGGGTCACCTTCGTTTTGATGGATTCGTAGCGGCTAGTCCAGCCGCGGAAAGAACCCCGCTGTGTTCCACAGCCCAGGCTGGCGCCTAATCACGCTAGCTGAAGGGGCAGGCGAGGGCTTAATGGAAGGTTTACAGTGCAGCCTCCCAGAAGAGAAACGAGCACTAACCCACTGTGGAACTTTATTTGAATATGACAGCACACTAGCAAAACTTTATTGTCCACTGCACTCAATTGACCAGAAGACAGTGCGAGCTGTCCCCGCCCTACTCAGCGAGCGTCATAAAGTGTTCAGGTGCCGTGGATTGCTGTGTGGTATTTCAACAGTCCGCCTTTGAAGAAGTGCGCACAGCGCACGAAACGCGTCGGCGTATGGACTCCCTTGATATTTAATGCTGTTTTCGGATGTGATGCTGCAGCTTTCATGATTAAAGCTAAGAACATACTTACCTGCTGAGTGGCTCTTTCCATGAGGACAACCGAGGGGTCACCTTCGTTTTGATGGATATATATATATATATATATATATATATATATATATATATATATATATATATATATATATATATATATATATATATATATATATATATATATATATATATATATATATATATATATATATATATATATAATCTTAAATATATTTTCCATACTTGGAAAAGGCATTCGCTGTAATGTCTTTCAAATCTGGAGGGCTGATACTCTCCCCTCAATGCTCGCCACTGACATTCATGGACAGCTTTTCCATTGCAAATGGATACCAACCCCTGTGCAGTATTCAATGTTTTCTTGACCAATGTAGTGGTTGTAAACCATTGGTACATAGCCTTACGAGTTCCAAGGAAGAGGTGATTCCCCTTTAACATGCAACGTGGGTTTTGTGAGTTACCGCTACATTTGTGACTTGTTGTGTCACTTTACTTGTGATTCCCCTTTAACATGCAACGTGGGTTTTGTGAGTTACCGCTACATTTGTGACTTGTAGTGTCACTTTACTACATTGCAATATAGAGCACTGCAGGATTTATAAAGGCTGAATCCTTTGTAAGTCAGGTCCCCCATATCATGTGTGCAAGGGTGAATGAAAAGAGTATCTGTGTCAGCTCATTAATCCCAGGTATTTCTCCTAGTATCATTCTACTGCCATGGTAACAAGGCTCGGCGTTTTGACAACTAAGGTATGAGATTTTAGTCTGGAAGTGTGGAAGTGCAAAGTCTACCCCTCGACTTCTACAGTGGATGCCTACTTGGTATGCTAACATTAATGTGCTGAATTATTTTACCTACTTCACGTTCATTAAAGTGATTTACCAACTTCTGTCTAAAATAGAAGAACATGATGCAAATGCGCAGGAATCTGTGTATTACAACAGCATTTGATGAGGTACGAATGATTTCGGAAAAGCATTGAGAATGTATTGTTTTCTACTGTGTGACTCCTCATCTTTAATACACAGAAAACAAATGGGAGTATTGTCTCTGTAGTCTCTGGTAACTTGGATATGTAAAATTGACTCCAGCTCTTGAAGTGTTGTCATCCTGAATTCTATATCGAGCGTGGGATCCATCCTCTCTGCCTCTTTACAAAACACATATAGCCTTGGGAAACGTTCAGAGCGAATGTGAAGGGCAGAAGAATAACACAGGCAGAGTAAGCTGCTGTGAATTAATATTTTGTAAGACGAGTCTCTATCCTGTAGAGAATAAATATTATCCAGAGATAGTCGCCACTTTTCTGACATCACAAAAAGGGGAATGCCTTTTATGGCCACTGCTTAAGGGGAAAAAAAACAACAACCCTTAGGGAGAAGATTTTTAATGCATAATTGACTGAGATCATAGACGCTCGTGCAACTTATCAGGCGTGTGCTAGGTGAATGAAAACCGTTTAACACCACCGCGCTGTAATTGGAGCAACTTATGCATGTGGATATGAGTCTATTAAACAGGAGAGCTTTGGCAAAGGTTACTGATGCAATTTAGACTTTTACTGATTAGGTTTAATGTGCTGGAAGGAAATGGAAGGAGCGAGGATCCACCATATGAGCCTGGAAGCCATCTACATTTCATTGAGGAATCCCAAATATATGTGAAGTGTATTCGATATTTATATTCTTTTTTTAAATGATAAGTAAAATATTTGGTCAAACTATAATTATATTGGCATATCAGCTTAGAAAACTGCGCAATGAATGTGTAATGGCTCTGACTTCTAGAAACACCGTAAAAGGAAAGGCGGGTCACATATTTATTCAGAAAACTATAGATATACAAGCATAGCAGGGATGCATTAACATTTGAAAGTCACGTGCATTATTCAAAAATGCTCTTGAAGTGATCACCAAAGTATTCTATGTTTTTGGAAAATGTTTTTTGTTACTATTATGAGTGGAAATTGCGGCTGCCCGAAGCCACCGCAGGAGGCAATTCAAGAGGGCAGCCCTCTAGTGGCATCAGGCACCCCCCCCCTCCTGAGGGGGCAGGGACTCTGGTGGAGTCCCCTTCCTGGGCGTGGGCGGTGCTGCTTCATGTCCGGTGCGCGAGGCAGGGTGAGGGGTATATAGACCCCCCCACCATGCAGACGGCCTCTTTCGTGGCAGTACGTGAAGAATGCTCAATGCCACGCCCAATTCTTGCTGGAGTGCCTCAGGGATCTATCCTAGGACCATTCCTCTTCAACATATACACAAACGACATCCCCACAGACCTAAAGAAGACTGATCTTGCCCTTTACGCCGATGATGTTGCAGTCCTCTCCCAATCGTTCAGCGACAAAGAAGTGGCTAAGAACCTGGAGATATCGCTCTGCAGACTCTCCAAGTGGTACAGCGACTGGCAGATCACCCTGAACACAAGCAAAACCACAGCAACATTATTCACCAGGAAGCTGAACAGGAAACACCCACAGATCCTCCTCAATTCAATTCAATTCAAAATATCTTTATTCGATTGTTGTGTGCAATCATAAAAGTACAAATAAATTACAGTTGTACAATTTAAAAAGAGAATATAAAAATACAGTAATTCATTGGATTCGTAAGCAAGACAATTACATTTTTAGAGTGCAATTACAATTATAAATACATTTGTAAAGTGCAGTTATGTAGTCATACGTTTCCTAATCATCACATTCCTTAGGAACAAAGCTGTTGTCGCTACAGATACATGATTATCTAACGCTTGCATACTAATCATCGCCGCACGGCAATGACGAAATCCTAAAACTCTTAAGAATGGCAATAGGAAAATTTTCCTCATTTCATGATGCAGTTTACAAAATAAGAATACATGAATGGTACTCTGGCGGAGACATTATAACAGGGACAACATAGTAGATCGTGCGTCCAGTTGTTAATCGTAGGAAAGCTAACCAATCTGTGGAAGATATTGAATCTGAAGCGTGAAAGTAAGAAACGCTCATAGTTGTTATTTAACTAGATGAAATAGGGCTAAATCTTAAAAGTTGCTAAAACCAATTGGTGCTGCTGGACAGGTTTTAAGACCTCCACAGCAACCAGGTGAGATTCTAAGAGGGCTAAACACTCCTTTTTCAAATCTTTTCGTGAGATTTCTGAAATATCCAAGGGGTTCGAGAAATATTCCTCTCTCCCAATATCTTTCAAGAAGTTAAAAACATACTTCACCCAAGGTATTTTAGTAGCACCTTCCAATTTCAAAATGTCTGTTAGAACAGCTCTGTTTAAGTGTGTTGCCTCTTGAGTCCAGAGTCTGTGCCATAACAGCACTGGCTCTACTTTGATCAAATCTGAGATGTAACAGAGGCCTAATTCAGAGTGACAGTTAAAATTGGAGGAGCTTTTGGGGAGTGCCAATATATATTTTAAAAAGGAGTTTTCAGGAACCTGAATAGGTAATGAGTTTGCAAAACCCCAGACCCCGCTACCGTAGGTAGCACCTGCTACACATTTGGCTTTGTATATTTTTATCAGTTCTACAGGGGGTCTGGTCCCTAATTTTCTAGAAAAGATTTTAAGAGCAGCGGTTGATCTAGTAAGCTCAAGTTTTTTCGCAGAGACAGCTTGGGACCATGTCTCATTTTGGGCAAAAAGTATCCATAAGTAAGAAAAATGTTTAGCGAATTAGAGCTTCTGTCGCGCTATAAAAATTGGCCTCTTAGATTTAATTTGTCTGCCACAATACATAGTGAAAGTCTTAGAAGTATTGACTTTCAGGCCTAACTCATTCATGAAGCGGGAAAAGCTGTCAACCACCCGCTGTAGACCCACTTGAGTACGTGACATGAGTACAGCGTCGTCAGCGTACAAAAGTGCTGGTATTGGGCGACCACCTATAAATGGGGGATCCAAATTGTCTTTGCACAAGGCTTCTTCCAATCCATTTATGTACAAATTAAAAAGGAAGGGGGCCAGGACGCAGCCCTGTCTGACCCCACTCCTAATTGGTATTTGGTCTGTGCACTCTCCCTTAAGGCCATAGCGAACGCGGGCCGACGCGTTGCTGTAAAAACGTTTAGGATAATAAATAATGTTTAAATCAACCCCTAGTTTTTCCAATATCATCCACAGTTTAGAATGCACCACACAATCAAACGCGGCCGAGAGATCCACGAAGGCCAGAAACAAGTTACCTTGTTTAGCCCTCGTGTATTTCCCGACCAGCATCATCAAATTCAGTCCCTGTTCTACGGTCCCCAGGCCAGAACGAAAACCATACTGAAGATCGGACAGAACGGAGTTTGCCTCCGCCCAGCCCAAAAGTCGGTCCAGAATGACTCTACCCGCTATTTTAGTAAAGGAGTCCAGTAGAGAAATGGGCCTATAGCAGGCTGGATCCTGTCTATTTCCTTTATTATAAATCGGGACAATGACAGATTCCACCCAGGTGGGGAGGAAGTCAGTAGCACAACTGGCATTGAGCACCTGGACCAGAAGGGGCGCCCACAGAGATGGAATACTTTTAAATAAATCTATGGGAACCCCGTCTGGGCCAGGCGCCTTAGCGCCCTTACTTCTACTCAGGGCCTTTTCAACCTCCTCGAGAGTAAAGAAAAGGTCGTTACTCGGGGGATAGTGAGAAAAGGGGATCAAAGACCCCATATGTTCTTCACCTTCATGCTCTCCTCCCTCATATACTCTCGAGAAGTGACTAACCCAGTCTGTTTCAGGTATTGCTATATCTATTTTTGGCCCCACCTCCTCACTAAGAAAAGGGGTTCTCACTGTCTTCCAAAAGCTCGCGCTGTCGTTTCTTTTGGAAGCTAAATGAAGAGCCTCCCAGGCTTCTGACCTCAGGGTATTTTTCCTGTCTCTAATGGCCGTTTTGTAATCTTTCCTGAGTCTGCGGATGTCCTCTGCAGATTTAGTTTTTTTATGCAGCGCCTTTTTTAGGGCTGTATAAGCCCTGGTGCATCTGGAATCAAACCAGCCTCCCTCCTTCTTCTGATTCTTCAGTTGCCTAGTCAGGGAGTTTTTAATTTCGTTCGAAATAACTAGAAAGGATGCAAGGTAAGTTTCAGGTGGTAAATCTGTCTCTAGGCATATAGCTATTTCTAAAAAACATTTTTCAGATCCTTCTCAATGGGGAAGAGAAAACAGCAGCTCCTACCTGGGGGTTACTCTGGACTCCAAACTCAGCTGGAGAAACCACATAGAAAAGACTTGCCAGAAAGCAGCAACCAAACTGGCAGCATTATACCCACTCCTGAAGACCAAGTCGATGCCCATGCAGAGGAAGGTGCGAGCAATCACCGCAATAATTCGACCAACTATGACATACGCTTCACCAGTTTGGAGTGGCTGCCGCCCGCAGCTTCGGAAAGACCTACAGAGACTACAGAGCAAGGCCTTACGGATTGCAGCAGGTGCTCCTATGTTCACACGAACAGCAGACCTCCATAGAGACCTAGGCGTTGAGATGATGAACGACCATCTCCTCAAACTCAACAGGACATTCTACAAAGGACTGGATCAAAAAGAAAACCCACTGATCAGGAAACTTGCAGACATTTCTACAAACCCATTTGACCGCTACCCTCGTCCCATTACAGCAATGACCTTGTGAAACCGGAAACAGCAACTAAAAAACAAACCTCAAAATACATGTGAAGCAATGAGCCTACCGCCTCAGCATCTAAAAAATTAATCACTGCCTGAGGGCAAACGCCCCCACAGGCAACCTAAAACCTTTGCTGTCTGACGGTAAATCGCCTCGGCAGACACCCAAAACTCATCACTATCAGAAGGCAACCGCTGCGGCAGCCATCACAAGCTCATCACCGCCAGAAGACATTTGACAGATGAAAACAAGACTCTGCAATAAAAACTTGCTGACACCTTCTGCAAACCAAACTGCCCGCAACCCTGGGCCTATCACAGCGCTGACCTTGTGATACAACCTCAACTGTGACAAAGCGTCACACATCAATAGGACAACCTAAACAGCGACTAAAAAACTCGAAATGAATGTGGAGTAATGAGGCTACTGCCTCGGTATCCAAAAACTCACCACTGTCAGAAGGCATCTGACAGACGAAAACAAGACATAGACGCAGACGGCCTCTTTGTCGTGCCGAAAACTGCACGGCTGCTGCCTCGCTGGAAACGTCTTCATGAGGGGTCGTTCAAGAACCCCTAGCCACGCCTTCGCGAGGGGTCGATCAGGAATCCTGTTGCCATCGAGGAGGAGGTTACTTGTGTCACCCTCGCCAATTACGAGGCTCTGGCCCGGGAGTTCATCGCGATCCCCAGGCAACCCCCTCACCCCCCGGTGAAGTGTTGGGCGTGGGGTGACCGGGCCGAGTTGGTGTCCCAGGGAGATTAACAGCTCGGCCCATTTGGCCAACCCCAGGGCAGTCGATGTTACCGCACTATCACTGCAACTGGTCAGTGTCCCAGCGATACAACCCCTCCTTGCGCCCATTGGGCGATCTACTAAACAAGCCCGGGTACCGGCGCAGCCGGTCCGCATGGGCTGCCAGAGTGTGTGCATATTTTGAATTTGGCAGGGAGGTGGCATCCTTTTAAGATGGCTCGACAGTGGTAGGAACGAGACTGGGGGGAGAAAGCATGTATGTGGGGGATGCAGAAGTTTCCCCCAAACTCTGGGGGGACCTCCCGGCGGCCGGTTTTGTGCAGTGGGCGCCTCGCTTCTCTTGCTCCGGCCCCCTTGCACGGCCGGCATGGGCCTGTCTTGTGTTAGGGTCTTGATTGCGGTATGGGCTGCGTGAGAGGTGTGTTCGGGAGTGACCACATTTCTAACTTAGGGGATGGCTGAATTAATACAGCTGCAGACTTTGGCCATGGGGGACATGGAGGCGATCCTGCGCGGTGGCTCTATCAAACAATGCGGGAACTATAGACAATTGTAACACTTATTTGTGCAATGGGGTCCTGTAAATAGCACAAGGCACCTGAACCCTCAGAGAAGGTGGGGGGTTTTTAGCTATTTGCTGCGACTCGATTGTTTGTGTAGGCGAGTGCTGCCGCTTTGCTTTCCCGGTACTCGCGTGCGTCTATGCTGTTGGGGGGGCACAAGCGCCATCTAAGACGCCGCCCATTGCGCTAGGGCCTTAGCGACCACATTGCACCTTCACCAGGGATAGTAGCCAAGGACCCGGGTGGGGGTCTCACTGTTCGCTCGGCGCTCGGGGGTCATGGTCATATTGTGGTACAATCTGCTGGGTGAATGTGCCTATGGGCTGACGTGGTTGCCTAGTAGAAAAGTTCTACAGCTTTTAGGACGCGGTCAACCACCCAGTATCAGCGGTGCAGGGGTGGATTATATTACAGAATGCTTAGTTTGCCATTGCATAGGTCACCCTGTTAGAGTATAGTATACTCAGCCTGGAGGATTTCATGCTCTGTATTGCAGGTGATGTTAATGCATTGAATGAAACAGAAAATATGCAAGGGATGTATTTGTGTATCTGTATTAATGCCAAGCGTGTATTTATTTGGCTCAATGACAAGTTATTCAGAGCAACTGTACTAATGAATGAATATGCATACATTTAATGCTACTGTGCAAAGGTAAAATTCAATATTATTTATGCAGTACATGGAAACTGATAAGAGAAAAATACTTGGTTTATCACCTTTCAGTTTGTGTCTTGCAATGGCCTTGCACACTGGAACAACCTGAAAACGTACCATGGCATGCACCATATATGCAGTGTTATATGCTACTTAATATACGATGTCTCATGCAAAACAATACAAATAACGATAAAATGTTAAACCTCACCTGTTGATGCCGTCCCCTGGCTTGGTAGTTCGGGCTGGACTGTTTCCATGAGGCACAGGGTCAATACTGATTTGCATATTGCCAGGTCTAAAGTGGGGTGGCATGGTGAACAAAAGAATGATGGATTTAACCCAGAACTCTTGACTGGTGGTGAATGTTTTGCTTTGTTCTGCATTGAGTTCTTCAATTGTGTGTCTTTTGCTTCCTCGCCCTAAGTGCGCTGGGTATGCCGAGGCATGGGTCCCGGGCTCACTGTGCCACTGGATTCAAGCTATCCTGGTTGCTAAGGTTTGAAACCCTGAAACCGGTCCTAGGATGCTTGTTTCCAGTCCACTGAGGACCTGGCTTGGCAGTTCGGGCTGGATTGTGCCCATGAGGCTCAATGTCAAGACTGATTTGCACATGGCCAGGTCTAAACTGGGGTTGCATGGTGAGCAAAAGAATGATGGATTTAACCCAGATCTCTTGACTGGGGGTGAATGTTTTGCTTTGTTCTGCATTGAGTTCTTTAATTGTGTGTCTTTTGCTTCCTCGCCCTAAGTGCGCTGGGTATGCCGAGGCGTGGGTCCCAGGCTCACCGTGCCACTGGATTTAAGCTATCCTGGTTGCTAAGGTGTGAAACCCTGAAACCGGTCCTAGGATGCTTGTTTCCAGTCCACGGAGGACCTGGCTTGGCAGTTTGGGCTGGATTGTTCCCATGAGGCACAGGGAGAAGACTGATTTGCATATGGACAGATCTAAACAGGTGTGGCATAATGAGCAGAAGAATGATGGATTTAACTCATATCTCTTGACTTGGGTGAATGTTTTGATTTTGTCTGCATTCCGTCCTTCAATTGTGTGTCTTTTGCTCAATCCCGAGCAGGTCCTGCTCACGATCGATGATATATACAAAAAGTCTTCTATAGTGACTGTGTAGTTATACTTAGGACAGAGTTTCCACTGAAATTACATTATTGTTTCCTTGATAGCGTTGGCACCATTAAAAAAATCAGCATGAAAGTTTCTAAAAATATTGATCTGATTTGCGATTAGCATGGAAAGTTGTGGGCAGATCCAGCAAGGAAATCAGGGAAAGGAAACGGGGTTACAAAAAATTACTTTTACCTGCTTGTCTCTGCCTTACTGGAAACAAATGCTGAACAGAATTATGCTCATGTCAAGAATGTAGAATTTTCCTTAAGAAACTGCCTTTTGCTTGGTTTAGTACAAATTCATTCAGTTTTCAAGAAATTAGTGCCTAGGCAATGTAAAGCCTGAGTTGGCCACCCGCAGTAATGTGGGTACAATGCCTTGCTGAAGGCTAGGACCTGTAGCCAATGCCTGCTGTCCACATCTAGAAGCTGGGCACAAAAGTGTTTGGCTATTAAGTGCCAGCACCATTTGCCACTTCTTGCTGAAAAGAGGTGTCTAGGCAAGGGGGATTTGGGTCAGTAGGATCCAACTGGTGGATGTGGTACATAATCAAACAAGCATTGGCATAGCCAATCGGTCTCGCTTTTGGGACCTTATAAGTATTTAGGTATGCAGCAGAACACCAACTGTTGCATGGCTAAACACTTATAAGATCGCAAATGCGAGACCTATTGGCTATGCTAATGCTTGTTTTCTTTGCAATAAAAACATTTTGTTTCGTTACTCGTGCACATTTATGTCTACATCGCACTGCCCTCCAAGGAAGAGATATTTCTATAGGGCACTCCTAATCCTCAATATTTTGCATGTTACTATGACTTGTTATCCTGAATTTAAAACATCTCCAGGTCACAAAATATAAATGGAGTATACAATACAGTTCTGCAGAGCTGCTTCTTCGTTGAATGAAATACTTCGAAAGGCACTTGCAAAATTATAAGATCTGACCTTAGTAAGTGTGAATCTTTTTCTTTAAGTATAGGCAATGGAAATTAAAGAAAATTCAAGTGGAAAATATAAATTAAAAAAATTAGAGATTGACACAACAGCCCTCGCACTGAAGTGCACTACGTTTTAGGCAAATGTGCACCTCTGATAACAAACAAGCATTGGTAAAGCCACAAGGGCTCTTCATCTAACCAAATGACTTTGGCAATGGTTTTAGCGATGCTGTACAGCATTCCCAATGCTTTGTGGTATGTCTAAAGAGCAGGGAAAAAGAAAAAGCCTACAACGTGTCTGGCTGTGACCTTTTGTAGGCACACGGAGTATGCCAACAAAATGACAAACGTCCTTTTATAATTGTATTTACCTATCGGAGTTGGATCAGTAAATAAAAACATAAAGCAACTTGGAGGGCGCTGATGAGGGAAACATGGGGGGCAGAAACAACACTGAGGGAGGAGGGAAACGAAGACAAGCACATGGGTGGGAGCAAGATGGAACTGGAGTGGGAAGAAACAAATGGACAAGAAAGCAACACTGGTGTAGAAACACACAAGGGGAGCGCAACATGGAAGGGGTGGGTAGAAGCACATGGAAGAGAGAAATCTAACACAAGTGCAGCAGAGGGGGTGGAGAGAAGTACACGAGGGAGACATGTGGAAAACAAGGTACCCGCATGGATTGCTTAAACAAAAGAAAAAAGGTAGTGCCTGAAATGTAAGAAGAGGAAGGACGTAAGTAATGCCAAAGAACGGGATACATAATTTCCCGGAATATGCTGCAAATTTTGCATTTCTTGCCACATAATTAGCATTTTCCCCGCTGCTTAATTTAGTGGATCATGAGTCATTCATCGTCATGTAGTTCCAGTAGTCAAGGGTTTTCTGGGGATGTGCATTTGGAGCCCTATTTATGGAAACCAATTTATAGGGCTCTATTTATCGAACTGAATTTAAAAGTGCTACTCCTAGACTGTATTTAACAGTCTGCTTATGTTAAGGAATTAGTATCCAGTATCCTCAACCACTACGGAGACTCTAGGAACTCTTGCAGAGACTGTATGGTTTCAATCAGAAGATCCCAAAAAAAGGCTTGATGTCGTGATGGAAACCAAATAGTCCAGTAATCGTATGGTGGAATCAGGAGAAGCACACAAAAGTGAGTTGAGTAGGTAAGGCGAGTAGCACAGGAGGGTTAGATGTTAGCACAGGAGGGTCAGATGTTGGTACAGGAGGGGTCATGAGAACAGGCGAAAAAATTACCAAAGGGAAAGAGAGAAAACAAGAGCAAGGGAAAAGGGACCGAAAAACGGGGCACAAATGGAGGGGAGGAGTTAGGGATGGGTGCGAGGAAACAGGCAGAGTCAGCAGAGAGGCAAAGAGGGCAGGAGAGAAGATGTTCCAGAGTCAAAGAGAGAGACACACTCTTCAGGGTAAAAGCAGAGTAGCGGAGGAAGAATGAGCAGGAAAGGAGGGTGAGAGGCTAGTGGTACAGTGCAAAGGTGGCGGGGGAACAAGAATGGTGGTGATAGGAGTGACATGTACAATTATAGAGGGTTGAAAATGGCATAGGTAAAGATAAAACTAAGAATCGGTTGTCCAGGCGTGCAAAATGCACGACACTCAACGTCGCCCACATTTTAGGCTTCTGTGACCTGAGCCCAACCACAAGAATGAAACAAGCATTGGCAGCGCGGCCGTGAAAGTAACGCGGCTGCACGTCCGTAAAAGTGATCGCATCAAGCAAAAGGGATCACGATCGCGGGGACGCGCTCTGTGGTGGGGAGGGGCCGAACGAGGTGCTTGGGAGAGCAAAGAAAGTAAAGGGTGCCACGAGGAATGCGCACAACAGCAAAAGCAGGCTGGCGAGTGGTGTGCGCTCACCATGAGGAGAGAGGAAAGCCATATGGCGCCTCTGCTTGTCATTCCGCGCGTAACCGCACGCTCTATGCCTGCCAAAAGCGTGTGGTAGCACTTTGAAAACCCACACACTAAATGTCTCGCCGAGCAGCGCATGCGCTGGTTCAGGCGATACCTAAAAAAGAACAGAAATTAACTGAAAAGTAAGATTTTAGTTTTTTTCATAAAGCCTCAGTGTACATTTAAGAAGAATATGAAATTCAATTAGAAACTCAGTTAAAGTACAGATATGATTGGAAACGGAAACCATAAAGCCACTGAAGCATGCACCGCATTTGGCTTGCGAGTTATGGTTTTCATGAATGTTGTGAGACTTATGGTTTGCAACCTAAACAGATCTTACAAATTTCAATGAGTTTTCAATTTGGGGGGGGGGTTAATTCCTAAGCATAACTGTTCTTTCATTGTGTTTTTTTATGACGTTCAGTGATTCAGTGAAAAAACTCAATTTAAGATGAAGTTATGGTTAGGACTGTTTGTATGTCTAAAAAACCTCTGAAATCTATTCAAAACACAGTTAAAATACAGATATGGTTACAAATTAATTACAATGTGCATGTAAGTATACGAGTTGTGGTACTCACTATAGTTATGCTTAGGTGAGAGTGTTAATTAAAAAGGCATTGTTTTATTTTCTTTATAACTTTGTCATCGTTCATTGAACCTCAATGAATGGTCAAATTCATCTGTTTTAATTAGACACTGCAAACTTTATGCAAATCCATCAAGGACGGTAGCAAAGGGTCAGGGGCAGTCAGAAAAAGCTAAATTTCCATTTTAAGTCCTATAATATTCTTTGCTCTCCCTCTACAAAAACGGCTCAATGGAATTCTACCAAACCTGGCATGTAAGTATAACTTTACTCAATGAAATGCCTTTGCTTGATTTGGTAGTTTTAGAGAAATTAGTATGTTACAAATGTTTCAAATGGTCTTGAAGGAGTTATAAATATTTGGACCATCTGTACACTCAATCTAAAAAGAAAATTGAATTGGATAGGGCGAGGGAGTTGTTTCTGTTGTGCAAAGCCGGCAGGATGTGCAGCCCTAAGGCTAGGTTACTGGACACAGAGGTTAAAAAAAGCTTCTGATTGACTGGCCACCATTACATGACACAGGGCTCAGTTCTTGCATCCTGGAAAACAATGAACAGAGCCAAAAGTGGCAGTGGGTCATTCACTGACCTTCTCGCTCAGTGGGGAAACCTAAACTGACAAACTTCTGAAGTTAAAATAAAAAATTATGTACGGTTGTGGAGTTAGCATACCCTGAGACAGGCTTTGCGAACACAAGCATGGCTCCAAGGTCTACAGACCCTGCCTTGGATTCCAGACACACTGTTCAAGGGGTCCGGAACCCATTCAACCCACTCGTGGATCAACAAAGATTCATTCCACAATCCCATGAGTCTCTGTGAGCTCATGTTCCCAAACTGGGGTGCCCAAACCCTTACAAATTAAGGAGGCGGGATCCATTTGGCTGTAA
This sequence comes from Lissotriton helveticus, assembly GCF_964261635.1. Taxonomy (NCBI): domain Eukaryota; kingdom Metazoa; phylum Chordata; class Amphibia; order Caudata; family Salamandridae; genus Lissotriton; species Lissotriton helveticus. The sequence continues at coordinate 399,375,495 of NC_136069.1, read as the reverse complement.
GAGACTATAATTAGTGGAGGTTGAACAGTGGGATTGAGCACAGATTCAGGCCAAAGGCCGTGCCATGCAGCCAAATCTGATGTCATTAGCCATGCAAAGCACAATCTGGCCACACTCAATGGGTTTGGCTCGAGCCCTGCTGGCAACCTCTGCTGTGGTCAGCCTTTTCTCTGTGTGCAGCTGAGGGTTCCCTATCTACAGAGGGCTCCATGCCGTGGATGGCCCAGCAGTTAACCCCCTTCAGCTGTGCACATGGTAGGTTTTGGCCACCACAAATGCTTGGGTGTGGTATCTGGCCTTAAGGCTAATATTGGCTGCTCACAGGTAAAGACAGTGTACAGTGGGGTTTGATAGACCCTGTAGCCCCTGAATAAACAAGTGTTAAAAAGAATAAGGGTGAAGTGTGACTGACCTAGACCTTTTTATTACTTTATTTGCAGTTGGAATTCATTCAATTCATTTATAATACGTACAATAGATAAAAAAGTAACAAAAATAAAAAACATTAGAAGAATAAAAACAAGAAAATAAAAATATTTGCATTCAGTTTTCGACACAATGTTTTAGATACAGACTAGCAGCTTAGCCAAAAAAGTAGGCAAACAGACAAAGTCACTAGTGCACCCCTACCTCCCACCCTCCTTCCTCACTCACTCACTCCGCACCACCCCCACGCCCCCAGGCGCAGCATCCATTCTTATGGCTCAGGGGCAGTGATCCACATCACCTTACGTCTCAAATACCGGTCTCCCTCTTCCTCTTCCTCCTGGACTTACCCCCCCACTCCCCAGATACACGTCTACAGCCTACGAACACCCTGGTCACACACTTCCCTCTTTCTCTCCCTCTCCTTGTTTTTAGGTGATGTATCAACACAGGCAAGGGTGCAACCGACACTGGATTCATGCTAAAACCCACTGCACGCGAGCTACGGTGGAGGACCAACATGCGACAAAGAGACAAACGGCCCAAAAGTAGCTCTTCACCACTGCCACGTGCCCTTCCCACCTATACACTAGCCGTTCTCTTCCTCCCCCCGCATTCCCTCCCTTGCCCCGGCCCCTCACCCCTCCTCACCCCTCCCCACCTGGCTTCCTCCCATTGTATTATTCAATGTTGTGATACGATTCCATCTGATGTATTCGTTCTATTTGAATCCATGTTATACGCGGTTATTGCACAAATAAAATACAACACAATGTCACTAGTGCATATGTTATTATGAAAAGTGCAGCTCAGACTTGGTGCTCAGCTGTTTTGATCTTATAAACCAAGGGGCATATTATCAAGAACAGGAGATCAAATTATCGCCGCTTTATCGGCAGGAAACACCAGAACCTGGGCTGCAATGGGAATTCACAAGGGCCTATTATCAAGCCCATTATCGCCGCTTTAGCGGCAGTTTACTGAAGATAAAGTGGCGATAATTTTATCACCTGTTCTTGATAATATGCCCCCAAGTCACTTGGAGAAATCTAGACACAGCCAACACAACCACATGGATAGCATCTGTTTTACAGATCCTTGATGTTTCTCTAAAATGCCTAATCCCCAGGGTTAAGCAATGTGGTTTAATTCACTTTCGGCGTAGTTGTTTGTATGCAGTTTCACATGGAGGGCAAATACCAAAATATGTCCTGGAATCTGATTTAGTACCTGCGAAGGATTCCAGTGGAAGAGAGCCCAGCCTTAATTGCACATACAGTTTCGTAGAGAGTGGAGTTTGTAGATAGTCTAAAACGTCCTCAAAATTAGAATCAAGATTTATGTTTAAAAAAGAGTTTACACAATTACAGGGAGAAGGTCAGTCTAGTGGTATGACAACAAAACCCCATATGCTCAAAGGAAACTGCTCACCAGGTGTAAATAGCTTGGCCAGTACTTGGCATAAGAAAAGTCTCCATCAGCCCACCCATTTGGCAGAACTTCGTCATTTGGAAGACTATGAGAGGAGGGTCGAATGTAGCCAAATGTTGCTCTAAGGCTAACATAGGTAGATACCTGACCTCCTACTCTCAGTAATCTCAGCCACAGTAGTTGTTCAAGATATGAGACAACTGATGGAGTGCAATGCAAGTGATAAACAAGTGCAATTTAAAAATGACTATAAGGACAAAAAATAAGTTTATTAGGTATTGTCCAAATGCCATGAGATAAAATGGGTCGCCTGATAGTATGAAACAAATTTACTATCTCCTGGCAAGTAGTGAGGTCGACATGTTTCAGACGTATGGCCAACTAGCCCGGCTTTCTTCAGGACCTAATAGTTGTTGAGTGCTACTGCAGGAAAAGCAATCAATGAAATGTGTTGTACATAATAGTTTACACGTGAAAGAATTAATAGATCAGTGGTTTATTACCACCCTACCCAACATGAATCCCATGTGTGTGTAGGTAAGAACTATTTCTTCATTCCCAGCTTTCTGTGGGAGTAAGCCCCACCTCAACCGGCAACTGCTCGGTGGTAGTGGCCCGCTCTGTCCGTTGGTACCTCTTTGCGATCTGCAAGCAGTGTGGGAGGTAAAAAAAAGAGTTTAAGCTTCCCAGCAAAGATGAATTAATAATTTTTTCTGGGCGCAGCATCAAAATGTCTTTTTCCCTATATACGAATTAGAAGGAATAGAGGCTGCATTTGACCAACATTCTCCCAACCCCAAATTAACTAAGGAATCTTTAATATACCTTAACCACATGGTCGTTGATGCTGTGGTCTACTGAAAACATCACACAACCCTGCTCTAAAATGGTCTAATTCTTTAGTAGACCAGATTCTGACCCAAGATAAAGTTGGTTTCAATCTGATGACCCTGCTTATCGGTTGAAGGGCTAGATCTAAATGCACAGGTAACAGAGGGTGCTCTGTGGAAGCCTTAGCAGCGATCTTATAAAAATATACTCTGAGGATACAAGGTCTTCAACTCCACAGTGGCCCCACAATTCTGCTCCACTGATTACCGCGTTAATGGCCCGTGCTCTAAGAATCTCCAGTGCAGGAGAAATGTGATGTTTCATAAGCTCCCTGAAGAATCTAGCTATGATGACACGCGGCCTGTGTTTAGGAATAGCTTGCTCTTTACAATTTGCTCACTCTACCAGAATCAGACAACCTAATTCCTAAAGAATCAAAGTTCTTTACTCTTTCCAGGACAGTGGTACCCAGAGGTATTCTGCACCTATAAGAACTCTTGGAATTAGTCACCCTTAATATGTTTTTTTTGAACATTGATCTCTTGCCCATTTTTGTGGCGAAATAAACCAAATTCCTCAATCAATCTCCAAAGATCTTTCTGCTTTTTTAAAAAAAATCAATAGGTTGTCATCGGTGAACATCAACTCCAGGAATTTTAGACCTGCTAATATGAGTGAACCATTCTCACAATTAGACAAACGTTCTATGCAGCCATTCATAAAGAAGCCAACTAATGTTGGTGTTAGCACACAACTCTGGCGCAACCCTCTTTAGATTTCTATTTTCCCCATTAATTCGCATTAGAGCCACTGCTGACCTGAGCAAAGTTGTTTGAATATAATCATATGATAATGGCAAGCATATCAGATAGAATTCCCAAAGCTAAAAGGACTTGCCATCATTTGTCACTTGGGACCATGTCAATATTTTTTTTGCAAATTATCGATTAAGCTAACCGTCTGATAATTACCTGGTTCATTGGTGGATCCCTTTTTACATCTCCACACCCTTCCATGTTTCTGGTATTGGGCCACCCTGCAAGATTGTATTATAAAAGAAATGTATATATAGTACCCATATGTCAAGGTTGGATCGGAAAAGATCAGCTAGGATCATATGCAAGCCAGGGTCTCCCCTAGTTTCTGTGCCTTAAGGGCTGCTGCAGTGTCAGCCATGGAAAAGAGAAGTGTTTGTTCAGTGCTAGGGGTGTTTTGCAAATACAGACTAGTGGATATTTTGAGCAGGAGATGTATCAGCAGCTTCTTTTGAATAGTGGGCTCCAAAGTGTGCTACCCACTCGCTGGCTAGAATATGTGCCTCTGGTTTATTATGTCCCCTCTTGCCCCATGTGTAATTAAATTCCAAAATAGCTTAAGGTCTTTTTTTTTGTCCGCTTCTAGAGGTTTTTCCATAGTCACATCCTGCCACGTCTTCTTTGCTGTCTTGACAAAAAGAAGGGGGACTGAGGGGGGGCTTTTTAAAGAGGTCCAAACTCCCTGCCCACCTGGGTCATGTTCTACAAAAAGAGATTGGCGCAGTTCCTCTGTGATTGGTGTCACCTACCAACTAATTAGTGGTGGTGAGAAAGGAGAGGGGTAGAGGAGGTAGTGGGATGGGGGATCCCGCTTGGGCGGAACTAGGGACCTCATACACCCAGCAACCTAGGTGTCATGCTTCATCATATGGACCTGCTCCTTGTTGAGCCGGCGCTGCAATGCTCAACGGGCACCCGCGAAGGGGCTCTTTATCGGAGATCTTTTGTTCCTTTGCCGTATGATGAAGTGCGGGTATGTAGCCCATGTGCGTGTAGATCAAGTGGTAGTGCAGTGGGTGCGTTTTATTTTAAAAAGATTGGATATTCCAAATTGATGCGTTTATTCTGGTTGGTAATCCACCTTAATAAAAAAGGATATATGTATACTAGAGTGGCAACAGCCCTGAGGAGGGGTATTTATTCAATCTTGTGCTCTACTCTATGGGTCGACACGTTTCTTGCCCTGTTGGTCAATAAGTACTGTGGCAATTCTTCAGGACCTATATATGTGCAATGTGTGAAAGAAGCGTGGTGTTTGGTATCTACACTAAATGGTGCTTCTGAATAGTTGCTACCAATAATGGTTGACTACATCACGTGTTCGAGTAGTCAAGACTTGAAGGACCTAAGGAAATAATATAAAACAGTGTGGAGAGAAAGGAGAGCATACCTATCAAAACTGTGTGATCTTAAAGTTGCCTTCAAATAGTACACACTGGCATTCCCTATGGTCCACACCTCCTATTTATTTTGTATTCATCAGTGCCAAAGTTGTTAAAAATGTTGTGAATTATCGCTGCTTTTTTGGCTTTTAAAGCCAAAAAAGCGGCAAATTGACCCTTGATAATATGCCCCTTACTTTTTTAATGCAGCTATTTCATTCAAACCTCTCTTGAGCTCTCCGCTGTCTTACTCTCACCATTAATGGTTTCACAAAAAACCCTCTGATCTTTTCAAAAAGTGCATAGTGGATTTCAAGAACTCTGCTAGGACAGTTTGTGTGCACTTTGAAGAGATCAAGTGCTATACTAGTACTTACATGGATAGAGCTTAGTACTGAGTCTCTAATCTCAAAGAGCACCCATTTTACATGTTCCATATTATTTATTTTAATTCAATAATTACTTTCTTGAATTAAGCCTTCTGATAAATTGTTCGTTAGTGAACCTGCCATATGGGGAATTATAGATTCATGATTACTCTCATCCCTTGGGGCCACATAAAAGTCAACCAACTTGCTCCACAACCCCAGGTTGACAAATAGATAGTCCAGATGGTTTCTGTAAGTTCCCCTTTTAAACGCTGGAGCAGACTTGCTATCAGAAGATAAACGACCATTGCACACAAGGAGGCCATGGGACAAGGTAATATTAGTAATTTGTAGAGCAGACTTTGGAAGAAATTTAACTGGACTGGCATCAATTGCAGATAAACACCAGTATGCATCCTCATTGCTGACTAAGTCACCAGCAAGTGCAGAGGGTTCAAAGTGGACATTGAAATCTCCATCAACTATAATTGCGCAGTCATTAAAGCATTTTTTTAAAAATCGGTCCAGGTGCATTAAATTAGGAGATTCTGTCGAACAGCTGGATAATCGGTTATATACATTAAACAACAATATAGCTTTATCATTGCATGGAAGTAACTTAAAAATACGTTTATCCTGGCATGGGCTAGGAAATTCCTTTACTGTGGACTGAGAGAGGTTTTTACGTATGTGCTTAAGCCACCCTCGGCGCGGCCTGCTGGAGAATTTCTAGCCACAATATGAAAGCTTCTAAAGTCTGGTCTGGTAGAAAGCAAATGAAAGGCATCATTTAAAAGACCCCAATGGCTATTCGAAGATTTAGATTTGAGACCTGCATTGTTTCAAGAGACAGCTGGAAAGTTCCCTGTGTTGGTCACTTCTGGTTTCTTTTGGGCTTCTAGAGCACACCTTGTAGAAATGAAAATCAGTGGGTAGTCTTCTAAGCAGCCAGCATGGTAGAATGAAGTAAAAGAGACATACTTGCACCTACTCCTGTTTATTTACAAGTTTATGTAGAGAGAAACCAAATATGGACAGGGGAATTATTCCAGTCGAACAGTGCCCATTAAAGTGGTCACTAGTAAAATTAAAGTGTCAACGGCGTTTGGATCCATTTGGAAAATGAATGGATCATCATCAGGACATTGAATTCATGCCTGTTAGATAGAGCATCATTAGCCAGAAGTAAAAGATTTGGAGTTCACAGCGGGCAAAGGAAGAGTCGCATTTGCATACTCAGCCGGCTCGGTCGCCGGTGTATAGATGAAAGAAGCTGGATAGCGGGATTCTTCTGTGCGTGATTACGCACAGAAGAATCCTGCTATGGATCGAAACGCCGTCGACACTTTAATAAACCTTATACGCCCAAAACCTTTGTTTATTTCGCTGTAAAGGTGTTCCTTGTGATTTGTTCTCATGACACTGTGTACTATGTGTAACAAACCAAAAAGCTTTGCCTGAGCCCCCTGTTGTTCATTTTCTCCCCTGTTGTGTACTCTACTGGCTAAGTAGGACACAGGCTTGTGTCTCATTTTATGTATTGCTGTGTACTATTGTCTCTATTGCTTACAAGCAAATATTAGACCTTTTTCCGGGTGGACAAGTCCACTTGTTATAGCAACAATTGAGTCTATATTCATTAGTTCGTTTCCTATTTTTTTTTCTTTCTGGGAACCACTAGTTATTCAAAATAATTGATTCCCAAGGTCCCTGGTCGACTTTTTTGGGTTCCCTTGTTGTTTCAGAAATTGTGGAGTCTAGTGAGACATAATGAGAGAAATATTTGAACATTTGAAAACCAAGGCGGCAATACTTTGCAAACATATGTCACAGGAGTTAAAAAGGTAGTTTTGGCAGCGTATGGAATAGGCCTCAAAAGCAAAAAAATAAAATACAAAAATAAATGTGATAATCTGAACATGGTTTGCATATATTTGAAAAAACATAAGTAAAACATGGCCTATCACAAAACTATTTGTAAAAAGAAATAGGAAAAAAAGGCAGTAAATGAAGCAAAGTTTGGACTGCCAACCCTGAGACTGACGTGGACTATTTCTCAGGTTGATGTACACGTTTGCAAAAGCATAATAAAGTTATTCACAGAGAAGACAGCCAACGGTTGAAATAGCCTAACCCACTTCCCATTGCTGTAGGTTGTGGTGAGTTGAAGTAAAATGACAATTACATCTAAACAGACCAATATGTTAAGAGGAGTGATCAAATATACTTATATAAGGATATACCTAAAAAGAGTGACACTTAAAGATGAGCCTTTTGGGGCACTGTAGGTCGAAGACCTGAAAACAAATGAATAGGGGGAGGTGGGGGTTGTTTGCATCCCAGTTGATACCAGGCAAGGTACGGTATTGGCTTGAATACCAGAAAGGAATAATCATCAGAAAAGGATGGTGTTCAGTGCATTGTCAAATGATGCAACAAATTTAAATCGAGTCCCAGAGGCAATGTTCCACTGCATCTTCAGCTAACACAGTATCTTCAGCTGTAAAAGGGCAGCAATCCCAATTCTAGAAGTATAAGTCTAGAAGTTTATTCACTTCTAGGAATCACAAGTGTTAAAAGTTCATGTGTTTTTTAGTACCTTAAAGGGAAGGAGCAATAGTGAGATGGGGCGTAAATTGCTCAGATCTAATGGTTCTACCAATATTTCCTCAACAGATGAACCATAAGAATGGGTTTCCAAACAGCTTGGTTAGAGACTAAAGTAATAGATCCATTCCCAAGGTGAGCAGGACATGAATTGAAGGGAGTGTCTGATATAATTGTACACAAGTTTCCTTGGAGTCTGGAGTAAGAGGGTGAAAAGGAACAGTGGGCTGATATATGAAGGAGTGATTTCCCTCTGGGGTAGTTTATGAAAAGTATATCAAATTTATTTAAATTTTATTATGGAAGAAATAAGAGAAAAAGTTAGACATTCACAAACCACTGATTAGAAACATTTCTGCAGATGTTTAGAAAGAGGTTTTTGACTGCTGCAAAGACTTAAAGGAACCATTTTGGACGGTTAGAACAGTTCAGCATTTTTATGCTTTGGTAAAAACATTGTAAGTGCTTCAAAGTGACTATTTTGGCAGCATTGATGTAACTGGAAAATCTCTCTCTCTCAGATATTTTGCATTGGTATTTTGACCCTGCTATTTCCCAACAGTCTTAAGAATCCAATGGATGTAAGCTTAATGTGCGCAAATGTTTAAGAAGTGCCATAAAAATCAAGATTGATGATGTAAATTCAATACAATTGGCAGTGTGATAAAGCATACAATCACCAGAACAATTAGGTAAAGAGACTAGGGGCCAGATGTAGGTGTCTAAATACCGGTCGGAAACGGCCGAAAATACCGATTTTCGGCCGTTTCCGACCGGTATTTGGACATTGGTATGTAGGGCTTTGAAAAACATACAGATTCGGTAATTTTACCGAATCGGTAATGTTGCAGATTCGGTAAAATTACCGAATCTGTATTTTCTTATGTAGGTAGCACTTGAAACAGTGCTACAGGGCCTTTAGAATTGGGAAACAACCTTTACAACGCAACTTTTACAACGCAGTACCATTACAACGAAACTTTTACAACGCAAAAACTATTACAACGCATGTATTTACAACGCATGTTTTTACAATGCAGGTACCTTTACAACGCATACCATTACAACGTAAGTATTGGTAAGTATATAATTATATTTAAAATGTTATATGTTTGGGTTTTGTTAAGGGGTATTTTTAGGGTTCAGGGTCAGTTTTCAGTTTTTGGGTAAAGGGGTATTTTTAGGGTTCAGGGTCAGTTTTCAGTTTTTGGGTAAAGGGGTATTTTTAGGGTTCAGGGTCAGTTTTCAGTTTTTGGGAAAAGGGGTATTTTTAGGGTTCAGGGTCAGTTTTCAGTTTTTGGGTAAAGGGGTATTTTTAGGGTTCAGGGTCAGTTTTCAGTTTTTGGGTAAAGGGGTATTTTTAGGGTTGAGGGTCAGTTTTCAGTTTTTGAGTAAAGGGGTATTTTTAGGGTTCAGGGTCAGTTTTCAGTTTTTGAGTAAAGGGGTATTTTTAGGGTTGAGGGTCAGTTTTCAGTTTGTGAGTAAAGGGGTATTTTTAGGGTTCAGGGTCAGTTTTCAGTTTTTGGGTAAAGGGGTATTTTTAGGGTTCAGGGTCAGTTTTCAGTTTTTGGGTAAAGGGGTATTTTTAGGGTTCAGGGTTAGTTTTGGGTTTTTGGGTAAAGGGGTATTTTTAGGGTTTAGGGTCAATTTTGGGTTTTTGGGTAAAGGGGTATTTTTAGGGTTCATGGTCAGTTTTGGGTTTTTGGGTAAAGGGGTATTTTTAGGGTTCAGGGTCAGTTTTCAGTTTTTGGGTAAAGGGGTATTTTTAGGGTTCAGGGTCAGTTTTCAGTTTTTGGCAAAAGGGGTATTTTTAGGGTTCAGGGTCAGTTTTCAGTTTTTGGGTAAAGGGGTATTTTTAGGGTTCAGGGTCAGTTTTCAGTTTTTGGGAAAAGGGGTATTTTTAGGGTTCAGGGTCAGTTTTCAGTTTTTGGGTAAAGGGGTATTTTTAGGGTTCAGGGTCAGTTTTCAGTTTTTGGGTAAAGGGGTATTTTTAGGGTTGAGGGTCAGTTTTCAGTTTTTGAGTAAAGGGGTATTTTTAGGGTTCAGGGTCAGTTTTCAGTTTTTGAGTAAAGGGGTATTTTTAGGGTTCAGGGTCAGTTTTCAGTTTTTGGGTAAAGGGGTATTTTTAGGGTTCAGGGTCAGTTTTCAGTTTTTGGGTAAAGGGGTATTTTTAGGGTTCAGGGTTAGTTTTGGGTTTTTGGGTAAAGGGGTATTTTTAGGGTTTAGGGTCAATTTTGGGTTTTTGGGTAAAGGGGTATTTTTAGGGTTCATGGTCAGTTTTGGGTTTTTGGGTAAAGGGGTATTTTTAGGGTTCAGGGTTAGTTTTGGGTTTTTGGGGTAAAGGTGTACAGGATAAATTAAATTAAATTAAATAAATAAATTAAATTAAATTTAAAAAAATTAATTAAATTAAATTAAATTAAATAATTAAATAATTAAATTACATTAAAATTAATTAAATTAAATTAAATTAAATAATTAAATTAAATTAGAATTAATTAAATTAATTAAATTAAATTAATTAAAATAAATTAAATTAAATTAAATAAATTACATGAAATTACATTAAATTACATAAAATTAACTAAATTAAATTAAAATAAATTAATTATATTAAATTACATTAAATACATTAATTAAATTAAATTATTCAAATTAAATAAATTAATTAAATTACATTAAAATAAATTAATTTTAATTAATTTATATTTCAGAAAATATTATATACTTACTAATACTTACGTTGTAATGGTATGCGTTGTAAAGGTATCTGCGTTGTAAATACATGCGTCGTAATGGTACTTCGTTGTAATGGATCCTGCGTTGTAAAAAATGCGTTGTAAAGGTAGTCGTTGTAAAAGTATGCGTTGTAACGTCATACATCCTTAGATTCCATGGTAAATAACGAATTCCAGTGTACATGCACATCTGTGCATGTACACCTAAGGGCATGTCTGTGTGTCACATGGCACACAAGCCAGGAACAGGGGTGCAACAGGGTGTCAAAGTGACATCCTGTCACCCTTGCAAATTCGTTAATTTTACCGATTCTGTAATTAGAGAATCGGTATTTCCCATTGATTCCTATGGGCTTCAAAGCCCATAGGAATCAATGGGCAATACCGATTCGGTATTTACAGAATCGGTAAATACCGAATCTTAACGATTCGGTATTTACAGATTCTGAAATACCTACATCTCCCCCCTTCATATTTACCACTTCTTAAATACCGAATCGGTAAAATTCGGTATTTAAGAAGTGGTTAATAAGAATTACCTACATCGGGCCCTAGATGAGAAACTAACACCAACCAGTTATTTTAGCCAATTATCTAGTCATACACCCATGGGAAAGATTTACCTGGGTAGTATAAAACATAAGTAAAATAGAGAAAGAGATCCAAAATCGTCAGGCGAAGTTAGACGTCAGGCCAAGCTAGAATAATCTGAGGGAGAGATGTTCTCAAAGGAGGTAGATTATGATTAGGGTGGAATGAGGTCAAGTGAGAAGCATGAATCCAACAGCGAAGAGACATTTTGACATTTGGGAGCATCAATCCAGATATTGAGATTGCCCAAAATCGTATGATAAGTGACCTTTATTAGTTTAGGGAACAAAGAAATACTTAAGAAATGGCCCAAAGTTCACAGGAGGGCATGAGAATTAAAGGCAATGATGCATTTAAGGGAAATGAGGAGGAAATCGGTATGATGAAAGGATTTCAGCAAATGTGGCTTGGCTGGTAAAAAACAGAAAGACTGTAAGTGAAGTAATAATTTAGACACACCACACCTGGCTGATACTGGCAGTTGAGATGTAGAATCTTATATCCAAGGGGACTGTGAGAGGTATATCAAGTTCTTAGAAATTTCACGGTCAGGTCTCCTTATTGAAATATACATATAAGTGTTGCTGACTTACCAGATCAGCAACATTATTCTAATTAAGAGGTAGGGGCCATATGTTAAGGAGAAAACAATAAGGAAGAAAGTGTTGAAGGAAACAGTGGTGTTCAGAAGGTCAGTTTGAGCCCTAAGTAAAAACTTTCTTTATAGAGTGGGGCAGAATGGCAGATGGAAAGGATAAAGCTGAAGGAGAAGGCAACTGGGTATGGAGCTAAGTTTAGAGCAGGCATAATTCATTCTCAGCAATGTCTCACAACTATAGATAATACAGTGATTCAAAGGAGAAGAGATTTGGGCCCTGAGCAGGCTGCAATGTGGACAGGTGCACATGGCCTTATTTTTGCACACATTTGTACTCCCGTAGTGCACCAGCAGCATGGTCACACACATAGAAGTATTAAGCATAGGATTTTGTAGGTTGGGGGTGGAGTTGTTGCTGGACAACAGCCATATTCCAGGGAACCACAATTTAAGAAAACATGTGGTGAAACCAATGTTATGTAGGAGCCCTGATTCTTCAGCTGTGCAGTTTACTACTGGGAACCAAAAGCAAATATAAATAAAAGGTGAAATGAGTAAAGAAGAGCAAGTCAAGCAAGCTAGAATAGGAAAGATTCTACACACAATATGTGAAATAAATAATTAAAACAATAAATGGAGCAGTGGAGTTCGGATCCCCTAACTTCCAAGGGAATAAAATATTTCTCCTAAAAAAATTAAAAGCACCAAGCTCATTCTACACTTCTAAAGTTAGAACTGTTAACCTGAACTTTGTGAATGCATCATTGCTTGCTGGGATTGGTGGGTTTAAGGGGGCTGTTCTTAGGTGTCTGACCACAAGAGATACATATCCTCCTTGGTAGTTGTTTAGTCCTTGCAGAGTTTCTACTGGTGGGTCTGAGCCTCCTACTGTTGCCCCACACCCCTGTAACGCATTGTCGTCTCCTGGAGCATACCAACTGACTTTATCATTATCTTGGGTTGATAAGGATAAAAAGATCTTTGCACCTTCCCCTTGGGAAAAAATTGTTGCCCATTGACTGACTTTTTAGATCACCCTAGGCTGCTACAGCTAAAAAAATAATTTCTACCTACATTTTGGGAATCGTTACTGACAGACTTGGTGGACCATGGGGGCAGTTCATAGTGTGCATCTGTTGTGGAATAGACATGTCCTTCTTTCCTCCTCAATCCTCCTCATGCAGGGACATCTTAAGGATTTCGTGGGCCCCGGGCCAGACATAATTTGGTCCCCCCGCTTGGAAAAACTCTGAATTTATTTTCCATTTTATTCAAGTCCTCAGCAACTAAGATCTAATCATTGACAATCCTCTTCATTCGCGCCCAAACATTTAAGGGGAACCCAGTCCTTCAGTGGGGCCCCATTTAGTGCAAAGCTTTTGAAGATTCATGAGATATTGGATACCTGAGAGCCCCTTCATATTGTGAAGGGGGGCACATCATGATTGTGGTATTGTAGTGTAGTTCCTACATTCCCTATAGGCTCTGCGCATTGGAATAATATATCCTATAGATGTGACTTAGGACTTATGTCTACTAGGTCTCTATCGAATATATTAGACTTAATTGTGAGTGCCAGCTAGCTCAGAGGTCACTAGAAATGTTCTCGAGTTCACAAGAAGGGATTTCGTTTCTGACAACCGCATAAACATGACAACTTTGTTTCCCCAAGATAAAACTGATCTTCAGAGTCGTGGAAACAATAGATAGATATTTTATTCAGTCAATCGTGTATGCTTCGTTTCACCAGAGGTGCAGAGAAATAGAGAGACGGGCGTTTTCAATACAAGTATTTATTGAACAGTCTTCTTTCTCAAGCATAAGAAGTGAACTGCTACAATTGTAATGCTGGTTGCAAAATATAATGCATACAGTAAAAAGAGTAGAATAAAATAATACTTTAAGAGCATTGTATGGTTCCTAGACCATAGATAAATAACAGAGGCTAAGAAAGTACTCGACTGGTGCGTCTAAAATACACCTACCCCTATGTACCTAACCTAAGCTTAGTACGAGGGAAGGAGTAAGTGAGGTGTAGCATAAATCTAGTATTCTTTTGCCAAGAATCTATCCAAGATTTCTCTAAGGGTCTAATCAGCTCTGTACCTTGGTGTAGAATGAAGACGGTCAGTCTCAGGACACGATTTCCCAACAACCCGCAAGGGTAGCTTTGAAACACTGGAGCTGGATTTCTCGGCAAGAGGAAAGACAGCGTCTCTCTAGGTGCGTCTGCTGGAGGGTCAGCTTCCTTTGGCACTTGCTGTAGCAGGATGTGTCGGGCAAGTGGATAGCCAAACTGCTCCAAACCACTGTGTGTTTGCTATGGCAAGTGTGGGCATATTTATACCTTGAAGTTACCGAGATTGACGTAAAGGTGGACATATTAATATCATCAAAGAGTCTCAGTTCTTTGAAAACTCCATGAGTTCTTGGACAAGTCAGTATTCGAGCAAGGGGAAGTCCCTAGCTGCTGAAGCCGAGTTTGCCAAGAAATCATGGTGGATTTTCGGAACTAGTGGAAGGAGTCCTGCAGTATTTGGACTGCATGAGCTATGTCTAAATATGGTTATGATTTCTATGCCTATATAAGGATATGGTGATTTATACCTATATGAGGGCATGAATCCGGAAAATTACAATAGGGTCCTAAAATGTTATAGAACACTATGCCACTGTCTGGGACTCTCCTGAAAGCTTAATAATGGCTGGGGGCCCTTGGCCAGAGCCCACTTTGTAGAACTAGCCGAGCATAGGACGGTAGCAGTAGGTTAATGGTCATTACCTTCGCCCATCAACTAATATGTTCCCTTGGCGTGAAGAGCCTACCCCCTGCCCGTTGAAGTATGTTAGAGCCAATAACTAAGTCTCTTTTTCATTTTCCAGCTCATCCAATTTGATCGAGCATATATACCACTGGCCATTTTGCCATTAGGTACACAGGGGTACTGGACAGGGTGCGCCTTTTAGGGGGCCCACACCTTCCGTCCACCTGTTTTTGGTCCTGAAGAATACCGGGCAATCGCCCATTTGGTAGAAACATGTTGACCAATTCACACCAACACATATAGAGACTCTCTGGTCGTAACTCACCTACCAGGGTCTCGCCAGTAATATTTTTTAACATTGTTCAGTTGCTCTAAAATAAAATTATGTTTTGAGTTAAACCAGGACAATTTTAAACATTTTTTTGCACCTACAGTCACAACCCGCTCCACTGTAGTACAGGTGTTGAAGCACATCCTGGGGACGCTAGGTCACCAGGGTGGACCCCGATGATGAAGCATGTCACCACTAGGCTGGTGAGTGAGGGGTTTTAAACAAAAGGTTGAATTTTTCCTTTTTTGCCATAAAGTTTACCCTCCAGAGAATTTTAAAACTCTCCGTTGGGGATACTCCTCCTTTTGTTCTATTGAGTTCCTTCCAGGGGAATAGGAGTAATCCCGTTTTCACTCTCAGTGAAAAAATATCCCTTGCTCTCTCTTTTGTTTTCAAATTCAGAGCCCACTTTGCCCATGCCTCAAAAAGTCTCTGTCCTCCCCTAGAATCCTCCCTCTCCTCCTCTCCTACTCCCCTCTAAAGCTTTATGAGCTAATGCAGTGATGAACAGTAGTTTAAGGACAAGGGCCGGAACTCCAGGTCTGGTGACATTTCTATTTTTATTGTTTGTTTCAGCTAATGAACACAATGAAACCTAAGACATTTGAGGTATTGGTAATCATTTGAGGCAATATTGCATTAATTTTGAAGGGAAACTCCACGGCGTCTTTAATGCCTCTTTTACAAATTAAATAAGTGCTAATTTTCAAAATAATGGGTATGATCCCTGTTGACCTATGTCTCCCTGGTGCTTCTGTTACTTAGTATGATACAAATCAGTTGGTGCAAGGGTACCAAGTCTCTGATTCACGTCTTAGCTCTGGGGCTCCATCCTGCATCCCTCTTTTCTTTCTTTCTAGTAATCTTCTTAATACTCATGCGATGCCTAGGATGTAGCTGCAGCTGCAAACCTGAGTAACCCTGATGGAAAATACAGTGTGATTGAACTCCTCTTTAGGTGGAAATTTTGTCTCACATGAGAATTTTGCCCAAGCACTATATGAAAAGGGTAATTCCATGGCTGACACTTTCATTTTGATGCAGGCAGTTCTTCAGAAAATCTTGACCCTGATTGGGTCATTAATCGAAAAGCTTACTCAGACATTCTCATGGCAAGGGGGGGGGGGGGTTGAGAAAAATCATCTCCTCAAATTCAAACGATCAGTAATTCTTCTGCAGAGGTATTGTTGACCTGTATTCATTTGGAATATATTTTGCATGCACCACCTACATCATATCATAACATTGCCAAACTTTAAAACCATCTCTAATACGACTAGTGTGCTGCAAAAGGATGAAACGGGCTGCATAATTTTAAAGACAGTCTTGTGGGGCATCTATAAGTGAAGTCATGTCACACAAGAATATTGGGCATTCCGGGATAAAAGCACCAGTGCCAGAGAACAGGGTCTTTCAATCTCAGTCTCTGTCTCTTGTATGCAAGTTCAGGAAGCGCTGACTTGGGCAGTAAAGCAGAGATTTTGCAAAACAGAAGAGTAAAATAAGCCCAAACTCTAATCCCCATTCTATTCTATGGATTGTAAAGAATTTACCTCCTACTACGAGAATTTTTAGTCTTTCGGTTCCTTAGGATGCACAACATCTACAAGAAAGATGCTGACTTCTAATAGAAAGAACAGAAGTTGGGTCAGGCTGTGTGTCTCATTTGACTATGTCTGCATTGATCCAAGGGACCTACATGGGTGTTTTGTACTCATTAACGGGGAAGGAGTAGGGGTCTTGGGGGATCGCCTCCTCAAATTGTAGTGCTATTTTAGGTTTCGATCTCAAATTTGATTGCTTTTAAATTATCCTCCCTGGTGATTTAAAAGGGTTTAGTTGTGTAAAAGGTGTACTCAATTATCATTTTTTTTTAAACGTCTGTTTATCAATAGAGAGACAGGTGGTTTTAAAATCTGAAACCAACCTTTGCATTGAGGGTGTTCTGAAAACAGATCTCCCCAGAATGGAATACTTATCTACATGCTATTTTCACTCACATTTCTCAGAGAGTTTAGCTGATAGTCAGATAGAATTTTTTGGGTGACAGCTCTTATAAAATACATGTGAGCCTGCAATCGTTTTCATCAAAGTGCATCTCTAATTTTTGTATTACCCGTCTGTAATCACCTGTAATAAAGAAATAATGTAGCTGCTCAACTGTAATTAGTTTTTACAGTTGAGTTCTAATGTCACAATGCTTGTAGCCACTTACCCGGCAACCACGGAGCATAATTACTCCTGCATTACCATCAAGAAAACAGGAAACTGGCTTTTGCTTCTGCGGATATCTTTTCTCCTTGAATAAAGTCCATGCTGGGGATACAGAATCTCTACATGCACTATACAATCTAAGATACAACATTTTTTTAGCATTACTTACATTAAACTGATTCTCATCTAATGTCTTTTTTTGTAAAAAAAAAATTACTGTTTTTTTGTGTGTTAACGTTGTTAGTATATCTTAATTATGCTGTGAAAGAGCAAGAGATTAAGGCCTGATTACGAGTCTGGTGGTCCACAATCCTCCAGACTCATGGAGGCACGATCGTGGCGGTTTCCCACATGATTACAAGTCAGGCGGTTGGACCACCACAGCCCCGCTGCACCCGCCAGGGAAACACATTCCTTAGCTGTGTTGTGGCAGTCAGGGGGCCGCAATATGCTTGGTGGGACCGCCGTGGTTCTGCCAAGCATAATACAAGTTTCCTCTCCACCGGCAATGTTATGGAGGTTCTCACTCCATGTGCACCATGGCAAAGATGAAGCACATGTGGATGCGCACAGGGGGGCGAACATGTGCCGCGCTGTGTGCATTCACCCCAGTCCCTGCACAGTATGCACTTTTCAGTCCATGCCATGCAGGAACTGGTTTTGGCTTTCCCTTTGTGGTGTACCTTTTCAGGGCACCGCCATGAGAATGTCATAAAAAAAGCCTTCCAGACACAAGAATAGCTCGTAATCTGGTGGCCAGCCTCAACAAGGGTTTGGCAGTGCGGTGGCGGGACGGATCCAGTGCCACACTGCCAAACTCATAATCGGGCCCTAAGAGTTTCAGGGGTTTATGAGAAGGGTGATTGTATGACCATGTATTTTAAGCCACAAATTTGTTCTCATTCCTCTATATGGTTATGGGACTCCTCAGCGATTTGTAAAAAAATTTAAGTTGGGGCAGTGGGCCTTTATTCTATATACAGCATGGGTGACAGCAAATAATTGTTTAAAAAACACAGATGATTAAAATAAGTGTTCACTATGCTTCTTTCTTCTGTTTTTCTCTTAGTCAGGTAGGTAACTTGACACATGATCTTACCTTTTTTGACCGGTACAGGATATATATTCACTGAAAAAAAAGTTTCAGTGATGTTATAGTTAGGCACAGATTTCACCTGTACAAAACCAGTGAAATTTAGCAGCTATAGTTACCTGAGTAACTACACCTTACGCCCCCGCAATGTTCTGCTTTTGATCTCACATACTACATCACTCATGACATGGTCAGTGACATCAGTGAAAACATCTCAAATGACATCATGATGACATCAGCTATTCTTCCTGTATTAGTTATTTGTAATAGCATTTCTAACATAGCTCATATTCGTGGTTGTGTGAATGTATCAGTGTGTGAGTGGCTCTATGGGAGTGTGAGTGGCTGTATGGATGTGTTAGTGGGTATGTGAGTAGCTGTATGGGTGATTGAGTGGCTGTATTGGAAAGTGAGCAGGTGTGTGAGTGGCTGTATGGGTGAGTTAGTTGCTTTTTGAGTGGCTGCATGGGTATGTGAGTGGTTGTGTGAGTGAGGGAGTGTGAGAGGGTGTGTGAGTGGCTGAATGGGTGTGTGAGTAGCTGTTTGAGTGTGTGTGTATAGGTAAGTGGGTGGGTGTGAGTGGCAGTGTTGGAGAGTGAATGTCTGTGAGTGAGTGGGTGTGTGAGTGGTTGTATGGGTGAATGAGTGTCTGTGTCAGTGGCTGTATGGGTGAGTGGGTGTGTGAGTAGCTATATTGGTGAGTGAGTGGCAATGTGAGTGGCTGGAGGCCTGAGTATGTGGTTGTGTGACTACCTGTATGTTTGAGTAAGTGGCTGTGTGAGTTACTGTAAGGGCGATTGAGTGGGAGTGTGCATCGCTGTGAGGATGTATGAGTGGGTGTATAAGTGTCTGTCTGTATGACTGGTTGTGAGTGTCTGTATTTGTGAGTGAGTGGGTACATGAGTGGCTGTATGGGTGAGTTAGTTGGTGTGTGAGTGGCAGTATGAGTGAGTGGATGTGTGAGTGGCCCTATGGATAAGTGATTGGTTGTGTGAATACTGGTATGGGTCTTTGAATAGGTATCTGAGGGGTTGTGTGGATTGGGTGTATGAGAGATTCAACTTAAGTGTGAGTGGGTGTGTGAGTCGTTCTGTGGATGATGTCATCAGTGATAACATTGACCATGTCATGAGTGATGTAATATGTGAGGTCATAAGCAGTGTATTAGGGGCGTAAGATATAGTTAGCTCGGGTAATTAACTATAACTGCTGAATTTCACTGGTTTTGTACAAGTAAAAATCTGAACCTAACTAAAATTTCCCTGTAACCTTTGTTTTTTTCAGTGAATTTTTAAGGTTTTTGAAATTTTATTTCCTAGCTATAGCGTTCCTGTAACATTGTTGTTTTAGTGAATTTAGATGTTTTTTCAATGTTATTTCCTTAATATAATGTCACTGTAATCTTTGGTTTTTGAAGTGAATTTCTAAGGTTTTTAAATTTTTATTTCCTAACTATAACCAGTACAGTTTCACAGTGAGAGTGTGGGTAAGTGTTTGAGTGTCTTAATAGGTCTCTCAGTGGATGTGAGAGTGTCTGAGTGGGTCTGTCATTGGGTCTATGAGTGGCTGAGTGGGTCTGGGAGTGACTGCATGAGTGTCCCACTGGGTGTGTGAGTGGGTCTGTGGGTGTGTGAGTCAGTCTGTGAGTGAATGCATGAGTGTCTGAGTGGGTCTGTAAGTGGGTGTGTTAGTGTCTGAGTGGGTCTGTGAGTGAATGCATGAGTCTCTAAGTATATCTGTGAGTGTGTGTAAAAGTGTCTGAGTGGGCCTCTTTCTGCTTCCTTTTGACCTTTATTCTGCCTCTTTCTGCACATTTCAGACCTTAATTCTGCCTCTTGCTGCATATTTCTGACCTTCATTCTGCCTCTTGCTGCTCGTTTCTGACCTTCTTTCGCCACTTGATGCTCATTTCTCCTCTTTATTCTGACTCACATTTTTTACCTTATTTTTGCCTATGGCTGCTGGTTTGGGTGCCGTGGAGCCATCCCAGGGCACACGGTGGCCACTGTTGGGGACGGCGGGGGAGCCTCAATGCCCACGCCGTCCCTGGCATTGCACCAGCATGCAAGGAGTTGATGAATATTCAGCTTCCTCCTTACAGGAGCAATACTTTAATCTCTTTCCCTGTCTGTATGTCTGAAGGCCGGGAAAGAGATGAAAACTCCGCTTCCAGCAAGTGAGAGCATTTTAACAGCTCCCGCTTGCTGGAAGTGGAGTGTTTTCTTTTTCTTGGTGGAAACTGTCAAAGCTCCAGCCAAGCAAAAGCAAACAACTATTTCCCGGGGGTGGGCCCCCCAGGACATAGCAGGAACCTGCCCTGGGTGTTGACGATCACCAGAGCCATGTATGGTTCCAGGAGGGGGGCCACACAGCCCCCCTCCTTTCTTGTCCATAAGCTGCCCTGGAGAGGTGGTGGTACCCGGGGTCCTATGTGACCCAGGAGGAGAGCCACATGGCCCCTCTTCCATTCATTAAAACATTTTTGGCCCCGGGACCTGTGGGTTTCCTTTGGCCCCCCTTTAGTCTTAAATAGCCCTGGGGAGGTGGTGGCCCCAGGGGTTCAATAATCCTTAAGAGGGAGGCACGCTGCGCACTCCTACTTTTTAAAGAAAAAATGCCCCAGGACCTGGCCCACCGGGGGTTCTATTTAAAACAAGTGCGTAAGCCAGCACTTGCTTAAAAATATATGTTTTTGCCATGGAATCATGGCTCTGTAGCATTTCGAAGGCAGAAATATGCACAAAAATGCCTTTTGGCCCTACCAGGGTCCCTCTGGGACACAATGCCCAGAGATAAGCAGGTAAGTCGAGCAATGGTATTTTGCCAACATGTGTTGCAACAGTATGCAACAGCTTGGGCTAACCTTGTTAAATGAAAAATCCAAAACATTTTTTGTGGGACTCAGCTGAAGCCGAGACCCAAGTTGCCTGTCAAAACTTCCAGGTTGAAGTGTTGGCAGCCAATCACATTTCAGCATGGGAGCACAGGAACTGTTGCATCTTTGGAGCATCTGAGTCCCTATATATACACATTTTGATTTGTTTTTAATAAGTAAAAAACTGCTGCACAGATTAACACCAAATAATGAAAAGGTTTCTTTCTGGACCAAGAACTACCTTTTCGTCAAATTTGGTGTAATTCTGTCCAGCGGTTCAGGCTGTAGTCATGTCTAAAATCTCTATGGAATTAAATATGGGAAAAACGCTTTTTTTCACCCCCCTCGATAAAGTCTGTCTATATATTTTTTAAAAGGCTCCAGTATGAGAACAAATTGACAAAAGGTAGATAGTGCACCTGATTGTTTCTCATGCTGCTATGATTTTTTGCATTCAACTTAATAACTCCCCTCTCATCCAACCACCACCAAGACTAATTACAACTACCTTCACATAAACAAGTGCTTCTGCCTCACAAAGCATGTAAAACATAAATTGCTAAATGGCTCGGTACCTCCTCAGCCTCCTTTGCATAACCAAATCCTTCTGACCTCCCAATACTTTAAGCTCAACTGTGAAAGATATCATTCTCTCTGAAATTGGCAGGGATCATGCCATTCTAGTTGGTCTCTCAATTCTACACTCAAGCACCAAATAGCTGCCTTCTAGGCATCCGCTCACTAAGTCACTGCTCATTGCAAATGCAATTACAATTCCCAAATACTGAGGAAATCCTGTGGCCCCTACTCCTGATTTGCATTGAATTCAAATCACTTTGCATTTTATACAAGAGCATTCACAAAAAAAACATATTACCTTGGTGTAAACCCTACTTTGTAGACTTAAACCACATCACCAACAGAAAAAACTGGTTGTACTGGAATTATCCATGACAACCTGGGACAACCTCCGCCTTTATTTTAAAGTTTACTTCTCTTCTGAACATAAGGACTCAAAACAAGACCCTTCTCTTCTCCAATCACCTATATTTCTCCAGCCTTCTCTTCCCTTCCACCCACTACCACCTGTCTTGCAATTCATATATAGACTAATCATTTGTGTGATTTGGAATTCTTTCTCCTGTGTACTTCTTGTGTGCCTGCATCGTCGATAATCATTTCTGAGTATCTTATGTGTTTCCTAATCCTTAGTCAAGCACCCATCAATGCAACTATAATCTACACGTCTTGATATGTGATTCATTGATCTAAAGGAAATGTTATGCAGTACTTCAGGGCTATGTCAGCACATTAGGAATGCCCCAAATGAAATAAAAAGTAAAAGAATACTACGGGCCTCATTTATGAAAAATTACGCATCACTGCCTGAAAGCTGCGATGCGTCACTTCTCAGTGGCACTCGTTGCGTCATGATTGATGCGTCATATTTATATTATGACGCATCATGTCGCAAGGAGTTACAGATGCGTCAGTATTTCTGACGTATCTATAGGCGCATTGCTGGAGTGTGTCACAAAAGTGACGCAACTCCAGCAATGTGTACTTTCACATGGGCAGTCCCATGTTGTTAGTGCCTGCATCAATCTTACGCCTGCCATGAAGCAGGCGTAAGATTTTGACGCATTAGCGGGCAAGAAATGGCGCAGGGAAATCTTATAGATTTCACTGTGTCAGTTCAATGACCCTTTCTTGCGTTAAAACGCCCCCCTTGCATACATTATACCTGGAACAGGTATAATGTGGCGCAGGGGTTTACAAAGTGACGCATATACCTAGATGCGTCACTTTGTAAATATGGCGCAACAAGGCACATTTTTTACGCCACTGGTGCGTAACAAAAAGTGACGCACCGGCGGCGTAAAAGTGACGCACAGCCTCATAAATAAGGCCCTACAAATCTATGCAACCTCTACCAGATTCATCGTTGAGACAATGACTGCTGGAGAGATTTGAGCTTGGCCTACTTATAGACCAGCTTCACCCTTATCCTGCAAATAAGAGATTTAGAGGTTTTCGCTGTTTCCCTAAGCTTACATTGGGCCAAATTGAAGACAATGATTTTAATAAAATCAATTGTAGGATTCTCCATTTTATTTCTGCAACGTTTTAGTGGTAATCTACACCTTTTCGTACATTTTGATACATGCTTAGTTTATTCATTCTCTTAAATTTATTGATCTTTTCATCACATCTTAAGCTACTAAACGGTGAGAAAGCCATTGTGTTGATGTGTTGGTACGGTTAGTATGGGATCGCAGCTAGAATGTAGATTTAAGTCTCTGCCCACAATCCAACTGCTACTCTTACATAAATAAATATACCATTAAAATATGTTCGAGTAAGGTCCCTACTGTTCGCATAAAGTTGTACCTACATAGACTAGATTCCGTGCAGTATAAAGGTCTTATTACTTATACTGAATGACTACAGTCTATAGATCACTTGATTTAAAAAGTGACAACTTAATAACCTTTTATCACATAGAGTTGAAAGTATAAAATTGGAGCAGAGTCTGGGGTGCTGTTAAAATATTCACTGTTTGAACATTTCTATTATTTATGATTGTCTCTCTAACAAGCTAAATTATAATTTAATGGAAATGTATGGTTGAGTGCTGTTGCGGGTTAATTGACAGTCATGAGAGGCATCTGTTACCTTAAAAAACACCACCTAATTGATCTGTAAAGATCGTGTAAAATACCTGTTCATACAGGAGATGTTTCTGGTTCAACTATCTTGTCAAATAGAGATCTCCCATGCTGCTTGTAATAGAAAAGGTGTGGTGCCTCTGTCCAGCACTGTATCACCAGCAAAATACACACTCTAACGCAGGTTGATTTTAGGAGAGAGTACATCTTAAATCAAACTCTAATAATATGAGATTCCGCTTTAGACAGATGCTATATTCATGGGGACAGTTCCACTGACAAACAAGCTGACAAGTAATTACTATGGCCATACCAGAAAGAAAGTAAAGGGTAAGAATGCAGACAGGCCTTTTAAATTCTTAGCCCGCTACCTCTGTGTCAACCACTATCCTCCAGTATAAGGGACAAACGCATAGCAGGTTATTAAAACCAATTAATATGAAGTCTGAATATGAAGTTTTGAAAAAGTGAATTACTACCTTACGTCACCTCAGACCCACCTCATCGCTCCAGGAATTCAGTAAAGGACTCAAGACCTGGCTGCTCGAATGAACAAGAGGCCCACGCAGCAGTTAGCAACTTTAGCTCTTTGAGACCCTTGTGGGTGATATGTTGTGCTTTATAAATCCTTGACTGTTTGATTGAATTAGAATGGAATGTAGCCCACCACAAGTAATAATAGCACTATTTTTGTAAGTTCAGAAATGGATAAACAGGTAGATTCATCAAGCCAAAATCGGCTCGCAAAGGGCCAGATTCTGAGAATCTGGCCCTTTGCGAGCGCTATTTTTGCATTTGGGATTCATCATCCCAAATGCAAAAATCGCAATTATAGAAATCGCTAAATTGCGAAGAATTGCATTTAAGGAATCTCAATGAGAGATTCCTTAAATGCAATTCATGAACCTTTTTTAAACTTGCGATTTCGCAATATGGGGCCGCTATTTACCGTGAAGTTTAACTATGTGGTAAATAGCGAAAACTTAGAAAAATGCACTTTAGTGCATTTTTCTAAGTTGTATGTTACACACACACCTGTCCTTTGGACATGTGTGTGTGCAACAGCAGTGTACATTACCATTTCAGGGGTGCTACAGGGTATCCTTTGGACACCCTGGCACCCTTGAAATCGCTTCCTTATTTGCGATTCGCTAATGGCGAATCGCAAATAAGGAATGAATGGGAAAGCCATTCCTTATTTGCGATTAGCAATTAGCGAATCGCAAATAAGGAAGCAGTAGAAATCACAAAAAATATTGCGATTTCTACATGCATCCCGTTTTGCGAGTCTTTAATAGCGATTCCTTAATAATCGCTATTAAGGACTCGCAAAAGAGGACTTTGATTAATCTGGGGGAATGTAATTTAAACCTGAGCTCTGCCCATAGTAACTGTGGCACAGGGCAGGCAGGCTTAACTTAAGAAAATGTGTGAAACATTTAGAAGTACCAAGACAGTTAAAAAGTCAAAACCACAACACAATAAAAATCCCACTGCAATGTATAACAATGGAGAATATTTTAATGAACAGAAAGACACCAAAACAAGAACAGTCCAATAAGGGGAACCCAAGATATGGATCTTCAAAGTTCTAAATAATGGCACCAAGAAATGCATGTGCCAAGCCAAATTAAGAGCCACCTGAACAAAGACTTTGCTAAAGCCAGGAAATCAATTATACTTAAACCTGAAAAGGATCAGATAGACTATTGTCTTCTTCCTTGATGCCAAGAAGGTATTTGATCAGGTGGAATGGGTTAATTAATTTAGGGTAGTGAAATGGATATGACTTTCTCAAGCTAACTTGGTGTGTCAGTCATTTGTCAGTCATTTGTGGTAGCTTCAGTTCTCTCTACTTTCAAATTCATTGCAGCAGCCACCAGGGGTACCCATTAGCACCCTCACTATTTTTATTAGCATTGGAACCCTTGGCAATAGTTATCCAATCTAACATCCATATTAAGGGAATAAAGATGCCCGCAGGGGAGGTCAAAGCACTTTGCTATGCGGACCACGGCCTACTGATCTTATCCAGTCCTTCCCAATCATCCTCCTTGTTGATAACTCAATTAAACACATTTCCAAATTTTCCAGCTGCAAAATAAATAAGTTTAAATGTGAGGCCCCAGTGCTAACTTCATCCACCACGAAGAAGTCACTTACTCTTCAAATGGCTACATAGCATATTGAAGTATCTTGAGATTCAGCTAAACCATGGTCTTTGAGACATGATATGAGGTAGCCTGCCACCAATCATTGATAAAATGAAGTTCAATTGTCTCAAATGATCTCAGTTTAATGTATCTTTATGGGGTAGGGTCCATATAATCAAAATGAACACAATACCCATATTTCACTATGTATTTGGTAAGCTGCCCCTTCGTATTACCCAATCTTGTTTCAAAGTAGTAACACACAACATCTCCCTTTTTGTATGAAGAGGAAATAAACCTAGATTAAAAGGAACCATACTGCATGCATTCACTGAGAAGGGTAGAGACTTAGGTCTATTAGGATCGCATGGCGGTGGCGATCCTCTGTACATCATCCCCCGCCCGCCCCCATTTCCTCCGCCATATTATGGTGGCAAGGGGGACCGCGGCAGACGAGAAGACCGTCCACCACTTTTCCGCCTGGGTTTCTAGACACCGCCAGCCATATTACGATGCCAGCGGGAAGCAGCCTTTTCGTGGTGGATTCCTGAGCTGGGGGCCTGTTGCGGGCCCCCAGGATGTTTGGTGGTGTGGAGGGCACATGCCCCCTGCATTTGCATGGACGACGTGGCAGGTACAACGCAGTGCCTGCCACCTTGTGCATGCAAATGCACAAATGCCTTTTTTTAATTTTGGCTGGTGCTTCTGACATCACCGCCCGTCGCAATGCAAAAAATGCAGGATGCGCCAGCCAGTGTGGCGGGCACATCCTAACTGCCCATGCGGGTCCACCGCACCCTTAGCAGGCATTCCCATTTCCACGGGCGATGGCGGCTCCGCCGCCATTATAATAGACCCCTTTGTCTGTGTTCTAGATGCCTGCAGTAACCCCATATAGAAATCTTCTGCCTGGCACGACAGGTAACACACTCAGTTTACATGTTGAAAATGCACAGAGCGGCACATTAATGGGTTATAATGGAACACCACTTATTGAACATAGGGGTGATCTTGTAACCTACTACACCAATCAATCCAGAATCTCACCCCTCAAAAATCTCATCATATACACTTTTAAATTGGCATGGTTATGGCCCCATATACACCAGAAGGGTTTTGACCATAAGCATTCAAATGTGCTGCTATGGCGCAATGCCAACATTACAGTGGTTACGGAGGAAATTAGCTGGTCCATATAGAAAGTGCATAAAATACACTATATCGATCAAGTCATATTTCACAGTTCCCCAAAATCTTTTATCAACCTTTTGATGGAAATATGGCATCCAATCCAGTCAGAGTTGGTGACATGTCCAATTCGTAAACTGGCTGTCTGACAAGTTGGAGAAATCCTAGATTTCCTCAGACCGTTACCTAATCACACACTACCTACACACTTAGAAAAACTTTGGGGGTGCTTCCTGGGTGCTGTAGAAGGTCTTGATATATTACCAGCCCTCTCTTGATATAGCCTCTTCTTTGCGAAGAAGACAAGTCTCAACAATGAATTGCAGGAGGATGAATGGGAGATAATGTTGGGCAAATATAATAAAGGGCCTAGAAATCCTGCCTTGATAACAGCTTTTAAAAGTTTTATAAGTTTTCCATCTGAAAGACAACATCTTATAGCCATGTCCATTTAATTTGGCACAAAATTCAAAGTAAGAATAGCAGTGCTTAAATTAGAAACATTCTGTGGTGACTGGTGAAACTCCATACAGAAAAACTTTGGGCCTAATTACGACTTTGGCCAAACCCGTGCTCTGCAAGAGGACTGCCAAAGCTGATCTCTCATTGCCCGCCATATTACAATTATAGGCCTTGGTGGGCGGGTGGTGCTGCAGCTGTCCAATGGCGCTTCCTATCTAAGGCTCATAGGAGAGCCTTAGAAAGGTACCACCGTGGGACCACTGCAGCCAATTCCTTCATGGGAAGTAATGCACCATGTTGTGAATTGCTTCCCCTGCAGGAACTGGGGGTGCAATAACAGGGGGGCACAACATATGCCCATGTATCCCCCATCCACAACCAGGACCAAAGGCTCAATGGGGTCCTTTTAGGGCTCCCTTTGGTGCCTTACCCCCAACCTTTTCATAGCAGGCTCACGACTGTGGCTCCGTCTACATATTCCTTCCCTTGAAAGACCACCAGCACAGTGGGATCCTTGATCCCTGTGGTGCCTGTGGTCTCATGGTGGTCCGACCACTGCAGTTATAATACTGTGTGCGTTTCCATAGTGTGGCGATGGTCGGACTACCAACATGAGTTCTGTGGTCCGATAGACTGCCGAACTCATAATCAGGTCCCAAGTGTGGATTCGGGTTGTTGAAGATGTGGTGCACTTGACAGCAATATTGTGCATATTTTGTGGGAATGTCAGGGCTTGATGAATATTGGCATCAGGTGTGAAGTTATCTCAAACCTGAATGCCACACATCTACACCGCTGAATGCCTGTTTTGACTCTATTTCATGATGTATCAAGTCTACCAACTCCCACGACCCACGTTAACAGGTGGCTGACCACTGACCTGAGTATTGCCAAGCTGGGAAATTTGTGCTATTGGGAAACAACCACAATACCAACACTTCAAACATAGTTAGAGAATATGTACAAAGTAACAACATTTCTAAGACTGCTTTATATGCTCAATGACAAATTACACGTGTTTGAAGAACTTTGGTGGACCTTTCAGCAGTTGTGACCTACTGATTTGCTCTTGTTCTATGGAGTGATATGCATCATACTGATAATGCTGCCTGCTCACTGAGCCATTATCAGCTCCAGGGTACCCCATCCCCCCAGCTGTGTTAGATTTTTACAAGGAGTGTGGCATGTGACCCCCTTCCTCCCCAGGCCATTATGAGGCCACGTGTATCCCATCCCTCATGACCATACATATTTAAAAGTTGTATAGGTGCTATGGTGCCCACCTGGTACACCCAGAACAATGGTAGCGCCTGGATCCGAGGGGGTAGCTTCAGGTACCCAAAGGGTCATTGCAGCTCTCCTGCCTGCACCCATTCTGGATGCAGTGGGAGCTGGCTACATCTGTTTGATCCGCCCGACCGGAGCAGCTTTTCTCTGTTCCCACCAGCCGGGAGCAAACCTATTTTTCCTGCTTGCAGGAATGCAGGCAGGAAGTTAACATTCTCCCTGCCTGTGCTCTTTTAGGCAGGGATTTGCAGTGTCCTAGGGACCCTCTTGCCATTGGGCACTAGGGACATCTGCATGGGGATGGAGGCTCCCACACCCCTCTGCCCACATAAATAAATTCAGTCCTGGGGAATGGGGTCCCTGAGGCTTGGTGTAGGCCCCCACGCTACCCCTCCCCACAAAAAAAATCTGCCCTGGGAATGGGGTCCCTGGGGCTTTTAGAAGTCTCTGGGGTGGGGCTGCACACCCCCATTCCTCAAACAAAAAGTAAACTGCCCTGGGATGGAGTCCCAAGGGATAGGGGCACATTTCCCCTCCCCATTAAAAAAATGATCACCCCAAGGAATGCGGTCTCCAGGGCCGTCAGAAGGTTTGGTAAAGGGGGGGCCAAACATTGAATGTGAAATGAGCGGAGCGGCCACTCATTTCTCATTCACTGCTCCAGCTGGAGAGTGCTACATAATGCCCTGGAAGGGAATTATTTTTATGAATCTTTTGATGCTGGTGCTGACTCTAGAATGGGAAGTGGCACCATCAAACTTTTTAAAAATGTTATGGGGGACTGCATGAAGTGCAGAAGTACCCTAGCAACATTAAAAAAAGCACAATATGTCTCCTAGATCGATGAATCCATGACCACAGGAGAGCTTGACTCAAAGACATGTTAAGTTTTTTTTTTTTAAAGCTTTATTGAAAATATTTTATGACAATCACTTTTACTGAACTTTGCAATGTGTGAATTTATAAAATATACAAAAGGTTATGGTTCTTTTTAACAAAGACAATAGTTCTGCAATTACTTGTGTTGATTTGCTGACCCCTTGATAAAGGCAATAGGTCCACTTTTTATATTTTGATGTTCTAACCATTTGACAAAGTTAGAAGGTCTGCCTTAAAAATAGCACACTTTATATTGTTACATCACTTAGTCAGTCGTGGTCACCCAACCCAATGCTGCACACTGACGAAGGTGGTGTGCTGGCGGGGATTGAGAGCTCAACCTCTTGCAGCACGCGGCAATGGACATCTTTCTTTATGTTAGAAAACATGGAAATTCACTAAAAAACCAGGAGTACAACTGCATTATAGGTAGGCATTATAATATTATCTTACTTTATATTTTTTTAAACCTCAGAAATTCACTGACAAACCAGTGAAAACGGGTAAAGAGATGTTTTAGTTAAGTTAAATATCAGTTAAAACATACATTTTTAAGCAAATAAAACCACTGAAGTTCACCAGTTGGAGGTTTCTCGAGTACCTATAATGGGAAACAGCAATTACAATGGGGCCATTACCACGTAATACCTTTACCACACACCAATTACCGCACATGTGCCTTTACCACGCATGTCTACCATGCAGTTTTTTACCATGCATATATATTTACCATGCATGCCTTTACAACAAAAATGTAAGTTAAACGCAGTTGTCTGTGTGTGATTTATATATATATATATATATATATATATATATATATATATATATATATATATATATATATATATATTACCTACTGGCGATTGCCAGTAGGTGGTTATAGTTAGGACCTTGTTTCTATTCAAAAATAGTTTTTTTCTTTTGACAATATCTTTGGTGCCGTTTGACAAATTTTCTTGGCTACATTTTCAAAAGTAATGGTTCACTCAGGTCAGCTCCTGCCTCGAAAGTTGCGGGGTGATTCGTCAAGTGGGTGCTGAGAATAAAGGGGGTCCCAAAATGCATTTTCACCATGTTAATTTCCATAGGCACTTTAGATAAAGGTACAGCCCGAACTGCTGAACGGAATTACACCAAATTTGGCAAAAGGTAGGTCTTAGTCCAGAAAGTGTGCTTTTCTTTAAATGGTGTAACTACGTTCATTAGTTCCTGAGAAATTAAAAAAATAAAAATATCGATATCTGACGGCAGAGATGGATTCGCAAACCCTCCTCAGCACGAGCTTCATTCTCACCCCCAGGGCTAAAAAGAGCATTTTTTAAAATATTTCAGGCCGAATTCGCGTCGGGTGCGTGAATTTGGCCACATTTTTTTTTTAAATGTCAGTGCTTCGTTTTCCTCAAGCCCCCGGGTGGGCCAGGTCCAAAGGGCAATTTATTATTGGTTTGGGGGGGCCCTCGGGGGGCCCCCGCAGCCCCAGGATCGCCACCTCCCCGGGGCTTTTTTATGAATGTGCTGGGGGCATGTGTCCCCCCCCCGCAGCCCCGGGGTCCACCACCTCACCAGGGCTTCATTTTTAAATGGTACCAGAGTTCCCTAAATTCAAAACTTTCAAGAAAACCTAGTGTCACTTCCCCTCCAAGGTGTTTCCTCTTTACTGCAGCTCTCGAAACTTGCATTTGAACCGATTCACTTTACCGTCCCAGGTGCCTTAGAAAGCAGCAAAAGCTTGAAACTATCGGAAAAGAGAGGGATAAAACCGTGGTGAAGGGGCTTTTTTGGGGGGTGATAAGTGAAAGAGCCGCCTGAAGGAGGAGTGAAACACAGCATGGCCTCAGTCCCCGTAGTCTGATGACACAAGTGCCGGCATACAGTGTCGCTTTTATACCAGAGTAAATCGATAAAACATGCATGCAAAGGTCAGCCTGAGGACCGCCCCTGCCTTTTACTCCAGGGATTGCTCTTAAGGTTCAACCTAGAGTCGGACCTCTCTTCAGCAGCCACGGCCCGTGGAGGGAGTTTCGGTGGGGCGGAGAGGCAGGGTGGGGGAGGGGCAGGGTGGGAGGTGCTAAAAACTGGAGTATGGATAATTGAAGGTAAGTAAACAATTTTATAAATAAAATGAATTTCGTAGCGCAATATATTTCATGTTTGGTCCGATGGAAAAAAAACAATAAATCCAGTATTCAAGATTTTTTAAATCCTGTGTCCCCGTTTGCTACATTGTGTGGTCTTGGGTAAACTATGGTGGCAGAGTGCATGGTTTTCTACTTACGTTTTGGGAAAGGGGGAGATGTGGGCGACATTTAATATGACTTCTTGTATGTCTCTTTTCTCTCTTTATGAGTTTGCACTATAGTTATCTGGTATTCGTACTACTATTGTTTCCTCTCTGTATAAGTTGGCGATAGAGTAATCTGCTATTCACAATGTTGTTGTTCGTTTATTTATTACCTTTATGTGCATGGGTTGTATGTTTATGCAATATCATATCATCTTTACTCTAATATGTTTCCATGTGTGTCTTTTTGGTCTTCATCAGATTGCGTTATTTCCATCTGTCATTCACATTATTGTTGCTCTTGTATTTTATGCACGTTTCTTGTCTCTCTTTATGCAATTGCGAGATATTCTTTGGGTTGTGACAGTGTATTCTTTTGTTATGTAAAAAGGGGAAACTGACCTGGACTCTCGCCACGCCACGGACCTCTGCTGCTGAATCCTGCCTGCTAAGCCGCTGCTGCTCGCCGGACCCGCTGCGCGGGTCCCGCTTCGCGGTCTTAGCAGTTGTGGGGAATTTTGCCTGGGGCTTGTTGGGACACCGGCAGGGCTGCGAGGGTAGAGCGGGTGGACTCTAAGTTCCAGGAGTCCCCGCGCGCCCGTGTCAGCTGGGCTCCTCTCCCTGCCGGCCGCGCCCCCAACACAGCTGCATTTAATCATCTCCAGCCCCCACACCAGCGGGAAACTGACCTGGACTCTCGCCACGCCACGGACCTCTGCTGCTGAATCCTGCCTGCTAAGCCGCTGCTGCTCGCCGGACCCGCTGCGCGGGTCCCGCTTCGCGGTCTTAGCAGTTGTGGGGAATTTTGCCTGGGGCTTGTTGGGACACCGGCAGGGCTGCGAGGGTAGAGCGGGTGGACTCTAAGTTCCAGGAGTCCCCGCGCGCCCGTGTCAGCTGGGCTCCTCTGCCTGCCGGCCACGCCCCCTAGATCACCTTTGCACATCTTTAAAAAGAGCAGTCTTTCCCGCTGCGCGGGAGCGCGCGGGAGGGCGCCGGGAGAAGCCCGGGACAAGGGCGGGACCGTCTGTGGCCGTCCGGGGCCGGAGGAGGCCGGGCTGGGCCTGACCTCTTTCTTTGTAGTCCGGAGGACATTGTTCATTACATTATAGATATGGCAACAGAAGAAGAAACCCCGGGTAAAAAATCCAGATTACGTAACGGTTCCCTGGAGAATTACTTTCCCAAGAGGAGCGAGGGAGAAAAGGATTCCACTCTAGCAGAGCGCAGGGCAGAGCGGCGTCGCTCTGTTGAGAATATGAAACATAGACCCCTCACTGATAGTCTACTTGAATTGAACCGGGAGGGTGATTCGAATGTCCTAAGTGAGGATAACGCAAGTCAAGATGGAGTCCCCCTATTGTTTCGAGATTTTGTAGCCACTCCTTGTTTGCCCTCGGATAATATTATAATTGTTTCACCCACTCCTAGTTGTAGTCGTGTGGCTGACACATCTAAATCTAGGGAGCAGAAAGTTAAGTTTTTTCCTGCAGCCCAGACCCACCGCCCTCCCCCTAGTAAAAAAAGGAGGAAACAAAGGGTGGTATCAGGTAAAGCCAAAACATCGCACGCTGATTTCGGTAAAGGGACAAAAACTCTGATTACAACTGAGACTCCTCCAGTAGTAGAGCAGGATTATACACCACAGGTAGCTGTCTCACCGGTTCATTGTTCATCTATAGCAACCACACAAGATGAGGTTCCTGATAACAACAATAGAGCCACCCCACCTATTACTTCACCACTACTTCCCCCCACAGTGCCAGGGAACTTGGAATTTTTGTTGAGAACTCTCCTTCTACCCATCAATGAGTCTATTAAAAAGGTGGAAATTAGATTAACCATATTGGAAGCCGCCATAACTAGTATGTCTACCCTTACCAAAAATAAAGGAAGTGGGGCGGTGCATCCCACACCCCCTCCTACCACACCACAAAGGAAATCTAAAATTCCTTCTACCCCCGCTCTGACTAAGCAAACTCGCCAGCCTCCGGGTGGAGCTGCGCCCCCAACTCACAACACTTCGCCGCCTATACAACCAAAAGCACCAGCCACTGGATTGGGAGCGGGCCCCACCAAATCATCCCTAAAGGCCTCGACGAGCAACAATCAGATCGCACATGGGGATGGTGGAAAAAGTAGAATACCTCATAAAAGGGTCCCACAAGTAGAGATTCCCCCAGAAGCTGTGCCCTACGTGGTGATTTTAACGGGGGTCCCGCAGTTAACTGAAAATAAGAAGGAGGGATATGCCGACCTCAAGAACAAAATTATCCATTGGTTGCGGTTGCACAGGCCGATAGCACCTAACATAGACGGGGACATAGTTCTTGTTAGACGGATCAACTGGCTGGGGAGTAGAACTAAAGATATTGAGGGGGACCTAGTGGTGGTCAATTTTAGAGACCCTCGGGCAGTTGATTACATCCTAAATTGGCCACCTGGGAATGGGGAAACCAGTATTATCCCACGGGCTTTAACATACTTCTACCCCAGGTCAGAAGTCACCAACTCTAAATATTCAAACAGACCACAATCTTATAGGCTGCCCTTCACACTACCCTATATTAATAATCATTCCCAGTATGGGCATCAGTTCACCAGGGTGCCTGATCTACACTCCGCCTGGTCCATGGTCCCCCATAGACCTATGCTGAACCAGGGCTCCAGTATGAACCACCTGAGACCCTTTACTCCGTTGGATACCTACAATCGGTTTTCCCAGCTGTCAGGGCTGGAAAACTGCGATTGAAGTTGGGGGCGTGGGGGGGGGGGGAAATGATAATGAACTACCTGGGGATGAGGATCCTCGTCCACCTTGGGGTAGCATAGATACTGAAGAAGTTAGTCTACCCACAGACCATATGGCGACCACCAATGACATAACTGAGGATTCTAGGCTAGATGGGCCCGTGATGAGTATGGTTGGTTGCCTTGCAACCCCCATTTCATTGGCCCAGGAGGGGGGGTGCCCTTTGACTAGGGTGGTTAACGAGAGTTTGCCCAAGGTGGGTTATACTTCTATGCCTAGAGGAAGGCGGGTAATAAACCTCCTTTCGTGGAATATTGCTGGGCTAAAGAGGAAGCTAGAAATCCCGGAATGGCACACACTCATTGAGCAGTTTGATGTTTGCCTGTTCCAGGAGACATGGAGTCTTGTTCCTCTACATAAATCGGGGTATACTACCCATTCTGTGCCCGCAGTAAGTAAGGGAAAGGGCAGACCATCGGGCGGTCTCATAGTTTGGATAAAAATAGATCTGAACTGGGTGGTCACAAGCCATATTGTGGAGTGTAATGATATACTCCACCTTTCAGCAAGAGGACGGGAGGATGTCGTCAGGCTTGACCTTTTTAATGTTTATGCGAGAGGGACACAGGGTGACTCTCCCTCTTTGACCTTAACAGCCCTGGACTCGGCCTTAGCCAATTGCCCCTGCTCAGCTAAAATTCTTGTGGGGGGTGATTTTAATTGTACATTTGAACCCCTTCTCGGAGATGACCCCTTAGGAATTGAAGAGGAGGACTCAAAATGGTTCATCCCAACTCTCTCCCTGCCCCCTATTAGGAAGTGGTCACCTAGGGCCATACAAATTAATGCACTGACAAGGGACCACAAATTAAGAGCCCTTAATGGCAGGACCATATCTGATCAGTCAGGGGCATTGACCTTTAATAGACTCACAGGGCCGTCCCGAATCGATTACATCCTAATGGATGTTGGATTCTGGCCGGACCTAATTGATATGGAGGTCGTCCCAAGCCAGGATAGTGACCACAATCCCCTGTGTTGCAAGTTCAATTGGGGTGTTCTGAATGACAGGCGAGCAATTGTCACCTTAAAATCAACTAAAGAAGTTATCCCATTTAACAATAACCGTAGACTGAAATGGGATAAGGCTAAGCTTAATGAGGGCGATATAGGAAGCATCAAAGCGATGGTTGAGGGTTTGTCTTCCAACTTAGAAATCTGGGTTGGTGAAAATCGGACCGTCAATTGCCAACACCCCTCCCTTGACTCTGCCTATAAAACCACATTAGATCAAATTGGCCAATTTTTTATCTCGAAGGGGAAAAGAAATAGGGCTCCTGCTATACCCTCTACTCTTTGTAAATCATGGTATAATGATCATTGTAAGAGCAAAAGGAAAAAATTGACAAAAGCTCTGCTCTCAGGGGACCCTTTACTGGTTAGAGCGGCCAGGAAGGATTATCTGAAAGCATTATCATTGGCCAAACGGGAGTGGGAGGAACAGCATTGGCAGGATCTTTCCAAGGCTGTGAGCAGTAGGAACCCGAACCTTTTTTGGGAATTGGTTAATAGAACAAGGCAGAGCAAATCGCAACCATTGGCTGATCATATAACTTGCCAGCAATGGTTTACTCATTTTTCATCCCTATATGGAGACTCGGAGGAAACAACTAGTCCTGGGGTGAATAGCCTGGGTGAAGGGGACCCCGTAGATGATAATGTCCTTTTATTTTCAACCGCAGAAGTAGTGATGGCGATTAGTCACCTAACCCCTAAGAAAGCCGCCGGGCAGGATGGGATCCCTGGAGATCTGTTGATGGCGGAGCCAGAGGCCTGGGCCAAACTAATTGCGATAATAATGAATCTGATCACGAGGGGACACCAGGTTCCAGATTCCTGGAAAGGGGCCGAGGTAGTTACTGTGTATAAGAAGGGGGCTAGAGATGACCCTGCGAACTACAGACCCATCAGTTTGATAGACATAATCCAGAAAGTGGTCGGCAGGGTCATCATTTCAAGAGTAGGCGACTGGATAGAGGAGGCTAGTATCCTCTCCCACTTACAAGCGGGGTTCAGAAGGAAGGTAGGCACGATGGACCAGGTCTTTCGTCTTTTTGCCATCTATTGGAAGGCGGTTACCATCATGAAAGGCAGTTTGTACATGGCCTTCATCGATCTCAAAACTGCATTCGACCTGGTCCCTCGTACAAAACTTTGGGAAATTCTAGGAGAGATGGGTTTTCCCAGTGGTCTTCTGAGCCTAATCGTAAAGCTGCACGAGGGGAACTATGCGAGGGTTAGATGGGGATCCCAGGGGCAACTAACAGACAGGATCCCAGTGCGGAGAGGAGTACGTCAGGGCTGTGTCATGGCTCCGACCCTCTTCTCCCTATTCGTAAACGGAGTGGTTGACCATCTAAAGGGGGAGGAGTCGGATGCCCCATCCCTGGCGGGGGAGAGAATCCCCACACTTCTCTTCGCTGATGACACCCTATTAATTTCCAAATCCCCGGTGGGCTTACAAAAACTCTTGAATCGGTTTAGCTCCTTCTGCACCATCCGAGGCTTAACAATCAATACATCGAAAACCAAATTGATGGCTTTTGCTCCCTCAAAAAGATTTAAAAATAATTTTGTGCTCAACAACGCCCCCCTCGAGCTGGTCGAGTCTTTTGACTATCTTGGTGTCCGGATTAACAGCCGCATGACCTGGAAGGATCATCTTTCCAAAATGTTATTAAACCATCGAAGAGTATCCGGGGTGACGCTGAAGGAGATCCGTGAATCAACCAGTAAACCGGTCTCCCCAGCTATGACCATTTATGAGGGCCAGATTCTTCCTGCAGCACTTTATGGCTCCGAACTTTGGGGGTTCGAAGGGGTTCTGGACTTGATGAGAGCGGAAAACAATTTTTTTAGGAAAGTGGTAGCTCTTCCCGCATCCACCCCAATGATCCCACTAAGATTAGATCTGGGCAGGAAAACAGTAAAGGACTTGGTGAGGCTACGTCCGTTGCTATTCTGGTCCCGCCTAAGAAGAACTGAGGAGCTCGCTAAGTATGCAGAAGGGCTGGATGAACTACTACTACTGGACACATGTAAAAAAATAGGATGGTTAAATAAACTGAAAGTATTGGCTTTCAGCTTGGGTCTAAGAGAGGCATGGGAGTTGCAATCACCACCACCCAAAGATGTTATAAAAAAACTATACTGGGATTGGGTACAGAGTAACGCTACGAGGCTTACGAATGTGGGCTCACTTACTGACCAATTTTTGACAATTAAGTGTGTGCGAAAATTGGAACCCTTTCTCGACTTAATAACTAAACCATTGGATCGAGCGCTGTACCTAAAATTGCGATATGGGACGCTCCCGGTTCATGACTTTACGGTGAGATGGTCGAATACAGATGCCCGCTCGCGTGCATGCCCTGGCTGTGCGGCCCCTAAGGAATCGGTGGCTCACTTGTTTTTTGCTTGCCCAGCCTACAAAGGGGCGCGGAAATTCTGGTTGAAACCCGTGTGTAGGGAATTAGGGCTGAGGTGCCATAGCCAGGCACTACGTGTCCTCTCTACAGATTCTTCTTCATCTGCCAGTATGATCTGTGGGGTGGCTAAATTTTTGGGAAGTGCGTGGATGACACGTTCCCGCTTACTGAAACTACACTCCGGAGGTTCCACAAGCTGAGGACTAATTTACTGCTGTAAATTGACGAATGAGGTGTCCATGCTTTTACTGTATTTTATAATCTTTTATTGGTATTTTGAAATGTTCATGTATATGTATTCTTTTATGGTGATAAATTGCCGAATAAAGATATTCCTCGGTAAAAAGGAAAGATGTGTTGTACCTGCTGCTCAGCCAGTATGAGTGTACTGTGTGGAATGTTTGTGCATGGTGATGCATTGGAATGTTGGGTGCCTGTGAGTGTCAGTTGGAGTATGGGCAGAGCAGCAGGGAGGCTGCTCCTGATGGCGCTTACCTAAGATCTAAGTTAAGAACCTATAAATATGCTTACCTGCAACAAGGATCAAAGAATCATCTTACATTAATCTACACCTTGGAGTATGGATCATTCCTTTATTACAACAGTGAGATTCTGCCGTACTGTGTAAACATATTCCCGAGCGCGAGCGAAATGTTACTACACCCTCGCGCACAGAGGCACAGGGTTGCACTGGATGCCTTGAAGCGCAAGGGATGTGTTGATATGAAAGCCGCCCGTGACCCACCAACGTGCCAAGTGTTCCCATAACGGGAACTAAAGTCAAAACCTAACCTAACCAATATGTCAATGAATTCAGCACGCAGCCAGGAATCAATCTGTACAGAGTGCCGATAATACTTGAAGGAACAGTTCCTCTGTCACGCAGGGCACAGTAGTTCATCCCTCGCTTTGGTCTTCCCAAACTACGCACACAGAAAGATGTGATAATGAAGATACCGTTTATTACATACTTCAAAGGAAAAGCACCTGACCTGTCAAGGATGCTCAGAGGAACGTCTATCGACAGTCTTTATCACGCGCCCCCAAAGAGGCGAACACATGGAGCCTTGCATGGAACATTCTATTTTACTCACGAGACAGTTCAGCACCATGTCACGTGCCCATAACAAAATCCAAATTGCGCACGCTTTTTTTTTTAGAAAGCCAATCATGTACTAATGAAGAACAACACAACATCGCAAACATGCTGAGCTTTTAACACAAACAAAGCGATGCAGGCCAGAAACTACCCACAATTTATTTATTGGTTCACTTTTTGGAGTAGTTGCACATTTTCACTGGCAGCAAATGTGCTCAGAAGTCATCCACTCAAAAAAAACTGCTTAGCTACAGATGGAATATTCTGCAAGGTGAAGGCTGTGTTGGGAAATGCCATATCAGGCCTGTAAGATTCCATGATGATTTCCGTTTCAGAGCGCGAGTTTGTTTTATCTTCACATGCCACGTCAAAAACCTAAAGGCTGGAGATTTCTCAGCCGGGCTAAATAATTCATCAGAAAATGAAAAGCAAATTATTTCTTTTCTTCACTCTGCTTCCAGCACAGGAAGAAAGATCAATGCAGGTGGTTTGACGGGCAGATCTGCTGGAGGCTGGAGGGCCAAATCAGATCTGCACTGATTAGTTTCTACCGCTCTCAGACCGCCATTGTCTGTGAATTACCCAAGTAAGATATTGCGATAGAATTGAGCTTCTGACAGGAAAGGCCTCGTTCTCGGATTCTGCCATCCCTATTCAGTATAGGCATCTGTCTCAGGGTCTCTCAAGGTCTAATAAAATCAAAAAATATGTGCAGAGGATCAAAGTGTTTTTAAAGAATCTTCCACTAGTGCTACTGAATATTCGTAGGGGGTGGTATATATCTCACAAATACTTAGGGGGTCATTAGGATGAAGGGCGGACTTTGTCCGCCCGCCATCCTGTCGGAATTCGGGACCGCCCACCATAAGGGCGGGGGTCCCGTTGGGGGTATTAGGATGTACCCGCCACAGTGGCGGGCACATCCTGCATTTTTAGCATTGTGGCGGGTGGTGCTCTCTGCACTGCCCGCCACAATGTTAAACATGCATTTCAGCATTAGCATTAACAAAGCGGCAGGCACCGCGCGGTGCCTGCCGCTTTGTTAATGCAAATGCACCCCCCGTGTGCACCCCCCACCTATACTTCACTCTGGGGGCCCGCAGGGGGCCCCCAGAGTGAAGACTGCATGCCTTTCCATTACGGCATCACCGCCGCGGAAAGGCACCTAAAGAAAACCATCATAATACTGCTGGCGGTGTCTGATAGACACCACCACCATATTATTCCTTTTCCGCCCCGGCCGCAAGGCGACCGGGGCGGAAAAGCGGCGGACGGTCTTTCTGTCCGCCGAGGTGCCCCCCGCCATACTAATATGGGGGGGGGAACAAATGTGGATGTCGGGCGGATTGCCCCCGCCAGCCTGGCGGGGGCAATCCGCCCGACATCATAATGGACCCCTTAGTCTTGATTCCACCTTATGCCTCTTTCTTCCACCACCTTACACACAGGGCATATTTGCAAGACCCTATTTCCACAGGTACATCACTTTTTAAGACGTTCCTGTGGCGATAGGGGCTTTGCCTTATTCACAAAGCAGTGTTAAGCCACTTAACGTGGCTTAACGCTGCCTTGTAAATGAGGCCCCCTTTCATGCTTTACTTGGCATGAAAGGTGAGGGCAGTGGGTGTTGCCGTGGGCGTTCTACCGCAACCCCCATTGATTCGGATGACACCCCCTGTTTACAAGGGAGGTGTAAAAAGGAGGCAGCATCAGAATTAAGACCAGGGAAAACCTAGTCTTACCCTGGAGCAACTAGGAGAAATATTTCATTTCTCCTCGTTTTTGCTGTTTTCATGTGTGGTACGTTG
The DNA here is from genome assembly GCF_964261635.1 of Lissotriton helveticus. Taxonomy (NCBI): domain Eukaryota; kingdom Metazoa; phylum Chordata; class Amphibia; order Caudata; family Salamandridae; genus Lissotriton; species Lissotriton helveticus. The sequence continues at coordinate 399,334,367 of NC_136069.1, read as the reverse complement.
TGCAACACACATGAAAACAGCAAAGGCCAGTGATTGTTTATGTGCAGGAAGGTGTCCCTTCCTGCACATAAACAATCATTTAAAAAAAATGCTGTTTTGCTACTTTTATGAGTGCAGCATTAGGCCACACACATAGTAGTTACAGAAACTGCATTTCAAGATTGTTTATGTGCAGGAAGGGGGACCTTCCTCTACATAAATAATCGCCCCCTGCATGCAGACACCCTCGCACTATGGTGCAAAGGTGCCTATCTTGGCACTAGGCTGCTAAGTGATGCGCCAGTGTAGGGGGAAATGCAGGGCTGCACCATATTCTTGTAAATATGGTGAAGCCTTGCGTTTCTGAAGTGGCGGGGTGAGGCATTAAGCCAGGAAGGCTAATGCCTCACTCCGCCACTTCCCTTGTAAATATGCCCGTTACTGTCTGTTTATGTTGCAATTGTATGTCCTTTTTCATACCTATTTTGTGCCTTAGTCATCTTTTTCTTACCCTTCTCTTACTCCTTCTTTCTCCATTATCTGCCTTTCTCTCTTTTGCTTTGGGTCAACAAATGATCCTGAAAAAGAAGACTCAGTGCCAAAAAATAAATGCAGATGCCACCCATCTACAAACAATGGAGGATCGAGCTCTTCTCTGCTGACACTTGTGCTCCTCAGCACTTTACCCATTTTACTTGTGATCTGTCAAAGCCAGTGCACTACAAAACTCAAACTTGAGGGGAAAAATCAGGAGAGATGAACACTTTCGGACCAATTCACAAAGTAATATGTAAAGTACTATGCTTTTCGTACTCTTACTTATTATAGTGAATTGGTCCAAAACATCTAAAATGGGAATATCCAGGGAATATTCATAGACAATTATTACAAAAAGAAAGGAAGTGTCTTTTTGCACTTTTGCTAAAAGTACTCCTGAAGTACGGTTTGCTGTTTGCATAAATGCTTTTGGTATTTGACCCCCATAATGGTTGGTGGGATGGTTTCAGGAAGATCTATACCTGGAAATGGCTCACAGATTTCTCAAATTCAGAAACTATTTAATTTAAATAGTTTGTTTTCTTTTGTTGATTGGTCAAAATGCCATACCGCTACCTCATTTTCTCTTTTTCTCACTCATGCAACCCTCCTTTAACTGTACTTCTTCAATCACTCTGTCTTTTAATGCATAGCCCCTCTTTAAACTGCTACAGTAGAATCAACAAGAAATATTCTCAGGGGAAATATATTTACTACACATTAACTAATCAGTTTTGCTCCCAATTATAATATTCCCACTTGCAATTGCCACAACAGTTCCTCCATTATGGAGGATATTGTGTAGACGAAATACAGAGAAGAAACACAATTTTCACATATCTCATGATTTGATATCAGGCCCAGAATGAGGTCCATAGTAGACTCTGGAAAAGTGATGGCACTTCGCAATCGAACCTAGCAACAAACTATATGGAAAACAGAAAATGTATGCCCCAAAAAATAAGACCAGGAATACACTAGACAGATTTTCTCAAGTGCTAATCTTGTCAATAATTTGCAGGTCACTCGAGTGTTCTGGTAAAAGGATGCAATTTTGGGACCAAAATCAGGGGCAGATTCTCCATTAGGGCTCTGGGGCTGCACCTCCCTGATATTCCTTCACATTCCTGTACAAAAGTTAAATAGATCAATTTATTTAGAGATACAGTTGTATCTTTAAACAAATCGATGTATTTAAGTCTGGGCTGTCTGTCCCAGGCTGCCTGCCTGCCTTGCTCTGAAGCAGAAGACGGAAGCCAGTCAGTAATCAACATTCTGAACTGTGACACACGACGCAGGGCTTACTGTTCTAAAGCTCTTCATAATGAATCATTGACATTATAGTCTAGAGCAGTGTCCACTATAGGCCAGTGATGCTTTCAGTGTCATGGTTTTGGGCGCTGGAGTCTCTGTCCCTGCGTGAGAGCAGCCGTTCATCATTCACAGGGATAGATCCCACCTTTTCCCATTCGTTTTGGTGCCTTGTCCTTGGTAATTGTAAGTGTTAGAATGCTAATCTTCTATTATGCATCTTGTGCTGAGACCCCCTCAACATGCTAACCTCCCCCACTATGACACCCCAGGCTCTGGCTACACATCGCTGGCCACGTTAGAAGTGGGGATGCTTCATTTGTTCCCCAGTGAAATGGATCCAAAGACGAGCAGGCCAGGGTTCTTTTTCCCTTGTGAATTTAATCTAAATATCCGAGTCAAGTGCAAAGTGAGAGATATTGCCTACAGTAGACAGTTATCTAATGAATGTCCTTAAAACTGGCCGTATCTTCATGCTGTTAACAACATTAATGGCAGAAAACATGGATTGAGGTACAAGCAATCTGTGTTAAAAACATAAGGCAATGCATGTATGAGATTTTGTTCCCCTCTTATTTCAAGTTTTACTTAATATTGCCTCCCTCAAAAGTTAGCTGTTTAATTATGTTGTGTTTTGTTCTGTATTTGTTTTATGTGCATACTTTGAGACAAGCAGGTATTTATGAGGGCATTGATTGAGAGCTCAGACGCCGATGGTGAAGCCAAAGCAAAGTGCCTGTCAGTGGGTTGGCCTCTCTGCTGAGCACACAGAACAATGGTCATGTATTCCAGATGTAATTGCAATGTTGTGAAAATCTGTGTGAAGAGGGTGCACAGATGGCAAAATATTTACAGGGCAAAAGCAAAAGTAAATGTGAGTGAGTGCAGTGTATGTTTGAAAGTGTGAAGTGAGGGAGATACAAGGAAGTGCATTCGGGGGGGGGGAGTACAAGAGGAAGCTGAAGAGAAAAGAGAGGTGATTATAGATGTGTAGATGGATGAGATGTGCAGGAAAAAAGGATTTATTTATCTAACATAAAGCTCACATAACTGAAGGCCAAAACCCCTTCCACAGGCCTCAAGTCTATTGAAATTTCAGAATTTAAAATTTTTGAAGTTTAATTATTCATACCAAATCTTTGTTGTTATTTATGTTAAAAAGCTAACAACCATTGACAAAGCCAATCATACTGACAGGTTTTAGGTGTAGGTCAGTTGTTGTGTTAAATATCTGGATGCAGTTACATCCAGAGAGAAGCCAAAGTACCTGTTAGGTAACACACTATTGGAATCACAGAAATGTATTTTACATGTTCCCTTTTAGAGAGTCAACACATTTTTCATCGGGCTTAAGGACCTGCCTTCACATATTTCTATTTGACTGATTCCAATCAGCAGCTTTGTGTCCTTCCCGAGCCTTGATTAGAGCATTTTCTTCCGAAGTTGATGCTGCATGCAATGCAAGACACTGGGCAAGCACACACTTTAAAAGACGGAAGTTGTCGCTTCGTACAATTTGCACATTACAGTAGCTGTTGAACATATTAATGCAGTAAGACATAGGGCAGTGTTTTATGTGTTTAATATTTCAAAACTATACGTTCCCATTTCTTTATTAGCCTTGCTTTATCACTAAATTAATTTGCTTTAAAATGCACTATTTGCATATTTTTTTTACATTTTTCTCTCTGAAGGAGAGTCCAACATGGGCCCTATTTATTTATCTATTTTATTTATTTTGAAAGTTTTATATAGCGCAAACAAGATCTTTGCAGATATCAGAGCGCTTTACAAGGGCATGGGGATAAAAAATACAAAGTAATAAAGCGTATATACAAAGTAATATATGAGGTAGTTAGGTACAAGGTGCTAGTTACATAGGTGGGTCAAAGGACATGAGGTAGGTCACAGGTGAGGTAGTGTCGGTACACAGTGTATAGACAAACAATTGCGTCAATAGTATAAAGTGCAATAATAAGGAGCATATACTTGCTTAAGCGTGTTTAGAATATTTAGAGTTTAAAGGTGGGCACAGTTGAGGTTGGTGTGAGCAGGGTGTATAGTCCCACAGGTGCGACAGTAGTAGGGAAGTAAGGAACGTTGAGGTGGAGAGGGTAAAGTGTGCAAAGTCAACCAGGTGCGTCAACAATATAACAATATACATAATCAACCAGGTGCATCAAACATTATAACAAAATACAAAGAGTGAGCGTATACAGTTAAGTAATTCGATAATACGGGTGGCACAATAGACCAGGGTCGGGCAGGACTTACAGAGCAGATTCATGAGTGATACGGAATAATAGATCATGTGTATTTTGCCATGAGGATCGCTTTAACTTCCTTCTTAAAGATTGTGTTGGAGGAGATGAGCCTTGTTTCCGGAGGGAGTGAGTTCCAGATCCTGGGTGCCATTCCTGAAAAGGAGCGTTTATAAGTTTTTTCCTTCCGAAATCTTCGAGGTTTCAGCAAAAGATGTTTTTCCATTAAGCTTGCCTGAGTTGCTCACTACATAAAAGTCATACCAAACATTTACGTCCCATCAAATGTCACCAGCTACCACTGGTCAGAATCCCATGACCAAAGACACTCCAAAATTTGACATCCATCCACTAAAAGGCTGAAGAGACTTGGGTAAGTAATTAATGCCTTGTTCCTAATAATTCTTACTTCTCCAGTAGAATATTCTCCAGACTACGTTTCTAACTGGCTCAAAAAACACATTACTAAGACTCCAGTCATGTTAGTTCCTTTTTTAAGTGAAGAGCCATAGAAATGCAAACAATAAATGGACTATTTATGTGCGAATATCCCCTAACCTTGAATGAATCTTTTGAACGTCATATTTTCAAATACATTTTAATTCCATTTTATTTAACAAGTTTAAAAATATAGTTTTCTCCGTATTGCATTAGTGTGCTTTGTAATAAAATAAACAAATTCAACGTAAAGATAATATCAGTAATACTGAGTAGACTGGTGAATATATGGTGTGAACATTGGATTCAGCTGGGACGTGGTCATAAAGAGAGGTGGCTGTGGTGGTTTGTTTTTGTCGTTTCCTGGGAGAAACTAATATGGTTTAATTCTGGCAAGATGTAAATGGTTACTGTAATGTTTTAACAGCTCTAAGAGCATTTAGGCTAGATTCATTAGCATAGATTCAAAGCCCACTAAGGGTCGATTATAAGTCACAGTGAAATCTCTGAACCAGCAATTTAAAAATATTTTCCTTTTGCATCACAGCAGTACTGTGAGAAACTCCTGTCCTTTGAAACAAAGATCAAAATTATAATAGAAACACATTTCTTGAAAATACTCAAATATTATCCTTATCTTCCCCCTCATAACTTATGCCATGCGAGAGAAATATTCCACAACTGCATGCACTCAAGTTGTGGAAGCAGCCCAAGAATAAAAGCTCCAAACATCTTAACAAATGTATACTCTACAACTTGGCTTACGGAATTCCTTGCCTTCTTGCCATCATACTTCATTGAGCTGTGCAACACTCCTGTCTTCCATCATGATGCCCCAGAGCAACTAAAAGATGCATCATCTCCCTCTTTTGACATTTCCTACCGCAGACTTAAAGTCCTTTTGAATTTCTAGCCATCCGATAACTTGCCATTTTCACATAAGTGCATGGAAAAAGAAGCAGAAAATTATCTATAGAAATACCTGGAAATCCATAAAAATGTCCATGACTGGCATTCAACCTCTGAGAAGCTAGATGGACTCAAACCAGACTGAGAAATATGAGAAAAGCAGTGCTCACAGATGTCGGTCAAAACAGATGAGTAGTATTGAACCTCCTGGACCTGTTGGTGGGCTATCAGCCAGCTTCAAGTGGGGAAAGGTTATTAGGGATGACTACTCAAAGAATTACCTGGGGTTTTAAGACGGTGGTGGGTAATACAGTAGGCAACCAAGTTAGCAGAAACCCTCCTATTCATCTGCCCACCGAAGAGCTGCCCTCCTGCCTGTGAGGACCATATTGATGAAAGAGCTTACGCAGGTGCATCAGAAGCAAGTTTGGTAAGAGTGAACGCCAAGCTGGCTGTCTATATGATATTATTTTCTGTTTGATAAAGCAACCCCCAAAGTCTGCATTGTACTAATACTGTGGAGCTTCTCATGACTTTAAGGTGGAGGTACAGTCTAAACCAATCATTGCTTCCTCCAACTTAAAATGAGCCGGTGGATGCAAGATTTAGTTTGGCAAAAACCCTACTGGTTTGCAGTGAAGTCCACCAAGATTTAAAGCAGCTACTAATTCTATATGTTTTCCCAATGCTCATAACAGACAACTCACCTCTCTGGATTCACAAAAATCCATTGATTTGTTCTTAGAAATCGATGACAGATTACATTTCAATGAGTAATTTTTTGTTTTCTATGAAAATAAATGCAAATAAAAAACACGTAGATTATCCACCAGGCTCCAACTCTGCCTGTATTAATTTGGCTCAGATAGTTTTTACCCAGTCAACAGTGTTTTCTACTTTGTTCTTCAAAGGCGGCTATGTATATGTCCATCTGAAGAAACCTTGTGTTGGAACTGACATCCTTAGCTTGGTACTCCCCCAAACTTTTTGTTTTTACTCCTGTTTTGCTGAATTCGTTTTTGTTGGCTTTAGGACAATCTACACTTTACCAGTGCTAACCGGTGCTAAAGTGCTTGTGCTCTCTCTCCTTCAAATATGCCAAAATGTAAGTACATCTAACTGGCACCTATAAGGTACTTGTAAGTCCCTAGTAAATAGTACTACATGTACCCAGGGATTGTAATAGAATGCTTCTAGAGGGACTGCAGCACTAATTGTGCAAACCATGTAAGTAGCTTTTTAAATATTTGTCTCAGGCATGCCACTGTGGCCTGTAATGCAGTTTTAAACTGCCATTTTGACTTGACAAAATAAACCTTTTGCCAGTCCTAAACCTTTCTTTTTAATACATACAAGTCACCCCTGAGGTAGGACGTAAGTGCTCATGGGGCGGAGTGCATTGTATTTACAAAGTAGGACATGTGTACTAAGGTTTTACATGTTCTGGCAGGGAAAAACTTTAAAAGTGTGTTTTCACTACTGTAGGGCCTATCTCTCCCATTGACTAACACTGGGTTAGCTTTTTATAGGTAATAAGTGATAACATTGGATTAAGAGCAGATAGAGAAATGGTGTTTCCACTCAAATGGATTGTAATTTAAAGTCATATTTAATGCCACAGTTGGATTTTAAGTCAGAATTTGTAAAATGCCACTTTCAGAAAGTTGTCATTTTCTTGTCCCACCCATTTGTGCCTTCTCCTAGTATCCTGGGTCACATTACTGTGAATGGCTTTGCTGTTGTGGTTTGTGTATTGCTTCCTGACAGTGAACCAAAGGGGGCTTAGGCGTGAACAGGTTGGGCCATCCAGCAGCATGGACTCAGCCCCACAAACACTTCAAAGGTCATTTCTTTCTGTACACACAAACGAATCTGACATCAGGCCCAGCGGCGTAGGAAGGGGTGTGTGGTGGGTGCGGGCCTCCCCGGGTGTCATCACTGAAGGGGGTGACAAGTTGCTTGCTTGACACAATCAGCGCAAAATCTTTTCCCTAAATGAAGTATTTCACTGATCTTTGAAAATGGCAAATATAAGACGCTTTTTCCATCTTGTGGAAAGCAAAGCGTCTTCTTCACTTTTTACGTGCATGCCTTGATCATGTTATCTTGTCGGGATACATCACTGTCCATCTTGGTGATTGGCAGAAAGATCGGTTGCACCAAAATAAAAAAAATGTTTCCTGCCTTGTCTGCATATATGCTGAGCTCTGCTGCCAAGCAGCGGCACTGTCTTTTTGTAAGATTTTCCTGGGATTTCAGGAAGTAAAAAAAAAACAATACACATTGTAAATACACAGAAATTAATATACGGATATCACGGTAGAGAAGCCTAACTGGCACATAATTAATCACGATAACATGCCCGGTCCGCTTCCACCAGCAAACTCAATAAAATTAGGTTAGAATGTTAATCTAGTAACCTGCAAAGGCAAGAGAAACCAAAAAATAGATACTAGCCATTTTCATAAATGGTGTACTCGTAGAGCTACTGTTTGCTATTTTCACAAGTGGTGCTACCTCAGGCAAAACTGTTCAAACGCGAAAGCTTCATAAAAGTGAGGCCAACTGGGCGTACTCTCTGCCACATCATGGTCCATGAATCTAATTTATGGACAACACGTCTCATTTCCTAGTTCCAACCTTCAAGTATACGAAATGAGCAGTATGGCACCTGGCCCACACAGGCACCATCCCAAAAACAACTCACAGAGGCGTGTACACTACTTTGTAGTACATTTAACACGCCAGTCCTTTTTATTGAATCAGGAAGAGTACCAGGTAGGCTCTCTGGATAGGCCTAATTTGGCTAGTTCGTCTCTGGGCGCTCACCTGCCTGAGGAGCCATGCTGCCACACCATAGTTATCCTTCGCAGTCATACCGGTGTATGCGCCTTGGGATGGCATCTGTGGGAGCCAGGTGCCATGCAACTGCATAGAAACACTTGTCAAACAGCAGCTTCCACAGTCATGCACTTTTTCAATGTGGGGGTGACTAGAAATTTCCCGCACCGGGTACCATCTGACCTTGCTGCGCCACTGTCCAGGCCTGCCTACCTTTTGTCACTCCAGACAGTTTGGAGACTTGACAGCGGAAGTGGAAGAATATTCCAGAACAGATGTGGGGGTAGGACAGGGATACACCACACATAAAGTCTGGCACCAGGTACAAATATTGATCCTTCAGAGCCACTTATCAGCACACTCCTGTAGCATCTGAAGATTCATAAGAAGCACTTCCCTGCTGCTAGAAGCTGCTGTGTTGCTTGAAGGATTGCTTTGCGGCCTGAAAATGAAGACTGGACCTGCTTGCCAGTGTTCCAGGTTACCTCAAGTGACTTGAAGGAGCTGTTGCCTGACATCCTGTGTGAGGTAAAGGGACACAACAAGTTTCAGAGGCCTCCCTGCAGTTGCCCAGCTGACCTGCTGCACTGGATCTGCTTGGACTTACTACTGAACCAGCCTGAGCTCAACTGGTGGCTTCTGCCTGCAGTAGGTCCTGTTCCCCAAGAGGTCTCCTCACAGTGTACTGTTCCCTGCCTAACTGTGGGTTCCATCAAATCTGATGCATGCAGATGCAGTTTGACGGAGGACCTTGCATCGCAGCCTTTCGCAGCTGCTCAATGGAACTGACACAGTGCGATGCAACTCAACGCAGGACCTCACATCGCAGCCCTTGCAGTTCCTGATCTGAAATTATGCAGTGCGACGCACTTCAATGCAATACCTCTCTTTGCAGGAACTGGCGCAGGGTTACACAGGACTCTGCATCACAGCACTACACAGCACCTGTTCAGAATGACACAGAGAGTCATAAAGCCATTCATCAAGGATATGAGATACCACTCTTAGCCATTTTAAACTGGTACCTACATCTGGCCGCGTTCCATGTTGTCAGCGTGAGCGTGTGACATTGTCCCAGTCTGGCATGACAATATTACTACAATTGATACTTTGTGCTTTTGGTGCTATTTTAACTAAAACTTTTAAAAGTCAATATCTCCAATATTTCTGATTGGATTTTTGTTGTTCTGATATCACAGGTTAATTTGGTGATGTTTTTGATTCACCCTTTACAAGAATTGTGGTCGTTACCTGAGTGGGGCTTCCACGCCCCTCAGCCAATTACAGCTTAGGTTCTACATGCACGTTGAATGTGTGTGTGTTTCATTCAAGGTTTTCCTCCAGGAAACACATTTAGTCCAAACCTTGGACCCGATTCACAAAAGTAACCTATGACAAAATCCTAACTTTACGCCTTTTGGTTTTCACAAAGGGCATTTAGGAGTTGTAAAGTTAGGATTCCTAACTCTACTACTCCTAAATGCCCTTTGTGAATACCGAAAGGCGTAAAGTTAGGATTTTGTCTCTGATTACTTTTGTGAATCGGGCCCCTTGTTTGGAGTAACATTACTCATGTTTCCAACTTTTGAATGCATATGCAAAATTGTTGTTTGCATAAGCATGTCCATTATTTCCCCCTCCCAAGCCCTCCCTTAAATTTAGTAATTGCTGAAATTCCACCATATTGACACTTTACTATGCTATTATTTTACTTAAAATAATTTTGTACACTCCAAGTTCGAAACACAATGCCTATTTTTGTGCAGCTAAGTTGCATTTAGGTGTGTGAAACACAGTGGCGGCCAGCACGGATCTGGGGTGGTGATACGGGGGGCAAGTGGAAAAGGAAGTATAAAAGTAAAAAAAAGAAAAATTCAACTTTCCTCCTCGCTGCTCTGTCCCACATTGCCACTCCAACAAATAGGAAGCAGCCAGGCAACCTTGAGCCAATCACAACACAGCGTTGAGATTGGCTCACCTAAACCAATCACAACGCTGCAATGCAGCGATGTGATTGTTCTGAGCACCGTGGTTCGGTGCTCAGACGGGGACTGGGGGCCTGGGTATGTTCTCCATGCAGTCTGTGTAATGCAGCCTACATGGAGAACATACTAAAGTGTGCATGACTGTTTGGACAGTGCAAGAGGGCTGAACAAAGCATCATGCGCACTTTAGTCTGCCTACCACTCCTCCCCTGCTCAGTCAGCAGAGCAGCTCTGCTCTCATACTGCCGCAGCAGGTAAGAATAAAAGGATAATAACATTGCGTTATTATCATTTTATATTTCCTTTCTGTTACTGCTGCACAGCCCTCCGCCAATGTCAAAAAAGTTGTGACTCGGGTCCAAGGATTCTAAATGCATTCCCATTTGCACTGTATTCACTTTAGTTCACAGAATGCTCATGAATATGAAAGGACAACTATTATGTTTTCATAATGTAGAACTCGTGTTTTTTCATGTCAGTTTGAGGTATTTCGCAATGCCTTATATTTTCTTTGTATTTTACTCTTTGAAGTGGTGTATTCCCCCTATAAAAAGGCATGATTGCTAGTAGAGCAAAAGGGGCAGGTTTGATTTATTTACTAGTTTATACATGTATTTAATGGAAGTTCTATAAAGTAATAAACATCACATTTGTCTCTTCAAAGTGTCATAGAAAATAGATACACGATGATACAAAAGAGCCAAGTAAGATGACATTTGAATCCATCTGGACGTAACAGATGGGCCTGCATGGTTTAACCCCTTCCGTGCGTGCAAAATTTCCGCGCTGTGCGGGAATTTTCATTAGTGGGCGGGGATTTGGATGGTCGTGGTGCATCCTGCGCACATGCCCGCCATGCCGCGTGACGGCTTCCGACAATCACAAGCATGGAAGAGGTTAATGGTTCCCTGAGATTGGACATTTTAACATCCATATGAAAAAGCCCAGTTTTCTGGTGTACACTGAATTGAAGGTAGCAGGTTCTCACTCAGAGCTGTGGACTAAAGGTATTGCATACTTGTTATCCATTGGACTTTCTACCATATTTCGAAATTGTTGCACATGTTGCCCATTAGAGGATCTTCATAATGTAGTGAGATTATTCCGAGATAGGGTTACAGTTAAATGATACTAACGTGTAATCCCCTGAATGTCATAATTGTAGATCAATTAAAAAAATTACAATTTCCATTTCAAAGTGCTGTGAAAAAACAAACAAATTATCTGCACACAATGCCATGGCAGTCATACATTTTCTGTATTCAAGCTCACCGTTTATGTTGCCTAATAAATTGAGCAAATGATTGACTAAAGACTGTAAACAACGAAAGGGACATAGGGTAACCCTGACAATCGCCTCTGCTAATATTAAACAGATGCATTATTTGCCAGTTAACAATTAGTTATGCAGTTGGTAATTTCAACAAAAACCCACATCCAGTGTGATATCTCTTTAACCAAATGATCTTCACAAGGTGGTATATTTACTAAACTTTGACGCCGTGTTTGCATCACATAAGGGATGCAAATCTAAGCAAAATCTTTTTTTTTCCTATTTACAGATTTTGCACTGAAAAATTACCTGAAAGTAATGCAAAGCAGCACATTGCGCAGCTTTGCATTACTTAGCCCCACGGGGTGTTTCACATGTGGTGGTTCATAGGTGTTCCCGTGCAACCACCAAGGTATTTTACGCAAAAAACCCTATTCGCTTTAAAAAAAAAAGTAGACAGGGTTTTATGGAAAAAACTGCACCCATTTCAAACAGGCGATATGAAGGAGAAATCTTTTCATTTCATTTCCAATTTTGCATGTGGGCTGCACTGTACAGCACACATACAAAGTGGCAAAATGTTTAAAGTTGATCTAAGCATAGTATTTTGTGCCAATATATGAGAGGACGATTGGTGAGATTACCCCTGCTCCATCTCAGAAATTGTTCCTCCAATTTAGGTACTAGAGTCTCCCTATCACAATTATTGTGCTAAATGGGCTGATGTGAAAAACAACAGCAATGAGTGTCCGGTGTGCAAATGAGCGGATGTATGACATTACAACGCATGCTTTTACATCGCATGCTTTTACAACGCTGTTTTTACAACGCATACCATTACAACGCATAGTGCTTTTAGGCGCTGGATAGTGAATTGTTTAATTTACTATTCCAACTCCAGTCCCCGTGGATAGTAGGGAAGGTGTTGGATAGTACATTAAACACATTCCCTATCCTAGAGCGCCCCCCAGCGCAATTCGTTGTAATGGTTTGCGTTGTAAAAGTTGCGTCGTAAAGGCACTGCGTGGTAAAAGTTGTGTTGTAAAGGATGTTTCCCCAAAGGACCACCAGCAAACATATCACATCTGTTATTTTTTTGTCCAGGGTATGACACAATTTTATTGATTTTTATACTTATTGTCAGCACATAAACACAAATCCTTTTCAAACATTTGTATGTGGATTGTATTTTATTTGATCTAATCCTTGTACACATTTCTTTTAGTGGTGCTGCTCTCTCTTAGGCTAAAAAGCCTAGAAATTAAATGAAGGAGCATAAGTACTTTTCCCTTTTCTTCGAATTTAAGTATGAAATATAAATGCCCTTTTGCACTGGTGAAGTTTAGCGGGAGGGTATGAAAGAGTTTCCATCATGCTGCTAAAATGGAACCTAAGGGCTTGTGTATATAGCAAATTTGAGGGATTTTTATGTGATTGTATTAGTTTTCCTTTTAAACCAGATGGTATTGGCACTTTTAAAAGCTGTAGGGAGTAGTTTATTTTAGATGTGACACGATGTTTTATATGTATTTATCTGTACTTTTATGATCCTTGTTGATTGATCATTTCATTTCAGTTTGGGAACAGCTAGTGAAATACTTTGTCCACTCATTTGAATTGTAATTTATTATCCTCTTTATTGGTGCAGTCAGAATGGATTTATATCACTATTCTAATAATGGCATTTTTAGGAAGTTTGTATTTTTTTTCCTAAAACAAATGTGCCATTTTTCAGCGTCCTGGGTCACATGACTATTAATGGCTCAACTGTGATGTGATGTGTATTCTTTCCAGGCAGGGGACAAACAACCTTGTGTGTGGTGAAGGATGATCCTCTCCTGAGCAGGATTGCCTGTGGAGGGGGCGAGGGGGGAGGGGTGGTACTTTGCCCTTCTCCAGCTTTCAAAGTGTATCCTGAGGGCTGTAGTGAGATCCTTTCTGACTTCTGAAGATGCCTGCCCTGTCACTGGCAAATGTAGCTCGCACCTGTGCCTGCCTTCCCGTTGTTTTAACCGCATGCGTGCGGGCGGAATTCCGCTCGTACGCTGAGATTTTTTAAAGCGCATGTTACGTGACGAGCTGGGCTCGTCATCAGCGTGCGAGGAGGCTACGCCATGACGAGCCCAGCTCGTCATCAGTGTGGAAGGGGTTAATAAGGGGTGGGCTGTGTAATCCGCTCTGTTGATGGAGTTCGCAGAGTTGTGCCACTCCGCGATCCGCTCATAGTGCAGAGTTCAGCAAAAACGCTGCCTACTGCAGGCGGAGTGGGGTTTACCTGCATGCCCGCTCATTCACCCCTAACACAACGGTGGGGAGACAGAGCGAGAACGCTCCAAGATGGCGGGACATCTGTAAGAAAGGTGAGAGAGCAGAACTCACCATCTGCTAGGAAAGTAAGAAAAAAGTTCTCCTCTATCAGTGGGCAGGGCCTAGTGACCCTCGCTGTGATTGCCAGCTGTGTTGGTGACCCATTAAGCCCTGCCGTGCTGTCAGAAGGTTTCAGAATCCCAGAGGCTGGGTATGCTAAGGCTTCCAAGTTGTGCAAGTGGAGGGCGAGCCGAGTGTTCTGTGCCTCGCACCCTGTCTTGTGCCCTGCCATGAGCAGATTTGAGTCCTGTCAGTGCCGCCTCTGGCTGGTGCTTGTTGCCACGTACTGATCTCCGCCTCACCACACCCCTCTGCCTCTTACAGCAACGGCGGAGAGTTATTGGGCCCATAGCGGGCAACGGAGGGTGGGACGGCTGGCGAGCAGGTGGAGCCCCACCAAGGATCTTTGGGACGGCAGTGAGAGCTTGTCGGTGTTGGGACAGCGGCCCTCTTTGCTGCTTGCAGATGCCTGATGTGTCTGTGTTTACATGTGCATGGCATGATATGCACAAGTGGAATACTCAGGTTCATGTGTGACTGACTAAAACAGTCCAGGGCTTTACATTTTGGGACATGTAGTCCTATTTGTGCAGGACTGCAAGGCCGTCAGTGCACAGTGAAAACCTGGACTAGATGAGGTTTCTTGGCATGGACCTGGGAAGCTTCAGTGTGGTGCACCAGGCATGTGTGACATGGCTGTAAGTAGTTGGAGATGAAATGCACCTCTCTTAGGGTGGGGTGGATGGGGCACCTGGAGCTCTGTGTCTGGACAGCAACAGTGAAGCAAAAAGTGCTAGAACTCACAGGGGGGGAACTAACACCAAGCATGGTATGACCTGAAATGTGTGAGTTGCCCCACAGCGGGTACCTGCCTCTCTGGTTCGGGTCTCACCTCTCACTTTTTGACAATTCTTAGAAGCAAAGCATGATTTGCAAGACAGTGTGTGAAAGTGCCCTAGCCCGATAGTGCAGCAAAGCCCTGCTAATGGAAATAATGCGTCATGACAATCTCTGTAAAACATAGCGGATTAGTGCAATGAAGAGTACCTTTTGACTGAAAACAGTGCATTAACATTAGAAAGATACTTCATGTTTGATTTTTACAAAGCACCTATTTGTTTTGTGTAAATGTCATGTGATCTTAAATTACCGTCAACCCTGGATGCTTCTGCGCATGTGTAAATGTGGCATCTCTTAGAACCGAGGCAGAGAAGCAATTTGTCGAGGGTCATAGGCTGCACCCAGGTGGGTGAAACTGGATGATCACTCCAGCCTGCAGTATCTATGCTCAGCCACTGAGACATCAGAATACACCAATGTTATTTCAGATACCCCGGCCATGTCGTAGTTTGCCTAGGATCACAAACTGAGTCCACTTGGGGTATCACTCTACTCGTCTGCATCCACACATGGGAACTGCCAGCCTAGAAACCATTACCCCTTCAAGAGTCACCACCGTAAACTAACATAAAGATACTGTTAGTTAAACATAAAGTAGAACATTACACTCATGACTCAGGTAGCAGTGAATGCGCAGTGTGGCTGGGGGCCAGACGTGGGAGGTTCAACCACCATGTGGCTAGCACTTACCAAGCTGTTTGTACATCACTCATCCTATGTGTCCCTGTCATGCACATGCATGTGACCAATGCATGTCACATGTGGGTACCAGCCCCGCAGGTGCAGTCTGGCAAGGGCACCCGGCAGCGAGTGTTTGTAGTAAAAAAGCAGCATTTAGAAGCCATAAACAGAGCAGCAGGTACAGCTCTCTGCAAGGAGTGATAACTTCTCATCGGACACTTTCTTCCACTGGTTTAGGTGCTTAGCACTTAGACACAGCAGCATATGCGCTCCTTTCTCTGGAAAGAGCCACAGAATCTTCTTTGAGCACTGTATCAGGCGCCTGCGGGTCCCAAAAACTGCACTTCACCCAGAAAGTAGCAGCACATAACCCCCTCTGCGGTGGAAGAGGGCAGGCAGCACTGGGGTATGAGAGGGACTCTAGGGCGGTCCAACGGGCCATGGTGGACTGTCTAAGGTTGAGGCAGCTAGCCAAAGGGAAGGGTGGAGTCTGGGCGATGAGGCATGCAACGGATGAAGGGAGAGAGAGGGAGGAGATGGAGCGAGAGGGAGAGAAGAGGAGAGGAGAGGGAGAGAGAGGGAGAGCTCTGCAGGCATCAGACACAATCATAGCTACAAGCCCTGCATCTGCTAGAACAACAAGGAAGAGGCGGACCCAGGCGGCTGCAACAGGCACATAAACACATGAGTAAAGCCACGGAAGGAGGCAGCATGGAGAATACACTGAAGACAGAGTTAGGCCCTTGAAAAATCGATATATTCATACTGAAAGCAGCGAAGGATCCAAGATCCATCTGTTTATAGATATGGATTTGAAAAGCACATCCTCTCACATGAAGAGACTGCCTCTCACTGCTGCCAGTCATCTTCACAAGATCCCAAACTACTGCCTCAGACTGGGAGGCTCGGCTCTTAGTCTTTGGAAGTAGGCTCTTAGGTCCCAGGTGGGAAAGCTGATGAGCGCTAGCATGATTAGGGGGGCTTCAGTAAGACCCAGCTAACTGCTGACTGGGGAAAACTTCACAGAAGCCCCTGGCATGAGCCAGCGGAAAGAGCTTAATACTGACTCCTCCCACATGCAGAACTCTGTGGAATCTCACTGAGTATTTTGGAAGCTGCGCTGAATGCTGCAGAGTGAAGCTCCATGATCTCTACCCAGGCCTAGTTTTTATAACCAGAATGGAACCAGACCCTTGAAAAAGGGAAGAATTGACCAGACCCAGTCTAGGCTTAGGCAAAGGAGGTGTCCCCCATCTATAGGCCTGCAATATGTATAAAAGTGGCACAATCTAAACCTGAAATCAGAACACTCCTTTACCTGTAGAGACTCAGAGAAAGGATTGCTCTGCTGTGTGAAGCCTGGAGGAAGACAGTATCTACATAGCTTGAACCCAGGGCCCCAGAACTCACTCCAAGGATCAGTTGTCTGACCTCCTGTTTGAGCTACAGGGACACAAAAAGCTTCTAGAGGCCTTTCCCTGAAACTGCCTAGCTGACCAACACCAACTGGACCTTCCCGAACCCTACAGCTGGCCTCTGCTGGAGTGAGTCATGACCCTCAAGAGGTCCTCCCCCCGTTCTACACCGTTGCCTGATGTTATAGTGTACTCCACCAACCTTAAAACTGCACAAACTGTCTTCACGTAAAGAACCAGAGGTTCTGAGCTCTTCACATTGAAAGTAACTGTTCCTTTCTCCCCGTGGATGCACCTCACTGAGAACAGCGTGGAAGCTGCATCCATCTGCTGACAAAACATTCCTCAATGCAGACCCTGGACTCTGCCCACACTGAGCTTTTTGTATCATTGACAACTGCCCTGTGTTTCCTGCCAATGCAAAGTTACAACCATTGACCAGCTCTTTGTGCCGACAAGGACCGCTCCTTGGCCCACCTCCAACACAAGGCCTAGGATTTCAAAAAGTCACCATCAACAAGCACCTCTTCTAATCCAGGGAGCAACCCTACCTGCCAACAACCTCATCAACGAGAGCTCCCAGCGTGCTAACTGCACTGAGTTCGAAATTAATCTTTCCTCTCAGATGAACCTGGTACCTGTATCTGGCCCATGCTTCAACAGAGTCAGCCTTAACTTTTTACTTTGACCCCGTCCAGCTGACCAGATAACCATGATTGTCGCTTTATGCTTTTTGGAGCTTTATCTACTAAAAACTTTTAAAATTCATATTTCTGGTTCTACTTAATGGATTTTTGCCATGTTGGTGTCATTTTATTTATAAAAATGTTCTCAATTCTCCTGAATTGGTTTGGGAATAGGTGTGATTACAGTTTATAACTGTTTGTTTTCTGCGTATATACTTTACGCATTGCCTCTAAGTTAAGCCTGACTGCTTTTGTGCCAAGCCACCAGAGGGTTAAGCACAGCTTTAGTTAGTTACTCTGTCAGTTCACCCTGACCAGGATTGTGAAGGATGTATGACATTACAACGCACACTTTTACAACGCACACCTTTACAACGCATTTTTTACAATGCAACATCCATTACAACGCATTCCATTACAACGCATGCCATTACAACAAAATTTTTAAAACTACATTTACAACGCATTCCATTACAACGCATAATACCTTTACAACGCATACCATTACAACGCATAACATTACATTGCATGTTTTGGTAAGTATTGGATAGTGTAGGGGTAAAATTACTATTCTAACTCCAGGGGGTGCAACAGTAGGGTAAGTGTTGGATAGTGTAGGGGTAAAAATTACTATTCTAACTCCAGGGGGGGCAACAGTAGGGTAAGTGTTGGATAGTGTAGGGGTAAAATTACTAGTCTAACTCCAGGGGGTGCAACAGTAGGGTAAGTATTGGATGGTAATGTTATGCGTTGTAATTGTATGCGTTGTAATGACTGAGTTGTTTGTTTTGTTTTTTTAAATTTTTTTTATTGAAGTCTTGGATAAGCTAAGCAAAAACATATACTGACATATCATATGCTAACCAGAATGTACAAATACCCCAACAAATTCAGGAACCACACATAAGGCCATCTCATAAGGGTTGAACACAAAAAAAAAAAGCCCAACA
Organism: Lissotriton helveticus; assembly: GCF_964261635.1. NCBI lineage: Eukaryota > Metazoa > Chordata > Amphibia > Caudata > Salamandridae > Lissotriton > Lissotriton helveticus. The sequence goes on along the minus strand of NC_136069.1, from coordinate 399,315,834 downwards.
TAATCAATTTAAATCAATTAAAGTCGAAATACGAACCCCAGATTTTCTCAAATTTGCGAATCGCCCCAACTCTTTGAGCATACAATTGTTCGCTATTTCTGACTTTTTGCATTTTATAGCACCATTTATGTACATTAGGGCAATATTGTGAACGCCAGTTCTGAAGAATTAGCGATCTCGCTACAGCCATAGCTATATATATTAGTTTAACTAGTTGCCCATCTAACATCAATTCAGGATCAAATCCATACAAAATCAATTTACGATTAACCGAAATTGAGATTTTACACTGGTTTTGCATAAATGCAAATATATCTTCCCAAAAAGGTACAATTTTAGAACATTGAGCAACAACATGAGACCAATTAGCAGGATTATAATGCAGACATCTATAACAATTGGAAGAGCAGTTAGGATACATTTTACTAACCGTTGCCGGAGTGAAATACAGAAGCCATTTACTAAAAAACAGCATTCTGCGCCAGTTGGCACCTCTTAATACAGAAAAATTCAGTACATTAATTCTCTTCCATACAGCAGGGGTTAATACCATATTTTCCTGCCCTAGCCACTTATTAATTGCTTTGAGACATAAGTACGGGTCCCTATTCGCGGTTAAGCATCGTTTCCACTCCCCCGGCTTTCTTTCTCGTATTAAGAAAAATAATTCATTGAATAACGGAACAGGGGAAAAAAGGAGTGAAGGGTCTAATTGGGACAAAACTCCATAAATCAACTTATATTATCCCAGAGATAAGAAATTTCCTTGAACCCGGGATGTCATATCAGACATCCTAATCCAAGCACCATCTTTCATATAATCGCTTAACTTCTTAAACCCTATCCTCTGCCATTTTTCTAGCAGATCCATGCTAATATCCACTCCGAAAAATGAGAAAGCCGAGCTGAGGGAAGAGGATGTATTAAGAAACGAAAGGGAGTATCTCTGTAGGAGTGCTGTACGTCTCTTAAAAAACCAGTGCAGCACCTTATACCTGACTGTTTTTGGTGATTTAAATAATTTGAGCGGGGAGGGAATCTGGGTTTCTTTACAAATCAAATCAATGAAAAAAATTATAAAAAGTTGCTGATTGTTATTCTTGAATCTGGTCATGAATTGAGCCAAATATGCATTATAATAATCTTTAGGATTGGGAAGAGCCAGCCCTCCGTGACCCTTATCTTCGAATAAAGTATTCAAGGCAATACGAGGCGTCTTTTTTGCCCAAATAAAGGAGGAAAACAAGGATTCAGCTTTGGAGAAGAATGATCCAGGCAGAGCACAAGGTATGGTTGAAAATAAAAAATTAAATAAAGGAAGGACCGATATCTTAATTAGTGCAACACTCACCTCGCGGTCTCCCTCCCTCACCTCGCGGTCAATGGCGGTGCAGCGAGGCGTTCTGCTGGCGTTTTCAGCGTGAGGCTGTTCTTTTATGAATGGCCGTTTTTCGCTTCAGCCGAGGACGCAGCGCAGAGCAGAGCCCAGATTGAGTTGAATTTTGGAAGCTTTCCTTGGAAAAACGATAAGGAGCAGGAGGCATGTGGTGAGCGGCGTCTCCTTTGATTCGCGCTGAGGCAGGATACAAAGTAATGGACTGCTGGATACTTATTAACTCTGGGCTTGTTATAGTTTAGCAGGCAGAAGATTGTGGCGCCTGGTGGCTCTTTGCTCAGTATTGCCCGGTTGGATTCCGCTTGTTCTGTAAAGATTCCCCCTGCCGCTGAGGCTGCAGATAAGTGTGCAGCGGCTGCAGTTTGGATGCTTTACATGCCCTAAGAAGCACGGAAACACTGAAAGACATTTGAGGCTATCTGGATAAAGCCTTTGTTTTTGTTTTTCTAATCCGAATAATTTCGGCAGGTATCCAGTACTTTTGTTGGCTTTTTGGGGTTAAAGTGTTGGAGACAGATTTTTTTTTCTCTATCAAATTAAAAACATTTATTGATTTTCTGGCAGGATGGGCAAACAATTAAATGCCAGAGCCAAAGCGCGAATTAGACGCCAGCAACTTAAGGATGACGCCGCCACTATAAAAAAGGCTGATACAGGCGCTGGGAAAGAAGATTCGCTTGTTGATATCTCTGGAACCTCGGGTGACGAGGAGGAGGAGACGACGGACTCTGTTTTTCCTATCCCATCCCAACTGACTCTTTCGAAAAACCCGTCACAAGAGCAATCTGGGGCAGTACACGATGTAAATCGGAGTGAGATGAGCGAGGTGTTGGATAATCTTTTGCAGCCTGGGGCCTCCAAAGGCGGGGTGTTAGAGATGGCCCCTAAAGTCTCTAAAAATTTCCCATTATTTGAGAAAAAAACTGATAATTTAATGCCCGCTCCTCTTCCATCGGTGGGTTTAAGCTCAAGTCCTATCGGCCTACCGGAAGAGATGGTGGAAGGGGGGGGGTGGGTCCACTCTACCCACCATTATAAATGGGGTCAAAACTCTCTCTTCTTTGGATCTATCGGGCTCGCCAGAAAGTAATCCGATACAAGCGGAAGTGTCGCCCCAGATGGATCTCATAGTCTCTTCTCCCCCTGGAGTGCAAAGTCCGATTTTAGGAATGGAGACCGAGACCACAGCAGAATTCCGGATCTCGGTTAAAGATATGCTTAACATGATACTAGGTGAGGTGAGGGAGATGAAGCAGTCTCAACGGTCTGATCTGGCCCTTATCAATCAAAGGCTAGACAAAATTGAAGAATCGATCTCCTCTTTTTCTGTTCGGCTACAAGAAGCAGAGACTAGGATTTCAGGCCTGGAGGATCATATGAGCGATGTAAAAAAAGAGGTTACATCCCTTACCAAAACCTCTAAGTCACTTGAGTTAAAATTGGACGAAATGGAAAACTATAATAGGAGGTCGAACCTCAGAGTCGTGGGAGTTCCCGAGAAAATTGAGGGCTCTGACATGAAACAGTGGCTCACCTCCTTTTTGTCTCCAGGAGGTCATTCCAGAATTCAAAGGAGACTTAACGATTACACGTGCCCATCGTGTCCCTGCGCAGCCGTTTCCCAACTCCTCTCTACCTTGGACCATTCTTGTTAATTTTGCAGATATCCGAGTGAAAGAAACTATTCTCTCTAAGGCCTTCAAGCAAAGGCAATTTTCTGCTAACCCCTCCACTAAATGCCGGATCTTTTCGGATATGTCTGCTGCTGCGGCTAGGAGGAGGAAGGAATTTGTAAAAATGCTGCAATTGTTTAAGGACAGGGGAGCACAAGCAATGATTGCTCAGCAATCAAAATTGAAAGTTTTGGTGAAGGGAAAATTTCATTTATTCACGGACATTGATGAAGCACAGGGGTTGTTACGTACGATCTCTCAGGATTAATGGTCCATGGCTGTAAGGCTGTCTAATGCACTCTTGTGTTGGGTGCCTTTCTTTCTCTCTCTAATTGTTATCTCCTTTTTTTTCCCATGAACTATTGAAATTTGCCGGATGGCAGTATATGCTCTTATTTTCGTTTTTTTTGTTGTGGGGGAGGGAGAGGTCAGGACTGGACTCATAGGAAGGTTAAGGGGTGCTAATTCAAGGCACCTTATGGGTAGGGGTGGTCCCGCATGGCCGGCGTGGGGGGAAGGGCCATAAAGGAAGGGGGGGCTACAGGGGTTGGGGGGAGGGGGGAGGGGGGCAGGGGGCACGAAACCAAAAAATGAAGTCTTGGATGTGTGCATGTAATTTACTTGTTTATAGTTGGAAGGCTAAGAATGTTATGAATACTGGATTGGTGTATTTGTTGAAATATGGGGTACCTAAATGGTTTACTATCAGCTTTGGAGTTTGGGTGTGGGGTGTTTTTTGGGTTCACTCTTTATCATGGGGCTGAAAATTATTTCCTTTAACGTAAATGGCCTAAATAATAGGAAAATAATTAGAGCAATAGAACTATGGGCCAAAACGCAACAACCTGATGTGATTCTATTACAAGAGACCCATATACCTAGGTTAAAAATTGAGGAATTCTCTATGTTTAAAAGCTGAGCTTCTTGTAGAGTATTCTCTTCATGTCCAGAGTCACAGAGGGGAGTGGCGTTATTTGTTAGTAAAAAATTAGAGGCCCAGCTGGGTCAAGTGGAACAAGGGGGGTCGGGCCGTTGGTGCTGGGCCACCTGTGTGATTCCAAATAGAATCAATCCTGTTACGCTAGTTAGTTTTTATGCTCCAACAGAGGATAGACCAGAGATATATGAGGAGCTTTTTCATTCTTTGTTGATGGCCAAGGGTGAGATTATTATTGGTGGGGATTTCAACATCACAATGAACAGAGAGCTGGATTCATCCAGCAAGTCGAAGACACAATTTAAGCCTAAATCCCTTAGGTCCATCAAGAATAATATGTCGTTATTTAACCTGTGGGACCCTTGGCGTAATCAAAATCCGGACAAAAGAGAATATACTTGTTGGTCCGGCAGATTTAAATCCTCCTCTCGAATTGATTTTTTTCTAATTTCACGTCAAATCATTTTTTCTAAACAGACGTTGCTCCATAATGGGTTCTCGGATCATGCAATGATTATTATGGAATTGGGATTGGTAGATAGGGTAAGAACCCCCAAACATTGGGTCTTTAATAAAAAATATTTGACGGATGACATTTGGGTGGAGGCTATTAAAATTGAGATATCAGACTTTCTTTCTCGGAATATGGGAACTGCCCCCCTCAACTATGTGTGGGACTCTCTTAAGGCATATATTCATGGCCTGGTGATTGGTAGAGATGCGGCCGATCTTTCTGCAGTTAAGAATAAGAAGAAATTGCTCCAACAAAAAATTCAGGCTTTGACTGTACTCAGGCAACAAAATTCAGCCAGATCAGTTCAAGATCAATTAAATGCGGCCAAACGAGAGCTCTCTCAGGAGTGATGAGATCTTTCGTAAGAGCTCACAAAAATTTATGAAGAGAGTAATTTTACTGGTAAACTCCTGGCGTGGCAGGCCAGAGAGCAAGCCTCGTCTAATCTCATACATTCTCTACACTCTCCAGACACTCACAGAGATACATCGGTTCCAGATGAAATTGGAGAAATAATGGTAGCACACTATAAGAGGATCTACAACACTCAATCGATGATAGATCATCAAAAATTATTGAATTATCTGGAAAAGTACTCTCTTCCCACTCTTTCTCATATGGACCAAGTTAGTATGGCCACTCCATTTACTAGAGAGGAAGTAGAGAAAGTGGTACAACAGCTCCCAATAGGGAAAGCGGCCGGCCCGGATGGGTTTCCCTCAGAGTTTTTCAAAGTATTTTTTAGTTCCTTCTCAGATTTTTTCGTCCAATTATTAAACTTTATGTTGTCTGGTGGATCTGTCCCGGATTCTTTCAGGGAAGGAACTGTAGTACGTTTTCTCAAAAAGGGTAAACCCTCCAACGATCCGAATTCTTATAGACCCATCACGCTACTGAATACAGATTATAAAATTACCACTAAATTATTATCTACACAATTTAATTATTTTTCTTCAGATTTGATTCACGCAGATCAGAATGGTTTCGTTGCCGGCAGGCAACTGTTGACTAACACTCATTTTTTAACTGAGGCTTTGGATTTTTTTGAGTCACGTAAGGTCCCCGCTTTAATTTTATTATTTGATGCCGAAAAAGCTTTTGATTTGGTGGTATGGGAGACACTTTTTATTATTTTACGGCACTTTGGTATCCCAGATGTAATTATAAATTTGATTCGGAGTCTTTATTCAGGGGCTAGGGCCAATATTATCATTAATGCTGAGTCTGTGGGACTAGTATCGGTTAAACGCGGTACTAGACAAGGCTGTCCACTTTCTCCGGTATTATTTGCTTTCTTCATTGAACCCTTAGCAACTGCAATCAGGAAAGCTCCTCTTTTATTCCCCCCTATTAATTTGATGCCTAAAATCAAACTTTTCGCAGACGATATAATTTTGTTAATTAAGCCTGAAATGCAATGTCAATCTCATGCACTCCAAATATTTGAAGAGTTTGAGGCTTTGGGGGGCTATCGGATAAATTAAAAAAAAAACGAAATCCTAGTTTGCGGGGGCATTAATCCTGTAATTCACCCTGATTTAAGATCATGCATTAATAACAAACCGAAAAGATATTTGGGGGTTTTGTTCTCTCCCTCAGTTTCTGATCTCTATAGTTTGAATTTTGTACCATTGTTGCAGAAGGTACGAGCAATGTTTGAAAGATGGAATCCTTTACCAATGACTGAGTTGTAATGACATGCGTTGTAGGGATGTGCGTTGTAGTGTCATGCGTTGTAATGGTTGCGTTGTAAATGCATGCGTTGTAATGGATGTTGCATTGTAAAAGTTTCGTTGTAATGGTAGTGCGTTGTAAAAGTTGCGTTGTAAAGGTTGTTCCCCGATTGTGAATATTGTTTTAAGTTTATTCTCATCCACTTCAACAAATAATCAATTTTCTTACAGTGAGACTGTTTCAGGCTGTATGGAAAAAGTATGGGTAGAGTAAAGAAAGATGGAAATGAATGAATTAGGTTGATTTAAGGGTCTGTACCAAAGATTACAAGAAAGGAGAGGGATGAAGATATTTATGGTGGAATGTACACCAGTTGGTTCAGGGATAGGAATAGAAAATAGAGGTGCTGAAGGAAATAGAATTGGGGTGCTTTAGTTACATTTAAGGAGTGGTCCAAAGTGGGAGTAGTTTTTTTGGCTAACCAGGCCTGGCAAATATTTGGAACACTGCTGGTGAAAAGGGAGTGCGAGAAATGATAAGCATTTAGTGTTACAGTGTAAATGTAGGTTAGTTCTATTTACCTGAACAATTATTTCAACTGTATTTGGCTTAAGATTTTTTCAACCTGGATTGACCATGAGATGAGAGCAAGAGGAGTGGGTGGTAGAAGTGTGTTCTTGAAGAATTGAGGTGAGTTATTTATAAACGATTAGAGAATGAGAGCAGATGGAAACTGTTGGTGAGGGGATGTGGGCTGTTTTGGTGCATGTGTTAGTAAGCAGGAAGAGTTGGTTACCCTCAGGACATAAACGTGTGCATCTTTGGAATCCTCTGCTCTGTCACACACTGCATCCATCTGTGTGTTGGAGGAAGTCAGGACAATAAAACCAAACTCTTAGGATTCTCCCAGTCTCTACTGGTGTGGGATGCCAGATATCTGATCTGGAAATCTCGGCACCCTGACTGAAGTTTCTGCTCCGTTTTATACGCACTAGACAGATAATGCTATTCCAGCAGTTCATTTCTGTGACCGCTTATGGGCAGAAACCTGGGTTTACTACTTCCATATAGACTAGTTAAGCCAGGGTTTTTCTGCAGAGTGTGAACACAAAGGCAGGGTGAAGCTTGGTGTCTTGCATCAGGACAGCTCCAAAACAAGGACACAAAAGATATGTGGGCTGTCAAATTCAGCTATTTGTTAACCTGTTGGGAGTAGCCATTTCAGAGAATGAAGGGCATAGAAAGGTCTGGGAGAACCTCCCAATCTTTAAAGAGTACTACTGTTTCCTCTCCTAATCAATCTAAAATCAAGCCTACTATAAAGGTCCCTATAATGTCTAAAAGATTCTTCCAATTCACATTGGCTGTCTAGAGGGTCTCTGACCCTCCATCTCCGGCACCACTGGAATAATGTAACATACAAAATGAAAGCCATTGTGGCAATATCCGCATACTTCACATGCTTCATACACTCATGTGGACAAGTTAACGCACAATATGCTCCACACAGATGGGTGAAGGACCCGGTTCTACAGAAATGAAAGATCAATTTAAAAACACAGGACAGGCCTTTTGGCCACTCTCCCAGGTAGGCAACAAGATGTCAAGGCTTTTCCTGAAACTAACATAATTTCTCTGCCACTACTGTCAACCATCTAGAGCCAAGTGAGATGAAAGTAGTGCCGTCTACAAAAGGAGGGTGCTCATGCTATGCCACCCACTCTGTGATAATAAGTGAGACCTCGGGCATGGTTCAGGGAAGCTCAGAACCATGCCCTAGGTCTCACTTATTATCACAGAAGGATTTCAGCACACACTAGTTTGTTCTTTGTGCTGAGGAGAGGGATCAAAAACACTACAGCTTTCTATGGAGGAATTGAGGCAGAGCCATACAGGAGACCTTTCTTCATCTTAACTCCAAACCTTTTAAACATTTATTTTTAATAGGTCAAATATAGTTTACTTGTTTATTGGTCCTATATTTGTTGTTGAGTTCCTCATATAAGCACAATTTCATTTAGTCAGTCAAACATTTTTTTCATGATACTTACTATTTATGACATGTTCTACAGCTTGATTCCGTAAGCAAGAAGGCTTCCACATCAATAGGTATAATAAGTGGGACCCAGTAATGAAGCAAAACAATCCTGATGACCAGTGCCCCAGGTTGGTAAAATTTAATTTCAGCAGCCGTTTCTGCTGCTCTCCTCTCCTCTCTCAATCAATTCCTTCTGTCCACATTTTCTGGAGCACTTGCAGGTTTTGTGAGTGATGTTGGGGTGGGGTATAGGTGTGAGGCTGTGGTAATTCAGATAGTGGTCACAGGATCTCAAAATGATCAATTTTTGTGGGACTGGACTTTCTTCATCTGCTCACAAAGCATCCTTCTCTTACCTTTGGTTACTTCTCCCCCTCTTTTGGTCCTTCCAAAAAGGCTAAACTTCCAACTGTTAAATTAGTTCAATCAAGTAGTATTTGTAAAGCTCTACTTATCACCCAGGGGGGTATACAGGCAATGTGATGTGGGTCTCAGTCAATGAGCCATGTGCTCAGTTCCTTCTGATGTGATTGAGCATGGGTGAGGTGCGTAGGTGGAGAGGGAGGGTGTTCCAGGCTTTGGTGGCGAGGTGAGAAAATGAGTGTCCTCCGGTGCAGTTGCACTGGATGTGTGTCATCTGTGCGAAAGTGAGGAGCACAGGTTTCGGGTGTGTTGGTGGAAAGTCAGGTGGTAGTTTGTGTAGTGTGGTCCAATGTTGTGGAGTGCCTTGTATGCATGGGTAGGGCTTGAACTGGCATCTCTTGTGGATGGGGAGCCAGTGGAGGTCTTTTAGGTGTTGGGTAATGTTTGTTCTCTTGAGCAGGTTGAGAATCAGTCTGACTGCTGAATTCTGTATTGTGTTTGCGCCGGCATAGAGAGCATTTTTTTAGTTGTCAGCTGGTAATGAGGGCCTGTGTCACAGTTTTCCTAATGTTGGTGGGGAGCCATCTGAAGATTTTTCAGAGCATGCAGATGGTGTTGAAGCAGGTGGATGTAACTGAGTTGACTTGGTGTCTCATGTAGGGTTGGCTGTCTAGGATGATGCCGAGGTTGCATGTGTGGCCTTTCGTCATGGAGGTGGGACCGAGCTCCGTTGGCCACCAGGAGTTGTTCCAGAGGGCTGTGTGTCTGCCGAAGATAAGGACTTCTGTCTTGTCCGTGTTAAGCTTGAAGCATTCGTCTTTCATCCATGTCTCTAGGTTCTTCATGCTGCTCTGGAAGTTGTTTTTGCCTGGGTGGGGTTCTCTGAGAATGAGAGGACGAGTTGGGTGTCATTGTCTTAGGAGATGATGTGTAATCTGACGATGTCCACAAGTGGTGTCATGTAGATGTTGAAGGGGATGGGGCTGAGAGATGAGCCTTGGGGTACTCCACAGATGGTTAGGTTGAAGTGCGAGGAGAAGGGGGGGAGACTCTCTGGGTGCATCCTGTGAGGAAGGACATCATTCATCTGTGTGTGTCATCTAGGATTCAGATCTGGCAAAGTTGCTGGTTGGGCGTGCAGTCTGAGATGGTGTTGAAAGCTGTGGAGAGGTCCAAGAGGATAAAGGCACCCATTTCTTCTTTGTCCCTTAGGGCTCAGATGTCAGCTGTTGGTGCAATGAGGGCTGTCTGGATGGTGTGGTTGGCCCTGAAGCCTGATTGGGATGGGTTAAGTAGGTTGTTTCTTTCCAAATGTTTGGTGAGTTGGATGTTGATGGCCTTTTCCAGGACATTGGTGGGGAATGAGAGGAGGGAGATTGGGCGGTAGTTCTGGAGATCTTTTGGGTCTGCTGATGGTTTCTTGAGGAGTGGCCTGACCTCCGCATGCTTCCAAGCAACCGGGAAAGTTGTTGTGGTTATGGAGGCATTGATGATGGTGGTGTGTTGGTAGTTGATCTTGTTGCTTCTGTCGTTGAAGAGCCAGTGGGGTCAGGGGTCAGTGGGGGCCACAAAGTGGATAGATTTCATCAGGGTGGTGGGTGTTGTGTGCTGAGTTGTTCCTATGCTGTAATTGAGTGGTTGGCAGTACTGGTCGATGGGTTGCTGAGGATGTCGGATGGTTAGGTTTCAAAATTGTGTAGATTGTCGCTATCTTGTGGAAGTGGTCGGCAAAGGAGTCGCAGAGTTCTTGGGAGGAAGGGATCATGTTGTCTGTAGCTGAGGGACAGGAGAATTCTCTGACAATGGTGAAGAGTTCCTTGGTTCGGTTGGTGCAGGTTTCAATGCTGTGTGGAGAGGTCTCCTTTTTTTGTGGCTTTGACCTGGCAGGTTTAGTGGTTGAGGGTGGTTTTGTAGGTGACTCAGTCTGTGTTGTTCTTGCTGATCTGCCACCCTTTTTCCTGTTGTATTCATGTTTTACTGTTTTTATTTCTGGTGTTTATCAGCTGGCTCTTTTGGTGGATGTGTGGGTCTTGGGTGGTTTGGATGGTGCAACTTGTTTGGTAGCATTGGTGATCCAGGTACTGACATTTTCTACTTTTTGTTCAAGGTTTGCAGTGATGTTGGGCTGGGAGGTGCTGAGGGCGTCTGTCCATGCTTGCTGAGTTATTGTGGTACAGCTGCTGTAGGGCACACTGCCTTGGATGGGGATGGTGTGTGGTGGGCCGATGAGTGTGAAGTGTACGAAGGCATGGTCCATCCAGGTGATCTCTGATGTGTGGCTGTCTCTAATTCTATCACTGGATGTGAACTTGGGGTCCAACATGTGTTCTGCTCTGTGTGATTAGTTTGATGATGGTGTGGATGATGCCAGTTCAAGGTCATGGCGGTCTGTATGTGAGAAATGATTTTTTCTAAATCATTGAGGCTGGTCTAAAAAACATAGTCCTTTTAAACTCAGCATCTATGAGATTTCTATTGATGCACTTCCTAATCTCCACAAAGGTTAGAACTGCTTGGAACAATAGGCGAACATGTTCATTGCCTCTAGCCCAAACAGATACAATCCATGCACCACAAAGCTGGAATTACCCGGGTTCTAAACAACAAAATACTACAATGGTCTTATTGGTTACCTACCCCCACAACAAGATGGGAGTGATCTGTTCCTTGGGCCATTTTATGATTGCTGATTGTGAGGATTTGGTGTGTATTATATGGTGTGGTTGGGCAACCTTACAGTGCAATACACTTAACAACCCCTTTAGGACCAGTAGGTTTTGTTTGTCAAACCTTCAGTACAATCCTGGGCAGCTGTGGCTCAGAACAGCAAGGCTTACACAAAGGAACAAGTGTAAGGCATTTAAACAGCACCAAAACAATTGAAGAAGAAATCAACACGACTCTCAAGAAATCTGACAACAATTTATAACAAGCATTTGCAATGCAATTGGTCTCGCCTTTGGGACCTTATATGTATTTAGCTATGCAGCACATTAGCTTGGGTGCTGAAACATCTACTGTTGTTTAACATGGAGGGAAAGTAAGCACCAAACTGCGTTACATGCCAGGTATGGAAACAAATGGAGAGAAATATTGCCTTTCAGAGGGAAATGGTATCCAAATCTCTGTTTTTAATATAAAAACAGGGCCTTCGGTGGTCATATCACTGAAAATACAAGATTTGAAAAAAATATTATTGTCTACGGGTGCTTTTGGAAGACAATTTCTATGGACTGGAATCTAGAGAATGCTAATGTGATTCTGATATTTTACTGACCTCTGCTGGTTGTTTTTTATCACAACAGTTAAATAGAGGCAGTTGAATAGGGAAAAAAGTCCGTTAGTGGAAGCAGACAAGTCCTAGGCTGATCTCCAGAGCCCACAAAGTACATACACATATACGTATATACTAAAGTATAGTATATATTACAGTATATACAAGAGGTCTTGAATGCTCGACCTAAAAATAGACCATATTTGTATTTTTCTTAGACACCACAATGAAAAAGATCAACCGGAGGGTTCTGGAGAGATAACATTTACAAGGTATAATAAATCAAAGCACTTCACCCAGCCACATGCAAGCATTGGCAAATTAAACTAATTTGACAATTGGAAACTTTTCAGCAAAAAGTTGGGCTAGTTGTTGTGAGGTTAATTAGTGTCACTTCAGGCAACCAACTCCAGTGGGGAGGCAGGCATTCAAGGACCCTGCAAGGTCCTCAAAAACAATTACCTCATCAGGTGAAGCAGTCTTCAGTCAACTCAAAGCAATTTTATCTGTTACCGTGGTCTCCGAAAGGCAATGGTCCTAATACAAGGGATACAGGATACTGAAGATCTTCAAGTATTCTGTCGAGGCGATGCAGTCGACGGGGGTTTTCCAGTGGGCACTCATTAGGTCCACAAATGGGTGAGATGGTCCTGGTCACAGGGTCGGCATCCTTCAAAGTAATCTTGCTGGTGGGAGAAGTCCAGTTGCCATTGAGCTATCAGTCACCCGGTATCTTGGTCAGAGCCAAATCCTTCCCTGGGAGATAGCTTGGCTTCTGCATGACCCAGGTGCACTCTGATGGGTCTCCCAGACTAAGCGCACTTGGGTGCAACCTTGTGCTTCTGGAGCTTGTCTCTCTGGGGCAGTTGGTGGTTGTCTGAAGATTTTGAGCTACTAAGTTGCCCCAGCAAGCTTTTCCACTATAGTGGCTCTGTGCTGTGAACAAGAGATCAGTCAGCTGACCCTTGGGGTCTCTTTGATTTTGCTGGGCTCTAGAGATGTCTTCTCAATGAGCAGGACACAGCAGGCACAGTCCCTCTTCTTTGCTAGCCCCCAGGTTCAGAATGTTCAGTGTACGTTGGTGCAGCCTCTCTTTTCCAGTTCCTCGGTGCCAGGGGTGCCTTATTTATGCTCAGAAAATGCCCTCAGGGAAGCATGTGGTTGGCAGCCAATGGGATACCAGGTTCCCTCCCTCCTGATGACCCCTTATTGGGAAGTGTAGCATCTGGCTATCCACAGATGCACCAGTCTGCCCACTCTCAACATGGCAGAACCCCTCTTTTGGCATCCAGAGCTCCCTAGCCCAACTCAGTTGTGTGGCTATCAAAAGGGCTATACATCCCTGAAAAAACAGTTTGTCAACAGGTTTCCCCTCTCCTTCCTGGGTGCCAGCTAGTCTGCCTAAACAATTGGTCTGCCCATCTCCCAAGCATTCTCCATTTGCTCTTCAAAGGTAGCTTCAGCTTTGAAGCTCGCCTTTTGGGCCAACAGCTGGTAGCTTCCCACTGGAGGATGGTGGAACCTCTCTCAAGTGCAGGCCCCTGTTGTTTCCTTTCCTGGGGGTCATTAGCATGTCTCCCTAGAAGAGCAGATAATTGTCCCGGAATCAAGCTCCATGTATAACTGTTAAGGACAAAGACGTTGAAAGTAACAAAGTGGCAACTTTACAAATGTTGCACACTGCTAGGTGTTATATTAATTTTGACTTGAGCATCAAGTCGGGCTTAATGTAATGAGTTGTTAGCTACCTAGGAGTATCAACTTTGGTCAGATCGTTCAGTAACTAGCACAGCTGAGGGGTCAGCGTTTAACCCTGTACTCGCCAATGGGGTTACCAAGTCTCTCCACAGTAAATTTCATACTCAGTAGGCCTGCCATAAGGGTGATTTGCACATAATGTAGAGGGTGATTTGGCTGTGCTATCGGTTTAAATGGCAAAGTTGGGCTAGCAGTTAAAAATTGTCCTCCCAGTCTGCAATGGTGGACTGAGAGACTCGTTTTACCTTTGTCACATCCAGGGTGGCACAACCACTGCTGCAAAACCTGGGATGACTCTCTAACTTATATGCCATGGGTACCCAGGGTACCATATACTAGGGACTTACAGGTAAGTTAGCATATGCCAATTGGGTATAGAAAATGTAAAATGCAAGATTTGGGATTAGACACTGGCACTGAGGTCTGATTAACAGACCTCAGTGCACCTTAAGAGGTGAAAACCCAACTGCATCAGTCCAAAAACCTGGGGATGACCATACATAAAGAGTCATTTCCTTACACTGATAGTCAAAGGGATTTGATACATCCATGGAGACCCACAGAAAGAAGCTCCACTTAGGCTTTTGTACCCGTGTGTTGAGTAGGATCCCTGGATAGCAGAGAAAGGGGCTGCTTCATTAAACAAAGCCCTTATTTCATCATTACACCCCTACAGTTGGTCAAGAGTTGACCTGTAATCTCTGCCCCTAATCAGCCCCTATGATGGGTCAGCTTTGTAACCATGAAGATAGATGTTATTATTCCCAGGAGGGTAAACTGCATTTTATTACTGGATTGCAGAGCCTGTGCATTTTGTGTATTCAATTAATTGGCTGGCATAAATCTGCAATGCTTAGCTTCCTCGAACTTTAATTCCAACTAAATAACAATTTTCTTTTCACATTTCTTTTTTTTTTTGCATTACCAAACCTATGTGGCTAACAAAATGAAAGCTTCCAAGTGCCACAATTGAAAAGTTGGAAATTTCTATATACATATAGTTTAAGCGAGTCTTTGGCTCAGGTCCATGAGGACCAATGGTCTTGTCTTTGGCAAAGGCACATGCAGACAATGATATGTTGTAAGGAAACATATTACACATTTTTCCCAAGCCTCGCATCACTGGTACACATATGACTAAATGATGGTAGGCTTTCCCATTATTGTGGACCGATCCGGGCAATGTTTACAGCGACAGCCAAAGTGTAAAACGTTATTCTTCAGAACACAGGGTTGTGCTGGTGGCAGTGATGTAGCTAGACCTTTGGCCACCCTGCAGCGGCTGTATGTAAGAGAGGGGAGGGGGGATGGGAGGGTGCTGCCCCAATAACCCATACCACCCACCCGGTTAAGCCACTGGCTGGTGGAAAGACAAATCATAATAAAAACCTGAAGGTTCAAGCAGGGATCAAAAATCTACCGGGTTCAGAGGGCAACACGTTCATGGTTACAGGGATTATGGGACTCCTACAATTCAGTTGAACAGAAGGATGCATAGCAGTATCTGTGGGCTCATGTACTCCTTCAGTTGTGTGATAAATGATGTACAGTTAGATTAATTTACACTGTGAGAAATCGAGGCCATCACAAAACGTTCCTATTGGATTGTTTTGTGGAAGGGATTTCTTAGAAGAAAATGATTAATTTGTGGCTAATACAACCGCTCTGTTCTTTTGAGGTGTGAGCTGCCAGATTGGTTGAAATAATATGGCATCTACCAATGAAAAATATTTTAAATTAAGAAATCCTAGTATTTGTTAATTTAGGGGAGGGAGTAGTATGTAAAACAACCCTTAACATTGTAACAATTTGCAACACTAATGTGAGGGACTGTTGAATTTCGATTATTTTATTTATCCCGTTTATACTAAAAGAAGGTAGCTCCACCTCCTAAACAAATCATTTCATGGGGAGTGTCTGTTAGATTGATACTTTTATAATGGTGGGAGAATCAACCATTCTTTTAACAGTTCTCTAACTCGATACTTCGTTCATCAACAAAAGCAGTTTTGGCCGAGCATGAATGCACTGAAAGGATAAAGCGTTTATAATAACCGTTTCAGACAGTAACGTCGCCCATCTTGGCGGTAACCATAAAACATGAGCACAGTGACAACGTTACACTCGAGACAAGATAGGAGACACGGCTCAGACATTTACAATGTAAGAATGTTTTCTGGGAGGAAATGGCTGAGTGGCTCAGAAAACCTTGCTATATTTGGGTAACGCGAGACACTGTGAATTCCTGAATGTAAGCATCAGACTCAGCTTGGTTACTTCAAGATAATGTGCTTAGCAGAGATGAACAGCAATAGAAGAACGGGGACCGAGAACACATTTTTTTCATTTTTTTTAATATAGCGCGAACTCGGCCAGAGGGCATTGGAGCGCTTTACTGGATCGCCAACTACACAAACTTTTCAGAGAAGCATGGAGCAGCAGGGTGCCGTGATGTGTGTTAGACTCTGAGAGATCCCCAAGTTAACCAGAGAGCTCGACAATAAGAGTGCATTTGGGTAATAGACCCAGTACATCAAATGGAGAGCTAACAATGAACCCTGCTTTCTGCTTTGCTGCACTTATTCTAAAGGAGTCTCCTTAAAAAAGCAGGCCGAGTAGACTTGCCCTAGGCAGTACTTACTGGCTACGGCAAGTTTTGTCATTTTAATTCTGCTTTTCGTAATGTCTGTCTTTGCTCGACCGTGTCAGGGGGACACGTAGTACTTCAACCACGGTGACAGCCGCTGCCCCTTAGATGCATTATAACCTTGTAGCGCTCGATTCAAACGTCATTGCAGTCACAGATGGACGATTCGCCCATTTTACCCAAATACTATTATTTTGTGTGCGATGTTCGTGCATTTTCTGACAAATAAGTCAGATGGCCCATTCCCAGAGCCCTTCCTTAGGATTACCTATGGAGACTTATCAAGCACTAAACCGGGTGCTATTAAAAGCAGAAGGCCAGAGGTGACAAACAATGAGTTGCGACATCTTAAACCCCTCAAGTCTCACAAGTACCTCATTCGACACTCGGCAAACCCACGAGACAGCCTGGCAAAACGTTTCCTGGTCCACATGAAGGGGGACAGGGTGGTAGGGAAAAAAGAGCATCAGCCCTCACAAGATGAAGGCATCCAGCTCCCTCCACAGCCACAGTCAAACTAACCAGCGATGCAACGTCCCCATGATGTCTCCGGGAAGTGATCCATACCAAAAAGATACACTCCTCCAAAGGAATCCTGCAAAGCTGAACGGGAGGACGCTGAAAAACCTTTGGAATTAAAGGAGGCAAACACCACCACCAAGAGAGGGAAATTCCTTCAGAAAACAGGGAACGAGTGGCTTGATCGCCTCTGACAGAAAGCAGAGATAGGAACCTACTAGTAGAACGTCCAACTTGTCAACAGTACATGCCTGTGAAAACCCTCCATCATGAAATCTAAAACACGAGGAGCACAGTACGACGTGTACTACGAATTCTGAGAAAGACATCAGAGCTGGAGTGACGCCTAGTGGTAAGGGTAAGCCCATTTAGTAGAAGATCACCTAGACTGGCGAACATCTCCTGTCACGAAGCAAGGTAGGATTTGCTTTTGAAGTCAAACCCCTTCAACCTCCAAGCTGCCAGATGTAGCTAAGAAAACCAGGGCCAGGTCAGCCTTCCTTAGAGGACTTGGAAAGAGATCGACGAGCCAGGGCAGGCCCAGTGCCAAGCTGAGCAACAGGGAAAACAGACTCCTGAAGACACAGAAAAGAACCAACAAGATCATCTGTGCCTCTTCGCTTTATACATTGGTAATGCTCTCAGTATCAAGAGAATATATCAAGACTAATTCAAAGGGGTTGGCACCCACTGAAGGAGCAATGCATTCATGCCCTACCAGTATTTAAAAAAATGTGTCACAGAACTAAGTGCCCACCCTCTCTATGAAACAATGATTAAACCTCCTGTACAGTGTCTAAAACAGGGACACTGAAGTGAAAATGACGTTCGAGAATAGGGTACACTGTTAAGAGGCTCGATCCTCTCATTTTTCACTCAAATTATAAGCGCAGTGATCAAGGAATTCATCATTTATTTCTCCCACATAAACATCTTGGTACCAAGAATGGGCAATGTACCATATGAAACATTGACAATTAACACAACACTTGGCCAACACAACACTTGGCCACAGTATTATCCATGCAAGCAACCGCCTTTTAATCCATGAGAAGTACTGACAAGTTCTGCCAGATCACCTCTTGGTCTATCCAGCTGTGAGACTTGCCAGAGTCTCCTAGTCTCCACCTGCTTTGACAATACATGTAACTTAAGGAAGCTCCCCAGCACATTGCACTTGAGGTGGTAGTAGGATACAAAGGAGCCACATGGATCAATAAATTACCCTTATTCACATTCAGATTCAACATCACCAGCTGTCACTGCAGAAATTAATGAAGCAGCTTATGCACTTGTAGATGCCATTCTTAAAAAACAAGTACAGGTTCCACTCAGACACCATGCGGGACGATTGTAGCTTCATGCTTTGCTGAAGGAACTGGCAGCACAGTGGGAGACAGGGGCCCCTAAACCCTCATCCAAGTCCAAATTGGGGCCAACCGAGACTCAATCAATGATGTCAAGGAATTCCAACAAGACAGAATTTTTGATGATCTGGAAGAAATACCTTTCTCAGATCTGTCTGAAGAAAACGCTGATGAACTTAAAATATTGCAAAGACATAAGATAAGACTTCTAGAGATTGGAAAGCAGGCCATACAAGTTCAATACCATGTAATCCCTCCATATGGCCAAAGTTGATGGAGAAGCTGAGGGAGGCTCGATTAACTAATAATCAAGGTGGAGAATAACCTGGAACATTCCAAGTGTAAAAATCCCACCAGAGAAGCCAGCAAGTCTGTAAACACACATGGGGTAGTTTTCAGGCCAACTAGTTGAACTGTGTAATGATATTATCAGCACAATAATATTTCAGAGGTACATATAGTGACTCTCTGCAAAAAGAAGAGCGGAAAAATATATCATGTTAAGGAGTCCTTCACCTGGGTCAGCTGGGATCCATCTTGGTAGAAGACTTAAACATCTCCCTGCTTACTCCCTTCAAGCTGAAGACCAATCTAAACCTCAGTGATAAGTTGTAAACCATATCCATGATTGAGTTGTAGCCTAATTTCATATCTGAAGCATGACTCAACACAATGGCCTGCTTCTCTGAATTGATGCGTTGATTTGATGGTTCACTGCGGGCAATGAGTACAGTATGATGCAGAGGTTGCTTGCATGGTCCATCAGGGTGGGAGGTGATCCCAGAGGGGCTGGCCACCAAGAGTCATCCCAGGCTGAAGGGGTGGTTTCCAGGATGAGTACTTAAGTCTTGTTCGAGTTGAGCTTGAGGCAGCTATCTTTTATCCAGGAAGAAACATTCTTCATTCTGCTGTGGAAGTGGGCTCTGGTGTTTTTGGGTTCGTTGGTGAGGGATAGGATCAGCTGGGTCTCGTCGCCATAAGGGACGATGTTGAGTCTGTGGCTTCTAACGATGGCTGTGAGGCGGGCCATGTAGACGTGGAAGAGGGTGGGGCTCAGGGAAGAGCCCTGGGGCACTCTGAAGCTGATCTCTATAGGTTCTAAGAGGAACAGGGGAAGTCTGCACTGCTGAGTCCAGCTGGTGGGGAAGGAGTAGATCCAATTACAGTCGTGGAGTCTTGTGATTAGGGTGCAGTGGGAGACAGTGTCGAAGGCGGCTGAGCAGTCCAGTAGGATGAGGGCTGCAGTATCGCCCCGGTCATGGAGGGAGCGGATGTTGCCGGTGATGGCAAGGAGTACCGTCTCCTTGCTGTTGTTGCTTCAGAAGCCAGATTGGGAGGTGTCCAGGATGTGGTGAATGAATTTAGGGGGTTTTCCCTACTAGACATGTAAAAAAGTTAATATGTCCTATGTGGATAGGTAGTTGTGAGGTTGTATTTCCTTTGTGAATTGGGAGTTCAGAGGTTGTACGTCCTTGGTGGATGGGGAGTTTGGAGGAGTATATGTACTGTGTTGATGGAGAGATGACAAGGTTTAGACGCTTTTGAGGGTGGAGATTTTGGAATAGTTTGGGGACTCTTCTATGTTGATATTTTATGAAACAAGTGTTTTTACTTTTTTCAATAGAAGGTTGGTATAAGATATTTTGCTTCTGCCTACTGTCTGGGGTGAATATGATGTTGTGGAACTGTACGATCTCTGGGCTCTCTGTACTGTGGTTGGGGTAGCAGAAACTGTCCTGAGCATCTAACTCCTTGTGTGGTCTCAAATACCTAGCTACTTAAACATTTACTCCCAGCCTACGAGGAATGTGCCACTTAAAAAACAAAATACTCATAAAGTGATCTATGGATGGACCTTTTAAAAGAACTTATAGAACAGTGTTAATTGTACGGTCTATAAAGAAAATACAGGAAATTGTCCAAGTATGTAAGCTAAGAGAACTTTATTTATCTTCTTTGGCATTTATGTGTAATGGGGTGAACCATAGTCTCTGAAGCATGCTGCATTCACATTTCCAGTTTTTCACATATTTGATGAAAACTCCAAAGACTCCAAAGAGTACACACATATTACAAAGCTAAAAACGTACTAAATTATTTTAAAAGCCTGTAACTGATTTTCACAATATTAGTATCATATAAACTAAACAGGGCCGCTGGAATAATGCAATTCTGTTGTGCAGCTTTTTTTGCATAACGAAAGATTTGCCACTTTTACCACTTAATCCATCATCTGCTCCATAAAAAGAAATGCAGTTTTAAAGAAAAAGAAATGTTGTTCCTATCTCAAAGAGATTAAACTTTTCAAAAAATGTGGGTGTATGTGTTCGCATGTGTTGGAAAACCCTTTGTAAAGGTTAACTGGTCATCTTTCAGCTGCTTATTTCTATATTTGGCTATTAAACTGGTACTCGTGAGGAGAAATATCTGCCCAGATAGTATTATTATGAGTGCAAAATAATTAAGTAATACTATCAAAAAAGTGTTACATAATTTGCCTTTTCTTGCCACATAATTTGGTGCACTCTTGTCGTATATTTCAGTGGCCTTGCATATAAAAGAGCAATTGCATCAATATAGGTTATGATATTTTTTTAGGTAAACAAATGATTGATAAATAAACCTCTATGATCGGACGACCAATGACAGAAAAACAAGCACTGGGAATGCAAATAAGTTTGGCTTGTAAGTAGATGCACAAGATATGCCTACAGGTTTGATTAGCTGTAAATCTATAGGATAGACCATGCTATCTGTTTATATGCATGTGGAGATCTCAGGATAAGTGCCGGTACTGTCCTGTAAAGAAGCACTGTTCTGTTCCATTTCAGCTACCGCAGATCTCAGGAGAACTGTCAATAGAGGCTTTAATGAGTTAGAAATCATTGATGAGTTACCAGTTATTTCCCATTAAATGTATGACAGACCTCTGTACATGTGCTCCTATTATCCAATTGAGATGATATTTGATATTTATTCATTTCTATAGCGCCTGAATCACCCCATAATGGTTATCTCTGCGCTTAGGACAGTGTGCTACAGCCAAACCATAGGGACTCAGAAAAGAAAGGTCTTTAAAAGCTTCCTGAATTGAGGAAGGCTCTGACAATCACGAAGCTGGAGGGGAAGTTTGTTCCAAAATGTCTGGGCAAGATCAGTAAATGCTTTGCCTCCCTTGCGAGCCTTTTTAATTCTTGGAGTGCAAGGTCGTAGCTTGGATCCTGATTGGAGGGTCTGCGGGAGAGTGTACTTGGTAAGTTTATCTGACAAGTAGGAAGGCCCCAGACAATTAAGGGCTTTGTAAATAATACAGCCGATCTTGAATTTCACCCGCTTTCTTACAGGTAGCCAGTGGAGTTTGTTAAGAAGTGGACGAGAAGCCGTTCCTTGAGGGGGGTTTGCAACTAGTCGGGCGGCCGTATTCTGGACACTTGTAACTTGTTTAGGGATGCCTCGTTGGCCGAGGCTAACAGTGCGTTTTAGTAGTCCAGATGGCTTAACACTAGGGCTTGCATCTGTGTGTTTTTTTGTAGAAGAAGGTAACATAGGGACTGTTCTTCTAAGTGAACCGAGTGTGTGGAAGCAGGGACCAGAAGTGATAGTGGCGTGAGCCTCAAACATGAGATTCTGGTCGATCCGGATTCCTAAATTCTTGATCACACTTCTTTAGGAGAGGGGGCGGTGCCCAGCTCCTCCGGCCAGCACCTGGGAGTCCAGCTTATGGCTGCTCCTCCAAACAACATGATCTCCGTTTTATCGGCATTCAGTTGGAGGAAGTTGGTCCTCATCCAGGCAGCAATGGTCTTCATGCCCTCAGAAACAATGATTTGTTTGTCAGGGTTAGATTTATCAAAGGTGAGGAGGACCTGGGTGTTTTCCACCTATGAGATGGGACTAAACCCTACGTTTCTCATTAGTTTGGCCGAGGGGGTAACAGAAATGTTAAAGAGAGTAGGGCTCAAACAAGAGCCCTGTGGTACCCCCTTGGTAACTTTTGTGGTTTTAGATCTAAGGGGACCCAATGTGACTGTCTGGGTTCTATCAGTAAGAAAGTCTGTAAGCCATTTTAGTGCAACCCCCTGTACTCCAATGCCCTAAAGTCTCTCCAGTAGTATATGATCTTGATCTCAAGCGAAGTGTCTATCAAACATATGTCAGATTTCTGCAAAGACTTAGATAACAACATAAAGAGATATCTTCATAAATCTTCATTCATCACAGCAACTCACGTTTGACTAGTCTCATTTCAAAATGTCTTAGGGTCTGATTTAAATCTTGGCAGATAGATTACTCAATCGCTATGGTGACAGAAATACCATTCGCTGAAATACAATCCTCATAGGATATAATGGGATTTATATTTTAGCGGCCAGGATATCCATCATCATTGTGACGGGGTAACCCATCCACCAAGATCTAAATCAGGCCCTTAATATTGTAAAAGCCTTTACAGTTTTCTTCAAATCTTTTGTATATGCCTGGAAAATAAAATAGCAAATAAAACCGTTCTCCAAAGATTTTTCAAGCAAAGTGTAGTTTATAGGGAGGAGATTTGGTGAAATGGAAGCCAAAATTAATGCGATTTCTGGTAGACAAAAGTTGAGGAACGTGGAGTTTAACATCTTCCATGCTCATGACGAGCTGTGCTCATCATGAGGCACGGCGCTCCGGTGCTCATGACGAGCTCAACTCGTCATGAGGCGTGGGACGCTCACGCGCGGGGATAATTCCCATGCTGTGCTGAGCGTTCCACGGGAACGGGTGTGGTCAAGACGAGCTCAGCTCGTCATGAGCACACAAGCGCCGTGCCTCATGACGAGCTGAGCTCGTCATGAGCAACGGGGCGCTGCGCGCGCCCCCGCCCCCCAGCACAGCGGGTGAATTACCCCCGCACGGAAGGGGTTAAGTCGGTAACTCATACTTTTGAGATTAAAGGATCAAGGTCCGGATTCAAAATAATTGAGTTTGAAATGCCCACATTTTTTTTCTCCATTTAATATGTCTGTAATGTGAGTTAAAAAAAATCTTTGTTTCAAAAACTGGACCTTAGTGACCGATAGCGGAAAGCAATTTGGAAGGGGCATGAAAACGATGTCCCCTCCAAAGTGTAAATAGGTATGGCATATATAAATGATTTGCAACCACAATAGTGGTTGCAAATCATTGACCAGTACCAAGACTTCAAAGGCGGTTGTAACTGATTCGCAATTGGGAAGGTGTCCCAAAGGGAATGGTAAATCACGTTATCAGCCTCCATGGTACCAGACAGTGGTTTGTCCGATGTTAACCAATGGGAAACTTTTTTTGTTTCAAGCAGCATCAGTTCCCTTAAGGTACACTGGCTGCTTTCAAATAAAAAGTTTCCAATTTAGTAATGCAAACATATGCCTTTTTTTGCAGTCCACCATCCCTGTATTTGTAAACAATCACTGCGGGTGGAAAATAATGTTCTGCCCAATTATTATTCATCATGCAAGTCATTTTGTGACCGTAGCGACTAGAGACTGTGCAGTGTGAGCCCTTGATACATAGGTCGCATTGCTGATTGAAAAACTGATGGAAGAAATCTGGTGAGCAATTTGAAACCACTTTCTTGCGACCAGTCTATTAATACAACTGAGCAGGAGAGTATCGATTCAGATTTTCATATGGCTTCATCCAAAGTGAGATGGCATGGTGGGCACAAGCACAAAGGTTGGGACGCTACCCTGAGTAATTGCCAGTGGTCAGGCTTGTCGCAAGCATTCCTCCCATCACATTTTGGTGCTTTAATACAACTGATCAGAACAGAGGGAAGTTAAAGTTGGGTGATAGGAAAAAAGTACTATCAGGAAGGGGTGAGGATCAGTTTTGCTGTCGATATGACTTCCCAGAGGTACCTTCTGTGTTAAATATTGTATGCATGTCCTTTCATTTTGAACATCAGAGAGACACAGTAGAAGCAACATAGCATTATCTAAACAACTAAGAGAGCCATATGACAAGTACCCTGACTTGTGTGATGTAGTTGGTGGATTTCATGTTCATACATAACAGTGTGGAGTACAATCGGCATGTAATGGGCTGAGCTAAAGGCTTGCTCTTTCTCCCAAGAAAGGGCTGGTTAGTTTTGGCCATGGCACTTCTCTGGTACTTCGCAAGCTGCTCGAGCTTCTACCTTTGAGGTTGTGGGGCAAGTACTTAAAGTGGCTGGGTCAGTCTTTTGCAAGAACCCTGCCATTTCTGGGGTCTGTATAGTTATCCACACTTGAGCAATGCCTTCTACATACCGCAGGTGCAGAGCTGGACTTTTACCTTCTAAATGACCATGGAGAGATCAGAGATTTAGGGAGGTGAAGGAAAGGAGATAGAGGAAAGCATGGAGATGATGGAGTCAGTGAGAGCTCGCTGCACACTAGTGGGTCAGGGAGTCAGGAGAGACAGTGATTCTTCAAACAGCATACCTAAGCGTGCACTCACTATTTCACAGTTCGGTGTCATTCATATCTATTTTCTAGATAAAAAATGTAGGTGCCTGAGCCTTTCAAAAAAAGATAATATGTGTTTTATTCAAATTAATGCTAAGGTAATACGTCGTTGAGAATTTAAACAAAGCGGTTATTTTCCTTCAGAGGTCTGTTGGGGCTAAATCTAATAAAATCATATCATCAGCAAACATTAAGTGATTGATATCCCTTCTTCCCAATTTTGGCTGACAAGAGTTTATCACTCAACCGCTGCTTAGTCTGCCAAATAGAGGGAAAAGCACAAGTGTGCCAAAATGCACCCCTGTTTAACCCCATTTTTAATTCGAGTAGTAGCCGAATATTCATTACTACTACTAGAGGCCATCTGTGCTCAAATCCAAGTGTCTTGATGTAATTATAATAAAACGTTTAACAATTCAGTCACTATGTGCTCCTCTTAGATACAGTTTAGACCGCAAGGTATTATCAAATCAAATGCACAAGAGAAATCTTTGAAAGTAACATAAAATTGTTTTTTTTCCATTTGAGCATTTGTCTAGTAATTCACATAGCACTATTAAGTTATGTGATGTCAAAGAGTTTGATCAGAAACCACTTTGTTGTATAGAAATCAATTCTTCTAAATCTTCTCATAATTTTACAAGGGACAATATATGCTTAGAATAATGTTCCCCATCCACATTTAACATCCCTTTTGGCTGATTGTTTCTGGGATAACTGGAAAGACCTTCCTTTTCCTTTGTTAAAACTGTCTCTCCATGATTCAAGTATGTGACTAAGACATGGGCTGGCATTCAAATGAGAAGTCAATAATATTTGACAAAATCAACAGATTTAATTGGTATATTGCTACTGCTTTCACATTAGGACTCTGAGCAGGAGATGGTTTAGCTTTGGTAATCAAATTTAGTACATCCCCTCCATTAACTAGAAAATGAATATCAAACTCCTCCTTATTTGATGATGGATAGCGAGACCCCCTTTGGTGGCCCATAAGGCTGAAAGAGGTGACTGGGCCCCAACTGTGGTGGTTGAGGCAGTTTACCTTTGGTGTTCTGGGGGCCAACGTTCTAGAGACCTGAAAACTGAGCTAAGGGCATCCTTTCTGCACTTGACTCTGAGGGTAGCAATGGTGAATAGCCAACAACTTAGCAGTGAGGTTGTGTTAGATCTGGGGGTCTCTAGTTGGCAGAGGTAGGTACCAATGTCCAAATAGGGACCCCTGCTTCTAGTCAGGGAAAGGGGGATACACTCTTTGGATAACCCCTGCTCACCCCCTTGGTAGCTTGGCACAATAAGACAGGCTTATCAAAGGCAATGTGTAAAGAAGTTGTACCAACACTCACAGTAACATATTGAAAACACCACAAATGGACTCCACACCAGTTTAGAAAAATAAAATATCTTTATCTATTTTACACAAGACCAAAATGACAAAAATGTAACATACACAGTTCAAGGATATGATTTTCAAAGAGTTCTAGGGTTTCCGTCAAAATAATCCACAGTTGCATCACGTGTAGCCCAAAGTAGCTATAGATGCGACAAAAGTTCCAAGTGGAAGCTGCAGCGTTGAAAAACAAGCGATGCGTCACTCCTGAGACTCTGGGGAGGCGAAGCGACAGCCCTGCTGCATGCAGCAGGCATGTTGCGACTAATCCGGTCTGTATGGGGAGGGATGCGATACCTTGTATGGGTTCCGGTGCCCAGGTTTGGTAGAAAGCGTCTCGCACAGGTAAGATGCGACGATCTTCGGGACGGCGACGATCTAAGGTTCGGCGGCGAAGCGTTGATCGGCGCGGCCCCTCGATGCGATGGCTCAGCGACGATGTTCGCAGCGACGTGATGCGGTCCGCAAGCAAGCGGTGCGACGATCTCACCCAGCAACGTCAGGCTCTGCGACGGTACTCGCAACGACAGGAATCTTCCCGCACCGGGGTGATGCGCTCCGCAAGTGAACAATGCTGCGGCTCTTGCAGCGGCAACAGGCGCTGTGACAATCTTCGCGGCGATGGGAACTTTCTCGCACTGTGGACGATGCTCTTCGCAAGCGGGCGATGCATGAAAATTGCAGATCTTCTTCTTTACTTTTTGTCCAGCTCCCCAAACAGCAGGCACAACTTCCAGAGGCCCCAAAATGGGATCAAGCACTCTGGGAAGGGCAGAACTCATACAGCAGAGTTCAGGGGGAACCTGGGGGTTAAGTCCCTTTGTTCCTGGGACTTCTTAACAGGAGGCCAGCTCTCCTCAGGCCCTTGGAGTTCTCTTCAAGCAAGGGGACACAGCAACAGCAAAGTCCTTCCCCTCTCCTTGGCAGCAAAGCAACTGCAGGTCAGCCCACAAACACACAGCAGGACAGTACTTCCTCTTCAGTCTTCCAGCTTTCTCCTTGGCAGAGGTTCCTTATTGATTCCAGGATGATCTAATTTTCTGCAGCTCTTTTTATACCAGTCTTTCCTTTGTTCTTGGCAGAGAAGTCTTGGCTTAGTCAGAACCAGTTCTGGTCGGACCTGGAGCACTTTGTTTTCCTGACTTCTTCTTTTCTTTCAGAGAGAGGGTCAGGGTTGTCAGCCGCTCAGCAGGAGGTGGAGCCAGCATTGTGGAAGGCAGGCACATCCCTATTCAGGCCCAGGTGCTATCTCCTCCCACCACTCAAGATGCAGATGCAGCTATTCAGCCTAGGGCTGACTCAGCCAGCCTATTTGGGGCTCCCGAGCCTCTGTCACTCACAAATCAGACAGTCAATTCACAAACAGGCCAAGGCACACAGAAAGGTTAGACATGAGAACAGCCACTTTCTAAAAGTGCTGTTCTCAAACACAGGATTTAAAACCCATCCTTCCTAGAAAATGTGTTCAGGGAAACCAGACTTTTATAGTACATGCTTGACCTTTCACATACACTGCACCCTGCCCAGGGGGTACCTAGGGCCTTCCTTAGGGTTGTCCAATGTGTACCGAAAGGGAAAAGTTAGGCCTGGCCAGTGAGGGCACTGGTCAGGTCAGCATGGCAGTTAGCAACTGCACACAGGCACTGCAGTTGCAGGCCTGAGACACCATTTTAGGGCTACTCATGTGGGAGGCACAATCAGTGCTGCAGGCCCACCAGTAGCATTTGAATCACCAGCCCTGGCGCACTCAGTGCACTTTACTAGGGACTTCCTGGTAACACAAATATGCCAATCATGGATAATCAATTACAATAACAATTTATACAGAGAGCATATGCACTTTAGCAATGATTAGCAGGGGAAAAGTGCCCAGAGTCCTATTGCCAACAACCGCAGTTCAGGTAAAACAAGGGAGGAAGAAGCAAAAGGTTTGGTGATAACCCTGCAAAAAGGGCCATTTCCAACTGGTGGTATGGGGAGCAAGAGCTCAGAACTCAACATTCAACCAACAGACGCAATAGCAATATTCATCCCAGTGCTTAACTTTTGGTTAAAAGAAAGAACTTTACTATTAAAGCAAAACAAAATATGATAAAGGTCAACAGCGGTCTCAGGTATGGGATTGTAAACCCATCTATGGTCTTCCTTTGTACTATACCTCCTCCGGTACCCTCTCCTTGCGCATCGCTGCTTTCACACAGCGATGCGTCATTTCTCATAAATGAGGCCCCAGGTGTTTAGCTTTTCATTCTTCTCATTTTTACTTGGTGAAAGAGGGTCCCTGGATAAAGCACAATCATTTATGCAATAAGCTGAACTTCAGCCATGTTTGGTATCTGCCTCTCTTTGGGCACTTCACACGAGATAAAAATGATTACAATGGGCATTGACGCTCTCTATAGCATTCATTAAACACATCCCTAGTAACAAACAGCAACTTACTGTAGGCGAATTCAATGTATGGGTAACATACAAATACGATTAGATCATTTTTATGAGCTCTGCTTTTCAGAAGCCTCAATCCATGCAGAAGTAGTGTTGATAAATAAAAATTAACAATGCCTAAATTGCCGAAGATAATGCAGCAGCTTTCTGTTTTTTAAGGGTCTGATTGTGACAATTTTTGTCCGCTATTATCGGCCTCGGTAAGTCTGGGTGAGGGAACACCAGGCCCCTTGTGAATGAGCAGAGTAGTATCCCACCTGGTTGCCTCCTCCCACGACTCATAATCAGGATCATAATGTGAAGGAGAAAAGTGGCCATGCAATCATTTCCTAGCATTGAGGAGGCAACTTGGCATAGTGTACTCTAAGACATGGTATCTCATTTTGCCAATCTGCAGGCACTGATGTTCTGTCTTCTGAAAAGGAAGGAGCATATTTTTAATTTTAATATATACGTGTTTCCTATTTATGTAACATTATATTAATTTAAATATCCAGGTTAGACATTTGATCTGCCATTACTCTTCAACTCAGCTTGTTTTACTACGATTTTATTATACATTTGTAAAAACATATTAATAGACACCTGTAATATTACATTTCTTTTGAACCAAACGCAATGTCAGGAATATAAAATCAACAGAAGGTGGCCTGAAGGATATTTTGCGACTGCATAAAGATTCTACAGCTAAACAAGTAACTGTCTACATAGTCCTATTAAAACAAAAAAAAATCGGTGGTGAATCTCATACAAAATGTGCAGTAGAGAAAAAGGCACAAATGAAACCATACTTTTTCATGTTAATCTGTTTGGAAGCCGGAGGCGTGGAGATAGGTGCTTAAAAGCCGATATTTGGAAGAAGATCTCATTTTTGTATAGGAAAACGTAGTTGACCTTTACTTTCACAACACAAGGCTACGATTGACTAATGATTAGCCTAACAACAGACTTTGAAATCTTTAACAATGATGACAGCCAATTGATTGTGTGTATGCTTGATGCTTAGAGTTCCAAAGAGAAAAGTAATTTATCAGACTGATGCATTTCCAAGAAGGCAAACAATTTCATTCCTTGAATGTGGCTGTACATCCTTAATATAGGTACGTTACAGGAGCATACAATCGAGTGACATTCAGACACTGGTATAGAAAAAAATAACATTTCCCTGATGTGAAAAATCGCACACTGGTCACAGTAGTCGAACTTACAATGACTTGGTAACCATAGTCAATGCAAATGTTCCAACTAAAATGCAGGCCTCCGAGGGTGGACTCCTCAATGTAAACTCTTCAAAGTGTACACTCAGAGCCAAATACTTTTCAGTAGGAGCCGCAGCTCCCTCCTCATGATGACCTGCAGGAGAACCTTTCATTTCTAAAGCTAAGGCCTAGAGCTATAGCACTAGGAGTGGTTCCAAGGAAATGTATTTGTTTTTTTCAATAATTGTATGTGTGTAATAAAGCACCTGCCAGTTCACAGTGCTTAACATGTCAGGTTTTAGAAGCTTGAGTCAAAGAGAAGCGCCCATGAATGATCTGATTAACTACATTGATCTCAAAGCTCTCTCCCTCTGGCATGAAGTTGAAAGATGAGTTTTGGTCTTTGGCTTCAGAAGATGTTCATGGGTCCTGGTTCCTTCAGAAGGAAGAGATGGTCCCTGTTGGGTTTTTTCCTCAAAACTCAAGTACCTGCTTTAGAAGGGCTCTCTTTAAGTCCTTTTGGAATTGTTTTAGGATGGGCACTTTTTTTTTCCTCTGTGGAATTCTGATCATCCAATAGTCTTGATCACAGAGTTCAGATGATTTTTTTTCCCCAGACATGCAGTGGGGTTCCGAAACTTTTTTTCTGCAAATACTCTATAGATAAAGCACAAGTCTTAAATGTAATGCTCTGGTCCTTTGGTGCCAATGGGTCTAATTTTGGGCCAAAGGGATATGATATCAATTCCTCTGCTTCAGGGAAAGCCTGGCTTCTTAATTCTGGATACTGTGGGCCTTTTGGATTATAAAAATTAAACTCTTCAAGAACTATATGATATTGAAAACTTAAATCAAACACAAGAAGATGATGGCCGGAGCGCTGAAACTTTTCAGACACTCACCCCCAGTCAAAGTTCTGGATTGAATCCATCATCCTTCTTTAGCTCACTTCGCCATCCTAGTCTGAGGACGTCTGAGACAGAGTCAGACGTAAACAGAAAGTTCGCAAGTGATCGCTACGGTGGCACATATCCCCAATTTCCCCACCGGCTGGTGAAGAAGTTTCGCATTAATTGCACAAGATTTCCCTGACTAAGGATACTACACGAAAGGTGTCGGATGACACCCGTCCTCACAAGCTACCGAAGATACCTCTAGCTTCCTACGTTCTCAGGCTGTCCTTCATTTCCTTTGTCCTTATGAAGACCGCTCCAGATACAATTAAGTCTGCACTACACTTTAGGGTCGAATCGTCAACGTTGTGTATGTAAATCTTCCATAAAAAGTCACAACACAAGAAAGAAAAATAATTTAGTTTGTTGTGACTATTGAATTCGAAATGGACTGATGAGAATGTATGTTTCGTATAAGTGTATGTTAATATATTATCCCCCCTTATCTCTGTATAGCACGATCATCGCTTGTCATACCAGTCACTAAAGCATTGCACTTTGTATGTGATTTTATGTCATTTTTGTTTCAGACAGCCATTTGTCTATTGATTGATATTTGCAAGATACGTATAATAAGAAAAATCTTTCAAATTAGGAGTTGCGTTGTGTGCCCTTGCATATCATACATCCAATGTTGGTTTGTGAAATACTTAAAGAATACGTATAAGTATAGCAAAGCAAAGAAATTGTTCTATACCCGACAGAACCACTATTTTTTGTTTAACTTTAGGACCCAGGTTCTGAGGGCTACTGGGTTACCCCATTATATTTAACAAATTCTTAAAGCCAGCAAAAATGCAGTCAGCAAAACATAAAAACAGGAGGTCTGAAGACAAAAGTTTAGGGCAAACCATGCCAAGGTTGCCAGTACCAACATGTACCCTCACCTGTATTATATTTTTGTAGTCAATAATGTGGATGCAATATTTTAGCACAATGTAATTTAAGCACCGCCCGCCACAATGCTGGGAATGGAGGATGCCACGGTGATGGTGGCATCCTAATCGCAGCTCCGGGACCGCCGCACCACTGGCGGCCAGTCCCAGCACAGCTAGGGTGGCGGGTGGGTGGGCGAAAGTCCACCCACCATCCTAATAGGCCCCTAAGTATGTAGAACATTTTCATACGATATGAGCGAAGCGTATGAGCATGCCCTTATGCACATGTGATACCATTTAGGATACAAAGGAGCATGGAGGTTGTTCACTCCTAACAGACAGGAATAAACCTCACTTACAGAAGCTAATTAAGGTTCACATGATGGTTTGGATACCGTCAATGCATGTCACAGTAAGCATGACTTTATAAAGCAGGATGAAATGCCTATTTGTTTTCTTTGCAAATGAGTGTTTGTCTTATTTTCGCAGAGCAGAAAGGACTTGGTAAATCACCAAGTCACTCACCTGAGCTTATTTTGGAGGATAACATTGGCAACATTATCCACATTAGTACGTATGGATGGCACGCGTATGTATGAGAGGATGAGAATCTCTTTCCATAAATAAGTAGAAAGGTTTTGGTGTCAAGATAGTTGGGGTCAGATTGGTCCAGATGAAAGCTGCACAACTATACAGTAGATAAATGCGGATGAAGACTATCAACCCATGGATGTGAGGACCATTGATTACTCCTCTGACATCTGATTATGTTTTTAAGCACACTAGGGGTAGCCTCATGATTATTAATTAAAAACATTAGAGTTTAATTTAAGCGATTTTATCTTTGTAAACTTTCCCTGATCTCATCAATAACATTTATTACCAACAAATGCTTCCTTCAAGAGTAGGATTAACCCCGCTTGGCTATGAATAGCTAGCTGGCGTTGATGAGA
The DNA here is from genome assembly GCF_964261635.1 of Lissotriton helveticus. NCBI lineage: Eukaryota > Metazoa > Chordata > Amphibia > Caudata > Salamandridae > Lissotriton > Lissotriton helveticus. The sequence continues at coordinate 399,283,389 of NC_136069.1, read as the reverse complement.
CATGCCGCTCAACTGTGTGTATTTTTTTCCAACTGTGATTGAGAATAAGGACTAGGTGAGTTATTGATAATTGATGAATGAATCCCTTCCAACATTATAGGTCTTCAATACAGTTTTGTTTTAATCTCACTGACTTTTATGTAAACAGCAAGTGCATCTGTAACAAAGTACTACGCAAGTGAACTGTAATACAACACAAAATAATATGTACCTCAGGACAATTGTATTGTCAGGTTTGCTCTAATTTCGGTCCAAAAGCCGATTCCTTTGTGCAGTAGTTAATTTCAAATCTTTGCCATCATTATAAATATAGTTTTGATGGTAGAAGCGTAGTTAACACTCTAAAGCCTGTGAATTGGCTAATGTGCCTCTCTTTTTTCCGCAGGTGCCACCAATACTGCTGGACAAACAGTTCTCAGAATTCACCCCGGATATAACACCAATCATTCTGGCTGCCCACACCAACAATTATGAAATCATAAAGCATCTTGTCCAGAAAGGTGTCTCTGTGCCCCGGCCTCACGAGGTGCGCTGCAACTGCGTGGAATGCGTCTCCGGATCTGACGTGGACAGCCTCCGGCACTCCCGGTCCAGATTAAACATCTACAGGGCTCTGGCCAGCCCCTCGCTGATCGCGCTGTCCAGCGAAGACCCGTTCCTCACGGCCTTTCAACTAAGCTGGGAGCTTCAGGAGTTGAGCAAAGTGGAGAATGAGTTTAAGTCGGAATACGAGGAGCTCTCTCGGCAGTGCAAGCAATTTGCAAAAGACCTTCTGGATCAGACAAGGAGTTCAAGAGAACTGGAAATAATTCTTAATTACAGGGACGATAACAATTTGATAGAAGAGCAGAACGGGAATGATCTGGCGAGATTGAAGCTAGCAATTAAATATCGCCAAAAAGAGGTGAGCGTTGCTGCCAATGCGTGATTAATATTATAATTGCAGTAATGTAGCCCTTGTTAATAGGTTGAGATGCCGCAGACAGATCCAGAGATGTCATCAATTGAGCACTTCATGGGCCACAGATAGTTTTAAAATAAGCACACTAATTTAGTATATAATCCTTATTTTCTCAATCTTCGGTCATCATAATGCGAGAGCTGTTTCAGAAGTGTTAAGGAAAGCCAAATGTTGTTTACCTAAATGTTTGCAAATGTTGATTAATTGTTTGCTCTTTTGATGTTAGATGGTCCGTGGTGGTGAATGCAGGTCTACCATAAAAATAGCAAGCATGCGTTGGATTTTATATGTTATGTTTATTTTGTATTGCATCACGTTTTCAGGGGCGGCTCCTCCTCTAAGGCGGAGGAGCGTCGCCCCACTGCTGCTACCCAGCAGAGGCAACAGTGAAAATGAAAATGATAATTAAATGATTTTATTATAATTTTCTTTTTCACTGTTGCCTCGGCTGGGTAGCCAAGTTGCAGGGCTGTGCCGAGCTATCCTTCTGAGTTTCAGGAGAAGGCGTTGTGGGCTCTACTAAGTGCCCATGACAGTTTGGCTGGGCTTTTTAGGTGGGCCAAACCGTAATACCCACTTAGCATTTCTCCACCTGGCTGTGTTGTACAGCTGGGTAGAGAAAACCCACAGGCTCCCAGGCACTGTCTGATAGGTGGAGCAGGCTTCTCAGACCAATCCCAGTGCTGCTCTCATGCTGGGAATAGCATTCCCAGCATGAGAGCAGCACTAGGATTGGCATTTGGGTGGCTGCGATGTGTGGGCCAGTCGGGATTGGGAGAGGAGGAAGTAGCAGAGTCAGGTAAGTCGAAATGTATTTATTTATATTTATATATTTTTTTGTATCTGTGTCATCCCCTTCCCGCCACCCGCCCTACCTCTTTGAGTCATGGTCAGCAGCCACTGCATATTTATGTTTACCACTGTTGGAGATATCCAATTTGACAAGTGAGAAAACATTTAGTGGGAAACCTAGAGTGGAAAACGTTGTGAGAAAATACATACTTTAAATTCAAGATTCAAAAAACATATTTCTAACACTCCCTTTCCCTTACACTAATTCTAGTTTATAGGATTTCCAGTAACATGTCCCAAGCTCTAAATTGATGGAGATGTGAACACTACAATCAATACAGTACACTGATTTCAAGCTATGCTCATCAGATCATACGAAACGTCCTCACCCTAGGTCCCTCCCACCTCGCATCCACAAGTGAGCCTTCACACCATTTCAAATCCCAAAAAATAAGCATTCATTTGCGGCTCAACAGAGAACTAAAATGAATTAGTACACCGTCCTTTGTTTGCATTAGTAAGCTTGTTCTTCACTTCGCAGAGTAAGGGACTTTCAGAAAGTAATGTAGCTTCGTTCAAGAGTTTGACAGATCTCAGTGATTTAGTTCAGCCATATACAAGCTATTTGTCCACGAGGCAAGCCACTAGCAGCTGTCCTTGACATTTGTATCGATATTCCATATTATTAACACACCATGTCAATTTTCACTCGAACACTTTTTTGCCAATCAAATTGATGGGAGACTAGCACGCTACGAGACAACTCGGCAAAAATGCACTGCCTCACATAAACGATGTACACCCGTTCACCCTTCATACCATCATTGTAATCCTTGCCATCCACTCAACCTCTTATCTCAGGGTGGAGGTTATTGCGCAGTAATTCATAATAGTAAGGCACAACTTGAGTCATCTCACAGGACAGAGACAGACTAGAATATCAGTGCAAGGATTCAGTTCAGTTCATAAATCTTTATTCGAATTCCAAGAATTCATAAAAGCACATCACAACTTTGCATAGTGTTATAAAATCCTTTTTAAAATACCACACAATTGATGTAATACACCATGATAAACACCAAACAGTTTAGCAAAACTTCCATACAGTCAAATAATCAGGGATTGTTCATCATCCTCCGGGCTCGGGTGGTGATTCTCAGAAAAGAGCAAGTGTGAAAAATTACTTCTTCATTTTCTAAGGAAAGCAACATCTGATAAGATTGTTCTAAGGAAACAGGTCTGTGTTTTCTAAAAAATGGGGTTAAAAGCCATTTTGCGTATTTGAAATAATATTTGCAGAAAAAGAAGAAATGTAAATCAGTTTGTGCGCTCACTCCATCACAGGGGCATAATATATTTACCAGGTTTGGCCGATCACCAAGGGGAAAACATAACCAAAATAGGAGGCTTCTTTCCCAATTAGTCATTGGCAAAGTAAGATATGTTGGTAGCGGATACCTATGCAGATCTTTACACATGTAGCTAAGAACGGACGATTTCTTAGATTCCTTTCTTGTCCTTTCTGAATTGTAAAGTGTATAAAGTACTTTTTTCAGGTCATTCTTACAAAATAAGTCGGCTTGTCTTGGGTCAAAAAAAAGACTGACTTTACCAATGCTACATAGACTCTGGTAGACCCCCCAGAGCCAGGGAATATCCATTCCTCGCTCGCACTTTAGGCAATCGCTTATAATTTCTTGCGTTAAGGATGCTGATTTATTTCTCCAAACTGAAAGCCAAAATATAGCAGGACGGGCACTGATAAAATCACAAATAAAGTTTAAGTTCCCTATGGCATATATACTGGGAGGTGGAGATTGGAACACCCAGCAGCTCTCTGCAAAACCAATTTTCTTCCTGCTGGATGCAATAACTCTTCATCAACCCCCATATCTCGGCCCCATACGTGACTACTGGAATGCATTGCAGTTTAAAAAAATGTAAATAGCTAAAATAGCACCTGTTTTCTTCGGGAGGGGGAGACTTAAGATAGAATTGATGGCCTTTGAGAACTTGCTCGTGGAGTGGGTCAAATGCCCAGTCCACGAGCCGTTCGCAGCAAAGACCATCTCTAAGTAGGGAAAGGTACCAGTGGAAGTTAGTCTCTCATTGCCTACCAATATAGAATTAAGCTGGTGTTTCCCTGGTCCGCATGACATAATAAAAGGTTTCTTAAAATTTACACGTAAATCCAGACCGTCCATATACTCAACAAAGGTCTTGACCAGAGTACGCAAGGAGTTTGATGTGCGACCTATAAGGATTGCATCATCTGCATAAAGTAGTACCGGTAACGGTTTACCATTTAATATCTGGACTTCTGGAGTTGACAATTTCAAGGAATTACTCAGCCCATGATTATAAATGATAAAAAGCAGGGGTGCTAAAACGCACCCCTGTCTGCCTCTCCTTCCTAACTTGATGGGTCCCGAGACTTCACCCCCCATGCTAATCCTGACTTGTGCTTTGAGATCCGTGTGCAAATATGCCAAAAAAAGAACCAAGGACTCATCCAAACCATAATCCAATAAAATAGACCAAAGCTTAGACCTATTGACTAGATCAAAAGCGGACGATAAGTCCATAAAGGCTAAGTACACTGGGGAAGATCGGGCAATGTTATATTTACTGATAACCAAATTAAGATTTAAACAATGTTCAGTATATCCGACCTTACTTCGAAAACCCAGTTGGCATGGATCTAGTATGCCACTTTCCTCTGTCCATTGTAAGACCCTATTATATATAATTCGGCCCAAGATCTTTAGTGTATTGTCAAGCAAAGAAATGGGTCTATAATTAATAGGGTCCGATCTATCGCCCTTTTTGTAGACTGGGACGATGAAGCTCGTGGCCCAGGTACTAGGCATAGGGGCTTTGGATAAATTATTTAAAACATTCAGGAGGAGTGGGGTCCAGAACTCTAGTTTCCATTTGATTAAATCTATAGGAAGCCCGTCTGGGCCAGGGGCCTTGTTACCAAGGCTCTGGGCAATTGCCTCTTCCACCTATAGGGTTGTAATTTACTGGCAACACAGTTGGCCCTGCACATAATGATCTAAGCCATATGGCGGAGTGGCATAAATTCTGGAAAAGTGGTTCTACCATGACGCGCTGAAGATAGTGCAACTCACATATTGCGCAAATCTCTGACTGCAGACCAAAATATATTGGCCTTCTTTCCGCCAGCTGACTCCTATAATTCTTTCCAGCATTCACCAAGGAGGACGCCCTTCCGCTCATTTATTACGTTTTTATACTTCTTCCTTACTATCCTTACTTCCGTGCAGCACCTTGGTTTAGAAATTAGGGCCTTGCGCAAGTTCCTATTGGCCTCTGAACATTCGTGATCAAACCACCTCGGTTCTATTTTGTCCTGGGTAAAAGGTACCGACAAGAGAGATTTGATTACTGAGCAAAGTTTAGTGAAATCTTCAATTATCCTTGTATGTGGTCCTTCAGTTGATAAGCACGAGGATATTAAATGCGTGTGCCCCTCTAGCAAAGTCTGAAGTAATTTACCACTGCTAACCCCCCTCCATTTCAGTCTTAATTTATCTGTAGATGGAGTTAGATCTCTTGCAACACAGAAGGTGGTATACACAGGTCGCATTGCTAGTCTTAATACCACTTTAAGGGGATTATGGTCTCCAAAGTCTGTTACTTCGACCTCAGCGGTCAACAAACGGTCTGCGAGGCAAGGAGAGACAAAAATAAAATCAATGATTGAAGAGAAATCCCTTCCTCTAAAAGTTGGTGGCTGCTGGTTTGTAAAAGAATAGATAGAATCAATACCAGCAATATCCATTACGTTAATGAGGATATGCTCCTTCAAAAAAGTATCTAATTCCAATCCCCTTCTTACGGTGGAATCCACGTAGGGTGGATTCATACCATATGGTTTAGTTGGAAGTTTGGCATTAAAATCCCCACCTAGGAAGATCCCAATCGGCTCATCTGAGCCTTGCTGTCTATCTAAATTCGAAAGATTTCTAAAAAGTTCGATAAAGTTCCTATTGGGAACAGAATAAAAATTGTTATTATAAAAATTAATTAGATAAAACGGAACTCATCTTTTATATTTCAATATTTGAATATTGGGGCTGTTGGTGGGTATAACCTTAATACTCCCTCCAGATACTATACTAATTCCAATAAATAATCCCCCGGATGCGCGGCCAAAGTCGGGCTTGGGTGCAGGTAAACTAAAACAATGAAACCCTTCAATATATAGATCATGTGTGGCCCATGTTTCCTGGAACATTATGACATCTTGATCAGACATCATATGTAATCAGTTTGCATCAGCTAACCTAGATTCAAAACCTGCAACATTCCAACTTAAGACCTTAAGGTCAGTATCAGTTAGTAAGATGTGGAACTCCAACTAGGACCAATACATATGGGCAGGAACTCGGGGGTAGATTCAAGATATCTGCATTGGCTCTTGTGCAGTTGTCTCCTGTCTAACTAGGGGCGGTTGTACCTCCAGTTAGATTAGGTGCATTTGGACCTGCAATTGTACCATGTAGCGGGCGCCTGAAGAGGCTATCGCTACCTGGGTTGGTATCACTAATTCTGGGCATATTTTGGGCCAAACTCACAACAGGGTGAGACTGAGGGGGATGGGAATTAGTACAAAGATTGACTAGTGTGGCATCCTTATTCGCCAAAGGTCGGTGTGTCATATCCAGCCTAGGAAATGTAGAGTTTACTGCTGGCAACCCCCCCCCCCGTTACCAATGGTGCAATACACTTTAGGGCCACCACAATTCTCCATATTAAAATCATTTCTGTTAAGTCTTCCCCAAAGTAATTCAAAGTTCTTAATAATCTCCTCTTTAAGTTGGGATAACGCTGAATCTAGAATTTTCTCCACCGCATTTACTATCAAAGTTTCCACATTAAAGCTGGTCTCCCTTCCAGCCACATATTGGTTAGGAATTACATCAGTCTGTGTGCCCCTGGAATCCAGTACCAAGTCTGAGTTGGCATCCTCATTTAAGGTAATGACTGTAGAGATTGCTGAATCATTGTGTGCAGGGCGCTTAGCTTTTACAATTTCCCGAGTGCACTCTGCTCTCTTCCTTTTGCTAACTGGTGCTTTTATTTTAGTGCTCCCTCTGCTTTTGGCCGCCTGCGCCCTGGTATTAATAAGGGTTGCCTCCAGTACAACAACAGTCTTCTCGGGTGCCTGTGGTATACATGCAAAATCCGAATCGTGCGTCGACAAACAGGGCTGAGACAAAGCCGGATGTAGTGACTGGCGGCGTTCAGCAATCTGTATCTCTTGAGTTAGCAAAGATTCTGCTCTCAAGAGGAAGTAATCCAGAGTGCCCACAACTTTTTTCTTACTCATGTTGGGGAAAATAAATCAATGACCTGCCCAACCCACTAAGTGGAGATACAGTTCAGGGGAAATAATGGTACATTACCAAGAAACTTATAAAGCCTTAATAGTACCATATTAAAATAGGAGCCGATATCAAGGGGGTGGCCCAGCCCCACCTCCAATGGTCTCCGAAGGGCGCGGGTGGGCCCGCCATTGGCCTGGGCTTCGCCCGGGCAGCGCCCACGTGCGTTCCGCGCTGCGTGAGTCTTTGACGATTTTTAAGCGCCTCCTGGCGCTAATCCGTAAAGCGTTGTCCTGGCGCCGCTGGGGTTTCTGGGAAATGCAGTTCTCCCAGCCTGGAGCAAAGATCCAGGCACAGCAGGAGGCAGGAGACCCGGTGAGAAAGAAACAGGCAGCAACATCAACTGTGGCGGTGAGTTAGTAGCACGTCCCTGACTGCTCTGTTAACTCGGCAGCCCAATGTTTTATAGGATTTAAAATGCAAATTTCAACTACAAATATATGGTTTCCTTACAAAGACATACGTGGCTTTTAGATGGTAGGTACTACAATGTTTCTCTTCACGTGGCTTACACAACATCATATTTAAAGCAAGGATTCATCATTAGTCAAGTGCATAAAACTTGTAGGATTAGATCATGTCAGGGTATTTGTGTTTTATGGTCACCATTCCTAACATAAATTCCCAAGCCATCACTGTAATACAGGGGATCATACCGGCTATGGCTGAAACTGACAGGGAGTGGGAGTCTCATCAACCTACTCAAAGTATGTCGACTGAGGGCAGGATCAATGATGAACCTCAAACACTGCATCAGAAATCTAGTAACACATAGTCTAATGCTAACGGTAGCGCATGTGCGCTAATCGGGCTCAACACAAATACCGAACACCAATTGTTACATCAGGAGGTAAATTACCCGAGTGACAATAAAACTGAATCCGCCAAGACTTTAGACTCACAGCAAACTGATCTTACTTTGGGATCTATAACTGTCTCACCCAATGTGGAACAATATCCCTGGCATGAATCCAACAAAGTAGAAGTAAGGGGAAACAACATACAGCTAGCAATCACTCCTTCACCTCTTGACTCGAGCTCCCATCCTACCCCCAGCACTGATCTTAACCCACTAATGGGAACAGATGGCAGGGTGAAAAACTCAAAAGTAGTTAAAGATATCGAGAGTGACGCGGCGGAGAACCTCAGAGGGAGTCGCAAATCTGTCTCTAAGCACAAAATACCATGCTCAGTTCCTGCTGTGATAACAAAAGCAAATCTTCCAAAAGAGACTACCACACAACAGATATCTAGCATACCCTATAATCTTGACTCAGAAATTATGAGAACCCCACAAATAAAGAGGGATATCATAAACCTCAGCTCGCAATCTAGCAAGACTTACAAAGCCATGCTCGCTGCTATTAAAGACATGAAAAACCTGCTGTGCTTGTCCGAAAAACGGATTGCAAAAATAGAGGGTTTTCAATCCCCCTCCCCTGAAACAAAAACTAAACAACTTTCCACTCCAATGGCGTATTCTAACAGAATTTACCGCCCACGCATGCAACTCAACTACCTGACTGATAATGAGATATTATCCATCGCGTCTACATATGAACCCTTTCCTACCTCTCAAACTAGGTTAGATGAGAACTATATCCAAACTGTCATAACAGACCCTGGTAGAACGTCTCACGCAAATAATAGAAGGGTTAATAACAACAATCTTATGAAAGTGTCAATAACGCCTGTTGAATCTATGCCACCTTCGATCAATGCGCAGAAACATTTTCGGTGCATTCTACTAAACTGTCGATCAGCTAATAAACACGCGGCTGACATAGCTGGTCTCATACTTAACCATGAAATTGACATAACCATTCTAACTGAAACTTGGCTTTCTGACTCTTCGTCGCCTTGTTTAGACCTATTAGTCCCCCCGAACTACCAGATTCTGAGGCAGGATAGAAATATCAGAAAGGGTGGAGGAATCGCCTGTATACATAGATCTGACATCTCCATTACAAAAATACAGGCTGACCCGTTAGATTTTTGTGAATATCTAGGCATATCCGTAAGATCATCAGATAACCAGAACTGTAAACTCCATGCACTCTACCACCCCCCTGGCACTAAGACCAAATTCATCAACCAGATGATAGAAATCATTACTACTAACTCTAATCAGCAGTCGAATTATATTTTCCTAGGAGATTTCAACATTAATTGGGAAGATCATGATGATAATCAAATCACCCAGTTGAAAACCTTCCTGGATGAGCAATCCTTAGTCCAAGGATGTCATCTCCCTACCCACACCAAAGGCTCCACCTTAGATTGGATCGTAGCTAAAGAGAAATCAATCGAAAACATTATAATCACACCCTGCGATTGGTCGGATCACCACATAATTACTTTCGAAATTCCCCTCAGAAAAACAATACCATCTTCACAAGCCATCAAACCAAAAAAATAGACCAGGGACACTAGAGGAATTAAAAAGGAAAGCATAGCAGCACGCTGCGAAATAGATTTACAGCCACCCAAAAGCATGGTTGACGTCAATGACCTAACACTGCATTATAACAAATCAATGTCCAGCATTATTGAGGACCTGGCCCCACTAAAACTGAAAAGGGTCTCAGACAAAGACAAAAATCCGTGGTTCAATGGTGCCCTTAATGAAGAAAGAAGATCACTGAGATTATCAGAATGTAAATGGCGACAACACCCTTCTTCGCCTCATCTAATCCTATTGAGACAATCCAGGAAAGCATATAACAAAAGCATTATCATATCAAAAAAAATAATTCTTCAGGAAAGAATTGGACAACACAGTAAATAGACCTAGGAAATTATTCGATCTACTTAAAGAACAATCTAAAAAATCGGCGAAAGTGGTGCCAGTCATTTCCAAAACAAGCTTAAATAGTGAAGGCTTCTCAGTCTTCTTTACAGACAAAGCTATCACATTGGAGGGGGAACTCAAAAAAGCAGCTGAAGACATTGAAACTGAGAAGGGTATGGGGGATGAAGTTCAGGAGGAACAAGAATTAGACAAACCTAAAACCAATGCCCGATGGTCAGATTTTTTACCGGTCAGTGAATTAGACATTTCAAGGATCATGTCCACCACTAAACCTAACAATCACTATAACGATCCCGTACCGGCAAAATGCTGGTCTTCCATAAACCACCTGCTAATCCCGTCGTGGACGAAGATCATCAATGCTTCACCATCCCAAGGCCAAATACCGGATTGCTTAAAACCAGGGCAAGTCATTCCTCTCCTAAAAAAAACGACAGCATACCCCTCAGATCCGAATAATTTCAGACCCTAACTAATATTCCCATGTTGGCCAAAATTCTGGAAAAATGTGTACAACAACAACTTAGCCTACACATCTCTGACTTCAAGTTGTTAAACGACTGCCAATCCGTTTTCCGTCCAAACCACAGTACTGAAACTGCAATTCTGCACATAGTAGATGATGCATTACTGGCTCTCGACCAGAACGAAACATGCCTCTTAATCCTGTTGGACCTGTCGGCAGCGATCGACACGGTGAACCATGCCAAAATACGTGACCGATTGAACAACAGAATGGGAATTGAGGGTACAGTTCTAACCTGGTTTAGCTCCTTTCTTGAGAATAGATCACAAAAAGTCATTGTCAACCAAACCCTCTCAAACGCAACCAATAATACTATAGGAGTACCACAAGGATCTACGCTTTCTCCGGCACTTTTCAATCTATACGTAGAACCTTTAACGGAAATACTACAAAATGATAACATTGCTTTCCACATGTATGCTGATGACACTCAATTGTACATCAAAGTCGCTTCATCTGATGATATTAAGACAATGAACCTAGCACTAACCAGAACCCTACTATGGTTAACCAAGAACCACCTGAAACTAAATCCTCAGAATACGGAATTCTTACTGATTACACCCCAGAAAAGCAAAATTATGATAGCAGAATGGTCCAACCTTATCACTGCTCTAAATTGCACTCCGAAGATTGTTGATTCAACAAAATCACTGGGTATCATTCTGGACAAAAACCTGAACATGTCAGCACACATCAACAAAATGGCAAAAAACGCCAGGTTTCACTTAAGCTACTTGCGAAAGCTCAAACCATTTCTAGATAAACCAGACCTCAAAACAGCAGTTCCGGCACTGGTCATTTCAAGGATCGAATATGGTTACACTACCTTGGCAGGGCTTCTGAAGATCTCAACAGCCCCATTGAAAGCATGTCTTAATGCAGCCACAAGACTTATAGTGGGATCCAGAAAATTCGACCATAACTCCCCGCACTTGAAAGCCCTCAACTGGCTACCCTTCGAAGCACAAATTCAGTTCAAGCTGGCATGCATCACTCATAAAGCAATACACAACAAATCTCCAGTATACCTTGCTCAGAAACTCATGCTATCGGGAGGAACACGATCCTCAAGGAGCAAAGCAGATCTACTACTGAAACCGTCTCGTTTCCACAAGAAAAAAACTTATGACCGAGCATTCTCAGGGGCAGCTCCGAGAATTTGGAACGCCCTCCCCCCTGACATTAGAAGAATCCCATCCATCGCAACATTCAAAAAGGAGGCAAAACATTTTATATGAGGAAATTCTCCCCTAAATACTTACAGTGGTTCGTCTATGTACTTACCTGCTACATTTGTTAAATTTCAAGCAAGCAGCTCTCTAACAAGTTTTGGTCTTATATACGCGTTCTATTGTGGTTTTAGTTGTCAGGAGGCCTTTGGTAACCCATATGATAACCACTATATATGCTTATATACTTTCCCGAAGTGTAAATGTTGTAAACCGGAAATGTTGTGTATTATATATGTTTCGGACTGTTGAAATGCTCTGTAAAGCGCTCTGACACCCTTTGCAGGGTCATGTTGGCGCTATAGAAAACACTAAATAAATAAATAAGAAGGGTTCCCAGACCTGGTCAAAAAAGGTCATCTAATCATTCACCAGGAAGATTCAGGCAGCTATCCTCAACAATTCACTCTTTGTTGGATGTCACAGTGGGTTTCGTCAATGGTGCAGAATGGAAGTGTTTGTAACTGCAAAGGTTCCCAGCCATCAACATTTATGATTAGAGGGATCTACACTGTCAGCCATGTCCTGGAGACGAGCCAGACAGTTTAATGGGTTCAATGTGAAAACATTTGTGGAGGAAATCTGTACCAAATATGCAACCAATAAGATTTAATTGCTGAAAAAAAGTCCAGCAAAATATAGATACAGTCACAGTTATCCTCCTTACATCACAAGCAATCAGAATCAATCATAAAAGAGACCAGTTTGTGTATGTGGAGGGGGGACCAATACCAATTGTGGAAGCTTATTATATTAGAGAATATCAGCTGGATTCACCAGCATATGTAATGGGAGGCAAGCAACTCTGTAAGGTCATGAGAATCGTAGTCATGGTGATGGTGGTATGATTCTTACCCTAATGACTGCAGATCCAATGGACAAAAAGATTGCACCATCAAAGCTTTGTTGAACTAAGGCAACATTCTGATTTGAAATAATGGAATGAATTCATGGAATCTAAATTATATTATGTTTGGAATATAATATACTTCCTTCTGTGGCAGCCCAGAAAAGTGGGTCAGAAATCACATGATCAAAGTATATTTTTTGGGAGAGGTGGCAACTAAGGAAATCAATTACCACGTGAAGTATAAGTAACCCACTTGATTTTATATGGTAATGTAAAATGCTAGGTTTTAGCTCATCTTCAAGCCTCCCAATATAAAAGACTTAATGTAATTTTCAGTGCTGATGAGGAGTGGCTTCTAGATTAACATAAGCAACAGTCCAAAAATGTACTTGAATGTCCATCTTGACTGTCTGTACTCACCCACAGGAATTCATTGAGAAGGGACACTCCTATAAAGTCAGTCCTGTCTTGGCCATTAAGGGAAGACAAGAATGTTATCCTTTACTATACCGCCAATTCCTCAATTTAAGAGTATTCCAAGATAGTGCAAGATCATCTGGACCCATTTCATATGGAGGTCGACGATACTGGCTCTGGTATGAAGCAGGATATTGACATCACTTCACATTGCCCCAAATTTACCTTGTGGCGCGAACTTTGAAAATGAGTCAATTAAAGACATCAGCACAGGTAATTTTGTGCAGGGCTTAGCAAAAGCTACGGCCCGTGGAGGGAGTTATGATGGGGTAGAGAGGCGGGCAGGGGAGGGGCAGGGTGGGGGGTGCTAAAATCCGGAATATGGATCATTGAAGGTAAGTAAACAATTTAATTAATTTGGTAGTGCGCCTTGCATCGCAAAATGCGATGCAGTGCGCGCTACGAAATTAGTTTTATTAATTAAATTGTTTACTTACCTGCAATTATCCATATGCCGGTTTTTAGCACCCTCCACCCTGCCCCTCCCCCTCCCCGCCTCCCGGCCCCACCGTAACTCCCTCTACGGCCGCGGCTGCTACAGTAGAGGAGCCAGCAGGGTCCAGTTTAGGTCCAGTTGCTACTGGTCATCTGGTCACTTCTGGAAAAAGACTCTTGCAGCGTATTGTATGCATATAGCCACACAAGGGGTCAGTCAACTGATCCCTGGCGACCACTTCTTATTCCTGGGCAGAAATGGGAGCTGTCCAAACCCTCCAGGTCTCCACACAGGTCTCAAACAACAGTTCAATCCCTTATTGTATATCCACTGTTTTCTTATATGCTGTGGGTTGGGTGTCACTTTTGTAGAATTCATTAGCCTGTGGAAGGCGTGACTCCTGGACACTCCTTAACCAATGAGGATAAAGTTCCCAATGGCAAACCTTCACAATTTTGAAGCACATCCTGTTTATCTCACTGCAGCCGCTATCCCACAGAGCACAATTTGGAGGACAATCCAAACTGGCAGAATATTTCTGTCCCTGAAGGGAGCTTGTTTTCTTGCCAGGAATGTATTTGTTTAGGAAAGCAATCACCCCCACCTCTTCATCTATACAAAATAATTTTCAGACCAGCACCCCCTCCCTGTTGACTGATTCCAGGCTGGTGACAGGTATCCTAAGGTCTCCCTTTATACTTAATTTTGGATGGACAGGCCTCACCCTGCTCCCTTTCAGGTTACTTAAGGTCCTAGACACTACCCAGCTGCCCTTCCTAGGATGATAGGAGTTACATTCCTCACCTCTAGGTTGTCCTGTCAAAAATGCCTACTCCTTTGTTCCTGGCATGGGAATAGTTTGCACACCTCCCTAAAGGGGAGAATACAGAGGGTCATACTGCTTATTAGAGCTAATTATCCGAATGGAGATTCAAGCAGGTAAGTTTAACTTTTTATAAGTGACTCTTCCTAAATATTTACTAAAACTCCAGCTTTACTAATGAACTGGATTTTAATAAATATTATAGGAAGGGTTATATCGCCTCTGCAGCTTATCTCAATCCAAGTTGGTAGACAAATTATTTTATCTGAATTTTAGTATTTCTTATAGGGCGACTAAAACCCAAACAGTCAAAATAGTTTTTGGGGGCTACTTACTGTAGGAACCTACCAACATTCAATGTTGGCAAGTGCCAGAAATACTGGGCACCCTACCATGTGGGCTACAACAAAAATAAGGGTTTTTGTCAAAAAAGGTTATTTTGACATGCACCTGCAAAGATAAAATCTGTGGGGGCTATTCTACAGAGGTAGACCTGAGACATGTTTTCTTTGTCATCCTACTCGATAACACAATAAGTATACTGCAGTCTACAATAAGTACTGCAGTCCACAGGGATATTTAACTTTCCACACTTTTGATGGTTTTTCCGGCACCGTATCCTTTTGCCTTAATTTAATGGCAACTGGGGATTAGCTAATTTTATCATGTTTTCGGGATCAGAGAATATACACTGCAGACTGGACAGCAGTGCTCAAATGTGCAGTGTCCAAAAGACAGTAATACCAGTCAGCAAAAAAGAAATGGGGAGACCACTCAAAATTAGGCCCATCTGACACTGCTTTTAATGCATTTAGGGGCATATTAGCAAGGGCAAGATCGCCGCTTTAGCGGGACTTTTTCCAGCTAAAGCGGCGATATTTTTATCGCCCTATTAGCAATCTGTCGCTAGCAGCAGTTAGCTACAGCTTTTAGGCGATAGCTACAGGTTTGGGGCCCGCTTTGCATGTCAGCGATATTTATCGCTAATGACATGCAAAGTGGGCATACCCAAACTGTTAGCGACTGAAAACAGTCGCTAACACAGCTATCGCCTATTAGCAAGGCAGGCGAAGCGATAAAAAAAATTGCGCTAAGCGCAATTTTCGCTATAAACTAACGCCTGCTAAAAAAGTTGACTTACCTGTAAAGCCAATGGGGGGTGGATTATCAGATTAAGCCCCCATTGGCGTAAATGCGAGAATATCGCTGGATTTCCAGCGGAATTCTCGCATTCCGCCTCTATCGCTGGATATTTTAGCACAATGGAGAAAAACGTTGATAATAGCATGTTTTCTCCGCTAAAATATCCAGCGATAGCCAGCGATAAAAAAAAAGTCGCTAACCTTGTTTTGCGATAAATATCGCTATTTCTTGCTAATAGGCCCCTTAGTTTTATCACGCAGCCAAAACGTGGATTATTTCCCGAAGTGATATTGCCCCATCTGACTAAAAATCTGTCCCTAAGAAAGACTGCAAGTTCCTACTGCAAATTTCAAAGCACTTTTAACATATTTATGAATATTTGTATTATTTTAAAATAATATAAAGGTCTCTATTTGCCCCATTTTCGAAATAACATGTTAAATTTTTGCCCGCACATGCAGAAAAATAGATAATTGGATTCAGAAAAGGATACATTTTTTTTAGCTGAGTTGTAAACAGAAGCTCAGCCAGTTTCTTTGATAACCTTAGAGAAAAACAGGCTACAAGGGTAACAAATGAGCACCATCAGCTGAGTAATATGATATATTATATCGGCTAGGGGTTTGAGAAATTAGATTTTGTGATATGTCTACAAAGCTAGGGCAGGAATCACCCCCAATATATCAATGGTCTAATTAAACAGTATCAGCAGACTAGCTATCTGCCTCCCAGCATCCTCTCTTTATTCACTGTCCCAAATATTAAACTTACTTGCACAGGAGGTCGCTCCTTTGCGTTCCTCTGCCCTAAGCTCTTGAACACTCTGCCAGAACATTTGATATTTCCACCTCGCTGCCCACATTTCACAGACAACTAAAGACGTGGATGTTTTGAAGCACCTGAGCTAGAGCGCCAGGAAACCTCGAGTGGGTAGGTGTTCGCGCTATACAAACGTAATTTATGTTCAGCCACAGTACAGCAGAATGAATTTGTGGCAATCAACGAGTGGTAGATTGGTGGGCTTTTACAGTGTGAACATTCCATAACAATGTGGAATCTTCTACAAGCTGAAGTTAAACGAGGATGAGTTTCTTATCAAATGTGGATTTCCCCTTTGCACATTAAATTATTAATTTCAGCATTAACACAATTGGATATTTCCTCATTTACCGCTTTTGCCAATCCTGCATTTATTTTTCATGTATTGTAAAGTGAAATTAGATTGCTCTTCCCCATAGAGGAAGTATTTGGTTATTTTGTGCCACAAGTACCCCAGAAAGGAACTTTGACCTTGAAAGATTGTTATCTACAGTATGAGTTAGCTGGATGAAGCTATCACTTCTGAAACATTTCATTTGTAATTGCTTTTAAAATAATGCAGTAATACACATTTATGAGATATGGATTGAAATAGAGCACTTTTTAATTAACTATTATATTATACCAACACAGGAGAACTAGGAAAGTAAGTCAAAAACCCCGCTCGAGTGTAGATTCCTTCAAGGGAGCTTGTTTAAAAATATAGAAAAGGAGTAGGGCAAGTTTGCAGAGTTTACTTTTAATGTGAAACTTGGCATGTGTAAGATGTAACTGCCTGGGTGATGTTGAAGACTCTTTGGGGCACACCAGGAGGTGAGGGGGGGGAAGCACTGACACAGACACCAAAATAGTGTGATAAAGGCCGCTTTATTGGAATCAGGAGCACCTAAACAACAACCCACCTGGCCTGTGCCGAACAAAACTACAGCTCACTAAATAACAACTGCCTGACAGCCCCCCACCCCCACCCCTAAAGTTAACCCCAACATTGCAACTGAAATACAAACATCCGCTCAGCCACCTACCCCCTACCCACTGACTGAATGACCACAGTGACCTCAATGACCTCAACCCCCCGCCTACCAATACAGCCCCAGGCCTCCAGCAAATATCCCCCTATTCCTTAGGAAAGCGCCAACAAGGAACAGCACCTGTTCCAGCGACACCACAACTCTGAATACCCTCCAGTGCACCATCGTCCAAAAAAATTCCTCGCAGCCCCGTAAGAAAAACACCCCATCGCAAAATCCGTCCCCCAGGGAAACCCCACCCACCCCTCGGGGAAAAGACACGGGAGGGAGGGCGGGACAACAATTCCAATGCGACCACCTGGCTGCTGTGTCACTGCACCACAAACGGTGTGCAGTGACACAAAGTGGCCGTTTTTATACTAGCCAGCCCAAAAGGAACCCAAGGAAGCCCAACCAGCCCAACCAGCCCAGCTACGGCAACCCACGGGACTCAAACTTCCTCCCCCCCTCTCCTGCTGCCCCAAACATCCCCGTGGGGGCAAGCCTCCCGCTGGTCGGCTGCCCCCCAAATCCCCATTGGGGCACACCAGGAGGTGAGGGGGGAAGCACTCACACAGACACCAAAATAGTGTGATAAAGGCCGCTTTATTGGAATCAGGTGCACCTAAACAACAACCCACCTGGCCTGTGCCGAACAAAACTACTGCTCACTAAATAACAACTGCCTGACAGCCCCCCACCCCCACCCCTAAAGTTAACCCCAACATTGCAACTGAAATACAAACATGCGCTCAGCCACCTACCCCCCTACCCACCGACTGAATGACCACAGTGACCTCAATGACCTCAACTCCCCGCCTACCAATACAGCCCCCGGCCTCCAGCAAATATCCCCCTATTCCTTAGGAAAGTGCCACTCGGAAGTCCTTACGACTTTCGACCCCCCCTAGGACTCCTGCCTCCTGGGATACCTGAGCACCCCCAAAGCTCCATCCAACGCTTCCTTCAACTGCACTATGTACAATTCCATTCCATACCTAGATAGGTGGACCCCATCCTCCCTGAAAAAGTACACTGCACCGTAGCGCAATTCCGGGTGCTCCATCCTCCCCACCCCCTCCCTGGCACAAAAGTCCCTCATCTCTCGGTTATTCTTCCTCCGAGCCCTGTCTATAGCTCCTGGGCACTCAGCTCCCCTCCACACCCGCCTGGGGACAAACTCGGACCAGATCACATGACAGCCCGCCCATTGCCGTTTGATGTCCCTCAGGTCCCTCTTCATTTGTTACCAATGCCAGCCCCTTGCACCAAGTCCTTTTAACCCAGCTGAATCACCACTACATCCGGGCAGACACCCCCCCTGACCACCGTATTCAACAAAGGCAACAACTCATGCCAACGCCTACCCCCTTTTCCCCTCCAGTGACAACGATACAGTCCTGCATCCAATCCCAAATTGAGTGTACGATGTCTTTCCCACTCCGCCTGCTCTGCCCGCTTGACAAATGAGTGTCCCACAATATACACATTCAAAACAGCCACTTCCGGCCCCGCCACAGCACCTGTAAAGAGACACATATCAAAAGTCGGAGATCAAATTAACGACACCCCATCCGCCTCCCGCAGCCTCACGTACGTCCGATAACAATCCGACTTCCACCTTCCCAGCCTCTGTATCTCCTCCTTCCCCCAGCCTCTACGTGCCGCCTCTGTTGCCGCCCCGATCCGGAAGGAATGCGTCCCGAAAGCTAGGGGGTCCTCACCCATGTACCGCAGGGCGTGCCGCAGAACGCACAACGCCTGAGCCGCCGTCACTCCGTCACCCCCACCCCGACCAAACACCTCCCCCGCCTTCTCGCACCGGCTCGCCGTCAGCCTCCTTCCCCACGCTGCGGGACACACACACTCCGGACCGCCCGGGCCCATCACCACCCAAGTTCCGACCCCCCGTTGGTCCGTTTTTGAGCGACGCAGCCGCACCGCCACCTCCCGTGCTCGCAACTCCACATCGTCTCACAACACCCCCCGCACCCCCCTCGTGCCCAGCAACTCCGACACTCGAAACGCTCCAAAAAAACGCCAGGACATCAGGGTGGAGAACCGCACCGCCTCACACCCGTCCCTGCACACCTCCGGCAGCGCGCCAATGATCCCTTCCAACAGCGCCACCGTGATGGGGTGTCGCAACCGCACCTTCACGCCCCTCTCCCTCACCTACCCCTCCAGCAGCCGGGTCCCCAGTTCCCCCGCCGACGGGGAGTAACCCCACCACAACTTCCCCATGAACGCCACCGCCGACAACTTGCCCGAAATCGTCACCCGCGACAGCCCTTTTTCCATGAGCGCCAACATAAACCGCACTACCTGCTCCTCGCGCTGCCACCGGGCCCCTCGCCTTACCGCGCCAGACAGCAGGAATTCCTCGCAGGCCTGCTCGTACGACTTCCACGTAGACACCGCTACTGACGTCTTCACGAGCTGAAAGACCCGGGCTCGCCCACCGACCACATCTCTCTCGGAACCGGCATCCTGACCTCCTCCGCCGCTGTGGCTAGCCCATGGAACCTCTCCCACTGTGAACGAGATAAAGCATCCGCAATGTCATTGTCCACTCCTGGGACGTGGCGCGCCTGAAACAGGATGTCATTTTCCAAGCAGCGTAACACAAACACCCTCATCAACTTCAACACCTGCGGGTCCCGGGCCGATTGCCTATTTACCACCTGCACGACCGCCATGTTGTCCACCTGAAACAACACACGCTTGTGCGCCAGTTCACCCGACCAAACTGTGACCGCCACCACTAACGGGAACAACTCTAAAAACGCAATGCTCCGCCCTCCCGCTTGCCATGGCGCTGGCCAAAAACCTGAACATGTCAGCACACAGCCGCGCACCATTTTCCATTCCAGTACAGGCCGAAACCGCCGCCGCCCGCCGCATCAGAGTACATGGTGACGACCCACTCCCAATCCTCCGCCGGCACCATAGGCACTCCATTGAACCTTTCCAGGAATGCCCGCCACATGCACAGATCCTCCTTCATCCCCGCCGACAAGCGCAAGTGGTGATGAGGCAATGACAAACCGGACAACGCCAAACCCAGCCGCCGGCAGAACGTTCGACCTGCCCGCACCACGCAACACGCAAAATTAAAATGCCCCAACAGCACCTGCACGTCCCGCACCATCACTTTCCTCTTTGCCAACATGCCGTCCACCAAAACCAGCATTGACGACTTCTTGTCGTCCGGTAGGCGTGCTTCCATGGCGTCCGAGTCGAGCTCAATACCAAGAAAGGACAACACCGTACGTCTTCTCTGGTGCCAGGGGAACACCGAAATCCCCCATCAACACGGCCAAACTGTCCAGCAGCCGCTGGCAGTCCACCGTTCCGGGCCACCCCACCAGGAAAAAGTCATCCAGGTAGTGCGTTACTGACTCCGAGCCTGTGCGCCTGGAAAAAACCCACTGCAGGAATGAACTGAAACGCTCAAATAGCGAGCACGAAATGGAACACTCCATCTGCAGCGCCTTATCCACAAATATGAGTCTCTCAAACTGAATCCCCAGCAACTGGTGATCCGCCGGGTGGACCGGAAGGAGTCGGAAGGCCGACTTGACATCGCATTTTGCCATCAGTGCGCCCCTCCCCGCCGCTGTAACGAGTCTCCGCGCGACGTCCACCGATGAGTAGGTTACCGACGCCAGGTCGGCCGAGATGTAGGCATTGACCGACTCCCCCTCCGGCCACGACAGATGTTGTATATGCCGGAATTGCCCTTCCTCCTTATTGGGCACCACCCCAATGGGGGAGACGATCAAGCCAGGCAGCGGCGGCTCCGTGAACGGGCCCGCCATCCTCCCTTCTTTGACCTCCTTGAACAACTTCTCCCGCACAATACCCTTGTGCGCGTTCACTGACTTCAGATTGTCCGCCCAGTGAGCAATCCGGGGGCCCTCATAGCCCAGCCGAAACCCCTCCCGAAAACCTCGACGCAGCACCTCAGCCTCCTCCGCCCGCGGATATGCTGCCAACCATGGCTCCATCCGCTCTATCCTAACCGGCGTATGAGCCTTTGCCCAGAGCTCCGGCTCCCCCCCCTGCCACCCCCCTTCCTCCAACCTGTCCCCCCCCTGAATGGGCCCCCCATGTGCGGTCTGCTGTCCTGTTGGGCCCCCAAGCCCCCAGCAACGCAGCACTGGGTGCCGCCGCCCGCATTTCGAGCACTCGTGCCGGAAACGGCATGCCGCCCTCCCGCACGCTCCTCTACTGAAATCCCAGAAGGCCCGACCCCGGCCTGGCTGCCGAGCTCCCCCAGCCCCACCCCCCCTCGGGTGGGGCGGGCTGCAAAGGGGGGCGGCACCAGCGGCAGACCGCTGGCTGTGTAGATGGTGCAGCCAAACTTGGCCCCGCCCATCGTCTGCTGGTAGAAATCCGAATCCAGCTCCCCCTATTGCGCCTCGGGGTCCGCGGCCATGCGCGCCCGGAATTCCTCATCATAGTGTGACCACGCGAACCCGCCGTATATCACCTGTCACCTGTCGCACTACATCCATGTATTTGAAAAGCACGGCGGACCGGTCGGGGAACTTCTCACAATACACGCTCGCGTATATGAGGAAAGCCGCAGACCAGTTATCCAGCGTCAGCGGCACCTTCGGGTGCCTATCCAACTCTTGCTCTTCCTCCTTTGACCCTTCCTTAGACGTCAACTCCCTGTGGAGAAGCTTCAAGATGTCAATGTACTCCCCCTTCCATATCTTCTCCCTCGTTGCCAACGAAAGGTGCACCCCCAGCGGCTTATTCAGCCCCATGTAAGGTAACTTACGCACCGGCACCACACAACTCTCCTTCCCTCCACCCGCAGGGTCTGTCCCTCAGACCGCCGCCGACCCGCCACTCGCGCCTGACCCGTCGCCACCCGACGCCGCGACGTCCGTGCCCACACCCGCGTCCTGCACGTACCGTCCCCGCACCAGCCGCCATCCGTCTTACCCCCCACCCCCCGTCCCCACCGAGACTTGCACACAGCGCCGCTTGCCACTCCCCACTCCGTCTCACGCCTTACCTGGCGTAGAGGTCGACGTCCTTGCCGGATCCCGCCACCTAACCAGTGGAGCTGAGGGGGCCGTCACTCTGGGCACATCTCGCCTTGCGGGCACCTGTAATAGACTGCCAACAGCATTACTCGCCCCCCTCCTCCCCAATCTCTCCTTCCTCCTCCGACTCTCCGTCAGCCGGCTCCACACAACCCCGGCCCCCCCTTGGGGGTTCCAGCCGGCTCAACCCCGCCCTCTCCCGACACACTCGCATCAAGTCCAACAAATCCACACTCCCACTCCCATCCGCCACGCTCGCATCACAACCAGAAGTATGGGCATCCATCCTCACTCCCCTACCCCCGGCGGCCGTAACAACCCTTCGGGGGGGGCGGCGGAGACGAATCCCGCCTCCATTCGTTGCGGTCATTAGCTAGGTCCCTCGCTGGAGCTCGGCCGCCCGCACCAGACAGAGCCGGCCCATCCTCTTGGTGGTGTGCAGCCGCATGCTGCTCACCCGAGCGCCTCGCGAACAGCTCCTGCCAAGGAAAAAAGGTGGAGTCCAGCATGCCAGGGTGGAAAAACACCCCGTCACCCCCCCACGTGCCCCCCCTCCCCCCCGCCACCGCACCCCCAACCCAGCATCGCCCCCGCCCCCACCCTGCCGAGTGGCCTCCGCACCGCGACGGGATCCCCCCACCACCCAGGCCCCAACACCCCTCCCAGTCCCAGCCCCCCGGCCCTCCCCACCCCCCAAACCCCCAGCTGGTCCCCGCACCCCCCTGGACCCCCCTCCCCATGCCCCCCCGCCGCACCCCCGCTTCCATCCCAGTCACCGCCACTCCCCCCTGGCCCGCCCCTCCCCCCTGCCCCCCCCACTCCCCCCTGCCTCCCTCCCACTACCCCAGCCGACCCACCCACTCAGCCCCGGCCCACCCCTCCCCCTCGCTGCTCCTCCGCCTCCGCACTCCTCCCCACCAGACCCCCCAGTCCTCCACTCCCCCCCGCCTGGCCCCCCCACCACCCCTGCCCTGCCGCCCCCGCCCCGGTGTCGCATGCCTGCTCGGGCCCACCATGCCCCCTCCCTCCTCCGACCCAGACGAGCTCCAGTCCAGCTCCGTATCCACCCCCCCTCCCCCCTCAACCTCCGTGTCATCTATTAACAGTGGTGAGCCGCCCCCCCAGCGTCCCCACCTCCCCCCGCCAGCATCCCATCCTGCTCCGCGTCCTGCCCTCCCCCGCCAGCCCCCCCACCACCCCCCGCCCCCAGGCCCCCTGCCCCACTCCCCCCATCCGCTTCCGGCGCATTCAACTGGTCCCCCAAGCCTGCCCCCACCTCACCCGGCCCTCCTAACTCACTGGCCGCCTCGCGGGCTGCCCGCTGCCCGCCCCTCCCACCCCCCCAGGCACCTCTCCCCTCCCCCGCCCCCTCCACAAATTCCAGCGCCGGCTTCCTCCCTCTCGGCCCGGCCCTCCCAGCCCCTCTCCGCATCCTCCGTCGCGGCGCTGACTCGTCGCACTGAACCCCGCCCCTCGCCCCCCCAACCCCCCTCCCGCCTCGCAGAGCCGGCCGCGGCCGCGACTGCAGCGGCTCGCACGCCAGTACCGCTGCGGCGGCGCCGTTGGCAGCGCGTCGCCGCTGCCTTACCTGGAGGTCGGGCCGCACCATGTCCATGCGGCCCGCCTCGCCCAACAGTCACAACGCCTCGGCCACCCTGGGGTCAACAAACGCCACCATAACCGCCACAACACCGCAGGACAGCCAACACGCTCACAATCGAGCACAATGAAGCACGTCACAAGTAAGCAAATCAGCCCCCATCACAGTCACTAAACCGCCCCAAAACTCCACACAATTCCAATTCGACAACAATTCCAATGCGACCACCCGGCTGCTGTGTCACTGCACCACAAACGGTGTGCAGTGACACAAAATGGCCGTTTTTATACTAGCCAGCCCAAAAGGAGCCCAAGGAAGCCCAACCAGCCCAACCAGCCCAACCAGCCCAGCTACGGCAACCCACGGGACTCAAACGTCCTCCCCCCCTCTCCTGCTGCCCCAAACATCCCCGTGGGGGCAAGCCTCCCGCTGGTCGGCTGCCCCCCCAAATCCCCATTGGCAGTGCAGCATCCAGATGTTTACAATATGCATCAGCCTAATATTTTGGAATCTGACAAAAACATTTAAATACTTTATGCAATATAGCTGATAAGTTGTGAGGAGTGTTATTACTATCTTGTGAATAACTCTGTGGACAATATTGACAAGAGTGTGCAGGTTCCTTACTATGAAATTAACTTTGAAGGGATTCACTAAATGTAAAAATACAGACGATTTATTTAGCGAGAGAGGAGAGGAGAGGAGAGGAGAGGAGAGGAGAGGAGAAGAGAAGAGAAAAGAGAAGAAAGAGGAGAAGTAAAGGGAGAGGATAGAATGTTATGCATTAACCTCCTATACACAGGTGTGCTCTTGTGCACCATCATCTTTTAGTCCCACTTTCATTAAAAAGGTATCAATACCTGTGGGCCAGTGAACAGTGGAAGAATAGAGTTTAGCTCAGGTGGATTATGATACATGATGAAAAGCTTTTCTTCGTGTCATGATTTACTATGAATTACCCATAATAAATGGTCTGTCTGAAAATAGGTTAATAATACGGGAATGGAGACCCTTCAAAAACTTTACAAACTCATCACAATTAGATATCAACAAAAGTCTTCGGGCCTAATTTAGATTTCAACGGATAGGTTACTCCATCACATCGGTGACGGATATCCAGTCCGCCAAAATATAAATCCCATAGGATTTTTTATTTTGGCGGACGGGATATCCACCACCATTGTGATGGGGTAACCTGTCCGCTGAAATCGAAATCTGGCCCTTAGTGAAGTTCAACCCCTGGTGGCTATGGTCCAATACGTTGGCAATTCGCCAGAGAAATGATTGTTAAACTCAAGCAGTCAGGATTATGATAACCATTATTGTGACACTGTTGATGTATACATTGCAAGATTTAGAATTTACTACTGAAAAGGATATTTGAAAACACGCTATTAAAGCTTAGTGTTTTTGACTACTTGTGTGGAACTAGATTTGTAGATGTAATAGTGTATGTTGATAAACATGAATTTACATAGCTAACAGGTCTGATCCTTAGTCATAATGCGTTTTCCTTGTTTGGTGAGTTTGTCTGTGGGCATTGCTGAGTGGCCAGGTCATTGATTGTTTTTTTTAATATATTTCTTTATGTATTTTCGTGAAAGAAACTTCGATTGACAGGGATCCCAGGGAAACTGAGGCATTGCTGATTAGCAAAATAGATGGGCCCTAAGGTCTTAAGGTGTTTCTTTAACAAAACATGTTTGTGACATGAAGACAATCGTGTGGTCTGCATTGATACATCGAAAACAAATTACAAAAATATTAAACAAAACAAGTAGAGTAACAATAACAAAGGAAATGTTGTAAAGGTTGTTTGAAATGTATTTCAATATAAAAAAAACAGTGCTATATCGCAATAGTTGTGCACTGTTGCTTCTGAATCAAATATCCATGCTCACGATACATGTATGCAGTCTACTGCCGAGGTCAACCCGCTCGGTGCACGCATGGGAACATTGAATTCACAAATTACATTGTAAATAAACAAACGAATATTAACTCAAACATGCATCTGCTCTCTTGCACGATCCGAATGTGTCATTGTAGCAATTACTGGGAGAGACAGCACACCAGTGAAGGGTTGGATATTAAGCTCATGGATGAGTAAATGGGTGAGCACAAGAATGGGTGAGAGTGTGCTTGGATGAATGTGGAAAGGATAAACGTGTACCAGTCACTTAGGATGAGGCCTAAGGCAGCAGTAGTAAGTATGTCACAAAATGCAAGTGGCACCAATATTTTGCCACTGAAAATATCCAATCTATTCTCAGTCACCTTATGTCTAGAAATATATAAAGAATTCTCACAAATGTGCCAGTTCTAGCATCATAGCAGGGGGTGAGCACCATTGTGCTATGAATGCCTGCAGCATGAAAAGAATTAACGATATTATACCTACCTATGCAAGCACTACATCCCACACTGGGTCTGATGAAAATAATACATGACTTTACATTATGAGCACCTGCTCTAAAACTAGGGTTAAATACAAGCAGTGATTTCACGGGGCAGTTAATGTTTCTTCACCCCCCCAATCACCATGGTGACCTTGACTGCGGGGGACATACACAACACGGATTCGGAGCTGTGGATATGAGCTGGCCTGGGCGAGTGAAAGGCAGAAGGCACGTATACAAAATATGACATGCCAAGCACTCCGATGTAAACCGTTCTTGATCCCACGCTAGATTGAGATATTCCGGGCGGGGCTTTACGTTACAGCTGGAAGCAGCTGGATAGGGCTGCACTGTGGAGACAGACAAGGCTACTCTAGAATGACTGGGGGAGTCTGTCAACACGGATCGCAGACATGAGCAGTGCGCCCTGAACACACAAGGCCACGGTGATAGTGGTGCAAGATAGAAGCAGCAACACGGCGGTGCCGTGGAGCAGCAAGGTAAACTCCTCCCCTCCCAACTCCCAACTACAAGCAAGGGTACTAGCTGGATACATACATACATTCGATACTGAACTGGACTATGCTATTACACTTGTAACAATGGAACATGCCGATGGGGGGAAATGTACATATCTGTGAAATACTGTGAGCAGACAGATATGTAATTGACAAAAGGTGCAAGCCAATTCCTGATGGGTTCATCAAACCAGTCAGTGGCTGAGGGGGGGGAGGAGAGGTGATCTACAGCCCCCCGTTCGGGTCTCCATACACAGCACGAGATTTCTGACTATCCAGACCGACAAGAGTACCTTTAATATTAGATTTATTTTTTGACTGTAATTGTTTGCTCGTTTTGTCACGCTCCGCTCTACAATTTAAAAAGAAATTCAGGTGAAATTGTACTTTAATTGTGAAAAAAGTGACAATCTTGTTATAGCAAATGCTGCTCACCTCTGTAGCAGATATCGATTTATGAATTTAATATCACGTAGGTTTTGTGAGAGTCGACCATGCTATCATTATTTTCCATCAAGAGAGAAGCAGGATTAAACATCAAATATATTCTCGCTCTCCGTATTTTTTTTTCCATTTCAAAATAAGTGTCTGGAGCTCATAACATCTCCTGCTGCCAATCTCTGCTCACTATAAGGATCAATGTAATCAATGTACTACATGCTGTTCACCATTCGGCATCTCTGTTGTGGTTGCGAAGTAAGATCCAAACAAGGGATGCA
Organism: Lissotriton helveticus; assembly: GCF_964261635.1. Taxonomy (NCBI): domain Eukaryota; kingdom Metazoa; phylum Chordata; class Amphibia; order Caudata; family Salamandridae; genus Lissotriton; species Lissotriton helveticus. The sequence goes on along the minus strand of NC_136069.1, from coordinate 399,255,795 downwards.
GCAGAAGCAGAATCCGTGAAATTACATTATCCGACGGAAAACAAAGGCCATGACATGTGATGGAAAAGGCAGCAGGAAGACCACACTTAATTCCATACTGGGAACAAAATAGAGAGAATCCAATTGATTTAAATCGGCAGGAAAATAGCCAGCATAAAAAAGGCTTTCATTCCCACTTCAATATTTCTGTTCTGTAAAATGTAAATATACCTTTTGCTGGCAGTAACTTTTCATTGTATATACAAATGTCGGTATTTTGTTAGTTATGAATATTTTTGTTGACTGTATGTTCTCAAACACTAGCTCAGTAAATTATTTTGTAATTTTTTTCCTGTTAAAATCGATATGGTAAAATAATTTGAGTTATTTTGAAATAATGAAATACTAGCTTATGGAAAATTTTCACTTTAATTTCATTGCTTCATACCATTTCCCTAAAAAATAGTTCATGTTCTTGCTTCTAAGGAATGGAGCTAGCTCTTTGATCCTGTTAATATTAGTGTAAAATAATTAACGCAGAGGCCTAAAGATTTACTTAGAAGACCACAGCCAAAGTCTTAGGAGTCTGCAGCCAGAGCAGTCAAATTTTGTAATTCCAGAAAGCCTAGGTTATGTAGAGCAGATTCCACCTCATCACTCTTTAATTCACCAATCTACACTATCTGCCCCTTTCTCTCACTTGTGTGATATTTTTCATCCTTTCTAGCTTCCCTTGTCACTATTTTCCCATCATTCTCTTCCATATTCTTCCTGCTTATCTACCTTTTTTTCGCTTGTTCTGTGTCAAACAGTAAAGGTGAAAAATAAGACTCAGTCCCCAAAAGGGAGTGCTGATGGGCTCGTCCTGCAACCACCAGCTCTAATTATTGTGTCACCCACTTATGCATTCATTTAACAACATGCCTCTGGCATGCAATTGCAGCCTGTTCATGCAGTTTCAGACTGCCATTTCGACCTGGCAATAAAAACCTGTTTGCATGCCTAAACCTTTCTTTTTAATTCTTATAAGTCACCAGTAGGGTAAACCCTCCTAAACAGCCTAGCAAGTTGTGTGTTGTGTACAAAAAGTTGGGCATGTAGTTTTAAGTTTTGCATGTCCTCTAGTGAAAAACTCTCTAATGTGTGTTTTTGTATTGAAAGGCTTACCCCTTCGATAGGATAACATTGAGTTACCTTATTACATTTAATAAGTGATAACTTTTAATTGGGAGTAGGTTGGAAATTCATGTTTGGTGCCTTAAGAATTGTTATTTAAAACCTCTCCAATGGTAAAGTCATGTTTTAAATCACAACTATCAAAATGGCAATTCCTTGTTCTAAACATTTGGTGCCTTTAGCCTATTTGTGGATCACCTGAGTAGGTGTAGTTGGCAGTTGGTCTTTCCGCATTTCTCCTTGGCAGTATCACAAAGGAGTGTTTGGATGTTGACAGGACGGGCCATCTCTGACTTGATAAGGGGCAAAGCTTTCACCTATCACACTTGCACTTCAAAATCAATGGCTCAGCTCACTCACAAATATCTTCACAATATCCTATTGTAGCACCAGACTGACTAGGACCAGGACAGGCAGGCAGAATATTCCAAACACCTTTTTAGGGGAACACTCCAAAAGCTTTATCCTCTTCAATGTGGGCACCATGTATAAAATGGGGAACCCCATACCCATTCTTCAGTACATACTTGTCTTGTGGCTACTCCAGAAGAAAGCTGCTCTGCTGCTCTGCCTCTTTAAGCCTACCCTGCTTGCAGAGAAGGGCACATTGACTTGTACCCTTCATCCCAGTCTTAAGTGACTCCAAGTGTTAGCTGACTGACTTCCTGTTCTGAGCTACAGGGACTTAGCAGGGTCAAGAGGAGTCCATGCATCTGCCTAGCTGACTTGCTGCACTGGACCTGCCTGAGCCCTGCTGACCTCTGCTGGAGTGAGGTCTTGATCCTCAAGAGTTGTTTATCAGGTACTGGACCCTTGGTGTTGTGTCAGTTGAACTTCTTCTGAAACAAAAAGAGAAATCCTAAAGTCTTATGCTCTTTGTGACCGCGAATGGGCCAGTTCATGGCAAGATCTTGCTGTCAGTACAGACCGGCAATGCATAGCTCTAGCAAATCAGACCAGACTCTTAGCCCTACAGTGACTGCCAGAGATGTCCATGCTAGATCTGCACTTTGCGTCACAGCATCGACCGCCCCCATGGTGACTGCCAACACAAACCTCTAGTAACAACCATCTGTGATGCCCAGGATCTTTGGGCTACAGCGATGACTGTCTGTGACGCCCGGCCTGTTCTTCACTCTTCACCGATGACAATCTTGTACGCTCTCCCTGCTCCACACGGCCTCCTCCACCGCAAAATGTACTCTTTGTGATGGACTTTAGAAGGTAACTTTTTCAGCTGGACTAACTTGGTCCCTCTATCTGGCCCACACTCCTTCATGGTTGGCCTGAACATGTGACTTTCTCTAAGTCTTGGGCGACCAGATAACCGCAAGTGGCTCTTTGTGCTTTTAGGTGTGGCGCTCACCTTAAATCTTTGAAATTGCATATCTCATTATCAATTGTTCAGTGGCAGAACTAGCTATATATTTCTTCATTTTACATGAAACATATTTTACACCACTGTAAAATACTATCCAGTGGGGATACCCTTCAACACGTTTTCTAAAAATCTTACCAAATGTAGCGAACCCTTGCCCGTACCTCTCTAACCAAGTAAAAATATTGAAGAGGTTTGTGATCAGTACATGTTTTGAACTTCGTGCACCACACTGCTTCCAAAATGTTCAGTAGTCCACACACAAGCTAACACTCCTAATCTGTAGTACTATAGAGTAGCCCAGCTTTGCTCAAACTTCTCAAGGTGAAAGCTACAGTGTGTTCTTTCAGGTCCACTCTGTGGCTTAACAGAGCCCCAATTCCAACCACCTAGCTTCTTCTGAGATAACACACAATTCTTTTTCCTGGTATAGTTTCAAAAGAAGTGCTTCAACAATTGACATTCTAGTCACTTCAAATTCTTCTGATTATTCCTCAGCCAAACAAAAAACACTCCTTTGTGTAATAGTCTATTAAGTAGTTTTGTGGTTACAACAATTCTCAAAGCCCTTCATAAAACTTGAGTAATATTAGCACAACCCTAGGAAGGATTTTACTTAATTTTCACAATTTGAATGGGAGACGGAGCCAAGGAGATTACCTTGGCCAAATCTTCTTTTGGCTTAATTTCATCAAGAGTCAGGTGGAGCCCCAAATATTTGACTAATTCTGTTAACAATGTAAAACCACTTCCAAGGGACAAGGACTGTCGTGGCACCACTTGACAGGGTGACACACAGATGGCAGAGTCCAGGTGCAAGGTTGTAGGAGCCTTCTGTCCATGAGGTTGAAGTAGGGAGGTCATCAAACTAATCCTTGGAGTCACTCTGGGGTACTGGATTCAAGAGATGCAGGTCCAGCCCTTTTCACCCATACAGGATGGCATCAGTCAGCAGGTTACCACAAAAAAGCAGCAGCACAGCAAGACAGTAATTGAGTAGAATGTAGTTCAGCAGAGTGAGAGTCCTTCAGCAACACAGCAGTCATTCTTCCTGGCACAGTATCCACAGATCCAAACGTGTATTGATGTGGTGGTTTCTGAAGTCCACTATAGATACCCAGTTGTACCTGTGACATGGGGGAGAAGCTTATAGAGGTTTACCTTTGAAGTCCTCAGCCATCATGCCTTCCCTGGCCTAGCTACAGACTAACCACAGGGAGTATGCAGCCCTTTGTGTAGAGGCAGGGCACAGCCTATTCAGGTGTAAGTGGAGCAGCACCCAGCTCCTTCCTCCCATGCTGCCATTGATGGCCCACCCAGGTACACATAAGATCCATATTGTGTGCAGCTGTCTAGGAGGAATACACAAGCCCAACTGCAATCAACACCCAGTCATTTGACCACAGACAGTCTACAGGCACTAAATGGCTAAGACAGGTAAATGCTTACTATCTAAATGTATAACACAAGGCAAGGACAACCCTATATGCCAAAAAGGACCAGGGCCAATTTATAAAGCATAAACATTAGTCCCATGGGACTCATTTCAGATCTTAGAAACCTCCTAATTATTCGGGGGCATCCGCTATCGAAGGCAACAAAAAGTTCCTTCTACATTACATACATGTTGAAAAAAGAACAATGGACTGCTAGAGGTTTCGGTCAATAACATATATTAACAATTCATATGCAGTGATATGTGAATACCTGATCAAAGTGCAGACGACACAGTGCTCAAAAGTGAATTAATATTTACAACATATATATGCCATGATACACTGTACCATTCCCCCTGATTGTGCACATTATTCATGACTACAAACCCCCTTGGTTTTCCGACAAAATGATGTCAGTAGGGACTGTGGTTTGATTTAGGGCACCCTAATATGTATGCTCATGAATAATGTGCAAAAACAGTTGGAATTAGTATTTGCCATACAACTGGATAGCAATTCAGTATTGTTAGAACATGTGCATAAATTCCTCCTCCTGCCTTATTACAAAAATTTGCAGACATGCATATCAATATTAATGCATATCCATTTGAGCATGGGTGCCTCTATCTTCTATTTCCTTGCTAAAAATTACTAGTACGAATTTGTGGAGAATTAACTGGATTGCTTCAATGATATTTTGACCCACAAAAATATTATATTTAATTATCTGTCCCATACTGATTAATGGACCTGAAGTAAAGGAACATAGATGATGATCTGTAAAGGTAAGAAAAAAGTGATTCCGTCAAATTGGAAGACCAAGACAAGGCAGTCATCATTGCACGTTTACAAGAGCTATATTTTCTAACTTCAAAAATAACTTATACCTCAAGTATAAAAACAGTCTAATGAATACTTGATTGTTTTGCCTTTTATGACAATGTACAATCGTAACAACATATGAACACTTTTAGTGTCATGGGGGCAACGTTTCCTTTCTTTTTTCCCCTTCAAAGAAGATGTTGCTGTTTAAGACCTATAACCAGACACAATTAAAAAACAAAAATGTATTTTGGAGACTCTTCCTGATGTTCCCACATTAACAAAATTGCAATGGATTTGCAACATGGATTTACCAGGTTCTGTACTACCAATGAAACTTTGCATTGCAAGGAAACTGCAGTTATTGTGCAGGTACAAATGTACCCATATAGTGGCAAGTGGGCATTTCCTCCTTTGAAATAGGCATGGCCACAGGAAAACAGTAGAATCTTTTTGACTGTAAAGATGTTTCCTATTAGAGCATTTTATTTGAAAGAAGATCTTAGGAGATGTGTTAAATGTGTACCAAGGGCGAGGTAGCATATCTAGCATGACTTCCGAGTACAATTTGGGAACGGAGAGTCCATGACACACTTCCCGGATACCAACCCTATAGAAATCAACAACCTTCCCATGAAAAACTTTTATGTATTCCAAGAATTTCTGAAATCCAGAACTGGTGGTAGTTTTCTCCTTTCTGCCACCTAAACGGTGGAATTTCCTATCTAGCCACCTTCACAATTTACCATCAGAGCTACTTTCAAAGCACTTCTGAAAACCCACCTATTCAATGAATTTTGAATTACTCATACACCTATCTGTAATTAGGGCTGGGTTACTCCTGATTGAATCAGCTATGTTGCGCTTTATAAAAGCTTTCATTCAGTCATTCATTCATTTACTCAAGGAGCTATGGGCAGTCAAAGTCTCAATTACCGTAAAGGAGGATCACTGGTATCCTTTCGAAAACTGATGAGCCATTGCTGATCCTGACAGTTTAGGAGTGACATTACAGTAATTACCTGTGAGACTGTTTTTATGGCAGCTTCCAGACATCAGGGGTACTCACAAACATATACAGGGTGGTATCCGAATCATCACGTTTTGCTTCTGTGCTATACAGTCCTGTGTGCATGAACAAACTCCTTCAGTTAGAAACTAGCTTTTTTGTTAATGTAGTACAAGGCTTCAGTCTTTCAGGTACACACAGTTCATGCGTGTGTTAGGGTCATGTGAAATGTATCCCCTGATGCTCAGAATCTGACCCTCTATGCAATACTTTTATATGCACGACAATCTCTCGCATTATGAAATCAGTCTTGAAATTTGCAGTCTTTCTCCCGTATATCTATGAAATCTTACACTGCTTAATATCGGACCTGAGTACACGATAGAGAATACAAAAACACAAAGGGGCATATTATCAAGGACAGGCGATACATTATCGCCGCTTTTATCGGCAGGAAACTGCCGATAAAGCGGCGATAACGGCCTTAGTAATATGCTCTATGAATTCCAATCGAAGCCCATGTTAGCTGTGAACACATCTAACATGGGCTTCGATTGGAATTCATAGAGCATATTATCAAGGCCATTATCGCCGCTTTATCGGCAGTTTCCTGTCGATAAAAGAACCGATAATGTATCGCCTGTCCTTGATAATATGCCCCATAATGCTACATATATTTGTTAACCTAAAACAAAGTAAACTCACCTAACACAACCCATTCTAATGAGCTATGCCCCTCAATAGTGGCAGACGTTTCTCTCTTCTGTCCCTTGAATGGCATTTTAATTAGTGTTTTATATGCCTATCAAAGGCAGTGAATGTTTTCCTATGGATTATTTTCATCATGAGGGAATCAATGTGACCATGTTGGATCGCCAAATTCTGGTCCGAGATCTAGAAAGTTCTTATGCATTTAAACATTTTCTTTAGCATAGGTCCTGAACATGGTGGCTTACTTACTAATGCATAATTTATGTGGCAGTGGTTTAGTCAGTAGACGGATCATTGAAGTATGTTGACATTGGTAAATTCAGTATAATTATGACTTTTACGGGTGTACTTTAGAAACTTTGTTGAGAAGTCTTTAAAGTTTGCTAGCTGGCCAGCCCACAACCCACGTCCAAGACAAGGATATGCAAATGGCAGCAATTATCATTGCGGTACAAGTGAATCTGATAGAGTAAATGTTTCAAACCTTTTGCTGACAATGGCTACACTTTAGGCATATGTGAGGACAGATTATAGCCTGGTAATAGGACATCTTTATAAAAAGTTATGTTAGCAGTGTAGATTATAAAAACCTTTTGGTTTTATTTTTTTTGGGCAGTTATTTAAGTACTTGTGGTGAAAACAGAGTTTATAGCTATTTCATAACTGAGTTTAGCAATAATAGGTTTTAGCCAAAATAATATAAATTTAAACTGCCACTGGCTGTAGTAACTTGCACAAAACATGACTTCAAGTAACTTTGGGGCATATTAGCAAGAACCTTGTTAAAATTATCGCCGGGAAATTGCCACTAAAACAGCGATAATGGGCTTGCTAATATGCGGTATAGAATTCCAATAGAAGCCCAGGTTAGATGTCCTGCACATTTAACCTGGGCTTCTATTGGAATTCTATAATGCATATTAGCAAGCCCATTATTGCCGTTTTAGCGTCAGTTTCATGCCACTAAATCGGCGATAATTTTGACGATGTTCTTGCTAATATGCCCCTTTATTTCCTATTTCTTTGAATGGAAATAGTCAATACTTTCAGATTTCAAATGTAACTAATATATGTCTGCATAACCTGTTTTCACACATCGACAGCGAATTTACAAAAGGGTGAAATTGTGGTATTTTATCTGTAAGAATGTACTACTACTGTTTTCAAATGTAGGTCTTAAACATATGTAGACACCTAGACTGTGTTTATGGGATGTTGTATTTCCTTTTGGAGATGGAAGTCAAAAATATGCACTGCAGACTTGCATCTAAAATTGACCTATGCACAATCTACAACATTTGTGTAGTCAGTACAGCTGATTTGTAAATACAATAAATATAGCAATGCAATGGTAAAACCTTAATTCTGTTTTAGGGAGATGCAGTTCCAATTAGAATTTCGTGAGCAAGGTTCATCTACTCTTAGATCAAAATACCCGTAACCAAGGGGAAAAAACAAAAATAAAAAGCATTTGCAATGCAATAGGTCTCGCATTTGCGAGAGTTTGAGCTATTGGCATTGTAATGCTTTTTATTTATGTGATTTGAAAACCTGCAAGCGATGTCTACAGTCCTTGCTATGAGAAGCAAGGCTGGCAGTAACTGCGCCCTTTTTTACAGCCAGCCATGCTTCTATAAGTACAAAGTGCATGTTTACGCACCGCTTACAAGTTTTCAAATCAAATAAATAAAAGGCCTTGTCATTTACAATGCCAATAGCTCAAACTCTCGAAAATGCGGGACCTATTGCATTGCAAATGCTTGTTTTACTGTGCTCAGAAATAATATGGGTTTAAAAACGCTTGGCCTGCTGCAGAGTTACTTGTGTGTGGAACAGTTTTCTAACAAAAAATTCACAGTTAACTGATTAATGGTCCTGCTGGAGAAAACTGAGTTTTGTCTAGTGGCAGTTTTGACAAGCCATAAATTAGTTCAGAGGGTTAATATGTCTGCTACAAAGTTCAGGGGCTTTGCTGAAGTTTTAAGATTTTTTGGGGGTTTCTTGTTGCTCAAATGGGTTTTATTTGCCATATGTATCTGTTTTCGTGGACTTCATTGTTTAATTTTGTTTGCAAGAAAGTGTCACTCGAAGTGTCACACATTTGGTCGTTAAATGTCACACATATGTACAGATACCCTCTTCTATCCCTCCATTATCCTATTCAATCCAATTAACATACTCACATGTCCACTGCTCAAAATAACATATTTTACTGTATTAACCCACCACTAAATATTTTTGGGTTCTTGAGTATCGTGCTACTCGCCGAAAAGCGATTTGATGCCTCGTTAGCTGTAATAAGCGCTATATAATTACAATTACATGGGCAATGTGAGACCTTGGCAGCTATAGCTGGCCCCTCCTTACATTCTGCAATCCCACCCTCCCCTAAGATTTTACGTTGTGCCACTGAGCCTGATCTCGCCACAGGGAAGAGAGTTTGAGCGTGGGTGATCAAACCCTCCCAAAAGTGTACAACCTTACTCTTGCCAGCCAGGTAACCCACCACTGGGATCCAATGTAGAGCTTCTGTTCTCTGTCCTGACCTTAGGCAGTAAGGATTTTAAAGCATAAGACATTTTCAATACCGAAAACACAGACAAAGTAATTAGAGGCCGCACCTGGGAGCTCGGGCCGATATAAGCCATCTGATATATCACACTCTCCCCTTCAGGTGCACCATTTCTTTTAGACAATATTTAATATGGCACTTACTTTAGATTATGAAGAAGGGTGGAATGGAAACAAGGCCTGCTTATTTTCATATGTAAACAGGTTTTCATTAGATCAACTTAATTTACACTGCACAGAAATAATTTGCATATAGCCGTTCTGAACGAAGAGAACGTTAGATCAGGGAACTGAAGAAACCATGATCCATTTAGGAAAACACTTCCTAAAATCTCATTCCTTCTCAAACTGGGGTTTGAGACTGTAGTGGTATAAACCTGCAGTGGCATAATTACCAGTTGGCCAGACCTGACACGTTTTAAAACAAAATTCACACCCCTAATTCTAAAAATATCAAATTGTTGGCACGTGGGTGTTCTGTCTCCCCATGCATGTATCTATAAAACAGTCAGGAGAATTGAGAATGCATGACAAAATGTGGGGAATTTCCAAATAAAAACAGAACAAAATTATTGTAAATGGTGTGCAAGACCCTCATGGAGTCGCTGAACTGTGGTCGGGGTCCGGGGAGTCGGTAAATGAGGGTTCCTCTGAGGGTGGTGGTGGGGTTGGTGTGGATCTGGAAGTGCAGGTGTTCTGTGGTGCTGAGGGTGTCGTCGGTGATGGTTGAGACTCTGAGAGAGTTCCTCGGGACGATGGCGATTCCTCCTCCTGCTCCATTGGTGCTGTCCCTGCGGGTGATCTTGTAGCCTTCCGGGAAGGCTATGGCTATGTCGGGTGCCGAGGCAGGGTTCAGCCAGGTCTCCATCGGGAAGGCGACATCTTGGGAAGTTGAGTTGAGTAGGTCCCAGAGTTCAACGGCATGTTTGCGGGCAGAGCGGGTGTTGAGAAGGATGCATCTGAGGTGGTTGGGTTCTTTCCAGCTCGGCAGCATGGTGGGTTGGATGCTTGTGAAGCTGCAGTTCCGGCAGGTGAAAGCTCCGTGGGTGCGCTTCATGGCGGCCAGGAAGCAGGTGTGTGATCATCCGGTGTTGAGTGCGTGGAGGGTTCTGGCATTGTAGCAGTGTCGGGTATCGTGGCGTTCTCGGGGTCCAGGGGTCTGGCGCTGGGCGCGGTCCAGGCTCGGACAGGCGCAGATGGACTTGCCTTAGGCGCGCCTTTGGCACACCAAAGGGCGGCCGCTGCACTGCCTCCTTATGAGGGGATGTGGGAGGGAGGAGCAGATGGGAGGTGGGAGCAGGGCGGCGTAGCGAGGGGGAAAAACGGGCAGGGGCCGCGGGAGAACTGGGCACAGGAAGGAAAAACAAGTTTAGGCAAGAAAACAAGTACAGGCACAGAGGAATAAAAACAAGTCTGGGCAAGAAAGCAAGTACAGACACAGAGGAATAAAAACAAGTCTGGGCAAGAAAGCAAGTTAGGCACAGGGGAATAAAAACATGTCTGGGCAAGAAAGTAACCCTGGGCGGGCAACTTCGCTACGCCCACGAAGTGGGCGTAGTGTTGCCTACTTCGCCCTTTGCAAAGTAGGCGAAGCAGGCAACACTACGCCCACTTCGTGGGCATAGCAAAGTTGCCCGCCACCCGCCTCCCTCCAGCCCTCCCTAAATGCTTAAATGAATATATAAATGAATTATAAAACCACTTACCTTGTCCGCCGCATCCCCGGGGCTCCCGCTCGTCATCGCGCTGCCGTCTTAGATCCTAATGCGCATGCGCGGGCGGCCGCGCATGCGCATTTCTCACGAGTATCCAAGACGCGCGCGCCGGCGGTGCGATGACGAGCGGGAGCCCCGGGGACGCGGCGGACAAGGTAAGTGGTTTTATAATTCATTTATATATACATGTAAGCATTTAGGGAGGGCGGGAGGGAGGCGGGTGGCGCGTAGTGGGATTACGCGAAGTGCGTGGGTGGGCGTAGTTTTTTGCCCACTTCGCGTAGCTTCGCGAAGCCCCACTACGCCCACTACACCCAGGGCAACAAGAAAGCAAGTTAGGCACAGGGGCAAAATACAAGATTAGGCAAAAACAATGCAGGCAGAGCCGTTCAGCAGCATGGCGACCTGCCTGTGAGCAGGGTAGGTGGTCAGAGGTCAGAGTCAGACTCCACAAAGTAGAGATAACAGATCACCTACAGTGCAATCGCTGTGTAGGCTCGCCCTCAAATACCATAAGACATAAAAATTTTAACAAATAAATTATAGCACATAAATAACTCATTAGCGAGAGCTAACTGAATGTGCTTCAGACACAGTCCCAGCTTTCAAATATGAAAATCCAATACATATTTTCAACTTCGTGCAAATACATAGCAAATGTAGTCTGAAATTATTTTGTGCCAAATGCTCCATAATCGACTTTGTTTTGTCAAAGGCTAAAGGAAATACCAGTAACCATTCCAGGGTGGGAAGAAGAGGAGAATGCAATTTGTATACCGGAAGAGAAATAAATGAATAAATGAAAGTGCTATCACATTCTGCACAGCTTGGTCATCACGCCTTGTCTGGCAAAACACGTAGTTACTGATCCGTATCCTTGTTTGCAGCCATACACTGTAAGACGGGGGAAGGAGTGGTGACTTCAATGAAGGTTAGGAAGTTTGAATGAGATTTGTGAAGGCCAAGAGGACTACAGCTATTCTGGGAATCAAATGAAACAGACGTATTGCCTCACAATATGGACCTGGATATGACTTGTACCTAAAAGAGACGCTAGTCCAAATTAACATACAGGACATAAGCAGGGAAAGTACATTCCAAAACAGATTAGAAAAGTGGAGGATCACAATGCGGCAGTGAGTAGCTCCACACAGGAACGAGAAAGTAATCCACAATATGCACTTTCTTGTAAAGGGAGACTTTTCAGAGGCTGTCAGATCTGAAAAAGTGTGATCAATAGTAGCAGATGATTCATTGTGTGTTTGTATGCTGTAAACCGTTCCATTTGATGCATGGATCTGAGCAGCTCACCATCAAGCAGCTTTCTGAGGCTGTGCTTTCTTTTGATATTTTGCTTGGAAAGGATACAATTTACACTGGTGTATTGGTGTATTATAAAAAAAAAGGTGGGAGAATAAAACACATGCACACAAATGGGTTGTGACTGATAAAAATGTATTATTTGAAGGAACACGAACAAGGCAAAACGAACATTTGATCAGCTGTGTACACATTGACATAAGTGAATAGAACAGGCTGTTAATAATATGACATGATAAATAAACTGTTGACAATTTGGGTTATATGACGCTATTTAACAAAATACTATTATGTGTAGTGTACTTATTAGTTACGTGGATAGAAAATAGTAAATTAACTATATCTACGTGAAAAGGGACTTAAAACAATCATAAACGTGATTTATTCTGTTGATTATCTGAATAATCCTCAAATTGCACCACGGCTTTGAAATACCATAAATCAATTAGTTGATTTATGTTTCCATGTGTGCCTGAATGTTATTTTAACTTTTCTCCTTTAGCTATTAACACATGTAATTTGCGGTGTTGTTTATCAATACCCTCATATTTCTTCAGCTATGACAATTAAAGTAAAAAAAAAAGGGTTCACACAAGAAGTAGGCTTCCTTCGATACATTGATTGGTTATTTCATGCTTGGCAATATTTATTGTTTACAGGTGTTTCTCATATAGCTTGCTTACTGTCCTCCGTCATCTTCTCTTGGTTTTCTCCTATACAGTTTTATCCCTCCTTTATATCCCATACTCTCTTGCCTTTTCATCTCAATTTTCCCAGCCCCATAGTCTCTTCATTTTTCTCTTATTCTCCCATATGAATCCACTTTATTCTTTCACTAGTCGTTCCTGTAATCTCCCTCGTGGCCCTTACCTGCATCTTTCATGATGGTTTTCTCTGCCCTTTTTCTTTTCTTCTGTTCACCTGCCTGTGCACTTTATTTGGACATATACACAGGTACAGATTTACTTACATTTCATGCAAAAGCAGGGCGGCAAACAAAGTTGCTGCACTGCATTGCGTGAAAGGGAGACAGCAGAAAAGCACCATATCTACTAAGATATGGCACATTTCAGCTGTCTCCAGCACTGGTGCACTTAGTGCTGCCTAGCACCCCCGTAGACACCATTGCACTTAAATACAATAGTGCCTGCATTACAGGCAGGATTGTTTTTGCACAGGAAAGGATATCTCCTCAGTCTCCTCTATGTGTACTGCAAAATGCTGCATGCATAGAAAGGGGAAGCAAATAGGAGAAATAAAGACATTGGTATGCATGGTAGCGTGGCGAGTTATAGTTAAGGTAGTGTGGCTATCAAGTTTAATACACTATATATGGATGTGAACCCGTTATAATAATTTGAAGGTGTTGTGTAATTTATAAATTAACAGTATAAGTATAAGTTTAGAAGAGTACCTGCGAGTGACGCACGTTGAGCTTCCCTCATGGTGTATGGTGACGCTGCCACTCCGTTTGCTCGCCACACAGCCAAAGGCTGCTCTGGTGCCCGATGCAGAGAAAGATGGAGGAAGACGTCAAACTCGGTAAGGAGCACATTAGACGCTCCTCTGAGTGAGGTAAGGGGCCTGGGTGGTGACGGAGGCAGCCCACCTAGGTGTGGGGGCAACTTGCTGCTGCTCGCCCCCTCCTCTTGTGTTAACACAGTCATGGAGAAAAGAAGGAGGAGGAATTAAAAGAGTCCTGGGGGAAATAGGAGGAAAAAAAGAGGAAAGAAGAGGGAGCTGAAACAAAGTAGAAAAGTAGAGCCCTCAGAAGAGCAGATGAAAGTGGTATCATTAAAGAGTTCTACCTCGTAGAGTCTATGAAGTGCCCAAAGTTCAGGAGTTTGCGAGGAAAACTCGTACCCCGCTACGGTTTCAAAACAGCCAAGGTGGCAAAGATCAGAAAAAAACTAATTTTGCAAGCTGAGCCCTGTAATATGTATGATCAGATGGGAGAGAGCAGCCCAACTACTAACTTAAGTTGGTAAGACGAGGTCTCTCCAAATGTAGACGACATCACTGAACTTATGAGCGTGAGTGGGGGCTCTGCAAGGCAACAGTCAGGTTGCTGTGCTGTATTGATGGCTAAAAATCAGCTGACGCTTCTTTCAAAATCCCTGCCAGAAGAAGGGGGCTCCTTCTCTTGATGGGCAGGATCCCATACAAACTTGGGATAGTCCTTCACATGATAGCCAGCGCGAAACACCCAGTACCCCTCCTGTAATTAAATCTAGTGTGAAACCGACAAACCCCCTATTCAGTTTAAAGGGGGTTTCCAATGTATCACTTATGCCCAGGGAATCCGAGATAGGAACTCCGGATTTGGCTGTGTCTACTCCACTCTCTTTTGTCATTAGCCAAGTACCCCTAGTGGTGCAAGCTGAGAGCGCATCACAGGAAAAGTTAACATCTCAAACAGCCATCTTTTCATTTGACCGCCGAGACTCTTGAAGGTGCCCAGAATCCAAACAATGCTTGGGAAGCTTCAAATAAAACTCATATGGGAGAGATTCTTCAAATGATTTTGCAAGAAATACAGGAGTTGGAACAATCGCAGGAAAAGGCACATTGAAAAGTACAGACTCAACTCTGAACAATCAATGATAATGTTTTGCAATTAAATCAGAGACTCACACAAGCAGAGAAGCGCATAGCGGACGTAGAAGATGCCCAAAAAACCTTTGCACTTTTTCAAGTAAAACATCAAAAGGAGATGGTAGAAATCCATATGAAGATGGATGAGTTCGGAAATTGATCCAGATGCTCAAATTCATGTTTCACTGGTGTCCCAGAGGGATGTATGACGTTACAACGCATGCTTTTACCACACATGCTGTTACAACGCAGTTTTTACAACGCAAACCTTTACAACGCATGGCGCTTTGGGGTGCTGGATAGTGAATAGTTTAATTTACTATTCCAACTCCAGTCCCCGTGGACACTAGGGAAGGTGTTGGATAGTAAATTAAATCTATTCCCTATCCTAGAGCGCCCCCCAG
Organism: Lissotriton helveticus; assembly: GCF_964261635.1. Classification (NCBI taxonomy): domain Eukaryota; kingdom Metazoa; phylum Chordata; class Amphibia; order Caudata; family Salamandridae; genus Lissotriton; species Lissotriton helveticus. Next base: position 399,240,679 of record NC_136069.1, on the reverse strand, counting down.
CGCAATGCGTTGTTATGGTTTTCGTTGTAAAACCTGCGTTGTAAAAGCACTGCGTTGTAAAATGTAGAAATCCACGGGAGGCGAGGTTGTTAGCTTAGATAGTTTTATTCAGATTAGAGGTACAGGAACAAACAGCTTGTCTTGTCGTGGTCTAAGCCAGAGTGCCTCACCAGTAGAACACACTCTGCGAGCATAACAGGATTCCATGAATCCATGGTGATAGAACATAGGAGATAAATACATGTAAGGAGCTTATGTAAAATAAGGGGAACACTCAGAATACTACATTACCTCCTTTTCTTAAAAGAACAAAGTTACAATAAAATAAACAAGGGTAAAATAAATGAAATAAAACAAAACAAATAACAATAGAAAATTACTCTCTAAACCTCAATGGTTTATTAACCACACGGGAACTCTTCCTGACACTGAATTCAGAGACAGGAGCTTTTGAGGATGTGGAATAGTTAGGAACATCAGAGGTTGAGGAGGCTTTAGGAACATCAGAAGAGTTACTAACCACTTTGGCAATTCTGTTGAGATTCCACCAGAAACCACCTTCAACTTGTACAGCATTTCCCACAATCTTAACAACTTTCACAAGAGGCCCAAACTTGCTTTCCCCTTTGCTAACATGGACAGATTTTCTAATCCTCACTCGGTCTCCAACCTCCAAAACACTCTCCTTTGCACCCCTTCTCATATCAAAATTTTCTTTTTGCTTGGACTGTGCATGTAAAACATTACTCTTTACAATGGACATGAGGCTTGAAACATCAGAACAAGACTTCATCCACTTGGACATCCACCCTGGACAGAACGAAGAGTTAGGTTTTCGACCCCTCATCAACTCAAATGGAGAGATCTTAGTAGAGGAGTGAGGTGTGGTCCTATAGAACCAAATCATACTCTTCAAAGCCTTGTTGACTTCAACATTGTTGCTTCTGGCCCACTTCACACAGTCACCAATGACTCGGTTCATCCTCTCGACAAGACCATTCCCTTGAGGATGATAGAGTGAACTCTTGATGTGTTTAACACCCGAATTGGATAGAAAGTCATCAAACTCACAACTCACAAATTGTTTCCCATTGTCGGAAACTAGCACTTCAGGAAGACCTTCTCTAGCCCAAATCTCACACAAGAATTCAATCACACTTTTAGAATCAGCATCTTTAGTCAACTTGCACTCTGGCCACTTGGAAGCGTAATCAACTAAGACTAAAATGAACTTGGAGGTTCCACTCAATACAGCATAAGGTCCCATAATGTCAATGCCTAATTTAGCCCAGGGACGATCAGGGCACTCAACCGGCATAAGAGGAGGTACCCAAGTCTTAAGACTCTTGTCAGAAGACCTGCAAATACAACAGTCAGCGACAAACAGATCAATATCTGAGTCCATTGCGGGCCACCAGAACACTTCACGAATCCTGCGTTTAGTAAGCGAACAACCAAGATGACCCTCATGAGCCTTCTTAATGATGTCATTTCTAAACGCAAAAGGAGGAATGATCTTATCATTGCGAAGTAAAATACCATCCTCAATAGAGATCTCGTTTTGTTGTAAAGGATGTTTAACGTCCCAGAGGAGCAGGAGATGGGGCAGGATCACATAAAATGTTTCTCGGATTTGGTTATAAAAATATTCACCCAGAATATTCTTACAATATAGGGCACTTTTCAATCATGAGGGCACATCATGCCCCTTTTCATTAGCCAGCTAATGCCAAGTAGCTGCATAGATTTGGGGTCAACTTTGAAGAATTCTGTACAAAAGACTCAATCTTCATTGGCTGCTATTATGCAAAAGGGTTTTCAGACTTCACATTGGTTTCATTTTAACATCTTTTAAGACATGTCAGAGGTGTCGGACCGGCGCCAATGCTGAGACTTTTCAAGAAACATGGTGTCCAGGCTGCCCTGCTAGAGCAGTTTAGATATCTTGTGGTGCGTACATAGGATGAGGTAGCAGGAAGATATTATATCATTCATTAGTTTGGTCATTGTGAGTTTTTCAACCAAGCTAAAATGTCTGGTGTAGTCTCTATTGGGTGGGCATTGGGTCCCAGTTTGGTTGGCCACAAGGAGGAGTCCCACAACGAGCTCTTGGTCACAAAAATCATGACTTCCGTTTTGTTAGTGTTGTGTTTTAGGCAGTTCTGTTTCATCCAGTTTGTCATGCTTGACAAGCAGATTGTGAAGTTGGTCCTGGTGGTATGGTTGTTGTGTATCCCCTGTCTAGTTGTTATATGGCCAATGCTGCATTGCAGTCAACACCAAATTGTGCCTAGGTCTCGCTCTACAACAACCATTGACTATTATTGGGACGTTATGCTACTTAGCACTATCGATACTTCATACTTTAAAAATTCATATCTTCAGTTCCATGTATTGAATTCTTGTCATTTTTTAAATCAAATTCTACTTTATGTTTCTAAGTCAGTATAGGATTCTCACTGTTTTACATTTTGATCCTGCATAACTACTTTACACATTGCCCCAGGGGGTTGAGCTCAGGTGAACTAAGTGATTTGAGAGTTCACCCTGACAAGAGTTGTGATCAGTCGTAAAGGTGGGTAGTCACCCACCTCAAATAATAATCCAATTTCCTACAAAAGGTTCTAGGAAAGTGAGTTATCTTATTTCAATGACAAAAGGTCAAGTTTAAGAGATTCCTGGCTAAGAGTTGCTGTAGATCCATATATATATATATGGGAGTGTAACGAGTGCAGAAATGTAATTGACTTGACTACATTTACAATAGGGTTACTTTTCTTCTTGTACTGGACCAGAACTGATTATTGCTATTCAGAAATCATAGAGGCTAATCTATGTGTGGGATAAGACCACAATATAATAACATTCAGATATTAGTAAATTGTCTATATTTCTGACAAATATAGTGAATCCTGAAGCCCATCTTAATGAAATCTGGAATAATAATGACATCTCATTTAGTGACATTCTTATTTTACTGCTGTTCGTATACATATTTTGTGCTCTAGAGTATTTAAGTAGAATCAAAATGTTTATAGGGTATATTAATCGGGATTTTATGCAATTTTATTGTATGCTTTTAAAATGATTTTTATATTACATATGTCATTTTGTAATCTTCTGGCTTATTTAAAAACTATGGTCTTATTAAAATACATTTGACTGACTGAGGTTAAGGTGTTTGGATCATGAATGTGTCATGAGTATGTTCGAAAATGATTACAACTGGTATGAGAGTGGTACTTCCATACCCAAATTAGTTTAGTACTTTGTGCTCTATGTAATCAACCAATGTACGTGTCAAGTCTCCTCATTGTTGAGTCAAACTCACCTCTGGGTCTTAAGTACATGAAGAAATACTTTTTTAGGTATCTGAAGGTTTTCAACATATTAGTCATCATACTTAGTGATTCTTACCAGATTCGCTCATTAATTGGCATTCCATTATTCTGTCAATAAATACATTGCTCTTTACTATCAATTCTACTAATCTTAATTCCGCAAAATGCGATATAACTGTTAGATTGCCTTCCAGGGACATTGGCTATTCTTCATGGCATGTAAAGAGATGGTTTAAAGTTTAGCAAGCTGCAATAAACTCTAGCTTATTAAAATAAAACCAGAGATGGACACCTAAACAGGGACATCTGAAGGTTTATCCACACAATTGTTTTAATATGTCCCCAATCCCAAATAAATCTTTCACCTTGTCATGATTGGGTCTTTTCAACGCTTAATGTATTTTATAAGGATACTGTGTATGCATTTATTTAGTAATTCTAAACTATGTTGAAAGAATTTCTCTCCAAACTGACATCCTTGCTCCACAAATTAATTGACATTGTGCAGGTAAATTCCTGAATACAATTTGATTGCATTTGTTATAGTAGTGACATTGTAATGGAGCATGAAAATCAGCCTTCACCTCTTACATACTACAATACTGAGCACTTATTAACAGTGCTAAATAATAGCTGATTTTGTTAGTAAACAGCTTTATCAGTCAAATTGATGATTACAGCTGTTGCTGCAGTATCCCGCTCCTAGAATTTCTTGTGACGAAATGTCATCAGGTAAAAAACTAAGATGTGAACACTGGTAAGTTTGATAGTTTGAAATAAGGTGAGGGGTAAAAGAATTGTGTCTTGCTCTACATTTTTATATTTGGCAGGAAAATCACAACTTGAATGGCACTCATTTTGTACACTATTACATTTTTTAATGTTGAATCTTTTCATCAGACTTTGTAACATACAACCCTTTTGGAAATGTCAGAGAATCTAAAGGGCAATTACTATGTTGGGCGAACGACACTGTCTTTTAACCCCTTGCCTGCTGATGACGAGCCCAGCTCGTCATGAGGCACAGTGGAGCTGCGCTCATGACGAACTGGGCTCGTCATAACGGCCGCACCACTCCCCCGCGAGGTGAATTCCACACCTGTGAGGACGTTCTATGAGAGTGGGCGGAGTCATGACAAGCCCAGCTCGGCATGAGCACAGCTCAATTGTGCCTCATGACGAGCTGGGCTCGTCAGGAGCACCACAGCACCGCGCGCGCCCCCCCTGCCCTCCGCACAGAAGAGGAATAACGCCCGCAGTTAAGGGGTTAAACTGGACCAACCAGTCTGCAGCCCCGCCTGGCTTCTTAGAATGCGACCGAACACTATTCGGTGGCATTCCGACATTTCCTTATGGGAGCATGCATTACGGCCATAAACCGGCTGTTGTACATGCTCCCATAAGGAAAATGGGAGGTGTTGTTCATCAATGCAAAAACAACAGTTGATGGACAGAATGCAGAACAATGTCATACATTCACCCCAGTACAGAGATCTGGGCCTAAATCCATCGTTTTTTTGTACTTCACACCACCCCAGTTCAGACATGGCCATATGCAAATCAGCCTTGACCCTGTGCCTCATGGGAACAGTCCAGCCCGAACTGCCAAGCCATGTCTTTCCTGGACCGGAATCAAGCATCCTAGGACCGGTTTCTGGCTATCAGCCGTCTTCAGCCAGGATAGCTTGACTCCAGTGGTGTGGAGAGAATGAGACTCAGGTCTGAGCATACCCATCCCACTCGGGGTAACAAATGCAAAAACAACAGTTGATGGACAGAATGCAGAACAATGTCATACATTCACCCCAGTACAGAGATATGGGCCTAAATCCATCGTTTTTTTGTACTCCACACCACCCACATGTGAGTGTTTGATTGGTTCAGATGCTCCGTCCATCACCACCCCCTTTTGTAGCACTTTGTTCATCAATGCAGGCACCTCAAGGTGCCAGCCATGGGGTGCAGGGATCAACAGGGGGCACCACATGTGCTCCCTCTGCCACAACCAGAGTCCACACACACACAAGGCGGCCCTGCTGGAGGACCTCCAAACACACTTTCCAACATGGTTTCCACGTGCATCATAATCCCAAGTGTGGATAGGCCCGCCCCTTGGGATTACGAGCCGGTTCCGATTGGCTGAGGGGCTCCTTCAAGTTCAAGTTCAAGTTCGGGCATTTATATAGCGCACTACTCACCCAGAGGGTGTCAAGGCGCTAGAGGGAGGGGTTCATTATTTGTCGAATAGCCAGATTTTCAGTTCTTTTCTGAAGGAGATGTGGTTCTGAGTAAGGCGGAGGTGGGTGGTGAGTGAGTTCCAGGTCTTGGCAGCCAGGAAGGAGAATGATCTGCCACCCATGGTGGTTTTTCGGATGCGCGGGACTGCGGCGAGGGCTTGGTTGGATGATCTTAGTTGGCGGGTGGGAATGTAGAAGGACAGTCGGTGTTGAGGCATTCGGGTCCCAGATTATAAAGGGCCTTGTGTGCGTGGGTAAGAAGGTGGAAAGTAATTCTCTTATTGACGGGAAGCCAGTGGAGGTTTTTTAGGTGTCCGGTGATGTGCTCTTGGCGCGGGATGTCTAATATGAGTCTCGCTGATGCGTTTTGGATACGCTGGAGCTTTTTCTGCAATTTTGTTGTAATTCCGGCGTAAAGTGTGTTGCCATAGTCTAGTCGACTCGTGACCAGTGTATGGGTGACAGTCTTTCTTGTCTCGAGGGGGATCCAGCGGAAGATCTTTTTGAGAATGCGAAGGACGTTGAAGCAGGAGGACGATACGGCATTGACTTGTCTGGACATTGAGAGAGAGGAGTCTAGAATGAAGCCAAGGTTACGTGCATGGTCTGTGGGTGTGGGTGCTGATCCCAAAGCGGAAGGCCACCAAGAGTTGTCCCAATCTGAGGGGGAGGATCCTAGGATGAGCACCTCCGTTTTGTCTGAGTTGAGTTTTAGGCGGCTCTGTTTCATCCATTCGGCTACTTCTTTCATACCTTCGTGAAGATTGGTTTTGGTGGTCTTGGGGTCTTTGGTGAGGGAAAGGATTAGCTGGGTGTCGTCGGCGTAGGAGATGATGTTGAGGTTGTGTTGACGTGCGATGGAGGCGAGAGGACTCATGTAGACGTTGAAGAGGGTGGGACTGAGTGAGGAACCTTGAGGTACGCCGCAGATGACTTCGGTGGGCTCTGAGTAGAATGGGGGGAGTCGGACTCTCTGGGTTCTCCCAGCTAGGAAAGAGATGATCCAGTCCAAGGCTTTTCCTTGTATGCCGATGTTGTTGAGGCGTTGTATGAGGGTGCTGTGACAGACAGTGTCGAAGGCGGCGGAGAGGTCGAGTAGCATGAGGGCCACAGTTTCTCCGTTGTCTAGGAGTGCTCGGATGTCGTCGGTCGCCGCAATGAGGGCGGTTTCGGTGCTGTGTTTGGCTCGAAAGCCGTTCTGTGAGGGATCCAGGGAGTTGTTGGATTCAAGGAAGGCGGCGAGTTGGCTGTTGACGGCCTTCTCGATGACTTTGGCCGGGAAAGGGAGGAGGGATATGGGTCGGTAGTTTTTCAGTTCAGAGGGGTCTGCTGTGGGTTTTTTCAGAAGGGCGCTGAGTTCGGCGTGTTTCCAGATTTCTGGAAAGGTGGCAGAGTTGAAAGAACAGTTGATGACATCGCGGAGTTGGGGAGCGATGATGGAGTCAGCTTTGTTGAAGATGTAGTGGGGACAGGGGTCAGAAGGCGAGCCAGAGTGGATTGAGTTCATGAGGCGAATGGTGTCTTCAGTGGTGATTGGGTTCCAGGAGCTGAGGTTGTTAGTTGGAGGGGTGGGATCTGAAGGGGGTGGGGCGGGTTGGTCACTGGGAGTATTCTTGAAGCTGTTGTGGATGTCGGCAATTTTGTTGTAGAAGAAGGAGGATAGCGCATCACAGAGGTCTTGGGAGTTAGTGATGTCGTTGGATGCTGCGGAAGGGTTGGTGAATTCTTTGATGATATTGAAGAGTTCCTTGCTGTTATGAGAATTGTTCTCGAGACGGTTCTTGAATGCTGATTTCTTGGCGGATCGAATCAGTTGGTGGTGTTTGCGGGTGGCTGTCTTGAGGGAGGCCATGTTGTCTGGGGTTGGTTCTTTTCTCCAATTCTTCTCCAGGGTGCGGCATGTTTTCTTGGATTTTTTAAGGTCATCATTGAACCAGGGAGCCTTTTTGCTGGATGATTTCAACTGGTGTTTTTTCAGGGGTGCTAGTTCGTTCGCACTGTGGGTAATCCATTGCCTGAGGTTGGTGGCCGCTTGGTCTGGGGCCATTGCTAGGGTGGGGGGTTTTGGTTGAGTGATGTGAGGAGTTGGTCGGTGGAGATTTTATTCCATTTTCTCCGGGGAATGGGTTGTGGACGGTGGTGGGATAGGGTGGTTTTGTAGCTGAAGTGGACACAGCTGTGATCCGTCCAGTGGAGAGCTGTAGTGCGATCGAAGGAGATGTGCTTGCTGGATGTGAAGATAGGGTCGAGCGTGTGTCCGGCTGTGTGAGTGGGGGTGTCAACAAGTTGTTTGAGTCCGAGATTGGACAGGCTGTCCAGAAGGGTGGTGGTGTTGTTGTCGAGTATGTTTTCACGGTGGTAGTTGAGGTCTCCTAGAAGAATGTAGTTCTCGGAGGCGAGGGCGTGCGCGCTGACGAAGTCTGTGATGTCGTCGTTGAATTGAGATCGGGTGCCTGGAGGCCTGTAAATGAGGGTGGTCCTGGGGTCGGTGTGGATCTGAAAGTGGAGATGTTCGGCGGTTGCAAGATTGTCGTCAGAACTGGTTGTGATTTTGATGGTGTTTCTATGGACGATGGCGATGCCTCCTCCAGTTTTTTTATTGGTGCGGTCTTTTCGAATGATCTTGTAAGTGTCCGGTATGGCTATGGCGATGTCGGGGGCAGAAGATGCGTTCATCCATGTTTCAGTAAGGAAGGCGATGTCAGGTGACGCAGTGTCGATTAGGTCCCAGAGTTCTGTTGCATGTCTGTGGACCGAGCGCGTGTTCAGTAGGATGCATTTCAGGCTGTTGAGTTCGGAGCTGTGTGTGGAGGAAGTGGGTTTGTTGAGGGTCCTGAAGCAGTTGAACTTGCAGGAGAGGCAGGCGAATGGGCCGTGGGTACGTCCTGGGGAAGCTTCGCAGCATAGTGGGGTGCGTCCGGGGTTGAGGGCGAGGAGGGTAGCGGCATCATATGTGACTCTAGAGGGTTGGGAGCGGCGGGGACCAGGGGGTCTGGCGCTGGGCGCGGTCCTGGCGCGGACGGGCGTGAGCCTATCAGAAGCCTGCCGGAATGACCGTCCAGTTTCAGTTCCAATTTGCTTATACATAATCAGCTGGTCAGAATTGAAACTGACGATCAGCTGGTCAGAATTGAAACTGACGATTAGCGTCGGAAAGCCTCTGACCTCCATCGTAATAGGCCCCTAAATGTCACTCAGGAACCTCCTCAAATGCAGTCTAGGAGCAGCCACGGCCTGCAGTGGGAGTACCTGCAGGGCGGTGACGTGGGGAGGGGGAGAGGCAGGGTGGGGGGTAGTAATGTATGGATTGTGGAGTTTCACAGGTAAGTAAACATTTAAATAAATAAAACACATTTTGTTGCGCGCACTGCATCGCATTTGGGGATGCAGTGCACTCAACTAAATTCGTTATATTTTTTAAAATGTTTACTTACCTGTTAAGCTCCGTAATCCATTCATTACTAACCCCCACCCTGCCCCTCCCCCTCCCCACGTCACCGTCCTGCCGGTACTCCCACTGCCGGCCACGGCTGTCTAGGAGTGCACCTTCAAAGACAAAAGAAGCGCAGCAGAATGTGCTCTGTAGGTTTCTGCATAGTGCATCTTAACTCAGTGCTCTGAATTTGTGACTGCAGCCCTCTCATGAATATCATTGTCCCCTCAGTGGTCAATGGGTTACCTGCTGAAAGACATTGATCAGTTACTCTCTCTTACTATCTCCAACATATATGTTCACTCTTGGAGTTAGTCCATATTTTGTAGAAAGCACTGCTGTGGTAATCATTCACCAGACTCATGTCTAGAAATTGTGCTGTGCACCTGCCTGGCTGTGCCTTACCATCTGTCTGATAGACAATACTCTGTGTCAGCTCTGCATGTCTGTGTCCCTGATGCACATGTAGTCACAATATCTAATTATCTTGAGGACATTTTATTTGTTGTGGACCACTCCCTTTTTTGTGGTACACTCAACTACATTTAGTTTGTCCTCTGAGTTGTCAATGTAGTCAACACTCAGCATAGAAAGAGAAATGGGCAGGTACATTCTGCACCTACCTGTGGGAGAAATGTTTTGAGGAAATTCAAACCTGCCAGAGAACTCTCGAACTACGATGATGGGGATAACCTGTTCCTTTACCCTTACACAGTACACAAACACACATAAGAATTATATTTGTGGGTGCTTGTTTTGACCTAATTTTATCTCTAATGCATGGATTGGAATGGTATTGATAGTAACACAAATTCTAGCAAAATAAATAGAATAACCAAACATATATAAAAATAGCAAACGTGGTGAGGAGGCAGATCCTTTCCTACATTAGTTCGTATTATACCTCAAAAGTAGTGTAGAACTTTCATTCATTGGTTAATATGGCCGAAGTAACTGGGCCACTGTCTAAAAAGCAGGCAAACACTCTTTGCCAATTATAGTTTACAGGTGTAAGTCAGATGGGACTCTTTCTCCCATGGAATAGATGACGTTGTATAGTTTTGCTCAAACTTACCAGGCCGGGTGAACTCATCTAGAAATACTTTGCTTGGTCTGTTAGAGCCCTGTTTTCTCAACAGCTAAAGATGGCAACCTCTTACTGAAAAGTTATCTGTGCAGAAGCAAGGGTAGAAGCTGTTAGTGTATTGCATTACAGTGGTGCCCGTTATTACTAGGGTGATTCGCAAATGGTACACAGGTTTTGCATCGGAGTTGGCTGGACTAATAGCAGCATATCGTAATGACAATATGCACACAGCAAATTAAAGCCATACTGGTTTACACCAAAAGTGTACTAGTTAGGATATTTAGCAAAGTGCTTTATTCTATCTTATACCGTAAAAAACACGTTTTATTGAGTTGTTTGTATTATAACAACAACTGATGTTCGATATTAATTAGTTATCCTGGGTGTTACAGAGGCATACCATCATTTTTAGTACGTTTATCTAAGAAATTCTGTAACAGGTCAGTATCTTTATCTAGCTATCTTATAGCTAATGATATCTAATAATGCCCTGAAATGCAGAACCCCTCTCTTGGGGGAATCACGGGGCATATTACCAAGCTATAGCGATAATTATCGCTAAGCTTGGTTAGCGGGCATTTAAATATCGCCGCTACAGCTAGGGAATAGAGCGATAAACTTATCGCCGCTTTAGCGGGAATTTTTCCCGCTAAAGCGGCGATATTGCCCTTGGTAATATGCCCCCACATTTCCACATCCTTCTACGAGAAAGAACACTGTGGGCTCTCTTCAGGAGATCATTGCTAAATTACTATTGACTTACAGTGAGTTACAGCTTTTTCATCAACTGCCATTATGAAAATGGGGTAACCCAATTCAAGTCTTGGACCTGGGTAATAAATCGATATAGAAAAACAATGGTCCTAGACCTTGGTTTAAGAAAGTATGAATTAAAATTTACATTAATCTTTCAACAATTCTGAGCGTGTAAACTTATCTGCTCTGGGTAAACAAACCCCAATCAAAGTTAGAAGAGATTTCAAACAAACATATTTTATTTTTCATAATTAGAACAGCTGTAGATGTTGTGCTGTATTTAAGGCATGAGTTAAGGAAAAGTGAGTTTTAAGTAAAAGATGGTTGCTTCAAGGGAATGTGCAAAATGTGTGTGCTCAGGTGAGGGTGCTCAGGGTAAAGGGTTAGGACAGTTCCACAGGTTGGACTGATAGTAAATAATCAGTCTCAAATAGCCTAGCCATAATAGGTCAAATCACATATAATTGTTATTTACAAATTTTCAAAGGTTGGCAATGTGTAGTTTTTTAGCACGGTGGAACAGGGGGCTAGTGGTCCAGGCTCAAGTATTGTGGGCGACGACGTTTTGACCCGACTTGTGGCATGGAGGGCTATTTGGGGCCTCAGCCTGTGGGTCTTCTCCAGGACAGGGGTGGGCAACCAAGGATGGTGTCCAAGTTAAACACCTAAATGAAAAAGGGGGTTCCATGAGGGTTGTGCACAAAGTTATTAAAACAACGGGACCACCGGAGTGGTCCTAAGTCACGTCTCAGAACTTATAAGCCTTACCCACAGAGAGTTGCGGGCCGGGGAGGTTCTCTTAGTCACGGTTATTGTCCTCATCTGTGGAAGAAAGGCTAATCAGCGCCAGTGGAAAGGGTGAAAGCTATAAACCACTGGTGGAATTGGAGGCCGGGGGGGGGGATTGATGGGCCTACTCACTCATGCTGCAAGTGATGGAGAGCGATCAGATAATTATTACCAGGGCATTCAACGCGAAGTTCATTAGCTACACTAAGAAATGAAACACAAGAGGGTGAAAAAGGAATTAAAATGGGGGGGCCGGATGAGCCTGGGCACGGGGTATCTAGACAAGAGAACTGGCGAGCCAGTTTACCTGACGTGCAGCTCCTCTCCAGCGCATGGTTTCCAAAGGGGTTTGCTTTAGAAATACAGAGGCCATTTAAAGCTCACCGAGGGGGCATGAAATCGAAGTGTTGTCTGCGTGACGTTCACGAAGGGCGGGCAAGTCGAGCCGGTTACAGTTATCCCGCTAGAGATGAAGAAAAGACGCTAGAGATGAAGAAAAGACTCAACCTAACTTGAAAGGAGTCTCGAGAGCTTGTTATGTTGTGAGGGGAATCCTGGTAGCACAAAATGACATACGCGACATAAGATTAAAACAATGTGAAATTACACAAGTAACATACATTTAATACGTGACAGACGATTGATACACCATCTTTATTTACAAAAGTGAATATGTAATATAATTAAAAACAAGTGACTTGGTAAAGGGAATATAATGGTTCCGCGCATCTACCTACTGTGACTAATGTAAAACAAAAGCCTCGAGCTGTGGTAAGTCTACATCAAGGAAGTCTCCTTCTTCTAGTACCCTGGGATCTACTGTGCTACGGTATAGGGTGGTGTAGTAATCCAGGAATTGCCCATTAATGGCCTGCTGCCCATAATGGGTCACCCCCCCTCCTCACGGAGTTCAAGAATCGGCGTGCCCCTGCACGCCAGATTCGCTAGCCATGCCAGGAGTGCCCCGGATTTATCGTGCTCTTCGTGCGCCCGCACCAAGTAGGCCCTGTGATCAAAACACCGCAGCCGCTCCGTTTGGGTTGCAAGCTCTTCCTTTGCCTTCAAGAGCCCCTCCTGAATTTCCTCCCGGCCCGGTCCCTCCCTTTCTTTCTCCCGGAGTCGTTGTTCTGCCTGCTGAACTTCATTTAACCGGGACTTACGCACCCCCACTGCCTCTCCAATGCACCTCCCTCTTATCACCGCATTGCATGCGTCCCACTCATTGTGCAGACTAGGAGTAGTGCCCACATTGCTCCAGAAATAGTCCTCTATGGCAGTACCTATGGTGGTTCGGAAGACCTGATCCTCCAAAACCTCCGGGCGGAGTCGCCAGCTGGGGATTGCCATTCTAATGCGAACCCACTTCAGAGTCACCAGCAGGGGATTATGGTCGGACGTCGTCCTAGCCAAATATTCACTCATCGTGAGCAGTATGTGGATATTTGGGGTGCACAACACCGCATCCAGCCTGACTTGTAATTCATGGACCGCGGAGAAAAAAGAGTATTCTCGCTCACCAGGGTGGTGGCCCCTCCAAGAATCTGTAAGTCCCTAGCGTCTCTGCCAGTCCCGTCTAGTCTCCGCTAGCCTGTGAGTGGGTGCATCTAGGAGATGAGGGTGCGAACGGTCTAGGTCCACATCTGTCACAGAATTAAAGTCACCCCCTAGTAGAACAGGGCCCGTCAGCAGCCCCGCCAGTGTCTGTGAGAGCTGCGTGAGGAAAGTGGACTGTTCAGTATTAGGGGCATATATGCTTCCTAGGGTAATATCTCTCCCGTCCAGTCGCCCCGTGACCACCGTATATCTACCCTCCGGATCTATCACCTGCCTCACGCACTGAAATGGTACGCCCCCCGCACCCAGATCAGGGTCCCCCATGCATAAGCCGAGTAGGAAGTGTGAAAAACCTGCCCTCTCCAGTGGCGTTGTAAGGCCACCCCTCCGCCTTTGTCAAGTGAGTTTCCTGGAGAAGTGCAATCTGCACTCTCCTGCGGATTAAATAAGCGTGTATTTTGTGTCGCCGATATATGGTATGCATCCCCCGGATGTTCCAAGTCATGACTTTCAGACCTATGGAGGTGCCCATGGAATCCATTCATACACGCACGTACCTAGCCTCCCCCTAGCGACATGTCTGACCCACCCCCCTCCAACCCAACTCACAAACTTCCCCCAACTACCGCACCCCAGGACAGGCACACAAAAACCAGTTCCCATCCAAACCAAATTAAGCGTATCTAAAACCATAACCAGGAGGTAACTCGTAGCGTCACGCACAATGCCCCCAGACCCCCCCCATCCCCCCACTCCTCAAACAAAAGAAGACCCCACCCATCTCGCAAGGGCCCCCGCAACCAGGGATCATCAGTACCCAACACAGTGTCCCACCTCAAATCGGTCCTCAATACCAGCCCTCTTAACAGCCTTGGCAGCAAACGCCCCACTTATCGTCACTGTCCCCCTCAGCCAAACAGCCCATCAGCTGTCTGCCGCGTGACTTTCGGCAACTCCATGTCGGAGAGTCCCAGGGCACTTCCAGAACCCAGGCTCCCCGTTCCACTCTGCTCCGCATCAGTGTCTGTACTCGTCGGGCTAGGTACCCCTCCGGAGATGGTTGCTACCGCTCTCACTGCCTTGTCTCGCTCAAGTTGCTGCACCATCGGGGAAGTGGGCTGCCCCCTCGGCAGGGTAGCCGCCTATCGGTCTCGAGGGGAAGCTGCCCGTGAGGCATTCCCGGCCGTGGCCCCGCGCTTCTCCAACCAGTCCCACGCCGCTTGCGGGGCGAGAAAGAAATGAGTCTCTTCATCCGCTGTCACCCGCAGACGTGCCGGGAACAGCATAGCATACGGTAGGCTGAGCTGGTGTAGCTTCCGCTTGACAGCTAGAAAGGAGGACCGTTGATGCTGTACCTCCCTGGTGTAGTCCGGGAATATCATCACTTTACTGTTCCCGATCTGTAGGTTCTGTTGTTCCCGGGCTGTCTGCAGGATGAAGTCTCGGCCGCGGTAATGCAAGTCTCACCACCATTGGGCGTGGGGGGGCTCCAAGTTTTGGTGGGCAAGTCGGGACCCTATGCGCTCGCTCCAGCGCGTAAAAGGGGGAAAGGCCCTCCGGCGCCCCCCGACCGCAACCAGTCCTCCAAAAACCGGACCGCGTCTTCTCCCTCTTCGCGTTCCGGAACCCCCACGAGGCAGAGATTGTTACGGCGGGAGCGTCCTTCACTGTCTTCCGCTCGCATCTCAAGGATTTTTACTCTGTGGGTTACCACTTTTAGGGAGTGACGGAGCTCCGCCACCTCTCCGGGAACATTCTTCATGGTGGTTTCATGTGTCGTCACTCGCTCTTTGAGCTTCCGGTGATCGTCCTTCAGCAGGGTGAGGTCTGAACTGATAGCCTCCATCCGTTTCTCAAGCGCTTTCGCGCAGGCTACAATTGCCTGCATGATTTTACCCAGGGTAGGGTCCCCAGGCCGTCCCGCTCTCCGTCCTATCTCCTCGCCATCTTCATCCTCCGTGTGTTGATCTGGCGTGTCCAGCCGCAGCACCTCGAAGCCCTTATTTTTCTTCGACACACAGCCCATTTTAGTGGATAGGTGCAGTCCAAAGTAGAAGTAACGGGGAAGACCGCAGGCCCGCACCCCCCCAGTCGGACACCGTTGTCCCTCTTGAGCTGCTCCGCGGGTCTCCTCCACAAGCGCCTACTCAGGCTGGCACGGAACCAAGGGTGCGCAGCAACACCCCATTGAGGAACGGTAACACGCTGGGAACCACACTCCGACTTCCTAGGTACCCTTCCCAGCTCACGGGCCAGCGTCAGGGTGGATAATCAGTGTGTGCAAGTGAGGCAGCTCTCAGGTCCACAGGGCCAGCGGTCCCACACCCTGGGACACGATGTCGCTAGTCTCCTGTTGTGCGCGAGCTTCCACAAGAAGTATGTGGGCCAATCAAGTTCCAGATCGTGCGTGAGTCAGGCCAATGCCCCTAGGACCTCAGGAGTCTATGTGTGCGTCAGGTAGTAGCGTAGGGGGCAATAATGAAGCCGGGGTGTAGCGTTATTAGTGTGGACCTCTTTGGCAACTGGGCGCGTGCCCCTCGTCCAGACAGCAGTCTCCGAGCACCCCCAGATCTGATGGGTGCCTGTTAAGAACAGTGCCTTGTGTTCCCGGGGGGACTAGACGTCTTCACCCCCTCTCGCCCCGCCTTCCAGCTCTCCCTGAGCCTGCACCACTGCGCCTGCAGCAAGTTCAACCAACCATAGGGACCTTGTTGCCCTCCTGAGCCCAGCTCCCCGGGGTCGTCCTCACGCCCAGATGCAGCTCAGCCTCCTTCTGTCAGGCGCCCCTCCGTATTCCCCGATCAGTATCAATCCGCAGGGCCGCCGGGTACCGTGCAAAGAATCACCACCTCTGGCCGTCAGGGAGCCACATACAGCTTTGTTCCGCCACAGGGTCCTGCAATGCCCAATCAATGTTCGGCAGGCACCAGTATCCGCCCGCCCTCAGAGTCGCGATGCCTCTCACCGCCAGCGCCTTATGCCAGACAGACCCCCAGCTCGGATCCGTTCTCGGGTCCACAGGCAGATGCAAGGAAACTGCCAGCCCTCACCACGGGTGTCCAGCGGTGCGAAAGCAGTCCGGGTGCCAGCAGCCTCGTTCCAGCCTGGTTCTCGTCACTTAAGCCGCCATCTTAGGGTCAGGCTGGAGGGGCCAGATCACTGGAATATACTCGAGGCACAGCTCCGCCAGGTCACATTCCGCCCCCGTCTACAACGGGTGTACCAGGAGATCCCCAGCGCTGCTCTCGCCTCACAGCAGTCGCCGCCTCAGTCACTCCGCTCCGCCGCCATTTTACGTCAGGCGCCGGTGGGAAGACTCCGGCAGACCAAATTGCAGAAATCTCGGTTGTACAGCGCACTCACACCCTGAGACTTCTCCTATGCGGGCACGCCATATTCCGCTTCTGTTTGCGGTGCCAAGGGCCCTTAGGGTGTGTCAGGATCAGTTATAAGGAAGGGAGGCCGCGGAGGAGCCCCAAGGTCCACAGCTGCTTACATCGGCACAAAGCCACGCCCATCTGACTACTTGTTCATAAGCCAAGATTTTATGTGGCATGGAATGTGTAGGTGGGTTGAATTTGGAGGAAGATCTAAGTCCGCTGCCTGAGAATCTAGGTTGGTGGGGGACTTTGTGAAAATAGTGTTTGAGTCTTATCTTGCGAAAGAACTGGTGGAGTTCTACTTTAAGATTGAAAATATTAGGCTTCAAGGTTGGCACAAATGATAGGCCTTTTTCCAGGATCATTTGTACATCGGATTTGAGGATATAGTTACCACTGGATTTTCAGGTGTGTGCACAACCATCTGTAATGTTGTCGGTGGGTCTGTATCTCCCTGTGTGCCTTCTGTTGGAAGTGAGCCTGTTTCTTGGCCCTCCCACTACCTCTATTCCAGATTGGTTCCCTGATTGCCCTGGGTCTGCCCCAGGGATGCCCCAGGGATTCCCCCTCCGTCAATGTTCCCACCATGTTCCCTCTGACAAAAAAAAAGGTTGCTGAACTGAGTAGGACTGGGCAATGCCAAGGTGTAGCAGTGCTTGGGTTTGGTCGTTCTATATCACTATTTGACCCACTGCCTGCTGATGAGCCAGCGAAAGGGGTGTATTCCCTGAACCCTCCTCTCCCTCGACTGGAGCAGGATCCCTGTGATTTCCTCATGAAGTACCCTTCCTGCAGTTAGGGATAAGTGGCCTTTTTATCGTAAAATTTCTTGTCTTTTTCCAATTTCTCAAGTTTAGTTATTTGTGCATATAAGTCAAATTTATGAGGGGTCCTCTCAAGTCTTTCTAATGCCTCTTTGGCGGTCACTAATGCCTTATCATCTGTATTCTCTTTTTTCAGGTCTGCTTTTTCCTTTATGAGGCGTTTTACTTCCTCTAGGGCGGTCTCGATCCCAAGCACCATCCAGTGCCTGGAACAATTATTGGAGACGTAGCTGAAGTTCTCCTTGAATTTAGGATTATCTAAAAAGGTGGCTGGTTCATTTCTTACTCGTAACCCCGCTGGAATCCCATTAGATTGTAAATATTGAGCCAGCACATGTCAATGTAACAATGGTCTGATCAGTTTCTTTTGTAATCTTTCTAGTTTCGATATTTTCTCATTTAGAGTGAGGTCGATGCTAGGAGTAGTTAAACCTAGAAAATTACCGCCACCCTGGGCTTGCAATAGTCGATCAATATAATCTTAGCTTTACGATAGTGTTTCTTTGTCCGACATTATAGGAACATGCAAATGAATCAGTGAATTCACAAATCTCTCCTAAACAGAAAAAGGACACAGTACACTTCAAACATTTAACAAATATTTACAAATAAATAACAGAAGAACCCTCGCAGGCAGCACCTGCACAAGGTAACCATTATGAAAATGGGGTAACCCAATTCAAGTCTTGGAACTGGGAAGTAAATCGATATAGAAAAACAATGGTCCTAGACCTTGGTTTAAGAAAGTATGAATCAAATTTACATTAATCTTTCAACAATCCTGAGCGTGTAAACTTATCTGTTCCGGGTAAACAAACTCCAATCAAAGTTAGTAATGGGCAACAATGGAAGATATTGCACACGAACATATTTTATTTTTCATAATTAGAACAGCAGTAGACGTGGTGCTGTATTTAAGGCATGAGTTAAGGAAAAGTGAGTTAGGGAAAAGATGGTTGCTCCAAGGGAACGTGTAAAAGGTGTGCTCAGGTGAGGGTGCTCAGGGTTAAGGGTTAGGATAGTTCGACAGGTTGGACTGATAGCAAATTGTCAGTCTCAAATTGTCTAGCCACAATAGGTCAAACCACATATAAATATTAGTTACAACATTTTAATCATTGGCGATGTGTCGTTTTTTAGCACGGTGGAACAGGGGGTTAGTGGTCCAGGCTCAAGTATTTTGGGCGTTGACGTTTAGACCCGACTTGTGGCACAGAGGCCTATTTGGGGTCTCAGCCTGCAGGTCTTCTTCAGGACAGGGATGGCCAACCAAGGATGGTGTCCACGTTAAACACCTAAATGAAAAAGGGGGTTCCATGAGCGTTGTGCACAAGATTATTAAAACAACCGAACCACCGGAGTGGTCCTAAGTCACATCTCAGACTTTATAAGGCTTACTCGCAGAAAGTTGCGGGCCGGGGGAGGTTCTCCTAGTCCTGGTTATGGTACTCATCTGTGGAAGAAAGGCTAATCAGTGCCAGTGGAAAGGGTAAAGGCTATAAACCACTGGTAGAATTGGAGGCCAGGGGGGAATTGTTGGGCCTACTCACCCATGCTGCAAGTGATGGAGAGCGATCAGGTAATTAATACCAGGGCATTCAATGCGTAGTTCTTCTTGTCTAGATACCCTGTGCCCAGACTCATCTGGCCCCCCATTTTAATTGCATTTTCACCCTCTTGTGTTTCATTTCTTAGTGTACCTAACTCAACTTCGCTTTGAATGCCCTGGTATTAATTACCTGATCGCTCTCCGATTTTTGTTAATAATATTTATATGTGATTTGACCTATTGTGGCTAGGCTATTTGAGACTGACAATTTGCTATCAGTCCAACCTGTCGAACTATCCTAACCCTTTACCCTGAGCACCCTCACCTGAGCACACCTTTAACACGTTCCCTTGTAGCAACCATCTTTTCCTTAAAACTCACTTTTCCTTAACTCATGCCTTAAATACAGCACAACGTCTACTGCTGTTCTAATTATGAAAAATAAAACATGTTTGTTTGAAAACCAAGGTGTAGGACCATTGTTTTTCATCAATCGCAGCATATTCTTTCTGGGGAATATATTCTGTTGTCTCCCACATAATAGTTCTTGGTGCCAAAGTATTCAAAAGTGCAAGAAACCTTAGTGTTCCTACACCCATCAACGTGGCTGTACCCTACTTAAAATATTAATTCATTCAGAATTGCATCATTAACATACTCAGTTCTCCAATTTCTATTTTAGTAACCTTGACCAGGATGTTTTTGTAATATTGTGGGATAAATTTCCAGAATCTCCTGTGTAATAAAATGTGGTCTGCATTGTTACACAAAGGGTTCGAATGATTGCCAAAGAACATCTGAGGAGAAACATGAACTCTGATGATGCTGCTGCAAAACAGTGCAGGCGGCCGCATTTAGAAGGCAGCAAAGGTAGAAATTATGAAGCCAGCCTATAATTCAGACAGGACTTCCTGAAACCGACCCAGGCCCAACACAAACACTTGCTGCTGTAGCTCTTTAAGTCTTCTTCGATCGCTTTCATCCCCCATTCCACTCTCTTCCAACCTTCCCTTTAAATCACCTTACACGGTTATCCCTTCGTTCTCAAAATCCACCATGTTACTTCCGTTTTAGGAGTTTCATTCGCGTGAATATGAAGCCCATGGTTCATTGGGTATGGGGTTCTAGTTATGCCACCTTCTTTCAAGTTTGGAGAAAGCGAGGATAGGATACATGCAGAACCAATTAATCAGCAAGTATATGCACTACTCACTACTGTATACACTATTGTAATATTAAATGTATGATATTATTCAAGTTACACAAAAGCAAGGCACTGAAATAAAAGATGGCTTAGTATACCTATGAAATACCTTCAGAGAGTTAATTTATTCAGTCCATGGAAAAGCATTACTCCAGCCATTATCTTACCTGCCTTCAAAAGCAATAAAATATCATATTCTATTAAAGAGCTTAAGGACCAGCGTTCTTTTTATGGTTCTTCCCTACCATCAAATAATTTCACAACTCACTGATTAAACGTTTTCTAATTTGAACAGATGGGGAAAAACCAAAAAATTAGTCGAAATATTTATACATGCTGTGTGATAAACACAACTTTTCAAGAGCATAGTTTGCGATTTGTCATCAGACTGGAAAAAAATAAAATTATTACTAGAGGGTGTATTTTAAATATTCAATCCCTATAAAATTTGTTTGTGAAATGCAAAGAATTTCTACAAAATGTAATGAGATTCATGAGCCATCATGATGAGATTTGCGTATACACTATATTTGCAAATCTTACACTATAAGATATTTTCTTTTCTGAGTCAAATGCCTACCTATTTAGATTATACGTATAAGTAATTGTTTTTATATTTCAATATATTTTTTCAGTGTAAAACTAACTTGAATTTTAAGCATTCACGTGTACAGTGGAATCCTTATTCAAATTTCATATGGGTGACATTTCACAAAGAAGCATTAATAGTTTTCTTGTTTTGACAAATGTTCTGGTGAGTCCCGCTTTATAAAAATACAGAATCTTAGCTGCTGTTACCTCAGGTATCGAGAGTAGAGGGGTCTCATATTAAATTTATTAGTTTACATTGTTAATTGCCTTTGATGTGAATGAAGTAGAATAACTAACAATAATAATTGGCAAAGTCAACAATTCTCAGCTGTAAAAGGCTGAACTGCTGGCTTTACCAATACTTGCGTATTAGCTGCTTGCAAATGAATGCTTCATGACAAATGCACACGCATTTGTCAGCAATTTCGCAACTTATTTACTATTATAAAAAAACTCCTATACTCTGGCCTCAATGCGTTGCTGTGTGTTGTCATGCATGTGGACGTGTGTGTTGTGACAGATGTATATGGGTGCGTAGTAACACATGGTAGCCATTTTTAATTTTGACAGACTAACATAGCAAAAATAAAGATGTGTAGGTGCAAAGTGAGGAAGTGCACACCCAGCAGCACTTTCCAGCTGCTGGGCTTTAATGAAAAAGAGAAATAACTATAAAAAAGTAAAGTAGGATGAAGCAGTGCTTTATTTGTGCTGGTGTTATCTGGTGCTCAGCAGCAGCAATTAATTGTAATCACCAGCAACTACTAATGAGAATCCACCACATGGTGACGCTTTCTGTGTACTTTATAAACAAGGTTCATTAGTGGAACATTTAATTGTTTAATTTATCTGTGAAATATTATAAAACTCAGACGTTTAAAGTGGCATGTGGGTTGCACCAACTGCAGTTGCCCCATGAGAAATACCCTGGGTCCTGGCACTTAATTTGTTTGCAAATTAGGCACTGGATGGAAACGACCCACAAAGGAGACTGAGGGGGAGGGAAATTAGAGCTGCTAATGCTGAAATGCCTGACAAACCTACAAAAGGAAAAAGTAGTTTACTGGCATCGGAATACAACTTTTCCAGTAGACTTTATGACTGAAATGCACATGGGTTCAACACAAGAATAGGGAGGAAATCATTAAATCAAAACAGACACCTGAGAGAGAGAGAGAAAAAACATCCACTCATGAGGAAGGGCTTCAAGCAAAGCGCACTGTAAGTATGGGGTTATTCAATGAAAACCACAGGTCATGTCAACAGGCAGCTAAAGATGGCTGCAGCTGAGAGCTAAAAATGACATGAGAGTATACAAAGCCAATCCAGGAGCTCAAAACCTATTTTCTGGTCTGGCTGTTATAATGAGCAACCAATGCTGCGTGCCATTTGCAGGTAACAATTTGGAATGCCCACAGGGTTAAGTAAGTCAATCATATTTCAAAGGACGACAAAGTAAGAACCTCTTCTTGTATAGAGCTGTCATTCTAAAAAAATCAAATCAGGATGTGCTTCTGTCCCAAGCATGACAAGAAAACCACTGCAAATCCCTCTGGATAATACTGGATGAGGTCAGCATGACCACACTCCTTCTTGACCTCGCTACACTCTTCAACTAGTGGTGGATGGTAATTTGAGTTTGCTGGGGGTGGGATGGCCACACATGTACAGACATACATACTCACTCACGCTTCTGCATGTACACACCCACCCATACATTCACAAGCACTATCAGCCTTTGGGCCTACCTTAGGAGTGACATATGTATTAAATAGGAAAGTTTAGGCCTGGCAAATCATTTATTTTTCCAGGTTAAAATAGAAGTTTAAAACTTCACTGCAGTCCGCTATGGCTGATCTAAAGCATGTTTTAAAAGGCTTCATAAGTGGGTAGCCTAAAGAGTGCTGCAGCCCACTAGTGATACAAAACGATACAAAACGATACAAAAGGGGATGATGGACAGTTTGGGCTGGACTGTTCCCATGAGGCACAGGGTCAGACTGATTTGCATATGGCCATGTCTGAACTGGGGTGGCAGAGTGGGCTAAAGAACGGTGATGGATTAAACCCAGATTTATTGACTGGGTGTGAGTATTTGATTGGTTCAGATGCTCCGTTCATCACCACCCCCTTTTGTACTGCTTTGTTCGCCATAAGTTGGCAGGGTATGCTCAGACGTGAGTCCCTTGCTCACTTTGCCACTGGATTCAAGCAAGCCTGGCTGAAGATGGTGAAATGCCAGAAACCGGTCCTAGGAAACTTGTTTCCGGTCCAGGGAAGGCATGGCTTGGCAGTTCGGGCTGGACTGTTCTCATGAGGCACAGGGTCAGACTGATTTGCATATGGCCATGTCTGAACTGGGTTGGCAGAGTGGGCTAAAGAACGGTGATGGAGTAAACCCAGATCTGTTGACTGGGTGTGAGTGTTTGATTGGTTCAGATGCCCCATTCATCACAACCCCCTTTTGTACCGCAGCCCACTAGTAGCATTTAATCAACAGGACCTGGGTTCGCAAAATACCATTCACTAGGGGGAATTATAAGCTAATTATATATACCAGTAAGGTGTAGACCAATTTTATCATGTTTTAGGGAGAAAGTACAAGTACTTTACCCCTGGCTAGCAGCACTTCACATCGAAAGCCACAGACTGCGATGAATGCCAATGCGAATGGCAGCTCAAATACTTGACACATTGTCTCCAAGTTAAGCCTGACTGCTTGTGTGCCAGGTGCCAGACGGTTAAGCACAGGTTTAGCACAGGTTTATTTAGCGACTTTAGTGGTTCACCCTGACAAGAATGTGTTTATTATTTGAGTGGGGTTTGCCACCCCTCTTAACTAATAACCCCACTTCTTATAGTTATGAATATATAAAATCAGGATGAAGCATTTTCCTGCATTGAGTGGTGGCAAGATGCATTGCCCATTTCACCCAAATAGCTTGAAAATTCGTGAATTTAAGCTTAGGATCAATATAGGTGAAAGGGCGAGTTTTGGTCATACCCATTTGTCTGATTATTGGGAGCAGCATGAGACGGGCCTGAAAAGGCCAAGTGCACAACCATGGCCAAAACCTGGTCTTGCAAAGAACCACTACTGTAATAGAGCAATGCCTACATGGGGAAACTCAGAGGATTTGGTGAACCCAATATACCCTTGTAGGTTTGGTCAATGGAATTGTTCAAGTGAGAAAGGTATCTACAAGGGATTTCACTTAATTCACACAGTGGTTGTAATTTAAACGTAATTTGTAAGTCAATGCAATATAGTCAGACTCCACGGTGTTCAACAGAACAACTAAAAACAATAAATGTGATTATTTACAAAACACAAAGGAGAAAAAGCACAAAACACACGGAAAGTCCTAGTCAGGAAGAGAAATGTATCTGATAAAACATAAAAGGGTACACATCAATACAGTCAATGTAGGCAAATAAGTTATGAAAAAAGATGTACAAATAAATTTGAACACACAATTCATAACAAGACGTCAGCTCCTAAAAATAACACAACCAATATTATCCTATTATCGACATATATGGTTTAGATACAAAATTCTTGGAGTTGACGAAGATGTCAACGTTTCGGTCTCAGTGGCTAGACCATCTTCAGAACATACAGTTTAATGCCAGAAACATAACCCCAGATAAATATAACAATTTTATTATATAATCATTTTCCATTTGAATAAAAAACAATTTTACACAACGTGAGCGTGTGAGGGAAAGCGAAGGTGAAGTTTACAAATTAACAACACCCATGTTAAAAAATCGCATTTGTGTAAAGCCCAGAGAAGTGCAAAAAGGTGTCAAGGAAAAACCTAAACATCTAAACAAAAAAACACAAAAATGTGTTGCCAGACTGAAGTAGGCTTACTTCTATAATAGTTGCAGGGAAAAACAGATGTTGTCCTTGAATTAACGGACGATAATTGCTATGCAGCGTTACAAATCGCTGTTGAAAAGAGTCAAAAAGATTCATAATTAATCAACTCATCAGCAAAGAGTTGGAGCATATTCAGTTCACCACATCAAATGCTTACCTTGTGTTAATAGACACAAAAAGTTGTCTAGGCGAGAAAACCAGCGATGCGTCATCTGGTATTCTTTTATGAGGTTGAAAACCACTTCCAGAATCTATAAGGGGCACACAATATATATGTATTGAACAACAAAAAGTGTGTAAGTTAAGTGGGGTATCTCCAACATAATAACACTTGAGGCGGAGTTCTTGTTAATATTTAGAAGGCCAATTGATAAAAGCTGTGTAAATTAAAACAAATCAGCTTGAAGTCATATACTGTCTAAGTTGATATATTTGGCAGAATGTTGTTATATAATTGCATTAATAGCAGAAGCAACAATACAATATTATTAACTTCGAACACCAATTTGAGGTTTGATCAGTGGAACTAGGGATTTCATAAAATAAACCATATATGTGGCATAGATGTTAAGAAACACATACCCTTCGTTCCTAGTATTTGTCAAAGACAGCGAAACTAGGCTTGAAAAAGAGAAAACCAATTTCATTTGCTCACATTCATAAATATTGCAGTGAATGTCGCGTAGTTGACTAATCTAACAAATTGTCGGTTGTGTCAACAGAGCTCTGTACAAAGGAGCTATTGCAACAGCTCATAGCGTGAATGTACCGTATTTGTGATAACTGTGATAGGTTGTCAAGTTAACGAAGAATAAATGGCAAGTTCGCAATATGCCTCAGTACATGCTTCAATAAAAATGCCTTGCGAGGGTGTACAACTTAAACAATTATAAAACGAACAGACAAACACGTCGTATCATAGAGAGCAAAACTCTCATCTACTTACAATTTAGGTGATGCGGTCAACCGAGAGCGTGGCAATGTTGCATAAAGAACATACAAAGTGCCGGTTTAATCGCTGGCTATTTAAACGTTATTGGTCAAAAATGCGAACCGCGGTAACCCGGACAAACGTACACGAATTGAACCCGGAAGTGTAGTTCATATGGCCTTATGGGAGATGAACGATAAAGGCTCAGCGGTAATGGAGGCCATATTAGACTACCTAACAGTCTATTGTTGTAGATGTTTTAACACAACATTGAACGTTTACATAGTTTTGGCCAAAGTGAAACAAATGATTAAAGCAATATCCTTATTTGTTAAGACAAAGGTCAAAAATAAGATACTCGATGTTTTCAAACAGTACCTAATTGTTGACCAGCTTCAACAAATGTATCTCATTGGCATAAAACATTTTACTATGTAACAATTCACTGAATTTTGATTATTGTTTAAAATTATGGCAAACGGAATTATACATAGCGAGATGCAATATCATTGTCACAAATTATACAATGTATGTAAAAATGTATAGTCGAATGAGAGCAGTTGTTATAGTAATCACACATTGGTGTCTATAAGGGATGTATAAATAAAGCATTAACAAAACAATAATGAAATCAATCGACCACATACATATTCAGAACAGGGTACACTTCTTATATAACCATCAAAGGTACAGGTACACAAACATGATCCCATGTGTGCAAAGTGAAAAAATGCAGTGAACAACAAAGTTACTTGATGTACTGACAACACTATTTGATCAAAACTAGAGATACCTAAGACAAACATGCTCGAGTGTGCCATTCAGTTGCGGAATTTAACCCCTTGTTAACAGTATCAGCTCTACAGATCCATCTTTGATCTTTCATTGTCAACAGCCTGTCAACATTTGATTGTCTGATCGTGGGTTTAACCACTTCAACTAGCCACCACAACATCTCTTTTTTAGTATGTTTCATTCTGTAGTAATGTTCAACTAGTGGGGCATTTTCACCCCGAGCATTAACTTTGATTTTCAATTTTTTAGCTTCCATGAAGTTGTCAATTTGACTACTTCATGGAAGCTAAAAAATTGAAAATCAAACTTCATGCTCGGGGTTACCCTAAACAGACTTCTGAAACAATCGCTTAAGAGAGAATGGTATAATGACCGTGAAGCCTTGTTACATGTTCAAACCAAAACAGCCTGCCCACAATTGGTTTGCGTCACCACTTTTGGGATTGCTACCAATGAAATTAAAAAAACGATTAAAAATCATTGGCCCTTGATGGCCAATTTACCAGAGTTGGTCGAGAAACCTTTGTTTTCATTTAAACGAGGACCTAATTTGAAAGATCGACTAGTGCATGCCTATAAATACACTAAAAATACTTTGATTGATAATATGAGGCAACTAAGCCCTGTGATTGGACATTATAAATGGTGTCATTGTGTGGCCTGCAATTGCACCATAAATATCAAATCATTTCAACTCAATGGAAATGTAATTGTTCTCAAACAATTTTCTAACTGTAACACCTCGAATGTCGTTTTGCTGTATCGAGTGCCCTTGTGGCCTCAGGTATTTTGGGAAAGCGACTCAGTTAGTTAAAAAAGAATTTTACAACACCAGTCAAGAATACGGTGTAAGATTGAAAATGCCCCACTAGTTGAACATTACAACAGAATGAAACATACCGAAAAAGAGATGTTGTGGGGGGTAGTTGAAGTGGTTAAACCCACGATCAGACAATCAAATGTTGACAGACTGTTGACAATGAAAGAACAAAGATGGATCTGTAGAGCTGATACTGTCAACAAGGGGTTAAATTCCTCAACTGAATGGCACACTCTAGCATGTTTGTCCTAGGTATCTCCAGTTTTGATCAAATAGTGTTGTCAGTACATCAAGTAACTTTGTTGTTCACTGCATTGTTTCTCTTTGCACACATGGGATCATGTTTGTGTACCTGTACCTTTCTATGGTTATATAAGAAGTGTACCCTGTTCTGAATATGTATGTGGTCGATTGATTTCATTATTGTTTTGTTAATGCTTTATTTATACATCCCTTATGGACACCAATGTGTGATTGCTATAACTGCTCTCATTCGACTATACATTTTTACATACATTGTATAATTTGTGACAATGATATTGCATCTCGCTATGTATAATTCCGTTAACCATAAGTTTTAAACAATAATCAAAAATTCTGTGAATTGTTACATAGTAAAATGTTGTATGCCAATAAGATACATTTGTTGAAGCTGATCAACAATTAGGTACTGTTTGAAAACATCGAGTATCTTATTTTTGTCCTTTGTCCTAACAAATATGGATAATTGCTTTAATCATGTGTTTCACTTTGGCCAAAACTATGTAAAAATTCAATGTTGTGTTAAAACTAACATCTACAACAATAGATTTTTAGGTAGTACAAGATGGCCGCCATTACCGCTGAGCCTTTATCGTTCATCTCCCATAAGGCCATATGAACTACACTTCCGGGTTCAATTCGTGTACGTTTGTCCGGGTTACCGCGGTTCGCATTTTCGACCAATAACGTTTAAATAGCCAGCGATTAAACCGGCACTTTGTATGTTCTTTATGCAACATTGCTACGCCTCTCGGTTGACCGCATCACCTAAATTGTAAGTAGATGAGAGTTTTGCTCTCTATGATACGACGTGTGTGTCTGTTCGTTTTATAATTGTTTAAGCTGTACACCCTTGCAAGGCATTTTTATTGAAGCATGTACTGAGGCATATTGCGAACTTGCCATTTATTCTTCGTTAACTTGACAACCTATCACAGTTATCACAAATACGTCACATTCACGCTATGAGCTGTTGAAATAGCTCCTTTGCACATAGCTCTGTTAACACAATCAACAATTTGTTAGATTAGTCAACTACGCGACGTTCACTGTAATATTTATGAATGTGAGTACAGAAAATAGTTTTTCTCTTTTTCAAGCCTAGTTTTGCTGTCTTTGACAAATAATAGGAACGAAGGGTATGTGTTTCTTAACATCTATTAGTACAAGAGAAGGTACAAAGCTCCCCGAGAAGAGTGGTGGAGAGGTGTGTGTGCTAGAGAGAGGGGGGAA
Source organism: Lissotriton helveticus (assembly GCF_964261635.1). Classification (NCBI taxonomy): domain Eukaryota; kingdom Metazoa; phylum Chordata; class Amphibia; order Caudata; family Salamandridae; genus Lissotriton; species Lissotriton helveticus. Next base: position 399,212,008 of record NC_136069.1, on the reverse strand, counting down.
TCCCCTAGTTGGAAATAAAACCCTCACACACCCAGCAAGCTAGGTGTCATGCTTCATCATATGGGTTCTGCTCCTCGTCAGACTGGCGCTGCAATGTCTGACGGGCTCCCGAAACCGGGGCTCTTTATCGGAGATCTTTTATTCCGGCCATATGGTGCATGCGTGTAAGAGGGCAGGGGGGTGTGGTCGTGAAAAAGTGAAGTTCTTAAAAAGGTGGGTCAGTCCGCAACCTATTTTATTCTTGTGGTAGACTTCCTTGGTTAAAATGGGTGGGAGGGGAGCTAAATGCACTGGAGCTATCCTAGCAAATTAACTACTACCCTCTTGTTTGGTCAACATGTTTCTTGCCATAATGGCAATTCGTCAGGACCTCAGTGTATAGTACCACACGGTGAAAAAGTAAATTAGTGAAAAATTGAAACTAACAATCTGGTATACAACCTTAAGTGGTCGGTAATACCGAGGTGCAGGCTGATTGGTCCTGCTGAAATATTATGACCCCGAGAGATTCCCTGAGGTACTTCGCAGTCTGCTTCCGACGGACCAGTTGAGTAAGGTATGGTACCTACGGCGGCTCGCGGTCCTAGCCGACACACCTACCCCTCGGACAGCGTCTCGATTGAGGCGTTCAGCAGCTTTCTTAACATCTATGCCACATATATGGTTTATTTTATGAAATCCCTCGTTTCACTGATCAAACCTCAAATTGGTGTTCGAAGTTAAGAATAGTGCATTATTGCTTCAGCTATTAATGCAATGATATAACAACATTCTGCCAAATATATCAACTTAGACAGTATATGACTTCAAGCTGATTTGTTTTAATTTACACAGCTTTTATCACTTGGCCTTCTAAATATTAACAAGAACTCCGCCTCAAGTGTTAATATGTTGGAGATACCCCACTTAACTTACACACTTTTTGTTGTTCAATACATATATATTGTGTGCCCCTTATAGATTCTGGAAGTGGTTTTCAACCTCATAAAAGAATACCAGAAGACCCATCGCTGGTTTTCTCGCCTAGACAACTTTTTGTGTCTATTAACACGAGGTGTGCATTTGATGTGGCGAACTGAATATCCTCCAACACTTTGCTGATGAGTTGATTAATTATGAATCTTTTTGCCTCTTTTCAACAGCGATTTGTAATGCTGTGTAGCAATTATCGTCCGTTAATTCAAGGACAACATCTGTTTTTCCCTGCAACTATGATAAAAGTAAGCCTACTTCAGTCTGGCAACACATTTTTGTGTTTTTTTGTTTAGATGTTTAGGTTTTTCCTTGACACCTTTTTGCACTCCTCTGGGCTTTGCACAAATGTGATTTTTTAACATGGGTGTTGTTGATTTGTAAACTTCACTTTGGCTTTCCCTCACACAGTCCGTCCTTAGTTTAATTGTGTAAAATTGTTTTTTATTCAAATGGAAAATGATTATATAATAAAATTGTTATATTTATCTAGGGTTATGTTTCTGGCATTAAACTGTATGTCCTGAAGATGGTCTAATGGACTGAAGCCACTGAGACCGAAACGTCAACATCTTCGTCAACTCCAAGAATTTTGTATCTAAACCATATTTGTCGATAATAGGATAATATTGGTTGTGTTATTTTTAGGAGCTGACGTCTTGTTATGAATTGTGTGTTCAAATTTATTTGTACATTTTTTTCATAACTTACTTGCCTATATTGACTCTATTGATGTGTACCCTTTTATCTTTTATCAGATACATTTCTCTTCCTGACTAGGACTTTCCGTGTGTTTTGTGCTTTTTTTTTCTTTTGTGTTTTGTAAATATTCACATTTATTGTTTTTGGTTGTTCTGTTGGACACCGTGGAGTCTGATTATATTGCATTGACTTACAAATTAAGTTTAAATTAGAACCACTGTGTGAATTAAGTGAAGATGTAGTGTTTGTGTAGTGTAGTGTTTTAGGGTTTAAGGTAAAGTTGTAGTGTTTGTGTAGTGTAGTGTTTTAGGGTTCAGGGTAGTGTTGTAGTGTTTGTGTAGTGTTTTAGGTTGTAGGGTAGTGTTGTAGTGTTTGTGTAGTGTTGTAGGTTTTAGGGTAGTGTTGTACTGTTTGTGTAGTGTAGTGTTTTAGGGTTTAGGGTAGTGTTGTAGTGCCTGTTTATAGAAGGCGGTTTCTGGGTTCCATCGGTGTACCCACAGTTGAAGGGAAAACGCTCAAAAGAAATTTTTACCTTTGAAAAATGTCATGCTTGTTCACAACTTGCTTTGCACTGACTCCTATAGCTCAACTGCAAAATTACCAACTCTAGGAGAGATCACTGGATTTTCAAGTGACAACCTGTGTACATCGTTAAGTGAAAGTGATAAACACAGTTTTGTGCCTCTCAATGGGCACCCTTGCCTGTTACATGACTCCAGGGGGTATATTCACAAGGGAATTGCGCCAACAGAGCCTCACTGTTTAGAACGCTCCGGTGGCACACTGCCTTGCTCCATATTTACATAGCGGCGTTAAGCACTTTGCATGACTTAACGTTACTTTGGAAATATCTTACCCTTTCACAATGGTATCTGCGTGAAAGGGACGTGCAATGGGCATTGCTGTGGGCATTCTACCACAACACCAGTTTCTCTTTCATGCTGCCCCAGATTTTCAAGGATTTGTCAACCTAATGGCAGCGCCAAAAACTAACGCCACTGAAAAGCAGACGTTAGATTGGCACAACGAGGAGAAATACTTTTATTTCTACTAATTTATGCTCCTTTTATGTGCAGCATGCATAGAAGGAGCAAACTGACTGGTTTACATATAAACTATCACCCCTGTATTACAGACACCCTTGCACCATGGTGCATGTGTGCCTGAGTTGGCAATAGGCAGCTTTTTTTAGCGCCTGCGCAAGGGAAACATAGGGTATTCTTGTGAATACAGCGCATCCCTGCGATTTTCTAAAGACGCAGTGTGGCACTGCTACATTTCTTACAGCGCTGTGCTGCACCATTACTTTGTGAATATGATCCATGGAGAGGAAGGCACAATTCATCACTGGGACAAGAAACCATATGATGAAAAATATTATCCCGTATGATACTGAGATAGGCCGTGGTGAGCACGCGTACCACAGCAGAAGGTGAGGGCGTAATCTGGAAGGCGTCTGTGCCAGGATTCACCATTCCAGCAGATGAAAAAATGACGAGAATGGAGCACTCCTCCTGCTGTTCAGCCAGCCTCTCAACAGAATGTGAGAGGGTAGTAGTTGGCAGTGAAACAGGTTCTGGTCGAAACATGCACCTGTGAAGATAGGACAGTAGGCTTGCTGTGTGGGGGCACTTACGCCCCTATTTTTAAACCTTTGTACTAGATGTTAACTGTTGCTTCTCAATGGCTATTTCTTTCTGTATTTCTATTGCTTTCTACTAATGCTATCCTTTGATGTTGGCACCAACGCGATGTCACTGTCTCTCATAAGATTTTTTTTATTCACAGCTAATTTCCTATTCTCTGTTGCTTTTATTCTTTCTTCTACCTCATCTCATCACCCACTCCTTTTTGCTATTTTTGAAAAATGCTATGGCCTTATGCAATTGCTCTTCACATGTGATTCTTTCTTCCTAAACCACACTTTCTTTCTTACTCACAATGCACTGAATGGTAAGCAATTATTTCTTGGTATTCATTATTAACATCCATTGCTTGGGTTTCTGAACCAAAAGGCATTGATATTTTTTAAACAACATCTATGGTGTAATCAGAGTAAAGTGAGTATAATACAATACAAACTTAAATTAACATCACCATAGCAACTTCAGTATATCTAAATGCATGTGCCTCCTATTAGTAATCAGGACGTTAATGGTGCTGATTGCATCAGCATCTTGTGATGCGAGCGGGAACCACTGTTCACATCATTAATTACAGTGTAAAATGTCACTGATTTGACAATAGAGTAAAACCCTTGAAAGGAAAATTAGAATATGCTGAGACTTTCCTTTCATACCAAGCAATTGTCATTACAACTGCATTTCTTTAATACCATGGATGGGGTGAATTGAACCCACACATTATTCACGTTCAAGTGTTTGAAAGGTAAAAAAAAAAACCTCTGTTAAGGTAAATTGTTGATTCTCCGTTTGAACTTTACATTGAGAAAACGTAAAGAGTTGTTTTATATTAAATTCTCTGCAACTTTTTCATTTCTAATCACACAAAATAACAACGCACAAAATAGCTCTTTAGTGCATTGTAACTTTAGGTACCTATTTACACAATGTAGAAATAGAATAGGAAGAATGTGAAAAATATATTTTTTTGTTTGTTGGTATTCTAACGTACTAAATAAATCAGAGTGTTATGTGCTGAATCTCAATGCATGACTTTTGAAGATCTTAAAGTGTAATTTCCTAAACTTTTTTCAAGTCAAGATAAGCTTTATTCGGTTTTTGAACAAACCATAAAAGCGACATCTTAAAAACAATTCATGTACGAATATCAACACATGAGAGTAATGTGCAAAGCAGTACAAATAAAATCCTTTAAGTTTAGCATTTTAAAAAATGGATAAAGGGCATATATATGTGTAAAAAAGTTAAGAGCTGCTGGAGATACATAAGAAGACAAATGCTGAATACAGATGGGCTAAAACGAGTCTAGATAAAATCATTTCTAAACGTGACAAATTAATATTCACAACTACTTCTCAATGTTACAGCACTTTCCAAAAAACAGACTATGTTCAGAAAAACTGAGTGCGTTCAGAATGATTTCTTCCAGGAGCATTTGAAGATAAGGCTGGTCAAACTTGTGTAAAGTTCGCCCACTTTAATATAGGAACCATGAAAGCCTTTCTGGTGGCCACATAATGTGGGTGATGTACAGAGGAGTCTTTTACAGACATTTTGCAGAGAAAGGTTTATATTTAACACCATAAAACATTCAGGAAAAAGGTTTCTTTTAGATCAAAACTGGATCTCACAAACGAGAAATAGGAGGGGGGTCGCAGAGGTTATTTGTAATGTTATTAGTGAGCTGCTGTTGTAATATAATATTGAAAACACTCATCACTATCCTAGAATTATTAGTTGTAAGTACATTTAGAATTTGGACCAGTGTTCCTGTGCAATATCAGAGACTTGGCCAAAGCGCTGAAATTGGACCATAAATTAAAAGCTTTTTTAAACAGGGGGCTCCTAAACATGTTGGGCCCAGGGCCCTTAGAAATCCTTAAGATGTCCCTGGTGGGAGACCCTCAATGACTACAGCATTGATAACTGAGGTCAAGGTGTGCCCATACCTCCATAATATTAATGCATAAATCTGGGGAAATTCCATCAGCACCAGGGGCCTCATTTATGAGAAATGACGCATTGCTGCGTGAAAGCAGCGATGCGTCACTTCTCATTGCGCTCTTCTTGCGACATTCGTGATGCGTCATATTTAATGTATGATGCATCATGTCGCAAGGAGTTACAGATACGTCAGTATTTCTGACATATCTGTAAGCGCAAAAGTGACGCATTGCTGGAGTGTGTCACAAAAGTGACGCAACTCCAGCAATGCGTCCTTTCACATGGGGCAAGCCCCATGTGAAAGGGCTTGTGTTAGTCTTACGCCTGCTGTGAGGCAGGCCCAAGATTTTGACGCAACGGCGTCCTAAAAGTGATGCAGTGAAACCTCATAGATTTCACTGTGTCACTTCTACGACCCTTCCTTGCGTCAATACGCCCCCTTGCATACATTATACCTGGCGCAGGTATAATGTGGCGCAGGGGTTTACAAAGTGACGCATCTACCTAGATGCGTCACTTTGTAAATATGGCGCAACAAGGTGCATTTTGTACGGCACTGGTGCGTCACAAAACGTGACGCACCAGCGGCGTAAAAGTGACGCACGGCCTCATAAATGAGGCCCCAGGAGCCTTGTTCTTGGATAAGCCCATAATCCCCATTTTAACTAAGTTAAGGGAAAAAGACAGCTTAGAATTCCCCTCTACCAAATTTTCCTGCCTGTAGTCAGTATGGAGGGACCCAAAATGCTGAAACCGTTCAGGGGTTTTCAAATATTACTTTGCAGAGGCAGTAAGAAGGTCTGAGCTCCATACAACAACTACCCTACATAGTTTCAGGGGTTTTCCTACCTCAACATCGCAGAGGCAGTGACAAGTCCAGCGCTCAATATAACATTCACCCTACACAGTTCGAAGACCATACAGTGTCAATCGGTGAGCTCTGTTCTGAGAAAGTAACCAAATGCAAATCGATCCTGGGTATATGTAAACCTCCAAATTCCAGTGCCATGTGGGTCTAATCGCACCTTAGAATTTATGAGATAGAAGTTCACCATTGTCAATATCCATACCCTGGACTTTTCAGCTCATCAGCTTAGAAACATTTACTGTTACGTTTGGAAGAATAGCAAGTGATTCCACATTTCAGGACCAGAGTCTATGAATAGTTTTCCTTTTGTATATCTAACAAATTGCACCACAAGACTCCATTTCCCATACACACACAGTAGGAATTCTGTAAACATTATCCTGGCTAGTTATATACAGTGAAATCTGAGACGAAACCCTGATGAAGGCAATGCCAAAACGCGCTTAGAATAACAACACACTGCCAGTTTCTATACATCGTGTTTATTAATTTTCATATTAGGATATTGAAATCATGGATTCGACCATTGAATGATCTATTGTACTTAATTAGGTCGTTGAATCTTTGTATATTAAAGTGTTCAATTTTAATTTATGTATTTCAAACACTGAAGGATGATTATACTGTTTTGAATATTAAATGACCAATGGTATTGATTATCAAATATATATATATATATATATACATATCAAAAAATAAGTATATATTTTGAAAATATTTCTATTGTTATTGTTCTTGTTGAACTTGTTTTGCCCGCACTTGTTATAATCCACCTTACCCAGGTGTTTTCTTACCCATTATTGTACTCAGTATGGGATAATATGTTGTAGGCCTCCTTAAAATGGGGCACCCAGCTTCCTTCTGTGATATGCGATCTCAGTGAATCTACAGGATTTGGAGCTAAAAAGGGGTTGTTTACTATACTTCAACATTTGTAGTTACATTTTAGTGTGCTCGACTCCAATAGATTCTTCCAGGCAAAGCCCCTTAGGGAATACTTCTGCCTCAATAGTCCCTAGGCTTGACGCTCAAGGCATGCTTTAGACTCCTTAATGCCAGGGAGCAACCTTTATCAAACATTTTGGGCTCTCAGGTTACTTGTAGACAGATCACCCCAAAGCCTCTGATAGTCTAGCCAGGTGGGATCCTCAAACTTGGACGCAAGCTTGTTCCAGCTAATTAGATCAAGCACCTTGGAGTTAGATTCTGAGGAGCTCTCAGTGCACTGCTTAGGAGGCATCTCTGTAGTATCCCCTGAGCAATCCCACCCAAGTCAAACACAAGCATCAAAAAGGCCAACAGGGCATATCTGGTAGAAATATTCACTGTGCCTAAGACTGAAAACTGTGTCCTGTTCCGAGGCTTGATCCCTTATGTTTTGTAACCGTGGGGGTTGTGAGTAATGATTTGCTATTATAGGTCAATAGAAAAAGCCCAAGGGGAGTGCTACACTGGAATTCGAAGGGCTTCTCATTATTGAATGACCAATAGAGACAAGTACACTACAAGCAGCAAGTGCCCTATTAAAATTTACAGTCACACAATCCCCTCCAAGGGTTTTTGGGACCTTACCGATTCAGTTTACCCTTCTTAACAGATTGAGCAGAGTCCCTAGGCTTGACGCTCAAGGCATGCTTTAGACTCCTTAATGCCAGGGAGCAATCTTTATCAAACATTTCGGGATCTCAGTGGTGTTCGGGGTACATTTATCTTCAAGAGGAAGGACACGGGGAGGTGGAAATCATTACTAAAGCCCCTAAGATATCAGAAGAGTTAGAGTTGGTAGACCAACATGCGCTCAATTCATATTCACAGTGGGAGTAGAGGATTTTAGAAAAATATGTATCCCTCAAGAAAAAGCAGTTTGTGGTGGCCCAGGTTTCTTGTAGACGGAACACCCCAAAGCCTCTGATAGTCTAGCCAGGTGGGATACTCAAATTTTGACGCAAGCTTGTTCCAGCTAATTAGATTAAGCACCTTGGAGTTAGATTTTGAGGAGCTCTCAGTCAACTGCTTAGGAGGCATCTCTGTAGTATCCCCTCAGCAGTCCCACCCAAGTCAAACACAAGCATCAAGAAAGGCCAGCAGGGCATATCTAGTAGAAATATTCACTGTGCCTAAGACTGAAAACTGGGTCCTGGTCCGAGGCTTGATGCCTTATGTTCTGTAACCGTGGGGGTTGTGAGGAATGATTTGCTATTATAGGTCAATAGAAAAAGCCCAAAGGGAGTGCTACACTGGAATTCGAAGGGCTTGTCATTATTGAATGACCAATAGAGACAAGTACACTACAAGCAGCAAGTGGCCTATTAATATTTACAGTCACACAATCCCCTCCAAGGGTTTTTGGGATCTTACCAATTCAGTTTACCCTTCTTACCAGATTGATCCAACCACCCACATGAGCCCCCAAAGAAGAGTGCAATCCCACCAGTGAGTGACCTTATTCTTCAATTGGTCGTGACTGTTTACAATGCCAGATTTCACGGGGAGCATTGCCCAAGACGACAACATAAGGTACAGCTTCCGAGGGTAAGTTAATGGGAACTAAATTAGAGGATAGAGACATTCTCTCCAAACTAATGGGAATAACCTTTGGAGCTCTAACCATTGGACTGTGCGACACAGTCAGAGAATTCACACAGCCACTGGCGGACATCGCCATGCCAGCTGCAGCCAAAGTAGAAGGCCTTGCTTCAGAATCAAGGATACCAAAATGATCCTACTCTGTGGAAACAGATTGAGCATACAGCAGAACAGGAGCATTATTTCTACATGCTCCAATCAAATCATCACCCCCGCCCCAGTCGTGGAGAGAGCTGTCTGAAGAGCAATAGTTTGAGTTGAAGGCGTGGGATGCATAGGTAATATACAGTTGGTAAGCTTAATTTCAATTGCAGCCAGCCGTTCACATATTGGTTACAAATTGGCATCCAAAGCAGCATTGAGTTTATCATAGAGTGCGTCTAGTAAAGATTCCAACCTTTTCTTTTCCTTGTCACACGCAGCAGATCTCTTTGGTGACCAGGAAGTGTTCACATGTCGGCGCTATGATCTACTATAAGCCTTCGCCCTTTTGCTTTTTCCTGGAGCTGTCACACCATTATTAGAAACCACCAGCACTTCGGGTTCCAAGCAGACTGTGGACTTAAGGGGCCTCAAGAACGATGAAGATTCAGGTACAGGAGGAGGAATTCCCAGGGCACCAGTCTACAGCAGCAAGATCACCTACCTTGAGTCTGCTATGTTAGAAACCGGCAACAGTATAAACAGGGGAGGCTATGGACGGTGAAGAGGGAAGCTATGCCTATCTCTTTAGTAATTACTCCTGGGTTGCAAAAAACCATCCAAGGATGTGGGGGTATACAGCTTAGTGGAGCTTGTGGGCAGCTTCCACATCTCCAAGACCAGACCAAATTGAAGAAAAATAAGGAATCATGGGTACAATCACTGAAACCGACAACGAAACCAAAGTCATGCAGTATCTGCTATTGGGCATATTAAAGTGGTGGCCTAGCCTGCACTTCTATGGGCAACGGCGGCAAAGATGGCCCAGGTCTTGGCCTGGGCTGCGCTGGCCAAGCACCCAGTCACATCCTGCACCGCAATAGGAGCAGCTCGCTTTTCATTGCACAGCGCAGGGGAATCGGCAGCAGCAACCCCTCCTACAACTGAAGGCTTCTGGGACAGAGAGTCCCAAGCAGCACAGGTGGCACCAACACAGCTCTGAAACATCCCTAAACCTTTTTCATCAGTTTGCCAGTTATATACGATTAAAATAGCACTAATCTAACATGACAGCCATCTTTACACCTTTTTGTTAAATTTCTTTGAGGTACTCTAAATTAGAAATATAAAATAAAACAATGGTAGCAATTTAGCTGCCACCTACTGTCACCACAGGTCTCGACTGAATATATTACATCACAATGAGCTCAATTGTTCAGCACAAGATCAGTTAGTTAATTCACATCATTTGATTAACAGTCATTTGTTTAAAAATTTCAATCATTACACACCATTTGTACTTTTGGTTTCGATTAAGCTCAATGTTTCCAGCACTATTATTATGTTTCAAACTGATGGCTCAGTTTCCTCAGTTTCAATGTCCTTCTGGTCGTTTCTTATTATGCTCTCTGCTGCTGCCCGTTTCCTTCATAAATGCAGTCCACATTTTCACCATAGGCATAACAGTTTTTGGCAATTCAATCTCATTGCTATCAACTTCATAATCTACTTTTATTTTTATATCTCAACTACAGAAAGATGCAGGTGCCTCTTGGCTAGCCCTATTTTCTCCATTATATTACATAAACTTAGAGTGGGGTTTGGGTCAGGCCCTTGCTACTGATTGGATGGCATTGTTAACACAGAGCATCCGCCTTCCCCCCTTCTGCTCCGAAGCCACCGAGATCATCTGCGGCGTACCCCAGGACTCATCCCTCAGCCCAACTCTGTTTAACATCTACATGGCACCGTTCGCCCACGTCGCCCGTCGGCACGACCTCAACATCATCTCTTACACCGATGACACCCAGCTGATCCTCTCACTCACGAAGGACCCCCACACCGCCAAAACCAACCTTTACGAAGGAATGAAGGCAGTTACTGAATGGATGAGGAACAGCCGACTGAAGCTGAACTCGGACAAGACGGAGGTGCTCATCCTCGGATCCACCCCCTTGGCCTGGGATGACTCCTATTGGTCGACCGCACTGGGAACTGCTCCAACACCCACCACCACGCACGCAACCTAGGGGTCATCCTCGACTCCACCCTCTCCATGACTATACAGGTCAACGCTATCTCCTCCTCCTGCTTCAACACCCTCCGCATGCTCCGCAGGATCTACAAGTGGATCCCCACTGAAACCAGAAGAATGGTCACCCAGGCCTCGTCAGCAGCAGTTTGAACTACGGAAACACCCTCTCCGCAGGAGCCTCGGCCAAACTCCTGAAACAGCTCCAACCCATCCTGAACGCCTCTGCACGCCTGATCCTCGACATCCCTCGCCACAGCAACATCACACCGCACCTGAGAGACCTGCACTGGCTCCCGGCCAACAAGAGGATAACCTTCAAGCTCCTCACCCACCACACAAGGCACTCCACAACACCAGACCAATGTACCTCAACAGACGACTCAACTTCTACACCCCCACCCGCTGGCTCCGCTCCGCTGACCTCACCCTCGCCACAGACCCCTGCTTCCGAAGAACGACCTCTGGTGGCAGATCGTTCTCCCGCCGCGCCACCAAGACCTGGAACACCCTCCCCATCCACCTACGGCAGACCCAAGACCTGCTGACCTTCAGGAAACTCCTCAAGACCTGGCTTTTCGAGCAGTAGCAGCATTCCCCACCCCAGCGCCTTAAGACCCTCACGGGTGAGGAGTGCGCTTTACAAATGATATGATTGATTGATTGTTATCCGTCTCTCTTCCCTGATCATGATTCAATAACTTTCCTCCCCATTCTTGTATTTGTCTTACCCCTTAGCGTTTGATTTCACAGTGTTCTGACTGGATGATATATCCTTCCATTGCTGATGTCATTGCTTGCTTTGCACTGGCAGGGAGAGACTTGCCTTGTTCCCTTGCTGCTTGTCGTACCCTGAGGTGTGCACACATATCCTTTTAATCCTTTTTTTTATTTGTTTTTATTGCAGAATTAGAAATCAGACCTCAGTATAGGTCAACCAATACACCGAATGCATCATGCCACATATAACTGACGTGAAGGTTCTACACAGCCATTCAGCCCACATCCCGGAGGCCGGGCGGCGCGTCAGAACCATCATCTTTACTTCTGCATGAAGATGCTACAGTATCCACCCCTTCCAGGTGGTCTGTTAATGATATCATTCAGTATCTGCTTTTATCCCCCCAACTCCCACCCCCCTCGCACCGACAAACTGACACACACGTCGTGCAGGAACAACGTCAACAGTGAACATCTGTCCCCATGCAGTCATTCCTATATTCCTCCAGCGTCCCTTGCCAGGGTCCTACTGTGATCACTATCTGGTTAGTCGCTGGCACGCCTCAAGGACCTCCCATACCGCCATCTAACTGCATACCCTACCTGTGGTATTCCTCTAGACTGTGTCGCGGTGCCTAACTACCCCTCGTGTATCGTCCCTCCCCCCACCCCCTTCCAACTGCTGCTGATGCGGGCCCGTGTAATCCGTACTAACACTGGAGCACGCTACCTGTCAGGAGTTGCGGTCGGTCGTGTAATCATCATGGCGTTCCGTCCTTTCAGACCGTCTCGCCTTTATCTCCCATCATGTAATCACGCAATGCCTGAACCACCGTTTCCCATGCTCTCGCTATATCCAAGCTTTTCTCGTTATCAGTCCTAGCAGCTTGTCGCAGTCTGATAGCGCTCTCACATCCGGACCATTTCAACAACTCATTCAACCACCTCCTCACTGACGGGCCTTCCTTAGATTTCCAGTGCCATGTGATCTCCCTCTGAGCCAGCATGAGTCCAAGGTCAATAAATTTACTCGTCACTTTCGTTCTCTTAGTGTGAGGGAACCAGAGCAGCAGGCATGCCGCCATATCAAATTTTGTCCACCCTAAGCGTGGAAGGGTATACTCAGATGTGAGTCCCTTGCTCATTGCACCATCAGGATTCAAGCAAGCCGGGCGGAAGACGCCTGAAATGGCAGAAACCGGTCCCCGGAAGCTTGTTTCCTTCCCAGTGTAAGAATTGGCTTTTGTAGTCTGGTCTGCCCTGTTCCCATGATGCACTGGGCCAGGGACAGACTAATTTGCATACAGCCAGGTTCTGAAACTGGGATGGTGCAAGGAGCTAAAAAACGGTGTTGGATCTAGCCCTGATCTCTTGACTGGGTGAGAGTACTCTGCTTAATTCAGAGACTCTGTCCAGCACCACCCCTTGTTGTAAATAATTTTGTCCACCCTAAGCGTGGAAGGGTATACTCAGATGTGAGTCCCTTGCTCATTGCACCATCAGGATTCAAGCAAGCCGGGCCGAAGACGCCTGAAATGGCAGAAACCGGTCCCCGGAAGCTTGTTTCCTTCCCAGTGTAAGAATTGGCTTTTGTAGTCTGGTCTGCCCTGTTCCCATGATGCACTGGGCCAGGGACAGACTAATTTGCATACAGCCAGGTTCTGAAACTGGGATGGTGCAAGGAGCTAAAAAACGGTGTTGGATCTAGCCCTGATCTCTTGACTGGGTGAGAGTACTCTGCTTAATTCTGAGACTCTGTCCAGCACCACCCCTTGTTGTAAATAATTTTGTACCACCCTAAGCGTGGAAGGGTATACTCAGATGTGAGTCCCTTGCTCATTGCACCATCAGGATTCAAGCAAGCCGGGCCGAAGACGCCTGAAATGGCAGAAACCGGTCCCCGGAAGCTTGTTTCCTTCCCAGTGTAAGAATTGGCTTTTGTAGTCTGGTCTGCCCTGTTCCCATGATGCACTGGGCCAGGGACAGACTAATTTGCATACAGCCAGGTTCTGAAACTGGGATGGTGCAAGGAGCTAAAAAACGGTGTTGGATCTAGCCCTGATCTCTTGACTGGGTGAGAGTACTCTGCTTAATTCAGAGACTCTGTCCAGCACCACCCCTTGTTGTAAATAATTTTGTCCACCCTAAGCGTGGAAGGGTATACTCAGATGTGAGTCCCTTGCTCATTGCACCATCAGGATTCAAGCAAGCCGGGCCGAAGACGCCTGAAATGGCAGAAACCGGTCCCCGGAAGCTTGTTTCCTTCCCAGTGTAAGAATTGGCTTTTGTAGTCTGGTCTGCCCTGTTCCCATGATGCACTGGGCCAGGGACAGACTAATTTGCATACAGCCAGGTTCTGAAACTGGGATGGTGCAAGGAGCTAAAAAACGGTGGTGGATCTAGCCCTGATCTCTTGACTGGGTGAGAGTACTCTGCTTAATTCAGAGACTCTGTCCAGCACCACCCCTTGTTGTAAATAATTTTGTCCACCCTAAGCGTGGAAGGGTATACTCAGATGTGAGTCCCTTGCTCATTGCACCATCAGGATTCAAGCAAGCCGGGCGGAAGACGCCTGAAATGGCAGAAACCGGTCCCCGGAAGCTTGTTTCCTTCCCAGTGTAAGAATTGGCTTTTGTAGTCTGGTCTGCCCTGTTCCCATGATGCACTGGGCCAGGGACAGACTAATTTGCATACAGCCAGGTTCTGAAACTGGGATGGTGCAAGGAGCTAAAAAACGGTGTTGGATCTAGCCCTGATCTCTTGACTGGGTGAGAGTACTCTGCTTAATTCAGAGACTCTGTCCAGCACCACCCCTTGTTGTAAATAGCCATATCAAAGTCCACTTCCCTATCCGTGATCACGTTCAGGATGTCCCCCACTTCCGGCCAGTACGTACCCAGTCTCGGACACCCCCACAACAGATGATCCAGATCAGCTGCAGGCGCCAAGCATCTCGGGCACATTGCATCATGTACCCGAAAATATCTGTTAATCCTCTCCGGGGTCAGGTAGGCCCTATGGATGATGAAGAAATGCACCTGCTGGAATCGAGCGTTCCTCGTACCCTTCCAAGTTCGACCTAGAATCTGACTCCAGACCACGTCCGGTATGGGTTTGCCTATGCTACCCTCCCATCTCGTTCTCAGTGCTAAAAGTGGTTCCAGTCCCTCATTCAACATTCTGGCGTGGAGGCAAGTCACCGCTTTGACTGTGCCCGCCGCCATCACCACATATTGACAAGCCAATGTTGCCACCGGCTCGGCCAGCCCTCCCCTCCAGTGTTTCTGCATCGCTGCAATCACTGCCGCATGCAGTAGAAAGGACCCGTCCGGTAGGCCAAACTGCTCCTGCAACGTCTGGAATGGGACCAACACCCCATCTAGGTATAGGTCCCCCACCATCTGCACACCCAGCTCCTCCCATTCTAATAGCTGGGACCAATCGCCGCCATGCGGTAGTGCAGTCAGCATCCCCAGCGGTATCTCCGGTGCATATGGTCGGGTTTTTATCGCTCTCTTCAGACTCCTGTGCCAACATAATTTGAGCGTTCGTTCCTCCATCGTGAGGGCCCTCATATCCAGTTTCTGTTGCACGACTATGTATGATAAGACATGCCTCTGGATACCAAGCCCACGGTCGCGCTCTGGCCCTCTGAATTCCCTGGCGACGTGTTGTGTTAAAATCTGTAGTTGTGCAGCCAGGTAGTACAATTCAAAATCAGGGACCGCTATTCCCCCCTCTAGCTTGGGCCTAGTCAGAGTATCCAAAGCTACCCTGCGCCTCCCGTGACCCCAAAGGAAGCCAGTGACTAGCATCCTCAGTTCTCTGAAGACCCGCTGCGGGATCCAAAGCGGTAGAGTCCGGAAATAGTAAAGCAGCCGCGGAAGCGCCACCATCTTCAGTAATGCTACTCGTCCCATCACCGACAGAGGGAGGGAGGCCCAAAAGGCCATGCTACCCTTCAGGGCGCGCACGCAACGTCCAACGTTGCCTTCCAGCAGGTCCTCGGCCCCATGGTAAATGCGCACTCCCAGGTAAGTGAAACAGGAGGGCTCCCACCTCACCTCCATCGCGAGTGGGGGGCACGGTGCGCCCGCCCGCAGCGGAAACACACAGGTTTTAGCCCAATTTACCCTAATGCCTGACAACTGCCCAAATCTAGCCAGCATCTATCCCGCTCCCCCCAGGGCTTGTTCGGTGTACGCTAGGTATAGTAAGAGATCATCCGCATAGAGTGATATATAATGCGTCTCTACTCCCTGCATAATCCCCTCATACATGACCCCCGCCCTTGCTCGTGCCGCCAGCGGCTCCATCGCTAACGCAAACAGCAAGGGGGACAGCGAGCAACCCTGCCTCGTCCCCCTACATACAGGGTAAGCTAAAGATATAATCGGCCCCAGTCGCACCCTAGCCGTTGCCGACGAGTAGAGAACTCTCGCCCACCTCCTAAAGCCATCTCCTACCCCTAGTTTCGCCAACACTGCATCTAGGTATCCCCATTCGAGGCTGTCAAAAGCCTTTTCAATGTCAACTGATAAGACCGCGGGGCCATGAGGTGACACCCCGGAATCATCTAATATCCGAACCAGGCGGCGTATATTCATTGATGTATTCCTGGTCGGGATAAATCCCGCTTGGTCCCTGTGTACCAGTGTGGTCATGTGCGGTAGTAATCTGGTGGCCAAGATACGGCTCAAGATCTTGTAATCCACTGTCAGCATAGACAAGGGACGGTAAGAAGTGACATCTAGGGCTTCTCTGCCTGGTTTCAGCAGTGGCACCACTAGTGCCTCCCTCATCGTTTCAGGCAAGCGTCCCAGCTCCGCGGCTTCCGAGTATGCCACCAATAGTCTGGGTGCCATTAGGTCAATAAATTTGGCATAGAACTCAATCGGCAAGCCATCCACCCCTGGAGTTTTATTTCTGGCGATCTGTTTGATAGCTACCCTAATTTCAGTAACTGTTACGGGACCTCCCAGATCCCTCGCATCCTCGCCATCTAGTACCGGTAGCGGGACCAATTCCAAATAATCACCTATCTCTGAGACCTCCGCCTCCAGCTGGCATTCATATAGTCTCGTGTAGTAGGATTGAAAACGCGCCAGAACCGCCGGCTGCGAGTAGACTATGCCCCCCCCCCTCCGTTCGTATACTCATGATTGGGCACCCTCTAGGCTCCAGGTAAGCGAGCTTGGCCAGGAGCGTACCTACTTTGTCCCGCTCCGCATGCACCTTAATGGCATACAACTTATAATCATAGCACCGCAGCCTCTCAGTTTCAGTCGCCACCAACTCCTTAGCCTCTAGCAAGCGCTCCTGTAAGTCTGGTCGTTCTGGTCTCCGCTGTTCCAAACCCCTTAACACCTCTTCCGCCTTCGTAAGATCATTCAAAACTGTCGTCCTTGCATTCGAGAATTTGCCCATGCACACACCTCTCACCACCACTTTCATCGCATCCCATTCTAACGATCTCGTGGTGGCTGATCCCTCGTTCAACTCGAAATAGTTTTCAATGCCCTGTAGAATCGTGTCACTAAACACCGGGTCTTCTAGCGTGTCAGGCCGCAGCCGCCATGTAGGGACTGCTGATCTCGCCTGCTGCCACCGCACTGACACCAATAAGGGATTATGATCTGATATGGTCCTGGCTAAATATTCCGTGTGAGTTATCACAGCCGCTAAAGGTCCACTACATAGCATCGAATTCAATCTAACATGCAGTGCGTGTATTGCTGAAAAGAAGGAATAGTCCCTAGTCTCAGGGTGTTGTTTCCTCCACACATCTATCAGTCCCCATCCGTCTTGCCAGTCCTTCCTGTGAGCGGCTAGCCTGCATACTGGGGAGTCGGTCAGGGGCGAGTGCGATCTATCCAGCAGCACATCGGTGATCGAGTTAAAGTCACCTCCTAATATGACTGGGCCTGCCAGGAAACAGGCCAGCGAACCCGTTAAACAATCAAAAAAGCGGGCCTGATCTGCGTTGGGGCATATATACTACATAGGACCACCTCCCTACCATATAACCTCCCTTCTATTGCCACATATCTACCCTCCGGGTCCACTCGCTGGTTCGTAACCTGGAATGGTGTCCCCGCCCTTATCCATATCAGCACTCCCCTGGCAAATGCTGAGTATTTGGTGCCAAACACCTGACCACGCCACCTCCTCTGCAGTGCAGTGCATTCTTTCTCGGTCAGATGAGTTTCCTGCAGCATTGCTATCTGGACGCCCCGTCGCACCAAATAGGCATGGACCTTACGACGTCTCACCATCGTTCTAAGACCACGGACATTCCATGTGATGCATTTTAAATCAGGTAACGTCCCCATTACAGACGTCTCTGCGCAGTATCAATGATAAACAGTAGGCTCTTACATCGCAGCAGTTGAACCCCCCCTTCAAAACATCCCGCAAAACTCCCAAAACCCCTCTCCCCAGGACAGGACCTAATAACCCAGCTTCAGCCCTGTTCCAAACCTTCAGCACAGCACACATAACACTAATCTGTGGTCGTTACCACAGAAGGCCTTAAGGGCCACAAGGGGGTGAGTGAGCGCCGACCTAAGATGGGCAGAAGCCCCACCCCGCGCCCTGGATCCCATGCTGCAGTCACAGCTCCATACCTGCGAGTCCAACAGATATGCGGAGAGTCCGTCCTCATACGGAACTCGGAACCGTACAGTTCTCTGAAATGTCATCCATTAAACAGTTCATCTGAAGTCTGTGGGGTGACCGCTGGACCCTTTACGCTCCCAGAGTCCGAGTCGTCACCTCCGGATTTCTCACCCACCTCCTCGGAGTCCGACCCCCCTGATGTCTTCTCTGGCTGTGATCCCGTTATAATCGCCGTTGCGGCCAAGGCCCCTTTCTTATCTGCGGCCATTTTAGCATCTCTCATGTTTTTTTCGAGTCTATTTCGTTTGCGAATGCGCTGTAACTTCCGTATCTGGACCGGCTTTTGCCTTCCCCTATCGCCTTTGTACGAGCGATCCGTTCCCGCCCGGTACACTTCAAGCCATGACCATGCTTCATCCGGAGTTTGAAAGAAGTGAGTTTTCTCATCCACGATCACCCTTAATTTGGCGGGGAAAAGCAAGGAGTATTGAATCCCTTCGTCTCTCATTTCTTTTTTCACTGATAAGAAGGATGCTCTGTTTTTCTGGACGTCCTGTGTATAATCTGGGAAGATAGTAACTTTGTTATTGTCCACCTGGAATGGGCCCTGTGAGTGTGCCCTTTGAATCAACAGATCGCGATCTTTGTAGTGCAACAATTTCACCACCATCGGCCTAGGTGGCCGGCCCTGCATAGGTGGGCGGGCTGGCACTCCATGTGCTCGCTCCAGGGAGAAAAATGGAGACAGACACTCCGGTGCCACCACCGTCCGGAACCAGTTCTCCATGTAGGTCACAGCGTCGCCCCCTTTGATTTTTTCTGGAAGGCCTACCACCCTCACGTTATTCCTCCGATTGCGACTTTCAGCATCTTCAGCCCATCGTTCCAGTGTCGCCAAACGACCCAGGACATCAGCTAGTTTGTGCTCCACAGTTACCACCGCCGGTTTCAGGTCCCGAAGCAGTTGTTCATTGTCCTTCACTCTGTCTGAAAGCTTGGCATGTTCCGCCTTCAGAAGACCCAGCCCCGTCGCAACCTGCGCTATATCTTGGTGCAGCGATTCCTTCGTCGCGGTTATCGCTTCTAGTATGCTGTCGAGACGCAGGTTCAGCCTTTGTTCCTGTGCCGACGTATCCGGTGGGGCATGGGTTCCCCCATCTTGGATTGAGGAGGTCATAACATCATGACCAAGCTGTATATCCGAGGCACCGCCGACAGCCGCCATCCCCGTTTCTGCAGGCGCTGTCCCAGGGCCTCCTTAAGGGGTCTCTTGATGTGGGTACCCCGCTCTCCAATGTCTCCCAGCAGGGCCCAGTCTGTGTCAGTGCAGGGGCTCGGGTCCCGCAACCAAAAGAGCGTTTACCTCCTCACGTTCTGTACTCAGCACCCTCAGTGCAGTCTTGGCCCCTGATCCCCTGCACGTGGGTATGGCCGTTAGTCGTGTGTGCCCATAGCACCTCCACCGCAGGGTCGGGGATAGCGCAGACCAGCCGCAATGATCCAGCAGCTCAACCTGGACAGTGCCGGTGGGTGTCCTCCAGAGCCGGCTTCAGCAGCTGTTCAGGGCCGCCTCGCCGTGCAAGGTGTATGGCACAGCACCAATCCCCGCTCCGAGGTCGTTCCACCCACACGGGGCACACTGCTTGCTATGGGACCCCGCAGCATCCACCAGGTCAGGGCGCGGCCTCAGGCGGTCCCAGGTGCCCCAAGCAGCCGCCGTGTTCCCCGGCGGTCTGGGTCCACTCTCGCCGCCACTCAGGAGCTCGCAGGCAGTGTTCCCTAGCCCTCGCGCTGGTTCCCCTGAGGACCCAGTAGCCACCCAAAGAAGGCGTCGCTTCACGAGAGCAGACTGCTACTCACGCGGCCGCCATGTTGGGGAGCGGGGGGATGGGCACTCCATTCGCCGAACCTTCGCCTGGAAAATCCTTCGCACCTCCTCAGCGCCGCTCCGGTCGCTCCCGCCGGCAACCCCCGGTCTGCTTGCCCCGCGAGGCAGTTATTTATTTTCGGGCTCAGACCGGGCTCATGCAGCTCCGTGGGCAGGCCAGTCGGTTCCCCGTGCCGCCATTTTCTACGGCCGCTGCTCGGTCCCTTCGACCTCCGGAGCCGGGCCGCCGCTCTGCTTCCGAATTTCCGCCCCGCAGGCGCACGCTCTCCCCTCCGCTGAGGCGGCTCCTCACACGGCAGATCGCACTTTCGGGAGCTCCGATGGCAGGTTCCACAGGATTAATAGCGGGATCAGGCGCGGAGCAGCTCGCTCACACAGCCATCCCGGTCGGCGTCCAAGCCACGCCCCATCCTTTTAATCCTTTTAGTAGGTAAGAACTCTTCATGTCAGTCCATGTAAGAAGAAGGGCTAAATAGCTATCTATTATATGGCCAATCCTCCATAGCATCAATTTCAAGAAGAGACTGCTGAAGCCATGCTATGTTTTTGTTAACTACACCCATTAAACTACCTTTCAATTCCAATAGACAATATATCCTGTTAATTTATTGATTAACTGTTTCTGCAACTTTAAAGGCAAAGCCAAATTCAGTCAGATTAAGGGAAGCACCCACACTCTAGGCTTTGGCGTCAGTTTTCTGACATGGTCACATTAAAGTAATATGTGAACAATTGTTTAGGCTTAGAATAATCTAACTGACCATTATGGGTTATTTACACCCCAAGTCACTTACTTGGGATTAGTCCAATCCAGAGATGATGAAAAGAGATCAGTTAGAATTAAACAGAATGTGAACTGTATGAGGTTAAGTTTACCCCTAGAGGATTTAGATTTTGAGCTTCAGGCACATAGTTTGGGAATCTTTTCCCACCCCATTCCATCTAGGTCAGGGACTTTTAACCCAGTACATGCACTATTCATATGATGGGAGTCTTAGTCTGAGGGCCACCTTATGTTTTTTTATTGAGAGCTGCCTTCTGTCACAATGCTTAGTGTGTCTAAATCATCTGCATAATTCTTCTTTAATGTCTGGTATTTTTAACAGCCACGGATTAATAACTATAGTGGAGCGTGCCTGCCATTCCCCGTATGTGAATTCTATCCCAACAGGGGAATGATCTGAAATACCTCTAGGTAGCGTTTGAGGGAATCTAAAACTACCTATGGAGGCCGCATACGTTAGGAAGAAGTCGATTTGAGAGAGACTGTTATGCACACTGGAGAAGTATGTGTACCCGGAGTCCGAGTCTTGCAACTCTCGCCCCACATCTAAGAGTCCTAGTGCCGCGGTGAATTCCACCATTAGTCTGTTTGGTCGAGCCCCCTGCCTCCTGGGGTAGCGATCTGTCGCATCGTCCATGGTCATGTTATAATCGCCACCCATCAACAAGGTACCCTCGGGGAGTCCGATCAGTACTTTACCAAGGTCCATCAATTCCATTTTACCCAGTGCCGGTGGCAAATAGACAGCATTCAAAGCTCTTTCCTCCCACTGGACTTCAGCCACCGCAAAACGACCCCCCGGGTCTTGCCAAGTCTTGTGCACTATAAGGGGCGTGCCTTTCCTAACCAGGATTCCCTACACCTAGAACCTGCGGTATACTCAGCATGAACCAAAAGCTTATATCCCCACCAATTAAGGGCCTTACATTTATTACCCACCAGGTGTGTTTCTTGTAACAGCACAAGATCAGGGGAATGCCGTTTTAGATACTGTTGAACAATACCCCTCTTTAATTTATCACCCAGTCCATTAACATTCCAAGACAGGACAGAGAGCATGAATTCCCTGTCAGCCCCCATGCCATAACTCACCAATAGCAACTACTAAATAGGTCAATATGAAGGCTGATACATTATGTCGCATCACATGAATGAGAACAGCTATTACATATCTACTCCTGCCACTTCCGGAGCCAACGTATGAACAATCACACAGCAAAACATTACATTTATAGACCAACTTGCCCCTGAAAGACCCCCCCTACCTCCCAGTCCCCCCTCCCGGCCTCCCTGCCCGTTAATTTAAAACTGCCCACTCCCAAACATGGCAGAGTGCCTCTTCCCTTCCCCAAAATGCAGAAAATGCAGAGGGTCAGTCAGTCCCTCCCCCCGCATACACATATCACAATTTATATATTTCGCCAACCACACTTTATGAACATATAAGTCTTGGGTGGGTCCCCTCAGGTCGTCTTGCAATACTTTACCAAGTCACGATCGTCCACCCTCATTGACATATGGAAGAGTCTACTCCATGCCCAGTCTCCTCCCAGCCATACTCGCTCTTCTCACAGCGTTGTAAAGCCGTCAAACATTTCCAACGAGCATCTCAGTCTTGCTCCACAGCAGGCCCTACCCTCTCCAGCGAGCCATTAGCATGCATTTCCGACCGGTCGTCTCTCTGTTGACCAGACCTCCCAGCACGATTTCTTCTCTGGTTGCCAGCCTTTCTCCACCCTTCCATCCAGTCCCATGCTTCCTCCGGGGATTCAAAGAACCACGTTTTGCCCTCCGATTCCACTCTCAACCATGCTGGAAATAGCAGCACATACTTCACTTCCCGGTCTCATAGTTCCTTCTTAACTGTCTGAAAGCTACGACGCTGGGCCTGGACCTTGGCTGTACAATCAGGAAGGAAGGCGACATCGTAGTTATCCACTTTCAAGGGGGGGGGCGGATCTCGCCGTCTGTATGATAATGTAAATACTCTGGCTATCAATGGCTTCGGTGTAGGCCTACCTCCTGGCACCCTGTGTGCCCTTTCAATCCAGAAATAGCTAGACAGCATCTTAGGTTTGAGGTGTTTAGTGATTAGGTCATCCTCATAGAGGTCCGCAGCTGGTCCCTCTGTTCGTTCCGGAACTCCCAAAATGCGTATGTTATTACGCGAGGTGCGACATTTATAGTCATGCAGCTGTTTTGCCATTCGTTCTTGCTTCTTTTGCAGTTTAACCACCCGCGTTTGGAGCTCCGACGTGTCCGTTTGCAAAGCAGTAGTGACTATTTTGAGCTCTTCTACCCTTTCACCCATCTTCTTGAAGTCCGCCCTGATTAGAGAGACCTCCACCGTCACCGAATCCAGGGAGGTGTGCATGCCATTAATCGCCGCCATTACGTCATGCAGTGTTGTTCCGATCCCTGCTTAGGGGTATCTGGCCCTCCGTATTTCTCCACTGGCTGTGGCTCTCCTTTCTCTCCAGCTTTAGACCATGCAAATTTGGCCAGTTGTTTCTGGGCGCCTACTTTTGGACCCCTGCCACCCATCGCCATTTTCGCCAAAGGACAACTCCGGGGCCAGAGGGAACTCCAAAGCAGTAGCTGGTCATGCTTGTTGCCTGTGTTGTCAGTTACAGTGGCTCCCCGTCTGACCCAACCTGTTCCCCTGCAGTTTCGGCCCGCGTCATCCAATTGGGTGCAAGCGTCTCATGCGAGAATGTCCACCAGCTGCACGCGACTATCTCCGTGTGGGTAGGAGACAAACTGAGCAGCAACCCACTCTGGAGCTAGGTCTCCCTACACTGACTACCTGGTCTTGCCACTATATGCAGGGTTCCTGCACCGAACAGTCTTCCCCTGCGAAAAGCACCCCTAGTCTCAATGAGGGCTTGCAACCAGTCCTGTGGCGCACATGTAATCCAGGCCTTCTCCAACATATTCTATGTGCCACTTTGGCAATTATAACACTTCTGCCAGGGTGTTACATAAGACTCTCCCAGCCACAGGCAAGTGAAGGCATTTCCACCTATACCACGGCAAGGGTGCCTACCTCCACTTCCACAGGTAGCTCCCGCCACCACCAGGAGGGCATCAGCCACCTCCACGGGGAGCACACATATCACAGGCCTTACAATGCGTCCCCGCCTCCAGTGTTGGGTTTGCCACTACTCACGAACTCCGGGCCACAGATGTCACAGACAGCCACCCCTGCGTTTACCTCGAGTCAGTGGGGTCTATCAGGCCTTCTGTCCCCAGATCTCCTGCTGTCTTGACCGCCTTCCAATAGGCACGGGGCCTAGCAGGCCGCACCTCCGGGGCCATGAGTATTGAGACCCCCGCTTCTCATTCGCCGGGCCCTCCAATAGCGCTTGCCTCACTCTTTGTCCCGCAGCTGCGAGGCAGCACTCGGAGTCTTCATGCTTCCGGGGCACTAGACCGCCGCATGTTTGTCGCCCGGTTCAACACTCACTTCACTCCAGCCATCCGGCCTCTGTTTCATTCCACGCTACCTCCGGACCCCCTTATGGCACTCCAGAAGCAATTCGCAGCTGTCACCTCTCAGCCTTGATCCGCCACTTCAGCGGGCCGACATTTTCGCTTCAGCAGCGTCACTCGCGGTAAGGGCACCAATCTCCGCTCATCCACCTCGAAAATTGCCAGCATCAATCCCACAGGTAAGAGGGGCGTTCTCGCACCTTTACAGTTAGTGTTGGGTGTGGATGGCATAGGATACTTCAGGATGCAGTGCGGGAAGACGGGAGCTCACCTAGGCAGCGGTCATTCTCGGTGGCTGCTAGCCAAGCCCCCATATATACTTTTGACTGAAATCCTGAAGAGTCAAAGGGGAACTCCTGAGAA
Organism: Lissotriton helveticus; assembly: GCF_964261635.1. Lineage (NCBI taxonomy): Eukaryota > Metazoa > Chordata > Amphibia > Caudata > Salamandridae > Lissotriton > Lissotriton helveticus. The sequence continues at coordinate 399,187,255 of NC_136069.1, read as the reverse complement.
CAGTCTAATAGTTTACTGATGCGGCCACCAGGGAATGGGTCATAACACTGAACACATTACATGAAGGAGGGTGGGACAGAGATTTGCCTCACAACTATTAGAGAGCTATTAAAGCTCAAGGGAAAATGTGTTTGTGCATTTGAATGTTGCTTCTCTTTGCATGTGTAAAGTTAGAAATAAAATTAAAAAAAATCTTTTGAAAGCTAGTCTTTGGCTGGACATTAGTTTATTGTTAGCACAGTTTGTACTGTGAGTTATGAGATGTGTTCACTGACCTCTATCTACACCCCCACCCGAGGGAGACTTGGCTGTTTGACCACAATACCACTGAGAGTCAAGTGCAGAAGGTGTACTTGGACTAGTTTAATGGCATCCATAGTAGGTGAGGCTCTGGGACATTAGGAGTAAAAGGCCTCAGCCACCACAGTTGGGCCCAGTAACCCCTGTGTGCCCCGCAGCCCACCTAAAGGGTTTCTGAAACTGACAAAGCTTCATATTCTGTTTGCTCTTCTCTGTAATCTCATAGGCACTTACAGAATTTGACAACTGAGAATCAAGTAGTATTCCTGCAGCTGATCACCTTAATACCAAGCCTTATTTAACCTCTGGTCTAATTGATCTTAATGTCTTTCTCATTCCTCAAGACCATGAGTAGGTACCTTACACACTGCTCTTGCATACAGTCCGGTGCAAGGATGGCAGTGAGACAGCACTTAATATCAAACATAGCCAGCACATCTCTGTTTCTTTTGGGTCCCAGCTATCACACCACTCAGCTTCGTGGTATATGGGGTTCGTTAACAACAGACTGAATCACATACTCAGAATTCTTTGGGGATTCAGTTCAGGAATCTGGCTTCTCCAGCTTTTATAGGCAAGGCCAGTTATGAGAGGTCATAGTGTAACTTTTTTGTTTTTTGTTCTAGGGAAGTAGGAGTTTCTTCTTGATCAAAACTGTTACTACAGGGATTGTGGAACCTCTTTGGATGCTTTGTTTCTAAGGAAAGCACCATTTGATGATTGTAGCACATCATCACATGCTTTTCTCTTAGATGCCAGCACCATCTTTTATTATATTTTGAAATCTTCATATCCTGGTACATTTGGTTTCTAATGGGCAACCATTCACATTAAACTTACTTCGTACTCAAAAATATCTTCAGACTTTTAGTTTGGGATTTCTAGTCCTTGGTCCCGCAACTTTACAGGGAAACTGAGATTAATGCCAGAACAAGGAGTAAACACCACTGGTCATTGGAGCAAGTGCCTCCTGAAAAAGGTTCTTCTGCCAGTTGAGGTAAAGTTGGAATAATAATTATCTTAATGGCTCATTTCTGGGTTATATCATATGTCTGAATAAGATTTCCTGTGGAATAATGTGCACCAGAATTATTCTGGTCGGAGAGGTCAGCTGGTGCTTAGATGGTCCATTTAGTTCTAGCCAGGCAAGGGAAATCACAGTTTGCTTATGGGACTAAAACAAGTCTTAAAACATGTCTGAAAATAACTTTCACCAACCTAATCCGAAATTCATAACCTTTAGATGAAAAGACCTATAGCTTTCACATTGTGAGTGTAGGTGGCTTCATCAGAAATTGTTGAAAAAAAATATTTTTAAAGTTTACATGGCCCTCTGTTCTATAGGCACATTGTGTTCCATATTATGGACAGCCAAGCCGCATGTCAATATAATAGATGGTCTGCTTTAACGGTATTAGAATGATGTTTAGCTTAAGAGGACCATATTGGGTTGTTAGTTTTAAGAGTTCAATGGAGTGGGTTCATTGGCCTGAAACATTGCAAGATGAATCCGTTTTTCTGACTTTCATTTTAAATTCCGCAGGGAAGAAGTTTTTTGTTTCTTTTTTAGATATGATGGTCATTTGGCAATGAGAAAGTTGTCCATCTTGACTTTGTGTATTTGAAAATGTTCTCATCACAACCAAGCTGGGAGTGATGTATTTTCTTCCGATAAATTAGATCTGTGTTATATGTACAGTTTCAAGGCCATTTCTTAGAACACAGAACTTATCATAATGTAGCTAAAATATATACATCGCCATGAACTATTTAGAAATAAGTGATAATTGTGCAAATTCTGTACTTTGGTTATTCTAACTTTGTTGGTATCAATTAACATTATTTTCTGATTGTTGGAAATGGCCCTTTTTGCAGGGTTATCCCCAAACTTGTTGCTTCTTCCTCCCTTGTTTTTCCTGACCAGTGGGTGTTGGCAATAGGACTCTGGACACTTTACCACTGCTGATCAGTGCTAAAGTGCATATGCTCTCTGTGTAAATTGTTATTGTAATTTGTTATCCATGATTGGCATAATGTATAATCAAGAGGTCTTTGATAAAGTGCACTGAGTGTACCAGGACTGGTGATTCAAATGCTACTAGTGGTCCTGCAGCACTGATTGTGCCACCCACATGAGTAGCACTAAAATGGTGTCCCAGGCCTGCCACCTGTGTGCAGTCTGTGAACTGCCATGTCAACCTGGCCAGTGTACCCACTGACCAGGCCTAACCCTTCCCTTTCTGTGCACATTGGACACCCCTATGGGAGGCCCTAGTTCCCCCCTTGGGCAGGGTGCAGTGTATGTGAAAGGTAGAGCATGTACTAGTGCAGGTGACATGCTCTGGTAGTGAACTATAGCCATTTTTGTTTTTCACTATTGTAAGGCTATCTTGCCCATAGGCTATCATAGGTAATGCTGGCTACAGTGGTTACCTGCATATCTTTCCATAGGAGCAAGATAGGACATAAAAGTTTGGTATCCCTGAACTCAGAATTTAATAACACATCTTCTAGGAAAGGTGTTTTTTAAATCCTGTGTTTGAGAAGAGCACTTTTAGAAAGTGGCTGTTCTCTTGTCTGACCTTTCTGTGTGCCTTGGCCTGTTTGTGAATTGGCTGTCTGGTTTGTGAGTGGCAGGGGCTGGGTGGCTCCCAGAGGCTGAGTGGGCCATCCCTGGGCTGAATAGCTCCATCTGCATCCAGAGTGGTGGGAGAGGGTAGCACCTGGGCCTGAATAGGGCAGTGCCTGCCTTCCACAATGTTGGCTCCACCTCCTGCTGGGCAGCTGACGACCCTGTCCCTCTCTCTGAAAGGAAAGGAGAGGCCAGAAAAACAAAGTGCTCCAGGAACACCCAGAACTGGTTCAGACCGAGGTCAGAGCCCTCCTGCACAAAGGGAACAAAGACTTTTAGGGGTATAAGTATAGGACCCCGGACTACAGAAAATTAGGTCATCCTGGAATCAAGAAGGAACCTCTGCCAATGAGAAAGCTGGAAGACTGCAGAGGAAGGACTGTCCTGCTGTGTGTTCATGGACTGACCTGCAGTTCCTTTGTTGCCAAGGAGAGGGGAAGGACTTTGCTTTGTGCTGTGTCCCCTTGCTTGAAGAGATCTCCAAGGGCCTGAGTAGAGCTGGCTCCCTGTTAAGAAGTCCCAGGAACAAAAGACTTCACCCCTCAGCTTCCCCCCTGAACTCAACTGAGAGAGTTATGTCCTTCCTAGAGTGCTTGGGCCAGTTGTGGTGCCTCTGGAAGTTGTACCTGTTGTTGGTAAACTGGATAAGAAGAAACTAAAGACAGTCTGCAAAGTTTCACGCATCGCTCACTTGCGGATCGCATCCCCGTGAGTGCGAGGAAATGCCGCAGCGAAGATCAAGATCGCTGCAAGAACCGACGCATCCTTCGCTTGCGGAAAGCATCACTCCGGTGCGAATTCTAACACTGATTTACTAACAAGATATGAAATTGTCTCAAAATGCAGCTAAAATATGCCTAAAGTGTTACAGTTCATTAATCCTGGAAACATTCCTAATACACATCCAGGAACAAAATCCACAATTAGAGTACCAATAAAACTTGATAAAAAGCGAATGAGTCACCTTTAAAATAATTTCTACTAGGAATATATACTTTAAGTTAAACAGCCAATCCTTGAGTTATTGCATTGCATCATACCTTGATCCAACTAGGAAATAATTATCTATATGCACGGGTAATTCAAGCTATATTTCAATGTGTCCAACACCAGCTGTTATCTGACTTTGGCTTCATTCCTGTCAGAATATCAGCTGTAATGAAGGCAAGGACTAATAGAGTCCTCACATGAAGGCTGAGGGACAATACAGGCCTCACTAGAGGTGCAAAATTGATTTTGCAGGTCCTTGTGGCAGCTCCTCCTTAGACAGTTCTCCTTTCCAGCTAGCCCACAGTCCGCTATCCTCTGCTGCCTGTCTACCTTGTGCCCTCTGTTTCTGCCCCCTCTGCTTGTTTCTTGCTTTGTTTTGCCTTCTCAGCTCGATTTGCTGCCCTTTAGGCCCCTGGTCAATGGAAATCTTCATCTAGCATACTGCACAAACTGAAAGTAGCTTTTCTGTTCAGCTACATTACTGTTTAGTACTCACTAAAAGTAAAGCACCTCTCCCTTCGTTGTCAATATACTGTTTGCAAAAACATTGTCAGACAGAAATATAATGTGTTAATCATTCCACTGCGTGTATATTTTCTATTATTGCTCCAATTGGACAATGTTTTTGTTAAAAATTGTTCAAGAGACAATATTTTTGTTGGATTATATTTATGAAATGATATTCAGATACCAAACTATGGGGCACATTAGGATGGCGCGGGCACTTTGTCCGCCCGCCATCCCGGTGGAAAACGGGACCGCCCCGACCTGAGCGGCAGTCTTGCAATGCAAATTATGATGCGCCCGCCACACTGGCATTGTGTATGCAAATGCAGGGTGGTACCACAGGTACCACCTATGTGCACCCCCACCTTGCCTTCACCATGGGGGCCTGCAACGGGCCCCCAAAGTAAAGACCGCATGCTTCTCCAAGGCGGCAACGCCGCCATGGTTGCTGCCGTGGAGAAGCATCTGACCGCACTCCTCCTAATATGGTTGGCAGTGTCTCGCAGACACCACCACCATAGACAAGCACTTTTTCCGCCGGTCGACTTCGCGAGCGGCGGAAATGCGGCGGACGGACTTTCCGTCCACCGAGGACCCCCCAGCCATCCTAGTGTGGCGGGGGGTCATTCTATTGAGGATGGCGGGCGGATTGCCCCGCCAGGCCGCCGGAAGCTACCGCCGGCCTGGCGGGGGCAATCCGCCCGCCATCCTAATGGGCCCCTTTGTTTCTATACTACAAATACTCTATCTCTTAATTTTCTAAGGTGAAAAGATACCCTGATCAACTGCAGATGTTTATTTATTTTCCTCAACTCTTGTGGTCCACCAGAGGTGCTTTTCTCCTTTCCGTGATGCATGAGACAGAGCCCGCCTTAACAAGCATTGGCAAAGCCAATAGGTCTTGCCTATGCAACAGCTACTGGCTCTGACAATTTGTATTACCCTTGTTGTACACCAGCGTGGCTGCTGTTCAGCATGGCTAAAAGTAAGTTTGGTAAAAGAGAGTGGCATTGTGTGGAGTGTCTTAAAAGGTAGAGTGGTGCATGGTAGAGTACAATGGTATAGATCACAGTGGCGTAGAGTGCAGAGTAGATCAGAGTGGTGTAGAGTGGATTGGCATAGAGTGCACTGGCATAGAGTGGATAGGTACAGACTCAAAGGATCCAGCGTAGATTTCAGTGATGTCGAGAAAAGTGGCATAGAGTGCAGTGGTATAAAGTAGAGTAATGCAGAGTAGATTGCAGTGGCATAGAGTGGATTGGCAAATAGTGCTCTGGCGCATTGTTGCAGAGTAGAGTGGCATAGAGTGAAATGGCACAGAGTGGAGTGGTGTAGAGTGCAGTGAGGAAGAGCACAGTGGTGCATAGTAGAGTGGTGAGGGGGTAGAGTGCATTGGTGTAAAGTAGAGTGGTGTAAAGTAAAGAGGCACAAAGTGGAGTGGTGCAGAGTAAATTACAGTGATGCAGTGTGGAATGGCATGGCGTGGAGTGGTGTAGTGTTTAGTGGACCAAACCAAAAAATAAAGGGAGTGACCCACCGACCAAGGGACTGGGTACCAGTGTAATCAGCAAAAGGAAGAGCCCCTTGGAGAGATATTACTAATGATGACTTACTAGTTCAAACACACTTCATTCACACTAGTGTCAGAGATCAGAACGCTCCTAAACTATACATGCCAAAAATTAATAAAAAATTATTACAGGAGTAGAACTAAATAGTGCAAGGTCTAATGCAAATTTATTATACAATTTATTGATCAAATAATACAAATAAATAAAACCACAACATTAACACCTTCACTGCGGCGGCTATACCGCCGCAGTGCTAAGGGTGTGGGGCGGCCGCGCGGCGGCCGCATGCTGGTGACGGAACCGCTCCGTCACCAGCGTCGGTTGAGCTGTGCTCGTGACAGGGCGGTTCCGTCACGGCCCGCCCCGCTCAATAGAACCCTCAGCGCAGGTGCGGAATTCGCGCCACGCATGAGCGTTCTATCGAGCTGGGCGGGCCATGACGGAACCGCTCCGTCATCAGCACAGCGCGACCGCGGCTGATGACGGAGCGGTTCCGTCATCAGCACCGAAGGGGTTAAAAAGATATTCCTAAACACACATAATATACCAAATATTAAAAAGCACATAAGAGACAAAAGAGAAGTGAATCATTGGAAAAACATCTTGAATTATTAATCCGATTAGAATCAATATATTGAGTCCGCCTAATAACAGCTGATGGCACCCTAATTGTTCCTCGGATTTAATATTGAATTGTATGCATCGACGCATTTCGGTGTTGTGACTTGATATGCATCACCTTTTTCAAGACGAAATAATCTGTTGTCTCTTATTCAAGTTAAAATAACTAAAAAGCAACCCTTATAATCTTTCAAATCACATTTTCTCCTTGTAATACAAATTCATTTAAAACCCTTACAGCAAATAGTTCATCCTAATTGTAAACATATGTAATTTAAAAAAATATATAAAACAGGGCATGGTGATCACTAAATACTGGACAAACTATTTGTCAAGATCAACATGATATCCTTATAAGACATTGAGAAAAAACTGATCCAATACACAATGGAATTGTATACATAGAATTCTAACCTTTGACACCTATACACATCAACACATCACTCAATTAAACAAATACCGCCAGTATATATATGACTCATGTGTGGAGCAAATTAATTTCCGTACAGAAAAGAATGCTTGACTTTTAATCGGGTCTAATAAAATGCACAAATGAGTTTTGTGTGTAATTTACACATGGAGGACCTTTTCATCCTACTTATTGTATGTGCATGTTGGATACTAGGTAGGGACCTAAAAATACATTGTTACGTACCTCTAAGTAAAGATACTCAGACCGAAACTTGTTCCGGAACCAGGCGGTGGTCGATGGGCAAGAGGAAGACAGTGGAGCCCCCCTCACCCCCTACACAGGAGAATGAATGAGTGGACATGGGAACAGCCCCAGGGCAACAGTGGAAAGACCATGCAGCGCATGCCTCTCCCTTCTGCCTTCCTCTCCCCCCCAAGCAGGAGAGGTGCTCCGGACACCCCCATTGACTAGACAGGGTGACAATGGTGATGCCCAAGGTAACGGGAGTGCCAAAAACCAATAAAATAGATAACTACACAATCCTGAAGTCCACAGTGATGGTGAAAGGGCATATGGCTAGAGATCTCTCCCTAGCAGCAATCATGGCAGATGTGAAAGGCACCCTGGAGCCCAAAATAGATACTGTGACCGTTGAGGTTACCTTGATTAGGGCAGATTTTTCAAAACTGAGTGACAAAGTGTGAACGGCTGAGTCGCAAATCTGCCCAACTACGGTACAGGGCGAAAAGCTTAGAATCTCAGGTGGTCACCCTAACTCAGCAGGCCACGGCCATGGTGGGAAGGCTCGAAGTCTAGGAAGGGAGGACAAGAAGAAAAAATATTTCGGTGTTGGGGGTCCCGGAGGGACAGAGGGACCCAGCATAGGATCTTCCTGGTGGGCTTCATTTTGAATAAACTATGGCCCAAAAGACTGTCCAAATGTTTCTCGATTGAAAGAGCGCAAAGGACCCCGGTGCCCCCACCTACACTGGGGGCTCTGTTTCATATGATTATCGCAAAAAATGCTCAATTACCAAAAACGAGATGCAATCCTTCAGGCAGCTAGAGCAAGATGAGATGTACACTACTAAAATACCCTGATTTGCTTCTTCCCGAACTTTACATTACAAGTGCAGCGCCAATGGAGGAGCTTTGAGGCAGTGAAGAGGGAACTCAGAGAGAGAGAAATCAAATACATGATGCTCTTCCCAGCAAAGCTTGGTGTAATTGCAGTGGGAAAAACTTGGCACTTTGCGTCCACAGGAGGAAACCTGGGAGTGGCTGGAGGATTGGCATACAGTTGGTCAGAACAGAGGCAAGGAACCAGGATGCAGCAGTGAGAGATCAGATCACAGCAAAGATGCAGGGGAGTCGCAGGTATGGATGGTGGAGACATCGGCAGACATGCATCAGCTTGATAGCAGGGATGAAGGGAGTTAATGGGCAGGACCATCCAGCAGGTAAGAGTTAGTTGAGCCCGATACTAAAACTGAGTGAGTGCAAAGGCCCAGGCAGCATGGAGGTGCCGGAAACAACACAATGGAACTGTAAATGGAGTGCCCGACATTTCACCCTGCACATAACCATTCTGGGACAATTGGGTACTAAAGAGAGAAATGGGTTTTCTAGGGGTTTTAAATAAATGACACATTTGCTGGTTATCTTGGTGGTGATGAGACACCTCCTATTGTAGTTATTCTATGTTATTGTGTGGTTGACGGGCGCCCCCTACAGGTTGGGTAGTTGGGGATGGCACAATCTATTTAGCAGGGTCCCAGGATGGGGGGAGTCAGAGTTGGGGGAAGGGGAATAGTTATGGAAGTATTACAGACAGACAGTGCAGGGCTTAGACAGAGAGTAGAGAGGAAGGTCATCACAGAGTGAGAGGACGCCAGGGGTAGTGCCAATATATTATCATAGTCTGAAGGGGGTAATAGTCTCTTATCGTATCTATGCCTGAACATCAAGCACAGTCAATGAAAACATGGCCTTGGAATGTCAACGGCCTTAATGGCAGGATAAAGCGAACAATGGTAATGAAAATCATTCAAAAACATGCCCCAGATATTATTCTATTACAAGAAACACACTTGCAAGTATAAAATATAAATATAAAATTGTCCTGTCTGAAACATCAAAAGTATTTGACAACACAAGGTCAGACATGTACCATCATTTCTTGGAAAACTTATATGGAAATCAAACAATGCGGATGATAAAAAGGAAAAAGCACACGAGCTAGTTAAAGAGGGTTTTAAAGATATAACCAGGAGGACTGTAATTGAGCAATTGAAAAACTTCACGCAGAAAATAGTGCGATCTAATGAAATCGCTTTGTGAATACATAAAAAACAAGCTACCAAAACTGAAACAAGGGAAACTAACATCAACCTCCTGTATACGGTTAGGAAAATCAGACAGACCCGTAACAGACTTAGGAAACAGCTAACCAAGTTTCCAAATAATAAAGATATACAGGTAAAATTAAAAAATACTAATTATAATTTGAGGAAACTAATTTGGAATGAAAAAAACAAAGCTAGGCATGATTTGTGGACAGAAATCTTTCATGCCAGCAACCAAGCAAACTCAAGGGAGTTTTGGAGAATGGTTAATAGTCTAGCTAGACCTAATAAATCTGTGGTAGCATCCACCCTAACCGAAGATGAATGTTTTGCATTTCTTATAAAACACTTAAACCCAGTGACTACAGCTAATATTCATGGTATAAAACAGAAAAATATGGTTAAATAAGACCTAGAATGTGATTATGAAATCTATATAACTAAATCACAAGTTACCAAGCCAATAAAGAAACAAAAAATGGGACACCAGGCCCCAATGGTATCCTGTTTGCACTTTACAAAGAAGGACCAGACTTTTGGTACGTACACCTAACTGAGGTCTTTAATGAAGTTGTACAGAGTGAGTTGATACTGAAATCTTGGAGATGGTCACTAATATCTCCTATTTTTAAGAAAGGAAACTGCCGGAGATCTATCGTTTAATTACCCTTCAAGATACTGATGCAAAACTATTTGCTGGGATTCTATTACCAAGTCTAACAGATTTGGTAAAGGAAAAGCAGCTTCTGCCCCCTCTACAAACATATTAATACTCTCAGTATCCCTGAGGACTCACGCCAGGAAGACCGCAGGGGTGTGCTTCGGCCTGCTTCGGTCAGCTCGCAAGGTTTTGCCACTGCTCCCTGATTTAGCGAGGAAGCTCCTTATTCGTGGCTTAATCTTGTCGAGGCTTGATTATGGGAACGTGGTGTTTCTTGGCGCCCCCGAAGCAACTCTGAAGACCCTCCAACAGGTACAAAATGCAGCTGCTAGAGTGTTGATGGATGTCCCCAGAAGACATTCAGCTGCCCCGGCCTTGAAAATGCTCCATTGGCTTCCCGTTAGGGAACGGGTGAAATTTAAGGCGCTGTGTACGGCCCATAAAATTCTGCATGGTAAGGGCCCTCCGCTCCTTGCCCCCATGGTTCATCCCTATAAGCCCACACGTCTATTGCGGTCGGACCAAAGACATCTCTTGCAGTCAACCAGAGTAAAGAGAGCTCGCTCTGGGGGGAGGCGGTTCTCAGTGCAAGTGGCGGCACTGTGGAACTCCCTTCCTTTGAAGATCCGTTCAGAGCCTAAGATCCTACCTGTTAGGAAACTTCTGAAGACCTATCTGTTTCCAGTGTAGTGATAAAGTGCGCTTCTTCTTGTTCTGTACTGCGCCGGGATGCCCCTGGGTAACTGAGCGCATTATAAATTTTATATAATAATAAGACAATTTTAGCAAAACAGCCCAAGTACTTTTGTTTCCTTGATTTTATATCGGCTTTTGATTGTGTGAATAGACAACGTTTGCGGAAAAAACTTAAAAAGCAAGGAATTTCAGACTCATTACTGAAAATCAATAAACTTTTACACACTGATACTTGGATCAGGGTGAGGATTGGTGACGGTCGGACGCTAACAAAAGAAATAGCTACGACTAGCGGATTAAAACAAGGGTGCGTACTGGCCCCCCTACATTTTAATTTATTCTTAGCAGATCTCTCTATGCCTCTGAATGAAGTTAATGCTAGTTCTCCAAGGTTAGCAGACAAACAAATATCCAACTTGTTGTATGCAGACAATGTCATACTTTTAAGTCAAACTACAGTTGGGTTGCAACGGCTAATCGATCGTATCTCAACGTTTGCAAATGGAAATTATATGGTAATAAATGAAGCAAAGACCAAAGTAATGGTTATTGCAAAAAACACACGACTTAAATATAGATAGAAATGGTTGCTTGATGACACTGAATTAGAACAAGTTGTAACCTATAAATATCTTGGTGTTACATTTAATGACAATGGAAATTTCGTTCAGCAAAAAAAGGATATCAAAAGGAAAGCAAACACCTTGGTTGCAGCATTTAGAACCAGACAGAAAGCTATAAGTGACTTGTTTTATCGGCCCTTTCTAAAGGTAATTGCGGTTAAACTATTACCTACTTTGACATATGGTAGCGAGGCAATAAATGGGAAAGACGCAGAGATCATTAATAATGCGGTTGCAAAAACTTATAAAATGTTATTCTCCCTGCCGAATAACGCCTCGCAAGTGCAAATGAGGCTGGAATTTGGGTTAAATAACCAGCTATATGCAAGGAAAGGGCAAGCTTAAAGTGTGGAATAGAATAGAAAATGATCATGAAAACCAAATGTCTCTGCTGTTATGGCAAGAAGTAAAAGATAATAGGAAATTACATGTTTGGTACTATCTAAATAAAGCGATAGAAGAATTTGGCGTAACACCGATTTGGGAGAGTTCAATCAAAAAAAGCTTCAAAAAAACAATCAATAAACTTACTAATCATCTTTCCCTGATAAAAGATAAAGATATACTTGTAAAAAGAAAGCATGCATGGCCAATTATAAATGGATTCACGGGAAAAAAGTCCAAGAATATCTTGAAACATCATGGTCGCAGAAAAACAAACATATCTTTATCAAAGCCCGATTTGGTTGTCTGCTGGGATTATGTCACTTACCCCCACGGAAGAAAACAGAAGAGAATACTCTATGCAGGCTTTGTAAATCTGGACAAGAAAACATTATACATTTACTACGTCTTTGTCCAGAATTAGAAAACCAAATGAAATCCACTCTTAAGAGACTATTTAATAATCGCGGAGTGCGGACATGTACGCAAGCTCTAATAGCATGTCTACATTTTGAAGATTTATTAATGAATTCTGCATTTGTAAAATTTTTGTGTGCCGTTGGGAAAAAATTTGAGGTATTTCATTTGAATTGCTAATGGATTGTGTGTAATATATATTTTATATAATCAATTTTTTTATATAAACCATATATGATTAATTGTTTTATACCTTTTAAATTTGATGACATTTTAGCAATTTTTGTAAGATTTTAAATAATCAAACAAAATAAATAAACTTCAGTCACTTGCGAGGCAACCATTGCAAGACATTAGACAGATTTGGGTATACCCTGATGGAGCAGGCGCACGTAGGTTATACTACTGGCTCCAGGGGAGTGAGAGTGTTAGCAAAAAGAAGCTCCCTTTTATTCCAGCATAAACATGGACAGATCCTCTGGGTAGAATTCTGACGGTGAGCAGCCAGTGGGAGGGGCAAACCATTAATTTCTGCCCGGTGTATGTCCCACCTGGGCTGCAGGCTCCCACTCTGGACAAGTTGGGTCTGTTACTCCTAGAACTGGCACAGGAGGGATTGATATTGGGTGGATATATGAATGATGTGGTTCCTATAGAGTTGGATGTTTGGGGGGCAACATCAGGTAGGATGGTGGGTGATCTGGGGGTCTTCCTCTTGGCCACGGGTCTGGGTGATGTCTGGCGACACCAACATCCTACTCTTAGATAGTATACTCACTTGTCAGTGGCACATGGAAGCCTCACCATGTTTGACTATCTTGTCCCACAAGTCCACAATATAGAACACTTTATAGGGAGCCCCAGATATAGCTCGGGGATATCTGACCTTTCCCCAGTGGAGGGCATGCTAGAGGGTCTCATGAGGGATCATGTGCTTCCCCCGCGGATAGGCCCCTGGTACCTAAAAGATGTACAGTTTGAAAACCAGCATGAGAAAATGTATCAAGCAAAGTTTTGCAGAGAACGTTGGGTTGGTGGGCTCCATGATGACAAATTTGGGAGGCATTCAAAATGGTGATCAGGGGCCACACCCAAGCCTAGATAGGGGCAATAAAAAAGGAAAAGAAACTGCAATGCTGTACCCTTGAAAGCAATATATTGAGCCTGGAGGCCCGGTGCAAGAGGGAGTTACAGGAGTCACTGGAGGACAGTGCCAAGGGGCAAGCGCTAGCTACACAGCAAAGAATATACGAGAGAGGAGACAAGGCCAGCGGATTACAGGCATGGCTAGATAAAAAGAAGGCATCAAGCAGATGGGTCACAGGGATAGAAAATAATATGGCTCAGTGATAGAATATCAATGTTATGAAAATCGATGTTCCAAATATCGAAGTAAAAATATAGAATACAAAAAATATCGACTCCCTATATTTAAACAGGTAGGTACAAGAATATCAATAAAAAACTATTGATGTAAAAAATATAGATGCACAAAATATCGATTTAAAAATATATATAGCATAAAATAAATATATTAAATAATACTAATATTTTTAACAACAAAAATTACATTTAATATACATTTTAACTAAGTATAACAAATAATAAACGTAATTAAAAAAATATAAACACACAAACATACAAATGTATACATATAGATATATTTACTTAAATAAAATGTATTAACTATTATCTTTATATAAACTTTGAAATATATAAAAATTAAATATATACATATATCAATAATTTACAATTAAGAAACATCACCATTTTACAATAAATTCAAACATTTAACAAAACAAATTAAAACATACATTTTACAATACAATAAATACAACAGTAGGGAAAGTGCAGGATAGCGGAGGGATACAAATTACTATTCCCACTCCAGTGAGTACAACAGTAGGGAAAGTGCACGATAGCAGATGAATAAAAATTACTATTCCCACTCAAGTGAGTGCAACAGTAGGGAAAGTGCATGATAGCTGATGAGTAAAAATTACTATTCCCACTCCGGTGAGTGCAACACTAGGGAAATTGCTGAATAACAAAGGAGTACAAATTACTATTCCCACTTCAGTGAGTACAACACTAAGGTATTTGCTGGATGGCAGAGGGTTAAACATTACTATTCCCACTCGAGTGAGTGCAACAGTAGGGAAAGTGCTGAAAAGCAAAGGGGTAAAAATTACTATTCCCACTCCAGTGAGTGCAATAGTAGGGAAAGCACTGGATGGCGGAGGGTTAAAAATTACTATTCCCAATCCAGTGAGTGCAACAGTAGGGAAAGAGCTGGATAGAAAATGAGTGAAAATTACTATTCCCACTCCATTGAGTACATCATTACGTAAAGTGCTGGATGACGGAGGGTTAACAATTACTATTCCCACTCCAGTGAGTGCAACAGTAGGGAGAGTGCTGAATAGCAGAGATGTAAAAATTACTATTCCCACTCCTGTGAGTGCAACAGTAGGGAAAGAGCTGGATAGCGGATGAGTAAAAATTACTATTCCCACTCCAGTGAGTGCAACAGTAGGGAAAGTGCTGGATGACGGAGTAGTAAAAATTACTATTCCCACTCTAGTGAGTACAACAGTAGGGAAAGTGCTGGATGGCAGAGGGGTAAAATTACTATTTACACTCCAGTTAGTTCAACAGTACGGAAAGTGCTGGATAGCGGAGGGGTAAAAATTACTATTCCCATTCCAGTGAGTGCAACAGTATGGAAAGCGCAGGATAGCAGAGGGGTAAAAATTACTATTCCAACTCCAGTGAGTGCAACAGTAGGGGAAGTGCTGGATGGCGGAGGGGTAAAAATGACTATTCCCACTCCAGTTAGTGCAACAGTAGGGAAAGTGCTGGATAGTGGAGGGGTAAAAATTACTATTCCCACTCCAGTTAGTGCAACAGTAGGGAAAGTGCTGGATAGCAGAGGGGTAAAAATTGCTATTTCCACTCCAGTGAGTACAACATTAATGAAAGTGTTGGATAGCAGAGAAACAAAAATTAATATTAACATTTAAATATTTTAAAAAATGTAAACAATTAACAAAAGTAATAAACAATATTTTAAAAATAGCAGATTAAATAAATTAAACATTAACATAAAATGTATTAATTACATATATCAAAAAGGTAGAACTATTATCTAAAAGAAATAAATGTATAAACACTTTTTATTGCAAATTTTAACCAACAATTTGTTTTTAAAAAAAACTATATTATATTTATTTAATTTCCTATCCTATAACCTCACACCAATAAAAAAGTAAACATTTTCATTATAATGTATTTCCATAACTAACATAATTATTAATTTCACAAATTATTAGTAATACACATAATTAAAACATTAATTAAATATGCATTCCTAAACACTAGAATATTTACAACACACACCAAATATGAAGTACACAAATACCATAATTAATTACCAATTAATTATTTCTAATTAACTAATATTTATTAATAAATTACTTCCCACACTTCCCACCATTTTTGCCTATAAACACCAAAACACACCTAGAAATTGTACACAATTAACTTAATTAATTGCCAGTTAATTAATTAAAATGTATTATAACTAATTATTAAATCATTGATTAAAAACTAAACTACTTCCCACCATTTTCACCAGTAAACAGCAGTACACACACATAAAAATAATTACGCAGTTAATATAATTAATTATCAATTAAATAATTCAAATTAATTAACAACTAATTATTAAATCATCAATTAAAAACTAAGGGGCAGATTACGATGGCGGGTGGCACGTAGCAGAATGTCAAACCGTCCGCAGGGGTGTGGCGGTCCGGCACCTGCAATCAGGATGCCACCGCCACCGTGGCATCCCCTATTCCTAGCAATGGCGGGCGGTGCTCACAGCACTGTCCGCCACAAAGCTGGGAATACATGATGTGCATTGGCATGCACAAGGTGACAGGCACCATGCGGTGCCTGCCACTTTGTCATTGCCAATGCAGTGCCCCTCCCACCCCCAACACCCTAGGGTCCTGCTACAGGCCCCCAACAGCTAAGACCGCAAGCCTTTCCATGGCGGCCGCCATGGAAGGGCTAGTGTCCTCCTGCATCATGATATGGCTGGCGGTGTCTTGCAGACACTGCCACCATATTAACCTTGTTTTCTGCCGGTCGACGAGTCGACCGGCAGAAAAGCGGAGGACGGTCTTTCCGTCTACTGCGGACCCCCAGCCATCATAATATGGCGGGGGTTCTTTGCTGTGTGGATAGCGGGCGGATTGCCCCGCCTTCATAATCGGCCCCTATATTACTTTCCACCATGTCCACCTATAAATAGCACAACATACACATAAAATTAATTACACAATTTACCTAATTAATTGCCAATTAATGAATTAAAATTAATTAATTAACAACTAATGAATACAGAATTGATACAAAATGAATTTACACATATAACACTATAACAACTCAATTCAACAATTATTAATAAACGAAAAGTATTCTATAAATGTTATATAATTAAATTACTTCCTACCCTATTCCCCTATAAACCCGCAACCCGCTACGGTACGAAAAACATAAAATTCGAATAACAAAAAAATAATACCTACTCAAAACATTCAATACATTTTATATAATTAAATTACTTCCGACCCTATTTCCTTGTAAACCCAAAACCAGCTGAGGAACTAAAAACGCAAAATAACTACTAAAGTTTTTACTCATATAATAAAAATACAAACAAATCTTATACAAAAATACATGAATCACACAAATATAAAATATATACTGACATACATAACATTAATACAAAATCGATATTTTTAACATCCATATTTTTGCAAACGATATTAAACACTTCGAGATTTTTTACATCGATCGATATTACTTACCCAAAGTTGATATTCTTGAGCCACGATATTTTTGCAACGATAATCAGATAAGTCGATATTTGTGATTCGATATTTAGTCTCTGCACCGATAAGACAGGAGATTGGCATGAGACGGGAAAAGAGATAGCAGAGGCGTTAGCTGTATATTATGAGCACACATTCTCATCCAGGAACATAGAGTTCGACTGTAGGGACCTCCTACCAGACATAACCTTACCGTGCCTGGCTTCAGAGGACAGGCAAAGGTTGAAGGGAGACCTAACGACGGAGGAGATCAGTTCAATCACCTGTGCTCTGCTGTCGGGGAAAGCGGTGGGGCACAATGGCCTGCCATTGGAACTGTTTAAATGTATGCTCAACAAAACCTCGCAACATCTCCTCACTATGTTTAAGGAAGCTAAAATGATAGGCACCCTGCCGACGGACCGGAGGACGGCAGTGATAGTTGTAATACCCAAGGAGGGCAAAGCGCTGACGAATTGTGGGACTTACAAACTGATATCCCTCCTCAATTAAGTGGTGAAGGTTTTGGCAAAAGTCTTATGCATGCGTCCGTGTGGGGTGAGTCCATCTCTCATCCATCCAAACCAATCTGGATTCTTGCCACATAGGGGAACCAGACTGAACCGGAGTAGATTATTTGGGATCCTATGTGGAAAAGAGGCCGGTTTGTAGGACCCGGTGGCCCTTCTGTCATTGGATGCCAGAATAG
The DNA here is from genome assembly GCF_964261635.1 of Lissotriton helveticus. Lineage (NCBI taxonomy): Eukaryota > Metazoa > Chordata > Amphibia > Caudata > Salamandridae > Lissotriton > Lissotriton helveticus. Next base: position 399,169,504 of record NC_136069.1, on the reverse strand, counting down.
CCATTGATAGCGTGGAATGGTGCTACCTACAAGCAGTCCTACATCACCTGGGGTTTGGGATGAATTTAATCTGCTGGATGAAACTGCTATATGAACAACCATTGGCCAGCGTGAGAGTCAATTCGGCGGTGTCCTGGATTTTCCCCTTACAGAAAGGTATGTCTCCAATTTTATTTGCCATGGCCCTGGAGCCCCTGCTATGGGGGACCCCGGTGGGATGACAAATGGGATGAGCCCATATCCTTGTATGCAGGCAATATTCTATTGTACTTTCAGGAGACCACAGCAGTCCATAGACATAATACTACAAATATTCTGTATCTTTGGGGACTATTCAGGATACAACATAAACGAGGATAAATGATCTCTGCTGTTTCCATTGGTTGGCGGGCCCCCGAGGCTGATATCCAGGTGTGAGGTTCTCCTAGAGATAAAGGGTTGTAAATACCTGGGGGTCTGTATAACAAGAGATCCCCAGGAATTATATGAGCGGAACTTAGCAACCCAACTAGATAGATTCAAAAGGGACATCCAGGATTGGGAGTCATTGCCATTGCCATTCATAGGCTGTGCGGCCCTATTTAAGATGATGATACTCCTGCACTTGCTGTATATTTTGCAGAACATACCCTATCAAATTCCTGCAACATTTTTTCAAAAGATAGAGGCTGAGCTGCGGACGCATCTGTGGAGCAGGGGAACACTGCGCATATCACTGCCCAAGTTGCAGAAGGGTGTTTATGAGGGTGTTTTCACAATATTAGAAGGGCAACCTAAATTCCTTGTTCACATTGAACTTTCCAATTCAAATTGCTAGTATCTGTAATCACTCTTTTGTTTCCAATTACTTTCCATGTTTTGTTTTTCAATTTATTTTCAGACGTTAGCGACTTTTTCCATAAAGTTCTTTTAATTAAGTATCCAATTTCATCAGACTTAAAACAGACCCAGCCAATGTGTTTCATCCCTTTTAGGGACTTCATCAGGGTCTAAACAATATTTTTTTTAAACATGTAATCACTACTTTTCATTTATTAAAATCAACAACTCTGGTTCACCTTCTCTCATATCCTGAATCATTTTGCCGACATATCATTACATTATGCCAGCATCATCACACAGATCAGAAGGAGGAATATGGGATCTGAAAGGACTGTATATGATGATGAAGAAGAACCAGCAGAAGTCTCGCCCCAGACGACCGGCTGTTGATGGACCCTTTAGAAGAAAGTGGTGAATAACGCCCAAGACTCCCTGGGACCGTTGAGAACAGCAAATGACAATTAAGGAGGAGATTTGGAAAGTGGAGGTTATTGATGTTTGCAGATTGTTACATCTGGAAATACCAGTTAACAAGGACTCAGAAGAAGAGGAGTGGAAATTAGCCAAAAGACCAAATGAGTGCTTATCAGTTGAGAATTGGGCACTGGTGTTTTTGATTTGTGGTGGAGTGTACTATGAATGCCATATCGAGCAAGGCATTGCTTAGTTATATGTGGTGTAAATGTAAGGCAAGAATGTAGGGTTCCCAGTTCAACTGTGGAAGGAGGTCGGTAATGAATTCTGATTACAGTAAAACAGCCTCCAATACACCTCTGCCAGGAATTCAAACAGCAAGTGGGTCATTGATTTCATATTGGCAATATCATGGGCATCCCAGAAGTTGCAAGAGATCCGTTGACACCAATTGAATCATTCCTGTTGCTCTTTTTAACAGAGGTAATTTTTATCCAGTGGGATTCATAGGAATAGATGATAGTTGGTATTTTTTACAGCTCTTCTAAAGTTACAAGCCAATAACAGGAGTGCTATGTAGGAATATTCTGGCATGTTGGTCGAGAGAACAGGGAGTAATTAGAGATCTAAGGAAGTTCATAAAACGTGAGATCCTATGGAGTGTTATAATAACTTTAGGTCAAAGGGCTTTTCTGGCTGGGAATCTATTCTTTTTTATACTATATATAGTATAAGGAATTGGGTTACTGTTTGAGGGGGTGAAACCCTAATCAAGCGGGAACCACAATCCTTGTCAGGGCAAGGCACAAGAAAATCCCCAAATAACCTGTGCCTAGCCTTCTGGTAGCTTGGCACAGAGCATTCAGGATTAACTTAGGGGCAATGTGTAAAGTATGTATGCAGCACTTCAAACAGTTATAAAGTGAAAACATACCACAAGGAAAGTCCCACACCAATTTAGAAAAATAGAATAGAATTTCATAAATAAACCAAAACGACAAATATCCTATCAGTAGATCCATATACATGCAAGTTTAAAGATTTCAGTGACTATAGTTCCAGAAATTACAAATCATCAACTGTGGATATCTGGTCATGCTAAACAACTGCGGATTTCTGGTCTTACTAGACCCGGACAAAGTCACAAGTTCAGTGTTGTAGTTTTTCAGGGCTGATTAAGAAATCGATCTGTAAAAACAAAGGTGGTCCTACAGGGCCCCATGCCTCCCCCACCATGGGGATACATTCAGGTGGGCACGACATGTGCCCACCCTGGCTGTATTCCCCCCTAGTTCCAGCACTGCACGGACGTCATCGTCCATGTTGTGCTGGAACATTTCTGCCATTCCCATGGCGGTGCCCTTTTTCAAGGCATCGCCATGGGAATGGCAAAAGGACTGTCCACCTGCACGAGAAAAACTAGTAATCAGGCGAGTGATCCTTGCGCAGCTTTGGCAGTGCTGTGTCGGCGGAGAGCCAGTTCACTACCGCCAAAGTCCTAATTAGGGCCTGTGTATTTATAGCACCTTCTACACTTAGCGTTCACTTATTTGGGCATCGGGCTCAAGTTCGAATTGACATAATAAACTCTTTTCAAGCTGTTGCAATACTATGAGTTTCAATTACCTTTTCTCTTTCTTGTATTTTGATTCTTCCCTATAAATGTAGGGCAGAAAATACGCTGACATCTGTGGGTAAGCCTCAATATAAGTTTTATGACCTAGGGTGGCACACCGAGCACTTACCTGTCCATGCTGCATTACACTCTTAGGTGGTGGAGTGTGTTTGGCAGTATGGGTACCATTGGCAGGGTTGCACCAGTCAATGGCTTTAAGCCTTGTGACCTTGTTCATTAGAGCCTGTTAAGTTTGACCTAGCTGTTACATGTATTTGAATATTCACACATGTTTTTTTACAAGGGACCAACAGTGGATCCCAGCGTTCATCTATCACTAGGATTCTATAAGGACCACCGGAAGGATTTATACAAATATATATATCAATTTACTTTAAATCTTGCTTTTGAGCACAAATACAAGCAGAAGTACTGTGACTATATGTCCTGATGAATGCTGCAACGCCTGTTTCGAGTGGTATAGGCAGAAACATGTTGACCTTTCCTAGTGACACGAGTAAGCAGGCCTAATTTGCCCTGCAGGGTCCTGTTTTTATTTAATACTGGCCCAGGGATGCACTCGTAAAGTTACCTGCATACTCTGTGGTCAGTTTTATTCTCACATGTTTTCCTTGTTTTTGCTCTGCTCACATCATCCAGCCAGTATTTATTATACCTCTCAAACAACGTCCACAGAGCTCCTCCCTCCCAGTGAGGGGGTTCTAGCCCACACCGGGACTAGGCATCACGTTGTGAGCTGGTTCCTGATGATGAAGTATGACACCTAAGGTGGGTGAGGGAAATCATCCTTTAAATGGAATTCACCATCTCAGCTAGGTCTTTCTTTTTTTATAGTCTTCTTTCTTATGCCTTTACTATGGACCCAAGAGTCTTGTTGTGCTTCACAAGTTCAGGATGATCACAATGACTCACAGACTAGGGATCCAGTCAGGCCTGCTGCACAAGAGTACTTTAAATCCTGCTAGCAGAGCATTATGGAGTCCTGCATCAAGGATGCGTTGCACAGAGGTGATTCTTAGGAAATGTGAAGGCCTGCATTGTTGTCGAGGATCCCATTGATGAGGGGCTTGTGATGTGAAGTCCTGAATTGAGATGAATTGCACACTGGCTGGTTCCAAAGAAGCTGCAGGTATTGCAATGCAGAATCCTTGGTTATTGCCGAGGATGCCGTCGACGAGGGGCATGTGATGTGCAGGCCTGCATTGAAGATGCGTTGTGCAGCAATTCCTAGGAGGCTGCGGATGGCAATGCAAAGTCCTTGCATCGGGGAAATCCATGCAGCAGAGGTTATGCACCTGTTCTACTTAGGGTAATGCACCACAGCAGGAGAGAGGTGGTGGTTGGGTAAAATCACAGATGGGCTGGCAGAGCACGTTTTGGCCTTCTTCCAAGGGTCCAGGACAGGGGTAGCACCACTTGGCAGGGTCGGACTCACAGATGACAGAGTACAGGTGCTGGGTTCAAGGTTGTTGGACCCTTCTGTTGCTGAAGCTCTAGTCAGGAGGTCAACCCACTAGCCCTTGGAGTCACTCTCGTGTCCTGGGATCAACAGATGCAGTACTTCTCAACCAGGCAAGAGGGCAACAGACAGTTGGTCAGTACAGCAGGGCAGCAGTCCTTCAGAGAGGCAGTCCTTTCAACAACAGAGCAGTCCTTCACCTTGGCAGAGTCCAGAGGTCCTGAATTATATTGAAGAGTGGGGTCTAATGGTCCAATATTTATATATTGTGCCCACTTTGAAGTGGAGGATGTTTTTAGAGATTTCCACCCTGCCCTAGATATCAGGCATTGCCTTCCTCTCTTTCCTGGCCCCAGCTTGTCTGGGGGCACATAATACCAGTGATAACTCCTTTGTGAGAGTGTTCTGGCAGAGCCTTTGTGATGTGCAAGTGTGGTAGATGACAGCCCCTTACCCTAGTTAACTCAGCGTGGCCCATCCTGCCAACACCTAGCCTCCCTTTACCTCACTGGGAGCAATACACAAAGACCAACTGCCAGCTACACCTAGTCATGTGACCCAAGAACAGGCTGCAGGCACCAAATTGTTAGAAAGTATCAATTTATTAAAAGTGGCATTTTCAGAATTGTAATTTTACCATTTAAAATACTTTATTCGCCCTTATGCCATAAAGGTGATAAAACAACTGAACAGTTTGAAAACATACAGTTAAAAATAAATAAAAGCTCAGATTTTTCAAAAAAAGATAAAAAGGCTAGCAGGGATAACATTCATACATTACATTATCACGTGACAAGTGCTGTTCCGAAATGTTACCCATTGGGCATTTCTGGAAATAAATATCTCTCATATCTTCCCCTCATTAAAGAAGCAGGTTTTAGAAAGTTCAAGATAGGGTAACATATATCCACTGTGGGAAGTTGTTGAAACATCTCTAGCCACAGCAGGTGCTTTCTGATCTTGGATGAGCACAACACCGGGACCAGGAAAGATTTATGTGGGTCTTGATATAAGGGATAAAACATGATTGAGTGAATTGCAATGAAAACTATAACTTTACCAGTAAGGAGGACATTTAAATATAATTCTTTAGACACCAAACTCAACTTGTCTACCTGCTCCCAATTGGAAGTTACGGTGACTTAAATGTGATAAGGTAACTCCAATGTTATCCTACTGGAGAGGTAGGCCTTGCAGTAGTGAAAATCAACTTTAGGAGTTTTTCACTACCAGGACATGTAAATTTTAATAGTGCATGATTTACTTTTTAATTACACTGCACCCTGCCCTTGGGGCTGTTCAAGGCCCACCCTGGGGGTAATTTATACGTTTTAAAAAGACTTGTTTTGCCATGATGAAATGGCAGTTTAACAATTGCACATACATGCTGCAATGGCAGGGCTGAGAAATGTTTAAAAGGCTACTTAAGTGGGTTGCACAATCAGTACTGCAGGCTCACTTTAGAATTTAATTTACAGCTCCGGCATGCAGACAGTACCACTTTGCACAAATGTAGAAGTAAATTAAAAGTTTAAATTTGGTATAACTAAAATCTGCCATGTTTTAAGGAGCGAGCACAGGCAATTTAGCACTGGTTAGCAGTGGTAAGGTGTGCAGAGTCCCGAAACCAGCAAAACAAAAGAGTTGAAGGCAGAAAGCTAGGGGGGGACCACACCAAGGATGCAATGTCTAACAGTATGGTTGTTTTTGAAGCTTTCAGAATTTCCAAACCACTGGACATGAAGGGTGTTGTGGGTTTATTGGGGAAAGAAGTAATTTTGCATGATTCTGGGAATAGGATTTGACTGAGGAAATCAAAGAATGATAAGTGGAAAAAGGGCATTAGGTTTCACTACAACAATCTGATGATGGCCTTACATGCCCGGTTAGAGTGAGGAAGGTCTTCGTGTAGTGCAGGAGTGAATTAATGTTTTTTGTTTATCAACATGAAGATGGGGGTCTGCTTTCATAGTTTTAAGTGCCACAGCTACTGTGTAGGGTGTTAGTGCTACTGGATTGTCCACAAAAAGAATTTGAATCTCATTCTTTCAGGATTAGAGCAGTGCAGAAGCTAAGAAGTTAGGCCTTTCCAATGAGGACCTTTAAGCTTTTGGTATTTGGTAGTTGGATTGCTGTTATAGGCGCATTAAGCGTCAAGGGTGAGAGTTGATTGGTTCAATACTGTAGCTAAATGATTTCGTAATCCAGTTTTGTTGTTTTGCTTTGGGTTGTGTTTCATGTTAAACCACAAACATCACACAACTGTTCTTTACAAAGGTGGGCTGCCAAGCATGCAGTGACAGACATGTTGGCAATCAACTTGTATTTAGATTGATGAGGAATATGGTTAGATGGTGGGGAAAAAATGGATTGAGCTGGGGACAACTAGTACCACTCTAGGAAGAGTACTTGTAGGAAGAGGTTGTCAGAACCTATTTGTGATACACCTGGGTGTAAACACCTTAGTACAGTCGATGGGACTTGGCCATTTAGAGACATGAACAAGGGTTTGAGGTTGGTAGAGGCTATATATTTTGCCACATGCATATTGTGACTAGAGATAGTGTAAAGGAGGGTGCAGAAAGATGCTAGGAAACCCAGTGGCATTGAAAGAACCAGGTGGAAAATCAATAGGGGAATGCAAGGTTACATTGTGGGGCAATGTATAGGGATGGCGAGTCACATAGATATTGTGCATGAGGTGTACACATATTTTCATCCTGATGAAGTGCATCTTTCAATTCTGGGAAATATATACTACCTATTTGAATTGAGAGCCAGCATAACTAAAGCATTGCATGAATGATTGTGCGGCTGAAGTGTTGGGATAATTAGTCTATTGAGGGGTACTTTTTTAGGTTAGTTGGGTGTGGGGCAGTAAAAAAGCCTGTTCAGTGTTTTAATGCTTGGCAAATGGGAAAGGAGTGAAGGGCTTCAGAAAGAGCTTTAGGTTCCCTGATAAGATAAGCAACAAGCAAAATCTCCTGACCGGCTTCTTTAGTGAGTGGTGTAATCCACTGCCCAAGAGGGGTAGAAATTGGCTTGGGTTACATTGGGTAGTCTGAACATGGTGCAGGGTGCTGGACAGCCTTTTTTCAAATCTTGCACATCTGGAGGAAGTAGAATTTTGTAGTGCACCTCCCTACCCTTTGTTATTGCTTTAGTTATGGAGGTTTCTTTACACTTTTTGCTATGATCTATTTTTCTAGATGATATTTAAGACACAATATTTAGGTCAGAAAATATTCTGACAACATAAAACTGGTGGTACACTGATGCTATGTCACTAAGGGGCACATTAAGATGGCCCGTCGTAAAAAGGGACCGCCCGCCATATGGGAGGGGGTCCTGTGGGTGCCATTAGGATGCGCCCGCCACAGTTGCGGGTGCATCCTGCATTCCAGACATTGTGGCGGGAGGTGCACACAGCACCGCCTGCCACAATGCCAGGAAGGCATGTTGTGCACTTCCATGCACAACATGGCAGGCACCGCGCAGTGCCTGTCATGTTGTGCATGGAACTGTAGGGGGGTACCATAGGTACCCCCATGTGCACCCCCTACCCCCAGAGTCCCTGGGGGCCCACAACGGGCCCCCACAAGCAATTCCTGCATGCTTTTCCGTGGCGGCAATGTCACCACGGAAAGGCATGCTTCCGCCCTTGTAGTAATATGGCACCGCCACCATATAAACTGCTTTTCTGCCCGACAGGGAATCGGGCCGATTGCCAAATGGCGGAAAAACATCAGACCATTCTTTCCATCCACCGGGGTCCCTCCCTGCCATGGTAATGTGGCGGGGAGGACATTGGTAGCAGGCAGAGGTTTTTGGCTGGTGGATCGCCACCGCCATACGGGCGATGGCGATCCGCACGTTATCCTAATGTGCCCCTATGTTGTTTACTTCGAAAGTTTGGGTGAAAGGCTTTATAGGTCTGATGGTGTCAAAGTTGAATAAACTTTTTATGAACTCTTATTTAAAGTTCCTTGGTCTTCAAGGGATCAAGGGTTCGTGGTACTGGTTCGTTGTCACTTTTCCACTGTGTCAAAGACCACTGCTCTCAGTTCTCTTCACTTTCAAAAGCCAAAGAAAATTTCACTTCAAAGCCTGAAACTCAAAATGTGGTTTTCTTCTCCAACCGCACAATGGACAGCAAAGTACCTAAAATAATTAGACTACCCATAAACAATTGTGTAATGTGTATTTTCGCTTTTAACTTTGAGGGTGCACAGAAAAAACATAGCCTGTTTCACATTTTTGGACTCAAGAAATTGCCTGCTAAGATTAGGCGCTGAAATGGAAAAATAAATACCTGACTTATTGGTACATTTCATCATTCAACCACTGACAAAAAACACAGGACTCAGGAATGCAGCAACTGCAAAAAAAAGCAATATGTTTGGTTTTAGGACATATGCCTCATTTTTTGCTATCGACCTGTACAATTAAACGATTGTTATTGTGGTTCTCCGTTTATGAACGTGGATAGATAAAATGTCAAACACAGTGATGACACAAAACCAAAACATCCTTTAAAACAGTGGTTGCTACTATTGCTAAAACGGAGACAGTGAGTCCAGCTCTCCCCTCGGTCTGCAAACATGGATTATTCGTCATGTAACTCCTGTTGATTACAGTAGATACTCATATTAAATATTAACAGAATGAAATTAGATATGCACGTCTCCAAACTGAGAATGAAACGTATCACCTCCGCTCCTCTATTATCCGGTTTTAACCAGCCTTCTATAATCCTGTTTTGTGCAGCTTTTCTCAAAATCTTTGGAATGTAGCAGGATTTAGCAGCTGAATTTATTAGCGTGTCGCACTATAACATATGACAGTCTAAAATGAGAACCTTATGATTTCTTTTCTCACCTTGGACTGGCTGAAACCATGATTTTAAATTGGTTTGATAAAATGATTGATGGCAGTTTCCTTCAGCATTTCTGGATTTTGTACAGACAGCGCCCTGGACTGAAAAACATACTGCATCTCCGTGGACCATCTGGAGCAGGGGATTGTATTGCAGGAGAGGGTAGATACAACTGGGGCCCCTGCTAACTTCATCCTGGCTCCACATCCAGATTGCTAGTAAGTGTAATCCTTATGCGCGTTATCAGAACCTGTCAATGAGGCATCATGGGATATTTTAATCCCTTGTTTGCATTCATTCTGTATCACATAGACTGCCACAGGAGGGGGTGTCGTGGATATCTGTGGAAAGCCACACGGTCTATGGACCTCTCTTTGTTCAGTAGGTAAATCAAATGGTCAAATCCTCCTCAATCGCCGTGCAAAACCCGCAATACTTTTTTCATCAATTTCTGTTCCTGCACAGGGTGCGGGTTAGTGTCAACGTGGCATGGTGCTACTGGACTATACCTATGGAAGATAACCTTGGTCCTCTATTCCTTCTTTACATTCTCCAGCAGGGTTTTAGGTGGGGGTGAAAAAAGGGGGGTGGTCTCTAAAAGGGGCCTGGCCTAACAAGCATATCTTGGAAAACGTTAGAAGAAGTGTGGACTATGTAATCAAGAGCATTGCCTCAAAACATGCAAACTAAAAGCCTGTGCTTTCCATAACTGTCATCCAATTGGTACATTACCGTGGCGGCTCCTCCATTAAGGCGGAAGAGCGTAACCCCACGCTTTTCAGTAGTGCAAAAAAAAATTTATATTAACATTATGTTATTATTATTTTATTTTTCCAAGCTGAAGCCAGTTTTGGGGCAGGCTTGGCTGTCATCACAACCAGCAGGGGAGGAGTGGTTGGTGCACATAAGTGCGCATGATGGTTTGGCCATCTGTCTTTGGCCGGCCAAACAGTCATGCACACTTAGCATGTTGTCTACCTGGCTGTATTGCATAGCCTGGGTGGAGAACATGCACAGGCTCCCACTCCCTGTCTGAGCACTGAACCAGGCCGCTCAGGCCAATCACAACGCTACTGTCATGTTGGTGACAGAAGCATCGTGATTGGCTAGGGGAGTCTGGAAGCCTGTGTGCTTCAGGTTGACAGAAGAGGACGGAGGAGAGGTGGTGGCCGGTAAGTGATATTTTCTTTTTTATAAACCCCCCCTCCACTCCTCTACTACTGCCCCGAAGCATAGGCCACTGGTATGTTGGTGCCTCTCTTTGAACTTTCTGTTATTGCATCCAGGCACATCACACCATAATAGACAGGCATCTAAAATAAGACTGACCTATTACTTTTTTAATGCTTGTTTGTAGTGTCAGACAAATGATTTTGTTTTCAATATGTAGAATTGAAAATGTTTAAATTGTGAAGATTTGAGGCTGTGGATTAAGTATTACTGAGGTCTGTGGAAAGGATAATGGCCTTAAATATGCCAAAATCACTCTTGTTCTCTCCTTCACATTGCTTTCCCTGTAGCCTCTCTGTGAGACACACCTTTTCTGCCTATATCTTTTGGAAATCCTCCATCTGCATATTCCAAACTGCATCTCTTTTCTCTTCTGCACTTTCTCCTGCATGCACTTCTTTGCATCTCCCTCACTGTACCATTCCCCTACACACACCCAAAAACACCCCAAGCCCTTACTGCTCACTTGTAAGCACTGTTAATAAATTGGGTTTTTGGTTGAAGTGGGTGGAAGCCCCACTCAGGCAACAACCACAATTCTTTTTATGGTGACCCGCACCAAGTCACTAAATTAACCTGTGTTTAACTCTCTTATAGGTTGGCAAAAGCAGTCTGGCTTAGATTAGAGGCAATGAGTAAAGTATTTATGCAGCACACAAACAGTAATAAAGTAAAAATACAACACAAAAAATCCCAAACTAATTTAGAACAATAGAATACATTTTCATAAATAGAATGGTACCAAAATGGCAAACTTCCAATCAGTAGAACAAGAGATATTCAATTTCAAATTTGTAGGTAGACATAGCACCTAAAAACACAGATTATCACTCGCGGTCATCTGGTCATGCTAGACCCAGAAAAATTCACTAGTTCAGGTAGACTGCAATGGAGTACAGACTGGATACAGGGAGCAGGTTAGCCCTACTAAAAAGTTACCCTCTCAAAATCTGGTGGGAAAAGTTACATTCCTGATGGAAGACGCCGCGAAGGGCATGGAGAACGTCATGGACACCCATTGTAGTGCAAAGCTACAGTCATGTGGTGCAAATGGTCATTGCTGGAGATTCACATTGGTGGTCACATTGGACTGTCGTTGCTGTAGCATGAAGTGAAACTCTTGTGTTGCTGTGGTTGCTGTAGTGTGGAGAGTTGGGTTCACTGGAGCATCACGTTGGCAGTCATTGTGAGTGGCACAGTTTCAGCACAAACAGGCTTGTTTGTGGTTGTGAAGATATTAAAAAACTTCAGGAAGTCTCCTTTTTTCTAAGAGGAGTTTACATTTGATGCCGGCCAAGGGCCCAGGTCCTGGGGAGGCACCTCTTGAGGATCAGGGACACACTGTAGCAGATGCCAGCAGGGCTCAGGCAGCTCCAAATGCAGCAGGTCATCTGAATAGTTGCAGTGAGCCCTCTGGAGCATGTTGCATCCCTGTAGCTCAGAACAGGAGGTCAGCCAACTGACCTCGGAAGTCACTCAGGTTAGCCTGGGATGAAGAAAGCAAGTCCAGTCTTCCCCCTCCCATGAGCATGACAGGCCTCAAATGGCTTGGAAGTCCTGGAAAATACTTCCCTTCCAAAAGGCTCCAAGAGGTCAGGGGTGACAAAAGACTGGTATCAGGTTCCTTTGTGTATGTGTTGGAGGTAGCCCTTTGAAATGTAAGTTGGACGGGGAACAGTTCCACCCCACCTATCCTGGGTTTCATGTCCTAACCATTTAGTGACAGGCAGCAGGCACTAATGGTTGGGATATGAAAAAAGGAACTTTCTAAAAGTTGCATTTTCAGAATTGGGAATTGATATCCGACGTTACCATCAAAAAGTATTTTAAAGTACAATTAATTTGAGTCCAAACTTGACATCCTATTTATTCTCAATCAAAGGTTAGCCCTTACTAAATGAAATAAGGTAACCCAATGTTACCCAATGGGAGAGATAGGCATTGCAGTAGTTAAAAAACAAATATAACAGTGTTTCACTACCAGGACATGTTGAACTTAAAAACACATGTCATAATGTTTTAAATATGATGCGCCCTGCTCCAAAGGCTGGTTTGGGCCTACCTTAGGGGTGACAGAACTTATGCCTGGCAAAAGGGTATTTTTTCCATGTCCAATCAGCAGTTTTAGATATGCAATGGCAGGTCAGGGACATGTTTTAAAGTGCTACTTAAGTGGGTGGCACAATGGGTGATGCAGGCCCACTAGTAGCATTTAATTTACAGGACCTGGGTACATGGAACATGTACTATAGAAGTGTAATTAATTAATTATGCCCATCAGGAGTAAGCCAATGATCCCATGTTTTAAGAAGAGAGAGCGAGCACTTGAGAATCATTAGCAGTGATAAAGTGGGCAGAATCCTAATGTCAACAAAACAATAATTCAGAAAACTGTCGAGGTGAAGGCAAAATGTTTGGGGGACGAGAACGCCAAGGATTACAGTGCTAATAGCACTGCATTTTCATTTACCATTGCACTGAAAATAATCTGATAGCTATGTATCTCTTTCACACTTTTGCCTGGAGTCCCGATTACATTTGGCCATTGTTCTCTGTGATCTTCAGAGAGGCCAAGAACTGGAAGAGCATGTATTCCAAACACCATTATCCCCCACTGGCAGGCACTGTGAGAAACTCGCAGGGACTTTAGCTTTAACTCCAGACCTCTCAAATGTGCTGAATGGAAAACACCCACAAATCCAAGAACTGAGTCATGTAACACACACACACACACACAGCAACAGGCAACCCAGTTCGCAGTATGCACTATTAAAGAGTAATTCGCTGTGTGCAAAGAAAACTACAAATGAACAACATTATGGAAAAAGCACATACCCTCTGGAAATTAAATCAAATTAAACATTTGCTGAGTATTCAGCAATCAGTCACTGTTTTCCCCTGTTAGATTAAGGACCTGTTTCAATGTCAGCTTTAAACTACTGTTGGGTCTTCGACTCTGAGCAACCCATCCTACTTAAAGCCCTATATGTTCAAGCAGAACTAAACTGCTGCCACACGTTTTTTAAACCCACATCTGCGACTCTCAACTTGAAAAGGCCTCCACTGGTTGGTGGTGGCAAGATGTATTTCATTAAAGACGGTCTATACTTCTGACCAGAAATCCATGTCACTTGACTGTGTTTTTTTTACAGCTCACACTTTACACTTCCGGACAATCCGGACTTTACAATGCAATAAGATCTACAATGCACCTGCATTTCTTACACACAATTCAATTTGAAAGTTTTACACTGTTAGTACAGCTATCTCAATACAGACTGCAAAGCTCTGGACTTTACTATCAGTGAAAATAAGGAAGCTTAAAAACCATCTCACATTTCATAGAGCTGCAAAGCCCTGGCTGTTCCCAAGTGCTTCTACATACATCTACATGTTTGGCTTAACACAACTGGAGCATCCTCTCTCCAAAACTCTTGCACGCCACCCAGTTCTCCTGATGTTAAAGATCATGCCCTGGCCTTCTTTGAAAGTCGTACGCTCCCCCTTTGCTCCCTATTCTTCTATATTCTCCACTAGTTCATGGACTAATAATACCTACCATTGGCATTAACTCACCCCCCCCACAAGTGGTCACACCTAACACCTACTATTTTTTTCATTTCAAAGTATTTTATTGAGTTTTACTGTACATTCGCTAAACATCTACAGGATACAAGTCAGTCTTGGTTACATTTCAGCTTATACACTTGTTCTCCTGTGTGCCATACATTGTCTTCCAACAAAAAAATGGAGTAAATGCATGGGATGGTTCCCTTGAGAGCATAAGACTAAGGGCCATATGTATCATACAAATTCGCATTCGCAAAGGCCGAAATTCGCAGAATTTCGGCCTTTGCGAATGCAAATTTGCTAAATGGGATGTATGAATGAAAATTCGGTGCAAAATAAGGAATCGCAAAATTTGCGATTCCTTATTTTGCAATGTATGAAGCTAAAAAAATTGCTAATTGTCCCTAAGGAATCGCAAATTAACACCAACTTCAAGTTGGTGGTAATTTGCGAATTTCTTGAAAAATGCCCATTTTCGCATTTTTCAAAGTGCCATGTGACGCACATACATGCCCTTAGGGCATGTATGTGCACCACATGTGCACCCATGCTTCTTTCAGGGGTGCAACAGGGTGTCCTTTGGACACCCCTGCACCCTTGAAATTATTCTCAATTTGCGATTAGCAAATTGCGAATTGCAAATTAAGAATAAATTCCCATTCCTTCCTATGGGTCTCCCGGCCCATAGAAATGAATGGGGAAGTATTCTTTAATTGGGAATTCGCAATTTGCGAATTCGCAATTAAGGAATATCAAGAAATCGCTAAAAAAAATTGAAATTTTCTTGATACATACCAATTAGCGATTCTGAAATAGCGATTTCTTAAAAATCGCTATTACAGAATCGCTAATTGGTTCCTTAATACATATGGCCCTAATTACCATAACAAACAATAACCACTGGATTAACCACTAAGCTTGGGCTCGGGAGCACTGTGATGTCCAGCGTAAAGTGTTTCAATGCCTTGCTAGGGGTAGTAAGTGCTATATAAATACAATTGCAATTGTAATATAGGTTACCCAAAAACACATATTCTCCCGACCATAGACAGCAACCTGGGCACTTTCAATCCACAACAGTGGTGTGAAATACTATCCAAGTGCTACCAAACTATTTGGTATTTGGTAGTCCGCTAAAAGCAGCCAAGAAAAGTACCACATTAGAACAACTTTACATTATTATGACTCAGACTTATTTCATATGCCAAGGAGTGGCATGATGAATGTATTTTATTATTTGTGATGGGTCAAGCAGGGTTGCTAAAAAATACTTTTGAGAGGCCTTTCAAAAGTATTTTATACACCTAAGTAGCAGTTTGTCACAGAATACCTTCATGTGTTTGTGAAAATGTCCTTCGTGTATTGACAGAATTTCTAGCTGTCAAAGTTATGCAAAGTACGTTTTAGCACTTCGTAAAGTTACAATATTCATGAATTGTTACATCGCACAATCTTTTTTCCCCAATTTTTTAGCAGCTTTTTTAAATCTTTTACTTCGTGTAGCTACCTCTAAAAGTTTGCAGAAGTTGTATTTCATATTTCATTACATTCTTTTTGCTGCATATAAAAAAATAGAAAAGCATAGTCGTTTCTTATTTAAAAGAAAAGTGATACTCTAGATGCAGAATGCCCAAATTTGCAGAATAAAAAACGGGTTATATTTCTGCCTCGCGGGATATGTGATCACGCTTGTGATGTCTTCACGCAGGATTTGCCACTTGTTGAATGTGACTGCTTAAGGCCGCCTGCACCGCTGCCTTCCGTTGCTCTTTCTGAATCATATTCAATTGAATATAACATCAGCAATTTGCCTACCACACATCAGCATTCATTGCCAGTGGCAAGATGAGCACTGACGTGAGGGAGACAACGCAGCGCACCAGGCAGAGGGGATGGGAGAAGAGATTGCAGGAGGCAAAGGATGCTGCTTAGATGTTTTCACATTAGTATTCAGCAGCGCGGCCGCTGTACCAGGAGAGGGGGTGTGCGAGGAAGGCGCGAAAGCACATCTTGTGTGCGCGAGGCACTCAGCGCGTTATGAGGCAAAACACAAACACGCTTTTTAAATGCTTCTATTTCCATTTCGGATTTGTCATTTTAAGAGCAAGTGTCGTGAGCACAAGTGTTCTCTTCCTGGATTGAATTAAACTAGTCTAACAGAGAGATTTAGAAATCGATCGTGGAACAAAATGCGTTCTTTCGCAGCTATACAATGCTATTCCCTCGGCGAGCACCCAGGCTCTAGGCACGGGGTTCAAATTCGTTAGATCGCAAGTATTACATTATTCATCGAATGACATCCAGCGCATTCTAAGTACCTCAGGAGGCTCTGCCCGTGTCTGATGATCAGCAGATCACAGCGGGAAACGGCGGGGCGGAGCCGTTCACCTCAGAAAGCGCGAATCTAATCAGTTTAAACAGCCAAGGCTGGCAGTGGGAGTACCTGCAGGGCGGTGACGTGGGGAGGGGGAGGGGCAGGGTGGGGGGTAGTAATGTATGGATTACGGAGTTTTACAGGTAAGTAAACATTTAAATAAATAAAACGAATTTCGTTGCGCACACTGCATCGCATTTGGGAATGCAGTGCACTCAACGAAATTCGTTTTCACTCGTATCATGAGTTAAAGATGTTATAGAAGTGTGAAAAAGCAGGACACTTTTTAGGAGGGACTAAGCAGACCTCAGTTGTAAATTGAGATCTGGTGCTGCATCATGGAAAGTACTCTGGGGCTTCTTTGTGGGTGGCATGGCCCCATGATGATAATGGGATATTTTTACCTCTGCATATGTGCCGTATTATGGGCGTGGGTGTAAAGGCAAACAGGCCCTTAGGAGGCGCAGTGAACGTGAGTCACATAAAAGGGGATGATGCACTGTCAGTGTGGCCCCTAAGGGAAGCCTCGGTAGTGGTGAAAGATTAGTGCCTGACCCCACACCGCCAACAGTTGAAGCCAGTGTGCAGCATGGGGTTTCCTGCCAGTGAGAGGTTGGGTTTCAGGGCCTTGTCACAGCCTTTTGGCTGTGTGCTGCATGAAGTTGGCTGCATGGAGTTGGCTGCCCTCGAGGGGTCGATTGTAAGGCCAGGCCACAGGTCAAGCCCTGCCGCCAACCCCATGCAACACACAGCCCAAGGATATGTGTGACGTGTATTGGCATTTCACATAGTAATACAATATTACTTTACTTAAAAAAAAACTAGGAATTCACTGAAAAGCAAAAGGATAAAAAGGATAAAGTGACGTTATAGTTAGATATGGTAATAATATCTTACTTTGCACTTTAAAAAAAATCTTCAACATTTCCTTAAAAAACACAATGGTTAGAGGGATGCTATAGTTAGGTAAAAATGTCAATTAGAAATACAATGGAATATACTGTAACTCTCACACCCGCCATGCAGTGTTGTCATCTATGGTGTAATTTTAGATGTTGCAGTGATTTTTAACAATGATGTCACAGAACTACTAATGTAATACACAACAGCTTCGGCGCCCCACCCACGCACCCAACCGTCGAACCAACGCCACCCACCGCCACCCTTCGCGCCTGGACCACTGTGACCACCGAAGACACAGCCCGCACGATGAACACCATCCACTCCGGATCACCGACCGACCCCTGCCCACACCACGTCTTCAACAAGGCCGACTCCACCATCGCACCCCAACTCCGGAACATCATCAACGCCTCCTTCAACACCGCCACCTTCCCGGAGAGCTGGAAGCACGCCGAGATCAGCGCCCTCCTGAAGAAACCTACAGCGGACCCCACCGATCTCAAAAACTTCCGCCCCATCTCGCTCCTCCCTTTTCCTGCTAAAGCCATCGAGAAGATCGTCAACAGACAGCCGACCGCCTTCCTCGAGACGAACGGATCCCTCGACCCCTCACAGTCCGGCTTCAGAGCCAACCACAGCACCAAGACCGCCCTCATCGCAGCCACCGACGACATCCGGACCCTGCTCGACAAGGGGGAAACAGTGGCCCTCATCCTCCTGGACCTCTCTGCTGCGTTCGACACGGTCTGCCACCACACCCTAGTCCAGCGCCTCAGCAACATCGGTATCCAAGAGAAGGCACTGGAGTGGATCATCTCGTTCCTCGCCGGAAGAACACAAAGAGTCTGCCTCCCTCCGTTTCGCTCCGAGGCCACCGAAGTCATCTGCGGCGTCCCGCAAGGCTCTTCACTCAGCCCCACCCTCAACATCATCTCTTACGCCGACGACACCCAGCTGATCCTCTCCCTCACCAGAGACCCCGACACCGCCAGAACCTGCCTACACGAAGGGATGAAAGACGTCGCCGAGTGGATGAAGGACAGCCGCCTGAAACTGAACTCGGACAAGACGGAAGTCCTCATCCTGGGATCTTCGCCCTCCGCCTGGGACGACTCCTGGTGGCCCCTAGCCCTGGGCACCGCACCCAAGCCAAACGACCACGCACGCAACCTGGGCTTCATCCTGGACCCCTTCCTCTCGATGACCAGACAAGTCAACGCCGTCTCCTCATCATGCTTCAACACCCTGCATATGCTTCGCAAGATCTTCCGCTGGATCCCGACCGAGACCAGGAAGACTGTCACCCAGGCACTCGTCACCAGCCGACTGGACTACGGAAACGCCCTCTACGCCGGAACCACAGCCAAGCTACAGAAAAGACTCCAGCGCATCCAGAACGCCTCCGCCCGACTCATCCTGGGTCTACCCCGACGCAGCCATATCTCCAGCCACCTGAGGAACCTGCACTGGCTCCCCGTCGACAAGAGGATCACGTTCTGGCTCCTCACCCACGCACACAAGTCTCTCCACGACCTGGGCCCCAAGTACCTCAACGACCGCCTGACCTTCTACACGCCCACCCGCCAGCTACGGTCCACCAGCCTCGCCCTCACAGCCGTACCACGCATCCGAAGAGCCACCGCCGGAGGAAGATCCTTCTCTTACCTGGCTGCCAAGACTTGGAACTCCCTCCCCATCCACCTTCGGCTGACCCAGGACCATCTCGCCTTCAGGAAACAACTCAAGACCTGGCTGTTCGAGCAGTAGCATACCCCTCCCCCCAAGCGCCTTGAGACCCTCCTGGGTGAGTAGTGCGCTATACAAATGGCATGATTGATTGATTGATTGAATATGTGAGGTGATAAACAGTATGTGGCGGAAGTGTGAGTTATAGTTACTTTAGAGCACAAGTGACAGGTACATCAGATAATTGTAACTGGTGAATTTCAGTGGTTTTGTTAGTTTCAAACAGTATGTTTTAAAGGACCTTTTCACCTAACTGTAACGCGCCTTTAACTTTTGTTTTTCTAGGTATCTATATTTATATATCTATATAAATAAAAATGTAACTGTTCGTTTGTTAAAAATCTCAAATCTCCGAAAGTTCTTCACTGATTGCTTTGAAATTTGGACACAACGTTGCATTAAAAATGCGCGTATTCGACACACGCGTGTTTTTAATCGAAAGCACAAACAGACACATAAAATGTAAATGTGCGTTTGATAAAAAGTTTAAATCTACGAAAGTTCTTCACCGGTTGATTTGAAATTTTGACACAACGTTGCATTCGAATACGCGAGTGTTTTATTATACACAACTTTGGATTTGAATATGCGTGTGTCGAATACGCACGTGTTTTTAATCAAAAGCACAAACACATAAAAATGTCAATGTGCGTTTGATAAAAATGTTACATCTATGAAACTTCTTCACCGATTGATTAGAAATTTTGACACAACATTGAATTCGAATAAGCGCGTGTTTATATATACACAACGTTAGATTAGAATACGCGTATGTTTAAATACACGCGTGTTTTTAATCTAAAGGAGGAACAGACCCTAACAATTGGGTTGCTGCGCAACAACTACAATAGACGCATAGAGATAATAGTCTACATATATTAGGATGGACAGTTGGTGTCAGGATGGCAGATGGGGTAGTGGGTGGAGGGAGGGGGGGAGTTGGTTCACTTGGCAACATTAAGAAAGGACACATAGAGACAATAGTCTACATATATTAGGATGGACAGTTGGTGTTAGGATGGCAGACCAGGAAGTGGGTGGAGGGAGAGGGGAGGAGTTGGTTTACTTTGCAACATTAGCGCGTGTTTATATATACACAACCTTGGTTGCGAATACGTGCGTGTACATTACGCGCGTGTTTTTAATCGAAAGGCCGAACAGACCCTATAGATTTGGTTGCTGCGCAACAAATACAAGGGACGGATATAGACAATAGTCTACTTATATTAGGATGGACAGTTGGTGTCAGGATGGCAGACCGGGAAGTGGATGGAGGGAGGGGGGAGGAGTTGGTTCACTTTGCAACATTAAGAAAGCACACATAGAGACAATAGTCTGAATAGATTAGGATGGACAGTTGGTGTCAGGATGGCAGACCGGGAAGTGGGTGGAGGGAGGGGGGAGGAGTTGGTTCACTTTGCAACATTAGCGCGTCAGACTGGGAAGTGGGTGGAGGGAGGGGGGAGGAGTTGGTTCACTTTGCAACCCGAACAGACCCTATCAATTTGGTTGCTGCGCAACAAATACAAGGGACGCATACAGACAATAGTCTACATATATTAGGAGGGACGAAAACATATTGTATACCCACAAGCATTGTGAAATTAAACATATTAGAAACGCGTGCTTACCCTTTTCTTTCTCTTCCATTTAACCAGACTGAGCCACAGCATTGCGTGGCCGGGTACAGCTAGTATATATATATATATATATATATATATATATATATATATATATATACATATATATATATATATATAATTATACATACATATATATATAATTATACATATATATATATATATATATTTATATATATATATATATATATATATATATATATATATATATATATATATATACACGCTCACTCCTTACTCCTTCTTGCCCTCAGGAAAGCTCTTCACAGGGACTTCAATAGTCACAAATTACTGTAATCCATGATTTACAGGGACAAGCGTAACATGACGCATTTTGGCGATGCCTTAGTCGTATGTTTACATTTCAAATGCCGTGAAACGGCCATTTGTAAAACCAGGGTAATACAAATCACATGACCAATAGATCATCAAGGTCAAATTAAATTTAAGATGATAACGACATTTTCAAGTGATGCCATGCAGCTTCGTAGGATTATGAAGCAAAATTGGCATATCCTGAAAACTAATAATGTCATTGGACCTGATATTCCCAGTGCCCCACTAGTCACTTTCAGGAAGGCAAGGTCATTAAGGGACACTCTAGTACAAAGTCATCTACACTCTGAAGTTAAAAGCACTGGAACCTTAAGAGAGCTTAAGGGTGTTTTCCCTTGCGGGAAATGTAAGGCGTGCATGGGAAGTAAGAGGACCCTTTCTTTTCAAGTAGATGGTTTATCCAAGCCCAAAGCGATTAAAAAGTTTCTCACGTGCACCACAAGCTATGTGGTGTATTGTCTGCAGTGCCCATGTGGGTTACGCTACTTTGGTAGCACGATTCATTCTGTTAAAATCAGAATCCTTGAACATATGTGGGCAATAGCAAAGGGTGATGTCACTTACCCTGTTGCCAGACATTTTTCAGAGAAACACAATAGTAATAGGGATCTATTACGTTATTATGGCCTGGATTCCGTTCCTACAAGTGTAAGAGGAGGTGATAGGATCAGAAAACTCTGTAGGCTTAAATCTAGATACATCATAGACCTTGGAACTAAGACCCCGAAGGGGATGAATGTTGGTGAAGAATTTTCAGTGCATTTGGGGGATTGAATAGTCAGGGGCTCCTGACATTCAAATTGAAATGGAATTCTGTGATAGTGCTTATGTAAATATGTATGGTTTTTTGAACACATCTTTTTCTTTGGTCTCACGGACCTTTCTATTTATGTCCTTTGCTAATAACTGCATAGTATTATTATTAGTTAGCCGATACACGGCGCAATTGCTTTATGAGCTATTACTTGTTACTCAGCCGATATACGGCGTGATTTATATACCACATTATGCCTCTGTTTAGGAATGTTCAAAAACGTTGCATGAGTTGTGTTGAATCCAAAGGGTACTGGATGGTTTTTTGGAACTCTGCACGGTAAGGGGTCTTGAGATCAACGCCTCAAAAACAAAATATATGATCTTAAACCCCACTCCCTCAACACGCCCCAACCCCATGCTCGGCTCTGTCCGCTTAGAGAGGGTCTCCACGTTTGAGTACCTGGGGGTAACTCTAAACGAGAAAATGACCTGGGAAACACACAAGATTAAAGCCAACATGAAACTTGTGCAGCTAGTGGGTGGTATCCTAAGGATGGTGAAGAACTCTACATACCGCCCAGTGGGTCCAGTCATTCAAATGTATAAATCACAGGCCCGGGGGGCAGTCACATACGGGGGTGAACTGTGGGGTCACACCACTGCTCAAAAACTGATGTGCACAGAAAATAAATGTAATAGGCAGAATGTAGCTCTCCCCTCAAGTACGCCGCTGCTTCCTTTGAGACTCGATCTGGATATCAGGCCAATCGCAGACGAATTGGGACTCAAGCCATTAACTTTTTGGCGTCGACTCTGGAGCAGCAATGATCTTATTAAATACAGGACTGAGCTCCAGGAGTTCCTAAATGTACCAAATGCTAGTTTCATTCCATGGCTAACTTATATAAAAAGGTCACTTGAGACCCTTGGCTTATCAGAACTTTGGACTGATCCGCTAAACGCAAGTACCAGGATCTCACGGAAAGAACTATCAAAAGCTTATTACGACCTAAAGCTTACTGCTGCCGTGAATGAGACACGGGTGGGCTCTCTGACAAACCTATTCATCCAAAACAAAGACTACTATTCTTTTGAATGTGTTCTGGATAGTATGAGCCCAGCGCTTACCAGGAAGCTCTTTCTGCAGTGGCGGTACGGCACTCTACCACTAAGGTAATTTACAAGTTCCTGGCCCGACCACTGAGTGCTGCCCGGCATGCGCACATCCGCAAGAAAATGACTCACATGTGGTATTTTTTTGTGAACCCTACCAAAAAATTAGGAAATACTGGCTTATTCCCCTCCTTAAAAACATGGGTTTTAGAAATTTTTTACCTGCGTACAGAATCCTGAAGACTGATCTTTCCCCACAAATAGTGTTTGCAATGGCGAAGTATTTAACGGCAATGTGGCACGTACGTTCACGCTTCCTCAAGCTGGACGCGCATTTTTAACTCTGTCTTAACAAATTTTAGCTGGTAACTTGTTTTAGCTCTTATTGAGGATAACCGGATTTATACTGTAATGACCAATTTTTAAAATCATTGTTTTGATGTATTGTATAATTCCCATGTGACTGTGACGTGTGTATATCTTTTATGATCTTATTGGTCGAAATAAAGATTTGAACAGAAAGAATTAATAACATTGCATTAATAATATCAACTTGTATAATATTGTCACGGTAATAAGCTTGTTATATTGAAAGCAATGACTACTATAATATATGAATTGCCAAACAGTTTACAAGGGATACAGTGATTCAATGTATTTGATAAAGTTATATTGACACACTGTAAGATGGCGCCCAATATCGGCACTATGTAGTCCGTTTTTGACCTTGATGATCTATTGGTCATGTGATTTGTATTACCCTGGTTTTACAAATGGCCGTTTCACGGCATTTGAAATGTAAATATACGACTAAAGCATCGCCGAAACGCGTCATGTTACACTTGTCCCTGTAAATCATGGATTAAAGTAATTTGTGACTATTGGAGTCCCTGTGGAGTGCTTTCCTGAGGCCAAGAAGGAGTAAAGAGTGAGCGCGCATATTCACGCAAATGCACCATCGCGTTACAAGCACCGGTCCGGGAGTGCACAGCATTGTGGTGCAATCATAGCTTTTTTATATATATATATATATATATATATATATATATATATATATATATATATATATATATATATATATATATATATATATATATATAATATATATTAACAACACCCTTCTCCTTGAACAAGGGAAAACGAGCCGCACTCCCAACAATGAGGGAAAAAATCATGTATTTACTTCATTAGGCATTCCTGATGCGTTTCAGTCAGCTTTGACTTTTTTCAAAGAATATATATATATATATGTATATATACAGAGAGAAGAGAAAGAGATAGATAGACAGAAAGACAGAGAGATATAGATATATTTTCTCTTTTTATCTTGAATTGCCAGGTCTTTTACCATTTGACCACTGTGGGATCTGAACTGTCATCTTAAGTGATCATGGTCATACAGAATGTTGTCAGGGCAGCAAAGAAAAACTCATTGTCCCATTGTTTGTACTGTCTCTTTACTGTGTGTTTGCACATTCATGTATAAATAAATCTCCTGTGAATGTACAACAAAGGCCATGATAAGTTTCTTAACCCGTTCCGTGCTCGCGTCGGCCAAAGGCAGTCGCGAGCACTACCTTTCTGGTGCTGTGCACGTCCGTCGACGACGCAGCCCCGCCCACTGATTAGAACGCCCACACCGTGGCAGAATTCGCGAATGCGGGCGAGAAGTTAACAGTGGGCTGTAATTAAGATACTATAACACTTGGATGATCTTAATAATGGTGCAATTCTTTGCCATTCATCTGACCATTGCTCACATTATGATCAGCAGTTAAACACCTACTGTATACAATTATCATAAATGTTTAATCTCCGGTACTCTGTTTGAGTCTACCCCTTTCATAATAAGGACCTGAAACTTAAACTCTCCCTTCAACCTTTTTTCTTTCTATGTCTTCTCCATCCACATGTGCTTAACCCTACTTCTGATTTGTCCCACATCCACTTGTGTTGGACTTGTAAAGCGCAAAGCTGCCCGTAAGCGTCCCGGCGCTGGAGACTGCTGGGGAACCCGTCCTGGCTTTCCCTGTGAGATGGTCCCTTCTGGGTATCTCCAAGGTGAAACCAGGCATCCCCGGCGTCTGTGGGGGGCCTTTGTAGAGATGAGGCAAGCTTAATGCCCAGAGTTGCCGAGTGTGATCCCTGGTTAGAGTAGGCACCGAGGCGAGAATTGTCGAGTCCGCTGACCCTGGTCCACGACCCTGCCGCGTCGGGAATTGAACCCTGGTACTGGGCCGTTCTCTGCTTCCGGGTCTGCTGCCTCTAACCAGTGAGCCACACCACTCCACTTGTCTCTTCTTATTCCTTACCATCTCCACACATTGAGGGTAGGAGGTTGGCAGTGGGTAATAAAAATAGGGTGCCCTTCCACTGTTTGTAGCATGGTGTACCTTTAAAAAGGTAAGCCAGGTACAAGCAGGGACAGAGCATTCAGTAATAAAAGTGTTTATTATAAAAATGTTTAATATAGTATTACGAAAATAAAATCAGCCTATCTCTGAGTCTTTTTCTTAACATGGTTTCAATGATTGCATTTTGTGGGCTGAAAAATGTTAAATGAAAGCTTCTAACTTTTTTTTCTCACCAAATTCAACATGTAGATAAGACTTTCTTTTTACATTTTAAGCCCACAAAAAGCATAATAAATACGAACACAAGACAGGCTTGCACTCTAGCTGAAGAGCAAAGAGATCCAGCTAGTAGTGCTTTTGAACAATATGGTAAGTTCTCCTTGGGTCATGGATTTAATGGCCCTGGAGACATACATTTCTTTTTTTGCCTCGGGGGCTGCTGTGCTCCCTGCAGCTCCCAATAACATTAAAAAATGTTTTATGGTGTCCCTGCCCCATCTAGGGACATCACCAAGATTAAGAAATGTGTAAAGAACCCCTGCAGTGCATACTGGGGAACTCCTTCAAG
Organism: Lissotriton helveticus; assembly: GCF_964261635.1. Taxonomy (NCBI): domain Eukaryota; kingdom Metazoa; phylum Chordata; class Amphibia; order Caudata; family Salamandridae; genus Lissotriton; species Lissotriton helveticus. Next base: position 399,143,707 of record NC_136069.1, on the reverse strand, counting down.
CAGCAATCTATAAATAAAAATGTAACTGTTTGTTTGTTAAAAATCTCAAACCCCCGAAAGCTCTTCACCGATTGCTTTGAAATTTTGACACAACATTGCATTTGAATACGCAAGTGTTTTTCTATACACAACGTTGGATTCGAATACGCGCGTGTTGAATATGCGCGTGTTTTTAATCGAAAGCACAAACAGACACATAAAAATGTTAATGTGCATTTGATAAAAATCTTCAATCTACGAAAGTTCTTCACCGATTGCTTTGAAATTTTGACACAAAGTTGCATTCGAATACATGCATGTTTTTATATACACAATGTTGGATTAGAATACACGTGTGGCAAATACATGCGTGTTTTAAATCGAAAGCACAAAGAGGCACATAAAAATGTCAATGTGCGTTTGATAAAAATGTTAAATCTACGAAAGTTGTTCACCGATTGATTTGAAATTTTGACACAACGTTGTATTCGAATACGCGCGTGTTTATATATATATGGATTCAAATACGCGAGTGTCAAATACGCGCATGTTTTTAATCTAAAGGACGAACAGACCCTAACGATTGGGTTGCTGAGCAACAACTACAATAGACGCATAGAGACAATAGTCTACATATATTAGGATGGACAGTTGGTTTAGGATGGCAGACCGGGAAGTGGGTGGAGGGAGGGGGGAGGCGTTGGTTCACTTGGCAACATTACGAAAGGATGCATAGAGATAATAGTCTACATACATTAGGATGGACAGTTGGTGTCAGGATGGCAGACCCGGAAGTGGGTGGAGGGAGGGGGGAGGAGTTGGTTCACTTTGCAACCTGAACAGACCCTATCGATTTGGTTGCTGCGCAACAAATACATGTGACGCATATAGACAATAGTCTACATATATTAAGATGGACAAAAACATATTCACAAGCATTGTGAAATTAAATATATTAGAAACATGGCTTACTCTTTTCTTTCTCTTCCATTTAACCAGACTGAGCTACGGCAACGCGTGGCCGGGTTCAGCTAGTTAATAATATATAAGAGCAGGAGCATTTTTAGGGAGTGAGGGCCACTGTCTCGAGCCATCCAATGATCATAGGGACCCTATGCTTTAAAGCCCGATAGCAGAGTAGGCCCTTATTTCGGATTCTTTAAAAAATATATATTTTGGTGAGAGTCCCCGTGACCACCCAAGATACCCACATTTTAAGTTTTGTTTTAGGGACGCAAAGGGAACCCCAGAGCACCTGAAGCCCTTTTAAAAAAAATTCGGTGGGTGCCCTATATCAGGGGCCCCAAGGGGAGTCCTGGAGCTTCCAGGGCCCCGGCAGCCCCATCCAGCTCCCAGCCAATATCATGCATTGCGTTGCTCCTGTTCAGGTGAGAGCAGCATTTTATAAGTGCTCACACCTGAACAGGTGCAAAGTTCTGTTCCCTGCGTGAGAGAGTTAGCCCTGATTAAGCAACAGTCACAATACCTGGCAGGATGAAGCAAAAAGTCACTAAATTAACCTGTGCTAATCCCCGGGAAGCATGGCACAAAAAGCAGGCAGGCTTAACTTTGAGGTAGAGGTGGGCAGTAAACTCTACTCCGCCCTAGGAGTTGATAGAGTTTTGTCTACTCCATGCTCCGCTTGTAGTGCAGAGTTCAGCAAAACCTCCACCAACTGCTGCAAAGCAGTGTTTTTTCCATGAGTGGCTCGCCAACATTCAGTTGGCGAGCAAGAAAAAATTAGCCCGAGACTGCCCCACGGTGAAATTTCTCAATGCGGGCGGTTGTGACAGGTCACTACCACTCGCATTGAGAAAGTTGCAATTCGCATTGTGAAAGCCACAGCTCGAGTAGAAAATCTACTCGAGCGGCAAAAGAAGCAACCCCCTCACCACTTACCTTTGGACTTAGAAGAAGTTTCAAGAAAATGTTCAGAGAAAGTAAAGCTCAGCGTGGCTAGGCTTCAGGAGGTGTTTGTGAAGGGAGCATCATCGGGTGGGAGCCTTGGGTCAAAGCTACTTTGGACTTAGTCTCTTTTTTGGTAGATGAAAATCTCCAGTGGGATGAGGGAGGAGGCTGTAGCAGAAGACAGTTCCAGAGGCTCGAATCACACTTCGGTGAAGTACTTCTGAACAGGATTTGTTGCTGCAGAGAAAAACTTAGTGGAAGTAGCCGTAAAAGTCAGTCGACTGGCAATGCACCTTGGATTTTCAGAGGAGGAGGTTGATGCTGGGCTCCTCTCAGTTCTTTGAGCAGGTTTTAGCCAAAATATTAAGATTTTGGCTATCTGAGCACCTTTAGCACCACAGCCAAGCATCTAGGACCGATGGGACACCATTTAAGGGTTCAAGACCCACCCAGGCTGAGACCAGGTGCCTGAGACCAGGTGTGAGTCCAAGATGATGGGAGCCTTTTATGACCCTGTGGCTCTGAACAGGAAGTCATAAAACTAGTCCATTGAGTTACTCTGGTAGTTCTGGGTTATATCTCCTAATACATCTGGCCCATGGTTTCTTCAGTTTAGTCTTAAACTGGAATTTTTCAGGAACCATGCAGATCGCTGGCAAACTGCAATGGTGTACGTGCTATAAAATCTGAAATCGTACACTGTCCTAACTACTGTCCCTGCTGAGAATTTGATATTCAAAAGATATGACTAAAGAAATTGATAATCCTAAAGGAGGAGTTGAGCAATAGCATGGACGATTCCAAGGGCAAACCGCGTTTACAACGCATGCTTTAGGTCGCATGCCATTACAACGCGAACAATTACATCGCAAGTCATTACAAAGACTTGCTGTAGGGGCAGAAGGTGTTGGATTTACAATCCAACACCTTCCCTGCTATTGCACACACTGGAGTAGGAATAGTAAATTATACTATTCCTAAGTCCAGCGTGCCCCCTACAGCAAGTCGTTGTAACGACTTGCGATGTAATGGTCCGCGTTGCAATAACGCTGTTGTTGTAACGACACCATTGTAATGGCATGCGATCTAAAACATGCATTGTAAAGAGATATATTCCTGCTACCAGATGAATTGTAATTCATATATAAACTATATATATATATCTCATTACAGATCTTAGACATGAAGCAAAATGTGAAAGAGGTAATTTTCATTTGGCCTTCATAGTAGAAAGTATAGTAGAACTTACCACACTAAAAAAATATATTAATTAAAACTGGAGTCTCTTCATAACAGCCTTTGAGACTTCATTAGCATATGTAGTTCATGAAACAGAATGACACAGTTACTGGGAACCTGGCATCAAGCCAATTCATAATTAAATAAGACTAAAAAAGCAATTTGACTTTAGGCTTTGAAACAGCGCCAGATCCGTTCCATAATTTGTTTACTATTCAGTTTATTTTTTATATAGTAGGTAGTGAAATGCAAATTGTCGAAGTGGAAGGACATCTCAGCTGTGTGCATGCAGCCCTTTCATTTAAGCATAATTCGCAGAGATCTTAATCACTTCTATGATAGAAATGTTTGTTTTTTGCCTTCTGTCCTGCCCACCCAGCAGAATTCCCAGGTCAATTAATGTCTTAGCCGACACTAAGGGAATGCTTAATGAAGAACTTTCATGTGCCATGCAAAGCATGTTGTGTTAGGTAATAATGGGGTAAACCCTTACCTCATCGACCTGGGTCAGTACAATGTTATATGCAAAAGGGTGGTCGATTACAAAACTGTTAAACATCTCATTATTAATACAGAAAGGTACATCAATTGGTTAAATTTCATTTTGATTGCTTTAAATCAAGCCATTAGCAGTGGTTTACTGCATTTGTACATGTATTATATTACACATTCATACAATACATGGTAGATTCAACTTAATTCACTAATTCGTGCTCGGTAATTGTCAAATAAAGAAAGGGATTCAAAGAAGGGTAGGTTGTGTTTGGAAAAGAATAAGGGACAAAGAAAAAGAGTAATGTCCTTTGAGCATTTCACTCATATTCAACTCAACTTTTCAAATCATGTCATAGATCACAATTTGTTGCCACAATATACACTATACACATTAGTTACACATGGCTCATTTTCCAGTAAAGTGTGTATGTGTAGGTCATAATGTCGACGTTTCGACCCCCAAAATTCAGGGTAAGTGGGTCCTCAGTTCGGGGTCTTCCTCAGGACAATTAAAAACAATGACAGTGAGCACCTAGGAAAACAAAAAGTTTGTGTCACTGGGTGTAGTCAATTTAAATAATTAAATAAGCCCATGATGGGGATGTACCTACATGTGCAGGCGATCGAGTGGTGACCCGTCTGTGTTGGGACTCGTGCCTGGGACGTAATTGGCTGAGGAGAAATGAATTATAGTTAGGAAGGATAATGCGGGCTCACATTTGGTGATCTGGAGATTACAGATAGGCAGCGACTTACTCAGTTCACCCATGCAGTGGGAGGCGATACTGGTATCGGTCTAGCTGTGGGCAAGGCAAGCGTCCTTCAATCAGCAGGCGGTCCAATCGGACGTGTAGATTAGTTACACAGTCTAAAAGAAAAAGGAATAGAGAGACTGTATTCCTTGTTGCGACCACATTGTGTGGTAGAGTAGAACAAAGGCCGGGGGTGGGCGCTTAAGGTTACACAGCCCTGGGTGGTGTCCCACCTATGTGGTATGACAGGCAACAGTGCCACACGACCGTTAATGGGAGTCGGTCTCATGTGCAGCGGGGGAATAAATAAATGAATAGGAGCCCCGGGTGGTGTCCCACCTATGTGGTATGACAGGCAACAGTGCCACACGACCATTAATGGTGGTCGGTCTCATAAATGAGTAGGAGGTCAAGCTGGTCCTCGAAATGGAGATCGATAGCACACGCGGGGAAGGTTTTTGCATACCTGTGGGTATTACTGAGCAAAAAACGCGGAGCGGTGCCTTAAGAAGTCAGGATAGCGTGACACATCGACTAGTTTGTGTCAGGTGATTGTTTACATAATTATCCTGTAAAAGACCGTCAATCGTGGTCAGTCTCGTGGGGGCGATGAAATAAGTCAATGGGATAAAGCCTAAAATAGTCAAAATAGCGGGAATCCTCGACTTGTTGTTGTTAATGGGTTGTTGGCATAATTCTCAAAAACCGGGCTTACCTGCTGGAGCCGCTGCCGTGTGGACCACAGTGACAGCTCGCAGCGCGCGTCTGCCTATAGATGTAGCAGACGTAACCAGGGCGCGTCTCCAAGGGGCGTGGCCAAGCACCTCGCGGTGCCGCCGCTGGCTGCTGCGCGGCTTGGAGGAGAGTGAGGAGCGCATGCGCTGACAGCAAGACGCTATCCCTTACTCCGAAAGGTCTGTCAGAGTAAATGAGGCTCCGTGCAGGGAAATTAAAGGAATCGTGTTCATGGATACAAGGGGTTTTAGCAAAAAAGTCGAAGGACATGTTATGTATCTTTCTCAGGCCAGGTGATGCCGGGGTACGTGACCACTATACGTGTGGAAACGTGTTGGTCTATTATCCATAGGTGTGCGAGTGTTGTGTATCATGGGACCGTATTACACATGGTCTATAAAAATGCATCACATATCTCGTGGTGTAAATCTAAACATTTGTATACAGAGGTACAGTTCAAGAAGGTAACCCTGTCCCGGGTGTAAAACATATTGTTTCATAACGTAGTCATTGATACCAATGTACAATCAAAACATAATGTCCCCGTACCGGATATATACCCCTTATGATATGACCACTTACTGGTCGGGAACCAGTCCAGCCAGTTGGGAATAGGTGACATCTAGTTCATTCAGGCCATTGTCCACAGTGTCCAGGGTATACATCCATTTGCACTCCCTTGTATCTAGCAGTGAATTAAGGTTACCTCCCCTGGGGCCCACAGAGACTTTCTCGATCACCAGCCATTTGAAGGATTCTGGGGTGTGTGATTTGGACATAAAGTGTTCAACCAGAGGGGAACCCACTGTCTGACACCTAATTCTACTACTGTGTTGCAAAATACGTTTCTTCACATGTTGTCTAGTTTGTCCGATGTACACCAGATCACAAGGGCATATGATGGCGTAAATGACGTCACTTGTGTTACAGTTTGTCATCGTTTTCAAGGTAACTGTGTTGTTACGATAGTGCCAGACCTGGGTTTCCACCGCCTGGGGGCACGCTTTACACTTTGTGCATTTGAAATGGCCGACCACTTGGGGGAGGTTCCACATGCTCTGCAGAGTGGGAGGCGTCGGGGTTCCTAAATAGGATGAGACCACTTTGTCCCTGATGTTTTTGGCTCTCTTGAAAGCATGCATCGGCAGTTGATTCTGATTGATCACATCTGATACCATGGGCCAGTGTTTGTTCACCGTCTTCTTAATCTGGTTACTTTTCGGGCAAAAAGTAGTCACGCAGATAATCCTATCGGAGTCAGTCGGACGTTCTCTGGGCTTCAAAAGTTCATCCCTAGGGCTGTACCAGGCTCTCTTTCTTGCTCTCGTCACCAGTCGTCTTGGGTAGCCTCTTTCCATTAGTCTCCTAATCAGAAGATCAGATTCGCGAAAGTAGTCTTCTTTGAGAGAGCAGTTTCTCCTTATCCGGAGAAACTGCCCGAATGGTAGATTATCCCGTAGGTTTCTAGTATGGTGACTTGTGTACCGTAGTAAACTGTTCCGTTCAGTGGGTTTACGGAAAAGAGTGGTATGAATGCGACCGTTGAGGACCTTGATACTGATGTCTAAGAAATCCACTGAAGTCCTACTCATGTTCATGGTGAACTGGATGTCTTTAGACCGGTTGTTCAGCCAACTGAAGAATCCATTGAGGTCTTCGACACTCCCATTCCATAGCATCAGCACATCGTCAATGTACCTCCGCCACATCCAAATATTAGATTCGAATGGATTAGTCCCTGTGAGGATGTGTTCACCTTCCAATTCTGCCATATACAGTATGGCTAGATCCGGCGCAAATGCCGCCCCCATCGCCACTCCCTTGCTCTGGAAAAAGAATTCATCCTGAAAGACGAAGAAGTTCTTCTTCATTGCCACCTCCAGGAGTTGGATGATGAAGTCAGTAGGCACCTGGGTTGGTTGGGTTCTCTTGTCCAATGCCCTTCTCATGGCTTCTAGAGCCGGGTCCTGGGGGATGCTCGTATATAACGAGACAATATCTAATGTGACCATTATTTGTTTCTCTGGATCAAAGGCAACTTCATCCAATTGGTTGATGATCTGCATGGTGTCTCTGACATAGGTGGCAGTCCCAGTTGCTAGGGGTTTCAAAAACGTATCTATGTACTTACATAGAGGTTCAAGAAGAGAACCGCAGCCCGATACAATGGGGCGTCCGGGCGGTTTAGTCATGTCCTTATGTATCTTAGGGAGCGTGTAGATCGTCGGTGTTCTGGGTTGTGCGACGTTCAGATACTCATATTCCTTTTGAGTTAGGAATCCCTCTTCTCGGCCTCTGTCAGTGAGCTCTCGGATCAGTCTCCTAATTTCCTTAGTGGGGTCGGCGTTGGTCGCCGTGTAGCTTACTCCATCCCGGAGCTGTGTGTAGATCTCTTCTTTGTAATTTTGGACATCTTGGAGGACTATCGCCCCTCCCTTGTCCGCCGGTTTGATTACCAGTTGTTTATTACTGCTTAAATTGTCCAGTGCTTGTCTCTCCCCCAGAGTGATGTTGTGTTTAACGTAAGTGCGTGTTGCGCAAATGTCCATCACTTCTCGCATCACCATGTTCTCATATGCAAGAATCCGGTGTGGCGTCTGGTGAGTCCTCGGAGTGAAGGTTGACGGTGGACGTAGTCCGGTTACTGAGTTGGTAGAAGGACTGGGCGAATGAAGGAAAAAATGCTTCAGCCTGATTTTACGAAAGAAGCGGGTCAGTTCCGATCTTATGTTGAATTGGTTCGGGTGAGATGTTGGTACAAAAGATAGTCCTTTATTCAACACACTTGTCTCTTCCGGAGTGAGAACATGCTGAGAGAGGTTGACAATAGGGCTTGACTGGACTACCACTTGTAAGTCTTGCGTCTCGTGCTGATCTCTCCGTGGGGCTCTGGTTGGAAGCGGACTTGTTTCTGTGGATTCTCTGGGCGCTGGGGGTTGCCTCCTCTGGCCCGGGTTGGCCATGATTGGCCTCTGCCTCTGCTCTGGTAATTTCCTCGTCCGCGCGGGGGTCGCCATTGGTTCCCCCCTAAAAAAGGGTGCCATTCTGGTTGTGGTTGGTACCATTGATCCTGATAGCTGTCGAACGTTGGTGGGCCGGGGGTTCCTGAGTCACTGCCTGAGCTGTAGGACGAGTCGGAGAAGTTGGTGAATTTCCGTCTGCCCCTGTAACCACCTCTCCCCCTGTTGGTGAACCTGCCTTGAGTGTCCTGGTTATAATAATCTTCTGCTAGATAGGGGTATGTCTTTTTCTTATCGTAGTTCGCAATGTCTTTATTGAGTTTGTCCAATTTCTTGGATTGGGTTTCAATGTCAAAAGTATCCAAGGTTTTCTCAAGTTTCTCTAGAGTTTCTCTCGCATTGGCAAAGGCACTATGACTCTTGATCTCAGCCTTGAGCGTATCAATTTCTTTCATCAGTGTTTCAACCTGTGTCTTGGCTGTCTCAATGCCCAGCACCATCCAGTGGCGCGAGCACGTGTTGGCTACGAAACTAAACCCCTCCTTGAACTTGGGATCGTCCACAAATATTGCCGGTTCGTTTTTAACCTGGAGTCCAGTAGGTATAATATTGGCTTGGAGATATTGAGTCAGTGCAAACCCATGTAGTCTCGTCCGGACCAATTTCTTCTCCAGTCTTTCCAGTTTAACAATCTTCTCGTTGAGTGATTGATCTAGCAGGATGGTCTTATTTGATAGAAATGCATGCCCTGTCTCACCTTCCAGAAGATTTTGGATATACTCTTCAGTATATGTTAGGGTTTCACGGTCACTCATGATATGCCCTACTTGTTTATTTTATAGATTAGAACCCTCGCAGACAGATGTCTGCTCTAAAGAGTGTTAGGTAATAATGGGGTAAACCCTTACCTCATCGACCTGGGTCAGTACAATGTTATATGCAAAAGGGTGGTCGATTACAAAACTGTTAAACATCTCATTATTAATACAGAAAGGTACATCAATTGGTTAAATTTCATTTTGATTGCTTTTAATCAAGCCATTAGCAGTGGTTTACTGCATTTGTACATGTATTATATTACACATTCATACAATACATGGTAGATTCAACTTAATTCACTAATTCGTGCTCGGTAATTGTCAAATAAAGAAAGGGATTCAAAGAAGGGTAGGTTGTGTTTGGAAAAGAATAAGGGACAAAGAAAAAGAGTAATGTCCTTTGAGCATTTCACTCATATTCAACTCAACTTTTCAAATCATGTCATAGATCACAATTTGTTGCCACAATATACACTATACACATTAGTTACACATGGCTCATTTTCCAGTAAAGTGTGTATGTGTAGGTCATAATGTCGACGTTTCGACCCCCAAAATTCAGGGTAAGTGGGTCCTCAGTTCGGGGTCTTCCTCAGGACAATTAAAAACAATGACAGTGAGCACCTAGGAAAACAAAAAGTTTGTGTCACTGGGTGTAGTCAATTTAAATAATTAAATAAGCCCATGATGGGGATGTACCTACATGTGCAGGCGATCGAGTGGTGACCCGTCTGTGTTGGGACTCGTGCCTGGGACGTAATTGGCTGAGGAGAAATGAATTATAGTTAGGAAGGATAATGCGGGCTCACATTTGGTGATCTGGAGATTACAGATAGGCAGCGACTTACTCAGTTCACCCATGCAGTGGGAGGCGATACTGGTATCGGTCTAGCTGTGGGCAAGGCAAGCGTCCTTCAATCAGCAGGCGGTCCAATCGGACGTGTAGATTAGTTACACAGTCTAAAAGAAAAAGGAATAGAGAGACTGTATTCCTTGTTGCGACCACATTGTGTGGTAGAGTAGAACAAAGGCCGGGGGTGGGCGCTTAAGGTTACACAGCCCTGGGTGGTGTCCCACCTATGTGGTATGACAGGCAACAGTGCCACACGACCGTTAATGGGAGTCGGTCTCATGTGCAGCGGGGGAATAAATAAATGAATAGGAGCCCCGGGTGGTGTCCCACCTATGTGGTATGACAGGCAACAGTGCCACACGACCATTAATGGTGGTCGGTCTCATAAATGAGTAGGAGGTCAAGCTGGTCCTCGAAATGGAGATCGATAGCACACGCGGGGAAGGTTTTTGCATACCTGTGGGTATTACTGAGCAAAAAACGCGGAGCGGTGCCTTAAGAAGTCAGGATAGCGTGACACATCGACTAGTTTGTGTCAGGTGATTGTTTACATAATTATCCTGTAAAAGACCGTCAATCGTGGTCAGTCTCGTGGGGGCGATGAAATAAGTCAATGGGATAAAGCCTAAAATAGTCAAAATAGCGGGAATCCTCGACTTGTTGTTGTTAATGGGTTGTTGGCATAATTCTCAAAAACCGGGCTTACCTGCTGGAGCCGCTGCCGTGTGGACCACAGTGACAGCTCGCAGCGCGCGTCTGCCTATAGATGTAGCAGACGTAACCAGGGCGCGTCTCCAAGGGGCGTGGCCAAGCACCTCGCGGTGCCGCCGCTGGCTGCTGCGCGGCTTGGAGGAGAGTGAGGAGCGCATGCGCTGACAGCAAGACGCTATCCCTTACTCCGAAAGGTCTGTCAGAGTAAATGAGGCTCCGTGCAGGGAAATTAAAGGAATCGTGTTCATGGATACAAGGGGTTTTAGCAAAAAAGTCGAAGGACATGTTATGTATCTTTCTCAGGCCAGGTGATGCCGGGGTACGTGACCACTATACGTGTGGAAACGTGTTGGTCTATTATCCATAGGTGTGCGAGTGTTGTGTATCATGGGACCGTATTACACATGGTCTATAAAAATGCATCACATATCTCGTGGTGTAAATCTAAACATTTGTATACAGAGGTACAGTTCAAGAAGGTAACCCTGTCCCGGGTGTAAAACATATTGTTTCATAACGTAGTCATTGATACCAATGTACAATCAAAACATAATGTCCCCGTACCGGATATATACCCCTTATGATATGACCACTTACTGGTCGGGAACCAGTCCAGCCAGTTGGGAATAGGTGACATCTAGTTCATTCAGGCCATTGTCCACAGTGTCCAGGGTATACATCCATTTGCACTCCCTTGTATCTAGCAGTGAATTAAGGTTACCTCCCCTGGGGCCCACAGAGACTTTCTCGATCACCAGCCATTTGAAGGATTCTGGGGTGTGTGATTTGGACATAAAGTGTTCAACCAGAGGGGAACCCACTGTCTGACACCTAATTCTACTACTGTGTTGCAAAATACGTTTCTTCACATGTTGTCTAGTTTGTCCGATGTACACCAGATCACAAGGGCATATGATGGCGTAAATGACGTCACTTGTGTTACAGTTTGTCATCGTTTTCAAGGTAACTGTGTTGTTACGATAGTGCCAGACCTGGGTTTCCACCGCCTGGGGGCACGCTTTACACTTTGTGCATTTGAAATGGCCGACCACTTGGGGGAGGTTCCACATGCTCTGCAGAGTGGGAGGCGTCGGGGTTCCTAAATAGGATGAGACCACTTTGTCCCTGATGTTTTTGGCTCTCTTGAAAGCATGCATCGGCAGTTGATTCTGATTGATCACATCTGATACCATGGGCCAGTGTTTGTTCACCGTCTTCTTAATCTGGTTACTTTTCGTGCAAAAAGTAGTCACGCAGATAATCCTATCGGAGTCAGTCGGACGTTCTCTGGGCTTCAAAAGTTCATCCCTAGGGCTGTACCAGGCTCTCTTTCTTGCTCTCGTCACCAGTCGTCTTGGGTAGCCTCTTTCCATTAGTCTCCTAATCAGAAGATCAGATTCGCGAAAGTAGTCTTCTTTGAGAGAGCAGTTTCTCCTTATCCGGAGAAACTGCCCGAATGGTAGATTATCCCGTAGGTTTCTAGTATGGTGACTTGTGTACCGTAGTAAACTGTTCCGTTCAGTGGGTTTACGGAAAAGAGTGGTATGAATGCGACCGTTGAGGACCTTGATACTGATGTCTAAGAAATCCACTGAAGTCCTACTCATGTTCATGGTGAACTGGATGTCTTTAGACCGGTTGTTCAGCCAACTGAAGAATCCATTGAGGTCTTCGACACTCCCATTCCATAGCATCAGCACATCGTCAATGTACCTCCGCCACATCCAAATATTAGATTCGAATGGATTAGTCCCTGTGAGGATGTGTTCACCTTCCAATTCTGCCATATACAGTATGGCTAGATCCGGCGCAAATGCCGCCCCCATCGCCACTCCCTTGCTCTGGAAAAAGAATTCATCCTGAAAGACGAAGAAGTTCTTCTTCATTGCCACCTCCAGGAGTTGGATGATGAAGTCAGTAGGCACCTGGGTTGGTTGGGTTCTCTTGTCCAATGCCCTTCTCATGGCTTCTAGAGCCGGGTCCTGGGGGATGCTCGTATATAACGAGACAATATCTAATGTGACCATTATTTGTTTCTCTGGATCAAAGGCAACTTCATCCAATTGGTTGATGATCTGCATGGTGTCTCTGACATAGGTGGCAGTCCCAGTTGCTAGGGGTTTCAAAAACGTATCTATGTACTTACATAGAGGTTCAAGAAGAGAACCGCAGCCCGATACAATGGGGCGTCCCGGCGGTTTAGTCATGTCCTTATGTATCTTAGGGAGCGTGTAGATCGTCGGTGTTCTGGGTTGTGCGACGTTCAGATACTCATATTCCTTTTGAGTTAGGAATCCCTCTTCTCGGCCTCTGTCAGTGAGCTCTCGGATCAGTCTCCTAATTTCCTTAGTGGGGTCGGCGTTGGTCGCCGTGTAGCTTACTCCATCCCGGAGCTGTGTGTAGATCTCTTCTTTGTAATTTTGGACATCTTGGAGGACTATCGCCCCTCCCTTGTCCGCCGGTTTGATTACCAGTTGTTTATTACTGCTTAAATTGTCCAGTGCTTGTCTCTCCCCCAGAGTGATGTTGTGTTTAACGTAAGTGCGTGTTGCGCAAATGTCCATCACTTCTCGCATCACCATGTTCTCATATGCAAGAATCCGGTGTGGCGTCTGGTGAGTCCTCGGAGTGAAGGTTGACGGTGGACGTAGTCCGGTTACTGAGTTGGTAGAAGGACTGGGCGAATGAAGGAAAAAATGCTTCAGCCTGATTTTACGAAAGAAGCGGGTCAGTTCCGATCTTATGTTGAATTGGTTCGGGTGAGATGTTGGTACAAAAGATAGTCCTTTATTCAACACACTTGTCTCTTCCGGAGTGAGAACATGCTGAGAGAGGTTGACAATAGGGCTTGACTGGACTACCACTTGTAAGTCTTGCGTCTCGTGCTGATCTCTCCGTGGGGCTCTGGTTGGAAGCGGACTTGTTTCTGTGGATTCTCTGGGCGCTGGGGGTTGCCTCCTCTGGCCCGGGTTGGCCATGATTGGCCTCTGCCTCTGCTCTGGTAATTTCCTCGTCCGCGCGGGGGTCGCCATTGGTTCCCCCCTAAAAAAGGGTGCCATTCTGGTTGTGGTTGGTACCATTGATCCTGATAGCTGTCGAACGTTGGTGGGCCGGGGGTTCCTGAGTCACTGCCTGAGCTGTAGGACGAGTCGGAGAAGTTGGTGAATTTCCGTCTGCCCCTGTAACCACCTCTCCCCCTGTTGGTGAACCTGCCTTGAGTGTCCTGGTTATAATAATCTTCTGCTAGATAGGGGTATGTCTTTTTCTTATCGTAGTTCGCAATGTCTTTATTGAGTTTGTCCAATTTCTTGGATTGGGTTTCAATGTCAAAAGTATCCAAGGTTTTCTCAAGTTTCTCTAGAGTTTCTCTCGCATTGGCAAAGGCACTATGACTCTTGATCTCAGCCTTGAGCGTATCAATTTCTTTCATCAGTGTTTCAACCTGTGTCTTGGCTGTCTCAATGCCCAGCACCATCCAGTGGCGCGAGCACGTGTTGGCTACGAAACTAAACCCCTCCTTGAACTTGGGATCGTCCACAAATATTGCCGGTTCGTTTTTAACCTGGAGTCCAGTAGGTATAATATTGGCTTGGAGATATTGAGTCAGTGCAAACCCATGTAGTCTCGTCCGGACCAATTTCTTCTCCAGTCTTTCCAGTTTAACAATCTTCTCGTTGAGTGATTGATCTAGCAGGATGGTCTTATTTGATAGAAATGCATGCCCTGTCTCACCTTCCAGAAGATTTTGGATATACTCTTCAGTATATGTTAGGGTTTCACGGTCACTCATGATATGCCCTACTTGTTTATTTTATAGATTAGAACCCTCGCAGACAGATGTCTGCTCTAAAGAGTGTTAGGTAATAATGGGGTAAACCCTTACCTCATCGACCTGGGTCAGTACAATGTTATATGCAAAAGGGTGGTCGATTACAAAACTGTTAAACATCTCATTATTAATACAGAAAGGTACATCAATTGGTTAAATTTCATTTTGATTGCTTTTAATCAAGCCATTAGCAGTGGTTTACTGCATTTGTACATGTATTATATTACACATTCATACAATACATGGTAGATTCAACTTAATTCACTAATTCGTGCTCGGTAATTGTCAAATAAAGAAAGGGATTCAAAGAAGGGTAGGTTGTGGTTGTGGTTGATGATCTGCATGGTGTCTCTGACATAGGTGGCAGTCCCAGTTGCTAGGGGTTTCAAAAACGTATCTATGTACTTACATAGAGGTTCAAGAAGAGAACCGCAGCCCGATACAATGGGGCGTCCCGGCGGTTTAGTCATGTCCTTATGTATCTTAGGGAGCGTGTAGATCGTCGGTGTTCTGGGTTGTGCGACGTTCAGATACTCATATTCCTTTTGAGTTAGGAATCCCTCTTCTCGGCCTCTGTCAGTGAGCTCTCGGATCAGTCTCCTAATTTCCTTAGTGGGGTCGGCGTTGGTCGCCGTGTAGCTTACTCCATCCCGGAGCTGTGTGTAGATCTCTTCTTTGTAATTTTGGACATCTTGGAGGACTATCGCCCCTCCCTTGTCCGCCGGTTTGATTACCAGTTGTTTATTACTGCTTAAATTGTCCAGTGCTTGTCTCTCCCCCAGAGTGATGTTGTGTTTAACGTAAGTGCGTGTTGCGCAAATGTCCATCACTTCTCGCATCACCATGTTCTCATATGCAAGAATCCGGTGTGGCGTCTGGTGAGTCCTCGGAGTGAAGGTTGACGGTGGACGTAGTCCGGTTACTGAGTTGGTAGAAGGACTGGGCGAATGAAGGAAAAAATGCTTCAGCCTGATTTTACGAAAGAAGCGGGTCAGTTCCGATCTTATGTTGAATTGGTTCGGGTGAGATGTTGGTACAAAAGATAGTCCTTTATTCAACACACTTGTCTCTTCCGGAGTGAGAACATGCTGAGAGAGGTTGACAATAGGGCTTGACTGGACTACCACTTGTAAGTCTTGCGTCTCGTGCTGATCTCTCCGTGGGGCTCTGGTTGGAAGCGGACTTGTTTCTGTGGATTCTCTGGGCGCTGGGGGTTGCCTCCTCTGGCCCGGGTTGGCCATGATTGGCCTCTGCCTCTGCTCTGGTAATTTCCTCGTCCGCGCGGGGGTCGCCATTGGTTCCCCCCTAAAAAAGGGTGCCATTCTGGTTGTGGTTGGTACCATTGATCCTGATAGCTGTCGAACGTTGGTGGGCCGGGGGTTCCTGAGTCACTGCCTGAGCTGTAGGACGAGTCGGAGAAGTTGGTGAATTTCCGTCTGCCCCTGTAACCACCTCTCCCCCTGTTGGTGAACCTGCCTTGAGTGTCCTGGTTATAATAATCTTCTGCTAGATAGGGGTATGTCTTTTTCTTATCGTAGTTCGCAATGTCTTTATTGAGTTTGTCCAATTTCTTGGATTGGGTTTCAATGTCAAAAGTATCCAAGGTTTTCTCAAGTTTCTCTAGAGTTTCTCTCGCATTGGCAAAGGCACTATGACTCTTGATCTCAGCCTTGAGCGTATCAATTTCTTTCATCAGTGTTTCAACCTGTGTCTTGGCTGTCTCAATGCCCAGCACCATCCAGTGGCGCAAGCACGTGTTGGCTACGAAACTAAACCCCTCCTTGAACTTGGGATCGTCCACAAATATTGCCGGTTCGTTTTTAACCTGGAGTCCAGTAGGTATAATATTGGCTTGGAGATATTGAGTCAGTGCAAACCCATGTAGTCTCGTCCGGACCAATTTCTTCTCCAGTCTTTCCAGTTTAACAATCTTCTCGTTGAGTGATTGATCTAGCAGGATGGTCTTATTTGATAGAAATGCATGCCCTGTCTCACCTTCCAGAAGATTTTGGATATACTCTTCAGTATATGTTAGGGTTTCACGGTCACTCATGATATGCCCTACTTGTTTATTTTATAGATTAGAACCCTCGCAGACAGATGTCTGCTCTAAAGAGTGTTAGGTAATAATGGGGTAAACCCTTACCTCATCGACCTGGGTCAGTACAATGTTATATGCAAAAGGGTGGTCGATTACAAAACTGTTAAACATCTCATTATTAATACAGAAAGGTACATCAATTGGTTAAATTTCATTTTGATTGCTTTTAATCAAGCCATTAGCAGTGGTTTACTGCATTTGTACATGTATTATATTACACATTCATACAATACATGGTAGATTCAACTTAATTCACTAATTCGTGCTCGGTAATTGTCAAATAAAGAAAGGGATTCAAAGAAGGGTAGGTTGTGTTTGGAAAAGAATAAGGGACAAAGAAAAAGAGTAATGTCCTTTGAGCATTTCACTCATATTCAACTCAACTTTTCAAATCATGTCATAGATCACAATTTGTTGCCACAATATACACTATACACATTAGTTACACATGGCTCATTTTCCAGTAAAGTGTGTATGTGTAGGTCATAATGTCGACGTTTCGACCCCCAAAATTCAGGGTAAGTGGGTCCTCAGTTCGGGGTCTTCCTCAGGACAATTAAAAACAATGACAGTGAGCACCTAGGAAAACAAAAAGTTTGTGTCACTGGGTGTAGTCAATTTAAATAATTAAATAAGCCCATGATGGGGATGTACCTACATGTGCAGGCGATCGAGTGGTGACCCGTCTGTGTTGGGACTCGTGCCTGGGACGTAATTGGCTGAGGAGAAATGAATTATAGTTAGGAAGGATAATGCGGGCTCACATTTGGTGATCTGGAGATTACAGATAGGCAGCGACTTACTCAGTTCACCCATGCAGTGGGAGGCGATACTGGTATCGGTCTAGCTGTGGGCAAGGCAAGCGTCCTTCAATCAGCAGGCGGTCCAATCGGACGTGTAGATTAGTTACACAGTCTAAAAGAAAAAGGAATAGAGAGACTGTATTCCTTGTTGCGACCACATTGTGTGGTAGAGTAGAACAAAGGCCGGGGGTGGGCGCTTAAGGTTACACAGCCCTGGGTGGTGTCCCACCTATGTGGTATGACAGGCAACAGTGCCACACGACCGTTAATGGGAGTCGGTCTCATGTGCAGCGGGGGAATAAATAAATGAATAGGAGCCCCGGGTGGTGTCCCACCTATGTGGTATGACAGGCAACAGTGCCACACGACCATTAATGGTGGTCGGTCTCATAAATGAGTAGGAGGTCAAGCTGGTCCTCGAAATGGAGATCGATAGCACACGCGGGGAAGGTTTTTGCATACCTGTGGGTATTACTGAGCAAAAAACGCGGAGCGGTGCCTTAAGAAGTCAGGATAGCGTGACACATCGACTAGTTTGTGTCAGGTGATTGTTTACATAATTATCCTGTAAAAGACCGTCAATCGTGGTCAGTCTCGTGGGGGCGATGAAATAAGTCAATGGGATAAAGCCTAAAATAGTCAAAATAGCGGGAATCCTCGACTTGTTGTTGTTAATGGGTTGTTGGCATAATTCTCAAAAACCGGGCTTACCTGCTGGAGCCGCTGCCGTGTGGACCACAGTGACAGCTCGCAGCGCGCGTCTGCCTATAGATGTAGCAGACGTAACCAGGGCGCGTCTCCAAGGGGCGTGGCCAAGCACCTCGCGGTGCCGCCGCTGGCTGCTGCGCGGCTTGGAGGAGAGTGAGGAGCGCATGCGCTGACAGCAAGACGCTATCCCTTACTCCGAAAGGTCTGTCAGAGTAAATGAGGCTCCGTGCAGGGAAATTAAAGGAATCGTGTTCATGGATACAAGGGGTTTTAGCAAAAAAGTCGAAGGACATGTTATGTATCTTTCTCAGGCCAGGTGATGCCGGGGTACGTGACCACTATACGTGTGGAAACGTGTTGGTCTATTATCCATAGGTGTGCGAGTGTTGTGTATCATGGGACCGTATTACACATGGTCTATAAAAATGCATCACATATCTCGTGGTGTAAATCTAAACATTTGTATACAGAGGTACAGTTCAAGAAGGTAACCCTGTCCCGGGTGTAAAACATATTGTTTCATAACGTAGTCATTGATACCAATGTACAATCAAAACATAATGTCCCCGTACCGGATATATACCCCTTATGATATGACCACTTACTGGTCGGGAACCAGTCCAGCCAGTTGGGAATAGGTGACATCTAGTTCATTCAGGCCATTGTCCACAGTGTCCAGGGTATACATCCATTTGCACTCCCTTGTATCTAGCAGTGAATTAAGGTTACCTCCCCTGGGGCCCACAGAGACTTTCTCGATCACCAGCCATTTGAAGGATTCTGGGGTGTGTGATTTGGACATAAAGTGTTCAACCAGAGGGGAACCCACTGTCTGACACCTAATTCTACTACTGTGTTGCAAAATACGTTTCTTCACATGTTGTCTAGTTTGTCCGATGTACACCAGATCACAAGGGCATATGATGGCGTAAATGACGTCACTTGTGTTACAGTTTGTCATCGTTTTCAAGGTAACTGTGTTGTTACGATAGTGCCAGACCTGGGTTTCCACCGCCTGGGGGCACGCTTTACACTTTGTGCATTTGAAATGGCCGACCACTTGGGGGAGGTTCCACATGCTCTGCAGAGTGGGAGGCGTCGGGGTTCCTAAATAGGATGAGACCACTTTGTCCCTGATGTTTTTGGCTCTCTTGAAAGCATGCATCGGCAGTTGATTCTGATTGATCACATCTGATACCATGGGCCAGTGTTTGTTCACCGTCTTCTTAATCTGGTTACTTTTCGTGCAAAAAGTAGTCACGCAGATAATCCTATCGGAGTCAGTCGGACGTTCTCTGGGCTTCAAAAGTTCATCCCTAGGGCTGTACCAGGCTCTCTTTCTTGCTCTCGTCACCAGTCGTCTTGGGTAGCCTCTTTCCATTAGTCTCCTAATCAGAAGATCAGATTCGCGAAAGTAGTCTTCTTTGAGAGAGCAGTTTCTCCTTATCCGGAGAAACTGCCCGAATGGTAGATTATCCCGTAGGTTTCTAGTATGGTGACTTGTGTACCGTAGTAAACTGTTCCGTTCAGTGGGTTTACGGAAAAGAGTGGTATGAATGCGACCGTTGAGGACCTTGATACTGATGTCTAAGAAATCCACTGAAGTCCTACTCATGTTCATGGTGAACTGGATGTCTTTAGACCGGTTGTTCAGCCAACTGAAGAATCCATTGAGGTCTTCGACACTCCCATTCCATAGCATCAGCACATCGTCAATGTACCTCCGCCACATCCAAATATTAGATTCGAATGGATTAGTCCCTGTGAGGATGTGTTCACCTTCCAATTCTGCCATATACAGTATGGCTAGATCCGGCGCAAATGCCGCCCCCATCGCCACTCCCTTGCTCTGGAAAAAGAATTCATCCTGAAAGACGAAGAAGTTCTTCTTCATTGCCACCTCCAGGAGTTGGATGATGAAGTCAGTAGGCACCTGGGTTGGTTGGGTTCTCTTGTCCAATGCCCTTCTCATGGCTTCTAGAGCCGGGTCCTGGGGGATGCTCGTATATAACGAGACAATATCTAATGTGACCATTATTTGTTTCTCTGGATCAAAGGCAACTTCATCCAATTGGTTGATGATCTGCATGGTGTCTCTGACATAGGTGGCAGTCCCAGTTGCTAGGGGTTTCAAAAACGTATCTATGTACTTACATAGAGGTTCAAGAAGAGAACCGCAGCCCGATACAATGGGGCGTCCCGGCGGTTTAGTCATGTCCTTATGTATCTTAGGGAGCGTGTAGATCGTCGGTGTTCTGGGTTGTGCGACGTTCAGATACTCATATTCCTTTTGAGTTAGGAATCCCTCTTCTCGGCCTCTGTCAGTGAGCTCTCGGATCAGTCTCCTAATTTCCTTAGTGGGGTCGGCGTTGGTCCCTTATTCTTTTCCAAACACAACCTACCAACACAACCTACATGACTAAACCGCCGGGACGCCCCATTGTATCGGGCTGCGGTTCGATTCGAATCTAATATTTGGATGTGGCGGAGGTACATTGACGATGTGCTGATGCTATGGAATGGGAGTGTCGAAGACCTCAATGGATTCTTCAGTTGGCTGAACAACCGGTCTAAAGACATCCAGTTCACCATGAACATGAGTAGGACTTCAGTGGATTTCTTAGACATCAGTATCAAGGTCCTCAACGGTCGCATTCATACCACTCTTTTCCGTAAACCCACTGAACGGAACAGTTTACTACGGTACACAAGTCACCATACTAGAAACCTACGGGATAATCTACCATTCGGGCAGTTTCTCCGGATAAGGAGAAACTGCTCTCTCAAAGAAGACTACTTTCGCGAATCTGATCTTCTGATTAGGAGACTAATGGAAAGAGGCTACCCAAGACGACTGGTGACGAGAGCAAGAAAGAGAGCCTGGTACAGCCCTAGGGATGAACTTTTGAAGCCCAGAGAACGTCCGACTGACTCCGATAGGATTATCTGCGTGACTACTTTTTGCACGAAAAGTAACCAGATTAAGAAGACGGTGAACAAACACTGGCCCATGGTATCAGATGTGATCAATCAGAATCAACTGCCGATGCATGCTTTCAAGAGAGCCAAAAACATCAGGGACAAAGTGGTCTCATCCTATTTAGGAACCCCGACGCCTCCCACTCTGCAGAGCATGTGGAACCTCCCCCAAGTGGTCGGCCATTTCAAATGCACAAAGTGTAAAGCGTGCCCCCAGGCGGTGGAAACCCAGGTCTGGCACTATCGTAACAACACAGTTACCTTGAAAACGATGACAAACTGTAACACAAGTGACGTCATTTACGCCATCATATGCCCTTGTGATCTGGTGTACATCGGACAAACTAGACAACATGTGAAGAAACGTATTTTGCAACACAGTAGTAGAATTAGGTGTCAGACAGTGGGTTCCCCTCTGGTTGAACACTTTATGTCCAAATCACACACCCCAGAATCCTTCAAATGGCTGGTGATCGAGAAAGTCTCTGTGGGCCCCAGGGGAGGTAACCTTAATTCACTGCTAGATACAAGGGAGTGCAAATGGATGTATACCCTGGACACTGTGGACAATGGCCTGAATGAACTAGATGTCACCTATTCCCAACTGGCTGGACTGGTTCCCGACCAGTAAGTGGTCATATCATAAGGGGTATATATCCGGTACGGGGACATTATGTTTTGATTGTACATTGGTATCAATGACTACGTTATGAAACAATATGTTTTACACCCGGGACAGGGTTACCTTCTTGAACTGTACCTCTGTATACAAATGTTTAGATTTACACCACGAGATATGTGATGCATTTTTATAGACCATGTGTAATACGGTCCCATGATACACAACACTCGCACACCTATGGATAATAGACCAACACGTTTCCACACGTATAGTGGTCACGTACCCCGGCATCACCTGGCCTGAGAAAGATACATAACATGTCCTTCGACTTTTTTGCTAAAACCCCTTGTATCCATG
The DNA here is from genome assembly GCF_964261635.1 of Lissotriton helveticus. Lineage (NCBI taxonomy): Eukaryota > Metazoa > Chordata > Amphibia > Caudata > Salamandridae > Lissotriton > Lissotriton helveticus. The sequence goes on along the minus strand of NC_136069.1, from coordinate 399,121,858 downwards.
AACACGATTCCTTTAATTTCCCTGCACGGAGCCTCATTTACTCTGACAGACCTTTCGGAGTAAGGGATAGCGTCTTGCTGTCAGCGCATGCGCTCCTCACTCTCCTCCAAGCCGCGCAGCAGCCAGCGGCGGCACCGCGAGGTGCTTGGCCACGCCCCTTGGAGACGCGCCCTGGTTACGTCTGCTACATCTATAGGCAGACGCGCGCTGCGAGCTGTCACTGTGGTCCACACGGCAGCGGCTCCAGCAGGTAAGCCCGGTTTTTGAGAATTATGCCAACAACCCATTAACAACAACAAGTCGAGGATTCCCGCTATTTTGACTATTTTAGGCTTTATCCCATTGACTTATTTCATCGCCCCCACGAGACTGACCACGATTGACGGTCTTTTACAGGATAATTATGTAAACAATCACCTGACACAAACTAGTCGATGTGTCACGCTATCCTGACTTCTTAAGGCACCGCTCCGCGTTTTTTGCTCAGTAATACCCACAGGTATGCAAAAACCTTCCCCGCGTGTGCTATCGATCTCCATTTCGAGGACCAGCTTGACCTCCTACTCATTTATGAGACCGACCACCATTAATGGTCGTGTGGCACTGTTGCCTGTCATACCACATAGGTGGGACACCACCCGGGGCTCCTATTCATTTATTTATTCCCCCGCTGCACATGAGACCGACTCCCATTAACGGTCGTGTGGCACTGTTGCCTGTCATACCACATAGGTGGGACACCACCCAGGGCTGTGTAACCTTAAGCGCCCACCCCCGGCCTTTGTTCTACTCTACCACACAATGTGGTCGCAACAAGGAATACAGTCTCTCTATTCCTTTTTCTTTTAGACTGTGTAACTAATCTACACGTCCGATTGGACCGCCTGCTGATTGAAGGACGCTTGCCTTGCCCACAGCTAGACCGATACCAGTATCGCCTCCCACTGCATGGGTGAACTGAGTAAGTCGCTGCCTATCTGTAATCTCCAGATCACCAAATGTGAGCCCGCATTATCCTTCCTAACTATAATTCATTTCTCCTCAGCCAATTACGTCCCAGGCACGAGTCCCAACACAGACGGGTCACCACTCGATCGCCTGCACATGTAGGTACATCCCCATCATGGGCTTATTTAATTATTTAAATTGACTACACCCAGTGACACAAACTTTTTGTTTTCCTAGGTGCTCACTGTCATTGTTTTTAATTGTCCTGAGGAAGACCCCGAACTGAGGACCCACTTACCCTGAATTTTGGGGGTCGAAACGTCGACATTATGACCTACACATACACACTTTACTGGAAAATGAGCCATGTGTAACTAATGTGTATAGTGTATATTGTGGCAACAAATTGTGATCTATGACATGATTTGAAAAGTTGAGTTGAATATGAGTGAAATGCTCAAAGGACATTACTCTTTTTCTTTGTCCCTTATTCTTTTCCAAACACAACCTACCCTTCTTTGAATCCCTTTCTTTATTTGACAATTACCGAGCACGAATTAGTGAATTAAGTTGAATCTACCATGTATTGTATGAATGTGTAATATAATACATGTACAAATGCAGTAAACCACTGCTAATGGCTTGATTAAAAGCAATCAAAATGAAATTTAACCAATTGATGTACCTTTCTGTATTAATAATGAGATGTTTAACAGTTTTGTAATCGACCACCCTTTTGCATATAACAATGCGAAGCATGTTAGCAGTAATTAATATACATACTGCCAGGGGCCTGGGAATGAGCTAGATGCAAAGTAAGGTGAGATGTGAATTAAAAACAAACAAAAACACCTTCCAAATCTGAAACACCTGATTTCACACATCAGGTGTATTTCTTATTATGGAACGTACTTGTTAATTTTTGACTTCTCTAATTTATTTTGATCACGAAATCTAAAAGCATTAAAATGCTTGAGAGGCAAAAAGTATGGATAAACTAAACCGCGGTCTGTGACTGAGGCATTGTAGTACTTAATTTGTAAAAATAAGTAACTCCTAAGGCCCCCCATCAGGAGGCCACTGCAGCTTGCACTACACATTGCCGTTCCAGCACTGCCAATGAAAGTACCTGCACAACTACTAACCATCACACTGCTGCAAGTGTGAGAAGTCAGACTATTTCAAGCCCCCAAAGCAATAAGAATGGATTTGGCCGCAGGCATTACTTAGTTTTAATGTATATTGAATTAATGAACAACTCTTGTTCTGCTCAGCTCTCAATTACACACACAGTACCACCATGTGACAGCAGTCTTAAGCGTTGGTGTTGACAATTAAGTACAAGTGCCGAACACTGGAAACTACCGACTCAAATAAAGCACAGGACATTGTACAATGATACTGTGTATTATGGTTGTCAGAAATTGGGTTGTTGGCCGCTTGGTACCTCTCGGTAGGGCAGACTTACAGATGGCAGAGTCCGGGTGCAGAGGCAGGGTGGTTGGAAGTCTTTTATGTCACTGAGACTTCAGATCAGGAGCCCAGCCAGCTAGCCCTTGGAGTTGCTCTGGCTTCAAGTGATGCAGGTGCAGTTTTTTTCACTCAGGCAGGAGGGCAGCAGATCAGCAAAGCAGTAGTCCAACAAAACTGCTGTGCAGCAGAGTGACAGTCCTTTTAGTACAGGTCCAAAAGTGTACTGAAGCGGTGTTGTCTGAGGTTCAGTACTTATTCCCAGCTGTGCCTTTGTACAGGGGAGACTTCAAAGACATGCCTTTGTAGTGCAGAGATGTTCTCCCTTTCTACCTGAGCTCCAGACTCTCTACATGGGGGTATGCCGTCCTTTGATTGGGGACAGGACGCAGCCTATCTAAGTGTAAGTGAGACTGGGTTTAGCTCCTCTCTCCCATCCTGCCAGGATGACCCATCAAGGCACACTTAAGCTCCCATTGTGTGTGGATGTTGAGGGGCAATACATAGAGCCCAACTGTCACCCACCCCAGACATGGGATCAGAGAATGACAGCAGGCACCTAATGGCTAAAGTGAGAAAATGCCTACTTCCTAAAAGTGGCATTTTCAGAATTGCAATTTACAACCCTACTGCACCATAAGCTGTGATTTTAAATTGTGATTCCAGGGACACCAAACTTGAAAAATGTGTCTCTTGCAGCTTGTGAATTACACTTACAAGATGGAATAATGTAATCCAATGTTTTTCCTATGGAAGAGATAGGCCTTGCAGTAGTGAACAACGACTTTCATAGTTTTTCCCTTGCAGGGCTTGCAAAATTTAAAAGTACATGCCCTTGCTTTTAAATACACTTCACCTTGTTCTCAGGGTTGTCCAGGGCCCACCGTAGAGTTGACTTACATGTATAAAAGGGGAAGGTATGGACCTGGCAAAAGGTTTATCTTGTCAGGTCGACATGGCAGTTTCAGAATACACTCACATGCTCTGCAATGGCAGGCCTGTGGCATGGTTACAGGGCTACTTAAGTGGGTAGCATAATTAGTGCTGCAGGCTCACTATTATCATTTAACTTACAGGTATGGGGCACATAAAGTGCTCTTTACTAATGACTTATAAGTAAATTAAGTATGCCAATAGGGGAGGAGCCAATAGTACCATGTTTAGGGGAGAGAGCACAAGCACTTTAGCACTAGTTAGCAGTTGTGAAGTGCACAGAACCCTAACACCAGCATAAACGAAGTCAGAAAAGTGTAGGAGATAGCCAAAAAGTTGGAGGGGAGACCACATTAAGCCTGACAGGTCTAACAATGACTAGATGGCAAAATAGGAAGTTAAGACAAATAACGTGGCTTAGTCCAACAAATCTCTAGACAATGCTGACATAGTACGTTTTTGTTTCTTTCGTATGTTCCCATCACATAAAAAGGTCAGAAAATATATCCGACTTCCTCACTACATGAAAATTATCATTATTTGTTTAGGTACCATAGTTTATTAGTTATGTATCAACAGACCACTAATAGGGTATAGTTTATGTTTGCGTTGCTATGTTAAATAAATCTTCTAGACCCTTATTAGATAGTGCATAGTTGCGCTGACATTATTTTATTTTATATTGTGTATTTGCAGCTATATGTTGGTGCTTTGTGTTGGCCAATATCTACATCAAAGGGGCAATGACGTTGTCATCACAGGTACCTGACACATTTTTTGTTGATTCATATCATATACCTTGCTCTCTACAAACCCAGTACCTACTTTTGCAATATCTCCTGTCAGCAGTCACATCACACTCCTTGTATTCTGTCACAACTACACTAACTGCTAATGAGGTTCAGTTTCCCAGGAAGGCACACTGCCAAAGAAAAACATGTCTTTGTAAGGTGCAGAGAAATCCGTATACAAAAGTGGTTGTTTGCATTTTAGTCTCAGTACTACTGCAGTTTCAAATTCTGTTTTCATTTTATTTCAGAAAATCGTTGGAAAAGAATTTGCTTTACCCATCTTAATTCTCATGTGTTTCTGCAACATAAAAATGTATTGAAAAATCCTCTGAATCTCAGGTTGTAGCATAAGGTTGAATTATTTATTTTATAAAATAAAAAGGAGTTTCCAAAAAGTAAAAGCCGGGGATAATAAAAAGAATCAAAATGAAGTAGGGAAGGAGTGACAAAAACCTTGGTAGAATATTAACCACTCTGTAATCTGAAAACACTGAAGTCCATATTATTCAAAGGAGTTTGCCATAAAACATTCAATAAAAGATCTACTTTTATATTTGAACATCCGTTTAGAAACTAACATTACGGACACAGACATTTGAATTATAAAACGATGTGTAAAAAATCCACGCAAACTACTTTGCTTTAAATTCATTGCTCAAACATAAAAATTACATATCATTCGACATTTTTTCATAATTCCAGGCTGAAAAATGTATGTAAAGCACAATCCCTATATTGCTATCCATATACTCAAAAAATAAAGAGCCAAGTATGTTCACCAAATTCCTTGTCAATAAACAAGAATATAATCAAAGAATTCTCATTTAAAGCAATATCATGCACAAATAATGTTCCAAACTATAATTATATGCAGTTTTTTTTGCGCCGAGAAAAGGCAAGTTAACTGAAGGCCTGAGTATGAGTCGGGCAGAGCAATATGTTATGTTCTGTTATTTCCATTTATACCGCGCACAGATACTACAAGAGTGTCCCGGCGCCAACCTTGAGAAGTGAAAAGGGTCAGCTTAGTTGAAGAGGAATGTTTTCAGTTTTTTTTCTTAAAAGAGTGGATTCCTGAATGCTACGGAGGGCAACAAGTGAGCTGCCCCCCATCCTCTGCAATCGAAACCGAGGAACAGTGGACAAAAGTTGGTGTGTTGAAAGGAGTAGTCTTGGTGGCGTGTAAAAGGAAAACATATTTAGGAGGTAGATTGGACCCAGGCCGTGAAGAGCGCAAGGAGCTATTACTAGGGATTTGAATTTCACCCGTTCAGCTACGGGCAGCCAGTGAAGCGCTCTTAGATGTTGTTCCAGGCTGCTTCTGGCAGACATGCCAAGAAGAAGTCTAGCTGCCGCCTTCCGAACCACTTCTAACCTGTTCAACAGATAGCCTGGAGTGCCGACATAAAGAGCGTTGACATTATCTATCCAAGATAGAATAAGGGCCGGGTGACCGTTTCCCTAGCCTCCCTAGGAAGAAGGAGAAGGAATTTCCTGGGGGTTTTTAGTAACCCAAAGAACTTCCCACCCAGCTTCTTAATCCGAGTCAAGAAGGTGAGGTTCTCCTCGAACCAAATCCCCAGGTTTTCAACTGGTTGGCCTGCAGAAGCTGGCAAAACTAGGTCGGACGACCAGAGTAATTTTCCAAATTGGGGGGAGGGGACTTTCTGAAGAGAAGGATTTCAGATTTCTCTTTGTTGCACTTGAGTTGCGTGGAGGACAGCCAATGGAAGACTGTAGTCATGCATTTTTGACCTGCATTGGTAGAGACCTAATTTTTACCCCAGGTGAACAGAAGCTACATATCATCAGTGTAGGCAATGATTTTTGCTCCTAAGTCCTCTGACAATTGAACCAGGGGAATAACATAGATATTAAAAGGGAAAGGGCTCAGGGAGGGTACATGTGGGACCCCTGTAGCCACTCTTTGGCGTAAGGAAGAGACTGGAGGGAGCCAGACATATTGCGTTCAGTCCTCCAAAAAAGATTTAAGCCAGCCCCGAACAGAGCAAGCAATATTAATCTCAGCCAATCGGGTCAACAACAGTGAATGAGGAACCGTGTCGAATGCCGCCGAGAGGTCAAGCAAAATCAGGGCTACCCTCCCACTGGCATCCAAACAGTCACGGATAGCCACTGAGACTTCAACCAAAGCCAATTTGGTACTGTAATTGGCCCTGAATCCCAATTGTGCTGAATGGAGCAGGCCTGAGCATTCTATGAACTAAGTCAGCTGTCTGGTCACTACTCTTTCACACACCTTGGCCATACTAGGCAAGAGGGAAATAGGGCGTTAGCTACCTGGCACATAGGATCAAGAGAAGGCTTTTTTCAGAAGAGGCAGAGTCATAGCCTGCTTCCAGGCTGACAGGACACGAGCCTCCTGAAGGGACATATTGATAAGCCAGTTAACTTCAGGGTTGCAGCTTCCGCAATGGCAGCCAAAAGTCTGGCAGCACAGGGGTCTGATGGTGAGCCTGATTTCAGGCCTTTAAGAATTCTAAGAGAGCTGGATAAGTCAGTGGGGGCAAAGGCAGCTAAGGTTTGAAGCAGAGTAGCAGATGGAGCCCCTGAAGCCAGGGGGATAGCTGTAGCCTTAATGCAGGAGAAAAAGTACCCCTGAATAGTGCAGATTTTCTCCATGAAAAATATGGAGAGATTTTCACACCAGGACTTAGAAGAGGGGAGTGTACTCGATTGTGCCGTGGGAGTCAGGAAACTCTGGACAATGGGAAAATCTCCTTAGAGTTATTCCTGGCAGACGGTTTAGAGGGAATCCCTGGAGTACCTATGGGGGATGACTGGGGAAATGTGCCCCATGGTACTAGCGATCCAGTTGGTGAATTGAGTCAGCCCTCCTTTGAGGCCATCCATGGAATTGGTTCTAGATGCAGCCAGAGCCTGGCTAAAAGCAATCAAGTCAATTCTAGCAAAAGTCGGATTACGCTTGGGTCGCGCCGAGGAGTTGGCATCTGGCAATACCCAGGCGAAGTAAGTCAGAAAGTGATCAGACCAAGAACCGGATTGGGGGCCTTGACCTGGATGGGAAAATTAGAGCAGATAGGTTCAAGAATATGACCCCCAAATGTGTCAGTAGGGTGACCCCAAGAACAATATAGTTGGAAAAGTGGAGAGCCCGGGGAAGGATAACATCCCCCAGTGCCTTAAGAAAAGCCCCTGCCGGACTTGGGGGTCTGTAGATCAAGGAGCCACCCAATGTGAAGTGAGCTGAGATGTTAATACTAAAATCAAGTGATTCACAATCTCCCCACCATGTGGCCTCACCCGGTTGAAGGACCCACTTGTCTCTATGGATAATAGCCACACCTCCCCCTCTTCCTGTTACTCGGTCAAGCCTAGAGATCTTATAGCTATCCGGAATAGTCAGCCTAACCGTAGGGTTTGAGAATTCATCTAGCCAAGTCTTGGTGATAAACAGGAGGTCGACTGGTTTATATACCAGAAGATCAAAGACAATCTGATGGTGTTTCTTAAGTGAGCATGTGTTAATTAGAGCCGCCTGAATTAGAGTCTGCTGCTAGAAGGGATGCTAAGAGGTGTACGGTCAGCGCAACCAACATTCAGTTTAAAGCCAGAGTTAGGACAGACAGAGTTAATGCACTCTAACACATGCCACATACTAATGTGAGGGAACAAATGCGGGTGGAGACTATGAAGCTGCTCACCACTATAGCATCTCCAGTATCCAAGGAGGATTGGGGAACAAGCACCATGGCTGGCCGCGGCCGCTTCCGTTATGCTGACGGACGCAGATGGGCTTGCCTTAGGCGCGCCAGTGGCACATCTGTGCAGCATGCACATTTATATGCAAAAAGGTCCAACGACTAGAGAGCACACCAAGATGGCGTCTTGACTGGCTGATATACGGGTCTGCCCCGTTACAAGAATTCCAGTGCTGCTGCATCTTGATTTATCATGTGTGGGAACACTAGGCACAATTTTAGCAGCAGGGTTAGAGTTGGACATCCCTGCAGGATTATGCCAAAACTATTTTGCCTTCACCTTCCTGGTTTCTGAGCTTGTTTTTGTTGGCCTTTAGGACCCTGTGCACTTTACCAATGCTAACTAGTGCTAACGTGCTTGTGCTCTCACATTAAACATTGAAAAATTGGTGTGCTTACCCCCAATTGACATATTTAATTTACTTGTAAGTCCCTTGCAAAGTGGTGCTACGTATAACTTGGGCCTGTGAATTTAATGCTACTTGTGGGTTTGCAGCACTTATTGCGCCACCCACTTAAGTAGACTTTTTAAACCTGTCCTATGCCTGCCATTGCAGTCTGTGTATTGTTTGAAACTGCCATTTCAACCTTGCAAAATAATCCTTTTGACAGGTCCTACACCTTCATATTTAATATATATGTCATCCTGAAGGGTAGGCCCTAAACAGGTCAAGGGGCAATGTGCATTGTATTTAAAAAGTTGGAATGTACTTTCATGTTTTTCATGTCCTGGTAGTGAAACACTCCTAAATTCGTTTTTCACTAATGTGAGGCCTACCACTACCATTTGATAACATTGGGTCATGTTATTCCATTTATTAAGTGATAGCTTTTGTTTGGGAACAAGTAGGAATGTCATGCTTTGTGTCAGAGGAACTGTAATTTAAATCCCTCTTTAAAGGTAAACTCGGATTTTAAGTCACAATTCTGAAAATGCCACTTTTAGAAAGTTGCAAAAAGAACAGATGATGGACATAATGGCGAACAAATGAAACATTCACCCCCTGTCATAGATCTGGAATAAATCCATCGTTTTTTTGCTCACCATGCCATTCCAGTTTGGACCCAGCAATATGCAAATCAGTCTTGACCCTACTCCTCATGCGAACAGTTCAGCCCAAACTGCCAGACAAAGTCCTCCCTGGACCAAAAACAAGCATCCTGGGACTGGTTTCGGGGTATCACCCCTCATCAGCCAGACTAGCTTGAATCCAGCAGCATAGTGAGCACAGGAGCCACCTATGGGCATACCCTTCCCACTTAGGGTGACAAATGCAATAAGAACCTGATGATACACGGAATGCTGAACAAATCAAACATTCACCCCTAGTCATAGATCTGGGGTAAATCCATTATTTTTGTGCTTGCCATGCCATTCCATTTGCAAATTATTCTTAAACCTTCTCCTCATGGGAACAGTCCAGCCCGAACTACCAGACCATTTCCTCCCTGGACCAGAAGCAAGAATCCTGGGACCGGTTCTGGGGTATCACCACATATCATCTGGGATAGCTTGAACCTGGTGGAATAGCGAGCACAGGACCCATGAGGGAGCAGGATCAAGACTGATTTAAATATGGCTGGGTCCAAACTGGGGTGGCATTGTGGGCAAAAAAAACAATGGATTGGGATGCAGCCCAAGCTATTAACACTGGCTGAGATTAATTCAAGCACTCCATCCGTCACCTTGTTGTTTTTTCATTTGCCGCCCTAAGTGCGCCAGGTATGCCCAGACGTGGGTCCTGAGCTCACTATGCCACTGGATTCAGGCTAGCCTGTCTGATGAGGGGTAATACCCTGAAACAATTCCCAGGATGCTTGCTTACGGTCCAGGGAGGACCTGACTTGGCAGTTGGGCCTGGACTCTTCCCATGGGGAGCAGGTTCAAGACTGATTTGTATATGGCTCGTTACAAACAGGGATGTCATATTGGGAAAAAAAACTGATGGATTGGGATGTGGCCCGAGCGATTGCCAGTGGCTGAGAATAATTTAAGCATTCCATCCATCCATCACCTTATTGTTTTTTGCATTTGCCGCCCTAAGTGCACCGGGTATACCCAGCGCAAGTGTTTACAAACGAAATATAAATGTAACAAAAAATAGGCTTGGATTAGCTTTACCAATGCTAGTTAAAGGCATGTAGCGTAATTACAGGGTAAGAAATCAATAGCAACATGCCTATATTTCTTAGGGATGTCAGGAAAGATGTTTTCCAAAGTGTACAAAAAATATATGTAGAGTGAAACATAGCTAAATGTGTAAATGCTGATGTTTCCCTTATTGGCTCATGTATATTTTCCACGTTATGGGGAATCTACACAAGCATATTTTCAGAGAAGAAGTACGCCTTCGATTCTTTTACAAATCGCCTAAAAATCAAATTCATACATAGCAGTATACCCAGCAGGACTGGGTTTCTAACTTTTGCCAGCCCAGCTCCGGGAATGCTACCCCACGTGACAAACTATTATTTTCAGATCAAACTCTCTGATCAAAAGACAGGTTAATTGTCACGAAAACCAACTTACTACAGTCGTTTGTAATTCGGTAAAAATACCAGTCAGACTTTACTTTCTGCACGCCTTCTCTGTAAAGATGTTTCAGAAATAATGGAAAATAGTTATCTTCCATTCAGTGACACAGTGAGCATTTCCCTGTCAGTCTTTTTGTTTGGCAAATTGCTCAAACCGCCCCTTGTTCTTTTTACTGTTATTTTACACCAAGTGGTATTGTTATGCGAGCAAACCTCTATGTACAATTTATTTCAATTATTTTTTTTATTAAACAACTTGCGGTGGTGAGTGAATTATTTGCTTTTGTTTCACTTGTTTGCTTTTCTCCCTTTTCATTTCGTTTTTATTTCTTTCTCAGTAAGTGTGAAAATGCGCCTAATATATTTAGGGAACAGTTGAGCTCCTGCTGGTGTCCGTTTGTCTCCATTTTTCAGTTTTTTTACCTGCACTTCCCGCCTCATCTCCGCTCAGGCTGACACTTAAGTGCCTAGGGCCTCATTTATGAAAAGTGACGCATCGCTGAGTGAAAACAGCGATGCGTTACTTTTCACTGCGCACTCCTTGCGACACCAATGATGCGTCATATTTAATCTATGACGCATCATGTCGCAAGGAGTTACAGATACGTCAGTATTTCTGACGTATCTGTAAGCGCAAAAGTGACGCATTAATGGAGTGTGTCACAAAAGTGACGCAACTCCAGCAATGCACCCTATCACATGGGACAAGCCCCATGTGAAAGGGCCTGCGTCAGTCTTACGCCTGCTGTGAGGCAGGCGCAAGATTTTGACGCAACGGCGCCCTAAAAGTGATGCAGTGAAATCTCATAGATTTCACTGCGTCACTTCTACGACCCTTCCTTGCATCAATACGCCCCCCTTGCATACATTATACCTGGCGCAGGTATAATGTGGCGCAGGGGTTTACAAAGAGACGCATCTACCTAGATGCGTCACTTTGTAAATATGGTGCAACAAGGCACATTATTTACGCTGCTGGTGCATCACAAAAAGTAACGCACCGGCGGCGTAAAAGGCCCCTAGCCTTTAAAAACACTTGCTCGCTCAGCAATCATGGTACAGCAATCTGCAGTCATTTCCCAGCATCAGTAGGCACCAGGCACGCAACACCCATTGGCCTCAAAGGGCTTCAGACCCCCCCCCCCGTCGTGTGTGGCAGCCCGGGATGAGACACTTCCCAGGCCCGCTCACAGCCGCACCCGAGCACTTCAAAGGTCTTTAAAAGACCTTGAGCATGTTCATGGGGCTTTGTTGTTGTTTCACCCCTTCTAAGAGCCCCTGCAGCTCGACTGTGCCGATTGCCTAAAGATTCAGCCCCCCCCCCCCCCCCGAAATTTTTTCTTCCCCCCCCTTCCCCGAAATTTGACTCTAGTTGCACCTCTGGTAGGCGCGATCTATGACAAGCGGGGGCTACCTATTTCTTCCCCAAGGCTGGAGCCTTTGGAGGCCCTTTGATTTAGACAACGGGTCTGCTGCTGGCACAAGGAAGGGGTTCTTCAGGAGTGAGGGAGAAAGAAATGAGAGAGCGAGGAGGAAGGGAGCAAAGTTGGTTTGAACATTTTTGCAGGGACGGGTTTGGTGCGCAGCCGGGCTGCGGTTGAAAACCGATTGGCTAGAATGCTGCCCAGAGTGACTGACTTGGTTTAGACCATTTACAAACATTCCTTCAATCACATTTTGTCTGTTTGTTGTAATGCTTCAAATGGATAAGTATATTTCTAAGCATGGATGGGTCCTTTGCTTGCTGTACCACAGGATCAAAACTATACTTCTCTAGCAGCGACGAAACCTGTGTGGAGTTGCTTATGTCCCCTTATTTTTGGAGCTACAACTGGCAGTTTAGGATGGACTGTTCCCATAAATATCAGGGTCAGTTCATATTTTCATAAGCCAAGCCTTTGTCTAGAGTGGCACAATGGGTGAAAAATGATGGGTTAGAAAGTAGCAGAGTGATTGCCAGTGGTTTAGACTATTGGCTAGCATTCCTGTAATCATCTTTTTTGTGTTTGTTCGATCGACTGCACACCTCACCCTGGCAGATCCCCTTTAGTTCCATCTCACAAGCACTAATAAGTGCAGTGGAGGCCTTGTTGCCTTTTTCAAAGGCTGCCATGATGCAATCACTTTGTCTCCACACTCTTTCTCTAATGTTCTCAGAATGAAAGCCTCCACCTTTCTCAATTGCTCCCTTATAGCCATATTGGTATACGGTCCTCCCAGTCTCACCTCTACCTTCGGCAACCATCTTGCTGACTGTTTTAGGCCACTACTACCTGCTCTTCTCAGCGGTTCATACTCAATGATTTTAACATTTGGGCTGAGTGCCGTAAGTGACCCAAATCAGACCTTCGGACTCTTGCACTTCTATAGTCTTCACCTGTTGCAAAGTCATCCTGTAACCTTGGCACCCCCAACTTTTTGCTGACTGGTACTGGTGGTAACTGACTCTGACTGACCCTGAGATCTGCTTAACCAGGCCCAGGGCCAGTGCTATGCTGAAAGGAACACTTAGAATACAGCGAAAACACCTACATACACTAGGTTACACCGTGGGTTGGAGTATACCTGTGATTGGCATGAGCTACCCTATACATAATAGGGCAGGGGGATTGAAAGTACCTCTCAGTCCCTAATATATTATAGGGCATGGCAGTTTAGAGGCCAGTAGCTCTTTCGGCACTTGCAAGTGTGTACTGAGGTCAGTTTAAAAGTAGCTCTATGTTGCAGGACTGCTTTTATGTTTGGGGGCACTAAAAAATTGATAACTTGCAATGTTTGGACAAATTAGGTACCTCCAGGATCTTCCCTCAGCACCCATGGGGTGGAGGCGTCAGGTATTTATAAGGAGGACCCTTAGAAGATTAGTTTTATATGCCCTGGGTTAACTGAAATTAAACATTTCGCTCCCCACATTGTTATATGGTGCAGCCCAAAATCAACTTTGGTACTAGGAGCACTGTGGAGTGAGCATCTGCAATCTCTTGATATATTCAGAACCCCTAAAGTCTCCCCTAGGTGTTCCAGGTGCGGGGGTCCTGTAGATATAGGCAGAGTACTTATAAAATATGGTTTATAAGCCCTGGTTCTGGAAAAAGGGCCCAAGTCATTTTTACCATTGCAAATCCCCTGCCACATAGGTTAACATGGCAAGAAGTTGTTAACTAATAAATCCTTATAGGACAATGATAGAAATAGCATTCAAAGACTTCCCAGAATGGTATTAATACATCCAACAATATTATATTGTTGAATTTCTCCTAAAATGTACAGACAATACGTTATAAGACTTTCTTGTCAGTAAGCCCAGATTCAGCCTTCCTTTGGTCTGTCCTGATTGGTCAGAGTTAAGTGGATTAGCCAGGCTAGATTGAAGAGATGATAAAGAGCCCCTGGGGTTAACCAGCTATGCTGGGAGGCCAGTGTTCTGTTACACAGGCATGCCAGAGCAGGGAAAGGAGCCGTAAACAATGGGCTTTAAGGGAAGGGGAAGACACCAGTGTCATTTAAACTCTACTATTTTGAACCCAGACACATGCTAGGCTTAAGGAAGGAATGAACAGGTGCTATGGGGAGAGACTATAGAGATTAGCCATCCTAGGGGTGTGTTTAGCCAGCTCTTCTCTCCTTGCTGGAAAATCAGCCATGATGAATTTGTGAGAATTAGTGCTCTCTGGGACAAAATAGTGCCACACGTTGTGTTCATACCTTTGGGTGGTACCCTGCACCCCATTGGACAGGAGTGACCTCCTGCTTGACCTAGAGAACTTGGAATAAGTATCTGAGAGTGGCAGAGCCTCTCAGATCTGCTCCGTGAAACCTAAGAACGCAAGAAGGGCAATGCTGAGAAGTGTGATGTGCAATTACTAAGGCCTGCACTCTGAAGACTGCGCCTTCTGCACCAACTGGAACTACGGCCCTGTGGACTACCTTGCTTTGAAAGGACTAAAGAGTGGATTCCCTGCAAGCTACAGGTTAACAGAGCTCACCTGGAACATCACCACCAAGACTCCTCAACCCGGAGCACTACCAGTGGATTTGTAAGGATTTTGTCCATGTGGATTATGGGAACTGAAATCCTCAACTTTCAAGGACCATCCTGGAGCTTCCAGACTCTTGGAGTGAGTTTCAGACACGCTGGGATCCTTTGTGGAACTTCAAGAAGAAGTTACAGAAGTTTGGAGAACTTTGGAGCAACTTTGAAAAAAAGATCCATAAGTGGACCGACTCAACCTGCCAGTCAAGCTGCCTGCCTTTAACTGTCCAGGGTCGTCCTGCTGAAAAGCACTGTAGGTCCAACTTCCAGAGTTTGACCGGGAGTAGGAGAAATCTGAGGCCGGGGAGCCTTCACTGAATCCAGCCTGGTGAAGAGCAATGAGGAACCCCGCAAGAAAAAATTCCGTAAACGTTTCTAAGTTCGAATGAAGAAAAGGTAACCGGGAGCAACCGCGAAAGCCAAGCCGTCTGCCTTCAACCATGAGTCAGCCTGGATCCTTGGTATGTCCCGCTGGAATGCTCCAGAGGTCGGACTTCTATGAGTTTGACCAGGATCTCGTCGCAAGGCAATAGCCCTAGCATTCAATCCAACTTTATAGGACCATCAATCCTTTAAGGGCTGTCTCATATATAGACCACCGGGCACCAAAGCTGGGTTTCTGGGGGAAGTGGGCAACTTTTTAGAGGAAGCACTGTGCACAAAGGCCTACACTGTCCTTGGGGATCTTAATTTCCATCTGGATTCCAGTCAGGACAGTGATACAGTTGCACTAAAAGACCTAATGGAAGGGCTGGGGCTAATACAGGTTGTCATTGGGCCTACTCATAAAGCAGGCCATACCTTGGATGGGATTTTTACGAGTCACCCAGACTTGCAATTCTCCGGGACAGAGCCCGTAGCCTGGTCAAACCATAATGTGGTGTGGTTTAGAATTCAAGGCGGGGCATTACAGAGAACAAGACGGATTAAGAAGGAAGTCAAGGTTAGTAGAGCCTGGACTAAAATAGATGGGACGGCCTTGGAGGAATTGCTGGCATCCTCCAAGGTGCCTCTGCCGGTAGGAATAGAGGAAGCCGCCACCACTTTTGCCAACTGGATTGGACAAGCTTGTACTATACTGGCCCCACCTTAAAGCTGGCTTCCAACCAGCACGGCTCCATCAGCCCCCTGGTTTACAGATGAACTCAGGGAGCTAAAGTGCGAGTGTAAAAAGCTAGAACGAGTCTGGCGTAAAAACTATAACGAAGCAGAGAAGAAAATATACAGAGCCAGCCAGGGAAAATATAAAGAAAGAATTAGACAACTTAAGGAAACCTACTTTACAGATCGTATCCTTGGGGCAAAAAACTCATCCAAGGAACTCTTTCACACAGTAGCCAGCCTGGCCACACCTAAACCAGCAGTTACACCTCCAACTCAGGAACTCTGCGAGAATTTAGCTCATTTTTTTTCAAGCAAGGTGAAAAGATTTATGCATCCTTGGAAGCCCCTGTGGCACAGAGCCTGCGGGCATCTAGATCCAGGAGCTCGAAGGCAGCCACCCAGGACACCAAATTGCTGGGCTTTGTCCCAGTGGAAGTGGACGAGATTAAAAGACATTTGCTGAGCATAAAATCTGGCTCACCCTACGATACCTGCCCAGTAACAGTTGCAAAGTTGGCAGTAACCCCCATAGCCAATGCTTGAGCAGGATTAGCTAAGCAGTTATTTGAGATGGGGGATTTCCCATCGAGCTGGAAGCGGGCGTCCATTAAGCCGCTATTAAAAAAAACCCATCTGGACATCTCGGACCCCAATAATTATCGGCCAATTTCCAGACTTCCTATGCCGGCAAAGATCGTAGAAAGGCTAATGAACATCCAGCTTAGTGCATACCTAGGAACCACTCAGGGGCTAGACATCTCACAGCATGGGTTCAGACCAGGCCACAGTACCGAGTCCGCCCATATCAAGTCAACAGAAGAGGTCAGGAAGGTGATGGACTCCGGAGGTCGGGCGGCTCTGGTCATGCTGGATTTGTCGTCGGCCTTCGACACGGTCCACCATACCATCTTGGTGGACCGGCTGGAGGAATGTGGGGTCCAGGGGAAGGCTTTAGATATTTTGAGATCTTTTCTGACCAATAGGGTCCAGGTAGTCGCGCTGGGGGACTTTGAGTCGAAACCCTTTCAACCACCTTGTGGGGTCCCCCAGGGTTCCTCACTTAGCCCTACCTTGTTCAATGTCTACGTCTCTTCCATGGCCCCAGTCATCCGCTCCCATGGGTTTTAACTTACATCTTATGCAGATGACACACAGATTGTGGTGTCACTGCTATCAGGGAGGGAGAATGACGTGGCCAGCAAGTTCCAGGAATGCATGAAAGCTGTGAGCAAATGGATGGCAGGAAATTGTCTAAAGCTTAATTCGGCCAAAACCGAAGTAATACTGTTTGGCTCTACGGCCAATTTTTGGGGCCCGAGCTGGTGGCCAGAAGAGATGGGGACTCTTCCCACTCCTGTTAATAAGGTTAAGAACCTGGGGGTCATGATAGATGACAGACTCTCTTATAAACCTCAGGTAAACGCCTTGGCCTCATCCATCCACTGGACATTGGAAATCCTTCGGAAGGTTCTTCCGTTTCTTCCAGGGGAATGTAAAAAAACTGTGGTGACGGCTTTGGTGCTTTCACGATTGGATTACTGTAACAGCTTGCTCCTTGAAGCCCAGCAAGGAGTACTCAGCAAGTTACAGATACTGCAGAATGCAGCAACGGGCCTGCTTATAGGCTTGCCCAAATTTACGCCCATCTCCCATGAACTAGTGAAATTACACTGGTTGCCAGTAAGGAAGCGGATTCTATTTAAAAGCCTGTGCATTGTCTTTAAGGCGATTCATGGCATAGGTCCAGCATTTCTGGGGCAATATTTTCACTGGCACAAACCCGGAAGACTATTGAGGTCAGCTACTCTGGGATTGATTAGGACCCCACGCATCAGAAAAGTGGGTTGGGGAGGCAGGAGTTTTAGCCGAGGGGCGGTGGTGGCCTGGAATGCCCTTCCAGTGGCACTCCGATTGTCCCCTGAGCTTATGACCTTTCGGCGAAAGTTAAAAACATGGCTTTTTGTAAATTAACCTGGGGATTTAGTTTTAGGAGCTATCAAAACAACGCCAGGACACCGTAAGGTAACAGTGCGCTTTACAAGTGTCAAAAATAAATAAATAAATAAATAAGGTAATCCGGCGTACCCTCACTGAGTTCGGACTGGCTGAGAGCTTCGAGAGACCCCGGGAAGAAAAGCTCCAGAAACGTTTCTAAGGCAGAAGGTAAAAACTTTGACTGAGACCTAGCGCAGGAGTTAGCCGCGCAGGGCTCCATTGCGGTCGGCCTGAAACATTGACGTTGACCCGGTCTGTCACGACCAGATATCTTTTAAAAATTCATAGCTCAGGTTCCCTTAATTGGATTTTTGTTGTTTTGGTGTCATTTTAAAGATACAAATATTACCTATTTTTATAAATTGGTGCTAGACTTTTATTGTGCATTGTGTCATAATTATGTACTGAACTGGTGTTTTTAAATGCTTTACATACCTGTCTTTGTAGTTAAGCCTGCCTGCTTGCAGTCAAGCTACCCAGGGTTGAGCTTGGGAATAACTTTCTAGACCTATTCTGAGCCCTATACTTTGTTAGTGGCCTTATTGCCAGTGGTAGATGTACATTTGCCCCTACTAATATACCACTTTCCAACATCAACCAACCTGTATATGGCCACACCCATAGTGGTAGTAACACCGTCAACTCTCTTCCCTATACTGCTACTTTCCTCTGAGCCCTACAACTTCTTTAGAACGACCACTCCACCATCTTTTTTGTATACACATTCCCATGCACACTCATCCTAAGAATACCTTTCATCCAGATGCTCCCAAAAGGCTGTATCATAAAGTTTCCTAGCTTATTTGGTCCCTGATCTCTCTTCTACTTCTACCAGCTTCTATACCAGCATGTCTACTGCACTTACTTAGTTTATGTCTAGATTACATCGTCATTTGATCTTCAGGCCCCAGTAAAGACCCTACTTCCTCAACCCCACACCCCCCTTATTATAGCAATAATCTTCACACTGTAAAACTCTTTTGTAAGCAAGCCATGAGGATCTGGCAGGCAAACTATTCACTAGCCAAGCACAAGCTCTACTTAATTCAGCTCGATCCCTACATAAAACCAATCAACCAAACTTGCACTTTTTTTCTTTGCTGGCTTGATATCTAATGCCACAAACTCTATTAAAGAAGCATTTAATATTGTTCACTCTCTCTCCAAGACAGACTGCTGTAAATCTTCAATTGTCCCCTGTAAGACATTGGGTTGCTTGTTGAGGAGGGTGAAACATCTACTCAAGCAGCAACTATAATCCTTGTCAGGGGGAAGTCTCAAGGAAACTCCACATTAATCTGTGCTAAACTCTCTAGTATCTGGACACAATAGAAGTCCGGCTTAACTTAGAGGCAATCTGTAAAGCATGTATGCAGCACTTCAAACACTAATAAAGGGAAACACAACACAAGAAAACATCCAACATCAATTTAGAAAGATAGAGCAAAATATAACAATTAGTTTAAGACCAAAATTATTGAAATCCAATCAGAAAAACCAAAGATATGTAATTTCAAAGATTTAAGTTGAAATAGCACCAAAAAGCACAAAGCAGCAACAGTGGTTATCTGGTCTCACCAGACTGGGACAAAGTCGCAAGTTCTGGATGACCGCAATGGGGCGCAGGCTTGCTACAGAGACCCAGTTAGGCCAGCTGAACAAGAGTACCTTAAATCCTGGTTGCAGAGTGTAACACAGTCCTGTGTTATGGATATGTCTTGCGCTGGCAATTCCTAGGGGCTGCGAAACTGTGATGTGATGTCCTGTGTCATTGAGGATGCCGTCAATGAATGCCTGGTTGGGATACATTTTGCACTGGCAGGTCCTGAAGAAGCAGCAGGGCTTGCAATGTGGATGATTCCTATGTCTTCGTTGAGGATATCGTCATTGAGCTTGCGATGCAAAGGCCAGCGTGGAGGATTTGTCACACAGCAACAGTTTCTGGAATGCTGTGGGAAGCGATGCAAAAGTCTGCACTGGAGACAGTTCATGGAGATGTTCCAATGCAGAGTATGGAGAGGCGATACATTGTGCAGCAGCTCCAATGCGGAGTTTTGAGAGGTGATGCTTAATGGCTCTGATGCATAGGTTCTGGTGGGATCACATTTGGGCTGGCAGACACCTTCAGGCCTAATCCTAAGGTCCAGGACAGGGGTAGCATCACTTGGGAGGGTAGGACTAACAGCTGACAGAGTCCAGGCCCTAGGATCAAGGAGCTTGGAGCCTTCAGTCTCTGAGGGTCTGGTAGGGAGGCCAGCCTGCTAGCCCTTGGGGTCACTCATGATGACGAATTAAACCCAGATCAGTTGACTGGGGGTGAGTGTTTGATTTGCTCAAACGCTCCATCCATCATCCCCTTTGGTATCGCTTTGTTCGCCCTAAGTTGGCAGGGTATGCCCAGACGTGGGTCCCTTGCTCAATTTGCCACTGGATTCAAGATAGCCTGGCTGATGAGGGTTATGAACCCGAAACCGGTCCCAGGATGCTTGGGTCCGGTCCAGGAAAGACATGGCCTGGCAGTTCGGGCTGGACTGTTCCCATGAGGCACAGGGTCAAACTGATTTGCATATGGCCATGTCTGAACTGGGGTGGTGGAGTGAGCTAAAGAATGATGGATTAAACCCAGATCAGTTGACTGGAAGTGAGTGTTTGATTTGCTCAAACGCTCCGTCCATCATCCCCTTTGGTGTCACTCTGGTGGGCCTGGGTTCAAGTTGGAGGTCCAGTCCTTACTCAGGTAGGAGGGGAGCAGGGCAACAGAGTGGCAGTTTTCTTGCAGAGTATCACAGCAGTCCATTTTCTGAGTCTTCCACAGATCCAGATATGTACTAAATAGTTGGGGACTGATATCCAATATGTATACCTCATGCCTATTTTGAAGTAGGAGAAGCTTCCAGATTGTTCTACTACCCAGAGGTGCTTGGAATTTCCGGCCTTCCTGATCAAAGACCAGATTGTCTGGAGTCACAAAAGACTACTGTCAAACCCCTTTGTGAGAGTACTCAGGCAGAGCCTTTGTGATGTAGATGTGTGGTAGGTGACAGCTTTCTCCATTTCATTAACTCAGAGTGGTCCATCTTGCCAACACTTTTGTCTCCCCCTGTCTGTAAGCAATAGGCTAAGACCAACTGCTAGCTACACCAAGTCATGAGACCCAGTGACAGGCTACAGGAACCAAATGGTTAGGATACAAAATACCAATTTTCAAAAAGCGTCTTTATCATAATTGTAACTTAAGATCCACTTTTACCATTAAAGAGGGCTTTTAATTACAATTCTTTAGTCGCCAAACTTGACTTATCAAGCTGCTCCATCACAGTAGTGAAAAACAAATATAGGAGTTTTTACTACCAGGACATGCAAAACTTAAAAATACATGTCCAACATTTTACATACACTGCACCATGCCCTCTGGGCTGTGTAGGATTTTCCCTAGGGGTGATATATTTTTTAAAAAGGGGGGTTTGGGCCTTGCAAGAGTTTGATCTTGGCAAGTCGAAATGGCAGTCTAAAAACTACACAGACAAGCTGCAATGACAGGCTCGGAACATGTGTAAAGGGCTACTGTTGGAAAGTGGCTTATATATAGGGGTAAGTATGTACCTACCACTAGTAATAAGGCTACAATCACAATATACAGCTCAGTCAAGGTCTCAAAAAATTATTTCCTACTCATCCCTTGGTCGGTGGCTGCAAGTAGTCAAGCTTAACTTAGGAGAGAGATGTGTAAAGCATTTAAAAACACCAATAAATTAAATAAGCAAGACACAACAGACAAATCCAACACCAATTTATATAAATAGGAAATATTTTCATGACTAAAATGACACCAAAATGACAAAAATCCAATGTTGGGAACCAGTGATATGGATTTTTAAAGATTAAAAGTAAAACTAGTGCTTAGAAGCAAATAGAACTCAAAGGGTTAAAAAAAAGGTCACCATGAAACGGGACAAAGTCAAGAGTTCAGGCCACCCAGGATGTAACACTTTACACTTACTTCCAGAAGTGTTTCTTGATGCAGGAAAGTGGTCCAAAGCACCAGCAATGGGTTCAGAAGCTGTGCTTTGCCTTTTAAGGTCTGAGAATATAACTCTAACAATGCACCTGATCAATCGTTCAAAATCTTTCAAACTTTAGATACAGCTATTTGTTTTCAGGTGAGCTTGTATGATGACATCCAAACATGGCGATATTGTTATGGGATATAAGGTAGCACAAAAAAGATGATGCATGAAGCTGAATGTGCCCACCTTTTTGAGTTGCTAGTTTTTGCCCACCTTACCGGTGCATATAATTTTGGTTGCGATTAGAACAAAGGATTGACTACCTTCACATTGTCAACCAATCTATGATATTGGTCTAAATTTATATACATGTTTGTAGACTAGTTTATTGATTTAGTCTGAATTTATATACACTTTAGAGTACTTGCACGCCTACTACTTTTACTAACTCACTGGTGACCTCAGTTGTGATTACCTTGATATGAAATTGTGGTCGGTCTTCTCATGAATAACTGATAAATGAGCACTTGGTTACCATGGGGTAATGCCTATGATTAGGATTACCACTTATGGCATTCATTTATTTCTTGTAGCCCTGATGAAATCAAAGGTTGACACGCCTAATGACGAAACACGTGTTGGCTACTTCTGTTATTGGAATCAGTAAAGAGATAACTGGATGTATGAAGGACATCTGATGCATTATAAAGAAAAAGAGAACATTAAAAATACGAAGAACAAAGACATGCTTCTGTACTCATGGACTTTTATTTTGGACATTGAGTTGCTTGGGGGTAACATTCATTTATTTGAGTTGGGGTTTTTCCTCATCTAAGGTGAGAGTGTTGCTGGCCACTCTTTTCCCTCTGGAGCACCATACATAATTTTGGGAATACTTTGGAGATACTTTAGATTTGTGCAAACACTTACCTGCCACGGCAGCTCTCTACTCGTTGTTGATCTTGCAGGTTGCCGTTCTAGCACTTTTCTGCCTGTTGCTGATCAGTAATTCCTCTCCTTATCTTTTAAGGCAGGCAAAGTCCTTTTGTTGTAAAGTCGTGTGAATGCAGCAGGTGCAGTCCTTATGAGTGCAGGCCTGTCTTGTGCAGTCCAAGAGTCCATCAGGGCATTCTTTCTCCAGACATTTCTTTTGGGTTTTGATGGTCCAAATCACCAATCCAAGGTTTCAGAATCTCTGAGTTGCTCCTTGGGAAGTTGGGACTACTAGGCCCTCAATGCACCTGGCCAAATCCTTAAAAGTACATTGATTGCTGTCCAGCTGGGCTCTCCTTGGTGTAAATGATACAGGTGGAGCTCTTTTAACCTATTGCTTTCAGGGAGTCCACTCCTTCAACTTTCAGAGCAAGACAGAGTCCTTTTGGGCTGAAAACCATACTGTGCAGCAGTTGCACTCCTTATGAGTGCATTCCAAGGGTCCAGCAGGGCAGTCCTCCGCCTTGTACTTTTAAGGCATGGATCTGAGTTTCCAGGATGATCTCCCATATTTATAATGTGTTCTTGAGTGACAAGCAGGGGGGCACCCCTCACCAATGGGGTACATGGCATATTCCTGTCCCAGAAAGCACTTTTTCACAAAATCCAAAAGGGGAAAATCTCTTCAGGAGGTTAAAATCTGGCTAAGCAACCAACCAGCATGGCTAACTTTTCATAGCACTCCCCTTCCAGCCCCTCGGCTAATTCAATAACTGGGGCTTCTGCCTGGTGGGCTGCAGGAAGTGAGGGTGAGCCTATGCCCTGTCCTAACTGTCACTCCTTCTTCGAAGACCTGTTTGGCTACACCCCCATCCTGCTTTTTGATCTGCAGCTGCAGATCTCCTCACACCAGATGTCTTATGCCGGTCACGTCACACCTCATCAGAGCAGTTTGCCTCAGCCTGTCAAAGACTGGCTAATCAGGAGAGGCTGCTGGGAGGCTGGTTTTCGGCACATCAGAAAAGTAAAGTCTATAACTTCTTTTCTGTAATAGTTATAATAAATCTAACATTGGCAAGTTGTTAGATTTATCATAGCTATTCTTTTAAGTCTTTGAATTATATTTTGGCTCACTCCTATCAGTAATTATCAGTAATTATACATTAAGGTTTTCCTATGTTAGCCTATGGAGCCAATATGAGTACAATGGGGTAAAACAAAAATGGCAGTTTTTCCCTCACCGGGGCATATAAAATATATTTTAAAATTGCACCCTACTCCTGGGGCACATAGAGGATGCCTTAGGGGTGACATATGTAAAAACAAGGAAGTTTAAGACTATGGAAGTACCTTGAATTCCAAAGTCAAATTTGCATATAGTTTAATTCTAAAAGGAGCCTCCAAAGCAGGGCTGCCTTTAAAATGGTTGCAGGCAGCACACCAGTGGACACTTAGGTGCATTAAATCTACTGGGCCTTTAAACCTACATGCCCTACCACATACTAGGGAATTACAGGTAGGTTGTCATACCAATTGTAATTACACCTAATTGCCATATAACTTTTAATCAGAGCACAGGCCCTGGCTCTGGATAGAGGAGCCCAAAACACAATCAGAATCAGAAAAAAACACCATGTACTAGTCAAAGTGGGGGCAACAAATTGGGGGGTGAGGGGGTATTGCAAAAGCCCTAGTTTCTCACAGCTCCTTAAGTGGGTGGCACAATAAGTGCGGAAGGCCCACTAGTAGCATTTCATTAACTGACTCTGACTATATCTAGTGTCACTTTACTAGGGTCTTACAAGAAATGTAAATATGCCAATTGGTTGTAAGCCATTGTTAACATGTTTAAGGGAGCGGGCACAAGCATGTTAGCAGTGGTAAAGTGTGCAGAGTCCTAAAGCCAGCATAAACAAAATCAGAAAAAAGAGACTGGAAGGGAAAGAAGTTTGTGTAAAAGCACACCAAGGATGTCAGGTCCAACAACACCTCTCAGATCCTTTCTAAGTCCTTCTATATAGACTTTTATTCTTCGCCCCCATCTCTCACCACCCCCTAACAGCCACCTCTACTGCCCTTCTCTATTCTTCTCACCTATTTCCTCTGAAATTTCTGTTGACCATCATTCCAGGTTCTCTTATAGACCCATGCCCTGCACATGTTTTTCACAAACTATCGACTACCATCACTAGTCACTAACAGACCTCAACAACCTCTCTTATTCTAGCTCAGAAATCACTACAGACTGGAAACATGCCATAGCAGTTTGTCTATTAAAAAAAACACAACACTTTTTCTGCCATTCATAGCAACTTCCTTACTATATCTCTTTGTCCTTTACCCAGGAAAATCACTGAAAGGGGTGTTAACCCACAAACTCTCTACTGATCTAGAAACCCATTCTCTCCTCGATAACTCTCAATTCGGCTTCAGTTCCATGCACAGTAGGGAAACGACTCTTGTAACTATACTTGATGACATCTGCCTTATTGTAAACCAGGGTGAATCTGCCACTGTGGGTAGTCTTGAACCTTTTGCAGATTTTGACATGGTGTGCCATGACACTGTGCTTGGCCGTCACTACTCAATTGGTGCCAGAAATTAGAATTTGCTTGGATTAAATCCTTCCTAGTTAACCATAGACAAGCAGTTCATCTCACACTTTTCAGATCTAAGCCTATCCTCAGTGCATTTCCTAACGCTCCTTTTTAAGCCCTACACTTTTCAACTTTCATGTCACACCTCTTGCACTCTTAATTGGATGTTTTGGTTTTTCACTTGTCTTAAATGCTGATAACACTGAGCTCCTCATCAGACTAGAATGTAACTCAAAAAACGCTTTTTCTTGGATTACTAGTTGTCGTTTGGATGCATCACAATTCTTTTAGGTCACTACGGATAAACAGAGATCCTGTTTGTAGAAAGGATGCCTTTAGTTAGGATTCTAATTGGTGGCCAGCCCACCTAGGACCTATGCCGATCGCTATATCTGAAGTTTGCAACCATGGATTTTACTGTGAAACCAGGCACCAGGCTTCAACTACACACCCTGATCAATAAATTGCCCTTCTCTTGCTATCACTTATGTTGCTTCCTTCAAAAATGTCTTTCCTTGCTTCCTATTTCTCAGCATGTCAAATTGAAGTGTACGCCCCAGTCATCTCCCTCCTGAGCTACTGCAACTTTTTTCCTCCCATCCTTTTTGATCCTATGGCTCCAGTACATTCAAAACTTCCAGCTTCCCTGCAGGTCCCCTATTTCTTCTCATCTTTCAGCTCTTCACTGGCTTCCTCATACTCAATGTATCACTTTAAATCTTTAAGCATGACACATTACGTTTTTCATATGCAGGGCCAGTGCCATCTACAGAGCAAGTGCCTTCACTACACCCCTACTTGTCTACTTAGATCTTCCTGCCTCCAGTTGCTTGCCCTCCCCAAAATTAATCTTTCTCTCGCTAGGGGCTGTTCCTTATCATTCTTAACTGCCAAATTTTCAAATCATCTGCCCTCAACATTAGACCTCTTGACAGTCACTTATTTGTCCTCAAAGCACTCATAATTCCCCTGTTTAAGGTTTACGCTCATTCTCCATCAACTCATGCATTGCTGCTAATCTTCCACTGCGCTAGAATACCTACTGGGGAACAGTGTTCTTTATACTTAAAGTTCACATATTATTACACAACATATATGTTTAAACATCGTATTTATTGAGCTCAAATCTTGAAAGCAATAGAGCTCTGTGCATGGATTCAGAAACCAGGGAAGGATTTAGGTGTGTACGAATGAAGGAAGAATGGATCTGCAGCCAATGGGTGTGGGAACTCGAATGTTCCTGCTGATGGAATATGATACAGATAGGCAAAATCTATTTTACCAACAAAACTAGGAACATAGGGACATATTGCCAATGATTCGTGATATTTATCGCTAACTAGGCTTAGCAACAAATTTTTTATCGCTAAGCATCGCCAGAAATTATCGCTGAGATAACGTGCTATTAGCAACGTTTATCTCCAAAGCGATACATTTTCCGACAAAATGCTCTTAGCCATTTTATCCACCTCCCATTGGATAACAAGGCTAAGGACTGGTCTGAGCAGGCGTTAGTTTTTGGAGATATTCGCACTTAGCGTGAATATTTTCAACGCTACGCCTGCTTTCAGTCGCTAACGGGTTGGGTTCGCCCACTTTGCATGTCATTACCGATAAACATCGCTGACATGCAAAGCAGGCCCCAAACCGCTCGCTATCGCCTACAAGCTGTCGCTAACATCAGTTAGCGACAGTTTGCTTATAATGCGATAGAATTATTGCTGCTTAGCGGCCGAAAACGGCCGCTAAATCGGCGATATTTGTCTATCGCCCCCCTTGGTAATATGCCCCACAGATTTTAAAAATGTCCATGAAATAAAAGAACATCAGTCAGAAGGCGTTCTCTGAATGCGTGTGGCGATACCACCATTTGTATCCATGAATAGAGTGTGGTGTTGGGTTCAAATCAGGCCTACATACTCTGCTAAACTCTCGAACACCTTAGTATAGAAGTTGGCACGGACACTGGAAAAGGTAAAAGACAAGTTTATTAAGACCCCATGGGGTGGTGATACATTCCTACAGCACCCTTCGGTAATGTAAGAAGTAGCACACCGAACATCGGTGCGCGACCTCTTTTATACAGTTTAATAGCAATAAAAAGATAGGCGGTTACAAGTTACACATCTTAGGTACATATAAGGTCATTTTTGGAACACAGCCAACATGTGGGAGGAGTTTCAACAGCACTGGTCAGTTAGCGTGAACATTCCTGGAGAGTGACCAATTGGTGCGAAATGCGCATGTGCGCTTGACCAGTACTAAAAATAGCCTGTTGCCGAGCAGACTAGTGACCATGGGTATCGAGAAAGGACGAAAGGGCACACTGACCACGAGGCAGCATGTTCATTGAAACGGAAGTCAGAGGGATTCAAAATGGCCCCCGTTCGTTTTGGTCAAGTTAACAGAAAAGACCGTGTAGCTGTGCTAAACGCTAACTCAGGAGCTGCCAAAACACGACAGACGGCCCTTTTAGCGTTTAGCAAAAGCTACCTCATAGTGGACATAGTCAGAACGTTCGTCCTCAATGTTAATAGCCATAATTTTCAATACTTCATCATTGCTCAGTTTCTCTTGCTTGACAATAGTTCGTTTGGACGGAATGCAGGCTGTGATACATATAGAACATAATGTAGGGCCACATTGAATACATAGACAAAGGAAAAATAGTACTCCAATAAAAACACAGAGAATCGTTAACAATTTCCAGCCCCAAGTATTAAGCAGGGTCCAGAACCAACCAGAAAAGGTCCATGTTCCATTCTCTGGGTGGATCTCAGCAGCTATCTTGTGTAATTTTGTAATCGAATCATATACAGAAGGTGAGTTATCTGGTACGTACACGCAACAACTACTTCCGATGACGCGGCATGCTCCACCTCTATCAGCTAGTATCACATCTAGAACCATTCTATTCTGGAGCGCCACAATTCTGGTAATTTGCAATTCCTCAGTAATGTTCCCTAAAGCAGAGGCAGTTTCGTTGGCAACGGCTTCCACCACACGTGTAAGCCGCCTTATCTTTCTACTATTTAATGCAATTCCTACGAATGAAAATAACCCCAAATTGAAATCTACATATTGTTGCAAAGTGGTATCAGTCTGGTCTATTTCATCAAGGTCTATTGATCGTTTCGCTCTATTCAATATGAAATCATGGTACAAAACATAATCATTGTGATACATGGGAGGAGCAATAAACACAGGTGGTAATACAAATGCTATATAACACGTTCCCAACCATCCCAATGGTAGACGATGGTATCCCTTATTTCCACAAACGAAATATGTGTTATGCGAAGCTACAAATGCAATTCCAGTTGGTGTATCAAAGGTAAGTGTAATATTACATTCACTGCGACCTACGGGTATTGTACCTTTATTTCTAATACACAAATCTGCTTTTGTATCGATGACAGTTATTATATGCATGGTCGTAACATTTATAAGTCTTTGATTCGTATACACACGAGGTGTAGAAACATTGTCCGGACGATATTCTTCCCATTCAAATTTAGTTCCTTCAGCGTGTGGATAGCCATCTTTATCGTTATAGCATATTTTATTCAATCGAAAAAGTAATCCACCTTTCGTCGGCCATCGCAGAGTAAAAAGAAGAGTGTACCAAGCATGACAAGAACCATTATGAGAAAACGGGAGAGGAATGAGTGGTGTTCCTCCCTTCTTCTGATGTCCGGGCAACATTCCACATACCCAACAATTGGACGTATTGGTCATGTTATGAGTATGATGCAAAATCTTAATAAAACTGTTGTTCAAATAAGTCTGCCTATGTCTTTCTTCGTGGAAAGGCAGAGTAAAATGAAAATGTTCAGATGGACTTGGAGTAGTGGGCAGTAAATGTTCTCGTACAGGAAACAACAGTTCTATAGTCCAAGCTAATACTGCGATCACCACTACGGTCAAGACAAACAAAACAGCACCAAGAATTCTCCCTTTTCGTGTCGAAGGAGATGCCATGGCTCATAAAACAATACTCTTCAAAAAGCGACACTAAGCGAGAAAAGAAAAAAAAAACCCGATGGTTCTGAACCGAGGCTGCCGTTGATTTGTTCTCCGGGATTCAAGACGGGTGTCGCTATACTGGACAGAACTGATCCCCCCCCCTTGATATTCCCGGCTTCCGTTTCACAAACCTCAGAGCGGTTACCAACCAGTTTCAAAAAGAACACAAAAGGAAGCTTATTTCCTGGGGCGTAGATTATATTTCACTTTATCAGAAACAACGTGGTCCGGGAAGGCTCCCTCCAATTCATCAGGCGTGACAGCTGGGCTCTTTTCTGTATCCAAAATCTTTCTGTAGTCGGATAGCACCACAGGGCTCACCAGATCCGGAGAGACACGTCGGCAGTGCGTTGAATGAATCCACCGCTTCTTATTGGTGACTCTCACAGCAGTTCGCGTAGCCAGCAGCACTTGCTCAGGGCCATGCCATCTCGGTTCCAAACTGCTGGATCGCTCAAAGATTTTGACCATCACGTGGTCCCCAGGGCGGAGATCGTGAGCCTCACCAATGGAGTTATCAGGGAGCGCCTCTCGAACCTGTTGATGAATAGAAAGCAAATCATTTGTCAATCGTGCCAGATAATCGTTCATCATTATACAAGGCATATCATGTATCAGACGAGGCTTTGGAACCCCCCAAATATTCATAGGCCTTCCGAACACCACTTCGTAGGGTGTGAGGCCAGATCGAGAATGTGGCACTGATCGAATGGACAGCAATGCCAGAGGCAAAGCGTCCGGCCATTTCAGAGATGTAGATGCCACTATCTTTGCTAGCTTCAGCTTCAGAGTTGCATTGTATCGTTCTACTAAACCTGCTGATTGCGGATGAAAGACAGCATGGAATCGTTGTTTGATTCCCAATCCTTTCAGGACATATTCCACTACTTTTCCAATGAAATGAGGGCCATTATCACTCCACATAAGTTTACAAACACCGTAGCGCGGGAAGTACTCCTTCAGTAGCACCTTAGCTGTTGTCAACGCTGTATTGTCTTTCGTAGGGTAAGCCTCAATCCATTTGCTGAAGGCACACACCACTACTAGAACATACTTGAGATTATTACAGCGTTCCAGCTGGATGTAATCCATTTGTAGTACTTCGAATGGTGCAGTAGGTGGAACAAACCCACCTTTAGGAGTATGAGTCCCTTGTCCAGGATTATGCTGCAAACATACCAGACAGGTCTGCACTACTCTCTTAGCTGTGCTAGCAATGTCAGCATTTTCCCAAACTCGTGTAAGCAATTTAGTAATTGCGAGAGCTCCAATGTGTGCCAGTCCATGTGTCATTTGCACCATTGTTTGTAAATAGGCCATGGGTAGTTTCCATCTCTCCATATCTTTACTACGCCAACAACCCTCATCATCCAATACTCCCTCGGTGGCCCATTTCACAAGTTCTGCCTCTGATGCTGACTTCTGTATATCGAGTATTTCTTCTCTAGCATCATGCCACCGCTCAGCTTGTGACTTCACCACATACATGGGGCAATTATTTTGCAGCATAGCGGTCTCTCTCGCAATGCGGTCTGCAAAGGCATTGCCTTGCCCTATTTTGTCCGTCACCTTTTTATGTGCACTGCACTTGACTATTGCAACTTTCTTTGGGCATAACAGTGCATTCAGGAGATCGCGTACCAACTCTCCATGCATGATGTGTACTCCGTGTGAAGTCAGGAATCCTCGTTCCTTCCAAAGTAGGCCAAAATCATGCACTACTCCAAAAGCGTAACGACTATCCGTGTAAATGTTCACACATAATCCAACACTTAACTCACATGCCTTCGTTAAGGCTATTAACTCAGCCGCTTGAGCTGATTTTTGGGGTATCCGTGCTGCTTCTACCACAGTCTTAAGTGTCGTGATCGCATAAGCTGCGGAAGTCGTACCATCTGGTAACCTCACACACGACCCATCAACCCACAGTTCCCCATCCACATCTGGAAATGGCGTATCCTGTAAATCGATACGACCCTTTGTCTGTTCCTCAGTCAGGAAAACACAATCATGTTGTTCTTCCTTCCGGGTCTCAGCAACAGGATCCGGCAATAAAGTAGCAGGATTTAGTGTTGCACATCGTTTTAGTGTGATGTGCGGCGCCAACAACGTTAGCTCATATCCTGTCAGACGGGCACTGGTTAGATGCTGTGTTTTCGTTTGATTCAGTAACGCATCTACCGCATGGGGAACTAGCACCAACAATTTATGTGACAAAACTATTCCCTCACTTTGTCGTATCGCAACTGCTGTTGCTGCAACTGCTCGAAAACATCCAGGCAATCCTCGAGCCACAGGGTCGAGTACCGCCGAGAAGTATGCACAAGGCCTCTGTTTATCTCCGTGTGTCTGCACTAACATTGACAATGCACACCCATCATTCTCGTGTACATATAATGTAAAAATCTTCGTGTAATCAGGTGTACCTAACACTGGTGCAGAACAAAGAGCTTGTCTCAATTGTTCAAAAGCATTCTGACATTCATCCGTCCATTCAATGGGAATCGGTATATCTTTAGACAACAATGCTAACAATGGTTTAACAATATGCGAAAAACCCAATATCCATTGCCTACAAAAAGACGTCAAACCTATAAAGGCGCGAACATCTTTCTGAGTGCGAGGAACTGGGGTGTCTAATATTGCGTGAATTCGATCTGGTGTCAACGCACGGCCCTCCTTAGACAAAAGATGACCGAGGTAGGTCACCTTTGGTCTACAATATTGCAGCTTTTTCTTCGAAACTTTATGATTATGTTTGGCCAGGAAGGAAAGCAAAGCAAAGGTGCTCTTCTCACATTGTTCTGGCGTGTCTGCAGCAAGTAAGATATCGTCTACATATTGAATGAGAACCGCTCCCTCTTGTAAGTCAAAAGAATCAAGCTGTCTTTTTAATGCTTGACTATAAATGCTAGGACTTTCAGTATAGCCTTGAGGAATTCGACAGAATCTGTACGATTTATTATTTAATGTAAAGCCGAATAGATATCGACTGTCAGGATGTACAGGGATCGAAAAGAAGGCATTCTTCAAATCGATAACTGTAAAAGTAGTTGCCGTCGATGGAACCAACGTAAGCAACGTGGTGATGTCAGACACCACTGGGTACTGAGGCACTACTATCTTGTTTATTTCCCTCAAATCAATAATGAAACGATAAACCTTAGTATCTGTGTCTCTCTTAAGGATCGGTAAAATTGGGCTATTGCAAACATTGTAAGAAACTTCCTCAACTACTCCTGCAGAAATCAAATCATTGACAATGTGTATTAATGCAAGTTCCCCTTCTCTAGAAATCTTATATTGTGGGACACGTGGTAAAGATACTCCCTCCTTTACAGTAATTCGTACTGGAGGGATTAACATCTGCCCCACATCTGTGTCAGAAGTGGCCCATAACGTATTTGGTAAGGAGGCCAATACTTCAGATTCATGGAGAAAACACACTCGCTCAAAGTCTGGGTAATTCTCATTCAGCACAACTCGCACTCCTTCTGGGGCACAGCGAATAGTAGCTCGAAAGTGTTTTAACATATCGAGTCCAATAATATTATCGGGTGTATTTGGGGACAACAAAAAAGGACAAGGGGCAGCAAATTTATCAACATGAAATGCAACAGGTTGAGACAGTGGGCTAGAAGTAGGTGTTCCATCGAACCCTATTGCTGTAATTACCTCGCCAGACAGGGGAGCCCTTGGAACCAAGTGTTTGGACAAAGCGCTACGAGTAGCTCCTGTATCGACCAGAAATTTATCAGTAGAACCCAAAACATATGCTTCTATGTATGGACCCCTCTGATCAACTGGTACCTCAACCGATTCCACACCCCGTCCTACGCAATCCTATGCGTAATGCTCATCCTGTAGTTCAGCAGGACCACCCTCATTTATCTGATATTGATTGCGATTATCAAACGTATTATAATCTGACTGACCACGACCCCTTGCTCCATATCCTCCACGGTCATTCATGCCATAACCTCCTCGATCATTCGTGCCATAACCTCCTCTTGACCCTCCATAATAATTCCTAGATCTCCCACTTCCTCGTCCCCTCAAATTACGCTGCTCTCGAAACACCGGACAGTCTGCAATCCAATGCCCAAACTGTTTGCAGTATGCACATTGATTCACAGAAATGTCAGAACGAGGGGGAGGAGCATTACTGTATGATCCTCGCCCTCCTCTATTGTTCCCTCTCGTAGCCTGAACCTGAGCTAACATTACCTTCGTCTTCAAATCCTTCGCCTTCTTATCACTACTTTCTCTCGCCTCTAATTCCTGTCTTTCATAATATTGAGCCATAGTCAATAAAGAAGCAGGGGTTGCTGTGGTCCATGAACTTTCACTCGCTTTTAATCGTTTCGCAATCTCCGGTAGGAGATTAGCTACATACTTATCAACGAATAGATGCCTGCCAGTATCTTCTGTCAATAATTGACCACTGTAATCATGGAACGCTTCCTCGAAGCGAGAGAAAAAATCAGAAACTGATTCATCCGCTTTCTGCTTACACGAGGCTAATATAGTCCAATCAATCTTTTTAGCGGGAGCAAGAGTCTTTAATTTTGTTAGTATGGCACCTGGAAGATCTAATATTAATTTACACGGTTTACATGCTGGTTCTCTATCTAAATCAGCTTGAACAATATCTTTCCAAGTGGCCCCGAGAGTCGCCTGGTCATCAAACCTACGAATTACTCTCCACATATCAGGGGGCAATATCAACCCGAAAAATAGATCAATATCAACTAACGTCATAATACATGAAGAAATTGCACTTTCAACATTTTCATAAAAAGCCGCAGGGTTTTTACGGGGATCAGGTAACGCATTCTTAAGCGCCATAACATCTGCTCTATTCCAAGGCGTATAAACCCAATTATATACAAAATACCCTTTCGCGTCTTTGGAGCTTTTATCATCATCTGTGCCATCCCCTTTATGAGGGACATATAAAGGCGCAGCTTCTCGCATAGGTCTAACATTAATCGCAGCGATCTTATCTGTTTCAAAGATAGGGCATTCTTTGGATATCCCCGTCGCTCCGGACGTAGACGAATTCTTCGATTTTTCCAACTCCCGTAGCCGTGTCGTTTCACTACGCAGTTCAAGCAAACGCTTGAAGAAGTCGTCCGCATCTGAAAGAACAAAAAGACCTTTACGAAAATTCTCACGAGTCTTAGATATCTCCTTAGGTTCTAACTCGAGAGAATATTTTCTATATCGCTCAACAACTTCATCTCCAAAATGATCTAAAAAATACAGTCGTTCCTTATCAGACCACTGTTCCATTTGTTTAGTAACATCAGAAACAGTAACAGTATTACTATTTAGCTTTCGCGCAATCGAACGCAATTCCGTAGCTCGTTCCGTATATAACCTGGTACGCTGTGTTCGATCACTATCCTCGTCCGAGTCCTCGTTCGGAGCCGTAGGTGCGACGTACGGAGGCGGACAACGATCTAGTAATGAGAAATCATCTGTTTCATTAGTAAGGACTGGATAGAGAGGACGCCTGATAGGGAATTGACCATTAACCTGTAGATTACGTTCTCGTCTCTCCCTCTCTTTCTTTTCCTGTAATTCCTTCTCCTGTAGCTGTAAAGCTTTGTCATGTGCAGCCTTCCGCTGCACTTTCTCCGCCAAGGCCTCCTCACGCTTCGCTCGTTCACGCACCTCTTTCTCCCACGTACGCACACAATCAAACATATCTTGTCTAGACCTTCGCTGAAACAAACACTGCTCGACATACTGTACCTTTCGAAGGTCAAATGACCCATATAGTGGCCACTGTAATTCACGATCAGTCTTAGTATACTTATGCCATAATGCACTATACATTATAGGTGGAATACCGTATTTAACATACATTTCACGATTTGGAGTCCCCTCTGGGGGAGCCGGCTGTTTTTCACTTAATCGATAATTGGTACCATTTTCAGAACAGCACATCCTACGGAGTGTGCTAAAAACAGGCATGTTTCAAAAAGTACCACGAAACCGCGATACTACAAAATGACACCTGACACGGTGCACTATTCAAATCAAATAAATCAGAGAAATATCCCTACATGCCTGCCTATGTGAGGTGCACTTCACATATTCAAATTCAAAATTCAAAGATTCAAAACGTTAGCTAACAGATTCAAATTCAAAATTCAAAGTTTCAAAATTCAAAGTTTCAAAATTCAAAGTTTCAAAATTCAAAGTTTCAACACAACACAGTAAGTGTCAGTAGACTACCTCACCACTCAAAAGCTTACCAATTTTCTTTTCAAACGTCCAAAGTCCAACTGCCAAGTTCTGCGGTCGAATCAGCCAAAACGGCACATCACGACAATCCAAGATCAGAATCTCAGTCGAGGACCGGCGCCACCTGGAAGGTCAGATCGGAAGGAAGGGAAAACACACCGTGGGTGCCAAGACTCGGGTCACTCAATGGCAGCGATCGCGTCCATGGCGAGTTTCCTAACCTTCGTCACGACCTTTCCTTCGGGCATCCGAGTCGCCGATGAGTCCCTTCGTGGTCGCCAATTGTGGTGTTGGGTTCAAATCAGGCCTACATACTCTGCTAAACTCTCGAACACCTTAGTATAGAAGTTGGCACGGACACTGGAAAAGGTAAAAGACAAGTTTATTAAGACCCCATGGGGTGGTGATACATTCCTACAGCACCCTTCGGTAATGTAAGAAGTAGCACACCGAACATCGGTGCGCGACCTCTTTTATACAGTTTAATAGCAATAAAAAGATAGGCGGTTACAAGTTACACATCTTAGGTACATATAAGGTCATTTTTGGAACACAGCCAACATGTGGGAGGAGTTTCAACAGCACTGGTCAGTTAGCGTGAACATTCCTGGAGAGTGACCAATTGGTGCGAAATGCGCATGTGCGCTTGACCAGTACTAAAAATAGCCTGTTGCCGAGCAGACTAGTGACCATGGGTATCGAGAAAGGACGAAAGGGCACACTGACCACGAGGCAGCATGTTCATTGAAACGGAAGTCAGAGGGATTCAAAATGGCCCCCGTTCGTTTTGGTCAAGTTAACAGAAAAGACCGTGTAGCTGTGCTAAACGCTAACTCAGGAGCTGCCAAAACACGACAAGAGCAGGCAGCCTTTCGATAGCATGGGCCTCAGAACCCAAGCTTGAATGAGTATACTCCCTGTGCTCTTCGGCAAAGGATCATGCAATCTAAAATGTAATTTATTTTCAAATTAAACTACCCGCCTCCAGAAAAATCTAGAAAATAATCATTTTTTCGATCCTTGGCATGTTGCAAGGGATGAATGCATCTTTATCGACGTCAGAATAGGTGTCTGGGAATGTTAATAATAAGCTCGTTGCTGATACTGACGAAAGCAATGCCAGCCTGACAGTATTGTAATACGGCTTAAGAACGTACAGAAAGTTAAGTGGGTTATCAGACGCCCACAGCATAGGCATGCAGAAATTAATACAGTAGTCCCTTAATTACCTTGAAGTTTCATCAGTGAGCTGATATTACGTTTTAAGATAGTCTAACATTAGCTATAGAATAGATACTCTATGAATAGCTCAAATTCATATGGCCAAGATCAGCCTTGACCGCTTGTTCGTTTTCTGTACTTGCCTGCTGCCATTAGTGTGCAAGTCAGGTTTACTTCAGGACACTAATCTGAAATGCCCATCTATTTTTCATCCTCTTGTCTTTCTCCCGTTCCTCTTCCATTTCTCACTTCATGACAACATTGAAGTCACAGAAAGTAAAAATAAAAAGAAATTTCGCTTCGTTCTTAGCACAGTACCTTTCTTCCCTCCTTTGACTGCAATCTAAATTCATTGAAAACTTATTATTTACCAAAGGTATTAAGTACTTTCTGAAGAACTACTTATTTAAAATAATATAGTAATAAACACAAATTCAAAACTGTAAATGCCGCTTGATGGGAATGACAGGTTTTAACTACAAGAGGTTTACAATTGACTTAACAAATGTGACCCCTCCTTTCCTGCAGGACATTTAGGCTTCCATTACAAGTGTCTCCTTAAATTGCAGCCCGGCGGCAATACTAGTGCAGGATGGCGTTTGCACCCTAAGGATTTTTCCCCTTTATATATGTCGGCACGTCAGAACTGCTGAAATTTAAAGGGGAAGAAGACTGTGTTAGTACTCGGTCATGCAGATTTTAGTGGAGTACGAACCAAAATGTGCATGTTTTGCCTCATTGTTAAGGGCAACTTTGTAAGTTATGCTATTTTTTGCACCTGGTGAGATCCAAATCAATTTCAGTGTATTTATAGATCGTTCGATTAATTAAAATCATTACAGTAAAATATATACAACTTTTTTCCGAATCTCATAGTTTTGATTTCACTTTCTACGATAAACAGGGCACTGGTAATCGAGGCTCTGATCTCTTTAACAGGATAGCATTGGCACTCTTCATAGAGGTTCAGACTTGTGAGACGGCAAATACCTTACTGGTTTTATATTAATGCTGCTCTAGTTAAGTGGGAAATAAATTATAAGATTATTAAAAAAGATCATTCTGAGAATACATAGTCCAAAAACCGCTGTCGGCAGCATCCTCGACTTTATAGTTAGTCAAGTGAGTGAATATTGACTAATTTTGTTGTGCAGAATTAAAACGTGACTTGGGAGAAAAAAGCTATATATAGTTCTATAGAAAAGTGTAAAATGTTTTAATTCAACATTAGCATTTTGTGCTATTAAACGTCACAGTTGTGTTCAAGTGGGTGCGTACTGTAACCACTAAAAGCAGCGGTCTGGGTAGGCTACTCTGACTTTAGAAAGGGTCGTGGGGCAATTTTGGCCATTAGCAAAGCCATCACCGAGTGTCAAAGGTTTTGACCGTGTACAGAGTGGTCTACAGATCAGAGTCTGTTAGAAATGGGGGTCTCTAGTTGGCAGGGGTAGGTACCACTGTCCAAATAGGGACCCCTGCTTCTAGTCAGGGTAAGGAGGAAACCCTCTGAGATAACCCCTGCTCACCCTCTAGGTAGCTTGGCACGAGCAGTCTAGGCTAACCAGAGGCAATGTGTAAAGTATTTGTACCAACACTCACAGTAACACAGTGAAAACACCACAATCTGACTCCACAACAGTTTAGAAAAATAAAGGTATTTATTCTAAACTACACAAGACCAAAACGACAAAAATCCAACATACACAGTTCAAGAATATGGTTTCAAAAGAGTTCTTAAGGTTGCGATAAAGTTCTTTAGGTTGCGATAAAATTCTTTAGGTTGCAATAAAATTCTTTAGGTTGCGATAAAATAATCAACAGTTACGTGAAAAGTTCACAGTTGCGTCACGTTTAGCTCACAGTACCTTTAGTTGCAAGAAAGTTCCAAAAGCAGAAGCTGGTGCGGTGGAAAACAAGCAATGCGTTGCTCCTGAGACCCTGGGGAGGCATAGGCATTGGCAACAGCCCCGCTGCAGCAGCGGGCGTGTTGCGACGAATCCGGTCTGTATGGGGAGGAAGGCCACTTGTATGGATTCCGGTGCGTAGGTTCCATAGGAAGTTTGCTCTCGCAAAGGCACGATGCGACGATCTTTGGAGGTGCGCAGACCAGCGGTGATCTTCTCTCTCGCAGCTCCTCGATGCGTTGGCTTCGGCGATGACTCCCGCAGCAACGTGATGCGGTCCGCAAGCAGGCGGTGCAGCGATCTCACCCGGCAACGACAGGCTCTGCGACGACACTCGCAGCGATGTTAGACTTCCCGCACCAATCGGGTGCGTCCCGCAAACGAAGGATGCGACGGCTCTGACAGCGGCAACAGGCGCTGCGACGATCTCGACCTTCGTAGCGGCGGGAATTTCCTCGCACTGTCAGGGATGCGCTCCGCAGCGAGCGATGCGATAACATTTCTGTAGCAAAGTCTCTTAAGCGTAGTTTCCAGCTTCCCAGCACAGGTACAACTTCCAGAGGCACCACACAGGGGCCAAGCACTCCAGGAAGGACATAACTCTCTCAGTAGAGCTCAGGGGAAGCTGGGGGTGAAGTCCTTTTGTTCCTGGGACTTCAGAACAGGGAGCCAGCTCTTCTCAGGCCCTTGGAGATTCCTTCAAGCAAGGGGACACAGCACAAAGCAAAGTCCTTCCCCTCTCCTTGGCAGCAAAGCAACAGCAGGGGAATCCAGCAGAGCAACAGCTGGACAATCTTCCTTGTTCAGTTTCAGCTTTCTCCTTGGCAGAGGTTCCTTCTTGATTCCAGGATGATCTAATTTTCTGTAATCAGGGGTCCTGTACTTATACCCCTAAAAGTCTTTGTTCCCTTTGCGCAGGAGGGCTCTGAGCCAGGTCTGAACCAGTTCTGGGTGTTCCTTGAGCACTTTGTTTTCCTGGCCTCTCCCTTCCTTTCAGAGAGAGGGGAAGGGTTGTTAGCCGCCCAGCAGGAGGTGGAGCCAGCATTGTGGAGGGAAAGCACAGCCCTGGAGCACTTTGATGACATGATTCCTTCTCTCCTTTCACAGTGCAGGGCAGAGACATCAGACGCACCACAGGGGGTGGAGCCAGCACTGTGGGGGGCGAGCACAGTCCTATTCAGGCCCAGATGCTAACTCCTCCCACCATTCAAGTTGCAAATGTAGTCATTCAGCCTAGGGATGACTCAGCCAGCCTCCTAGGGAATCCCCAGCCCCTGTCACTCTCAAACCAGACAGTCAATCCACAAATAGGCCAGGGCACACAGAAAGGTCAGACAAGAGAACAGCAACTTTCTAAAAGTGCTATTCTCAAACACAGGAGTTAAAAACCACCTTTCCTAAAAGAGGTGTTATTAAATTCTGAGTTCAGGGATACCAGACTTTTATGGCCTATCTTGTTCCTATGGGAAGAAATGCTGGTAGCCACTGTAGCCAGCATCCCCTTGCAGCAGTGAAAAACGAAAATGGCTGTAATTCAGTACCAGAGCATGTCACCTGCACCATTACATGCTCTACCTTTCACATATACTGCACCCTGCCTAGGGGGTACCTTGGGCCTTCCATAGGGGTGACCAATGTGCACAAAAAGGGAAGGGGTAGGCCTGGTCAGTGGTGACACTGACCAGGAGGACATGGCAGTTCACAGACTGCACACAGGCACTGCGGTGGCAGGCCTGAGACACCATTTTAGGGCTACTCATGTGGGTGGCACAATCAGTGCTGCAGGCCCACTAGTAGCATTTGTCATCACCAGCCCTGGCACACCCAGTGCACTTTACTAGGGACTTCATGGTGATACAAATATGCCAATCATGTATATCCAATTACAATACAATTTACACAGAGAGCATGTGCACTTTAGCACTGATCAGCAGTGGTAAAGTGCGCAGAGTCCTATTGCCAACAGCCACGGGTCAGGAGAAATAAGGGAGGAAGAAGCAAAAAGTTTGAGGATGACCCTGCAAGAAAGGCCAGTTCCAACAGAGTCCATAGAAGCGGTGATCATATGTAGACGCAGGGGCTGTATTGACCAAGTGTAGGACTTCGAAATATGCGGCGGTGTTTGATTACTTGACAACTTGGTAATTTTAAGTTAAGTAATAGAGGATAGGCTTATGGGGAAATGGAGATCTCAGAAAGCATCCAATTAGGAAGAGGGGTAGAGTTAGAGGAAGATCATTTGGGCAAAATAATCACATAAGCAAAAAAGCACAGTAAAGTGTGCACCAGGCATCTAAGATTTGCTCAAGGTCGTGTAGAAATGGCAACTCAGGTTGCACAGCAGGAAAAAAAGGTAAGGGCTGACAAACGTTGGTGCGATTGCAATTAGGAGTGAGTCATTAGTCCACATAATGTGGACATGGTTAATGGTAGATGAATTCTGGAAAGTGATGCCATAGTGCCGGACTGGCACCAGGCGTTTCCTCAATGTGCCGCCAGGGTGGGGGCCGGTTTTGGGCCCCTTGGTAGCCGTTTTTGTTACAGGGGCGGCAATATTAGCCCCCTGTAACAAAATCAGGCGAAACCGGCCCTACAAACAGCTTGGCCGCACCCCTTCCTGCTTGCGAGCAGTTTGCCAGGGCCGGCTTCGGTTCCCAGCCTGGCCCAAATATGGAATATCATTGGCAGAGATCACCAAACATTCCTGGATGTGGCGTTAGTATGAAACCAGTACAACATTGGTATATTGTCAAATTTCATAGTGGGCAATGGATCTCACCTCTACTCCTAATTGCAAAGCATAAAACTCCCAGACTTTGGGGTAAGGCGTGGAAGCCTACAGCTAAATTATGGTTGTTCATGTTATGTAATATTCTGGTAATAGGAAAGCTAGCAGCTGACAGTGCAGACAAACAATGCAGATTTGAGAAGATACAGATGATCTTCAGTCACTATTTATCAGACAAGCTCAAAGGAACTGCCAGGCAGCTTGAAGAAGTTACACATGTTGCACATCGTGGACCATCCTGGTGAGCTCGACCATAGTAGGTTATGGTGTAAATGGAGAGCCGGTTAACCTCCTGTGCACCAGAGCCAACTCTAATAATTGGAGATATAGGATAATTTTATGTCCCAGTGTATATTTCATGAAGCTTTGTGGGGAAAGGAGGGTCTTAGAGGAGGGAATAATTTTGAATGGGCTGTGGACAGGAGTGAGATAATATGTACACTACAGATTTGTTTGTTCTACATGAAAACTCATTCAATAAAAATGCAATATAAATACTAGTGGAAAATAAAAAAGCTCTCAAAGAAAAGAAAAACATGAGCTAATTGCTAAGACAGGAACTGAGAAAACAGAGCATAATACTTCTGCGACCAAGCTTTCACAGCTCAATGCTCAGCAGCACAAATGCTGATAACTAGCAATAAATTAGTTAATAATAAAGTTATTAAACATTTAACATGACTCAGTGTAAGCCTATGCCCACAGTAGTGAGGTGATAACATCCTAATATTTTCATAACAAACAAGAGGATGGAAGCATTATAATAAACAGAATAAAAATGAATCAATGGTCATTAATCTAGAGTCTCAATTAAGAGCAAACATTTGCAAAACCAATAAGTCTTACTTTTTTACACCAATTGACATTGAGAAGTTTATTGTTTCCTTCTAGATATGACCCCCATGCATCCGTAGACAAACAAGACTTGAGTTGATTTAAAAAATATTTTATACTTAATTTACTGTTCCAAGAAGAGGGATAGTCATTTCAGAAAAATAATCAAAAAATTAAAGTACGTTTGGGACACTACCCAAACCTGAATGTTTGGGCGGCCCAGTAGCACTGTGCTTCTACTAGGAGCTCTCAGAAAAAAATGAATTGAATAAAGTGAGATGCGCAGGTGAGTGAGGAAAGTGATGCACTCCCATTAAGTGCTTACGAAATATGAAAACAGTCCTCCCATGTTGGCATTGGAAGGATACAACGTATTCAGTAAAAACGGGGTAAAGAAGAAATGCTCTATGGGCGAGACATTTAAACAGGTAAAGATGCCTACAAGCAATTTGTTTGGAATATACTTTATAAACCTATATGTATCTTTCACAAAATGTCATCACATGACATTATCAATTAATTGAATCAATACTTTAAAGTTTCGTTTTGTAAAGCAATTACAGTAGTCGGGTGTACAATTGATAGTTAGGTTTATATTAAAATGCAATATTGCATTTTCACTCTCTTGCTCTGTATTAAAGTATGTTGTCGATGAATAAGTGACAGCCCCCCATAAATAGTGCCAGTGGACCCCATTTGCAATCACCTGCTCAAAATAAGCACTTGTTGAGTGCCTTCAAGTGGGAAGGACAGTGAATTTCTGAAACAAGATGAACCATAGGGATTTATGGACATGGCAAACTGGTGGTGGAATCCTGCATTCAAGTGGGTGCAGGGAGATTATTAGAAGGTTTCTTCACAGTCAAAAGACACCTATTACAATGCCTTGCTGAAGTAACACCACTTAGCGAAGTTAACTGATGGATAATAAGAAAATACAGGGCTAATGGAATTGATGAATGACATAGCAAAAGAGAGGCAACTATAGATTGACATATTACTGAAAACCAAATGTAGAATACACAGCCACTCCTATTGATATGGCGTTAAGGCTAGAGCAATCGGTACTACATTATGATGCAATAACAGTACAGTTCTGTTCCTGGAACCTAGCTACCTCTCCAACCACTTATTGATTGTATTTGGGATTCATCTGTAGGGTGTAGACTGAGTCCTCTGGCACATTGATCATAAGGTCTACATCTGGGCACTTTACACCTAGCAAAGAAATAGACCAAAACTCGACTTTGGCTGCTTGTATCCATGCCTAAATCCATTGTTTGTTTGCTCCCTATGCCATTCCAGTTTAGACCAGCCATATGCAAATACGCCTTGACCCTGCTCTCTATGGGAACAGTCCAGCCCAAACTGCCAGGATAAGTCCTCACTTGACTGGAAACAAGCATCCTAGGACTGGTTTCAGGGTTGCACTCCTCATCAGCCAAGCTAGCTTGACTCCAGTGGCATGGAGAGCACGGGACTCACCTCTGGGCATACCCGTCCCACTAGGGGTGACAAATGCAAAAAGAACAAATGATGGATAGAATGCTGAACAATGTCAAGCGTTCACCCCAGTACAGAGATCTGGTCCTTAATCCGTCTTTTTTTGCACCCCATGCCTTTCCAGTTTGGACCCAGCCCTATGCAAATGAGTCTTAACCGTGCTCTCTATGGGAACAGTCCAGCCCGAACTGCCAGGCCAGGTCCTCCCTGGACTGAAAACAAGCACCCTAGGACCGGTTTCGGGGTTTCACCCCTCATCAGCCAGGCTAGCTTGACTCCAGTGACATGGAGAGCATTGGACCACGTCCAGGCATACTCGTCCCACTCGGGGTGACAAATGCAAAAAGTACAAACAAGTCTAAGTGGCCAAGGGTATGCCCAGACGTGGATTTAAGCTGGCCTGGCTGATGAGGGGTAATACCATGAAACCGGTCCCAGGATGCTTGTTTCTGGTCCAGGGAGAACCTGGCCTGGCAGTTCGGGTTGGACTGTTCCCATGAGGAACAGGGTCAAGACTGGTTTGCATATGGCTGGTTCCAAACTGGGGTGGCATAGTGAGCAAAAGAACTATGGATTAAACCCAGATCTGTGACTGGGGGTGAGTGGTTGAAAAGTTTCAGCACTCTGTCTTGCTGAGTTTAAAATAAACCTTTTGCCATGCCTAAACCTTTCTCTATAAAAAATACATATAAGTCGCCCCAGGGTAGGCCCTAAATTCCCCATAGGTCAGAGTGCGCTTTTAAAAAGTCGGACATGTACTTTTCACTTTTACATGTCCTAGTGGTGAAAATCTCTTACATTTGTTTTTGACTACTGTAAGACCTGCCTTCCCCTAGGATAATATTGGTTTACCTTATTACATTAAATAAGTGA
The DNA here is from genome assembly GCF_964261635.1 of Lissotriton helveticus. Taxonomy (NCBI): domain Eukaryota; kingdom Metazoa; phylum Chordata; class Amphibia; order Caudata; family Salamandridae; genus Lissotriton; species Lissotriton helveticus. The sequence goes on along the minus strand of NC_136069.1, from coordinate 399,077,365 downwards.
TAACTTTCAATTGGAATCAGGAAGTAATGTCAAGTTTGGAGTCTAAAAAATTAGAATTTAAAACCCTCTTAATGATATAGTCCTCTTTTACGTCACAATTCTGAAAATGCCACTTTTAGAAAGATGTTATTTTCTTGTCCCAAACATTTTTTAGCCTGCAGCCTGAGTCACATGATTAGGTATAGCTGGCAGAGGGTCTTTGCGTATAGCTCCCAGACAGTGAAATAAAGGGGAATAGGTGTTGGCAGGATGAGCCATCTCTGACTTGATGAGAGGACGAGCTGTAACCTACCACACTTGCTCACCACAACATTTCTGCCTGAGCACACTCACAATGGATTTAATGCCATTCTTTTGTGTCCCCAAAAGTGGGGGTGCCAGGGCAGAGACATGAGGAAACCCAAACCCCTTTGGGGGTAGAAACCTTCAGAACCGTCTCCTACTTCAAATCATGGACCAGTGGAAACCTCAGAAGGACTGCTGTGCTGCTCTGCAAGAAGGGCTGCTACTCTGCTGCCCTGCAGCCTGAGTGAGAAGGACTGGATCTGCAACTTGAACCTAGAACTACGAGTGACTCCAGGAGCTAGCTGTTTGGCCTCCTGTCAGAGCCTCAAGGACAGAAAAGGCTCTAACCATATTGAACCCAGCACCTGGGCTATGCCTGCTATTAGTCCTGCCCCCCGAGTGGTGCCAGCCCAAGCCTGGACTCTTGGAAGTGGGCCTCAAGGTGCTGTGCCAACCCTGCTGTGATCCTAGCAGACACAATGCAGCACAATGCATTGCCCCCCAGCCCATTGGAACCACCGCTGCACAATGTATCTCTCGACACTTCTTGATGCAGGATCTTGCACCCCAACCCTGCAGCTCTGTGAACTACCTTCTGGATCAAACTATCAAAACAATATCCTGAATCCACAGCTTTGGTCAATGGCAAAGCAGAGCTTAATTTCTTTTGTGAGATAGTCGGTTGTATGTTAGAATATCATCAGCAAGAATATGGTCTCACAGAAATATGGGGTCCTACATATCACTTACAAAAATATAGTCTAATTGGGTATTGATTATTAATCCAACTTTATATCTTTGTAAGCAATATTCAGGACACAATATTGATGTCAGATAATATTTTGGTTAATACATTCTGGTACCATACTCATAGAGTTAGCTGGTGACTCAAAAAAGACCCATATTGTACAATACTGAAGCATGTAAAACCATAATCTTTGGAAATTAGGCGTGTTCACAGTGTAGCCTCTACAATATGAAGTGGGTATGTTCATGTCCCTCCTTCAACCTTGTTTCTAAATCTCTAGGATGTAGGGCAACAATATTCCATGGTAACAAAAAATTCCCAGGGGCTTATTACTAGTCTGGCGGTCCATGGACCGCCAGACTCTCCGGGGCGCAGTATCTGTTTTCCGACAGCCCTATTGAAAGCAGGGAGGTTTTGCTGCCCTGGGACCACCGCAACCACCAATGATCAGAGATCACCGGTGGTTGCACGGCAGTCTTGAGGCAGTAATATGCTTGGCGGGGTTGCTGCACACTCGCCAAGCTTATTGCAAATTTATTCGCTGCCACACTTTTCATGACAGTGCAACTGCCATGAAGAGTGTGTCAGCGAGGTGTATCTCTGCACCATGGGGCGTATGCAGGGGGGCACAGGTTGTGCCCCCTGTCTGCATGCACCCCAGTACCTGCATGGCATGGACTGCAGTAGGGCCATGCAGTGCAGGTACTAATTTTGACGCTCTAATTGCGTTGCCTATTTTAAAGGCACCACCAAAGAACTGCTATCAGAGACTTTAAAAGTTGTACTCTGGTGGGTGGTATATTTTGGCTTTGTTGGTCTCGGAGTGGGGCAATGGCATGGTGCAAGACCTCCAAAGTCAAAATAAGACCCTAAGTAACAAAAACACTAAGGTTGAGTTGGTGATTGAAAAATAGGACAGAAGAGACTAATTAGCAATTACATCTGTAAGAAAATGTATTATTAGTTGGGGTAGATGTGAGTCCTTCTGAAGCAATCTGTCCAAAATCTTGTTAGGTTCCATAAACAAATTCAATAAATAAACCTGGGCTTAAACCCTGGTTACTATGACACAGAGCAGACATGATTCATTTAATTCACAGGAAAAGTGTGTAAAATGTTTAGCAGTACTAAAGTAATTAAAAAGCTACACTGTAACACAATAAAATACCACAACTAATTTCTAAGCAAAGACAAAAAATGTATTTAATTTTTAATTTAATGTAATTATTATATTCAGAAAAATAACACAAAAATGCTTAAAATCCAATAAGGGTTCCAGAGATATGACTTGTCAAAGTTTAGAGCAAGAAATCCCTGAGTAAAAGTAAATCCACTGTTTGTGAAGTCCGCTCAAAATCGGATAGCCATTGGATGATGCCCTGCTGAAACTGTTGGGTTTGGCAGGAAAAGCTCCAAGTGTGAACACCCTTAGAAGACCTTTAAAAAGTTGGATTTTTTTTTGCAGACTTTAACCTGGTCAAGATTTCAAAAAACAATCTGCTTGGTGAACAGAAAGTGTAATATTTTCCTAAACCGCCTTCCCAATTGACGTTTTCTGTGTCTGTGGACTACTGGATTGGGTGCATTGGATCCCAACCAAGCCCCTACTTTCTCCTGTCATCTCTTCTAATTCACACTCCACACTCCTGATATCCCTCGGTCCCCCCTCATACTCACCCTTACCTCACCTCAACCTAACACCTCATCACATATTCCTTCTCCTATTCCCTCCCTAAACTAACCCCGAAACCTTCGCACCCCTACTCCTCTGGTACCCAACCTCCCATACTCACGATCAAAAAACAATGCCTCCTGGCATAATTTCCTCCCGTAACTGAGGACGATGTACACAGCATTATTACTAAACTAAAACCATCCTCCCATATCAAAGACCCCCTCCCTTCTAACCTTGTCCAAGACCTAAAGCACATCATCGTCCCTTCCTGTACCTCAATAATCAACACCTCCCTTGCTACGGGAAGTGTCCCTAGGTCCCTCCAATTTGGTTAAATCTCCTCCATAATCAAAAACGCTAATGCTGATCATAATGACTTAAACAACCTCCGCCCCATCACTAACCTCCCTTTTCTTTCTAAAGCCCTTGAAAAATGTGTCTTGCTCCAATTAGACAAACACATCAAAAAATTAAATCTTCTGGACCCCTTACAATCAGGCTTCAGAAAAGGCTGCAGCACTGAAACTGCCATACTGAACATTGTTGATGACATCCACCACTCCCTTGATAATGGTGCGACATGTCTTCTTATCCTTCTTGATCTCTCCGCAGCTTTTGACACTGTTAACCACTCTGCTTTACTTACTGTGCTCAAAGATCGCTTCATCCTCAATGGTACTACCCACAAATGGGTTTTCTCCTATCATTAACATCGAACCCAACAAATTAAAATTCAAGACTTTCTATCTAAACCCACTCCGGTCAACCTAGGAGTCCCCCAGTGATCTATTTTCTCACCTTCACTCTTTAATCTCTTAATGGAACCCCCAACCCTCATTGTAAATCAATCTGATATCAACTACCATCTTTATGCCGATGACACCCAACTCTATTACAAGATCAAATCCCACGCTGACATCATACACCTTAATAACACCCTCACTAAACTCTCAAACTCAACCCCAAGAAAACTGAAATCCTCCTCTTCTCCCCAAAACAACCCTCTCCCCAATCAAACTTGGATCCCCGACCTAAATGCCCTCAACTGCTCTCTCTCCTTGTCCAACTCTGTAAAATCTCTTGGTATCTCCATCGATAACAGTCTAAACCTCAATGTCCACATCAAAAATTTGGCTAAAGGAGCCCTCTTCACTCTCCTTCATCTCAAGAAAATCAAACCCTTTCTATCAACTGAAGATTTTAAATAAGTTGTCCAATCCCTGGTCCTTTCACGAATCGATTACGGCAATGCCATCCTCACCGGAATCCCCAAGGTCCACCTAGATCCACTCAAATCTGTACTCAACCTTGCAGCCGGGCTCATTACTGACTGTAAACAGTTCGACCACATTTCCCCAGCTCTCAAAACTCTAAAATGGCTCCCCATCGAAGGTAGATCCACCTACAAAAATGCATGCATCACACATAAAGTTCTCCATCAAAATGCACCTCCATACCTTGCCAATAAACTCTGCAAAGCGGGCAGTACACAACCCCTAAGAAGCACTAACGCTCTCCTCCTTGTCCCACCCCTGCTAAAAAAGAAATCCCCTCAATCCCGCTCCTTCTCCGGAAATGCCCTCTACATCTGGAATGCCATCCCCCAAAGACCTACGATGCAACCCTTCCCACGCCAGCTTTAAAAAAGATCTCAAAATCCACCTCCTCAGTAAATATTGGGGGTCTCTCCCTGCGCCTTAAACTCACTCTTCCATATCTTATAGGTATTTCAACTCATTTCTCCGAGTATCTGTTTACATGATATGTATAACCTCAAGCCTTATGTTATTCTCTGTCTTACCAGCTGTTTATCCTATAATGATGTTGTAAATGTTATAATTGTTTTTACCTTATTTATCTCAGTCTTGTAAAGCGCTCTGATGTTTTTGTTATTTTTTTATGCTGTAATTTGTCTCTTACCGTAACCAGCTTTATCATGTAAAGCGCTTTGATACCTCTGGGTCCAGCCAGCACTATATAAAACCTCTAAAATACATTTTGAATATGTATTGTCTTGTTTGAACATTATATTTGTATAAAAGGAAATCGTAAAGTTTAATTTGTTATGTATACTTTGTCTTGATAGAAAATTGGGGAAAAATGGGGAAGCTTGAAATTGTTGCCAGCCCTGTCCATTTCATGCCCCTGATATGCTCACTATAACATTTCCCCGCAAAGCCCATTGTAAACAGGTTGTTGGGTGGCTAGTTTTGGTTTCAAAACTCTCAGTATAACAGAGAAGGATATTATATGCTTACTTCATAGTAACAGACCAGTTTAGAAATGTATGTGTGAAGCCTGCGTAGCACCATCACCATGGCCAAGTCTAGCCCAAGTTCATGGTCACAGCTAAAAAATAATCATAGAAGCAAGGCTAATGGCAAAACGTTGTGGTATGCTCTGGCAGAGGAGGGCTGCCGCCTGGTAACAAGCACCTGAGTGGCCAAAGAACTGGCTGAGGGAGATTCACAATCAAAATGCTGATATTATGAAAAGTCTGTTATCACAATGAAACCAGAACTCTGAGATAATTATGGGATATTCATTATCAATAAACTAAATCAAACTTTCAGCAAGACACATATGCCCGATTTTATTCTGCCCCAAAAATTGAAGTGCTAAGAGGCAAGACGGGTCTTTTTGACTTCCGCTGCATTAAATAAAAAGTTGACTCTGAGCCAGGAAATCTGCTTTCCTCTGGCTTTCAGGGGGCATTTGGTCCTTAGCCAGTGGAATATTTGCAGCATAAAGTACATTATTTATTTATTTTTTTGGGAGGTAAATGTCCAAAACCTTCAAGTTGTTATTTGTTCCCAACCTCCCTTTACCGTTGCCCATCCCTAAACCCTAAAGTTACTCCTACCCCCATTTACAACTTCCCACTTCTAAAGCCTTAAATAAACCTTTCATCCCTTTATCACTACCTGTACCTAAATCCTTAAAAAAATGTATTATAATAATTATGTAATAAAAAAACAATATTTACCAGTGTGATAAAAGCATGCATGATAAAGGTACAAATACTTAATCAGATTGGTACTTGCCTGCATGGTAATTGTCAGTTAAAGACTGTGGGTCTTCCTGGAGTGTGTCACAAAAGTGACGTAACTCCAGCAATATGTCCTTTCACATGGGTCAAGCCCTATTGAAAGGGCCTGCGTCAGTTTTACGCCTGCTGTGAGGCAGGCGTAAGATATTGACGCATTTGCGTCCTAAAAGTGGCGCAGTGAAATCTTATAGATTTCACTGCGTAACCTTTTTGCGTCAGAACGCCCCCCCCCCCGAATACATTATACCTGGCGCAGGTATAATGTGGTACAGGTGTTTACAAAGTGATACATCTACCCAGATGCGTCACTTTGTAAATATGGTGAAACAAGGCACATTTTTTACGCTGCTGGTGCGTCACAAAAAGTGATGCACCGGCGGCGTAAAAGTGACGCACGGCCTCATAAATAAGGCCCTGTATTTTTGCTGCTTTCTACCTTTCTCAGCAAACCACACTGCCTGCCTGCCCATAATTTGTTGATATGTTTGCTATGATAAAAGTAGATAGCTTAATGTGTGAAGGCCCTGTCCCCTTTGCTTGGAACTTGTTGAGCAAATTTAGGAATTCAAAATAAAAAGTATTTATCTTTTATTCCACTTCTCTCCACTTCTCTCTAGCCATTCACTTCCTACCGAAGCCACCAATCACAGTTTTCACTTATTGATTGCAAGATTCCCTACATTGCTGCATCAAAGTGCAGAGTAAAATAGAAATATCAAAAGGCATTTTCATTTTAGAATGTGTGGTTTTATGCAGAATATGATCAAACATCTAATGTTTGGCATTAATGGCAAATAAATGAATAAATATCAACAACAATTTTAGCATGATAATGATGTCGGGCGGACCGCCACCGACAGGCTGTCGGTGTCTGTCTGCCCAACATTTGGGGCAGCAGTCTGACTACCCGATTATGCTGCCGTCAGTCGGAGCCCATCGGGGTGACGGTCAAAGCCTAATCCCTACAATGGAAGCAGTGTCTTTGCAGGCACCGCCATAGGGATTAAGATGTCAGTTTCCAACAGCCTTTTAATGGTGGTCCAACCGCCTTGCAATGCTGCCAGAAGCTGACTTTGGGGGCCCCTAGCACGGACCTCATAGGCTTCTGTGATGTGGCCTGGTTGACACGTGTGGTGCCCCCCAAATATACATGCACATTCTGCCAGGCACACTGTGCATGGATGTTTAAAAACATCCCTTTTTCTATTGCGGCATGTGCTGCAGCCCTTTTCTGGGCCGTAGCACAAGCCGCAATACAAAAAGGGATATTTACCACCTCTTGCACGGCGGTCATACTGTAATTGGGCTGTCAGGACCACCAACTCCTTGTCGGACGGTCTCAAGCCTGAAACGATGGTGTTCAGATGCTTGGCCGACAGCCATAATAATGAGACCCTTTGTAAGCAATTAAAATTAAATGTATTTATTTTGTAGTGTAGTCTATTAATTGTCTGCTTAGATATAGATAGGAATATTCGCCTCGTAATTGCACATTTTCCCTTAGTGGAATGAAAGTTAGAATTCAGCTATTGCAGACTCAGTAAGGATGTGATTGATGACACAATTAATCTTAATAATCTGGCAGGCGAAGGTGCAAGATCAGGGTTACTGTACCAGGAGGAGCACTACACCTTAAAAGCATGGTCATTTGAGGACTTTGAATGAAGATAGTGTTTTGCATTGTGGTGTTAATATATCAGCATTTTACTTCTGCTCAAACATTATCCATGCCTTCTGGCAAAAGCAGTTATTATGTTACAATGACTGCCTTGCAGAGCTTGCTGACATTATATTGTAAAAAAAACTGTGAAATTATTACAAATGTGACAAAAACCTGGAGCATTGCTGTTATTATCCACTTGTACTACTTCATGTCTTACATAGTGGCAGAATAAAACCTCATGGCCATGTCCACTCTTACAGCTCTCTGTTCTCTGTTAAAGAGCTCTGCAACCAGAGTGTTTGTATATTTGTATGTGTGTGGTATTTCTATAGCACAAACCTGGCCAACAGGCGCCGAATAATAGGAGAGGAAGCAGAGTTGTGGACAGTAAATACTGTGTAATGAACTAATGCCAGACAGACACACTCCAAGCAGATTGTTATACACAAATATTTTATAAAGGGCTGACCTTACTTCTGCATTTACAAATTAACATAGTTACTAACATAAATCTCTGAAAAGGAGTTAACTAAATATTTGGACTGTTCTTTATCTGTCTTCTTTGGACATAAACCCAGACGTATATTAATACTTCGTGATGGTTAAGAAAAAGGAGCACTTCAAATTGTAAAGCACAATATTTGTCAGGGATCCTAAACAGGCCTCCCCTGTTTAACACACAGGGAATACCATCCGGCACCACAAGCATAACATTGTCAAGTGCAGTTCTGCCATTAGTGGAGGCGGAAGGAAATAGATTCAGTTTCCTATGTGATCATTACTAGACTAATGGGTGTGATTACCTTGCCTTACAGTGTGGCAAAGTGTCCTCGTTACTTCTGTAAAATGCTATTAAAATTGGGGGTGATGTTTTAATCCTTAGGGGTTCAGATAACACACACCTTTTGTCTCAAACTCTGAGCATAATGGCCTGACTGTTTTTCCAAATATGTGATTCCAGTGGAGCATAATGGAAAATGTACTAAAATGAACTATTCACCAAGTGGCCATGCAATACTGTTCTAGTCCGAAATATTGATTACAGAATATTGAATGGCTCTAGTGTACGAAACCAGAATATCAGGAAGGTAAGTGCATAAAGCTAAGTATAGATTTACTAGTCTTAACTCCGCATTTACTTAGCTTGCATATATATATATATATATATCACCATGGATGTCACTTCATTGTATACCTTTATTTGCCATATGGATGGTGTCAAAGCAGTACAATACTTCCTAAATCGCAGACCAGCATGCCTTTCTATGCACAACAATATGCTCATTAATATGGTCACTACATGTTTAGAGCAAAACTTTTTTACTTTCAACAATAATATCTATCAACAAATTAGGGGAGTTGCGATGGGGGCCTGCTTCTCCCCCAGCTATGCTTGCTTGCATATGGTGCTGTGGGAGGAGCAGGTCCTCAGGGGGGCAATTTAAAAACATTTTAGACAAACATGTACCCCTTTGGCTTAGACACATTGACAACCTTTTCATTATTTGGAAGGGTCCAGAATTATTGGGCCAAAAACTTTGTTGAACAATTAAACAATAATCAGCTTAACCTCAAGTTCACTGCACATATGAGCACTGAAACTGTAGTCTTTTTGGATGTGGAGGTTTTAATTTTGAATGACACCATATCCAAAAGACTGTACCGTAAGCCTGCAGCAGGCAATTCATTGCTGCACGCGTCTAGTCATCACCCGCAGCACCTCATTCAGAGTATCCCTTATGGAGAGATGCTGCGGGTCAAACGCATATGCAGCAATGATTTGGAATGCAGTATTGCTCAGGAGAACAGTAAGAGAAGGTTTTTAGCATGAGGATATACACCATCAGTTGTTGAAAAGGCGATTAACAAAACTAAATTGCTCACAAGAGACCAGGCACTTATTCCTAAGAAATTTGTTGAGACTCCGGTAAATAATGGGGCATCCAAAATTAGGGTCATTCTAACATACAGCAAACAGCATAAAGCTATCAGGGGTATTTTAAAACGTAATTGGAACCTGATATTAAAAGACCCAGTAATAGGTGCAGATCTGGCAAAACATAGCCGTACACCACAAATGACTTTCAGAAAAGCCAGATCTATTGGCAATTGCCTTGTGAAAAATAGTCCTGAAGTTAAATTACCATCTAATTGACTATCTACACAAAAGGGCTTTTTTAAGTGTATAATATGTAAGGCATGCAAATTTGCCAAAAACAAAAGAGACTACACTACCCCATTTCTGCCTCAACCAGTATTTATCAAAAAAAGAATTACTTGCAAAACAGATTATGTTGTGTACGTATTGGAATGTTCATGTGCACTACGTTATGTGGGTAGCACTAAGCTGCCAGTACACAAAAGAATTCTCCAACACATACGTGCAATTTCCAACAAAGATCAGGCATATCCAGTGGCGAGACACTTTGAGGTAGCCCATGCTAGTGACCCAATACATCTTATTTACTATGCAATTGATTGTGTACCTCAGCTGCGTAGAGGTGGCAACCGTGAAGGTAACACGATACATATTGGAACTAAACACTAAGTCCCCGTCAGGATTAAAAACAACTGAGGATTTACAGACATGTTTATAAAATGGGGCAGTTATATTTCAGATATGCTCTTTTGGTTTCTGAGATGAAGTGTTTAGTCTGACCGTAAATATATGCAATTTACACCATTTTAGCGGGTATGATAACGTTGAGGGAATTTTATCTACTGAACAATGAAATCTTATGATTTATGCGCTTCACATAAATTTTGGGTACACATATGTTTCAATTCACTTTCACTAGTTTCATTTAATTATTTTCACACACCCTTTATTTCTCTTTTCCGGCTGGTTAAGAAATTATAGGGTGGCTCGGCCATTTTGGAAAGATCAGCAATTCACAATATCTGTGCATTTCCACTTGGGCTTTATATCTGTATTCATCTTCCTAAATAGGCAGACTTCTATTTGCACTATATCCATTGATTGATACTATGCAATTTTGAAATAATCAATACTTTGTGGGCATAACAATTGGATGCTTACTATTACAGCATCCTCTTAGCATTTTTTTAACATGTTTACATTTTATATAATGTATTTGTGATTAATTTAAAAAAAAGCCACTATCTTGCCCTTTTACTCTTGTGATTGCACTCTATATCCCATTTTATAAATGCTGTTTATATATGATTATTTATTTATATATTTTATATTGATAAATTATTCATGTCCCTGTTGCGAATAATTTAGCATTCATGCAGTAAGTTTTGGACTATTTTGCACATCATAATCGATTATATCTCTGGCATTCAGGCCTGTATTGTAAATAATGACAGTCTGTCTTCGTTATTTATCAATGCATAGAACAGCTGATTCCAATTGTATTGCACTGGCACTTTAAATACGTCTTTCCACAATCGCAACACGTCATGTGATCAAGGCCCAGGTGGGGCTGAAACGCGCCATGGCGGCGATGCAGGGTGCTCTAAAATAAACTTATTTGGCACTAGGAACTTTTGGGTCCGTAATTCTATATATATATATATATATATTTAATTTTTATTCTTCATTAATTGCTAAATACTCTTTGAACTTAATAAGATAAATACGCCTGGAATTAAAAGATTTTTTCAATAAATTGCTCTATGGCCAACTCAGTTCTCAATGTTTTCTTTTTCAAAGTAAAAAGGTGTATTGAATATAAAACATTAGTGAAAACATTTTAATATATAGATTAACTTTAACTTTAACTGTAGTTATAAGATCACTGCAAGTCACCACGGTATTCTTAAACTGTAGTAAAGAGTCACATTGCAGGTCACTTTCCTTAATACCGTCACAGAACTTCAAGTTCATTTGCAATATTATGCACTCTTGAGCAAACCCTGAAATATAAAAAATATCCTTTTATCCCCTTACCCTGACCTCATTTCCTCAATCAACATTATTTTTGAACGAATCCTTTCCAAAGTGTTTTCAAATCATCCTTCTGTACCTCGGTGGTTAGTTTTTAAAACCTCCATATAACCCCCATTAGTATAATTAAGCACTTTCCAAAACTTTTTTTTTGTTTTGTTCCCCAAAAATGTTTTTTAGATAACTCAAGCCCCTGCCACTATTCCTTCTCACATTTCTGAATTACTTTTTCTGTGCAGTACTCTTCCCTGTATTCTTGTAGCAGGACTTGTCTTGTGTTTTTTATTTACATTCTCCCAATAGTCACAGAGGCCAGAATTGAACTGTTTACTCTCCAAGCAAGCATCATAGTCCACACTTTAATTCCCAGGTGAGTATTGTGAAAGGTCTGGTGCATTGTCCCCTGCCAGTGCTGTTGTCTCACTCCTGCATTCACTCACAGTGTGGTGGGAGGTCGGCTGGTAGTCAACCGACCTGTTTGTATACTGCTGGAATCAAAAGTTTGTTTTTCACCATCCTAGAACTGCAGAAAAACTGTTTCTTTTACGCAGATCACTAAGATCCATATATTACTTATGTTTGCTTCATTTACATGCTATTTTAAAGCAGATAAGTGCACTTGAGACTTTAATTATTTCTTGTATTTGATTCTTCAAATTCCCATCACACACCTCCTTTCATCTTTCCCTCCATCTCTTCAATTTGTTGTCTCAGAATAATATTGGCTATTCGAAACACATGCATGATCATAAGGTGTGTCCTGGAAATGTAAACATTTTCAACAGTTTAAGGAATAGGGAATGAATTGAAAGGTTATCATATGATGTTGCATTATTGATGGAACCACAGCTTAATAGAGAGGAGCCATAGAAGTGGAAAAGAAGGTCAATGGACAATACAATCCACAACTAAAGTGAACACAAAATAAGTATTTTCTGTGTTTCACAAAGGGCTGTGAGTAATTGTTCTATGTATAAAACAGGGCAATGAGGTCTGATACATTGTAACTAGACTGCAAATTAAGAAGCTTACCCTTATGAGAATAACGTTATGGATATACATTTTTAAGATCTGAAATGAGCAATAGATAAACATATACAAAATGAGTACATGGGCTGATAAGTACATAGAGAAATGCTGTTCAGGTTGCATTATGTAATGCTCTGTCCCATTATGTGCTTGATGTACCATTAATGGGTGTACCATTAATCTAATTGTACAATGCTCTATGTTTCATTCAAAATGCTTTGTCCCTGGGCAGGGGTAAACTTACACCAATTCAGGGGAGCTATTGTAGTGAAAGGCAAACCAGTAGTTTGACATATTCTTTCAGTGCGGAGAGAACAAGAGGGTCACAGACCTACCTACAGAGGGTTGTTCAGCGTGTGACTACACCTGCTCTGAAAAAATTACCGGACTACCCACAGAGCCATATACCTCCTCACAAAGGGCCTTTTTGGAGCTGTGCCCTGACTGTGTTCCACTATATATGTAGCAGACAATCATTGTGCTTCTTCATGGCATGTTTGCTGTTGTGCTTGGTGTAGTGGTTAGCGCTTGTGTGTTTTTGGCTCCACGCCGGAAACACACACATGCACCCATGTCATCCGCAGGCCAGGCGTGGCCTGTGGGGATTAATAAATGGGAAGAACCCGTTTGGGGGTTAATTCTGGCACTGGCATCGAGCGTAGTGTCTGTCTGTTCGCACCTATGCCTGTTCCCTGATTCTGGCCTACATGCGGCGGGAATAGTCAAGAAAAGCTCCCCTGGGACGTCTTCAGAGGAATACCTCCCCGCGTCAGACTCCCGTTTTTATCTGTTTGAGTGATACACTACGGTTCGTTTTTATACTCATTTGAACACCGTTTGGCTCTACACGAGAGATACCCTATTGTTGTGGGCTGTTTTCAGATCAAGGCCATCTGTGGATATATATGTTAATTCTGATTGGTTTGATAAATGAGAGAAACAATTTCCGGGGCTCCGTTTTTGGCCTTTTCAGATTGGTTACCACTTCTCTGTGGCCAGATTGGGTGCCACAAGTGAGGAACTGTGCTTTTTACATTATTAGAAATCGTCACAGCATTTGCCTTGTTTATCCTTTAAGTTTCTGCCACGACTGACGGAGTATCACCATTGGTGTACAAATCTGCTTTTAAGCTAATAATAGCCAAAAGAACATACATAAACGTATGAGATATTGCGATAGAAAGTGGGAAGATATTGTATTTGTCCTGATGAAGGTGGGCAGTTATCTGCATTGGACCCACCGAAACGCGTCGACGCTTTAATATTGGGAATTACCATGGATATATGACATTTGCAATTAATTGCTTTTGATTATCCAGTTAGAATTTGCTCTTGCCTAAAGCATTTTTGCATATAATCTATTTTGTCTATAGGTCTTAGTACCGTGGTACTCCCTGACTAGAAATTAATTTTTCTTGCTCTGTGTGTTTTTTTCCCACATGTCTATATTTGCTGTTCAAATATAAGAATTTTGTATTACTGTCATAATATTGTCAAATAAACTGTAACGTTATTGTTTTTTATATATTTTCCTTCGCACTGATTTGGTTTTCTTGGTTCATAGTATGTATATGTGGTATTTGATTATATATATCTGGTAGACCACTGAGTGTGATTGTGAGATTGAGTGGTTATATTAGGTTCTCAGGGGAGCTTTTCTTGACTATTGTGTGGTGGTACCCAACCCCTGTGGTTTATTTGGGTCCCTCTCTCTTTTTCCCTACATGCGGTGGGCCCTAGATTGTCTAGGCACCCCACTGGCGACGTGGGTGGGGGCCGCAATCCTCGCCCCGCACTGCTTTGATGACGTGGCCGCACTATGTCCCTGGCTCCACCCAGCGCGAAGAGCCGTGCTAGTGCTCATCAATGGCCCGCGAGGGTGTGCGTGCTGCCGCACCACACCACACCCGCACATCCGCACAGCGCACGGAGCTGCTCTGGTGCCCCTCCCGTCCAGCAAACCACGAGTAAGTGCCATTTACCAGCTGTCAGACCTAATCCTGTGCGCACAGACAGTTGTTCCCTCAGCACTCCTCCATAGGCCTGGTAGGTTGCTAGTGCTATGCGGGCACAATAAGTGCTGCAGTTCACCGCGTGGGAAGATCATGGACCTGTGCCCCAAACTGCTAGCTCATCTATCTAGGGACACCAGCTGCTATCTGAGCTCCACACACCAAGCGCTCACCAACAGCAACCTCCAGCCACCCACACATCTCTGACCCTACCGGTCACTGCTTCAGCTTTGGGCACTGTGCCATACCTGCCCAGGTACACCATAGGAGATGATGCCCCAGCCCCCACCTCAGTCAGCGTACTGTTTTTACATGCAGCATCAGGGGTGATGCCACCGTTCAGTGAGTTGGAAGACCTTGCTACGGCATCCCCCAGATGGGAAATATGGATCGAACACCTCAACAACTACTTTGTTGCCACCAGAGAAACCGACGAAGCAGTGAAATGGTCACTTCTCCTCCATTACGCAAGTGATTACATTTTTAAACTCTTCAAACATCTACCGAATTCAGGGCTGGCAACAGACTATGGCGCAGCAGTCACAGCCTTAGAATGCAGCACTTCCTTGGACGGACCTCTCAAACTTCCGACCCATCACCCTCCTGCCATACCTTAGCAAAATGACTGAGAGACATGTGAACACTCATTTGTCTAAATACATCGAGGCAGCAGAGGGCCTGAACTTTTCTCAATCTGGTTTCAGGCCCAATCACAGCACAAAATCTGCCCTCCTCTCTGTGACCGATAACATCAGGATGTCACTAGATGGAGGAGGCTCTATGATTCTGGTGCTGTTGGATTTATCTGCTGCCTTCGACACGGTGTCACATGAAATACTTCTCGGTCGTCTGAGGGAGATGGGTATAGGAGGTATGGCTCTATCCTGGTTGGAGAGCTTTCTTTCGGGACGCTCGCAAGGAGTCAGATTGGGCCCCCATTATTCCATCTCAAGGGAGATCACCAAGGGAGTGCCACAGGGCTCATGCCTAAGCCCCACACTTTTCAATGTGTATGTGGCCCCCTTGGCAGACATTGCAAGAGCTTATGGGTTCACCCCGGTGTCGTATGCTGACGACACTCAGCTTTTATTCCCCTTCCAGACCCTCACGCCCGCAATACAAAAATCTTTTGCGGAAGGAATGAGGGTAATATCGGACTGGATGACTTTAAATTACCTCCAGTGCAACGTAGGCAAGACGGAGGTCATGTTGTTCGGGGTGGCCACGCTTTTGTGGTCCCCAGATTGGTGGCCCCCGGATCTGGGACCAGTACCAATTCCCAAACAGACCGTGAAAAATCTTGGTGTGCGACTTGATAAGACACTTTTGTTTAAAGAACATACAAATCAAGTAGCAGGATCCTGTTTCCGTGTTATCGGACTGCTACGACGTGTCTTTCCATTCCTACCAGACAATCATAGGAAAACACTTGTCCAGGCATTGGTAATTAGCAGACTGGACTACTGCATTGGCCTGCTCATCTCGGCCAATGAGGAACAATTACAAAGATTGCAAGTGGTCCAGAATACAGCAGCGAGACTTGTCCTCAATGCTCAGTCAAGGACTGCATCGCGTCCCCTCCTGGACAAACTCCATTGGCTGCCAGTTAGGCCACGTGTTAAATATAAAATCTGTTGCACAATACACAAATGCCTCTTTGGTACAGGACCCAAGTACCTAAAAGAAAAATTCAACCCCTACAATCCTAGGCGCACTCTGCGCTCTGGTAGTCAGCAATTGATCCAGGTTCCAAGGATCAGAAAAGCTAGACAGGGAGGCCGAGCTCTCTCCTATAAAGGCCCTATTCTGTGGAATTCACTTCCTCTGACACTGAATCAAATTACCAACTTTATGTCCTTTAGAAAGACCTTAAAAACATATCTTTTTTCAGCTTCCTAAGGTACGACATATATTTATTCATTCACAGCTCATGGTTTCAATATTAGGTTTTCTGGAAAAGCACAAGCGCGGAGATACCCCTTCGGGGGTCGATTCCTGCGCTATATAAGAAAATAAATAAATAATAAAAAAAAAGACGCTCAGTTTGACCCCCAACTCAACACGGATTTTGAACGCTTCAAACTTCACCAAGCCTGCCAAAGAGAAGGGTAGTCCATGGACTTTTTCTACGCACGTTTGCGCAAGCTCACGAGCACGTGCACCGAACACAATCAGCAAAAAGAAATTAGAGCGCAGCTTATTCAGGGGTGCTGGGACAAGACATTACGCAGACTCATCCTACGTAAACCGAAAATCGCGCTGAAAAACATCCTCATACTAGCAAGGTCCATGACCTGTCAGCAGCCAGGGCCAACAAATGGACCTAGCCCTCGACAAGCCCCCAGGTCAGACAGACACGATCAAGACAGAGCGGGTGGATGCCCTCAGGACAAAACCGCACGCCGACACAACCCGAAGAGCAATACCGGACACACCCAAATTGCGGTGCAGCTACTGCGGTTATGAACCACATGCTGCCAAAGTTTACCCTGCACAAGGAAAAATCTGCACCAACTGCGGAGTCCCAAATCACTATGCCACCGTGTGTCAATGACAGAATCGAGGCCGCGACACCTGAAGCCAGAAACCACCATTACGGGCAATACGACAACTGTCCCTAGCAATGGCCATGCCACCAGAAAAGACATCGTGAACCGGCCCTAAGTACAAATAACCAGGCGACTCGTTTCCTGAGGAGGACGAAGGGGAAATATACCTCATATCATTTGCGAAAGAGCTCAAACGACGCAGAAAGCCGCAGCCCACCTGCACCGTCCAGATCGCAGGCACAGAAGTGAAATCGATCATCGACATGGGAGCGTCGGTAAAGGTTATGGGCCTCCTACAATTTCGACGTCCGTGACACTGCCCACCAGTCACCTCATCATGGAACAGGATAACTGCATATGGGGCTGACACCCCATTGCCACTGAAGGGAAAGATATCGGTCCCCATCAAAGCCGATGACCTGGAAGTCACTGCGACCATCCATGTAATTGACAGAGAGGTGGACACATTACTGAGCAGCCACACAGCGGAAGATCTAGGTCTAGTCTCATTCGCCAGGCGTGTCAAGACTCACCAAGTAGAACAGCTACTGGACCAATTTCCTGAACTCTTCCAGGGGCTTAGTTGCATCAAGTGTGACCCCATCAGGCTCCACTTCGACAAGACAGTCGCCCCAGTTGCCCTACACCACAGAAGGGTACTGTTCCACCTGAGACCACTGGTAGAGAAGGAACTGGAGATGTTGGAAAAGAAAGGCATGATCGAAAAGGTTTCTGGACCAACACCCTGGGTGTCCGCGATGGTCATCGCAGAGAAACTGAAGCAGCCTGGGGCAATACGCCTCTGCATCGACATGAGACTGCCAAACAAAGCCATCAAAAGGGAACTGTACATCACGCCAACGATGAATGACATCATTGCAGATGTTAAAGGATCAAAGTGGTTCTCAAAAATCGATTTAAACACAGGATAACACCAACTACCACTGTCCGAAAAAAGCCACTACATTACTACATTCAGCCCCCACCTGGGACTAAGAAGGTACAAACATTTGAACTTTGGAATATCCTCAGCAGCAGAGGTATTTCAGAACACGATAAGAGAACTGTTGTCAGGCCTACCAGGAGTGTTAAATGTCAGCGACGATATATTATTCCACTCAGCAACTGCAGATGACCACCACTAACACCTCCGAAGTACACTGAAGCTCCTGAGTGAACATGGAGCAACGCTCCACAGAGACAAGTGTCAGTTCTTTCAGCCATCCCTCGAATTCTTTGGGTACGTGTTTAATCAAGACGGCATCTAAGTCGATCGCAGGAAATCGCATGCCATCAAGAATGCTCCTGCCCCAATGTCACCCACAGAAGTAAGTAGGTTTCCTGAGGATGGTGACACACTGTGGAAGATTTATCCCAGGACTGGCAACCCACGCTGAACCGCTCAGAACCCTAACCAGAACAGATGCTAAGTGGCAATGGGGGAGAAAGAAGAGACAGCATTCCAAGTTATAAAGTACGCACTCCCAGTAAAAGCCACGCTCGCATACTTTGACCCGACCAAGAGAACCGAGCTGCTTGTCGACGCCAACCCAGTGGGGCTAGGAGCTGTACTGGCTCAAGAACAGGAAACAGGGAGCTGGGCAGCACTGTCGTTCACCAACAGATCACTCATCTCCACAGAAACAAGATATGCCCAAATCGAGCGGGAGGCGCTCGCCATAAAGTGGGCCTGCAACCACTTTCATCTGTACCTAACAGGACAACCCTTCACTGTGGTCACCGACCATAAGCCCCTCATGCCTCTTTTCAAAGGAACTGTGTTGTAATGCTTATAGATTCTTAGAGTTATACTATTCTAATGTTCCATGACTCTGCATTCCATTCTCCATGGTGATGTCTCTCTCAGGCAGATTGAGACTGGAGTCTGGAAAGGCAGGTAGCGTCAGTTGGTGGTGTCTACATAATAAACTTTCTTCAAACATATCCAGTGTACATCTTATTTAACACTGGTGACGATTGGAAGCTTGGAAGGGACAAGCTCTTACACCACCATTTAACCCTGGAACCCACGAATTTCGAATGCGTCTGCTGTATTCTTCAAATTTTCAACATAAAAAAAAAAATCCTTCGAGTGCAGTGTATACATGGACTTTTTTGACTCCTTTATGTACTTTTTACTTCTTAATAATCCAAAGTGCCTGTTACCTTTTGCTGCAGTTTTGGGGAGTTGCGGTGACGTATCCTGTCACGATTTGGATTGTATGGATATTATTGATATTCAAGGATTTTGCACAGTTTAACCATCGCACACACTTTAGTGCTGTTATTTTGGCTTTGACAAACTGATATATGGTGCAAAACGAGAAGAAATTGGGACTCAATGCACTTGTTGATGTTTGACTTACAACTGTCACACTCACCGTTTCCTACTCGCGCTACCATCTTTACTCGCGCACCGATGGTCACTCGCACCAACCTCCTTATTTGCGCGCAAGCTCTTTGACAAGGGAGTTCCTTCGTGCGTGTACGACGTGTGTCTTGATGTTGGAACTACACATCATCACGTCACGCAGATAGGCACGCATACAGCAGCCATCTTGAAAAACCATAGCAACGCGACAACGGAGCTGGCAAAGCAATTTTGAGACAATGTTAAAGATTAATTATGCAAAAGAAGCTTTCACAATTCAGAAGCCTTATTTACATCTTAAGGATATCAACAAAAACGTCGTTTGCTGAGTGTATTACTTCAGTGATACACACACTTTGGGATTATTCAACAATAATGTGTGTATTACTTCAGTGAAACACACACTTTGAGATTATTCAACAATAATTTGTGTGTTCAATACACAGTTTCTTGTCTCAATTCTTGTAATTAACGTATTTGTCTCTGCTTATAGGGTGAATTAATACATTTATTGCAATTTAACTGTATTACTTTATTTTGTTAACTAATACAGCACTGTACAATGTCTTCAACTTCTATGAGCCAAACTCCAGCCTTCCTCTGTGAAAAAGCTGAGCCTTTACTTCCATGGAAAAGGTGGAAGAACTTATTTGACTCTTATTTAGTAGCAATTGGTGGTGAAAGATTTTCTGTATTCAGGAAACAAGCTATACTTCTCCACAATCTGGGGGTGGAAGGTCGCAATATTTATGACAGTATTGATGAAATTCGGATTGGTGAGGGTTCTGGTGAACCCTCTGACGTTTTTGAAATGTTGTTGAAAATGTTGAAGAATTACTTTGGCCCACGGATTAATGTTGTTCTTGAACAACACAAGTTTTTCATGAGGTACAAGAGCCTAATAAGAATTTTGGGAACTATGTAGCATCCTTAAAAACATTAGCACAAACCTGTGAGTTTGGCGAACTTACTGAATCATTGATTCGTGATCAGCTTGTGAGGTGCACAAATAGTTCCAGAGTGCAAGAGAAGCTCTTATCAAAAAATCCTTCATTAAGAGAGGCCATAACTTTTGTGGAGGCATAGAGAATACTTCAGGGTGGGCGAAGGAAATGAAGGAACATAAGACTTCCTCACTCCCAGTAACATTCACAAAGTTTCTAGTAGTAACCAACCAATTAGTGCTGGAGTTCCTACTGGTATCCAACCAATTGCATTGGGGACAATATTTGTAAAGTTCTTCAGAACCCAAGAACAAGAGTCCAATTTGACCGTAGCAAGATAAAATGTTATCGTTGTGGGCGTGTTAGTCACTCTTCCAATTTTCCTAATTGTTATTCTAAATCAGCAACGTGTCTTAAGTGTGGTATAAAGGGGCATTACGCTAGAGTTTGTAGGTCCGCTGGGAAAATTCAGTATGTAGAGAAGGTTGAAGTGGTATCTGCGAATCCAAGGCTGGTTATATCCAGTGTAAGAAGTGATGGAGTGATTGATGCTGATCCTATTACTATACCTGAATGTAACATTGAGATTGGGGGTGACATTTTTGTGGTGCTAGCAGATTCGGGCTCTCCCTTCACTATGATTGGTAACGAAGTGAGGAACAAAACTTGCCTAATGTAAAATTGCTTGAACCTGATATTAACCCAGTCACTTATGTTGGTTCTCATATTGAGGTCTCTGGTTATACTGTTATGAGAATACATTTCAAAGGTCGTTAGACTGTTGGTAAGATATATGTTGCTCACAGAGGGGACAATCTATTAGAATGGAGACATCAAAGAGATTTGGGTATGATCCTCAATCCCAATGCCCTCAAACCTGATGAATTTCCACAAGTGTTTTCAGACAAACTTGGGTTGCTGAAGGATTTTGAGCATCACATTATTCTGAAAAAGAATGCTGCACCGTGTATATATAGAGTCAGGAAGGTCCCAAATATGAGATTAGCTCCCCTCAAAGCTGAACTTGACAGACTGAAAGAGTTGGACATAATGGAGGAGATAGAGTCATCAGAGTGGTCGGCCCCAGTGGTTTTAGCCCACAAAGATGGTGGGAAGAACATTTGCATGTGTGTGGATCTCAGGGGGTTGAATAAATGGATATGAATAGATCGCCAGCCCCTTCCAAATATTGCTGAATCAATCACAATGCTATCTGGAGCCAGAGTCTTTTCAGTACTTGAGTTGTCTTCGGCGTATCATTAGGTGCCTCTTCATCAAGATTCAAAGCATCTGACGTCCTTTGTTACGCCACTGGGGGCATTTCGTTTTGTCAGAACGCCTTTTGGTTTGGCGTTGGCTGCAGCCTGTTTTCAAAGGATTATGAAGTTGGTAGTTGGTGAGATGTCAAATGTTATCTTCTTCCACGATGACATTTTGGTTTATGGCGAGGATGATTGTGAACATGACTCTGTTTTAAGAGAGGTTTTGGAAAAGTTGGCCAAGAAGGGCCTAACGGTGAACAAAGCTAAATGCAAAATTGGGGTATCTTCGGTGACTTACTTAGGTCATGTGATTTCTAGTGAGGGGATCCAACCAAAACTTGAACTAGCCAAGAGTATTGTAGACGCTCCTACCCCAAGTGACAAGGACCAGGTTAGATCTTTTCTTGGATTAGCAGAATTTTGTGCCAAGTTTATCAAAGGTTTTGCATCCGTAGTAGAACCAATTAGGAATTTTTTGAAGAAAGGTTCCCACTTTAAATGGAATGATGAATGCAAAAACGTTTTTATGCTTGTTAAGAAGACAATCAGTCAATTACCTAGTCTTGGTCATTTTGACACCAAAAAGAAAAACTTTTTAACCACAGATGTCAGTTTATCAGGTCTGGGAGCCGTTCTTACTCAAAGTGATTCTGGGGAAGAGAAAGTTGTGGCATTTGTTTCACGGGCATTAATAAAGGCTGAAGGACAATATTCATGTATAGAAAGAGAAGCTCTTGCCATTGTTTCGGCTGTCAAACATTTTGGGGTATTACTTTCATTGTGAGATCAGATCATCGGCCCCTAGTGCAGGTGTTTTCTTGTATGGAGAGCGAAAGGTTAACACCAAGACTAAAACGTTGGAGTGAAGGGTTGGAAGAGTTTAATTTTCAAGTGCAATACTTACCTGGCTCTTCAAATAAAGCTGCCGATTGTCTTTCCAGATTGCCCTTTCAAAACCAAGATGATCATATGGATGTTGGTTGTATCAGTGTTTCTTGGGTCAGGGAAACTGCTATTTCTCATGAAGAATGGGAAGTCAAATCTCATGATCAAATATTTCCCCTTGTAAAAAATTTGATTATAAAAGGTTGGCCTGTCATCGCAGCAAATGTATTGATTATGATCTTATGCCTTTTTGGTCTGTGAAAGATGAAATGACTGTAATAGATGATGTCTTAATGAGGGGAGATAGATTAGTTCCTCCTTTGATTTTGAGACTTAAATTGATCAATCTTGCTCATGAGGAACACCTTGGAAGGAGTCTCACGAAGTCACGCTTGCGAGAGAGGTATTGGTGGCCTAATATGGACCATCAAGTTGAGAGTGTAGTCAAAGATTGTTACCAGTGTTCAACCAATGACAAATCTAAAGTGCTTAACAATGCGCCCTTGTCACCGGTTGAAGTTCCCAGTCAACCCTGGTCAAAGTTAGGGTTAGATATAATGGGTCCTTTTGATCTATTGTTACCTTCTGAAAGGTTTGTGATTCTTTTAGTAGAGTACACATCTAAGTGGGTCTTCACCGTGTGTGTGCGTGTGTATATACGCTGGTATCTATGCCATGTATAATGAAGCATGGAAAACGACTCAAGCAGAGACTGTAGAACGAATACGGAAAATTGATCATATTAATTTAGAGAAATCTCTCTCTGTAGTTTGGGTTAACGACTCTGCCATTCAGAATTTATTCTTTCGACAGCATACTATCCTCTGCCATAGACATAATGGAACAGGACTTGCTCATGTTACAGCATGGACAGTCACAATTGCGTTCTATAATGCTTTTAGCCTGGACGTTGCAAAATCTTCATTCTGGCTATGTGCCTTGGCCTCTAATCAACACATCATTGTTTTCTGTATTTAACCTCACAGATAAACAAATCACTTTGGCATAAAGAGGAGCAGACTATACAGTGCTGAGCATTGAGAAACTGGAAAGATTACCATTAACTGTTTTTGAAAAACCTGCAACAGAAAGGATAATATACAGAACAATCATTCTGCCTGTCACAATTTTCCATTTTCAGTATAAACTTGAACCAGCTGGTGTATATGAAAGGTTGGGTAAAGAATACATCAAGTCAACCTGGGATTTACCATATACACACAGATGTTGAAGTGGGGGAAAAGAAGTATTTCTTAGTGGTACAAACTGTAAAAGAGCACTGAGCGGTACACTTTTATGTCAGGGTATTAACTTACACCGGTCCTGCAAGTTGCAAGGTCTTCTGCAGAGATACATGCCCTTTTATCGACAGAAATGTTAGGTCATATCTGAAACATGTCTGATACCAGTGGTATTGTACATGTACTTTGAATGGAATGATGAATGCAAGAACGCTTTTATGCTTGTTAAGAAGACAATCAGTCAATTACCTAGTCTTGGTCATTTTGACACCAAAAAGAAAAACTTTTTAACCACAGATGTCAGTTTATCAGGTCTGGGAGCCGTTCTTACTCAAAGTGATGCTGGGGAAGAGAAAGTTGAGGCATTTGTTTCACGGGCATTAAAAAAGGCTGAAGGACAATATTCATGTATAGGAAGACAAGCTCTTGCCATTGTTTTTTTGGGACTGTTAGCACCTTTTCAAGCAGTCCTCGGCATATTTCCAAACTTTGCGCACTCTGTGTTGGGCGGACTGCGTCTCATTTTGTGACTCGTAGCAGGAATACTATTTTTGTTCCTTCTGCTCCGATATGGCAAGTCAAGTCACCAGAGACACACATATTACCTTAGAGAACACTCTCCTTGCAATGAAGTGTTGTGAGCGCATGATACAGATTCTGGACTTGGCTCGTTTAAGAGATCTGAATACCACGTGGTTACTATCATCCCGACCAATCTGGCAAGATTGCATCTTACCTGTTCTACGATGCCTGCTATGTGGAGAAGAATGCATGTTAGACATCTGTCTGACACTCTCATCAGCCCTGCCAACGGATGTTGATACCTTGCTTGGACCGGTAACGGCTCATGTACTGTGTTGTCCCCAGCGGCTACCAATCCTGATGATGGCATTCCTTGAGATCTCACAGATGCAACATGCTGACGGTGAGATACGTGGAGCAACAGGCACACAGGTACCATCTCCTTCGAACATTGCTAATGCGGCTGACGCTGCTGGCGATGCTTCTCATTTTTGTGCAATCGATCTGCTTAACGAAGTAGTCCAACTTTCACCTACTGTAGTAGACAAATTCTTTACCAGCTTAGAAGATTTGATGTTTTCTGCAAACAATGAGACAAACTTTTGAAGTTTGCACATAGTGTTCATTGGGACTCCGTATTTGACCTTCACTATTCAAGCTTCTAAATTTGGAACTCTATTTTACTACGATTTGACTTTTTTCCAAAAATGTAACTTCTTTTCTTTTGGCACAAAGTAATCTGCTTAAAGTTGAACTATTCCTAGAGAACAAGAATTCTTTGAATACTTCCAAGAGACAATATTTGACCTTGTCCACAACAAAACAAATTATAAATTATGTCATGGAATGGTCTCGACCTTTTTTCTTCTGTATTTAAGAGCCATTTCATAAATGTATTTTAGTGATTCATTTGGATAGCATTTCCAATGTCATTATATATGTTTTGAATGAAAACATTGCTTTTAATATGCGTACAGCACAAATGCCATTTTTCGTGTAGAACCATTTCGAATGCTTTTTTTTTGTATTTTGGGTGGGGTTTTTACACATCATGCTTTAGATATGTTTGATGTGCTTAGAACTTAGTAATGTTGTACATAATAAAGTGGAGTGGGTGTTGTATGGCGTTTTAGGATCCAAAGTGAATTTTCCCAATTCATGCCCTTATATAGGTACAATTCACATTGCCCTAATATAGGCATAGAAATCAATACCTTATTTAGACATAGCCCATGCAGTCCAAATACAGGCATGGCTACTTCCACCTGTACCAAAACGTCACAACGATTTCTTGGAAAATCGGCTTATGCAGTCAGGGACCTCCCCTTGCTTGAAAATTGATTTGTCCAAGAACTCATGGACTCTACAAAGAACTACTATTCCCTCTGGGTTCTTTTCTGATGTTGTTATGCCTGACTTTACGTCAAACTAGGCACCTTCAAGGTATAAATATGCCTTCACTTGCTCTGGCAAGGCACGGTGGTTCGGAGCAGCTCCACTATCTACTTGCCGGACGCAGCTCGCTACACCAAGTGCCGAAGGAAGCCGACCCTCCAGCTGATGCACTGATTGAGAAGCTGTCCTTTCTCTTGCTGAGAATCCAGCTCCAGTGTTTCCAAGCTTCCCTTGCGGGGTGTTGGGAAATCGAGTCTCGAGACAGAGATACCACACCTTCTTCATTCTAAAGGTATGGTGCTGATTAGAACCTAGAAGAAATCTTGGAAAGATTCTTTTTTTTATATTTCTTTTTATTGAAAACAAAGCAAGGCATGTACAAAACATAGGAATGCAATGACTCTACGAGAGGGCTGCGCATCATATCATCAAACATTACAATAAGCAATACATTGACGGGGGAATTGGGGGAGGAGAAGAGAACACAGTAATCCTACGAAAATTATCAAAGACAATAAGGGGTCAGGGGGAAAGCGGGACATCAAGGACCGTAGCTACAGGTGGTACACATATGTCCCCTCTATATCGGTTCCAAGGGCCCCAAACCTTCTGCCGTTTCCGGGGGCGACCCCGAGCCAAGTACACCGTTTTCTCCCGGAACATGCACCAATACATGTTTTCTATCCACACATCAAGAGTAGGAGGCCTCTGGGACCCCCACAACTGTGCGATGTTCCGTTTGGTAATCATGGCCCCAGAGTCACCCATTGAGTCTGTGCGCATTATGATCAGTGGGCTCCCAAACATTCAACAAGCAGCGTCTGGCCTCCGGTAAGAGAGCCATGCCCGTGACCTCCTGCATCACCTCATGGACCCTACTCCAATAGTCAAACACTTCCCGACATTCCCAGATGATATGAAGGAACGTCCCCAAATGACCGCTACCCCGCTGACACAGACCCTCCGCAGAAAAGCCCATCTGGACCAGACGGGACCCGTGACATACACCCTATGTAATATTTTCAGCTGGACTAATCTCAGTCGTGCTGGAATTGCGACCTCCTTCGGTGAGGAGATCGCCGACTGCCAGTCTTCATCGTCAAGCTCAAGGCCGTCACGGGTCCACTGATCACGCAGTTACAATAGAAGGTCCGCCCTGTGATTAATCAGTTTCTTATAGCAGATATGATGGGACCCCCTCAAGACTCAATCAGGCCAGGGAAAGGAGGGGAATGAAATATCACAATAAAGAGAACTGATTTTCCTCAATGGCCACACAACTCTAATGTAAATATATCTCTAATCAATGATGAGATATTAGTGACAAAAGCACAACAATCTATTTCGTTTCCTTCAAGAAGTATAAAGTTTATTTCATTTTCTATAAATTATCATTGCTTTTTGGTATAAGAATCTCTTCTCTTATTTTTTCACAAGTAGAAAATTACTATTTTTTTTAAAAAGAAGTTTTTTTTTTAAAACAAGGACATTTTTTGATTCAAACAAAGAAAAAAGAAGAAAAAAACATAGTAAGATACATACAATACATAGCTATATACAAAAAATTATTTCTTATACACTACACCCAAATCAATACGCCCCTGGTAATAAACAATCTGTCACAACATTCTCACACATTCACACCCTAACTGCATACATCACCACACCATCTGAAATAAGGAGACTGAATCATAAGTGGCAGAGGCACTCTGCCAATATACAGGTCTCAAGGCTTAATATGAGACCCCGCACTTGGTCGACGCGCGTTTCGGCGGCTCAAGGCCACCTTCTTCGGGACCTCTTCCAGATAAACAACCCAAGTATCCAGGGGACGTTAGTAGAGTGTATATATGGACTTAGGAAGGGGTTCTGTGATTGTATCCTGTACTTATTTTGAGTTTCCTAAGCTATGCGTCTTTCAATATAGCTTTCCCTAGGGAAGATGCTGAAATGTTACACTGAACCTCTTCACCGAGTCAAGTTATTGTATTCTCTTCAACTATTTGAGCAGGCTAGTTTTTCCATAATCATGGTATCTTCTATATACAGCTTCTTTTCCAATCGTTTGTGAGGAGATGCTTACAAGTATATCCAAGCGTCTTGGTTTCAAAATGTATACGAGCCGGCGTGTCCTTCTACTTGTCAACCCGGTAAGAGATCAGTTTCTTATACACCAGGGAAATGGTACTATCAGGCATATGGCCATCCAAGATACGATCCTCTAATGGGGTAGACTCCGGTATCTCCTCTCCGTCCGGGAAAACGGACGTTAGTGCATGCCGAACCTGAGCTTAACGGAAGT
This sequence comes from Lissotriton helveticus, assembly GCF_964261635.1. Lineage (NCBI taxonomy): Eukaryota > Metazoa > Chordata > Amphibia > Caudata > Salamandridae > Lissotriton > Lissotriton helveticus. The sequence continues at coordinate 399,049,520 of NC_136069.1, read as the reverse complement.
ACTCCGTCCCTCCCAATTCAAACTCAGTTTGCAAGGCCGTAAACGATTTCACCTGTCCTTTCACCCATAAGTCTCCCACTTTGGAGCTGCCAATGAGATCTCACTTGTCGAACCCTTTAGTGTTCCACAGTTTACCAAACTTGTCGGAGCCGAAAAGCGGGGTAGCTAAAGTCAGGCGGTCCTTCCACCCTAACGCACAAGTAGCGTCGAGCCAGATACGCACAGCCGCCTTGGTTGGCCCCATCAAAGTCTTCACTACAGATTTAGAGTACAACGCTCTATAATAATTGCCACCAGGAAGTATCCACCTAACCATGGTGAAACCAGGGTTTAACTCAGGGCCGTATATGCTGTGATTGATGGCTCCCAACTGCGAAGCTCAATAATATCTCTTAATATCAGGGAGAGCGATGCCCCCATCATACCACTGAAGCGTTAATTTAGCCAACGCAATACGCAGTCTTCCATCCCACAACAGCTTCCGCTGTAGATCCTCCACCAAATGAAAGTAACTAGCTGGGACGACATCAAGCATGTTCTGAAGGGCATACAGAAAACGAGGGAGTGACATCATTTTGAAGAGGGCCGCCCGCCCGAGCATTGACAATGGGAGTTTCCGCCAGACGCAAAATCCAGCCTTAGCCGAGTTCCTCTCGTATCGAACCACGGGGTCCATCGAAACATAAATTCCGAGATATTTGAACCCCTCTTGTGCTATTTGGATAGAGCAATTACGCGGTAGGATCGGTATCTCGCCACTAAGAACGTACAGATAGGATTTCGCCCAGTTAATGACCAAGCCAGAGTTTCTACCAAAGGAGGTCAGAACATCACAGAGCACTATTAAAGATTTCCTGGGGGAGGTCAAATACAACAAAATGTCGTCTGCATATAATGAGATACGATCTTCAAACTGCGGAGACCAATTAATGCCCCTCATCGAAGGCTCCCAGCGGATCCATGCCGCCAGAGGCTCGAGGGCCAACGCGAATAAAAGAGGAGACAGCGGGCAACCCTGGCGAGTACCCCGCAAAGACAAAATGGCTCCGAGACGCGACCATTCACTACAATCTGGGCAAGAGGGTCTGCGTAAAGAAGACGCACCCAGCTAATGAAATCTGAACCGAAACCGAATTTAGCCAGCACCGCCCACAAATACGGCCATTCAACAGTATCAAACGCCATCATGGCATTTAATGACGCCAAAATGGCCGGTTCACGAATCGTCGAGGCCCTCGCAAGTGCCCTGTGCAAGGTTCAACGCCGCATTCCTGTGCGGGATAAAGCCAGATTGATCCAGGTGAACCAGATCGCTAATAACCTTTATCGGTCTATTACCCAACAACTTAGCAAGAATCTTAGGTTCAGAATTTAACAATGAGATCGGCCGATACGAAGCACACCTATTCCTCGGTTTTCCTTCCTTATGGATTACTATGATCGATGCCAATCTCAGATCACGGGGGAGGAGACCACGATCCCGGGACTCCAGGAACATGTCTCTCAAATACGGAGCAATCCTATCTGGGCAAAGCTTATAAAGCTCAATCGGGAGACCGTTGGGACCCATCGCCTTACCAGAGTTCAGGGAGCGCATTGCTAACGCTACCTCATATGCAGTGATCTTACCATCCATAAGGTCCCGGTCCGCCTCAGACAGGCAAGGGAGCGCAATATCTCGCAACAACAAGCATGAGTCCTCCTCCGGTCTATCCGAAAGGGAAGAGTACACAGAGCGAAAATGATCAGCGAAGCATTCCACTATCTCTTGCGGGTCGGTGACCAGATCCCCGCCCTCTATCTCGATTTCCGGTACCACACGACTAGCCCTGTCCTTTTTGTCCAGCCATGCAATTAATTTGCCAGCCTTGTCCCCAACATCATAGAGAAGCCCCTATTGTTCCAGACTAAGGGCCTTCGCACCATCCGTTACCAACGTTTTATGGTCCAGCTGCTTCAGGTGCAGGACATGCAGCCTAGAGCAGGTAACCTCTCGCTCTAATTCCAATTCCAAATCAGCTATGTCCGTCTCTATCCTCACCACATCCTCTTCCTTCTGTTTTTTAACACCAGCAATTAAAGAGAGAGCCTGACCCCTAATTACTGTCTTGAAAGCCTCCCACAACGATATAGAGGAAGAAACCGAACCCTCATTCTCCCGGAAATAATGTTCCAATGCTTTAATTAGTGCACTGCGAGTCTTGGGATTACGAAGATACCAAGGGTTAATAGGGGCTATCCTCCCCTCAGAACCCGGCGCCAGTTCAAACCAAAACCAAAGCGGGGAGTGATCCGAGATACCACGAGCCATATGTCTGACCTCCGCAACATAGGATGCTTATGCAGCCGGCAATAACACATAGTCTATCCTGGAGAATCTACCATGGGCGCCAGAATGAAAGGTATACTGCTGTTGAGTAGTATGAAGCAACCTCCAGCAGTCTACCAGGCCCATTGTGTCAATGAAGTCAGGCAGCCAGCCATGACCCCCCCCTGAGATCCCTAGGTGGGTGCCTATCCAACACAACAGATACCACTGCATTAAAATCACCACCCAGAATCAGAAACCCCCCAGGGAGATTGAGTAGAACCCGTCCCAGGTTAGCAAAGGTAGTAGACTGCAAGCCAGGAGGAACATAAACAGACACCAGGGAAAGTATGCGGCCCTCCCACCGTCCCGATATGGCCACATAGCGCCCTTTCTCAACAAGGATCGTTGACTCCATTTCGAACGGAAGAGAGTTCCTAAGGAGGATTCCAGCCCCCCTGGATCCGGATGAAAATTCAGCATGAGCCACCAAACGATATCCCTTTCTATTCATGGCGTGACATGTATTACCAACCAAGTGGGTTTCTTGTAGTAAACCCACGTCCGGAGAGTGCCGTTTCAGGAGTTGCAACACCACCCCACGTTTAATCTTGTCCCCCAACCCATTAACATTCCAGCTCATCAACCTCAACCCCCTACCCCCATCATGAAACAGAAAGAAAACACACACCCCCTCCGAGTCCAGCACATCAATAAAAATGTCTTGCGATATAGCGCCTTGCTGAAAAAAGAAACTGAAAACCAACACCCCCCCACTACCCCCTCCCAAACAACCCGTTGCAATACCCCCCACCCTGCACCCCTGCTTCCAACTATAGAGCCACCCCAACTCGCAGTGTGCCTGTCGCCCCCACATCTAAACTAAACTACAAAAAGTTAAGCTGAGGAGGAGAGAGACCCTCCGGTAGCCCAGTGATCTCCCATTCCATCTGCGTGAAACTGCACATAGAGAGTAGAACCACCACAATAGGAAATACCCTAGCGACCCCAGGAACCAGACAAGTGATACTTATTCCTGTTCCACATTCCCACCCTCAGCCCCACCAGATTGTCTCTCCAGATCTTGCTGGGCCGGCAAAGTGTCCGACCAATCGGCCACCACTTCGGGCTTCACAAAGAAATAGGTCTGTTCTTTATGCTCGATCCTCAACTTGGCCGGGAAAAGCATGGCATATTTGAGACCCATGTCTCGAAGTCTCCTCTTCACCCCCAGAAAACTGAGTCTTTGTGTTTGAACCGCTTGAGTGAAGTCCGGATAAAAACTGATAGATGAGTTCTCGAGCTTCAAGGGCCCACCCGCCCGGAAGGTCTGAAGAATAGTGTCTCTGTCTCGAAAGTTAAAGTTCCGCGCTATAATAGGCCTCGGCGGTGCGCCCACATTCGGTCTTCCACCAGGGTCGCTGTGGGCACGCTCCACCGTAAAGAACTTACTCAGTCCCTTGGGCTTTAACTGGTTGATGATAAGGTCTTCAACAAAAAGATCAGCCGCTTGATCCTCTGCCTTTTCCGGAATTCCAATTATACGGTCATTATTCCTTCGGGCCCTCCCTTCAAAGTCCTCCCGGCGAAGGACAACAATATCATTCGAGGCCCTCAGAATGCGGACTCGGTTTGCAACTCGATGACGTCATCCGTTAGACTCGATGTCATAATATCCAACGATTTGACGTTCTCATTTGTCTTTGTAAGGTCCGTGCGAATCAGATTCACATCAATAGCCACCGTGTCCAACTTATGTGCCATCTGCTTCCCGAGGGATGACCTAATGCCGTCAATGGCGGCCAGAACATCCTGCAACGTCGGTTCAGTCGCCGGTGCCGAGGAATCCTTCGCCTCCTCCTGCGACGTACCCGTTCCACTGGGCGACCCTTTAACTTGGGCACATCGATCCATGACATCGGACTGGGTATATCCACCCCTTCTAGTGGTTTTCAACTTCTGCTTGTCCCCCTCCGGTTTGCTCGCCATTTCAGGACAATCCCAAGTCGAGAAAGGGGGGAACAAGTCTCCGGTGTAGCAGGCCGCAGATAGAATCTATCTTCCAGGATATTCGCCCAATGTCTCGTATCCGCCCAGATGTAAAAAAGGGGTAAATGGAGAATACAAAACGGCCCTTGGGCTATGCACTCAAATTAGCCCGAAAAAGGACGGCGTGCCCCCTAGGCTAGAGTCCGGCACATCGTATATTGTCCAAAACGCTCAAACACCATCCAGGGTATAAGCCGTCGCCACAATGAGGCGTCTTCCGATTCAAAGATCCGTCCGAGTGCCAAAACCGAAAGTGAAAGTAAGACTGGACCGGCCGCCTCCGCGAACCTGTGCCGATGTTTTTCAATTACACCTTGGGCACCCTGCCAACTCAAGCGCCGGGCATCCAGAAGACGTGGGCTGCAGACTTCTCCACACCACAACTCCGGCCCCCGGGGTCCGATCGGGACGCGGTTTTTAGCTTTCACTGCTCCCGTGGTTCATCTACTCGGAGATGTCAACACCAAACAGGATCAGTGACAGGATATATGCTGGAGGGTACGAGGGTCTCGGGAGCCCCTTGCTCACGCGGCCATCTTGGATGCGCACGAAGCTCCTCCTCTCTTGGAAAGATTCTTGGCAAAGAAAACCAAATCTATGCTACACAATACTTACTCGCTCCCGCGTACTAGACTTAGGTTAGGTACATTGGGGTTGGCGTATTTCTGAAGCACTAGTTGAGTATTTTAGCCCGTGTATTTATGTATGTATTTTTATATGGCTAAGAAAGCCTACAATGCTTTTACAGTATTATTTTATAATACTTTTCTCGCTGTACGCATTATACTTTGCAGCCTGCATTACGATTGTAGCAGTTCACTATACTTGCATGAGAAAGAAGACTGTTCAATAAAACCTTTTATTGAAAACGCCCGTCTCTCTAGTTCTCTGCACCTCTGTTGAAACGAAGCATGCACGATTTACTGAGTGAAATATTTATCTATTGTTTCCACGACTTTAGAGATACAATTCTTATTCTTGGGAAACAAAGTTGTCATGTTTATGCGGTTGTCAGAAACTAATCCCTTCTTGTGTATTTGAGAAAGTTTCTAGTGACCTCTGAGTTAGCTGGCACACTCACTATTAAGTTTAATACATTCGATAGAGACCTAGTCGACCTCAGTCCTACGTCTAAACTATAGGATATATTATTCCAATGCTCAGAGCCTATTGGGAATATAGGAACTACACTACACTGCTGCACCTAAACCCTAACTCTCTGACAGTACAAGACTGTCGAGTGGGAGGTCTCATTTCTCTGTTTTCTAAAGTCGGTAAGAAGGTAGTGACAGACCAATGGGTGCTTCAGGTGGTGGCAGTGGGGTTCTGGATTGGTTTTATGGAACCTCCACCAGATTAATTTCAAGTCACTCCTTGTCTGCTGGGGGTGTAGTGCAACGTCAGGACCTCATAGATGGAGTTCAAAGCCTCTTAGCAAAGGGAGCCATCATTCCAGTGCCTCATTTACAGGTAGGATCAGGAGTTTATTCAATTTTCTGGTAGAAAAGCATTCCGGTAATCTCTGACCTCTACTGGATCTGAAATGGCTGAACCAGTTTATCGCCAATGTCAAGTTCAAAATGATGTCTCTTCAAGAAATTCTGCCCTTTATCAATCAGGGGGGATTTCCTGGTATCATTAGATGTACAGAATGCGTATGTGCATGTGCCCATCCATCAGACGTTGCAGAGGTTTCTGCGGTTTTGTGTTCTGTGTCGACATTTTCAGTTCAAGGTATTGCCTTTTGATCTGTGTTCTTACCCTAGGGGGTTTAGTAAGGGTTTGGCTCCACTGATTGGTATTATGGGTATTATGATTGGGATGGGGATTATGATCTTTTCGTATTTATATGATTTGCTGATATCTACTTCTTCTTTTTCAAAGGTGGAACAGCATGTTATGGAAGTCTCCATGGTGCTCCAGGATTTTTATTGAATCACAGAAAACCATATCTAACCCCAGCACAGGTTCTGACTTACATTGGGGCCCAGTACAGGATTTTGGTGGGAAAAGTATTCCTGCCTGTGGAAAGGAGGATGCCTCTGTTAACAGGAATTCAGGGGTTAGTGTCACAGAGGTGTCCTCTGGTGAGCCATTGGTTGAGGCTTCAGGGGCTTATGTCTTCTTTTTTGATGGTGCTGCCTTGGACTTGTTTGTATAGGTATCCAGGTATCAATCATGTGTTGTCCCTTTAGTTGCTGAGTTGCCAGAATTACCAATAGGGAGGTTCCAGTGACCTCATATGTCCATGAGATTTTGAGCTGGTGGTTGAACGATGTGAATCTGTTGCAGTGACATTGTTTTCATGTTGATCCTACATAAATTGTGACCACAGATACCAGCATGCTAGGTTGGTCTGCGACCCCAGAGAATCTGTCTGTTTAGGTGAAGTGGTCGAGGGTTCAGGCTGCTTGTTCTTCCAACTACCAAAGATGAAAGCTGTTCATTTGGGTCTCTTTGCACTTGCCCTGCATTTGGCAAATCATCATGTTCAAGTCTGTACGGACAACAGGGTTATCCTGGGGTATCTCATTCGTTAGGGGGGGTTGCAGATTGAAAACCCTCAGCTGTCTGAGTCAGGTTATTTCCAGTTGAGAGGAACAGGAGCTGGAGTCACTGTCACCAATTTACGTGCCCGGCAAGGAAAATGTGGTGGTGGACAGACATCTGCCCATGTTCCCATCCATAAGTTCACTGTCTTTGACACGGGATGTGTTCCTGAGTTTGCGGAGGAGGTTTATGCCTCCCTGGAGAATTCCAGATGACTTTGTTTCTGCACGATTATTCCTAGCCAGGCAGAATGGAGGGTGGATCCGATGTCCTTCCCATGGCCCAGGGGGCTGTTGAATGCATTTTCCCCAGTCCCTTTGAGTTCTACAGAAGAGTATCAGGTTGGACAGGGCTTTTGTGATTCTGGTGGTACCAGGGTGGAGGAGGCGCCCGTGGTTTCCCCTCTTGTTGGAACTGGTGGTTCAGCCATGCTGGGTGATTCTGTGTCATACCTATCCATTGAAGGGTCCCCGGCTCCCTCTAAAGGTGTAACAGTTGATAATTCAGGCTTGGTTATTGAACGGAGGAGTCCGATGGGTATGGGGTGTTCACCGGAGGGGGCTGATTTGATTCAACAGTCATGGCGCTTGTCTCATTTGTGTTCCTATGCCAAGCATTGGTCTCATTTTTCTGCTTGGTGTTTAAGAAAGTGTTGTCTTTCTGATGACATAAAGCCCATCAGGGTACTGGATTTTAAATTCAATGGATTTGAGTTGGGATTGGCCCATTCTATGCTACGGGCCCAATGGGCTGCCCTGCATGGTGCTTAAAAAGTTCACTTTTTGATCCGGTGGAGCCTCTGATGTCTAGGTTATTGAAGTCCTTGGCACTGAAATGGCCAAAGCCAATGTTACATTTTTCTCCGTGGGACTTGACGCTGTTTTTGGGTGCCTTGCAGAGGAGTCCGTTTGAGTCTCTCGAGTCAGTGGAATTGAAGTTTGTGACTTTCAAGGTAGTGTTCTTAGTGGCGATTGCTTCAGCAAAGCAGATTCATGAGTTAGGGTCCTTTTTAAGATCTGCCCCTTTTTTGAGATTCTTAGACGATAAGGTGATTTTGAGGGCTCACTCAACTTTCATTCCTCAAGTTGCTTCATTGTTTTCACAGGTCAGCAGAAATTATGTTACCTCCTTTTTCCCTGATCCTCAGTCTGGGGAGGAGTCCTGTGTTCTTCTTTTGGATGTGAAGAGGGCATTGTTGGTTTACTTGGCCAGGACTGAGCCTTTCTGTAAGGTGGATAGTCTCTTCTTCCCTTTTTGGCCAGTGAGGAATGGCTTTAAGGCCTCAAATTCTACCCTTAGTTGCTGGATCAAACAGACACTTTTGATGACCTATGAGTCTCAGGACAGAGTGACAGAGAACTGGGTTCAGAGACATTCTACTAGACCTGTGTCTGCCACTTGGACTGCTTTTAAGGATGTTTCTATATAGGATATCCGCAGGACGGCCACATGGGATACACCTCATATCGTTATGGAGCATTACAGGCAAGACGTTTGGGTAGGTGCGTATGTTTCAGGAGGAACAACCTGGGATATATATACATATATATATATATATATTCACTGAAAAAACCATAGGTTATAGACCATATATAGTTAGGAATTAGCATTTACAAAACCTTGAAAATTCACTGAAAAAACCATAGGTTATAGACCATATATAGTTAGGAATTAGCATTTAAAAAACCTTATTTTACTCACACAAAACCATTGAAATTCCATATATAGTTAGTTGCACTAACTATATATCGCGCACCCGCAATCCACTGCTGATGATGTCACATATTACATCATTCATGACATGGTCAGTGACATCACTGATGACATCACTGATGACATCTCAAATGACATCACTGATGACATCACTGATGACAACATCCAGTGACTGTATGTTTCTATAAAGTTAAAATATGTCTTACATATTGAAGAATGAGTAGATGTATAAGTGTCTGGACGAAGGATTTAGTAGGTGCATGACTGAATGTATGAGTGAGTGATTAAATGTGTCTCACTGAGTGCATGGGTTAGTGACTAAACTGTCTTAATTTGTGCATCATTATGTCTTTTGTTCTGTAAACTGCTGCATGTGTTGATCAGTAGCTATATGACTAACTATATGGGTTATTGATTGATTGTCCAAGTATTTGTATGGGAGACTGAGTGTATGTGTGGCTGGCTGGGAGATGTGTGACTCTGTGCAGCTCAATGTGTTCTTGTATCAATGATTGTATAAGAGAGTAAGTATGTGTTAGTATATGTTTGAAAATGTAAGGTACTCTATGTTTAACTGTATAGATTAGAAAATGGAAGTGTGATTGATTCTTTACAGGACTGACTAGGTGTGTGAGTAACTCCATGGATGAGTGGCAGAGTGTGAGTGTCTGTATAGGTGTATGAGTGCATATGATAGTGTTGTAAAGATGAGTGATTGTATGTATAAATGATTGTATGGGTGAATGAGTGAATGTGTGTGTAGACGTAGGAATCAGTGAGGGCGTATGTAGTAACTAGTATTGGTGTGTCAATGGTTTAAAAAATTATATTCTGTATTTAACACTGGGTGTAACAGAGATTATATGAAAGTGTGAGGAGATGCATTGTATTGTCACATGAATGATATCATCAGTGATGTGACCATTGATGTCAAATGAGATGTCATCAGTGATGTCATCAGTGATGTCATTTGAGATGTCATCAGTGATGTCATCAGTGATGTCATTTGAGATGTTATCAGTGATGTCATCAGTGATGTCATTTGAGATGTCATCAGTGATGTCATCAGTGATGTCACTGACCATGTCATGAATGATGTAATATGTGACATCATCAGCAGTGGATTGCGGGTGCGCAATATATAGTTAGTGCAACTAACTATATATGGAATTTCAATGGTTTTGTGTGAGTAAAATAAGGTTTTTTAAATGCTAATTCCTAACTATATATGGTCTATAACCTATGGTTTTTCAGTGAATTTTCAAGGTTTTGTAAATGCTAATTCCTAACTATATATGGTCTATAACCTATGTTTTTTTCAGTGAATTTCATTGGTTTTTTAAAAGCTAATATCTGTAGCTGTAAAATGTATTCTTCTTTAAATCCAAAAATATATTTTATATGTTTATTAATAAAAAAAAATTTTAATATTTTTTTTTCTTCGCGAATCGGGAAGTTTCCCGTTAGGTGACCTTGATGCCGCGAAATAGTCTGCGAACCGGTAAACGTTCCTTTAGCGCAACTGCCGCTTTAGAAAACAACATCGTGACGCCTCGCGTCCGCATGACGTTTCGCGTTGTCGCGTGATACGTCATATGACGTGCTACGTTAGCGTACCCGAAAGCGAACCGAGGCGCGAAGCGCAGGTTCACGGAAGCAAACCGGGAGGCGGCGCAAAGCGCGTAACGTAAACACAGCAGGTCATGTGACTTGGTAATAACACTTTTCATTGGTTCATTTCACTTTTGGTTTCCTAATGATGTAAGACTAGGTCATGTAATCTAAAATTAACACTTTTCATTGGTTGAGAACTATTGTTTTTCCCAAATTATGAAAACCCCTCCTTCTTTCCTCACTCTGACTTTCATCTTTGTGAGAGAAAGACCCTTTGTTAGCAGTGAGCAATGGCTTCTTTAGTAGCTTCAGCTGGTGCTTCCCCACCACCTCCACCACATCCAAGGAAGAGAGGACCACCTGCTGAAGTTATAATTCAGCAAGAAGAGGAAGAAGAGGAAGAGGAGGAAGAGCAGGCAGAGAGGCAGTTTTTGCCTGAAGAGCCCAGGAGGTCTCACCGGAAAGAAAACTTCATTTGGCAATTTTTTAAAATTCCCAAAGGCCAGAAAAAAGTAAATGCAAGATACGTAACTTGCCTTATATGTCAAGATAGACTGTCCAGAGGGACCGAGAAGAAATACAGTTACGGAAACTACACAATGCATCGCCATATGACTAGGTGGCATCCTAACAACTACAGTGCTGCACAGTTTCGTAACGATCTAGATAATCCCCCTATTATGGCCAGAAGATCTGTTGTACCGGAAGTGACGGGACCAGAGGGCAGGGAGATGGTGCCAAATATACAAATAGGATTTGGGGAAGTAAAGCAAGTCTGCGTACTTTGCAATGGGTTCATTTGCTACAGAGAAAGTAGCATCACTCTGATCAACAGAGCTATTGACAATCATCTTCCAGTTTGTCCGAAACGCCCCAAATAATAAATTATTTTTTTTTTGTTGCTCCTGTTGAGCCCTTTACAATGAATCGTTTTCGTTTCCCCCCCCCCAAAAAACCCAAAAAAATATAAAACCGTTCAGAAAAATTCAAAAAAAGTAAAAAAATGTTCAGAAAAATAATAAAAAAAATATAAAACAACAAAAACAATTAAAAAAAAGTTCTTTTCAGAACTACCTCCCCGTTATTAAAAAATTGGTAGAATATTTGGAACTCTGCCAACCTCTATTTCTCTTGGTTCGCTTCCCAGTTTGCTCGCCGGTACGCGAACCGGGAGCGAACCAAAAAAATTCTTTTAAAAAAAGAACAGTAAGTATAAGGGAAGGAAACAGACAGTTATATTAAAAGAAAGACAGCTATAGGGGAGTAAACTAGAGATACTATTACCCGTAATCCACTGCTGATGATGTCACATATTACATCATTCATGACATGGTCAGTGACATCATCAGCAGAGGATTACAGGTAACAGTATCCCTAGTTTACTCCCTATAGCTGTCTTTCTTTTAACATAACTGTCTGTTTCCTTCCCTTATACTTACTGTTCTTTTAAAAAAAAAAAATTTAGATCAGTCAGAAACAGTGAAAGTAATAGAGACAGAGTGAGTGACCAAGAGTGAAGAAGTATCAGAAGAGAGGGACTAAGAAAAATAGTGAAGGAGTAGAGTAATTAAGTAATAGAGAAAGGAATGAGGGAAGTAGCAAAGGCAGGGAAGCAGGTGAAGTAATAGAAGTTAAATGTGATAGAAATATAACAAAAAGAGTACAAAACATTTACCTTGTAATTGTCGTTAACTTAGTCATTTGTTCTTTTTATACTAAAAAATCTGTGAAAGAGAGAACAAACATTTGAAAAATATTAAAACATGTTTTTAATAAATTAGAAAAAACAAGGGAAAAGATTGAAGGACAAATAGTTTTTCAAGAACTTTGACACTTACAGAAGCCTCTGCTTCTCCATGCCCCTACACAGTCCTAAAAATATACATTTTAAACTAATAGTATCTTGATGCAGATGAAGTGAGTCCTATCTTGCAACATTGTGCATCTTTTGCATGACTGCTGCATCGGTTTCGTGTGGCATTGTTTTTTTACAGCATGACACATCTGCCTAGATTCATCATTTTATAATTTTGTCCCCTCATAGCAAATCTTTTCAACCGCGACTGCGTCACAAAAGTGACGCACAGTGGCGCAAAAGAGGCATACACCTATCATAAATCTGTCCCTAACATGTTAAATAATTGATTCAGGATGACAATAAGGTGTGGCCTATCCAGAGGTTTGTTTAAGGTGAGGCCTACTCAGGGTTGCAGATCAAATTTACACTTATTGAAGAATACAGAGGAGATAATACATGTGAACGCCTACTAATGAAGTAAGTCATGTCCACTTTACTCTTGAACAAAGGCTAGACCTCTTCTGTGTCCGTGGACAGACCTAAACTTCATCTGCACAATGTCATTCGTAAACTTAGGAAACACAGGTGATGTAATTGAAAAATGTGGAGTTTATTTTCCTCATTTCACAATCACATTACCTGTGTTGCCTTTGCTTAGGTATCTCATAGTGGAAATGTAGTCTATCATATGAAAGACTACGTAGAATATGAGCACTGTATGCAACAACTTTGACACTTACAGAAGCCTCACCTTCTCCATGCCTCCTACACAGTTCTACATGTACATCATAAATGCAAACAGAACAGAATTAATTATACATGTTAAATGGTTTATTTTTGCTGTTCTCAGAATGTATCAAATTTCACTAAAAACAGTGACTTGAAGGTATTCATCATATAACAGCGGGGAAAAAAAAACACAATCAAAATGATTGTGTTTAAAAAACCCATACAACATAACAAATCAGAATTCAGAACTCCTTAAAGTTAACTTACTTTCCATGACGGCGAAGGATGTCCTATGAACAGCTTACACTCTGTTGTGCTGTTATTACTTTCAACCCGCCACTTTCTGAAAGAAAACCTCCATCGTTTTCAAAAACATGTTACATACAATAAATGACTTCTCGCTCTCTACCACACGTTTCCATAAGGCCAAATCGTGTCAGAGCCATTTATAACTCTTGGAATTCTTGTAAGCCAATCCCGTCATGTTGTATTTCCGCAACTTTCAGAATTAAAATGTTGAAGATCATTTTCACAATCCTGGATTACTAATATCTTACCTTTCTTGCTCACTCATGTTCTACATTTCCTATGACACTGATACTGCTTACTATAAAGCAGACTTACACTATCTCTATGACTACTACAATTATTAAATTCTCTACATCACTTTTAATCACAAAGCAATATAAAACAGTAGACAGCATTGCAGACTTACATTCCCTCTACTCCATGTTTTGATTGGCTGCTTGAATTTGCTTATAAAAAGAAACAGTTTTTCTGAATTCATTCAAAGTGCAGTTATTTCAACATGACGTCCAGTGTTATGGTAAGAAGTTATGTCTCTGTACTACACTTATCCTCAAGGCCAAATCGTGTAGGAGCCATTAGAACTTCTTGAAATTCCTCAGAGCACATCCCGAGATTCTTTCCCTAAAATTTTGGTTTTAAAAACACCAGGTAAGAGTTTTTAAGGTCATACGGCAATTTTTTTGTGAAAATTAAAACAGAATCATTGCAGAATGACCAGCCGTTTCTAGACTTTAAATAAGCTGTGTAATGTCCTGATGTTATTGAAGGACCGTCATGATATATAATTGCTGCAGTTACAAAAGTCCTTCCTGATATTGACAACTGTGAAGCCACAACATTTTTAATTAAAGTTGTCAATTTTGTTCCATCAGGCCTACATCGTTGGAACATTAAAATAACATACTGGCCATATGTTCGTATAAATAATGTGGACATCATTTCAGATTTACATTGGCTACACTCCATGTTGTGATCAGCTGCTTTTACTAGTTTATTAAAAGAGACTGATTTACTGTCTGGCAAAGTTAAATATATAAATCTTTCTGAGTCTACACTAGTACTACTTGATAGTACTACTTGATACCCTACAGTTCTCGCAGTCATGCTGCCATTGATAAGAAAGCCCAAACAGGTGATCTACATCTACACCTTCAGCATGCAATACATCAAGTATATACATTAAAAACTCCTGACAATCTTGCTGAATATTTTGAGAGAATTGTGTTTGGCCTGAACATCTGTCTAACAGATTTCGAATTTCAGACACACTTTCTATTTTTGTTCTATCTGTGCTACATTTCTCTAACACAGAATTTAACAAACTGCAAAATCTTTGATCAGAATTGACCACAATCTCTTCTTTTACATCTTCTAGAGAAAACAAAACATTAACCACTACATTAGCATAGCAGTTGACACCAGAACTGTTTTCAAATTGAAAACCAACAACATCTTCAACAGAATCCTTTTTGTTTCTGCTTATAATTTCAGGTTCATCGACTTTTCGTCTTTTTGCTGCAACCTCCCTAGTATTTGTCACATTTCTTCGTTTCCGGCCTACCACACGTTTCTCAAACAAAGGATATTGAGGCAAATGTGGCGCATACTCTCTTCTTAACCTATTGTATTCCTTAACACAATCTAGATCCGCACAAATGTTTGTGACATCACACTCAATCAAGTACAATCCCGATAAAGTTCTAACTCGTGACAATGCCACATATGCCATACCCTCCTTGAACACAGAACTGCCAATATTCACCAATGCACTGTCTACACTTAAACCTTGCGTTTTATGGATTGTCACCGCATATGCCAAGCAAACAGGAAACTGCTTACGGCGAACATATAAGTCTTTTACAAGCAAAAATCTAGCAGAGCAACGACCAATTAGCTGTACTTCCTCAATGCCATCAAATTTAATTTTTAAAAATTCAATTCCATCTCTATTTCTGTATTTCACAAAATCAACAACATTACCCATTGATCCATTTACCAGACCTCTTTCAACATGTAAATTCCTTCTTAAAATTATACGGCAGTTCAAGCACACATTCAGAGTCTTTTCAAAACCTGCAGTTTTAGATATAGTCTTCTCTAATGAATCCAATTTTGATTTCAAATTCTCAGACAAAATAATTGTTGATCCCATATGCTCTACTCTGTCAATAGCTTCAAGTTTCACAATCTCCTGCTTTTCCAAATGCAACATTTTGTTGTTGAATTTGGCACATTCTGCAAGAGTTGGCATCAAACATATTCCAGATTTCTTCTCAGTAATTTTCTGAAAAATATTCTCAGGCACAACATCTTGTTCTGGATATAAATTTGACAGTAATCGTGCATGTAAAGCTTCTTTCCCATGCTCGGTCACTTTTCCAATTCTAACATCTTGTAGAATACTCTTGTAAACTTCATCCTTCGCCTGACGCATATTTTCATGCAGTTCAGCATAATTGAAGTTTAACCATATGTTGACGTTGCCAATGCTCCCTAGGCACTTCCTGGTATCTTCATGCGTGAGCATTTTGAACACAGGTTGCCCTTTCACTGGTGTCAGCTGCAGAAGATCTCCGAAAACAATGATGTGTTTGCCACCAAATAACACATCATACTTTGTTTTGAGAATTTCTTGCATTCTCAAATGCACAAACGCAAGCATGACATTGGAAACCATGCTTACTTCGTCAATGATAAGAATTTTCATTTTCCTCAAGATTCTTGAAACTTCAAAACAAGCATCTCCAGATAGCTTGTGATATTGTAATCTGTTGTCATGCTCCACTGGCAGCATCAGTAAACGATGTAAAGTAATCCCTTTAATGTTATGTGCTGCCAGTCCAGTTGGAGCGGTGACAACACAAGACAGCGATGACTCTGTCCTTTCCTGCAAATAGCATGAAATTGCTTTAATAAGGAAACTTTTTCCAGTTCCCGCTTCTCCACTCACGTACAGTCGTACAGGCTTCAACGACGTACATGAACACTCTTTCTTCTCATGACTTAATCCATGATCAATTTGCATGGTAACTTCGTCATATATTTTCCTCTGCTCAACGTTGAGTTGTCTTTCCAACTCTTCTAAGTTAACCGCATCCTCCTGAGCATGTGCCATGGCTCTTTCCACTTCATTCATAGCAGTGGCAGCTTCATTTTCGATAACAGGTCCTCCTAGTGGATCCTGACTCAATGAAGCAGAACTCTGACTGTCCTGAGAACTGTCTCTGGCAATCTCGGCTGCAATCGTTGCTTCCTGCTCAATTTCCGCATTCAACATTTCTACATATTTGGGAAAAGCAGGACATTGTATGGTCTCCTTGGCAGCATTGAAAGAGTCTTCGTAACAGAGGAAATCTCCAAGCAGTTCCTCTTCTGCACGCCAAGGCTTGAAAAGTTGCAAAAGTGCTAAATAGAAAAACTCCTTTTTTTCAGGAGATTCGCCACTCAATTTTCGATGGTTTACCAAGTGGCATTTTCTTTGCTTGACCAGACATCCCTCACTTCCTATTACAGCATACACTCCTTTCTCAGTATCTTCTTTGATGTTCCTCTTGAATATGTAATTTTGAAGAACCTCATACAGACAAACATTGTCGAGGTGTTTGCTTCGATTTGGATAATATGTATCCAACATGTTGGTCTTCAAAATGTCGGTACTGTTTGGCTCCTTTTCCGCCAAATACTCAATTTCCCGCACAGGTTTCAGAACTCGATTACGCGTTGCAGCAAGACCAAGACTCGCCCAAACGATACTCCTGGACTTGGCATAGAGACTTGCTGAAGACAACCGATCAGAGCATTCGTAAGCTCCGATTTCTCGATGCGACAACATCTTCAGACTGAAACTGTACAACTTCTTGCTGAGGCTCTTTTCATGTGAAATGTCCTCCCACATATCCTTCAATTCTGTCTTCTCTTTTTTGGTGATGTAAGATGTCACATACCGAGCCACAGCCATACAGTTATCAGCCACAAACTGTATATCCATGTTAGCATTCCACATGGACAAAATCACCGGGTTGTAGTCGTTGATGTACTTGGACTCTTCGTTCCTCTTCAAATTGTATGTGTTTTTAGGTGATTTCTTCATCACATTATGTCGCAGCAAAGACATCAAACTCTTTACTCTTCCTTTAGAAATCACCGGTCGTGGAAAGCCGAAACGACATTTGGTGTAGAACTTGTCCTTGTTTCGGAATTTACGACAACAGTACTTTCCACATCGATGGCTTTGGAAACGTAGAACTTTTTCTCTTAGGCTTTTCTTCTCCTTTGCGTTTGGAACAGCACACGTAGAATACTGTTGTATGAAACTCATCACTGACTCTTCTGGATCCGTTCCAAATTTAGGTGCATCCTTGATCCACAGCAGCATATGTATATAAGGAGCACCTCTTGCTTGGTACTCCTTTCTCCAGAAGAAATCCAACACCTCTCCAAGAGGTGGATTCTTCTTATTCATGATGAAAGACATCATAGCTTCAAATCTATGATTGAAGTACCTGCATACATTGACTGGATCCAAAGAGCACAGTTCTCCGGGTGTCTTGAATTCGATGTTTTCGATGTTTGCATTTGCCTCTCGTAGAAATTCAAGTAAGTCTTCCCAGCCATACTCGGCACAGCTCAGAGTGAGGAACCATGTGGGAGTTCCTAAGTTCCTCAGCATACATTTTAAATCACCATGACGACAGTACCAGTACTCATTAGTACCACGCTGACACGCCATGAGATTAATCAGGTGAGAATCCAAAATACTGTCTTGGACATTGACTTGATCCATAAAGTCACTTGCCGACATGTTTTGCATGTGTATACCACTTTTCAAGATGTGGTTCACTGCATATGACAGTCCAGACAGATCGCTTTCAAACAGGAGATGAAACAAATAGGGAATGCATTGTCGAAACCTAGCATCTCCTGCATACAATCGCAAAGTCCGGTATTCAGAAGCAGGAATTTGATGAGGTCGCTCATCATATCTTCCTCCCTGACCTGTTGGAAAAAGCTGTGGGAAACACCGAGCTTCCAAACTTTCCTCCCAAACACTAATGGGACTCCCTTTGGCTTGTTTCATTTGAAACAACTCAATAGCATTCCCCATGACTTCCTTGGAATGCAAAGGATGAACACTATAATGTTCATATATTTCTTCACTAGTACAGGGTTCTACTTTCTCAATTTGACCAGCACACAAATCGCTATCCTCTTCCTCACTTACTTCCTCTTCTGCAACATATACATTTTTATAGTATTTATTATTTTTTTTCAAATACAATGTTGCCTTTTTGACTTTCCTAACATCCACTAAATCTTGCCATATTTTCTTATTCTTTGTCGGAACCCCATTAACTAAGATAACCAGAGGTTCCTCTTCCACTTTTTCTACTCCAATTGTGTTAATGTTTTTCTTCAAATCTAGAGGCAAATAAACAACTCTTCCCTTTAATCCTCTCTGTAAATCTGATGGAGGCAATTTCCCTGTCTTTGGCTCCATTCTTACAATAGCCTGAAAGGGATGGATACTTTGAATCAAAATAGATTCATAAGTATTTAAATCCTTCAATTCAGAAGGAATCTCAACCAATTCCAGATTATTATGAACTGCTCTAGCAGGCATCTGGTTTTGATTTAATTTGTTACAACAATAAGTACACACACGTTGATCCAATCCCAAATCAAAACAATTTTCTACCATCAAGTATGTTGTAAAATCCTTCCATTCACTATTATTTTACCTTTCACTTTTTGCATATAAATCCACTAACTTAGTCTGATTCTTATAATAAGTGCGTCGACAACACACACAAGTGAAATTTGGCCTCTCACTTGATTTCACCTCAAAGGTTGCAATTTCCCTCTGGAAATTATCTGTACTGGAAACCTGCACACTATCTTCCACATTACTCTCTTCTTCTTGGTCAATTTCAACATTCTCCTCTTTACTTCCAAAGTAACAAAACTCAATTTCTTCACATATATTCTTCACATCTATTTCAGAACCATGCAAAAGAGCAGCGCATAATTGTTTAAGCATAATTGCTGGACTCTTAGCATAATACAACATTCTAAGTAATTTCCTCACTTTATTATGATGCACTGCTAGCATCCTGAAATGATGAAAAACACTCTGGCATACTCTCCTGGAAAGACAAGCCAGTGAATGCCCATGCAAACCTGTCACTTCTCTCACTCTGCAAGGATCTAATTCTTGCAACAACTTCATTTTCTGCTTCAAACTTTTCTTATTAAATGACCGTATAAAATCACAAAGCAAATTGATGGAATCCTGTCGTACACTGCAAATACTACTACACTTCCAGGTGTACACAGGACCCTTAGGACGTCTTCCTAAAACCTCATTACCTAACACCTCTTCTATCTCTGTTGTCACAAGTTTTTCTTTTTCAACTGGACAACCATCTTTCACTTCATAAGCTCGACCACTGGTGTCAACTGCATGCACCAAATCATTATCCTGGAAATAACTCTCCTCATTAAAAAATGCCTCAGAGCTTGAACTATGCATCCATTCTCCAGAAAAAACTTCACAAAAATTACTACGATAAACTATTCTCTTCCATCTACTATTTCTTTTGAAATCATAAATTGCCTTGTTTACCTTCCTAATTCTATTGATGATCAAAATAAATAACTTACGTTTAATTTCAAATGCCTGATCAATGACTTTCTCAACTATTTTTTTTCTCTTATAAAAAACCACTTTCTGTTCACCTTTCTTAATATTTTTTAACAAATTGCCAATTATCCTGTTGCGGAACATTCGTTTACGAATATCCCTAAACTGTTGTTTCCTTCTACTATCATGCACAGAGTTATCTCTTGCTCTAGCAGCAACATTTTTCATTGGCCTTTCCTTTCCGTTTGAATTGCTTCTCCTTTTCTGGACTGAAACATTTTCTGTAGTAATATTTTTTTTACTACAGATATTTCTTATGAATGTTTTTGTACTCTTACCCGGTGCTTTCTTGGTGACTTGACAAATATTTTTGTTAGAGGACTGCTGCTTTTTTCATTAACCTGCTGTCTTTGACGTTTTGCAGCCTTTCTCAGTCTTTCTTTGGTTGGCATGCTGAAATCTTCAAATGATCTGCAGTTGAATCTGTGGTAAAATATAATAAAAAATGTTATTAACCACTATTACCCAACAGTAAATCAATAACAGTCATCAAAAACTTAACACACTACTTAACATTTTTACATAGAAGATTTTTTAGTGCTTGGCAAATTTAGATTACAGAAATAGCAGAAAAGAAATGGAATTTATATTCATTTTACCTGTGCTGTTTTATATGTGAATCTGATCTAATTTTATGAGCATATTTTAATATTTTATTGAAGACACTACACATAACCTGTTTTTGAAGGTGTCTTTATTTTTAAATTAAACGGTTTACATTTTTACTTTTTATTTGTTATACATTTTTTAAATAAATGTTTATAGTTCCATAGGCTCAAGCACGTCAGCTTCCCATCCTATGTCATACAATTCTGACAAATCTGCATCCTCATCACGTTCTTCTTCATCCTCAGGATTTAAATCATCCAAGGGATCAACATCCACTGATGTTTCAATTACGAGTTCAATGATGAGGTCGAAATCAACTGATTGCTGATTGTCGCTCATGTTGATGTTGTCTTTATCTTTAAAGAAAGATAACAACAATGAGATATTGCAGAGTAAGAGACAAATCTCAGAGATTATAATAGTAAAATTGTTTAACAAGAGTAACATTTTGCAGCTATTATTTAGCCATGTCCAGCGATGCTGAGGAGGTGAAGCCTATGTCCAATTTTTCAGTGAACAGGACTCATCTCTTCTTAACCTTGGATAAGCCTCACCGACTCTGTGTCCCCTGCACATACTTAAATGTAAAGGAGCAGATTGATGTTAACTAGCACATCCCCAGGAATGCACCAGTTAACGTGCACCGCTGCTCTGCCACCCATGGTGTGCCGCATTTACAATCAGATAGGACAAAGCTGCGTCAAAACCCTGCGCCTGGTTGAAGCAGGCATACGTCTTGACGCACGTAGGCTGAAAGCTAAAGCAACAACTAAGTGTTGTGTGCAGAAGTTGCAAAAAAGGAAAAATGGCGTTTAAACCGGTAATGAGCCCATGCTAACTTAACACGGTGTAAAGATATCCAGGATCTACATCAGTTTGGGGTTCACAAACCTGGCAGGTACAAGGCACTGAGGCTTTGCACCGTGCATGTCTCATCCCGAATCATATGTTGTTTCTGAATGAAACAATTTCCCAGACCACATGCTTTGGATTGGCTACTTCTAAAAAATTAAACACCCCTACTATCCCGGAGTTAGAGGAATATGATGGTTGGAGTAATTTTACTCGGTTGTCCATTAGTGATTTACAGGCCCTACTCCGTAATTCTTCCTTTAACATTTCCAGTATAAATCCAAAAGGTTGGCTGCTTTGGCAACGTAGTTCAGATTCTTGCAATTTGCTTGCACCCTTCAAACTCTGAAAAATGGTAAAGTTCCCTGGAGATACATGAACGTTTCTTCTTTATTTGCCCCATTCAATTTGACTAACAAACAACGCTTGCTGTCAATGCGTGATGCTTCCTTTTCAATGTTACATATTGAAAGGTTAGAATCTTTGCCTTTTTCAGTGGCAGAGGCCAATGCTGCAACGTGCCTTATCCACGGTTTAATAACGCTGCGTTTTGCTTTATATAAGTTTTCAAATTGTATGAAATATGTACCAATAGGTCGTTATGAACCTTTAGGTAGTGGTTTTCTTCATGAGGTCTGGTCGCTTCCATACACATACAGATGTTTCAAAGATGACCAAGAAGTTTATCTGAATGGACAGGAATGCACTGAGACGCCACATCATTCACTAATGTGTAGGCACATACAGTTACACGGTTCATACAACAAAGACCGACCAAATATGGCTTGCGTGTTGCAAGGCACGCCAGTTCCTGCTATCATCCCCACGTTCAAGTTGTTGGAAAATTGTAGTTATTTGATGCTCAATAATGAAGATTGTTGTGGGTTAATTACAAGTATTCCTTTTATCGTAACAGTAAGTGAACGGGTTATTTGCTGCAGAAATGTTCTATTTCCTCCCACACATGAACATAGGGAGTTTTCAATCTGGCCACAAATACCAACCTTGGGTGCAGATTTCAACGGCATGGCAAGAATAAGGGCTCTTTTGTCTCAGAGAGAGGTGGCCTTGAGTTCGGCCCGTGAAACTTTCGTGCTTCACATAGCGAACACCCGTACAGAGGTGCAGGCCCTTTTAAATACTGATTCGCCTTTGCATTTCACCGAGATGGTTCAGACTATCTTTAACGCGTCCTCCACAAAGGACCTGGCACATTTTTTTAAAGTTGTTAGCAGTGGTCTCGTGACTTCATTTGAGAAAATCTTTGGAGTCATCCCTGCTTTCTTTCATTCTATTTTTTCCACTTTGTTTGGTGGATTCCCAGTTTTACTTGCATTAGCAGCGGGCGCTCTTGTGGTTTTTTACATTTTTAAATATGGATGTCCTTCCTGTGCAAGGTCCCACCCTGCAGCTGCTGACGCTGTTCCGCAATCGCATGCTTGAATATTATGGCACAATGCCGTTGGCGATATTAAGCACGGCATATGGATTATCTTTTCGATTCTCCTACTTCACCTGTGTCCAGCCTGTATTTCACTGCCTAACCTGTGATTTCGATTGGGCCATTGATTTGTGTCTCTGCGGACCGGTTTCTCCTGACGTCGACTTTAATCAGCTGATGAGTACTATCATTACTCACGAGTTGGTTTGTCCTGGCGAAAGGATTATGGCTGTGGCACTGATGCATGGACTAATTGGTCCCTGGAATTTACTGGCGGCAACACAGTCTTTCTTGGAACAGAGCTTTCTTGAAAACCCACCGAGCTGTCCTCTGATGGTGATAGAGGATCCGGTGCTGGGAGAGCACGTATGTTCTTTTCCGCTTTTAAGTTGGATGGCTGAACTGTTTTCGGATGAAGACGGTGACTTCCTATTGGAGGCTGTTGCAGCTTATTTTGCATACACAGTTATGTCATAGACCTTTTTCATGTTTGATATGTTGAGTACTAGCATTTCATTGACAATTCATTTACTTATTTGTCAAGTTTTTATTATTTAGCTTGCCTATTGGCTTAAGCCTCGATAAAGTAGTTGGCTGTTTTATTTTTTTTTAGCATTAAATTTTGCTAGTTTTTAATGTTTTACCTTGTGGACCGTGCACATATAAAGTTGCAATCTGCTCTCATGACATGGCACTTCTATTATCTTATTCAGTTCGTTTCCGGATCATGGGGGGGTGTCATGTAGATCCTGGATATCTTTACACCGTGTTAAGTTAGCATGCGCTCATTACCGGTTTAAACGCCATTTTTCCTTTTTTGCAACTTCTGCACACGACACTTAGTTGTTGCTTTAGCTTTCAACCTAGTAGTTCATCGTGGTTTACATGACAATAATATGTTATTGCTCTACTATCTGCTTTGCTTGTTAAACTATATCTGTACAGCGAGTGCTGAAGTTTCAAGAACAACACGATACAGAATTGTTATGAGGTCTGATCTCCACGACTTCATAGTCATAACATAAGTGCAGCTTCTGCCAATTCTGGGCATGAGGCGCGTTTTATATTGCTTTGCCGAACACACATACACAACACTTGATGCGGTTCACATGAAGAGAGAGCTGGTGTATGCTGATGTGATTCCTTCAAATCTAGAACACTAAGGTATGGGCCCGCCCTAAACCAACCCAAAGAGACCTTCTTAACAAATAATATAATATGTGTATTAGGGAGGGTGAAATATAAGTGTTGCTAACTCTTATTCATTTACAGCATGTTAACATACTGTCACCATTCGCTTTTGATGTACTAGTAACTATGCTGGTAATTTTGCTACTGATAATATGTGTACTTGTATTATCTAAGATACTACGCCTGAGAAGACGGCATTAGTAAATAAACATTTCAAATGCACATGTGTTCTTCTTAACTCCATGTTCTCGTTTGTAATGAATATATAACGACCGAGTGTTCATGAGTTCCACGTATCCTGAGGTACTGTAAGTTCATGTTCTGAATTGTCTAAAGATTGTGAGTTTGTTATATCCAATGTGACACTGTACCTAGCTTGTTAGGGGGTTTTTGGGTACTAAGGTCAGTTTTGGGGCACCCTAATTCGCCGAGGTTCCAATCCTCTGTGCTTAGTTCTGTGTGAGAACAGAAACCCTACGACAGGGGCACCCCTGAGCCTTGCTGGAGCTTCATCACACTTGCGATACAACTCCAGCAATGTGCCACCTTTACGGCACAGATGCGTCACGCATCTGTGGTGTTTTTGCCCCATGGTGCGCCGCACTGTAAATGCAGCACACCATGGGTGTCGGAACAGCGACGCAGGATGACTGGCACATCCCTGGTGATGCGCCAGTCATCATAAATCTATCCCTAAGCTTCTTATCTTGTTAGAGATGAACCGCCATATGTATCATCAAAGTTTTTTGCATTTCCTAAATAGCGAACTTTAAGGAATAAATAGCGATTCTTTACCATTCCTAATTTGCGATGAGCAAATTGCTAATTGCAAATTACCCATTCATTTCCATGGAGCAGGAGACCCATAGGAATGAAGGTGCAATTTGCGATTAGCAATTAGCTCATCGCAAATTTGGAATTTTTTCGAGGGTGCAGGGGTCTCTCAAGAACACCCTGCTGCACCCCTGAAAAAGAAATTTGGAGGCATATGGCGCACATACATTTTAAAAACATTCCTTTACCTCAAAAACGATTTTCAACTCATAATTTCAAAACACTGCCCACGGGTAAATGACTTAAAATGTCCTCAAGACACATGAAAGTGTTTTTTTAAAGCCTTTGCAACTTTTTTGGGTCACTTTTAACATGGCTATGTAACTCAAACAGTCAAAATTTAAATTTACCATGCACAGGTGGGAGCATATTTACAAGGAATTTGCTCCACGGGGAAAGGTCTTTTAATTTAATATTGGAAAAATAACTTCAGAGACACTGAAATGCCTTATAAAGAAGCATACACCATTATGTCCTTGTCATAAATTTTAAAAGCATTCCTTTTCCCCAAAAACGATTTTCAAGTCATAATTTAAAAACACTCCACATGGGGAAATGACTTAAAATGTCCTTAAGACACATGAAAGCGTTTTTTGATTGCCTTTGCAGCATGCTTGGGTCACTTTTAACACGGCTATGTAACGCAAACATTCAAAATCTAAATTTGCCATGCACAGGTGGGAGCATATTTACAAGCAATTTGCTCCACAGGGAAAGGTCTTACATTAAAATGGAAAAAATAACATCAGAGACACTCAATTGCCTTATAAAGAAGCATACACCATTATGTCCTTGTCATAAATATTAAAACCATTCCTTTTCCTCAAAAACGTTTTACAAGTCATAATTTGAAAACACTCCACAGCTCCTATGCACATAAAAACCCTGTCAGTACTAATACTTCACATTTTCTCCAATTACAATTTCTCAAAGAAACAAAATCTATTTGTAAAACACTTGACACAAAGCAACATTTTAAAAACACAACTTTCTTCATAATTTTCTCCTTAAAGCACACTATTCTGTATCTAAATTAAAGAAATCTTTTCTCACCTAAGCAAATACTTTGAGTTTCAAAACAGTCTCAGAAACACACCAATTTGTCTTCAGCAGAGCAAAAGGTATGCACTCCAGAGTCTGCAGCTATCAAAAGCACAGAAATGCTGTAATTCTTCACACATATCTCTCATGTCACCCAATCAAAACTCTTCCCTCACTTTTTTTCAAATTAAAACCCTTCCCCCCCCTCTGCCCTCTCTGCTTTTTTTGCATAGCAACCACCTCTTGGAAGACCTCTGGTGTTTGCAAGTTCACACAACAATGTTGAAATTGAACTCTGAACTCTCAGTGCACCTGCATATCCAGTGCAATCTTTCATCTAATGATTTTTTCTTCACCACTCAAAATACATCTTTCAAAGAACTCATCCATGCACCCTAACTTTCTGTTTTCAGTAATCAAAATCCACCAATCACTCTTACTGCTTCATTAACACAGAAACTCCACAGTTTTTTTCATTTTACACTCTTATTTTTTCAACTGCCATTTCATTGCCACACTTCATCTGACTGCAGGAGAACCTTCTCTCACCATGTTTTCTGTCTGGATTGTTGGACATAGTTACATCTATTGGGCTCAGAGGTATGCTGAGAACAGGAATTTACCTAACCTCAATTTACAAGATGTGGAAATTAAGTGGTTTGGCCACAGAGGATTAAAATGTCACCAATTGATACCATTGGTGAAAACCTTTATGCATTTGCCAAAACCTGACCTGTTAATTGTGCACTGTGGAGGTAATGATTTGGGCACTTTGACTGGGGTAGGTCTGGAAATGCTTTTAAAGGACACCTTTGAGCAATTGATGGCACTTTTTCCTCAGACTGCCTTGGTATATTCAAATATATGCCAAAGACAGAAATGGAGGTGGTCGAACCAATTTTGTCCACAAATTGAGAAGTCGAGGAAGCATGTAAACAAATCTGTTTCAGCTTACATGAGAGACCATGGAATGGGCTCCTTGTACAACAATAACTTGCGTTACTACATGCAAGATATCTACAGAGGAGATGGAGTTCACTTCTCAGATGAGGGCAACAGAATTTTCATTCTGAATTTAAGAATGTGCATTGGTACCTACTTATAAGTACCTAAATGTACCATAAACCCAAAAGCTCTTCTCAGAGCTACCCTACATCTGATCACTCACAATTAATATTTTACTCTAACTTTTTTCACTAATTTTCAACAAAGTACGCTCCCCAGAACGCTTCCCGGTTCGCGAACCGGACGCTCCCCACGCAAAAAAACAAATTTTTTTTTTTGCCCTGCGGGGCCTTTTTAAAGCCTCCACATCAAACCTAGGGGGTCAGGGAGGATCTACTATGCCCCCTTATGGTCATTTACCCCTTCGCTTTGGCCTCCTCTTGTCTCTCGATCCTACCGAGAGACAAGATGGCGGCCGCTACGGACTGTTTGGAATGTTTACAGACGCCGGAGAACCAATCAGCTTCGCAAAGCTCCGTAACGCGAAAAGTACGCGAAGCAGAGCGCTGTTACAGATATATATCTTTTTTTGAACGTTAATTTCTCAAAATCCACTGGAGCACATATATTGAGACGTAGCAAAGGCACATCGGGCTACCAGTCCCTACAATTTTGCCAAGTTTCGTGCAAATCCATTCAGCCGTTCGATTATTATTATTTTTTTTTTTTTTTGCCCCGCGGGGCCCTTTTAAAACCTCCACATCAAACCTAGGGGGTCAGGGAGGATCTACTATGCCCCCTTATGGTCATTTGCCCCTTCGCTTTGGCCTCCTCTTGTCTCTCGATCCTACCGAGAGACAAGATGGCGGCCGCTACGGACTGTTTGGAATGTTTACAGACGCCGGAGAACCAATCAGCTTCGCTTCACAAAGCTCCGTAACGCGAAAAGTACGCGAACTGGAGCGCTGCCCGGTCCGCTGTTACAGATATATATCTTTTTTTTAACGTTAATTTCTCAAAATCCACTGGAGCACATATATTGAGACCTAGCAAAGGCACATCGGGCTACCAGTCCCTACAATTTTGCCAAGTTTCGTGCAAATCCATTCAGCCGTTCGGGCTAAAAGTGAGGCCAACCGCCCTATGGAAAACTCAATGTTAAAAACACGTTTTGGGACCCCCCTTTTTTCTCGGCTCCCCCTTGACGAAACCCCCCCAAATTTTCAGGGGCTGCTCAGAAACAAAATGTTCCATTTTCCTGAATATTTCAGCCAATTCCGTCCACAAACGCCAAAGTTATTAGATATAGAATTTTCAAAAATCCCATAGAGAAAAAATCCTAACTATATATACCTACTGGCGACCGCCAGTAGGTAATATACATATATATATATATATATATATATATATATATATATATATATATATATATATATGAATGAGCAAAACGTCCCTTCTGGGAGGAGCAGCAATTAGCTGGTGCCGGCGGCGAGGCAGAGACAAGCAGCGCAAATTTGTTTTAAGCAAAATTCCCAAAGGCACGCCGCACTCTCTGATGGATGGTTTTAACACACGTTTTTATTTAACTCTTCTTCTCCTTCAACTACGCGTTTCGAACTTACAGCAGTTCCTGATCACGGTAGTAACAAGTCCCTCATTAGTTTCTTAACCTTTATACTGAGTCACCGCTATTACATTTAGGGTGCATTGTGGGCTCAGTAGTTTTTTGGCATGGCTGTATTTAACATATCAGCCTTTCTGCGCCTATTTCTATTTGGGACAATTTTGAGCATTAACCAGGATGCCTTTAATATGCATGGTGCATGTTTATTTCCGCTGCTTAAATCAACGAGAGAGAGAGGACTAGATAAGCTAGACCGTATCCCCTGGGTTATATATATGTATCAATAAGGACTAGCTAAATTACGGGAAGTGGGAGACTCAGGTATGTACGTAAAATAAGGAGAACGTGGTTTTCCTTATAAAGCCCTCACCCACCGACCTAGTCGGTGGCATGCTTCATCATCGGGCCCACCACAGTGGCACCGAGTGTGCCCCGGGTGTGCTTCAACACCAGGTGACTGCGGAGCTGGTATATTGCTGAGTGTGCAGTGAGTAGGGTGAGAAAGGTGAAGTTTAAAAGCTATACAGTAGGTCCCAGCACCCGAGGGTAATTTATTTTAATGAACTGGGCCTCTGTTAGCAAATAAAAGGCAGGTAGACGTAAAGTGGAGTGCTAATTATGACCTCCAGCGTCTAGTGTGGTCTACATGTTTCAGCCAGTGCCTTGTGGATTTTAAGCTGGCTTTCCTCAGGACCGTTTTTATGTGAAAAACGTGCAATTTAAATAATAAAAATGATAAATTTAAGTGATTGTGTTGTCTTTTGGCTAAGTGAAACGCACGCTAAAGCGTTATAGCTGTTAGAGGGGGATTCCCTCAAGCTTGACTACAAATAACACAAAGGACAAAAACAAGACGTACATGGTAGAGTCATATTAGTTTCGTATTTGATTTATCACAACATGCCGGCTTATAAGGTAGTGTGCGACCTATAATCGGCTATTGTGGGTTCATGCCATGGGCACGAAGTTGGTGATGATTAATAAATGAAACCGATAGTGTTGGTGGTGGGCTAGAGAGCGTATTTACAAGGTGAGGTACAGGTAAGTATAATACTAAGTCCTCACTCTGTTTTGTCTTGTAAAAAGCTTTGTGGGTCGCCTGGCAGAGAAAGAGACCCTGTTGGAATAATAATTTGTTCATAATATATCCAACCTGTAGGGAGAAAGAGTAGTGGCTTACCCCATTTGTAGCTGTAGCGATTCTTTAGTACTCACGAGTATTGCGGTCTAGTTCCTCCTTGGACCTATTCGTCCTTCCGCGGCGCCCGTTGTGAGAGAGGAGGGCCGCCCGGTCTCTTATTTGTAGTGTTTAGTTGATTGATTTCACCTGTATCTGGTGGAAAGAGAGGGAGGGATGCGCGCTGTTTGCCATGTCATGGTTGTCCTTGCCGCGCATGCGCTGGGGAGTAGCGGAAGACCTGCGCAAGCGCAGCTGTCCAGCGCATGTGTGTTGTGCGGAATGAGGTTTGCTATTGGCAAGGATATGGGCCGATCAATTTTGCGGCTCACATTGTGCTTTATACTGTCATGTCACTTGATGACTTCGAATCATGGTATTATCAATAAGACAATGGTGGGTAGCCAAACATGGGGGTGAGTGATGGCTGTTCATGAGTGCACATTAGTGCAACCGGGACATGTAATCAAGGGCACCCATAAGTGGTCCACTAAGGGGGGGGAGGAAAGAAAGTGGGCGCTCATGCAGTGATGTCCTGGCACAGATATCGCTGCGGTATGTGGGTCGTTCCTTACATCATTTTTTACAACACAGAGTGGTTATACAGATAGAGAGATTACACAGCTAAAGAGTTCCATGGTATGGCATCGTTCAGGCCTTGGTTATGTGTGGATAAACGATATATCCAACGTTGTTCCTTTTGAAGGAGAAGTTTTTCATTGGTAGTGGTGTCAAATTGTTCTATGACAGTCCAGGAAAAGCAGAGAGTTCCTTGCTGTTGGTTTGTAGAAAGTGGTAGTTGCCTGGCAGACGAATAAAGAACTTTAGCTCTTCACACAGCTTTGTCATCCTTGGTTTTGTGAGGTTGCTGTTCAACATGGAAAGGACTGTGCCTAGGAGGTCCCAACGGACGACGCGCCCTCTGGTTAGGAGCAGCGGCGGGAATACCCTTGCAGTTCTACTTTCAATATATACATATATCTATATATATGTATAAAGTAGTGTAACAATTAAAATATTTATTTGACTACCGTATATTAATTTCATTACTATTTTAAATGTATTACTACGAATACATATACATATATAGTTTTATGGTAGTAAATGTAAAATACAAAACAAAATGTCATGTATAAAGAAATATTTCTGTTAGCTATGATTCCCCATATATATATATATATATATATATATATATATATATATATATATATATATCCATCAAACAACGGCGTTCCTTTATGAGCACTCGGGCATCGTCCAACAAACCACAGTCCATCCATCAAACAACGGCGTTCCTTTACGAGCACTCGGGCATCGTCCAACAAACCACAGTCCATCCATCAAACAACGGCGTTCCTTTACGAGCACTTGGCCATCGTCCAACAAACCACAGTCCATCCATCAAACAACGGCGTTCCTTTACGAGCACTCGGGCATCGTCCAACAAACCACAGTCCATCCATCAAACAACGGCGTTCCTTTACGAGCACTCGGGCATCGTCCAACAAACCACAGTCCACTTCATCAAACAACGGCGTTCCTTTACGAGCACTCGGGCATCGTCCAACAAACCACAGTCCATTCCATCAAACAACGGCGTTCCTTTACGAGCACACGGGCATCGTCCAACAAACCACAGTCCATTTCCATCAAACAACGGCGTTCCTTTACGAGCACTCGGGCATCGTCCAACAAACCACAGTCCATTCCATCAAACAACGGCGTTCCTTTACGAGCACTCGGGCATCGTCCAACAAACCACAGTCCATTCCATCAAACAACGGCGTTCCTTTACGAGCACTCGGGCATCGTCCAACAAACCACAGTCCAATTCATATATATATATATATATATATATATAGTTAAACAAATTGCCCAAGCTTCGAGAGGGAACACGACCGTGCTCAGCCATCCGGCAGTAGTAGTGCAGCCTGCATTCACTCCAACTTGATTATTTTTCGCCGACGCGTTTCGAGGTCCTAAGCCTCTTCTTCATGGGCTGCTCAAGAAAGCACACTGGCGCAATGCAATTCAGGCCATTTCCGGTATTTTTATTAACCATGCTCACTCTCTGTTGGTGTTTTGCATATAAGCCGTTAATGATGCATGATGGGTATCTGAGTCCTGAATTGCGTGCATTTGTATTATTTTCTTTCAGTAAGTCCAGTTTTTTGCTTTCTGCTTTAGGGAGCGTTTTCAATTGTTTACAATCCTGTAGTAGGAGTTAGAGTCACTCTGCAGGCTCAATTCGCATATTGAGAACGGTGCTTGGAAGGTCTCGATCCGTTCGACACCAAAAGCCTCTATCAGCTGGAATTACGTTTCTTTTCCAACTAAAGATGGTTCCCCTCTCCACGGCAGGACGGCCGTGTGAAATGTAGTTAAACAAATTGCCCAAGCTTCGAGAGGGAACACGACCGTGCTCAGCCATCCGGCAGTAGTAGTGCAGCCTGCATTCACTCCAACTTGATTATTTTTCGCCGACGCGTTTCGAGGTCCTAAGCCTCTTCTTCATGGGCTGCTCAAGAAAGCACACTGGCGCAATGCAATTCAGGCCATTTCCGGTATTTTTATTAACCATGCTCACTCTCTGTTGGTGTTTTGCATATAAGCCGTTAATGATGCATGATGGGTATCTGAGTCCTGAATTGCGTGCATTTGTATTATTTTCTTTCAGTAAGTCCAGTTTTTTGCTTTCTGCTTTAGGGAGCGTTTTCAATTGTTTACAATCCTGTAGTAGGAGTTAGAGTCACTCTGCAGGCTCAATTCGCATATTGAGAACGGTGCTTGGAAGGTCTCGATCCGTTCGACACCAAAAGCCTCTATCAGCTGGAATTACGTTTCTTTTCCAACTAAAGATGGTTCCCCTCTCCACGGCAGGACGGCCGTGTGAAATGTAGTTAAACAAATTGCCCAAGCTTCGAGAGGGAACACGACCGTGCTCAGCCATCCGGCAGTAGTAGTGCAGCCTGCATTCACTCCAACTTGATTATTTTTCGCCGACGCGTTTCGAGGTCCTAAGCCTCTTCTTCATGGGCTGCTCAAGAAAGCACACTGGCGCAATGCAATTCAGGCCATTTCCGGTATTTTTATTAACCATGCTCACTCTCTGTTGGTGTTTTGCATATAAGCCGTTAATGATGCATGATGGGTATCTGAGTCCTGAATTGCGTGCATTTGTATTATTTTCTTTCAGTAAGTCCAGTTTTTTGCTTTCTGCTTTAGGGAGCGTTTTCAATTGTTTACACTCGGGCATCGTCCAACAAACCACAGTCCATCCATCAAACAACGGCGTTCCTTTACGAGCACTTGGCCATCGTCCAACAAACCACAGTCCATCCATCAAACAACGGCGTTCCTTTACGAGCACTCGGGCATCGTCCAACAAACCACAGTCCATTCCATCAAACAACGGCGTTCCTTTACGAGCACTCGGGCATCGTCCAACAAACCACAGTCCAATTCATATATATATATATATATATATATATATATATATATATATATATATATATATATATATATATATATATATATATATATATGTGTGTGTGTGTGTATGTAATATATATATATGTATAAATGCAAACACATATATATGTTTGTGTTTAAATGTGTATGAAATATTGGTGGAATGTATTTAATTTATATTAGATTACATTTATATACTAACATATTTAGCATTTACCACTTTAAACTCTATTTTGGTGACAACATTGATATTTTTGTCTCTTTGTGGATATTAGTGTCAATGATATTTGTTTTCAATATGTGTATACTTACCAGTATAAGTATAGAAGCACGATATTGTGGTAAACTATATTTTTGACACTGTATTTTTGTCAATGATATTGTTTACCACGATATTGTGTCAGTGATCCATCCCACACACCTATGAATGCCAATAGCGAAGAGCATCACTCTCACCGAGCTCCCCCTGCTGAAGGATCTCCCGGGTAAACTTTGCCAGGAAGGTTGGTGTGTTGTAATATGGTGGTAGATTTAAATGCCTACTTTTCAGAGTCCCTCTTCCTTTTTGCAGCATTAAACTAGCATCCCTGCCAAGCATTAAGATGTTTGTGCATCGAAGATGTTCCAAAGGAATATTTCCCATGTTTTCACCTGCTTTCCCATGTTTTTGTCACATATGTACATGTGACATATTGTATGAGAGCTTTTTTCTCCAGCATTCATTGCGAAGAACTTCCACACGATGGACTGAGGCCTGGAATATGAGATGTTCAAAAAGGACACGAGTGTTGAATAGTACCGTCAAAGAAAGCCCATGAAAACTTTTCAAAGTTGTCCAAGGGTTCGCAAATCCTCCGCAGCACCAATGGAACACGCTGGAACGTCGGAAAATATCATATATACCACTACAAAAGTTCAAGTTGTTCGTAGCAAACCTTTAGCCTTATGCCACAAAAATAAGTGTGTATTTCTTATAAAACTCAAGTTTGTTAAAATTAAAGGGATTCGAGGCTCCGGTTTGGGAGTTGCAGAACCCTGCCTCACAGTTGCCCCATTGAATTATAGCATTGCTTCCACAGAGTATCTGCAAATAAAACATTAAAAAAAAACACTTGCCACCCACCTGATTGTTTTAATAAGCCCACAGACCACAGAAAGAAAGTGCCTACGTTAATAGTCCACACTTTAGATATTTGCACTTTCAATAAAATGCCCCTGTCCATACCCACTCGTGGCTTTATGATTGCAAGTGCCACAATACATTAGTACGCAGTATAATAAGTGATTTATTACAGCTTGCTTTCTCCTTTAATACAACTCTTAAATGTGTATATCATCTCATTCCAGTAAGTCCTTTTATGCAATTATGTGTCTCCCGAATTTATCTTTCTTATAATAATTTCTCTTTTATTATAGCGTATAATAGTGGTGATTTATATTTTTTATGATTGAGAAACACTGAATGTGGACAATTTGTTTTTTATAGCTAAACCAATTGCAAAAATCCATTTTGACGGCAAATTAACCAATCCGGGTACTGAGCGCCTTCTAGAACAATTGCACTGGCAGGATAGAAAGCCTTTAAAAGACTATCACAACGGGACTGAGCCAGAAGGAAAGTATCTACATTCCGAATCCCTTGTTTGCCTTGCACATTTACAGTTCTTTGAGAAGTTTGCATTCGGTGCCCTGGGGAAGTCTGAAGTCAAGGAAACTATACTAATGGTAGACTTCAGCTGAACAAGTGGCACCTGAACTTTAAATTAGAAAGCAGTGGGTGTGAACGACTTTGTCTGAGTTTTGAAGGCAGCCATTTTACTGAAAGCAGGGCAGAGTACTGTAATTTCAGAAGTGGGAAATGCATTATTATTCCCCTTATATTAGAAAGATCCATTTTTTTCGTGTTCTCCTATAAAATGTCTATGCCCCAGCCCATTCCAAAATGCATTTAAATCTAAAATGGATGAAAAGAAAATTAATTCGCCATTCAATTTTAATTATTGCCTTGGCTACTTGGGCACCAAGGAAGAGTGATGGGTGCCCTTTGCCTGTCCACAGGGATTTCTAAAGTTCTTTAATACTATTAAACACAGAAGATGAATGGAGTGCGTTGTTGTCAGCAGAGTGTAATCAGTGGGTTCATTTGGAAGCACTTAAATAGGAATCATGACGTATCACATTCAATGCCTTTATCATGGAAATTTCGGAGGACGTTTGAAGGAGAATACGAGTGAAGAAAATTAGAATAAAAAGTAACCATCTCGGGTAAACCCTAGCAGTCTTGTGTGTGTAAAAATGAAAGCTATGATTTATCATGAAATTTGTGTTAGCAAAATAGGAAGCGAAGGTGCATATAATGACAAAAGCATTATATCTTGCTCTGTGCTGCAATTGGCATGCTCCTAATACAGGCTGCTATCCCATTTGCAGTTACCAGAGCCCCAGGGCATGCTTTAGTACATCAAACAGTTCCTAGACTTCTCTAGATTCAGGCAGCAGTACCTTAAGCTGTTTCTAGATATCCTATGAGTGGGACAAAAATTCTTATTGGAACAGGGATCAAAATTTTACTATAGGTTCCACAGGCTTCCACAACTACTGCCATAAAGTAAGACCCTGGAAGACCGCTCAGCCTTCAAAACCGCTGTCACCGCACATCACCACCTCACAAAAAGCCCATCAACGTCCATATTTCAGAGTTCAAATGAAGCAAAGCACAACCTTGACCTCTCCTAATCCGGCTTCAAAGCAATCAGAGTACTGAGGTTGCCCCCCTCGCCGGCACAGGCAACATCTGCAAACCCACAGTCGTCAAGAACAACTTCCACGAAAGGATGAAGGCGGGTGCCACCTGGATGAAGGGCAGCTGCCTCATGCTATACTCAGAGAAGACCAAAGTCCTCATCCTTGGCTCCACCCCCTCTGCCAGGTGCCTGGGATGACTCCTAGTGGCCCGCAGATCTTGGACCCCCCCAACAGCCACAGACCACACACAAAATCTCTGCATCATCCTGGATTCCTCGCTCATGAAGAACCGTCAGATCAATGCCCTCTTATCATCCTGCTTCCACACGCTATGCCTGCTCTGAAAAATCTTCAAGTGGATCCTCACATAGTCCAGAAAGATGGTCCCCCACACACTCATCAGCAGAAGACTCGACTACAGTAACAGACTCTACGCCGGGATCACCCAGAAACAGATCCGACATGGGCCCTATATCATAGCCCAAGGGAAGCTCCTGGGGTGGAATTTGATGTGGGGTATATGTGTGGGGGAGGGGTGTGTGTGTGTGTTTGTGTTTGTTTGTCTGTGTGTGTGTGTGTAAAACTGAACACAGTTTAGTAACAATACAGACGTAAACATTGTTCAATTGTGGGGAGCAGAAATGGTATAGGGAAATGTAGCCAGCATTTTATTCCAATTAATCCTCTGGAATTATGTGAACAAGAGTTGCAACATAAGGCAAATCATAACTCACAGATCATTTCAGAAAATTAATTTAAGATAGGCAAGAAGGCAAGTCTGGTGCTGTGGAATCAGGTTTAGATTATAACCCAATCTGAGTAATCACTAACATATTACTACCTCAATTACATACACAGAGGCCTGGCATTCCTCGATTATTAGCTATGTTGTAATTTGTACACCAAAATTGCAATGTTTTTCTGTATAAATTAGTTCAATGTTTGACCAGCATAGAGGGCTACAATGATCACATTTTCTATGGAGGTAGTAACCCTGACAATTGATTGAGAGTTCATAGGACAGGTTACTCAGTCACAAATGTCGTGGATATGCCGTCCACTGTATTACAAGCACATTATATCCAATGGTGGAGTAACTCATCCACCAAACTCTAAATCAAGCCCTAGGTCTCTGAAGCCCACAGTCACCAGCTTATCCTCAGAGTCTGCTTAATAACCTCTTGCTCTCTAGTGGCCTTTATTCACAACTGCTGCAGAAAACATCATACTTTGGAGGTGTCAGTATTAAACCAGACACAGAGTAACAATGGTCGGACAATACATTTCATGTGCTGCTTGTGCACTATATGTAGTAAAGCATCCAGAGTGGTATATACATTCGGGGACTCCCACTCATTCACCACTTTCAGCATATTATCTTGTCATCTGCACACAGGGCACCTTTTCCTTAAGGAGAGTGCATTGAAAGCTGCTTTACTATGCAGGATTTGCATATGTATACATGTATTTAAAAATATCACACATAATGATAAGAAAATGACAGCGAAGCTTTGTTGGCTGATATGTCAATTAACAGCCAAGGGTTGATTCAAATGGGTGATTATTTTGAGCTACCTGTGTTTTTGCATTTATAAGCGTGACAAATATATTCTACGTAAAATACCTAAACAATCCTCTGTGGATACAGGGACCAGCTTCTTATCTCTACTTGTCAAGCAGCTCCCACACCATTTTTCACACTGTTGCACCTTGTTATTTATATCTTTCACAGTTATAGATGACACCGATTTTTCACTTGCCATGTTCTTAATGATACTTTTATGGATGCCTGTTGGTAAAGAGGTTTGGTGCTGTACCTTTCTATAAAGAGCAATTGCTTAGTTTGTGGAGTGTCTGGTCCATGCTATTAAAATGCAATTAAAGTAAATACTAATGTTATTGTTAAATCACCACACCACCTGCCTCTCCCCCACTCCATCTATTGGGCTAGTTTTTCTGTTTTTTGGGAGGTGGGGCACCTGTTTTAGTAAATAACATCAGTAGATGGGTAGATAATTCCCTCCACAAGAATGTATCTTTTTCAACATAGGGAATGGAAAGTGAAACTCCCAGCAAATGCTTACTGTTTGTCCAACACATTCCTTGACTAAAACTGATAATAACAGCAATGATGGCAAGATGAATGTGAGAAATCTGAGTCAGAGGGTCCTAGTGCAATTAGAAGTTACTTTGTCTCAAGTATTACAACTGGGGTATGTTCCTTCTTGTGTCCTGAGTCCCTATAATTACTGATGCACAAACTGGAAACCATCTACCATTTGTAGAATTAGACTTTTGGTGTAGCAAATTAGAGAGACCCAAGGTTTACTCAGGTAGGTGTTGTGGGCTAGAGACTCCAAACTCAGAAAACAATGTTGAGTCAGCGCTTTATCTTTTAAAAAGGGAACATATGTTAATTTATATATATATAAATATATATATGTTAAACCTGGCATCCTTGGGGTGCCTCTCCCATAACAGTTTGCCTCCTGTTGTTGATGACTTCGTTTTTGCTGGCTTTAGGACTTTTGTACTTTGCCTCTAAACCCTAATAAGTATACAAAACAGTGATAGGTGGAATGCTTGAATTAATCTCAGCCACAGGTAATGAATCAGGCCACATCCCAATCCATCATTATTTTGCAAACCATGTCACCTCATGGACCCAGCCATTTGCAAATCATTTCTGACCCTGCTCCAATAGGAATAGTTCAGCCGGAACTTGGCCATGTTTCTTCTGATTTGCACCAATGATTCTGCAGTTGTTTTTGCAACAGCACAGTTTATTAGCAGAGGGTGAGAACAAAAACGTATATTTTGATCCCTGATTATGTGTGCCTCTGATGATTTATATATGTATGCAGGAAAAGTTATATAGCATGGAACTTAAAAACAAAGGCACATAAAAAAATGGGGAGAACCCAAGAGTATGATCCATATCGTTTACAATGAGCGAGGTAACACGTAAGTGCTACTGTCTCAGAGGCTACTGCTCCGTAAAGAAATGTGATTTAACTTTCTGTGTGCATTACAAGGGTGTTGGAAGCAATCTGATTTTCACAGATATATTGGTTCATATCTTAGATTCATAGATCCACTGTGGTGATGTTCTTGGTCCTGTGTGTCAGCCTATGGTGGTTAGTATGCTGGTTTTAAGTGCCCTAAGAACAATGAAAAATTGCATCACGCAGACTTGACATGCGTCAAACTGTGCCTAAAGCTTACAAAATGCAGTTGTCATAACGTGTTAAATTATCCTTTGTAACTGAACATTTTCTATAATCTTTAAAATGATGAAAAGTTGAGTCATCCCTTCCTACCTTAGCACCTACGATGTCCAGGTTTCATACATATCAGTAGCATCCACTGTGTCAACTTCCTGAGATATCGATCTGCTATATTTAATGTGCATTCACTCTGGATGGCATGCACGGATTCACAGTACCTATTTCCTGTTGCTAACCTATTTCCTTTTGCTGACAGTACGTATTTTCTCTTGCTAACCTGAAATTCATCCTTAGCACAGACATCTGCTCCTTGCTCAACCTCCTCTCCTGTCCCTTTACCCACTTTTGCGTTCGACTTTTAATCATAATCCTAATATGAAAAGATGATTTTGGTAGATATGGGAATCAATTGAGAAATTGACAAAGATCAGGGAACTATCCCAATTCTCCTTTTGAAGTTCTTTAACTACCAACCAGTGCGAATGTAGAGATGATTCACAATGATTTATCAAAGCTTCGCCATCACATTTCATTTTCTATATGATCTAGGGTAAGATGCTGTTTAATGATAGACATTGAAATTGCCTAACTCTAATTGTATGCTCTGTGAACAATGTTTAGAGTACCCCTTATTGGGATGTGTATCAGTCTGATTAGTAAATTCAGGGAATTTGCCTAGATGAGTTAAAAGATGCAAACGTAAACGTAAACTTTGTACTTATATAGCGCACAACTACCCAGAGGTTTCAAGGCGCTGTACTCATACAGCTGTAGGAACCCTTCCTGGTTTTTCCCTGTGAAGTGTCCACTCCTGGGCACCTCCATGGTGACACCAGGCATCCCAGCGCTGTTGTGGAGATTAAGCAAGCTATTGCCCAGAGTTGCAGCGTGGGACCCATGATTAGAATAGGCACTGAGGCGAGAATATCAGGTCAGAGGAAATTTTGAACCCGAGACCCGCCGAGTCGTAAATCGAACCCTGGTCCAAGGCCAGAGTTGTGCATCAAGGTCTGCCGCTCTAACCATTGAGCCACACTTCTCCACAAGTGGTAGAAAGAATCAAATTAAATCCATGGGTGTTTATTATTATTCAAGTGATGCATGGTATAAGTAAAACCTCTTTTTATTAATCTAACCCACAATTTTGGAAATGCTAAAGATGTGTAGCAGGTGTCCTGCTGAATGAAAATTGACTCAAGACATGTAGGCCTTTGGAGTGGTTGATAGGATGGAATATGGAAATCAGGAAACTGCTGATAGTTATTCTCAATTTCTATGAATGTTTGATTCAGGTAGAATATTAGGAAAGAAGAGTAATTACACTTAAGGCAATAAGCGATGTCTGTAAGGTCAGAACTAGCATGTATTCTGTTTTTTAAGAATTGGCAGGAATATGATACCTTATATTTGACAAGAGTGTTCTTAGAAATGGGATTCCTGGTTTGCTGAGCTATGCACCCCGGCCAGATAGGGACCACCACTCTAGTCATGGAAAGCTAGATACACACTAAAGGTGAACCTGTGCTCATTGTTAGAAATGGGGTTTCTGGTTGGCCAGGGTATGCACAGGAGCCAGGAAGAACCCACCAGTCTAGTCTGTGTAAGTAAGTTACACACCAAAGATAACTTGTGTTCAGCCTCTGGTAGCTTGGTGCAGAGTAGGCAGGTTCATCATCAAAGGCATATGTAAAGCGTTTGCACAACACACTCACATAGAAACTCAATGAACACACCACAAAAGAGACTCCACACAGGATTATATAAAAAGATATAACATATCATACATACATGCTGACCAAAACAACATGAACCGTAAATACTGTGCATATTGTGCAAATACTACAATAGTATTTGTTATCCTGACAATGCAAGAATTCATACATAACATCAGGGCATGAAATGGAATCTACGTAGAAACATGACAACATATGGACCAATGGAACTAGGCTCCAATTAGCAAGATTATAGTAGATTCCTGAGCCTAAGTTGAAACAAGTGTATTTAGGCATGAAATATAGGCCTCAGGAAAACCTGCATGCTTACCACATGTAGTATGATAGGTTTCCAAAACACAACTTCTTCCTGAGGAGGTCCGGGTCTCCCGTACTGATGCATTACAGAAAAAGTGCCCCCCTATACTTTTCAGCTACTAAATGGAGGGGCAGGCATAAACTGCAGAGCCACAGATTAAGGGCCCCCAGCAGTGTCTTAAAACTAGGGAGGGATGCCCACACTGCAGCTGGTGGTGGGGGCACTGTTCTGAGTACCCTGGATCCCCTGTGTGTAGAATTGCCACAGAGCAGCCGCCCGCAACTCGCATGGCAGCTGTTGATACACAGCCCCTAGTAAGAGAAGTGTGGCTCACTGGTTAGAGGAGGTAGACCCTGAAGCAGAGGTCAGACCCGGGACCAGGGTTCCATTCCCGACGCGGCAGGGTCTTGAGCCCAAAATATCCACGGACTCGATAATTCTCGTTTCGGTGCCTACTCGAATCACGGGTTCACACTCTGCAGCTCTGGGCATCAGCCTGCTTAATCTCCACTACGGCCCCCCAGCGGCGGGATGCCTGGCTTTCACCTTGGGGATGCCCAATACGGTATCTCACAGGGAAAAAGCCAGGACGGGTTCCCAAGGCAAGCGCCGAGATGCCTACGGGTAATCGAGCGCTATATAAGAACGCATAATAATAATAATAATAATAATAATAAGAGCTAGGCCATCCCGAGGTAGCTTCAGACCAGGGAGTCAGCCCAGGAAGAGGGCTCTCTGAGAACTGAATCCCTGTCTATAGAGGTAGTGCTGGTTACTTTGGCTGCGGCTTTTACAAGAAAGGGAATCCCCACCAGTGTCAGCAATATCCGCCATTCTGAGGGCTAACTTCCATGGACTCCTTGGACCTTGCAGTGCTGTTCTAGGTG
The DNA here is from genome assembly GCF_964261635.1 of Lissotriton helveticus. NCBI lineage: Eukaryota > Metazoa > Chordata > Amphibia > Caudata > Salamandridae > Lissotriton > Lissotriton helveticus. The sequence continues at coordinate 399,007,675 of NC_136069.1, read as the reverse complement.
GTCTGGAGTCTGTGTAGGAGTTGTTTGGAGAATCCGGTGTAGAAATTGTTGCCATAGTATAGCCTCCTGGTGATGAGTGCTTGTGTGATGGCCTGTCTGGTTTCTGAGGCAACCATTTGAAAATTTTCAGCAGCATGCTTAGGATGTGGGAGCATAGGGTGCACACTGCGTTGACTTGAGCTTCCATGTTGAGCTTGTCCTCTAGGACGATCCCTAGATTTCTTGCATTGCCTGTGGACATGGGTGTTGGTCCAGCTCCGACAGCCACCAGGTGGAGTCCCATGGGGAGGTCTTGTTGCTAAAGACCAGTACTTCAGTCTAGTCGGAGTTGGGCTGCAGGTAGTTGGTTCGCATCCTGTCTGCTACCATGGTCATACAGTTGGTGAAGTGGGTTCTGACGGTGGTTGTTTTGTCTTTCAGGGAGAGGATGAGTTGAGTGTCATCAGTGTAGGAGATGGTGGTGATTCCTTGGGATTGGATGATGTTGGTAAATGATGTCATGTATATATTGAAAAGGGTGTGGTTGAGAGATGATCCCTGTGGGACTCCGCATATCAGTTTCTTGGTATCTAATGTGAATGATGGCGGCCTGGTCCTTTGGGTTCTTTCCATGAGGAAGGAACAGATCTATTTGAGAGCGGATCCTTCTATGCCAATCTCATGGGGTCTTCTGATGAATGTATTATGGGAGACAGTGTTGACAGCTGCAGAGAGGTCAAGCAGGATGAGGGCTGCTGTTTCTCCTCAGTCCAGGATGATCCGCACTTCATCAGTGGCTGTGATGAGTATTGTTATGGTGCTTTTCGTCTTTCTGAATCCTGATTGGTGTTGTTTAGAAGCTGGTGAAGTCTGGGGTGGGTTGTGAGTTCCTTGTTGATGGCCTTCCCAATCACTTTGACTGGATTGGGGCATGTTTTGGAAGTCGCTCAGTTGATTCGCGTAAGCTTTGGATTTCTTGAGGAGGGAGTTGGTTTCCATTCATCTGGGAACGTTGTAGATGTGATGATTTGGGTGAGGGTGGTGCTGATTGGTGATGTGCCCAGGTTGTAGATGTGGTGTTGGCATGGGTCCATTGAGGCGCCGTAGTGGATGGCCCACAGGATTGCTGCAATGTCATTTCTGGTAAGGGTTGTCCATTCGGTCAGGTGGACATCTTAGTTGGTGGTGGGTAGGTTAGCAACACGTTCTTTGCACTTTTGCTATGGAAGAAGTTGGATAAGTTGTTGCAGAGTTGTTGGGTGGCAGTTATATTGGTGGCTGAGGGCTAGGTGAAATCCTTAACGACCAAGCTGATCTTCCTGCAGCTGTTGGATCTTCCTTTGATGTGGTCCACTAGTGCTTTTTTTCTTGGTGTCTCTTTTTTTCTTGGTGTCTCTTATTTGCTGGTGATAGTTTCTGTGTGCAGGCATGTAGGTTGGTCTGTTGGTGGTATCACGGCTGACTCTCCATTAACTTTCTAGATGTTTACAGTGTTGTTTGGTGTCTTTGAAGTCTTCTGTGTACCAGCTGGCCTGCCTGTATGAATTACTAGGCTTGCTGGGTTTGAGGGTTAGGTTACGTTCTCTTCTGTCTGTAGGGCACTTTGATAATGGAAACAGTTAGATCTTGAATGCATGGCTGCAAACAGCTGACAATACAGAACACCGTGGGCTCTAGTGGCGTCAGAGTCAATCAGGAGTTTGTCTTAACTAGCCCTAGAGCTTACTTCTGCAGACATCCATGTGGAGGTCAATAAAAACTATTTTCTTCACAAGAAGGGAGATCTTTCTTCTCATCATCTGACCATTCAAACAAAAATAATGGGGCAAAGGAGGAGTTTTTAAATCTAACACTATGCATATGCGGGAAACGATGTTCAAAGTAATAGTGCTGTTTAATTTTTTAACAAGCGTTGGTGATCATCTTAAGGACTATAGACTCTTTGTAATTTGAGCAACAGTATATGAAGGTCCCTTTTTATAATGTGGAACTTTATGATTTAAATTACCATGGGACGAAGTATACACCAGTTGTTTTTTGGGTATTAAGAGTATAAGTGTGTAAAATATGTGTGATATATGATGTACATTAATTGAAAAGAGATACTTTCATATTTTTTCAAATAAGGATATGAGAACAATATACATGGTTTGCCTTTATTGTTTTCCATCGCAAAACGGTTAATACTGTGGACATTACTCCCCACATAAGCAAAATGTTTTACTGAACTTATCAGTAGCGTTACTGGGTGGAAGCAAGCACAAGGAAACTGTCCTCAGATAAGCAAAATTACAAATTGATTTTAAAATATAAGTTCAGATCTTATAGCAATGCATCCTTAAACGAAACCTTACTTGGCCTAACCTTTCTCTCATGTACTTGCATTACAATCAGAGTGTCATAAAACATGTGCTAGGGAACATAAGGTCAGATAGATCTCTCTAGCTATTTCCTTGGACAGCAAACCATACCCAGGGATATTCTCACACATAACAAAGGCCTTCCTATGACCCAGAAGAAAAATTATCCAGTGATCAGTATAGAAATAGTATATAGGAAAACACCAAAAGGGCAATGGGAATGTACCACTTTCCAACTCACAACCACTATTTGCACATGTTATATTACAACCAGAGTGATCTCCAAAAGAGTGAAGGTGTTGAAGGGTTAATACTTGAGAATATCTATTTGTACTGCCCATTAAGTCAGTTTATAAAAATAGGGTTCATCTTCAATTCACACATGTCTTCCACTTGGTGTAAATGATCATATCTGAATGATTTATTGTGAAGGTGACTGTAATGCTCCCAGGCTTCCCACAAATGTCTAGGGACTACTTGTTAGAAATGGGGTAGCCAATTCTATGGGGGGTAGCATGGAGCAGAGTGGGCAGGCCAAGCGTCTGAGTACATGTGTGAAGCATCCACGCAGTACCCACAGACAACACACCAGGCACACCACAAAAGAGACACGACACCACTTTGGATTGAACAAGAAGAAATCATGTATTGTCTCCAAGCTGCAAAGGCAAACACAGTAATGCACAGTAATCACAAAAGGGTGCCAACTGGCGCCAGGCAATGGATACCAGGGGGATTATTTACAAAGGAAAATGGGAAAAGCAAGAAAAAGGCAAGTAAGTCCATTAGTGTCCAGGGCTGAAATAAAAACAAGCGTTAGCAATTGACAGGAAATATCAGGAGTAGCAATGTGAGGGAAAAAAAAGTCCACATTTGTAAAGCGCACAATCACCCGTAAGGGTCTCTAGGCGCTGGGGGCCGTTGGGAAGATTAAGCGAGCTATTGCCCAGAGTCACATGGTGCTGGGCTAACCTGCCGCCGGAGCCGGGGATCGAACCGTGGTCCCCAGATTCCAGCGTCAGTCGCCCTGGCCGCGGCGCCACACCTCTTCCCTAAAGAAACAATAGGCATATAAAATTAAGCATGGACTCCTTAGGCTGGCAACACTGTGCGCATAAACATGGCATCAACAACATTAGCAACAGGAGGTAAACCTAAAACATGTCAGGCCTAAATCACATTTACCATGGGGCACAAACCTTTTGCCGGGAAAACCTTAGGCATGACATCAGCACCCCCCTGCAAAAAGGAACATTACACGTCCCACACTGACATCAGGCCTGTCACTAACATGAAGGATACATGAGACAGGCATACCCATAAGCATAAGCAGGTTCCGACTGACAACATCACAATCGAAGGGCCCTATACCATGAGCGTAGAGGCCTCATTAGGGGTGAAAAACAACATTAGACCCAGGCCTCAGCAGCCTCCCTTGGCACGAACAACTTTGTGGGCATAGTATGGCATAAACCTGCTTCGCATCCTTAGCATACCCACATTGGAAGTCAGTATCCGCTTCAGGCCCAACAACAGTTCGCACTTCACGCTACTGCCCAGTTCAGGGTATAACCACCACCTAAGCAGGCCCAAATGTGGGGCACCTAAAACATCGTATCCTAACATGAGGTCCTCACCGGAGCGTAGGCTTCCTCCTGCTCTAGGTATGATCCTGGGGGGCCTGCAACATAAAACACAATCCGGGGTACCCCCGCGGTCCCAGCTGCAGTACTGGCCCAAAATCACAAGTCATAGGGGGCGGGCACCCACCCCGTGCCCCGACTCAAGCCCCCAACAACCACGCAGCTGAGCCCCCACTCAACGGGCTCCGTGCAGTGTCTCTTGCGTCTACTTCTGGCCCCTCTCTCCGGGCAGACGCAAGGCTTCCCTTCCCAACCGGGAGCCCCGCAGGTCTCAGGCAGCTCTTCCTCGCGGCCCTGGGGCCCCCCTCAGCCCCGGCCACCGCCTCAGCTCTCTCTGCTTCACCCGGGCCCCTCCTCTCTCTAAGGGACCCGGGACTCCTAGGCAGCCTCCGCGAGGCTGCAGGCTTCTTTGGGGGCCGGCGCAGGGCAGGCTCCCGCCCGGCGCCTTGACTGTCATGGGGCTCCCCTTAACTCATGGGAGCCCCGCAGCACCTCCCTCGGACCTTCTGGGTCATCTGTTGGCCTCTTTGGGCTGCCCAGGCGGCAGCCAATAGATGCGCGGTGTGCTGGGGGCGCGGCCGGTGACGTCACCGGCGCCCCAGCCACGTGATGCCGCCCTTCTCTGCTGCACTAGGCCCGACGCGGGCCTCCTCGATAACACGGCGCCCCCCCCCTGGCTCTGGGGGCCGCGACAGGAACACAGGCAATAGCGGGTGCCTCAACGAGGGGGCGCCGGGCCGCGGCGGTGATCAGGCGGGCACAGCGCTCCCTCCATAATGATGCAGGCGTCCAGGTCACAGCGGTGATTGAGCAGGATAGCACCTCTTCTCCCTCATGTTCCCAGAGTAGTGGCGGTGAGTTGCTCGCATCAACGCACGGCGGTACGCGGGGTGGGCACCCACGAAAGAGGCATCAAAACGCAGGGTAGGCTCCCTCTTTTATTTAAACTTCAACCAGCAGCGCGTCCTCACACGGGGTAGGCACCTGTTTCTTCACTCTCTCCTCTGGCGACCCCCAGGTGGCGGCGGTGATTTCCAGGGACAAATTAGCGCCAGGGGAAGCATCTTGCACTTTAGCGCTTAGAAGCACAGCAGGGCAGTATAGCGCTTAGCAGGCAGCCATTCTCTTGGGCCAGGCAGCGCTTTGCAGTCCAACAGTTCCTTCAGGCCAGGCAGCGCTTCTGCAGCACAGCGCAAGAGGGCTGACAGTCCCAGCAGCAAGCCCCAGGGTATCTCTTCTCACCTCCTGGGTGGTGGGGGGTCCAGTCCAAGGTGCTCCTTCCCTTCCAGGCGCTTCTGGGCACAGTGCGTGCGTGGCGCAGGGTCCCGGCAGCTTCAGAGACCTAGGGGGGCCCTCCTTCATCAGGGGGCCGGGGAACAGAGCATCAGGCACTACTGGGCCAGGTCAGCAGTTAGTGGGGGCTTCATCAAAACAGGGCAGTAGGCTTTCACCATCCCCACTGTAGTGTGTCCCTCCTCCTACACGGCAGCCTGAACTCCTGAAGTGGGGCTTTCACTAGCCCTGGGGACAGTAGAGGGGTTCTAGATGGGTGCAGGGTCCTGCACACAGGCCCAAGTGGCAGTATCCCCTGGCAGCAGGTCCCCTCACGTTCCTGTTCCAGCTCTGTATCTCTGCACCTGGTGGCACATCCCCCTTATTTATATCCCCCTCACCCCACCTTCCAGGCAGTGCCAGAGCCTTCTAGAATTATGTGGCAAACTGGTGTAAACAGGCTCAGGGGGAGGAGTAGAGCACCCTGGGTGCCAGGCTTTCCCTCCAAATGCTGGGATTGCTGGGTACCAGACAACTAGACCGCTAACCCACTGCAGTCAGGTGGCACAACACATACCCATGGCATCCATTTTAAAAATAGCAGTTCACCAGGGTACATTTTCTTGATGGGGGATTGATAACTGCACATCATTCCATTACATTTTCATATTACACCGGGCATCTCATACCACACATGGCCTATACAGCTCTATTTACCATGGGGGAGACATCCTAAAATAGGGGAGCGAAAAGCAAAAAATTTGGGAAAAAGGGCCAAGTCCAACACTACTAAAAGTGAAATATTTATTAAAGAGGCAGAATAGTTTTCAACTCTTACTTCTAAACAGGTCTTCTTCATTAGAAGGAGAAGATACAGAAAATTGACTAGTTAGGATGACTAGACATTGTCAGAAAACACTAGCTCCTATATGTATTGCACCTTAATTGTGGCTGATCTCTAGGATTAAATTCATAGTTTCATGTTTGTATCCTGACTGGAATGTTATCACTCCCTTCAATTAGTAGAATACCTGAATGATTTGGGGTTAGCCTGAGGGAGAATACTGGCAACTTGATTCTGATTCAAATTATTATGTGGAAAAACCAAGCTACGTCTGTGCTTCTATCCATATAGTTGATGACATTTTTATGAGCAATTGCCTTGAGATTTGACCATAACACTAAACACAAAAAGGCCACACTGTGAGTTCCAGTTTCATGCCTAATATAATTCTATTCAGCAGTTTTTGCTGATGCAGTGAGCAAAATGTCCCCTCCTGTATCTCCACCAAGGCCTGTGCACAGAACTTACAATATCACTATGTTGATTAAGCCAGTGCCAAAATCAGTGCAGTTTCATGAAATGTTGCCAAGCCTATAATCAAGAAATGAAACACCTATTGAAACCTAAATATAAAACTAAGGTGCCATCACTGACTATGAAACACACACCTATATTTATATCAGTATTTCACAGCCATCCTATACTGCTCCTAACTCCCTTCCTTGTTTCCTTTCTTTGAATTTGCCTTTTCAAGTAAGGCTTCATTATTCCTTTCTCCTCCATGTCTGTCTCATTTCCCATTATTCCAACTCCTATTTCCAGCATTCCAGTCCAGGAGTTGTATGGATGTGTATAGTTTTTTCACCTCATTAAGATGCAATTGAAGCAGATATTCCTGCTTCACTTCAGACAGATTGCAAAGACTGGCTGAAGATTTTCTAGGTAATAAACAAGATATATATTGTTGGGTGGTTGGTGCTCTGTTGTTATAAGCCAGTCTCACACTGTTCTGTTCGTTGCCTCAAACTACCAGGTAGAGACTGGGCTTTAAAAGTATTTGTACTGTCTGATCTGGGCCTTTACCTGCTTAAACTGATCGAGTCGCCCGTTTTGGCTATAATATGTTTGTGCAGTTAACACACTGAATTCTTTTTCTCTTAAATTGTTGGGCTGTGCCTACGTGGTTTTGTGATTATTTGAAAACGAGCAGGAGAACTTCTAAGCACTCATTTTTACTGAACATGTGGACTTAGTTTATTTCAAAGTCGTATGAGGATTGTGCACTTGATGGGGCATGTGTGGGACTTCAACAAAGCACTTTATCTTTGTGTTATGTGCATCGTGCACTGTTCAAGTGCTTGTTCCATTCAAAGAATGAGCATTACTAAATATGTTTCCATTAAACATGATGCCCGTGCTCTGTAAAGATGATGTTGCCAGGTCACATGCTTCTGCATCATAAGTTTCATTTTGACAGGCAGGTAGTAGGAATGGATGTTAAACTTGGTGATGCTAGGGATGATCATGAACCCCTTATAGCCCAGAGCACAGGCTCAGATCGGGTCCTAACACCCACATGCTAAGAAACATAGAGCAATGGCTGCATTTTCATGTTTCTGATCTTAAAAGTTACATCGTGTAAAACAACGTGCAGATTTTCTGAGTTAATATATGTGATGTTGGCTGAACAGTTTTAGCGAAACCAATGAATTAACCTTTTTTGGGACAGCACGTTGGCACTGAATATGGCATGGTCCTCTTGTAACAAGGACAAGGCTCCTAAAGGCGTGCTTTTCAGGCTATCATGATGTAGTCTATATATAAGAGAAAGTTTAGAAGGTCAAATATGTAATGTCTTTACCGGAGTACAGTATAATTGACTGGAGAAACCAATGCCTAATGTATAATGCCACAAATATCCCATTCTAGAAGTGGTTTACAAAAGAAAACAACTGGGTCCAGACTCTCAAGGCCTAGTTATTGTTTTTTTTGTCTCTCTGCACACACGCATAACCCTTTGTTCTCCATTTATTGTTAAATACATTTTTATAACTACTGCATATGAAAACAGCATGACATGAAGCACTCTGATACGCTCAATATAATATGGTATTAATTATTATTACTGAGGCGAGAGGGACATCATGCAACACTCAATGCTTCATCACTCTAGCTAACAAATAGCACCTTGAAACTCTGCATATGCATGGCTGTGTGCGTGAATGTATGTACAGAGAGAAGACATGGCTGTGGTGGATTTAGTGTTGTTGTTAAATTCTATAATGTGTCCCTCCCAGCCTTATCCTGTTTTCTAGATATAATTGCAAATATTTTCCTGTTCTATCTTAATATTCAAATGTTTTCAGTACATTGTTATTATATTATATTAGAACATTGGAATGTTGGTAGCTCCATTGAAAGCAATGGAGTGCTCCGGGCTCATAATGACTGGTATAAGCCCGGAGCTCCAACATTCCAATGTTTCTTTGTTCACAGCTCTGAACAAAGGCTTCAGGGAGCCTGAGGGGATTTCAATCCCCTCGCGCTCCCTGAGGGCTTTGTTTTATTTGTTAGAACATTCTGCCCTCTAGTGGCAGAATGTTCTAATATCCTTATAGCCCTTCGTAGCTGGGCTAAACCAGCTTTTAAAGTCCCTCAGCTTTGTTAAAGTCCCTTGCTTTCGGCTCGGGCCTTTACCGCTGCAGCGGCCCTTTAATAGCCAGTATAGCCCGGGCTATAAGGCTATATTAGAATATTGGAATGTTGGTAGCTTCATTGAAAACAATGGAGATCTCCAGGCTTATGATGGCTGGTATAAGGCCGGAACTCCAACATTATAATGTTTCTTTGTTCACAGCTCTGTCTGTGAACAGAGGCTTCAGGGAGCCTGAGCGGATTTCAATCCCCTCTTGCTCCCCGAAGGCTTTGCTTTATTTGTCAGAACATTCTGCCCACTAGTGGCAGAATGTTCTAATAGCCTTATAGCCCTTCGTAGCTAGGCTTTACCGGCTATTAAAGTCCTCTCTCCCTTGTTAAAGGCCCTTGCCTTCGGGTCGGGCCTTTAACGCTGGAGAGGGCCTTTAATAGCCGGTATAGCCTGCTTCTGTGAACTGTAAGGCTAGATTATTCACCTGCTGTTTTGTTATTTCCCTTTTTCCTACTTAATAAACTTTACTTTTAAATCTTGAAAAGACTATAATGAGGATATAGGCCTAGATTTCAATCAAAAAAGGCTACCTGAAGAAAAAGTGGCAAAGGTTGAACTCTAAAGCATGCAAAAATATTAGATCGAGATTATTAAGTGGGTCATAAATTGTCTGAGTTTATAATGCATTACTCCAATGCCTTTTTGTGTGAATTCTGCACAGTTTGTAGTTCTGTTAGAACAGCGATACTCTGACCTTTACCTGCGGCCTCCTGGTCAGCAGCAGCCGGGGCTGCTGTTTACTCGCCTCAGCTCTAACATGAAAACATTTTTTAAATATACAGCAATCACTTATTTAAACGTTAATTACAGTTAGGGAAAAAAATAACTAGGCCCTTAACTTTAGGAACACCTTCATTTTTAAAGACAGCCACTAGATGTACATGCTTTGCCTTCCCTACACCCACTTTACACCCCCGCTGGCATCAGTGCGGACCTCAGTCACACCAAAAAAATAGGGCCCTCAGACCCACACTTCAGTTCACTACTGGACCGGCAGAAGGCCTCTCAGAGGACTACCTACTACTGTGACCTTCTGTGCACTCTGATAGACTCCTGCTGTACCTAGAAGTAGTGATTTGCTGCTTGGAGCCTGCCTTGAAGCCTCAGAGGCCAGAGCTGCTGATGAGTCCTGCATCTACACTTGTACCCAGGACTACCTGAAGTGACTCCAAGGGCTAGTTTGCTGGTCTCCTGTTCAGAGTCACAGGGACATAATAGGCTCCCACCATCTTGAACTCACACTTGGACCCAAACTGAGTGAATCTTGTACCCACAAGAGGAGTCCCACCAGTCCTGGACCCTTGTTGTGGTGTTAAAGGTTTCCAGAAGGTCATTTTCCAAAACTGATTATTACACAAAATTTGCCCAAAAAGTATCCTGTGAAACAGGAGGAGACCAGGACCAACCGACTCGACTATCTGCCTGAGGTGCATCACTGGTTGGATTGACTTTGTGGATCTGTATTCTGCCACAGCCTTCTGCCTCATCCCACTGAAGTTTTTCAACTTCCATTTTTTGGACCCTGAATGTAGAAATCGTCACTGCGGCTTTGACCCCAGGCTATCCAACGATGACGCTTCCTCATCAGATACCTCCTGCAGTCTTGCCCCACTGAACTTTACCTTCCCAGTAATTTTTCTTCAGAAATTTTTCTAAGTCTGAATGGAAGTGCTGACCAGGCCCAATCCACTACTTGTATCTAAACCATGCTCCATCATGGTCAAACTTAACTTTCACCCGATCTTGTGTGATTAGATGCCCCTGGTTGGCACTTTGATTTTCTAGAATCTATTTTGAACCATAAACTTCAAAAGCTCATGTAACCAGTCATACTGAAATATTGATTTGATCTAGAATTCATTTGTATTCTCAGACCAATATTAGTATTTCCACACATTAATCTGATTTATTAATTAGCTGGAATTAAGTTGTTGAGAAAAAATCATGAATTACAGATTTCTCTTGGGCTTTTTCTGCTGGTCCTGAATGTATTTAATTGTATTTACTAATGTGATTTCCTTCATCCTCTATGTGGGTTTGAGTCCAGGCATCCAATACAAAAGCACATTGTTGTGGTTGCACACTAGTAAAATAGAGGATGGAGAATATATTATTTAGCTATGAAATTGCTGTAATTGAAAGGCCAAAAGGCCATAAATCACAATAACTTCATTGAATTGCCATGTTATTTCAAGTCAATCAGTTACCAACAACCTTATTATATCAATTTTTCAATAGCTACATTTTATAGTTTTGCCAGTATAAAGTTGTTTATCCATCTAGCAAAGAGTATCATTTTTGGTGAGGTTTATCAGAGTCCACATGTCATATCCATAAATCCACCCACACTTTGATACGGATGCAATAGGATGATATGAACTGGGACCATAAATGCAATTGTACCTTGAGTTTTTCTACACTGTTGTAAAAATAGGCCAATCTTTGTAGTAATTGAATTGGGTTCAATATCGGGACATTATGGCTAATTCAAAGGCCATGCTTATTAATTGGCAATGCTCTTCTTTTACTATGGAATGGACATCAAAATTAAATCAGACAACAGCCTTCTAATCCACAGACCCCCCAACACTGCAGCACAATCCAATAAGCTTTTAGTTAAACATTACACGTGTTCAAAAGTTCAAAAGAGTTTGAATGTTCTTAAAAATATTGTGTAGTTAAGGGCTGTAAATAATGTTCAGATTGTCTTTAAAATAAGTGATTTGTTAAACTATAAAAAGATTGTAAATATAGTCTTGGACTCCAGTACAAAATAAGACAATTGCATACTTTAATACTTATGATGTCGAAAGAGGAAGGTTCCTTTTATACAAAATCTTGTATAACAACAATCTAAAACTAAAGAAATATGCATTTTTTTAAATACCTTTTTAAAATTACAACATAAATGTTATATATTTTTTTTCGGAATGCCACTCAATTTAAAATGTTGTAAACTAATGTTTAGCAAACAATAGACAATAAAGTTGAAAATGTGAGTTACACACTTCTTATTTTAACCTTTCAAAAGGTGAAAACTTAATGTGAACATTTTAAACAATGAATCCCACATTTTCAAAAACGTTAAATTAGGTTTTAGATATCTTCGCAAACTGTGCTTTCGTAATGGATCCATACAAATGATCTACTAATTTTTTAAGATGAATAGTTATTTCTAAAATGCAAACTAAACAAACAATCCTAAAAACCTTTAAATATTCTGAAAACAGTGGATGTTTTATTCAGAGGTATAGATAGAGTTTTAACTTAATAATCAATGTGTCCTTTTTTAAATTTATAAAACAACATTTACATCAACAGAAAAGCAATAACACTATTGGCTGGTTTATTGATCAATGTTCCCTTATTTTAATCTATTTTAAAAAATCCATAGTCACTTTCACCATTCCTGTGATACACATTTACAACTACAACATTGCTAAAATATTATACCAAAAAAAGGAATTATTTCTTATGTAGTATTAGAAAACGTTGCCAACTGTTATTATATTTCAAAAATTATTTATACATCCATTTTTACAAAAATGGATGTTTGAAATTTGTAACAGTTATGTTATGTTACCTTTTGTAAGTTTGTGAAGTTTACTTACACCATTTGTACTATCCTTTATCATTTTTAGAATTGAGCCTCCTTCAGAGCTCTGGGACCAAAGTTAAAGTGGCCTGTGGTCAAGGTATATTGTTGTGTTTCCTGATGTTTACCGGTGAATCGAACTGAAGAGTGAACAGCCAACTTAGTATAAACTAATGTATTGATTATTAGTGGATTATATTAGCTAATAGTCAGATATATTCTGCCACATTTTCCTTTAATCTTTCAACCTATGAAAAACATTTAGGAGTTTATAAAATATATTACCAGCATATGATTTGTCAGTAATACAATTTTTCCTTAATGTGTTAAAATAAATAATATATGTCTTTCATGTTGTTGTCACAATCATGATTTATTTCACACATACAAAAGACCAGAAATTCAGTAATATTTCCCACTGATATAATATGACTATGCATGTATTTTTAATGCTTACGTAATTTCTGAGAAATGTTTAAGGTCATAAAGGAAATCACTCGTCATGGGACAGCTTAGAATTCATTACTGAGTGAATAGGAATGGTTTATTTTTCTCTCCCAACAGATATTTGAGTAAACTTTAAATTATACTTTTTTCAGTGAAATTATGTTTTACAATCTTTTTTTTGTTGCTTTTTCCCTTTTTAGTTTGTTGCTCAGCCAAACTGTCAGCAACTGCTTGCATCTCGCTGGTATGATGAATTCCCTGGCTGGAGGAGGCGTCATTGGGTGGTCAAGATGCTGACATGTGTCATCATAGGACTTCTTTTCCCTGTCTTCTCTGTATGCTATCTTGTAGCCCCGAAAAGCACCTTTGGACTCTTCATCAGGAAACCATTCATTAAATTTATCTGCCATACTGCGTCATACTTGACGTTTCTTTTTCTGCTGCTTCTTGCCTCTCAACACATCGACAGGGCGGACTTGAATATGCAAGGACCACCACCAACTATTGTCGAGTGGATGATATTACCGTGGGTCCTGGGTAAATATAATATTCAGCACATATGATTGAAATGCTTAAATATACATATTGTAATTAATTGTCATGCATCAGTATTACCATAGAGTGTGGATTTCTTTGTTAATTAATTGTTAAACATTACCAGTCAAGTACTGTGGATAAGATGATAATTGGAGACCATTTTTATGATGCCTTGTTGCTACGGTTATATTTTAGTATACCCATATATTTTCTTATGTACTGGTAACTGAATAGGATTAGCAGATCACAAAACAGATTGCTTGTTTCAGTTCAAGTTGCATGCACACATGAGTTTATTTCAGAAAAGATGAATTTGTACTTGTAATTCGATTTACCCATGCCTAATATTATATCAAGGAGGCCTTATAGAAAGGATAATTAACTACCAGGAGCAAGTAGGTAACGTTTCAGGGCACATAAATAGTTTTCAGATATTTTAGAAATTCTCCTCAACCCAGTTCAAAAGCAGAAGCACATTTCTTTCCAGCTGAGAATGAGTAGAGCACACCTCCAAGATTTGTTGATGTAACAGAAAATGCTTCTGTGTGGATTAAAAATATTGAAACTGTGGGAAATTTATTTACAATTGGACCAATAGGTATGCATTTTCACATGCAGAGTTTTACATTATATACATATATGCATGCCGCGTTGCCTCCACGTAGAGGTAATTAGAAATGCACAAGATGTATCCATGAGTACATGTGAAAATGTGCAACAGGCTTCCAGGAGTAGTGTAGGAAACCTTTGTGAAATCATAAATCCACACTGATGCGGTATTAATCTTTGAGAGTTCATATTTAACATTTCTCTGTAAAATGATCCCATCAAATTTCACTTGATACTCAAACATATCTTTATTTGGAGAAGTGCTTCAAACAAAACACTAGGGGATTGATTACCAAAATACAGGGAATAGCTTGTTGGAAACCGAGCATCATAATCCCAACAGCAGAAACGCCATCCATTGAGATTACGTGCCAGTCTCCGACAGGCTGACAGGCTTCTTGAGCGTGTTGCAATCCAACTGGAATGACCAGCCAGTTTCAGTTTCGAAAACCAGCATTGTAATGCGGTGGTCAGAACTGAAATTGCAATGAGGCTTGGAAAGCCTCTGACTTGCGGTCGGAGGCTTTCTGAGCCTCATCGTAAGAAAGCACTAGGTGACAGACTTTATTCACTACACTTTTCCAGACTACAAAGTAACACTCTGCAACATTTGAAACATTTCCCTTGAAGATGGCAATCTTTGCCCGCGTTGCAATTTTCATGTAAATTAAGTTGGAACACAAGATAAAACTGCAAGAGATTAATGTTGGAAAAAACAAGTTCGACTTCTCCTGATTTTGGATGTTTAAAATCTTGACAAACACTCTGACATTTAAGAAAACGTCAGAACGTTATGGAGAAAAAGCATTATGAACTTCTCATGCCTCTACTGGAAAGCTGAATTTGCATTTATGCCAATTTTCCTAATCTCTCATTTGTGAGGTATCTTTAACATATTGCATCAGATCTCGTAAATGTTGCACAACCTCAAAAATGCAGTAAATGTTCCTTTTGTACTATTTAACTTGCTTTTGTTACTGATGATTGTGGAAATCGGTTTTGCTAATTTTGAGTCCACATCTCAATTAGTGTGTCATGGAAAATACTGAGAAATGCAAAAGCAAAATGTGATGAACAGAATGCATAACAATGTCATACATTCACCCCAGTACAGAGATCTGGGCCTAAATCCATTGTTATTTTGCTCACCATGCCATTCCAGTTAAACCCAGCCATATGCAAATCAGTTTTGACCCAGTGCCCCATGGGAACAGTCCAGCCCAACTGCCAAGCCAGGTCCTCCCTGGAATCGACACAAGCATCCTAGGACCGGTTTCGGGCTTTCAGCCCTCATTAGCCAGGATAGCCTAATTCCAGTGGCATGGAGAGCACAGGACTCACGTTTGAGCACACCCGTCCCACTCGGGGTGACAAATGTAAAAACAACAGTTGATGGACAGAATGCAGAACAATGTCATACATTCAACCCAGTAGAGAGATCTGGGCCTAAATCCACTGTTTGTTTCCTCCCCATGCCATTCCAGTTTGAATCCAGCAATATGCAAATCAGTCTTGACCTTGTGCCCCATAGGAACAGTCCAGCCCAAACTGCCAAGCCAGGTCCTCCCTAGACTGGAAACAAGCATCCTCGGACCGGTTTCGGGCTTTCAGCCCTCATCACCTAGGATAGCTTGATTCCAGTGGCATGGAGAGCATGGGACTCACGTCTGAGCATACCCATCCCACTCGGGGTGACGAATGCAAAAACAACATTTGAGGGACAGAATGCAGAAAAATGTCATACATTCACCCCAGTACAGAGATCTGGGCCTAAATCCATCTTTCTTTTGCTCACCAGGCCATTCCAATTTGAACCCAGCCATATGCAAATCATTCAGCACCCTGTGCCCCAGGGGAACAGTCCAACCCGAACTGCCAAGCCAGATCCTCCCTGGACTGGAAACAAGCATCCTAGGACCGGTTTCGGCTTTCAGTACTCATCAGCCAGGATAGCTTAATTCCATTGCCTTGGAGAGCACGGGACTCACGTCTGCGCATACCCGTCCCACTCGGGATGACAAATGCAAAAACAACAGTTGATGAATTGAATGCAGAACAATGTCATACATTCACCCCAGTACAGAGATCTGGGCCTAAATCCATCGTTTTTTTTCTCACCATACCATTCCAGTTTGAACCCAGCCATATGCAAATCAGTGTTGACCCTGTGCCCCATGGAACAGTCCAGCCCGAACTGCCAAGCCAGGTCCTCCCTGGACTGGAAACAAGCATTCTTGGACCGGTTTTGGGCTTTCAGCCCTCATCAGCCATGATAGCTTGATTCCAGTGGAATGAAGAGGAAGGGACTCACGTCTGAGCATACCCGTCCCACTCGGGGTGACAAATGCAAAAACAACAGTTGATGGACAAAGTGCAGAATGATGTCATACATTCACCCCAGTACAGAGATCTGGGCCTAAATCAATCGTTTTTTTTGCTCACCATGCCATTCCATTTTGAACCCACCCATATGCAAATCAGTCTTGACCCTGTGCCCCATGGGAACAGTCCAGCCCGAACTGCCAAGCCAGGTCCTCCCTGGACTAGAAAAAAGCATCTTAGGACCGGTTTCGGGCCTCTTAGCCCTCATCAGCCAAGATAGCTTGATTCCAGTGGCATGGAGAGCACGGGACTCATGTCTGAGCATACCCACCCTAGTGCAGCGCCTCAGCAACGTCGGAATCCAGGAGAAGGCACTGGAGTGGATCATCTCCTTCCTCGCCGGAAGGACACAGAGAGTCCGCCTCCCCCCGTTCAGATCGGAGGCCACGGAAGTCATCTGTGGCGTCCCTCAAGGCTCCTCGCTCAGCCCTACACTCTTCAACGTCTACATGAGCCCCCTCGCAGCCATCGCACGCCAGCACAACCTCAATATCATCTCCTACGCCGACGACACCCAGCTGATCCTCTCCCTCACCAACGACCCCGCCACCGCCAGAGCCAACCTGCATGAAGGGATGACAGAAGTAGCCAAATGGATGTCGAACAGCCGCCTGAAACTGAACTCGGACAAGACAGATGTCCTCATCCTGGGATCATCACCCTCCGGCTGGGACGACTCCGGGTGGCCCCTCGCCCTGGGCAGCGCACCCAAACCCACAGACCATGCACGCAACCTGGGCTTCATCCTGGACTCCTCCCTCTCCATGACCAGACAAGTCAACGCCGTCTCCTCGTCGTGCTTCAACATCCTACGCATGCTATGCAAGATCTTCCGATGGATCCCCACCGAGACCAGGAAGACGGTCACCCAGGCCCACCGTCACCAGCCGTCTGGACTACGGCAACGCCCTCTATGCCGGAACCATCGCCAAACTCCAGAAGAGACTCCAGCGGATCCAGAACACCTCAGCGCGACTCATCCTGGACATCCCCCACCGCAGCCACATCTCCGGACACCTGAGAGACCTACACTGGCTGCCGGTCAACAAGAGAATCACCTTCCGGCTCCTCACCCACGCACACAAAGCCCTACACAACCAAGGCCCAGGATACCTCAACAGCCGCCTCAACTTCTACGCTCCCAAACGCCAGCTTCGATCGACCAGCCACGCCCTCGCCGCCGTTCCCCGCATCCGAAGAGCCACCACAGGAGGAAGGTCCTTCTCCTACCTGGCCGCCAAGACCTGGAACTCCCTTCCGACCCACCTCCGCCTGACCCTGGACCACCTCGCCTTCAGGAAGCAGCTCAAGACCTGGCTGTTCGAGCAATAGCGGACCCCCTCCCCCCAGCGCCTTGAGACCCTCCGGGTGAGTAGTGCGCTATATAAATGCTCTGATTGACTGATTGATTGATTGATACCCGTCCCACTCGGGTGACAAATGCAAAAACAACAGTTGATGGACAGAATGCATAACAATGTCATACATTCACCCCAGTACAGAGGTCTGGGCCTAAATCCATTGTTTTTTGCTCACCATGCCATTCCAGTTTGAACCCAGCCATATGCAAATCAGTCTTTACTAACGGTGGGCGGCCAGCTACACTCCGTGCACGGAGTGCGCGTAGTGCCGTCTCCTACGCATTTTGCGTAGCGGGCGTAGCCAGGCGGCACTATGCGCGCTCCGCAGACGGTGCGTAGCCGGCCGCCACCCGCCTCCCTCCCGCCCTCCCTAAATACTTAAATAAAAGGATAGAAAGCTTTTAAAAACACTTACCTTGTCCGCCGCGTCCCCGGGGCTCCCACTCGCCGTCCCTGGATTCGCGCCGCCATTTCAGATACTAATGCGCATGCGCGGGCGCCCGCGCATGCACATTAGTATCTGAATCGGTGGCGGCGCGAATCCAGGGACGGCGAGAGGGAGCCCCGGGGACGCGGCGGACAAGGTAAGTGTTTTTAAAAGGTTTCTATCCTTTTATTTAAGTATTTAGGGAGGGCGGGAGGGAGGCGGGCGGCGCGTAGTGGGGCTACGCGGAGTGCGCGTGTGGGCGTAGTTTTGCGCCCACTTCGCGTAGCTCCGCGGAGCCCCACTCCGCACACTACGCCCAGGGTTAGTCTTTACCCTGTGCCCCATGGGAACAGTCTAGCCCGAACTGCCAAGCCAGGTCCTCCCTGGACTGGAAACAAGCACCCTAGGACCGGTTTCGGACTTTCAGACCTCATCAGCCAGGATAGGTTGATTCCAGTGGCATGGAGAGCACAGGACTCACGCCTGAGCATACCCGTCCCACTCGGGGTGACAAATGCAAAAACAACATATGATAGACACAATGCAGAACAATGTCATACATTCACCCCAGTACAGAGATATGGGCCTAAAAATTTGTCACCCCGAGTGGGACGGGTATGCTCAGACGTGAGTTCAGTGCTCTCCATGCCACTGGAATCAAGCTACCCTGGCTGATGAGGGCTGAAAGCCCTAAACCGGTCCTAGGATGCTTGTTTCCAGTCCAGGGAGGACCTGGCTTGGCAGTTCGGGCTGGACTGTTCCCATAGGGCACAGGGTCAAGACTGATTTGCATATGGCTGGGTTCAAACCGGAATGGCATGGTGAGCAAAAAAACGATGGATTTTGGCCCAGATCTCTGTACTGGAGTGAATGTATGACATTGTTCTGCATTCTGTCCATCAACTGTTGTTTATGCATAGGAAAATACTGAGAGCACAGAATGTAAAACAATGGAAATGCATATGAACTACATATTTACCTTGCATCAGACTGACCCATGAATATCCTTTATTTAAAAAAAATGCAAACTCATTGAGAGAGATATGTTTAATTCATTATTGGAAATATATACAATTAAGTAAGTTTAGTTAGTACTTTTTGTCCTTCTGACGTTCAGAAATGTTAAAAAAAAAGTATTTCATGAAAACACAACAAAAATAATGCAAATTCAATAATCTAATTGTTTTCTCTGAGAAATTGGGCTGTTGGTTGAGGGGCTGAAACCCTACTAAAGCAACATTCACAATCTTTGTCAGGGTGAACTACAAAGTTCACTAAATTAACCTGTGCTTAGCCCTCTGCTAAATTGGCACAAAATCAGTCCTGCTTAATTTGTCGGGGATATCCGATGATCTTCGGGATCCGGGTGATGCTCTAGAGGGTCCACCTCCGGATCTCCCCAGGCCTGGTTCAAAAAGGCACCCAGAGCCTAAAGGCGATCCGGCGAGGGAAAAATAGGGGGGCCGGGTTGGTGCTCTGCGGGGTGGTGACCTGGAAATACAAAGGACAAACCGTTAGTACGTTTCGGTGTCCCTGTCCCAGGATCCCTACTCTCCCCAGTTTCCCCAGGAACTCCGCCTACCTTGAACCCGGACTGTCGGTGACCAGGAAGGACACGGGGTTCTCTTCTACCCTTGACCTCGGGGACTCTATCCTGTGAACACAAACACAGATCTTTAATGGTTCTGCTCACTATTGCCTCACCCTCTCTGAATGCTGGGAGCCCGGCATACTACATACCTGTTGACACCACAGGGTTCCCTTAACGTACTAAGAAGCCAAAGTACCTATAAAGGGTAGACACACCCGCCCTCAGCAGAATCAATTCCGTCCTTCTGTTACAGCACAGAAGCGAAGCGTCACTTGCACCAATATCCCGAAATGAAAAGAAGAACAAAAGAAAACACAAGAAATCCTGACAGTAAGTACTCCACGTTACCTTACCGCCAAACGAAACGAGTCAACAGAGTCTCTGGGCTCCTTCGATAATACAGCGTTCCAAGGATAATGTGGAATTTCTCCAATGGTCCAAACAAAGCAAGAGCCCCCTCAGACTGCTCCAACCAGAAGGTCACTCCCGTTGCGCGGGGGAAGACGACAATGAGCAGAGCCCCTGCTCACTGCCTGGGACTCCCATCAATGGGTGTACGTGTCTTCGCTCAGCTCGCAGCGAAGCACCACGCACCCCCGGAAAGACTCAGAAACAGGATCCGAATCACAGCGGGTCTGTGTTTTCGCAGAAGGCGCCGGCGAAACACCACAGAACCCTCAGCCGCAAGTCAGCCGACTCACAGCTTTCAGACAGCAGGGAGAAAGAGCCCTTCCTCCCTTCACCATAACTCACCAAAATCTGCGGCCGTGTCTTCGAGGAAAACAAGCGAAGCACCACAGCTCTCGGATCAGTAAGGAAACCGCACACCAAACGAAACAGACGTGGAATCCAATACAACCCGTCCTCCGGGTTCAGGAAGTACTTATAGGTCCTGCCTACTCGCCGCATGGGTTTCTGGGACTCGTAGTTTGCTGTCTTTAGGCAGGCGCACTGTTGTTCTGTACACGGTTCCTGACATAATTTAGAGGCAATGTGTAAAGTATTTATGCAGGAACAGACAGCAATGAAGTGAAAATACAACACAAGAAAAATCCCACACAAATTTAGAAAAATAGAGTAAGGTTTAATAAATCATTTGGGAGCATTATGGCAAAAGCAGGCATGCTTTCTATCACTACCCCTATTCATGTAGACTGGTCTGACCACCTCCTCATCCCGTTCTCTCTTCACCTATCACACTCTATAACTCTTGGCCAACCTAAGAGGGCTACCTCCTAGTTCCGTGTTGCTAAAAATATTGATGTCGGTTCCCTCTGTGAATCAGCTTGGTTATCACTTCCAAGGCTAGACCCGAACCTAGATGTTGACGAACTCACCTCCCAATGCCTCACAGTCCTTACAGTCGAAATCAATAACATTGCTCCTCTCCAAAGCAAAAATATAAGGCCCACTCCCTCAGCACCTTGGTTCAACAAATCCCTTAATGAAGAAAGGAAGCAGCTAAGATTCCTGGAGAAACAATGGAGGCAAGCGCCCTCCACCGATAATTTGGCCACGCTTCGTTCAGCCAGATCCAAGTACCACAAGCACATCTTCCTTGGGAAAGTGTCGCACTTCAGAACACTCCTTGACTCAGACAAAAATAGACCCACAAAACTATTCGATCTCATCAAGATTCGTAACTGCTCGCCCCCAACCTCCAAGTTGGAGAATTCTACAAAGAAAGCAGCGGATTTCGCTATATTCTTTGACGAAAAAGTGAAATCCCTTGTGGATCAGGTCGCTCATCTCACCCCTCCAGAGAAGCGCAAATCCTCAGCCATTTGGCAGAACTTTGGCCCCATCTCTTATGATGCCCTGCTCAATTGAATCCTCAAAACAAAGCCCTCCAACCATTCTCTGGACCCCATCCCCAGTGCCATTGCCATTGAGTTCTATACCCATCCTCTTTCCTATTGGACCACCCTGGTCAACCTCTCCCTCTGTAAAGGCTCCCTTCCTGTCTCCTTCAAAACTGGGCAGGTCACCCCTCTGCTTAAAAAACCCACTGCTGATGCGAATGACCTCAACAACTTCCGCCCATCACTAACTTACCCTTTCTTGCGAAGATAACAGAAAGATGTGTAGCGAAACAACTCTCTCATCATATCAAGGACAATGATCTTCTTGACAATTGTCAGTCCGGCTTCATCCAAAACTGCAGCACTGAACCAGCTCTACTGCAAGTGGTTGATGATGCGCTGAGGATACTCGATTCGGGGGTGTCCTGTCTTCTAATTCTCCTTGCCCTTTCTGCAGCCTTTGACACTGTCAATCACAACACTCTCCTCAGCACTCTGCAACAGAGAATGGCATGGAGGGAACTGTGCTTAAATGGTTTGCTTTCTTCCTCTCTGATAGATCCCAAATGATCAAAATAGCGAACAATCTATCATCTCCTTTGGCGGTAGGTCAAGGTGTTCCTCAAGGCTCTCTACTTGCACCCACATTGTTCAATCTCTATTTAGAACCACTTGGAAATCTCCTAAGTAAATCCGGGATCCAGTATCATCTCTATGCAGATGACACTCAAATCTACCTCAAGGTTGCCTTCACTCACGATCTCGCCATCCTAAGCTCTACTCTCGACTCCATTCAAAACTGGATGTCAACTCATCAACTGATTCTGAATCCCTACAAAACTGAATTCCTCATCATCTCCTCCTCACTCTCTCCTCCCCGGTTCAATCATGGATGGATCAGATGAAGCTACTTAACAATAAACCCATCAATGTCGACAGCGCAAAATCCCTTGGTGTCATACTCGACAAAAAACTCAATCTAATCTCCCACATCAATTCCATTGCACAGTCTGCTCGATACCAACTGTGCCTTCTTTGGGGAATTCATAGTTTTTCCCGGAGCAAGACCTTAAAACCCTGGTGCAATTGCTGGTCCTCCCCAGACTACTGCAATTCTCTTCTTACTGGCCTCCCCAAATCCCACCTGTCCCCCCCTTAAATCTGTTCCAAATTCAGCAGCTCATTTAATTTATGGGGCCAAAAGAACCGACCACATCACACCGATGTAATCCACCCTCCGCTGGCTTCCCATCGAGGCTAGAGCGATCTACAAGACTGCCTGTATCACCCACAAAGCCTTGCACTCCTCCTCTCCTCGCTACCTGGCTAATAAACTGAAACTCTCTGGAGGCTCTAGACCATGTCGTAATGCGGAAAAAAGAAGGAAAGAACGATGGCCCAATCCTTTTCAGGCAACGTAGTGAGAATCTGGAACTCACTTCCGCCTCAGCTCCGGACCGCCACCTCCTCCCAAGCCTTCAAAACGGACCTCAAAGTTCTCCTCCTTCAAAGACACCTCCAAATTTAATTCATGCCCTCTCTATTATCTGAAGGAAGACCTCCCATTATTGAAAATTCTTTTCTCCGGGACTATGGAAGTGCCTTCCCAGTGTGTTGGGGTGTTTGCCATTTATTGCAGTATTATCCTTGTACCTGTGTTTGGTACTCTTTTGTAACATGATGCCACTTTGCTCTTGTAACACACTGGTTGCTACCTTTCACATTTTGTTTGCTTTAGATACTTGCACAAGTGCCACCATTGCCTATGTAACATTGTTTGTTCTTGTGCTTGAGTGTCTGCCATATATTGCACTATTATACCTCTAATTGTACTTTGTTTTCTCTTGTAACCTGTACATATGTCACTTTTTCCTCCTGTATTGCACTGTTTGCTACCTCATGTATTTTATTTGCTCACAATTTTCACTTTTGCCTCATGTAACTTAACGTTTGCTTTTGTAATTTGCTCACTTGTAATTTTCTCCTCATGTATCATTACCTTTCCTATTGTGAAGCGCTCTAACGCCTTCGGGTAAAGTCCGCACTATATAAAAACGCATAAATAAAATAAATAAAATGAAAATAAACAATACAATTAGTAGAAATGGAGATATGCGATTCTAAATGTTTAGTTAATAATAGATCCGAAAGCAAAAAGCAATTAAATGTAATAGTGTAAGTAATGTTATCCTCAGGGAGAGGTAGGCCTTGCGGAAGCGAAAAATGCATTTAAGAGTTTTTCATTACCAGAACATGTAAACCTTTAACAGTACATGTTAAACTTTTTAAAATTCACTGCACCCTGCCCTGTGGGCTGTTTAGGGCCTGCCATAAGGTTGACTTATTTGCATTAAAAAGGAACGTCTAGGCCTTCCAGAAGGTGTATGGTGCCAGGTGGAAATGGTAGTTAAAAACTGCACACACAGACTGCAATTGCTTGCATGAGACATGTTTAACCCCTTCCATGCTCATGACGAGCCCAGCTCATCATGAGGCACAGTAGAGCTGTGTTCATGTCGAGCTGGGCTCATCATAACTGCCGCGGTACGCCCACACGCGGCTAATTCCCTGCCTGTGTGGGAGAATTAATGAGTGGGCGTGGTTGTGACGAGCCCAGCTCGTCATGAGCACAGCTCTAATGTGACTCATGACGAGCTGGGCTCCTCACGAGCACCGCTGTGCCGCGGCCCACCCCCCACCCCCTGCGCCGTGAGGGAATTACCCCCGAGGCAAAGGTGTTAAATGACTGCTTAAGTGAGTGGCCTAATTACTACAGCAGGACCACTAGTATCATTGAATTTACAGGTCCTGAGTACATGTATTGCCACTTTACTACGGCCTTACAAGTAAACTAAATGTGCCAATTGGGTATAAGCCAATTTCACCATGTTTGTAGGACTTTAGCACTGGTTAGCAAAGTGTGTAACATCATAAGGAAAAACAAAAACGAATTCTGCAAAGCTGAAGAAGTAAGGCAAATCTTTTGGGGAAGATCATCCTAAGAATGACAGGTCTAACATTTGCCATTTTCAAAAATAATTTTGGGTAATATGAATGGGAGTAAACTGCCTGCTTTCCTGTGGCATAAGTATCAAAATGGTGCAAAAGTGGTCATGGCATGATTCCCATAACCTGAATTTATAATTAACTGCATTCTTAATTATTGAAATACTTAATTCTATCTTAATTCTAACCATTTATAACGTTAGTACTTTTATGTAAAGTAGCAAATTCTGGTAAATTATTTGAATGTGTTGTTGAATTATAGTCTCCAGGTTTCTCTTCATTGGTTTCTCCATTGTTTGAATAGCGAGAAGCCAAGTGGTACTCTATAGTTGTTCTTGGATCCTCTGCCATTGGTTATTTTTGTGAGGTCTTTCATGTACAATTGTGTGACACCAAGTAGTACTGTTTGCTAATTCATTTTTATTCAAAGCAGCATAATTGTAACTGTGGGAGATTCTGAGCAGCCAGGAGTTACTGGGCTCAGATTGTATTAACCTGAGCAGATTACCACTGGTGTCCAGGGGCCTAACACTTAGAACTAAAACCATGTACAACCCTTTAGCAGTAGTCATCATTGGGAAAGTAATACATCACTGCACAACTAGTACTATGAGTTGTAGAAAAGAATGAGCTTTAATGTTATCACACATAATAAATATAAAGAATCATTGTGACCAAGTGCAGTAATGGGAGCTGTACCCATGCTATGTTATGGGACAGTAATTTCTGGTGCAGTCCATTGGCTCTTGCACGTATGAATGAAGGAGATGTTACTGTTTCTGGAAGGACATTTTGCCTAATGCTCTGTATACTCTAATTTCCAAAGAAATCTTGCAGTTTGGTCCAGTTGCATACAATTACTTCTCCCTTCAGTGAAGCATACCCTTATTTGTCCCAATGCTGAAGTTTGTGAAGTCCTTCCATGTGTACTGTTTGTGTGTGCTGCGATCAGAGGATGCCATCCTGCTCGAGTGGGGTACTCAGCAAAGCCCATCAAGTGAGTTTGCTCCACCTGAATCCTTAGTTCGCGCTTCACATGGCGCACCTGCCATAAACAAAGGTAGGTCATTGTAGCACAAGCACAAGTCTGGTGAAGGTGCATGGATGACAGCAGAACTCATGGTTCTGGGGTCTTACTGCTTGGGTGTTCGTCTGCTCAATCTCAAATCCCACTCCAAAAAGCAGGTGCCCATTTGGGTCCGAGTGGTAACAAATCTCCAGACATCATTGGGTTTCATTCACACTCTGAGTTTTTGAAACACCGACCTCGTAGAAGTAAAATATGCTTCAATGCTCCATTCCTTCTAAGCACTAAGTCAAATTCTCCTTGGGGTGAATTCCGGACCCCCCTAGTCAGTGGTGCTACTTCAGTCTCCACAATGGTGACACATCTGACATTGTTCAAAGTCTCTTGATGCAGGTTTTACTGTGTTGTCATGGCAGTATTGCACCCCCTCCGCTGCTTCTAGCTTACTCTTCTTATGATCAGCATCTTCATGGAACTACACCATAATTGACCCTTTTGAACCATCTACTAGTGGTCTCTCTTTAGATTTAGGACGCACTCCTAACAAATTCAGCAAGACTTCCCCAGTTTATTGGTCTTAAACCTAGCAAGTTCAGCAAGTCTTATGCAGGTCACCAGCCCCAAATTAGGGAAGGGAAATTGGTTGTAAGTACCCCACCCATGGAGTTCAAAGAAGTCTCCTGGTCACCAGTGGTGTGGGACCTCAGGGCAGGAAATCTTGATACACCCACTAAATGTTTCTGCCTCATCTTCATACCCAAGTGGCAGACTATCCTTGTATAATTCAGCAGTTCAGTACTATGACTGGTTTTGGGTGTGCAGCATATGCAACATCTTCACATTTGTAGTACACACACATGCAACATTAATTCCTCTAATGGGTGGGAAAGGATCTGGTTAGGAAGCTGGCAGAACAATTTCATACATTATAGCGGCCATAGGCTACTCACCTAAAAGCAGGCAACAGGGAAAAAGGCCTGCCCTGCACTATAATGATTTTGCTGCGGCCACTGCCAATCGTAAGCAGCCAAAGGAGATAGCAGTAGTCGCTCTCCCAGTAATGGGAGGTGTGCTTGATCTGCCCTCCTGACCACTACACCGCTCACTAAGTTTCATTCCACATCACTGAAACACTTCTGCACAAATGTATGATCATTGTGTATTCAGAGGTGGGGTAAATACTTTACATCTTGCCATGTGACCCTAGAGGCAGGGCAGCACAATAGGTGGTTCCTCCATTTGAGCAGTGGGGGGTCACCCCCACACGCCCCAGAGCCAAATAATAAAATGTTAAGTGAGTTTCTTTATTACCGTTTTATTTTTCAGCAACCCGTCCTGAACTAAGTGTCAGGATGGTGTGGGGACAGCGCTGCCGAGTGACAGCAGCAGGGAGCTGTGTGCTTTAAAATGTGCATGTCTCTTTGTCCTGCTCTCTTGGTACAGCCACCCGACATGCACATTTTAAAGTTCTCCAACCTAGCTGTCTAAGACAGCTGGATTAGAGAAAGTGCTACCCTTGAGTGCTCTTAGGAGTGCTGGGGGAGTCTGCCCTTTCCAATCCTGGCACTGCTTTCATGCTTTGAAAGCAGTGCTAGGATTGAATAGTGCATGTTGGACATGGCCCTTCTGGCAGGTTCACTTCTGAACTTTTTGCCTTTTTAATGTTACATCATTATAGTGATTTCTAGTCTTTGCACACTTTAGCACTGTGGCGCAGTGAAAGGGCGTGTGCTCTCTGAGTGCGTGTGCGAGATTGGCCTGCCCTCCCATAGGAATGCATGGGGGATATGTGTGTCCATGGTAGTTCCTGATGTGTGGGGAGTGCAGGCAGAGTTTGGTATGTGCGGACTCGTGTGATTAAATGCTGCGCGATTATGTGCGCGGATTTATTGTGTCTAGTATGGAAGTGCCACTTCTAGAAGTTGGCATGTCTATGTAATAAAGGTGAAATGACTGTCTGGCTTGTGATTGGCTGGAGCTGGCTGGCGTGCCTGGCTCCAGGAGTCAGGATGGTCTGCCCTGGTGGTGACTAGAGAGATTGACAGCCCGATGGGTGGGAGGAGTGCACCTGGGGCCTGAAGAGGGCTGGGCTTTTGCTACACAATGCTGGCTCCGCCCCCTGTAGTGCGTCTGATGTCCCTAGCCTGGCCAGTGAATGGGGAGAGGGGCTGAGCACAACATAGTGCTCCAGAACCAGCTGCGTCTGGTTTTCCCCCTCCCTGCACACTAGAGACAAAGGGATTCTGTGTATAAAAAGAGGCTGTGACCTCATGTTAAATGTTCTTGTGCTCAACTTGAATCTACCAGGGGTGTGCTGCTACTGGGGCCCAGGGGAAGGCTTGCCTCCCTGGGCCCTGCCCAGCCCCTGGATTCCCTGGATGCTGGAGGATTTCTTCGGGACCCTTCTGCCTTGCTTCTACTTCACGACCTTGTTTCCCTTGTCCTGCCCTTGCCAAGGGTTGATGGTTCCTGGGGATCGCTGTGTTTTCTCTCCTAAAGGACCCTCCTGTTGCTGTGGGGCTCTGGGAGTGCTCTCCCCTATGCCATAGAGCTTGGATTGCCAGGTGGGGCGCTTTTGGTTTTTGCTTTGCAGCGCTGAGCTGCCCCTTGACCCGAGGGAATCCCCGGCGTAGGGATTCACCCGAAAATGGCACCCCTGCGGGTGCCCACCCCGCTGATTTAATTATTTTCTGGAGCGGATGCCCACCCCGCTATTAATGCACCTTAACGGGTGCCCACCCCGTTTCTACTTTTATTGTGGACTTCGAGGGTGCCCACCCCTCGTTATGGCCCCCGGAAAGACATCGCCGCGGCCCTCGCGCCGCAAACAGGAAGTCAGGCAGCTTAGTGCCTGACGAGGGGCGGGACTTCCAGTTTTAGAGGGAAGTCCCGCCCGCCGCCGTGCTGTGATTGGTTGAAAGTCCATTGCCTGCATGAAAAAAAGGAGAAGAGAAGCCAGCCGACTTATGGCCTCCCGCGGCCCGGGGCTCCCCTGATGTAGGGAGAGCCCCGGGGCCGCCAGCAATGCAGCACCAGTGTGGCGGGGCTCCCATGCGGTGGAGGGAGCCTCGGAGACAGAGAGCCTCACCCGCACCGATGACCAGAGGAGTCTTGCCGAGCTGGTGAGTGGGGCCCATTGTGTTCCTTCGGGGAGAGGGGGGTGTCGGGGCATATTGCTGGTGCCAGCCCCCCCAGTAGCGCTATCTTCGTTTTGGAGCCAATCTCTGTAGGGGTAGAGCGGCCCCGGTAGACAGCGGGCCACTCCCCCAGAATGGCAGCTTTTGTTCCCAGCCCACTAGGGCTCCAGGGGCCATTGTTTCACGAGTCCCCAGAGCGGGACTCCAACGCCAGAGTCGGTGTCGATTTCCGATTCCCCAGAGGGGGAACTCCAATGAAGGGGCATTTGGGAGGTAGAGAGGCCCCGGCTGGCAGCGGGCCGCTCCCCCCAGTTGGCAGCAGTGTTATTTCGAGCCCACGAGGCTCCAGGGGGCATTTTATTTCTCGAGCCCGCGAGGCCCCAACATATGGCCACATTGTGTTCATTATAGCCTGCGAGGCTCCCACGTGTTTGGGCACTGTTGGTTATTTGAGAGCCCCAGAGGAGAGCCAGGGTGCACACTGGTGCCAGGCTCAAGTTCCCCAGCTGCTCAGCACTAAGTGGGCAGCTGCTTTGTTTAGGCCATGAACCTTTGCGCATCCTTCCTTGGCTGCCTGCGCAGCCAGCCCAGACATTCTGGACATTGGGCCTGTGAGCCCCTGAGAGGCCAAGTTGGCCTGGGGTCAGTTATGTGATTTTTGGTGCAAACGTGATTACCTGCCTAATGTGATTTATGCAATGCTTTTTGCCTATACCTCTAAAAATGTGTTTATGCCTAGGAGGTTGTTTTACCTAGTATAGTTATACTAGTGAGGTTCTGTCCCTGCGTGATATATACCTAAGGTGGTTAGAGTTGCGTAGTCTGTACCTACCTTTTACCAGTAATTACTGGTTGTGTTCTACAAGTGCTATTTTATGCTACAATTATCCTATGTTCTAAGTACTAATTTCTACCAAGTGCTATTCCTGACAGTGGTCCAAGTGGCCCTGTCCCATGTATATAATCCCCTGTAAATACTGCCCAGTGTCAGTTGGCACAGTGTACCTGTGTGATTTTTATCTAAGGTGTTTATGATAATACAAAGGCTATTTTTATATATAACCTTGTGTAGAGTTCCTTTTGTGGGGGTCCTGGGATGTTGTTGTTGGGAGGTGCGTGCCCAAATACTTAACTTACATTGCCTCCGGGATCAGCCTTGCTGCTCGTGTCACATTGCTAAGGGGTGAGCAGGGGTTATCTTTGGGGTGTAACTTCCTTGCCCTAACTAGAGTGGTGGTTTCTGCCTGACTTTGGCGCAAGCCTCAGCCAACCACCAATCCCAGTTCTAACAGTGCAGTTTCCTGCATCAGCCGTCGGGAGCTTCCTGGAAGACACCCGACTGAGAAGGACATTAGGCTGCAAGTAAGGAAGGTAAGTTTATTTTCTTTATGATTGTTTTTTTTGTTGTGCCACCACACCCACGGAACATGCCAGCCGCTACTGGGCAGCACACTCTCCAGAGCAATGAGCTATTGCTACCTTTAGGCTGATCTATGAGAAAAGCAATGTTTACCCTTTTGTATCTATGAATACAAACAATTTATTTCTGCCACACATCTGAGATCTCGAAAACACTATTGAAAAATATTTAGGATTTTGCAGAACTCAATGGAAAAGAAGATCTTGGTGATGGAAATTAAGAAGGATGTATATGTCCTAGCTGATGTTATTTAACTTTTCTCATCTAAATAAGACAGGTGGGACAACAACCACATGTCTAGACTGGTATTACTCACCTGCTGGAACCATCAGTATCATAAATAGCACATGTGCAAACCCATTACTCCTTTGTACAAAAGATAAATAAAATCAGAAAAACATCAACAGCATCAAATGCACCACAGAAATGCAACCGCTCCCACTTCGCAAAACTTCCAAGCAGTAAAAGTCTAAGTTTAAAATTCTCTTATTTGAAATACTCACAACTATCTTCACTGCTTTCAAAGAAACCCTGTACAAAGATATTCCTCCAATGAAAACCCCAAATGGAATACCACATTTAAATTTCAATTATTTTAAAATAAATTAAGGGGTATATTATCAAGCAGGGCTTTAAAATTATCGCTGTTTTTGTGGCAGAAAACTGCCGCTAAAGCTGCGATGATGGGCTTGATAATATGCCCTGGAGAATTCCAATAGAAGCCCATGTTCACACCAGAACATGGGTTTCTATTGGAATTCACAGGCCATATTATCAAGCCCATTATCGCCGCTTTAGCGGCAGTTTTCTGCCGCTAAAATGGCGATAATTTTTAACACCCTGCTTGATACTATGCCCCTAAGTTTCTTGAAATAAAATGTATCTTTATTAACCAGTCCTCTGGGGCAACAAATACTCTAGTGCAAATGGCACTATAATGTGTTCTGTTAAGGACCACTTGAAACTTGGTGAGAGATTTGTCATATCTTAAGTGTTTAAAAGTTTTATGTACTAGACTGCTTTAATGTTAATAATGTGGTTAATTATAAGTGTTAGTGTTTTGCGTGAATCATATCATTTTCTTAATATACCCCATAGTA
This sequence comes from Lissotriton helveticus, assembly GCF_964261635.1. Lineage (NCBI taxonomy): Eukaryota > Metazoa > Chordata > Amphibia > Caudata > Salamandridae > Lissotriton > Lissotriton helveticus. Next base: position 398,976,489 of record NC_136069.1, on the reverse strand, counting down.
AATTGGTGGCACACCACAGTCTTGGAATGAATAAGGTGCTTTAAGCTGTGCCACATGTATTCTCCTCATCTCTTGAAGCAAGTTTATTTGCATGCATTTTAGTTCGCCTTTGGTGGCACCCATTTGGAAGTGAGCATGTCAATCCCTTCATGTGGCTCATTCTTCTTTTAATTTGGTATCATCACATCATCTTATTTTTTGATCATTTGGATTACCTATAAACAAACAGTGTGGATGGACACACTTGCAATAAGATGACTCACTTGTATTTTGAAGTTACATGAGTGCTAGAAAACCATTAGGTTTGTTAAAAGACCCCTCACCCACTAACCTAGTTGGTGGCATGCTTCATAATTGGGGTCCCAACCAGGTAGCCGAATGCCACCCAGTTGTGCTGCGACGCCTGATTACAGCGGAGCTGGTGTCGTGTGGTATGTAAGGGAAGCGGTGCAAGTTAAAATTATCTCTGGGAGTCCTTGCCAAATACACTTTATTCTTAGGTACCCAGGATAAGGTTAAAACGAAAAGGGAGGGCAACTTTGGAGAAAAATGCTCCTTGTTGTCAAATGGTAGGTCTACATGTTTCAGCCCCTTAGTAGGTGGGGGGCATAAGTCAGGACCGGGTGAGTGAAGTGAAAAAGTGGCAAAATTACACCACGTGTACGGTGATTAGCAACACACACACTAAGGTGTGTTGTAAGTTGGGTGGTGTCTGTATACTTACGGAACCACTGATAAAAAACACTGGCTACGTGTTGCTAGTAGCTTTTTTCAGGACCCGGGAGGGGCCCCCATCTGTAGTCACACATTCGTCAAGACGGAGCACTCACTGATAGCACCTGTTTTGGTCTCCTCGCGGTACTGGAGTCTTGGAATGAATAAGGTGCTTTAAGCTGTGCCACATGTATTCTCCTCATCTCTTGAAGCAAGTTTATTTGCATGCATTTTAGTTCGCCATTGGTGGCACCCATTAGGGAGTGAGCATGTCACTCCCTTCATGTGGCTTATTCTTCATTACTTCTTCTTATTTTTTTGGTCATTGGGATTACCGCCCTTAATTTAATCCCTTCATGCTCTAGTTAATATTTCTCCTTCACTGGCCACCCACTGTGTCACCTTCCAAAATTGGTTGTGCAGCACACATGGATACAGCAAATGCCAATGATTGTTTATGTGCATGAAGGTGACCCTTCCTGCACATAAACAGTCATAAAAAAAGATGTTTTCCAACTTCTATTTGTGCTGCATTGAGCAGCACACATGGAAGATACAAAACGGCATTTAAAGATTGTGTGCAGGTAGGGACACCGTCCTGCACATAAACAATCTTCCCATTCACGCAGACACCCTTGCACTACGGTGCAAGGGTGCCTGCGTTGGTGCAGGGCTGCTAAATTTAGCGCCAGCACAGGGGAAATTGCAAGGCTAAACCATATTCTTTTGTATATAGCGCAGCCCTGCATTCTGAGCGGTTCATTAGACTTTTAGGTCATTAGACTTTTAGGCTTAACGACACGCTTTGCCACTTTCATTGTAAATATGCCCCATAGTTTGCTCAGTTACATAGTTTTAATATTGAATGATAATACATTGCATGACCTCTTTTTTATCAATCTTTTAGTTCAATTTTAGGCTTGATTATATTAGGCTCACTGTGATATGTATTTTATGTACTTTTTATGCTACAGAAATGTAGCAAAATAAGTGTTAAAAGTAAAGTGAAAGAGTGCTTGAATCAATTTTCTAACTGCTCCGTAACTGAAATTAAGCACTATACATTGCCAAAGTCTTCTGTCAGGGCATGTTAAATAATAAATATACATGACCTACTTTTTAAATTCCACAGACCCTACCCAAAAGGCATTTAGAGCCTATCTTAGGGGTGAATTATAGGCATAAAATGGGACGTTTTGGCCTGGCAGAAGGTTTGTTTGCCAGGTCAAAATGGCAGTTTTAAAAGTGCACACCTGGGTTGTAGAGGAAGGCCTGGAGACATGTTCTGCAGTGCTATTTTCGTGTGTGGCACAATGAGTGCTGCAACACACTAGTGCCATTTAATTTACAGGGTTTGGGTACAGGTACTACAATATACCTGGGACTTGTAGGTGAATTAAACATGCCACTTAGCTATATGCCAATTTTATCAGTTTTAAAAAGTATAAACTCTTGTTGGCAGGAGAAAAGTCCAAAGAGTACTATTGCCAACAAAAGCGGGTTCAGCAAAAGAAGGCAACAAATCTGATGCATGTCCTCCCCCTGCAAAAGCAGCGAGAACTTACCACCCTCATTTGGAGTTCTCATCACTAAGGCACATGGTGTGGGCAATCCCACAGCGATGTTTTACCTTAATGTCCATTCCCTAGCGGGACATGCACCATGTCCACAGTTTTGGATTCTCACCATGCGTTTGCATCAGCCATCTTATGGGTCTGTGGTCTGTCTGAACCTGAAAGTGAGTCTTCCCTCTCCATTGTACAACACCTCTTTTTCCTGGGAAGTAGGAGGTGGAGAATGATCACCACTCCTTTAAAACGGGCGGCTCCTCCGCAATGGTGGAGGAGCGTCGCCCCATAAATTGTTTTGTTTTTCACTTGCCAGCTCTGAGCCAGTGCGGTCAGGGAGGGGTGGGCCAAGGCAAGGGAGTGGGAAGAGGAGTTCAATCTGCACTCCCTAATTGCCCATATGTGTTTTGGCCGGCCATCTCAGGCTGACCAAAACACACATGCTCACTTAGGTTTCTCCAGCCCAGCTGCATTGAACAGCCAGGGCAGAGAAACCCCACAGACTCCCTAGTCTGAGCAGAGCATCTTTTTAGCCCGCTCAGACCAATCCCCACGCTGCTATCACATGAGAGCAGCATGGGGATTGCACAGGGAGTCAGTCCAAGTGTATGCTGGGGCTAAGAAGAGAAGTTGGAGGTGCGACACAACGCGGGATGCGGCGGACAGATCCAGTGGGTTTTAAATTTTTATTATTAACCCCCCCACGTGCTCCCTCTCCTGCACTCGTCCATGCCTCCTCCACCAACCCCACCACCTCTTCATTGTGTGGGTGGTGCCTGCTCCTTGACCCCCTGATTTTTTGCAATCTGCCAATACCCTGAAGTAAAGTCGAAGTTACTAAGGTACTTTCAGCCCCCAACTGATCTAGGGGCTCATCAGCTCTGAGGATGGGTTGAGCATCATGTACACATTGCAAGTTGTGTTACAAATGTATGGGTAACGCACAAGCAACATTGAATAGCACAAAATTACGGCTGCACCTTGCCATATTATGTTAGTCATTTAGCTCCATTTCATAGAAATAGGTTTTTCATGACTTTTTTATCATTAAATTGTTTTCATAATGATGGATTTTCTACCTAACTATATGCTTTCCTATTGTGGGATACAGACTCATATGTGTAATATAAAAACATTACATTATAAGATATTTGAATTAATAACCATCTGTAATCCTATGTTATGTTCCATGTATAAAATATAAGAAAAATTTCATTTTTAATGACAAATATTTAATGAGTGGCCAGGTATCAATTTAGATCCTCTTAACCATATGCACAAATTGAATAGCAATATGAATAAGGGGCATATATACATGTATGAGAGGCTTTTGTGAGGCACCATGTTCCTCAGCTCCACCAGTTTCTTCTCCACCTTCTATTATTCTCTGCTAGCTAGAGGGATGATGTTCCTGGTTTGCACTTCCAAATGGGCTGTGGTTGAGCAGCCGCGGCTGCTGCAGGTAAAAGCGGTGGTGCGGTGGGGCTGGGTGGAGCGGTATTTCGAGAGACGACTATGAGGGAAAATGTATCATTTATTTAATTTCCCCTCCTGGTCGCCTCTCGAAATACCCCTCACCCGGCCCCACCGTTCTCACCTGCAGCAGCCACACCTGTGGTTGACATGGGGTGCTGGTCTTCCTTCAGTGACCATATACCTTAGCACTACATTGAACATCTTAAAACATTTTTACAGTCCTCCATTGCCAGGCAGTGTCAAGACACAAAAATAAACTTTTTGAGTAATCTTCAGCCATATTCTGCTTTTCATCTTGGTACTTGTTTTTCTTCATTATGTGCTAAATTATTTTTAACACTTCTTTCACAACATTTTATAAAACAGTTTGTCTCACTAAATTTTACCTTTCCCATGCAGTTGGAGGCCACGGTGTATGTTTGACATATTGTCTCACCTGGATGGTTGAGGTTTTCAAAGGATTGCCTTGTTTTAAATTCTAAAGATGACACACAGAGTAGCAGAAAGCAGACTATGCAAAAAGTTGTTTCTCTCCATTCAAATACCCAGTCTGCTCATCTATAATGCAAATGGAACAAAGAAGTCAAATCAAGACTTTATACTTTATATTTCCTATTTGTATATGACATTTTATGCTGACAAGTTTGTTCTGCTCATGTATGGTTTTTCCATGTATGGTTTTTCCATGCGGCAATACCGGCTGAGATTATTGTATGGACAAACTGCATGTATAGAAATTGCATGAGGAATTAAAAATCAGTAAATCCAATACTACAAAAACTGATGCAGCGGGAAAAACTTGCCATTGGGGTTCCTATGCATAGATGGACCACTCACAAAAAGTATCTCCGGTTGCGGAGTTAGCCCCTCGACTTTAATCATACCCCAAGTGTCATTGATAAATCTGAATCCTGAATCAATCGAACGTCTGACTTGGGGGTAGCTTTTCATACATGTCACAGTCCATGTCTTAACACATTGTTTCTGTTGTGCTTTCCATGTTTCCTCCTACACAACTGCATCTTAAATTTGTTTTCGCAACACAATACCAGATGAACGACTTTTATAAGGAAAGCCCTGTCAGTGTTTGACATGCAACTGAGAATTCACATCATAGCAGTCTTTTCGATGCAATATACAACAGGCTATTCATTACAGGAGTATACTCGACTCTGTGACATATAGGAGAGACTTGTAGTTGAAGATACATTGCCACTGAACATGCATATATCTATATATATCTCTATCTGTTTTTTGTGTATAGCACTCAAGCAGTCCATCACCCTCTTCCACTACTACTATTTGCAACGCCCTTTGGTTAAAGTATGTAACCAATTTTGGATCTCAGATTTCTACAACTTTACTGCTATTGGTTTTTATTATTTCATATTTGGTCAGACAGCAAATGTTCCCAGGCCAGCTTTAGGGAATGTGAATGGTGTGACAGTTTGTTTGAAGTATCTGCAGATCTGCCAGCTTCATATCACACTTGAAGTAGCAAGATGACAGCGTACTTCAATGTAAATCGCCATCATCGCACATTGCTTCCCCTCTGCAGACAACGGAATGACTCTAAGCAGTCAATTACCGGTACTGCTCATAGTATTATTGACCTTGTGATGCAGGAATGTTTCACGATATTTGATGGGCTGCTGTTTCCATAGATTTTGCAACGGAAAATATATTTTAATGATACCACTTGGAGTTGAGAAACTGCAAGTATTGTTCTGTGCTCGAAAATGAAAACAGATGCCATATTCACTCAGAGAAGGGAGATCATTGGCATTGTCGTTCATGCTTGAAAAACACAAATCACCAACATTGTTACTAATTGTTAGTACATTTAAATTGACAGCACTACCCCTGTCATAAAAAGTATTTACTGCCACACCAAAACAAAAAGCTTACAACCTTTGATTTGCTTTATTACATAGGAAATTGGGAGAGAAAAAATAAATTGTATTTCTATAATCTGTTTATTTCAATATTATACTCTGATTAAAAATACCACACAATCTTCAGTGCAAGGAGCATGCTCTCCGTATTATTTTATTTTGTTCCTTGTATTGCTGTATTCCAGGGAAATAGCTTCTGCAGCTGTGAGAGGTTGCGTTTATTTGTGAGAAACTTCAAGTCATGTAAGGTGGACTATAAATGATTCCTTGAGTACTTATCAAAACAGTGGTTCAATATTATATTAGCTACTGTGTGGCAGTGAGACTCGTTGATTCCCAGTCTTGAGCTCAGACAATGGTAAGTGTTGAGAAAGTGCATCTTTTTGCATGGTCTCTTCCCCATTTTGTGGACTGATTCTGGTGATTTTTTTAATTCTGGTCACTGAGGTACTGCTGTCTAGTCCCTAGTGTATATGTTCTTACCTCTTAAACATGGTCATGGGGGCTAATTCTCAATTGGCATATTCACCATCCCAGTAAGGATGTAGTACATGGGTCAGGAAACACCACTGACATAGAAAGTTAAATGTCACCCATGAACTGGTTAATTTTTTTTCCATTGACCAGGCTGGTAAGGAAAAGTTGGCTTGCGGCCTACATGTGTAGGTTGTCTGCGGCATATTTAAACTGAAAGACAGGCGTCACAAAATAACCGCTTTTTGACAAGTAGAAAACCTACTTTTAAATAATAAATGAGCTACAGTAGTCCTTGCAACTCTGAAGGTAAGGTGTTTAGCATTGTGGCAGCATAGATGCAAGACTTTTCTGTAAGATGTGCTAAAGTGCAGTTTAAATTCTAATTCAGTGTCTTCGTTTAAAGAATAAGCCAAAAAACCCATTCAATCACTTGTTTTAAAGTGTATTAAGCATCCAGTTCAATGGTGAAGTAAGATTTTTGATAAGTGTTGGCAAAAAGTGACTTTATGAAAGTCATAAATTCGCTCCGGGAATTTCAGCAGGCTAACTAGTATTGGCCTTTTCTCCAGCTGACCTGTCAGTGCTGCCTATGATGAGGGGTGAAATATTGTGCTCAGAGCAAAGGCAATGTGTAGGGCTTAGCAGGATGGTTTGTGGAGGTATGTGACACAACGTAACCCAAGAAGGGCAGTTAAGGAGTTCAGGATCATCCCCAACTTAAAAGGGAGAAGGGGAAGATTTGTAATTTTATAGTTTAGTAATAAGGGAAGCGTGGAGAAGAGGGGTCTGTTGGTCTGAAGATACCATTCAGCCCTCCTGCCTTCAGTCTCAATGGAGAAAGAGCTGGCCCGGAATCAGTTTGGAATGGTTGCTTGGGATGGGACTGCTCACTACCCTTGACACACCCATTGATGGGCCACATGCCCTGTGGCAGAATGGTTTTGCCATGTTGGATTTTACTGAGAACTGTGAACTATGGGATTGTGTTACACTTGACCCTTTCATCCCCAAACATTTTACCTTCCTCCTCCTGTTTACTGAACCCATTTCTTGTTGGCTTTTATGACTCTGTGCACTGTACCACCGCTAACTAGTGCTAAAGTGCTAGTACTCTCTTATTTAAACTTGGTCAAATCAGCTTACACCCGATTGGCCTATTTAATTTGCTTGTAAATCCCTAGTGAAGTAAAATAAATGCTTCTAGTTGGCCTGCAGCACTTATTGAGCCACACACTTCAGTAGCCCTTTTAAACATGTCTCAGGTCTGTCATTGGAGCCTGATTTTAAACAGCAATTTTGACCTGGTAAGATAAACCTTTTGACAGGGCCAAACTTCCTTGTTTGATAAATATGTCACCCCTAGGGTAGGCCCTACACAGCCAAGAGGGCAGGGTGCAGTGTATTTAAATAGTTTTACATGTTCTCTTAAATTTGTTTTTCACTACTGTAAGGCCTACCCCTCCTATAGGATAACATTGGGTTACCTTATTACATTTATTAGGTGCTAACTTTTAATTGGGGCAGCTGGAAATATCGAATTTGGTGTGTAAAGAATTGTAATTTAAAACCCTCTTTAATGGGAAAGTCTGATTTTAAGTCACAATTCTGTAAATGCCCCTTTAAGAAACTTGCCATTTTCTTGTCCTAACGATTTGGTGCCTGCAGCCTGTTGCTGGGCCACATGCCTTGGTGTAGTTGGCAGTTGAACAGTGTTTATTCCTCCCAGATGTCCACAGAATAGAGGGATTAGGTGTGCCTGGATGGTCTGTCAACTGGCGGGATTGGGGAGCAGAGCTGGACACAGCCCTATTTGCAACTGAATAGGCTGTGTTCTGCCTTCACACAAAGGGCTTATAATCCCTGCATTATTCCTATATCCAGCTTGGAGCCATGGCAGGGAAAGTAGGAACTTCAAGCACTCAATGTGAAACTTCCTGAAACTTCTCCTACTTCAAAGAAGGCATCAGATATAACAATAGGGTCCTCAGACCCACTTTTAAGATCACTTTGTGGACCTGCAAAGGGAATGTGGTGCAAGGGTTCATGAGAGATAGTTGAAGGTGGTGGGGTAAAGGTGGTCACATACTATGAAGAGGCTAAAATAAAGTCACATTGAACCATATTCTCTGGTTTGGCAACTTCTTCATTGGTGACGACTGAGTCAGGATCCTGCTGACCACCAGCTTTCCACCTTCAGCTTTGGTGCTGCAGGAACCTGAATTTCAGGCCTGCGCCGACTGTGTATCATCGTTGTGGGAGGTTTCCAGTGCTCTGGGATTGTTCTGGCATCACAGCCAGCATTGCAGTGGCATCTAATGTTTTAGTAGGCCTGCAAATAACTATTGCTTTCTGCTTGCCCTTTGTTGCATGATTGGTCTAGAAAGAGGACTTTGAGGACTTTGTGCCCCATTTTGTACTTTGTCAATATGGCAGCCATCTTGGATTGGGTTCATTTTAAAGGATTCCAGGAAATTCGTTTGCCATTATATTTTGTTGAAGGACTTTTTATAAGCTGTGAATTTTCGGCTGATATTTTGGGTTGGGCCCAACTTTTATTTGGCCGTAAAAGACAATTTCTTTTTTTTTTTAAACAACTTTATTTTGAATTTTAGGGCAAATAAGACACACACAACAGCTTTGTCGTGGTTAACGATATACATCCCAAAGTGGTTGACAGGGTAGAAGTACACAATTGCCTACACAATAACAATTGCAACAATGTACTTCCTCTATCAGATCCAGGGTGAGCCTTCGACCCATATCTCATGATACACATAGTAAAAGTTGACCTCTAGCTGGAATGTTCAGCCATTAGTGTGCCAATATCTAAGTCAGAGGGAGCCATTTCACACATCCCTGAAGCCTTCAAAGCCTTGTATGTTGTCAGATGTATCCCCATGCTCTGCTGTTTCCTCATGTAGGTGGTAAAAGGGAACCATGAAATGTTGAATTTTTCCATTACACACAGGCGCGTGACCAGCAGGCGGTGCAAACATTTCTTCCTTTGAAGAGTTGTCGTGGGGTAAAGTTCATCCTTCCAGGGTCTCTCAGTAGAACCAAGAGTCGGTTATGGGACAATGAAACACTAGTGATGGAGTATATCATTTGGAGAATCCGTCCCAAAAGGCCTGAATCTGCAGGGAAGTCCTCTACGTGTGCAAGAAGTTATTTCGATCTTCGCAACCCTTCCATCACAACTCTGAACCAATAAACATCCTATGAAGTCACACAGGTGTGAGGTACCACCCCTCACGCAATGTTGTGCTTCGGTAAGCCTATAGGTGTCACATCTGGTGAATGTTTATTTCTCTATGAGATCCCCCTCGATCTAAGGTCACCGTTACTAAAGAAATACTTCAAAATATTGACCGGCCCTGGTCTGACACACCGGGGGAAAAGTCGGGGTTATTGGCCGGGGGGTCAACAGGAAGGTGTTACTCCAATGGGCCACATCTTTGGCTGTCAGTGGTGGGGGGAGGGGTAGCCCTCCTAAACTGCTGCCAGCAGCCACAGCCTGCTAAGGGGGGCTGCTACACCCAAACCCAAGGCTTTCCCTCTGGGTCGTGGTTCCACTTACATGAAGGTCGGAGTTGGGCCTTTAACATGAGGTAGTCATGTCTGGGTGGTCCAGGCCAACCTCAGCCTGGATCAAAGGATGGATGCTCTTGCCACCCTTGGGGATCTACCCTCCCACATAAAAATGGAGCATTTTGTTATGGATCAGCACCTGCATCAGTTTAGGGATGACAAGGGGGAGGACATAGAGTAGCCAGGGCATCAAATTCATTTTGAGACTATTAAGACGACTCAATCCGCATTTCTCCAACTTTCCCCACCTATAGAAATCCTTGAAGAGGCTCTTAATTAAAGGATGGATGTTGCTGTCATGAAGGGCACTGGTGCGATTCGGGAGTTGGACTCCCAGATATGTTACGGCTGATGTGGCCCTTAGTAAACTGCCCCTCTGGATGGGATCCCTGAGGTTGCCTTGTGGGTCTGCTACTCCCAGTCCTGGTGATTTAGGGTAGTTATGTTTTTAATCCTGAAACCTATGCAAAGTGGTCTACCTCCCCCAATAGTGCCAGGATGGTTTTTTCTGGGTCGGTGACAAAGCATAATATGTCATCGGTGAAGAGGGCTGGTTTGTGTCCTTTGCTGTTCACCATCCCACTGTGTATTGCAGGGTTGCTCTGGATCTTAGCCACCAAGGATGCCATGGTTAGGTCAAAGATAAGGTGGGACAGAAGACATCCCTGCCTCATGCCTCTAGTCAGTGGGATGTCGGATCAAAGGGTAGCATTGAATTTGAGCTTAGCTGACAACTTTTTGAAGTTTGCCCGGATAACAGTTTTCATCTTTGGTCCAAGGTGGACTTTATCCAGTGCCTTTGTCAAATATGACCAATCCACTCTATTGCACGCCTTCTCGCCATCCAGGGAGAGAAGGGTCATTGGCTGATGTCAATGCTCTGCCACCTCCATGAGCACCACTGCCAGTTCCATATTGTGGTTGGTCAGCCTATTGCAGAGAGAGCGCACTTGCGGGGGACCAAGAACAGTGGCCCAAATAGGTTGGAGCCGGGCCACGAGTATTGATGTCAAAACGTTATACATCGCTATTCAGCAGCGCGATAGGCCTATGAGAGGAACATAGCATTGGGGGCTTGTCAGGTTTCAGGAGGAAGCTAAGGTGTGACCCTAGCATTGCGTCCGTAACTACCCCTGATGGTAAAAAGAAGTTAAACACCCATTCTATCAATAGGGAGGTTTTAAGATTTATAAAAGTTGGGCAGAAACCCATCTGAGGTCCTCTTCTAGCAGGTGTAGTGTAGTCATGGGGATATTCATCCTGGAGTTGCCCATCCAGGACGTTTTGGGCCTGACATACAGTAGAATAATTTTGTGCAAAACATAGACGATCTTTGCCGTCTCCTGGTGTAACTGGTCACTAACATACTTAGTTTGTGGGCCAAGAGTCTGTTCATTTTGTCCCCCCATTCATAATAGCTTTAATTGACAGAGAGTATCCTTTTTGGCTGCTCCTTTCATCAGAATGTGTTCAAGCTCACTTCGAAGCCTACAGAGGTTGCACACGGTCCTATGTGAATCTCCTTTATCAGCCTGAGACATCTGAGGTTCTAATTGTTGCTTGTGGAGTTTAATTGCACACTCAAATGCCACCGGGTGGGAGATGAGCTCTCCTCAGAAGACCGCCTTAGCTGCATCCCAAAGGGTTTTAGGGGACATCTCCCCATTATTGTTTCTGATGAAGTAGTGTTCTACTGTGTCTTTGATACAATCTCATTGGGCTAGGTCTCACACCCCACCTCATTCACTACCCACAGCCTCGGAAATGGTCAATGCGGATCGGCACCGGGAGGTGGTCAGAGAGGACATTGACATTGATTTTGGAATGTAGAAGACTAGGTAGCAGAGACTGAGAGACGAGGAAGTAGTCTAGGTGAGAATAGGTTTTTTGAACATTGGAGTAGAACGTATAGTCCAGATCATGAGGGTGATGGTGACACCAGGCATCCACCAGTGACAGGTCTAACAGTGCCTGGGTTAGGGCAGTGGGAGGGCGTGGTTCACCCTGCAGGGAGTGAGTGCGATCCAGCCATGGGTCCAAGGGAATATTGAGGTAGATGCTACAAGGATGTCCCCCCATGCAAAGTGGGATATCCCCTGTAAGAGGTCGGAATAGAACTCCTCTCTTTCCCCATTGGACCATAGATAGAGATGATGGTTGTCAGTGTGGTACCCAGCATGCAGAAAATCCCCAACTGTTGAGCCTCTCCCTGCCTGTAGATGCTATCCTTTTTGAAAGAGAGGTCCCTGCGGAGGAGGATTGCCACTCCTTGAGACTTACGGGTGGGTGAATTTGTGTTGTGTACCAATAGGAACATAGGCGTTTGCTGTAGGTTTTAATGAGTCACCTGGAGTAGTGCCATATCTTCCTCCTTCTGCCTAAGCACATTAGTCAAGGCTTTATGCTTGATTGGGGAATTTAAGGCTTGTACATTAAGTAAGATTATGTGCAGGGTCATCATGGCAGAGTTTGTGGGTATCCCCACCTACATGGAAGATATGTGTAAAGAAAAGTTTCTTCATCCCATCACCTCTGACTTTGCATTTTGTGTGTGTCAAAGGGGTTAATAGTGAACAAAACAACAACAAAAAGATACATAAGTTGAAGAACCATCAATGGATCATCCTGCCAGGCCTCTCATGTGGCTAGGAAGAGTGTCACCCAGAACAGGCAAAGAATGGCAGATAATAGCAACATCAGGTGCTATCGAGAAAGGTAGAGGCAGGCTCCTAGAATGGACATGAGAGTCAGCCTCTAAAGCAGTGAATCAATGTTTAGCAAGAGATAAAGGGGAGACACTTACCTTACCGCCGCCACCGCCGAGAGTCTACAGCAGGCACCAGCAGGTACCAGCCGCCACCGCCAAGAGTCACCTTATCCACAAGGTCCGCGCCGCCGCTCCGGGGACTACAATACCCGGCAGGCCACGCGGTGGCGCATAGCACGTGACGAAGGAGGCGGGGAGAACGCGCCAGGAGGCGCTACAAATCCCCGACACCCCCGCGTCGCAGGTCGCCCTGGGCGAAGCCCGGGCAAAGGGCGGGCCCTCTACGGCCCTCATCGGCACGAGGAGGCGGGGACAGGGCCCTGAACCCTGCACAAATATCTAAAGTAAGTTTGATCCCACCACGCATAATCGTAAGTGTAAAAGATACCTCCATAGACTGCCAAAACTAAGTACCTGCTCCTACAGCATTTAAAAATCTAATTAACATGTCTAAATCGAAAGTGACTGTTCCCGTCAATACCATAGACAATTACATGGTACAAAAAGTTGTCCAAATAAATCATGACAGGCGATCATCTCTGGGGTTGAGCCATTCACCTGATATGCACTTTGATAATACGCTACCACCCACCCCTACACTTGATATCAGTAACGAGGTGTTCCAGACCCAGGATGATATCCCATTGACTGAACTCTTGGTGGTCATAGATGAACCAGCCCACGAGAGCATACAAGATCAAGGAATAATCTCCATAGAAGAGGAGGCCCCTGCACCTGTCCCAGCACCGAGAATAGTAAAGGGGGGGGAGAAGAACATGCCCAAACGGGGTGGCCTACGGTCAAGTAAAAAACGCCCCAATGGGTCCCCTGAGAAAAAAAGTGTAAAAGATACAAGTGCTCTGATAGAAGGAAAGGCACACATGGATGATGAGCAATTTAAAAAGTTATTAAATGCTATTAACTATAAAATTAAATCAATAACCAAACCACTCTTAAATGACATTGACCATCTAACTGAAGAGGTGAATAGACTAGGGGACCTCCTGCAAAAATCAATAGAGGAGAATACAAAATACCCGCTATCGAAAGCACCTGCAGTTGATTCCAAATCTACCCAAACTGCCCCCAGACAAGAAGTATTAGTAGATATCCCCACAATCAATTTGGAGAGCTCTGATCATGGGAGGGGGGGGGGGGTTATGAGACTTGGACCCAGACACCAACATAGGGAACAACGCAGGGTCAAGCCATACACATAGCATAGAAGATGCCAAGTTAGACAAAGGGGCTGTAGAATTAGTTGTTGAGGCCTCTCCGCTAATACTAGTCCTCGCAAACGTCCCTCAATTGGAGCGAGGGCAAGTAGAGAATATTCCCTCCCTAATAAATAAATCTCTTCACTGGTTATCAGGGAACATGGCTTTTTCGCAAGGAGGCAGGGATCAGTTGGCACAAGAAATAACTAAAGCTAGAAGAGTCGAATGGATCGGGGGCGGCGCCCAAAAATTTAAGGGGGATTGTGTGGTGCTGCATCTTACCGATCCAGAAGTTTTGCCAAATATACTAGCTAATATATACCCCCCCCAGCGCAGAACAACGGAAATTGTGCCATTAACGTTGGACTTTTTCTATTCAAAGAAAAGCAACACCCTAAACCCAACCATGTTGAAAACCAAATGGAACCCTGTACTAAGGAAAGCCAAAATTAGTGGAAAAATAAATAACTGGGGAATACCGTTGGAAAACAGGTTCTCGTCCCTTTCTGGTCTAAGCGAATGTGATTGACTGAAAGAAAGGTCAAGCACAGAAGTGGTCAAGGCTATTGAATCCTATGAGGGAAAATACTGTATTTTAAATAACATAGAACTAAATTGCAGTGAGAGAACTACATCCATCCACAGGGAAGACACCCTTAGCATAGCTGAGCTAATCTCGCCAAATTCCCATACTAATACAAATGAGGTGGAAATTAATCCTTCACACCTTCCGTCTCCTTTTAACCAATGTCCTTTGTTACAAAGGGGCATTGCTCAGACAGAAGGTAGCACAAAATTTATCTCCTGGAACATAGCAAGTATCCACCACAAATTGGAGACCCCGGAATGGTGCGAGTTCATCGTTAGCTATGATATCATCATGATGCAGGAAACCTGGGCAGTGGCACCAGTCTTTCGCCAGGGGTATTTAAATTATCATATACCTGCGAAAAAGAACATTAAGGGACGGCCCTCAGGGGGTTTAATTATTTGGGTACGACAATCCTTACAATGCACCATCAAAAAGAGACCCATTAACAATAGTGACCTACTCTCATTAGTGCTCACTAGGGCGGAAGGCCAAAACATGGCTCTATATAACATTTATGCCAGGGGAATGCAAGGAGGCGTTGCCTCTGATGTGATAGGTGCATTAGATAACGATTTAGAGATCCTATCCGCAAATTATACTATTTGCGTGGGGGGAGATCTAAATACAACATTCGAACCGTTAGGTTGTGAGGATAATGATTTGACCCAAGAAGAAGACTCTAAATGGGGTATTCCGCAATTAGACCTACCACAGGTAAAGAAGTGGACAGAAGTAGCTATACAGGTTAAGAGCTTATGCCTGTCCAGAGGTCTGAGGGCAGTAAATAGTCGCACCCCTTCTGACCCCCAGGGTAAACATACCTTTGACAATGGGAGGTCAAGCAGTAGGATAGATTACATTCTCATAGATGTTAGAGACTGGTCCAAAGTGGTGGACATGCAAGTGGTACCGAGATTGGAGAGCGACCACAATCCCTTGTGCTTGCTCATTAATCTGGTACCAGGTGAAAACACAACTAACCAGAAAAAGGGTGTTGCAACATTAGATGTTGTTTCATCCAACAATCTCCGTCATATTAAATGGGCAACATTGGTGGATAATACAGGGGACATGCAGGTCTTAGAGGAAATAGTTAATGTAGAGGTTTCCAGATTACAATCTCTTACCAACGAGCTGAATTTTAACCAATTGATTGAAGAGTCACAGCAAAAGCTGTTCGCTAATATTCAGAAGTTATTCTTCAAAAAATCTAAACAGAAGAAAGGTTCTAGAACACTAATAAAAGGTGCATGGTATGACAACTTGTGTAGAGAAGCGCGACAGAAACTCAGTATAGCGCTGAGGACAAAAACTGATGTATTAAAAGCCAGGAACGACTATAGAAAAGCACAAAATAGGGCAAAAAGATTGTGGGATGAGAACACATGACTAGATTTGAAGAAAGCTTGTGCTGCTAAGCATCTGAAGGAGTTTTGGGCTATATTAAAGTGGGGTAAAGGGGGAAATGCAGATTGCCCAAAAAACCATGTAGCGAAGAAGGACTGGGTGGAATTCTTCAAACCGCAATACGCAGACAATTTACCTCCCCCAACTGAAACTCCCCTACAAAGGGTATTATATACCCAAGATCTATTTTCATTGAAAGATGCACAAGTGGCAATGGATGGATTAACCAGAGGTAGGGCGCCAGGTATTGATGGAATACCAGCGGATGTGTTTCTAGCTGACAGGACTAACTGGTGTAAATATTTTGTATGGCTTGCTAACGCAATCGCACAAGGTGCCACGATCCCAGTAACATGGAAGGGCGCGGAGATAATACCGGTCTTTAAAAAAGGGGACAAGGCTTTACCAAGCAATTACAGGCCCATCAGCCTTATCGATGCCGCGCAAAAACTGATGGGCAGGATGTTACAAAACAAAATACAAGCCTGAATTGATGATAAGGACATCCTCTCCCCGTACCAAGCAGGCTTCCGCCCCCTAACTAGCTCTGTCGATCAGGTATTCCACTTTTTGACAATGTTCTGGAAAAATGTAACCCTGACAAACGGTCCATTATACGCTGTCTTCGTGGACCTGAAGTCAGCGTTTGACTTAGTACTCCGACACAAACTTTGGATTGTCTTGAGGGATCTTGGAATAAGCCCAGAAATGTTGACCCTGCTTGTGAGATTGCACGAAGACAACTACGCCCGGATTAGGTGGGGTGCCCAGGGAGATGTCACAGAATCCTTCCCGGTGGAGCGGGGGGTAAGGCAAGGCTGTGTCCTGGCCCCCACCTTATTTTCACTGTATATTAACCCCTTCCACGCTCATGACGAGCTGGGCTCGTCATGAAGTAGCCTCCTCGCACGCTCATGACGAGCCCAGCTCGTCATCTTGTGTGGGATTTCCGATTTCTCAGCACAGCAGGGGAATATGCTGAGCATCCATGGGGTTAATGGTATAGTTGATTTTTTGAAACAATCCACGACAGATGCCCCAATACTAGGTGGGGAGCGAGTACCAGTATTGATGTTTGCCGATGATACCCTGCTGGTCTCGCGGACCCCCAGTGGATTACAAAAGACACTAAACGCTTTTGGTGACCTCTGCCGGATCCGGGGCCTAGAACTAAATACAACAAAGACAAAGTTCATGAACTTGTGCCCGGTTAAGAAATTCAAGGGGAAAATGTATTTTAATGGCTCTGTATTGGAGGAAGTGAATGCTTTTACCTATGTAGGCATTCTATTACAGTCAAACATGAACTGGAAATCTCATATGGATAATGTGGTGCTAAAGTTTAATCAATTGACAGGTTCAATAGCGCTAAAATATAAATCTTCATTCACAAAACCTACCCAGCCAGTTATGGAGATTTACAGCATGAAAGTTCTGGGAGCTTGTTTGTATGGATCAGAGCTATGGGGCTTCTCAAACTTGAGTTCACTAGTCGTCGCAGAAAATAAGTTTCTTCGACGAACGATTGGTGTACCCCAGAGCACTCCTATGATCCCGCTATAATACGACCTCGGGAGGAAAAAGATAGAGGACATAGCAAGACTCCGTCCCCTCCTATATTGGAGACGCGTAAAAACTACTCCCGAACTGAATCATTACGCAGCTGCCCTAATGGATGTTGTAAGATCCGATCGTTTTCATAAGATACTATGGCTCAATGAAGTAAGAACCTTGCTCCAAAAACTGCACCTAGATTACCTGTGGACACCAGTAGATCCACAGGTTTTTCCTTCCAAGACATGTTTGAAAAAAATGTACTGGGATATGATATTCAACACGGCATTGATCTCTAACCAACCATCGATGTTGACATCCCAGTTCTTGGATTTTAAACCCATACCTAAATACGAACAGTATTGGGACTTGATTTCCAAACCCCTAGATAGGAAGTTATATTTCCAGTTTAGAATTGGTTCCCTACCCCTTAATGCTTTTACTGTCAAATGGTCCTCTGGTAATGTGAATACTTACTCTCATTGCAATGTACATGTAGAAGACATCCCACATTTTTTGTTTGTTTGCCCACTATATGCTGCCCCAAGAAGTAGATGGCTAAAACCGGTATGCAGGAATTTGGGGACTAGGAATTACTCAGAGGCACTGAGAATACTAAGATCTAACTGTGCCCCGCATCTTGCTATTGCTGTAGCCAAATATATGGGGTGGGCCTGGCTAATACGCACGCGCACTTTAAAACTGTAACTATAATTGTACATGCATGCAAGGCTCTATGCTGTGACTTGGATTTTATAACGCCTGATTTTTTTTATGAATTGAATTATTCGTCAGCACTATACATAACGTACGGTTTAATCTGCATTTTATCTTGTTCCTAAATTTTAGAATAGTATTTATTGTTATAGCTTAGGGAAATATGCTTTTATGACAGTGTTGTTGAATAAAGTATTTAAACTTGATAAAGGATACATATTCAGACACCCTCTTTGGAGATTAAGTCCTGGCCCTTTGTACAGCAAGAGAGGTTCAAGGTGGAGTGTCTGCATCTAACAATAGTGATCTTCGTTCCCTTTTGGTGTGGCACTGCTGTGTGCGGGCTTACTTTTTTTCCATCACATGGACCAGAAATGACAGCCACTCACCCGGTTGACTAGTGCAGGCTCTCCGAATCCTTGGGGGACCTCCAAATCTGGAGGAGATGGCATGTCCACCAATTGATGGGCCTCCTGTGGTGTGCGGATTGAAACGCGCTTATCTTTGTAGCTGAAGTGTAGACAAAAGAGAAATCCCCAGCGGTATTGGGTTTTACTGTGTTGCAAGTTTTGGATTATTTCTCAGAACTCCCTTGGTCAGGCTAGCATTTGGGCTGAGATATCTTGAAAAATGTAAATAGTATCCCCTCTGAACACTATCGGTTTTTGTTGTCCGGGTGCCTGTAAGATCTTCTTCTTCATATGGAAGAAATGAACTCTAGTAAGGGTGTTCGGGGAAAGATTTTTTTTTGCTAAAAGCTGGGTACACCCTATCAGTGCGGTCGAGGAGCATTGGCTGGCTCTTGGATGCTTGAAGTAGATGAGCAAAGATGGCTTGAACGTGAACTTCAAGGTCCGCATCAGAAATCGAGGTTGCAATGCTCTGATATGTATTTTTTTTAATCTGGAGTGGTTTTCCAGGTCATTGAGCATGTCATTTACCGCTGACTGATCCCGTTCCTGGTACAAAATGAATGCCGTGCAATCCATGTTATTGAGTGTATGGTCCACTACTGTTGACTCAACCTGGCCAAGCGAAAGTGGGTTTGACACAGGGACTGGGCGAGATCTGTTAGGGCCCTGGTGATGTCTTGCTAGAGTGATGTGATGTCCTTACAGAATTTGGTGAGCATTATCTGGATGTCTTATTTGGTTGCAGGAGCCTGGGGATCGGGACCCCCCAGACTGGGAGGCGTCACCTCTGTGCCCCCACTATGTTGGCGAGGGGGGTCATATTTCTGAATCTTCCCTTGATGAAAGAGGAGCGGGGTTCTTTTCTCTGTTGGAGGCCACCGTCGCAACGGAAATGTTTGATTCAGCCCCTTAGAATCTGCCCCCACAGAAGGCCCCCACGGATGAAGATCTTGATGAGCGTCCCCTAGTGTCCTAGGGACCCTCCGCCTCTCCTCAGATTCTAA
The DNA here is from genome assembly GCF_964261635.1 of Lissotriton helveticus. Taxonomy (NCBI): domain Eukaryota; kingdom Metazoa; phylum Chordata; class Amphibia; order Caudata; family Salamandridae; genus Lissotriton; species Lissotriton helveticus. The sequence goes on along the minus strand of NC_136069.1, from coordinate 398,957,100 downwards.
GCTATGGAAGATCAGACAAGGACTCTCATTTGGTCGTCAGGCCCTAGCCTCTCTCCCTGTGTCTTAAGTAACCCAGGATGTATCCAACCAGGGCCAGTCTCCCCCTTGGCTCACCTCTTCAGAAAGGAGGAAACTCGCCAGGTTCTGGCCCAAAGTTATGCTGCTGTCTTCTTGGGGCCCCTGTGGACCATAGTTTGTGCTCCTCTTTGGGCCTCTTGGCCAAGGGTTGTTCCAGGGCCCAGGGTTAATCTGCTGTCAGATTAGGGCCTGCCTGTACCTTCGGGCCCAGTATGTTACTGCAGACTCTTCAGACTCCTTGAGTGTGTCTACTGTCAGGAAGGAGCCTGCCCGCTACCCTGCCACTCTGGGGACTTCTTTGGGCTACAATTGACTCTTGGAGTGGGCCTGCTGCCATATCAGGGTCCACCTGTGCCACCAAGACTCTGAACGCTTCTTCTGACCCTAGTTGAGTCCTAGGGCTGGCTCTCTGCCCAGCCGGGCCTACCCTGATAGATGCAATCTGGAGTCCCCACCCAGGCCCACCTCAAAGCGTGACAATATGTCTCCTCAGGCCCAGGTCTCGAATGGTGCCCCAAGCCCCATTTTGAACTCTTGCGGGAGCCCCTCTGGTGCCTGTGCCCCTGCACCTCTTCTTTGTTGCTGACCCTGCCACTACTGTGACTCCTCGGTCTGTGTGGCCAACATTTTTAAAGTCCAGGGTTCGGGCAGGTCCGGCCAGAAAATGGTCACCGCTCCGCTAGTGGCCGATCTTCGCTACCGATTCCTCCTCCTTATGTATCAGGCGTCTGCTCCAATGTTTTCACGGCACACCCTCTGTTTAATCGAAATGGAGGAAGTTCTACTTGTATCCACTCTCACTGGGATTCACTGCATTGGGGGAAAATAGGGGCTCTCACACAGAGCTCAGAATAGACACTTGACCGGTCTCCTTCCTGGCCATTCCCCTGTAATAGACAATTTAAAAGGATTTGCAACTCAGTGTTCCTTCTGTACTTCATATAGTCATCCAATTAATCCAATTTCAGCCATAATGGAAAGCATTTCTCCTCTACGTCCTTTTTTATCTACTCCTGGTCCACCGCCTCTGGATTAGCTGTGCTGGAAAGATGCGTTTGAAATGTAATTGGAGGCGACAGACAGGGATAGATTCACAACTAAAAGGAAGGAAGCTTAATTGCTTCATAATCTTGATCCTGAAGCTAGGGCTATATTACAGACATTGGACCCAATTCACAAAGGGAAATGAGATGAAAGTCTAAATTTACGACTTTCGGTATTCACAAAGGGCATTTATGAGTAAAGTCAGACTTTTGTCCCAGTTTTGATCTCAGTTAAACTTAAGACAAAAACTTAAGTTTAACTTAGACAAAAGTCTAACTTTACTACTCGTGCATGCCCATTGTGAAAACTGAAAGTCGTAAAGTTAGACTTTCATCTCAGCTTACCTTTGTGAATCGGGCCCATTAACTTTAATTGTTGTAAATATTCAGTTGAATCATGAGGGATTATCTGTTGAGATGGTGGTAACTAAAGTCATTGATGAGCACGCCTCTGTTCTCAAACCGTTAGATAAGAGATTCTCACCGTCCCAAAATGTGGTGTTAGAAAGACTTACGTTTTTGCAATGCTACAAACAAGGAGAATCCGTTGATGACATTGTATCTGATCTTGGGGCTCTAGCTATTACCTGCAATCGTAGAGAGTTTAAAGATAAGATTATCCAGGGCCAACTAATATCGATAACTGTTAACAAGAAAATACAAGAGTGATTACTTTCTACTGACGATCCAGATCTAGAGTCAGCGGTAACAACTGCATGCACAATTGAAAACTCAGAGACATACTTTAAAGAGATATCTATGCCTTGTGAACAACATTCCATCAAATAAATACATTTTTTAAGGACAAAAACTGACGGGAAGAATAACAAAAAGAATCAAACACCCAGGAATGACTATTGGAAGAGCAAGGGGAAAATGGGTAGATGTGCTACAGATGTGGCAGTTGTACACAAGTTGTGTCGGCAAAAAACTGTCCAGCATTGTTACAAATGTGATTTAAGTGCAACCATAAGAGGCATTTTGCTAGCTGTATCACTGTACACGTAAAGTCGCAGTAGCTCAGGTGGATGAGTGTGGTATGGCAAGAACAAGTAACAATGATAGTGATTTTGTGCTTGCATTAGGTAGCAATGATGAATATAACAATTCAGAGCACCAGGATGAGTATATGTTAATGAAGGGGGAAACAGTAAGGAAGTACCATTAATAAAACAAGTTAGTAGGAAAACCCCATATTATGATATTTGGATCAATGACATAAAAGTATGTTTAATGGCTGATTCGATGACCCTTCATAATAATTGGTCCTGTCATGTTCACAAAGTTCATGCCCCAAACACTTGTTGAGTCAAGCATAAAAAGGTATACTTATTGGGGGGGAAGAGAATCAAAAATTGAGCATCAATTTGATGCCCTATTAGAAATTGATGAACAAAAAGTATGGTGTGTGGTCTTTGTAGCAAAGCAAAGATCAAATCAATTAGGATGACATGATCAAGGTGAATTGGATATAGTCCTTGATCCCTACCATCCAGAGAGTGTAGTTTTGAGGTCTAAACTGATGTGTCTGACTATAGTGATTGAAAAATAGTGTAAAAATATTCTGTAGTATTTGCTGAATGTTTAACAACAAAGGATTGTTTTAAAACCCAGACCCATGTCAGTTGCATACAAGGTTCGCAGAGTACCATAATCTTTAAGGGATGCTCTCCGAAAGTATTAGACAAGCTGTGTAGTTTGGATATGATTGAGCTGATAAACAGTTCCGAGTGGCATTCTCATTTTAGCACAAAAGGGGGACTATTTGTTCCACCTGTGTGTTGATCTGCATGACTTGAACCAGAACATTTGGGGGAACAGAGAACCATTACCAAACATTAATGAAATGTTCAGTACTTTAGAAGGTGCCTCAGTATTTACCACACTTGACATGTCAGCTGCATAACATCATGTAGTTTTGAATCTAGAGACAAGATGTATTTTGTGACTCATGAAGGCACTTTTCACTTCAAGCCAGTGCCGTTAGGCTTGGCGCCAACCTCTTCAGTGTTTCAAAGGCTCATGAAAGAGGTGTTTAAAGAGTGTTCAGGTGTGAAGTATTTTCAAGACAATATATAGATTTTTTGGAATGGTGTTGAGTAACATAATATACGATTTCACAGAGTTCTACGAATTCTTCAGAAAACAGATATGACACTGAGACCTGGCAAGTGAAGGTTTGGGGAGAAAGGTGTTGGTCATCATGTATCTGAACGTAGAGTTGACACCAAAATTAAACTGGTGAGGGCAATTGAAACAAAGATCAGTTGAGGTCATTTTGGGATCTAGCTGAATTTTATTCAAAGAGTGTGCCACACTTTGCGAAGAAGACTAATCCTTTGTGAAATTTGTTGAAAAAAGGGGTAGTGTATGCCTGGAATGAAAAGTGCCAGGATACATTTGATGGTGTATGTCAGGACAACATTTCCGTTTAACCTTTGAAATTTTATGACACAATGGATGAAGCTTATTAATATTACAGATGAGAGCTACTTTGGTTTGGGTGCAGGTCTTATCAAAAGAGAGGAATGGTAAAGATGTGGTGGCTTTTGTGTCAAGGGCACTTAGGGGACAGAGCCCACATACTTGACAATAGAGAAGGAGGCATTAGCCTCATGGTGGGGAATGGAATATTTCCATATATACATTGGGTTGTACCATTTCTCCTCTGCAAGGACCATAAACATCTGATTGATTTACTTAGTAATACAGTGGTTGCTAAGACCACTCCTAGATTAGATAAGTGGCATTATCAATTACAAGAGTGCAATTGCAAAATAGATTATGTTCCAAGAAAGAAACATTTAGTGACCGATTTCTTGTCTAGGATGCCTATACAAGGTTTGGAAAGTCATGCTGTAGTTAATGAGGAAAGGGTGTGTATGGTTAGCCAAATGGCTGAGGCAATGAAAGGGGCGCTAAAAGAAAGAAAATGGAAAAGTAAATTGGAAGCTGATGTCAGCCTGAAAGAAGAAATTAAGTAGATTTTATATTTATTATTATTTTTTTTTAGATTTATAAAGCGCGAACGTATGCCCGGAGGCGTCTTGGCGCTGAAAACTCAACTCATGCCTCTTGCAATGTGATTCCAGACTAATTTACTGTGTGAATAGCCAGGTCTTTAAACCTTTGCGAAAAGAATAAAGGGAGTGATTTAATCTAATTGAGAGCGGGAGTGAATTCCACAGTCTGGCGGCTGTAACTGAAAAACGTCTGTCACCCCAGGAGAGTCTTAGTACGGGGCACAGTTAATTGGTGCAAAGTCACTGATCTTAGTTGCCTAGCTGGGAGATATGGTTTAAGCTGGTTTCTCAGGAACTGGGGGCCACAGTGATGCAGTGCTTTGAACACCAGACAGAGTGTTTTGAATTCTATCCGCTTTTTTATGGGTAGCCAATGATACTTGCGGATGGTGTGAGCAATAGGCTTAAATTTGGGGTTTTTTGATAGTACTCTGGCCGCGGCATTTTGCACTAATTGCATTTTATTGATGACCCGAACTTGAGCATTGGCCAGAATGCCATTGCAATAGTCGAGTGAAGATACAAGCGTACTAACCAAGGTTTTGCCTGCACTGTCTGATTAGCATGCGCGGAGAAGTTGAGATGGTCATCAAACACTACTCCTAAATTCCTGACCTTTGAAACACGCTTGGGCAAGGTTCCAAATGATGACGGCCACCAAATAGATGACCACAATGGTGAGATCTTCCCAAAGATGACCACCTCGGTCTTCTCGGAGTTTAGCTTAAGGCAGCTTGAGGACATCCAGTCTCCAATTGCTTGCATGCCCTCCTGGAATCGCTTCGCCACCTCGTCTCCATCGTTGTTAATGGCGAGGACTAGCTGGGTGTCATCTGCATAGGAGGTAAGGCCCATCCCGTATTGCTTGATGACTCTAGCTAGGTCCGACACATAGATATTAAAAAGTGTCGGACTGAGGGATGAGCCTTGAGGAACCCCACAGGGTAGAGAGAGCTCGGCTGATTGAAATGGCCTCAAAGTAACTGTCTGAGTTCTGGCAATCATCAAAGGTGCAATGCAGGGCAAAATCCCATGTTTCTATGTTGCTCCTGAACTCCCTTGTGATAATGGCTTGTTATACAGGTTCGGATAGTTAGTTGTGCCAGCAACATTGAGGAAGAGAGTATTGGAGTTAGCTCATGAAGGGCATATAAGTATTCGATCTATGTAATGGAGGATACAAGAAGATGTTTGGTGGCCTAGAGTGGATAACTACATCAAATGAATGAAATTAAATAAAAAAGGGATTTGTAAAGTGCACTACTGCCCAGCGGCGTCTAGGCGCTGGCTCAGATAGGTAAACTGTGTGAAGAAGGAGAAAAAAACTTAAAGATTCAATAACCCTGTTATAAGTGCCTTCCTGAAAGCTAGAAGATTAGTCATCTCTTTCAGTGTATGAGGGAGAGAGTTCCAAAGTCTGGTGGTGCCTACAACAAAGCCTCTGCCACCCTAGTTGACTTTCATAAATTTAGGCACAATGAGATTGTGTTCTGCAGCAGACCGAAGAGGTCTAGGTGGAACATAACATTGAAAGCAGTTCCTGAAATAATCAGGGCCAGTGCCCTGAAGAGATTTGATAGCAATGCGCAATGCTTTAAAGTCTATGCACTTTTTAACTGGAAGCAAGTGTAGGTGACTGAGTGCATAAGAAGCACATTTGTATTTAGGGATGCCTAAAAGAAGGCGAGCAGCCGCATTCTATACAATTAGAATTTTCGTTAAGGATTTCTTCCTGATGTTTATAAACAAGACAAATGTTTTGTGAGCAACTGCAGTGCTTTTTATTTTGAGTGATAAGACTCAAGTGACCCAGCCAACGCCAGTTAGTCCAGTTAGTGTCCCTTCTCCTCCATGGTCCAAATTTGCTCTAGATATTGCTGGTCTGATAAAAGTTTTGGTTGAGAGTTCTAAATTTGCACTAATATTAATCAATAACATATCGAAATGAACAGAGGTCCGTATTGTCAACAGTGATAATACTGCATTTGTTATCCAGCTTTTACAGAGGGTATTCATGAGAGAAGTTTATCTCAATGAGCTGCTGATGGACAATGGCATCCAATAGGTCTCTGAAGAAATTAACTATTTTCTGGATAACAATGGCATCAAATATACCAGGACATCTTTAATCATCGTAGGAGTAATGGGTTAGTTGAGCGTTTTAAATGTACCTTGAAAGGCCAGCTTCAGATAGCTATAAATAATACGTTACCTTTGAAGCAAGTGGTTGAAAATATGTTATGGGCATACAGAACAACACCCAATGTGTCAACAGGTGTGTCTCCATTTGTGCTTTTGAGGAGATGTGTTGCTAAATTGAAAATGGATGAATATGTGACTAGTTGATGTCACATGTTTGTCCGATGTGGTTGACTTGAGAGAAAAGGTGCAAAGCAGATATGCTGGGGTGTCTAGAGATAGTGTCAATCAGAATATTATAACGGTTTGTTGGGTCAGGATCAAGAAATCAGGTTGGGTTAACAAAAGTGAATCCAGGTTTTCTGTTCCAGTACAAGTTACCAAAGATTTATTGAATGTGGTGTTAAAAATGGGATTCCTGGTTGACTGAGGTATGCAGCCAGGCTAATCCAGAACCACCACTGCAGACAGGTTAAGCTAGAAACACTAAAATATAACCTGTTCTCACACTATGGTACGTGGGCACAGAGCAGTCAGGCGCATCAAAAAGGCAATGTGTAAAATATCTGTGCTACACACACTCACACACACAGTAACACAATGAATACACCACAAAAAGATGCCACACAGGTTTAAACAAATAGATTATTATGTTCTGAAAAAACAAGACCAAAATGACAAAGATCCAATGTAAGGAATTTGAGATATGGAATTTTAAAGGAATAAATTCAGTAAAGTTCTTAGAAGCAAGTAGCGCTAAAAATATTACTTTAGGTCATGCTGGACGAGGGCAAAGTCAAAGTTCAGAGTGACCGCGATGGAGTGCTGGCCGGACACAGGGCCAACGCAGGTCCCGTTGACCAAAGTACCTTTCCTGGTTGCAAACAGCGAGATGTGTTGATGTCCAGGCTCGCATGTGCAGGATGCATCGATCTTCTCCACTCAGTGAAGGAGATGCTTCAGTTTTGAAGACGGATGCCGGAGTTGAAAGGCTTTGAGAGATGCGCTGGGTTCTGCCAAGCAGTCAAGGGGATGCATTGATCTCACCAAGCTGTGGAAGTAGGGATACGCTGTCCTATGTATCGACTGCTGGTGGCAATGTGCTGGTTCCGAGGTGATGAGCCGATTTTACTTTATAACACACGAAACACAGGGGGTCTAACAGCCAAATTGAGAGGCTACACTGTCGATACTGAGTCAACAAGATCTCAAAATATCTTTATCGCACACACATAACGTATTAATAAGGATAAAGAAGGAAAAAGGCTAACACTACATGCATAGAGGAGACCGGTACATCATCGATTATTCGTAAAATGGCTGATTAATCCACACCAGATTGTAAAGGGTTTCCATCAAATTAGACTCAATGATCAGTCCTATCATTTGGCCAAACCCATGTGCAAATGGGGCTGGTCCCCTGATCAGTGGGACACTCAGCTCCGCACCTTATTGTTGTATCAGGATTTGGTCCACCAAATACACAAACCGTCCATGATGACTGATCTTTTGATGGTAAAGTAAGAAGAAATAGTGCAACGAACAAGAAAGTGATTTAAAATAGGATGGAATGTCCTCCTTCTAAATACTTTATTCTGCGGACTGAACACGCCTCCTAATTAAAAAATAGAACAGTGCAAGAGAAGACAGTGACAATTATCTGTCTACATAAGGGCCAACATGTTTCTGCCTAACGGGTATTTAATCCCTTGGCATTCGTCAGGGCCTCTGCTAGTATAATAGTTGCACTCCTAATAGTGAAATATAGAATTCATCACCATCACTAAAACAAATTGTAGTAAAACTGGTTAGAAACGGTACAACCTGTAACAACCATGGACATTAACCCTCCGATTCACAATGGTTACTGTGAATTCTGTGAAGGAAAACGTTATATCATTAGTACTGTATTCGATGCATCAGTCTCATGTGCATAGTGTGTCACCAAGCCAACCAATAATGCGTGTCAGAAAATTAGTTTTTATGCTTACCCTTTGTGGTAGGGCAATAGACCTCACCTCACCTGGACACTGCTCAGGTACTAAGAGGCCCCGCACTACAAAGATATAGGGAAAACAAAAGAATGTGGCAAAGTACTGTAAAGAAATTCTTTCGCTTTACACCCTGCCTATAATCATTCCTATAACCAAATGCCCTATATCTAGAGGCAAAACATGTGAGGTAGATAAACACCCCAAACTCAGTGTACTAAGCCTCAAAATGACCCAGAAACTCGACTAAGACACCAAACTTTAAGGAAGATTAAAATTCCTTTGTATGCTTATTCAGGAATTTCACAACATTCTGATCTTCAAAACCTGTGATTTGCTAAAGTTTACAACATAGTATAGCTAAAAGTATTTTGTGGTAGCTGCTCACCTTTCCGTCGGTACCTCAAGCTCCCATCTGAGACTTGGGGGAGGCACCGATCTGTAGGAGATGCTAGTATAAGTAGACTAGTGAGGGTTTGTTAGTGAAGTATCCCTCCACCTTTAAGATGTATACTAGATAGTGGCAATCTTATCATGTGTCCCTTCAATTGGTATATATTAGTGGCAAGGACACTATTACCAGACATTTATTGTGAAGTAAGCCTTATTGGTCTTTATTTTCATAAGAAAACTAAGCGCACTACTTTACGCTCGAAATCTCGCGTGATCTCGCGAGAGGACGTGCTCAGAACTACCATATGATGTCATATCAGCCATCTTTGTAGTTCCTAACGGTAGGAAGGTGGCTACCTGACTATGGTTACCCCAGATTTTTTGCCTTGTGTTTAGCTGGTTTTTGACTTAGTTGGCCTGGCTCCCTGCTAATCAGGGCCCCAGGCCATCTGCTCTCTCTGTAAAATGGATTCCATGTACCCTAGGTACATACCACAATTGGAAATGGACTCCTTGTCAGCCCCTGTACCATGCACTATAGGTGCCCAGGGCAAAGGTGCCACCAAGGCCTACCAGGGGCTGCAGCACATCTTTTGCCACCCCTGGCTGGTTCTTAAATTGACACAACTGGCTGATCACTCAGCTGGGGTAAGGTGGTGTAAGCACCCCTTGCTTAGATATAGTATACCTATATCTAAACCTATATCTGGACACATATAAACCTGTGAGCCACTCCTATGGAAGGCCTCATCAATCCTGGAGGCAGAGTGCTTGGTTTAATGTGAGATGGAGCTCTAGCATGAGCTGAGCCTGTCTGCAGCCGTCGGGAACAACTCCCTAAGCTGTTTCAGGATAATGCCATACCATATTCTCTTAAGTGCATTATAATCCTCGCGGTTATATAGCAACTTTGGTTTGGCTTTATCAAAACATGTCGTGTAAGGTGTCATACAATTTGGAATACTATCCCCTCGCCAGTTCTGGCGACGGGGATAGCATTCCACCCCTCTAGAGGGGTAAGACATGTTACTTTACTTAAATGCGGTTAATTTCTAAAAGGACCTTGGATCCACAAAATGGATGCCTCTGCCACAGACACAAGTCTGACCCCCTGAAGCTGACCGAAACTCAGCCAAAGGGGCCTGGACAAAGGGTTTCCTGTCGCAGGGAGGTGTTACACCCCCCCAGACAGGAGATAGTGGATTGTAGCAGGGAGGTTTGAAAGAAACCAGACACTGCATGGGGAGCACAAGGCTGCCCCTTGCATAATCCGGCCAAACCGGTTCTGGGGCACTCCAGCCCTCGTGCCAGGGCGGCCTGGATCCACCCACTTCCTGGGTCCCACCCATAGGAGGGGACCTAGCAGGTAATCCAGCCCCCTAAATTAGTATAAGACTGGGAGCAGTGCCAAAGCACTTCAGATTATCCTGATGAAACATAAGAAACAAAACTCTGGACCCTTCGACATCCTACTCAACGTAGAAGACTGAAGAATCTCCCTTGTGGTCAAGGAGTGACCACCCTGGCAAAACAGGCACCATCCAGCACCTCGACGTCTGCTTTGTTGCAGTTCCCGCCAGAACTCGAGTGACAGAGATCAACGAGATCAAGCTTTCCTGCCTTCTAATAGCCCGATCCACAGTCCCTGCAGAGCTGAGACCCGTGGAGGCGACCGGAAGCGTGGGGCACGCCATCTTGAAAAGACCACGAGACGCTGACCGTGCAGCCCACGAGTGACCCTCGAAGCTGTACACCGGGGTTTGAGAAGCCCCAACCCTGAGCCACTCTTGCACCGAAGTTCAGCCCTCCACACTCGACGAGTGCTGCGTGGGGCCTTTCTGCTTCTTTTGGCTCAACGCGTTGGCCCGGTCACTTGCCAGCCGGCTTGTGGGCCCTGTGCCGACGAAACTTGAAAAACGACTTGTGATTCTGGTTGCTACAGACTTGCACCAGCTCCCCTGAAAAGGAGCCCCCACTTTGGCCCTCCTGGTCCGAGTGAGAAGCAATCTTCCAGTTCCGCGTGGATTGCTTTTGCCAAGTGATGTTTGCTCCAATCTTGAAGCTGACAGCGCCGACGGTGAGAGCCTGCGTGGGACAGATCGTGACCTGCTCCTGGACTTCGTAGATGCCCCATAGCCCACGTGACAGCGGAGAGAAGCTCCTCGACAACCACCTGATTGCGCCCGACATTGCCTGGTTCCGTCCTGGTTCCACCCTGGTCACTGCTGAGTGACCCAGACTCTGTCCCCTCTGCTTTCAGGTACTTTTCGACTTCGATCCACTCTTGGATCCCACCGGACACTTCTCCTTCACAGCGCCTGCAGCCTCTTCAGCTCCAAGCACCAAGAATCAGCGTGACGAAACCCGACACTACTTCGACCCTGTGCACCCGCTTCCTGTGGGTGAGGTAACATTGCAACGCCGGTGTTCCCACACTGGTACACACCTCTAGGGTCTGTGTCTTAAGTATTGTCCCTCTAGGTTCAGCGGAAGTGTCCTTAAACTCTATTTGTGTAACTTTTACGCACCATTGACTAACATTGGTGCATGCGTGCGCTTTCAGCGCTGCACCCGAATCCCGCGGGCTTTTCCCGACTTCAGCATTGCTTGTCCCGACTGCTCCCAGCGATTCCCTAGGCCCTAGGCCTAACCACTGTTCGATTGGTATCCCTTATACCACTTGTTTAGTATATGGTCTGAGTGGCCCCTCGCCCTCATCCATATTTGTGCAACTTTGTATGTTATACTGTGCTTTTGATTTAACGCTTGTGCCCCTTCATTCATAAAGAGTACTGGGGATTATTGTGAGTAATAAATACATATATTTTTATAATATATACTTGTGTGGTGTCCTTTCATTTGATATTACAGGATTGTGATTGGTAAAACAGCTCGCTTAACACGACCTCTTGAGTTAAGCCTTTAAGGCTGCTTAGTCTGTGCTACCCTTAAGATAGCTTGTCTATAAGGTTGACTTACAACCAGACACCTTAAGGGGATATTTGGACTGATACAAGGTGGTTCCAGAATTGGGAACATCATATATCAGGCCAACTTCTCACATTGGTGAGCAGCGGTGCGGATTTGAGCTTGCTGTTTGTTTTACCATTGCAATCTTTTTATCAAATTGAAAGATCACATCAAGTACCTTAGGTACATATAAATCAAAAGCTTAGCATATTAAGTTCTACTGAACTTAGTAGTTGTAGATTAAAGGGATTAGCACACCTTGCCTACAACTCACTAGAAAGGTACAGTAGGGAAACACTTAGTGTAGGTAGGTGCATCACTTACACCACACTAGAGTCATGTCTGGCACAGGTGAAGCTTCAGGCTCTCTGCCTATGACAGTTGACCTTACCCAGGCAACTTCCAGTTATGACAAACTAACCCACAAAGACTTGGTTGCCTTGTGCATATCAAGAGGGTTAAAAAGGGGCAGAAGTCCCACCAGTCCTTCCCTGATAGCCATTCTAGAACAGGATGACTTAGATAAGGCAACTGCAGTTCCCTTAGGATCAGGAGATGGAATACAACCCCCTGAGAATGAGATTCCCCCAGTGGTAGAAGAGGAGGAGGACTCAGAGGTAGAGGACCCTGAAGATCAGGATCTAGGGGTTAACCAGGTTGTGGTTGCCAGGCTTAGCCAGGCCAACTTAAACCTACTTGGGAATGGAGAGGGCCAGCACCTCCCCAGACCCTATAACTTTCTCCCAGGCAACAGAAGAGTGAGATCTCCAGCAGGGGACTCTCATATTTCTAGTGCCTCAAGAGAATCTCAGAGAGGAATGACTCCCTCTCAGAAAAAAGAGCATGAGGCAAGAATGAGGGCTGTCAAACTCCAGATAGAGAGGGAGGAGGTAGCCCTGGCTCAAGCTAGACTTGCCTTGGCAAGAGAACAGAAAATGTGTGGCTTAGATGCCACTGGTGGCAGCAATATTCCTAGAGAGAAACCCAGGTCCTATGATAGTAGAAACCTGACAAAGATTGTGCCCCCCTACAAGGAAGGGGATGACATCCACAAGTGGATAACTGCTCTTGAGAGAGCCTGCATGGTACAGCAGGTTCCTGAGGAACAGTGGGCAGCAATCTTATGGTACTCCTTTTCAGAGAAAGGGAGAGATAAGCTCCTCACTGTTAGACATGAGGATGCAAACAATTACAAAGTCCTGAAGAGTGTTCTGATAGATGGGTTTGGCTTAACCACTGAACAATACAGGTTGAAGTTCAGAGACACCCAGAAGACACAGACTCAGGACTGGACGGATTTTGTAGATTGTGCTACTAAGGCTTGGGAGGGTTGGCTAAATGGCAGCAAAGTACATGACTTTACAGGATTGTATAATTTGATTATGAGGGAGCAGATCCTAAGTAATTGTCAGAACCAGCTCTTACACCAGCACCTGGTGGACTCAGATTTGACCTCTCCCCAAGAATTGGGAAAGAGGGCAGATAAATGGGTCAGAACCCGGATTAGGCCTAAGAATCAGGACAGTAACCAGAAGAAGGAGTCTACCAAGCCTCAAGATAAGGGTGGGGATAAAAGTAAAGAAAAGACTTCCCCAGGGCCCCAAAACTCCAAGAATGGGGGTGGGTCCCAAGACACTTCCTCAACTGAGAAAAAGCCTTATTGTTATGCCTGTAAACAGGTTGGGCATTACAAAACAGACAACTATTGTCCCAAGAATAACAATAAAGAGAATATACCTCCAAAGCCAGTTCCAACACCTCCTGTTACTGTCAGCAGTAATCCCCCAGGAAGTGGGAGCACACCCAGGAATCTGGGTGGGTTTACTTTTGGAGCACAGGTGGACCCTGGCCTATCCAGGTCCCCATCCCCAACTAATCTTGTTTATGAGACTGGCATGGGGTTTGCCAACTTCTCTGACTGCCCAAATACTTTGAGCAGATATAGACAGGAACCCATCATCAATGGTTTGAAAGTTCAAGCTTTTAGAGACACAGGGGCTAGCATCACCATGGTGGCTGACTGCATAGTCCCCTCTAAGCAACTTTTACCAGGTGCCACATACCAGGTAACAAACATTGATGGAATCCAAACAAATCATCCCATGGCAGTAGTAAGTCTCAGCTGGGGAGGTGTCATTGGCCCAAAGAGAGTGGCAGTGTCATCAAACTTGCCTGTGGACTGTCTACTGGGTAATGATTTAGAAATCTCAGCCTGGGCTGAGGTTGAACAGGAAACCCATTCTAGAATGGTAAATGCCAATGGAAAGGTTAGTGGGGCTGTGATGGCTACAGCCCCAATTCAAGATGTCCTTCCTGAAAAGGTTGGTAGGGCTGAGCAACTCTCTGCCCCATCTTTAGCAAAAGCTCTTCCTGAACAGAATAGCAAAGCTGTTATGATAACAGCAGAAACCCAAACTGAGTCTCCTCCTGAAAAGGTTGGTGGGGCTGTGATGGCCACAGCCCAAACTCAAACTGATATGTGTGTTGTGAAGCCTGAAATGATGGATAACTCCACACAAACTGAGAGCACAGAGGAGGACGAGAAATCTCCCCCCTCACCAGACTTTAGGAAAGGACCAGCCTCCTCAGGGAACTGATCTTACCCCTGATGAAGGAACTGCCCCAGAGGTGGTTAGGCCTAGCCTGACAGAGCCTCTGATGTCAGTGGACTCTTCTCAGGTGGGACCCAGTCTGGATCAGGTAACCTGCCCCTCTCTACCTTGCCTTAGCCAGCCCAGGGCTGCAGAGGACAAGAAGGACAGTGAGACCCAGAGGGCCCCCTGTCAAATAAAGCATCCCCATCAAAAGATTAGGGGCACCAAAACTAGTAGCCCTAGTAAGGTGAAAACTTTAAAAACTCCTGAGGGAGCCCCCTTAAAAGTAGTTAGGGACCTCCCACAGATGGATTCTGTTGGGCACAGCCAAACCTGGGACCCATAGGGCCCAAACCTGAACTGTCCCTCCAGCAAGCCAAACAGAGGGACCCAGCCTCCAGCTTTAGGGAGCCAGAGGTTGACCCTGAGAGCACAGTGCAACTCAGTTAAAGAAAGAAAGGCACACATGGTGGAAGATAATTGGAGGAAGCTGAGCCCTAAATTAGTGGAGCCTCACTTCAATACTCCATATCCAAACCAGCCTTTGACTTTGCATAAACACACCCAAGGTAGTGATTCCCTATGGTGGAGACCCTCTAATACCCCAAGGGTGAGGGACTGCTTAGTGAACCATGAGACAGGGGGTACCCATGCTAGTGCAGGTACTTCCTTATATGGCCACTCAGGCAATATAGGCTTACCTGGCCAAGGATAGCCTTATCCCCTTTTGTTTGGGGGGGGGTTATGTAGGAAGGTGGCTACCTGACTATGGTTACCCCAGATTTTTTGCCTTGTGTTTAGCTGGTTTTTGACTTAGTTGGCCTGGATCCCTGCTAATCAGGGCCCCAGGCCATCTGCTCTCTCTGTAAAATGGATTCCATGTACCCTAGGTACATACCACAATTGGAAATGGACTCCTTGTCAGCCCCTGTACCATGCACTATAGGTGCCCAGGGCATAGGTGCCACCAAGGTCTACCAGGGGCTGCAGCACATCTTTTGCCACCCCTGGCTGGTTCTTAAATTGACACAACTGGCTGATCACTCAGCTGGGGTAAGGTGGTGTAAGCACCCCTTGCTTAGATATAGTATACCTATATCTAAACCTATATCTGGACACATATAAACCTGTGAGCCACTCCTATGGAAGGCCTCATCAATCCTGGAGGCAGAGTGCTTGGTTTAATGTGAGATGGAGCTCTAGCATGAGCTGAACCTGTCTGCAGCCGTCGGGAACAACTCCCTAAGCTGTTTCAGGATAATGCCATACCATATACTCTTAAGTGCATTATAATCCTCGCGGTTATATAGCAACTTTGGTTTGGCTTTATCAAAACATGTTGTGTAAGGTGTCATACGATTTGGAATACTATCCCCTCGCCAGTTCTGGCGACGGGGATAGCATTCTACCCCTCTAGAGGGGTAAGACATGTTACTTTACTTAAATGCGGTTAATTTCTAAAAGGACCTTGGATCCACAAAATGGATGCCTCTGCCACAGACACAAGTCTGACCCCCTGAAGCTGACCGAAACTCAGCCAAAGGGGCCTGGACAAAGGGTTTCCTGTCGCAGGGAGGTGTTACACCCCCCCAGACAGGAGATAGTGGATTGTAGCAGGGAGGTTTGAAAGAAACCAGACACTGCATGGGGAGCACAAGGCTGCCCCTTGCATAATCCGGCCAACCCGGTTCTGGGGCACTCCAGCCCTCGTGCCAGGGCGGCCTGCATCAAAGGAAGGGGGTGTATCCACCCACTTCCTGGGTCCCACCCATAGGAGGGGACCTAGCAGGTAATCCAGCCCCCTAAATTAGTATAAGACTGGGAGCAGTGCCAAAGCACTTCAGATTATCCTGATGAAACATAAGAAACGAAACTCTGGACCCTTCGACATCCTACTCAACGTAGAAGACTGAAGAATCTCCCTTGTGGTCAAGGAGTGACCACCCTGTGCAAACAGGCACCATCCAGCACCTCGACGTCTGCTTTGTTGCAGTTCCCGCCAGAACTCGAGCGACAGAGATCGACGAGATCAAGCTTGCCTGCCTTCTAACAGCCTGATCCACAGTCTCTGCAGAGCTGAGACCCGTGGAGGCGACCGGAAGCGTGGGGCACGCCATCTTGAAAAGACCACGAGACGCTGACCGTGCAGCCCACGAGTGACCCTTGAAGCTGTACACCGGGGTTTGAGAAGCCCCAACCCTGAGCCACTCTTGCACCGAAGTTCAGCCCTCCACACTCGACGAGTGCTGCGTGGGGCCCTTCTGCTTCTTTTGGCTCAACGCGTTGGCCCGGTCACTTGCCAGCCGGCTTGTGGGCCCTGTGCCGACGAAACTTGAAAAACGACTTGTGATTCTGGTTGCTCCACACTTGCACCAGCTCCCCTGAAAAGGAGCCCCCACTCTGACCCTCCTGGTCCGAGTGAGAAGCAATCTTCCGGTTCCGCGTGGATTGCTTTTGCCAAGTGTTGTTTGCTCCAATCTTGAAGCCGACAGCGCCGACGGCGAGAGCATGCGTGGGACAAATCGTGACCTGCTCCTGGACTTCGTAGATGCCCCAGAGCCCACGTGACAGCAGAGAGAAGCTCCTCGACAACCACCTGATTGCGCCCGACATTGCCTGGTTCCGTCCTGGTTCCACCCTGGTCACTGCTGAGTGACCCAGACTCTGTCCCCTCTGCTTTCAGGTACTTTTTGACTTCGATCCACTCTTGGATCCCACCGGACACTTCTCCTTCACAGCGCCTGCAGCCTCTTCAGCTCCAAGCACCAAGAATCAGCGTGACGAAACCCGACACTACTTCGACCCTGTGCACCCGCTTCCTGTGGGTGAGGTAACATTGCAACGCCGGTGTTCCCACACTGGTACACACCTCTAGGGTCTGTGTCTTAAGTATTGTCCCTCTAGGTTCAGCGGAAGTGTCCTTAAACTCTATTTGTGTAACTTTTACGCACCATTGACTAACATTGGTGCATGCGTGCGCTTTCAGCGCTGCACCCGAATCCCGCGGGCTTTTCCCGACTTCAGCATTGCTTGTCCCGACTGCTCCCAGCGATTCCCTAGGCCCTAGGCCTAACCACTGTTCGATTGGTATCCCTTATACCACTAGTTTAGTATATGGTCTGAGTGGCCCCTCGCCCTCATCCATATTTGTGCAACTTTGTATGTTATACTGTGCTTTTGATTTAACGCTTGTGCCCCTTTATTCATAGAGAGTACTGGGGATTATTGTGAGTAATAAATACATATATTTTTATAATATATACTTGTGTGGTGTCCTTTCATTTGATATTACAGGATTGTGATTGGTAAAACAGCTCGCTTAACACGACCTCTTGAGTTAAGCCTTTAAGGCTGCTTTGTCTATGCTACCCTTAAGATAGCTTGTCTATAAGGTTGACTTACAACCAGACACTATAAGGGGATATTTGGACTGATACAAGGTGGTTCCAGAATTGGGAACATCATATATCAGGCCAACTTCTCACACTAACACTATAATCTGGTAATCATTAGACCATGATTATTCCTCACGTGCATATGATGTTAGAATGCCCCCAGTGTTGTAAGTCACTGCCTATTTTTCTACAAAGTAAGCCTAGTTGAGCGGGTTTTCTTAGAAACAAGAGCGCACTACTTAGCGCTCGAAATCGCGCGGGAAGATGCGCTCAGAACTACCCGATGACATCATATCGGCCATCTTTGTAGTTCTGAAGGCTCCAACCTATATATCATAGAATCACGATTGACCATATGTTGTTTTTGAAAAAAATACCAGTCATTGGGCATAGGGATACGCTGTCCTATGTATCGACTGCTGGTGGCAATGTGCTGGTTCCGAGGCGATGAGCCGATTTTACCCCCACAACTGAGCCGATGTGCCAGTTCTGCTACACGCAGACAGCGGATGTGTCCAAATCCATGTTGTAGGTATGGGCCCCACTTCCGGTCAGCCAGGCATAGAAGCAGTGGGAGACACTGTTATATATATCCCTGAGTCTCAAGAAACAATCCAACAAGCCCTTGGAGATCATTTAGAGTGAAGACAGTGTCTAGCTCACCTTCACCCAGAGTCAGAGAGTAACAGGCAGCAGGGTAAAAGACTGAAAAGCAGGCCTTTCAGATCAGCAGTCCAGTTGAGTCCTTTGAACAGCACAACAGTTCCTCTGGCAGAGCTTCAGTTACAGGACCAGTAGTGTCTGTTTTTAGGGATCAGCGACCTAGTACTTATACCCTTTGATGAGGGGGTCACTTTAAAGCAGCTCTCTGAAGTGCACACGTTTCCTTTCCAATCCAGTCCTGTATTCTAGGCTATCTGTGGAGGGGTAATCAGACCTTTGTGTGGAGACTGCCTATTAAAGTAAAGTGTTAGCTCCTCCCTTCCATCCTGCCCAAGCAAGGCCATCAGAATGCAGATGGATGTAGATGGGTACTCAGACATCCTATACTTCCTGTGTTGTGGCTCTCTGGAGGGAAGGCACAAAGTGTAGCTTTCACCCAGATGTGTATTGGAGACTGGCTGCAAGGCACACAGAGCAGTAAGTGCAGAGAAATGTCCTCTTTCTAAAAGTGGCATTTCTAAAACAATAATGTGAAATCAATCTTCACCAGTGAGGAGGATTTATCATTACCATTCCAAACATATGAAATATGAAAATGCTACTCTCTGACCAAGAATTACAGCTTAAAAGTGTATTAAGAAATTCCCAATGCTAGCTTTTGAGAGGAGTAGGCCTCACAGTTGTGAAAAATGAAATAGGCTGTTTTCACTACTAGGGCATGCAAAACATAAAGGTACATGCCCAAGCTTATATAGCACCCTGCCTTTAGGGTTACTTAGGGCCTACCTCAGAGGTGACATAAATGCCAGATATTAGGATTTTACATCTTGTTAAGTAGTTTTGAATGCCAAGTCAAAGTGGCAGTAAACTGCTCACACAGGCACTGTAGTGACAGGTCTGAGACAGGTTTGAAAGACTACTTCTGTGGGTGGCACAATCAGTGCTGCTATCCATTCGTAACATTTGAAGTACAGTCCTTGGCTATATGGCATGCCACTTTACAAGCAACTTACCAATACAACAAATCAGATAGACACCAATGTCATCATGTTTAGGGGCGAAGCACATGCCGCTCAAACTACAGCAAGGAAACTGCCCTGATCGCAGCCACTGATGACATCAGAGATCTCCTGAACAAGGGAGAGACCGCAGCCCTGATCCTCCTAGAGCTCTCAGCAGCCTTTGACACAGTGTCTCACTACACACTCCTAAATGGTCTCCGCTAGATGGGAATCCAAGGGAAAGCCTTTAAGTGGTGTTCTTCCTTACTCACAGGAAGAACACAGAGCTCCGACCTCCTGCCTTTTCCTTCTGACCCAAAGCACTTCATCTGCGGTGTTCTCCAAGGATCATCTATAAGCCCTACCCTCTTCAATACATATATGGCTCCACTGGCCGCCCTGGTCAGAGCACATGATATGGACATCATTTCCTATGCAGATGACACACAACTCATCCTGTATCTGTCTTCGGACCCCACAAATACCAAATTAAACTTCTACAGGTGCATGACCAGCGTCACTAGCTGGATGAAGAACAAGTGCCTCAAATTCAACACCGAGAAAACAGATGTTCTCAACTTGGGGAGCAATCCCTCCCCATGGAACACCACATGGTGGTCAACCAAATTTAGTCCCCCACTCCCACAAAATGCAAGCAACCTAGGTATAATTCTCAACAGCAAGCTCACAATGAGGAAGCTGATACGTGCTGTCTCATCAACATGCTTCCTCATACTATGCATGCTGAAGAAAATCTTCAAACGGCTCCCCACCAACACAAGGCGCATTGACATCCAGTCACTCATCACCAGCGTAATACAAAAAATAATGGGGAGCAGGATGTAGCCTTACTTCAACCTCCTCAGTGTAAACCTCATAACACAAGAAGAAGTAAGGACTTTAGGATTGCAAATTTTAGATAGAGTTCAAAGTATAGCAAAGTACAATGCTTCGTAAAAACTGCCCTCACCCACAACGAAATGTGGCGCAGACCAACGCTAGAGGTGGAGCAATGGGGTGGGGTAGACAATACAAACACAGAGAAAAGGAAAAGGATCCAGAAAGCAATTGGTGTAATAGGTCTAAAACTAACTAAGGGATATCCTCATACTAATTTTATTCATGGATTCCCCTGTTAGGGTTAAAATGCTATCTCCCTACCAAAGGATGGTGGTGAGGTGAGTGTAATTAAGTACCCAACACCCCTCCGTTCTGCATAAAGGCGAACGTGTTTCAGCCAGATTTCGTTTCTCTCCTGGCTTTTGTCAGGACTATAGGATCCCTGTACTCAATACCTTTCTATATAATATACAATTTGTATATCTAATTACTCCACCTGTTAATTTAAAGTACAGTGGGTTCCGTAATCATGTGCATATCAGGAAACGTTAAGCGTAATATGGTTGTGTGGGAGACGAACAACAGTTTGATATGTCTTTCTCTAATCCTGTGCAAATAATCATATTCTCCCACCTAGTGTGACTACTGGGGTTCGCTCTCTACCCCCATGCCAGTTCTGGCAGCACTCTAAGTGAAACTCATTAAGATATGACCGGGTATTTGGCATAAACACCCAATCGCTTCCAAGCAAAGGTCATTACCTGTCATCATTCAGACATGATTTTTTTTATATAGCATTGAAAGGTGTGTTCACATTTTTTATAAATAGACACTAATGTTTGTATAAGCTAGCATTCGCGATTTCATAAACAGCATGGGGCATTGACCCTTTCACTAGTGGTGATAAAATAAGTTATGAAGGCCACTACGCACCAAATGGGTTGTAATATGACACAAAAGTAGCTAATATAGT
Organism: Lissotriton helveticus; assembly: GCF_964261635.1. Classification (NCBI taxonomy): domain Eukaryota; kingdom Metazoa; phylum Chordata; class Amphibia; order Caudata; family Salamandridae; genus Lissotriton; species Lissotriton helveticus. Next base: position 398,935,997 of record NC_136069.1, on the reverse strand, counting down.
ACTACGAAGAGGCTGAAAGAAAGTCACATTTACCCTTATTCCCTGGTGTGGTAACTTCTTTTTAGCAGGGGAAGCAGGGAAAGCAGGACACTTCAAGCATTCAAAGAAAATTTCCTAGAAACTTCTCCTACTTCAAAGAAAGCACCAGGTACAAAAATAAGACCCTCAGACCCACTCTTCAGCTCACTTTTTGGACCTACAGAAAGACTTTCAGAGGACTGCCGATTGAAGTGGCCTGCTGTGTCCTCCACAAGACTGCCTTGCTGCACCAGGAATGACTGCTTCACTGCCAGGAGACTTCCTGGAACCATCAGAGGCCTGCTCTGCTGTTTGAGCCCTGTTTAATCAGTAGAACCCAAGGCCCACAGAGGGACTCCAAGGGCTAGTTGGCTAACTTCCTGATCAGAGCCTCAGGAACAGAAAAGCCTCCGTCCATTTTGAACCCACACCTGGACCCAGCCTGAGCGGGTCTTAACCCTCCAAGTGGTGTTGCTCTAGTCCTGGACCCTTCGTAGTGGTGCCAAAATCCAAAACTTGAGACTTTGAGAATTTTTGGCTAAAAACTACCCTAAGAACTGAGAGAAGACCAGGACCAACCTGTTTGTCTATCTGCCCATGGTATATCGCTGGTCAACCTGACTATACGACAGCTTCTGATACATTCTCCATAGCAGCAAATCCTGTTCAGTTGTCCTTTAACAAAGCAGTATCTGGCCTCTTTGAACTCTCGCTGGCTACAGCCTCCTGCTTCATCCTGCTAGAGACTGTCGACTAAAAAAAAAAGAGACTAGCACCGGAAGTAGAGATCTTCATCGTGACTTTGTCCAGCGGCTCACTAACCATGATGCTCCCTCTTCAGACACCACCTGCAGCCTTGCCCCGCTAAGCTTTACCTTCTCAGAACATTTTCTACACATCTTTTTCTATGTCTGATGGTAAGCGCCGATCTGACCCATGCACCATTGTGGTTTTCCATATTTGTTGACTTTGAGCCGGTCTTGTGCAACAAGATGTTCATGGTTAACACTTTGATTTTTTCAGCCACTTGATTTCCTTTTGAACTTTGAAAGTTCATAACTATGGTTCTACTGATTGGATTTTTTTCATTTTACCCTATTTGTATTGATGTGGTATTTTCCATGTGTTGTATGTTCACTTTATTACTGTAAGTTAAGCCTTACTGCTTTTTTTTGCCAAGCTGTCAGAGTTAAGCACATGTTAATTTTGTGACTTTTGTGGTTTACCCTGACAGGGATTGTGGCTGATGCTTAAACAGGGGCCACCGCCCAGTCACCAACAACCTAATTTCCCACATTGGTGTTCAATGATAGGGTCCAGTGCATATGTTTGTTCAGTGCCATACTGTTATCTGTAAAACACAAAAATCCCATATCATTTTAACCCAGAGTTGACCTCTTTTTAAATTCTTCTTAACTTTATGTTGGCGGTCTTCATATTTTTCTAAATCTAAGTGCCCTAACTCTCTTTTCTGTTCCATGGAGATGGGCCTGATCACCTTCAACACCCTCACCAGGTCTGAGCGATTGAAGCTCTGCAAGGAGAAGGGGCTGAAGGCAAGCATGTAGGCTACAAAGATGGATCTCCAGGTAGCCGTCAGAGCCTACGAAGAAGTACAAAGGTGGCAGCCCATCCCAGAGAGATGAAGATGAGGGAGCTCACTTGGTGAATGATGAGAAGGTGGAGTACCCATAGACAGGTCCTGAGCTGCAAGGGGAGTACAACCCACCTCCAGAGGATGTCCAGGATGGGGCAGAGAACAGTGAGTCTACCTGGGGTCTGTACCCAGAGGAGGTGGAGGACAGGGTGGTGGAGAGGGAGCTCAGACTGCAGCTGGCCAATATGAAGCTGGAAGCAGAGGAGAGGAAGGCTGACGCAAAGAGAGCATTGAACAGAGAGAAAGCGGAGGCAGAAAGCACCTTAACTGAGACTAAACCTCTGCTGGAACATGAGATGGGTCTGAAGGAGCTGGAGATCAAAGCCAGGCAGACCCCAGAACCCAGCAGCAATGGTGGCAGCATTACCCCAGTGTCGATTGGAGAAAAGAGGGTCTCCAGTCCAAAGGATCTGGCGCCTAACTTTGTTGTGGGGGTGACATATACATCTGGTTCGAGGCCTATGAGGTTGCCCTAGAGATTAATACAGTCCCCAAAGAAGATTAGGGGAGAAGCCTCTGGAGGAGTATTCCCAATGATGCCATTTTAACCCTATGGAAAGGAAAGGGGACAGTATGAAGTATCCACTATGATTCAGCAAACCCAGTGATGAACCATCTTGAATCTGTCCCTTTCCCGAGCCAAAGTTCTTAGATCTTGGAAAGTGATAGTGGTTAAGACTTTGTTAAAAAAGTATTTGGCGGACATCTCTATGCTGGCCAATTTTAATCTCATTTCATTGCTCCCACACTAGGTAAAACCCTAGAAAAATTGGTAAATACGCAACTGACCACCTATTTAGAAGATTCCAAGTAACTACATTTCTGTCAATCAGGTTTCAGACCCAGGCATTCTACAGATTCAGCTGTGCTAGAACTCTCAGAAGCTATTAAGATGACTCTCTGTTCTGGTAACAATGCTGTCCTAATTTTATTAGATTTGTCAGGAATGTTTGATATCATCTCTAATTCGAAACTGCTCCAACGCCTTCTAGATATTAGCATTTCAGTAAAGTATGCGCTCATTTTAGAGGTTTGCCGACTGACAGAAAACTGTTAGCATCTATTTGTCAGTATGCCTTGCAAGAAAAATCATTAGCATTTGGTGTTCTAAAGGGCTCCTCTCTTAGCCCTTTTTCATTCAATATTTACATGGACCTTTTTATAACTTTGATTACAGCATTTGAAATTGCAACTACCTCTTATGCAGATGCCACACAACTGATCCTGTCCCTGAACAAGGGTTCAATTGTGTCCGAACAGAATTTTAACAACTATTTTGTTAACATCATTCGGTGGATGGAAAAAAAACATCTAAAATGTAACACAGACAGAAATTCTATTGTTCTGGAAATCAAATTTGTTTTCTCCCCTGATGTTGTGGCCAGATTATGTGCCCCCAACCCCCACCAACAGTAGAAGTGGCCAAAAACATGGGACTCATATTTGAAAATGCTCTTACATTTCGACTACAAGTATTATTAGTAGCAGGTATGTGTTTTTCATTGATGAAATCTTTTTAAAAGTTCTTCGACTTTCTCCAGTTAGCATCTAGGAAGACTGTTGCATTTGCCTTGATGACTTCAAGGCTGTATTACTGCAATACCATTTATGCTGGGACAGCTAAACAATTGCTTTACAAACTCCAGAAGGTAAAACACTCAGCAGTCAGACTGGTGCCTAAACTTCTCAAACACAGTTCTGACTCAAAAGCACTCAGAGATTTGCACTGGTTACCAATTTATAAGAGGGTATTATTTAAGATGTTGGTTCTGCGTTTCAGAGCTTTTCACATCAAAGATCCTAAATATTTAACCAATAGTTTATGTCACTACATGACTCAGAGGACACTCAGATCATCCAATGCTAATCTGTTAAAACCTCCCTCATTTAGGCTTAAATCCTGAGAAAGCAAATCATTTATGGCCTTGGGAGTCAAAGCTTGTACTCTATCACTAGTCTCACTTCGGCTACTAGAGAACGAAACCTGTTTCAAAAAGGCTCTGAAGACCTGGCTCTTTCAGATTGCCAGTTTTTAATATAGCGAGGTTCAGTTGTACTTCTTCATCCAGGATTCAATATTTTGGCTAGCAGTTACCGCTTAGTATTGAGGTTGATGGGATAGAGCCAGGATGCTCCTGTTGAGTGAGCGAGTGCTTTATAAATACTATATACAATTCATTTCAAATATGGGCTTACCCCAGAGAGGTGCAGGCAAAAGCTTAGAGCAGTATAGGCAAACGATTAGCCACATGCCGCCCCCACCAGATCTGGGTGGATTGTGTGGATCATTTTTGAAAAGCACTGGATAGTTGGGTGAAGGGCAGTGAAGTGAGTGATTACAAAGGGTTCGATACATTGATTGCTAGAGAGAGCATGCTCAATCTTTGTTATGGAGAGCTCTGTCAACACCTTGTGGATAGTAGGCTCACTGACCCCAGGGAGCTTGCTAAGGAGGAGAATCACTGTATCAGAATAGAGTTCACAAGAAGGTATCTGGGGGTACTCCCAAAAGGATGTTCAGGTGAATAGAAAAGGAGGAATAACAATAGTAGGGGGGTTTCAAGGCCCCAAAAAAGATTCTCAGAGGAAAGCGCCCCACCCCAAATCTGACCAGAAAAAGGGATTTTTTATAAGAACACTGGTGTGTCCCGAGGTGTTATGAATGCTACCAGTGTGTGCCCACCAAGGTTGATGCCAAGTGTCCCAAGAGAGCACAGCTCCCTAGTGGTGGGTAGACCCCTAGATTGGCCTGTGTAGCACTTGGGGAGGAGATGGCCCCAGTTAGTGTGGGGGAGACAGCTGAGGTTACCCTAGTGTCCCAAGGGGGCAGAGAGATGGTGTCCAAAGTCCACATGTGTTCACATACTTGCAAGTATAGACAGCTGATCACCATCAATGGGCAGAAGGTGAAAGCTGTGAAGGACACAGGAGTGAATATGACTATTGTCAGATGGCATCTGTTGTCCTCAGAGCCAATAGTACCCAATACATTCCACCAGGTTATAGTAGGAGGCACTATCCTGTGGCTCTGATTCACTTCAAATGAGGGGGTCCCAGGTCTTCTTAAGGAGCTGTAAGTCTTGCCATGCCTGTGGACTGTCTAGGGAATTACCTAAGGCACACTGTCTAGAAGGAAGTGGAGCTCAGGTCATACCTGGTAATGTTAGGGTTACCTGTATGGATCTGTGTCACCACCAGGACCATGGCTACCCAGAGAAGAGTCAAGGAAGGCTGTAGTCTGGAAGAATAGCCCTGACAACTGCCATGGAATGCAAAGGCAGGGAAGGTGGGAAACAAGCCCCTGAAACTCCCGCAGTATATGTGAATGGGGCACCAGAAGATGTTGCCCCGGAGCCTATGAAGGAGGGCATTGCTTACCTTGGGGACATGCCTGAACTTTATGGATGGCAAGCAGAGATTGGGTCCACCAGGGAGACGTTGTGTAAGACATAGAGAGTGTAGGGATTTTCCTTTTGGGATTTTCCTTTTGGGCCCACTTTGGTTCTCCCTTAGTTGCATATATTAGCTGTTTTAGGCTGCCTCTGCTTTGCACAGCCACACACAATACATTTTTTTCTGTGACATGATAATATTTTAGAAATATACTGCACATAATATTTGTTTTTCAGAGACTCTTCTTGGTATTCAGTCTGAACATTTTGTTCATGGTGAAGTGTTTTCTTGTGCCTGGTCAGCAACATCCCCTAACATTTTTAGACATACCACGGTAGCACAGCTGCAGTTTTCCAACACAGTAGTTTTTATCATATAAACCTTGTCTTGCCCCTCTGAGGGCAGAGAGGAGAATTCCAGCAGAGAGAACAGTCCTGGAATGGTGGCAACTGCCTTGTGTAAACAGAGTCTATACCTCAGATGCAAACCACAGAACTACATACACCAGGTATGGGGTTCAGTGTTAATCCAAGAGATCACTAATATATCCCTGCGCTTACATAGTAAAGGTAGGCTTAGTTGGATATATGTATGTATGTATGTATGTATATATATATATATATATATATATATATATATATATATATATATATATATATATATATATATATATATATATATATATATGCTGTGACCGTCCTGATCTGCTCAGAGGCGGCCGCTCCTCACGCTGCTCCCAGCTCCCTGCTGATCGGTATCGTAGCGCCTGGCTGCCTTAATATTTCCTGCTAGACCACACTGCTGACGCAATTAACAGTGCTTAGCTACGCATTTAAATTGTATTCGAAGCGCTATACTGCGAGAGCACGCTTTGTATGCCATTGCGCTGTGCAGTGCTGCCTCTGCCTAGTTAAACGCATTGTGCCTGATTGTGCCGGCGCCATTAGCTAATTGTGAGCGTTTTTGATTATTTGTGCCCCAATCCTCGATCGCTTTTGCCATCCATTTTGTTGTTTGTTTTCCTGCCTCCCTGCCCGGCTCTCGACCCCGCCCCCCGCCTCCCAGCTGCTCCTCCCTCGCCCCTCCCCCTCCACCATCCACATATGACAGATGCTTTTGTGCGCAGCGTTTACTCGCAGCGATTGCGCCACATGCGCGCCGAAGGAGCGGCATAGGTAAACCCGTCTGCGCCCGTCCACGCCTGGACAGCGCCCGGCGCCAGACCCCCTGGTCCCCGCACCACTCATCCCTCCCGCATCACATACGACGCCTCCACCCTCTTAGCACTTAACCCCGGCCGACTCCCTAACTGCGCCCAAGCAGCACCAGGACACACCCATGGACCCGTCAGCTGCCTCTCCTGCAAATTCACCTGCGTCAAGACCCACACCAAACCAACAAACACCAAACAGAGATCCAGCCCCAACCACCTTAAATGCATCCTTCTCAACACCCGCTCGGTTCACAAACACGCCATCGACCTTTGGGATCTAATCGACACCACCGATCCAGACATCGCCTTCCTAACAGAAACCTGGATGAACGCCTCTTCAGCTCCAGACATCTCCATAGCCATCCCGGAAGGCTACAAGATCATCCGTAAGGACCGCCCCATCCAAACAGGAGGAGGCATCGCCATCGTCCACAAGAACACCATCCGCGTCTCAACCAGCTCAGATGACAACCTCACTATCGCCGAACACCTTCACTTCCAGATCCACACCGCCCCTAAGACCACACTCAGAGGCACCCTCCTCTACAGGCCACCAGGACCCCGTACAAAATTCAGCGAAGACATCACCGACTTCATCACCCCACACGCACTCCCCTCGGAAGAATACATTCTACTGGGAGACCTCAATTTCCATCTGGAAAAGAGCAACGACAATAACACCACCACCCTTCTGGACAATCTCGCCAATCTCGGACTCAAACAACTTGTTAACACCCCCACACACTACGCAGGACACACACTCGACCCTATCTTCACTGCCAGCAAGCATATCTCCTTCACTCATACCACACCCCTCCACTGGACGGACCACAGTTGCATCCACTTCACCTACAATAAGACCACGATCCACAACCTCCCTCAACCAACTCTGCGAAGAAATTGAAACAAAATCACCATCGACCAAATATCCACATCGCTTCTTCAAAAACCCCCTGCTTATTCAACTAACCCTAATCAAGCCGCCATCAACCTCACACAATGGTTAACCCAAACAGCCGACAAACTAGCACCCCTGAAAAAACATCAAATCAAGCAAGGAAGCGAGAATGCCCCCTGGTTCAACGACGACCTTAAGAAATCCAAGAAGATCTGTCGTTCCCTTAAGAAAACTTGGAAAAAAGACCCAAACACTATCTCCCAAGCCGCCTTCAAAAACGCCACCCGCAAACACCACCAACTCATCCGAACAGCCAAGAAATCAGCACTCAAAGACCAACTAGACAACAACGCCCATAACAGCAAGGAACTTTTCAACATCATCAAAGAATTCACCAACCCCACCGCCAGCTCAAACGACATCACCCCCTCTCAAGTCCTCTGTGACTCCCTTGCCTCATTCTTCCATGACAAAATCGCCGACATTCATAACAGCTTTGACAACCAACACGTAAACCAGTCCACCCCACTCACCTCCGAACATGTACCTCCTCCAAACAACGTTCTAGACTGAAACCCAATCACCACAGAAGACACCATTCGCCTGATGAACTCCATCCACTCAGGATCCCCCACAGACCCATGCCCCCATCACATCTTCAACAAAGCAGACTCCATTATCGCACCCCATCTCCGAGACGTCATCAACTGCTCCCTCAACTCCGCCACATTCCCAGAAAGCTGGAAACACGCCGAACTCAGCGCCCTTCTGAAGAAACCCACAGCTGACCCCACTGAACTCAAAAACTACCGCCCCATCTCGCTCCTCCCATTCCCTGCCAAAGTCATTGAGAAAGCCATCAACAATCAGCTCGCCGCCTTCCTCGAAACAAACAAATCACTTGATTCCTCACAGTCTGGCTTCCGAGCCAAACACAGCACCGAGACCGCCCTCATCGCAGCAACAGACGACATTCGAACACTACTGGACAACGGAGACACAGTCGCCCTCATCCTCCTTGACCTCTCCGCAGCCTTCGACACAGTCTGCCATAGCACCCTGATACAACGCCTCAGAAACATCGGAATTCAAGGAAAAGCATTGGACTGGATCATCTCGTGCCTCGCTGGAAGAACTCAGAGAGTCCGACTCCCCCCTTTCAAGTCAGAGGCCACCGAAGTCATCTGCGGCGTCCCGCAAGGATCATCACTCAGCCCCACCCTCTTCAACGTCTACATGAGCCCCCTCGCAACCATCGCACGTCAACACAACCTCAACATCATCTCCTACGCTGATGACACTCAGCTGATCCTCTCACTCACCAAAGACCCAACCACCGCCAAAACAAACCTACATGAAGGGATGAAAGAAGTAGCCGAGTGGATGCAGCATAGCCGTCTGAAACTGAACTCGGACAAAACGGAAGTCCTCATCTTAGGTGCATCCCCTTCCACCTGGGACGACTCTTGGTGGCCAACGGCCCTAGGAAAAGCCCCCATACCGACGGACCATGCACGGAACCTGGGCATCATCCTGGACTCCTCACTCTCGATGACCAGACAAGTCAACGCCGTCTCATCATCATGCTTCAACATCCTCCGCATGCTCAAAAAAACATTTCGCTGGATCCCCACCGAAACAAGAAAAACGGTCACCCACGCACTGGTTACAAGCCGTCTTGACTACGGAAACACCCTTTACGCCGGTACCACCGCAAAACTGCAGAAAAAACTCCAACACATCCAAAATGCCTCAGCCAGACTCATACTAGACATCCCTCGCAAAGACCATATCTCTGGTCACCTAAAAGACCTGCACTGGCTCCCCGTCAACAAAAGGATAACGTTCCGTCTCCTCACCCACGCACACAAAGCCTTATACGAACTTGGACCTGATTGTCTCAACACGCGCCTTTCCTTTTACACCCCCACCCGCCAGCTGCGCTCGTCCAACCAAGCCCTCGCCGCTGTTCCGCGCATCCACAAAGCCACCATGGGGGGAAGGTCCTTCTCCTACCTAGCGGCCAAAACCTGGAATTCCCTTCCCATCCACCTCCGCCTTACTCAAAACCACCTACCCTTCAGAAAACAGCTTAAAACCTGGATATTCGATAAGTAAATCTCTCCCCCCCCTTCCTCAAGCGCCTTGTGACCCTCTGGGTATGTAGTGCGCTATATAAATTCTGACTTGACTTGACTTGATATATTAGTTACCATGGTTGTGTTGTTTATTGTATAAAGTATGCTAGTAATGTTAATTATGTTGCTCAGTTTTATTTCTTTACTTATGGCAGAACACTTTCTTCAAAATAAACTAGGATAGTTTCATTAAATATATTGTAAACTTCCTTTGTGTCTTTTTTTTGTATACTACGGGCATGCATCGGTTTCCATTGTTCCAGTGTGGACTAGAGATTCATGTTCTATGTTTGCCGAAATCGCCTGCTATTCTGGAAAGGTTAGGCGTTCAGGTGAGGCACTGTTAGTTAGTCAGATTTGGACATACAGGTACTGACATGGTAGAGAGACTCAGTCCCTATATTCTGGAGTCCTGTTCTCCCAAGTCAGGAGAACAGGCGGAATCCCAGCAGAATCCATGCAAGATGATGCCACCTTCGATGGTCTGATACTTATTCAGTGGGTCTCCTGAGTAGTACTTGTGCATGCTCACAGTACCCCATCATCTTCCACCGGGGAAGTACCACATTTTTTTAGTTGATTGCTCTAGCCTGAACTTTTAAAAGTATTGCACTTATTTTTGTTTGTAGTTTGCTTACATTATTGTTTTTATAATGGTGCAACCCCAGCCTATACCAATTGCAGACCTGCAGTCTTTGTACATGTAACTTTGCATGGCCTTGTCGTTGAATGTGGTGACTTTATCTTCATGGTTGAAGCCCACAATGGCTATTGTTTAGAAGTATTTTTTACTTGGGTCAATTTCCCAACTGTGGATGCTAATAGAGGCACATTTCACACAAACATGAATGTTAAATCACTGCAATCATACAGAGCATATCTGTTCTTAGAAATTCCACTTTTACATTGGGAACGTCAAAATTGGTTCAGAAATGCCTTAATTCATATACTTGCTCCTGTATGCATGGGTCTGCCTTAGTAATGAATGCGCCACCTGGACAGCATTAGCTGGTTATACACCATTCCCTAATTTACCAAATCTCAATGTTAATGAGCTGCAACAATTATTCAATGGTCTAGTTAGGCTATAGGCGCTTAACTAAATATGTTTTGCGCACCTTGCTGGCTGTCCCAGCAAGGCCCGGTCTAGCAGAGCAAGCTCAGTTGCCTGCAGTGCCAGTAAAAAGTCCTGTGATTGTTCATTCAATTATGGGCAAAATTCCCACAAATCGTGAGGAAATTCCTAATTTCTTTTTTGGTCTTCAAGAAAATCAACTTGCCGCTGTGTTCCCCCTTACAAGACCACAAGACAAGTGCATAATACTGACTATGTGCTTACCCCATGGGATGGTTCCCACCATATATCACTGCACCACTCAGGGCGCATTCTTTGTTGCAGCCTATAGCATCACACAGGATACCTGTCTATGTCATTCTTGCTGGAAGTGTTAAAGCAGATTCAGAATAAACACAGGAGAGCTGCTGCCTAGGATTTGGGGAGGAAATTAATTAGAAACTTTGCAGTAGTCTCCTCAATGATTCTGTCTAACAATAAAGGCAATGCAGCTTCTCTGGCTATACACCAGCAGCTCACACAGGTTGCACCAGTCAATTAGGAAGGTGAGCTACCTATAATTATTGCTGAAGTATATAGTTATATGGCTCAAAATAATTTGGGAACCAGATCCAGTAAACTACAACTTGGCATACCGAGCTCCTACAAGGAAAATGCCAAGCAGAACCCTGAGGTTCTTAAAAAAAAACAATGGAAAAAACCTAAAGAAACAGTAAAATCTTGAGGAGTTCTCCACCACCGGAGTACTCTGACAGATTCCATAATTTTTGTGATTGCACACAAATAAAAGCACCTGATTGGTATCGGCTTTCTGAAACTCGTCCTTCTTGTTCCTTTCTGGACTCATCAGATAAACAATATGAGAGAGGAGGGCATTCTGACTGCAGACAGCAACAGTGCGTGGTAGGTTATAGAGAGAGGTTTTGTTGTCCCTGGTAGTGTCCTCAGGTTCCAGATGTCCGAAATGGATAGCTCCCTAACCCATTTGGAAAAAAAAGGCTTGATTTAGACAGACAGACAGAGCTGGAAAGAACCTTCAATTTTATACCTGTTACCCAATGAATAGAAAGAAATTGTCTGTGGATTGTGGATATTATTGATTCTGTGTATATTGTGCCTTCATTAGCAAAAATGTGAACAAGGGCAGCTGACACATGTTTCACCCACTGCGGCGCTCAGGCCTGGAGCTTTTTCAAAAGTTGTTGGTAAAATAAAGAGAATGTAGGACAAAAGAGATAGAGTCAGGTGCTGGTCCAAGGGTACAGACAGCAAGTGAAAGAAAAAGGTGCAGAAAATCATTAAGAAACCAGGAAATGAACCGAAATAGAGCCAGAGATGGTTAGAATAGTTGAGAGGTTTTTGGTAGGCACAAGGGTAAAGGAGTCAGATACAGAAATGGAACGAGAACAAAGCCAAAGACAGAACAGTGCCCAAATTGGGGTTAATAGGGATCCCAACTAACAGGATGTGAAGAATATAGAAGCATATAGACATCCTGTCCAATTAGAGATTGCAGAGCTTATAGATAAGAGGTATAATAAAACAAGACGTTTAAAAAAAAGTCAAACATGTAATGTTCCAAACAAGAGTGTCTGTGGACAAGATGTGAATAAGTGCAGCAAATCATTGTATAGAAAACAAATATGGCAGAATATAAAGTATACCAGATGTATAGAGTCAAAAAGTACAACACAGTATGATTACAGTATAGGTATATACACGTAATGTAAGCACAGAGACATTAAATATGTTTTTGTTTAGTGTAGTTCATGTGGTTTTAAATATATGCATACAAGTTCCAAGGTATACATTGTCTAATACGGAGTCCAGAAAATTCAAATGAGGCAAGAGCGTCATCCATCATCAGGGTTAAATATCAAAGTAGGTCAAGGTTCTAATCGGGAAGGGAGCAGGAGGAAAAAGTAAGATCCAAAGGAATTGTTGACAGTTTGAGCCTAATTATTAAGTAATAGTTGTTAGTCCATGGTGTAAGGCAAACCTCATTCTGTGATAATCATGATGTGATAGCTTAATTGGAGATGAAGGATCAAAGTAACACAAGTGCTCTGTGATATTATTGACTTGTAGCACTAGACTGGGATAACGGTGAGTTGGTGCATATATTATTCCTGATTCATCCTTAGGAGCAATTAACAGTGGTGGTCTTCAAAATATCATAGACCAAGGAGTCCCAAACTTAAGTGAAGTAATCACTTATTAGTCTAGCAAAGGTCAAACGGGGGCCAATTACCGTTAGGGCTGGCCTGTAGTGGATGGGATGTACACTTCAAGAATGCAGAGCAATAAGGACAGGAAGTGTCAGTGCTGTCCCAAGGATCATTCACGGTCCAAGCGGGGTAGCTGAAAAATTGCAGATTTGGAATCACCTATGTATGCACAAAGCAACACAAATGAGGCAGGAATCTGGGGGAGAGAAAGGGATTACACAGGTTTATTAGCATCGGAGTCTAATAACGTGTACCGAAAACAAGGTAATCTGAGCAGAAACAGTAGCTCCACTGGAGTTTTCCTTAATCTGTCATGGCATAATCACAAGTCATGTATCAGCAGTCTAAAGCAGGCTAAAATAGTAGAAGAGCAGGGTAGTGTAAGCAGCGCTCTTATAAGAGCAGAGACAAAATGGACTGGGGAATTTATAAAGGGGCTGCATGATGCGGGTCAATCCTAGTCACTACCGATACATACCTTGAGTATTCAGACAGTGCAACTGTATCAATAGCGTGGATCGGCCAAAATGAATTACTGCTTTTGGCGCCAAACCCGTTTGGCAGAGAGGAGATATACAAGTTTTCAGCGGCCCGGAAGTGCTTCCAGAGACAGGAAGCATAAGAGAGAATAGGGGTCCCAAAGTGTGGTGAAAAAGAGCGCCATCTTGAAATAGGGGATACGTATCAAAACCTATCAAGGGGATTCGAATGCAGAAACGAGTGAAACAGTACATCAAACAGATGTCAGTGCATAAGGTAGGTGGCATTAGCCTTATCATTAAAAGGGGCAAAGAAGAGACAAAATTATTATAACATACTAACACCAAGCAGAAGTAATAAGGCAGGGGTATGTAGAGGAATTGGGAAATCTTTGGTTGCATTAATATGTGAGTATAAGAGTGGTGAGCAAATTGTTGGTGGAATCAAAGCCAAACCGTAATGCTGGCATAAGATTAGGTGTGTAGGTAACTCAAGATCAGTAGCATTAGTAAGTGAGATAAAACTACTTGTATCTAGCAAGAAGTCAATTGTGAAATGGAAAAATAATACAAACTGCATGGAAAGTTAGTGTTGTAATTGACCAATATGTGTGAAAAGACACAGCGGATGGCATAAATGAGTCAACTAATCAATAGAAGGGACTCTCTATTAGGTTGATATGGTATGTACTGATTACAGAGGTCCGTATTCATCCACTTGCCAGTGGTGCATCCCAGCATCTTTATTGAGTCTATTTTTAATGGTCTGGTGTCAAAGGATTCTTTTTCTTTCTCTTCTGCAAATTTTTTGTTCCCAGTTCTCACCCCTTTGTAGTCTGGTGACAACTTCTATCCCTGCAAATGTGAAAGTTTTAATGTGTGGATGTACATGATGAAAACAACTATCAGTTAGCGGATATCCAGATGTGTACTTATATTTCAATACTGTTCTTGGATTCTTGTTCGCAATGGTCTCACCGTACTGGCAAAGTAGGGTCGTTTACAAGGGCACAAAATTATGTAAACTTTTGTTGCAATCAATTCAGGTTTTGATTTTGATCTGTTTTCCAGTCTCTAGGGTTAGTGTTTGAAGTTTAAGTCCCAGTTTGCATATAATGCAGTTATGGCAAGCATGGAATTCAGGGGTCTATCTTTTGTCCATACATTCTGATTTACATAGTAGATATTGTAAGTTTGATGCTCTTATCAAACCTATTTCTGGAAACAGATTGATGCAATGCATTATTCTAGGGTTCAATGTCAGTAGGTGCCAGTGTCATCTTAGGATTTTTCAGATGCACTGGAGGCCATTAAGGAAATCAGTGATGAAGCTTGGGGTATCCTGGTCAGTCTTCACAGATTTTGATTTGGTTTGGAGAGTTTCACAGCGTTTGATTTAGTAATCTTCTTCATAGTTTTATTGAGGCTATCTCAGCAGTAAGCTTGGTGTTCTAGTTGTTTAGCGACTTTTGTTTGGAATACATCATCCTCACTACAGTTTCTTCTGTACGGGAAACCAAAAAGGGACTGACAATGCTAGTCTGACATGAAGATAAAGTAGAAGGAGAAACCTCCTCATTTAAGCCCCAATTTCCCAAAAATCAATTTGCAGCTATAACCTCAAAATATGCCATAAACATTAAGAACACTCCTCCTGTACGTAATATTCAAGTTACAAGAACTGTGAAATTGCCACTGTTTGCTGGTTCCAAATGCAATCATTTTGTCTCTATTGATCACATCTGGTTGGGAAACAACCTTTACAACGCAACTTTTACAACGCACTACCATTACAACGAAACTTTTACAACGCAAAAACCATTACAACGCATGTATTTACAACGCATGTTTTTACAACGTAGGTACCTTTACAACGCATACCATTACAACGTAAGTATTGGTAAGTATATAATTATATTTAAAATGTTATATGTTTGGGTTTTTTTAAGGGGTATTTTTAGGGTTCAGGGTCAGTTTTGGGTTTTTGGGTAAAGGGGTATTTTTAGGGTTCAGGGTCAGTTTTGGGTTTTTGGGTAAAGGGATATTTTTAGGGTTCAGGGTCAGTTTTGGATTTTTGGGTAAAGGGGTATTTTTAGGGTTCAGGGTCAGTTTTGGGTTTTTGGGTAAAGGGGTATTTTTAGGGTTCAGGGTCAGTTTGGGGTTTTTGGGTAAAGGGGTATTTTTAGGGTTCAGGGTCAGTTTTGAGTTTTTGGGTAAAGGGGTATTTTTAGGGTTCAGGGTCAGTTTTGTTTTTTTGGGTAAAGGGGTATTTTTAGGGTTCAGAGTCAGTTTTAGGTTTTTGGGTAAAGGGGTATTTTTAGGGTTCAGGGTCAGTTTTAGGTTTTTGGGTAAAGGGGTATTTTTAGGGTTCAGGGTCAGTTTTGGGTTTTTGGGTAAAGGGGTATTTTTAGGGTTCAGGGTCAGTTTTGGGTTTTTGGGTAAAGGGGTATTTTTAGGGTTCAGGGTCAGTTTGGGGTTTTTGGGTAAAGGGGTATTTTTAGGGTTAAGGGTCAGTTTTGGGTTTTTGGATAAAAGGGTATTTTTAGGGTTCAGGGTCAGTTTTGGGTTTTTGGGGTACAGGGGTACAGGGTAAAAATAAAGTAAAATTAAATTTAAATTAAATTATTTAAATGAAATGAAATTAAATTAAATTAAATTATATTAATTTCAATTAATTTACATTAAAAAAATTAATATATACTTACCAATACTTACTTTGTAATGGTATGCGTTGTAAAGGTACCTGTGTTGTAAAACATGCGTTGTAAATACATGCGTTGTAATGGTTTTTGCGTTGTAAAAATTTCGTTGTAAAGGTATGCGTTGTAAAAGTATGCGTTGTAACGTCATACATCCCATCTGGTTACATCATGTGGCCAATTCGAAGTAGTAGGCCACGAGGAGTCCTGATAGTTCCCCAACTAATCTCGCTACCATACAGGAAATTCCTCTGCAGCTTGTGAGCACCATTGAAGCTTTTTCTCCATGGCTGAGGGGCGGGAGCAGACAATCAACTTCTGTTAATTCCCAATACTGCTACAAATTCCAGGCACAAGAGTGAAGTGAGTAATGTACTTACTACTGCGTCTTCTACAGCTGATGTCATTCATACTGTTCCACCCCTCGTTGAATCCACCAGTTCTTTACTTGTAACTGAGGCTCCTGTTTACAACAAACTGCTCCTGCTTAATATGTGAGAAAATATGTTTTTTTTCATCCAACTCTTTTGACAGTTCCTCCATTCAAGACACCCATCCTACACAGGCGTGTGTCTTCTTTTCATTGCTCACTTATCTGGTCCCTCCTTGGATATATGTTTGGATAACAATTTCCTTGATTTTTCTATTTGTTTGGATTGGATTTGTGACTGTTTTTTTTTTTTTTGCTGTTTAATGGACATTACCTTCCATCAACTGGTGGATGAGGGGTTAAAGCCTCACTCATCTCCTCACAAGCTAAAAAGAGACTTGTCCCTGTGAACATTTCAGCTGTCCAATAACTGATGGAATTGTTTGGCATAAAGTACATTACAATATCTTTGGCTCACCATAAATAATACAGATTCCCTATGTTTTTATGGTGTCTATGGGTGAAATTTTTAACCTGGGTTACATTCTGATGATTGGGATGTTGATACTGTAAACTCCATGCTCTCAGAGCTGGAATATTACACTGTTTTTGTTTTGAGAGTGATAACTTGTATCAAAATTCTGCTGATTATGGTGAAATTTTCTGTTACTATCATTATGAACATCAATATTCACATTGAGCTAGTGTTTAATGCACACTTTTTAATTATACTCAATGGAAACATTGTCTTACTCACCCACAAAAGAAGCACCAAAACATATCAGGATAAGTTCACATATTTTTCTGGACACAATGCATTAGACCTGAAATCTTTTTATTTTAAATTCGTCCTTCCACTAGCAAAGAAATATATGCTTACACAAACCAAGCAAATATATACAGATTTGTTGGCCACACAATCAGCAGTAAAAGGCTATGACTATTGGAAGGATGCCATTTACATAAAATCAATTTAGGGTACCAAAACTTGGCAAGTTCAGAGGACTTACACCTTAATCCGACTCTCCTTAATTCCAACACAGATGATTTTTCTGAATGATACAGTTCAGCAGAATACTTGTCTAGGACTGGCAAAAACTAAAGACAGGAATACACCTAATATTCTTTCCATTGCCTGATTTGACAATTGGCAAAGTGTAACAAATTACACCGAACAACAGCTCAATAGCAATTGGCAAAATGTAACAAATTACATCGAACAACAGCTCAATAGTATGTTACATTTAACACCACACGTTTAGGTACAAATGGGTGGTTATTGTGGCCAGTGCCACAAATGGTTGTTATGCTTGTTTTATGAATTTCACAAAGGGGGTTAAGGCAAGCTGACCAGAATCTTATTCCCATTCTCATCAATCAGGTATTATCACCACCTATGCAGTAGGGAAATTGTGCCAACAATGGTTGGAACATTCCAAACTGTCTGCAGCAATAACAAATATGTTCCTCCTTTCAGAAGAGATGGACAAATTCGTTTTCTTGTTAGGTCCTAAGTATCCATGTTCAAAAAGATTCATTTATGCCACATATAATGTAATTTGAAAACTATCACAAATGGAAACTGCTCTGCATTTAAGACAAATGAATCAAGATAACTTGGATAAAATGCTTGCTGTTGTTGATAATAGTATTATTACATTGTCTTCACACATTTATAACCTGAATAACATTGTGTAGTCGGATATCGATATTATGCACAGTGACATGTCTTCGTTATACCATGGACACAGCCAGCTTAGATCTAATATGCAGATTAGTTGGACACTTCAGGTCCTCAAAAGTGGCTGCTTGACATGGCGTTACCTCAGTTCTATGCAGTTTTTCTTGCCTTTCAACGTGACACGTAAACTATAACTCATGGTCAAGAAGGATGCCACTTAGCCAATGTTACATCTTGAGACATTCACAATAGCAGAGACACCCTCCCTGGTGTGGTTAAAAAATGTTGCAAATTTCAACATTTCAGTTCACAGCTTGCATGAAACATTTCCCAGTGGGTAGATATAATGCCCTAGAAGGGAGCTTTATTCATGAGTTATGGTCTTTACCATTCTCTTACGGATGTGAGCGAGCTGAAAAAGAGGTATTTCTTACGGAAAAAGGAATGCTACTCATCTGTCGGTCACTCACTTGTCTGTAGACATGTTACCATTCCCTCTTATTATTGTGCTTTCAAATGGGAGCTATTTAATGTTAAGTGACCAAGACTGTTGCAGCATGAAGGCCGGGATCCCATATATTTTATCGGTCTCCCAGGTGGTGACCTGCTGCCATAATGTTCTTTTTCCACATATGCATATGGTCTCTGAATGTTTTTTGTGGCCTTCAATTCCAATTTTGAAGGCAGACTTTAACAAGCTAAGCAAACTCAAAGTCTTAATGTTTCAAAAAGTTGTTGCAATAACATCTGCCCAGGAAACATTGGAACTGCAAGTTACAAGGATGTCTAGTGAAATACAGTCCTTGTTGAACACAAATCTTCCATTACACTTTGGCGAACTTGTGTAATGAATCTTTAATGATTCCAATATTGCTGCTATAGCAGACTTTTTTTTAAATAATGGGTACTGGCTTAGTGAGTACCTTCCAAAAAATCGGGGGAGATGGGTTCTTCAGCACAAGAAATACAGCAATCTGGCTTTAATAACATGGATGCAGGCCATCAGGCTACTTCCTCAGCATTGGCTGATAACGAGGATCATGTCTATACTTTGGAGCTTTTTAATGGGGTAATTGCGAAATCATTGTCTGTGGAGATGTAATCTTTTCAGGATGAGTACCAGTGAGTTGGGTAACAAGAAACATCTGATATATAGCACCAAAATACACTTCGTGGTGAACATGCACTTTACAAATATACGGTATTTTATTCACTAAACACTGATCTTGTGGAAGAAATATTGGGTGGCTCCGGCTCACTTTAATTTGGCCAAGTTTTCAAAATGCTCATGTTATCATTTTTATTATGACTATAATATTTTTGTATGACATGCTTATTGGCCTCACATTGAATATGCTTACCTTGGGCTTGTATTTTTATTTTTATGTCGCTAAGCTACTTTCCTGACCAAGGAGGGGGTGTAGTGATTTCCCTATTCAGCACACCTTGGTTCTTCCTTAGTTGCATATATTAGCTGTTTTATTTTGCCTCTGCTTTGTGCAGACTCACATAATAAATTTCTTTTTGTATCTTGATATTTTTTTTAAATGATGTACATATTACTTTTTATTTAGTGACTCTTCTTGAAATTCTGTCCAAACATATCGTAAAAGGTCGAACAACACTGTGTACTGCTTTCCTGTGCCCGATCAGCAACATGTCCTAACATTGACATAACAGAGTAGCACAGCTGCAGCGTACCAACATAGTAGTTCTTATAATATAAACCACGTCTGACTCCTTGGGAGGCAGAGATGAGAATTCCAGCAGAGAGACTGGACCTGGAATGGAGGCATCACCCTTGCGTAAACTGAGTTTATACCTATGAAGCAGACCTCCTAACTATACACACCAGGTATGGGCCCAGTGCTAGTACTGGCGATCACTAAAATATCCCTGTGCTCATATAGTAAGGGTAGGCTTAGTTAGTTGCCATTTTTGGGAGGTTCATTGTATTCAGTGTGCTAGTAATGTTGATTGCATTACTCAGTTGTATTTGTTTACTACTCGTAGCACACTTGCTTCAAAAGTGACTACAATAGTTTCAACAAATATATTGTTAACTCCCTTTGTGTTTTTCTTTTGCTTACTATGGACATGCATGAGTGTGAAACAAAATGTGCTGATCTGTTTCCATGGTTCCCTTGGGGACTAGAGATTCATGTTCTAGGATTGAATAAATCACTTCCTACTCTGGAAATGTTAGGAGTTCATGTGAGGCACTGTAAGATAGTCAGATTTGGGCCTACAGTTATTGACGTGGCAGAGAAACTCTGTCCCTACATTCAAACGTCTTGTTCTTCCAAGGCAAAGTTCTGCTTCCCAGAAAGAGAGTGCTGAGCCCATGAGGGCATGAGGAATCAGGCTAAAGCACAGGCAGCTGGGTATACGTCTGGACATCACCTCATATAATGGGAGAATGACTCATATAGTGAACATAAGTAACATGTGTGGGGGCAACATGTGTGTTGGTGGTCCCCCAATGCTAAAGGACCTTCCTATTGGGGCTGGTTCATGAAATCCCCCTGGCAGTACATCTGGGGCAGTACAAGACATTTGGCAACCTTGTCTCCCACATTTATTGGTCCAGAATGAGGATAGCCTCATATATTTTCTGCAGGACCTGTCTCATCTACCAGGCCAGTATGAAAACAGGACGAAAAGGTAAAAGTTGAAAGCTCTCCTGAATCCGTTACTTGTTGTTGGAACCCCCTTTGAAAGGGTGGACATCAATATTGCTTTTGTTTTGGGCCCAAAGACTGCCTTAGGCTACAGGATTATTCTGTTTGTTGGTGGACTTTGCCACTAGATACCCAGAAGCAACCCCGCTAATGTCTGGGACTGCACCTGCAGTGGCTAGGGTCTTCATGGGGATTTTCACTCGGGTAAAGTTCCCCAAAGAAGTGGTGTCTGAGAGTGGTACTAACTTTATTTCAGTTTACATAAAGCCTACGGGAAAGAAATGTGGAGTAACCTACACATTCTCTATACCCTACCATCCACAAATCAATTAGCTTGTTAATGGTTTCATCAAGACCCTCAAAGACATGAATATGGGCCTGCTTGAGCCCATGAGGCCGAAGTGTGCCGTCCTCTTGCCATACCAGGCCTTGCTATGCCTGCTTTTTGCCTCAATGGAGGTACCACAGAAGGGAGCCGGGTTTAGCCATTTTGTATGCTCATCCTGTTAGGGTGCCTCTTAGTCTGGTAAAGGAGGGGTGGGAGCAAGCTCCTAAGGACCCCCCTCCCACCAGATGTGCTTAGCTATATGATAGCCCTGAGACCCTAGATGGCCAGACATGAAACCGGGGTATTACCTGATGGCCACTCTGGTGAAATTTTAGCCTGGCCAAAAAGTGTTGGTGATGAAGCCGGTAGAGCCCGGGGCCCTTCCGTACCCATGGGCTGGATCCTATGAGGTGGTTGAGAGGAAGTGGGAGGCCACCTATGTGGTGGACCTCAAGACCTCCAGTAACCTCTTAATGCTACTTCACATCAACCCTCTCAAAATCAAATATGAGAGGCCTGAGGTCACCATGCTGTTGGTGAAAGATGATGGAGATGAAGATGAGATTGAACCTCTCCCTAATCACTTGCCATCCCAAGAGAAAGATGAAGGTGTCCGCCCCTCTCTAATCCTGACCCTAGAACTGCAGAGGGACTGTCACCAATTGTTGGGACAGTTTTCCTCACTGTTTTCCCTCACACCTGTGTACTCATGATAATGATACTGGGGACAACCTGCCTGTCAAAAACAAAATATACAGGTTGACAGACAAAGTGAGGACCATCATCAAGGCAAAGGTCTCCAAGATGCTGGAATCTGGGGTGATTGAGCATTCCTTTAGCCCCTGGTCTAGCCTACTGGGGCTAATATCCAAGGCTTCCCCACCTGGCACCCAGACATCAGGTTTTTGTGGATTTCAAAGGGATCAACTCAGACACCAAAACTGATGCTCATCCCACTCTCAGTTCCGTTAAGCTCATAGATCGGTTAGGGGCTGCCAATTTTTTGAGTACTTTGACTTGACTTCAGGTTACTGGAAGATTGCCTTAACTGAAGGGGCTAAAGAGAGGTCCACATTTTCTACCCCAGAGGGCTGCTTTCAATCGAAATGATTCCTTTTGGTTTGAAATATACCCCTGCCACTTTCCAGAGATTATCGAACCAGGTCTCAGCTGGTATGGAGGCCTTCAGTGTTGCTTATCTGAATGGCATAGCTGTCATGAGCAGTAGCTGGGAGCACCACCTTTTTCACATGCAGGAAGTGCTTTAGGTCCTGCAAAAGGCAGGTCTGACTATTAAGGCCAGTAATGGCCAGATAGGCCAGGGTTCTGTGGTGTACTTGGGACACCTTGTGGATGTTGGTAAAGTGCAGCCCTTCCAGACAAAAATAAAGACTATCGTGGCCTGGGACCCTTCAAAACAGAAACAAAAGTGAGGGCCTTCTTGAGCCTCACTGGCTATTGCATGGGGTTTGTCAAGGGATATGGCACAATTTTCGCTCCCTTGACTGAGCTGACTTCTAAAAAATAGCCCAAGAAAGTGATCTGGATAGAGGCCTGTCAGAAAGCCTTTGATACTCTCAAATAGGACGTGTACACAGTCGTTGTGCAAAAGCCCCCGACTTTTCCCAGGATTTCATAGTGTAGACTGATGCCTCTGAGCATACCTTAGTGACAGTTTTATCACAGCTAATCGAAGAGGGCTTAGACCTACCTATACCTTTCATCTCAAAGAGGTTACTTACGGGGAACAGAGGTAGAATGCTATTGAGAGCAAAGCCCTTGTTGTGGTTTGGGCACTGAAGAAGCGGAGACCATATTTATTTGGAATTTAGTTCCATGTTCACCCAGGCCGCTCAGATGGCTCATGCCATTCAGAGCTGAGAATCCAAAACTGTAGAGGTGGTTAATCTCCCTACAGGGAATGCACTTCATGGTGGAAAACTGTCCCAGGTTATGCCAATCTAATGCTGATACTCTTCTCAGGTTCTTCTGTCTTAGTACTGCCAGGAGGTTGGGTAGTTATCAACACTTTCAGCTGGGGGGCACATGTTAAACCTGTTAACCTTCAGGTGGTCTTCCCCCAAACCTTTTGCCTTTGCCCTTCACTTTTTCTGAAATTTGTTTTTGGACACTGTGCACTTTTCTACTGCAAACCAGTTCTAAAGTGCATGTGCTCACGTCCTAAAATGTGTAAAATCGGCTTACACCTGATTGGAATCTTTGTGCCTTGTAGAGTGGTGCACCATTTACTCAGGGCCTGTAAATTAAATGGTACTAGTTGGCCTGCAGCAACTCTTCTGCCATCCTCTTTAACAGTCTTTTAAATCATCTTCCAGGCCTGCCATTACAGCCTGAATGCAGTTTTAAACTGCCAATGGAACATGGCAATATAAACCCTTGCCAAGCCCTAAACTCCCCTTTAATTGCACAGAATTCCCCCCTTAGGTAGGACCTAGGTAGCCGATAGGGCAGGGTACATTCTAATTAAACGTTTAGACATGTACGTTTAGGTGTCCTGGTACTTTTACATGTACTGGTAGTGAAAACCTCCAAAATATGTTTTTTCATTACTGTGAGACCTACTTCTCCTATAGGATTACATGCAAAGAGGTAAACATTTCATATATGGGTTCTGAGAAAATGTAGTTAATATAAATCCTCGTTAATGGTTACATCGGATTTAAGTTGCAATTTTGAAAATGCCACTTTTAGTATTTTGTCAGTTTCCTACCCTATCTATCTTGTGCTTGCAGCTTGTCCTACCTCACATGACTGGGTGTAGTTAATCTTTGTTTCTTCCTCCCATCCAGCCACACAATAGAATGACTAGGAGTCCGTGGGTGGGCCATCAACTGGCAGGATGGGGAACTGAGCAGGGCAAAGCTCCACATGCAACTAAATAGGCTGTGCTCTGCCTTTGCACAAAGGTCTTATTACCCCTGCATTGTTCATGCAGTCAGACTGGTTCCAGGGCAGGGGAAGCAGGAAACAAACTTCAAGTACTTCAAAGGGAATCTTCTAGAAAATTCTCCTACTTCAAAGAAGGCACCAGATATAACAATACAAACCTCAGCTCACTTTCTAGACCTGCAGTAGGACTCTCAGTGGACTGCCTGCTGCTGTGGCCTTCTGTGTAGTCCAAAATACTGTGTTGCTGTACCTAGAAAGACTGCTTTGCTGCTTGTTTTATCACTTGACCCAGGACTACTAGAGTGTCTCCAAGGGCTAGTAGGCTGGATTCCTGATCAGAGCCTCAGAGATAGAAAATGTTCCAACCATCTGGAACCCGCACCGAGACCCAGCCTGAGCGCGTCTTATCCCCCCCCCCCCCCAAGTGTCACCCCTCCATTTCTGGACTGTTGGTGGTGGTACTAAAGGTGTGCAGATAGCCAGAATCTAAAACTATGGGTTTGTAAAATTGTTGGCTAAAAATCATCTAATGCTAAAAAGTTAGGAGATGCAGAACAGGACAAAATACAGTAAATACATATTGATTCATGACTTAAACACATTAGTCGACTCTTTTTAAATGTATTGTTGTGGTTTTAACTAACTGAAACAATAAAAGTTTTCTTTCCATATTGATTCATGACTTGATAACTCAGTATGTTGATCACATGAACATTGTGATTTAAATCTAACTCTATGATATTTAATGAGCATCCTTCTCCATCTGATGTTATGTGATTTTTTTGGGGTTTGAATATTTGAAAAAAAGACATTTTGTCAATTCAAAGCAAGCACACTCAATTAGTTGGGCTATTATTTCCTCACTTTTTGACATTTTCTTTCCTCTTGGGTCAGGAACTGTGCTATTTTTAGCTCTATGCTGCAGTTAGAAAACAATGAGAATTTTAGAACTCATACCGTTGAGAAACAGTACTTCTTTGTTTTTTTGTATACACTACAGAGGAGCTTGATGATTATGACAAGGAACTAGAGTCAAACAATATTACTTGAATTTCCATTTTATACATATATTTAAAACTTCCTTTTTTTTACCACATATTAGCAGCACATATACATTGATATATATATGGCCGAAACGTGTAATGACCGCTTTGCACCGCTAATATTTGAAAAATAAAATGAAATCTTGACAAGCAGAATCAGCGTATTGGAGTGTCCGTTTCTCGTTGTGGTGCTTGTATGCCTCTATGAGCGTTAACTGATATATATATATTAATGACGAATCACAATCCCATAAGTCCACAAGTGCAGGAACACAGGTACAGACCACAGCGTGCTGGTATTGAATTCAGTGCAATTTTATTTGGAATAAATCAGCATGGCGCGTTTCGGTCGCGTTACCACGAACTTGATCACATATCACATATATACATATTACCAACTGGCGGTTGCCAGTAGGTAGTTATAGTTAGGACGAAGTTTCCATAGGAAGAGCATTTTTTGTTTTGCTAATAATTTTAGCGTTGTTTGATGAATCTTTATGAAATTTTCAAACTTAATTCTTTGTTCATATCAGATCCTATGTTAAAAGTGTGCGGGTGATTCGTCAAGGCGGGGCTGAGAAAAAAGATGGGTCCCAAAACGTGTTTTCTCCATGTTAATTTCCAGAGGAAACTTTAGACAAGGCTACAGGTTGAACGGGTGAATTGAATTACCCTAAATTTGACAGGGAGAAGAGTCGTGGACTAGAAAGCACACTTTTGTTTATTTGGTGTAAATCCATTCAGTAGTTTTTGAGAAATATTGAAATTTACAGATATCAATATTTGGGAATTCTGCCATCTGATTGGCTGAGGCGTTACGAGCATAAACTTGCTGATGATTGGCAGCGAGCGGTGCGAGCGGTGCGAGCGGTTGCAACTAGGAAGTGTTGGCCGCATTTTGTGATTCTGTTGCAGCGAGTAAGGGGAAAAAAGGGCAAATAAAGTTGGAAAGGAGGGTAGGAGCACTGTAACCTCTGTGGGGGAGTGCGGAGCGAAGTAGTCACTGTTACTGGTCTGAAAGTGCGGTGTTGCTCAGAGTGACGTGCTGATATTATATGGTGCTACACTCGGGTATGAAGCCGAGAGCCTAAACCGTGAGGTAATTGCTGTAAAGTGATGTGGTCTGGTCTTTGTAGCATACGTGTGCAAGTAGTGATAGTAGGCATTTATACCATACAGGGAGCGGGAAACGAACTACTGACCGCTACTGTGTGTTTATAGTGTTTATAGTATACTGGAAGCGGGAAGCAAAGTACTCATGCCTACCGGTTTGAAGAGTTGGGGATGAAACCAAGGTAATTGCTGTAAAGGGATGGGCTCTGGGTGCTGGCTCAAGCGAAGTAGTCACGCCTACGGGTGTGAAGAGTCAGTGATGAAACCGAGCTGATTGGTGTAAATTGATGGGATCTGGGCTCTGTAGGATACTAGTCACTGCTGTAGTATAAGTGTGCAAGTAGAGTTAGTATGCGTTTATAGTATAAAGGGAGTGGGAAGCGAACTACTCACCCCTACTGGTGTGAAGACTCTGGGATAAAACCAGGAGCCTAAATTGTGAGCTCACTGCTGTAAGGTGATGCACTCTGGAGCTGTAGCATACCTGTGGAAGCAGTGTTAGTTTGTGTTTTTACAATACATGGAGTGGGAAGCGAACTACTCACCTCTAACGGTCTCAAGACTCGTGGATGAAACCATGAGCTCATTGCTGTAAAGTCATGTGCTCTGTGTAGTATTCCAATGTAAGTCATAGTAGAATGTCAGTATGTAAGTCTACTAGAATCTAAGTATGTAATGTTAGAATGTAGGGCTGTCATGAGGAGAACCTTGCATAGTTTGTACACAGTGCTGGCGAAGACGGTTTCCTTGCTGTCTGCTCCTGTTGGTGGCTGTTTCAGGTCTTGTTTTCCTGTAAAAAATCTACTTATCGGATCCATTGCTGTCTGTCTCTCCACTACATAAATTTGGCGACGAGTGGGAGAAGGTAAAACGAAGGCAGCTCTCACCAATATTTCAAAATTGCTTGCATTGTGTTGAAGACCCGTTTTCTTCTTGTAGCTGTTTCTACTCATGCCAGGGTCGTCGGCTCATTGAACTATGTCATCTGACTTCTGGTAGGCTTTATATTTTCAGATTTTGCACTTCCTCTGCTTCCTCACTACATTCTGGTCGCTGTACTACACGTGTGTAAGTAGTGTTAGTATGCGTTCATACTAACAAATGCATCATGGTCCTAGGGATGGTGACCTCCCAGGCGCAGGTCATACAATGTCCCGGGGTGTGCATCCACGGGACATTTATGTTTGCTATTAGAGGGTGGGTGCATGGCTTCCACCCTGTGATAGCAAACCCTTGTTTGACTAGTAGAAGTGAGAGGAGGAAAACCATGAATAGCTTTAATAGAGGGGATGCGGATGGTAAAAATGGAGAGAAAAAACAACAAAAGAGAAAGCGAGGTTCCACTCGTTCATTTAAATGAGGCCCCTGGTGGGTAATGTTCCGTGGCCAATCCAATTATTATATTGCGGGGCCTCTGTAGGACTGGGGATCTTAATGTCACATGTAAATTAGGCGCAAAAGGGCACAGAGACGTTTCTCAGCCTAGAGGAACGCCACCTTCCCGGGTATTGCTTACTAATTGTTCGGGGGGTTAGAGGCCAACTGAAGTCCCGGGATCACCACACTCCGGGGCTTAACTTAAATATGCAGGGTAGGCCTCGGCAGTCCCTGAAGCCTCGGTGTGGTCCTAGGCAGTGCCTCATAGGTTCTGTAATCACACGGCAGTACTCATGGTGTTATAAAGTGATACACTCATAGAACACTTGCAGTTGTAGAATTACCCAGGCTTCATTTGAGTAATAGTGAGTTTGATCATGTTTGCTAGGTGCACTGTAATATTAGAAAGGGTTGCCCTCATAATCTCCTATAAACAGATGATTTTCACAATAAACTATAGACAAGTGTTGTCAGAAAAAGAAGAGCTATGCACTCAGTTATTTATTTGAGAAAAAAAGTAACCTCTATTAAAACACAAATAAATAGAAATGTAAGTTTAATAGAAGAAATAGTACAATATAAAAAACGTGGGTTGGAATCCAGTGGATGCAGCGTAAAAAACATGCAAGACAAAAATGAAACATAAGTATGTGTGCTATGTGGAAAAGGTAAAGAAAGGTAGTCCGAATGAAAGGATGATAGTGAGAATGGGAGGGAGGGGGAGTGGGTGTAAGGGAGAAGGGGCGGGAGAGTCAAAAGAAGAGAGGGAGGAGGAGACAGAACGTCGGCCTACTACACCCAGCCCTTAGTGTTTACCCTCCCGTCACCCATTTGTCTAGGACACTGGGGTCCGCGAGAAAGAGTGTGGTCCACCAAGTCCTTAAAATGAAACTTATGAGGCCAGAGATTAGGGGCTATATTATCAAGGAACGGCGAAAACATTATCTCCGCTTTAGCGTCAAGAAACTACAGCTAGAGCAGCGCTAAGGGGCTTGATAATATGCCCTTGTGAATTCCTATAGAAGCCTAGGTTCTGGTGTGAACCTGGGCTTCTATGAGAATTCACAAGGGCATATTATCAAGCACCTTATCGCCACTTTAGCAGCAGTTTCCTGCCGCTAAAGGGGCGATGATGTTATCGCCATTGTTTGATAATATAGTCCTACATTATTAGCTATGGGAAAATCGCTTGCATGCGCCTATGCACCCAGTGCTGCACCCCAGTCCCTTCCCCTGCACTGTGCTCAATTGTAGGTCCTGCACACTGAGGTTTTACTGCTCACCTGCCATCACTGGTGTGTCCCAAGACGTGTTGGTGCAAGCTGCGAGTCCGGGGTACGTTTGTACGGTAGGAGAGCAGGTCTCCGGTCGGGGACGGTGTCTTGATAGCACGATAGAAAGCATCAGAATGCCCAGGGCCTCATCGCGGGGTGTGCTCCCGCTCCGCCCATCTTGAGCCAATCAATTCAGTGTCTAAAAAGGGAGAAATAATTTATTTGTGGAAACGTCTGGAGGTAAATGAAGGTTTATTTCAAGCTTGATCGAAAACAGGAGTTGAGTGCATCCTTCGTTTTTGAAGTACGATCTACCAACGGTTAGTGGTAATCGTGGTTCAAAGAGGAGTTGGAGTGCACGAGAATTCACACGGTTAAATAATAATACGTTATACAAACATTTACATAGAAAGGAACAGAGCGCATAGTAGAAGCATAATATGCACGTGTAATGCAGTGGTGGAAGGATGTGTGCATGTATACTTAGTAACAATCTCACTACAGTGTCCTAAAAGCCAACGCCACATGTCTGTAGGGCAGCGCTGCCCGCTGGCTCATACCTACAGTATGGTCCAGCAGGTCTTTAAAATGAGACAGAGATGAGACTTAATCAAGTGAGAGATCACATCATTATGCACGACAACATCGTTTGTTCGCACCTGTGCAGCCAGGCTGATGCACACCATCCCTCCCGCCGCACCGTGCTGAATTGGAGGCCCTGTGCACCCAGGCCGCTCTGCTCACCTGCTGTCATTGTTGTGTGTCTAAACACTATGGGCAGCAGTGCTCACAATTCATATGGAATGTGGATTGTAGGATGGTGTACACCTCATGGATCACTTTTGAAGACGATGGGCAGTAGGGCTCACAATTTAGAGCCAGTGTTGATTGCCAGGATAGTGTACACCTCATGGATCCCTTTTTTTAATTATGCATTGTGATATGCGAGGTGGATGCGCCATATCACCTGAGGCAGTGTGGAAGAAGAGGGGCGTGTGGCGTTGTGGTTATCCTATTTATATGTATGCAAAGTGGGATGGGCTTGCGTACGCCAGGCCAGCATAGGGGTGTAAATAATTATTCCGGGGACTTGGGCGTTGTTCAGTTCCTGCCTGGCCAGGAAGTGTACGTATGTGTGTTTCTTTTGTAGTTTTGACCTCGCAGAGTGTGCAATTTACATTAGTGTAGCATGTGTCGGGAGGGCGGCTACCATCGCTAATGAGATGGTGTTTGAAAAGAATGAATGGCGAACATCACATCTCGTTGTCAAGGTTGTGGCTATGTGCAGACACGCATGTCAGTGGTGTGCAGTATTATTGAAAGTGTTGCTATCGCGAAGCGTACACATGTGAATGTGCTCGGATGGAGGGAGGATCAGCAGTGAGGCTACGTCATACACAGCGATAACAATTATTACAGTCAAGCAATGCATGTCAAATGTGAATCTGAAAGTCTTACATATAACACACTACTATATTGGTAAAGCCTGACAACAGAGCGTAAAGCGAAATAAATCTACACATTGCTGTTTACTGTTGGTCACATGTGATCAAGGATGTGCACTCTGTCCATGACTCTTGATACTTCTTAGAGCCACTAATACCCAGGCCGAAAGGGAGCACAATAATGTACACACACACACACACCAGGGTCATCGTGTAACACATATTTGTTTTTTGATGGAACGTTTGAGATGCATGGCAATCACACATGGAAGGCTAATGTACAGACTATGAATATTGATCAACATGATTGTTGCATGTTGTGTGTAGTAAAAGATATGTGTATACAGGAAAACACTATTCAAAAAAGCTTTCTAATCAGAACCGGTATCTCTTATCAAACGCTGTAGAGAAGATGAGTAAAATGGATGGGGTTGTCCAACTGTTACAATGGGAAATGTTATGAAGCAATCAAATGTTTTTTTTTAAGGTCACATTGCAATCATGCTCCGAGCGTGCAAGGAGGCCGCACCCGACGCGATTTTGACAAAATATATTTATGATAATATAAGTTTATTACAGTTAGAAATATATAAATGTTTAAAATATTTTAGATTATCGCTTGATCTCATATGCTGTTTAAAGTTATTTAGATATACTTTTGAGACAACAAAAAGCAAAAACGAGGGAATGGGGTACTCGGCGCGACACGATACGTCTGTGACGTAACACAGGGCCTGACAGCGTGTACTCATCGCATACGCAACGCGCAACGTGCGCGAACCCATACGTACATGACGTAACACGTGGCTTGGTACTGTGTACCCGTCGGATACCAAAGTAGCAGCTGGGGTGACTTCATGCGTATATGATGTTACGTGGGACGCAGTGCCACGAACCCGTCGGATACGAAATACGCATCATTTACGAGTTTAGCAATATGGCGGATAGGATTCGCGTGGTGATGGAGCTTGGTACACTACCGGTATGGGAGTGCAGTTTTTAAAAAATATATATTTTTGGGGGGGAAATAAAAAACATTACATAAGTTTTAAAGGTAAAAAAAAGAAGTATAATAGAGTTCCAAAATAATTTAAAAATAGAGAAAATATAGGTTATATAAACATTAAAATATGAAATTAATATTTAAAAAACCTTTGAAATTCACAGAAAAAAACATAGGTTTTACAGATGTTATAGTTAGGAATTAGCATTTAAAAAACCTTGGAAATTCACTAAAAAAACATAGGTTTCAGGGACGTTATAGTTAGTTGAACATGTGACTCTTATAAAACCAGAGAAATTCGCCTTTTTGTGTGAATATATATATATATATATATATATATATATATATATATATATATATATATATATATATATATATACACATACATGCATTTATATATATATATATATATATATATATATATATATATATATATATATATATATATATTTATAATTTGTTTTACCAAATATTAGCAGCACGTGGTACAGCAGATATACATTGGCAGAGCACAAGATTGCAAGATTGCACTCCACCAATTCACACCACACAATGTCCAATAGTCCTTCCAGCAACATTCCAATACAATGTCACATTTTAAATGACTAATCCTACATAGGCCTCATATCCTGAAAATAGGTCCACCAATTTTCTCATACTTTTTTATTTTCTCATATTTCCTTGAACAGCCCCTTTTATAGATAGATTATTCAGCCTGCGCACAATAGTCCATGCCACAAAGCCATTTGAAAGTCATCAGGGGATTAATTGATTGGTATATTTGCAATGTCTCTCTTTGCCATCAGTTTGTCAATATTTAACAGTATTTTGTCACCATGTGTACCATCCCAATCCGACTATATAAATTGTATTTTTAGGATCTGGTGTGACTGGGATAACATTCACATCCTGAAGAATAGCCACTATATGAGCTCAGTATGCTTAGATCTCGGGGAAATCCCAAA
The DNA here is from genome assembly GCF_964261635.1 of Lissotriton helveticus. Lineage (NCBI taxonomy): Eukaryota > Metazoa > Chordata > Amphibia > Caudata > Salamandridae > Lissotriton > Lissotriton helveticus. The sequence continues at coordinate 398,904,009 of NC_136069.1, read as the reverse complement.
GCATGTGTTAAAAGGTACATTGCATGTCCTACAACTAGAGCTGATTGCAAACTTCAGCTAATAGAACCTGTCAGCAGTGTAATAGATTCTAGCCAAGTTTTTGAACTGAATAAGGTACAACTAGCACAAATTGCCTCCACTCTAGTGGCCATCATCACATCTTGATTGTCAATATCATCTAGAGTACCCACGTCTGAGATCCAGCACTTTCTCAGGGAGGCAAGCGGTTACGATGAATTAACCAACAGTGCCCAGTATGTTCTAGAGATGCCTCATTAGTCTATCCTTACCAGAGTGAGCACAAACTCCAACAGATTGAAGTCCGTGACAGGTTTTGGAGCTCCCTTGTAAACTTTTAAAGCATATGTGAGAAATGAACTGAAATGAAAAAGATTTGTAAAGCGCATGGCTACCCGGGGGCGTCCCAGCGCTACTGAGTGTGCTAGAGGAAACAATGGAGTTTAAGGGAAAAGCCAGGTTTTCAGTAGTTTACGGAAAGATAGAAGGTTGGATTTGCTACAGATGGCAAGAGGCAAGGAATTCAAAAGCTTTGGGGCATTGTAGGAAAAGAGACGACCCCCTGTGCGTGCTTTCTTGATTCTAGGAATGACAGCTAAATGGAGGAGGTCAGACCGTAGCTTTCTATTGACTTTGTATGGTTTATTAATGTCTTTTAGGATGGGGGGGCCCTTGCCATGAAGGATCTTGTGAGTAGTGCACAGGGTTTGAAAGTGGACTCTCTCCTGTATTGGGAGCCAGTGGAGAGATCTTAGAGCAGGCTTCGCTGAGCACCGCTTTTTTGTGCCTTTGAGGAGCCTGGCTGCAGAGTTCTGAACTACCTGTAGTTTAGCGATGACTGTTTTAGGAGCACCCAGGTACAGGGCATTGCCATAATCCAATCTGGAGAGGATAAGCCCCTGGATAAGAATTTTGCTGGAATCGGGAGGTAAAAGGGGAAGGATTTTGCGGGTTGTTCGGAGAAGACCAAAGCAGACGCATGTGGTTTTCCTTGCCTGGGTTTTGAACATGAGGTTCTGGTTAAGCCATATTCCCAGGCTTTTTATGTCTTCTTTTGGGATAGGTGCTGGTCCCATGCAAGATGGCCACATAGTATTGGGTGTGAATTTAGATTGGTTGCCCAATAACAGGATCTCTGTTTTGTCACTGTTCAATTTGAGGTGGAAGCTGTTCATCCAGCAGGTAATATCTTTGAGGCAGGAACATAGATCTTCGGGGGAACGCTCCAACTGATTCAGTGATACGATACACTGGGTATCATCTGCATAAGACACCTAATATTCCCAAAATTAGAGATCCTTATCTGGCTCCCACGATCCGAAACCCTCCAACTTTGATATGAGGAAATTCAGTCCCCCACCCATATCGGGGTCAACTTCCTTCATGTTCTCACCTATGTGGTCCATTTTAAAGTTTTGCATCAAAATAAGACATATTTTGTTGCAAACTTCCTCCAGTCATATCACTGCTTACTTTTTGAATGCTTGATAGAATACTATTCTGTTTGTCTAGTCACATTTACAAATTCTACTCTTCCTTCTAATTAGAGACTATTTTTTGTACATGTTGGATAATGTTATGAAAAATATTTTCCCTGATACGTACTTACCATCTATAATAATTCTCATTATCCGGTACTTGTTATACAAATCTAAACATGTTATGCAGTCTCTGGTAACTGTTAGTAGCCGTTTGAACATGCATGCAATTCCACATTTCTTTGTTACAATCCATATTATTTTTTCACAACACTAATTTGAATCATTCTTCCTTTTTTATGGAGCTGAGAATTTGTAATAGTGGCTCTCTTCCACATGATTGCCAATGTTTTTGATTTTCTTATACCCTAATAATAGATTGCACCACATTAATGAGAATCTCAAATTGTATTTTCCCTGAGCATTTCATATGTCCTGTTTTTTTATGTCTGTTTAGTCTTCCTTAGCTTTGACATTGAATATATGACCTTCAATCAGTTGCCAGTAGGAGCAAAATAGAAGAGAGTCTGGGTGTAGCAAATCTCTTCCTAGTATATCACAGATAGGAGTCTGAAATGTACCTAGTAGTTTTCATGCGTGTTTGAGTATGAAATGTTATGGTCATTGTGGATAGTTAGAAGATCAAACCCTAATTGAATTTGCTGAATCTACATTTCCTCATACACAAAATGTTGTTGAAGTGTGCCATTCAGCCAAACTTCCCTTCTTATTGCTTAAGGTAAACTTTCATTTGTGAAGTAATGCTATAATGAACCCACTGAGTTTAGTTAAAAGAAAGGCTTTATGTGTTTAGATGTCCAACTTCATTTGTTTCAATAATGTGTACAGGTTGTCCTTAATCATGTTCTTATGAAACCTTGTGAGTTGTAATCTTATATGTTCATTTGAATCACCTTCCTCTTTTGTACTTGGGGTTTCCTTTTTCAATTGGCAGGAGAGCTGACTTTTCCAAATCACCTACGTGTGATTTTTCTGAAGTTTATGATTTCTAATGTGCTCGTAATAGACATTCCTAGGTTTTCAGGAGTATGTCCTCAGCAAAGTGTAATTACAATTTATCATGGAAAACCATTTGTACTTATTTTCTCTCTCAACCATAGTCTGATCCATTGCTAGATTAAAAGGCAGTGGTGACATGAGGCAGGCTTGTTCCATCCCTATATGTTTTGAGAATGATTCGGATAAGATACTATTTATTAATGTGACAAATTGCTCCTTATCTAATGTATTTTGCTCTTCTTTTGAGATGGAAGGAGTCAACTATCATTCTTTACACTTGACTTTTATACCAAACATTCTAAAAGTACAGTCCCAGTTTATCTCCATTCTGTCATGGGGAGCTGATCTGGGTTCAGATGTATTACCATTCATTTTTGGAACTCGCAGTTTGCGACTCGCATAAATTAATGAACAATAGTGTCTCAGACACTGTTTGCGATTCCCAAAGGGGTCGCATATTGCATGCCTCATTAATACTCATGAGGCTGTCTCAATTTGCGACCCCATTGGAAATAGCACGCTCTCACAGGGATGGTGGCCTGCTGGGGTCAGCAGACCCCCATGTCTGTGACTGCTTTTTTAATAAAGCAGTTTTTTTAAATGCAGCCCGTTTTCCTTAAAGGAAAACGGGATGCATTTAAAAAAAGAAAAATTTAACTTTTCAGTTCAATTTTTTAAGAGAAGGCAGTGATCCCTGGGACCACTGCCTGCCCCTAAAAACATTTTTGCACCCACTCACAAAGGGGAAAGGGGCTCCTGGGCACCCCTTCTGGTTTGCAAGTGGCTTACCACCCTTTTGAAAAGGGTGTTAAATTGCAGGTGTATTGCACCGCAAATGCGGTTGCAAAATGATCTTACATGCCATTTGCTATCAGGAAGAGACACCCTTGGCACACCCCTTACTAATAGCGAGTTGCAAACCATATTTTGCGAGTCGCTAATAAGTTAGCGAGTCGCAAAATATGGTTTGAACATTGGGCTGACCTTTTTTTGCAGTCGTAAATAGGCCAAATTCACATTTGCGACAGCAAAAAATGTTGTACATCTGCCCCATGATGTATTAGTGACAACACAGGGACCAAAGAATAACTGATGTGTGATTGGTCTGCACTAGCTTTCAACCTTGCCAGAAATTACCTTCAAAAAATAAAAACAGTACATACAGGCTGTATGTAGGCAATTTAAATGTTGTCATTACACACACTACCCACTATTGCTTCCCATTCATTACAACTCTACTGGGACAATGGCAAGAAAAAGAAGCCCACCAAAAAGCACCTTTTTTTGAGGGGCCCACTGGGTATTGCACCTCCCATACAGCACAGAGAATGACCCAATGATAAAATATGCCACCTACGTAGGTGTGGGTCCGTGCATCCTGAAAAGGATACTCCTGGTAATATTTGTAAAGAAGAATACATAGGAATTCTTTTCCTCCTGTTTTTTTCGTCGTCAATTTGAAGAAATTCCCAACGGAACCTCACGTATTCATGTTTCGGTTATACTGGTAATGTGTTTTTCTTTTTTGTCATTTTATTATTTTATAAGACAAAATCAGAAACGTATTGCCCCTTTTACATTAATAATGACTTGTTCTCATTAATAAATATCAGCTCCTAAATTCCAAAATTATTTGTTTACTTCTTGTGTCTGTTTTTAATCCTGAACTTTCTATGACGAACACTTTCGTTCAATGCATTCTTTTTCTTGCTTCTTAATTTTTACCTCTCGTTCTCTTAACCCACTTTCCATTTTCTTTTTTAAAGATCACTAAGCAATGAGGTAATATCTCAAACATAGTTCTAGCACTCACCATATACTATGGTTGCCTTCCACAGCAGCTTGGGTAATATCCTGAAAACATAGCACTATGTCTTATATTGCATGGCAAGCCTTCGTTTCTTATATTAATAATAATTTCCAAAACTGTAATAATTTTTTCCCCACAAAAGTGAAGAACAATCACAGTAGTTATCATTGCAAGATCAGAGAGAGAGATTTCCTATGTCAGAAGTTCCTACATTATTTATAATATTATTCAGCTGCTGAAAAATAATCAGTATGTGGGCTTTACTGTAGCAGGTGTATGAGCATAATGTTGGATTCATCAATCGGTAGATGTCAATCAGATCTTTCACTAAGTATTTAGTCTAATGCATTATTAAAGTCGCCAAAAATAATTACGTTTCAGCCATGAGAGTATGGTGCAGCATTGAGTAGCTCAAGAATTGAAAATCTCAAGACAAAAGCTAGACCCTAAAATATATATATATATATATATATATATATAAATATTTATCAGAATTAGCTCCTGTTGGTTCATCTTAAACAGAAATTGTAGATATCTTCCAGGAACAACACCATTAGCTATTTTGTCCATCTTGCAGTTGCATCATTTTATGAATAGAACAGGAAGACCTCCTGAGCTGGATAAGTCACAGTTATGAAATTCAATGCCAATCCCTATTTTCATCTTCTTAGTATTATCATCATCTCATAGGTTTTCATGTCGGAGTGCAATATCAATCTTCTGCAATTCTAAATCCATCATAATTTGTTTCCTCTTATTTGGATTATTTCATCCTTTATTGCCGCCGTTAATGTGATAGCATAATTTGCTGTCTTTAAGTACTTAAGAACCATCCAAAAACTACCAAGTAATTATGCTCGCTTGTTTGTACAATAATCATGTACAATGTGTGAGGCCTGTGGAGTACATAAAACAAATATGTATGGTTTTGGGCTCCTGGAGATACATACAGAACTATCTAAACCCATAAAAAAATATATATCTATAATGGCACCACATATGAACACATAGGTAAAGTGATATTACTTAAAGCTGTACTATATGCATGATATAGTGAACTGTATTGTGAGTCATAACTACAACTGTGATTAGGAAAATAATATTATTGAACAGTAGGTGTTCAAAACCTTCACTCATAGGAGAGAGCAAAAATTGTAATCAAAAAGAGCATCAACTGTAATCTAAAGACATATTATAAACTATACTCTTTATCCAGACTGCATATATATATAATTGAAGGTATACAATCAGTCATGTTAACTCCTCATTGGTAATGAGACTTTATTAGCTAGTACACGACTACATTATATGAAAATTAATAATCTCACTCATGAGAACTTGTTTCCACTTCTTGTCAATTGCAAATTACCCCCTCACCCGTGCAGTAGTGTCCTACTTTCCTCACTTACTGAAATGACGAATAGAGCAACTCCCATTAAAGGAGATAGAAGAAATTAGTCTGCCAAACACAGTATTACAAGCCAATTAACTGTATTGGGTGTACCATATTACTATAATCCTGTTTGTGACTGTAGAATGATAACAATGGGAGCTTAGTACACCAAACCCAGTCTGTCTTTTGTTTACTTTTGCCTACCTTTAAATATTCATCCGGGCTGATTCAAGGGAAGAAATAATGACTATCCGGTCCTTAGGCACCATTCTCACTAACACTTCCCAAATGTAGAATTTTTTTTTTAAGTATTTTATAACCTTTGCAGGTTTGTACAAGACTTGCCCTAATTCAAATCTTCAAATAACTCAGCATCTATTGTCACTTGGAGAGCATACATTCATCATACTTACAGAGATTACCCAGATTTTGATTAGGAACCCATTGCCTAACGTTGTTATATCTTTAAAAATCAAAGTTCACATGTAAAATTATTGTATGATAACTGTTTTATTCAGACAAATCCTCTGCTAGGGTCAGTCCAGGATAGGAAGACAGAAAGCATCTAAAACATGCAACTAAAGGAACTGAATAATTTTGAACATGGTCCCCCCATGTGACTAAAAGTGTACCCCTAAATATTTTCACTCATAAAAATAGGATTTTTTAATTTATTTATCTTTACCTGCAGTGTTATTGAAGTAAAACTATAGTAAATGTCTTCCATATTTTAGGAAAAGTCATAAAGTTTAGAAAGCTTTCGTAAACAATGGTCGGGAAAAAAGAGGAAATTATGAATTGCAATGAAAAATGGTAAATTAAAATTATCTTTTGTGTTATAGGTTTATGAGAAGTTGGCCTGGTATATGCTGTCCACTAATTTAAGTGGGCACCTTGCACCAGTCCAAACAACCCTTATGGTGATTTAAGAGGTGAAAGATAACCAGAAAGCTATCCAAGTGGTAGCTGTGGAGAGCAGCCTTCAAGCTTAGTTTTGAAGGAATGTTAACCAGCTTGTTTTACCACAATGCAACCTTATAGTATTTGTTAAATTAAAGGATAACCACACAGTAGTTTTAAAAATATGTATTTATTATAATAACAGTCTCTAGTATGCCACAGTACCCTCTACATCAGGATACCCACAAAGCACACAATGCTGTAGCACAGAAACAGTTGTTAGAAGCAATAATACACAGTGGGTCCCAGGGTGAGACCAGACCATATACTAAAATAGTGGTATAAGAACCACAACTCGAGTCAAGACAGTGTCTAGATTATGTAGAATCGCTGGGACCCCAAGGAACCACCCAAGGTGAGTAAGTAGGGACCCTATGGATGACAGGTGCAGTGTGGGAACAAAACAGTGTACTCCGTACATAGCCACGTGTAAGCGTGCTCTCCCCAGTTTAAATACAAATTCGGAGGCGTCAGTAAGGGTGGACTACTAGTCGTATTCAATTGATAGGTATAGTTACAACAGCTCTGACCTACAGAAACATTTCCTGACCCTTGAACACAGAAGCTCTCTGTTGCACTTATTACAGGAACAGGCATAGCTCTACCTTCAGTAATATTACGTTCTTGGAAGCATTTAAAGTATTCAGTGACATTCAATCCTTGGAAATCTAATATTTCATTTTTTAGCCAAGTAACATTTTCATGAGCTGTGAAAACATTCATACAAGCATCAGGGTGCAGGGTACCCTCCTTTCCATCTTCCTCCGGTGTATATCCCTTGTGCATCACTATATAGTCTAGAACTGGATAATAATTGGCTTGAGTCATTTTGATTGCATTCGCATAGTAATGCATGTAAACCATAGATAATAATTGGAACCAGGCCTCACAACTACCTAAATAGGACTGAGGCATCGATATAAGTACATCTTTCTTGTACATTACGGAGGGGAGTAATCCGCACACCCAGCACTTCATGACATTAGTAGTACTCTGCACTTGATGAAGCATTTGGATAAAAGCATTCTGAGTGTACATTTGTCTGTGCCTTTCCTTATGCTGGGCCAATATGATGAAGGATTCCTCAGCTGGAACGGGAGTAGTCCCCACTAAAACATGTACAGGGTGTTATTGTTCCAAGTACCAGACTACCCCAAACATTGTAATCATCACCAAGAGAATGAAAACCACCACGACCACCCTATTCCCAATGGATCAACTTGACAATGCAGGACCATTCTGCTGCATCGGAGGAGCCACTAAAGGGTGCATCTCCCTCATGTTTAAACAACCAAATGGAGACATAAAGAGTACTTTTAGGAACTGTGACCACAAGTACAACCAACCAGAGAGGTGGTATTCTTTCCTGTGTCCTTTCTGAGCCTCACAGGCAGGCTCCTATTATTCATCAAATACTCCCACTGTGGAGCTGCACAATCACAGCTCTTTGCTGAAAAGCAATCTGCAACCCTTATTAAAAGCAAGTTTGTCTTCTTTCAGGATAGGGCAACCTCCCTCCTCTGCAAATACCCTCAACGATCCTGTCCAGGGCCTAGGGCAGTGCACCAGTACTCTTTCACTTTAATCTAAGATAGGCACCAGAGGCACAGCACCTATACCCTAAACGCAAGTCCTTCCCTAATTCCTGTCTTGCCCTGCCGGTGCACTGTCCTACCGTCGGGCCCGCAGATTGTACCTGGTATGTTCAGGCACTTCCTCATCAATAAACAGAGGAAGAAATTCACATTCACGTTGGCCTGGGGACTTGGGTGTAGATGCACAAAGAGCTGAAGTATCCAGGGCAGCCCTTGTCTCAGGGGGTATCGCCTCAAACAGAACATGGTCGCTCTCCGTCTGGGCATCTCTTAGCTGCACATCGGAGAGGGAACAGAATGTGGCACCAGCTCGCCTTCTTTATCAGCAATCCTATCCCAAACCCAGGCCTTGTATGGCAGTGGTAGAGACACTCGTTTGACATGCGAGGCATGGACCCAGTGCTTCCGACCTTCCACCTTCACTGCTCTTCGGGTGGCCAGCAGAACCTGGGTAGGCCCCTATCACCACGGCTCCAGGCAACTCTTCCATTGGAAGTGCTGGATCAGCACAAAATCACCAGGCTGCAGTTGATGTCCAGGCCCCTCTGGTATTGGTTGCCATGTGTTGTGAATCTGTTGATGAATAAAACGAAGATCTTTAGACAGCTGGTACAGATAGTCAATCAAAAGAGGGTACTCTATTTTGGAAAACATTTTTGGGTCTAGGGACCCCCCAAACATTTGCAGGGCACCCAAAGACCACTTCATAAGGGGACAATCCTGTCCTAGAATACGCTGTTACTCTCGTAGACAATAATGCTAGGGGAAGTGCATCTGGCCACTTTTATCCTGTACTCTCATGCATTTTAGCAAGTTTCAGCTTGAGAGTACCATTGTAATTTTCAACAAGGCCTGCTGATTGGGGGTGGTTCCCTGCATGGAATTTTTGCGTAATCTGCAAGCCCTTACACACCAATTCAATGAGCTTGGCATTGTAGTGGCTCCCATTGTCACTCCAGATCATGCTTGGCAATCTGTAGCGCGGGAAGAACTCTTTTAAAAGTTCTTTAGCTGTGACTATTGCTGTATAATCTTTGACAGGGTAAGCTTCTATCTGTGAGAAGTTAGCTTGGCATATGATGTCCACTAGTTCTACTAGGCACCTTGCACCAGTCTAATCCACCCTTATTGATGGTGGTTGTAAAAACAACCTTACAGAAAGCTATCCTAGTGGAAGCATGGACCAGCAGTCATCAGGCTAAGACTTCAGAGAGCGTATTAAGCAAGTTGTTTTACCAATAATAATCCCTTGAGTACCAAATGAAAGGACACCACACAAGGAATATATCAAATATATATGTATTTATTCTAAACACAACCCCTTTGCACTATTTACGAGGTCAGAGGTAAAAGTACAATACAAGTTACTCAATTAGCATTCGATAAGTTGCACAGTATAAGTTATGCCCTAGGAGCTTCACAAACCATATACTAAAATAGTAGTATAATAACCACGTGAGAATTAGAAAGCAGGCCTGGGGCGTGTGAAATCGCTGGGGCTACTCTAAACAACCAAAGGTTAGGAAGTAGGAGGCCCACGGGAGCCGCGTGCAGTGACTAAACACAGCCGCGGGTTACCATTGACTTTCTATGGGAAACAAACAAGTTGCAAATTTACAATTTAAGGACACTTCTAAATAAACTATGATGAAACCCTTTTGGACTTGAACACTAGGAGGGCCAATACCCTTGAGACTACCAGAGTACTCATGTTACCTCACCCACGGAAGCCAGGTGCATAGGTCTCTTTTGGAGTCGGGTTTCGTCGTCGATTTCAATAGAGATCTGCAAAGAAGTGCTGCAGGCGACCAGAGGTAAAGTGTCCGGGTAGATCCAAGATCTGTAGAACCTGAAAGCAGAAGGGACAGAGTCAGGGTCACTTGCCAGTGACCAGGGCGGCTATAGAAAGATGCCACGAGATGTTGGGTGATTTCAGGTGAAGATGTGAAGCTTGTCTCTTCAGCCACGAGGACCAGGGGTGTCAACAACAACCAGGAGCAGGATTCGAGCTGTACCATAAAGGATCTAGTTGACTGCGGTGTTTGTATCCGGACTCGACCCAACAAGCCTTGGTAAACGCAACCCATGCAGGAAGTCAAGATTGGCTTCAGTGCAGACCAGTAAGGTCTGAGGAACTTCTCCTTTGTAGGGAAGTTGGAGCAAGCCTGGAGCAACTATGAAAACAAGTTATAATAAAAAGAAAGTGGGGCCCACGGGTCACTCGTGGAGTGGGGGCCTCTGAGCTTCAGTGCAAATGGTGCTCAGGTCTGGGGATTCAAGCACCCCAATGCACAACTTCGATTTACCTCTTGAAGTGGGTGCAGCTTGCAAAATGCAGGATGTCCAGGAGTTCTGGTGCCATGTCTCTCGTGTCTGCCATGGGTCTCAACTTTGCTGTGAGCAAAGGTCGGGGTCAGAGATGTCTAGAAGTCCATGTCCTGTGTCACAGATTCTTCGGGATCTGGCAGGAGCCTCAAAAATGCAGACCGGCAAAGTTGCTGTTGGTGCCTGTTTGAACAGGGTGGTCACACCTTGACCACAAGGGAGATATCTTCCATCTTTCAGTCGAAATGGAATGTCAAAGGTCCAGGATATATGTTTCAAAGTTTCGTCCAGGGTAATCTAAAGTCCTAGGGACTGGGTTCCTATACTTATACTAAGTTTAGGGGCTGGACTACCCTTAAGGTCCCTCCTATGGGTGGACCTGGGAAGGGGGTGGTTACACCCCTTTCCCTTTGTCCAGTTTCGCACCAGAGCTGGGGCAGAGTGCCCCAGCAACCAGTTTGAACTGGGAAATGCATGGAGCACCTAGTGTAGAGTATATGGTATGGCTATATCATAGAACAGCTATAAGGAGATGGTTCCGAAAGCTGCATAGGGGCTCAGCTAATGCTAGGGCACCCTCCCACATAAAACCAAGCACTCTGCCTCCAGGATTGTCAAGGCCTGCCATAGGAGTGACTTATAGGTGTATAGGTGTCTATAGGTATATATAGATATAGGTATACTATATCTAAGTAAGGGGTGATTACGCCACATTACCCAGGCTGTGTGAACAGACCTGTGGTGTCAGTTTGGAAGGCAAACCAGGGGTGGCACAATACATGCTGCAGCCCCTGGTAGGCCTAGGGTGCACCTATGCCCTGGGTACCTATGGTACACTATACAGGGGCTCACAAGGGTGCGCCAGTAACCAATCTGGTATGTACCTAAAGTACATGGTATCAATTTAGAGAGAGAACAGCTGGGCTGTGGGCCTGATTAGCAGGTCCACAGCCACACTAAAGTCGAAAAACCAGAGAGGCACAGCAAAAAGTGGGGGTAACCATAGGAAGCAGACCCTACTCTCCTACACTATCCACTTACTAAACGTACAAATCACCACCAGAACATACTTCAGATGTTTTACTTGTTCCATTTTGATGAAATCCATCTGAAAAACTTCGAAAGGGAAGGAGGGTGGGGCAAAATTACCAACAGATGTGGGGGTGCCTCTCCCAGGTTTGTGCTTCAAACAGATAATACATTGCTTCACCAATTGTACTGCAACCCTAGGAATGTTATCCTTCTGCCATACTGGATCCAATAGCTTACGTATGCCTTTAGCTCAAATGTGTGAAGGCCATGGGCCATTGTAACCACTGGAAGAACAAAGGCATTAGGCAACAAACACCTCCGCTTTCCTGACAAGTCAGTCCAGCACCCATCCTCATCCAGACGTCCTGTTCTCTCCTCCCACAGCTCCAGCTCATCTACAGTCGCTTCCTTTTGTATTTCCTTTACACTCTCCACTGTATTTTGGAACAACACATTGTCTGGTACCCATGTAGCGGGGCCTGCCACCAACATCTGTATCATCTTTGATCTAGCTGTCTCCTTAGCTGTCTGGTCTGCAAACTGACGTCATCTGTGATGGCTTTGTGAGCATTACATTTTATAATTGCTAACTTATCAGGAAGTGTCAATGTGGACAACAATCTATGTATCAGTGGGCCATTTTGTATCAGTGCGAAGTTAAGAACCCTCTCTCCACTCAGGGGCACCCAAAATTATGCGCCACCCCAAAGGCGTACTGGCTGTCAGTGTACACATTCACAGCCAGTTCCTTACTTAACTCAGAGGCTCTAAGGAGGGAAACTAACTCTGCTGCTTGGATCGATTGTTACATGATACTGGATGTCTCAACTCAGTATGCAACGTTGTGATAGCTTAAGCTGCAGTGGTGGTGCCATCTGGTAACCTGAAACAAGAGCCATCAACATATTGCTCCCCTGGGGGGTCAGATAAGGGAACATCAGTCAGATCTACCCATCCCTTTGTTTCTTCTTCCGTCCGAAACAAACAATCATGGAAATCATTGTCTTTTTCTTCCGAAGGAAGGGGTAGTAACATGGCTGGGTCCAGAGTGGCACATCTTTTGATGGTAATGTCCGGAGCAAACAAAGTAAATTCATATCCAGTAAGACGTGCACTAGCAAGGTGCTGTGTCTTTGTCTTGTTTAAAAGAGTATCCAATGCATGAGGTACCATCACTGTGAGATCGGTATCAAGGACGAGCCCTGCCAATTGCCTGATAGAGACTGCCACAGCTGTGGCAGCTCTCAGTCAGCTCGTGAGAGCTCTGGCGATGTTATCAAGCATAGCAGAAAAATAGGCGCACCACCAAAACCCTGTGTTAGAACAGAAAGCATGCAACCGTCCACCTCATGTACATAAAGCACAAAAGGCTTCTGGTAGTCAGGAGTACAAAGCACAGGAGCAGAGCTAAGCGCAACATTCAACTGTTCAAAAGCTTGTTGGCATGTAAGTGTCCAAAGCAGGTGTTCATGCATATCTTGGGTGGTGAGGTAAAGAAGGGTTTTTGTTAGTAGTGAATAGTTAGGGATCAAATGCAGACAATACAATGTTATCCTAATAAAAATAATCACGCGTACCGCCTGTTGGGTCTTGGGAACAGACATGTTAGTGATGGCAGTTGTGCGTTCTGGTGTTAATCCGGTCCCTCCTTTGACAGTAGGTGACCTAACTAGGTGACCTCCTGTCGACAATATTGAAATTTTGAAAGTGACACTTTGTGGACGTGACAGGCTAAATGCAATAGTAATTTTACTGTGGTTTCCTTGCAGCCGTCGTCCGTGTCTGAGGCCACAAGGAGATCGGCAACATATTGGAGCAGCACATTACCAGTGGGTAGTTCCAAAGAAGCAGATTGAGATTTCAATGCTTGGCTGTAAATAGTGGTTCTTTCTGTATTGCCTTGAGGAGCACAACAGAATCTAAAACTCCAGCCTGCTATTGCAAAACCGAACAGATATTGGCCATCTGTGTGGATGAGTATACTGAAGAAGGCATTTTTTAAATCTATTACAGAAAAGAATTTGGCAGATGGGGGAATCATTGTCATAATTGAGGTAATTTTGGGAACCACAGGATACTGGGGAACCACAATCTTATTGACCTCTCTCTGGTCAATCACAAAGCGGTAAACATCAGGGTGAGTATCAGATGAATCGGAGGGTGCCTTCTTGAGAATAGGAATAATAGGGCTGTTGCACACATTAGACACTGTCTCCTCAACCACCCCGGACTTAATCAAATCCTGTATTATGTGCAATAAAGCCTGTTCTCCTGCTTGGGAAATTTTATACTCGGGAATACGTGCCAATTTGGCATTGTCCCTAATCCGAATTGAAACTGGGGGTATTTGGAGTAATCCCACATCCGTCTCGCCTGTAGCCCACAAAGTAGGGGGTACATACTTGAATTCAGTGGGAAGTGAGCATCCCTGGCGAGACCTTACTTGACACCAGTCATCCGAGGTCCTATTTTCATATAGACGCCATCCGGGGATCAAGATATGGTGGCATGTAATCTTTTTAACAAATCCAACCCTAGCAAGTTTTCCCCACAATTAGACGCCAAGAAGAAGGGTGAATTAACCGTAAAGGGGCCAATGGTCAAGGCCAGAGGCTGTGAAATAAGGCTAATAACTGGTACATCTGAAAAACCCACTGATACATTTGATTGGCCAGGCAGAGCTGCCCCCAGGACCAGTGAACGGGAAACTGAGCTATTCATAGCCCCTGTGTCAACTAAGAATTTCTCAGTGATGTCTTGTAAGTCAGACCGTAACATAAGGTCTGCGCTGATCTATAGGCACCACAACTGGTCCTCACCCTGTCATTGGCTGTCCTAGCTATGGGACAATCCAGTCACCTCATCCATGTCTTAATGCTCATGGTAGTATTGTCGGCTGCGCAGGTCATCAAAATAATACCCACTCTGTCTGTGAAGTGATGCGTCCCCTGTCTGCGTATCCCCTCGGCTTCCTCCTGCTCGCCCACGTCCTCTAAATTCTCGACCTCTTGGAGCCTCGCCTTTTTGCAACAGCACTGGACACTCAGTTTACCAGTGTCCCTCCTCTCTACAATATGCATATTGGTTACTGCCAAGGGGCGCACTTGAAATACCACCTCTATTAGACTGAGGCAACCGCTGGGCCATTCCTGAACCCCTACCTCTGCCCCCTCTCTACTTGCTGCAACAACAACCGTGTCTTCAAATCTTTCGCCTTTTTCTCTACTTTTTCCATGTCCTCATTCTCTCTGTGCTCATAGTATTGTGCCATGCTCAAGATCACTGATGGGGAAGACGTAGTCCAAGCACTCTCGATGCCTGCACCTTAGCTGCAATCTCTGCATGCAAGTTAGTAACAAATCTATTCGCAAACAGTCTAGCACCACCTTCCTGTGACAAATCCTGCCCACTAAAGTCCCAAAACACCCCTTTGAATCTGGTAAAGAAGTCTGACACACTTTCGTCTTTCTTCTGACGACACGCTGTCAACTTGTCCCAATCCACTTTCTTTGGAGGAATAAGAGAGTGCAGGTAAGTTATAATGCAACCCGGTAGGGCCAACAGCTCTGCCTTCGGCTTATCACCAGGTTTGCGCTCCCTATCCCATGCCCTGATCTCATCCCACATGCCTCCCAGCTCCAGCGCATGATCCTGCATATGAACCTGTCTCCAGGTTCATATGCAGCCCAATTCCCTTCAAGCACTCTGCGTACAGGCATTTCAACATTCGACAGCATTTGAGGCACCACACTCAAAGGAAAGAGAATAGATGCAGAGAGGGGAACCATCATGTAGGGAGACAGCACTGTAGGGTTAAAAGGGGGGGTAGCAGTTGAAGTGGAAGGGGAACTAGCAGCACCGGCTCCGGCTACTGGTGTGTGAAGAGGCGAGGCAAGCAGGGTCGGGCCGAGGCAGTTGAACTAGCTGCAGAAGTATCAGGGTGGGTGACGCCAGGGGCAGAGGACTGGGAGGTCGGTACTGCGGGGTATATCCGATCAGGGGCATAAGGAGGTGGGGGACAAGAATCCAGTAACTCCTCATCAAATGTGTTACTTTCCTCTCTAGTAACATGACATGTATTAGTCTGCAAGCAAAACTTTCTATCTGCACATTCTATACCTTTCTCAACTCTTCCCCTCTCATAAACCACAGCCTTCTGCGTTATGGTTTGGGTCTGTCTTTTCCTATCATCCTTCTCCGCTCTCATGCGTTGTTGCTTCGCTTCCTTCTGCCACACTCTCAAATAATCAAACATCGACTGCCTACTTTTTCTAGAAAATAATTTGTCCTGCAAAAAGTAAAATGTGTGTTCATCAATCGAGCCAACAAGCGGCCACTGCAGTTCACCATTGTCCCTTGTATATTTATGCCATAGTGTGCTAAACATAATAGGGCCAATACCATGCTTCACGTATACATCAAAATTTGGTGAACCCTCCTGAGGTGCAGGTTGTCTCTCTTCCAATCGAACATCAGTAGAACAGCATCGACATCCAAAACACTCAAACTTGCTCAAACAAAGCACCTTAATGTAAGATACATACACTGTCCCCAAGGGACAAATATGACACTGACAATTTAGAAAAGAAAAATAAACAAAAACACAATTGCCCAGAACCAAACGGAACAGTCCATAAACCGCACACTGCAGCCCACTGGCTGCACCAAATTCAAGAAGACAGGCTTTAGCCCCAAACCTTTCCAAACATAGTCCAAATTACCAATTGGCCTGGCAGGTTGCCTGCAAACAGCTCCAGACATTTTCCAGCTTGGGCCAAATTACCAATTGTCCTGGTAGACTGTTCACAGGCCCTCTGTGTCTTCTCCAGGGGTACACAGATCCGCCAAATTCAAACCAAAGTAGTCAAAAGACTAAACCAAAAGACATAACCCGTCGACTCGTGTCATCCAAACAAAGGCAGTCCGCAACTGCACCCAAATCAGTCCGGAGACTTTACTAGGAGGGCAGGCCGCAGCCCCAGACCTTTTCAAATCCAAATCCAAATGACCAATTGGTCCAGCAGATTACCTGCGAGCAGTCACTGGCCTTTTCAATTGAAAGCCAATTACTCACAAGTGCTCTGTGCCCTTTAAGGGTCCGCAGACCAACCAAGTCCAAAACAAAGCAGTTTGCAAACTTTACCAAACACGGCCCACAGGCTTGTCGTTCAAAGTACGGTTTCCAAAAATCGAATCGCTCACCTGGTGCACACAGGTCAAGCAAGCTATTCTCCACTGCTGACTCCCTGTACCAACCAGTCAGCTCCAGGGTTTTCCCTTCAGGACCCCGGCCAAGGGCTACTAGCCGAGGATCCATCCAATCAGGAGGGCGGAGCAGTTGCGAGAACCAAGCTCTGTCTTGTATTAAGGACAAAAGAAAGGTCCACTACATGGACAAATCAAGAGGATGTAAATTCTTTGAAGGTTCTTCTTTTTATTAGATTTTCTTTGGAAAACAACAACGGCACACAGCCAATGCGTTTCGTTCGTGCCACGGGAACTTCGTCAGGGCTAGTAAAGTGAAACGGGGCTTCCAAGTTAGAACCCAAGCAAAATATATATCCGTATACAGATGCCAAGTGAGCGTCAGACACAGGAAGTCCTTAATAGTATAAATGGGAAAATGTGGTGCTTCCAAGAGTTTCAAAGGAATACTACTATTGTTCGCTCTTTATAAATCCCAAATGTTAGGAGGTGACAGGAAATATATAAATTCTAATAACGCCACTGCTATATGGTCCCCTTCGAAATCAACCAACGATTAGCAGTAGTAACAGAGGGTGAGGGTCCCAATTGGTTGGAAGAGCAGTCTCCGTATAGTGCCCAATCAGAACTTCCGTAATAAGAAGTTAACGGGCATGCTGGCGCAAATCTCCATCTCCTTCGAAGCTCCGTCTTGTATGTGAGGGGCCCCAATCCGCCCGACCGACCAGACACCACCCCGGCCCCTGCGACCCAGTTACGGGTGAGGGGACCCTTTTTGCGGGTCCCTGTTTGGGTGCCAACTGAAGGACGTGGCCCTCTAATGGCCCGCAGGTTATTTCTACAACCACCTGTTATGCCTTCCCAAATGAAGAGTCGGTCAGACAGTAGAGAATACACACTTACTTTATTAGTAGTTCTCTGCAGAGATAGCCCCGATCAGACCTGCACCCTAAGATGGATGCTGAGGGGACTGCCTCGCCAAGGCCTGCTAATACATGATAAACATTTCTAGAGACCTCGGCCATGCCTCATATGGAAAAGTACTGGCTTGAGCAGGGCATGAACAGAGGCAATACAGAGAGTGAGCTAACACCTGCCAGATGGGCGCCCTTTCAGATCTCCAAGGCCACTGTGCCGTGTTTCATCGTCTCCTAATGTGGGAGCTGTGATACATACAGAGAAAGGAATGCAAGGGAAGAGCATCTATTCATTAGTGAGTCAGGTTCCAACCTTGAACAGGAGGAGAAATAATAACGATGTACAATTTAACTGAATCAAGTAAGAATAAAAAATTAGGCCTAGTGCCCGTTCAATCCAGGCTGTCGTCTTGTAATTGTGAAGCACAAAATGTAGGCACATAGGCCAAGGGAGTATACATGTTGTGGGGATAACTCAGTGGGTTGCACAATACGAATACAAATTACGTCTATTTAGCCACGTATGCTAACCTACATAACATGTATATGCACGACGGGGAGGGGAATTTTCAAATCCTACATGTGTTTAGGGAATTCTTGACTCTGCAGTCGCGCAGACAAGGAGACATCGAAGATGACCAGGAGCTGGATACGAGCTGTCCCCCAAAGGGTCTCAAGTGTTGAGGGGTCGGTGTCTAGTGAGAGCATCAACCAGCCTTTGCAATGGCAACACATAAAGAAACACAAGAAAGGTTACGGTTCGGACCAGCAAAGACCAGGAGACTCATCTGAGCAAGGGGAGTTAGGGCAGGCCTGGAGCAACCAGGAGAGCCCAAGAAAAGCAAAGCTGACCCTCAAGAGGACCCACAGGCCGGAGGCACAGGAGTCACAAGGGGACTTCAAGCAGTTTCACAAAGCAGCAGACCATGGAGCACTTGGGGCAAGGAGGCTGGAGTACTTTGTAGGAGATGGTGCCAGAGTTTGGGGATACTCGAAGCCCAGTGCACTTTTTTGAGGAATGCCAACAAGCATATGCACTTGCAAATGAACACGGTGCACAGGGGTACGGGTATTGCAGCCCCCACAAGAGATTCTGACCTTAAACTTGGTGAGAGGGCAGCTCAGACCTTGGGAGACTCGGAATGTAATGTGTAGTAGTACTTGTATAGCGCACGTATCACCCCATGGGGCATCTCGGCGCTTGTACGCACACCGCTGTGGAACCCTTTCTGGCTTTTCCCTGTGAAGTGCCCACTCCTGGGCACCCCCAAGGTGAAGCCAGGCATCCTAGCATTGTTGGGGCCGTTGTGGAGATTAAGCAAGCTATTGCCCAGAGTTGCAGAGTGGGACTCATGGATTAGAATAGGCACCGAGGCGAGAATTATCAGGTCCGAGGAAATTGACCCCAAGACCCGCCGAGGCGGGAATTGAACCCTGGTCCCGGTCTGGACCTCTGCATCAGGGTCTGCCGCTCTAACCATTGAGCCACACTTCTCCACCTCGGAAACCCACGTCCTGTGTTGCTGGAGTCTTTGCAGTCTGTAGGAGCTCAGGAGCAGCAGACTCATCAATCAAGATGTGGTGCCTGCGGTTGCAGGGGTGGGATTCCTTCACTCCAAGGGAGATGTCTTTGGTTGTTCTTGATGCTCCACAGGTCCTGCGGGGAACCTGTATGGTGCACGGGCACACACAATGCTTTGGACAGAGTGGGAGACGAAGTCGGCCCAAACAAAGTCCAGCAAAGTCCAGAGTGTCCAGACTGTGGAAGTACAGTGATTTCTGGTTCAGAATCTTGTCCACATCGAATCTAGGGTGCAACTGCCAGGTAAGCCCTTTTGTACCCACGGGAGAGGATTGGACAGATTCAGGGTACCCTCCCAGGGTAGGGTCTGGCAAATGGGGAGGATACTCCCCTGTCCTCCGTCCAGTTTCGTGCCAGAGCGGGAGCCAACAGCTCCCAGGACTCGTTTGAACTGGACTATACACAGGGACAACAAATGTGCCCCTCATGCAGACTTTCAGTCACTGGAAAGAACACCCACCCAGCCCTAATACACTAAATCCTGTCTGGGAGGTGGTCATACCTTCCTGTGACAGGATGCCTATTGTTCCACCTTCTTCTGCTCGACCTTGGCTCAGTAGGAGGAGGGCAGAAATGTGTCTCTGGTTAACAGCAACCATTTTGTACTGCCCGGTACTAGAAGGCTGGTACTGGGAACACCAGGGACCCAACGAAGCTCGCATCTGGGGACTGGAATAATACCTCCCACACTAGTTACCGGTGTGGGGGTATGATTCCACAATGTTTGACACCAAACACAATAGGGTTACTTTCAGCGGTTTTAGAGTTGGTCATCACGCAGTCGCATAATGCCACTCTGTATGTCGTAAATGACTGCTATACTGACAACCTGGGAAAATGGACTCCGTAGGCTGCATGGGTGTTCTGCTCATGCAGTGGCACCATCTCACTTAGAACCAAGCACCCTGCCTTCAGGATTGTTAAGGCTTGCTATGGGGGGGACTTATAGGTTTTAAGTGCAGTGACCCTTAGATATAGTAAACCTATATCTAAAGTAAGAGGTGCATGCACCATCTTACACAGGCTGCAATGGCAGGACTGTTGTTCCTTTGTGCATGGCCTCTCATGGGTGGCAGAATACATGCTTCAGCCCATGGGAGGCCTCTGGGGAAAAGGATACCTCAGAATCCAATGTAGAGTGTACCGAAGCACATGACATAACAGAAGACCTTGTATCCCACAATGTATGGTGCTTAGTTTTAAAAGTGAGACATGTTGACATGTAATGCTACCAGGGGCCTGCAGTAACCAGCCCCCAAAATCTATTTTCACTATGGAAAGCTCGGACTGTCCAATGAGGAAATCTAGAGGGCAGATTAATATATTCATTTTGTTAATTGGGGTTTAGGACAAGCTATAAAAATGCAGTTTAATGGTAAAGTCGGATTTGTTTTATAAATATTCAGTAAAAGTAACTTTTAGAAACCTTTTTCCAGCCTGAAGCTCCTGGAAATTAATGTGCATTAGCCTGTCAGTGGCTAACCATGCCGGGCCTGTTGACAGGATGAGTTGGGAGGAGGTATTAAACACCTGTAAGCCCGGAAGAGAAGCTAGGAGAGGTCAGGATTTCAATGTACTTCAAAGGGACAAGTGTGAGATCCGTTCGTTCACAGTCATTGGAAAGCCAATAGAAGGGAATCCTTTGATCTATAGGCCCCCTGTAACAAATTGAGTACCAGTGCAGTGCGAAAGGGTGCTGGTCCTAGAATGAGTTTGGTGTAGCTGAGGAAAAGGGGACTGCTCATTTTCCTAAAAGCACCTCTGGGTGGCCTACATGCTTCCTTTAGGACAGTAGGACTGTTCATCTTGGTTTTCCCTTAGAAAAGCATACTGTGCGATCGTTTGGCGGAAGGCAAACAGAATGTGCTGAAAAAGGGACTACTAACATGCAAAAACCATTCACCTTAATACATAAGATTATAAAAGTGACAGTGATTTTTTTTTAAGTGACAGTTTTCAAACATGAATTTAGAAACTTTCATGCATCCCTTGACCCTGACAACAATGCCAATATTTAACTAAGAGGCAAGTAAGTTCTTATGTGCACCCTCTGGCTGTCCTGGGCTGCTATTATACATGGACAGGGAAACAATTGTTACACCACATGTGTTACAATGCATGCTTTGACCCTGCATGCCGTTGCATAAAAAATGGCATGCTCTAGGGGGGGGTAGAAGGTGTTGGATTTAACTCCAACACCATCACTACTGTTGCACAGACTGGAGTTGGATAGTAAATTATACTATTCCAACGTCCAGCGCACCCCCGACAGCATGTTGGGGTAAAACATTGTGTTCCAATGGCATGCGGGGTAAAAGCATGCGTTTTAACGTCCTAAAACCACATGGACAACATTATAGTTTATTAAATCAAACCAGGGAAGGCTTTGTATGACACACATTCTGAAGTCATGAATTTGGAGGTGCTCGTACAATTGCCTAGGATCACACAATTTGGTCATGTGGAAAAGTCGGGATTGATCCTAGGTGCAATTAAACCAGTAGATATACATGTGTCAGTTCCCATACGCCGACCTTACTCCTCCAATGACCTGACCACCCCCCTACTGGCATCAATGCAGCCCTTGGTCACACCACAGACCTATCTTTCTGGCCCCAGGGAAAATGTTTGCGAGTACTCACCGGTTAGGTGGTGTCCAGGAGTCACCTCCACCACTAGCTAGTCAAACCTTCAAAGCTGGTACTTCACCACTGCTCAAAAGAACTATTTCCGGACAAGTGGGAGAAAAAGAAGAGAACTGAACCCTCTTTTTGAAACCTGTTGGAAAACCTGAAGGGCTGGTTCTGCTACCCCTTGTATCCAGGATAAAGAAGTAGACTCCAAGGGTCAGGTAGCTGTCCTCCAGTTTAGTTACAGGGACATCAAAATCTTCATGCTGGCTTTATCCTAGAGTGGGCGGTTACCAGTCAGAAATCACAGGAGACTGGAGTCTGTTGGTGGCCTTTGCTACAGTGAGCCCTGACACATAAGTGCTGTCTATGAGGTTCTAAGAGCCTTAGAGGGATCCAGAAATACGTATTGTAAAATTGTTCTGCCTGTAAAGTGGACCCTCATGGCAAGCCTCTTAGACTTTGGTATAACCTTTCCAGATAAAGGCTGCGACCTTGCCCCAAAAGAGGGACAGAACATGGAGGTAGAAATTTTGACCAGACAAAGACATCACAAGTATCCAGTCCGATGAGAGGACTTCCCTATGTGTAGACTCTGACTTTTCCTATTTGGAACTTTTGCCCCCGAAATCAGTGGCTTCTATGGGACCTGGCTCAATGCCCATATGACTTTAAAGGAAGTCTAAGATAGGTAACATTTTTTACTGACATAATCCTGCTTGGTGTAGCCAACCTGCGATCCATTGTTGCCAGCCAATACTTGCATCTAGTCCCGGTCAACCCCAAACAGTGATGAATGATTTATGGTTTTCTTTACTTCGCACTTTTCGTCTCATATTTTAAAAACGTGTATCTTCTGTTCCCCTACTCTATTTTTATAAATTTGAGTGCTATTTTTATTGTGTTTTGTTTTTGACTATTTAACTGTTTTGATACTTCTAAATCCTTTACACATTGATGTTGTGGTAAGTCTGTCTGATCTTTGCCATAATTACAAAGGGCTGACCTCAGTTTAAAATTGTTGAAACTTTGTCTGGACCTAACA
This sequence comes from Lissotriton helveticus, assembly GCF_964261635.1. NCBI lineage: Eukaryota > Metazoa > Chordata > Amphibia > Caudata > Salamandridae > Lissotriton > Lissotriton helveticus. The sequence goes on along the minus strand of NC_136069.1, from coordinate 398,880,999 downwards.
GGTTAGTGACTTTACTACTTGTGGTGGACTTCCATTTACCTCTATTAATAAACCACTTTACTACAAGTATTTTATTTGTAAATGTGGATAATATTAAGGGTTGGGAAAGATAATAGACTCACCACTCCTCAATTCTGCAACTAAGTCCACTGATGACAATGTGAAGCGTAAAGTATGGGTGGTGTCTTCGAATATTGTATAGAAAGCAATGTCAATGCTATCATTGAAATTAATTTTGATGTATGGCCTATTAGGAGTGAATTGGTACAAAAAAGGGTGGTGATGGACTGAGCATCTGAACCAATCAAACACTCACACCTAGTCAAAAGATCTGGGTTTAATCCATCACCGTTCTTTAGCCCACTTTGCCACCCCAGTTCAGACATGGCTATATGCAAATCAGCCTGACCCTGTGCCTCATACAGGGTATGCTCAGACGTAAGTCCCTTGCTCAATTTGCCACTGGATTCAAGCAAGCCGGGCTGAAGACGGCTGGAATGCCAGAAACCGGTCCTCTGCAGCTTGTTTCCGGTCCAGGGAAGGCATGGCTTGGCAGTTCGGGCTGCACTGTTCCCATGAGGCACAGGGTCAGACTGATTTGCATATAGCCATGTCTGAACTGGGGTGGCAGAGTGGGCTAAAGAACGGTGATGGATCAAACCCAGATCTTTTGACTGGGTGTGAGTGTTTGATTGGTTAAGATGCTCCGTCCATCACCACCCCCTTTTGTACCGCTTTGGCCGCCATAAGTGTGGCAGGGTATGCTCAGACGTGAGTCCCTTGCTCACTTTGCCACTGGATTCAAGCAAGCCGGGCTGAAGACGGCTGGAATGCCAGAAACCGGTCTTCGGAAGCTTGTTTCCGGTCCAGGGAAGGCATGGCTTGGCAGTTCGGGCTGCACTGTTCCCATGAGGCACAGGGTCAGACTGATTTGCATATAGCCATGTCTGAACTGGGGTGGCAGAGTGGGTTAAAGAACGGTGATGGATCAAACCCAGATCTTTTGACTGGGTGTGAGTTTTTGATTGGTTCAGATGCTCCGTCCATCACCACCCCCGTTTGTACCGCTTTGGCACCCATAAGTGTGGCAGGGTATGCTCAGACGTGAGTCCCTTGCTCACTTTGCCACTGGATTCAAGCAAGCCGGGCTGAAGACGGCTGGAATGCCAGAAACCGGTCCTCGGAAGCTTGTTTCCGGTCCAGGGAAGGCATGGCTTGGCAGTTCGGGCTGCACTGTTCCCATGAGGCACAGGGTCAGACTGATTTGCATATAGCCATGTCTGAACTGGGGTGGCAGAGTGGGCTAAAGAACGGTTATGGATCAAACCCAGATCTTTTGACTGGGTGTGAGTGTTTGATTGGTTCAGATGCTCCATCCATCACCACCCCCTTTTTTACCGCTTTGGCCGCCATAAGTGTGGCAGGGTATGCTCAGACGTGAGTCTCTTGCTCACTTTGCCACTGGATTCAAGCAAGCCGGGCTGAAGACGGCTGGAATGCCAGAAACCGGTCCTCGGAAGCTTGTTTCCGGTCCAGGGAAGGCATGGCTTGGCAGTTCGGGCTGCACTGTTCCCATGAGGCACAGGGTCAGACTGATTTGCATATAGCCATGTCTGAACTGGGGTGGCAGAGTGGGCTAAAGAACGGTGATGGATCAAACCCAGATCTTTTGACTGGGTATGAGTCTTTGATTGGTTCAGATGCTCCGTCCATCACCGCCCCCTTTTGTACCGCTTTGGCCGCCATAAGTGTGGCAGGGTATGCTCAGACGCGAGTCCCTTGCTCACTTTGCCACTGGATTCAAGCAAGCCGGGCTGAAGACGGCTGGAATGCCAGAAACCGGTCCTCGGAAGCTTGTTTCCGGTCCAGGGAAGGCATGGCTTGGCAGTTCGGGCTGCACTGTTCCCATGAGGCACAGGGTCAGACTGATTTGCATATAGCCATGTCTGAACTGGGGTGGCAGAGTGGGCTGAAGAACGGTGATGGATCAAACCCATATCTTTTGACTGGGTGTGAGTGTTTGATTGGTTCAGATGCTCCGTCCATCACCACCCCCTTTTTTACCGCTTTGGACGCCATAAGTGTGGCAGGGTATGCTCAGACGTGAGTCCCTTGCTCACTTTGCCACTGGATTCAAGCAAGCCGGGCTGAAGACGGCTGGAATGCCAGAAACCGGTCCTTGAAAGCTTGTTTCCGGTCCAGGGAAGGCATGGCTTGGCAGTTCGGGCTGCACTGTTCCCATGAGGCACAGGGTCAGACTGATTTGCATATAGCCATGTCTGAACTGGGGTGGCAGAGTGGGCTAAAGAACGGTGATGGATCAAACCCAGATCTTTTGACTGGGTATGAGTGTTTGATTGGTTCAGATGCTCCGTCCATCACCGCCCCCTTTTGTACCACTTTGGCCGCCATAAGTTTGGCAGGGTATGCTCAGATGTGAGTCCCTTGCTCACTTTGCCACTGGATTCAAGCAAGCCGGGCTGAAGACGGCTGGAATGCCAGAAACCGGTCTTCGGAAGCTTGTTTCCGGTCCAGGGAAGGCATGGCTTGGCAGTTCGGGCTGCACTGTTCCCATGAGGCACAGGTTCAGACTGATTTGCATATAGCCATGTCTGAACTGGGGTAGCAGAGTGGGCTAAAGAACGGTGATGGATCAAACCCAGATCTTTTGACTGGGTATGAGTGTTTGATTGGTTCAGATGCTCCGTCCATCACCGCCCCCTTTTGTACCGCTTTGGCCGCCATAAGTGTGGCAGGGTATGCTCAGACGTGAGTCCCTTGCTCACTTTGCCACTGGATTCAAGCAAGCCGGGCTGAAGACGGCTGGAATGCCAGAAACCGGTCCTCGGAAGCTTGTTTCCGGTCCAGGGAAGGCATGGCTTGGCAGTTCGGGCTGCACTGTTCCCATGAGGCACAGGGTCAGACTGATTTGCATATAGCCATGTCTGAACTGGGGTGGCAGAGTGGGCTAAAGAACGGTGATGGATCAAACACAGATCTTTTGACTGGGTGAGAGTGTTTGATTGGTTCAGATGCTCCGTCCATCACCACCACCTTTTGTACCGCTTTGGCCGCCATAAGGCCGACTGGAAGGTCGCATCAATAATGCTTTAGATGACTTAGCCCCTCTCTGTCATAAAAATCCCTGTAGTAGACCCCAGAAATCCGCTCCATGGTTCAGTGATGAGCTTCGCCAAGCTAAGGCGGAATGTAAACTACTCGAAAGACGGTGGAGGGTGGCTTATCTTGATCAAGCAAAGCAGAAGTATAAAGATAAACGGAGAGACTATCATAGCTTGATCAGGCGTGCCAAAACAACCTATTTTTCAGGTAGGATAGGGGATGCTAAAAAGTCTACCAAGGAACTATTTAAGATTTATAAAGAAATCTCTCTCTGTGGTTCACCTGTTGACCCATCCAGTGTCTCAGAGAAATCATGTAATCGCATCGCTGCTTTTTTTTCTGAAAAGGTGGCTACCATCTACTCCACCTTCTCAGGAGGAAAGAGAAGGGGATCAGAGTTTAGAGAGAGTAAACTAGAGGTTGTGGGTGTCAATAGGCTGGAGAACTTTCTCACCCCACCCCCTGACGGTCTTCGGCAGATATGCTGCTCCATCAAGTCAGGATCCCCTCGTGATCCGGCTTCACCGAAATTACTTGCCGGGAGTATCGGGGTCCTTGAGCCTTATATTAGGGATGTTTTGGAACTATCATTTAGATCCAATTCAGTACCTAAAAGCTGGAAGCAGGCTGTAGTACTTCCACTTCAAAAAAAGCCTAATCTAAGTTCTGATAGGCTAGATAATCTTCGCCCTATCTCACTCCTTCCCTACCTGGCCAAAGTGGCAGAAAAGGTGGCCAATCTTCAGCTAATGGCATATGTGGAGAAAGCCAATCTGCTCCATCCAACTCAGTTTGGCTTTCGCTCACGCCATTCCACTGAGTCTGCGCTGCTTATGGCCACTGAGACCATCAGGCAAGGGGTAGATGAGGGACAGACGATAGCCCTCATTCTACTTGACCTAAGTGCAGCTTTCGACACTGTAGCACATTTCACCTTGCTGCAGTGTCTGAACAAGGGTGGAATCACATGGTCAGCGCTGAAGTGGATCCAATCTTTTCTGTCCGACAGGGGCTTTCAGGTTAGACAGGGAGAACATTACTCTCGTATGTTCAATCTTGATCAAGGGGTTCCTCAGGGCCCTGCCCTGAGCCCTACCCTGTTTAACCTGTATGCTTCCCCCGTAGCCAATATTGTGGAAAGCCATGGCATCCAACTAGTGTCATATGCCGATGACACACAGCTGGTCATCTCGCTGTCAGGGGCACCCGATGTTGCGGCATCCAGCTTCAGTGCTTGCATGCAGGAGCTTGCCTCCTGGATGTCTAACAACTGCCTGAAGCTGAATGGGACCAACACTGAGGTGCTCGTGGTGGGGGGTGGTCCTGATGTGTGGTCCTCGGCATGGTGGCCAGCATGCCTAGGCCCCACTCCGGTGCCCTGTCGGCAGGCTAAAAACCTTGGGGTGATGTTTGACTCTGACCTATCGTTTACTCCCCAGATTGATCGAGTGGTTGGGATGTGCTTCGGTATACTCAAGAGTCTGCGGAAGATCCTGGACCTGCTCACCGTTGGTGCCAGGCAGACTCTGGTGCATGCCCTGGTGACATCGTGATTAGACTACTCCAACCTCCTCTATCTGGGAACTACGGTTAGAAGTCTCAATCGTCTCCAGGTGCTACAGAATGCCACAGCACGGCTGGTGCTGAGGCTTCCGAGAAGAACGGCCTCTAAAGCGGCTCTGAAGGCCCTCCACTGGCTCCCTGTCAGGGAAAGGATCACCTTTAAAGCACTTTGCATATGTCATCGCATCATCGGGGGCAGGGCTCCTCTGCATAGCCTGATCACTCCCTATAGACCTGAGCGGATGCTTAGATCCTCCGGCACTGGACTGGTAGCTGTCCCCAAAATTTACAAAGCTCGTATGGGTGGCAGATCTTTCAGGCTCCTTGCAGCCAAGAGCTGGAATATGCTTCCGCTGGAGCTGCGTCTTGAACCCTCTGAGGCCAAGTTCCGCAGAGCTCTCAAAACTCACCTGTTCTGGTCAGCACTGATGTAACCTTCCTGTTTGGCCACCTCATACTCTCTCATCTAGCGCGGGGACACGCCGGTGCGCGTAACCAGGCGCTTTATAAACTTCCATAATAATAAATAAGTGTGGCAGGGTATGCTCAGACGTGAGTCCCTTGCTCACTTTGCCACTGGATTCAAGAAAGCCGGGCTGAAGACGGCTGGAATGCCAGAAACCGGTCCTCGGAAGCTTGTTTCCGGTCCAGGGAAGGCATGGCTTGGCAGTTCGTGCTGCACTGTTCCCATGAGGCACAGGGTCAGACTGATTTTCATATAGCCATGTCTGAACAGGGGTGGCAGAGTGGGCTAAAGAACGGTGATGGATCAAACCCAGATCTTTTGACTGGGTGTGAGTGTTTGATTGGTTCAGATGCTCCGTCCATCACCACCCTCTTTTGTACCTATTAGGAGTGAAAGCATATTTTGAGTTATAGTTGGATGATCTGGTGAACAAAGAGACAAATTGTTATGGAATGGCAACATTAAACATTGAAAGTTATGGTAATATCTCATTGGCTAAGAAGAAATCTATGTCTGTTATCATCAGCAAGGTAATAGTGCTAAACATGCAGCTTTGAAAATGGCAAAACATGTAGGAACTGTATTCATATATTACTCTGTAAAAATCCTCATTTGCAGTAATAGCTAAATCTATGGATGTGGCTATGCTATTACTGGATCGCAGCTTAACCACTAACTGCCTGTTCAATTTTAACTTCCACCTTGCCTCTCTTTGTCTTAAATATTGAATGTAGTCTTTTGCTTGTTTGCCCGCTTTAGAAAGAAAAAGATGTAGGTTAAAGCGAAGGCTGTATAGCATGACCAATATAGAGGTATGCTTTCCAAATCCCCATCTGCAATTTGTGTCCCCAATATTCAGTTGAATGAGGATGAATATGAAATGTTGTGAGTCCTGAGCTAGAATTTCCTCAATAATGAGACTTCAGTAGGCAAACCTAATTAGTGACCCATGACCTCCTTAACTTACCAAAATTCTATACTCTGATAGGTGACCACAAGGCTTACATGAGGGAAAAGTAAAGAGACATAAGAAACAAATGATAGCATAACATACACATTAAATAAAGCTATCATCTTTAGTTGCATTGTCTGAGAAATACAATTATAGTCTGACTAGGCTCATACTTAGTTTTACATAGAACAAATTAAGATTGTCAACATAAGATATACATTTTGGGATAGCATGCAGATTTATAATGCTCAGAAACATAACTAAGTGCCTTATTATGATGCTGGTTGGATGAGCATCCAACCAGCATTGTATCGGGAGTGGAACCGCCCAACAAGTAGTCGGCTGTTCCACTCCCGATAGCATGATGTGACCGCCAGCATGGTGGTCCAAAACATAGCCGTTACCATTGTGGCTTGTGCTGCGGCCCTGCAATGGTAAAGGCTATGTGTCTAATCATCTGTGCACTGTGTGCCAGGCACCATGTGGTGCCTGGCACCTGGTTCATAGGTGTTTCTGGGGCACCACATGTGCCCCCCAGGCCACACAGCAGAGGCCTAGGGGGGACGAGGCCCTGCTAGAAGCTCCCAAAGCCAGTTTCCGACAGTCTTTCCATGTTGCAAAGGCCAACATGGCAAAGCTGTCAGAAAGGGACATCCTTATCCCTGACGGGATCCTTGATCATGTTGACGGTGAAGGTCAGTCCCTCAGATGATATCGCTATGACCGCCGGCATCGTAATCCTGCGGTCAGACCGATGCCATTGATATCAGACGGACCACCATCAATGGCCTGTTGGTAGCGGTCTGTCCGATATCCTAATAAGGCCCTATGTGTTGCAGTTTCAACTGTGAGAATGGCAAATGTTTAAAGCATCCTACGTTGTGATTGATCTGTCCCAAACAACATCTTGTTCAATTGACTGCACTGAAATTTTACCACTGCAAATCTGAGGAGGAAACCTAATCTGAGCTGCAATTGAAATGTAACTAAGCAAGAGAAAGTCTGGGTGTAGTCTAGCATTTGATATCTGATTTAGAATAAAATTAAATGCAGTCACTCGTTAAATGACATGTTATTTCAGCACCAATGCGTCAATGCTGACTGCTCAATGTTGATTTCTTTATTGGTTAGTGGAAATATTCAAAGTGGAAAATTATTCATTTTAAACTTAGACTTTTATTTAGCAGCCACCTCCCACTGAGAAGGTCCTGCTATTCCCCAAGTCACCAGTTACGAGAAGCGGACAATCTCCTTCTATATTAGTAGCCCACTAAAATCCTACCCTTTTGAAATGTGATGGCAATAATTTCCTTTCAATTCCAACATGCCTGGTTGTGAGGGAGTAGGGTGGTTGGGATTTGTGTCCCTTCTTACCTTTTACCGTGACCTTCAGGCTCTGAATAGTAGTCTGACTAAGGTGGCTGTGTGGACTCAGTGAGTCCAGGGGAGAGGAACAGGGGTAGTGTCATCTTGCACTCTGTGGGACCTTAATAAACCCTAGGATTATCTTACACAGGACAGACAATCACTCAAAATAAATGTCAATTTTCAGGGGCTCACACATGTGTCGTACCAGCAAAGAATCCCTTTTTTAATGGTGGAACTTTGTCACTGTGGGAAAGTTGATGTCACTGACCATGTCATGAATGATGTAATATGTGACATCATCAGCAGTGGATTGCGGGTGCGCGAAATATAGTTAGTACAACTAACTATATAGGAGCAATTTCAATGGTTTTGTATGAGTGAAATGTCCAGCTAACTATAACACCCCTAAAACTTATAGTTTATTGAGTGAATTTCAAAGGTTTTTTAAATGCTAATTCCTAACTATATAAGGCCTGAAACCTATGGTTTTTCAGTGAATTTCAAAGGTTTTTTATATGCTAATTCCTAACTATATAAAGCCTGAAACCTATGGTTTTTCTGTGAATTTGCAAGGTTTTTATAATGCTAATTCCTAACTATAAAAGGCCTTAAACCTATGTTTTTTTTCAGTGAATTCGCAAGGTTTTTTAAATGCTAATTCTATTAGGGGGTCAGGTTGTTTCTACCCTGCCCCCTTTTTGCATCCTACACGTTTGTTTTTCTGCTTCTTTTTTGCCTCGGTCTACCTAGCACAAGATGAATGCCAACACTTCCTGGTTAGAAGTGTTGACAGCCAATGAGCATGCTGCTTTCCTGTGAAATGTGAGTAAGAGCCCAGGGGAGCCCTGGACTGCTAGAAGCACAGCTGTTAGGCGTTAAGCCTTTAAAAACTCAATAAAGTTTTAGCACTTTTTTTTTAAACAGTATTCAACATACACATTTATTGGTCAATAGATAACCTCATTATCAAGAACAATTAACGTAAAAAGTACATCAATAAACATTCGTATTCAATGTTGCACAAAATCACATGAAAATATTATCACATCATATTTTCAATTCATTAAGTATGTAATAACCACAACTAAATGATTGTTGTTCAAAATTAATATCCAACGTCCCAATGCATTTCGGGTTACATAATGAACCCTTCGTCAGGGGATTAATAATATGCAATCAGAAGTACACTATTTCATAGGTTGTCGGTCTCTTGAAGTGTAGGTTCAACAGGATCTAAAAAACAGCAACATACCAAACTGTATTGTGTTCTCACATATATACAACAGTATATCACGAAATACTCAGGAGTAACACCGAGGGAAAAATACCAAAAAGACAAAACACCGAGAGAAAGAACCCAGTGTCTCAAAAGACGATCAATTAGTGTGAAATGTGAGGTGAACTTTTTCTAAGTGACGTTTCAACTTTTTATCAGGAAAGGTGTAGAGTCTAAGATAAATAGCTCACATTGTTGAGGAGAAACCCAAGTCAAGTCATCGTGAAAAAAAGCATGCTAGTGCCGAGTTTACAAAGTGAAAAATTCTCATGATGTCATAACTAGTAGTCTGTCACCACTCGAATAAAGGAAATGACTGCATAAACGTAAACAATACGTACGGTATTAAGAAGCTCTGTGAATGACCAATATAAGCCATTAGTCCAGCGCAAATGCCGTTGTCGACACCAAACCCTACGCAAAAAGTTAACGAAAGCCGTTTTAGCTGAAAAGTGCAGTGAATTACGAGTGAAAGCTAAGTGGGAGTGTCAGTTACTGGCTTACCGCCAATTCCAGGCGAAAAAATGCGCAGTTCGTAAATAGTTTCACAGGAACATTCTGTGTGCGAGAGGGAATATAAATCTTGTTGTGAATATTAAGACTAATGGTCTAAAGCCTAACGGAATTGAACTATAATGGTGGGGCAAGTTGACCAACCTGCAGCCTCCAGCGTCGACACCCTGAGTGAATCCAATGATGCGAGTCCGCCCATCTAGTCACGTGGTGCGGAACTCGCCGAATAAATGCAACAATGCTAAACACTAAAAGTGGACTTCTATCAACAGAAGTAATTCATCACCTCCGTGCACCGTGTTTCTAGTGCGTGAGAAGAACCATATACAGCGGGAGAAGTACGTTTCTAAAAAGCGTCCGTGTGAAGACTGATGGAGACATATGTGAAGGTTTACTAGACTGTAAGGGGGAACACTGAGTCTTATCACACAATTATTTACTTTTGTTCTTTTTCTAGTATTTATTTCTTCTCTTCACTGTTCTATTTTTCTTTTCTTTTTTCCTTGCAGCACTTTTGATCCGGTGTAACATTTCAGCATGTATTCTCCTTAGTACTGTAACACTCCTTGTGTTTACCTGATAGAACACCAGAGTACTTTTTTATGTGTGAGCCGCTTTTCCCTTCATGTCTTTCAGTCACTAACTCCACTGATTCAGCTCTTGGTTATTTAATTTATTATGAGTTTTTTCTTAGTCTCCATCAGTCTTCACACGGACGCTTTTTAGAAACGTACTTCTCCCGCTGTATATGGTTCTTCTCACGCACTAGAAACACGGTGCACGGAGGTGATGAATTACTTCTGTTGATAGAAGTCCACTTTTAGTGTTTAGCATTGTTGCATTTATTCGGCGAGTTCCGCACCACGTGACTAGATGGGCGGACTCGCATCATTGGATTCACTCAGGGTGTCGACGCTGGAGGCTGCAGGTTGGTCAACTTGCCCCACCATTATAGTTCAATTCCGTTAGGCTTTAGACCATTAGTCTTAATATTCACAACAAGATTTATATTCCCTCTCGCACACAGAATGTTCCTGTGAAACTCTTTACGAACTGCGCATTTTTTCGCCTGGAATTGGCGGTAAGCCAGTAACTGACACTCCCACTTAGCTTTCACTCGTAATTCACTGCACTTTTCAGCTAAAACGGCTTTCGTTAACTTTTTGCGTAGGGTTTGGTGTCGACAACGGCATTTGCGCTGGACTAATGGCTTATATTGGTCATTCACAGAGCTTCTTAATACCGTACGTATTGTTTACGTTTATGCAGTCATTTCCTTTATTCGAGTGGTGACAGACTACTAGTTATGACATCATGAGAATTTTTCACTTTGTAAACTCGGCACTAGCATGCTTTTTTTCACGATGACTTGACTTGGGTTTCTCCTCAACAATGTGAGCTCTTTATCTTAGACTCTACACCTTTCCTGATAAAAAGTTGAAACGTCACTTAGAAAAAGTTCACCTCATTTCACACTAATTGATCATCTTTTGAGACACTGGGTTCTTTCTCTCGGTGTTTTGTCTTTTTGGTATTTTTCCCTCGGTGTTACTCCTGAGTATTTCGTGATATACTGTTGTATATATGTGAGAACACAATACAGTTTGGTATGTTGCTGTTTTTTAGATCCTGTTGAACCTACACTTCAAGAGACCGACAACCTATGAAATAGTGTACTTCTGATTGCATATTATTAATCCCCTGACGAAGGGTTCATTATGTAACCCGAAATGCATTGGGACGTTGGATATTAATTTTGAACAACAATCATTTAGTTGTGGTTATTACATACTTAATGAATTGAAAATATGATGTGATAATATTTTCATGTGATTTTGTGCAACATTGAATACGAATGTTTATTGATGTACTTTTTACGTTAATTGTTCTTGATAATGAGGTTATCTATTGACCAATAAATGTGTATGTTGAATACTGTTTAAAAAAAAAAAAGTGCTAAAACTTTATTGAGTTTTTAAAGGCTTAACGCCTAACAGCTGTGCTTCTAGCAGTCCAGGGCTCCCCTGGGCTCTTACTCACATGTCTCTTAATTAGGAGGGAGTTAGGCACACATCCCTCACTCTAGATAGCACGCTAAGATTTTTCAAAGTACACACAACCATATCTTCACAATTGATTACGGGTGTGCAGATCCACCCCTAATAAAGCTTTCCTGTGAAAGGCATGCTGATTGGCTGCCACTGTCTGTCAACACTCCAAATCAGGAAGAGTTGGCAGCCATCTTGTGCCTCGGTAGAACCAAGGCACAAGAAAGGTGCAAAACACGCAAAGGGGGCAGGGTAGAAGCACCCTGACCCCCTAGGCCTGCTCAGGGGGTCCCACAAGGACCCCCAGGCCCAAATATATATATATATATTTCTTTTTTTGGTTTTCCCCGTGGTACGCTCAGGGGACGCGTAAGTGTACATGGCATTGCACCCAGCGCGTACTCCGCGAAATAAAAAATAAAAAAAGTTTTTTTTGCCCTTCAGGGTCCTTCTAGCCCCCCCTCAGAAAACCTAGGGGGTCAGGGTGTGTCTACCCTGCCCCCTTTTAATCATTTTCCCCTTTTTATTTCACCTCTTGTGTCTGATGGCGGACTCTCGGGACTGTTTGGAATGTTGACAGACACCCGCGAGCCAATCAGCTTTCCGCTCGCGCACTTCCGTGGCGCGCAGGGTGCGCTTACCGGTACACGTACCCCTAAGCGCTCGGAGCGCGCATATAGATATATACATTTTTTTTACGTTAATTTTCGTAAAAACCACTGGAGCAATTTTCACCGAATATAGCAAAGGTACTTCTGCATACCAGTCCCTACAATTTTGCAAAGTTTGGTGTAATTCCATTCAGCGGTTCGGCCTGTAGCCGTGTCTGAACTTCCTATGGAAATTAACATGGGGAAAACACGTTTTGGGACCCCCCTTTTTTCTCGGCCCCCGCTTGACGAACCCCACCAAAGCTTTCAGGGAAGGAGCAGAACTGAGATGGCCTACATTTTGGAAAATTTCACGCAATTTCCTCAATCGACGCCAAAGTTATTCCCAATAGAATGTTGTGGATTTCCTAAGGAAACTAGGTCCTAACTATATATACCTACTGGATATTGCCAGTAGAAAATATATATATATATATATATATATATATATATATATATATATATATATATATATATATATATATATATATATATATAGATTACAAGGTCTAAAATATGATTAAATTCTATTAGAAAGATGCATATTATATAGATATTGTTCTGCAAATAAATTACAGGATAAGTTCGAAAGTCTGATACGTTACTGTGCAAACAAAAAGCTACTATTTAAAGTATAAATATCATGTGTCGAAAAGGACACTATGCAAACATTTCGAACCCTTGGTTATTGGTTATGCCGACATTCCTGTATCTCTCCAAATCCATTGGCTGACTTGGTGTAATCACCTGAGAAGGGCTTCAACATTGTTTTACATCCTGGACACCAAAACTCTCCCCCCTCCGCCTTTCCCCACCTCTGGGTGATGTTTGATAGAATGGTCTAATGACAAAAGAGATGACTGTTTTTTTCTCTGTATGTTAATGTCATTATTTTAAATTTTTTTATCACAAATTTTATTGCATTTTGTTAAGATGTGACATTGCATGCAACACCGACTGGCTTGGAAGTAACAGCATTGAAACAGACAAGGTTACATGTATCTCCAGTCAAGTAAAAGAACAATATAAAGTGTTGCATGAAATTGAAAACTAAAAGAAACAAACATAACTAATACCACCTTTCGCCCAGGCCATGTCACTTAAGTTAAGAAATCCGAATCTGCATCAACAGAGTACAGAGGATATAGTAGTGATGCTATAAATATGCAGGGGGAAACCAAAATCTACATCATATCTGTGCAGACAGGAAGCCAGCTATGTCAGCAACACTATGGCATCACTAAAGTGCCTCCAACATTTGCGTCATTAATATCTCCAGTAGTGTGGTGAACACTGACAAATACAGTCATACATTTAGTGAATGTGCCTTTCTAAGACCTATTTAAGCATATATGTTTGTAATACATGGATATACTCCAATATGAGGGAGCTGTACTCTTTTGCGTTCTTCAAGTTTTCAGTACAATTTTCAACTCTTGGAGAGATGTGTTTGTCTGAATGTTTTTTGGTAGGGTGTTACAGTGGGGAGGGCCTAATAGTGATCCAAACCTGGAGGTGGCTATCGGTGGAAAAAGTTCTGGTTTGTTGGTTGTAACTTCTTGGTAGGAGTGTAGACAGTATGTTAGGCAGTAGTTATTTGCTGTGCCATTTACTGATTTGAATACAAGTGTCAGGAGATTTTGGATGTTACTTTTTTTGTCAGAGAGCCAACCACATTAGTGACTGTATGGTGGAGTGGGAATATGCCTACAAAGATTGTACAAAGCTCTGGTTTCAAAGTTTTGGACCTTGTTGAGTGGTGCAAAAATAACTGAGGGAGGCTCATTACAAAAACTGTTTCAATACCCCTACATGGGTGTAGCTAGCAATAGTTCAGCAGGTGCTATTCCACTGGGAACCAGGGAAGTGCAGTTGCTGCCCCGCTGCCGAGAACCCCTTGCCACGCCACGACGTCGGAAAGTCCAACGAAGCACCGCCCCCTGGAGCCTTCGGACGAGGAGCGAGGAAACTGAACACAGAATACTGCCGTGAATTGCTGGATGGCACCGCACTGCACCGCGCCGTAGTAAAGTGCAAAAATACAGAGCACACGCCGTGCAGGTGGACTTGGCAGGCACTCGGGACCCTTGATGTGCCATTGAGAGCCTGCCGGTAATTTCCCGGTGTCTTCCGGTGCCCCCTGCTTTCTGTTTCCTGTCGGTAATCTCCTGCCTGTAGAAAAAACGCAGAGGAGCAGGAACAGGAGTAGGAGGGGCAGTCCGCCCTGGGAACTCCGGGTAGCTGGAAGGAGGGAGGAAGCAAAGTGGAATAGCAGGTAAGCCTACGCCCCTGAAGCCAGGTGAGGTGAGGAGGCGCCCCAGCATACAAGCCAGGGAAAAGTACTCTGGAAAGAAGCACAAGGTGGCCGGCGTGTAGGGCGCGGCGGGTCAATGGTACAGCAGAGATAAGTGTGTGGATGGTTGTAGAGTTTCTACATTTTAAAAATAAAGAAATAGATACAATAAAATAAAACAGTATTACTAGTTAAGTTAAGTTTGAGTAAGGTGCCATAAATTGGAGCCAGTCAGTGAGCAACTGGATTGCCCAAATCTTGATATCTATACTACTATTATAAAGAGAGAACTGGGAACCTTTGAGGCGGGTAAACTCAGGAACCACAGCGCCAATCAAAACACCCAATACACCATTGGAAAGGGCAGGGTAAGCAGATGGACATAGGCTATATAGCAGGAAAAAATATACGTTAGAAGGGAAAAGTATGCTCTTTGCCAAAGTAGTCCCTTGGAAGTAGCACCATCTCTGAGGTGGGCGTGTGCGTTAACGACGTTCACAGTAGGCGTGCTGACATCACGGTTCGGCCATTTTGGTAAAGTAAACCGGTCAGGAGCGTAATGTGCGCTTGGGCGGCCAGGAGCGTGGTACCGACACCCTGCGGAGTCCGACATGCCCAACAAACGGCCAGGAGCGCGGACCAACACCCTGCGGAGTACGACATGCCCAACAAACGCCAAATGCACAACCTTAGGTGGCGCGGAGTGCCCGTGTCCGGGGGACGCGATGCTGGTGAATAAAGTTGGCAGCGCGTGTCCTCGGCCCCGCTCGCTCCCCCCAGCTCTCAGCCGCGCTACCTCCTCCACCCCTTCAGTCCGCTCCTTCCCCGGCTCTGCTGCTCCCGGGGCTGGCCGCTCTGCTGGGCGTCTCCTGCAGTGGTGCTGCCCCCTTAAAACCCTTTGCACACAGTTGTGCCCCGGACAATGTCGGGGCGGGCTGCTAGTACCTCTAATAAAAGACTAATGGCGCCAAAAAGGAAACAGAAAAATCGCAAGGAGATCATTGAGCAAAGCCGTGGGAGAGGAGAGCCCTCTATGGAGAGTAGAACCCTAGAAGAAAGCCAGGAGAGCCCGAAAACCCCAAAG
This sequence comes from Lissotriton helveticus, assembly GCF_964261635.1. Classification (NCBI taxonomy): domain Eukaryota; kingdom Metazoa; phylum Chordata; class Amphibia; order Caudata; family Salamandridae; genus Lissotriton; species Lissotriton helveticus. Next base: position 398,865,663 of record NC_136069.1, on the reverse strand, counting down.
GAGGGGTAAAAGAAGTAGCTAAAAGGAGGAAAAATAAAAAAGGTATTAAAACTACAAAAGGAGCTATGCAAGATAATAAAGGAAGTTCATCAGCCTCCAAATTAATAAAGGACTTCGTTGGGAAGCACTACAAAAAAGTAGTTTTATCTACTAAGCCTATGGTAGGCGAAGAAGAGCACCATAACGAGAATGTTTCAGTAGAACCCTGCGAAGAATTATTGGAGGCATCACAACTGAGGAATCATTCCCTATTCAGTCAAAATGAAATAACAACAGGACCGCGGTTGTCTTCGTCACCCAAGGTGTTCTCACTGCAGGTGCAGGAACTGGAGGATTTGGAAGTATCTGGCTTAGCGAAGACTGACAGCGAAGGGCCGAGATCTGATTGGGGGGATGTATCGGTTCCAAAAGTGCTTTGGCCACAAACAAATATAATCCAAAAGCACCAGCAGTCTTCGAGAAATGAGAGAAGAGATAACTCCGACAACTCTTGACATCTCTGCAACTCCCTCTTCCTCAATGATGGACTTACTTTTGATGCTTCAAAAAACCCTTCAGGGGATATTAGAGGTCACACTGTTAAAAAATGAGGTGCTGAAATCGCAAAAGGTTCATTTACAAAAGATTGAGGAGGAATTGCAAGGAATCATTGGGCAAATGCCTTCTATGATGAGACCTGTTTTAGACCCACAGTCGACAGAAAAGAACGGGGGTGCAGAAATAATAGAACCCCCACATAGTGCATATGTATCCAAATGCCCAATGTTGATAAAAAGAAGAGGAGGCAATTTGAGATACAGTCTATTGAGGCCGAGCGGTGTTTTAAAAAGAAAGTTATATAGAAAGAGAAAAGAATATGTAGGTAAAAAGGTAAATAAAAGGGAAAAGGTGGAAGAATCTAAATTAATAACAACCCCACGGAAAATTACACCTCTTAAGTATGTGAGAGAAGTGAATAAGAGAAAGCGCCTAAATACCAACGAAAGGGAAAGCGTAAGCAAGGGACCTAATAAGGAGCTACTAAAATTAAAACCTGTTTTAAAACCAACCAATTAGGGCTATAATATACAAAAACAGAAGAACCACAATCATGATAAAGTAGCCTAGGGGCAAGGGAAAATGGAAGTAAAAAGTAAACAAGGGGGGATTGGATGATAGAATCCCCTAAGATAGAAACGGAAACAGGATGTAATAGGTGGCTGTACTTCGAACCCGCTCAACCAGAAAAGAAGGGGAAAACAAACAAGAAAGCTTGTACCTTTAAATAGATCCCAACTCCTATACTCATTCGCAAAATGTCCAAGCCTGAGGGGTATTGGAACAAAAGATCTGAGACAGGTGGGATTTATAGAAAACATACAAGGAAAGGAAATCTCAAGAGTGCTAGTTTACTCAGATCTAGTAAGATTGGCAATCTGGAAAGCAGAGAGGGAGATACTGCAGGAGGGCATACGGTTAGTACCTGAGAAAGAACTAGAGGAAAATATCAACCCAGGCAGTGGCTTCCTAAACTGCCAAGCAGGGCTCGGTAAGAGACAGGTGAGGTTATGGGAGGAGAATGAAGGGGAGCAGGTAATCTGAATATAGTAGTAAATAAATCAGCTCTTGATAATTCTTGGGGTAATTGGAGTCAAAGAAGTAGCAACGCAGGCTCCTCTCAGTGGTATAAGGAAGGCATGGAAGAAGATGTTGGTTTAAGTGAGGTAGGATAGGATGATGGGGTGTCGCATAGCCTTAAGTTCATATCGTGGAATATAAATGGCCTTGGAGAGATGACAAAACAAGAAGCTATAAACAAGTTACCATAAAATGTGGGAATTTTGTGTCTGCAAGAAACTTGGCTATGCGACGAAACCCCAACTTTTGATGGGTTCATCCAGCTTAACCGACCAGCTAATAAAAAAAGGTTTGGGCGCCCAGCAGGAGGAATTATGACCCTCCTGTCTACGAAAGTTACAAAGAATGTGATAGTATTAAATGTAAAATGTAAATGGTTACTTGCATGTAGGTTATCCTTGCTGATCTTAAACAAAACATATGAAAATGTTACTGTTATAAATGTGTATATGCAATGGGGGGGACAACAAGGAATATGGAACTGAATTGGAGTATTTTAAAGAAGACCTTGACTTTTTATGGGAAAGGTGTGGGTCGGATACATTTTTTATCATGGAGGATTTTAATCACAAATTGTCCCCAAAGAAGGTAGATCTTTGGAATAGCGAAATTTTGGAGGCATATGAAATAAAACAAGCACGCTTTCTAGCCTGTGAACCTTCAAGCCAGGACATCGCATTAGGAAATTATCTAGGGACTAAGGGTCTGTTCTGTCTGAATGGAAGATTAGAAATGGATATCCCCGCACAGAAAACCTTTAAAGTAGTCAATCAAAATTGTCCAATAGATTATATGTTCATGTTTGCATGGAATTTTTCCCTCATAAAAGGATTTGAGATACTCCAAAGGGAAGGTAGCGATCACAACCCCCTGCAGTTGGAGTTGCAAGGGGGCGCCCCGTACCCCCGAGATGAAGTAATCCCACAGCAAATCGAGTACCCTAAAAGAGTGACCACCAGACTAACGGCTGAATATATAGAAAAATTAGGGAAGCTACAGCAGAAGGTAGTTTTGGGAGCATTAGGGGGGCAACATTTAGAATGGTATGAGGAAAAAAATAGATCAAGTGGTGCAATGCCTTAGAATTGAATTAACAAAAGATTAAATAAATAAACATCCACTAACAGTAAGACAACATAAATGGTTTTCTATGGAATGCCTAAAGAAAAAAAGATAGATAACGAAAGTAACTAGAAGTATTAAAGTAAAATATGATGGGATAAGACAACTTCATCTCAAAAAATTGAAAAGAGAATATAAAATGCTAATTACCACAGCAACAAGAGTGTATAAGGACAAATGCTGGGAAAATCTTCTGGAAGCTATTGAAACGAAGAATATACGACAGTTCTGGAAGCTGGTACAAACCGGTGCCGACCACATGGTGGGGGCAATGAACTGTGTAGTAGAGGTGGCTGCATGGGAGAAATATTTGAAGGAACTCTATAGCCCTCGTAGAGAACCAGACGAAGGAAGGCCTCAGCACTTTCAAGGGTTAATGAAGAATTAAAAGCAGACTTCACAGAAATTGATGTAAAAAATACAATAGTGAAACTAAAGCTAACCAGAGAAGCAGGCCCATATAACCTTCCAGCAATTATAATAAAAACCGAATTAAATTGGTGGGTGAGTTTTTATTCCCACGTGTTTTTGGCTATCCTTGAGTCAGGCAAAATACCTAAAAACTGGAAAGGGGCAGTAATAAGACTCATGCATAAAAAGGGTAATATGAATGCACCACAAAATTATAGATTAATTAACCTATTGGACTTAGGGGAAAAGGTGTTTGCGAAAATAGTGTTGCTTAGACTGAAGGACTGGCTGGAGCAGTTTTCGATCTTACCGGTGGAACAGGGGGGCTTTAAAGAAGGCCATTCTACGATCGATCACTGCTTTGCCCTGTGGGCAGTGGCTCGTAAGTCAGTTGAACGAAACGGTAAACTGTGCTGCTGTTTTGTAGACTTTCGAGCCACGTTTGATTCAGTCGGCAGGAACTGGAACCGAGAATGGACGGTAAGAAAGTACCCTGTCTATTGTAGGCAGACGATCTGGTGATAATGGACCGGACCAGACCAAAATTGGCCTCCAGAGGAAGCGAGATGCCTTCAGAGAGACATTTTTAACTATAAATATGGACAAAAAAAAATGTTATCCTTTGGGAAAAAGGATACCAGCTTCACTTGGTTTTTAGGAGACTTATAATTGGAAACAGTCAAGGAATATCGGTACCTTGGACTGTGGTTTGATAAAACTCTTAAGTGATGTACTCACCTTGAAGCACAGAAAGCTAAAGCCTTTGCATCAATCTGTGGGCTGAAAAAATTCAACCGAGACTATGGAGACATGTCCCACAAACTGTTACTAAAAGCTTTTAGCACGATGATACTTCCACAAGATCTCTATGGAGCAGAAATCCTTTTCTTAAGTGGTAAACGAGACTGGGATTTAGAGGAAGGGAAGTGTTTGAAAACATTGATGTCCCTACCACGCTCATCAATGATCCTGGGAATAAGAACCGAGATAGGTTCAACAGCCTGGAGCACACAGTCTCAAATACTTTCAATCAGATTTGAAAACGACTAGACATAGAATCAGTCCAGAAGGTATCCCAATGGTGCAGAAAGGAGATAGAATATAAAAGCCTAAAGTGGGCTAGGGAGGCAAGAAAGAAAGTTGTATTGGTTAGTGAGAATTTAAAGGTGCCAATCTGCCAGTCATCATTAAAGGTAGTTTTTACCAAGAGTGATCTTAGAAACCAAGGACAAGAAGTGTCTAAAAGAGCTGACTTAGAATATCTGAATAAGAAAAAATCTGTCCAATTCATGAGAGAATCATGGCTAAAGGAAAACAGGTTCCCTTATTTGGATATTCTACCTAATCTTAGATTTAGACAGGAGATTTTAAGATTAAAAATTGGCATTAATCCTTGGTTGATTAATGAAGAAGTAAAGGTGAAAATGTTAACTTGTGATGGATTATGTAAATGTGGGCTGGGCACTAAAGGTGACATAATGCACATTTTGCTAGACTGCCGAATATTATTAGACCAACGTAAACGATACCTCTGCCCAATATTTTTAAAATATGTCACAAGGCTACGGTCTCAAGCCGCAGCTTTACTTATAGAACTGCCTAATATCGAGATAGCAATTTCATTGGGTAATTACATGAAAGCAATTAAAAGCTCTCCTAGAGAGGCCTAGCTATCTTTTAAAGAGTTTCATCATCTGTTTTGATTTCTATGTCAGGTTTTATGGATTTTAGATACAAGAATTGATTGCGTTTTAGAGTTTGTATTAAGTTAGATATAAATTATATAAGGAGTTGGATTGCTTTTATCTGATAATTGGTATTTATTTCTCAGCTGACAGTGTATTAAATCCCTTGGTGTGTCGAGAATGTATAACCTGTGCAGTTTTAATAATTGTAATGGGCTTTGCTACTGTTTAAAGACCATGGTCTAAATAAACTTTGTCTTTGACTTGACTTGACTCACTTCATCCCAATTAGCAACCATTTATTACTACCAAAATTGGTAATGGATTCCAATTTCATTGTTTGCATTACTGCTAAGCACTGCCTTGCTACGCTCCTATAGTCAAACCTGCTGAACACTAAGTTACTCAGTCTTGAATGGAATGAGAGAATTGATTTCTTGAATCTAAAACAATCCGTATCAACCTGCAGTTACTCTGTGTTGGTTATGTATGATTAGTTTTCGTTAATGATTTGAATTGACTTGAGCCACAATGTTTCTGGACAAAGGGGTAACTTTGAAAGCACTGCTGAGGAAAGTAGAAGGTGTCCAAGTGATGGGTGCTGCATAAGTTTGGAAAGCACAGGACTTTCATTTTTGAGGACCTGAGCACAACGAAGGAGAATGCTTAGATGCCCATCAGGGCCAGCCGCCACTGCCTCTGCATTTTGATTCACACTCTTTTCTTGTCCCTCCTACACTGCTGCTCCTCACACTCTACCCTGTCTCAGTAATGTTCCTCTCCATGCCTGCCACTGCCTTCTCGCGACATACTGATCTCGTCCTCTTACTCTCTCATACTCTTCCTCACTTTACTCTCTCACTCTCTCTCACTGACTGTCTCTCTCACTGATTGACTCTCTCACTGACTAACTTACTGACTGACTCTCTCACTAACTGACTCTCTCACTGACTGACTAATTGACTACCTCTCTCACTCTCTCTTTCACTGACTAATTGACTAACTCTCTCACTGACTGTGACTAACTGACTGACTGACTCTCACATTCTCTCTCTCTCAGTTACTGACTAACTAACTAACTCTATCACTGACTGGCCGCCTAACTGACTGACTCTCTCACTGACTGTTATACAGGTACTATTTCCGTACCTTCACCCTCCTCTTATTTATGCCCCCATAACATAAAAAACCATAACAAGCAGCCATTGGGACAGGCAGATAGAGGTTGTCAGTATTAAAAGGACAAAAAATCTCAAGACATTATTTATTGTTAATACTTTTTTATTATGGTTGTTCAGTTGTACATAATGCTTTCTTGGTCATATATAAGGTAACAAAAATTCTTATGACACTTCTTTATTATAACTTTTCAGCATTCTGCAGACTTCTGTACAGCACTGCTTAAAGACATAGGCAAAATCAATATCTCTAGCTAAACACTTATAAGGTCCCAAAGACGAGACCTAACATAACAAGCAGCCATAACAAGCAGCCATTGGGACAGGCAGATAGAGGTTGTCAGTATTAAAAGGACAAAAAATCTCAAGACATTATTTATTGTTAATACTTTTTTATTATGGTTGTTCAGTTGTACATAATGCTTTCTTGGTCATATATAAGGTAACAAAAATGCTTATGACACTTCTTTATTATAACTTTTCAGCATTCTGCAGACTTCTGTACAGCACTGCTTAAAGACATAGGCAAAATAAATATCTCTAGCTAAACACTTATAAGGTCCCAAATACGAGACCTATTGGCTATGCCAATGCGTGTTCTACATGTAAGGCACCTCTAAGGTAGGCCCGAGTTGGCCCCATGGGCAGAATGCAGTGTAAGTGAAAGGTAGGAAATGTGGTGGTGTGTTTTACATGTCCTGATAGTGAAATACTACCCATTTTGTTTTTCACTATTACAAGGTCTATCTATCCCATAGGGTATCATTTGAGCAGCTGTGTAACATCTTTCAAGTGTAACTTTCAACTGGGAGGAGATAGTGATTTGGCATTTGGGTTCCCTGAACTCAGAATTTAAAACACATCTTTCTGTGAAGTTGGTTTTTAAATTGTGTATTTGAAAATGCCACTTTTAGAGAGTGGGACGTTTCTTGCTTTTCTGTGCCCCACCTGCCTTTGGACTCCACATCTGATTTAGACTGACATTTGGGGTGTTTGTACATTCGATTCGATTTCAAAAAACTTTATTCGAATTTTTGCAAATTCATAAAAGCAATACAGACAATCCCAGATAAAATAACATATTTACAGTAGTTAACAACAGCAATATAAAACCAGTTATGAATATGATTCTCAGATTTACTAAGGGTTCTCCACTGTTTTACGAACATGGGTAATAACTCTTAGAAAAGTGCTAGTGCGGAATATCAACTCTTCATTATTCAAAGTCAATAACATCAAATTGGATTCCACTAAAGAAAGTGGTCTGTGCTTTTTAAAATAGGGTGCTAAAAACCATTTAAAATATTTTTGATAAAATTTACAAAAGAAAAAGAAATGTAGATCAGTTTGCGGGCTGGTATCATCACATGGGCACACATTATTACCAGATTTCAAAAAAGTATAGCCTAGTGGGAAACATAATAGGAATCTTACAGTACCTGCCCTGAGGCGAAAGAGCAAAGATCTTTCCCACTTAGACATTGGAAGCGTAAGGTACAGAAGGATTGGTTGTATATACAGATCTTTACTCACATAAGCCTGGATTGTCGGTTTAGTAAACTCCCTTGCCAATCTTTCTTCTCTGTAGAGTGCGTATAATGCAGATTTTAAATCATTTTTATCCTTGGGTGTGATTTTACTAGGATCGTAGAAAAGGTGGCCTTTGAGTACGCTGCTTAATTTTTTAAACACTCCAGAGAGCCAAGGGATTGACATCCCTTTATCACAATTAAGGCAATCTCTTATGATGTCCTGGGTTAGACCAGCCATGTCATTTTTCCATATAGCAAGCCAGAACATTGCCGGTCTGGAGGCGATAAAATCTGATATATAATACAAATTCAATTCGCAATGGCAAATATATTCTGAGGAGGAAATAGGTGCTCCGAGGATTTTTCTACAGAAGCGGTTTTCCTCTGTCTGGATGCTTGGAGTTTTTCCCAGGCCCCAAATCTCTGCCCCGTAAGTAGCTACTGGTACACATTGTGATTTAAAAATGTTGTACATTCACTCTAGACAGTCACCCAAAAGGAGCTGAGCTGTGCCCTTCATATCCTGATGGCCCATCACCAGGTTATTGGGTCTTCCTGAGCTAGAGTGATGGGAGTAGTTGTCACTGACACCTGAATTGGGCTGTGACTGTCCTCACACAAAGCTGGCTCCACCCCCCTGAGGTGTTTCTGGAGCCAGGTCAGGGAAAGGCAGGGTCTAATGCACTACAAAGACTTTCCTTTGACATTTACCTACTTCACTGGCAGGAACTGGGATAAGTACTGTAGCTTGAAACCATAACTTCAGAACACTTCTGGACTAAGAGGAGATGCTGCAAGAAGAGCTGGAGAAGCTATTGGAGGGGAACTGCTACTCTGCTTGTTGCTTTGTTGTGCTGGCCTACTGCTTGCTGCTTCTGACTTGGGCAGTAAAAGGACTGGACTTTGCTTTCTGTATCCTGCTTGCCAAGGTTCTCCAAGGGCTTGTGTGTGCTTGCAGGGCCATCAAAGACTTCACCTGCAGCCCCTGAACTCCTCTGCTGGGAGTTCCGACCTGCCAAGTGGTGCCAATTCCAGCTCTGGGACCTTGGAGGTGGGCTTTGCTGCAAAGCACTGAAAAGACTCCATGCATCGATCTTCAGCGCCTGTTTTTCTCGCCGCAGTAACACCGTGCGGTTGAAAAACCAACGCTTCTCAGCAGTGTGGCCAAACAATCGATGCAGCGCCTGCCATGTGGCTGAAAGATTGCTTCAGCATGAGTCCCGAGCACTGTGTCACCTACGTCAAGTGGCACTCGCTCTGAATCCAATGCAGGCCCCATTGTGCGGCTGAAGAAATCGACGCATCACCTGCAAAGTGGCTGGCGAATCGACACAGCGCCTATTTCACTGCCACCTCATCAACCCAGCGCAGCCGGATTTTTGACGCATCACACCTGTGTGCCAAGTTCTTCATCGAAATTGCCCAGCAGTAATGAACTGAGACCTCTTGTCCGGAAACAGGCGCACCACCTGCCCTCCCAGTAAGGAACCAATACACCACCTCCCCTGACTATAAGGAAATGATGCATCGCCCCAGGCCTGCAAGCATTTCTCTTTATTTTCGGGCTGGGTGGCGCTGGTGCATGAATCCGTCTGAAAATTTTAAAAAACAAAGTGCGGTCTCCTGCGTTTTCTTTTCAAAGCCCCCGGGTGGACCAAATCCCAGCCACGGGGACTGCTACCCCTGGGGCTTCCTTTTTAATGTTTGGGGGTTCTCCAAGGCAGCCCCAAGGCCCGGGGACCACCACCCCGGGGCCTTTCTAAAATATTCACGGGGCACACGGTCCCGGGATCTGCCACACGCCGGGGCTTTCTTTTTAATGTGTGGGGGGCCTCCAAGGCTCCCCCAAGCCTGGAGTCCACCACACCCCGGGGCTTTTCTAAAATATTTGCGAGGCACTTGGTCCCCCGCAGCCCCAGGGACCACCACCCCCGGGGCTTGTTTTTTTAAAAATAAACCAGTGTGGGGGGCTCAAGCCCCCCCACGCCCCGGGGACTGCCACCTCCACGGGGCACTAATAATGCAAATGCGGGGCTCCGTCATGGACCCCGAGCTCCGGGGACCACCACCTACTAGGAGCTTTGCACTCGGAGGGAGGTGGCCACGCGACCCCCCTCCTGGAGCCCTTGGTGGCCTTGGGGACCGCCACCCCTCCAGGGCCAGCTCCTGCAGTGTCCCGAGGTGTCCACCCTAGGACACTGCTGTTTGCTATGACAGGGCGGGAGCATGGATCCCCCCGTCATAGCAAACTTGCTCTCACTCGCAAAATCCAAAGCAGATTGCTTTTCCACACAGGGAGCTGCATGTCAGCAACTCCCCATGTGAAAAAGCAATGCCGGCTCCCTCGTGTGGAAGAGCAATGCTGGCTCCCGCAGGAGGTGGGGAGCCGGCAGGACCGTTGGGAATTGGGGTCCCCCCCATGGTCCCCAATGGATAGGGCCGGCCCCTGGGATGGGGTCCCCAGGGGCATGAAATTGCTGAGGAGGGGGGGCCACGTGGCCCCATCCCAAAAATAATTTTTAAAAAAGGATGGCCGGCCCTGGGGGATGGGGTCCCCGGGGCTAGAAGTGGCCCGGGAGGGAACCACGCCCCCCCCCTCCCCTTTAAATAATACATTTAAAAAAAAACTGCATGCTGGCCCCTGGGAATAGGGTCCCCGGGGCTATAACTGGCCTGAGGAGGGGGGGCCACGCAGCCCCACTCCCCCAAAAAATTTTATAAATAAAAAGGGCGGCCAGGCCCCGGGGGATGGGGTCCCCGGGGCAATAAATGGCTTCTGCAGGGGGGGGGGCACGCAGCTGCCTCCTTTTTAAAAAAAAAAAAGAGGTCAGGCCCTGGGGGATGGGGTCCCCAGGGTCCTAAAAAAAGAAAAAGAAGGGGGGCCACAAAGCCCCCCTTCTAAAAAAAAAGGGGGCCTCGTGCTGGAGGCCCCACCCTCTCCCAGCAACACTCTGCAAACGCACCCTGTGGTCCGTTTTAAGTTGGGGAATTAATTCCCCTTCAATCCTGAGGGTTCCTGGGAGTCAACTAGCCCACCAGGTACCTCTGTTAAGTGCCACAGGGCTGTGTTACAGAAAGGTGGTCTGTGGCCACGCCCCTTTTTACACCTCTCTTCAACGCAGCTCTGTGGAGCTTACTGGAGATACCTGGTGGCTAGTTGGACCACAGGGACCCTCAGGATTTAAGAGGACTTAATCTCCCAGCTTAAAATGAGCCACATGTTGCGTTTGCACAGTGGGGAAGGAAGGGGCTGGGCCTAATGTGACAAGTGTGAAAACGCGGTCTGTGGCGGGTTTTAAATTGGGAGATTAAGTCCCCTTGTATCCTGAGGGTCCCTGGGGCCAACTAGCCCACCAGGTATTTTCAGTAAGAGCAACAGAGTTGCGTTGCAGAAAGGTTTAAAAAGTGGCATGGCCTTGGACCACCTCTGCTACAATCCCAAGAGCAGTACCTATGCACTCCAGCATTCCACTTGTCACTCCACTCTTCTAATCACCCTGTCAGCACGATGGGCCCGATTCACAGAACTAACTTAAGATAAAATCCTAAACTTACTACCATTTTGGTATTCACAGAAGGCACTTACTCATTTTGGTATTCAAAGAAGGCACTTACTCATTTCGGTATTTACAGAAGTTAGGACTCCTAACTTTAAGACTCCTAAATGCCTTCTGTGAATACCAAAAGTCTTAAAGTTAGGATTTTTCTCAGTTTACGAGTCCTAATTTTACCACTCCTAAACTGAGAAAAATCCTAACTTGAAGACTTTCGGTATTCGCAGAAGGTATTTAGGAGTCCTAAAGTTAGGACTCCTAACTTCTTTGAATACTGAAATGAGTAAGTGCCTTTTGTGAATACCGAAATGAGTAAGTGCCTTCTGTGAATACCAAAATGAGTAAATGCCTTCTGTGAATACCAAAATGGTAGTAAGTTTAGGATTTTGTCTTGAGTTCGTTCTGGGAATCGGGCCCTGTATGCTTATCCACTCACTGTGCCAATACCCAAGCACTTATAAATTCACCATGTAGAATCTATGCAGCATTCTAATCATCCAGTTACTAACCTTGTGTTTATGTAATGACCCAGGCACTAACAGATGTAGTGTTACAATCCCCTGAGTACTACTTATGCAGTCCAGTAATCTACCTGTCACTACCTATGAACTCCTCCAATCACTCAGCCAGCACAATGTACTTATCCAATCAGTCCGCCCAAACCCAAGCAGTTATAAATTCACCATGTACTCTCCTTACAATATTGTAATCATCCAGTCGCTACCCATGAACTGATTCAAAGGCCCAGGCACTAACACATGCACTGCTACGATCCCCACAGCACTACCCATGCAGTCAGCAATCCCTCTGTCACTCTCTGTGCACTCTTCTAATCATTCTGCCAGCACCATATACTTATATAATCTCTCTGCCAAAACCCTGGCACTTATAAATTCACTATGCTGTCTCCTTGCTGCACTCTAATCATCCAGTCACTACGCATGTACTCATGCAATGGCCAAGGCATTAACTCATGGAAAATACAGAGGAGGTCATGCTAATCACAGGGGTATCTCAATGCATATTGTTCCCTAGTGTATGTAGGTGTTTTCACTGTATTCTAAGTGTCTTTTAGCATAGCACTGGCTCTAGGCCTGGTTAGTCAGAGTCAGAGACCACCAGTACCCATCAGCAAGAAAGTTGGGGGCACAGGAGGACTTTCTGCTCCTCTGTTGGTTCTTTCTGCACATCTCTTGCTTCTTCCTGCACTTTTCTTCATCTTTCTGGACTTCTTTTGCCTCTTTCTGTGTTTGTCTTGCTTCTTTCTATGCTTTTCTTCCTCTTTCTTCACATGTCCTACCTTTGTAGGTATAGTGAGAAATTAGCGTTTAAAAAACCTTTGAAACTCACTAAAAAAGCCATAGGTTTCAGGGACGGTATAGTTAGAAATTAGCATTTAAAAAAACCTTAGAAATTCACTGAAAAAACCACAGGTGTCAGGGACGTTATAGTTAGTTGGACATTTCACTCATACAAAACCAGAGAAATTCGGCCATTATAGTTAGTTCAGCAAACTATAACTTGCGCACCCCCAATGCACTCATGACATGGTCAGTGACATCACTAATGTCATCACTGATGACATCTCAAATGACATCACTGATGACATCATCCATGCAATAATCTGATGCACCTCCTCATACCCTAATATAACCTTTGATACACCCACTCTAAAATACAGACTAACATTTTTTAAACCATAGACACACCAATACCAGTTAGTACATACCCACTCACTAATTCCTAGGTCCACACACACATCCACTCATTCACCCATACAGTCACTCATACATGCAGTCAACCATCAATACGGAATTATCATATGTACTCACATATCTATACAGACAATCACTCACCTCCACTCATCCATAGAGTTACTCACACACCTAGTCACTCATGCAAACAATCAATCACACTCCCATTTACTCACCTATACAGTTATACACACACCACATCATGTATTCAAACATATACTAACACATACTTACACTAATATACAATAACTAATACAAGCACACTCTGATCCAAACAGCCACGCTCACAATCACTCACTCTCACATATAGTTATTTATACACTCCAACACTCACATATACTGCCTTTCACATATGCAGTTACTCACACATGTACCACTGAGGCATCCATTCACTCACTCACACACCCATACACACACTTACCCACCCATACAGCCCTTCACAGATGCACTCTTGAACCCATACACCCAGTGAATCATCCACTTACACATCCATGCACAGAGTCACACACCCCACCGACTCACACAGACACTCAGGCACCCATACAGATACTCAGACAACCAATCAATAACCCAATGCATGTAACTGCTTACACACCAACTGACAAACTAAACTGTGTTAATGTCTGTATCAGTCACTAACCCATGCATTCAGTAAGACACATTTAATCACTCACTTATACAGTCGGTCACACAGCTACTAAATCATCCATCCAGACACTTATAGACCCACTCATTCTTCAATACTCCTTGGCATATATATAAAACATATTTAAACTTTATAGAAACACACAGTCACTGGATGATGTCATCAGTGGTGTTATCAGTGATGTCACTGACCATGTCATGAATGATGTAATATGTGACGTCATCAGCAGTGCATTGCGGGGGTGTGAGTTATAGTAGCTGAACTAACTATAACAGCCAAATTTCTCTGGTTTTGTACGAGCGAAATGTCCAACTAACTATAACGTCCCTGAAACATGTGTTTTTTCAGTGAATATATATATATGTGTGTGTACCCTATACGTCATGGCTTCAGGGTTTGCACTTACTAGAAATTTCCTTTATTTGTGTTTTTTAAGGTATTATAGTGATTGGGTAGTACAATATTTTAGTCCTCCAAATACCCTTTTCATAACTTCTTCAGATGTTGAAGGCAGTTTTGTCCAAATCAGACTCTGCTTTTGCCACTACAATGTAAAGTTTTGGTATTTTCTTTTTAACATCACCTGATTATGGCTGGGCAACTTGTTAATCACTTTGAGGCCTTGATTATGTTTCCTTATCTTCTTTGAAGTCAGCTTTTTAATAGCAAAAGTAATTTTGTGGTGTTTCGTATAAATTATAAATTACAGAAGCTGGGCCAATGCTGGGACCCACTGTGGCCCAGTTACTTTCTATAGTTCATCAAACTCTACTTCATTGAACTCTTTGAAATGTCTGTTGGGTGTAGGCATTGGGTCCACTCTGATAATGTGGATTTGGTTTCTAACACTCATTCAAAATATGTAAGTAGTGAAGAATATGATCCAATCATATTTGATGTGGTATCATCAGCTTGTTCTGTTTAATACTGTGTGGAAACAAGTTTGAGTTCCACTGTGCCTGGGGCTGTTAGCAACTTTGGTGATTCACACTTCTGATGCTCGTTTGATTAAGTCTAAAGCATATCTGTTTTCATGACTGTCTATCTGTATGCTAAAGTCAGTGATAAGCAGATTTCAAGGTGCTAGGTAAGTTTCTCAACTAAGAATTTGGAGCTGAACCTTGTAGGTGATAGACAGTTGTGATGATGCTGGAGCTGTTAAAATAGAGTGTGCATCTTGCTATAAACATTTTAGATGATGAATAAGATGTAGAGTATCTTTCTTTATAAGTCATAACTGAAAATGTAGCATGTTTCCAGTCTGGAGATATGTTTGCTTGCCCAGAAACAGTGACTGCTTCTACTTCTTTGAATCATTTTTCTTTCATTGGGCCCAAATATGGAGCCACTTTGGTTCTTCTGAGGTCGATTAGCATGGTGATCCTAATCTGTCTTTGGTGGAGTAGGGTTGTTTTGGTAGGAGCAGATGTTTGAGGAGGAGACAACATGGATCTGATGCATTGTGTTTAAAAGTGATTTGTGATGTGTTCACAGTGACAGTTGGGTAGTGCATGGAGGTTTACTGCTAGAGTTTCAGAAGGGACATGCTGTTCTAGTAAGTGTGAATTGCTGGGGGTGTATTTTTTATAGTAAATTTGGGTTGTTGGATTACGTTTATTCTGCCTTGAATGCATTTGTGGATGTAGGAAAGACAAATGTTATTGATGTGAATTTGTTTGGCTTTAGATGATCTGTGGTGCAGATTTTAGTAGAGGTAGAATGAGGTACATTGAATGATTACACTTTCCAGAAGTTAGCATCTTATTGGGAATCTGGGAGTGACAATTTGTGTAGTTTATCAAATGTTCCATGAAGCCACACTTTATAACAGTATTCTGATTTTTTTCTTGAGATGGGTTATGATATTGTGCCAAATTTACCAGAGAACAATTTTGATAGCTAAACCTTTGTTTCAGAACTGCAAGAGGTAAGGAATTATTAAGGAGATTACTTTTTACATCCACCCATTCATGTTAGAGCTAGTACGTTTGTTGCATGCCTTTATTTTGTGAAGGTTTAATTATAATATGAAATGCAATGTATGTTTCTATTGTAGACTAATTCTTATATTTGAATGCATTCATCCTTAGTGTTGATGCTTTTGCATTTGCAGGATTTATTTGGGGTGAAATAAAACAGATGTGGGACGGTGGATTTCAAGATTACATTCATGACTGGTGGAACCTAATGGATTTTGTAATGAATTCCTTATACTTGGCAACAATCTCTTTAAAAATAGTTGCCTCTGTAAAGGTACAGTAATACCTAAATACCTATTGTATTGTGGACTTTATGAGTAAGGGTGATTTTGTTAACTGACCTATGTGTTGATTTTTGTTTCCAACTCATTCAAATGCCGACTATACATTAATAAACACATCTGCATGCATTAAACTGTGTGTTTCTTCGTATGAACTGTTCTACTGCCAAATCTGTTTTTGAAGCAGAGTATTCTTTTTCATTGGTGTATTATTAATTGGGAAATCTAAACCATGTCCACTTGTCTCTACACTTGTCAGTCCTGTTATTACCCTCTCATAAATGTAGCACACAAACATCCATCCCACCTAATTCTTATTTCACAGTCTTTTTCAGAAACAGAATACATAAATATTCGAAAATCATTCCTAATGTCTGCCAAATGTCTGAAGAAAAACTGGTAATAACACTTATATTATTGCCAGGTGTGCAATATCTCAATTATGGTTATTTTGTGGATGGATTATGTAAACGTAGGGACTCATTTACAAATATTTCACACAATTTAGCTAGCTATGCTAAACTGCGTTGGATGAACGTTGACGAGCAAGGCAGCACAATATCTACAGTCAAATGGCACTGTTTCTTTCTCTCAATGCGCTGGCACTCTTTGAGCCTGACTTGCACCATGCACACTCTGTTGCTCCATAGTGCAAAGCTGTGAGCTTTATGTTTAGTATAGGTTTTATACTGGGAGGGCATCCTTCCAGAACAAAATCACATTGCTAGACTAACTTTAAAACTTTTTATGTATAGGAGGTGTTTTGTACAATACAGTACACACGCAGTGTGGGAAAATTTAGGAGAAATTAAAACATTTATCCTTTTAACGCCTGCCTCAAGAAGGCATTATTTTTTGGTGCATAGTTTTGTCTGCCATTGTTAGTAGATAGGGATTTGCATCAAAAAACCATGGGTGGTTGCATGGGAATGCCAACAATGTCCCCTCAGCTCAGCTCTCGCTATACAATGAAATAATGTGATTTCTCCCTTCCTGTGAAGGCCTCCTGGGGCATGGCTTCAGAATAAAATGAAGTTGGACGAAGTTGGTTATCAGCACGTGCCTCCACAAAGGACATAGTTTTCTGTCTATACAGACAGCATTTAACATATCACACAGCCTTCTTATGATTAGGGACCAGACAGGAAAATGAACATGTGTTTTTTTCCTGAATAACTTTTGGGTTATGATCGTACAAAAGGTTTTTTCCCATGAAGTGTTCTGGATTAGAAGTAGGATGTGTCTTGGAAAATAAAGACATACTTGGAAAAACATGTTTTCCTAATTAATTTCATATGTATTCAAGCAAACTCAGAAAAAAAGGAATTTTAGATGATGTCCTTCCAGATGCTAGTCATATTGGCTTGCTTCTGATGTGTGCCATGTACCTATAATTCGTCAAAAACATTAAATGCATGCAACACACAGCAAGTATTCTGCACACCTTATTGAGTTGGAATGTCAAGGCATAATTGTGCAAACTGGCCAGCAGAAACTACTTTTCAAAAAACCGTGAACAAGTTCCACCGTGCTTTTAGTCCAGATGTGTTAGTCTTATATTGGTGCTGCTGTCCATAGGCTGGCATATGTAACGCTAATTTCACAACAGGGGTGATTTACGGTTCAGAAATGAAACTCCTCCCTTTCTGTGTTCCAACAAAGTTTGGCGTGAATCTCTATCTTGTGACATGCTTGCAAATATTGCATCTGTGACTCAGTCACTGTTCAGTTTCCAATGTCATTAGGTGTGATTCCTCTGTATGTTTCCCGTGGTGACATTGGGTTCTTTGGACCATAGAAGTGCCAGTACTTTCTTTCAATTTATGTAATGAGTGAGATCATTTACATTTAGAGGGTAGACAGATAATGGTTCAGTAACAGTCAGAGACGTGTTTTTGAGAGGGGGGGCGATGATTGGAGAGCTTTAGGGATTCAGCCTCCCTAATAGAGTTAAGTGTGTACTGTTTTACAAGAAAATGGGGTATTAGCTGAGGGGGGTAAGTACCCATCTGAAATATTAACTATAATTCTTGTCAGGGCGAAACTTTATAGTCATTTACCCATATCAACCTTAGATCAACCCCATGGTAGTTATGGTACAGAGCAGAGAAGCCTAACTTAGAGGCAATGCTTAAAGTATTCAATGCATTACTCCAACAGTAATAAATGTCAAAAGGGCACACAACAAAATCCAAAACCAATTTAGGAAAATAGGCTAAATTGCTATATTTATAATGGCACCACAACAACATAAATGTCCCAGTGCTTTCCTACTGTACAGCCAACCCTGCTGAAGTGAAAATCAATTTTAGGGCCTTTCAATTTTAAGGATATGTTTAATAGTAACCTTCTGCATGCCTTGCTTGTAAATAGCATTTACTATGCCTTAAGGGGAGTAAGGCCTACTTAGGGGTGAGCTAATAATATTTAAAAGGAAGATTAAGACCAGTAAAAAGGGGTTAGTTTGACAGGCTGAATATGCAGTTTGAACATGCAAAGCCAGGCTACACATCGCAGACCTGCAGTCAAGTTTGCACTGTCACTGTAGTGGAAGGTCCACTGGGTGCTGCAGTCCCCTCATGACATTTAACTTATAGGCCTTGGGTATGCTTTGTACACTATGCTAGGGACTTATAGGTAAGTTAACTATGCTAATTAGGTTTATATCAATTTCATCATGTTGAAAGGGGAAACACAGGCACTTTAATACTAGTTAGCAGAGGTAAAGTGCACAGAGTTCTATACCCAGCAAAAGCGTCAAATAGAAAATCTGCGGGTACTCCACACAAAAAGTGGTCATGTGTGTGTGTTAAAGAAATTGTGAGCACAATAGTCCCTGAACCAGAGCATTATAAAGCAAATGTCTTCAAGGTATCCAGGCATGATTAGCAGACTGTAGGGGGCAAGGATGTGCCTGGAGGATTCTAATGTGGAAATCAAACTGTGTTTACGTGAAAATAGTGTAAGATGAGTCAATAGTTACAGGAAGATGTGAAGACAGAAAAACTGCAATGGATGACCGGCTTCACTTGATCTTTAGATTGATAAACTCAACTATAAACTGGTGGGTTAAAGGCACATTTAATGCTCCATAAGCCTCGAACTGTGAACATAAGTGAGTCAGTGCTTTACAATAAAGGAGCCAAGGAACAAACCTCATTTTTTTTCCAACATCTCTCAGTGCCGGGCTCCCTTGTTCCCAACCTTACGATGCAACTGGTGGTATAGGAGTATATAAGAAGGGAGATTAAAGCTGTAAACTACATATCCCATAATGCCTAGCTTTGCAAAACAGAAAATTATGATGTTGTTGGCAATGTACCAAAATGTAGATTTTGGCTGAAATACAAAAGCGGGCATTACTGTGAACAAGGTCTCGGCGAGGCCGAAACGCGTTATTTCTGTTGTTTTTCGGTAAAAATGAATTCTATTTGAGCGAATGTAAAAAAGAAAATTTAACCTACCCAGGAGTGCGACCCCTTTCTTTTCACGTTGGAGAGGAGTGTTGTATGTATGACGGCTGGGCTCGGCCATGAGGTGTCCCACCGCAGCGTCAGAACAGTCAGCCGTGAGCCAAATGGACTATGATATATATATATATATATATATATATATATATATATATATATATATATATATATATATATATATATATTCACTGAAAAAACCATAGGTTATAGACCATATATAGTTAGGAATTAGCATTTAAAAAACCTTATTTTACTCACACAAAACCATTGAAATTCCATATATAGTTAGTTGCACTAACTATATATCGCGCACCCGCAATCCACTGCTGATCATGTCACATATTACATCATTCATGACATGGTCAGTGACATCACTGATGACATCACTGATGACATCTCACATGACATCACTGATGACATCACTGATGACATCTCATTTGACATCATTCTTGTGCTAATACGATAAACCTCTTCAGACTCTAATAAAACCTTAGATACACTCAGTGTATACAGACACTCACACACTGTTACTCATCCATGGAGTTACTCACACACCTAGTCAGTCATGCAAAGAATCAATCACACCTCTATTTCCTCAACTATACAGTTATACACACCTTACTTATTCAAACATATACTAACACATATTTACTCTCTTATACAATCCCTGATACAAGTTCACAATGATCCATACAGCCATTCACACATTCAGTGGCTCTCATGCACAGTTATTTATATATGCCAACTCTCACATGTACTGTGTTTTACATATGTACTTACTATGACATGTAGCATTGACATATCCATTCACTCATCAATACACTCATGCACACAGTCAACCGCCCATGTAGCTGTTTCCACATGCACTCTTGAACTCATACACCTAGTGAATCAACTGCTCACACATCTATGCACAGAGTCACACACCTCCCAGCCACCCCCACACAAACTCAATCTCCCATACAAATACTTGGGCAACCAATCAATAACATATGTAGCCTCTCGTATAGCTAATGATCCACACATGCAGCAGTTTACATCACAACAGACATACTGAAGCAAACATTCAGGCAGTTTAGTCACTAACCCATGCATTTAGTACGACACATTTATTCACTCACTCATACAGTCAGTCACGCACCTACTAAATCCTTCATCAAGACACTTATACATCCACTCATTCTTCAATATATCTTACATATTTAAACTTTACAGAAACACACAGTCACTGGATGATGTCATCAGTGATGTCATCAGTGATGTCACTGACCATGTCATGAATGATGTAATATGTGACATGATCAGCAGTGGATTGCGGGTGCGCGATATATAGTTAGTGCAACTAACTATATATGGAATTTCAATGGTTTTGTGTGAGTAAAATAAGGTTTTTTAAATGCTAATTCCTAACTATATATGGTCTATAACCTATGGTTTTTTCAGTGAATTTCAATGGTTTTTTAATAGCAAATATCATAAGCTGTCGAATGTCAAGTACGTGGTAAGTAAAAACATTTTCGTGTTTATGCACACTGATCTGCTTTGAATGCTGCCCCCCACCCCTCATTTCTATTAGGAGTACTCTCTCTTTGCAGATAGTGAAGGGTAGTTAACGCAGGCCTTTTCCCCCGTTGTAATCCGTCGTGCCTGCTTCTCTCTCCATTTGATTGATTGTTCTCTTTGGTTCATTCTCTATTTACAAACAAGCACAGAGTCGCAATACTCTGTTTAGTCTTTGCAGATAGCGAAAAATCGTGTAAAAAAAGAAAAGGAATCGAGCAAAATCAGTAGGCCACCCTATTTGACCTCCCTAAAATAGAAACATTACGAACAACCTGTTGATAATACCAATGTGTATGTACATAAGCGGCGTTCATTTGTGTTCACAGTACCCCTTCTTGATTGTTTGAATCGAGCATTGAATTGTTCGAAGTTGGTTCTCTTAAGAATCTTCTCTGCCTGCAAACGAGGAAGAATAGGAATATTCTCTCTCCCTTTGCAGATAGTGAAGGGTAGGTAACGCAAACCTTTAACACGTCGTGCCTATTTCGTTCCTCATTGATTGATTGTTTCCCCAAACATTGACTGTTTGGGAATTGGTTCTTTTTGGAGGTATTCCCTGTTTGCAAATATACGTAGGAAAATCTTTGCAAATAGTGAAAGGGTACGTAATGCGGACCTTTCTCCCCCGTTGTAATCTGTCATGCCTATCTACTCCCCACTGATTGATGCACCTGTTTCACCCGGACCATTTACTAGAGATACGTCATCTGGCCCGACCAGAGAGCACCCCTAGTGAAAAGGACATATGCAATAATAACGAAGTGATCACTGTATCCTGTTAACAGAAACTTTAGCATGAAACAACCTGGAAAGAAAAGAATAGGAAAACGAAAATCAGTAGGCCACTGATGAACATAAACTTTTATTAAACAACGAACAAAGAAACGATACCATAACGTAATGATAAAACCTATTAATGTCCTAGAAACAAGAAAATGTTAGAAATATGCCAGTGGTGAGAGACCAGAAAAACAGTAAGAGAAACCAAATCACCCCTCGCTGTCCCACCGCTTGCCACGCCAAAAAAATCGATAGACTAGGGAAAATGCAAGTCAGTAGAACATCCGCCCCCACTCTGGAAACTTCCAAGGTGGGGCAGGGTTGCGGCTACGCCCAGCCGGGAGCAGCCCATATAAGGCGGATCCTGCTGCCACGCCTCGGCCAGGAGATCCTAACGTAGGGTGTAGCCGGAGGAGAGGCCGAGGCCAGCGGGACCCGGCCAGGGGATTGCCTTTACAACGCTGAAGAGTTTCAGGGGGGGGGGAATGTCTCCTCGACCCTCCCCTCTCTCTCCCAGTCCGGCCGCGGTGGCCCTTGAGAGTTGCAGGTAGTCCCGCCACATGCTCTTCCGGTCCGGCCACCAACGGTCGGGGGGCCGAGGCCGACGAGATCCGGCTGCAGCCGATAAACCAAGAAACCCGTTCATGGGGCCAGAGCCAGGGGCGTCCGGCCGACATCCACCGGAAGCCCGGCCCGAAGACGGACGGGACACTTCTTCTCTCTTGAATAATGGCTGCGACAACACTGGGGGGGGATGTCTTGCACATGCCTCCGACCCCCCCCCCCCCCCTCGTCCTCATCGCCTGGTCCGGCCATAACAAATCTCAAGCGAGACGCCGTGGGGTGCACTGGGAGGGAGAGACGATGCGAACAGGCCTCTCCCGCCTCCCCAGTGGAGGCTTCCCACCTGCACCCTCGGCGCTCCAAGCGCCCGGAAAAGGGTTCTTCCACTGTGGCGATGCTGCAACGTCTCGCCCGGCAGGGTGGAGCCCGTCCGCTCATTTGACCCCGCGATCGCCAGTAGCTACCGAACTCTCAAAATGGCGGTCGACCTGGCAAGAGCGGGCCCAGCATAAAGAAATGGCCCGGTCACTGGTTGACTCCACCACCGTAGTCATCCACGACCTTGAAGATTCTACAGGAGCCGCGGGAGTCTCCGACCCCCGCAGACACCCCCGATGGGGAATGACTGCCATAATCGCCCGTGGAGTGACGAAACTGTATCCGCGGGACGTCGGCGCTCCCATGCTGGCGCCAGCCTCACTTTGAATTACTAGAATCCTGCAAACCTCAGTTCTGGTGAAAGCACAGTGTGACCCGGTAGGAAAAATTGTTGCACCCCCTCCCCTTTTTGACTGATAGTTCAAACCACCGATCCTTTCCTTTGCCCTTTTAACGGAACTTTGGACTGCCTCCCCCTCTTTTACATTTTCTAGAGAAAACAAAACATTAACCACTACATTAGCATAGCAGTTGACACCAGAACTGTTTTCAAATTGAAAACCAACAACATCTTCAACAGAATCCTTTTTGTTTCTGCTGTGACCCTGCTACAGCACAGGCATTGTCCCCAGCAGTAATTCTGCAATGCCGGTAAGAATAGCTGTGGTGCCTACTGGACTCACTCACCCCCGCGGCGCCCCACGCCGTTATTTGCTGGGCGGCAACTTACTAGACATCACTTTCGTACCATCTAGATTTCAGCGCGTTCTGCTGCCTTGGAACTATTCGCACAACAGACTGCTACTGACGACCCACCGCCAGGCAACATCTTCTGAATTTTCATAATTTGAAAGAACTAGTAACATGTCCTCATCAGGAATTCAAAAGAAATTGCCACGGTCTCTTCGTTGTTTAAATGTTTTTACTGTTTTTGTTTTGTTGTATATATTTATATGTTATTAAAGTTTTATATTCCTACTACTTTGTTGGAGTGCTATATATTTTTAATGTGACACATAATTGTAAAAACTTTGATGTACAAAGAGTCATTCCTGGAATCTTCCGCTTCAGGCTCGGTCCCCTCCACAATCACAATACAGGATGGTTTTCAGATAGTAGGAACACGTGTGGTGTGACGGATCTCATCGGG
This sequence comes from Lissotriton helveticus, assembly GCF_964261635.1. Classification (NCBI taxonomy): domain Eukaryota; kingdom Metazoa; phylum Chordata; class Amphibia; order Caudata; family Salamandridae; genus Lissotriton; species Lissotriton helveticus. The sequence goes on along the minus strand of NC_136069.1, from coordinate 398,841,999 downwards.
TGTGGGCCTTGATCTACTATAACTCCTTTAAAGAGGAGTGATTCTTTACAGCTGGAGCCATAAACTACATCTGCAGGGCTAGCTGATAGCCTGGACAATCGGACACAGAGGAAGAGGAGTGTCAGAGGGTGCGGTAGTGAATAGGGCGAAAGGGAGGTGTCGGGCGGGCACAGAGTGTGATTCTCAGGGAAGAGCAGCGCAGATGGGGGGAGGTTTATTGCCCATGCATAAGACAGAGAGCGGGGGTGACCAGTGCCTGGGGAAGATGCTTGCGAGGGTGGGGAGCCATGCTACGAATCAACAGCGTGCAGAGAGTGGGTCTGGTCAAGGCATCTAAAATGGCTGCCGTGCACGACAAAAGTGTGGCATTTCAAAAAAGGCAAGATGGCGCAAACAATGTTTTTCAACACTTCCTCATTTCCTTCGAATCGAACGTTAACAGACGTTGGTGCATATTACCAAAGTTAAGCGATATTTATCGCTAACGATGCTTACCAACGAATTTTTTACCGCTAAGCATCGTCAGAAATTATGGAAGATAAACCTTGCTATTATCAAGGTTTATCGCAAATGCGATAAAAAACGGCCGCAATGCATGAATATTGCTAAAAAGTCAGCGATATTCATGCATTACCGAGCTAATGCTCTTAGCCATGTTATCCACCTCCCATTGGATAACATGGCTAAGAACTGCTCAGGGCAGGTATAACTTTTTTGACATATTCGCACTTAGCGCGAATATCTCCAAAAGTTGGTAATAGGAGATAGATATCTTGCATGTTGTAATGCAAATTATTGTGGTATATGGAACTCATACCATAATCTCTCAGGAAAGCAGAAACTGATCCTTTTGGGACCGCCTGAAAAGGCCTACGGGGTGAGGGGTACTCTACTTTGCCCCCTTTTCACGTTCCGAACTATTTTATTTTACTCTCTTCTGTAATTACACAAAATAGCAGCGATAAGATGCATCGGACACACACAGTGAGAGAAAGGAGGCCGGAGATGAAGAAGAGATGTCAAATACACATTGGAGATAATATAGTGGCAGAAGGGAAGTAAATATGAGTAAACTTACCATGTAACATAAAAATGTTGCACTCTATACTATAAGTCTCATTTTATACTACAATCACTTCGCTACAACCTCATAAATTAAAAATAAAAATGAATAATGTCTCAAACAATTTTTGATTTCTAAATATAAATTTATTCTTCAGAATTTTCTAAATTTGAAAGAACTAGTAACATGTCCTCATCAGCAATTTCCTCATGAAAAGTCTGCAATGATGATTCTTGTAACTCTATGGTCTCCAAACATTCGATAAATTCGCCATCAACAGATTGATCAAAAAAATCATTCAAGTCATCTCCTCCTTGTGACAATATTTCATTATTGGTGCTGTCAATTTCAATCAATGTAGTGGAATCATTCAAGTCATCTCCTCCTTGTGACAATATTTCATTATTGGTGCTCTCAATTTCAATCAATGTAGTGGAATCATTCAAGTCATCTCCTCATGACAATATTTCGTTATTGGTGCTCTCAATTTCAATCAATGTAGTGGAATCATTCAAGTCATCTCCTCCTTGTGACAATATTTCATTATTGGTGCTGTCCATTTCAATCAATCTAATGGAATCATACAAGTCATCTCCTCCGTGTGACAATATTTCATTATTGGTGCTCTCAATTTCAATCAATGTAGTGGAATCATTCAAGTCATCTCCTCCTTGTGACAATATTTCATTATTGGTGCTGTCCATTTCAATCAATCTAATGGAATCATACAAGTCATCTCCTCCATGTAACAATATTTCATTATTGGTGCTCTCAATTTCAATCAATGTAGTGGACAATTCAAAAGAAATTGCCACGGTCTCTTCATTGTGAGCCATTTTATTTTGAAATTGCTTGCTGTAAATTGCAGAAAAAAATAATCACTTTCATTTATCGTTTTTAGTAATACATAATATAAAACTAACTTTATCAAGTATTTAGTATAACAGAAGGACTGTAAATAAATAACAGAAAACATTTTTCAAATTATCTTAAAGTGTACAACATAGTTCCCCTTACAAATTAACAACTCACCTTTTTAAAAGTAGGAGAAGTGTTAGTACTGTGTAAATCAAACACCAGAAATTCACCACCAAAAATTCCTCACAAATGTACCTCAGACAGTAGTATCACAAAATGGCTGTGGTTTCCTCTCATTTGACATATATACATAACCAATTAACTTTCATCACACACAAATACAAAACCAAAGTAACATTTTAATTGGTTCTAAATTTCAACACTTTCAAATGTGTTTTCCCCATGCAATTTTCCATAGGACATTTACATACGTCTACAGCCTGAATGGCTGAACGGAATTACACCAAACTTGGCAAAATGGTACATCAAACCTAAGAGGTCAGGAAGGATCTACTATGCCCCCTTATGGTCATTTCCCCCTTCGCTTTGGCCTCCTCTTGTCTCTCGATCCTACCGAGAGACAAGATGGCGGCCGCTACGGACTGTTTGGAATGTTGACAGACGCCGGAGAACCAATCAGCTTCGCAAAGCTCCGTAACGCGAAAAGTACGCGAAGCGGAGCGCTGTTACAGATATATATCTTTTTTTGAACGTTAATTTCTCAAAATCCACTGGAGCACATATATTGAGACCTAGCAAAGGCACATCGGGCTACCAGTCCCTAATATTTTGCCAAGTTTCGTGCAAATCCATTCAGCCGTTCGATTATTGACATTTAGATACGTCTACAGCCTGAATGGCTGAACGGAATTACACCAAACTTGGCAAAATGGTACATCAAACCTAAGAGGTCAGGGAGGATCTACTATGCCCCCTTATCGTCATTTGCCCCTTCCCTTTCGCCTCCTCTTGTCTCTCGATCCTACCGAGAGACAAGATGGCGGCCGCTACGGACTGTTTGGAATGTTGACAGACGCCGGAGAACCAATCAGCTTCGCTTCACAAAGCTCCGTTGCGCGAAAAGTACGCGAACTGGAGCGCTGCCCGGTCCGCTGTTACAGATATATATCTTTTTTTAAACGTTAATTTCTCAAAATCCACTGGAGCACATATATTGAGACCTACAAAAGGCACATCGGGCTACCAGTCCCTACAATTTTGCCAAGTTTCGTGCAAATCCATTCAGCCGTTCGGGCTAAAAGTGAGGCCAACCGCCCTATGGAAAACTCAATGTTAAAAACACGTTTTGGGACCCCCCTTTTTTCTCGACCCCCCCTGGACGAACCCCCCCCAATTTTTAGGGGCTGCTCAGAAACAAAATGTGCCATTTTCCTGAAAATTTCAGCCAATTCCGTCCACAAACGCCAAAGTTATTAGACATAGAATTTTCAAAAAACCCATAGAGAAAAAATCCTAACTATATATACCTACTGGCGACCGCCAGTAGGTAATATATATATATATATATATATATATATATATATTACCTACTGGCGGTCGCCAGTAGGTATATATAGTTAGGATTTTTTCCCTATGGGATTTTTGAAAATTCTATGTCTAATAACTTTGGCGTTTGTGGACGGAATTGGCTGAAATTTTCAGCAAAATGGCACATTTTGTTTCTGAGCAGCCCCTGGAAATTTGGGGGGAGTTGGTCCAGGGGGGGCCGAGAAAAAAGGGGGGTCCCAAAACGTGTTTTTAACATTGAGTTTTCCATAGGGCGGTTAGCCTCACTTTTAGCCCGAACGGCTGAATGGATTTGCACGAAACTTGGCAAAATTGTAGGGACTGGTAGCCCGATGTGCCTTTTGTAGGTCTCAATATATGTGCTGCAGTGGATTTTGAGAAATTAACGTTCAAAAAAAGATATATATCTGTAAGCGCGGACCAGGCAGCGCCCCGGTTCGCGTACTTGACGCGTAACGGAATTTCGCGTAGCGAAGCTGATTGGCTCTCCGGTGTCTGTCAACATTCTAAACAGTCCGGAGCGGCCGCCATCTTGTCTCTCGGTAGGATCGAGAGACAAGAGGAGGCCAAAACAAAGGGGGAAATAACTATAAGGGGGCATAGTAGATCCTCGCTGACCCCCTAGGTTTAATGTGGAGGTTTTAAAGGGGCCCCGCAAAGCAAAAAAAAAAAAATTTTTTTTTTTTTTTTCGTGGTTAGCGCCCGGTACGCGAACCGGGAAGCGTTCTGGGGAGCGTACCACAATGAAAAATGAATGATAGACTTTTCAAATGCTGTATGTTAATTGATTGTTGGTTTTGTTGATTATTTTTTATTTTCTTTTATTTTTTAAGCTTTTTTTATTGTGTTTCATAATTTATTAAACTTTCTAACATTTCATTGTCAGAAATTTCATAATAATCATGGAATATAGATTGTAGTCTCTGAGGTTGTAAAATGTCCTCATTTGCAAGGAGGTTATCTACTGCTTGTACACATTGCAGTAGTTCTTGGTCCCAAGTTTCATCCATAAATTCAATCTCATTTGGATCAATGATTTCTGTGTTGGACTCTGGAAGGACAATTTCAAATGAAATGTTTTGTTCACTTTCCATTTTCCCTGAAATTTGCATAAAAAAAATATATATTAGTAGAGGTAGGGCACTGTTGGGATTAATTTTAGATAGGCAGTTTTTAACAGAGAATTTATCTTTGGGCAGTGTATAGTATCAGAGTGGAAGTAGGAATATAAAAAAGTGTATCTAAATTTATAAGTACTACAGAGGGATAGTATATAACTAACAGAAAAAGTTTGCCATATTAACTTAAAGTGCACAATATACTTCAGTTTTAAAAATAACAACTTACCTTTAAAAAGAAGTTGAAGTTATTAATGAAAATCCTATTGAAATGTACACCAGGAAGTAGTAGTCAAAATGGCTGTGTTTCCTTCTCTTCCTTTATATATATTCGGGTACATAACCAATCAAATGTCAGGTAAAAAAAGTAGAAAATGAAAGTAACATTTTAATTGGTTGTCAATTCCAACACTTCAGATGTGTTTTGTGAAGTAATTTACCTCACGGTATTTAGAGAGGTCTACAGGCTAAATGGCTAAATGGAATTCCAATCAAATTTGTGAAAATGGTAGGGATTGGTATGTAGTATGAGCTAATCTATATTTGGTGAAATTGTCTCAAGTGGCTTTTGTGTGAACTACTTTCCCACCTTTTTTGATGGTGCGCTTCCCAGGAAGCGACCCGGTACGCGAACCGTTGAGCGCCCCGGTTCGCGGACCTTAAGCGTTCCGGGAGTCCACCATTTTGTGTTTCGGTCGAATTAAGATACAAGATGGAGGGCAATTAATGTTCGGAATGGGTAGAAGGGGGCACGGTAGAGTTATCTTGACCCCCTAGGTTTTCTGAGGGTGGCTGAGGAGGTTTATATGTGCCAAAAAAAAACATTTTTTTAAAAAATTTCGCGAGGTTAGCTCCCGGTACGCGTACCGGGTAGCGCCCCAGGGAGTGTACTTTGTTGAAAATTAGTGAAAAAAGTTAGAGTAAAATAATAATTGTGAGTGATTAGATGTAGGGTAGCTCTGAGAAGAGCTTTTGGGTTTATGGTACATTTAGGTACTTATAAGTAGGTACCAATGCACATTCTTAAATTCAGAGTGAAAACTCTGTTGCCCTCATCTGAGAAGTGAACTCCATCTCCTCTGTAGATATCTTGCATGTAGTAACGCAAGTTATTGTTGTACAGGGAGCCCATTCCATGGTCTCTCATGTAAGCTGAAACAGATTTGTTTACATGCTTCCTCGACTTCTCAATTTGTGGACAAAATTGGTTTGACCACCTCCATTTCTGTCTTTGGCATATATTTGAATATACCAAGGCAGTCTGAGGTAAAAGTGCCATTAATTGCTCAAAGGTGTCCTTTAAAAGCATTTCCAGACCTACACCAGTCAAAGTGCCCAAGTCATTACCTCCACAGTGCACAATTAACAGGTCAGGTTTTGGCAAATGCATAAAGGTTTTCACCAATGGTATCAATTGGTGACATTTTAATCCTCTGTGGCCAAACCACTTAATTTCCACATCTTGTAAATTGAGATTAGGTAAATTCCTGCTTTCAACGTACCTTTGAGCCCAGTGAATATAACTATGACCAACAATCCAGACAGAAAACATGGTGAGAGAAGGTTCTCCTGCAGTCAGATGAAGTGTGGCAATGAAATGGCAGTTGAAAAAATGAGAGTTTGAAATGAAAAAAACTGTGGAGTTTCTGTGTTCATGAAGTAGTAACAGTGATTGGTGGATTTTGATTGATGAAAACAGAAAGTTAGGGTGTACAGATGTGTTGTTTGAAAGATGTATTTTGAGTGGTCAATAAAAAATCATTAAATGAAAGAAAGCACTGGATATGCAGGTGCACTGAGAGTTCAGAGTTCAATTGCAACATTGTTGTGTGAACTTGCAAACACCAGAGTTTCTCCAAGAGGTGGTTGCTATGGAAAATAGGCAGAAAAGGCAGAGGGGGAAGGGTTTTCATTTGAAAAAAAGTGAGGGAAGAGTTTTGATTGGGTGACATGAGAAATATGTGTGAAGAATTACAGCATTTCTGTGCTTTTGATAGCTGCAGACTCTGGAGTGCATACCTTTTGCTCTGCTGAAGACAAATTGGTGTGTTTCTTAGACTGTTTTCAAACTGAAAGTATTTGCTAAGGTGAGAAAATATTTCTTTACTTTAGATAGAGAATAGTGTGCTTTAAGGAGAAAATTATGATTTATGTGGCGCAAATTGCTTGTAAATATGCTCTCACATGTGCATGGAAAATTTTGATTTTGAATGTTTGTGTTACATAGCCATGTTAAAAGTGACGCAACCATGCTGGAAAGCCAATCAAAAAATGATTTCATGTGTTTTAATGACATTTTAAGTCATTTTCTGATGTGCAGTGTTTAGAAATTATGATTTGAAAATCGTTTTTGTGGAAAAGGAATTGTTTTTAAATTCATGACAAGGATATAATGGTGTATGGTTCTTTATAAGGCAATTGACTGTCCCTGATGTTATTTTTCTCATTTTAGTGTAAGACCTTTCTCTGTGGCGCAAATTGCTTGTAAATATGCTCTCACATGTGCATGGAAAATTTAGATTTTGAATGTTTGTGTTAAATAGCCATGTTAAAAGTGACTAAACCATGCTGGGAAGGCAATCAAAAAACGCTTTCATGTGTTTTAATGACATTTTAAGTCATTTTCCCATGTGCAGTGTTTAGAAATTATGATTTTAAAATCGTTTTTGGGGAAAAGGAATTGTTTATAAAATCATGACAAGGACATAATGGTGTATGGTTCTTTATAAGGCAATTGACTGTTCCTGATGTTATTTTTCTCATTTTAGTGTAAGACCTTTCTCTGTGGCGCAAATTGCTTGTAAATATGCTCTTACATGTGCATGAAAATTTTAATTTTGAATGTTTGTGTTACATAGCCATGATAAAAGTGACCCAACCATGCAGGAAAGCCAATCAAAAAACGCTTTCATGTGTTTCAATGACATTTTAAGTCATTTTCTCATGTGCAGTGTTTTGAAATTATGATTTGAAAATCGTTTTTGGGAAAAAGGAATTGTTTTTAAATTCATGAGAAGGACATAATGGTGTATGGTTCTTTATAAGGCAATTGACTGTCCCTGATGTTATTTTTCCCATTTTAATGTAAGACCTTTCTTTGTGGCGCAAATTGCTTGTAAATATGCTCCCACCTGTGCATGGAAAATTTTGATTTTGAATGTTTGTGTTACATAGCCATGTTAAAAGTGACCCTACCATGCAGGAAAGCCAATCAAAAAACGCTTTTATGTGTCTTAAGGACAATTTAAGTAATTTTCCCATGTGTAGTGTTTTGAAGTTATGATTTGAAAATCGTTGTTGAGGTAAAGGAATGTTGTTAAAATTTATGTGCGCCATATGCCCCCAAATTTCTTTTTCAGGGTTGCAGCAGGGTGTTCTTGAGACACCCCTGCACCTTTGGAATGAATTCCTAATTTGTGATGAGCAAATTGTTAATCGCAAATTGCACCTTGATTTATATGAGCCTCCTAGCCCATGGAAATGAATGGGTAATTTGCAATTAGCAATTTTCTCAAAGCAAATTTGGAATGGTAAAGAATCGCTATTTATTCCTTAAAATTCGCTTTTTTGGAAATGCAAAATAGTTATATGATACATATGGCGGTTGATGTCTAACAAGATAAGAAGCTTACGGATACATTTATGATGACTGGTGCAATGAAGTAGAAATCACTTACTTCATTGGTAGGCCTTTACAATAAATTATCTCCTCTGTATTCTTCATCAAGCGTAACTTTAATCTGCAATCCTGAGTAGGCCTCACCTTAAACAAACCTCTGGATAGGCCACATCTTATTGTCATCCTGAATTAATCATTTAAAATGCTAGGGACAGATTTATGATAGGTGTATACCTCTTTTGTGCCACTTAGAAAACATTGTCCATGGGGAAATGACTTAAAATGTCCTTAAGACACATGAATGTGTTATTTTAAAACGTTTGCAATTTTTTTGGGTCACTTTCAACATGGCTATGTGTCTGAAACAGTCAAAATCTAAATTTGCAATGCACAGGTGGGAGCATATTTACAAGGAATGTGCTTCATGGGGAAAGGTCTTATAATGTAATATGGGAAAAATGACATTAGAGATACTGAAATGCCTTATAGAGAAGCATACACCATTATGTCCTTGTCATATATTTGCAAACCATTACTTTTCCCCAAAAACGATTTTCAAATTATATTTTGAAAACACTGCACATGTGGAAATTACTTAAAATGTCAATAATTCAAAATTTGTGATTCCTTAAATGCAATGTATCAAAAAAAAATATGTAAAAAATGATATTAAGGATTTGGAAACTACCACCAACTTCTAGTTTGTGGTAATTTGCGAATTCTTTTCAAAAAGCATTTTTTTCAACAAAAAAAAAAAGGTCCCATATGACGCCCATACATGCCATTAGGGCATGTAGGTGTGCCATGTGCTCCCAAATTTCTTTTTCAGGGGTGCAGCAGGGTGTTCTTGAGATACCCCTGCACGCTTGAAAAAAATCCTATTTTGTGATGAGCTAATTGCTAATCACAAATTGCAACATTAATTCCTATGAGCCTCCTAGCCTATGGAAATGAATGGGTAATTTGCAATTAGCAATTTGCTCATTGCAAATTAGGAATAGTAAAGAATTGCTATTTATTCCTTAAAATTTGCTATTTAGGAAATGCAAAATAGTTTGATGGTACATATGGTGGTTCATCTGTAACAAGATAAGAAGCTTAGGGATACATTTATGATGACTGGCGCAATAAAGTGCACATTACTTACTTCATTGGTAGTCAAATTTCAAATTTAACTTTATTCGATTTGTTTGATAAAATCATAAAAGCATACAAGTACATTTCATACAACAAATTTAAAAAGATTACCCCAACGAAGTTTTTGTGAGATTCTATGAAACAGTTTTCCAGTTAAAAAAGATTCAATAATGAAATTGCAGCAATTAACCTCATGTAAAAACATAAGAAAAGGTTAAAACATGTACAAGTTACATCATGGAATTTCTATATTTCATTACTGAAATTAAAAAACGTGAAACAACAAAGATGACATACGCCTCATCTAACAAAAGTAATTTAAGGTAAGCGTCTTTGCATGTTCTTAAGCCCCATTGTTTTAAAAGAGGTAATAAATACAATTTCCTTGGGGCAGAATACAGGTTGCAAAAGAACATAATATGAATATTACTTTGTGATGAGTGATCGTCGCATGGGCAAATGAGGTTTGGGGCAGTCCAATCATTTTGTTTAGGGAGGGTGACCATACGAAAGAAGGTACCTAGGCGCAGCCTGGTGAGAAGCATACGAGGGTAAGGTGCCGTTTCCGTCCTGAGATACAATTGCAAACCTTCGGTGGGAGTAATTCTTTGGTAACTCAGGATAGTGTTTTTGAGTCGCACTGCATCCCATCTGAGTCCCTCCAAGTGGGCAAGTAAAAGTTTTTTAAGAGACGACCTGGACAGATTTTCAAGGGACTCTGGGTCATCATAATATCATAATATTCCGGACAGCCAACCTGGGCAAACATCAACCGGACGTGTCGCAACCATTTAATTTTGGCTGCGGCATCCAAGCTCATGCAATCCCTGATTAGTTCTCTGTTAAGTTGGCATTCCCTAGTGGACCAAATTTTGTGCCAGAGCAAGCATGGTGATAGCTTTATAAGGTCCCTAAGGTATTTGAGGCCAATCTCAATGTGAGTAATGAAGATTGAAGTAGATTTGCTCACCCCCAATAAGTAGCGGATAAAGTGATTTTCGCAAATTTGGAGGGAGGACACATCTTCAAAGCCCCATAAGCCTGCTCCATAGGTGACTGTCGCTATACACTTTGCTTGGTAAATCTGTATCATCTCGGCAGTCGGTTTGCCCCCAATTTTTGCTGCAAAAGTTCTCAGGGCACCAATAGCACGGGTAAAGGCAAGCCTCCTAGCCGTTACTGCATGTTTCCAGGCTCCTTTTCTCTCAAAAACGACACCCAGATAGCAAAAAGTGTCTGTAGTCTCGATTTTTTGCTCGTCAAGGTATATCGAGCATTGTGGCCTTATACTCTTTAGGGTGCACGGCATGGAGAAAGTTTTTGAGATGTTCACTTTCAAATTTCTTTTCCCCATGTAGGACGAAAATTCTGTTACCGCTCTCTGCAACCCTACCCTAGTCCTAGACATAATAGCCGCGTCATCGGCATATAATAGGATGGGAACAGGCCTACCATTGATAGCTGGGTAGTCATTCTGGAGATTTGTTAGGTCTTCTACAACTGAATTAATATAAAAACTAAATAGAAGGGGCGCGAGTATGCACCCTTGCCTAACCCCTCTATTTATAGGGAATTTCTGTGTGCACTGCCCCTGGGTCCCAAACCTAACCCTTGCACCAGCCTCTCTGTAAAGTTCTTTGATAAAAACCACTATTGTGGGATCCACCCCAATGTTCTCCAAAGTTGACCAAAGCTGCCGATGATCAACACAATCAAAAGCTGAGCTAAGGTCAACAAATGTAACAAAAAGATCCCCTTTTTTAGCCTCAGAGTATTTGGACATTAGTAAGGACAGATTTAGGCATTGCTCTTGGGTTCCCAGTCCCTTTCGGAATCCATATTGGAGTTCCGAAATAACCTTATGTTCTACCTCCCAATGCTGGATCCTCTTTAGAACGATCCTTCCTGCAATTTTCATGAGGCCGTCTAATAAGGATATGGGACGGTAGCAGGCCGGGTCGTCCCTGTTTCCCTTTTTGAAGATGGGAACTACAATGGCATCTGACCAGGTCTTAATTAAGCCGCATTTATTTCCCATATTCAAAACGTTCGTTAAAAGCGGGGCCCAAAATTCCAAGTTTGTTTTGTAGGCATCCACTGGTGTGTGATCCGGACCAGGAGCTTTCCCTGAAGGACATTCCCTGATTGCACTATCAACCTCTAGGATGGTGAAGACCAAGTCAATTGGGTATGACGAGGGTAGGGGATCACTTTGCTGGAAGTCCCGCATGGGTTTCTTCGGTGTTAAAAGTGCCTTTTCTTGATTCGTGCTGTTCCCCTGTCTATCAGTGTAGAGTTTCCCGTAATGTTCAACCCAAAGCTCTGCTGTAATTGCTACATCTATGCAGTTATCAGTATGCTTTGGGTTGTATACTGATCTAATCACTTTCCAGAAAAGGTTGGTGTCTTTATTCCTGGCAGCTTCTCCCAGTGCTTCCCAGGCCTCCTTTTTTATGGTTGCTTTCCTGAGGTTAATTTCTCTCTTGTATTCTCGTCTAGCCTCAGAGATTTGGGGCCTATTTTTCGGGACGGTGTTCAAAACTTTCTTCAAGTTCTTTAGGGCGGCTGTGCACCTAGAATCAAACCACCTGGATGCACGTCTCCCCTTCCTGTTATGGCTCTTGGTTAAAACCCCTTTTATGTATTCCTGTATATTGGCGAAAGCTGCCATAATCGCCTTAGGTTCCGCGTCTACTTCTAAGCATACAAATATGTCTTCAAGGCAGGATGAGATTAATTTGTGGAAGAAAATGCTGGGGTTTAAATTCTCCCACTTTACCACATATCCATTTATCTTTGCTAAGGAAACCTCGAATGGATATTGTGGGCCACTAGGTTCCTTTAATTTCTCCACTAAGAGCCTAACCCCAAAGGTAATAGGGTAATGATCACTCATTGGATCTTTCCCTATCTCCCAAGAGGTTATAAAGTTGGGCGCGGTGGGGGATATCAGTGCAAAGTCGATTGTGGATTCACAACCTCTTCCATTATATGTTGGGGCAAAGGGCACTGGGGGAGAGCATGCCTGATTAACGAAAGTGAGGTCAAAGGCAAACATAATACTGTTAAGGAGACACCCCAATTTGGTGTGTGCGAAGTGAAAAGGACCGTCCTCCTCACGATCTGCAAGGCCGCACAAACCTAACTCAGAAAGTGGGCAGACTGCACAATTAAAATCTCCCACCCAGATAATTGTATGGTCTCCCGCATTTTGATCTCTTGCTTTATGGATGCGACTAAGCATTTTGTTTAAGATGAATTCCATCTCGTTAAGTGGCATATTATTATAGAAATTCACCAGTAAAACCTTTTGTGTAGAGCCCCATTTAAAAGAAAGAATTTGAAAGTATTGGTTTGAGTGGAAGTTATACACTTTTATGTCCCCCACATTCGAAACGTATATACACAGACCCCCTTTATTGCGGCCCTGAGTGGCAGGAACAGCAGGTGTATGGAACGTACGGTACCCCAGGATATGCCTTTGTTCCACCAGCCAGGTTTCTTGCAGGCAAAGTATGCTATGCTTGTGAACCGTCTCCAACCAGAGTGGATGCTTGATCTTATTGCCTAGTCCTGCTACATTCCAGGACAAAAGTGAATGTTTCGGTTCGCTATCTACCTGATGTATGTGGCCCTCACTCTCTATTAACTCTACCTGATCTTGAAAATGTGCCCTGTCTAGGTGTTGTATAACTTGCACAGGGGACGGGTACTGGACAGGGGTGGGTGGAACCACCATCGAATGGGTCAGGTGCTTGGCTATGGGTGGTGATGAGTGGCTATTAGTGGTAATCATTACGTGGTTCTGATCGCTTGATCGGGGTGTTTGATCTACTGTTCCCAGTCAGTCCACCTGATCTAAGCATCCAAACCTATTCATGGTATGTATACCTTCCCACCCATCATTGGCGTTTTGCCATCCCTGCATCTGGCCCTTCCGTCTGTGATTGTGGATAGTGGTCCAAGTCCCAGGGTACTCTACTAGCTGTTTTGGAGGGTAGAAAAAGGTTAGGGGTTTGGTGACAATGATCTGTTCAGTCACATATTGGTCCCATGTGGAAATGAGGTGGGCTGTATGAGGGTCTGCAAAAGACACCACGATACAGTCTCCTGATATCGATTTGTGGGTACGGCCCACCCAAGGGACTCTCCTGACCATTAGTATCCTGCTCCTATTAGGGAAAGGAATCTGCCTATTATTATTAAACCAGTGGATCACTTTATTTTTTAAGGACCACTGGGTTTCAACAATATCCAGGGCAAGTGGTGGTACCCCTGCCAGGATAACCACATAGGGCCCAGCCTCAGGGGGAAGATCAATGTAACCTCCGCGGAAGTTCTGGTAATTCGGGTGTAAATTTGGTGTGCACCCTAGGAGGGGAGTGATGGGATTATTCGCCTTCTGCTCGGCTCTGGGAGGGGGTTTGGGCTGAAGAAGTTTAATAGGGGGTTTTTCCTCAGTTTTTGGGGGGTTGGCCGCAACATTTGCCAGCGTCCTCGGTTTGGGGATCGGGGTCGGCTTGGATGACGGGGGTAGAACGGGTGCAGGAAGAGTCAAGGGGGCTGAAGAAGCCTCCTTAGGCGCTGTAGCTGTTTTAGTGCCAGTGTTAGAGGCTGGAACAGGTTGGATGTCGGACTTTCTAACCAGGGGTTGGCTATCGTTGATATGGGGATGTGCGGCTTCCAGCTGTTTTAAGCTAAGCGTGGCCAGGGATACTAACGTTTTATCCATCTCGAGTAAGTGACTCTCAATGCGTGACAGTCTGAGTTCAAACGGTGTCAGTAGTTGTTTTAAGGTGACCCAGACTGTCTGAAGAAAATCTTCATCATCACCCGCTTTGTCCTCGTTCCTAGCTATCTCGTTTAATCCTCCCAGTGTTGGATTTTCTGCTGGGGTAATGGGATTTTCTACCACAGGAGCCATAGTGAGGTTACTTTTCCCCCCTATTTGGTGGATAGCTGGGGGTAATGTTGGTTTATGGTCCCCTACATTGGGTAATCGTCTTCTATGGTTGAAAAACTGCTGCCTTGCAACTTTAGCTTTTTTACGAGCATAGGCAGATTTTACATTGTTTTTCTTTCTCGGTGCTTGGCGACCTGGGTTTGTACTTTTTGGTACAGAAAAAGAGGGAGCAGTTATAACCGGGAGGGTGAAGGGGTTTCCCTGATCAATAGATGGGTCACTTTCTCTAGGTTGGACAGTCATGGGGGAGAAAATAAATGAAGAATCTAATGCTGGAGGAGAGGGAGGAAAGGGGGAATGATGGACATCGGCAGAGATCAATAAAGGAGGCGGACGTTCCACCCGTTGGGGAGATGCAGCAGACGCGATATTTCCCAAGGAGGATTTTTTAGAGTTAGCAAATGTTTGGGAAAGTCTGCGTGCAGCATCTAACTCAATGGAGACCCTCTTCTGCATTTTTAAGATTTCGGCATCTATTGCCAAGTTTGTTTTTACGAGGAAAGTGTCCAAGGTGCCTTTTGGCTTGGTTAGACCCAGCGCGGTCTTGCTGCGACTCCCCCGGGTACACATAATAGTGGCAGTTTTCTATATTCTATATGGTACTCACTAGAGTCAATGCCCAGGGACGATCACCTTGCGAAGAGCCAAGGGGGGTGGGCCAGGCCAGTCCTCTCTGTCCTCGAACGGCCTCAAACGGTCCCGCCCTTGTCCCGGGCTTCTCCCGGCGCCCTCCCGCGCGCTCCCGCGCAGCGGGGATGACGCTCCTCTTTTGTTGCTAGCTGATAGGCCTCTGGGGGCGGAGCCGGCAGGGAGAGCAGCCCAGATGACCACGGGCACGCGGGGGCTCCTGGAACTTGGAGTCCCCCGCTGTAGCTCGCAGCCCCGCCGGACACAAAGCCCACACACCTGAAAGCCCTGCAGGCTGCTCCTTGCCGCGAAGCGGGACCCGCGAAGCGGGTCCGGCGAGAGGCAGCGGCGGGAGCAGGCAACAGGCAGCGCAGGCAGCACCGACCGCCCTCAGCTCCCTCCTGGACAATGGAGCAGTAGGTCCGTGGTTGTGGAAAAAGAAATCCGCTGGATCTGAAGAGGGACGCCGCTTTATTCGTCCTGGTGGAGGCGGAGCCGGCAGGGAGAGCAGCCCAGATGACCACGGGCACGCGGGGGCTCCTGGAACTTGGAGTCCCCCGCTGTAGCTCGCAGCCCCGCCGGACACAAAGCCCACACACCTGAAAGCCCTGCAGGCTGCTCCTTGCCGCGAAGCGGGACCCGCGAAGCGGGTCCGGCGAGAGGCAGCGGCGGCAGCGGCGGGAGCAGGCAACAGGCAGCGCAGGCAGCACCGACCGCCCTCAGCTCCCTCCTGGACAATGGAGCAGTAGGTCCGTGGTTGTGGAAAAAGAAATCCCTTTATATGTATTATCTCCTCTGTATTCTTCATCAAGCGTAACTTTAATCTGCAATCCTGAGTAGGCCTCACCTTAAACAAACCTCTGGATAGGACACACTTTATTGTCATCCTGGATTAATCATTTAAAATGCTAGGGATAGATTTATGATAGGTGTATGCCTTTTTTCTGCCACTGTGCGTCACTTTTATGATGCAGCGGTGGTGCATAATATTTGCTATGAGGTGACAACATTAAAAATTGATGCATTTAGGCAGATATGTCATAGTGTAAAAAAAAAACGTACCACATAAAACCCAATCAGCAGTAATGCAAAAGATGCACCATGTCGCAAGACAGGCCTCACTTGGGGCCATATGTATCAAGCTAATTAGCATTTGCAAAGATCAAAATTCTATGAATTTCGGCCTTTGCGAATGTTAATTAGACAAATGGTATGTATCAAACAACTTTGATGCAAAATAAGGAGTAGCAAAATTTGCTATTCCTTATTTTGCGATTGCACTGAAGCATTTGTAAGTTTTGTGACTACTTAAATGCAATGTATCAAACAAAAACTATGTAAAAAATGACATTAAGGATTTGGAAACTATTGTGGTAAATTAGTGGTAATTTGTGAATTCTTTTCAAAAAGCTTTTTTTCAAAAAAAGAAAAGGTGCCATATGACGCCAACACATGCCCTTAAGGCATGTATGTGTGCCATATGCCCCTAAATTTGTTTTTCAGGGGTGCAGCAGGTGTTCTTGAGACACCCCTGCACCCTTGGAAAAATTCCTACTTTGTGATGAGCAAATTGCTAATCGCAAATTAAACCTTCATTCATATTAGCCTCCTAGGCCATGGAAATGAATGGGTAACTTGCAATTAGCAATTTGCTCATCGCAAATTAGGAATGGTAAAGAATCGCTATTTATTCCTTAAAATTCGCTATTTAGAAAATGTAAAATATTTTGATGATACATATGGCAGTTCATCTGTAACAAGATAAGAAGCTTAGGGATAGATTTATGATGAGTGGCGCATCACCAGGGATGTGACAGTCATCCTGCGCCACTGTTCCGCCACCCATGTTGTGCTGCATTTACAATGCGGCGCAGCATGGGGCAAAAACGGCACAGATGCGTGACGCATCTGTGCCGTAAAGGTGGCGCATTGCTGGAGTTGTATCGTAAGTGCGATGCAGCTCCAGCAAGGCTCAGGGGTGCCCCATCTCTACAATGCTGCGTCAAGACCTATGCCAGCTTCAAGCAGGCGCAGGGTTTTGAAGCAGCTTTCTCCTATCTGATTGTAAATGCGGCACACCATGGGTGGTAAAGCAGTGGTGCACATTAACTGGTGCATGCCTGGGGATGTGCCATTTAATATAAATCTGCACTTTAACATTTGAGTATGTGCAGGGGACACAGAGTCGTTGAGGCTTATCCAAGGTTAAGAACAAATGAGTCCTGTTCAGTGAAAAATTAGACATAGGCTTCACCTGCTCAGCATCGCTGGACATGGCTAAATAATCGCTGCAAAATGTTACTCTTGTTAAATAATTTTACTATTATAATCTGTGACATTTACAATGCGGCGCAGCATGGGGCAAAAACGGCACAGATGCGTGACGCATCTGTGCCGTAAAGGTGGCGCATTGCTGGAGTTGTATCGTAAGTGCGATGCAGCTCCAGCAAGGCTCAGGGGTGCCCCATCTCTACAATGCTGCGTCAAGACCTATGCCAGCTTCAAGCAGGCGCAGGGTTTTGAAGCAGCTTTCTCCTATCTGATTGTAAATGCGGCACACCATGGGTGGTAAAGCAGTGGTGCACATTAACTGGTGCATGCCTGGGGATGTGCCATTTAATATAAATCTGCACTTTAACATTTGAGTATGTGCAGGGGACACAGAGTCGTTGAGGCTTATCCAAGGTTAAGAACAGATGAGTCCTGTTCAGTGAAAAATTAGACATAGGCTTCACCTGCTCAGCATCGCTGGACATGGCTAAATAATAGCTGCAAAATGTTACTCTTGTTAAATAATTTTACTATTATAATCTGTGAGATTTGTCTCTTACTCTGCAACATCTCATTGTTGTTATCTTTCTTTAAAGATAAAGACAACCTCAACATGAGCGACAATCTGCAATCAGTTGATTTTGACCTCATCATTGAACTTGTAATTGAAACATCAGTGGATGTTGATCCATTGGATGATTTAAATCCTGAGGATGAAGAAGAGCGTGATGAGGATGCAGATTTGTCCGAATTATATGATATAGGATGGGAAGCTGACCTGCTTGAGCCTTTGGAATTATAAACATTTATTTTTAAAATTTATAATCAATAAAAAGTAAAAAGGTAAACCGTTTAATTTAAAAATAAAGACACCTTCAAAAACAGGTTATGTGTAGTGTCTTCAATAAAATATTAAAATATGCTCATAAAATTAGATCAGATTCACATATAAAATAGCATAGGTAACATAAATATAAATGTCATTTCTTTTCTGGTATTTCTGTATTGTAAAAATGGCAATGACTAAATAATCTTCAAATTAAAATGTCAAGTAGTGTGTTATGTTTTTGATCACTATTACTGATTTACTGTTTGATAATAATGTTTATTAACATTTTTTATTATATTTTTCCTCAGATTCAACTGCAGATCATTTCAAGATTTCAATATGCCTACAATACTAAGACAGATAAAGGCTGCAAAACGTCAAAGACAGCAGGAGAAAAAAAAAACGCAGCAGTCCTCTAACAAAAAGATTTCTCAAGCCACGAAGAAAGCACCGGGTAAGAGCTCTAAATATTTCATAAGAAATATTTGTAATAAAAAAAATATTACTACAGAAAATGTTTCAATCCATAACACGAGAAGTAAATCAAATGGAAAGAAAAGGACAAATGAAAATGTTACTGCTAGAGCAAGAGATAAATCTGTGCATGATAGTAGAAGGAAACAACAGTTTAGGGAGATTCGTAAACGAATGTTCCGTAACAGGATAATTGGCAATTTGTTAAAAAATATTAAGAAAGGTCAACAGAAACTAGTTTTTTATAAGAGAAAAAAAAAAGTTGAGAAAGTTATTGATCAGGCATTTGAAATTAAACGTAAGTTATTTATTTTGATAATCAATAGAATTAGGAAGCTAAACAAGGCAATTTTTGATTTCAAAAGAAATAGTAGATGGAAGAGAATAGTTAATCGTAGTAATTTTTGTGAAGTTTTTTCTGGAGAATGGATACATAGTTCAAGCTGTGAGGCATTTTTTAATGAAGAGAGTTATTTCCAGGATAATGATTTGGTGCATGCAGTTGACATCAGTGGTCGTGCTTATGAAGTGAAAGATGGTTGTCCAGTTGAAAAAGAAAAACTTGTGACAACAGAGGCAGAAGAGTTGTTAGGTAATGAGGTTTTAGGAAGACGTGCTAAGGGTCCTGTGTACACCTGGAAGTGTAGTAGTATTTGCAGTGTGCGACAGGATTCCATCAATTTGCTTTGTGATTTTGTACGGTCATTTAACAAAAAAAGTTTGAAGCAGAAAATGAGGTTGTTGCAAGAATTAGATCCTTGCAGAGTAAGAGAAGTGACAGGTTTGCATGGTCATTCACTGGCTTGTCTATCCAGGAGAGTATGCCAGAGTGTTTTTCATCATTTCAGGATGCTAGCAGTGCATCATAACAAAGTGAGGAAGTTAGTTAGACTGTTGTATTATGCTAAGAGTCCAGCAATTATGCTGAAACAATTATGCGCTGCTCTTTTGCATGGTTCTGAAATAGATGTGAAGAATATATGTGAAGAAATTGAGTTTTGTTACTTTGGAAGTAAAGAGGAGAATGTTGAAATTGAGCAAGAAGTAGAGGGTCATTTGGAAGATAGTGTACATGTTTCCAGTACAGATAATTTCCAGAGGGAAATTGCGACGTTTGACATGAAATCAAGTGAGAGGCCTAATTTCACTTGTGTGTGTTGTAGACGCACTTATTATAAGAATCAGACTAAGTTAGTGGATTTATATGCAAAAAGTGAAAGGGAAAATAATAGTGAATGGAAGGATTTTGCAACATACTTGATGGTAGAAAATTGTTTTGATTTGGGATTGGATCAACGTGTGTGTACTTATTGTTGTAACAAATTAAAACAAAACCAGATGCCTGCTAGAGCAGTTCATAATAATCTGGAATTGGTTGAGATTCCTTCTGAATTGAAGGACTTAAATACTTATGAATCTATTTTGATTCAAAGTATCCATCCCTTTCAGGCTATTGTAAGAATGGAGCCAAAGACAGGGAAATTGCCTCCATCAGATTTACAGAGAGGATTAAAGGGAAGAGTTGTTTATTTGCCTCTAGATTTCAAGAAAAACATTAACACAATTGGAGTAGAAAAAGTGGAAGAGGAACCTCTGGTTATCTTAGTTAATGGGGTTCCGACAAAGAATAAGAAAATATGGCAAGATTTAGTAGATGTTAGGAAAGTTAAAAAGGCAACATTGTATTTGAAAAAAAAAAAAAATACTATAAGAATGTATATGTTGCAGAAGAGGAAGTAAGTGAGGAAGAGGATAGCGATTTGTGTGCTGGTCAAATTGAGAAAGTAGAACCCTCTACTAGTGAGGAAATATATGAACATTATAGTGTTCATCCTTTGCATTCGAAGGAAGTCATGGGGAATGCTATTGAGTTGTTTCAAATGAAACAAGCCAAAGGGAGTCCCATTAGTGTTTGGGAGGAAAGTTTGGAAGCTCGGTGTTTCCCACAGCTTTTTCCAACAGGTCAGGGAGGAAGATATGATGAGCGACCTCATCAAATTCCTGCTTCTGAATACCGGACTTTGCGATTGTATGCAGGAGATGCTAGGTTTCGACAATGCATTCCTTATTTGTTTCATCTCCTGTTTGAAAGCGATCTGTCTGGACTGTCATATGCAGTGAACCACATCTTGAAAAGTGGTATACACATGCAAAACATCTCGGCAAGTGATTTTATGGATAAAGTGAATGTCCAAGATAGTATTTTGGATTCTCACCTGATTAATCTCATGGCGTGTCAGCGTGGTACTAATGAGTACTGGTACCGTCGTCATGGTGATTTAAAATGTATGCTGAGGAACTTAGGTACTCCCACATGGTTCCTCACTCTGAGTTGTGCCGAGTATGGCTGGGAAGACTTACTTCAATTTCTACGAGAGGCAAATGCTAACGTAGAAAACATCGAATTCAAGACACCCGGAGAACTGTGCTCTTTGGATCCAGTCAATGTATGTAGGTACTTCAATCATAGATTTGAAGCTATGATGTCTTTCATCATGAATAAGAAGAATCCACCTCTTGGAGAGGTGTTGGATTTCTTCTGGAGAAAGGAGTACCAAGCAAGAGGTGCTCCTCATATACATATGTTGCTGTGGATCAAGGATGCACCTAAATTTGGAACGGATCCAGAAGAGTCAGTGATGAGTTTCATCCAACAGTATTCTACGTGTGCTGTTCCAAACGCAAAGGAGAAGAAAAGCCTAAGAGAAAAAGTTCTGCGTTTCCAAAGCCATCGATGTGGAAAGTACTGCCGTCGTAAATTCCGAAACAAAGACAAGTTCTACACCAAATGTCGTTTCGGCTTTCCACGACCGGTGATTTCTAAAGGAAGAGTAAACAGTTTGATGTCTTCGCTGCGACATAATGTGATGAAGAAATCACCTAAAAACACTTACAATTTGAAGAGGAACGAAGAGTCCAAGTACATCAACGACTACAACCCGGTGATTTTGTCCATGTGGAATGCTAACATGGATATACAGTTTGTGGCTGATAACTGTATGGCTGTGGCTCGGTATGTGACGTCTTACATCACCAAAAAAGAGAAGACAGAATTGAAGGATATGTGGGAGGACATTTCCCATGAAAAGAGCCTCAGCAAGAAGTTGTACAGTTTCAGTCTGAAGATGTTGTCGCATCGAGAAATCGGAGCGTACGAATGTTCTGACCGGTTGTCTTCAGCAAGTCTCTATGCCAAGTCCAGGAGTATCGTTTGGGCGAGTCTTGGTCTTGCTGCAACGCGTAATCGAGTTCTCAAACCTGTGCGGGAAATTGAGTATTTGGCGGAAAAGGAGCCAAACAGTACCGACATTTTGAAGACAAACATGTTGGATACATATTATCCAAATCGAAGCAGTCACCTAGAGAATGTTTGTCTGTATGAGGTTCTGCAAAATTACATGTTCAAGAGGAACATCAAAGAAGATACTGAGAAAGGAGTGTATGCTGTAATAGGAAGTGAGGGATGTCTGGTCAAGCAAAGAAAATGCCACTTGATAAACCATCGAAAATTGAGTGGCGAATCTCCTGAAAAAAAGGAGTTTTTCTATTTAGCACTTTTGCAACTTTTCAAGCCTTGGCGTGCAGAAGAGGAACTGCTTGGAGATTTCCTCTGTTACGAAGACTCTTTCAATGCCGCCAAGGAGACCATAGAATGTCCTGCTTTTCCCAAATATGTAGAAATGTTGAATGCGGAAATTGAGCAGGAAGCAACGATTGCAGCCGAGATTGCCAGAGACAGTTCTCAGGACAGTCAGAGTTCTGCTTCATTGAGTCAGGATCCACTAGGAGGACCTCTTATTGAAAATGAAGCTGCCACTGCTATGAATGAAGTGGAAAGAGCCATGGCACATGCTCAAGAGGATGCGGTTAACTTAGAAGAGTTGGAAAGGCAACTCAACGTTGAGCAGAGGAAAATATATGACGAAGTTACCATGCAAATTGATCATGGATTAAGTCATGATAAGAAAGAGTGCTCATGTACGTCGTTGAAGCCTGTCCGACTGTACGTGAGTGGAGAAGCGGGAACTGGAAAAAGTTTCCTCATTAAAGCAATTTCATGCTATTTGCAGGAAAGGACAGAGTCATCGCTGTCTTGTGTTGTCACTGCTCCAACTGGACTGGCAGCACATAATATTAAAGGGATTACTTTACATCGTTTACTGATGCTGCCAGTGGAGCATGACAACAAATTAGAATATCACAAGCTATCTGGAGATGCTTGTTTTGAAGTTTCAAGAATCTTGAGGAAAATGAAACTTCTTATCATTGACGAAGTAAGCATGGTTTCCAATGTCATGCTTGCCTTTGTGCATTTGAGGATGCAAGAAGTTCTCAAAACAGAGTATGATGTGTTATTTGGTGGCAAACACATCATTGTTTTCGGAGATCTTCTGCAGCTGACACCAGTGAAAGGGCAACCTGTGTTCAAAATGCTCACGCATGAAGATACCAGGAAGTGCCTAGGCAGCATTGGCAACGTCAATATATGGTTAAACTTCAATTATGCTGAACTGCATGAAAATATGCGTCAGGCGAAGGATGAAGTTTACAAGACTATTCTACAAGATGTTAGAATTGGAAAAGTGACCGAGCATGGGAAAGAAGCTTTACATGCACGATTACTGTCAAATTTGTATCCAGAACAAGATGTTGTGCCTGAGAATATTTTTCAGAAAATTACTGATAAGAAATCTGGAATATGTTTGATGCCAACTCTTGCAGAATATGCCAAATTCAACAACAAAATGTTGAATTTAGAAAAGCAAGAGATTGTGAAACTGGAAGCTATTGACAGAGTAGAGCATATGGGATCAACAATTATTTTGTCTGAGAATCTGAAAACAAAATTGGATTCATTAGAGAAGACTATATCTAAAACTGCAGGTTTTGAAAAGACTCTGAATGTGTGCTTGAACTGCCGTATAATTTTAAGAAGGAATTTACATGTTGAAAGAGGTCTGGTAAATGGGTCAATGGGTAATGTTGTTGATTTTGTAAAATACAGAAATAGAGATGGAATTGAATTTTTAAAAATTAAATTTGATGGCATTGAGGAAGTACAGCTAATTGGTCGTTGCTCTGCTAGATTTTTGCTTGTGAAAGACTTATATGTTCGCCGTAAGCAGTTTCCTGTTTGCTTGGCATATGCGGTGACAATCCATAAATCGCAAGGTTTAAGTGTAGACTGTGCATTGGTGAATATTGGCAGTTCTGTGTTCAAGGAGGGTATGGCATACGTGGCATTGTCACGAGTTAGAACTTTATCGGGATTGTACTTGATTGAGTGTGATGTCACAAACATTTGTGCGGATCTAGATTGTGTTAAGGAATACAATAGGTTAAGAAGAGAGTATGCGCCACATTTGCCTCAGTATCCTTTGTTTGAGAAACGTGTGGTAGGCCGGAAAAGAAGAAATGTGACCAATACTGGGGAGGTTGTAGCAAAAAGACGAAAAGTCGATGAACCTAAAATTACAAGCAGAAACAAAGAGGATTCTGTTGAAGATGTTGTTGGTTTTCAGTTTGAAAACAGTTCTGGTGTCAACTGCTATGCTAATGTAGTAATTAATGTTTTGTTTTCTCTAAAAAATGTAAAAGAAGAGATTGTGGTCAATTCTGATCAAAGATTTTGCAGTTTGTTAAATTCTGTGTTAGAGAAATGTACCACTGATAGAAGAAACATAGAAAGTGTGTCTGAAATTAGAAATCTGTTAGATAGATGTTCAGGCCAAACACAATTCTCTCAAAATATTCAGCAAGATTGTCAGGAGTTTTTAATGTATATGCTTGATGTATTACATGCTGAAGGTGTAGATGTAGATCAGCTGTTTGGGCTTTCTTATCAATGGCAGCATGACTGCGAGAACTGTATGGTATCAAGTACTACTAGTGTAGACTCAGAAAGATTTATATATTTAACTTTGCCAGACAGTAAATCAGTCTCCTTTAATAAGCTAGTAAAAGCTGCTAATCACAACATGGAGTGTAGCCAATGTAAATCTGAAATGATGTCCACTTTATTTATACGAACATATGGCCAGTACGTCATTTTAATGTTCCAACGATGTAGGCCTGATGGAACAAAATTGACAACTTTAATAAAAAATGTTGTAGCTTCGCAGTTGTCAATATCAGGAAGGACTTTTGTAACTACAGCAATTATATATCATGACGGCCCTTCAATATCATCAGGACATTACACAGCTTATTTAAAGTCTAGAAATGGCTGGTCATTCTGCAATGATTCTGTTTTAATTTTCAAAAATAAAATTGCCGTATGACCTTAAAAACTCTTACCTGGTGTTTTTAAAACCAAAATTTTAGGGAAATAATCTCAGGATGTGCTCTGTGGAATTTCAAGAAGTTCTAATGGCTCCTACACAATTTGGCCTTGAGGATAAGTGTAGTTCAGAGACATAACTTCTAATCATAGGATTGGACATCATGGAGATATATGTGCACTTTGAATGAGTTCAGAAAAACTGTTTCTTTTCATAAGCTAATTGAAGCAGCCAATCAAAACATGGAGTAGAGGGAATGTAAGTCTGCAATGCTGTCTACTGTTTTACATTGCTTTGTGATTTAAAGTGATGTAGAGAATTAAATAATTGTACTACTCATAGAGGTAGTGTAAGTCTGCTTCATATTAAGCAGTATCAGTGTCATAGGAAATGTAGAACATGACTGAGCAAGAAGGGGAAGATATTACTATTCCAGGATTGTGAAAATGATCTTCAACATTTTAATTGTGAAAGTTGCGGAAATGCCAAATGATGGGATTGGCTTACAAGAAATCCAAGAGTTATAAATATCTCTGACTAGATTTGGCCTTGTGGAAAATAGTGGTACAGAGCAAGAAGTCATTTATTGCATGTAACGTGTTTTTAAAAACGATGGAGGTTTTCTTTCAGAAAGTGGCGGGCTGAAAGTAATAACAGCACAAAAGAGTGTAAGCTGTTCATAGGACATCCTTGGACGTCATGGAAAGTAAGTTAACTTTAAGGAGTTCTGAATTTTAATTTCTGATGTTGTATGGGTTTTTTAAACACAATCATTTTGATTGTGTTTTTTTTTCCCCGCTGTTACATGATGAATACCTTCAAGTCACTGTTTTTAGTGAATTTTGATACATTCTGAGAACAGCAAAAATAAACCATTTAACATGTATAATTAATTCTGTACTGTTTGCATTTATGATGTATATGTAGAACTGTGTAGGAGGCATGGAGAAGGTGAGTTTTCTGTAAGTGTTAAATTTATTGCATGCAGTGCTGCACTTCTACGTATTCTTTCATATGCTGGACTACATCTGCACAATGAGATACCTAAGCAAAGGAAACACAAGTGATGTGATTGTGAAATGAGCAAAATAAATTGCACATATTTCAATTACATCACCTGTGTTTCCTATCATTACGAATCACATTGTGCAGATCAAGTTTAGGTCTGTCCAGGGAAACATAGGAGGTTTCTACTTTGTTGAAGAGTGCAGTGGACATGACTCACTTCATTGGTAGACTTTCACAGATATTATCTCCTCTGTACACTTCAACAAGTGTAAATCTCATCTTGAACTCTGAGTAGGCCTCACCTCAAACAAATCTCTGGATAGGAGACATGTTATTGGCATCCTGAAGCGACACTTTTCTGAAACAAGAGCAATGCAAAAGATGCACCATGTTTTAAGATAGGCCTCACTTCATCTGCATCAAGATACTGTTAGTTTAAAATGTATATCTTTAGGATTGTGTAGAGGACCTGGAGAAGCAGAAGCTTCTGTCAGTGTCAAAGTTGTTGAAAAACTATTTGTCCTTCAATATTTTCCCTTGTCTTTTGTAATTTTTAAATACATGTTTTAATATTTTTCAAATGTTGGTTCTCTCTTTCACAGATTGAAAGTATAAAAATAAAATGTGATTAATTTAACGGCAATTACAAGGTAAATAGTTGTACTCTTTTCGTTACATTTCTATCACATTCACCTACTATTAGATCCACTGCTTCACTTCTTTAATCCTCAGTTTCCTGCCTTTGCTACTTTCCTCATTCCTTTCTCTATTACCTACTTACTCAACTCCTTCCACTCTTTTTCTCAGTCCCTCTGTTCTCATAGTTCCTCAGTCTTGTTCACTCACTCCATCTCTATTACTCTTAGTGTCTGTGAATTACTTTCCCAACTTTTTTTTTTGGACCGCTTCCCGGGAAGTTGCCCGGTTCGCAAACCAGCAGCGTTATGGGAGTCCACCATTTTGTGTTTCGGTCGAATCAAGATACAAGATGGAGGGCAAATAATGTTCAGAATGGGTAGAAGGGGGCACGGTAGATGTATCTTGAACCCCTTGGTTTTCTGAGGGTGGCTAAGGAGGACCATAGTTCTTCACTCTTGTTCACTCTCTCTGTTTCTATTAATGTCACTGTTTATGACTGATCAAAAATTTTTTTTTTTAAAAAGAACAGTAACTATAAGGGAAGGAAACAGACAGTTATGTCAAAAGAAAGACAGCTATAGGGAGTAAACTAAGGATACTGTTACCTACAATCCACTGCTGTTGATGTTACTGACCATGTCATGAATGATGTAATATGTGACATCATAAGCAGTGGATTGTAGGTAACAGTATCTCTTGTTTACTCCCTAACGCTGTCTTTCTTTTCACATAACTGTCTGTTTGCTTACCTTATACTTACTGTTCTTTTTTTAAAAAAATATTTTTTTTGGTTAGCTGCCGGTACGCGTACCGGGTAGCGCCCCGGGGAGCGAACTAAGAGAAATAGAGGTTGGCAGAGTTCCAAATATTCTACCAATTTTTTTATAATGGGGAGGTAGTTCTGAAAAGAACTTTTTTTTTAATGTTTTTGTTGTTTTATATTTTTTTTTGTATTTTTTGAACATTTTTTTACTTTTTTTGTATTTTCTGAACGTTTTAAAAAATTTTTTGGTTTTTTTGGGGGGGGGGAAACAAAAACGATCCATTATAAAGGGCTCAACAGGAGCAAAAAAAAAAAAAGAATTTATTTTTTGGGACGTTTCGTACAAACATTAACATGATTTTGAATTGCTCGCAAAATCAAAGTGATGCTACTTTCTCTGTAGCAGATGAAATCGCCACATTCCACGCACACTTGCTTTACGTGCCCAAACAACATTTGGATGTTTGCAATCATCTCCCTCGCCTCTGGTCCCGACACCTCTGGAACCACCGATCTTCTTGCCATTGGGAGGGGATTTTGTTGTTCGTCACGTAGCTGGGCAGCACTATAATTATTTGGGTGCCACCTACTCATATGCCGATGCATAGTATGATTGCCATAACTGTATTTTTTATCAGTGCCCCTTGACAATCTATCACCGCATATACGGCAAAACACGTAGCGTGCATTCACTTTTTTTTGCCCCTCAGGAATTCTGTAGAATTGCCAGATGTAATTCTCCTTTCGATTGTACCTCCTGGGCTCCTCTGGCAAAAACCTTGGCTCTTCCTCCTCTTCCTCCTCTTCCTGTTCTTCCTCTTCTTGCAAAATTACTTCTGCAGGTGGTCCTCTCTTTCTTGGATTTGGTGGAGGTGGTGGGTTAGCACCAGCTGAAGCTACTAATGAAGCCATCTCAAAGTCTCAATAAAGGGTCTTTCTCTCACCAAGATGAAAGTCAGAGTGAGGAAAGAAGGAGGGTTTTTCATCATTTGGGAAAAACAAAAGTTCTAAACCAATGAAAAGTGTTCATTTTAGATCACATGACCTAGTATTACATCATTAGGAAACCAAAAGTGAAATGAACCAATGAAAAGTGTTATTACCGAGTCACATGACCTGCTGTGTTTACGTTACGCGGTCGGCGCCGCGCCGCGGATCGCTTCCGGTTCGCGTACCGCTGCGCTTCCGGGTACGCGAACGTAGCACGTCATATGACGTATTACGCGAGAACGCGAAACGTCATGCTGACGCGACGCGTCACGATGTTGTTTTGTAACGCGAGAGGTGCGCAAAAGGAACGTTTACCGGTTCGCGTACCGGGTCGCGCCTCCGAATTGAGCTAACGGGAAGCTAACCAGTACGCGTACTGGGAGCGAAACAAAAAAAAAATTAAAAAAAAATTGTATTAAAAACATGTAAAAAATATTTTTCTTTTTAAAGAATAATACATTGTAAAGGTTTTGATATTAGCTATTAAAAAACCAATGAAATTCACTGAAAAAACCATAGGTTATAGACCATATATAGTTAGGAATTAGCATTTACAAAACCTTAAAAATTCACTGAAAAAACCATAGGTTATAGACCATATATAGTTAGGGAATAGCATTTAAAAAACCTTATTTTACTCACACAAAACCATTGAAATTCCATATATAGTTAGTTGTACTAACTATATATCACGCACCCGCAATCCACTGCTGATGATGTCACATATTACATCATTCATGACATGGTCAGTGACATCACTGATGACATCACTGATGACATCTCAAATGACATCACTGATGACATCACTGATGACATCTCAAATGACATCACTGATGACATCACTGATGACATCTCAAATGACATTACTGATGACATCACTGATAAAATCATTCATGTGATAATACGATGAACCTCTTCAGACTCTAATATAACCTTAGATACACTCAGTGTAAACACAGACTCACAGATTGTCACTCATCCATGAAGTTACACACACACCTAGACAGTCATGCAAACAATCAATCACACCTCCATTTCCTTAACTATACAGTTAAACACACCTTACTTATTCAAACATATACTAAAACATATTTACTCACTTATACAATCCTGGATACAAGTTCACAATGATCCATACAGCCACTCACACATTCACTGGCTCTTATGCACAGTTATTTATATATGTCAACTCTCACATGTACTATATTTTACATATGTACTTAATTTGACATGTAGCACTGAGATATCTATTCACTCACCAATACAGTCATGCACACAGTCAACCGCCCATACAGCTGTTTCCAACATGCACTTTTGAACCCATACATCTATGCACAGAGTCATACACTTCCCAGCCACCCATACACACACTCAGTCTCCCATACAAATGCTTGGGCAACCAATCAATAACCCATATAGTTACTCATATAGCTACTGATCAACACATGCAGCAGTTTACAGAACAACAGACATAATGATGCACAAATTAAGACAGTTTAGTCACTAACCCATGCACTCAGTGAGACACATTTAATCACTCACTCATACATTCAGTCATGCACCTACTAAATCCATCGTCCAGACACTTATACATCGACTCATTCATAAATATGTAAGACATATTTTAACTTTACAGAAAAATACAGTCACTGGATGTTGTCATCAGTGATGTCATCAGTGATGTCATTTGAGATGTCATCAGTGATGTCATCAGTGATGTCACTGACCATGTCATGAATGATGTAATATGTGACATCATCAGCAGTGGATTGCGGGTGCGTGATATATAGTTAGTACAACTAACTATATATGGAATTTCAATGGTTTTGTGTGAGTAAAATAAGGTTTTTTAAATGCTATTCCCTAACTATATATGGTCTATAACCTATGGTTTTTTCAGTGAATTTTTAAGGTTTTGTAAATGCTAATTCCTAACTATATATGGTCTATAACCTATGGTTTTTTCAGTGAATTTATATATATATATATATATTTTCACAAGAAGAATACGCCGAACACCCAGAAGTAAATTCATCTATTGCTTTATTGGCTGAGAGTCTGTTGTTATGCCACTACGCGTTTCCAACTTCCGTTTCATCAGGTGGCAAAGATTCTCTGGTAGCCGTGCCTTATGTTTGGTGCTAGGCATGTTGGGATTTGTAGTCCCTGTTACAAGATGCGTGGAGAGCGTGTCACAAAACGTTGTATCCGATGTCATTTCTGCGTTCCACACCCACTTGTGTCCCTATTTCGGCTGCATGATTTCGATTTACTTAATGTTTGAATTCTTCTGCGCTCTTTTGTTTTCATTTTCGAGCCGCATCGGTGTCACTTTTCAACGAACATCCCCACCTCATTGATGACAGATGAGGACACTCTTCACCTCGAAGCTTCGTATTGCGGGATTGAAGAAGGTACCCTCCGGTTGCCTGTGTCTTCAAACGCTGAATGCATTCCGCAAGAGATTCGTATCTCTCCGCCTGCTTCTTCGGTGTAGAAAAGCTCCGGGCGCCGCCTGTCCCTTTTAAGTCACACACAAACGGTCATTGAGGCGCGCTCGCTGCTGGTTCGGCTTGCAGGGGAATGACCACACCCCTGTAGTCATATTTTCACAAGAAGAATACGCCGAACACCCAGAAGTAAATTCATCTATTGCTTTATTGGCTGAGAGTCTGTTGTTATGCCACTACGCGTTTCCAACTTCCGTTTCATCAGGTGGCAAAGATTCTCTGGTAGCCGTGCCTTATGTTTGGTGCTAGGCATGTTGGGATTTGTAGTCCCTGTTACAAGATGCGTGGAGAGCGTGTCACAAAACGTTGTATCCGATGTCATTTCTGCGTTCCACACCCACTTGTGTCCCTATTTCGGCTGCATGATTTCGATTTACTTAATGTTTGAATTCTTCTGCGCTCTTTTGTTTTCATTTTCGAGCCGCATCGGTGTCACTTTTCAACGAACATCCCCACCTCATTGATGACAGATGAGGACACTCTTCACCTCGAAGCTTCGTATTGCGGGATTGAAGAAGGTACCCTCCGGTTGCCTGTGTCTTCAAACGCTGAATGCATTCCGCAAGAGATTCGTATCTCTCCGCCTGCTTCTTCGGTGTAGAAAAGCTCCGGGCGCCGCCTGTCCCTTTTAAGTCACACACAAACGGTCATTGAGGCGCGCTCGCTGCTGGTTCGGCTTGCAGGGGAATGACCACACCCCTGTAGTCATATTTTCACAAGAAGAATACGCCGAACACCCAGAAGTAAATTCATCTATTGCTTTATTGGCTGAGAGTCTGTTGTTATGCCACTACGCGTTTCCAACTTCCGTTTCATCAGGTGGCAAAGATTCTCTGGTAGCCGTGCCTTATGTTTGGTGCTAGGCATGTTGGGATTTGTAGTCCCTGTTACAAGATGCGTGGAGAGCGTGTCACAAAACGTTGTATCCGATGTCATTTCTGCGTTCCACACCCACTTGTGTCCCTATTTCGGCTGCATGATTTCGATTTACTTAATGTTTGAATTCTTCTGCGCTCTTTTGTTTTCATTTTCGAGCCGCATCGGTGTCACTTTTCAACGAACATCCCCACCTCATTGATGACAGATGAGGACACTCTTCACCTCGAAGCTTCGTATTGCGGGATTGAAGAAGGTACCCTCCGGTTGCCTGTGTCTTCAAACGCTGAATGCATTCCGCAAGAGATTCGTATCTCTCCGCCTGCTTCTTCGGTGTAGAAAAGCTCCGGGCGCCGCCTGTCCCTTTTAAGTCACACACAAACGGTCATTGAGGCGCGCTCGCTGCTGGTTCGGCTTGCAGGGGAATGACCACACCCCTGTAGTCATATTTTCACAAGAAGAATACGCCGAACACCCAGAAGTAAATTCATCTATTGCTTTATTGGCTGAGAGTCTGTTGTTATGCCACTACGCGTTTCCAACTTCCGTTTCATCAGGTTTCATCAGAATTCAAACATTAAGTAAATCGAAATCATGCAGCCGAAATAGGGACACAAGTGGGTGTGGAACGCAGAAATGACATCGGATACAACGTTTTGTGACACGCTCTCCACGCATCTTGTAACAGGGACTACAAATCCCAACATGCCTAGCACCAAACATAAGGCACGGCTACCAGAGAATCTTTGCCACCTGATGAAACGGAAGTTGGAAACGCGTAGTGGCATAACAACAGACTCTCAGCCAATAAAGCAATAGATGAATTTACTTCTGGGTGTTCGGCGTATTCTTCTTGTGAAAATATGACTACAGGGGTGTGGTCATTCCCCTGCAAGCCGAACCAGCAGCGAGCGCGCCTCAATGACCGTTTGTGTGTGACTTAAAAGGGACAGGCGGCGCCCGGAGCTTTTCTACACCGAAGAAGCAGGCGGAGAGATACGAATCTCTTGCGGAATGCATTCAGCGTTTGAAGACACAGGCAACCGGAGGGTACCTTCTTCAATCCCGCAATACGAAGCTTCGAGGTGAAGAGTGTCCTCATCTGTCATCAATGAGGTGGGGATGTTCGTTGAAAAGTGACACCGATGCGGCTCGAAAATGAAAACAAAAGAGCGCAGAAGAATTCAAACATTAAGTAAATCGAAATCATGCAGCCGAAATAGGGACACAAGTGGGTGTGGAACGCAGAAATGACATCGGATACAACGTTTTGTGACACGCTCTCCACGCATCTTGTAACAGGGACTACAAATCCCAACATGCCTAGCACCAAACATAAGGCACGGCTACCAGAGAATCTTTGCCACCTGATGAAACGGAAGTTGGAAACGCGTAGTGGCATAACAACAGACTCTCAGCCAATAAAGCAATAGATGAATTTACTTCTAGGTGTTCGGCGTATTCTTCTTGTGAAAATATGACTACAGGGGTGTGGTCATTCCCCTGCAAGCCGAACCAGCAGCGAGCGCGCCTCAATGACCGTTTGTGTGTGACTTAAAAGGGACAGGCGGCGCCCGGAGCTTTTCTACACCGAAGAAGCAGGCGGAGAGATATGAATCTCTTGCGGAATGCATTCAGCGTTTGAAGACACAGGCAACCGGAGGGTACCTTCTTCAATCCCGCAATACGAAGCTTCGAGGTGAAGAGTGTCCTCATCTGTCATCAATGAGGTGGGGATGTTCGTTGAAAAGTGACACCGATGCGGCTCGAAAATGAAAACAAAAGAGCGCAGAAGAATTCAAACATTAAGTAAATCGAAATCATGCAGCCGAAATAGGGACACAAGTGGGTGTGGAACGCAGAAATGACATCGGATACAACGTTTTGTGACACGCTCTCCACGCATCTTGTAACAGGGACTACAAATCCCAACATGCCTAGCACCAAACATAAGGCACGGCTACCAGAGAATCTTTGCCACCTGATGAAACGGAAGTTGGAAACGCGTAGTGGCATAACAACAGACTCTCAGCCAATAAAGCAATAGATGAATTTACTTCTGGGTGTTCGGCGTATTCTTCTTGTGAAAATATGACTACAGGGGTGTGGTCATTCCCCTGCAAGCCGAACCAGCAGCGAGCGCGCCTCAATGACCGTTTGTGTGTGACTTAAAAGGGACAGGCGGCGCCCGGAGCTTTTCTACACCGAAGAAGCAGGCGGAGAGATACGAATCTCTTGCGGAATGCATTCAGCGTTTGAAGACACAGGCAACCGGAGGGTACCTTCTTCAATCCCGCAATACGAAGCTTCGAGGTGAAGAGTGTCCTCATCTGTCATCAATGAGGTGGGGATGTTCGTTGAAAAGTGACACCGATGCGGCTCGAAAATGAAAACAAAAGAGCGCAGAAGAATTCAAACATTAAGTAAATCGAAATCATGCAGCCGAAATAGGGACACAAGTGGGTGTGGAACGCAGAAATGACATCGGATACAACGTTTTGTGACACGCTCTCCACGCATCTTGTAACAGGGACTACAAATCCCAACATGCCTAGCACCAAACATAAGGCACGGCTACCAGAGAATCTTTGCCACCTGATGAAACGGAAGTTGGAAACGCGTAGTGGCATAACAACAGACTCTCAGCCAATAAAGCAATAGATGAATTTACTTCTGGGTGTTCGGCGTATTCTTCTTGTGAAAATATGACTACAGGGGTGTGGTCATTCCCCTGCAAGCCGAACCAGCAGCGAGCGCGCCTCAATGACCGTTTGTGTGTGAATATATATATATATATATATATATGTATATATATAAATCCAACTAGTCCTCAGTGCTCTTGGTAGCACAAACCAGTACACAGACAACAGAAATGCGCCGGAGTCAGTCTTCAATTTATACTGCTTTTATTCATTCCAAAAGTGAAGTGGTGTAAGCCTTAAGATGCGTTTCGGATGTAAAGTCCTTGCTATATATATATGTTTAAGAAAAATATTTCTTTTACATTATATTAATTTAATCTATATATATCTATACACACACACACATATATATGTGTGTTTATACAAGTATATATTACCTACTGGCGGTAGTTATAGTTAGGACCTATTTTCCATCCGCCACATTCTATTTGAAATAACTTTGGCGCCGGTTGACGAATCTTCGCGAAAGCTTCAAAACTGATGGGGCGTTCTGCTCAGCTCGTTCCCTGAAAGTCTTGGGGTGATTCATGGAGCGAGGGCTGAGAAAAAAGGGGAGTCACAAAACGTGTTTTCCCCATGCAATTTTCCATAGGTACCGTTCATCGCGGCTACAGCCCGAACGGCTGAACGGAATTACACCAAATTTGGCAAAGTTGTAGTCCTTGGTTTAGACATGGGCCTTATGCTTATATGGTGTAAATCTGTAAAATTAAAAGTACATATATATCTATGGCCTCAGTGGATCTGTGAATCCGATCACGCGCAGAATGCTGATTGGCTGTCAAGTGATTGTCAACATTGAAACCAGGAAGTGTTGGGAGACATTTTGTGCCTCAGTAGAAGCGAGGATCTAGAAATTAGTGGAACAAGTGTTCAAAACATATAAAGGGGGCAGGTAAGAAATATTTTGACCCTCTAGACCTGCTTAGGGGGTCCCACAAGTGCTTTTGAAAAAACGGAGAAATGTGCGCTGGGTGCATGGATCAGCCGTAAAAAAAATAAAAATGAAGCGCGGGCTCCTGTGCTTGTTTAAAAATTAGCCACTTGGGAAGGAGAAATCCAGGGGGCTAAAATATTGCATTCAAAGCGGGGGATGAGAAAAAAGGGGGGTCCCAAAACGTGTTTTCCCCATGCAATTTTCCATAGGAACCGTTCATCGTGGCTACAGCCCGAATGGCTAAACGGAATTACACCAAACTTGGCAAAGTGGTACTCTTTGATTCAGACTTGTGCCTTTTGCTTAAATGGTGTAAATTGGTTCAGTAGTTTCCAGAGAAAATTACAATTAGAAGTTCATATATATCTATGGCCTCGGTGGATCCGCTCATCTTGCGCGCACACTAAGTGCACCGTCCTGATCATGCACTAATTGACTGTCAAGTGGTTGTGCCTCAGTAGAAGCGAGGATCTAGAAAATAGTGGGACAAGTGTTCAACACGTATAAAGGGGGCATGTAAGAAATATTTTGATCATCTCCTAGGGTCCCAAAAAAATATTTATTTTTTGGGGAAGAAACGATGAAATGTGCGTTGGGTGCATGGACCCGCCGTAATAAAAATAAAAAAGAAGCAGGGGCTCCTGTGCTTCTTTAAAAATTAGCTACCTGGGAGGGCCCAATTCCGGGGTCTAAAATATTACATTTGATGGGGGTCCAGAGGGTCCCTATAGCCCAGGGACTGCCATTCTTCAGTGCTACAAAATAAATGGGTGAGGGAGCTCAAAGGTCCGTCTAAGCCCCGAGGATTACCACCCTCCGGGGCTATTTATATTTTTAGAGGGGGGCCGCGTGGTCTCCATTCTGAAGCAGTCGAAAGCCTTGGGGAACACCACCCCCCAGGAACGTCTCCTTCTGTTTCTCGGGGTGTCTACCCCCTGTTTGCTATGGCGGGGCGGGAGTCGAGGTTCCCGCCGTGTCAAAGCAAACTTGAGGGCATATTAACAAGTGCCATTTCGCCGCATTTTTTTAAAAGCCCAAAATGCGGTGAAAATTATATTGCCCCATTTACTAGGTGATGCTAAGATGCATTAATGCATGTTAGCAGCCGGTTTGCTAAGGGCTCGCCTCTTATCTCCAATGAGTTGCAATGTAGGTGTTCTCAGTGGCAAGGTAGGTGTTTCTATGAGAATATAAAAAGGAAGAGGGAGGTATGACAACTGCGTTGTATTTTCAAGGCGGCCCTAGATTTGAGGACCCATGGCAAAACTCTCGCTAATTGCGGTTTATGTTGGATCCTAACATCTGTTCTGAAGTAGACTTAAGCATGTTGGATTGATATGTTAAGTCCACAGTCTTATATTAACAAGCTTTTTATTTGTGAACACAAATTATCGCTGTATTTCTCGTGATATTGGGGGCATATTTACAAGGACAGCGTTAAAATTATCGTCGCTTTAGCATTAGCAAAGTGTCATTAAAGCGGCCATAATGGCTTAATAATAGGCTTTTGATAATTTGTGAGAATTCCAACAGAAGCCCAGGTTTACACCAGAACATTTTAATGCTGTCCTTGATAATATGCCCCAAGTTTGCTATGGCAGGGCGGGAGCCTCGGCTCCCACTCTTGCATAGCAAACAGCAATGTTGAAAAAAATCTTCCAATAAGATAACAAAGGATTTTGAAGTCCATTATCACTGTTTTAGTTGTAGTTTGGTGCCGTTAAAGCGGCGACAATTTTAACCCAGTCCTTGTAAATATGCCCCTTATTTTTGTAATGTCGACAATCCCGTCTCCCATTTAAATAGCCACGAAGTATTAAGGGAAGGGCATTGTGAATCGTGAAGCAACACTGTCTAATTGTGATCGATAAAGAAGTCGAAGAGTTGTGTACCTCTTTTGCTCATAATGTACGTAGGGGCAGATTTACAAGTCCCTTGCACCACTATTGCATCACTTTTAACATGGGAAAGGTGATATGAAAGTGGCGCAAGGGGCTTGTAAATCTGCTACACAGTGTTCTGTCTTAGTTTGCTTTCCTCTCTGTCATGTAGGGGATCCTGAGTAAATATAACGGTTTCTGTACAGCCAGTATCTTTCAACCCTACCCCCAAACTGCTTACTGCCTGTTACCATAGTAACAGTTCATGGAACACTTAAGTGAGCACACAGGTTACAAGTTCACCACACAATGTTGCTAATCCAAACAGTTACTGTGCTGGATTTTTTAAAATTTTCCATAGGAACTGTTAATCCCAGCTACAGACTCTGGTAAAGATCTGGTAAAGAGTTAGCCTCAGTATTATACTTCTAGATATAAACATCATTTCTATTTTTAGCCTTCTAAGTATATGATTATCACACTAAATAATACTGAAATGTTGTCAGAAAAAGAAGACGTATATACTTTTTAATTAACTTTTATTAAAACAACAATAAATAACTAGAAACGTAACTTTAAGATAACAATATAATAAATAACTAGAAACATTAATTTGACATAACAATATAATAAACACAATGTGAGATGGACTCCAATGGAAGGAGGGTAGGTAACCTGAAAAAACAAAAATGAAAATAAGTGTTTAAAATTAGATCGATGTGACTGAATGAGGTCAAGTATCACAAATTAAGGTAACACTTGGCAATATTTGGTTATTTTCATGTCTGAAATGTGCCTGATACATTCCACCTCTTTTATAGGCCCGCAATTAAGAGGTGTCCTTAGGTAAGTGCCTACTGCATCAGATTTATAATATGGATCGACAGGTCTTTAAAATGATTCAGAGCTGAGACAGAATTAGGTGAGAGATCACGTCATTATGCAGAACAATATCATTTATTTAGAATGCCTTTAATTGGAGACATTGTGTATCTAGGCCGCTCTGCTTACCTTGTGTAAACACTGTGGCAAACAGCTTCCATAACTTTAAAAGAGAAAGAGAATCAATGTGAAAGAGAGTGAGAGAGAGAAAGAGAGAAAAAACAACATTAAAAGTGTGAGAGAGAGAAAGTAAAAGATGGATCAGGAGAGGTAGTGTTAATACTGGGGAAAATATTCGTAGCTCACCTTTTTGCTCCGTTGTGTGTCCAAGCACGTGCCGGTTCATAGTGCACCCTCAAGTTTAGTGATCTGAAAGATAGTATAGAGTTAGTGATAGCAGAGTACATACAACTGCACAAGTATATTTCTGCTTTATGTCTTTGCACACTCAGGATGCTGTATTACATCAACTTCCACTGCAAGGAGGTGTCTGTGCGCTCTTTTTCTCACAGAGTACTATCCCCCATGCACTCCCACTGCATAGCGGTTAGTTCTCATTACTGCGTACCCAGACTGTTGCACCCCATTGACTCCCAGAGTCTGGAGGTGAGTGCCTTTTTTTTGCACACTCAGGGGCATATTTACAAGCCCCTTGCAGCACTTTTGCGTCACTTTTCCCATGTTAAAAATGACGCAAAAAGTGGCGGAAAGGGCTTGTAAATCTGCCCCTCAGACTGTTGCAAGCTATCCATTCTCACTGCCAAGAGGTAATTGTACATTCCTATGCAGTCAAGCTGCTGCACAGTATCCACTCTCTCCACACACAGGTGACTTCTGGTTGCTTCGGAAACAAGCTTCTTTGCTCACCTTGTGCCAT
The DNA here is from genome assembly GCF_964261635.1 of Lissotriton helveticus. Lineage (NCBI taxonomy): Eukaryota > Metazoa > Chordata > Amphibia > Caudata > Salamandridae > Lissotriton > Lissotriton helveticus. Next base: position 398,803,168 of record NC_136069.1, on the reverse strand, counting down.
TTGCGTGATTCAAAGAGGGTGCAACACGTGTCAAAGCAGCCTTCTCAGATGTTGTTACGATGACCACGCATCATCGCAGAATCCTCGAACGTTAAGCTTTGGAGGTGTTGGGGTGGGGGAAGCCAATTTGTGACACACAACCTGTTAGATAAAAAGGAAGATAACATTGTGTGTCATTTCTTTATCAAAGGAGAGAGGAAGTGGGAGAGTGACTGAAAAGAATACTCACCGCTCACCTTTCTGTCAGCGGTGTGTCTTTCACCACATGCCGGGACATAATGCACCCTGAAGCTCTACATCTAAAAGATAGTAAAAGAAACATGTTATGATTGGTAATTGTTACTATCTTAATGTGGAGTAGAATTACATCGCCCTTTCACACACCTTCCCTTCCGCATTAAAAATGCAGCTATTTGTACAGTTCCAAATTAGTTTAGTAGGCTTCGATTTATGAACAATTAGTATAGTAGTAATGTTTTTTATCCGGTTGTGAAAGCAAGTGGTGCGCAGTGATACACGTGGTTTCAATCGTCACGAGTGATGGACATTTGACCGATTATAAAAACTTTCCTGCTATTGGAAAAAAATACAAATGCAATAAGATACGGTATATAGGACTGCTTATGCCTAAATCGCTGCGTCGCCTTTTTTGTATGCAGTCTGCTGCACCCCATCTACTCCCTCCGCTGGGCACTCAGTCCTCATTGCTCACCTTTTCGCGGACAGGGTACGTTCTACATTATGCAGTTCCGCCCACCATGAAGTCTCACATTTGGTGCTGAGTCTTGATATTGCTATGGCTAAGGACATACTCATGATCCCATCATCATCGCAGGTTGCTCACGCGCTCAGTCCTTGCGGTACCACTAACTCAGTGACCAAAGAGGCCACACACGTAGTGGTGGGCCCCCCTGCTCGGTGGTTTGGGCCTACATGAGGCGTCCGAACCACTAGGACGGGCCATCACAGCGCTTGCGATGGAAGCAACTCTAAAATGCCGTAGAGCACATGCGCCCCGTCTTTTTTATTGGTAGGATCACATGTGTAGTGACGTATGTGCTGGATGTGTGTGGTGTGGGTGTATACCAGCCATGAGGGAGTTGTGTGCTGTTCTGACAACTAGACCTGGAAGTAAGAAATCACTACAATGGAAATCTGGGCCATGTACAGTTCTTGTGTTTTCCTTGAAGCGTAAGCGGAGTGGGCTGGACTGATGTATGCCAGTGCTGCGCGAGGCTGTGAATGATGAATCCGGAGCTATGGGCGTGCTTCCATCGTGAGCTATATGAAAAATTAACTGATTCGGGGGCCTGTGTTGTAGTGCTGCTGTCACCAGGGTCTTACACTCAAATATGTCATTATGTCTGTAAAGTCCCACAATATGGCTAACATGGAAGGTACAGGGTATCATTGACCTTATATTCATCCACAGTTGCACACATAAAAGATGGTGGACATGACACATTTCTGCAAACATGAATATTTGTTGTACAATCAGTGTAGCGTTGTAGCTGTAGTAATAAAGGCCTGTGAAAGGTTTAGGTTGCAGTTTTTGGCGCATGAAGGGCAGATAATATATATACGTATGTGGTCATTCAGGTATACTGTTGAACTTGGTGCTGGAAATCAGTGTTCAAGGCTCGGAGGGATGTATGACGTTACATCGCGGCCACACTGATCGCGCGCTGTAACATCGTGTCTATCACATCGCACCGTCCATTACATCGTGAACAAAGACATCGGCGACTTTTGCAATGCGACTGCATTGCTTCCCATTGTCCCGAACATCACCCCGCAGAACATCACGCCGCAGGGCAAAACAACGCATTTTTTTGTATTTGCCGCGTGAACCTGCTTCTACCACAGCGCATTCGGTAGTCTTCAATTCAACAGAAAAGTGAAATCAGGAAAAGTACAGGACGAAACATGGTGCCGCATATCACATTATACTGCATGTATATGCGCTACAATATGACAGTAGTGCTCAAACTGTGATCAGGTTGTGCATTCCTCTAATGATTAGACGAGGTTCCCCTCTTTTTCAGAGTTCCACATGTCTTTCTGTTTGGATATTACCCAGTCCCGTATACTTCTAGGGTTGCCCTGGAGGAGTATTGTAGATCCCAATTCTAGCGGTCTATGGCGTAGTGGCCATAGATGCCTACTCGGGAGCTTGAAATCCGGGCTCGAGTCTCGGCGCCGGCTCAACATCCTGTGATTCTGGGCAAGTCACTTAATCTCCCTCTGCCAATGGACGGGCCTTGGATACTCTCACTGGTCTGGCTGAGGGGCCACCGTTTCTTTTTTTTTGTATTAGGGCCCTTGGCGTCATTGCTATGCCATAGCTTTTCGTCTGTTACAGGTTAAGGGTGAAAGCAGTGATTGATTGGAGGTGAGGAGAATACCTGTATTTAATTTAAATGATAAGGAGTTACAAAGACAATAACAGACGACATTAAATCATGTCAGGTAGCACGATCACATTCCATGTAGTGCACTCCTAATAAAATTGTAAATGGCCTGCCGCAATAATGATAGTAAGGCGACAGCTCTTAGACCGACTAATAACATTTTAAATGGCAGATATTGCGTAATCTCTGCTTATAACATTGTTCCGGTGACATGGGGGTAATTAATGCTGCTGTTTACATTGTATAGGGAAGGCAAACTTTTTAAGGGAGATTAACTGCTTTGCATAAATAAAAGTACATCTGGAGGCTGATTTGGATTTGGTGGGGTGTACAACAGGGGAATAAGTGATTGGTGGGGTGGACAACAGGGGAATAAGTAAAATACTTGCAAAATGCAGGCCCCGCACAAAGGGAGAGGATGTGGCCACACAGATAGCGCTGCCGACTTTGGTGCTGGGAACTAAGGGTCGAGCCTCGCCTAATCCACAAAAAAAAGAAATTTACAAGTGCTTTTTTTAATGTTTCTGATTAAAATGCATAAATCATAAATCAGCAACATAAAAAAAGCACTTGTAAGTTTCTTTTATTATAGTGTGTCAGGCTTGGCTCGAACCTTGGTTCCCAGCACCAAAGTCGGCAGCGCTAGCTGTGTGGCCACATCCTCTCCCTTTGTGCGGGGCCTGCATTTTGCACATATTTCACGTATTCCCCTTTTGTCCACCCACATACATCATAAATCAGCAACATAAAAAAGAAGCACTTGTAAGTTTCTTTTATTTTAGTGGGTCAGGCGACTTACTTATTTGACGTAATGGTCCATGCGATGTTATAGCATGCGTCCACCCATCATGCATCCATCCAACCACCCACCCATCCACCCACTCACCCATCCATCATGCATCCATACATCCACCCAGCCATCATGCATCCATCTACCCATCATGCGTCCATCCACCCATTCATCCACCCACCCATCCACCCACCCATCCATCCATCATGCATCCATCCAACCACACACCCATCATAAAACTTGCACACAGCTGGTCAGTGCTCGATAATAGTAAAGTCGCACCCTAACATATATTCATACTTTGGCATCGCTAGCGATACAGTAAAGTCGGCTGTCACCCAAACATATATTCACACGTTGGCATCGGACAGTTCAGGGAGGCTGTTGAAAATAGAGCCTGTAATTTCATAGCTGTGAGATATGCTGTATGGAGAATGCAAGTTTTGAAAACTTGAAGCATGCATTGCAGGGAGTACTGCAGCATTGCATAAAATTCTTGACAGCGAAGACTATAGGCCCAATAGTCAACATGCATCCGTTCATGCATCCATCCACCTCATCCATCATGCATCCACCCATCATTCATGCATCCATCCACTCAACAAGCATTCATCCATGCATCCATTATTCAACATGCATCCATCCATGCATCCAACCACCACCCAGCCACCCACCCATCATTCATGCACCCCATCCATCCCTCCACCCATCCATCATGCATCCTTCATTCATTCATCCACCCATCCATCATGCATCCATGCATCCATCCAGCCATCCATCCACCATCCATCCCTCCACCCATCCATCATGCATCCTCCATTCATTCATGCATCTATTCAGCCATCCATCCACCATCCATCCATTCATTCATGCGCCCATCCACCCATCCATCATGCATCCTTCATTCATGCATCCATCCAGCCATCCATCCACCCACCCATCCATCGTGCATTCACCCATCATTCATTCATGCATCCATACACCCACTTGTGAGAGCCATCGTTTATCAAATATTTACATCTGCGACATTATCCACTGTTTATGAAATATTAGCATATAAAAACATAGCCACTGTTTCATACATATCCAACATAGCCACTGTTTATTAAATATTAACATCTGCGCTGTAATGAAATCATAAATACATAAAAAACATAGCTACTGTTTATTAAATATTAACATCTGCGCTGTAAATGACTTGATAGGAGGCTTGAACTTTGGTTGACAGCACCAAAGTCGGCAGAGCTAGCAGTCAGACCACATCGTCTTCCTGTCTTCAAGGCGTTAATAATAATAATGAAATCATTGCTTACTAAATATTGGCACCTGTTTCTTAAATATTTACATGTGCACGGCTGATGGCAAATGTTTCTGTTTATTAAATATTGGCACCTATTTACATATGCGAGGCTGAGCAAATGAATTAAAAAAAAAAAATGTTTCTGTTTATTAAATATTGGCACCTATTTACATATGCGAGGCTGAGCAAATGAATTCGCTTTCCTGCGAGCCAATATTAACATCAGCGCTGTTTTACTGTCATCTGCTGTACCTTTTCTATTTACATACCTTGGCACACCTTGGCATCCCTAGCGATGTAATCGCTAGCGATGTCTATGCTATTGCGATGTAGTACCATGCGTCCGAATGACATGCGTTGTCATGCCGGCCGCGATGTAATGGTCGCGTTGCGATGGCAGCGCGATGCGATACATCCGATGTAAGGGGTGTTCCCCGGCTCGGAGTGGCGTCCACATCCTGTTATTGTAGAGTAATGACGTAATCTATGCGTGCCTGAAAATGTACTGTAAATACGGTGCTCATGTAAATTGTTGATATAGTTTTGGGTCGATTTCGCGCTATATAAATATGCTAAAAAAAAAGAAATAGCACACACTTATAAATTGACTATAGAGTTTCTTTGCAGAATTGTAATGATCCACTTTGTACGTTCGTATTTGTAGAATGAGCGAGAGAAAGTTATATAATCTAAGTTTTTGTTACTGGCAGAGGTAAGATGGTTACATACTCTGTTTACAGTACAATACAATGTGGCAGGGCACAGGAGCAGCATTTTACAAACATAATTAGTACACAGACACAGATAGATAGTTGAAGTGGGTACGGGCACGTGTGCTCGACTCCATTTTATTACGTTGCTGTTGGTAACAAGTAGAATAGTAATCATGATATCATACACAGATATTCAATCATAAACGGTTTATGACTTCTGCAGTACGAAGGTAGGAGCACTTTATGTAAAATAATACACAGAAGATTCTATTGTAAAGGGTTCATGAGTTGTGGTGCACTAAGGTAGGATCGGTTTGTGTGGAGCCTGCGATGATGCGTGGCAGAGCCCACTGGCAAGAATGTCTTTTGGCAACTGAATTTTGCCTTATTAAGGCCACATGGCGATTCTTTATGATGCGCTGGGTTAGTGGTATGTATGGTGTTCAGCGTGTTGCTTACTGGACTGCATCATTTGTAATCACGATTGAAATAAAAGATAAAACATGTATGGAATACATTGCCGAAATATGTATGTTTCAGGGACATTATAGTTCATGTTGTAACCTGTGGTGTCCGCAGTGTAGACTACCATTGAGTGTGTCTTTGCACTTGCAGCGTGAATGTTGTTTTTCAACTAATCCTAGGACTGATGTAAAAGACGTTTTTGAAGGAAGGCTACTAAAGTGATATTGCGTAGGTTTGAGGGATGTTATACTTTGTTTGGTACTGCACTCTATAAATAATGAATGAAGAGTCAGTTGAATTCTGCTTGAATGTCATGTGGCGATGAATTATGGTGCACTGAGTTACTAGTACCTTTGGGACTGAACGTGTACATAACCTGTGATGATGCGCGGTCCAGGCAGGCCGCACTGGGGGTAATGTTTTTTGACTACTGAAGTTTTCCTTAATAAAGCCTTGTGGCGATTATTTATGGTGTACTGAGTTAGTGGTACGTCTGGTGTTTAGCGTGTGCTCAACCTGCGATGATGCGTGGTCTGAACGGGGTGCACTCAAAGCATTGACTGTTGCATACTGAACTGCATGTACTTTGAGGGGGGAAAAAAGTACCATCAATGGTTATCAGTTCTTTAGCAACAACATTATCTGAATCAGATGATTCTTCCAGTGGTGTAGCTGTTTTTGTCTCCAAAAAATAAATTCAGGTTTCCAATGAAGAAAAAGTGAGGTTCAAATTGTGATCTGTGCTGTCAGCATTGTAGATTGCCATTAAGTGTGCCTTTGCACTTTCAGCGTGAATTTTATTATTCAACTAAATCTATAACTGATATAAAAGAAGTTTTTGAAGGAAGTATACTAAAGGGATATTGTATAGGTTTGATAGGTGTTATACTTAGTTTGGTATTGTTCTCTGCAAATAATGAATCAATAGTCTATTTAATTGTGAGTTCTGATGACCGCAGTGTAGGCAGGAGGCAGCAGTTACAATCTTTGGCACGAGACCCCCTTATCACCATTAAGCCTGCAGACAAGGGTAGGGCTATCGTGATACAAGATACCAGCACTTATAGAGCAGAGTGTTTGCGCCAGTTAGGCGATGTGAGGTGATACACTCCTCTAGTTGATGACCCGACTCCAAGACTCACCCATGAAATCAAAATATTGGTTGAAGAAGCGTTGAGTGAAGGGTGGATTACTACCCGGGAAGCCCAATTTCTACAGGCAAAAAATCCATCTATGCCCTACTTTTATACATTTCCAAAAGTCCACAAAGAGCAAAGACCACCTCCAGGTAGACCAATTATATCCGGTCAGGGGTCCATATTAGAACCCCTCTCGGCCTTTGTTGACTTCTTTCTAAGACCCTTGGTCAAGACTATGCCCACGTATTTAAAGGACACTAAAGATGTTCTTAAGGCTATTCCTGAGATTACTTTCAATATTGAGACAGACCATCTGATCTCATTAGATGTAGAGTCCCTTTATACTTCCATCCCCCAGGATGAGACTTTAGAAACCATCATGTCCATCCTGGAGGGAGTGGTTTTAGACTCCATCACACCAGTTCCCTTCATCATGGCCCTGGCCAGGATTGCCATGAAAGAAAACTTTTTCAAATTCGAGAATACCATATACCTGCAGATCTCGGGGACCAGCATGGGGAGTATTTTTGCCCCTAGCCTGGCGAAATTATATATGTTCATAATTTTGAACAAAATCAAATTCTTACCACCAGAAACCCATTTTTTCAAAATATACATTGGTGGAAGCACTATATCGATGATATTCTTGTAATATGGCGAGGCGATGTAGAGTCTATCACTTCCTTCCACCAGTGGTTAAACACTCAGAACGAATTCCTGAGATTTACTATTGAGAGCAGCAAAGAGAAAATGGCCTTTCTAGATCTATTGATCTACGTCACCGCAACGGGCTTGGAAAGTGAGCTCTTCAAAAAGCCAATGGCCAGAAATTCATTACTACTATATGAAAGCCATCATCCTAAAGCTCTAAGAGAGAATTTGCCCTAAGGGCAATTCTTGCGTGTACGTCGCAGTTGCTCAACGACAGGGACTTTTGACAAACATGCTGAGAGCCTGTCAAGCCAGCTACAGGCCAGACATTATCCGAAGAAGCTTGTCAAACGGTCATGGAAAAGGGCAGCGAACAATCATCGAGAGGCTCTACTCGATGTTCCAACTGAGAAGTCACCTCTGGACCGGCTAACATTTGTGACGACATTCAATACCAAGTCGAATCAGTTCCAACGGATTGTGAAACATCATTGGAGGATCTTAAACAGTGGGAATGACAAAATCGCTCTACCCCTGTTTGCCTTCAAACGATCATGCAGCCTAAGGGATCGCTTGATACACACCCGGCCCAGAGAAACCCCGAAGAAACCTCTGGGTACCTTATGGGACGCCGCAGCAGTAACGGGGCATCACCCATGTGGTACTTGCTCGGTTTGTCCCCAAACGACAAAAGTGAGCCAGATTGATATAGGTACAGATCGCCCCTGGATCCTGAAACCTTTCTCAAATTGCAATAGTTCACATTTGATCTATTTACTTACCTGTTGCTGCCAAGAGAAATATATAGGCATGACCACCAGAAAGGTGCGTACCAGGATGTTGGAGCACAAAAGTTCATTCAGATGTAAGAAAAACATCTCCAAATTAACCAAACATTTCATCGATCACAACCATAAAGAAACAGATTTCATGTGGACCGTGCTGGAGAAACCGTTTATACCATCCTATATTGCGGATGCCTCCAAATTTCTGTTCACCTTAGAGCAGAAATGGATTTACAGACTTTCCACGGATACACAGGGGTTGAATGACGATATTCCTTGGACTATGCTGTAAATGATCCAATGTATATGAGATTGCACATTGTAATCTATAGCGATGCAGATCGTTACACGTTATAGTCACCATATTATGATTTGCACATCGAGCATATAGCCATATTCTAGCACCCTTGCTTAGAACTACTGATTCATGCTTGTTCAATGACTAATGACTAATTATTTAAGTTTTGTAAGAATATTATATAAGTCAAACATTATTTACTTTTGGGTCTGGGTTAATCAGTAAACACTGGGGATAGTAGCCTCGAACCCCTGTCTTTGGTGTTTTTAGTGGACTTTGAACTACAACTCCCCATAATGCCACCTGTTTCTGTAGTTCTCTCGCGAGATCACGCTATTACACATTATTATACCGAGTCCTAATACATTAATGTATTCCTCACGATATTTTTCGTAATGGCAATAAGGACAAGAGGTCTATTCCCTTTAAGCCCAAGGGTGGACCTTTCAGTCACGTTTAAATTCCACGCGAAGACTTCGTGTTAATCACTGGCTCAGAACTACAGTTCCCAGTGTTCTCCTGAGCTTTTGTAGTTTCTTTGCGCACCTCCGGACTATACGCGAAGAGTGGCGTAGAGGGAATGGAGACACCGCCGAGTATGGTATCAAGCAGAGGACGTGTGAGTAAAATCGAGTCCTTTTCCGGCTATTTCTTAGAAACGAAGGGCAGTTTAACCTGTCAGACTATTACGCGCTAGTGCGCTAATGCATTCATAATGGCTGTACATGATAGGCGGAGCAATAATAGGCTTAGTGAATAAAACCTCCCTGGCCCTCCCTCTCGTTGCCTCCCCCGATCCCAGTTACAGCTCGAGGTAACGACGGAGAGGTAGGGACTGGTTTACTATTTACTATTTACCACTTACTGTTAATGAATATAGAATAGACTGATGGACAATTCACTAACCTCAGTCTAGGCACTATTTTGGTATAGAATGAAAGGTTGGTCTAAACTAGTTGAAGAGTGGGTGAGCATAGAAGTGGGCTGAAACTTAAGAGAATCTCTGGAGTGAAGTGGTATTTAGGACTCTGTTGGTATATATAAAGGCATTTGAAACCTTTTTTTCACAACTTAGCAATTCCTTTTTTCACTTACCTCCATAGAGCGTGGCCTCCCTTAATCTGAGCTTGGTCCAGGTGAGGTGAGGTACTATCCCCTGTCTTGAAGGGTGAGTAACGAAATTTTGCTGTGCTCAGCAATACGGTATATTTTAACCTTTTTTTCACAATTACAAACAATGCTGTTTTTAGTGCTCATCTTTCACGTGCTTTGTATTGTAGGTGAGAATGACACCATCAGACATGGAGGAATAAGAAAAAGTTATATCCTTTATGGTTTAAGTTGTTCACTTTAGTGATGGTAGTTTCTTTTGGTAGCACGCACCAGCAGTGACAATCAAATTTTTCTAGAACAGAGGCCCTGATGAAGCCGTAGGAGGATGTTTCCCTTACTTGGCAGAAACATGTCGGCCAACATGCAGCTATTTGTTTGAACTGCATTTTTTGCACTGTTCCTGTTTTTAAAGAGAAAGAAGCATACTGCTATTAAAGTTTTTTCATTGTATGCTTACTATTCTACTTTTAACCTTACACTGTTTCACTTTTTCACTGCACTGTATCCCATTGAGTGTTCCCACGCATGGTCTATCGAGCGACTATGGGCTTTGTTCCCTGGCCAAAGAGGTGAGGTGCAAGGTATCTCAATTACTCAGAGGTACCCCATCTCAACCTTTTGGATGACCAAATGATAAAATCATGAGACCACTCACAAGACATTGATGGGAGTCCATTTCTGGTCCTTGGGTCTTACCTACTGTTGCTGGGAAGAGAATGCGTTGGACAGTTTTGTTTGTATACTAATTATATCCTCTATTGAGCACCTGTAAGCAATTTGAGAGTACTTGGTTGACTCTTTGTAGACCCCCAGGCTTTGAGTGTTATTTAGGAGGCAGCAGTTAGCAAGAGCCCACGGCCACGTGGCATTGAGTAGAGCTGCACAGTATGGGTAATGTAGCGTGTGTGTAACCAGCAATGATAAGTGGTACACAGAGTTAGTGGCACCTGAAGCAACAATGTTAATAAAATCAAGTTTTCTTATAAATATTTTTTGTCCTTTTACGGGACTAAGTTGCAGTAGATCTTCAAAAACATTGATATGTTTTTCTTTAAATAAGACATCTGAGTCAATACGGCTGTAGTATAGATTCAAAGCTGATTTGAAGTTGTGAACCCTGCTGTCCGCATTGGAGATCGAAGGCAGTAGTCAGCAGAGATATTGACGAATGATTTTTGTCACTTATTTTAACAAAATCAGAACACATACAGTACAATTGTCTCTGCATTTAATTAATCAAGGTTGAATTCCCTACTGTCCGTGGTGTACATGCAAAGCTGAATTCAAGTTGTGAACCCTGCTGTCCGCGCTGTAGATGGAAAGCAGTAGTCAGCACAGATATTGACAAATTATTTTTGTCACTTATTACAAGGCTTTATTTTCTACTGTTCGTAGTGTAGATGCAAAGCTGAATTCAAGTTGTGAACCCTGCTGTCGGCAGTGTAGATCGAAGGCAGTAGTCAGCACAGTTATAGACAAATGCTTTTTGTGCAATCCTTTTACAAAATCTGAAGACATATAGTACAATTGTCTCTGCCTTAAAAAAAGCAATGCTAAATTCAATGCTGTCCGTAGTGTAGATCCAAAGCTGAATACAAGTTGTGAACCCTGCTGTCCACAGTATAGATCGAAGGCAGTAGTTGACACAGACATCGAGGAATGTTTTTTTTGTCACATACTTTAAAAAAATCTGTGGACACAGTACAATTGTCTCTACCTTAAATAAATCGAGACCAAATTAAATGTTGTCTTTAGTGCTGATGCGCCACTGGTATCAAGTGGGAAGCTCTGTTGATCGTAGTGTACATTTGAAGGCAGTAGTCAGTATAGCTATTGAACAATGTTTTTTGTGGCATCCTTTAACAAAATTGTCTCTCCTCACAGAAATCAAGGCTAACTCGAATTCTGTCCGTAGTGTAGATGGAAAGCTGAATTCAAGTTGTGAGCCCTGCTGTCCGCAGTGTAGATCGAAGGAGTAGTTAACATAGACATCAAGGAATGCTTCTTTTAGACATACTTTAACAAAATCTGAGGACAGTACAATTTTCTCTGACTTAAATAAATCGAGACTGAATTAAATGTTGTCTGTAGTGCTGATGCGGCACTGGTATCAAGTTCAAAAGTCTACTGACCGCACTGTAGATTGAAGACAGTAGTCAGCACAGATATCAACGAAGAATTTATATAACTTATTTTAACAAAGTCTGAGTACATAGAGTAGAATTGTCTCTGCCTTACATGAATCAAGGATAAACTTCAATGCTGTGCGTAGTGTAGATCGAAAGCTGAATTCAAGTTGTGAACCCTGCTGTCCACAGTGTAGATCGAAGGTAGTAGTCGATACAGACATAAGTCTACGGTGCTGTGGCACTGAGTTAGCAATAGGCCTTTACTGAGGAGGCACGTGGTCATGGCGGCAGCCACGTGGCAGTGTGAGAACCTTCGCTGTGGCGGAGTCTCTTTTCTTTGCAGAAGTGAACCATGCCCAAGGCGTAGGCCAATTATTTATATGCTTACTCTGACGTTGCATACGTTGGACCAGCCTACTCCACTTCTGCTTCAACGGGAGGGGAGACAACACAGCTACATGACTGAAATATTCCCTAGTGTCTGAGATAATATGGTTGCATCCACTATGCAGTACACTACACATATCAATAGTATATCTACACACGGGAACGTTTTCGGTTTGTGTAGTGAGTAACCCTGGGCAAAGCACTACGCTACGCTTGCGTAGTTTGCGAAGTTTGCGCTACTTCGCACTACGCAAACTGCACGTAGCACAGTTCAAACACGCATAGTGTAGTGCAGCTGTCATTTTTTGCTTGCTCGCGGTCCTCAACGTCAAGTTGGCGACTGCGAGCAAGCAAAATGACATCTCGGTGAGACTTTTTCCTCGCTCGCGATCAGCAACATCAAGTTCCGGCAAGATTCTCAACGCGGGGAGGTCATGTTTCTCATTACGAGTGGTCACGTATGCTCGCGACCGCTCGCGTTGAGAAACTACCAGTCTGCGTTGAGAAAGCTGCAGCTCGAGTAAAAATCTACTCGAGCGGTAGAAAACGACAGCTCACACTGTTCAAGATGCCGTTTTTTCATTATTGCACGGATGCTTGTCCGCACTGTGCAATCATTGAAAACGCCATTTTGCACAGTGCAAACAGGGTACTACGTAGTTCGCGTAGTGCTACGCATAGCTTGCGTAGTGCAAAGTGCACTTTGTGTAGCTTCGTGTAGCACTACTTCGCAAACTACGCCCAGCCCTATTGTGAGCTGTGTATAGCATATCACCGGTAGTGTTAGCATTGTGTACATTATTGTTGATGTGCGAGTACCTTCCCTTATACTTAGTTGTTTGCCACAGCTCTGAACATTGAGCTGGTGTGCTGTTGAGGGGATATATTATTATGGGAGGGTCTGTTGTCCTGTTTTGCGCTGCCTTTGAGATAGTAGAGGGGGAGGGTTCAGGAGGGTTGGTTGTACTGGTGGTGGCACTGGGTATTGTGATTTTGTTGGATGTTGGAAAATTAATACATGTATTGTATTGTAAAAAATGTATTAATTTTTTTGTAGGATGTTGGATGTTTAAATATCATTTTGACACTGTTTTGTTTCTATGTGTAACAAACCATTTGTACATAAATTGAATGTACAGTCCTTATTTCTGTCTATTGATGTTAAAATACATTTCTAAAATTTAAAAATAATTGGCATTGAATAAGCATGCCTGGTTGGGATGTAATAAATATTTTTCTAACCTGAAAACGTTTTTTCGTTCAAGTAAGAGTGGTTGAGGCAATTTTCATGTTGTATGCTTAATAAGGGTCTCGCCTTAACAACGTTTTCATAGTCCTATCTCCTTTGGGTTCCAACTTTTAGGAAGTAGGCATTTTGTTGTTTTACCATTCATTGTGCCTCTGCCTGTTTGTGGATTGACTGTCTGGTTTTGGAATGACAGGGGCTGGGGATGTGCATTCACTGTAGACAGCCACTGGGGGGGTTAAGTTGTGCATGGCCCTTCCTGGATGACTTAGAGCTGAGCTGCATAGGGCTCTGCTGCATTGAGAGTAGTGGGAGGAGAGTTGCTTGCACCTGAATAGGGCCTGTCGCCCTTGCACAATGCTGTCTCTACCCCTGTAGTCATACTTCACCAGTGAAGACAGAACTTGTTTGGACTGGGCTCAGAGACCCCAGAGACCCATGCACAAAGAGAACAAAATGTGCTATAAGTAGTAGACCTTAAACCCTAGAACTTTAGATCACTCTGGACTCAAGAGGAACTTTTGCCAAGGAGAAGAGCTGAAGAGGTGTGAGAAGGAGTACTGCCCCTTTTCTGTGCGCTGTGTGGGGTTGGCTTGCAGTTGCTGTTTCTGCCAAGGAGCGGAAAATTACTGGAACTTCATTGTGGACCTGCCTGAAGAAGATCTCTAAGGGCCTGGGTGTGCTGGCCCCCTGTTCTGAAGTCTCATGGACACAAAGACTTCAACCCTAGCTCTCTTGAAATCTGCTGCTGAGAGTTCTGACCTGCCAGGAGGTGCCTACTCCAGCTGTGGGCCTCTGGACTTATTCCTGCTTTTGGGAGCTGGAAGAAACCCAAAGAACTAAAGAAATTTACGCATCGCTCTTCTTGGGATGTACGACATTACAAGGCATGCTTTTACATTGCATGCTTTTACAACGCGAGTTCTACAACGCATACCATTACAACGCATAGTGCTTTGGGGCGCTGGATAGTGAATTATTTAATTTACTATACCAACTCCAGTCCCCGTGGATAGTAGGGAAGGTGTTGGATAGTAAATTAAATATATTCCATATCCTAGAGCGCCCCCCAGCACAATGCGTTGTAATGGTTTGCGTTGTAAAAGCTGCGATGTAAAAGCACTGCGTGGTAAAAGTTGCGTTGTAAGTGATGTTCCCCTCTTCTTGTCGCTGTTTTTCCTGAAGCAGCACCGCCGTGCGAGAAGAATCTCCATGCATCACTGCGCCGCTGCCGATCCAACGCAGCAAGGGATCGCGGTTGAAGAAACCATTGTGGCGCCACATGCCGACGCATCCCAGGTTTCCATGCATCGCACCTGTGAGGCAAGTTTTTCCAACGCATCCCCCTCGTACCAGAACCGTCTTGAAGTCGACGCATCACTTACCCCTATAGACCGGATTTGCGCATCACTTTTTCTGCATACAGCAGAACTGTTGCATTGCCTCCCCAGGGTCTCAGTAACTGATGCATCTCTTTGTTTTTTGACGCTTCCCATCTCTGCAGCTGCTTGGCCTTGTGAATGTTGACGCATCTTGAGGTACACTGTGAGAACATTTGAAAAGTCATATTCTTATGTATGTTGGATTTTTGTCGTTTTGGTCTTGTTGCATTTAGAAAAGGATACTTTATTTTTCTGAACTGGTGTGGTGTCTATTTATGGTGTTATCACTGTATTACTGTATGTTTTGAGTTCAAATACTTTACACATTGCCTTTGGGATAAGTCTGTCTGCTCGTGCCAAGCTACCCAGGGGGTGAGCAAGGATTATCTAAAGTGTGTATCCACTTACCCTGACTAGAAGTAAGGGTCCCTATTTGGACAAAGATACCTACCTCTGCCAACTACAAACTGCCATTTCTAACAATCTCACAAATAGCACCAGTGCATCGTCTTTTATAGAAAGAGCTGCTCAAACATCCGTAGCTCTTTCTGTCATACCAAATTATACCGGTGATTTTGACAGAACTGGGTGCATACCTGAAACATGTACATTCATGTAGTTTATAACCAGGGCCTTTGTGTTAGGAAAGTTTGCCATGATGCAGCCTTCATTCTTTTCCAGTGCTTCCCACTATACTATCTGAAAACATGAATAATTTTGCTTCATTAATACTTTTTAGCATTTGTTAATACAGTATAAAACGTTCTGTTGAGCAGTATCAAAAGCTACACCTTTGAAAAAAAAACTGGGAAATGACAATCTCCTAACACATCAGAAATGAAAATAGTTGAGAAGGTACCAAATATGCTAAAAACTGGAACACCAGTCGGAGCTGTTGTTACAGTGTTTATTATAGACTCGTGAACTTGCAGCTTTCATTCATTCTTATGTTTTCCAATCAGATCAATATGGTGAAATTGGAAGTGCTGAATTCTTACTTAAGCCTGCATTACAAAACAGCGATTACTGCCGACCTACATAAATAAACCGAAAGATATCCCTTGGGACTTAATCCTAAATGCATTTAATTATCTCTTGTACGTGCATTCTGAATACATGTTTTAGAAGGCACAGATAATGAAACATAGCCACCTTTAATGGAATTCCGCGAGTGCTCATTTGCAACGAGGTAGCTTTACTTCATCTCTACACTATATTTGATTTTTTCAATAGCTGAACAGCGCAAATTCACAATAACAGAAAATAAACTTGCCTATTGCATGTGTATTCTATTTATGGGTGTGTGAAGTTGCGAATTTTATGCTTTATAAATAGACATACATTTTTAGGGAATCTTTTTTTTAAAATAAAGGCTATTTAATTAAGGCCGGCTTGATTTCCTACTGCCAATCTTGGCAGTGAACACTCCCATAGCTCCAACAGTGCTTATCACCTTTTTTTTCATGTTGGACTGGGGCATTAGCAGATCAGGTAGTTAGAAAACTGTACCACATATTCAAATTGGGACAGTTTTGACCTGTAAAGTCAAGCTCTATTGGTAATATGCAAGATAAGGGAGACTTAAGGTATTTGTGCTTGCTGTAGAGGTCGTTTGTGGTAATGTCAAAGTAGTCCTCAGCAAACACTGGCCTACTAGACCATAACAGAGGCCTAAAAAGAGCCAAAAGCAGACACACACACTGACCTTTCAGAGCAGCCCTTCTCTTTCAGACAGACGGCCCTATAGGTCAGTCTGACCCTGTTGAGCATGGCTTGCTGGAAGCCAACCCTTCCCACTGGAAGTCGTAATCCTTAGGACAGGACATCTGGTAGGCTGGAAAGAGTTGATGGGGCAGTGTCACTCAGAACTAGGGCAGACCTTAGTGTTGGAGGTGAAAATTGTGAGGCAATCCCCAGTAATCTGACCACCCACCCTTGTCAGTAAGGAGCACCGGGCTGGAAGCAAAAAAAGTGCATCTTCGCTTCATCGAAGTCAGGAAACATCACTTCATTCCACCCCTAGATCAGGCCTGATCTTCATAGGCCTACCTTGGCTGATGACTTCCAAGGAATGAAGACATGTATCACCCAATGCTGTCATATTCCTAATGCAGGTACAGCCATTTTCAGAGATTCAAACTAAAAGAGGTCCTTAATGAAAAGAGAGTCGTTAATCACCTTGTTAGACAGTTGTACTGTACCACTTAACATTATTCTTTCTTTGATATAGTAGGACAGAGAAGCCGCAAACCACTCCGAAGAGAATGGGCGCACATTGGCTTCATGTTAGCTTGTACTTCTGTATTTTAGACTTACCCCTAGATGAGGCTGCGAGTAAAAACTGTGAGACAGTGAGCGGAACATGTTGGGTAAAAGGGCACCAGATAAGTACTGAGAAAACACTGAGTTGTACAGGTTCAGAAAAGTGCATTATATAGAGATGCAACTTTGTGGCTGTACGTGTAAAAGAAAATAAAGACTGGGTGAGAGTTTATAGATTTGGAAAGACCAAGTGAGCAGACTGTTTGCCACACCTCTTAGTGGGTTATAGGACAGCGCAAGAGAGAACACATGCTTGGAAAAAGGCTATACAGTTTTGAAGAAGGCTGTGACTGTGGGAGAATGTGAGGAGTGTGTGAGAAGACACAGAATGGGACATGTAGCAAAGCAGGAGTGTGACAGTAGTGAATTGAAGGGCAAAACATCTAATGAGCCCGCAGAAGGGGAAAATGGACCATGGCAGGATAGGAAGATAAGGACTGATTGAGAATATATAGAATGATGTCACAGTGTGATAGTCACCCTCTCTCACTGCAGCGAATGCTCCAAAAATTAGAGGCTTCCAGACCATTCCTTCAAGAAAATCTACAGAGCCACATTCAGAATACCGATAATCATTTTTCATCAAATTCACTCTGGACAGAAAACAAAAATGAAATAATTGTTGGAACTAGCCTTTCCTACAGGGTCAGTCCAGATTTTTGTTTTTCTATGCCTATCTTTGTTAAACCTATTTTTCCTTGCTAACCAGTGGTAAATTGCTTGTGCTCTCCATTCTAAGTATGGTAAAATTGTCCTACACCTGATTGCTTTGGGAGTCAGGCGAGAATAATCCCCTGGACTCCAATATTGCTTGAACCCCAAATTTTACCTTAGGCAGTTCAACTCAACAGATCTTCTCATTGGTCTAGCAGTAAGAGAATACCCTCTGCATCAATAACTGATTTGTAGCAGAGTGAAATCATAATTAGAAACTGGGACCACTCAAGAACAGAGTTCTAGATCAAAATTAGGTTTTAGAGGATTAATCCAGAATTGTTACTAAAGCATTATAGAGGGTTGCATAATCTAGCCATGATGAAGCAGATACAGAAATAAAGAATCATAAATCATAACAAAACCCAGGTTAGTTAATAAAAATCCCTCTAAGTTCTATATGCCGAACTCATAAAGAGTACTCACATCACCCTAAGGGCCTCATTACGATGGTGGTTAAACGAGCATTCGACCACCATCGCTGCCGGATGGAGACCACCCAATATGTAGCCGGCAGTTTCACCCCCCAAATTATGATATAACTGCTGTGTAGGCGGTCTCAAACATGCAGTTGTCTATTGCTCTTGTGCGGCACCCTTGAAAAGGGCCGCAGCGCAAGCAGCAGTGGAGAAAGGCATGTTTGCAAACATCCATGCACAGTGTGGTGCCTTCACATAGTGCATGGATGTATGGGGGGCACCACATGTGCCCCTTGGCCACATAGCGGTGTCCCACAGGGGAGAGGGACCCTGCCAATTGCCCCCAAAGTCCCTTTCCGACAGCCTTTTCATGGTGGTGGGACTGCCATGAAAAGGCTGTGGGAAATGGACATCGAAATCCCTATGGCAGTGTCTGTGGAGACACTGCATTCATTTCAGGGATTACTGTCTGAGTGCTGCCCCAATAGGCTCCTAGAGCCTGTCAGAAACTGCATTTTTTCCCACCGCCAGCTGCGTTTCGACCCCTGTTGTCTTCATCCGGCAGTCAGTCCATTACCCTGGATGTGCGGCAGACCACCACCGATGGTCTGTCAGTGGCGGTCCACCCAACATCATTATAAGGTCTTAAGTGTGAAATAAAATCTCAGACTAATTGGACAGAGCCTCAGGAGGAAAACGGAAAGCCGCCAACGATCCTTGAAAGCCAGGGACTATTATATACAATCTCGTAAATCCAAACGTTTCTTAGCACTAACCCATTTTTAAGGTAAGAGAAATTTTCCACTTGCTCCCTCAGCAATTTACTCCGGAGATGTACAACCCAATATGAAGCGTTTCTTAACAATAGCCCATAGAATCATGTTCTTCTGCATGCCTGCATCAGAACTTTCAGTGGAAATCCTTCAAAATGATACATCAGGTATGTGATGGAAAGTTTCATTCATAATAGATGCTATCTAATAATTCAATCTATTTGCGTCATTGCACTCTCTGGTTCGCAAAATCTGTGGGTAGAGAAGACTTCCTGCGGGTAGTAGATTAGGACAGGGAATGAGCAGGAGCAAGATGATCACAACATCAGAAACTGCAACCATTTTTTAAAATAGTGCCTCACATGAATATGTTAGCAAGTACGTGTGCCTACAAGGGATTTACTAAACCATGCATTAGTAAACATTAATTCTGCATTAAATGTTGGCAAGCTATATCCAGTGGCTCACATTTTAATCATTTTGAAATCAAATTCACTTATTTCAATTCAAATGAATGTGAAGCAAGAAATCTAACATGGGAGTATATATTTCAAAAGAATACATTTATAGTGAGAAGATATTTCAAAGGGTACAAAAAGGTAAAAAGATGTTCATAAAATAGCACAACGCAACCAGGAGTTTCAAATGTTTTGATGTTACAAACACATAATTGTTGCAATTGCAAACACCTCCGTTAAACAGTAACAGGAAAATGTGACTGACTAAACAGACACCATGTCCTTAAATCAAATGATTTAAAATGAAAGTAGGCGTGGTTGTCGACGTTTTGGTCTATGCAGTGTAAACTTCAGCTAGACCATCTTCAGGACGTTTTATAACCAAGTGCTGAATGACCCTTAGGGATTTGCACAACAATATGTGATTATAGTTGTGTCTTCTGTAATCAGGAGAAGCGGTTGCTCAATGGCAACCCACGCATACCAGCAATTAATGCAGATAAATCAAAAAGTTGCAAACCTTCTGGTGCTATCCTGAAGCCCATTTATGACGGAATCGCATCAGTCTAGATTCTGACTGGCTGGCTTCCACGACGTACTGCTGACTCCAATTGCAGAGTCAGCTGTATTGTTCGTGCAAACTCCTAAGGGTGATCCAATACTTGATTCTAAAATATCCTGAGGACCGAAATGTCGACTACCACGCCTACTTTCATTTTAAATCATTTGTCTGATGGAGGTGCTCGCAATTGCAACAATGAGGTGTTTGTAAAATTAAAACATTTGAAACTTATTATTCTGATTATTCTCCGATTTGGGGTACACCAGGTACGCCAGAATGTTTGGATGACGTGCTTAGCCTGCCTTTGAAGCAAGCAGGTTTTCTCTGTTGGGGAGACTTGAAATCAGGTGGTGACTTGATGAGGTGGGAATCTTTGTCTCTATGTACTCAAGGAGAATTAACTTGATTTAAATATTATCAACTTCCAGCTTGGTGGGCCAGACAGCAGTGGGTAGAATATCAGGATGATATGTGGTTAATCCAGGCTATGAAGACAGAGAAAATCAATAAAGAGGCAGAGCAGATATTCAAAACTTATGGCAAAATGTTTTAGAAAATATTGATTTGTACGATGCCTGGCTGGCTTCCTTTTCACTGCTGCGTGAGATAGTTAAACCAGCTTATTTCAAGCGTAATCATTTATTTACCCTTTACCGGGTTTATTGGACCCCTGCGAAGTTAACAACATTTTCTGGAACCCAATAGGTATGTTCAAGGTTTAAGGATCCCCTGGCGAATGATTGCCATATGTTCTTAACCTGTCCAGTGTGGCAGATATTGTTGACTTTCTGAAGGATGTTAAAGGAATCAGCTACAAATTACGCCGTTACAAGTGGGCAGACATTACAAGTAGCCAAAATGCCCTTGTAAAGACCCTCTGCCTGGTTTCCAATTATATCAATAAATTGACTTCTTGCAGAAAAATAAAATCTCCAGGGCTTGTGTGGATGTATAGTGTCTAAAACTGCTGTTCATGGGGCGAGGCCTAGAGGTATGTGCTTCATGTGAGCTCCGGCAGCCATCGACAATATCTTACATAAACCTGCCGGATTACTGGCTAATTTCCTTTTCTCTGCCTTGCGCTGGTCCAGGGTACACAGCTGCACCATCAGATAGGGAGCATGGAGAGGAAAGCGTGGCAGGGCGGCACCGGTGGAATGTTCGAGAGGTTCTAGATAAGGTGAAGTGGGATGCAGTGCTTCGCTAGGCCATGCATTTAAAGACTGATTTGCTCCTTAGGTCTAACGTCCCGTTTGACTCGTTTTGGTTATGTCTACACTTTTCACTCAGGATTCACAAGGGGCTCCTAGAAAGTGTCTATTCTTATACTCCAAAGACTTTCCTTTCAGCCTCTGAAGACTTGAGTAGAAATGCAGGGCAGGTTTGTCTTCGTGATGTGGACCATACATAGGGAACCCATAGTTATTGGCAGTATCAATGCCCCTCCTCCACTTAGTCAAACTTTTGTAGACCGACTTGTAGATATGTGGGAATCCCTGCCAAAGGGATTGGAAGTTATTGGTGGGGACTGGAATTATGTTATGTATCCTGAACAGGATACATGGCGAGCCTCTGGGGTGCAGGACTCCTGCCTGAGACCTCTAGCGGACACAGTGGGATGGGTGGATACATGGAGGGCTCACCACCCCACAGAGACAGGCTATACCTTCTATTCATTGGTACCTGGGACATTCTCCCGGCTAGATTGCATATGCGTGCTGGTGGGCCATGCTTATAGAGTGTCTGAGGTTGCAATGCTGCACAGGACTCTCTGACCACTCTCCAGTGGCACTGTGGTTTCTAGTGGGTCAGAGAAAATCAAAAAAAGGGGATGGAAGAGGTGGTGCTGGTAGGCACCGAGGTGGGCACGTCCTCCTCTTGTCAAAGTTTTAGTAATCACAAATGTCCACCTCGGGGAGGTTTATTGTGCATCCTGTTGGTGTTGGAATACACATGATGTGTTAAAATACCCCTCACACACCAAAAGGGCCCTTGGTGTCATGCTTCATCATCGGGGTCTGCCCGCTGGTCTACCGAACGGGGCAGTGCTGCGACAAGCGACTACGCTGGAGCACCTTTTGAGTGAAGGTGCTATGTGAGTGAGTGGGAGTGAGTGTCAGTAGGGTCAGGGGTGATATGGTGATATTTAAAAAATACCTGGCCTGGTGTAAAGAAAAAGTATTTATTAAGCACTGGCTGGTATTATTAAAAAAGTGATGTCGGAAAGATTAAGCTGGTTAGTGTGCTAGCTTTCCTGTGCGGGTCAACATGTTTCGGGGCACCATGCCCCTTCGTCAGGACCGGGGTCAGATCCCCCTGTCACTCACTAGATGTTTTGCCACAGTGCGTGTACGTACCCTAAACTGTAAGGTAGTAATATTTATCAATGTGTATTTATATTTTATACACCCTAGCTAGTACTGGTATGCTTGGTTGTATGCCTGAAAAAACAAGAACCAGGAGTTACTAGTGCGCGGATCCCAAAGCGCTACGCTTAAAGGTACCTGTGAAAAGAAATGGTGGAGAAAAAGAAGCTCATACACATAGTGCATACAGATACTGCTGGATGTCCTATGGGAGATGAATGGTTATCCATTGAATATGTAGATAAAATTAGCTAGGCACGCAGTCACAGCTAAGTTCAACATACAATTACACACATAATCAAGTACAGCATGGGTAAGAATGTGCATAGCGGTATATACATACTAGGTTGGTAGGGGATCAATGCCCCATGAGCCAAAACTGAACAGATGGGTAATTGGAGGTCCAACTGCAGTGGGGGAGTAAAAAAAGGGGGAGAGAGAAACAACAGAGTCTGTAGGTACTTACACCTTCGTTTTGCAATGAGTATGGACAGCAGAGATCTGGTGCCTATCCTAGATCGGCTATGCCGTACTTACTAAACCTCCAGCCTCGTGGTGCTTCCTCCTCTGTTCGTGGCTTCCGTGCTTGTGAGGAAGGGAGCTGGGGCGGAGGTTTTTATAGTCGGAGGAAGGTCATGAATTGCTGAACTTAATTGAATAATGACCATTAACTCGGGACATGTGTATTTGAAAAAATGAGGGCGGCTCGGAAGGAAAATATGGCGGCCATTGGTTAGTATCCGAAACTGGAGCGCTAGGTGGGGGGTATTGTTTCAAGGAAGATCGCTATTGATTAGAAATGCCTCAAAAAGCCTTTATTCTGTTCGAGGCGATGTTGTCGGTAAACGGGTGGGAATCCGTGGCTCCAAAGGTAGTGGAGGTGTGCGCATAGCCGATCTAGGATAGGCACCAGATCTCTGCTGTCCATACTCATTGCAAAACGAAGGTGTAAATACCTACAGACTCTGTTGTTTCTCTCTCCCCCTTTTTTTACTCCCCCACTGCAGTTGGACCTCCAATTACCCATCTGTTCAGTTTTGGCTCATGGGGCATTGATCCCCTACCAACCTAGTATGTATATACCGCTATGCACATTCTTACCCATGCTGTACTTGATTATGTGTGTAATTGTATCTTGAACTTAGCTGTGACTGCGTGCCTAGCTAATTTTATCTACAGATTCAATGGATAACCATTCATCTCCCATAGGACATCCAGCAGTATCTGTATGCACTATGTGTATGAGCTTCTTTTTCTCCACCATTTCTTTTCACAGGTACCTTTAAGCGAAGCGCTTTGGGATCCGCGCACTAGTAACTCCTGGTTCTTGTTTTTTCAGGCATACAACCAAGCATACCAGTACTAGCTAGGGTGTATAAAATATAAATACACATTGATAAATATTACTACCTTACAGTTTAGGGTACGTACACGCACTGTGGCAAAACATCTAGTGAGTGACAGGGGGATCTGACCTCGGTCCTGACGAAGGGGCATGGTGCCCCGAAACACGTTGACCCGCACAGGAAAGCTAGCACACTAACCAGCTTAATCTTTCCGACATCACTTTTTTAATAATACCAGCCAGTGCTTAATAAATACTTTTTCTTTACACTAGGCCAGGTATTTTTTAAATATCACCATATCACCCCTGACCCTACTGACACTCACTCCCACTCACTCACATAGCACCTTCACTCAAAAGGTGCTCCAGCGTAGTCGCTTGTCGCAGCACTGCCCCGTTCGGTAGACGAGCGGGCAGACCCCGATGATGAAGCATGACACCAAGGGCCCTTTTGGTGTGTGAGGGGTATTTTAACACATAATGTGTGTTTCTAGTGGGTCCCCATTCGCCCATCAATTTGCTGGCAACTCTAACCCTGGCACTTGCAAGACCAGACATATAGAACACGTGCACCACGCTATAGCTGAATATTTCTCCCTTGACAAGACAACTGCCTCCTCCAAGGGTATCCTATGGGAGGTGATGTAGCCCACCAAACATGGAGTTGATATCAGTTTTTGTACAGCGGAGTGCAAACGGTATAGAACTAAGCGCTTGCAGATAGAGGCTCACATATTGGAGCTGGAGAGGTGTAGGAGGGAGGATGGGGGGACAGACACACCGACAGTTGGGCCCTGCACAACAGCAGTATACCAGGTGGTGTTAATGGAGGAGGCCAAATGCACATGGCTGACCTCCCAGAGCAGGATGTATCAATGGGGAGACAAGTCTGGGAAGTTATTACACAGACTGTGTCAGAACGCCCTGATGCCGGTTTAGATCCCCACAACTCATGACGGTGGAGGTGTGGTACTCACTGATCCAAATGCAGTGGCCAACAGCTTTGCCAGCTTTTATCGGGCCTTACATGCAAATAG
This sequence comes from Lissotriton helveticus, assembly GCF_964261635.1. Taxonomy (NCBI): domain Eukaryota; kingdom Metazoa; phylum Chordata; class Amphibia; order Caudata; family Salamandridae; genus Lissotriton; species Lissotriton helveticus. Next base: position 398,778,363 of record NC_136069.1, on the reverse strand, counting down.
AGATGTCTTGACTGACGGCGAGGTCACAAATATAGACAATCTACCCACAAATGCATTATCGGCTGCGGCAAGAGCATCACTAGATGCTACTCTCACAGTCAAAGAACTGGAAAAAGTTCTGTCAGAGTTGCGACCTGGTAAGGCCCCAGGTCCATACGGATTCCACAGGGAGTTTTTTAGAGCATATATGCCACTAAAGGGCACACATTACCTGGATACGATCCAGGCCATGCTGGAAGATGCGCACATGCCCGCACTGGTGCCACACTGAGATGGTCGTGTTTCTAAAGCCGGGTCATCTCCTGGAGCTTCAGTCCTCATACCGCCCGATCTCCCTCCTAAATATTGAAGCCAAGCTGCTGGGGAAGGCCCTATCCAATAGACTGATGCCCCATATGGCCCAACTGGTGCATCTGGATCAGGTGGGCTTCATGCCTCATTGGGCTACATGTCACAATATCCGTTTGGCTCACACCGTGATAGCTGCCATGGATCGATTGGAACATCTAGCTGCCTTACTGTTAGCAGATATAGAAAAGGTGTTCGATTCTGTCAGTTGGTCCTATGGATTTGCACTCTCTCGATGACTCACCATGGGCCCTCACTTTCTCTCCTACATTTATCTGTTGTACACTGACCTGATGGCTTCTGTACGGGTGGCAGGTTCTATCTCCTCCCCATTCCCCATCAGGCATGGCACCGGACAAGGTTGCCCACTGTTGCCTCTCTTATTCTTTCTGGCCATGTAGCCATTGGCTGCATGGGTTATAGGGCTCCCGGTTTTATGGTATTAATTTTTTTAACATATCCGTCTGTATTTATCCATATTTATTTTTGGGCCATTTTATCTGTATTTATCCATATTTATTTTATGTTTTGTTTATAAATAATGTTGTAAAACTGTACATTTCCATATTTATTTAGCTATTTAAGCGGCCAAATATTACGCAACAATACTTCCACTAAATATTAGCATTATAACACAAATGTATGTTGACATATGCCATTAATTAAATTTCATCCTGTTTTTTAATTTCCCATGTTGTCCATCTGCTCAGCTGTTTGACTACAATTCATGAAAGACAGCAGGAAGAGGCACTTAAAAGAAACACAATTTTCTGTATTTATACACTTTTAAAAATAAATGCAGACAGAAAACACATTGTTTTCTGTCTGTATTTATCTGTAAAAATCCGTGAAAACAGGGAGCCTTAGTTACAATTGATGGTCTAGTCCAGGATTTTGAGTGTCTCAGGAGGTCTTGGACTGCACTGCGTCATATGCCGATGATGTTCTGTTCTTCCTCACAGACCCACATAAGTCTCGTCCCAGAACCCTCAAAATAAAGCAGGTGTTCAGAGAAATAACAGGACTATATATGATCATCAACAAGTCTACATGGATCACTGAAATAATATCGAGGGACAGAATATCGACCATCAAAAATATCGTTGACAAAATATTGACAGTCAAAATATCGAGTTTCTATCTACAAACAGGTAAGTACAAAAATATCGAGTTAAAAATATCGTTTACAAAAATATAGTTGTAAAAAATATCGTATTTACTAAAAACAGTGTTAAATTAAATTAATATTAATAATTAATTACTAAAATATACTTAAAATTACTTAAATTAACTTATAATAATTAAATAATTAATGAAAGTTAAATAAATATTTTTTTATTTCATATTTATTAAAACATATATATATATAGTAACAAAATATAATAAAATAATACCCAAAAACTGAAAACTGACCCTGAACCGTAAAAATTCCCCTTTACCCAAAAACCCCAAACTGACCCTGAACCCTAAAAATACCCCTTTACCCAAAAACTGAAAACTGACCCTAAACCCTAAAAATACCCCTTTACCCATAAACTGAAAACTGACCCTGAACCCTAAAAATACCCCTTTACCCAAAAACTGAAAACTGACCCTGAACCCTAAAAATACCCCTTTACCCAAAAACCCAAAACTGACCCTGAACCCTAAAAATACCCCTTTAGCCAAAAACCCCAAACTGACCCTGAACCCTAAAAATAAAAACGATTTTTTTTACTATCTATATTATATACTTACATATTTTCACTTTCTATATTATTTACAGTCGATATTACTTCACTTACCTTAAAAACGATATTTTGGCTGTCTATATTCTGTCCTGTCGATATTTTGTCCAAACGATATTTTTGGCTCGATATTCTGTCCAAACGATATTTTGGAGTCGATATTATGTCTGTGCACCAGTCTACATCATAGCCGCTGCTGGGGTTGTTGGAGGACACTGCGTGGACGGCGGACCTGACCGTGGCTGTTGATGGCCTGCAATATTTGGGCGTCTTCTTATCTGGCAGTCAGTCTATCTCCTGGGAATGTAATCTGGCCCCCTAGACTGAACGTGTGAAGACAGAGATTAGATCATGGTCTCATTTGCTCCTATCCCTCTTTGGCCGCTCCGTCATCTTTAAGATGGTATCCTTTCATCGACCTCCATTACCAATTTCTGAATCACCCATTCCCAGTGATACAGCCCCAGAGATTACCTTGCCTATGCAGTTGAACGCTGGGTAATGGGAGATCTCTCCATTCACGTGTATCATATACCAAATCAGACATGAGCACGCCTCCTTTGGCTGCGAGTTTGTGATCCTGATGTGAAGGCAATCCCTTCGCAGTTTGAGGGGCTGGGGTTTCCTCACGTGATAGACTCCGTCGTGGCAGAACAGACTTATTCCCCAAATAACAGGCCTACAGGGATTTCAGCTTTGGACCATATAGGCATTTCCTCTTTAGGTGAAGTCATGTGTGGCCTTAACCTCAAATTGTTCCAGGAACTACAATCCAAATATTCCATGCCTCACAGCCAATTTTTTAGATGCCTACAACTCCGCCATGCCTTATCTCCATCTATCAATGGTCTCATGACTCTCCCAGAGTTTAACCCGTTAAAGGGCAAACTCCTAATGGGAGACCTTGGTGATCATAAAATAACAAAGATTTACCAATCTTTAATCCCAAATATTACTACCTCCTTAGATCCCCCTGAGCAGCGTAGCAAAGTGATCTAGGACATATCGATGGTGATGATTGGATGGAGCGATGGAGTCCCAGCGGGTGCTGTGATATCCTACCCTCTGCGACTTATTCAATTCAAATATTTACATTGTGCCTACTTTACTAGACATAGGTTGTGGGGAAAGGGGCTTGTTGCTTCCCCCGTGTGCCTGCGGTGTGGCAGTGGGGACGGTACCTTTTTCCATACAGTGTGGGCCTCCAGAGCTCTCTCTCAGTTCTGGAGGGGTATTGTGTCGTGCCTGGGTGAGGTGCTCGCCTGGGACCTTCCTGTATCCCCTAAATTACTTCTATTGCATAGCACTGATGAAATTGGGGTAACAGGTAGAAACACAACCTGCTGTTTCTTGGATTTACCCTCGCTAATCCCGACATCGCCAGACTATGGAAAGCTGAGACTCCACCCTTGGTGGGTGTCAGGAAGAAGGGTATGGACTTCTGTATGGGCCTAGAGACACTTGTATTTCAAGTGAGAGGGTGCCCACAGACACATTAAAAAATCTGGCAGAGGTGGGCTGATCGTTCTAGACATCGAAATTCGACCATATTGGTAAGACATACGTAACGTTTCATAATTTAAGAATATAGACGGTGGGCTACGGGCTGGGCAGCAAGGGGGAGCAATGGTGAGTTAAAGCGCATATTGTTATGTTGTTCCTTTACATTTTTCTTTCTTTATTTGCACATCTGCCTGGTTTAAGCCTAGGAAATAATGTCATGTCAATTACTGAAAGTCTATTTGTATCTGTATTTGGTCCTTTCGGGTCAATCTGTGACAGGAAATCTAATAAAATGTGTTATGAAAATAAAACTGCTGTTCATAAAGACATCTTTAAACGGAAGCATACATCTTGCAATGGAAGCACTCTCTTGTGCACACAACAATAACGAATAGTATGAAGGTAACAAGGTACATGGTTCACAACCATAGGGCAAGTTATCCTGAGTGTTAATTGGTAATCTCTGATATGTCGGAAAATGCCTATTAATGATAGAAAATGTACCATTTGTGCGGGATCAGAGAATAGTACCGTCAAAAGCATCTAAGAGGGTTTTTTTTATAAGTATAAAGAGTAGTAGTGCAAGAACTGTCAAAATAAAAGATCTGCGAGTTGGGGTATGTAGTGATAGGATCAAACTTCATGTGAAAGGCAGTGTGATAAATACGTATTTGAATGTTATGCGAAAAGGTACATTACAATGAAAACTAATGATCTTTAAATGAAGATTGTTTTTTGTTTGTTTGTTTTTCTTGAGAATGGGCATCAAAGAGTGAGAGAGAGAGACAAACAAACAGGAAGCTATATCAAGACTACTTTTAAATAAAACATACACAATCTTCTCTTCCCCCACATGAAAATACAAACCCACAATCTCCTCAGCCATAGGTCCTACCTGATGCACATGCTCGCTAGTTGTTGCAGTATCAAGTTAGGGGCATATTTAGAGTTTAGAGGACAGGGTATTCCAGCACAAAGGTAGTAGTGAACCATGTCCGCAAAACGCGCAATTCCCTCTCTCTTTAAAGTTAAAGGAATTGCCATGTTCCTGCTGACACATCCTCTGCTCTCTCCAGTGGCGAAAACAACCTTTACCTGATCCCTTGAATGAGATAGGCCCATTATTCGAAGTAAGTCAGATCATCCACCCTATTTATTGCAGATGTTCCAAACTACTTTTTCTCCTCGTTGGCACCCCCTCGCAACCCTAGGGGTCCCAAACATCAAAACAAAGAAATGATCCCCATTCGCAAAGGTTCACTGGTCACCTTATAGCTGATCATTGCTGTATCTGGGTATGAACCCTGATAAATATTTTGGTCCTCCCCTGTTCACATATTTCCAGTGGCCCTGGCTTGGTGTACTGGGGTTGTGCTTGGCTGGCTACTAGCTAGGACATTTTCAGGGGATGGCACTTTGTAGACACACACGTGGTCCAGGCTGGAGGCAGTGCAGCATCTGGGACTCAGGGAGGTGGTGAGGCATAGCTACCCACAGGATCAGGGCAAACCTTTATACAACACAGGGTTGTAGTCTATGGCAGTAACGCTTCGGGCTCTATCTTCTAACCCATTTTACACACATAGTCCACTCAACTGAAATATTCAAGGAAAGGGGACCAAGGAAAGAAAAAAACCTTTAATCCTGCATACAGACATGCTTGGTATATGGCACTTATTCATGGTGGGAATTCAATGTGTTTCACCCTGACCCACTTTGGTACAGCTTTGAGAGTGTGGCCCTATGAGGCCCTAGTCCGAGTTAATGGGCCATCACATAGGTAGCATGAATGGGTTCACGAAGCCATTTTCAAGCTTTGAAAGTTGTTTGTAACAGCAAGGATACAGAAGTGTGATAGTCTGATTATACTCGGTTATATGTGTGGCGCACCCACATCTCTTTGAGAGGCCTTTAGGGCGGGGTAATAACCAACAAATTTGGATGGACAAAAGTGAAGAAGGCCTGTGCAGCAGTGATGTTGGAACATACATTTGTTTATGTATATACATAACAATTCTCAGTTGGTTGACTTAAAACGGTGCAAAGAAGAAAAACGTGATTATGGTCCAGGCTGTAAGTGGAGACACCTCACTGTTCTTGGGTTTTAGTGGCTCATGAAAGATGAATGTTTACGGGGCTGCAGGCTAAACTTTTCCATGGCAGTGCAGTCAAACGATTCCCATGCAACCGGTCCCTTCTCCAAAACATGAACACGACTTTAATTGATCTCATACTGCACAGAGACAACTCAATAAAAGTTCAATAAAATGTGTTCTGAACTGTGTTGCTATTTTACATTTAATAATCTACTCTTTCATTTGAAAATGAATATCTTCACTGACGTGTACTCTTGGTAAGAAGTAATGCGGTTTTGTTGTGTGATGGGCGGGGCCAATGTTGATCTGACTAGCAGTAAGGCAAGCCCTGATCATTCTCATTGGGAACTATGGGGTATATTATCAAGGGGTTTTATCTCCGCTTTTTTGGCTTTAAAAGCCAAGAAAGCGGAGATAAAATTATCTCCCTATTACCAAGCTGTCGCTAACACCAGTTAGCGACAGCTAATAGGAGATAGCGACCATCTTGGGCCCCACTTTGCATGTCAGTGATATTTATCACTAATGACATGCAAAGTGGGCGTGCCAAGATGTTAGCGACTGGAAACAGTCGCTAACATCGCTATCTCCTATTACCAACTTTTGGAGATATTCGCGCTAAGCGCGAATATCTCCAAAAGCTAACACCTGCCCTGAGCAGTTCTTAGCCATGTTATCCAATGGGAGGTGGATAACATGGCTAAGAGCATTTGCTCGATAATGCATGAATATCGCTGACTTTTCAGCGATATTCATGCATTGCGGCCGTTTTTTATCGCATTTGCGATAAACCTTGCTAATAGCAAGGTTTATCTGCGATAAAAATCGCCGGTTTGCGGCGATAATTTTTGTCTCTAAACAAGTTAGAGACAAAAACTATCGCTAGTTGTTGGTAATATACCCCTATGCTCTTATCTCCTGTACCCCATTCCATTGTCCTTCCTCATCATCGCCTGCAGTGCATGCGGTAAACATCACTTACAACGAAACCTTTACAACGCACTACCATTACAACGCGGTCATTACAACGCAAACCATTACAACGCATTGCGCTGCGGGCGCTCTAGGATAGGGAATAGATTTAATTTACTATCCAACACCTTCCCTACTATCCATGGGGACTGGAGTTGGAATAGTAAATTAAACTATTCACTATCCAGTGCCCCCAACGCAAGTCGTTGTAATGGTATGCGATGTAAAAACCGCGTTGTAAAGGCAGGCGTTGTAATAGCCTGCATTGTAACGACATACATCCGTGCATGCCCTTTGTCCACAAGAGATTCTGCTCTTAATGCTGCACTTTGACCTGCCCCAGCAGCTAAAATGGTCCGGTTGCTTCTTCCTCAAGAGCACAGCACTGCAGGCACTCAGTCAATACACTCTTTGATTGAAGTTGGTTCACTTCAGTCAAGCACTCACCGCAGTGATATATGTATTTATTTATTGTTGTAACTTGTAATGTTGCTTTACATCCTTTCCCTTAGCTACCTGATCCTTGCTGCTCAGCCAGTATGAATGTGAAGTGTGTGTGGAAAGTTAGAATGCCTGATGAGGTAGTGGAATGCTGGAGTGCCTGGTGGAGTGGAGAGCGAGACAGTTGGAGTGTGTGGGCTGAGCAGCAAGGATGCTGCTCCTGGTGGGGCTGAACTGCTGAACTTATCCTACTTACCATCTTGTAACTAAGTTTAAGAAACCTCTTACCTAAACTCTACTTCATGGCTAATTATGGATTTCGTTTGGAATAAATCATTTATCTACTCTGTGAATTTGATGACCACTTAACACAAATGTACAATCAACCAATGCTTAAACCTACACATAGCCTTGATAATCCTTCTGCTTCCATGTGCTCTACCACTAAAGGGTACCATATAGCACTAAGACGTTTAGTCGAATGTCCATAGTTCAAGGAGAAATGAGCTGAAGCTTCTCGAATAGGCATATTTTAACCGTATGTGGACACTGTAACACCCAGCCACACTTCAGAGTTAGATGTTGTGGAGACCGTCTTTATCTCTGTACCTTCTTATACCCAGACTCGCAGGTATGTAAGAATCAGAGCCAATGAAATGATGCAGTCTGGCAGTTTTACCCCTCTTACCAAATATTCCAGTATTGTCTGGATATACTACACATTTTAACAAAAAATAATTGCAACTATCTTGTCTGCATATACTACACATTTTAACAAAAAATAATTGTAACTTTCTTGAACGGATCCGAAGTTATTGAAACACTGCCACACAGTATTGCTGTGCAGTGGGAAACATTTTGCTAAGCAGTGGTAGGTTAAGTTTCAGTTGAGTATTACTATATTTGGTTTTACACTCACAGTAAGGAGACAAAACCTTTCCCTGGACAGTGTTCATGTTTACAAGTGACACTTAATTTGCATACCCTTGCTGCATAATTTAGTCCAGCATGTCACATAAATGCGTCCTCCCCTGCTTCATAATACTAGTCTCTCTGGTTATAATCTGTAGGTGTAGCTGTGTCTTCATGCTTAGCCATGTGGTCTTTGAGTGCTATGGGCTCTCAAACGCTCTATCTCAAAGCATCCCAGCTCCTATCAGTGCAGAGACGGTCACAGTCGCTCCATAAACATAAAGATTAAAAAGCTAGAATGCCAGTAAGATCGTTCCTGAAAGTTCGCCTACACAATCAGAATTCATACCTGAGCGTTTAGCAATGATTACAATTACTATTATTCACCACTGAAGGGTGACTGTTCTCTTATTGTTTCGTTGACTGTCCCCATGGTGTAGGTGTTGTTTATGGATTTTCCTTCACTGCTTTGTCTATATCCTTTGTACTTGTGCTCTCTGTATCATTGGCCGCCCCTCCTTTCTATAATGAAGTTTAAGCGTTCAGCAGGTTTCTGTGAGACTTTCCTAAAGTGTGTTTTTTTCCCTTCCAGTACAACGGCAGTCGGGAGAGGGCCGAGTGGGAGATGTGGCATCCCACCTTGGTGGCGGAAGCAGTCTTCGCCATCGCCAACATCTTCAGCTCCCTGCGCTTAATCTCATTGTTTACGGCAAACTCTCACCTAGGACCGCTGCAGATCTCCCTGGGGAGGATGCTTCTGGACATTTTAAAGTTTTTATTCATATACTGCCTTGTGCTCCTTGCATTTGCCAATGGGTTGAACCAGCTCTACTTCTATTACGAAACAGATGGCGACGAAAAAACTCACTGCAAAGGAATTCGATGCGAAAAGCAAAACAACGCCTTTTCAACGTGAGTTTGCAGGTCTTGTTGTTTTTCTGTACAAATGCAGTTGTGCATGGTAACGTGGTGAACTTTTTAGTTATTTTCCGCCTTCATAAAAAGCAATGCACATAAATTCAAGGTGGGCATTGGGTTTAAGTATAAGTATTCATATTAATTCAACAAAATAGCTCGGTATTGAAAGTGACATTCCGTAGCGATTGCCCGCTGATGAGATCACAGAGATTGCAGGGGCATGTGTTAATGTTTTGCGACCGTAATCGCGTTGCAAAAAATTAATACTTTACAGACTACTGAAAAGTAGTGGTAAAGCATGTGCAAACAGGAAGCGGTCCCAACAGCGACCCTTTTCCCTTTATCAATGTTGAAAAAATATTTTTTGGGTCATGGCTTCACCTGGCTGCAAGATTGCCGCACCTGGGGCCGATACACAGAACTAACTTATGACAAAATCATAAACATACTACTTTTGGTATTCACAGAAGGCATTTAGAAGTTTTAAATTAGGATTTTGTCTCAAATTAGGATTATGTCTTAAATTTAACTTAAGTGTGTCTTATGTTTAATATAAGATAAAATCCTAACTTAATACAAAATCGTAATTTAAGACAAAATCCTAACTTAAGACAAAATCGTAAGACAAAATCCTAATTTAAAACAAAATCGTAATTTAAGGCAAAATCCTAATTTAAGATAGAATCCGAACTTAGACTACTAAATGCCTTCTGTGAATTTAAAAAGTAGTACGTTTATGATTTTGTCTTAAGTTAGTTCTGTGAATCGGCCCTCTTGAGTGGGGTCTACCGGTCGAAAAGGAAATCCTACACCATCCGTCCAAAACTGGGGCCTCCGCACCTACTATACCAAAATGAGACTATGTTGAGCTGAGCTGTGTCGCCTGAAAGCATTTGACGACTCCTGCTGTCCTGCTGGGGACTGCGGAGCAGACTGTGCATGAGAGCAGGGCCTGATCCGCTGTGCACAGCCTATGAGGCAGGGAGCTGTGAAGGCCGGATCGGCACTTTGTGCAGACTTGTAGAGTTGGGGCTGAGGTGGGAGCCTGTGGCGTGGGCCGATTTGGCCGCCTCTGACTGCATGTGGCCTGGGCAACCAGGACCGCGGCAGTGGCGGAGGCTCACGGGCCGGCACGCGCAGCATTCTGCGGCTCGGAGCCGGACCCAGCTGATTCTGCCTTGATGCTCCAGAGAGCCCTGGGGTGACACTGTGGGCCCGAAAACTGGGCCGACTACAGACAGGCTGTGTAGAGCGACCTGAGGGACTGAGGCAGCGGCAGTGGCTGCAGCCTGAGACACCTTGATAAGTGCATGGCCTCCCCACCCACTGAAAAGCACTGTTAGTGCCTATCCCTGCACTCTGCATGCTGTGACCCTGGGGCCTGAAGCCTGTCCTACCTCATGAGCGGGGGGATGGAGGTCGATATGTCACCCTGGAGTGCAACGTCTGCCCTCTCCCGGGGTGGCAGACACTGGCATTGCTGGGGGCGCCTTGAGCAAAGTACATTAGGCGCATTGGTGAATAGACCTGGGACTGGGCTGCCTTCCTCCGCCCTGTGTTTCGGTGACTCTACATTGCGGGGATCCTCTGTCTGCTGAAATTAGGGCCCAGAGCTGATCTGGTGGCCTCCCCCTGGCCCTCTCCTGAGAGCGTGTTGCCCTAGGTGGCTATGGGGGTGCGTGCCACCTAAACCTGACTCCTGAGACATCATACTGGGGCCAGAGATCTACACTCATATATACGCTTATACTGGTAATACTGCTGACCCCCTCCCTGCAGCTGATTGAAGGCGTGTGCGGACAGGAACCCCATAGGGGACAGCATTGCTCTGCACAAGAAGATGGGCAAATCTGATACCAAGCAAACTAAACTCATGTTTGATGGTCGCTGCCTCAACAGACACGGCGAATCGGCCCAGAACAGTGATGAACCATCCGTGTTGATGGCTGGCTCTGCACCATCAGACAAAGACATCCGCACACTACTAACTGAGGTGAAGTCCAGCTTGAAAACAATGGACTCTAAATTGGACTTCCTCACCGCCCGCCTGGACCACGTCAAACATAGGGTTGGTGCGCACGATGACCAGATTGACCACACAGAGACACTTATATCTGACCTGGAAGACCACAGAGCAGACGACAGAAAGTAAATAACTATCAGAGATGGACAAAGTACTGGCACTTATAAAAGCATAACCTCTGAATAAAGGGACTTCTAAAGTCCACAAATATTGCCAAGATGGAAGACTTTGTTAAAGACATGCTACGCAAGCTCTTCGTGGCGTGCTATTGGTGGTCTTTGTGGTAGAAAGAGCACATCAGGCGCTTGTACCTCATCCTCCTCCAGGATTCCCGCCCCGTCCCATAATTGCTCGCATCTTAAACTATCGGGACCGTGACAGGATCCTCCGCAAAGCAAGGGAGTGTGGGGTGGTGCTCTATTGGGGCAGAACCCTTTCCTGCTATTCAGAATTTTCTGTGGAGGTTCAGGCCGCACTGCACAAATTCCTGCCTGCCAAGCATGAGCTTTAACATCTGGAACAGCATATGGCCTTCTCTAACCAGCTAAGCTGCAGATATCACTTGATGGCACCACAAAATTCCTCCCAGACCCTGCGGCGGCCCTGAAGTACACCAATCAACTTGCCAAAAAAAGACGTGCTTCGTCAAAGTCCCCCCAACCATCAGAAGAGGGCTGCACAAGTGACAATGACTAATCTTGCTGCTGGGTGCGTGGCGTCCCCTGTTACAGATAACTGAAGCAGGTTGGCGGACTGCAGCTAACATGTTTTGTCCCATGCAACCTGGCAGCATACTCAGTCATGTCATCTAACCCTTAAGACACCTCTCAGCCCCCTATTCTCAGAAACAGGGTAGTTCATCTGAGAAACCCTGTTCCCACTGGATGGTTCCCACATATTTTCTGTTAGAGGTTTGTTGGGATAATGTTATGTGGGTGGGATTGCTTTCTCAACCTGATTGGTAGGTTGGAGTGGGTGGTGGGGGGAACGCATACTGGAATGCTTTTGCTGTTGTGACATGTTGGCGTGGAGTGGTGTATTTTTTATGGGAACAGAACAGGGTTGGTCTGGACGGTTTCGCTAGGACTGTATCACACATGCAGACAACTGGATGGTCACACCCGGACACCGCCGTTGCCTGTTCCTCCGAATGCAAACAAACAGACAACAATATTTTCACACCACCACTATGGTTAGCGTTAAGTGCCTAACCTGGAATGATAGGGGCCTAAACGATTACCGTAAGTCTCATCTAGTCCACTCTTACCTAGTGCTCCATAAGATAGCTATATGCTTTTTACAAGAGACCCACCTGACCAATGCTGCGTTAACTAGACTGCAAGGTCGCTGGTGGGACGAAACACACTCTGCCATCTATTCGAGCTATAGTAGGGGGTTCTCGATCCTAATCAAATTAGGGCTACCATGGCATGCCACTGGGTCAAACATAGACATATACGGCAGGTACGCTATTGTAACTGGTACAATAAACAAGCCACCTATGACACTAGTAGCTGTATTAGGCCGAAACTTAGACAACCCAAACTTCTTTCTAAAAATCTGTCAACAAGGGACAACCTGGCATCAGGGATGGCACTACGGGCAGTTCTAATGTTGCACTTAAAGAGTCGGTAGACTGCTGTAGGATGTCGAACAGCATTTACAATCAGCCGAAGTGCTGAACACACTAATGACGGAAAACCAACTCACAGACATATGGCGGCATACCCACCTAACACACGTGAGGGGACATGCCTCTCCTCTTACCACAATACATGGTCACGGCTAGACTACTGGATCATAACATGATGCCTCTGCCTATGCCACTAACTCAAATATGAGGGGAAGGAGGAGCACTCAACTAATAGTCATAGTAATCTATAAATCCAACTTAACTAAAGGGTGCATCACTACCCATTGTGTTGGCTGCACAATCTGGGAATACTAAACAAAAATGTAGACAAAGGCCTACATGCAGTGAGCACTGTTCCTGGAGAATCAAAATTCTCAATAAATAAGCTATACTATTTCAGTCAGGATAAGTAACACACAACAACAATTAATATACTTTCAAATTCTTGTTTTAGTGATAGCAAAACCTCACTTATTAAGTTTCACAATTCAGTTGTATTCATTAACACGAACATTCATTTTCTGATTGACAAATCTATACAAGTATCACTATACGTTTAACCTCATGACATGATACTGTGGGCATTGACTTTGATCCTCTGTATAGTTCATAACATACTGTACATCGGTTGAATCCCCCTCTACTTTATGGGAGGCATTTAAAGTAGTGATTCGTGGAACCTGTACTGGAAAGCAAGATGGGGTTTTGCGGGCACCGTGTAACACGCTCTGAAAACTTGAGGGGTAAGTTCAGACACTAGAGGAAGACTACTATAGAGCCCCTGACCTTGCCATACTAGCGTCCATTAGAGACAAACTCACAACTATCAAGGAAGAGGCAGAAACTCATTATCTTGGCAAGGAGACCAAGGCATGAAATATGGGGAGGGAGACCGACCTTGCAAGACACTGGCCGGCCTGCTACATAAGCCACATGCAATCACATATGTGTGGGAACTAAGAGACGTTGATGCTCAACTTGTCACGTCACAGTCACAACTGGGGTAATGTTGACCTTCTACGCTAGGCTATACATCAGCGGCCTGGACAGAGAACCTAAGTCACTTTGTGACTATTTCAACACCCTACAATTACTGTGGCTTGACTAAAGCCACAGAGACTATTAGGACTTGCTGATTATGCCTGGAAGAGATTGCACACGTTATTGCTGGTTTGCCGGCTGACAAGGCACCTGGCCTTGACGGGCTCACACCGGCTTTCTATAAAGAATATACCCTATTCGAATTCCGCACCTCATCGAAATATACAATGTGTCATTAACTGTGGGTAAATACCCCTCTCACTGCGCGAGGCAGTAATAGTGACCATTCTCAAACTGGACAAGCCCGCAGAACTTTGCAATTTATATCACCTGCTTTCCCTAATAAATATAGATAACAAAATTTACGCCAAGGTATTGGCGAATTGCTTTCTCCCCCTCCTGCCCTTGTTTGTGAGACCTGATCAATCAGGCTTCATCCAGGGCCGTGTGACTTCCCACAATCTTAGTACAATCTTTGCCATCATGCACCATATTTACCCGACCTCCCAGCAGTGGCCGCCCTGCTGGAAGCCACTAAAGTCTTTGACACATTTGAGCGGCACTTCCTCTTTCCCCTGCTGTGACGGCTGGGACTAAGCCATGACTTCATCTTGAAAATTCGAATTTTCTTATATCCTCCCCACGGTGCGCAATAGGATTTATGGCAACATTTCAGAGCCTATAAACATAACCCGTGGTACTTGGCATGGCTGCCCTCTCCTGCCGATTCTTTTTGCGATAGCCATGGAGCCGCACTCCGCTAGGCTGCGACATCATCATGCAGAGCGTGTATATGTTTTGCTACCTGTGGCCTAATTGTCTCCATGTATGCCGATGACGTGGCACTCTATGTTACACACCCGAACACAAATCTAGAACCCGTAATACGAGAGGTGATCCGATATGGCAATTCACGGTGATGCAGATAAACTGGGCCGAGTCAACTCCATTCCCCTTGATAGACTCCGCCACGCCGTACACAATGCGAGTATCAGCTGAAATGGGCGAGCAAACCCGCTAAATACCTTGGCATATGGCTGAGCAGTGACCCGGATGAATTGTGGTGAGAGAACTACTGGCGTGCTATCGAGTGGCTTGAGGCCTGGATCCCACTCTGGACCAGACAGCCTCTCTCGCTTGCAGGGCGTAAAGCTGTTGCAAAAATGGCGGTACTCCACAAGTTTTTGTACCTTTTTGCATATATTCCTCTCCTGCTCACTGTACAATTTGAGCTCCAACGTAATCACTCTAACATGGATGGCACGTCAGCCTAGAGTGGCATACAAAACGCTTACACTGCCACCCATGCAGGGGGGACTGGAAGCTCCAGAATATGCAGCTGTACGCGCAGTGTGCTCAGGCACAATTTCTACACCACTGGCTACACCCAACCCCTTTCCAGCCACATCTGGTGAATGAACACGATCAGGTGTCCCCGTGGCTGCTAAGAACTGCGATATTCCAGAAATACATGCCCTCCAAAGCAGAAATAAGCACGTTGAAAAGCGTTCGATGGGCGTGGAGCGGTCTCCGCAGACGAGCGGGCCTCGTAATGGTATATGCAATTACTACCCCTCTGACGGACAAACCTGCATTCCCTCCTCTGCAGGACAAAGGAGTGGCTAAACACACCGCTGCAAGCGGTGTCAAGACATTTGCTTATTTATACCCTGGCGGGGTCTTCATTTTAAGCCTGCCAAATATTAACTCAGAAGCACAGTCGCTCTCAGACACACTACTGTACTATCAAATCCACTCCACCTGCCACGTACTGCATTAGTCCTTGCCAGCCCCTCCCCCTACCTTTCAGGTGCTAGAACATATGTATACAACCACTTCCTCGCATCAAACTTATTACATGCCTTTATACGATAACACAGTCGGCCTCCGCCACTGACACACAGAGGGCTAGGGTGGCCTGGGAGGGGGAATTACACTTTGAGATACCGGAAGCAAGATGGACTTACTCCTGTGCCCAAACTGACCTGCTGTCAGCTAACTACAGGCTATGCCTGATACATTTTAACTACCTACATAGGGCATACCGAACACCAACACAGCTACACAAAATTGGGAAGACAGACATTCCACAGTGTGTGTGTTGGCACAGCCCAGATGCAACTTTCCTACATTTAGCTTGGTCCTGCTCCTAGGTGGCAAGATTCTGGACTGAGGTATACAACACATTGGGAGACATTTTGGGTCACCAATACAGCCGCATCCTGTGGTCTGCGTACTGGGATATGTAGAAGCAGTTCCGAGACCATACCGCCGGCTAGTAGCATTGCTACTACTGCTAACAAGGCACTGGGGGAGGTGCCCTGCACCGACTGCACAAGCCTGGGTGGAAGACTCTGCACACTGCCAGGAGCAATTTTCACTTTATTGGGACCTGATGTCCCCTAGGACAATGGCCAAAGATATTTTGGAGCCCTTTGTATCCCACCTGAAAAGTATCCCAGCTGATGAGATGGCCATACAGATCCCCACACAACAATCGCCTAACCAGCCCCAGGTGGACTACTGCCACTGATCTGGACCCTTCACCTCAGCAGTGCATGTTCTCTGCCACTGATTCCTCTGAAAGTAATAATTAATGTGCAGTGCTGGTTTTTGATGTATTCGAATACCTTCAATTACAAACATGACAGATTGTATTGTGTACAGCGGAAACAATTAAACCACGCTGTGAATTTATGAATGGCTATGTTCTGAGGGGTATGTCTTTCTCTTTCTGTTTGTTTTTCTTTCTTCGTGCTACATGAAAATCAATGAATAACGGTAATCTTAAAAAATTTTGAAAAAATATTTTTTAAGAGTAGGCAGTTATTTATTTTTTAATGCATCCAGTTTTCCTTTTAGAATGGGCTATTTTTCAAAAAGAAAATACTTTATCTAAAAGCAGACACAGACATGGTGTTCTGCTGATCTCAGCAGACTACAATCCATGTAATGCTTACGATTCATTGTCGATTGCAATTGGCACCTATCTCATTAATATTCATGAGATATGTCCAATTGCGACCCACTAGGAATCGGTAATTTGTGGACTGATGTAATCCTACATAGATTGGTTAGCAAATATACAGTATTTTGCAAGTGAAAACTAGAGAAAGTGTATGTGACTGTATAAGTCTTATTTCATCTCTGTTTTGCTGCCTTCCATGAGTGGTTCTCGATGGATTATCTTGCAGGTTATTCCCTCGTAAGAGTTCCTGATGATTCTAGCAAGTTTATCTGGAATACCATAGTGGCGAAGGAGTTTCCAAAGGGTCTCTCTGTCCAAGGTGTTGAATGGATTCTCATAGTCAATGAAGTTGACATAGGGGGGAGTTCCATTCAATCGACTGCTCAATGATGATGAGAAGTGTAGCAGTCTGGTCTGTGCAGGATCTATCTTTGCTGAAGCCAGTTTACTGTTCTCACACACGAGTGTCAACTTGTTTCTTCATTCTGTTCATGATGATTCTGTTGAACATTTTGCCTGGATTGATTCTGCCAGGATTGTTTGCTCTTACCTTTTCCATTCCTGTTGACCATAGACTGGATTATGAATGCCATCCACCGCAAGAAGAAGAAATGGGAGACAGTGGACACCTTTGATGCAGCTCGATGACCTGGACTTTGCAGATGACCTGGTCCTACTCTCCCACACCCAACTGCAGATGTAAGAGAAGACCGACAATGTGGCAGCCGCACAACTTGGCCTCACCATCCACAGGAGAAAAATCAAGGTCATGAAGGCCAACACGGCCAGCGCAATTTGTGTCACTCTTGCAGGTGATGCACTGGAAGAGATTGAGTTCTTCACCTACCTGGGCAGAGTCTTAGACAAGCAGGGGGCATAGATGCCAATGTTAAGGCAACAATTGGCAAAGTAAGGGCTGCCTACAATCAGCTAAAGAAGTTCTGGAGCTCCAAAGACCTAACGCTGCAAGCCAAGATCAGGCTTTTTAACACCAACATAAAATTGGTCCTTCTGTATGGAGCTGAAACATGAATGACAACAGTGACCACCACCAACAAAGTCCAAACCTTCATCAACACTTGTCTGAGGAAAATCTTTCAAATCTGCTGACCAAACACCATCAGCACATTTTCCAACTTCCTGCTCATGAAGAAATCCTGAAGACATGCTGGGGCTGGACAAGTCACACCCTCCTCAAGCCGGCATGAAACCCCACCAGGCAAGACCTGACCTGGAACCCTCATGAGAAAAGGAAAAGAGGAAAGCCAAAAAACACCTGGCGCAGAGGCCTCAAGGGAGACTGCACGGTGATCGGTTACACCTGGAGTCAGATTGAAAGAAAATTGACAGAGACGGCTGGAGAGTCCTGGTTGCTGCCTTCATGACCTGAGAGGTCAGAGGTAGCAATGACAGTGTCAAGTTTACACAAGGGCAAGTCAGGGCTATCACATGGTACCCCTGCCAATAACAATTGGGTTTACACACTACATATCATGGTATCTGTATAGGATACAACAAATCCTGTTGTGAACATTCAGTTGTACTGCTATAAATGTGTTATTATGAATAGACATAAAGAACCATGTAAGATATGCAAACATGCCAAGTAATAATATATTATTTCAAGCCAGATTTAGACAACATTTTCAGTATGGTCAACAAAGTTTTTCTGTAGCCTACAAAGGAAATATAAGCACAATATGTATCCAAGGGAGGGTGGGCGTGTTCTGTGCTATTGTAAAGAGGTTCCCGGAAAATTTAATTATATGTTCAGAAAAAACAGCAGGCTGTGGAAGAAATTCAACATTTCATATCGCATGATGTAGGAAAGTGTCTTTGCTTTACACCTGTGTGAGGTGTAATTTAAAATGGAAGCACTGTCCACCCCTGAGACACGCAAACGTTTTTGAACTATAAACAAGAAGTGTGATTTGGGTATTTAATAGTCAGGCAAGCTTCGCTATATGTAATCCAACTCATGCAGCTAATTTTGATTTTGAGTGTTAATTTTCAAACTGTTTTAGTAAAAATTCATCTCACAGTTCTGAAAACATTTGAATAACAGGGCTCATGTTAAACACATCCAATTTGAATCTAAATAAGAATCTAGGGCCTGCCATCACACATTGCACTATTGTTAGGCAAACATTCATTGCAGCTGTTCAACTTTTCAAAGTCACCAGAAAATCTGCCCTTATGCCAATCAATTTGAGGAGCCTGGATAAAGTATTTTTTAAATGTCCCTTTGAATAGTAGTTCATTGTGGAATCTATTTCAATACGATATTCAAGCTCCTCACCTGCTGCCCTGAATATTAAGTCTTCCCACAATACCACAATACAACATATTTCATTTACATGCCCTACAGGTGAGGACAGACTCTGATGGCACAGTGCGTAAACACCTATTCCTGCAGAATTGCCCTTCCCCACTCACCACACACAGTTCACCAGACCAATCCAGCTACTTGTGTTGCACTGTATGTATAAAAGGAGGGCTGTCTTATTAAGGATAGGGGAGAGGATATGGCCTTATGCTAGAGCGGTCGACCTCAATGCTGGGGAACCGGGTTCAAGTCTTGGCAGGGATGCTCAACATCCTGTGATCCTGGGTTAATCACTTAATCTCCCCATGCCTAACAAAAAAATGTATGTGTCTGTCTGTAATGCAGACCAACTCTTGGGGTCCTTACCAGTGTTACCCTTCTAACTCAAAAACGCCCACTGTATCTGAACGGTTTGTATTATTACACAGTAAGAGGAAAGGTGAAAACACAAATGCAAAAAAACATCATCATGTAGTCTTATTAAAAATTAAAACAGTTTATTACAAGTTCATAAAATCATAAGTGAGACACATTGATAAAAAACCGTATGTTTAAAACAATTTCCTAATCTTTTTTGTTTAAGAAAAAGATTAATCCTTATACACAAATAAAATCATACAAGATCATATTATTCAAAATGTACAAAAAAACACAATAGTCATGGATGTCCAGTTATCAAAAGTTGTCGACGCAGCGTTTCGGTGTATTATGATATCATCTTCATCAGGACAAAACAGTTCTATACAAAGAAAACATACAATTAGAGGCATTCATAATGTCAATTTGCATTCATTCTTCTTTTTTATTAAAATAATTTCGACACTTTCTAGATTATCTCAATAGGGTAATAAATGTTTTCACCATAGTTATTATTCGCATATTTATCACAATGAGGGGCATTGTTGTACTTAAATCCTTCACACATTTGAGTTAAGTAGGGTAACACAGGAAGGAAAACAGTCTGAGATGACTGCTTATCGCTATTAGGTAGCTGGGCTGGATCGCTTGGTGTGCATACCTGCAGGACTTGATTAGGCCTCTCTTTTAAATTGGAGGTGGTTTCCTCGATGTATCTCAATGGATAAAGAGCTCTGATATAGCTCGATTGGGTATCACATTCCTTTCTGTGAAGGCACACAAAATTATGCAAAATGACTAAACGTCCAGGGGGCCAGCTTTCATATATTGGCATAGTTACAACCAGGCCACGTTAAATTTGTGATATTTTAAGTTACCTGTCTTGTTCAGAGACCCAGTGATGAGGGTGTTGCTGGAGGGGTGCCACCGCTTTTTTTGGGGGGCGTGACTGCCTATAAGGAAATACGTGTACTTAGCCACCTGTTACTTGTCATTGTACGGGACCCATAGTTTTATAAAATGGGTGCTTTTTTATTCTTAACCATTTATAACTCACCTTTAACGAAGGGTGCAATGACCCTTACTACAGCGTGACTGGGTTCTTTTAATTCTTGATCAGCGCTGACTTGTCATTTTTCACGTCTTATTCAATTCAGACCTGCGGGGGAGTATGAGAAATATATCTCTTTCATTCAGTTTTCTCCCTCTCTTTTTATGGTTTAGTTACGAGTCTTTTTTATTAATTTATAGAACTTACTGAGCTGGTAACTATTATCACACATGTTCATGTACATTAGAGCTGTATTTACTTGGAAAATAGGTTTAACGGTTCTATTGCATGCTATTTTCCTGGCTCATAGTAGGTATTATATTGCTCTATATGAAAACTCATCTTCTGGATACACTACTTTATAGTTTTTGTACAAAGTTATCCCGGAGTGGATCCTACACTCGATCTTACACTGCTCCGGGACCACTACCGTTTAACCGTTGTGGTTTTATTAGCTGATTCAGTTAGTACCGTGGATACAGACTTAACTCATCTGCAACGCTAATAAGGCATTTCCATAGTATTATATAAAGTTTGAGGCAGGTAGTTCTAACGCTTTGCATTTAGCTTTAGGAAACATTTTCCCTATGTCACGTCTGCCTATTGTTGATTAAACACACCGTGCGGCTACGTAAACTCAAGCATACTGCCAAGTGAAGTACTATGTATGCCGGTCGGTTTGTGGTTATACCAAACTACGGCTGATAGAGTATTTAGCCTGTTTCTAAAAACATTTGCACAACTCTACCGAGGAACTTGGTTGCAGCGGTTCTTACCTTTTCTTTTAGTGTCGGCCTCCCTGCGCCCCTCTAAAAGAAAAGGTAAGAAGCGCTGCAACCAAGTTCCTCGGTAGAGTTGTGCGAATGTTTTTAGAAACAGGCTAAATACTCTATCAGCCGTAGTTTGGTATAACCACAAACCGACCGGTATACATAGTACTTCACTTGGCAGTATGCTTGAGTTTACGTAGCCGCACGGTGTGTTTAATCAACAATAGGCAGACGTGACATAGGGAAAATGTTTCCTAAAGCTAAATGCAAAGCGTTAGAACTACCTGCCTCAAACTTTATATAATACTATGGAAATGCCTTATTAGCGTTGCAGATGAGTTAAGTCTGTATCCACGGTACTAACTGAATCAGCTAATAAAACCACAACAGTTAAACGGTAGTGGGCCCGGAGCAGTGTAAGATCGAGTGTAGGATCCACTCCGTGATAACTTTGTACAAAAACTATAAAGTAGTGTATCCAGAAGATGAGTTTTCATATAGAGCAATATAATACCTACTATGAGCCAGGAAAATAGCATGCAATAGAACCGTTAAACCTATTTTCCAAGTTAATACAGCTTTAATGTACATGAACATGTGTGATAATAGTTACCAGCTCAGTAATTTCTATAAATTAATAAAAAAGACTCGTAACTAAACCATGAAAAGAGAGGGAGAAAACTGAATGAAAGAGATATATTTCTCATACTCCCCCGCAGGTCTGAATTGAATAAGACGTGAAAAATGACAAGTCAGCGCTGATCAAGGATTAAAAGAACCCAGTCACGCTGTAGTAAGGGTCATTGCACCCTTCGTTAAAGGTGAGTTATAAATGGTTAAGAATACAAAAGCACCCATTTTATAAAACTATGGGTCCCGTACAATGACAAGTAACAGGTGGCTAAGTACACATATTTCCTTATAGGCAGTCACGCCCCAAAAAAAAGCGGTGGCACCCCTCCAGCAACACCCTCATCACTGGGTCTCTGAACAAGACAGGTAACTTAAAATATCACAAATTTAACGTGGCCTGGTTGTAACTATGCCAATATATGAAAGCTGGCCCCCTGGACGTTTAGTCATTTTGCATAATTTTGTGTGCCTTCACAGAAAGGAATGTGATACCCAATCGAGCTATATCAGAGCTCTTTATCCATTGAGATACATCGAGGAAACCACCTCCAATTTAAAAGAGAGGCCTAATCAAGTCCTGCAGGTATGCACACCAAGCGATCTAGCCCAGCTACCTAATAGCGATAAGCAGTCATCTCAGACTGTTTTCCTTCCTGTGTTACCCTACTTAACTCAAATGTGTGAAGGACTCAAGTACAACAATGCCCCTCATTGTGATAAATATGCGACTAATGACTATGGTGAAAACATTTATTACCCTATTGAGATAATCTAGAAAGTGTCGAAATTATTTTAATAAAAAAGAAGAATGTATGCAAATTGACATTATGAATGCCTCTAATTGTATGTTTTCTTTGTATAGAACTGTTTTGTCCTGATGAAGGTGATATCATAATACACCGAAACGCTGCGTCGACAGCTTTTGATAACTGGACATCCATGACTATTGTGATTTTTTGTACATTTTGAATAATATGATCTTGTATGATTTTATTTGTGTATAAGGATTAATCTTTTTCTTAAACAAAAAAGATTAGGAAATTGTTTTAAACATACGGTTTTTTTATCAATGTGTATCACTTATGATTTTATGAACTTGTAATAAACTGTTTTATTTTTAATAAGACTACATGATGATGTTTTTTTGCATTTGTGTTTTCACCTTTCCTCTTACTGTGTAATAATACAAACCGTTCAGATACAGTGGGCGTTTTTGAGTTAGAAGGGTAACACTGGTAAGGACCCCAAGAGTTGGTCTCATTGGACCTTTTGTTTTTCCTAAATTTCTCACTCCTGGTCCCTTATTCAATCCTTAAGGAGTCCTCCCTTTCTTTTATTACTCTGTCTGTAATGCAACTGGTGCTCATGTAAAGCGCTCTGACTCTTTTGGGTCAAGTTTACGCTATATGAACTCCACGAAAAAAAGGATAGATCTTCTACAATGTTTATTTCTCCATACACGTACTAAAATGAATTTCCAAGACAGTCTCTTCACATGGGATACATTGCTATTGTCAGTACACAGAGACAATACGAGTAGCTAGGCTTGTCCTGTGCTGTGCCACAAGGATGGGGGGCGAGTCTAGTCTGGTCTAGTAGGTCTGTCCTCGCCCACACTTCATGCAGAAGTTGAAGAAATAATGAAAGAAAATGCCCTGTAGTGTAGACTTGCTGAAAGTGGGTAACGTTTGGTGTATTCGAGTGGATTGGAGGTTGTCAAATTAGTTTATCCAGTCCTACAATTTTACAACAATCATTATCCAACATTACCACCAATCATGCAAAATAAAATACAACTTTTACAATGGTCAGTCAGTGCAAATGTTGTTTATTCAATTAGCAATGGTGTAAATTCCACAGCAGGATCTCACATCCTCAGTGCATAATAACCTATGAGTGGTGCAATTTGCTCTACCTAGGCTATTGATTCATTTCATGCATGTCAAACAACAAAGTAAACAAAGAAGTATATGTAGTTCATAGTACTACCAGCCTCTTCAAACTCACAATTCGTGACTGTCTTTTGAAATTTCTTCTGAGAGCAAATGGAGATATATTCTTCCAGTGGGCACATAAACCAAGATTATGAGGATAGCAAAGATTTACACAAGATATCAGCCTTGTCCGATGATATACTCCCTAGTATAATACAATAACTATGACACTCAATTTCCAACCCTTTCCCAACACCCAGGTTTGTTGGCACGCTTGGACGATATCTCCCACCAGCTGCACCTTCTCTCCCTCGCACTCCACGGTCTGAAAACCCTCTCACTTGAATATCTCCCCTTGTTAAGCTCCCTCCTCTCTAGTCCGAACCGACCAGAGCCCCCGCCAACACCACTGACACTCAGTCAGTCAGTCAAAAAGGCTTTATTTCGACATATGAAAATATCTTAAAAAGCATACATACAATAAAATTCATTTCAATGCATTTAGAGATAAAAACCACAAATTTAGATACACCCTGATAAAAAACATAATTAAACAATTTGTCTGAGTCTTTTTGACCGAATTCGCCATGCCCACCCAAGATACTTCGAGGTGGCACATGCGTAAAAGGTACGAGTGTCTGAAAGAAGAATCCTTAAGGCCACGTTACAATGCCTAGTACCCAATGTGCGACACATGGGTTTTAACCATTTTGACCGTGGGACTTTGTATGCAGGACACTCAAATAAAAGGTGGGGGACGGATTCTTGGCGCTGTGGGCAGAAAGGACACCACGGAGCAGTCTGGTATGGGATTTTCCAATGACTAGTAAATTCCATTACGGGGAGGAGGCCAATTCTAAATTTAAAATACAGGGACCTATCCCAAGGTGCTGAGATTATGTCCAAATACAGTTCTCTAAAAGGAGTATCTTTAGACTCCATGAAATTTCTGGTCGACTTGCAAATCGAGGTGGAAGAATTCCTTCTATTTGTCACCCAGTTCCAATAAAGTTGTTTTATTATTGATTTAGGCGGGGCTGTCTGTTGGAACCATGCTTCTTCCAGCCCCAGGTTGGTGAGTAGTGCTTTAATGTCCGTTAGCCACTTTATTTTCGCCCAACCTGTCGATCTTAATATCTCCCGCAGTCCATCCGCATAACTTGAGAGTTCGGGGACTCTCCAGATGCGGGCCCACAGAAGCAAAGGGCGTAATTTTGCTAGATCTTCAATCGCCCGACAGCCCATATCCAATTGCAGTGGCAAGATGGGGACAGAGGGGCCAAGGGACATCAGGCTTCTCAAGAAGATGTTCTCAGCTCGAGTGAGGTCTTTCAAGTTCGACATTCCCCATAGTTCCGCCCCGTACAAAGCGGCACTTACTCCTCTAGCTACATAGATGTCCAAAACTGCAGCTATGGGTTTGGTTGAAGCTGCTCTCTGCTCTTTCAGCAAGGTCCCGGTTACTCTTTTTAGGTTTAACAGCATTTTAGTCAAATGCTGGTCCCATTTCATAGTATCCATTAGCCTGACACCCAGATAATCGAAGGTCTTAGTCCTGTCCAGTGCCACAGAGCCCAATGTTGGCGGAGGGCCAAGCTTTTGCGGAGGGTTCAAAATGAGATACTTTGTTTTATCTGTGTTTATACAGAGTCCTCTTTGTTTACAAAAATCGTCAAAGCCCGAAAGAAGCTGTTGTAGGCCCATTGGCGATTTTGACAAGAGCAAAGTATCGTCCGCAAAAAGCAGGGTGGGAATAGAACGACCTGCCAGGCGAGGGGCATCTGCTGGTATCCTTGACAGGTGGTCCACCACCCCGTTGACATAGAGCGAAAAGAGTGTTGGGGCAAGAACACACCCTTGCCGCACTCCTCTGTTCACATCTATTCTTCGAGACTTTTGACCATTAGGACCCCAGCGGATTTGGGCATAGTTATTTTCATGAAACTTCATGATCAGATGAAGCAGGTAGGGTGGCAGGCCAAGGTCATTAAGAACCTTCCATAAGTTATTTCTGGGGACCAAATCGAAGGCCGTTCGGAGGTCAATAAAAGCAAGATATAATGAGCCCTTCCCAATCGTAACGACCTTCCAATAAATCATAAATAGCCTTAACGATTGTTCAATTGTTCCTGTGCCAGTACGGAACCCTGCCTGGAGATCCGAAAGTACCCTGTTTTCATCTGCCCATTGCTGTATTCTAGTTAAAAGGACCTTGCCTGCTACTTTTTGTGAGCAGTCTATCAGGCTAATTGGCCTGTAATTCCCTGGGTCTTCTCTTGAACCTTTTTTGTGCAGGGGGACCACTTCAGCGGCCATCCAGGAAGCAGGCAGAGGAGCACCCGCCATGGCAGCGTTCAATACAGATGAAATCAGCGTACTCCAATCATCTAGGTCAACACGGAGCAGGTCACCCGGAAGACCATCAGGACCAGCCGCCTTACGCGGGACGAGAGATTTTATTGCACCCTCCGCTTCTTTCTTAGAAAACAGGCTTTCCTCAGGTGTCTCCTCCACTCGTGAGGGCTGTGGTACTACGAAATCCGTCGCTTCAGCTGCGGTTGCTGTGTACAGATTCGAAAAATGTGAGTACCATAGTTCCTCGGTTATGTTACAGGTTATGACTGTATCAAGGGGTCTGTTTTTCTTGTGCACTAAGTCCCAAAAACCTTTTGCGTTTTTTCCGGTGCTGGCAATTCGGAGATCCTGCCAAAATTTGTCTTCCCAGTCTCTCCTTGCTGTTTTAAGCTCCGTTTTATAGCTCTTCCGACTGGATGCTATTAGGGTAGCATCTCCACTTTTTACAGCCGCTATCAGAGCTCGCTTCAAGGCACGACACTCCTTCGAGTACCATCCTGGCTTGCCATGCCGGTTATCACGATTAGACTTTCCATTTTTTACTTTAGCCTTGAAAAGGTCCCCAATTGACAGCGAGACTTCGCAAAACAACGCTGTAATCTGATTTGGGCAAACAGGCTCACTTTCCAAAATGGCACAGGCTGTAGAAGTAACGGCTCTGATACATGCCAATTTCTCCTCATCTATTGCCACTTTGTCCCATTTCAGACGTCTTAAGCAGTTTGATGCAACCACCCCTCCCAATGGCCCTATTGCTAGTGTATCATGGATTCCACTTGCTTGGGTAATCTCTTTCCACCAGTTTGATAGGGTCAAAGAAAGAGCATTATGGTCACTATCCAGGGAAGGTAAGACTACCATATCCTTCATATGTGCCCACAAGGAAAAGTTTAAAAGGATGTAATCAATCCACTGACACTGCTCCCCGCGACCATCCCCTGTCACCTACCATCTCCAATTCTGTCCGACTACCTAATGGAGCCTCTCGCCCAAGATGCACGTCCTCTCTCATGCCCAATGAAATTGACAGTCTTCTCAAGTCTTATTCGTCAAACACGGACTTCAACATGAGTCCGAAGGGAATAATTCAAATTATTCATTCTAACCCTAACAGAGAACCCTACCACAACTTTAGAGTCATAAACAACGATAACCTCAAGAGAGTAAAAATCACTCAGTCCCCTCCCCCCATACTCTGGCTACACTCAAATGCATTCTACTCAATAGTAGGTCTGCTAGCAAATACGCCTCCGAGATCTTCGACCTCATTCAACAGAACGAGATAGACATCATTATCCTCACAGAAACTTGGCTCAACCCTTCGTCCACTACAATTCTTGACCTCTTGGTGCCCCCCACCCATGACATAATTCGTCTTGACAGAGTTAAGAAGCTGGGTGGTGGCCTAGCTTGTATACATCGGAGTACACTTGAGGTCTCCCTTTCGGAGTCATCCTCGCTGATATCGTGCGAATACCTTAGTCTCAACATCTATAGTAACAATCATCTGGTTTGCAAACTACACACATTCTATCACCCCCCAGGTGACAATCTCCCCTTCATTGAACAATTAATGGAAATCATCTCTGGCAAAGTGGACTCAGTCCAGTCCCACATCTACCTTGGAGACTTTAACCTTCACTGGTCTAATACTAATGATCAGGCAGTCTCATGCCTCAATTCCTTCTTACACGACCTCGAATTGATCCAACATTGTGACCAGCCTATTCACATTAAAGGGGAAACTTTAAACCTCATCAACTCCAAATGTCTTTCCATCTCATTGGATTCCATCATACCATGTGATTGGTCGGACCATCACATCATTACCTTCCATATCAACTCGGAGGTTTATCAGAGTAAGGCACAAAAAACCAAACCCAAGATTTGGAAAAGGGACGTCAGAGGTATCAATACAGCCGACCTAGCAACACGCTGTAATCAGGCCCTCTCTCCCCAATCGGACATATTCGAAGTCTAGGCTCTCACAGACTTCTACAGCTCCTCTATTTCCAACATCATGGATTCCAAAAAAAAATGCACCTGCAAAAATTTATAAAGCTTAGTTTAATGGCAACCTAAACTAGGAACGTCGCAATCTAAGGGCCATAGAACGTTTCTGGAGAACCACCCCATCTGCTGACCATCTAAAAAACCTTAGAGGAGCAAGAAGTGCATATAACAAACAAATGAAGACAGCCAATGCGGGGTATTTCAGATCCCAACTTAACCAAGCGGTGAATCGACCCAAGAAACTGTTTGAATTGGTTAAACAACAATCAGTTGTTGCCCCTAACCGATCAGCTTCGGAAATCAGACCTCCTCCATGTGATGATCTGGGTCCTTTTTTACTGAGAAAACTAGGCTTATTAACATTGATCTGGAAGCCAGGAAGGCGCTATTACTACCCAATTAACCTGCACCCCCACTGGCCATACTAGACGAGACAACACGATGTAGTTGGGGTATCAAGAACAACGCTTCCTGGGATACCTTCACCCCCCTCAATGAAAATGATATCAAAAAGATACTTCGGATTATCAACCCATCTAATCACTTCAGTGACCCGTTACCACCTAACATCTTCAAAGTAATTAGGGACAAAATCGCCCTCTTCTGGACAAAGATAGTCAATGCGTCTCTGTCACAAGGCACGATCCCAGAATGCTTAAAAGAGGCTCAGGTAACACCTATATTAAAAAAAACACAGCTGATAGTACAGATCTTAATAACTTCCGACCTATCTCCAGCATACCCACTCTAGCCAAACGCCTGGAAAAATGCATCCAGTCACAACTATGTGCACACATTGATAATTTTCACCTCCTGGACTAACACCAATCTGGCTTTCGTAGTGGGCACAGCACTGAATCGGCTCTCACTCATGTGATAGATGACATCTTAATAATGCTTGATCGAAATGAATCCTGCCTCCTTATTCTACTTGACCTTTCCTCCGCATTTGACACTGTAAATCATAACAACCTCCTATTCATTCTGGAGCATGGGATCGGCCTTTGGGGTCAGGTGCTGCAATGGTTCTCTTCCTTCCTGCAGCACAGAACCCAAAGAGTTAAAACGAACTATTCACTCTCCCAGCCATCCCCAGTCAGCATGGGGGCTCCCCAAGGATCCTCCTTATCTCCCATTCTCTTCAATTTGTTCCTGGAACCATTAGCTAATGTTTTAAAATCCTTGGACATTCGCTTCCATATGTATGCAGACGACACCCAACTCTATCTGAAAAATCTCCTCTCCGGATGACATCTCTTCACTCAACTCTACCCTACTGACTACCCAAAATTGGTTACCGGTGAACCACCTCCTGCTAAACACCTCCAAAACAGAATTCCTCCTCATTTTTCCCCCGAAACATACTCGTAATATTGACCTATGGATGAACCAACTCACTGCCTTCAACTGCTCCCCCCGCATCATCGACTCAGCTAAATCTCTAGGAATTACCCTGGACAAGCATCTGAATCTGAAGTCTCACATTAGCAATGTGTGCAAGGGAGCTCACCACCTTCTGAGAACACTCAGGTATCTCAAACCTTTCCTAGCGCAAGCAGATTTCAAGCAAGTGGTCTAAGCGCTTGTTTTGCCGAGACTTGACTATGGCAGTGCTACGCTATGTGGCCTCCCCAAATACTCTTTGGCCCCCCTAAAGGCTTCATTGAACGCAGCGGCCAGATTGATCACGGGCACCAAGCGAAATGCACACACCTCCCCGGTTTTAAAATCGCTAAATTGGCTACCCTATGAGGCTAGAATTAAACTGAAGATTACCTGCCTTTCACACAAAGCCCTTCACTTCAAAACCCCCATCTACCTTGCACAAAAACTAGAGCTATCCGGAGGAGGTAGACTGTCAAGGAGAACTAATGCCCTCCTCTTGAAACCACAGATTTTCAGCAAAAAGAGAACATGCCAACGAGCCTTCTCTGGCTCCGCTCCCAAAATTTGGAACTCTTTTCCACCGGAAATTCGGAGGATCTCTTCCAATGCTGCTTTCAAATTGGAAGCAAAAAGATTCCTCATGAATAAGTTCTTACTTTAACTGGAGGGGCAATTTTTAGCTCTAAGTGCATCAGACATACTATAGTATCGGTCATTATTTCAGCATATGATTATTATTTTGTTTTTGGTTATTATTCCTATACATGATTTTTGTATTTACTCCCCTTAAGTCATTATGCTACATCGTCTTGCCAATGCTTCATTCACCCAGGTGTTTAAATGATCTGTTAGATGTTTTACCACTTGATTCAATGCCTATTATGTCTATTAGACGCCCTAGTGTCAGTCATTATTCCAGTATATGATTATTATTTTGTTTTTGGCTATCATTCCTGTACATGATTTTTGTATTTACTCCCCTTAAGTCATTATGCTACATCGTCTTGCCAATGCTTCATTCACCCAGGTGTTTAAATGATCTGTTAGATGTTTTACCACTTGATTCAACACCTATTATGCCTATTAGACGCCCCATTTGCCTCATGTTTAGACTATTATTTCGGTATTGGTTATATTCCTGTATATGATTATTTTACTTACTCCCCTTATTTCACTATGCTCCATCATATAGCCCATTCCTCGTTCACTCGGATTTTATATAGGAGCGGTTATGTGTGCACTATTTAATTCAACACCTATTATATTCCCCATGTTTGACTCATGTTTGGATTTGCTACCTTTCCCTCTTATTGTAAAGCTCTCGGATATCCTTCGGGATCAAGTTTGCTCTATATAAAACTTTATAAATATATAAATAAATACTAACAACATCATTTTACGTTTTGAAGTAAACATGCTGTAAGAACGTTTCTATGTTCAAATTATGACTTCATGCATCCTGTGTAGGCTGGATTATTGCAATACTACTATACACAGGACTATACACTGGACTGCCTGAAACTGCTATACTTCCATCCAGTCTAATTTGAATTATGCATTGAGGATTGTACTCAGTATGAAGAGAACTGAACATGTTCCTGAAGCTAGAAATGATCTTCACTGGTTCCTAATCATGCAATGTATTCTACTTAAATTTCTGTGCCTAATGCACACAACTTTTTATGATCTGGAAAATTCTCTGAGCAAAGTACCTTTTTAAGGATACCCCAAACTAAATTTTGAGATCTTTGAACTCTAAAAATTCAGAATACCGAGATCTCATAAGCAGAGAACTGGAAGGAGCATTGTGAGTTGTGGAACCTACATTTTGGATCTCTCTCTCCTATGTTATCCGAGAAAAACAACTGAATATCCATTCTTTATGAAAGGACTCAAAACCTTTCTATTTGATAAAACGGTGTTCTGGCATGTTGTGCCCCCACTGTTTGCATCCACAAGGTGCAGAGACCCGTTTCCTCTCCACCAGGGTTTTCATGGAGGAGAACTGCCTTGAAAACCCTGGCTGGAGGAAACTCCTAATAGGCTTGGTGGGACCGTGGCTGTCCCGCCCAGCATATGGATGCCTCTACACTGCTGTAACACCACTAGGGAATGGCAGTTGTCTGGCAGCTGTGGCGGTCCCACCCAGCATATGGATGCCTCTGCACTGCTGCAACACCACCAGGGAATGGTGCTTCCCTGGCGGCTGTGGTGAGCTGTGAAGGTCCGACCACCCCACTCCTAATAGGGCAGCCAGAAAACCATTACCGCCGCATCCCAGCGTAATCTGGGACAGAGTGTTTTTGGTTGCTAAGCACCAATATTCAAAGTGAGACCTATGGACCGTTTGAAGCTCCCTTGCAGAAATTGAATATGAACAGATATATGCTCTATAGTGAAAGTCTTTACGTTTACTATCGGATCTGGCTAGTTGTATGGTTAGTCTTCAATTAGAGATTTTATGCTAAAAGTGATTCCCACTGTTCTATGTCTACCTAGTGGTTGACTTGACTCTATAATGAAAGATCTCATAGTATCACAAAAGTAGGAGGCGTTTGTCTTGTTTTGTAGAAAAGGTACTGTCAAAGCTTGTAGACATATTTGTGATGATCACGAAAGTCTAGGATAAAGTCTGTAGCTGATACTGTTAAAGGCTGTGGATATGTATTTTATTTCATGGAATCTCACAGTTTACTACTTATGGTAAGGGTCTCAATGTTAACTTTCCCCTCTTTCAAACCTATGGGAAGATTTGAATTGTGGTAATTCTTGTGGGAATCCTTAGGGGGTATGTGTGCTGCTTTATCAACTCTAATTGTGTCAGTTTGTGAGTTTCTGTGTAGTATTTATCTATGTGAATATAATACTTTTTTTAAGACCATTTATTGCAAGACATTGATTTATTGAGTTTGTCTTGCTGAGCTCTGTGTTTCTGGACAGCACTTCCCTAAGTTCATCTTGGGCTTATTATCTTAAGAGTTGTGTGCTGAAAGGGGTACTTGGTCCCTACCCAGTTTGATAATTCACAGTAAAGAGGCCCTGGGACTCACTGGTTAAAGCACCCTTATTGACACAATCTACAAATCTACAGAAAATGTCTCCAAACCTGAAAATTAACTTGAATATATGCAATAATTCATATCCTAAATCAGTGATACTTAAAGTACGTTCTTGGGGCTGCATGCGGCCCCCTGGTCAGCAGCAGGACTGGGCTGCTGTTTACTCCACTCAGCACTAACATTAATAAGATGTTAAAAAAAACAGGCACGCATTCATTCAATGGTTATTTAGAGGTAAAGAAAGTAAGTAACTAGGTTGTCCTGCACTGCTTAACTTTAGAAACACCATTTTTAAAGACATCTTGAAGCAAAAGTACAAAAATGTGATAAAGTCTCTTCAAAATTCAAAAAGTGTATTTCATTCAAATGCAGAACCATTTCACCTTGGTATATCAGATTATATCAGTACATTGAGAAGTATTTTTTTTAAGAGAGATGTTTTTTAAAAATGGATGTAGAAACATTCATTCTCCCCCCCGCCCTAACAACAATGCTGATAGTGAACTGAAAGTCATGTCAGTTGTAATGTGCATTTTAGTGGCCTTTCTTCCCGTTATACATGAACAACATTATAATGTATTAAATCATACACAGGGGAAGGTTTTGTACAGAGCAGATCCTCAAGTACTGTATTTTGAGTTCAAAATGTTTGCCTAGGATCAAAAAATTTGATTATGATTAAGTGGGGAAGTCAGGATTAATCTCAGGTTTTCTGGTTTCACATTGCACAATTCAGCCACTAGATGTACATGCTTTGCTTCCCCTACACCTGCCTTACTGACAACTTCCCTCACTCTGCACCCCTCCAACACACCCAACTGCCACCTTGCTGGCATCAATGCAGCCCTCAGTCACATCACAGACCAAACCTTGTCCCTTGGGAAAATGTTTACTCGTACCGATGTCCTAAGTAATGCAGCAGAGTGTTATTAATTCTTTCTTTGTCACTCTCAAGTCTTTGCTATGTTATTATAATTTTCACTTTTGTCCTATACTATTGTAATGTAATGTTAACCCATTTGAAATCTTTAACAATTCTGTGGTTAAACCTGTTGTTATAATTGTTTTGCCATGTTTCAAAAAGCCTTTAAATTTGTGAAGTGTAGTTTAAACAGAAATACTTCACTTTGAATCAATATTGACTCCACTTGTGGAATTTAGAGTCTACTGTCACCTTGTCCTGTCCATGCCTGTTGAGTAATTCCATTTTGGCTTCATCAATTCTTTGTGTTGTGTTCAAAACAAAAAAACGAACAATCAGGAAATCTTCAGACAGAGTTCACTTTTCATTCAGTATACATTTCATGGTATTAACAATTTATGTTTGAGTCGGTCTTTGGTTGAAAAGATGGAATTAATCCAAAAATAATTTAAGGGCCTATTCACAAACTACATTTTGTTGTACGATTTGTAGTACTACAAAACATACCACAAAATGCTATTCACAAACCCACATGCGGTATTTATGCCTCCGCCTCTCCTTTCTTTTATGTGCCGACACCTGCACCCCAAGTGGAGAGTCGTGGGACAGGTAAAGTATGCATTTTAGTAGTAAATATGAGAGGGACAGGGGGGTGGCTGGAAAATGGGCAGTACTTACTACTAAAGGGAAGAGGAATATGGAAGAGACTGGAGGGGTTAAGATAGGGTCAGAGATGGGTTTAGGGAGGGACATGTACCCACCTGCAAATGGGTAAACCCATTGCTATGCACTTCTAAGGTTACTACAGCCTTAAAGGGGCCCAAAACACAGTAAATTACTGCAGCTCAGAGCTGAAGTAAGTCTTCCACCACAAATGACCAATCACTGATACTGTAACACCTTCCCATAGAAATCGGTGGAGTTTTGAAAATAAAAAACCCATAGGAAATGACCATAAATTAATTTACATTATTTAAAATATGTAAAAATATACATAATTATAATTGCAATTTTTTTTATCAAATTCAAATGAACAAACTCAATGCACATGTAAATCAAAAAATAAATAGTCCTAACTTTAGGACTCCTAAATGCCTTTTGTAAATACCGAAAGTATTACAGTTAGGATTGTTTACAGGTTAGGAGTCCTAAAGTTAGGAGTCAACAACAAAGAAAGGGATCAAAGCACAAATTTCCGCACTGGTCTAACGTCCCATACAAGTCCTGAGCAACAAAGAGAAGGTGCTGATAGCTTGAGACACAATCCCCTATGTCACATAAAGAGTAAGAGAATCAAATCCCCTTATCTTTCAAACTTAATATACACAAAATAGCTCCGCACCCTTCTAGTGGTTCAAATATAAGTATTCATCTCAATGTTAATCCTTATTCATGGCTTTGTAAAGATGCAATGCTGTGTGTTTGTTTTCCCAAAGTGAAGTCAATCACAGGCTCTTGAATTTAAAACGTATTCTTTATTCAAACTCTTGTCAATGAAATAGCCAACGTTTTTCGTCCATTATCGGACTTCTTCAGGGCTATAAAGATATACAAAACAAATACTGTTTACAATTATGTTGACAAACATTTAAAGCATATTTAAAAAAAACTATAATTCGAAATGTGCCTATACATTAAACTTGTAGCACACATATCACCTCGGGTAAACTTTCTTATACTGTGACTTTATTAATTCATGACAATGACTAATTAACTATAATAAATCATTTCTAGAGATCTCAGATTCTTTGTATATCACATATTAGTGACATTTTATATAATTGTATCTGAAGTATAATGCCCAGTATGCATTTCTATAAAATAACCCAAACACAAATTGTTTGTGTATGATAACATAGCATAACAAGTTTATAGTAGTCCTGATTCATAGACCAGTTTTCATTCATTAGAGCCCAGTAAATCTGTAGACAAAGTGAAATACATATTTACATACTTATGAGGTCTATCGTATCTATTATTGAATCATAGTAAAATGTGTGCTACAAACAGTTCATGATCACACATCGTTATACATCATTCCTGAATGAGACAGTATCTATCACACAGATAGTATATTCCTCCTTTAAATATATATTAACAAAATATAACATTGGTTTAACACAATAATCTCAACATTGGATTTAAAAAGAAATTCAGCTGACCCAGTACTTGCCAGTTCTTATTAATTATTGACTTTTGGCAACTTTTACAAAGTACACCCTGCATGTTCTCTAGCATCGGTTTGATTAGTGTGTATTATGACACTGAAAGAAACAATTCACTCAACTAAACTTTTTTTTATTGGTTCTGTATCTTCCATCCGATATTTGTTAGGACCTCACACTTACTACAAAATGTGCCTATTAGTTCCAATGACAATGTAGAAATGATGGTGACTTAAAAAAAACACAGGAAAAGTATATCCTGGAAAATTGTAATTAAATGAGACTTGTATTAACACCAAAATATTAACAAATTCCTGTTATAGATTTATTAAAAACATTATACAACTATCTGAGGATCATACGGTATTTATTCAATATTATATTATAATATTACCTCTTAGGAGTCCTAACTTTACTACTCATAAACTGAGAATAATCCTAACTTTAAGACTTTCTGTATTCACAGAAGGCATTTAGGAGTCCTAGAGTTAGGAGTCCTAACTTTATTACTCCTAAACTGAGAAAAATCCTAACTTTAAGACTTTCGGTATTCACAGAAGGCATTTAAGAGTCCTAAAGTTAGGAGTCCTAACTTCTGTGAATACCAAAATGAGTAAATGCCCTCCAAAATGGTAGTAAGTTTTGGATTTTGTCTTAAGTTAGTTCTGTGAATCTGTCCCTATAATATAATAATTTAATTTATGTTACTATAATTTAAGGTCTACATTATGTTTGATAGTATTGCAGTACCAGGTGTTTGTCATGTGTGGTGCTAGATGTCTGTTTTTTGTTTTTTTAGCAGCAACTTACACTGGCAAATTAGGTTCCATCCATCTTTTCGGGGGTGGAGACATGTAACTCAATACTGTTGAGAACCCTTCCACTTGGATTTTGTGGATAGCCAAAAGTAGTAAAGTGACTCAAAAGGCGAAGAGTTAAGTTCCATATGTAAATTACTCACAGCAGTGTAACCTTTATAAATATTCCCATTAATGTCAATGTTGAGCATTATATAACTGACTCAGTCCATTGGGAGATGTTAAACTGTTGTTGTAATACATTATACATTGATTGGTTTTAAGTATTTGTATGTTCGTACTGTACCACTAAGTTTACACATTGGCTGCAAGTTTGAGATGGCAATGTTTCTTTAATATGAAATATTACCCCAAGCTGAAGAATACTATTCTTTCAAATAGAAGCACTAAACAACACATTTTGTTCGGGTCATTGTCTCCTTGAATGTGAAGGCCTAGCCTCATTCTGCATACGTTTTATGTATTGTAGAGTTTGTATTGTGCTTCATAACACTAGCATGTCCCCAAAGCACTGTCCTGTGCAGCCAGGTGAGAGGATACCTAGATTGCTGTGTATGGTTGGGATAGTGCAATTTCTACAGTTTGGCCAATAAGAAGCATAAAATGTCATAAAGGTTATAGTAATTATTTCATCATGTTCTGCAGACCTGAAGCTGCAGGTAAGCATCTCAGAGACACAAATGAATATGAAATAAGACAGCAATTACTGTTCCATACCAGGCATTGTTGTTCTGGTGGTTGGGCGTTCAAGGGCTATTTATGGAATATTTCTGTGTTGAATGAGATGCTTAGTGGGTGCAATAGTCATATGTTCAATAACAGTTATGTATTTGTGGTGCTTCAGGAATCCAAGTTGTTACAAACATGTCTCTGATTCTTGCTTGGAGAGTATTCCATAGTTTGACTTCCTGTCTTGCAAAATACGTCCTGACAATGCAAGACTTTGTATGTAAACCAGGGGATGGTCTGAAGCAGGGCCCCTAAGTATTTGAGAATTCTTCTTGGTTTACACCTGCAGAGCTTTTGTTTTTAAAATATCAGTTAAGTGACATGGATGCTCTGGTGGAGATGGTAAATGCTTTTAAGGAGATATGTCTTGCTAAATATGACCGGTGAAGAGCTTGAAGTGATCTGTAATGTTACCAAGGATGCTGAGGTGTTCCCGTTGACTGGCAACTAAGTTTTGGAAATATTGAAGCCTGTAGAGAATAAATACAAGAGGACCTCTTATATGTTACCTTACGAAGTCTAGGCTGTAGACAACCAAACTAATGGTGGCTTGTCTGTTGTCCAGTTTCCACTTTTGAAGTTTTCCATTGTTGAAGGGTTAAACATTAGTTGGTTGCATTACATCCACTGGTCTAGTGGCAGTAAGCCGGAGAGTGGGGCACATCAATACAGCTCTGAGGAATTTCTCTGTCAGAGGAAGATCATTGTATTGTAAGTGTAGCCATAGTATGTAAGGATGAAGGATCTGAGGACTTCCACAAGAGAATGACCTTTGCATTTAAAATGAATGGTGTAATCATTAATCCTTAAGGACCACTATCATTGATGGAGATCCAAGGTGACACAAATTGAGAAAAAAGCTACATATCCTTTTAGCAAAACATTGCACAAATGTATCTAATTGTTTTGCTTCACATGTTTAGTAAATTGCCAATTAGAATATGCACCAATCATGACTTTGCAAAACTAAACACAGTAAGAAAGAAAACTTTGTATCAAACTCCTACGCCTACACCTACAAGTCATATTGGTTGAGTGAGGGAGTCCTGGAAGCAACAGTTAAAAATGTTGCAATAAAAGGTTTTGCATCCAAAGGACAGATGAAGACATTAAATATGTGTAGTCTGAATCTATTTTTGACAGCTTGTAGAACATCTGCATGAGGAATGATCATAGAGGTTATTACCTTCCCTCAATTTGTAATATTTCCTTAATTCCTAATATAAATATATTTATTAATTTTCCTCCATTCTGTTTTTCAGGTTATTTGAAACACTGCAGTCATTATTCTGGTCCATATTTGGACTCATCAACCTGTATGTAACAAATGTAAAAGCCAGACATGAGTTCACAGAATTTGTTGGGGCCACAATGTTTGGGACATACAACGTCATCTCTCTGGTTGTTCTTCTCAACATGCTAATAGCCATGATGAATAATTCATACCAGTTGATAGCTGTAAGTTTTCCTCTTATTAAAATTTTTTCTGTTACCTTAAAAATGTACTGGAGTAAAAACCTACTTCTAGTATGTTTTGTAGTCATCAAACACATTTTGAGAAATGTTTTCCGCCTAGAGGATTTAAAAATGTACCTCATGGAGTAATATAATCAGATGTAAAAACTGTAATGCAAATAGAATGTGAAGACAGGAGATGAGAAAATTATTGACAGCGAAGAAAACATTGCATGAATTCAATAAGCACTCCCCCCACAGCTTGACGTGAGGTATTAAACGCAAGGGTAAATTGTTTGCCTGTGGGAGGGATAAAAATAAAGTGTGGCTATAAGGCAGCACCCCATGAATCACCTAAACTTTAAGAAATGATAACACATTCAAAAAATGGTGTTATGAGTTCATGCTGTTTATGGTAGACTGTTTGATATATGTGATCAGGCAACCTCAACTGCTTAAACAATATTCATCTACTTTATGTATATCTTAGACATATTTTACAAGAATTGCCAAAC
Source organism: Lissotriton helveticus (assembly GCF_964261635.1). Taxonomy (NCBI): domain Eukaryota; kingdom Metazoa; phylum Chordata; class Amphibia; order Caudata; family Salamandridae; genus Lissotriton; species Lissotriton helveticus. Next base: position 398,739,293 of record NC_136069.1, on the reverse strand, counting down.
TGTGCCAGCATTTACTAACAAAATCCTAAACATTGACACACCAACTCTTGTAAATATGTGAAATTGGGCAAATAGTGCCAACAAATGTCCCTTCCTTGGAATCCCCTTTAGACAATTCTACACTCAAACCTGTGTGGGTTCCTTTGGCCTTGTGTCTTAGTGGAATGATGTATATATTTGCATTGTAAACTACTTGAGGTAACATGAAAATGTCCGTACCGGATATATGATGTTAGCACGCATACTTTTAGCACGCAGACCATTACCACGCAATTTTTACAACGCAGGACTCTTTACCACGAATACCTTTACAACGCAATACACTACAACGCAGGTACTATTACAACGCATACCATTACAACGTAAGTATAGGTAAGTATATAATATGTTAAAATAATGTAATTATTAGTAATATTTTTTTAATTAATTAATTATTATTTTAATATTAAATATTTTAAATAATTATATTAATTTTTATTTATTAATTTGTAAATATATATGTTAAAAATACCCCTGTACCCCAAAACCTAAAACCATCCCTAAAACCTAAAAATACCCCTGTACCCCAAATCCCAAACCCAACCCTGAAACCTAAAAATACCCCTGTACCCCAAAACCCAAACCCAACCCTGAAACCTAAAAATACCCCTGTACCCCAAAACCCAAACCCTAACCCTGAAACCTAAAAATACCCCTGTACCCCAAAACCCAAACCCAACCCTGAAACCTAAAAATACCCCTGTACCCCAAAACCCAAACCCAGCCCTGAAACCTAAAAATACCCCTGTATCCCAAAACCCAAACCCAGCCCTGAAACCTAAAAATTCCCTGTACCCCAAACCCCAAACCCAGCCCTGAAATCTAAAAATACCCCTGTACCCCAAAACCCAAACCCAACCCTGAAACCTAAAAATACCCCTGTACCCCAAAACCCAAACCCAATAACCCTAATAAATGTTTTAATAAAAAGATAAACGTACCTATACTTACGTTGTAATGGTATGCGTTGTAATAGTAGCTGCGTTGTAGTGTAATGCGTTGTAAATACATGCGTTGTAAATACCCTTGCGTTGTAATGGTTTCGTTGTAACAGTACTTCGTGGTAAAAGATGTGTGGTAACGGTTGTATACCGTCCGTACCAAGTGTAAGGAAAAAGAGAACAATTATTAAAAAGATGAGATAACAGTAAAGAAAAATCTAAGAAAATAACTGGACCAAGAGTGTCCATGGAGGCTGAGAGGTTGTTGGAAAACAGATACTTCTGTAGACTGTCTACTGTTTTTTTTGCTGACTTTCAGATGGGAATTTAGGTATGCCAATACAAATATATCTGTTTTTGGTACATCAGACCTAGTCCCATAGATGAACGCTCTATTGGAATCAGTTGTAAAAAGCTTCCCACAACTGATGCAGCTGTGCACAGTCTACCTATAGTACTCGAGTTGTCTATAGTGCTGTGAAGTGGCTACCAGCATCTTCTTGGTTACATATTCTTAATCTTCCTTTATCCAGCAGGCAAAACATTTTCTCCAGCATGGCTCATCACATTCTCCATGCAGGGCACGAAACCAGATTTTCATTTTTGTACAATCAGATGCTTGAGGGTAATGATTTGATAGGAAGAAAGGTTATTACAGTGTTCCTGTGAGGAGCAGGATGGGATTTCTCTGCTACAGCAGATGGCAATGTCTTTTTTGTTCTTCTTTAAGGCTAGTTTTGAAGTTTGAAGTGTCAATGGGAAAGGCATTAGTTTCGTATTGGCCTATTGGTATCAGTACTCGTGGTGAAAGGGTTACATTTTGTCCTCTACGTCAAAATAACTCTATAGTTCGGTTTGTTACAATTCAAAGGTTCAAAATGGTCCGATTTAAAGGTACTTTATCAATATAGTAAGATTTGTCAAATAGCGGAGGAGACTGAGAGTCAGACTTGGCTCCTCCATGAAAATAAGCAGACAACAACAATGTGTAATGATACTAATACTAGGCACCTCTACCCTCATCTGTTGTGCATTGTGTGTGTCCCATTTGAAGTTCTGGGCTGGCAGTTTCCTTAAGCATGGTTATCAAGAGGCTTGAATATTACCAGTATCTCCAGCCAAATGAGTGAATTGTGTTTACTCTACACACTCAGGCACACCGTTTTTCATATCTCGTAAGCATTGGAAGACACCCACCTATAGTAAATATGAGATCACCTTCTGTCTTTTCTGGCCATATTAGATATACCCTCTCATTTTTATGTTGATCACATTTACAAGTCTCCTGACCAAATGTAAGACCAATCGATCTTTTTGCTTTCGACATAAGTGTTCTAAAACATGACTGTGAGTGAGTGAGTACAGCTTTTAATCTGTGTGGCAATTACTTTTAATTTAAAGGAAATATGACTTTTTTTCCTTTATTTTGTAGAAACACTACTGTATTGTTTAAGCATTTTCAAATCACTACTCAATACAGTAGTGTTTCTAGAAAACAAAGGAAAGCAAATGTGCCTGTGTAGCAGAGTGAGAAGTGTATATATCATTAAGAAAAGTAAATGTTGTGTTATAAATTTGATCTAATGCATGTTGATGTTAGCAGTGCAGTTTGATAACTACTCTAGTGTGTGTGTGTGTGTGTGTGTGTGTGTGTGTGTGTGTACCATTAAATCAATTCTCATTTGCGCAAAGCACATATAATTCTTTTTCTGTAAATTATTAAATCAGATGAGTTTATGTTATGTAGATAGGCTTAGTGTTACATTACATTTGGATGGTTGGTTTTGCTAGCAATTTAGCTTCTGCTCCATTAACTCTCCCATTTCTATGCAGGAGACCTTTCAAAACAGTTTAGGACTTCGTTTACTCTGTGGCTTGCTTTTTGTTTGTTTTTTTACTCAGGATCACGCAGATATTGAATGGAAATTTGCACGGACGAAGCTCTGGATGAGCTATTTTGAAGAGGGAGGAACACTACCAACACCCTTCAACATTATCCCCAGTCCAAAAACATTATGGTATCTCTTTAAGTGGATAAGAAAACAAGTGTGCAAAAAGTACATACGGCGAAAACCTGAGAGTTTTGGAACAATAGGGGTAAGCAATATGGGTGGTTTTGCTATTGTGTTAATCTGTTAATTTAAAAGGCTGGATTTCAAAGCCAAGGCTGTTTAGAGAAAGCCTTATGTATTTGTGTATTACCTTGAAGGTATTAGGGTATTTGTTGGCTGAGTTATGACAATTCAGAATTTTGAGTACGACTGATGGGTGGTATTCCATCATTATGACATAAACCCAGAATGAATAAAACTGGCATGATGAAATCAGTCTAACAAAACTATTTTTTTGAGGGGGACATTGCTAAAGATGAAATACGTTTTCCTGAAAACAGAATATTTTTCATGGAAAAATATGCCGATCCCAGATTCAGTACAAGTATATTTAAAAGAAAAAAGAATTGTAAAGTTTCTACACAATTAGTAATTGTAAGAACAATTTAAAGTTGATATATAGTTAAAAAAGGCTTGCTGTAGTGTTTCTTCTATGTCTGCTGCAACCTGAAAGGTAAAGAGGTGAGATACTGGGCACAAAAAATTAAGAAGAGGAGAAAAATGAAGGAAAGGATAGAAAAGGGTGTGGGGATGTGAGGACAAATTGAAATGGCCTCACTGCTCTCTGATAGGTGAGACAGAGAGGTTTCGATATGGATAGAGTAATTGGTGGGGGTTTAGGGGTCAAAAGATAAGAGGGAGAATACAACCACAAGAAAAAAAGGAAGAAAGGGTGTTAGAAAAAGGGGTCAGTTGGCAGAGGTAGGTACCTTTGTCTAAATAGGGACCCTTGCTTCTGGTCAGGGTAAGGGTGATACACACTATAGTAACCCCAGCTAACCCCCTGGGTAGCTTTGCACAAGCACACAGACTTATCCCAAAGGCAATGTATATCGTATTTGTACTCAAAACACACAGTAATACAGTGATAACACCACTAATGGACACCCCACAAGTTTAGAAAAATAAAGTATTTTTATCAAAACTCAACAAGCCCGAAAGGACAATCATTCAACATACATGAAATAAGAATATGAGGTTTCAAACAACTTGGCGAAGAGAAAACTATGGATGTGTGATTTCTCTCATAGTACCTGTAATTGTGACAAAATTCACAAGGCAAAACAGCCACAGAGATGGGAAGCGTAGGGAAACAAAGAGATGCCTCAGTTCCTGAGCCCATTGGGTGGCGATTCGACAGTTCTGATGCCCGCAGGAGAAGTGATACGTAGAATCCGGTCTGTAGAGGGAAGGGATGCGTTGGTTCTAAGAGGGTTCTGGTTCACGGGTCATTCGTCGGGAAAATTTGCCTCACAGGTACAATGCATGGAAATCCAGGATGCGCCAGAGAGCGATGTGTCGGTGTCAAGCGGCGCAGCACCAGTTTCATCAGTCGCGATTCCTCGATACATAACTTCTTGCAGCTGCGACAGGCGCTGCATCGGTTTCGGCAGTGGCACGGCGATACATGGAGATTCTTCTCACACAGCTCTGATGCATCCGAAAAACAGCCACAAGAAGAGTGATGTGTTGATTTTCTTGTAGTTACATTGCTTTTCCAGCTCCCAACAGCAACAATATCCTCCAATGGTTCAACACAGTCACAGGCACCTCTTGGCAGGTTAGAACTCCCAGTAAGGAAGTTCAGGGGAGCTGGGTGTGAAGTCTTTGTGTCCCTGAGACTTCAGAACAGGAGGCAAGCTCCACACAAACCATCTGAGATCTTCCTCAAGCAGGGGGACACAGCACACAGCAAAGTCCTAGTACTTTCCTTGGCAGAAAGAGCTACTACAGGCCAACCCCAGACAGCACACAGCAAATGGGCAGTACTCCTCCACCAGTTTCTCCAGCTCTTCTCCTTGGCAAAAGGTTCCTCTTGATTCCAGAAGTAGTCTAAAGTTCTGGGGTTTTAGGTCCAATACTTATACTCCAAAATGTATTTGTTCGCGTGGTGCAAGGGTCTCTGAGCCCAGTTCAAACCAGTTCTGTTCTTACTGTGCAGCATGACCGCAGGGGGTGAAGACAGCATTGTACAAGGACGACAGGCCCTATTCAGGTGCAATGAAATCTCCTCCCCCTACTCTAAATTCAGCCAGGTTCCATTCAGCCCAGCTCTGAGTCATCCAGGAAGGGTCTAGCACACCTCAAACCCCCAGTGGCTGTCTACAGTGAATGCACATCCCCAGCCCCTGTCACTCCAAAACCAGACAGTCAATACACAAACAGACAGAGGCACACAGAATGGTTAAACAAGAAAATGCCATCTTTCTGAAATTTGCTTTACCCAAAACCAAAATAAAAAAAAACATCTTTACTAAAATATGTGTTATTCAACTCTGAGTTCAGAGAGCCTAAACTTTATTTCTCTATCTTGTCCCAATGGTAAGTTATACTTGTAAGATATTACAAAGCATTTCCATTTCTATCCTATGGGGCAAGACAGCCTTTCAATAGTGAAAAATGTAATTGGCAGTATTTCACTATCAAGCCATGTCACACCCACCAGTGAATGTCCTACTTTTCACATTCACTGCACCCTGCCCAGCGGAGTACATAGGGCTTACCATGTGGGGTGCCATATATGTAAGAACACTGAAGGTTAGGGCCATTACAAGTCGGTGCACTTGCCAGGTCAACATGGCAGTTAACAAACTGCGCACAGACACTGCAGTGGCAGGTCTGGGATACCTTTTCTGGGCTGAAAATCAAAGCTTCAGTGGCGGACTAATGGTTCTGCACCTCACACAAGATTCCTTAATTCAAAAAGTCCTGCGCAGTGAACCCTGAACCCAGCCATTACTTGATGCCTCTGTGTCCCCTATCCTGAAAATGCAGCTCTAAGTGCGTGTGCGCCAGGCAATGAGGTCCAAGATATTCTTGTTTTATGCGATAAGTCTTTATTTCAAATCAGTATTTCCCATATCATAAAAGAACATTTAGGTCAGCCATCACGTTTCGTTCTCTCTTAGAGAACTTCATCAGGGCTGAAAAGGACATGTAAAAAGACACCAAATCAAAAACACAAATACCCAGATCACAAGTAAAAAACACTACAAAAATGGCACAGGACTTGAACATAAAACCACAATGAAACTGAGAAATCAAAAGAACTCATGGACATTTATAATGAAACATGTAACAGGATGAGGAGCATCCAGCAATATACAACACCACATGTTGAAGACAAAAGACATAGATAACAATTATAAAATGTGTGAAAGAAGACTTGAAATCCTAACAAAGGGATATATTTACAAGATAAGCATAAAATAATGTGCAGAGAAATCACCTAGTGGTAAAAAATATATATTCGTAGGAGAATCCTATACACTTATAAAAAGTATATTAAAAAGAGTCTTGTAAGAGAAGAACTCTGTGGTCCCATAGGCCTTGAGACAGACAAAAACAGAATATAAAACAAGAAGAGTAGTAATTAGAAAAATAGAAACACCCTCTACTAATGGTCCAGAGTAAAGAAAAAAGGGAAAACAATGTCCACTGGGACCCGTGACCTCACCTTAAGTAACGCAAGGCAAAATGTCAAAATAATCATGTAGAGGTGGTCCAATGTTGATGCTCCAGTGTATTGCACTGGATAAAATGGGAATTCTCAAGGCCAAGTCAGGCCACGAAGAGCAGATCTGAGATTTGCATAAAATTGCATATTAATAACGCTGAATAAAAGGATAGCTCAAAACAGGGTTGAAATATGACTATTCTTTGTATTTCTATGTAGCAGGTGATCAAAATTTAAACTGTCTATCCCCATAATAAGTAATAGGCAACCGTGACAAAATGGAGTGCCTACCATGCTCAAGCATCAGAAGCAATCCTGTACATATGTCAAGTTTTGTAGAAGTCGATGATCTGATTGCACATGTAAAAATTAGACTATATCCGGCCCACCAATTGTCACAAAATGCCCCTGAGGCATGCTCTAAAGACTGAATGTGACCAGATAGAGTATAGATGAGGGGAGACCAGATCAGTTGAGCCTGCTCACACCCCTCTGTGTGTGAGATGCAGAGGTAAGCATAACATGGTGAGCGAGAGTATATACAAGGTATGCAAGCACCAATCTATGTATTATATAGACTATAACTGGCCCACGGGTCCCCACTAAATGCATGTAAATAATAACTTGTAAAATGCAGAAAGTCCGGCTCCAAAGGAGTACCGGCTCCCCCCCCCATATCCATAAAGTAGCCAGGAATATATCCATAGACAACCTCTGATCAAGTGTGAGGTATTGGACGTGCTACATAAGTAAAGACGAACCAGCTCAATGTAAGAGGTCCGGGCACCCTGCCTCCCACTTCTCAATTGACGAGAAAGGAAATGCATTTAGAAAAACACAGCCGCATAGCTGAGCATATAAAAGGAAGCAGCTCGTGGCGCTAGACAATCATATCGGAGTTCAAAACCACATATTTCTTATAGAAAACCAGTAAAACACCAGTAAAATACCTGCCATGATTGATAACCACATGGTGATCAGTGGGACATAATAGCACAAAGTCCACCAGCATAGCCACCCCCTCAAGCTCCTTACCCTTCTCGTTTGGAAAGACGGGTCCATCTAGAAGAACGGGTGTCGCTCACACCATGGATCCATTTGAAGTAAAATGGTTCCTCCCATTTTCGATGCGCAGCCATTCACCCCCGAGTCCAGTAAAGCGGGAGGGTTGGATTAAAGGCACAGAATTCCGTGAGGTGGCGTCACCTTCCTGCATGGTGCCGCCACAACACGTAAGAAGGTTCAATTGCAGGGAAAAACAAACTGGAACACACACCCCGTGCCGCTATACAAGTGCAAACCGCCATACCGGAGGAGATTCCAAGGGTTGGAGGAATATATAGATTTGCTGCACACAGCAAAAAAAACAACTGAACCGCACACCCCGTACCGGTAAATAAATGATGGCCGCTATATTGGAGCGGATTCCAAAAATAGGAAAAATAAAACGAATAATTTGAGGCAAATAAGCTTGAAAGTGAGATGACACTAAATTGAGGCACATAAAAAGCAAAAACACTGAAACGTACACCCCTTGCCATTAAGTGAATGAAAGCCGCCATGCTAGAGTGGAATCCAAGGGATGAAAAAACAAAAAATGTGGTACTGAAACGCTTAAGCGAGGTAACAAAAAAGAGCAAGTAAGGCAAAACATTTTGTCAAGGTATAAAAGCTAAGAAGGATACATAGTAATTTAAAATCCATACTAATATTATAAAGAGAGAGCCCAAACCTTTGAGGTGGGTAATCTCAGTAACCACAGCACCAATCACAACACCCAATACAGCGTTGGAAAGGGCAGTTGCAGCAGAAGGACAGAGGCTATGCAGACGGCCATCATATACATTTAAAAGGTAAAAGAACCGTGCCAGCAAAGTAGTCCCTTGTGGGCTTGTCTGCGTTGTGCTGGGGCGTGGGCTGGGGCGTGACTAACGCTGGGGGAGTGTGGTACGGCCATCATATCGTGGACTGTGTGTGTGTGCTGGGGGTGTGACAAACGCTGGGGCGTGACAAACGCTGGGGACGTGTGTCCGGCCTTCATGCCATGTGAACACAATTGCGACGCATCAAGGGGCACGCTGGGGGCGTGAGAAAAACTGGGCCTTCTCCGTCCCGATTCTAATGAAACAAAAAATGTTGTCTACCGCGAGATTTTAAAATAAATTGCCCTTGCCAAATACACACATTACGCACATTCTATTTCATATCCGGACAACGTCGGGATGGGCTGCTAGTAGCAGATATTTCTGGAAGGTGTTATGCCATACCTAGACACTAAGATCACGCCATTTATGCGCATATGCAGAGTGACAAGAAGGCAATCATATGTGGCAAGATTAGTGGACTGGATGCAACAAATGATAAAACAAAGAGTAAATCAAGGTAGCAGGTGTAGTAAGAAAATAGTTATGCCATTTAGGGACCAGTCCAATAAGCCTCAGACAAATATTAATAAATGTACCATGTCAAGTTGCTCTGGTCAGAGATGGTCAAGCTATAAACAGGTGCTTGTTTACCTTGTATATAGTTTGGCTCACTATGTGATGCTTGCCTCTGCGTAATTATATTTTTAAGTGCCCCAGAACTGGTGTGGACTGAGCAGGAGAAAGAACAAAGACATATGCACTCTAAGTTCTGGGGCTGTGACCCCATGGGAGCTGACTTGGAACTTCTTGAACTCGAATTGTAAGAGACTGCGTGGGACCAGGGCCATTGATGTGCTGCCAGGGAACCAACATGTGGACATAGCCAGTGTGCTGGCCTGAGCCTGCTTCCTCCTCGAGGCCCCCAGTCATCCCCCCAGGGCTGTGTGGCTTGCCCTAAGTAGTTTAACCAGTCTGTTGCCCAAGGAGTTGGCTTGCACAGGGCTGGCTTAGGGAGTGGCACTCTCAGCCCAGCAGTGTGGACGGCACTGCCCTCTCCTCTGTGGCCTGAGCCCCAGATGTGGGCTCAAACTACCCTGAGCGTGTGAAGTGCTTCATTGCTTGGCACTCATGAGCCTCGTCCCCTGCAGCCAGTTTCCTCTAAAAATACCTGCAGAGGCCGGGCTGGAAGAAACGGCCCGCCCCGGAGCGGCTGCTGATCGTCGAGGCGTTGCCTAGCAATCAGCCCCCGGGATGGAGAAACCGAAAGCCAGACAGGAGTGATATGCTCGAGGCCGATTCTGGATGTAGGTGGGGCTGAAGACAGTGGAGTCAGCGGAGACTTTACTCAGATACTGCCCCTGTCACAGAACGAAGCAGCTGCACTGCATGGTTGCGGGCAGCCATGGTGAAAAGATCCCTAAGGGGGGCTGCCCACACCCCTTGCACAAGGAGCAAAGGCCGAGTAAGGAAGTCGCAGTTGGCGGCGGTGCTCTGAGGCAGAGGAGTCCCTAACCAGGAGGACCATGCCAGGAAGAGAGCCTGTCCGGGTCTGGCTGCGCCACAAGGAGGTAGCATGGGTGACTGCGTTCAGAGGAGGCGCTGCAGGCAAGTTAAAGGGATAGTGTATTGCATACCCTGCCCCGGATTTTGTGCGCTAGGCACTGGAGTCATTTTTTGTGGGGTTAGGCCAGGGTGAGACCTCAACGGAGGCCCTCGAGCCAGACATTCATGCATCCCCTGTGGTAGGCGGTAAGCTATCCCGGAAGCCTACGCTGGGGGAGACCGTTGTGGCCTACCGGGTATAGTGCCTGGGTTGTGCCCTGAGGGAAGGGTACCTTGAGATCACCAGTAGGGATATCATGTACCTACGGTGACAGTGAATGGGCTGCACCCTACGTATAGTATTGGTAATCTGCATTAGCCCAAGAGAGGCAGGATGTGTAGGTGGGAGGTTCACTCTGATAAGTATTTACTATGGTGCACTGCTGATGATGTTTATGAGTAATTTGCTCTGCTAAGTACCATTATTTTGGTTATGCCTCATCTTGTGCCCTGATATTAGGATGTAAATGTAAATGTAAATGTTTTTGAGCTTGTAAAGCGCACTGCTACCCGTCCATAGGTCTCCTGGCGCTGTATAACTCTTGGGTACCCGTCCTGGCTTTCCCTGTGGGATGGTCCCTTGCTGGGAGTCCCCAAGGTGGAGCCAGGCATCCCCGGAATTGGTGGGGCCGTTGTGGAGATTAGGCAAGCTAATGCCCAGAGTTGCCGAGTGGAAACCCTGATTAGAGTAAGCACCGAAGCGAGAATTATCGAGTCCGCTGACCAAGGTCCACGACCCTGCCGCGTCGGGAATTGAACCCTGGTCCCTGGCCGACTTCTGCTCTCGGGCCTGCCGCCTCTAACCAGTGAGCCACACTACTTCACACCAGTGAGCCACACTACTCCACACCAGTGAGCCACACTACTCCACGATGTGCTGCTGTTGCTCATACCTCGCAATCACTAGTAAGGGGCACCAATGTGTACAGTGGTAATGATATGGATACATAACGTATTGTGCTAAGTGCAATCCTACCAGTAGTTACTGGTCGTCATAACAGTGGCCCGATTGGCCTAGTGATTTATGTAATCCCTGTGAAGTCATGACAAGTGCCTAGTGGCACAGTATATTATATGAGATTGGGTTCTAATGTGTTTTTATGGGTAATACAAAGGCTATTTTTATATAACCTTGTGTGGAGTTTCTTTTGTGGTGTGCCTAGAGTGTCGTTGCTGTGTGAGTGTGTTGCCCAAAGGCTTTACACATTGCCTCTGGGATAAGTCTAGCTGCTCTGTCAATCTACCAAGGGGGTGGGCAGGGGTTATCTTCAGCGTTAAGTCCCTTGCCCTGACTAGAGTGGTAGGTTTTGCCTGGCTTAGGTGCATACCCTAGCCTACCAGAAGCAGCATTTCTACCAGGAACAGTGTGAGCAATTGTGTTTCTTGATGTATACACCATATGGATCAGTGATTGTACATCTGTGTATGACTCCTAGCCAGTGGCAGCTGGAAAGTCCGCTGATTAGAGGGGCGGAAAAAAGATTTAATACATTTTTTTTAAAGTACATAAATGTAATTAAATTAATTATATAAATAGAAAGGTACTTACCATTTTCCAGACACACGTCCATCTTCTTCTCCTGACATCACCGATCCTAGTGCTACATGAGAGCAGTGCCAGCATTGGAGGGAGAGGCTTCTCTAGCCGCTTCGGAGGACAGTAGAAGCCTGTGTAGGTTCTCAACCCGGCTATCTGAGACAGTCGGTTGAGAGGTTTATAATGCATATGTAAGGCTGGTCATCGCAAGGCAGCCAGCCAAAGGGACTTGCACACTATGAACTAGTGCACAGTCAGGCAACTCACCAATGCTGCCACTCAACAGGCCCTGCCCCGTCCTGACACTCTGTTCAGGACGGATTGACGGTAATAAAATGGTAATGAATTAACTTCATTACCATGTTATTTGTCATATCTGGGGCAACTAAGTGGGGCCACGCTCTTCCGCTCAAACGGAAGAGCCGCCCGCCTCTGCTCCTAGCACGTGTCCTTGTACTGTCTGGCTTGTACATTGAATTCTAGATGATTAACTGAGCATAACGTGGATGTTATTCCTTGAGGGGTTCCGATTTACACAAAGTAGACAATGAGAGCAAAGCATCAGTTGTCTATTATGTCCCTGAGAACCCTAAGTTGAATGATATTCAATGTATTCACATTTTAACCCATCTGTACCTTTAGGTTGTATATGACTCACCTCCTTCAGAATCACCTGCCCCTACTTCAAAGCATATATGAAGATGCAGAGTAAGTAATGGGGGCACCGCGCAAAGAATTTATAATAAAAAAAGTTACAAAGCAAGCCTGGACAACTGCTAATAAGCCCCCCCCCACTCCCCCAGTAATACACAACCGTCCTTCAATTTAAAAATCAGTACCTGGAGTCCTGACACCCACTGACACCCCCTTTTGCACAAACCTTCCCCACTCAAATGGATAAACATGCCTGATCATCTGTCACCTACCCCCACCACCAAATGTGCGCTCCTGCCTCATCCCAGCTAATATCAATTGAAAATTGGGTGCCAGCACTGCGCTGGTTAGTGCCTCATAGACAGCTGAAGGTCAGTGCTGCTGCATAGCTCCTCTCAGCGGGGTCTGCAGAGAGCCACGCTGGCAGTGGAGTAGGCAGTTGGTGTATGCTTAGCACTACTTCTGTTCACCCGTCTCCATCGGTTCTGTGGAGAGCCAGGATATGTGGGGAAAGGTGAATTAGAGCAGCAAACGCATTCCTACCGGTGTACTCGGTCCTCAGGGAACCCAGGTGAGATGGCAGAGTGAAGTAGAATGACACAACAGTTGTTAACCACAGTTTTGATGTCACTCAATTGAATAACTAGCAGGTATATTATCAAGGGGGTTATCTCCGCTTTTTTGGCTTTAAAAGCCAAGAAAGCGGAGATAAAATTATCTCCCTATTACCAAGCTGCCGCTAACACCAGTTAGTGACAGCTAATAGGAGATAGCGACCATCTTGGGCCCCGCTTTGCATGTCAGTGATATTTATCACTAATGACATGCAAAGTGGGCGTGCCAAGATGTTAGCGACTGGAAACAGTCGCTAACATCGCTATCTCCTATTACCAACTTTTGGAGATATTCGCGCTAAGCGCGAATATCTCCAAAAGCTAACACCTGCCCTGAGCAGTTCTTCACCATGTTATCCAATGGGAGGTGGATAACATGGCTAAGAGCATTTGCTCGATAATGCATGAATATCGCTGACTTTTCAGCGATATTCATGCATTGCGGCCGTTTTTTATCGCATTTGCGATAAACCTTGCTAATAGCAAGGTTTATCTGCGATAAAAATCGCCGATGTGCGGCGATAATTTTTGTCTCTAAACAAGTTAGAGACAAAAATTTTCGCTAGTTGTTGGTAATATGCCCCTAGATTCGGATCTGGTTCTTCACGCTAAAAGCTGGCCATGCACTTTGTGTACAACAAAATAAAGTGAGACTAAACAGCACTCCTGATCCATTTAGGTGACAGCCACTAACCTTCACTGGTGAAATCCTCCTTCTCCTTCATGGGGAAAACATTAAATTATACATTGGGGTTAGCAGATGTATTACTGATGCTTAAAGAAGGCACTTGTCTTCAAGGAGAATAATAAAATCATTTTTGTGCAGAACTATTGGCTGATGTGCAGAATCAGGAGCTGTATGAGACCAGGAATGTATACTTAAGCTGGATCTTGATGTGCAATTGTGGCATCATTCCTGCATTTCCAATGCCTTGGTTGTAGTTATGGCCACACAAGTCAGGTAGGTGTGGTGCAAAGCTCTGGTCATGACATGCACAGCTCCTGCTGTTCAAGCTCTCGTTTAAGGCACTCACATCTCCTACTCTCTTTTCAGTGGCTCAACAGGCACCTGTGATGAAATGAAATTAAATGAAAAAGGCACTTGTAAAGCGCATGGCTACCCTAAGGCCTCCCAGCGCTAAGGACCTGTTGAGAGTGTCCACTTTAGCTGGATGGTTATAAAAATGTTTTCAGCTGCTTACGAAAAGCCAAATGGTTTTCTTCCAGGCGAATGTGGTCGGGGAGAGTGTTCCATCTCTTGGAGGCCACGTATGAGAAGCGTTGGCCCCCACTTCTGGTGCTATAGATTCTCGGAACAGTGGCTAGGTGTTTGTTTACAGAGCGAAGAGCTCTGTTGGGGTGATATGGGGCAATGAGTGACTGTAGGATAGTCGGGCATTTCTTGGTAATGATCTTATGAGTGATACAGAGGGCTTTGAACGAGATCCTCTCGGTGACAGGTAGCCAATGAAGGGAGGCTATGGCAGCTCTGGCTGACACTCTACGGGGAATATTCAGAAGCATTCTGGCTGCACAATTCTGGACTGAGGTGATCCGGCATAAAGACCATTAGCGTAGTCCAAGCGGGAAAGAATTAAAGCTTGAATCACTAATTTCTTGCTTTCCCAGGTTAGATGGGGAAATACTTTCCTCATCATCCTGAGCAGTCCAAAGCAGCACCCTGCAACCTTCTGAGCTTGGACTTCCATGTTTAGCTTATTGTCCAACCAGACTCCTAGGCTCTTTATTTGATTCTTGGGGATGGGTGAGGTGCCCAGACAATTAGGCCAAATAGGAGTGGACCCCTGTGGAAGGGGTATTCCCAAGAGAATCAATTCAATTCAATTCAATCTTAGCTTTATTCGATTTCTATATAAGAATCATAAAAGCAACAACAGTACATAAACATAGACTAGTACATTTCATCAAAATTACATATGTAAAAAATAAAATCAGGTCGATAAAATAATCGGCTAGATATTCTAGGGCGAGATAATGAGTCAAATTGATCAGGCGTGGAGATGAATACAGCCACTTGATACAAGACCACACCTGCCCATCAAATGGTTGCTCTGTGGTTTTTTACAATTCAACTAGACATATAATGATCTAGGGGAGAAGTCACTTATGCTCCAGATAGATATAGGACCATCTCCTATTTGAGGCTGCCAAGATTGGAGAAAAGGAACAACGTATTTAGTCCTGAATTTGACAAGCAAAATCGCCCGCCAAGTCCTTGCGCAGAGGTCCTAGCCATCCTACCCTTCTGACACTTAGTATGGTGCCATCGATGTTGGGTGGTAGAGGTCTATTTTTGGTAAGCCAAAACGTAACCTTGTTTCTTAGGTCCATATGGCTTTCATGTTTCCCCCTTATAAGTTCAGGTACTCCCGAGAGGACGCACACAATAGGGGCGGCCTCTGGAGGCAAGTGTAGATGATTGGTTTTGAGCAACATATTGTTGTGATTGACCACTGTTCCCTTATTTAATGTCAATTGTTTGTTTAGCCCTACTCTAGGGCAAGAGCTCCATGCAGTTGTGACAGGGGATCAAAAATTTTCACATGTGAAGTTACTAGTTGGTTATGAATGGTCTTGCTTTGTATGGAGTTTTCGAGCAGTTCTGTGGCCGCTAAGCGCTGTGATTGAGTGGATACTGCCATAGTTTGTACATGTAATGAATTAGCCTTGATGGCTTCCTCAACGCCCGTGAGCCTGTCCCCTAAACTAGCCATTTTATCCATCAACGGGGATATTATAGTCTTAATCATGTTCTCGATCGAAGCCATTAAAGAAGCATGGATAGGTGCATTCGATATAACAATGTTGGGAGTATTGGGGGATACAGGATAAGGATTTGGTTTCTGTTGCTTGGCCTGTCTACCCAATTGTTTGACCCCATCTCTCTTCCTTTTAGCTTTAGCGAGCTGAGGGGTCAATGCCGAATGCGAGTTTCCTTTTGGTCGTATTAGAGGGGGTGCATCCTGCATACTGTGAGTTGGTTGAGGTTGACTGCAAGACCGCGGGCTAATAGTTGCTATGGCGCAGATAGGGGAATTAATTTGCACATTATGTGATTCCACAGGAGCATACGTGGATTTACACATGTAGTTTAGTTCCTCCAGTAAAGACATCTCTGGAGCAACATCAGCAGTCTGTAAAGGAGAGCACATTGTGGGCGAACTATCCAGGGCTGGGGATCGCTCTATTCGCTCTAGTTCTCTGACAATGGGGAGCGTTACCCTCTTTAGATAGTGGTCCATCGTTCCTCTGAGCAAGTCACTGTGGGCGGAGATATTTCTGATACCCCCCCTTGCAGGTCATGTCATCAGCCATCTTCCAATGTAAACGGTTAAACAGTACCACTATGATGGCGAATGGGAAGGACCTATTAGTAGGAGGGGAATTGATAAAGGGTAGCAGTACCTTTAATACTTTTTCTCCTCATTCCGAACCAAGGGGAATGGCCCCGTCCCGGCCTTCTCTGGCCTCTGATGGCCGCAGATGGCCCCGCCCTTGTCCCGGGCTTAGCCCGGCTCAGTCCCGCGCGCGTCCCGCGACGCGGAGGGAGTCTCCTCTGTTATCAGCGCCTCCGGGAGCGCAGAAACCGGAAATGTCCCGCTCAGGCTGCTGGGAGCTGTAGTCTGCTGGCGGCCGTGCAGGTGGAAGGCAACGGCGGCGTGCGGCACTGACAGCGTGTGGGCCCCAGCAGCAGCGGCGGAGTGTACCCGGTAAGTCGCTCCTGCACCTCGACATAGGTGCTGTGGTCCCCCCAAGAGAATCACTTCTGTTTTAGCTCAGTTCAGTTGCAGGAAGGAGTGTTCCATCCAGGCTGAGATATTTTTAAGACAATTGGCTAGATTGTCTGGGTTGTGTCCCGGTTGGTTGAGGGGAACTATCAGCTGTGTGTCGTCCGTGTATGTGACGATACGGATGCCAAAGGGCTCAACAATTTTGGCCAAGGGACTCATATAAATATTAAAAAGGGTGGGGCTCAAAGATGAGCCCTGTGACACCCCACAATTTAGGGGCAAGCTTTTGGAGGAAAAGTTTTCCTCAAAGACCTGGAATGAGCGGCCCTCAAGGAAGAATTCTAGCCAGCCAAGTGCAACCCCCGACACCCCCGCTTCTCTAATCCTAGAGATAAGCAGGTGGTGGTTAACGGTGTCGAAGGCTGCACAGAATTCAATCCTGGGGTAGGCAGTGTAGCTCCTGCTAATATATCAGCACCTATCTCAGGATACTCGTCCTACTTCCTCAGTTAAATTAACTGACTGCCTCAGTTCTTACCAGTGGCTCCCTCTTATTTTACTTTCCGCTCTCACAGTGGCACACACTTCCTACATCCTGGTGTCTCTTGCTGTCATCCTACTCCATTAGCACCAGTCACTGGCTGTCAGTGGTGGTCTATTTAATTTTGTCCCTTCTGTTCTCGACACTACCTGCCTCTGTTGTCTCAAATTGCCCCATCATCCATTCATACCTGCCACTAGCTGACTTATGCAGGTATCTTTCAACCCTACTACCCCCCAAGCCTTATCACTACCTACTCTACCTGTCCTTCCACTCTAATTCCAGCTGCTGGCTTTCTCTGTCTGGCCTTCCATTCACCACCCCTTGTCAGCAGTGGTTTCTGACGGCCTACCCACTGCCAAACCCTGTCCATGCCTGGTTGCCTTCTAATTTCCCATCACTAGAGGTCACTGCCTGTCCTCCTCTGGCAATAGCTGTCTCTGACTACTTCCTACTCCACAATCGCTGTCACTTGCTGTCTCCGCCTGCTTTCCCTGCCACTAACTGTGCTCTAGTGCTCTATTTCTGCTCCACAACTACTAGTCCTATCACTGGATTTGTTGCTAAGTAACATCGTATTGCTCTTCCCAAAACCTAATACATATCAATTGTGTACTGCTGTTGTTTTTACGTTTTGCCTGCACAGTGCTTACGCTGTGGTTGTAAAATCTATTGTATTTAGTATACATTTTTAAATGGGCTTACAACCCGACCTCACTTTTCATTGGTTGATGTGCTTGCCACCCACTTTTCCTCCATTTCTACTGGCTGTAGCATACTATTGCCTGTTGTTCCTGTCGTGTGTTTCTCTTATCAGAGTTCCATGGCCCAAGTACTGTTTTCATCTACATTTGTAGAAATCTTTTTTTTTGTTTGTTTTTGCCCGCACAACACTTGCGCTGTTCTTGTTTTTCAAGCCACTTGCTTGTGTTTAGCAAAGCTTCCCTTTTAATTTGCAGAGCATTCTCTCTCTGAGGTCTCTCTATTTTTGTAAAAAGGCTGGTTAATCTTAATCTTATTTTGTCACATACCGAGTACAAATTCCGTACATTTTTGTAAGTGAAAGTGCTCTGAACATGAACTCAAGAGGGGGCAGAGAGGCCAAAGAGCTCACCTTACAGACTGAGGAATGACACATCCCCACAGAGATTGAGGTGACTTAGCGGCCACCAGCCCGGATCACTAACCATTCACAAGCTCATTACCTGCTCCAGGCTTCCTTTTAAATGCAAACACACACACATTCCAGATACCGCTTGAGTTTAGTTTAAATATTGTGTTTATCTAATCATTTGTTTCTTTAACCATCATTTAAGGAAACAACATTTCTTTCATTTCCTGAAAGAAGCTCTGGCCAGCGCTGCATATTGGCGTGTTTGTGTTTTAAATACATTCTATTCACACTGAAAAAGTTCATGAAATGCTCATGTGATTTGCTGAAAATCCCAATGCAATCCAGGGTGATGTGATTTGCATGTCATTGTGGTTAATGTCATTATGCACTCTGGCCATTTGAGAGCACTCTTTCAGAGCTGCTACTCTTGATTTTCACTGCTACCAAGTACACCATTTGTCTAGTCTTCTCAAAGGGCTGGTGTACACACTTCTCTTTTCTAAAGTTTTATCAGTGCCACTCTTTGACTCGTCCTGCTCAAATTTCCTCATTCCATATTATGCTCGCCCTCTGCTTCTTTACTTTTCTAGAGTGTCTCCTTCCAAGAGCCCCTCATACACTATGACTGTGGCACATTTGGGCTCGGCGTCCGAATCGACAAATCCATTTATCCCATAGAGCTGCCTTCTAGGATTTTTAGTCCATTTCGATAGCCGAGTTACTGCAAGCCCCAGAATTCCAAGGTGCTGTTGTCAGGACTGGCTGTGTCAAACTTGGGGAGATGTGGTGCTGGTTCTTTGGCCTGTATTAAGTTTTGTACCTTTGCTTCAGAGTTCTCACTCTCTGCCGCTAAGTGAATTCCGCTCCACTCTTCACCAGTGCAGCCAACAGGAGCATGCTGCATGCAAATATTCCCAGAAGCACTTAGCAGGTGTGTTTACCTAACCAACGCCCTCAGGGGAGGGAGATGTCATCTACAAAGGACAACACAATAATAATACAGAGAAGGAAAAGCCACATGTATGTATGTCTACGCAATATGTATGTTTGACACACGTAACAGTCTCTAAGATGGCGCTCACTGTCCGACATCTTGAATGTCATAAGTTTGAACCCCTCCAGGTCCTCTGAAACTCATTCTCTTTTCAAGTTTAATTAAATGAATAACAGGAACATCCATTATTTACCATCCTACAGAACAGGAAAATTGCTTTAGTAAGCGCAATATAAAACAACATTAGCCAGAGCTTTAACTTTTAGTTGCGCTCTGTAGCAAAGGAGATAAATTATACTGGTATGCAGAAATATTGCTCATAATGTGTAATTTTTTTTTCTCCAACAACATCAGTGATAACCAGGAAGGTTGTGATAGTTTGGCCATTCCAGTCCAGGGTATCGATAGAACAGTGGGTCCCCATGGATCTCACCCCTGTCCATTGGGTATTCCCGATAATTCTGATTCTAATATCAGCCTTGCAAGCCTCTTAGAGTCTAGTTCCTTGGATGAGACAGCAGAGGGCCTAGAAGATAGAAAAGGTATATTTATGAGTGCCCTAGCAAAACTTATTAAATCTTTACTTGCACCTCTGGAATCCAGACTACTAGGGATTGAATTACAACTAAAGGCCATACACGAAGAAGGGAAAAGCAACGTTAACAACCCTGTCAACACAGCTATGAAAACCCCGGTACTATCCAGTAATAAACCTTTAGTACCAAAGCAGACAGTAGGGGGATCTGTAATCTCCAAATCACTGCCTTCCATAACACCTACTGCTAAGAGTAGCAATAGTAAAACAACCAATTTAACGTCTAACGCCCCAAAAAAACCACAGAGCCACGACAAACCCCAATCTTCTGTGTCTAAACCCCCGATCCTTAAATCAGTACAACCTAAGGTTCGCCGCAATATTAATTTACCACCTGACGCTTCCCCCTATGTAATAGTGCTAACTGGTGTTCCTGAGCTTGCCCCTTCAACATCTGAATCTTTTTGGGCCCTCAAGAACAAAGTCTGTCACTGGTTAGATCAAAATCATCCGCTACCCCCAAATATTAATAGCAAAATGCTCATGGTAGAGAGAGCACCCTGGGTGGGCGAGAATAAAAAAACCATACAGGGGGATTGTGTTGTTGTGTCCTTTGAGGATTTGGGTCCGGTGGAACATATAATTGCAGGACCCCCACGTATTACTAACTCTTCAATTTCAGCCAAACCCGTATCCTATTTCTACATGGTCCCAGACTATGGGGGTAATAGGTGGAGTTGGCTGAGAGGTCCAAATCACACAGGAAGAGGAATAAAAGGGGATCCATGGCAAGAGCATAATCCAAGACAGTGGACTGGGAGGAATCCAACACACCCTACAAGGGGCAGTCGTTTCCATGATACCAACCAGCAAAGAGGGACATGGTCTGGAAACTATAAACATAACACCTTGAGCCAGTGGGATGGTGGCGTCAACGAAGGGTGGAGTGTAGTTCCGAGGAGATCAGGTAGGCCATTGTATGGCCCAGTGCACCCTAATGGAGTATGGCCAGGTCCTCAATTCAACCCCCCGTCCATATCTTGTTTCAACCGTTATAGTGGGTTGGAAAATGTAGATTGACTTTTATCTACTTCCTCTGGAGAATTAACTTTAAAGGATATGATAGATCCGCCAGGTCCGGTAGTTTCTAGAACAGGAGAGACCCAAGTTCATCTAAAAACCTATAACTCTAGGTTGGAAAACAAGTTAGTTGCACCCGTAATTTCAAATGAAATTGAAAAAGAAGCATTAGGGGAAAAGATAGAATGGTCTGTGGTCAAAGTAGGTAATGCTGGGCCTGTCGAGTTACTCCCGGAAAATGGTGATTTTAGTTGTATTGAAATGGAAATTCTGTCTTCCCATTTATCAACTGTTCCGAATACAGGCGGCACCCCTATAAATATCCTTTCCTGGAATATAGCAGGGCTCAAAAAAAATCTTGAAATCCCAGACTGGAATAATTTCATTGAACCATTCGACATATGCATGTTTCAGGAAACATGGTGTCTGTCTCCTCAGTATAAAAATGGGTATTCCACTTACTATGTCCCGGGTGTTTCCTCAGGGAAAGGCCGCCCATCTGGTGGCCTACACATATGGGTGAAAATTAATCTTAATTATGCTGTCAATGTGTATAATGTTCCCTCAGATGACTTATTGTACATATCTCTGAAAAGCCCAATGGGGGGCAAAATACATATTTTCTGCATTTATGCTAGAGGATCGCAGGGCTGTCAAATTTCTCCAACAATAGAGCTTTTGGATTCCAAGTTACTAGAACTAGCTCTGGGATCAAAAATCCTGGTGGGTGGTGATTTTAATTGTACTTTCGAACCCCTGGACGATGAGGATATTTTGGGTTGGACCGCGGAGGATTGGAAGTACTCCATCCCTACCTTAGATTTAGCACCTATCAAGAAATGGTATCCTAGAGCTATACAGCTGAATGCTCTAGCCTTGGCTCACCAATTACGAGCTCTGAATGGGTGGACCATTTCCGATCGCAGTGGGGCGATGACATATAACAAGATAGCCTCCCCATCGCGAATTGATTATATTTTTTTAGATCTCCACTCCTGGTCCAACCTTATAGATATGGAGATTAAGCAGTCCATAGATAGTGACCATAATCCTCTATGCATGATAATTAACTGGTCAAATGAACAAAGTGAGTCCCCAGGTCCGAAACTAATTACCAAGGAGGCTATCCCATCCAACTGTAATAGGAAACTGAGATGGGAGGCGATTAAGCCTGAGGAGGAGGTTCTCTTGCACATTAGGGAGTTGGTTATAGCGGAATCTTCTACCTTGTCGGGAATAAAGATGGATTTGGCTAATTTTAATACCCTTGGGCCATTATTTTTAAACCATTATTATGATCTTATAGCTAAAATAGGCAAGGTTTTTCAAAAAACCACCAAGAGAGATCATTCTGCTGAGAAACATTTATTAAAAACAAATCCTTGGTATACTGCTGACTGCAGGGAAAGGAGAAAGGAAATTGCACGGGCAATAAAGTTAAAAGACCCCAGAGCAGTAAGACTGGCCAGGAGGGATTACCGCAAAATCTTGGCATCTTCTAAAAAGAATTGGGAGGAAGACCACTGGCAGAAACTTAAAAAAGCAGCATGGGATAAGAATTCTGTCTCCTTTTGGAAATTGATCAACATTTTAGATAGAAGAGGAGTTGATCCCATTTTAAATCACATAAATGAGCAGCAATGGCATGCTCATTTTTTAAAGTTATATTGTGAAGATGAGACTCAAGCCCACCTATCTTTAGCAATATCATCCCCATTAAGACTAGATTTACCAATAGAGATAGTCCCTTTCGAAGCAAGAGAGGTTAAAGATGCTATCTCTAAAATCCGGCCAGGCAAAGCAGCTGGACCAGACGGCCTGCCTGGAGACTTGTTAGTCCACGAACCTTTGGTATGGGCAAATTTTATAGCTAGTTTAATGAACTTAATCCAGCAGGGTTTCCCAGTTCCAGATTCTTGGAAAGGGGTGGAGGTAATTACAATATATAAAAAAGGCGAAAGAGAGGACCCCGCAAACTATAGGCCAATTAGTTTAATTGACACTCTACAAAAGGTAGTTGGTAGGGTTATTGTAAATAGAATCGAGACATGGCTCATGGAAGAAGAGGTATTAACACACTTCCAGGCAGGGTTTAGACAGAATGTGGGTGCAATAGACCAGGTGTTCCGGTTTTGTGCGGTCTATTGGAAGTCAGTTTCCATCAACAAAGGTAGTTTGTATCTGGCTTTCTTCGACCTCAAAACCGCATTCGATGTCATTCCTCGCTCTAAACTGTGGGAAGTTCTATTGGCAATGGGGTTTCCCAACAATCTTCTGCAATTTATCATTAAGCTCCATGAGGACAACTTTGCGAGGATACGGTGGGGGAGCCAAGGGCAATTGACAGAGAGGGTACCAGTCAACAGAGGAGTGCGGCAGGGATGTGTGATGGCACCGACGTTGTTCTCCCTCTTTATAAATGGGGTGGTGGACCATTTGAGGGAGGACCCCGCGGATGCGCCAGTCCTTGCCGGTGAGAAGACCCCCACACTCCTCTTTGCGGACGATACCCTCTTGATGTCCAAGACCCCGCGGGGTCTGCAGAAATTGCTTGATCGTTTCTCACTCTTCTGAAGTGAGCGGGGATTAACAATAAATACCACAAAGACAAAGTTAATGGTCTTCTCGTTAAAAAGGAAGTCAAGGAATGTACATATTTCACTCTTCGGGTCTCCGCTTGAGGTTGTAAATGAATTTGACTATTTGGGGGTTAGATTATCCAACAATATGTCTTGGGGGCCACATATATCCAAAATGATACTTAATCTTAAAAGGGTCTCTGGAGTTATATTAAAAAATCAACGCCACTCAACCAGCAGACCTGTTGTTCCAACCCTATCAGTTTATGAGGGAAAGGCGGTAGCATCAGCTGTTTATGGCTCTGAAATCTGGGGCGCTGTTAACACTAGAGCCCTGACCGTTATAGAGAACAAGTTTATTCGAGATCTGGTATCACTCCCCATTTCAACACCTCTGTTACCGTTATTTTTTTATATGGGCATCAAATGTATAGCTGATAAAGTCCATCTTAGACCCCTATTATTTTGGGTGCGACTTCGAAGGACAGAAGTATTAAAAGATTATGCTCGAGTCCTGGATGAGTTAATTACCCTAAATGTAAATAACAAAATACAGTGGCTTAACAACCTCAAGCTTTTGGTAAATTCGATAGGATTGGGAGTGTCTTGGATCTCGCAATGCCCTCCCACTAAACAAGAAGTAAAAAAGTTATATTGGGAATGGGTAGATTCCAAGGTGCATGCCAATTCGACCTTTGGCCCACTGACGACTAAGTTTTTAGAACACAAAGTGTGGCGTATGACCGAGCCCTTTCTGGATTTTATCCAAACGCCTAGAGATAGGACTTTGTTTTTGAAATTCAGATATGGTACCTTGCCCGTTAAAGAATTCACGGCAGGTTGGAAAAGTATGGAAGGGAAAGATCTAAACTGCCCAGGCTGTAGTTGCCCGAAAGAATCTCTGGGCCACTTCCTATTTGCATGTTCTGCCTATAAACTTGTTAGGAATAAATGGCTGAAACCAGTGTGTAAGTCCATGGGCGTGAAAGATCACAGATTAGCCCTGCGCATTATGTCATCTGACACTGCTTCATTGTATATTGTTTGTGGGGTCTCAAAATTCCTCGCGGGTGCCTGGTTAATTCGCTCCAGATTGCTAGGTAACTCAGCAAACCCGTCTGAATTGACTAGCTAGTAATACCATTGCTTCTTTTAAGTTTTAGAACTATTCCTTTTGCTGTAGTACTTTGGGACGGACTGCTTTTTATGTATCTTTTGTATGTATGTATGTCTGTACTTTTATGATGATTATTTGTCGAAATAAAGTATTACAAGAGGTAATGTTTTTTTTTCCACTACAGATTAGAGTACATTTCCCTTTTTTCTGTTACATTCACCAGTATAAATAACAAATAAACACCATAGCATGACAAAAAATCATAATTATGTTGGCTGCTCAGAGGTAGTCTAATCTAAACGTGTGCTGCTTCTTACACCATTTCTTCGAAATATGTTGAATTAATTATCTCAATCACATAACCCCATTTCAGAAAATTAATTTCACATTTGGTACTATACACGGACATACAGAACATACGTTTTGCGCCGTGACTGTGCAGCTCACACATATTAAGGAACTTTGCCACACTCTGTTGTAACGGGGAAACTGCATTTACAGCGTGGATGGAACTACGCTTTCTGTTACCGCGGAAGTGATACCACGCTTGCCTTTACCATACATATACGTGGTACAGGTAGTCAGCACTCTAGAGTCAGAACGGATGGGCGGGGAGACTGGAAGGAACATGAAGGATCAGGATAGGAAGGATAGGGACGTGGCTTGGTAAGTAGGGTCTGAGGGCCGGGTTTTAGGGATTAAGGTGTGGGAGGTCAGGTAGTGTTTAGGGCTGGGGATAGGTTTTAGGGAAGTAAAACACAAAAGAGGGCCTGGGGAGGTCTAAGGGACCAGCAAGGGCAGACTCCCCAATTCACTATCATCAAGCACACAAAGATGCCCGCAGGTCCAGGATCACACAAGCTATGAGTGTGTGTGCAAACAACTATGCTAAGAAGGAAGAGGGGAAATCCCTTTTAGGACGGTTTCCCTCACACACAAGAGGTGCATTGCTTCATCATAGGGATACCTCCTCGCGTCCCAAACCTAGTCATGACGCAAGCTACAACCCCCTTGCTGTGATGGAGGAGCTCAGGGATTTTTTGGGTAAGCAGGGTGGTCATAAAACCCAATGTGAGCGTTGTGTGTGGTAGAGGGAGTGCAGTGCTGGGTGGACAGTGGTTAAAACTAGCTAACAGGTTAGCCAAACACAGTTTATTGATGCTACCTGGTGCTATGATTAAAAACAAGTAGTGAGTAGTGCAACTGCCGACATTAGAAGCTGTTGTGCTAGAACGTGATTGACATGTTTCAGCCTGTTTACCTAAACAAAACCCGGCCCCAGCCCCACTTACTACACTGCGTTGCGTCCTCTCCCAATCCTTCCTGCTACTTAGCTGCTTTCTGTTTCCACCAGCGTGCAGCTAGCCTGCGCACTACCTTAACCATGCATATGCTTGGTTAAGGCATATGCATGGTTAAGGCAAGACTGGTAGCGCTTGCGTAGTCAGAACACGAATGGCTGAGGCCACGGTGTTCCGAATGTTTCTTGCACTCCTTGATGACAGCACTGTCCAATAGATGCAAGGCTTTCCTTCTGCACATCAAAGATGCCCTAATTCACACAGCATACAACAGGCTGCATGATGAGAAATATCTCTACCTCCACCCTTCACCTAATGTCCCTGCTTTGTATTACCACCAGATGTTACACAATATATTTCCTTTCTCAATAAAGACCTCCTAACACTTTTAACGCAGTTTCAGTAACTTCGATTGCACAACTGTTCACCAAGCTAAAACTTATAAAACAAAAAATAGCTCATTATTAATAACGTATGCAAAACCTATTGCATTTACCAATGCTTGTTGGTATTTCTTCCCACTCACCCATACCTTGCCTCTAAATGGTGCTCTATTCAAACCACCACTGGATCACACGCATACACTTGACTGTTGCACAGAAAGATCCTCTATTAAAGGGATTTACAGAGTCTACTGGAATATCTATGTTAGGAACCCAGGATAGTGTACGTTGTTGTAAACCCTGTACATAATTTAGCTTCACAATATACTTCGCCTGCACAATTGTCACATTTGTTCTCTCACCTATGTAAATACATGTAATGCACGAGCAACAAAAAAACATTGAATTTTTCAGTAATTCAGATATAATTGGTTTAATTTGCCCTGGTTACGATTTGGACTCGCGGATACGGTTCCTCGGTGAAAGAGTCCCACAAGACCTTTGTGTTTTTCACACACATTTCACACACACATGCAGCACAGCTGCTTCACACAAACCCCACCGCAGTAATATACAAATACCACCGTGTACGCCATTACAACAAAGAACAGATGCACCCAAAATAGAGCTATCCCACCGAGTTTGCCAATGCTTGTTTTTGTTGCAGTTTGTATCAACAAGGCAGCCAAACTACAGGCGAAGGTATTGCTGTGAGAAGCGTCCAATTTCCCTTTCATAGGTTTTTGTTTGAACGAAATATATTAACGACCGGGTGATGCTAAATTGATGAGCAAGGCTGCCCTGGCCTTTACGAATTGTAATATGAGGTGTTTATTGTACGACTTCCAATCATAATGATTAACTCTAACCTTTATGGAAAGGACATGAGGATGCATAACTAAGCACTGTGACTAAAGCGGAAAAAGGCATTTGAGGTGGCAAATATTGACATGCAGAACGGGCCATCATACTGACGACGTATTTTCGTTCTGCTTGTTTTTCCGATAGTGTCTGACATTGGCATGGGAATGGGATGTGAGAATATGCAACTTTTTTATGCCTATCTAAAATTATTCCTTTACTATGTACTCCTGTCATCTATCGGTATTGTTTGGTACTGCAGAACTACGAGCGCTGGAAGGAGCGCGATTGTTTGTAGGGATATCTATCGAGTTCAAGAAATGACTCATTTCTCTCGTTGTTTTGAACTGGCTTTCCTCGTCATGTGATATATTACACGATCTTTAATTAACTAGGCAGTATATTTCACACGAGACAGCCCTGCAGAAGAATCCGTAATACCCGAGCTCAAATAACCTCATGTTTACAAAGTTTTGATGACGCAGTGGCAGGATATCATGGTTTAAA
Organism: Lissotriton helveticus; assembly: GCF_964261635.1. Taxonomy (NCBI): domain Eukaryota; kingdom Metazoa; phylum Chordata; class Amphibia; order Caudata; family Salamandridae; genus Lissotriton; species Lissotriton helveticus. The sequence continues at coordinate 398,711,709 of NC_136069.1, read as the reverse complement.
AATATCATCTCAATATCCAATAAACGCTGGCATCAAAACGTACTAATGTATGAAAAGTAGCTTATAAAACCCAAGCTGACGACATCCTAGAACCCATATTAGTGTATTAAATACCCATTTGTTGTTATGCATCACTGTTTCTGAATGTCTTAGATCGTGATTGATTTGCTACATTTCTCTATCTGGATGTAGCACCAGTGGTCGAAGTGGGGACAAAAAAGTAGGGGAACTGTGGGCGGAGACTCAGGGGGCGGGAATAAGCAGAGGATTGGATTAGTGGGCGGAGTCGGAGGTGTGGCTAAAAATAGCAAAACATACCAAATTTTTGGTGCATTTGACATTTCACTGACCAGTTACAGCTTATAATGTTATTTAATTCAAACAATCGATACACATGTTTATTTGAGGTTTAATATATAAGTTGTTTATATTTAATTCATTTACAATGTGGGACATGTTTCCAATCACAGAATATTCCAAATATGCTTATAAGTGGAATCATGAGCCATTTGTCTCCGAGCCATGCAGTTTCTTTCATCAGCACTTCTCCCTTTTTCTAACCATCTCTGAACATAAAATTCAGGTTTAAATTCTATGACAGGAGGCCCCACGATGTTTATGAACATTATAGAAGACAGACAATTTATTGATATTCTGTTCCGCAGTGGTGTGAGCACATCATTCCTTACACTGAAGCCCCGTTCACATTCAGCAGTTGAGGTACAAAAGGTGTTTATAATGTGCACTAATGGTTTCAGGCTTTCAGGGATGCAATTTTTATTTTGTTTGTACTCTCTGAAACCAAGGATGTACTGCCTAGTATCAAATACATTCAACCTGCTACAAAGGTTTTGTAATTCTCCCTCACCGTATAAGATGTCTACTGGATTGGGCCAATAAACTGGTTGTAGGAGTTTCATTCTGTGTACTAACTCTTTGTATTCGATTTGGTCATTGTTTGTGGTTGTGCATCTCGAAACATTTGATGCATTAGACATTGTCATCCTTTATCGCAGGTTATTTGCTAAGCCCCGAAAGAACTGTGCCCTATTGATGCTAACACAGCCTTTGTTCAGTTGCAGTCCTACACCATCAAACTGCATCCGTACAGCAGCATTTAATGCAGTTGTAGCAAAGGGCCCAGGTGCATCAGCCATTGATTCAAACACTAAAATCTGCATCTGTATTGAGCGATCGGCCTCATATATGGTCATATCACGCCGCAGCAGCCTTCTGGATAGGTTACCCAATTCCGTGAGAGCATCATATAATAAGCCCATATTTTCAGCAAACACATCCTGGCCTCCCCTCGCTCCCCCTCACTTCCTGGCAACACTCATTACCCTGCTTCTAGCATACCCACATCCTGGACTCCCCTAGCTCCCCCTAACTTCCTGGTATTTCTCATTACCCTGCTTCTAGTATACCCAGATCCCGCCCTCCCTCACCACCCTCACTTCCTGGCATATCATTCATTACCCTGCTTCTAGTAAACACGGGCCCATCCCTCCCTCGCCACCTTTATTTACTCCTATCAAACATTACTCCTGCATCCAGCCCTCCCCTCCCCCACCTTGCCTCTTCTGGTATACCCGGCCCCGCCATCTCTACTCTTCTGGAGACTTGCCGCAGATCACACGGGCAGGCAGAGCAGACTGCAAACTGCCCAGGGGCACATAGGGCGAGCGGGCATAAAAAAGGCTTGAGGGGCATCAGCAGAGCCTCTGCACTGTAATTGCAGGTTAAGCTGCACGTCTGGATTGAGATAGGCAGGGACAGCATTGTCGGGCCCCTACCAGCAGCACAGAGAGCAGTGGCAGATCGGGATAGATGCCCTTCGGTGGAGCAAAATGCCAACATTTTAGAAGAGTAAAGAGGGAGATTTGTTTAAAATAACCGGAAGAATGAATTTCCCCCATTGACTTCTGTTGAAAGCAGAGGCCGCAGGCAGCTGAAATCAGTGCTTAGTTTGTCAAATGATATGTGCCGGGGCTCAAAGTTGTTCTCAAAAGCTCGTTAACAGTGCTGCCGAATGCAGGGTTGACAGTTGTGTCCGCTACCACCAAACACTCCCTGTGCCTTTATTTTACTTTTGCAGGTTCTTTTTCATCCCTGCTTTCTGCTCTTGTCTCTATTTTCCAGTCCTCTTTCTTTACACATATTCTGCCTTTCTCTGTTGTACTGTTTTAGTCCCCAAAAACAGGGGCTGGTGGCCACCACCTGCAACCACCTTGTCAAATTAAGCACCGAAAATGGGAGGCCTGATGACAGTATGGGGCTTGACTTTGCCTCCTGCTTTGTTTTATTTTCAAAACTAAGCAGCCCTCCATATAACTACAATCAGCAATTATGCAAGGAAAGCATCCACTTATTGATAATTTGTGACTAGAGCTAAGCTGGACATTACTTGGAGATAGTGCTAATTAAATCATGACTAAGTGATGTTTTTGGTTATGGCTGTTAGCGGCACTATTATGGAGTCAAGATCCCTGTATTGAAGTAAAATAAGAATGAGAAATATGAATGTGCATGCATCAGGAGAGTTGGAGTGAGCTCTCTAGGTCTCATACGGGATGGAAGTGACGTTACTAAATAAAAGAACGTGTAATGCTACATTTGGGTTTCAAACTGTTACTAATGGGGTACAACTAATGCCCAGACAGTGTTAAAAAGCTTAAACAGGACAAAACAATGAAGTAATATCATCACAAAACGGGCCACGTAAAGCTGCGTAATTTTCCTTTTCTTGCCGCATAATTTACTCAAACCTGCTGCATAATTTGACGCTCCCTTGCTGCATAATTCCAGTGGCACTGCTTATTGCGCCGCCTTAAAGAAATGAGGCCGGTCAGCCATTGCTTGGTGGCTGTCATAGCCACACCCACTTGAGATTGGACGGGAACTGCTTACAAATTGTGTACACCAAATAATCTCAATTCACGTATAAGAGTGCAGAGGAGAGGGGATTCCATATAACGTGCGTTTGAAGCAATCCAAACTCCAAGAAGTTCCAACCATATTGGAAACTGCCAATGCATCAGAAGGCTGTACCTTATATGAGACAGCTGTTTGGTCAAGGTCAAGGTTGAGGCTTGGTTAACGGCCAGTGTGGCGTTTTATAAAAGCCAGAAAACCAGGACTACTGGAATTATGAGATTTTGTGGCTGCTGCATTTTCTGCATAACTATGTATTTACTGCATTTGCTACATAATCCATCATAATCCATCATCTGCTGATTCTAACAACAACAAAAAATTCCAACTCAAACGGAAGAAAAGATACTAAAAATGCTGCAAAAGATGTTGCTGTACAGTGCAAGACCCTGTGCAAAGGTTCACTGGTCACCGCTCTGTGGTCAATTGCTGAATTTGGATGTTAAACTGGTACTAGTGAGGTGAAACCTTTGCCCAGTGTTAACATGTGAAAATGACAAAACATTGAAGTAATACTATCACAAAAAAGTGGTACATTATGGTGCTTAATTTGGCTGTACTTTTGGCATAATTTAGTCAACTCTGCTGCATCAGTTGGTCCTCTCTTGCCGCATAATTCCAGTGGCCCTGCACACAAAATACCATCCTTTCTACATTCAACGGTGGGATGCTGTAGACAACTCAGCTAATATAGAATAACATAAAGAAGCTAACATATATAACAAGCATCACTCTCACGTCATTTGACAAACTTTCACCATCTGGAAGAAATAACAAAATAAGACTTACTACAATCGTACGCAAATCTTATGCCACAATTTACCTCAGCGAGGTACTTGTGGAATTTCAAAGGCCTTACTTTGTTTTATTCAACATACAATCCATTTTCCCTTTCACTCTGGGGAATCCCCTAGTAAGCTTTTCCTTGTGTACATGATGCAAGCTATTTTTGGTTCAGGAGAGAAACAACAATCAATGCACACCAGCTGATTGGGAATAGCAAGAGACTCTGGAATAAATGGGTTCTGAAGCCACATAATTCTCTACATAAGCAGGTATAAACAAAACACGTGCCGCATAATCCATCATCTGCTGCATAATGCGCTTATTCCAACAACCAGAGAGATGCATCTTGCTCAAATGATCAAAGGTTACTTAAAAACCGAATAGCACCAGGCATCGTGCGGTTCAAAGGCAGACACTTTGCAACAGTGTTCAGGTGCTACACCAATACTACTGAAAAATGCCATATGTGAGTGCTGAAAAGACAAGACACTGTAAAAAAATACTGCAACCGATGGTGCCAAAGAATGCTGCGCAATATGCCTTTTCTTCGTGGATAGCTTACTCAATGCTGCCACATAATTTGGAACTGGATTACTGCATAATTCTAGTGCGCTATATTGAAGAAACCTCTACCTTGCTAAATGTACACAATATTTTTTTTTTACTATACTGTTAAGGGAGTAATCGAACTATGTTTATGCTTTTTGACACGCTTTTTGCTAATGCTGTTCAGCATTGGCAAATGGAAAAAATATTATTTGCCAATGCTGCGAGCGCCATAAAAATAAAATGACCACAGATGCACGCAGGCTCTTCAAAAAGGAAAAATGCAAAATTAATGCAAGCATTCAATGATTGGCAAAGCCGATAGGCATCACCTATGACATCTAGCAGCTTTGTCAATGTTTCGCACCTATGTTGTAAAGCAGTGTGTTTGGACAAAGACACAGGCGGGGGAGGATTTTTTTTTAAAAAGGGCTATGACGCTCCCAGCGCTGGCTGTGTATCATAATGCCTTTTTGTTTGCACCAACGAAGCAATAAAGAGGGATGCTGAGAGGCAACACGAAGGAAGAGCAGTAACATGGAGGGAAGGAGAGAGGTCAGGACTGGTGGACAACCGAGGATAGTGAAGAATTGTGAGGTGTGAATCACGGGCTCACAACAGCCGCAGGTCCATCAGAGTAGCCGTTTTCTCACCATGCTACACTGATGGCCCTTTCAGTCTCACTTTGCAGGCCCATTAGACACAGCGGGGAAGGGGAGGAGGTCGGGCACACTGCAGAGGCCCTCTGAATATTGACGTTGCACCACTCATGGAAAAAAAAAAGGTGTACTTTTAAAGTATGGCAATTTTACAGTCCCCGGTACGCTCTTTCAAAAGTAAGAAGTAGAGGAACGGACTAACATAATTTTAAGAAGTAGGGGCACGCCGTGCCCTTCCTTCCTCGCCCACTTCTAACGCTGTGTAGCACCCATAAATCTCCATGAACTCCTCTTGTATTTCGGTTCATATAAACACTAAGGGGAAGATTTACAATAACTGGCGCATCCCTGCATATTAGCAGGGATGCGCCAGTTATTGTGCGTCACGGCTCCGCCACCATGGATGCGCCGCATTTACAATGTGGCGCAACATGGGGCAAAAATGGACAGATGCGTGACGTATCATCTGCCGTAAAGGCGGCGCATTGCTGGAGTTGCGTTGCAAGTGCGACACAGCTCCAGCAAGGCTTGGGAGTGCCCTATCCTTAAAATGCTGCGTCAATCCTTACACCTGCTTTAAGCAGGCGCAGGGTTTTGATGCAGCATGGTCTTAAAAGTGGCTGAGTATAATCTTGTAGATTTCACTCAGCCACTTTTAGTAGGCATTCCTGCGCCGTAACGCCCCCCCCGCGCAAGAACGCCCACATGTGGGGCAGGGCTTTACAACGTGATGCATCTCTCAGATGTGTCACGTTGTAAATACCCTGCAGCATGGCGCTGGCTATGCGCCGCTGCTGCGTCACAAACATAGGTGACGCAATGGCAGCGTAAAAGAGGCACAAGGGGCTGATTTTCAAGCCCCTTGCGCCTCTTTTATGCCGCCGTTGCATCATTTTTGTGACACAGCGGCAGTGCATAGCCAGCGCCATTCTGCGGGGTGTTTACAACATGACACATCTGGGAAATGCATCACGTTGTAAAGCCCTGCGCCACAGGTGGGCGTTCTGGCACGGGGGGGGGGGCGTTCCGGCGCAGAAACGCCTCCTAAAAGTGGCTGACCAGCCACTTTTAAGGCCATGCTGGGTCAAAACCTTGCACCTGCTTTAAGCAGGCGTAAGGATTGACGCAAAATTTGAAGGATAGGGCACACCCAAGCCTTGCTGGAGCTGCGTTGTGCTTGTGACGCAACTCCTTAACCACCTACAGAGGCTGTCCAACACCCCTGAACCAGGGACCAACGATAATGACACCTAACAAAAGGTTCAGGTAGGAAAATTAAATGGAATAATCGAATTACAAACATATAATCAAACATTTACTGAAAAAAGGAAGAGGGAGAAGAAGAAGCCTATACATACAAAAGAAATGTATTACATAATATAATTAAAACATCACAATAACGCTCAACAAGAAAAAACTGTTGGCAATATACTAACAAACAATTGACATGCCAAACAAGTAGCTAAAAAACAGACATTACGAAAGAAGAAACAGCAAACAACAATGATGTGTCCTTCACAAATTGTGGCCAAAGGAAGCGTCAACAGCGTTTCGACCGCAGGGTTACTGTGCGGTCATCATCAGGACTACAATTTATTTGAGCGTAAAGTTTCACTTGATACAAGGCAGGCCAATCCTAGCTAGGTAGGCTAATTGCAGGGAAAAAAACGAACTTCAATAGATTCAATTATCAAAACAATCCAATGTTTCCAGTTCAACTCAGGCGGACATCGGTAGCCCTTTGTGAGTATGCTTAGACAATATCTTCAGCAGGTCACTAATAAATAGTCAATGGCAATGGCCCAGTAATTCAGTCAAAAAGGTATATTTTAGAGCAATCCATTGTTTCAATTTCACTCAGGCATTCATAAATTATGCCTTCTGGATATGCTCGGTCGATATATTCAGCAGGAGACTAGTAGTGTGGAGATTAGCCCAATAAATCGGCTAGTTCAGCCCACACGTCGGAACACAACACGGGTAACCTCCGTGACGACCGCCCCACTCCAGCAATGCGCCACCTTTACGTCCGCAGATACGTCACGCATCTGTCCATTTTTTCCCCATGGTGCACCGCATTGTAAATGCGGTGCATCCATTGTGGCGGAGCCGTGACGCACAATAATTGGCGGATCCCTGCTGATATGCAGGGATGTGCCAGTTATTGTAAATCGGCCCCTTACTGCACTTTTTCAGGTGATCGAGTCTTTAATTGAACTTTTGCCTCACTCATACTATTACTTAGTCCCTCCAACTTCTTGTTATAAGTTTCAGTATTGTGTTTTCTACTTAGAAGCATTCCGCCCAAGATTAATCACAGTACACAGAGTGAAAATAGTGAATACGGTGGATATAAACATACAGCTAGATTTCTCTTGTTGGTCATAAGAGACCCTATACAAAAACGCTCTCTTACCGCAAGAACTGACCACTAGGGTCTAATTCACACAAAAATCGCAAACTTGCTTTTTCGGTCTGTTATTTCCATATTTTTTTGAGAATTCAGAAGGTTTTCCAGGACTATGCCTCCCAAACTATGTCAGTGGCATACTCCCGGAAACACTCCTGAAAGACATATCACCCAAAGGGCATGCAAAGGGCCTGGCACTCCAGCATGCAACTAAAAGGAACCTGCACTTAGGACTGCTCATGCGCACCTGTTCACACTACAAGCCTGAAACATGCCTAATGAACGGAAGTCCAGGGCACCAGGATGTGGAACGCACTGATATGAATCTATAGGTAGGTTTCAAACTACAAAGGAAGACATTAAGGACGCAACGTTGATTAAAGCTGAAGTTCATGCAGAAGGTGCTTTTCACAATTACAAAGTCTTGCCAATGTACAGTGTTGGAAGTGAGCTTATCGTGACTCTTGAGTGCTTTACAAAATTATTTCATAACACAATAATAAAAATATATAATTTGCCCTCAACACTTTGCTTTGTGTTTTTTGCAACTTTTAGTGATCTCTTATCCAATTATCAGCAGCTTAACTGGGCAAATGCGTTGTGGTCTACTGCTCTGATTAGCAACACAAACATTTCAGCACGTTATTTAAACGCAAATATGGCATTTATCCATTAAAAAAATTAAATGTGACTAATAAAAGTGATAACTAAGATAAAGCCCTGTGGCATGATGCTTATTGAAAAAGAAGGCCTTTCCTATGGATCACTTCTGCTTTATTCATTTTGTAAAGTGATTTTAAAAAAACAGGTGAAACACTCAATTCTGTCACCCTCAATATGGCAGACGACAGCACTGGCCTTGCTATCCTCCTTTTTAAAGGACAGAAGACAAACAGTGACACTGGGTCAGTTTAAATCAACACCTTATGTGCTTCCTTGCGGAGTCCCACAGGGCTCGTCACTTAGCCCACTATTTTTAACGTATATGTATCTGAATTTGCCTCTTTTATCCAAGACTTCCGTTTTAGTCTCACGTCATACGCTGTTCCGGCACCTATACACCTTCGGGTATTCGTGCGCTCAATAAGATTTATTAACAGTAACATTAACATATATCAGTTATAACAACCTACCCAAAACATGACCCTAACCGCCCCTCCCACCCAACCACTCCCGCTATACACTATTTAAGAAAATAGTTTATGGCACATCCTTGTCTCTCCCCTATGAGGCCCTGGAGTTAGAGACCCCCACACCTCAAACCCACTGGCTTCATCCGTTACGTCCCGTGGAGGGGGGATTAAATGCAACTATTTAATATATTTGGAGAAGGCAGTTTGTTGAATTCAGATGACAGTAGATTAATACAGGGGGGCTCAAATCTCCTGATAGGTTGACATTTTATGCTCTGTGGAGAGCGTTAGTTTAACCAGGGTCAGAAAGTGACATATTATATAGTGCCATACAGTATAATCTGGGACTCTGTCAGAGCCCCAAAATGAGAGGATTTCCTGGTGTGCTGCTCCCAGAGCTAAAGTAATTTGCCCGGTCTTTCAATGACTTCAATTGATATTTTAATTGGTTAGGTAGGCCCAAAAGAATATACACTAGGAATTGTGGGATATGTATACCAAAGAATGTATCTATGTCTACTAGGACAAACTCTCTCCCAGTACCGGGCCAGTTTTGGGGCAGTTCCAGAGGAGATGTTTCAGAGATCCAGTACACCTGCTGCCCCTCCAGCATTCCTTGTTGCTCTCTGGGTGTCATTTCTGTACCCTAGCGGGAGTCCAGTATGATACAATCTTAATAGGTGTTAGACCTGGCATCATTGGCGTGAGTCTCCCTTCTTTTTTGACGGATTGCCTCCTCTGTTTTGATATGTTTTTGCTGGAATTATGCTTTGGGCACTGTGCCACTACTAATCAGTGCCACAGTGCAAGTGCTCCATATGTTAAATTAATGAACTAATTGGTTATTCCATGATTGGGTTATTTGATTTATCTGTCAGCCCTAGTATAGTGCACCATGTGTGCCCAGGGCTTGGAAATCAAATGCTGCTGGTGGGCTTGCAGCATTGGTTGGGCCACCCACAGAAGCAGCTTGTAAAGTGTGTCTCAGGCCTGCCATTGCAAGGCCTGTGTGCAGTCTAGCACTGCCATGGCGACTTGGCCAAGTGCACCCACTTGCCAGTCCCTAAACCTTCCCTTTGCTTCATATTAGACACCCCTATGGTAGGCCCCAGGGCAGGGTGCATTGTAAGTATAAGGTAGGACATGCTCTGATGTGTGTAGCATGTTCTAATAGTGAATTACAGCCATTTTCGTTTTTCACTATTGAAGGCTACCTGTTCTCATATGCCAGAATGGGCAGTTAGATTATTACATGTTTATAATCCTAACTGACTCAGGGAGCACAGTAGAAATTTGAATTTAGTAAGCCTGAACTCAGAATAATAAAATACTTCTTTTAGTAAAGTTTATTTTAATATTCTGTGTTTGCAAATACCACTTTTAGAAAGCAGGTATTTGCTTGCCTAACCATTTGAGCCTGCCTCTGCTGGGTTGTGTATTCCTTGTCTGGGTTTGTGAGTGACAGGGCTGGGGGATTCCAGGAGACAGGCTGGGGCAGCCCGATGGTGAATAGAGAGATCTGCATCTAGATGGGCGGGAGGAGTTGCACCTGGGACCTGAATAGGGCTGGGGCTTCCCTCTACAATGCTGACTCCACCTCCTGTGGCTTGTCTGATGTATCTGCCCTGCACTGTGAAAGGAGAGGAGGGAACATGTCAACAGAGTGCTCCAGAGCTGTATCTTCCCTCCCCTGTGCTGGCTCCACCTCCTGTGGGGCGTCTGATGTCTCTGCCCTGCACAGTGAAAGGAAGAAGAGTCATGTAAACAAAGTGCTCAGGAACTGGTTTGGACTAGGCACATGCCTCTCTGACTTCAGAGAACAAAGGATTTTGGGGTATAAAATTGGGACCCTGATCCCAAGAAATTAGATCACTTCTGGAACAAGAAACCTTTCTGCCAAGGAGAAGAACCAAGTAAGCTGCGGGAGTTGTACTGCCCCTCTGTCAGTGTGCTGTTTGCTGGGTTGGCTTGCAGTGGTTGCTTCATTGCCAAGGGAAAGGAGAAGGAACTTTGTAAGGACTTTCATCTACAGAATATTCTCCAAGGGCTTGAACTGTGCTTGCCTCCTGCTGAAGTCTCAGGGACAAAAGACTTCACCTCCAGCTCCCTCCTGAATTTCCTTGCTGGGAATTCTGACTCCAGTCACGTGCGTGCCGCTGGGAGCTGGAAGCGTGATGCATCAAGAAGAAGCGCGTCGCCGCCGCAGCTGAATTCATCTCAACGCCGGAGAAGCGAGCCTTCGTCGCTTCTCCCTGGAAGCGTATGTTCATGGAAGCTGCCTGTTGTCGAATCCCCGGAGAAGCATGACGCCATCGAGAGAGTCGCCATCGCATCACCGGAGAAGTGTGTCGCAGGGCCTGTCGCGGCTCCAAAGTACAGAATCGTTGCAAGGCTGCCAGGGCGTTATCGCATCGTCATCGCACTGTCGCATCCAGGGCGCCATCTTCTTGCATCGCAACTGGATCGTCGCATCGCATCAAGGCGCCATCTTGCGCACCGCAACGGGCCCGCAAGCCGAGAATCTATGCATAACCTCCGCACCGGTAAGGCTCACGACGAGTCCCCTACTCTACGCCAGCATTGAGGAAGGACACAACCATTCCCCCGGGTCACGGAACCGTCGCATTTCCCCTTTTGCTAGCCTTTTGTCCACTTTGCGTCACGCATGCAAGTACTTTGTTGAGACCTTTGTCGCATTTACCAACAACTTGAACTAAGAGACTTTAATCATCTTTTAAGTAATCTTACGTGTAGTATTGTGGATTTTTGTCGTTTGTGGTTTTGTGTTTAAGTCTATATAAAGAATACTTATTTTTATAAAACCTGTGTTGTGTCCATCTGTAGTGTTTTCACTGTATTACTGTGTATATTCACAAATGCTTAACACACTGCCTCTGAGATAAGCCTGTCTGCTTGTGCCAAGCTACCAAGGGGGTGAGCAGGGCTTATTAAGGAGTGTAATCCCCTTATCCTGACTTAGAAGTAAGGGTCCCTATTTGGACAAAGGTGAATACCATTGCCAACTAGAGACCCCCAGATATAACGATAGGGTTCTCCGTGCCTGATGCCCTGCATGCGGTATGCCTTGCTCTATAGAAAATGCCTTCCCATTCCTTGTGTGTAAGCTCCCGCCAAATTTCTATTTCCCAATCCTTACACTCCTGCCAATTTTTCTTGAGGGGCTGGTTGAGATTAAAGAGTGTACAGCTCTGTTATCAAGCACCTATTGTTGCCCTTCATGCAGAGCAGTTTCTTTTGATTGGTGTTAATGCCCTATTTACCTGTGGTTTAATGGATGGATGCTTCGCCCAGTGCATGATCTCTAGGTATTGTATACGTTCTGACTCAGGTATATCATGTAGCAGGGTCTGGTGGCTCAGTGGACTTATACGTCCACGTCAGGGGCCTGTGTTTGCCTCATGGTCACAGGTTCAAATCCCAGCTGGTCCACTCAGCCATGCATCCATCTGAGGTTGATAAAATGAGTACAGTTGGATAACAATAAACATCTGTTATTCAGCGCCAAGATACCTCTGGGTGAATGTGTGCTTTACAAATACACATGTTATGTTATGCACTCTTTGTAGTCTGTCAAAGGGGATAATCCCTTCTATATCAAGCACTCTGCCTATTCTTTTTCAGCCCACTAATGGCCACCATAGAAAGCCTCCAGTATGGAGTTCTGTGGTGAAACCTGGATTGGCAAAGATAGGGGTCACCGGGGGTGGGAATGTCGTAAGCCCCTTTCGCTCTGCCACGTCGGCTCAAACTGCCATACTAGTCCTTATTACAAGGGAGGAATATAAACCCTACACCCTGTGACTCCAGGGTAGTCAGGGAACCTTCCAAATATGACTACCAGCTAATGTCTGATCCATGAGGCACCAGTGTTAATTGGTTGCTGCTCAGCCCCTCTACACCATGTTCTAAGTTTATTGTGTGATGTTGGGCACCCTCAGTCCCCCTCACTGGTAGGTCTGAAATCAGGAGGCAGTGCATACTGTGCTTCCTCTCATCCCACACAAACCTGGTTTATGTTTGCAATGTCCGTAATGCATTTACGGGTGGCAGTGGGAGTGACTGGAACACAAGCAGCGCATTAAGTAGAATTGTCATCCTAATGGCTGCAATTATTCCCAACTCAAAAAGACGGTACTGGTGCCAGGCAGATGGATCGAATTTCACATCTTTTAGATTTTGTAGTCAAATTGAAGGCAGGGCAGCTGAGGCGATATCTTCTGCCACCTTATCTGCCTTTATGCCTTCCACCAAACTATACATCGTCTCTGCTTACAGTGGCAAAGTGGGTGAAAAATGATGATTTGGAACGCTACTAAAGTGTTTTTTAGTGGTTAGACTATATTTGAGCATTCATCCCATCACCTTTTGGGTGTTTAATTGCCAATAGAATATCTGAAAATCTGAGACTGCAAAAACAACAAGTTGACGGATTAAATGTTTGAATTAATCTCAGCCACTGGCATTCACTCTGGCCCGTTAGACCTGTTTGGGGGAAGGGTAGTCTTCCCCAAAACATTTTGTGTCCCACCCTCTGCTATGGTGCAGAATTCTTTTTGTTGGCCTTAAGATTCTGAACACTTTACCATTGATAAGCAGTGATAAAGTGTTTGTGTCCACTTCTTAGACCATAGTAAATTGGCTTACAACTGATTGGCATATTTAATTAGCTTATAAGACCCTTGTAAATTGGTACACCATATACTCAGGGCAGGTAAATTGAATGTGACTAGTGAACCTGCAGCATGTATTGTGCCATCTACTTAAGTAGCCCCTTAAAACATATCTCAGACCTGCCAATGCAGTCTTCGGGCACTGCCAGTTTGTCTTGGCAAAATAAACATTTTGCCAAGCCTAAACTCCTCTTTCAATTCATACAAGTCACCCCTAGGGCATGCCCTAAACATCCCATAGGGAAGGGTGCATTGTATTTAAGAGTGAGATATGTAATTTTAAGTTTTACATGCCCTGGTAGTGAAAAACTCACAAATTCTTTTTCATTACTGTGAGGTTCACCTCTTCCATAAGATAGCATTGGATTAGCTTATTATTTATTTATTTTATTATTTTATTTATAGATTTGTAAAGCGCATAGCTGCCCCAGCAAGGGGGCGTCCCAGCGCTACCCAAGAGACAGATACCAAAAGCCACTCTAACAAACCCTAACAGTTAAGCTGGAAAGAGCCAGGTCTTTAAAGCTTTGCGATAGGTCAGATGATTCTGAAGTCCTCTGATAGACAGCGGGAGGGAGTTCCAGAGTTGGGCCGCCTGGACCTTAAAAGATCGACCACCAGCCCTGGCTCTTTGAAAACGGGGGATACATATCAATCCCAAGTTGGCAGAGCGAAGGGGCCTGTTCGGAATGTACTGAACCAGCAGATCTGCTAATATCGGAGGGCTTTGCTGTGACAGAATTTTATGCGCTACAGTCAAGGACTTGTACTGGATCCTTTTGGCTATTGGTAACCAATGAACTTTAAATAAAGAATTAGATACCGAACAAAACTTGGGCAGTGCAAACAAAGCACGGGCCGCAGAATTCTGAATTCTTTGAAGGAGTAAAGTACAAGATTTATTAGCACCTAAATAAAGGGAATTGCCGTAATCCAACCTGGCTAAAATTGTAGCCTGTATAATAGTTTGGCGGATTTTTGGATCAAAATATCCGAGTAGAGGTTTTAACCCTCTCCGGAGACCAAAGCAAACCCCAGCCAAAACTTTAGATTGGGTGTCGAAAGAGCGATCCCTATCTATCCAGAAACCAAGATTCTTAACTGCGTCTTTGGGCGGTGGCACTGGTTTAAGTTTGTCCAGCCACCACTGTTCCGACCAAAGCGCACTGTCTCTCCCTAACACAAGAATTTCAGATTTAGTAGCATTAAGCTGCAAACAGTTGGCTGTCATCCAGTCTGCAATTGCTGACAGATCCTTCCTAAATTTATGGAGATTATTTTTGCACTTTTTTTGAGAAGGCAATAACTAGCTGGGTGTCATCAGCATATGAAACCAATGACATCCCTCTATTTCTTGCTACCATTGCTAGGGGTTGGACATAGATGTTAAACAGTGCAGGGCTCAATATTGAGCCCTGTGGAACCCAATGCTTAATGGTGTACACCTGCGAATGGTGCGGTGGTACAGCAACCTGAAAAGTTCTGCCTTCCAAAAAAGAGCGAAACCAGGCCAAGGCCCGTCCCCTGACCCCAATATCCTGCATCCTGCATAGCAAGATGTCATGGGAAACAGTGTCGAAGGCGGCACTTAGATCCAACAGAATCAAGGCCGCAGAGTCCCAACATCTAGGCTGCCCCGGATATCCTCGGTACGGCCAGCAGCGCCGACTCGGTGCTGCGGCGGGGGCGAAAACCATTTTGTGAGGGATCGAGAATGTTATTCTGCTCAACAAATTTAGCCCAGACTGTATTTACATATGATTCGGTAACTTTTGCTAAAAAAGGAAATTGGGAGATCGGGCGGAAGTTGCCTGGGTCGGACGGACTCAATGACGATTTTTTTAAAAGAGGAACAACTTTCGCATGTTTCCATGTTGTCGGCAATGCTGCAGAGGTCAGCAACAGATGAATCAATTTCCTCACCGCTGGTAAAATTGGAATGGAAACAAGACAGAGTTGATCAGGTCTCAAAGGGTCAGCAGGGGAGCCATATTTAATTTTAAAACAGAGAGACTCGGTCTCAGAAAGTGGAAGTAAAGGAAAGTAACACAGAGTTAGTTCAGGAGTGACCAGCCTGTCCTCTGTCTCAACTATCCGATCAGTGTTGACCCTAGCTGAATGGGAGCCAGTGTTTGAAATCCACAGTGGTTATTACATTTAATAAGGGATAACTGTTGTTTGAGAAAATTTAGAAATGTCATATTTGGTGTCTAAGGAATTGCAATTTAAAACCCTCTTCAATTAAGTCACATTTTAAGTAACATTTCAGAAAAGTCCACTTTTTTCAAAGTTAGTATTTTCTTGTCCTAACTAGTAGGTGCCTGCAGCCTGACCTGTTTCCTGGGTCACATGACTAGGTGTACTTGACAGTTGGCCTTTGTGTATTGTCCCAGACAGTAACACAAAAGGGTTCTAGATGTTGGTAGGGTGGGCCATCCTGACAGGATGAGGGGGGTGGAGCTGTGCATAACCCCACTTACATCTCAAAGGAGCTGCCTCAGCACACACAAAAAGAATTTCACACTAGCCTTTTGTGACCCCAGACCCAGTGGAGCCTGGGCAGGGACACAGGAAATTCCAGGACCATTTGTGGGGAGAACACTCTAGAAGTTTATTCCACTTAAACCTGGTACCAGGAAGAAAATAAATAGGACCCTCAAACCCACTCTTTAGTTCACTTCTGGACCTGTAGAGGTTGCTGAGGACTGTCCTGCTGCCTTATGCCTGCTGTGTACTTCAGAGGACTACCCTGCTGCTCTGAGAGGACTGTTCTGCTGCCTGAAGTCTGTCCTGTACACCCAGAACACTGCTTGGACCCAGGACCAGAAGAGTGACTAAAATAACTAGTTTGCTAGTTTCCTGATCAGAGCTACAGGGGCACAGAAAGTTGAAACAATGTTTAAAGGGCACCTTGAACTAGCCTTAAGTGAGTCCTAACTCGCCAAGTGGTGCCTCCGTGTTCCGGACCCTTGGAAGTGATGCTAGATGTAACCAACTAGCCAAAAACCAAAACTTGGGCTATAGAACATTTTCTGACAAGAAGTGCAATGGGAGGGAGGGGCGTGGTTTGGCGCCGACCGGGATGGCCGTGTGAGCGTGTAGCTCCGCGCCGAGTCCCGTAAGTTATCCTGTTGTGACCGCCTGCGGGACCATTGGAAGCATAAATTCGCCACCGGAGGTGAATATTGACCGGTGCGAGGAGTCTGGTCGCTGGCGGGGCCTCGGGGGCCGAGCGAGGACGGAGAAACGGGACACGGAGGAGACCGGCCCTGGACAATGGCAAGATGGCGGCGTAAGGGTCCTGAGCGAACGGAAGACTGAGGGCGCTCGTAGCTAGTGTCTTGGACTGCCGGGTGGAGCGGAGGGAGCGGAGGAGCGCTTGAGGGCACCTCCGGGCCTGAGCGAGGGACTGAAGACATTGTCCCCCGGAAAGCGGCTAGTGCGAACCCCTCGCGCCCCTCCCCCTCGCTGCCCTGAAGGCTGGCATAGGACGGACGGACCCGGGCCTGCGGCGCCTGCAGCGGGCGGTGAGCGCGCACATATAGCGCTGATCTGGACGTCTGGAGGGAGCTGCTCGGGCGGGCAGACCCGACCGCAAAAGGAACAGCTGGGGGAGGCAGGCGGCGGACACTGACGCCGCAGTGGCGGAGGGGTCGGGCACGAACAGCTAGGGACCTGGGCCCCCAGGAGGCGAAGCAGCACCCGTGTACTCCTGGGACAGTGAGGAGCCCTGCTTTCAAATAGGGACCACAGGAGCTAGCTGAACAGCGGGGATCGCCCTCCGGGATTACTGCGATTGTGGAGGTGGGGCACCAGTGGATCGTGGATTGAGGCTAAACTACTGACCTGCTGCAGTGTCCAGGTCGGGCAGCCGGCGCGGGTGGCCCAGGGGGGCGCCCACCTCCTGGCCTGGGGGAACGTTGCTGACCAGGGCGGCTGGATTGGAGTGGTGGCCCAAGACCCTGGTGATCGCATAAAAGTGTGTGTTGCTGGTAGCGGCCGGAGCCTGAAGGTGTGTTCGGGGGTCGTGGCTGGCATTGGGAAGACGCAAGAACTACCTTTGCCGAGGTGTGGGGGGCCCTGTTACATGTAGCAGTTATTTTCCCCGGGAAGGGGCGACTGGTGGTGTGTCTGGAAGGGGGGCTGCAGATAGCGAGGCCATAGGTGGTGGCCTAGGGGGAGCATCCTCCGAACGCAAGATGGCCGCTGCGGGCGGAGTTCTGGATCTACCGCCAGGACAAGTTGACGCATCTTCCTTGATTCAAAATGGCGGTCCCCGTGCCCCACAGGATGACACCACGCCGGAACAGAGGCTGAACTTACGTCTCGACGAGATCCTGGCTGCGATTACCACGACAAAGGAAACGCTGCACAATGATATTGCGCAGGTTGCCACGGGGTTGGGCCTATTGAGGGCTGACCATGCCAAGCTCTCGGATAAGGTGAAGGACCATGAACAAATACTCCTGGACCTGAAACCTGCCGTGGTGACGGCGGAACACAAACTGACAGATATTCTGGGTCGTTTGGCGACCCTGGAACGACGGGCGGAGGATGCGGAAAGTCGCAACAGGAGGAACAACGTGAGGGTGGTGGGCCTTCCGGAAAAGATCGAGAAAGACGATGCAGTGGCGTACATGGAGGACTGGTTTATGACTGTGGTGGCACCAGAGGGGCTTTCTCCTTTCTTCTCCCTGGAGAGAGCACATAGGGTCCCGGCTAAGCCGCCCCTGGAGGGCCGACCACCTCGACCAATGGTGGTGAAACTGCTGCACTATAAGGACCGCGACCTTTTGATACAGAGGGCACGTTCCCAGGGTCCCTATCAAGTGGACAATAGCAAGGTCACGATCTTTCCGGACTACACGCAGGAAGTGCAGAAACACAGGGCATCCTTTCTATCAGTTAAAAAAGAGCTGAGGGAAGAGGGGATTCAGTATTCCTTACTCTTCCCTGCCAAACTACGGATCATCCTCGATGGCAGGACGCACTTCTTTCAAACTCCGGACGAAGCTTGGTCGTGGCTGGAACTATATCGCGCTGGAACAGACCGCCCGAATAAAGGCGGAAGGGAAAGACCAAAACCGATCCGGATCAGGAAATCGCAGCGCATCCGCTCATGGAACAAACTCCAGCGGGCCATGCGAGATGCCCAGATGGCAGAGGACAGGAAAGGAGCTGTGGCGGCAACGGCAAACATTACAGGATCGCAGCAGGAAAGAACGTCGGAAGGGTCGGCCTCGGAGGGGGAAGGCGAGAAGACTGGAAGCGATGAATCAGAAACGGGGAGTACCGGGGGGCCAGTGGTTACCCCACAGACCTCGGATGGATTGTTTAACGAGTGACGTTTCGATGACTCTATTACCTCCGGAGGTACCTGCTGGGACTGACTCTCCAGACTTTTGGTTTGCTACCAGGTATGGGGCTGCGCAAGCAGTGTGGGACTGAGGGCGCGGGGTGGGAGCTCCACCTACCCTGGTTCGGAGCCTTATCACCCTCTTGTGGCCCTTAAGGCCTTCTGTGGTAGCGACCACAGATTAGTGTAAGTGTGTGGTTTTGATGGTTTGGAACGGGGCTGAAACTGTGTTAGTAGGTCCTGTCCTGGGGAGTGGGGTTTGGGGTGTTGTGTTGGGGGATCGGGAAGGGGAGCGCAACTGCTGCAATGCGGGGAACTACTGTTTGATGGTGATACTGTACAGAAATGTCTATTATGGGGTCGTTACCTAATGTGAAATGTATTACGTGGAATGTCCGCGGACTTCAGACAATGGTGAAACGCCATAAGGTGCATGCATACCTGGTGCGGCGGGGAGTGCAGATAGCAATGCTTCAAAAGACTCATTTAACTAAGAAAGAATGCGGAGCTTTGCAAAGGAGGTGGCGGGGTCAAGTGTTTGGCACAACCTATTCAGCATTTGCCAGAGGGGTTCTAATATGGGTGAGAGCGGGGACTCCGTTCCAAGTCACGACGCAGCGGGTTGATCCTGAGGGTAGATATGTGGCGGTAGAGGGACGACTTTACGGTAGAGAGGTGGTCCTGTGTAGTGTGTATGCCCCCAATTCCGATCAGGCCCGTTTTTTTGACGGCTTAACGAGTACGCTGGCTCACTTTCTAGCTGGCCCGGTCTTATTAGGGGGCGACTTTAATTCGATCACTGACGTGGACCTGGATAGGTCACATCCGCTGTTGGTAGACTCCCCAGTGCGCAGGTTGGCGGCTCATAGGAAGGACTGGCAGGTGAAATGGGGGCTGCTTGTTGTGTGGAGGGAACAGCATCCAGAGATGAGGGACTACTCCTATTTTTCTACAATACATGATCTGCATGTTCGGTTGGACGCAGTGCTGTGTAGTGGCGCGTTGGCGATGATGGTGACCCATACTGAGTACCTGGCCAGGACCATATCGGATCATAACCCTTTATTGGTGTCAGTGCAGTGGCAACGGGCTAGGTCGGCGGTCCCATCATGGAGGCTGAGGCCTGAGACACTGGAAGATCTGGTGTTCAGTCACATGGTTCAGCAGGGCATTGATAGCTACTTTGCGGAGAATGAGGGCTCTGCCACGTCACGATCGGTGGAGTGGGATGCGATGAAAGTGGTGGTAAGAGGTGTGTGCATGGGTAGATTCTCGAATGTGCGGACGGCTGTCCTGAATGATTTGGCGAAAGCAGAAGAGGAGTTGCGAGGCTTGGAGCGACAGAGGCCTGAACGGCCGGAATTACAGGAGAGATTGGTGGAAGCTAATGAGGTGGTGGCGACTGAGACTGAACGGCTGCGGTGCTATGACTATAAGCTGTACAACATTAAGGTGCATGAGGAGCGCGATAAAGTGGGTGCACTCCTTGCCAGGCTTGCAGATCCGGAGCCTAGGGGGTGCCCGATCATGAGTATAAGACCAGAGGGAGGGGAGATAGTCTACTCCCAATCAGCTGTGCTGGCGTGTTTTCAGTCATACTATACGGGATTGTATGAATGTCACCTGGAGGCGGAGAGAGATGAGATAGGCGACCACTTGGCCTTGCTCCCACTGCCAGCGTTGGACAGCGAGGATGCTAAAGAACTGGGAGGTCCCATAACGCTAGCAGAGGTGAGAGTGGCTATTAAGCAGATGGCTCGGAATAAAACCCATGGGGTGGACGGCTTGCCGATAGAGTTCTATGCCAAATTTGTTGACACCCTAGCGCCAAAACTAGTGATGGTATATTCGGAGGCCAAGCAGCGGGGTTGCCTGCCTGAGTCCATGAGGGAGGCGCTAGTGGTGCCACTGCTGAAGCCGGGCAGGGATGCACTGAGTGTTACGTCTTACAGGCCATTATCGATGCTGACGGTGGACTATAAGATCTTGAGTCGCATCCTAGCCACGAGGCTACTGCCGCACATGAATTACACTGGTGCATAGAGACCAAGCGGGGTTTATCCCGACTAGGAATACCTCCATGAATATTCGGAGGCTGGTCCGAATTTTGGATAGTGCCGGGTCTTCGGCTCTTGATTCCGTGGTATTGGCAGTTGATATCGAAAAAGCTTTTGATAGCCTTGAATGGCAATATTTAGATGAGGTACTGCTGAAGTTCGGAGTTGGGGAGGGTTTCCGGAGTTGGACGAGGGTACTTTACACGTCGGCTAGGGCGCGGGTGCGCCTGGGCCCGCTGATATCTTCAGCCTACCCTGTTTGTAGAGGGACGAGACAGGGCTGCTCGTTGTCCCCCCTGCTGTTCGCATTGGCGATGGAACCGCTGGCGGCGCAGGCGAGGACGGGTGCATTGTATGGAGGGTCGCGCAAGGTCCGGAGTCACATTATATATCGTTATACGCTGATGATTTGCTTCTGTACTTGGCGGATGCTGAACGGTCGCTGGAGGGAGCGGTGGATATGCTGGTTGGCTTCGGTTGGTTGTCAGGCCTTAAGGTGAACTGGACTAAGACCTGTATATTTCCACTGCGGGCAGGTACGCCCTGCCCCCTGTTAGCGAGGGAAGTAGTGTGGGAGCCTTCTGGCTTCACCTACCTTGGGGTGCGCATTTATCACGAAGCGGCGGACCTGCTGGAGGGGAACGTAGGGCGATGCATACGTGCACTGAAGGGCAGCATGGCATTCTGGGCCTCACTCCCTCTGTCAGTACTGGGCCGAGTAGCGCTGTTGAAGATGGTGGCGCTTCCACGGTTGCTTTACTATTGTCGAACACTACCGGTGTGGATTCCGCAGCGAATCTTTAAGGAACTGAAGACGCTGATGACGGGTTTCCTTTGGGGCCAGGGCCGGCGGAGGGTGGCGTTGGAGACTCTGATTAGGCCTAAGATTGAGGGGGGAATGGCAGTCCCCGATTTTGAACTATATTACTTGGCGGCGCAACTGCAGATCCTAACACAGAATGTGGCTCAAGCATTCAGGGGTCCTGTGAATGACCGTGGTTCTGGTATTCCACAGTACATCCTTTCTTATATAGTTATGCAACAGAAACTGGATACGAGGGAGCTTACGATGGAGGAAAGGACACTCAGATTGTGCTGGCAAAGGAGTATGAGGAGAGCGAGGAAAGTCCGGCCGTATGCACCGGAGATACCTCTAGGGATGTTAACTGCGCTGCCGCATGGGGGTGACTGGTCTAGGCTTTTGGAATGGGAGGAGTTGGGTCTACAGATGGTGGGGGACCTGTACATTGATGGCGCGTTGGTTCCCTATCAAGTGCTTCAAGAGCAGTTTGGGCTGCCAGATGGCACCTTTCTATTGCACGCGGCAGTGGTGGCGGCGCTGCAAAAACATTGGGGGGTAGGGCTCACTGAGCCGGAAGTGACCATGGCGTGTCAATATGTGGTGATGGCCGCGGGCACTGTTAAAGCGGTGATGTGTCTCCACATGAGATTGTTGAATGAGGGGCTAGCACCGATGCTGGCCTTGAAGTCGAGGTGGGAGGATAGTATAGGCAAGCCCATACCAGACACAGTCTGGAGTCAGATCCTGAGGCGGACGTGGAAGGGCACGAGGAACGCGCGATTTCAGCAAGTGCATTTCTTTATATTGCACAGGGCGTACCTGACTCCGGAGAGGATAAAGCGGTACTTTCAAGTGCTTGACGCAGTGTGCCCACGATGCTTGGCGCCCGAGGTTGACTTGGATCACCTGTTGTGGGGATGTCCGAAACTGGGGACGTATTGGCCGGAAGTAGGGATGCTCTTGAATACGGTAACAGATAGGGAGGTGGACTTTGATATGGCAGCATGTCTCCTGCTATGGTTCCCGCATACTAAAAAAACAAGACTTACGAGTAAGTTTATTGATTTGGGACTTATGTTAGCGCAGAGGGAGATAACCTGGCACTGGAAGTCTAGAGAAGGCCCTTCAGTGAGGAGGTGGATGAATGAGTTGTTGAAATGGGCGGGCTGTGAAAGCATTATTAGAATGCGACAGGCTACTAGACTTGGCAAGGAGGGCTGTCTGGACATGGCGAGAGCTTGGGAGTTGGTGGTGCAAGCATTGCGTGACTACATGGTAGGAGATGACGAGGAGGAGTAATAATCCATGCGGATTCCGCGCACTCTTAGCGATGGCGAACGACTCCTGGTATGTGGCGATCCCCTGAGTAGGTACGGATTTGGACAGCCCGCATTAGCAGCAGTAGCAGCAGTAGTTGGGGGGGCGGGGGGGGGGAAGGGTGTTATGCGGGAGGTTGCTCGACATAGCGACCTGGATTAGCATTGATGGTTAGCACGTAGGTCAGACCCAGGTATCGGGGGGCTACTGAGACGGTAGGCAGGCGTTCTGGCAGTAACACTGGGGGGACCCGGGAAGGGGAAGCTGGAACGGCGTGGTCCGAGCTATGTTGAACGGGGTATGAGCTGATGACGGTGTTTCTTGGGAAATTCTGAGTTCGCTTGTTGATGCATAAGGGGGGGGGAGTTTTAGGGGGGTGAAAGCAGATACTAAAAAGTGATACTGGTCGAATACCTGGGACGGGGGTACACGGAAGCGTCTTCCTGGGAAGGATAGTCCTGAAGCGCCGCCCAGCCTCCGGGATGTGGGCTAAATGGCTGTGTACAATACTTCTGTCATCTTTAAGGTTGTGATGATGCAGGCGTAAAGATCGACCTATGATGTGGTCTTGTTCCTAATTCTGCAATAAAAATGAATAAAAAAAAAAAAAAAGAAGTGCAATGGGAACTGAGAGGAGACCTGGACCTACCTGCTCACTGATCTGACCAAAGTGCATCGCCAATCAGCCTGACTTTGTGGAAGCTCCTGATACATTCCTCTCTGCAGAAGGAAATCCTGTTCAGAAGCTCACCTTTGGGTATCCAGCCTCCACCTAGAGCCCTCGTTGCATAAAGCCTGCAGCTTCATCCAGTTGGAGATCTTCAGTGTCCAAAAAAGAGACTAAGTCCAAATGAACACATTTTCACTGTGACTTTCACCAGCGGTTTAATGACGATGATGCCTTTTCCTCAGACACCGCCGACTGCCATTCCCCACTGAACTTTACCTTCTCTGAAATTTTTTATTGAAATTTCTTCTAGGTCTGAAGGTAAGCAAAGACCGGGCCCAATTCACTTCTTGTATCTGAACCGTGGTCTGCTGCTGTCGGCCATAACTTTTGACTGTGCCTTGGTTCCGCGGTTGACACTGTGATTTATTAGGTGCTAGTTTGCAATAAAACATTTTAAAATTAATAACCCCAGCTCTACTGATTGCATTTTTTGTCATTTTGGTGTCAAATAATTTATTAAAATTTAGTCTATTTTTCTAAATTGGTTTGTATTTTTTCTTGGGTTGTGTTTTCACGTTATTACTGTTTAAATGCTGCATAAATACTTTACACATTACTTATAAGTTAAGCCTGACTGCTTATGCGCCAAGCTACCAAAGTGTAAGCATAGTTTAATTTAGTGACTTTTTGTGGTTCACCCTGACAAGGATTGTGGGTGTTGATTAAGAGGGGCACACAAGCCTATCAGCCAACACAATTTGTCACACCCTATATGTCTCCAAAGCACAACAGCTCAGTTATAAGAGCATGGAAGGAAGAACAAGGGTCATTTAAGACCACAATCACATTTTCCACTTAGACACACAGGGCTTGACTCACAAAGTGCCTCTGCACTCATGGTGGAGGGCCCGCAGTTGTGTGAGAGTCTCTGCACTTGGACAAAATCTCTCATTGCGGAAATTTCGCCACAGACCCATAGTATGAGCGTCTCTGCATCGTACCTCAGTGATGCTTGGGTCAGACCGAATGCATTGGGCTAATGGCTCCATATACACAGCAAACAGGATTGGCGATAAGGAGCACTCCTCTCCTGTCCCCCTCTGTTTGAGAAAGGAGCCAGGCGACAACTCATTCACTCGAACCAATGATATGTGGAATTGTAGCCAAGCAGGATCCATCTGCAGAACCAGCTCCCAAATCCAAAGTGTTCAGGGAGCTAATTGGGTTCAGCAAATGGACCCTGTCAAATGCCATTTTGGCATCAATAGGAAACAGCAGTGCTTCCTTCTGAGACCTTTTGATCTTATCAATGATATGAGGGTGTGCTAGGTGTTGTCCCCACAGTGTCTTTTTGTAATGAAGCACGTCTTGTCGGGGTCCACCAGGTGAGACAGGTAGTGTTTCAGTCTAGTGGCTTATATGCTGGTGAAATGTTTTGCATCAATATTAATCAGTAAGACAGGTCTGTATGAACTTCAGAGCTGCTTATGCATCCCTGGTTTAGGGAGAAGCATAATGAAGTGGGCCGCTATCTGCAAAGGAGTTTAAATGTCTGGTAAAGACGGAGGCCAGCATCGAGCAAAATGTTTTATAGAAAAGTCTCGTAAAGCTATAAGGGTCTCGGGATTTAAAGGGCTTCAATCTGGCTATTGAGGAGATGACCTCCTCTATCATTGGTGCAAGGCGAGTCAAGACTGATTTGCATATAGCTGGGTCTGAACTGAGGTGGCGAAGTGAGCTAAAGAATCATGAAGGATTCAACCCAGATCTGTGACTGGGGGAGAGTGTCTGAAAAGTTTCAGCGCTCCGTCCATCATCTCCTTGTGTTTGCTTTGTTCGCCCAAAGTTGGCAGGGTATGCCCAGACATAGGTCCCTTGCTCACTTTGCCACTGGATTCAAGCTAGCCTAGCTGATGAAGGGTGTTACTCAGAAACTGGTTCCAGGATGCATGTTTCTGGCTCAGGGAAGACCTGGCTTGGCAGTTCGGGCTGGACTGTTCCCATGAGGCACAGGGTCAAGACTGATTTGCATATAGGTGGGTATGAACTGAGGTGGCGAAGTGAGCTAAAGAATGATGATGGATTCAACCCATATGTGTGACTGGAGGTGAGTGTCTGAAAAGTTTCAGCGCTCCGTCCATCATTTCCTTCTGTTTGCTTTGTTCACCCGAAGTTGGCAGCGTATGCCCAGACGTGGGTCCCTTGCTCACTTTTTACCACTGTATTCAAACTAGCCTGGCTGATGATGGCTGGTTGCCAGAAACCGGTCCCAGGATGCTTGTTTCCGGTCCAGTGAAGACATGGCTTGGCAGTACGGGCTGGACTGTTCCCATGAGGCACAGGGTCAAGACTGATTTGCATATGGCTGTGTCTGAACTGGGGTGGCAAAGTGAGCTAAAGTACGATGAAGGATTCAACCCAGATCTGTGACTGGGGGTGAGTGCCTGTAAAGTTTCAGTGCTCCGTCCATCATCTCCTTGTGTTTGCTTTGTTCGCCCTAAGTTGGCAGGGTATGGCCAGACGTGGGTCTCTTGCTCACTTTGCCACTGGATTCAAGCTAGCCTGGCTGATGATGGCTGTTAGCCAGAAACCGGTCCCAGGATGCTTGTTTCTGGTCCATTGAAGACATGGCTTGGCAGTTCAGGCTGGACTGTTCCCATGAGGCACAGGTTCAAGACTGATTTGCATATAGCTGGGTATGAACTGAGGTGGCGAAGAGAGCTAAAGAATGATGATGGATTCAACCCATATCTGTGACTGAGGGTGAGTGTCTGAAAAATGTCAGCGCTCCGTCCATCATCTCCTTGTGTTACCTTTGTTCGCCCTAAGTTGGCAGGGTATGGCCAGAAGTGGTTCCCTTGCTCACTTTGCCACTGGATTCAAGCTAGCCTGGCTGATAATGGAGGTTAGCCAGAAACTGGTCCCAGGATGCTTGTTTACGGTCCAGTGAAGACATGGCTTGGCAGTTCAGGCTGGACTGTTCCCATGAGGCACAGGTTCAAGACTGATTTGCATATAGCTGGGTATGAACTGATGTGGCGAAGTGAGCTAAAAAATGATGATGGATTCAACTCATATCTGTGACTAGGGGTGAGTGTCTGAAAAGTTTCAGCGCTCCATCCACCGTTTGCTTTGTTCGCCCTAAGTTGGCAGGGTATGGCCAGACGTGGGTTCCTTGCTCACTTTGCCACAGGATTCAAGCTAGCCTGGCAGATGAAGGGTGTTACCCAGAAACCGGTTCCAGGATGCTTGTTTCCGGTTCAGGCAAGACCTGGCTTGGCAGTTCGGGCTGGACTGTTCCCATGAGGCACAGAGTCAAGACTGATTTACATATATCTGGGTCTGAACTGAGACGGCGAAGTGAACTAAAGAATGATGATGGATTCAACCCAGTTCTGTGACTGGGGGTGAGTGTCTAAAAAGTTTCAGCTCTTCGTCCATCATCTCCTTGTGTTCGCAAGGTGAGTCTAGTCACCCCTGCCCCCTCTATTTATGTCTGGGTGGCGCCAGTGCTCAGGTCCTGAAATGAGGAGAGGGTTTGGTAAAAATCCTGATATGCTGACATTATCTGCATGTCACCATTGACCTCTGTCCTTCACTTGTCTAAAATATTATTTATTTTAGAGTGTAACCTGTGTGGTAGCACTTTGCCACATTTATTGCCCACCATTTAAAATGTGTGCTTGAGATGTAGCAGGGCATATTCCACTCTGCTGAAATCAAAACTTTTAAGGTGTGCATGAGGGTTCTCCAATGTATGTCAAGTCCGTGGGGCTCCAGTGAGTTTGTGTATGGCCACCAATTTCTGGCTTCTTCCTCCAACTCATTTCATTTTTTTGCACCTGATCCAATTTCTATGGGTGGCATAGCTATTAGCTCCCTCCCAATCACTGCTTTTCATGCTGCCCAGTGTGTGTCTCCTTATTTCTCCCCTGTTGTTGTCCAGCAAATAGAGAAAGCTGCATTGACTGCTTTAATATTGTCTATGTGTTAATTGATACTTTCCCTCAATCTCCACACTTGGGCTCTCTTCATTTTCCCTGCACCTTAAAGAAAGCAGACATCCAGGCATGGTTCGACAATGACATGTTAAATCCATGTGTACTTTCTGGACCAGCTGGTGTGCCCGGGAAATTATTTAAACACTTATAGGTTTGGTGGGCAGCAGGAAAGAAGTAGTAGTCCCTGTGGTGGGGTGCTTACATCACCATAAATCCTCCAGGTGGCTCTCCCGCAACCAGCTCTCTGTGTTAGAAGGCCCCTGTTTCACCAAAGCATTGGCCAGACTTGTCGAGGTCATTGTCATGGCCAGATTATGGTTGCTTCCAACCAGCACAGGTGGGTCTGGAGAGTGTAGGACTTCAGACATGGCTCAAGTTAAAAAGCATTTGAGGTGCTTGTTGGGAGTATAAATGGTTGCTGTCATGAGGTGTTGATGCAATATATCAAACTTCTCTCCCTAATTGCTGCTGCCTTACCTATAACTTTTCCCTCAAATAGTCCAGGACAATAATATAGCTACCCTCTCACTCTTTTCAGAACTTGATGACATGTTTTGCTGGGGGAACCATTGTGATTTTAATCTGTGCAAACTTTTCAGCAATAGGTGCGCCAATTGAAGTAAGCAAATATCTATCCAGCACCATACTCTGAGAGGGACAGTATCACAGCTCTCTCAGTCGGGTGAGTTAAACATCAAACATTGAGGCAGATTAATTTGCCGTTAATGGTATTGGGTTGGATAGGACCATGTCATATGTGATTTTACAGGGGCCTGGTCATGACCCCTTCATTGCTTTCGACACCCACTGACATAGGTCGGCACAACCAGCCGGGGTCCGATCAGTACTCTGCCTCAGGAGTGGCCCTCAGTGAGACCCAGCACTTAACAGGTATCAGATAGTGTTCTGATTTGGTATACCAGACTATCCCAACGGACGATGATTCAAAACGGGGGACCCCAGCTGTAGGTGAGCTCCTTGCTCCATAGATAATCGGTTATCAGTTTAAAGTCCCTGTAATGCAGCAGAATGATCGTGGGCAGGTGCCGGAATAGCGCCAACTTATGGCCCAGAAAAATGAGCTCGGGTGGGCATCCCTGGCTCTTTTGATGAGCTGCTCTTGCAGCTGGACATTGTGTACACAAGCTAAGATGTCCGGTGGTCTTGAATTGTTTTCTCTAGGGCAGCCTGCTCTGTGGACTCTGTCCAGAGGAATATTCACCTCAACTTCTCGGGCCAGGATCTGATGAAACAGCCTTCACTTACCCTGTGATGCCCGCCCCTTCGGGGCATGCTTGGAATGTTCTTATTCTGATGTTTTTTCTGCACAAAAGATTCTCTACATCCTCTGCATGAGCCTGGAGTTCAGCTTGCGTCTTCTTTAGTCGCACTACTTCTTGTTGATTTTGCTCAAGGCCCTCAGCTCAAGCTGTTTCACTGTCCTTCACGGTATGCACCCTATCTCCAAGGGACCTAAGTTCTTCTTTCACATCCCACAGTTCCTGTGAAAGGTCCCAGTTTACTGCTTGAAGGAGTCAAAGAGGAATTTCATAAAGGCCTTTGTAAGTGGTGCAGAGTCATCGATGGAGTCCTCGGTTTCCTGGGCCGTCTACAATGTTTGGCACACTTTGGGGGAGGAGTTGGCAGGCCATGTGAGCATATCCCTCAAATTATGGTCCTTCTTGCCTTTGGACATCGCCTTGTTTGAGGTGACCCACTACAGAACCACCGCACAATGGACCCTGTCCTCCCCACTCATAAGGTAAAGAGCCCACAGCAGGGACCTGCTATGCCTAGGTCATTAGGACCGGTGGAAGTGTTGTACTCTGTGCAGAGTCCCAAGAGCGGGCCCCAAGGTCATCTATACAGCTGCCCCTCTCTGTTGCATTGTTAGGTGGGCCACAAAGGGGTACATCCCACCCAAGGGCAACACTATGTCATGAGTCCGCTCGTGTTCACTAGGGAGCCACAGTGCCTATCCTGTGTGGTGGGGCCTGTTAGGTGTGTTCTATTTCTACATGCCATATCCACCTGGAGGATCTAACAGGCACCCCTTAGCCTGCAACTGTGCTGTGTACATGGAGGTGACTCAATGCCACAGGCCCTCTGACATGATGGATGAGAGGATGGTTGTGACGTTACTCATACAGCAGGGATGCCTTTGTCCTGAATGCCACCAAACTCTACTCATGCCACAGCCAGGTGTCCATTCCTAGGACACTGTGTTGTCAGCTGCACTTGGGCAGGGCTGGGACAGAATCTCTAAGCCACAGTGAACCACGTAGGCTGGGCGTCACACTTCATCAATCAGGGCAGGAGAAACAGTTCAAGATTTCCATTAGAAGACCGTACCGTATACTGTACTCTGCCCCCACTGGTAGCAGGTGGCCCCTATTAGACCCCGGATGGATCTCAGCTGCTCCTCACTAGGCTGCGGCTGCCATCTTGGTCCCATTTTAGCAAGTTTTAGCCCCGCTGCTTGCATTTCTCCACGGCAGCAGGCGGAGGAGTGCAAGGTGCATCTTATTCAGCCACCCTCTTGACCACACCTTCCCTATGAGGCCTCTCTTGGATCAATAGCACTACAATTTTTCTGTACAATCCAAAGTTAAACTGATAAACTTTGAAATGGTTTCATTGTAATAGGCTGTTTACTGCTTGAAAATCGATTTTAAGAAAACCAGAGGATAGTGGAATGAGGCAATCTTTTCAAATGAGCATTGTATGCAATCTCGTAGCAGTCATACAGTTAGAGAAACAAAAATCTGTATGCTTCCAGAAATATTATGAAAAAAAGTCCATCATTTCCGAAAAATGATTGCTTATGAAGTTAGAATCTCACTCACACAAATAGAATGCAGTCTCCCAGAATCAGGGTATTGACGGCACACCTTGAATCGGTAGCGGTATTATCTTGGATACTAAATGATGATTGTGGTGATAAGGGGTTCTTGATAAGCAATATGGAGTAATTGAAGAACAAGTGGCAAGAGGTAAAGAAATCATTAACAGTGAATAACTGTTTTTAATTTGCTGACATTCCTCCTGCCTTATCATCCTACTTTCTGCCTACACATCTAGCATACTGATGTGGGGGGAACTATTTCATGGTAGTTTGTTTCAGAAATGAACAAGGTTTTTTTAATTGAAGCACTCATGTTGTGTTGCAGACACAGGGCCTGATTCACAAAGGTAAACCTATACTTTTGTGTAACTTTACTACTTTTGGGTATTCACAAACTACATACAAACGTTTACGACTCTGCACTCCCTAAACTTATATGTGCAGAGTTATCTGCACCTGGAGGCACTGCAATCGGGAAGGGGAACTCTGCATTGTTAAGTATAGGGATGTGGAGTCTTAAAACTCCACTGGTAGTTTGTGGATCAGGGGTGGCTCATCAGCTAAGGTGGACTAGCGTCTTTGAGCAGGAAAAATAAAATGATAATAACTACGTTATTATCATTCTATTTTTCGCAGGTTCGGGTCTGGGTTCGGGCGGGACGGAGCTGGAGGCACCCAGGGAGGAGTGGTTTGCACACACCAAGTGCCCTTGACTGCTTGGCCGGCCGTCTTGGCGTACTTTACATGTTCCCCACCAGGCTTCATTATACAGCCTGGTGGGTAACATGCCCAAGGCTCCCAGTCCCCATCTGAGCACCGATCCATGGCGCTCAGACCAATCACAACGCTGCATTACAGCATTGTGATTGGCTATGGGGAGACTGGGTGCTTCCTGGTTCTGGGACTCGTGCAGCAGAAGAGAGACGCAAAACACACAAGATGATGGACGGAATGTTGCACATTGGCAAAACATTCACCCCGAGTCACAGATCTGGGTTTAATCCATCGTTATTTTGCTCACCACGCCACCCCAGTTCAGACATGGCCATATGCAAATCAGTCTTGACCCTGTGCCTCATGGGAACAGTCCAGTCCGAACTGCCAAGCCATGTCTTCCCTGGACCGGAATCAAGCATCCTAGGACCAGTTTCTGGCTATCAGTCGTCATCAGCCAGGATAGCTTGACTCCAGTGGCGTAGTGAGCACGGGACCCACGTCTGGCCATACCCTTCCCACATCCGGTGAACAGCAAAACACCGGCGGAACAAGTAAGTGGTATTTTTTAATTTTTTTTTATTTTGTCCCCCGCCCATCCACCATCATTTCCTGCCAGCTGCTCCTGTTGTGGATTCCGAAAAGTAGTAAACGTACACAAAAGTGTAAATTTTTCTTTGTGAATCAGGCCCAGATTATGCATTTTGCTGGTATTTGCAAACAAATGTGTAAAGTGAAGAATCCAGGTATAAATGGAAAAACGATGTTTATTCAATGATAAGGCACAGCGCAACCGTCAGGTTAGATGGCAGGATACAAACTGTCCCTCATAGAGCCTGGAACCTAGAAAATGGAAAGTACACGCAGGACCTTAGTTCCAGTTCCAGGAAATAAATAAGAAAGTGCAAAGCACAACAAGCAAGTTTATATAATGCACAATGTAACAGAATGATTTATTAATCAGGTCCTCTTTGAATGTGGAGTGCAGCATGTAGCGTCAACATGTACTCAATCCTGGGACAAGAACCAACATTGAAGGAGATCTGTAGTATTTTGATATTCAAAGTTGGAAGATACTAGTATTTTATTTGAAAACAATTGTAATTCCTTTGCATTTGTCTCATACGGCATATTTTCCCATTTCAGAGACGTGCAGCTGATAATCTAAGAAGACACCATCAGTATCAGGTAGGCACTTTGTCTTGATGTCTTTGATTGGGTGAAGCAATCTTGAGTTCCAGCCATTTAATTCATGTTGGATTTGTACTTTGACATGCATTCTGTTGTTCAGTTATACGCAGTGGTATAGCAAGTCTGTTACTGACCCTAATGCAAGCAAAACATATTCACTCCTCCCTCTCCTCCGTAGCAACAGTTTGCAAAAATAAACTGCAGTAAATGATATGGCATGGGCCCTGCACGCCTCTGGTCACATGAGACTCTGGACTTGTTCCACTAATGATAACGATGCTCCTGTTCCAATCTGTTCATCACTGCATCAACCCCTGAATATCTCCAGCAACTTCTCCTCCTCTGTCACCCACTTCCCTTGTATCTCTCCACTCTCCCTCTTCGTCACATCTGATTATAATTTAACTAGTTCTCCTGTCTCGTTTTTACACTGCATCTCTGGTGTTCCTTTCTCTCCCCCTTGTATATCTTCACTCTCCCCAACTCTTCCCTATTCCTACAGTATCTCAACTTCCTGGTATATTTACACTCTACCCACCTGCACTTCCCTCTTTACCTTCTTTCTATTCTTTGGAGGTTTCCATTCTGCACTGGATCGAGCCCTTCATCTCTTCTTCTTTTCTAATGGATTACTCTAGTACGTTTTTACCTCCCTTTCTTTTCTTCACTTTCCTGCTTTCTCCCATTCTTCCCTGCATCTCGGTATCCATCAGTATGCATCTGCTTTACACCTTTCACTCACCCCTGTATCCTACTATTCATATGTATCTAGCTGCTTTACAGCTTTGGCTCTCCCCCAATCTCCCCTGTAGCTCACTCTCCATCTCAGTCTAGCTGCTTTACACCGTTTGCACTCCCCATACTCACCTCTGTCTTGGCATCCATTTCTATTTAACTACTTTACCACTTTCCCTTTCCCCACTGGCCCTTGTATCTCGCTATCCATCTATATCTATCTCCTGTCTACTTTTGCTCTCTCACACTCTCCCCTATATCTGGCGATCCATCCGTATCTTGCTGCTTTGCACTTTTCTCTCCCCCCTGCTTCCTGGTGCATTTCACTAATCATCTATAGCTCGCTGCTTTACACTTTTCACACTCCCCTGTATCTCGGTATCCATCTGTATCACACCACTTGCTCCCCCTGTATCTTGTCCATCTGTGCCTAGCTCCTTTACAGTTTTCACTCCCCCCTGTATTCTGCCATCCATTTATATCCAGCTTCTTTCCACCTTGCATTTCCCCCACTCACTCCTGTATTTTGCTATCCATTTGCATCTTTAGGTACACTTTTCACTCTCCCTAACTCCTCACCGCTGTATCTCTAGGCTCTTGTGCTCTTACAATTTTCCACATACTGTACATCATTTCTTGTATATCTTAACCTTTTACTTCTCTTTGTCGTACTGCTTTGTACCTTTACTCTCATTCCACTCCCTTCTGTATCTCTCTATGCTTTTCTTCCCCTCTTACCATTTTCACCTCTATTTTACTATTCTGACATTTCTCTCTACTCTCATCTAGTACATTTTCTCCTTACATTGCCGCACCAACAGTGTCTCACCTTTCTTTTCTCCAATGTACTTTTCCATTTCCCCTTGTATCTCCAAATCCCCTTTTCTTTTTCTTACTACCTGTATCCTTTGTTCTCACCTTTATCTCGCTATGTTCCCTTGCATCTCTGTATATGCCCTCTTCTGTCTCCTCTCTTGTAAGTCTTCATTTTTCATTGTATCACTCCACTGCCTTGATTTGCTCTCAGCCTTTTTTTGCTGCTGTACCTCTCGATTCTGTTTTGTGTATCTTAATTCACACATACATCCTTCGTTTACTCCCTCCCCACTTTCCTCAGCCCTCCCCATCCCAGTCCTAACCACATGAGCATAGCTCCTCCCACCAGAAACTCCCAAGCAACGTAAAACCCATCCCTTCCCTCCAGGCCACATCCATACCCCGAGGCATATAACCCTGTGACCCGCCTATCCTCATCCTGTTTGTTTTTTCTGCGGAATCACTTCCGGGCAGACTTTCTTTCCCCACTTTATCTCTCCATTCTTTCTTTGCGTGTGTTTGTGACCAACCCCTCCTCCCCAGACTCCTCACGCCTCATTGAGTCATCACAGTCAGGTCCCAGGCAATTGAAAGGAAAATAATCTATGCCATAGGCCTTTTAATTAAACACCAGCTGTGTAGGGAGGGGTCACTCCTTTCCCTCTGTGCCCCTGTGCCACTGCACTGGTCGCACTGTGATTGATAGCTTCACCCCTGTTTAAATGACAGGGAACGCACCATCCTGGGGCAGCAATGATTCAGGACCAGTTAAATAGCCCTGAAGGTGCTATGGTTCTGCGGAGGAGGGGCCCAGCTCAGCAGACTAGTTTATGTTTTTGTGGGGGTGTTAGGTTACACGTCTGATTTGGCCATTACACGGTGCTGGCAGGAACCTCAGAGAGGGTAGCATCATATTTAGCTCCATTCCTTATTATTTTGCATTACGCCTGCCTTTAAATACTAATAGACGACAGGGAACGCTGAAATTTCCTACAGAAAGATACATATATTCTCAAAAGCAAACATTGCTTGCTCTTCATCCACAAGCCTCTTTTGTTGCACACCAACAACCTCTTTTACAGACCTCAAGCGTTGAAAGAAAACGTAATACGGTAAGAAAAAGCGAGTGGACAATGTGTATTCAGCAACATCACACACACAGTCAGATGTAATAGGATGAGAGAAAGCAACTGAACAATGTGCATTCAGCAAAACCACAAACACAGCCAGACAAAATTAAAAACCTGGGTTTGCCCATTTTTATTTGCATGGAAAGGAATTCCTATTTCCTCTGTGTTCATGTGGGGCCTACCTGTCCCACCATGGCCACTGTAGCTGACTCAGTACAATTTAACATGGCCCACTTTGAAGAGCAGGGTCATGAGCATGTTGGCAGGCACAGTCAAATATTTGTTTTTGCTAGAAACATCTGGGAATCTGATCTATAGGTTTTCATGAACATATATGCTAGAGTAGGGGCATTTATCTCAATAAACATGATGCTTAATTTTTGACTGCATATCTTTACATCTGTTATGAGCAGGAGGCAATGAGAAACCTGGTGAAGAGATATGTTGCAGCCATGATCAGAGACGCCAAGACTGAAGAGGGACTCACAGAAGAGAACTTCAAGGTATAGTATCTCGTTACTGTTATCCTAAGTATGCTTTCAGTATTCATGAGTCACAACAAGTATTACTTTGGCAGGGATGAAAGTAGTCTGATAATAACACAGGGTGTACAGATTATGGGGAAGGAGAACTGCATTTGTATCATCCTCAATATGTCGTCGAATATTTGGATACAAAGCAATTTATTGCTATCAGGCTCTGGGGAAACAAGCACTGTTAAAGCCAATAGATACGACATTGGTACTACGTACTATTGGCTTTACCAAATGCCTGTTGGGTGGCAAAACTGGTAAAACCATGAAAAGCCTTTATCTTAAACCATTTGCACAGTGATGAAGATGCCTGAGTAACCGAACTGCTCCAGTGGGGCAAACTACCAAAAAAACAAAGTACAGACACCTTAATGAGAAATGCTCTTCATACACGTAGGAAAGGAGAAGTAAATGTCTGCTCATGATTTCATACGTTACATAGATTCCTACACATCACCAGATCTTGACAGTGATCTGGAGGTGATGCCTCAGATCCCTTAGTTGTTGCTGACCACAAACCATTCAACATTTTTGGGCCCTAATATTCCATGTGGGTCATGCAGCAAGCTCCCCATCCTGAATATAGAGTAATTGGTTTGTCAGCAGGTAAAACTTCTTTTGTCTTCACCGAGGAAAACAAAGGCGGCTTGAAAAACTCCAAAAGTCGAACCACGAAGGCAGAAAGTTGAAACAACCAGTTTTCATTGAGCATGCAGATGCATTTCTAATATGTGGTTAGTGAACATTTCACCATATCACCCCAACTTTCTATCACCTTTTCTGGCATCCCCTTCCTTCATGCCGCATGTTTAGCCTTCTATGCATCAATTAGAAGGCTATGGCATTAAGTTAAATTAAACAAGCATTTTAGTCATATGCTCTAAACATCTAGAATGATGGCTGCCTCATTGTTAAAAATGCATGCCTGTCTATCTTTACTTATTTTAGCTCCCACCCTCTGAGCCTATGTAAGTGACTGTCCATGCTTCTATAACGTGTGCCCATGGAAACCACTGCATTTACGCTACTTATTATATAAACATTCCCCCTGTAACATATACCGATATAGCACCATCTATCCCAATTGTGGCAGAATATTTACTGGTACATTGCTGATCATGATTTCCTGGAGTTATGAGCCAGCAGCAATCAGAAATGCACGTTTCAATATGAGCATGCCAGCTGTGGGCAACCATCTTTAAAAGATCTTGAGATTTCATGATGCCTACTCTTGGTAATTGTTGGAAATGGCCCATTTTGCAGGGTTATCCCCAAACCTTTTGCTTCTGTCTCCTAATTTTTCCTGACCTATTGTTGTTGGTTCTAGGGCTCTGGGATCTTTACTACTGCTGATCAGTGCTAAAGTGCTTATGCTCTCTATGTAAATTGTGTTATGGATTGGTGGTTCCATGATTTGCATATTTGATTTACTTGCCATTCCCTAGTAAAGTGCACTGAGTGTGCCAGGGCCTGTAAATCAAATGCTACTAGTGGGCCTGTAGCACTGATTGTGCCACCCACATGAGTAGCCCTGAAAACGTAACTCAGACCTGCCACTGCAGAGTCTGCTCGCAGTTTATAGCTGCCATGTCGATTTGGCAAGTGCACCCACTTGCCAAGCCCTACCCTTTCCTTTTCTTACATGTGACTCACCCCTAAGGTAGGCCCAAAGTACCCCTTTGGTCAGGGTGCAGTGTGTGTGAAAAATGGGACATGCACTGATGTGTGTGACATGTCCTGGTAGTGAATTACGGTGCATTTAGTTTTTCCACTATTGAAAGGCTATCTGGCTTATAGGAAAGCGTGGGAGTTAATTTATAACATCTTATAAATATAACTTCCCATTTGGACCAGATAGGAAAATAAAGTTTAGTATGCCTAAACTCAGAATCTAAAGATGCATCTTTTAGAAAGAAGGTATTTTCTTGCTTAGCCATCCTCTGTGCCTTTGCTAGGATGTGTATTGACTGTCTTGCTTTGGAGTGACAGGGGTTGGGGAGGTGCATTCTCTGTGAAAGCCACTGGGGGTGATTGATGTGTGTCCTGCCTTTTCTGAATGAGTCAGGGTTGGGTTGAATAGTCCTGGGATGCATTCAGAGTAGTGGGAGGAGTTTTCCCTAGCACCTGAATAGGCCCTGTCTGCCTTGGACAATGCTGTCTCCATCCCCTGCCAAGATGCTGGGCCAGAGAGACAGAACTGTTTTGGACTAAGCACAGACACTCTCTGCCTGAGAGAACAAAGGATTTTGGGGTATAAATGGGGCCCAGACCCCAGAACTTTAGAACTCTTATGGACCAAGAGGACTGCCAAGAAGAAGAGCTGGAGCAGCTGTGAGGAGGAACTACTACTTTGCTGTGTGATTTGCTGTGTTGGCCTCCAGTGGCTGCTTCTGTCTTGGGCAGTGAAAGGACAGGACTTGAACTTTCTGCAATCTCTTTTTGTGAGTTTCTCCAAGGGCTTGAGGTAGAGCTTGCCCCCTGTTCAAGAAGTCTCTGGAACAGCAAAAATGTCAAGTTCTTCTGCCCTCAGCACTGGGGACTGTGTGTGTTGTGCTGCAACAGAAGAAAATTGCAAAAAACACAGTTGATGGACAGAATGTAGAACAATGTCATACATTCACCCCAGTGCAAGGATCTGGGCCTAAATCCATCGTTTTTTTGCACTCCACACCACCCTGGGTTAGACACTGGCTATATGCAAATCAGCTCTGACCCTGTGCCTCATGGGAACAGTCCAGTCCGAACTACCAAGCCATGTCTTTCCCAGACCGGAATCAAGCATCCAAGGACCGGTTTCTGGCTATCAGCCTTCATCAGCCTGGATAGCTTGACTCCAGTGGTGTGGAGAGCCTGGGACTCACGTCTGAGCATACCCAGCCCACTCGGGGTGAAAATTGCAAAAAACACAGTTGATGGACAGAATGTAGAACAATGTCATACATTCACCCCAGTACAATAATCTGGGCCTAAATCCATTGTTTCTTTGCACTCCACACCACCCTGGGTTAGACACTGGCTATATGCAAATCAGCTCTGACCCTGTGCCTCATGGGAACAGTCCAGTCCGAACTACCAAGCCATGTCTTTCCCAGACCGGAATCAAGCATCCAAGGACCGGTTTCTGGCTATCAGCCTTCATCAGCCTGGATAGCTTGACTCCAGTGGTGTGGAGAGCCTGGAACTCACGTCTGAGCATACCCAGCCCACTCGGGGTGAAAATTGCAAAAAACACAGTTGATGGACAGAATGTAGAACAATGTCATACATTCACCCCAGTACAAGGATCTGGGCCTAAATCCATCGTTTTTTTGCACTCCACACCACCCTGCGTTAGACACTGGCTATATGCCAATCAGCTCTGACCCTGTGCCTCATGGGAACAGTCCAGTCCGAACTACCAAACCATGTCTTTGAGGAAAATTGAATTTTGCCTTGTCATGTGTCCCTACGTGTTCCCCATTATATGTTATATGTGCATGATTAATATGCATATTTATCCCTTGCCCGAATAAAGACGCAATTACAGTTGTGTCCAACGTTAGTATGCTAGTTTCCAGTCCTCGTGAAAGCAACGAGTATTAGGCCTATGTTGCCAACGTTTTACATTGTGCACGTTAATTCATCGAGTTGTCCCCGTTTCTAGGCCTCAAAGGGCCCGGACACCAGATTCAAGCTCCAGTCTCCTGAAAGCACTCCGAGGAGCGATGCAGCCCCTCCCGCATCCCTGACCCTTCGCTTACTTTCTGCCAAGCAGCGCGGTGCCCGGCCTGGCCTGCCTGCCTGTCAGCCAAGAATATGTTATGCCTCTAGTTATCAGTTCAGCTCCCCGGCTTCACATTCCTAAGCTAACGAACCGCATAAACATCTTCAGCTATAGTCTAGTCTTCCTGTCTCCATGCAAGAGAATTACTGAATTAGTATCCATAGAAGATTCATAGTACACGCAATACATGTAGAATATATGCATGCACCAGTCTTAATGTCAAGTAGCCTTTACCCTGATGACTTTTAGATGCTATCAACATGTTCTCCAAACACGAGATATCAGATATGCTATAGGTACATGTCGTCCTGACATCCCAGACTTTAGTCTCCTCTTCTAGTGCAGAAGTTAGAGCCCCCAGCTCTCCCTAGTTACACGTCATGGCCCGTTTGCGCGCACCAGTAGGTTAAAGGTTCCAGCTGCCCAGGTAGCCCCCTCCATGTATCCACCCATTTATGACACTTCTGTGACGTTTTCATCACATGTCTCCGTGCACGCCCTGTGCACGCCTTCTTTGTACGCCCATATGTTCTTATCTTACGTTTGTCACTTGTTACGCCTACTGTATGCAATGCAATTGTACTGTTTTACTATATATACTATGTACTGTTAATGAGACGTTGCAGCTGCCATTCCATTCCATTGCATGCCACTTCATGGTATTTAGGCTCGAGCCATCCGATTAAAGCCATTCTGACTCAGATATCACAGATCCTGCCTCTTATTTATTGAGCTATCTGTTTTGATTAATGTATAGAAAAATAGTACCGGTAATTAATTATTTATTTACCACATAAAATGGTGCCCGAACAGGTACCTACCTCTTCCCCACGCGCCGGCGATGTAACGCAGGCCCCCTGACCCTTCTACAGCCGTGACGGAACTCTACGTGCACGTGCAGATATTTCTGCTTCAAGTCTCCCTCAGGCCCACGGAGGAGACGGAGACTGCGGTCAGGCATCCAGACGAGGCGGTGAGGAAGGCGGTTCGTCCCGACCAGAGCCCAAGCCGAGAGAGCAAGGTCCGAGGTATCCGGAGGCCCACCCGTAACCGAAGCCCGAAGCCCGAAGCGCATGCATAGTGCGTAGCAGTAACCAGACGTCGTAGCAGTCCAGTCCAGTCCGAGGCCTTCAGTTTTGCTTCCCGGTGAGTACCGTTGCTGGGGGTATCTAGACGGGTTCATGAATTTGTGCCCGGTCCGACGGGTTTGGGTACACAGATCCGGTCCGACGTGTTCACCTAGGTGGATACGGTATGACGTGTCTCTTTAGGAGACCGGTATGTTCTGTACTGTTTTAGCAGTGCATCCAGTAATTCTAGTAAGTCCGTTCTCGAGAAATTCAAGTATTGTGTTTTTCAATGTATCAGGTAGTATTCTGTTCGAACTGTTATTAATGTGTTCTTGATGTCGTGGTATGAATGATTGTTTTGTTACTCATTACTGTGTTCATTGTGTATTGTGTATTGTGTTCAAGTTCAAGTACGGTTCAAATATGCCGCTGTTTTCGAAGTTACGTCAGATAAAAACCAGAAAAGGGTTACTCGAGGAATCAGTTCCTGTCCCTCCCAGGGACAGTCCTGGACATTTCATGTATCACAAGCATGGCTTAGATGCCATACTGTATTTAGATTTATGGGTTGACTACACGAAACATCTCGAAGAGAAATATAGATGGCCTGTATCAGGAACATGGGATACCGAGTGCATCATGAGAGTAGAAGAAGCATTATGGAAAAAGAAAGCCAGACAATCCCAGAAAGATGCCATAGAGTTGTGGCGTAAAGAATCTCATAAAAGAACCGAGAAAGAATTCAGAAAAGCAGAATTAAGTAGAGAATCCTCCGAAAAAGCCCTAGAAAGGGAACTACTAGAAGAAGGTGAACGAGTTAGAGCAGAACAGTCAGACAGACAGAGAAATGCCCTTATTAAAGGTATGTATTCTCTTCTCGCCGAGGGTTTGCCGAAGGCGACCCCGGAAGCACTCCATAATTTACCGCCACCCTTGGTCCCGACTAAGCTGCGTCATAAACCGACTGCAGCTGAAATTTTCCTTTCTTCCTATTTGGATGACACTGTCCCAGAATATGCAAATACAAATCCTACTCAGCCTGTTCAAGTTCAACCTCCTGTTAACAACGTAATTCCTGTGCCTCCAGTCGTTGGTCCTGTCCATGCGCCAGTCCCCCAGGATCAACCCACATTACGTATCCCTACTGTACCAGTCACGTTACCAGCAGCCGCACACCCAGTATTAATTGACGATTCCAGTTCAGGAGGGGCAGGGGGAGGTGCTCCTACCACCCCGCCTCAAACAAAGCGCCTGACGCTGAGAGATGCAGCATTACAGCGCACGCCAAAGGTGGCTACGTATGAAGCCCTCAAAAAGTTCCTTACCGATTGTAGATATGACCCAGTGCCAGGCGAAGATCACATGATATTATACTCCGTACGTTTACGACGAGTTGCAAACTTCTTGATCACCATATCAGATATGAAAGAACATTTAGACAGAATATATCATTTTGTCCGAACAGGCGAGAACCCAGAAAGTATTCACGAAGCTATGGCACACAGGAAAGTCGAGACTCAAGGCATGATTTTGCAATTTCTAATAAATTGTTTAATAAGAGAACAGGATCGTCCTGATAAAAGTCCAGAAGAAGATGAAAGTCCTGACAAAATGGAGTGACAATATAGCAGACGGAAAACACAAGACACAAAATAGTATAGAAACCATGTACAGAAAGATCCGGAAAGAAATTATAGGTATACACGAGAGAGAGAAAGCAAGAATAGTAGCAGACAAAGAGAATGATTCTTCAGACGAAGATGTAGACACCGAGAATCCCAGCAGAATAGCGTATGTAGGTAGAGCGAGACTTTCCGATAGACACACACGCCTAGATTACAAGAAAGCTTTTCCTCCTCCCGTACCAGAACAGTGTTCTCTTGAACAAGTATTCCAGGCTACCGATAAAGTTCTGAAACTACGAATAGGTTACCATGAACTTAGTACCATGCATGAACAAGAACTAGCCCGATCAGCAGTCCGGTGGGTTAGTGACCCTGCCACGTTTCCAGACGAAGTAGTGGCCCAAATGTTTCTGAAACTGCCCCCAGCCGAGCAGCGACTGGTGGGTACGTACATGATCCAGCACCTCATCACACTATACGAGAGTCAGCATTCTGATCCAGGTCCCTTATATACTGTATTGAACGAGTTACTCCTAAACAGATGGAAAGGTCTAGGTACCGATCTAATTAGCGTCATTTTAGAACAGCGCCACAAATACAGAACGTTCCTGGCTCCGCATTTTGTTCCTGTTTCACCTCCGTTCTACATAGACAGACAGAATCCGTTACGAGAAGTGCATCCAGTTAAGGGAGAGGGAGGTAATCTCGAACGAGTATTTGTTTACACCCCTATCACGGAAATAGAACTACTAGAAATGAAAAAGTTAATACCCTGTCACGATAAAGATCCAGCAGGGTTCCATCGTGAATTAAAGGACATGCTCCGTATGGGAGAATACACGTATCCTGATATCATAAAAATGTTAAAGGTTCTGCTGCCTGCGGGCATATATGAAAAACTTAAGGAAAAAGAATGGGAGGTGGGAGAGAAAAAGATAGACTGGACCGCGTTAGAGACCGAAGATAATGCACGAGTCCCAGGTACTGGTCTTGGGGATAAAGCCAAAGAGTTGCCTGAACTGTTAATACAAGTCTTACCAAGATTATTAGCCACGAAAAAGGAAGATTGGGATGCCATCTCAGCCTGTAAACAGAAACAAGACGAAGACACTAGTGATTTTTATTCCAGATTTGAGAAATGTTTCATTATTAATAGCGGTCTGAAAACAAGTAGTGAATCGTATCCACATCTTTTTGTTACCAAACTAGTTGAGAATTCTTTACCGCAAGTTAAAAATAGAGTATTGAAAGTCGAGAGTACTTGGCAAGCTAATACCCCATCTCAAATGCTCCAGATGCTACAATATCACCAGAACAGAATCAGGGAAGAGCAAGAACACGAAAGGAGACGTATGAAAGATACGAAAATGAAAGTACTAGTTGCACAGTCCGTTCAACCAGATAGTCAGAAGAGGGGTCCGAACCAGACTAGTCATTCTGCGGCTCCTGTTAAAGGGACATGCAAT
This sequence comes from Lissotriton helveticus, assembly GCF_964261635.1. Lineage (NCBI taxonomy): Eukaryota > Metazoa > Chordata > Amphibia > Caudata > Salamandridae > Lissotriton > Lissotriton helveticus. The sequence goes on along the minus strand of NC_136069.1, from coordinate 398,668,459 downwards.
TACTGTAAACAGCCAGGTCATTATATAAATGAATGTGCAGTTCTGAAACATAACATAGCTACAGGTAAGACGAAAGAGAGACCGCGTCCTCCTAGACAAGAACATGTTCCGCAGAATGCCCAGCCACCGCAGAACGCACAACAGACCGTAGCAGTACCGCAGCCTATAGCTGCCACACAACACGTTACACAACAGATGTACCAGTATGCACAGTCAGATTATCCAGAATATCAACAGTATTCATGAAACAGCCTGGAGAGGGAGGTTGGCTTGCCTCTCATCGAGGTTCCTGTAGATCAAGAGGGTCCCTATGTACACAGTCAGGTATTAGGGAAAGACAGAAAGTTTCTGATTGATACAGGGGCAAGTAGGACTACCATCAGTCATGACGAGGTTCCAGGGGCTCCACTCTCAGGCTCAAGAAACGTTTCCCTGGGATTTTCAGGAAAGCCTATTGTTAATGAAATATCGAAACCAGTTTCCCTAGAAGTTGGTCCATTGTCCCGAACTACAGACTTGTTACTCACGAAATCCTGTCCTGAAAATTTACTTGGTATTAAAACATTGAAAGAATTAAGAGCGGTAATATGTTGTTCTCCAGAAGGAGTGAGATTGTTTTTACGTGATTTTAAAGGTCATTATGTGTTACGAGATTTTGATCCGAGATTACTGAATGTACCACAGCATTTATGGGCGCAAGGTCCAACTGATGTAGGTTGTATGCACATTACACCCTATCGTGTCACTCTGAAACAAGGTGTTGTTTTACCACGAATCCGACAGTACAAATTGCCACCTGAGGCTGTAGCAGCCTTATCGAAAATTATTAACGAACTCATTGCTCAAGGAGTGGTTGTAGAAACTGACTCCAATGTATGTAATTCTCCTATCATTCCGATTCTTAAACGTACTGATCCAAATGCACCTCCAGTTTATCGATTAGTGATTGACCTTCGAGAACTTAATAAATGTATCATACCCCAGTACCCTGTGGTTCCAGATATCTCTTCCCTATTGACTGCCATTGATTCTGAAGCAGAGTTCTTTACAGTTATTGATCTCAAGAACGCATTCTTTAGTGTCCCCATTCATCCAGACAGCCAGTTTCTTTTCGGATTCTGTTTAAATGGAAGAAGCTATAAATTCACACGAGCTCCTCAAGGTTTCACAGAAAGTCCTAGTATTTACAGTCAAGCACTTAAAAGACAACTAGACAGTATTCACATGCCAACTGACACTGCCCTGCTTCAATATGTCGATGATCTATTAATTACAGCCCGTACAGAACGTGACTGCGAACGTGCGTCACTGACAGTCTTGTATTTCCTGGCAGAGATGGGGCACACGGTGTCCCCTTCCAAACTACAATTCTGTGTCCAGCAAGTGGTATACCTAGGACACTTACTGTCCAAGAGGGGTAGACAGTTGACACCTGACCGTATCCAGTTAATAGCACATCTTCCACAGCCCAAGACACAGAAGGAGGTACGAGCTTTTATCGGCCTCACTTCTTACTGCAGACAATGGATTCCTCAGTACGCATATCTAGCTAAACCACTGATACAGTTAACGACACAGGAGGCAGCGACATCGACTGTCCTCCCTTGGACCCAGGAACATACACTTGTTTTTAATGAATTAAAGAAAGCTTTATGTAATGCACCTGTATTAGCGACACCAAACTACAGTAAGCCTTTTACACTTTTTGTTACTGAACGTAATGGTACAGCATTGTCTGTTCTCACACAAGATCAAGCAGGACAACACAAGCCTTGTGCTTATTTTTCTAGCACATTAGATCCAGTAGCCCAGGCTCTGCCTGCGTGCCTCAAGTCAGTTGCAGCCACAGCTCTAGCTATCAGACAAAGTGATTCCATAGTGTTAGGACATTCCCTGACAGTACAAGTCCCACACTCCGTGGAAGTTCTTTTAAACCGAACACAGACTCAGCACTTGACAATTGCACGATTGACAGGTTATGAACTGACACTGTTCCAGCCACACATAGAAATCAGACGCTGCAACATTTTAAATCCTGCTACACTGTTACCCTCGATTACATCGAATCCTGCCACACATGACTGCGTGGAAGTTATTAACATCAGGACAAAGCCAAGACAAGACTTGACAGACATTGCATTACCTGATCCCGACCTGACACTTTACGTGGATGGTTCATGTATGAGAACAAGTACAGGAGAGTTAGTAGCCGCGTATGCAGTGACTACTGAAACTGAAGTTATAGAAACACATCGTATTGACACCCTGTCTGCTCAAGCAGCAGAGCTCATCGCTCTGACCCAAGCTTGCATACGAGCCAAGAATCTGAAAGTAAACATATATACAGATTCACGTTATGCATTCGGAGTCGTACACGACTTTGGAGTACTCTGGCAAGAAAGAGGTTTCATGACCTCTCATGGAGCCAAGATTCAACATGGCCCCCTCATCCAAGCTCTGTTAGAAGCAATACATTTACCGACAGCCGTTGCCATTATGAAGTGCAAAGCACATACGAAAGCTACTGACACCATTTCCCAAGGTAACGATCTAGCAGATCGAACAGCCAAGCTTACAGCTCAGACTCCAGACAGTCCAGTTAACACGACAAAGACCGATATTCCAGACCAGACTACTTGTATGACAGTTAAGGATCCTACACGAGATATACTAGACATACAGTCACATGCTACTCCCGATGAAATCAAGAAATGGTCTGAACAAGGAGGGGTCCAGACAGATCAGGGATGGTTGACGAAAGGAAAAGCCACATGGTTTCTCCCCGACTCTATGGTTCAAGTCATTATTAATACCGCACATAGCCCAGCACATTTAGGAGAGAAAGCCATGTTAGACAGCATCCAGAACCTTTGGTTTAACAAGCATTTACGAGCAGCAGCCAAACAGAAAGTACGTACCTGCATGATATGTTGTCAGTTCAATCCAGGTAAAGGTGTTCCGGTGGAACAAGGTGGATTCCATCCTCCTGACCACCCTTTTGAAGTCCTCCAGATGGATTATATTCAGATGGATCGATGCCGAGGTTTCAAGTATGTCCTCGTAGTAGTTTGCGCTTTGTCCAGATGGACGGAAGCATACCCAGTCCCAGATTACACTGCCGCGACCACTGCCAGGCAGTTGGTTCGTGAGTTTTTTCCCCGCTATGGTTTGCCCAGGGTCGTGTATTCAGATAACGGCCAGCCATTCTCATCCGAACTTATGAAACAAGTATCTCTTCTGTTAGGGTACCAGTGGAAGTTCCATTGTGTACGACACCCCGAGGCAGCTGGCCTCGTCGAGAGACATAATCAGAGTCTGAAAATCCGCATTGCAAAGGTTTGCGCAGAAAAAGGCGTAGATTGGATGGTAGCTCTGCCAGTCGCCCTTTTTTACATGAGAATGGTCGCTCACTCCCGTTCAGGTCTGTCACCTTTCGAGGTTGTTTTCGGTCGTCCCCCGAACATGTGGGGTACACCAATGCCACGTAAAATAACTGATGTTGACAGTAATATGCTGACAGATTACCTGGCTTCCTTGATGTCTGCACTACTCTCTTGTCGTTCACAGGTCGCTGCTGCCTTTCCAGACAACACGCAAGTGAAACCGCACGAGGTCGTTCCAGGTGATTTGGTGTTGATCCGGAATTTTGATCGTTCAAGTCCGCTGGAGCCCCGCTGGAAAGAGCCGAAGCTTGTTTTGATGACCACAAGGACAGCAGTCAAAGTGGAGGGCCGCAAGGGCTGGCTCCACTCCAGTCACGTTAAACGATTTCATGGACTCCGTCCAAAGACTTTTTTCAAGGACTGCCCAGATACTGACTCTAAACTCCCCCTGTTAGAGAAAACTCCGCAGCAGGAGTATAAACTAAAACTGAGGTCTAGCAAGTCAGACAGTTTAATTGTTTAAGTCCCTCTCGGGTGAAGCGGTTAGACAGGTTCCTGACATGTATGAGATAGACCCCCATAGTGAGAGAGTTAGACGAAACTCCAAGAAAATACGTTATTGTAAAAATTTGCGCAGCCGATGCGTAATCACGTTACTGTTTATGTTATTTCTGAGTCTTATGGTTACATGCATAAGTTATGTTTTACATGTATATTTTCCTCCTATTGATTCACATGTACATCTTTCTTCTAATGATACAGTAGAGCACACCTTTAGTGAACTACCTCCTCACGAGTTATCTTACAGACTTGCCATGCGCAACAATACTTTTATCCGAATGTTACACTATTCACACCAGACTAGCAATGCCACTAATTGTTGGGTGTGTGGTCGACTCCCCCCTTTCCAGACACCGAAGGGAGTTCTGCCACTCTTTCCCTATCCGTTTTCACACAATGGTTCGTGTGGAGCATGGTTTACGATAACGTCATCCTCAAACGATAAGTCCCTTCTGAATAGAACATGTTTCCCAGACAAGGAAGGACTTTCCCATAGAACAGGGTTAGATCTAGAAAATGAAGTATATGATCTAGGTAATTATTCCTCGAATTTCATGGTTTTGAATGTTCAGTCTGAGACTACTCCAGATTTGCCTGCTATTACAGTCCTACCATTGAAAGGCGAATTATGTGTCAGAAAGAATGGTTCAGTACATCTAGGACACAGTGATTGTACTACTGTGGTCGAGTATAGTGACAGTGGGAAATCTAATTTCAAAGCCTCACGTCATTCGTATTTTGTGTGTGGTCAGACCGCATATGTACGCCTGCCCCTAGATTGGGATGGAACATGTTACATTGCCTTCCTACTGCCACCAGTTTTCCTAGCCCCATCCGATTATCACAGAAATACACATCTAGTACACGTCAGACATAGAAGGGAGATCGAGTCCCCAATTGTCGATCAAACTGAAACTGCCTTAGAACAGTATACAGACTTCAATAAAGGTTTCTTTTTCTTCATAGGTCCTGTCCAGAATAGTAAGCTAATACGTAGGCTAACCAGAACACTTGAAGCAGTAGTGAATGAGACTACTTCCGCTCTAGGTAACTTAACCGAGGAACAATCTGCTATGAGATTTGTTGTCCTTCAAAATCGCCTCGTCCTTGACGTCATACTGGCCGATAGGGGCGGAGCTTGTAGAGTCATCGGATCCAGTTGCTGCATTTTAATTCCTAATAACGCACCGTCTGTTTATTCAGCTATAACCAGACTTCATAAAATAGCCCATCAGTTACACCAGAATCCAGGCACCTGGACATGGTCCGGTTGGCTCTGGAGTATAATATCTGCTTGGGGATGGAAAGTATTGTCATTCCTAGGAATAGTAGTAATGGTCATATTCAGTTGTTGCCTATGTTTACAATGTGGCCCTGCGATTTGCGGCTTGTGCGCTACCTCTTGTATTCCTAGTCCTAAGGCCCGTCCCAAGAAGATTTGAGACGAGCAAATGATGCTCTATGAACAGATAGATGGTATCATGAATATTGATGTTTCCTGAAGGAAACGTAGGGCACAAGGAGGGAATGAGGAAAATTGAATTTTGCCTTGTCATGTGTCCCTACGTGTTCCCCATTATATGTTATATGTGCATGATTAATATGCATATTTATCCCTTGCCCGAATAAAGACGCAATTACAGTTGTGTCCAACGTTAGTATGCTAGTTTCCAGTCCTCGTGAAAGCAACGAGTATTAGGCCTATGTTGCCAACTTTTACATTGTGCACGTTAATTCATCGAGTTGTCCCCGTTTCTAGGCCTCAAAGGGCCCGGACACCAGATTCAAGCTCCAGTCTCCTGAAAGCACTCCGAGGAGCGATGCAGCCCCTCCCGCATCCCTGACCCTTCGCTTACTTTCTGCCAAGCAGCGCGGTGCCCGGCCTGGCCTGCCTGCCTGTCTGCCAAGAATATGTTATGCCTCTAGTTATCAGTTCAGCTCCCCGGCTTCACATTCCTAAGCTAACGAACCGCATAAACATCTTCAGCTATAGTCTAGTCTTCCTGTCTCCATGCAAGAGAATTACTGAATTAGTATCCATAGAAGATTCATAGTACACGCAATACATGTAGAATATATGCATGCACCAGTCTTAATGTCAAGTAGCCTTTACCCTGATGACTTTTAGATTCTATCAACATGTTCTCCAAACACGAGATATCAGATATGCTATAGGTACATGTCGTCCTGACATCCCAGACTTTAGTCTCCTCTTCTAGTGCAGAAGTTAGAGCCCCCAGCTCTCCCTAGTTACACGTCATGGCCCGTTTGCGCGCACCAGTAGGTTAAAGGTTCCAGCTGCCCAGGTAGCCCCCTCCATGTATCCACCCATTTATGACACTTCTGTGACGTTTTCATCACATGTCTCCGTGCACGCCCTGTGCACGCCTTCTTTGTACGCCCATATGTTCTTATCTTACGTTTGTCACTTGTTACGCCTACTGTATGCAATGCAATTGTACTGTTTTACTATATATACTATGTACTGTTAATGAGACGTTGCAGCTGCCATTCCATTCCATTGCATGCCACTTCATGGTCTTTAGGCTCGAGCCATCCGATTAAAGCCATTCTGACTCAGATATCACGGATCCTGCCTCTTATTTATTGAGCTATCTGTTTTGATTAATGTATAGAAAAATAGTACCGGTAATTAATTATTTATTTACCACATCTTTCCCAGACCGGAATCAAGCATCCAAGGACCGGTTTCTGGCTATCAGCCTTCATCAGCCTGGATAGCTTGACTTCAGTGGTGTGGATAGCCTGGGACTCACGTCTGAGCATACCCAGCCCACTCGGGGTGAAAATTGCAAAAAACACAGTTGATGGACAGAATGTAGAACAATGTCATACATTCACCCCAGTACAAGGATCTAGGCTTAAATCCATCGTTTTTTTGCACTCCACACCACCCTGGGTTAGACCCTGGCTATATGCAAATCAGCTCTGACACTGTGCCTCATGGGAACAGTCCAGTCCGAACTACCAAGCCATGTCTTTCCCAGACCGGAATCAAGCATCCAAGGACCGGTTTCTGGATATCAGCCTTCATCAGCCTGGATAGCTTGGTGTGGAGAGCCTGGGACTCACGTCTGACTCCCAGTGTCTAACCCAGGGTGGTGTGGAGTGCAAAAAAACGATGGATTTAGGCCCAGATCATTGTACTGGGGTGAATGTATAACATTGTTCTGTGGTAAATAAAATATTACCCTGGCAGAATTTCTAGGCATTAACAAAGTATCATGCATCAAATGAGAGACAGGATCCGTGGTGTCCAAGTTAAAATGGGCTTTATTCCAATAACTCGAGTCAAAGGGAGAATATGTTCCATCACCTCTGAGGTTCAGGAAGAGTCTTCTAACATTTAATAACAATGAACAGAATATATACATTTTACTCCTTGTACATAGGGAGGAGCGCTCCAGGCAGAGCAAGAAAGAAGGAGATAAGAGCATGTGGGCGTGTATGAAGGTGCATGAGGGTGTACACTTGATGAGTCATAGGTAGGTGATAGGTAGGTGTCATAGGTGGGTGGGTACTTGGAGGAGGAGTTTGCATGACCAGCTGGAACTCTGCCCTAATTGTGCAACTTGAGCATGGCGTGCAATTGACGTGTGACTGGGAGGAGAGCTGACTTCCAACCTAGCAGAGACATCTCTTGTGTCAGGGCGAAAAGCACATCTTGTACAATCTGATATGATAGGGGATGTATTGTCTGAAGCAAAGGTTCATCACTAGAAATAAAGAAAAAGCATATATTTCTCCGTTCATTGCATGGGGGCTGAGACAGAGAGCTAGGCCTTATCTGTCGGGGACGGGTTCTGTTTACATTTCCTCACCGGGCAGGGATGCCACTCTGTACAGCAAAACAGATAACTGTTATTCATAACACTGTCTTGGCAGGCTTCTTGCTGACGTGACTGCAGTTTTCAGTGTGCTAGGAGTCAATATTTCAGGACTGCGGGGCTGGCTCAGTTGCTTAAGAAAAAAAGGGCTCAGTACGATATTTATTTAAAAGTGCACAATGCAAAATGCAAAATACATGGGCCTTCATTTTAGCTTAACGTTTGGGAGACTTTAATGACTTGATGGCAGAACATGTTTGCAGAGGCCTAGTGATTCAGGCCACTACGAGAAATATGCATGGGTGACATGCACATGTATGTAACATAGGGTGTATGTAGTGGACATTTTTGGTCAGGCAAAATATCATTTTCCTCATTCCCTCCTTGTCTCCTACATAACCCTTTAGGATACATCTATATTCATGAGACCGTATAGTTGATCATACAGAATCATTTCTTCATCTTTATCCTTTGTACATGTGGATGGGGAACGAAAGCAGTTGCACACAGGCTGCAAATCGCCAGGCCACACTGCAGACAGAGATAGTATCATGGCAAACTGCTCCTGGATCAAGTCACCAGGGCAGATGCAGCTACATTGACAACTGCTTCCAGGGTTCTTGTTAATTCGCGTACCAGTTTACTATTTTGGACGGGGCCAACAAAGAAAAAGAAACCTTTGTTGAAATCTGTATATTGCTCCCATGCTGTTTCAGTCTGCTATATAACAAGTCCCACCCCAGTCTAAGGGCAGATGTACATAGGCTGTCTGACCGCAAATGAAATAGGTATGGCGTGACGTTTTGAAAAAAGAAAGTCCTTCTGAGAGTGAAGTTCCTTGTAAATAGCTCCTTGTGAATATGGTTTATGAAGAGCATGTCATTATTGTAACTTGTTGAGTTTCTTGTAAATATGGCTTGTGAATAGCGCCATGTGGATATGGTTTGTGCAGAGCATGTTGCCATTACGTTAGGCAGGAGAGAGCTGGATCTCATTCAAGTGCTTGGAGAAAACGTTTAACATGCTGTTTAACAAAGTGTTGAGGGATTTTGGCGTTTGCGGGGGGGCATGTTTTTGAGCGGAAATTCGTACCCGTTCCAGTGGAGCGATTTGGTTGCTTTTTGGTGAGGATGTAGGGCATCGCTTGGACTACTGTGATGCCAAACTTGAAAAGGATCTGAGCTGTGGAAGTGGTGGAAAAAGCATGCTTTGTGCGGAGGTGCGATTTGCCATGTTATCCAATGGGCATTTTTTCCGGAATTTTTTTTAGAATCTATTTCGGCAGAACTCCCTTTGTTTTCTGATAAGGGGGTAGTTGGCCACATACCCAGCAATCAGTTGCATTGCTGGTCTGGTTGGTCACTGAATGTATGCATACTGGATGAATGTATATGTGAGAAAACATGTAGCAATAAACAAACACCAATTATAACAATGCACAGAATAAAAAAAATGATCAAGGTAACAATACATCTACTGCGTAATGTCTTGCAGTATTTTCTCTCTTCTTGCTATTCTCATATGTGATCTTATACATGTCAGAAACTAGTCTAACCGATTCACCACCGGGTGGGCTTAAACAATTAAACTACGTCTGACTTACTAGATCTTAGTTTGGACCTATACTCTTGCTGAGGGGTCTTTTCAAGCAAAGGCGGCACAAAGTCTGTTTTGTCATTAAAGTCAATGTTCTTTTTGAATGTTCCACATTGTCCAAAATACCGCTTAACGTGATGGGCATGGATCCAGCCCTTGCGTCCCTCCACTTTCAGCGCGGTCCTCGTGGTAAGAAGCACCAATTTCGGGGTCTTCCAGCGCGGCTCGAGGGGGCTGGAACGATCAAAATTCCGGATGCACACAAAGTCCCCTGGGACTATGGCGTGTTCCTTGACCTGGGTGTTGTCAGGGAAGGCGGCAGCAACCTGTGAACAACAAGAGAGTAGTGCAGACATCAAGGAAGCCAGGTAATCTGTCAGCATGTTACTGTCAACATCAGTTATCTTTCTGGGCATAGGCGTACCCCACATATTTGGCGATCTACCGAAAACCACTTCATACGGAGATAGGCCTGTTCTGGAATGTGCTACCATACGCATGTAAAAGAGGGCAACTGGCAGGGCTACCATCCAATCCACGCCTTTTTCTGCACAGACCTTTGCTAATTTTGTCTTGAGGGTCTGATTATGTCTTTCTACAAGGCCTGCTGCTTCTGGGTGTCGGACACAATGGAACTTCCATGTATAACCTAACAGAAGAGACACTTGTTTCATTAATTCAGAAGGGAATGGCTGGCCATTGTCTGAATAGATCACCCGAGGTAATCCATACCTGGGGAAGTACTCGCGCACTAACTGTCTGGCTGTTGTTACAGCAGTATAATCTGGAACTGGATAAGCTTCTGTCCATCTAGATAGTGCACACACTACCACCAAGACATACTTGTAACCTCTACATCTGTCCATTTGGATATAATCCATCTGGAGAACCTCAAAAGGGTGGTCAGGAGGATGAAATCCGCCTTGTTCCACCGGGATGCCTTTACCTGGATTGAACTGACAACAGATCATACATGTTCGTACTTTCTGCTTCGCTGCGGCACGCAGGTGCTTGTTAAACCAGATGTTCTGTAAGCTGTCTAACATTGCTTTTTCTCCTAAGTGTGCTGGACTATGGGCTGTGTTAATGATTACTTGTACCATGGAATCTGGGAGAAACCATGTGCCTTTTCCCTTAGTCATCCAACCTTGGTCAGTCTGGACCCCTCCTTGTTCAGTCCATTTCTTTATCTCATCTGCAGTGGCATGTGTCTGTATGTCGAGTACGTCTTGAGTGGGATCCCTGACTGTCATACATGTTGTCAGTAATGGTACCTCTGTCCTTGTCGTGTCTGTTGGTGTCTGGGCTGTCTGAGCTGTAAGTCTAGCTGTTCGGTCTGCCAGGTCATTACCCTGGGAAATGGTGTCTGTAACTTTGGTGTGAGCTTTGCACTTCAGGATAGAAATGGCTGTAGGTAAATGTATGGCTTCTAACAGGGCTTGAATAAGCTGGCCATGCTGAATCTTGGTCCCATGGGAGGTCAGGAAACCTCTCTCCCTCCATAAGACCCCGAAATCATGAACAACGCCAAAGGCATATTGCGAATCAGTATAAATGTTTACTTTCAAGTGCTTAGCTCTTATGCAGGCTTGTGTCAGAGCGATGAGCTCTGCTGCTTGTGCTGACAATGTGTCTATTTTCTGTGTCTCTATGACTTCTTTATCAGTGGTCACAGCATAGGCTGCTACTAACTCTCCTGCACTCGTTCTCATGCATGATCCATCTACATAGAGCGTTAAGTCTGGTTCTGAAAGTGCAATATCTGTCAGGTCTTGTCTTGGTTTCGTCACTATATTCATTAGTTCCACACAGTCATGTGGTGGTGCATTTACTGTACTTGAGGGCAAAAGTGTTGCAGGATTCAGAATATTGCAACGTCTGATCTCTATGTGTGGTTGAAATAATGTCAGTTCATATCCTGTCAGTCTTGCTACAGTCAAGTGTTGTGTCTGTGTTCTGTTTAAGAGAACCTCCACTGCATGTGGAACCTGTACTGTCAGAGGGTGACCCAGAACTATGGAGTCACTTTGTCTTATGGCTAGGGCTGTTGCTGCAACTGATTTCAGGCATGCAGGCAGAGCCTGGGCCACTGGGTCTAGCGTGCTAGAAAAATAAGCACAAGGCTTGTGTTTTCCTGCTTGATCTTGTGTGAGGACAGATAACGCTGTTCCTTCTCTTTCAGTTACAAAAAGCATAAAAGGTTTGCTGTAACATGGAGTCGCTAACACTGGCGCTTGACATAAAGCTCTTTTTAATTCCTCGAATGCCAAGGTGTGTTCTTGTGTCCAAGGGAGGACAGTCCCCCCTGCCTGCTGTGTAGTTAACTGTATGAGTGGTTTGGCTAGAAAGGCATACTGGGGAATCCATTGCCTACAGTATGAAGTGAGGCCAATAAAGGCACGTACTTCCTTTTGTGTCTTGGGTTGTGAAAGGTTAGCAATTAACTGTATGCGTTCTCGTGTTGGTTGTCTACCCTCATTGGAAAGTAAGTGTCCAAGGTACACCACTTGCTTTTCACAGAATTGCAGCTTGGAAGGCGACACCTTGTGCCCCTTGTCTGCCAGAAAGTTCAGAACTGTCAGTGAAGCATATTCGCATTCTTTTTCTGAGCGTGCTGTAATCAGGATATCGTCTACGTACTGGAGTAGGGCAGTGTTGGTAGGCATGTAAATGCTGTCTAGCTGTCTCTTCAGAGCCTGACTGTAAATACTAGGGCTTTCTGTAAAACCTTGAGGAGCTCTTGTAAAGACAAAGCTACGACCTTTTAATGAAAATCCAAACAGGTACTGGCTGTCTGGGTGAATGGGAACACTAAAGAAAGCGTTCTTCAAGTCGATAACAGTAAAGTAAGTAGCCTCTGAATCAATAGCAGTCAACAATGAAGAAATGTCTGGCACCACTGGATATTGCGGTACTACACATTTGTTCAGTTCTCGCAGGTCAATAATCAATCGGTACACTGGCAGTACACTAGGATCAGATCTTTTAAGGATAGGAATGACAGGCGAGTTACATACATTTGAGACTGTCTCTACCACTACCCCCAATGCAATAAATTCGTCAACTATTTTCAGTAATGCTGTTTCGGCGTCAGGTGGTAACCTGTATTGTCTAATACGTGGAAGTACTACTCCTGCTTTGAGTGTGACATGGTGAGGCGTAATGTCCATGTAACCTACGTCAGTCGGTCCTTGTGCCCACAGGATCTGTGGCACGTTCTTGAGTCTGTGGTCAAAATCAGTCAGTACATAATGTCCCTTAAAATCACGTAAGAACAGGCGTACTCCTTCTGGAGAGCAGCAGATAACTGCTCCTAGATCTTTTAATGTCTTCATACCAAGTAAGTTTTCTGGACATGACTTAGTAAGTAGCAAGTCAGTGGTACGTGACAGTGGACCAACCCCTAGGGAAACTGGTTTAGACACTTCATTAACAATAGGCTTTCCTGAAAATCCCAGGGAAACATTTTGTGAGCCAGAGAGAGGTGCCCCTGGAACCTCGTCATGACTGATGGTAGTTCTGCTCGCCCCTGTGTCAATCAGAAATTTTCGATCCTGACCTAATACACGACTATGTACATACGGACCCTCTTGATCTACAGGTACCTCAATAAGGGGCAAGCCTACTTCCCTCTCGAGGCTGTTTCATGAGAACTGTTGATACTCTGGATAGTCAGACTGTGTGTTCTGATACATTTGTGGTGTGCCCTGAACAGGCGGTGGTGGAGGAAAAGTCGCTACTGTCTGTTGTGTGTTATTCTGTCTAGGAGTGTACTGTCGCTCTTTTGTCTTGCCTGTAGCAATGTTGTGTTTCAGAACAGTGCAGTCCTTTACAAAGTGACCTGGTTGTTTGCAATAATTACAGTTCCCTTTGACAGGTGTCGTGTTATGTTTGTTTGAAGTCGCCGGTACCGTCTGGGCAACCAGCACCTTCATTTTTGTCTCTTTCATGCGTCTCTTTTCATGATCCTGCTCTTCTCTAATCCTATTCTGATGATACTGTAGCATCTGTAACATTTGTGAAGGGCTGTTTGCTTGCCAAGTACTCTCAACCTTCAGTACTCTATTCTTGATCTGGGGTAAGGAATTCTCTACCAATTTGCTCACAAAAAGATGTGGAAATGACTCACTACCTGGCTTAAGGCCACTATTAATAGTAAAACATTTCTCAAATCTAGAATAGAAATCACTTGTGTCCTCGTCTTGCTTTTGTTTACATGCTGAAATAGCATCCCAATCTTCCTTTTTAGTAATCAATAATCTTGGCAAAACTTGTATCAGGAATTCAGGTAGTTCTCTAGCTCTATCTCCAAGACCAACTACTGGGAGCCTGCCCTTCTCTTCTGTTTCCAATGCATCTCAACTTAACTTTTTCTCACCCACTTCCCAGTCTTTTTCCTTAAGCTTTTCATAAATCCCTGCCTGCAGGTAACAGTACTTTTAATAGCTTCAGAATGTCAGCGTATGTATAATCTCCTGTGCGGAGGATGTCTTTTAATTCACGGTGAAATCCCCCTGGGTCTTTATCATGACAAGGCAACATCTTTTTCATTTCAAGAATCTCTAATTTCGTTAAGGGGGTGTAAACATACACCCGTTGTAACTCATTGGCCGCATTCTTAACGGGATGAACCTCTCGTAGGGGGTTCTGTCTGTCTATGTGTACGTTATGTCTGTCATGGTGTAAGACTGGAGGCATGTATGTAGTCAGAGAATCTATGTACTTATGTCGTTGATCCAGGATTACATTAATTAATTCAGTACCTAAACCTGTCCATCTATCTAGTAAAATGTCGTCAAGTATTTTATGCAAGTGACCAGGATCAGAATGCTGACTTTTATACAACGTTATCAAGTGTTGAACCATGTAAATACCAGCCAAACGCTGTTCGTTCGGTGGAAGGCTTAAGAAAGTCTGAGCCACTATATCACTGCCATATATATTGGCATTGGACACCCACTGGGTGGCTGACCGGGCCAACTCTATTTCGTGTTGTGTGGGAGATCTCTCACTCCCTATCCATTGTTTCAGTGCTTTTTCAGTAGTCTGGAATAGAGCTTCAAGGGAATATCTTTCTTTTATAGCTGGCCCTTGTTTACGGTAATCAAGGCACTTGGGTCTGTCAAACTGTCGCGCTTTTCCTACATAATTAATCTTGTCTTTTGGTTCATCTATACTTTTCCTCCAGGTCCTTGGTGTAGTCTACCCATAAATCTAAAAACAAAATGGCGTCTAGCCCATGCTTATTATACATATAATGACCAGGTGTGTCTCTAGGCGGGATGTTAACTGATTCTTCTAGTATACCTTTTCTGGTCCCTATCTGACGTAATTTTGAAAACAGTGGCATGTTTGAAACCAATATTCACAAAAATAGACTGAAACAATCAACAATCATTCACACACAAACAAATATTAAACACTAAAACAGTTACAACCTAACCTGATACAGAGAGCTAAACATGTACTTGAAAAACTTTATGCACTGAAATACAGTACAACCATACCGGTCTCAAAAATGAGACACGTCTTGACCGTTTCCACGTTTAACCGTGGGCCGTCTTTACCGGTCTCACGTGAATGAGACACGTCTTGACCGCGCCCACGTTTACCATGGACACGTCTTGAATCTTGATGCATTCCCCATAGTGGTACTCACCGGGAAGCAGCAGAACTTGAAACTTGAAGGCCTCGGACTTCTACGCATGCGCCTTGGAACAGGTGGACCTCTGGAGACCTCGGACCTTGCTCTCTCACGGGCTGGGCTCTGGTTTGAGACGATCCGCGTTCCTCACTGCCTCACATGGATGCCTGGTCGCAGTCCGTCCTCCTCCTGGGCCTGAGGGAGTAGCGGGTAATCCCAATGGCGTGTACACTTTAAAGTCCGTCACGGCTGTGGAAGGGGGCAAAGACTAGACCTACAACTCCGGCGAGTGGGGAAAGGGACATGTCCCTGTTCAAGGGCGCCAATTAATGTGGTAAATAAAATATTACCCTGGCAGAATTTCTAGGCATTAACAAAGTATCATGCATCAAATGAGAGACAGGATCCGTGGTGTCCAAGTTAAAATGGGCTTTATTCCAATAACTCGAGTCAAAGGGAGAATATGTTCCATCACCTCTGAGGTTCAGGAAGAGTCTTCTAACATTTAATAACAATGAACAGAATATATACATTTTACTCCTTGTACATAGGGAGGAGCGCTCCAGGCAGAGCAAGAAAGAAGGAGATAAGAGCATGTGGGCGTGTATGAAGGTGCATGAGGGTGTACACTTGATGAGTCATAGGTAGGTGATAGGTAGGTGTCATAGGTGGGTGGGTACTTGGAGGAGGAGTTTGCATGACCAGCTGGAACTCTGCCCTAATTGTGCAACTTGAGCATGGCGTGCAATTGACGTGTGACTGGGAGGAGAGCTGACTTCCAACCTAGCAGAGACATCTCTTGTGTCAGGGCGAAAAGCACATCTTGTACAATCTGATATGATAGGGGATGTATTGTCTGAAGCAAAGGTTCATCACTAGAAATAAAGAAAAAGCATATATTTCTCCGTTCATTGCATGGGGGCTGAGACAGAGAGCTAGGCCTTATCTGTCGCGGACGGGTTCTGTTTACATTTCCTCACCGGGCAGGGATGCCACTCTGTACAGCAAAACAGATAACTGTTATTCATAACACTGTCTTGGCAGGCTTCTTGCTGACGTGACTGCAGTTTTCAGTGTGCTAGGAGTCAATATTTCAGGACTGCGGGGCTGGCTCAGTTGCTTAAGAAAAAAAGGGCTCAGTACGATATTTATTTAAAAGTGCACAATGCAAAATGCAAAATACACGGGCCTTCATTTTAGCTTAACGTTTGGGAGACTTTGATGACTTGATGGCAGAACATGTTTGCAGAGGCCTAGTGATTCAGGCCACTACGAGAAATATGCATGGGTGACATGCACATGTATGTAACATAGGGTGTATGTAGTGGACATTTTTGGTCAGGCAAAATATCATTTTCCTCAGTTCTACATTCTGTCCATCAACTGTGTTTTTTGCAATTTTCACCCAGAGTGGGCTGGGGATGCTCAGACGTGAGTCCCAGGCTCTCCACACCACTGGAGTCAAGCTATCCAGGCTGATGAAGGCTGATAGCCAGAAACCGGTCCTTGGATGCTTGATTCCGGTCTGGGAAAGACATGGCTTGGTAGTTCGGACTGGACTGTTCCCATGAGGCACAGGGTCAGAGCTGATTTGCATATAGCCAGTGTCTAACCCAGGGTGGTGTGGAGTTCAAAAAAACGATGGATTTAGGCCCAGATCTTTGTACTGGGGTGAATGTATGACATTGTTCTACATTCTGTCCATCAACTGTGTTTTTTGCAATTTTCACCCCGAGTGGGCTGGGGATGCTCAGACGTGAGTCACAGGCTCTCCACACCACTGGAGTCAAGCTATCCAGGCTGATGAAGGCTGATAGCCGGAAACCGGTCCTTGGATGCTTGATTCCGGTCTGGAAAAGACATGGCTTGGTAGTTCGGACTGGACTATTCCCATGAGGCACAGGGTCAGAGCTGATTTGCATATAGCCAGTGTCTAACCCAGGGTGGTGTGGAGTGCAAAAAAAACAATGGATTTAGGCCAAGATCCTTGTACTGGGGTGAATGTATGACATTGTTCTACATTCTGTCCATCAACTGTGTTTTTTGCAATTTTCACACCGAGTGGGCTGGGGATGCTCAGACGTGAGTCCCAGGCTCTCCACACCACTGGAGTCAAGCTGTCCAGGCTGATGAAGGCTGATAGCCAGAAACCGGTCCTTGGATGCTTGATTCCGGTCTGGGAAAGACATGGCTTGGTAGTCCGGACTGGACTGTTCCCATGAGGCAGAGGGTCAGAGCTGATTTGCATATAGCCAGTGTCTAACCCAGGGTGGTGTGGAGTGCAAAAAAACAATGGATTTAGGCCCAGATCCTTGTACTGGGGTGAATGTATGACATTGTTCTACATTCTGTCCATCAACTGTGTTTTTTGCAATTTTCACCCCGAGTGGGCTGGGGATGCTCAGACGTGAGTCCCAGGCTCTCCACACCACTGGAGTCAAGCTATCCAGGCTGATGAAGGCTGATAGCCAGAAACCGGTCCTTGGATGCTTGATTTCGGTCTGGGAAAGACATGGCTTGGTAGTTCGGACTGGACTGTTCCCATGAGGCACAGGGTCAAAGCTGATTTGGCTATAGCCAGTGTCTAACCCAGGGTGGTGTGGAGTGCAAAAAAACGATGGATTTAGGCCCAGATCCTTGTACTGGGGTGAATGTATGACATTGTTCTACATTCTGTCCATCAACTGTGCTTTTTGCAACAGAAGAAAAAGCAACTTGACGCCGTCTTCGATGCCGCTGCTGACTCAGTGTCCTGAAGGCACTGCCGCAATGCGGCAACGCAACCCTGGTCTCACTGACAATGCCTGCTGACGCTGCCACCAAGCCGCTGCTTACACCACAACTGGTGGGCACCGCACTCCGCACCGCCTCGCTTCACATCATGGTATTGGTATCCCCAATGCCGCCACTTCACTCCAACATCGACACCCCTGCTTGCACTGTGGTCGAGGGCACCGCTCATAAGTTACACGAGAGACCGTCTTCATTCCACACGGCAGCCTTGGCCTACCAACGCCAGCGCCCTCGACTCCAGTTCGTCAGCCGACGACAGCGCTTCAGCAACAACACCGCGGCTGCTTGCACCGTGATCTGCCAGCACCGCATCACTTCTCACCACAGCCCTGGTCTCACTGATGCCGCTAGACGACCGTCACATAGCCGCTGCTTGCACCGCGACTAAGGGCACTGCAGTCCGCCCTGCTGCACTTCGCACCGCAGCATCTGACGCCTGCCGACACTGGTGCTCCTGCCTTCAACAGCGAGGAGTTCAATCTGCAATGCATGTGACTTCAAGGGCCGACAACTCCTGCACCGATCCCAGAACCGACGCATGTGGACGCTGTGCTTTCGGAATCAGCGAGAGGTTGCCGACGCCCTGCTCTTTTGCGTGTCTTCCCGACACCGTAGCTGGCCCGCAAAGCCACGCTCAGCCTAAACTGTTTGGATTTGTTGTTTATGACCCTGTGATAGCCCCAGATGGAGCTATTGACTTCAAGGAACTTTATTACAAGTCTCTTTTGAGTACTGAAGATTTCTAAGTACTGTATTGTGGATTTGTATCGTTTTTGGTCTTGTCTTTAAGTATATAAAAGAATTGGATATTTTTTTAACTGGTGTGGTGTACTTTTGCAGTGCTTACACTGTGTTACTGTTGTTTATGTGAAAATGCTTTACACACTGCCTCTAAGATAAGCCTGACTGCTCGTGCCAAGCTACCAAGGGGGTGAGCAGGGGTTATTTTAGGAATGTAACTCCTTTATCCTGCCTAGAAGGAAGGGTCTCTACTTGGACAAGGTGCAAACCATTGCCAGCTGGAGACCCCCATTTTCAACAGTAATCATACATGTAAGATCCAAGGAGGCATTTGGTACAAACTGACCATCTTCTTATGATCTCCCCAGACAAGATGTGGGAAAGTTTTGTGTCATTTTCCTTAACAGGAATGGACTGAGCTTGTGATGTTTGGTACATTAAACGTAGTGTCATAAACGTGATCCACTGCCACCAGGAAAGCTAATGAAAGGGTTGAATGGCTACCTCCAACTGTCTCTTATTTTCACATATACAAACAACTTGGCAGCCAGAATCTGTAGGAACCTGAGTTGGAGTTTAATGAAGCTTGCACAGAAAGCATTCACATAATCCAGCCTTCTTGCTGCACTCAGATATCACCACTAGAGTCTTAGCCTCATCAGAGAGAGACATATTAGAGTTCCCTGCAAACATATTTTAATAAAATGGTTTGAGCTATTTTAGTTTGCTATCCAAAACCAGATGTAGTACTGTCATCAAATCTCTGAGACCAAGGCAGTTCTAGAATATCTACGAAGTACTGGTGGCGAATACTTTGGCAAAGTTGCAGGAACACACCACCAGCATCATTATGAGGAATGTATATTACTGTTAAATAACAGAGGTATTAGGCCTGAGCCACTGGGGAGGGGATCACAATTTACAAGCACAAAATTAAAGTAGGTGTTGTACAGAAGGAATCCAGGTTTTGCATAGGCAAACAAAGTTTAAGCCTATTTTCACAATGACATTAGCAATCTAGGGCAACACAGGAGAGTACTCAGGATACTCAAAGGTAGCCGACAAGGCAAGCGGTAACACAAAGATTCATATTTTTGAAGTAAATGCTTGAAAATCTCATTCTTTTCCTGCACCTCTATTCGGATGGGCACCAGACTGTACTTAAGAGGGTCCAATGCTCCTATTTTCATTGAAGGAGTGACCAAACCAAATTTGATGTGTCTGCGAGAAAACCTGTATATAAAGAGATATTAACCAAATCTGTAATCTCTGATAGAAGTTCATTATTTCAATCTTCTGCTAGTTTTGACGGGCACAGATATTCAGCTCAGTGTGATATGGTGTTGCTTTTAATGTTGAAGCTCACGTCATCATAGGTGGTTTGATAGAATGCAAAGGGAGTGCAGGTGAGTTTTCTTACCTTTCCCTTATTTGAGCTTCTACTTGAAGGCTCTCACTTTTTCAGTGATGAACCTCTGTAGGGCACCTACCAGGCAACAGAATAATTACATTTTACAGAGTGATCATCAAGACGGTCCAAGGTATTCAATATTTTAAACAACATTTTGGTAGAGTTTTCAATTCCAGATATTTTCAGTCAGTAACAATCCTTTGCTGAAAAACTTTCCTTCTATTTTATAATTCTCCCGGTGGAATCTTTTTCACAGAAACTTTATGTTTTTTCCTTAACCCTGATTCTAAGCATTTTCAGTTCTATGGAATACCACATATTTAGAAATGTAGGTGATCTATCAATGATATATTTGAGGTGGCCTCCTTCACAATACATCTGATCATAAGGTTATAAAAGTTTTTTAAATCATACTGGTGGCATGGTTGTCCTCCCTAATCTAAGCTGTTATTGAGAAATCAAGTAATATCTTGACAGTAGCAGCAAATCATATATTCATATAGGGGTGTGCTGTATTTTCCATGTCCAGTGGCTTCTCATTTCAAGTCAGGTTTAGTGTAGGTAGAAGCATGATGCAACCCTAGGTAATTTGTAACCCACACATCAAGTGAGAATACAATCTCCCTCTGTCCATGGCTCTCTAGATGAGAGGCCCTTTGTGGCCATATTATATTTGGTGTATCATCACCATACATTATTAAAGCATGCACTTCTTCCTCCATGGATGGTTGGGTAGGATAGCCAATGGATTTATAAATTCATGAGTGGAGTATGAGTCATACTGTTGCACTGTTTAGTTGCCTTCACACATCTTCCTAATACTAGGTAATGGTTGATCATAAGGAATCTAAGCAATGTATGTTTTACAGAGTAGAAAGAGAATATGAGAGGGGCCTGTCAACCAAAGGGACAGGGCTTCGTGAAAGACTAAAAGGTCAAGGAAAACTCAGTTTGGGAACACAATCACAACTAATTATCTTCAACCATTCATTCTAACATTCATCACCATGGTCTCATAAATAATTCAATACCATTCCCAAAACTGAACAAATCAAGTGTTACCAAATTACTATATTCTTTCAGTCTTAACTGGCAAATCTTTATAAACTACATTTCAGACAGCATAAAAAGCACATTAAATCAAAACTTCAATTAAAACAACTTTGCAAAATTTACAAAAATTCATATACAATAACGAAGAATTAAAGATAGGGAGAACACATAAGAATATTACATCTGTCTTTCTGATTTGCAAATCTGTGTAAATAAAAAAAAAAAGATTCATAATTGTTCATAAAATCAACATCTATTGTTTCCTTGTGTTCTTCAGATTTAGTCCAACATCAGCGTAATGCGTTTCGGTGGTTAACATGAATTCTGACTACCTTCTTCGGGACAACAAGATATCTCCCATATGTAAATGTCTAATGGTAAAATATGCCCAACGAAAATGTTGGTCTTTTGTGTCCAACTGATTCAATTTTCATCCAATTTCAATCTATTTACTTAAACATGAAAAATTGTATAGACGGTCCTCAGAATAACAAGATGAACCCAATCACTTGAGTACTTGTAGCACCAACCACTTTATTGAGCTGAAAGACTACATTAATATGTCGTTTCTCACCATAACACTATTGCCATTTGTGGTACCATTCGGACCCATTTGTTTAAGTCTCAAGCCACTGGGTTCCAATACCTCCAGAGTTCAATACCCATGTACAAGTCTGCACCTATGAACAGGATTATTTATCCTGTTCATACGTGTGGAGCAAGAAGTATCCTACAGGAGTGGATTTCTAACATGAGCAATGGTTGTGAACTCAATGATCTTAACTATATAAGTTAGGAAATCATTAAGTTATGTACAGATAGTGTTGGAGTTAAACATAGAAAATCTACACCGAATGGTACAATATTTTTGTAAACGTGTGGATGTCAGACAAAAAGTCTGCATGCAATATTCTGACATACAACTACTAATACGACATAGATGAATGAAGCATTTCCAGTTGCACCAATTTAACTGCACCAGAGCAAATGGAAAATCTACAAAAAACACTTTCATAAAACTTTGGCCCTAACATAGAGTCTACAGTGCTCTGAAGCCACTCTAAGCTGACTTGTTGCACTTTACAGTAATCTGAACTAAAACAACTACAATAAGGATGGCTATGTGAGGAGGAGTGCAGTGTGCTCTAACGTACTACATAGTGAGGACAGTGCATTTGTTTGTCTGCACCCTGTCACTTCTACTGTAGGCAGATGAATATAAAAGCTGTATGTGCATAAAGTATTTCCGTGAAGCAGTGTGCATACATTGTTTTTATGCATAGCCCAATAAAATAGTTTTAAATGTTATCATTAATTTTGTTGTTGAAGGAACAGGAGACGGGTCCGGTCAGGCTTGCCCAATATATTTAAAGGGAATGCATAGCAATTTAAGGAGGGCATGTACTACAAACAAGCATTTGAACAGTCTATAGATCTGGCTATATCAAGCTATGTCATTTATTGTCAAACTCGTTTATATTTTATACGCATATGCTTGAAAAGTCAAAAGAATAATGGGATATGCAAGATTAATTAAAAGAATAAAGCGGACAAAGTGCCACCAAAACGTGGTGAGCATATACTTACAACAAAAAATACGTTGAAAAACTGAACACCGTTTTGGGTGGCCATTTTCGGAGCTGGTAGTTGTTTAACAACGACTAGAGCTTTTAGAAGCAACGCAGTGGCCACCTTCAAATATGAAAACAATAATACAGTGCGCACAATACTATTCCAAGATAGATTGCATGTAAATATCATACCTTCTACGTTGTCCATCCAATATAGAGAATCACCAAGAGTACTGCTTAGTCAATAAATCATTGTTGTTCATTAATATTTGATGACACCAAAGTATATCTGAAAGTGTTGTCTGCAAAAGCATACAAAAATCCTGATCACACTTTAACATCATTCGTACTGGATTAGTACAGTTTATTTGAAACTCTCCCTGCTAGAGACCGAGTTTGTCCTTGTAAACAGAAATATCACTTAGTCTTGCATCTAGGAACTACTCAACAACATTGCTCCATATGGTTTTTCTGTCTTTCATCCTCTTTCAAATCATTGGACTTTCTGATTAGCACTTCGCTTTCCTTCAAAGACAGAATCAAGGAAAAGGCACAAACAAGATGGTAAAAGTTTTAATTATTACACAAACTTCCACATATGAAGTTCTGTGCTACTTTCCAGGTCCCAAACCTGTCACACAATAACAAAGGTTACATTTTGCTTCATAACGTCCCAGGGTTATCACTGCTATCAATTAAATCAGTTTTTCCATATAATCACTTGATACCTACCGACCAAAGAAAGTTCACATAATAATCCTTCAGAGAAAGATCTGGACAAGCTCCATTGCCCTGTTAGAATCAAGCTTCAAATATATTGTGTGAATTAGATAGCACTTCACCTAAAAACCTGACCATCTGGCATTTAGTGTTGACATTCCTGCTGGCACGGCAAGAATTACATCCATTGGAAATCCAACACACAGATCAACAGCAAACGCTCCAACAAGCTTCCTCAGCATGTGGACTTTAGAAAGACCTCCCTTTGCACCTTTGGGATTTGAGGTCAAAAGACACCCCCAAAAATCACTAACTACTTTACCTACTAAATGGAACACACAACCTCATTCTTATTTCTGATAAACTGCATTTTTATATATATTTCTCACTCATTATGAGATATCTTAACATTGTAAACATAGATGGAGTTTCCTGGTGTGGGATATGAATTGTGGTGCTAGAGTCAGCAGATTGTTTCATAGGTTTGTACCTTCTGAATGCCACCAATAAAATAAATTAAAATAAACGTCGGATTAGAAAATAATGGGTATAATGGTCTATATATTTCTAAACAATAGGGTATGCCAGTACAACAAATCAGCCTTTTATTTGTGGTCAACAATGTTATTGATTTGTATATCATAATTTTGAAAAATATGTACATCTAAGGTGGAGACTGTCCTTCCAAAATATAGAATGAATCCCCTTGCAATATCTTTGTTGTGTTGGTCAGAAACCCATCTGCTAATATTGATAATAGATGCCTGCTGCACTCCTTTGCCAGGGACACCATTTTTAGTGGTTCACCACTTGCAAAAGCCTGCTTAGGGCACTTTATGTAATTCCCAAATCATGAATTATCAATATTTCTCAGTATCCATTATTTAATTATACCTGTAATTCTATCTTCAAAGTCTGTCTTCTCACCTAAGGGTCCCTAAGGGAGCATGTGTTTATTAATACATGAATAGGGAACAAGGATATTTTCATCCTTTGGCAAGTTAGGCAGCCTTGTCCTTTAACATTTGGTTTGCCCTTAGTATATCTTTGGCTGAAATAGAAATACTATAGTTCGTACCTGCACCCGTCCTCATACTTACCATAGTTTTTTCCCTATTTCTAATAATATTCAGACCTATATTTGATTGGACACAGTCAATATTATCTAACATTTATTTGCACTTATAACTCCTGGGTGAAAGCTCTACCTGTCAATTCACCTAACTAATACATTCCAAACATAATAAGCAACAGGCCTCCATAGCACTATACTACATTCCAGCTTAACGAACCTCTTTAAGCTTTTAAGTTAATCTAGTGAGGACATTCCATGTTCTTATCATACACACTTGATTCTGCGAGTTGTTTTCTCTTCAGATGGCCTAACACAATTTGTCTGTAGCCAAGGCCAGAGGTATTAAAAACTCACTCACTCAGGTGATTTGGCCTAATTGTCAGTTCCTTGTTTGTGGTTTGTGTGATCATAATCTAGCTGGGATAGTTTGTCTGCCTTTACTCTAGGTACCTGCTACACTCTGAGTGGGGACATTTGTTAGCTCACAGATTATACAGCTCATCTTCTCTGCTACTTACTCCATTGTTGATGTACGAAATTAGGTTAGGTTGAGAGGTGTGGCAACCCCATTCAGGCAACAACCACAATCCTTGTCAGGGTGAACCCCAAAAGTCACCAAATTAACCTGTCCTTATTCCTCTGGTAACTTGGCATAAAGCTGTCATCCTTAACTTGGAGGCGATGTGTAGATTATTTTTGAGGGCACACAAACACCAACTGCGGGTCTCTGGTTGTGCAAGACCAGGGCAAAGTCAAACCTTGAGGTCAACAGTGATTGAGCGTGGGTCAGATACACAAGTTGGTTTGGGCCCGCTCTCCGATTATCTTCAGACTATGAAGACATTTTGAAGAATAATTCCTGAGAAGGTAGAGTTCAGAGGGGCAAGGCAGAAGGCAGTGTCTAAGGAGGCGTCATTGTCGTGAGCCACAGGACCAGGTCGCAGTGAAGATTTTTACCTTTTTACCTTTGGACTTTGTCTCTATTTTGGGAGGTGAAAATCTCTAGTGGGAAGAAGCTGCAGGCTGTAGCCAATAAGGGATGCACAAGGCTGCATACCTTCACCAAGAGGTCTGTTTGAACTGCTGCTGTAGACAAGAATGTACCGGGAGCTACCGCAATGTCAGGCTTCCCGGTGATGCACCTTGGGCTGATTGGCTGGCAGGTAGGTCCCGGCCATCTGTCGGTTTTCAAAGCAATTTTTAGTGAAAAACCATCTATGTCCCAAGCTTTAGAAGCAGCCAGGAACAACACCTCCTACACCCCTTCCAAGTGTCAAGAACCTGGGGGCACCACTTGGGAGGTTAGGCCTCACTACAGCAGAGGCCAGGTGCAGGGTTCAAGGTTGGGTTCAAGGAGGTTGGTATGTCTCTTTAGCTCCCACAGGAGGTCAGTCAATTAGTCCTTGGAATTACTTCTGGTGGTCCTTGATTCAAGGAGATGGTCCAGTTCTCCCTCAAGCAGCAAAGCTGGCCCTCAAGCAGCAGGCCAGACCTCTGGGAAAAGCAGGACAACACTCTGAGGGTCCAGGTATTCCTTCCGACGTCTTCCACCGGTCCAGGAGTGTAATCAAGTGGCGTTCTGAGGGTTCAATATGTGTACCTGGTGCCAGACTTTGAGGTGGGTGATTCCCTATGCTACCCAACATCTGGTTGTAAAAATGTCTTCCATTCCCCTGCCAAGGCTCCAAGAAGTCTGGGATGACAACAGACTAGTGTCAGGTTCCTTTGAGTGTGCTGGAGTAAAGTCCTGTGAGGTGTAAGTTGGAAAGCTAACACCTCATCCCGAGCCATCCTGGCAGGACCAGGTCGCAGTGAAGATTTTTACCTTTTTACCTTTGGACTTTGTCTCTATTTTGGGAGGTGAAAATCTCTAGTGGGAAGAAGCTGCAGGCTGTAGCCAATAAGGGATCCACAAGGCTGCATACCTTCACCAAGAGGTCTGTTTGAACTGCTGCTGTAGACAAGAATGTACCGGGAGCTACCGCAATGTCAGGCTTCCCGGTGATGCACCTTGGGCTGATTGGCTGGCAGGTAGGTCCCGGCCATCTGTCGGTTTTCAAAGCAATTTTTAGTGAAAAACCATCTATGTCCCAAGCTTTAGAAGCAGCCAGGAACAACACCTCCTACACCCCTTCCAAGTGTCAAGAACCTGGGGGCACCACTTGGGAAGTTAGGCCTCACTACAGCAGAGGCCAGGTGCAGGGTTCAAGGTTGGGTTCAAGGAGGTTGGTATGTCTCTTTAGCTCCCACAGGAGGTCAGTCAATTAGTCCTTGGAATTACTTCTGGTGGTCCTTGATTCAAGGAGATGGTCCAGTTCTCCCTCAAGCAGCAAAGCTGGCCCTCAAGCAGCAGGCCAGACCTCTGGGAAAAGCAGGACAACACTCTGAGGGTCCAGGTATTCCTTCCGACGTCTTCCACCGGTCCAGGAGTGTAATCAAGTGGCGTTCTGAGGGTTCAATATGTGTACCTGGTGCCAGACTTTGAGGTGGGTGATTCCCTATGCTACCCAACATCTGGTTGTAAAAATGTCTTCCATTCCCCTGCCAAGGCTCCAAGAAGTCTGGGATGACAACAGACTAGTGTCAGGTTCCTTTGAGTGTGCTGGAGTAAAGTCCTGTAAGGTGTAAGTTGGAAAGCGAACACCTCATCCCGAGCCATCCTGGCAGGATGGCATATCCTGCCAAAATCTAGTCCTCTTTTGTCTAACTGTCTGGGAAATACAGAAAGCCAAACAACAGAGCTATTCACAATCATGTGACTTCATTATATCACCTATTGTGCACTAAAGCGATAGCAAGATAATGCAAATGTGCGCCTCATAGCATTGTGCAAACAGACCCAGTTTAGAGGTTGCCTTGGAACTTCTGACATTTTTATCTGCCTCTGGCCCACAATGAATGATAGTAGCAGAAGGGAGTAGACATCACTGTACTGCACAGTACCTTGTTTCAATACATTAGCACATTAGCCATGTCCCTTTAAAATATCACTGTGAGATAGGTAGGACTATGAAGTCCAAGTCTTTTAGCTAAGTTGGGAATGCTCATTTCCATCTCTGTGATCAAAGTGAGTTTACTACTATATATGTGGCAGCTACATTTTGAGTGTGCACATTCTATTGAGCATTTTTGAGGCACCTTTGTGCTACTGCTCATTGTAGCACAGAGACCACTGCAGACACGACTGCTTCTACTGGTTGTAGTTTATTAGCAACAAGGGAAAGCATGGTTACCTGCCTAGGCAATTAGGCATTGCCATCTTCCCACCAGCAGCCAAAGTGAAGCAAGTGAATAATTAGAACCATGACTAGATGATGTAGAGGGTGAAATTAGGATGATTTGAGGGAAGGAGGTGACACAGATAGTAGTTTAGAGGAGAACTCTTAAGTGTCAATTGTACAAACAGCATAATAAACAATAAGAGTAGAAAGAAAAGCATAACAACTAGAATAATGTTTGTAAAAAGTGGTGGAATTATTTGTAAAAATAAAATTAGTGCAACAGGGTTCCTATAAATTCCTGCACACTTGGACCTCAGGTTGAAAGTTTGGTCAATGTATTCCTTAGCTTTAAAAAATTGCTACACTGTGTTCCTGTTGTCAAAGTCGTATAATTCTCTGTATTTATCAGCAGAGCAACACAACATGCTTGAAATACCAATGGTTAACACACATCCCGGGAGATGAAGAATATTGTTTGAAAGTGATCATAAACACCCATTATTCGCCATGAAACACAAATGCTTTGTAAAGCAGAGTGGATGGATGTTTATAGGTTCAGTGTCCAGCTTATAATGTTAAATGTTTTCATATGTTATGATATATGTTCTGTAAAATGCATGGATATTAGTTTGCCGAACACTAATGACTCAAATATTGTATATCAAATTGGGCCTTATGACTGTACTAGACATGTACACGGTCAAAAGGTTTTCCTTGATTTGGAAACACTTGAGCCCAGTGCTACATATATGAATTAACTTGCTATTAATCTTGAGATTAATCTGAGTTTCTCTCAACTGAGGGAAGCTGACAAGCCACAATTGTTGTTGTGGCAACATATGGAAACCATATGAACTGTGTCCTTTATGAAATCATATGGAAAGTCCTACCTGCACCCTGCTGTCAACTGAATGTGAACACAAACCTAACCTGTCCAGAAGAAGCTGAACTCCCCAGTGAACCTATGTTTCTTCTTTGCAGAAGATGGAACATTGCCCAGGAATGATGCTGAAAAGATGCTCCATATACCTAAGGAAGGTGCTACTTTCACTGAGGATAGCTATTCAAAACCATCCTTCAACTGAATACCTAGAAGCCCCCTCAGTTCTAGGAGATGAAGTGGTAGATCCAGACCTTCATGGAGACATTTTATGTGAAGAAGCATTGATGGACGTAGACACCACGAGTATAACTCCCTCCAATAAACCCAGCAAAAGGGTTGGCTTCACTTTTGAATGAAAATATAATCGATTAGAAAGTTCTCCTATGTTAAAAATTACAGAACTTAATGGATCTTTCCTGACAGGCATCAGAAAACAGGAAAATACCTATGTCCAAACAATAACTTACTAGCTAAGCCATTCATAGAAGCATGTAAAGCATCAAGAAAAAACACTGGTTTTAAACATGGCTCTGAAACCTTTTGATGTAGCAACCAACAGTGATCTCAACTCTATTGTATTATGTTAGCAAAATGTGCCCACACTCAGTGTTTTTTTAAAACAATGTAGAGTTTGATCCCTGCCATGTCTTTTTCCGTCTATATCTCGTTCTCTCTGATTTGATTGCACATTGGGAGCAGATAGGCAATAGACCCACATTTATTTTGAGTTTCAATGTTTTAATTATGATTCTATTCATTGTGTACATTTTACAATATCAGTGGTACTTTTTTAAAGATCAGTGCTTATTACACCAATTGTGATTTATTTACTATTTGGTCTGTAGTTTTCCTTTCCCAATTATTTGTACAGAAAAATGGCAAACCAATTGTGTGCTTTAATTGTCATGGTTAATTGTACTTTAAGACGTTTTGAGGCAATTTATTTTGAAATCTGACGCAAAAAGACTTTTTTCTTGCATACATTTATGTATATATTGTTTGTTTGTAATCTTGTAAAATACTTTTAAAACTTAAATCTGTTGCAAAAATCTAAGATATTGTTTATTTTTAAGATGAAGCAATCTATATAAAATTGCTGAAAGACTAATCAAGATGTTGTAATTCCACAGTATGTAAAAAATGAGATAGATATTTGAAAGTGTGAGATATTCTACTTCATATTTAGCCTAGTAGCCAATTATTTTAATTAGACACTTCTGATTTAAGAAAATCAAAATAAGGCATGCTTATGTAAATAGAGCTAAGCAAGCTGCAATTTGCACTATCAACTGATATGAAACCTACTTCTGACTAATGACATACTACATATCAGAGTTGTTATATGAGACTGTTATCCCAGGGTTCAATATTTGCCTTGATAAATTTGTATATATATCCACTTTTGACTGTGTGTGCTTCCATTATTTCGTAATTGTATATTTAATTGCAGCATTTGGACTTGTTTTTTAAGTTTTCTGGCACTAATTAATGAAAAAATGAAAGCAAACCCATCACCCAAAAAAACCATTAGCCACCCCTTTGTTATGGTATGCCCTCTTTTAATTATTTTGTAACCACCTAATGATAAACCACCTAATGAAAAATTGTCAAATGGTTATTTGACCGACTTCCTGGAAAAGCACAATTTCCTGCACCAGACGCAAATGGGCTTTTGTTCTGTGTACAGTACAGAGATAGCCCTCTTATTGACCTCGGAGGATCTAAAAAAGAACACTAGGTCAGGGAGGGACCGCTGTGCTAATTTTTCTTGATTTGAGTGCAGCCATTGATACTGTCTCCCATGTCATCCACCGACATAGACTGGAAGCTACAGGTATCACCGGAAGGGTACTAACATTACTGACCTTGTTTCTAGATAATAGAAGCTTCCAGGTCAGGGAAGGGCCCTGTCTGTCGGAGGTTCATCAGGTCAGACGCGGAGTGCCACAGGGCTCAGCATTTATCCCCACTCTTTTTTATATATATGTCCATCCTCTAGTAGACATTATCTGTTCATCAGGCCTTACCATGGTGTCTATGCAGATGAAACCCAGATCGCTGTTTCCTTATCACCCAATACTAGCTCAACTTTGGAGAAACTGTCCCATTGTCTGGAGCAGGTGAACAATTGGATGGCAACTACCTGTTTTAAACTGAACTGCAAAAAAACTATGGTGCAGGCACAGAGGTAAAGAGATTCACTCATCTGCATGGTGCCAACCCTCCATGCAAATGAGGAAATGCCCTCTAGAGATAGCATGGGCGCTACATGTGCCAGTACTATTTGAATTACAGAAGCCACACAAATGTCTGCAGCCCCTTCTGTAATACCAATGTGCCCTGGGGGCACACAAATTGGGTGCACATGACCATTGCTCCCCAGGGGTACTCTCTGTAATATGGCCCCAGTTTATCTAAAGAACAGTTCTAATCCTTATAGCCACAAAATATTGCATAACAGGCGTAAATGGACTTAGAAGGGAATTACTGTATGCCATTTGTGCATGCAATTACACAGAAGTAAATTCTGAGAAAAGTATGGGTGTTGATCGATTTGTCTTGTGAATTCATGAGCATCCCTAAACCTGTGAGTATGATGGCATTCACAAACTCCTCTCCAACCCATTTCCACCCTGAAAGAGATGTGTTCCATAAAGGGCAACAGTAATTCCAAGGGTAGAATGGGGTGCAAACCACCCCTTGTTGAGGTTTCAGAAAAACCTAACTATGTTGCTCCATTATCTAGATTTCTGACTAAAGAGGCATTTTATAGGCTTGACTCAAGAAGTCTATGAGAGAACAGCCACATTGTTCCATGGAGCCCCAAGTTATTGTCTCTAGTTGAAGTTCCAAAAACATAGCTAGAACTAAAGCTAGATCTGAAAGCTGTCTATAAATCTGTTGATAATAAGAAAAAGAAAGTGTAGAATGTGATTGTTAAGCATCATTGCACTCCAGAAACTGATGTCCTCTGTTTGAAAGGAACCGCAAGCGAAAAATATAGCGAGGGGTTGGGCCTATCCAAGGGCATCTAGGCTTTAACAGATACACTCTGACTTGTGCCAGTCTTGGACACTTTCAACCATGGATGTTGATTCACCAAAATGCAAGAGTAGTGGAAGTGATAGCACATAACCTTTGACCCCTGATGACATTCCTCACTCATATATGTATATATATATATAAATAAATATATATATAAATGTATATATATATATAGAGAGAGATAGAGAGAAAGAGCAGGCACAAGGAGGAAAAACGGTAGAAACTACAGAGAGGACAAGTGAGTCATAGAGACCTCCCAACTTTCTGTTCTTGTTATTGTAATTCAGGACCCTTGAAATCAAACGATGCGACTTAGCTAATCCTAATTGATGCTTGTCTGAAATTGTATTGTTAATTTTGGAGGGGTGACCTCTACCAACTTAATAAACACAACTTGATTGGGATAAAACACATTTCTTAGAGAATATCGGTTTAACCCTTGATAGCAACAATGCGAGCAGCAGGCAATTCCCAGATAATTACTTCCTTCCTAGTCAATACCAACATTTTTAATGCACAGAAAAAGGCAAAGTAAAATTCTCAAACCAATTTAGAAGAATAACAAATGAGCAAATATACACCGAGAAATTAAATAATTGAACATTGGAATTGTAGATATAAATATATAAAGTTTTAAGACAAAAGCATCTAAAAAAAAGTAAAGTGGTTAGCAGGAATATAGGCTCGATTTCACACTGACCAGAATGGAATGGAATGGAGGTGGGATACAGTAAGGGGGTAATCCAAGTTAAAGTTTTTACCTTAGGATTTAGTTTTTTTGAATGAAAGTCAAAATCTTTCCGTGGGGCAAGGTTCAAGGCTGAGGCTTGCAGGGGTCCCTCAAAGTCAGGTTGGTCATCCTCAAACTCCCACTGAAGCCATTGGTTTATGTGCCTAAAACTAAAAACGGAACACAACTGAACTCTTCTTTCCACTAGAT
This sequence comes from Lissotriton helveticus, assembly GCF_964261635.1. Classification (NCBI taxonomy): domain Eukaryota; kingdom Metazoa; phylum Chordata; class Amphibia; order Caudata; family Salamandridae; genus Lissotriton; species Lissotriton helveticus. The sequence continues at coordinate 398,635,974 of NC_136069.1, read as the reverse complement.
GAACTTGAGGTAGGGCCCCTAGATAGACCCCTATTTAAATGAACTTACCTCCCCTTTGTTGAGGTCATAACAGGTTCTCCCTTTTACTGCAATTGGAGTAAATATTTCTAGTTTTTTTTTAGAATAAATATGAACAGATCCTATAAGGCCCATTTGTGATCAACAAATGAAAAGAAGTGTTAGGGCTGTTCATTGTTCTGTTAACTTTCCTGTACCCCTGCACCTCGCTCAGGTTTCTAATCCCCACTAAGTGGCCAGTTGTTGACAACACCCTTCCCTTCCTGGGTCCAGAGGACAGTCCATTGTCCTCTTGCAGGCAGAGTTGTTAACTCCAGCCAGGAATGTAGGTTGGCCTCTGGAAGTTTGATGAGTGGCTGAACCGATTTCAAGTCAGTCATGTCTCAGGCAACTCATAGTACATTTTTATAAAGTTACATTTCCACTAAATTTATAAAACATCTGATTTCACCGTTAAATCATATTTTGAAAAGTAGGTAGAAAATACATTTTATTTATTTTTTCTAGCCGTTTCGCAAGAGATTTGTAATAAATATTTTGGTCACACGTAGGCCTATTTCTGGCAAATCTACACTAATCTATGAAGTGAAAACAGTGTTTAGTCCTCCATTCTCTGTGAGGGCACCTATTTCAAATAAGCAGTGGACTATGTTTTTTATATTTAATCTGAAAATCTTACCTTCTGCTTTGGCCAAGAACTATGCTTGCTAAAAACATTCTCTTCATGTTCACAGTTCTTGACTGGAAGACTTACAGGCTTGTCCAAGGCTTTTGAAGCCCTAGTCAGACACTGATTGAATGAACATTGCTCTAGAAATGAGTCAGAATGAGAAAATTAGCCAATGGATTACCATCAAATTAAAGAGACAGCTGCCTATCATCGTTGGTCTCTGGTAGCTTGTTTTCCAAACCAAATATATCCCTTGATTAATGTTTAGTACCTTAGATTCAGTTATCATAAAATAGCATAAATCAAATACATTTATAAGAACCTGTATATTTGCAGAATACTGATCAGTACACACGGATAATCCTAAAGCATCATATAACAATTTCTGCGGGCGAGATATATTTTGAGATATTAAGATGCAGGATTTACATGTGAAATTCTTTCATTCTCATAAAACTCCAAACTATTAAAACATATGGAGATTATCTAATAAGCTAGTTTAAAAGCCTTTCAATAGAAGTCATGTGCTTGGTATTATGTGTTTCACCTGATGCTTCAAGATCTGCACACAAATGCTATGACTTTCATCCAGCCGCGGACAGTGCACTTAAGAACGGTGGGGCCGGTTGGGGGTGGGATTTCGATAGACGATGGCGAGGGAAAATTATTTATTTATTTTATTATCCCTTATCATCATCCATCTAAATCCCCCCCCCACTTAGCCCCACCGCTCTTACCTACACGGGCCGCGGCTGCTTTAATCACTTCATAATTATTACAAGTCAGGAACCCTCTTCTGACTGCAACATGCTCCCTCATAAGTCCATCGAGCTGGAAGAATGGTATTTCTTCTGAGTTCAAAATTTATTTAGTTTATCTCACTTTTTTACCCCTGAATGTTCCTATTAATTTGCAAATGCATTTTTACTATGGTTAAGTATGTCACTGTCCTGCCTTTCAGTTATTTCTTGTTCCTTTCGCATAGGGCTTGCACTCATCGCCCTAAACCAGTTCACGTGATTGAAAATATTAAAAATTGATCATGGATATAAAAGGTAAAACTGAGTGTAAAAAAAATTAAGTGCACTAGGATTAGTGAGAACATGTTTCTAGTAATGCGTTAAGAACTCCACAAGGGCCTACACAGAGGAAAAGAAACTGCTAAACCAATAAGTGTGATTTGCTTGTGTGATAAACGTTTTGCACACCATAGATCTACGCAGTTATAGCACATTGCTGGCTAATAGAGCAACAGTCGATTGGTTTGCATTCTAGAAGAGTAAATAGCAAATGACAAACTTCAGGATTTGATGTTGCTGTATGATTTGTACTTAATAGGTACGTCTCATGAGATGTAAAGTATATAGGGAAGTTCCCATGTGAGTGTATAGGATGTGTAAAAAGGATTTTTGTTTTTTTGGGCTTTCAGTTGATCACCTTGATTTCTGTAAAGTGTTGTGGAGTTCAATCATGCACTTTAATTATTGGGGTTCAATCTTTTCCTTTATTCATTTACCAGGAATATTATAGTGCTGCACGCTACTCTTATGTACCTCAGAGTGCTCTACTTGTCAAAAATGTCTGAGTAGTGGGAATCCAGACAAATTCATTGCATGCTTGGTATCCATTTTTATTCATCACTACTGCAAATGCTTTAACATAGTTAAAGTCCAATCTGAATGTCTGAGTTTTTAAGAGTTTCCTGGTACACTGGTAGTTGAGTTCTGCTCTCAGTGTCTAGTTCAGGGCATTACTGTGCATTGGTAATAAACCTCCTCCTTTTAGCTACTTGAAGCTTCATTGAAGATTACAGTGATCTGTATCCTTTTGTGGATTTATGTGGGATGCACTGGAGTAGGCTTTTGCAAGTGCCTTATTCTTGTCTTGCCAGTAGTAAATCACTGGACATTTTCAGATAACTACCTATAAAAGGTATTTACCGCCCAAATCCTGCTAGTTTGTGAGTGTTCATCACTTTCACCGTTGTACCCACTCTAAAATGCCAACAAATTCACCCTTGATCCACTAAACTCACAGATATTCTGTGTTAGGAAATCCATTTACGAGTGTGAATTCACGTTCTATGAGTCAGTAAAGTGTACTTGCACTTATACAGTAAGATATGTGCGTACCTAAGCAGTATCTATTTGTGCAAATACATTCATAGCTCAGTGAATTGAGACACAAGTCCCTGATTCAGAAATAAAAATATAAGCATTGAACTCTCCACCTAAACTTACTTTTATATAATTTCTGAATTTACATACGTTGATATGTTTGGAATAGTGCACCAGGCACAGGTTTCCAGGCGTACCACTGGGAATCTCAACTAAAAATCGCGTTGTGCACCTATTCCCACTGTGCATAATTTTGTGTACAACGAAATGGAACTCTTGGTCCAAAAGCCCATTTTTTTACATTATTCTCCATGGGAAATCATGTATTTCTATGGAGAAAATCCTTTCCGCACCCCTAAAAAATCTGAGTATGATCCATTCCCCTTCACACATTGCAAGGAGGGTTACTCCAGAGTTTGGCTGGAATGAATCAAATTCCATTTCCATGCTGGAAAGAGGTTGGATAGAAGTTTAAGAATTCCCACAAACCATTATGTTTGTGGGCTTTCTCAAACGTACAAGACAAACTACGGCTTGGCACACTCACTTCCCACCCTTTGACTGGGATTTACTACTGCAGATTTCTTGGCACTACTGGTAGATAAATCCACAGGAGTAAATACCTTTGTAACTAGGCCCCAATATTTTTACCATGGAATAAGAGTTTTTTCAAAAGAAATACTATTATCCTAATCTATACCTAAAATGTGTACTTACAAATCAGCTGCATTTGAGTGTTATGTAATATAGCATTAGTTTGCATAACATTTACATATCTTATTTGAATTGTGTGAATCTCACTGCATAAGCTATACTGAGTCTTAGTTTTACTTGAATGCAAACAAATAGCTGACCTCAAAATTAATTCTTTCTTTCTTCTTCTATTTGAATCACAGGAGCTAAAACAAGACATTTCCAGTTTCCGGTTTGAGGTTTTGGGCTTGCTAAAAGGAAACAAGCTAACTATACCGCCAAAAATTACAGGTGCGTCATCATTCCCGGACGAGGAAGATAAACCTGAAAGGAGAGGGAAAGGAAAAGGCCTTAAAACCAACCTCAGCCTCTTTGACATTACCACTATGATTCACCCGCGCTCAGCTGCAATAGCAGCAGACAGGCTTAATAGTGTGAGCAATGGCTCGGCATTGGCAGTGACCGAGCCTGCCAAAGAGAAAAAGAAAACTAGCTTTGTGAAAGAAATCAAGAACTTTGGTCTGTTTCACAGACGGTCAAAATCAAACTATACAGACCAGAGCTCGAATAAGATATATTCTGTTTCAGAGGAAGTGGCTTGCCAAGAGGTGGAAACTAGTCCACCTCAAGAAAGTCATGAGGCAGAAAATTATGCACTGAACTCCCAACAAAACACGGAAGACCACCACCATGGACACTGTGAGTTAGAGAGCACAAACGAAAGTGCCACAGAGATGCCACAATTGATGTCAAGTGACAATGGGTACCCTCGGGAATTTGAAAAAGAGGCCGTACCACCAGATGTAGAAGTGGTCAAAAATATTCCAGAGGAGCGATGGAACCTGAACTCTGAGCTGGAAGCAAAAACGGAGATAAATGTTCCAGAAGACTGCGCGACAACAAGATTGTGATCCATAAGAGAAGACAGCTCAGAGAGAAGATATAACATATATATTTTGCATAGTGCATTTTTGGGAATGTTTTAAAATTATATTAGCAAATGCCAATTGACACTTTATATAATTTAACAACAGAGTCACATAACCCAGATGTAATATACTTAGACGAGTGACAGGCCGTACAAGAACGTTCTGTTTTGTAGCCTGAATTAGTTCTCACTTTTTTTAATAAACAGAAGCATCCTGTATTCTTGTACTGTTGATATAACCCACAAAAAACTGTTGACTCTTTTTATATTAAACCAAGTGCAATATTGCGTCCTCTTATTTTCATAGATTACAAATTAAATTATATGCAAAAAAAGTACATACTAATTTAGCAAATGCACATTTACTCTTTCATTCTAAGTATCATTGTGCCTGGTGTAGTAAAAATGCAGTCGCAAAAAGCGGTTGCAATTTGTGTATGAACCTTTTGTGACTTCTAAATTATTTTGTGAACCGATCTATGTACGAATAAGTTGGTTCAGATAATTGGAGTAAGGTGCAAGCACACCTAACTCATTAATATTCATGGCCTAAATTGCTTTGGTTCCAAATTGTTCCTGATTTAGGTTCGTGAACATCACAGGGATGGTAGCTTTCTAGGGTCAGCAGACCCCCATGTCTGTGATCAACTTTAAATAATGCAAACCATTTTCAAATGCTGTTCCATTTTCTAAAAGGAAGCGGCACCTAATTTTTAAAAAGGTTTTCTTTGTTTGAATTGTTTATTTGAAAGTTGGCAGTAGTCCCCCGGACCCCAAAACTTTTTTTTTGCATCCACAAAGGAGAAGGCATGCTTTAGTGAATGGATTGCCACCCCAACTTGGGAGTCTGTAACTTTTCACAGTTTTTTGACCAGATTATGGTTTCAAACATTTATATGTAGGATACTGAATCGGCATTTGGTAGGGACTCCTGAAACACTCATTCCAAAAACCGATTCTAGCACTTTTCTAAACATATTTAGTGATTCATAAAAACGTCTCTAAACCCATATATTTGTTTAGTACATAATAAAAAGGGTTTCATCATTCAAAAATCTTCTTATTTACGAATTCGTAGGATTTGTGAATTCTAAAACCCTTGGTATATCCGGCCATAAATCGGAAGTATTAACAGCAATTAATTACCTGTATTTCCTGCATGTGCTTAGGAAAATTAGCCAATCAGAAATTATGTCACATAGAGTAAGTATATCACCTCCCAGATTTCCAATTAACATTTGTTTATGTATATTGCTTGAAATCATGTAGATTAATTTGGAACTTCTTATTTCACAACATTTAAAATTTGTATATTAAAGTAAAAAGAGATCTTTGCACCCGAGAATGAGACTTTTGAAGGAATACTCTTAGGTGGTTGTTAGGTGTGAGTTGTCTTGGAATGTTTGCAGATATTATCAGGTTCTTTAGTCGGCAAATATGTCCTAGCGCCCCTCTTACTTAGGCCCTAATTATGTTGCCAGTCGGACGAGCGTCTGACCAGCATCATTGTGGTAAAGGGACTGGGCAATAGGTAGTTGGCAGTCCTGACCGCCTATTTAGGATCCTACCACTGTGGAGGCAGTCAGAAACAAGCCTTTTGGCATTGAGACTTGCAGGGGCGGTGGGTGACATTTGAAAGTGGTGTGGCACAAAGCACCGTAGCGAGCGAGCACAGCGAGCGACCCCGAACCCCAAAAGGGGGGTTAGGGGGGGCAACCCCCCCAAAAAAATTGACAAAAAAGAAGAAAAATGGTGCATTTTCAAGCAAATTTGAGAAAGCAGGAAGGTTAATACAGCAATTGTGAAAGTGCAGTTATTACATTAATAGATGGCCTAACATAGGTAGCTGCTTATTCAGTATAACCACAGAGCTTCATACATTCCGTCCTAATGTTTGTTGGGTGCTAGAAAAAATAACATCCTACACCCTCTAGTCTCATATGGGCACTGTGCAGGATTGTCACATAAAAACATTTCTATCACTTTGAAGTCAGAGAAAGAAAAGTAAACACCAAGCTCCCTTGGAAGACAGAGAGTGACATTTGAGCACTGTCTTTCAATGCACAGCAAATGTGACAAGATAAGATTTAAAGGCCTGTTTACAGAGAGGCAGGACTCGGAAGGAAACAGTAAACAAGGAATGCCCACGAGAGAGATGTACTCAAGCTGGACAGCCCAAAACAACTAAAACCAGATAATAGAAAGCAGGCAACTGTGAGTTACAAACAAAGACAATGGTAAGCAATAGGTGAAATGTATTCCCAGAGAAGCTTTCAGAATTTCCCCACGATGTCGTGAGCAAACCAAATAGCTGCACCGTCTGGTAGGCTTCAACCTAAAAATGTGGCTCTGTGGAATAAAATGTTTGCCTCAGGTCACACAGTTTGGATAAGCAGGGAAGCCGGTATTGCATGTTATCTGATTTTATGTTTTGAGATTTGGCCACCAGATGTGTGTGTGTCTCTCTCTCTCCCTCTCTCTGTCTCTCTCTATCTCTGTCTCTCTCTCCCTCTCTCGCCCTCTCCCTCACCCTCACCCTCGCTCCCTTTCTCCAAAAGTCACTGTCTTTTTTTCTTGGTGCAGGATGATCAAAACCAATACAGACATAGTAGACCCAACTCAGGGCTAGCAGACCCAACTAACACGCCCAAAATGCATTTATTTGGAGGGTTCCTCACCCCAAACATCCTCCTGAGGCTACGCTACGCCCCTGCTTGTATGGGATTATAACCACAATATATAAAATATATGAAAGCTAGACACATGCATTTAAAAAATAAAATATGTGATAGATTAACCAGCTTCTTCTTGATGAGTGATATATTTTATGAAAAATGCACTCCAATATATTCTGTCTGGTACACCCAAACTTTGAAGTTCATTGTAGGTGGCATTGTTGCGCGACAGAAATATTATACAAGGAATCAGGTGACAATGGAAAAACATCTATAACGTAAAGTTCTACATTTATGTAAATCTCTATGTTTGGAAAAGTCAGCTAAATATATAAACATAGTCTGGCAGACTGCCAACGCTCCTACATATATAGGCCTGCAACTGATGTTTCTATTTTTGGTTTTATATAGCGAAGTAGACCCAAGACATCGGGCATCAGAGCGCTTTACATGAGCACCAGTTTCGTAACATCACCATTATTGGGGGGCAGCGCACTCTACGAGCTCGAACAGCAGATTTTAAAAACGACCCGACATGTGCAATAACTTCTTCATTTCACATAGCAATAAAAATCTAAAAGCAGGTCTGCACTGATTAATATCATAACAATACTTTTTTATAAAGAAGATTAAAAAGAGTCTGGTATATGTTATGTATATGTACAACAAACATGAAATTAGGCATTGATTGGCCACATACATCATAAAAGGGAAATGGTTTTGTTTCGAGGCTCTGCACAAAACCCAGGAGATATTTCATAGTGTCTGACCTAAAGCGGAGAAGCAGGAAACGTTCCCAGCGCCTGCTGCCCGCAAGACGATCAAATTAATACGGACTAAGATATCTGGGCACATTTCGCATCCCCTCCAGAGCCCTAAGCCTCTGAAATACCGAGAATATGTGGAAGGCAAGAGCCACCGTCTTTTTGCTTGTAGTGATACAAGATGATGGGTCAGTAAAAATGGATTGCATTCCGATATTAAAAAGCTCAGTCCTTACATAAGCAATCCCTGAAATGTGTAGCCCTCTGTCCAGAGGGTGACAATCCAATATGATGTCTCTGATCAAGGCAGCCTCATCGTTGAGCAATATCGAGAGCCAAAGGAGGACTGGGCGTGCCCTAATTAGCTCTGTAATACATTACAGGGGAGCCCTAATTAATTGTGCAGGATAAAATGAGTGGCAGAAATAGGATCAGATAACAACTCTCTGCAAAATCTGTTTTCTTCTTCTTGGATAGCCAAACAGTTGGATGTCCCCCACACATACGTCCCGTACATAGCAATTGGTAGGCAGTGTGATTTATAAACTTGAAGCCATGATTCACCTCACTCAAACATATAGTTACCAATTCAATATTTGCACGTATCACCTCATTGACCAACTTTACAGGGTCACTTGATCTCCATGTTAACCTTAAATTGTCAGTGGTGGGTTGCACGTTACATGCCTGAATATCCAAAGCTGCACTCATTATGTGGAGTGGGTGGTGGTAGCTCTATCTCTAATTCAAGAGTTGTGTTCAGGTCATTATGTACACTATCCCAAAAGAGTCAGATCTTAGCAGACTCCACAATGTGTGGGCAAAGGTCCCCACAGATGCACACCATTCCCATAGCACGCATCTATTTTAATCAATTGTATTCAATATTCCGAGTTGCACCAACTTCCGAATAGACTGTATCACCACCTCCCTCAGGTGGATCTGACTACATCCCAATCCTCATGGTCAAATGTACCCAAGTTAGTAAGCTAGCTCTCTCTCAAGCCCTACAGAGTATATACTATTGTGCACTTCAGGATCATGTGGATGCTGAAATTGCACTTTCCATGAATTTCTCCATTAAAAACCTAGTGTTATCCTCAGTATGATCCTTAATAGCCCCAGGTCCAAAATCTCTGGGTTAGGCTGGCATGCATAATTTAATAGTTCTTTAGGTTAGAAGGTTGAATTCAATCTAAGAGCAGTTCTATATATGCTACTAAATGCATCAATGGCTGAACACAAGACCACAGGACTACATTACGTCCAAAGGAGCGGTAGCCCTAAGGCATCCTTTGCATGTGTCTCCTGTCTCAATGCAGGAGAGGGATAGGACACCACAATTCCTAACACCCTACCACATTGCTCATCTCACCTTCAAGCACTATGCTGCAGGTGGTCTATACCCACTTCCACAGAGATTGCTTTAGTTCCCCAATGCTGGCATTTGACGGAATCATTTCTGTGCTTGTCAGCTTTCAAGTATATGGCAATGGGTTGGCCTTTCACTCCACTGGTGGTTTTAGGGGTCTGGCAGCATGGCAGGACCACCATATTTGCTCACAGTGTTGGCAGTCTTCCAACAGAGGCTCTTCTCTGCCAAAATACAAAGTCAGATCTCTGTCCTGAGATCCTTGACTCACAGGTACAGGGTGGCTTTGTGGCACACACTGCAATAGGTCTCAGCTACATTGGAACTCACGTCTGCCTCCAGTCACATATAGAAGGGGGTAAATATCAGTGCAGAACCCAGTAATGTCAGATCCACGTTACTGCTTGGCCACCGCTTGACCACCACTCTAACAGTTGCATGACTACTAGCCAAAATGGAGGACCCTCCACCAGACCACCTCCTCCATTGTGGAAGTTGGTCAGGGGCATCCCTGAAATGGTACACCAGACACTCAAAGTCAGGTCTGTGGTCTCTCAACTACAGAATTGGAGTGCCTCTGCTTCAGCATGAAGTACACGTTACACCCTTGACTTCTGGTGCATCTGAAAGTCAAGGGTACTTATTTCTGTCAGCAGACCTCAGTTTGATATGGCATACTAGCAGGCGCAGCTCGTGCAGGTAAGAGTGGTGGGTGAGGAGTATGGTGAGTGGGAGTGGACAGATGACAACGACTGAAACTTAAATAAAAAAAAACTAAAATCACTTACCTTGCCCTCACTGCATTGCCCAGCGATGCGGCGAGTGCAATGTAAGTGGTTTTCTTTGTATTTAATTTAAGTATCCCACATTGTTGTCTTTCGATTCTCCCCATCCCAGCCCCCGCCTCACCGCTCATACCTGCACGGGCCATGCCTGCATAGTAGTGGTGCTGGAACCCTCTCAAAATATGTTATTTCTCTCTCTGACATGCACCCTAAAACCCCGCCCCCATCAGTTTAAGCTGAGTAAATGAATGAGTAAGTGAGTGAGTAAATACAGATTTATAGCATGGTATACAGACCGAACTGAATCAAGATGAGGATGGTATTTTCATCCATGCTGACGTTCTCCATTAAATAGTCTGTCATATGTTTTATTACAATAGTGAACAGGATTTCACAACACTGCATGTCACTGTAAGGGACAAACTGAGCTATGGCCGACAGAAAGACTTCCTTGCAGAAAATGTACAGAATGCTGTGAACTATATCCAGTTCAGTGTTCAGACAGAACAAAAATTACAACAAAAAAATCAAAAGTGACTCAGCTGTGATTTGATGTATTATACCAAATACTTTCCCTTTTCTCACGGTGTTATTTAGTCACCCCTGCTACTTCATTCAGTTCTCCTTTGCTGCAACTCGCAAGTACATGATTGTGGTGCTTTATGCACCAAAATCTGAATGTACTGGTATGTATATGATATTTCCCTTGGCGAAAATTCAGCAGGTTTCACTGGGGCACATTTTTGGGACATGAGGTAATGCCCATGAAACATGTAATTCGGATCCCTGTGCAAAGCAGGCGTTCATGCAAGTATCGAAAAGAAGGGGCCACTCACATGGCAAGCATTGGTAGTGCTACGGACAGGGGGTGAGGGGTCGCCTGTAACACTGGGCGTCTCCCGAAGGCTGGGCAGGGGAACAATGCACGTTTTCTCTCGATGTCACCTGCAGGGACCTTCAGACATTTGCATTTCTGCTTTTCGTGGCATCGCTGGTGAGAGCTGGAGGGGCATTGAGAAGAGACGGGAGGACATGAAAGGTGGGATTGTCCAATTGTCATCTGCTCCCCAGCCACCTGGTCGCTGTGATCCCGATGAGTGGAGACAGATAATGGGTCACCTCACGGCACGCTGCCCCGCTACTTTCTGAGGGTCAAGTTGTCAAGGCCTGAGAGGCGAAAAGAGACTGAACCATGACCTTCCATGCTGCCATTCACTGGGAATTACTCGGCATGCCCGGGGTTAAAACTTTGAACCGAGGTTTCAGATTGCTGGTGCCTACTTTCACACTTTACAGCACCGCTGCGGCCTGGGTGTATGTTGTTCGACAGTGGTATCCTAACTTCGGACGGTCGGATAATATACTGCGGTGCCACCGCAGTATATTATCTGACCGTCCGAAGTTAGGATACCACTTTCGAACAACATACACCCAGGCCCCCCCTCTAATAACAGATTTCCTCCGAAAAAACAACTCAACTGAGATACTCACTAAAGAAGAAGTACTAAGTAGTGGGTGATGATGACGGCGCCGGGTCGAGAAACTGGAAAGGCAAGCAAAGGCAAGCACAGGCTGCCGCCGCCGGTGATGCGCACACTGTCTCCACTCCACAGTCCACACACCGTCCACGAGGCGAGTGAACCGGATCCAACAACAGCAGCGCCGCACACCGTACAATGGCCAATCACTGCATGACTACATGAAGTCAGACACAGTGATTGGCCTTTGTGCAGTGTGGCTGAGCCACCCACGCGCGGCATCCAGTAATGGATTGCTCTGCTGTGCTGCGCGGTTACCGGACAATCCTGGTGCTGCATGCAGCACCAGGATTGGCTTGGAGGGCACACTAACTGCTCGCCCTGTCGCCCTTTTAACGCCAGGGGCTGCCGCACGAATAAACCTGCACCCCCCCTAGTCACTAGCTAATGTGGGGGGACTTTCATGCGCATACTCGGGCAAGTTTCTGCCCCAAGCAGCACATGCGCATTCTATAACAAACAGAATAGAATATAGAGGACTCTTCTCGACTCGACTGTCAATCAGACCAGCCCGCACCCCTGCGCACTCCCTTTTCATTCGGGTGCTGCCCGGCGGCGCTCGGATAAAAATCATGGAAATGTATTTAAGATACACAGAGAGTCAGGAACAAATATTTTAATTATTTTACTTGGCAGCCGCGGGGTCCATGGGCTGGTGGGGCTACGCCCCTACGCCCCAATGGATGCACCGCGGCTGGAGACTTGTGCTGTGGCCTGGAAAAGTGCCGCAGCACAAGCCCCAAGGCCAAAAGGCATGTTTTGAAACATCCCTGCACCCTGTAGCAGGCACCTTATGGGGACATGGATGTTTGTGGTTACCCCCTGTCATCAGGCGGGTGCCGTCAACTTCCGACAGCCTTTTAATGGCTGTCGGACCGCCATTGAAAGGCCACCAGAAAGGGCCATTGTAATCCCTATGGCGGTGCCTGAGCAGGCACCGCCCCATTGCAGGGTTCACATTCCAACCGCAGATCTGACGTGCTCTTTGAGCCTGTCGGGACCGAGGCGGTTGCGTGGGAACACCCACAGCAACACTTATGGAACGCCCCTTCAACGCAAAGTGCTGCGTGTGAATTTATTTATTTATTTATTTTTTGCACTTGTAATGCGCACAGATACCCACAAAGGGTTTCCCGGCGCCAGGGCTGAGAGGTCGAAACACAGAGAGCAGCAACTGTCAAGGACCACAATTATTTATTAAAAAGCCAAGTTTTAACGTTTTTCTTAAAGCTGGCGAGATTATCCTCCTTGCGTAGGGCTAAAGGGAGGGAGTTCCAAAGAACTGGTCCCAGATGGGAGAAAGATTTTCCCCCCACTCGGGCCAGTTTAAATCTGGGAACCACAAAATTTGCTCCATTTAAAGAACGGAGATTACGTGCAGGAACGTGGGGCCTAACCAATTTTTGCAGGTACTTTGGTGCGGTCCCTGCCCTGATCTTGAACATGTATGTCAAGGCTTTGAACCGGACCCGGTTCTCAACCCTCAGCCAATGAACCGGACCCGGTTCTCAACCCTCAGCCAATGCAGGTCCCTAAGGTGCTTCGAGATCCTTGCTGTCCTAGGGATCTTACACAGCAACCTGGCTGCGGAGTTCTGGACCAGCTGCAGCCGCCTGGTCACGGCTAGATTGGAACCCAGGTATAGGATGTTACCGTAGTCAAGCCTAGATGTAATTAGTGCATTGACTACGGTGAAGGGGCCATATTTACATGGATAGGAAAAGTCACGCAGATTGGATTTTCCTGTCCTTGTAAATATGGAGGAGCCCCCTGCGCCACCAGTATGTCATAAAGAGTGACGTACTGGTGGCGCAGGGAACTTCTAAATCTGCCCACCTATATCCCCAGAAAGAGTGATGTATCCAAGAAAGATATGACATTATCGATCCTCGGTCAAATTTAGTGGAACCTTTTCCAAAATTAAAAACAGTTTAATTGTGCTTTGTTTATTCTCAATATTATGGCTTAAAGCTTATGTGCAGATGAACCAGGTATAATATTATTGAATATGATGCCGGTACTTTAATAAGAAAAGTGGAGCCAAGACTCTTGAGAGGAAGAATCCGCTGTAATGTATGATGCAGCACTGCTTTCTAAACGTGGGCAAAGAATACCACATTACAATTTTTCCATCTGCATCCTTGTTTTATCCAGTGGTTTTCCAGAATTTTGTGAGTGGCCAAAAATAGCAATTTTTTTCCTGCAATTATTATTTATGACACATATTGAAAGCAACCTATGCCAGATTAGTCTGGATGAGGGCCTTTACTTAAAAAACATGGATAAAAACTGATAGTTGGTAGGGCTTCAAATCGTATTTTTACATATAGGGTATAGTGATGAACGCACGTCAAAGATTTCAAGAAACGGGGAGGTTGCTTGTTGAAGGAAATATCAAGTAACTTTGACCTGTAGCCCTTTTCGCACAATAAATCCTTTCTATGAATTTGGAAATATGTAGTGAGTGAGGGAACGAATGACTTAGGGGGCAGTAATCTCCTTAACATTTCAAACATGGCTTTGATTTTTTTTTCATCATTTCACAGTATGCTTTGCCACGTGTCCGTCCGGGTAACATTATATTGACTTTAAAAAACGTAATTAAGGAAACTTCAGTTCTCCCCCTTGTCGCAGGATCACGTTCCACTGAAGATCTATTTGTCCCAGGAGGAAAACCCTCTGCCTCCCCATGCCCCAGTTTAAAGACCTTGGGGGCATATTATCAAGAAAGGCGATAAAATTATCGCCGTTTTAGCGGCAGAAAACTGCCGCTAAAACTGCGATAATGGGCTTGATAATATGCTCTCTGCAATTCAAATTGAGGCCCATGTTAAATGTGAAGGACATTTAACATGGGCTTCAATTGGAATTCCAGAGAGCATATTATCAAGCCCATTATCGCCGTTTTAGCGGCAGTTTTCTTCCGCTAAAACGGCGATAATTTTATCACCTGTCTTGATAATATGCCCCCAGGTTTTAAACCATTATTTCGCAACAGCCTATTCTCCAGGAGCAAGACAAAGGAAAGGTTAAATGTGGGCTCCAAGACAGCAGAAACTGTTCCTGTGTTAATGAGGGGAGGATTTCCCTTGGAGAGATATGTCATCAAGCAGGCATCATAGAGAAAACAGCAGCAATGTAACTATTCTGCAATCTATCCAACTCTCTACATTGTAGCCTACCGCCACGCCTATAGCAATGTAAAAACGCGATGAAAACAGCAGACCAACACAAATACATTAGATTATGGAATTCATTTGTTCTCATATTACACTTCATTTATACATTGTATTACAAGGCCCACTTGTATGCACATTTAACATGGCACACACATTAGGAATAGCAGAGACAACTGATCCACAATACGGGGTATATTTACAAGGAGTTAACGCCATCGGAACATCACTTTTTCCTATGTTCTCTTGGCGTTAACTCCTTCAACTTATTTGCAAGGAGGCATTATGACCCTTAAAATGGCTTAACGCTGCCTTGTAAATAATGCCCCAATCAGGTAGCACTTGGTGCGAAAGGGGAGTGCAGTGGGTGTTGCAGTGGGTGTTCTGCCGCAACACCCATTGCTTTTTGACGCTGATCCATATTTACAAGGTATGGGGCAGCACCAAAAATACCACCTGGAATACCTGGTCTTAAGCAGGTGATACGAGGAGGAACGATTTATTCCTCCCCGTGTTTTGCTCTTTCCACGTTTGCTGCAGCACACATAGATAAAGTCAATTGCCTATAAAGATTGTTTATGCGCAGGATGGTGTCAAAAGGTGTCAAACTACCATCACAAGATTCAGATATGCCCAGGTGCCTTATGTCCAAGAAGGGTTGCGGGCGCAGACGATATCTCTGTATTTTGCTTGGACAGACAATCACAAAACAAAACAATATGGAAGTGGTATCTGTCTCACCTGAGTCCGCCAACCAAGCCAAAACAAACAACACACATTACTAACTTCCCTAATCATGTAACAAAAAGCCTAAGAAAATTTAACAAAAAAGCAATCATCACTGAGATGAGTCTAAACATTATATTTGAGCTACTCACATTCTTCAATGCCTCTATCAAATAAAACATATTTGGTTCATGCACAATCAAAACCTATATAATAGTATAGCTTCTCTAAGATTGGAAAAATACATTAATATCATTAAATCTGGTAATCAACTGAAAACTCCAAAACCATAATAAAGCAAAGGCACACAAAAGCCCCACCATTTGCTCTCTTAATCAATAACAATCTATCCATATTATATCTTGCCCTATCACTGCCTTATTTCCGATGGTCATACACTAGACCAGCAAGAGATCTATTGGTCAGATTGCGAAAAAGCGCACTTCTGTTTTTACAGAAATTCAGAGAATTAATTTGCATAGCCCCTAAGATCTACCTGAAACTTCAATAATTACCAACAATCACTACCTTAAGCCTACTCGGTCCTCTTTTAGCCCATGTTGATGGGGTAACTCTAAACCAAGCATTAGGCTCACCTAAGCAATTCCAGAACAGCTGCTCAAAAGTGATGCTCAATAATTCTGAATCTTTTCCTAAACTCTATAAACAATTCTAGAGAAGGACATATATTCTACTATCTCTGTTTTGAAATGCCCAGTAAACAAAATGTTGTGTTATGCACTCCCAAAATCAACATCCACTTGGCAAAATGTCATTCCTTCTATAATTGATTGTAAATGTGACAATCTCCCAACTATAAAGCTACATCATTGAACACAACCTTTTAAGGCCATTTCATTCTGGCTTTAGATCATGATTCAGTGACACTTTATAGTCACAGGTTGATGTTTCAGGTGTGCAAATATTTTCTCCTATCAGTGAAGTCTTACATAGATCAAGATTTGTGTCATACTCATAAAGAGATTCATACTCTTCCTACATTTACGTCTAAGGATAGTTTCTCCCATAAATGGATAATATTTACTCCCGAACCGGACGCTCCACTCCGCCGACCTCGCCCTTGCCACCGTCCCCTGCACCTGAAGAACGACCACTGGCGGCAGATCGTTCTCCTACCTCGCCACCAAGTACTGAAAAGGCCTCCCCCATCCTCCTACGGCAGACCGAAGACCTCCTGACCTTCAGGAGGCTACTCAAGACCTGTTAGAGCATTAGCAGCTACCCCCTCTCCCTCAGCGCCTTGAGACCCTTACGGGTGAGTAGCATGCTCTATGAATGCCTTGATTGATTGATTGATTGATTGATTGGTTGTTAATTTTCAAAATGGACATAGGAGTCCCTACTTGAAGTACACACAGGTACTGTGCATACAACTTAAACTGTTACAGCACAATGTGTGCCTTCAATGAATGAAAACCAAAGACAAGGTAAACTGTAGCTTGCAAAAGGACAATGGACATTGACCTTTCCGTGTTAATATAACTGTGAAAACAATAAGTGAAAAATGACATCCGAGTAAAGTATTGCTAAAAATGTTACTCAAATAAACAAGGTGATAAAGCCAGCCATAAGTAAAATTATGACTTATGTGAAACAATAGTAATGTAACTGTATTCACATGTATAACCCATAAGAAACAGGAAAACCTTTCCAGATCACTTCAATAGACTTTGCTAGGACACAGGGCCCCCCATGGATATGAAGGTCAAGGGAAGAATTTTACCTTAGTACTTAAAATCCCTCACGAAGTTCAAATATCTTCAATGGTAACAACATGTAGATTGTACCTGATTTGAGTTCCACAAAGTTGGATCCCTCTTTTGAAAGCGGTTTGTTAACCTGAGCTTCCCATTTGAAATGTTGTAATTGGAACTGATCTGTTTCTGATAGTCGTTTAAATCAATCAATCAATCAATCAGAATATTTGTAAAGCGCACTACTCACCCGTGAGGGTCTCAAAGCAAGAATGCCATCTTCAAATGTAGCTCCACCCCTGTTTGATGGATGATTTTTTGATCTTCTGGTTCAAATGTAATATTTCAGATGAACTGAGTTGCATTATCATTCGCCTTACAAGGTTTGTGACATTTCCCAAGTGGTCTATCCACTTATGGACCAAGGGGATTTTCATTAGAGGAACTCAGTTCACACATCTTGTATATCTCTCCTAGGTAGATACTGTCCATCCAGTATTCCCAAAACTACTGTTAACTAATCGTTCTGCACAGGTGTACTACTGTCTCTTGATTTATAAGACACCTAAACTAACCTAGTTCCCAGGGGAAAAGTGCCCAGTATGCACAATACTTAAAAAGAATTACACAGGATATTTTCTTATAGCCAGGTTTATGGGGCAGATCAATTGAAGCCCTTGCACAAGTCCCTTCAAAGAAAGAGGATTCAAGGCGAATGCTTGGGCAACTCCCCAGCATTTCCTCCACAAGTTGTACAAGATGATTCATTGTCCTTCCTCTTTCTTGAACACTGTGGAGTATATTTAGAGCTATGAAGAACTCCACCTAGGTATGCAATGCAATTTAGAGTTCCTAACTAAAACTAAAGTATTTTTCACATTAGAGAATATTTTTGCAGCAAAACAGTATGAATAAATTGTATGTGATTTACTATCTAAGCAATGACATCTCACAGATGCTTCTATTAAATGCTTCCTCTAAAAGGTACACAATATGTCTTGTTTTTTTAGAACAAAATAACATCTTGCAGGATTCTGATGTCATCGTGTCTGACAAATTTCCAAAGGAGCTTCACAGCAGAGTGATTAACACCTATTTCTCATAAAGTTTTATTCCCATAGCTACTGTTCTGGATACCTGCTCTCTGTAAAAAGAAAGGTTTGAACTGACAGCATCTTGATGACACATCAATGTGCCTTCTAGCACATTCAAACCATGTAATCTCTTGAAGCCCTCTTTTGTACAGAATTTAATCTGGAGCCAAGGGGGCTGTGCTTTTGTAAGAGCACTTTATTTGTCAAACAGCCACTGGAGCTTAGTTGTGCAAGAAGCGTCCAGCGGAGATCAAAAATCACAAAGTCAAAACTGCTTTCAGAAAAGATTGAACGCTTCCATAATATGAGAATGTTTCACTGGGATATGGATCCCATGAGCTCTTGATTACATGTTGATTTAGGTGTTGCATGTGTGAACTGCACTTGAAATGTGATTGCCTATAACAACAGGCCCCTTGCAAAATGTATGAAGTATTACATTTTCTATGGGTCAAAAACAAGCAAAGTATTTAAATCTGTTTGGAAGTCTGCTATTTTTCATCCAAAAGTACACTTTGGAAGGGAAAATTAAATATGTCACTGTCAGCAATGAGATATTAGACCTTATAGATGTTAATTCCCTTTTGGTGCATGGAAGAGAACACTGATGTAGGCTGACATCTTACTTTTTGACCCTACAAAATCACAAAAATATTTCCAAATGTTCAATATTGAAAACATGTATTTATTTAACTATTTCATATGTAACTGTACTGATATGTACATTAAATTTGTTACCAAAAAGAAAGGTATTAATTAGTAATAACCTTCAGATGTGGTCTATTTATCCTGTGCTCTGATTTACTGATAGAGCAGGTATTCAAAAATAGGGCATACAGGGAAAGTGAAGGGCATGATTAGGGGTGTGATAAATTGCATCCATTTTGAGAACTTTCATGAAAAATATATAATTTTAGCTTAATGACTTCACACTATTTCCAGGTATTCCAAATTTCAATTAGTGCAAGAAAGTGGATTATTAATTGGTGTGAATGAGAGTCCATCACAAGGAAAAAAGCCTCAAATATCTTAAGGTAAACAGTTTCAGTAATGTTAACCTGGGATTTGCCCTCTGGTAGCTATCCATTAGTTATAATGGAGTAACCCAGTAGCCCTCAGAACCTGGGTCTTGAAGCTAAACTAAAACAGTGGTTCTGTCGGGAATAGATCAATTTCTTTGCTTCACTGTACTTAATACATATTAAGCAGCAACATTGGATGTATGGTACACAAAAACACACAACACTGAATTTAGTACCAAAGGTATCTCTTTAGTAAATACCTTGCCTGTATTAATCAATAGATAAATGGCTGTCCAAGACAAAATAACATAAAGAACACATAAAGCGTGCAATGCTTCGTGACTGGTGTAGAAAGGTGGATATCTGACTATATGGTTACCCCCACTTTTTGCCTGGTGTTTTGCTGGTTTTTGACTTAGTTGAACTGGGACCCTGCTATTCAGGGCCCCAGTCTCTCTGTTTTCTCTATAAATTGGACTCCATGTACTTTAGGTACATACCAGATTGGTTACTGGGTCACCCTTGTGAGCCCCTGTATATGGTACCCTAGGTACCCAGGGCATAGGTGCACCCTAGGCCTACCAGGGGCTGCAGCATGTATTAAGCCACCCCTGGTTAGCCTTCCAAACTGACACCACAGGTCTATTTTTACAGCCTGGGTAAGGTGGTGTAATAACCCCTTACTTAGATATAGTATATCTATATCTACCTTATATATTGACACATAGTAACCTATAAGTCACTCCTATGGCAGGCCTTGACAATCCTGGAGGCAGAGTGTTTGGTTTTGTGTGAGAGGGTGCCCTAGCATGAGCTGAGCCCTTCTGCAGCTTTCGGAACCATCTCCTTATAGCTGTTCTATGATATAGCCATACCATATACTCTTAAGTGCATTATAATCCTCGCAGTTAATACTAACTTTGGTTTGGTGTTATCAAAACATGTCGTGTAAGGTGTCAAACAATTTGGAATACTACCCCCCACCAATTCTGGCGGCGGGGGTAGCATTCCACTCTTCTAGAGGGAGAAGACATGTAGTTACTGTTAAACCCCGTTAAAGTTAAACAGAGCCCCAGCATCACAAAATGGATGCTGCTGCCACAGACACGAGTCTGCCCTCCTGCTGCTGGATGAAACTCCGGTAGGGGAGGCCTGGACAATAGGCTGCCTGTCCAGGGAGGTGCTGGCACCTCCCCAGACAGCCTTTAGTGAATTGGGGCAGGGAGGGCTGCATTCAGTGAATGCTTTCCAGACACTGCCTTGGGCACACAAGGTGCTTAATGCATTTCCCAGTTCGAACCGATTGCTGGGGCACTCAGTCCTAGCTCTGGCGTGAAACTGGACAAAGGGGAAGAGGTGTAACCACCTCCTCCCCAGGACCACCCATAGGAGGGACCTTCGAGTTAATCAAACCCATAAACTTACAATAAGTATAGAACCCCAGTCCCTAGGACTTTAGACTACCCTGGACGAAATTGTGCAACATATATATTGGACCGCCGAAATTCCATATCGACTGAAAGACGGAAAAAATATCCCTTATGGTCAAGGAGTGACCACCCTGTTCAAACAGGCACCAACAGCATCTTTGCCGGTCTCTGCACTTTTGAGG
Source organism: Lissotriton helveticus (assembly GCF_964261635.1). Taxonomy (NCBI): domain Eukaryota; kingdom Metazoa; phylum Chordata; class Amphibia; order Caudata; family Salamandridae; genus Lissotriton; species Lissotriton helveticus. The sequence goes on along the minus strand of NC_136069.1, from coordinate 398,615,069 downwards.
CTCCCGCTGGATCCTAAAGAATCTGTGACACAAAACATGGACTTCCATACATCTCTGACACTGACCTGCGCTCCCAGCAAAGCTGAGACCTGTGGCGGACACGAGAGACGTGGGACCGGAGCTCCTGGACATCCTGCATTTCTGCTACTGCACTAACTTCCCGAGGTATTCTGAAGTTGTGCATTGAGGTGCTTGAAGCCCCATCCCAGAGCACCTTTTGCACACAAGCTCAGATGCCCACACTCCATCTTTGTGCATTTCAGCTTGATGTGTCTTACCAGTTCCTAGTCCATTGGCTTGTGAGCCCCCAAGAAGACCCACCCTTGATTTACTTCCTTTTCCTGGTTGCTTCTTGCTTGCTCCAACCTCTCCCCAAAAGAGAAGTTCCTCAGACCTTGTTGGTCTGCACCAAAGCCCATCTCGACATCTTGTGTGGATTGCGTTTGCCAAGGCTTGTTGGGTCCAATCGAAATACCGACACTGCAGTGAACTAGATCTTTTGTGGGACAGCTCGAATCCAGCTCCTGGTCATCGCCGACACCTCCTGGTCTTCGTGGCGGAAGAGACATGCTTCACCTTTTCACCTGAAATCACCCGACATCTGGCGGCATCTTCCTATCGCCATCCAAGTCACTGGCTAGTGGCCCAGACTCTATCTCCTCTGCTTTCAGGTTCTTCACATCTCTGATCCATCCTTGGATCCACCCGGACACTTTTCCTCTGGTCCTCTAGTCGCCTGCAGCACTTCTTCACAGTTCTCCATTGGAATCGATGACGAAACCCGACACCAAAAGGCACCTATGCACCTGGCTTCCCTGGATTAGGTACTCCAGTGCTCCCATGGGTCTTGACTCTCGAAGTGTCCTAGGCTAAAAGGGTTCCATCATAGTTCATAGGCATAAGATTTTCCTACCCAAAGAAAACCACACGAGGGTGTCGGCTGACATCCTTGCCAGAGGAACTACTAAAGCCATAACTCTAGCTTCCCACATGTTTTCAGACTGTCCTACACACTCCCTGTCCTGATGAAGACCCAACACAGATGCAATGAAGTCTGCACTACTATGTAGGGTCGAAACGTCGACGTTGTTTATGTCAATCCTTCCATGCAAAATCGCAACACAAATAGGAAAAACTTAATTCTGTTGTGATTATTGGGTTCAAAAGTGGACACACAAGAACATATGTTTTGTTTATATGTATGAATATATGTCACCCTTCTTATCCTTGTACAGCACGGTCATCACCACTCACTACCAGTCACTAAGCATTGCACGCTTTATGTGTTCTTTATGTTGCTAAGGTTTGTATTACATAAGATGCATGAACTTCTTTCTCTACAAAGGACATTAAAAGGCCCATTATTCATCGTAAAAATTCCTTTGTAATGAATGGAAAGTTTTCCAATCTCTTACACCTAGTGTTTCTCAAAACACATTAAGAGAGTGCTCACATTCATCATGCCTTTAGCCTCAAACCAAAATACTGTAGTTATCTTAATCACATCACTCTCTCCTAAACTCCTCAATGTCAAAATGGTGTTTATGATAATAAACTGCCTGCTAACACATAAAGAAAGAGCGTGTCCTATCTAACTGCTAAAAAAAGTGGCAAACAAGCTGAATGCTATAGTCAATGATCAGTGTGTCAAGTTTTATTTCTGAGAGTCTGGTGACCACCTTCTAAACATTACTTTAATCTTTAATCTAGTGGTTCCCAAACTTTCATGGCCAATTATTGTAGAACGATAAATGTTTCAGACTCAGCTAGCATTGATGGGCATGAGGCAGGTGATTTTGTCTTGGACAGCCATTTATCTATTGATTAATACAGGCAAGGTATTTACTAAAGAGATACCTTTGGTACTAAATTCAGTGTTGTGTGTCTTCGTGTACCATACATCCAATGTTGCTGCATAATATGTATTAAGTACAGTGAAGCAAAGAAATTGTTCTATTCCCGACCAAACCACTGTTTTTGTTTAGCTCTGGTAGCTATGGAACAGACCAGACACGGTTAACTTAGGTGAATGTTGAAAAATCAAAACACAACACAACACAACAAAATCTTGCAGTCGATTTAGAAAGCTAGAAAACATTGTAACGAGTAAAATGACATACAAACTACAAAAATCCAATTTGGAGAACCATAGGTATGACCTTTTGAAGACTTAAGGAAAAAAGTGCCTAGAAATAGTAAATTGCTAATCAGTAGATACTGTTCGCGGTTCACTAGGACCTACACGCAATGTCAGTCTTATAGCAATTGACCACAGATCATATACACCAAGTTGGTTCATCCCGGTCAAAGATATTATCTTCTGACTTAGCCTGTGAAATGGAAGTGAATTTCCTCCAGCATGACAAGGTTACAGTCTGTATCCACCAAAGTCCCCTCGAAGATAGCTAGACACTGAATGAGACCCTGCTGAAGCTGATGGTTCTGGCAGGAAAAGTTCGGTGTGAGAGAATTTCAAATATCTTGACTGCCAAAGTCCTCTTGTTGGGTGGATACTTTCCATGCCTTTCTCTCAGTCAGGATTTTTACCTTCGTAATGAATCTTTTTTTTAGCTCAAAGTCCTCCAGATGGACAGGCCTGGATCTCTATTTGAAGAAATCTTCTGGAAATCAGCCATGTTTGCTGCAATGTCCCGCTGAATCTTTGGAGGCCCTGGAAGTCCACAAATGTTTTGTGTCCCAAATGTGCACTGGCTCCCTGTGAGAGACAGGGTGAAATTTAAGTCACTTTGTATCGCTCACAAAGTCCTGCACGGGGTAGGTCCTCCTATTCTGGGGGAGATGGTCCAGCCCTACAAGGCCCCTCGCTCTCTTCGCTCTGACGATCAACATCTCCTTCAGGTTGGCAGGGTGAAGAAGGCAAGAACGGGTGGCAGAAGGTTTTCAATAAATGTGGCCTCTTTGTGGAACTCGTTGCCCCTACAACTGCGCTCTGAAGCTAGCCTGCTTCGGTTTCGAAAACTTTTAAAAACTTTTCTGTTTTCTGTTTAATCCCTTCATTCTTTAGTAGTGTTATGTTCTGGTAAGCGCTGGGATGCCTATAGGTAACCAGGCGCTATACAAAACTCAGAATAATAATAATAATAATAATGTGCAAAGTTTCTGAAGCATTTTATAATGGTCACTTCTATAGCTCCTAGGACCTAAGAAAAACACTTATGGGGCCAGGACTCAGTTCACCAGGGGCCAGCAGCAGGGTCTAAATAATAATAATAATCCACATTTGTAAAGCGCACAATCACCCGTAAGGGTCTCTAGGCGCTGGGGGCCGTCAGGAAGATTAAGCGAGCTATTGCCCAGAGTCACATGGTGCTGGGCTAACCTGCCGCCGGAGCCGGGGATCGAACCCTGATCCCCAGATTCCAGCGTCAGTCGCCCTGGCCGCGGCGCCACACCTCTCCCAGTCTAGCCCAGTTCCAGTTGCTGCTTATTAACTGTGCACATCAGATAAAAGGCCTCTTGTGGCTGACTGTGCTTATGAAGCTATACAGGACATTAACCCACTGACTCTTGGGGTCCACTTCTTAGTCCCTGGTACAAGTAGGAGCATAAATCTTGGCCTTACTGGAATGTTAAATATGCCAGTTAGGAGTTAACCAATTTAACAATGTTTCAGATGTCAGAGCACATACACTGGGGGCTGTGCAGCAGTTCCGCATTGTGAAAAGTTCAAAAACCAGCAGCATCAGGTCAACAAAACAGGGTGATCAAACATAAAAAGGCACCTTCTCGCACTTAGGTTATGGTGCAACCAACATTCCTATGGACTCCTTATAAAAGTATAGGTGTTCTTTATTCAGCAATTCAAAATACTCTGGAAACAAAGGACATTCCCACACAAGCATGCACAGACCTCCCACACAGAAGAATCCCAGGGCCCCTGTACGACAAAATACTTTATCCACATAAAGCAATGCCCCCTTTAAAATGACAATACAATGGCATCTCTATGCTTGGGGACCACTTACCAAAGACAGTACTCTACAGACAGGAGCATCCATTCTACATATGTATGACCTTTTAACTCACACAAATGCCCCACCACACGGAATAACCCTTCACAAACATATTGAACTCCAAAAGAGGTGAATCCAGCAAATAGAAACCACAATACATATACACTGCCACAATATGCAATTAAATGAACCCTAGAACCTCCACACCCAGGGAACCCATTCCTAAGGACAATCTACACCAAAGAAACTTCCACAATCACGCAAATAGACTGTCCTAAAGAGGGAAGCTTTTGTAAACCCTCGTAATACACACACAGCTGTTTCCCCCCCACACTTAGGAAACACAGACACTCACCCCCAGTCACAGATCTGGGTTGAATGCATCATCGTTCTTTAGCTCACTTCGCCACCCCAGTTCAAGACACAGCTTGACCCTGTGCCTCATGGGAACAGTCCAGCCCGAACTGCCAAGAAATGTCTTCCCTGGACTGGAAACAAGCATCCCTCAACAGCCAGGCTAGCTTGAATCCAGTGGCAAAGTGAGCAAGGGACCCACGTCTGGGCATCCCCCCCACACTTAGACAGAGAAGCAAAGACAGTGTGATGACTTGCTAAGGTTTGTATTACATAAGATGCATGACCCTCTTTCTCTGCAAAGGACAATAAAAAGCACATTATTCATCGCAACAATTCCTTTGTAATGAATGGAAAGTATTCCAATCTCATACACCTAGGGGTCCATTATGATATCGGGCGGATTGCCTCCGCCAGGCTGGCGGTAGCCACCGCCAGCCTGGCGGAGGCAATCTGCCCGATATCATCACCAGACTTCCCCCCCCGCCATATTAGGATGGCGGGGGGAACACGGCGGACAGAAAGACCGTCCGCCGCTTTTCCGCCCGGTCGCCTTGCGGCCGGGTGCAGAAAAGGAATAATATGGTGGCGGTGTCTAACAGACACCGCCAGCCATATTATGATGTCTGGTTGTTAGTGCCTTCCCGCGGCATCAAGGCATGCGGTCTGCACTCTGGGGGCCCCCTGCGGGCCCCCAGAGTGAAGTACAGGTGGGGGGTGCACATGGGGGGTACCTGTGGTACCCCCCTTCATTGTCATTTACAAAGCGGCAGGCACCGCGCGGTGCCTACCGCTTTGTTAATGACAATGTGAAAGTGCATTTTCAGCATTGTGGCAGGCGCACAATGCTGAAAATACAGGATGTGCCCGCCACTGTGGCGGGCACATCCTAATAGCACCCCCGGTACCCCCGCCCTTATGGCGGGTGGTCCCGATTTACGATGGGATGACGGGCGGGCAAAGTCCACCCGTCATCCTAATGAGGCCCCTAGTGTATCTCAAAACACATTAAGGGCCTCATTAGGATGACGGGCGGACTTTGCCCGCCCGTCATCCTATCGTAAATCGGGATCGCCCGCCATGAGGGCGGGGGTCCCGGGGGTGGTATTAGGATGTGCCCGCCACAGTGGTGGGCACATCCTGTATTTTCAGCATTGTGACAGGCGGTGCTCTCTGCACCGCCCGCCACAATGCTGAAAATGCACTTTCACATTGTCATTTACAAAGCAGCAGGCACCGAGCGGTGCCTGCCACTTTGTAAATTACAATGAAGGGGGGTACCACAGGTACCATGTGCACCCCCCACCTGTACTTCACTCTGGGGGCGCCCAGGGGGCCCCCAGAGTGAAGACCGCATGCCTTTCCGTGGCGGCATCGCCGCCGCGGAAAGGCACTAACAACCAGACATCATAATATGGCTGGCGGTGTCTGTTAGACACCGCCACCATTTTATTCCTTTTCCGCCCCGGCCGCAAGGCGACCGGGGAGGAAAAGCGGCGGACGGTCTTTCCGTCCGCCGTGTTCCCCCCCGCCATCCTAATATGGCGGGGGGGAAGTCTGGTGATGATATCGGGCGGATTGCCTCCACCAGGCTGGCGGTGGCTACCGCCAGCCTGGCGGAGGCAATCTGCCCAATTTCATAATGGACCCCTAAGAGCGTGCTCACATTCATTGTACCTGTAGCCTCAAACCAGAATAGTGTAGTTATCTTAATCACATCACTCTCTCCTAAACCCCTCAATGTCAAAATAGTGTTTATGATAACAAACTGGCTGCTAACACATAAAGGAAGAGCGTGTCCTATCTAACTGCTGAAAAAAATGGCAAACAAGCTGAATGCTATAGTCAATGATCAGTGTGTCAAGTTATATTTCTGAGAGTCTGGTGACCACCTTCTAAACATTGCTTTAATCTAGTGGTTCCCAAACTTTCATGGTGAAATTTTGTAGAACGATAAATATTCGAGGCTCAGCTAGCTTTGATGGGTATGAGGCAGGTGATTTTTTTTTAATGTAATAAAAGCTTTTTTGTGGTAGCGCACTGTCATTTAAAGACTGCACATTTTCCATTGAAGTGGCCACTAAATTGGCACACTCAGTTTTGCTGATAAAACTATATTCCAAACAAATTATAAAGTGTGGAATTCGGGTTTCAGGAAATATTTATCATTTGTGCACCGCCAAGTAAAGAGTCTTCATTGTTTTGAACCTATTAAAATATGTTTTTCATCAAATTTCAGAATTACAAAAAAAGTCCTTCATTTTTAATTTCTGAACTGCTGATCGTGTAAAGTTCATTGACGTGTATTCATATTTTGTTTTGTGTTACAAATAACTGACATCCTACTGCCTTTCCTTTTACACAATTGTACCACAGCAAGACTGTTACATAATTCACTTTACTTTTCTTTCTCTGACAACAAAGAGAGAGGAGGCTATAAACCCCAATCTCTATGTTTAAAAAAGCAGCGATTTGTCAGAAGATGTAGCCTAACATTTGACCTCTGACTTTGAAGTGCAGCAAATCTGTCAAGATAAATACAGAATTTAAAGGCATCTTTACTTATTGCTTGAACTTTAAGGACTCAACAATAATTGGCTCATGACTGATCCAGTTTGTGAATCAGTCTTTTAATCCCATCAGCATCAAAAAGGATACTCCTGCCACAGAAATATATTACAGAAAATCTTTTTGGTGGTGCTGGAAACATGTAGGGGCAGATTTACAAGTCCCTTGCACCACTTTAGCGTCACTTTTCTCATGTTCAAAGTGATGCACAAGTTTCAAGGGTGTCGTAAATCTGCCCCATAGAATTTTTTACACTACTAATCACTGTGCTCTCTTTTTACAGGTCTTTCGTTAGCCAAGACGTTTTGTTTTTTCAAAAGTGATATGTATAATATACTTACTTGAAAAGGGCTTTCAGTCACCTCTCTTCACCCATTGGACTGTTGTTATGTCACTCACATTTTGCTTTCACCCACTGCAGCATGGGGTGATCGGCCAGCTTACTGCAGTCACTGGTTAACTTCAATTTGAGTGACTGCATTTTACCTTCTCACAATAAACACATCTTCTCACAAGGTAGTTGTTTTTAGTGCCAGTGTTTTTGTTTTTACTTTACACTTCCTTTAGTGTTGCCTTTTTATTTAGAGTCTGAGGTGAAAGCCAGATTTGAGCACAGGCCCCATTCCATGCTTGTTCAGTTCCTATTTACTGCCAATGCTTTTGTAAATTCCTTTCAATGTGCCTGACTGCAGCTACTTCACATCATAAGAGATTTTGTGAATTTGCATCCATTTGAAACTGTTCTCTGTTAAGTTATTCTGGGGCATATTACCAAGGGTGGCGATAGGCAATTATCGCCGGTTTAGCGGCCGTTTTCAGCCGCTAAGCGGCGATAATTCTATCACTCTATTAGCAAGCTGTCGCTAACTGAGGTTAGCAACAGCTTTTAGGCTATAGCGAGCGGTTTTGGACCCAACCTGTTAGCGACTGAAAGCAGTCGCTAACTTCGCTATCGCTTATTAGCAAGGCAGGCATAGCGATGGAAATATTCCCGCTATCGCCAAAAACCAACGCCTGCTCAGACCAGTTCTTAGCCATGTTATCCAATGGGAGGTGTATAACATGGCTAAGAGCATTTTGTTGCTAATGCGTGAATATCGCTGTATTCTTAGCGATATTCACGTATTTTGCCTGATTGTTATCGCTTTTGCTAATAGCGAGTTATCTCAGCAATAAAAACCGGTGATGCGCGGCTATAAAAATATTGCCGCTAACCCTACTTACCGATAAATATCGCTATTTGTTGGTAATATGCCCCTTAATTTTTACTCTGTACACAAATCATAAACTTTGGTATTCATGTGAGTTCATAATAAGCGGACAATTCTTCAGAAAAACATTTCTTCTGGACTCACTTTCACCAGTGGTTCTTGCCCATGAAGAAAATCAGCCTTTACAGTGTTTAATTTGCAGCATTTGTAACACTTTTAAAAAAAAATGTATTTCCTTCTTTTCTTCTTTGTTTCCTTGTTTCTTTAATTCTATATTGCTTTATTTGTTTTTCTTTCTTTTTTCCATTCTTTTTTCTTTCTCTCTCTTTTTTCTTTTTGCCTTCATTCTTCTTTTCCTTTTTTCATCCATTCCTTTCCTCTTTCTTTCATTCTTTCTTTCCATAATTCTTTACTTCTTTCTTGCTTTCTTCCCTTCCTTCTTTCTATCTTTTTATCCTTCCTACCTTCTTTCTTAGCTTTTTTCTTGCTTTCCTTCCTTCTTTCTTTTTTGCTCTCTTCCATCTTTCCTTCTTTTTTCTTTCTTTCTTTACTTCCATCTTTCTTTACTTTTTCTCTTCCCCCGTTTCTTTCTTTTTTTAGTCTTTCTATCATTTTCTTCCTTTTTTCTTTCATGCCTTCTTTCTTCCCTTTCATTTTTCATTCTTTCTTTCCTTCCATTCATTGTTCTTTCTCCCTTTTTTGTTTCCTTGTTTGTTTGTTTGTTTCTTATTTCGTTTCTTCTTTTCTCTTCCTTTCTTTTTCCTTTCCTTCTGCCCTTTTCCATTTTGTTTTTTTTCTCCCAACAGGCAAGAGTCTGGCAGCCAATGGGAGAAAGACTGGCTTAGTCTGTGTTAGTCAACACCTTTTGGTTTTACTAAAACTATCTGTATGACATAGTTACTTATAGGGCTTTTCAGCTACACTTCATCTGTTTGTCTGTTGTTGGGTCATTCACATTTTTTCCCAACCACCTCGAACATGCATTAAGGGGCAATGCCTTACTCCACTTCAGCCATTGGCTGACTTTACCATGAATTACGGCATACAGCCCTTCGACAAGGAGAAGTTTCATGCACAAAGTAGTTCCTTTCATTTTCAGGGAGTACTAGGGCAATATGTGCATTTTTGAGACCCAAAAATATTTTTGGCTTTAGTCAATGTTTTTTTTAGATTGACAAACACCCGGCAGCTTTCCAAAAAATAACCTTTAGCAAAAACCATGATAAAACAAGAATTGCCAAAAGACTGGTGGACAACGCCAGAACAACTGGCATTGCCAATGTTTGTTTTGCAAATCGAACTAAAGACCACAAAAGAAACTTGCTAAACAAATTCACCTAAAATACATGCTTACAAAGTAAAACCTTTGCACATTTCTGTCACCAGTTATGACACAATTTTGAAAGTAGCCCAAATGGCACTACAAATGTCCTTTTTATTTAAATGCTGGAAGCTTAGCTGCTATTAGTATCCTTTCCTATCTAACAAACTTTCACATGATTGCTTCACTTTACCGGAAACCTGTATGTCTTCTGGACATTACTTCAAGCTAATCTTTTCTGCTTAGCCCTCATTTTTTCTGTTCCTCTCTTCCTTCTACTGTATTTTTACTAATTTGTATTTTAGTTTTTTTTCAAATTGTGTATGTTTTTAAATGGCCAGCATGTAGAGTGTGGCATATCTGAGTTGACGTTGGTCAGCAAATTATATGTCAAGAATGTCACCACATTTCATACAGTTTGGACAATTAAATAGATGTGCTGAATATTCCTAAGTGGAACGGGGGTAGTGGGATTACATCAGGGGATGAAACCTCATTTTGTTAACTACTGTTTAGTTCAGTTTATGTCTCTTCCACCCTAACTTTCCCTGCCCCTTAATCTCACCATGAAACAACAGCTAATGGGCCTGTGCTTTGGTTTAGTCCTATTGGCATGCACAGAGGAACCTAGAGGAGAAGGACTGGTGATACAGCCTCAAGGTAGAGGAATCACTGAACCATGCGCTTTGCATCTTCGAGGGGCTGATCCCGCTAAGGACGTTTTAACTTCAACCACTTTGGCACATCTTAAATGTCCAGACCTGTCGGGGAGACATAGAGGTGTATTTGAGAGGGGAATCTGTACAACTGCTTTGTGAAATTTATGAAGTCTGCAGTAGTATTGCTATCTTCTTGACAATTACAAGATACTGTTACAGGCAGAACCTTTCATAACTCATAATACTAAAACAGGCATTGAAGAGAAAACAGTCTCACTAACTTCCCTTTCCACTCTCGGATCAAAATAAAGACAGACATGTTGAAATGGAGGATTCTGGAGGTTGAGGGGAATCAGCATGCCTATCACTGACTTCCTACCGAAACATTTGATTTTAATATATCACATGCTTCAATATTGCTCTTATTTATTTATGTGTGTTGCTCTCTTTTTATTGTAGTCGTTTTTAATATGCAAGGATTTTTAGATTGTAATGATCTTAAGTAATCATGCAATAAATCAATACATATAACCCAAACAGGTCATGTTCCATTGTTTTGAATTGCACAATTCTGCCATTGACGTGGCTTCAAAATAGTTTTATGAGCAAATTGAGTTTCTGATGTGAAAATGAGGAAAAGCTTAGAAATGTTTCAAAGATTTAAAATTGCAGATGAAGTGGAAACAACCAAGTTAGTCTGTGGTTACTTTAAATTTTTTAATTTGAAATTGTTCTACTAACAACAGCCATCATTTGGGACAGCATAATCTTTCACCACTGCAACGAAAAAGCATTTGTAACTTGTTTATGGAATTAATTAAACCTATCCATGTTATTTGTGACTATTTTGGGGTATGCAAGAAATAATGGAATATAATGTGACATGAGTGGGTCAGGCAGCTCTGAATGTTTAAAAGCCTGCAAGATCCTGTATATGTAAAGCAAATTATGTTACACTTTGAAGATATGTTGTCCTATAATAAATGCAATGGAGATTCAAGATGGAAGTAACATAGCATAAGTAGTTGTGCTAGAGTGAAGCATCAAGACAATTGTAGGGCTGTGTTGCCCTGGGGTGGGATGAGGTTGGGAGTTAGCTAACTGAAGCAGCATTTCGAAAGCAAAGGTCGTTCAGAGTGTTTTGCGTAACTCAATTTGTTCTACAACTGCACAAGTAATAACTATAGATGCATGCTAAAATGCACACTCAAGGCTATTATCCTTTCTATATTCTCGGAACAAGAGTAAGGGCCTGATTACGAGTTTAGTCTTACTGCCAAACTGCTGTTGTGCGGGTCCCAAACACACCGCCATGTCATCGGTGTTCTGCCCACCATATTACGATGCATGGAGGTTGAGTGGCAGACTGTCACGAGGCTCCGTGCGAGTGATGTGGCAGACTGCAATACCGTCAATTAGTATGCTGACGCCGTCAGGGCGGCTTGTTGCCACTAAACAAATTACCAAATACATTAGTAGTGGTGGGTCCCTTATGGTGGTTCCCCGATGGTGGGAAAACTTCACGGTCCTTGCTCAGCAAAGCAACTAAATAGTGGCTATTGGATTGCCACAAATACAACACACCTAGTCCGCAACTAGGAACACGGTGGCCCGTGGGCAAAAGATCGTAGAACATACAGTTCTGAGATTAGCCAAGCACGAGGAGTTATCCGTTCCTCGGTTCCTTCTTTTTCACCCGCGGCACCTGGCGAAATGAATTGCCACAAACTGCTTCTGCTTAACACGAGTCATTACAGGTCCATCACCTGACGCAAAAGAGCTTTACATTTGTTTACAGAACATCTGATTCGATTTTTACATGGAATCTTTTGACTAGTCCCTAAAACTATCTTTCCCATTCTGCTAGCTAGCTCTGTTGTTTCTCTTCTATAACTGATTATTTTTCATCTCAAACTTTTGTTCTTTTCTCTTAAAGCTTCTAGATCTTTTTGAATATTTACCAATATAACTCCTAAGTTTTTTTTAAATAAATCTCTCCACTATTCTGCTCAGGTGCAAGAATCATGTGGACACTTCACTCTGTCAGGACTTATAACCTCTTTTCTGTTACCAACTTGCGCGGGAGCAGAATGACGCCTAATTCCCAATGCACCTTTCAGAACACCCGTTAGGTTATTTAGTTTCCTTCACAGGTACGTTACAAGGGGGGAAAGGGGATGGGTATAAGAAGAGACTGCCAAAACACTTGCATTCTGCTTGTTCCTGTTTCGTCTTTTTCTTTCTTCTTTTAATGTAGCTGTAATATATAACAATTCTTACAAAACGTTCTTATTATATTTAATACATTTTACATTCCTTATCTTACCCAGCCTTACCAGAATTACTTTTGGCCTTTGCCTCTCTTCTGAAGTCTTTTCTTGTGTCTTTTTAATTCTTGTAGTATGCGTAGGAACCATTATTTATATGACTTAATGTTCTCTTATAGGAGGAGCAAGGAGCTGGGAGCCCTTGGTATAATTCTGTACACACGGGAGAACTCAGGTAAGTACTTGGTAATATCTTCCTAGAATGCAGTAATTCCTAATCAGGAATTGTCAGGTAAAAATTAAGTGTTCACCTATTATTATGCAAATAGTCTTTTATTTTTCACCTCTTCTGTAATGGTCTCTAATAGTTATTAATTACTTAATTAATATGAGTAGTTCTCTAATAGTTTACCCTCAATCAACCTTGGTGTTGAAATAACAGTATTTGTGAGGAAGGTTCGTGTTTTATCCTGCTTCTTCTTCCTTGTCCTTTCTTAGTGTCATGTACTCTGCTGCCCAGCCAGTCTCTGTGAGGTCATCCACTGTTCTACTTGTGTATGTTTAAGTGTACAGTCAGTTATTCCTGAGGCTGAGCAACAGGGTGGCTGCTCCCGGTGGGGCCTTTACTGAAACCTTTGCTGGAACTTACCATGTATATTATATGCTGTACCTGTCCAACTTGTAACTTAGTTTAATCAATAAATCTACCCCTTGGACACAGCAACTAAGCAATTATCTTTATTTTATGAAATGTTACACTGGCGACGATTGGAGAAACGGAACTACGTGTAACAAGACTACAAAAACGGTACTACTTAAGAAACGAAGAGGAATTGAATTTTACCCATTACCAACGTTTTCAAAGCCCCATCGGTGTCTATAACATCAGACAGCCTACAGAAGTAAGTTGAGCATTGGTATGTGGCTTCGAATGTATTAAAAGTCTCCTTACACCTTGGATGATGCACAAGCGTGAAGTCTGTACAGCCTACTGCAGTGTCTCTTTTTAATTGCCACTGCTTCCTAAGAATAGCTTGATTTTGATGGGTAGATTACATATTTCGATACTTAAGTATTCTATATCGCGTGCTGGAAGTCAGTCCAAACTACTGAAGTGTTTTGATGCTTTTATCTGCCTTGAGAGTGAGTTCAGGAACCTGCTGTGAACCTACATCTTTGGGAGTGTTTCTTTCTTACTACTACTTGAAGCTGTTTGACATCAAGAAGCACAGTGACTAATATGGCATATGTGAGGAGTTCGTACACAGAGGGTGCACGTTCATCTTTGTGGTGCGTGAAGGAAGAAGTCTTACTTAACCGTGAGTTTGGGTTTTGTCTTTTATTGAGGGGCTATGCTGAGACTTCTTGTCTGCATTCAACTGACACTGTCGCAGTTGAACACAAACGAAACCCGTGACGAGTACTGCACGTGCTTACCTGTGCAGCCTTTATTGCGTGCAGTCTCTTCCATGTTGTGCCCCACGTCATTGTGACAAACCTTTTCCTTCATCTACGACAAGGCTTTTTGCAGTTTGGGGGCATGCTGCTGCCGTGAGCCACCCGACGTGGTGTAGCACAACATGCCGCCATTTTGAAGTTGGCTTTGTGGACCGTTACTCATATGTTCTTAGCTTCAACTTGCCAACTACGCTCTCCACATTTATATGGATGCAGAACATGCGGCCTGAGAGAGCGTCCCTGTTAGAGAACGTGGTGACTGACTCCTGATTTTCCCACATTTTAAGTTATATTTATATGCCACTTCGACTTTGTTTTGGGATAAAGTAGTCTCTGTGAGGTCATCCACTGTTCTATTTGTGTATGTTTAAGTGTACTGTCAGTTATTCCTGAGGCTGAGCAACAGGGTGGCTGCTCCCGGTGGGCATTTAATAAAGCCTTTGCTGAAACATACCATCTATATTATATGCTGTACCTGCCCACCTTGTAACTTCATTTAATCAATAAATCTACCCCTTGGACACAGCAACTAAGGATTCATCTTTACTTTATGAAATGTTACAGTTCAACTTAAAAATATACTGGGTTTTCTCTCACATCAGACTTGTAATGAAAACGCAAAGTGAAAACTTCACCTCAGCGTATTAAGAACTCCTGAAAAAGCTTGCTCGGTGTTCGAGACACTAACACACAAGCCAAGCATGCGTGGTATCAAATGTGAGCATGCATGGAAATGACTGACCTGAAAACAGAAGGTACTCTAAGGAAGTCAGGAACCTGCGAAAACTATACATCGTCCGCCGACACTACCCACAACTGACTTTCATGACGGGGAACAGGTAAACGCTCTTGCCTCAGGAATTTCTCCCTTGAAGTGCGCTGTACAATGTTAGTGCGCGCCTCACATACTGAAGGAAAAGCAGCTAAACACTAGAACAGTGATCGAGGAGCAAGTTGGCTGCAATCTTAGAATTCAAATGCTACCAACTCATCCTCCGACTGAGACTCCTACGGAGCTTAAGACTCTGCCTAGAATGTCTTGAAAGCAAGATGCAGGCAATGGTGGGCTCGCGAGGAGGAAACCTCCTGGGAACGCTGAAACAGCCTCTGACACATGATAAAAACCTATGGCATTCCACAGTAGATCGTTCTCTTCATCAAGAATGTCTATGATAAATTTACCTGCAAGGTGTGAGATGGTGGGTATAGCTTTGACATCCAGACTGATGTAAATGTAAATGTGGGTGTACTTGTAAAGCGCACTGCGACTCCAAGGAGTATCCTGGCGCTGAAGACCGCTGGGGAACCCGTCCTGGTTTTCCCTGTGAGATGGTCCCTTTCTGGGTATCTCCAAGCTGAAACCAGGCATCCCCGGCGTCTGTGGGGGGCCGTTGTAGAGATGAGGCAAGCTTAATGCCCAGAGTTGCCGAGTGTGTTCCCTGGTTAGAGTAGGCACCGAGGCGAGAATTATCAAGTCCGTTTGGACCCTGGTCCACGACCCTGCCGCGTTGGGAATTGAACCCTGGTCCCGGGCCGTTCTCTGTTTACGGGTCTGCCGCCTCTAACCAGTGAGCCACACCACTCCCTGTGAGGCAGGGATGCGTGATATCCCCCTTGCTCTTCAACCTAGTCATTAACTGGATGACACGACGCACAACAGAAGATCAAGCTAGAGTAATCAGATGGACCCTATTCTCAACATTGGTGAACCTTGACTATATGGATGACCTAGCCTTGCTCTCTTAAAAACACCAGCATATGTAGGAAAGTCTTGCCTCAACATCTGTGAACAACAAGTGGGCCTGAAGATCAGCACAAAAAAGTGAGAAGCCATGGCATTCAACACCATAAACACTTCACTAATCAAGGTGGATGGTGGGTGACCGAAGAGTTTACCAACCTAGGCAGTTCTATTAAACATGATGGAGGAGCAGGGATTGATATGCTGAAAAATGTGTACAGCATTAACACCAAAGTGAGGCTTTACCAGAATGCATTCTGTCTTCTGCACTTGTCGCAGGGATTCTGCTCCTACACAGAACTGTGCACAGAGACCCAGGACTTCAGTGAATTGTGGTGGAATAAAACACTCACCTCAGTGCCTAGAAACCCTAACCAGCTAGCAACTGTGTCACATTAGCTCTTCATCCTATTGCAAAGGAACCAATGATTAGACAACCCAGAACATGCGACTTAGGTTATACTCAGGAATGGTGGGAAGCAAGCACACTCTTTCATTATACTCTCATACCAATCCACAACAGGAGTAAAAAGAGACACGGGAAAGGTTAAAATATTTATTTTACCGACCTGCTCTAAGATGCAGTATTTTCACTAACATAAGCAGACATATAATTAGAAATAATATTATCAGCATTGTTACAATTCCATAAAACACAAAAGGAGAAATCATATTACAATTATGGTGAAAACTGGTATTATAGTGCCTAGTATAACACCCTCCCTAGATAGGAACTATGTTTTATAAAATATAGAAGGTCTCTTAGGCTTGTGTGGGGGACCCCATACCTCTAAGATCAGCAGGAGTGTATCACATCAGGATCCGCAAAAGCTCTCTGTCTCTTTGTCTCTCTGGAAAAACGGGATTCTTCCAAGTGTCTGAAATCATGCTTACAGTGCAATATTAAAGGTGCCAGAATCACGTTGGCTGCAGCTGCATGTATGTTATGGCTATAACGTGAGCCAATTAGCCCGAACAACAGCTACCTTGTTATGATAACCTTGGAGGCTTTTAGCACTCAGTGTGCAGACTAGAGTTGTGATGTAATTCTTTTTTTTTTTTTTAACATACTTTTATTAGAAGGTATCAACACAGTATCTTGCTGGGTGCAGTATCCAACACATCCTTATCATAACGATGCGAATCATATTACATACAATATTGAAAACAGTTTGTTAAACCATGAGTTACATCATGTACTGCATCTTGGCATGTGTACAGATTTAAAACATACCCAGTATTATTCCTACTTTCATTTTTGCTTTTAAGAAAAACACCCCCCGCTGATCATGTCTATTCTTCGTACAGCTCTGAAAGGATATATCTCAGAATAAGGGACCATACCTGGAAAATACTGCATCAACATGTGGCATAGCATAAAACTTTTGAAAGAAACAAAAACTCACTAACATCCCCACCCACTCCCTCCCCCGTAGTCTCAGTGAATAAGAAATTGTGCATTCATATATACTGTCCAGTTCTACATATTGTCCTTTTGTTATATACATGCATTATTATGCTGGCCCCCAGCAGCTACCCATGTTATTCCACAAGGCTCTTGTACCCCAAGTTTCTGCTCATCCCAAGCTCCATCAGATCACGCTCTAGGGGCAATACTCTAGTATGTCTACAGCACCAAGCCCCTCTAGCAACGAATTCCATTCCATAGATATAGGTGTCTTACGCAATCCGCACTGTTCCTCCCTTTTCAATTCCGCAGCTTCTGCCCTGCCCCATTGCATTAATTCTTCATACCAATCTTTCAATGCTGGTGGTCTAGCAGCTTTCCACTTCATTGTGATATTACATTTGGCCAGAATGAGTTCCAAGTTATTAAATTTAGTGACCGGGCTACCTTTCCTCCCTTTGGGGCCAAGCCCCAGCAAACAGTATTCCGGACTGTCGTTATTCCTCACTGGAGCTATATTTGTTAGAATCCCACAGACTGTCACCCAGTGTCTTAATCGTGGACAGTTCCACAACATGTGTATCAGATCTGTCGCCGGCAATTGGCAACGTGGGCACACATCCAATATAACATGGCTCTCAGCTTATATGGTGTCAGGTAGGCTCGATGTAGGAGCATGAGTTGTATAAATTTGAATTTCGGGTTCCTCAACACCTTTCTGGGATATTCCACCATCACACTCCATTCCTTGTCACTGAGCGCTCAACCTATATCCCTGACCCATTTGTCACGAAGAGTCTGGAGAGACATCACTGCCACTGTACGGATGCCTTTGTAAGGTGCCGACCATTACCCATCAAATTTTGCATTGTGACCAGTGTCTGCGTGGCTGGTTCCACACCCCCAGGTGCCCACTTAGTACGAATGTAGGGAGATACACTTGTGTGTAAAAGAAACAGCTTTTCAGGCGCTCCGTGTTCCCGTATGAACACATCATGTGGTATCAGGGTACTCTCCCTGAAGGAATCACCCACTGTGGTTATACCTACATCTTCCCATACCCTTATTCTCCTCGCCGTAACCCTGCCCATCTAAGTGGGGATCCCCAGTAGAGGTATGGCTGGAGCATAAGGGGTCACTATCTTGGTGCATCTAAGGGAATTTCTCCAGTACAGCAACGCAATTTTCAAAAGATGTGGCGCCGTTGGTGGGATCTTGCTATTAGGCAACATAAGTGTATGTATCTCACCCCTTTGCCACTCCAAGTGTGTCATGTCTATTTCTTGCAAATTCCGCCCTGCCAGCCAATATGCCTGCCATTGTAATTGACTCGCATAACAGAGGCTTTCAGATCAGGGACCCCCATTCCCCCTTGTTTAGTATCTAGGTACAATTGTGTAAGTCCTATATGCCTCCTGCCCCTACCCCAGATCAATTCAATCAGTAGAGAAGAGAGCAATTTAAACGTCTTGGATGGCACCATTATGGATAAATTAGTGAAAAAATACAATAGTCTGGGGAGCACCACCATTTTGGCAATTGCCACTTTGCCTGCTACAGATATAGGCAAGGTGACCCAGAACCTTATTTGGAACCTGAGTGAGGTAATAGCACAATTCAGATTGCCTTCTAGAAGGTCTGTTGTATCCCTGGGTATTTGAAAGTGCTAGATGCGATCTGGAACGACCAGGTCCCAAAGTCCAGTGAACCAGTATGTGCCGCGTCCTTAAAATAATAAACATAGAATTTATTCTTGTTGATGGATAGCTCAATTAGTGTTTGGAATGAAGGAAATACATAAGGCACACGCTCACAATCATTATCTAAGTCCTTAATATATCATATTAAATCATCCGCGGATGCAGATACAATATGCGTAGTGGGACCCAATACTATTCCCCTGTGACCCACTATAGAGCGCAATTTCTGTAGTAGGGGTTCTAATGCCAGGATAAACAGCAGAGGCGACAGTGGGCATCCCTGTCTGGTTCCCCGTCAACCTCATATTGCTGCGAAATATGTCTATATGTTCGCGCTCGCGCCGTAGGACCCTTATACAACAACATCACCCATTTTATGTATTCTTCAGGTATGTCATATTTGGACAGAGCATAGAACGTATACCCCCATTGCAGGGAATCAAAGACCTGGCGTAGGTCCAATGAAATGCAACCTACTTCACCTGCTCGCTGGAGGGTCTGCGCCTGTCCGCGACCGGACTGCGCTGGGCGCTGGGCATGCTGTTTGTATATCGCGCACTATCAGGTATGACAACACTGATTTACTCGCCTTACGTTCGAAAATTGATATTATTTGTTCGGACTGCCCCCCTATCGATCCCCTCATTAGCCCCCTCTTATGTCCCCATTGCGAATGGACACCCCCCACGATTCCTCTAGATGCTCCTCACCTGACTTGCCCTTCAAAGAGTAATCTCACTTACTTTAAGGGAGGTCTTATTAATGCCAGGTCAGTAGCTTGTCATGGCCAAGACATACATGATCTTATATTAGATCATGAGTTAGAAGCTCTTTTTATTACTGAAACTTGGCTAAATGACTCATCCAATCCCGATCTGGCCACTGTCCTCCCTCCAGATTTCACTATTGTTAGGCGAGACAGACCTACTGGACGCGGTGGTGGAATAGCACTTATCATTAAGAAGTTCTTTCCTTGCCACACTTTTGATCTAGGCCACCTTAAAGGCAGTGAGGGCATGGGTTTTTCGATTAAACTTAATGCCTCCACCTCTTTTTCGGGGGGACTTCTATATCGTCCTCCTGGAAATGCCACTTCTTTTTTAGACTCTCTAGATGAGGCTCTTGGAGCACTTATGCTACAGTACCCCAACTTTACACTTTTAGGTGACATGAACCTACACTTGGAATCTCTTGTTGACCCTCACACCATCTCCTTTCAACATTCTTTAAATATTTTTGGACTTTCCCAACGTGTTACTGCTGCGACCCACCGTGCTGGACATACCCTTGACGGCATTTGCACTAATCTTACATCCTTGACCACGTCCCTCCCGCTCTCTCAAATCTGGACTGACCATTGTTTTATTCCGTTTGATATTGCATTACCTGCCCCTGTTACATCCAGTACAAAGCGACCCCACGCCTCCTTCACAGTCAACTGGAAGAAAGTGGTGGAACGCATTAAGCAGGACTCTCAACCTCTCCCTGATCCCCCAAAAATAACTGGAGATGTTGTAGTTGATTCTTGCAATTTCCGCACCTGGATAGACCAAATTGTTTCGGATAATACCGAATCTAGAAGCCACCATGCAAAATGTTATAAGAGAAAGCCTAATGCTCCCTGGTTCACCCACACTTTATCCGATAGTCATCTCCTCTGTCGGAGATTAGAAAGGCAATGGCGAAAAACGTACGACGAGGCTGCAAGAGCACAGTACGTCCAACAAAGGAAACTATATCTTGCCAATATTAAAACGGCAAAAAAGGACTATTTCACTAGGGTTATAAATGAAGCTCAACATAACCAAAAAACGTTCTTCACAATTGTCAAGTCTTTTACTCACCCTAAAGCCTCCATGCCTGAAATCCCTCCTTCAGAGAGCCTGTGCAATCAAATCGCAGACTTCTTTGAAGACAAAATCGTCAATATCCAGATACACTTTCCTCCTCCTCCGACCAATTTCCTAGAGGTAACTGATAACCACCCTCTGCTCTCCGCTTTTAAACCGGTTTCCCTCCAACAAACAAGCAAGGCAATTCTTGCTTGTAAATCTGGAGCCCCTACTGATCCCTGTCCCCCTATCATCTTACATCACTTGATAGAGACAGTAAACCCCTACATAAATAGTCTTATCAATGCATTCTTTGAATCTGGGCTAGTGCCGAATGATAGGAAGAAGGCCATTGTAAAGCCTTTGATGAAGAAGCAGAACAAATCGCCCACGGATCTCACCAGCATGCGCCCCATCTCTCTGCTACCTGTTCTTAGTAAAATCACGGAACGGTTAGTACATGATGAGCTCAAAACATTTGTAGAGGCCCATAATATCCTGCACCCTCAGCAGTCGGGATTTCGTTCCGGCCATTCCACCGAAACAGCCTTGATCGAACTAGCTGATTCTATCAAGTTCCTGCAGGATGAGGGAAGGCAAGCAGTCCTCATCCTGCTTGACTTAACAGCAGCGTTCGACACCATCTCGCATGCCATCCTGATTAACAGAATGCGAGAGATCGGCGTGACAGACACAGCCTTGGCATGGGTTACTTCTTTTCTATCCAATAGGTCCCAGACTGTGTCCCTGGGTCCCTATCTATCCAGCGAAAAATCATTACATCAGGAGTGCCTCAGGGGTCCATATTAAGCCCTCTCTTTTTTAACATCTATATGCCCCCCCTTCTCGCTGTGATAGAATCTCATGGGATCCTTGTCACGTCTTATGCCGACGACACACAACTTGTCGTTACCATCGACAAAAAGTGGCCGGATGCAGATCTTCGTTTTAAAAACTGCCTCTCGGATGTTTTCCAATGGTTGAACAAAAACCATTTAAAATGCAACAGTGCCAAGACAGAAATTATACCGCTGGGTAAAGATCTATCTTTCTGTCCGAAAGACTGGTGGCCCCTGGGATCGGAGGCCCCCCCCCAGTGCAGTATCTTCAGCACGGAATCTAGGTGTGCAATTCGATTCACTCCTTTCTTTCGATGACCACATCAGGATTACGGCTGGACGCTGTTTTGGTCTTATTAAATCGCTGAAAAAATTCTTTGATTTCCTCCCCATTGCAGCTAGAAAATCAGTCGCGGTAGCTTTAATACTCTCCCGACTTGATTACTGCAACGGATTAATGGCTGGAGTGAAAAAGTCCACCCTTAAAAAGCTGCAGAGCATACAACACGCAGCTGCGAGACTGGTCTTACAACTCCCCAGAAGGTCATCAGCTTCAGCAGCATTAGGAGCTCTGCATTGGCTACCACTGCATAAAAGAATTCTTTTTAAATTGCTTCTCACCGTTTTCAAATCTATGCAAAACACAGGTCCCCACTACCTTGCAAATCGCTTTACGCGTTATAATCCTCCACGATGTCTGAGATCCTCTGGAACAAATCTCATCATGATTCCTAGATTTAAATACAAAACCAAGGGTGGGAAAACTTTTACTGTCTTGGCAGCCAAGGCATGGAACAACCTACCTGCCAACCTCAGACTAATTGAAAAGGAGGGCCTTTTCAGAAAACTCCTTAAGACATGGGTGTACCAACAATCAGATACCTCCGTACTGGCAGCCATTTAGTTCCATCGTTTCACCTATTCCATCTTTCATCTATTTACTGCTCGCAAGCTCAGCGCCAAGATGCTCCCTTGGGAGCGAATGTTCGCGCTTTATAAATTCCCATAAATATCAAAAAATATCAAAAGGGTATGGGCCATTATTTGATGCAGCCGCCTGATAATAAGGACTGTGTTCCTGCCTGGGACAAACCCACACTGGTTGTTGTGTATCAACTGTGGTATGTACTGACAAAGCCAAACCGCCAGTATCTTGCTCAGAATTTTATAGTCTACATTTAATAATGAGAGGGGCCTATACCCTGGCATGTCAATGCTATCCCGACCCGGCTTTAACAGTGAAACCAGTGTGGCCTGCACAGTGGTAAGTGGAAGGGTGCCTACTTCCAAGGACGAGTAATGTAAGCACTGTAGGTGGAGTACCAACAGATCAGCGAATGCTGCATAAATTTCAATGGGCAGTCCATTCCCACCAGGTGATTTATTATGAGGCAAGCTATGAATCTCTCTTTCCATTTCCATAGCAGTCACCGGGAGCCCCAGCTCCTCCTTGTGTGCCTGCAGCAATAAAGGGAAATGCAGACCGTCAAAAAGCATCAAGTTCCGCTCCCACAATGGCATCCGGACATGTATATAATGTTTCATAATATTCCCTAAAGGCCTCATTTATGTCTAGTTGCATACACACCAGTTCACCTTTTGTATTCTTAACCTCCAATACGGGGACAACCGGTGGGGCATCTTTAATACTTCTAGCCAGTAACGGTCCCGCTCTGTCTGCTACCGCATGCTGTTTCTGCGCATAAAGCCTATAATCCAACAGCCTTAGATCTTCCAATAGTTCCACGTGTCATATGTGAGCTTCTTGCAATTGTACCCTATGCGCCTCGTCTAATATAGTCATCTGCTCCAACCTCCCCAGCGTATTTTCTATGTTGGTAAGCTGAGTGACAAGGGTATTGTGCTGATCGCTACTCCCCTCACTACAGTCTTAAATGCGTCCACGCTATCTGTCTGGAGGGAGCTGTATTTGCATTTTCTGAGAAGTAAATATCTATAGCAGTAGCTAGTGTTCTAAAAACGGAGTCTTCTAACAGCTGCAGTTGTAGTTTCCATGTCGGCACCAGGGTTGGTATTTTGCCCCATTGCAGCGTAATCTCCACTGGGTTATGATCCCGTAATTTTTTCCTCAGTTGAGCGGTGTCACTGACTGCATCCACCAACAAGGCAGAGCAAAATATCCTGTCAATGCGGGTATGTAATTTGTGCATTGGGGAGTAGAATGAATATTCCCCGTCCCTCGGATGCGTTGCCCTCCAGGCATCCATTATCCCCACCTGTGCGCCCAGTTTTGTAGAACTACCGCTAGCTTTCTACTAGTTGTGCCATGCAGTGGTGGGTGTGGCCTGTCTAATTCTAAATCTAGTACCGCATTAAAATCACCCCATATCACCCACAGGTAGCCCTCCCACCTACCAACAATGTACTCAAAACCTCCCAGAACTTGTCTTGCTCTGTATTCAGAGTGTAGGCACACCCCAGTACGATGTGTTCCCCATCAAGTAACCCATGCATTAGCACATATCTGCCTTCTTTATCAATCTTTTGCTCTATTAGTTTAAAGGGAGTACTATTTCTAAGCCATATCGCAGCCCCCCCGAGCAGAGGCCGAATATTATGTAAAGAATAATTGCTCCCTCCACTTCTTATTTAGCTTCACTGCCTCATCATGGTTTAAATGAGTCTCCTGTAGAAACGCCACATTCACTTTCCTTCAATTTAATTGCTCTAGCAGTCTAAGGGCCAGATGTAGGTAATCCAAATTTACCGATTGTAAAATACTGAATTTTACCAATTCGGTATTTTAGAATCGGTAAATGCTATGTAGGAAAAAATTCAGTAAGTATTACCGAATCGGTATTTACTGATTCGGTAATTCCCATTCATTCCTATGGGCCTCCAGGCATGTATGTCTGCTACATGGCACTGTTATAAATTGCAAAAAATAGCTTTTTTTAGGGTTTTCGATATTTACCACCAACTTGTAGTTGGTGGTAAATAACGAATCCTGAAATGGGAAAAGCACTCATTTGAGTGCTCCCTACATTAAGGATTCGGTAATTTACCGAATCGGTATTTTAAGAATTCGGTAATTTACCGATTCCTTAAATTACCGATTCGGTAAATTACTGAGGGCCCGATTCACAGAATGAACTTAAGACTCAATCCTAAACCTACTACTATTTTGGTATTCACAGAATGCACTTACTAATTTTGGCATTCACAGAATGAACTTACTACTCTTGGTATTCACAGAAGTTAGGATTTTGTCTTAAGTCTGTCTTAAGTCTGTCTTAAGTCTGTCTTAAGTCTGTCTTAAGTTTGTCTTAAGACAAACTTAAGACAAAATCCTAACTTCTGTGAATACCAAAAGTAGTAAGTTCATTCTGTGAATGTCAAAAGTAGTAAGTGCATTCTGTGAATACCAAAATAGTAGTACGTTTAGGATTGAGTCTTAAGTTCATTCTGTGAATCGGGCCCGGAATCCTTAAATTAGGCCCCTACATCTCAGATGCCTAATACCCTTCGGTAACGGCTGAAATACGGTAATTTCGTCCGTTACCGACCGGTATTGGGCTACCTACATCTGGCCCTATGTCTTTTCAGAACTGAGCCAAACCCCCGAACATTCCAGGAATTATATTTATAGGTATCAGGGTGTGCCATCAGGCTTTGTGTGAGGTGGCCTCTTAGGACCACAGGAACTACTGAGTTGGAACAGTGCCATATTAGCTAACGCTGAGCCCATGAAAATAATAAACCACCCCAATACTCGGGTCCCCCTATGAATAATAGAGGACCAAACCATAACTAACAGTTCAACAGGAACTCTACTGAAACAGTACCACAGTGCTGTCGCCAAGGAGGGGGAGGCAACCACCATAGTAGTACAGGTCATATACCTTGGTCATGTACCGTACCTGCATTGCTCCATCACAAACCCTTTAACCACCGAAGCAATGACATAGAGAACAGGGTAACTTATTGCATCATCAGCAGAACAATCTACCAGGCAGTACATTATACAATACCATTCTTGCCGAGTCCTTTTCAGCAATTCAATAACTGTCCGCCGTTTTTGCGGTGACTAAAGGGAACAGTGTTAGACTGGATTCAGACTCCGATCGGGCCGTGGCCCCATCCGACGAGTGAGTAGATACAGCTCGGGTCCTGGCATCATGTTCCGCCAGTGCCGCCGCCGCCAGTAGAGCATCCCTCTGGCTGTTCGTGATCTGTTCCACAGATGGAGTTATCCCAGGATCTACCCCCCTGTGTTCTGTAACTTCCAAAGTTGATGTAGCTTCCCACCTCGGCGGGGAACGCATAGGGCCACTTTGTGGGAGGGAGGCCTGCGAGGCAGGGGGGGTGAAAGTGATCGCGATCCAGTCTGCTACTTCCTCCGGTTTCTCAAAGAAAATTGACTTTTTTCTATGGATCACATTCAATCTGGCCGAAAAGAGTAAGGCATACTTCGGATTGTGCGCTCTCAATTTCTTCTTAACCTCTTGGAAGGTGTCCCTGGCCCTCTGCTGCGCTAGCGTAAAGTCCAGGTACAAGGAGATCATTTTATTCTCAAATCGGATAGGAGCGTTTTTTGTGCCGCTCTTAGAATCGTATTGCGATCCTTGTAATTTAGGATACGGGCAATCAGGGGCCTCGGGGGTGCTCCCTGCGGGGAAGGCCTAGGCGGCACTCTATGCACCCTCTCCTCTCTATACAGTGCCGACGGCCCCTCTTTCGCCACATGTTCTTTTAGCCAGGTCTCCACAAACTGTGTGGGGTTGTGTCCTTAATTTTTCTCCAGTATTCCCAGAATTCGCACATTGTTTCTACGGGACCTCCCTTCTGCGTCATCCACCCTGTCCTGGAGCCCCCATAATTGACGCCGCACCTGTTCCTTTTGAGTAGTTTGCTCAGTTTGTTGAGGTATCAAGTCATCGATAACTATTTTATTGGATTTCACCTTTTCTGCCAGTTTTTTGTGGTCTGTCTGTAACAGATTGAACCTAGTAGAGAGTGAGCCCAGCTGCATTTCCAATGCCAGGCGCGAGTCCCGTATTTCCTTCAATATTAGGTCTAATTTATCCATAGGTTGCGCTTCATCTGTGTGGGGGGGGACCACATCTGTGTCCGATTCTTGTGTCCGGCCACTTGACATTACTATGCTCGTAGTCTCTAAGACATGTGAGTCCGGTTGCTTTGCTCTAGTGCACTCCATGACGCCGAGTGTATTCTGCGTGCTTGTAACTTGTTATCCGCAAGCTCTAGGCCAGATGGGAACACCAGGAGTCCTGCCACAATAACATGAGGTGAGGGCTTCAGTATATTTCTGCTTCGTGATAGTCACTATCCTTTGTTAAGGATCATAGGTGGCCCTCCTCGCTGTCCCTGGACCTCATCCGGCCACCACCTGTAGCGTCACACGATTCATACAGGCCGCCCACCGGACATGCGTACTGTTGGTTTAACTTGCGAGTGTGGTTCTGCTATTTAAAACACCAAGGCAGCGTACCTTTTCGTCACCACAGATTCCCAGGGCCCAGCTGTGTCACTTCGGGAGACCAATCAGCCCAGTTCCGCTACGGTGCAGAACACACCACCGTGTAACTACGTACTGCTCTGTTCAGTCCCATGTCCCATCTTTCGCTAGGTACCCGCAAGTACAGGCAGTTGGATCCACAATTCGTATGACCCAGGTCTAATAATAAAGCCACAGTCTGTACGTAGACACCTCTTGCAGTCAGCACATTGCTGGGGTCTCAATACTGTATAGGGGGAGGGGTGCAGAACACGTAGGACAGCTCGCCCTGCAGCCCGTGCATCACCCCACTACTGTGCCTTTGCAATGTTATCGGCGGTCCGTCATGTACTCCTCCTCCGATTGGTTTTCTCCAGCCGCAGTCTCCACAGGCTCACAGCACTTCAGTCTCCAGTTTTTCGCACCCCTCTGCGTGACTCTCAGTGTCCCCTCATATGCGCAGCAGCCACTAGGTGTCCGTGGGTCCCTGCAGCTGGCACCCCAGTCCATGCGCCCTAATGCCAGCCACGTAGCCCAGCCTTCACTCCTCTACTGCCCACATACTGCACACCTCCAGGGGAAGAGCGCAGATTACGTAACACAGCGCTCGTGTATGTCTGTTCGCCACTCTATTTTTGCGCTCCTATCATATTGTCCGTGTCTTGGTAGATGTCCTGCACATATGCCACAGCTTTCAGGTTCGGGATCCACAGCCCCACAAGACTTCTGCTTCTTACTGGTATCGCTTTCATCTTGTATTACCGCCGTCGTCCAGTGCCGCCGGACCCCATCCAAAGTGCCAGGTACTGCAGCGCGAGGCCGCGTGTGCCTGCCACTGCCCATCATGGCCCCCTTTGGTGTGTCTAGCGGGAGGGAAGGAGAGAAATTCCTTCAGTGGTTCTGTAAGGCCCCACACTCAGCCGTGCTCCAACGCCCTCATCGTCACTCACCTCCGGGCGCTCAACGCAGCAGCAACGGCCCAACTCTTTTCTTTCAAAAAGGGGGCGACTCGGCTCTCCGCGGGCAGTCCGCTTGCTCTTCAGTTGACACACACTCAGAGTCTCCAGAGGTAGCGATCCATAGTATTCAAGCATCCAGTTACGAAGTTGGAGCAGCCGGGGCAGATCGTCGTGGGGCACAGAATGTGCAACCATTTTGGAGTAAGCAAATCAACAGCAGTACACCGGCAGCCAAGGCGAGAATTAACCGGAAACCATCAAGGAGGCTGGAAAAAATAGAATGAAAAAGTGCCGGTATCACACCAAATATAGGGCCCTATTATGATGGCGGACGGACTTGCATCCGTCCGCCATCCCTGCGTAAGAGGGACCGTCCGCATGGGCAGCGGCGGTCCCTCCACGGCAATTAGGATGTGCCTGCCACCCTGGCGGTCACATCCTGTATTTTTATATTGCGGCGGGTGCGCCGCAATGTAAAAAATGAAAGCAGTGCATTTGCATGCACAAAGTGGCAGGCACCGCGCGGTGCCTGCCACTTCGTGCATGCAAAGGAACCCCCATGTGCACCCCCCTTCACCCAGGGGCCCCCGAGGTGAAGATCCATATGCTTTTCCTCGGTGGAGAATCCGCCGCGGAAAAGCATGTTTGCACAGCCATCCTAATATGTCTGGCGGTGTCTGAGAGACACCTCCACCATATTAGGCCTTTTCGCCGCGGTTGTAAGCCAACCGCGGCCGAAAAGCGGCGGACAGAAACCAGGACCCACCAGCCATCCTAATGTGGCGGTGGGTCTTTGGTGGGTCCGCAGAGGATTTTCCGCATCCTCCGGGCCGGCGGAGGCTTCCGCCGGCCCGGAGGATGCGGAAAATCCTCCATCGTAATGTGCCCCATAGTTTGGAATGAGGTCACAAGGCCAGAACTTACTACTTTAAAGAAGTGTGCCAAGCCCGTGGTCGAGGAGGCATTGAATATAGTGTGAATCAATGCCCCAAAATGCAGGGGGAGATTAGTATTTAATAAAGCATGTACCACGTTACGAGTATTAGCCACATGAAGGACGAATGTTTCATGTGCAGATGTAAGGGCGACTTCTTTTTGAGACAAAAGAGCCCTTATTCGACTCATTTTGTTGAACTCTGCTTTCAAGGTCGGAATGGAAGGCCAGAGGGATATATCGAGCTTCCCATGCGGAGGAGGAAACAGGACATTCTTACAACAGACTACACGTTGGGAAACAGTCACTATGTATGGAATTCCTGCCAGCATACCACAGCAATCTTCATTACTTAAATGTAAATAGCTACCGTTTGCTTTGGTGTACCCTTTAAACTGCAGGCCATATTTGGGGCACCTGAATTACACTAGCCATGCAATTGTAAATTCCTAAAGACCAATGAATGATCAGGTGTGGAAGTGCAATCTTTTCCTTTTAAATAAACTTCTTTACCCTCCCTGAAGTGAACGGAAGAGACCAAACCTCATGGAGACATGCCCTACCCAATGGTTCATATCTGCCTATGGCATAGTGTTTCATGCACGCTTCAAATTTAAACAGCGGGAACGGCAGCGTTATTACCCCATGAATAAGCCAAACAGCAGAATTCCTTTCGGCCACAGAAAACGGTAAAGGTTCTAATTTTTAAATTTGCAATAGAGAAAATGTTGCATCTTTCATTGACATAAATTGTTGTTTAACCCCTTCCATGCTGCCGTCGGCCATTGGCCGACGGCAGCACTACCTCCCCAGTGCTGCCGTCGGCCAATGGCCGACGCGGCCCCACCCGTTTTGCGGAAGTGCCGCACTTCCGCAAAATCGCGGGCGCAGTAAACAGGTTGACAGTCAAATTAAAGGGCAAAAACAGCGAAGAAGCATTCATGTAGTCCCACGGCACCTTCCCAGCCTTCAACGTTTGTAAAGTCCATGCAAACTGCATAGTAGAATGCAATTGATTTTGACCATGGTAATGGAACTGAGACTTCATCTTGCTCAATATCAACAACAGAAGAAACAATATTATATAATGTGTAAATTCGGGAAGAAAGTGTGCTAATGCTATTATCCACAACTGCAAGTATTTTTTCTAAATTAGCTTGATTGATAGCTCGTAACCTAGAAGCAGCTTTAATCTGGGACAGTTTCCAAAACTTCGTTGTAAACTGCATAAATCCATTGTTTGCACCTGCCTGTTGCAGGACCTTTTACAAAGTCATTCAAGTCAACGCTGTCAGTCAATTTCGACAAATGGAGTTTAACTGTTGCTAAGGTGGAGTGTTTGAGCCAGGACTGACATAGCTTGCCTACAGAATAGGTAGTGACAGAATGATCACTCTCAACATGGGGAGCCACCCTAACCTGTGTATAGCCAGGGGCCAAACCCAGAAAATGATGCTGGCATGAATCTGCACTTTTTTGCAATAATACGCAGCCTTGGGGATCCAAACTGTAAATTTTAAAAGACAAATTTTGTAAAAGAGTCTGTAAATCACTAAGGGACCTACTGGTGTGATTATTCTATTTGGAGTAGTCTCCCAAATCAGGAATAGGAGGAGAATTTAATTTTTTAGACGTAGCCAATCCAAAACAGGTGGTTTGTGAAATAGTCAAAATCAAAAACAACATAAGGTTCGGGTTGAGACATGCACAATGCAAAGCCTCAGTGCCTTGCACTAGCCAATTTTTTAGAACCCCAAACAGATTTAAGATCAATATTAGCTTTCCACAGTTCATAGCCCCAATAGCCAATTGGTCAATAAAGGACTTCGAATATAACAATTTAGTGTGGGTAAGTCTAACTTTGGAAGAGGATGTTTAAGTCATCTTAAAATAAAATGCACCAGGGTTTGATTGATTAAAATCAGTAAAGTAAGAAAACTTTTAAAAGTGTCTTGGAGCTGCCTTCAACAGGAGCGGGACAATGTTCCCATTGTGTATAATTAACCAAATTTATAAATGTGTTTGCTTTGTGCAGAAAATGATTGCCGTAGTGTTGGTAACAAAACAAATCAGCATAATTTGCAGAATCTAAGTACAAATCCTCAGCATCAAAGGCAGCATAATATTTCAAATCAGAAAACAGAGCCTCTACGGCTTGAACGTCCCAATCATCAGAGTGTATGTTTTGTTTTACCAGATCCCCCATTGAAACATGAAGTACATTAGGGACATTAATAACCTCTGTGGGTCCATGTATCTGAAATTTGACAGCATTCCATACAATCCAATCTAAGACAGGCCAAGCAGTGATATTCACAAAAGTCTGGTCCCTCTTCATTCTATGTGGTGAGGAGTGGGGTGCCAAAGTTCCATCAATTAGTCTAATTGTAGTTCTTTCTTTAACATAGTGTCCATTCACAAGACGGAAAAAATGCACCACAAAACCAATGGACATGAACAAAAAAAATAGAAAAAGCACCAGTCAAATGTAAGTCCAAGGAGGAATAAAAAATGTTTTCTTAAACCAAACAGCAAAAATCAAAACTTTTGAAGGGGCTTTTGATGTGGTAGAGTTAGTGTCAAATGAAAAACCTGATTGACTAGCCACACATGTCTCCAAATCTGGCATAGATAAGTCTGTGGGATGAGTGTACTCAGTTTCATCAAGAGGATCACCAGCCGGTGGATTTAATAAAGGATTCGTAACTGTATTCATCTCAATGGCAACATCAGGCCTGGTGGTAGGTGCCAGTGCCATAACAGATTTTCGCAGCATCCCTGGACAAGAGACCGCAGATATCATACTAAGAACAATCGGCCACCGAGTGTAGTTTGACATTGTCAATGGGGGTAAAATGACTATTCTTGTACCCTGCACGTGAAGCACAGGAACTGGAGCACAATATGAGGGGCTAAACTCCTTCTTTTTCTCAACCTTCCCTCGGACCAGTTTACCAACTTGGGGTAGCCAGACAACCACCGGAATCTGCAACGCAGCATCAGATGTGGAGGGCAAGTGTTCCATTGCAAGACTGTCTCTGGCCTTTTGGAGATTCTGGAAAACAGCACAATGTTCATCTACGTCAAAGGGAGTGGCAGACGCCGCTTGGTCTAGACCCTCAAGGTCCGGAACAAACATTTTGATACCAAAGAGCATCTCACATGGGGTCCGCCCACGCAGAGACCTTCTAGGGAGATTATTTAGTGCACGCTGAATGCTATTGAGATGGGCTAGCCAGTTCTGGCCTGTACCTAATATCCTAGCTGTCAAGGATTGCTTTAAGTCACGGTTCATCCGCTCCACAACACTATTGCCCTCAGGCCGATATGGAGACGAACATTTTACGTGGACCCCCAATGAACGCATGCCATCCTTGTAAGCCTTATAGGCAAACGCCGGACCCTGGTCCAAATGGAAGGTACCACATGCAAAAATTCCCACAAAGACACACAAATCCCTTATGACAGTTTGAGAATCAGCACTCCTTTGGGGCCACACCCACACAAAGTGTGTGCATGTATCTACTGCAACTAAGATGTACTTATGCGCAGTATCAGAGGAGAACGGACCGCAGTGATCTAAGTAAACACAACCAACTGGTTTATTAAAGATATACAACTGAGTCTGGGGCAAGCGTGCAGCAGTAGAAGATTTAATCTCCTGGCAAATGTCACAATGAAGGACATAATCACGCATCTGTTTGTACAATCCATGCCACCAGTAACACTGTTGTAGGAGAGATACAGTAGCTGACACGCCGGCATGAGCAGAGGCCATAGCCTCGTGAGTCGCTGTAATCAAAGCCTGTCTGCAGTTTGCGTTGGTAATCAACCTGCCACCAACGTCGTTAAGTCTCACATGAGGAACTTCATCAGGACTTAAGTGATAAGAGTATTTATAAGGGAAACCTTTTGGGTAATTACCTCCCTTCTCTGTTGTGGTAATAACTGCCAAGATGTCTTCATCAATCTTACTTTTGGAACGTGTAACTGCTGCTACTAAGTAAGTCGCAACTGCTGTTTTGGCAGCTTAATCGGCAAGACTGGTACCAACAGCGTGAACTCCGACACGCTGGTGACCAAGAGTATGAATTACAAACACGAGTGGGAGCCGTTCTTTAAGCTCAGCCACTCGAACCCAGATCATCTTGTGTTTTATTGTGCTACCCTTGGAATCACGATAATCATTTTGAGTCCAAAAGTACAAATTGTGATAAGACTGTACACAGTAGTAAGAGTCACTTACGATAAGAGTAGTCACACTAGGATCTGTGTACTCCAGTGCAAGCATTAGAGCACGAAGCTCTGCCAATTGGGTGGTACAGTGCACTAATGTTTGTGTATGCACGACATCAGACTTCTCCATCCACCATACTACCAACCACTATTGCGCAGCCCAAAGAATATGCGTACTTTGAATCCGTCGCCGGTTGTGCCAAACCGTCAGTGTAAATAATACATTGGAAATCCTCCAGCGGGCGCATGGTCAGCGGAGCAGGATGAACTAATTCTTACTGAAAATACTCTTGTGTCTGCAAAGAGGAATCAAAAATGAACGTGACATCCGGAGATGTCAAGGACGTAGCTCATTGTATCCACCTCGGGTGCAAAGCTTTTGAATTTGGTACACTGGCTTTTGTCACTGCCTCCAAGGCAGGATATGGAGTAATAACCCAAATGCATTTTCCCTGCGACAGTGCACGTTCTTTGAGAATCACCATTTGCACTGCTGTCAAAACTTTTTCCACAGTGGAAATCCGCAATTCAGCCAAAGTGTACAAGTGTGACTTGTTAGCGATAGGGACTGTGTCACCTTCATTAAAGGTCAGGTACGTGAAACCCACTGCTCCAGGTACGATTCTTATCACCAGGTTTGTGTGGTTATCACGAGTCAACAAGAATTTAGATTCTAGAAGATCAGCCTGCAAAGATTGCAAGATGGCTGAATGTGCAGGCAGCCAGCAAGATTTGGAGAAAGTAGGTTGTACCAAAGCATAAAGAGGCTTGATACGCTGGGCATAATCGGGAATGTAAGTATGGCCAAAATTCAAAAAACCCAGTAACGACTGTAGTTTCTTCAGTGTTGTAGGAGCACGCAACTGTGCGCATTTCTCCAGAAAGTGAGGTGCTAAACCTTGACCTTCATTGTTGAGCTCATAGCCCAGGAACAACACTGTGTACTCTGCAATGTGACTTTTTTGCAAAGTTAAATTTATAGCCAAAGTCGGCAAAACGGCAAATTATGCAGTCAACACGACACAGATGCGGCCATAATTTATTGTCTGTGAGATAAATATCATCCACATATGAACATGCATCTGCGTCAAGCCCCTCCAAAAGAGAGACTATGCGGGCGGCAAAGATGCCTGGACTGTTCTTATAGCCCATAGCCAAACGATAGTACTGGCGCTTTTTGTCACCACATGTAAAAGCTGTCCATTGACTACAAATAGAGGACAAGTTGTGGGCGAAAAACCCATTGGATATGTCAATTGTGGTTTTAAACGTTTTTCGCACAAAACCATCCACCAGAACAGAACTGTGATATTTTGTACCGCACGTGTACGACAATGGGAGTTTAAGTGCCTGTAATCCAATACCAAACGGTACGAGGCATCAGGCTTAGTCATAGTAAAAAGAGGGTTATTCATCGGAGACACACATGTATTCCAATTGTTGAAGGATTTCTGCCACGGGAGCTTTTGCTTCACGTCGCATGGGGTATTGGGGTTGAGGCTGTGGCAAAGACTGCAATGGTATCTCATGTCTGGGGGAAAGTTTGTCCTAAACACAGTGAGTACGGTACAAAGCCGGTGCAAGCACCTTAGCCCAATCTTCTGCAAAATGCAGAGCTTGTTCCTTCGGCACTGTGTGCGCAAAACTAGGGGGGATCCTCCGACAACAAAATGTCATAGGCAGTAGTTAGATTTTCCCAAAATACCTCTTTTATAGTACGTTGTATGCCACCTTCAATTAATAGGGCAATTTCATATAGTCTTTCAGGGGGAGCAACTCTTGTGTCAGCCGTCTCAACAACAACAAACGTGTCAGTTGCTGTCACCTTCAGAAGTGGACGCAGCGCCTCCCTCACTATGGTAACCTCTGCCGCGCTGTCTAGCAGCGTCAGTGGCCATTGTTAGGTTCCGAAGCTGTGTTCTCACTACCCGTGGCAAATCTCGCTGTTAATGCAGCAACTTTCTTTTTCTGAAACTGGGGTCTCTGACGTGGAGAGTCGTCCTGCTTGCCTTTACCATCTGTCTTGTGGGGTTGCTCTTGTCTTGCACCCCGTCATCTGCCGCCGTCTCTTCCACCGGTGGGTGAGACCGATGAATCCTGCATAGAGCAAGGAGAACATTGATCAGGAACCTGAAAACGATCAGGTGACTTAATAGTAGCGGGGTCAGGCAATTCATAAGTGCGCTCAGTAGACGCAGGTATTGGTGAAGCAGGATCGGACCCCTGTTTCTTTTGCTTTACCCTGTTTTTTATTCTTATTCCAATTCTGTTTCTAAACAAAGGGGCAATCATCTTTGTCAGACTTCGCCGCCTGAGGTTGCTTTTGTGCTGCCTTAGCAAAAGGCTTAACCCCTAAACTATTACGGCCAATGGTCTTATAAGCCGCCGTAATAATTTTGGGTGACTGACGGGGTTTCTCAGCATTGAGGACATCACGCAAAGCATTAGACACCTGGAAGCTCACCGCATCTCCCTTAACATTAGCAAGGACGAGATCGGAAACTTGGTCAAACACTCCAATGAGTCTCATTCCCAATACAACAGCCACCTCCGGCTCATGCTCATCTTGAACACGTTTAATGGCGTAGGGATAGGACAGCCATGGACAGTGTGCGGAAGCACCTAGTATAGACTGACGCAAATATCATACCCCATGTGGTACAAACAGTCATTTCAGGCACTAAGGGGCCAATTCTGATGTCGGACCGACCTGAGTCTGTCCGACGTCCGGAGATGTCAAGGACGTAGCTCATTGTATCCACCTCGGGTGCAAAGCTTTTGAATTTGGTACACTGGCTTTTGTCACTGCCTCCAAGGCAGGATATGGAGTAATAACCCAAATGTATTTTCCCTGCGACAGTGCACGTTCTTTGAGAATCACCATTTGCACTGCTGTCAAAACTTTTTCCACAGTGGAAATCCGCAATTCAGCCAAAGTGTACAAGTGTGACTTGTTAGCGATAGGGACTGTGTCACCTTCATTAAAGGTCAGGTACGTGAAACCCACTGCTCCAGGTACGATTCTTATCACCAGGTTTGTGTGGTTATCACGAGTCAACAAGAATTTAGATTCTAGAAGATCAGCCTGCAAAGATTGCAAGATGGCTGAATGTGCAGGCAGCCAGCAAGATTTGGAGAAAGTAGGTTGTACCAAAGCATAAAGAGGCTTGATACGCTGGGCATAATCGGGAATGTAAGTATGCCCAAAATTCAAAAAGCCCAGTAACGACTGTAGTTTCTTCAGTGTTGTAGGAGCACGCAACTGTGCGCATTTCTCCAGAAAGTGAGGTGCTAAACCTTGACCTTCATTGTTGAGCTCATAGCCCAGGAACAACACTGTGTACTCTGCAATGTGACTTTTTTGCAAAGTTAAATTTATAGCCAAAGTCGGCAAAACGGCAAATTATGCAGTCAACACGACACAGATGCGGCCATAATTTATTGTCTGTGAGATAAATATCATCCACATATGAACATGCATCTGCGTCAAGCCCCTCCAAAAGAGAGACTATGCGGGCGTCAAAGACGCCTGGACTGTTCTTATAGCCCATAGCCAAACGATAGTACTGGCGCTTTTTGTCACCACATGTAAAAGCTGTCCATTGACTACAAATAGAGGACAAGTTGTGGGCGAAAAACCCATTGGATATGTCAATTGTGGTTTTAAACGTTTTTCGCACAAAACTATCCACCAGAACAGAACTGTGATATTTTGTACCGCACGTGTACGACAATGGGAGTTTAAGTGCCTGTAATCCAATACCAAACGGTACGAGGCATCAGGCTTAGTCATAGTAAAAAGAGGGTTATTCATCGGAGACACACATGTATTCCAATTGTTGAAGGATTTCTGCCACGGGAGCTTTTGCTTCACGTCGCATGGGGTATTGGGGTTGAGGCTGTGGCAAAGACTGCAATGGTATCTCATATCTGGGGGAAAGTTTGTCCTAAACACAGTGAGTACGGTACAAAGCCGGTGCAAGCACCTTAGCCCAATCTTCTGCAAAATGCAGAGCTTGTTCCTTCGGCACTGTGTGCGCAAAACTAGGGGGGATCCTCCGACAACAAAATGTCATAGGCAGTAGTTAGATTTTCCCAAAATACCTCTTTTATAGTACGTTGTATGCCACCTTCAATTAATAGGGCAATTTCATATAGTCTTTCAGGGGGAGCAACTCTTGTGTCAGCCGTCTCAACAACAACAAACGTGTCAGTTGCTGTCACCTTCAGAAGTGGACGCAGCGCCTCCCGCACTATGGTAACCTCTGCCGCGCTGTCTAGCAGCGTCAGTGGCCATTGTTAGGTTCCGAAGCTGTGTTCTCACTACCCGTGGCAAATCTCGCTGTTAATGCAGCAACTTTCTTTTTCTGAAACTGGGGTCTCTGACGTGGAGAGTCGTCCTGCTTGCCTTTACCATCTGTCTTGTGGGGTTGCTCTTGTCTTGCACCCCGTCATCTGCCGCCGTCTCTTCCACCGGTGGGTGAGACCGATGAATCCTGCATAGAGCAAGGAGAACATTGATCAGGAACCTGAAAACGATCAGGTGACTTAGTAGTAGCGGGGTCAGGCAATTCATAAGTGCGCTCAGTAGACGCAGGTATTGGTGAAGCAGGATCGGACCCCTGTTTCTTTTGCTTTCCCCTGTTTTTTATTCTTATTCCAATTCTGTTTCTAAACAAAGGGGCAATCATCTTTGTCAGACTTCGCCGCCTGAGGTTGCTTTTGTGCTGCCTTAGCAAAAGGCTTAACCCCTAAACTATTACGGCCAATGGTCTTATAAGCCGCCGTAATAATGTTGGGTGACTGACGGGGTTTCTCAGCATTGAGGACATCACGCAAAGCATTAGACACCTGGAAGCTCACCGCATCTCCCTTAACATTAGCAAGGACGAGATCGGAAACTTGGTCAAACACTCCAATGAGTCTCATTCCCAATACAACAGCCACCTCCGGCTCATGCTCATCTTGAACACGTTTAATGGCGTAGGGATAGGACAGCCATGGACAGTGTGCGGAAGCACCTAGTATAGACTGACGCAAATATCATACCCCATGTGGTACAAACAGTCATTTCAGGCACTAAGGGGCCAATTCTGATGTCGGACCGACCTGAGTCTGTCCGACGTCGGCCAGGAGCTGTAACCGACCGACCTGCTGTTGTCGGTTATAGCCATGCTAGTACGATGCGACGGTTGCATTCGTGTACTTAACAATACAGGCATGCATTCCGAGCAGAATGCATGCCTGCATTCTTGAAAGCAGGGATGCAGTTCATCCCTGCACCCTGTGGCCAGCACCCCAAGGTGCCTATCACCGGGTTCAGGGATCAACAGAGGGGCACCATAGGTGCCCCAAGGGCACCATCTGGCAGTCTCACACCCATGGGGGCCCTGCTGGGGGCCCCGAGACTCAGCTTCCGACTGCCTTTTTGTGCCGGACACACCGGCATGAAAAGGCAGTGAAAAGCTGCCATTGTAATCCCTCGGTCGTAAAGAGGTGACCGGGGGAGTACTGAGGTATTTCCGGACTGCGGATAGACTCTCCGAGCCTGTCGTCTGCAATCCGGAAATCCAAGTCGGATTCCTTTCCAACCGAGCCCATCGAAATGGCTCGGTTCTGTCGGAAGGGCTCCGACTATCGTTCGGTGCCCTTCCGACTGAAATCGGAATCGGCCCCTAAGTGTTTCTGCAAACTAATTGTAAGAATCCTGTGTTTCTCCACAGGAGTTGTATTAGGAAAAACCGCCTCCAGTTGGTCAAACTTTTTGGCAAGCCATAAAGGCATTTCATCCTTATCTTGGGGGCGCTTGCCCATAACCGCATTAACCATAACGGAACTAAGCTTCATCCCGTTCGGCCTAATCGAATGCACCGCAACACCAGGGGCACAACCCTGCATGTTGCGCGATATATAATGAACTAATTGCCTTATAACCCCTACTGTAGATGCATAAAGGGCCCTCACTTCACCAACGGGAGTCGTAGCTGCACGGGTGTGCGGTGTAAATCCAGCCAAAACTGGCCAAGAAGCGCCTGGAATGGACAAAGGACCTAATCGAACCGCCGTTAAAGTGTGGAGGAGGGTGCCATTAAACCAAATGCGATGCTGCCAAGCAGAAATCGGAATCTCCTGTGTCCTATATGGAGTGTACTCCATGGGCACGACAGTGTTAGTGTAAAAATGAAACAAATTGGTATCCGCATTGACCGCAGAAAACGTAACCCATGTGTAGAAAAGCTCAAATGGGTAAGGCGCGTCTGCACTCACCACAAAAACAACTGCCATGCCCTCTAAGGGGACGGCATAAGTCTGCAAATGATTGCGGACCACCATCCGGCTATGCTGGGGTATTTCAACATCACCCATAGCGACACAGCAGAGATGAGAGACAATACAAAGTATCATAGCACAACTGGGTAGTTTTCCAATAGAAACCTTTTAAATATCAAGCTTGAAAAGACTTATTTAACTATAGGTATGTTTACCCGTCCCCACTGTCACCCGGAAACAATAGTGAGGGCGTGGCCTGATATAAGCACTACTTGAGAGTCTCAAAATTACTACAACGTTAGGTGCGCCATGTCGCAGGGATTCTGCTCCTACACAGAACTGTGCACAGAGACCCAGGACCTCAGTGAATTGTGGTGGACCAAAAAACTCACCTCAGTGCCTACAAATCCTAACCAGCTAGCATCAGTATTTACAACAAGGGGTGGTGATGGACAGAGTCTCTGAATTAAGCAGAGTACTCTCACCCAGTCAAGAGATCAGGGCTAGATCCAACACCGTTTTTTAGCTCATTGCACCATCCCAGTTTCAGAACCTGGCTGTATGCAAATTAGTCTGTCCCTGGCCCAGTGCATCATGGGAACAGGGCAGACCAGACTACAAAAGCCAATTCTTACGCTGGGAAGGAAACAAGCTTCCGGGGACCGGTTTCTGCCATTTCAGGCGTCTTCGGCCCGGCTTACTTGAATCCTGATGGTGCAATGAGCAAGGGAATCACATCTGAGTATACCCTTCCACGCTTAGGGTGGACAAAATTATTTACAACAAGGGGTGGTGATGGACAGAGTCTCTGAATTAAGCAGAGTACTCTCACCCAGTCAAGAGATCATGGCTAGATCCAACACCGTTTTTTAGCTCATTGCACCATCCCAGTTTCAGAACCTGGCTGTATGCAAATTAGTCTGTCCCTGGCCCAGTGCATCATGGGAACAGGGCAGACCAGACTACAAAAGCCAAGTCTTACACTGGGAAGGAAACAAGCTTCCGGGGACCGGTTTCTGCCATTTCAGGCGTCTTCGGCCCGGCTTGCTTGAATCCTAATGGTGCAATGAGCAAGGGACTCACATCTGAGTATACCCTTCCACGCTTAGGGTGGACAAAATTATTTACAACAAGGGGTGGTGATGGACAGAGTCTCTGAATTAAGCAGAGTACTCTCACCCAGTCAAGAGAGCTGGGATGGGGCAGTGAGATAAATAACGGTGATGGATCAAGCCCTGATCTTTGGACTGGGTAAGAGTGGTCTGCTTAATTCAGACACTCTGTTCATCACCACCCCCTTTTCTGTATCGTTTTTGACCACTATAGGTGTGGCAGGGTATACTCAGACATGAGTCCCTTTCTCACTGCTCCATCAGGATTCAAGCAAGCCGGGCCGAAGAGGCTGAAATGCCAGAAACCGGTCCCCGGTAGCTTGTCTCCTTTCTGGTGAAGAATTGGCTTGGTAGTTTGGTCTGCCCTGTTCCCATGATGCACTGGGCCAGGGACAGACTAATTTGCATATAGCCAGGTTCTGAGCTGGGATGGGGCAGTGAGATAAATAACGGTGATGGATCAAGCCCTGATCTTTGGACTGGGTAAGAGTGGTCTGCTTAATTCAGACACTCTGTTCATCACCACCCCCTTTTCTGTATCGTTTTTGACCACTATAGGTGTGGCAGGGTATACTCAGACATGAGTCCCTTTCTCACTGCTCCATCAGGATTCAAGCAAGCCGGGCCGAAGAGGCTGAAATGCCAGAAACCGGTCCCCGGTAGCTTGTCTCCTTTCTGGTGAAGAATTGGCTTGGTAGTTTGGTCTGC
This sequence comes from Lissotriton helveticus, assembly GCF_964261635.1. Lineage (NCBI taxonomy): Eukaryota > Metazoa > Chordata > Amphibia > Caudata > Salamandridae > Lissotriton > Lissotriton helveticus. The sequence continues at coordinate 398,574,039 of NC_136069.1, read as the reverse complement.
CCTGTTCCCATGATGCACTGGGCCAGGGACAGACTAATTTGCATATAGCCAGGTTCTGAGCTGGGATGGGGCAGTGAGATAAATAACGGTGATGGATCAAGCCCTGATCTTTGGACTGGGTAAGAGTGGTCTGCTTAATTCAGACACTCTGTTCATCACCACCCCCTTTTCTGTATCGTTTTTGACCACTATAGGTGTGGCAGGGTATACTCAGACATGAGTCCCTTTCTCACTGCTCCATCAGGATTCAAGCAAGCCGGGCCGAAGAGGCTGAAATGCCAGAAACCGGTCCCCGGTAGCTTGTCTCCTTTCTGGTGAAGAATTGGCTTGGTAGTTTGGTCTGCCCTGTTCCCATGATGCACTGGGCCAGGGACAGACTAATTTGCATATAGCCAGGTTCTGAGCTGGGATGGGGCAGTGAGATAAATAACGGTGATGGATCAAGCCCTGATCTTTGGACTGGGTAAGAGTGGTCTGCTTAATTCAGACACTCTGTTCATCACCACCCCCTTTTCTGTATCGTTTTTGACCACTATAGGTGTGGCAGGGTATACTCAGACATGAGTCCCTTTCTCACTGCTCCATCAGGATTCAAGCAAGCCGGGCCGAAGAGGCTGAAATGCCAGAAACCGGTCCCCGGTAGCTTGTCTCCTTTCTGGTGAAGAATTGGCTTGGTAGTTTGGTCTGCCCTGTTCCCATGATGCACTGGGCCAGGGACAGACTAATTTGCATATAGCCAGGTTCTGAGCTGGGATGGGGCAGTGAGATAAATAACGGTGATGGATCAAGCCCTGATCTTTGGACTGGGTAAGAGTGGTCTGCTTAATTCAGACACTCTGTTCATCACCACCCCTTTTCTGTATCGTTTTTTACCACTATAGGTGTGGCAGGGTATACTCAGACATGAGTCCCTTTCTCACTGCTCCATCAGGATTCAAGCAAGCCGGGCCGAAGAGGCTGAAATGGCAGAAACCGGTCACCGGTAGCTTGTCTCCTTTCTGGTGAAGAATTGGCTTGGTAGTTTGGTCTGCCCTGTTCCCATGATGCACTGGGCCAGGGACAGACTAATTTGCATATAGCCAGGTTCTGAGCTGGGATGGGGCAGTGAGATAAATAACGGTGATGGATCAAGCCCTGATCTTTGGACTGGGTAAGAGTGGTCTGCTTAATTCAGACACTCTGTTCATCACCACCCCCTTTTCTGTATCGTTTTTGACCACTATAGGTGTGGCAGGGTATACTCAGACATGAGTCCCTTTCTCACTGCTCCATCAGGATTCAAGCAAGCCGGGCCGAAGAGGCTGAAATGCCAGAAACCGGTCCCCGGTAGCTTGTCTCCTTTCTGGTGAAGAATTGGCTTGGTAGTTTGGTCTGCCCTGTTCCCATGATGCACTGGGCCAGGGACTGACTAATTTGCATATAGCCAGGTTCTGAGCTGGGATGGGGCAGTGAGATAAATAACGGTGATGGATCAAGCCCTGATCTTTGGACTGGGTAAGAGTGGTCTGCTTAATTCAGACACTCTGTTCATCACCACCCCCTTTTCTGTATCAGCTAGCATCAGTGTCACATTAGCTCTTTGTCCTATAGCAAAGGAACCAATGATTAGACAACCCAGAACATGCAACTTAGCTTATACTCGGGAATGGTGAGAAGCAAGAACACTCTTTCATCGTACTCTCATACCAGTACACAACAGGACACCGGAAAGGTTAAAATATTTATTTTAACAACGTGCTCTAAGATGCAGTATTTTTGCAAACATAAGCAGACATATATTTAGAAATAATATGATCAGCATCATTACAATTCCATAAAACACAAAAGGAGAAATCATATTACAATGATGGTGAAAACCGGTATTATAGTGCCTAGTATAACACCCTCCCTAGATAGGAACTATGGGCCAGATGTAGGTAGGCTTTTACCGGTCGGTAACGGCCGAAAATACCGATTTTCGGCCGTTACCGACCGGTATTGAGCGATCGGTATGTAGGTGATTGAAAATAGGCCGAATCGGTAAATTTAGTTACAACTGTTCATTTTCGGCCACGCTTTGCACTGGCAGGTGTCTGTGGCTCAGCCTGTTCACTGGGCGTTTGGCCTGTAGCCTCACCCTGTCGCCTGGTGCTCCTCCTTGGCTCTACGCCATGGGGGCTAGCTGTGCTGCTCCTACTGGTGCTAGCTTCACTCGCCGGCACGTCAAGAGCAGAACTTTGTGAACTTTGTGCATTGAGTAGGGCCTCCAGCGCACCAGTCATTCCAGCTATGCCCCTTGTCAACTGGTTGCTATTATTAGTCAGGACTTCCTGACTATTGATGCTATGCCTGCATAGCAAGGATGTGGCTGTTGCCAGGCGGTGTATGGATTTCTCTGCTCTCTCTGCGCGCTGCTTGTCCCTGCGCCTTGCAGTAATTTCAGAGTCAAGTTTAGTGCACAGTTGCTGTATGCCTGTTGCCATGCACTTGTTCACTTCCACCAGCTCTTTTATGCCCTTGCCAATTTCCTGCATGTTAATGTTCAGGTTTTTCATTTGTCTTTGACAGGCCATGATGCCCTTGCCCTGCATCCTCTGAATCCTGACCATGGATCCCTCCAGGCCTTGGATGACACTGGACCCCTCCCCACGTGCACCCACACCCCTTCCTTGTACTGTGCGCATTCTAGTGATAGGTGCTACAGGCTCTGTGCTGGGCTGCAGTGTGGCAGTGATGTCAGCTTGAGACAAGTTCTGCGAGTCTTCACCCACCATTTCCTCAGCACCTATCTCCATTTCCAGCAGTGGGGAAACGACATGCCTCCTGCTAGGGTGTGCAACAGGTGTTACTACCTCAAGGGATGCAGGCATTTCTGGCGATGAGACCAATAGTGGTGACTGTGAAGGAATTGGGGAGCCCTGCATTTCCTCACTGATGTCTGTTTCTTGGGAGGGTGGCTGCCCACTCGGAACACCTGTGTCCTGGGATGCACTGGGCCCTGGATCTTGACTGTCATCCCTCTGGGGTGCCGTGCCTTCTGCCTCCTCGGACTGCCTTCTGGATGTGTGACCTGTGGACATATGAGCACATATCAGCTAGGTGCAAATGTGTCACAGCCACTACAATTAAACATATAACATTGCACTTTGTACATGCTGCCTGCCCTTCATTTTGTCTGCAATCATTTAAATAACTTGTTGGTTACAGTGCTGTGTGACATGGTCTTTCAATAACTGACTACGTGTACCATGATGCATTGCTACAGTTTTGCACAGACACCATGGGACTGGGGTAACTTAGCTGCAAGGGGTGAGGGATGGATGGGGGTGGGAGGGGGATTGCTGTGCAAGCATCTTACCTTTTTGTTTTGCAGATTTTGCCGAGCTGTCCACTTCTCCCAGTCCATGGACACTTTCAGCCTCTGGGGTTGTGGCTACCAGCTCCTCCAGGTCGGTGAGGGGGGGTGCAGTATTTTTTCCTCCACCTGTTTTCTGGGACTGTTTGTGGCGATCAGCCAATTTTTTCTTTGTGAGGCTCCTTAGGTCATAGAACCTCTTCTTTAAATCGTCAGTGACTCTGGTGGTCACTCCCACTGCATTAACTTTATCTAAGATGTCCAGCCATATTTTCCTTTTTGTTGATTCTGGCACAGTGAGGGACTGTTTTCCAAAAAGTCTGTGGTGTACCTTTACCATCTCCTCAACAAGGACCTGTAGCTCAGTACTACTGAATTTTAGCTTTATTTTCCTTTCTGCCTGCTCAGTTTCCCTGCTGCTTTCCATGTTAAAGTTTTCTAAATTCACAAGCTCTGTCTGCTGCTGCTGCTGCTCCCAGTCTCTCTGCTCCAACTGCCTTTCCAGAACCTTCTAATTAGTTGCAGCTGCCTGTGTACACACTTCCTGGCAGGAAGGGGGAGGGTGGTTGCACCTGATTGGCTGTTGTGTTAAGTTTCACTTTTGTTTTCTGGCCGAATCGGAAAATACCCATTCGGTATTTACCGATTCGGTATTTACCGATCGGTATTTTCTGAAAATCAAATACCAATTTTTACCGAATCAGTAAAAAATAACGATTTTTATCTACATCTCAATTACCGATTTTTAAATACCGAATCGGTAAAATTCGGTATTTAAGAATCGGTAAAATCTGATTACCTACATCTGGCCCTATGTTTTATAAAATATAGAAGGTCTCTTAGGCTTGTATGGGGGAACCCATACCTCTAAGATCAGCTGGAGTGTATCACATCAGGATCTGTAAAAGCTCTCTGTCGCTCTGTAAAAACGTGATTCTGCCTGAAATCATGCTTACAGTGCAGTATTAAAGGCGCCAGAATCACGAGGGCTGCAGCTGCATGTATGTTATGACTAAAACGGGAGCCAATCAGCCCGAACAACAGCTACCTTGTTATGATAACCTTGGAGGCTTTTAGCACTCAGTGTGCAGACTAGAGTCGCGATGTAAGTCTAGGGATGCCAAAAAGAAGCCATTCTCATGTGAAGCATTTCACACAGCCTAACTTATAACAACAGCTATATTCAGTGCTGTGTGCAAAAGCAGAAAAAAGGTAAAATGGTGTTTAAACTTCTAATAAGCCTATGCTAACATAGCAATGTGTGCAACAGGGCCCATCCCTTACTACACATTCTTGTATGGATTAGAATGCTGTTGGGTGAAGGAAACGGACATAACGCAATTGTCAGCCTTCAATACCAGTAACCCGAGAAGAATCTTGCGCATTTTCTGACTGTGAAACATATTCAACAAGGTACTGCTCACTAGATTCAAATAGGAAAGAATGGACACCATCATTGTAAGAAAAGATTGACAAGACACGGCATTAGAAAAGGACAAAACGACTTCACATGAGCAACGCTCCACGGGACCCCAGAAGGCAAACGGAAGAAAGGCAGGCCAAAGAGAGACCCTGGAGGGAAATTATAAAAACCCAGATGAAAAGACTGAATCACAGATGGGCACCATACAGAAACTGCCCAAGACAGACAGAAGTGAAGGTCCTTTGTTGCTGCCCTACAGCCCAGTCATCATAACGGGCTAGCAAATGGGTTTCCAAAGAGGGAGTTCAGAACCCCAATCTGTGGGGCATATTATCAAGACGGGCGATAAAATTATCGCCGCTTTAGCGGCAGAAAACTGCCGCTAAAACGGCCATAATGGGCTTGATATTATGCTCTATGGAATTCCAATTGAAGCCCATGTTAGATGTCCTTCACATCTAAAGCCGCGATAATTTTATGGCCTGGCTTGATACTATGCCCCTGTGTTCTTTCCAACCTGGATGGTGGAAAGCTCTTTCACTACAAAGTATAACACTACAAATGGGCCTCCATGAGTGGCATAATTCATGACACCACATGACACTGCCTTGGTGCAAAAGTTGTCTCAGGGGCGGCTCTAGGCTTATGGCGGCCCTGGGCAGGGGGCATAGGTGGGGGCCCCGGAAGAGGGGGTCAGGGTGTTAGGAAGTGGAACAGAGTCGGAGGCCGCCAAATCCCTGCCAGGGGCCGCCACGCAAATATGTACCCATGCTCAGAGGATTATTATATTGAGGAAATATATTGCCGTGGAGGCCCCTGGGGTTTGGCAGCCCTGTGCAGGGGCACAGCTTGTACATGCCTAAGGCCGCCCCTGGTTGTCTGAAAAAGAGTTAGCCCCTACATTGACATGTTCAGTACAAGAAACTATGACATCGCCAGACTACAAATCAAGAAATTCACAAACAAAAACAGCGGGGGATAAGTTGTTTCATTGTTTGCATCAGGACTTAGACAACATCCAGACTCAAATTTGGCTTGTAACATCACTTCTGCAATTCAGAAAACATATTTTAATCTAATTAATTTACAAAGCACAAGAACGGGTGTAAATAAAAAATCATTAACTCCTATTTCTTTGCTAAACACACACAAGAAATCCATTTCCTTTGTACAAATTCCTGATTCATTCCTTCCATAACCCAGAAGTATTACCCTTCACCGAGATGAGTGCACAGAGCACAATTACTTTTTTAGCTGCATTTTTGCTCTGTAAGGGCCAACACATAAATGCATAGGAACATGCGTGCATTGATACATTAATGCCAATTCACAAATTTAATTATCAGTATGTAAAGTAGTACTCCTTAGTACCAGTGTGCATAATCATAGAACTCCTTTGGAAATGGTTCCCATAACTCTAAATTAATGTTTAGGATTGGTAGTTTCCACAGTAGACCAAGCCCACAGGTAACCGTATTCTACTACTATGTAAATTTTAACTCAAACCCAGCAAAAGGGGAATGGGAAAATTAGATCAACATGGACACCAGATATCATCACACACGCGTGCACAGCTATTTAATGTAACCAATTGGGAACTATAATATAAAAGGCATTAAAGATGTGTTGTGCATTCCAGCTACACCCATGGCAATATATTGCCAATTTCTGGTGTTATTGCTATTGGCACACCATATAATGTTAATTCTGGGCCAGCATAATTCCAATGATGGTTACATCGCTGATAACAGTGTAGCCCACTCAACACTCCTTGTGAAACAAACAAGTGTATTCGAGATTGTAATCCTTATGTATGGTTACATATGAAAAGATGCAAAAAGTATTAGAAAGATACCCCTATAGTAAGATACAGGGACGGGGGTAAGTTAGAAAATAAGATGAAAAGGCCCTACGGTGTGGTCATCGGGATCCTTATATAAAGTCTGAGATAAAAATATTGATGCCTATACTCGTGATATTCTATCCACTCCTATTCAAATGCAAGACTGTACATACTATATGTCAGACCTTTAAGCCAAGTTTTTCTAAATAAAACATAAAGTTCAAAAAGAATTTCAAAAGGTGTAATTATTTTAAAAGTTAGAAAGCATGTTTATTCAAAACCTCCCTACGGGTTACATTCTACGTACAAATTGTTGTTTAAAAAATATCACTGCAACATACACAATTGATTAAAAAAACAAATTGATTAAAAAACAATCACAAAGGACAGTCGACGCGGCGTTTCGATGTTTGTGAATCTTATCACCTTCATCAGGACAAATTTATTCAACGATGTAAAATCTAGAAATAAAAACAATTTTTGTAGTTGCCTATATAGTACAGTTCCCACAAATTATTTTCTAATAGTTATTTGACCCTAATACTTATTGTCTAGTGAATGAAAATACGTTATTTTATCAGGAGTAGTGGCTTGTATCCAACCCCTTTCTCTCAGTAAAGATACTTGTGAGTTTATACTAGATATCTATACCTTCACATCACTTATTGTCCCTATAGATAAACAATAGGACTTAATGTTGAGTTGCGAGTGACTAGTTTAGTCTCAATCTATAGCCACATAGACATCAGTACCTTATGGGATTGGTTTCCTCAGTTTGACCATTTTCTTATCTTTTATGGAAGGGTTTGGATTTATTAATTTCTCCACTTTGTCTTCGGGTTTCTTCTGACACGTTTTAATTTGTGCCTTATAGGAACAAAGGTCTACAGTTAGATGTTATTGTCATATAGTCTCTTGGATCCGTATCCAATGTGTCAGTGACTTAGTTACCTTAAGAGATGGATTTAATTACTCTCTTCGGTCCGTTGAAACCCCCGTGAGGTTATTTGGGTACATCTATATAGATGCGGGGTGCTCTTTATTCAATGAGAGTACCTAGAAAAATACATAAAGATATATCTATTGCCTTTTGTCGACATTGTCTTATCAAACTACTTTCTCTTTTGAATACTTTTACTCACCCCCTGTTTCATGCAGGGTAGATATAGGTGTAGTCAGTTAAAATAAGAACAACTGCATCTCCTGAAAATAAGGATATAGAAATGCCATCAGAGTTTTTATTCCTGATTTCACTCTTATATAGCATTGGTATCATCGTTATTTAATTATACAGAGTATATCTCCCAGTATATATTTGGAATTTAACTGGTCATTTAAACGTTAGTTTAAGTACGCATCATCGTTTTACCGACTATTTGGCCTTTGGAGATATACATGCTCAAAAACAGATTGCCATTGTATTAATATTTAAGTTAATAAAGTTACAAAAACGTTTAGTTCTGAGTTGCCCTCCAGGTATACACTACATCGAGTGACTATCGGTTTTTAAAACAGAAAGACATTGAGACATAGTACAGCGGGGGTCTAAGTCTTTTAAGATGGCAAAACAGGACGACAGCTTTTAAACCCCGATCGGTTTTCGTTGTATTATTGCCATAAAAGCGGCGCTCATTCGGATTTGCAGTTAGACATGTTGTTGTCTGGACGTACCTTTTGTTTAAAATCTGGCCTCCTTATTTCAACGTCCCAGGATTCTGCTTCCGTGGTAATGGCCCTAGTTAGATGCCGTGTTTAAATGCTGACATTACCCGTTTTGACCCGGAAGTCGTTAATAAAACGGGTTTCCACGTTCAGAAATATTAAATGTTAGATTTAATTATATCTAAAAATTTGGGTTGATATATCATCATAGAGGTTTATTGTCATATTGTTGAACCTAATATCTCCTATTTTCGCAAACTATTGGCAAACGACATTCTAAGGTTGACCCGGAAGTGATGTAATATAATCTCCGGTCAACTAAGGTTTATAGTTCTATTTTTGTGAGTTCAATGCTTAGACACTCATCTTTAGATTTTTATACGTTGCTTATCATGAAACTACATGTGAAACGGCTCGATTTCGCGATTTCATGATATATCGAGTGTTGTATCGTGTGCATTACGTGGTAGCCATCTTAAGAAAATAGTTTGTTATGAGGAGGTTAGTGTCAGCCATATTGGACTAGTATACCGGTTTACTATATTCAATGTACCAAAGTAGTTTAAACATCTCAAAGGTTACTATAACATATATAAACAATTCGGCACATTCGGCATAGTGTTATAATCCCGTTTCTTATCTGTCCACATTTCCAGTATCATAGGTTACTGTGCTATATTTGTTTACAGATTGTGTATAACATATATATACAATTTTGCACATTAACCATAACTTTTAGATCCTATTTTCCATCTGCCAACAGTTGAAAAATACATCCAAGGATGGCTCTTTGATCCTGTTTTCTATCTGCCAATAGTTGAAAAATACATCCAAGGATAGCTCTCATTTATCTGAGTCATATTTGTACAGTACAGGACAAAGTGTGTAATTACAGGCATATCCATGCAGATGCTTACGTATAGTGCTTTTATGTTTTATCAGATATGGTACTTTAAACTACCATGCATCAAAGTATAACACCAGCTAACATTGTCTCATGTTTATACATTGCGGCGTTTCATGTATACTCCATAAATTTTGGGGGTTAGTACATTGCGCTACTTTGAGTTAATATAATCAGATGATAAGTCTTTCCCATTCCTCTTTATTGTTTAATCCGGTTCTGTACGTATTGAAGAGAGACATAAAAAATTGTTCTCTCTTCTTCCTCTTGATTTGTGAATTTCCCCCTCTAATACTGTGTTGGATTACTTCAATTCCACACCATTTAAGATCCTCTATTTTGTGGTTATGGCTTATCCAATGGTCTACAAGGGGTGCTGGTGTCTTTTTAGTCCTGATTGCTGACTTGTGTTCAGTTATTCTTGCTCCTATCTCCCTCGATGTTTCACCTATGTAGCCTCTCTGGCATGGACAAATTATCAGGTTGATGAGGTCTTTACTTCTACAGTTTATGAAACTTTTGATTTTATGATTGACTCCATTGTGACTCATTTCTCTTACTTTCCTTAAGCTGTCACAATTAGTGCACATGCAGCATGCAAAATTTCCTGTTGGTAATGGTGCATTGTTAATGGAGTTTTGTTTCTGACTTTTATCTTCCCTGTAAGTGTGTACAAGACTGTTTCTAATGGTCTTGTTTCTCCTGAAGCTAAACATAGGTTTGGGGATTTTTGTGCCATTTCGATCGTTTAAGAAAGACCAATTCCTGTTGATTATGTTTTTTACCTTATTACTGGCACAACTGTAATTTGTGACAAAGATAAGTCTATCTTTTGGTTTATCTTTCGTGATGGTTTTAGATGAGAATAGGCTGTCTCGGTCATAATATTTCGCCCTTTTATACGCTTTCCTCACTATATTTTTCGGGTAGCCTCTGTTGAGTAATTTGTTTGACAGTTCGTCCGCATATTTATTGAAATCCCTAATATCTGAGCAATTGCGTCGGATTCGCAGATATTGTCAGAAGGGAATGTTATCTTTTTGGCTGTGGGGATAATTGCTTTTGTAATGAAGCATGGTATTGCGATCGGACGGTTTTGTATATAATTCGACCGCTAATTTCCCTTCGGTGTGTTTAATCTTGATATCTAGGAACTCGATCGCTTCTTTATTATAGTTTGAAGTGAATTTTAAATTGCTGTCACCCAAATTGAGCCACTCAATAAATTGGGTGAGATCATCGACTGTCCCAGTCCATATAAAAAGGACATTGTCGATAAATCTGGACCAGCATGAGATATTTTAAAAAAAATGGGGCCATATTATTGAATATGTGTTTATTCTCAAAGTTGGCTATATATAGGCAAGCCAGACTGGGAGCACAGGTGGCTCCCATGCTCGTGCCCTTGATCTGCCTATAGTAGCCGTCCCTGAATAGAACAGAAAGATGTTGTTTTTCAACATGATTTCAACACATTCTATGATGAATGTCGCATGTTCAGACAGATCTCCATCTCCTGTATTTAAAAAGGCCTCCAACATCATGATAGTTGCATCCTGTGGGATATTTGTATAGAGGGCCTCTATATCTAATGTTACTAACCATTGGTTATTGATGTTGTATGTACGGTCCTCTATCTTCTCTATCATGCAAGTGGTGTCTTTTATGTACGCTTTTTGAGTGGTTACTAAAGTTGCAGGAACTTATCCACATATATGCTAAGAGGTTCAGTGGCCGAATTTATGCTAGAAACTATGGGCCTCATGGGAGGGTCCAATAGATTCTTGTGGACTTTGGGGAGTCCGTACATGGCTGGAATAATAGGAGTCTAATTATTTAAAAACTTATATTCGTCATTCCAAATAATTTCGTCCTCTTTGGCTTGATCTAATAGTCTTACTATCTTCTGAGTTAAATCTTTCCATTCTTGTCTCCTTGAATTCTTGTAATGATCAGGATTATTTAGCAGGAGCATCATTTTACGGTTATCGTCATCAGTATTCATTAAGACAATACTACCTCCCTTGTCTCCTGGTTGTACCGTTAGAGCCTTATTATTCTCCAAACTATTTAGTGCTATCTTTTCTCCTTTGTTAAGGTTATTGACCCATCGTAGTGGTTGTGTCAACAGATCGGCTATGTTACTGTCTACTACTTGTTTGAATAAATCTATTTTCTTGTCGACCATGTTTAGTGGTGGGGTCCAGTCTGATTTTGGTGTCAGGCCCGTTTTATTTATAGGTCGATTATCATTCTCTTTGTTTTTAAAAAAGGCTTGGAGTCTAATTTTTCTGAAAAAACATTGGAGGTCTCTCTCTAGATTAAACTTGTCTACATGTGAACTAATCGCGTAACCTAGGCCCTTTTCTAAAACTGCCGTTTCATCTTTACTAAGAGTAATGTTTGAGAGGTTGATGATGTCAGCTTTGTTGTTTATTCCTATTTGGACTGGCTCCTCGTTTTCATATATGGTCTTTTTTGTTGTGGAGGTTGAGGGTAATAATTCCCTCTCCCTCGTCCTCTCCCTCGATTTTGGTTGCCATTCTGTGATCGATGGTCTAAAAAAGAGAGAGATTCTCTGTTTGGGTTCAGTAGGGGATCATTACTCCTTTTATCATTTTCTGAGGTGCTCTCAGTCTCAGATTCTGTGCTGGTATATGATGTATCAAGGAATGTTACTCTTTTCTTTGGGTAGTTTCTCCTTGGTTGCTGCCAGTGATTGCGATTAAAATTATCTTCCCTTGGTCTGTCAAAGTAATCTTTTTGTGTATAAGGGTAGACAAATTCGGTATTATAATTCGCTACATCCTTTCTGAACTTATTGGATTTCTTATTAAGTAGGTAATCTTTATATCTTAAGATGTCATTCTCTATTTCGTCCAATTTTTTCTTGGCATCATCTAATGCGGTGCTATCATTAAGTGTCCTTTCTAGTTCATCTATTTCTTTTTTTTCTATAATTAGAGTTTCACTGGCTGTTTCGATAATTAGTAGCATCCAGTCCCCGTTAAATGGGTTTGCGATGAGGGTCCAGTTTTCAATAAATTTAGCATGTTTTATGAATATCCCTGGTTCATTTTTTACCTGTAGCCCGCGTGGGATGATTCCCTTTTTACAATATTCAATTAGGAAATCAGGGTGTAACTCTGTTCTAATTGCTTTCTTTTTATTATTCCAGAGTTCACGCCATTTTTCCTCATCGCAATTTGTTGAAGACATGGACGAGAAGCTTTTAGAGGTTCCATTTATGATTTTATTAAATTGCTCCTCTGAGAAACCATAAGTTTTTAAAGTGTCCATTATTAATTTGGTCCACTTTTGTCGGTACAATCGTGTACTATGTTATACGAGTGTGAATCCTTCCCAGCTAACAAGCTCTACAGTGATATGCAAACATGATTAGGAAGATATCCCTATAGTAAGATACAGGGACGGGGGTAAGTTAGAAAATAAGATGAAAAGGCCCTACGGTGTGGTCATCGGGATCCTTATATAAAGTCTGAGAGAAAAATATTGATGCCTATACTCGTGATATTCTATCCACTCCTATTCAAATGCAAGACTGTACATACTCTATAGAGGCAACAAGACCTTTAAGCCAAGTTTTTCTAAATAAAACATAAAGTTCAAAAATAATTTCAAAAGGTGTAATTATTTTAAAAGTTAGAAAGCATGTGTATTCAAAACCTCCCTACGGGTTACATTCTACGTACAAATTGTTCGTTAAAAAACATCACTGCAACATACACAATTGATTAAAAAAACAAATTGATTAAAAAACAATCACAAAGGACCGTCGACACGGCGTTTCGATGTTTGTGAATCTTATCACCTTCATCAGGACAAATTTATTCAACGATGTAAAACCTAGAAATAAAAACAATTTTTTTAGTTGCCTATATAGTACAGTTCCCACAAATTATTTTCTAATAGTTATTTGACCCTAATACTTATTGTCTAGTGAATGAAAATACGTTATTTTATCAGGAGTAGTGGCTTGTATCCAACCCCTTTCTCTCAGTAAAGATACTTGTGAGTTTATACTAGATATCTATACCTTCACATCACTTATTGTCCCTATAGATAAACAATAGGACTTAATGTTGAGTTGCAAGTGACTAGTTTAGTCTCAATCTATAGCCACATAGACATCAGTACCTTATGGGATTGGTTTCCTCAGTTTGACCCTTTTCTTATCTTTTTTGGAAGGGTTTGGATTTATTAATTTCTCCACTTTGTCTTCGGGTTTCTTCTGACACGTTTTAATTTGTGCCTTATAGAAACAAAGGTCTACAGTTAGATGTTATTGTCATATAGTCTCTTGGATCCGTATCCAATGTGTCAGTGATTTAGTTACCTTAAGAGATGGATTTAATTACTTTCTTCGGTCCGTTGACACCACCGTGAGGTTATTTGGGTACATCTATATAGATGCGGGGTGCTCTTTATTCAATGAGAGTACCTAGAAAAATACATAAAGATATATCTATTGCCTTTTGTCGACATTGTCTTATCAAACTACTTTCTCTTTTGAATACTTTTACTCACCCCCTGTTTCATGCAGGGTAGATATAGGTGTAGTCAGTTAAAATAAGAACAACTGCATCTCCTGAAAATAAGGATATAGAAATGCCATCAGAGTTTTTATTCCTGATTTCACTCTTATATAGCATTGGTATCATCGTTATTTAATTATACAGAGTATATCTCCCAGTATATATTTGGAATTTAACTGTTCATTTAAGCGTTAGTTTAGGTACGCATCATCGTTTTACCGACTATTTGGCCTTTGGAGATATACATGCTCAAAAACAGATTGCCATTGTATTAATGTTTAAGTTAATAAAGTTACAAAAAGGCTTAGTTCTGAGTAGCCCTCCAGGTATACACTGTATTGAGTGACTATCGGTTTTTAAAACAGAAAGACATTCAGGCATAGTACGGCGGGCGTCTAAGTCTTTTAAGATGGCAAAACAGGCCGACAGCTTTTAAACCCCGATCGGTTTTCGTTGTATTATTGCCATAAAAGCGGCGCTCATTCGGATTTGCAGTTAGACATGTTGAGGTCTGGACGTACCTTTTATTTAAAATCCGGCCTCCCTGTTTCAACGTCCCGGGATTCTGCTTCCATGGTAATGGCCCTAGTTAGATGCCGTGTTTAAATGCTGACATTACCCGTTTTGACCCGGAAGTCATTAATAAAACGGGTTTCAGCGTTCAGAAATATTAAATGTTAGATTTAATTATATTTAAAAATTCGGGTTGATACATCATCATAGAGTTTTATTGTCATATTGTTGAACCTAATATCTCCTATTTTCGCAAACTATTGGCAAACGACATTCTAAGGTTGACCCGTAAGTGATGTAATATACTCTCCGGTCAGCTAAGGTTTATAGTTCTATTTTTGTGAGTTTGATGCTTAGACACTCATTTGTAGATTTTTATATGTTGCTTATCATGAAACTACATGTAAAACGGCTCGATTTCGCGATTTCATGATATATCGAGTGTTGTGTCGTGTGCATTGCGTGGTAGCCATCTTAAGAAAATAGTTTGTTATGAGGAGGTTAGTGTCGGCCATATTGGACTAGTATACCGGTTTACTATATTCAATGTACCTAAGTAGTTTAAACATCTCAAAGGTTACTATAACATATATAAACAATTTGGCACATTCGGCATAGTGTTATAATCCCGTTTCCTATCTGTCCACATTTCCAGTATCATAGGTTACTGTACTATATTTGTTTACAGATTGTGTATAACATATATATACAATTTTGCACATTAACCATAACTTTTTGATCCTATATAGTCAATCGATGCAGTGTATACCTGGAGGGCAACTCGAGACTAAGCGTTTTTGTAACTTATTAAATTAAACATTAATACAACGGCAATCTGTTTTTGAGCATGTATATCTCCAAAGGCCAAATAGTGGGTAAAACGATGATGCGTACTTAAACTAACGCTTAAATGAACAGTTAAATTCCAAATATATCCTTGGAGATATACTCTGTATAATTAAATAACGATGATACCAATTCTATATAAGAGTGAAATCAGGAATATAAACTCTGATGGCATTTCTGTATCCTTATTTTCAGGAGATGCAGTTGTTCTTATTTTAACTGACTACACCTATATCTACCCTGCATGAAACAGGGGGTGAGTAAAAGTATTCAAAACAGAAAGTAGTTTAATAAGACAATGTCGACAAAAGGCAATAGATATATCTTTATGTATTTTTCTAGGTACTCTCATTGAATAAAGAGCACCCCACATCTATATAGATGTACCCAAATAACCTCACGGTGGTTTCAATGGACCGAAGAGAGTAATTAAATCCATCTCTTAAGGTAACTAAGTCACTGACACATTGGATACGGATCCAAGAGACTATATGACAATAACATCTAACTGTAGACCTTTGTTTCTATAAGGCACAAATGAAAACGTGTCAGAAGAAACCCGAAGACAAAGTGGAGAAATTAATAAATCGAAACCCTTCCAAAAAAGATAAGAAAAGGGTCAAACTGAGGAAACCAATCCCATAAGGTACTGATGTCTATGTGGCTATCGATTGAGACTAAACTAGTCACTCGCAACTCAACATTAAGTCCTACTGTTTATCTATATGGACAATAAGTGATGTGAAGGTATAGATATTTAGTATAAACTCACAAGTATCTTTACTGAGAGAAAGGGGTTGGATACAAGCCACTACTCCTGATAAAATAACGTATTTTCATTCACTAGACAATAAGTATTAGGGTCAAATAACAATTAGAAAATAATTTGTGGGAACTGTACTATATAGGCAACTAAAAAAATTGGTTTTATTTCTAGATTTCACATTGTTGAATAAATCTGTCCTGATGAAGGTGATAAGATTCACAAACACCGAAACGCTGCGTCGACTGTCCTTTGTGATTGTTTTTTAATCAATTTGTTTTTTTAATCAATTGTGTATGGTGCAGGGATGTTTTTTACCCAACAATTTGTACGTAGAATGTAACCCGTAGGGTGGTTTTGAATAAACATGCTTTCTAACTTTTAAAATAATTACACCTTTTGAAATTCTTTTTGAACTTTATGTTTTATTTAGAAAAACTTGGCTTAAAGGTCTTGTTGCCTCTATATAGTATGTACAGTCTTGCATTTGAATAGGAGTGGATAGAATATCACGAGTATAGGCATCAATATTTTTCTCTCAGACTTTATATAAGGATCCCGATGACCACACCGTAGGGCCTTTTCATCCTATTTACATATGAAAAGAACAATTGTAATTGAAGTTTATAATCCTAGTTGATGCCTCATTTAAAAACACAAAATGTGATACAAAATGTGTGATCTTAATGAACAACTTCTTGTGAAAACAAACGAGTACCTTAAAGTTTGTATTGCTAGTGGATGGGTCCTTTGTGAATATAAACCTTTGCAAATCTCTATCCTTGCACGTTTGAAGCAAGATACTTTTCTGATTTCAAGATTACTTTTGTCAACTTCATTTAAGAACAGATGTCAACGATTCCAACAGAAGGCTCAAACTAGAGTAACTATGCATCCCAAATCAAGCATGTGTACATACAATAAAAAAAAAGAAAATAGAGATTATCCAGAATGATTAAGATAAAGCAGTTCTAAAAAAAAGGAACATAAATTAGACAGTACATTAAACAATGCATAAACAAGAAACCAAACAGGGCTTTAAAAAGCAAATCATAGCCAGATTCTAAATATATCATAGAAATGCTAATACAGAAACATTCTAGGAACATCCTCTATCAGTTTGATAACATCAAATACTAATGTTCAAAGTAGTTCCAGATACGATTGAATCCAAACATTGAAGAAATAGATCGAGTTTTAGTAAGTGCACGTTCTTTTTCGTAAATATCCTTCATAAGAACCAACCAGTCAAATAATGAAGGAGAATTAGGGCTAATCCACTCTCTCGCAATACAAAAACGGGCAGTTACTAATAAAATGGACATTAAACATCCCATATAAGGGACATCACATATCTTAAACTCCAGCATAATCTCTTTAACGGAGAAAGTTGAATCAAGGTTCAGACGTTGACCAATATATTGTATGACCTTTTTCCAAAAAATCCAAAAGTTTAGGACATAAACAAAACATGTGAAGAATATCGGCAGCCCTTTGACCACATTTAGAACAGCTTGTTCTATCCATACTCCCACTACCAGATGCTTGTACTGATTGCTGCCAGTTTATTATTTCATCCGGAGTATTGTATAGCATGCAAAAATAGTATGAAATTGTTGTAGCTTTAGGTTAATAGAATGTACAGAATTATTTAATTTATCTGCGTAGATATGTATACATTTTGCTAATTCTAGTTTTGTAAGCAAGATTTAAAAACATGTGATAGCTACATGAGAGTGTGGCACTTGTGATAATTTTCGTTTAAAAAGTAGTCTCATTGCAAAAATTGCAAAAGAATGTGCTTGAAAGTACATAGTTTGAATAAATATGGTTGTATTTCCTTTTAAAAGACAAAAAAAGTCAGTCAGTAGGTTCCACAGGGATTATTATTCAATATTTATTGAATTTCTGGGTTCAGAAATCGTATGCCACTTTCAACATCCCACTGACTTTCAATTACATCAATTCACGTGGAGGATTAAAAGCCAGGTCTTTCGTGTTCCTCAACACTAATCTCATCAGAATATAAGAAAATCCGAGGATCAAAATAATTGCCAAGGGTCCTTGTCACTGTCGACATTCACATTGTCGGATTACGGGAAGTTTCCCAATTTTATCCACATTTTTAGTGACCCTAACACCTAAATATGTAGCCACAGTACAAGTACCCGTGATAGATAGGGTTCCAAATTGTGTACTATTTGAGTTTTACTTATATTGAGTTTATATACCGAGAAGCGCCCAAAAGTTTTAGCTTCTTCCTGGATAATGCTAACAGCTGTTGCTGGGTCTGATGTGAAGACGGCAATATCATCTGAGTATGCAACAGCTTTGAATTGATACATTCCATTACTGAATGGAAAAATATCTCAATTTCGATTTAAAGTTTGAATAAAAGGCTCAATATAGAGAGCAAAAAGTAAGGGGGATAGTGGGCGCCCCTGCCTTGTGCCACGTTTTATTGAAAATATATTAGAATATAAGTTAGCATATGCTAATTTAGCTTGTGGGTTAGTATATAATGCCTTAATTCAATTCATAAAACGATCTGGTAGGCCATTGTTAAGTAGTATCCACCATAATGCATCCCATACCACCTGATCAACTGCTTTTTCAGCATCTAAAAGAATCATCCCCATATTACCAGAAGTTGAATTAGCAATATCAAAAGCATTTATGGCTGGATTGACGTGTGCAGTAGTATCCCTTCCTGTAATAAATCCATGTTGGTGTTGGGATACCAAACCAGGCATGTCCAGCGTCAAACGATTCGCCAGCACTTTAGCAAATATTTTAGCATCAGTACTGATGAGGGATATTGGGCGATAGGACCCACATTCACTGGCACTCTTCCCTTTCTTAAGAAAAAAAACAATATTAGTCATGTCCCAGGACTTGGGAACTTGCTTGCACTATCTGATGCATGACTATCTGAAGCAGTGGAAGAATTAAAGTCTTAAAGTCTTTATAAAATTCTACGGGTAGAGTATCATCCCCCACAGCCTTGCCTGAAGGTAGTGCAGCTATAGCAGTTATAATTTCTTCTTCTGTTATATCAAGCTGAAGATGGTCCACAGCCTCTAAATCAAGAACATGAGGATTCAATAATTGTAAATATTCTTCAGCCACCACTGACTCAAAATTGTCAGACAAAGCATACAGCTCTGAGTACAACTGATAAAATTGTTCTAGTATTGAGTGAGTCGAGTTATATAATCGACCATCTTTACCCTTAATTAAATCTATCCGCGTTCCAGCCTCCTTGTCTGCCACCTGATAAGCCAGTAGCCGCCCAACCTGATCCCCATACTCATAATGGTTCAGTCGATTTTTATAATAGGCAGCTGCAGCTTTCTCTTTAAATTGGCAAGTCATAAGCGCCCTTGTGTTTATAATTGCAGAGTATATGGCTTCTTTATTTGATCCATTCGACATAATCTCTTGAGCATGTGATAACTCCAATTTTGTTAAAGTATTACAAAGCTCATTCACCCTTCTTTGGGAGACCTTATTCGAGTGGTAAATCTATTGTTGAATGGACCCCCGTATGATAGCTTTTATCGTATCCCTACGATGAAAGGAGAAGCAGTATCCACATTATATTGAAAAAAATCAATATGAACCTCCTGACCATGAGAAATATATTCTGGATCAGACAGCAAATACCTAGGAAATGAGAAAGGGCGATGCTCTTCTCCTCAGTAAAAGACTGCAGGTATATCAATAGCGGGTTATGATCAGATGTTATCCGTGGACAAACCTCTATGTGTGATTTTTCTAAGAGACAGCTATTCACAAAAATTAAATTGATTCTAAAGTAATGTTGATGTGGTCTGGAATAGTATGTGAAACCGGGCATTGTGGGGTATAATGCATGCCATAAATCAGTCAATCCGAGAAGCCGAGCCAATTTAAGAATCGACCTTCGGACCCTACTCATTCTTGGAAAAGGCAAGCCGATTTGTTGAATCAATAGAATAGTTTAAGGTACAATTGAAATCCCCAAAAATATTTTCTCCTTGCCAATCCAAGAGCTCCAATATTAGTTTAGCAAAAAGTGTAGGATCATCCGGATTTGGCCCATCTAATGCACACAGATCTAATTTCCTATTGTTAATTTCAAGTTGTAAAATTACCTGTATGCCACCTGGGTCGGAAGCTTTTTTAAGCTTTTTACAAACAAAATGTTTATCTTTAAGGATAGCTATGCCTATGATTGCTGCAGCCTGCAAAGTACATTCTAATACTTCTAAACTAAGATGTTTAAACAAACCCCTATCTTTATATGCCAAATGTGTCTGTACTAAAACAGCCAAATGTGGCTTATATATCTTAAGCTCCTCTCTCACCAAACGTCGCTTGGTGGATGAATTTAACCCTGCCACATTCCAACTTTTACATCTAATTGTACCCATTATATTAACTTAGGACACTTCAGGCTCACACTGATTCTCCCCATAAAGATCTTCAAAGATAATTTCGAGAGCAACAGCCTTTTAAGTAATTGAATGAAAAACATAAACAAATTATTCTTGCCCATGCAGATTCTGTAACTTATATCCACATTCCGTATTAGTTTAATCTGCACATCCTGAGATTTACACCCCCATAACCATTGTTTATCAATGCATAATCCCTTAGTCAGTGAAAGCCCTCCTTCCTACAGCCCTCCCAGAACCTTGGCAGGTTGCCCCCCCACCCCGTGTCCTAGAAAAGTAATCACCCCCACTAACCTGATGTCTATCGATGACAGCAGAGAGAAGCAGAGCTCTTCAAGACCCTCCTGACCACGTGGAGCTCAGGGGCTGGTTTATATATTGTCAATGTGTTTTCTGAGCTGCAACAGGCTGTCCGCCAATATATACATCATTCTTTTATGCTCTAGGATGGCCACTACCATTGGCACGCCTAGGCCGTCTTGTTGGCTCAAGAGACTTATAGACCTTTTTTTTTTTATTTAGATGACTCAGAGATCTCGCATTTCAGACATTCAAGGAACCTGCCCATGCTTCACTCACACTTTATGCACATTTCCATCCTTTTCTGCTCCTGAAGACATACATGTTTTGGGGACTCAGAGTATTGCAGTGTGCAGGACTGCTATACAAAGGTTAGCATGACCTTCCAGTGGTGGCTGGCACATGTAAGAGTGATGGGGCAATGGAGTGGTGGGGGCAGGGCAGGTCGGGCGGAAGTCAACAGACGACGGGGTAGGTAAAAAATAATAATATTAATAAAACCCCTTACCTTGTGCTTGCCACATCGCCATCAAGCACAAGGTAAGTGGTTTTATTTATTTTCTATTTCATTTTACCTCTGTCATCTGTTGACTTTCTCCCTATGCCGCACCACCCGCCGCCCACCGCCACACTGCCCCACCTCCCCACAGCTCTTACCTTTGCCGGTCGCCACTACATCCTTCCCTGCAACCCGACTACTTATTTTACATGCTCATAAATGCTTTGTGTGAATTGGCCTGACCATAAGCTACTATTTTACACACATCAGCTAATGATGTAAGTATTTCCCCAACACTGTCTGTCACTACATATGCTCTGTTGCTCATGTGAACACCACAATACCATAAGTTACAGCATCATTACAAGAAATAGATAGTTGGTGGTGGAATTAGGAAGAACCTCTATGTAGCATGCAAAGAGAGATTTTAATTTTTTTTTTCGAAAGTGACTGCTAAATATTTTCTGGCATATGGAAGTATTAAATAGCTTTAAGACACATGTATTTTATTTTTTATTTTCGACATAACGGTCAGAGCTGCCAACTTCGGAGCTGGGGAAACAGGTTTGAGTCTCAGCGTCTGCCCAACATCCTTTGATTCTGGCAAATCACTTAATCTCCCTGTACCTAATCAAAATGATGAATGTGTCCTTGTGTAACATAACTGGGGGTCGGAGTGATAGAGATCGCAGGTCACCCGGCCAATACTTTCACCATACAACGTACCGGGCCCATATACTTTTTCAATTTATCCTATACATTCGGGTGACCTTACACTCTACTACCAGTAACCCTGGTTCCTTCCTATTTATTTCTACCTGTACCCGACTTACCAATCCACCGTTACGGGTACCTAATGACCACAATGGATCAGGGAGCTAGCTGTGAAAGAAAGGCAAAACAAAACAAAAATACCAACATATACTTTTTATACTTTCATTGAATGACCACAGACTACTGGGAAGTTTTAAAGTTTTATCTAGAATTCAGATTCGGAAAGCATACAGTTTACAACCAAAAGGCAATCAATAATCAAGATAACGAACAGCACATAACCATAGAGAAAGTAAATAAGGGCAACCATTTATGAGTCTAAAGAAAGATAAGAACCATAGAATATGCTAAGCAGATTTTCAGGAATGGAACTAAACAATGGATAACTATAAATGGGCAATTTTATGCACGTACTAGAATTTCACTACTGGGAAATACTTCAACAGTTGGGTGAGAATTTAGAAATCCTATACATCTATAGGAAGGGTAAAAATTGGAACACGCTATAGTTCTAGGAACCTTACTTCAATCAACTCGAAAAAGGAAGATTATAAACCACATATATTTTCATAAACGGTATGAAGAGTTGTACTTAAAGGAAGGGTAACATAGGAACATGCTAGAAAACAGCAATAACGTATGAGATTTCATTCAGTAGCTTTGCGAAAGTATGGAAATCAATTATGCGCAAAAGTGTGTCTTTATTAAAGCAAAAGACAGAAAAATAGAAGGTGCAGTATAGAGTTTCAGCACTATGTATTTACCTAGAATGGTGTGAAGACCAAACCTGGCCACGGATCAGCCAAGGACAGGAAAAACCCCAAGGAAGGACAGTCATCAATGGGACAGCAGGTGCAGAATGGACACCCCAGGACAGGACAGGAAAACCAGATTAGGATCCGGACAGGACCACCAAGGCACGACCAGCACCAGCAGTTTGGAAGCAACGCCTGCGCTCCACCCTCTCTGCAGCTATCGGCCAGAACCCCGATTGGGTTATCGAACTCCCCAGCAAAGTGCTACGCCAGCACTTAAGGTTTAGTAAAACCTCTTGAGTCTATGGTATATTTCGGACAGAGTGCTCCGCAGCGCTCTGTATCAGTCACCTATTGAGTGCATTGGGTCAGTGACAGGTCAGCTATTCGGACAAGTCGGACAAATTCTCTAGCTAAACCTAGGCTAGTTATACTGTTTTTGGGTCAGTGTACCACCCCCCAAATGTTGCAAGTGTCAGAATCCCCAATTTCGATTGGTCCTAAAGTAGGATAGGTCAACACACCAATCAGAACAAACTTCTACAATACCACATTTGCATGTTTTTGGGACCGCCTATCGAATTTGGGGTTCCCATGAGAGACTCTACAGAATACAATGAAACCTATTACAAAGTATCTATTGCAGAACAGTTAGCTGCTTCGGCTGGGTGAAGGTGCATCTTCCCAGGCACATCTTGGCCGCCACCTCTGGTTGGCAGTCGTTCAATGTCACCGGCCGAAGACAGACATGCGTAGAAAGCCTTTCAATATGGCTGCACGGGTGTCCCTCAGACCCTCGATATCGCTGTACATGTAAAGTAAGCGAAAACAAATTAAAACATAGAAAATAAATGAATACACTGTATACCATGAATAGCTACTCTATACCCCTTTAATTGTAATACCCCAATGCGTGAGTGTTTTAGTGCAGACAGACAACACATAAAACATTTGCGCAAGCTTCACCATGTGAGAACATAGACAGCCATCTTAAAAGCAAGTGCGCAAGCGCAAAAGATTCCCACCAGAACTGCAAGTGCGTCACGTCACGTGAGTGTGACTAACGCATGCGCAGAAAGAAACCCCGCCAAGCAGCGGCCATTTTTAGTTACGAGGGTTATTGAGTTAGTAAACACATAGGCAAGCATCACTAGGACACCCCAATGTCAGATAAAAGGGAAATTAGTAAGACAAACAGGTTGAATTACGTTATTACATGTTATTCGAGGTTCATGAGTACGAGTAAGCCGCGTAACGTGTGAATTCTTGCTCCATCAATCCCCTCTTTGATGATATTTACTATCATCACAAACTAATGGAATCAGATGCCAACTTTTTCACACTTTGTCCATTTCAATCTCTTCCAACATTCGATTCAACTTTTCTTTAACTTCTTTGTTAGGGTGAGAATTTTTCACCCTTTTGTAAATCTGATTATTCAATTTCTCTAATTCAAGTTCATCCACACTCCTTTTCACACCTCTCTTATTCACAGTGTACTTCTTTTGGTGTTTGCGACATTTGCAACAGACAAATATAAGGAATTTGATGAAACCTATCACTCCAATTAGCATCAGTACCTTAAACAAAAAACTTTTACCTAAATTAGAAAACCAATGACCTACAGCGGAGAGACCATCAGTAAGTCTCTTCCAGGCACGATCAACCTCCAGTGGTTTAAGTTCCTTTTCCAAATTTGTAATGTTCCTTACATATTTTTGGATTTGCACACTTTTGTCCGGTATGTAAGTGCAATAATGTTGCGCTTTCAACATCCGTCAGACTCCGCCCTCTTTCGCTAATAAGGTATCAAGAGCAGGTCTGTTCTGTAAAACCATTGATCCAATCGCAACCATTTCGGTATTGACCAATAGAAATCCATGAGCTGTGTCAGTAGACAACAGATCCACTATTGTTGACAATTTGCATATTCTGTGAGTGTTCAGAACCACTCCCACTCCAGGTATCGGTGCACTAAAAATACTACCCATTATTTCACCTACACTTTCTCTTTTACTACGCATTAAGCCATTAGTGTTTTCATTGCTTCCAGCAATTTCATTCACGTGGAATATTTTCGGGAAGACAATGCCAAAGTAGCAGCTTCCATACCAGTGATTCGGCAATTTGAAATAAGCCTTGTTTCCACATATATAATAAATTTCGGGAAACACAGGTTCTGACCCATTTTTGAAACCCCAACCTCCAATTACCTTGTAATTGTGTTCACACTGCCTGGAACCAATGAATATGTTATTATAATAACTAGTCTTTTCACGGTGAAGACAGAGTTTCCCC
Source organism: Lissotriton helveticus (assembly GCF_964261635.1). Classification (NCBI taxonomy): domain Eukaryota; kingdom Metazoa; phylum Chordata; class Amphibia; order Caudata; family Salamandridae; genus Lissotriton; species Lissotriton helveticus. Next base: position 398,549,130 of record NC_136069.1, on the reverse strand, counting down.
TTTCTCTCGAAATCCAGCAACAAAGCAGGACCACTCCCACCATTTGAGGTGCTTTCCATGTTTTCAGCCCATTTAGGAGTTTTCTGTCTTTTATCTTTTGCCTTTCTTTGGAAACTTTCCCTTCTTTTCTCTGCCATATTTAAAAACATGTTTTCTTGTTCATGTAATGAACAGGTCAAGTTATCTCTGTGTGCTTCACCTAAATCTATGGTACTTATAGTCAGAAAGTATTCTCCCATATAACGTGTAACGTCACTTTTAGTATGTACAGGATTCAGATTTCCACGTATAGGAAGTTCAGAAAATATTACGTCAGAGTTTGAGTAGTAGTACAGTAACGGTCCTCTTTTGTGAAATAAGCTAGCTAAAATACTACAGGAAATTCCATAAGTCAAGGGCAGGTGATGATAAGTCACGCCTTCAGCTACAGAAGTAGGTAGCTTCATGCAGACATAGCAGTCTTCTATCTCCATAGTTTCTACGTAATGTACTAAAAGGTTAGCGAATACATTTAAATGAGTCTGGTTCTTAATTCCGTGATAATGTAGTCCTTCCTCATCTGGTGTTTCTAAGTCTGGTTTTGCTTGTCTGATGCTAAGTGCTTTCTCACGTCTTTCTACACTTCGTGTTGTCAGTTCTTCTGTGTCTTTTGTCACAGTCTGGGTAAGGTCAATATTAGTATTTTTGCTCACCATATAAGGAATAACAACTTTTAGTCCTATCCATATTATCAATACTATAGCTACACTACATATACATACTTTGCAGCATGTTTTACAACAATTACGTCTAGGCCTTCCATTCACATTTGAATCAGACATTTCTGCTTAACAGAAGTTTGCCAACCCCTCTTTGTAACTTTGCACAGGTAGCTTACACTGAGCAATTTCAGGTTGGTTCGTCTTCTTCGGCAGACTGATCAGCTGTCTGTTCTTCATCACTTTCGTCAGTTATATCAAGATCCTCAAATTCCTCCAATATCAAATAAGTCCATTCAGGATCCTGATATTTTTCGTTCAGTCTTTTTATTCGATTACTTCTTCTTTTAGAGATTTCTCCAGCTTGCTCGGCTATACGAGAACTTTTCCTTCTTTCCTCAAGCTTTTCTTCTACTGTTTTTAGTCTCAGTCTCAGTCTCTTAATATATCTTGGTTCGATATGTTTCTTTTTCTTGAGTCTTTTAGCTGGCACGGTGATTTAGCTTTCTTCTAATGCTCTTTTATTTTTGTTTGTTTGTCGCACTTCTGCTTCTGTTTCTTCCCTTCCTGTCTGACTACTCCAAGGTCTTTCTACAGTTTCTTCTGCCTGGTCACTAAGCTGGCCTCGTTCAGGGGTATACTGGATTTGGCTTTTATGCGTTTCTATTTCTGTGTCCTGAACACGTTCTTCTAAGTCTATCTGGTCCTGTTCAAGCACTTCGAACCTTTGATTTTCTTCCGCTCGAACTTTCGCCCTAATTTCTGTCTGTCCCTTTTCAATCTCAGGAGTTTGTGGAGGTGTGTCGATTACTTGCTCTGTCCCTGTCTGATCTTCTTCTTCCTCAGACTTAACGTGAATCTCAATAATCTGAGGGTCTTCTCCTATTCCTGTCTCGTCCTCTCTATTCCACTCTCTGTTTGCGTAGGTTTGACTTCTTGTTCTAATCGAATCATCAGTCAGGTCGATTATGGGTATCCACTCATCTTGACTGGTGCTCGGTTGTTCGTCATCAGCTACTTCAGGACCATCGTCTGGAGACCCCTCAGCTGGACAACCTTCAGCGTCAGTTTTCTCGTCTCTGATCACCTTCTTGGTATGGCTGGCATGGATCCACTTTGGAACGCGGCACACTTCACCGCTATCGTGGTCACCAGTATCACTTGGCGTTGTTGTCCCCACTTCGGTGCAAGGCAATCTGAACGAGTATGCTTCCTGATTACAACCCAGTCGCCTGGAACCAATTTATGGACTGGAGCTGTTGGATTGAAGACGGCGTCCTCTCCAATTTGGCGAGAGATAGAACGCACTTGGTCACCTAGTTGCTTGCAGTATTCAAGTACCAAATCATCAGAAATGCTTAACAGTTTGTATCCTGGTACCCATGCCTGTCTCATCACTCTTCCCATCAGGATTTCATGGGGGCTCAGGCCTGTTTTTCGGTCTGGAATACTTCTGATTTCCATCAGTACAAGAGGCAAAGCATCTATCCAGTTCATGCCAGTAGATTTACACATCTTTCCTAATCTCGATTTGAGAGTGCCATTTATCTGTTCCACCACTCCAGAAGCCTCTGGACGATAAGCACAGTGCAGCTTTTGTGTAATCTTGAATGCTTTACAGAGCTGATCAATCACCTCGTTCTGGAAATGCCCACCTCTATCTGATTCAATTGTGACTGGAACCACGTACCTAGGTATCAGCTCTCGTAGTAATAACTTAGCTACAGTCAATGCGTCATTCTTTTTGGCTGGGTAGGCTTCCACCCATTTTGAAAACAGGCAGACAATGACAAGGACGTATCTCATTCCTTTACAAAGGGGCAGCGTGATGAAGTCTATCTGTACCCTTACAAAGGGACCTCCTGATTTTCCAATTTTTCCCAATTCGACTACCGTTCTCTTCCCAGCGTTATGCTGCTGGCATGTCAAACACCTCTGGCAGAGTGACTCTGCTACCTTCCTGAACTTCGGGTTGTACCATGTTTGTTGAAAAACACGAACCATGGCATCCCTACCAACATGTGTATCTCCATGTATCAGTCTGGCCATAGAAGCCAGCAGGCATCTAGGCAACACAGGCATACCATCAGGGCCCACAATGATACCATCCTCACTTCTCTGTCGACAACCAAGCTTTCTCCATTTTCCCTTTTCCTTTGCTGGCGCAGCATGTTGCCAGTCTCTCAATTCTTCCCATGTAGGCACATCCTCAAACACCATGAGTTGGCAGCTGTTTCCATATCCCCCCAATTTGATGTTTACAGACATTCGATGTCTGGCACAATGTTGGGCCACTTCATCAGCATATCTATTTCCCACTGTCACATGATCAGTGCCATATTTGTGAGCAGCACACTTGACCACTGCCAATTCTTTTGGTAACTGGATTGCATCTTGTACAACTTTTCCATTTCTGATAGGAGTACCTGAAGAAGTCAGGAACTCTCTCTGTAGCCACAATTGGCCGAAGTCATGCACAACCCCAAAACAGTATTGACTGTCAGTATATACTGGTATTCTTTTGTTCTTCCCAATTTTACAGGCCCTTGTCAATGCAACCAATTCGGCTACTTGTGCAGACTTCACTCCAAATAGACAAGATGCTTCTATAGTGCGTTTTACCGTGACTACAGCATAAGCAGCACTTAGGCCTGCAGTTTCATGTCTCAGACATGAGCCATCCACAAACAGCTCGCTATCTTCTATGGGCAGGGGTACTTCCTTGATGTCGGGCGTGGTTTAGTACTAAACTATGTTAGGTCAATGCAATCATGCTCGACCTCTCCCTTTGCTTCTGCAATTATTGAGTCTGGTAACAGGGCGGCTGGATTCAGGATGTTACACCGAGTAATGACTACATTTGCAGCACCTACGAGAATCCTCTCGTACTTAGTCAGCCTACTAGGTGTGAGATACTGGGTTTTCGTTCTGGTCAGCAGGATTACAACTGCATGTGGAACATACACAGTTACAGGATGTCCCATAACAATGGATTCACTCTGTTCTAGACTTGTGCAAGTCGCAGCTACAGCTTTCAGACATCCGGGTAATCCAGCAGCCACTGGATCTAAAGTTGCAGAAAAATATGCCACTGGACGTCTAGTCAAACCATGGGCTTGGGTTAGGACCGACAATGCACAATTGTCTCGGGTATCACAAAACAATGAAAATTCCTTAGAATAATCAGGCATTCCCAAAGCAGGGGCTGTACACAGACATTCTCGTAATTTAGTAAATGCTGTCAAGCTCTCCTCATCCCACTCCACTGGGTCCTTTGCTCCTTTCTTTGTCATTTTGATCAAAGGTTTTGCTAGGACTGCAAATCCCACAATCCACTGCCTGCAATAACCTACAACTCCCAGGAACATTCTGACTTCTTTCTGAGTACGGGGTAATTGCATGTTCCGAATTATTCTGACTCTTTCTGAAGTAACCTTCCTGATACCTTTTTCTATCTGGTGCCCCAGATATTTCACTGACTTTTTACAGAACTGCAATTTGTCAGGTGATACTTTATGTCCTCCTTCACCTAGATGGTTCAGTAAGGCAATGGTGTAAACAACACAGTCCTTTTGACTCTTAGACGCCACCAAGAGGTCGTCTATATATTGCACCAAAACTGAGTTTCCAGGTAAAGTTAAAGATTCAAGGCATTTTTTCAAAATCTGATTAAAGATTGAGGGGCTTTCTGTGTACCCCTGAGGGACACGATACCAAACGAACACGTGACTGTCGAAAGCAAATGAGAAAAGAAATTTGCTGTCTGGATGCAATGGAATCGAAAAAAATGCATGACATAGGTCAATCACAGTGAACCACTCAGCATCCCAAGGGATCTGATACAGGATCACTGCTGGGTTCGGAACAATAGGACAGCAAGGAACAACTATTTTGTTTACCTTTCTCAGGTCCTGTACTACTCTATACTTGCCACTAGGTTTCTTGATTCCAATTATGGGTGAGTTACACGGGCTACTCATTACTTCTTGTATGATGTTTGCTTCTAATAATCTTTTTATTTCAATGGCAACTCCTGCTCTTACTTCTGCACTCATTTTGTAAGGCTTGGTATTGGGGTAAACTGCATTTTCTTTCATGGCTATTTTGATTGGGTCAACGTTTGCCATCAGGCCTACATCCTTTCCCGTAAAGTCCCATACTTCTGGTTTCACTGTCTTTTGGAGTTCTTCAGGTAAGTCTTGTATAGGCAACAGTTTAATTTCTGAGTCTGGTCTGATTAACATTAATTTGTATATTCCATCTTCGTCTGGGGTTTGAATTTCGACGCCTTTTGGTGTGCAAAAGTTGGTACAGTTCATTTTACACAACAAATCACGTCCCAGTAAGTTTACTGGACTGGTGTCACAAACTACAAATCTATGCATTTCTTTGAAATTCCCTATTGTGATTTCCATGGGCTCAGTAACTGGGGTACTAATCAATTGATTAGATACACCCACTACTTGGATTGCTTCTCCCGAGAGGGGTAGGTTTGGAACGTCTGCTGTTCTCACATTAGAATGGCTAGCACCAGTGTCCAACAGAAAGGTGACATCATTTCCATCAACCCTTCCTTCAATGTATGGCCCTGACTGGTCTACCGGCAAGGAGGCGCCAAGCACGCACTCCTCGTCCTCCCCTCTCAGGCCTCGTCAGTATTGATCATCACAGAGAAAAGTATCACTCAACAGAAATTGCGAAGTTGCTGCATTTCTATCCTCATTTCCTCCCCAGATCTCTATGTCATCACCCTGCAGAGTTTTTCCCTTATAATTCGGTTTAGGTGCACTGGGCAACTGACTTGCCTTTACCTGTTGCTGGGTCTTTCTTGGCCTTTCATTCTGCGTCTGTGGATTTAAATCAGTGTTTTGGAGGTTATCATGCTGTAAATATGGACACTCGTCTCTCCAGTGCCCGATTTCTCCGCACTGGTGACAGGGAAATTTCTTTTTAGCTTCTTCTCAACTCATTTTCACTCTGGGCTTCCCTCCTCCCCCAGAACCTTGATTATGGGACTTCTTATTCATTTTACCTAATTGCTGTTCCGCTAGTTTTACTTGTGCCCACATAACCTTTTCCTTCAGAGCCTTTCGCTTGTCTGCCATCTCGTCCTTGCAATACTTTGCGTATCGCAAGACTTCATCTATTTTCTTAGACTGCCAACAGATTTTATTATCTTTGATCCACTGACAAATTTCAGGTCTTAAACCGTTTACAAACCTGTAAATGAAGTGGGTCATATCCTTCATCTCGATGTTATCTATACCACTGTATGTTTTAAACACCTGTAACAGTCTTTCATAGAAGGAATGCACAGTCTCATCCCTTTCCTGCGTGGTTCTATCTATCTTAGTCCAATCAGTTTCCTTTGCGGGCACCTTTTTCTTTAGGTGTAACATAACCTGGTCGTATTTTCTCATCACCTCATCAGAGGGAGCTCCTGTAGCAGGGTCCCTTGTATATTCCTTATTGGGCCAATCAACGGCGATTTTACATCGGTCCATAAATCCACAGGAACCACTATGTCGAAAAACCCATCCAGGTCTTTCCACAGGCATTTTTGTACCTTCATGAACCTTTCCACCTGCCTGTACCATTCCACTGGTTTCTCTGGCAGTTTTGGAAAGTCATTAGTAAAAGAGACAATATCCTGTCTGGACCATGGAACGTGCACGTACTTCCCACCTGGCACTTCTCGCATGGGGTATAACTTTTCTGGTTTGTCTGCTTCCCTTAATGCAAACTCAGAAGTCGTCTGTTTGGACCTAACCTCTTCCTTTTTCTTTGCCCACCTGGCTTTCCACTTGTCTACATCTCCCCATTTTTGCAACACGGTCAACAATTCTTTGATCTGAACCTTCTTTCCTGACACATTCATATTTTCCAGATCTTTGTCTGTGAAATCTGCTCTGTAGGGTTTTTGTAATGGCTTTGATTTTGAAATATCTATTCCCATACTAGCTGCAGTGTCCGTTAGTTTCTCATGGAGCACTTTGGTATTACGAGTAAGACTCTTGCAGATAAACAACAGCTCTTCCTCGGAAAAGGTATTTGATCTGTCTAACCCCACATTTCAAGCTGTCAGTTCTTCCATCTCAATTCGTAATTTATAAATATCTAATGGTTTGGTCTGAGGAGTTTGTCTCTCTAATTCTCGACTCCATCTCTCAATCTCTTCAGGAGTCACTAAGGTGACACTCTTTGTACCTGAAGTCGATTCCATTTGAATTTCTCTCGTATTGAAAGGATTATGTCTCTTCTGCAGACTCCTCCCTGAGTTCCTGATTGGTAAATCCATTAAAGAAGCTTCAGATTCACATTCACTTGTCTGATCATCTACAATTAAGGGTTCTCTTCGGGGCTGTACTACAGTCGGGGTAATAATTGGGGCTTGTGGACTCCCTTGTCTATCCCCATACAAAGGAACAACAGGTCCAATAGTTACAGGAATTGTCAAGGCTTCGGGGCTTGTATTTAACTGGGAGAGTTTCTGAATTATTTCGGTTCTCTGTTTGGCTAAAGCCTCTCGCTCTTTTTCCTGCAGCATTCTTTCCAAGCTTATTTCAGGTACTATTTGCGGAGTTGTCAGTCAGTCAAAACCACTTTATTCGATTAATTAAAATCATAAAAGTATACTAGACATTTATAAAACTTATTTAAAACATGTTTAAAAATCAATTAATACAATTTCAGTCATAATGACAATTAAAACCCGTTATAAAAAAAGATAATTACACCATTTCATTTCCATTCGAGCCCAACAATCCATTATACAAATCCATTATTTAAATACATGGTACAAAAATAGTTAGCTTTCTGGGTTAAAGGTCCAATCTTGATCTCCTAATTCTTATAGATGCAGCCAGAAAACTGGCGATACAGTACATAATTACGGGAGCTTCCATCATTTGCAAAAATAACAATGCGGGCTTATACTGCGTAAATCTCATCTCTTTCAGTATTGGTTTTACAAATCGATTCCGGGGTTCCGAATACAAGGGGCAAAAGAACAAAAAGTGCGCAGTGTCCTGGGCGGACTGGTCATCACATTTACATGGAGTTGAATCCTCAGGCCTGCACCAACCTTTCTCATCCCAAAGAATCATATGGATTTGATTGAAACGGAACTTTGTCAGTAACCATGTATGGTAAAAATGTGTCACCACTGACAAATAAGGAGCCAACTCAAGGGATGTGGTTACCATTACATGTGCCCTCACAGAGGGTTTACCTAGCTCATCCGCTTCCCGCTCGGCAACACAGAGCCTAGTGAGGTTAGTCTTCACCCACACTAGATCTGCTTTACACAGGGATTCTGGTCTAGCAAAAATCTCAGGGCGTCCTAGCTTCACAGCCAAAGACTCTACATAGGACAACCACTGAATATCCCTCATGTGATCTAGTTTTAGACAATCTTTTATGATCTTATGGTTAAGACTAAGGTTCGGATTTAACCAGAGCTTAATCCATAACAGGATCGGAGCTAGTTTTATCATGTCTGTGATGTATCCCAGACCTATCTCAAGGTGTAGGGAGTAAGTTGCTGTTGACTGAGGTAGGCCCAGCAATGACCGCAGGAATTTGTTTTCCTCCATTTGGATGCGGTCAGGTTTTACAAACCCCCAAATTGCAGCCCCATATCTTGCAATAGAGACTGTTTTGGCTTTGTAAATAGCCAAGATCGCCTCTGTGGGCTTCCCCCCTAATCTTTTAGCGAACCCCAAGACTGCGGTGGCAGAACTTCTCACTAGATTCGCTTTGGATGTTAGCTGTGGTATCCAAGTACCCCTCTGATCAAATACTACACCCAAATAGGTGAAAACCTTTACGCTAGAGATAACCTCGCTGCCACAAAAAAAGGTTTTGTCTCTACTTTTAGAGCCCCCTACTGACATTGTGTGGGATTTGCCACTGTTAATCACCAGATCTAGACTGGACATAAAAGTTCCAAAAGAATCAAGCAGCTTTTGCAGGGCAATCGGGGTCCTGGCTATCAGCACCGCGTCGTCGGCATAGAGGAGCACCGGAATTGGCGCACCCCCCATGCACGGAATATCCTGAGTGACAGCTGTTAAGTTAGCCTCCAATGAATTCACGTATAACGTGAATAACATGGGGTCCAAGATACAGCCTTGGCGCACCCCTCTGCAGGACCTGAAACTCGCTGTACATTCCCCCTCTGTTGTCATCCTAATGGAGGCATTCAGATCTTTATGCAGCTCCGCTAGGAAATGCACCAAGGAGCAGTCAAGTCCCATTTTCAAGAGCATAGTCCACAGCCTTGATCTATTAACTAGATCAAAGGCTGTGGATAGGTCCATGAAGCCTAGGAATATGGATCCCCTTTTTGCCCTCGTGTACTTGGATATTATGAGGTGAAGATTGAGGCATTGGTCCTCCGTACTCCTCCCCGCTCTAAAGTCGTATTGTACCTCTGTCAGAATATTATTCTCTTTGGCCCAAGATGTTATTCTAGCCAGGACAACCTTCCCTAGAATTTTAATAGAGGAGTCCAACAATTATATGGGCCTATAACATCTTGGGTCTCCCCTCTGACCATTTTTAAACACTGGGATTATAGTAGCTCTGGACCAAGATTTAGGAAATCCCACAATGGCTGAGGCATTAAAAACTTTAGTTAAAATATCAGCCCTGTACAAAGTATTTACCTTAAACATATCAGCGGGAACCCCATCAGGGCCCGGGGCCTTTCGACCCGCAGTACCCTCGATTGCTTTAATGACTTCAACTGTATCAAATCTGACAGGCGCCAGGGGGTATTCAGACACAGGGACTTCAAAAGATTCCTTCTCCATGTTACTACCGTAGATTTTTTCAAAATGGCTAAGCCAGTCTTCCTCAGAGATGTTAAATTCCAGCACCGCGTTTTGGTCACGAGCGAACAATGGGGTATTAATAATAGACCAAAACTTGGCACTATTTTTTAGGGTAGCTTTGTCCATGAGCTCGGCCCAAGCTTCCCTCTTTAATTCATTTTTACGTGCTTGGATTGCCCTGGAGTAATCCTTTCTGCGCTGTACCACTAAGACTTTGTCCCTCGAACGAGCATTAAGGGCTTTTTTAAGGAGGTTATGGGCTTTACTGCAGTTATTATCAAACCAGCCCATTACCGGTCTATTTTTAACTCCCTGGCCTTTAGCTGTTAAATTCATGGCCACTGTCCGACAGATACCTTCAAAGGATGTTAAAACCTCCTCGCCCTTAGAGAGAGGATTGACACAAATATTTAAATCTTGTGCAGCCATTGATGTATATAAGGAGGAGCTAAACATCACAATCCTGGAGGAAATCAGTACCCCGCGGATGGAATTACTGATCTTTAAACTTACCTCCGCATCTAGGGAAAACAGAAGGGGTGCGGTATTGTATCGACCCCCAGGTTCGAGTGGAAATTTCTCCATCTCCCTTATGGAGGCTTTAGCACCATTTATAGAAGAAAATCAGAATTTCCTACTAGTAGGGGACTTCAATATGCATAGCGACTCAGAGAAATGCATGGAGGCTAGAACCCTCTTAATGGACATGGACTATTTAGGTCTTAAAAAGATTAACCAGGGACCTACACATGAGGCAGGCCACACTTTGGATTTGGTGTTTTCCAACTCACCTCTAACCACGTGTATATCCCCCACCCAGGTGGACTGATCATTTTATTTTAAAGTTCTATACTGATGCTATGGAAAAGCCACGCACACAGACCTCCTTAGCCACTAAAAGAAGACCCTGGCACAAATTAACGGTGGACATTTTCCGAGAAGCCTATCAAGCTCCCCTGATTAATGATTATACGGGAATAATGTCAACTGAACTTAAGCGGTTTGAAAATGCAGTTAGTGAAGCGATTAATTACACCATCCCGCTGAAAATATATAAACCCCGCCAGGCAGTCAAGCAAGAAATTTGGTATTCCGAGGATCTGAGACTGATGAAACAAAAAACCAGAAAGCTGAAAAAAGTATGGAGACAGTCTCGGAGGCCGGAGGACAAGCAACATCATACAACCTCACTTTGATCATATCATAAGGCCATAAGGACAGCTCGTAAAAGCCACATCGCAATGCAACTCACAGAGGCAGGGAAAGACTCTAAAGTTTTATTTAAAATCTTACAAACTTTCACTAAGCCTGCGGCATGCGAGACGGTAGAGGTTGCATCTCAAGATCTATGTGACGGGATCTCACAATTCTTCATGAAAAAGATAGATGCGATCTACGGAAAGATAATGGCCTCAAAGACAACTGAGGTGGTTGATCCTAACAACCTTTCCCACAATAACAGACAACAGAAGTCACAAGCTAACTGCCTAAGAAGCTTTCCCCATATCTCCTTAGAGGAAGTTACTGCTTTAGTGACCGAGATTAAGATTGGTAGCCCTCAGGACATCATCCCTGCCCGCATTATGCCCATGCTGGCTGAAGTCCTGGGCCCAGAAATCCAGCAGCTAATTAACCTGTCACTAAGCACGGGAGAGGTTCCGAGGGATTGGAAAAGGGCATTAGTGAGACCGTTGAGAAAGAATACCACTGTTCCTTGGACGGAACTTACCAACTTGAGACCTATTTCTCTCCTTCCCTTTATTGTAAAATGATAGAGACATTTGTTAATAGGCATTTGTCTAGATACATCGAGGAGACAAATGGACTGGATCCATCCCAGTCGGGTTTCAGGCCGAGACATAGCACCAAGACCACCTTGCTGTCAGTCGCAGACGATCTACACATGTTTCAGGATAAAGGTCATTCTGTTATCCTGGTTCTGTTGGATCTGTCTGCGGCGTTTGACACCGTGTCATATGACATCATGACTACCAGGCTTGTTAACATCGGCCTGGAAGGTGGGGCTCTAGTGTGGTTGAGGAGTTTCCTGACAGATCGCACCCAAACAGTCACCTTGGGTGCCTATCGGTCAGAGGAGTTGGGGATCTCGAAGGGGGTGCCACAGGGCTCTTGTTTGAGCCCTACCCTTTTCAATATCTATGTGGCCCCCCTAGCGAACATCATGAGGTCCCATGGGTTTATCCCTGTGTCATATGCGGATGACACCCAACTCCTCTTTCCTTTTAAATACTTCACGGATGAGGTCAGGAACTCCTTCTCCCGGGGGATGAAGGCAGTGGCCCACTGGATGGCATCTAAATTCCTGCAATGGAATGTTGCAAAAACGGAGGTGATGCTGTTCGGTGAGGCCAAACTCCTGTGGTCCCCCGACTGGTGGCCGCAGGATCTTGGCCCAGTCCCAGAGCCCAAGCAGGTGGTTAAAAATCTTGGTGTGCGTCTGGACCAGGAGCTGTCCCTGAAGCAACATGGCAACCAAGTGGTGGGGTCCTGCTTCCATGTCATCGGAAAGCTGAGGAAAGTTTTTCCCTTGCTCCCTGACTCAACCTGGAGGACGTTAGTGCAGGCCTTAGAGTTGAGTTGCTTGGACTATTGCAATGGGTTGCTTCTATCAGTAAATGAGGGAGTAACTGCCAGATTGCAGGTAGTCCAGAATACCGCGGCCCGTCTTGTTCTAAATCAGCCCTCTCGCACCCCCTCCAAATCCCTCTTGAACACCCTGCATTGGCTTCCCATTAAGCAAAGGGTGAAGTACAAGACTTGTTGCATTATATACAAGTGTCTCCAGAAGAAAGGCCCTGTGTATTTGTCTAACAGATTTTTCCCCTATAAACCTTTGAGATCCTTGAGATCTAGTGAACAAGCCCTGCTGCAGGTTCCGAGAGCAAAAAAGGCTAGACAGGGTGGTAGAGCCCTCTCAATTGCTGGCCCAACGCTGTGGAACAGCCTCCCACTTTCCTTGAAACTTTGCAAGGAGTATCTCCCGTTCAGAAAACAGTTAAAAACCTTTTTATTCCAAAACTAGAGTAAATTGTATATACCTACTTCTATGTGCTGGAAGGTTGCCAAAGGCGCGGAGATACTCCTTTGGGAGGTGATCCTAGCGCGTTATAAACCCGCAAATAAATAAATAAATAGATGTTAAATTAAGGAAAAAATCATCAGGAACTACCTGTCCCCATTTGATCCTTCTCCCCTGATCTTTAGATTTGACTGATATTACAGCCTGTGGAGTAACAGGAGAATGTAGGAGCGAAAAACCATTAGCGAACTCCATCCCCACGGGATTGTGATCACTCAATGGCATGGATAAAGCATTATAAAAAATCACATATTTAAGAAGACCTAGTGATAGAAAAATGTAATCAATTATCGATTCACAGTCCCTTCCAGTATATGTGGCTACTCGTGAACTTTTATCATGAAACTCTGCCTCGTACAGATCATTACTAGTTAGTAGGTTTTCAAGAACCTGCCCCTTATGGCTATGTTCAAAGTGTGGGGGGGAAATACTGTCAGGGCCATCTGCATCGATTAGGTCACAATGTGAACACAAATGTATATTAAAATCACCCAATAAAATAAAATGGCAATAAGTGGTTTGCTTTTCCTTATAAACAGTTAAAAAATCTAGTAGCCACACTAAATGCACATTCGCAGGGTAGCCATGTGGTGAATTATAACAGTTTACAAAAAGTATTTTGCAACCATCCACCAGGGATACCTCTATAGCAAGGAAATTATGTATGGCACAATCAGCCTTTATAATTTTACCCTTTACATTCATCGAGACCAACATCAAGAGGCTCCCTCTATTCCGTCCCGCTGGAGAGGGCAAAGAGGTACAAAAAATGAAGTAAAGCCATCCAACCAAAAATCGCATTCCGTATCCCAGGTCTCTTGCATGGCGACGATGTCATACAGCTTTACAAAATTTAACCAATTGGGGTCCCCTCTCTTGGACCGTAGACCGGCAATATTTCAACTTAACAACCTAACCTTATCCCCCTTGTCAGGTATACCCAATACCGGTTTATATCCATCGTTAGCAGAAGAAGGTACAGGAGCCATCGGGGCAGAGTCCACTATAACTTCATCAACCATACCCTCTCCGGCCCCCCGTCAATCGCACATCTCAAGTCCTGACAGTGCGTCAAACCTATTATGTGTTGCGATGTGAGGTCCAAATCTAAAGAAATTCTCCCTACCTAGTCCCTGACTTTGACAAGTGGACCGAGGCCCAATCGGTGTAAAGAGACTCAATCCTCGGCTAGGGATGGGGGCTCCTGTAAGGGGATTATAAAAATATCCCAAAGGGCGCACACAGATGCTATTGTTGTCATTAGTCATCGAGGCTGCCCTTAGCAAAACTGTGGCCACGTGTTGAGGATATTTAAAATTTACTATCACGCAATCCCCACTACAGGTTTTGCGTGTGGGACCAATCCAATTTGTCCTCCTTGTTGTAATAATTTCTACTGCATATTTTGTAGGAAAACCACAGTTTGAGCTCAACCAAGATACGACTTTATTTTTGAGGGAATCATGTGACTCCTCGGGTGACTCAACCGTACGCGAGTTTTGAGGCGGGACATTTGTCAGTACAATTACATAGGGGGCACAATCCGGGGGTAAATTAATAAAATTACTTCTCCTACTTGGGGCGGCAATCGGGTTGGTAACCGGCCCTGGCTTTGAGTGTACTACTGACCTAACTGGAGGAGGAGGGGGTGGAATTGCAGGACCGGGGGATTGTGGGTCAACTCTGATAGACTGTTGTGAGGCATGAGTTTGTTTATCCACCTTGGCTACCTTCTTCCCACCAACCCCTGGGGGATCTATTCTAGTTGAGGGGGGTAGGGGGTTAACCTTATCTATGAGAGCTAACTGTTTCGCTAACAATCCTCCTAGTCTTTTTACCTCTGCGGTAACAGTATCCAGTTTGCACACTAGGGGTTGGAGAGATTCCGCAAGTTTTGATTCAAATTTGGCTTATAGGGTACGAATTAACAAGCCAAACTGCTCTGGGCTCAGGATAATATTTGCCTCGTTCTTACCCTCCTGGGTCGCAGTTGACTCAGGGGTGGTGTGGTTATCTGGCAAATGAGTATCTACCCTTCTTTTATGAGTGTGCCTTCCCCCCCTTTTACTTTGCTGCTTCCTGCAGGTTCTAACGGGTCTAGTGTTTTTATGGGCAGGTACCACCTCTTCCTCCGAATCCGAAAGAGACTTGTCAAGGACTTCTATATCTGGAGCCCGGTGAATCATCGCTTCTACAGCGTTGACTACCTCGGGCCCGATATCGGTGACAATTTCCGTCTCTGGAGGAACCTCCAGTGGGGAAGGACCCTCTATGAATTGATCCTGATCTGATAGATTACCTCTACCCAAGGAAGCCCTTGTTATGTTATGTTATGTTAATGCTGTACTTCTTGAGCGCACGGCTACCCAGAACGGGTATCATCTATCTATCATTATTGATCTTACTGACCATTTGTACTAGAAAGTTGTCAATGGGGCCCGCCCCCACAATAACCTTGTCCTTCCTTGACCCCGACATGAGTGAAAGTATACTTTAATGAGAGCTAGCCTATTCACAGAACTAAGCCAATGGGCTCAACACCCGATATTAATGGTGCAGCGGTTACCAGTAGTCCTTCAGCTCTTACAGTCACTTTACCGGGGAGAAAATGGTCGCCGAGTACGTTACACAGGGTCTCTGGCCCAGCCCAGCCTCTTCCTGCCCCTGATGGCCACAGACGGCCCGCCCTTTGCCCGGGCTTAGCTCCGGGCTCACCCATGGGCGCGACTCGCGGGGCGCGAGGCGTTCTGGGCCTGGGGATTGTAGTCCCTGCCCTCGCGGTACTGGCGCTCAAGCCTGCTCTCCCCGCAGCGCTCTAGTCTGGTCCACGATGTTATGTCGGCCGTTCCCCTCACGGCAATGGCTCTCAGCCGGTCAGCAATGCCCCCGCTTCTTTACTCGCCGCTCTGGGCTTTACACGCACCTCCTGGCGCAGCGCTGGCGTCACTGACGTGCCACAACCACCGGGGCACCTGGGGATTGTAGTCCCGGTACTGGCACTCAAGCCTGCTCTCCCCGCAGCGCTCTGGTCTGGTCCACGATGTTACGTCGGCCGTTCCCCTCACGGCAATGGCTCTCAGCCGGTCAGCAATGTCCCCGCTTCTTTACTCGCCGCTCTGGGCTTTACACGCGCCTCCTGGCGCAGCGCTGGCGTCACTGACCCGCCACAACCGCCAGGGCACCTGGGGATTGTAGTCCCTGCCCTTGCGGTACTGGCGCTCAAGCCTGCTCTCCCCGCAGCGCTCTGGTGTGGTCCACGATGTTACGTCGGCCGTTCCTCTCACGGCAATGGCTCTCAGCTGGTCAGCAATGTCCCCGCTTCTTTACTCGCCGCTCTGGGCTTTACACGCCCCTCCTGGCGCAGCGCTGGCGTCACTGACCCGCCACAACCGCCAGGGCACCTGGGGATTGTAGTCCCTGCCCTTGCGGTACTGGCGCTCAAGCCTGCTCTCCCCGCAGCGCTCTGGTGTGGTCCACGATGTTACGTCGGCCGTTCCTCTCACGGCAATGGCTCTCAGCTGGTCAGCAATGCCCCCGCTTCTTTACTCGCCGCTCTGGGCTTTACACGCGCCTCCTGGCGCTGCGCTGGCATCACTGACGCGCCACAACTGCCAGGGCACCTGGGGATTGTAGTCCCTGCCCTCGCGATGCTGGCGCTCAAGCCTGCTCTCCCCGCAGCGCTCTGGTCTGGTCCACGATGTTACGTCCGCTGTTCCCCTCACGGCAATGGCTCTCAGCCGGTCAGCAATTGCGGAGTTAATGTTGGGGCAGTTGGATGCGTCATACTAGGTCCTTCACCATAATTAGGTTTTGGGAAACAGCTTCCTGTGTTTAAGGCTCTCGGTCCTCCCTCATACGGAGGTCTTGAACCAAAATCTCTTTCGCCTGAATATCTTGATTCTCCACTAAATGGAGGTCTTAGACAGGTGTCTCCGGCACCTATAGGTCCTAGGCCCTCGCTATAGGAAGGTATTTGACAGCTATCTGTTGGGTTTCCAGATCCACTCCCTTCCTGACACGGGGACGTTGGGAAGTATCCCCTATACTAGATGATCTGGGTCCTTCATTATAAGGAGGCGGACTTTTTATAAACATATCATCTAATAATTCATCATCCGACTCCCCAAGGGGCACCCAATGTTTGCATTTTTCTGTCTTTTTCTCTCCCCCAGGACCACCCATTGGCATCATTGGATACAATCCTTCCACAATCATATTCTGCCTCCACTGTTTCATCTTCTTATCTCGGGTCTCTTGCTTCAATTTCGGATACCATTTGGTTAACCCTTTATCCATTCGGGGCTTATCTCTCTCAAAAGCCTCGATTTCCCATTCCTCTAATGCTTCGTACTGCGTTAATCTAAGTCTGGGATGTAAGTCATTCATTCGGGTTCTCAAATTAAATAGAATTCTACCATTAAATGTACCTTCTAACGGAAAAGCCAAAATTCCGTCTTATTTTGTATATTCCGCCCAATTTTCCAACCATACACATGAGTGGTACCCTTTATCAAACATCATGAAAGATGCGGGGGTATTAGGTGGCAGAATGACAACACCTTCTCTAGTTTTAATCTGTTTGTCCTTTTTGAAATAATTCCTCACTTTATTTACGAGGGACAATTTTCTCTTATTTCCGTACATAATGTCGGTTTTATGACCTTTCCACTGATCGTTCTCAAACCCTAACAGTCTTGGATCAGGTCTAGTCACAGGTCTATACGAATGCCACACACGATTTCTGCGAGTGACTTTGTTTACTAAATCACTTCCAATCCAAGGGCGTCTTTTATTTTCGTGCGACCAATAGAATGCACGAATTCAAAAATTTCGACCAATGGGTGCGCGGCCTTTCGCGAGACAGGTTCTCACGCTCCGGCACTCACCCCTCCTTTACAATTTCAGCTCCGCTACACGCCCGCTGTTTCGACCAATACCAGCGTGGCACAGAGTGACTCCCTCCTTTACAAGGTAACGGAAACTTAATTTCTCTTTTTAAAGTGCAAGTGCTTTAGTTATTAAACAACGAAAACACATTCGCCACTGTACTCGCGTGTCTAGAAAGAAAAGATACGTTTTACTGCAAGTAAACCTCTTCTGTCTACTTTTCACACACTACGGATAGATCTCTTCCGCCTATCCTTCACTCAAGCATTAGGGAACCTACTACTTCTTTTGACTCATCCACTTCTTTCCGGGATATATACTAAGTCTAAAGTTTCACTAGCGAACCCCTTTGCTGTCACCCAAGCTCCGACGAACCTGCTACTCTTTCCGATGTGCCCCTTACTAGGTTATATCACAATAGAAGTTTTGCCAGCGAACTCGTTGCTATCATTTATTCAAACATTCATACAGAAACCCTAATTAGCGCTTCCGGTTCTGCCTAACCATGCACTAATTTTCCTCGAGCCACTGACCTCAGAGCAAAGTGGATTCTCTTCACCACTTGCTATTCAATTCCCCGGGGATTCCAAACAAACACATAACATTGACTAACGAGTTTTGTTAGAACATAAATCAATATAACAGTAAGAAAATCAACATTTCATAATTTCCAAAGCAAAACATTTCACGTGATTGATCAATTCACAAAAATGTTCACCGTTTTAGCAGCAATAATTTTCTCGTTTTAGCAGCAATAAAATTTTTAGCAGCATCCGACCTACCTATCTATCTTAACTAGTCCTACCTAACTTTAACTAGTCCCTAACCATAGCTATGCTACCAGAAAAATTACTGATAGAGTTCGCAGGTCACCCGGCCAATACTTTCACCATACAACGTACCGGGCCCATATACTTTTTCAATTTATCCTATACATTATTCGGGTGACCTTACACTCTACTACCAGTAACCCTGGTTCCTTCCTATTTATTTCTACCTGTGCCCAACTTACCAATCCACCGTTACGGGTACCTAATGACCACAATGGATCAGGGAGCTAGCTGTGAAAGAAAGGCAAAACAAAACAAAAATACCAACATATACTTTTTATACTTTCATTGAATGACCACAGACTACTGGGAAGTTTTAAAGTTTTATCTAGAATTCAGATTCGGAAAGCATACAGTTTACAACCAAAAGGCAATCAATAATCAAGATAACGAACAGCACATAACCATATAGAAAATAAATAAGGGCAACCATTTATGAGTCTAAAGAAAGATAAGAACCATAAAATATGCTAAGCAGATTTTCAGGAATGGAACTAAAGAATGGATAACTATAAATGGGCAATTTTATGCACGTACTAGAATTTCACTACTGGGAAATACTTCCACAGTTGGGTGAGAATTTAGAAATCCTATACATCTATAGGAAGGGTAAAAATTGGAACACGCTATAGTTCTAGGAACCTTACTTCAATCAACTTGAAAAAGGAAGATTATAAACCACATATATTTTCATAAACGGTATGAAGAGTTGTACTTAAAGGAAGGGTAAAATAGGAACATGCTAGAAAACAGCAATAACGTATGAGATTTCATTCAGTAGCTTTGCGAAAGTATGGAAATCAATTATGCGCAAAAGTGTGTCTTTATTAAAGCAAAAGACAGAAAAATATAAGGTGCAGTATAGAGTTTCAGCACTATATATTTACCTAGAATGGTGTGAAGACCAACCCTGGCCACGGATCAGTCAAGGACAGGAAAAACCCCAAGGAAGGACAGTCATCAATGGGACAGCAGGTGCAGAATGGACACCCCAGGACAGGACAGGAAAAC
The DNA here is from genome assembly GCF_964261635.1 of Lissotriton helveticus. Lineage (NCBI taxonomy): Eukaryota > Metazoa > Chordata > Amphibia > Caudata > Salamandridae > Lissotriton > Lissotriton helveticus. Next base: position 398,529,767 of record NC_136069.1, on the reverse strand, counting down.
CAGATTAGGATCAGGACAGGACCACCAAGGCACAACCAGCACCCGCAGTTTGGAAGCAACGCCTGCGCTCCACCCTCTCTGCAGCTATCGGCCAGAACCCCGATTGGGTTATCGAACTCCCCAGCAAAGTGCTCCGCCAGCACTTAAGGTTTAGTAAAACCTCTTGAGTCTATGGTATATTTCGGACAGAGTGCTCCGCAGCGCTCTGTATCAGTCACCTATTGAGTGCGTTGGGTCAGTGACAGGTCAGCTATTCGGACAAGTCGGACAAATTCTCTAGCTAAACCTAGGCTAGTTATACTGTTTTTGGGTCAGTGTACCACCCCCCAAATGTTGCAAGTGTCAGAATCCCCAATTTCCATTGGTCCTAAAGTAGGATAGGTCAATACACCAATCAGAACAAACTTCTACAATACCACATTTGCATGTTTTTGGGACCGCCTAGCGAATTTGGGGTTCCCATGACAGACTCTACAGAATACAATGAAACCTATTACAAAGTATCTATTGCAGAACAGTTAGCTGCTTCGGCTGGGTGAAGGTGCATCTTCCCAGGCACATCATGGCCGCCACCTCTGGTTGGCAGTTGTTCAAAGTCACCGGCCGAAGACAGACATGCGTAGAAAGCCTTTCAATATGGCTGCACGGGTGTCCCTCAGACCCTCGATATCGCGGTACATGTAAAGTAAGTGAAAACAAACTAAAACATAGAAAATAAATGAATACACTGTACACCATGAATAGCTACTCTATACCCCTTTAATTGTAATACCCTAATGCGTGAGTGTTTTAGTGCAGACAGACAACACATAAAACATTTGCGCAAGCTTCACCATGTGAGAACATAGACAGCCATCTTAAAAGCAAGTGCGCAAGCGCAAAAGATTCCCACCAGAACTGCAAGTGCGTCACGTCACGTGTGACTAACGCATGCGCAGAAAGAAACCCCGCCAAGCAGCGGCCATTTTTAGTTACGAGGGTTATTGAGTTAGTAAACACATAGGCAAGCGTCACTAGGACACCCCAATGTCAGATAAAAGGGAAATTAGTAAGACGAACAGGTTGAATTACGTTATTACATGTTATTCGAGGTTCATGAGTACGAGCAAGCTGCGTAACGTGCAAATTCTTGCTCCATCAGGAGAACATGGCGGCTGACTAGCGAAGGTCTGGTCAGGAGCTCCTAAGCCACTTTGGCTGAGCAATGATGTAGCAGCTGTCTTAGAATGGAAACTCCACTTACGATGTGCCCTAAGCGTCTGGAGATAGTTGGGGGAAGCAAATAATTAAATGGAAGATACCTGTTCCTTTGACTTGCGCAGCGGCAGTCAAAGAGCATGGCAGGAGCTTGGACCCTGGAAGAATCACTGCTGTGGGCGGAGGCAGCCGCCAGCTCGAAGCGCAGCAGGAGGGCCGCAAGCAGGATTTCCTTCTGGGGGGCAGCTAGCGCTGCAGGAGCAAGGTCTGAGTTGTGCCAGCAGGAGAAGAAGTTGGAGCTGGAGAATTTCTCGTGCCCCGAGAGAGGCAGATGACATGGGCAGAAGCGAGCATGACACCAGTATGGGCTCGGGGAGGCAGGAAAAGAGCACAAGCTCCCAAAGCCTTGTGTAGGGGAGTGGAGGGGAGAGATCCAAAGAGCCAGGTAAAAGGAAAGAAACTTGTGATGGATCTGCAGCTGCGGGAGCCTAATTCAAAGCAGGGGATTGTTTGAGAACTAAGAATTTGGGCACACACACCCCGCCAATCCCAAATAAAAACCAGTACCGGTTCACACTTTGAAAAACCAGAAGGGGAAGCAAAACAAGCACTCTGCCCTACCATTATCTGTGTCATCCAGAGAAAGGGGTACGGGCTCCAAACTTAAAATTACCCCCTCACTACGAACTATCTTTAAAGTTCAAACCAAATTACCGGCATTAGATTGTGCTGCAAGCGAAACAACCACACCAGGAAAAACCTCAGGCGTGTTAACAGAGGAGGGTGAGAGAGCAGTAGGGGAAGGAATTACACTCAGCAACAAATTTCAAGTGCTGGCAATGAGGGACCATGAGAAGGCTCCGAACCTCAGGGGTGGCAAAATCACATTCAGAGTCAGAGCGACCCTAGTGATGGTATTGGGGATTTGGCGGAGACGCAAAATTCTAAGGAAACACCACCGCACCCTGGGGTGGACAGATTGATGGAATCCATGATTTTAGAGATGAGAGCAAATTTTTCCACCTCCGAGAAGAGTCAGGGAAAGATCCAGCAGACATGTGAGGGTTTATAGGAAACATTGATCATCCTGATTAATCATGTGACAGTAGTAGAGGCCTAATTGGTGGATCTAGGCAAAGAAGTTGAGGTGAATCAGGAAACAATTCAGGTTTTAAAGGTGAACAAGAAAAATCTTGGGGACAAAATAGAATCCTTAGAGAACAATGCCCGTAGGAATAATCTAAGGCCTGGAGATAGCATCGCTGGGGAAAGACATCCAGAGAGGTTCATAGGGACCCATTTAGGAAAGCAGGGCAAGAAAGAACCCATGAAGAATTCTAATTTACTTCCAGACCTTTTTCTTAAAAGAGAAGATCCTGATTGAAGCACTCAAGGCTGGTACATACAAAAAGGGGAATAGACATTTAGGACATCTCCAGAGCTACTCAAGACCGCCAATGGGAACTAGGTAAACGCGTTCAAGAGTTAAAATCACTTGGGGCAATGGCACAAATGCTCTTTCCGGCCTCTTTAAAGATTATGTGGAGAAAACAGATGCATAACATTAGAGATCCAAAAGAAGTCTAGTTACTTATAAGTCAGATCGAATTACACCAGACTGTGTGAGGTGACGGTTAAAGTGGGCAGGGTCTTGAAGGGCGAATATGTTTCACACTGAGAAGGAAGAGAGGGTTCTCCTGGGCGGGGTGGAGGGGGCGACACAACATAAATACATGCACATGGGTTCTGGGAGCATATAAGGAAAAAAATGAAAAAATATGTCTGAGTTTGTGAAATAAAGACAGTATTGGCGAGAGGGAGGACAAGGAGCTGAGTTAGTTTAACAATCCTAGATTCAATGTTGATGTTGATTAATATCTTATCGTGGAATGTAAACGGGCTGATGGTAATCTCATGCGGAAGACAGTTATTTCAAGGAATGCAAGGCAGGGCTGCCCAGTATCCCACCTTTTTTTTTTATCTTTACATTGAACCACAAGCCAGTAAAATCAGGGCTAGTCAACAGATCCTGCCTTTCGAGTTTCAGTGTTGGGAGAAGAGGGTATCTTTGTATGCAGACGAATTGATGGTATTTACAACAAACTTGTCACTCTCACTTATATCAGACATTCTGGATAAATTTGGGGATGTCTCAGGCTACCAAGTAAATTGTAGAAAATGGAAGTTATGGAATGAAACTCCCGGAGCAATAACCCCCGGTAAAGGAAAAGATAAGATATTTGGGTATTGTGGTAACAAAGAACCAAAATGATGTTGCACGCGTAAATTTTGAGAAGGCAGCAAATGATTCAAAGAGATTTTTAAAATCTTGGGCAGGGCTTTCACTTTCATTTTTGGGAAGAACCAACATTTTAAAAATGTCCATATTACCAAAATATACTTTTTTGTTTGCTTCAATAACCCTCGAATTTAAAAATGTTTGGCTTGATAAACTACAAGGAGTCTTGCATAGTTTTATTTGGGCCTCCAAGGCAACTAAAGGTTCCTGGAGGAAACTCTGAAGGGGGAAACAACAGGGAGGAAGTGCTAGTCCAGACTTCCTTTAATACTGCAAAGCATTTCAGTTTAAAAGTATGAGAATTTTGCTTCAAGAACAACAAGTATATGCCCTGTATCTGTAAGCCATGACACAGCTAGAGGTAGATTGTTTTCTGTATAAGTTTGGGCACACCAATTATTATTTTTCTTTTAAGTGAAGCTTAAGATACTACTATCAGCATGTAAGCTCTGATTTCAAATCAGGAGAGCCTTTAAAATCCTGTACCATAGCGGTTACTCCCCAATATGGGCATCTCCTGGGACCCCCAAATGTTTGAAGGATAAACTTTCAAGCCCACTATCAGAAGAGGGAATAACGAGATGGGGCTAGCTACTTGATGGAAAGACCTTAGTGGGCTGGGAACAGTTATAATCGATGGTGAATGGCGGTATCTCTAGATTGAAGTACTATCAATTGGCTAGCCAAGCAAAATCTTTGGAGAAGGAAGATGTGGGGAACAATGAACTCCAAGCAAATTTTTCAAAGAGTCCAACACAGAGAAAGGAGGTCTCAGACTGGTACTGGATTCTTGTACTTGCCGGGTAAGAAGAGTTTACTCTCCCTACAGAGATCTGTGGAAAAGATCTGCAGTTGCGGGATGTACGAAATCTTTGGCAAGTATCAATGTCTACTCTGTGGTATGTTGTCAGTGCAGCCGCACTTAGAAAAAATCATTTATTTACGATACACATGGCATATTGGTTACTGGAAAAGCTGAAAAAATTTAATAAACAAATGGTTAAGAGCTGTCCTAAGTGTGGTGAGGAAGAATCAGACGACCTACACATGTTCTGTCAAAGTCCCCATCTCAAGGTGTTCTGGCACAACGTAAGTGAGGTCCTTTCGACAGTGTTGGCATGAACCTGGAGGTAAGCATAATTCTGGTCATGTTTGGGGTTGTGAATGAGGAGGGATTAAGGGCTAATCTGAGAAGTAAACAAAATAATTTGTTGTTTGTGTTGATATTTTTAGCCAGACATGAGATCTGTATTAAGTGGGTATCCCAATACCCCCCTATGAGGAGGTAGTGGTTGGACTTGATCCGAAGGGTAAGAATTCTGGACCGGAGCAGGGAGGGAATTAAGAGGCTTGTTTTTTAGGATATATGGGAACAGAACTCTAGTTTTGGGGTATAATGACATAAGACTGATAATTGGTATGGAAGTCCAATAGTTAAGCAATATCGCAATAACTCTCAGGTATCAGGGGTTAGGACTGGTAAACCCAGAACCTTTCCCGTTTGGACCCTATGGAACCGGAGGATTGGGGACTCGTTCTCTGTCAATTCACCAGCCTAGTGTGAGAGTGAGACCCCCTTGCTTTCTTCCAGAATGTTTATTGCACAAAAGGGGACAAAAAAAATGTAACTGGTACTCATGTAAAGCACTCCAATACCTTCGGGTTGAGTTTGTGCTGAATAAAAGAAACTGCAACAAAAAAACACGTCTTTATTTGAATTATGCCTTTTAAAACATGATCAAAACTCTGAATTAGAAATTAAACATCATCAGAGTTAATACAGGACCTGCACCCACTCTGGTCTTTCTAGGTTGAACCTAGGCAGCGCGCATGCGCTGACTGCAAGATCTGATGTAATCTCGGCTTCGGGCTTAAACCACGCCCATCGATTCCATTCTGTTCTTTGTCGTGCCAGTCAAAATGCTGTCTTTTTATAAGTAGGTTTCTTTTCAAAGTCCATTCTTTGGCTGCCTGGTTGATGCGCATGCAATTTCACTCACTGATCATTTTTGTTGACCATCTCCGTGTACACGCTTCTTCCTGTTACAGCCTGATGGCCCTCTTCCCATCCGGGCATCGAAGCCTTAGATCCTGTTACACCACTGATGTTTACATCTCTCTCTCCCTGGTAATTTGTTGACTCATTTTTGTTTGCTTTGGGTCGAGTTTTTAGAATGTTGTGCTTTTTTAATCTTTAATAACACATGTTGAATCCGTAGGTATTTGGGTCATGTTTTTCCAGTTCTTTTGCACCTACCTCAGTCTGATACTTGCTATTGGCAGGGTGTATGATACCCACATGTGTCTTTATACGTTTCTGCAGGGATGTTCACATAGGTTTATTTAGTTGCACTTTTACATACATTTATTATTTATTTATTAATATTGATTTATTCTTCTATTTTAGTTAATTGATTAAATTTGGAGAGCCTGTAAATCTTTTATAGCCTACCAAGAATTTTGGTTTCATTTCAAATATGGCAGCCTCCAAATGTTTTTTCTTCTACTCTTTGGCGCGACAGTCCTTTTTCTATATTCTCGTTGCAGCCCTTGTGGTGTCACATGACACCTGGATTCAGGGCGCTTTCTCGGCTGCAATTCTGCTGTGGGTTTTGAGTCAGATATTGCACTCCAACGGTTCTCTCTATGCTTTCAGGTACGGTAACCCCCGTATGCCTCCAGCTCTTTGTTTGGATTCTGAGTGGTTCCCCATTCTGTGTGCAAGTAGCCATCTCAGATTCTTTATTGATACTGCTCTGGCATGTTTGCACTCTTTTTGTCCTGCATTATGGGCTATTTTATTCCTGGCTATGTCTCTACGTGTTCCCCTATTGTTTTGACTCAAATACGCACTTGTCCCAATGTGTTATATTAAGATTGCTACAGTGTGTCTGCACTCTACCAGGTTTTTAGCACTGATACAGCTCTGAAATGCTTACATCTTTTCTAATGACTTGATGGCTTATTTTAACTACTGGCCACGTCTTCACGCCTTACCCCATCGTTCTGACCAGTGGGGGTGTTTATCTCCATGTATTATATTAAGATCGCTACTTCATGTAGGATGTCTTCATTGGTTTGGGCCTACTAAGGTTTTTGATCCTTCTATGTGACTTATTTACACCAGGTGAGACCTCAGAAAGTTTTAACATGTAGCCAGTCATAGCTTTCTGCTCCCTGCTTTGAAGATTTAGTTATATATTGAAATCCAGCCTGTTCCTGGGGGTCACATTTAATATAAGGTAGACATTAGACCTACCATGGGTTCGTTTTTTTTTTTCTCCTTCTGCTTACTTTTCACTAGCAGTATTTTCTATAATATTGATATATATTATGAGCTGCTGTCCATGTGGGTTGTATGCCTTTAATCTATTATATATATATTGTTCAGTCCTTTGTATTCTTTTGTAGGAGAACTCAATCTCCTTAATATATATGTATACTCTTATATTTGTTGATTTGTTCCACATTATGCAGAGGAAGTAGAAATTATCCTGTGCCAGCTTTACAACATTGTTGTGTTCTTCTCCTACAGCATCCCCTCGAGGACAATGCTGTACATGGTACATCTGAGCCATTGTTGGGTTACATTTACTACTCTAGAGAAATGTCCTTGTCATCGGTCTCTATTTCCTTGTATGCTAGCCATCTGCCTGGAAAAAAATCATTTTGGGGCTTTACTTTATCAACACTAGGTATGAAATCAAGGCAACATCAGACAGCTAGTGCTTTTATTTCTGTGTTTCTTGGTGGCCACTAATTAGAATGCCGTTCACCCTGGGAGCACACTCTTGATTAAGGTATAGCTTTGCCCACCTTTTCTTAGAGCTGTGTAAATCTTTTGAGATGAGATGTAAGTCTTTTTGTATGAGCACCTGCATGGATGTGATACCTAATGTATTTTTTGGTTTTATACTGGGTTACCTATCAACCCCTTTAATTTCTTGGTTTCTATTGTGGATGAAATGGACATCAGGAAACAGGTAAGTGGATAAAGCTGGGTTTATTCGAGATGTGGAGTAAGTATATGACCTCCTGCCTCAGCAACCGCCAGGTCGGAATCCAGGGAATCTGGAATTCACTGCATGCAATGCATGATTCCAGATTCCACGTTCCACGCTAGAGGCAGGAGCAACACATATAGTACAACACATCCTCTCTTCTTAATGAACGAAGAACAATCCATGTGATTACAAAGTAATGACATGAAGGAAGTATGTAAACTTTACATTTGGAACAGTGTACACTGTAAGGTAACTTCATACTAAAAAACGTAAACTTAAACTATGCAAAAAGATTGTTAAGAATAAGAAATAATGACAATGAATGCATTGCACAGAAATAAAACTTGTGATGGGTAGAAATTAATACAACACAAAGTTATCATACTTCCTGGGAGTATTACGTTGTCTTGAGGAATGAGAATGTACTTGTGCTGGCACACTGACTCGCTCCTTAACTCTCCCAGACTCACTGGGGATAATTTTGGGATTATCCATGACTCCAGGACCATTAGAGACTCTCACAGAATCGGATGAGGCATTATTGGCACTCTCAGAATCAGACGAGGCATTCTTGGCAACACCACCACTCCCTTTCGCAAATAGAGCAATCCTTCTAAAGTTCCAGTTCTGGCCATTCTCAAGAACGACATGCCATTTGTGTACTTCCTTGACCTTGAAAGGATCTGAAAACTTGTTCGCCCCGGACTCCTTTCTGCCTAACTTAATTTTGACAAAGTCACCAACATCGACTTTACTAACCTTGCCTTTGAAGTAACCTGTGTCATGCATGGGAGTAACCTTAGGGAGGCATTCAAACCCCTGAGATTTGAGTTCCAACAACCACTGAGGGGTCATCTTAGTCTTGGGAATTCTACCTCGCATGCTTTCAAAGGGAACTTTATTAGTCACACTATGAACTGTGGTATTGTATGACCAAACAGCTTCTTCCACAGTACTGCGAACATTTCGTTGACCTTGCAAGGCCAGTTGAATAACGCCCTTAATAAGTCTATTCATGCGTTCCACAATGCCGTTCCCCTGTGGGTTATATAAAGACGTACATGTGTGCCTAATGCCATGGTTGGAAAGAAAAATTTGCATGGAGGAGGACGTCAATTGTGTACCGTTGTCTGTCAACAATATACAAGGGAAACTTTCTTTCAAAAATACAGACCTAAGATAATTAATCACACTTTCCGTGGTAATGTTTTTCATGAACTCAACGCACAATCATCGAGAACATACATCTACTAATACTGTCGCAAACCGACAATCAGCGGGTAAGTAGTCCATGGGACCAATAAAGTCTAAACAGACTTTGCTCCAAGGTAGATCTTCGCAGCTGGAGATAGACCCCAAAGGACGTGAATGTACCTTTAATCTTTTTTCACTCTCTCTGCACATCAGGCAGCTCTCAACCCAACGCTTTACATCTTCATCTAAACCTGGCCACCAAAAGTTGGTCTTGAGACGTTTACTAGTCATGCTCTGACCGAGGTGACCTTCATGGGCAAGAGTAAATAACCTCTTCTTCAAGGGATTAGGAGGTACAAATCTTTCACCTCGTAAAACAAAATCATCCGAGCTACCTACACTCAGTTCCTCCTGTACTTGTATGAAACTGCGTAAAGAAGGTTTAACGTCACCCTCCCGCTTCCACCCCAACCTAATGGCACTGATTAAATCTGTAAAGTCGGAATCAACTACAACAGCTCGATGCCACTCTTCTCTAGAGATGGAATTAAAACCATTAGAACAGACATCACTGAAATCATCAACCAAGCACACAGTCTCATCGTCAAAATCATAACACTCTCCACAATCAACAGGGAGACGGGACAAACAATCCGCTTGGACGTTCTTCCACCCAGAGATGTGCTGCAACGAAAAATCATACTCTTGTAATTTTGCAGCAAACCTCATGAGACGAGGAGAACCTTTACTGGCACCTCCAGGTGAAAGTATTTTGAGGAGAGGTTTGTGATCTGTTCTCAGCGAAAAGTGTGAGCCCCACACATACGTACGAAAGTGCGACACACCCCAAACAGCAGCCAACGCTTCACGCTTAATGACTGCATAATTGCGTTCTGAAACTGTTAGGGTGCGTGAAGCGAAAGCTACTGTTTTCTCCGTGTCACCCTTCCTCTGAGAAAGAATAGCACCAATGCCATACGCACTTGCATCAACAGTCACAAATGTATCTCTGCCTGGTTCATATGTGGAGAGAATACCTGCATTGACGATCTCTAACTTGATTGTTTCAAACGAATCAGATTGCAGAGGACCCCAATCAAACTGAACACCTTTCTTGAGAAGTAGTCTCAATGCTTCAGTCTTGTGAGAGAAGTTGTGGACAAACTTGGAATAATATTCCACTAGCCCCAGGAATGATTTCAATTGCTCTTTGTTCGAGGGAAGGGGAGCACACCTGATGGCTTTTAATAAATCTTCTTTGGGTTTGACTCCTGCATGTGATATGGTGTAACCTAGATAATCTATTTCTGTTAACATGAATTGGCATTTATCTTTCCTAAGTGTGAGGCCTGCATCAGAAAATATATGTAACACTTTGGCTAGGTTATTATTGTGTTCAGATTAATCAATTCCTGTCACCAAAACGTCATCTTGGAAATAGTGTACTTGCTTTAAGTTTCCAAACAGGGAATGCATCATGCGCTGAAATACACTGGCTGCGGAAGCCAACCCAAAGGGTAATCTTTTAAATTGGAATACTCCCTCAACGGTGACAAAAGCAGTAAGTTCTCTGGACTTAGGATGAAGAACTACTTGGTGATATGCTGAGCGAAGATCTAATTTACTAAAAAATTTCGCCTTGTCCATTAATAATACCATCTCAGAAATGTTGGGAAGTGGGAATTTATCTACCACTATATTCTGGTTAAGGGACCTAAGGTCTACACAAAAACGCAGTTTTCCATCCTTTTTTTTAGTAACTACTACAGCCGAAAGCCACTCAGAAACTTCTACAGGTTCTATAATATCTTGTTTTTGCATGTCATCTAACATGTCCTTCACTTCCTTACGAATGGCAATAGGTATTCTCCTGAGAGCGTGTCTTACCGGAGAGGCATCTTTCTTAAGTTTTATAATATGCATGTAACCACTCAACTTGCCTAAATCTGTGCGAAACACATCAGCAAATTTATCCAAAATGACATCAATGCTATGGCACTCATCAATTACTAAGACACTTTCAGCTGAGCGCGGGTCTAAAATAATGTGTAAATCGTACTGTTGTATCCATCCCAAAATTGCCGGGCCGTCATCTGAGATGTATACTCTACCAGAAGAACATCTACCTTTAAATTCAAATGAAGCATCCATAACACCCACAATGTTGATAATTTGTCCACTATACCCTTTAGGAATGATGTCACTCACATGAAGTGTCACATCGGGCCAGTGTTTTTTGAATAAAGACATGGGGAATATGGAATGCATGGATCCCGGATCAACAAGTAGCGTTATGTTAACCCCGTTTACAATAAAATTGGCTTTTGGCCTCTGAAGGCTAACACAAAGGCATGTTCCCACATCATCACAACCTTCAATGCATAGAGACATTTCATTAGGAACATAGTCATCATCAACAAATGCAACCTTATTCACGGAAGGTGATCTGCAGGCCTTACTAATATGGCCTTTCCTTCCACACTTCATGCAGGTTTTGTCTCTGGCAAAACACCCTGCAAAGTCAGCTGCGTGAGTCATGCTGTCACAGCGAAAACAACCCATGAATTTGCTTTTACCAACTGAACTGGTATTTTTGTTTCTCTGTCTAAAATTCGAGAATTTGGGTTTAACATCATTCGAAACAAAGTTTCTTGGCTTGATATCTGTGGAAGTGGGATTCTTATCCGTTTTGTTCACGACACATATTGAGTCATCTTTGTTCACATCCAAGCTATGCATTTCTTCCATGCATTTGTCGGCTTCTTCCACTACTTTTGCAATAGCTATGGCTTCCGTTAAGCTTGGGTTCTTCGCAGCCCAAAGTTTTTGTTGCATCCTTTTGTTCTTGCATTGGACGATTAATTGGTCTCTGATCATCTGATCAGTCATGGGTCCAAAATCACACTTCAGTGAAAGTTCTCTAAGTCGTGTAACCATTTGATCAACGGATTCTTTTTCTTTTTGAGGCATAGTGTAAAACTTATGTCTTTGCATGACAATGTTCACCTTCTTTCCGAAGTATTTTTCCAGTCTCATTTTCGCTTCCATATAGGGATTATCAACTAGTTCACCATCTGCACCACGTAATTCAGGTAGAAACTTGAACGCATGTTGACCTCCCTTGCCTAGTGAATTTAGTAGGATTGCTTTTTTTCGCGACAAGGGAAATCTAAGGCCATCAATAGCTTCAAGATACTTTTCAAAGACACCAATCCATTCTTCCCATTCTATGGTTGGTGTATCTCCTTCGGCTAAAAGTGGGGGAGGAGGTGCAATGGTGGAATTGGCTGTCGTGGCCATGGTACTGGAAAATTATTTATTTTGAATGCGGAATTAGGCTGAGGCAGGACGTAAATTCAGGTCGTAAATTCATAAATTCAGGTCGTGAATTCAATTTTATAGTCTTAGTTATTAATTTCAAATTTAATAAATAATTGTAAGATGATGAAAAGGAAAAAAAAAATTCTTTTTTTTTTTTATTTTATTTTTTTTTTTTAAATATATCTAGAGTAAGTATTTTGCCATCTCAGAAATAAAGTACATTGAATTTTTCTGTACTGTGTCTTTTACTTTCCATTGTGAAAACTGAAACGGTTAAAGTATGTCTCTGCGACGTGGTTGGCAATGAAATGCACGTCGTGATTGGCAAAATGAATTTTTTTTTTTTTTTTTTAAAATGGCCGCCGTGCGTGCTGTGACGTGATGACGAGATGCGCGTAGAGCTGGTGGGTTTCAGCGCGAGAAGGTGTGCGCGATGTTTGGCCTCAGCGCAAGTGAGCGCGATACTGTGCGTTGCTTGGCAACGAGGCCGTTAACTGGCAAAATGTATTTATTTCGCTAAAAAGCGGAAAATTTAACTCACGGCCTCGGGACAACAGCGGAACAGCTCTGGGATGGGCGCTAAGCTGCAGAAGGAGCACAGCAGCAGCAGCAGCACTTCATGCAGTTCAGCAGAAGACGCGATGACTTAAGACAGGAAAATAGCATGTAGCAGGAAGCCGCAGGGTTCTCAGGATCGTCGCCAAAATATTGTGGATGAAATGGACATCAGGAAACAGGTAAGTGGATAAAGCTGGGTTTATTCGAGATGTGGAGTAAGTATATGACCTCCTGCCTCAGCAACCGCCAGGTCGGAATCCAGGGAATCTGGAATTCACTGCATGCAATGCATGATTCCAGATTCCACGTTCCACGCTAGAGGCAGGAGCAACACATATAGTACAACAGTTTCCTTCTCACGCTTGTGCACATTCTTGGTTTAGCTTTGTTGGTATGTCAGTCAAACTCATTTATTTCACAGTTACACTTGGTATGTGGTTGTGTTTGGTGTTGGAGTCCTATGACTATTTCTGAATTATTTTGGGGTTTCCGAGTCCACCAGTTCTATTCAATATCAGTTCAGTTTATTTTATTGTTAATTGAGCCTTATATTTCCATGATATCTACAGGTGGTATCCTCTAAAGGCTACCTTTCCATTCTATTTTCTGTAATTTTTGGTTATCTCTGCCCCTAAAGAAGGTGGTTGACCACATTTGGTTTCACAGCGAAATGCGCATCTGCGCTAATAGTTGGGGCTGGTAGACTTCCCACATCGAAAGAAAACGCAAGGGACACCAAGAATATTGCTCTATCCAAAGAGTTTATTTTCATTTCTATGGAAATATTTAAATTTTGTAAATCATAAATCAGAATATATTGACTATTTGTCAAGAGATAGCACATTATCTTTTGTATAATAATGAAAATAGATACATTCTTTTCTTGAGGTTGTTAATTTGAGTATTGTGATGTGTTACCTTTCGGTACATTACCTAACGTTAACATGTTTTGATAGGTCGGTTACAATTGAGGTATGTTTGAGGAATAATTGCGATCTGCATGAAGTTTTGGTGTGCTCTGTGGAGAAAGGTTAGTATTACCCATATGTATTTTATTTTAGTATATTTTGATTTATGAGTTCTTTATATTATCCACAAATGAGTATCTAATTTGTGAACAATATGAGAAAAGCATACTGAAAAGAATTAACCAACAAAAAGTACTCTGAGAAAATATATACATGATTTTTTTGGTAATCATAGTTTTTGGCCAATGAACGAATGTAATGATATTAGGATCGCAGGTATTCTTTAATTTGAGACAATTTCCCCTGCTTCCGCATCCCTTTTTTTCTTTTCTTCCAGTGGCCATCTTTTCCCCTCTTGACTAATTATGGGGTTCTCTGATAGCAGCCAATGGTCCAGGATTCGGGGAGGCCCATCTTGGGCTTCAGGCATTTACTTGAGCAAGGCTCTGGTAGATCCAGTTGCAGGTCCAGTGCAACAGACCAGCTGGACAGTTGCAGAGAGGCATCTGGTGCTTGTGTCATTGTAACTCTGAACAGGAGATCAGGGAACTGACCCTTGGAGTCTCCCAAGTTTGTGTGGGATGAAAGGAGCAGGTCCAGTCTTCCTTATCCAAGAACAGGCCTCAGTCAGCAGGGCAGTGCTCTGGGAAACAAGTCAGTCCTTCTGTAGTGTCTGAAGTAAACTGATGAGTGGCTCAGGAGATCCAATATTTAAATATGGTGCAAGCCATTGAAGTGGGGGCACTCCCTATACTACCCCCACATCTGGTACTAGAAGTTCCTCCTTTTCCCTGTTAAGGCTCCAAGGAGTCTGGGGTTACATTGCCCCACCCATCCTGGAAGGATTGCACATCCTAACCAAACCTATTCCCTTTTTAGGTCAAGCCTGGGCAGCGCATTCGCTGCTCTGTGAGGCATGCTGTATTTGAGTATAGACTTGAAGCCCCACTCACTCTCCGCCCATATTTGTCATTGGCTTGTGTCAATGTCCTTCGTAAATGCTGGCTTCTAATTTGTTAATGGGCTTGTTGGACCCTCCTTAGTACGACCTTGTCTTGAATGTGTAACCTCCCATGAGGAGTGGCTATTTTACTTCTGTTGTTACACTTCAAGTCTTGGTCTGTAAGTTTCTCCTACTGGAAGCAGGACATGCTTTCCTGCAATATTAAGCACGCCATTCATGCTTTAACTTTCCATGCAGGCAGGGATGATGGCGGAAGCTTATTTGAAATGAAATAGGTCTCACATTTACAAGAGTTTGAATTATTGGCATTGTAAATGACAATGCCTTTTATTTCCGTGTTAATTATCAAAACAGATAAATAAAAGGCATTGCCATTTACAATGCAAATAGCTTAAACTCTCGCAAATGCGAGACCTATTGTATTGCAAATGCTTGTTTTTAGTTGCCAACCCTCAACCTAAACCGCAGTGCAATTGACACCTCTATCAAATAAAGCAGAAAGCAATTTTTTATGTTTACACAAGTTTAAAGCTTATAGGAATTCTTCGAAAGGGAAGCTAAAGGAATCCAGAAAACAATATTGAAAATGTAATTATGATTTACTTGACCATATGTTTTACATTTAGTTTGAATTCAACACATCTGTTTGAAATCTCAGCTTTCTGCTGTATACTAGCATTTCGCGGTTTGGATGTGTTAACAGGCATAACATTTTGAAGGCATGTTTTTTGTTCAGTAGGCGTACACTTTATCTTTTCATAGGACACTCAAGGGAGGGACCTGAGTCAGAAGCCCTGGATAAAGTTTATGAATAATGTATTTGTTTGTTTTACGCAATATTTCACCCGCACTGTGTTCTTGTGTGAACTTCTGCTCTGTTATGAGTACGGGTGGCTGACAAAACTAAAGGTTTATTTTGTTTACTATCCACACACCATTTTCCTTCCGCCTAAAAAAACATGCTGAATGAAAGGAGTTACGCGTGTTGTCCAAAAATATTTCTTGAATAAAATGCAATAGATTTTCAAACTCTTCAACATAAAATTTTGTAATATGCCTCATGTCATGGTTCCAAAGTTTTGATCAAAGCTGATTTTGGTGTGATTTGTATCTGTAGCTGAGTAAAGGACGTGTTACTATATTCACTAGTATTCTTAGATATTATAGTTTAATATTTTTTTTGTTATTATAAAGTTTTGTGTAGCATGAAGATGACTTTTGAGGATATCAAATCGCTTTACAAATGATCAGGAAGGAAGAAACAAGTAGAGCAAACAACATAATCAAGAATGGTACAGTAGTAGTTCCCAAGTTGAAGTAAGTGATCTCCACAAGGTCCAAGCCAACAAATCAACAGCACAGCCAAAGTAGGCAAGTAATAGTGATGGCTATCAACACTGTGGGGCATAATCACAAGCCCCTATCGCCACCACAATGCCACTTTCAGTGACTTTGTGATGGCGATACGGGCCTCGCCTTATTCACAAAGCAGTGCTAAGCCACTTAATGTGGCTTAACACTGCCTTGTGAATAAGGAATAAGGCGCCCTTTCATGCTGTATTTAGGGTGAAAGGGGCATGCAGTGGGTGTTGTGGTGGACGTTCCACCGCAACATCCATTGATTTTGATGCTTGCCCCCATTCACAAGGGGAGCGTAAATAGGAGGCAGCACCAAAACTAAGACCAGGAAAATCCTGGAAATCCTGGAAAATCCTGGTCTACAACAGGCAAAATGAGGAGAAATTCTTTATTTCTCCTCGTTTTTGATTTTTCCATGTGTGCTGCCTTGTGCAGCACACATGGAAAAAGTAAATTGCCATTGTTTGTGTATATACAGGAAGGTGTCCCTTCCTGTACATAAACAAACCTTTTTTTAAATGCCATTCTGTCACTTTCATGTGTGGTGCATAAAGCAGCACACATGAAAGTGAGAGAATGGCATTTAGGATTTTGTGTGCAGGAAGGGACACCTTCCTACACATACACAATCCTCCTCTGCACACAGACACCCTTACACTTTGGTGCAAGGGTGCCTGCGTTGGCGCTAAGGTGTTAAACTTAGCTCCATCACAGAAGGAAACGCAAGGCTGCACCATATCCTTGTGGCGGAGAGAGGCGTTAAGCCAAGAAGGCTAATTCCTCTCTCCGCCACTTCCTTGTGAATATCCCCCTGTGTCGTTTCTGGGCCAGGAGAATGGAGTTTGTGGGATCTAGTTGTAGGTTGGTTTTAATATGTCTGTTTTCTCAAAGTGTGTCAGGTATGACAAATGATTTTTGAATAAAATTACAATGTATTATTTTTACATTCTTGGACTCCATTTACAGAGTTAAAAGATAAACACTTTATTAGAGATGTCTGAAATTCGTAATAGCAGAGTTTGGCCTGCTTCACAAAGGTAACTAACCAATCGATAACTTTATTTCGGCCACCATAGGCCATAAAAGCACATAATAAAATACATACAAACATTACAATGCAAGAATAAATAGATTAAGACTATCAAACAACAAACGCATTGTTACTTACTATTAATTTACATTTTTCTAAAACATTTCCTCTATTAAAAAGTTATTAAACCATGGGAAATAGTTATCGAGAAAATAGCATTTGATTGTGGCAATTAAATCAACTGATCATTTCATAAGGAAGTTTCTTCGCTTATACCACATTGCATTTAAAAAGCGGGAGACTGCGAAGACAATGGGGGGCTGTGTATCAAATTTGAATACTCTGAAGGCCATGGAACATTCCCTGAATCCCAGGTTCCTACAAATTGGTTTCACCCAACTTCTACGTGCAGCCTGGTATTTAGGGCAAAAGAAAAGGACATGAATTTAATCTTCTAGATGGTGATTGCATGCTGGGCCCTCAGTATTTTTATTTGCGTCCCATTTGCTGGTGAATGATTTAAGAGGCAAACTACCCATCCTGAATTGCATGTACAATTTCCTTGACATGACTGGGTAGATCAAGTCAAGAAACTCTTCCAATTTGAAATCCACTTTAACTTGGAGGAACTGGGATGTCAACTTGCCTACTGTAGAGCTCATAAGTAGAAGGGTTAAGTTGTTGTGCCTGCAGTGGTGCACTAGGTTAGCCCTAGATAATGCAGGGCAAGCTACTTCTGGTGTTACCCACAGCTCAGGCAGGCCAATCCTGCTACTATATTTCTTGATATGGGTTAGCCATGGGATTTTTTTTGTTCTAATTTCGGCCCACACATCTCTAAACTCGTTCTTCTAGGAGGTTAATTCTGGGACCGTCCACAGTCTTCTCCAGAATGTGAGCGGTCTTAGCGCTGCTTCCTCCTCGATGGGAAGCAGCCCAAGGTCCAGTCTAAGGGGTACTAAAGGAGTACTGACAGGCAACCCCAACAAATTCCTCATGAATGTGTGTTATATCTTAGTGAGACTGGTAAGCTTGTGGTGTCCCCATAACTCTTACCCATACATAGAGGCCGCTCTAACCTGGACTTTATAGATCTCCATAACAGGGGCAGCAGGCTTGTACTCAGAACGTCTATGCATTTTAGATATCCCTCCTGCTTTTTGTGTCATTTTTAGGGCTGCCTTTGATACCTGACTGCCCCATTCCAGATGTTCTTCAAGGGTAATGCCCAGGTACTCAAAGGTTTTTACCCGCTCATGGGAATACCATCTAATACTGGATTTTGGCGGGTCTTGCTGGGGGGGTTGAAAATCATGAATTTGGCTTTTGCCAAATTGAATTACAGTCATCTCAATGTACAAAAGATAGCAAAACCCTCCAAGATGCACTGGATCCCCATTGATGTCTTGGACAACAACAAAGTGTCGTCCGCAAATATCAATGCGGGTACCCGTCCTGAGACTAGCCTCAGGGCATCGATGTCCTTTAGGCCTAATAGATGATCTACAAGGCCATTTATTTATATGCTGAAAAGGGTGGGGGCCAGAACACACCCCTGGCACACACCCTTTCTTACCGGAAAGCATTTGGACAAATCTACTTGCTTCCCACACCTCACCTGGGCATAGGTTTCTGTATGGAGCCTGATTAGCACGTCCAGAAGATAGGGTGGGATTCCTAGGTCCGAAAGCACTTTCCACAGTTTACCCCTTGGCACCAGGTCAAATGCAGACCTCAGGTCGACGAAGATGAGGTAGAGGCTGCCACCCTCTACACTCACTGCTCTCCAGTACAGGACCTGAAGTCTGAATAGCTGGTCGGTAGTTGACATACCTGCCCTGAAGCCGGCCTGGAAAGGACTCAAGATTTCATTTTTCTCAATCCAGGCCTGGACTCTATCCAGGATAATTCGGCCCATCAGCTTCTGAGCGTTGTCTATTAGGCTAATAGGCCTATAGTTTGACGGTAGTAGGGGGCAGCCTTTTTTGTGAATTGGAACTATTTCTGCACCACGCCAGGTGTCCGGCGGGTCCATTCCCCTCAAGATGGAATTATAGAGAACACAAAGATAGGGGGCCCATATTTTTGGTTGTGATCTAAATAGGTCCCTTGGCAGCCTGTCCACGCCAGGCGCCTTGTTTGGCAATAACTTAGCAATAGCAGATTCAACTTTGACCAGAGTAATTTCCTGTTACCCACCCAGTCGATACTCGTGGGTAGGGCAAGAAGCTCGAAATGCCACTGTATCCTCGCCTGAAGAAGCATACAATGATTCAAAGTGTGCCTCCCATAAGGTTGGCGCTATATTTGGTTCAATAGCTGCTTTGGACTCCCTACCCCGCCACTAACTATTGACCAGAAGGATTTCAGATCCTTATTCTGGAGAGCAGTTCTCAGTTCCTCACAGTTCTTTGCATCCCAATCCTTCTTTGAGGATAGAATATCCCGCTTATATTGGTGCCTAAATTCCTTAATACCTGTCCTATCCTTGGCCTTAATGGCTTTCAGTAACTCACTTTTGCTCCTACGACAAGATGAGTTATACCAGGGATGTGCAGGGAGAGGTTTTACCTTGGTGCTGGCTTTCGGATAGAAAGCCTGCAGGAGCTTAGAAGTCAATTGACTATGAATTTCTAACGGCCTGGTGTCCTGACCTGCTTGTTGGCCCATTTGCCCCACCTCAGCCATTTCCATAAGGTGTGGCACAACCTGCTGGTAGATACGTGCCAACTTTTCCGGGTGGTCTTAAATGTGGGGCCATTTTACCCTCCGCCTGTTGTTATGCAGCAGGTGAAGCTGTTGTACAAGTGAGGGAACTTCTAGGTGATTCAACAGGCCCCAGCTTCCTGGTTTTAGTGCCATGACTAGAGCGTTATGATCACTATCCCACTGCCTAACAATCTTACAATCAATGACCCTATCCCAGGACCTACATTCAACTATAATATAGTCTATGGTCGAAGTGTGCCCTTCTCTATGAAAAGGGCGGAAGCCAGATCTATCTGATTTAAGTCTCCCATTACAGGCCCTCAAAGAAAAAGAAAGTGTGAAGGAATTGATTTGAAGGACCAACGGCGTCCACGCTCTAGCAGGTGCAATTTGCGGTTCCAAGATACCCCAATGCTGGTTCTCGCTATCCACTTCATCCTCTGCACTCAGATTTTTAAGAGGTTCATACTGACAGTTGAAATCACCCCCAATTATTAAAATGATCTCGGGGTCAAGAGTTGATATATAATCACTCAGTTTTTCAACAGTTTTAGACTCTTACCCGCTCTGTCGGCCTCGAGTAGATATTAATTAGGGCGATTCTTTTGTTGCAGGGCAAGGTTAAAAGGACGCATTGTATGTCCATTGAATTTGTGGGCAGATGCTCTGCTGTTGCACTCAAGTGCGTACCCACCCAAATACTAAGGCCTCCCGATGGTCTACCCCTACCCTTCTTTGTGGCCAGTATATCAAATGTTGCATAGCTAGTTCGTTTGTTATTTTCCAGAGCCCAGGTCTCCTGCATTAAAAAAATGTCATGTTTTCCTACGAACTTATCCCAAGCAGGACACAATAATTTATTTTTAATCCCCGCCAGGTTCCATGAGAGGATTTGGATATTGCCCTTTGCCTCTCGCAGTCCACCTCCGTACCCCTCCCCCATCTCTAAATTTGCTGCCACTACAATCCCCTCCTCCATTTGGGCTATTTCACTAGGACTTCCCACCTCCATATTCGTTCCTGTGCTACCTGGAACCTCATGTATTGCTGGAGACACTGCACCATCTGATTCTCTTGCGTGGTTACTCCTATTTCTCCACCTATAACTACTCCTACTTCTAGTTGCCACCCCACTGCTCTCGCTGCCCTGCAAACCATAGTGTATATCAGGGCAAACCACTCCTGCTGGGCCCCGGAGGACTTCGTCAGTATCCTTTCTAACGGAACTGATTGGTGTTGTCGAGCTACACCGCAACCGTCAGGCTACAAGGTCCAAGATGCTGAATCGATTGTTATGGTGGAACGCAGCCAGATCTGGCTTACAATTCTGATGCCCTATCCCAATATCGTTCCCTGTCTGTGCATAATAGCAGAAGTTGTCCCCAGCCGCCCAAGGATGCCTTCTTGGGACAATGTCAGAATTTGTGATGGTAGAAGCAACCGGGTAGAAATAGGTCAGGGGAAGAGATTGTATTTGTGTTGCGGAGCTTCCAATCACCCAATTACAAAAGTGCTCTACAGCCCTTCTGTCCCTAAAATTAATGACAACACTATCACCCTGGTTTTTTTTCACCCGTGAACCTACCCAAGCCACACGTCTGGCAAAGAGGATTTCACCCGAAACCTGGTTAGGAAGGGGCCTATTTTGTCTCAGCCAGTAAATGCATTTGTTTTTAAGGTCACTATAGGCTTCCTTTTTTCTTTGTTTCAATTCTGGGACCCGTACTAAGAAAACCACATATGGTGTGGACTCTGGGGGGAGGTCTAAACGTGGGAGCACATTCGTTTCATCAGGGTTATTTACCGTATTTACAAGATTGTAATTTCTTCCTACACCTCTCCCCCCCCCCTGCTCCACTCTTTTGGATAATTCTGCACCAATGCACGTGTCACTACTCCCTAATTGGTTTTGGTTCAGGGGTTGTGGTGCATTTATAGCAGGTAATTCCGTTGTAGCATTACGAGCCTGCGGTGTTACAGAGTTGCAGACTGCATTAGTTGACCTAGTGGGCCCCTCCATGATTCTCGACCCACATTCAACCCGTGTACCACCCTCGACCTGCACAGGGATAAACAATGTTTACAGGTGGGTAAGTCTATCTTCTATAGAGTTCAATCTCTCGTATATAGGTAGACAGGTCTCAGTGAAGATAAGTTCTAGTTTGACCCAGAAGTCTTCTAAGTCAGTTGGAACCATTTCTCACAGGTGACTGGGATGTCTCTGGGCTAGATATAACCCTTGGTGGTTGGTCTGTCTCCCGATTCACATACAATTGGATTTTTGCCTTCTTGTTCTTGGTTGCGTCCCCATCGCGCTTTCTTTTAACTGCAGGGTCCGGTGCCAAGTGGGTAGCCCCCAGTTTAGCGCTGGAAGCGGACCGGGTTGTCAGTCTCGGTTTTACTACTCCCGGTATCTCGTGAATAGCTGGGGGGATGGGTGGACCATTTACAACAGTGTCATTAATGACTGGGACACTGGGCACGCTGTTAGGTACTGTCAATGTCTGCGTGCCCTCTCCTTCATGGCCAAGTCGTATGGGCACAGTGTCTGTCATTTGTAAGGGCAGTGGTGACAGCGCCAGAGCTAACCCACCCATTGATGACCGTTTATGAAAGAATGGATCCAAAGATAACCTTTTTTCGGTCAATTGAATTTCGTGTGTGAGCAATTTAGATGCCCTAGTTAAAAATTGGGACAGTGTACCCACAATTGTTCCTCCAGAAGGGATTTCCTCCCCTTTTCCGCCTTAACTGTATCCTTATCTGCCTATGAGAAAAGGTGCCTCAGTACAAATGCTCACAACAGCAGTAATGCAAACAGGAAGCTTAGGAATCTTAGGGGTCAAGCAATAATTCACTGACCTTCTTTGGCGTGTTAATGGTGGATTAAAACGGAATGGCCCCATCCCGTCCTCAGTCGTGCTCGGACAGGCTCAGGCGGGCCCGCCCTTGGCCCGGGCTTAGCCCGGCGCCGCCCGCGAGCATCCCGCATGGCGGGAGGCGTTCCTCTCCTCACCTCCTCTTCCTCTCCTTTGTAGCACCTCCGGGCGCAGCGTGGAACGTCACCTGTGCGCTGGTGGTCCCCTGGGTCAACTGGGGGATGTAGTATCCAGCCATTCCCCTCACAGCGATCGGAATGGCGGAGTAAGCCCCGCAGCCGTTCCCCTCACGGGAAGAGCTTTGGCACTGCTGGGTCCGGTAAGTCTGCCAATCAATTTTGGTACATTTGAGTAAATTTACACTTTTGTGAAAGTTCACCACTACTACTCAATATGTACAAATGCCAATTTACTGCAAAAACAAAAAAATAATAATAGTAATTTCAGCACTACATATGGCCAATCAGTGATTCTGCAACACTCTCCTATAGGAAATAATGGAGGCAAGGACTGAAAATAAGACTCTATGTGAATTAATTTTAAAATAAACTACAATCTTCAAAATATTTAAAATGTGAATAAATATAAATTAATGTAAAAAAAACTGCAAATAGTACATATTTGTTATTTAGGCATAAAATATTGAAATATCCTGTTTCAAATATACACAAATAATGTAACACTATATTTTATTACAAATGTATTTAAATCATTTTAATGAATTCTATATATCACTTTTAATCTTTAATAAAGTACAGTAAAAATATTTTTTTCTTTAGAGGTAATTTACTATAATTTTAATTTAATATATATCCATAAAATTTTAAATACAAAATTAATATAATAGTGCTGAGGGATTTAAAGAAAATATCTCAAAATAATTTGTATTAATATGTAACCTAAAAATAATCTTTATATATGATGAGTTCAATGCGTTTTTTAAATTTTCCCTACACTTTACCATAGGGAGACATCAGAGTAAAGCCATAAGGTGACAGTTTTTCAATGACTAGCTAGAGCACAGGATAAAACTGCTAACTCACCACCACCTCCTTCGAACATTCCAACATCTGGGAAAACAAAATGTGATGAACGAAGGCCCTGCTGAAAGAAAGGGACTAAAGAACTTTAGACTCCTCCAGGTATCCAGGGATTAGAATTAAAGTCCAAAGTGTCCATCTTATGAGAGAGGACTGGGACCATCAAGAACCATGCCTGGAGAGAGGCTAGGGGCCTAGAAGCCTGCCCTGAAGCCATGTAATTAACAAAAATACTTTTTCCAGCAGTAGGATAAAAGTGGAACTTTGTAATTTCTTTCACCTACAGAACACCAAGACAGGATGCTGAGGCTTAATCACGGAGGAAATGCTCAAGAGGAAAAGAACACCAGGTTCATCCTGTTCAGAGATTTTTATGCTTGCAGAGGTGACAGGAGATCTTTGATATTTTCAAAAGGGCCACAAGTGAATGATTATACAGGGGTAGATTAATGGTGTTAGGATGGTGTCCTGCAGTGAGATTGTTACTTGTTTGGCAGTGATATTTTGAGTAAGAGAAGAACCAAGCCAGAGTAGTTCCACGTTGCTATTACAAATTTCAAGTCAAGTGAAGAGTGGTTGATCGTGTCAGAAGATAAAGGTCTGGGAGAATTAGAAAGCATGAATCAGCATTGTCAGCATGCGGGCGTCCGTCATCAACTATATGAAATATTGTATTTCAAGTGCCTCACCCTGAAGCCTGATTTTAAGACATTTGGATGATAGTTTTCTGAGTCATACTCTTTTAGTCGTGTTTCCAAACACCTTTCTAAAACTTTGCCAAGGAAGGAGCGGTTTAGAGGTGGGCAAAAGTTGTTTAGATATTACAGATTTACTCCTGTTTTCTTTCATGCGGTTAGAGGGAATTGTGTTAAAGTAGGGACATGAAGGAGGGCATGGCCAAGCAGGATGGCTGACAACACATCCTAAACAGAGGTTCTGCAAGACCCAGACATCATCTGAAATCCTGTGTTCACCCAGCTTGCAAAAACTATGTTGCGGGCACTAAGTGATTGTGTAATGCTTGGGGGCCCTGCAAAAATTAAATGAACATGTCTCTGAGGGAGGAAAGGACAAGAGGATCTCGAGGCCTAAATGGGAATGCATGTCTCTATCTTGACTTGTGGCAGTGAAAATTTGTTTCAATGAAAGGGCAGCTAGTGTGCTTGGTTTCACAATGAAATTTATGTATGCTTCTCCCATCTTGGAAGGTGTGTCAGGACACTGCAGAGGCAGTCGTGAGAAGTAGTCTTCAGGATTTTGATCTTTCCGAATATGATGTACAATTGTGTAGTTGTATTCTTCTAATAGCAAACCCCAATTTTCAATGTTAGGAGGTATTTTTGCCTTTGGATTGCTTTTGGATTGCCACAGATGATCAACAATGCTTAGTGATCTGTTTCAAACATATAAGGCTTCCCATACAAAAAGACATGGAAATGTTCACAAGCTCACAACACAGCTTAGCATTCTTTCTCAGATTGTGAATAAGCATGTTCAGTTTGAGACAAACTTTTGCTTGCATATGCCACAATATGTCTTCAAGCACTGTCAGTTGTGCAAGTATGGCACCTAACTCAACAGAGCTAGCGTCAACAACCTCGGTAAGAAGCTTTTGATCAAAGTATGCCATTTCAGTAGCGTTCTCGATAGCTTGTTTCATTTTCTGGAAACTTTGATCACATTCATGTGCCCAATAAAAAAAACATTTTTTTTATCAAGTCTCCTATTGGCTCACTGACAGTGGCAAAGTCTTGTATATATCTAAAGAAATAGCTGGCCATTCCAAAGAATGACTGGATCAGGTGTCATGCCCCCTTCAGAAAATATATGGCCAAAGAATTTTAATGTTGTCTTATAGACTCACATTGCTCATCATTCAAAGTTAAACCTGCATCAGTGAGCAAACAACACACTTGCATGAGAGCTTTGCATTGCTCCTTATGTGTAGCTCCGAAAACCATATGTCATCACTATAATTGAAAGCATCCATGACAGGCTGTATGATATGTTGAATGACATCTTGAAATAGCGTTGCAACTGATAGCTCACCGAAACTTAGTTTTTTGTAACAGAACAGACCAATATAAGTCGAAAAAGTTGTAATGTGCCTGCAATTCTCCTTGAGTTCTGTTGGACTTGGCCCTTATTGTCCTAAAATTTTTCACTTTTCCCCCTTAGCCTTTTTACCATGTGTGAAATAATACCTGCTGTGCAATGGCTTGCGCAGATTTATTTGTACTGTTGTAAAGAAATGTTACTTTTAAAATGGACGCCATTGCTGTGTGCTTGTGCCTGCCTGCCGGAGGTGGGTTACCAGTCTAGTCATTTGTTTCCCAACACCCCCAGCTTTTGGAGGGAAGCCTGGCACCCAGGGTGCTCTACACCTCCCCTAAACCAGTTGGCACCAGTTTCCCAGGGAACCTTCTGGAAGTTTCTAGCCCTTTCTGGTAGATAGGGGGAGGGGTGTATAAATAACGGAGCTAGGATGCCATGTGCTCAGACTGAATGTGGACCTGATTGACAGGGGACACTCTGCCAGGAGGTACCACCGCAAGGGCCTGTGTGCTGGCCCCTGAGCCCATCTGTACCCCTCTGCCATCCACAGGGCCAGTGGGAGCCTTCGCTGTAGTGAGGACCTCTATGTCAGGAGGAGTGCCACTTTATGGGAGATGACTGCTTCTAGGAGCTGCTGTCCTGTCCTGTTGAGTGCCCACTGACTGCTGATCCTGCTCAGCCTTGCCTGCCTGCTCTGCTGCCCTAGCACCTCGTGAGCGCTATACTGTGACTGCCTGTTCTTCAAGGAGGTGAGGAGCGTGGGCGCTACCTTCTTCTGTGGGGCCCTGGAATTCGGAGTGCTATATTCAAATGGACTGTGCATCCTTGCCGCACTCCAGTGCCGTTAGGGCACCCTTCCCTACATTGCCAAAGAGGAGCACTGTATTTTGTCACTGAAGCTGGTGGTGCTGTCAAGTGCCTGTTGAGCGCTATATTTCATTACCCTGAGGAGGTGAGGAGCGTAGGCCCTGCAGCACGTGTTGCCTGGCACAGCTGTGTACTAAAAAATGGCAGGAGCCTACCCCGCGTTTGTGGTCCCTCGCGGGTGCCCACCTCGCATTATAGCACCCTTTTCCTGTTTGAAATACAGCGGGAGCCCAAACCTTGTGATGGCTGCGTTTCTGCATATTTAAGCAGTGGGTGCCCAACCCACGTTTTGCCGCGTCTTCACCACTAGAGGATGCCTACCCCGCTTTATGTGCTAGTGAAAGCAGCGGGTGCCTACCCCGCGTTTAGCCTGCCCTTGAGCACAGCGGGTGCCCACCCTGCTTGTGCACACTGTTGATGGTGTGAAGTGAGGGGGTGCCTACCCCGTGTTTGGCTCCTTAACAGTGGGAGCCCACCCCGCACTCTAAAAATGCCGCAAATCACCGGCGTAGCCAACGACATAAGAAGAGCCACCGCACTGCCCGTGGCGACCCGTAAGTAGACGAAACCTCGCCCGAGCCGGCCGGTAGTGGGTGGGGGCTCTCTGTGAGCAGGGTAGAGCCCCGAGAGGAAGTGGGATCTTTGTTGAAGTCCCGGGTCCCAGGAGGGGGCCCGGGCGAAGTCCGGCGAAGCGCTGCTGGTGGCGGGGCTCTCATGCGCTGAGGAGAGCCCCACGCATGCTGAGTCTGCAGGAGGAGACCGGAGCGGAGACCAGAAGCCGCCCGCCAGCCTCCTGGGCCTGCCTGTCAGCCTACGGGGCCTGCCTGTCAGGACTGCCGGTGGGTGTGGCTGGGATCCGGCTGCTGCCCCAGAGTGGGGGTGCCAGTGCTGCATTCTTCTGAGCTGCACCGCAGTTGCGAGCCGCTGCAACGAGGGGCATTTTGTACTTCTGAGTTCCAAAGGGGAACTCCAACGACCCAGGGGTCTTTTGAGGGCAGTTTTGAATTTAATAGCCCCGGGTTGGGGCTCCCAGGATATAGTGGGCCAATCCTTTGGGTGCTCGTCACAGCTGTGGCGCAGGAGAGCGGGCTGCTGCACAACAGACAGCATCTAAAATCTTGGAGCCCCAGAAGAGGGGCTCCATCTTCCCCAAGACGGGACATTACTTACACAGCTGCCCCGCTAGACAGTGGGCAGTTGCAACGAATGGGGCACACGGTGCTTTATGCTTGTGAGGCCTAGTGCCTCTTTTGATTTATGTACAGGTGCTTCATGCTAAGGCTATGCCTGCGCTGAGGGGTTTACGCTAATGCATTTATGCTGGTAATGTTTTCCCCCAAATTGCTAATGTGTTTATATGCATAAAGGTACCCTCGATGCCCGACTGTGCCTAATGCAGGAGGCGAGTTATGCTCCTGAGGGTGGCTAATGTCAGGTTAGGATGTTCTAGGTTTTACTGGGGTGGCCCCGCTGATGTGGGGCATGATGCACTGTTGCTGAAGTATCTTGTGCCTCATTATCCTTCATGTACCCTACATTTATGCCCATGTGCTTATGATAATGGGAGGGATGCCTATGTTCACAGGTTTGCAGTGCTGAGGTTTTTATGCCCTATGTTATGCCTTCATGCTCATGATTTATGCCTAATGACACTGCATTTATGCAATTGTGTGGATGCTTAATGATAATGCTTCATGTGTTAAGCCCCACTTTAATAGGACTATGCCTGATGCCCTTACACTGAGGGTTTTTGTGTAGAACACGCCCCTATGCTCACATGTTCATGCTGTTGTGTTTTTCATGCTAATGAGGGTTATGCCTCATGTTTAGGCCTGCCTTGATAAATGCCTTAAGTGATTTATGCCAGGTGCATGTCTTCTACCCAGTAGGTACGGCCGGTGATACATTATTGCTTATGGACTTTCATTTAATCGGAACTGGTGAGGTTTATGCTTCAGGTTTCGCCCACTTGATTTATGCCTAATGTTTTATGCTGATGTGATTTATGCTCACATGTTCCTGCCTGAGCTAATGTGGCTGATGCTAAGGCAATTTTGCTGACCTCATTATTTTACTAGTAAGTACTGGCGGGTTCACATTTAATCCTGACGGTTTTACACTTATCTTTGTACCGTGTGATGATGTTGGCAGAGGCCCAATTGGCCCTGCCATGTAAATAGTCTCCTGTATATTGCTAACCAGTCAGTTGGCACGATGTATATGCAACTGTGATGACATTTTGGCGTGTTTATTTCACAATACACAAGTTATTTTCACATCACCTGGTGTGGTCTCGTTTTGTAGTGTTCCTTGTGTTTCCCAAGTGTGCTGCGCGAATGCTTTACACATTTATTCTGGAGTTTGGCCCACCCACTCTGCACCACGCTACCCATTTCTAACAAGTTCCAACTGATGATATACATTATTCAGATCAAGGTGAGAGAATAACTTTACACCATTCAATTGTGCTACCATGTCAGCAATGTGAGGACCTGCTTGTCATTCTCATTCAATTGCCTTGTTCGCTTGACGCTTCTCGACGCAGATGCATCCCACTCCTTCACTGTTCATTTTGGTACTACTACTATGGGAGAAACCCATGGCATTTGACAAGAGGAGCATTCAAAGATATCATGTTTGAGTAATGATTCCAGGTCTTTTTCAACAGCTTCCTGTAAATGAAATGCAATTTGTCCGTGTCTTTGAGCAATAGGACGAACATCATCCTTTATGTGTAATTGGACTTTGATAGTCTTGAATTTTCCCAACTCATTAAAGAATGAAGAGAATTGACTTACTAATTTGTGATGAGCATTTATCTTCATAGTTCACTGATATCAGTCCCATAGCGGCAGATGTGCCAAAGCTGAGTAAACAGGTACTTGACACTGTATTTTGAAGTACATGAATGGGTGCTGGAACTTTTGTTTTCATGTCTTTTTATCATTGTTACAAATGGACCTTGACTTTGTAAGGGCGTTGATGCAGCCCAGTACACACTCTTGTTTTTCATGACGTAAGGCGGGGCAATGGAGATAGTTCATTGAATTTCTCCTTAGGCATAATGTTTATTGATGCACCACTATCAATAATGAAAGGTATTGAGCAACTGTTTACTTTTTGTGCGATTTTCGGAATATGTTTAAGTGATTTTGGTGTTTTGTCATGTTGACTTTTCTTGGACCAGTATTTTTCCTCATATGCAGCCAGTCCAATGTGTACATGTTTCTCTGAGGTAAGCATTGACATGCACAGTCATCTTCTTCATTACCACTTGACTTTGATACTGAAGATCTGTTTAACAAAGATTTAGATGACCTTTCACTTAATTTGGCATCAATTTGCCTCCGTTGAT
The DNA here is from genome assembly GCF_964261635.1 of Lissotriton helveticus. Taxonomy (NCBI): domain Eukaryota; kingdom Metazoa; phylum Chordata; class Amphibia; order Caudata; family Salamandridae; genus Lissotriton; species Lissotriton helveticus. The sequence continues at coordinate 398,499,968 of NC_136069.1, read as the reverse complement.
GCGTTTGCTTGTCCTTGTGGGCATGCTTTAAATGTCACTTCTAGAACGCTTAGGCGGCCATTTTGCCTGTACGCCATAACGCACTTACTTTTTTCTTTGCCTTGCAGATCATTACAAAATGGTTCTCCTTTTCACAGTCTTTTTAGATCTGTCCAAAGGCAGGACATTTACCTTCTGGTGGAAATGAAAATCCAGACCTGAAGCACAACATATTTTTCTGGGGAAAAATTGCTTTGTGTTCTTGTGCTTTGGCTTACTTTTTATGTTCACAACTGACTCACTCTGGGCACCATCGGCCTCCATGTCAGCAGCTTGATGATCAATAAGCTCTTCCACTCTGGCAGCCATGAAAATTTGCTCCAGAAGAGTTTCTCTCAGCATTTGTTGTCTGAACGAATCTGACAAGCATCCGCAATCAATCTGAGGCGTACAGCTTCCTCATAATTAAATTCCTTGAACTTACAGTGTTTGATGAGCGTATCCAGTCTCCTAACAAATTTGTCGATGGTTCTTGAATGATCATTTATCTTTCGTAATCTACATTTAGCATTGGATTGATCTTGAGATTCAGGGATGCTTTGATTTGGCAGTATGCAATTTCGTCAGCTCGTAGCATTTTCTTTATGACCTCTTTTACACATTCACCTGCAGGAATATTAAGGTATTTGATAATCTTATTGATATTGTCTTCTTCTATCACATCAATGAAATCATAAAATGTTTCTATCTGTCATCAATATTCCATTTTATGGCGGTAACGAATGGTGGTGGTGGTTTTAAGAATGCAGTGGCATTGTAATCATTTACAAGACTGGCTGGCACTGAGGGTGGAGTTCTCTTTGACACTGTCTGCTGTCCACTAGGACCTGCTTCATCCACAGCATCTCTATGGCCCTTTGCTGTGCTCTCCTCGGGGTCATCTTGGACAGTCTGTGGAACTTGGACCTCCCTCTTGGTCTCTATGGGAGCGCTTGGCTTTTGTCTGACCTTTGGAGTCGTTCTGAGCCAGCACCTAGAATCTTTGGTGTTGTGTCGCTTTAGGTATTGATTACTCTGCAAGCACCACCCGGGTGCTTTCTCTGGGGTCGCTTACCCCATCACTGTGGCATGGTGGCTCTCTTTGCCCAGTTCTTGTAAGCAAATGACTGTTTCTGGTATCTGTATTGCTTTGCCTTTAGGAGTCCCAATGTGCTGTCTGAAACCTGGTTGATCTCTGCCTCGCCGCACTTCTGTTTACAGTGTTATCTTGCAATTTGCTTTTCTTTCAAAGCACTGTTGCATCTGCCCTTGGAGTTATTACTCCCTATGATGTAAAGCTTCAGGCTGCGTGGTAGTATTGAATCTCTCTTTGCAGTCTTACCCGCAGGCTCATGTCCAACAATGTGCAGACTACTACATCATTATCTTTAAATGCTTTTCATGGATTGGAGTTGCATTTTGACTCCACATACACCAAAAGTCAATTCAGCACTTTGATGGAGTCACATGTGGCACGCATCAGCAGTTTTCAGGACCACGGCAAACTGTCTGGGAGAGCACTGTCGATCTTTGGGTTACTTATCCCCTATCTCATCGCCAGGTGTAGTGTCCTTCCCAACTCTGGCACTCATCAGTGACTACACCACACACAGAGCTCAGTATAATAGGTCTTTAGTCTTCTGTGTGTAACAGTGAACTAAACATTCTAAACCTGTATTCACTTCACTTTGCTCTAATTCTTATGTCACAATTCTACGGAACCATCAGGAGCCACAAGGGTGCCGTCATGTCTAACTTCTATGACACTATTCCCTCCTTCTCATGAAAGTTGCAAATTTGGTGCTACAACTCTTGCTGAAAGTATGTACATGGCTGGGTGGAGAGAGATAGGATGATAGATGCGAGAGATATGTGTCCAAGAGGCAGTTGCATCATATTTGTAGATGCAAAGGAGATGTTTTGAATAGGTCCTTGGTAATTCCTGCAGTTTGCCAAACTAACCATGACAGCAAAAGACATATCGACATGCTCCCTTATTACACTTCAGGAGAGGCACACATTAGAAGTCCTACTAGATATGGGTTTCCCTCAAAACTGGTCTGCCACTTATAAGAGGCCTTGAAGAAGAGCACAACTAAGGAGCATATTAACAAGGGCCATATTGCCACTTTTCTGGATTTAATAGCCAGAAAACCGTCAAAAATGTCATTGCCGTATCAACAATGCGGCGCTAACATGCATAAGCGCAAGTTAGCAGCCATTCTCCACACACCTAGCCTCGCATCTCTAATGAAATGCAAAGAAGACGTTCTCAAAGAAAACAGCAGGGAAAAAGATGGTTACCGCACATCGCAGTATTTACAAGCCATGCCCTGACACCAATAGCGTTATTAAAATACGCGCTAAACACGGTTATTGCTGGTATCTAACGTCTGATAAATTTCAGACTTGTCTATCTGTTCAATGGGAGGTGGATTGAATGGCTGAGTCCACATCTCCCTATTAACAACATTTCTTTTAGCTCGTCCTGTTATCGCTGGTTTTTGCACGGTAATGTGGAATATCGCCGTCAATCGCCGGATTTCTCATCGCCTGTTAGCCAAGCATTGTAAATACGCCGCTAACATGGCGATGTGAACCGGCGATAGACAGCGATAATGACAAATGCGATAAACGCGTTCAGCAATTATTATCAGCTTTTGTTGTTGATATGCCCATTAAAGAGCAATATCTGGTGAAAATAAATGGGATGAGGATGTTTCAGAGACTTTGGCAAATGGAGATTGGAATGGAAATGTGCATTGGTCAAAGAGGTGTCTGGCAATGTGCTTATTTTTATGTGCTGCATTGTACTTATTTATCACATGCAAGGCTGTGTAAAACTTACCCGATGCCCTAGATGAGGAATTGAAGGTGCTGATTTTGTTTTTTTTATATATGATTTGGAGCTGCATGAAACATGAGCAATATTGGTGAAAACTGTCTAATACCTGATAGAGGTATCATATATTAGAATGAAGGTCTCCATAAAACAAGGTCTTCATGCACTAAGGCCAGAAAGCCATGATACAAATTGGCAATATTAGAATTGTTACTGGAAAACAGGATATCTATTTGTTGGCTTTTCAGTACAAGATCTACTATACAGGCTTGAGCAGAAATGTGTCTGTGTAAGCACTGACAATGAGGAGACGCATGCAGGAAGTTAGTATGAATGAAAAAATAGAGGAAGACTGTACAGTATGGGCTGAGATGCTACAGGAATGGTTGACACTGTGTCAACAGACTCCTCTTCAGAACGCCTATGTGTGACAATTAAGGCCTGCAACAGTTGAAAAGTTCATGTATATTATACAGTGTAATTCTTTCTCGGACTGCGCATGAGGGATTATGTCAACTTTGTCCTGCGAACCAGGAAGGTTAGGTGCTGAAAACTTAAAATGAACACACTCTTATTTCAATAAAAAACAATGGGGAGTTGTGGACAATTAAAGTGGTTCCTAATGGGAGTACTGTGATTGGTATGCATAAACATATATGTGTGGCAAAGGATTATTGGACCAGAAACTATGTTACATATATCCTTCTACTGATGTTCACTATGTTCTGTCGACATTGTAATTGTAATTGTAATTGTAGTGCGCATAATCACCGTCAGGTCTCTAAGCGCTGTGAGAGAGAGTCCTACCCTAGCACATGGTAAGGATATACTTGATTAGGTTGTGCCCCAGGCTTCAACAAAAAGGAGTGTTTTTAACTTCTTCCTAAATGGGAGGAGGGTGTGTTCCTTACACAGATTCTCCGGCAGCTTGCTCCATAGTAGAGGAATTGAGGTTGAAAATGCTTTACCTCCATTGGAGGCCATTTTAAAGCGGGAACAGGCCAGCAGGCCAGCCTACGAGGAATGGAGCGACCTGCTAGGTGTGTAGCTTACTAGAAGATCTTTAATACAGGGTGGGCCTGGCCATAAATGGCTTTGTGCTCGATACAAAGGCCCTTAAAACTAGTTCTCTGCCTGACTGGGAGTCAGTGAAGCTGGCGTAGGAGGGGGGTGGCGTGGGCCCTTGTAGGTAGTCTAAAGATCTGGCGGCATTGTTCATAATCACCTGTAATCTCGCAAGCAACTTTTCTGGGAGGCCAATGTACAGAGAGATTCTGTAGTCTAGTCGTGACACTATCATGGCCTATACTGCCATTCTGAGTGTTACGAAGGAGAGAAGGGGAGCTAGTTTCCGTAACTGTCTTTGTAGACCAACACATGTCCTACTACAGCAGATACCTGGTGGGTCAGAGAGAGCTTGGCATCGATTTTGATGCCCAGGCTTTTTATGGTCTGGGCAGATTCGGGATTTGTGCCCAGCTCTTGTGGCCAATAGAGGTGGCTCCAGGGATTGGTGTCCGTGGTGATGGCCAGTACCTCGGTCTTATCAGGACTGATTTTGAGGGAATTGGCCATCATCCAGTTGACTGTGTATTTTAAGATGTTTTGCATTCGTGTGGGGGCAGCAGAGGAGTTGGCTATCTGGATGATGATTTCGGTATCGACTGCGTAGTTATAAACCTGGCACTCCATGTGAGTCAGTGCAGCTATCAAGGGATGGAGGTAGGCATTAAATAGGAGGGGGACAATGCCTAGCCCTGTGGAACCCCATGCATGAGTTTGCTGGCATCGGACACCTGGTCAGCCAGCTGTACTTTCTGTGATCGGTCAGTAAGGAAGGACGCGAGTCATTTAAAGACAGTTCCCTGGATGCCTAACTCCTAGATCTGCGACAAAAGTTGGTTGTGGTTGAGCGTATCAAATGCCACATATAGGTCTAGTAGAACCAGGGCACATGGCTTTTTCTTATCGGCCCTGAGCCTAAGTTCATCCATTACTGCCAGCATTACCATTTCCGTACTATGATGGGCCCTAAAACCTCCCTGATTGGTTTGCAGGAGTAGATTTGCTTCTATGTGGTGTGACAAGGATTTCAGCATGTGCTGTTCCTGCACTTTTGCCAGGAAAGGGGGCTGGGAAATTGGCCTAACATTTTTAAAGTTCTTCACGTTTGCCCCAGTTTTTTTTCAAAAGAGGGATGACTCATGCTTCCTTAAAATCGGTGGGGACATGGCCAGGTTCAAGAGACCGATTTAGTAGCTTGAGGACCTGACTCTCTATCCCTGGTAATGCCACATTGAATACCCTCGGTGGGTCGGGGTCAGCAGGTGACCCTGACTTAACCCGGCCCATTAAGGGGGTCAGGGAGTCATGATTAAGCATTGGGAAGATGGTGAGTGGTTTATCATATGCGTGTGGCAGGGGGACAATGCAGATGCTAGGGGACAATGGACAGTAGGAGTAAGGTGGATATCTGTCAGCAGGTCCTTCACTTTTTTTAAGAAGAAGGACTGAAATGTGTTACAATCTTCAGGGCCTCTGTTCCTGAGACTGTCTCAGCTCTTTTAGAATCCTAAAAGTCTATTTTTGTGTATTGTCAGCGGTCAGGATCATAGCTTCATAAAATTCTGCTTTCCTTGATAAAATCGCTTTTTTATAAACTGCGAACATTGATTTATATTTCAGCAGGGCACCTAGGTCATATGCTTTATGCCAGGCTCTCTCGCAGTGGCGTAAGGTTTGTTTCTTGTTTCTTAGCGCCTCATTGAACCGAGGGGCCCTGCCTTTGTTTTTCACTCTTTCCCTGTGTGCTGGGGCTACTACGTCAATGGCGTTGTTCAGCCTCATGGAAAGGGCGACACTTTCTAGGTCAAGGTTTCCCTGTGCTGGGCTTGGGAGGAAAGATTTATGTAGGGTATTAACCAGGTCATCTGCTCTAATTTTATTCCATCCCTGTAGCACTTTCCAGTCTGGAGGGGTATGAACTGCATGTCTTGTGGGTGGAAACAGGCCTCTGATTAAATGATGATTGGACCAGGCGCAGGGACTGATATCTAATGGGCTAGTTAATGGATGGGACGTCCAGACCAAATCAAGTATGTTGCCTTTCTCATGAGTAGGGGCATTCACCAGTTGTCTGAGTTCCAGATAGACCAGTGCCTCCTCCAACTGTTTGGCCTGGCTGTCTTTGGGTATCTGATCCCAGTGGAAATTAAAGTCCCCCATCATCAGGATACATTAATACCGGGAGTGGATATCGTTGACTAATTCGGTGAAGAGCTCAACAAATTTGGGTGGCATTTGAGGGGGGCAATAGACTATCAAAACGATTAAGCAGGTGGTCTGGGAGCAGATCTTAGCTCCCAACACATCTGTCCCCTCGATGCTTTCTGTGCATAGGGTCTCTGTCTTTAACTGTTGATTATACAGGATTGCGACTCCACCCCCTCTAGTGTTGCCAGGTCTGTTATAGCAAAGGGCAGCATAGATCGGGGGCATGGCTGCTACCAAGTCCGGAACTGAGGACTCCTCAAGCCAAGTTTCTGTGACTCCTAGGATGTCCAGGGGGTCATATTGGAGGAGCGAGAAAACCTCAAGATTGTGCTTCTGCAAGGAGCGGGTGTTTAGGGTAGCCACCCATAGTCTCCGTGGGCCAATGGGCCAGGACGCCCTGGATGGATGAGGTATAGGACCTGTGCTACCTACTACAGTTTGTATCCTTAGTAGACCTTCAGACCTGAGTGCGTCTGCAACGTTATTATCAAGTAGCGCCGTGCCTTGAGCTAAGGCCAGGAGTTCCTCTGTGGAATACAGGTAGCGGGGACCAGGGGGACTGGCCTCTGGTCCTCGTCGGTCGCGGACCGGCGCATACGTGCTTGCCTTAGGTGTGCCCACTGTGCACGTGAGCTGCACGCTCGCTCCAGCTCCCCAAATAAGTGATTAACTCCTCCCACCCACCAATCAGCCCTGCAGTTCAGCAGCTGACCTTCCCTGAGCACTAGACCGTTAAGTGAAGCAGAAGTGCCGCAGGATAGCGGAAGTGAGGGAGCGCTAAATGCGATTAAAACACAATTCGACCACATTACACCTATCTTTAGAGGATCTAAACTGAATACTCTAGGACTGAGGAGCAGAAATGCAAAACAACATGGGCTCGTTTTCCAATGTTGCCCCAAATATTCAATTCATTATCTAAAAATAAAACAGAGGCCTTACCCAGCCATTTCTCCACTTTTGAAAAGTTGCAAAAGCTCACCTCCTTTCGTCTCTACCTACACTACTATCTTCCGACCAATTCTTGACTATGAAATGCAGTAAAAAATACTGATAACAGTGCCTACTCTCCCTTTTGTTCAATCTTTCGCATACATTGGCTCTGCTCGTGAGTTTCCATTCTTGTTGCATTAACTTCCATGGGGTGTAGTCTGTGTTATAGAAAATCTATGACTATTTTGACTATTGTTGACTATTGAGAGAAGGCCTCACACCTTTCAATAGTGTTATTCAGAGTTGCAGAGGCACTGAGGTTAGTTCTTCCTTTAATCTGGAGCTCATCGCATCCTTATGTTTTCTTTAAGTGACCTAAGGTACAAATAAAGTTTGCTGTCATTAGGTTGTTTATCGAAACCGATAAGGGAGAAATTATACATCCTATATGATTTCCTCTCGCAGTGCAGTGTCAGTCTGTGGGATGAAATGCAGCTTTTATCGAAGTCCTAATAAAGTATTTAGAATACAAATGAGAGGCAAATTCTGGCTTATTTTGTACCGTATTCATATACACAGCATTTTAGTTTGTCTAAGTCTTGGTTTCTGTCATTATAGTAATATATAAAATGTACTGATTTAAAAGTAAGTGTTCAAATTAAAGGCACAGAGAAACGGTGTACATTTGTATCTGCTTATGATCTTTTTCTCTCCAAACCTGAAAAGGTCTCCGTATCGTCTTGTGGAATTGGATTTTAGTAGATGTGTGTTCAGAAATAGACAGGTTAGAGGAGAAATTAATTTCTCTTCACAGAAAAAAGAGTACACCTATTTCATTTCAAGACAGAGTCTATGAATACCGCACAAAGGGGCCGATTAGGATTGCGGTGAATCCGCATCCTCCGGGCCGGCGGAAGCCACCGCCGGCCCCGAGGATGCGGATTCACCGCTGCGGTGCCTCCAAAGACGCCCCGCCAGATTAGGATGGCTGGGGGGTCATCGGAGGACGGGAAGACCGTCCGCCGCTTTTCCACCGCGGTCGCCCTCCGACCGTGGCGGAGAAGCTCTAATATGGTGGCGGTGTCTATCAGACACCGCCAGACATATTAGGATGGGGCAGTAAACATGCTTTTCCGTGGCGGCTTTTCCGCGGCGGCTTTTCCGCCGTGGAAAAGCATATGGTCTTTGTTGTTTGGGGGCCCGTTGCGTGCCCCCAGGGTGTTGGGGGGTGGGGGGTACACATGGGGGGTACCTATGGTACCCCCCTGTTTTGGCATGCACAGGGTGGCAGGCACCACGTGGTGCCTGCCAAGTTGTGCATGCCAAGGCTACGCATGCATATTTTGCATTGCTGCGGGTGCTGCATAAAGCAGCACCCGCCGCAATGTAAAATATACTGGATGTGACCGCCAGGGTGGCGGTCACATCCTAATTCGCACAGAGGGACCGCCGCTGCCCCTGTGGACGGTCCCTCCACCTCGGGGGTGGCGGACGGATGTAGGTCCATCCGCCATCCTAATAGGCCCCAAAATGTAAATTCCTGAACACTGGGTTTTTGTACTTTCAAAGCTTACGTGGGATTTAATATTCTACTTGGAGGAACTGCAAATATGTGCAACCAATCAATCAGGGGTTTGTAAAGCGCACTACACACCCATGAGGGTCTCAAGGCGCTGGGAGAGGGGGGATTTTGGGAAGCTCCAGCTCTTCCGAAGTGTGAAGTCTTGAGGCTCTTCCTAAATGCTTGCAGTGTGGGGGTTCGCTTGATGCTGAGGTTTATGTCAGGTCTTAGACTGGATTAAGGAGAAGGATCTTCCTCCCATTCTGGCTCTGCAGATGTGTGGGATTTCGGCCAGGCAAGGTCGGGTGAGCACAGGTTCCTCTTAGAGGTGTAGAAGGAGATTCTTTCGTTGAGTTATTGGCGTCCGGTATTGTGGAGGGCTTTGTAGGCATGTGTGAACAGCTTGAAAGTCACTCTTTTTTCAACGGGGAGCCAGTGGCAGTCTCGTAGGTGCTGTGTGATGTAATCTTGTCATGGGATGTTAAGTATGAGTCTGGCTGTGGCGTTCTAGACGGTCTGGAATTTGCGGAGTAGAGATTTTTGATTCCAGCATAGAGGGCATCCCTGTAGTCCAGACTGCGTGGGTGACGGTATTTCTGGATTTGGGAAGGATCCATTTGAAGGTCTTGCGGAGTATGCGGAGGGTATTGAAGCACGTGGAAGATACAGCGTTTGTCTGTCAATTTATGGTGAGGGTGGAGTTGGGTGGAGTTGAGTTTGATGCCAAGGTTATGGGTGTGGTCTGTGGGTGTGTTGTTGAGGCTGGGGGGCCACCAGGTGTTAGATAACAAAAAGGAGGACAAAGTTCCTATACAAGGGTGCAAAAGTCACCGGTGTATCAGGGTGCAAACAGTCACCCATGCATTAAAAACAGGGAAGGATAAGGGAAAGGTAATTCTAGGTATAAAGTACCCTAATATGAGAGGGAAAGACATTCAACATCCTCTGCTGCCCTCACACACCCGAAGGATGTCATGCTTCATCATCGGGCATTTTGCTCCTCGTAGGGCTGGCGCTGCAATTCCCTACGGGACCCCCGAAAAGGTCACTTTGTCGGAGATCTTTTTGAGGAAATGCCGGATGTTGCATGAGGGTGTGTGGGGAAGGGTAAAGGAGGGTAATTCATGTACGTGCAAACGTGATAGTGTGATAAAATTCCAAGGGTATGAAAGCAGCGGTAAGTTTTTCTCGGTAAACCCTTGGCAGTTAAGAATACTGCTTAAAATGACTGACCCAAAAAGGCCCACTATGCCTGGGTGTCTATAGTCGCGGTCGACATGTTTCGCGCCTCTGTCGCCCGTAGGTCATTGGCGCTTCTTCAGGACCAAACAAAAAACAGTGAAGTGCACGTGAACATAATACATAAAAGTTAAAATGAGAACCCTCTTATCTCAGCCAGGGCGGGTAAGGAAGCCTGTATACCCTCTATGTAAATTCAGCTGCTACACAGAAGCTGCTCCTGGTTGATACCTAGGAAACAAGAAAACAAGATAAACCACATGTGAGCGTCAGTAACTACTTGATGCATCACGAGGTGCCACTTTTGTGTACACCTATTTTCACAGAAAAATTGTGCAGGCACACGGGAAAGGTCCACCATGAGGCGGGGGCCGTTAGTACAAAGAGCAATTAGCTCAATTAACGCTTATATTATTAAAAAAGTTAAAATAAGGCACCTAGACTCGGCTACATGGAAGTGGTTAAACGTGTAACAACTATGAGGCAGGAGCCTACTAATGTTGAAATATGGTAGAATTACCAAAACGTGAAAATAGGTGGAACACCATCACCATGCTTACCAAGCACTAGTTAAAGCACTCCTCCAATGGTCAAGAGAATGGACGCCCACGTATAGTCGGGCTGTGGAACCAATAGACACAGGCCAGGCACATAAATACAAATGTAAATGCACCAATGGAGTTAGGTGAAAATGATGGCAACCATCAAGTGACTGGAACAAAATGGTACTTACAAAGATATACGGGTGCTGCCTCTAGTGCACCTACCCCTGTCCAAACGCTCGCCGTAAGTAAATTAAGAACGGCGAAACGCGGGATTTTAAATCAACAAGTCGGGCAAGGGGAGAGGCGGAAACTCTTTCCGGTGATATCTGAAGTGGAGGGGTGGATCCGAGGAAGAGGATTTCTATTTTCTCAGAGTTGAACTTCAGGCAGCTGCTGCTCATCAAGGATGCAACATTATTCATTCCTTCATGGAAACTGTGTCTGGTAGTGTCGGGTTCCTTGGTGAGGGAGAGGATGAGCTGGGTGTCGTTGGCGTAGGATACTATGCTGAGTCTGTGTTTTCTTACGATGGTTGCCAGTGGGGCCATGTAGATGTTGAAGAGCATGGGGCTGAGGGAGGAACCTTGGGGTATGAAACATCTGATCTCGTTGTGTTCAGAGAGGAAGGGCAGGAGTTTGATTCTTTGAGCTCAGCCAGTGAGGAAGGAGCGGATCCAGTCAAGGGCAGTTCGCTGTATGCCGGCGTCATGAAGTCTGGTGGCTAGTGTGCGGTGGGAGAGGGTATTTAAGGATGTGAGAGCTCTAGTAGGATGAGGGCTGCTGTGTGGCCTTGGTCGAGGATAGTGTGGATGTCGTCCGTGGTGGCTAGGAGGGCGGTCTCTGTGCTGTGGTTGCTGCAGAATCCGGATTGAAAAGTGTCGAGGTTCGAGTTGGATTGTATGAATTTTGTGAGCTGGTTGTTGATGATCTTCTCTGTGACTTTGGTGGTGAAGGGGAGGAGAGCGATGGGTCTGTAGTTCTTGAGGTCGAACAGGTCTGCAGAGGGCTTCTTGAGGAGGCGTTTGACTTCTGCGTGTTTCCAGTCATTGGGGAATGTGCCTGTTTCGAGGGTGCAGTTGATCATGCGTTGTAGTGCAGGTGCTATGGTGGAGGCAGCCCTGTCCAAGATGTGCAGTGGGCAGGGGTTGATGGGAGCTCTGGAGTGCATGCTCTTTATGGTGTTTGCGGTTTCTTCTATGGTGATAGTGGTCCAGGCAGTGATGATCGGCTGGGTGGCGTTGTTGGTGGCCAGTGTTGTGTTGGTGTCTTGGTTCTGTTCATCAAAGTTGTCGTAGAGAGTCCTGATCTTGTGATGGAAGAAGGAGCTGAGTTTGTTGCAGGCGGTTGTGAGTCGGAGGGAGTTCTTGTGTACAAAGTGAGGCCGCCTCCAGGGTGGGTGGGGCTGTCTTTCCTTTGGATCTTGTACCCGTCTGGGATGGTGGTTGTGATGTTGGGTGTGGAGCTGGCATTGGTCCAAGTGTCTGCGTGGAAGGCGATGTCGGGCAAGAGGGAGTTGATGAGGTCCCAAATTTCTACTTCATGTCAGTACAGGGAGCATACGATGAGGAGGATGCAGATCAGGGGTTTGGGTGTGCTAGCGTCCGGTGGGTTTGCAGTTGCTGTACGGGTCCAGAGATGGGTATAGGTACGGATGCAGACTCAGCAGGAGAAATGGCCTTGGGTGGTGTTTGACATCCACAGCTAGCAGTTGTTGCTTTTTCCAGGGTTGAGTGCATGGAGGGTTGCTGAGGTGTAGTGGTGGGGGGTCGGAGGACCAGGGTCACGGTGCTGGTTTGCTGTCGGGTCACGGACGGGCACTGACGGGCTTGCTTTGGTGCACCTTTGGCGTGGCAGCAGAGCGCCCACTGGACACTTCCACTGCTTACAAGCTTTCATCTTACAAGAGCAACTGAATAATACATAGCTGTTCACAGGCAGAAATCATCCATGAGTCTTATTTGAAGAACTTCACTTACACTGACAAAGCACCATATGGAGTTCAAACCTAGCTTTTTTAATTTTGACAAAAAGTGAATGAATATTAGTATGGACTTTTGTAAGACCTGCAAAAATGTGCATCTAGAGCCTGACACTTCAGCTAAAAACTAATTTGCCTACATAGTAAGAAAGGGTGCACAAATCGCTCATGCACTACTGCAAAAAATCTGAGAAATATGAGTTTCCTAACCTTGATCTTTCTACTTGTCATCAGCGATGTCATCAATGGTGTCATTTACCAAGTCATGCGTGATGTAATATCTGATTTCATAAGCATTGCATGGTGTGGCACAAGTTATAGTTAGATCAGTAAACTATAACTGGTGAATTGTAGTTCATTATTTTTATTAATAATCTCAGTGTTTCTTTTGTTTTTGAATGTTAATTTTTATCTTATAACAACACCCACCCTTAATATCACTTTAACCTTTGATTTTTTTTCTGAATATATATTATGTTATACATACAAATATGTTATATGTATTATTAACATGAGTTAAAAAATATTACTACAGAATGCAGCTCCATCTGTCTTCTGGTGGTGGAGTGTCAATGTGTGATACTCTGCATAAACCATTTCAGCCACTATGTGACCACTTGAAATGGGAAAAGATCTGTGTGATTTAAAGCAAGGATCTCAACTACAGTACTGCAGATGCTAGACTGAGGTTAAAGCACGTGTTATGCTACTGTTTGCCCCTGAGTATGTATTCTGTGTGCTCTCTTTCATACACATACTCATGCAGTAGTAGTAGTATTAACTTTATTCAATTTTATCATACAATTATAGCACACACAATAAGAACCCTCCAACAATAAGAGCAACACACTCTAAGTAAAAATAACTGTACACAGAACAGATAAGTTATCATATAAGTCCAAAAAATAGAATGCACTCATTTAAGCACAGTATAATACATCATAGTCTCCTCGTAAAAATGCATGGTTTATGACAGGTGTTCAAATAATGCAATCAAAAGTACAAAGAATATTTAACGCCAATGTAGTATCTAAAATACAAAATGTGACATCAAAAAGCACACACAGGGAGACTGTAAACATTGTAGAAACAAGAGCGCTGGTCTCTCCTGTCTAAAATTCAAAAGGAGAAGTAAAGGACGAATATACTAATGCTGTAAGTCTAGGGTAAATCATAATAATGTGTAGGGTATTTGGGGTAGAGTTACTGTAGCAAATAGATGCTTCAAGCTCTGAAACTTTCGACCAAGCCCCCTTGGGGAGCAACAACGAATGAATCAAATTTAACCTATAATAGGTTAACAACCTGCAGTGGTAGCTAGACATCCCCAAGTGCAAATAAGGTTCCATCAATACTCGTGCGATAAAGGTGCTGCCATTTTTCTGCTAGCCTCAGGACCCATTGTCATAGGAGCGATGGCAAAATGCAATTTTTGCCAAGAGTGCCAATTTCTTGCCTTTTCATGACTAAGTGACAGTATTTAGCCCCTCCTCCACCCCAAATTACTGGGCCAATAAATCTCCCATCACAATTTCTATCCACTGATGCCCCCCCCACGGTAGCAGGTGCCTTTGGACTATGTCAAGGTTGTTGGCATGATAGTACAGTGACCTGTAAAAATATATGTTTGGCTCTTTTGACTTCCAGACCAGGGATTATGTGGTAAATGTTTGAGTTGTGTGGAAAAAGAAGGAAAACATTTTTCTTGTTGGTCTTCTAGAATGGTCCTATTCACCTCCTTAAATTGCTGCAGATGTTGGCAGATGATACATAAATATAGAACGTTGGCTTAGTTACCAAGTAGTGCAACTCTAATTAATTATTACAATGATGTTTTATGCGTTCATCACAATAAAGTGCTCTACTTAGACGTAAACGAGTGAATGTGTTGTGCTCATCTTCTTCCCATTTGGACTGTGGTCTGTACAGAGACTTTGGTTGTCTTACAAGAGAGAGATGGAAATATTGTTTAGGCACCTCTTAGGGGAGTGATGGGAGATAATATTCAAGGTGCCCTTCTCAGTGGAAGACCAAGAAATATTGACTGTGTGTCTCTCAGTGGAAAAGCTAGGAAACTTGATTCAAGTGGTTCAGGTGTGTCTCAGCAAGGACAGACTCCTCTTAATCAGTACGAGTCACCATTATTGGTTCACTCTTCATCTTCACCTATTTTGGTTCTGCTAGAAAGCAAAACATCATCTTCTGAAGTAAAATAAAATACTTACTTATGTTCCTCCTATAGAAGGGAGACAAAACGCTACCACAGTCTACCAGGATACAGTATGCATTTTTTTATGTAGACGTGTTGCTTAAAATGAAATGACACATTTGCGGGCTTGCTCCACTGCTAATCACTAAATGCACTGCATGGTAGTGACAGGACAGCTTTGTTTTGCCATAGCCACTATTTTCAAGTGCTGCTGGCTACCTGGGTCACTTGGGGAACCAGTACTGGAGTTGACACTGATCCAGGTTCAATCTCCACGTGGCACCTCTGCAGCTGCGGGCTGAAATGTAGACACTTTGATCTTGAAACAGGGTCTATTCAATGCCACTAGTAGATGTTCAATTGTATATTAATGCTTCTTTTGCATAGCCAGATCTAATAGTATAACTAGTGTTCTCACCAGTTCTGATGCCTCTGACTTACCAGATAGCTCAAGCTGTTTGTACATTTTAGGTAGGTTCATATGAAGAGAACTCACCAAAGACAGCACCACATCTTGTTGGCTCAATAGTCACCTTCAGATTGTCCAAGTGCGAAACACTGATTGTTCAACAGCTGCTGCTACACTCAGTGTGGTTGTTGCTGTAGACACAATGTAGTTCTGCTTGCAAAGGCTTTCCAGTTAAAATAAGGCTGCTTTGAAGTGGATTGGTACTGATATGTGCAGCTGGTAGTATAGTAGATTACAATATGCTTAAAGCATTTCCTCCAAGGTATGACTAGATGAAATGAGACCAATGGGGGTCTAGCCATCCCAAGCTTAGAACAGTACTAGTTGGCTGCCCAACTGCAGTGGACAGCCAGGTGATTAGCAGATCGGCACAGGGAAGACACAGAAAACACACTCCCTCCTGTGCAGCTCCCAGAACTGCTGAAGTTATTCCATCCTTGTACAAAAGCCAATACCCCAAGCTCATTGTTATTGGGGTGCCGTGAAAATGGTTTTGCAGAAGATTATACACAACCCAAACATCTATCCCATATGCCCCTGCCCTTCCATTGGAAGGAACCCCTTGAGGTTCCACAGCAAGGGATCACTGACATAATAAAGAATGACAAAATATAGACTTACCAAAATATAGCCACCAAAATATAGAATGCCAAAATATCGAATCCCTATCTACAAACAGGTAAGTACAAAAATATCGAATCCAAAATATAGTCTGTAAAAAATATAGTCAGTCAAAATATCGAATTTTTTTAAATGTCTTAAAAATAATTTACAATTAATGAAATAATAAATATAATTAACTAAAACATACTTAAAAATACTCAAATAACCTTAAAATTAAGATATAATTAATTTAATTTATTAATAAAAAAATGTACAATATTTTACTGTAGGATAGCAGGAGGGTAACATTTAATATTACCACTCCAGTGTGTGCAACAGTAGGGAAAGCGTTGGATAGCGTAGGGGTACAAAATACTATTCCCACTCCAGTGAGTGCAACAGTAGGGAAAGCGTTGGATAGCGTAGGGGTAAAAATACTATTCCCACTCCAGAGAGTGCAACAGTAGGGAAAGCGTAGGATAGCGTAAGGGTAAAAATTACTATTCCCACTCCAGAGAGTGCAACAGTAGGGAAAGCGTTGGATAGCGGGAGGGTAAAAAATACTATTCCCACTCCAGTGAGTGCAACAGTAGGGAAAGCGTTGGATAGCGTAGGGCTAAAAAATACTATTCCCACTCCAGAGAGTGCAACAGTAGGGAAAGCGTTGGATAGCGTAGGGGTAAAAATTACTATTCCCACTCCAGTGAGTGCAACAGTAGGGAAAGCGTTGGATAGCGTAGGGGTAAAAAACTACTATTCCCACTCCAGTGAGTGCAACAGTAGGGAAAGCGTTGGATAGCGGGAGGGTAAACATTACTATTCCAACTCCAGAGCGTGCAACAGTAGGGAAAGCGTTGGATAGCGTAGGGGTAAAAATTACTATTCCCACTCCAGAGAGTGCAACAATAGGGAAAGCGTTGGATAATGGAAGGGTAAAAATTACTATTTCCACTACAGAGAGTACAACAGTAGGGAAAGCATTGGATAGCGTAGGGGTAAAAATTACTATTCCCACTCCAGAGAGTGCAACAGTAGGGAAAGCGTTGGATAGCGTAGGGGTAAATAATACAATTCCCACTCCAGTGAGTGCAACAGTAGGGAAAGCGTTGGATAGCGGGAGTGTGAAAATTACTATTCCCACTCCAGATAGTACAACAGTAGGGAAAGTTTTGGATAGCGTAGGGGTAAAAATTACTATTCCCACTCCAGAGAGTGCAACAGTAGGGAAAGCGTTGGATAGCGTAGGGGTAAAAAATACTATTCCCACTCCAGAGAGTGCAACAGTAGGGAAAGCGTTGGATAGCAGGAGGGTGAAAATTACTATTCCCACTCCAGTGAGTTTAACAGTAGGGAAAGTAATGATGTAATATATTATTAAAAATAAATTAAATATCAATACCAATAAAACATTAATTGAAATTTAAAACCAATTTAATATTCTGTAATAATTAATGAGAAATACAACTACATATTAGTTATTAAAAATTCATAATTATTTAATTATATAATTATATATTTAATTCATAATTATTTAACAACTAATTAATTTTCAATAACAAAAACTAATTAATAATAAAAATTAATATCAATTAAAAATTAACAGTAAATTAATTATCAATACACAAAAAGTATTTTTAATATGTAATTAATTACAATTACATTACTTCCCACCCTATTCCCCTATAAACCCACATCCCACTACAGAAAATACAGTAATACAATTATCATAATTATCAAATATTTAATTAATACAAAATATTTACCAATTAATAAAAATTAATTGCCAATTAATAGAAATTAATTACCAATTAAAAATTAATTAACAATAAATTTAAAATCAATACCAATAAATGAAAACAATTATTTACTTAATTACAATTAAATTACTTCCCACCCTATTCCCCTATAAACCCACAACCCGCTAGAGAACTAGAAAGCAAAATTTAATTAAAAATTAATAATAATTGCTAAAAATTATTATTTAATTTAATATAATTAAATTACTTCCCACCCTATTCCCCTATAAACCCACAACCCGCTATAGAATCAAATTACGCAAAAATTAAATAACATTAAATTCATTACTTAAAATACATTAAACATACATTACAAAAATTAATATACACTTTTCACACATATACTAACATACAAAACACTTTAAAAAAATTGATATTATTAAAAAATCGATATATTCAATGCCTATATTGTATACTTCGATATTTTGACTTCTATATTTTGAAAATCGATATTACTTACCTTAAATTCGATATTTTTAACCACTATATTGTGTCCATTCGATATTTTGTCCATTCTATATTTTTACTTCGATATTATGTCCATTCTATATTTTGGAATCGATATTATGGCTGTTTACCCACAGCAAGATCAGCAGCTGAGCTGCAACAATGGTGAGACGCAGGAATTCAGTACATAGATGATCTGTACCTTGATGGGACGCTATGCACATATACACAGAGCATACCTTACGCCTGCTAAGATCAATAAATACTTTAAACACCAAGACACAAAATGCCCTAGATGCACACTCGCAGACGCAGACCTACTGCATATGCTTTGGGGGTGCCGCGCGCTTACCGAGTATTGGACAGGAGTAACAACAGACCTAACAAGCTGCACAGAGACCTTTCCCCAGACTGGTCCAAATATATTCTGAATCTATATCATAGGAATCGGAATAACAGAGTCACTTCCCAGTTCTTGGATCTAGGAATAGCGGTGGCAAAGAGACTGATCACCATTAAGTGGAAAGCCTCTCTCCCCCCAAACATTACATGTGGAGACTCTGAAAGTGCACCTGGGCAAAAGCAGAAAGTGTAGCAAGTCACAGAGAGGATACATTAGGGCTCCGCAAAATCCTGATCGCAACAGCTGGGATGAAATCCTAGCAACCCTCCTGAGCACAGATAATACGGCGGAATGAACAGAGACACATAACTAGAATGGGCTAAGGCACCGAGTTGTATAAAAAAACAGAGAAGCAATCAGTAACACTGGGCGAACCCCCCTCACAGCCCAACAAACGCCATGACATACATGTTAGCAATGCACACCTATACTATATGTGACACAAAATCAGGGCATTCTGGCGACAAAAACTCATTACCCAGTTGCGAAAACTGTCATGTATCACTAGTTCTTGTTATATTATGACCCTTCCCCACAGTTTATTCTGTCTGTTAACAAGCATAATCAAAATACGGCAATGGCAAAAAAGTACAAGCTAGGTCTAGCTCAGAGAGACCGAACAATGCCAAAAACGCAGCAAACATCAGCGGAAAAGTATAAGCTATGAGATTAATAACAACACAGTTGCATAACGTGATATTATTGGGTCAACAGGAGTAGACCTTGTGCACTGCGCAGCCAACTTTTTGGAATATCGCACGTTGTGCTCATAATGTCGCAGAATAGACCGGCTAATGTATGTACAGAGGCAACTCTTGTAACTCCCAATGGAACACACATATGAAATGTATAAATAACTTGTCCTCCTATTTCCCTCGTATTTCAAATCCCTTGTCACATGTACCATCAATCTGTTGTCTACATAAAATTGGATGTAGAAAAACACCCTGACTTTGACTGTGTTGCAACAGGACATGGCAATCAAAATGACACCCATGGTGCTAAGCAGTCAAGTGTAAGATGGCCCAGTAAACTGGTACCGTCACGTGGTCAGTGGTTTGATTAGTGGTCAAGTGTACTTAATTGGCCACAGTGCCGTTGCAAGGGGAGGTGGGGGAAGGCAGTCCTCCCACTCTTTCAAGAGCTGCCATGGGGCGGAAAACATAGGGACCGCCACGGGTGGCCAAACGTCTAGCTACACTACTGATTGGTCACTAACCTTTCACCCACCACTAATAATGTGACTCACTAATTGGATTAAGCATTTACAACATTATGGATTAGGTCTCTTACAACCTTGTAGGTGACTAGGCATTTCCAAGTGGGGTTCTACAACTACAATCAGGTTTCCGAAAAATGGTTTATCAAGAATACAAGGTGACAAGTGCTCCAATGCAGGCATTATTGATTATCTGTAATGCAGCTGGCATGATTCCTTTGGTATTTTTGACTGCTTTAAAATATCTTTGTCATGCAACGCATGGCAGCAAGCCAAGTTGCTGTTCTGTTGTGTGAACAGGAGAGAGCAGAAATGATCAATATTTACAAAGATATGGGGCATTTCTGCTCCGTCCTTGCAATGGCGCACTGTGTGCTCCCTAGCACCTCTGCAGGAACCCTTGCACAATAGTGTACAGGTACCTGCATTACAGGCAAGATTGTTTATCTGTAGGTAGGGACACCTTTCTGCACAATACACAATTCTTAGAGGCATTTTCCTCCTTCTTTGTGCGATGGGAAAAGCATTACGCATAGAAAGAGGAAGAAACAAAAAGAAATAAAGATATTATAAATGTATTGCGCCTCACCGTGGAAGGTGGAACATTTTTACGCATTCCTAGAATTACTAGCTTTAATAAATCTGAGAATGCACCAAAATCTAAGGGTGGATGCATGGGGCCAATAGACCCACCATGTGCTCTGACTAGAGTGAATGGGGCATCTTTTGCATTTTGGCAGATGTTTCCCATACACCAATATCTAAATAAGACATTTAGGGCCTGATTTAAACTTTTGCAGAGAGGTTACTGCTTCACTAACATGAAAGATATTTTGTCCGCTTAATTACAAGTACATAATATCATATGACCAGCCGCGGGCCGTGGAGGGAGTTACGGTGGGGCAGGGAGGCGGGGAGGGGGAGGGGCGGGGTGGAGGGTGCTAAAAGCAGGCATATGGATCATTGCAGGTAAGTACACAATTTAATTAATAAAACGAAATTCGTAGCGCGCACTGCATTGCAAAAAGCAATGCTGTGCGCGCTACGAATTTCGTTTTATAAATTGTGTACCTAACTGCAATGATCAATATGCCTGCTTTTAGCACCCTCCACCCTGCCCCTCCCCCTCCCCGCCTCCCTGCCCCACCGTAACTCCCTCCACGGCCCGCGGCTGCATATGACACTTGTAATAAGTCAGAGGAACATGCTTCACGATTGTGATGGAATATCTCGCTGCCAAACTTTAAATCAGGCCTTTAGTTTATGAGTGAGAGTACAGTATTAAAGATAAACCTCCAATCTGTGGATAAAGTTCTAAAATTACCCCGATTTGGGAAGTAAAATACAGCCAAAACTGAGGGACATTGTGTGACTCACCCCTCTGGGAGGTGGTGTCACTGCATCGGCTGTACAAATGATAGCTATGCTCGTGCTAACTTGTCAGAAAGTGACCACAAAAGTGTATTTTAAATGAGACCAAAGATTAAGCTGAATAAAAGTTCTAAATAGACAGTATGGCACAGGTTGATCTTTCTTAAAAATTTAGCGACTGATCTTTGGCCAAAATATATATAAGTTTGCAATTGGTATGTTACACCCTCAGTGGTTGCCCCCCTTTCAGAATTGGCTTTCTTTAGTTTGAGCTGAGTATGGTGAACCACGTTAGAGAGGAAACCTCAAATGCCCCATGTGATTTCATTATGTTGTATTTTATCGAACATCTAAAAATCTGTAAATGGGGAATTTCTGAAAGGCAGGGAGTATTTTACAGTGAAGTCGTGCGGCGTGCTATAGGGATCAAGAAAAGGAACGAAGGTGATCAAGAAAGCCTTGGTAGTGGTAGAACAAAGTCTGCTTGATTTTTTTCTGTTTCAAAGTTTCTTGTGCTTCAATTTGGCCTTTCCAAGAGTTACAAGTACATTTTGATTATTATGATTCTAGTGGTTAAATAGAACAAATCGAAATCATGTTTTCCAGTTCCTTCCTGCTACTGAAAAGAATGGCATGAAAGCAACTTTGCCTACTGTAACTACTACTTCTGATTATTACTGGGACTGCGGGTGATATCTGCAAAAGGCAATTGGCTCTCAAATTTTTGTATATATATATTTGTAATTTTTCTATAATTGAGGTCACACGCTGTGTTACTGTGTTAGTTCCCGATTCATCTCTATGCTACCCCATAGGAAGCCTCAACAAACTGCTTTTACCATGCTGCTTTAATGGAGGCCACAGACTTCTACACAGTAGGCATTTTTCTTTTCCTACAAATACAAGGCCGTGTTTCACAAAAACTCATTTTGTGATTTTGGAGCGATAACGCTGAGGTTGGTGTAACCTCCTCAAAAAAGTGTTGCCCCCCGTCAACTTTCACTAAAGCCGAAAAAAATAAATAGATTGCACATAAATGATAGAAAGAAACACATAGTCTACTAGTAATCTTATTAATTTAGCAATATTAACATGTGCACGAGTATTCATTTTTACATCCATTTTAATGAAACAGATACAAATGACCTTACATTTAGTTATCTGCATGTGTAATTTCCGTAAACTGAAGAAGAAATGAGGACAGTATCCCAGTTTGAATATGAAAATATTTCTCGATATTTCAAATGGGAAACTTTTGTGGATGGAGTAATGAAAAGTTAGCAGCGTTGCAATCTAACTTCAGCAATAGTAATTGACGAAGAATGTACTAAAATGTTTGATGGAAGTTTAAATGTTATTTTTATCTACACCCATTTATTTTCAAGCAATGGTCAACTCTAAGAAAGTAGTGAATTGCCTGAAGGTTGGGTGAATATTAGGGCCTAAAGCATTTTAGATAACAACTCTTTAGAATAGCTGCAGGGATGGTGCATGATAGTACTGTGGATGTTGAATGTTGGCCAATGTTTCCTCAGAATCTATGGTTTTCCAAATGTTGCTCCAGTCAGAACTTAGTAACTACATCACTGCTGTGTTTTCCCAAGTGTAATATTAGGCTGTGTCTGGAAGGCCATTGCATCTTTGCATATTCCCTAAGCAAGTAATCTTCAGAATAAACAAATATTTTTATAAAGGAGAAAATAATGCTTACTTGGATGTGCTAAAGTTAGCATAACTAGACTGCAATTCTAAACTACTGGGCCCCAGCCTGCTTGCACTGGCACCTGTTTTAAAGTTACTGTAGGAAATGTGCCTTTTGAAATTGGAGTTGGAGTAAAGTCTTGTTTATGCTCTCAACAACGGGAAGGGGGGGGGGGTCTCCTAGTTAGCGAGTTCAGCCCATAATTTGCCCCTGTTGATATTGTCAAAAGAGGAAGTGAGGTCTATACAGGCAGCATGTAATAATCTACCATTTTCTTTCACAGCTTGAGCTAAGAGCGTTGTTAAGGAGAGGAGGTTGTCGTCCACAGTGTAGTGTCGGCGCTCATTAACTAGACCGACACTAGTATTATTTTTAAAGAGCTTTATTCTCCACAACTGTCCTGTTCCTCGTCCCTACACTAACTGCCCCTTTCCTGTCTCCGCTCCTCCTCTTCCTCTGGCCCCCTTGCTCCGCCCACTCCCAACTACTAGAATGCATCACGACACTATATCTCCCCCTTTGTTAACGAAAAGAACTTAGCGTCCAACATATTTATAGTTCCTCGATCAGCCACACCGGTCCGTGGGCCGTTCGTTGAGCTATGGAGACTCATCTCCGTTTCCGTTGTGTTGCTTTCTGTCGCTTTGACGAGAGCATCCTTTAATACAAGAGTGCATCTTTGCAATGGCACGACGTGTCGTGTGATCTGTGTATGCTCATGTTCGTGGTGGTTTTCAATCAGCTTCTGGGTGATCCACTCACCTTCAGTGTCTGAGGTGACTGTGAAGGGCTCAGCTTGATATCGGCAGTCCGTCTTCCTTTGTGACTCTTGTTCGATTGACGCTCGATCTCCTTTCAGAGGGGATGTTGTTCTGGTTCTCATCCGAGCACCCGCATGTACTTTTGCTTCTTTCTGTCTTGTCCGGTTGAGGGCAACACTGCCCTCCTGTTCAGAGTCATGTATGCCAGACGGTAAGGTACTATCTGAAGAGATCATCTTGGTTTTGTTTGGGGACTCATTTGCTTCCTCTGGTTGTCTCATCCACTCCCGCTCGCGTTTTGGACCGGTGAACCCTTGGACCATCTGGTCATATGTATGTTTATCTCTCATCCGATGCTGATCTATCTCTATTGACACGTCTGGCTTTCCTTGTAGATTGACTGGCTGGTCCTTTTTCACCCGGTGAGTAATGTCCACTATATCTGTTTTCCTTTTTTGGGCCCTTTGAGTCAGCCTCGCTGACCCCATCAGGGGTGACGGTGTATTACTTATGTCCTGATATGCCTGTGACTGACGTGACAGGTTGTCTTGTGGAGTGATTGAGTATTCCGAGACATTGGTGTGAGACATGTTGCTCTTGATGGGAAGAATGTCCCTTGGTTCTATGGTGTGTTCGGGTGGTTGACGCCATGGCCGTTGTTGGGGCCATGACTCGGTCGACTCGAGGGATCGAGCAGACGTGCTTTCTGAATCGGAAGAGTCTTTTGTTGTTTTCCTTGGAGAACATTCCTTTGAGTGTGTCCTGAACGGTAAATTTCTAAAATAGGTAGGCCGTGACGGGCTGCTCCTAGAGTCGGAGGTTTCTTTGGGATGTTTCTCCGGGTACCTTTCTCGAGGTGTCTTCGGTGTCATCTCACTGGAGAGGTTTTTTGATAACCACATGTTTATGCCTTGTGTTTGATCCCAGGGTGCTTCATATTTGCCTCTCTCACATGATGGTAATGACCTCCTCTCAGTTTCCTCGTTATCTCGGATGTCATGGATGCGTTTGTCTTCCCCTTTCCGATGTCTGAGTGAATCGGTCCATTTTGTGCGGTTGGCTTCCTCTACCCGCTTGCTTTGTGTACTGACATCTGTGCTAAGGGTGTGATCTGTTCTACTGCTTGATGCTTCCTCTGACGCATCTACAGACTTTGGCAAATGGTGGGATGCTTGGGGTGCTCGTGTGCCGATTTCCATCTTCTTTAGTTTGTTTTTCTTGCCCGCTTGTTGGGCAGACTGCCATCTTGTCCATGGGTGCGATCTGTCCCATTTGACACTTCATCCTCTTCAGAATAATTTGTCCCACTTGACACTTCATCCTCTTCAGAACAGTTTGTGCCATGCTTTGAATGACTCCTTGAGATTGTGTCAGTGAGACTGTCAAAATCCTGGATTGTCCCGGTCTTTTGTATTGTTGACTCGGAGTATTCCATGTCCCTTTGCCTCTCCCGCTGTCTTATCTCTAGTCTGCCTTCACCCTCCCTCTTTCTGGTTTTGTTTGTTTCTTGGGTTTTGTTCCCAGACATGAGGGATGTTTCTTTCCTGGTATCTTTGTGTCTTGCATTCAGGTGCAATTCCTTTGATATGTCTCTTGCTTTGACCCGCACTCCAACTTCGGCCTTTCTGATGATTTCCTTTAGCGACCAATGCACTTGAAGGATCTTGCGCTTCGTGTTAGAATTTGAACAGCCTTCGATTGTCCGGAGCCGAACTGCTTCCTCATTCGTAAATGTATTGAAATGGCAGCATGATACCAAACTTTGCAACCGGGTGATTAATTTTGGCAATGGTTCTCCTGGTTCCTGCCGTGCTGTGTTGAAGGCGATGCGATCATGATCCACGTCTGTCTGTGTGCAAAAATGTGTACGTAGCTTCTTTTGGAGTCTTTCGCAGGTCTCTGTGTCCTGTTCAGAAAATGTTCTGATTAAGTGTCGGCCCTCATGACCTACCAGCTGGAGGAGTAGTATCAGACATTTTCCATCTCTTCGCTCACCAGTTGCTTCAAGAAAATCGTCCAGTGATTCCAGCCACCGCTTCCATTCGAGACTCAAACTCCAAGTGTCAGTCTGTGTCACTGGGGGTGTTACTTCAATGCAAGGATTGGACTGGTGGGTTGCTTTTCCCACCGCCATGAGAGAGGAAAACTCTGGTCTGCTGGTATCACAGGACCGTTCACTTTACTTCCCGTCTGATTTGCTGACTTTCTTCGGCCGAGATCCTGCTAGCTGCAGGTGATTTGGGGCTCTTCCGCGCTGATACATAACACCATTGACGTCTCGTTCTTGCGTTTCTTTTCGGCCTAGCGCAGGTCATCCAGTCACTTAGGTGATGGGAGAAGGCTTCCTTGGTATTCGTTTACTCAAGCTTCTGGATCACTTTAATTTCTGGGCTTCTCTTACTTTTGATCATCTCTCTTCGCGTGATGTTGAAAGTCTACTTTGGTACTTGCCTTTGCTTGTGTTTGTCGCATTCAAGGTTTGTGCGGGCTGGTGCTTGTTTTCAGTGCATCCCTTGCACTTGCCAGTGTTTGCTGTGTTTATTGGCCCTTTGCTCGTTTCACTTCATGTTGCTTGTACTCATGCTTGTTTACATTCAGCGCGATCTTCGCATGTTTCTGGTATTGTCTTCTGTAGTTCTGCCCTCTTCGAGGTCTTCAGCAATTCTGCCTTCTTTTAGGGTCTTCTGCAGTTCTGCCCTCTTCGGGGTCTTCTACAGGACTGCCCTCTTCAGGTCCTCTGCAATTCTGCCCTCTTCGGGGTCTTCTGCAGGACTGCTTTCTTCTGGGTCTTCTGCAAGTCTGCCCTCTTCGGGGTCTTCTGCAGGACTGCCCTCTTCGGTTTGTGCTCACCGTTGTCTTTAGTTGTCTCTGGCATTTGCTTGTGCTTATTTCATTTGGCTGATGCGTATTCTTTCATTACGTTTGCCACTGCGTGTTCGCTTGCGTTTATCAATGTTTGCTCCTTCACGTTTGCTAACATTCATTTGTTTACATTTGTCAATGCTTGTTTCGCATTTACCAATGCTTGTTTGCTTGCTTCACCAATGCTTGCTTTGTGCTTGTAAAGGCTTGTGTACTTGCCTCTTGTCTTTGCCAATGTTTGTTCGGTCTTTGTCAATGCTTGTTTGCTTGTCTTCGCCAATGTTTGTTTGGTCTTTGTTTTTTTTTTGCCACTGCTTGTTCTGCATTTACCAATGCTTGTTTGCTTGTCTCTTGTCTTCACCAATGCTTGTTTGGTCTTCGCCAACGCTTGTTTGGTCTTTGCTAGTGCTTGTTCGCTTGCTCTTGCCAATGCTTATTTTGCATTTACCAATGCTTGTTTGCTTGTCTCTTGTCTTCTCCAATGCTTGTTTGGTCTTCGCCAATGCTTGTTTGGTCGTTGCCAGTGCTTGTTCGCTTGCTGCTTGCTTTTGTCAATGCTTGTTTTGCATTTACCACTGCTTGTTTGCTTGCTTCTTGCATTTGCATGTGCTTGTTTGTCGTTGTCTTTGCTTGTGCTTGTTTACCTAGACTGCTTCTTGCATTTGCATGTGCTTGTTGCGTCACTGTACCTTTCTCTTGCCAATGCTTGTTTCCTTCTTGTGGCCTTTCTACTTGTGTTTGCCAGTGTTTGTTTCCTTGCGTTTGCCAATGCTTGTTTCCTTATATTCACCAATGTTTGTTGCTAAACTCGGCTCGGCTTATTTTTAAAGAGCTTTATTCTCCACAACTGTCCTGTTCCTCGTCCCTACACTAACTGCACCTTTCCTGTCACCGCTCCTCCTCTTCTTCTGGCCCCCTAGCTCCGCCCACTCCCAACTACTAGAATGCATCACGACACTACACACAGGGTAGCCTCTCTGAAGAGCCAGTTTGGAATGGTAGGTTTAGATGTTTCTCTGCTGCCCATCACTATGGACCTTTAAGTAAAAGTTGCATAATTCTCTTCTTGACACTCCAAGAGAGCTATTATTCGGTAGTTATCAGGTATTTTATTAGTTTGATTTTTATGAATGGAATCCAACAGGGAACCCTGTCAACTATCGGAATTACATTTTGGCTAAACATGATCTATAAAGAGGCAGGAGTTTCTTATCCCATTATAGCTGTCTTAATTTGAAGATGGCTGCCGGGATTTCATTAGGGCCCAATTTCAGTGAGAGGATTTAATGAAAGTTGTCACCTCCAGTAAAGTAATTCAACCATGATCAAAAGTTGCTTTTGCTGAATAATTTTAACTTCTGCCATCTGGACTGGAAAGGTGTTATCCACATTTAGATTGCTGATGTATGCATCCAGACTGTCAGTAAGACGTTAAAAGAGACAGGTTGTTTTTGATGCGCTATACACTGTTTAACTCTATTCCAGAATTTCCTGGAGTCATTGAATTTTGCAGCCTCTTGGAGCACAATCAATAGTTTCTCTGCTTTCTCCCTTTAAAGAGCCCAATGATTTTTCCTGTAGGATGATATGATTGTTTTTAAATCTTCCTTTAATGAGAGATCATCATCGTTGTGCATACTCTGTTTCAGTATTTTATTAAGTGTGTTTTTAAAGAGCTGATATCATAATTGTTCATAACATTTACTGCATGCATTCTGGGTGTTCCGAGGCGGAAGACCGGGAAATGGAAAAGGGCCTTTATTGTAAACTGTTGGAATCTAGCTGTAATTTTGAACTATCGACAAGGGAGGAGAGCTGATGATCTCCTAAAAAATATTTATCCATGCCGAATCTGTTACAGTGAATGCAATATTGGATTCCTAAACTGCCTATTGATTTTATGAATGAATTCTATGCCAGACTGTAGTCCCCAAGAATTTTGAGCTTTGTAAAGCCTTCCATTAGTTGCTATTGTAACTTTTTGAGAAGACTGATCACTTTCCAAGGTTGGAACAATGGAATAATCGATAATGACTTGAATGCCCATAATTGAGACTCACAAATAGTCCAAGGTGGCCAGTCATTGAGGTGAAATATGGTTCATCATCATATATTGTCTATTTTTGCATTGTTTTTAGAAATCATTGTTCTCTATTATGGCATATTGCCGAAATAAAGATCTTTTGATGATGATGAAATATGGTTGATCTGAGGAGAAGTGTCCATGTAAGTGTTGATAGCCCACATTTTGGAGGCTTTTGGCCAGAACTGCGGCTCTCTTATCCTTTTTATGGAAGTGTATCTGTGCAGAATAGATTTTCCAGTATAAATTGTTCAAATTGGGTCCCATAAAGTCAGCATTAGCGCTGAAATGGTTGATGTCAGCTGTGAGGATCCACATGGCATCAGGATGGTTTGCCATTATTGTATGTATGGATTTCAGCAGAGCATCTAATGTTATCTTTTTCTAATCTGGATTTGGATTTAAATGCAGGTTGAATATTATTAATGGTTTTGCTTTAGTTATTCCATACATACCTTACAAGCCTTACCAATAAGATATAATCACCATTTGTTAGCTACTTCCAACACTATAGAGTTGTGTATATAAGGGGCTACTCTACTCCTCCTAAAGGATGGGCTTTACACTTCAATGACTTAGCTGGGCAGAAAAACTTGGTATAATCTGCTATTAGTGTTGAGACTAGTGCCAAAGTCTCATGAAGACAGACAATGTCAAATTCTTTTTGACTATTCTAAGTATCAAGTTTTTTTATTTATGCAATTTATGACTCTAATATTCCAGGAGCAGAGGCACTTTTGTCTCTTCCACATACCGGTTTGATGTTAGGACCGGTTTTGCAGTGTCCATGGAAGCCAAGACCAATTCTTGGCATGGAAGATTTTAATCGTGCTACATCTTCTCAAATTGTCTTTTGCGGAAGTACTTACCATAAGGAGGGAGTCCACTGCGTTATTCCCCTGCAAGATTAAGTGATTGAAGGGGCTGGTGTGGATAGGGTTGCACTGTGATGGAATGTTCGAAAGTCAGGCTACCATGCTTTGTTCAAAAACTGTGGGTATTTCTTAAGGTTGTCTATAATAATGCCTCATTCAGCTAGCTGTTTGTGATTTTTCTCCAGCTGTGATGCAATTTATTTTTTTCGTAAATGAACCACAAACATATTGCGGCCTCATGACCACCACGCTACTTCCAGGGAAAGGTGGTTCGCAGATGGCGGCAGTTCCAGGGTGATCCGACAGCCCAACTTGTAATGGGGCAAGTGCCAGAGGTGACGGTCCAAACACTGGTTAGGCAGTGACTGTTGCACCACCTCCGCTCCATCACAATTCTGGCTGTTATCTGACCGCCAGACTCGTAGTTAAGGCCTAAGAGTTGGTATCAGTAGTCAAAGTTCAAGGTGCAAATGAGGTAGTAAAACATGGGCATCACATATGCAAGAATGATCCACTTAGCACCAAGTTTTCATAAGGTACTTTGCAGAATGCACAGCAACAAACCAGCAATTTATAGAAATGACAATGAAAATCAGGACAACTAGAGTGAAGGTGTTTGTCTACGCCAAAGGGCATAATTAATAAAATAGACCACACCTTTACATACTTCCAGAGAGGGGAGCTTCTGTTAAAATGGAAGTCCCGCCCCTTGGCCATAGTACATAATAAGAGATGAAAATATGGAGATTTGTTAACAAATTTCAGAACATTCTGAGGGGTGGTGCTCTCTACATAAGTCGCAAGGCCCCCTAATCTGAATTTGAAGCAAAATTGCAAACATGTGAAGGAAGTTCTGAGTAAACTAAGAGAACACTCATTATATGCCATGGTAGAAAAGTGTCTTCTCGAGACCCATCAGTTGGCTTTATTAAGTTGCATTATTCCTTATCAGGAAATAGAAATGGATACTAGCAAGACTGTTTTGGACTCGCCGCAACCTAATTCTATATCACACAAAGGTATCATCAAACTTCATGCTATAGACCTCGAGTGAAGTGTTGATGGACCGCCAAACTCACACTTTCGTTTCAGAAAAAGATCCTCACCCATTATGCAGATACTTTGATCGAACGATCAGGTGAGACAAACCGCTTCACTGATCTGTTGTGATTCAAGGCGGCTGCCGGTGCCCTTGGCCGCTTGAACACAAGATATTTCACGGTACCTACTGCCATTGCCTAACTTGAGCCGCTAAATGCACTTAAATATACCCGGCCGACAGCCACCCTCCCCTTTCATTTTTTCAGATCGCGTAAAAATGCAGCTGATAAATATTAACAAGGTGCATCTAAAGAAATAAAGCTCCACTTGTCAGAAGAGCGAACACGCACCAAACGAGTCCCTTTAATAGGGTGAGTGTATTAGTACTGGCTTGTAGTTGGATTGGGCTAATTTCACACAGGATTTTTTTACACGTACTCAATGATTTACGATAATGATCGCTGTTGCGGAACGGCAAATTCATTCCAAACGCCTTCATTGTATTCAACAGATTGTTCTCCCCAAGAGGCTGACAACACAATGGGTGATTGATTCTAATTACCCCTCTCGGGTCCAACTAACAAGGGGCCACGAGGTGAGTGCCCAAATAACTGGTCGCTCTCCGCAGTTTTTAACTTGTTTTATAACTTTTAATAACATTACGCAAATCCATTCCTGATGGCTTACCTATCTAACCAACAGGCGCCACATCACTTCCCCCTTCCCCCTGTCCTGAAGAAGACCCGCATTAGACCCGCGAATAGGGCGTCCATAGGGTCGAAACGTCGACGATACAATACCATTGGACCAGTCGTGAAAATCCAGTTAACAAAAGCCAACGGATGTGGCATACTGGACTAATAATTATCAAATATCAAAACTGGCCTTCATGAACTCCTTCCCCCCCTCACTCACTTGTATATAAATCACTATTTTCATGTCACTTGTGCACAATATGTCACATCGCACTCACTGTACTTGATGCGCCGTTCAGTATAAAGTATTTTGATTACTGATTTACTCTTTATGCATTGTCACAGGGTCTCTATGAATGAAAAACAATTCAGAGATTAAAATCTGCAATTACCCTGCTTTTTGTTAGGATTTACATTTAATGATTTTTCCTAAAAGACATGTTAATTGATATAACTATGGCTAAATTATATTTTGAATGATTCATTCATAATTTGAAGCAATCAGGTTGCATACCCGACAGAACCATTGTATACACTAAACTGTATTGCCCAGGTTCTGAGGGATACTGGGTTGCCCCATAATAACTTTACTTGTAAGGCCACTATGGGTCAATAGCTTTCATCAGGACTGATTGATGACTCCTATCGCTGTTTTGATATTTCCAGCGTTCACTCATTCATCCATTCGACTTATGTCCTCAAGGGTGACATGCCGTAAGGGACCTATATCATCTCCCTATCTTTTGTATAGATGTACTTGAACCCTACCCAGCTCTCTCATATCCCAGATGTTTAAGACTGACGTGGTTGAGCATGAGTGAGAAGACACACCACTTATTCGTGTTTGAGTGACGGCTCTTGTGTGTAAGATCAAGTATATTTCCTGTTGTTCTGGGAATTGTAGTCCTGCAGAGTTGCTGGGAATTCTTTTTTACGTTAAAGCAGTCCTCTGTATACAGCAAACTTAATGGAGAAAGGAGTATCTAAACAAAGATTTTCTACAGATGTAGCACCATTTATCATGGGGTCTGTCAAAATGAAATCGTGCAACTCTTTGCAATGTATATGCAACCATATGTTTAGTGACAGGTTTTATCAGAAGGTGTTGTGATGCTTAGGGACAACATTTCTGATTTATAAAAGTGAATGATAGGTGGTCAGACAGTTTGTCAAGTTAGTTGTCGGATATAAGAGCCCATGCTTACAAACAACTGTTTTGGCACCCACTTGGCGCTCATATTATGAGATTATGATGCAGTTACTTAAATTAGGAATTCAGTCGATTTCAAGGAATATTATTTTTCAGTCCTGAGATATTCATTTTTAGGTGACTAATGAATTCAAGCCTGCGTGTTTCAAAGTGCCCAATCAGG
Organism: Lissotriton helveticus; assembly: GCF_964261635.1. NCBI lineage: Eukaryota > Metazoa > Chordata > Amphibia > Caudata > Salamandridae > Lissotriton > Lissotriton helveticus. Next base: position 398,467,670 of record NC_136069.1, on the reverse strand, counting down.
GCTGCTAGGTGGGGTCAACATGCAGTCAAAAAGAAAGGGCTGCTAAGGGGTCTACCAACACTCACACACAATCACTTCTGAGTGCATCAGTTCCATATTAGTGAGAGGACTGGAGCCCTAACCTCCACTTAATCTGCACCAATCACCCCATCTATGGGCCATATTTACACGTCTCTATCGCCACCACAACATCACTTTTAAAGACACTGTGGTGATGGTACGGGTTTCGCCTTTTCTACAAGGCAGTGTTAAGTCACTTAACATGGCTTAACGCAGCCTTGTAAATATGGCACCCTTTCACGCTATACTTAGCGTGAAAGGGGAGGGCAATGGATGTTGCTGTGGGCATTCCCCACAACACCCATTGATTTTTGCCCTGCCCCATTTTTACAAGGGCAGCATAACTGTGGGACAGCACCAAAATTAAGACCAGGGAAAACCTGTTCTTACCCTGGCGAAACGAGGATAAATGTCTAATGTTTCCTTTTTTTTGCTGGTACCATGTCTGCTGTTTTGTGCTGCTCACATGGAAACAGCAAAACGCCTTTGATTGTTAATGTGCAGGAAGGTGTCTCTTCCTGCACATAAACAATCATAAAACTATGTGTAGAAGTTTCAAATCTCCATTTCAGATTGTTTATGTGCAGGAACACCTTCCTGCACATAAACGATTATTCCTCTCAAAACAGGCACCCTTGCACTATCGTGCAAGGGTGCTTGCGTTGGTGCCAGTGCAGGGGGAAATGCAGGGCCGCACCATATTCATATTTTTATTTTTTTAATTTGGTGCCGCCCGGCATTTTTAAAGTGACTGAGCATGTTGTTAGCCTTCTTGACTTAACTAGACGCGTCGCCACTTTCCTTGTGCATATGCTCCTATGTGTGCTGTGGACTTTCCAGATGCCACAATCTCTTGTCTCAAAATTAAACCACTAGCATGAAATCACTTCCAGGTGTGTCACCATCACAGTGATTAGGGGACAGGAGCGCTAACATAAGCAACTCTGATTTGTTTTTTTAGGCTGTATACCGAATGTTGTTCTCTCTTAAGGTGTGCACCTGTGTGACTTTTATTGGAAATCAACCTTTCAATAATCACCCATTCAAAGTCATCTTTAGAGTGGTAAAGGTATACAAAATGTCTGGCAATGGCTGGAAAAACATTTATTGACCTGCCTATTTCTGAGGCAGATAACTCTCCTAATGAACTGTTTATGGTTGTTAGTACCTTTCTCTGCCCTTTGGCAACTAAGAATATTCCTACTCCTTCTATTGAGCTTTGTTAAGGCCTTTCCGGTTTTTTCATAATAAGATTCAAACTATTTTAAGAGGGTGAGATTTAAGGTGATAAGGGACGGAGCCCGAATATGTCGGGAAAATGGTATTAAGTTTTCTTTACTAACTGTCCATTCTCTCACCCTAGTGTGGGGTAATCCACTATACCCCAATATGTTTCATGGTAATATGGGGCAAGCTTGGGGAATAGAAGACTACAAAATTTAGGCCAGCTATACGATACTCAGGGACTACAATCTTTATCAGTACTTCTGGAAATATATAGTCTTCCACAACGACCTTTTTTTAAATATCTACAGGTCAGGGACTATCTTATTCATAAGTGCAAATATAATGAGGAGCACGAGACTTCTGCAATTGAACTCAAACAAAACTGAGATTCTTTTTCTTTGGTACTAGATCTACTCCTGATCCTATCCTCTGTTGGCCCGATTGGGGTGAAATTTGATTCTGAGCTCACTTTTGAGCCTCAGATGAAAGCATTGTCCAGTTCTTGTTTTCTGATCCTAAAATCCTTGAGACATATGCTACACCTTATTCCCGAACTGGATTACTCCAACAGTTTATACCTCGGGCTTCCTACTTTTCTTATCCAGCATCTTCAGATTATTGAAAACATTGCTGCCCGTCTGATCCCTAAAATTCCTCACTGGGGCGCGATATCAAGTCATTTGCGACAGCTTCATTTGCTACTGATCAACAGAAGGAACCACTTCAAGGCCCTCACTTTTGCATTTAGAGTCTTTAATCAAAAGGGACTTCTTAATCTTAGGCGCTGGTTTAAGTTGTCCTTTCAGGCCCACTCATTGCATTCAAACAACCTCAAATTGTTTCAAACTCCCCGCATTATAGGACTAGATGCGGCAGCTGTTCTTTTGCCTACTTGACGGCAAGACTTTGGAATGCTCTGCCGCTGTCCTTGAGAAGCTTTCCTTCAGAAATGGTGTTCAGAAAAGGACTCAAAATGCTTCTCTTTGATTCTGCTCTAAACACTTCCTAACACTGTTTCTTGTATTTTGACAGTGTGAGATCCTTTCCCCTAGCACAAGATACCTTGTTGGGTAACTCTGTGCTTTAGAAATGCATTGTATTGTATTGTATTGTAATGTTTGGTGTATTACATTTGTATCTAATTTAACTGCGATATTTGCTGTGAAGTTGTTCTGTAAGTTGGCAGGTATGGGTGTCCCCCTGCACCACAGGGACTGCAGTGGCCTACATTACGCTCCTACATGCGATCATATAGACCACATTGCTGGGGTTACAAATCATATGGATTTCCAATCTCAATGGAGTACTAAAACCTACAACTAAAGCAAAGCTGCCCAGGCTCACACAAACTTTACTCTTCAGTGTCATCATAGTTTGATTCCAATATTATGTCATAATTACACCTGATTCCTCAGGAAGCTCAATTCAGATCTGAGTGGATGTTTGGATATTTCCTCAATGAGATAACTGCTGGGAAGAATAGGCGCAATGCCTTGGTTTACTGGTGGTCCTGAACATCTGGAACAGGTGCAGCACAGAGGCTGGGATGGCACACAGCCTGATGCTCATGCATTCAAAATCTTATCAAACATGTGTGCCTGTCTAGGACATAGTTACTTAAACTGTGGTGAGGTTGCTCTGAATAACACTGTTTTATGTTTGTTTTATGGGATTTGTAAAGCATTCAGCTACTTCAAGAGTGTCCCGGTGCTAAGACAAAGTCCACCAGGGGAGTCCCAACCACTTTAACCTTTGAACAGATAAGTTTTCAGTTGTTTGCAGAAAAGCTTTTCATCTGGGATACATCTAAGGGGCAAGGGGAGTTTGTTCCAATATTTGGCTTCCAGTACCGAGCACACAGATCTGCCCTATTTCTGTCTTTAAGTACAAGGGATGGACAGTAGATGGGCAGACTCCGATTAAAGGGGTCCTTTAGAGCAGTATGGGGTCATCTTGTCATGTAAGAATGCCGAGTGTGCCACTATAAGTGCTTTAAAAATACCTCTTTCCTGAACAGGGAGCAAGTGAAGCTGGCTGCGATACCTGAGATTGAGGAATGTTTAGGCAGATTGAACAAAAAGAGGACTGCTAGTTTTGTACCTTTATTAGTCTCTGTTGAAGTGTAGTTCCTATTTCCCTTATAGGATCTGCGCATTGGAATAATATACACTATAGTTTTTGCATAGACTGAGGATAGTATGCCTCTATCGAATATACTAAACTTAATTACTTTCATGCCAGCTAACTCAGAGGTCACTAGAAACTTCTCGAATAAACAAGAAGGGAGTAGTTTCTGACAACCGTATAAAAATGACAACTTTGTTTCCCTTAGAATCTGAACAGTTCTCAGAATTGTGGAAACAATAGACAACAGTTTCACTCAGTCAATCGTGGATGCTTAGTTTCTTCAGAGTTACACAGAAATAGATAGATGGGCGTTTCAATAAAAGGATTTAATGAACTGTCTCATTTCTTGTGCAAGAGAAATGAGCTGTTAAAATCGCAAGACAGTATGCGAAATATAATACGTACTGCGTGAGCAGTAAGAAGAAATAATACTGCAATAGCATGGTCTTTTACCTATGACATATATTCATATAAACATACATAAATAACACAGGCTAAAATGTGAATACTCGTCTGGTGCTTCTAAATAGTTCTACCCCAGTGTACCTAACCTAAGTATAGAACGAGGTAAGAAGTAGGTGCTGTTTTCTATAGTATGGTAAGCGATAGTTTGTATTGCCAAGAGCTCCTCTAGGTTCTAGTCTGCTCCATACAATAGAATGAGAGAGGTGGGAATCTCTTTCTGGATCTCAATCCCTAACACCCTGTGAAGGGAGTCAGTACACAGGAAGCTGGATTCTCTGCAAGCAGGATGACAGCATCTGGTCAGTGCACGCCGTTAAACTCTGGAACCTACTCGACTCAACCTCCCCAGATGTTGCCTTCCTGACGGAGACCTGTCTGAACCCTGCCTTGGCGCCCAACATAGCCATAGCCATCCCGGAAGGCTACAACACCACCCGCAGGGTCCGCACCAACGGAGCAATTGGAGGAATCGCCATTGTCCACAGGAACACTCTCAGAGTCTCGACCAACACCGACAACACCCTCAGCACCGCCGAACACCTGCACTTCCAGATCCACACCGACCCCAACACCAACCTCAGAGGAAGCCTCATCTAGAGACCCCCAGACCCCAACCACAGTTCAGCGACTCCATCACCGATTTCGTCAGCACACATGCCCCAACCTCCACGGACTACATCCTCCTCGGGGACCTGAACTTCCACCTTGAGAACAACACAAACTCTACCACCCTGATCGACAACCTAGCCAACCTCGGACTCAGGCAACTCGTCACAACAACCACCCACTCTGCCGGTCACACGCTTGACCCCATCTTCTCCGCAATCCCCCACGTCTCCTTCAACCACACCACAGAACTCCACTGGACCAACCATTGCTGCATCCACTTCACCTTCAAGAAACCCACCACGCACCACCGAACCGAACAGGTGCCTCGCCACTGCTGGTGCATAGTCACCAAAGACCAGTTAACCACCACCCTCGCCCAGAGCCTACCTGCCGACCCCACCGATCCCAACACCGCAGTCCGCAACCTCAGACAGTGGATCAACGACTGCACCAACACCCGGGGCGAGGGTGCACCTACACCCTTGCCTCGATCAAGAAACCCTCCAACAGTCACACCAACAAGAAAGCCAACTGGTTCCCTGAAGAACTCCAGGCCTCCAAGCAAACCTTCCGAAAGCTGGAGAAGATCTGGCTCCGTGAATGAACACCGAACACCCACGCAGCCCACAAGAACGCCACCCGCAGACACCATCACCTCATCAGATCTGCCAAAAGGGCCTCCTCCAAAGACCGCCTAGACAACAACGCACACAGCAAAGAGATCTTCAACATCATGAAGGAATTCTCCAACCCCAGCTCCAATACCAATGACGTCCCACCCTCGCAAGACCTGTGCGATTGCTAGCCACCTTCTTACAATGCAAGATCACAGACATCCACGACAGCTTCAACGCCACGACCGCCCTGACAACGACTGAGACCTCCACCTCCACGACCACCATCCTCACCAACCGCCTGCTCTCCTGGACCAACATCAACGATGATGACACCATCAAGATCATGAACATCATCCACTCCAGATCTCCGTCAGACCCATGCCCACACCACATCTTCAACAAAGCCAGCACAGCTATCGCACCCCATCGCCGGAAAGTTGTCAACACCTCCTTTGAGACAGCAACCTTCCTGGAGAGCTGGAAGCATGCCGAGATCAACGCCTTATTCAAGAAACCCAAGGCGGACCCCAAGGACCTCAAGAACTTCCGGCCCATCTCCCTGCTCCCGTTCCCAGCAAAGGTAATCGAGAAGACCGTCAACGAACAACTGACGCGCTACCTCTAGGAGAACAACATCCTGGACCCTTCCCAGTCCGGGTTCCAGAGCAACCACAGCACCGAGACTGCCCTCATCGCTGCCACAAATGACATCAAGTCCCTGCTGGACAACGGAGAAACTGTGGCACTTATGCTCCTGGACCTGTCAGCCGCCTTCGACACGGTCTGCCACCACAGACTACGAACACGCCTCCACAACGCCGGGATCCAAGAGAAGGCCCTGGACTGGACCACCTTCTTCCTCTCCGGCAGAACACAGAGCGTCTGCCTTTCTCCCTTCCTCTCCGAAGCCACCGAAATCATCTGCGGCATACCCCAGGGCTCATCCCTCAGCCCAACTCTGTTTAATATCTACATGGCACCGCTCAGCCACGTCGCCCGTCGGCACGACCTCAACATCATCTCCTATGCCGATGACACCCAGCTGATCCTCTCCCCCACCAAGGACCCCCACACTGCCAAAACCAACCTTCACAAAGGAATGAAGGCCGTAGCTGAATGGCTGAGGAACAGCCGACTGAAGCTGAACTCAGACAATACAGAGGTCATCATACTCAAATCCACCCCTTTGGCCTGGGAGGACTCCTGGTGGCCGACAGCACTGGGAGCCACCCCAACACCCACGACCAGGCACGCACGCAACCTAGGGGTCATTCTCGACTCCGTCCACTCCATGACTAAACAGGTCAACGCCATCTCCTCCTCCTCCTGCTTCAACACCCTCTGCATGCTCCAAAGGATCTACAAGTGGATCCCCACTGAAATGAGAAGAATGGTCACCCAGGCCCTCATCAGCAGCAGGTTGGACTACGGAAACGCCCTCTACGCAGAAGCCTCGGCCAAACTCCTGTGACGGCTCCAAAGCATCCAGAACGCCTCTGCACGCCTGATCCTCGACATCCCTCGCCGCAGGCACATCACACCCCACCTGAGAGACCTGCACTGGCTCCCGGTCAACAAGAGGATAACCTTCAAGCTCCTCACCCACGCACACAATGCACTCCACAACACCGGACTGTTAGACCTGGCATCATTGGCATGAGTCTCTCCTCCATTTTTTCTGTTTGCCTCCTCTGTTTACGATGTTTTGCTGGTATATGCTTTGGGCACTGTGCCACTGCTGATCAGTGCCACAGTGCAAGTGCTCCCTATGTGAAATTGCTGTATTGATTGACTTCCATGTTTTGGCTTATTTGGTTTACTATCAGTCCCTAGTAGAGTGCACCAGGAGTGCCAGGGCTTGTAAATACAAATGCTGCTAGTGGGCCTGCAGCACATGTTGTGCCACCCACAAGAGCGGCCTAGTAAAAGTATGTCTGAAGGTCTGCCATTGCCAGACCACGTGCAGTCTGACTGGCACGAGGACTGCGCAAGTACACCTACTTGCCAGTCCCTAAACCTTCCCTTAACTTCATGTTAGTCACCCCTATGGTAGGCCCACGGGCAGGGTGCATTGTAAGCATAAGGTAGGACAAGCCTGACAAGGTTGGCATGTCCTAATAGTGAATTACATCCATAGTCGTTTTTCACTATTGTAAGGTAGCCTGCTCTCCATCAGTTAGAATGGGCTGCCAGGATTATTAAGGTTATAATCCTAGCGGGCTCGGGGAGCATGGTGCAATGTCGAGTTTGGTATCCCTGAACTCAGGGTTTAATAACGCATCCGTTTGTGTGGATGGTTTTTGGACTCTGTGTTTGAAAATAGCACTTTTAGAAAGTAGCTATTTTCTTGTCTAACTGTCTACCGGTCTCTGCTGGTTCTGGTGTGTGTGTGACAGGAGCTGGGTGGCTCCAGAGAGTCTGAATGAGTCAGTGTGGGATGAGTGGGGCATTTGCATTGAGAGTAGGGGAGAGTAGCTCTTGATAGCCTGCCCTGCCTGATACAATGTTGGCTCCGCCCCCCTGCCAGGCGACTGATGACTCTGTGCTTGCCTGGGACTTTCCTGGCCCGCCTCCTGCCGGGCAGCTGATGGCCCTGCCCCTGCCAGTAACAATGCTGGCTCCGCTCCTGCTGAGCGGCTGAGGACTCTGCCCTGCCCAGTGAATAGGCCAGGTGCTCTGGCCTGGCAACACCCACAACAAACCCAGGATGGGGGGAAATTCCCCTGCATGGACAAAGGGATCAAAGCCAAAAAGGGGTATAAGAGAAGGACCCCTGAACCAAGAAATCAGATCACTTCTGACAAGGAAACCTGAACCAAGGACAAGAAGCCTGCTGATCTAAGGACTGCCTACCCCTTCTGCCAGAGTGCTGTTTGTTGGGGGAATCCTGCATTGCTTCTTTATTTTTGCCAAGGAACCAGGAGAGAGGAACTTTGTGTGTACTCTCACTCTTTGCTGAGAAAATCTCCAAGGGCTGGAAGAGTGCCAGTCTCCTGTTGAAGTCACAGGGCTAAAGGACTTCATCTGCTTAAAGTGCTATTTGCTGGGAGTTGTGAATCCAGCACCTCTGAAAGAATCCAGCAATCTCGACGCCGACGGACGCCGCCGAATCCAGCTCGACATCGTGAGTAACGGCTCCAGTGTCCCGCTTCCTCGACGCCGGCCGCCGGGCCCGATCGACGCCAGCAGCAACGCCAGTGAGTAGTGAGTTCGGCTCCAGCTCCAAGTGACCCCGTGTCTGCACCGCCGCTGATCGCATCGACTTCGAGCCCTCTCGACGCCGTGAGCGCTGCTCACTCTTGCAACATCGACATCGACGACGCCGTATCCTGCTTCATCCCGTGAGCGCTGCTCCCGCCTGACTTCGGTCGACGCCGCTGCAGATCGCCCCGACTCCGAGGCTCGATCGACGCCGAAGACGCGACGCCGGACATCTCGACGCCGCTGATCATCGAGTGCTTCACTTTTTCAAAGGTACTGTGTTGTTGGGGTCTGTGCGACTCCGGGCTCGACGTAGCGCTCCTCGCGGTCGACGCCGAACCTTTGGATTAACTTTGCCTCGACGTCGTGTGACTCCCGTGTGGGTTACATTGTTGCCAAGAACTGTGTTTTAGAGAAGAAGAGTTGCTTTTGATACTAAAGACTTTTGTGCTAAGAAGAAACCGTGCTTGAACTATTATTTTTCCTTCCAAGAGTATTTATTGAGACTGTGGTATATTTTTGTCGTTATTTGGTCTTGTGCTAAACCTTATATAAAAATCCATATTTTTATAATACTACTGTGTCGTGTCCATTTGTAGTGTATTCACTTTATTACTGTATGTGGTCATAAATGCTTAACGCACTGCCTCTGAGATAAGCCTGTCTGCTTTGCCAAGCTACCAAGGGGGTGAGCAGGGGTTATCTAAGTGTGTGATCTCCTTGCCCTGACTAGAAAAGGTGTGTCCCTATTTGTCAGAAGTGTATACCTCTGCCAACTAGAGACAGCCGCTTCTAACATTGGTGGGTCAGCGGTGGGATTTTGAACTTTGCATTTATGACCCATGTGCAGTGATTAGTGTGCGCTACATAGTGAAAGCAGACCATAGCGCAGCCACAATCTGTTTTGGTTGGATATTCTATTTTTGTTCTCCGCTTTTCCTGAAGCTTGATTTTTGAAACTGCCAGTTTTGACCATGAGTAATGCTGGAAGCACTACACCTGTTGTTGAGGAGGAGTTTGATAGGAGTAAGATAAACGACTATCCAGTAAGGAAGCTGAAATCCTTTTGCAAGCAGTTGAAAGTCCCTACCACAGGCATTTCCAAGAGAGCAGATTATCTCAAAGCATTGGAGGCCTGGTTAGAGGCCAGAGACCCCTCTGCCCCGGTGGTGGTACCGACAGAGGAAGGGGAGGAGGAAGTGCCCGTGACTGGGCCTGTATCCCCTCCTGGCAGCAGTGTTTCCTCCAAAGGTCTTTCCCCTGAAGAAAGAGAAGAAAGGGCGAAGGAGCGAGCCTACAACGTGGAAATGGCAAAACTTAAGATAAATGGGCAGTTGGAGATAGAGAATGCAAGAGGCAGGAGAGAAGCTGATTTGGAGATCAAAAGATTAGAGTTTGAAAGAGAGAAGTTAGCTTTTGAGCGTGAGAGAATGGTGAGGGACATGGAGCTCAAAGCTAAGGAGTTAGAATTGAATCCCTCTGGTGGCAGCGTCCCATCTGTGCCTGCAGAAAGTAGGTTTTATTTTCCCAAAGATGTGATCAAAGATTTTCGGAAGAATGAGGATATTGGTCAGTGGTTTAAAGCATATGAGTTAGCATTGTTGGCCCACCGGGTCCCTGAGAAGGATTGGGGAGCGGGGTTGTGGGGTCGCTTTGTGAATGAGGGAAGAGATACCCTGTTAGACATGCCTGTTGAGAATAGGACGTCTTATGCTCATATGAAAGATGCTTTAATGTTAAGGTATGGCCTAACCCCAGAAAAGTACAGACAGGCCTTTAGAGAATGTAAGAAGTTGCCTGGTACCACGTGGGTGGAGTATGTGTCATATTTTTGCAGAGCCATGGATGGTTGGGTAAAGGGCAGCAAAGTGGAAAGTTATGATGCTCTTTATGATTTGTTTGCTTGGGAGCACTTGTCTAATAACTGTTTTCCAGAGCTGCGCCAGCACCTTATTGATAGCAAGATATCTAACCCTAGAAAACTTGCTGAAGAGGCGGACCGCTGGGTCAGTACCAGGGTCCACAAGGGTCCAGTGGGAGACTCAGCCAAAGGTGGGCAGGGTCCCCAGCAGAAGAGTGGGGGGGACAAGGGTAAACAGAAGGAGTCCCAGAAAGGGCCCCAAAGTAATCCCCAAGGGAACCAAGGGAAAGGTTCCCAGCCTCCCCCTGTGAAGAAATCAGAGGCCCCGCCAGGTAAGCCTGGTCATAGGGGCCCACTGACCTGCTTCGTTTGTAAGCAGGTAGGACACCGTTTTTATGACCCTCAGTGTCCCTTGAAGAAGTCTGGTGCACTACCCAGTGCACCACCCCGTCAGTTGGCTAGTGTAGCTCTGGGAGGGGAGGAGATGGTTGCCCATGGTGGGGAGGGTCCCGCAGAGATGTCCCTGGTCTCTCTAGGAGACATGGAATTGGTCCTGCCACCCCCTCTGCCTAGTAACACTAAAAAATATAGGCAGTGGGTGACCATTAATGGCCATAGAGTGGAAGCTCTCAGAGACACCGGAGCGAGTGTGACAGCTGTCAAGTGTCACTTGGTGTCCAGAGAGCAGGTTGTTCCCCACGCATTCTACCCTGTGATAGCTGCTGACAACTCCCAGAAAGAGTGTGAGGTAGCTCAAGTTTCCTTTGAATGGGGGGGAGTTTCGGGTACTCTTCAGGTTGCTGTGAGGCCCGCCATGCCTGTTGATTGTCTCCTGGGCAACGATTTAGAAGACTCCCCTTGGGCTAAGGTGGAGAGGGAGACACATTTGAAAATGTTGGGTGTGCCAGAGTGGGTGTGTGCAACCACTCGATCCATGACAGCAAGTAAGGGTGTTGATGGGGTTCTGGAGCCTGAAAATATGGCCCAGGACCCAGCTGTGAAGAGAAGAGGCAGGGGGCGCGGGAAACCGTCCCCCGTAGTTCCCGTGGTCCAGGAGGAGGCAGACCTCGAGGGGGATGCCCTGGAACCCACAGGTGAACAAGTTGCCGAACTGGGAGACCTGCCCGAGCTGACCCATTGGCAGCAGGATGGTGGTCCCTCCAGGGAGGAATTCTGTGCAGAACAGAAAGTGTGCCCTTCTCTTGTGGGTATGAGGCAGCAGGCCTCAGCCCAAACCTCAGGTGATCAGTCAGGGTCACATTTTGTGTACTGGGAGAACGACCTCCTGTATAGCGAGCCTAAGGCTGCTGAGCCTGGGTCAGCCCGTGTGCTGGTGGTACCCCAGCGCTTCAGAGCCTTCCTACTGGGTTTGGCTCATGACGTTCCTTTAGCTGGACATCTGGGGCAGGACAAGACCTATGACAGGCTTGTCACCCATTTCTATTGGCCTCAGATGCGAAGGGATGTAGACATCCAGTGCAAGACCTGTCAGACTTGCCAGGCAAGTGGGAAAAGCGGGCGGAAGCAGAAGGCTCCCCTCCAACCTTTTCCCGTGGTCAGTACCCCCTTTGACCGGGTGGGGATTGACATTGTTGGGCCACTGGACCCCAAGACAGCCCTGGGCAACAGGTTCATCCTGGTCTTGGTGGACCATGCCACACGGTACCCGGAAGCCATCCCTCTCAGAACAGTGACTGCCCCCGTGGTGGGACGGGCGCTAATGGGTGTTTTCTCCCGAATGGGGTTCCCCAGAGAGGTGGTGTCAGACCGGGGCACCAACTTCATTTCCAACTATATGAAGTCTCTGTGGAAGGAGTGTGGGGTAACTTATAAGTTCACCACTCCTTACCACCCTCAAGGTAATGGGTTGGTTGAAAGATTCAACCGTACCCTTAAAGGCATGATTATGGGTCTTGAAGAACCAATGAGGCGTAAATGGGACGTCCTCTTGCCATGCCTGTTGTTTGCTTACCGTGAGGTGCCACAGAAGTCTCTAGGGTTCAGCCCCTTTGAGCTTTTGTATGGTCACCCGGTAAGAGGACCTTTAAGTCTGGTCAAAGAAGGCTGGGAGCAATCTCCCAGGAAACCTCCCCAGGATGTATACAGTTACATGCTGGCCTTTAGGAACCAGACTAGGCGCTTCAGGGATCTTGCTCAGGCAAATCTGGAGGCCAGCCAGGAGGAGATGAAGCGGTGGTACGACCAGAAGGCCACTCTGGTAGAGCTTCAGCCTGGACAGAAAGTTTGGGTCATGTCCCCTGTGGAACCTTGTGCGCTCAAGGACAGGTGGACTGGACCATTCAAGGTTGTGGAGAAGAAGAGCGATGTCACCTACCTGGTGGATTTAAAGTCTCCCAGGAACCCCTTGCGGGTCCTGCATGTCAACCGTTTGAAGCCCCACTTAGAAAGGTCCGAAGTGGGCATGCTCCTAGCTACAGATGCTGGAATGGAGGAGGAGAGTGAGCCTCTTCCTGACCTCCTGTATGCAAAAGAGCAAGATGGGTCAGTGGATGGTGTTGTCCTCTCTGACACACTGACCCCTGAACAGCAGCAGGATTGTCGCCATTTGTTGGGGCAATTCCCTGATCTGTTTTCCTTGATTCCTGGTGTTACTCAGTGGTGTGTCCATGATGTAGACACCGGGGACAGCACTCCTGTCAAGCACAAGGCTTACAGAGTGACTGACAAGGTCAGAGCATACATCAAGGAGGAGGTCTCCAAGATGTTTGCCCTAGGGGTGGTTGAGTCCTCTAGCAGTCCTTGGGCCAGCCCCGTGGTCTTGGTTCCAAAGGCTGCAGCGCCTGGTGCTTCACCGGAACTTCGGTTCTGTGTGGATTACCGAGGACTCAATTCAGTCACCAAGACTGACGCGCACCCCATCCCCAGAGCTGATGAGCTCATCGATCGGTTAGGGGCTGCCCAGTACCTTAGTACGTTTGATCTAACGTCTGGGTACTGGCAGATCGCCTTGACCGATGGGGCAAAAGAGAGGTCAGCATTCTCCACACCAGATGGGCACTACCAGTTCCGGGTTATGCCCTTTGGGATGAAGAATGCCCCTGCCACCTTCCAGAGGTTGGTCAACCAGGTCTTGGCTGGACTGGAGGATTTCAGCGCCGCCTACCTGGACGACATCGCAGTGTTCAGCGCCAGCTGGGAGGAACACTTGTGCCACCTCCAGGAAGTGTTGTTGGCCCTGCGCAGAGCAGGCCTCACAATCAAAGCCAGTAAGTGCCAGATTGGGCAGGGTTCAGTGGTGTACTTGGGGCACCAAGTAGGGAGCGGCAAGGTGGCCCCCCTGCAACCCAAGATTGATACCATCCTGGCATGGGCACCGCCCAAAACCCAGACTCAGGTGAAAGCCTTCCTGGGTCTCACGGGTTACTACAGGAGGTTTGTCAAGGATTATGGTAACATTGTGCACCCCTTGACTTCGCTGACTTCCAGGAAGCAGCCACGACTTGTGAACTGGACTGACGCCTGTCAGACGGCCTTTGACACCCTGAAAACTGCAATGTGCACAGCACCCATACTCCAGGCACCCGACTTTTCTAAAGAATTTGTTGTCCAGACGGACGCTTCAGAGCATGGCGTGGGGGCTGTTCTAGCTCAGGTGAATGAAGAGGGCCGAGACTTACCTGTAGCCTTCATCAGCAGGAGGTTACTTCCCAGGGAACAGAGGTGGAGTGCGATAGAAAGAGAAGCATTTGCTGTGGTCTGGGCACTGAAAAAGCTGAGACCCTACCTGTTTGGGACTCACTTCCGGGTGCAGACAGACCACAGGCCCCTCAGATGGTTGATGCAGATGAGGGGTGAGAATCCAAAGCTGTTGAGGTGGTCCATTTCCCTACAGGGGATGGACTTCACGGTGGAACACCGCCCTGGCACAGATCACGCCAATGCTGATGGTCTGTCCAGATTTTTCCGCCTTAGTGATGAGGACTCCCTAGGGTAAGGGTAGTTCTCCCCACATTTCAGCTGGAGGGGACACGTGTTAGACCTGGCATCATTGGCATGAGTCTCTCCTCCATTTTTTCTGTTTGCCTCCTCTGTTTACGATGTTTTGCTGGTATATGCTTTGGGCACTGTGCCACTGCTGATCAGTGCCACAGTGCAAGTGCTCCCTATGTGAAATTGCTGTATTGATTGACTTCCATGTTTTGGCTTATTTGGTTTACTATCAGTCCCTAGTAGAGTGCACCAGGAGTGCCAGGGCTTGTAAATACAAATGCTGCTAGTGGGCCTGCAGCACATGTTGTGCCACCCACAAGAGCGGCCTAGTAAAAGTATGTCTGAAGGTCTGCCATTGCCAGACCACGTGCAGTCTGACTGGCACGAGGACTGCGCAAGTACACCTACTTGCCAGTCCCTAAACCTTCCCTTAACTTCATGTTAGTCACCCCTATGGTAGGCCCACGGGCAGGGTGCATTGTAAGCATAAGGTAGGACAAGCCTGACAAGGTTGGCATGTCCTAATAGTGAATTACATCCATAGTCGTTTTTCACTATTGTAAGGTAGCCTGCTCTCCATCAGTTAGAATGGGCTGCCAGGATTATTAAGGTTATAATCCTAGCGGGCTCGGGGAGCATGGTGCAATGTCGAGTTTGGTATCCCTGAACTCAGGGTTTAATAACGCATCCGTTTGTGTGGATGGTTTTTGGACTCTGTGTTTGAAAATAGCACTTTTAGAAAGTAGCTATTTTCTTGTCTAACTGTCTACCGGTCTCTGCTGGTTCTGGTGTGTGTGTGACAGGAGCTGGGTGGCTCCAGAGAGTCTGAATGAGTCAGTGTGGGATGAGTGGGGCATTTGCATTGAGAGTAGGGGAGAGTAGCTCTTGATAGCCTGCCCTGCCTGATACAATGTTGGCTCCGCCCCCCTGCCAGGCGACTGATGACTCTGTGCTTGCCTGGGACTTTCCTGGCCCGCCTCCTGCCGGGCAGCTGATGGCCCTGCCCCTGCCAGTAACAATGCTGGCTCCGCTCCTGCTGAGCGGCTGAGGACTCTGCCCTGCCCAGTGAATAGGCCAGGTGCTCTGGCCTGGCAACACCCACAACAAACCCAGGATGGGGGGAAATTCCCCTGCATGGACAAAGGGATCAAAGCCAAAAAGGGGTATAAGAGAAGGACCCCTGAACCAAGAAATCAGATCACTTCTGACAAGGAAACCTGAACCAAGGACAAGAAGCCTGCTGATCTAAGGACTGCCTACCCCTTCTGCCAGAGTGCTGTTTGTTGGGGGAATCCTGCATTGCTTCTTTATTTTTGCCAAGGAACCAGGAGAGAGGAACTTTGTGTGTACTCTCACTCTTTGCTGAGAAAATCTCCAAGGGCTGGAAGAGTGCCAGTCTCCTGTTGAAGTCACAGGGCTAAAGGACTTCATCTGCTTAAAGTGCTATTTGCTGGGAGTTGTGAATCCAGCACCTCTGAAAGAATCCAGCAATCTCGACGCCGACGGACGCCGCCGAATCCAGCTCGACATCGTGAGTAACGGCTCCAGTGTCCCGCTTCCTCGACGCCGGCCGCCGGGCCCGATCGACGCCAGCAGCAACGCCAGTGAGTAGTGAGTTCGGCTCCAGCTCCAAGTGACCCCGTGTCTGCACCGCCGCTGATCGCATCGACTTCGAGCCCTCTCGACGCCGTGAGCGCTGCTCACTCTTGCAACATCGACATCGACGACGCCGTATCCTGCTTCATCCCGTGAGCGCTGCTCCCGCCTGACTTCGGTCGACGCCGCTGCAGATCGCCCCGACTCCGAGGCTCGATCGACGCCGAAGACGCGACGCCGGACATCTCGACGCCGCTGATCATCGAGTGCTTCACTTTTTCAAAGGTACTGTGTTGTTGGGGTCTGTGCGACTCCGGGCTCGACGTAGCGCTCCTCGCGGTCGACGCCGAACCTTTGGATTAACTTTGCCTCGACGTCGTGTGACTCCCGTGTGGGTTACATTGTTGCCAAGAACTGTGTTTTAGAGAAGAAGAGTTGCTTTTGATACTAAAGACTTTTGTGCTAAGAAGAAACCGTGCTTGAACTATTATTTTTCCTTCCAAGAGTATTTATTGAGACTGTGGTATATTTTTGTCGTTATTTGGTCTTGTGCTAAACCTTATATAAAAATCCATATTTTTATAATACTACTGTGTCGTGTCCATTTGTAGTGTATTCACTTTATTACTGTATGTGGTCATAAATGCTTAACGCACTGCCTCTGAGATAAGCCTGTCTGCTTTGCCAAGCTACCAAGGGGGTGAGCAGGGGTTATCTAAGTGTGTGATCTCCTTGCCCTGACTAGAAAAGGTGTGTCCCTATTTGTCAGAAGTGTATACCTCTGCCAACTAGAGACAGCCGCTTCTAACACGGACCAACATACCTCATCAGACGACTCAGCTTCTACACACCCACCCGCCAGCTCCGCTCCACCGACTGCACCCTTGCCAGAGTCCCCCGCTTCCGAAGAGTGACCTCCGGCAGCAGATCATTCTCCCACCTCGCCGCCAAGACCTGGAACACCCGCCCTATCCATCTACGGCAGACCCAAGATCTGCTGACCTTCAGAAAACTCCTCAAGACCTGGCTTTTTGAGCAGTAGCAGCATTCCCCACCCCAGTGTCTTGAGACCCTCACGCGTGAGTAGTGCACTTTACTAATGATATGATTGATTGATTGATTGATTGATGAATGAGTTCTTGGAGAAATCAATAATCTAAGCAGGGAAAGTCCTAATGGCTTAAGGGTCTGTTTCTAAGAACTCTTTTTGAGGTGGGATGGACGGATGTAGGTGACCATGCCTGTATTTGGATAGCATGGCTGATGCCTAAATAAGGACTGGGATTCTTTGCCTAAATAAGGGCAATATGAGTTGTGCCTATATAAGAGCATGATTCGGGAACCTATGTATGGGTATCTAATCGAAACAGAGGTGTGGCGCCGCGGCCAGGGCGACTGACGCTGGAATCTGGGGACCACGGTTCGATCCCCGGCTCCGGCGGCAGGTTAGCCCAGCACCATGTGACTCTGGGCAATAGCTCGCTTAATCTTCCAGACGGCCCCCAGCGCCTAGAGACCCTTACGGGTGATTGTGCGCTTTACAAATGTGGACAATGTGGACTTTACCCACTCCAGTTTCGAATGATCAACATTACTAAATGCTAAACATGCTAAACATACTTAGTTACACATGAGTTGCTAAAAACATGTCTAAAACATATTTTTAAAATGCATTCAAACTGCTGCCATGCATGAAACGCAATGGTACTGTACATATTAAAGCAATGTTCCATTCTATGCATATGCATACAGTGAATGCTAAATGAATGAACATAAATATATACACATGATGAAATGGTTCGTGATTACAGAAGAAAAAGTTTGAAACCATTTCATGTCAGGTTACATAAATGAAATTGTTTGACAAAGTGACAATTTGTCTCTGGAAGTGTTCAAAGAATTCTGTTCTCTATGAATAGTTCTACTGTAAGCAGATTACTTTGCCATAAACAGAAAAATACAAATTTGAAAGAATAGAAATTAATCATGGAAAAAACTTCCAAGTTTTTTCTTTGTTTATGAAAAAATGAAGGCCAAATTCTGAGTCTTCCCGGTACACTGACTGCTGAATCAAAAGTCAGTGTATGGGGATGGAGAAAACATGATACCCTCTATTCCTGTAGACAAGAAAATTGTCTACCGTTGTAGGTGATAGTTGGAATACCTCATTTAGAAGATTAACCGCACATAGATGCAAAGCATCGCCTTCAGCATTGGAAGCATCAGCAATGTTTGTTTCCGATGTTACCTGTGTGCCCGTTGTTTCCTCTCGTACCTTAGCAGTAGCAATTTGCGTCTGTGAGATCTCAATGAATGCCATCATCAGGATTGGTAGCCTCTGGGGACAACACAGAACGTGGTCCATTACCGAGTCCAACAGAGTATGGATATCTGTTGACATGACTGATGGGAGTGTTAGACAGATGTCTATCACGCATTCCTCACCGCAAAGCAGGCAGAGTAGAACAGGTAAGATGCAATCTTGCCAGATTGGTCTGAATGACAGAAACCATGTGGTATTTAATTCTCGTAGACGATGTAAACCCAAATGTTGTACTATGCGCTCACAACACTTCCTTTCCAGTAGAGATTTCTCCACGGTGCTGGGAGTGACAGCGGTGGATTGGCTTGCCATAGCGTAGCAGTAGGAATAAAACCAGGATTCCTGCAACGAGTGCTAGAATTAGCGGCAGACCACCAAACACCGAGTGCACGAAGTTTGGAATGATTCTGAGGACTACTTGAAAAGGTGTTAACAGTCCTGAAAATATGTTCTTAAATACATGCACAATACCGCTCATATAAGACATGCTGCAGATACGTCTCAACATTTCTGTGAAATGTGAAGGGCTGTTTGTACTTAACAGAGCCTGTATTTCAGGCGAAGTCCTTGCAATTTGTAGATCATAGGTTTCGTTGGCCGAGGTCAAAGGCACGGTTTGTTGCAAAAGAATGGCTTTCATTCTGCTTACAGTATCAATTCGTATAGAAGAGAAGTTCAGTGAAGGCCATAAAGGTGACTCCCTGACTGTGTCTATTTGGGGGAACAAGACTTGCATACAGCAAGTGACCCTGGAAGGAACCGTTCGTTACTAGATATGGGATGCCTGGCAACAGCTGTGATCATTCAACATAATGTAACTTCCATTTGAAAGGCGTCCAAAAATTGGATTAATCACAGCGGCTGGTGAACCTTGCAGGTGACAGGACAAATTTGCAGTGGAACCGTTACAAGCCCTGTGTAAATTAATCCCTTCGCTGCTGCTCTAATTCCGCCACGGCGCAGGGGGAGTGGGGGTGAGCGCGGCTCTACAATACTAATGACGGCTCCACGCCATCAAGAGTCACGGGCGGCGTGTGCTCATGATGGCGTTGAGCCGTCAGGAGCTCAGAGGATAATAATACCCTGACATAGGAGAGAACCGCTTAGTGCATTTTCACACTGTGTACCGCTCAGAAACACTTCATGCCCCCCACTCCAACATCTGTGTGTGTAAGGTAAATCCCAGGATGTCTTGATGTATTCTTAACGCAACCTTTCATATTTGCCTGCTGGTATATTTTTGAGGCAATACTGAAAAAGGAAAGTTGTAACAGGCAGAGTAATTTTGCCATGAATGATCCACTTAGTAGCAGATTTTTCTGCTACCGTAAATGGCAATTTTTCCAGTCACATTGGGGCAATCAAGCGATGAAAGTAAAATTTTAATACTATTCCAAAATTGAGGATCAGGTTTAACTGGACCGTAAATCTTCAATAACGCAAGGGTTTTATTTTGAAAAAGAATCTTTGCCATCACCCATCGACCATCATCATCAGCTTGGGTAGATACAATTTGCACAGAGAATGATTTATGAAATAATATAGCAACACCACCTTTTTTTGTTAGAAGTAGAGGAATGAACAACCTGACCAACCCATTGTCTCTTCAACTTAAGAGATTCAGACTCAGTACAGTGTGTTTCTTGAAGGAAAACAATACGAGAATTAATGTTGGATAAATGAGACAGTACCTTTTGACGCTTAACCGGGTTTCCAATACCACGAACATTCCACGAAACAAGGTTACACATAATGAAGGGTAAGGTGGGAAGTATACAGAGGGATGTGATACACTTCGGGATAACACCTAGAAGAAAAAACAAACCACATAAGAGGAGGACGAGCAAAAAACATTACAATGAATATCAGAACTTCCATCAAGTTTATACAAAAAACAAGAATGAAAGACATTACGGAACGAGAACAAGTACAAGAAATACAATCCTGACCACAAGAGGGATACACCAGAAGAGAAGATATGCACAGAAGAAGATTAGAAAGTGCGGAGGAGACAAAGAGAAAGGGGAGAAAGAAAGAAAGAAGAAGGAAGAAAGAATAAAAGGATAGTAAAAGAAAAGTGAACAGATCAAGGCAAAAGAGCCAGGTCTGAGGAGAAGAGAGAAGTCGAAATGGCAGGAGCATGGAAACGCCGAGGAGGAAGCGAACCCCCACGAGCATAGCATACGAAACAAGGAAAATCAGAACCTCAGGAAGGTGAAGCACACAAAAGGATAGATGATGGTAGAGGAGGAATGAAGAGCATGAAACACAAGGCTGTCAACCGGAAGAGAGACAAGAAGAAAGAGAAAAATTAATCATTGGTATCAATGCCAGAAGAAGACACATTTTGCAAAAATGACTGAAGTTTCTTCCGGTCATCAAATGAGCGGGTACGACCGTTGTGAGTGACTTTACAAAAACACGGATGAAGGATGCCATACTGAATGTTCAATTGTCTCATCTGAGGACGAAGATTCAAAAATTCCTTGCGTCGAGCATTCGTTGCATTGGAGAGGTCTTGGGAAATAAAAATATTATGACCAGATCAAACAAGACGACTTTTAAGTTTAGCAGCCTTCAACACTTGCATTAATACAGTAAACTCTAGAAAAAGCATAATAATACCACGGGGTTTCGAGGCATTAGATTGAAGACGGCCTAGGCGGTGTGCCCTTTGGATGTTAAGAGGATTCGCTGAAGGTTGGAGATCAAGAAGGTCCATCAGGAATTTTTGCAAAAAGGACACCATGTCGGACCCCTCCACATTTTCTGGATGGCCATACAAGCGTAGGTTATTCCTCCTATTGCGATTTTCTAGGTCCTCGGTGTGGAGTTTCAGTTTGTGAATTTCCTGTTCCAGCGCAGGGATTTTGGAGGACACATCTTGGACGTCGCTAATACGTTGCTCCAACTCCAGAACCTTACTATCCATGACAGCCAGATGTGCCTCAATTTGAGTGAGTTTAGCATTAGTAGCAGACATAAATGGTTGGAGACCACGCACTTCTTCTAATATAGAATCCAAGACAGGATTTGGCAAAGAAATGGGAGATGGTGGATCATTTTTTGGTCTCTTACTTTGGCTCCAGAGGCAGAATGCTTCGGGGTGACAGACTCAAGAGACATGGTGAAGACGTCAATAAAAATATAAAGCACAGTAATCCTCTCTCACAATGAAGCAAAAAATAGGATTTTTTTTTTTTAAATGCATAAAAAATACAACATGCATGAATATAAGGCAGTAGTTGAACTGGGATAAGTAGCTGAAATACTGTTCAGTAAGGTCAACTGGCAATAAATAGATTAGAAAGCAGTCACGGAGAAATACATAGCTTCCAGTATGACATGCGGGATTATTTGAGGAATACGAGGCAGTCACTGTAGATTAGTGAACATAGTGCTCGATAAAAAGGAGGCATGTGTGCCAGGGCGTAGACTAGTGGCCAGAGGAAGTGCACTTAGGCTGCAGGGACTGCCGGTAGCAAGATTGCCATATGTAGGAGTGTGGGAACATCACTCATTATATCACAGTGCAGGAGATGGATGCCAAGATGGTCCCATGAAGTGAGTATAAAAGTGGACACTCACACTGCTCAACGTAGACAACAGCAAGAAGGTCTGGAAACTTCCATATGAAGAGGAGCAGCTAAGCAGGAGACACAAAATAGATGAAAAAACGGGCTAATCTAACACCATACAAAATGGCGGCCATCAATATCACCACATTACGAGCAGGAACAGCTGAGCATAACTACGTCTACAACACCCATTCAGAAAAAGAAAATGACAAGAACGGGTGAAAGCCACATAATTGTATGGAAGTGTCAGGGAGACTGTGGCATTACACTGTTGAGACGTTTATGGGACCAATACCAATCAATCTGCTTCTGAAGAGACAGGACGCAGGCACGGCGGCACAAAATGGCGGCCGCCCGCGTCCTCAAAATGAAGGGAGTTACCGGAGTAAATAGGAAGCGTTCGACGCTCATCCGGAGCCTTTCGTTGACGTCTAATGCTGCTTGGGATCTTCCGACATCAGCATTTGGCAGTAGACGCTTCTACACGCCTGAATGAGGTCTGATATCTGGTCCGAAGCGCCGCTGGTTCCCGGAGCTCACGGGAGACGCGCCATTCCCCATCGGCGCGTAAGCCACGTCCCCCCACTCTAATCCACTCTAACCCACTCCACTACACACTTGCCACTCTGACACTCTACAGCACTTCTGTCTACGCCACTTCACAAAATTCCATTCATGACACTCCACACCTCTTTACTCCACTCTATGCCACTCTACAAAACACTCCTCCTCTCAGTGCCACTCCACTGTAGGACACTACTCTATGAAATTTCAATCTATGCCCCTTCACTCTAAGAAACTCTATTCTATGGCACAACACTCTACACCCTCCACTCTGACACTAGTCAACTCTATTTTCCTCCACTGTACGTACTCCAATCTGAAACTCTAGTCCGCTCAATGCTACTCCACAATGCTCTGTGCAGCTCCACTCTATGCCACTCCATGCCACTTTCATCTACTGTGCGCCACTCCAATCCACACCACTTGTCTTTTTTCTTCTCGACTTCACAACACACATTTCTACTCCACATCACTCTATGCTATTCCACCCTGTGCTACTCCACAACACACAACATTCTACTCCACTATGGCACTCCATGACACTCCAGTCTACTTCACCCTTTACCACTTCACTGTACGATACTCTAGTTTTTTCCCATCCCCTCTACAACTCTCTACTCTACTATACTCCACACTATGATCCTCCACTGTACTATACACCACAACGCTCTGTGCCACTCCACTCACCTCCATGCCACTGTATGCCACTCTACACGGCGTTTCTACTCGGCGCCACTCAATGCTGCTCCACGTTGCCACTCTATTGAAATCCACAACACACTACTCCACTTCACAACACTACTCCACTCTGCAACGGCATGCCACTTTACTCTACGCCACTTTACTCTATGCTACTTCACTCTGCAACACTCTACAACAAGGCTCTATTCCATAACACTGCTTCACTATACGACACTCCATGCCACTCCACTCTATGCCAATCAGCTAAATCCACGCTACTCCACTCTGTCACTTTATGCCACTCCACAACACTCTACACCCCTCTGCACCTGCCCACTCTACACCACTCCACTCCACTCTACTTTACATAATAACCTTCTAGAACACTCTACTCCATGCTAATTTATAGGACAACACTCTACTCCCTCCACTCTATCCTACACCACTCCAAGCCGCTTTCATCCCCTGTACACTACTCCACACTACACCACTTGCCTCTTCTCCATTCCACATCACTCTTCTCCACTCCACAACACTACATGCCACTCCACCCTACGGTACTCCACTCTACCTCCACAACATGCAGCACTCTACTCCACAGCACTCTACTCCACTCTGCGGCACTCCACGACACTCCAATCTGCTACACTCTTTGCCACTCCACTGTACGCTAATCCAGTCTATGCCCCTCCAATCTACGACTCTCTACTCCACTCTACGACAATATACTCAACTCTATGATCCTCCACTGTACGATACTCCACTCTACGACACTCCACTCTGGTATTCTACTCTGCTCTATGATATTCCACAGCGCTCTGTGCAGCTGCACTCCACTCTATGCCACTCCACTCTCCAACTCCACTCCACACCCCTCTACGTCCCTCAACGCTGCTCCACTTTATGCCATTCTGCCCCACTCTATGCCACTCCATGCCACTTTCATCCACTGTGCGCCACTCCAATCCACACCACGTGTCTTTTTTCTTCTCGACTTCACAACACACATCTCTACTCCATATCACTCTATGCCATTCCACCCTGTGCTACTCCACAACACACAACATTCTACTCCACTATGGAACTCCATGACACTCCAGTCTACTTCACCCTTTACCACTCCACTGTACGCTACTCTAGTTTTTTCCCATCCCCTCTACAACTCTCTACTCTACTATACTCCACACCATGATCCTCCACTGTACTATACACCACAATGCTCTGTGCCACTCCATTCACCTCCATGTCACCGTATGCCACTCTACACGGCGTCTCCACTCGGCGCCACTCAATGCTGCTCCACGTTGCCACTCTATTGAAATCCACAACACACTACTCCACTCCACAACACTACTCCACTCTGCAACGGCATGCCACTTTACTCTACGCCACTTTACTCTATGCTACTTCACTCTACAACACTCTACAACACAGGCTCTATACCATAACACTGCTTCACTATACGACACTCCATGCCACTCCACTATATGCCAATCAGCTAAATCCACGCTACTTCACTCTGTCACTTATGCCACTCCACAACGCTCTACACCCCTCTGCACCTGCCCACTCTACACCACTCCACTCCATCCTACTTTACATAACAACCTTCTAGAACACTCTACTCCATGCTAATTTATATGACAACACTCTACTCCCTCCACTCTATCCTACACCACTCCATGCCGCATCACTCTTCTCCACTGCACAACACTCCATGCCACTCCACCATACGGTACTCCACTCTACCTCCACAGCGTGCAGCACTCTACTCCACCACACTCTACTCCACTCTGCAGCACTCCATGACACTCCAATCTCCTACACTCTTTGCCACTCCACTGTACGCTACTCCAGTCTATGCCCCTCCAATCTACGACTCTCTACTCCACTCTACGACAATATACTCAACTCTATGATCCTCCACTGTACGATACTCCACTCTACGACACTCCACTCTGGTACTCAACTCCGCTCTATGATATTCCACAGCGCTCTGTGCAGCTGCACTCCACTTTATGCCACTCCACTCGACAACTCCACTCCACACCACTCTACGTCCCTCAACGCTGCTCCACTTTATGCCATTCTGCCCCACTCTATGCCACTCCACTCTACAACACTACTCCACTCTCTGCAGTATCATGCCACTTCACTCTACAATACTCTACTCCACACACTCTATTGCACAACTCTGCTCAACTGTACGACAATCCACTCCATACCGCTCCACTCTATGCCAGTCTACTAACTCTATGTCTCTCCAGTCTGCAGCCCTCTACACCACTCTTTGTCTGTCTGCTCCTCTCTACTCCACGCCACGCCACTCTGCTCCTCTCTACTCCACACTATTATGCTCCTCTCTACTCCAAAATAACACTCTTTTCCACTCTGATACTTCACTCCATTCAATTCTGTGCAACACTGTGACACACCACTTTACGCAACTCCACTCTGATGCTCTACTACACTCTGATTCACACTACGTCATTCCACAACACTCCACTCTATGCCACTCTATTCCATTCTACTCTATGCCACTCACATCACTTTACTCTACTCTGCGACACTCCAATCTACCCACGTTCTACTTCACTCTTACACTCTCCAACACTCCAGACCACTTCTCTCTGCAGCATAGCATTGCATAACAAAACATAGCGTAGCATAACAAAAAACAAAAAAACATAGCATAGCATAACAAAACATAGCATAACAAAATAAAGCACAGCATAGCATAACAAAGCATAGCATAGCAAAACAAAACATAGCATAGCATAAAAAACACAGCATAGCATAACAAAACACAACAAAACATAGCATAGCATAACAAAACAAAATAGCATAGCATAACAAAACAAAGCATAGCATAGCATACCAAAACACAACAAAACATAGTATACATCACAAAACATAGCATAGCATAACAAAATAAAGCATAGCATAGCAAAATACAACAAAACATAGCATAACATAACAAAACATAGCATAACAAAACATAGCTTAGAGAAACATAGCATAGCATAACAAAGCATAGCATAGCATAACAAAGCATAGCATAACAAAACATAGCATAGCATAACAAAACATAGCATAACAAAACACAGCAAAACATTGCATAGCATAACAAAACAAACCATAGCATAACAAAACATGGCATAGCATAGCATAACAAAACAAAACATAGCCTAACAAAGCATAGCATAACAAAACATAGCATAGCATAGCAAAACACAACAAAACACAGCATAGCATATCAAAACACAACAGAGAATAACATAGCATAACAAAAGACAACAAAACATAGCATAGCATAACAAAACACAACACAATATAACATAGCATAAAAACACAATAAAACATAGCATAGCATAACATAGCATAGCAAACCCAAACATAGCATAGCATAACAAAATATTGGATTGCATAGCATAACAAAACACAACAAAACATAGCTTTGCATAACAAAACATAGCATAGAATAACAAAGCATAGCATAACAAAATACAACATAACATAGCATAGAATCACAAAACATAGCATAGCATAACACAACTAAGCATTGCATGGCATAACAAAACATAGCATAGCATAATAAAACACAACAAAACATGGCATAGCATAACAAAACAAAACATAGCATAGCATAAAAAAATAGCATAACAAAACATAGCATAACTAAACAAAACATAGCTTAACAAAGCTTAGCATAACAAAGCACAACAAAACATCGCATAGCATAACAAACCAAAACATAACAAAGCATAGCAAAACAAAACATAGCATAGCATAACAAAACATAGCAAAACACAATAAAGCATAGCATAGCATAACAAAACACAGCATAGCATACCATAACAAAACTCAACAAAACATAGCATAGCATAACAAAGCATAAAAAAGCATAGCATAGCATAACAAAACAAAACATAGCATAACAAAACATAGCATAACAAAACACAACAAAACATTGCATTACATAACAAAACATAGAATAGCATAACAAAACAAAACATAGCATAACAAAACATAGAATAGCAAAACAAAACACAACAAAACATAGCATAACAAAACATAGCATAGCATAACAAAACAAAACATAGCATAGCATAGCAAAACACAACAAAACATAGCATAGCATAACAAAACAGAACATAGCATAGCAAAGCATAGCATAGCATAACAAAACACAACAAAACATAGCATAACAAAACATACTATAGCATAACAAAACAAAGTATAGCATAGCATAACAAAACACAACAAAACAGTATAGTATAGCATACCAAAACACAACAAAACATAGCATAGCATAACAAAACACAACAAAACATAGCATAGCATAGCAAAATAAAACACAACAAAACATAGCAAAGAATAACAAAGAGCAACAAAACATAGCATAGCATAACAAAACACAACAAAACTTAGCATAGCATAACAAAACATAGCATAGCGTAACAAAACAACGCATAGCATAGCATAGCAAAACAAAACATGAATAGCATAACAAAACATAGCATAGCATAACAAAACACAACAAAACATAGCATAACAAAACAAAAATAGCATAGCATAACAAAACATAGCATAGCATAACAAAACAAAGCATAGCATAGCAAAATACAACAAGATATAGCATAACATAACAAAACATAGCATAGCATAGTATAACAAAACATAGCATAACAAAACACAACAAAACATAGCATAGCATAACGAAACAAAACATAACAAAGCATAGAATAACAAAACATAGCACAGCATAGCATAACAAAACATATCATGTCATAGCAAAACACAATAAAATATAGCATAGCATAACAAAACAAACATAGCATAAAAAATCATAGCATAGCATAACAAAACAAAACAGCATAGCTAACAAAACACAACAAAACATAGCATTGCATAACATAGCATAGCATAACATAACATAAGAAAACATAGCATTAAGTTTGATAAATTCATAGTAGCGGGCTAGCTAGCTTTAACGGGCAGTGACTGTAAGCAACTCCGTCAACCCAGAAGCAGCCACTCGGTCACCTTTGCTCTTGTATTGCAGTAGCTTTGTTTATTAAACAGTGCCCATAATTATACTGTTAGCACTTTACTTGTGCAAATTTCAGGGCTCACAAAACTTTGATGAATCGAAATTCACATCTAAGGCTGTTAAGTTCGCGCTGTATAAAACCCCAAGGATAAATAAAAAACACTGCCATTTACAATGTGAATAGCTCCAAATACAAGATCTATTGCAAAGTACAAAACATTGCCAATTACAATGCCAATAGCTCCAGCTCCAACAAATGCGAGACCTATTGCATTTCCAATGCTTGTTTAAAAAGGTTTGTTTATGTACAGGAAGGGGCACCTTCCTGTACATAAACAAACCATGGTATTTAGCTTTTTTCCATGTGTGCTGCACAAAGCAGCACACATGGAAAAAGCAAAAATGAGAAGAAATAATGCATTTCTCCTTGTTTCGCCAACTTAAGACCAGGATTTTCCTGATCTTAATTTTGTTGCTGACTCCTATGTACGCCACCCTTGTACATTGGAGGCAGCATCAAAAACAATGGGTGTTATGGTGGAACGCCCACCACAACACCCACTGCACGCCCCTTTCACGCTAAACATAGCGTGAAAGGCTGCCTTATGTACAAGGCTGCGTTAACCCACGTTAAGTGACTTAATGCTGCCTTGCACATAAGGCAAGGCCCCTATCGCCTTGGGAACATCACAAAAAGGGGCGTTCCTGTGGCGATAGGGGCTTGTACATATGCCCCTTACTTTGTCTCTATGTAGGTCTCACCTAAAGTTGTATGTTGTTGAACAGCCTTATTCATAACCGAAAGGCTTTTAACATCTTTTTCACTTCCTTGCTTCTGATTCATTGCCTCCCCTCTCTAGTTCTGTGTTTTTCATTTCTGAATTATTTTGGTCTCCTGTGGTTTGCTTGCATGGCATGTATTCTTCCACTGCTGTCCCTGCTCCTTCCCACCCCAACCCCCGACTCCCACACACACACGGTCTGTTTATAAAAAGTATTGCCGTTCTCGCGCAGCATCCACTTGCCCCAATCCTTCTTGGACTATGAGTGCCACCCGCTACTGCATCACTGGATTTCATATCTAGTTTTTAAAAAATTTCAGTCAGTGGGCCACTCTAGTGCAGGAGCATTTTGCGATGACCGCCGTTGAATGGGTTTTCTCAGAGCATAAGAAAATTCATTCAAAGATAGTCGGGCGTCCGCATGCACAGAGCCCACATAGAGGGAAAGCATTGCGCAAACAATAGGTGTCATGGACGAGAACTATTGACTTTGTCAATGCTAGATTGCAATGTGTTGTGCCTCCGTTAAACTTCTGCCACGTTGCTCAATTTCAGCAACAACTGTTTGGCATAGTACTCAACTGTAAGATATGACGATGGGGGTGTTTGCCTCAAGAGTTACAGATTTACCCTTAACAGACCTAAGAACCCAGGGCCTCATTTATGATGCCCCTTGTGCCATCATAACGTCACTATTTGTGATGTTCAGTGGCGCAGAACCTTGCGTGATATTTATCAGGCAGCACTAAGCCACTTTATTTGGCTTAATGCTGCCTGATAAATATCAGTCCCTTTAAAGCAGTGTTCTGCGTTAAAGGGGCGTGCAATGGGTGTTGCTGGGGGCGTTCTCAGTAACATCCATGGCCTTTTGACACTGCCCCAGATTTACGAGAAACACATAGAAAGAGGAAACCTCTTGTGATTATTTTTGTAAAGAAAGGTTTCCCTTCCTGTAAAAAAATAATCATCCCGGCCTGCGTTGGCGCAGGCAGCCCATTGTGTGCCGGCGCAGGGAAAAAGGACAGGAATGCGCCGTATCTTATAGATATGTCGCATTCCTGACCTTTTCTTTTGCCGAAGCGTAGCAGGAAGGAACCTCATAAATGAGGCCCCCAGTGCAGAAAAGACGAGTTGGCATAAAACTCATTGCTAGCTAAGGTAACAATGTTAAAACGAACGTACTGCTTCCTTTCGTTAGAGCTAGCTCTGGATTTTAACACGATTTCAGAAGTTATATGTGACAGTCGGTCGCAGTCTGATCTGTCTTGTGAACAATGTTTGTTAAGTATGTGTTCTGAACTAAGCTCACAATTTGCTGGAAAAGCTTGCATATTATGTTCTCGCCACTAGAGGACAGCAAAGTAGCATGTCTACGACTTGAAATTCATTGCACCATAAAGCCGTGACTGAACTAATCTAGAGCAAGAACAAGTAACTGTTATGTAAAATACAGAAACTTGCCATTTTTAGGTGATGGAAACAGTCTACTGCATGTTTGTTCAATTATTTAATTTTTTTTTAATTATGTGCTTAAGACGTATGAAAGATAGATAAAAACGCAAAACTACGTAAAAACACGACGTGGTCTTTTTAAACAGACTGAACTTTATATCAACCACTACATATATATGTGATGTAAAGACACATGTGACTGGGCCCTGCCTTGAAAGAGCATGTCAGTACTGAAGGATATTTAACTATAAGTATATGCATGTTGAGGGATATAAATACATTATTTTTGCGCTGCAAAGTATTTAGCATTATTAGTCGCTTTTGCTAATATTTTGCAGACACGTTCATTTGCAGGATTTTCGTGACTATTGGGATGATGTCATCGTAAATGCATCTACCGTATGTAGATGAGCATGTCAGCGGAGGGGCGTACAGTGTGAACCTGTTGTTCAGTTGTAATATGGTCACTGTATTAAGATCCATTTCATAAGGCGGACCCTTCAGGGAAGAGTTACCAATTTTTAGACAATGTTGTACTGTAGGAAAATGTGTTGTTTCGCTCTTGGGGGATAACACACCTAAGAGCCATATATACTAGGGGGCATATTTACGAGCCCCTTGCGCCGCCAGAGCGGCACTTTTTTGTTACGATCAGGTGGCACAAAACACAAAATGATATCCATGACACCACGCAAAGGCACTATGCGTGGCTCTGAATGGCCTCATAGATATTAAGTAAAGCAAGGGCGGCGTTTCATCAGCGCTGCTGTAGGTTTTCACCCATGGATTTTGACACTTCCACAGATTTACGACAGCATGCAAGCCTGGGGAAGTGCCAAATCCTTAAGCCTCTGGAGGTGAGGCATAACAAGGAGAAAAAAACGTTATTGGTCCAAGGGGCATATTACCAACGTTAAGCGATATTTATCGCTAACGATGCTTAGCAACGAATTTTTTAACGCTAAGCATCGTCAGAAATTATCGCAGATAAACCTTGCTATTATCAAGGTTTATCGCAAATGCGATAAAAAACGGCCGCAATGCATGAATATCGCTGAAAAGTCAGCGATATTCATGCATTACCGAGCTAATGCTCTTAGCCATGTTATCCACCTCCCATTGGATAACATGGCTAAGAACTGCTCAGGGCAGGTGTTAGTTTTTGGAGATATTCGCGCTTAGCGCGAATATCTCCAAAAGTTGGTAATAGGAGATAGCGATGTTAGCGACTGTTTCCAGTCGCTAACATCTTGGCACGCCCACTTTGCATGTCATTAGTGATAAATATCACTGACATGCAAAGTGGGGCCCAAGATGGTCGCTATCTCCTACTAGCTGTCGCTAACTGGTGTTAGCGACAGCTAGGTAATCAGGAGATAATTTTATCTCCGCTTTCTTGGCTTTTAAAGCCAAAAAAGCGGAGATAAACCCCCTTGATAATATGCCCCCTAGTTTTTATCTCTTTCTATGTGTGTTGTATTCTGCAGCATACATAGAAAGTGGAGAACGCCTCATAGGATTATTTATGTGCAGAAAGCTGCTCCTTCCTGCTCCACAAAAACTATTGTGCCGACAGCACCGGCACCCTTGCACCATGGTGCAAGGGTGCATGCGTTGGCACTAGGCTGCCGAAATGGCGCCAGTGCAAGGGGAATAGACAGGAATGTAGTGCATTGAATAAATACAGTGCATTCCTGCCCTTTCACTTTGTTGCATAGCAGCAGAGCAAGCTCACTATCTGTGCTACCCTATGCCAAATCCCCATAAATGAAAGCCTAAGATTGGTGTGCTGCATAAATCACCCCCTGTGCTCAGGCTCTAGGCTCTCTTGTGCAACACAGCCTTGCACCATGGTGCTGAGGTGAGTGTGCGCTGACTAGCGCAGGTTTAACTTGAAGCATATTCCCTTCCTGTATAATTAAAGTAATTACATATTGGGTGAAACCACCAGTCCTCCTGCAAGCGCCATCCTGGCGGTCCACTGGTGAACGGGACAGTCCTTGCTTGTGAGAGGGGGAAATATCCATCCCTGACTCATAGAGGGATCTGCTGAAATCAAGAGTTATCCCACCATCCTTTGCCCCTGAAAGCTACAGTGGAAGTCAGAACACAGACAGGGGGAAGAAATGTCTGATATGTACACATCTGACTACTGTAGAGTGGTACCCGGCCTCTACTATACAATGTATAGCGTCCCCACACCCCAAGGGTCGAGAGACACCCAAGAGTATAAATAAAGGGAGGAGTGGTCCCTCGAGGCCACTCAGGGAGATATAGCAGCATACCTGTGTGTGAGTGTATTTTGTACATTGGTGCCGCTGTGGTCTAGTTGGCATCGAGAGCAGCAGACCCCACAATACTGCACACAGTAGTCAAGGGGGGGGGGCATCTGAGGAGCACGATGTACCCATACTTTTTTAATTACAGGAAAAGAGTTTCCCTACATTTTGGTGAAAACACGACCATCCTATAGTGGTTAAATCCAAAAGTTAAAATCCTTCAGCTAAAGTGGAAGGCAGAGAGACTCCTTTGTTGTGAAACCGAAGGAGGGGCAGACAGCTAAACAAACCTTCTTGTCAGGGTTCCTTCTTTCCTGATGGCAATGGTTGCAACTGGTCAATCTGCAAATGTAAAGGCTGCTTCCAAGCCAGTATTGGCTTTAATTGGTGGAATCACTTGAAGCTTCCTGATGATACACAATTATTCTTTTTGAGAGGTAGCGCAAGGGAGCTACCAGCTAACCTGTGAAGTGTGTGCTTTCAAAAGGCAGATAATAAAAGAAAATTGCACTACGGAAGTCTGGGTATTAATAAAATCTATATTTTAGAAGCACTTCTTTTATCATAAAGCTTTTTGGCATTTCATATCAACCTATCGTATACTGTGTGTAATGCAAATTTAACATAAAGACTTACATGTACACAGTGCTTTCTCTCACAGACTAGGACCTTTGTGCCCTAAATATACACAAGTCGTTATTCTCCACTGCACCAACCAGGACTCAATTCTGTGGCTTTCTGGTGCAGTGCATTAACTAGTCAAGGTTTTATGATGTATGATGGTGCGTTTCCCACTGAATAACATAACTTGTATTTCATTTTCATTTAAGCTGTGCGTTAGTTTGTTGTAGTTACTGGCCCTGAAAGACTTATAAAAAGTTGTGGAGTATTTTGTTTTCTTAGCCACACATTTGACCACGCCCCCAGGCTCCTTCACCCCGCCCCCATAGCGTACAGTAACAGAGGGGCATATTATCAACACAGGCGATAAAATTATCGCTTGCTTTATCGGCAGAAAACTGCCGCAAAAGCGGCTTTAGCGGTAGTTTTCTGCCGATAAAGCAAGCGATAATTTTATCGCCTGTGTTGATAATATGCCCCAGAGTTCCTATACTTTTTTTTAATGCACCTTGACCACTGCTACACATAACCACTTAGGAAATACAAGAGCAGCGAAAAATACAAGCGTATCTTCCCAACACCATCCTGGAGGTGGAAATGTAAATGAAATTATTGGTATGTGCGAGCTCCTGCCTATAGATATTAGTGCATGGATGATGTGGCTGTGACCAGGGCTTTAAGTGGGCCGGGTCTCACACTGGCAGCTTTTCAAATGGGCCTCAAAACGGGTCCCTATCGCGCTCCGTTTTGTGCCCTGGCACCGGTGGTCCGTTTTTTTCTGGACTGTAGTGACAACAGGCACATCGACGGGTGCTCACACTGGTCGCTTCCAACTAGTGGAGAAGTTAGGGCATAATGTCATGCCCGGTGAGTGTTGTAAGGGAAGGGAAATCCTTTAAAGAGAGTCATTTTCTCTCTGGATTTCCCTTCTCTTTCTGAAACTCAGAAGCAGCAACATTGCTGTGGCGTCATCAGGGCTTTAAATGGAAGCTTTTTCAATATTATATACAAGCCACAGTTGCTGCTTATTTATCTTATGCAACTAACAACCATTGACAAAGCCAATAGTCTTGACTTGTTTTAGCTATGGTGTTGCTGCTTGTATCATATATCTGTAAGCAATGACAGAAAAAGCAAAATACAAGTTGGGAGGAACACTATGCTAAACACAGATTTTTAGATTAAGTGTTTTAAGCCACTTCCTTAATTAGATTGACCACGCCCCTTTGCAGTAGCAGTCGGCAGTAGGTGTTTCTGTAGGACGGTGACGTGGGCAGGGGGAGGGGCAGGGGGGGTAGCAATGTATGGATAACGGAGTTTTACAGTTAAGTAAACATTTAAATAAATAAAACGAATTTCGTTGTGCGCACTGCATCACATTTGGAGATGCAGTACACGCAACGAAATTTGTTTAATTTATTTAAATGTTTACTTACCTGTAAAACTCCGTAATCCATACATTACCACCCCCCACCCTGCCCCTCCCCCTGCCCACGTCACCGCCCTACAGAAACACCTACTGCCGACCGCTACTGCCCCTTTGAGAGACCACCTATTTTTTCATCCCACTTAAAGCCCTGGCTTTGTTTATGTGTGGCGCCCAGTCTGCTACTACACCAGTTGCCGCTGCTCTGTCCCTTCCAGCTCTACACTTGCCTCCTGATCTCGACTGAGAAGGCAGCTCAGAACCAGTGGCCACGCTTTTTAAGGGTCATTTTGACCCTCACTAAATGTGCAGCCATGGCTTAGTCCGGTGAAAATGTCAGACAATTTACTGTGGACATTCAGGAGCGGTGTCATACTTCTGAATACAGGACTTTTTTTTGTGTGAGGTGTGAAATTATGTTTCTATACACTCTCTGTGCGCTCATCGTCTTTCACTCTCCTGCTAAAACACTGCAGATGGCAATAAATCAAAAAGTTACATTCAGATTAGAAAAAAATGCCAGGGTGTAATGGCTAATCCTGGGGCAGGCCTGTAGCCAAATTCCAAAACTACGTCGACTGCACGGCATGTTTTCTGCAATGGCGGCCTTATGAGCCCCAGACCGTTCAAAACGCATGTTCATCTTTCCAGGGGTCATCTGTCCTCGCTGGTACTCGTGTCGCTGAGGCATGGATTCTCTCACAGCCGCAGGGCGCGCAGCTGTGCAGGCCTACTGCTTCCGGTTACTGCGGGCCAACTGAAGGCCATGTTTGTGCTGGTGTACTGTGCACTCAATACTCCGTCAGTAAAGCTACAGGAATATTATGACTGGAAACACCCTGGGTGGGAGACCCCGTTATAAATCAACCGCAAGTACTGGCGGGCTCCAAGTACACTTTTTTTTTAATGTGCCCATTGAAACGAGCAGTGCAGGATACAATTAAAGAGAGACGTGTGTATTCTGGCAGAAAATACGTTTAGTGTATGTTCAATCTCTACCATAATAATAACGTACCTCGCATCTTCTCCTAGGGTTCCACGCGTTTTGCTTCGTGTGGGAATCATTTTGACATTGGTCACAAATTGACTGAGTTCGGGGTTGTATTCTTCTTCTTGTTATTTCATTTCAATCTGTTCTTTTCCAGAAATTACGAAGAAAATCTCGTGATTCCATATACTTATTTATTTATATGATTGTTCAATTCTAAAATTACAGGGGCCAACCCCTCCCTCCCTTCTTTAAATGTAAAATTGTTTTTATTTTCCACTTTTAAGTGTTACCTCTAATATCTACCTGTTACCGTTCTGTTTTTTTCTTTTTAACTTTATCTATGGAGAACTCACATTCCCTCCATTTCCCTTCACCTGTCTTTTTTTTTTAAGTAAATCTTTCTTTTGCACATTGCATTCCTTAAGCACTTTGCTTACCATTAACACGTTTTATCTGCTGTTTCCTCCCGATTTTCCTGTGTTTCGTTTGGTTTCCCGATTAAATTACCCCTAGATTTTTGTATCCACATTTAATTGAACCAATAATACATCACCTAATTATACACTGCATAGAGTCTCTTTAAATTCCAAGGTCATTCTTCATACATAATAGTAATGCCCCCCCCCCCCCATGCACCACACATTAGTATTCTCCAGAGTACAAGCATTATGCATGTGTTGGTGTTTCTTATTTACCTGAGAACTTGTGGTGGATTCAAAGGATCTCACTCCAGTCTTGGTTTCAAGCTAGGGGTAAAATTTTGTTCCAGTGCTTTCAGGAGTTTGCTCTTTTCTAAATGCACCATAATTATCAAACCTCACAGTTTTCCGTTGGCAGGTTTCAGCAGGACAATTCAGCAAATAATTGTTAGAGAAAAGGACTAGTATTCCTGGAAACCCTTGGCATTACAATTGAATAAACAGCACTGGGTCCCTCGGATTTGTAACAAAGAATGAATCAATCTGGTTGAGTAATTAATACTGGATGTTCAGGCCCTTATTTATGAAGTGCTTGCGCCACCGTTGCACAACCTATTTGTTACGCTGTAGGGGCGTAATCAATGCACCACACTGCGCCCTATTTACAAAGTGAAGCATCTAGGCAGATGTGTCACGTTGTAAAGGACTGCGCTACATTATACCTGCGTCAGGTCTAATGTGTGCAGGGTGGGCGCTCACCCATAACAAAGTCTCGTAGAAGTGGCACAGTGATATTTATGAGATTTAACTGCACTACTTCTGCGACTTGACTGTGTCAAAATCCTTACACATGCTTCAAGCAGGCATAAGTATTGAAGTAGGACTTTTCACATGGAACTCACCCAAGGGTCATGACACATTGCTGGAGGTGCGTCAGTTTTCTGACACACTCCAGAAACCGTCATTTTTGCACCACAAAGTACCTCAGAATTCCTGCTGTATTTGTAAATCCTTGCGCCATGGAGTGCTGTATTATAAGTACGGCGCATCCATGGTGTCGTAAGGATAGCGCTATAAAAAGTGATGCATTGCTGGTTTTGCCCAGCGATGCATCACTTTTCATAAATGAGGCCCTAAATATTTAATAGATGTGTTAGCACCAACCAATATGCAGCAAACAGGTAGGTGTTCCAAATAACGGCTAAGTGCTTCATGACATTTGTGAATATATGAAAGAGGTGTGCGACAGTGAAACAAGAAGGTAAGGTTGACTAAAGTACACTTAAATAGAAAAATCAAAACCGATTATCAAAGGACAGGATTCAAATTGGTACAACCATTTATACAGTCAACTTACAAGTAAGCTGTCATAAACTAGTTCTTGTCTCTTCCCTACTGCTCAGCTTGAATGTGTGATGACCTCATAGAATGCTTGAGCGCCTGGGTGTGTGTGTGGAGCATCAGTTGGTGAATGGAGGCTGAGCAGCAGGGAGGCTGCTCCTGGTCGGACTACACTTCATCTACTCTTTACCTTCCACTCATCTAACCTGGAACTAAGCTGCAATAAAGATATCCTAATTATACACCTGACCTGTGTATCTTCCATTACCAACAATTTGGCGATGATCTTGAAGAACCTACACATGGAGTAAGGAAGGCCCTGTACAAAGGTCCTAAGAAACCAAGAAACTGAAACTTTAAGGAAAAGGAAATGTTACGGTAACCAAGATATTGAAACCTTGAAGAAACACCCTGGTCATCCCCACCAGTGTCCTCTACCATCTGGAAAGTCTTCAGCCTGTGCGTTTCACCTTCTACCACTGGTTTGAAAACTGTTACTGTGGTGATAATTGCCATCCTGCTGCCTTGGAAATGTTACTCCTACCCTGCTGGCCTTACTACAGTCGTGATTCAAGCTACTGATTTGGATTTAGCAGCAGCAACTGGTGCTCGGGAATTGGCACCGGCGACGTGTGCTGGGGAAAACCGGCACTCCTGTGAGGCATTATATTTGGAAAAAATAAGCAGAGGTTGGTAGGCAGCTTAGGGAGTTGTCCAAAGCTAATCAACTTGATGTGGAGGATACCAGATTACTTGGCAAGACCGACTTCTATGGGGAATTACATCTTACTGTTGGTACTGAATCGTTTACTTTTCTGCACCCCTGAGGAACGGGAGCAACCTGTTGTGAGAAAATTGCCACCGTTTGTGCACTCCAGTGGGAGACTGCTTGCGGTGCATTATTTCATAAATGTGAGTACTTTGCCATGTTTTTTACTGTTCTTGGCCACCCTCTAGACAATTGGCAGTTTGCTCGCAGCTTTAAATTTTAAATTCAGGCATGCGTTGCCCACGTCGCGTGCACACTTAACTGCGTGATGGAGTCCTGCAGTTCTTTCGTGGGAGCCTATGTGACGTCGTGGTTTCTGCAAAGCATTGGCTTGCTGAGAAACGCTCTGCAGCATAAACGTGTCGCGAACCATCCGGTGCAGCGTACATTACGTGCAGCCATCTTGTGTTTGGCTGCAGCTTCTATTGCCAAGCTTGTGTTCAACCTGTACATTGCTAAATAATTTTTCTCAGTTATTTACAAGGTGGCAAGTCTGGGGCGAGAATGTGCAAGGAGAATAGCTTGTGTGTCTTAACGCAAGTACATCAGCAACGTTAATAAAGTGCAAGGAGGTATCCGGTGACGGAGCGGTGCCCTTTTGGAGAAATGTTCGGCTTTAACTTCCTACATCACCATTTTCGGTGGAAACAGCAACATGTTTTCAATAAAGTTTACAGCTTACAAGTGATGACCAGTGACGTCATGGGATCAAAGTGAGGTTTTCAACTTTCAGGTTTTCAACTTTCATGTGGATTATGGAGGTACTGTTTCGAGTTTATACTAACTTGTTCTTAGTCCAGCCGCCCAAGGTGCTTACCATGCTGGCTTCTTCAGTCAACACGAGTGAGACTTCGCTCACTGGTGACATTACAAGACATTCGGTTGTTCATCATGGCACTCGCTTAGGACATTGCTTGTTCCTAATGTATGTGTCGGCATCGTATTTTATTCCTGTGCCGTAGGAGAGGTCATGGGGATTGTATACCCTGTCCTGAGGAGTTTTAGTGGATAGTCGCTGTCTCCCATTCAATCTATGGTGCCCTTTGTACAAATATTTACACATGTGACGTACCTTGTCATGGTGAGGTTGGGGATGCAGTCCGTAACTGAATTCAGTTTTTAGGATGTCGCTTACCCTGTTGTGTACCCTGTCATGGGGAGGTTCTATGGGCGGTCAGTGTTCTTTATTTTTAGATGGTACCCATGCATGGGAAGATTGTTAGAGCGGTGGGTGCCCAAGTCCCGTTCTTTTTTTGTTAGTGTACCTATTTAGGGCATGTTGTGGAGCCAGTCATTGCTCCAATTTAGTTTTTAGGGTGATGTATACCCTACGGTGTACCCTTTATTGGGGAGGTTGTGGGGCCAGTCAATGCGCAATTCTGTTTTCTACTGTGTACCCTTCATTGAGGAGGTTGAAGGGCCAGTCAATGCCCAATTCTGTTTTCTAGAGTGATGTTTTAACCTGCAGTGTACCCGTCTATGGGGAGATTGTGGCGCCAGTCTAATACTCCAATTTAGTTTTTAGGGTGATGTATACCCTACGGTGTACCCTTCATTGGGGAGGTTGTCGGAGCCAGTCGATGCTCCAATTTTGGTTTCTGGGGTAATGTTTTACCCTACAGTGTACCCTTCATTTGGGAAGTTGTGGAGTCAGTTAATGCTCCATTTGAGTTGGCGCATTCTCTATGGTGTACCCTTCAGTGGGGAGGTTGATGTTTTTTTTCTTTAGGTTGTGGGGGCAATTAGCGCCCCAGGTATTCTCCCTAGCATAAGTGTACCCTTTCACGGGGAGGTTGTGGAGACAGTGTGCATCCCAAAGTCATGTTCTCTCAAATTTATTTTTTCACAACAACATTTTTATTTTATTGATCAGGTAAGGCATATTCGCAGTTCTCCAGAGTCAGGAGAACCCTGCCAAATATCAAAACATGTATGAGCATCTCACAAACCCAATCACAAAAAGCCCCCCCTATGCCCCCCCGCCACCCGCGTCCACCCAATGACCCACCTACCCACCCCTTATCCCTCCCTAACCCAGTACACGTAATCACATTGAGCCTTAAGTAACTGTTCGTATAAAGCCAGAAAACATGTGCCTCCTCAGGCCTGGTTTCCATCGTCCAAATCTATACCATCATCAGGTTCCACTGGGGGCACTGGAGTTAAACCCCTATACTCCGCCCACCTCTTCCAAATTTTGTAATGTTTCCAGGGGCATCCTCGGGCCTCAAACACTGGGCGTTCCAGCCCCATATAATAATCCAACCCTGCCTTCCATACGATCAGCGGGGGGGCTCGATCACTCTTCCATGCTTGTGCCAAATCACGTTTGGCCACAACAAGACGCAGCAACAAGAGGTGGCGCTTGTAGGTATTCCCCCCCACGCCCTCCAGCACATGCAGAAGGCCCAGTCGATGAGTACGGGGAAGAACCCACCCCAACACCCCCGACAAACATCCCCATACACCCGTCCAGAACCTGGTCAGGCCAGCACAAGACCACACAGTATGCAGCAGAGTACCCATCTCAGCTCTACATCGCAAGCACTCCGGGACCCGATCAAACCTGCTTTCCACAGCCGCTCCCGTGTATAAGCCCTATGCAGATATTTAAATAGGACGAGCCGGAGACGCCCCGCAATAGCAGTCCCTCATGGGGACTCCAAAGCCTCCCTCCAATCATCTTCATCCAGGGGTCCAACGTCCCTTTCCCAGGCTTCCTTTAATGTAAGTAGGGAAGAGGAACAATGAATGACTAGGGTTTGGTAAATACGTGACACCTTCTTATCCCCAAGGTCTCCCATGAAAACTTTCGCTTCCAGGGGGCTGAACTCTGGCAGCGACTCCAACCCCACCAAACTGGGCCCCAGCGCATGGCGAAACTGCTGGTATTTGAAAAATTGGGTTTTAGGCATATGGAACT
The DNA here is from genome assembly GCF_964261635.1 of Lissotriton helveticus. NCBI lineage: Eukaryota > Metazoa > Chordata > Amphibia > Caudata > Salamandridae > Lissotriton > Lissotriton helveticus. The sequence goes on along the minus strand of NC_136069.1, from coordinate 398,426,754 downwards.
CGTCCCTAAGCTCCTGGAATGACTTGAGGGCTACTCCGGTCATAACATCTCCCAGTGAAGAGATCCCAATAGAATCCCAATGCTCTCTCAATTTTGATCTTCCCCAAGGGAGGGGGATGGGGCATGCCTGGTTATTCTTCCAAGTAGTCATTCTTGGAAGTAATTATTCTTCTATTTTTCATGATGTTTTACACCTATTGTCATACGCACTTTCAAGTGTTTCCTTCCATGCTTATGTTATTTCTGATGTATTGTTTGTAATGACATTTCATCTATTGCACTCCTTGCTGTTTTATTCCCTAACGAAAGAGGATGTGTCATAAACTAGTTCTTGTCTCTTCCCTACTGCTCAGCCGGAATGTGTGATGACCTCATAGAATGCTTGAGTGCCTATGTGTGTGTGTGGAGTGTCAGTTGGTGAATGGAGGCTGAGCAGCAGGGAGGCTGCTCTTGGTGGGACTACACTTCATATACTCTTTTACCTTCTACTCATCTATCCTAGAACTAAGCTACTGTAGAACCAAGAAAAGCCCACCTCAAGGAGGAGTGGGAGCTTGGCGGTGCGGGAATCACCCGAGTCTACTCTTACCCTCCTTATATAATAAAGTGGACCCAGAAACCTACGTCTGCAGAGAGAACCACCTTTATTACAATAGCCCGGGCTATGGAACAGAGTCCCAAGCTAGTCAGAGACAAAACCCAGGAGGCTGCTGCTTTACTCCACAGTGAACAAGCCTTATATACATTTTTATTCCACTCTTTTGGCATTCAGTCCATTGTTCAATCAGGGCGGTGTTTGTAGTTGATGACCTGATCAAGGTGGTGTTTGTAGTTGATGACCTGATCAAGGCTCGGCATTCAGACCATTGTTCAATCAGCTTGATCAAGACTCAGCATTCAGACCATTGTTCAATCAGCTTGATCAAGGCTCGGTCAGTCAGACCATTGTTCAATCAGCTTGATCAAGGCTCGGTTAGTAAGACCATTGTACAGATGACATGATCACGGCGTCAAGGATGTTTACCAAGCAGGGAGAAGAAGATGAAAAACAAGCTTGTTTACACAGGGTGTAGGTGTCTCATGGCTCTCTGTTGATGAATTGGTTAACTGCAAAGAACAGGGGGCTTGGGTTTGTGATAAAAGAAAATTAAAAACAAAGCAGTTACCTTACAGAGGGATTATCAATGATCGAAGTGGTATCAGTGAGGACAAACCTCTTCCCTCTGTACAATCAAAAGCCCAGAACCGTCAAAATCTAAAAGAAAAACATAACCTCAAAACTACAGAGCCAAAAGTCCAAAGAATTGCATAACTGTGTAATTTGAAATGGCACTATAAGCTGTAACCCTTTGATTGCCATCCGTATAACACAGCAGGAGGTAGAAGCAGTTCCATTGTATAGTTTAATAAATTATAAAATGGTGCAATATATATGTGGAAAATGCTGTGCTGTCTGGGTTTGCAATAGAAACTAACCACTAAAAATACAGTGTTGTATGGCCAGCAACAAATTAACGGGCATTGTTAGAAAAAGAATTGCATGAGTGGGGTGCTCGGGAGATGGCTGAGCAGATAAAGGCCCAGGAAAAAAAACATGGCAAGCATTTGCAGTACCTTAGCCTGAAACCTCCGATTGGTGACTGGGAACAAATACATATGTGCACCGAAAGTGATCTGTAAGGGCAATCGATGTTGTTACTAGAGTCCAAGGTTTCAACACTTACCCGGTCTTGTGTACTTTGGGTTTAAAAAATCAATCAATTGTGTGTGCTACAGAAATGTATTTTTCAAAAACACCTAATACACATCTGGTGCCATTCAGAAGTCACTTAGGAGAATTTACCCCGGGCAGTAAGCACATTCCGAGATGCAGTGCATAGAGCCTGCGCGCAACTCTCCACACCATTTGACTGTGCTGTGTGCAAGGCAGCACAGAAGAAATCAACAAAACTCCACTGTAAAAATCTAGCAATCAGCCTAGGAAACCAAAGTGAATTAGGTGTACTTAATTAATATATTTGGAGAAGCTGATGACGTACACCAAAGTATTTGTAGTCAAAGTACGACGATAGTACTACAATTGGGCTAGAAGAAAGACACATTAGCTTTATACGAGCTCTAGAATTCCTGGAAACTGGACCTGGAGAAACGATCAACAAGCATCTGAGAGTGAACAGGATGAATCAGTGAAAATGTCATTGAGACCAATGCACTGAACTTTAATGACTACAGTTCACTATGAGTACATCACACAAAATTGGGAATGCTACGAAGTTTACAGAGAAACATTGTGAAAATGTTCAGATTAACATGGAATAGAACTTTAGTATGTTATACATTTGCATGAGTCAAGCAAGAGGATAGAGTGGGCTTAACTCGCAAATATTGGAGCTTGGGAGGAGTAATCGATACAATCGACCAATGGGGATCCGGCCATGGCACATTTGATTCTGCTCCGAGGTTGCAGGATGTCTTGTGTAGAATACATAGATCACTTCCTTAGTTTTACAATTAGAAAATTACCATCCTGGTAGGCTGTGCACACAGACCTCCCTTCTGGGAAAGTGACTTTGTAGCGCATTGTGAGGGTCTTGGTATTGTATTTAACTTAATGATGTTAGCAATGAAAAAAAGGCAATTGTGCTTTTCATTTTTTCCTTCCCGAACCAGTGGGTCAGTCCTAATTTTGCTTCATGGACAGAAAAAAAACTAGGCAAAATGTCAGTGTTTCACTTTCTGTGTGGGAACTTTTTACCACATCTATTGACAGGGACCCCTGAAACAGAACTATTTGCTGTATTTTGTGCTATCCAAGCTTCCTCCCTTCAACTATAGTAGGAACTGATACAAATATATTGCGGTGTGTGTATTGACAGACTTGTAATACTATATGTCAGGAATAGCTTAGTCAAAGTCCAAAAAGCAGGAGCGTGCAAAATTATTGTAATTTTCTTTTGTGTGACTACGTGACATTTTGGAAAAATGACACACAAATTTACCACGAGTGGCGTTAAATTACATGAAGTTGAATAATTTTGGGAATTATGCAAAACAAGCATAAGGAAAAATTCCTGAAATATGCAAATGTAAATGTAAATGTAGACGTATTTGTAAAGCGCACTGATACCCCGGCAAGCAGTGTGTCCTGGCGCTGTACTCATACCGCTGGGGAACCCATCCTGGCTTTTCCCCGTGAAATGTCCACTCCTGGGCATCCCCGGGGTGCAACCAGGCATCCCCAGCGCTGTAGGGGGCCGTTGTGGAGGTTAAGCAAGCTATTGCCCAGAGTTGCAGCGTGGGACTCATGCTCAGAGTAGGCACCGAGGCGAGAAATCAGGTCCGAGGAATTATGAGCCCAAGATCCGCCAAATCAGCCGAGATCAGCCGAGGCGGGATTTGAACCCTGGTCCCGGCCAGATCTCTGTACCAGGGACTGCCGCTCTAAGCAGTGAGCCACACTCCTCCAAATTACGCTGACGTAATTAAAAGGTTGCCCAGGCCTAAAACAAAACCACTGCGATCGTTTTTAAATTGGCTGAATCATGCATACGTTATCATAAACACTGGAATACTGTCCATATGCGTCCGATATTTGGGCACAAATTTAATTTGGAACAATTATCCTTCGACTTGACCATTACTTCAATATGCTCATTAATTCAACTATTAATTCAACCTGACTTTTATTTCCACCTGACCAATACTTCAACTGAATGCATTTAGTACCTTAACTTCAGTCCGTGCCAACAAGAGCCAAGTTGGGGGTAATGGTCAGTCAAAGCAATAATGAAGTTGAGAAAAAGGTCCATCATGGTAATTGTCCTGGCTGCATAAGAGTGGGCGAAGTTGTGGGCAGAGGTAGCCTATGGACAGCTAGAGCCCTGGGCAAAATAAAATTTGGCAGCCATTGGAGTGTGTTGAAAAAATGGAAGGCATGGGGGAGGGTCAAAAGAGAAAGATGGGCCATGTGAAGAAAAATAGTCAAAACATGGACAAGTGTGTCATTGTTTAAAAATTTTTTCTTTGCAGCCAGGTCAGAGGGAGGCTGCTGCAGGCAGCTACTGTGCCCCCTTGAAGGTTGCCGCCCGGGGCGCAGGTCCAACTTGCCCACATTAAAGGACGGCCCTGGTTGTGGGCAAAGCAATGGGGATGCACTGCTGAAATATTTCTGAACATGGTTCGGTGGTAAACAATTGCGTATAAGAAGGTGAGATATGGAGCCGTTTACTGTCCTCCCGGTCAACAAGATGATAACCTTCAGCCTCCTCACCCACGCACTCAAGGCACTCCACAACACCAGACAACGTACCTCAACAGATGACTCAGCTTCTACACCCCCACCCGCCAGCTCCTCTCCGCCGACCTCGCCCTCGCCACAGTCCCTTGCGCCCGAAGAGCGACCTCTGGCGGCAGATCGTTCTCCCACCTCGCCGCCAAGACCTTGAACACCCTCCCCAGCCACCTACGGCAGACCCAAGACCTGCTGACCTTCAGAAAACTCCTCAAGACCTGGCAGTAGCAGCATTCCCCACCCCAGCACCTTGAGACCCTCACGGGTGAGTAGTGCCCTTTACAAAAGTTATGATTGATTGATTGATTGATTGATTGATTGATTGATTGATTGACTGTCCAGGATGCCCTGTGGTGGAAAAGTGTGTGCCTTCATTTATGCTCATGATAGGGGAAAAAAGTTCTAGAAAGTCAATAAACCAACCGTGCCTTTGTTCCCAATACCCAAATGTTAAGTCAACCTCAGTAAATCCGTAGGTAGGCATTACTAGACTGACGATTCCGCTCCAGCAGTGCGAAAGTGGCACTTTATTGGTGCACATGCAGTTACAAATACTTAAACTGCACACATTAAGGGAGTCTGCCATCTACAAACCCCCCTGCTGCAATCATAAGTAAAAAGGGGTCGAGCTGGGAGGGACCCTGTTATCTTTTCCACACTCTCATTGGCAGTTATTGGTGTCAATCCTAGTTAGAACAATAACTCGTTGATAACGTAATGAGTGAGGAAGCCTTTGAAGCACCCGTTTTAGGGGCCTGAAAATGCAACATCAGTCTTCGGTTGGGGGATCCTTTTCAAAATGAAAACAATCACACAGCGCGGAAATGCGTGGCAGCTCGAAGAGCTGGCCTCGGTGTCTGTGTGTAGCCACCGGGCTGACATAGTAAGACACACGGGTTCCAAAGTCCACAGTGAACGCTGCCAAGTCTATTTCTCGTAAATTGAAGTCAAGATTTATCAAACACACACTGTACTCTCTGAACAGTGGAGAGCTGGCTGCACCCTGAGCTGTGGGGGGAGGGGGTTCCTCACATTCACAGAGACATGTGCTAACGTTTAGGCATTACATCCCCAGATCACATCTTGAACTATCAAGCAGGGGGGCGTTGTGTGTTTGGACCGACTTAGCTCTTAGTAGAGACTTCAGTGAACTGGGCAGCGAGTTCTTCTGGCACGACATACTTCTGAGTAAAAGTTGTTTTTCGTGAGCTAAATGCAGCTGCAGGAATTCCGAGTTTTACTAAGATCACAAGGATGGACAGTGGAGAGCTGGGAGTTGGAGAGCTGGTAATGCCACTAAAGTCAGTGCTCCTAATGTAATCTCACTCCCTGGTGCCTCGTCTTCTAGTTTGGATAGCAATAGTGACTGACTGCAGGGAAATCAAACAGTTCATATATATGTATTTCAGATTTTGGAAATAAGGTGAGCTACCTTAATTTAGAAACAGATGCTTTTCTATTAGACAATTGTTAAAGTCATACCGAATGTTGTGGATTTTCTCAACATTCTTTGTAGAGATTCTGCTTATGACTGACTCGATGTTGCTGATTTTTCTGCAGTGTTAAGCATGTTTCAAGGGCAAGGGCTGGCTCGTTCCCACAGGCTGGCATGGGCAGTGCCAATCTGGTGAATACAAGCAACGTAGTAACTTTATGAGTTTTCGCATTCAGGTGCACTGACCCACCTACATGAATGGTCTTATTAACAACGGTAAATGTGTTTGTAAATGTGAGTTTAGAACTAAATGTATCCTTTTAACTCCTAGCAAGAATTCACAAACTGATTCCTAGCAGGTGAATATGCGTCTACAAGTGCAGGCCTTTCCACCACAAGTGAACAAAAATGTGCACTTGAAACCGCAACTGAAGGACTAGGAGGATGGTGTTCCAAGGCATGGTATGTCTTGGAAGTTTGGGAACACCCAAAGAACATGTACATTAGTGGGCATTTCCAAACTTCGATCTGACCCTTTTAAACCCTGGAAGTAGTAACAGATTTACTCCAGCGCAGTTCCGGCGTAACTTCTCTTCAAGTGTAGGTAGGATAACGCATCACACGCACATTTGGTGAGAATGAGCAAGGTGTATGATCACTTCCAATTCACATCAGCAGCACAATAAGGCCAGCTTCTTAACACAGTCTGCACAGTGAATAATGAAAAACACAGGATTGGGAGGGACCTTAGCACCATGTCTGTAGATCAGATGAAGAATCTATATAGAGACAGTGTGGAGGGCAGGGCTTTAAGTGGGCCGGGTCTCCCGGGGCTGAGCAACGGCAGTTTTTTAAAAGGGGCCTTGAAACGGATCTCTATCGGGCTCTGTTTTGTGCCCTGGCACAGGCGGTCTGTGTTTTTTTCCAGATTGCAGTGACAGCAGGCACGTGGATTTGCGCGTGCTCACACTGTTCACTTCTCACTAGAGGAGAAGTTATGGCATGACGTCATGCCAAGTGAGCGTTGTAGGGGAAGAGAAATCCTTTAGAGTCATTTTCCCTCTGGATTTACCTTCTTTTTTTTAAATTCAGGAACAGAAACATTGTTGTGGTGTCACCAGGGCTTTAAGTGGCAGCTTTTTCAGTATATATACAAGCCATAGTTGCTGCTTATTTATCTTATGCAACTAACAACCATTTACAAAGCCCATTGTCCTGACTTGTTGTAGGTATTATGTTACTTTGTGTATCTTATATCAGGATGCAGTGAGAGAAGCAGCAAAATACAAGTTGGGCGGCTCACTATGCTAAGCACAGATTTTTAACTTATGTGCTTTTCAAGCCACGCCCTTAATTACATTGGCCACGCCCATTTGAGAGACTCCCAGTTTTTTCATCCCACTTAAAGCCCTGGTGGAGGGCTCTCAGAAATAGGGAAATTAGGTTCTTGATGATTTCAATAGGGACCATTCCGAGAAACTGGGTGAAAGGGAAAAGGTTGTAGTGGACTCAGGGAAGGGAACCATGAAAAGAACCCACCAAGGGAGCAATTTGGCATCAGGCTCTAGAATCTTCTTAGCACAGATCCATCCCTAATACACGACGAGTCTGTCCCCTAAAGTTCTCCACTTAGAAATATGTCTTCAGAGGAGGTAAAAAATGGTACATTTGAAGGGGTGGCTCTATTCCCCCTGTTTAAAGGCCTCTGCTATGGAGACATCAACACAAGAGAAGAATCCTTCACAAAAAGTCAAACGACATTGTCAAAGTACGTCTACACACCTTTCCAGATATATTTCTTCAAATGTTTGTGAATGCAAAAAAACCTGAGAAGAATGCTAAGGTGGAGGGCTACAGCTGTTTGCCTCTACTTTTCTCTCTTTTCTTTTTAGAATAGGGTTCTAAATGTGTTTTGAAGCAAAGTTCTAGCTACTTAAAAATGGTAGATTGGGCTTTGTGTCAAAAATTAAGGCCTCCTTGAGGCATGAGTAAACTCTGAGAAAAGATGTATTTTCTAAAAACGTTTCCCACTTTGCATGTGTGCTGCTCTATATGGAATACATACAAAGTTAGGAAAGTGTTAATCCATGTCTGATAATAGTATGTTGTACTAGAAAGATGCCCTTCTAGTGCAAAATCTACGCTTGACATCATGTACACCCCCTTCCTTTATGGTTTTGCTGAGTGAAACTTAGCACATCTGCAACCTCAATTTTTAACTTTCCCTGGTGTAACTCTACATATTGGGTATGAACACTTTTATATATGCTCTCCTTTGTGATGACTGGTGTGAGCCATAAAATTAAACAGCAGCCCACGCGTGGGGAGGGGCTACTTCGAGATTGACCTTTTTGCCTGTCAAGAACAGGGCACACACAAAATTCCTGTCCCGTAGTATTTTTCTTTTTTTTCCAAATCTTTTCGGCAAAAGCCATTCATTGGAAACGACATCACTATAATTAATATTTTATACCCAACCCAGACACCAGCCATTGGATCCGAGTGTTATGTGACTGGTGGCTGCAGTGGCCTATCCTAGGCACTCTATGGTGGGATGGATGGAGGGAGGAGGGGAGAAGACATCCAGGTAATGGAACTCTCCCCGCCACCGAGCCTGTTCACTCCTGGCGCGCTCCCGCCTCACAGAGGCATAGGAACCCTCGCGCTGACTGCATGTACACGTTGCGCTTCAGTGGGATGCTCATGTCCCGAAGTTTTATCCGATGCCCAGAGCGTCATTCTAACTGCCTTTGAATGCTTTAAAGTGCCACTCTTGAAAAACACCCTTTGAGATAACTACTTCAAAGTGTTTTGACGGAAATCTCATCACATAAAATTGGCGCAAAGTCGTTTTACTAGTAAAAAAACAAACGGATGTCACATACTGAGATGTGAGGGGGGCTCTCCGTCTTGGGATGTCATTTACTGAGATGTGAGGGGGGCTCGCCGTGTTGGGGTGTCATCTACTGAGATTAAGAGGGGGTTCTCCCTCTTAAAGCACCAGCTTCAGGCTCTGCAGCTGTCCCGGGCAGCCCGGTGTCTCCCCACCAGCAGCATCCCTCACACTGACTCAGGCGCGCGGAGGTCGGTGGCGCTGCCGCTCCTTGGGGGGTGGGGCCGGGCTCAGGTTGTTCCTCGCAGCCCTCCCACAGCCCCCGGAGCTGGGATATAACCGAGGGGTTCCACACGTCTCCTGCCAGTTCTCCTTTGTGACGAGCCAAGGGCACGGGGAAGCGACACCATGAAGATGCTTTTCCTGCCAGTGTGTGCCATTGTGCTACTGTCCGCCTTGGACACCGCGGACTCCTCTGCCTATTATGACAAGATCCTGTCCCACAGCCGGATCCGGGCGAGGAAGGAAGGGTAAGTGCGAGGTTTCTGCTGGGAAGAACTTAAACGAGATAAGCAGCAACAACATTTAAAAAAACAAAACAACTTTGAATGAATTACTTATTAAAATGGACATTCCTGATGCCCCGAAGACATGCACTTTTTAAGGTCACCCCTCCAGGTTCATAGACTGTGCCTCCTGTCCTGGCACTTTAAAGCCCTGCAATTGAAAAGCAACATTTTAGTCAATTCCAAACACTCGTTTAAACTCTGTACAGTACACTCTAAAGAAGAAAAAAAACAACGTGGCAAACAACTAGTGTTATTTTATTAGTGGTCGAAGCAGCGCATTGACGTCCATTAGATATTTATAAAGGGTATTAAATGTCGAAACGAATAGAAATCAGTTGTTCTAAATTATAACATTTTAACAATATAAAAATGCTCCTATTTGCGCACCGATATTATAAACCATAAGAAACATTTTACAATGTTTTTATTTGTTCTCTCCCGTTAATGTAACTTCTGAGGGCTGATAAAATGCAAGCTAAGCGTTTAAAGCTGTTTCTGACAAGACTTGTTTCTAGCACAAAGAGAAACAACGAGCCTCACGGCTGTCTGAGTGTTCAAAGTGCGCATCGCCTGCAATCACGACTTTTTAATCACCGCCTATAGGTGTGAATATAGTGCTACTGTGAGTATTTCTCGTATAAGCAGTTTGCATGTTTTAGGTGCGTTCTTGAGAAGCGCACCTGATAACATTGGTGCGCTGGTCACATTTCGTGAAGTGTTCCAAATTATTTACATCTAGTCTAAAACCAAGTGTTGGTGGACTCTTTGTCTTCGGGAAACAAAGAAACACGTTTTCCGAATTCCCACGCCTGCCCATATGTGTCCAAAGTAAATCGTGTGAACCGCGCCTGTAAAAAAGAGCCAGCCTGCCTTTGAAAGAAGCACATGCGCGCGGCTGTTTACATAGGTGTGTCTGGGATTCCAAACTAACACAGGCGACCCGAGAAGAAAAGGCGGGAAGATTGAGCGAGCAACGGGCACCCCTGGAACAAAGGGGATGCGTTTCACTCTTGGAAAGGAGGGGTGGGGAGATTGGGTGATGGGCGACGAACATGATGTACCACTATATGTGTGAATGGAGCCACCATCGAAGTTTGGCATTAGGGCTTCAATGGCCCAAGTCATTTCTATGTCCGTGAGGTGGTCAGAAATGTTACTGTCCGATGATTGGTACTTGCACACCAGTAACGTCCAACCGAGCTATGTCTCTGCCACAGGCAGTGACGGCCACCAGGGGGCAGTGCCCAATGCGCATTTGAGGCAGAGGGGAGATGTCTAATTCACGGAGAGGTGTCCGGACTGTCAGTGTTCACCTATATCCATAGAGAGTTATGATTGGTCGATGAATAGCTGTGGGCACGACCTAATGAATGAATAATGTAACCGATTCATTGTTGAGGCGCTTTCTACTGTACATGGACGTGAGCGCGTGGGTATCGATGAGATAATACGTCAAATTAAACAACAGACAAAGTTGTGGCGAAATAGAAAACGTGTTTCAGCACATGAAGAGCTCTGAATGTGACACACAACCCCTTCAAGAAGAGCTGGCACCTGGGTTGCTTCGAACACCCCACAGCTCACGGTCGTTAACCTGCTGTGATTTCTGGTTTCGCTTAAGGTTTTATTTGATATTTTGCCTCCTCACTCAAGAAAATGTCCCAGCAGTGAGCACAGGTCGCTTACGCATGTGGTTAGCGCTATACATTTCAAGCATAAGATGGAGAAACAAATGGACCGTGATTTGAGGTGTGCCAGTCCAGACAGACGAACGGATGCTGGCAGCCAGACAGACGAACGGTTCTGTGGGGTGGGGTGTATTTATCTATGAGCAACCCAGCGTTCAAATAGAGTTTTATAACGGTGCGATGAAAATGGGATGGTCGCCATTTATTTATTTATTAATTTATTTATTTCGGAGAGTTTTATATAGCGCTGAAGAGACCCGAGCGTATCAGAACGCTTTACATGTACGAACACCGTACAGGCACAGAGACTCACCGAAGAGGCAGTGACCTTCCGCCGATATTTGGGCTGCCGTTTGACCCTGGTTGCATAAAGTTCAGCTACTGTAATAACGTCTTCCAAAATAATTCTGTTCGCTTCGAAGCAGACTCCTTTCCATGTTCGCCCCACCCTTACTGAACTCGCTACATTTATGCCTAGGAGCAAAGTAAGCTTAACACCCCTTAGAAATAAATACGCAACGTACATGTTTCATCATTTCTCAGACGATTAATTATGCGGTGTACATACAGGCTGTTTCCAACCTAGTGCCTTAAAGCCCTATCACTGATTTTGTGTGCTCTACAAAACCATATCCCATAAAAGAGAGAGTTGTGGGACGCAGGCTGACGTTGTTTGGAGGGGGTGGAGGAGGGAGGGGGGTGGAGAGCAGTGGGAACAAGGGGGTAAGTTTGTATCCCTCACCCTAGGAGACCCAATGGAGCTAAGAAAGGCACTTGTGCAAAGCTGCGTTCTCATACTGTAATCTGTGCAATGCATGTGTCATAACAAAACAAATGATGTTTGTTCTAAATGAGACGGGTGTATTTTTTCTAGACCAAATGTATGCGCTCTTCAGCAAGTGATGGGCACCAAGAAGAAGTATTTCAGCACCTGCAGGAACTGGCATCAGGGCACGATCTGCGGCAAGCGGGCGTAAGTATATCCCCCCCCCCGCCCCCCACCCACCAGCGCAGCTGTAAGGTCTGCCAAAAATGCCAATTTTTTTTCAGCAGTTGCCTCGAAAAATAGAAAATACCTTTTTATGCCAAATTGTTACGTAAGCAGATAACTGTCACCATAAGGTTTTAATTACTGGCTAGTAACATAGCTCAGTGAGCAAAGCACGTGTTACTGAGGTTTATCTTTGATCTCACTTGGGGGGTTTGGGGGTGGGGTTCAAGTACCGGAAAAGTTGTCTTAGCTTGTCATCCATCCGAGCTCCACCAAACTAATCCACAGCGCACAATAATTGTAAAACAATGTTCTATTAGAACAGTTCTACTTAACGTTATTTGTCGAACGCAATGTTAAAATAACACCACATAGAAGACAGTGTTCATTTCCTGCAGTGTGACTAGTAGCAAAACTAAACTACAAAAGAAACCTCTGTTGTGCATAGCCTGGCTGGTGCGCCAGGGGGCGGTATATAGTGAGCAGTTCACTAATGCTGTATGCCCCAGTTAAACCCGCTACATTCATCAACACCTCCCCGCTTTCCTTCCTCCTCTTGAATTTCTGCTAAGCTGTGCTGATCCTATGAGACCACACAGATCCTCGTATTTTCAGGGTTGACATAAGAGACATCCTAATCTGTTTGCCAGCCTCCTCATTTCATGTTATATACATACAAAGGTTTGGGTAAATGCCGCTGCAACCATTGGTGTGTTCAAGTGTCAGCCACAGTTTACTTCCGCCCATTAAAGCCTGCAGAATGAAGCGGGGTCAGTCCATGTCACCCTTTGGTTTTCTTCGCTGTGACTGACAGCATGTTGTTCCTTAATATGTGCACATCCGTTTAGTTACAAAGTAGTCCACTTTAGTGTCAAGACTGACAGCCAATCTCTACTTTCATTTCATTTTGTTACATTTATTTTTACGATGGGTCATTTTTTACTTTAAATATATATATATATATATTGCAATGACACATACACCACCTTAAGATGGCAGCATTTTTATATTTTATTACTGCTACACGTTTAATGTCTACTGGATTTATTTGTATTGGCATTTCGGAACTTACTGCAAATCAGACCAGAAGTGGGAACATGCAAGGGAAATCCACGCTGCGTGCCGATCCCAAGTGCAAGGTCACACATGGGCCAGGAGTCGAGCCTTCGGGGAGCAGGACTGGGTGAAACTTGAGCCCCGTTAATGGCCGTCATGCTCTGTCTTGATCAGATATGCAGAAGCAGACCTGTCTGTTCACATCTCACCCTGACCCTGTCAAGGTAACATGATTCAGGATAGCAGCCCATTAGGACGGAATGTTACCCGAGGGGGTAGCCAGAGACGCCCATTTCCGTGCTCAGTTAAGAACTAAATGTGTTCAGCTGTACCATTAGAGATAAATACAGGTAGGCATACACTATTTGTAGTTTGACAATCTCAGCAGTAAAGGTTTAACAACACAATTAGCCAACGCTGCTCACGCCTGCAAAATGGAAACGGTTCACTGGGGGGGGGGGGGGGGGGTGCATTGCGTTGTTAAGTAGGAAAAGGTGCGTTTTGTAGCGTTATATAAAGTTCAAAACACAGCAAGAAAGAACGCAGCCACACCCATCTCGTCATTCTCGTGTAGTTAGTTGTGTCTCTCAAGAGGTTAAATCAGAGCTACTGTCTATGTATTACAAAATGTAAACACCCTTTGTCACTTCACCAAGAGAAAGTCCCTCCCCTCCCCCCGCTGCTGGAACGGTCGAGTTCTTGTCCTGCCTGGCGAGCAACTTGCCAGATGAGAAAAAGCTACAACTGAAATAACAAATGAACATTTCCTTGATTGCTGAGGCCTAAAAATGTCGCAGAATATGTTAGTCATCTGGATTCATCTAATTATACATTAATAACTAACTCCTTTATAAGGTTTCTGAAATCTAGTATATATATATATATATGTGTGTGTGGGTGTCTAGATAGATAGATAGAACGTGTATATATTTATATAGCGCGGCTTATCACCAGTGAGGGCATCCAGGCGCTATCCATGGGCAAGGGGAGATTAGGCGATTTTACCAGAATCACAGCATGCGAGCCAGCGATGATACTGGAACCGGGTTCCGCAGCTCTGACTGCTGCACGATAGACAGATAGATAGATAGATAGATAGATAGATAGATAGATAGATAGATAGATAGACAGATAGACAGATAGACAGATAGACAGATAGACAGATAGACAGATAGATAGATAGATAGATAGATAGATAGATAGATAGATAGATAGATAGATAGATAGATAGATAGATAGATAGATTGATTGATTGATTCTCCTTTCTTTGTTGGAATGGCCTCATGGAAAATACCCACGAAAATACATGTTCTATGATCCCAGAAATAGGTTGTCATTTAGTTAAAACTAGCAAGAGTCACAATGAAAGTAGTTTAATGAGGGTGAAACACAGGAGCAAATCGCAATGTGTGGAAAGTGAAAATGTATCGTTCACTAAAGATATACATATATATATTTCTTTTCCAAGTGTCAAGCACTCAGCAAATCAGAATGTTAGTAAAGTAACATTTTGGGCCTGAACATGAGCGAATGTGGTCTCCTGGGAGAACAAGGCAATGCCACCGAGCAGGGCTCCATTTCTAGGCAGAGTCGGGGGCACACATTTGAAAAAAAGTTTGTCTAGTGTCTATTTGCTTCTGTGCCAGTTCAGCAAAGAACTCTGCACTTCTTGCCCCCACAATTGAATGTTAAATATGTGATCAAAATTAGATTGTGGAGCACCAAATGCCTCTCTTGGGATGCTTTAGGTGTTGTGGTAAAGGGTGGGAGGGTTGGAGCAGCCCACAGAGGAAATGTTCTATTCAGACTTAGTAGCCCCTGCTTTACAATAGTTAAGTATCCGAACCTGCTCCATATAATTGTGACCTCATACCTCAATAATGGACTTAACTGTGCATGAAACTCAAAATTAATTAATACCAAAGCTTGTTGTTTATATGATCTCAGCTATCAATGTAAAATAGTAGGCAGCACCCACCCCAGTTACCCCACCCCCAAATGGCAACTTTCCTGCATATGGACCTTAGTAGTAGTCATGTGCATACATCCATCTGTGTGAAAGGCAAATATTAAGTACTGCAGTCCTCATTAACTTGCAGCTCACATAGCGCTTCAAAACCCAAGGTCAGATGAGCAATGTTGAGCACTATCTGAAAGGCAGCAGCTCCTACTGAGTGTTCAAGGCACCTGGCAATTCGACCCACTCCTTAGCATATGTACTATTCCATCATCCTTTCTTGGAAATTCTTGCATTTCACTTGTCTTCGCCTCCAAATTATTACTCTCAAATTAACAGAGGGCAGCGGTTCAAGAAATGAACCGAATTTCCTCTGTGATCCCTAGTCATGAGAACACGTACTCACAAGACCCTGGGGGCTCAGGGAGAGACGGAAATAAACGCACTCTTATAAAAAAACAACCACTTTAATAATATGGATCTGGCTCGGCCTTTATAATGTAGATTGAAACATCTGGTTCAGCGTAGATGCTGCCCAAAGTAATACTTTGTTTAATGAGCAACTTCACAGTATAGATTCAGAACATCTGTTTGGATTAAGAGTGCAATTTGAGTTTACTCTGTGAGACGAGCCCAGAGCCTCAGCTGAGACAGTGCCAGGCCTCCTCAGAGTGTATACCACAAGATGGAAACATTTAAAGTGCCATTGTGTTTGTATGGGGTTACAAGTACATCTTCTCCTTGCGAATTTTAAGAAACCAAGCTCTCTGCAGCCGAGTGGACCATAGTGGAGTGGCTCTATATTAAAACAGGCATTTTTATAGCCTCATGTGAGAGTCGCCATCATTTTCTTTAAATAGGATGTAGAGAGGTGCATACTCCAAGGCAAGACTGTTCAAAGCCTACAAATAAAATCTGGATTTTATAAGGGATTTTATGTGCATAACTGCTAAAGTGAAGAGCGAATTTACTTCCATTGGGATTGTAAAACGAAGCTTAGGTGAAAAAAGCATATTTGAGCTGTGGCTGCCAAGAGTATGTGGAAAAAGCGTTTTTTAGCATCCAAATCTGCTGAGTCCAAGTGAAGGAGGTTGCCAGAACAGTTTACGGCAGGGGACCCATGATACGCGGGGAAAGAATGCGTGGGCTTGCATGTGGTAATGTGGAAGTTTCTGCAGACCCCCACATCTGCTTTCGATTCAAATCACACACAAGGGAGTCCTGATCCCACACAGCAAATCTACTGGAACAGTGATTGAAAGGCATAAAACTTTGCTAGCAGTGATTAATGCTGGATGTGTGCCTCACTGAACCTGACCACAGCGCAGACTTTACGGTGTGACAGAGTGTTTCGCCAGTGTGCATTTCAGGGAGAGAACATTGAAGAAATTCACGTAATAAAAAAATATAGCCTAGGTCCAGATTTTTATGTGTGCTTCATTGGCATCCAAAGAAAGGTCATTAGTTGTTCCTTATAAAATGGATTATTTTATGTCAGAAACACCAGAATGGGATGTGCTGAACTGTTGGTGGGATTTGGAGCATTAAAGAGAGTATGTGTATATTCCACAAATTGTTTCGAATACTCCATTATAGACAATAATCTGATTTAACTCACGAAGATGGGGTATCACTAATATTATTGGGCCCTTTTTTCGTTAGGTGAATGTATCATATTTAATGAGTCATGGGTGAATCTTCCTGGTGTTTCTTGGGTAAGAAAGGTGGTTTACACATCTTCTAGGACTATGGGCATGCACACTGCTCAGCAGATGGCTATGAATGTGACACAAATATTCCTGAAGTGGAACACAGGCAACCCAGGAATGGTTTCAACATTGTTATGGGCACATCAGCCGGGTATAGCTTAGTTCCAGTCACACAGTGTGGAGGAGACCCACGTCTGGGCATACCCGTCCCTCTTAGGATGACATACAAAAGTATACAAAAAGTGGATGGATGGCATGCTTGAACAAGGGAGACACTGGTCCTGGGTTGCTTGTGTTCTGGTTCAGGGAATACCTTGCTTAGAAGTTAGGTCTAGACTGTTCCCATTGGAGCAGGGTCGAGAATGATTTGTATATAGCTGGACCAAACTGAGGTGGCATGCTGTGCAAAAAAGATGGACTGAGATACGGCCCTGGGTAATTGGCTGAGATTAATTCAAGCATTCCATCCATCATGATTTGTATTCTTAAGTATGTCTTCTCTCTATCAGCACACATGTCAATGGACTAGAATCAAGGCACTATTGCACAGTGGCATGCTTGTAATCATGGCTGTTTACTGGTCAACTTCCATCACTTTACTTGATTTTACTATAACCAAACCAAAAGAAAGTATGTTTTAGAAGTGAAGGACTCCCTAGGGAGATGGTCACTTTTGGTCTCAATTGAACCTTTCCTGGTGGGGCAAACGTACTGCAATAAAGCTGATGATAATTATAATGTTTTCTCTCTATCTATGACCTCCATTCCACCCCATTTGTTAAGATTGAAATATTTTGCTGATTACCTTCCATTTTCCCTGAGGCGAGGCCTTTAATCTATCATGTGTAGTGAAAAGCAGTATCAACTGCATGAAGTTTTGTGCATATTAAAAAGCACTTTTTGCATCAAACAGGGTATTAGTTCAGAAGTAATTAGCTCTATTACCCAACGTAGAAAAATAGGACTTTTAGACTTTGAAAGCTCCAGTCTATGTTGGTGTGGGAGCTTCAAATAGATAAAACAATATTATAAAATAATGTTAACACTTGAATACAGGGGTTTGACAACTTCCTCTCTTCACTGACCTGGGAGCGGTCTTGTTTAGTCCATATGGCTTCAAAATACATTGCTTATCTAAAAAGCATATGACTTGAATTTCTTTAAAAAAGGGAATTTTGATTGTAGACAACCTCCGATGATAGAGTCTCCAACTTGTTCAATGAATTATGCAAGATGGGCAGTTTAGAACAGAAAGATGGTGACATTGGAATAATGGGTTAGGATTGGTTTTGATGTGGGGTTCTGCAGGAGCTAACACAAGGAGATGATAAACGGAACGCTGAAACTTTTCAGACACGCACCCGAGTCACAGATCTGGGTGGAATACATCATTGTTTGTTAGCTCAATTCACCATACCAGTTCAGACCCAGCTATACTCAAATCAGTCTAGACCCTGTGCCTCATGGGAACAGTCCAGCCCGAACTGCCAAGCCAGGTCTTCCCTGGACCAGAAACAAGCATCCTGAGACCTGTTTCAGTGTAACACCCCTCATCAGCCAGGCTAGCTTGAATCCAGTGGCAAAGTGAGCAAGGGACTCACGTCTGAGCATAACCTGCCAACTTAGAGCAGACAAAACAAATACGAGGACATGATGAATGGAGTGCTGAAACTTTTCAGACACACCCACCCAGTCACAGATCTGGGTTGAATCCATCATCATTCTTTAGCTCACTTCACCACCCCACTTCAGACCCAGCTATATGCAAATCAGTCTTGACCCTGTGCCTCATGGGAATAGTCGAGCCTGTACTGCCAAGCCAGGTCTTCCCTGAACCGGAAACAAGCATCCTGGGACTGGTTTAAGTGGTATCACCCCTCATCAGCCATGCTAGTTTGAATCTAGTGGCAAAGTGAGCAAGGGACCCATGTCTGGGCATACCCTGCCAACTTAGAGCGAACAAAGCAAACACAAGTACATGATGGAGGGAGCACTGAAACTTTTCAGACACTCGCCCACAGTCATAGATTTGGGTTGAATCCATCATCGTTTGTAGCTCACTTCACCACCCCAGTTCAGACCCAGCTATATGCAAATCAGTCTTGACCCTGCGCCTCATTGGAACAGTCCAGCCCGAACTGCCAAGCCAGGTCTTCCCTGGACCGGAAACAAGCATCATGGGACCGGTTTTGTGGTAACATACCTCATCAGCCAGGCTAGCTTGAATCCAGTGGCAAGTGAGCAAGGGACCAACGTCTGGGCATACATTGCCAACTTAGGGTGAATTAACAAAGAAAACACAAGGAGCTTACAGCCTTGTCTTATACATCTTTCATTTTTCACTATGCTAGTCCAATCACTATTCTGATTAACAGATTTAAATGGACCCAGACACTGCTTAAAGAATGAATCTTAAAATGTAAATTCTCTGCTGACAATGTAACCTTACTGAGGTAGGCAATTTGAAACAAATGCTCTTTCAAAGATGTGATATTAAAGTGGATTGGTACATTGGGCCATATTATCAAGAACGGTGATAACATTATCGCAGCTTTAGCGGCAGGAAACTACAGCTAAAGTGGCGATAAGGGGCTTGATAATATGCCCTAGAGAATTCCAATAGAAGTCCAGGTTCTGGTGTAAAGGACTACAAACCTGGGCTTCTATTGGAATTCTCTAGGGCATATTATCAAGCCCCTTATCACCGCTTTACCAGCAGTTTCCTGCCGCTAAAGCGGCGATAATGTTATCGCTGTTCTTGATAATATCGTCCATAGAGTGAAGAACTACTATTCAATGATCCCACTGGTTCCTCTGCTCTTGATTGAAAATCTATAATCTTTGTTAGAGTGAGAGATTTGACTGGCTAAAGCCATTCTAATTGGAAATCAGTCTACATTTTTATCGTCCATATGATCAGGACAAATACAAGAAATTAGTACGATGCAGAAAATATTAATTTGCAAGATGGTAGAACACAGAATAATATGGAGCAAAGATGCTCCCTGTGTATAAGGTACACCCCTAAATTCCCGGACAATGTGCTTCAGTGGAGATTTTCTAAATAACACCAGTAATCTAGTTTGAGGCAGGGTATCTGGAAAGGTGCACAGACCACTGTATTCTACACTATGCTGGACCTATATGATGTATGTCCATTGAATCCACATAGGTACAAAATAGGTTTATTTGGACACTTGTTCATAAAACATCATAAAAAATAAAACAATGACATAATAAACACATCTTAAGAGCAAGAAAAACTTACAAATGGGCCACACCTATTAAAAACCATCTTTAAAACTTTGCTTAACAACAAGCATATAATGTGCGATTCCTACTGTGACATTGATATGAGACATTTCACATAATAGCCTCATTGCATCCAACCTTGAATGAGTCTGATATTTGAAAAATAAAGGTCTTAAAAACGTAATAAGAGACGGTTCATTGAAACTTGGGGGCATAATATCAAGAAACGTCGTTAAAATTATCGCCACTTTAGCGTCAGGAAACTGACGCTACAGCGGCGACAATGGGCTTGATAATATGCCCTTGTGAATTCCCATAGAAGCCCATGTTCTGGTGTGAACATGGACTTCTATTGGAATTCTCAAGGGCATATTATCAAGCCCATTATCTTATAGATTTCACTGCGTCACTTCTATGACACTTTCTTGCACCAGAACGCATACATTATACCTGGCGCAGGTATAATGTGGCGCAGGGGTTTACAAAGTGACGCATCTACCCAGATGCGTCACTTTGCAAATATGGTGCAACAAGGCACATTTTTTACGCCGTTGGTGTGTCACACAAAGTGACGCACCGGCAGCGTAAAAGTGACGCACGCCCTCATAAATAAGGCCCTAAGAATGTAAAATCACTGCAGTTAACGGTGCAGTGCAAATTACTAAACATGCATCAAATATTCATATTATCGATTTTTAATTCGTTTCAGTAGTATAGGCAAGCCTCTCGAGAGGTATCTTCTTTCCTTTATGGTTTTATTCTTCCTAGCAACGCATAGTTTGGTTGTGCTTTGATTTGTTGCCATTACAGTTGCAGAAATCTAATCTCCCCAGGGAGAAGTCCTTAGGAAGTACACAGCACGCTGCACAGAACATGATAACCCATGCATATTAAAGATTGTAGTTCTTGGCAAGGAAATTGTTATGCCTTGCTCTGAATCTGCAGCATCAACATTAATTCATCCATGTTCAATTTGTCCTAAAGCAAAACCATTTTTTTGTGATCTGCCAAAGATAAAGCTTCTATTTAGAGTTTCATTTAAATAACAGTGCTAACAATTCAAGGGAAAATGTAAGAAGATGGAAAAAGAAAACATTCTATGCGTTTCGAATGAAAACTGTATCAGCACGCATTGACAAAGCAAATAGGTGTTGCCTTTTAGACCTATTGGCGTTGCCAACACTAGATACAGATGCTGTGCAGCATGGACAAAAAACATTTACTGCTGATGCAGTGCAACATTGGATACAATTAAAAAAAGGTCCAATGACGATTAATTTCTTAAGCATACATTTGAGTGACAAATGTGTGTGGCATGACGCTAGTGCCAGCATGCATCACCACGCTTTCATACTCCTATAAAATGATACAGATATAAAAAAAAGATTTGGAGATCTGAGTTGAATCATTAATTACATATAAAATAAAACTACTAAGAAAGCAATTTTTTTTAATGTGGAGGCATCGGCAGAAATTTCCTGTCGGGCCCTCTCCTGAAAATTTAAATAAATATTTAAATAAAGGCCTGTGGGAGTTCAACGGAGGAGTCGGAGGAGGAAGTTTTGCGCAGGGGTATAACATAAAAATTAAGCTGGGGAGTAAGGGCGGAAAAACAGCATACAAGGGGGGAGAGTAATTTGGTGGGGCAGAAACACACAGTGGAGAGAACTGGAAAACCTGCGACTTGTAGGGTGCACAACCCAAAAAAAAGTTATTCCATAAGAATGAGCAGCAAATAAAGAAGTATCCGTCGCTCAAAAGGAAGGTGTATAGGCTACAATCCAGGGAGGGACAAACACAAAAAGGGGAAGCCAAGCCATTGAATAAGAAGCAAACAAATGAGAGTGACATAACGCCAAACAATGGTAAGCAATGGGTGAGCTATAGGCCTACTGTAAGAACTTTGAAATCCTACAATAGGTCTTTTGCAACGAGACAGCATGCACTGTCTTAAAAAAGAGACATAAAAATCATGATTTAGGTAAGGGTCACACTACAAATCAAATTGAACAAATCAAATAACTGGACAGTGTCCTTTTAACATCATTAGCCAAAATACACGACCAGAAGGAAAAATTTGTAAGTAGCACATGTAAAGCAACAAAAGATTATCGGAATCTGTACAACGAAAGTTTTCTAACTTCTAGGTAAGTACTGTAAGTAATCCAACATCGGTTTCAAGATTCTAAAATTGTCAAAATAGTGTGGAAAATTTACAATTCATAGCTTTTTGTCATGAAACAAAGTTACGCACTAAAAACCCATATAAATTATGTGTAATGTGTTTATTTACTTCGTCATTTATAAATGTTTAACCGCTTCAGCGCGGCGCGAATTTTCGCGCTGTGCTGAGCGTTCTAATGAGCCAACGGGCTCATGACGGAACGGTTCCATCATGAGCACAGGCCAACCGACGCTCATGACGGAACCGTTCCGTCATGAGCATGGAAGGGGTTACATATTTGTATATTCATGTTCCTTTTTGGCACATATGCCGCCTTGTGGCACCTTTGGTGTGATATTGTGTTGGAAATTTAAACCTTGAGCTCTATCAACTGACCAAGAACTAATACCATTAATCCCAAAGTGGGACAATGCCCCTCACTAAGGAAAAGGATGGGAATGGTGCTGTTGCTTTTGCTTCCCAATGCTTCTCTTGAGACTACACATTTCACATCTTTCCTGAAGTAGCAATGGATCGGTTCAGATCTCAAAGGTCAATTGAAGGCAATCTCTAGTTGTCAGCTCAACATCCTGTAGGTTATACCTCCATGTACTTTTACCTTGAAGATCAGTTTCCAAATTAGGTGTGTCCAGTAATGTCCTATTACTTACTGGTAATTTTCATTACTCCTGGTCCCGTTGTCCTCGTCCCATTACTTAACAAAGTGGAGATGACCATCTCCGCTACAGAAAAAAAAAACAGGAGCATGCTAGAATACCCAACCCACTCCCTCCCACAGGGAGTACATAAGCGGTAACAGCCCAGCATGCAGCCTGAAAATACCAAGCCAACAACCAGAAAGCCAGCCGCCAGGGAGGGAGAGGCATAAGGAATGGGACCAGGACAATGGGACCAGGACTAATAAAGCTTAACAGTAAGTAATAGGACAATAACCCCAGGAATCTCCTGTCCTCATCCCATTCATTAACAAAGTGGAGAATACCAAAGCAGACAACTCGGCCTTTCTGCACTCCCACCAATGCCAGGGGCACCAGACCGAAAACCAGCACCCAACAGGAGCAAAAAAAGCCCACAAAAAAGGAGAAAAATGCAGGCAGGAGCACACAACCAACCAAGCCCCCAAACACGCGGACAGAGCTGAGACCCCAAAACCAGCAGGGGACGACCAGCAAAAAAAGAACAAGAACCCCCCCAGGGGGGAGGAGCCAAGATGGCGACCTGAACGGACGTACAGCCTTTCGGCTCCGCCGGTCCCTGAGTCCCGCACCGCAATCCTGTGTGTTACTACTGACCTTCTTCGACTTGAAGGTGCGGGACACGGTACTGATGCTGTTGGTGTTCCTCCGGCCTCTCCACCCGCCCGGAGTCGGAAGTTGTTGGCTGGTTTGCCCTGGCTCGGGACCCTGCCTGCTGCGCCGCGCACTGCGGTCCTCGCACCCCCCGACCCCGCCGATCTGCGGCGGCGGCGGTGCGACGGTACGGAGTCTCCTTTTTGGCGCGTGGACTGCACACCGCCTGCCGCCTGGAACTATTGTACGTGTGCTGGGTCGCGCGGAGGTGACGGGAAGAGGTGCCTGCTCTGCGAGTCCTTTGTTCTTGGCCACCATGTTCTTCGTCTCTACTCGTCCGTCTGGCCGGTAACGGCTATCCCAGCTTTGTTCCGCCTGCCTCATCGCCCGGCCGCCGGCTTTCAGGCTCCGCTGCGGATCGAGCGCACTATTGCTAGCCCGGACAACGCCAGCTGCTGCCCGGTCGCGTTCTGCGACCCCCTTTAACCCCTCCACAGTAATTCGTCGGGTAGAGGACAAGATGGCGATGCCTGCGGTTCGCCGCTGTAAGGACGGCTACGCAACCTCTCCACGAAGCAGCGGGCCCGCTTACGTGCGGGGGGATGGAACACACTCTTTCCCTGTCGGTGCAGAATTGGGGAACCTACAGCCTGATTGCACTATTACAGACGTGTTGGCGGCCCTGGGCGAGCTTAGATTGGCGATGTTACATAGTTATAGCGCACTGGGGGAGAGACTCGATGCATGCGCCCACGCACTCAGTCCGGAGCAGGGGAATCGTCCCCGACGAAATTTCGGCTTGGATCTGTCACAGTCTATCGGCTCATCATTGCCTCGGAGTGATACATTGGACGTTACAGTAACCATCGCAGTGGCGGGGAGCGACTCGTTGCCAACTACCAGTTCACTCGTTGCTACAATGTTTCTCCCTTGCTCCATGCCTGACTGTGTACATCGCTTTACGGCGCCACGACCTGGGATATCGGTCGCCCGCTCTCTTGCTTCTTCGTCGGACTACATCTCGCGGACTTTGCTCGCCCTGGTATGTGACTTTTGTGACCTGGACACGCCGGGAAGGCCTGTGACCGATGGGAACTCATTTTTTGGGGCCAGACGTTGTTCTCTTTGTGTTTATGCGCCTCCCCCCTCCTCCAGGCGGCCATTTTTCCTGGTCCCCTCGGACTGCACTGGACTACCAGGTAGAATGGGTGAGGGGCCGTGCCCTAGATCGGGCCAGGGCTAGGAGATCTCCCTTTGTTTAACACCCGGGCGGGTGGGTGGGGGCTGTGTGGACTTTGAATTTGGCCAGTTTGACCACGGACTGTGCACGGCTCTCCCTGATTGATAGATTGCTGCTGATTCTATTTGAGGTTCCTATTGGGGTAGAGAATGTTTTTTGGGCCGGCGAAGTCCGCATATATGTGTAATTGGCCCTCCTCCCGGTCTTCTTTTGTGGGAGTTCCAGGGTAGATTCTGTTCTTACTCCCTCTGTCACTGGATTATATTTCTTTTACTTTTCTTTCTCCTCTCTTTCTTACTCTCTCTTCTTTCCTCTTTTCTTCTTCTATATTTCGGGAGACTCTGGGCGACAGGCACGCTGTTTAGTGGGGTAGGCCGTAGCCATTACAGTGGTGTAGGGTGGGGGGGGTGTTTGTTATTTTAGTTTGTTTTCTTCTATGGTCTCTTTTCGCCTTTCTCCAGGGGGTGGGCTATGCCCCTTTGTTTTTATTCCTTTGTTTTGTATGCGTCTGCACTTTCTCCTTTTCGGGGCGGGAGGGCTGTCTATGTGGCGTCCAATTTTATTGATGACTATGATTAGCCCTTTCTTTTTGGACCCTTGCTGGGCGTGGGACGTCTCTGGGCTTGCCCTACAGTGGTTATTTGATTGCGTGGGGGGCTGTATCCCTCCCGCCCCCCCCCCTTTCTTTTTCGGTATATGTAGCATGACGCCTTGGTAGACATAGTTGCTACCTCCTCTATACTTTTATAATTTTTCCCTACTATTAGCCTTCCTTTCCTCTTTCTCCGTTTTCTTATTTCCCTCTCTTCTCGTTGTTATTTCTTTTCTTTTTCTATATTTCGGGTGAATCTGGGCGACAGGCACGCTGTTAGTGGGGTAGACCGTAGCCATTGCAGTGATGTAGGGTGGGGGGGGTGTTTGTTGTTTTAGTTTGTTTTATTCTATGGTCCCTTTTTGCCTTCTTCAGGGGGTGGGCTGTGTCCCTTGGTGTGTATTCCTTTGTCTCGTTAGCGTCTGCGCTTTCTCCTTCTTCGGGGCGGATGGGCTGTACGTTTGGCGTCCACTTTCTTTGTTTGTTGGTATTCTATGTCTATTTTGTACCTGATGTGGACGTGTGTGGTCTTTGGGCTCTGCCCTACTGTATCATCGGCTTGAGTGGGGGGCTGATCCCTCCCCCCCCCCCTGTTTTTCTTTCGGTATATGTCGCATGACGCGCTGGTAGATGTGGTTACTGCCTCCTTTATATAATGTAAAATGAAACCTCTTTATCCTGGCGCTGGCGATGTTATGTTTGTTGCATCCATCCTGTATTCATCCTGTCGTATACATTGCTATGTTTTTTGACTCTCCTGACTTTGCGGCCGGCCCCTGTGGTTGTGGGCCAGCGCTTGTACTTCTACCTGATTTTCAATAAAGGTTTTAAAAAAAAAAAAAAGAACCCCCCCAGGCAAGCCAGAAGGAGGCCCCACACACACAGAGCCAAGCCCCAAGGTAACAACCAAAGGGGCCAAAACAAAGCCTCACCACCCGAATCACCTAAGGGAGACCAGGAGAAGCAGAAGCGCCCAATGGAGCAACCGAGCCAGGAAGGGCAACCGACTGGGGAGAAACTGCCAAGGTTGAAGCCCACGGCACCACCAAGCAGCCATCCATCCAGGAACCAAACAGGCTAAACCAGGCCAACGGCCAAGAGCAGTGGAGAACAGGCCGCACAGGGTGGCAGGCCGAAGAGGCAAGATAGAGAGCGAACTCCCCCCCAAAACAGGGAAGAAGGCAACCCACAGGCACAGGAACCACAAAGGAACACACCAAAAAGCAAGGAGAAGGAAGACAAAACCGAAGAGGCACGTCAGAGCAAGAGAGCAAGGAAAGATATGACCAACCACAGGACCAACCCCAACACACCAAGGGAAGCCACCCGCAGAGCCGCAAAGACCAAAGAGGGCAGAAGTGGACAAGAAAACAGGCACGACCCAGAGAAACAGCCAGGAGAAAAATGGCGCAGGGAACCCCCCCCCCCCAGCCGACATCAGCAGCAACAGGGAACCAGGAGGCACATAAACACACAGAAGGTCCAGGCCACCGGTCAGGAACTACCAGCGGCCAACCCCAGCCAAGACAACGAAGAGCCGCAGGAGCAAAAGGCCACCACACCGGGAGCAGAACCCGGGGGACAGGAACCAGCCAAGCCCGAGGCACACCCCCAAAGCAGGGGACACCAAGACACGAAACCCAGCAACCCGCCCAATGGAGGCCAGGGAGAGCACAGAAGTGCAAACCTAAGCAGACCCAGACAAAACCAGGGCACAACCAAGAAAAACAACAACAGGGGCCAAACATGCAACCAGAGAAACCAAACCCCGGAACCAGGAAGGAGGAACTGCTACCAACCAAGAGCCGAACCACCCGCCAAGAGGAGAAAGGAGGACACCAAGTAACCTCCGAAAGCGAACTACAAGAGAAGCTGCAGAAGGGCAAAACAGGAAGGACCAACAAGGAGGCCAACAGCCCAACCCTGCAGGTGACCAACAAATGCCCAAGGAAAGGAGCCAGCCGGAGAAAACGGCAGGCCAGCCAGCCAGCCAGAAGGCTCCCAACACAGTGCCACCAGGACCCGGAAAGAGAGGCAAAAAATCCCCCAACCAAGAAGAGGCACAGGGAAAGACACAGCAGCCAACCACAGCCAGGCCACCCAGAGAGGAGAAGCAGCAGGAAGACAGGGAGGGAGCCCAGCAGCCCACACAATGGCTACAGCACAACAGCCAGCCACAAGAACCGACACAGGAAAGGACAGATGACCACTCCAGGACCAAAAACACCAGGGCCAGAACCACCGGGCACCAAGAGGCTGAAAGAATGCCAAAAGTCCAAAAGAATGAGCGGCCAGGAAAGGACCCAAGCAGGGACCAAAAGAGGACCCCAAAGCAACCAAGGGCCCCACAGCAGCCTGACACATCCAAGTCGAGAGGAGCACCAGCGACCCACACGCACAAGGGAATGGGAGGCCAAACACAGGGACTGCAAGGGCAAACCCAACAGAGGCAGAGCCCAGGCCCCAAAGCACACCACAACAACCCAGGCACCAGAAACCAAAGGAGAGGAGGCCGGAGAAGCCAGAGGTGCAACACCCACCAGGGGCTCGGGAACAGACTCAAACAAGAGGAGAAAGAACACCCCAGAGCCAACAATACAGCTAGGGCCACAGACCGAAAGCAGCCTGCAGGGGAGCGAGAAAACAGCACAGGCCCAATGACAGGCCCCCAAAGGCGGGCTTAGAGAATGCCTTGAGGAGGTTGTGGTAAATAAATAAATAATACCCTATTTTTGACTAGACTTATAGCATAACAGATAGCTCAATAAATAAGAGTCAAGATTCGAGGTAGTAGGAGTTTCTGCAGGTTTATTACAGCATAAGGACAGGATCAGGACAACCTGCATAGGAACAGAATGACAGGGCCCAGCAGGACAACTGGGGCCCAGCAGGGGAAAAGAGGCCCAGCAGCTGCTGGGGCTAGGTCTGGGATGAGCGCGCTAACATTTAATAACAAAACATTGACTTATATACATAGCGCAAACACATAGCATTACATTGCAGTAGGCGTAACAGTAGGTGGAGTAGAAGGCGTGACGCGTAGCAGTCGCGAGAGATAAGAGTAATAAGAGGTGTAACTGGGAGTTTACTTAGACATGTGATGCAAAACGTAACAGAATATGTCATGAATGGGCGGAAACATTGGAGGGGGCTACCTAAGGAGCCGGGACCTCTAACCTAATGGTGCGCGAAAACTGGCAATGACGTGTTACTAGGAGAAGCTGGGGGCTACGAACTCTGTGCTAGGAGCAGAGACTAGAGTCTGGAGGGTCGGAGCGACATGTACCTAAACCCTATCTGGTATCTAATGTTTAGGGAACATGTTGATATAAACTAGAAGTCATGAGGGGAAAAGCTAACTTGATTCTAAGACTGGACCATGCATTATTCTACATGTAGTGCGTGAAGAATATTAAATGACCATTAAATACGGTATTTCTCTAACGTGAAGACGAGAAGGCTAGACAATGACGGAAACTATTGATGCAGTTCAGTAGCTTAGGAATGCAGAGGAGGAGGACTGAACTGATAGCAGGAACTATAACATACTTTTGGCAGACTCAGAGGCAGAGCCGGGGTGCACCGGGCACTGCAAGGCAGGAAGTAAGTGAAGGGTCGAGGATACAGGTGGGGGCTGTATCGCTCCTTAGCGAGGCTTTCAGGAGACAGGAGCTGAATCTGTGGTCCGGGCCCTTTTGAGGCCTGGAAACGGAGACTTTATAATTGAATAACGTGCACACTGAGAAACGTGGCAACATTACTTACATAGGCCTGATATTCGTAGTATTCACGAGGACTGGAAACTAACATATTAGAGGTGGACACAACTGTAGTTGCGTCTTTAATCAGAAATGGGGGATAACATATGCATATTGATCATGCACACATAACACATGACGGGGGGCGGCCGAAAACGACCTCATACGGGGACAGACCTGATCTGGAATGTGCGACCATACGCATGTAAAACAGAGCGACTGGCAAAGCTACTAACCAGTCCACACCCTTGTCTTTACAAACTTTTGCTATACGGATTTTCAGAGTCTGATTATGCCTTTCGACTAGTCCAGCTGCTTCTGGATGGCGTACACAATGGAACTTCCACTGGTACCCTAACAAAAGGGAAACGTGTTTCATGAGTTCAGATGAGAATGGCTGGCCGTTATCAGAATATACGACTCTAGGGAGTCCATATCTAGGGAAGAATTCACGAACCAACTGCTTGGCAGTGGTCGCGGCTGTGTAATCTGGGACTGGATATGCTTCTGTCCACCTGGACAAAGCGCATACAACTACAAGAACATACTTGAAACCTCGACATCGCTCCATTTGAATATAATCCATCTGGAGGACCTCAAAAGGGTGGTCAGGGGGCTGGAAACCACCTTGTTCCACCGGGACACTTTTACCTGGATTAAACTGACAACATATCATACAGGTACGGACTTTCTGCTTGGCTGCAGCTCGTAAATGCTTGTTGAACCAAATGTTCTGGATACTGTCTAACATAGCTTTTTCTCCTAAATGTGCTGGACTATGTGCGGTATTAATAATGACTTGAACCATAGAATCGGGGAGAAACCATGTGGCTCTACCCTTCGTTAACCATCCTTGATCTGTCTGGACCCCTCCTTGTACAGACCATTTCTTGATTTCATCAGGAGTAGCATGTGACTGGATATCTATGACATCTTGAGTAGGGTCCTTAACTGTCATGCATGTAATCAGATCTGGAATATGTGTCTGATTACCTGGAATGTCTGGAGTCTGTGCTGTAAGCTTGGCTGTGCGGTCTGCTAAATCATTACCTTGGGAAATAATGTCAGTGACTTTCGTATGTGCTTTGCACTTCATGATAGCAATAGATGTCGGTAAATGTATGGCATCTAACAGAGCTTGAATAAGGAGACCATGCTGAATCTTGGTTCCATGAGAAGTCATAAAACCTCTCTCCTGCCAGAGCACTCCGAAGTCGTGTACAACTCCGAATGCGTAACGTGAATCTGTGTAAACATTAACTTTCAGGTTCTTGGCATGTATACAGGCTTGTGTCAGAGCGACTAGCTCTGCTGCTTGAGCGGACAGAGTATCAATACGGTGTGTTTCAATAACTTCAGTGTCAGTAGTCACTGCATACGCGGCGACTAGTTCTCCTGTACTAGTTCTCATACATGAACCATCCACATAAAGTGTCAGGTCAGGATCTGGTAACGGAATATCTGTCAGGTCTTGTCTTGGCTTTGTCGTAATGTTAACTACTTCCACACAATCATGTGTGTCTGGATTTGAACTAACTGATGGTAACAGTGTAGCAGGATTCAGGACGTTGCAGCGTCTAATTTCTATGTGTGGCTGGAACAGTGTCAATTCATAACCTGTTAAACGTGCAATTGTCAAGTGCTGAGTTTGTGTTCGGTTTAAAAGAACTTCTACTGAATGTGGGACCTGTACTGTCAGGGAATGTCCTAAAACTATAGAATCACTTTGTCTGATAGCTAGTGCTGTGGCTGCAACTGACTTGAGGCATGCAGGCAACGCCTGGGCGACTGGATCTAATGTGCTCGAAAAATAAGCACAGGGCTTGTATTGACCTGCTTGATCTTGTGTGAGGACAGATAATGCTGTACCTTCGCGTTCAGTAACGAAAAGTGTAAAAGGCTTACTGTAATTCGGTGTAGCTAGAACTGGAGCTTGACATAGGGCTTTCTTTAACTCGTTGAAACTAAGTGTATGGTCAGATGTCCAAGGGAGGACAGTCGATACGGCTGCCTCCTGTGTCGTTAACTGTATCAGTGGCTTGGCTAGGAATGCATACTGGGGAATCCATTGTCTACAATAAGAAGTAAGGCCGATAAAGGCACGTACCTCCTTCTGGGTTCTGGGCTGGGGAAGACTCGCTATTAACTGGATACGGTCGGGTGTCAACTGCCTACCCCTCTTGGACAGCAAGTGTCCTAAGTATACCACTTGCTGGACACAGAATTGAAGCTTCGAAGGTGACACCTTGTGCCCCATCTCGGCTAGAAAATACAGAACTGTAAGTGATGCTCGCTCGCAAGCACGTTCAGAACGGGCTGTGATCAGTAGATCATCGACATACTGGAACAGGGCAGTGTCAGTTGGCATGTGAATGTTGTCTAGTTGTCTCTTGAGTGCTTGACTGTAAATACTAGGGCTTTCTGTGAAACCTTGAGGAGCGCGTGTAAACATATAGCTCCTTCCATTTAAACAAAATCCGAAAAGAAACTGGCTGTCTGGATGAATTGGAACACTAAAAAATGCATTCTTGAGGTCAATAACAGTGAAAAACATGGCTTCGGAATCAATGGCTGTTAACAGGGAAGAAATGTCTGGAACAACTGGGTACTGAGGAATAATACATTTATTAAGCTCTCGTAAATCAATCACTAATCGATATACTGGGGGTGCATTTGGATCAGTACGTTTCATGACTGGAATGATCGGAGAATTACATACATTGGAGTCAGTTTCTACAACTACTCCTTGAACCATGAGCTCGTCAATAATTTTGGATAAGGCTGCTACAGCCTCAGGTGGCAATCTGTACTGCCTGATTCGTGGTAACACTACACCTGGTTTGAGAGTCACACGATAGGGTGTGATTTGCATGTAACCTACATCAGTTGGACCTTGCGCCCATAAATGCTGCGGAACATTAGACAATCTTGAATCAAAATCTCGTAATACATAGTGACCCTTAAAGTCACGTAGGAACAGACGTATTCCCTCTGGGGAACAGCAAATAACTGCACCTAATTCCTTCAGTGTCTTAATGCCTAATAGATTTTCTGGACATGACTTAGTAAGTAACAGATCAGTAGTACGGGACAAGGGACCTACTTCTAGAGTAACTGGCTTTGATATCTCATTAACTATGGGTTTTCCTGAAAATCCAAGGGAAACATTTCTTGAGCCTGAGAGCGGAGCCCCTGGAACTTCGGCGTGACTAATTGTGGTCCTACTTGCCCCTGTATCGATCAAAAACTTTCTGTCTTTCCCTAATACTTGACTATGAACATAGGGACCTTCTTGGTCTACAGGTATCTCGATGAGAGGCAAGCCTACCTCCCTCTCTAGGCTGTTTCATGAATATGACTGGTACTCTGGATACTCGGACTGTGCATACTGGTACATCTGCGATGTAACGTGCTGTGTTGCAGCAATAGGCTGCGGTACTGTAACTGTCTGTGGTGCATTCTGTGACTGAGGAGTCTGTGAAACTTGTTCCTGTCTTGGCGGACGTGGTCTTTCTTTAGTCTTACCAGTAGCTATGTTGTGCTTCAGAACTGCACACTCGTTTATAAAATGACCTGGCTGTTTACAATAATTGCAGTTCCCTTTAACGGGAGCCGCAGGGTGACTGGCTTGATTCGGACCCCTCTTCTGACTGTCTTGAGGAATAGATTGTGCAACTAGCACTTTCATTTTCGTGTCTTTCATACGTTTTCTTTCGTGTTCTTGCTCTTCTCTAATTCTATTCTGGTGATACTGAAGCATCTGGAGCATCTGGGACGGAGTATTTGCTTGCCAGGTGCTTTCGACTTTCAAAACTCGGTTTTTAATTTGTGGACTTGAATTCTCGACTAATTTGGTAACGAAAAGATGAGGGTATGACTCACTACTTGTCTTGAGACCACTGTTAATACTGAAACATTTCTCAAATCTAGAATAAAAATCACTAATGTCTTCATCTTGTTTCTGTTTACAGGCTGAGATTGCATCCCAGTCTTCTTTCCTAGTTGTCAATAATCTGGGTAAAACTTGAATCAATAATTCTGGTAATTCTTTACATTTATCTCCAAGACCGGTACCTGGTACTCGTGCCTTGTCTTCAGCTTCTAGAGCTGTCCAATCGATCTTTTTCTCTCCCACCTCCCATTCTTTTTCCTTTAACTTTTCATACACCCCTGCGGGTAGCAGGACCTTTAACATTTTAATTATATCTGGGTACGTGTATTCTCCCATACGGAGCATGTCTTTTAATTCTCTATGGAACCCCGCTGGATCTTTGTCATGACTGGGAATTAATTTCTTCATTTCAAGAAGTTCCATCTTTGATATCGGAGTGTATACAAACACTCGTTGCATTACGCCACCCGCCCCTTGGACTGGGTGGACTTCTCGTAGCGGATTCTGTCTGTCTATGTAGAATGGTTTACTTTCCGGGGGTGAGACATGAACAAAATGCGGATTCAGGAACGTTCTATACTTGTGGCGCTGTTCTAGAATGACACCAATTAAATCGGTACCTAGACCTCTCCATCTGTACTGGAGTAACTCGTTCAGGATATCATGTAACGGGCCTGGATCAGAATGTTGACCCTCATACAGGGTAATGAGGTGCTGGATCATATACATACCCACCAGTCGTTGCTCGGCTGGGGGCAGTTTCAGAAACATTTGTGCCACTATTTCGTCTGGAAAAGTGGTAGAATCAGTAATCCATCGGACTGCTGATCGGGCTAGTTCTTGTTCATGCATAGTACTTAATTCGCTATATCCGACTCGTGATTTCAGAATGTGATCGGCAGCTTGAAATACTTGTTCTAGAGAACCTCGTTCTGGTGCTGGATGATGAAAAATAGACATAGGTTCTAGACGTAAATGGCGATCTGGAAATCTGGATTTTCCTACATACGCTATTCTGGCGGGATTCTCGTCTTCCTCTTCAGGATCAGAGATACTTTCTTTCTCGCTTACTTGTGCTGCTTTACGCTGTTCGTGTAACCTTATTATTTCTTTACGAATTTTCTTGTACATACTTTCCATGGCACTAATGGTCTTGTGCTTACCCTCGGCTATATTATCACTCCACCTTGTCAGGATTCTCATTTCGGCGGGATCTTTAGACGGGTAATCTTGTTCTCTTATTAGACAATTGATCAGGAACTTTAATATCATGAGCTGAATCTCGGCTTTCCTTTGAGACATAATCTCGCCTATACTTTCTGGATCATCCCCTGTACGGATGAAACGATATATTCTGTCTAGATCTTCTTTCATATTTGGTAAGGTGACTAGATACTCGGTCACCCTTCTTACGCGTACGGAATATAAAACCATATTATACTCGCCTGGAACTGTGTCATAGACGCATTCGGCAAGGGCTTGTCTGATTTCTGTGACAGACTTATTACTTTTTGGAGTACGCTGTGATGCTTGAGCATGTAATTCGAGTGCTGACAAACGCTTGTGAGGCGGCGGGGTTTGAGGAGGACCTCCTCCTGCGGCCCCTAGACTAGAATCGTCGACTGACATTCTTCGTGCTTGCAGGGTCGGTAATTGTAACGTGGGCTGAACTTGTATGACAGGCTGACCCGGGGGTACCGTAACAGGTACTCCGGTGTCTGGAGGAACGGGAAGTGCCTGATTTACAGGGACAGGCGGAGCGCGAACTGGATTTGCATATTCAGGAACTGTGTCGTCCAAATAGGACGAAATAAAAATATCAGCTGCGGTCGGTTTGTGACGTAGCTTGGTCGGAACTAATGGTGGCGGGAAATTACTGGATGCCTCTGGGGTCGCTTTTGGCAAGCCTTCGGCAAGGAGAGGATACATACCCTTAATAAGGGCATGCCTCTGTCTGTCTGACTGTTCGACTTTGACTTGTTCACCTATCTCGATTAATTCTCTTTCTTGGGCTCGTTCTTGGGATTCTCTACTTAACTCTGACTTTCTGACTTCCTTTTCCGTTCTTCTATGCGCTTCCTTACGCCATAACTCGATGGCATCTTTCTGTGACTGTCTGGCTTTCTTTTTCCATAATGCTTCTTCTACTCGCATGATACATTCGGCATCCCATGTACCCGATACGGGCCATCTATACTTTTCTTCTAACTGTTTGGTATACTCTACCCATAAATCTAGATACAATATGGCGCTTATGCCATGTTTCTGATACATAAAGTGACCTGGACTGTCCCTAGGCGGAACAGGAACTGCTGCTTCCAGCAGACCCTTTCTAGTTTTTAACTGACGTAACTTGGAAAAGAGCGGCATTCTAAACTTGAATCGGAACACAATACAATACACGAAAAACAATAACAATTGGGAAAAACAATTCAGGCATACCACGACATTGGAAATACATTAAACAACATTATAAATAACAGTTCGAACAGAATACTACCTGAAAAAACTGAAAACAGAAACAGAACAGAATTCTCGAGAACGGAACAGACTAGAATTACTGGATGCACTGCTATAACAGTACGGAACATACCGGTCCCATAAAGGAACGCATCAAGACCCGTATCCACCTAGGTGAACACTTCGTTTGTGGGCTTGGGTACCACCAACCCACGGACCAGGAGTCAATTTAGACTGACCCTGTCTAGACACTACCCCAGCAATGGTACTCACCGGGCAGCACGGAACGGAAGGCCTCGGACTGGACTGGACGACGACGACGAACTTCGGACTTCGGACTTTAGTTACGGGTGGGCCTCCAGATACCTCGGACCTTGGACTCTCGGCTTGGGCTCTGGTCGGGACTCGCCGCGTTCCTCCACCGTCTCGTTCGGATGCTGGACCGCCTCCTCCGTCTCCTCCGTGGGCCTGAGGGATACTTGAAGCAGAAATATCTGCACTTGGCCAGTATGGTTCCGTCACGACTGCAGAGGGTCAGGGGGTCGGCGTGGCTTCACCGACGCGTGGGGAAAGGGCAAGTCCCTATTCGGGCGCCATTATGTGGTAAATAAATAAATAATACCCTATTTTTGACTAGACTTATAGCATAACAGATAGCTCAATAAATAAGAGTCAAGATTCGAGGTAGTAGGAGTTTCTGCAGGTTTATTACAGCATAAGGACAGGATCAGGACAACCTGCATAGGAACAGAATGACAGGGCCCAGCAGGACAACTGGGGCCCAGCAGGGGAAAAGAGGCCCAGCAGCTGCTGGGGCTAGGTCTGGGATGAGCGCGCTAACATTTAATAACAAAACATTGACTTATATACATAGCGCAAACACATAGCATTACATTGCAGTAGGCGTAACAGTAGGTGGAGTAGAAGGCGTGACGCGTAGCAGTCGCGAGAGATAAGAGTAATAAGAGGTGTAACTGGGAGTTTACTTAGACATGTGATGCAAAACGTAACAGAATATGTCATGAATGGGCGGAAACATTGGAGGGGGCTACCTAAGGAGCCGGGACCTCTAACCTAATGGTGCGCGAAAACTGGCAATGACGTGTTACTAGGAGAAGCTGGGGGCTACGAACTCTGTGCTAGGAGCAGAGACTAGAGTCTGGAGGGTCGGAGCGACATGTACCTAAACCCTATCTGGTATCTAATGTTTAGGGAACATGTTGATATAAACTAGAAGTCATGAGGGGAAAAGCTAACTTGATTCTAAGACTGGACCATGCATTATTCTACATGTAGTGCGTGAAGAATATTAAATGACCATTAAATACGGTATTTCTCTAACGTGAAGACGAGAAGGCTAGACAATGACGGAAACTATTGATGCAGTTCAGTAGCTTAGGAATGCAGAGGAGGAGGACTGAACTGATAGCAGGAACTATAACATACTTTTGGCAGACTCAGAGGCAGAGCCGGGGTGCACCGGGCACTGCAAGGCAGGAAGTAAGTGAAGGGTCGAGGATACAGGTGGGGGCTGTATCGCTCCTTAGCGAGGCTTTCAGGAGACAGGAGCTGAATCTGTGGTCCGGGCCCTTTTGAGGCCTGGAAACGGAGACTTTATAATTGAATAACGTGCACACTGAGAAACGTGGCAACATTACTTACATAGGCCTGATATTCGTAGTATTCACGAGGACTGGAAACTAACATATTAGAGGTGGACACAACTGTAGTTGCGTCTTTAATCAGAAATGGGGGATAACATATGCATATTGATCATGCACACATAACACATGATGGATGAGGCGTAGGGACACAGAACATGGCAAAATTTACTTTTCCACAAGGTGAGGAACTGGATGTCGTCATCATCCCTGAAGCTGAACGGGGACAAAACAGAGCTGATGCTCCTAGGCCCGTCAGATCTGTCCCTTTCTCCCTCTCTGTGGCCCCCATGTCTAGGCCCTCCCCCAACCCCTAAAAACAACATCAAAAGCCTCGGAGTGTGGCTGGACAATTCGCTATCTTTCAATGTCCAAGCCACAAAACTTTCAGCCACCTGTTTTGGCATCATGAGGGTGCTAAATAAAATATTTCCCCTCCTTCCCATGGAAGCCAAACAGGTAGCTATTCAAGGTCTTATTCAATCACGCCTTGATTTTAATAATGCACTCTATCTCGGCGCACCAGAATACACCCTACGCAGGTTGCAGATTGTACAGAACTGCGCAGCACGCCTGTTGCTCAAAATTCCCCGCAGACACTCAGTGAGGGCCGGACTGATTAGCCTGCATTGGCTCCCGATCCGGCAGAGAGTTCTGTTCAAGACACTATGTATAGCCCACCAAGCCTTCTGGGACACAGGACCCAGCATCATTCGCGACCTGGTCACCCATTACACCCCAAACCGAAGTCTTCGCTCTAGCCAGACCTTCTCGGCAGTGGTGCCAAGAATAAAAAGATCCAGATCTGGCGGAAGGACATTTACATACAATGCGTCCAAGACCTGGAACACCCTGCCACTCCATCTTAGAGCGAACCCTAACCTCACTGAATTCCGCAAGCAACTAAAGACCTTTTTGTTTGCATCTGTTTGCTAACTGCCTGCCTTCCCCCCATGCCTTCAGTAGGCTCTGGTTATCTTAGCGCTTGGACGCCTCCGGGCAACAATTCGCGCTCTACAAATCGGCAAGTTTACAAGTTTACAAAGGGAAAAGGCCAGAGCCCCAGACCCGTGGCAAAGCTAACCACATCCCCAAGGTGGAAAGAGAGGAGCCGGAAGTAACAAAGCAGCCCACACACCAGGGGAGGTCGACACCCAACACCCACAAAGCAGGGAAAGGGCACTGCAGACCGGGGGGTGCACAGGAGCCAAACACCGAGGAACAAAGGGCCACCCAAGGCAGATGCCAAGGAAGACCAACGACACTCAGCCACCACAGGAGGCAAAGGGAGCGGCAGGAAAGATGCAAAGCCCAAAGCGCACCAAGCCACCACTAGAAAGACAAGAGGGGAGAAGGAAACCACAACCAGAAACCAAACCTCAGCAGGCAACACAACCCGGCAGCAGGCGTGAAGCAAACCCAGCCAACTCCAGCCAGACCCCATCAGCGGCACAAACAGCACTGCCCAAAACCAACAGCCCAACAAGGCCACGGGCCCACCAGGACAGAGGGAGGGCACAACAGCCCCCTCCCCAACCCACGGAAAACAAGGGGGAGGACCCAGCGAACCTGCGGAAGGGCAAGAAGAAACCAGACACCCCCGAGCACGGGCCAAGCAAAAGCACCCGGAAGGAAGCAAGAAGTGCCCAACAGTGAAAACCACAGACAGGCACCGAGACAGGCACGCACCAGGCCCGAACCCACAGAAAGGCAAGAACCAAGGGCGGAAGGGCGGAAGGGCAGCAGGCAGCCGAAGGAAGGCCAGGAATAGCAAGGCACTAGGACCTGAAAAAAAGGCAAAAACTCCAGACAAGCAGCCAGTGATGACCAGAACAGGCCACAACATCAGGCAAACCCAGGCCAACTCCCAACCAAGCACCAACCAGGGCCGAACAGGGAGAACAGAAGCCACAGGGCAGGATGGCCGGAGGCCCAGAAGACAGAGCAAGGAGGCCACAAAAGTAAGCCAACAATCCCCGGGAGAGACCGCACCAAAGAGAGCCAGCCCGCAAGAAGACACCACACCAGGGACAAACCAGGGCCGACACGGCCGAACCGCAGAGCGGGCAGCAGGAGGAACAGAAGCTAAGGACGCAGGCCAGCACAGCAGGAGAGCACAGCAAGCAAGAATCCGCCAGGCGGCATGCCCCAAGAGGACAGGCCAACAGCAGTCCCACAGAGACCGACCCTCAGCCCAGATGCCAAACAGCAACAAACGCCGAGCAAGCGAAAAGCCAGAAGGCCTGGGAACACACACGGAGGAAGGCCCCCCAAGGACCCACCCCAGGCAGAACCCGGTAAAAAAGGCAGCGACACAAGGGAAACCACGGCCCAAGACAGGACAGAGAACTCACAACAAGGGCCCCAGACCTAGACAGCACTAAGGCCCATGCCTCACACAACCAGCAAAGCACAGAGGGCCAGTAGTACGCAGGAACAGGAGCCTGCAAAGAGAAGCCCAAACAGGAATCCACCAGCACTGGGAGAGACCTGAGGACGACGGGATCCAACAGCACCTCAAAGAAAGCAAGGAACCCATATGGCAAGGCCGCAGGCAGACCAACCATGACAAGCGCACCGTGGAAGAGTGCATGCATAGCATGTATGAGGTCCCAGGTGCAATCTCCTGGAGGCTCAGCCGCCCATCTAGGCATCCTCCAGAAGGCCATCCTGCCATCATCCCAAACAACAGAAGAGGGCATGTGGAAGACACACCACACCATGGATGCAAGAGTACCCCGCGTTATGTGCATCTTCTAAGCCTGTCTGCTCCTCATTGACGTCCTTCAGAGGACTTTCCAAAGTTTGTGTAGTTGGTGGTCTCCACTGTTGTAACCCAGTTTCTTTCCACAGTAGGGCGAGAGCTCACCCAAAAACCCAGATGTATTGCTCTTTTAACTGAAGTCAGGCTGTTTCTGGGGGTATGAGAAATTCACAAAATTTGCTCTACATAACTATGCAACCGTTTGTCAAAGTTGTGCAATATTACGTGAAACGCAAATCTGTCATTTAGCACCACATTTTAGAGTGAAATATGTCCTCGTGTCCATTTTTGATGCGGGAAAGCATTTCATGCTACAATATCAGAAGCACAGCGAGCAACAACTGCTCCCGTTATGATGTACTTGAGAGTTCTTTGTAGAGCTTTACTGCACATGCCACATTCACTGTAGTATTTTGGCCCCGAATGGGGCATATTAAAGTAAAGAATGGCACAATTTCATTCATTTTACCTAACAAGTTTAACACAAAATTCCCGAAATCAAGTTAATTACGCCGCCATACTTTAAATTTCGCTCATATCTATTGCTAACAAGACCAGATCAACAAATCACGTCTGTGCTTTCCGAGCTATAAATCACCAGGAAACAATTTTGAAAAATTTTCAGGTATTGATTGTTGCTGGTGTTGTCTTCCGGCTGTCTGAGGATCTGTGCATCTTCTGCGTACTTTTGAATCCACAGACGATGCTGACCTTGAGTATCAGTGCACAAACAGGAATTAAATGAGAAGGACTCACAGTGAGTCATAGAGAAACCTCATAGTTGATTGGCATCATTGCTGATTCTTCTGTGAAAATCGAGGTACCTTTGGAATCCTGTGTCCCATTGTCTTTACAGTGGATTCGTCATTTTAAATGTATATCTTCTGGCTACTGTTGTGCATTGCTAACGTTTGCAGCCTTTAGGGAATTTACGAATATCTCCCTGAGTACACAGATTAATATGTGTGAATATCAACATTTCATGTATATTCCTATTTCTCTGAACCCACTCCTGCCTACTCAGTGTATACTACGCTTTAGAAAGTATCGCTCACGTGCGCATCAACGCTTGAAATTGTTTCTTCACCACTTTTTAGATTTTTAAGAAACCCCTTCTCCTACATTTCCAATACATAAATGCATGATGCATTCCCAACCTGGAGATGTTTTGAAAGTGATTTTTTCTTTCCATCGAGCAGATGGCATGCAAAACGTGAATAACGAAACACATCTAGCGTTGTGTGTGTAGTTAAGCATTTACATGACCATCCTTTTCCTCCTCTCCTGGACACACCCATGTTTTCACCTCTGACCTTTCACTTGCTAGTGTTGAAAATCTCATATGCTACCAGATTTCTTGGACTGCAGTTGTTCTACTACCTCTGAAGAAACTCCAGTCTTCTACCTTCCCAAGTCTGTCTTACACACATACTCTTTGGATATTTGAGGAAAAGATCACACAGCAGAAGATGGGTCAGAGAAAACGACATTTTTAAGCTCTCAGCTGGCTGCAGCCTCTCATTTGGTGGGAAATGTGGCAATGGCAATGAAACAGCGGCTAATGTAGTACCCTCGCCAACAGCAATAGACACTCCGGTATACATGACTTAGCTGGTACTTGCAAACAATCTGGTCTGCACGGTAGATGCTGAAGGGTGTAAGGACTCAAGGGGCCAAGCGCACGTGCTCTGGGCCGGTTGCACCATGTATCCAGTGTGTCCTGTGTCTGCACTCATTACGAGCATGAGGGCCTAGGGCCCGACCCTACAAAGGGTACCCAAAAGTCTGCACATTGGCATCATGCAAAACTCCATAAGTGTTCACCAATAAAGACACAGATGGATACATCACACATGAACAGAACCCTACGTACACTGCCATAAACTGTTTTTATAGGAAGATCTTGCCCATGATGACGCCTCTTGATTCTGCAATACACATCTTCCCCTTACCCCAGACTTTTCCGTTGCACTTGCAACCTCAGAAATATCATCCATGCTTGTAAATCTCTTTGATTTTTTTTCTCTATTGTTTACTACTGCAAACCTCCCTCCAAGCTGCCTGTGTTGCCCTGCTATCGCCTAGCTGCATTAATGGCTTGTTGTGCCATAGAGCACCTGCCAATGTGGTATATCATCCTTGATGTCAGCTCCCTGTTGCCATATCAGTCACCTTGTTACCTACTGTGACAGAATTCTCATTGACGCCTCCCTCGTAACTGAGTTTCAGTCCCTCTAACCCTCGGATCTCACACTTCAACAGGGTGCTGGTGGGGGCTCACTCTACCCCATTCTCTGTCTGACCCTGAAACTATTCTGAGCAGAAGTCCTACTTTCCCATTACAATTATAGATCACATGCATGCCATGCCACTAATCCTCTCCTATGCCCAGCGCCACCTCAAATCCCTCATCAACTATCTCAAAAGAAGATCCATCCTCGGGCATGGATGTCCATGTTATTTTATCTGACATGGGGAAATAGGAAATTATGTACGGACTTTACTACAGAATTTCATATGGACGAGGTGAACATTAACCTTGGGAAGAGGAGGTTTGAGGGTAAATATGAAAGAATATGATCAGTTACTACAACTTAATTATAACAAAATGTGGGTTGGATAGTAAGGCATCCATGGAGGCAAGAAACAGCCTTGAAGGACCATGTTTTAATGTAGACCATGAGTCCTATAATAGTGATGCCCCTTAGTGACCAAGACATGCTAAACATTGTATCTAGTACATAGTTATTGACTAAGTTGAGCCTGCATGTTTTCACTTAGCGCTACTTCAGTTGGGTATACCAGGTACTGGTATTTTCTCAACTCCACTAGTGGATGAATTTGGAAGGAAATGAAGAGAGCGTCCCAGTCTTGTGGACTGTTTCATCTTACAGCACAGTTATGTTTTGTGTCGCAGACAATGTTAGCTTCATGTATTCAAGATTGCAGAGTGCCATCCCAACCATTATACCACGGAAAAGAAGCATGGCTTATTTGAATATAGCTGGTTCCTCTCTGGGGCGGCATGGTGGGCACGTAAATTATGGATTGTGGCTCAGAATAATTTCTAATTGCTGAGATTAATTTTAGCAATCCATCCATCCATGTTTGCTTTCTATTGAACTCATAATATCTAAATCCAATAGTTTTGATAGCCCGCTATATTAGTGTTTCTTTTTATAGTATGACCATTTGGTGATGTTACATGTGCCCTTGTATGCACCATGGCTGAGTGTGAAAGATTAGGTTAGCATTTTCCAGTATTTTTAAATATTTCTAAACTATTTTATACATTTACTATTTATGCCTTGTGCTCAGTGTATGCTATCAAGGTCTTGAGTGCTTTCATAGGTGTGCCTTGATACTCATATCTTCCTTGGAATTTGGGTCCTTGATTGCCATACATACATGTACGCATCCGACAGGACAAGGAGGGAAAAAGAGAGTGTTTGAATGTGTTGTTTGCTTTTTCTGCAACAGTACTAAGGAACCACTGATTTGCAATCACCACCACTACTCGTTTAGAAGAGTACACAAATCCTTGGTCGCATTTTGGCATTTGTATGTCATCCTCAATGTTAGTCTGTTTCATGGTGGAGTTATCAATCTCTGTGAATCACTGCCCACTACTGTTTGAGATGTGTGGGAAATTTAGTACAGGTGTTTTTCAGGGTTTGACAGTCCATAAGTGCTAGCGATTTGTTGCATTTTGTATCCTTTCGTGCACTTCAGATCGACTTTGTTACTTGTGTCTTTGATCAATTGAAATAGGTCTTTTTTTGTCTTGAAGTTTTGTACTTCTTGATAATATTAACATGTGTTTCATGACTTTGCCTAATCTTGGCCTGATCCTGACCACCAGAAATTACTTAGAAAATGTGTTAGCAACAATGATATTGACACGAAGTGCCATTAAAACTGACTAAACATCAAAGTTAACTGTTCTACTTATACAAAAATAAATTGCATATGGATTTTTGCACAAATGCTCATAAGTAGAAAGTGTTTTTGAGCAAATCAACCACGACACAATAATTTCCTTTGATAATAATCCTTGGGTGAAGCATGCACAATAATATTTGGTTTGACTGTACCTTTAAACTGATACAGAATTTAAGAAGACAGATGCAAGAAAGTGTTGATCAAGAGCTGAAACTGGCTGTTGTTACTCCCGGCCGTTCACATCGGTGTCATTCATATGATTTTATCAGTCAGGCCCATGGTAGATTTACCTTGCATGCAATCCTAATAGCAGAGGAATTGAAATTTTACAACTGGTATATGAAGACTGATAGTCTGATTTACTTCCTTTCGCTGCTAAATTTAAGCATTTCTTTCTGTCACCGAATTTTGGTCTTCAAAGAAAGGATTATATTACAAGATTATTACCCTATATTGTATGAGGCAATCCTTTGTGCATTAGCTCATTGGTT
This sequence comes from Lissotriton helveticus, assembly GCF_964261635.1. Taxonomy (NCBI): domain Eukaryota; kingdom Metazoa; phylum Chordata; class Amphibia; order Caudata; family Salamandridae; genus Lissotriton; species Lissotriton helveticus. The sequence continues at coordinate 398,382,699 of NC_136069.1, read as the reverse complement.
GCATGATAAGATAGTAATCATTTGATTAGATTCAGGGATGTTTAAAAGACAATTATTCCATGAGTATTCAGTGTTTGTTAGCATGGCATTATAGAAGGTGGAACACCCTGCTCTAGTTGGTCTCTGAGGATTTTTCTACAGCATTGAATGTATGATATACTTCAAAATTATTGGTGGGCAGATGACAGTAAAGATCATTCAAAGGTGCCTTGATGAAATGTCATTAACAACAGAATCCAAAATCACATTAGAGAAAAGAAAACCCCCAATATCTTTTAAGTCAATCAGATGTCCATGAGGAATACTTTCTGGATACTTTCTTGTTCAATTTTTATATAAACTTGTGAAGGCTGCCATTCTAGGTGTTACTGAAGAATCTAGTATTTTAATTTCAGAAACGATATATATATCGTGTATATTATGTTTTTTACCACAGGTGCATCCTGGTAAACTGGCATTTTCCTAAAGTAATTCCCATTGGAAATAGAACAGATCTACAAACCATTTTCTTGGGGTCAACTGAAGTATCAAATGCAATTTATCTAGTTAAGGTGGGGGTTGTTTTTAATCCAGACTAGTTAACATTTCCATACATATTGAGCAAAATATGAGGGGAGCCTTACAATTACAAAACATTTTCATTATCTCAAAAGCAAACTCACAAAATATGGTAAAATTCAACTTGTTTAATGTTGATTGTTTTTTGGTGCTTTAAGGAATAACACCATGTAGTAGTCAGTAATGGATTGTTAATTCTTCCATGGTTTCTTTATTTCCTTAAAACAGCACAGTCTTATATGAATGCTGCCCTGGGTACATGAAGCTAGATGGATCTCAAGGATGTCCAGCAGGTACAGTACAAGACAAACCTTCTTTTGATAAATATGTTTAACTGTGAGGGTACATATGAATTAGAATCTATATATGTAGGAAATGAAACTTGAAATTCTTTAAATCAATACTTGAATTTGTGACACATTAGAATAGAAATGAAAACATAAAGACATTCATAGACAAATAGGGATTGAATAATAATATGTCTGCCATAACAATTATATATCTCCTAGTTCAAGGCATCATCAGACTATTTGAGCAAATTATGATGCTAACATACATTTCAAATTGCTTTTTCAAAAGTATTATTTTAACAGTTCACTGAAGTAGCAAAATTGTTTGAAGATCTGTCCTCATTATGTTATGTAAATGACACATAGAGATGTGTGGGTTTAACAGATTAAATTATGTTCCACATGATTAAGCCACTAAAATTAAAACAAACACATAGCACAATTCTCAAGTTGTAGTCAACTCCTTCATTAAAAGTATAACATATATACATTTGCTTGAAAAATAACGCTTTAATTCACAGCTATAATTTTTTTTAATTCGCAAATAGTTTTTTTAACTTTGCAATTTTTACCGTTGTTGATATTTGCTAAAATATTGAACATATGTACGTATGTAGTTGCAGCGGTGGAAACCACTTTGAATTTCTTTTTCTTGGGATCCTAGCTAAATCTCTCTCCTGCCCCATCATTCCACTGTTCTGTGCTGGTGTCAAGGCTTGCTGACTCTCTATGGTTCCCTTCTGCATCCTACCCCCTTTCCCACTTCGTCTCCACCTACTGCAGGAACGCAAACATATTCCTGTGTCCACCTGACCTCTTTATAAATTAAGTAAAATAAAGTTAAAATGAATTATCCGTGAATATCCAATTCTCTTTCAATTTCACATCATTTCCACTGTCCCCTACTCCAATGACTGGCCATTCCTCTGGTTTTGTTCTTGACTCATCCATTTCCCACACATGCAACTCAATTTCACTGTACAACCATATACCAGTCTCTATAAATAGCTCAACCCACCAAGCTCTGGAGCAAAGCTATAGCCTGTTATGTGTTATTTCTACTTCTATTTCATTCCATCAGTTACTTCCCAGTAACCTTCTCTTCCTGTCACTCTCCAATAGTGTTCCCTCCATCACTGCCACAATCCCCCACCGATTCACACTGTAACACAGGACAAATCAGCATGATTGTACACTTGACCACACTCTCTGGCTTGTCCTTTAATATGGGACAGTCTCTGAGTCCAGGCACACCTGCTTATCTTGCAGACAAGTTTGCCATCTCTGGTGAATCCCAGGACACTCCCCAGCAAGAACACCATTAGACTTCAGACTAAGAAGTGTAAAAAGTAAAAACAAGATAGTAGTTCCTTTTAATGTATGCATCCAGGATCTGAAAAAACATTCCTGTATCGATCAGGACTTCCCCAGTAATGCTTCAGTTTAGGAACAGGTTAAAGACTCACCTCTTTAAAGAATGCTACATCACAATACATTAATCATTCACAACCCAGCTTCCTCTCTTCTTACTCCTTGACTCTATGCCTGTTTTTAATTATCTAAAGTTGGTCCTGGAGGGCCGAATCCATGCCAGATTTTTAAGATAACTACATTTATCTAAATGGGAATATGCAAAAAATCTGGCATTGATCCACTTTGGAGAACCCTGATCAACAAAGTTTCAGCTCCATTGCCTTTGGCTAGGTTTGTGTTATATAGATACCATATATAGATATACCTACATACAAAATACTAAGCCACACTCTAAGGTGGACATTGGTGAGATGCCTCTTCTATATAAAATGATGGAACAAATTAATAAATATTACATCTCTTAAAAATAAATCACCTTTGTTTGTATAGCCGTTTTATATTCCTCTTCTGTATAAAGAGGTATTAGTGTTCTTTCAGAAAACTGAAAAACACGGGATTTATAGATGATAAGAGCAAATGCAATTATACCAGTAACTTTGTGCAGTAGGTTCAGAATTCAGTGAGACTCACAATACCTCACAAATATTAGGATGAGGTGGGCCCTTAGTTATTTTCTTAAGACAGGCGCATGGGTTTAACCATTAAAAATGCATAAAAGAAAAGAAAATGAGAACATACCTTTTTCCTCATCAAACATGTTTATTTAGGGGCATTACCCCATAAAATGTACAATTTCATTTATAAAACCACAATCAGAATTCCAAAACATAAAGCACAGGACAATGCATTTTGAAATCCAACATTGTAATAGTATATAGTAATAAAATAATAGCGGCCAAAGTGCAAACATGCTCCTGAGTCCATATTTCACTTCCACAGACACCAAACTGCATGTAAAATGTACTGCACCCAGTATATTAATTGTCTCGTTCTCAAGTTTGCTAAATTAACTGTTCTCTTTAGATACATATCTAAGAAAAGAGGAAGAAATGGGGCACTAGGTTCGCTTTTCGAGAAGAAATCTTACAAAGAGTTTTTTCCATCTTCTTAGCAGTGCCTACGCTACCGGCCTCATAAAAAAAGCTTCTTAGAGTTGAAACCAATTTCAAATGTACATCAGATATTGGCAATGCTTCCTAGTCTAAATGTACATAATGGCTGAAACAGAAAGAAAGGTGTGATATATAGCAACTAAGAACCCTCGTTTCCATATGATGGTTGGAGCAACAGTCTATGTTTCTGGAAAAAAGAGATATGATGCAAGTCAATAAACTCCCCCCACATTAGATAATTAATTTCAGAATTTTAAATTGCCAGATCCCGCAAGTGTACTCGCATATGTTTGGAACCCTCACAAGCCAGTGGTTCTTCCTTAGTCCTCAAAAGTGCCCTGTCCATTAGTTGGAATTGCATCCAACAATCAGACTCCCTGTGTGTATATCTGGATCGCATGGGATCATTGACGTTTGTGCCCAGTTTCAATAGTATCTACCATACATCCTGCTCATCTTTAGATGGATCAGTACCCAAATCTACGCAGGAGCTCAGTCAATCTATTTCTTTAAAGAAGACATGATATTACATAAGTGAGCCCTTTCATCTTGATTGCTATATTGCAGGTTAGCTGGATTTCCTCTGATTGATGGTTGCCCTACAAAAGGGCCTACCTACCATCATTGTACTATTCTATGGCTGCCTTCCTTATGTTACCCACCCTGCACTTCGAACTACCCTCTGGGTGATGAGACTGCTTTCCTAGTTCATCGCATCGCTTTTGCTCCTATCCAGTATAGTAGTTGATTTTTATGATTGATTTGTTTTACCATATACTGTTTCTATTTGTTCCTTTATCCCTTGACTCTCCTTCCCCCTTGCTATATATTCCCCTATCCTACTGTAAAGTGCTCTGATACCCTCACGGGTCTGGTTCGCGCTCTATAAAACACTAAATAAATAAATAAAATAAATAAAAGGGGGGTTGAGCTTAAAGTGTATCTCAGAGCCATTAATTGGGTTACTACATAAGTCAAGATTGATTAAACCCATAGGATACTCGGCCCAGGTTAGAATTACTTTTATACTATCATAGGTTACCTGTGGTAATGAGATATTTAGAAAATTTCGGAATTTCTTTGATCTAAGTCAAAGTCAGTCAAAGTCAAAGAATCTTGTATAGCGCACAAATCACTGTTAGGTCTCAGGGTGCTTGCAGACAGTTCGACACACCTAGGTTCTAACTCGTATCATTTAGGGAACAGCCATGTTTTTAGTTCTCTGAAAAAGAGCAAATTATCTGGAATAGATGAGATGTATGATGGAAGCTTATTCCAGAGATGGGGGGCGAGGTAAGAAAAGGAGCGACCTCCATTTCGCACAGTGCAGACCCGCAGAGGAATTAAGAGAAGTTTAGAACTGGATCTCAGTGTTCTGGCAGCTGGTATTTTTTCAGTTTTTTTCTAGATAGCCAGGGCCTGTGCCATAGATGCTTTTGTGTGTGAGGCACAACATTCTGTATTGTCCTCTCATCCTAATTGGAAGCCAATGAAGAGTTTTTAAATTTGAAGGTAGGTCCAAGATTAATCTGGCCGCGGTGTTCTGCAGAGTCTGTAGTTTGGAGAAGAGGTCTTCGTTAATAGCGGCCAGTAAAGCATTTCCATTTTCCACATGCATGACGATTAGGCCCTGCACAAGTGGCTTCCAAGTTTTAATTGGTAGCCACTTGAAGATTTTCCATAGTTTCCATAGAATGCCATAGCAGGTGCCTAATGCATGGTTAACATGGGCTCTTGTGGAAAGCTTGTTGTCGATGGTAATACCCAAGTTGCAGATGGTTTGTTTTGGAGATGGACAGGGGCCCAGTGTGTGGGGCTAACAGTCGCTTGACCAATGATCTTCGGCCCTGCTGAACAGAATGATCTTGGTTTTGCCATTAATCAACTGTAGTTTAGTTTGCCCCATCCATCTGTCAATGTAGCTCATACCGTTTTTAAAATGGATCATTGTGTCTGTGGGGTCCGGGCCAAAGGTGATCAGCAAATGGGTATCATCGGCATACGATACTGCCTCAAACCCGTAAGACCTGATTATCTTAGCCAAGGGGGTAACATAAAGATTGAAGAGCATACGGCTCAAAATAGAACCCTGGGGAACTCCATTACATACTGGTCTGCTGCATGCTGCCATCAAGCCTAGATGAACTGTGGTGACGCGATCCTTTAGATAATTATTGAACCAGTCCAGGGCCTTCCCTTGAACACCCATCTCCCAGAGCCGCTGCAACAAAATGTCATGGGAGATGGTATCAAAGGCGGCCGACAGGTCTAAAAGAACCAGGATAGCTTTTTCCTTTTTATCCAAGGCACACCTGATGTTATCTACCATTTCAACTACCGCCGATTCGGTACTATGTGCTGCTCGGAACCCTGATTGAGAAGAGTCAAGGAGTCTGTGGCTTTCTAGATGGCTAGTTAGTTGTTTATTTACCAGGGCTTCGAGGGCGTTCCCGAAATAAGGCAGCAATGAGGTGGGGTGGTAGTTACCTGGTTCGCTGGCATCTAGGGTAGGTTTCTTGAGAATGAGTCTAACTTGTGCTTTCTTCCAGCTTCCAGGTATAGCTGCTTTTTTCCAGATTTAATCTTGACAATGACTTTTGATACCTGTTCACAAGTTCCTGATTTAAAGTTGGTCAGCAAAGGTATCGATAGATGGCTACTCCTAACTAGCTGCGTATAAGTGTTTTTTTCTTGAAGAAAGGATTTATAGATAGCGTTTATTTTATCGTCGAAGTAAAAAGGATATTTTGTCTACCCAATCTTGCGTAGGGACAACGGAGGATTGGATGGCTTCAGGGGTTGTAAGCTCTTTCAAGATTTTGTATAATTCTTTGCTGGAGTTAGCAGCATTCTCAATCCTCCCTGTTAAACACAGTTTTTTTGCCTTTTTGATATTATTTAGATATAAGCGGTCACTTTCTTTGTATTTAATTCGGTCACTGACTGATGATCAAGGGAACCACCTTATCAGTATAAACTCTTGATTCTCAGATTTTTGTGGCTAGGCATTGGTATTCTTGAACAGACTATAACTTATTAAAAGTGCTCCCTCTAACCTCTAGTTAACGCCAAAACCATGGTTTTAACACCACAAATCTTTGTCCATAATAGGCCAACCTTGGTCTTGAGATTAGCTTCGCCTGCTAAGTTTGATGCCTCCTTGGATCTAAGCTTATTTCTGTCCCTTCACTACTTTCTTTTAGTACCTGTACACTAAATATATCTAATCATATTACACTTGGTGTCAAATGGTTCTCCTTTCCTTCTGAATTTCTGTGTTACTCGGATTTATCTAAGGAAATATGAGCCAGATTCCTTATAGTCTTGTTACTGTGACTAGGGATTGCTTTAAAGGTAGTCTTCCTATTTTGTTCTGAAACAAACAAGTAACTTTATTAGAGGAAACAGGCTTTTCCTTTGCCTTTCTTGGCACAATATAGTTTTGAGTTCCTCAATAAGAACACCTATCTCTTTCAGGGTGCAATTCTTGTAGGCATATCTGGCAGTTCTTTTTGGGCTCACAGGTCCCCGCAGCCTTTCTGGTGCCTTCCCTTTGCCCACATTTTCTAATCAAACAACACCTACCAATAACTGTACATGTGAAGCGAACCTTACTATGGAAAAAAACTGACAAGTTGCCATATTCCGAATAACCTCTATGTGCTATTTAAACTGCTATACCCAGATATTTGGATTCAGGCCAAGTTAGGTGCCACTCAGAGAATTTCAGCAAAAACACCTACATATAGAGGCTTTAAACAAGGCTTCATCCCAGCGTCCTCTACATCGCGGATCTAACCCTTCAATACACATCCAGCAAAAATGAGTTCCCAGTGTGCCCATGATGTGGTACCCCATAACCAATCTTGGGTTGGCTTACAAAGGTTGTTAGTGATTCTTAATGATTACTGCAAAACCAATGAGAAATCAGAAAGTAATTTTGAGGAGAAATAGAATGGAGTGTGGCATTTAGAGAAATGGCGACTGGTTAAAATCAACACATGTACATTCTTGGGGTTGGCTAAATGATTAAGGGGTGTATCTTAATGCATTGAAATAAAAATTGCCTTCCAGTTGCTCCTAAGATTGACCAGGAACCCATCTCTAATTCCAATTCTAAAAGTAATTAAAGCCAGGTTCATTCATATAATTGTATTCTGAATAACAGCAAAAGCAACATTTACTGATCTATATCCAGTCTTCCACAAAACTCTTCACAAGCGCAGAACAGACTTGAGCTCAAGCTAACAGAACAACACTTGGCTCAAACAGCAACATTTCTAAAATAAGTGTGCAAATTAAAAATCACACAAAGGTCAACACTGACTCATTTCTACTGGAAGAAATGACTCTTGGTCAATACCCTAAGAAGAAATCTTGAACTAATGCCCCTGAATACCAGTGTGTGTTTGGAAGGAGTTCAAGGTTTATGGGAATAGAATTTGCCACATGATTGTTTTAAGAAGCTGCTAAACAAAGTGATAAAAGTTATCTCCTTCTCTTTAGACAAACATACCTTCATCAAGAAAATACTATGAATGACTTATAAACAATTCTTATAGAAGCTGCCAAGAACAAGGATATCTGGCTGAACCCTTTAAAGCCCATAACAAAATCAGACTAATGTAGCTCCGCTTCTGCTGTCTTCCTTCTCGCGACTTGTCATACACATCTGCCAATTTGTATAATTTATATATTGTTGGTGTTTCATTTCAGAGCCGATTGCTGTTAAGCAATATTTTTAATCAGCATGGTAGTCACCCTTGCTAATATGCAATTATCTTTTGTCTGCAAGATGAGCACCTTCACATTGTCACTAGGTTTTTTAATATATGGATATCAGAGGCAAGTTGTCAATGAGGTAATGGAGGATGAACTCAAGCATCACTGGATAAAGATAGTTGAGGTTACCCAATTAATGATGGACCTTCTTTTCGCTATCCTGTCTCTAGAAAACTGTAATTCAAGTAGGAGTTAGGCATCAAATACATAAACGTTGTGACTCAAGACTTTGTCATTTGTCTCTGTCTGTTAATACATAATTGAATTTGGTAGTTAGTCCTCTAAAATAGGGATTTTATCAATGAGAAAGCTACACCAAGAGCAATTTCTGGTGTTACTACCTAATTGTTATCTGCTCTTCACTAATGGCCAGATGTATGACCCTTGTAAATTGCGCCTCGCAATTTGCGCTCGATTGCGAGGTGCAAATTTACAATGTACAACAGTGTCAGAGATACTTATTGCAATTCCCAATGGTGTCGCAAAATGCGAGGCTCATGAATATTAATGAGCACCTGCAATTTGCAGCCCCATTGGGAATAGCTGGCCCTCCAAGGGATTGTGGCCTGCTGGGCTCAGCAGACCACCACGTCTGGGACTGCATTTCAATAAAGCAGTTTTTTTTTTAATGCAGCCCGTATTCCTTAAAGGAAAAAGGGATGCATTAAAAAAGAAAAGAAATGTTTTTGTTTCATTTTTTTAAGGGCAGGCAGTAGTCCCTGGGGTCCCTGCTGCCTCTAAAAAATATTTTCCCCTGCAATTGCAATATTTTTGCGAGTGCATTACCATTGAAGAGGGTGGTAATTTTCAGGTGTTTTGCGACCGCAATTGCAAAACATTCATACATGGCTTTGCGGTCGCTATTAGGAAGGGAACGCCCCTTCCTAATGGCAACTTGCAATTCCAAAACAGTGCAATGCAAATAAATTGTGACTCGCTATTTAGGAATTGTACATGGCCCTGTGACATTTTGCAAATGCCAATGGGTCGCAAACCCGTTTGTGCATGTAAAATAGGGTCGTACATCTGGCCCTAAGTACTTCATACTAAATAGTGAAAGAAGGGGGACCCCCTCTAGGATTTACTTTCAGGTCAGGGAGTAGAGGGGAGAAGAACAACACACAACTGAAAAAGCTCCCTCTTGACCTATAAATACATTTGTCATTGGAGTAATCTCTCAAACACAGGGCATATACCAACAATGTCTACACAAAATGTGAATTGTTTCTCATTTTATTTCATTTTTCAGTAAAAAAGTCAATTTTTTCATTTTTATCATAATTTTCAAGTATAACACTTATAAAAATATATACATATTACAAGGAGGCTTCAGAGAGAGTTATTTTTCACCACATCGAAGCTAGGCATATATGTCTATTTAAGTTCATGAAAACACAATTAAATATCTACAAAACAGGTAAAGAGCCGCACAACACATACATGCTACCTAAACATCCATCCCATCACAAAAACAACAACAAATGTGTCCTATAGCATTGAATCTGGTGTCCACTACATGACCAAAGTCATGAGGTTTTAAAAAGAGGGAGAAGGTCGACGCGTTTCGGTGGAAATAGCAGGAGTAGGGACCACCTTCTTCAGGACCAAAACAGATACAGTGCGGAATAGGAACTCTGAACCTGGAATGTAGATCTGAAACAATATGCACAAAAAATATTTTTTCATATAATTCTGCCCTGTAAAGCATAATAAATACTTATATACATTTGGAACAACAGAATGGGCCATAACCCACACTTAAGATTCTCACAACTTAACACCACCCGGTGAACCTTATAACCCATTCAGTAAAGTGTGATCCCCAGTTACTGGAAGGAGAAAGAAAGATCTTTTCAGTGCCACAGATGGTGCTGAGGTCAAGTCATAAGATATAAAGATTTGTTTGAAAAATACCTTTCCCAAGAGATGAACATATATGGTGAGATGTTTTTTAAGGATGGCAACGTTCTGACACGCAATCTGAATTAAGAAGGACGTAAAAATTACTCATACTTGCTATGTCTGGAATTAGCCTAAACATTTGCTAGTGATGCGATAAAAGATAATCATCCTTTATTACCTGGCTTTTTGCCGCAATCAGTGGGACCAGATATACATAATTTTTAGTCAAGATGAAAAAGACAGCTAGCAGCTGAAAGATATAACAGAAAAAGGACATTTTGTTGTAAAGCCTCACTCAGACTTAGATGTGATTAAAAAATATTGGCCTACAAAACATGCTTTTTACCTGTACGGTATACAAAATGGCAGAACGAGGCAGGGGGCGGCTATTTGTAGTCTATCGATTTGGCATTTTTCCTTATTCAATGGTGTAGAGGGGACGCCACCTCTATAGAGAAGTAATCAGAGGTACATGACATAAACATCCTTGCAAGATTGGGTGTGAAAAACCATTATGTAGAACACACATATGCCTACTTACTTTTCTGTGTTATACACTTGCAGTTTGAATGTCCTGATAGTCACCAAAGTATTCCGGCGCCTAAGAAAAAAGAGGCATACGTTCATTGGGAAGGAGAAAACCATCTCCTATGAGACTACCACCCTACATTCACTAAAAGTCTTGATTTCACAAGTGCGGCAGTTAACTGACGCTCAAGTACAGTTGCTCATAGAACCATATTGCCCACGAATTGCCAATATAGCAGAATGTAAGGGGACCCACCAACGCAACCACAAGTACATGCTTGAATACAACTTAGCCAACAAACTCCTATCATTAACTAATAACACCCGGATTTGCAACCACGCCGAGAAATCTCATAAATTAAAGGTGCACTACTTGCAGTGAAGCACCTATGTTCAAGTTCTATTAACCTCACCCTTTATATAGTGATGTGGCCGCGACTGCCTATAGTTGGTTTACAGCGCCTGTCTGAGTAAGTCGTAAGCCATAGCAACAGCGTTAAACAATCTTTCAGTAACTCCTTTAATTAAATATATGTGTCCACACCACGACTATTTACAGTTGGTTTACAGCGCCTGTCTACGCAAGTCGCAGACCACAGCGTTACATAGTCTTTCAGTTACTCATTTAATTAAATGTGTCCACACCCTGTACAGGGCGAGACAACATATATTAACCGTAAGAGAAATATTTACAGACATTAACCCAGCAAGCACTTACGTTTCAAAAGTCCAAGATTTCTAATCCCCTTCGCAAGCCGCCACCACCATCGTCCTCAATTTGTTCGATGCTGTGGAGTTGTAAGCAAACCTTACATCTTAAATAGCCCGCGAACAGATTAGTAAACCGTTGCAGCTGCGATTACATCGTCCCGTTCTTTCTACGTCATCGGCGACTATCTTAAGTTGGAAAACTAAATAACGGACTAAGCTAAATATCGCCATCTTGAGGTTGTCTCGGCACAAAAGGCAAGCACAGTCACCTGTTATGTGGCCACCAGTGATCGTCGAAATACTGAGCAATTGTCAGGAGTTAGTAGGGACCCTATTAACGATATACATAGATTAGAGACTGTATTGTCAGTCTATTTACAAGTTCTCACTCATATTAAAAATCAAATATTATCACAAGATTCTAACAGAAGATGGATAATAAAGACTAATATTTATTTTTTATTCCAGAGGTATATGTGTATGTATATTAGTCGATATTGATATTTAACGTACACATAATCAATACTGAGTATCAATTCAGGCAGGCCCTATCTCAGCCTACCAGAGGTGAAAAGTCCACCTCTACCAGGCGACATGACGTACATATAGGCATAGCTGACCACACAGTACCCCATTTTTGCCTAAGGTACGACAGAAAGGCCTGAACCAAACGTTATGTGTTGGTGACTACCAGGGTTTAGTAATGATCCACTGAATTTCTTCATTAAGTCCCTGTTTTACAGAGTCTAGGAACACCTGAGGCCCTATATCTGGTTATGCACTTTGCGGAATGAACACACACATACACAGAGCACTTTTTCTCATTGTTAATACACATTAAAGTATTCTATTACGTCCTTGCACATACGCTAAGTTCAGCAGCCGCTACTGTTTTCCGTAAGTACTTTTAGACAATTAGATTTAAGAGCCACACCTGGTACATTTTATTATATGAAAATTGCTGGTTACAATTTTGGAATTTTCTATTGCTGTTATAATATTTGTTAACCTTATCTGTGGCAGTTGTATAAAATATAACTGGTTTAGTTAACAGCAATTAAATTACTCTATTATGCTGACAACATTTACAAAGGGCCAAAATAGACAGCAAGTGCAGTGCTGACAACGGAAGCCTATTGAGTTGAGAAATGCTGAGTTATCACAAAATATTTCAGCTCTGAACAGGCATTCACTCTCGGAAACAATCAGCTATTAAGCAAAACAGCACATGTGGTGCATATAACACACAGACCAAGAAGCAAGTGGCACACACAACAAGGATGAAGTATACTGCAGAGGCATATATCACATAGGCATTCCCTACATCCTCAATACTTCTAGCCTCTGTTTAAGATATGGTATGTAGGATTTGTTTCTAGTACTGAGGGATGGATTTCGAGTTTGGCAGATGTGGGACAGCTGCCAAAATGCAGTGCATATATAGTCTGAGCTTCTTAGAAAGTATTCATGTCTATGATTTCTAAATAGTTCAGACAGGCCAGCCTCTGTATATTGCCAGGTATTGAACTCCAACTTAAAATCATGCCCTGGGTGCTTTAGTTCCATAGAATGATTGCCCGGCCATTCTTAGATGAATTAATAACATAGGCAAATTAGCTAGATTTGGGGTATTTCTTGGATAATATTTTTCTTGAATACGTTTTCGAGTTTAAATTGGTTCTTGGTTGCATGTAGTCACATTCTTGGAAATATATTTGAACAATGAGTTGGACCGCAGTGATATTTTTACATTGCATGAATAATCCCTTTTGTAAAAAATTGATTTGTATATTGTTTTCTTTTGAGTTTACTTTGATTTAAATCAACATACTTGTTTTCTTCTTTCTTTTAGTTGCTCCAATTGATGATGTTTATGGCACCCTGGGCATTGTTGGTGCAACTGTAACACAAGACTATTCTGACAAATCTGATCTAAGAAAGGAAATTGAAGGAGAAGGATCTTTTACTTTCTTTGCTCCAAGTAACGAAGCCTGGGACCTGTTAGATAGCGTAAATATATATATATATATATTATTATATTTAAAGATTGCTTAATAATCATGGTTGTTCAATATCAACTGAATCAACAATATGTTTAGATAAAGTATTGATGGAGTCTTTAAGACCTACTTATAAAGGTCTTTCTGCTAACTGCATGTAGTCCTCTTTCTTTATTTGAGGCATTTCTGTTAGCCTGGCTATCTCGTTTCCTCTACCTTTGCTACTGCTGCTTTCTGTGCACTTCCTTACCTTTCTGGTATCTCCATTTTTTAAATGTGACGATCTTTCCTCTTCTTACTTCTTTCGTTTCCATGTCTCTACTGGACTTTCCTACCATTCCCACATCATTTTCTATTGCCAGACCCTTGCACTACCTAAAAAGTGCTTCCTTTCTTTAACTTGTGTGATTCTGGTAATTGCTGACTTGTGAGTATTTATGATTTGTATTTAGAGATTAAAAAATAATTCACGGGTATACTATGGTCAATGTACCCACCAGAAAATAGCAATGATTTTAGTGGGAATTCTGCAGCACGTTTCTTCTAAGTAAAAAGCCTACAAACAGTATTTGGGAAAATAAACTCAGCTATATCTACATTAAAGAATCATGTATACCTTTGAAAATATCAGGGTAATCTTTTTACTCATTTTACTAAAAGTATTCATTTAAATCAAATTTGTCAGGGATTTATAATGAGGAGGTGATTTGAACAAAGGGGACTAACTAGATCTATTTACCTTTAGTTAGGAATTCTGTTAAGTTCCATGCAGAGAATTCAGGCTAAACACCCATAAATAAGATATGGCATAATGGATTAAACTAATCATGCATTTTCAGCTAAAGAGTAATAAAGAAGGTGGTGGTTTAAGCATATTTTATAGGAAAACAGGACCTGAAGAGAATGGATATATTGATCTTTCAGTTATTTCTGCCATTGAGAACAGATTAATGATATGTGTGTTCATATACAAAAATATAAAACATGCAAAGATTGGATAGGCCTAAGAGAGTAGAAATAGTGGCCTTGAACAACTCAATTACACAGTAATATATTTAGGAAACTGGAGGATAGATTTGGGGGCAATAGTAGTGCTTTAGGTGATAATTAGGAGTTACAGACCCAATACACAATGTTTTTTCTGTAGCTGTATTCAACCTTGGTGCACAAAAATAACCATATCAATTCATGCGTCCAAATTCTGTTTCATAAAATGAGGGTCTACAGACATTCATACTTGGAGATAATGTCACCACAAATTAACTATGTTCAGTTTGTTTGGCATTATGCTAAAAGGAGGGGTAAAGAAAAGATGTTGGCAAACAGGGGCAAGGTAGCTAGGGCAAACCAACAAAGCCATACCTTTGTGGATTTTTACCTACATGTCTACTTCACATGCACGATGAGGTTATCCTATATATGAGAAGGGGTACAAAGTTCAGCAAACACCACAACATTTCATTGGGAGAGTATTTCCTCACTAAGGGCCGGATGTAGGAGCCCAAATACCGGTCGGTAACGGCCGAATTCGGCCGTTACCGACCGTTATTTAGGAATTGGCATGTAGGGGCCCTATTTTACCGATTCGGTAAATTTACCGAATCGGTAAATTTACCAAATCGGTATTTTTACCGATTCGGTAACTTCCAGATGTAGGTGGGACTCTTCTGAGTCCCAAAGGCCTTTCAGATTCGGTATTTTACCACCCAATCCAATTGGGTGGTAAAATACTGAATCCAGGTGTGCATGCACATGTGTGCATGCACACCTATGCCATGTGACAGACAGACATGCCCTTAGGGCATGTCTGTGTGCCACATGTAACACGTGCCTGTATTCAGGGTGCTAGAGGGTGTCAAAGTGACACCCTCTGCACCCTTGCAGGATTCGGTATTTACCGAATCAGTAAATACCGATTCAGTATTGCCCATTGATTCCTATGGGCTTCAAGGCCCATAGGAATCAATGGGCAATACCAAATCGGTATTTACCGATTCGGTAAATACCGATTTTTACAGAATCGGTAATTCAATTACCGATTTTACCTAAATCACCCTCCTTCTATTTTACCGATTCATAAATACCGAATCGGTAAAATTCGGTATTTATGAATCGGTAAAATAGAATTACCTACATCTGACCCTAGATAAATTATGCTTGGGTTGGATATAAAACATTTGTAATGTACCAATCCACAATTTCATAAAACTTTGCAAAACATGATATCTGTTGCAAAATAAAGCTGTAATAAATGTAATTACATGTTCTTATGATACTAAAACTCATGACAGCACTACAAGCTGGGAGTTTAGTGTGATAAGGATGATTATTTGGTTGACGCCAAACAGAGGAGAAATGTGAGTACAATGGTATTTTTGTTGTGCTCATATACTACTGGAAGTCCAATTTACAGCAAATATATATGCCTAACTTCATTTTAGGTGTGCATAAAAGCCATCTGTGGGCATTGATCCAATATCCCAATTCATGAAATTAAGAACTAATGACATTAATGCCCAGTGGTAGAAATCAAAATTGTAGAAAATCTGTCAGTCTGGTGAATATTTCCCAGTATGGTTTAATGACCATGGATACAGATGCTGTCAAAGGATGATCAGGTGGCGGATAACTGAGGCATCTCAGAACAGTGACAATGATTTCTCAAGTGATGAAGTGTAGAAAATTGGGTTACTGATTGAGGGTTTGAAACTGTATCCAAGCAGCAACCACAGTTCTCTTCAGGGTGAAACACAAGCAAACTCCAAATTAACCTGTGCTAAACTCTCTGGTATCTTGGCACAAAAGCTGTCAGAATTAAGTTAGAGGCAATGTGTAGAATGTTTTTGCAGTTCACAAAAAACACATGAACAAAACAAAACCAGTTTAGAAAAATAGAGTAAAATATAACACATTATTTGACACTACGGGTGGGTGGATAACTCTGCTATGCCAGCGAACATTGCAGATTTTAAAACTCTGCACTCCGCAATTGGAGCTGAGTAAGACTTACTGTTCTCCTCCTGTCCCATGGTGTCCTGACTCTTGCCTGCTGTGCTCCTGCCTGCTGCTGTGGCTCGCTCTACTCACCTTTCTCTGCTAGGCTGCTCCGTTCAATAATTTCCAGGAAGAAAGGCAGTGCGCATGGCCTGGCATACTGCGTGAAGGCATGCCATGTCAGGTATGCCTTCATGCAGTATGCCATGGGCATGCGCACTGCAGTTCTTCCTGGTAAATATTGAACTGGTGCAGCAGAGCAGAGGAAGGCGAGTGGGGTGAGCCACAGGGACAGCAGCAGGACCAGAGCAGGCAGGAGTCCGGACACAGTAGGACTGGAGGAGAATGGTAAGTCTCTTACTTCACTCTGCAGGCACTTGTCTAATACTTGGGAGGGTTAGGGGTGGGGTGTTTAGCGTGAGGGGTCGGGGTTTAGCAGGATGGAGGGAGGGAGGAGGCCTGGGGGTTAACCGGGGGGTAGAAGAAACAGGGGCAATAAGTGACTCCGCCAGCCACGGAACTCTGGAATTTCATGCAGTTTTCTAATAACTCCAAGAAATTTCGCGGAGTGCTACTACGTCAGCTCCGCTCATGCTTATTTGATACCACAACAACAAAAATCAAATTATTAGAACTAGGGATATGCAATTTAAAAAATGCAAGTAGGAATAGTGCATGAAAGAACAAAGCAATAACTGTGGTTATCTAGCCGTGTTCACAAGTTCAATCTGACTGTGATGGAGCATGGGCCATCTACAAGGACGCAGTTAGGTCTGCTGAACAAAGTGCCTTATGTCCTTGGTGTGTGGCCTGCATGGCGGTGCTTTGTGAGGCTT
The DNA here is from genome assembly GCF_964261635.1 of Lissotriton helveticus. NCBI lineage: Eukaryota > Metazoa > Chordata > Amphibia > Caudata > Salamandridae > Lissotriton > Lissotriton helveticus. The sequence continues at coordinate 398,365,612 of NC_136069.1, read as the reverse complement.
CGCTTTGTCACAGGCCAGTTCCAAGGGGCTGCGAGGGCCACAATGTGAGGTCCTCAGTCGGTTCCGATGAAGCAGTGTGGCACAGCTTTGCGAGGCTTCACTTCGAGTCATGTCGGTTGTGATGAAGCTGGGAGAGACACTTGGCAAGCCTTTGCGCTGATTGGAGTTGATTCTGTTGAGTCTGGCAGCTGTGCGGCAAGGCTTTACTGGACTTTATGTCACCAGAGTAACAGCCCTTGCAGCAGAGCAGAGTCCTGAGGTACAGTGTTTGTAATGTGCAAGAGTGTGGTAGGTGACAGCTCCATCCCCCTATCAAGTAGGAGATGGTGCATCCTGCTGACAACTATTCCCCCTTTGTCTCACTGTCTGGGAGCAATACACAAAGATCAACTGCCAGCTACACCTAGTCATGTGATCCAGAATACAGGCACCATATGGTTGGGATAAGAAAATGTCACATTTCTTAAAGGGGAGTTTTCAGAGCTGTGTTTAAAAATTCAACTTTAAAGAGTGTTTTAAATTACAATTCTTTAGACTCCAAATTGGACTGTCCGACCTGCTCTGAATTGAAAGTTATCACTTATTAAATGTAATAAGGCAACCCAATGTTATCCTATGGAAAAGGCACGTCTTGCAGTAGAGAAACATGAATGAAATCATCCCATCCTATACCAAGACATTCATTGTAATAGGTTCAAATGGGCAACTTGGGATGTGGCTGGGATCAAAGCTAAATTTAGGAACTTGACTAGTAGTCCTTATAAACAAATGCCAGATTTTATATCTCCAGAAAACCTGGGCTACTGTGTCATCTCTAAACATGCATTAGAACTCTGGAGCATTTTGGAGGCCGAAGATCCCGACATCTGTTTCATTAGTGAAACATGGCTCCACAGTCATGCCTCTCCTGATGTCACTATAGCTATTCCCCCTCAATATCATCTAGTCAGATTAGACAGAGTAGGTAGAGGGGGAGGCATCGCAGTTGCGACCAAGGCCCCCCTCGAGATTATTACTGTAGAATCCTATACCACTAAGATGTTGGAAATATAAATTTTTAAGATTAGCACTTATGACTCGGCAACATGGAGAGGAGCCTTAGTCTACAGATCCCCAGGTCCAAAAGCTGAGTTTGTGAATCAACTATTGGGATTGGTTGTACCACATGTATTAGCCGCAGACAATTTCATTAATTATCACACAAAGCAACTGTCGGATCCAGACACCAACCAGTTGGTTGGAACATTGGAAACACTGGGAATGGCCCAGAAGGTAGTAGGCCCCACCCATCAAGCTGGACACACCCTAGACTTATTATTTACTAACTCTACCAAATTGACAATCGAGCCATCTGTACCACTACTGTGGACCGATCACCACCTATTAAAATTCTGTATGGCCATGAATTCTTCAAGAAATCGTTAGAAGAATAAATCCACTTTAATTCAGCCAAGGCGTAAATTAACCCCTGATGCCTTTTCGGTCCATTTTAACCCGCAGCAGGTACGCCATACTGACACTGTGGAATAGGCCGCTATTGCCTTTGAAGACACCATTGCATCCACACTGGACGTGGTTCTCCCTCTAGCCAGGGTTAAAATTAAAGGGATAGCTTCGCCATGGTTTACGGCAACATTTTAAATTGACAAACAATTTTGTAGAACAGCTGAACACCAATTGAGGAAAACTAAAACTGTTGCAGATCGAAGGAAATATAAACAGATTCACCACACCTACATAAAGAACATTAAACTCAGCCGCGGCCGGTAGTGGGAGTACCGGCCGGGCGGTGACGTGAGGTGGGGGGAAGGGCAGGGTAGGGGGTAGTAATGTATGGAATCCGGACCTTAACAGGTAAGTAAACATAAAAATAAATAAAACTAATTTCGTTGCGCGCACTGCATCACCAAATGTGATGCAGTTCGCACAACGAAATTCGTTTTATTTAGTTTTATGTTTACTTACCTGTTAAGGTCCGGATTCCATACATTACTACCCCCCACCCTGCCCCTCCCCCTCCCCACGTCACCGCCCGGCCGGTACTCCCACTACCGGCCGCGGCTGATTAAACTGGCCAAAAAGTTGTATCTGACTGAACAGATAAATAATGCAGCCCTCTCCAGTAAAGAGCCCCACAAAATACTGAAAGAGTCTACCTCTCCCCATGTAGAGCAGTCTTCTATACTTTCTACACAAGAATGGGTAGACTCTGTATCTTCTTTTTTTGATAATAAAGTTGGAACCATCTACTCATCTTTTCCCCAAGGCGTCACAGACCCTCATCAGCAGAGCAGCCTGTCCACGCCACCCCTACAGCCAGAATCTAACAATGTGCCTCTGCTGTTGGAATTTGAACCTTTAACTGTTAATGAAGTGCTAGGAGGCTTAACTAAGATTAAATCAGGTTCCTGTGGACCCCCTTCCAACCCCGTTCTTGTACGAAAATTATGCCCCAACTTGCAAACACACTAACTGAAATCTTTATTATGTCATTGGAACAAGTCAGGGTCCCCACTCGATGGAAAAATGCCCAAGTTAAGCCTATTCTTAAAAAACCTACGGCAGATCCCAGCCAACCAGCGAATTATCATCCCAACGTTACCTTATTTTGGGAAGGTATTAGACCATCTTGTCAACAAACGCCTTACTGCCCACCTTTAGAACCATGACCTCTTTGACCCTTCCCAATCCCGTTTCCGTGCTGCTCATAGCATGGAAACTGCAGTTTTAGAGATTACCGATAACATCAGGCTTGCACTGGATAAAAATGAATCAGCAATGTTGGTCCTTCTGGACCTATCCCCGGCCTTTGATACCATCTCCCATAGCATTTTGAAACATCGACTCTGGGAGGTGGGAATCAGGGGGAAAGCCCTTGAAAATTATTTAACGGACCGCTCAACCACCGTCCTTATTGATTCTATATCCTCGTGCAGTCAACCAGTAAGTCAGAGGTCTTCAAACTTTTGTAGCTGGAGCCCCCCAGCTGAAATTTTTTAGATGTTGGGCCCCCCCACCACCTGACAGAAATTTCTGGACTCGACCGCCACGCGCATATTCCGGGCATGTATAGCTCATGTCCCGGTTTTTGGAGAGGTTCGACTAAAAACAGGGGGAGGTGTTTTTTAGGTTTTACAAAGCAGGGATAGTTAGCAGTTGTACCTGATTAACAATCCACTGTGGGCGGACCATTTCCCACTGGGTGATAAACATTTGATATTCTTCAAATATTTTCTGTAAATCTGAGCTCCCTATTCTGGTTAATGCCTTTAAGAGGGGCGGTGGTGTTTGTTCTTCCCAAAGTTGCTGCCAAGGTCTCCTCAGATGTAAAGACCTCTTGGCATTCGATCGCCCCCCTACCGCCTCGGTCAGGCCAACCCATGGTCTCTTCACCCATGTGCCCAGAGCTGATAATCTAAGTAACCGGGGCCCACAGCTCTGCCACTAGCCAGATCAGACCCCCTCTGCTGTTGGGTGCTAGGGTTGCATCTTTAGTAATGGTGCCCTGCGCAGGGTTGCCTTACCATCCTTATTTCAGGCAGCTGTCTCCCCAAGCTTGTTCTTCATTGCCATTCCCCTTGGATGGAATCTACATGGCATTTATGAGGGTTTCCCCAGTCTGTTGCTGTTAATAACCTTGATTGTCCACTTACAACAGTACAAATTTGGGGACTTCAGTGCACTTTTAAATTCAAGCCACACTATTGTCCTCTGTTGAACTACCAACCATCTCCTCCTTTGTACTTTTGACTTCGTGCTGAGAGAAAAGAATTGAGATGTGTGAATTGGCGCATTCAGAAGTAGTCAGAACATGTCTGAGCAGCCTGAACACGTTGGATTTATGTACCAGGCTCTCAAAATCTTAATTTATGCTTCGCAAGTTATATTCCAGTTCCATTGAGTGTGGCTTGGAACAGCCCCCATAAATCTTAATGATTTGGAGTTTGGACTTAATTCCAGGCAAGTTTGAAGTGTACCTTGTACTATTTGGAACGGCCTTAGGTGTCCTTCTGAAGGATTGAGTGGAAACATTTGTTTATCTTTGGATCCCTCTTGGAGCAGATGGAGTACATGCAGATGCACTTTCTCCCATAATGGGTTCTCTGCAGCCCTGGCTGGGAGAAAATGCAGCATAATATAGTGAAATTTGTGATCTTTCTCCCTGTCTGTGGGTGCTTTTCTGGTCCCTTATTTCGTTTCTTTGCTGCCACTGGTGAGGCTTACCAGTCTCTTAGTAGCCAGTTTCAGTGCACATATGTACACCCATCAAGCTACTTAAATCAAAGACTGGTCTATGGCATTAGTGTCTATTACTATCCCCGTGTTCGAGTAGCATCCCTCTGATACATTGACCTAATCTGCATGTGTTGACTCTGTATTAGTCTTGTCACCTGATTCTTTAGCCACTTGTTTTTGTTAGGCGCAGGAGATTTAGTGATTTGCCCAGAATAACAGGATGTTGAGCTTCATTGCAGAGACTCGAACTCCGTTCTGGGAAGAGCTAACTCTCCCAGGAGGGGGTTAATTCAGCTGCAGTGGGAGGCAGGATGTCTCCTCTGCTAAAACCGGAAGCAAAGGAACAGACACGCTTTCAGTTTTAGCAGAGGAGACCCCTCGCCTCCCACTGCAGCTGATGTTAGCTCTGTGAATTAACCCCCTCCTGGGAGAGTTAACAGGACAAAAGAACAGGCACCTCCTGCCCCATCGATCGCCCCCCCTTCCACATACCGGAGTCTTCTTGGGACACAGGGAACAAAGGTGAGATTGGAGTGGAGGTTGCGCCCCCCCTGGGAGGGTGTCGCGCCCCCCTTGGGCGTCGCGCCCCACAGATTGAAGAACACTGCAGTAAGTGTAGGTGTCCCACAGGGTTCAATCCCCATCCCTATGCTGTTTAATCTCTACTTAACACCGTTGGCAGGTATCATTAGATCGTATGGTTTTGAAACAGCGTCATACGCTGATGACACTCAACTACTTATCACCTTTGGTCTAGATTACGTGGACACAAAATTTCGTTTTAAAAACTGTATGGTCCATGTGAATGATTGGATGGGCAAACATAAATTACAATTTAATGGCAGCAAGACCGAGATTATTCTGTTTGGTAGAGCGGAAGAACACTGGTCACATAACTGGTGGCCCTCGGAATTGGGACCATGTCCATCTCCCAAGAAAGCAGTGCACAACCTTGGAGTAACCATTGATAACACACTGTCCATGAAAATTCATGTTTTTTTTTTAAACTCTTTATTCATGACTGCTTTCAGATATTACATTGTACGCATATATATCATTGTCCTCGTACAGTCTTTTCTTATTTCCTCCCATTAAACTTTAGGTATTTGACTTATTGTCTTTCCTAGCTGAGTACATATCACACATCACTGACAACATAGGGTACTCCATGTAAAGTAATAAGTTCTCACATATGGGTTCTTACTGGTAATAACATACATCTCATCAGCGTCTGTACAACATTAGTCCCAAATAGTCAAGTCATAACCATTCCCCATCCCCTCCAACTCCTCCCTCCCCCGTACATCTCCTTGCTTCTCCACCCTTCGTGTACTGTAACCATTGGCCTAGGAATCTCGGGAACACAGATACGTACAGATATTTGTGTTCGTCATCGTCTGGCTAACCCGTGCGCACCATGGGCTAGGCTCTTCTCCCAGTCACACCTTCCCCCGTCCAACAGTCTCATTTATGAGGTCTCTGCCTGAGAGGGTGTCAAATCTATTCCCTCTAGCTCCAGCAGCATCCGCTCCCATTCTTGTGCAATTGGGTGTTTCCGTAGCCCTCTCTCTTCTTCCCTACGGAGAGTTACACCCTCAGCCCTGCCCCACTTTAATAATTCAGATTGCCAAGTGTCTACAGCCGGGGGTCTTGCAGATTTCCATCTCATGGTTAACGCCCTAACTGCCAACAACAATGCCAAGTCCAGGAGCTTCAGTGGGGCCCCATACCCTTTGGGTCTTTTCCTGTGTCCGAGCAGGCTAGGCAACGCTCCCTCCGGTGTCTGCATACCCGTGACAGTGTGGAGTATATGTCGGACCTGTCCCCAATAACCGCTCAGGCGTGGGCAGGACCACATCATGTGGAGAAGGCCAGCCTCATCCGTCTGACACCGGGGACAACAATGGGGAGAGGCAGGGAACATCCTGTGCAGTCTCTGGGGGGTCAGGTATGCTCTATGCAGCACCATGGCTTGTATGAATTTAAACTTCACATTCCTGGACACCCTTCTAGGGTGCTCCAGAACGGTCTTCCAAGCCCCATCCGTCAGAGCCTCCCCTGTGTCAAGCGTCCAGGTGTCTCTGAGTGCGTCAAGAGGCATAGCAGCGTGTTCTCTAATTCCAGTGTATAACCACCGCACTAAGTGTCCCCCTGTCCCCATGTAATGAAGGAGGTGCACTAGTTCGTGTTGCATGGGTTTGGTGCGCTGTGGGGCCCATGTATGTCTTACGTAGTGTGTCACAGTGGCATGTTGGAAGTATAGCCGTGTTGGAGCCCCTGTGGCTTGTACAAAGGAGGCATGGTCTAGTAGTGTGTCATCTCTGAACAGATCACCTACCCTATCCACTCCCGCTTCTGTCCAGGGCTGCAACCTGTGGTGCGTCAGCCGTCCTTGCGGCATCGGGAATCCCAACAGGGGAATGTTATCGGCGTATGGTTGGGCCGTCGACATATACGCCAGGGCCCTTCGCCAGCACATCAGGGCGGTATGTAACAGACGATGGCAATCCCGGGGTATCTTGGCCTTAGGCAATAGGAGGGAGTGCTGCTCTCCGCGCGCCAGCAGATCTCCGCTGAAGTCTATTTCGTGCAGGTTCCTGCCCGCCACCCAGCGCGACAGCCACTGTAATTGGCTCGCATAATAATAACCACGTAGGTCCGGTACACCAAGACCGCCCTGTCTGGTACCCAGTTGGAGTTTTCTGAGACTTATTCTCCGCCGTCCAGAGCCCCAGATGAGGGTAATCAAAATCGTGTTTAGTGTGTTAAATATGTGTTGCGGGAGGAGAACCGGCAGATTTACAAAGTAATATAGCATGCGGGGAAGCAGAACCATTTTGGAAACCGCTATTCTTCCCATGACGGACAGCAGCAAGGACGTCCAGAATTGCACACTACTACGAAGGCCGTTAATGGCCCACCGGATATTACCTTCAATCTGGTCTTCCGGTCGTCTATAAACATTTATGCCCAAATACTTGAATGTGGTCTGCGCTATCGGAATTTGGGAGTCACCCAATTGAATGTGGGAGAGCCTCTGTCCCTCCTGGAAGTAAAACCCCACCGATTTCGCCGGGTTGACCGCTAGGCCGGACACAGCTGCAAACCGGTCAAAAATGGTAGCGAGGGCCAAATGATTCTCCTCTAAGTCCTTGAAATATAAGAGGATGTCGTCGGCGTAGATTGATATCAGGTTGTGCGTTCCTCTGATTGGTATGTCCACCCCTTCCATCCTGGTCCGGAGGGCGATTGCTAGGGGTTCAAGGGTGAGGACAAACAGCAGGGGCGACAGCGGGCAACCCTGCTGCGTATCTCGGTGGATGTCATAACTAGAGGAGACGTATCGGTTAGTGCGTGCTCTGGCCGTTGGGCACGTGTACAGTAGCCAAATCCACCATATGAGGGGGTCAGGGAGGCCAAAACGTTTCAAGACCTCGAACATAAATGTCCATGACAGGAAGTCGAACGCCTGTCGGAGGTCTAGTGCGACACAGCCGGCCCGAGGGAGAGCCAGCGGCGCAGCAGCCATAAGGGCATGGAGCCTGCTCATGTTTTGGGACGTGCTTCTCCCCGGCAGGAAGCCGCATTGATTCGGATGTATTAGGGCCGGGAGATGGGCCTGAATTCGCAGAGCTATGGCTTTACTGAGTATTTTATATTCCGTAGGGAGCATTGAGAGGGGTCTGTAATTAGTGAGGTCGAGGGTATCCCTACCGGATTTTGGGATTGAGATGACTGAGGCTTGCATTGTCGAGGCAGGTAGATGACCAGACTCATAGGATTCCCTATAGATTTTCTCCAAGACGGGTACCAGGGTTGTAGAATAAGTCTGAAAAAATTCTACCGGTAGTCCATTTTGGCTGGGAGTCTTACCTCGATTGAGAGACCGAATGGCCACTTTGATTTCCTGCTGTGTGATGGGTCCGTCCATCGCTGCCTGTGCATCTCGGGACAGGACTGGGAAAGGTAGGTCCCTCATAAAGGCTATCATCTCCTCTTGGTCCTCCATGGGGGGGGCGTATAATGTACTGAGGTGGTCCCTAAGGGCATAATTTATGGCTGACTGTGTAGATACCAGTCTCCCCATGCTGTCCCTAACTTGTGTATTCACTGGGGTCTCTGGACTGTCTCGTACCAGCCGAGCAGGTAGAGCGCCCGATCTGTCCGATTCGGCCTGTTGCCGCCTTAAGTAGTCTCTATGATCAATAACTCTTAGCGTTTACAAAAGTTCGGCGTGCTCTATATTACTCATTTGCAATTCCTCCTTGCGTTCAGGATCCTCACTTACAGCCGCCTCTAGGGTCTTCAGGCGGTTCTCAACGTTCCACAGTTTTCTGTGAATTTCCTGCCTAGCACCCACCGTCTGCCCTATGGCTGCTCCCCTTATCACAGCCTTCATAGCGTCCCACATCAGTAAGTTAGAAGTCGCCGAGTCCCAGTTCTCACGGAAATAATTATCCACGGCATCCGACAAGGATGCGCCGAAGGGACCGTCCTCTAGCAATAACGGGTTAAGCCTCCAGGTAGGCACTGGAGACGGCACCCGTCCCCATTGCAGATCGAGTGTTAGAGGTCTGTGGTCGGAGAATGAAAATTCATGTTAACATGTTACTCGGCACTTGCTATGGGATCATGCGTAAGCTCCACAGAATTTTCAAATGGTTACCCATTGAAGCCAGGAAACCTCTGGTGCAAGGTCTGTTTATCAGCCGCCTGGATTACAGGAATGCACTGCTGGTTGCACTCAATGAAGATCTGCTTTCCAAGCTCCAAATTCTTCAGAATAACGCTGTATGACTCATTCTAAATCTCCCATCTAGATCGCCCTCTGCTCCCAATCTTAAAAATTTCCATTGGCTCATGGTGCGGCATAGAGGACATTTTAAAATTCTGTGCCTCACACACAAGATCCTGTATGATACTATTATGCAAACTACGCCCAGGGTTACCCCTAAGATCCAGCACCAAACTCCACCTTGTTTGCCACGCATACGAAGATCTCCAAACGGTGGTCAATCTTTTTCATATCTGGCCCCTAAGCTTTGAAATAAGCTGCCATTACATCTTCTATTCATAATTGATCATAGAGGCTTTCAAAGAGAATTAAAGACTTGGCTCTTTCCCCAGTAAACTGGTTATTACATCGTCTTCTTGCTGAATTTCTGCCCAGTGCCATGAGACCTCCCCGGTGAAATGTGCGCTTAACAAGAGCATTTGACATTTGACATTTACTGTGAATGGATACCAATTCTATGTGCCTGCTAGTAATTCCATCACCAGGAGGTAGAGCTAAGGGAGAGCCCAAACTCCTTGTATGCTCAATGGTGCACTACAAGTCTCTCTTATTAAAGCCTCTGCTACTTTGCACAAATTCTTCGCCTTTATTTTAGCAATATTCAGTTGTTTATGTTAATTTTTATATTAATTGCTTTGGAGCTTGTAGTAATGCTTTATTAGTAGACCTTTTTGATTTTTTGATAAAATATTCCATTATTTACAATGTAGCCTTAATTTGGGCTAGGTGTCCCATGTTTGGTAAAGATGTTTGTGGTCTGAAAGATTTTAGTAGAGAATCATATTTGCATTTTATACATGACTTATATGGGAATGCGTTGAATGATAATGATAATAACTTTGAATCTAATGAGTGCTGCTGAAAAAATGCATTGTGAGTATCTGTTTCTCCCTACCTTAACTGAAAGGGGTTGTTCATCCACTCTTTAATAACTTACTATGCTGGCATGCCTTCTTGACATAGGGATCATAATCTGGTACCTATGGAGGTGTTGATAAAATGACAGTTGGCTTTTCTGGCTCCTTCCTTAGATATATTCAGGCTTCCCACCCCAAGGGCATGTGCTTAAGATGGGCAGGGATTGATCCAACAAGAGTGCTTTCATCATTGTTTAATTATAACTTGGATCTTTTCCAAATTTGTTTAAAACCGGATGCTGCAGCAAATACTGTTATTGAGTCATTTGAAACAATCTGTGCACATGCTAATGCTTTATTAATCAATCCCAGACCCTTGAAATCAAGACCTCTTAAAGGATGATTTAATGGAGCCTGTATTAAGGCTTACCTAGCGTTTAAACAGGCTCTTCATTCAGTTCCTAGGGACTCAACAGCTCTTTCCAGTGGTCATACTAAATATAAACAGATTCTGTAACATAGGAAAAATATCAAGAGAAATGGCATAGGAGAATTTGCTCCAAGCTAGTGAGGCTAAAAACACTCCCCTATTTTGGACACTTATTAATTCTCTGTTGTTTAGTCAGTACGATCTAAAATCGTTACTGTCACTGGTTTCTGTGGAAGATTGGGTTTCCCACTGTTGATGAATCCCCTAATATTAAGCCAGTATGGGCATGTAATTCTTGTTTGAGTTTTGCTGTAGAAGAAACACAATAGGCCATCAGTGCCAGCGAATCTGGTAGAGCTCCAGGTCAGGACGGAGTTCTGACTGACCTTTTTTGTGCTGACTCATTACTTTGGGTTGTTACTTGCTAATGTTTTTAATTTGGCTTGCAGTGGAGCTCTACCTAGTTCATGGGACAAGGCTGTCAGAGTGCCAATATTTCAGAATGGTAGTAATGCCAGCTCTGCATGCTACCGACTAATAGCCCTGCTTGATTCCTCTATTAAAATCTTAGGCAGGGTGCTTTTACAAAGACTTGAGACATGGGCCATAGGCAATGTAATCCTCTCTGGTTTACAATTGTAATTCGCAAGGGCATTGGTACTCTTGAACAGTGCCTCAACCTGGAATTGATAACAGGAACATACACCAGGGCCAGACAGGGTGTTCTCTACCTGGGCTTCATGGACGTTAGCAGTGCGTTTAATTGCTTTAACCATAGTACACTTTGGACTATTTTGGCTTCTATGGGCATTGACCATGGAATTATACATCTACGGTCAGATGTAAGACCATTCTATTTTGCAAACCTCAAATTGTGATGTCTCGCGACTCGCAATTTGTGACTCGCAAAATAGAATGTACAACAGTGTCTGAGTCACTGTTTGTGATTCCCAAATGGGTCACAAATAACCTGCCTCATTAATATTCATGAGGCAGGTCACAATTTGCAACCCATTGGGAATTGCCAACTCTCACAGGGATGGAGGCCTGCAGTTTTTTGAGATACAGCCAATTTTCCTTCAAGGAAAAAGGGATGCATTTAAAAAAGAAAAATGAAACATTTCTGTTTCATTTTTTAAGAGCAGGCAATGGTCGGTGGGACCACTGGCTGCTCTTAAAAAATATTTGTTTGCTGCCCAACACAAAGGGAAAGGGGTCTCCTAGGGACCCCTTCCTGCTTGTGACTGGCTTACCACCTACTTTAAGTAGTTGGTAACTGTAAATGTTTAGCGACTACATTTGTGGTTGGAAAACGCTTGTATATACTAGTGCCACTCACTATTGGGAAGGGATGCCCTTGGCACCCCCTTCCTAATAGAGACTCGCAAACCCTATTAATACACCTTTTTAGTGGGTTCTAATGGGCCTATTTCCTATTTTGCCCAAGTAGAGAATGTGCCAAAAGTTTTGCAGTCGGGGGGTAGGGGGGGCAGGTAAGGTTGCGTCTCTGCCCCTTTTCTGTTCTCTCTGTATAAAAATAGTTTGGAGAAGGCCATTCTTGACCCTCCACTAGAGACACCCAAGATAGGCAAAAGGTTCATTCCCATACTGTTGATTGTGGATGATGCTGTTCTTACGGTCCACACGCCCTATTGAAAATGACAGACTCTCCTAAATGCATTTACTCAATTTATGGGAAACCTAGGCCTCAGAACAAATATTCAGAAAAAAATGCATTTTGAATATTTTGAAATTTTTTAAAAATCTTCGATTTTAATATCAACAAGGTCCGTATTCTGGTTGTCCCTACTTTCTGCTACCTTGGTGTTTTGTTTGATGGTAAGGGTGGCTGGACTCCCCAAATTATCATTAAATCAGAGCATTTGCTTACAAATTCTGGGGTAGTCTCTAGGTTTGCTGCCAGGCTAGGCTCATGCCCCTTAAATGAAATGTGCACTTTATATAGTGCCAAAGCTGTGTCAGCAGCAACCTATAAGGAAATCATTTGGGAGATTTCAAGGGTGGTTAAAGAGCGAACTATGGAGAACAGTATTTTGAGGCATATGCTTTTGGTCCATTCTTCTGGTTCCATGTGCCAAAGTGAACCAGCCTGCCTTTTATTGAGGATATCATTAAGGCAGCATCAATCCTACTGTTTCACTCGATCTGGATGAAGCCTAAATCAGCACTGAATAGGGACATTGTAGTTGATTACCTCTCTCTTGACCCCTCGCTTGAGAGACCCTGGCTGTGTTATGTCAGGGAGGTGTAGTCATCTCTGCACATTCCTTTTATACATACTGTAGGGTGTTTGACATTTCACTGCCCGAAAGTAGAACTAAAGGTCAGATTCAATGGGGTGGCGAGGCTGCAAGGGATCAACGCGACCTCTTGAAGAGTCTGGTGGTCTCATAATTATCCATGCTCCCAGTGTGCTGCATGCAGTCATATTTGAGCAATATTCCATCTACCCACCATAGGTACATTTTGACCAAGTTCCTTCTCACTTCAGTTCAATTTATGGAGGCTTACCCAGTGAGAGGTCAATGGATGAGAGAAAAGAGGGTCTGTCCTTGTTATGGTCGGTCTGTTCAATGCACTATGCACTTTGTTTTCTTTTGCACTTTTTACCGCTCTACTAGAGTGAGATTTATGAGGCCCAATAGTCTACATTTTAGGCAGTATAGACAGGCCTTGTTGGTTTTGCAATCTGTTCCTAACCAGCTGATATGCTCAACAATTCTAAATTATGTATCCACTGCTGTGAGCAGTAGGAAGCATTCTCTTGATTTGTATGCTATGACTATATTCAGTTGATTGTGTTACATCATGTTTGATATATGCTACATTATGCTTAAGAGCCATGTACTAGTTGTGTATGTTCATTCGTATTAATTTTCAAACATGCATTTCCTCTCATTGAACCACTTGTATGTCCCGAATTAATTATGTGTGAGGGTAGAGCAAGGTTATCATAACCATTAACATTGCAGACCATTAAGTAGGTTTTTGTTTTTAGGTTTATACAGCCTGTGCTGCTACATTAACACTTTTGTGTTTAGCCATTAAGAGAGGGTACTGAGACATGTGACTCTGTTTTCAATGTATTCTTACTATAGTAACTGTTTTTTATCGTGTACTCTGTTTTAAATCTATTGTCAGTACAATAAGCGTCCTGTTTTTATTGTGTACTTTTATGGTTTTCAATCCGTAAACCGAATAAAGATTAATGGTGATGATTAGTTTTAAAGGTTTTTGCTAACTGGACTTGTAAATGTTAAAAGTACATGTCCAACTTTTCAAATACACTTCACCCTAACCTATGGACTGTTTAGGGCCTACTCTAGGGGTGACATATATATATCGAAAAAGAAGGTTTAGGCCTGGCAAGAAATGTATTTTTGCCAGGTATAAATGGCTGTTTAAAACTGCACACACAGGCTACAATGGCAGGCTTGAGACATGTTTAGAAGGCTACTTACGTGGCTGACATAATATGTGCTGCTGCCCATGGTACATGTACCACTTTACTAGGGACTTACAAGTAAATTAAATTTGCCAATTGGGTGTAAACTAATTTTTGGATTTTTAAGGTAGAGGGAACCAGCACTTTAACATTGGTAAACAGTGGTAAAGTGTGCATAGTCCCATGGCCAACAAAAATGAATTCAGCAAAAAAAGGAGGAGAAAGGCAGAAGGTTTTGGGATGACCCTGCAAAGAGGACCCAATCCAACAAGAATACTACAAGTTTCAATATACAGTACAATACAACTCCAATGGGGACAGACTCAAGTAAACCATATTTTGTGAAAAGATTAAGCATGAGGCAAGCGTTTTGTGTAAAAAAGATGGAAAGCAGAGAGAAGTAATCTGTAACCTTAGGCTTCATAGAGTGGAATCATCTTTAAATGTCTATTGTAAAAGAAGAGAAAAGTAGTTATCTGTATAGTTTAGAGAAAACAGGATTTGCTTTGGTAAAAAGCACTTTCTATCTGTACAAGTCAAAGATTTCTAAGGCTTCTGCAAACAAAGTATAGCTAACAGTGGGCCCAGGTTGCAATTAGAATGTTCTGGGGTTGTCTAATATTTATGGAAAGGCTAACAACATAATGAACAATGATCAAGCTGTGAAGAATGATGTGAGTTTGTCTTTATGGGAAGGAAAATTCATGCTCAGAAACTAATTAGCTGGAAGGGGACAACTCAGATTAAAACCAGGGCAATCAATGTAGGGAATCAGGTGTCAAATCTGTGAGGTCATGTTACTGAAAAAGCTGATGGACGTTGATATAACATCTTTGTGGCATCATCATGAAATGGAGGTACAGTGCCAATTCGCTAAGAATGCTGAAAGTTTGCCCTATAATGGTGGTTCTGAACCTCGAGACTGCAATGTCTACTCAAGGGGTCCACAACTGTTTGGAAAATTAAGCAAGATGTACATAAAGAAACAGAATGTAAATATGCAATGTGAAATTGGAGCCTAAATTTTAGTTGGTATCCTTAGCTTGATTTGTGGAATCAGCGCACTTAAACAACATCTACTATAGATGCTTAGTGGACTCAATTGAAATACTTGTAGAAGTTGAAAACTGGTAGGTGCCAACAAAATAGAGATTTTCCCTTTTTGCTTCGAGTGCTTGCTGGCATGCTAGGGTCTAGCGTATTACTTGGTCTTTCAGAAATTAAACGGAATTTTGAAAAGCACCAACCTTCTCATTTAAATTAATATTATGTGTTTGAGTATTTGTATGAGAAAAACATTTTGTGTTGGGGGCATTTGTATGATGTTTCTACCTTTTTGTGTATTGTTTGCAGTTTAAAATCATTCATATTGCTTAGGCCAGAATAAAGATACAGAAAGGGTCCACACAAGTCAAAAGGTTACGAATCACTGCTCTGTAGTGCTACTGAAACATTTGAGTGTTCAAACTTTCTTGGAATATACAAAAAAAATCCAAGAGTACTTCCAGGAACTGTAATTGAAGAAATTTCCCAGCTGTACTCTCAAACGTACACATATGCATTTTCATTTGCTCATTTGTTCCTATTTGTTTGTCCACAGGAAATGTTGTTTCACCATGGGGAAACACATTACCCTGTGTCCACATCAATTTTGGACGTGTTGCTCCTTGATTCCCAAATTTATAATAAAATGTGTGGCTGTTCGCCTCTTTTTTGCACGTGTTCCTCCCGCCTTGCAATGTCCACAACTTGCCACTCTCAGAATATCTACTTATATTTAAAATGACCCCGTACTGGTGTAATTTAAAATACGAGTTATTGTATTTATGAATGCAAATCCATGCTTTGTGAATTATGAGCTAGAATTTGCTCATGTAAAGTATGTTATTTGTCCACCCTCATAACCCTTTGGTGCACAAACGCCTATGTGAATCCAGATGAAAGTCGCAGTTATTCGAATAACAGTGCATGCATCTGCTAGTTTGCAGAAAACTGAAGTTTGTGACGGATGACTTTGCAATCATAATTTCATTCTTTTTTCCAGGAAATCCGTGACGGCTTGCTTGGCAATGTAAATATTGAACTGCTAAATGCCTTGCACTTCCACATGGTCAACAAGCGCATGCTGACCAAGGATCTTAAGAATGGTCTAACTTTGACATCCATGTACAATGACCTGGACCTGCTTATCAACCATTATCCAAATGGGGTAATTATGCTCTTCTTGAGTGTGTTTTATTCAGTTTTCTGTGTTTTCTCTCTAACTGGTTTTTCATTGTTAGCACTTTTACAGATCAGACGTAAATGTGAATGTATTTTATATAACTTTTGTATAATTTTCGATGAACACCTAGCAAACAACTGCTCAGGCCATGCCCCACCCCCTGAAATCAAGCAACTGAGCAATGATCCCAACTAATAAGCAGTAAAACAGGAGGATATACTATGTTGCTTCATTTTACATAAATCCATCATAATCTTCTATATGAACCATCCGTTTCCAATTATCTCTCTGTTATCACATTGACAGATCTGAAAGTCAATAACTACCTTAGAATGAAAAGTATACTCTATGCTCAATTTGTGTGTACTTACAAGAAGACAAACGGTCTTATTCATAAAGTTGAACTTATACTTTTTATGTAAGTTTATTATTATTTTTTACTATTCACAGAGCACGAGTGTAGTTTTACGTGTAGTATCTTTAAGGCTGCAGAGAACTCTGTACATAAAAAGATAGGTCATTTCTGCAGTCGTAAAGATACTACAAGCAAAAATACACTCGTAGTTTGTGAATAGTAAACTTACACGAATAGTGTACGTTTACTGTTGTGAATAAGACCAAATGCCTTTTTAGTGCAATATTATCTAGTAATGATGCCTACAAGGGATTTTGTTTAAATAGAGCAATTCCTATTTTCAAAAAGTTCAAAGATTCAATATCATAAAAATACTTTAGAACTATATGTATTAATCACAGGTTTTGGGCACTGGATGCACAAACGATTAAATCAGAAAAGAACAAACACAGGGATATCTTTAGAAAAGTGTATTATCTTTATGTTTTTCAAAAATTAGTAGGGTACATTCATTTTAGTGCAATGTCAGGGTGAAAAGGCAAAAACTAAGGTAACAAGAGCTTTTGGTATTTTAAATGCTTTGTCAGAGAAACCCTGAGTTAAACCTGTTCAAGTAACGAACTCCTAACATGGAATATGTTACTGTATTTAATCCCTGCCTGAATGTGTGCCAGGGATGATGCCCTTCTTTAAAAAACGATGATTTGACTTGCCTCCAGCCACTTCAGGAATGTGGCCATTTCATTAACTACATTAACTACATTTTTGAGAGAGATCATTGGTCCTAAGTCCACCTTCTATAAATTCTTGTGTGTCACATCTTAATACTAGTATTTGTGTCATTGATGGATGGGGTAGTCAAATAGAAATAGCTTGAAACTGAAAGCAGGACTTGAGGATGGGCAGCAAATATTAACATTTCTATATACATTTTGAGCTTCATTCCTTTCGCTTACAATCATGCACTTATGTTGCAAATAGGTTTTTTACAATAAAGCAAAAAGTTCTTTCCCTACAATAAAGCATATTTCGTTAGTCAAAGCGAGCTAAAATATAATTTTAGAATAACACCAAGGCACGGCCTGAGTCGATTTGGCTTACAGTTGTGTATGTAAGTAGACACATGTTTTGCTTATTAACAAATGGCCAAGGGATTGCTAATCAGTTTCCTGAGCTCTCTTTTTATACCAATGCCTTTGAAAGTAGCATTTGTGATCTGTTCTGAAGCATTGATTTTTTTTCACAGTAAATGTGCCTTTACTTTAGAAGATTTTAGGGGCAGCAGTATGTGCCACGTTGCTTAATTAGTTTCCAATTTTAATTTTTTCATTATTACTTTTTGCAGATTGTTACTGTTAACTGTGCCAGGATCATCCATGGAAATCAGATTGCAACAAATGGTGTTGTTCACGTGATTGATCGTGTGGTTACTGCAGTGGGCAACACCATCCAAGATTACCTTGAATCTGAAGATGAACTGTCATCTCTGAGAGTGAGTACAAGTCATGAATTACGTCAGTGGTCCTGATTGATATTATTGTCAGAGGGTGATTTCACATTCTCAAACTATTTAACTCATAAAGACGTGTCAGTTCCAGGCTTTATGGCAAACGAGCAAGAACCACCCAGGACTGTAAATTGACTAGTAGCAAATTATTTAAGTAAATGCAAAACAGAGATAGGACAGTGCTTTTCGGCTTTCAATTCACTATTTCATAAAGAGGCTACTTTGCAGAATTAGGCACTATCTACAATTAGGAATTAACCATGCCAGGATTTTTTTTTGTCATGCTGCCTGGTAATTAGTACCACTTTGCTACCTAAACAGCAATCAACAGCTCGAAGACCAATTAAACTTTGCAAAGCGAGATACAGTGTGCATAACTCATTTTGCTGGGTAAAATGTCATCAATTTCAGGTATATTCAAAACGTAAGTTAAAATCTTTAAATTATAGAGTAATTAATCAAATATGTGACAACTGCAGCAAATCATATAATTACATAGAAAACCCCATGGCTGCACAGTCACACTTTCACTGTACCTCTCTGCCTGCCTGTAACGTTTACATTACAATGCTTTTGTTACAATTCACAATATACATAAACAAAGCTTTAGAAACACCAATGCAATATCTGATACAAAAGGGTCTGGATATAAGTAACAATCAATTAAAAACAGTCAACTAAGAGCAATACGATAGGTCGCAGAGTCCATTTGCACAATCATTCTTCTTATGGCCTAGTCTATTGGTCTCATATACATGACAGCATGAGGACGCAAGCTGTCAATCATAGTGGACACTGCAAGTGGTGCATTGTTGACTCTGCTTTGAAGATTTGCAGTACACTATGTTTAAAAAAACAAGGGAAACCCTTGGTTTTACAGGAACATGGGGTGTATATTATTTTAAGAAAAACAGGGGTTCCTATAAAAACAAAACATTAGGTTGTAATAGCCGTCAATGTAGAAAATCCAAAACAATGTTTTAATAAGCAAACAATAAAAATACATTGATCAAAACATAGAGTTGCGGTGGGCAGTGATTCAAACATGACATGCAGTAGTGCTCAGGCAAATAAAGTGATAGATGTGACTCAAAAGTGCAATATTTGCATTGTAAATAAATCAGTTGGAATACAGCCCCTCAGCTGTACAATGAATTTATGTATAGAAGGATCTGTTTATGTTGTTGAGAACATTTCGATCCTTTCCTCGTAGTAGGATCATCATCAGGACAAGCTTAAATATGGGGTAACTACAGGCAATGGTATAAAGGGAACAATGGCAGATGTAGAGGTAAAGGGGCAGCTCCCAAAGGAGCTACTGCCCTAAAACAGTGATGCTTTCTTCTTTTCCCCTGACCATCCAACACCTGTCAGGAGCAGACACAGGATTTCCTGCCCTAATGGGAGGCAATTACCTCTGATCGGTAGGTTCTAGACACAATACGAGAGGGGTATTGTTTAGAACATACCCAAACACCACCCAACAGTTCTCTGTGTAGACACAAGTTATCCATGGAACATCAATTTCTGCTCCAATAAAAGGTGCTTGTACTACTTGCCAAAGGGGGTGTAGAGCCAGTGCCTCCACTACATTGTGACAGAGGGGTGTACTTTCTCATTCCCTAGAAAGAGGTACATCCCGTTGGAACATTCCATCTGGTTTATCTTCAGGATGTCATACCTTTGTTCCGGCAAGGCTACTTCATGACTGCTGTACTTGAAGGACGTCTACTTCCATATTCCCATCCATCCCGCCCATTGAAGATTTTTGTAGTTTTTGGTGCGTCGTCAACATTTTCAATTCAACGTGCTGGCTTTTGTAGTCACAACCACCCCAGAGTCTTCACCAAATGTCTGGCTGTGGTAGCCACTCACCTTAGGCATGTTGGCATCCACATGTTCCCTTACATCAATGACTGACTGATCAAGAGTACCATAGAGCAGCAATGTCTGGTGCAAATGGAAACAACCATAGACCTTCTTCACAAGCTAGGCTTCACGTTAAATATAGCAAATCTCACCTTCAGGCCCTCCATGTACAAGCCTTCCTTGGGGCTACCCTAGGCTCCATGGTGGGGATGGCTTAACAAAGCCTGGCCAGGGTCAACGCCTTTCAAAATCTGCTGCGTCTTTTTCAGCCAGATCAACAGGTAACATTAAGAAAAGCAGTGTGTTTGCTCGGCATGATGGCATCCTGCATTGCAACAGTGCCACATGCAAGGTTACACGTGTACCCCTTACAACAGTGGCTAACAGCACAGTGGTCTCAGGAGGAGGGTCTGTGGGAGGATCTAGTGTTGATTTGAAGCCATGCGCATTGCGTTCTGTAGTGGTGGAATGTCAACAACCTGTTACAAGGATGGCCCTTTCTAGATCCAGTCATGTAAGAGACCATCACCATGGTCGCCTCGCTCACTGGATGAGGAGTGCATCTCTGGGAGTAATTGGTTTTTCATTGACTGAGGTGTGAGTCAATGTCAAGCAACAGCCACAATCACTTGCAGGGTGAAACACAAAAAATCACTACATTAACCTATGCTTAACCCTGGGTAGCTTGGCACAAAAAACAGCCTGGCATAACTTAGAGGCTATGTGTACAGCACACAAACAATAATAAAGTAAAAACACACCGCAAGAAAAATCCCAAACCAACTTAGAAAAAAGAGCACATTTTAATAAATAACAAGAATGCAATCAGTATAATTAATTTTTAAGGGTTGAAAATAGTAACCAAAAGACCAAAGCGCCATCTGCGGACATAGTCAAAAGTGAAGGCCAACCACCATGGAGCGCGGTTCTGATGCAAAAGTGGATTGGGCCTGGTCAGCTCTTACGTTTGGACTTAGAAAAAAATTCTGAAAAAAATGTCTGAGAAGGTAAAGTTCAGCATGGCAGGCTGCAAGAAGTTTCTGAGGAGGAGGCGATGTCGTTAGATGGCCTTGGGTCAAAGCTGCAGTGAAGATTTCTACATTCAGACTTAGTCCCCGCAATGGAAGTCAAAACACTCCAGCAGGATGAAGCAGAAGGCTGTAGGCGGAGACAGTTCCACCAGGAAGGATACCCCTTTGGCAAAGGACCACTGAATTAAATTTTTTGCCGCAGAGAAGAATGCAGCGGGAGAAGCCACGAAGTCAATTCGACCGGCGATGCACCTCCAGTAAATCTATTGTGTGACTATCTGGAAGGAATTCACAAAGCCTAACTGTCAGCTATGCACAGTCATATGACCCAAGCCAGGCTGCTGGCAGAAAAGGGCTAAGGGCAGGAAAATGCCAGCTTTCTAATAGTACAAAAGGGGGTGGTGATGGACGGAGCATCTGAACCAATCAAACACTCACACTCAGTCGAAAGATCTGGGTTTGATCCATCACCGTTCTTTAGCCCACTCTGCCACCCCAGTTCAGACATGGCTATATGCAAATCAGTCTGACCCTGTGCCTCATGGGAACAGTCCAGCCCGAACTGCCAAGCCATGCCTTCCCTGGACCGGAAACAAGCTTCCGAGGACCGGTTTCTGGCATTACAGCCGTCTTCAGCCCGGCTTGCTTGAATCCAGTGGCAAAATGAGCAAGGGACTCACGTCTGAGCATACCCTGCCACACTTATGGCGGCCAAAGCGGTACAAAAGGGGGTGGTGATGGACAATGGATTTAGGCCCAGATCTCTGTACTGGGGTGAATGTATGACATTGTTCTGCATTCTGTCCATCACCTGTTGTTTTTGCAGCTTTCTAATAGTGGCATTTTCAAAATTGCAATGAAAAATCTGACTTTACCATTAAAGGGAGTTTATCATTACAATTTCCTAGGTACGAAACATGATATATCAACCTACTCTCAATTTTCTGCCACTAAACCGGCGATAATTTTTAATGCCGACCTTGATAAAATGCCCCAGACTTGTCAAAAATATGTCATGTACATCACTGGACAATTAACAGTTCTAACAGTTCTAACATATGTAATTACCAACAGAGTTTATCTTGTTTCTGCTTTTGACGCTTGATTTTTCAAAGTAACTATTTCTGATTGTGTACTCCACTGTTTCATTTGAACTGCATGTGTCATTGCGAACATGTTTTCATATTTGCCTAAAGGCCACGTTCCATCTAGCATAGTTGGTGTTGGCGAATGGCAACAGGACTGTAATCAGTTTGGTATCTATTTGTAAAATACATTTCATCTTTCTACTTTGTAAATCTTTTCTAGGCGGCTGCCATTGCTTCTGAAGTGCTTGATACTCTTGGCCAACCTGGCCACTTCACACTTTTTGCGCCAACTGATGATGCCTTTGAAAGACTTCCACGAGGTGTTCTTGAAAGGATTGTTGGAGACAAGAAGTCTGCCGAAGGTAACGTGATTAATTGTCGAGCTATACCTTAAGAGCTCTCACAGAAGAATTTGCAAGTCAAAAATATTTTTTTTTTAGATGAGATGAAATGTATCGTATCACATTCGAACACAAGCTGTGTTCTTTAATAATCAAATCGCCTTATCATCTGGAGCACAACCTTGAATGCTGGCGCAGAAAGAGATGAAGAGAAATCTGCTGCACCTTGTGCATCTTTTATCCTCAATTTAGTTAGTGGGTGTTTTTCATACAGAGGTTACTGACAAGTCCGTGTTCTTGAGATGTTTGTCGTTCTCAGAAGATTTGCCATCAAAGTGTGTACATGATGCAATGGAGAGACCAAGAAAGTTGATAGATTGCAGAGGGAAAACCTTAATCAGCAGAACAGCATGGTGGTTTACCAGTTTAGCTTGCACATACCGTTTGGCAAGTTCTTATTAGGAGCCCAGTTATAAAACTAAAGACATTGGGGCATATTATCAAGCCTGGGCGATAAAATTATCGCCGCTTTATCGGTCGAAAACGGCCGATAAAGCGTGATAATTTTATCGCCTAGGCTTGATAATATGCCACATAATTCCTCAAGTCTTTTTCAACTTTTTTGTAATTTACAAAGGATTTCAGGCATGCTTATGGGAAGCTGTGTTACTCTCAGTTTTTGATATTCTTTTGTGAATTTCATAGCAGTCCTATAGGAAAGTCCTCTCACATGCTTCCATGTAGTATGTGGAATGTAATCCTTACTTAAGCATACCACCCAAGTGCAATTGCGTTGCTATTTTTTTCTCCACAAGGATTTTTTTTTCCAAATAGAGAAGTCCTTTTTACATACCTAGAAAATCATTTTCTCCACACCCCGTCATATAAAACCGATTAACCCCTGTCCTTCTCAAGACTGCTAAAACATATAGGAATACAGAAAACCCATGTTTTATTTGCCTCCTTCAAAAGAAATTCTGTCCTGGATAGCTAGAAACAGGAGATAACATTTGTTCACACCATGAAGGAAACACATTTACTAGTGAAAGTTCATGTTTTAGAAATGTTCAACTTATGCACACAAATACCTTTATGATTCAGGTCCATTTAGCATTGTGCTCAGTGGGGGAGGCTACATATGGAATACTGTGTCTAGTTCTAAAGACCATCTGTAACATAATATGTTGGGTTCTGGGGTTTCCTCTAGTGTGTTGTGTTTGTTTCTGAGGGTGAACTCTGGAATATTGTGTTTGACCCAAGAGGCAATATTCTGATATTTAAGGACACAAATAAGGACTCATTTACAGGGGTATCATATTTAGTTGTGGAGTTCCTCGATGGTGTACGTTGATATATTCTGTTGCTCACAAATGAAGTATTGTTTTCAACTGCTCAATGATACATTTGAATCTTCATGTTCATTTTTTAATATTCACCTGCAGTCTTTCAAAGGGAGATCTGCTGTTTTATGCCCACTTCTCAAGACTACAATTGAAATATTGTATCCAATCTACAGTATTTAGCCAGGTTTCTCACCAACAACAACGTAACTTATTTCAAAGGCCCATCTGGCAGTTATGTGTCCAATTATAGATATCATATAACAAGTGTTTTTGTTGGATTCTGCATTCACCAGGTGGTATAATATGTCCAGTTGTGGAGGCTGTCAATGGTGCATTGTGTTCAGATCTGGAGACCACATAACAAAGTATGCATTCATTCAAGTAGGTTAGTTCTGTGACATTGTGTCCAGTTAGTACTCTTCTCCTGCACCTTGTCCCAGGTCTAGAGGAGTTGTCAAGTTTATTGGGGTCAGCCCTGTAGATCACCCCTGTTGTATTGTCTCAAGCCCGAGGAACTCCACCTGTATTATTTGTCTAGTTCTGGAAGGCATATCTGGTGTAATGTGTAAAGTTCTGGAGAGACACATCTGAGGTTCTCTGTCATCGTTTGAAGGCTATCTTCATTACAGTGTGTTCAAATCTGGAAACAGTATGTATAATATTGTGGGTTGTTCTGCAGGTCACATCAAACCTATTTTCAGGTGTCATGTGTCATACTGGATACCATTCTGAATGCCTCCACAGTAGTATTGCATTCCTTTTTTGCTGCCAAGTCTTGAGCTTTTTAGTCCAGTCAAAACTAAAAGTTTTAGATGGGTTATCTAGATCATTATGATAAGTGCATGGTGCCCAGAGTTTTGTGCTCTGCTTTTTCTGCCTTACTAAGACTATTGTTACCACCTTTAGATGTGACATCTGGTGTATCTAAAGGTAAAGGTATCTTGAGACCAACAATGGTGTAATATGTACTATCTTAGATGCCTAATGCAAAGTTTGTTGTTTAATTCCTTGTACGGAGTAGGTCTAGATGACATTTTTTCTGGCGAAAATGACTATATGTTAAACTTTGAGGGAATTATCGTGAAATGGAATGGTCCTGAAGAGAACTCATTCAGGGCATTACAATCCAATGGATTCTTATGGCCAACTCAAACCCTTTGTACAGAGCTTCTTGTGAGTGGCAGTGTCTCTGCCATCTAGGATCCAGGGGACAACCCCCTTTGCATATGCACATGCACACCAACGCACACATACACATCCATTTATTCAAATAGCCACATAGGCTCATAATCACTGTAAAGAAAACATGCTGACATATACAGAGACTTTTTCTCTCCTCCCCATCGCTCAACTTGTTTTCTACTTCAGTTGGTCCTCACTTTGCTCAGGTTTTGAATCAGCATGTCACCAGAGACAGATCAAAATGATCATAATAGCAAAAATTAGATTTTTCACAGCCTGGTGGGCAGAAAATCTGGATTTTATTAAAGACACTGAGGCTAAGATTATGCAAATTCTCCTTTATTGACACAGCTCAGCAGTAACAATGAAGAGAATAAAGAACTCAAACCAACATTCTAATACAGTATAAAGTGCATGATCACACATCCATCTTCCTTCTTTGTTAAATTGATGCTGCGAACAAGGAAAAATAGCTTGAAATGTCATGAAGAAACTACTTAAAGTAAATGGAACCCCAAGGAGGATATTTCTGAAAGAAAAATGAGACATAATAAGGTCAAAGAGCAAACCCAGGGGAGGATAAGAGGTGGGATAATCTTAGCCTCTGTGTCTTTAATGAAATTCAGATTTTCTGCCCACCAGGCTGTGAACAATTTAAATTTTATGGCATGACAAGGAGATCAACATTATGCAAGTTCAAAGTGAATTAAGCACATTATCAATCACATTATTGATTGGTCTGAAATAAAAAATGTTAAACATACTCTCATTCGACTAGTCAGCAGCTCTAAGAATATCTTGGAGGCCTCCACCCAACATAAAGGCTTTTGAAGCCGAGGCACCTCTGAGGGAGTGAGCATCAAAAATAGAAACATTCACACCACTTTCACTCATCACTAATTTCACCCATCCTGCAAGTATGGGAGATGAGACCGCTTTATGAGGGAATCTGTGGGAGATCAGAAGTTGTCTCTCATCCCCTCTCAAGGGGGCAGTTCTGTTTTCATACTCTTTAAGACACTGGACAACACATAAATCTTCATTCAGAGAGAAAGAAGGGTAGAAGATAGAAGACAACATAGTCTTAGTTCTTTTCTTAAGATAAAAACAAACTCCTTCAGGCTGATAAGCTCTGGAAGTAATGTCCAAGGCCTTAACATCAGAGGTTTGTATAAAAGAGAATAAACAAGTAGGACAGTAAGCCTCGAAAGAGATTAGCTTAAGGCAAATGTTAGCATGTGACCCCAGGAGGACAAGAGTTGTAAAACATTTCTTACGTCCCATAAAGCAATATATATGGGAGTTGGAGGATTAAAAACCCTCAATCTTCTCATAATTTTCTTTGTCATAAGGTTTTGTCCCACGAGACACCATCAATTAGGGAATGACCCCGCGGCTAAGGCTGATCTATATACATTAACTGTCCTGTAGGATAGCCCTGAAGCAAAAAGTTCTGATAAAAAATTAACTACGTGAACTAAATCAGTTGAAACGGGATCGTAGTGTTGTTGAATACACCAGCGAACCCATTTATTCCACGCCAGTCAATATGCTTTCCTAGGTCCCGGTGCCCAGAATTCAGAAATAAGTTGGAAAGCATTCTGCGAAAGTCCAGGAATTTTCCATTGACGCCTGAAATCCTCCATGCCGTCAGAACCAGAAGTCCTTGGTCTATGGAAGGGTGAGATTCGCCCTCTGGACCCGCAAGAATTTCCCTGAAAGGTGGAATGAGAATTGGAAAGTCTACGGACATCTCTATAATGGATGGGAACCATGATTGCGACCTCCAAAGAAGAGATATTACTACCAAGTCCTGTGCGTAACGATGGGCATGTAGGAGAAGGCGTGGAAGCATGACAAACGGCGGGAAGGCATATGACTTCAACCCCCTTGAGTCCTGGAGCAAGGCATCCACCCCGGAAGCCTGAGGATCTGGTTTCAAGCTGAAGAAGCTTTTCAATTGCGTGTTCAACCGGTCCGCGAAAAGATCCGTTCCGAAGGGACCCCATCTGTTTTGAATTGCCAAGAAAACCTTCTTGTCCAACTTCCAGTTGCTGGAATTCCTGAAATTTCTCGAGAACTAATCCGCTACGTCATTGTTCAAACCAGGAATATGTTCTGCAGTAACAGAGAGTCCCTTGTTCAACCAATAGTCCCAGAATCCTTACGCTACTTCTGTAAGACCCTTGGATCGTGGTCCTCCATCTTGTTGACATACTTCACTGTAGAGACATTGTCCATGCGCAGCATAATGCAGCATTTCATGGAATTTTGAGTGAAGCTCTGTACTGCAAAAGAATCTGCCAGGAGTTCCAAGCAATTGATGTGGAGATTCTTTTCGTCCTGAGTCCAACGTCCTCCTATCCCTATCGATGTGTCGCCACATGTAGCGCCCCATCCTTCTAAGCTCACATCCGACTCTATTATTAAATCTGGGGATTCTCCGAAGATGGCCCTGCCATTCCAGGCTTCTGCATTCTTGAGCCACCAAGTTAATTCCCTCTTTGAATCCTGATCTAGGGAAATCAGTTGTGAGTAGGAGAGACTGGTTTTGAGAGCTTTCGCTTTCAGTCTCTGAAGAGCCCTGTAGTGTAGGGGGCCTGGAAAAATTGCCTGGATGGTTGAAGAGAGAAGACCCAGGATTCTCGCCAACAGTTTCAACGGAACATATTAATGACAGCACCTTTCTGAGTTCCTTTCGGAGCTTCTTTATCTTTTCCCTTGGTAATTTCAACTCTGCATTCAGGGTGTTGACCATAAATCCCAGAAACTCTGTTTCATGACTTGGAATTGTGCAGGATTTCTTCTTGTTTATCACGAAGCCTAAATGTTGAAGGAGGCGGATGGCAAGATCCGTGTGGCGAGCCACCGTCGTCTTGGACTGACCCATAATAAGGATATCATCCAGGTAGATAATTAATCTCACGCCCCTTTCACTTAACCAAGCAACCACCGGACGAAGTACCTTGGTGAAACACCAAGGGGCCAAAGAAAGCCCGAAGGGAAGGGTCCAGAATTCCCATAGTTTCCCGTCCCAAATGAACTGAAGGTTCAAGCTTCTCAGATTTATCACTTGTCTTTGCCCTTTGTCTTTCTCTTCGACCAGGAATATGTTGCTTACAAAACCTTTTCGTGAGCTCTCCCTAATTGCACTTTTGGACTTCTTGGGAGACTAATTTCCTCTGTTTGTGAGAAAAGATTATCTCTCAAGGAAGTTCGGTTTGGAAGTGGAGATCTACAAACTCTATTTTGTAACCCCTGACAGTTTCTAGAACCCATGGGTCTTGAGTTACCATGGTCCAGTTCCCAGAGAAAAGGGTTAGTCTTCCTCCCACCTTTACAGGGGTATCTAAAGGGTCTTTGAAGATTCTAACCTGTGGAGAAACCTCTGTTTCTTCTTTTACCCAGGAATGGCCTTGAACAGTTTCTCTGTCTCTGCGGGAAGAAGGACTGTCCCTCATAAAACGAAGACTGTTGGAATCTGGAGGTACGTCCCTGAAAGGGTCTAGAGGATGATTGTCCATGACCGGGAAACAGACCCCGCGTTCACTCGGCCCTTCCAAAAATGTTATCCTGAAAAAACATTTTCTTTATGTTGCGTTGCGACGTCTGGATAGAACTGAAGGCCCCCACATACTTGGCCATATCTCAAATGAAATCCTCCCCAAAGAGGAGACCTTGAGAAGAGGGGCACCATCCTTATTTGCGAGTTCAATCAGTTTCAGGTCAATTTTAAGAAGAATCCCTTTACGACGTTCATTGGCAATAGCAGTACTAGCATTTCCAATCAGGCAGATGGTCCTCTGGACCCACTGACGCAACTCTTTAGGGTCTACAGGTATGCCACCAACGTAGGCATTCTCAGCTATCTCGAAATTGTTTGTTAGTGGACCAATTGTGTCCAAAATGCGATCTTGACACGATCTGAGGCTTTTATCAATCCCTTTTCTAGGGTCCTTGGCACCCTTGGCAATAAAGGCCATGACCTTAGGGTCTAGTTCAGGGGTCATAGCGACCTTATCCGGAAGGGATGGGCGTTGGCACTCAGATCTTAGTCTTGATCTGACCTCCTTAGGGATTTCTCATCTCAGCCAGAAGCTGACGTAATCCGCAACATGCTGGGAGGGGAATCACTCTGGAGACAGAGGGTGCTTGATAAGAAGGGGATTGAACATAAATTCACCGAAGGGTTCAGTAAACTCCATTTTTGATCCTGAGGCGTTACTTGCTTCTTCCGAGCTTCCCAAAGCTTTGTCCCCTAGACTTTCATCTTCCGAGTCAAAATCTGATGAGCAGGGGATATGAATTTCTGCCTCATCCTCCTCATCAGTCTCAATGTGGTTAGGGGGTTCAGAGTTTGACTGCCGCCCTTCCGTGGTGCCCGAGGCACCGGTCTGGTCACCGCTTGAAAAGTGTGAGTCATGTGTCTTCCCACTTCTCTTAGACCACTTGGTCGTGACTGTAGGGGGATCAATTGCGGTTCTTTTCGTTGGGGCCTTAGCTGCCCTTTTCTTTTGCGCCCAAAGAATGTGCAGTACTAGTAGAGGGCCATGCCCTCTGCAACATTTCAAATGTTTTGCTAATCTTCTCATTAAAAGAATCCATGGCTTTGTCCATGGCCTTAGAAACCATAGACTCAAGCTTACCCTCAAGGTTGGATTCAGGGTTAAAAGACATTGTAGGGTATGTAATGAATAGGTAGGTAAAAGATTGCACCATGAAGGGAAGAAAGTATCCTTAGTTGCAGGAGAGCCCAGGGAATTGGATTCTCAAATTTGGCTCGCTAAGGCAGAGGTACGTGGACGAGAGCGGGTGCATCAGCCCGCAGGCCCGGCATACGTGGACAGCGTTGCCGGGCAATGGTAAGAGCCTGAGTCTGCCTCTTATACTTTTATAAGACGCGTGAGGGGAAAAGCTGAAAGCCTACGAAAGAAGGCAAAAGAACGTGGGAGAGGGGTGGGACTGCAAACGAGAGGGAGTCCCATGGCAACCAAACAAGTGAAAGTATTCACAATGCAAGAGAGCACAGACCCAGTTTAGGTATGACGGGGGCCCCAGGAGGGGTCAAGAGCAGATAAAGGCCCAGAAGTGGGAGTAGAGAAAAGTAGGTAACGCTCTCGCGAGGGAGTCTCCAAAGGGACAAAGGACAGAAACAAACATTCATTATCCTCTATTTATGAGAAAAAATAAATGTTTGGTTGGGTCAATAGGACCCAGTCATGCGAGACCTTAACAAGTACAAGCATCAGTCGCAAGGAAACATTTAAAATCCCATATAAATATCACAAAGTAAGCACGAATGAAATGAGGGTACTTATTTGTGGAGAAGTGTGGCTCTGGGGTTAGAGGCAGCAGACCCGGAAGGTGAGATCGGTCCTGGACCAGGGTTCAATTCCCCGCCTCGGCGGGTCTAGGGCTAAAAATTCCACGGACTCGATAATTCTCACCCCGGTGCCTCCTCAACTCACGGGTTCACACTCTGCGACTCTGGGCAATAGCTTGCTTAATCTCCACAACGGCCCCTCGCGGCGGGATACCTGACTTTCACCTTGTGGATACCCCGCTATCTCACAGGGGAATACCAGGAAGGGTTCCCTAAGCAAGCGCCGGGAAACCCACTGCGGGTAGCTGTGCGCTATATAAGCTCAACTACATTTACATTTACATACATATCTCTGTGAGCAGCAGCAACAAAGAATGAAGATGGATGTGTGCTCATGCACTTTATACTGTATTAGAATGTTGGTTTTAGTTCTTTATTCTCTCCATTGTTACTGCTGAGCTGTGGCAATAAAGGAGAATTTGCATAATGTTGGCCTCCGTGTCATGCCATAAAATTCAACTTGTCCACCAGGTCCTTGCCTGCTCTGGTCATAGCTGAGGCAGACAGGTAGCAGCAGATTTACTAACAATTTGCACCAGTTTGCATCATTAAAGTGATATAAAGAGGAACAGAATGTTCATTTGTAATTTACTGTTAATGGCATGTGCAGCTCTTTGTACACATGCTCTGCATACTCCTGGCATCTAGTGTTGGGCTCGGATGTGTGCAACTTGCTTTTCTTCAAAGAAATCTTTCGAGTCACACTGTATAGTGACTCCTCCTACAGTTGGTAATGCACTTGGGCATGGGGGTTCATTGTTCGATTGATTTCTTCTGCCATCGGGTTAAGACATGCCTCACTGGAGCTCTGGGTCAATTTCATGTGGTGATCATGTTTGGAGGCTTTCGGGTCTTCCACTACTGGAGTAGTTTTTTTGTATTCAGTTTATCTCTGTCATGGTTCTGTCATTTCTACTTCTCACCCCTTCTGGGGCCTTTTCATCAGACTTTGTCCATGAGAATGCAGACACCGTAATGGGAAGGACTCACTTTCTGCACCGTCCAGAGTGTCATTCAAAGTACCTGGGCACAGAGCACCACCAGGTCTGCTCTGTTTGTCTATTGCTGGTCGACAACAAGATCTCCTGTTTCGCTTGTTTTGCCTTCTGGTCCCAAAAGAGCCTCAGGTACCGACGCAATCAGCCACTGACTCGACTCAAAATAGCTCATTGACAGATGATGACAATCTAGACATATTTAGCGAGGATGTAGAAGAGGAGCCGGAAGCCAGCCCTTCAGGTAACTACCCATTTCGCTTCAGCCCCGAGGTGAGTTCACCCTTGGGCTCCGAGACCAACAACCAGCCCTAGCCAGCCCATCCCCAGGAGACATTGAGAATAAGTGTGGTTTCCTAACCTGCTACCCATCGCCCTCATTCACGGGCTGAACATCACTCCCTTTGCAGTAAGGCATTGAGCCCACAACCACCCCAATAGCCTTCCAGACCACCACTGCCTTTCAGCCATGGCGGGCACCACCCCAGGGTTTTGGAGCTGACTCCGAATTCAGTGCCAGTGCTGAAACAGCAGCACAAAACCATGGCTTCTTCGATGCCAGCAATTCCCTCAATGCCTACATGGCCCTCGACGCTGAAGGCCTCTTCCTAGCATAAACATCCATTGAAGCAGAACACTCCCTTGACATCGACTCAACCATCAGAAGACCATTCCTGTGTAGACCCTGAGGAGTGTGATTAGCCTATTCTGCAGTGCATCAAGGAAGAGTTAGATGCCCAACAGAAAGGACAGAATTTCAGCCAAACTGTAGCCAGAACTGCAAGACACTCTTGCCAAAAATAGAAATCTCACCTTTGAAGAACAACAATAGAAATATCAGGACAGGGGCACCAGTCCTCTACCTACTCATTTCCCTTCTCCTTCCCCTCTTCCTCCATAATCACTGTCTCTTCCTCCACCCCCTCCATCAAAACCACATAGAGCACCTCCATCACTTTGTTACACTAGGTCTCTCCACATTCACCCTGTGGGAGGTTAGCCCTTCATATGCTTTGGACCATTATGAGGCTCTATACCCGCCTGATACTACGGATGATCTGTGGGACAACTATAATGTCATCCCCACTGGGGACAATTACTCTGATTTATAGCCTTCAAAGCCATCCCTCCCTACAACAGGATATTTCCTCCCTACAACAGGTTATTCACAGGACGGCCACCTTTTACAAGGTTGACTTATACATAATCCTTGAGGAGGGGAGTTTCCTCATCGAAAAGCTTTCCAACACCCAGCATTCCATCCAATACCTCCCCAATCTCAAGGGCATGTTAAAATCCACTCCTTTCCAGATGCTTCCACCTCCAATTAAATGTAGTAGAAACAATAGCAATACTCCCGGGTATACTCCAAGAGAGCCTATTGGGGTAACAGCTCTAAAAGGGCAGAGTGGGTGCAATTAAGGGAGCAGCTCTCTCTCCCTTACCCCTGACCACACAACACCTGTTGTGGGAATATGGCTGGAGTTACTCCCAGAGTGGCAAAGGATCACCTCAGATCAATGGGTCCTTTCCAATGAAACACTGGGTTACTGCTTTTTACTTACAGCTCAACCACCAAACATCCCCCCTGCAAACACTCCCTCCAGAACATTAGCTCCTCTTACAAGTTGAAGTATAGATACTCATACTCAAAGGGGCCATAGAGGCTGTGCCCCTACAGCAACACAGCAAAAGGATTTGCTCTCTGTAGCTTCGCACTCCCAATAAAAATAATCCCTCAGGCCCATGCTCAACCTCATGCCCTTCAAAAAATACATCCTATCGGAGCTCTTTCATGCTCCATGATGAAATCCTTCTGCTGCAACAAGGCAACTCCATTATAGCTCTTGACCTGACCTAACAAATGCCTTTGAACTTTATTGAGTCTTTTTTGGCAGAAACACGTTGAACATATAAGATAGTGGAGTTACATTATTCCCCCATCCACTCATATGTTTTAACTCTATCCTATGGGGGCAGCAGAATAAAGGACAATTTTTCCCCACCATGAGATAGTTTTATTTACACAATAGTTTTGCACTCTGCCCCTCACTCTAGTACAAAATCAATGCTTATCTTAAATCAAAACACCTTCACTCCTCTCCTTTGGCTATTGGGGAGTCACAGCTCACACTGGATACCCTACAGTTCCAGTGTGAGGAGGGAATCCAATGATAAAGCATGTCACCCACGGGTAAGTGAGGGTTCATGTCCTAACAGCTAAGTGCTCTCTTTCTGCATCTGATCACCCCTCTAGTTTACTTTCCTCCTTTACACTCAGACTGCCAAGACCTACAAATTGTGTGTGAGTATTAGCAAGCAAAAGTTAGCCAGGCCATATTACATACACGTTTTCAATCTACTGTAACATCACCTGGCTAACCGTCGCTTATGGGAGAGCTGCTTTAGGTATATGCCATGCATCTGTATCCCATGACACAAACAGAAAATGTTACCCTTTTAAGCATCTGTTCATGGCATGTAGTTCTGTAGATCCACCAGGTGCCCCAGAAGCCTTCAACTATTGCATAACATTTTCTATTAATTTCTCTATCTAACTGCATGGCCATCGTTTTTTTTATTTCTATGCTCCATGTCTCTGTGCAGGGAAAACAATTTAACTGTGGGGCCGATGCCCATGAATATTACCAACTGTAGGAGTCACAGTAACTTGTGACTCGAAAGACTTCTTCAAAGAAGAAGTATGCAAAGCATGTGAATCTACAGCAGTACATGCCACAAACAGATGCTTAGAGGGTAAGTGACATTTTCCTTCCAGCCCAATTTTTGCACTATAAAGTTTCCCAAAGTAATTCAAAGTAGCACTTTTCGCACCTTTGCAATACTTTGTATCAGGAGGCATTTCATGGGTCGTACATATGCGCTCCCATTCAATCATCAATTGGTTTGGACACAAAGTTCTACTAACAATGGTAGATAGGGGTTTGCACAAAAAATAATGCATTTTTTAGATTGGTTTTCAATTTGGAAAAATGCTTTTATTTCTCCAAACATTTCTGGCTTTCCATGTGTTTTATACTATGCGGCACAATGGTGCAAATCTGTGTGCTAGGTGCTAAGCAGCCTGATTGTGTGCCAGCACTAGGAAAAGAGCAGGACAGTGCTATATCTTTGCAGATATTATGAAATCTACCTCTTTGTCTCAGTCAGTTAGAGGTAGTGGTAGGCATAAAGGAAAGAGCAAGTGAATGAATGAATGAAGTGTTCTAAAGTGCACTGCTATCCACAGCGAGGCATCCAAGGTCCGGATCTGCAACTAAAGTTTGCTTCAGTTAACGACTAACTTGCCCAGTTTAAAGGTTCTTAATGAAAACAAATTCAGAAGCACTGAGACTGATGTTCAAAGACAGGTTGTTCCAGCCCTTGGAACAACGTCCACCTTGCCTTGCTTAGTGCGAGGCAAGCAAGTACAAGTGAGAATTCTTAGAAAGCAGATTGCAAGAGATATGGTAGAGGCACATGAATTGTAATGTTAACTAAAAGCATGCAGCAATGTATTGAATTAACTGGAGGTGGTGTAGAAGATATAGCAAGAGGCCAAGTTAGAGAGAATTGCTGTAGTCTTGGAGAGAAGTAATTAGAGCATTAACTGCAGTATCCTGAGACATTATGGGAAGAACAGAAAGAGAGGGGTGGTCTTTGCCTATGTGAGTCTTACACCATCCTTCGCTCAGTGAAGCTGCCGTATGTTTACATGAGTGGTGACTGGATAGTAATAGTGATCCTTCAGTACACACTAATGTGCTAAACACAATAGAAATCTATATTAACAGGTTTTCCACTTGCAATGTGTCTAGCATATTATCCACAATAGGGCCTTTTGTCTATAAAAATAGTAGGGCCTTATTACGAGTTTGGCGGTTCACGGACCACCAGACTCGTGGGGGCGTGGTGGTGGCAGTCTTCCGACCACCCTTTTATGTCGGGGCACTCGGTGCCCGGGACCACTGAAACTGTCAAGGATCAGAGATCCCTTGCAGGGGAGCAGTGGTCTTGAGGCCACAATATACTTGGTGGGCCGCTGTGGCCATGCCAAGTATATTACAAGTGTCCTCACTGCCACACTTTTCATGGCTGTGCGGCCAACATAAAAAGTGTTGTGATGAGGAAACAAAGGGGGCCCTACAGGGCCTCCTTGTGCCTCTGCGCAATTGTGTGCCCTCCTGTTTGCATGCACCCCGGTACCTGCACTGCCTAGACTGCAGCAGTGTGTGTACTGATTTTGACATTTCCATTGTGGTGCCTATTTCATAGGCACTGCCATGGGAATGCCAAAGAACCACCCGCCAGACAGGAGAAATCTCCTAATCTGGATAGCACTTCAACCACGGGTTTGGTGGTGCGGGAGTAGGGCGGTCCAGCCCCCGCACCGCCAAACTCGTAATGAGGCCTTAATAAGCTTTCAAAATAAAAATAGAAGACTCATAGCCTATATTTTCCAGTTTATATCTACTTGATAACTGTATTTCGTTAAATATGCTTCTCTGAAAGGAGGAATAGACTCACTAGTTTCACTGCTACTTAATGGACACTGGTGGATGCAATTATGCCATTTCCGTTCTCTCAACATTATGAAGATAGCATGGGAAAGACATGAGTAGGTTGATTGCCAAGAGATTGTTAGCTGTACAGTTTAAAAATGGTCAAAAAGCACGGTTTCCGAAACATTAAAAAAAATTCATATTCCTTTGGGAGCCATCTTACTGTAGGTTAAAGTGAACATCTGCCATCATCTTTAATGGAACCCCCTGGGCACCATACTGTAGGAGAGGGAATGTTTCTGTTGCTTCAAGTTACAACAGAAAATCAGGAAGTCATCAAGGGCTTCCAGATAAGCCTTCTGTGCAGGAAGTCTGGAAATCAACTCGGAAATAAAACCAACAGGGACAGATGAATTACAAGAGCCAGATTTCAAGACCGTGGCTTTCCTTCGATGTCTTACTGTACTCAAGGGCTTCAGATTGTCTGGGGTTGAATGTCGGTCAGAAACATTTTCCATGCCTTCTAGCATTTAAAGAGCAGTAATGTGGAAAGGAGACCAATGGCTATGCTTATATCTATTAAAATTAAATGATACCCTACTTAAATTATGTGTGACAGAAGTACTAGACCTTGTTTGTAAACTCAGTCTCTCTCCACATCGCATATAAAATTTTGCAACTGTGGAGTATGTGATATTAGGACAAAGGAATGCTGGATGTTTCACAGAAAACAATAGAGCGGAAGAGGCCAATAATGTCTAATATAGACCGCCTGCCACAACATTACAATGCTTGCATTTCTGCTTTTCCTTGTTTAAATTCTACCCTCAGTGGACGTAATGTTCTAATAGTATTATAGCCCTTCTGCCCCTAATCCTCACCTCTCCGTCTCTACTGGCCGTAGTCTGTGTCTAGTGCAGCGAGCAGTAATGCTATATTGAATTAACATGGCGGTACAAAAGGGGGTGGTGATGGACGGAGCATCTGAACCAATCAAACACTCACACCCAGTCAACAGATCTGAGTTTAATCCATCACCGTTCTTTAGCCCACTCTGCCACCCCAGTTCAGACATGGCCATATGCAAATCAGTCTGACCCTGTGCCTCATGGGAACAGTCCAGCCGGAACTGCCAAGCCATGCCTTCCCTGGACCGTAATCAAGTTTCCTAGGACCGGTTTCTGGCATTTCAGCCATCTTCTGCCAGGCTTGCTTGAATCCAGTGGCAAAGTGAGCAAGGGACTCAACGTCTGATGCTCCGTCCATCACCACCCCCTTTTGTACCACATTGAATTAACATGGGCACACTAATTTTCATGCAAAAGTGCAAAAACAAGTAGAACGTCATGACCTTTGTATATGTCTAGTTGTTTCTGGGAGATGTTCATTTTTGATAACGAGGTCATCCTCATGGCATTGCCCTTTGTAAATGTGAACACTGCATGGCTCGCCGTGTGCTGCTCTGTCTCCTCCTACAGCTGCAGGAACAAGTCTCCATACCTTTCCTGCTGTTCTTCAAAGTGCATTGCGGTGCTATTCAGATGCTCCATCCAGAGCCTCAACCACGTTATTATTCTTATGCAGTCCTTTCTTTAGCTCTGAAGGACTCCATAAAAGTAAGAGATACTCGTTCATTGTGGCTGCTGTAAGGAGAGGACAGCTCAGGTAATACATAAAGCTCTGAGGATGACCTCATTAAAATGATTATGTGCCGTGTGAAAGAGGTTGAAATGCTTCGGCGTCAGATACACACATTAGAGGAGTGTGTGATCAATACAGGACATTGCCCAAATATTTAAAGTGATGGCATAATACTTAGATAAACTCACTTGGGGACCGTCAGAATGCAAACACTCCCCTCAGGGATTTCGTTTATTGAAAAGAAGGAAAACTGAACTCTATGTAAACTAATGGTGCACCGTGACCTCATGTTTGTACTTACTTTGATTTCTGTGGGATTCATTCTGTGTCTTATTCTTGTGTGTCATACATTCAGGTATATTCATATTTACGGTTCATGGAATGCTTTATAGCCATTTCATTTCTGCAATAACACAAAGTAAATTATGAATGCACACTGTTTTCGTTCTTTGGGTATTATATTAATATACACTTGATTTATGGCAATTGGGGTGACTTTCTACTCTGTTTTTATTAGTATATTGATCCCTCCTCCATTCACCTTAACAGGATCAAACCCTGTTTCATTCAAGACTGACACAATCAAACACCAACTCTTAGGAATAGCTCCAAATATGTTACAATTCACCCGGGGGACGGGGGCTCCTTTGTTGATGCAAGTACCGTTGCCCCACTTAAATTACCCCCAAAGCCCCAGAGATAAAAAACAAAATGGCAATTCATTACCATTTTATTTTTCATCCCCGTCCCGAACAAAGCATCGGGACAGGGAGGGGCCTGCTGAGTGACGTCAGCAGTGAGGATGGTAGGCTGTTTCTTCACTGTTTAGCGTGCACATTTATTTTTGGCTGGTGGTTTTGCACAGCCACCCACACATGCACACTTTAAACCTAACTAGGGTTAGAGTAAGTGCAGGCCTCCAGAGCACAGTGGCGAGCTGAGTGAGGCTGCTCCCCCCAATCATGGCACTGCTCTCATGCTAGTTAGAGCAGCGTCAGGATTGGTCGAGGAAGTTGCAGCAACCAGTTCCTGGAGTGGAGGACATCATGTTTGTCTTCGGGTAAGTTGCAACTTTTTTATATATATTATTTTTGCGTGCCCCGACACCTCCTCCCCGTAGATGGCCTCTACCACTGATTCCACCCCTCTTCAAGTTATTTGTCTTTAACTGGATATCTGGTCTGCTAAAATTAGAGCAATTCAGGCATCCTGGCTATACTTTGGTGAACTTTGGAGTGCAGCTAGGAATAACGTACTCTCCTACTCAAACTGTAGTCATGATGTATGTACTATCAACCATTCGTTATCACTGTCTACACTGAAATTCATTTCAAACAAACTTTATATGGTTTTAGGAGGAAGAATTTAAACTCCAGATAAGGACAATTCCTATATTTATTATTGACTACTTTTTGTATATAAATGAAAGGAAATATTCTCCATATGGCAAATGATCAGTATGCCAGGAGTTTAGGCGCTCATGTATTCTTGGTGGTTTAAAAAACTACTGTTAATTGCTTGAGTAGGTGAACAGTGTAATCTCCAGCGTAAACATAAAAAAACTGAATAATTGGTGATGTACAGAAAAAGACTGATTAGCATGTGCTAGAATGTGAGGCACTATTGGAAGAAAGAAATACTTGTATTTTTGGGGTTAGGGAGTTAAGTCTAGAGGATTTTCTTGCACATTTACTGCACATTACCGAAATACTGAAGACATTTATGCCATTTGTACAATATCTCAATTTTTAAATCACATGTTGTCAAATTGAAGCTGATTTGACCCAAGGTTTCTTTCTTCTGACCTGCGTGAAAAGGGAGAAATTAACTGTATGTTTTAATGTTTGAATTTGAAAGCAAATACACTATTTTTCAAAAATTTTAAAAATGTTTCTTAATGCTCTTAAATATTTTATGTACATTTCTAAGTGGCACATTTAGATACAACTAATGATAATTTGATTATGTGTGCTTTTCTCTTTAGCTCTTGTTAAGTTCCATATTCTTGACACTGTTCAGTGTTCAGAAGCGATCATGGGTGGAGCAGTTTATGATACATTGGAAGGAAGCACCGTAGAGATCGGTTGTGATGGTGACAGCATGACAGTTAATGGAGTAAAGATGGTGAAACGCAAGGATATTGTTACCAGCAATGGTGTTATCCATCTTGTTGATCAGGTGATGATTCCAAACTCTGGTGAGTTGCACCTTTTCATTGCTTCATTAAAGGCATGCATGAGCATTTTTGGATGACTTAATATACTTTTGTCATGGTTGTGTTTAAACTACCATCCAGGATAAGCTAAAATTGAGAGAACAAATGATAAAGGGCCCATGACTATGATTAGGGAATACATGGTTGAAATTTATTATATCTGTAATTTGTGAGAATTAATTGGGCCCAATTCACAAATAAAGTAGGAAAAGTACTGTTTGAAATCCCCATACTGCGTGTACATGTTTTACCTGATGTCCAGAATTCACAATCCTTCCAAAATGTATGTCTGGAAACCTGCTCCAGACACAAGTCTTCATGACTACTTCAGGGAAGGTCATGCTAAATTCCCATCTGGATCCTTTCCCCTCTGTCCATAGAGGAGAACTATGCACAGCTGTGCAAATGCAGATAATTTTTTTTCTATGTAAGGAAGCCATTTTTCCTTTTGGCGAAAGCCATTCCCCTACTCCTACACCAAATCTGGATGCAACCCTTTCATCTTTCCACCCGCCCTTGCCTGGAGTGAAAATATGTTCATTTCAAGGTGGTAAGGAGAAGGGGATGAGTCTGTGAATGCTAACTAATGTCCATTTTTGTGAATGTTCACAACATTCCAAGGATAGCCACGCATTGAAATGCCCACTTTCTCACCCCATGAATAGGATTTATGGATGCAGAGAACTCCTCACTTGAACTCCACATATGTAAATGGGCTTACACCTGCTAGGAATCCCTTTGAATTTCTGGAAGGCATAAGTAGGATAAATATGGTACTAAACACGTTTACAACAACATTTTCCCTTGGGAATAGGCCCCATTATCTTAATCTGAACTTTTTCATTTATATAAAATAACTGTGTTCTGCTATGTCCTGTTACACAGTTCTTGAAATGAGTATGCCTGCCATTTCCTTGGCCCTATATTGCTTATTGTAGCAGACAAGTGTTATTTGACAATCTGCCAAATGAATGTCAGTTGTGTCACCTAGTTGGTCTTTTTGGGGTCTTGGTAGATCTCATGCTCAACTAGATATCACTGTACTATCCTAATAGTTAGTGGAGCGTTTGTGTCAGTGGTTGTGCTGGTAAATGTATCTGATTATATTTCTGAGTCTATATCTCTCCCTTCTCAAGAGCATGGGGGTTTGGTCAAATGCTCTAAGGTTTTGAAAAACACAGCATTCACCAATATATGGGTACTTAGGTCATTGTTTTCTCATGGGCAGACTTCTATCTGCAATTGTAGGTTCATCCAATGGAGATTTTAGGTGACATTTATGTATTCATATTCTGTGTTCATAGTTACGTGTAGGCAGATATGAAGGAAAGGAACATATGTCCACCCTATCAGTCTAAATAGGAGATGCTTGGCTTTTTAGCTGTTTACAAGGTATCTACAAGCCTTCAATTCTCTTTTCAAAGAAACCTTAATATGACTCAAATTCCTGCATTTTCCTCTCTTGGGTATTGGCAGCAGAGGTCAACCTTCCTTGATGCATGCTACTCTTTTGATGTTGGTGGAAATCATCCCATACAAATCTATTATTTGATGGGTGCTCCTGATACTCAAATTTCTCACTTTCCCCTCCATCTTCTACTAAAACAGGTGGAGTTATGAAGTAGAGGTTTAGGAGCTAAGGGTCCTTTTGGCGGGGACCAAATCAATCACATTTTGATAATTCAAAGGATTGTAATTTACCTACTTTTAAAACATATTGGGCATATGATGGTGCCCAATAATGTAGAAGCATTGGGGTATCAAAGGTTGTACTTAGTTAATTTAAAAAAGTCTGATTGAAATAAAAGGTTAACCTGCATTTATTGGGTTCTGGTGAGTTTCATAGTACATAACATTCAATTTTGCATTCCATGATAGTTGTCAAAGTCCACAATAGTCAAACTGTCATTCTGAGGGGCACATATTAAGATTGGCATGTGGTCCGCAAAGCCTGCCATAGTGGTGGACATGTGGGTTCTGCAGAGGACAGCCCACTATATCTGAAGATTTCGACCTGCTATGCTGGTTTGGAGGATGTACTGAAATCACAGATAAATCATGAGTGGGTGTCATGCTTGTTTCAACTGCTAAGCATTAATTCATTGTTTTACTGAAACAGACTCCCATGCAGAGTCTGTTTCAGTAAACCTAAAAGACAATAGTCCTAAAATGCAATGGCTTTTCTTCCTGCATTTCAGGGCAATTAAAAGGTTATGCTGCCTGGGTCAGTCATTCCTG
Organism: Lissotriton helveticus; assembly: GCF_964261635.1. NCBI lineage: Eukaryota > Metazoa > Chordata > Amphibia > Caudata > Salamandridae > Lissotriton > Lissotriton helveticus. The sequence goes on along the minus strand of NC_136069.1, from coordinate 398,323,914 downwards.
GCATAGTTGACATGTATAGTGAAAAAACATATTCTGAGGAACTGATGTTTCTCAGAATATGGGTATAAGGCAGGGTATTATCACTGTGACCGAGTGGCCCAGTGGCAGGCAGACCACCTGCACAAATGTTTCCGCCGAGGTTCTCTGGGAGTAAACATTGCAATTTGTCTGGCTATAAATGAGGTAAGGAACCATAAGTATTGCAGGTAGGAGCTTCACCAATTTATGGAGGTAGTGTTGTCTAACCAAACTCTGCACAAGCATCGTCAAAGTCTAAATGTCTTGCTTTTTGTTAATGGAAACCCTGTGGCTCACCAACTGGTGAACCAGTGTGCGCTCCACTCACCAGATTACGAGTTTCCTTGTGTCTGGCAGGCTTTTTTTGGCAGTCCCACAGCAGTGCCACTGAAAATGGGCACTGCAATGGGAATGTCAAAAGCCGTTCCTGCACGACCTGGACTGAAAAGTCCATGCCGTGCAGGAACTGGGGTGCATGCACCCAGGGGGGAGGAAATACTGTGCCCCCCTTTATGCATACCCATGTTTCAGGACCGCCAGCGTTTTCATGGAGTGAAGACCTCCATGACACCGCCGGAGTCCCCGAAACTCAGATTTTGCATGATGGTCTTCCAGCAGCACCAACAGAATATTGCTGAGCCCCTAACTGCTGCGCCACCACCCTGGAACTTCAGTTTCCTGGCGATCGTGGCGGTGCAGTTGGGTTCCGACCACCATAGTTGTAAGTGGGTGGTCGGACCGTCAGTGTGGCAGTGGCTGGACCGCCACGCCCCCGCGAGTCTGGTGGTCCTCGGATTGCCAGACTCGTAATTAGGCCCAAAGTGTTGAAAGGAATGCATGAATTAATTATTGCCACTGGAGATTGCCCTTGGTACATTCCATGTTTATGTGCCCACTATGCCACTGTAGATAGAGACAGGCCATATGCAAATCAGCCTTGACCCTGCTCGAATAGGAAATGTCCAGCCCCCATGCCTGACCAAATCCCCTCCAGATGGTGACAAAAGCAGCCCCAAACCAGTTTAAACACTATTCGGCTTTGCCATTGTGGATGCGCCTCTCTACAGAGACCAACCATATGCAAATCATCCTTGATCCTGCTCCAAGAAAAACTGTCTCGCACTGACATACTAGGTTTTGTCAAAATATGAGATGAACAACATGGTCTGGAATACAACTACAAGTAATCGCAAGTGGCTTGGATTATTTGAAGCATTCCTTCCATCTCTTTGTTAAAATAAATTCAATCTACCTATAGCTGGTTTCAGGGCAGTGACTGAATTGGAAGGAAGCCATAAAAAATCCAGTTGGCTTAATTGTGACTTTGCTCTAGTAGCAAACATTTCAATGTTCTGATTTGTTAGAAATGTGCATGGATAGTACCAAGTGTCATCTTGAAATACGAAATACATCCATTATTATTGCTCTGCATTACCAATAGTAAAGATTTCAGGATTTCAATGATTATCATGTTGGTGATGACTTTCAGTTGCATTGTTGAGATAGATAGTGCCATTATTTGTTAGATCCCCCTTTTGTAATTGTAAGCATGATCATAAACATATTTCTGTGAGTAGCTGTGACTTACTCCTAATTTACTACTGAATTACTCTTTCATTTACTGAAGTAAGCCATAGTACTTCTGGAAAAATGACTGATGATATCAGTCTTGTACCGGGCTGATTCATAATGTTCTGTGAGTAAGGCATGCTACTAAATCACAAAGCTTTTTCACGAAGAACCATAAGCTGGAAATTCATGAGCAATCACACCCACTTCTTTAGTAGTACACAACTACTTACAGACAAGGGTTTGTGAATTGTACTCCATATATGTCTTATATGAATGCTTACATTTCTAAGTCTATCAGTCATTTTTGTTGTTCTTGTTCACCTGTGTGCCAGATCTGCAACATTTTCTAGTCAAAAAGCTTCTTGTATACCAATGCAGTCAGATGCACAGCACTTGCTATGCCAGCCTTTCCCAGCACCATGGGAAGGTTATCCTCCAATACCAAAGCTTCCACATGTTGTTCTTGTGCAAATCAGCTCAGTGCAAAGTGTTGTTATGTGATCTGCCACTGTAACCCTATGTGCTCAGTGCCTAAGGATACGCTGTGTGTTGTAACTTTCAATCATACACAAATAGATAAAAATGTGTTCAACTTGGTGCATTCCTATTGAAACTAAACCAACCTTTTGTCCTTTTTTCCACATTTTGTTCTTGTCCCAAATCAGCTCAGTGCAACGTGTTGTTATGTGATCTGCCACTGTAACCCAATGTGCTCAGTGCCTTAGGATACGCTATGTGTTGTAACTTTCAATCATACACAAATAGATAAAAATGTGTTCAACTTGGTGCATTCCATTTGAAACTAAACCAACCCTTTCTTAACCCTAGCCAAACAAGTGATTGAACTTGCCTCAAAAGAGCAGAGCACATTTACAGATCTGGTCGCACAGCTTGGGCTGGCTGCTTCTTTCAGGCCAGAAGCCGAATACACCCTTCTCGCTCCCTTGAATGGGGCTTTCTCTGGTAAGTATTAGAGACATCCTCCAAGTTTTCCTTTTCAAAACTATACAGAACTTCATGAAGGTCCCTCTTGGTGGTTTTCCTACTCACAGCTAATCTAAAGCACTGGTTTGTATTTAAAAAACAATAAATATATGGTACTTTACTTTAGTTTTGTGAAAATTATTCTCCACTCCCTGCTCTGATAAAAGATAGACATTTTAGGAACTGCATTTTCACAGATGTTTCTTTAGATTCCACTTGATTTGGAGGACTGTCAGGATCCATTTTATTGGCATGCATGAGAAACATGAAATGTACATGAATTCCTTAAAAGTAAAGTGCCCTTTGTATTATTTCCATTCATTAGTAATTGAAATACAAGTATATTCATGTCTCTGTCCTCCATGTGTAAAACAATTTAACAGGAAGGCATGCCACCACTTGATGTTGCTGTCTATTTAAATAATAGTTAAATCAAAGTTTCCCAACAAGTACTGGGTGACATTTTAATTAAACAAAGTGAAATTTCTCATAGTTTTGCTTTGTGTGGTTTTGCCTAATTTTGTAACCTCTAGGAGTGTTGTTCAAGCAGAAAAGGTCTGACCAAGTGTCAACCAGTCTCCAGCAGGCATCTTGTATGCCTTTTGTATGTGAGGTACATCCTAGTCTCAACCATTTTCTTTTTGTGCCACCAAATTACCCTGTCTATGTTCTTAAACTGGTGCCCTTATTTTAATGGTGTTTGATCAGAATATTGAAAGGAAAGTATTATGTGCCAGAAATATAATTGCAGAAATATCGAGGAAATAATTATCGAGAAGGTAATTTCTACAGGGAAGCAGCATTTTACAATACTTCTGTACCAAGAAAAAAAAAATTATATATATATATATATATATATATATATAAATATATATATATATATATATATATATATATATATATATATATATATATATATATATATATAATTTCTTTTTCTTGGTACATACGTGTGGAGTTAAGTATTGTAAAATGCTGCTTCCCTGTAGAAATTACCTTCGCGATATTTATTTCCTCGATATTTCTGCAATTATATTTCTGGCACATAATACTTTCCTTTCAATATTCTGATCAAACACCATTAAAATAAGGCCACCAGTTTAAGAACATAGACAGGGTAATTTTTGTCTTCAAGGTATGTAGATGTGGAGTTCTGAATAGTAAATCTATACTTACCTATTTGCACTACTTTCTCAATATTTTCTCGATATTGTTTGCCTTGATATTTTTCCAACAACATTTAAGTCACACAATATTTTTTCCTTGATTTTCTCTCATATGACCTTTCTAATGTAATGTCTACTTCAGCATTCATAGTAGAAGTTACTCCAACACAAATTACATCACACAACAAATGATCATCATCTAGACAAGTGATGTTCAAAGCCCTGTGAAACAGCATCCTGTGCTAGCATCAGTGGAGTCCATGTCGAAGTTACATTTTGCCATATAAAGTGACCTGTATTTATGTATTTGTATGCATTTAATGCTTGTTAAGCGCGGCTGTCACCCGAAAGGGTATCCTGGCGCTGAGACCGTATCTAACTTCAGGCAAGATGTATTACATTGCTCTTGGAAACAGGTAGGTCTTGAAATCCCTTTTAAAAGAGGGCAGATCTTGGCTGCTCCTCAATGCCAGAGGTAAGGTATTCCATAGTGTGGCGGCCGTGAAACTAAAAGCACGCCCGCCCATCCTCACTCTATTAACCCTGGGAATTCTCACCAGGAACGCCGAGGAAGATCTCAGGAGTCTGGCAGCTTGATACCAAGAGAAAAGATTTTGAATTGGTATTGGTCCTAGTCCATGCAGGGCCCTGAAGACAAGGGATAAAGCCCTGAAGGCAAACCTCTGACATTGTCATGCTAGTAGGTGTTCTGAATATGATCACTCTGAATTTAGAGTTGCCTTGTAAGAGAACCTAGAGTATTCTGAAACAAGTTCAGGTCTTTATGTCAACCTGAAGAACCGGGCCTTATGGGCCTGGCGGCGCAGGGCACGCCTTAAATCTCCGAGTTCACCTGCCTTGTCGGACAGAGACACAAGACACTCTGTTAGGCGTAGAAAACCAGGTTTATTAGCTGCAGCTAAGCACAGTTGTCCCAGAAGTACAAAGTAGGTTCTTAGGAGACTGCCACTTTACTATGTGGCGCACAATCTTTTATAGCACACATATTTACAACGTATACTCCCAATACATACAAGGCTAGCCAATAAGAAAAGTTTAAAAACAAGCTATCAAGTATCCCAAATACGCCCTTCTTTCAGACCCCGTGTGTCAACCCTCCCCACAAGTTAATCAGTGCTAATGCCTGTAATCGAATTTGCATGTGGCAGGACATCTCTGTGTGCCTCAAAGGATAGTTGTGTAACAAGAGAATACAAGAGGAGAATAGCGAAGGCCAGTTGGATAAGATAAAGTAAGGAAAGAATAGAGAGAGGCAAACAGTCAGTCGAGACAGGGATCAATCAGTCCAGACATGGATTAGTAGACTCGACCGGACCCTGACATCGGTTTCGTAAACAAGGGCAGGGGGTTACTTTTTAACAAAAGAGACACGTATCAGCTAGAAACGGCAAAAACACCCCGATCGCCGTGCTGCCTGAGTGAAGGCAATACAAAATGGCGATGGGACACAAAATGGCGGCCAAATGCGGAACGAAGTCGTAAATCAAAGAACCTCAAAACGTTTCATCTGAGTAATTTGTTCATGCTTAGGCCCTGAACCCAAACATAATCTACTGGCAGAAATTAGTATAAATTTGTTTATGTCACATATCATGCTTTCTACCTGCCTAAGTGGCACTGTATTATAGTAACCAGCTTCCTATACAAATGAGCAGTAGTCTCTGGGGAACTTCACCATACCCACTTTTATGACGTTCTTATACTTTACCAGAAATCCACCACACTTACCAGAAAATATGCGCATGCCGTTTGGCACAGTGCTCTTTTAGGCTATTCCCCTGAGAAGCAGTTTAGCCTCCTTATTGCACTAGGCAGCAGCAGGCATCCAACTCCGCCATTTTTGTCACTGATAGTTTTATGACTTGATTTAAAATTGGTGCTTCCCTAATTGAAATATTAAGTTTTCTAAATATATTCTCAAATATACTTAAATATACATTTCTTATAACAAGTGGATAGTCACATTGTGTTATTTTGGTAAGAGAGGACGCCATTCTAATGACTGTGCACTAATATATGCATTCATGAATTCTACAAACGACATTTGGAATAAAATAATGGTCTTGTAATTCTAAATTAACTTAGCTGAAATTTGTTTGGATTGTTTGTGTGCATTCTAATAAAATATTTTTGTTTGTTTGTAGATGAAACCTTAAGAATGGACCAGCGCATGTTAAAATTAATTTTACAAAACCACATTTTGAAAACAAAATTTGTTCTAAGTGGACTCTATAATGGTCAACGTTTGGAAACCATAGGAGGCAAATTTCTCAGAGTCTTTGTTTATAGAACAGTAAGTCATAATATTGAAAATTGTAAAGAACAGTGTCTATGAGAAAAATACCCATTTTACATGGTCACCCCCATTTTTTGCTGCATTTTATTGCTGGGTTTTAGACTCTGTACACTAGGGTGCAGCCATCCAGTGTCAGGTGTATGTGCTCTGAGCCCCGAAACCTGTGGACAGCATTAATTATTGCACCCTTCACTAGGGTGACAAGCAAAACATTGCTTCATGCCAGCCAATGCAGTCTGACCGCTGCAGTTTAGACCTGCAAACTGATGTGTCAAAATAACCCTTTTGATGGAGAAACGCCTTCCTTTTAAATATTAATATGTCACCTCTATGGAGGCCTTGAAGCCCACAAGTTGGGTGCAAGGGGGGAGGGGAGGTAGCAGCTGTGTATGTTCTCGGTACTTTATTAACTTGACATGGATACATGTGAAGCTTGCCTATTTATAGATTAGTGTAAGGAGCAACATAAGGAAAGGAAGCTTTTGTTCTTTAGACCCAAAATAGTCAGTTGTACTGTAAAAGTGGATAGGGGTGCACCCTGGAAATGTTCTCAATTTGGTTATGGTGTGTTCAGGATCACCCCTAACCACAGGCTAATAAAACCTACAAACCTGACACCATACCCACAGCTCACCAGAACATGTTCTGGACCTGTAGAAGGACAGAAGAAGTACTGCACCTGCAGTTTAAAACCAGTGAGGAGACCTGAATGGATAGACCTGATCCCATTTGTACCCAGTGCAAAGAAGTAAACTCCAAAGGCTAGGTTACTAACCTCCTGTGTGGCTACATTAACACAACAAGCAGCAAGAGGCCTGGTAGCATTTTTTGGAATGTTTCCTGACTCCAAGGTTCTGTTCCTGTGGTGCTGGGAGGCTTAATGGTGGCCAAATATCCATGGCTGCTGTCTCCAGTCCCATTGTCCAGCAGAAAGCAAACAAAAAAGATCTCTTTCCCTTGAGCAAGACCTTTGAAGTGGGGATGGAAGGTTCTAGAAACGAGCCACCTCTGACCTATCTGGGATGCCACCTCACCTCACTATCTTTGTCCCAACCTTTCAAATGGCATCAGAGGGGAGTCACTGGTCACATCTTTTCTGGGGCCTTCAGCTCCGCCTATTCCTTATATCACTGTCAGGGTGTTTAACTCAGAGGGCTTCATTTATGAGGTTTTGCCGTAGGGCAGTGCTGCGTCCTTCCTGCTGCGCTGCTATACGGCAAAAGAAAAGAGCAAGAATGTGGCATATATATCAGATATGGTACACTCCTGTCCTTTTCCCCAGTGCCAGCGCACAATGGCCTGCAGTGCGCCAATGCAGGAACCTTTGTACCATGGTGCAAGGGTGCCTGTGTTACAGGGATGATTGTGATGATTGTGCAGGAAGTAAAACCTTTCTACACACATAAACAATCGCAACATGAGCTTTTTCCTCCTCTGTGTGCTGCAGAATGCAGCATACATAGAAAAAGGAAAAACAAGGAGAATTAAAGATATTTCTCCTCGTTGTGCCTTCTGTACGCCTCACCGGGGGATGCGTATGTTTTTATCACTGCCTCAGACTTAAAATTTCTCATACATCTGAGGCAGTGTCAGAAAGCCATGGATGTTGGTGGGAACGCCCCCAGCAACACCCATTGCATGCCCCTTCAATGCAGAAAACTGCAATATTATTTCATTTTTTCTCATCTCCTTTAACCTTAGTCACCTTTACCTCCTCCTTTATTGCTAGAAACAGTTCTACCATCACAAAATTGTCCATCAAATCCCCTCTTGTCTGAAATAACTCATACCAATGTTTGAGCTCTCCAAAAGCTGGACTACTTTTAAAACCAAATTCCATGGCTCACCCATTCCTTTTCCATCACCTCTAACAAGCTATAAACCCTGTCACTAATACTCTGTTTAAGAATTTAAGAAGTGCATTTACATGACACAAGCATCCTGGTTTACAATCATTCCTCTTCCAACTAGTATTGGCATCTTTCCATGATCTTGTCTTGGACATGACAGGTGGCACCGCGGCCAAGGCGACTGACTCCAAAATCTGGGTATCATGGTTCGATCCCCGGTGCCGGCGGCAGATTAGCCCAGCACCATGTGTCTCTGGGCAATAGCTTGCTTAATCTTCCCGACGGCCCCCAGCGCCTAGAGACCCTTACGGGTGATTGCTCGTGCTTTACAAATGTGGATTTACTTTTCTCCACAGATCCAAAACAGTGTGAACTCACTGTTCACAAATGTGCCAGTGTCTCAACAACGTTCACACATTTAACTTTACTGTCCTCCTTCAATTGGAATACATAACAGCTATCATTACCCACAGCATATCCACAAAGGCCCTCAAACACAGCTCCTTAACATTAAAAAGGATAGCTACATTAGTGGCCTGCCTTCTTTTGGAGCTGGTTTTCCAGTACAGAATCAATCATGGGCAATAGGCTTGCACCCAAACACAACCAAAGACGTTTTCTATCCCAGGTTTAGGTACCATTAATTCATATTTTCCAAATTCTTGTCTCTCACAATTTAAAGGTTAGTGAGTAAACTATACCAGTGAAAAGAGCAGTCTAGTTTACAAGGTCTCACCTGTTCAGAAAGTTCAGTATCTGAAGACTTCTTCTCGCATGTTGCAGTGGGTATCAGAAAAGAAACAGACACCTTGAGCATAATCGTCAATGCAACGCTTCCGAAGCCAGTCGGCAGCACAAAAAGCAGATGTTTTCAGTCTGATTCCCACTTACTTTCTTTATTCTTCTGTTTTTCTACCTGTTGTGAGGTAACAGAACATAGACCATTAGAAACTTGCTAACCATCTTTGACTAACCGTCATAAGATAACAATTGTTAGCCTATGTTTAAAGTGTCTAACTCTGTGCTTAAACCTTTTTACCAGTCTGTATGCATTGAAAATTCCTGTATGCTTAGAGGAAGCAAAGAAGGAAGAAATGGTGCCATTCATGTTTTCAGGCAGATGATAAAACCAGCTGAAAGTTCAATGTATGACATTCTCAGGCAAGATAAACGTTTCAGGTGAGATACGTTTCACATCACAAGCTTTCTTTTTTACTCCCTTTCAGTTGATGATTACCAGGCCACCTTTCTGAATAAGTACACTAAATGTAAATTCATCTGTAACCTGACTATATATAGTATGCCCACAGATTTATAGAGGACAACATGCTATTTAATAACATTACTGATTTTGGGAATGGACCATGAACTTACAAGAGGTGAAACCTTGAGTGGGCCATGCTACCCACTCCCTCCCTCAACAATGTAAATAAAAAGCATAGAACACTCAGTGGATCTCCACATACAGTTTATACCGTGCTGCTCTTTTAGCAGACATGAGATATAAAAACAGATACTAGAGCAGCCAGATCACACACCCTCTGCACAGATCTATAGTATGCTATAAGCTTTGGAATTCAAGACGATGAACATCCAGAGGAATCTCAAATGAATTCTACATTTACTTAGGTAAAACATGCCATTTGACCTTTGCACTGTAGTGATAAATGACAGAATGTGTTTTTAGTATATGTGCATCAAATAGCATGTTGTATTGAACTAACATTATGTTAAGTTAGATGATATAAAGTGGTATAATATGTTCAGTAGTTCAATCAAACTTATCACAACACAGACTGTTGTTTAACCAACGCAGAGGTCTACATTTATATTGTTTGAAGCAACATCAAATTATTTACATATTTTACAAACAGGATTTGATCGATAGAAACAGTTTATGACTGACTATTGTGTGTACATCATTAAACTCTTTAAGTATTAATATAAACTATAAAACTGTATTTCTAAATGTGACAATGAATATTCAGTGCATATTTTTGCCTATGGGTTTAATGAGATGTGATGTACCACCTTATATTGAAGTTCTTCCGTATAACTTTAATAATGTATAGCAATTAATAACGGAAACCAACAACTTTTAATTTCCCACCTCATGTTGGCATTACATTTTGTTTATAAAATAGTATTAATTATAATTTGAATTCAAAGTTCTCAAAAATTGCAACATTGACTTTGAGTTGCAATGCACTTTATCAATATGTTCTAACAACCTTATCTTGTACTTGTTTTTGTTCTTCAGGAATTTAACCGTTCGCCTGAAATAATAAACAACTGGCACTGCCATTATAATTTAATAACTCTTGGATGCTCTTTCTGTCATGTAACTGGATGTAACATTTTACACTTCCCAATTTATAAATAATTCCTGATAGTTTGATATACCAATACCCTTATAACGTTCAGTTTCCCGCAGACTTCACACTTTTACATTCCATACCATTGCATCACATTATTTTAGGAAGATAATCTCAGAGTCAACATGTATATTGATGTATAAGTTATCTGTGTATTTGCATAGTGAAGTACTCTATATAAATGACACTCTAACCTTCTCAAAATGGTTAATGCAGGGGTGTGGGCAACCCGTAGATGTAATAAGTACACATTTTGGCATATAATACGGATTTAGATTTTAAAAAAAAATTCTTTGAATTCGTTTTTTCTGACGTACAAGTGTGTCTTTGCAATATATTTACTTTGAAAGAGTGGATAGATATCACTATCCAAACATTCTGCCTTTTCTATTTTAAAAAGGGAAGAATCATTTCTTTCAGCATAAAATGCATGCTGTTGTCACTTTATTTTTACAGAATCTGATTTGCATTTGTGCAATTTTTTTTTTGCAGCATTTTCCTAAGTCTCGTTGAAGCTGCAGATTTAAAAGACCTTCTGTCTGAAGCAGGGGCCTGGACTTTCTTTGTTCCAACTAATGATGCATTCAAAGGCTTGAGTGACTCTGAAATGGCAGCACTAAGGCGTAAGTGTAATGTGAGAATTGAAACTATCATGGATAACCCATAGAATGTAAGGTATTATGTCATTGGCAAGTTCAGCAGAAGAGCTAAGGTGCCATGTTGGACAGTAAAGGGGATTTGTTTCACAGCGGAATGGCCCTGCTGGCCTAGAGACAGGTCTATCAACTACATAGAGAAATATTAGGACATACTTCGATCTCAAAATAAAGTCCTAAATCTGTCTTAAGTCAGAGAAAACCATTGTAAATCAGGCCCGTCAGTCTTAAGATGGTCTCATGCCAGGAAAGGCAATCTTAAGGGTTTCTAAAGCATGGGCAAAACCCTTTATAAATCAGATCCCCTAACGTTAATATGGTTTTAAGACTGCATTAAGTCTGTAATACTCCTTCATCAATTATCCCACTGTGTTCTTCCTTCATTAACTTAGTCTTGCATAAGCACACCAGGCCTGTTGTTGCCTGAACTTTATGAAGGCACATTAATATTCAGAACTTTTTAATTGAAAAACTTTCAGACTATTGTCACAACCTGGAGGGATAAGTGACATATTCTCTGGATCTGATGTATTTGTCTCAAGTTTGTTTTCATAAATTAAGAACCTGACTTACAAAGAAAGGTTTTAGGCCTGACGTAAACCTGTAAATAGTAGTAGAATATGTTTTAATAATTGACACTGTATTCTCTTTTTCTTTTTTTTAATATATAGAGCACATAAGGCCCTTTGGCTTTTAGGTTCTGTAGTCTTGCTAAGCCTCAGAGTGAACTGTTGGAGAACTTCAATTGTGCTGTGCCTATCTATAGGGTGAACAGCCAAGTTTTTAGGGCTATTCTAAGAAGGGAGATGCAGCCTTGTAGATGTGAGATGGAAGGGAAGAGTTTTCCAGAACCTTGCGGCTACAACCAAGAAGGCTCTGCCTTCCCATTTCTTCCTCCATACCCTGGAGACTCGTACCCTGTTGTAGTATGCTGAGCAGATATTTCTACCAGGAAGATGCCATTGGACCATGACTTTGATGTCAACTGGGCTTACCACATAGAGAGCTTTGTGTACTGTGCATAAGGTGTTAAACCAGATATGTTTCTCTACCGGAAGCCAGTGCAGTTCTTGCAGTCCTTTCAGCTTGGGGCTATCTAGCGTAAGCCTTGCCATTGCATTCTGCACAAGTTGCAGCTTTGATATGGCCGACTTGCAGGTCTCCAGATAGAGTACATTGCAGTAGTCTATCCTTGAGGGAATAAGAGCAAAAGCAACATGTTTACAAGCTGTAAGGTTCATGAATGTAAAAAGCAGGTTGACCTGATGATCTATAGACCACTTGCTGTCCAGAAGGACCCCTAGGCTTTTAGCAGTGTCAACTGGAGTAGGTAAGGTGCCTAATGTGTCCGACCACCAGTTGCTATTCCAGATCAAGCTTGGACCTCCATATAGCAACACCATAGTCTTATCTTCATTTAGGTTCAAGTAGTTCTTGGCCATCCAAGATGTAACTGCCTTCATGTAGAGGTTAAAATTGGCCGCAGTGTCCTTAGTGTCTTTAACGATGGACACGATCATCTGCGTATGATACTGCATTTAGACTGAGTGAATATACAAGCTTTGCCAGTGGGGAAACATAAAGATTAAACAGCGGGGTGCTCAATGATGAGCCCTGAGGGCCCCCACATGGCAGCAACAATGGCTCCAAATGGAACTGATTCATTGCCACCCTTTGCGATCTCTCAGTAAGGAAAGAGGATCACAAATTCCGGACTTTGTAATTCCCAATTTCTGCAGGCGATCTGTCAGCAGAGTCATGGCTTGTCCTTCATCAACTAGGCATCTGATGCTTTCTCTTGGAGCTATTAAAGCTGTTAAAGTTCCATGATTACTATAGAAGCTGTACTGTGATACACACAACAGACCCTGTTTCTCTGAATAGCCCCTCAAGGTTTGATTAAGGTGTTTCTCTATGATCTTCACTGTGACCAGAAGCAAAGAAATAGGCTGATAGTTCTTAAGGTCTTTGGGATCCAGGTTCGATTTCTTAAGTAAAGACTGTATCACGGCCTCTTTCCACAGTCATGGATAGGGCCCAGTCAAAATAGATGTGTTCATGGTTACGGTTAAAGGGTGGGAGACCGTGCTAGCCACCAATTGCAAGTTGTTTTGAAGTACAAGGTTCCAAAGTGGGTCTAGATTTGATGCTGAGGAGAAGCAATTCAGTTAGATCTTGTGTCAGAGGTGGAACAACCTCAAACATACACACATGCATCTCCTTATCCTCTTCAGATACTAGCAAATTCCTCTGGAATTTCCTACTGAGGGTAGAGAAATCACCATTTGCTGTATTATGGGCATCCAGCTCCATGCAAATGTTTGCAATTTTGTGTTGAAAAACGTCTACCAGCTTGTTTCATAATTCTTGAGAACCCTCTATTCCTGGAGAGGCCAAGGGTAGAAAATAACTGATGGAGAAGTTTACAAAGCTCTTTTGGGGAATTGATCACCTCAACTTTGTTGCTATATTAGAGCACTTTTTCTTTAATGGCCAGTTTATAGTCCCCGAGGGCTGAATTATATGACAACTTCTCCTGTTCCATATAGAGCTTCCTCAGGAGCGCTCCTGATGGCAGCATGTCTGCCAGAGGAGCCCAAGTCACTCAGTAAACCAGGGGGAGGTCGGCTCTTTTCTCTGGAGAATATATTCCTTCAAGGGAGCTACCGAATCTGCTACCGAGCACTGTTATGCTGAAAATCTTTCTGCCCCATTGTCCACATTGTCATAGAGAGCGCATGAGAAACTTTTAAAAGCATTGACAAAGGACTCAGCTGAGTCCCCTTTCCAGTTCCTGGAATGGATCTTTCTACCTGGTGCGTTGTCCCACTAATGAGAAGAGGAGAAATTAAAGGAGAAAGACATGGCACCGTATTCTGACCAGATAAGAGGCAGTACCCCTTTGACGGACAAATGGGAGTCATTAGTAAAATCCCATTAAGGGTATGTCCTGCTTCATGGGTAGGAGCCATAACCGGCTGACGCAGCCCCAGATAAGCAAACATTTCTTTAAGTACACTAAAGTCTTTATTGTCGGAGTCCTTCTGGTGGAAGTTAAAGTCTCCCATAACTGTTGATGAGTGTTTCACCAAATAAGGTTCTATATAGTTTACCACTTCAACTGCAAACATCGTTCTTGGTCCCAAGGGCCTATAGATTAACATTCTGGCAAAGTAATTGGTGGCTGTAACTTTTATGGTGAAACCCAGCACCTCGCAGAGTCTCACATACTGTACCCTTTCTAGATGGCATAGATTCTCTGGCTAGTATATAATTATACATAATGGACAGACCTCATACCGGTCTGCGTATCCAATCAGACCTTAGGATTGCTTATCCTGAGGGAACTGCATCTGCTAAGTCCGGGCAAGAGGTTCATTGTCCCAGGATTATGTGATAAACACCCAATCCTGGCAGTGGGTCAGCATCAATTTGGCAAATTTGGGGGTCAATTAGGATGGCGGACGGATCGCCACCGCCAGGCAGGCGGTGGCGATCCGTCCGCCATCTTTGCCCATCCGCCACCTATATCCCCCCCACCATATTACAATGGCAGAGGAGACGGTGGCGGACGGGAAGACCGTCCGCCGCTTAGGCGGAAAAGCTCTAATATGGTGGTGGTGTCTATCAGACACCGCCAGCCATATTAGGATGTGCTGGGGGCTATGCCTTTCCGTGGCGGCAATGCAGCCACGAAAAGGCATACGGTCCTTGCTTTGGGGACCCGTTGCAGGCTCCCAGGGTGAAGCGGGGTAGGGGGTGCACATGGGGGGTACCTATGGTACCCCCTGCGTTTCAAAATACAACATGGCAGGCACCGTGCAGTGCCTGTCATGTTGTGCTTTGAAACGCACAACATGCATTTTTAACACTGGGGCGGGCTGTGCTTTCAGCACCGCCCACTGCAATCTTAAAAATGCGGGATGCACCCGCCACTGTAGCGGGTGCATCCTAATTCCACGGACGGGACCTCCGCCCCTGTGGCGGACGGTACCGTCCTCAGACAGGATGGCGGACGGACTTTGTCCGTCCGCCATCCTAATTGACCCCTAAGTTTTGTGCTTGATGAGGGACCTATCATTTATTAGGAAAACCCTGAGATTTACCTCCCTCCAGTCTGTCTCTTATCTCAGTTAGAGTGGACTATGGTAGATAGGCAGTAACTGAGTAGAAAGTGGGGAGTTATTCATGTCTGTTAAAAACAGACGAATGTCAATGAATTAAAAGATATTTATGTTTGTAAATTAAGCACTTTAAACCTATTGAGAGAGTCCATAGGTGTTTGCCAAGGGAATGGTTAGGGAAGACCTAGTCACTACTGTTTTTGTATTCACAGACAGTTTTAAGTAAAGTTCCCAAACCTATCTTCACATACTACTATTACTTTACAACTGAAAAGAACATATGTGCAATAACATGCAGAAAGTGTGGAAAGTATCATCAATCACCCCATTTTTCAAAGGAATATTTTCTCTTATACTGGTGAGAGTAGCAGACGTAACCATTGGGGGCCTGTACATACATCTTTGCGACCTATTCACTTTCTCCCAGGGTGCAATTTAAAAAAGGTTTTGTTTTAGTCCTTTATTTGAGATTGTGGACATGCATTTTTGCAAACATTTTCAATTGGTGTGATGTATTGAAAAATATTGTCAGTAGATTTTAGCAAAGTGGAACACGTACAGAATGGAATGTATTTTGGTTGCCATATATATAAACACGAGAGCACGTTTCTACTGCTTGTAAAATTGTAATGACATATTTGCCATAACATATTTCTTGGTTAACCTGCTTATGCAAAGCACTAGAAACTCTGAGCACTGAAATTCACGTAATTGTCAGCAAAGGGGAAACAATTAAACAAACATGAAGGTACTATTTCAAACATCACCTTCTAATGCAGAATGACAAAAATGTGATACTCCTAGTTGTACACTATCTTAATTCTCTTTATTGAATTTTTTAGCTAACTTTAGAAACAACTCAACATGGTGCTTGCCAAAGAACTACCATGTTACATTTGCAAATCTATTGCAGAATAAAAAGCTTGAAAACTGTACAAAACCAACCTTTTTCTTTAAACTACAACTGATCAACTATTTCCTTTAAAAGCTAATGTTTATGCACTTGCCTGAAGGAGTGGAGTTAGTTCCAGAAATACAAAGCAGCATTGGTATTGAAGTACAGTGGAGCCATGTATGAGTATTTAGGCATATATTGAACATGCTAGTGGAAAGATTGGATGGTTAGACCCCGAGGTGAGTAAATTTGCACCTGGAGCCTATGTTATGCTGTTTGATCTATGAAGTAACTGGAGTATGTGCAAGCCTACGAAGTTGCCACATAAGAGGAGATTGTGTTTAGTATCAGAAAAGAGCAGACCTTGAGACTAGCAGTGGCGCCTTGAATTAGAGAGGATTGTTCATTACATATTTCTAAAGCATTGAAGGTAATAATTAATATCTTCTACCAATTTGTTTTGCAGAGAACAAACTTGCTCTTCAGAATATTATTCTTTATCATCTGACAAAAGGAGTTTTTATTGGTGGAGGATTTGAACAGGGTGTCACAAACATTCTGAAATCTATCCAAGGAGGCAAACTTATGGTGAAATCTGTAAGCAAATCAATTTTATTTCATTTCATTTTTTTTAAAGGTGATACAGAACATTATGTACAATATATACAATTGGAGGCAATAAAATACAACTGATTTTATCAGGAAATTAATATTACTATTGATATTCATGTGAATAGAATAACACTGTATTTTCTAATTATCATGTTTTTTGCATCCCAATTTACACATTTAAAATACTACATAGTAGCATAACTTGTATATTAATTGGCATCTTTTTCAAAGAATATTGATTCGAAACATATCTTGAGATTTTGCCCTCAATGCCATGATATAAATTGAAAAACTATAACAAGTTGTCATTCATTGACATCAGATGTTAACTCAGTAATGTTTATTTTACAGTGTCACGTAATGTAAATAGATGAAAAGTTTTTTTCACATACCACAGTCTATCAAATTACAATCACAATATACATGTATTGCAAATATATTTAACAAGCAAATAGATTTAACATAACAAATATTTAGTCCAGTGTCAACAATAATCAAGGAAACAGGGAAGACGGATCCGTAGTCAACATATATTTGTAATTGTGTAGAGAGGACATTTATTCTAAATAATGAATGTGTGATAGAGAAATTTCATTTAGAGTAGAAACTGTAAGAATGCATTCCCTGGGCACATATATCTAGCCTTGGGAAGGTTTGTGTTGTATGAGGTGGGGCCCTTTTGCCAAGGTTCATGATGCCTGACACCCACATAATAGGGATGATGCAGGCATGTCTTTAAGTCATCACATGTGCTTGATGGCCCTGTGAGCTGTGAGCCTCACCATCATTATCAAAACAGCATACCATGCAAGAGGCAAGCTTACCTCGACACACTCAGCCACTTTAAGCATGCATCAGAATAAATCCATCATATATATGCTTAGCCAGTCAGTTAAGGCTATCGGTTTTATTGATAGCAGATGACACATGGTGATGAATATTTACCTTATCATTGTGTGCTCACTTTGTGCTCTCTTTGTGCTGTGTTAATGACAAAGGTATCCATGTTGTTTTTTATGTTTGGTAGAGGACGTCATTTATTGCAATTTAATCCTCTACGTGATCATATCAACGTTTGCCATATACCTGTAAACTGAGAACATAAGTTTCAAATGTTCAATAATGTCAAATAATAATTTGGAGATGGTCGAACACCTTGAGGTCATTGCATGTTAAATAGCTAAATTCCGAGGTGATTTTTTCTTTTCCTCTCAAATAATTAGAAAGTGTTCAATACTTGTTTTAAATGTATTTTACTGTTTATGTTAGAGTAGAACATCCAAAAGAATTCAATGGTATGGCTTAGCTTATGCCTAAGATTGTAAGAGAAAAATATGCAATAGCTTCATGAGAATGAGAGAGGAAGTGAGGAGCTATATCAAGTTAGTGTTGGAAACATATTGGTAGCACTTTTTGAGCTGGTGTTAGCGAGTGGGGTCAGCACGCACAAACTTTTGGGCACCTGCACATATTTTTCTTCATTGGACTTTCAACCAGAGCAACAAAAAAAACATAAAAGGGGGGGGAAGGAAGAGAAAGACAGATGGAAGAAACTATGATAGAGGGGAAAGACAGTGATGAAAAAGTACCTGTAAGAGTGTTGTAAAGGGATAGATGGTGTCTGGCAGGGGACGAAAGAGGCATAAGGTGAAACTAAGACTACACAACTTTGATATTCTGTACCCCTGATAATTGTAGCAGAGGCTGCGGCTTTCCAAACAAAACTTTAGGCCCTGGAACTATTGTTTCACCAATTAAGGCTTCTGTTGGCAATGTTTGAGGTTCTTGCTTTACCATTCATTTCCAGAAGCAACACCTCCCAGCCCCATCTAAATAATACAGTTGGTAAATATTACCAGCAGTTGAAAATTACTGAAAAAGTACACAATTCCTTGCTGTGAACATTTCGTCCACTAGTTATTCACAACAAAACCAATGAGAAAAGAATAAGCTAGTGATATATTGTATAGCGTCACTGCAGCACAAATGATCATCCTTTACCATCAGGGGATGGAGGGTGGGGAATCCAAAGTTCAACTCAACTGTGCATTCCAACAATCTAATGTTTTGCGATTTTTTTTTCCTTTAGGTAAATGATTCTCTCTCTGTAAATGGAGTTAGTTCTCTGGAATCTGATCTCATGGCTTCCAATGGGGTGATCCATGCAGTTAACAAGCTACTGTTCCCAGCAGGTTGGTTCTGATTAAATCATACACAGGTGGATGGAAACATACTATCTTGATATTCCATTCTCAGTGTGTGTATTCCTATATTTTTCTGCAGTAATGTTCCTTTTATGTTATTAGACAATAACCTAATTTAACTAGAAAAGGAAAAGGTCATTGACACTTTATTTGGTAAATTAATGCTTGAGACAAATGAATGAATGCTGTACACCTGCAGTGTACTGACTGACCAGTGCAAATGTGGCATTTGCAGCAACTAACCTGTGCAAAACATGTATTTTTGTTGTGGTCAGGGGAAATCGACACTTTGTATTGTTTGGTACAAATTTCAGAATAAGATTGTCCTCCGTTGGTGGACTATATCTTATTCGGGTATTAGTCGATTGTTTTTAGTAAATCCTAATTTTGTAAAATAAGGAAGATGAGGCACAGAGCAAAAAGAGACTTTCCTATGATTACACATTATAATAAATTGGACAACCCAGTCACTTGATGATGCCAATGTTGATAACTTAGCCTCTATGCTATTTGAATTAGAAGATACCCCAAATAGTATAAGTATGTTTCTCTTAAGCTACTCAGGAGTAAAAAATGGAATGATATATTAGCATAAGGCAAACATGTGAAAGCATCCTTCGACAAAAGAAAATGACGTATAATTTTCTAATTTGTTCTCCATAAGACTTAGACTCATCTTGGTCTTCTTAATGTTTTTTCAGCAGTTCAGACTTTTAAATGGCGCATTTCTTATAATCTGCTCAATTTGCCATCATAGCAGAAGTCATTGTACCTGAAGATATATAATGTGAATTTGGTTACTGAATAATTCAAATAAATAAATAAATAGCGAGGAAGAATACATGATGGTGCACAAATTCCACATATGTATGGCAGCCTTCAGAGAGTTAGCATCTAAAAGAAGTGTTGCTTGAAATATATGAGACCTCTCCCATGACTTCTGCATACACGAGCCGAGTTAAAATCTTCCAGATTTGAACAGTGTATGAATATGTATTCCCTTTTGTCATGTGTAAGTGGATGACCATAAACAGCCTCTCATGGACAGCTTAGTATTAAAAATAAACTAACCATCCTCTTAATACAGTATCAGGAGAGTTAATGAGAGACATACATAAACATGTAATAATTATAATTTAAAGAAAATATATACAACCACAAATAGAAATGTGGAAAAACAACCATCAATTTCTACTTGTACTGAGAAATTCACATTTGGCATATCATCTGTCAGTAAATAAAGATAGTTTTAGATTATTTTCACATGTGAGTACATTTCTATCATTGATACACTTATTATGCTCCGGATACTTGCCATTTGTTAAACAGTGATTTCATTAATGGTCTAAATTATCATCTTTCTTTTTTCAAAACAAGCATGAAATGGTATTAATCATTTTGTTGTTAAGGTCTTTGCATATTGATATTCAATAGACAAGCACTTCAAGATGAAGAGACAGCTCTGAGCCTTAATTAATGGAAATTGTTATACTGCATTGCCAATTTATTACAGAGATGAATATTAGATGCAAATATTTACAGCTGGATCTGTATTAATTATTCTGAAAACAATGAATGTTGTGTACCACAAAACTATAGCTAATGTATATGCTGTCTATTTCACAGATTTATCAGTAGGCGATGAACAGCTGCTGGCTATCCTTAATAAAATAATCAAGTATTTCCAAATTAGGGTAAGTTTTAAAACATAGTACAGGTTTTTTAAATATTTCAACAGCAGGTTTTGATTGCTCTTCAATTTATGAAGATTATGTATATTGTGAAAAAGTGAATAATAGCCTGGTGATTTTGCTTTGAGTTTATTTTCATGTTGATGAGTGGTAAAATCAGTGTATACTTAAAAAACTGTCCTATCTCAAACATCCTATTTTTAGTCAAAACTCTTGAAAAAACATTGCTTAATGAATTGTCATAATTATTGCAAATAATTTTCTTGTAATACCACTTATTTTATATATTGTAGTGAATGAGTGACTAAATGAAAAAAACTGTGCAATATCCCAGCACTACAGCTGATTTTAATGTGTGGGTTCCTGAGGTGCACTTGAAGTAAAGATCTATATTTTACAAAATGTCAACAACACAGCCTGTCTATGATGTCAGTTAAGGAAATTGGGAGACAATCCCATAGTGTGAGTACTAGGTAAGAAAAGGACCATCGCCCAATACTGTTCTAGTAGACATGAGTCCTTTAACATTTCACTTATAGGGATCTTATGGAAAGCTAAGAGTCTAGTGAAGCAGCTGGAGTCTCAAAAAAGCTGTACCGTTATTATAAAGAGTTTTATGCCAGCTATGGAGTGATTTGAAAAGTGTACATTTATTTGTGACAATTCACCAGATGGTTCAAAGACAGACTCTCCCAGAAAGGCATAACTCTAGCCGGACAGCTATTTTTCGAATAATGTGAAGTTGGCTGATTCTTTACTGGAGAAGACTAAAGAAGTGAAAATGAGTATCGTCAACTGTAGCAAAATAGGAGCTACGACTATAGGTTCATGACAAGATAGGAAAAAATGCAAGAAGATATTTCAAAGAGTTTTCAGTAAGAATCAGTAAGTTTTGATAAGTTTAGCAGTTTGGAAAAGAAGTCAGAAGATGATCAAAAAGGATTCCCAGAGTGCATATCTGTTCTGCAGAAATGGGAGGACTACTCATTGAGGGAGACCACCAGAGGCTCGGCCAAACAGAATTCACACCTCCAAAGATAATCACTTACATAATTTCTATGTAGATATTAAGCTGAGTTTGGCTCATACCAATGGAAATATCAGCTAGTAAATGCTGGAACCTATCCTCAATGAGGAGCCAGAGAATAACTGCTGTGCCTCGGATGAAGAGTAGAGTGTCACCTCCATAATAGGTGTAACAAAAACTATGCCTCATATCAAAATGGTCAAGAGGTGACAGACAGAGATTTAGGATTAAGATTTTTTTTGTAATTAACAAGGTACAATAGCCAGCCCACCTACATCCACTGGTCATTGGAAAAACAACAGATATACTTATAATGTGGAGGACAAAACACAAAGAGATGGAAGGGAGGACAGTTGGGAAAGGTTGGGGATGTGCCGACAATCTGGAAAAATTAGACACTAGTCCCATTATAAAATGGAGTGGGTGGGAAGGAAGACAGAGGACAACACACCATATGTCGGTTGAGGTAGGCATATGGTCAGAGTGTGTCAGGCGTTGGAACGGCAGATATGTTGGGCAGGTCAGCTGTCTCGATTCACCCGACAGGTACTGGAGGATTGGCCCCCATGTCTTATCAAACAGCGGTAACGTATGGGTCGTCACCACTGTCGATATTTCCAGGCCCAAAAGTTCCCACAGCTTGTGTAGCCAGTTCAGATGTGTCTGGATTGCATCTCTCGCCCCAGCGAGAGAGCAAGAGTTGGAAGGCAGCTCCCAGCGCTAAAGTAATTGTGTGCCACCTGGTAGGTTTTAGGGTGTATATCAGGGGATTGGGGAGTGCCAGCAAGATGTAGATGGAGAACCTGGGTAGGTCAGTGTCATACATTTTATACACTGTAGCTAACACCTCACTCTAGAAGGTGCTTGTTTTGGGGAATTCTCAAAGAATGTGAGTGGGGATGCCAATTGGTCTGCAGCACCGCAAACAGATACTGTCTCCCCTCATTTTACACGGGGTGACCCCGGCCATGGTCATCGTTGTGCAGGTGTTTTCAAAGGTCCTTGTGGTGCATTGAGGAGAGCATATATATATCAGGGGGAGTTGCTTATCAGAAGAGCGTGTAAGGGGCCATATTTAGAATGCCGTGAGATGTTTACCGGCATGGGGGCGAACCAGAGGTTGTGATACCCAGTGGCGAATTACAGTGTGCTGCCAACATGCAGTAGATGGAGGCCGATGCCAACTGAATCTGAGGAAAATCCATAAGGCTGTCTACATCGAAGAGGTCACCCACCCTTTTGCAGTTGACCTCTTGCCATGAAGTAAACACGGAGTCATGGAGTGCAGGGAGGGAGTCTGTGTTCCCTAAAATTGGTATCTGGGGTGAGAAGGCAGTGGACAATTCCTGCTGGAGTTTCACCTTGTCCCAGACTTCCATAATGGCCTGGAGTACCAGTGAAATACAGACCCCCACAGGCTGATGTGGTTTCTGAAGCGATGGTACCTTCCAAATATGTATGCCTGTTGATAAAATGCCAGTGGTTTTTCAGTGCTAGGCCTAGACACCTCCACCATATAATGCAGCTGTACCTTCCTGATAATACCACACTAGACTGGAGACACCAAGCCCAACTTTGGACTGAGATAGGTATGCCTGCCTCTTTGTCATTTGCGATTTCCGAGTGTCCCATATGAAGTCCTCAATAAGAAGTTGCAACTCATCAAGCACATGTGGGTGGGGCTGGAGCTGCTAAGTTTGTATAACATAGAGAATTTTTGGTAAAAGTCCCCTTCAAGTTGAGCTTGATGAGACTTTGGGATGGTGAGGATCAGCATAGAGGATTTCTGGAGACTGATTTTGAATCCAGAGGCCAAACCAAAGGTTGCCAGTTCTCTCATCACTGCAAACAGAGAGTCATATAGGTTTGATAACCCCAGTAAAATATCATCTGCATAAAGTACTGCTTTATGATCTCTGCCTCCCAGAGGTATACCTGTGATTTTCGGGTTGTTACAGATCCGTTCTGCAAAGCGTTCCATATATAAGGCAAACAATAAGGGTGACTGGTGAGTGCCTCTGGATATTTTAAAGGGCTGGGACATGTTTGCGAAGGAGGTAATTCTTTCTGGAGGGCTTCAGGGTTTGTAAAGGACTTTATAATTGAGAAGATAACTTTTTGATCTTGGTTAGCCTCCTTTATTTTCCTTGAGTAGTACTCTTTTTTAGTGAGTTTAATCTGGTGGTGATAGAGCTTTCTGCTATTTTATAGGCTATTCTGTCTCCAGAGTTATACAATCTTCTAAACTTTCGCTCCTGTTGCTTTCAATGAAGATGTGTATGTGCCAGAGTAGGCGTGAACCAGGGGACTTTCTGAATTTTTGGCTTCTTGTTTTTATCGGGATTCTCTGGTGGAATTAGATCATTGCATACAGTGGTTTGCCTGGAATGGAAGAGATGAGAGTCCCCTCCTATATTTCCTGTTAGGACGGGGGTTTGAGCTTGTGAATATGTTGCTAGCTTAGGGTTATGAGCTAGTTGTGCCCATTTGGCCTGGGTTGGGAATCAAGGGGTAATTTATCAGGGTGGCTCTTCTGTGGAGCCCTAAGTGAGATGGGGATAAAAAATGGTCAGACCATATCTGAGGGGTAGGGTTATTGACCAATAGTGTGGTGAAGTTGGAGCAAACCTCATCCAAAGTATGGCCCGCCCTTTGCGTTGGGGGCTCCACCAGTTAGTGCAATGTAAATAGTTCTGTAATTTGGAGTAAATTGTCTACTCCTGGCTCAGTTCTGCATTCTAAGTGAAGGTTAAAATCACCTAACAAAGTGAAGTTGGCATATCTGAGCAGGAGAGGACTTAAGGAATCCCAGAGTGAGTCTATAAATGTGGCGCTCTGACCCGGAGGATGAGAGATCAGAGCTCCTGAGAAGGACATGATGGCGTTAGGGAGATGCAAAAGCCTAGGCTTTCTTTTTCCTTGATTGTGTCAAGGTCAAAGTTAGAGCAGTGAAGCGTGTCCCGTAGAATAATGGCCAGACCTCCTCCCCTGCCATCCCTTCTATCTTTCCTGTAAATCGTATAGTTAAGTGGAAGAGTGACAGCAACGTTGGGGTTGCACTATTCTTTCAGCCAAGTCTCAGTAATAAATAGGAAGTCCAGATGTTGATCTATAATTATATCCCTGACATCTTGGCAGTGTTTACAAAGTGATCTGGCATTAATTAATCCTCCTTTAAGTTGGGCATTGTGTGTTATTACGGATGGACTAGGGCTATTCATTGATGTGGGAAGGTCCATGGGAAAATCAGTTCTGCAATAATAGCAGGAACAGGCCCCCCATATTTTGTCAAGTAGAACCTGGCACTTGCGGTGTCCCCTAATGTTGAGGTGTTTCAGTACCTCAGATGTGTAAACCATTTCTGGCTGATTTACGGCAGCATTTCCTGCCCTTGTCATGTCCTTGGCGGACGGGCGCAGACGGTCTTACCTTTGGCCCGCCGGCAGCGCACCTGCTGCACGCATCCGCTGCGCGTCTGGCACAGCATGAAAATAAATAGCTGGCCGGGCGCGGAAAAGTCCTAAGTTCCAATCTTTCTGCCGGAAGTGCACCAGGCCAGAAGTCAGATCGGCCTAGTGGGGGGTGTGTCCGCTTCCCTCCAATCCAACGGGGAAACACCGGCGTCGGACCGGGGAAGCGGAGACATGCAGTAAAAGATTGCAACTGTAAGTATTCAAAGTATTAAAATGCTCTGTAAAGTGCAAAATGCCAAAGTAATACAATTTAAAAGCAGTAGGAATGAGGACTAATGTGCTGTAGTGTTATTGGGGAGAGGTCTTGATAAAGCCATACTTTCATCCCCTCAAAGACAATAGTGTTCTTGTCACAACATGATGGCCTCCTTCTGTTTATAGTAGTGTAAGCATGTGAGTAGGTCTTATACCTGTCCTGGGGAGCAAGCTGGGTGACCCGCTCTATGGGTCCAGTCGAGAACCAGGTCCTGGTCTGCATGTTCCAGGGCCAAAATAGGCCGGTAACATAATCCACCAGCTTTCCAGATTCTACCTCTAGGGGTACCAACTTTATGCAGATATTAGAGCGCCAAGATCTATTTTTGAGATCTTCCAGCTGGTAATGAAGCTCCATGTTCTTGTCTCGTAACTCAAAGAGTTCCTGTAGGTGCCCATGTAGCTGCTCTTCACAAGAGTTGTAGGTTTGTTCCAAAGAGTTCACTTGCGGACCCAAGTCACCCAGGTCCCACCTGATGTCCCCAACTTCTGTTGCTATGTCTTACTTGAGTGCCACAATGTTCTCCATGAGGTTACCAAAGAGATTTCCAAGAAATGCCCTAGTTACAGGCACGTATTCCCCTTGGGAGCTCCCCATCACTGTCTCAACCAGAGAAAGTGCGGGCAGAGATGCCTTTCTGGTCTGACTTCTTCGCTGGCGGTTTAGCAAACATATCCTTAGGAGTGGTGTCCTTTTTTGGGTTGCATTGTGAGGTCATGGTAATGCTGTAAACGGGCTCCTAAACCAGCAACGGGAGGCTCATCAAAGTTTGTAGGATGCCACCCAGTACCATGGTGGTAAGCAGACCACCGAGAGGCCCGCAACCCCCATCAGAGTCTTTTGGAATAGTTGCTGTTGCAGTCAATGGAGGTCCGAATGCAGAATCTCAGGTGCACAGGGGGCCACAACTGTGTGTACTGTACATTCCGGGTCATCTGCTTCAGGGCTCGAGAGACATAAGCGTGATACCACTGGGGGTCTGATTGTGTCTGGGAGTAGGCGTTACAAGAGATGTCCAATTGACTACATTTGATAAAAAGGCAGTGCGTTGGCAACAGGACTAAACATACAGGGATCCCAAGTGTCTTCTCATGAACCACAATGGCACCGCACCTTTCTGGGCAACAGTGGAAGATTTCTCCGCAGGGTAGTGTAAACTTTAGCTAAGAGGCAGAGTCCCCAGCACAGCCCAGATCTCTCCCGCCACTCTCAATGACCCATCCAGAAAAGCCTATAGCTAGTCAACTCCTCAGGATGCTCCTTCTGCCCACGGATCACCAGACTGCTGGGGCACTTTGTCAGCAGAAGGCGATGTGGTCTGGGATTCATATAACTAGCGGAAGCCCCTATCCAGTACACATTTTAACCTGAGGGAAGCAGATTGTGCAGACCTGTGCTTCAAGGTCACACTGCATCTTTGGGTAAGATGAGGCTGTACAAAGCCTCAGAGGTGTCTCATATATCAAAACTACTAACAGTCTTGAGAGTAAATGTCTGCTCTGTGAGACAGAAAAAGGTATAAAATGTCCACAAAACTGTGAAATGCGGTCTATTGAGGCTTTAGTGAAATAACAAAGGGTTTCGACTTTCCCATAAATGATTACAATATTCAGTTAGAATTCAGTCTTATTAGGCACACATTCTAAGGGTAAAAGTAATTTTTTAAAATCATGATGGATAAAAAAAAGGAAATGCAATGTTAGAGTAGGAATGAGGAAACGTTGATCTAACACATATCTTTAATTCATTAATCTGTTTTCAAAATGAATGTTTCTTTAAACAGATGTGTCTACATATTCGATAACCTCCTTTACTGGCAGAGAGATGAGCTCAAGAGCTGTAATGTAATACAAAACTACTTTAGAATTCCATATACCCCTAAGGAGATTCAGAAAAGCATATGTTTCTCTTACAGCATTTCCCATTACTTTCCTAAAAATTATATCTCCTAGCAAAGACTGACATGTTTATTTATTTATTGAATTTCCAGAGGGCTTTCGAGAATGCATTCAGCAAACATGTTAAAAAATAAAATGACAGAAATACTAAAGAGAACTGAGCATCAATTATATAATCAATGAGAATAGATAGAGCAAGAATGGGATTCTTAAGGTCATAGCAGAAAAAGTGTAATTAAGGATAGATCATATAGAAGAGGGACAAGTAGAGCAGTGGTGTTTAGAGACAAGTAGAGGGGCTTTGAAAACAATAATGGACTTTTAGAGGTCTGAGATATGTGAGAATAAAAATGAGATGCGAAGAGAAGAATGTAGGGCGAACGAAAGAGGGAACGAAAGTAGTGGTGTAATCCTCTGAGAACTAAATTAAGGGGATTCCATAAAAATGAAAGGGGTTGCAGAAGTTGAATTGAAGCCATTATAGACAAGCGAATGTGCATAAAAAGAGGAAGAGGGAACGAAGGCTATAAACTCATGCAATTTCGCCAGCACTTTTGTAAAAACGCCGCGATTTTTACAAAAGTACCCGCGAAATCAGCACTTTTGTAAAAATGCTGCCATTTTAAAAAAAGTGCCTGCGAAATTGCATGTGCAAATGTTAAAACCCATGGACAGCAGGGCAGTAGGTAAATATCTACTTGTATGATACCACAAAACTGAACAAACCCTTTCGCCCCTGGTCTCTATTAGTTGGGCAACACTAGTGACTTCTCTCACTCTGTCTCAGCTCATTAAAATAAATCAGGACTCATTTCAAATTGTCTAGGGCTACCATACTTACCTTCCAGGGAGCTTCAGCTGACTTATGCATCGTGGCTCTGTTTAATATTTATCTGACATGCAACAACAGACACAGGCTGGTAGGTAACCTCTTACATCTTCCCTTGAAGAACTCAAAACAAGATGGGGGATGAGAATAAATTCAGGAAAAAAGACTACTGCTCCTACACTATGTGTTGTGTTGATGCTATGGCGTATTCAATGGCCTCCAAGAAGAGGCTGGCTGTACATCCGCTCTCAAGTGCCTCATCAATGGTTCCCATCAAAAGACAAAGTAGAATGTACTCTTGAAATTTAGCAGAAACGTAATTTCTCACAATTGATCTCATTATTATGGGCAGTCAGAATCTTCAGAGCAGAAATCCTGGGAGGGACTTGTACTCTTTGAAATTCAAACTGCAGCCTGTGATTGCTTATGCCCAACACGGGGCCCAATCAGGTTAGTCTAGGATCACCATCTCATAGGTCTTGATTAATGTGAGCGTGAAAAGAGAGGGACTAGCCAGAGGCCCGTTCATTAGTACTTAATCAGTAATTCGGGATTCAGCCTCTGAGATACAGGTGCTATATGGCTCTGAATCAAGGTGCAGTGACTGTGTCAATTCATAAGATAAATATAATAGTGTATTAAAACCAGAAAATCTGAAATGCACTGTGCAGACCCTCCAGGATTTTGCGATGTTGCGTTTTGCCGCAAAATAGGCATTTTTAAAAAATGACGAAATTTTTACAAAAGTGCCGGCGAAATTGAAGGGTAGCGGCTGCCGACCCCTATAAATGCTCAGGCTATATGGTTTAACACACAGTATGCCCAATTACAGAGAATGAATGATTATGAGTAAAATAAAGTGCCGCAAAAATGCCGCTAAATTTCCATATTTGTGCCGCTAAATTTCCATTTTTGTGCCGCTAAATTTGCTAATCCATGCCTCTATGTCCTGGGGAGGTCTGTATAAAGTAGTCAAACAAGCAGCTTTAATAACGAAATGGAGTTGAACAAAAACATAGGCTATGAGAATGACAACAAAAGATGAGTTGGACTATCCCAAGACATACCGTTCTTCTCAGATATATGATTTTGATGTTAAATCTTGAAGCATATTTTGAGCACAATTCTCAATGAGACTGGCCTTTTGCAAATTTAAAGTGGGAAAAGTAGCACAAGGAAGATTGTAGAAGTCTAAAACCTTTTCAGGATAAAAACAAATGCAACTTATTTTTCTTTCATTAGTTCATTTATAAGACACGATTTATGTATGCTTTTTTAGTTATAATACTTTTTATTTTTCCTCTGACTTCTACCACAAAGGAATCCTTCCTTATTTTGATAGGAATTCTGGAATTGTGGTTCTAGTTCATGCTCTATGTCTTGCATGTTCATTGTTACCAACCTTTGCTGCATGGTTGTGGTATTTATACGAGCCATTTCCAAGTTGGTTATTTTGCATGTTGGCTTCAAAGAATTACAGCTGATAGACGTTTTTCTGCCTTTCAAAAAATCACATTTCGACATGTGCCTTCAAACTTGCTCTGAACAACAAGGACCCAAGGGGGATTCGGACTAGGTACAGGCTGCCCCCCACTCACTCAACTTCTCAAAACAATGTGCCTGTCCTTATAACAAGGTGAAATCTCCCTTTACTTCTGTTAATTGGAATAATCTTAGTAGTGGGTGTGTTTTACTCCTACTACTGATTTCAGTGTCTACTGTCACGTTGTCTTTACCTATGCATTCCTAAAAACACGTGTGTGTGTACCTGTTAGTCCCTTGTGCAGTTCTTCCCTGTCACTCAACCCTTCTCTAGTGAAAAAAGGGGGAGGGGGTTGGCAACGCCTCACGGGAGCAACCACCAAGGAGGATGTGTCAAACTGGTTCTCGCTTGACTCCCCACTATATCATCATCAGCAGTTGCCAACCATAAAAGTAAAGGGGATAAAAAATTGTGCTTTAGAAAAGAAACTCTGTGTAATAATGTGAATGACCCACCTGTGTGATAGGGCCTACCCTCCTGAATGTGAATTGTAGGACCTATTCGGTTAAAAAGAACTTGGCTCCACTAGCACTTTCCCTTTTATTCTTTGCCGTGTGCCTGTTCTAATAAAAACCAACATGTTTCATCGCCGCTTTATACATTACCGGCGATTTCATCAGGGTTGTGTTGGGGTCAGCGTACTTCCTGCACATATCATTTTCTCCCTTTATTGTACCATCAAACTTGCTGCCATGTTATGTGATTCTTTCTAATCGATACGGCCTGTGTATGTGATTCACTGAGGTACTAGTGGCATTCAACAAAACGGTGCTACAAATTATTTGGGACTGGTTCTGGATTATTAGAAAGTTCTTTCAACATGACTACTGCGTTCTACTGTACTGTGAAAGGTACCTCGTGTAAGGATCCCCGAGTGTGAATCTGAAAGAATTAGATGGTTTTTTCCAGTATTCAGCTAAAATATGCTACTGACATAATGTAAAATGAGTTGTAGGCATTACAAGCTGCATTGTCACTTCCTCAGTTGCTTTAAGGAAATACACAAACGTATAATTCTTATCTTGCATTCTGATATGCATTCTAACTGGCTGTACTGTGTTATGTGGTAGTCTTTGTAGAACCATATAAATGCTTCAACTTCAGCCACTTCCCTGCTGGCTGTCCTCATCTTCTTAGAATAGGTGTGAGAACACCTTTATGAAGATGATCAAAAACCCTCACTAATGGCGTGCCTGGGAGCTTGTGCATATGTTTCTCAAAGGGAAAATGCATAGCTTGAAGCGAGTGCGTGGTAGAAGGGCTATTAAGAAGCATGCATTATCAGATGATAGGAGAGGAGAGGGGGGATGATGTGGCCTAATGGCTAGAACGGTCAACTTCAAAGCTGGGGAACCAGCTTTGAGTCTCGGCAGGGACCCTCAACATCCTGTGATTCTGGGCAAATCAATTAATCTCCCCGTGCCTAACAAAATGAATGTGTTACTCTGTGACACAACTGGTGCTCATGTAAAGTGCTCTGATACCTTCGGGTCACGTTTGCAATATATGCAACTCCCAAAAAGTTTTGAGAACTTAAATAGAGTGGATCCACCAACTGTTATTGACGTCCTCTGGCTAAGAACACTAGCTTCCACTTACCACAACTCATAAGGGTTTCTGATCATCTTCATTGGGGGAATTCAATTTTGCATACTTTACATCGTGACTCACATATCTTGCACAGGGCCCTGTGTTTGCAAAAGGACTCTGAGAAGCCCAGAGGAGGAAACACGAATCTAACGTGACACATACACCATGGGGCACATGCATCATTGAGACGTTTTGCACTTCTTAATTTGCGAAAAATACCGAATTGCAAATTAATAATTGCAAAATGCTATGCATCATTTTTTTCGGTATTTATTTGTGATTCGGTAAAAATCGCAATTTTTACCGAATCCCAAATAAATACCGAATTCTTAAGTGCATTTTCGCAATTCCCATTGATTCCTATGGGCCAAAAGGCCCATAGGAGTCAATGGGAAGGCATTTACAAATTCGCAATTTGTTGATGCATTCCAAGGGTGCAGGGGGGGGTCCAAAGGACCCCCCCTGCACCCCTGAAATGCATTTGAAAGTGCATGTTTCACACACACATGTCCTAAGGACATGTGTGTCTGTAACATGACAGTTTAAAAAATGCATTTTTTTGCTTTTTGACAGATTTTCGCAAATTACCACGAGGGTCAACCTCGTGGTAATTTGCACTTCCAATTTCAAAATTCGCATTTTTTTTTAAATTGATGCATTGCATTTAAGGAATCGCACAAATGCGATTCCTTAAATGCATTCGCATTTTTAAGAAATGCAAAAAAATGTGAATTCTGGAAAAGTGTTTGATGCATCCCAAAAACGTATTTAGGAAGTGCAAACGGCCGAATTTACCGATTCACACCGTTTGCACTTCCTAAATAGGTTGATGCATGTGCCCCCATGTCTTTAGAAAACAATAATATATGGGAATAAGAACTGTAGTTATAAAGGGCATGAGGTAGCTGATTCACAAAGGAATGCAAGAGTTTTCAAAAGAGTACCTCTGTAGTACATTTTTGTTTCTGTACTTTCAAGCTTTTTTGAATCAGACCCAAAACATCTAAAATGAGAATAAAATGGGAATATCAGGATTATATTCATTTACAATTAGTACAAACCGAAAGGACCATGGCTTTACTGCACCGTTACTGTTAAGGAATTGGCAGCTTTTGGGCTAATATACAAAGGCATGTAGACGTACGTACAAGAGTACTCCTGTGGTACTCCTTCTTGTACTCATAAATGTTTTTGAAAATCAGTCTCTATATGCACCAGAGTTGATGCTGTATTACGATATGTGTGAAAACAGACTGGAGTGTCTTTGTTTTGTACCATTTAAAGGTGTGCATGCCTTGGTGACATATATTTGGTAAGAAGCCAGTGAAGGATAAACACTACTTGATATTTCCACATTAAAAAGACTTTCAGTAAAATTCATATTATTCCTTTTCAGTTTGTCAGAGGCAGTGTCTTCAGGGAGATCCCACGGACCACATACTGTAAGTAAATATGCAATTTGGTACCAAATGACACTAGAAATGTTAAAAAAGTTCGTTAAAAACTGACAAAAGTAGAGGTTTTTCATGTTTTAGGCAATAATATTTCAGGTGTTCCTCTTGATGAGAATGCTACCGCGTCCATCATATAACATTTTTCATTTTTTTAGATACCAGAATTATAAAAACCATCGTCGAGCCAAGCGTCAAAGTGATTAAAGAATTGAAGCCAATTGTCATCAAAGAAGGTAAAATAGGATGAATAATAGCTTGTATTAAAAGTCACAACTACCAATATGTATTGTTTACACACATGCTGAGTCCGGATTCATCACTGAATCATTCTAACAAAACAAATGATCCAGCATTTTGCTATAAATATTGCATTAAATTGGACACGTTTTAATTACAAAACCAACTAATCTATATATGGGATCTAAATTCCGAAATATGTACATATATAAATATGTTTCCGGCACAGTTTGTAAGGTATGACTAGCCAGGAAATACTTAAAAGGTGGCAGTCATTTCCAGATTATATCTATCAGCGTTTTGAGAAGAGAGTCTACTGAATTTATTCTAATTCTAGTTCAGAGTCAAATGTATGCCCCTAATCCGCAAGGTGTTTCTTTTGGAGAAAACTCTATGGTGTGTCCAGATCTGTAAAATACAACTATCACTGAATCAACGTTGTGTAACATGGCACTGAAATCTGTGAATCTGCCGCCAACCAGCCAGCTGGGCCAGCATTCTCCACTGAAGGTTACCCTACGGCAGCCTTCAAGCCCAATTAAAGTTTCCTTCATTTTCAGCAGATAATTATTGCCTAAGTTCTCCCAATGACATAGCTGAGGGCTTTCAGCAAAACAGATTAAAGGTTGATTGGTAGTTTTTTTCTGCTTTTGTTTTTTAAAGCCAAACCTTCCAAGGGGTAGTTTATTTTGCTAAATCAAAAACCACAGTTTTCCCAGCACTCTAGGATGTGTGAGCTATTTTTATTCCTGATGCGTTTAACCGTTCGAGGCATGAAGAGGGCAGGTTGGAATTAAATCTGAGGTGCTAGTTTAAGAAAAAGTAACCCCTGTGACATCCGTCTTACCAGCAGTTGAGACTTTGCTATTTATTAATTCTAGTTGAAGCGAGTAAAGTGCATGAGGGGTGAACCGGACATCTGTCAAGTTTTTTATGAATGTCATCTAAGTGCCCATCTCAAAATGAGGCCCTAAGGAAAAAGCATGGTCTTAAAATGTGCGTAATATAATTTTATATTTATATTCCATAACAATAAATGCCAGTTGTTTTGTAATAAAAAACAGAGGTAACCGAAATTACCAATTCATAGTGATCAGCTAGTGTTTGTCAGCGGATCCATTTTTCACTCTAAAGTTTAATCAAACAATAATTATTCATAAGGCGCCTGTGCAAGGATTAGTGTAAATACAGACGGACTCCGCTAAGTGAAGACTGTGGGGCATATGTACAAGCACTATCGCCACGGGAACGTCACTTTCCCGTGGTGATAGGGGCCTGCCTTATGTACAAGGCAGTGTTAAGCAGCCGCGGGCCGTGGAGGGAGTTACGGTGGGGCAGGGAGGCGGGGAGGGGGAGGGGCAGGGTGGAGAGAGCTAAAAACCGGCACCTGGATAATTACAGGTAAGTAAACAATTTAATTAATAAAACGAATTTCATAGCGCGCACTGCATCGCATTTTGCAATGCAGGGCGCGCTACGAAATTTGTTTTATTATTGAAATTGTTTACTTACCTGTAATTATCCATATGCCGGTTTTTAGCCCTCTCCACCCTGCCCCTCCCCCTCCCCGCCTCCCTGCCCCACCGTAACTCCCTCCACGGCCCGCGGCTGGTGTTAAGCCACTTAACGTGGCTTTACGCTGGCTTGTACATAAGGCCCCCTTTCACGCTAACTTAGCATGAAAGGAGCTTGCAGTGGATGATGTGGTGAGAGTTCCACTGCAACAGCCATTGTATTTGACGGTGCTCCCAATGTACAAGTATAGCGTACATAGGAGGCACCTCCAAAATTAAGACCAGGAAAATCCTGGTCTTAATTTGGCGAAACAAGAAGTGAATTATTTCTCCTCGTTTTTGCTTTCTCCATGTGTGCTGCACATGGAAAAAGCAAAATGCCATGGTATGTTTATGTACAGGAAGGTGTCCCTTCCTGTACATGAACAAATCTTTTTTAAAAATGCCATTTTGTAACTTTCATGTGGGCTGCAGGAAGCAGCACACACGAAAGTTACAAAATTGCATTTTAGGATTGTTTATGGGCAGGAAGGGACACCTACCTACACATAAACAATCCTACCCTGCACACAGACACCCTTGCACTCTGGTGCAAGGGTGCCTACGCTAGCGCTAAGTTGTTAAACTTAGGGCCATCGCAGGGGAAACCGCAAGGCTGCACCACATTCTTGTAACTATTGTGCAGCCTTGCATTTCTGAAGTGGCGAAGCATGTCGTTAAACCAAGGAGGCTAATGACACGCTCTGCCACTTCATTGTACATATCCCCGATAGTGTTAAGAATAGAAGAAACAATTCATAACTGTCTAAATGTAAAACAACCACATGGTCACCATTAAAAACTATGACAGCAGCGTGGTTTATAACTGAGTAGGACAGAAAAAAACGATTAATCATTCAAGAGAGAAAGAATAGGCAGAAACAAGATCAGCCTATTCATTATGATGCAACATAGGTGTTATAAATTGAAGTAAGTTTACCTACAAGAATTTTCAGGAAAGGAAAATATGTGGCTGGCGCTATCAAATCATGACAAGAAAATCGTTGCTTTATCACAACTATTGCTCCCTCTGACTAATGTTTAGAATATTTAAAACTGTTCTTTGATGATGTAAGCCACCAGCAACGAGTGGAGACACATAGACTAAGCTTGTCAATTCCTTCCATATCTCTGCTACACGTAATGGTCAGTGTAGTATGCCCTAGACCTTGTAGATAGTAGTAAACCCACAGCTCTTTTTTAGCGACCACTAAAGCCCACTCGCTCTTCACCTCAGAGGCATTAGCATTAATGATATCTGGAAGGACACAAACATTTTTATTTATAAACATGATCTGCTAATGCTCAGTCGCTTTTGAAATCGACAAAATGCAAGGGACTTAGAGTTCTAGAACATTGTTTGCCATTAGAAACCAAGGAGTCAAACTAGACACCCTCATATCTGAATACTAACAGACCACCACACCAGCACAATCAGCGATGCCTCTGCAACTCCATACACACAAGTTAATTTTTCTGAAGATTCTCCAGGTACATATACTATTATAAGCATGCACTATTGACACCAACTCCCCTTCCTACTCTGTGTATAGCAGGAGGAAGAATTGCCATGGAGATACGAAGGTGTGCACTGCCTTCCAAAATGGACAGGAAGAGTAGTAGTTCAGGTCAATGGTTACACATTCAGGGTCCTGCTGCTTTATGAATGAATGAATGAAACAGCTTTAATAAAGCACAACGTTCACTCCAAGGAGTATCTTGGCGCTGCATACAGAGGGAAAGGGCACCTTCCGAAAGAAAGGGAAACTGGCATAGTCTCAGATGATAAATGATCAGAGAAAAGACCAAGCCATACTGTCTAGGATACCAAAGATCCATGTTTTTAAGGACTTCCTAAAATTGAGTTCAGTTTGTGTATGTCTGAGTTGAGCTGGCAAGGAGTTCCAGGCTTTGGTCCCTATGGCTACCAGGGTCTTTCCGTCCCTGGTTTTAAGTTTAAATTTGGGTGTTGTTAGGAGGGTCTCTGAGGATGACCGAAGGGTATGTTGAGTGATGTATGGCTTAGTTCTAACGTTGAGATATTCTGGTCCAATATTGTGTGCTGTTTTATAGATAATGGTAAGAACCTTAAACAAAATCATCTTATGGACGGGCAACCAATGAAGGGTTTTTAGTGCTGTTGCAGAGAGGGAATCTCTATGCAGTGTTCTGGACCACCTGTAATCTTTGTAGTACTTTTTTATTTGTTCCTGCTTAGAGACTATTACAGTAGTCCAGACGGGATAGCACTACCACTGTCTTTTTGGCCGACATTGGGAGTAGATTAAAACATTTTTTGAGAGCTTTTATTACTCGAAAACAAGTACCAGCCACAGCAAAAACTTGCTTGTGGAAGGATAGTGTATGATCAAATTTTATTCCCAGATTCTTTACAGTCTCCACTGTAGTCGGGGGTGGTGCTGAGTTTGACGGCCACCATTTGTCTGGTCTAAAAACGTTATTCTTGCCAAACAGCATAATCTCAGTTTTGGAGCTATTACATTTCAAATGATTTAGCTTCATCCAGTTCATCACTGCTGTTAAACAGTAGTGACATTTTCTTCAGCCACTGTTGAGTTTTTATCCAGCGTAAGGATCAATTGGATGTCATCTGCATAAGGGATACCCTCAACATCGTACATGTCCATCAAAAAAAGCATATAGAGATAAAAAAGTTTGGGCTCAGGGCTGAGCCCTGAGGGACCTCTGATGCCAACTCTCTTTCTTGCGAACTATAGCCTCCCAGTGTTGCGATCTGGTGCCTGTTTTCTAGAAAGGAGGTAACCAGGCCAATGCATTGCTTGTGATTCCACTGCATGCAAGTCTGTCTCTCAAGATATCATGAGAGACCGTGTCAAACGCTGCTGACAAATCTAACAGAACCAGTACTGTGTCCTTTCCCTGATCCATAGCAAGTTTTAGGGATTCAGCCGAATGCAATAGTACTGATTTGGTAGAGTGACCTGCGCGAAAGCCAGATTGCATAGGATGTAGTATGTTGGCTTCCTGCATGAAATCATTGAGTTGGTTATTGACAAGTTTCTCTGTGATTTTACGCAGACATGGCAACAGTGAAATAGGCCTGAGATTGGAAAGGATCGTAGGTTCTGACAGTTTCTTCTTTTGAAGTGGTTTTACAACAGCAGTTTTCCAGCATCTGGAATTTTGGCTAATCTAAAAGTAGTGTTTATGATCTGATTAATGGTGGGGTTGATAATATCCACCAGTGCGTGTAAAATTTTTGGAGGGCAGGGATCAAAAGGTGAGCCTGGTTTACAGGAGAGAATAGCTTGCCTAGATTGCCCTAAATAATCTCCTTAAAGCATATCAATTCTTTACTTATTTCCCCTATGGTCTGGGCATTTAGCATCTGAGGAGGTGCTATAATAAAATCTTTCTTTAGTTCAAGAATTTTTTATCAAAGAAGTCGGCGATACGATCGCATAGATCTTGTTGTAAGGGTTGAATTTCCTGTTCAAGATTTTTAGGCACGGTGAAAGTTTTTACTATATTAAAAATCGTTTTTTGATTTTCTGCTTTATTTATTGAGCTCGCATAGTATGTCTTTTTTTCTCATTTAATATGCTGGTGGTAAGATCTAGGAGCAGATTTAAAGGACCCC
The DNA here is from genome assembly GCF_964261635.1 of Lissotriton helveticus. Classification (NCBI taxonomy): domain Eukaryota; kingdom Metazoa; phylum Chordata; class Amphibia; order Caudata; family Salamandridae; genus Lissotriton; species Lissotriton helveticus. The sequence continues at coordinate 398,285,968 of NC_136069.1, read as the reverse complement.
AGATCTTCAGCATTGTAATCTTTTTGCCATTTCTTCTATAGTATTCTACATTGTCCCTGTGCAGCTTTTAAGCTAGGGGTAAGCCAGGAAGCTGACCCTTTTTTCCTACTGATTTTCTTTAGGGGAGCCAACATGTTAGCCACTGATATCATCCATTTATTTAATAGATTATTATCTATTTCAGGGCCCCCCATGAGCAAAGGTATTTTTGCTTCTGCTATGTTCTGTAAATTGATATTGGAGAGCAACACTTGCTGAAAACACTACCATTTTCAGCCCTGTGATCGCATATCCCACAATGGTGGCAAGACTAGGTTTATGAACATACAGTCACATTAGTGGGCATCCTCAAATCCACATTTTAACAAAAAAGATTATTTTTCAGACTCAGTGCCCCATTTTAGCCAGTGGTTGGAGGTAGAGCCAATCGCACTCTCTTTTGGAGGCCAGCACATATCTTTCCTGATTGAGCTATGACACAGAACAAGATGGGGAATAGCTTGCTAGGGGGAACGAAATAGGAAGAGAAAGGTGGAAAAACCGTGCCAAAGAGAGAACACAGGAATCTGCAATAATGAGTGGTGGTGCGTTAGAGGCATGAGATGGAATCAAGATATGTGACACACCCACATTCAATAGAGATGGTCATGTGCTTCTTACCAAAACCTTGAGGCCCAGCACTTATTCTTTCACACGCACTGTCTAGACTTCTTTGGGGAAAAAGCCTCTATTTTACTACTTATTATCAAACTGCTTTAGTGAGCTTCTTAGACAATGATTTGTTAAACAGTGTAAGAGTAATTCATCTGAAACCACCACGGTGAACCAATCACCCGCTGAGATTATTCTATGACTGTCATAGGTTTTGAGGAGTACTCTTGGGAAGGCTTATGTATTTCTGAAAGTGGTAAATTTGCACCCATAAAGTGTAGTTATATTTTTGTAATTTGGAAGCTCAGCCTCTCTGCAATGAGTTACTGGAATTTGTCTGTTTTTCAGGCATTTCAAAAGTTTTATTTCCGGCACACATTTATGACAATATTCAGTAATGTAGACCAAGCCACACAGTGAAATAGCCATATGCACTGCAAATTTGTAAAATGTAAGAATGAATTAAGCTGGCGTTCAACCCTCCTACCAGTAAGTATGCAGAGCCCCTTGTATGTATTTTGAGAATGCACAGAATACTCACCTTTTTACACACTGGCGTACCGATCACGTCCCGACCTTCGCAGGCTGGCTACATCGCTTGTGGTATACTAGGCATGGAGAGGCTAACACTGACAAAAGCGGGGGAGGTATCCAAATATGCTGAGCTGTGGCAACCCTTTCTGCCCATGCTGGCCTCTGAATTCCGGGCAATTACTTTCTCCGATATCTCCGCTTGCTGCGCCACTCACATACACAACAGACGTCATAGAACTAGAGGTCAGGTATGGTTTAGATTACTTAGGTGGTGGACTTGGAACACGGGGTGGGGGTGGCAAAAGGAAGGGAGTTTTTCTTTTTTTACTGTTCTGTTTCATCTTGCTTCATAGTGCATGCAAGGTTTCTTTACATTGGCAGAGGCCCATTCTAGCACTGACGAACTTAGCTTGTCCTATTCGGGTCGTGGATTAAGCACTGTTAAACGACATGATGGCTAAACCTGCATCAGTGTTTTCAGTACATTTCAATAAAGAGATTTAAACAATAAAAAGGTTATATAAAATTTTCAAAAGTTCTTATGCCATTGTTATTATTTCAGAGAAACCAATTAAGCAAATCACGAAGGTGATTGAAGGCGGCCAGACTATTCGAAAGGTCATTCAAGGTAATTTATGATCATTTTAAGCTTCTTGAATGAAATGTATTTATTTTTGCCTTCTGGTGGAGGTGACTGAACGAAAAAGGTGTGCGCAAACTGTACAACTCAGCAACAGATATGCAATACATTCATTTCAGGAAAGATAAAAACATTTGTCAACAGTCTTATAATGTCAAACTAACATAGAAGAGAAACATACCATCAAATGCGGTACAATTTTGCAAGAAGTTGTCAGAAAAGGAAAAGGAAAAGGTCAATAGAGGTGTAGATATGAGAAGGTACAACCTTGCCAAATGTAGAGGGGCAGTGGGGATGTGATGAAGGAAATGAAGCTAGGGGGACAGAAAAATCATGAGAGGGGTGGAGAAAGCACAGAAGAAGGTAAGATATTCTGAAATTGGGAGAAGAAAGGTGTTGATAGAAAGCGAGACAGGCTAGAGTGGTATGTTCAGTCAAAGTAACACTTAAACAGATCAATATTTTTTTTCATTTGAAAAAAAAAATATTCTGAAATGTTTTCTTTTTTTAGGTTATTAACTTGAGAGAGACATAGAGGTATCCACATTGCTGCAGGGATTTGGTTTGCTATTGTGATCCCCGGTGTTTTTAATTGTTAATCTGTTATAAAAGACACCGTGCATTATACAATATAAAATGAAAAGATGTGGCTCAAGTAAACTTGGCGATGAGAGCCGTAAATCACTTGCATATTGCCGCTTTTAATGAGGGCGAACATTGTTGTCCAGGTATTGTTAATTTATATATTAATTCTACATGCGAGGTGTCCATAGCAGGTATCTAGATATCTGCGACTTTTCTTATTATGCTCTTCATAGGGAAGCCAAATAATCTTTATATTTCATGTTGCTTTGCATTGCTTCTTCATACCGTACTGGTCGATGCATACAACTCATGAAAGGGAAAGTTCAAATGTTGAAATAAATGCGCTATCGCATTTGTTTAATACTAATGGTAAGGATTTTTTAAATATTTACTCAGTAATGTTTGTGATCATATGGGATGGACTGGCTGCTTCTATTGTGATTGTTGACATGTTTTACAGAACATTATTTTGAGTTTTACTGAGAGGCAATAAAGCAAAAGTTGTAAACTTCCGAATGTAAGTGTGAATACATATCCCTTCAACTTGTTCCTAAGATAAACATTATTGAAACATTGGGGGTCTTGTGTCAACCAGCAATTAAGCTCGAGGAAATCTTAACTACTGCCCACTATTATGGCCGTCTTCCTTATTGTTGGGTGCTGCATACGTTGAAAATAGATTATGTTCTTAACAACATAAAGGTGTTATGTGACTAGCCGTTGAGAGCTAATGGAATATGCCCGGTACTGGAAGAGAGATTTCAGGTTAGCGTGCTGGACCATAAAAGCGAACGAACATACCTTTCAGAAATAAGTGCAATTCGGAGGAGATAGAGCATTATGCCAGGGGACAGGGAGTGATGCTAAAAACATGCAGGGACATCATGACAAAAAAATACATTAAATGAGCACAGAGCTAAAGGAGCGGTAGAATATACAATATAATTTAATCAGATATAGAAAAGGACCAAGAGGTGTTCATTGTGCCAGCTCCCCTCTGTGACCTGTCTTGGGGAAACGTTGGGAAGAGAGAAGAGACAAGCAGAAAATGGCAAAGCAGTGAGCAGGAAAATGAGTAAGCAGAAAAGGCAAAACAGAGGGCAGAAAAACGAGCAGAGTAGGCAAAACAAAGGGCAGAGAAATTTGCAGAGAAGGCAAAACAGAGGAACGAAAAAGGCAAAACAGAGTAGAAGAGGGTAAAACAGAGTGCAATAAAATGTGCAAAAAAGGTAAAACAGAGGGAAGAGAGAAAAGTAGAAGAGGCAAACCAAGGGCAGAAAACCGTGCAGGTAAGGCAAAACAGAGGCCAGAAAAACAAGCACTAAAGGCAAAACAAAGGGCAGAAAAATGAGCAGAAAGGCAAAACAGAGAGCAGAAAAACAAACAGAAAGCAAAACAGAGCAAAGAAACAAGCAGAGGAGGCACAAACAGAGGGCAGCAGTTAGACAAGCAGCAGAGGGTAGCGGACTTTGGACAGGCTGGACAGGAGAATTGTCACAGGGGGAGCAAGCACGAAGACCTTCTCCAATGTTCCAAAATCAGACCCCTTTTTAAAAGTTTAATATGATATTCAAAGAACCAATTCACGGCTGAAATTAGTTCAATATATTATCTTCCAAGTCAACATCTGTAGTCTTCCCAAAATTTGATAAAAGTACATAAAATACAGAGGAATATGTCACTAGCACTAAAAAAAAGAAAAATAAAGTCCTGGAAATGGATACTACATTTACAACCCACATTTTGACACAGGCATACTGATCCATATGCACAAGGATTGTGGTATGAGTAAGTGTAGTTTACTTTTGTAGTACTTCTAGCTTGCTGGAACTGAGTACTGCAGGAATATGTCACAGCTAAATCATTGTGAATCAAACCAGATTTTGCTGCTTTTCTCATGAGACTACGGAGTAGATTTACTAACATTTCACACCACACAAAGCAGCAACCGCACCAAAATTGCAGCACTGCATTGCGTGGAAAGGAGAGAGCAGGGCAGTGCCAAACCATAACTACTTCAGGTATGGTGGTGTTTCTCTCTCCCCTCCTCCAGTGTTCATTGAGATTGCTGTGTGCCATACACACATCCTTACACCACAGTGCAAGGGTGTGTGTTACATCTAGTATTGGTTATGTACTTGAAGGCGACTACTATATACTGTTGTGCTAAGACAAGGTTTTAAACATATGCCACATTGGATGTGTGCTGTACAGTACAACACACATGCAATGTTGGAGAAGGTTTGGAGAAATGAAAACATATCTCCTTTTTGATATCTGCCTCAAACTGGTGCTATATTTTGGCACAAAGCCTTGACTACCGTTGCAAGGAAATAGGGGTTCCTGTCAAAAGCCCGTGGGTAGTTGCATGGGACCACCCATGTCCCATCTACAGGATACTCCCTTGATGAAAAGCAATGCAAAGCAGTGCTAACAATACTTTGCATTACTTTAGGGCTACTTTCCAGCTTAAATACACTTTGGACTGGAAAGCATATCCAACATTAACAGTTTTTGCCATTTGTATCACTTTTGTGATGTAAACCCGGCGCAAAATGTTAGTAAATCTGCTTGTACATGTTCTAAACCATTGTGAATTCTTGTTTTTGAGGACTTGTGTTGTTAATTCCTTTTCCCAATGCTCACAGTCCATTTAATAGATTATTATATGTTACATTGTAAATCCAGGCGATGAAGACAGCACATTCCTTCATGGTGCAGAAGAAACAGGTACACTCGATACCAAGCGTGGTGAGATCTGAACGACAAGTTGGATTGCTTGGCTTAATTCATTGCTAATCTCCTGTCCACACTAAAGCGGCAGGAATTTGGCCACATTTCCAAGTTTTGGCAGATTTGTTTTCTTTAAAGTTAAAGGCTGAACACCTAATTTGGTGTCACATTAACCGACATCTGCCTAAGTAAAAGATACTGGTTCATACAGCAATGGCATGGTTATAGGTTGAAATTGTACGAGAGGAAAATGAAAGTGCTAACAAAAGGTGGTAGCCATAATAATACGGCCTGTGGAAAACACCTTTAGTTACACAGCATCAAGGTATTTTAAACCCAGCCATGTAGAATTGCGGTTACCACTGAAGCAACACCCCTCTCAACTACCTCAGCTGAGGGTTGTACCTCCACACCCGTGGAGACACAGATCCTTAAGGTCTTAAGTCATCACTCAGATGTGAGGTAGTCTGAAAGGAGGGTAGACTGATCACTGCACATTGACCTATATATCATGTGACTTCTGTGTATAAGAACACGTACTTTTATGGGTTTTGCCATTTTTATAGTTTGCTGCACTTTGCTTTGATGATGACGCCCACGCCACGCAATGCTTCACACTTTTAGCTCTCACGCTCATCACAGGCTGGAGTTTGATGTCAGTCACAAATTATGCATAATACTAATTTTTATTTCCAAAAAGCAAGTTGCCATGAAAATCATAAGGTGAGTTTCTCTGTAGATGAAATTCAAAAGAGGCACCCTGGACAGAGAAGCATGATCGAGACAGAGAAAATGATACCTGCTTCACTTCAGAGAATAAGATATGCACCTGCATGGGCGTAAAGTCACTTACCGTCTGCTTGTATGGAATGTTTTATTCAGAACTGTTCACATTTGTCAGTGCATGTCCACCACGCGGCATGTTTAACGATGCTTACATTCCAGTTATGCTCTAGAGTGAGATGCTACAAATAAATATTTTTGAAACCATAAATTAGTCTGCTTTAAGAAATCGCAGCTGTTCTGATGTGAAATAAAAAGTATGCTGGTGCTTCCAATAATGTTCCAGGGCTTTGTGTTTAGCTGGCAGCACCTGGAGCATTTCGCAAGGTACCCTGGTCATGTGGCTTCCACAGGCTTAGCTACTATTCCCACACTATGTTGATTTCATCCCTTTCATGATCTGTTTCAGAACCCTCAATCACCAGGATCACCAAAGTGGTTGAAGGCGACCCCGATTTCAGACTAGTCAAGGAAGGACAGACTCACATGACTAAAGTGATTCACGGAGGTTAGTAAGGAATGCTCTTCTCAATATTTGATGCTTGGATATGTCTTATTGCGGTACTGAAGTTGCCCTTGTTTTTTACTGACTTCACCACATTCAGTTGTGTCATCATCTTCTAGCCCCCCAATGACACTCCAGCTATCGAACGTGGCGCCTTTCTTTACAGACCGTTATTACATCAAAGCGCTCACTAGTTCCCACTTCCCTTTCTTACCACCTTGCGGTCTTTCCAGTATGAAACATCATCATTCATTCTCTTTAAGAAACCATTATAAAGTTCATGCCATGTCATGGCTACCACGTGGTAAACAAACTAGTAAAAAAATTTAATTCTTTGGATGAACAATGTCTACTTCCAAGCTTATTTCTGTGTACACACTGCTATTGGGTATATTACAAAACAATGACACATAAATAAAAAACGAATGATCATTGCCCAACGTACACCAACTTTACTAAGATGACATCCTAGTACCAGATGGCTCTTCAAGCGAGTCTCCTCCATTTTTTCATACAATCTTAAAGGTTGCCACAATCAGCCCACAGTAGGTTTTTATTCGGATAACTAAAACATGCCTCTCTTTGCCTTTTACTGTACGACGTCACCACACATGCCTTTTGTACGCATACCTTTACCATGCCTGACATGCAATGCGTTTATGTTTACACTGGATTATCTGGACTATGTATGTAACATTTGTTTGAGGGGGGGGTAAACTCCCTTTACCTATACCCACCTTTAAACCCTAAAATCACGATACCTCCCTTTACCCACCCCAATTCCTAAAATTACCAATACCATCCTTTATCTCTACGCACCCCTAAACTCTAAAATTATCTTACATTCATTTACCACTATCCACCCTTAAATCCTAAATTCATCCTTTTCTCCTTTTACCTCTACCTGCACCTTAACCTATTTTTCAAATAACATAAAAATATGCTTTTTGGAGAAAAAAAAATATATATAAGCGCTCTTTGCATAGTGGGTGGCGGTGTCGAGGACAGGCTAGTCCTCTTTTCCAATATAATCACCAAATACTTCCAGTAAGGAAATCACCGCACTCCAAGGGACTGAATTTATGCAAGGTTTATTGCAGACGTGCAAATAATCACCATCAAACCACCACCAACGCGTTTGACCCTACTTGAGGTCTTGCTCACAGTGAGCAAGATTGATCTTGCCAAATTGACTAGAGACCCTGTCACAATAATATTTACACCTATTTAAATGTATTTCTTTCCTACATATGAAGTGCTGCTTGTTCATATTATGTTTCAACAGAACCAATTGTTAAAACATTCACAAAAGTCATTGGTGGTGATGAGATTGATGTAACAGGGGGCGGATTCACAGAAGAAAGAATCATTCAAGGTAAAGTACTTAATTGATAGTTTTGCAGTTATTTTATGGTTTTGCAAATCAAGCAGTGCCTACAACGTGATTATTCCTGTCTCTGTACAGCATCCTTAAGAATGTGTGTAAATAGAGGCATATATTTTAACAAAAGAAACGCATAGTGGAACAATAAATGTCACAATCTAAGAAGAATAATAGGACTGAAGTTTAAATTGCTATATCGCATGATGACATATCATACATTAACAGATTTGTGTGCACTTTCAGTATCAATGTGAGAAAACACCCAAGGTCTAGTTTATAGTAAAATGGTAACTGAAAGCCTCCAATTTTTGTTGGACATGCTAAATCAGGCCTTAGGGGCTAATTAATGCATAAGATAGCACAGCAAATTGCAACGCTTAAAGGATGTGAGTAAGGCGTTCATTCTCTAACAGTCAAGATGGTTACCACTGGCCTATTCTGAAGCACGAATCTACAGTCATGGTGTAATGTATTGGTGGTACAGGCATTTTACTAATCCTAAAATCTGGAACTAGCTAATTTCCATCTATACATTTTGTGAATTATATGTACTTTAACTCCTTGTGGATAAATGTATTTTTACTTTGCAAATTGCCAATCTGGGTAACAAGTACCCAAAATCCTGAAGGCTAAGCTCTGTGAAGTTATTTTTATTATATTGTTTTCTGAGCCTCACTCCTTTACTTCGAAATTTTATGTATGTATATGGTTTGGCATTAAGCCTAATTAAAATGATTAACTTTCAAATTCTGCTGGAAATGTTTTCAAGAATCATGTAACGGATGTTCTGTTCTTTTTTATAAATATGGTGGATGCTTTGGGGTACTTTGATCGATGGCCTGATGTCAGACCCTCAGTCAAATTATTCTCCCATTAAAAACATGATTTTTTCATAACAGATGTAAAGCCAGACTCTGCAAGACCAATTGTCACCATAATTTTATTGTATCAAGAATTGCTGCAATGATTTGAAATGTACATTTTATTTGCACATGGCTGTGGAATACAAATCTTAGAGCTATGAATTGTTGTGTACAGAAAAATGTACATGCTGTCTTAAACTCTAAATTGAATTCAGCACAGGCCTAGAAGTCTTTTCTTCAAATTTGATCTAACTTTTATAAATTTAATGTAGGTCCTGAATTTACAATCACCAGAGTGTCCACAGGTGATGGATCAGAATTTGATGAAGCTAGTCTAAAGAAATTGCTTGAATCAGGTTGGTATGATGACAGAAGATGTCAGCAACAGAGGCAGGTTGCAGGTGGTCCTGTCAATAATGCAACATTTCTCAGAGGTCTTGGCTTCAGAAGTATTTTCTGAAGAGCTATGCCCTTGTCTCCTGTCCAGATGTTAGATATATAGCTCTTTTTATTTCCATGCACGTCTCACAGTCACAAAAATATGCAAATAGGCAAAGATAGTACTTAAAGCTGACACACCACAATTAAATAATTCAGGCAACCCTGTCAAGTTTCCCAGGTCCGTGTGTGTTGTGGTATTCATGTCCCGGGGTTTCTTCTAATTCTGTGATTTATAGTCTTGTTTATTCCATTATAAAACTGGACTACAACTGCCAGAATTCAAAGAAAATAAAAAGCTAGGACTAGACCAGCACATGAACCAGGAAAGCGTTGCAGTTATGATTAGGTGGAAATGAGGAAGTTGTAATGGTTGTAGTAAAGGATGATCTTTAATAATCCGGCCCATTGCTAGGGTTGCAGCAACTTCTCGTCTAATTTCAGGGAATCATTGTATGAAATGATAAATTACAGCATTATGAAATTCACTTATTTGATGTTCACTGGATATTCAATATATTCAGAAAGAAACAAAAGGAAACTAGACAGTGATCATGATTACTTTAGCAAAACCAGTCTTGCAAAATGCCTAGTCTGACTAAGATGGTAGCTGGAGCGTACTTATGTAGTTTGGTGCTTAATGAGAACTTCAAGAAAGGTCAGCATTCTATGATCTTTCAGAGGGTGCAGAAATATAGCACTGTTACATTTTACATGTAAAGGACATGTTATGTCTGCAGACCTGTTTACTGTAATCCTAATCTTTATTTTAAAAACATCATAATTTTAGCAAATGTAACTTAACTACCTAAAGTTAAAACACTGAATTGTAACATATTTTGTTTGTGCTGCTCAAAAAATGACTTGCCACAAACTGAGGACCAATGTTAAGGGGACACTAAAAAGCAACATGCATTAGCATGGTAAACCATGCTGTGGTTTAACAACATAGATAACTCCATTTGAAACATGGATGAATATCACAATTTTCTACTTTTACACATTCAAATCAAGTGTAAGGAGCCAGGATTGTTTATTTATTTTATAGAACATTAGTATGGTGCAGCATAAAAATAGAGTTACCTATTTCAAGTGCAGACATCAAACCTGGCTAACCTGCAAACAACTATATCTTTAGTTTTTCCTGGATGACCAGTTTGTTGCTTTTGCTGTGACAAACATAGCATGCAAATTCCAAGTGCTTGGTGCCCTAGTCTCCAATTGTATGTTCCCAATTCGAACTTTGCAAAAGGGGTGAGCTTGAACCAAAAAATTACTGGCAGCCCTGTGGTGTGAGGATTCACCCCAGTTCTAGAACTTATTTGCTAGAAGTTCAAGACCAGTTACTTATCAGGACCTGAACACCATGCACAGAGCATTCAGAATGAAGTGGTAGTGCATAGGAAACCAATTATGTTGGGCAAGGTAGTTGAAATATTTTGATATTGCTCAACGTTAGTGTATGCATTGGTACACATGGTCATGCCTGCCACCCGGCAGCAGTTAAAGGGAGGAATACTCTCCTTAAAACGGAGAGAAAGCACCCAAAGATATGAAGCTATTATTGACAGGATTTTAGAGTGACCCCCCAATTTGGTTGGCAAAGACAGCTTTTCCTTATTAGAAAGCCTAGATTCTTCATCGTGGTAGTAGGAGCCAGGTATGGCACCAGCTTTTTAGAAACGAGATTAGAGGCCAAGATCAATTTATTATCATGGATGAACACCTCCATCGGGCTTTAAAAAGTTTTATAGCAACTAATCAGAAAAAGTATCAAGATGACATAATGATGTATCAGGGGCAGAAGTGCTTAAGGAATCAATTAAGAGGAATATTTGTGCATCATTTATCAATGTAAAGAATTGCAGGTCATGGCCTGCACTATGCTAGCCATCGGGCTCACACATATGTTGGAAGACTAATGGGATCAAGAATAACACCTTCATTATCTCATGTTAGTCTCTCAATAAGAATAAAGGAGACAGCACTATGCTAGAAAATCGACTCCGCAGGCTTGAAAAGAATGACCCAATCAAAAGATGCTAAGCTTTTAAGAATGAGACAAGGGTGTAAATATATATGCATCCAAAAGAGCTGGTGTAACACAGCTGAATAAAAAATGATCAAGTAAACTAAATACCCATTTGCATAAAATACCAGTATACTTCATATTAAAGGATAACTATGTTGATTTCTAGATATTCTTTAGGTGCGGATTTTCAGTATAGGTAGTGGTGATATGGTATCTCTTCTGGTTGACCTTTATTTACTTATTTACAAGGAATTGAATTATGCCCATCTAATGAATACCACTTAAGTAATACTTCAATAATAATCAGTTACCTAAGATATTACATTTGTACACCTTGACACACGTATTGATCACATTCATGTTTAAATTGGAATATGTACAAATGAAGTGTTAAGTGTATAGAAAATCCATTATATACAATTAAAAATGTTATAATACATTCTCTCCCAACTAAATGTAAGAAGATTTGGAAAGCTCAACATTCATAGACAGTGGCTATAATGTTATAACAATAAATAGACTTTGAACATATGTTATAGTAAAATATAGAATTGAAATTAAGAACAGTATTTCCCTCATTAAAGGTCAGAATTTCATTTCCACTCCTCCTATTAAGAGGACCTATGATCTTCAATAGATCTAATCACTCTGAAATTACACAACTATGAATACATTTGTAAGATAGCATAGTGTTTGTTCAAAACAAGTTTTAGGGATTAAATTGTATGCCAGGCACCCTGGTGAAAGTGAAGTTGCATTACAACATGCAACTCCCCATAAATGTATGTCTATTTTTTTTGCTTATTGATTTATTGTAAAGAAAATTGATGTCATGTACATGTATCCTATCAGAAGTCACGAAGATCACCAAATTCGAAGGTGATATTCATTCACTTGATGAAGAAGAACTCAAAAAGCTTCTCCAGGGAGGTCAGTGATTGTGCTGGAACAACTAACCTCTGGAACCGTAACAGGCATTGGTGGTGGAAACACTATATTAAGATGGCTGCTTTCCGTTTTAAAGGCTGAACTTTATTGCAAATAACAAATCTATCTATCTTTGTATTGAATATACTATCCAAAATGATTATAAACATTCAAATTTATTAAAAACAATTTATCGCAGATAATTATCGAGAGTTGCATTTCAGTCTTTAAAATGAAGCACCTTAACAGAAATGGAGCGCAATGAATATTTATTTCAGATAAATTCTGCATGTGCAAAAAGGATTTAGCAATTAGTGACTTCCTCCAAAGCATCAAGTTGACCAAAACAGATTATGAATAAGAAAGTTGCAATGCTCAAGAAATGAATATTCATTCCACCCAACATGATTTAACAAATAAGGCATGTTAAACAATTGTCTTTCTTTTCAGATAACTTATGTTGAACAATTTAACAACCATCGACACAAATTTAAAGAAAAATATTTGAGCTGAATTAAAAAAATGCTAACATTCTAAATAAATAACCAATAAATATAGCCATCTATTGACAATCAATTTTTAAACTGTTGACGTGTATTGTTTTTCATTGTGATAGTAGAATTTTAATATAGTACAGCAAGCAAATGAATTACAGTTCATTGAAAGCACCTCATTTTACAACTATGTTCATAAATGTGAGTTAATGATCACAGTGAGTGTCACTAATTTATGTGTTACAAGGGAAGGTTAGCTTGCACCACATATAATGTATGTGTTTGTTTATTCTATGAAGTTCAATGGATCCATACGAGGCACTCTCAATATATATAAGAGGCATTTATTAAACTGCAGAGAAAAGTATAAGCTCTGGAGTATCAGGAGTTCCATTGGTTTAGAAAATATTTACATCTAATGTCTGCCGTTTGCTTTGAATACAAAGAGAAATGATCTTTGATAGCACATTAGTTGACCTACAGTATGAAAGTTGAGCTGGGAAGGTACATAAGGAAGGCAGCTTTAAGTGATATACAGTGGAGCACCAACTTATAAATGTCATCATTTTCTATGTAATGTGTTCATTTTGTTTTGCAGTAATGTGTATGTATTCATGTATTTGTGTTTGATCTAAACACACATATATATTTCTTAATTGGTTCATCACAACTATCCAATACCACCCACTATAGTTTCCTAGGTCTATCTGACATTTATAGCCATCTTATGCCATTTTCTATTATTCAAAAGGAGGCAGGTAAGACATTCAGAGCAGTTGATCTATTCAAATTTATCTCACTTTAATTCCTAGTCTAACCTCATTCATATTTTCCTGCTCTACGTTTGAGTCATAACACGCCTTTCAACAAAATACAATGTTAAAACCCACCTCTTCTTAATGTTGCAACCATCCAAGAGTGTATCTCTTCCTATCCCTTCTCATCTCAGTCTGATGCTATGATTTGTATTCCTTCTGCCTTTGTGGACACATATTGCTCTCAGTACGCATTTGGTTGCATGTCTTTGCATCCTCTCATATTAGCTACATGTTCTATTAGTACATGGCTTCCCTAATGGGTAGGTTGACCATTTACAAATACCCTTAAAACATACATGCACTTCCAAAAACCCATTTAGAGGATAAATATATTTTACAACACTAATTCCAAATGCATATTAATATGTTTTACTGTCTGTTAAATGGCAATACTTTTTAGATGTTAAGGTTAGCACAATGTGGTCTAAAGAGCAATTCTCAATCTAAGAAAAACATTAATGCATGTGTGTACTTGTGTATACCTTGGTGGATATCTGTGGAGCAGGGAACATGATATGAGCCAAAAGGGTCTCCTACTAATTTTCAAATTGCCCCACGCACATGCTTGATTTAAGAGTTAATTAATTTTATTTTGTTAGCATTAGTGAGTTCTTGGTCTTTGTTTGAATATTTGTTTTAGGCATATTAAATTACACACATAGAAATATATGTTTACAAAAATGTTTTTAATTTACCAATAACAAAAAAAAAACCTTAGTAGGCTAAATCAAATATAAATGGCACACTCATATATAGGACAGACAAATACAGGGGCATAGTAGTGCATGGATATGCTATATGTTTCACATATATAATACAAACCTCCTGTAAATCAAAGAAAAAGGTGCGCATAAAGTTCTATGGTGATAGAACATCTGTGTAAAATGTGTCCTTCTACTGATTTCCACATATTTATCTGTGTATTATGGGAAAGAATTACACAATGCCTGTAGGACATTAAAACTATTGCTAATATTGAAAAGGGACAGAATTTCTAACTATGGGTGGTCATAAGGAATATTAAGAATGCTTTATTGTTCTTTGAGTTTCAGTGGAATAAGATCTTGCTAAACAAGATGACAGTTGTAGGCAACACTGGATACAATACAGCTCCGTTTAAATGGAATTTCCCATTTGTAACTATTAATCAAAGATGGGGTGTAGGTTCCAGAGACTGGATAATGCCATTGTTTTCTTTCTTCATCATCAACAGCATTTGGCACATTCAAATCTCATGAATTTACTGTCGCTAACATATTTTTGGAACTAACCACTATTTACATAGCACAAGTTTTGCAACAGTACTGCACATTTATTCAATAATATCTTGGGCCATTTGTTCTTTAGGAACCATTTTTATTTTGAACATAATCACATTTATTATTTATGTGTGCAAGCCAATTTGGGTTCAAATAGTATGCAAGTTCCTTATTTGTGGAATTTATATTTTCAAGGTTAGGGATATTGTAGGCTTCTTGTCCATCTGCAATCAGTGTGCACTAATGTCTTCTGAATCCTCAGAGGACTTTCCTTAGAAAGGTTTTAGGGAAAAACAATGCATGGACCATATGCCTGTATTAAATAAGACCATTCACTTTTTTATAAAATTAATTTGTACTGCTTTACATGAAGGTCATTCCAAATTAAAGTCCTTTACATTTCTCTTGATATTAGAGAACTTCGGGACTCTCTGCATGTTGCATATAGTATGGTCTACCTTTCTCAGGAAATCTGTAATGGCATTCTTATTGACTAATTACTTTAAAACCCTAACCTTTAGCTCCTACTATTTATCAATTTAGCTAAGTTAATTTGCATAATCTATATCAACATTATGGTTCCCATTAAGGATCAGTGTTTATTTTGATGATTTCCCGTTTATACATTCATATCTTTACTAGCTTGAGTTCATTATTAGTAACTCTTTAAGCACTGGAATCTCTGCATTAAATGAAATCTGTAATGTTAGTCTGAGGATAGCAATGAACATAGACAGATATTGTTCTTTTCTTCTTTCTTCACATGGAAAACACATGGAAAACCTTTTCCCCCCACATTGTGCCAAAATACTAGTCTTCTTTGCATTTTCACAAATAGTCAGGTCCTTATATGATTGGTTCATTCATGTGTAAGTGAAAAGAAATGTGTAATAGAACCTGCGAATGTCAATCTCTTCAAAAGGTATAATTTCCATGACATTACCACTACAATAACTCCCTAGGAATACAATTATTGCTCTGCAAAGGCCAAACTTTCTAATTTTCCTGGGTCATGCTAATTTACCATTAGACACTCTTCAGAATCATATTCAATATTGCACAGGCATGTCTCAAGGTGCAGTAGTCAGTCCTGTTTAGCTGAGGAAATATTCACTGTTTCTTCTTTAGCAAATGTTGATAAAACACAAAATTGATTTTTGCTGCTGAATAAAAATAGCACAGTCTCAGAGGAAAGTGGACCAATATAACATTGAGGTTAAAGTAACCTAAATGTATTTGATCTTAATTTTGTTTTTGTAAACGAATAATAATACAAAACTATGCAAATTAGGACCAATCTACACTTGATGTCATTCACGCCCTTGTATCGATTTATTACTGCAAAAGAATCTTTGCACTTGTTGAAAACATGCACTAATTAGTAACATCATTTCATGTAAATATATGCAAAGTTTGCTATTATGAATCAAGGTATACATTTGAATGTAGGGTTTGAAACATATTCCATCGTGGATCTGAATTAGAGTGGAAGAAGCTTGGGGAATTGGGCCTAATATTTACTTTGCACAAGAGGCCTTAAAATGTAATTCTTTTAGTACATCTCAAAATAACAGCCCTTTGCGATTAAACTAACGGTCCTCTTTGCTGCGAGAACATCTACTTGTATGTTTACATCATTAGCTTTGCTGATACGATTTTTAAGATTTTATTTACTGCAATAATAATCATTGTGGTTGATCACAGAATTATGGAAGATACTTTATTGCCACCTCACTCGGCAAGCATGTAAACTCATGTTTACCCTATCTTTCTAATAATATCTTCCGACCCAATATTTAAATGAATGGGTGTGTTTGAAGGGCGATATTGATTTGCCCATCCAATGTTTGACATTCAAATAGTTTGTTAAACCTGTACTTATTTAATGTTATCTAACATAAACTGAACAAAAAAGAATTCTTGTGATCAAGGTTTATACCATCAGAGTCAGCATTATCATCAAAATTGTTCTATAGTCACATGCATAAAGTAGCACATGTATTTCATCATTCAATGACACTCTTTCTTTGTATTAGGAATACAAGGAGTCTATAGTAAGACTTTTAGGATTAGTAAAATAGGAGGCAAACCCTCACCTCCTCATCTAGTCGGCATTCTTCATCACTAGGTTTGCCACATTTGTCCAATTTCAGAAAACAGGGAGTCCATTCATCCCTATATTAATTCAGAATGAATGTGGCACACCCAATGACGAAGCATGCCAACCAGGGTGGTGGGTGAGGGTTTCCCTCATATTTTGTGAAACATGTGTGTGGGAAATCTGGTTTTTATGAAATCATGTTAATACCTCAAAGGATAACCCACCACGTCCTGATTGCCTGTCTGTTCATAAAACAGAAACTTATGAGAAAACAGTCAGGGATGGGCCACTCCTCTCATTCCTTCTTCCTTTCATAAAGTATTACGATTAGTAAATGTAACAAATTTGCTATACTTTTCAGTCTCCAATTCTGCAAATAGTTTTTTTTGCAAAGCCCAATGACACATCTTTTCCCACAGTAATTTCAAAATTCAAATGCTTAAACTAATTCCCCCGTACCAATTTACATGAACAGTGGAGGGATAAAGAGAGTTTGCAATCATTATTCAGTTAGGGGTGTGTAAAATTGGCATCTTTTTCTTTTGCATAATTGCATAGAATTTCTGAAAAAAATTGAAAAACTAAAACTGTGCAAAATTACACGAAATGTTAATATGACATTTAGATCTATTTTTTTAGCACAACATTAATTTAATCCATTTTGGATGTGAGGAAGCATTTGACTCTAAAGAAAGCTCAGAAGGGAATGTGCTTTGAACAACAGATGTTTGTGATTTGTTTGTTCACAATCTTTCTATGCCCCATGATAGGATTTTTATAAGAACAAACTTGAAATTATGCCGCAAAATGATGTAATTTTAGGAATTTTGTGTAACAAGCTAACATGAAGTGCTGGAAATTAAGAAAGATTATGCAGGTATAACACAATTTTTACCCCGGCCTATTTATTATCCCATCAACACATTTCTTCATTATGTACATTCTGAATTAGGTAGGATGTAAGGCGCACCACGAGCACTTGACTTTATTCATTACAATGACGAGTTAACAGGCAACCACTCTTCTTTGACACTACAAGTTGTTGTCTCTTTCATCACAAAACATCTACAAGTATATACTTCTTACGATAATGGAAGCGAATATCAAATGCAAGTGGTTATGTTCAATTATTCGGGTTTGTGACATATTAAATGAGCACTAGGGTACAAACTGCCTTGCTCACACAGTACAAAAAATATAAGTGTTTTATTACTGTTGGTCAGAACGCATGTATTTTAAAATTGTTTTGGAAGATGCACGCCTATCTGAGCATCCGTTAAATAAGGTGGACAGGACCATCCGGCTTACAAAGAAAATAAAAATTTAACAGCTACTAATAATTCCTGTTTTATTGTTTTAGATCCACAAACAAGGAGAGTACAACCCAACGTCAGACGGATACAAGGTATAGGATACTTTAAATGCATATATGTATCTATGCTACATATATGCATATATATATTTCTATGTGTGTGTACTCACAACCACACATATATAAATATATAGCCCAATGACATTCATATGATACACACAATATGCCATATGTCTCTTTATAACATGCTAGTTAAGAGAACTCTGATCTAATCAGACCTCCCAGGATATTCACACATTTAGCAGAACAAAAACAGGAGTTTAAAGGCAGAAAAATCAAAATTTAGCAGCATTTCAGCAGCAAATAATTTTTTCTTTCTTTTTCAAATATTGACCCCAGTGGTTTCCGCCACCGGCTCACAGGCAGAGAGCCCAAGCTCTTTTTCCTTTGAAAACAAAACCATGTGTTTCTCCCAGGGCCCAATGCACTGTGCTTCCCACCTCTCCCGTAAACCCTTAGCAGTCACACCATCCGCTTTCAGCGCATGGATGGCTAGAGTGCTCAGGGAGGGGAGGGGAGCAGAGTAACGGCATCTTGCCAGGCTTGCACAAACTTACCTGCTCTTTGGTGTCTCAGGCCAAGCAGCAGCAGTGTTCTCTTTTTTTCTTCTGTCTTCTTTCTTCCCTTCTGTATTTTCTCTTACTTCTTCCTTTCTGTCTGCTGTCTTTTTCTGGTCTTCTTCTGTCTTCTCTTCTTTGGAGGAGGCTTGTTCCAGGGGCCTCCAGGCAGGTGAATGTGATAGAGCAACAGGCAGGTGAGTAAAAAAACATCTCAGCTGCCCACTCACTCCTTCGTTTTATTTGGCATAGCAGTATACGCTGGTCCAATAAAAGTAGGGGTCACATTCTTCGAATGTTGAGGGCACTTCTGTAAAAAAATTGAGGTTTTTCACAAAACTGCCAATTTAGCAAGTTTTAAAAAAAATCACTGAATCACTGAATCCTGAAATCCTAGAAGGTCTGTCTAGTAACACGTTATTTACAGCAACTGTACTAATAAACAGACATTCACGCATTTATTATTACAATCCAAAGGTCAAATTACATAACTTTTTTTTTTACAACTCTTATTGTAAATTATATTACTCACCTTAAAAATCGATATTTTTGACATGATATTAAAAACTTGATATTAGTGTCACTCCATATTTGTGACTCGATATTGTGTCTGAATACCATAGAAAGAGGTTAGAAAGGAGGGGAAATAAAGATATTTTTCCTCGTTCCCCCTCACCTGGGAAGGCACAGTATTTTGCTACATTCCCAGACCTACCACTAACGCATTGCAGCTATTTCTGCTGCCTTGTGCTACTCCAGATTTATCGAACCATGCAGGGCCATGCAAGGTGATCTTGCGTGGCTTGATAAATCACTCCTACGTTTTGCCTCGTCCTTGCATCCTCTTACCTGGCACAAGGGCCATGTAAAGCCTTGATAAACTTGTGTTCATTTGTCTATGGGCCTGATTACGAGTGGCTCAGTTAATTTGAATCCATTTGTGAATCTCTGTTTATGCACGGGTCAGAATTACGAGGTTGGTTTTATTTAACAAAACTGATAATTATCAGAGCATGTGAATGACTTAACCTTCGTTAAACTTTGGCAGGTCACTTACCTGAGTGACGCCGCCTCTCTGTCCTCTTCACCCACTTCCAGGACTCCAGGGTAGGAAGCACTCAGGCTTCAAGGTTCCCCAAAGCCAATCACAATGCAGTGATTCGGTGCTCAGACGGGGACAGGGAGCCAGGGCATGTTCTCCACCTAGGCTGTAAGGCGGCCTGGGCAGAGAACATGCAAAGTGCGCATGACGGTCAAACCACCATGTGCACTTTAGAGTACAAACCACTCCTCCTCCTACTCCTCTGTTAGAGGCCAGCTCTGCCCCTTCCCATCCCAGCTGAGCAACAAAGAAAAAATAAAATGATAATAACATTGAGATATTATAATGAGATTTTTTCCTTTTTGACCTGATCAGTGGGGCAACGCTCCTCCGCCTTAGCGGAGGAGCTGCTCCAGCTCATAATCAGGCTGTATAAATAAAGGAGCTAATTGTGTACAATTATGAGATGAAGTAGCATAGTTTGATGTTTCCTAGTAACATGAACGTTGTTTCAAAAATGAAAAAAAATGCTCTTTAAGATGCCTAGGTTTTTTTTTGTTCATGTTTCTTCCTTACATTTCCAAAACCCTAAGAAATAACGATTTTTCAGATTTTTGTATACTGCTGCTGTATGTTGTTTTAATTAACCAATAGCGATTTTTAATGTGTTTGATATCATTTGGAAGAAATTGGTAATATTCAGACACAGATTACAGTGAAAAGGTTTTGAGTGGACTTATATGTTTTCCATTTAGTTACTTCGAAAGTTTCACTGATTTTACATAAGAGCAAAGGAAAAAGATTTTAAGTTGTGCAAGCGTTTATGTTGCAAAGGCATACATTTGTATTTCCCTTGCTATTATTATTATTATTATTTAACGGTTTTATATAGCACTGGTTAGACCCGAGGGTATCAGAGCACTTTACAGGGTTGGAAGTGGAAAACAAGTTACGGAATGGTGTTTAGTACACATGTGAGCCAAATGTGATTAATGATAAATAGATAAACAGAAAAATAAACAGTACATTTAGACAATTACAGGATTTGGATAGATGTGTTATTGTGAAGGCCAGGGATTGAAGGGGGAACATTAGGAGGTAGGGAAAGACCGAAGAGGGAGAGGGGAGAGGAGCAGGCATGTAGGAAAAGGCAGTGATTGTAAGGGAGCAACTAGAAGGAGGATAGGGGAAGGATGAAGGAGAAAGGCAGGGGAAGTGAGTCAGGAATGATGTGGTGAGAAACGTCGTACCATTCTGGGTATGTTGTGGGAGCTCAAAGGAGGCTCGAATTAAGGACCCCAGTTTTTGTGGAGTAGGTGACGCTTGAGATCTTTTTTGAAGCTGTCATATGAAGGGTTGCAACATAACTCCTTGGGGAGAGAGTTCTAGTTGAAAGCAGCGAAGCCGGAGAAAGAGCGAGATTGGGTGGATTTCTTGTGAACCAAGGGAGGAACCAGAATGAGGGTATTGGAGCTCCTCAAGTCTCTAGAGCAGCCCACTTCATGAAGTTTTTGTGAGAGATACAGTGGGGTTTGAAGATGTAAGGCTTTGTGTGTAATACACACGTTCTTGTAGGAGGATCTGCCTTCGATGGGAAGCCATTGGAGATCTTTGAGGATAGGGGAGATGCGATCAAACCTCTTCCAATCCAAAATAAGCCTGGCCGCGAGGTTGAGGACAGACTTGATTGGGGCTAGATGGACTTTAGGTGTTCCGGTGAGTAAGGCGTTGCCATAGTCCAATTTGGAGAGGACAAGTGAATGAACAACAGATTTAAATTCATCAGCAGGAATAAAAGGTTTGATTTTTTTGAGGTGATGTAGGGAGAAGAGAGCGGATTTAGCTGCGTTTGTTATGTGGGGGGTGAGGCTGATGTTTTGGTCAAGGCTTATTCCGAGAGATTTAACTGAGCTAGAGGGGGACAAGGAGCACTTGAGGGCTTTAAGGACAGAAAAGCAATGTTGGATGGGGAGCTGGTTGTTTTTGGGGTTGAGTTTCAAGTGGTTGAGATGGAACCATTGCTGAATCTTAAACAAGGTATCATTGAGGTGCAGAATGTCTGCATGGGATTTGATTTTATAGTAAAGTTGGGTATCGTCCGCATAGAGGTGATAATTAATACCTGCTTGCTTAAGAATGACGGTGAGGGGCTCCAAAAAGAGGTTAAATAGAGAAGGAGAGAGAATAGACCCCTGGAGAACACCCAAGGAAACAGGAATGGGTTCAGAGAGGCAATTGTTGATTTTAATTGGTTGGGATCTGTGCTGAAAGAAGGAGGTGAACCATTCGAGAACTAGACCATTGAAGCCGAACCGATCCTTAAGTGTTGAGTAAGATAGAGTGGTTGACAGTATCGAAAGCAGCAGAGAAGTCGAGAAGGATGAGAAGGGATGAGAAGGGATGATTCCCCTTTGTCAAGGGAGTGATGGATGTCATCAACAATGTTGAGCATCGCAAATTCAGTCCTACAGTCCTTATGGAAGCCTGATTGTAGTGTGTCCAAGAGATCAAATGAGTCGATGCGTTTGTCCAGTTGAGATAGCCGCAGGTCATGAGACCTTAGTAAGGTAAGAGCAACAAGAAGAGGTAGGTCAATAGGTTAGTGACAGAACAGGAGAAGGACTACAAATTGATAGGCAGCAAGCAAGGAATGCATAAAAATATAACAGCCTCTTTTTGAGGTAGACAACCATAATTAAATAAAAGGGGACTTATTGCCCGTTAGGTGGAAAACCTGAGAAACAAAAATGGGTCACATGACAGTCAGAGAGTTACTGTACACCGGGCGAAGTGGGATATCTGGGTCATCAATATGAGAGAGGCATGGTGATTATATCCAGCTGGAGGGATCGTATAAAGGGGGTGGGTTATGTTTATGTATATAGTAAACAATAAAATAAAAATACAACCTAGAGGATGCTCAGGAGACAGGACAACCTTTGTGGTGGGGAGCTCCTTTCAAGATGTCCCCCATATGAGTGAAAAGGGGCGAGTCCTTTTTCTATTTCCATCTATGTCCAGCAAACAGGTCATGTGGAGCAGCGTCAACTAGCCTGAGCAGGAAGAACAACATGGTGGCAAACCCCCAACAAAATGGAACCCAATTGCTAATAACCACATCTAGCTTCTGATGGACATTAACAGCCAATAATTCGGTCTGCACCCGAACATACATTTGTGCTTAAAATTAACAGATGCAGTGTGTGGTATCATCAGTGCTATATACAAGAAATAGATGAATGGCTGGATAGGAACAGAACCATTGATTCACCAAACAAATGCAACTATGGGCCAATACCGTGGGATAATGTGGTTTCTAAGAATTCCACTTCAAGGTGTGCAGCTTGCATGGATAAACGATCTTGAAATTCCCCTAGTTGTACACATGCAAGGTTGGTGATTTTATTCATTAATTGCATTTAGAGGGGTTTAGCAGGTTGCCATAATTCCTGAGCATGCATGACTCCACAACTGCTTGAGAAGAAAAGAGGCCTAAGCGTCAAAGCAAGGGTGGTAGCACATTGCCACATAACAAAATTGGTAGGGGGTTAGGGAATGGAATTTACCAATGGGTGCAAATAGCTTTCCCATGGAGAAAAAAGTTCGAAAATATAATTGCGCTTTTTGGATTACATTAATGCATGGATAAATATACACCATCAAAATATTCACATGCATAATTGGTGACAAACATTTATTGAGAAAAATAATTCCACAACTTCTGGGAATCTGTGGCTATTTCTGAGTCCTAGGAAAGAAAGGTCACATGACTTGCAAGCAGCACAGAAGAACATATAATTACAAATGTCAATACCTCAGGAATACCAATTTGCCAGGTGCATTGTTTCTTCAGTTTAATCCAAATGCTGTTAAAAAGGTAGTTTACTCATCCCCGAGGTCTCCCTTAAAGAATGGATGGGCTAAGCTTCATTTGTCTCATTTATCTGTGAAATCAACACACTGGTCTTTTTAATTATTCCCTCTTACCCTTTCTCACAGGCTTTCAGTTTTTGATAACTAATTTTATACATTTCTCTACCTTCTTTCCTTACTTTCTTGCCTCATTTTAACACATTTGTCACCATCTCTCCATCATTCTCTCTCATTATTGTCTCTCGCTGACACTTCACTTTCTCTCTCAAAAAAATTCAAGTTAAATGATAGTTGATTTAACAAGCAAATGCATACTATTGTTGATTTAGGTATTGTGACATCCTGTTGCATAACCACTATAGAGCATACCCCATATCAGATTGTGCAAATATTCATTGCAGTTTTTGAAACCAACGTTAGCATATACATTTAAATCTATTTTAACAGCCACGGTCAACATTGCATTTTGTGTCTAACTCTAACCTGCTTCTCAAATGCAACATAACTTCCACCTGCAGCCATTTTTCTTCGGTTATTTTTTGGAATATAGTTTCTAATAACTTTAACTCTGACTCATAGCACAAAAAGCCTCCTGAATAGTTTCCTGTCAAACTGGTTGTAGACTATTGACCCCTCAAAGTTCCCAAATACTGTTTGTATCAACCTATGTCAGTCCACAGTTTGAGTTTGTTATGTCCGTACTTGGTAACAGTCTTTATTTCCTGTGTTGTTGTGAAAGAGGAGAGTTAGTGTACTCAGCTGTACTGTCTGTTAAGTGTCCTGTAACCTCCCCTTGGCATTCCTTGCTACCTGCCCTTCTCGCTGATTTATTTTCAGTTTATGACTTTATTTATTTTAATTAGTTATATAAGTCTGACTTCATTAGCTAGAGTGGGGATAGGTTTTTTGTCAATAGTAAAGGCCTCATTACGATGTCGGTCAGACGCTACTGCGGACTGGAACCGTCTGTACATAGGTCCATAGGTCAGCAGTTCCGTCCGCAGAATTTGGATGCGACCGCGGTCGGAAATATCTATTTTACAGCTGTAGCTTGTGCGGCGGTGGAAAAGGCCCGTAGCAGAAGCTGAAATTGTAAAAGGGATGTTTTTGAACCTGCCTGCACCATGTACAGGGATGTTTAGGAGGGCATAGCGGAGGACCAGGTGAGAAGGGGGGCTGCTACGGGGCCTCCAAAGTCACTTTCCGACAGCCTTTCCATGTCAGAAAGACCGACATGGAAAGAATGTGGGAAAGAGACATCATAATACCGACGGCAGAGCCGAGGCTGGCTCCGCTGTCATGGGATTATGATGGCTTTCAACGCTCTGACGGTCTCATGGAGGCCCTCGGGAGCACAGCAGAAACCCCCGCGGGGTTTCCTCTGATCGCCGATATAGTAATACGCCAGTTAGAGGGAAACCATCGATGTCGGGCACAAAGCCTCTGACAAGCTGTCGGATGGCTTTCCGCCCTACATCGTAATTGGGCCCTATGTCTTTAATGGTGTGGGCCGTTTTCAGGTGATGTTGCTTTCAATACACTATGCTGCCTTTTCTGGACATAGGTAAATATCTTATCAAGCCTATGATTTACTGGTTATCTTTAATGCTGTATTTCATAAGTATGTTTGTGATGAGATTAGGCTATCTAGTTACATAGAGCATTATGCAATTCGTCAGCATGTAGTATTGAAAAAAGTAACCAATTGGTAGAAATGTTCTGTGCTGTACGTTACTGATTTTATGTGTACTGATACAAAGATCTACTTCGTTTTTCGCAGCTCCTGTATTAAGAAGAAGAGTGAGAAAAACTCGCCATCCATCCAAACCCCGTGAAACACAAGCTGCAGTCGATGCTGCATAATATAAAGAAAGTGCACAACGCAGAGTACTAACCACTATGGGATCACGTGGACACTAAGACAATTCTAAGCTCTAAAACAAAACATCATTTTAGTAAAAAAAATATAGATAAGAACTGAAACGTGGAACTTATGAAAAATAAATAAGGCATATCAATGTTTAAATTGGGAATGTCAATGAACGAAAAACATCGCTATGGTTGGCTGAATGTCTACAAATAGACTTTTGACGATTTGAGAGGGAAGCTTCAGGGAAAAGGAACACATGCATCATGGGTAAATGTAGCACTTTTAATGCCATGCAAATTCGTCTGCATTCCTGCAAATTTGCCCGGGTACCTTTAAAGCCAACACTCTGCCAGGAGCACCAACAATGCCTTTCACAGACTGAACATTTTTATTGTGCAATATCACTCATAGGTATCGCTGTTAGTGTCACATTTTAGAGTAGCTGTTCTGCTACTGGACATCAATTTCCAATTTAAAGGGAACTTTCTAGAAGAAACATGTGACTTCATGGGCGATCTATAAGCTGTTTACAAAGCGTGGTTATTGTAAAGGTTCTAGATTATGCCAAAGAACGCACACTTTAAAAACCATGAACTATTATCGCTTTTCGAAGCTTAAGCCATTGAATTGTTAGTTCTTCATTGGCTAACAATGCATGCAAGCAGTTCTGGCTGCATGGAAATGAAATGTAAAGCAATAATTGGTGCTAGGTGTGACAGCTTTTATATAAAATGCTTTGCTACTTTCTGGTACTGTCTTAACATGGGTTTGTTGTAAATTATGACTTTTTAAATTCATGTTTGTATGCATAAAATGATAAAATCATTTGCTTTGCTGCACTTGGTTTTGTCTCAAATGTTGCAATGCAACTGTCTGGAAGAGGAAAGTACATTAGTTATGTGCCCCGGCCTTATGTTTGAGGCTGGAAGGCTAAAAACAACTTAGTATTTGCGCCTTTATACCTCTGTTTTGGAATCAAATACTCAATAAAACATTTGGAAAGAGTAAAACATTGTTCTCTTTATTTTATTTACAGAACATTCTGAATGTGTGTGTTAGAGTGTGTGTGTGTGACTGGGAGGAAAATGCATGTGTGTATGGTGTATATATATGTGTGTGTGTGTGTGTGTGTGCGTGGGTGTGGGTGTGCATGTGTGTGTGTGAGTGTGGTCACAGCTCTTCTTCAAAGCTGACCAGATATCATGGGTAACAGAGAATACGTTGCTTCTAAAAAGCCACTACACTGGAAAATTGATGATAAAATGGTTTATATCCCACCTTCCTGCAACCATTCCAATTATAGCGTTGATAGACTTTTAGGTTACAACATACCAGGATGGGAAAAGGGATTGGTTTTTTCGGCCAATCAACTACTTATAGCCTATTCTACTCCAATGCATCAATTTAAGCTTTATGCACATTGAGACGTTGGGGCCGATTCACAGAACTAACAAGACAAAATCCTAAACGTATTACTTTTGGTATTCACAGAAGTTAGGATTTTGTCTTAAGTTTGTCTTAAGACTAACTTAAAACAGACTTAAGACAGACTTGAGACAGACTTAAGACAAACTTAAGACAGACTTAAGACAAACGTAAGTCAAAATCCTAACTTAAGTCTGTCTTAACTCTGTCTTAAGTCTGCCTTAATTCTGTCTTAAGTCTGTCTTAAGTCTGTCTTAAGTTTGTCTTAAGTTTGTCTTGAGACAAACTTAAGACAAAATCCTAACTTAAGTCTGTCTTAAGTCTGTCTTAAGTTTGTCTTAAGTTTGTCTTGAGACAAACTTAAGACAAAATCCTAACTTAAGTCTGTCTTAAGTCTTTGTTAAGTTTGTCTTAAGTTTGTTTTAAGACAAGCTTAAGACAAAATCCTAACTTCTGTGAATACCAAAAGTAGTAAGTTTAGGATTTTTTCTTCAGTTAGTTCTGTGAATCGGGCCCGTTGTCCGAGGAATGTCATTGGTTTCGACAGACTGTCCTGTTAGTAAATTCAGCATGTAAAGTGATCATGTAGGTATTACTTTGGTGATGTAGTCTTAAATACTTTTCACCATAAACATGCAATGTATTTAAAGCAGTGCTTCCCAAAGGTTTTAGAACCGTAATCCAATTTTTAGAATAAAAAACCTTTGCGACCCACCTAGCTTTGATTGACATGAGGAGGGGGGCATTTTGTTGTTTTAAGTGTAGTTTTTTTATTGAAAAAAAGAAAGTTATAAATGTATTTCACCATACCAATATATTGAGAAAAACATAAAGTACAATACAAAGACTAATTATTAAGACTCATATCAACATCAGAAAAGCCAATAACAGCAGTGTGCAGGTATGTGGATTGAACAAAGTATTGTTAATGGAGGATGGGAAGAAAAGAGTAAAATAGAGAGGGAAGAGGGAAAAAAAAGATGAGAAAGAGAAAAGAGTAAATGCAAAAGTGTAAATACTATAAAAAATGTTAAGCAAAACTTCCAAAAAAACATGGAATTAATACATTAAAGGATAAACAAGAACAATATTTGTAATTGGAAAATGCATTATCAAAGCCCTCAGTCCAAATTTTGAAGTACAAAATTTAATTAAGTTGTAGTACGGACATGCACAGACACATATCTAGTTAATGGTTCCCAAAGTTCATCCCATTTTGCAGACAAAGATGAAGAGTGTAAATTATAATGATCAGCACCCGACAATGCGACTGCAATTCCACATGGCTACAAGATGATACACAGAGACTGTGCCAACAGACACGGAGGAGGCATCGCCTTCATCCACAAGGAGATCCTCCAATGCACCACCACTGAAGATGATTTCTCATCAGTCATGGAACAACTCAACTTCCAAATCCAAATCAACACAAACAACACTGTTAGAGGAACCAAAACTTACAGACCCCAGGGCCTCAGCCCGCTGCTTCTGCAATGCCATCGCCAAACTCATTGCACCCCTGGCAATTAACTCCAAGTATTACATCTTTCGCTGCTACCTCAACTTCCACCTGAATGACCCCAATGACATCAACTCCGCCATCCTCCTGGAAAGCATGAGCAACATTGGACTCACTCAACTGGTCACCAGGCCCACACATAACGCAGATCACAAAGTGGACACAATCATTACAACCAGTAACAGAATCAAATTCAGCCACACCACCACACTCACCTGGACAGACCACAGCATCATCCACTTTACCATCGCAGGCTCAGCACGACCCACCGCCACTACCACAAACCCATCTACCACAGTTGGAACAAAATAACCAAGACCCAATGAACAGCTGCTCTCAAAACCACCAGACCCCACACCACCAACATCCTTGAGCAAGATGTCCAAAACTTCTCTGACTGGATCTCCAACTGCACAGACACAATTGCAGTCATTAAAACAGACAGCACCTGCAGGCCCAGCAAACGCGCCTGCTGGTTCTCCCCCAAACTCTGGACCTTCAAACATGAGTGTATGCAGCTGGAGAGATGATGGCGCTCCAGTAGGTACCCCCCTGACCACACACCTTCAAATCTGCCCTCAGCAAATAACACCACCACCTCAAGGTAGCCAAAAAGGATATCTTAACTATCCGCATCGAGGCTAGCACCAACCACACAAAAGAACTCTTTAGCATCATTAGAGAATTATCCTGCCCATCCACCACAGAGACCATGATTCGCCCTTCCCAAGCCCTCTGCAACACCATGGCAGACTACTTCCACAACAAGTTTGCAGGCTGATACAGCAACTTTGAAAAACAGTCAACTGTCCTTGGCTACCTCCTGCCACACTCTGACAACCGCTACAGTCAACTCACAGATTGAATACCGCTCACCATGGCAATCACCACAGCAATCAAGACCTTCATCCACTCTGGAGCACTGACGACTCCTACCTCAACCACAACTTCAGCACACTTACCAACATCTTCAACTCAACCACAACCACTTCCACCTTCCCTGAAGCCTGGAAACACACAATGGTGAAACCCCTCCTGAAGAAACCCTCCGCTGACCCAAGCGAGCTGAAGAACTACCACCCTCTGCCTGGCCAAAGTCCTGGAGAAAGCCATCAATTGCCAGTTCACAGATCACCTAGAAGGAAACAACCTGCTTGAAGCCATCCAGTCTGGCCTCCGCTCCAACCACAGCACAGAGACTGCCCTGATAGCCGTAACCGACAACATCAGATTTGTCCTAGACCATGGCAACACAGCCGTGATCCTCCTCAACCTCTCAGCAGCTTTCGACACAGTAGCCCACCACACCCTCATCACCAGACTCCACCATATCGGCATCAGAGGAAAAGACCTCAAATGGATCACCTCCTTCTTGACAGGGCGCAAACAGAAAATCTGCCTACCGCCCTTCACCTCCGAACCAAAGAGCATCATCTGCGAAGTATCCCAAGGATCCTCCCTCAGCCCCACCCTCTCCAACACCTACAGGACTCCATTGGCCGACATTGCCTACTCCCACGACTCAACAGAATCTCTTATGCTGACAACACCTAACTCCTCCTTTCTCTCATGGAAAAAATGCCACCACCAGTTTCAACTTCCCCAGCGCCCTAACCAACACCGACTGGATGAGATTCAACTGCCTGAAGCTGTGGTCATCTTCGGAAAGAACACCTTCCCGTGGTATGACACATGGGGGCCCAAGGCACTCAGACTCTCACCTACCACATCTGCAACCGCTCCATCATCCTGGACAGCGATTTCTCCATGAAGCGCCCGGTCAGCACAATAATCTCCTCCTGCTTCCACACCCTTCGCCTGCTTCGTAACATCTTCAGGTAGATCCCTGTCAGCAACAGGAAAACAGTAACTCAAGCCCTCACCACCAGCGACTAGACTATAGAAATGCACTCCACGCTGGAACCACCAACCATCTCATTAAATGACTTCAGACCATACCGAAAGTCACAGACATACTCATCCTTGACCTTCCCAAATGTGCCAGCATCGCCCCCATTGTCAGAAGCCTCGACTGGCTCCTCGTCCCAAAGAGATGCCAGTTCAATCTGTTGACTCACGCCTACAAGGGCCTCTACAATGTCGGACCCTCTTACATCATCCACCATGAGACCTTTTCTGCCAAATTGAGGTAGGCACACTGAAATCTAAATCCAATTCCCTTAAAAGCTTTGGACTTTGTCCTTTCTAGAGAAGGGATTTCAGTATTCTGTATATCATTGAGTTCTTGGAAATATGAAGTATTTGTCTGTGTGGGGTTTGCGGAGAGTTACCCTCAATGGAAGGGGGCAAGGAGGGACACCAGTGTAGCAGTTAACAGAGGTTCTAAGATCTGATATTGTTGGAGAAATTTCAAAGAATGATTAATAGAAGTGAATTCAGTTGAAAACGGAATGATGGAATTATTATGATAAATCACTTGAGAAACAGTGAGTATACCCTTGTTTAACCAAGACCGCCAAAAAAACGGGTTACTGTTTGCAAGTAGCCTTTTAAAAAACCAACTAGGACTCAATTTGTCAGACGAGGGCAGATAAGCTACCAAGTAAGACTTGAAAAGAGTACAAGAGTGAGATAATACTGCAGGTACCCAATATTTAGGGAATTTTGACATGCAAAAAATATGGGTATGAGAGAAGGAAGAGATAAGGGCTAATTCTAGTTGAAACCCTAGTTTGGCTGGAGGATCGCAAAATTTGAGAAAACAACTTTGACATTGTTTAAAACTAAAAGCTTTATGACAGCAAAAGAAGTCATAGAAAGTAAACCCCGACTGATTTTGGTAATTTTAAGAGATGTAAAGAAATACGAAAAGGCTTCCCGATCCATAGAAATTTAGATAAGAGTTTATCTATAGCTGTAAAGTACACCACAAGGATTTTAATAGGTAGCATAATAAGATAGAAATTATTAACTGGAAGCAGCATCATTTTACTCGTATCCAAGCGACCCCGCCATGACAAAACTGAAGGGGACCAGCCTTGCCTCAGTTTAGAAATTGTTTGCAAATTGGCGTCCACATTAGATTGTAGGGTATCTCTGATATTTCTGTGGTAAAAGATACCTAGACATTAAATTTTACCAGGGTTCCAGGAGAGACCAATACCAGGAATGGTGCTTTAAAACTGAATTTATTCAAAGGCATCACTTCGGATTTTTCTATGTTAAGTTTGTAACCTGATACTTCTGAGTAGGCATTTAGTACATCAAAAGAGTAAGGGAGCGTTGTTTCTGGTTTAGATATATAAAAAAGGATATCATCTGCTTAAGCTGTGAATTTAATATGGACCATATTTAGCTGAAAGTGGGTAAAGGCAATATAGTGTTTCAGCCTATATAAAAAAGGTTCAAGTGCAGGAATAAAAAGCATAGGTGAAAGAGGACAACCTGGGTGCCATGTGTCTTGTGACAGTATTGGGCATTGTTAATTTTTTCTGTATGTTACGTAGCTCAAGCAGACTTACCTTTAAATGACTCCCTGTACTCAGACTTGGCCTCATCATCATACAACTTCCTCCAGTGTCTTTCGAATGCTTCACAACATTTCCTTTCTAATCTGAGTGCATCAATGAGCCAAGGAGAAGGTTGATGAGTTCTGCTCATGCATTTAATGGTTGTTGGTGAGATTATGCCAATAGCCTCAGTAAGCCAGTGATGAATTGAAGTTTGGTCCAAATCAGGCTGTTGTAAGAGAGTAGGCTTAGAGCTGAGTAGTTGCTCATTAATGCTGAGGGGTTAAGTTTGAACCAGTTCCTGACTTATGATTCCAGATCACACTGCGCTGTGGGAGAATGGGAGGAACCCCTAATCCCTAATCTTAAAAGGCACAACAAAGTGGTCAGACCAGCAGAGCCCGCCTGAACAACAACGCACAAGACAGCAAGGATATTTTCAACATAGTGAAGGAACTCTCCAACCCCAGCGCCAACACCAACGACATCCCGCCCTCACAGGACCTGTGCGTCTCACTGGCCACCTACTTCCATTGCAAGATCGCCGACATCCACGACAGCCTCAACACCTCATCCGCCCCCACCACAACAGACCCCACCCCAAGCGCCACCTGCACCAACTAGTTGACCTCCTGGTCCCACGTCAGCGACGACGAGACAAGCACGGTTATGAACTCCATCCACTCAGGATCTCCATCAGACCCCTGCCCACACCATGTTTTCAACAAAGCTGATGCAGCCATCGCACCCCAACTACGGAAGGTCATCAACATCTCCTTCGACACATCGACATTCCCGGAAAGCTGGAAGCATGCGGAGATTAACGCCCTCCTCAAAAAACCCAAGGCGGACTCCAAAGACCTCAAGAACTTCCAGCCCATCTCCCTGCTCCCCTTCCCGTCATCCAGAAAATCGCCAACATCCAGCTGACCTGCCACCTCGAGGACAACAACATCCTAGACCCATCCCAGTCCGGATTCAGATGAAAACACAGCACCGAGACAGCCCTCATCGCCGCCACAGACAACATCAGACACCAGCTAACCAAAGGCAAAACTTCAGTCCTCATCCTCCTGGACCTGTCAGCCGCCTTCGACACGGTCTGCCACTGCACACACAGAACACGCCTCCAAGAAGCCGGAATCCAGAAGAAGGCCCTGAGCTGGACCACGTCCTTCCTCTC
Organism: Lissotriton helveticus; assembly: GCF_964261635.1. Classification (NCBI taxonomy): domain Eukaryota; kingdom Metazoa; phylum Chordata; class Amphibia; order Caudata; family Salamandridae; genus Lissotriton; species Lissotriton helveticus. The sequence continues at coordinate 398,252,910 of NC_136069.1, read as the reverse complement.
CGGGCAGAACCCAGAGAGTCCGCCTCCCACCCTTCCGATCCAAAGCCACTGACATCATCTGCGGCGTACCCCAAGGCTCATCCCTCAGCCCGACCCTGTTCAACGTCTACATGGCCCCCCTCGAATAAGTGGCCTGCCAGCATGACCTGAATATCATCTCCTATGACGACGACACCCAACATATCCTCTCCCTCACCAAGGACCCGAACACAAGGGAATGAAGGCTGTCGCCGAATGGATGAGGAAAAGCCGCCTGAAGCTGAACTCTGACAAGACGGAAGTCCTCATCCTCGGCCCCAACCCCTCAGCCTGGGACGACTCCTAGTGGCCAACCACACTAGGAACAGCACCGACACTCACCGACAATGCACGCAACCTAGGATTCATCCTCGACTCCTCCCTCTCCATGTCTAAACAAGTCAACGCCGTCTCCTCCTCCTGCTACAACACCCTCCACATGCTCTGGAGGATCTACAAGTGGATCCCGACCGAAACAAGAAGAACGGTGACACAGGCCCTCGTCAGCAGCAGACTTGGCTACGGCAATGCACTCTACGCAGGAATCCCAGCCAAACACCTACGACGACTACAACGCATCCAAAACACCTCCGCCCGACTAATCGTAAACGTCCCCCGCCGCAGCCACATCACCCCCCATCTGAGAGACGTACACTGGATCCCCGTTGACAAGAGGATCACCTTCTCACTCCTCACCCACGCACACAAAGCACTCCACAGCACCGGACCAGCCTACCTGAACAGCAGACTCAGCTTCTACAGCTCCACCCGCCAGCTCCGCTCCGCCAGCCTCGCCCTCGTCGCTGTTCCCCGCATCCAACGAACAACCTTCGGCAGCATATCCTTCTCCTACCTCACCCTTCCGACCCACCTACGGCAGACCCAAGACCTACTCGCCTTCAGAAGACTCCTCAAGACCTGGCTCTTCGAGCAGTATCGACACCCCCTCCCCTCAGCGCCTTGAGACCCTCACGGGAAAGTAGCGTGCTTTACAAGTACTCTGATTGATTGATTGTTCCTATTAACACTGAAATGAAAGAAAAGGCTATTTCTACATGAGAGATGGGACTTCTTCTTTAGAAAGCTAAAACACTGAGTGCAATTGGGAGGCAAGCTGTCAATCGAGTAGCATGACCATCTCAGAGCTTTCCCCTCAGTTCCCGGTTTGTGTGTAACTCAGTAAAGAGAATGGGGGAATAAAGTTTAAAATCTGATGACAGGATTGGAAATGTGGCTTTACCTGCATTGTAGATCTCTCCCCCCACGGAATGTATGCCGGGCTTTGCAAACTAAGAAAACTGAACATTTACCTGAACCTCCAGTTTAAATCATGTTACTAGTATGAAACAATAAACAAAAGTTAATACGTTTATCTTGGCAATCAATTTTGCCTGTTTACTCTTTAATTAATTTTTGGATTCAAATTTAGTCACTAAAAGAACACATAATCTACTAAACAGAACATCACATTATTACAAAAACATCCAACAATACATTTAAACTCAACATTAATGTGTCACAAATGCAATTATATAAATACAAAACACAACAATGTAATAACAATTAATCTGTCAAAAAACAGTTAATATATATATAATCAATTTCCGTGTGGTTGTAAACAAATTAAACAACTCAAAACACTCCTAAACTCAGAGGATAAGTAATTTCGATACTCTAAGTGTTCGAGGATTTAACTGCCACTTATATCATAGCCGACGCGTTTCGAGTCCTGGTTTTATGAATTGCCGGACTCTCATCAGGGCTGGATAAATCCTTTCTTAAAAAACGACTGTTTATGACAACAACAAAAAAAGGGTTTATTTAGAACGCTTCCCAAATATCTCTTAAATGCTCTTTTTATCGTTAGCTACAGGCCTGCCCACATACTTGTGTGATGCCAAAATTGGTTTGTGGGCTTCGAATTATGTTTCACGCAGTGACTTCCACTCTGCAACAAAATATCGAATTCTGAGTAATATTGTATGCAAACCGTATTTTACATTGCATTTGAATATCGTATGAACGAAAATTACCTTATTACTGTTATTTTGTCGAAGCCACTTATGTCCAATATTATTCAGATTCGACAAGAGCCGCTCTGCAACAAAATACCGATTTTCTTAATAATGCTGTGTATATATGTCTTTTTACATTGCATTTATCGAAAGTCAGAAAGGAAGGTACCTTGTTAATGAACGTGGTTGTGTAATCTACTTGTGTACAATAATGTTCTGGTCAAGGCACTAGGGTCTTTAAATCTGAAAAAAGCGGGCAATGGCAATTTAGCCATATAACCATATATTATCAAAGGAACTGTTAAACACACACTCACAAAAAGGCTACTTACTCGTGAGTCGATCAAGAATCAAAAAGGGATCATTTGTTTTGCCATTCCGAACTTGTTTTGTTTTCAATCTGCGAGGGACAAAAAACGGGAGTCTATTTTAAAATGGAGAAAAGTTCTCTCTCGTTTCGCGTACGGGGACAAACAACCCGGAGCGACTTCCAGATACGTTGCCGGGTCATATAACCACATGACCACAAATAGAACCAATCGCGTGAAGGAGCATGCCTATGTTATAAAACAGTGTATTATGGGAATTGTATTTCCGATCGGAAATTAGGCAAACAAGTTATTCGGTTGACCTGAGTTCTGGATTCAATATAATTAATAATTTGTGTGTGGCGCATAAAGGATCAGTGCACAAAAGTTAAAAGATTAGTGTCCTTTTGTAAATAAAAAACGACCCAGTGAAGTGCAGTACTGTAAATGGATCATACTCTGTTTAGTTCGCTCATGCAATTGAGTCTTCTGTTTATACTGTCAAATTTCATGATTAAATAAGCCTCTTAACGTAACAGGGCACTTTCAATGCATGGGGACCGATGTTTTGGGTCAATCACTGCCAAAATGATCCATTGGAATTCATTCTCACTGTGATTCGTGGACAAAAAGTGTTCGACCATAGGGGCAGTCAGAACTTTTCTCCTGATCCTCGACCTCTGTTGCGTTATTCTCATGTTAACTTGTTGGCATGTTTTGCCAATCTATATTTTGTTGCATGGGCATACCACTGCGTAAATTACATTTTTCGTTTTGCAATTTGTAAAGTTGTTATGTCTCCATGTGATTCCATTGTGGTCAAAACATTCACCTCCAATGTTGAGGAGCAGGGAACACAATTGCCACATTTGTGGCTTTGCAAACGGGCAGAGAAGCAGAGATTCGGGCTCTACTCCCATCTGTTGCATCCGTACCATGGACCATGCTTCAGGTGGTTAACGTTCTTGGCAGCGTCCTGCTTCAGCATCTCTGGGGACAGAGTAGGCCACCCTATTGTTACCGGCTTTGTGTTCGGGACGTGTTTTCTGGATGGCATGCTGTCGGAGCCAAGTAGTGCAAGTAAGCGTTTACAAAGTACACCGCCTGAGTTTCCTTTATTCAGCATGACCTTCATCCTTAAAACTCTATTTGGATTGACTTTGAAGTAGTGCTTCTAATTTTGAGTGAATTCCTCCTCAACATTTTTTATCTCAACGCATTGTTTTCTGACATGTTGTCAGATTTTTTATTGAAGCTTATTGGACATGCGTACGTTTCTTTGTCCTGATGATGACCCTCAACATCCTAATGGGTTGAAACGAAGTCGACACAAAGTTGTGGCTCTAACTAATGAGGACATATCTCTTTTGCTATTTGTTTTTTGTTTGGTTTTTGAACCGTGCCTTTGTGTATATATCATTTTTTCCTCACCCACTCCCTGTCTGATTACATATTATATTGGTATTGTTTGTGTAACTTTATGAGCACAATGTTTCTACGACCATGGCCGTTCCAATTATTTATTTTTGGAAGTATGGACAGGTTTCAGTGCTGTTTAACGAAATGGCATTTAACTAATGGAAGAATAGACGACTTTTATTATTGTTCCTTTATATTTATATTCAAAAATACATTTTTTAGTTGAAACATATTTCCTGGGTATTGTGTGCCCCTAGGAAAATCTTTGGTTTTGGGGTACCATTTGAAAACAGGTAAGGGGTCCACATAGCAATGCTGCAGGAAACGCACACATTGACCTCTGAGGGGGCGGTACTACACCATAGATGGAGAGGCCAGGCATATTATACTACGTACTCGGCATTCGCCAGAGGGGTCTTGATATGGATCAGGGTGGGGGTCCCCTTCCAACCCACCGGCCATAAAGTGGATCCAGAGGGCCAATATGTGGTTGTCACAGGGCGCCTAGATGGGCAAGAAAAATATTTATGGCCCACATGTAGACCAATGAGCATTCTATGAACAATTTTCTGGGTCCCTGGCATCAAACATGACAGGGTCAATCATCATGGGGGAGATTTTTATTGCATTGCAGACCCGGCACTGAATCGGTACCACCCACCACTTTGGGATGCCCCAGTACATAGGATAGCCAAGACGTTCAGGCATTGGCAGTCGCATTGGGGGTTGGTGGATACGTGGTGATGCATGCACCCACTATATAGGGAATATACCCACCTTTCCCATGTACATGACTTACACATCAACTGGACACCTTTTTTCTGCTCTCCATACATGCACGAACAACTTCACAGTGCAGAATACCTCACTCAAACAGTGTCAGATCACAACCCCTTATTAGCCCGACTACAGTGGGGAACCCAGCGGCAACCCATCCCCACCTGGCGCCTCAAGCCTGAGGCACTTGAAGACCAAGTGTTCCACCATGAGATTAGGGAACAAATCCTCACATACTTTGTAGACAAAGCACAATCCAGAGACTACCAGAACCCCCGATTCAAGCAAAAGGATTACAAACCCCACTTGATAAAAGGCAATGGTACCTCCAAAAACGGGAATTACGTACAAAAAGATTGAAATGATTCCCAGTAGAAAGACTGCAATTTACTACAATATTTGACCCAAAAAGATAAGAAAATTCGAGCAAATTGAGATAAGACAAGCAACATCTATTGTTATTACGCCAGAAGCATGTGAAAAGAATAGCGTGCTGAACCTGTGAAGCATCTTCAGTAATTCAATATTATCTGTGGAGCCATGATGCAACATTAGATGAAATGCCATCGCCTTATTGAAACTCCCTAATGATGATATTGAAGGATATTTTGGTCTGGTTTTAAAGGAATAAATCTTGTTTTTAACCTGAGTCCTGAGGAAGGTGTTTAAGAAACTATAAGATGCACCGAAATGCGCCGACATAAGGACAAATAAATATGTTTTGTTTTTAATATACTTAGGTGCACATTCATCAAAAATCGCTAAAGCGATTCCTTATTTGCGAAAAATAAGGAATCACAATAAAAAAATCGAAAATTAGATGCATGTACCTATTCGGTAATTTTTTGCGATCCCTTAGAAATCGCTAAAAAATACTGAATACATGATTGCAAGTCGCTAACCCACAAACTAGCAAATAGCGATTTCTGTATTTGCGATTCTGTATTAGCAATTTCGGTATTTGCGATTTCGGTATTAGCGATTCCGCAAATGCCGATCGCGTTAGGAGCAGGCTGATGACATCACAACCAAGTCATACAGTCCATGCTTCATTCAGTGCCCTGAGGAGCTCAGAGGAGGGGGCAGAATCCAGCCACATTCCACATAGCCAGGTTGGTCAAAAACGCTGCAGGGAACAGTGCCACACAGCAGAAGAGAAAGATGAAGTTCTTGGACAGGGAACTTGAACACCTGATAGAGAGGGTGAGCAGCAACCACGACAAACTGTTTTGCAAGTTGTCCCTGAAGGTGCCAGAGGCGTAGAAGTGCAAAATATGACTGTGCATCAAGGAGATATGGGAAGAACTGCCAGGAGAAAAGGCTATGATGGAACGATTGAGTGGGCCTTCGAGTGAATTGGCAGAAGTCCAGGTTATTCCCTTTAGTGAGGGACAGGCAGCCACCTGGGAACTTAGAGGATCTGCGATGGGAGCCCCGATGCTTCCACTATCTGGGAGCGCACATCTTCCACACCATGGAGGATGTGAAGGAAAGGAACATAGGGAAAGCGCAGCGCTCGCTCAAGGACACCATGGCATTCTGGAGAAAGCTTCCCCTCTCAGAAATGGGTCGCATTTCCCTACTTAAAATGGTAGCTCTTCCCCGGCTGCTGTACTTCTTTGTCACGCTTCCAGTGTGGATATCAGTGGCATGGTTCCGGGAGCTGGACTCCTGCCTGTTGCCGTTTATATGGGGGATAGGATGCAGACGAGTAGCCCTTAATACTCTTAAACAACCTAGGACGGGGGGCTGGCGGTGACCGATATGGAGGCCTGCTATTTGGCTGGGCAGCTGCAGAGATTCACACAATGGGTCGCGGGGCGCAGGGAACCAGACAGGGGGCTGCTGCCCTTTACCCCGGATAAAGCCAGTGTGTTCTGCACCCTGCTCGGGACAGTCAGGCCTCAGCAGGTCCGCAGTAATGAACATAGAGTGATAAGTCACTGCTGGGGCCGATGCCTGCAGAAAACCAGAACAAAACACCCATATTGGCCAGAAAATGCGATGTCGCTGCTGGAGGCCCTTCCCCATGGAGGACAATGGCGGGGAATAGACAATTGGGTACAAGCAGGAGCCACGAGGGTGGGAGATCTCTTCCGAGATGGGGAGCTTCTCTCCTTCGAGGACTTCAGCGCTGACTGGGAAATACCACAGGGGCATTTCCTGCCTCACGGGGCAGTCACGGGGGCCATGAGGCGACACTGGGGAACAGGTACGACTTAACCGCCACAACATGCCACCTGCGAAAATTGGTGATGTCATTTTTTTAAATGCTGCAAGGAGCTGGCAATAAAGGTTAATGCATAATGCTAGCCTCTGGTCTTGTCATGAAATCAGAAAAGCCTGGAGGAAGAGACGGAGGGTTAATTGGACCAGGAGACTGCAGTACCAGCGATTGAAGAGGTCAGTGTGGGAACCTGCCTGCTGTAGGGTATACCCCAAATGCAGCAGCAGCAAATATGAACTCTGCTTGGTCTGCTGCTCTGGTCCAACATGATAAAACTGTGAGGGAATCAGTGAGAGGAGCAGGGAAGGAACCATCAGGGTTGCACCCTCCTGAAATAGTATCTCTGGCCACTGCTTGCCCCCTTCAGTCAACCATCTATAACCTTCAAGTGCCCTCATGTGGAGATAGATAAAACATGAGTTCATGTTTTATCTATCCCCACACAGCGAGAATTGAGCCCAAATAATCATCAGATAAATATTCTAGGTAACAGGGTGGACTCCCCGAACACTGAAATAAGTTCTTTTTGCTCACTGATGGGTCAGATTCCCCCAGTTCAAGCACCAGTGACCTTCTATCTGCAACATTAGGGGCTTTTGAGGCCTCAGTGGCTAGTTCAAGTATTGCACTCAATGATCCATGTAGTACTGCCAAGCTGAAGAAGAAGCATCAGGGAGAAAGTCGAGAAGGGGAAGTTTCAAAATCAGGAGTGAAGAGCAGAATTATTCTCCAGTTGCTCGAGCTCTGAAAGGGGGATATTCTGCTACAAGGCAAGTTTACACAGAAGACCCCTTGGCACATAAGAATTCACCCCCTCCTGGAAAATGACCCTTTCGTTTGAGGGGAAGCCTCTGTGGCCCATCTCTTCCTGTGCAAATTCACCGCTTGGCTTCTCCACATTTGTCTGAGTGCTTTCTTCTGCTTTTGCCTTTCTCCTTCCTTTTCCCCATTTTTCTGAGTGCTTTCTCCTGTCTCATATTACTGCTTTCTCCTACCTGTCCCCCATTTTTCTGAATGCTTTCTCCTGCTTGTGCCTTGTTTTACTTCTTTCTCCTTCCTTTCCCCATTCCTCTGAGTTCTTTCTCCTGCTTTTCCCACATTTTCTACTGCTTCTCCTTCCTTTCCCCAGTTTTTCAGAGTGCTTTTTCTTGCTGCTGCCTCTTTTTTTACTGTTTTCTCCTTCCTATCCCCCATTTTTCAGAGTGCTCTCTCCTGCTTTTGCCTCATTTTTCACTGCTTACATGGTTTTTCAAATGAACAGATCACTGCGAACGTGCTAGCAACTCCGACACCTTGACATCCTCATTGGTGATTTGCTGTGCTTTGTAAATCTTGATTGATTGATTGACTTCTATTGGTCTCATATATAATACCAAAAAACATCTACAGGATGAGACCCGCAATGAGATCCGCAGAGCCCCTCTTGACACTGAGAATATTTGAAGATTTAACCGTACAAAATCAGATAGGTTTGGAAGATGGGTGATTACTGAGTGTAAGCATGCAAACAGTCTATGCACCCTAGGATCGGTGTATGGGTCAGTAGTTGATGACCCGTCAGTCTTTGACTGGTTGAATAGTGAACTTGCACTCTGGCCAGCTCCAATAGTAATTTGTGGGGACTTTAATTTTAACAGAAGAGGGGGTGGCTAGAGAAAGGGACATGATTATACTCAGGTTGGAAGCCAAGAGTTTTAGGGTCCTTGATCAATCTAGGGAATAATAACCATGGGCTGAACGATGCTTAGAAAAATCTAAAAGCCCCAGACCTGGAGTACACTTATTATTCTGTATCACAAAGATTTCATGCCCGCTTGGACTATATTTTTATCTTACACATCCTTTTACACAGGTCTAAGATTGGACATGTCCTACCATAACCTGCTAACGTATGGAACTGGACGTTTGAACTCATACTACCTTCAGATGAAAACTATATAAAGCATATGAATGGCTGGATCTTGGACTTTTTGGAGATGACTTGAGGGAGCGCATCAGTGGAGGCAGTGTGGGGTGCCTTCAAGGCTGGAGTATGTGTGGAAACTCTAAGCTTTGGCTTAAATTGCCAAAAGAATGAAACAGCTGCTCATAGAGGAATATAGGGCCCTTGAGGAAGCCAAATTTTAGCTAATCTTAGCAGCCTCCATAGGATGTGATATTGAGAGTGCTCAAAACATGGTAGCTCCGGGCTGCGGAAGTGATTACTGATATCTCGGGAAGGAAAGGTGCTATAAATACATAAACTGGAAAAGGAGTGCTATGGCTATAGCAAGTGGTTGGGGCACTGTTGGCAGTCTGAACCAGGCAAAAACCCACTGTCTGAAATAACCATAAGGCACCCTAATGGAAGCCCAGTCTCCGATCCTGATGGATCTCGGGAGGTATTTTGGGGATTCTGCGAGGGGTTATACAAAGATGAAATGGAAGACGAAAATTTAGAGAGAATACAATACGTTTCCTTGACTTATTTCCCTTTGGAAGACTTTGGGCCTCATTCCAATGTCGGTGGAAGCACCACCGACAAGCTACCGGTGGCGGTCCCACTGACATATATGCCATCGGTCTAACCACCAGATTATGATTCTGCGGTCGGAGCAAATTAGGCTGATGGAAAGACCGCCACCTTAGACAGGCTCGAGGAGCCTGTCGGGACAGAAGTTGGATTCCTAATCTCTACAATGGGGCGGTCTCTACGTAGACACTGCAGTAGGGATTAGGATAGCTCTTTCCGACTACCTGTCATGGAAGTAACACCACCATAAACAGGCAACTGGAAAGGTACTTTGGCGGCCCTTAGCAAGGCCTCTATCCCCCGTGGTCCTCCACTACCAGGCCAGGAGGGGACATGTGGTAACCCCAAAACATCAATGCACCGTGTGCCAGGCAGCACTTTGTGCAATTGTTGTCATACCGAGTGTCAAATTAGGGTCACTTGGAGAACCCTGATGCATAGAAAATAGCACAACAGAACAGAGTGATTGACTGCGAAAGCACAAACCAGGCCCGAGTTGTCTGTGTCCCGTAGCAGACAATGAGAAAGTACCAGATGCAGGCTTCAAAATCCTCACATCCAATAGGCAGCACAAGAGGAGACCAAGCAAACGCCAATGGCAGTGTCAATTCAGGAGATGAAAAACAGCTGGGCCAATAGAAGCAGATGTTACATCATTTCACAAACAATGGCAGAGCCAAAAAGAAAGTAAGAAACAACAGCAAAGGTAGAGAATTTAAATGGAACTATAATAAGTAGGGGTCTGCACCGGTAAACTCTGCTATGTAGCGGTAGGCAGAGCTTTTGCGGAATTCAACGCTTCAAGTGGAGCGCAGAGTGTCGAAAACTCCACGAACTCCACAGCGGAGCGGAGTTTTCCACACACCCCTACTCCACATACAGTAAAAAGGTATTCTTCGGATATTTTACGAAACTCTTTGGTTCATCCATACCTTGTATATTGGCACTCAACATAATTCTGAGTAGACCCCATATAGCATATTTAGACATAGAGCATGTCCCGATGGCAATTATTCAAAACACATCATGTTTGCTTTAGTAGATAGCGAATATATCTATGTTTTTGTATTTGTTGGTGATTTTTTTTGCCAAGGGCATCAGAATGATTTACATGACCACCCGTATATGTGTCAGATGTTTTAGGCATGGGGAGATTAAGTGATTTGCCAACAATGTAGAGATAACGCAAGGATTATAACCTGGTTCCCGGAATCCAAAGGCAACAGCTCCAGCCACCAGGTGATTGATACTGATTGTCTGTATTTAAAAGAGCCTGATAATTGTCCTGTCCCTATAATTAAGCTATTCACAAAGATGACTGGGGTGCTGCCTGAAGCAAAGTTTTCTTTACTGCATATTTACCCCAGATTTTTCATATTCTTGTGGACCCTTTTTCCCCTGTATTATGACTTTTTGCATTGTGACACTGCTTTTAAGGCCTACAGTGCATGTTTCTTGGCCGCAAAATGGCATGGTAAAAATTGGTTTTGCCTAATTGCTGTATTTCACTTTCCTGTAAGGGCAGGGTAGAAGATCCTGAAATTCCACCAGTGGCCGTGGATGTATATCTGGCCTCATGGAGCCCTGCTGGGCTACAGCTTCCCACTTTGCCCTACTATAGGATTTTAAGAGCCAAAATAGTAACTATGTTCAAAGTTAAAATCTTCTCTGCACCAAAATCCAGCGCTGTCATTCTCTGATATTTTGGTGCCAGTACCATCAGCTTCGACGAATTATCCAGACTTTATAGTCCTTCACTGCCTTCAGCCTTGTTGCAGGTTACTACTACTGACTATATAAGAAACTCCTTGAGGAATAGAACTTACAGGGCAATCACACCACCAGGGAAAAGCATTTCCCATCTCTGCTAAGGCCACATGATGTGTTGTCTGAAGGAATGTGGTGGGTCTATAGTGCCATGTCTCTAACTCAGATACACTGGAATATATCAACCAGTACAAGACAGTACCATCAGAGGAACCATAATCTATATAAAAATATATGTCTTACTGATATTTAATATCTACGTTCACCCTGCCAACCAGTTTGAGACTGGTAGTCTAAATGTCTACTTTTTTACTGGAATTTTTTTTACAACAACATACACATTGCATACCTAAAACATACAGTAAGAATCAGTGTTGTCTTTTTTATTGTGAACAAACACACATCATTTTTCAAATGACATTGTGCTGTCGAAGGGTAGGTCCAAAAGAGAACATATATAGAACAACCATGAGTTATTGCAGTATAATTAGGCCTAGGTGGAGTTTGCGGAGTTCCGCTATGTGGAACTCTGCAAAGTGACAAAAAAACTCAGCCGAGCTACCTGGAGTTCCACAATCGACGGAGTGCATTTGCTCATGCCGTTCGTGTTGGTTTTCAGTGCCTGGTGCTTCTCCCATGCTGTAAAATCAGCACGAATGCACCATGTGCAGCACAAGAGGGTGCTGCTTCTTTTCTTGCAGCTTGAGTAGATTTTTCTACTTGAGTGTTAGCTTTCTCAATGCGAATGGTGGAGTCTCAACTCGAGTGGTCGAGACCATCCACATCCGCCCGTGTTTAGAAATCCGACCTCCATCATTGAAAATTTCTTGCGGGGAGGTGGATTTTCCTTTCTTGCATTTGCCAAATTGACGTTGGTGAGCGTAAGTGAGGAAGAAACTGCTATGTGGAGTGGAGTGGAGTTTTTCGGAACTTCAAGTGCACCGCGGAGAGCGAACTGTGGAAAACTCAGAGAACAAATCTGAGTTCACCACCCAGGCCTAATAGCACATCAAGGACATAACTTTAGTAAACACAAGGTGGTGTCATTTTCTACGTACTTGATATCATTTCGTAAGTGTCAAGTATTCTGTACCAATAATTTTGGATCTTAAGGCATCTCCTTGCTGGATGGAGAATATCCAATATAGGCTCTGGGTACCTGATGCACTATGCATATTGCCAAAGCCCATGCCTCTGGAAACTTGCAGTTGTATGATAAAGTTGAAGCAAAAATGTGAAATACATCTGGGGAAAAATGCTCCTTTTTCCGCACAACAGAATACCTACTTTGTGTCAGACAGGGGCGAGTCCAGCATTTGTACTCAATTTCTCTTTTTGCTGAGGGTGTGACAATTGGTGCTTCTATTTGTTATACATTTTATAATCGAGTCATCAGTTGTTTTTGGGTTGAGGCAGTGAAGAATGTTTTGCTTTGATATTGATTACAGACTTTGAATGCAGTTGGCATTTGAAAGAGATCACCCTTTTTATTCAGCTTTGCTTTTTTCGATATCCCCAGAGATCTTCTACTGAGGTCACTGTAGGAAGAGGGTGGTGTAGTAATAGGAGATAGGGGAATGCACATCAGTTTGATCCGTCCTAGAGCACATTCGCTACCATGCATGTATTGTAACGTTGACATTATTAATTTCCTTTTTGTGGCTCTTTATACAATGGGTGATAATTGCATTAAATGGGCATGGATAATGCTATCATGTTGTACAGGCAGGTGTGGGAGGAATTTCACCGAATCATGCCTCGGTGCATAGGTCATTTAATTCTTGGTCTGGAGCCAAAAACCCTTCACCTGCTCATGTGGTAAGGTGAGAATTTCTCTAAACTCAGTCTAGGCTACCTTCCTTCTGACGCAAGTCTTAATAAGAGCGATCTGACAGTTTGACAAATTGAGGAGTTAGGATGCTATGATCGTTCGTGAACAGGTAAATAAACCTGGACAGAACATTCATATTCATTATAGCTATTCTCGCTGAAAATGAAAAAGAAAGTGTAATCCATGTATGATTCTGTATCAATTTCCCATTTTTATTTTTCTGCACAGCATATCGAACCCCATGCATGAAATGGATTATCCCATTATGTAATCTCATTGGTCTCTGGACCCTTGATATAGCTCTGAGAGTTCTTAGGTCAGACACAAGAGAAGTGATCGTGGTTGGCATGGCCAAATATCGACAGGCTGTGTGGATAATTTTTAAACGTCTTGAAGGAACATTTGAGCAATTATTTCTGGCCCAGGTCCCTGATCTAAGAGAGGGTGGATTGTGTAATCGGTCCATGTGCCTATCTCTCCCATGTCTTAAACAAGATATGCTCATATAATGAGATTAAATCAACTGTGTTAACAGAAAGATTGCAGTAAAAGCCATTACATTAGTATTGTAAACATGAGCAAGCTGCAATAGATTATTTTTAGTGATTAGAATGTTCATATGTTTTTAACTCTTTTTTAGTCTATGCTTCCAATAATAGTATGTTGCTATGTTTTAATGAGCGTTTTATGGATTTGCAATCAGAAATAAACAATATTGATTGATTGGTTTGGTTTCCACCCTTAACCACCACTGTCCTATACATTTCTCTCATCATGACCTAAGGATCCCTAATATGCAGATCCTGAGATATTTCATTGATTCCTCACACCAGTCCAGTGGAAATTCTACTGGTGTATGTTTGGTCGCAGGTGTAAGGGGGAATATCAGGGGTGTGCTCCAATTAATTAGCCAGCCAGTATGCCCCTATACATTATGATTCCATGAATATTGCTGTCAAGTTTTTTTTACATATAACACTATCTCATCAGCATACATTGAAATCATTAGTTTACAAGAGAGAAAATTAATTACTGATTTTTGGACTTAGCCCTTTTTGGCAGGTTCACCCCTGAACTTTTTGCCTTAAGCTCTGACATGGTGGTAGTGGTTTTAGGCCTCTGGGTACTTTAGCCCTGTGGCCCAGTGTAAAGTGCGTGCGCTCTCTGTGTTACATTTGTAAGGTTGGCCTGCCCTCGGATAGGAAGTCATTGGGGATTCCCTGATCAGTGTGTGTTAGTGGTAACTCTTGTTATGAGAGGAGCAGTGTGGTCAAGTCTGGTAATGTATGAAATTGTGTGAATAAATGGTGTACGCAGATTTATTGTGGTTATTTTAGAAATGCCACTTTTAGAAGTTGGAATTTCTGTGTGCTATGTGTCGGCCTGCCTGATGTGAATTGCATGTCTGGCTTGTGAGTGAAAGGAGCTAATGGGTGTGGGTGGCTCCAAGAGGGGCAGGATTAGTCAGCGTTAGCCTGAATGGGACACCTGAGCTGAGAGTAGAGGGAGGAGAAGTTCCCTTACTCTGAATAGCCTGCACAATGCTGTCTCCGCCCCCTGTGGTGTGTCTGATCACTGAGCCCCCACCTGACAAAGGAGAGAGGAGCTTGGCAAAGCAAAGTGCTCAAAATCCCCCTAAACCAGTTCTGACTGGTATCCCCAAGCCCTGTGCTGTGACACAAGGGGAAATGTGATATAAATATAGGGGCTGTGACCCCAAGAAAATGTTCAGTTTAGTCTTGGTGTGTTGTTCCTGCTGGGGCGTGCTGCTGATGGGGCCCAGGGGGGCTGCCATGAGGGCTTGCCTCCCTGGGCCCTGCCTTGCCCCTGGACCTGGAAGACCTTTTTGGGACCCTTCTGCTTTTTATTCCAGGACCTAAAAAGACTTTTGCTGCATTTTTGGCGCCCTGGGAATGCTTTAATTTACTTTCCCCCAAAGGAGGAGAGCTTGGGGGCTGTGCAGCGCTGAGCTTCAGCCCTTGGTGAGAGAATCCCCATCGTAGGGATTTCACCGTTGTCTTAATTGCGGGTGCCCACTCCTACGTTTTTCTACAATCGCGGGTGTCCACCCAGCTCATTTTTTTATAGTCAAATTGTGTGTGCCCACCCCGCATTTTTCTTTGTTGGCAGTTGCCCATCCCGCATTTTTGCCTACAGAGTGAGTTCCACCCCGCAAGTGCCTTTACCTAAGATGGGAGCCTACACCATATTGCCCGCAAAGAAGTTACCACCTTGGCCCAATCGGTAAACCCGACCGGAAGCCAGGCAGAGTCCGTCTGACTCCGGGCTGGTCCAAACCCAGAAGCAGCTTGCCAGCCAATGAGGCCACCCGGAGCCTTGCAGGCTCCTTGTTGAAGTCCCGGCCCCTGGAAGAGGGACCGGTTGAAGGAGGAGATCTCAGTACTCTTCATGCCTCTGTGGCACAGGTCGGTGTCTGGACCAAGGAGGCCAGTGAGTCCCCAGAGCCCTGGTGAGCGGGGGGAAATGTCCTTCTTTGTTCTTGGTGCTCACGAGGCACCCGGACAGTCCTGCGTGGATTCTGAGTGGCCCCGCCTAATACGGGGTCGCTCCAACGAAGGGGGCATATTTGCCTTTTGTGCTAAAAGGGCCCAGAGAGGCCCATGCTGTTCCCCGTGTCCCTTCAAGTTTGGCGATTTTCCCAGCTGCCCCACCTGATAGTGGGCAGCTGCACCGATGGGGGCAATATTGTTTAAGAGAGACCCAGTGCCCCGAGGGCACAGTCATGCCAGGGACTCTTCCCATGATTCTCAGCTGCACCGCACCAGCGCGGGCAGCTGCAACATCACACATTTGTTCTAAGGGCGCCGGGAGTGTCCAGGCCTCATTTGATATTTACAGCTGCCGAGCAATTAGTGGGCAGATGCAATGTTTAGGCCATTCTTTACTTGGGGACATATCTGTTGAGTTAGGAGTGAGAAGCATTCCTTTGCCCCATACATTCACAGCTGCGCAGCACTTAGTGCCAGCTGCAACGTTGAGGTCTGCGCAATTGCGCACTTTAGAACTATGCTGCATTGGCAGCGCACCCTGACTCTTGGACATAGGGCATTTGAGCCCCTATTGAGATGGATAGTTGGCCAGTGGGACTGTTAGTTTTCAAGGGCAAGAGGCCCTAGTGTGATTTATGTGGTGCTAGGAAATGTAATTTATATAGCATGATTTACGCACCCTGATTTATGCCTCTAGATGTGGTTTTATGACTATGAGGTTTTACATACTGTGTTTATGCTTGAGTTATTCTCTACAGTGGTTTACGCTGTGAGTTATGCCCCTAATGTGAATTATGCTTAGGAGGTTATGGTTTACTATGTTTAGGCGTATGAGATTGGCGCAGAACATATTTCTCACCTAGTGTGATACTGTGCATAATATTGTTTGTGTTACAGGAGGATGCTGAGTATAGTGTTTGCTAGTAATTACTGGTTGTGTTCTACGTTTGTTATATGTCTACATTTATTACCTTTACTAAGTGATTATTCTGACAGTGGCCCAAGTGGCCCTGTCATGTGTATATAATCCCCTGTCAATATTGCCCATTGCCAGTTGGCACAGTATATACTGTGTGTTTACTATCCTAATGTGTTTTATGATAATCAAAGGCTATTTTATATATAAGCTTGTGTGGAGCTCCTTTTTGTGGTGTGCCTAGTATGTTGTTGCTGTATGTGAGTTGCGCAAACGCTTTACACATTGCCACCGGGATAAGCCTGACTGCTCGTGCCAAGCTACCAAGAGGGTGAGGAGGGGTTATCTTTGGCGTGTAACTCTCTTGCTCTGACTAGAGCGGTGGTCTCTGCCTGGCTTTGGCGCAAGCCTCAGCCAACCAGAGATCCCTTTTTTAACACTGTTGCTGGATAGGTCCACTTTATTAAACCCGCCAAGGGCTCTATTGATAAAGAAAAAAGCAGGGGAGAAAGTGGGGTTTCTTTTTTCTGTTCCTATAAGGTCCAAAATAAATTATTTTATTTATGGTGGTTGGAAGACTGTAAAATAATAATGAGATCCAGTCCAGAAAGCAAGATAGCAACCCATCCTATTAAGCACTGTGAACATATGGTTCCATTCTAGAATGGTAAAGATTATGGTTGCATTGAGCAAGACTGCCACAGCCTCCAACTATGGGCCCAAATGGTGAAGTAAAGAAAATTTCGGAAGTATCAGGTACATGCATCAATGTAGGCCTTTAAGATTCCTTAATTGCGATTATTAAAGAATCGCAATTATGGAATTGCAAAAGTCTATGCATGTAGGAATCACTATAAAATTAGCGATTCCCAAACATTCCTCAATTGAACTCGCAAATTGCGAGTCGCAATTAGGGAATGCCTTCCCATTCATTCCTATAGGCCTGCAGGTCCATAGGAATGAATGGGAGATAGCATGCGCAATTTGCGAGTACCAATAGGTACTCACAAATTGCGCATGTAATTTCAAGGGGGCAAGGGTGTCAAAAGAACACCCTGTTGCACCCCCCTGAAATTGATCTGTGCACACATGTTGCGCACACACATCCCCTAAGCGGTACAAAAGGGGGGGGTGTGTGTGTAACCTACAACTTTGAAAAATGCCCTTTAGTGCATATTTCAAAGTTTTTGCAAATTACCATCAAGTACAAATTGATGGTAATTTGAGCCCCCTATTAGCAAAATCGCAAATTGCGATTCCATCATGCATTGCATTTAAGGAATCGCAATTTGAAATTCCTTAAATGCAATCGCAATTTAAGACATCTCAATAATTTGTGATTTCTTAGATTGCGAGAGGCTGACAGGTTGATGCATCGCAAAAGCCCTTTTTGCGGGCGCAAACGGACGATTTTTGTGAATCGCACCGTTTGCGCATGCAAAAATGGTTGTTGCATGTTGCTGTATGTTATGTGCTGTTGAATGAGCTGGTAAAAATCCAGACTCATTTGATAGCATTGGTAAAAGTCTCTTTTTAATTACCTTTGCTAAAACATTGGCATCTGTGGGTGGTATGACTCACATCTATACATTACTTTATTGAGTTTTTGTAGTTACAATCTGTGCTTCTCGGGCGAGGGGTTTAAGATACTTGTTTCTTTGGTTTCCAAATAGACCTCTAACAATTGCAGCAAGAAATTTGTAAGACTGTTATCTTCTGCAGTGCAGGTACAGTTTAGGCTGCCATACACCATACAGCACACTCTTGCACCAGAGTTCTGTCAAGCTTAGGTTCCGCACAGAAACTCTGCTTTAATTTTTTTTTCTACTTTGCATGTGTGCTGTATAGCGCAACACACCTAAAAAGTTGGGAAATGTGGAGTCTTTTAAAAGCTGCTTTACTGATATGCCTGTCTCAAGAAGGTGCAATTAATTGGCCCAAAACCCTCTCTACCAATGTTAGTAGCATAGGTATTTTCATCAAAAATCCTTTGTGTTATGTTCCAACACAACATGATTTTCTCAGGAAAGTAAATCCGACCACAAGCGCTTCATTTTAGACACACACCCAGCACAGTGTTGGTTAATCTGGGCATAAATGTACAAATGCATACGCCTACTAAAACATGTTTTGCATATTTTTACTTCTCCCATCACATGAACGTGTATAATTCTGTGTATACTTTTTTCTTTCAATCTTACTTCCCTTTGCAGTAATTCTCCCCTCTAATAACGTCATCTTCTGTTTTATGGCTTTTATGCTGCATATTAAATTCTGCTCTTCCTAGACCTAGTAATAATTTCCATTATGACATTATTTCATGTCACTCCCTCGGTGCCTGCAGAAAAGTGAAAGGAAAGGTTTTATTTTAGTAATACTACATTATTACAATGCAAGTTGGTTTCAACTGTCAATTTGCTTTCCTGCCTAGCTGGCGTTCCAGTGATTTTTGCCGGGTGAAGTCCTAGGCGGTTTCTGCGAGGGAAGGTAGGTCCTGGATTTCGATATCGGGACTAGACCCGGAGCGAATCGAGGCACCTAGATTGGGGGTTCGTCTCACTAGAATACTTCTGGTGGTTGTAGTATCCGGCTGGATACAGTCTAGTGTTCCTACGCTGATGTAACCCACACTAGACACCCACCCACAACAGGCGTCACCAGTTAGGTGACCCTGCTAATAAAAGGGTCTGGGCACACCGGCCCTGGGCCAGTTGTAGTATCATACCAACAGCGTCCGTGTCCAGTATTTTAGTAGTATGTGGGCCTAGGGCCCACGATTCCACAATGGCGACGAGGCGGGTCTGACCCCGCGTGCCAGCTGCTCCGCACTGCATCATCCCTCCAGGGGAGATGATGGGCCTGATTTGCGACACCATCAGTGTCGTACAGTCCGCGAGCCCCTGCGACTGCAGCGAAGAGTGAGCCCAGCGGATCACCGGCTGCCACCTCCTGGACCCCGGGGAGGTCAGCGTTGCCTGCCACAAGGCTCCCACATGCGCATCGTCAGCCCGACGGCCAAGGCCGTGCTAAGGAGGAGGGAGGTCGCCCGGTGCTCCTACCGACACCGCGGACGCCGCCGCACTACTGCAACCGCAGCCCTGGTATCGGCCGGCCCAGCTGTGTGAGGTCAGTGGGGGAAACGGTAAAGGCATAGGAGGACGTGTCACTGCCAGCCCCGCCCCGGAGGCCGCTCTGACTCTGCCCATAGGAGCACCCCCGACCGGAGGCCTCCGCGGACTGTCCCGCTGCGGTCCCTCCACCAGGCGAGGAGAGGAGGCGTCTAACGCGGCCGCACCTGTACCAAGGTGTCCCCCTGCAGCCGCCCGCATGTGTGTGTCCCGTGCTCCCCTACCGGCCAGAGACCTGCAAGGACACAAAAGCCTCTGAGCAGCCACAGCGTGTGAGGGAACAGCTCCCTGCGCATCACATTCAGTTCACCCAGCAGTCAGACGGGCTAACATTGGTGCCTCAAGCTCGGCCCCGCTCAAAAGAAAAAAAAAAGAGAAACGCTGGCCAGGCATGGACACAAGCTCGCAAACCGGCACTCACCTCTGCACTTCTCCCCTCCCCAGGGCATGAAGAGACAACAACGCGGTGCCATGGTCTGACGTGTCAAGTGTTCTCCAACTCATGGCCTCCCAACTGCGACACGCGGGCAATAGCTGCAGCGCCCCCGGTGGCAGATTACCGCACCGCATCGCAGCACTGAGGAAGTGAGGGGTTTTCACCCTGCCGCGCCGGCAGGATCAGCTTTGGTTTCCACGCTGGATCCCGGTGACTCAAGAGAGTGAGGGCTGGAGCATCTGCAGCGCCACCTAGCAGCCGAGGACAGCTGCGCGACTACTCTAACAAGGAATAGAGCACAGGCAAGCCTATGCACGTTGGAGTTAATGACCCTAAGGGGGTCATCAAAGGAACCGGCATCCCCTGACGTCACTTGTCACATCGGGGGCCGTCTCTCCCTGCACTTAAGAGGTGCCACCTGCCAGCATCACACAGCCCTGCATCAGCCCCTATAGCCGTCCCTGGCATCAGGAAGTGCAACCAAGCAGCGGCTTACCTGGTTCTGCGCTGCGCAATACAGCGAGACGAAGGAAAGCAGCCCATTTGCTTAGAGCCTCACACCTACGAAAAAAGGCAGTCCACAATGAGCTGAGCACACGACAGCTGCCGCAGGCCCAGATACAATCCCAGCGCCGACCTCAGCAGCGAAGGTGCAACCGCACTGCCACCCAGTAGCCATGGAGAACATCGTGCCACTCACTGAGACTCCCCCCCCCCCGATGGTCCACAAGTAGAGTTCCTCAGTGACAGAAGGGACAGGTGCTGAAAAAAAAAGAGCCAGCAATACCGGTGCGTGGAAGGTCGGTAGCCACCAAGGAGCAGGGGTTGCCGCGTGTGACAATAACACAAAGCAATAGGCAAACCCTGAGCCTCCGTCAAAAGACACTAGAGAGATGAAAACACCCAGCCACACTGAGACGGCGGCTGTTTGGCTCGCCCGCAAGACAAAGTGACCAACTGGAGCTAGCACAAGCGTACAGAGCACCCTCCGGTGAAAGCTGCAAGACACTTTGCTACACCCTGCAACTACCCCTGACAAGCTCGCAAACAGGCGCACAGAGACAAAGGACTGCTCTGTCTCTGACAGGGTGAGCAACAACACAAGAGCCACCTATCCTGTAGAAGGGAAAAGGGACTATTGACTGTTAAACCCCAAAGGAAAGGCACAGCCGCCCAACTGCAGAAGCTGCCAGGGATTCAAATACGTCAACACAGCACAGGAAGGGACGGCCAGTTCCACTTTGCAGCCAGTACGCCACCAGCACCCCAGAACACAACATGCGCCAAAGTCCCAGGGACTGTCCACAGACCGAGTCGGCAGAGACCGAAGACAGCGAGCCCCATGAGAAGCACACGAACACAGAGTGCATTGCGCACCACCCCAACGGGCTGCACATCACTAACAGCTCCCAGGAAACCCAAAACCTGCAGCAACCAGGGCAGGCCACCAAGACGGCAGCAGCGCCACCTGGTGGCTCACCAGGCACAACGCGCTGAGGGTCTGACATCTTGCCAGGCCAGAGCGGGTAGACAGTTGTGCCCCACGACCGTCAGCACCATAGACCAGAGGAGAGGCCCTGACCCCCACTACCCTGCAGGAACGGGCTGGATAAACAAGAGGAGTTTGCTAAGTGATTCCAGCAAGGGGATCCACACCAACACCTCCGAAGAGCGGGCCAACACACCAGCTGCTTACTTCGACCAACGTCA
Source organism: Lissotriton helveticus (assembly GCF_964261635.1). Classification (NCBI taxonomy): domain Eukaryota; kingdom Metazoa; phylum Chordata; class Amphibia; order Caudata; family Salamandridae; genus Lissotriton; species Lissotriton helveticus. The sequence continues at coordinate 398,231,336 of NC_136069.1, read as the reverse complement.
GCAGTACCAGAGCACAACACATCATCTAGCTAACCAACTGGGGGCAGCAGTCAACAAATCCCAGAGTGCGCACCGCCACCACAAGGAAGACAGCTGGCTCACACCCAGTTGCTGAGACTGAATGCGCTCTCTGTGTTACATTTGTAAGGTTGGCCTGCCCTCGGATAGGAAGTCATTGGGGATTCCCTGATCAGTGTGTGTTAGTGGTAACTCTTGTTATGAGAGGAGCAGTGTGGTCAAGTCTGGTAATGTATGAAATTGTGTGAATAAATGGTGTACGCAGATTTATTGTGGTTATTTTAGATCTGCCACTTTTAGAAGTTGGAATTTCTGTGTGCTATGTGTCGGCCTGCCTGATGTGAATTGCATGTCTGGCTTGTGAGTGAAAGGAGCTAATGGGTGTGGGTGGCTCCAAGAGGGACAGGATGAGTCAGCGTTAGCCTGAATGGGACACCTGAGCTGAGAGTAGAGGGAGGAGAAGTTCCCTTACTCTGAATAGCCTGCACAATGCTGTCTCCGCCCCCTGTGGTGTGTCTGATCACTGAGCCCCCACCTGACAAAGGAGAGAGGAGCTTGGCAAAGCAAAGTGCTCAAAATCCCCCTAAACCAGTTCTGACTGGTATCCCCAAGCCCTGTGCTGTGACACAAGGGGAAATGTGATATAAATATAGGGGCTGTGACCCCAAGAAAATGTTCAGTTTAGTCTTGGTGTGTTGTTCCTGCTGGGGCGTGCTGCTGATGGGGCCCAGGGGGGCTGCCATGAGGGCTTGCCTCCCTGGGCCCTGCCTTGCCCCTGGACCTGGAAGACCTTTTTGGGACCCTTCTGCTTTTTATTCCAGGACCTAAAAAGACTTTTGCTGCATTTTTGGCGCCCTGGGAATGCTTTAATTTACTTTCCCCCAAAGGAGGAGAGCTTGGGGGCTGTGCAGCGCTGAGCTTCAGCCCTTGGTGAGAGAATCCCCATCGTAGGGATTTCACCGTTGTCTTAATTGCGGGTGCCCACTCCTACGTTTTTCTACAATCGCGGGTGTCCACCCAGCTCATTTTTTTATAGTCAAATTGTGTGTGCCCACCCCGCATTTTTCTTTGTTGGCAGTTGCCCATCCCGCATTTTTGCCTACAGAGTGAGTTCCACCCCGCAAGTGCCTTTACCTAAGATGGGAGCCTACACCATATTGCCCGCAAAGAAGTTACCACCTTGGCCCAATCGGTAAACCCGACCGGAAGCCAGGCAGAGTCCGTCTGACTCCGGGCTGGTCCAAACCCAGAAGCAGCTTGCCAGCCAATGAGGCCACCCGGAGCCTTGCAGGCTCCTTGTTGAAGTCCCGGCCCCTGGAAGAGGGACCGGTTGAAGGAGGAGATCTCAGTACTCTTCATGCCTCTGTGGCACAGGTCGGTGTCTGGACCAAGGAGGCCAGTGAGTCCCCAGAGCCCTGGTGAGCGGGGGGAAATGTCCTTCTTTGTTCTTGGTGCTCACGAGGCACCCGGACAGTCCTGCGTGGATTCTGAGTGGCCCCGCCTAATACGGGGTCGCTCCAACGAAGGGGGCATATTTGCCTTTTGTGCTAAAAGGGCCCAGAGAGGCCCATGCTGTTCCCCGTGTCCCTTCAAGTTTGGCGATTTTCCCAGCTGCCCCACCTGATAGTGGGCAGCTGCACCGATAGGGGCAATATTGTTTAAGAGAGACCCAGTGCCCCGAGGGCACAGTCATGCCAGGGACTCTTCCCATGATTCTCAGCTGCACCGCACCAGCGCGGGCAGCTGCAACATCACACATTTGTTCTAAGGGCGCCGGGAGTGTCCAGGCCTCATTTGATATTTACAGCTGCCGAGCAATTAGTGGGCAGATGCAATGTTTAGGCCATTCTTTACTTGGGGACATATCTGTTGAGTTAGGAGTGAGAAGCATTCCTTTGCCCCATACATTCACAGCTGCGCAGCACTTAGTGCCAGCTGCAACGTTGAGGTCTGCGCAATTGCGCACTTTAGAACTATGCTGCATTGGCAGCGCACCCTGACTCTTGGACATAGGGCATTTGAGCCCCTATTGAGATGGATAGTTGGCCAGTGGGACTGTTAGTTTTCAAGGGCAAGAGGCCCTAGTGTGATTTATGTGGTGCTAGGAAATGTAATTTATATAGCATGATTTACGCACCCTGATTTATGCCTCTAGATGTGGTTTTATGACTATGAGGTTTTACATACTGTGTTTATGCTTGAGTTATTCTCTACAGTGGTTTACGCTGTGAGTTATGCCCCTAATGTGAATTATGCTTAGGAGGTTATGGTTTACTATGTTTAGGCGTATGAGATTGGCGCAGAACATATTTCTCGCCTAGTGTGATACTGTGCATAATATTGTTTGTGTTACAGGAGGATGCTGAGTATAGTGTTTGCTAGTAATTACTGGTTGTGTTCTACGTTTGTTATATGTCTACATTTATTACCTTTACTAAGTGATTATTCTGACAGTGGCCCAAGTGGCCCTGTCATGTGTATATAATCCCCTGTCAATATTGCCCATTGCCAGTTGGCACAGTATATACTGTGTGTTTACTATCCTAATGTGTTTTATGATAATCAAAGGCTATTTTATATATAAGCTTGTGTGGAGCTCCTTTTTGTGGTGTGCCTAGTATGTTGTTGCTGTATGTGTGTTGCGCAAACGCTTTACACATTGCCACCGGGATAAGCCTGACTGCTCGTGCCAAGCTACCAAGAGGGTGAGGAGGGGTTATCTTTGGCGTGTAACTCTCTTGCTCTGACTAGAGCGGTGGTCTCTGCCTGGCTTTGGCGCAAGCCTCAGCCAACCAGAGATCCCTTTTTTAACACTGTTGCTGGATAGGTCCACTTTATTAAACCCGCCAAGGGCTCTATTGATAAAGAAAAAAGCAGGGGAGAAAGTGGGGTTTCTTTTTTCTGTTCCTATAAGGTCCAAAATAAATTATTTTATTTATGGTGGTTGGAAGACTGTAAAATAATAATGAGATCCAGTCCAGAAAGCAAGATAGCAACCCATCCTATTAAGCACTGTGAACATATGGTTCCATTCTAGAATGGTAAAGATTATGGTTGCATTGAGCAAGACTGCCACAGCCTCCAACTATGGGCCCAAATGGTGAAGTAAAGAAAATTTCGGAAGTATCAGGTACATGCATCAATGTAGGCCTTTAAGATTCCTTAATTGCGATTATTAAAGAATCGCAATTATGGAATTGCAAAAGTCTATGCATGTAGGAATCACTATAAAATTAGCGATTCCCAAACATTCCTCAATTGAACTCGCAAATTGCGAGTCGCAATTAGAGAATGCCTTCCCATTCATTCCTATAGGCCTGCAGGTCCATAGGAATGAATGGGAGATAGCATGCGCAATTTGCGAGTACCAATAGGTACTCACAAATTGCGCATGTAATTTCAAGGGGGCAAGGGTGTCAAAAGAACACCCTGTTGCACCCCCCTGAAATTGATCTGTGCACACATGTTGCGCACACACATCCCCTAAGCGGTACAAAAGGGGGGTGTGTGTGTGTAACCTACAACTTTGAAAAATGCCCTTTAGTGCATATTTCAAAGTTTTTGCAAATTACCATCAAGTACAAATTGATGGTAATTTGAGCCCCCTATTAGCAAAATCGCAAATTGCGATTCCATCATGCATTGCATTTAAAGAATCGCAATTTGAAATTCCTTAAATGCAATCGCAATTTAAGACATCTCAATAATTTGTGATTTCTTAGATTGCGAGAGGCTGACAGGTTGATGCATCGCAAAAGCCCTTTTTGCGGGCGCAAACGGACGATTTTTGTGAATCGCACCGTTTGCGCATGCAAAAATGGTTGTTGCATGTTGCTGTATGTTATGTGCTGTTGAATGAGCTGGTAAAAATCCAGACTCATTTGATAGCATTGGTAAAAGTCTCTTTTTAATTACCTTTGCTAAAACATTGGCATCTGTGGGTGGTATGACTCACATCTATACATTACTTTATTGAGTTTTTGTAGTTACAATCTGTGCTTCTCGGGCGAGGGGTTTAAGATACTTGTTTCTTTGGTTTCCAAATAGACCTCTAACAATTGCAGCAAGAAATTTGTAAGACTGTTATCTTCTGCAGTGCAGGTACAGTTTAGGCTGCCATACACCATACAGCACACTCTTGCACCAGAGTTCTGTCAAGCTTAGGTTCCGCACAGAAACTCTGCTTTCATTTTTTTTTCTACTTTGCATGTGTGCTGTATAGCGCAACACACCTAAAAAGTTGGGAAATGTGGAGTCTTTTAAAAGCTGCTTTACTGATATGCCTGTCTCAAGAAGGTGCAATTAATTGGCCCAAAACCCTCTCTACCAATGTTAGTAGCATAGGTATTTTCATCAAAAATCCTTTGTGTTATGTTCCAACACAACATGATTTTCTCAGGAAAGTAAATCCGACCACAAGCGCTTCATTTTAGACACACACCCAGCACAGTGTTGGTTAATCTGGGCATAAATGTACAAATGCATACGCCTACTAAAACATGTTTTGCATATTTTTACTTCTCCCATCACATGAACGTGTATAATTCTGTGTATACTTTTTTCTTTCAATCTTACTTCCCTTTGCAGTAATTCTCCCCTCTAATAACGTCATCTTCTGTTTTATGGCTTTTATGCTGCATATTAAATTCTGCTCTTCCTAGACCTAGTAATAATTTCCATTATGACATTATTTCATGTCACTCCCTCGGTGCCTGCAGAAAAGTGAAAGGAAAGGTTTTATTTTAGTAATACTACATTATTACAATGCAAGTTGGTTTCAACTGTCAATTTGCTTTCCTGCCTAGCTGGCGTTCCAGTGATTTTTGCCGGGTGAAGTCCCAGGCGGTTTCTGCGAGGGAAGGTAGGTCCTGGATTTCGATATCGGGACTAGACCCGGAGCGAATCGAGGCACCTAGATTGGGGGTTCGTCTCACTAGAATACTTCTGGTGGTTGTAGTATCCGGCTGGATACAGTCTAGTGTTCCTACGCTGATGTAACCCACACTAGACACCCACCCACAACAGGCGTCACCAGTTAGGTGACCCTGCTAATAAAAGGGTCTGGGCACACCGGCCCTGGGCCAGTTGTAGTATCATACCAACAGCGTCCGTGTCCAGTAATTTAGTAGTATGTGGGCCTAGGGCCCACGATTCCACAATGGCGACGAGGCGGGTCTGACCCCGCGTGCCAGCTGCTCCGCACTGCATCATCCCTCCAGGGGAGATGATGGGCCTGATTTGCGACACCATCAGTGTCGTACAGTCCGCGAGCCCCTGCGACTGCAGCGAAGAGTGAGCCCAGCGGATCACCGGCTGCCACCTCCTGGACCCCGGGGAGGTCAGCGTTGCCTGCCACAAGGCTCCCACATGCGCATCGTCAGCCCGACGGCCAAGGCCGTGCTAAGGAGGAGGGAGGTCGCCCGGTGCTCCTACCGACACCGCGGACGCCGCCGCACTACTGCAACCGCAGCCCTGGTATCGGCCGGCCCAGCTGTGTGAGGTCAGTGGGGGAAACGGTAAAGGCATAGGAGGACGTGTCACTGCCAGCCCCGCCCCGGAGGCCGCTCTGACTCTGCCCATAGGAGCACCCCCGACCGGAGGCCTCCGCGGACTGTCCCGCTGCGGTCCCTCCACCAGGCGAGGAGAGGAGGCGTCTAACGCGGCCGCACCTGTACCAAGGTGTCCCCCTGCAGCCGCCCGCATGTGTGTGTCCCGTGCTCCCCTACCGGCCAGAGACCTGCAAGGACACAAAAGCCTCTGAGCAGCCACAGCGCGTGAGGGAACAGCTCCCTGCGCATCACATTCAGTTCACCCAGCAGTCAGACGGGCTAACATTGGTGCCTCAAGCTCGGCCCCGCTCAAAAGAAAAAAAAAAAGAGAAACGCTGGCCAGGCATGGACACAAGCTCGCAAACCGGCACTCACCTCTGCACTTCTCCCCTCCCCAGGGCATGAAGAGACAACAACGCGGTGCCATGGTCTGACGTGTCAAGTGTTCTCCAACTCATGGCCTCCCAACTGCGACACGCGGGCAATAGCTGCAGCGCCCCCGGTGGCAGATTACCGCACCGCATCGCAGCACTGAGGAAGTGAGGGGTTTTCACCCTGCCGCGCCGGCAGGATCAGCTTTGGTTTCCACGCTGGATCCCGGTGACTCAAGAGAGTGAGGGCTGGAGCATCTGCAGCGCCACCTAGCAGCCGAGGACAGCTGCGCGACTACTCTAACAAGGAATAGAGCACAGGCAAGCCTATGCACGTTGGAGTTAATGACCCTAAGGGGGTCATCAAAGGAACCGGCATCCCCTGACGTCACTTGTCACATCGGGGGCCGTCTCTCCCTGCACTTAAGAGGTGCCACCTGCCAGCATCACACAGCCCTGCGTCAGCCCCTATAGCCGTCCCTGGCATCAGGAAGTGCAACCAAGCAGCGGCTTACCTGGTTCTGCGCTGCGCAATACAGCGAGACGAAGGAAAGCAGCCCATTTGCTTAGAGCCTCACACCTACGAAAAAAGGCAGTCCACAATGAGCTGAGCACACGACAGCTGCCGCAGGCCCAGATACAATCCCAGCGCCGACCTCAGCAGCGAAGGTGCAACCGCACTGCCACCCAGTAGCCATGGAGAACATCGTGCCACTCACTGAGACTCCCCCCCCCCGATGGTCCACAAGTAGAGTTCCTCAGTGACAGAAGGGACAGGTGCTGAAAAAAAAAGAGCCAGCAATACCGGTGCGTGGAAGGTCGGTAGCCACCAAGGAGCAGGGGTTGCCGCGTGTGACAATAACACAAAGCAATAGGCAAACCCTGAGCCTCCGTCAAAAGACACTAGAGAGATGAAAACACCCAGCCACACTGAGACGGCGGCTGTTTGGCTCGCCCGCAAGACAAAGTGACCAACTGGAGCTAGCACAAGCGTACAGAGCACCCTCCGGTGAAAGCTGCAAGACACTTTGCTACACCCTGCAACTACCCCTGACAAGCTCGCAAACAGGCGCACAGAGACAAAGGACTGCTCTGTCTCTGACAGGGTGAGCAACAACACAAGAGCCACCTATCCTGTAGAAGGGAAAAGGGACTATTGACTGTTAAACCCCAAAGGAAAGGCACAGCCGCCCAACTGCAGAAGCTGCCAGGGATTCAAATACGTCAACACAGCACAGGAAGGGACGGCCAGTTCCACTTTGCAGCCAGTACGCCACCAGCACCCCAGAACACAACATGCGCCAAAGTCCCAGGGACTGTCCACAGACCGAGTCGGCAGAGACCGAAGACAGCGAGCCCCATGAGAAGCACACGAACACAGAGTGCATTGCGCACCACCCCAACGGGCTGCACATCACTAACAGCTCCCAGGAAACCCAAAACCTGCAGCAACCAGGGCAGGCCACCAAGACGGCAGCAGCGCCACCTGGTGGCTCACCAGGCACAACGCGCTGAGGGTCTGACATCTTGCCAGGCCAGAGCGGGTAGACAGTTGTGCCCCACGACCGTCAGCACCATAGACCAGAGGAGAGGCCCTGACCCCCACTACCCTGCAGGAACGGGCTGGATAAACAAGAGGAGTTTGCTAAGTGATTCCAGCAAGGGGATCCACACCAACACCTCCGAAGAGCGGGCCAACACACCAGCTGCTTACTTCGACCAACGTCAGCAGTACCAGAGCACAACACATCATCTAGCTAACCAACTGGGGGCAGCAGTCAACAAATCCCAGAGTGCGCACCGCCACCACAAGGAAGACAGCTGGCTCACACCCAGTTGCTGAGACTGAATGCACCAGGCACAGCAAGAAGTGCTCTCAGAGAAGACCGCTCGGAGAGTGGCCCTCTGCACCCGGCAAGTGAGAACAGAAACGTCGCAAGGGAACTGTCCTTCCTGACGGCGCAAGCCAAGACTGGTGCAGAGCGCACATCACACGTAGCCACCCAACGCCACCGACAGTGCAGAGATCGCATCAGTTTCTCCTCCCGATGTACAAGCATCACCGCAAACTACACCCCAGGCCCATCAAGTGCCAGAAGAAAGCGTCCAGAACGAGACCGAGCACGCACAAAGCAAGCAAAGCCAGAAGCTCGCAGGAGGCCGCGCCAGTGAACCTGACTACACAGTCAGCACCCAGGAGACCTCTCCACACAGAAGCACTGATAAATACAGTTAGGAGAGCACCCACGTCTCGACCGCTCCAGAGAAGCCCAGCTGTAGGCCGAAGACCACCCACGGTGTCATCCCTCACACTGCCTCAAGACGGAGTCGGCCCCGACCCAAGATTGGCAAGAGCGGAGTCGCACTCCCCACGTGGCAGGCCGCCACAGCAACAGATGCTCCGACAGCACAGCGACACGTGACCGGACGTCACAGCGCAGAGCAACAAAGGAGCCTGTCACACAGAGTGAGCAGTCCGGACGAGCGCACAGGAAGACAGGAAGAAGCAGCTGCCAAGACGGTGCAAGCACGAAGCTCCTCGAGCGAAGAGGAGAGGGACCCTGTGAAATCCCTGAGGAGGGGATGGTGCCACCGGAAGTCCCCAAGATGTGCACTCAAGTCCTACCAACAGGACTGACCTGCAATAGGTCCGCAACAGAAAAGGAAGGCCGTCACAAGAGCGACGCGACCAGTGAAATGTCCATGTGCAGCAAACATGAGACAGGCGGCAGGACGCCACATCCAAGGAGAAGCCTGGTCGGAAGAAGAAGAGTGTGGCACGATGCCATTCCACAAAGGAGGAAAGTACAGTGGCATGACGCCACAGGGCAGACAACCAACACAGGCGCGCAAGGTGGAACAGAGAAGAGCGACAGGACCAAGGACTCGCATCAGCACTGAGGAAGGTGTTCATCCGCACAAGCCAGCCACCGGGGTGCAGAGACGTCACTGGAGACAGCTCCGTGGGAGGGCCTACTGTTAGCCGCTAGCCGTGCAGTCTGCGCCCCAGCTGCACGCTTCGCAGTTCGACCGTCCTCTCGCCTGTCACCGGCTGCTTAGTATCGATAGCATCACACCTCGCAGTGCACCTGCCTGCAAACAACGCAGCAGCGCCACGAAGTCCCTCAAGTCCTTCTCACTTCTTCGAGTCACCCCGACAGAAGATCGCCGCTTGTCTGCCCACTGAAGAAGACTACCCTCTTGTCACCATCGTCCAGGTGCATCACAACCAAGGAGCAGCACACCAACCAAGTAAATCCACACACCCAGAACAACTGGAGCTCAGTGAGGCAAATATCTCAGGAACAGTCTGTACACCCCAGTTCATCCAAAGCCTGCCGAAGTCGAGCACACCCGGCCATTGGGAGATCCGCCCTTGTGGACTACACAAGTCTGGACAGTGGTCCTGTCGAGAGTTCCGCAGCAACCCTAAGCGTGGCCTGCGCAACATCCCGCACAGCCCACGCTGTCATGTGGCAGTCCAGGGGACAAGGGCCTCGACGGAGTCCCCGTCCAAAAGGGGTCCGAGTGGGAGAGATGTGTTGGCCGCCGCTCCACGTCAGGCGCAGGAAGCATGAAGGTTACGGCTGAAGACTGGTCACCCACAAGAGCAGCGGAGCAAGACACAGCACCCGAGTCCAGATGGCGAGGACATCCAGACCATGACACCACCCTCGAAAGCTACATGAGCGACTTGGCTGTGAGTCCGTTGGCAGTTCCTCAACGACGCCTCTGCGCGGCTCCTGCGAAGCCCCACATGGTCCCATCTCAGCCAGCAGAGAAAGGCCCTCCAAGAGGCTCCAGTGGCAGCGGAGTCCCAGCAAGAGAGGCAAGTCGAACGCCGCTCAGCCGTCAGGAGCAGGAGCATCACCAATCGCGACACCCCCGCAGGAAGGCCTCACTCGCCGAGATCGTCTCCGACACTGAAGTGGATTTTCACCATAGCTCCAGATGCATGGATACAAATCCAATTTTGTACATATGAATTTCTCCATTGCGAGACCAGGTCAGTCTACAAAACGTCGCCTAAGCGAAGAAGGCATCCTGACCATGATGTCAAGGACTCTAACCCTGCCCAGCAGTCGGCCTGAAGAGACTCATTTGGTGGTGATTTGTGCATAGTTGTTTTTCTTACAGGTTGGACTTTTGTTTGTTTTGTTTAATAAAATTTTGGGAGGGATGTAGTATCCGGCTGGATACAGTCTAGTGTTCCTACGCTGATGTAACCCACACTAGACACCCACCCACAACAGGCGTCACCAGTTAGGTGACCCTGCTAATAAAAGGGTCTGAGCACACCGGCCCTGGGCCAGTTGTAGTATCATACCAACAGCGTCCGTGTCCAGTATTTTAGTAGTATGTGGGCCTAGGGCCCACGATTCCACAGTGGTGTCTAGGAGGTGCGGCGACAACGGGAAATTCAACACCGTTGGAGTGGGCGGCGGCCTACGCTACTCTGGCAGCATCGTCTGAGGAGGTGAGGAGGAGGCGGGCGCTTGCTTCCCGAACAGCGGCTGGGATCCCTCCGTGGCTACCTCATTATTTGCTGATCCCCTGCGGCTTTTTGCCTGCGGCTCAGTTGAAGCGGGAGGCTGGGAGCAGTTAAATGAATATTTGTCCATTCTTGACTTTGTCGGCTCCTCTTTGTCAGAAAAGCGCTTAGTTAATGGCAGAAATTAAAAGAGGCATCAGCAGGGAGAGCCTCAAGGACATTATGGAGAGCTTCCTGGAGAAATATACAATTTAAGGTGCGGAAGATTGAAGGGGCAATCTGGTATTAGGAGGGCCACTAGAGACTGTGTGGGGGGCAATGAATAAAGGTAAGAACTACGAAAGGACACGAAAAAGACACACCATAGCCAAGGGAGAGAAACAAAAAGAAACAAAAAGAGGTAAGGAAATGGGTAAACTTCTGAAGCATGTAAATGTAGTCACCAAAGTTGACTCTGCTTTGCGTCTTAAAGCCAAAACACGTCTAGCTTAGGCAAAAGAAGGTGCATGTCTGGCTAGTAAGGAGAGTACTACCAACTCCTAAGGCCTCAATAGTACCCATGAGAGCTCGGAAGAGGACCTGCCCCCCACCACCTCTCCAGAACAGGAGGAATCATTGATGGACAAAACTAATATGAGCGAAACCGCAGTTGTGTCAACCAAGCCCCAGTAGGGCAATTCGGTGGCAGAGGGTCTAAAAAAAGGAAAAGAGACAAAGTAATTTTCACTATTCTTGAAGAAAGCTACCCTACAATCCCCCTCTCCAAGCTCTAGTCCAATTCCAAAATTATCTAAAGGCCCATCAGCGATACCAGTGTTGCCAGTACTACCAATAGACGCGGCTTCTAATGACCAGGACAAATTACGATGCAATCTGGAATCTGATCATTCGGTAGTCCCGGAGTCATATCTGGGTCAAGATCTATGTCATGATGCCTCATTAATAGTATCAACGGAAACGATGCTTCCAGCATGAATCACTCCCGGCTACAAGGAACAGCAGATGAAGGCAGGAAGATCGCCAAAAATATCTCTGTTAACTCGAAGTCATCACATTCCTTTTCGTTGCCGCAGGATCAAGTACTGCCAGATGATCAGCCGCCTCATGAGGATATCATGTTTAGAAATGCGTCTCCTGGTGCCAATAAATTGCAAAATAACTCCAGCCAAAGTACAGAGACATCAGGTATTTATCAATTAGACATCAGAGATATGTTTAATCTAATATTGGAGGAGCTTTGCGAGATGAAAAAGTCAGAAACAAGAAATTGCCTAAATTTGTTTTTACCTCCATTTTTAAATTGTATTATTCTCACATTAGTGTACATTTTCTGTGTTTTAGCATATTATCATATTTGTATCTTTGTAATGGTTTTAATTAACTATACAATAAAGTTTTTTCATTTCTTCGCCTCTTTGCACCTATGGCTAGGGAAAATCGAAGAAGTAATGTCATGGTTGCCTATCAAACTTCAGGAGGCTGAAGCCATAATCTCAGTTTTAGAAGATCAAATGAACACGGATATTGGGGAAGTGAAAGAGACAGTAAAAAATAAAAACTATCCGAAAAACAAGACCGCATCGCAAATTGATCTTTTTCTTACATCTAGATCCTTTCAGGTATTAAAGGCTGATATAGGGTGTAATCCCTTCTCTGATCACGCATATGTTGGGCTTGAAATGATACTCATGGGAGGGAGCAGGGAGCGGCCCAGGTGGCAGCTGGACCGCCTCCTCCTGCAGGATCAGGACTGGGTAGAAAGCTTTAGAGAATGGATCTCCGAATTTTTTAAAATCAGTGAGAATACTGTAGAACCTTTCTCGGTTTGGGGCAAATTTAAGGCAGCAGCACACAGTCAAATAGTCGCCTATACGGCTGCCCAGTCAAATGCCCGGAGGCTTTAAATAGCTAAACTACAAACAACGGTTGAAAAAGAGTATTCCCTCCAACTACAGCTACTCCCTAATCAACTAGAACAGGCAAAATTAGCTTTGAGGGGTTTCTTCATTCTAGAGGAGATCTCTAGTTCCCAACTATACCAACAAAGGGTCTAGGAAGAAATCCAGTTAATTGGTAAATTCTTGGATAATTCAACAAGGAAAAAACAAGATGCAGCCATGATATCGAAAGTGCTCAACCCTCATTCTGGTCGAGAAGTTGTCAATAGCGGTGAGATCCCCCAGATCTTTGTAGATCATTTCCATCAACTTTACACTACTGAATATCTAGTGGAGGAGGAGCTGATCTAGGAATATTTCACAAATGTGAATATTCCTAAACTTTCAAATAATCGGATTCGTCAATTGGGATCTGATATGGAATCCCCTGAGATATTGGCAGCCATCAAAGTAACTGCAGGGCCAAAGCATGTGAGCAGGATGGCTTTCCTATTGAATTTTATAAACGCTTTTTTTAAATAACTAATTATTCCCCTGAAGAAACTATTTAATTATATCAAAGAGGGTGGTTTGATCCCTGTATGGTTTAAAGAGGCAATAATTGTGGCCTATGTTAAATAAGATGAAAACCCTACAGATGTCAACTCATATTGGCCCATCAGTCTTTCGAATTCAGAATATAAGATTTTAATGAAAGTATGAGCAGAGCGTTTTTTATTGGCCGCCCAAGAGAAAATTCATAGAGATCCGACTGATTTTATAGCAGGAAGATCAATGACGGCCAATATCAAGTTTTTAATTCATACCTTGGATTATTTTAATACCAATCTTACTCTAGCATGTATTATAATGGTCGATGCTGAGAAAGTTTTCGACTAGTTAATTGGAGAACCCTGTTTTTTGCCCTCGGTCTCTTTGGCTTTCCTGCTCAGGTCGTCAACATACTATGCAACATCTATCGGGGAGCCACGGCTCTGGTAGCAATAAATTCTAAACGAGCAGGAACCATAGAAATAAAACGTGGGACAAGGCAGGGTTGTCCGCTTTCGCCACTGCTTTTTACTTTTTTATAGAGACACTGGTAATTAAAATATGAAATAATGCTGCTATTCAACCCCCTATTTCCGGTATGGCAAAGTAGAAACTTTTTGCGGATGATTTATTTTATATCTGACTCCTGACAAAGATAATCTCGAAATGTTTTTAAGGGAATTTAGTAATTTTGAACTAACTGGCGGCTACAGAATAAATTCTAATAAAACTGAAGTTCTTGCCCTCAAAACTGATTTGAAGTTTCTTCCATCTTGCTTGAGGGCAGAAGCCACTAAACTAGATCCTATTAGATATCTTGGGATATTTGTGTCTAGCCAGTACCAACAGCTATATCAATTGAATTATTTAAGAATGAAAGAGAAAATTAAAAAACTTCTGGAACAATGGATTCTGTTCCCCCTTTCGTTAGTGGGTAGAGTTTCATTAATTGAAATGTACATACTTCCGTTGCTCATATTTCTCCCAATTAAGATAAATCTGTCATTTCTTAAAGAAATAGAAACTTTATTTAGAGAATTTGTCTGGGGAAAGACAGTATCAAGGGTTAAACTGAATGTGGTGCAATTACCTATTGCACCACATTAATTCATTCGCTTTTCTAGATTTGGTGTCTGGCTTGATGGGATCTAAATGTACTAGAGATAGCTTTTTTATATACAAAATGACGCAAGAAATAGGTAGTCAAACTCGAGTGTTTTTAGAAAACTTCCAAACTCCCTAAGAGAACAAGATACAAGACTTTGAAGGATTATTCCTTTAGACTTCAGTCCTTTTTTAAAAAGAAAGGCTCCTCGGGCCTGCAATATTTAAAATTGAGAGAATGTACTAGTCTCAGCATCCAGTTTAGATCAAGACATATTAATAATTGGGAAGGTTGTGGACTACCCGAGCTAAAACATAACGCCACTGACCTGGGCGTCATCGTTGGGGGTGCTGAGGATCACCATAGCCTTCCACGCTGCCTCTGCTGTTGCCACGGCCGCTGGCCTCACTGTCTGCCTACTGCCTGCTGCCCCAAGACATCGCGGTGCGGCGGACCGGGGACTACATCCCCAGCGGCCCTTGCGCCACAAAGGCGCGCACGCCCTGTCCCGCCCCAGAGGTGCCTTCAAGTACGGTGAGAGCTCTGTGGGAGCGGGGGACATAACGCCACTGACCTGGGCGTCATCGTTGGGGGTGCTGAGGATCACCATAGCCTTCCACGCTGCCTCTGCTGTTGCCACGGCTGCTGGCTTCACTGTCTGCCTACTACCTGCTGCCCGAAGGACATCGCGGCGCGGCGGCGGTGGACCGGGGACTACATCCCCCAGCGGCCCTTGCGCCAGGAAGGCGCACACACCCTGTACCGCCCCCGGAGGTACCTTCAAGTACGGTGAGAGCTCCCGCGTCGCGGGACGCGCGCGGGCGGTGCCGGGCTAAGCCCGGGCAAAGGGCGGGCCGTCTGTGGCTGTCAGAGGGCCGGAGGAGGCTGGGCTGAGCCACATCCTTAACATCTTCTGCTACAAATGGGTAAGCGCAAGAAAGCGATGACTATGGAGGAGGGTAGGAAAAATGCCAAAGTCCCAAGACATTCTAAATCCATTATGAACTATCTTTCTTCGGCAGTGGGGGCCCTGACGAAGGAGATTGCAAATGCTGAGTATGAACTGGGCATGTCAATCCCTCCTCCGACAGTTAGTATTCCATCTACCCCCACAGACTTGGGTGACATTGTACCTATGGATAATCCCCCGTTACCCCTGGACCCAGTGGTGACAATTGTTAACCCTCCTCCTCTACGTCCTACAGCCAAGGCATTTACCCCCAAATCTCCGGCTAGACACACAAAGCAGAGAACACCAGCCAACTACCCAACCAGCAAGGCGATCGATAGAGATTAACGCTAACAGGGGGAACACATCTAGTTCACTAACTGACCCCATGGGAGACAAACTGGAGGCACTCTTTGTTGCAAGGATTGAACCCTTACTTGTTGGGATTGGGAAGGACATTGTGGACACACTAAATACCTGTCTAGAAGGACTCCTAAAGAAATGTGCCTTAATTGACAGACTTGTTAACACCCATTCCCCTTGCCTAGACACACGCGATAGAGGGTTGTGCCCCTAGGGAGAGGGGATCATGGAGGTGTCTGGTAAGGGGGCAATGGTACAGGCACCCTGTGTGGCGACGCAAACTGAGACCAGAGGGAAGAGCGTAGGGACTACTAAAACACCACTTCTAGTTAAGGAGGCAATTTCCTCAAACATGGAGGCTCAGCTACGCCCGCAGCATCAGTCACGTACACCCGTTCATAGGAAGGAAACCCCTAGTAAATATAATCTTAACCTACCACCTGAATCATCCCCATTAGTTGCTGTCTTCATAGGGGTACCCCCACTTAAGGAAGGTGAGGAGGAATCTACCCCGGATCTCATGCTTGAGGCTAACAGGTGGTGTTCAGATACATGTTGTGGGGAGAATATTGCGGACACGATCATCTATGCAAGGAGGGTGGGCTGGATTGGCAAACAGCAGAAAATTACTCAGGGTGGTCATTAATTTTAGCAGGGCTAACCTGGCGGACAGATTCTTCTGGGATGGCTCTGCTATTTCATTAAAGGACCATCTGAGACCTGTCCCCTTGGGTTTTTTCTACCCACCCCCAGTCCGCACTATGCAAACTGGTCGCCCCCCGGGGAGCAGGTTGTGTGGGATGTTACCTCAAGGAGAGGGCAGCCCCCATGGACATATATCCTCTCAAGTCGCAAGGCGATCAATTACCTCGCCAACTCGCCATCCCCGTGATGATCAGAGTGCAATCGAGGGTGGTGGGTTGGCCATGAAAAACCGTTTCGCCCCCCCTGTCGGGTCTGGAGGACATAGACTGACTAACAGTCGGTCCACGTCTCCCAACAGAGGAGGGAGACAACACAAATAATGACGAGGTAGGGATGTGTAAAATGCTTAGCTGGAACGTGGCAGGAATTAGTTCCAAAAGAAATGATAGGGAGTGGACCAAATTTGTCTCTGGCCATAAAGTCATTGCCCTCCACGCACGGACGGTTTTACCAGCTTTGTCGTGGCTGCCACTCCTAGTATTGCTGGTAGAGCTATGGAAGGCCTTTTGATTTTATTCTCTGTAGAACTTAAAGGATCCCTAAGACAGATTAATAACGTTTCCCCTAATATCCTTATCGTTGAAAGGGAAATTAGCCCCACTAGGAGGACATTGTATATTAATTTTTACAATTCCTGGAATAGGGACACTGGTGATAATAACATCGCCAGCTTAGATTCTATTTTAACTTCAGTCAGTCGTAACATACATATCAATTTCGA
The DNA here is from genome assembly GCF_964261635.1 of Lissotriton helveticus. NCBI lineage: Eukaryota > Metazoa > Chordata > Amphibia > Caudata > Salamandridae > Lissotriton > Lissotriton helveticus. The sequence continues at coordinate 398,214,634 of NC_136069.1, read as the reverse complement.
GTGCGTACTATTGGGCGATTTTAATATTCACCCCTGCAAGCTCTTGTGTGGTTTAAGTAATAAAGAGGGGGGAGAAGGACCTGAAGGACCTCACTTTGAGCATACTACACTAGGTGAGGAGCTGGAAGATCTTTTGGCTAACTTTAAACTTTTTGAACCACTGTCCACGGAGGGGGGGCCAAGAACAGCTACCTTTAAGGGGACTGACCCTGGAACAATTATTGATTACATATTTGTAACACCAGGTATCTTAAACAGGGTCAGCTCCTATAGTTTCTTTCCCTCTCTCTACAGTGACCATAACCCTGTCATACTTGAGGTTGCATGGGGAGATTTTATGGGGCCTATGCCGGGGCCAACAAAACCAGGGCATATCTTACGCACAGCCGACCAGGGAAGAAGGCTTAAATGGGCGAAGGTGGCCCCGGAAAATTTCTATGCGGAAATTTTTCCGAAAATCGAGGCCCATGTGGCGACTTGTCAAAACTCAAATGCTTCAGACAGCGAAATTTTAGGGGCCTTCCAAGCAATTTGTGGTCAGGTTTCGCGGGACTTATTGGTAAAAACTAGGAAGGGAGTCTGTAACAAGCAGCGCTGGTTTGACGCCACTTGTTCTAAAGCTCACAAATCCTTAATGGCAGCCTTGAAGATAAAACCTAGGCCGAGGGCTGTCATTGCCATATTGAGGAAGGAATACAAGCGAGCGGTCAAGACCAGACAGGACAAAATCAGGCATGAAGCCTGGGAGAATCTTCTTTCCACGGCCGTCCTGCGGGACAGCAGGCTATTTTGGGACAGAATCAACCAGCCCTTCTTCTCTGATTCAGCCAATGTCGGCACGGATTGTGTTATCCCCGACGACAAATGGTTGGCTCATTTTAGGACAGTGTATGGAGACAATGAGACGGACTGTCAAGTATGTCCCCTGGCGGTCCCGGATGCACCCCGCATTTGTTTTAAGAAGGCTAAGATCGAGAAAGCTATTCTGGCCACTACCAAGAACAAGGCACCTGGCCCGGATGGGGTGCCGGCCGACTTCTACATACACTCTCCCAAGCTATGGGCGGAAGTTCTGGCCAATGTTTTCACTGCCGCTAATGGTAACCCTCTACCAACCACCTGGGTAACCTCTACCATCGTCCCCATTTTTAAGAAGGGCCAGCGTGATGACCCCGGGTGCTATAGTCCCATATCCCTCCTGGACTCTGCAGTTAAGATCTTAGGCAGAGTCCTTCTGGTCAAGCTGAGGGATAGCGTCGAGAGCGGCGGGGGGCTGGCCGACATTCAATATGGGTTTAGAGAGAGGAGAGGAACGGTAGAGCAATGCTCCAACTTACATCTGTTGATCTCGAAATATACAGTGGCCAAGGAGGGGTCTTTATTCCTAGCGTTTATGGACCTCTCCTCGGCCTCGACTTGGTGAACAGGTCTAAGTTGTGGACCACTCTCCTGGGGATGGGGATAGATGAGGCACTGGCTAGGTATATGGCATCACTTCATCAAGAGCTATTTGCCTCGGTGCGGGTTACCAATGAGGGAAGGTGCACGCCCCGTTTTAATTCTCTGCGCGGGGTCAGGCAGGGTTGTATATTGGCCCCGCTGCTTTTCACTATTTACATTAATGGCTTGGGTGCCTACCTGGAGGACGTGGAGAGAGACGTTCTGCATGCAGGAGCAGCTAAGATCCCCGCTCTCCTGTATGCGGACGACACGGTGCTGATAGCTCGCACTGGTGTCTGTCTTCAGCGTCTGCTGGATGCCTTTGGCACATTCATGGACCACTTGGACTTAAAAATAAATACGAACAAATCACACACAATGATTGTTGGGCGCCAAAGAAACAAGGGGATATCCAAAACCTTCGAATGCAAAGGGGAGGTTGTCACCAGAGTCCTGACTTTTCCCTACCTGGGGGTCCTTTTTGATCAAAGGGGCTCTTGGGGACCCCAGGTTAGAGCCAAGAGGCTGGCGGTGACTAGATCATCAGCTGCCCTCATGGGATTTGCAAATAGGTTGGGCGCTAGACCGATGGAAGCCCTTTTAAAGATCTATAATAGTAAATCTGTTGCACTGGCTTTATATGGTTCGCCCCTTTGGGGTTATGTACATTTTGAACCGAAACAGAAGGCGGAAAACAGATTTTTACGTTCCCTTTTGTCTGTCCCACAGTCTACACCGACTTTTTCAATACATATGGAGGTGGGCCTGGATTTTGTCACTGATAGACTGAACATGGCACCCCTGATTTTTTGGCTAAAGACGTGTCTCAATGAAGAACTGTCCCTTAACCATAAGATCATGTTGGATGTCATGTCTTTGGACCACTTTAAAAGGGTGCAATGGTTGGCCTACCTGATGAAGTCTTTTTCAGATCTGGGACGCCCGGAACTCTTCACATCCCCTCTGGACATCAAGTTACAGGATGTAGATACAATCAAGAAGCAGATCATGAGTAGGGCAAGAGTGGGGCGTGAGGAAAGGGAACTGCAGAAACCAGCAGTGAGGCAACACTATCTGCTTGTTGCACTAGCTCCTTACCTTGGCTTTGTTACGAAGCCATTTCATAGGTTTCTCCTGACCAAGCTTAGGTTTAATTTGTTACTTTTTTATTTGGGTAACTTCAAAACTTGGGAAAAAACAGAATTAGCCCCCCCCCTTGTTGTTGTGATAATTTTTCTGTTGAAGATACCATGCATTTTGTTATGTTTTGTGGTTTCTTTTTAGAGCCTAGGAAAAAATATCTGTTGCTTGTTCTAAAGGAGGCTGGCTTCACGCAGGTAAGACCAGCCCTGCTCTATCTTCAATCACTGAACAACATCCGTATTACATTTTGCATGGCAAATTTCTTGGTAGCGGCAGTAAGAACTAAAAAAAAATGCAACATAGTAATGGGCCCCCCTAAATGATTTGTATCATTTTTAAACTTTGTATAAAATGAATTAATTAGCCCTTTTTATATATAGCCTGTAGAAGAACTTCATTGTACGCACTGATTTGTATGATATTGTAAATAGTTTTTATTTGTATATTAACGTTTTTATCTCTTTGTATGATTCTTAACTAAATCGAATAAAGATTCTTGACTGACTGACTGACATTTTATAATCAAAATAGGGCAATTTCCTGGCAAGAGGTAATGGCAAGGGCAGAGAGCTGCAGGAAACCCACCTTTTTTGAATAATTACAAGTTGTTAATTTTTTAAAAAATACCAGTGGCATTTGTGGTAGCTCTTTATGGGGCCAAAGTTAATGGTGTAGTGAACTGGTACCGGTTACTACATCAACGGGGTCCAGATCCCATGATAGAGAGCCCTTTGGCTAATATAGCTCGCAAAACACAATGTATTTGTTCCCTTAATGATTGGGAGGCCCTATGCCACCTAGGAAGCAAATCCCTGCACGCAGCGAATTTTAAAAGGATGGCCTTCTTATCACGTTGGTTTTCCTATTTAACTCCGGCCGCTCTAAAAAAAAGATTTGCGGAAGTTGAAAACAAGTGCCTTCGCTGTCAGGCGGATGAGGAAGGCGGATGGCACCATATCTTCTTTGCATGCCCACGGTTGAGGCCCTTCTGGGAGGCAATTTTTGCAGATATCGAGCTACCAATTGGGAAAAGAGGTTCGCTTGAGGCCGCCCTGTTTTGTTTTGCAGAGATAGAATGATGCTAACAGAGGCCGAGAAAGTTTCTCTATTTATTTCTTGTACTGTAGCCCCCGTTCTTTAATTCTTCAGAATTGGAAATCTAGTGACGCTCACTCTCATTTGAAGTGGTTTAACCCCTTCAGCGCAGATGACAAAGCCAGCTCGTCATGGGCGTTACCTGCGCTACGTGCATGACGAGCTGGCTTTGTCACGTAACGTGGGTTTTTTGAAAATCCAGCGCGCAGCGGGAAAACCCGCTAGCGCGAATGCGGTTAATAAAATGAAAGGGGACTCGAAATTTTGAGGAAGCATACACTAGACGGTTGGGAGCCATTAGGAAATTTGAAAAAAATTGGAAGTTTTTTAGTGATTTAGAAAAGTTAAAAGAGGAAGTTGTAGCTGCTATTGGTGATAAAAAGGCACTAGCACTTTCTTTTTGCACTTTAGAAGCATTAGCACTTTTCTTGTTGCTGCAATTTATTAGATGATTTGCACATTGTTATTGGTGGTTGATGATGTAATTAGCCGCTACAGTCATATTTTGTCTATAACTTTATAATGAAATAAGAAGCTATTGTATTTTTTGTACACATGGTTTTTAATAATGATTTTAAGTATACTATGTATTTTATGTACTTAATGCTCTGTTCAATAAAAAAAATATTCAAAAAACCCCCAAAAACTTGCTTTCCTGCCTGAGTGTCTAAATGTGATTTTTTTTATGTTCTTTCATGCTATGCAAATACTGACCCAAAATGTGTTTAATAAATTGTGGTCTGTTAATGGTGAGTGTTGTGTGCTTCAGTCGGTTAATAATAATACTGTTTAATGGTAAAAAATGAGGTTTGACTTTAAAGTGAGTTGTGTTAAGAATGGAAGGATTGTATTGCAGAGTCTATCTATTGCTAAAACATGGGTTTCTAAGGACTGTTCAATTAGCTCATAATTAACTGTCATAGATTTGTATAAAGTGTTGTGCACAGATTTGAAAATTAGGCTTGGTGGAGGAATGGGATGGATATTATATTAGCATATTCAAAGGAGGGAAACTCTCTTCAAGCTGCAGATTGGAAATGTAACGTTGTTGGAGGCTCTAATGTCCAATATCAATTTGACAGCAATATTTCCTGATTGTATTGATTATTTATTCACCTTCTCGGAACAAGCGTGGGTCTGTGAATGAATCCCAGAAATATTTTAGAAGCATAATCACTGGCAAATCAAACCATTGTAATTCATGATTTTAATATTAGGATTGATGATGACTCGGCCATGCATACCTCGCGTCCAGACGGAGGAACAGGGCGGTCGCCAGCTAAAAGGCCGCGGTCGCGCCTCACCTCTGTGCTTGTAGAATGGCGAACTGAGGTTCAATGTGGACGATTTTTGTCTCCTCTTGATGTGGATGATTTCCCTAATTCTTTCTGTTAAATGTATTGTGCCCTCTTCTAAAACGGAAGAATATGCGGGAGTTCGCTGGTTTTGGTGCCGGTAGGTAGCCGATTTTGCCCGACGAGTCTAGCGACTGGAGGTGGGAGGAGGCAGCGCGGCTCCGGAGACGCCGGGACGCTGCCTGCTTCTGGTCTCGATTCGCTGTGGGAACAGGCAGCTCGTGAGTCGTGCACGCCGAGTTGGTACTAGCTGCAAATCTGCCTAGGCTGAATAACGAGCTAGAGGGAACTTTGGGAAGGAGGCAAGCGGCACCCAAGGTCAGTGTGTTCTTTTTTGCTCGAGTGAGTGTGCCGGCGGAGATCTCAGCTGCAGGTTTTTCCAGGGGTGGGTGCCCCAAAGGAGGGATCCTCCCTGCATATGGGCACTGGGAGGCTGGCAAACTTTCTCCCTGCTGTATGGAGGTGGGGGGAGCAAAGGGGGGTTGAGGAAGTAAAAGGGTGTCTCTCTCCTCCCAAATGAGGCCGCTACACACTTAGGGCCAGGGTAGCTCACTCATTGCAGAATTCTGACATTATTCAACCCATAGTGACCCCCAAAAAAATCTCCTTTTGGAGACCAACATTAAGGGTAAACAGAAGAAGCGTAGTGTCACGACCGAGGAAGTGGAGATTAAAGCAAGAGAAGTCCCAAAGAGCAGAGGGAAAGGAAGGGGGAAGTAAAGAACTGTGTTAAAAGCTAAAATAACTCCCTCTTTAAAAACTTACCAAAGAGTCAAGTCCTCCACAGCAAGCTTGAGCGACGCGGCTGAATTAAACATCCAGACAGAGCTGGAAGGAGGAGCTCTTAAACCTAAGATGAAATCTAAATCTAAGCCGCTAGATGGAGACAGTGAACCTCCTCTCCTTTTGACTTCGTTCAAGCAGTGGAAGCAGAGAGGGCCTAAACAATCTAGTATAACCTCGTCTCTGACCTTGTCTGAACCTCAATTCCACTCAGAGGTTACATTGTCTAACAGATTTAAGGCCCTAGAAGTTCAGGACTCACTTACCGTACATAACTGTCTTCCTGTCGCTCATGTTCCACAAGAAAGGGTAAATGAAGCATCAATGTCAGGGGGAGCCTCTGGTGGTATAATTGTGACCAATGAAAACGGGGGAGCTGAGCCGAAGAACCCTGGAAACACTGGATCAGTGGTGCTTTCCTTGTCTGACATCCTGATTGCCATGAAGGGGGAAATGATAAGCGGCTTTAAGGTGTCAGAGATGAATCAAGCAGAGTTGGCAAGCAGATTTTCCGTCTCTGAAGAAAGCGAGGCAGCAATTAAATCCTCCTGCAAGGTGCTTGCCCAGAAACTGGAGGAGGTGGCAGCAAGAACGAATCAAATTGAGGCAGAGATTCCAGTAATCAAAAAGGCAATAAACTCTGCCGCAACGGATATGGCAAAGTTGGCAACCCAGAATAAGGCGTTAAGAGATGATATGGAAAGGCTGGAGAATCACTCCCAGAAAAATAACTTGAGACTTTTGAACATTCCGTAGAATCTTGAAGGGACAGATCTCAAGGGATTAATTATTCTGTTGTTACAGGGGACAGTCCTAAAAAGTTTTCCGGATATAAATTTGGCACAGGAGATCCAAAGGGCCCATCGAGATCCGTTCAGGAAGAAGCCCGGACAGCAGAAACCTAGGAAGATCTTGGTTAATTTTCTTTCCTATGCTGTTAAAGAGCAAATATTGTCTGCTGGTCTAAAGGAGGGCTCAGTATCCTTTTCTCTCACAGGGCAAGAGCCGAATACCTTTCAGATAAGATCTGACATATCGCACACAACAGCTACCAGGCAATGGGAGTTGGGGTCCAGGTTAGAGGAGTTAAAAAGCCTAGGAGTTAAGGCTCAGTTGAAGTTTCCAGCTCAGTTGCGAGCTATGTTTAATAATCAAATGCATCAATTTCGTACAACTGAAAAGGTAGATGAGTCATGGCAAAAATCGGAAGAGGGAAATCAGGGAAATGAATATGAGGAGGTGTTACTATGGAGGTATGACAACAGTATAAATAGCTCTTCACCACGGAGGCTTAGGTCATCCATGCATCCCTTTTGTTTTGTAAAAAATGTTTTTATTTGAGGTGGGTGCGACTAAATAGGCTAAGCCTTATGGAAGGGAGGGTTCCTCAGGGGAATGAAAGGGCACAGCAGGGTGGGTGGGTGGAAAGAGGGGCACTGGGTGTGGAGCAAAGGGATAAAATACAAAAAAACTCGTCTCACTTTAGGAACTTAACATTTTGGCCGATGGTTCTGGGTCAGGGACTTTTAGTTGGATGGCAGGAGTAGCTGCTCAACACAGTAAGATTAGTTTTATCTCCTGGAATGTCAACGGACTGAGATGCCAAAGAAGACAAAGATTGATAATGAAATATCTAGAGCTCTCTGAGGCACAGGTCTGCATCCTACAAGAAACACACTTAACCGCTGAAGAATCTAAAAAATTGTTTTCTAAAACGCTCTGGGTTGAGAGTTTCTGTTCTTCTAGTCAATCAATAAATAGCCGTGGAGTTGCAATCTTGATAAAGCGGGGGTTAGCGTGTTCTATTAAATCAACTCAGACAGACCAAACGGGGAGGTGGATCGTCGCGCATTTGGACCTTCGGGGCACTGACCTAATCTGTGCTTCTTTTTACGGCCCAAACATGGACGACTCATCATATACCTCTAAACTGTATTCAAAGTTAATTTTGGAGAATCCTCCGACGATTGTGGGGGGGGGGGCTTTAATGTCCTCCTAGATCACTCAAGGATAGGTCATATCAAGGCCCTTACATAGGGGCACCTCATGTTCGGCGTGCAATGAAGAATCTGATAAACGACCTAGATTTGGTAGATGCTTGGGGGGGCAGGATGGGAGAGGCGGCTGGGTTTGCGTTTTACTGTAAAAGATACCATCATTTTTCCAGGACGCAGGAACGGGCTCCGTGGTTATTGAACATATTTGTAGTGAACATGTGATTACTATCTACAAGGTAGTGATAATAAAGCGATTTAAGACCGTCGCCAAGAATATAGGTGCGAATTTGATGTAAGCAAGAAATGGCTCAGTTGCAGGAAGAAAGTAGTGTAGTTGTGGATGAGAATGAGTCAAGTCATGGGTAAGCTGAACGGGTTTTGCGATGTCTGGTAAAGGGTGTCATTATTATTTTTATGTAACACACTTGCATGAAAAAAAAATCTAGTCGGTTTGTACCAGTAAGCAGAATATAAGAGCAGGTAAAAGGGCAGCGTGGCCGTGTGGTATTTAAATATGCTCGTCCAAAATTTTCACATCCAACTAAACGAGTTACTTTCTTTTAGCGAATACCCCTGTAGCGGGTCGCACAACACACCAGTCACCATGTTTCAATTGGTACGTTTTTTGGTGATTTTAAAGAACAATACAAACTGGATAATTAAGCCCATCAAACAGCATCCTTTCTTTCTTAGATCCGGTCCAATTGCCGAAACCGGCAACCATTGTTCCAGATCAGGAGCGAGAACACTAGCGAATGCTTGGATGATGCACCCACTAACCTCTCAATAACAGTTACTACGTTAAAACACTAAAGGTAACTGTATGTACCAAACATTGCTTACCAGAATACAATACCAACAAAACATCCTAAAACATTTTCCAAGTAAATTCACAAGATTTGTATAGAAAAATCATGCAAGTAACCTGGTTTCTTAGCTCTCTTACGGCTAGGAACGTTATCTGAAGGGCACCTCAAGGCTCATCCCAACCCTTCTTCAACACTATCTAGAGATAGCTGAAACTATATAGTTTCTCCTGAGAAGCTACAGGGAAGACAAGAAAATGAAATGTACCCCCAGGAAAGAGCAAACGTGCTGCTCACGTTCCAGCATGTCGTTGCCTGTTTCTCACAAGAGGAACAGAAGCTTTTATACGAGTGGCAGGAGGGTCTTTATGCAAATCTGATGAAGGAAATTCACCAAGTCCTGATGTAACTGGGTCCTGTGATTTCAAACTCTATATTTTCGTTGAGAACAAAAGAAAAGGACGCTGTTTGTCATGCAGGTGATGAGGACACTCACAGGAGACACAGAAATGAGCATCCCCCAAGACAAGAGTCCGATCCTTGCTTGATGCAGGATTATATCTTTCAAGGAATAGAAAGCTCCACAAGTCCCGGCTCAGCCATGCTTGAAATTAAGCTTTCCCATCCTGTTTATGGAGAAGGAATAGAAGGCGGCGACAGTGACAGCCCAGGATTCGAAAAGGAGCTGGGAGCTTGTTCCATGGATCAATGGTACTCTGAGAATAAAGGAAGTATCAGTAACCTTAAAGAAAAAGACTTCACTATAGAGATTATATCAGATGTCATTAAAGAAGAGGAAGATGCCTATCCTGTGGCTGATCACAACTCTGGAGAAGTTACAAACACTCAAAGCCCTGCAGCTATTCCTCTGGACTTTTGAGCGACATTGCCCGCCACCATTTTGGGTCCACTTTCAATGGTCACTCCGGTCGAGCTCTGCCATCTTGCGACTTGGTCCCTACTGCCAGTCCCACTGACCCCCTCATGAACTATTATTGGTGTCCTTCTCTCCTCCACATGGATACTCACATTGTTTTAAAATTGTTATTGATACCTCTTTTCCTCCCATTCTCTCATGTTATGTCCCCCCGCGATTATTTGCATGTCTTAATCTTCTAATACTATGGTTCCTATTGTACTGCACTACTTCTTTCCTTTACTCTCTCCGTTAATTTTTGTCTCTTACCATTACCCTTACTTGCACAACAACTCCTCCCGGTTTTTGCCAGCTCCGTTGACTGCTCCCTGTTGAGCCTGCTTATACCATTCTTTTGACTCTGTTTCTTCTCTAGTCGCCCTGGCGTTTCCCAACTCCTCCCTCTCCTCTTTCCTCCCTCACTCCTCACTTCCCCTAATTTCTTTAAATAACTCCTATTTCTCCTTCATTTTTGTTCCTGAAACTGTTGTAACTATGTAACTTCGTTCTTGAAGCAACTGTACCTCATTATGTATAGCGCTCTGATACCTATTTGTCTGCCAGCGCTATATAAAACTTTTCTCTCCACTCTGCGCTTCTCCACTTTCGTTCTACTGACCTTTGCCCTCACCTGTCCTGGCCCTTAGTCCCCACCCTGTTTATCTGTGAATTTTCCCTCGTCAATTGAGACCTAGCTATTTTGTCTGATGCCCGTTGGAGCTACCTGATTTAGCTATAGGGGAGACAGGCCGGGGATTCCCTCCTCGGACGTAACCTACCCAGTCGGTCTTTAGACAGATTTCCTTTCGTCTCTCCTGTCGTCTCTTCCCGCATCCTCTCTCTATTTATGCCTCCCCTTTTCTCCTCTCTCAATGTATTGAGACTGAACTATTTTGTCTGATGCCCGATGGGGCTATCTGGTTTAGCTATAGGGAAGATGGGCCGTGGATTCCCTCCTTGGTCGTCACCTACCCAGTCGGTCTTTAGACAGACTTCCTTTCATCTCTCCTTGTTGTCTCTTCCCTTATCCTTTCTTTCACACCTCCCCAGCCCCCTCCACTACTTTTCTCTCTCCTTTCTCTCCTCTCCTAATTGTATTGCCTGTTTTATTTTTATGTTTTGCGTAATTGTTGATCTTTTTCTGTTACATTGTTGATTCTCATGTAAAGCGCTCTGATACCTTCGGGTCTAGCCAGCGCTATGTAAAACTCTTTAAATAAATAAATAAATAAATAAAATATGTTTGTGAGCAGAGATTTCCTGGCTAAAACGTGTGCCATTTCTATTCTCCCAAGCCACCTTTCCGACCATGCCCCAATCTTGTTTTCATACAAAAAAATAACAAATTCTATTTAAACAAGATGGACACTCAATAGGGGAAAGTTGACCGAGCCAGACATTATACAGGACATCAAAGCATCCTCCTTAGAGTTCTTTGATATCAACATAGGCTCAACGACTATGGAGGTTGTCTGGGACGCCTTTAAGGCTAATCATAGGGGTCGGCTCCATGGCCTTATATATTCCAAAAATCCAGCTGAAGGCCGGGAGTTCAAATCGAGAGAGGATAAAGTTAAGACGAAGTAGAAGTAGAATTTCTCTTGTCAACAGGAATGGGTAAAGTGCAAGAGGATCTAGAGCTAGCTAGGCAAGATTTTAGAGGGAAGCTAGATGAGACATGTAAGGCTCAATGGCTAAATAAGAACATGGAGAACTATGAGTACGGCGAGAAGGCTAGAGCCTTGCTAGCATGGAAAGCTAGAACTGACCGCTCTAAAAACAACATTAGCGAGTTAGTAATAAATAACAGCGGAGATAAATCCACTGATATACAGTGTCGTGTATTTCTATAGGTTCTGAATCAGTCCCCCTATTCCTGACCCTATTCTGGTTAAACTAACTATCAAGTTAACTAACAGTCAGCCCATGAGGCAAGAAATCCCCCATGATGCAGATACCGTTATCTGACGCAGTCACACTACGGCACAGGAACGTGTTATCTGATTAGGTCATAACGCTTGAGATCTAATTAGACAAGCGACATTCCTCCAGCCCCTGATAAGGCATACGACGTTCTCATAACAAATCAAACCTATGACAACCTGGAAAATCCGTGCGGCCATTGTTTTGATTTCACAGAGAACTTTTGCAAAAGAATGTGCTAACGAGCAAGTCGTATGACATCTTTATTGACGTACCTATGTCCATCCTTACGTCAATCTCGGCACCTTTAAGGTATAAATATTGCCGACCTTGCCCTATGCAAACACACGCGTGGTGACAAGACGGAGCAGCCATACTTGCCGAAGCCGAGAGCAGAAGCAGACCCCGCTGGCAGCAGCCCCGCCTTCCTGACGCGCTGAGAGACGCGCTGCTATCTCAAGCCGAGAGACCCAGCACCGGCGCTTCTGGGCAGCCCTCGCAGGCAGCCTGGAATATCGAGAGCAGAGAAAGAGATACCATTCCTCATCCATCCTAAATTCCAGGTACAGAACTGAATAACCCCTCACAGAGAATTCTTTAGTTATTCACTTGGCAAAAACAAACTTAACTTAAACTGTAACTTTCTATTCCCGCCCACGCATTAGACTTAGGTCAGGTACACGGGGTAGGCGTATTTAGAAACACCAGTTGAGTACGTTTAGTCAAATGTATATGTGTATGTAAATATATTTTAATCATTTTAAACATCATATGGCTCAGAAACCATATCAATGTTTTTACAGTATTATTTTATACTATTGCTTTTAATGTATGCACTTTACTTAACTATAAGTATTGCAATAATATCGATCCATTTCTCATGTATGAGAAAAGAGACTGATCAATAAATAACACCTTTTTATTGAACACGCCCGTCTCTTCCTTTTCTCTACATTCTGATGAGACTAAGAATGCACGTACTGACTGAGTAAAATAATTGCCTTGTGCTCACACGACTCTCGAGATTGACTCTTGATTAGGGGAGAGCAAAGTTGTCATGTTCTATGGTTGTCAGAAACTAAATCCCTTCTTGTCTAATCAGGGGAGTTAATTCCTTCCTTGAACATTCGAGAAAGTTTCTAGCGAACTCTGAGCTTAGCTGGCAAACCCAAAAATTAAGTCTAGCATCGACAGTAGTAGACCTAGTTAACGTCTGGCCTAGGCCTTTACTGCTGTAGGTACTATTCCAATGCGCAGAGCCTATTGGGAAAATAGGAGCTACACTACATGGCGCCCAACGCGTTTGGAAAGGGCGATAAAACTAACGTAAGACATTTAGAGTAACTCAGTCGTGCTTTCTCACTCAGACCCCTTTTCCCGAATACTCCAAAGACGTCTGGAGTGGGTGAAAGGTTATATCCTCCAAAACCTCGCTGGAGGGAACTCCGATGTATGGTTCTTGGTCAAGTCAACGTTGAAGGATAAAAACAGTTCCATAATATTGTGCATCTAATCTTTGTTCCATAAAGAAACCTGATCTGCAAATAGACATAATACCATCCTGTCTGTAAAATGGGAGACAGTGATGAAGAAAGAGAGGCAGTTAGATTAGCAGCTGAAATAGCAGCAGCAGATACTGCACTAAAGGATGCAGACGCGGATATAATACTCATTCCGGTCAGCAAAAGAAGATCTATAACCTTAAAACTTATAGAAAATGGACTGACACCTAGAGGTGGCACAGTCATATTCGTAATTGAGGCACACGAATATCGGCAGACAGAGGTATACTATACATGGATACATTTTCCAGCAGCAAATGCTGTAACAAAGTACTTCCACTATTACAAAATAGAGGTACCACCTGACATTTACACTCCTTTCGAGGAGGTGGAAGTACCACTCAAATTCCAAGAGCATTTGCTCTTATTTGATGGCGCCCTAATACATAACAATCACATTACAAGGCTCGGTCCTTTAGGAAGACCAGGAGCAACGTGGCCGGTCTTAGCCGGATACACACCACATCCAGACATCGAAAGAATGCCTGCAGCAGAGCTATTAATACAGCTAAAACAACTACTAAAAATTCATAGACAATTAGTTCAGTATGTAATGCGGACTTCAACAATTCAGCCAGCGATTAAACTTCCACAGCTGACCCCTCACCAGGGGAACACAAATAAAATTACACCACAGAACATCCAATCCTGCCTGGGTAAAGTTCCAGCTAAACGGGAACAAATACCATTCTGGTTGGCACAGAAAATCACCCAAATAGAGGCGGTGTTTCCTGACACCACCCCGCTGGAAAAACACAGGATTCTGACTATATGTCTCCCAATGGGAATCGCACCACACATTGAGGACTGTGACACTTGGGGTACAGTCTTTGCTTCCATCTACACAAAAACGCACGGTGTTCCATCCATTTCGGTAATACCAGATGTGCTAAAACAAATTCAAGATGAATACGGTCCAGAACCTGCTTTAACTCTTGGTATGAAATTACTAAAAGACTTCAAGCAGGTCTCGGCTATATTATTAGCCAACATAAAAGGTGAAGCAGCAAACGTGGCGATCCGCCAGAGGTTAAAAGAGACAGATATAGCAGACCAACCAGCTGAAATTGCCAGAATCATAGAAAAATCCTATGAAGAACTAGGCAGAGATAGTCTAGGTGGAATACCAGTAAAACCGCAACTGACTACAAGTCCAGAAAAAATATTTTTTAATAATAATAATTCACCAAAAAAGAACTGGGATGGAAACAAACAATCCAATCCTAAAGAAAAGAAATTCCAGTCCAGAGGAAGGTCTCCTAGGCGAAGAGAGAAATCTCCAAACCAAAGACAGAGGTCACCACAGAGTGACCCCTCTGGGAATAGATATAACCTTAGAAATAGGGATAATATTAAAAAACCTGATAGATATCAAGACATTGATACACGTCCCTCTCAATCTTTTCAGAATTCCTCGCAGAAATCGGAAAGAAGAGGACGATCAGAAGATCACGCCAAGTCCAAAGACAAGGAACCTGCTCAACTAAAAAAGAAATTACAATTTCCAAAAAAGAAGGTAGCCAGTATCAAGGTAGTTAAAAATGCCGAGAATACTGAGGACACAACTGAAAAACGGAGAATGGGCTCAGACAATGCTAGACAGCGCAGCAGAGGTGAGCATAGCTCGCAAAGTCCTTATGAATCATCTGGAGACAGTGGACACGAATGAATACCTTCAAGTGGAAACTGCAGACACCAGAGTTAGCAAGCCCCACAAGATATACGAGATAACATTACGTATAGAGGGAGATAAGACTAGGAAAATAAGGGGACTATTTTGGGATAACCTCTCCAAGGGTTATGACATCCTTCTAGCTGAAAAAGACTGGCCACCAGAGTTTGTCAGGGAGTGCCCTCATGGCGAAGAAGTAATTATGCCTGCCTTCTCGAATCAAATCCCGATTCATAAAAAATACACACTTGCTAGAAAGTGGGCAGTGGCCTTAACACCTGCTTTATATAAAAATCATGTAGGATGGGATGAGGACTCCCCTCCTCACAAAATCCAGTTAAAATCACAACCTACTGCACAAAGGCAGTACCCAATTAAGCAAGAAGCTAAAAAACAGGTAAATGAAATACTAGATCAGCTAGAATACCAGGGGGTGATTGAAACTTGCACCTCACAAATGAACAATCCTTTGTTTCCGGTCTCCAAACCAGACAATTCGTACCGTCTAGTTTTGGATTACCGACACCTTAACACATGTTGCAAAACCTTTGCAGTGCAAAACTCACACAGTGCTGCACTAATGAATAACATAGTGCGCAAAAAATACAAAACAACCTTGGACATCTCCAATGGATTCTTTTGTCAAAACATAGCACCAGAGAGCAGATATTTAACTGCATTCTCAGTAAATGGCACTCAAAAGCAATTCTGTCGGTTAGCCCAGGGGTACAAGAACAGCCCGGGGGTATTCTCAGCGAGAGTAACAGAATTACTACAACTATATGATGATGAAGCATTATCTTATGTCGATGACATTTACTTAACAGATGATGACTTGGAGACTCACTTGAAAAGAGTGAACACCATAATACTTGGGTTCGCTGCAGAGGGTTACAAATTCAACTTTAAAAAGTCCAGAATTGCCCATCTGACAGTCCTGTTCTTAGGATATGAGTTATCAAGTGAAGGTAAAAGCCTGGCTGACAATTTCCTAGAGAAATGTGCCATAATCCAAGCTCTTAAAACACTAAAAAACCTACAGTCAATTCTAGCCTTCCTAAATTTCGGAAGAACATACATTGCAAATTACGCAGAAAGGGTCAAACCCCTTTACGATCTAATTAAACCAGACTTTAAAAGATCCAGTTGGACTCAAACACACACAGAAATTTTGAGATCCTTACAAACAGACATGCTAATTAAAACAAAATTAGAAACCCGTGATAATACACGCAACCTTGTGATCCGAGTCATCCCAGGGAGATGCGGATTCACATACCTAACCTCTAATGAGGGAGATAAGGTACCAATTGCATTCAAATCACACTTGTACACTAAGGCTGAAATGAAATTTAGCCCAACGGAAAAAATTCTTACAGCGACACAGACAGCTATAGCAAAAGAACGAGCCCTGGCACAAGGTAAACAAATAATAATCGTGACACCGATACCAGCCCTAGAGGCGGTAACAAAGGCAAGCATTCCAAATGCTAAAGCACTCCATCCGAGATGGATACAATGGGCTAACTCTCTTGCTGCAACAGACGTGGTGTACGAATTTGATCCTTACTTAAAAACACAAGAATTTCTCCAATATGAATTTGAATGTCCTCCGCCGACCGAAATTCTGCCTCTAGACCAATACGGCTGTATAATATATACAGACGGATCAGCACAACCCGCAGTAGGGGGTAAACAAGCTTACAGTGCTGCGTGCGCGATTGTTAAAGGTCGTTGGCACGAAGGGAAATTTAAACCAACCCTCACTAAAACACAATCTCTAGGAGATTGCACAGCTCAGCGAGCTGAACTACTAGCATTCAAGATGGCGCTTGAAAATACTGATCGAGAATTCCCCACACTTATAGTGTGCGATTCGTATTATTGCGTTCAGTCTTATAATGAATACTTGCAGATCTGGCTTCAGAACGGTTTCAAGGATGCAAAGGGTGGCACAATCAAGCATAAAATGCTCTGGGAACAAGTAGCTCTTTTACAAAAAGAACTACCAAAGACTCACGTGATACATACACTGAGTCATCAACGTGATGGCGTTCACGTTGCAGGGAATTCATTGGCTGATGAGGCCGCGAAAGCAGCTGTGCAAACGGCTTCCGTAGCTGCCGTCACCCGGTCAAAAACAAAAATAGACAGCGAAATATTACAAGCTGTCAGCGCTTCAGAAAAGGATTCGATAGAACCACTCCCTAAAGGCTTTCCAGTAAAATACTCCTACATAACTGATGCAAACAATGTTCCTTTTGCTCGAATCCCTGGAGTGGGGGATAGGGCAATTCCAAACATGGAACATAGGTTAGGACTAATAATAGCGGCACACGAAGGGCTTGCTTCTATTCATGCTGGCGTCTCAGCCACAGTATCATTATTAAAACAGAGATACTGGTGGCCACAGATGAGAAGACAAACAAGGAACTATGTTCTAGCATGTGAAATATGTCAAAATATGAAAGTATCAACGGTGAGACGTCCAGCGCAGACGCCCCTTCTAATCTCGGATAAACCATTAGCTTGTGTTTATCTAGACCACTGCGGTCCCTTACAAAGGGATGGTAACTATAAATATATCTTGGTCGCAGTGGACTCATGCACGAGATTCATATGGATGTGGCCCCAGCGAACGGCTGACGCCAGAACTGTTATAAAAGATTTGCGGGTCTTCATCGGCACATACGCAATTGGCATTCTGCATTCGGACAATGGTCCTGCTTTTAGCTCTCGGGCTTATAAGGAGGCCATGGTCAGCATGGGCGTGCAATTGCGGTACTCTTGTCCATTTCACCCTGAGGGGAACGGAATTGTTGAAAGAAAAAACCGTGACATAAAGCAATCTATAACGGCAAAGGTATTAGGTTCGGGAGCTGGGTGGGTCAAACATCTAATAAGTGTCCAACGTAGTCTAAATAACTTGCCAAGAAATTCTCTGAAGGGATTCAGTCCGTACGAATTATTATTCGGAACTAGGATGTTGATCTCTGACCTTGATAGTCAGACTTCAGTGGTAATAGAAAAAACCTTTGATGTCAAAGACCGTTTGGCTATTTTGCAGGACTTAAATAAAACAAGAAAAGACCTGAGCAACATACAGTTGAAACAACAGCCAACAACCACTGAAGAATCACCACCTGTCCCAGCAAGACCTGTCTGGATTCCAAAAGTCGGGGATCTAGTCAGGGAGAAGATCGCGGTAAAGAAGGAATTTGGGCCTTCTTACAGAAAAGCAGTTCCTGTCTTGTCTGTCAACGGGACAAGATCAGTTGTACTACCGCCACTTGCTGGAAAAAAGGAGAACCGAGTTGTATCCATCGACCTGGTAAAACCACAACATGTGGCCGATAACAAACAGTAGGCCAAGTGGACTCCCAATAAGTAGCAGAACACCAAGGTTTGCTACCAGTACAGAGGTCCTATCAAAGAGGCTCATCACATTCGAAACGCCTACAGAAGAACAACAAGGACTATGCAACAATGCAATAGAACTAAGACCTCTGAAAACCCAAATAAAAACATTTAGCAGAGACACACCAATCTATACTGAAGTACCAAGTGACAATGCAAAAAACAAAAATCCTGAACCAATTGGAACAATTGACAGAACTGCATCTGGTTACTTCATCAACTTCGATGATTCCTCTGAAGGCTTCAGTGAACCAAAGACACAGCCATCATCAAAATCCTTTAAAGACAAAGCTAAGGAACTTTTGAAACAACTGAAAGAAACATATCTGGTTTCTCCATGGATTGAATTTTGGGTGGGTTTTGGTGCATTTATCCTCATACTTTGGCTCATCATGGTATTTACTTTGGGACGCTTCATTGAGGGAAAATATGCTAAAATGGACACAGCAAGTCAGAACATCAACTTGGTCCTCAAACCACACACATCTTCACACGTCGAGAAAAGAGAACTTTCTTCAGCCAACTTCACAGCCAATCCGATACCTGGTGGGGTAGCCTGGGACAACACTGACTATGAAATTTATGGTCCGGTCGAGATCCTGAAATATCCACACCAAATCAAGATCTCCTTGAGTGACTTTGCAAAATCAAACTCATTTGCTGATGATTGGGACTTTGAAAGTATTAACAATATGATGTCTGACTTAGTAATGTCTGCTAAATTTACAAAACATGATTATTTGCAAGGTTCTACAAATTATGATAGTATGTATTGCTATAACCATTATGGTAACCATTACTTGCATAAATCTGCACAACCTAGAAATGTTTTAAGTTATAATCAATGGGAACATTGTGCTACACCTCCAAAAGGAAGCTCTAGAACCGTGTATGACAAATATTCATATTTTTCAGGTTTTAACATAACTAATGCTGAAACATTTTATTACAAATTGTCAAACAAGACAGGGATGAAAACCATGATAACCAACACAAAATTGATATATTCAGATTCATTCTTTGAAAAAATGAATACTTTTGGATTTGATTATTGGGACAAAAATGTTGATTTGAAAAGTGTTTGGGGTACAAAAGAATGGCAAGTACAGGGTTTAGAAGCTTTGTTTAGAGCCTGCATGATCCCAGAACAAATGATATTTTTAAATGACACTGTTCAACAAACCACCTGTCTTGGCTTAGCCAAAATCAAAGATTTAATTAAACCGTCTATTCCAAAGCCAACAATGTTTAGCAATAGCTCTGATACAGATGAAGAGATAGACATAAACCATATACTTAACCAAAACAGAACACATCCTGATTGGAAACAATGGTTGATCTGGCCCACAGATACAAATAACTGTCAAGATAGATTCCTGAATAAAACACAGGGTTTCAAAATGACCAGGCCAGACCCTAGATATCCCCAAAGACATCACCCAGGGATAATAACAACCTACAGTGTGGGCAAATTATGCCTTCAATGGCTACAAACTTCCACACTGCCTGAAATTAAGCAACACCTAACTTTACTTACTGATGGTGCTGACTTGCGTGATTTCATAATGGGACCACGCAAACAGCGTCAAAAGCGTTTCATAGCAGCCTCTGTATATGCAGCATACAATGAGGCCTGGAAGGTTACTCAAATTGAGACAGCAGAAAGAATACGGGAAATTGACCGTATTAATTTGGAAAAATCACTTTCTGTAGTGGACAATGGGTTAATGACTCTGTCCTCCAGAATTTTTTCATTGGACAGCATTGTGTCTTCAGCAATCGATATATTATCGCAAGACTTACTGTTATTACAACATGGTCAGTCACAATTGCGTTCCATTGTACAGCTTGGCTGGACGTTACAAAATCTGCGTTCAGGCTATGTGCCTTGGCGTTTAATCAACACAACGTCACTATTCCAAATCTTTAACCTTACTGATAGACAAATCGGTATGGCGCAAAAGGGTGCTGATTATACAATCTTGAGCATTGAAAAACTAGAAAGATTACCAATGACAATGTCAGAACGACCTGTCAGTGAATGGATAATACACGGAATCATAAATATTCCAATCTCAACCTTCAGGTTTCAATACTGCCAAAAATATATACAGGCTGGCATGTACGAGAAATTGGGAAAGGGGTACCTTAAAACAACTTGGAACCTGCCCTATTCACATGCATGTGTCAGTAATAAAGGACAGAAAGTGTTTCTTAGTGGCAACAATTGTGCTATGTCACTAAGCGGCACGCTTCTGTGTAACGGTATTAGTTTGCACGGAGCCTGTGAAGGGAATTCATACAACCTTTCATGTCACCAGCAAGGCGCACCTGTAACAGAAATAGAACCATTCTTTCAAAGACTCTATAATGGGAGTTACATTCTTATTGTAGACCGCAGATGTTGCAGTCTTATGCCCGGGACTCCTTATCTAGTAACTACAACAGCGAAGGTCAAGTGCTGTGGACGTTCTTTGTTCCCCAGCTCCTTTCCAGACAGGGAGGCAAGGGCATGGCCCAGTTTGAAAATTACTTCTATTCGAATAGACACTTTAAGCAGAATGAAAACAGTGCTTCTTCAGACGCCTACAAGGCTCACGTCATCAAAAGAAACGTATGATCTACAAGTCGCAAGGACGACTGCAGAGATACATACATTATTATCAACTAATTCCCCCGTACATTTCGCGGAAATCCTGAGCGAAATCTTAAATATTTCTGATACCACTGGGGTCTCAAAGGTATTTAAGACAGTATTTTCGATGGCATTAACACCATTCAAAGCCATACTGGGTATTTTTCCAGATTTCGTCCATTCGATTTTTGGCGGACTTCCCCTGATCCTGGGACTAATTGCAGGAATCCTATTCCTAGTCCTTATTTTTCGTTATGGCAACCCATGTCACAGATCAAACTCTCGCGACAATGGAAGATACGATCCTAGCCATTGGATACCGGGACCGGATATCAAAAATCCTGGGACTTTCCCGGCTTAGAGACCTAAACATGACTTGGTTTCTATCATTTCGACCAATGTGGCAAAGGTGTGTTTTACCTGTACTAAGGTGTCTGCTATGCGGAGAAGAATGCGTGTTAGACACCTGTCTGACGCTACAATCGGATGCGCCAGTGGATGCAGATACACTGTTGGTTCCTACCAAGGTTCACGCTTTGTGCTGCCCTCAAAGGCTGCCAATCCTGATGACGGCATTCCTGGAATCTTCACCACTACGATTGAAGAGTAGTGAAGTTCAAGATGAAAGCAACATCGAACAGGTACGACCTTCTGTCAGCAATGCAAATCAGAATGTCAATGGAGACAATCATGCGCACGAATGCATGGTTACCCCTATTTCCGACTTAGTGGAACTTTCCCATGAAGCTGTTGACGGTTTTTTCGAAAGCCTGAATGATATAATGTTCTCTCCGGAACAGAAATAGAGACTTTTGAGTAAACTCGCACACGGCGTTCCCTGAATTCGGCCTTCAACTTTAAAAATAAAGTCACATGAACAATTACAATCCAGTTCACGGACAGCAATTTTTTCAGCATGCCCCTTAAAATATTTTTCTACATATTTTTTTCCGGGACACTGATCTTCTGCTTAAAGTAAGAAACTATTCCTAGAGAACTAAGATTTCTATTTTTAGATACTTTATATAGACTTTAGCTGCCCGCTGGTAGGTTCACAAATATTTTATTATGTGATGAAATGGTCTCGGACTTCCTTTCTGTATAGCCATATTAAGAGCCATTTCATGTGTATTTCTCATATACCAAAAAGCAATAATGCATAACAATGCATGTTTACTTTTGCATTTAATTCATAGCTTAAGTGCATACAATATATATGACTGCAATTTTTCAGTATATTTGAAAATTTCGAAATGCATTTATGTATTTTGGGGTGGTAAGGTATACACTATACTCTATAGTATGTTGTACTATGTTATACTATGCATAGATTAGTAGATATGACCATAGTTAGCGTGGAGTGGGTGTCGTGTATTTCTATAGGTTCTGAATCAGTCCCCCTATTCCTGACCCTATTCTGGTTAAACTAACTATCAAGTTAACTAACAGTCAGCCCATGAGGCAAGAAATCCCCCATGATGCAGATACCGTTATCTGACGCAGTCACACTACGGCACAGGAACGTGTTATCTGATTAGGTCATAACGCTTGAGATCTAATTAGACAAGCGACATTCCTCCAGCCCCTGATAAGGCATACGACGTTCTCATAACAAATCAAACCTATGACAACCTGGAAAATCCGTGCGGCCATTGTTTTGATTTCACAGAGAACTTTTGCAAAAGAATGTGCTAACGAGCAAGTCGTATGACATCTTTATTGACGTACCTATGTCCATCCTTACGTCAATCTCGGCACCTTTAAGGTATAAATATTGCCGACCTTGCCCTATGCAAACACACGCGTGGTGACAAGACGGAGCAGCCATACTTGCCGAAGCCGAGAGCAGAAGCAGACCCCGCTGGCAGCAGCCCCGCCTTCCTGACGCGCTGAGAGACGCGCTGCTATCTCAAGCCGAGAGACCCAGCACCGGCGCTTCTGGGCAGCCCTCGCAGGCAGCCTGGAATATCGAGAGCAGAGAAAGAGATACCATTCCTCATCCATCCTAAATTCCAGGTACAGAACTGAATAACCCCTCACAGAGAATTCTTTAGTTATTCACTTGGCAAAAACAAACTTAACTTAAACTGTAACTTTCTATTCCCGCCCACGCATTAGACTTAGGTCAGGTACACGGGGTAGGCGTATTTAGAAACACCAGTTGAGTACGTTTAGTCAAATGTATATGTGTATGTAAATATATTTTAATCATTTTAAACATCATATGGCTCAGAAACCATATCAATGTTTTTACAGTATTATTTTATACTATTGCTTTTAATGTATGCACTTTACTTAACTATAAGTATTGCAATAATATCGATCCATTTCTCATGTATGAGAAAAGAGACTGATCAATAAATAACACCTTTTTATTGAACACGCCCGTCTCTTCCTTTTCTCTACATTCTGATGAGACTAAGAATGCACGTACTGACTGAGTAAAATAATTGCCTTGTGCTCACACGACTCTCGAGATTGACTCTTGATTAGGGGAGAGCAAAGTTGTCATGTTCTATGGTTGTCAGAAACTAAATCCCTTCTTGTCTAATCAGGGGAGTTAATTCCTTCCTTGAACATTCGAGAAAGTTTCTAGCGAACTCTGAGCTTAGCTGGCAAACCCAAAAATTAAGTCTAGCATCGACAGTAGTAGACCTAGTTAACGTCTGGCCTAGGCCTTTACTGCTGTAGGTACTATTCCAATGTGCAGAGCCTATTGGGAAAATAGGAGCTACACTACAACAGGACATACAGGACTGCCTCCTCTCCCTTTTCACAGATCTGTATAAGGAGAACCTGAGCCCCTCAAGACATCAAATACGGGCATGGCTGAGCACTAAATCTCTGCCTTCCCTAAAGCAGGCTGGTAAAGACCTCCTGGACTCACCGATCTCGTTGGAGAAGATAAGAACCCAAATAAAGATTTCCAAAAATAAGAAAGCATCTGGTTTGGACGCCCTCCCAAACGAGGTTTATAAACTTCTGACAGATGAAGTAACTCCAGTACTGGGGACTTTATTTCAGTCAATCTATAATTCAACAGGGCAAATCCCCAGTTCATGGAAAGAAGCAACTATTGTCCTAATACCCAAACCTGGGAAAGACCCTCTGAGAGCAGACTCTTATCGACCGATCTCCTTGCTAAATGCCGACTATAAAATCTTCATGGGCATATTAGCAGGGAGATGGGCTAAACTGGCCCCTGAATTGGTTAATCCCGACCAAAAGGGGTTCATTAATGGATGTTACATCCAGGAAGAGACGCAGTTACTCATTGGCAACATAGACCTGGCCACAGTAAGATCAGAACCCTTGGCGGTAATCGCTTTAGATGCCGCCAAGGTGTTCGATAGGGTCTGCTGGACCTATCTCTGGGAGTTATTGGAAGTAATGGGCTTTGGCCTTGTGTTTATTTATACCTTAAGACAATGCTACCAGGGAGTCTCAGCAAAAAATCACTTCCAGCTTTGAAATTCAGAGAGAACTAGGCAGGGGTTGATTTATACAGAGAGCCGCTGGCCCAGGCTATAAGGCTAGATGAACTAATTCCTCCCTTCAAATCTCAGCAGTATTCATCGAAAATAGCACTGTACGCTGATGATATTATCCTTTATACCAGCAATCCAGAAGTAACAATGCCACGGGTTGAGATCGTCCTGGAGGAGTTTAGTACAATTTCTGGGTGTCTAGCCAACTCCTCCAAGATGGAGGTTATGTGCTGGAATATTGAGCAGTGGAGGGGGCAGATCAGCACAGAGTTAAAATATCTCGGCATCACTATAGTCAAAGAGCTTGAGAAGATAGCCCCTTTAAATCTGAAAAAAAGCACTAAAGAACTAGACCGTCTGTTCGCAAGGTGGAAGAATCTCCCTCTAACTATATATGGGAAGGTACATTTAGTCGAAATTACTATTCTCCCCAAGCTGACGTATATCTTCAATGCTGTCCCCCTGATGTTTCCCCAACAGGGTATTTCAAAAATCCGAAGTAAGATCAGGAGTTTTGTATAGGGAGAGAAGGGAGTGAGGTTGTCATGGAAGAAACTGAGGCGGAGGTTAGTCAAAGGCGGGTTAGCTCTCCCAGCTATCAGCTGGTATCTGATAGCATTCCAATTTAAAGCTACCGGATGCTTCTGACAAATCCTGCGGTTTCAGCTTGGGGGTTATTGCTTATTGAACTGGCAAAGAATGTTGAGGGGGGTAGTGCAGAGGGGTTTCTCTATAAATTTTTTAAAAGAGTATTCCTGAAGGACCTGAAAAATGCATTAGGAATCGGGTTCAAAGTAAGGACTATATGTGGGATGGGTTATTATTCTGATCTTGCCCCTGTCTGGGACTCTCTGGGTACCCCTCTCTGTCTTAAAGACAGATTGGTTGCCCCCATTAGGAGAGCTGGAGTTTCTATTTGGTCAGATTTGGGGGGTGTAAATGGTATCCACTCGTGGGAAATATTGAGAGCCAGGATAGGCCCTGACATATCCAAATTCAAGGTTTTACAACTAAAATCCTGGTTTGAGGTGGAGAGCGGGGGTATAAGGGGAGTTTGGGAAATAGAGCTTCTATTTACATCTGCCCAACAGCTGAAGAAGAAAGTTTCGATTTGGTATAGAAAGCTGGTTGAAGCAGATGATCAGGATATCCCAACACAGGCCTCTGCTTGGAATCAACCCCCCTTTGAATCTGTAATAGGGGATCTTTTAGAACCTTCCCTAAAACCTCTTTATAAATTTACAATATCTGCTAGTTTAAAGAAGAATCACTTTTTTGTGACTAACCGTATCTATTATACCCCAGCAAAAATAGCAAAATTTGCCTTAACCACCGAGCTGAAATGCCCCTGAAGCTAATGACATTCATATCTTTTTTGAGTGCCCAGAGCTGGGACAGTTATGGAAAAGGATTGGGAGATATCTGTGCAGGATCTTTGATATGAACATAGTGGTCAATGGGTCTCTAGTTTTCTTTGCTAACGATGGCTCCTCAACAATAGATCTGGAAGCGACTGACAGAAGATTATTGCTATGTCTTATCCTGCTTGTGCGCAGAGAAATATGTATGAAATGGAAGGACCCTACCCCCCCAAGAACGGAAGACTGGCTTAAATCTGCATTTGCGATGGCTCGCCTTGACCTTGTTGGCTCTAGTAACAGCGTAACTAGCCTCTGGCAACCCCTTATCAATATGGGCCGAGATCTGAGACTGTTTTGATAAATATGCGTGAAGGTACCCGGTCCTATGAATACACCTTAGCTCCAGTGCAAGGAGTTGGTCGGGAGACCTAAGCAAGCGCAGTTAGCCGGAGGGAGACCAGGTCCATAACAACGGGCTGTAACACTCTGCAATATGCTAGGTGAGATGAGGACAAAAAAAATAAATTGATGTTGACTCATAGCCATGCACGTCTGATTTTCTTCGTGGATGGATGCTCTAACAAAAACCGCATGTTGACCTTGCTTTTGATTTTAATTTTAGCATGTAGTGCTCAAAATCACTCCAGTGTGCTGGTCTGACAACTAACTTGCAACATCTTCACGTCTATGAGCTGTAAATACAAATGCAAAATATTATGAACTATTTTCTCTAAAAGTGAGATATTTTAATACAATTACTAGGAAGAAATGTAATAGGAAGAAATAAGATTTGCTACATTCTACGGTGATTTCTCTTAAAGTTGACTTTCTTTAGCACCCTTCTATGCCCTTTGTTCTAGTTGGTCAATTAGTTTGGGTCTGGTCGTAGATGTATATGGACAGCACTCAGATTCTTTTTAAACTTCATGCAAGCTCTTGGGATGCCATGACAGTGGTCCATGTTGGAAGAAGATTGAGATATTGACACAAGTCAACTACCTTACTCTTAACTCCAATAAGACTCACATTTTGTCCCTTTCTGGAAAGCTTATATTTTATCAGGTCTGACTTTCTGAATACAGCACTAATTATATTTGGAGAGGTGCTGAATCTGTGTTATGTACTTATGTCATCTTTTGAGCTTTTTCAAGGTTAATAACGAAGGAAGCATGATTTCCCGGGTGTCTCATGCAACACTATGGACAAATATTCTGAGAAAACATTGAGGTCCATTTTCAAAAGAAGATTATTTTCTCTTGCATAGTCAAAAATTGTTACGTTATGTTATGTTATGTTATGTTAATAACAACTTCTAAAGCGCACGGGCACCCAAGGGTTTCATGGAGCTGATAGTGAGGAAAATTGCCGGCGGATAACCTATGCAAATGCTTGCTTGAACAGCCAGGTCTTTAAGGCTCTCCTGAACACCATAAGATTATCACAGCTTCTGATTGTCACAGGGAGGGCATTTCAGACTTTTGGGGCAATGTGTCTCATCTTTCCAGCCCTTAGTTCCCTCACCTCATTTAGTGGTGCAGTAAGCACTGCGGTAATTATGGTAGAACCACCACTGGCTCTACCATCAGAATTTATTTTCCTACACTGGACTGTCAGCTGATATGGCACTTGAAGGACCGCGCTATTTGAAGTGGACTTTCTGATGCCATGTCAAACATTTCTCTTTCCCTACTGTGATGACCGTGCGCATCATAAGATAAAGAAAAAAGAAAACAATGTCCCCTATGCAATGGTAGAAAGCTCTGGGAGCATCTGTGATACTGATTTTGTATTTTCCATGAAATATACCTCTAATTCTAAGTTTTTTTTCTAAAAAAATGCTGACTGGTTTCCCAGGTTGCCAGGGCTAAATGTACTGGTGGCTGTTTCATTTTATTCAAAGCATCAACCAAAGTGGCCAACTGGGTAAGGGAGAACGGCCTAAAAGGAACACAGATAAAATGGAACTCCTGATATTTGTAAACAAATAATCCCAATGGGACTCATCCTGGTGGCCAGCAGAACTGGGACCTATGCTCACCCCCACCATCCACACAGGAAACTTCTGTAATGTCTTAGATGACAAACTCACAATGAATAAACAGGTGAACGCAGTGACCTCATCCAGCTTTGTCATTCTTATATTGCTCCACAAGTTAAGTAGCTCCCTGTGCACACGAGATGCACTGTCACTCCGGCACCCATAACAAGCAGGCTGGACTACAGCAACGTGCTCTACGTTGGCATCTCCAACAACCTCACTCAATAACTCTAGACCATCCAAAAGACTGCCACCAGGCTGATCCTTGACGTCCCCAGGAGCGCTCACATCGCTCCCCACCTCACAGAACTGCACTGGCTATCCATCAAGAAATTATGCCAATTCAAGCTGCTTATCCACACCTACAAAGCCCTCCACAACAACGGACCTGCATACCTCAATGCCCAACTTCAACTCTACCGTCCAACCAGAGAGCTACGCTCTGCCTTCCTTCATTTACAGAAGCAAGTCAGGAGGTCCCTCCTTACTCTACATAACCTTCAAGACCTGGAATGAACTCCCTCAACCCATCAGTACCGCCCCTTAACTACTCAACTTCTGCAAGATATTGAAGACTAGGCCCGTCCACTCGGAGCTCCACCCGACCTACGTTCCTGTTCCACACAAGAAGATCTGGTTGTGTCCTGAGGGAATTCATGTCAGCAGAAAAGGTTTTGGTGACAAAAATCTCTGACCACCCAACTGAAGGGGGTTCTTGAATATGGTGAGCCCATCATGGAATTCACAGCTGAGCTCGTGCTGCTGCTTTCTCAGCTGTTTGATACATGGAGATTTCCCAAAGACACTGTTAAATTTTTGCAAAACTGTGTGGTATGATAAACACTCTAATCACAAAATTGCTTTGAACATCATGGCTGAAAGAGCTGAGGCAGTGCCTCTATTGTCACAGCTGTTTCATATTTACAGGTAACCAAAGGACAGTTCTGTTTGCACGAAACTGCGTGGTATGATATACTCTTTAGTCACCAAATAGAAGGGACTATTTTTAGAATAGTGTGTTAAAATAAACCCAATGCGTATTTGAACATATACATGAAGATGAAACCACGATTGAACTGTGAACTTAAAGAATATTCTAGACGTTTAGCTGAAAAGTTGATGAAATGCTCCAAAAATATTTGGGCTGCACTTAAAAGCGCATGTTCAATGATAGTGCGTTGTAGTAATTTTTAACAATAAAAAAGCTGTTGCTGGTTGTGCATGCATGT
The DNA here is from genome assembly GCF_964261635.1 of Lissotriton helveticus. Lineage (NCBI taxonomy): Eukaryota > Metazoa > Chordata > Amphibia > Caudata > Salamandridae > Lissotriton > Lissotriton helveticus. Next base: position 398,185,774 of record NC_136069.1, on the reverse strand, counting down.
GCATGCATGTGCATGCACAGTGTCCATTTTGGATTTTTTTGTTTTTTAACCCCTTCGTTGCTGGCCCGTTTCCGCCGCTGTGCGGTAAACAAACGAACAGGGCGGGCCGTGACGAACCCCAGCCGTCATCAGCACACGAGCACCGCGGAGCGTGACGGCTGGGGTTCGTCACCAGCATGCAAGTGGATATATAAGTATTCGAAAATGGCTGCCAAGAATACATGAGGTGTGAACGAAATTTCAATTATGTCTATTATCAATTCCAGAAGGTGCTTTGCATGCCACGTCAAACTCCTAAAAATTATTCCATCATGCCATTTCCCGAGCTCAGGAACGGTATTTGCGAACAGAATGGAAACAGCTGTCCTTTGTAGTACTTGTGTTTTTGGCGCTATTTTTAAATCTAAAAATGACACATTTTACAGTCAAATATAGACGGTTTGCATTTATATATACATGGAATTTACCCAAAATATCATGTAATTTTACATAATTATTTGAAATCAAATTGAGCTAATTCATTACATTATCATTACCTATACACGTGTGGTGCATCCATCTTGAAATAATGTTTCTAAAAGCATTAAAAAATAATCTAAGATGGAAGTTGCACATTCATGTGCAATCACAGATGTACATTTTGTCCAGTTGTCTATTTTGGAATGGATTAAAGTTTATTTAGAGGTCCCTTCCAAGGGTTATAGCAGCGGGAGCTAGTGAGACCAGCAAGAGGCTTGGGGGCAAGCGACTCTTGAGGTTCATTAATGAAGAAAAAAAAAACAAGAACAGAATCTCTCACTAGTATTCGATTAGATCTAGGTAATATATCTTACATAAATTCAAATAATAACATTGTCCCAAAGCAGAAGTTATTGAAAAAACATATTTTCTTTTTTATTCAAATAGTTTTCTGATAAGTAAGAGCATAGCAATAACAATATATCATAATCGTGGTACCAAATTTGTATGTACATTCTATACACATATATTTATACTATATACAATACCCCGAAAAAAGAAAATCACACATAAAGGCCCAATCGCAACAACCACACAACTCATCCAAACACACTGTCTTACCAATCTCACAGACTCTCAACACATGAATCAAATAAAAGAAAAAACAATTTAACACACTAGGGAGACTTCACAAATTATATAAACATATCAAATATATATAACACAACACAACAAAAGTGAAGCGTCGATGCACGTTTTGGAAAAGGAATCTTGTCCTAACTTCCTTCGTCAGGGCGCATTAGATCAATATTTTCATGTATCATAATCTTTTTCTTGAGTATATAATACAGTGGTTCCAATCCAACAATATAATAGCATGGGGGCTAGATCTGGAGTCAGTATAAATAGCTGACAATATTCTCCTATGCCTCTGTTTATATCCCGAGACAGATTAGGGGGAAAAGCCAGAATGTTTCACGGCAGAATGTAATATTGGTCCCACATCAACCTCCGTGTAGGGACATCAAGGTAGACCATTGATTTGCCGCCATTCGCGAAGACGAGACCCGGACGCATAGCTGGATACTTAGCAGTGTTGACTGATTAGAGGGTAACTATTCCTCCAGAATCTTGAATATACACCTTATCTGCCCTTCATATTATCGCTACATCACCCGGATACACATGTTAAAGAGATTCCAAATAGAAACCTTTGTGTGGTGGCGCACCCAGGAGCGGCATTGGGAAGGGACCAGCGTCGATATCTAACCGAGCCGTAGGTCTACCTTGATGTAGGATATATTACCTAGATCTAATTGAATACTAGTGAGAGGTTCTGTTCTTGTTTTTGCCTTACTCCCTGCCTCCCTCTCCGAGTATTAGTCTTCTGTTGTAATTTTGATCATTAATGAAGAAAGCAAGGGTGAAAAGAAGGGTAGAGGAAGGGAGAGACAAGCAGAGGGAGAAAAAATAGTCTCTCATGCACTACAATGCAAGGTCCTGAAGTCAGCAATGGAAGGATGCAATTCATCCAATCAATGCACAAGGAGGCTAAAATGCTCTTTGGACTTGACAAAAACTAGAATAGAGACGAAATCCTTTCAATCATGAGCAGGGAACTGGGTAGACAATAATTCCATTGAATCATGAGCATGGTACATACACAAGTCCACTTGAATATAACAGGCTGTCTTTGCGACAGACCTAAAAAACAAACCTTGTTACCCAGGATAATATCCTCAAAGAGCTATCCATGAAATTATACTATTATTTGACTCTGTATAAAACTCATAGTAAGGAACCAACATTTTCCAACAAACTATTTTTTTGGAAGATTTTATAGCTGCAGCTCTGAAAGAACTTGAATGTCCTTGGGCAACATTGCATTCATTCATTTCTTTCCATAAATTGTTAAAGGCACGGGTCCAACTAGTGAGGATGATTTAGAATTATTTTTGATTCATTAATGTACATACAGATATATGTATGAGGGGGGCGTGGCTTGGACGCCAGTGGTAATTGCCGCCTAACCGGGAGCGCTGTAGTCAGGAGAGCGACTACAACCTCGATCCCTGTGATCCCCCGCAAGAACGTGTTTGAAAACCAAGGATTTCGACACCTGAAGTTATGAGGCGCCCTCCGGTAACTTGAGAATCGACTGCAGCTGCCTATTTGCGCTCACTCTCCAAGTCTGCTGGCCGATCTTGCTCCGACATCGGAAGCGGGCAAAATGGCGGCGCCCAGTCGCGAAACCCGCGCCTGACACCGAACGCTGGAAAAAGTTCTCCACAGCCAGCATTTACTCACCACATGTCCGGCCGGAGGAGCGGACCACCCAAAGCAGCTTACAGGACCACTACGAGGTGAGAAGCGTCCATGTACCCGACGCGCAGCCCGATATCGGCCCGACGGGCCTGACCCCAAAATGGCGGCGGTTCCACCGAAACTCCACATTATGAACACATTATGAGCTCCTGCCACCTGCAAAGTGCCCAATCTCAACACCTTACGGGGAATTCTCTTCACTAGAGCGCTACCACCTTGATCTGCCAAGCACAAGAGTAGCTGCCCTACACTCAGCGCTGCCAGACACTCGTGCTTCAAGACCCGCCCACATCTTCGTGCTTCTCCTCATGGTCAGAGTCACCGCCCACCAAAAAACGCGCCGCTGGTCCCACATTGCAGTGAGAGAGGCCACAGGTACTGCACTTGCATATGCAATGGCATTTTCACACGATTAGAAGCTACTGACCTACCTGCACCTCGCGCCTGCAGCCATAATATCTGTGCCCCTGCTCTCCACGAGGCCCCCAAAGGCAGAAGATAGCCCTCTGTCCTGAGTTCTATGTGAGAAGGGCGCTGCTCTAAACTTCACCGGCTCCAGTCACTAAACCGTATCCACTACTGGGCATCATTCACTAGCCGCTAGATACTGCCAAATAAGTAACACTCTCCTACAGTGTCCTCCTGCTGAATCTCTACAAAGCCGTCCTGCATCCCACAGCGAACAACTTCACTCCGGAGCCGAACTGTGAACGATACAAATTTGGGGTCCCGAGCAACGACTACAACCGTCTTCAACTCCACCTGGGTAAAATCGACACCGCCTCTTCAACACATCACGATGTCGAACAGAGAAGACAGGAACTCTATCCAGAAAGTGAAGCCAGACCCACTGATTTCGGACTCCCCCATTAAGAGCAAATCAGACATGGCAGCCACAATGGAAATGATCCTTAAAAAACTAGCAGACCTCCACGACATTTCAAAATCTACCAAAGCCAACACTGATTCCACGCAGCTAGAGCTCACAGCTATCAGAGCCGACATGAAACAGGTTTGGGGGCGGCCGAGCAACGTATTAGCGACGTGGAAGACCTAGCTCGGCAATCAGCGACAAAGATCCAACGCCTAGAGAACACTACGGACGCTCTCAGACGCCACAACGCTGAGTTAGAAGATTGGAACAGAAGGGGGAACATCAGAATCTTTGGCGTGCCAGAGAATTCCGAAAAAGACGCAGATTCATGCGTGGCCTTCCTGGAAACATGGATACCCATGATCACCAAAATAGAATTTCCGCACGGCCTCGAACTGGATAGGGCACACAGGATCCCCACCTTCGCTACTAAAAACACTAAAGGCCCCAGACCGATGATATGCAAACCGCTCAGATTTCAACACGTCGAGATGATCCTCCAATTCGCAAGGAGAAACCACTCCATCATGTGGGAAGGCCAAAGAATCATCTTCACGCAGGACTTTTCCAAAGACACGGTAGAAGTCCGTAAGGGTTTCCTGGACCTCCGAGACAAGCTCAGATCCAAAAACATTGCCTTCTCCTTCGCAGGTCCTGCAAAGTTCAGAATCACAATAAATGGCCACCCAAGATTCTTCACGGACCCCAGAGCCCTTGCGGACCTGCTCGAAGATCGTCGCGAACAGGAAATGGATCAATCGACCGGCCTCTCCAACAAAAGGAAAACGTGAACTCCAACTACTCATGCGACATCGTATTGACTGTCTGTACTTCACACTAACCAGTCTTTAACTGTTCTCACCGGGCTTGAAATAAGTCCTTCATCAAGTTTTCTAGTTTGATGTCATCCATTCAACTTCGAAGCCCATCATCCCACCTGAGCACTCTACTGTATCGTGAGTTTATAAACTTAAGTTGTATCGTGAGTTTATCGCGAGTTTATAATTCTATAATCTACAAAGACTATGCCACTCTTGAATCTCTAGGTCTCATGATTCTCTATAGAGACACACTAATGTTCAACTTCTAATAACTTAGCCTCAAATGTTGCGTCACCAATTCTACTACCGTCCGCTACTGCTACTTAGTGACATACGCTTATGTCTATACATACGCCAGATTCTTATAGTGGGAATTACTCATCCCCCAAATGTTTTCTATATTGGGACTGTTACTTGGTACTTGCTACTATCCTGTTTAATATTTTGGGACTGCTACTTGCTACCATCCTACTACTCCTGTTCTGCCTAGCACGGTACTGTTGTCGTACTCCCTATGTACGATTTTGGGGGGAGGGGAGGGAGGGGGAAAGGGGAGGGACAATAGGTAGAATTGGAAGGGGGGGGGAAACGGGAGTTAAAAGAGTTCAGAGACTAAGAGTCTTTTCCTATATTTTGTACTGCTTTTTGCTTATGTTTATTTCTTACATGTACAGAATCCGCCTCTCACTGTACCCTCAAGTCTTACTTAACTGCTGTACCCTACATCCTGTACTCAGAGTTGCATCTCCTCACACTGATCCATGCAGGTTAATCACAATGATCCAAGACCTACGCCAACCGCCCAGTCGGCGTGTACGATCCATGACACCATGCATCACTAGCGTCCTCTCGCCAGAACACTACTCAGCGACAAAGACCCGCACCGATGTCTAACACCAAATCACTAGCCGACGACCTTAACATAATCTCCCTCAATGTCAAGGACCTCAACCATCCGGTAAAAAGGTGGAAGGTTTTTGACTACCTCGCCAAATCAAAGGGGGACATTGTCTTGCTCCAGGAAACCAAACTGTCAGAAGAAGATTTGCGATTTCTAAACATACATTGGTCGTCACATATATTGAACTCACCAGCGATACACAAAAAAGGAGGTGTAATCACCTTACTAGTGAAAAAATCCAACCTGACACTAGTCTCACACTCTCACGACACGGAGGGAAGACTGTCAGTGACTCACCTACTAAGGGAAGACGATCCCATACATGTAATAAACATCTACGGCCCCAACTCTGATGACCCGGAATTCTGGGACTCGGTCTCTCGCTCAATAGAACCCATCCCACACGACGATCTATTGATAGTGGGGGGCGACTTCAACCTTCCCCTGGACCCGCTATTAGACAGACAATCTAAATGCACATTCCACCCCTCCCGTTCGCATGAAGCCCTCCTTCGCCTTTGTGACCGCTACTGCCTAAAAGACTCCTGGCGTCTCCAGAACCCAGATAAGAGGGACTACACCTTCTATTCCGCCCCACACAAATCATACTCACGCATTGACTTTATCCTACTCTCGAGCCCCTTCACGCACCTGATAGAGGAAACTGAAATAGCCCCTAAATTAGTATCTGATCACGCCTGTATACGTACCAAGCTTGCTGGTTCCAGGTCGGTCCTTCCCCCCAGAAGGTGGTGTTTCAATGATGAAACATTATCCGACCCGCAAACAAATTGCTGATAGCAAGCGCCATTGACGAATATCTAGTTTTAAACGACACCCAAGATATTGCACCCAATACCCTATGGGACGCATTCAAAGCCACAATCCGGGGGGTCGTTATCAATATCAGAGCCAAAACAAACAAAGCCTTAAATAAAGAACTAGAGTCATTGGAACAACAGATTGGAACCTTAGAATCCCAGCACAAATCCAACCCACTCGATGCAAAATCGCTAGACTTACTAACCAAAAAGAAATACGAATACAATACCATTACCAGTAAAAGAGCGGGGGTGTGGATTAACCGATTCAATGCCCTAAAACTTTGTGAGGGTAACAAAGCAGGTACACTCCTTGCTTCCTATCTTAAGCATAAACAGAAGTTATCTACCATAGCCTCCATAAAAGACTCCGCAAACAACACCCACACCAAACAATCTAATATCCTTGACACATTTAAAACCTTCTACGAATACCTCTATAAAAACGACAAACCATTAGACTTGACAGCCTGTACTGATTACCTTGAATCCTTACAACTCCCCAAACTGTCAGAAATAGATAAGACTCAATTAGGTTCCCCCATTACAAGCGCAGAGATCACAGCAGCCATCAAAACACTGAAGAACAATAAGGCCCCCGGACCAGACGGCTTCTCGGCGACATTCTATAAAGCCTTCACAGACCAACTCAACCCCCCTCTCCTAACCCTTTTCAACTCCACAGCGACCAGTGGAAGCATTTCCCCGTCGATGAGCGAAGCTACGATCATTGTTATCCCCAAAGAAGGGAAAGACCCTCTCAAACACTAAAAATTACCGCCCCATTTCTTTAATAAACCTTGACTGCAAGATCTACGCTAAAATCCTAGCGAACAGACTAAATTCCGTCCTCCCTAAAATAATTAGCCCTGCACAGGTTGGTTTCCTGAAACATAGGATGTCAAATGACAACACAAGACTACTGTGCCACCTTCTGGAGAAAGCAAAGGTCTGTTCCTCTCCAATGGTAGCGATAACCTTAGACGCGGAAAAGGCCTTCGATAAGGGCTCGTGGTCTTTTCTCCAGCAATGTATGCACGCCTTCAACCTCGGCAACTCCTTTGCCAAAATGGTGATGGCCCTATACTCCGCCCCATCTGCCAGAATAGCTATAAATGGTTCCCTCTCAAAACCGTTCCGACTCTACCAGGGAACCAGACAAGGTTGTCCACTTTCCCCAGCGCTTTTCCTTCTGGCCCTTGAACCCCTCCTAACGGACATCAAAAGCAACAAAGACATAGCGGGTGTTTCTTTCGGGAACACACGAGTAAAGTTAGCAGCGTACGCTGATGACATCTTAATCGCGACAGAACACCCTACAAATTCCATTGCTGGGCTCATGTCCTCAATTGATAAATACTCCTCCCTGTCTGGCTACCAGTTAAATAGGGATAAATCCGAGGTCAAACCCCTTAACATCCGTACCACTAGGGAAGTCCTAGTTGACTCGGGATTAACTTTGCAAACCGATGCAATTAAATATTTGGGGATAGAATTTACTGACGAGCTCCTGAGCACCCTCAGGCACAATGAGACCATGACCCTTGCCAAAATCAAACGATTACTTGATGGTTGGTCCCCCGTTTCATCACATGGTGGAGTCGAATAGAAACCATAAAAATGATGATATCCCCCTTAGTTAACTACCTCAGCACAATGCTTCCCCTTATCCTTTCCAAAGAATTCCATAGTAAATTGGATAAAATGATTTCGTCCTTCCTATGGAAGGGCAAGAAAGCCAGAATTAGTTTGAAAAAACTACGGTTAGATAAAAGCCTGGGGGGAGTCAATTTGGCGGATTTCAAGCTATATCAAACCGCCTTTTTAGCAAAACAAGGCTCATACGGGATAACGCCGCAGACGGATTACACCCCGGTGTGGCTATCCGTGGAAAGATCCATCCTCCATGACCTCGACCCCTCCGCCCTGCTCACCATCAAACTTCGGCCCAACTTAGGCTCGGGCCCCATCTTTAAGAACACCAAAACGGCTCTACTTCAAGTGAGCAAACACTTACCACACCAATTCCAGAAATCAAACTGGGAGTCGCTCTGGCACAACAACACTTTAACATATAAAGGGAAACCACTACATTACATCTCTTGGATAGCAAAAGGTATACATTTCCCCCACCAACTCTCTGAAGGGTCGTCACCGCTCTCCTTCAGTGAATTACAGAACATATATCACCTCCATCACATAGAATTCTACAATTTTTTGCACGTCAAAGTAGCACTTGCAAAAGCAGACCTGAAGGACGTCACTCCCTCCCTCCCTGGCTTCCTCACTTCACTAAACAAACTTGGCCATCAGGTCTCGAGAATTTACAAACTAATTCGACCACAATCAACCACCTTAACCAAAGCTCTCCAACTCTATTGGGAATCTTTCTCTTCCACACCAACCTCAGAAACAGAGTGGGCCAGAACATGGGAATCCACCACACGCCACAAAATAAGCCCCACTCTCTCCCAAACTAAATTCTGGCTACTCCACAAAGCCTTCTGGACACCTAAGAGACTATTCCTACACAATATCAGGGACGACGACGCCTGCTGGAACTGCAAAGCAGAGGGTGGAAACCTTGAACATTTAATATTCAAATGCCCATGTGTCACATCCTATTGGGACCGAATCTTTCATCTCCTTTCCAAAGCCTTACACATCTCGCTCCCGAGAGAATTCTCAACGCTCGTATTGGGATTTACCAAAGCCGTCACACTCAATGACAACGATAAAGCCCTACTTGACCTACTGTTGACGGCGGCGGTTAAAATCATACTGAATAATTGGAAAGACAAAGCAAGGCATCTTTCCCCCATTGGCTTAACTGGATCACCAACCTCAGAGGAGCCGATAATATAGCTCTCGCCTCCACCCGTTGGCGTCCCCCACACAGAAAACTCTGGTCCTCACTAGATGACTACTTCGACTTACACAAACCACCATGATCACCCGAGGGAGCTGCGTGCCTCTTGTATACCCACCCACCCAACCCCATTTGAGGGTTATCCTTGGTACGATAAAGCTAGTTAACATGTTATTGTGTTAATTGTGGTAAGACACGCTTCCGCACACTTGCTTTCATGTCAGTGACCTCATGCAACTCTCCTATGTATATTTCGTATGTATATTTCATATGTAAATTTCTTTCTTTGATGTACATTTATTTGCTTATGTATACTCCTTATGTGTATATTTTCACATGCTTTCTTTTTTCATCTCTTAAAACTCCTAATAAAAAACTTTTGAACTCAAAATAAAAAAGATATATGTATGAGGAACTTAAAGAACATGATCAACAAGAAAAGGTCATGAGGTTCATGGTTATCACTTCGTTAAATAAATACATTTAAAACACGTTTTTGATTATCAAAGCAAAGTTGCTTTTAGAAAATGTTCGTCTGAATGTGTAAAAGAATTCTATCCAAGTGCTACCTCCAGGAATACTTTTGACACATGGCACCTTACAAGGCTAGGAAGATCGGGTACAGAAATAGATTTGTAAAGTTCGGTTTATGCAAAGGAGATTAGACAGCAGCGAAATAACTTTTCCTTTTTTGGGTTGAGGGTAAACTCAGTAAAATGTAGCAAAGTATCTTTTCAGAAACATGAAATATTTTAAATTAAGTCAAGTCGAGATGCATACCTGTGTGCATTTTAAATTGTGTTATCTTTACCTTTCAGACAGTCTTTTAAATGAAGTGGCCTGCACATCACTCGTCGCATATAGAACACACCATCTAATGTTAACAACAAAGTTTTGGCGGGAAGTGGCATAGATACATAGAATATTGACCTAACTCGACACTCTGTATGCCTCATACGCCTCATCTGAAAGAAAACCTCAATGTAAACATTCTTCACAAAATCGAACGGATTTACGCCTAAAGTCACATGTTGTTTAAATGATAGTTTTTCTCTATATTGCTGTGCTACTTGCATATTGTTTACGTTGAAAAACGTCTGCTTTTTACAATTGCATTATCGGTGAATGAAAGTTTCAAAATACAAAGTTCTGTTGTTTATAAGGAATGTAAAGAAGAAGTGGTGATATTACTCAATATAATCTTGTAAAATTGACATCCCAGAAGCCTGAATTGTCCTTGCTGGATTCTAACTTTAGAGCTGCAAATCATAGCAGATGACAGCTCTGAGCCTTTAAATCGCCCATTCAAAATGCACACCTCTTGCCAACAAAGTCCCAGGGGAAATCATTACCTTTCAGACTTCCCTTTAACTCATTATTCCTCTCCATCCCACTTTAAACCCATCCTCAACGGACCCTAAATTTATACAATTCAAAGTCAATATTCTTCCAGTGCTCAGCTACATCTAAAATCCCCATCTCTAAGAGGAAACACTACCCAGACTGCATCCCTGCATTCCTCCATCTGAGTCACAATGACAAAGAAAGAAGAAGTAATGAGGAGAAATGCATAACCGTGGGCGTAGTGGGCGTAGCGGGGCTACGCGGAGTGCCACAGAGACGGAACCAATCTCCGCACACCCGCCTCCCACCCGCCACCCATCCGCGCGTTTTAAAAATCTATTGAAAAGACCCAGAAACATTCCTTACCTTATCGGCGGTGATCCCGGGCTGCCCTCTTTCGCTATCACGCCTTCTTCATGAAAACTGTGCATGCCCCTTGGCGACCAGTATTTACAATGATGCATGTGCCCCTAAGTGCCCACAGCTTCCTGCAGTGCGGATGACATAAAGGCGGTGTTCCTGACCGCATATTGCAATAGAAGCACTTGGTTGGCCCTGGCTGGGGGGGAATATGTCCCCCTGCTTTCCCTGTTTCCAGGAGAGGCCGGACTGATTTAAGCGCGCTATTAAGTGCCAACAGATTTCCACAGCACGGGCTGACAAGAAGGCGGGTTCTCTGCCTGCATATCAGCACTCGGTTGGCTCTTGCTGGGGAGGGACTACATCTGCCAGCTTTCTCTGTTTCCAGGAGGGGCTGGACTGATTCTAGCACGCTATTAAGCACTGGCATTTCAGCAGCATGGGTTGACCAGAAGGCGATTTCTCTGCCTGCATAGGCACAGCAGTTCCGGGTTGGCTCCAGCTTTCCCTGTTTACAGGAGGGGTTAGACTGATCCCAGCACGTTATTAAGTGCCCACAGCTTTCCGCAGTGCGGGCTGACATAAAGGCGGTTTCCCTGACCTCAAATCGGAACAGAAGCACTTGGTTGGCCATGGCTAGGGTGGGACTATGTCCCCCTTCTTTCCTTGTTTCCAGCAGTGCCGGACTGATTCCTGCGTGGTATTAAGCACCAGCATTTTTATAGCACGGTTCGATTAAGTATATGGTTTCTAACCCCTGGCCGTCAACTCATTCACATCCAATACTCAATGGTGTCCGCCTGGAGAGAGTACACAGTGTAGATTATCTTGGATTTACGCTCACTGAGAAGTTTGGTTGGATGCTCCAGATACAGAAGTGTAGACTGAAGTTGGAGCAATACACAAGGGACATGGTAAGGGCTTTATGTGGCTCTACGTTACACACAGTATCTACAGCCATTCAAATATAACATTTGCAAGCTATTGGAGTGTCATTATAAGGTGGGGAGCTTTGGGGGCAGGAAAATGTAAGTGACATGGAGCTAGTCTGAAACCTTTTCCTTCATCTCCTCACCAATCCCCTGCTATTACTCCACTCATTCCACTTCAGATAGAGGTGGGCCATAGATCTCTTAATAATAAAGTAGGCTTTAAACCACTACTGTACTGGCGGAGGGTCGGGCAACCGCTGATCTAATGCTTTACCATTCAGGTCTAGAGGAAATATTGAAATTACCTGGCTCCCAGGATCTCATGGTTCAGGGCAATAAAACGCCGCCTGAGATTGGGTGTGAGAATCTCTAGACTACTCCTGAGATCACAAGCAGGATTCCGAAGTCTATGTTCAAGGGGTCATACTGGCATTTTGTAGATGCTGATATCAGTAGGAATGGGAGGGTGGGTTCTTTTACTACAGTCTTCTTTGAGTTTAAACTCATCTATTCCTTGTCAGGTTATCTGGATGAGATTAGGTCCCAACTCGCTGAAGCATTGTATATGACATTTCGGACTGGGACCTTGCCACTCTTTACAGTTACAGCAAAATAGTAACGTACCTGTTCAAGAGTCTCTTTTTTCCCAAGGTAATAGAATCCATTGAGCAAGTTAATCATCCATATAAGAGTAAGTGAATATTGCCGCTTTGTTGCAATCTGGGGGGAACAGGGATTTCAGGTCAGTCATTAGGATATTAAAAACTAATACTAGCCAACCTATTAAATTTGCTATCTCCCGCTTTTTGATGAACATGTGAAGAATCAGACTAAATAAGCTAGCCCCTTGAATGATGTATTGGCTTCAGCTACTTTTCTGAGCTGCGTATTGCACTGTATGATCTTATGATCTTTATTAGACTTTTATTTTACTTGTTTTTAATTCAGACTATGACTGTAAATTACTTAACTATGCTGCTGTTGAATGGATTTTAAGCTAAATTATTATGTAATTGATCTAATGGTTTCAAATGGGTTTATTGACTTTTATTGCATTCTTTGCTGAGTAAAGAATGATGATGATGGATACCAATGAGCAGGCAAGACAACATACTTGTAAACTCTTACCACCTTATTCCTAGCTCACCATCAAGGAATTGTAACACCACCACCAACTCTGTCCTCCAAGTTCACTCATCAGTTACCGAGATCTATCAGCTACTGACTTTGCAACTTTGTTAAATCACAAAATATTTACAATTTACTACACCTTGGCTGCACTATTTAGTGAACAATTACCACACTGCAACCCAAATAAACAACACTCTACAGACTCAAACTTATGTCTATAAGGAAAGCTCCTGGCACCCCCTCTTCTCCCTCCAAATATTTGGCAGTTTCTCAACTCCCCTTTTATCAAAACATTGAAAAGATTGCTGTTTTGTTGCCTCACACACAATTTTTTCATCAAGTACTTAGGGGGATATTTCCAATGACAGGTGATAACTATCGCCAACGTCATTCATTGGCAGAAAAGTTAGTGAACAGCGGAGGAAACAGCTGATGACAACATCATGATGATGATAGTTATTCCTGCTTCAGCAGGTGATACCTGTGGATCGGCACATCAGCGCCAGAAAAGTCCCATCTTACCCAGTAGATATTGCATTGAGAACATGGCCCTACAAATATTAGGATGTGAGGGTTAGGATGTAAATTGAATAACAAATGCAGGAGAAATGTTTGGGTTCATTAAACATTTGGCAGGCAGCCTGAAAGACTGCTGTGTCTATAAAGGCCCTTTCCCCAACCTCTGTACCCCTGCTTTATTTAAAGACCCTGCCAGCCAGCAAGTGATGAATGAAATGTATTCACGGTTGAATGCTGAAGGGTTGGCAGGTTTTAAAAAAAATAATGTATATTTCGCATTTCATCAACATACACCGACAGCAACTGTTTCTGAAAAGTGGGCAAGGTATCCACCAACAAGCATGTCATTGTTTGTTTACTCCTTCTGGGTCTGCCCTGGCTGGCATTGTGAATTTGGTTAGCAACAGAAGGCAAATATGGCGGGGGTGGGGAGGGAGATAGCAGGCATAAGATACCATGCATAAGACAGTCATTTTCGAACAATTGGCAAATCTAAAGTGTACTCCATAATGATATAGAACAACTTATTCTGAAAAAAAGACTATTTTCAGTACAAGTGACCAGGGACTTGGCATTTAATACGTGGTATTCAAATTGTGGGGCACACTCACCTAGTGGAGGAATGGTGGAATGTTCAGGGCAGGACAAGTTTCCAAAGTATTTTTCAGGAGAGGAGGTTCTAAGCAGCTGTACCCGACACCTTGCTAACTCAGGAGGCACCCCAGTTGCAGGCCCATGTTTCCGCCCTGTCACTCCAAATAAATTATGTAGCAGGGAGCTCCAAGCATAAGGATCATGCTGCCACCTCAGGGCAATTACAAACTCCAGGTCAGAAGGCCGCCAGCAGACCACGTCTATTAAACCTAAAGTTTTGTTTCCTGCCATGGATGTAGCCTCTTTGAGGTATATTTTAGTATTTAATGACCATGCAGCCTACGTGAAAGCAACGTTCAGTACATGTTTTTCTTAGCTGGACCATCAGAGTCCTTCACATGCTCGTACTCTGTCTCACTCTCCCATTGAACTTGGAGAGGACTGCCCATTGCAAACCGCACCATCAACACTTTCACATATTCAGGGGAAGGGCAAGATGCTCCGTGGTAACATGCTTCTTCCTAGTCTCGCCTACATTGAATAGTAGAGAAGGTAAACACGTTGTGTTTTTCTAGCCACCCTCACGACACAGGGCAGGTGATTTTAGGCTCACTGTCCACCAGCCATCTCACTGGCCAGGCAATCCTGAGTGGGTGTTCCTCATGGTTGTGAGATATCTTTGGTAGTTGCGGTTTTCCATGTGGTGATGGTGGGTTGCTTGGTGGTGGTGGGGAGGGGGTTGTTGACCGGAGTCTGTTAGCTGTAGTTGTCAAAGAGGGCACAGATTTTTATGTGGAAGTAGGAGTTGAGCTTGTTGCAGAGGTACTGGGAAGGTTGTGCGTTGTTTGATGGGGTGGTGAAGGTGTGCGAGCTTCCCTGTTCGCAGAGCAGGCTGCATTACAGCCTGCATGTAGACAATGCCCACCGCTCGGGCCCCTGGCTGCATGACTTGTCCCGTTGCAAATTAGCAGTCACCCTGCTGCATTGCAGCGTTGTGATTGACTCAGGGTAGGGAGCCTGGCTGCCGAATTCCTGTTCCTGGAAGCAGACTCAGGGGAGCAGGAGCTACGAAGACACGGGACACGGCTTCGAGGTAAGACTTACAATTACAATATTAACGACATCCGCTCACACACATATTCATATCCTGGCACCATCAGGTATTCTTTCAGATGTTTACCACCTCACAGCTGTCCATCACCCTCTCCCCCTAGCACTAGGTTAGATGTCGCATTATGGAGACATGAAAATCACTATTCCAACTCCAGTAAGTGTAACCTTAAACTAACCTTTGCACCACAATCACAAACGTAAACCCAGGAATTCCTTTCTGAGCCCCCCATTACACACCCAAAACTCTAAATTGGCCCAAATGCACACCCAAAATGTCAGATTTCACCCTAAAAAACACCCCAAATTTCATATTATACCCCATTAAACACCCCAAATTTCATATTTAATCCAATTAAGCACCCCACATTTCATATTTTAGCCCATTAGACACAACAGAAAATTCATATTTTCCACCACAAATTTCATATTTTACATCTGGAACACATACCCACCAATAATAATTTAAATAACATTACTGACCTCACAATCCGTAGTAATCAAATGCAATGTGAATACACCTGCATTGTTAAAGTTGCGTTGTTGATGATGTATTGCCTGTGTTGTACTGGTTGCCTCCCATGACAAAGGCAATCCATAGGCTAGCCCGTTTGCGTCTGCCACTGGACCGCGCTCAGTTCCAAGGAGCATTCCTCTTGGACACTCCACCGCTACATCGCCAGCACCCTCCTCGCCATCAACCCTGGACATCACATCGCCTGCCAGGACCAACATTTGCTCCGAACCTGACATCGCCATCAGCATCGCCATCACTGACGGCTGCATTATCAACTGCAAGGAGCAGCACGCCCTTCGAGGACAAGGCATTGCCATCACCTACAGAGGCACACTCCGACTGACCGCGCACTCTAATGACCCAAGGGTGACCATGGACCACCTCAACTCCCAGATCCAGACAAAGCCCAAGCATATCCACTGCGGCACACTCATGTGCAGGACCCCAGGCATTGGACCCCATTCACAAATACCATTGTTGACCTCATTGTACCCCAGGATCTTCCATCCACCGACAACATCCTACTATGTGATCTCAAGTTCCACCTGGACAACGCCAGTGACCAGGACACCACCGCCTTCTGGGGAAGGTCACCGACATCAAACACAAGCAGCAACTCTCATCAACAGGCCACATAGCAGGGCACACGGTAGAACATGTCACTGCCGCAAGCCGAAGCATCAACTTCAGCAAAAACACCGGACTCTCCTAGACCAACAATCATTGAATACATCATGTCTTCACCTTGCCCACTGGACACCAACACATTCATCGCAACCCTTAGCAGCTGGATCAAGGTCACCGTTGGACGTCTCATCAACTCTCCCAGCAGCAACACTCCAGCACTGCTTCCAAATGATGACACCGCAGCGCACAACAAACAGTGATGGATCTCCAACAGCGTCGACATTTGGCCACCCCTCATGAACTGCACTGCATCAGTACCTTCCACCTGCCTGATGGCAGGCATGAGGGTGACACAGTGTCATAGAAATCGGCTGGCCATATGCATTGCTGGAATTGCGTCATGGTTCTGACACAACTGCAGCAATGCAAGACTTTAGTGCAGACAGATACGTCAGGATTCCTGACGTAACATGTCATTACTTGTGCCATGGAGAGCTGTCCAGTGAGTACAGCACATCCATGCTGTCGCAACAAGGGCACAGTGAGAAGTGTCGTAGTGCTGTCTTGTCGCAGTGCTGCAACACTTTTCATGTGTGGGGCACAGCAAGTTGCACATTGTGCACAATTCGGAAGATACTGTATCAGTCCATCCTCTGCGAATAATGGCTAAAGGCTCTTCCAAATCATGAACAATGTGCAACCTGAACTGAGTCGACCTGTTTATAGCTCTTTCCCCTATCACAGTGAACATGCTACCTTTTATATGGACCTGGAGACGAACACGTATTTTCAATCTGTGATTCTTAAATCATTAATTTGAGCCTTCACAGATGTTTCACAAATTGACAGACTTTTTTATAGTACGGTATAGCTCATTATTGCCCTGAGGAAGCCCTATTTAGGGTGAAACGCATTGGCTGCACCTGCTTTGTATTACGCATCTGTGGTTGAGGAACTGTTAAAAGAACCATTAACTTCATTGAAGAGTCCGGAAAGATTTGTTTTTCTAGCATTTGTGCTTCTGATGCTTATGTTGCCTCTCTGCTCTTTATCTTGATCAAGGGTTCATATATATATATATATATATATATATATATATATATATATATATATATATATATATATATATTACCTACTGGCGGTCGCCAGTAGGTAGTTATAGTTAGGATTGTTTTCCATAGGGAAATCGCAACATTCTATTGGGAATAACTTTGGCGCCGGTTGAGGAATCTGCCTGAAATTTTCCTGAAATTTGCCTCGCGGCTCTCCGCTCCTTCCCTGAATGTTTGGGGGGGATTTGTCAATCGGGGGCCGAGATAAAAGGGGGGTCTCAAAGCGTGTTTTCCCCATGTTAATTTCCGTAGGGCGGTTGGACTCACTTTTAGCTCGAACGGCTGAATGGATTTTCACCAAACTTGGCAAAATTGTAGGGACTGGTAGCCCGATGTGCCATTGCTATGTCTCAAGATATGTGCTCCAGTGGATTTTGAGTAATTTGGGTTTAAAAAAATATATATATCTATAGCCGCGCTCCAGTACGCGCTCCGGGGAGCGCTCCCAGCGCGCACTGCGAGTAACGCGAGTTCGCGCGCGGAAAGCTGATTGGCTCTCGGGTGTCTGTAAACATTCCAAACAGTCCGGAGCAGCCGCCATCTTGTGTCTCGGTAGGATCGAGACACAAGAGGTGGCAAAAAACAAGGGGGAAATGACCAAAAGGGGGCAGGGTAGACCCCCCTGACCCTCTAGGTTTGATGTGGGGGCCATAAAAGGCTCCGCGGGGCAAATAAAAAAAAAAAAATTCGCGGGGGGAGCGCCCGGTACGCGCACCGGGGAGCTTACCGGGGAGCGTACTTTGGGGGAAAATAGTGAAAAAAATTAGTTTAAAATAATCATTTAGAGTGATCAGAGGTAGGGTAGCTCTGAAAAGAGCTTTTGGGTTCTGTGGCTGATTTAGGTACCTACAAGTACATCCCACACACACCCACATGCACACACCCCACACACACACCACACACACACCCACACACACAGTCCTCACACACACACACCCACACATCTCACACACACACTCACGCCCCACACACATAACCCTACACCCCCACACCCACACACTCCCCACACACACCTCACACACCCATACCTCCACCCACACCCAAACACCCCACACACCCACACCGAAACCTTACACATCCACACCCATACCCACACCCACACAGCCCACACACCTGCACTCACACACACACCTCACCCCCCCACACACACACCTCACAGACACACCCCACACATCCCACACACAGACCTCCCCCCCACACACACACCTCACAGACACATCCACACATCCCACACACACACACACACATCCCACACACATATCCCCCACACCCACACACCCCCCACACACACCTCACACACCCACACCTCCATCTACACCCAAACACCCCACACACCCTCACCCACACACACACACCTTACACACCCACATCCCCACCCACACCCACTGACTCCCTATAAGTCACACACACTGCATTACTTACCTTTCTTTGCTGTTTCACTCAGTCCCATTCAGGCACTGTTTCCTTTACTCTCTCTGTCCTTTCTCTTTGTCACTCCCCATGTCTTATCCTAATTCAATTTTTCACCCACTTCCACACCTCTTTACTTACACTCACTGCTCTTTTCTCACCCTCCCTCACCGTTGTTCATTTATCCCGGTTCCGTCACTACCCTTCATTCCCCATTTTTTACTGTCTTTTCTTTTTCTTTCAACACCCACTCACATTCTCCAACTATTTCTACTTTAGTCTTCTTCCTCTCTCTTCCCTTCTTTCGCTCCCTTATTCATTTTACTTTTCTCACTTTCACCCTATTACACCTTCTCTGTTTTTTACTATGTAATAAACAATCCCTCTGTGTTTCTCTCTCTACCTCTCTTTCTCTTAACATTACTCTATTTGTGTTCTTCCCTTATGCTAACTCCTTCATTAATTTTTTATTTTTTTTGGGGGGGGGGCGCGCCCCGGTACGCGTACCCTGAGGAAAAAAATTTTACAGAGATTCTTTAAAAATATAGGTTTATTTTTATAAATTAACGGTAGTTCTAAAAAGAACTGTTTTTTTTCTTCTTTTTGTTGTTTTATATTTTTTTTATGTTTTTTTTAACATTTTGTACTTTTTTTTGGCTTTTCTGAACACTTTTATATTTTTTTTGTATTTTTTATGGGGAGAAACAAAAAAAAGGGAATTGAAAATGGCTCAACTGGAGCAAAAAACAATAAACGGAAAAAATTAGGGTTTTTTGGGGCAATTGTGGTGGTCACCAGCAAGGACGATGAGCTTTACGCTCTTTTCACCATAGGAGATGAGCTTACCACAATAAATACATGTAATTCGGTAATCCTCAAATCGTTTTTGAATGCAAGGCATCGTCTCCAATGTCTCTGGTCCCGATGGAGTGGGTTGCTTTCTTTTGGAGGTGGTCCTTGAAGATTGGGGGAGGTTACTGGTCAGTTCCCTCATCTCTGCACGAGAATAGTTGTTCGGATGCTTGCGGGTCATGTGTCTAATCATGGTATTATTACCAAAAGAATACTTCTTCTTAGGCTTGCCCTTTGAAAGTTCCATGGCACAGATTAGGCAAGTCACCTTGGCCGCATTGACTTTTTTCTTGCCCTCTGGGATAGAAAAAAACTCCCATACAATGTGTGGCCTTGGCTGGTATGGGGTATTGTCTTCATGCAGCCATCTTCTCCCCTCCTCCTCTTCCTCTTCCTCCTCCTCCTCTTCTTCACCACCAATGTAATCTTGTGGTGGTCCTCTTGGTGGTGGTGGTGGTGGTGGTGCAGATGCTCCAGCTGCTGCTGCTACTGTAGCCATTTTAAAGTACAAAATATTTCTCTCAGTTGTTGAAACAGGTCTTCCTCAGTCAAAGGACAAAGTCAGAATAAGGAAAAAAGGTGGGGGCTTTCATCATTGGGAAAACAAAACTGTTCTGGACCAATGAAAAGTGTTATTTTCAAGTCACATGATCTGGGCTTTCATCATTTGGAAACCAAAACTGATCTGCACCAATGAAAGTGTTATTTTCAGATCACATGACCCGAGACGCTTACGCTACGCGCCCCGGGGTGCGCCCGTAGTCGCGCCCCGGGGCGCGCCCAGGGGCGCGTAGCGTAAACGCGTCAGGACGTTTTGCGATCGTATGCGCTCGCGTGCTTCCGGGTGCGCTTACGCAGTGCGTCATATGACGCATCACGCGGCTACGTGAAATGTCACGATGTTGTTTTCGTTCACGGCAATAGCGGCAAAACCCGGGAGCGCTCTGGGGCAAAAACAAAATTTAAAAAACTATTACATAATTATACAATATAAAATTTGTTATAAAAATTTATACTTTTTATACCTATAGAGATTTGCTATTAAAAAACCATTGAAATTCACTGAAAAAATCATAGGTTTTACACCAGTTATAGTTGGGAATTAGCATTTAAAAAACCTATGACCTCTGTGATACGCACGGCAGGATATCCGGGTATACGTTGAATTGGAGTAAATCGGAGCTGTATGTTCTGACGGGGCAGGTCCCGACCCTCGACGCGGGGTGTCCTCTAAGGTTAGCGGGTTCGTCATTTAAATACTCGGGCATCCAGGTTACAAGAGACTCCACGGAATTTATTGACAAAAATCTGAAGCCCCATTTAGACAGACTCAAACAAAATATTACCTACTGGTCAGGACTCCCGCTAACACTCCTGGGAAGGGCGGCACTTTACAAAATGATGGCACTGCCTCGTTTTTTATATGTCCTTGAAAATACACCTTATCCGGTAGCCCCTTGGTTTTTTCAAAAAGTTGCAGCTTTGATCTCTAACCTCATGTGGGGGACCCTCCCGGCGCGCATTGCGCAATCCAAATTGCACAGAGGGTGGTACGACGGTGGTATCGCCTTACCTAACTTAAAACTGTACTATTGGGCAGCACACCTTAAACCCATCAATCAGTGGATACACGTCTCACAGGCCTAGCCAGCGTTTCAGGCAGACAGGGCGCAGTTGGGCACTAACAGCCTACTGGGCCCACTGTACGATAAACGCAAAATTCGCGCCTTACTTGGGCCCACCAGGCTCACGGTGCACCTTTGGCATACGGCGACGGCTGCCCTGGGTTGGAAGGGGAAGATCACCAAAATGACCGCGCTGTGGGACTCTCGATTATTAGGCAACCTGAGAAATAGTAAGGGGTTCTCGCACTGGGACACCATAGGAATATCCACGGTGGGTGACCTCTGGGAAAGGAACGGGGTGATTCCCTTCGATCGCCTGAAAGAACTATATGACCTTAGCGAAAGAGAGCTCTATAGGTACATCCAGATACGACACGCACTGCTCACGACACTGCCCCCAGACTCGGTCTTGCCCGAATCCTCCCCGCTGGAAGACCGCCTCCTCACTGATTTTATGATTGAACGCGCAACATCGCTAACGTACCGCAAATTACTCAACAACTTACCGGATCCGACACAGTCATTAAAAACCAAATGGGAGGGGGACACTAGTGAAATGGATGAGCATGAGTGGAATGAGGCACTCGGGTCTCCTAAGGAAGTAGGCATCTCTGCACGTTTAAGGCTCGTACAATTGAAAATACTACACAGGGTGTATTACACTAGGACTATGCTACATCACATCAACAGGGCACAACATCCTTACTGCCTTCGTGGGTGCGGGGAGGAGGGCACATTTTTCCACACCATATGGGACTGCCCCCGGATTCAGGAATACTGGAGACAAATACTACGAACAATCTCACAAACACTAGAACAGTCGCTGTTACCTGAACCGAAACGATGCCTCTTGAACGTGTGGGAGTCATCTGACCTCTCTAGGCACGGGCAACTCTGGGCCACAGTGGGACTGATGGTGGCTAAACGGGATGTCGCACAACACTGGGGAGTGGCAGATATGCCAACTAAGTCACAATGGTGTTTAAATATGGATAAAGTCATGATAACGGAACGGGCGGTCTATTCTAACCGTGCCTGCCCGGGAAAGTGGAATAAGATCTGGACCAAATGGAATGAATACAGAGGGGGGGTCTGTGATCCCTTACTGGAGGAAGACCAAGATGAGTCAGACGAGGAAGAGGAAGTGGGCTGACACCATAAGCGAAGAGTCGGGGGGAGGGACAGCCAGGGGCAAGATACATGACTTCTTTACTTTAATACAAGCGGGGGTATCTGGGGGGGGCATGGGATACACCAGTTGCAAGGAGTAGGTATTCGAGCGTACACATGACCCCCAGGGCCCCTTAGCAGCAGTGGGTGAGGGAATACCGTGGGACACTCTCATGGAACGCTTGCCTCTCGACTTGTGCTGCCCAGCACGCGGCCGCATTACTATTCCCAACGTTTAAGTTACTCTGTTGTTGTTTTGTTACAAAGCAAAAAATGAAAAATCAAAAACCAATAACGAACTGAGACATTGAAACGTATGATGCACCTCTGTATACCACAGCAATTTAATGGTGTATTACAATGAATATGTACATGTGGACTTTGTGATGCTGCTCAGTACTTGACTAATCGCTATAGCGGCCAGCCCGACGGGTTGTAGGCGTTCCGCTGTGTAACTTACTGGTGCAATAAAGGTTTTTGAAAAAAAAAAAAAAAAACTATGAAATTCACTGAAAAAACCATAGGTTTCACACCAGTTATAGTTAGGAATTAGCATTTAAAAAACCTATTAAATTCATTGAAAAAACCATAGGTTTCACACCAGTTATAGTTAGCTGGAAGTTTTACTCGCATAAAACCATTGAAATTCCCACGTTATAGTTAGTTGGACTGACTATAACTTGCGCGTGCAATGTACTGCTGATGACGTCACATATAACGTCACTCATGACATGGTCAATATTGCATCTGGTATTATAATCCTTGTGATATTACCTCTTCATTTGAGTTCAAATATCGTCTTTACTTCAACGACACCCAGGTCTTTTAATCCCTTCACAATTATACATCCCACCAAGATTCCCACGTCTCAGACTGCATCATTGTCGTCTGAAATTGGATTGCACTATGGTAAACTTTGATATTTAGGTTTCTATATTTTCCCTCCTTGGCAGCACCTACCTTTCCTACTGAGTCCATTGGCCTCCCCAAACTCTGAAATAAGCGTGTCTGGCCAGAATCCCTTGCAGTCCACTTCAGCCCATCCATGAATATTGAAGCTTTCATTACCAAGTCACAACCACTTCAGATGAATTCCAGCTACTGACCAGATGCAGGATATGCTCACACATATCATTCAACACACCAGAAACACTCATCAAGTCATTAGTATTCAACAGACAGAAATACTGCAACAGTCTACTGGTAGGCCTCCCCATTATCCCTCAACATGACTGGACAAGGTTCTAAATTTTGATAAGTAAAATTTACCCCTGCGATCCTCTAACCTCTGTATTGGACAATCATGCTACCCAGCTAACTGCCAATAACAGGGTCATGTACCATGGTTGTGCCCTGTCTCCCTTTCTGGTATTGTATTTTGAGAGAAGCCAACCAAGCTATCAAGAACCTAAAAACCCATAAACCTTAATATTTTAACTACGCCCTAACCAATCTGTGGTTCCTGCAAGTTCTAGTCATCCTACCTTCAGAGCCCCCTGCACCGAGCCTCCCTATCACCATACATTCAGGAAACCTCCTCACTTCAAGAGTTTAAAATATCACTAAAAGTACAATAGCTGAGACTTGAAAGACTGAAGCGATGATGCTGTAAATATGAACAAAGCATGTTATATGTGATAGGGACTCTTGCAAGAACTGGTTGCAGGGTAGACATGGTAAACAGAATATTGGATACAGAGAACACACAGTAAGTCAGGGGAGACAAGGGATCCACAGGGAAAAGAATGCAGTAGGAACTAAGAAAACTAAGGCTCAGAAAGGACAATCCCCATTGATATAATGCCTCGTGTGTGAGTAGGCTAGCACCTGCCAGTGAAAGGTGTGCAGTGTTCCTCCACCCATTCTTCCCCTGTAGGGTTGTAGAGGAAACATTAAGCAGGGAATTCAAGGTACTGGAATTTTTAGCACACAAAGACTGGTATTCACTAAATCCAACATGGATCTGGAATGAATAGGAATTTCAGAATAGTGTCCAAGATTCTGGAAGTGTCAGGATTCCTGCCACTCTAACACAATATACCGGCATGACTCATATCATTTCTTCCAACAATTATGAATGAACAAATGTCTTGTAACCTGACTTTTGACCATATTACACGTTGTTGGTAATAACTAGCTACAGCTTGTGCTCCGCGGTTTGTTTGAAAAAGCTTAATAACTTTTACAAATATTTTACCATGCATATGCAAGGTCAGGTTTCAGATGCCACGGAAACATCCAGAAAATCCACCAGAACTAGCATCAAGACACTGGCATAGATGACCTCAATGTGAACCTTTTGGATGACAACCCACATCAAATGAATCCACTGCACCTGTTCCTTGCTATAACAATTAGAATGAGACCTTTGTGAATATTCTAAAACACCTTCTAGAAGACAGCCTCATTAAATTAATCATCAGCACCTGTTCCTTGCTATAAGCAATTAGAATGCAACGTTTGTGAACCTTCTAAAGCACCTTCTAGAAGTTAACCTCATCAAGTTAGTTATCTACAACAGTTCCTTGTTACAAACAATTCGAATGTGACCTTTATGAACGTTCTAAAGAAGTCTTATTTAAAGACCATCTGCACTCCTCCCCTTTGATTAGCCTTTTCGCCTGCCACCTGTTTCCCGGATTCCAGGACTCTGTCTTGCTAGCTCCCTTGTTCCATCCACTTCAACCTCACCACAATGGGCGTCCCGTATTAGTCTCGTACCTGGATGGAAAAACAAGAAGAAAAGGAGAGACGCATTAACAGATATTTTCCATTGACAGGGTTCTGCCAGAAAGGACTTGGGTAAAGCTAACCCCGTCCAAATTAGTTGTAGATTAGATGCTTGAATCACTACAGTTTTTAAACTTTGATGAAGGAACCTCTATGGACTATCTAAAAACAACTCACAACAAAACTAAAGGTTGATTGGGATGTAAAAAGCTTTTGTCAGGTGATACCTTAAATAATGTAGCTAATAATAGACTAAAGTCTTATTATTTTTTTGTTTATAGATAACATAACTGCCTGTACTATTTATCAGACTGGCGTCAATGCCTGCTGCAGTGTTGTGGTTGAGTAGGCGAGCCACAGCATCTATTGACTCCAAAAGCTCTCTACATCCCAACCCAGTGCCCCCCTGGAGTTTGTCACTGGAGCAGTGTCTCCTTCTGACCACCGAGCCCAAGTCTCGAGGGGATTCAGGAACTAGTGTCGCTGCTCCATTGGAATCACGTGGGATCCAGGTAGGTGGCTTTTGACAGGAAGTCCATATATGGGTATGGCAGAAGGTCCAGAAGCTTATTTGAACAGTGGAAAGTTCCAAAGGTAGGCCCCTGGTGATGGGAAAGAGAATGCGGGGAGCGAACCTTCAAACTTGAAAGCACAGCTACCTCTCTTTTTAAATATAACATACAGTGTCAGGCCATTAAATAGAAGGATATCCTATATACCCCAAAGGAAGAAAAATCTCAGGTCTTGGACAACAGAGCTGTTTCTCAGGCTCGGGTCAGAGAGCTATCTCACAAGGTCGCAGAGATCCTACAATATTTAGCCTCAGAAGGCAGAACCCTCTGACAAGTTATGCTGCTCCTGTTATAAGATTGATTAAAGCAAGTAGCTCAAGATCACCGACTGAGAGCAATAAGTTAATAATTGAAGAAAAGATGCATCACAGTTCCATATTTTTGCAAGATGTGTGGGGGGAGAAAAGACTTCACGGAAAAGCATTCTGTGTGACAATTTTTTTTTTTAAATGACAAAAATTTCTAAATGCTGCAAACTCATAAAAGCACAGTAAGTGTGGAAAGTGTTCACCTGCACTGATGAATATTTTTATGTTATTAGTTCACACCACAAATAATGACGGTGAAAATAAGCCTTAAAGAAGGAAACCAGATGTCATTACTTGTAGTTGTTTTTTAGTAATTACCCCAAATATGTATGAAAAGAATGACAACTGGAAATATATGTTAGCTGTCATAAATATATATATAAATGCTTGTAGGTGGAGGTCTATGGTTTTCCCCTGTATCCCTTATTTTGATTAGGTACGATGGATGGTGTTAGTTACTTAACTCAGTAAAAATTTAAGACTGGTCAATGTTATTTACTTTCTAGCATCAATTATATGCAATGGAAATAAGCAGCACCGAAGTAAATTAGAACTCTATCAATAACTGTTTTTGACACAGTGATCGCTGATTTAAATACTAATTTCTGACCAATGTCTGCAGGTCCCAAGTTAATATCCAGCCAATGCCACTTCTTCTTCCAACCTAATGTTGTCAGTATATTAATTTTCATTAAATGGGTAATCATACAAAAATTGCTATGTATATTGCTTAGAAACAGATTATAGGGATACAACATTATTATTATTATTATTATTATTGCAATTATTAGTATGAGTATAATTATTATTATTATTAGCATCATTAGTATTACTATTATTATTATTATTAATAATAATACGCATACTAATAATTGTAATACCAATAATAATAATAATAATAATAATAATAATAATAATAATAATAATAATAATAATAATATTAAGAATATTGTATCATTGACATTGGCATTATTGTTGTTACTAATAATAATAATAATAATAATAATAAAAATAATGCCTTAACTGCTCAGGCTTTTTCACCACAGTGCTGAGCCCTTTTTTGGCTATTTGTGGTAGTTCACACTTAGGCCTCCATAACTTTTTTTCGACATAACGCTTCCAAGCCAAATTTTCATCCCCTGTCTGTGAATTATAAGGGTACCCAGAGTTTTTAGATTCCTATGGAGGGCACTGATAAAATAGTCAAAATATAGGTATACTTTGAGTTCTTTGTGAAAAATAGTAAAAGAGTGTTCTACAAAATTGTCTGTTTTTTCATAAAAATTGCATCAGTGAAAGGTTTGCTCCTACTAAAGTAACCATCTTACCTGCTTGAAGGAAACAACAGAGCTAAATCAAAAATATATATATTTTTTTAACCACAGTTTTGGCATTTTTCAAAGAGGTAGCCCGGTTTTACTAATTTTTGAACTTTCAACCTGCTTCCAGTGTGTGGTGGAAACCTGTGTGAAACCCTTTGGCAATACCAGAAAGCTGTAGATTTCTGAAAAATAGACAAAAGTGTGAACTCAGCAAGAGGTCATTTGTGTAAATCGCTCAAGGTTTTCCCACAGAAGCTAACTGTTGAATTACAAAACTGTTGAAAATGGATATGAAAAAACGGTCAATTGTGACAACATTTTCATCTGTAACATCTTGTCATGATGGCTAATTTACAAAAGCAATATACTATTACATCTGCAAAAGGTATATAGGGTTTCAGTTTGCAAAGAACCTGGGGTATCCAGAGCCAACATCTGAGCTGCATCTTAAAATGTTTTTTCATTATGTCACGAGTATAGAGCAATTCAAATGATAAAATATATAGAGGGAAAATGGGTATTAAAGAAACGTGTATTTCTGAAATGAACACCGGATTTAGAGTTTAGAAGCAATAGTTATTTGTACATTTCTGAATTTGTGGGTATCCATACCAGCCCATGACAGGAAAGGGCCCAAAACACAATATGAACACATCACATGGTTTCACCGAAAACGGACCCTTTTTTGCAATATGGGTAGCTGTGGATTTTGGGTCCCATCTCAGCTGACACCTAGGGAAACCAAGTAAAACTGCACGTTTTTGAAACTAGACACTGAGTGAATTCCAGGGCGGGGTGACCTACATGGCTTTATTACCCAGATCCGTTGCAATCCTCAAACTTTGACTAAAACACACATTTTCTTCACATTTCTGTGACAGAAAATTCTGGAATCTGCAGGGAGTCTCAAATGTCCTCCACCCTGAGTTCCCTCTCCCAAATAGAACTCTACCCCACTTGTGTGGGTGGGCCAAGAGACTACCACACAAAAAGCATGAAAGCGATGTGTGGAGAGATAAGCAATAGGGGTAGCTGCGGTATTTTGTGCTGTGTCCGGGCACCATCCATGGGAACCTACCAACTATATATACATTTTTGAAAAGTAAACATCAAGGCAATTCCAGAGTTGTGTGCCTTACTTGGTCCAATGTGGTTTTCTACCCACAATGACCTGGCAACCCTTAAGGCTCCAATAAATCACATATTTGTCGTTCATTTCTATGATTTAAACTTCTGGAATCAGCAGGAATGTACAACATTTCTACAACAAATGCAGGGCATTGTAGGTAAGAAACACTTGTGGGATCCACATAATTCACACCACCGTTAAATCATTTGGTTGTCTAGTTTTCAGAAATGAGCAGGTTTATCCCCTTCGGTGCTCAGGATGGCCCCCGGGTTTTAACACGCTTGGTAGGCATGGGCTAACAACGGCCGGGGCCGTCCAAACCCCGCCCACTCATTAATTCTCCCGCACGGCGGAGAACTATCACACAGCGCAAGGGGTTAATAGGTTTCCCTGGGTGGTGGCAAAGACAAACTCCAAAATCCACAGCCATTCACTTTGCATCAAGGGTGGTTTTCAGTGAAAAAAATGGATGCATCCATGTTCCGCTTTGTGCCCTATCCTATCACAGCTGCAAGGTCCACCCACAAAAATGAGTCTCCATTTTCATGTGGAGACATGTCGGAACGCTGAGTGGTTGGAAATGTGTGGATCGCAACAGATTCCAGAAATATCCATCACAAAATGTAAATGAAGGGGTGATTTTAACCATTTACGCAAACTTTCAAGTCTTACTGTACATTTTGGGAAAGTAAGTGGGATCAATGTAAATTACACCACCTTGGACATCTTCGGGTGTTCTGGTCTCAAACAAAATGATGGGTTGTTAGTGTACTTTCAAAGTAAAACCACCACTCATAGAGGTGCATTGCTTCAAGGAACAAATTACAATCCATCGACACACCATACACAAGACTTTCAGGCTGCCAACCACAGGACCAAGCGAACACATAAGTGCAATAATATCAACATACCGCTGCTTTTCAAGGGCCCATCACATTCATACACCGTAGTATGTTATCCCTACTCAAGCCACCTCTCACTCGGTCATCAACCAGCTGGTATACAACCACACAAAAAGCAAACCTCTACACACAGAAGTGCCAGAAATGTTGATGGTTGGTGCCTCAACAACCTTCGCAAATAAAGAATAGTTTAACTACATTTTTACTGCCTGTCAAGTATCCGCCCCTTCGACATTTTGAGCATTACCAAATGCGCGCCTTTTCTCACGGCTCCCATAAGAGCCAAAGAAGGATCAGGAAGACATGCTTTTCATGCCCCTGGCACACTCTCAATGCTAAATCCAGCTTCTCCCAGTTTTTGGGTGCGCGTTGGGGCGTGTCCATAAATGGTTTCCATTGAAACTGAGGTAAACATGCAGGGGAAGATCATCCTAAGTATGTTAAGGAGCCCATTCTAAACTATGAAGGATGTTAGTTTTTGGTGCACCGGGTAGTCAATGAGAATGTGGCATATGTCCCATCCCTCATTATGTGCAGTGCTATGACTGTAATGCACTTGTCAAATTGTTACCTGAACATCCGCTATGTTCTGACGTAGGATGACCAAGGCAAACAGGAGACATATGTGACCTATACGTACAGATCTCGGTGCAGAATCCACAGTAATGTTATGTGCATTTGTAAAGCACACTATCACCAGGGAATGTATCCTGCCACTAATACAGGAGCAGTTATTGCTTATCCATGGACTCACTGGGTTGAAGAGCCAAGTCTTCAGCTTTGTTTGAAATGCACCAGTTTTAGAGGTGGCGCAGATGTGTAGGGACAGATCATTTCAGTCTTTTGGAGCAAGATAGGGAAGCCTCTTTTGTCTGTTTTGGTGCGGTCTATGCAAGGAAAGTGTACAATTAGGAGATCGTCCGAAAGGTTTCTATCTCGAACTTCTCTGGAATTTAAGGTGGTTTTGAGTAAGCCAGGGTGGAGCTGGCGGAGTTGCTCTATGCGGAGTTCCACAGAGTTGGGCAAAAACTCAGTGGAACTCCGCTCCATGCCTCTGCCCCCCCAATTAAATATATATATATATTTTAAAAATAAGAATTAAAAAATACACTTACCTTTATACGCAGATTCTGCTCCTCCTCGCCTTGGTGTCTGCAAACCCCTACGTAATACGTACATCGTGGTAGGACTGCAAGTATTTAAAAAAAAAGATCTTGTTTGTTTTATTTTTTTTTATATTTATTAGGGGGTTGAGGTGGTGAGCTAAAGGTGGGGCCTGGGGCTCAGAACTACACTCTGCTGAGGAGTAGGAGTTTAGCCTACACTCCGCATTCTCCGCGGAACGCGGAGTAGGCAAAAATCTACAAGCTCTGCCAGCGAGCGGAGTTCTCCACCTGACCGTTTTGAGGTATGCTGGTCCATGTGAATGAGTGTGTTAAGAGTTTGAAGAGAGCTGTGAATGGGGAACCAGTGAAGCTTTTGGAGGTACAGGGTGTGTGTAGTGTGGAAGGTTGGAGGGAATCTGGCTTCTGCATTCTGTATGGTTTGGACTCATCTGCTTAGTTGAGTAAGCAAATAATTGAGTATTAGGTTGAGTGTGGTGCCAATGGGGTTGAGACCTTTGGTGAAGATAAAGTGATGTCATGTATATCTCTACTATCTTGACCATTTGCTTTCTACCCATGCTATAGCCCTGTAAAAGCACACCTACCCTACTTTTTTCCTACCTGTTCATGTCTGTCTCCTTGAAAGTCCTGACTAATCCTCTATACTTGGCAAGTTGACCTTCACTAACACCTTCCATTGCTAGCTACCTGAAGCTCGTGAACAAGTATCTTTCATGCACCTTTAGGGCACTGACTGCTAAATCCAACTCCTTCCCGTTTGTGGATTCAAGTTCTGCGATGCCCGAGAATGCCTTCCGAGGCCCTCATTTCTCAAGCTGGGTAAGCATATCTACCTTTGCAAATAAGGCAAACATGCTGGCAAAGAATGCCTAAGTTCTCTAAAAAGTACTGTAATGAGCAATCTGGTGACTGCAATTCACTTCCTATATAGGGCGCTTTCCACCTACCATGTTCTGACAGCAGATAAAGGTGTTCAGCAGGCCATAAATAAGTCCATGATTTTCCCAAGTAGAGGAAACAATTTGTGAGACTGCATGCTTAATGAAATAGCGGCCCATGGAAGGTATGTATCCATGCACAGCTATTGAAAGGTATAGATTGGGGCAGTTTGAGGCCAGAAAGTGCCTTCATGCTCCGTCAGAAATTGTTATGCACACAGATTTGTTTGTTGCACAATTTCCTCTAGGTAGTCAACATTCAAAAAGAGATGGACATAGTCAATTGGCAAAAAAATTGCTGAATCAACTTTACATTCAACATCTTCAGTGAACAGGGGTCTGCACTATGGGCCTCATTAGGATGGCGGACGGACCTGCGTCCGTCCGCCACCCCCGTGGAAGAGGGACCGTCCGCATGGGCAGCGGTGGTCCCTCCATGCAAATTAGGATGTGACCGCCACCCTGGCGGTCACATCCTGGATCTTTAACCTTGCGGTGGGTGCTGCTTGAAGCAGCACCCGCCGCAAGGTTAAAAAAGGGTATATGCAGGGGGGTTTTACCCAAGATAAGTCACTGGGACCTGGGTCATAGTAAGTACTAGAAAAGGGGGGTCCCAATGTAGAACAGAATTAATTAACACACAGTTAAATAATAATAACACAGTTAAAGAGTCTGCAATGTTTAATTCACAGAGCAGACACAGTTAGGATATAGTATCCAGCATTTTTCATTACAAAGACGGTTGATTAGTGCCCAGGGTAGGGGAGGTGGTAAAGTGAGGTTGGTGTGGTAGGGAAAAGTGACCATAAAAACAGACGGTAATCTGAAAGACTGAACCGTAATTTGGATAGTACATATGAACATAAATCACATCAAGTCAATTAAGCAACACATGCCCCGAACAGTACATCAATGTTACAATTGCGGAGAGAGGGGCTGAAATCCAGGGGATTGGTTGCAGCACCCGCCGCAAGGTTAAAAAAAGCATGTTTCACATTTACATGCACAAAGTGGCAGGCACCGTGCGGTGCCTGCCGCTTTCTGCATGCACCCCCACATCCCCTTTATCCCCTTTATCCCCTTTATCCCCTGCATGCTTTCTGCAACCCCACATCCCCTTTAGCCAGGGGGCCTGCAAGGGCCCCCCAGAAGCAAAGGTCCACATGCTTTTCCACGGCTGAAAAACCGCTGCGGAAAAGCATGTTTACTCATGCTTCCTAATTTGGCTGACGGTGTCTTGCAGACACCGTCACCAAATGGCCCGGCAAAACCCGCGGATCAGCGGCGGACGGACCTGCCGTCCGCCGCTGGTCCCACCACATTCCCACCGCCATCCTAATCTGGTGGTGGGTGTTTGATGTGGCCGCGGCGGTGATGTCATGAGTGATGTCACTGACCATGTCATGAGTGATGTAATATGTGACGTCATCAGCAGTGCATTGCACGCGCAAGTTATAGTGAGTCCAACTAACTATAACGTGGGAATTTCAATGGTTTTATGCGAGTAAAATTTCCAGCTAACTATAACTGTTGTAAAACCTATGGTTTTATCAGTGAATGTAATAGGCTTTTTTAAATGCTAATTCCTAACTATAACTGGTGTGAAACCTATGGTTTTTTCACTGAATTTCTAATAGCAAATCTCTATAGGTATGAAAAGTAATATTTTTTATAACGAATTTTATATTGTATAATTATGTAATTTTTTTTTTTTTAATTTTTTGCCCTGGGGCGCTTCCGGGGCGTGTACCGGTGAACGCACGGGTAAGCGCAATGTTACGGCGCGCCCTGGGGCGCGTACCGGTGAGCGTCCCGTTAGCGCTATTGCCGCGATCGAAAAAAACACATTGTGACGCGGCGCGTAAGCGTGACGTATCGCGTTGCCGCGCAATGTGTCTTATGACGCGCTTCGTAAATGCACCCGGAAGCGCTCCGCGGCCCGGTGCGCATAGCGTAAGCGCGCCAGAGCGCGTAACGTAAGCGCACCGGGTCATGTGTCGGGTTATGTGACCTGAAAATAACACTTTTCATTGGTTCTCATCATTTTTTTTCTCCAAATGATGAAAGCCCCCTCCTTTTTTCCTCATTCTAACTTTCTTTATTGAGAGAGCAAGAGCTATTTTTGATCACTGCAATGGCATCACTTGTAGCTGCAGCTGGTGCACCCCCACCCCCACCACCACCACCACCACCAAGAAAAGAAGGTCCACCACCACAGTTCCTTGGAGGAGAAGAAGAAGAAGAGGAAGAAGAGAAGGAGGAGCAACAATCAAGGCGCTTCCTGCGTGAAGAACCAAGGCAAAGGCACGTTAAAGTGCACTATATTTGGCAATTCTTTTCCATCCCTGAAGGCCAAAAAAAGGTGAACGCCCCCAAAGTCACCTGTCTAATTTGTGGCTCAGTCCTCTCCAAGGGCAATCCCCTAAAGAAATATTCATTTGGTAATTTTACCATGATCCGCCACATGGAGAGCTTTCATCCCAATAACTTAGCCCACGCTGAACTACAGGAACTTCAGAACAACCCACCCCCTGTGGCCAGCACCTCCTCTACTGAAAACTCACTTTCTGGTCCTGAAGCACGCCAAATGGTGCCAAATATACAACCAAAATTTGGCACCATAAAACATGTTTGCATTTTCTGTGGCAAAACATTATGTTATGGTGAACTTAGTGCCACCTTAATAAATAATGCTGTGGACAAGAAAAGGAAGCACTAATCCTTTTCTTTTTTTTGCTCCTGTTGAGCCATTTCCACTTCCCTGTTTTTTGCTTGTTCCCTTAAAAAACACAAAAAAATATAAAATTGTTCAAAAATACAAAAAAAAAATGTTCAGTAAAATAATAAAAAAATATAAAACAACAAAAACAATAAAAAAAGTTCTTTTCAGAAGAACCTCACATTTATAAAATTAAACCTATATTTTTAAAGGATCTCTGTCAATTTTTTGTCCTTAGGGTACGCGTACCGGGGCGCGCCCCCCAAAAAGAAAAAATAAATGAATGAAGCAGTTAGCATGAGGGAAGGACATGTGTGGGATGTGTGGATGTGTCTCTAAGGTGTGTGTGTGTGGGGGGGGGGTGTGTGTGTGGGATGTGTGGGGTGTGTCTGTGAGGTATCTGTGTGTGCGTGTGTGTGTGTGTGTTGGGGGTGAGGTGTGTGTGTGAGTGTGGGTGTGTGGGATGTGGGTGTGGGTGTGGATGTGTAAGGTGTCGGTGTGGGGGTGTGGGGTGTTTCGGTGTGGGTGTGGCTGGGGATGTGGGTGTGTAAGGTGTGTGTGTGGGTGTGGGTGTGTGGGGTGTTTGGGTTTAGGTGGGAGTGTGGGTGTGTGAGGTGTGTTTGGGGTGTGTGTGGGTGTGGGGGGTATGTGTGTAGAATGTGTATGTATGTGTGGGATGTGTGGATGTGTCTGTGAGGTGTGTGTGTGTGTGGGGGGGAGGTGTGTGTGTGGGGTGTGTCTGTGAGGTATCTGTGTGTGCGTGTGTGTGTTGGGGGGGTTAGGTGTGTGTGTGAGTGTGGGTGTGTGGGATGTGGGTGTGGATGTGTAAGCTGTCGGTGTGGGGGTGTGGGGTGTTTCGGTGTGGGTGTGGCTGGGGATGTGGGTATGTAAGGTGTGTGTGTGGTTGTGGGTGTGTGGGGTGTTTGGGTGTAGGTGGGAGTGTGGGTGTGTGAAGTGTGTGTGGGGTGTGTGTGGGTGTGGGGGTATGTGTGTAGAATATGTATGTATGGGTGGGATGTGTGGATGTGTCTGTGAGGTGTGTGTGTGTGTGGGGGGAGGTGTGAGTGTGGGATGTGTGGGGTGTGTCTGTGAGTGTGGGTGTGTGGAATGTGGGTGTGGGTGTGGATGTGTAAGGTGTCGGTGTGGGGGTGTGGGGTGTTTCGGTGTGGGTGGAGGTGTGCGTGTGTGAGGTGTGTGTGGGGAGTGTGTGGGTGTGGGGGTGTGGAGTTGTGTGCATGTGGGTGTGTGTGGGACGTACTTGTAGGTACCTAAAACAGCCACAGAACCCAAAAGCTCTTTTCAGAGCTACCCTACCTGTAATCACTCAAAATGATTATTTTACACTATTATTTTCACTATTTTTCACCAAAGTACGCTCCCCGGTGCGCGTACCGGGCGCTCCCCCCGTGAAAATCAAAAAACCTAGGGGGTTAGGGGGGTGTACCCTACCGCCTTTTGGTCATTTCCCCCTTTTGTGTTTAGCCACCTCTTGTGTCTCGGTCCTACCAAGACACAAGATGGCGGCCGCTCCAGACTGTTTTGAATGTTTACAGACACCCGAGAGCCAATCAGCTTCCCGTGCGCAAGTCGCGTGGCGCGCCCGGAGCGCTCCCCTGTGCGCGTACTGGGGCGCTGCCATAGATATATAAATTTTTTTGAACCTAAATTACTCAAAATCCTCTGGAGCACATATCTTGAGACATAGCAAAGGCACATCGGGCTACCAGTCCCTACAATTTTGCCAAGTTTGGTGAAAATCCATTCAGCCGTTCGAGCTAAAAGTGCGACCAACCGCCCTATGGAAATTAACATGGAGAAAACACGTTTTGGGACCTCCATTTTATCTCGGACCCCACTTGACGAATCCCCCCCAAACCTTCAGAGAAGGAGCGGAGAGCCGCAAGGCAAAGTTGCTGAAAAATTCAGGCTGATTCCTAAACCGGCACCAAAGTTATTCCAAATAGAATGTTGCGATTTCCCTATGGAAATCAATCCTAACTATAACTACCTACTGGCGACCGCCAGTAGGTAATATATATATATATATATATATATATATATATATATATATATATATATATATATATATTTATTAAAAGTATTAAGGCAACAAAAAATATTCTTTTGGTTTCAGTAAACTTATATTACGTTTAAATGCAATTTCGCGAAGTCGCGCTACGTGCGTGCTGCGTGTACGCACCCATCGCGGATCCCATGTGACCAGCAAAAAGAGATTTGATCGGTTTATAACACTTACTGTTCTAACTATTGAAGATCCCTACCCATTTTAATTACTCTTCTTAGACCTTCCTTAGTAGAAGACCTGTCCTGAAAAGAACGTCACTTTTTCTTCATTGCAAACCTGAATTCCTTTTTTGGAGACAAAAATAGCTACACCACTTCAAGAATCATCTGATTCTGATGATTTTGTTGCGGAAAAATTTCTACCAGAACCTCCCCCTCCTGAAAGATACACATGAATCGTATGGAAATCTTTTACTTTTCCAGACGGGCAAAAGAAATGTAATGCCACCAAAGTAACTTGCAAGATTTGCCAGGCAGTACTGTCCAGAGGATATCCAAACTAGAAATACTCCTGTGGCACTACTAGTAT
Source organism: Lissotriton helveticus (assembly GCF_964261635.1). Taxonomy (NCBI): domain Eukaryota; kingdom Metazoa; phylum Chordata; class Amphibia; order Caudata; family Salamandridae; genus Lissotriton; species Lissotriton helveticus. The sequence goes on along the minus strand of NC_136069.1, from coordinate 398,149,040 downwards.
GTGCAAGCACCTCCAATCCATGCATCCTGTGAACTATGCTCATGAAGAATGTGGAAGACTACACCAATATGCACCTCCACCACCGACAATACCAAGTACCTCTGGGGCATCACCTTCAACATCACCACCAGACATACGTCCCCAATTTGTGAAAGTTAGAATGCACTGCGTGAAGTGCAATCATTTAATTTATTATGGGGAGCAATCAGTAGACCTAGTTTGCAGAGCAATTGATAACCATGGATGCTAGTTTCTTTTTTACTCTCTCAAAGTTCATGGTTTTGTTAGTCCTGTTGACAAAAACAAAAAAAAGTTATTTTCAGAACTAACTACTCTATTTAAAGAAAGAGCTAAATGTATATGCTAGTGTGTGAACGTTTACATACATGTATACGTACTGCATAATTAACTAAAGAATGCATTTGTGGTATATGGTGAATGTATAACTGCAGAACTATAAGGAAGTGCTGTAGCATGACACTGTAAGCTCTTTAGGTACAGCGTGCTAAGCTACTTCCGAAGCACAGGGATGCAACATATGTACATAAATATGTTGGAAGGCTGTGCTACCCTCTGCATTGCTGCTTAAACTGCAGGCATGTGGTGTTTGTGTTGTGTAGGGGGTCATGCTGGGGGTAGGGTTTTAGGGTTTAGGGTAGTGTAGTGGTGTTTGTAAAGTGTAGGGGCTGTGCTGGGGGTATGTATTAACATTACACTATGACCACCCATACCACAATTATCAGTAGTAACCACCCAAAAATTCAAGGTGAAGTTATCAGCAGAATGTTAGGACAACGTTTATCAATATTAAATGCTTGTAATCAAGTAAAGTTCAAATCATCACATGCTGTAAGCCAAAAATGTAATTACCACAGCAGTAAGTCTCCCCAACTCAGATTTAAAGTGGATAAACATGTTTCATGTGAGAGACCCATAGGCCAACGCTGTAGCTTCCACATGCTTCAACACCCTCCACATACTCAGCAAGACCTTCAAATGGACCCACCCCCCCCCCCCCCGCATCAAAGAAGACCGTCACCCATGCACTCATCACCAGCAGGCTGGACTATGGGAATGCCCTCTATGCCGTAATCAACAAATCTCTACTCCACAAACTTCAGAGAACGTGGCAGCCAGACTCATCCTCAGCATCCCACGACAAGACTACATTACCCAGCATAAACAAGCACTCCACTTGCTCCCCGTCGAAAAAAGAGTAACCTTCAAGCTGCTCACACACAGCTATAAAGCCCTCCACAGCACTAAACTCCAATACCTCAATCTCCTTCTACACCCCCAAAAGAAACCTCCACTCTGCTGACCAGGCCTTGGCCAAAATCCTCTGCATCCACAGAACAAGAAAGGAGGCACACCCTTCTCCTACATTATGGCCAAGACCTGAAATGAATTCCCCCTTAGCATCAAATGAAGCCCCAACACTGAAAGCATTCAGGAAGAGCCATAAGACCTATCTTTTCGAATGACCAAATCTGCACAAATCCCCCTCACACACTCCCCCAGCACCTGGAGACCCTCACAGTTGAGTGGGGTGCTCTATACATCCCTGAATGATTGATTGATACTACACCACAGTGTTTGTTTGAGTGTTATCAACAGGCCCTGCCATTGGTTTGGCTGTCTATACCTCTTAAGAGTAGTGAAATAGCAGTCCTGCCTTCTTTAATATACACAGAATATCTGAAATTGGCTTGGTTTGGCTTCACCTCTGAGAGGTACGTTCAGGGTGCTGGTGAGCTACCAGTAGTTCCTGAGCTACTGGTTGGAGACCCCTGGTATGGATAGTGAGTGGGAAATTGTAGTCCTGAAGCACAAATATGAAGGTCATTACACCACTACATGCATAATGCATAGCACTTTAAAGCACTCCATTCCCTAAAGCCTGGCTCACTGCATGAGTACATGCTTACTGACTAAATGATTACAGTAATAAAAGGAAATACACTGGGCAAATTCTTAATTGGTTGACAATTACTTTAGTTAATGAAGTACTACATGGTACTGAAAGTCACTATGGGATTGCAACAGCAGTCACGCTGTGTTTGCTGGAGTATATGGATAAGGACTGGGGAATTGTAGGCCTGAAGTACAAATGTGAAAGGGGTTACACCACTACATACATAATGCACGGAGTTTGAAGCACTGCATGCCCTAAAGCCTTGCTTACTGCAAGAGTACATATATTTATGTAACTGCAAACACATCAACCAACCAAATCATTCTCTCTCAATTTTTCAAAATGAACACTGACTTACAGTGTGATTCTAGACAAACAACAGTATCCCTTCGACTTCACTGAAAGGACTACTACATGCTACTGAAAGAGTCACTACGGTATTGTAAAAGCAGTCACAGAGTGTTTGCTGGAGTGTAAGGATACTAACTGGGGAATTGTAGGCCTGAAACACAAGTGTGAAGGTTGTTAGACTACTACATGGGTACTCAAAAACTTTCTCTCGAGGGACAAATTTACAGTGTGGTTTGTGTCCGAGGACCGCACCGGTGGGGGCAGGGTCAGTGGGGGAGGGGGTGGGGCTAGAGTACCAAAAAAACTGTAACCATGAGGTTGAACACAGGTCCCTGCAGCGGACGCCTTCGTCAACTGAGCCACCAAACCCGGCACACACACATCTCCCTCTCCCTCTCTCTCTCTCTCTCCATCTGTCCCTATTTCTTCCTCTGTCTCACTCAGACTGTCTCACTCCCTCTCTCTGTCTCTCTCTCTCTCTCCTTCCCTCTCTCTCTGTCTCCCTCTCTCTCTCTCCTTCCCTCTCCCTCCCGCTATCTCTCTCTCTCCTTCCCTCTCCCTCACTCTCTCTCTCCTTCCCTCTCCCTCTGTCTCTCTCTCTCTCTCTCTCTCTCTCTCCTTCCCTTTCCCTCTGTCTCCCTCTCTCCTTCCCTTTCCCTCTCTCTCTCTCCTTCCCTCTCCCTCTGTCTCCCTCTCCATCTCTCCTTCCCTCTCCCTCTCTGTCTCCCTCTCTCTCTCTCTCTCTCTCTCTCTCTCTCCTTCCCTCTCCCTTTGTCTCCCTCTCTCTCTCCTTCCCTCTCCCTCTCTGTCTCCCTCCCTCTGTTGCCCTCCTCACAGTGTCGCCCTCCTCCCTCTGTCGCCCTCCTCCGTCTGTCACCCTCTGTCACCCTCCTCCCTCTGTCGCCCCCTCCTCCATCCCTCTGTCTGACACCCTCCTCCCTCTTTCTGTCACCCTCCTCCCTCCCTCCGTCTGTCACCCTCCTCCCTCCCTCTGTCTGACACCCTCTGTCTCCCTCCTCCCTCCCTCCCTCGGTCTGTCAACCTCTTTCTCCCGACTCCCTCCATCCTCCCTCCCTGTCTCCCCCCTTTCTCTGTCTCCCTCCCTCTCCCTTTCTCTGTCGCCCTCCCTCTCTCTTTCTCTGTCTCCCTCCCTCTCTCTTTCTCTGTCTCCCTCTCCCTTTCTCTGTCTCCCTCCCTCTCCCTCTCTTTGTCTCCCTCGATTTCCCTCCCTCTCCCTCTCTTTGTCTCCCTCTGTCTGACTCCCTCCATCTCCCTCTCTTTGTCTCCCTCTGTCTGTCTCCCTCTGTCTGTCTCCCTCTTTTTGTCTCGGTCTCCCTCTCTTTGTCTCCCTCTGTCTCCCTCTCGGTGTCTCTCTTCCTCTGTCTCCCTCCTTCCTCTGTCTCCCTCCTCCCTCTGTCTCCCTCTGTCTCCCTCCTCCCTCTGCCTCCCTCCTCCCTCTGTTTGTCGCCCTCTCTCTGTCTCCATCTGTCTTTCTCCCTCTGTCACCCTCTCCCTCCCTCTGTTCGTCTCCCTCTGTCTGTCTCCCTCCCTCTGTCTGTCTCCCTCCGTCTGTCTGTCTCCCTCCCTCTGTCTGTCTCCCTTCCTCTGTCTGTCTCCCTCCCTATGTCTGTCTGTCTCCCTTTCTCTGTCTCCCTCTCTCTGTCTCCCTTTCCCTCCCTCCCACACTCTCCCTCCCATTCCCTCCCTCGCTCTCCCTCTGTCTGCCTCCCTTTTCCTCTCTCCCTTTTATAGCCTGTGGGCTATGCTGGCTATTTGCAGACGTGAAGATACTTTCATTAGAGGCCTCATTAATTCAACTTAAATCAATTTCCAATCACAGACACTAGAACACACCATTCCACATCTGAAACAAGTAGAAAGATGAATACATTTTATGTCAGCCTTTATCTACCGCTGTGCTTTCAATGCACAGTCAATCAAGAATTTGGTATTGCTAACCAAGTAGACCACTGATATCAAGCAACACGGCACAAGCCAGTCTCCCACTGATAAAAATATAAAAAGCTGGTTGCCCCACTTTTGGCTAATGTGAAACACAACTTTAGAGACCTTTCCTTTGAGCAGAATATGATCACAGTCTCAAAAAAGCAATTATGAACTTTTGCAGAAAAGGCTTCTGATTGTTAATCATTAGATTAATTATTTTTTAGGTGGTTTCTGAGGAATCTGTAAGTCTTAAAACCCTATGGGGTCAATTTGCAAGCCCATTTGCATGTGCAAGTCCAAGTTACTGATACAAATGACTAAACGTTTTTGGGGCACCTTAGTACTGAATAATAGATGCTTGGTGTCCGCCAGAATTTAAACCATTAGCCAGTGGCAAGTGGTGAACTTTCAACGTTGTGCTTCTTAAAAACTCGGCCTTGAATGGGACTGAATGACGCAGGCTTCTTTTACTGGTTTTCTTGATGGTGAACGGGTGGTGGTGACATGGGGGCTGAATTCTGGACACCGGCATGGGTAAATTATGCTTTTAAGAACACAGTTTTATGTGGTTAATAGCCTGAGGTTTGAAGGGGCAGCGATAAAACATTCTAAAAGGATTTTGGGTTGCCAGGCAGCCCATACACCCATCATGGGTTACCTGCTCTTTCACTCTCATACCCCAATTTCTCTCTCCCTTTCTACCTCTCTTAGCACTTCGTCCACCACTTTTTGTCTCTTTCCCTGTTCTTTATTTGTCCTTCTTAATTTTCCCTCCTCTCCCTCATTCTTTTGTGTCAAATATTCTCCTCACACCTCGCAAGCAGCGATGGCCAGAGCGTGCGTGCAGTTTTACATCCATATAATGAAGTACATTTAAAACAGGCTCGTTTGAAATGTTAGGCTTGGCAAGTAAATTGCAACTCTTTGAAAAATAAGTCACTTTTCAACATATAAACAGTGCCTTGTATGCCTGTAGCAGGGTGGAGGGTGACGCGATCAACAGGGACTGGTGGACCCCTGATATTCACCCCCCTACTTCTCTTTCACCGCTTCAGGACACCTGGGATATGGAGTCCGAAGCGTGGTGGAATCAGCAGGGCAGCAGAAAGGCAGACTGTTCCTTTAATGCGAAAGAAGAGGCCAGAGATGACCCCCCCCCATGACGCTTTGGTATGTTGTGGAACCCGCATAGAGAATGAAACCACGCCCCCCTATAACGCGTGCCCGGAAGACAAAAACCCGAAGTAGAAGGATCCGTGTGTTCCGACACCTGGAGGAAGAAGAGCGCAGAGCGAGCGAGGAACGAGGAGGAAGAACGAAGAGCAGAGAATTTGAAGGAGCAGAGAAGTGGAGAAGACGTGCCAGGAGGCCAACGCAGACGCTCACCGCCCAGCCACGCTCACGGAGGAGTGTGGCTCACACAGGTGCGTCAGCGTGTGTCGGGCTGGCTGGGGAGGAGTGGCAACGCCGTGTAGATAGTGTGCATATCGTTTCTTTTCCCTATCGTTTCTTTCCTTTCCTTCTCCCCCTTCCTTCCTTCACTGTATTCCACTCACCCTTCTACCACTCACGAGTACAACTGTATAGCACAGAACCGCACCGGTGTCCTCACGCCCTGGCCCCCTTCCTCGGATACGGAACCCTGGAACAAACACTAAGAGCCTCTTTTTTTCCTTCTTGCATGTGGCGCTGGGCATCCGTCACGGAAGAGGACCCCCCAGACACCGGGCCAAGGGGAACCAGTCCAAGAAGACCCCGGAGCCTGGCGGACACCCTGAGTCCAGCGATACTTGCTCGAGAAAGACTCACTCAAAGAAAGAAAAAAAACTTTGTACGAATAAAACCCCGTTTACCACACTCAGTAGTCCGTGTCCCTCCTTCTGAACCGCCACAATTCCTTATTAGAGAATCGCGGGTTGTAACGCAGTGGCACAACAGTTCCTGGTTTTTGGTGCTGTGAGCATTAAGAATTTCAGCCGATGACTAACACAGAATTGTCCATAGAATGCGGCAACAGCGCCATCTACTGTCGCATACACATAAATAAATATGCAAAATTTAGCAATAAACATGCATTAAAGATTATAGCCCCTGAAAATCCCAAAAGATAACTGCACATTTTGTTTAAAACCCCAGGATGTCTTTGCATTTTGGATGATTCAATAACAAGGTCTAAAACAGAGAATCAAAAAAATGGGGACCAGCAATAACACTGATGGAAATTACATACACTTCTTTCCGAGGCGAGGAGAGGCGGCAGTCAATTGTTGCCACGGTAGGTGGGCAAGGCGTGCTTTCTTTTCAAGCCCTCACCTGCCGCGACGCAATCCTATGACGTCACAGTGGCAGGTGAGGCCGGGGTCCGCAGGTCAGCATGCAAGACACTAATTGTCTGCGCATGCCCCTTTGCCCTTTTGTCGGCAAATGCAGCCCGAGGAATCACAACAGCAGTAATGGCGCCAAGTCCATGACTTGTTGATTTCCATGGGGGGCCGCACGGAGAAGTCTGGCGGGCCGCAAATGGCCCGCGGACCGTACTTTGAGTACCGCCGGACTACTACATGCATAGTGCATAGGAGTTTCATGCACTACATGCCCTAAAGCCTAACTCACTACAACAGTACATGTACTTATGTGTCTGCAAACACATCAACCAACCAAATCATTCTCTCTCAATTTTCCCAAATGGACACTGATTCAGAGTGTGATTATAGACACATAACAGTATTCCTTGCAGTGTATAAAGAAAGATTAAAAATATTAGATAAATAAATGTATTAAAAATCAGAGTAATGGAATTAAATAAATTAATACTCTGATATAAATTAGAATACTCGAAGTTTAAAAGAGAGTATCTCTGGCACGGGATGCAGGAAAATTAGGGGTTTAGGGTAATGAATAATAATTTTAAAAAAGTTTAAAAAAAGGGAAGTTACTAAAATAATACGTCGAAAAAAAGGGGAATGAATGTTAATACTCGTATTAAAAAAAGTAACCTATAGAAATGCTTTAATAAGAAAAACAAGTTTAAATAAAGCATTTTAGAAATAATACGAAAGTTAAAAGTATGGAAAGAGGCATGTTTACATAAACACGAGACGTACTAAAACAGTGGAAATGAGAACACCGACCTGTCAACTGAAAAACGTGAGATAAAAGTGGCAGGAGCAATAAATTGATCCCATAGACTGTTAAGTAACCAAAAAGTATACAAACCACACCCGTGGGATGATTAGTTTTGTTACAGAGAATCAATACGGGCAAAGAAACTACGAGCAAGGTAATGATTCGGGGCTGCGGAAGCATCTTGAGAACATCTTTCATTTCCTCAGAGGGAACATATTGTTAATGTGTATTTAAAAATACATAAAACATTATGTGCCCTCCAGAGGAGTTGGATGAATTTCGACGCAGGAAGGAAAGAATATCAAACAGAGGTAAATTATGTAAATTGGTATGTTTGATATTTTTTAAAAAGAACAAAAATATTTAAGTGATTATAAAATGTACTATGTTTAAGTTGAAATGGAATATATTAACGAGTTGACGAAAGAACCATTACAAGAAATATAGGTTAATTAAGGAATTACTACGCGCAAGGTATTTATTAGGAATGATGGTATCCTCTTGAGTTTATCTTTCATTTCTACAGAAAGATCATATTGTTAATATATATTTTAATTTACATTCAACTTTATGATCCTTCAAGTGGACTTGGATGACTTTCAACAGAGGATGTCATTTTTCTTCAGTATGCAAGTATTTCTTAATGATTGAAAAATGTACTATAAATACACTATCAACGTAAAAAGGAAATACTTTACAATAAAGGAAAATACTCTTTAGCTTCTACAGTGAAAATGGGATACAAGTATTTATATTGAGTAGTGCTTTTACCAATTTTCACTCGTGAAGAACAGGAGGATTATCTTTGCAAGCACTTTTAAAAAAAAAATAATGTAATTGTGTTTTCAAATGTTAATGTTAATGTTAATGCTTTCAATTTTTAAAAATGATTGTAAAATGTAATAATGACATGAAATGTACATAAAAAAGAAAGATGAAGTAGTGAGGGAGTGTTTGTCGTAGCACTTCTATTCTACTTTATCTGAAAGTAAAAAAATCCCTAACATTCAAATAAAGATGATGGGGCAACACTTATATAATGTAAACTTAAGGAATGAGTGCTTATGATAAAATGAAAAAAATGTGGTCCAACGCGTCATCCCAAGTAATGAAAAAAAGATTTTGTATTTCACCCATGTGATGAATATAAAAGGCTGAATAAAAATATTTTGAAAACTTGTGCATTTTTCTTTCAAGGATTCTTTGAAGAATTATACATTTAATGAAAGGACAAAGTACTCCACGCTAAAGGAAAAAAGGCAGCACAATTATGATGCAAACACAGTTTACACAACTAGTTTTTGAAACGCATTGTAAAATATAGTGCATCACAAAATGAGCTACGTACATGGTTAGGGTATCGTAACGTCACATAGAAAAAACAAGCCAATCAACATTAGGATCAGGAAGGTAGAGTTAACCACCCAACAGCCAATCAAATGTTTTTGAAAATCTGTGCAAGGAAAGGGATTGGTTGGTAATACAACTTCTTACAATGCTTCACAATCAATGAAAAAGAGGTGTAGAAAGTTTCTGTTTTTAACATACGAGCAAATCAGATGACCTTGCAAGTACACGCAGGGGGAGGCAATTGTTGCTTACAATAAATAAAGACAATGAAAAAAGGGTAATTTAAAAGAACGCTTTGGAATAAAACACACGCGTGTTTGATTAAATAAAGTTTACGTGGTGAAGTATAATCAACAATCTTTAAAAAATTAACGGGAAAATGATCATGTTCGAGGTTAACATTATCACTGCATTAGCGATCAATCACATGCCTTATGTTTCACCACTGTCTGCCACTCCTTACTTCACTTGCAAAGTTAAAAAAAACATGTGCGACATTTGCATAACAAGTGTAGTGCGGTGCCAATTATTGAGGCTGACTTGCTTTCGCAAGACCCCGAAAGGCTTCTTGCAGAATAAGTACGCACTTATCTGGCAGACCCCATTTAATGATTAACCAGGCTCTCAAGTGTAAACACGTCGGAAATCATCTCTCGTCACTTTCTGTTCATCCAGGTTGACTGTGAAAGTGTGTGTCTCTTTCTCCTTTAAATCCATTCTTTTTTCAGAGTAATTGTTACTCATACACTATCCAGCAAATACCCCACAGATGCAACCCCCTGGATTTGCAATAGTAATTGTTACTCATACATTATCCAGCACATACCGTACAGATGCACCCCCCTGGAGTTAAAATAGAAATTGTTACCCCTACACTAACCTGCACTTACCCTACAGATGCACCCCCATGGAGTTAGAATACTAATTGTTACCCCTACACTAACCTGCACTTACCCTACAGATGCACCCTGCTCTCTCTTTCAAAATGCGAACCAGATTTTCAACAGCCTTGCACCATTTTCCAATAGAAGCTCATGTTCACACCAGAACATGGGTTTCTATTGGAATTCACAAAGCCATATTTTCAAGCCCATTAAAACTGCAATCATTTTTATTGCCTTGCTTGATAATAAGCCCCTTGGTTTGGATTTTGAAAGACAGAGCAGTGAAATCTGTTCTCATTTTCAAAATCTAAACCAGATTGCTTTTCCACATGCAAGTTAGCATCTCCCCATGTGGAAAAAAAATGCCAGCCCCCAAAGGACGCGGGGAGCCGGCTGGACCGTGAGGGCATTGTGGCTCCCCCCATGGTCCCCAACATTTTTTATAATACCCGGGGGATAGGGTCCCCGGGGATATTCGAAATTACTGATAGGGTATATTTTTTTTACAGTAAAATTAGACGTCGTGCACCCAGCGCAGCGCTCAGTGTGGCCCCCTGTTGTGTACGCGCTGAATGTACGACTCATAGTCTGTACGGTGCGCAACTCCAGCGCCTTTGGTGCACAACTTCTACACATTTGGGAGCCGGCATCGCTTTTTCACATGGAGAGCTACTAACATGCAGCTCCCCATGTGAAAAAGCAGTCTGATTTAGATTTTGAAAGAGAGAACAGATTTCCTTGCTATAGGAGGGCAGGATGGACACCCAGGGACACTGCAGGAACCGGCCCTCCCAAGATACATAAAGCCCCGGGGAATGGTGGTCCCCGGGGCTTTGGAGACTTTGCAGCCCCACAACCATTTTTTTTGTAGCCCCGGGGGGTGACGGGCCCTCCAGTGCTCCAGACACAGGGCCACACAGTCCCCCTCCCACAATACATAAAGCCCCGGGGATGGTGGTCCCCACGGCTTTGGGGACCTTCGACCCTTCCCCCCGTCATTTTTTTTTTTAGCCCCGGAGGGTGATGATCCCTGGGGCTGGGGGCCCCTCTAGGCCCCCCACAAAGTTTAATAATTTTGCCCCCGGTATTTAGCCCCCCGGGGGCTAGTTATAAAAAAGCTCTGTTTTATTTTTTTACTTTTTTTATGGAAGAGTCCAGGCACCCTACACGCACCTGCCGGGTCTTTTTCTTTAAAAAAAATAGAACTTTTTGGGCCCTGTGGGTCCTTCCGGGACCCCATAAGCAGGTCTAGAGGATCAGGATATTCCTACCCAGCACCCTTTATATGTTTTGCACACTTGTTCCACTGACTTCTTCAGCCTCGCTTCTACCGAGGTACAAAATGGCTGCCAACAGCTCCTGGTTTCGAATGTTGACAGCCAGTTGACAACCAATTAGCATTCAGCGCGTGATCGGAAGGGTGCCCTTATGGTACGCTCATGGTGCACTCCGGGTGCGCTCAGGGTGTGCGGATCCACGGCGGCCATAGATATATAAATGCTTTTAACTGTGTATTACTTTGTATAAACATGTAAAAAAAGTATGTTGTTAAGAGAAAACATTATAATAATAATAATAATAATAATAATAATAATAATAATAATATTAATAATAAATAAATAAAATCATCTTTGGTCTACATGCACATACTTCCATTGTGCATCTATGTACCTTCCATGTACTTGGATCTGTGTGTCTGTTACTTTTCTCCTGAAAAAGCATATCCAATGCACTACCCTATTTCTCATCCTGTGCCTCTATCAATATCTTTAATCTACATATACTTACTTCCTTTATGGATCTATATATTTATCACTTTCTTCTAATTTAGCATTTCCAATGCACTACCCTATTTCTCAGCCTATACTTCGCTCAATATATCTTCTAGCCCAACCTTCTGACTCATCTCAAACTTATTTCTACTACTCCTTCCATTGCACTGCCCTATCTCTCATCCTATACATCTATCAATATATCCTTTACATCCACTCTCTCATTTATCCCAAACCTTATACCACTTCTATGATCGCCAAAATAACCCTTTCTAGACTCTCTCCTACTCTACCCCTCCTTGCATCATCTGACACCTTTTTTTACTATACCGATCCCCTAAAACAAACCTTTCTAAACTCTTCCCTCTGACTCCTCCCCTCCAAAACTCCTTTTTACTCATCCAAAAACCTCCTCCTACTGCTAAAACCTAAACAAATTTTTTTTAAATCCTTTACTCTTTTATCCCCCCACCATCCTTTTCAATCAAAATTAACAGACTAACATTCACTTCTCAAATTCCATATTCAACTATACTAATATACTACCCAAATAACGGAATAACATATCTACTACTCAAATTACTTCATATTTATACCATACTAATTTTCAACACTAATCCTTTAAGGGTTCCGGAGTGGCGTGCTACTCGCCAGAAAAGCGCTTCAACACCCATCAGGGGTAACAAGTGCTATATGAATGCAAATCTTTCTTTCCCTTTTATTCCTCCGCTATCCTTCTCACTCCAAGTACAGACTAATATCCACCACTGAAATTACTACATTATTCAGCATATTAATTCACCATTAATCCTTTATAGGCTTCCTCAATAGCGTGCGTCAACATGTGCTATATAAATACAAACCTTTGTCCTCCTCTATCCTTCTGCTATCATTCCATATCCAAATACCTGACTAACCTATCCAACACTTAAATTGTACTTGCATGTTTCACTATACTAATTCAACACTAATTCTCTATGGGTCCCGGAGTAGCGTGCTACTCGCCGAAAAAGTGATTCGACTCCTTCGTCTGGGGTAGTAAGCGCTATATAATTGCAATTACAATTACATCTTTGCCAAAGTTGGTGTAATTCCGTTCAGCAGTTCGGGCTGCAAGGGGAAAACGCGTTTTGGGACCTCCCATTTTTCTCAGCCATTGCTTGACAAATCATCCCGAAACTTTCAGGATAGGAGCAGACCAGAGCTGGCCAAAAGTTAAGAAAATTCCACAAAGATTCATCAATCGGCGCCAAAGTTATTGGGAATAGAATGTTGCAGATTTCCTATGGATAATAGGTCCTAACTTAAACGTGCTATGTGCAATCTGATATGGTGATACAGCACTAGTGATCCTGCACATGTGTGTAATCATGTGAGTATCCAGAGTAGGGCCAATAGAACTGTTAGAAAGTAAATCTATGAGCCTGACGTGAATCTGGGGTGAGATGACGAGGGTGCACACAATTTGATACAAATATCCAGATCAAAAACAAAATTCATAATTCATAGTACAAATACATGTTGGCGAACACGATCAGATAATTACCAAACTTCATTCATTACATAAAACATTCCTCCCTCTACTAGCTTTGGATATCTTATGATGGTACTCCTACTACTATTATTTAGAGTCCCTAAGTAGGGAATATCTATAGGGGCATCATTGAGATACAGAAAGGTTCGCCTACGTCAAGTGTTAATAGATCCAATTATGTGTGAGTGTACAACCTTCCATTCATAGGGCTGCCATCATAATATAACCATGTCTATGCTAGAGATATAACAAATGTGTTCCTTAAGTTACGTGAATAAGTGCTCGACTCATGTCAAACTACTGTGAAAAAGGAAATATACAAAAAATCCATACTGTGCTACGGGATTTAATATATACAATATAAATGTGGCAACAGAACCAGTGTATAAAAATAACTATTAAAATAATTTCTATGATCAAGATTCTATCTGGAGGAGGGGATTTTATGCAATTTATGGATAAAACCAAAAGGTAAGCTAATAATAGTAAGTTAAAGATCATATAGAAGGTCAAAAAGGTGTTAGATGACATCACAAATATTTTATCCTGGAGTTCAGAGTCTGGAGATGTAAACTGTGCCCTACCAAGACTGTACACACAGACCGGTATTCTCAAAGACTATGGAAAAGAGCTGAAATTTACAGAATGGATTCAAAAACCACCGGCTTCTTTTAATGTATAATGGCATCCTAGAAAGATTCTCTCATAGGGATGCTGCAGAATAACTAAGTATTGTCTATAAGAAATTATACAAATCTTCCCCTAAATTAAGCCCCATTGGGGACTTACTGTCAGGCTCTACTATGTACCTTGACTCCAATTGTCGTAAGGTTTTCTCTCTGTTGCTTCCCCTACAGTTAGGTGCCACCGCATCTATGACGAAATATTTTAAACAATTCAGATTGTTGTCATCGAAGATTTTAAAATGGCGGGCCACGGGGTAAACTTGGTTGGAATTTACAATCGCTCTTAGATGTTGTAATACCCGGACATGGGCTTGTAATTTTGTGCTACCCACGTAATGGAGGTTACAGCTACATTTAAGGACATATACTGCAAAGTCAGTACGGCAAGTATAATGGGCTTTCGAAGCAATGGCTTTGTCTGAAAAGGGGGTTGTGTACGTTGTGGTGTTAATTCCAAATTTACACGCTTGGCAGGAGCTGCATTTAAAAAAACCTTTACGTGGCGTTAACCAATTGTATACGCTAACAGTCTCCGGACTATCTTTAACCAAATCATTGCGCATAGAATATGCACGTCTGAAGGTGACCAAAGGAGTGGTAGGGATAACCTCTTTAAGGTTAGGATCAGTGAGGATGATGGGCCATTCCCTTTTGATGATGTTTTTAATCAGGTTGGCCTGATTGCTATAGCCTGTGATTAACCTGATCTCATCTTTTCTGTCCATGCCTTGGTTTTCATTACTGTCATCCCCTACCTGGTCTTTCATGTTGGGGTCCAAAAGGGTGCTTCTATATATATATATATATATATTTCAAACATATATATCTTCCTAAGGGGGTTGGGTTGACCCATAATCTCGAAAGGCCAACCACTTGCTTGCATTACTTTTTTTTAATGTATGTTTTCGATTGGGGTTGGCGATCTGCCCGCTAGGTAAAACAGACATTTAATTTAAATATTTGGAGCCAAAGGGGTAGAACTTATATGCTAGGATGGCCAATCTTGTAACTGCAATTCTTTTTTGATTTTTTTAAAATGTTTTTTTCCCCAGGATGCCACAACCGGCCTCTTAGGGGAAACACATATTTACAAACAAATTAATTTGGTCACAAAGGGCATCCGCTTGCTCACTCCTTGACAAATTCCTTTACTTGAAAAAAAAATATATTTTTTAATTTCCCTTGGGGCACCCCCAGGGGAAAAACATTTTTATCCAAATGTATCCCCCAGAGGGGCCAGCCCATCCAGCATAAGGGCCAACACCCCAAACACACAAATCCCTGGTGTGCTAGTGGGTTTCCTGCCTGTGGATCACAGTGCAACCATGATCCACAAGCAGGAACAAACATTCAGGGGGGCATCTTTAGAGAAGGGAACTCTCCCCTTCCCGACGATGCCTACCTGAAATGTGGGGAGGCATTGTGGTGAATAAAAACCCACCGGAGCGAGAAAGAGCACTTACCTCCTGGTTCCTCTGCTGCCAGTATGGAAACAGTGACATTAGCGAGCCTCAGCACTCACTGACATCACAGATGGATGGCACAGAGTGGAGGGCTGAAGCAGAGGCTATTCCTCTTTGCCCTTCTGTGGTGCAAGCCCCGGTGCATCTTTTTAATGCCTTCCCGGTGTCGGCCAATGAATGACAATTGTGCTTTGTGTTGCCTGATGACAGCACTTAACCAGTTAACAGCAACTACTACTACAAATAATAATAATAATAATAATAATAATAATAGTAATCATCATAATAATAATAATATAAATCTGCCAATAGAAGATTGTGGATGTACTTGTAATGGGTCATAGCTGAAAAATACTTGCAGGTAGAGACCCTTTGTCTCTTATTTGAAAAGTGCATCATTTGTGTGTTGGATTTAAAATATTTCTTTTACAAAGTAAGTTTTTACGAAAATGGAAAGTCAACAAAAATGGAATCACAAATCAACCAGAGTATAGAGGGTTGACTAATGCAAACTAATTCCCGCCATTATTTTAATGATGTGACCATGATTTCAGTTAAACACTCCGGTAAACATGGTGTGTGTGGTCCATGTAGTGTATATTCCTCCATCAATATGATACATCGCTAGTGTGTGGATGACTGACTTAAAGCACTTTGGAGTAGTGTGCTGTATGATGTTACTGACAATGAAGATTTGACAGCAAATAGTTTAAACCTAATTTACATGTGATTAAACAGCATGTGACAGCACTGACATGAATGAATAATTGCAGGAAACAATAACAAATGTAAAAAATAAACCGGAACCCTGAAAATCACAAACTTCAACAAAGCTGACCGTTAAATACGTTTTTAAAAATAACAGTTTCACGTTACCTTTGTAAGTAATTGCACATCAATTTCTTGATTTTTAAGTAACACCACTTTCCATTTTGTGACTTGAATGTTTTCACAGGCGATAAGAAGCATGCTCTGCTATTAGAAGCACGGCCTTTAAACATACCAAACGATGCTAACTAAAAATCACTTTTAATTTGAACACTGGTACTTGCAGCTCATATTCCAAAACCAAGATTGCAATTGTCTAATACAAAACATAGGCGAAACCAGGACGAGATGGTCTACTGGTCCATTGGGCAAAATTAGAATTCTGCAAACTCCACCATAGCACAGCAACTAAATTGTTCTGTAAAAAATGATTCCTTCTAAGTCATTTCCTAAGTCTCTAGACTGATAGTAAACTGCAACATTTATGAACGATCACAATTTGAAAAACATTAGTGTTACACCTCTTTTAAATAACAACATACACCTTTTATTCAAAGTCCTAACCAGAATTAATGTTGCATGTTTTCTTCACTGACACATACATAGTAATGACATGTAGGGTTACACGAGGAAGTCTTCACATTCTCAACGCATCAGAGAAACTGAAAGAAAGGGAGCTTTGTAAATAATGGATTATGGGAACTGTGACTCTCAAAACTCGATTCTTGAATGAGATTGAGAGATATTCTGAATCAACCATAATATTGGGTAACTGAAAGATCATGAAGTTCAACCCACATAGGACTGGCTGTTATTGTTGTATCATACGGGAATAATTGAGGAAGAGACATTGTTGGTCATGCCTTGTGACGATTTTTGTTTTTCATGACTACAGGGTGTGATGAGACTGCTGATGAAAGATTCAGGCTATGAGTCTTGCTCTCTTGATTTATGGCTCTCGGTACTTTGTTTTTGTTTAAACTCACAGACAGGTGTTGGCATTATTCCTTATCACTCTTAATAGTAAAGGGCAATGTAAGCATTTCGTGAATGGTAAAACCTACTAAATACACCCAAATTTGCTCTGCAGATGGTCCTGAGAAACGAGCTGAATTTGGGCATTTCGCACATTTCAAGCACTTACTGTGGTTCTCCTTGCAAAATGAAGTCTGAGGAGAACACCAGGAACTGTCTGAATTGTGTATGGACGTGTCTGATCGTGTGGTTCTTCCTGTACAGCTTTTACCAGGGAGAACCACTCAAATCATGACATGTGTCATTCACGATTTTTTGGAATGGTGCCAGTAGTCAGTCGTCATTTTGCCTTCCGTGCCCAGTGGAAATGCATTCCATGGAATTTCTTCACAATCAGTTTTTGCATAATATCCCCCCTAAAGGTGGCATCTAGGCAGACTTGTCCTGAGTATGCCGACCAGAGCTGATGCTAGAGTGAGCAGCACATGAGGCGGTATGCGGACTGTGGTAGCCAGCTACAAGCCACATGATGTTTGTTGGGAAGCTCGGGAGGATGTGGATGGGGTGACATCAGGTTGTGTTTCATCAGTAATGGCCGTCATATAGCAGGTTATAGAGGTACCATACTCTCGGGCACAGTACTTAAGTAATGTGAAGTAGTGTGGCTCACTGGTTAGAGGCGGCAGACCCGAGAGCAGAGGACGGCCTGGGACCAGGGTTCGATTCCCGGCGCGGCAGGTTTCTGGACCAGGGTCAGCGGACTCGATAATTCTCTCGCCTCGGTGCCCACTCTGATCAGCGTTCACACTCGGCAACTCTGGGCATTAGCTTGCCTCATCTTCACTAACGGCCCCACCAGACCGCCGGGGATGCCTGGTCTCACCCTGGAGATACCCATTAAGGGACCATCTCTCAGGGAAGCTAGGAAGGGTTTCGCAGCGGTCGAAGCGCCTTGGGACCCTACGGGTAAGTAGTGCGCTATATAAATGTACATACATACATTAAGTACAACCTCTGTGTAAAATTGAGAGGTGCAATAGGTTACTTCGACGAAGCAGCCTGCCCAAGCACCCCTAGGACAATCAGAAGCTGAATAAAGTTTGCCAATGACATCTGCTTTCACTGCTGACTGGGAGGTTCTCATCGTATACTTCCAAACAGACCATGGCAGATCTATGCCCACATTTGGAAGTGAAATTAAAAACTTCAAGCAGATTACGCCACAGGAGCATATTGACATCTGCATGCAGTGACTGAAAGACGCGCTTTCGGAACATGGTAGGTACAGCATGGGTATGCCCACTCTTCTAAACCATTTAAACTGACAGAGGAAGGGGTTTGGAAATGACAACTAGTGAAAACGGAGCTTCAAAGCTGTACAGAGAGGTAACCTGTTGCTTCTCCTGTATTACATTCTGTTTCGTTACAGGTGGACGTGACATATGAAAATGTTTCACTCGATTTACTATAGTTCAATTTATGACACAGCAGTAAAAATAAATGAAGGCCACTAACACGTCCTTTAGAGCAACTTTACCAATAAATGTGCATTCAAAACATTCATCAATACAATGCAAAGGTCAATTTATTACACACAGAGCAAATTTGACACGAGAAAATCTATGTTTTTTCACTCACTGACCCTGCAATGACTTTAATATTATTATTATAATTTTTTATTGAGCAGGGCAAAGGAGATTCATCTTCATGGTTAAGTAACAACATAAATACAAAGAAATAGAATGCACTTGATGAATAAATAAGGCACAGATATATTCTTTGACTAAATTGCAATGTTAAAAAGATCAAACTATTTATTTAAACCCCGTCCTCCAAAAAGAAACCCCAGATCGCAGAAAAGTTTTTAGGAGTCCCCACACGTTTTGTATATGCTTCCTCAAACTTTTTGGTACGACAAGCGGGGCTTCTGGTGATTTCCAACTTTGTAAAATGAAAGAGCTAGCAACTAACATAGTAATAGCTAAAAAAAATACCCCCTCCATCTAGACAAGATAATCCCTTGGTTTGTGATGCTGACTAGAGCAGCTTCTGCTGTTGGTGAAAACGGTTTCTGAATTGCCTGAATAAAGTAACCAACAATCCTTTCCCAAAACGCCTCTAGTCTAGAGCAGGTGAAAAATATATGCCGCCATCCCCCTGCAATGACTGCTGGTTCACTGCCTGAATGGGCTTCAGCTTACTGGAATTTGAGCTCCCTAGAGCACTGGTGTAACAAAACATTAGGCCCCCCCCTGCAAAGTACATGGAGGGGGGCCCGCATTCTGGGACCCACCCTCCGCACCCAGTCAGGAGATCTCAGACAAGGGGCTCTTACCCGTGCACAGTGCAGGTGGGCCCTCCTGGATCTTGCCCCCCCCCCCACTACAGGGGCTGCAGGGGCTTATGTTAAGTCACTGCCTTAGAGAACTATGTGGATGCATGTGTAGTGTGTGTAGCAGGTCACCAGATTGCTACTAACAGCATAGAGAAAGCAGATTTATTAAAAATAGTACAAAATAGAGCAGCAGCCAAAGTTGGTGCAATGCTTTCCTTTGGAGGGAGAGACCCAGATTTACCAAATTTGGCCTGCTTCTGCTCTCTTCCTTAGCACTGGCACTACCCAAGGCAGCCCAGCATCTTACACACACCTTTGCACTACAGTGCAAAGGGGTGTTCGTGACTTCTAGGAAAATGTTTTCTACTCGAATGATACCCGTCCAGAGGAAAAATTTGACTATTTTTAAATCTATTCACATGCTGGACGTGTGTTCTACAATGCAGCACACATTCATTGAAGCATTAGGAGAAATAAATAAATGTCTCCTACCTAAAGCCTGTACCAAGGAGCTGTTTGTTTTTGATGGAAAGTCAGATCTGACAATCTTTGTAGATCTGGCTTTGTGTCAAAAATCCTTGGGTGGTAACTTTGGAGCGCCGAAGTACGTTTCCATGAAGCAAAATAGCAAAAAAATAGCAAGTGTTACTTGTAAGCTACTTTTCAGTGCAAATAAATGTTTGCACTGAGCCACTAATAAATACATACTTTACCAAAACTGTGTACCCCTTTGTCTCACTTTGCGGTATCACAAAGTGTTGATAAACATGCCACTACATGTTAACTCCTTGTAACCTTTCCTCTATTATGTTACAAGTTTTATTTTGTGTGACTCTAATTCGCGGGTTTTCTTGACTGCCGGTTCATTGTCAGAATAGTCTTTGGTTGTCTTCTTCGGGGAATTTCGGTTTCCTAGAAAATATGGGGCCGCATGTGTATATAGTGCGTCAGCAGAGTACGACTAGACGCATAAAGCAAGGCACATTTGGCCATTTTGATCTGGTCGGACATTGTGAGGATATGAGGGCATCAAATGCTGCCGTTTGCCACATATCTTCATAACCTGATCTCTGTGTCTATTTCTTCATTTAAAATTCTGAGTGGTAATTGCCTACTGTGAACTTTGTCCTTGTTTTATCTAGTCTTATGTTATTTTTAGCTTCTATATTTTCATTGGCGAGGTCTTTTTTCTATGATTTTCAGTCAGTGGTTCTTCTTTTTCCCTAATTTTGTCGTGCTTTATGTATTGGCACAGCCATAAAGAGTGCTAATCTTATAGCTAACATGGACGTGGTTCCTCTTAGCTTTCCTTAATTGTTAGTAGAGGAACTGCCTGAGAGTGCTTAAGTGTCTTTTGCACACCCGAGGAGCTCTTGAATTTGGGTTGACTTTTAAATCTTGCCTATAGGATATAAGAATGTCTATGAGTTTTGGTAGTACATTTAGAGACATGCTTGATCAATATTTGGCCCTGGGCTAGTCGAGGACTGGATTCTGAAGGGGTGCATGGTCGTCGCTCCCTCCCTCTCTGTTTGCAGATGATCCGTATAGTAATACCCGTAGTGAGGCGATCTTCTGAATACTCACCTCTATACCTGAAGCTTTGCCCTCTAGACCTGAAACTGTGAGAACTTTCGCTTAGCAGCTACCCATAGTGCCTCATGCCCACAAACAGCCCTGGTGTCCAAGGGACTGCAATGACTTGCAAAGAGCTGAGCCAAACCATAACCCTAAGCTCTTTTTCTAAGACTGGGATGTCTGTTTGATCTGATTTCCTGAAAGCGAGTGCCTACTACCAAAGGACAAATCGGTCTCCTTATACTCATAAAGTTAAGATTTTATCTCAGTTAAATTTAAGGTTTGGTCTTAAGCTAAGACCAAAACTTAAGTTTCACTGAGAAAAAATCATAACTTTAAGACTTTTGGTATTCACAAAGGGCATTTAGGAGTAGTAAAGTTAGGATTCCTAACTTTACTACTCCTAAATGCCCTTTATGAATATCGAAACTCATAAAGTTAGGATTCTGTCTCAGATTACATTTGTGAATCGGGACACCTAACTAAAGTTAGGAGTTAGTCTCAGTTAAACTTAAGTTTTGGTTAACTTAAGACCAAAACTTAAGTTTAACTGAGACAAAATCCTAATTTTATGACTTTCGGTATTCACAAAGGGCATTTAGGAGTAGTAAAGTTAGGATTCCTAACTTTACAACTTCTAAATGCCCTTTGTGAATACCAAAAGTGGTAAAATTAGGATTTTGTCTCAGATTACTTTTGTGAATCGGGCCCAGAGTCTCTCCTTCAGATCAATGTATAATGTATAATATAATCCTCTAGTTCCGGTGGTGACATCTCCTCCATAACCTCACTGTTTCAGACCACTCAGTCTATTGGTCAGTTCATATAGGATGGTTGTCATGAGGCATAAAGAAGATGCATTTTGTAGAAAAGAGGTGGTGTTGATCACGTAACTTGTCAGATCATCCGGTATATGTAAAATGACAGACAATGATCTTTTAGCAATAGGCACATGAGTGAATTCAAATGAACAGTTGCCATTGCAAATGATCCCAATGTATAGTTCTACTAGTAGGACACAGTTTTCCTTCACGTTGTAAGTTTATGATTCTTTCTCACGAGGGAAAAACAGTGTTAGGAAAAGAGAAAATTGCAGACCTCCTATATTTGCTTTAAAAGATGCGCAGAATATAAAGTAATAAAAATACACATTTCATGAATAAAAGTAATGCATTAATATTATTTAAAATGTACGCAGATAGAATAGATCATAAGTTGTATTGTAAGGTTCATATATAACTATGACAAATTGATTCATTTTCAAAGTACCAACAGGTAAAATTATTTCAAATTATACAATATTAATATTGTTTCAATTGGGTTACATTAGTACATATACAAAGATCAAATTCTAAAAGTCTGAACTTATTGTCATTCAATATAACTATGCAGCACCATTTTCTCTTTTCTCATTCAGTGCACAACTTCACATATACAATGATGAAATTCAGAATGAACCCTTCAATATCCCACGTAAAAATAACTACATTACGTTAGATTTGATCAATTCTTCACACGCATTAATATTTTGAATAGAATAATTTAGAACTTCATAACATGCGAGTGCATAGTTTTAGCACTTGAAGGCACATTAAAATAGCATATTAAATCTTGTTTTTAAATCAGAACCAATTTTATTACATGAACATATTTTTGTCTATTCAAATTTATCTGCAAGCTTTTATCAAGCAGTAACTAAGTTCTCCCATGTCTTTTTTCAATCTTTCCTCAGTGTGTAGATAGTGTATATTCACTTGTAGATTAATCAAAATGTCTCATAATCAGTTCAGGTATCAAACAAAAAACTAGTTGCTTATCAGCTGCATCAATCCTCCCTCCAATGGCAAATTTAGCCATCTCATTATTATCTTATCTAATGTCACATCTTAAATGTCTGTAGTCTTCATGATCTTTAACCTAGACTGTTCCAAAGATTTCATCTCATCATAGTATCCTTTCTACCTATCCTCTAAATCGATTTCCACTCTTTTCCTTTTTTATTCTTCTTGTTTCTTTCTTAATTTTCATTCATCTTTAAATCTTAAAGGTGACAATCAAAATTAACATAGAGGTGGCATTGATTAATTCAGGCTTCAGGATCCTTCCCATTAATCCACTACCTAGGTCTGCAAACCATCTATCTATAGAATCAAATCCTTTCCCAATTGATTCTCAGGCACCATCAGTCTTTAAATCTCTCAAATCCTGTTCAGGGTTTGATGATGTTTGCAATGTATCCTTTCAGGTCTTTACTTTTGTCTGGAATGTTAGTGCAACAATGTTGCCCCTTTAACATCTGGCAGACTCCACCTTCACTTGTAAGAAGGATGTTTAAAGCAAGACTGCTTTGAAGAACCATAGCTATCATGGCAGTAATTTTGGTGTCTATTGCTAAGAATCCAACAGCAGGGTCAGTGGACAGCTTGTCTACTACCGTAGGAAGTTTCTGTATCTTGTGGGAATTCAGTATCACTCCAGCCGATGGTATTATGGCTCCAAAAATGTCTCCCACTATTTCACTAATATTTGCACCTCTTTTAAGTCTTCTGTGAGTCATCTCATTGGTTTAATCAGATTGACCCACATGATAAATGTTTGCAAAAACTATTCCCATGTAGCAGGATCCATATAATGTTTAGGCAGCCTGTAATAGGTATTTTCCCCATAAATGGTGTAAATTTCAGGAAAAAAAGGATATCCACCTCCCAGGAATAATCCCCAATTTCCCAATACTTGGAAGGTATGGTCTCATTAGCTGGAACCAACAAAGTTAATATTGACTTCAGTTTTGCGTCACAATATACATAGCTTTGCACTATGTTACCAGTCTAAAGCTATAGCTCCTTGGTTTCCCATTGCTTTAAACTCTGGTTCTTTAAGCACAGAAGATGGAATTTTGAATGATTTGCAGCTTTGCTCATGATTTCTCGCTGCCTATCTTCTACTGGTTCTACAAATTCCTTCTCTATTGGTTGTAAAATACAGGTTAGGTTATGTCTACGTGGTTAGGCTATGCCTAAGCTTTGAGTAGGCTTGAAAAACTCTCCCATTATTTCTGCTGTTTTAGTATCAGGAACATGATTTAGGTACTTCCTTACAAGTATTTCAGAAAAGACTAGATCATAGTTTGAGTAATAATACTGAAATTGTCCTTTGCGATAAAATAAACTGGTTAATACGCTGCGGCTAAATTCGATAGGTAACAGGAAGTTGGTGATAGGTCACACCATTAGACACTGATGAGGGCAGCTGCATGCACACATAACAATCACAAGCACCCATAGTCTCTACATATTCATTTAGAAGTGTTCCAAATACATTATTTAAAAGTTCACCAGTGAACAGGTGTAATACCTTAGAGCCATTTCTCACCGCCAGCCCACCATTTCCCCCGCCATATTGCAATAGCAGGCGGGACGTAAAAACTGCCCGCCCACCGGTTTTCTGCCCATCGACGAGTCGACCGGGCGGAAAATGAGCCCTCCATCTTAAAATGCATGAGGAGATGTGCCTTTCCATGGCGGGGACATGCATGCGTATTCTGCATGTTGGGGCCCGTTGCGGACCTCTGGAGTGTTGGGGGTATCTTTGGTACCCCCCTACATTGGCATGGACAAGGTGGCAGGCACCGGGCAGTGCCTGTCACCATGTGCATCCACAGCATTGTGGTGGGCGGTGCAGTGAGCACCGCCCACAAAATGTTGTAGATGGGGATGCCACCGTAGCAATGGCATCCTAATTGCCGGTGCGGGACTGCCACACCACTGGCGGCCGGACCCAGCACCGCTAGAGTGGTGGGCAGACTAAAGTCCTCCCGCCATCCTAATAGACTCCTTAGTTTGTTATGATTCGTTAAAAGAGGTTTAGGCACAGAAGTAGGCTTAACACTTGTCGTGTACACACAATGTGGCAAATTCAGAACTATAAGGATCACCACAAATATTATAGAAAATACAGCACATACACATGCACACATACATTTGCATTTGGTGATAACACTTTTGGATCCATTAATCCCCAGAACTAGACCTCGCAACATTCAATACATTTGGATCAGATGTTTTAGTAGAATCGCAGCACAGGCAAAGTTAAAAGCTTTTTCCAAAAAGGCTGTTCAACAAAGTCCTTTCGTGGCACAGTTTACGCTTTCTTTATAGCCTTGTAAATAAATCTTTCAACAACAGCACATATCCTGTTTGCTGTAGAAAATTTCCAACGCAAATCTCAAGTTTTCAGCTAGAACAAATCATTTTCTCAAGGTGGCTCATGGAGACTTGAATTCTTTTAGCAAAGGTGTGATATGCTTTCTCCTATCATTTAATGCCAAGTAAGTCCATTCAGGTGCAATGTATCTTTGACTCTGTATTTTAGCTCTTTTAGACCTTCTTACTGACTGGCTTTAACCATTGCTGTCACTATGATCAGACTGACTAGAGACTTCTGCAATTGTTTGTGGTAATTTTCTCTTTGTCAATATGTGTCTCAATCTATCTAGTTTTCTGGGCCAACGGTCTCCGGATTATACTCATGTTTCAGGTGCACTAATCCCTTTTACAGGGTCAAAATCTTGCCTAGTCAGTTCTTTGTTACCTACAAGCACAGACTCTCTCAGACCCCCTTCAGGACACATGCACAGAATCCCAGTAGCCTGTGTCCCCTCAACATTTTGGCTAACTTGAGTGAGTTGTTTCTCTGCAACCACTGGTACATCCAAAACAGCATCTGTATCTTCAAGAGGATATGGGACTCTGCAGATATGTGCAATGTGCACCCAATTCAGAAGACCACCACACTTAACAACAGTTGTGGTTACCAGAATCACTTGATGGGGTCCATGCCAACAAGGCTCCAAGCATGACTTGCAAACATGCTTCTTCACAAAGACCCAGCCACCGGGACTGAGGTCATGGCACTGCTCCTGTTGAGGCAAAGTTGCATGTTCCCCTGAGACATAGAATGTACCATGCCAGCTAGTCCTTTACAGTAATTTAGCACCAAGTCATCTGTAATGTTCACTAAGACATTGGCAAGGACTGAAGGTTGTCTCAAGCCCTCCACATAATGCAATGCCTCCATGGAAAGGCACGCAGTCTTTGCAATTGGGGGCCTGTTGAGGGCCCCCATGGTGTTGGAGGGGTGGGGGGTGCACAAGGGGGGGTACCTATGGCAGGCACCGCGCGGTGCCTGCCACGTTGTTTAACAGGTAAGTAAACATATAAATAAATAAAACGAATTTTGTTGGTGCACTGCATCACCAAATGTGATGCAGTGGGCGCAACAAAATTCGTTTTATTTATTTATATGTTTACTTACCTGGTAAACTCCGTAATCCATACATTACTACCCCCCACCCTGCCCCTCCCCCACCCCACGTCACCGCCCTGTAGGAACTCCTACTACCGACCGCGGCTGCTGTTGTTGCAACCACTGGAGTGGGAATATTAAGTTTTACCCCTACGCTACCCAACAATTTCCCTACTGTTGCACTCACTGGAGTGGGAATAGTAATTTTTACCCCTCCACTCTCCAACTCTTTCCCTGCTGTTGCAGTCAGTGGAGTGCAAAATTACATTTTAAAGACTACTAAATATTTGAATGTTTTAATTTATAATATAATGTTTTTTTATTAGATTTTATGTTATAAGTGCGTGTAGATATATATATATATATATATATATATATATATATATTTATCTGTAAATTTGTATATATTTATAAAATAAATTAAGTTAATAGTTTATGAATTGTTTTAAAGGAAATAGACATACATATATTACATTCCCCTCTCAGGTGCAGTCATTGGGACAGGTCTGAGTCTGCATTATCTATCTGATTCAGGGAATATTGGTGAGACAAATTCTGATTCACAAGGTTTTCTGTATTCACATTAAACCCATGATTTGAATTATATTTCTGAACCTGGCCATTCATTTGAGGCATCAGGGCGTTGGGCATATTCTGAGCTAGATTTATCTTTCTGTGACCCTGTGGAGTCTGTGTCATGCCACTTCCCTGTGATTGTGCATGTCCACAATTCTGAACCTGTCCTCCATTTCCCTGATTAACTGGATTAATTTGACATTCAAGCCCTAAAGTGCCACAAATGTGACCTGAATTTGTCTTTTTCAATGCCTCAATTGAAACACCCCAACCTCTACCTTGTGGCTGCATACCCTGATTTTGAACTCCACCTACCCCTCACATCGTATGGTCTTGCTGATAACCTTCCTGCACAGCAGCCATGTGGCGGCACCTGATACATTCTGGTTTTTCCGAACAGCTTTCAGTTCGATCTCATCCCCACTATATTTTGAATGCAAGAGGATTTCATTTACAGGTTTCCCTTGCCAACAAATCAAATGCTACTGAATCATGTTGCTAATCTCAGGTCTCAATCCATATACAAAGTGATAAACAAAATGTCCCACATCCTTCTCAGACACATTTTCTATTCCTCTGTACTGCTTGAATGCCTGCAACAACCTATCATAATAGGCATGGACTGTTTCCTTCAATGCATTCCTTCAATGCTTGGGTCGTCCGATCTATTTTTACCCAACTAGTTTCTTGAGGGGAACTTTTCTCTTTCAAATAGGTGATGGCTTGATTATATTTCTTCATCACCTCAGCAGATGGTGCACCTGTACGAACATTACTAGCTGGATCTGTGTCAGGCCAATCAACAGCAATTTTGCATTCTGCTCATAAATCACTTGGAACCCCAATGCCAAATAAAGTATCCAAATCCTTCAGCCAAACCTTTGAAACCTTTACAAACGATTTGACCTATTTCAGGCATTCACCTGGATTTGCTCTGAATTTTGGAATATTATTTGTAAAGGACAATATATCTGGCCCAGTCCAAGGGACATGTACATATTATCCTCCAGACACTTCTCTCATAGGAAGCATCCTTATTTCCACACCACCGTAATCATCAATAGCTGCAAGCATCTGCATTGTAACTCTCTTTGTATCCCTTTTCTTAGTCCATCGGCCTTCCCATTTTTCTAATTCTCCCCATTTCCTAAGGATAGCTAGTAATACCTTAACTTGCAATCTCATTCCTGAAGGTCGCATGTTTTCAATATCTCTGTCACTGAAATCTACTCTGTAGACACTTTCTGATGAGTGCGTCGAGCACATCAAGTAATGTATTTACAAATGGGCAGTAGTTAATTGTCCTCATAAGCATTTATCCTGGCCAGGCTTATTTTCCAATGATCATCTCTCCCAATTCTACTTTTAGTCCTGTGACATAGTTTTATTAATTTCCTGGGCATTTGTTCTATTACATCCAGCTCCTTTATCATTTGTAGAAGTGTCAATACCTTTAAACCAATCATCAAATTCATGAAAAGTAGGACCTATTTATTCTTTTGGAGTATTCCGAAATGAATCCCCATGAAATTCTTCCTTTCCTGCACTTGGTGTTAAATGTAAAGGTGATACATCAGAATCTGGTGTACCCAAGGGAAGAGTGTTTCCCTTGGCACTCTGAGTTACTCGTGGAGTTACCACATGATTCTCGAGTATGTGGAAAGATTGAACTTGCTTTGACCTCCCTGTTGAAGAATTAATTAGTGTTGAATGCTCAGCTGAACCAGCATTTGTTCCCTTAGAAACATCAGCTGCAGTGGTGTCTGTGTAGGCTGTCTTAGTCTCAAATCAACATGAGTAGAGGTTGGACCATTTATCCCAGTAGGGACAGCTAATGTGTGTACCTGGCTTCCCCCATTCCCAGACTGATATAAAGGGAGTACAGGACCTATAGTTACTGTGACAGTTAGCGCGTCTGGTGCTTTGTAAATATTCTAATTTGTAGTGTTTGGCAATTCAGCATTACCTCCATTGGTATGGAAGGTGTGTGTGGAATTGGATCTATAGAGAATGCAGCTGCATCAGGCGTTTTCACAAGATATGAGTTTGTTAAGTTCGAGGGCTGACCCTCATTATAAGGTTGTGGGCGTTCCAGCAATAATTAATAAAAAATTTATCACAAATTCACTATCACAACCTCGAGTCCGAACTAATGTTTTTGTCTCTTATAGGTGTTTTTTCTTTTCCTTTTGCTTCCCTTCCCCCTCTTTCTCTGCAACTAGTACAGGATACATTCTAGTTCCTTCTGCTATGTCAGTTCTCCATGCCTTTTATTGTGCATCCCATCTGACCTCAATGTATTTGTTGTGGATATACTTGTGCCTACCCTGATATTTCTGTTTTTCCTTTTGGTGAGCTATGTTTTCCCATTCACTGAGTGCTTCAAATTGCATCAGTCAAGGTGTTGGTTTGATCTCATACAATTGTTCCCTGAAATTTTCAAAATGTTTAACATTAACTGTTCGATATTTTGGAAAAGCTAAGGGACCATTATTCCCAGTGTATTTCATCCAATTTTCAAGCCCTGTGCATGTATGATAACCTTTCTCTTGTGTAATATACAGTGGTGGTGTACCCTCAGGGGGTATCGGTACTCCTCCTCTGGTAGGTACGGGCAATTCTCTCTGAATCAACCTTTTCAAATTCTTCCTGATTTTCATTTTTTCTCACAAATTAAATCTTGTTGTCTTTCATAAATAACCCTCAATCGATTACTCTTCCACTTCCTTGTTTAGCTTTCACAACCAATACCAGCACAGTACACAATGATGAAGCCAACCTATCACAGGATGGAGTTACAACAACTGACCAATACCAGTGTGACACACAGTAACATCAGACTCACTCCTCCCAGCAGCTAACCCTCCTTTACAAACCTTCATTAGCGTGTTCTTCTAATCTAAATATCCCCACACAATACAAGCCAACTTCAATTAACTCTGTTCCATTAAAGAAATTATAGACACTTTCACACAAGAAATGTAACTAGAAACAACCACCTAGTCTAATTTTACATACACTTCAGATGAGACCTCAACCAGCACGATCTCACCCATGTTGATGCAATTAATCCTGTGCACCGAAAGCAACACTAACACCCATGACCCTCAATCTCAGAAATAAATGTCCCTTCTCATAGTTGTATTGCTCATGACGTCTCACGAACAGCACCTTCGAAATACATTAGACAACTTACTCAGCATATGCCAAACTGAGACCACCCATAGGTGTATATCCCAGGACCTTAGGTCACGTCGGACCGGATAACATCTTCAACTTCATTGCATAAATCGCATCACCCAACAAGAACTTTAACCACTTTGCATAAAATCACACAGCCATTTCATAATAGTGCAATCTGAGCTTAAGCATTTGCAATATGCAACCCTATTGATACTCACGCCACTGCTTCAAATTGCCTTAGTTCCACTCCTCCCATACTGGTACTTGGTCTCCTTCAGCTGAACATGGGGCTTGAACTTGGGCAATGTTTAAACAGGTCATTGCAACAAAGATCTCAGTAGCGACCCCCTTATATCCTAACTTCATTGGAGAGAAACCATCCAACTCACTACCAGATTATTGTTCCAACCTTACTGGGCCCTTTATCATTAGATTCAGTTTCTTAACATGATCTCTTCTGACACTCACTTGGCCCTGCGATGAACCTTGTTTTGTTCCAATGAGGGGTTGGACATAGAGGATCCGTTTTCAGGCTATCCAATGAGGACCAGGAATTAAATAACCAATCTACACACTAGAAATCAAATTCATATATATATATATATAACTCTCAAGACCAAGCTATATATGTAAAGAATTATCACTGCTAGTCTGAATCTCCTAAAGAAATTCAATCAGGCCAAAATCATACAAATCAATAATTCTGTTAAGGCAGTGCAAAATAATAACATTAAGATCTGGTATTCAGAGATTTCCCTATGCTGATCTCTTCCTGTCATTCATAAATCAAATTTAATACACAATCAAGTTGAGGAATCAAGCATGACAAAACAGAGTCTTTACTTCAGTTTAGGTTACATTTTATCAGGTAATCAAAAGGCACCTGCATTATCAGTTAACATTTAAGATTTAAAGAGCACAGGGCAGGTCTGAATAGTTTGGGCTTGCCATAAGATGACAAGAATCTCAGTTGAATTCAGCATAAGCCAGTGTATGCACGGCTGAAAAGGGGAAAGGTAGAGTCCCCAAAGGTAGTCTCTGGGAACAGGTCTTGCCCAAATCAGGAAAAAAGTCTTCCTCTCTACTTCAGAGCAATGTACAATATAATCCTCTAGTTCCAGTGGTGACACCTCCTTGGTCACCTAATTATGTCAGACTACTCAGTCCATTGGTTAGTTCATATAGGATGGTTGTCATGAAGCATGAAGAAGATACATTTTGTATGAAAGAGGTGGTGTTGTTCACGTAAACTGTCAGATCATACGGTATACGTAAACTCACAGACAATGATCCTTTGGCAGTAGGCACATTGCAAATGTTCCCAAAGTATTGCCTATGTAACAGTTACCCCTTGTAAGCGAGTGAGAACTTTTTTAGTAGTACACAGTTTTGCTTCACATTGAAAGTTTATAAAACTTTCTCACGAGGGAAAAACAGTGTAAGGAAAAGGAAAACATACAGGACTCATATATTTGTTTGAAAAGATGTGCATAATATAAAGTAATACAAATACACATCATGAATTAATAAAAGTAATGCATCCATATTCCTTCAATTTATAGGCACTCTGAATACATCATTAGTCGCATTGTAAAGTTCCCATGTCCTATCATTGAATTTTCAAAGTACAAAGGTGTAAAATTATTTCAAATTATAAAGTATACATTTTGTTTCAAGTGGGTTAATTTAGTGCATATATGAATATCAAATTCCGAAAGACTGATCTTATTGTCATTCAATATAACTATGCAGCAGCATTTTCTCTTTTCTCATTTGGTGCACAATTTCACAGATACAATGAGGAAATCCAAAATAAACCCTTCAGTATCACAAGTAAAAATAACTAGAATATGTTAGATTTATTAAATTTTTCACAACATTTTTTGATGATAATGATTTTGAATGTCATAACATATGAGTACATAGTTTTAACACTCTAAGGCACATTAAATTATTACTCTTGTTTATAAATCAGAACAACTTGAATATAATTGTGTCAATGATTCTTCAGCATGTACTTGGTGTACATTCATTCATAGATTACTCAAAATGTATCACAATCAGTTCAGGTAAAAAAAAAAAAGATCTAGCTGCTTATTAGCTGCATCGGGAGAGACAATCATGGAGGGTGTGCCCATTATTATAGCCCCACCTATCTCTGGGTGCAGAGAACTTCTAAAAGGTTCTGCCTTGTTATATTCGGGGAAAGCGGGGCTAAACCCTGGGCATCAAGGTCAGACAGGACCTGTCCATGCATGGCCAGGTCAGTGCCGTGGTGTCCTCCTGTTTTCTCTCCCTCCGGATGATCCGGAAAATCTCTCGCTTTTTCTCTCCTGACTCCCTTAAAATTATTATTTCTGCCCTCATCACTTCCCGCCTTGATTATGGCAATAGCTTGTTCGCTGGCATTCCTGCCTATGAAACCCGCCGCCTACAAGCTATCCAGAATCAGGCTGCCCGTCTCATCTTTCACTTGCCCAAAACCCATCACATCACCCCCGTCCTCAAATCCCTTCACTGGTTGCCCATCTTGCAGAGATCCCTGTTCAAATTGGGGTGCCTCGTTTACCGGGCCCTTGACCACTCTGGACCGGCTTTCATCAATTCTCTGATCTCCCTTCACACCCCTGCCCGCACTCTTCGTTCATCATCTTCTGCCCTTCTCACTGTTCCCCGCTTCCGCAAATCTCGCACTGGTGGAACCCGTTTTTCTGTTCTTGCTCCCCGGTTCTGGAACTCCCTCCCTCTTTCTATGCGTTCGATTCCTATTTCTTCTCATTTCCGTAAAGCGCTAAAAACTTTCCTCTTTGCCCAGGCCTACCCCCGCTAAACCTCCTGGCCCTGTCTGTCCGGTTCTTTAGAGCTCTCAGCGCCAGGAAGCCGTTTGGCCATCGCGCGCTTTACAAATATTTTCATTCATTCATTCATTCATTCATTCATTCATTCATTCATTGTGTGACAGCTTACAGTACAAGAAGCAGGCTTTGCTGCAAAAGTGGTATGGTCAACCCTGGGAACTTTTACCCCATTGTTTAGGGAGTGGCCAGGAGTTTCCCCCACCCACAGGCTGGTGCTGAGCATAAATGTGGCATACCCAGTACTTGCCTCAGCACACTTCTGGACCCGTGAAGAATCAGATGAAAGACTGCCCTGCAGTCTGAAGAACATCAAGGGTGACTGGTCCTGCTTGTGTCACACCCAGGACCTCAGACGTGATCCTAAGGGTTAATTGGATGCCTCACTGTTTGAGCTACAGGGACACAACAAGCTTCCAGGGGCTGCTCTCCCTGCAGCAGCCCAGCTGACCACTTCCAAGTGGACCTGCCCTGGACCCCACTACTGGCCTCTGTTGGAGTGAGTCCTAACCCCGATTTGGTGCCTCTTAGGTCTCGGACAATTAGCTGGTGTTAGAGCGCACTTCTCCTGTTCCAAACCTGCAAGTAGTGAGACCTAGAAACTTTTTGCCAAATTACTGCCTGGAGAACCAAAAGTGACTTGGACTACTGTTGAAGCCACAGAGCCAATGCTGAATCGCCTGATGACCTCAGCCTGATAGTCTGGCCTTCTGAAGAAGATATGACTTCCAGAAACGTTTTCTACTACAAAGGTATTGGGCTTCTCCGAGACTGCCACCCACGCACTCATCAGCAGCAGACTTGACTACGGCAATGCACTCTATGCCAGCATCACCCAAAAACTCCTAAGAAAACTTCAGAACATTCTAAACATCACAGCCAGACTGGTCATCAACATCCCTCAATGCAGCCACATCTTCGAACACCTCTAAGAACTCCACTGGTTCTCA
Source organism: Lissotriton helveticus (assembly GCF_964261635.1). NCBI lineage: Eukaryota > Metazoa > Chordata > Amphibia > Caudata > Salamandridae > Lissotriton > Lissotriton helveticus. The sequence continues at coordinate 398,115,488 of NC_136069.1, read as the reverse complement.
GTCAACAAAAGGATCACCTTCAAAGTCCTCCCGCATGCCTACAAAACCCTCCATGATTCAGGACCAGCATACCCGTACCACTGCCTCTCATTCCACATCCCCACCAGACACATCCGTTCTGCCGAGCTAGCCCTGGCCACCATCCCTCGGATACATAAGACAAGAACTGGAGGAAGATCCTTTTCCTACCTCACCGCAAGAGCTGGAAGAGCCTGCCGACCAACCTCAGACAATCCCTGTTGCTGACCCAATTCTGGAAGGACCTCAAGACCTGGCTCTTCGACTGAACACCATAGTAAGGACGGATCAGCAGCACCCACCCTCCGAGCGCCTTGAGACACTCACGGGTGAGTAGCCGCACTTTACAAACCCTTTTTGATTGATTGCCTGACTGACTCTGAGCAGAAGCCAATTAACATTGAGGTCTTCTAGAGCACAGACTCGGCACTTCGCAGCTCTGAGTATTGACGTCTTCATCAACAACCACACCAGAGCCACACTCTTTAGCAACCCTCCATAGTCGAGACCCATTAATGATCCTGCTTGCAACTTGCCCTGCTGACGACCCATTGATGACCTCTTTTTCACCATAAAAACGTATATGTCAGAAGGTAAACTTTTTACTGGGACAAACCTGGTTCCTGTACCCGACCAGTAATCCAGCTCAGGAAGCCTTCACATTTGACCCCGGTTAGAGTGGCCAGATAACAGCAGTTGGCAATCTGTGCTTTTTGGCTCCATTTTTAATTCACAATTTAAAAATTCATAACTTTGAACCTACTTACTGGATTTTTATTGTTTTGGTGTCATTTTAATTATTACAATATTCTCTACTTAGTCTAAATTAGTTGGGATTTTTCTTGAGTTTTGTTTTCACTACATTACTTTTTAAGTGCTGCATGTAGTTAACACATTGCCTCGAAGTCAAGCCTGATGCCAGAGGGTTAAGCACAGCTTTTTTTGACTTTTGTGACTCACCCAAACAAGGGTTGTGATTATTATTTAAGGTGGATCTCACCCTTCTCAACAACTACTCCCAATCCTTACAGTGACTCTGTTTTCAGGCTCCAACCAGATCCCTGTGATCATACTCAAATTATGAAAAACCTTCTCCTAAAAAGTCTCTGACGGCAGAATTAACTCAGGTGCTCCAAGGTGCTGGGGACTGGAAAACCATTGAGTACAGGTTGAAGAAACTTTTCAACCCATGATATGCAGCCTATCAGATGTATAATAAAGATGAAATAAAAAATAGTGCTTTCATCTCACATGTACCCCTATACTGAGCCTATCTGTGTCCTCAAGAATCTGGTACCATTTTTCCTTGGTGGTTGTTATATCTGTTTTTCTGGCCAAAGCCTTTATTTTGGCTCTATCTACGGCTTTTTAAGATAATTCAAATTATAATAATAGTTTTCTGAAATATTTCTGGCAGAAGAAATTTCTTATTTGTAAGTATTTATAAAACAAACCTCCTTTAGCTGGAATCTGATAACAATATTGAACAGTCCTAAAAGGTATAACCTCCAACCTGAATTTGATGGCAGTATATCCCCACCTCGCCACATCAATTCATGCCACTACTCAAAGCCTGCATTAGTTATTTTTTGGGGAGGAGGCGGGTTTTACCTTAATGGCCCTAGCACTCAAATGATGTTTGATCTTTGGGCCAAAACGATCATATATGTGACATACTGACCCCAATATTTAGAAATATACCTTCTTAAGATACTTTGGGCTTTTATATTTGATAGGAATCCATATGGGTCATATGCTACAGACATGTGCATGTTTACTGTACAGTTATAGAGACTTTCTGTAGTTACCAAACAAATGATGGGCCAATATAATTGTCCCCCATCAGTAGAAGGGCTCAACCACCTCCTTCAACTGCTCGGGGAGTTTCTGCTGACTCTCGTGTCCGGTTTTACTAACCCATGTGACAGCTACTATACGTTTGACAGGTTTTCAAAAGAATCAGAAGAACAGGCATTAAGAGAGTTTTGTCATGTTAATTGTATTAGCCTAGTCTACAAGGGACAACATTATTGAAAATCAGATTTTAAGTACATTTTCTCCCCTCTTTAAAAGAATATTATCACTTGTTTGTACAGGTCTGAAACTTCTTATCCAGCATTCAAAAAAATCTGCTATAATTTTGAGCACTGTTATTGAATTATCCTTCACCTAAATTACATCTTCGTCTCATTTTGCCATGTAGCAAACACTTCCAGATTTAAAGACCTACATAGGTAGCTTTACGTTCACCATTGCAGGCAGTGATTTTCTCCCCCCCTTTTTTGGTCCCAACCTCATAACCACAGAATTGGTTCCCAGGAGAGAGTTGTATAGTGGAGGGAAATATAGAGCAAACGCGGTCATGTATCCCAGGAAAAGCTGAATCGCATTTGAGTCTCATTCCCCCAATCCATAGAATCCTAAGATAATAACAACCCATGTAAATTAAATTAAGCCTATACGTAAAGGTTCTAGAAACAGCAGTTCTTATCAATCATCTACCAGCTACACTAACCAACAGAACACTGGACATTAGCAGACATCCAATTACAGAGATAATTAAGTTAACTAGTTAGCCGCTTCAATAATTTTATGATTTCAATACCAGGCGTAGTAGCACACAATGACCTGTTTAATGATCAGCATGCCTGCATTCTAATTTCTTGTTTCAATCACAATGAAGTAATTACTATCCTTTAAAGGGCTAAAGTCTGGTATAAAGACAGTCTTAAATGTCTGCCTGAATTTATACGACACAATCAATTAGTATATACTAAATGATATATAGAAATGGGTTTTGTGTTAGCCCCCTTCATTCATATCTTGTTTAAAGAGTGTTTCACATTAAAACAGTATAAGAAGAATGGGACCATGGAACTTCCACCTACAGTCATTTTTGTCAGAAGGCATGCTCAGTTTTTTTATCAATCCACAAGAAAGACATTCAGACCGAGATTTACTAAGAGTTCCCACAATGCAGGGCATCACGCAAAGTTGGTGCATTGCGTCACGTGAACATGAGAGGGCAGAATTGGCCATTTCTATAAAGAAATGGCATATTTCTGGCCTTTCCCCCACAGTGCAAGGATGTCTGTGTTGTAGTCTTCAAAATTTGTGTGCAGGAATGGGTCCCTCCTTGCACAAAAACTATGCTTAAAGGCTATTTTGTTTATGCATTTGTGCTACAGAATGCATTGAGGCGAAATAAACAAATAAAGAAAGATATGTCTTATCTTCACAACAGGATTGTGGTGTAAATCCATCTCAAAGATAGGATTCCCAACTTTACTACTACTAAATGCCTTTTGCGAATACCAAAAGTCGTAAAGTTAGGATTTTTTCTCACTTTAGTAGTAGTAAAGTTAGGAATCCTAACTTTAGTACTACTAAATGCCTTTTGTGAATACCGAAAGTCGCAAAGTTAGGATTTTGTCTCATATTACTTTTAGGAATTGGGCCCATAGACACTAAGATGAAAAAAGTGCTGGAACGCTAATTAGCGGCAAATAAATTCCAACTAGCCAGCCCATCGTCACTTTTCAGCATCTAGGACCATGTTCAGCACAGGTCAACAACCCCTCACAACCCTCCCAACAGACAGGATGACCAGCCAGAGTCCCAGGGTTAGAGGAAATGTAGATTCAGAACCTCATTTATAAAAAGTGGCGCTTCGCTGGGGAAAAACAGTGATGCATCACTTTTCATTGCGCCATCCTTGCGACACCATGGATGCATATTTACAACAACACAGTGCAGCCCTGCGTTTCCCCTTGTGCAGCTGCTAATGTCAGCTGCTCATAGCTAACACACGCACCCATGCACGAAGGGTACCTCTGTTGTGGGGAATGATTGTTTATGCGAAAGAAGGTGTCCCTTCTTCATATACAGGCCCCCCAAGCCACCACCCACACTTCACCAACACCATCAAAGACCTCATTGCACCCCAGACACTTGCATCCAACGATTACATCCTACTCGGAGACCTCAAGTTCAACCTGGGCAACCCAAGTGACCAGAACTTGGCATCCCTGCTGGAGAACCTCGACAACATTGGACTCAAGGTGCTAGTTACCACACTGACCCACACAGCCGGACACACACTCAACCTAATTTTCCCGCACCCACTGGAACTTCATCTACAGCCAAATCACCAAACTTCTCTGGACCGACCACCACTGCATACATCTCATTTTCACCACACTCACCGCACACTACCACCCTCATCGCCCCCGTCAGAGCTGGAAAAAAGGCCACTGAAAAACGTCTCATCAACTCCCTCAGCACGACCACTCGGCCAACACAAACGGACGCTAACACCACAATGATGGATCTTTAACTGCACCAACACTCTGGCAACCCTCAAGAAGACACCAGGCAAGCAAGACTCCAAGAAAGTAGCTGGGTCACTCCCGTCCTCCTCGAGTACAGACACACCAGCAGAAGATTGAAGAAGAGATGGAGGAACAACAAAACCCTGGAAACCCACGCAACCTTCAGATCCGCCATTAACTCACACCACTTTCTCTTTAAAACCGCAAAGAAAATGGCTTTCCAGGACAGAATCATCGCCAACTCACACAACAGCAAAGAACTCTTGACCATCATCAAGGAGTTCCCCAGGCCCAACCGTGAGACCACAGACATCCCACCCTCCCAAGACCTTTGCAACAAACTTGGCACCTTCTTCCACCACAAGATCAGGTAGATCTACGACAGCTTCGATACCCAAGACCCTGCCACTATGCCCACCGCCACTGCACCCAACCACGCTGCACCCCAACAGATCATGCTCAACTGGACTCTGCTCACCCCAGGTGTTAAACTCAATACTATGAAAAGCATCATCTCTGGAGCCCCATCGGATCCCTGCCCATCCACACCTTCCATAGAGCAGCCGCCTCCATCCCCCTCCAGCTTTGCAGCACCGTCAACTGCTCCACGAAACCGCCACCTTCCCTGATGACTGGAAACATGCAGAGATAAACGCTCTGCTGAAGAAACCGTCGGCCGACCCGACAGACCTAAAGAACTTTAGACCGACCTCCCTCCTTCCCTTCCTAGCCAAAGTCAGCAAGAAGGCCATCACCGCCCAACACTCCAAGTTCATTGAAGTGAACCACATCATGGGCACCTCCCAATCTGGCTTCCGAAGCTACCTCAGCAACACGACCACACTCCTCGCCCCCACTGATGACATCTGCTCCCACCCCTCGACCGGGACAAAACCACAGCACTTATCCTACTGGACCTCTCGGCCACTTTCAACACCATTTCTCACTGCACCCTAATCAGGAGATTACATGATGCCAGCATCATTGACAAGGCACTGGACTGGATCCACTCCTTCCTGACCGGCCGAGCACAGCAAGTTGGACAAACCCCAATCCTCTCACAACCCACAGAGATCAGTTGTGGAGTGCCCCAGGGCTCCTCCTGGGTCCAACCCTCTCCAATGTCTGCATAGCCCCCCCTGCACAGCCATCATCAGAAGCTAGGACTCCTATGCAGACGACACCCAGCTGATGATTTCCCTCACCAACGGACCCACAGCTGCCAGAATTAACTTTCCAAATGGAATGAAGCCCGTCGCTACCTGGATGAAAGACAGCTGCCTCAAGCTCAACTTGTACAAGACTGAAGTACTCATCCTGGGATCCACCCCCTCAGCCTGAGATGACTCCTTTTGACCTGCCGCATTTGGAGCCCCTCCCACCACTACGGATCACGCACGCAAACTCAGCATCATACTGGACCCCAAGCTCACAATGAACCACCAAATCAACGTAGTATCCTCAGCCTCCTTCCACAAGCTCTACCTGCTTTGAAAGACATTCAGGGGGATCCCCACAGAATCCAGAAATATGGTCACCCTAGCACTCATCACCAGCAGACTCAACTACGGCAATGCACTCTACACCGGCATCACTCAGAAACAGCTCAGGAAACTACAGAATGTTCAAAACTCCACAGCCAGTATGGTCCTCAACATCCCCCACCACAACCACCTGATACAACACCTCAGACAACTCCACTGGCTCCCAATCAACAAGAGAATCACCTTCAAGCTCCTCACACATGCCTACAAGGCTCTCCATAATGCAGGGTCACGATATCTGAACCACCGACCCGCTTTCCACACACCCGCCAGACAAATCTGCTCTGCCCAACTCACCCTGGCCTCCATCCCACAGATCCACAAGACCAGAACTGTAGGAAGATCCTTCTCCTACTTCGCCGCCAAGAACTTGATCACCCTGCCCATCCACCTCAGGCAATCTGCGTTGTTGACCCAATTCATGAAGGACCTTAAAACCTGGCTTTTTGACTGAAACCTCCACACCCAGATGGATCAGCAGCCCCCCTCCCCTCAGCACCTTGAGACCCTCATGGGTGAATAGACACGCTATATAAACCCCTGATTGAATGATTGATTCCTGCACAAAATCAATCAGCCCGCAACACAGGCACCCTTGCACAATAGTGCAAGGGTGTCTGTGTTGGCGAATGGCAGCCCATTGTGTGCCAGCGCTGGGGAAAAGGGCAGGAATGTGCGGTATCTTATAGATACGCCACATTTCTACACTTTTCTTTTGACGCAGGTCAGAACCGCAAGATTCCTTACGTTGCTGCCCTAGGCCAAAACCTCATTAATCAGGCCCCTATCATACAAGTGTGTTAGCGTCATTTTTCTAACCAGGTCATTTCTAGTGGTAAGAAACTGCCGCTAATGCGACTTAGCAGCAGTTTTTCTTTTTTATCGACATACAAGCAAATCCTTGTAAATATCGCGTTGTGTGTTTTGCGGGCTTTTTTCGTGTGAACGGCTACCTTGCACCTCATTTTCAGTAAGTCACGCTAACAGAAATGGTGCTGTGAAAAATTCAGGCTAACACTGAAACAATGCTCCTAACTGAGCTTTGCGGCAAGTTGTAAATTTGGCGAATAAAAAAAAAAAAGCTCCCGTAATGTAATAAAATTGACTCTACGGCGGCGTTAACTCCTTGTAAATATGCCCCAGAGTGTCTTCTTTTCCCTGCTTTTGATGATTACTGTGCATTTCCTGTGTCAACATCATGTCCAATACACAGTATCTAGTACAATGCACCCTTTCATAAATTTAATTGGAAATAATTCTATTCATAGCCGTAGTGTGTGGTAAAACGAATGCAACAAGAACAGATGGCCTAGTAGCTGCAAGATCTTGGGTCACACAAGCCTTCACACAGGCCAGTGGGTCAACTTTGGGCACTTTGAGAAGGTCAACATCAATATGCTGGCTGTAGTATATGGACCACACGAGATTAAACTGCCAACCACCAACCCAGGTTGTTAGTGTGCATGAAAAAGGGGAGTCATGAAGAGCAGGTCTATCAAGTTTGCCGATTCAAGTTCTCACAGTGCAGGAGTCTTTTTTAGTTTTCTGTATCTCCTTTAAACTCAACAGCTTCTATTCCTGTTAGTGTGCATGAAAATGGAGAGTCAGTACGAGCAGGTCTATCAAGTTGTTCTTTGTTTTCTGTATCTTCTTTAAACTCAACAGCTCCTATTCCTGTTTGAACTTCTTGTGGAAACGTTGGTGGGTAAGATTGATGTGTGCATATTTCTGGCTGGGATGTAGTATGGTACAAGTTTCTTCATGTAATTTGATCCCGTGCCCTACTAAGCATTAAGGATGGTGCAGAGTACATTGAATTGGATTGTGGCTGTTTTGGGAGCCAGGAGAGTGCTTTCCTGGCCTGCAACCATGTTCACAAAGATTTAAGCATACACTGGCTGCCTGGTTCTGCACGTAATGTAAATCAGCAATTATTTTTTCAGAGATTCCAGTGTAAAAGATATAACAGTGGTCCATGTTTGACATGAGAAGGGCTCTTGTCCATTTCTCACAGTGGTATGTCAAGTTTAATGAGATTGTTTTCAGTAAAGTGCGAGCTGAAGATTGATGCCCTTGACCACTGTGTTTAGGAGCGAGTTCAACAGTTGAAGCTGGTGCTCATTCAATGTGGCGAGGCAGTGTGGGGGCAGTTCATATAAAAATAAATGAAAAATAAAAAAAATATACTTAGCTTCTGCTCCCGTGCCACATCTCGCTGTTCCTCTGCTCCTGGCACTGCAGTTCCCATGAGCACAGGCTCCCAGTTCACCGAGCAATCCCAATGCTTCTCTCATGCTATTACTCCCTGCATGAGAGTAGCGTTGGGATTGGGTGGAGCGGCCGGGTCCATGCTCAAGAAGAGAATGTGCTCTCGAGCCCTGCAGATATCACCAAGGAATAACCTGAAGATATCCAAGTGTGCATGTCGGTTTGGCCGGTCGTGGATGGCCTGCCAAACCGACATGCGCCCTTTCAGTATCCACTACTCCTCCCACCCCTGTTGGAGATGCTGCGACCTGGCCCCAGCCTGCCCCAGACTCAGCAGACTCAGGAAACTCAGCTGAGTCAATAAACAATAAAATGATAATAAAAGTGTTTAATAATCATTTTATTTTTCATTTTCTGTCTTAAAGCAGTGGGGCGACGCTCATCTGCCATAGTGAAGAACCCACCCCTGGAGTTGAACACGTATTTGCCAAAAGCATCATCAATGCTTATTTCTTTTCATTGTAAAACACAGCAGAAGATGTGTAGCCAAGGCTTTAAGCTATGAAAACATGTGTATGTGCCAAGGGTAGAATTGCCCATTCAAATGAATCTGGTTACAGTATTTGTATAAAGATTTAATGACTTTCTGAGGGTGGTATGCCTGATTTTCACTGAGTCTCTTTACTCTCTTAAAGTATTCACAACGCTGTTTAAATGTAAAACAAATAGGTCTAAATATAAAGAATAAGAGAGCCATACACGTGGAATACAGTATTTGACAAAAAAATAGAACCTGGAAAAGTTTATTGTAAAATTTTTAGTTTGGTCGTTCTGTTATTTATTTATACAAGTTGTGTCGTGAAAGAGGGATTGTTTCTTTTATTAAACATTCACTGTGCTTCAATGTTGTTAATAATTAACAAGTCTTTTGAGGAAATAGTGTAATCGATCTGTGCAGTATTTATCCTTGAATATAACTAGAAAAAGGCAGGGTTTCCATACATTAGCAGAATGACACTTTTAAGAAGAGTGTTAGAAAAGTCGTGTATGCATGGACCATGCAACTACATCCCCACAAGTTGGCACACCATTTGAATAATTCTTCGAGTTAACAATGTTGATAGTTCAATTTATTTTGAACGCAGGTTGAATCTCAATAACAGATTGATATTAAATTCATATCAAAAAATAGTTCTTATTCACAAAAGTTCGTTATTCAAAACGAGGAACTGTGAAGCAACATAACTCCAATGCATTTCGGGCAAGGCCCTTTTTCAAGGAGTACTAAAAGAGAGGAGACGAATCACCATCAGAATGCATAGCAGTAAAAAACATAACGGTAAAAAAACATGATTCACATACATGTTTACGCAAAAGTGGTGAAAAACATAATTCACATGCATGTTCATACAAAAGCGGTACACCGCGCTTAACTACTGTCGCGACTAAGGTTTAAAAAATAAACACTTCGGTGTGGTGAAGCAAACGACGCAAGTGATTTTATCAAATTGTTTGTGACCTCAGCATGCAACTAATTAATAAAAGTGCACAAGAGTTTAATCTAGCGTGAACAGTTAAACGCGCGTTAAGCAGGCCACCGTGCGGTTCGCCTGTGACAAAAACTTACTTAAGCTTCAGAGTAACGCCGCCCGTTACTGACAAAGTTCATGGTTCCCGGACGGGAAGCCGGGAGGACTATATTACGCGGGGCGTGGGGTGATAAACATTGAAAATGGACTAAGTTAGTGAGTGAATAGTATGGGCGCCATATTGGAATGGAGGAAAAAAGTGACAATCAAAGTGTACAGAGATAATGAGTTAGTGGTGAAAAGTAAAAAGCGGATAATGTTGATGGATAAAAATAATGATAATAATAATAATCAGGGTGATTAAGGTGAACCATGCAAGTTAATGGTAAGCAGCAAGTGTGAAAACACACGCAGCATGAGCAACAATGCAGTATAGTGAACGTTATAGATGACAACTAAATTCACAACGATCATTTAATCCATGAGGTTTTTGGGTTTGAAGGCGGTAAATCCATTCCAATTCTCTCTTCAATAAGAGTTTGTTATTGTCAGTGCCCTCCTTTTTAATCACAGTTTCCAAAATGATGAATTGTAGTTGGGCAATGGAATGACGCGCTTCGTCAAAATGCATAGCAATGTTGGACTTTGCGTTTTTGAGTCTGATGTTTGACTTATGTTCATTCAAACGTGTCTTTATTTTTCTCTCGGTTTTCCCCACATATAATTTACCACATGGGCACTTAAGAGCATAGATTAAGTTAGAGGAGTCACATGTGGCATTGGTTCGGAGCTTGATAATTTTGCCTTTCATTGGATGGTGAATGAAGTTTCCTTTGATGGCTGAATTACAATGGTTGCAATTAAGACACGGTTGTGTGCCCTTGTACTTTTGGCCTGAAGGTGTGGGGTTAGACAAGATTTCTTTAATATTTTTGCTTCGGGTGTGAGCGAACAAGGGTACAGCTCTGTACAGTTCATCAAAGTCTGGTTCCAACTGGAGAATAGGCCAGTGTTTCAATATGATCTTTTTATAGATCTTACTGACTGTTGAGTATTTGGACACCAGGACGTTTCGTGACAATGGTGTATTAGGTTTTTTTGAAAGAGCTTCTTGTCTGGTGATTTGTGCTACTCGGAGTTGTGCATCTTTCACAACCTGTTCAGGATAACCTCTCGCTACAAATCGTTTCTGCATTTCATCCATCCGTGAATCGAGAATGTGATCATCTGAAACAATGCGTTTGACTCTCAAAAGTTGAGAAAATGGTAAGTGTCTCTTAAGAGATTCCTGGTGATGGCTCTTGTAGTGCAAGGTGTTATTGCGGTCTGTCTTTTTTCTATGGATGTCAGTGATGAGTCCATTGGTGGTGATTTTTATATTTACATCTAAAAAAGTAATTTCCGAATCGTTGGTTTCCCATGTGAGCTTGATTCGATCGTCTTTAGTATTCAGTTGTACAAGAAATTGTTCGAGGGAATCCTGGGAATCTGTCCAGATAAGAAAAAGATCATCAATGTATCTTGTGTACATGAGTATTTTCTCATAGTTGGGTTGATCGTCATAAATATACATTTTTTCAAAGTTTTCCATATGGGACCATCACCAGTCCTGAGACACTACATACTAACAAGCCTGACCTTAATTTAATATCTGGCTCAGCCCTTCTACAGATATGCACTCCTTGGTAATAGACAAGAGCACCACCCTAACCTTGTAAGCAGATAGTCCTGCCACAAAACGTTGAATTAATAGATCCATGCCTCATAAACCTCATTAATTAACACGTCCAGACTCTTGGCTCCTCGAAGTAGAAGCGCCTCTCACACCTCCTACTATTTGGCACCTCTAACTAGAAACGTTTCTCTAAATCTCATATGTAGATCCCTTTTATGTGCCATTAGAGATTTTCAGTCTCGCCAGCAGCACTGTGATCACCTCCCAACGAGCTGCTTTTTGCCTTTTTTCCGGCACTCTGGGTGTTAGTCTTAGTTTTATTTCCCCCCTTCTTCTCCCCCTTCTGAACGGTTCAGTTAAACTCACATCACTGTTTGTGGGTCAAGATACGTCCCACTGATCATTTCGGCGCTCCTGAATAAAGCTTATTGAATAGCCTTCTAGACACGTAAGTCAGCTGTCTATATTCAGTCGTTCACAATATTTTCCTCACTCTAAACGCGTCCCGTGATTGGCGGGTGGGCACGCCCATACACCGTGATGTATGTGGCCGCGTCCCCTGCCTCCTCGAGGACGTGCCATTCTGCCTGGTTTCCTCTATCTTTATTACCGGGGCAAAACCGGACTTCTTATCGTCGGGGTCAGGTAACAGAGGGTGACATGCAGGTATCAAGTGGGTGCCTGGCGACGTGGGCGTGAGTTCTTCAATGGATACTCAGCTAAGTAACCTATGCTACTAGCAAGCTCTATACTCTATACTATAATCCTTCTTCATCTTTTCTCCCTTCTCTGCAGGGTGTGCCACTTTCGCCACCACCCCCCCTCCCGAGACCGATGGTGTAAGGATTTCTCACATTAAACGTGAGACTCTTGATTGCAATTTTAACTTTTAACTATTCGCATGTGTTTTGGTGATTCCTTGTCACGCCGCAGAGGCTCACAAGCCATTTGGGCACCTTGATCATCTACCAACCACGCCCAAAACCGCTAAACGCCCTAGTTGGCGTGCAGGTGCTACAGTACTATGTCAATTATGATTGCCCATATAATGCTCACTAGCTATAAGGGCCAGCAACACCACCACTCATAACATAATGAGTACAGGTTATACATCCAGTGATTGACTCACTCTGAGCACAAGAGCACGTCATGGAGAGCATGGTATACCTGTAACAAACAAATTGCGCAAGATAGTAATTAACTGTTTGTCTTGTCTTTTCACTCTTTGTTTGTTATTGTTATTTCTATCCACATGTGCAAACCGGTTTCTCTAAACTAAAAGGGCAACCAACCATTTTTTCTGATTGCATATTTCTTAACACTTTTTTACTTTCACGTCCTCAGGTCAGGGTGGGCCTGAGCACGCTCATACCGCAGAGATTTAGATCCTAGGTCCTGACGAATGCCAGGTAATTGACATCACTATGGCAGAAACATGTTGACCCCACTAAAGGGGAAGTAGCAGAACAATTTATTTAGCTTTCTTCCCACACCTTGTTTTTAATGTGTCTGATTGGCCACTCAATAAAGTTTTTGACACAATCCAGACATTTTTAAACCACACTATCACTCCTTCACTTTGGCATTGAAGCACACCAGGGAGGCACTCGGCCTCTCCCGGTGGGGCCCAATGATGAAGCATGTCACCAACTAGGTTGGTGAGTGAGGGCTTTCTATATAAATGTAAGAAGATTTATTTTTGCCATGCTCCCTTTCTTCTTTTTTGAAGTAGTCACACTTGTTTGTTGTTTATACTACCTCTTTGGGGGTCCAAGAATGTTTTCCCTACATTATCCCTCTCTCTCCTGTTGATAACGATAACTTACTAAAACACCAACTGAGATCCATTTTCGAAGGGCTAGGGATGGCCTGACACACTAGCCTAGAAAAAGCGATTAAGATACTGAAGGTTGTGGAAGAGAGTATACCGAAGCCGGAAATACCCCTGAATGCTTGGAAAAGAGCCATAAGCAAACAAGTACATGAAATCTCATTTTATCTCGACCTCAAATCTCTCAGCTCAAGTTCCCACTTAGATCCGCTGAACAGCTCTTATACGGCAGGCAAAGCTCAGCCCTACTTAAGTGAGGCTCTTACTCCACCGGTCCAAAGTAAAATTCTTTTTATGAGATTAACCACTCTAGGAATTACGGATTTCAACCCTGCATGGGCCCAAAGGGGGGAATACATAAACTGCAGACTGTGTCCGTACACTAAGGAATCATGGATGCATATTTTTTGCTGTTGCCCCAATCTTATCAATGAACGTAGGCGACTACTGCGCCTGATCTGTATCATCAACGGAATAAAGTCCTACAGCGAAGCGTCAGCAATGTGCTTTTCTACTTCTAACACAACGACCCTAGCAAGACTGGAAAAATAGGACCGCCCTAAAAGCTTCTAATGAATGCAATAAAACCCTGGTGAAGAGCACTGTAAACTCAGCGGAAGAAAGCTGTGGGGGTCTTCATCGAGCACTGAGGCCTTTCATACTTCCAGCACGTTCTCTACGATAGCGCCTTATATGATGACTAACTGGAGCGCCACGGGGAACGGGTCACAGCTTTGAAATCGCAGCCTATTTTCATGGACCAATGGGGGGTTCTTGATCGTGAGCAAGGCCTTATGACCAAGATTGCAAACTCTGGTGAAGGCCGATTGCGTTGGTACTGGGGTGGGGTGGCAAATTTTATTTATCACAAAGTGAAGTTTTTATCATTGTTTTAGCATTTTGTGCTGATTGTTTCTACTGTAATGTTTTTAATTAATTGTACCGTTAATAAATTCATTTCAATAGTCATGAGAATATTTCTGATATCCTGTTTCACTTGTTAATGCTCCTTAAGTTGAGACAACAATAAGGAACAAAGTGTCATACAGAAACTGTGTATAACACTGTGGGGCCCAAAATACTAACCTGAAGCTTCATAAGACAGCAATGGTAGAGGCTGAACAATTCTAAGAATGCATGGAAACTTTTTGAGGTGTCGGTGCAAAAGAAGTATCATGATGTCTGCAAACAGAAATCTTATGGAAAGATGTCTCTGAAAATCTGGCTTGAAGATAATTTTGACTGAACAGCTAGGAACACAGGTGAAGAGCTGAACCCAAGCAAAGGAACACAGGTGAAGAGTAGAGGCTTCTTCTAATCAAAAGGGAGGGAACCCAAACACCAGCCCATTCCCTAGGTGCCACTTTTAAAGACTGCTGGACTCTCAAATAATGCGATAGATCTTCAGATCTTGCTGTCGATCTTCGAATCCCAGGATCTTCATCTTGCTGTTAGAAGGTGGTTCTGACCATTTGAGCAGTCTGGATTTTTTGCTTTTTGAACACCTAATTGTTGAGCTTTTACTGTGAGAGAGCCTCATAAGTTGGGACCCACCCACAGTGAACTCATGATGAAACTGCATGTGGATTTTACAGGTGTCCCCCTAGTAAGAGTAGGCCGCTGCACTGCAGCCAGAGTAAGGGGCACCCGTCTGGTTACATAAAGACACGTGTGTACATGCATTTGCACACGTGTAGGGGGTGCACAGAGGAGATTCCTGGCGTGGGCAGCGCAGCAGCGGGTACAGATTGAATGGTGTGGCAGAAATTATGCAGAGCTGGGTGGTGGCATAGAATAGGCTTTATATTATGGGAAGAAACATGTAAGGGAAAGTCAGTGTGCTTTACTGCTTTCACTGAAGGACCACTTCATTATTCTCCTATGAGGATGGGGATCACATGGGGTAGTTTCACTTCCCTAGGATCTACAAATTCCAGACACGCACTAAAGTCTACTGTAACTTACATGAGATGAAGTATTCTGCTGAGTCCAAATCCATATCTGTACTGCTTTTGGGTCATCCAGAAATGTCTTTTCCTCTGACTCAGCTCATAACCAGAGCCTGGCTGGGTGTGACCCTGCCAGGCTGGATTAATGACCTTCCTTCCCCATCTGAAGCACCAGAGGCCTAGCCCTTCACAGCAAGCATTCTGAGGGCGAAGGTCTCCTCTCCAAAACGGAGAGAAGGTGGGTGGAGCTGCAGGTAATCCATCAGTAGCTGTCACCTGTCACCAGGCACCAAGCTGCCCAGGAGATAAGGCAGCAAGGGGGAAAGGTTTTTTCAGAGATCATGCGGCATGAGACCCCTGGACAACGCCATTTTGAAATATGCCAGAGGCCTGGGCAGGAAGGAGGGAACAGGGGCTGAGAGGTGATGTGTTGCTGCAGGATAGGTCAGTGGAGCCCCCTGCCAGCCCCCTCCAAAGTATTTTAAAAGGTTTTGCAGAAGAAGAGGAGCTCTCTCCGGGGTGTGGTCTGTTGAGGAACGCTGGTGCTGGAGCCTGACGCCATGGGCAGTTGGAAGGAAGAACCCCCTGACTGTCCAAGGTCCCTGAGTTGCGCCAGGAGGGGAGTCCAGGACCAGGGAGCTGAAGCCTGGGCCTCTGCGCAGGAGGAAGGCAGGGGGAGTGTCGTCTTACTCCCCCGAGGTCCAGGTGGACCGGTAGGAGTCTCCGTGTCTGCCCACAGGAGCGGCAGACCAGAAAAGATATGCCGGCTCCTGCAGCAGCACGCAAGGGTGCGGGTCAGTGGGGGAGCCAGCTGGAGCCACCAGGGGTGGGGTCCCCAAGTGGCTCTCCAACAAGGAGGCAAGGCGGGTGACCGGGTGGGACTGAGCCCCCCAAAAAGAGGAGAAGAGCAGACGGGGATGGGCTTACCGAGCCGCGCAACACTCATCTGGCATAGTAGGGGTCCGGGTGGGACCGGGGCCCCCCAACAAGGGTGCTGATGTGGCTCAGGGCCGCCATCATGGGCAGCGCGGCTCTCCCTGGAGCAGAAGGAGAGCTGCTCATCAAACATGCATACGATTGTGGGAAGTGCGCCCCATAACGCCTAGCAGGCCCGGACCGGCCTTCAAGGGAAACCAGCTTTTTCTCTGCTTGTGGTGGCCCCAGGAGGATGGGGTCACTGCAAAATATGTGCCAACGTACAGGGGGAGCTGCAGGAGCAACACAGTCTACCCAGCACGACAATGGAGAGTCCCTCCCTAATTCTCTGAGGACTCAATAGAAATAACCCCTCAAGGGCTCAGCTAGCAGTCAATAGTATCCTGGGGCTTGTTCTACAGCTGGGGGTGCATTAGGGACTGCACCAAGGTATGGAGGGCAGAGCTGGGGATGTCTGGAGAAGGGCATCCTCTGAAGGTGAAGAGGTGCAATTACACAAGAAGTGCATTTACCAATGTTATTTCTATTGAGGAACTGAAGGTCACATTTGTAATGTGAAGTCATAAGCAAAGTGGGGTTATGTTGCTGGACATTCTTGCTAGGGTGTCTGGCATGCTTAATCCTGTGATTATAACTGTGATGCCTTTTAGGGGCTTGTATTGCAATGCATTATAATGGTTAGCAGCTATGATAAGTACTGTCATTTTTAGTGATAAAAAATTATTTTTTTGCTGCTGTGTTAGGTGAAGAACAGCCCAGACTGTTAGCCCCTAAGATGTAGAGGTTGAAACTGTATGGTCACTATGAGATGCTCAGTCAGGGTTAGATGTCACCATGGCAGGTGTGCCCATTTTAATGCGTGTTGAGATAAAGGAGGTGGGTCGCCACTAGAATAGTGCCAGTGAGCAAGGCCTTCACTCCAGGTTATGGTCATCCTTCTGCGTTGGGGGCAAGCTGATGCAATGTCACAAACTAATTCTAACCGCATATGTATATTTGTAAATTGTTGCATAGTATTGAGTAGTGTGTGTGTTTAATAAATGGTGAACTGTTGAAGCTAGAAACAATTTTTTTTGGTTAAAATATACAGATTATCCGGCAGATGATGGATTATGTGGCAAATTTGGAATGAGGCACAGAATAGTTAAAGTAAGAAAATGCCAACTTTCTAAAAGTGACATTTTCAGACCTACAATTTAAAAAACAACTTTACTAAAAGATGTATTTTTAAATTGTCCAGAGATACCAAAACCTAATTTTCCACCAGCTCCCAAATGGAAGATACACTTGTAAGATGTTACAAGGCAGCTCCGTTGCAAACTATGGGAGAGATAGGCCTTGCTTTAGTGAAAAACGAAAGTAGCACTATTTCACTACCAAGACATGTAAAACACAACTGTCTTTTAAATACACTGTACCCTGCCCATGGGGCTCTCTTGGATCCTCTCTAGTGGTGCCTTACTTGTAATAAAAGGGAAGGTTTGGGTCTGGCAAGTGGGTTCACTTGCCAGGACGACATTGCAGTTTAAAACTGCAGACACAGACACTGCAGTGGTAGGTCTGAGACATGTTTACCGGGCTACTCATGTGAGTGGTACAATCAGTGCCAGGGCACACCAGTAGCATTTGATTTACAGCCTCTTTATAACCATGGTGAACTGTACTAAGGAGTTACTAATAAGTAAAAAAATGCCCATCATGGAGAAACCAAATACTATTACATTTTAGAGAGGAAGCACTTGCACTTTAGCACTGGTCAGCAGTGGTAAAGTGCCCAGAGTCCTAACACCAGTAAAAAACGAAATACAGCACACAGTTAAAAGCAAGAGGTCAGAAGCAAAAATACAGGAGTAACCACATTAAAGATGCCAGGTCTAACAAATAGCTACTACTATGATTACTATATTTTAACTTGATTAAAACAGTTGGTACCGCAACAGTTTGAGAGACTTAGCTGAATTTCTGGAACTGCTTTTCATGAGGAGTTTAACATTGTATAGCGTCTAACCTCAATCACCAAACTCTTAATCTTTTCACAGCAACTCTTTATGGGTTCTGATAGAATTAGGACTCTTTAATTTAGAATAGGGACTATGGGCTAGATGTAGGTAATTCTTATTTACCACTTCTTAAATACCGAATTTTACCGATTCGGTATTTAAGAAGTGGTAAAATAGAGGGGGGGGGGGGGATGTAGGTATTTCAGAATCGGTAAATACCGAATCGTTAAGATTCGGTATTTACCGATTCTGTAAATACCGATTCGGTAATGGCCATTGATTCCTATGGGCCCTGAGGCCCATAGGAATCAATGGGCAATACCGAATTGGTATTTACCGATTTGGTAAATACCGATTTTTGCAAGGGTGCAGGGGGTATCACTTTGACACCCTCTAGCACCCCAAAGACGGGCATGTGTGCCATGTGGCACACAGACATGCCCTAAGGGCATGTCTGTCTGTCACATGGCTAGGTGGGCATGCACACATGTGCATGCACACCTGGATTCAGTATTTTACCACCCAATTGGATTGGGTGGTAAAATACCGAATATGTAAGGCCTTAGGGACTCTGAAGAGTCCCACCTACATCTGGCCATTACCGAATCGGTAAAAATAGCGATTCGGTATTTTACAGAATCGGTAAATTTACCGATTCGGTAAATTTACCGAATCTGTAAAAATGGCCCCCTACATACCAAATACCCATTTACCAGTCGGTAACGGCCTAAATCGGCCGTCACCGACCGGTAAAGGGCTTCCTACATCTGGCCCTATATCCTTTGTGACTCAAGCCGTCATTTACCTGCTGCCTTTTAACCATTATTTTCTTGATATTTTTTTAATCGGATTAATCTTTACTAATTGAATAGAAAGACAAAAAATAAATACTAAACTTTTTATGAATAATAAAGGTTTTGAAATCCTTACCAAACCTCTCATTGCTGACTACTAAAAATAATGCTAATGTTTGATGTATTTAACATGTTTTAATCCTGTGCTCCAAAACAGTGGCAAAGATCTAATGACCTACGGAGAAGTTGGCTTGGAATTGGAAGTTCCTCATTTGTAAGTTCTGGGTTCAACTGTAAATTAAATATTAATTTTATGTGCTATCACTAGTGACCTGAGTGGTTTGTGACATCAAGGGACAGAGTCTTGGCACTCCTCTGGGAGAGTTCATGGGGAGGGGCTAGTTTTGCAGCTGTGCCCCAGGTGATATACTGTCCATGTAAACCACAAAGGAAAGCATGTAAGGTTCTTGGAATTTGCTAGAAATCGATGATGTCAAGTCAGACTTTATTAATAGACCTAAATTCCAATCCAAGGTAGGGGTTCCAGTATTCCCCAATGGTCATACAAAACCATCATCACAGATTAATAAATCCAGTTTCTGTGGCAGTTCGAACTCTGGGACCTCCTAGACTCAACCACCCCTGACGTCGCCTTCCTGACGGAGACCTGGCTGAACGCCACCTCGGCACCGGACATCGCCATAGCCATCCCTGAGGGCTACAAGATCTCCCGCAGAGACCGCACCAACGGAGTGGGAGGGGGAATTGCCATCATCCACAAGGACACCCTCAGAGTCTCGACCAACACCGACGACACCCTCACTGCCGCCGAACACATGCACTTCCAGATCCACACCGACACCAACACCACCCTCAGAGGAACACTAGTCTACAGACCACTCGGACCCCGACCATAGTTCAGCGATGCCATCACCGACCTCATCAGCACCCACGCCCTTGCTTCCACGGATTACATCCTCCTCGGGGACCTGAACTTCCACCTTGAGAACAACAACGACGCCAACTCCACTGCCCTGATTGACAACCTCACCAACCTCGGACTCAAACAGCTCGTGACGACACCCACTCACGCTGCTGGACACACACTGGACCCCATCTTCTCTGCAAGCCCCCACGTCACCTTCAACCACACCACCGAACCCCACTGGACCGTCCACAGATGCGTCCACTTCACCTTCCAGAAATCCACCACACACCACCTCACCCAACAGCTGCCACTCCGTTGCTGGTGCAAGGTCACCAAGGACCAACTGACCACCACCATCGCGCTGAGACCACCCGCCGACCCCACCGACCCCGACACCGCCGTTATCAACCTCAAACAGTGGATCAACGACTGCGCCGACACCCTTGCCCCACTCAAGAACTCCACCACCAACCGCACTAACAAGAAAGCCGCATGGTTCACCGAAGACCTCCAGACCTCCAATCGCACCTGTCGGAAGCTGAAGAAAAGATGGCTCCACGACGAACTCCAGACAGCTACACAGCCCACAAGAAAGCCACCTGCAGACACCACCAACTCATCAGGACCGCCAAGAGGACCGCTTTCAAGGACCGCCTAGACAACAACGTACACAACACCAACGAGCTCTTCCACATCATAAAAGAACTCTCCAACACCAACGACATTCCCCCATCGCAAGACCTGTGTGACTCACTGGCCACCTTCTTTCACAGTAAGATCACTGACATCCACGACAGCTTCAACTCCGACACCCCCACCGCCGAGACCACCACCCCTGCGACCTCCACCTACTCTGAACGCCTGACCACATGGTCCAACGTCAGCGACGAAGACACCATCAAGACCATGAACTCCATCCACTCCGGAGCCCCATCCGAACCGTGCCCACACCACGTCTTCAACAAAGCCAGCACAGACATCGCACCCCATCTCCAGAAAACAATCAACACCTCCTTTGAGACAGCAACCTTCCCGGAGAGCTGGAAGCACGCCGAGATCAGCGCCCTACTGAAGAAACCCAAGGCGGACCCCAAGTACCTCAGGAACTTCCGGCCCATCTCTCTGCTCCCTTTCCCGATGAAAGTCACGGAGAAGATTGTCAACAGACAGCTGACTCGATACCTTGAAGACAACAACATCCTGGACCCATCCCAGTCCGGCTTCCGTAGCAAGCACAGCACCGAGACCGCCCTCATCGCCGCCACTGACGACATCAGGATCCTGATGGACAAAGGAGAAACTCATCCCTCTGGACCTCATCCTTCTGGACCTATCAGCAGCCTTCGACACGGTCTGCCACCGCACCCTAATAGCACGCCTCCAAGACGCCGAAATCCAAGAGAAGGCCCTGGCCTGGACCACATCCTTCCTCTCCGGCAGAACCCAGAGCGTCCGCCTCCCACCCTTCCGCTCCAAGACCACCGAGATCATCTGCGGCGTCCCACAGGGATCTTCCCTCAGCCCCACGCTCTTCAATATCTACATGGCACCACTCGCCCACGTCGCACTACAAAACAACCTCGACATCATCTCCTACGCCGACGACACCCAGCTCATCTTATCCCTCACCGAAGACCCCCACACCGCCAAAACCAACCTCCACAGAGGAATGAAGGCCGTCGCCGAATGGATCAAGGACAGCAGGTTGAAGCTGAACTCAGACAAGACGGAGGTCCTCATCCTCAGCCCCACCCCATCAGCCTGGGACAACTCCTGGTGGCCAACAGCGCTAGGAACAGCCCCAGAACCCACCGACCACGCACGCAACCTGGGGATCATCCTCAACTCCACCATCTCCATGACCAAGCAAGTCAACGCCGGCTCCGCGTCCTGCTTCAACACCCTCCGATTGCTCCGCAGGATCTTCAAATGGATCCCCTCCGACACAAGAAAAACCGCCACCCAGGCCCTCGTCACCTGCAGACTGGACTATGGGAACGCCCTCTACGCAGGAACATCAACAAAGCTCCTGAGACAGCTGCAACGCATCCAGAACGCCTCGGCACGACTGATCCTCGATGTCCCCCGATGCAGCCACATCACACCCCACCTGAGAGGCCTGCACTGGCTCCCCGTCAACAAGAGGATCACCTTCAAACTCCTTATCCACGCACACAAAGCCATACACAACACCGGACCAGCATACCTTAACGACCGACTCAGCTTCTACACCCCCACCCGCAGCCTCCTCTCTGCCAGCCTTGCCCTCGCCACAGTTCCCCGCATCCGGAAAACAACCGCAGGTGGCAGATCCTTTTCCTACCTCGCTGCCAAGACCTGGAACACTCTCCCTACCAATCTACGACAGACCCAAGACCTGCTGGCCTTCAGAAGACTCCTCAAGACCTGACTCTTCGATCAGTAGCAGCCCTCCCACCCCCTAGTGCCTTGAGACCCTCACAGGTATGTAGCGCACTCTACAAATGTACTGATTGATTGATTGATTGATTGATTCTACATCACAAGACAGTTGAAGGCTCACTGTCTATTTAGAGCTTCCTCCCATTTCCAAGTACACCATTTCTGAATTTCAGGCTGTACTACTGGAGCTCTTTAGCCAGTGCCAGTTATTCCATCACAAAAGAGGTTTTTGTGCTGAGAGAGTTTCCTCCTTTGAAGATAGTGGCGTTGACCATAGTTACCTTACCCTTTCACATGATTCAGTGGAGCAGTAAGGTGGGTTCTGTGGGGAATCGCTCAGTCCTAGGAGTCTCCTAATCAAAATTTATATAGAAGATCCAGCGTCTGGACTGGGCACCTTCTGAGGAAATACACAAGTATCTGTAGACAGAGACTACTGCTTTAGAGTTAATGAGTATGAGCACGGACCATGCACTTGAGAAGATAGTAAAAGAGGAAGGGAAAGATTAAGCTACCTTTTATGGACATTACCTAATATTTGGCTCCCTATATGCCGGCAGCTATTAAAGAAAATGTAAGGATGGTTTGTCTGTGCAGATATTTACACTTCTCTACAGTAAATGGTACTGTTAAGTAGGGCCTAATGAGCATGACAGTAAGCTTATTATATGCCTAGGACTCCAAAGAACATTGGTACTTGTACACCAGTCGTTCTTATATATACCAGGAATCAGATATATTGCAACGGATTTCCCCATATGAATCATTCCATGCTTAGGTATAGTTTCATTCTATGTAGAGCACAGTAGGGGGTTTAACGAGATAGTGCAGTTACATTTGGGGCAAGGTGTAGGTCTTGAATGGTAGAAGACTTTTTTATGTGTCAGGAGAAATTAAACATTGATCTGTGGTTGACTTCGTTGCATCTAACACATGAAGCAGAATTTCATAATGCTGGCGGATTTCTAGTCCATTCAGTGTTGTTGGATGCACAACATGTTTGGGTCTTTAATGAGCGAACTGGGATGTGGAGTTGAGGGATGAGGTTTCTTTAATAAAAGACAGACACAATACCAAAGTACAATTTCAAATGAGTGTTCGATATCGGTTGGAAAACACCCTGTACTGTACTGCTGTTGCCAGTTTGAAAATAGCTTAGTGTGTGACAGATCATGGACAAGGAAGGGCTAAACAGGCTCATTGGAAAGGGTTGAAACACTGATAGTACTTAGTAAGCCTAAGGTCCTGCAGATTGCTATCTTGACTGAATATATGTGACCTTGTTGATGCAGATCCAATGCCAGTTTCAGGATATTATAAAGGGGAAAGATAATATTTATTTAGTTAGTGAAAGTTAGTGAAAGACATGAGATTTTGCAAAATAATGTGTTGTCTAAGGAATTTGTAGGAAGGCAATGTGACTTGCCCATTTGCCCTCCCCCATATAGGAACTTGGTGTATCATTTATGGACTGTTCCTTGGTAAATACAAGGGAAATGTTCATTGGATTTACCATCTGTCATGCCCCAAAGGTGATTCAGCCAATTATTTAATTGAGAAGAAGAAATGCACCTTGGTTTTGTTTGTGTATATAAAGGCAATTATGCCTATTAGCAGTGGTGAAAGTGGACTGAAATGGCAAAGTCCAACATCAAGTATGCTTTTGACTGTTTTATTGTGAATTCTGATGAGATTTGGTTAGTAGAATGCAATTTGGTTGAGCAGTTACAGTGGACAAGGACATGTCTAATGATTAGGTAAAGCAAGAAGGGCTTGATGGGTCCAGATTTCATGCCACAGCTTGCTCAGTGGCTTATCAACTCTACTATATAAATGAATATAAGACTGGTTGCCTCCGCTACTTTGGAGGTCCTGATAAAGGATTTATTTGAAGCTTTCCTCCTATTGGGCCTCTACATTCACACACATTTACCCCTTTTTCACCATGTAGACACTGATTACAAGAAAGTCTAGTCTTGCTTCACCACGTTAGTACATACATGGTGCTGGGGATATTGTATCTTACATGTAGGTCTTCACATTCTCCTTAGAGACTGGTCAGTGAAGACCCCTAAACAAACAACCTGTGGGAACTTTGCTTTTGGCCCGCTTTGAGTGATTTTGCAGTCCACATAGCCACTATAGAGGGTGGAGTTTCATTTTCAGTGGTGGATTGAAGTTCAGCAGATGCAGTGCTGGTGGCCTTTTTTCGCCTTATGGTGGTAGTCCACAAATATAATGAGTGCTCCTGTGCTCCAGAATGGCATCAAGTACAGATATTTTCCCAGTTAGAACTTGAGATAGTCATGTCCTGGGACAGACCAAGATTCCCCCTTGCATCCAGGTCAGAATTCTAGCACTGGCAGCTATGCCTTTGCTAGCTCCTGCAAATTCATCAGAATCAGACACAACCTCAGATTTCTTTTTTGAAAAGTCAATATGCATTTCATTACCAGAACAGAATAGCAATAAGGCACATTGTACACCCTTTTAAGGGCGTGTGGAATTTTGATTTGAACATATCCTCAATGCATTTTGACATTTGGCTTAAAGAGATTTGCTTCTCACTAACCAATCAAGGTGAGTACTTAGAAGCATGATTCCAATTTGTTTCAAATGGAAGCATCAATGTAGACAGTCTACATGTGAAGATGTGAATGCATGTTGTGAGGTCTGAGGACCTGATTTAACTAAATCATCAAAAATGTTTGATGTATTGCACAGCAGATCCAGTGTCCATTTTCAATAGCGTTCTACAATTGATTTTTATTTGGCAAAGGTGTTATATAGGGATATAGAGCATTCCTACTGTATCCTAAGATCTATTTGCTTGTATAACACATTGAATCTTATCTGCTGTTCTGAGAGCAATGGGAAAAAAACCTCTTGTGGGTGTTCAAATGTATTTTACAGTAAAAAGAATGAGAAGCTGAATATTACTTTTCTCTGAGATTTAAAATGGCAAAGCCACTGGTGATTGATGAAGAGTCTTAATTGTAATAAACATAAATAATAACATTGTTTCAAAAATAGGGTACCTGTGATATTCAGTACTATACAAGCATACAAATGTTAATTTAGCTCTGGTTTGAATAAAGATAAATATTAAAATTGCTCCAAAAATAAGGTGCCTGGCATATTTATTAATACACAAGCTTACAAATGTTAATTTCGATCTAGCCCTAATGCAAAGGGGTGGTGGGGAGGAATGTCAATCTAAGCAGGTAAGGAAAGGCAAACATATGTCCCTGACCATTTACACATAATATTATCAATGTCTTTCACTTGCGTTGATCACTGAACAATATCATACTTCAAATGGAGTAGTGAAAACAAAATTGTTATCTTCCATATATCACTGGAAAAGGCCTCATTTCAAAAGGTGTAACAAAAACAAAATTGTGTGTTCACGACTTTTGGTTTTACAGACTGTGCTAACCCTTCATTTTACCTTTGCCAAATGTGAAATTATTTATGTACAATGTAGGGTAAAACATTATCTGATTTCTAGGACCTTTGAACAGTACATAAAAGTCTGCCAAGAATGGCATCAGGATATATTTTTGGGAGTGTGTGGCAATGTTTGGGTGATTACTACATTTGGTCTTACAATGCTACCATATGTTAGCCTGGGTAAAGGGGATTCATGATAGGTTTTACTCTTACCCCATTCCAGAATTGAAATCTCTCAATGAATGGACCAGTGAATGACATATATACCAATTCCAAAATACCATTTAACCTAAATATCATGTCAGAAATATAATCACAACAAAAATATAATAGACCAGATTAACTAAGGCAAGCATAACATTCTTTATGTAAAGAATATAATTTTTTAATGAACGAATATTCGACTAGTAAAGCGTGAAACTTAGCCCGAGGGCGTTAAGGCGCTATAAGTGGAGCATAAAGGTGCAGACAAGGAAACATGCTCATACCGAAGACTGTGAAAAATCAGGTCTTCAAAGGCTTTACGGAAGAGAGAATGAGACGCCTGACTCGAAAGCTCTTCCGGGAGGCAGTTCCACAGTTTAGCAGCAGCAGAGGAAAAACGTCTTCCTCCCCATTTAACCTTCTTAAATCTTGGTACAAGAAGCAGGTTTTATCTGCGGATCTAAGTGGCCTGCTAGGAACACAGTGGTGTACAATAGCCTTTATCGCCTCAGGACCTGAACCGTGGTAGGCTTCATGAGCCAAGCACAAAGTCTTAAATATGATCCTACGAGCCATGGGCAGCCAGTGCAACAACCTAATGGAGGCCGATACTGAATGATATTTTGGTAAATTCATCACCAGCCTGGCTGCAGCATTCTGCACCATCTGCAGATGTCGCACTGGGCCTTTGTTAATACCCAAATTGCGTGTAGCCCGGTGGCAGAGGGCTAGCGCGAGGCTGCTAGCGCATTTGGTTTTAAAATACTTTACTTTGCTTTCTCTGCTGAACACTAGCAGTCTCTGGTACCGCTGACTAGGAGCGGCTGGCTTGTTTTGATTTTTAATTCGCCTCCCAACCCGCCCTGCTGACTCCGCCCCCCCCCTAGTCATCCGCCTACTTAGGCTTCTTCTCCCCTTGCCTCAGTGTTGCGTGTAGCCCGGTGGCAGAGGGCTAGCGCGAGGCTGCTAGCGCATTTGGTTTTAAAATACT
Source organism: Lissotriton helveticus (assembly GCF_964261635.1). Taxonomy (NCBI): domain Eukaryota; kingdom Metazoa; phylum Chordata; class Amphibia; order Caudata; family Salamandridae; genus Lissotriton; species Lissotriton helveticus. The sequence continues at coordinate 398,088,676 of NC_136069.1, read as the reverse complement.
TTACTTTGCTTTCTCTGCTGAACACTAGCAGTCTCTGGTACCGCTGACTACGAGCGGCTGGCTTGTTTTGATTTTTAATTCGCCTCCCAACCCGCCCTGCTGACTCCGCCCCCCCCTCGTCATCCGCCTACTTAGGCTTCTTCTCCCCTTGCCTCAGTGTTGCGTGTTGCCCGGTGGCAGAGGGCTAGCGCGAGGCTGCTAGTGCATTTGGTTTTAAAATACTTTACTTTGCTTTCTCTGCTGAACACTAGCAGTCTCTGGTACCGCTGACTACGAGCGGCTGGCTTGTTTTGATTTTTAATTCGCCTCCCAACCCGCCCTGCTGACTCCGCCCCCCCCTCGTCATCCGCCTACTTAGGCTTCTTCTCCCCTTGCCTCAGTGTTGCGTGTAGCCCGGTGGCAGAGGGCTAGCGCGAGGCTGCTAGCGCATTTGGTTTTAAAATACTTTACTTTGCTTTCTCTGCTGAACACTAGCAGTCTCTGGTACCGCTGACTACGAGCGGCTGGCTTGTTTTGATTTTTAATTCGCCTCCCAACCCGCCCTGCTGACTCCGCCCCCCCTCGTCATCCGCCTACTTAGGCTTCTTCTCCCCTTGCCTCAGTGTTGCGTGTAGCCCGGTGGCAGAGGGCTAGCGTGAGGCTGCTAGCGCATTTGGTTTTAAAATACTTTACTTTGCTTTCTCTGCTGAACACTAGCAGTCTCTGGTACCGCTGACTACGAGCGGCTGGCTTGTTTTGATTTTTAATTCGCCTCCCAACCCGCCCTGCTGACTCCACCCCCCCCTCGTCATCCGCCTATTTAAACGCTCCTCATGCGTCAGCGCAGCGGATGAGCGCAGCGGGCGCGCCGGTTGCGCGCCGGAGTCGCGCCAGAGTTAAGCCCGTCTGCGCCCGTCTGCGGTCAGCCGGGGCTAGGGGCACTAGACGCTGTCCGTTGTATTACGTACTCCCCCTCCCAGCTCTGTTCCTATTGGGCTCTTGGGGTCATCGATCCCCTTATAGCAGCCCGCCTGAGGCATCTAGGTTTGTTTTCTTCCTCCCCTCGATTACCCCCTGAGATAGTAGCCTCTCCAGCCTTATCCCCTAACACGACCTTCCCTGTTCCCTTACCACCTTCAGTTCCCCCTGACCCGGTATTCAGTACCTCTGCCACGCTCCTAAACACCAGGTCTGCGGTCACTCATCAGTACGAACTTTTCGATTTTATCGATTCTCATGACCCAGACCTTTTATTTTTAACCGAAACTTGGTTCAAGGATGATTCCCTACCTAATGTGTTAGCCGCCTTGCCACCCACCCACTCGGCCATCCGAGCGGATCGCTCTGACGGCAGGCGGGGCGGAGGAGTGGCCCTAATCGCCTGCACTAATTTTAATTTTCAGATTCTTCCTTCCCCTCCTATTCCTGATATAGATTACCTTCTAGCCCGCTCGACTTCACATCAGGCCCCCTTCACTTTTGTTTTAATTTATCGTCCCCCCCAGCTTACCCCTTCCTTCCTCCCTAGTATTCAGACACTCTTGGCTACCCTGGTGATTAATAATTCATCAGTATTGGTCCTGGGGGATTTTAACTTTTGGCCCAATGATCTTGCTGAGAGCCCTCAATCTAGGGACTTTACCAACCTCATGACCAGTTTAAATTTTTCACCTCTTGTTCATAGTTCAACTCACACGCATGGCCATGTACTAGACCAAATTTGGGTACTAAATATCCCGTCCACACCCCCCATAATAGCCCCTTGTTCCTGGTCGGATCACTCCACCATTACTTTCTCCCTTGCCTTAGCCCCCTTGACCAAACCCCAACTTCCCAAGAACACCTGGGTTAGGAAATGGGGGAAAACTGACATGCCTTCGCTTTGCTCCACTCTGGCCAAAACTAGCCCCGAGCTATCTGGCCTCACAGGCAATTCCCAGCTCTCCGCCATCGACAACTGGCTGACCTTGGCAGGCGATGAGTTTGCTCCTTTAAGGCGACTCACAGTCAGGCGAGCCCATGCAGCCAATCGTTGGTTCACCTTGGATCTAAAAGAAAAGAAACTGGCTGCACGGAGGGCCGAGCGTGCCTGGCGCAGAACTTATAGTTCCGAGCAAAAGTCTGCCTACCTGTCTGTCCTACAAATTTATAAAAAGGGCATCCTTGATGCTAAAACAGAGTTTTATACGAGTAGGGTAATGGCAGCAGAGTCTCATTCGAAAGAAATATTCTCTACTGTCCATGAACTTGCATCATCTGGCAGAGCCACAGCCTCTATTCCCCCTTCCCAGTCCCTCTGTAACTCACTCAATGAGTTTTTTATCGACAAAGTCGCAAAAATTAAACTTAACATTCCCCTTCCTTCCCCTACATTTATAAACCCCTCCCCACCCCTCATGGTTTCTAAACTGTTCTCTTTTCCTTTACTGACCATTGATACTCTCTCTCCGCAGTTGGATCGAGTCAAATCAGGATCTCCTTTGGACTTCGCCCCCGCCCATATCCTTAGGGAAATTTATCTAAATTGTCCTACCCCGCCCCTTACCCTCCTTAATGATTCACTCATATACGGCACCGTTCCTAGCTTACACAAATCAGCGGTTGTCGTTCCAATCTTAAAAAAATCTTGCGTTGATTCATCTTCCCCCTCCAATTATCGTCCTATTTCCCTTTTGCCCTACCTAGCTAAAGTCCTTGAGACTCACGTCACGACTACCCTGAGTGCCCACGTAGAGACTAATCATTGCCTCTCCTCCTGTCAAGCCGGGTTTAGGCCCCTGCACTCTACGGAGAAGGTAGTAATCTCGGTAATGGACAGGCTACGGGAGGGTATTGATACCAACGTACCACAAGCCCTGATACTTTTAGATCTGTCTGCCGCTTTTGACACGGTGGACCACTCCATCCTTCTCAGCCGTGTCAGGGCGGCGGGCATAGAGGGCTTGGCCCTCTCGTGGCTTGAGTCCTTCCTAGCTGGGAGAACTCAAGCGGTCCATCTGGCCGGCTTCGCCGCGGCCTCCCGCAAGGTGGAGTGCGGGGTTCCTCAGGGATCGTCACTTTCCCCCCTCTTATTTAATTTATACATCTACCCCCTCATCTTTATGTTACAGCAGCTGGAGGTCACGGTGTTTAATTATGCCGATGACCTCCAGCTAATCTTCAATCTTTCCCCTTCCCCTTCATCTGCCCAGAATGTCCAGTCAGTTATGACGTTCATCCAGGATTGGATGAACTGCAACCACCTCAAACTCAATCCAGACAAGACCGAGTTGGTCTTGACCGGAGGTGGTTGCAGTCCGTGGTCCCCTTCCTTTTGGCCCCCTTCTTTTGGTGCCCCTCCACTCCCTGTCTCTAAAGTTAAAACCCTTGGGATTTTCTTAGATTCACAACTTTCTATCCATTCACATATTGGTTCAGTCGTTTCTTCTTGTTTCTTCTCCCTAAGAATAATTAGGAAAGTCTCTCGTTTTTTTTCCCTCCCTGCTCTAAAAATTATTGTCATGGCCATGGTACTGTCTCGTATCGATTATGGTAATGCAATCTACAATGGGGCCCGAGCCTACGCGATCCGCCGTCTGCAGCTGGTGCAGAATCAGGCTGCTCGCCTGATTCATGGCCTCCCTAAATATCATAGGGCCAGTCCATTACTTAAAGCTCTACACTGGCTGCCGGTGCGAGAGCGTGCCCTTTTTAAACCTGGCTGCCTCACTTTTCAGGCTAGGTCAGGCACTGCCCCTAAATTTATATGTTCTGCCATTGTGTCTTACCTCCCAGGCAGAGAGCTACGCTCCTCGCACTTGGCCCTCTTAGTCATCCCCCGCTTTAAAAAACAAAGGGCGGGTGGAGCGAGGTTCGCTGTCCTGGCCCCAGCATTCTGGAATTCTCTCCCTGTTGCCCTCCGTACAACACCCTCTTACGCTCAGTTTCGGAGGGAACTCAAAACCCTCTTATTTGCGCAAGCTTACTCTGTTTAAACTCCCTCCAACTGCCACCGTCTACTGCAACTCAAATAGCGCCATGAAACCGCTGGGTGAAAGTGCGCTGTACAAATGTTTTTAAATTCAAATTCAAATTCCAAATATAGGGCAATACAATAGTCCAGTCTGGACATTACCAGGGCAATGACGGCCTACTTACGTGCCTCAAAAGAGAGAACATGGGAGATTTTTCTTGGGATCCCAATGATCCTGAAACAGGTAGAGACTTTCCTACCAACCTGCAAGCTTAGGGACAGTGAATTGTCCACAATGACCACAACGTTTTTCCCATGGGAAATCGAGCGAGGACAGAGGCCAAGCGCGTCCGACCACCAGTCACGGGACCAAATCTCCTGTTTACTCCCAAAGATCAGGACCTCCGTCTTTTCTTCGTTTAATTTCAGAACATCTTTCACCATCCAGGAGGAGACTGCCTGCATACAGATCCTAAAGTTAAGGGCTGTATCCTTCACAGTGTGCGAAATAGAAACCATTATTTGGGTGTCGTCCGCATAGGACAGCACCTCTAACCCATAAGATCTCACAACCTTTGCAAGAGGAGTAACATAATTATGAAAAAGGGTTGGGTTCTGAGAGGCACCCTGAGGAACACCGCAGAGCAAAGGTTAGGGGGCTAAATAGTATTGACCAAGCTTCACCATCTGAGTGCACTCACTAAGAAAGCCCCAAGGCCGAGCCCCCGATACCTATCTCTCTGAGGCGATCAATCAGCCTACAGGGAGACAGAGCATTAAAGGCCGCGGTGAGGTCAAGTAGAACAAGCAGGGTAGTGTGCCCTGAGTTCACTTGAGTCCGGATGTTGTCGAAAACAGCAGTCAATGCTGTTTCAGTATTATGATGGCTTCTGAACCCATGTTGAGAGCCATCGAGTAGGTGGTGAACTTTTAGATACGTGCAAAGATGAGAGTTTAGGTAGGATTCCGGAATCTTAGCTGGAACTGGAAGTAAGGAGATCGGCTAGTAGTTTGTCAGTTCACCTGGATTCAGAGAGGGCTTCTTCAAAAGTGGCTTCACTACAGCCGTATTCCACAGTGTGGGATATTGCCCCTATGACATAGCAATATTAAGAACATCAGTCAGATGGGGAATGATGATGTCACAGACAGTTTTTAACACTTTGAGAGGACATGGATCCAGAGGGGAACCCGATTTCACCTGTTCTAACAACTGGTCAGTCACCTCAGAGGACATACGGGGGAAAGTGAGAAGACTGGGAGATCCCTCTGTGAGTGAGGCCTTTTTGGAGAGGAGAGTGTGTTGATTAGGCAACCACGCGATGGCGTTGGAGGCTACAAGCGAGGAGTAGATGTCTGAGATCTTTGTAAGGAAAAAGTCTGATATTTTATCACACCACTCCTGGGAAAATTCTGAGGGGTCAATAACCTGGGGAGAGGTAAGAGAGTGTATTACCTTAAAGAGATCCCTAGAGGATTTCAAAGATTCAGTAGTCTTAGAAAAGTATAGTCTCTTTTCCTCCATAATGGCTGATTTGTATTCCTTTAGACCCTGTTTATGCAGTTCCCTACTCAGAGAATCAAGATCAACATGCCAGAGCCTATCCTGTTTGAGACAACTCTGTCTCAACTTTCTAAGTCTATCCATAAACCAGGAAGCAGAGGATGTTTTCCTTGCTGAGTAGTGCCTACTAAAAGGAGCAAGTGTGTCCTTTGCAGCTGACAGTTGTTGTGATAGCTCAGTCGCTGCCAAATTAGCATCAAGAAGCTTAGTAAGCTCTAAGTTATTAAGAAGAGTGGAAAGCGACTCCTTACTTATGAGACTGAAATTCCTCCTTTCTTCCGACAGCCTATTGCCTGAGAGAGCCGTCACTGATGCCATGAAGTGTAGATCAAAAGGAATGGCAAAGTGGTCAGACCAATCTAGGGGGATGGGTTCCCCCACTCTTAAATGAGGGTCATTAGAGAAGACACCGTCAAGTAAGTGTCCCGCTATATTGGTGGGTTTTCTGACCAGCTGTGAAAAGCCACTGCAGCCCAGGGTTTCTAAAAGGCTTTGGGTATCCTTACAGTGAATATTCTCTAAGTGGAAATTAAAATCCCCCAATAGGGTAAATTGAATCTTTCACAGTAGGGTTCTTAAAGTCTACTAAAATCCTGCCAAAGGAAGCCCTAGAGCCCGGTTGCCTATAACATAAGATGCCAGAGAAGCTTTCCGTACAGTGTGGATCAATAGAAAAGTAAAAAGCCTGGTAGATATCAGGAGGAACGGACAAAGCCTGCGTGCGGCAGATCAAAGTTTCTCTATAAAGAATGCCCACACCCGCTCACCGCCGACCTGCCCTGTCCATTTTAACAAGGGTGTACCCAGTGAGGATAGCATCTACTAGGTCAGGGCCAGAGGCGTTTACGTGGCCCAAGTTTCGGTTATAAAAACCCAGATTGGCTTCCTTGCTGAGACAAAGTCTCTGAAGGCAATCTTGTTTTTAATCAGGGATCTGGCATTAATGAGATAGCCCTGCACATTCTGTTCTATGGGAGGGGGCCTGATAGTACTTTTGTCCATGGAGCTGTTAGGAGCCAGCATAAAAGAGATGTTAGATCCTATTCATGCTAAGTGCCGCTTATTGGCTAGGATCTCCGGGTCAAAGGAGTGAAAAGGGGGAGCATGTTCTGGCCGAAGATCTACCAATACCTTTCTAGAGTAATGAATCCGTCTCAGCTTGTCAGAGACAGGGCGGTATCTCCTGCGCGAAGCGCGTTCTTTGCGCGGACGGCCGCAGACGGGCTTGCCTTTGGCACATCGGCGGCGCGCCCTCTGCGCACGTCTGCTGCGCGAAGAGCCGGCCATGCTGTTTAGTCTAGAATGACTAGAGCACTAAATTCCCTTGCTCCGCCCCCTGAACATCGGAAGGAGCCTAAGTGTACGCCTGCGCCCTCCACAACAAACTGGAAAACCCGCGGTGGACCGGGGCACTGGCGAAAGCGAAGGAGTCACTGAGAGGGAAGCAGACGCCCTGCTAGGTAGGAGGGAGCGAAGAGCGAGGCGCTAAGTAAAATATAAAAGTGCAATAGCAGCAGGCCCCAGTCAAGGTTTTAGGATCCCACCAATGTTTTTAAAAAGAACAATGTTAAAACGATAGAGCAATTAAAATACAAATCATGTTATCAGTAGCATGATGTCTGTGCGCGTCCGCGATGATCGGGCCATGCTGCTTAAATAGTCTAGAATAACTAGAGCGCTAAATTTCCTGGCTCCGCCCCTGAACACTGGAAGGAGCCTAAGTGTACGCCGTCGTCCTTAACATCAAACGGGAAAACCTGCGGTGGACCGGGGCGCCGGCAAAAGCAAAGGAGGCACTGAGGGGAAGCAGATCCCCTGCAAGGTAGGAGGGAGCGAGGAGCGAGACGCTAAGTAAAATATAAAAGTGCAATAGCAGCAGGTTCCAGTCAAGGTTTTAAGATCCCAACAATGTTTTTAAAAAGAATAATGTTAAAACGATTGAGAATATCATATCTAATATTATTTACTTTAATATAATTTGTGCTAATATTGTTTTTAAATACGTTAATCTAAATTAGCATTTCTATTAATTTGAGATATTACTACTTTTTAAGTATATTTGTACTCTGTAATATACATTTTGAAACATTTCATACTAATTTACAATGCAGTAGCAGATTGTTTAGTTTCTAGTGGAATAGATTGGAAGTTACTTAGAGATGGATAAAACAAAACATTGTTTTGTAGTAAATAGTAAATAATTACATTTAGTAAATAGTAAGTTATTAAGTGCATTATTAATTGACCGTTATTTAAATGATATAAATGTTTTTGTAGTTTAATGATTATTTTTGTATGTAGTTTAATTACTATTATGTAATGTAGTAGTGGATTGTAGGGTAATAGAGTGGGAATGTATTCAATTATTCATTTTATTTACATTACTTTTTATGCTAATTAAATATTTAATTGGTTAATGTAAATTGTTGTAAGTATTTTTTATTTAATTATTTAATTGCATTATGAGCAGGTTGTTGTGTTTATGGTGAAGTAGGCTGTGAACTTGTTTAAATTATACATAGTTTCAAAATATTTTTATGTTAACTTAGGTCCTCATTACGATGTCAGGTGGATGACATTGTTTCGGTGAGGAAACCGCCCGACCATAGGTCGACAGTTTTAAACACCTAATTAGGATTCGGCTCACCAGCAAACTTCCATTTTTAAATGGGAGCTTGTGCGGCGGGCCGAAACCTCCTGCAGCACACGCTTCCAGTGACAAATGGAGTTCTTGCACATCCCTGCACTATGTGGCTGGCACCCCAGGGTGCCTGCCACATGGTGCAGGGATGTGAAGAGTGGTGTCATAGGTGCCGCCCAGGGCAAAAGCCGGAGGGCCATGGGGTAAGGGGGCCCTGCTAGGGTCCCCCAAAAGCACTTTCAGACAGTAGTTCCATGTCAGAAAGGGCGATATGGAACTGCTTTTCGAAAGAGCCATAATAATCCTGATCGCGGAAACGCCGTCAGTTAGGGATTATGAGGCCCTTTCGACTGTTCAACGGGCTCCTTGAGCCCATCCGAACACAGTCGGATTAACCGGCTGGTTTAAACTCTCACCACCAACTTTGTAATACATCGGTGGGAGTTTAAACCTTAGATGTCGGTCGGAAAGACTCACCGACATGCAAATCATTCCCTAAGTATTTATCTGCTGAATAATTAAGTCATTTTTTAAAAATAATTTTTAATGTGATTTATTTGAATTATTTTTATTTCCTTGTATATTTTTTAGATGAGTGGCCTATAGACCAGCTAGCTCACGGTGCCACCATAAGCCCCCCTAACCTGCCAGGGAGCGAATTGTTTCTGGCATCCCCTGAACATGAAATCCCTGTCCCTTCAGGGATCATGGAAACAGTACAGAACCTTTCGCTCAGTCACTCATGCTAATTCTCAGAAAAATATACAGAGAATACACAATGGGACGTTTTCAATATTATTCATTGAACCAATGTTATTCTTGCATTAAATACGTGTGCTGCACTACACCACTGGATTCAAGCTAGCCTGGCTGATGAAGGGTGATATCCTGAAAGCAGTCCCAGGATGCTTGTTTAGGGTTCAGGGAGGATCTTGCTTGGCAATTCGGGCAGGACTGTTCATACAAGAAACAGGGTCAACACTGATTTACATATGGCTAGGTCCAAACCGGGGTGGAGTGGTGAGCAAAAGAATGATGGATTTAACCCAGATCCTTGTGACTGGAGGTGAATGTTTGCATTGTCCAGCATTCCGTCCATCAAATATTTCTTTTTCATATGTCCCCCTAAGTGGGAAGGGTATGCCCAGATGTCAGTCCCGTGCTCACTACACCACTGGATTCGAGCTAGCCTGGCTGATGAAGGGTGATGCCCTGAAACCGGTCCCAAGATGCTTGTTTACGGTCCAGGGAGTATCTCGCTTGGCAGTTCGGGCTGGACTCTTCCAACAAGGAACAGAGTCAAGACTGATTTGCATATGGCTGGGTCCAAACTGGGGTGGTGTGGTGAGTAAAAGAATGATGGATTTAACCTAGATCCTTGTGACTGGGGCTGAATATTTGCATTGTCCAGCATTTCGTTCATCAATTGTTTCTTTTGCAATGATTAGTATACAGAATCAGATAAACATGATTACAAGCACCAAAAGCATAAATAGTAGGTACAGTTCTACCATGGTGCTAAAACAATGGATATATGCAGCCATATAAGTAAGGCAGTAATCGGGCATACTCTTACTATGCAAACCCTACTCTAAGTGTACCTAAAGTGTATGTAGGTGTAGAGCCCAGAATCCCCCAAGGGAAGATCCAACCCCATTATCTGATGGGTAAAAGTGAAGGACCCCGTCTTGGTCACAAACTGGACACCCCTCATGAGATGTCAGACGGCTGTGTGGTGATCGCTTAGCATGTACGTACTCTCAGTAGATTAGGGATGTTACAGATATGTAGATAGCTCTGTCGCCCTGTGGATGAAGATAGTGATGACATTTTGTAGTGAAGAAGGTCCACTCAGGAAGGTAGTATTTCAAGATGATTTATTACATGAAGATAACAGGTTGCAAGGTACAAGACATCATGTTGTTATGTGGTAGATCAGAGCCCCACCAGGAGCTGCCTATCAGCTGCTCAGCCCATGACCAACTCTCTCTCTGCCTCTCTCAGTCCCAACATTCTGAGGCATCATCAGAGCACAGGCACTGGCAGAGCAGGGCTGGTAAAACACCTTACAGTATAATATGCAGGATACTACACATTTCTATGTAGTAAGGCCTTAAAAATGCTATTGTCCCTACCAAGCTCCGCAATGATACAGGCAATTAGAATGGAGACAGGAACAATAGCATGGAATAGCCAGGCTCAAATGTCCTTGGCAAGATTTGGGAAACGTCAAAATCCAGGGGGAGGGCAGAAAGTCTCACATTGGTGTAGTGAGGAAATCCTGCATAGCCGCCTAAAATGGGCGAAGGAAGCAAGAAGGAAAATTCAGGCTATAACTGGGAGCTTAAATGTGAGTTCGAATCAGAACCCCCTGGATGTAGATTTTACCAAGAGTTCGCTCAGGTTCCAAGGCATGGAGCAGTCAAGGAATCACAACCTAAAATACCTGAAAAAGAAAATATCTGTCCAATGCATGATAAAATCGTGGGAGAATGTAGCATGGTACCCATATTTAGAAACTCTGCCAAATCATGGGCTTAGGTGTGAAATCCTGAAGATACGAATTGGTACTAACCCATGGGTAATGTCGGGAAAAATAAAGGCAGAAATGCTATATCCCGATGGAACATGCAAATGTGGGTTTGGGACTAAGTCTGAAACCTTGCACATATTGTTAGATTGCCTTATGGTTTTAGACTTGAGAAAACTTTTTTTACGCCCAGTAATCTTAAAATACGGAATAAGGTCAGGAGCCCAAGCTATTGTGCTATTGATAGAAATGGCAGGTCTTGATATTGCTATTGCACTAGGACACTATATGAAAGGCATACATTGTTTTGCAAGTGAAAAACTTAAGCAAAAGCAGTGATTTATTTACCCTTAAAATCACCCTTCTCTGCGTATATAAACATCTAAGCCCAAATATAGCTATAGATCTAACGGTTTTAAACTACTGCTGCTAAGGAGGAATGATGTGGATAAAGTACCCCTTTTAAAATTAGGGTCTAATGGTACCATTGTTTAATTATGTTTTTATGCTATTTTAAATATTTTAACTGTGTTTATAAAATTAGAAACGTAGCAGCTGCTAGGGGTGAAGGTGGATACAGATTTATTACATAAGTATCAAGCTAAGCTGGCCACAAGGAAACTGTGTGGTTTTATATCCTAACGAGTATTTTGTATGGTTTTATGTATTTATGAGATCCTTGGAGTTTAAAGACTATGATCTAAATAAACAGAGTTCTCTCTCTCTCTCTCTCTCTATGTAGTAAGGAACGAGACCATGTACATGATGTTAAGGGCATTGTGATAATGGTGTGCAAATCCAGATGTAAAATAAGTTTAGTTTCAGTGAAACTAATCCAACTTTGTTGTGTGTGCAAACGTACGCAAAAGGTCACATCTCGGAAATGTTATTGATGAGGACAATGTAAGAAATAAGTTGCTTCGCTACATGGGCCTAACCCGGGAATATAACATTGCAGTAGCATGGAAATGGAAATGGGGTGCATTGCAAGATTTGTACAAACCTGGATTTCATTGGCAGTTTCTCATGAACCTGCAAAACCAACCATGCTCAGTGTGATTAACAAACGGATGTGCAAGGCTGTAGTCCTTGATCACTGTTTTAAATAGACCAATTTATAAACAGAGGGGCTAATTTACAAGAGGCCTATGCTTCGGAGCATCACTTTTTTTGAAGCAGGCCTCTAAATCATATGTTTGAGGTTATGCAAAGCCAGTCTGCATGGCTTTGCATGGTCTCATAGATATGGAGTAAGGCAAGATCGCTCAAAGTGCTGTGTGCCTTACTCTGTGTCAAGGAGGCATTCCATGGGTCTTGCAGCGGGTTTTCCATGCTACACACATGTATTTTGATGCTGCCCCAAATTTACAAACTCACATAAACCTGGGATAGCGACAAAACCTTACACCTCCCCAGAGCAGGACATTTCACCTCGTGTTTTCCTCTTTCCATGTGTGCTACATTCTGCAGCACAAATAGAATGAGGAAATGCCTCTCAGGATTGTGTTTGTGCAGGAATGTGCCTCTTCCTGCACAAAATCATGCCAACAACTCAGACACCCATGCACCATATTGCAAGGGTGCCTGCATTGGCAATAGGCACCAAATGTGCACCAGCACTGGCTGAAAGACCAGGAATGCACCATATCTCATAAATACGGTGCATTCCTGCCCTTTCAGATTGGCATAGGGCAGCGCAGCAAAAATACTTTTTCCAATTTTTGTAAATCAGGCCCCAAAGAGGTTATTTATGAAATCATTGCATCACTTTATGCCACACATAAAGTGGTACATGCATTGCGCAGGGCTCTCATTTCGATTTCTGAAGCCACGCCTTGTGTGGCTTTGAGCGGCCTCATAAATCATAAGTAAGACGACGCAGCAGCAAATTGCTGCGTTGCCTTACTCTGCACCCAGGAGGTGTTCCATGGGCATTGCCGTGGCTTTTCCCACGCAACACCCATGGAGTTTGAACCAGCCCCAGATTTACAAAGTGATGTAAACCTGGGGAAGCACCAAATCTTTACGCCTCCTGAGGGGATGTGTAACAAAGAGAAATATGTGTATTTTTCTCTTTCTATGTGTGCTGCATTCTGCAGAACACATAGAAAGCGTAAAAGGCCACTTAGGATTGTTTTTATGCAGGAAGGGGCACTTTCCTGCACAAAAGCAATTCTGCATGCAACGGAGACACCTTTTCACCATGGTGCAAGGGTCCCTGTGTAGTCACTAGGGTGCCAAAATGGCACCATCGTAGGGAGACTGGACAAGAATGCACCGTATTGCTTAACCATGGTGCATTCCTGCCCTTCCACTTTGGCGTAGGGCAGCGCAGCAAGATGCACTGCCAAATGCCAAAACCGCATACATGGGGCCCCAAATGTGTTCAATGCATCAGGGGCATTATTTTTGTTAGCAGATGAACAGCACCTCTGAAAACAAATTGATGGGATCTTGTATATTAATTGTTGTTTGGAATGAATTATGTAGTTTCTTAGAAGTCCACTTCATGTATTTTTTCTACTTTGTGCGTAACAGTAACAGTTTGCCTTGTGGTGTCTACAAGTCGGGAGGAGAGAGCGGTTGTGGCAGAGTAGACCCTATACGTTTTTACGGGCTCGGCGACGTCACCACGAAGTGGGGAGGAGCTGCGAGCCGTATTGTAGCGAGTTTCTGGCTCATGCTGGAAAAATTCTTCTTTGCTCGTACATTTCCAGTGCTTTATTTTATAAGCTGAATGGTAATTGGTCCTCGCAGTGCTGTTTTTTTAGTTGTCTTCATGTGATAGGGCATATGTAATGTTCGTCCGCCATTTTTGGCATTTTCTGTGCGGTTTCGCGCACGGCAGACCATTAATTTTAATTAGGAGCTGTCAGAGTGCCCTTCTAATGCAATCCAGATGGTGGGAGCGCGTTCACCATCCTGCATTCTATGTATAGGGCGCGCGTTCGTCTGCAGCCTTTTTGTGGCTGAAAAAGAGGCAGATTTGATAAAGATCCTAGTGACAGTTACAAATATAGTAGTGGGAGACACAGCAGAATCCTGCATACTAGGACTGACCGGTAAGCACAAGAAGCAAATAGTACAATCCAGATTTTTTAATTTAGCTCCAATACTGGCAAAACGTTCAATCACGATGCGGTGGAATTCTGCGCTACCCTCTGCAATGCTCACCTAGCATGGTGACGTGGTGAGATGCCAATACAAAGCAATCAACATGTTTTGAACTGCACACACATCTTAATGCACATCCACCATATCCCGCGAGAGAAATCAGATACATCTGAAATTTGAGTTATGTAAGTAGGCTACAGAAATATAGAACAATCAATAAAAACCCTGGAGGCTCTGCAAGCGTGCCTCGTTTGCCGTTCTGTAAATGTAATATTAAGAACACTAAATGCCAAGGAATTACAGCAAAAAATATTAATAACATCGATGTTTGCATTAGCAATACCAGCAGTGAGCAGCCCTGCAGATTAGATCAGCACAGATCAGGCTTCAGTGCCAGGCAGCGGCTGCTTGCAGACCCAAGAAGGATGAAGACACAGAGCAGCCCTGCAGATTAGATCAGCACAGATCAGGCTTCAGTGCCAGGCAGCGTCTGCTTGCAGACCCAAGAAGGATGAAGACACAGAGCAGCCCTGCAGATTAGATCAGCACAGATCAGGCTTCAGTGCCAGGCAGCGGCTGCTTGCAGACCCAAGAAGGATGAAGATACAGAGCAGCCCTGCACATTAGATCAGCACAGATCGGCAGTGCAGCATGTGCGTGTCTGCCGTGCTGTTGTGAAGGGAACTAGGCTTCAGTGGTAGGCAGCGGCTGCTTGCAGACCCAAGAAGGATGAAGACACAGAGCCGCCCTGCAGATTAGATCAGCACAGATCAGGCTTCAGTGGTAGGCATTGGCTGCTTGCAGAGCCAAGAAGGATGAAGACACAGAGCAGCCATGCAGATTAGATCAGCACAGATCAGGCTTCAGTGCCAGGCAGCGGCTGCTTGCAGACCCAAGAAGGATGAAGACACAGAGCAGCCCTGCAGATTAGATCAGCACAGATCAGGCTTCAGTGGTAGGCAGTGGCTGCTTGCAGACCCAAGAAGGATGAAGACACAGAGCAGCCCTGCAGATTAGATCAGCACAGATCAGGCTTCAGTGCCTTAGCAGCGGCTGCTTGCAGACCCAAGAAGGATGAAGACACAGAGCAACCCTGCAGATTAGATCAGCACAGATCAGGCTTCAGTGCCAGGCAGCGGCTGCTTGCAGACCCAAGAAGGATGAAGATACAGAGCAGCCCTGCAGATTAGATCAGCACAGATCAGGCTTCAGTGCCAGGCAGCGGCTGCTTGCAGACCCAAGAAGGATGAAGACACAGAGCAGCCCTGCAGATTACATCAGCACAGATCAGGCTTCAGTGCCAGGCAGCGGCTGCTTGCAGACCCAAGAAGGATGAAGACACAGAGCAGCCCTGCAGATTAGATCAGCACAGATCAGGCTTCAGTGCCAGGCAGCGTCTGCTTGCAGACCCAAGAAGGATGAAGACACAGAGCAGCCCTCAAATTAGATCAGCACAGATCAGGCTTCAGTGCCAGGCAGCGGCTGCTTGCAGACCCAAGAAGGATGAAGATACAGAGCAGCCCTGCACATTAGATCAGCACAGATCGGCAGTGCGGCATGTGCGTGTCTGCCGTGCTGTTGTGAAGGGAACTAGGCTTCAGTGGTAGGCAGCGGCTGCTTGCAGACCCAAGAAGGATGAAGACACAGAGCAGCCCTGCAGATTAGATCAGCACAGATCAGGCTTCAGTGGTAGGCATTGGCTGCTTGCAGACCCAAGAAGGATGAAGACACAGAGCAGCCATGCAGATTAGATCAGCACAGATCAGGCTTCAGTGCCAGGCAGCGGCTGCTTGCAGACCCAAGAAGGATGAAGACACAGAGCAGCCCTGCAGATTAGATCAGCACAGATCAGGCTTCAGTGGTAGGCAGCGGCTGCTTGCAGACCCAAGAAGGATGAAGACACAGAGCAGCCCTGCAGATTAGATCAGCACAGATCAGGCTTCAGTGCCAGGCAGCGGCTGCTTGCAGACCCAAGAAGGATGAAGACACAGAGCAGCCCTGCAGATTAGATCAGCACAGATCAGGCTTCAGTGGTAGGCAGCGGCTGCTTGCAGACCCAAGAAGGATGAAGACACAGAGCAGCCCTGCAGATTAGATCAGCACAGATCAGGCTTCAGTGCCAGGCAGCGGCTGCTTGCAGACCCAAGAAGGATGAAGACACAGAGCAGCCCTGCAGATTAGATCAGCACAGATCAGGCTTCAGTGCCAGGCAGCGGCTGCTTGCAGACCAAAGAAGGATGAAGACACAGAGCAGCCCTGCACATTAGATCAGCACAGATCAGGCTTCAGTGCCAGGCAGCGTCTGCTTGCAGACCCAAGAAGGATGAAGACACAGAGCAGCCCTGCATATTAGATCAGCACAGATCAGGCTTCAGTGCCAGGCAGCGGCTGCTTGCAGACCCAAGAAGGATGAAGATACAGAGCAGCCCTGCACATAAGATCAGCACAGATCGGCAGTGCGGCATGTGCATGTCTGCCGTGCTGTTGTGAAGGGAACTAGGCTTCAGAGGTAGGCATTGGCTGCTTGCAGACCCAAGAAGGATGAAGACACAGAGCAGCCCTGCAGATTAGATCAGCACAGATCAGGCTTCAGTGCCAGGCAGCGGCAGCTTGCAGACCCAAGAAGGATGAAGACACAGAGCAGCCCTGCAGATTAGATCAGCACAGATCAGGCTTCAGTGGTAGGCAGCGGCTGCTTGAAGACCCAAGAAGGATGAAGACACAGAGCAGCCCTGCAGATTAGATCAGCACAGATCAGGCTTCAGTGCCAGGCAGCGGCTGCTTGCAGACCCAAGAAGGATGAAGACACAGAGCAGCCCTGCAGGTTAGATCAGCACAGATCAGGCTTCAGTGCCAGGCAGCGTCTGCTTGCAGACCCAACAAGGATGAAGACACAGAGCAGCCCTGCAGATTAGATCAGCACAGATCAGGCTTCAGTGCCAGGCAGCGGCTGCTTGCAGACCCAAGAAGGATGAAGATACAGAGCAGCCCTGCACATTAGATCAGCACAGATCGGCAGTGCGGCATGTGTGTGTCTGCCGTGCTGTTGTGAAGGGAACTAGGCTTCAGTGGTAGGCAGCGGCTGCTTGCAGACCCAAGAAGGATGAAGACACAGAGCAGCCCTGCAGATTAGATCAGCACAGATCAGGCTTCAGTGGTAGGCATTGGCTGCTTGCAGACCCAAGCAGGATGAAGACACAGAGCAGCCACACAATCATACACGACACACACATAACACACACACACCACACACACACCACTCTCTCACCACCACACACTCATCACCACTCACCACAAAACACTCACTACCACAGACTCACCCCCACAGACTCACCCCCACAGACTCACCACTACAATCACAAACACACACACAAACACACACACAACAACATAACACCAGCCATCAGTGCACCCTTTCACCAGGGCCAAACACCACTAGCCATCAATGCACTTTTTCACCAAGCACAAACACCATCAGGCGTACAACACCAGGCAGCCGTCAGTGCATTCTTTTACAAGGCGCACTCACCAGCAACCGTCAGTGCACTCTTTCACCAAACACACACACCATCAGCCATCTGTGCACTGTTTTACTAAGTACACATCCACCAGCCGTCAGTGCACCCTTCCACTAGGCACACACTCCTCCAGGTGCCAGTGCACTTTTCCACCAAACACACACACCACCAGCCATCAGTGCACGCATCAATTGTTAACGCATCCACAATTAACTTTTGTAGCAATCGCAGTATGGCACACTTTACTTTTAAACATATTCATCTAAAGCACAGCATGACACCATTGGTAAAATTACAATCCAACTCACATAATACCACTACACACCACATGCACACACTCCATCACACATGGCGAAAAGACATTGCCATTTACAATTCCATTAGCTCAAAATCAAATAAATCTGAGCCCGATTGCATTTCTAATGCTTGTTTTAATTTACCTCCACCACAGTTCTGCGGCAAATCTGACTGTAAGCACAATTGAAATGTCAACAAATTTGAAATAGATCAATGTTCACTGTTTAATAGGTATATTTATTTATGATCTGGACTAATTTATTGATAACGAGCTGTACATGAAGAATACAATTGTGCCCTCTGTCATTTCACACATGAGGGGGAGTTACTCTTGGAAATTTGGTTGTGTACATCTTCTTTGGACTGCATTGTTTTCAAAATTTTGAGTCCATTTTGCTGTGCTCATTTTTTACTTTTATACATCTTTAAAATGCTTTACTGATCCCTCAAGTACATATACTTCTATATACGTGAAGCACTTTGCCATTTCAGAACCCTGAATACACCCATTTCAAAAAAAAAATTTGATTATTTTGGCACGACACAGTTTTTCCAGCACAAAATGTCCACTAATGCTAACTTGTGAAAGAGGAGGTTTGTTCCATAGTACACGATTTTAGGAAAAGGTTGGTGCTTAAATTAAAATCTGAAACCACAAAATAGGTAATGTGCCAAACAACGAAAGAAGTACCTATTGTGGTGCAGAAAAACTGCTGAATAGACTTTTAGAGAAGGAGGACAGTTGAATAGAAGCAGAGTGGGGGGATCTTTGTGTCCTGGCCCTAACATCATAAGGCTTTACAGAAGGCAAGTTACCCGAAAAAAACACACCTTAGGGGGTCTATTTGTAACAGACAGAAACTCAATGACCCGTGGCATTTAACATAGATGAAAGGTCTCCAGTTCACTCAATGAGAGTCCCTTATAAACATCTCTTCTTCGGTGAAGGCTGCATTTTATTACTCAGTTAACAAGTGTTAGTCTGTTTTATTTGGAACTTAAAAAAGGTTATGATTCTCCTTTGCTTCCGGTGGAAGCCAAATTCGACCTCAGGGCAAATCTGCACGGATATTAAAAGATCAGAGTCAGAAATAAATCAGTTTGTATACATTGGCCTAAAGCAAAGAGTTATTATTATACAACATAACGATCTTTTTACAAAAAGAGAACAGTTGCGGCCTATTCGAACAAAAAAAACAGTTTTCTCCTGTGCCAGGCAATGCTAACTCGGGCATCAGCCAATAACCTTTAAACTAGAACTAAGGATGGGCCTGCTGTCTAGCACGTACTCGACAAAGATAAACATAAAACTGTTAACTCTTTAATAGTCTGTTAAACTGGATTACATCACGTGGGTGGACTATGCATAAAATAAATTCATTGAAATATTTAGCTTCGAAATAAGTTAGACCCAACTAAACCAACTCATCATGAGATTAACAAAACATATATTTTGGTGCCAAGCCTTGTTTACCCCAAACCTTAATAAGAAGTATTACAATGTAAATTTGAATGCAAGCTTCATGATTTTCAAAATTACACCACATTCTACCCTCACCAGTAAGCCCTTTCCTGCTCCTCTGCCTACCATTAGTAAAGACTGGCATGTGTCGTGCCTTAGACCATGTATAGATTGATTATTATGTTATATGCTTCCTTCAAAAGTCAATTAAGACATAACACTATTGAACAAATAAACGGAGGCAAAAATGTATCGCCTTGATTGGGAGAAGCTGAATCGAGAACGATAAAACCCCCCATGAAAAGAATTTGGGCTGAAGACAAAGTCATTATAGAATATGAAGATAAATGTCTCGTAAGTAAGTTATCACCCTATAAATGGAATGTTAGTTGAATGAGTGTCTCTGTTGTCATGTTTGCCATGTATTATTAAAACGTCGCCACAAACAAAGGTCAAGCAGAAGAATGCACGTGATGTACCGCTGGTCTGAAAATAAACCAATGTAACAGAACAATGCCAGTAGGATTGGATGACTCCTGTTTTACTGAAATGGGGTTCTCTGTGTTTAATGAGCTAATGAATCATGTACTGATGTCTGCAGCTGACATTTAATATCTGTTTCAAGTTTAAAGCTTTATTACTCGAACACATTAGTAAAGATCAACACATACATAAAATGAACACTGCAAAAATACTTGGGGCCTGATTACTAATTCGGCGGTCATTCGGACCACCAAAACTGGGATTGAGGTGCGGTGGCAGTCGGGACCACCGCACCAGTGGTCCAACCACCATATTACAACTACATCGGTCGCACCTCCAGGGGATTACCTCAATTGCCAGGGAACCACATTCCCTGGCAGTGGCCTGGCAGTCTGAGGAGTGCGGTATGCTGGCAGTGCAGTTACCACCACGCCAAGCATATTACGAGTTTTCCTCACCACCAGCATTTCCTGGTGGTGTTCACGCCATGAAATTCTGGTGGTGAGGAAACAAAGAGGTGCCTTACAGGGCCCCCTGTTGCTCTGGGCCCTTGGGTGCATGCAGGAGGGCCACATGGTTTGCCCCCCTGCATGCATGCATCCCCTGTCCTGCAAGGCATGGACTTAGTAGTCCATGCCAAACGTGAAAGGGCTATGGCATTCCCATAGTGGTGCCTTTTGGCACTGCTGTGGGAACGCCAAAGGACCGCCCACCAGATAACGAGAAACTCGTAATCTGGTGGGAAGCCGGCCGTCGAATTTGGTGGTGCGGTTGCCTGCCGTGTATGCAGGGGGGCACAACATGTGCCCCCTGTTTTATTGCACCCCATGTTCCAGCACGGCAGAGAATTCAAAGTCTGTGCCCTACTAGAACAGCTTTTGCATTCCCATTGCAGTGCCTGTTTTCAGGGCACCGCCATGGGAACAGCAAAAGAAAAGCCCGCCAGACACAAGTTGAACTCGTAATTTGGCAGGTGGATCCTGCATGGTTTTGGCAATGCTCTGCCAGCTCATAGCCGGCACAGCACTGACAAAGTCGTAATCAGGCCTTTAGATTTTAACTTCAAATGTCGCAAGAGGGTGTTCAAGGGGAGAATACTTTTTTGTTCACAAAATTTGCATTTCCCATTGTAATGTTATATTATTTTTTATTTCTATAGAATACTAATACCAATGATCACTAGGTACTTCAAAAACATGTAGAGGCAATCCACAATAAAATAGCTATGGGGCATGTGTATCAAGCCCTCTTCCCATTCAAAAATGGGGCGAATCTCAGAATCGGCCCGTTTGCAAATGGGAAAAGGCCTTTTGGGATGTATCATCCCAAAAGGGCATCGCAAATTAGAGAATCGGAGAATTTGTGATTCTATATTTTGCAATTGCATTTAAGGAATATCAAATTGCGATTCCTTAAATGCGATGTAGAAAGCACCTAAGTTGTTTGAATTTGGCATAAGAAATCGCAAAACACCACCAACTGACTGTTGGTGGTAATTTGCGAATTCTTTGAAAAAAGCACTTTTTTGCTTTTTTCAAAGTGCCATGTGGCCCACATACATGCCATTACGGCATATATGTTCGCCACATGTGCACACATGCTCATTTCAGGGGTGCATCAGGGTGTCCTTATGACTCCCTTGCACTCTTGAAATTACATTCGCAATTTGCGAGTACCTAATGGGTACTCGCAAATTGCGTATGTTTTCCCAGTCACTCCTATGGGCCTCTACATACAGTATTTGATACATATGGCCCTATATGCCTGAATGAACAGCCATGTTTCAGTCCATCATATGAAATTCTGCAAAACAACTTCGACACGTAGGTGTGTGCCCACCACCCGGGGCCTTAAGGTTCCTTGTGAATTCGAAGTATGTGACCTTGAGCTGATGTTCGCACTCTCCAAGGGTTGTGATGGGAAAGTTACCTTTTAGGAAATAAAGGGGCACTGCCATAGAGAGATTTTTGAATAAGGCCAGGTGCCTGGAACTGGATTCTTTGCTTTGTTGCCAATTAGTGTAGCTGCTCTAAAAATGAATAAATGTGACTAAATTTAGAGACATCTGTAACATAGTGGCTTGCTGAATTCCGCACAATCGGTAGTAACTACATTAAGTACAGGAGAGGGCTAGATAGACAAAGATGGCATAGTCAATCCTAGACCTTATTAGTGCTTCTGAGACTAGGCATCTGTTCTCGAAATCTCGGTAAGGAGATGTATTCTAAAACATGAGGAGTTGATGGCACCATGCAGATAAGATAGAAAACACCTGCTCAGCCTTAGTAAGTTGGGCATCGAATTTATCCCTAAAATCTTTAAACACTGATGCGGGTGAGAAGCCACAAGTCAGTAGTTGCCCAGTCATAGATCACAAGGATTGTTTACAAAGACCTCTGTCTTGTCTACATTCAAATTGAGTATGTTGCTCTTCATCCAAGCTCAGATGAATTGAAGATTTTGTTGAAAGGACAAGTGGGATTCTTTCCAATCATCCACGTCCAACAATATTTGTGAGTCATTGATTACATGTACACCTTGCCACCACCTTCAACAAGCTGAGAGGGTAGTGACTTCAGTTTATTATTGTAAAGCTGAGCGTTGAGTGATGAACCTTGAGGGACAGGTGATGTTAATGTTAATTGTGATTTGAAAAGTGCCTAATACTGGCAGGTCTCTAAGCGCTGAGAGAGATTAGCCATAGCCATCCCATAGAGTGAATGTTTGTTCCAGGTCAGCATCTGCATTATGTCCAGGCCTCTGTGAAGAGGAAGATCTTCAATTTTTCCTGAAGGGAAGGAGGGCTTTTTCTGACCCGAGGTGTCCTGGTAGCTTGTTCCACAGCTGCGGGATCAAGAACGAAAAGGCTCGCCCCCCTTTACTCATATTGTTAAACCGTGGCAGGTCAGCCGGCCTCCCTCGGATGACCGAAGGGTGCGACCGGGGACGTATCTCCCTAGGCGCTCCTTGATATATCCTGGGGCCTGCCCATGAAGGGCCTTGTGGGCAATTCAGAGGCCCTTAAATC
Organism: Lissotriton helveticus; assembly: GCF_964261635.1. Taxonomy (NCBI): domain Eukaryota; kingdom Metazoa; phylum Chordata; class Amphibia; order Caudata; family Salamandridae; genus Lissotriton; species Lissotriton helveticus. Next base: position 398,066,108 of record NC_136069.1, on the reverse strand, counting down.
TGGCTCACTGTTTGACGGGGAGCCAATGTAGCTGTTGCAGCAGAGGTGTGGCCTGTGCCCGTCTACGGAGCTTGAAGATCATCCTAGCTGCATCATTTATTGCTACTTGCAGTTTGCCTAGCAGCTTTTTGGGTAATCCAATATATAACGCATTGCCATAGTCTAGGCAGGATATAATCAGTGCGGTCACCACCATCCCCATGGTGGAAAATGAGAGGAGGAGTGACAATTTCCTTAGCTGCCTCAGTAGGCTCACGCAGGTCCCAACCACAGAGGCCACTTGGTTAGACAGTGTGAGTTTGTCATCTATTTTAATACCAAGGCTTTTTACGACTGGAGCTGGAGTCAGTGTGTCTCCCAGCTTCTGTGGCCAGAAGAGGTCAGTCCACAGGTTGCTTCTTCTGGTGATGACTAGGACCTCCGTTTTGTCTGGGTTGACTTTAAGTGAGTTGTCCGTCATCAAATTGACCACGTATCTAAGGTTTTTTGCACATGTGCGTGGGCTTGTGGGGTGTTATAATGCCCTGTGGGAAGAAAATTAAAAACTTAAGGCCCTTTACAGTTATGGACCAAACTATAAAAGTGGTGGACAATTTTTGTTATTTAGGTATCACCTTTAACAGAGGGGGGATGTGGACACCTGAAATGATTAATGTAAGAGCCAAAATGGCCAAGTGTTCTTTTGGCATATTTAAGTTCGCATCCAAGTTAGGCTCAAGACGGATACCAGACATGTTGTACTTATACCGCCATAAATGTGTTGCTCTGGCCCTATATGGCTCAGGAGTGTGGGGCCATTGTAATAACAACATGCTCCAGGTTGAGGAAAACAAATTTGTAAAAAAACTCCTGTGTTTACCATCTTCTGCCTCAACAAAGCTGATCCATCAGGAGGTTGGTCTAGAACATCTATCTGACTTGATCAGATTAAGACCCCTGTTAGTATGGAGATCTATATGGATTAAGGAACAGACTGGTTTCACAAGAAAAATTATTTTAGACTGTCTTCATATGGACAAATGTTCCCGCATCCCTTGGCTTAACTATATTATTCGAACATTTAGTGATGTTTTTAATCTTACTGTGCGTGATAACCCTTTTTGTGTTTTAGATATACCGAAGAGTGAGCTTAAACATGAATTTTTGAGGGTTAGCATGGGGAAGCGTAACGCAGCTATTGCCCAGTTCTCTACACATGTTTTTTACGACAGATACACTAAGGAAGAAATGGGGCTTTCAGGATATTTTAAATTGGTCACTATCCGATCCCACCAATATGTATTGACAAGATTACGGATGGGGATTGTTCATTTGCTTGTCGCTTATCCTGTAATGAAGACCTATACTACTGCCCCCTGTCCGTGTGATGGGACCACAAAACAAAGTACGGAGCACTTTTTATTGTTATGCCCTCTCTATCTTCACCTCCGAAAAATATATCTGAAACCGCTTTTCAAAAAATATAATGTATCCACTATTGTATCGGCCATGGGGCTTTTATTTGGACTTGATTCACAGGACATCTGTTTTTTTACTGCTGTATTTATTTTAAAATCGATTTGTTTGAGGAAAAGCACCTTTTTTGATATGTGATTAACTTAAAATTTGATATATCCTCATGTTTTATCACTTATGTATGTATGTACTTTTATGATCATTAATCAATGATCGAATAAAGTTTTTGAATTGAATTGAAGTGGTAAGGTGGAGAGACTGAGGGTAGTCATTTAAAAGTGGTCAATGGCGCTGCAAGGCTACAGCTAATACCTGCTGTCATAATATGGTCATATAACATGGCATGGTCAACTGTACTAAATGTGGCAGACCGGTCAAATAAGACCAAGGCAATGGTAGTGCACAGGTTAAGCTCTAATCTTAAATTGCGAAACCTGTCTGCATCTCACATAGCACCTCAAGAGACTGCAGATACCTACTAATTTATGTTGCAACAAATGTTTATTAAGACTTTTGCCTCAAAAGAGAGAAGAGTTATAGGCTTTTTTGGTAAATTTAAATCTAACCCAGCCTTTTTCAAAAGTAGGGTAATTGATGACTGTTTGAACTCCGGGACTGTGTCCCACTCTAATGAAGAGTTAAATTGATGGCAAAGTGTTGCAATAATAACAAGAGTCAAGTAATTAAAACAATGTGGGTATTGGGCGGGGCATGGCATGGCTGTAGCGGCCTCAACCTGAGGGGCTATGAGGGACTGGCCTGTTGGGCAGGAGCTGCCCCCTAGGTGACCCACTAGGGCTGTGGAGGAATGATCGGAGACTGGGGTCGCTGGATGCAGCCAAGAAGACGCTGCGGTGCGGCCACACCAAGGACCGGAGCAGAAATGGAAGGCATGTTGCACCCTCCAGATGCCCTCTAGTCCCCAACGATTAATCCAGCCCGGAACCCCAACGCTGTGCAGTGGGCTTGTGCTTCCGGAAGAGGTGGGTGGGAGTGGTCCACCACCATGTCTGTAAATGTAAATGTAAATGTAAATGTATTTCGATTTATATAGCGCACGTTTCACCCAGGGGTCTCAAGGCGCTTGCTTAGGGAACCCGTCCTGGTATTCCCCCGTGAGAGATACCCCGGCAAGGTATTCACAAGGTGAAAGCCAGGCATCCCGCCGCGAGGGGCCGTAGTGGAGATTAAGCAAGCTATTGCCCAGAGTCGCAGAGTGTGACCCCATGAGTCGAGTAGGCACCGGAGCGAGAATTGTCAAGTCTGTGGAATTTTTGAGCCCGAGACCCGCCGAGGCGGGGAATCGAACCCTGGTCCACGGCTGATCTCAGCTTCCGGGTCTGCCGCCTCTAACCACTGAGCCACACTTCTCCACTTCTGTAACACAATTAAAGTCTTACCTGAGAACCACGTGCCCCCCCATGCATATAGCCATCTAAGCCGAGAGGGCAGAGAGGAAAGTGACCTAGTCTAGATTAGGTGTGTACACACTGCCCAACATCACCTATCGACCTGCCGGTCTCTCCTCAATAAGTACATATCTGCCTTCGTTGTCTAATGAGGTGTGTATGAGATGAAAGGGAACCCTTGGCCTTATCAAGATCAATGCTCCGTGAGCATGGGTCGAAAAAGTAGTTGCGAATATCTGCCATCTCTACTTCCAGCATAATTTTTCTGCTTTGCTTCAGATTAAATGAGTCTCGTGAAAGAGGGCAATATGTACATCCCTCCACTTCAAATATGTGTACATGTTATGCCACTTGGCCAGAGACCCCATCCCTCGTATATTCCACATCATGAACTTTAATGCATCATGTGTAGGCAACATGGTGTAAAAACCCATCCAACCGGCCACTCCATGCAGCCCCCCAATTGTCGTGCCCCCCCTTGGTATGTGCACCCACCCACTCCTGCAAACTGAATAAAAGAAACCATTAAAGTAACCCCCATGTCGAACAACTCCCCAATCCCAGGACAGTCTGGCGACAGCCAGCCGCCAAAACTTTGAGTAAAACATTGATAACTTGTTTAGGTCCAGACCCACTGTGTCCAGATAGACCCCACATATCTGTGCCAGATTGCCCTATCAAATAATCTCATCTGTTGTTTTCGGGGTCACCAAGGGCAAAAGTACACTGCCACTGTCGGAGGAGTCCCATTCTGACCCTTCCATCTCTCCCCGGGAGTAGGATCCTGCCGCCATTGGTGATCTCCTGTCCTGCATGATTGCTGCCACTGCCTGCAATGCCTCGGCTCTCTCCATATCTGTCTGTGAGGAACTTGGTTTCTTTGGAGGACCTTGCCTCTGCTGCCTCCTGAGTCGTTTCTTAGGTGCTCGGTCCCGGGGTGGCTCCGCAGTCCCCTGTGTCGCTTGTGGCCTCTCTGTTCGATATGCCTCTATCCATTCCCATGCCATTTGAGATCATCACAAAAATGTGCCTTCCCATCCAGATATACGCGCAGCTGAGCTGGAAATATCAGGGAGTACTAAAGCCCTTCTGCTTGCAAGGCTTGGCTTCGTGGAAGGAGGCACACCGTCTTTGTCCCTCCAGAGTATAGTCAGGGAAAAGGGAAACCTTGCTGTTGTCCACTGTGTAGGGGCCCTCCGCCAGAGCCCTTTCTTCAATGTATAGAAGGTTAACAGGCCCTCTAGTGCGACCACCGTCCTGAGCCAACCCTCCTGAAAAGTAACCATGTCTCTACCTTCCACTCCTTCTGGAAGCCCCAGGACCCTGATATTGTTCCTCCTATTCCGTCCTTCCGCATCTTCTGCTCTCCGCTCTTGTTTTGCCCATCGTGTGAAGGGGTGCTCCGGGGCAAATATCCTGCTGATACTATCGTGCTGCCAAGTAATCTAGGCCTCAATCCTCCTCCATGGATTGAAACAATCCAGCTCCCCCTAGATTGCCTCTCAGTTTTGGTATTGCGTCTTATGACGACAGGACAACATTCCAGGACGTCCACTCAGCAGGTGTCCAACTCGGGCGATAAATGTCATATGCCCTGCAGAGGCACGTAAACCTGCCCAGTGTCCCTTGTTCCCAAGCCCCTGAGGGTCCCTCTCTGCCCTTTGATTTTGGGGACCTGGTCCTAGCAGCTTTGGCCTAGTTAGGAGGCCACAACTCTGTCCTGGGTGCTATATGGCATAGGGGGTGCTTCCCACAGCCATGTCTGCTAGAATCTGCCACCTCTAGTACAGGTTGGTAGGTACCAGAATCTTCAGGGCATGTCCACAGGCCCACAGCATTTGTACTTCCGCTGTCCTCCAGGGCACTGCTGTTCTCCCAGGGTATCCGCTCGTACCTCAGCCAGTTCTCTCTCCTCCAAGCCTTGTTTCTGGTCCCGGGATGTCAGCACGGCTCCTCGCCATGGGCCTTGCGTTGCTGCTCTCCCAATTGCTAGACCTGGCTACTGTGTGGCAGCGACTCAACCTCGGGATCTGGTCCCTTCGCAGAATGCCTGGTCTCACTGCACTCTCCCCTCTCTCTGCAGTTTCCTCGCTTGAGGTCCCTCACTACTGCAGGCACTTCTTTCAACGACACTCAGTCTCCAGATGTCTCACCTCCTTCCATCGCACCGGCTGCTCGTTCTCTGGTCCCAGGGGCTGCTCTGTCTGGGCACAATAATTTTTCGGTGGGATTCTGGAGCATTCCAGTGGTAAGCCCCATTTCCAAACCTATTCTGTTCACAATTGGTCCAGGTATGGTAGAATCCCCGTTTCTCTTGACTTCTCAATGTGGTGAAAATGTATTGGGCTTGGATTTGTTGAAGAAATTACATGCAAACATTCATTGATCACCTGATGGTGTTTATTTGACTATCAATCCCCTGGGCAGGCATACTTTGCAGTGTTTCACCAAAAATTAACCCCTCCCTCCTGAGTTTGCTACTATCCCAGAGACGCTGTGGGTCACTGGAGACACAGATGTAGGATTATTAAGGATTCCACCCGTTTCTATTACTCTGAAACAAAATGCTCGGCTTCTGAATATACCTCAGTACAAAATTTCTCCAGCGGGCAAGAAAGCTTTGCTTTACATCATACAAGATCTGATCAAAAGGGGTGTGGTGGAGGAGACGGCTGCTAATGTATGCAACACCCCCATTTTACCGATCTTAAAAAAGGCCCCTGTTGGAAGTGATCCTGACTATGTTGAAACTTATCGTTTTGTGATTGATTTGCGTGAAATTGATAAAATAGTGGTGCCCCAATACCCTGTGGTTTCTGACATCACTACTATTCTCACAATGATCCCTCCCACTGCAAAATATTTCTCTGTAATCGATTTAAAGAATGCGCTCTTTAGCATTCTGATACATCCTGATAGCCTCTAATGTTTGGGGTGTGGTAACGCACTCTGGGTTCAGTTGATTGTATTAGTTTATTTATTCAATTTTCATAAACGTCGTTGGTGCATAGGTAGGTACCCTACTGAGCCTTTAGGGTATAAAGATGCAATAGTTTGACATGTGTTTCCTGCGAACACAGGGACCACTCCTTCCTTGCACTCCTTTTTCTTTCATTCAGTTATTACTCAATTTTTTCAAACCACTGTTTGTAAATTTTATTTTCATTTCCAAACATTTCTTTGTAGCGAGTTTTTCAATCTTTGTATTTCATTTTTCCATATTCTATACATTTCATTTCACATGATGTTGAGTCCCAATGCATTTCAAGCATACAGCTCTTCATCAGGGGATTACTTTCTCTGAAAATATTATACGTCATGTTGAGTACTGGGTCATTTACAATATATGTACATAATTAAACTAAATTAAACGTTTACTCATGTTCATGCCTGTGCCTGTTATACCACATTTGTTTTCACAGTGTATGCCTCTTATAATGTATGAACACAAGTGCACCTTTTGCTGCTTCTGTGAGCCACATGAGTGTTATACCTTATAGCCCTTTACCTCAGTAACGCGCGTGTTACACTAACCTTGAAAAGTTCGCCTTGACTTTCAAACTGTCAAACTGTAAAGGAACGAAAAACCTCAGTAAACCGCTTATTCTCTGTCAGTATTTCGTATACTAATGCGAAATATTGAGGAACCCTGTTCTTACCCGGTGCGTGCTGTCTGTGTTCTTTCCTCGCTACCTCGGCGTTCGTCGCTCTATCCCTCCATGCCGATTCCGGCTCTATGACCTACTCCCGCTCACGTGACTACGTCAATGTGCGTGTATTGTTTACTTATAGTTAAAGTGACCCACTCTTAAGTGAACATAACACGGGTTGTTTTTATCACTGTTTCTCGCGGATTCTACTAGTGCTATCCATGTTTATATATTAAGGAATACTTAAGTAGGCTGTGGTTCAAAATACATATTCATACGGTAAGGTGTATATTCGAGGGCATACTCTTTAACTGTTTTCAATTATGATAAATGATGGTTCACAATACATATTTACATATCAAATCCGGAGCGTAAATCATTAGTCTTATGAAGTGTCTTTATAAAAAACAATTGAAATCCATCCGCTCATTGAGTCCCTTTGGCTGTATGGTACATAGGAAGTTGATCCAGAATACTTCTCTTCTTAACAAGTGATTGTTGTTGTCTCTCCCTGGAGTGGTTGCCACCATTTCTAAAATACAAAATTTCAACTGGCTTGCATTATGGTGGGCTTGATTGAAATGAACTGCCACCGTTGATTTCTGATTGTTAAGTCTGATGTTACTTTTATGCTCAATTATGGGCGTTTTTCTTTTTCTTTGAGTTTTGCCCACATAGGATAGGCCACACGGGCACCGTAACATGTATGCAACGTTGCTTGAGTTGCATGTAAGCATGGGCGGATCTAGCGGATCTCGCGTACGCGAAATTGCGGATTTACAGATTCGCAATCCGCGAAGATACGCGAACTCTAGCGGATTTGCGGATTTTCCCGTTTTTTGTGTTGGCGCGCGTTCGCGCCGATTTTGGGACAAGTTCGCAATTGCGAACTTACTTTTTGGCTCGCAACGGCCGCGACTATGTTGTTTCTACATCTGGTTTATCATCACAGGTTCACAGCACCCTCTGTTTCACCACTGCCACCCTCTGGGACACCCATGCCACCCTCTGGTACATCCTCACTGCCACCCATTAGGTTTATTTATCACTGTAGATTATGGTGGTTGAAAAAAGCAAGTACACCTGCCCTTCTTCAACTGCCATCAATTAATTTGTGGGTCATTAATGTGTCAGTAATTTTGAAAGTTCCAGTCTGGCTGGCACCTGCTTCCTTCCTTATCTGTAATTTGCTTTTTGTTGCAGTGAAATTTTTTTTCACAGGACCTTTATGGTCTACTTGTAGCTATTCTATGAGCCTGCTGTTTGGGTCATAGCAGGGTCATAGAATAGTTGCAAACTCTGGAGGGGCCCCTCAGGAAGCACTACCTTGAATGTTACTAATGTTAAGTTTGAACTTTTGCACCTGCTCATTGCTTTCAGTTTAGCTAAAATCGTTTTTTCTGCAATTTCGCGCGTTTTTTGGGGCGCGAATCCGTGCGAGATCGATTTCGGAAGCCGCGAATGCGTGCGAATACAAAATTGTTTTTTTTGCGACGTGTATGTTCGCGTGATCTTGCGCGTGTTCGCGAGGCGCTTCTAGCTATACGTTTGCCAAGTTACCCTATCGGTCGTACACGGGCGCGGCCATCTTGTTTGCGTGACGTAATTCCGTTTCCGGCCGCTATGTGTAATCTCGCAAAGTGTGCTGCTCGCTAGTACAATTTCGCGCGTGCTCGCGAGGAAAATCTCGCGCGAACTTACCCACGCGGTCGTGAACGGGCGCGGCCATCTTGTTTCTCATTCATTGCTATGGTTCTGGGCATGCTTTCTCTATCCTCTCTCAATCTCTGCCATCCTTTGCTTGTTTGAAGTTTATTTGATCTAATTTTACTTATTATCTATCCCTCTATTTTTCTAGCTCTATATTTTTGTGTTTTCTGCTGCTTTTAGTTACTTTTAAACTACTTTTTTAAACTCTTTTCTTTTCTTCTTCACTATTCTATTTCTTGTTTATCATTTAACTGTATTTCTGCCCAGACCATGGTAAAGGGAGCCGGGAAGCACCCTGAGAAGGGGAAGGGTCCCGCACCCCGTGCCCGGCTCCCGTGCGGGCGTTTGAGGGGGGAGCAAGTGGTCCCGCGGGAGATCTTCAGCGCGGAGGAAGTGGCGGCACTCATCTTCCACGTCCAGCGCCGCCTCCCCAAGACGATCCTGGGAGGCGGCAAGATCGCGACTGGCTATGGCATCCGGGAGCGCCGCAAGCGGTGGGAGAAGGTGTGCCGGGCCATGTATAAGCTCTCTGGGGTCCGGCGCACATATAACCAGGCCACCCACCGCTGGACCGATGTCATGGACCGGGAACGGGACTTGCTGGACGCGCTTGGCGTAGAGGTCCCCGGGCTTGGTGAGTAGTAGTAGCTATTCATTTACTACTCTGTTTTATCCGGCTCTGTTATTTGCAAATCTTTGTTCTTTACCAAGAGCAATAATGCTGCCGATTACATTGAGGTAAATTATATTTCAAAATCTTCTATGCATTTCAGGTGCACTGCTCTCCTTCTCAGTAGCCTTGCTTGCTACTATGCTTCTTTGTTTTGTATGTTGTGTTCAGAAGCATTTCATTGGCCTGAGAAATTATGTATGAGTGTAGTGTAAAGATAAGAACTGCGTAATGCTAGACACTAAGGGTCATATTTTCAATTACCGGCGCATCCCTGCAAAGTAGCAGGGATGCGGCAGTAATTGTGTGCCATGCCACCACCACCCATTGGCCCAAAACGTCACAGAAGCCTTACGCATCTGTGCCGTAAAGGCAGCGCATTGCTGGAGTTGCGTGCCAACGATGGCGCAGCTCCAGCAATGCTCTGGGGTACCCTATCTCCCCAATGCTGCATCAAGCCATACGTCGGCTTCAAGCGTGCAGGGTTTGAGTCATGCATCATTGTCCTAAAAGTGACTGATTGACATCTTGTAGATTTCCCTCAGCCACTTTTAGGATTCGTTCCTGCGCAGGTACGCCCTCCCTTGCGCCGGAACGCCCCCTGATGGCGCAGGGCTTTACAACGTGATGCATCGCCCATATGCCCATATGTGGTTTTTTTTAATATATACGCCGCACCAACACCATGGCGAGTCTTTTGTTCTGCCGCTGCGTCACAAAAGGCACGCAACAATGGAGGAAAATGAGCCGCAAGGGACTTCTAAATCAGCCCCAATAGACTGAAGTCCAGTCCTTCCTTTAGACACATGGCTATAAGAAGAAATATTGGCGGTGGTGGGTGGATTGATAGTTTGAGTATTCACTGATCTGCAAGCAGGATGGACTTTGTCTGTCACTTCGCGTGCTGCGGACTGCTGCCTGCAGTGCCAGGCCTAGGCAAACCTCTTTAGTAGTCTGTTTATTGAGTTACATAGGAACTTTCTAAGTCAACGTTCCGCAAATCAGGCAATACGAATAACGTAGTATACCACATGAGATAGATCCCGTGGAATAGTTGTCTATCTATTTGCTATTTCTCCAAAATATTTTGTTATTGTTCTTTTGAAATGTTTGATTTGGTTGAAAAATCTCATCCATGTTTTCTGGTTTTTCTTTCTTTCATGTTGTACATCAGCTCCCCCCAAGGGCAAGAGGACACAGGAGGAGGGTGCTGAGGATGCAGGCCAGGATCGGGCAGGCGAGGGCTCCTTTGCTGGCCCCAGTAAGTTTACATTTTAATAAAGAGTACCTATTTTTTCCTAGCGTTCCTCATTCGATTTTTTCTAAATCGTCTTTGATCTTCTTGTAGACTGGATATAAATTCTTATCCTGCCTCGAATATGACTCCCTGTGGTATTACTAGACTATTCTTATTAGTCTGTCTGTGTAGCTAACTAAGATTGGACATTTGGCAATTCCATTGGACTCCCATTCTATTCAGCAATAGCTCTATGCACTGTCTCCTTACTGACTAGATAGTGTGGCAGAGTCATTCAGCTCCCGAAGTCACCGATTATTGATCCCCAATGATCTCTAGATTATCGTACGCAGGACAAGAGAGTACGGAGTCACAGCACAGTCAAGAAGTGTCAGAGGCACTCATGCTTGCAAAAATTCCAAAACCTTTAGCTCATCCACTCTAGTCTGGAGGAACAAAAACCACAGAGTCTATTTAAGTTCAAAAGCTTTATTAAAAGTAAACCCATTTATTAAAATCTACTTTGTCATAAAACTATTTAACTGAAAACGGAAAAGTGGTTAGTGCTGACGATTAATTGGACACATTTCTTGTGGTCGAGCCGAGCTCTCACCTGGTTTGAACTTGATCCTGGTCGTGTTCTTAGGAGTCAAGCTTCTGTCTGTTAGGAGAAAAAGTGGTGCGTGTTAAAAATCAAAAGCAAGCATTCATCAGTTGTGCATAAAAGTGCAGCAAGACAACAGCCTTCCCTGGAAAATGGGACATTTTTACTTTGGAGTAGACAGTCACAAATTATTACATTGTATTCAGTTTTTTTAACATTTCTCCTAGACCAAATATTATATAGTAGTGAGTGGTGTATTCTAACATTCTTAAATGTACTTTGTAGGTGTAACATCTGGTGACGGGGCCAGCGCGGAGGTGGCTGTGTTGGGCGAGGACTCGGCGGACTCTGGGGAGGAGGCGGTGCAAGAGCCGGCGGACGGTCCTGTGGGGGTTCAAACGGTGGTGGCGGAAACAGGTAAGCTATATATTCCTTACTTATTGAGATTGAAGACTGCATAGTGTGCTTTCTGCACGGGTGTATTACAAATCAACCAGGTAGTAGCCTCCTCGAAATGTACTTCGACTTAGCTGTGAAGTTTTTGGTGAGAAGAATCCCAATAAGTTCTTAGACGAACGTGATGGATGGGATGAACGAAAAGCGAAAGAAGGGTGTAAGTAAGTGGGACGCGAACTTGTATGATGGCTGGCAAAGAAGAACGATATGTGTTTGCTTGGCCCCCGAGGTGGCTGGGAAGGAAAGAATATGGTATGGTGCATGGCTGGGTCAATGATGAAGCAAGGATGGGTGGAAGGACAGCAGCCTGGGTGGGTGAAACAGAAACTGTATGTGTGCGTATACTTTGACTGAATGGATGCCTGGAGCATGGTATTCTCTGACTCTTAGATAGCACATGTGTATCTAGAGAGAGTAGATGGTCGCCAGATGAAGTAAGTGTTACCTTGAAGAGCATGTACCACCGCACCCGCACGTCCGTTCCAGTGCAGGGAAGGCAAGGAAAAGAAATTGTAAATGTGTCCAATACTACCATGAATAGTAGCAGTACTTTGTATTGCGTCTGCAATCACAGCATATATCTGGTTATTACGGTGGACACTCCGTACCTCTCTTAATAACTTTAGTTTACTTGTAGTACGTCATTCATGTGTGGGTGTATCACTGTTCACTCAATATTAAGCAAAACACCGAGAGTCATCCCATATGTCATCAAATACGTCCCATGTGAAGTGATAGATAATCAAATTAGTTAGCTTCTTCATTTTCCTTTTCTAGTACTCATTTGCACTGTAGGGTGAAAGGTAAATTAATTAAGCAGTAGCCCTTGTAACAGAGTATTCTCAGTGCCACCCGTAATAGAAAAGTAATAGCTTCACCACCTGCATGTACTGGACCGGTACAGTAACGCAAGTCTGTCTCACTCATCATGGTGTGCAACTTTTTTTCTCGGGTGCAAGTTCACTGTGCTGTCCATGTCATTCTGCCGGCTTGCATAAGATAACGTACCAATTTCCCTAAACAAGAGAGAAGAAGAAGAATAAGACTGGTGTACTGTCATAGTCGACTGTAATGGAAGTCCATAGTGGTCGTAGAATTTGTTCTTTAAACTACCACTAATGTTAGAGCAAGGATGCAGAAGTGGGAGGTTACATAGATACTGTCCTCAATAGTTATGTACTGTGCTTTCAATTTGCTACTTGTACTGTGACCCAACTTTCGGCTCAATCACTTTGTGTTATTAATGCTAAGGAGCATTGGTTACAGACTATGTCTTTCTTTCTTCATATAGTTGCTCCTTCCAAATCAACAACACGGAGGGAGCAGGCTAGAATGGCCCGGCAACGGAGGCTGGAGGCCACTGTCGCCGAATATCGGCGGCTGGTGGCCCTGGAGGAGGAGGAGGACACGCAGTCGAGCGGGGCAACAACAACATCCTCGACTGTGACCACTGCATCCTCCTCCGTGACTAAGCCAGCGGGACCGAGCCGGGCTAACAAAGACAACCGCCACCGCCAAGCAACAGAAATACCAGCTGCCCCCCACAGGAGCTGCAAGGAACGCCAACGCCGCCTACGAGTCCGAATGTCCAACCTGGAGCAGGAGGTCCTGAAGTATAAGAACTTGGTTAAGGGCCTCCGCTCCGAGCTTGCCACCCTCCGCAAGGAGTATGATGCCCATGCCGCAAAATGCACCAGCACCAGCACCCTCCAGTAGTGGAGTGTCCCTTGCCCTTTTTTTATAGACTTTTGGGGGGTGGGATTTGGGATCGTTTTGGGACGTTTCAAAGACAATCGTTGGGGTTAGGGTGGGTGAGGGAGATTATTTTGTTAGGGCTACATAAATATATTTTTAAACTTTATCTGACCATACCTGTTTTTTACTGCTTTTCAGTCTGGTGGGTGGGGGGCGGGGGTGTAACAGTAACTTTGTTTTCCTGAACAGTCGTAGGACTTTAGTAGTACAACCGTCAATCTCTTGTCTACTCCGAAATAATACTCCATTATACTACCTCCCACCAAACGCTTATCTTACCTGTAATTTGTGTTAGAAATTAGGGCTAGGCCCAGGGCTGGCTCCACGTGAAATGGGGATTAACGTTGTCAATCCTGGGCGGGTGACATTTCCTCATTGCGGTGGTACTAGTGGTGTGACACAGTGGCAGTTGCATGCCTATGGAAAAAAAGAAAACGAAACCTTGTTTGTCCTTACTGTAGCATTACAACGGTTATGGTACGATCGAGAATATAGCAGGTGACAGACAGAACAGTGCCATAATGTAGCCTAACAAATGGTAAAGTATTTGCTTGCAAGTATAACTAGTACTTGCGTTGAATTTATTTGACATTGGCTACTACTACTAGAAGATATAGTACTGAAGCTGAGTAAGTCTAGAAGATATCCTCGTATTCCTTCACCAGCCTGTTGCTATGACCTTATCCTCCCCAGCAAGTGTGTGGAATTATTGATGTCATTTTAGTCAGACATCAAGCAAAACAACACAGCCCGGGGGAAGAGGGTTAGGGTTTGTAAAATGGATGGGAATGGGGGTTTCTTTTTGGGTAGGTTTTGTTGAGAGAAGAAAAGAAAAGCAGAGCATGGACAAACAATAATTGAAGATAAAGACAATCTTTGGTTACAAAGTAAAGCTAAGCACATGCAGTCACACTCATAGAATAAAACAATGGATACTGTATCTGTATTGCGTATGTTGTTGGAGTTGTCCTTGAATTTGGTAAGTAAGTTGCATGCAGCAAACAATTCCTCTTATTGGCGGCACTCCTCCATTCCAGCTGACGCTTCGTCCATCAATGTTGGTGACCACTGACAGAAGACACCCTGTCCACTGCCTGCCTGGCGGATGTTGACTGAAACCCGGCCTGTAATTATTGAACGGAAAACAGGAAGTGCTATTACAATACCACTGATAAATAAATAAAAGGTATGTACGCTGTGTGGTTCAAAATGTGACACTTTGATTTCCCTAATAGACAGTACAATATTTTTGAAATTGCGTGCTCTGTCTGAGTCACCTTTTTAAGGATAAATAAGTATGGCCAAAATATTATAGCGGATCTTTCCCCTCAAGGTAGGTGTACTGTAAACTGTGTTTTAGAACAAAATTTGACCTTCCCAGCAATGCTCCCACCAAGACCCTTACTAAAGCCAGTCGCAAAAATGTAGAAGAACCCCAATCAGATCTCCAAAAACGATGCCTAGCAGAAAAATGGTTACAAAACGTACTTTGAAAGTAACAGTAGGCCCAAATACAGACCGTGGATTGTATTCAAACCACTTGCAAGCAAGCAAAAGTATCCATAGCCAGCATCGCTCCAACAGTGCTCTACAACACCAGAACTGCGTTGCAATAGAACCCCCCGAAACACATGCAATCCTGCTGCTAGGGCTAACCCTAACGAACCCTAACTTACAAAAAGTGCCAAAACTGGTGTTTCCTTCAGGATTTTGTCCAAAAAACTTCTATCCGGTATTAGACCTTCCCAGGAATGCCCCAGGCAAGACCCGCCAACCCACCCGGAAAAAACCACCCGACAACACCCCCAAACAGCGAAAAAGCTAAATCTCATACTTACAATATCTCTCGGCCTTCGGTCCAAACGCGGCGCTGTGCAGCTAGGTCATCATCATCATCAATCATCATAACTCCTGTTTTCCACCACGGATTTCCTGAAAAGCAAATGCAATCAAGATTAGATTGTCGCAGCAGTGCTTCGACAGAGACCCCGGCCGCAACCCACCCACGAACAGCAGGAAGCCCCCCAAAACGCTACATTGAGCAAGATGACAGAAGAAATAGCAAAAAAAAAGGCTGTTCCTTCAGGATTTTGTCCAAAACACTTCTATCCGGTATTAGACCTTCCCAGGAATGCCCCAGGCAAGACCCGCCAACCCACCCGGGAAAAAACCACCCGACAACACCCCCAAACAGCGAAAAAGCTAAATCTCATACTTACAATATCTCTCGGCCTTCGGTCCAAACGCGGCGCTGTGCAGCTAGGTCATCATCATCATCAATCATCATAACTCCTGTTTTCCACCACGGATTTCCTGAAAAGCAAATGTAATCAAGATTAGATTGTCGCAGCAGTGCTTCGACAGAGACCCCGGCCGCAACCCACCCACGAACAGCAGGAAGCCCCCCAAAACGCTACATTGAGCAAGATGACAGAAGAAATAGCAAAAAAAAAGGCTGTTCCTTCAGTATTTTGTCCAAAACACTTCTATCCGGTATTAGACCTTCCCAGGAATGCCCCAGGCAAGACCCGCCAACCCACCCGGAAAAAACCACCCGACAACACCCCCAAACAGCGAAAAAGCTCAATCTCATACTTACAATATCTCTCGGCCTTCGGTCCAAACGCGGCGCTGTGCAGCTAGGTCATCATCATCATCAATCATCATAACTCCTGTTTTCCACCACGGATTTCCTGAAAAGCAAATGCAATCAAGATTAGACTGTCGCAGCAGTGCTCCCAGACACCAAAAATTACCCACAAACACCCGGAACCCCGCCAAAGAGCACCTCAAAGGCAAGCAAGTCAGCAAAAACGGCAAGAAATTTCCACCTCATATTTGGTCCAAAACACTTTTGTCCATTATTAGAGCTTCACAGCAATGGGCCCAAATCCGTCAACTCACCCGCAAAGAAGTACAACACCCCCACAAGTGCTGAGTCTTTCTTCATTGGGCGTAATCCAGCACTCTGCTTTGAGGGAAATCGCATTCTGGAGGAGGAGGATAGAGGAGCATGTTCTTCAGAACTTGTGAACCTGAGGAATGTAGACTGCGGCACCTTCAAATCAATAAGCAAACAAGTGAAGACAGTTCTGATGATGGTCTTGTTTTTGGGATTAGGTGATTAAAGTTTGAATTAAATTAACTGTGCAAAACAAAGAAAGAGAGACACAAAGCACACAGGAATAAAAGTGAATAAGGACGAAAAAGAAAGTTCTTGATTGATTGTCTCATTTTCAGGGCTCGGTGTCAGGGAATAAGAACAAGATTTCGTCATCGTACTCTGCGAATTCAGGCTGGATGAGGTCAGTGCCACCGAACAGAGAACAAAGCCCCTCATCTACGTTGCCGTCCTCCTCGTCTTCATGCGGCGTGCTTTCTCGTACTTTGTAATCTGGTGGTATGAGGTGCTGATTCATCTTGATCATTGTCAGCCGCTCCACATTTTTGGGCGAGAGGCGGCTCCGTTTGGGAGTTACAATGCCACCAGCAGCACTGAAAACACGTTCAGAAGACACACTTGCGAGTGGGCAAGACAAATAGTTTATAGCCAGGTTGGAGAGCTGTGGCCACAATTGTTTTTTGCCATGCCAATACTGCAATGGCTCATCATTAAGAAAGACCTCTGTTGAGTCATTCAGATAGTCCTGCACCATCGACTCAAGGTCATCAGCGGTTCCTCCACTTTGCTTACTTTTTGCTGTGCCTGTGACTTTTTTTCGAGAACCATACCCAAGCAAACTTAGCCAATCCTCTACAGCAGCCACTGTTTTTGTTGTGTGTGGTGCAGATGATCCAGTTGCCGGTGTCTTTAACGGCTGAGAGGTCACTTCAGCCACAGGTGCAGAAGTGGATTCTTGTGACTGGGGATGGCCTGCTGATGCTGATGCTGATGTACTGGCTTCTCCTTCAATAACCTGCCGTTCTTTTTCAAACCTCTTGGCTGACCAGGCTAACCAATGTTTGTACTTTTGAACATCTGCATCAGCAAAAGGAAAGAATGCTTCGTCTTCCAGCGCCTTTTTGTAGCGTGGATCCAGAATAGTAGCACAAATGTAATGCTGTTCTGAGTTGATCATTTTAAGACGTTCATCACCACGTAGGCGCTCTAATAATTTCTCAGACAAAATAAAATGGTCTTTTTTTTTTCCATCTTTTTCAAACTCAGAAGACACCGCCATCAGTTGGTGCTCCAGCATGCACAACAATGGGATAGCTTTTCCCAAATTACAGTCCTCCTGGCTGACTGCACGCGTGAAGAACTCAAAAGGACGAAGCATGTCTGTCAGGCTTTTAACTATGTCCCATTGCGCCGCACCCATCCGCATGTCCTCCTTCTGAGATGTAGCCTCTGTGAAGAAATAGTGATCGAGTACCGTATACTGCTCATACAGACGCTCAAGCATGTAGAAGGTTGAGTTCCAACGTGTTGCCACCTCCTGGATGAGTGCTTTCACTGGCATTCCACGTTGAAGTAGCAGTCTCCGCAGATGCTTCCGGGCCTTAAAAGAATGGCTGAAATGGTTGCACATTTTGCGGCAGGTGGCCATTACCTCGAACGCTGGACTCTGTTTATCACTCAAGAATTTTTGAACTACCAGGTTGATACAGTGCGCCAAACACGGCACTCTAAAATGGTCACCCTTCAACATGGCCTTAACTACATTGGCGCCATTATCCGTGGAAACATAACCAATCTTGCGTTTTAGGGGGGATAGCATTTTCAAGACCTTTTTGTTAAACTCTTCCAAAAGGTTTTCTGCTGTGTGACTTTTCTCCAAGCCAAACATGGCTAGTGTTGCATGTTTCCGAGCAGCTTTGAAAACTTTGTCCGGGTCAACACCTGCGTTTAGCTTTGCTTTAACACCTGAAAAAGAGACCCAGTGTGCAGTGATGCACATGTAATCAGCGCCTGCGCCACTGGTCCACATGTCTGTTGTCAGATGTATTGTGTGAACAGCACTCTTCTGCAAAGCTGCCCCAATCGCCTCCAGCACATCTTCATGTAGTGCTGGAACTGCAACTCTGGCAAAATAGAACCGGCTCGGAACCTTCCATTTAGGGCAGAGCGTTGCCACTAATTCAAGAAAACCTACCGCTTCTACAAAAGAAAAAGGTAGAAGGTCCACAGCTAGCATTTTAGCCAGCTTAGTGTTATACAGACGCGTCAGTGGGTGGTTGCGTTCATATGGCACGTCTGAAGTAAGCATTGTTCTAATGTTGCCCTGGACCAAGCATTTACGGGCTGAGAATGACTTCGTTGACCCAATTTTGCTCGCTGGTGAACTTTTGTGCGTTGGTGTCTCACTCGCTCCAACACTCTTAGTGTGCCTCACATTGGGTGTGCTGCTGACAGGGGTACTGGGTGTAAGGGAAGTGTTTGACACGTCTTCTTCCTGCTCGTCATCATCAGATGAAACATCAACGTTTCCTTGAATTCGGCCTTTCTTGATCGCATCTAGGTGCGCAAACCATTTGACAGTGTGCTGTCTCCTAAGATGACCTCTCGGGCCTCCGGTACCATAGTTGGTACCTGGCTTACCACGACTAACTGCTTGCTTACAAATGGTACAAATGGCAAACTTTGGATTTTTTGGACAAACAGTAAAGAAGTCCCAAACTGGGGACTTGAAGTGTCTGTGGGACATGGAGGAGGCGGCGATACTGGTGGTGGTGGTCATGAAGCTAATGCCAGATGAAGTGGAGGATCTGGATTGCCCAACTTTTGTACGTTTTGCACTTTCACCGCCACTAATTAAGGTCGAGGTTGACGGAGGTCTCTTCTTGCCAGAAAGAAATATGGAAGCGGGACGAGTTGGTGTACTACTTAACTCCAATGATTGTGGTGTTTCCACTGCCTCCTCATCGACAACATCATCATCATCATCACGCTCAGCAGCTCTTTGGGCTAGGGTCAAAATGTCTGTTTGCTGCATGCCCGCTGGGGCTGCAGTGACCTTTATGATGACTGGGTCGTCGTTGGCAGAGTCTTCATCAGCAGCAGTATCCGCCACTTCTTGTTGAGACTCATCACACTCCATAACTCTGAGACTTTGGACGAGCTTCCTTTTACGCTTAACTACCTTTGTCGGATCATGGTGTGCCTCACTCTCAGACGGCTGTGGTGCTGGTTCCCAAGTTTGATCCGTATCATCAGAAGGAGGTGTGCTTGAAGAAGATGTAGACACCACCCTTGATCTCTTCCTTGCTAGGGGTGTGGAAGACAATGAAGGATCATCAGGAGGAGTGGCTTCCTCAAATGATACCTCGCCTTGATTGTCGATTTCCTGATGTGCCCCTACTTCGGGAGGAACAACTATTGTGGGCACTTGTGACCCTCCATGCACCTCTGCTTGCGCATCTCCTTGCGCTGCCTCTCCTTCCACATGTACTTGGGCTTGTACTTGCACATGTGATTGTTGTTGCGGCTGTGGTTGTTCAACACTCGTCAGATGAGCTACAACAACCTGTGTTGATTGAGGGACATTGCTGCTGCTTTCTTGCGATGAGCCAACATCACTGGTCGATGGTGATTGAACAACTATACTGGCTGCCTCTGCAGCACTCAAGGGCTTGGACTTAAGTTGGCGTGGTGGTGGTGGTGGCACTGAGCCCAATGGAGCGGGCGTGCTGCTGCCAGCTTGGTCCCCAGCAGATCCCGCTGCTGCTGCTGCAGGCATACTTTTTTTTTTACTCCCAAAAAAAGGGGCGGGCAGCACACCAGTGTCCTTGGTAACTTGCTTCTTCTGCTCCTTACTGGCACCTTTCTTGCTAGAGGAACTACGGGTTACTTTTTTTGGGGCCATCTTCTTCAGAGCAGGTCAGCAGGCAGCAGTTGCACGAGTTGCAGAGGGTTCTGTGTCCAGACGTGACGTCGCGTCACGTTATGCTGCACACACACACCGCTGCAGGACTTCTTCCTGGCACTGGTGGTTCTCTTGAGTCTTCTTGTGCACCTAAAAGCAATGGAAGACAGAGGAACATCAGTTCAGTTATACACCCCAAAAAATCGAAAAAACACAGAAAAATGAGCACAATCCCATGTCATCCATGATGTTTACATTGAAGACACCCCACAGAAAGACTAGGGACATGCAAGTATGCAACACTCACTACCCCTGGGCATAATGGATGAAAAGTAGGCAAAATAAGTGCAGGCCTCAGACACTGCCTCTCCTCAAAATGGCCCCTTACACCCCAAGCACATGTGGCCTGTACCAGCCAGCACTCAAGATGGCCACCACCACCACCCACATGGCCAGTCCACATCAACAGTACACCCCCAAAAAACAGAAAAACAGCCAGAAATCACCACAATCCAATGCCATCCATGATGTTTACATTAAAGAGAGTGAGACCACACCACAGGCACACTCAGTCCATGCACCACCACCCCTGGGCAAAAGGCCACACCAGCAGCCCCCCAAAAACGACAAAAAACAATAAAATAAGCACAATCCCAGCCCATCCATGGCCTCAATTATGTTTAAATTCAAGAAGACACCCCACAGAAAGACTAGGCCCATGCAACACTCACCACCCCTGGGCAAAGGGCCCCACCAGCAGGCCCAAAAAAACGACAAAAAACAATAAAATCAGCACAATCCCAGCCCATCCATGGCCTCAATGGTGTTTAAATTCAAGAAGACACCCCTCAGAAACACTAGGCCCATGCAACACTCACTACCCCTGGGCATAATGGATGAAAAGTAGGCAAAATAAGTGCAGGCCTCAGACACTGCCTCTCCTCAAAATGGCCCCTTACACCCCAAGCACATGTTGCCTGTACCAGCCAGCACTCAAGATGGCCACCACCACCACCCACATGGCCAGTCCACATCAACAGTACACCCCCAAAAAACAGAAAAACAGCCAGAAATCACCACAATCCAATGCCATCCATGATGTTTACATTAAAGAGAGTGAGACCACACCACAGGCACACTCAGTCCATGCACCACCACCCCTGGGCAAAAGGCCACACCAGCAGCCCCCCAAAAACGACAAAAAACAATAAAATAAGCACAATCCCAGCCCATCCATGGTCTCAATTATGTTTAAATTCAAGAAGACACCCCACAGAAAGACTAGGCCCATGCAACACTCACCACCCCTGGGCAAAGGGCCCCACCAGCAGGCCCAAAAAAATGACAAAAAACAATAAAATCAGCACAATCCCAGCCCATCCATGGCCTCAATGGTGTTTAAATTCAAGAAGACACCCCTCAGAAACACTAGGCCCATGCAACACTCACTACCCCTGGGCATAATGGATGAAAAGTAGGCAAAATAAGTGCAGGCCTCAGACACTGCCTCTCCTCAAAATGGCCCCTTACACCCCAAGCACATGTTGCCTGTACCAGCCAGCACTCAAGATGGCCACCACCACCACCCACATGGCCAGTCCACATCAACAGTACACCCCCAAAAAACAGAAAAACAGCCAGAAATCACCACAATCCAATGCCATCCATGATGTTTACATTAAAGAGAGTGAGACCACACCACAGGCACACTCAGTCCATGCACCACCACCCCTGGGCAAAAGGCCACACCAGCAGCCCCCCAAAAACGACAAAAAACAATAAAATAAGCACAATCCCAGCCCATCCATGGCCTCAATTTTGTTTAAATTCAAGAAGACACCCCACAGAAAGACTAGGCCCATGCAACACTCACCACCCCTGGGCAAAGGGCCCCACCAGCAGGCCCAAAAAAACGACAAAAAACAATAAAATCAACACAATCCCAGCCCATCCATGGCCTCAATGGTGTTTAAATTCAAGAAGACACCCCTCAGAAACACTAGGCCCATGCAACACTCACTACCCCTGGGCATAATGGATGAAAAGTAGGCAAAATAAGTGCAGGCCTCAGACACTGCCTCTCCTCAAAATGGCCCCTTACACCCCAAGCACATGTTGCCTTAAATTCAAGAAGACACCCCACAGAAAGACTAGGCCCATGCAACACTCACCACCCCTGGGCAAAGGGCCACACCAGCAGGCCCAAAAAAAGGACAAAAAACAGCACAATCCCAGCCCATCCATGGCCTCAATGGTGTTTAAATTCAACAAAACAGTTGTATCATGCACCCCTAACCAACCCTGGTCCTACTGGATACTGTGGCTACCCACAATATAATTTATTTAATGTTCTGAAAAAGTTCCAAAATTTTACTTGCAGCAACTGTAATGCCCCAAACAAACTTACTTGTGAAAGTTGATTTCTAATCCAAAAGTGATCCAAAGACAGTCAAAAAGGCCTCAAATCCAAATATCCAGCAG
Source organism: Lissotriton helveticus (assembly GCF_964261635.1). Taxonomy (NCBI): domain Eukaryota; kingdom Metazoa; phylum Chordata; class Amphibia; order Caudata; family Salamandridae; genus Lissotriton; species Lissotriton helveticus. The sequence goes on along the minus strand of NC_136069.1, from coordinate 398,043,875 downwards.
CACCCACAAAAAGTAATCCTTCCAGCTCCAGATCCAAATGAAAGTGACCAGGAGATGGACAAAGCACTGGGAGGAGCCTGCTGGACAGGAACAGGAAGTTGGAGACTGTGGGGCACTTCCTTCCTCCCCCCCCCCCAAAATGGACTCCTTGCAAAAATAAAGGCCATGCAAATGTCAACCTGAGGAGTGATTCTGATAAAAATCATAATTTTCTGAAGGTTTATCCTGTTTGCTGGTGATTTTCTTGTGCGAAATTGCAAAATCTCTATTTCGCAAGTGCGAGATTGTTCCTTTCCGCCGCAACTACGTGTTCGCAATTGCGAACTCTCGCGAGTTGTGCTGTGCAAGGTGGCAAGCCGCGATTACGTATTCGCGGGCGCCATACTCCCGCGGGAACACGCAGCAAGATCTAAAATGGCGCGTCACTTGCAAAGAAAAACAACTCGGCAAACGCTAAATGACGGAAAGTGAACGCCGTGCACCACGCCGCGTGCCGCAACCAAGCAAAAAATCCGCCGCGAGCGGATTCACGGATTTTCGACAAATTCGCGAGCGTTCGCGGATTGCGAATTTGCCAAAAATCCGAAAAATCCGCGAGCGGAGCGGATTTTACGCCCATGCTTAGTTGCATGTGCCTGATACTTTCAAGTTTATGGGTGTACCTTTAGTTGGGTGATTGATGATATTGCCTTTAATGATGGCTGAACAGTTGCCACAATTGTAACATGGTAATGTTCCATTGTATTTGATCACTTCTTGCGTTTTGGGTTCTTTGAGTAGTTCTTTCAAATTTTTTGTTCTCTCATACGCAAAAATTGGTGGTTTGGAAAATATTCCCTTAAAATCTTCTTCTAGTGCCAATAATGGCCAATGCTTTCTAATTGTTCCCTTGATTTTAGCACTTCGAGTTGAGAATTTTGATACAAATACGCTTCTTTGATCCTCTTGCTTATTTACAGGTTTTAGTAAATGTTGGCGCTGTAATTTATCTGCTCTGTCAGCTGCAGATTCCAAAATGGGTTCAGGATATCCTCTCTTCTTGAATTTTTGTAATGTTGCATGTTTGTGTTTGGCATATAGTTCATTGGTGGACGCTATTCTTTTTATTCTAAGTAATTGAGAAAATGGTAAATGATGTTTCAACGGAGTTTGGTGAAAACTTTTGTAGTGTAGTAAATTGTTTCTATCCGTGCTCTTTGTGTATACGCTTGTTGTGATTTTTCCATCTCTGTTGGTCAATAACACATCCAAAAATGATAATTCTTTTTTGCTCATGGTGAATGTAAACTGAATTCTCTCATTTATTGAGTTCAACTCATGTAATGCGTGTCGTTCCCTCTCCAAAGGACAAAAATGTTGTCTATGTATCTTTTATACACAATTAAATCCTTTTTCCAAACTTCATTCTCCAGTATGTTGTCTGCCTCAAATCTATGCATAAACATATTTGCGTAGGTAGGCGCGGCACAATTGCCCATAGATGTTCCAGACGCTTGTATGTAGAACTTGTCTCCCCATTTGAAGTAGCTGTGGAACAGCGTGAAGTGTAACAGTTCCATGATAAATACTTTGAGGTCCTCAGTCTTGTCTTCGTGTATAAGCAAACTTTCAACTGCGGATATACCCAGGTCGTGTGGTATTGAAGTATACAACGATTTTTCGTCTATACTTGCCATTATCATCTCTTTAGTAAAATTTGTTTGCTCTTCTTCCAGAATATTTAGAAAATGGGTTGTGTCCTTGATGTAGGTACTGGTTTTTTGCACTATGTTTTGCAAATGCTTATCTATGTATTTTCCAATGGGTTCATGTATTGAACCAATGGTTAACACAATTGGACGTAGTGGAGGAAATTTGGGGTCTTTGTGTATCTTAGGTGTCATATATAAATATGGAATGGTCGGGTTATCCTGTAGTGTAGTTCCTATTATCCCAATAGGCTCTGCGCATTGGAATAATACCTTCAATAGTATAGGCCTAGACCAGACGTTAACTAGGTCTTCTATTGTCGATATTAGACTTAAAGTTTTGGGTTTGCCAGCTAGCTCAGAGTTCACTAGAAACTTTCTCGACTAGGCAAGGAGGAGTTGAACCTCCCTGGATAGACAAGAAGGGATTTAGTTTCTGACAACCATAGAACATGACAACTTTGCTCTCCCCTAATCAAGAGTGTATCTCTAGAGTCGTGTGAAAACAAAAGACGACTTATTTTACTCAGTCAGTATGTGCATTCTTAGTCTCACCAGATTGTAGAGAAAAGGAAGAGACGGGCGTGTTCAATAAAAGATGTTATTTATTGATCAGTCTCTTTTCTCATACAAGAGAAATGGATCGATATTATTGCAATACTTATGGTTAAGTAAAGTGCGTACATTAAAAGCAGAAGTATAAAATAATACTGTAAAAACATTGATATGGTTTCTAAGCCATATGATGGTTTAAAATGGATAAAATAGATACATACACATATACATTTGACTAATCGTACTCAACTGGTGTTTCTAACTACGCCTACCCCAGATGTACCTGACCTAAGCCTAATACGTGGGCGGGAGTAGAAAGTAGCAGTTTAAGTTAAGTTTGTTTTGCCAAGTGACTGACTCAAGAATTCTCTGTGAGGGGTTATTCAGTTCTGTACCTGGAGTCTAGGATGAATGAGGGATGGTATCTCTCGTCTCTGGTCTCGATATTCCAGGCTGCCTGCGAGGGCTACCCGGAAGCGCCGGAGCTGGATTTCTCGGCAGGAGAAAGCAGCGTCTCGTTCTCAGCGCGTCAGGAAGGCGGGGCTGCGCCAGCGGGGTCTGCTCTGCTCTGGGCTTCGGCAAGTCTGGCTGCTCCGATCTCGTCACCACCGCGTGTGTTTGCATAGGGCAATATCGGTAATATTTATACCTTTAAGGTGCCGAGATTGACCTAAGGATGGACATAGGTACGTCAATAAGGATGTCATACGACTTGGTCGTTAGCACATTCTTTTGCTGAAGTTCTCGGTGAAATCAAAACAATGGCCGCAGGGTTTTTCCCAGGTCTGTCATAGGTTTGATTTGTTTTGAGAACTCCGTATGCCTTATCAGGGGCTGGAGGAATATCGCTTGTCTAATTAGATGGCAAGCGTTATGACCTAATCAGATAACACGTTTCTGTGCCGTAGTGTGGCTTAATCAGATAACGGTTTCTGCATCATGGGGGTTTTCTGCCTCATGGGATGGCTGCTAGTTAACTTGTTAACCAGAATAGGGTCAGGAATAGGGGGATCGATACAGAACCTATAGGAATACATCACACCCACTCCACGCTAACTATGGACATATTTACGAATCTATGCATAGTAAAACATACTGTAGAGTATCGTGTATACCTTACCACCCCAAAATACATAAATGCATTTTGAAATTATCAAATATACGGAAAAAACAGTCACATGTAATATATGCACTCAAGCTGTAGAATAATGCTAAAGTAATCACGCACATCTATACATTATCACTAATTTGTATATGAGAATTTACACATGAAATGGCTCTTAATACAGAAAAAAGTTTCGAGACCATTCCATCACAGAATAAAATAATTATGAACATACCAGCGGGCAGCTAATGTCTATAAAGTATCTAAAAATAGAAATTTTAGTTCTCTAAGAATAGTTCTTACTTTAAGCATAAGATAAGTGTCCCGAAAAATTCTTAAAAATATTTTGGGGCTGCTGAAAAAAAAATTGCTGTCCGTGAACTGGAAGGAAAATTGTTCATGGTATTTTGCTATTCTAGCTGAAGGCCAAATTCAGGGAACGCCGTGTGCGAGCTTGCTCAAAAGTGTCTATATCTGCTCTGGTGAGAACATCATATCATTTAGACTGTCGAAAAAGCTGTCAACAGCTTCCTGGGAGAGTTCCACTAACTCGGAAAAGGATGTAACCATGCATTCGTGCGCATGATTGTCTCCATTGACGTTTTGATTAGAATTGCTGACAGAAGGTCGTACCTGATCAATGCTGCTTTCATCTTGAACTTCACTACCCCTTAATCGTAGTGGTGAAGCTTCCACAAATGCCGTCATCAGGATTGGTAGCCGTTGAGGGTAGCACAAAGCATGAGCCTTTATTGGACTCAACAATGTTTCTGCATCCATTGGCGCATCCGATTGTAGCGTCAGACAGGTGTCTAACACGCATTCTTCTCCGCATAGCAAGCACCTTAATACAGGTAAAACACATCGTTGCCACATTGGTCGAAATGAAAGAAACCAAGTCATGTTCAGGTCTCTAAGCCGGGATAGTCCCAGGATTTTTGATATCCGGTCCCGGTATCCAATGGCTAGGATTGTTTCTTCCCTTGTCGCAGGTGTTTTGTCTGTGACATGGTTTGCCATAACGAAATATGAGGACTAAGAATAGGATTCCTGCAATTAGTCCCAAAATGAGGGGAAGTCCGCCAAAAATCGAATGGACGAAATCTGGAAAAATACCCAGTATGGCTTTGAATGGTGTTAATGCCATCGAAAATACTGTCTTAAATACTTTTGAGACTCCACTGGTATCAGAAATATTTAAGATTTCATTCAGGATTTCTGCGAAATGTATGGGGGAATTAGTCGATAACAATGAGTGAATCTCTGCAGTCGTCCTTGCGACTAGGAGATCATACGTTTCTTTTGATGACGTGAGCCTGGTCGGCGTCTGAAGAAGCACTGTTTTCATTCTGTTAAAAGTATCTATTCGAATAGAAGTAATTTTCAAGTTGGGCCATGCCCTTGCCTCCCTGTCTGGAAGGGAGCTGGGGAACAATAAGCGTCCACAGCACTTGACCTTCGCAGTCGTAGTTACGAGATAAGGAGTCCCGGGCATAAGACTACAGCATCTGCGGTCCACAATTAGAACGTAACTCCCGTTATAGAGTCTTTGAAAGAATGGTTCTATCTCTGTTGCAGGTGCGCCTAGTTGGTGACATGAAAGGTTATTTGAGTTCCCTTCACAGGCTCCATGCAAACTAATTCCATTACACAGAAGTGTACCGCTTAGTGACATCGCATAATTATTGCCACTAAGAAACACTTTCTGTCCTTTATTACTGATACATGCATGTGAATAGGGCAAGTTCCATGTTGTTTTAATGTACCCTTTCCCCAATTTTTCGTACATGCCAGCCTGTATATATTTTTGGCAGTATTGAAACCTGAAGGTAGATATTGGAATATTAATTATCCCATGTATTATCCATTCACTGACAGGTCGTTCTGACATTGTCACTGGTAATCTCTCGAGTTTCTCAATGCTCAGGATTGTATAATCAGCACCCTTTTGTGCCATACTGATTTGTTTATCAGTAAGGTTAAAGATATTGAATAGTGACGTTGTGTTGATTAAACGCCAAGGCACATAGCCTGAACGCAGATTTTGTAACGTCCAGCCAAGCTGCACAATAGAACGCAATTGAGACTGACCGTGTTGTAACAACAGTAAGTCTTGCGATATTATGTCGATTGCTGAAGACACAATGCTGTCCAGAGAAAAATTCTGGAGGACAGAGTCATTAACCCATTGTCCACTACAGAAAGTGATTTTTCCAAATTAATACGGTCAATTTCCCGTATTCTTTCTGCTGTCTCAATTTGAGTCACCTTCCAGGCCTCGTTGTATGCTGCATATACAGAGGCTGCTATGAAACGTTTCTGACGCTGTTTGCGCGGTCCCATAATGAAATCACGCAAGTCAGCACCATCAGTAAGTAAAGTTAGGTGTTGCTTAATTTCTGCCAGTGTGGAAGTTTGTAGCCATTGAAGGCATAATTTGCCCACACTGTAGGTGGTTATTATTCCTGGGTGTTGTCTTTGGGAATATCTAGGGTCTGGCCTGGTCATTTTGAACCCCTGTGTTTTGTTCAGGAATCTGTCTTGACAGTTATTAGTATCTGTGGGCCAGATCAACCACTTTTTCCAATCAGGATGTGTTCTGTTTTGGTTTAATACATAATTTACGTCTATCTCTTCATCTGTAGAGCTATTGCTGTTCATTGTTGGTTTTGGAATAGACGGTTTATTTAAGTCTTTGATTTTGGCTAGGCCAAGACAGGTAGTTTGTTGAACAGTGTCATTTAAAAATATAATTTGTTCTGGGATCATGCAGGCTCTAAACAAAGATTCTATACCCTGTACTTGCCATTCTTTTGTACCCCAAACACTCTTTACTTCAACGTTTTTGTCCCAATAATCAAAACCAAAAGTATTCATTTGTTCAAAGAATGAGTCTGAATATATCAATTTCGTGTTTGTTATCATGGTCTTTGTCCCTGTCTTATTTGACAATTTAAAATAAAATGTTTCAGCATTACTTGTGTTAAAACCTGAAAAGTATGAATTATTGTCATAAACGGTTCTTGAGCTTCCTTTTGGAGGGGTTGCACAATGTTCCCATTGATTATAATTTAAAACATTTCTAGGTTGTGCAGATCTATGTAGAAAATGGTTACCATAGTGGTTATAACAGTACATACTATCATAATTTGTCGAACCCTGCAAATAATCATGTTTGGTAAATTTAGCAGACATCACTAAGTCAGACATCATATTATTTATACTTTCAAAGTCCCAATCATCAGCAAATGAGCTTGGTTTTACAAAGTCACTCAACGAGATCTTAATTTGGTGTGGATATTTCAGGATTTCAACCGGACCATAAATTTCGTAGTCAGTGTTGTCCCATGCTACCCCACCTGATATAGGATTGGCTGTGAAGTTGACTGAAGAAAGTTCTCTTTTCTCGACGTGTGAAGATGTGTGTGGTTTGAGGATCAAGCTGATTTTCTGACTTGCTGTGTCCATTTTAGCATATTTTCCCTCAATGAAGCGTCCCAAAGTTAGTACCATGATGAGCCAAAGTATGAGGATAAATGCACCAAAACCCACCCAAAATTCAATCCATGGAGAAATCAGATATGTTTCTTTCAGTTGTTTCAAAAGTACTTTAACTTTATCTTTAAAGGTTTTTGTTGATGGCAGTGTTTTTGATTCACTGAAGCCTTCAGAGGAATCATCGAAGTTTATGAAGTAGCCGGATGCAGTTCTGTCAATTGTTCCAATTGCTTCAGGATTACAGTTTCTTGCATAGTCGTTTGTTACTTCATTATAGATTGGTGTGTCTCTGCTAAATGTTTTTATTTGGGTTTTCAGAGGTCTAAGTTCCATTGCATTGTTGCATAGTCCTTGTTGTAGTTCTGTAGGCGTTTCGAATGTGATTAGCCTCTTAGATTGAACCTCTGTGTTTGTAGCAAATCTTGGTGTTCTACTACTTTTCGGGAGTCCACTTGGCCTACTATTTGTTATCGGCCACATGATTGTGGTATTACCAGGTCGATGGATACAACTCGGTTCTCCTTTTTACCAGCAAGCGGCGGTAGTACAACTGATCTTGTCCCGTTGATAGACAAGACAGGAACTGCTTTTCTGTAAGAAGGCCCAAATTCCTTCTTTACCGCGATCTTTTCTCTGACTAGATCCCCGACTTTTGGAATCCAGACAGGTCTTGCTGGGACAGGTGGTGGTTCTTCAGTGGTTGTTGGCTGCTGTTTCAACTTTATGTTGCTCAGGTCTTTTCTTGTTTCGTTTAAGTCCTGCAAAATAGCCAAACGATCTTTGATATCAAAGCATTTTTCCTTCACCACTGAAGTCTGACTGTCGAGGTCTAAGACTAACATCCTAGTTCCAAATAATAATTCGTACGGACTGAATCCCTTCAGAGAATTTCTTGGCAGGTTATTTAGACTACGTTGGACACTAATTAGATGTTTGACCCACCCAGCTCCCGAACCTAATATCCTTTCTGTTATAGATAGCTTTATGCCTTGGTTTTTTCTTTACACCATCCCGTATCCCTCAGGAAGGAAGTGAGAAGAGTCCCGCTGTGCTATGCTCATTTGGCCATGTTTCCCCCCAGGCTGGAGGGCTAGAGTGAAAACAATGGTCAAACGTAGCATGCTTCTAGCGTATATGCCATTTAGACTCGCAAATCTTTGTATAACAGTCCAGACGTCAGCCGAGTGCTGGTGATCTACATTATAAGTGGAAACTAGCCTGTATATGTTAATCGGACGCTTTGCTTTTTACTGTTGATCTTTTCTGGAGTGAAACGACACGGTATTACACCGTTTCTCTCACCACTGCGATTTCTGTTACAGTTTGGGCAGTTCTTTACAAACATGGTATGATGCAGGCTCATGCCTGGCCACCAGTACCTTGATTGTAATTCTTCCAGAGAATCTTTTAGTTTGAGGTGTCTGAGACCCTCGCCCATATGTGCGTCTGCTATTAACAAGGTTCTCCTGTCCATGTTTGGAATCACTCTATCCCCCACTCCAGGGATTCGAGCAAAAGGGACGGAGTTTGCATCGATTATGTATGTATAATTGAGTGGATAGTTGATCGGTAGCGCTGAGCAGTCGCCTTTTGATGACGTTTTCACTGCCAGCACTGTTTCACCGTCAATATACTTCACTGTACGCTTTTTCCGAGCTACGGAAGCCGATTTAGTTGCTACCGCTGTGGCTGTCTCAGCCAATGAATTCCCTGCAACGTGAACGCCATCACGCTGATGACTCAGTGAGTGTATCACGTGAGTCTTTGGTAGTTCTTTTTGTAATAGAACTATTTGTTCCCAAAGCAGTTTTTGCTTTATTGTTGCACCTGTGTCATCTTTGTAACCGTTTTGAATCCATGTCTGCAAATCGTTGTTATATGATTTGACGCAGTAATATGAATCGGACACTATGAGTGTCGGGAATTCGCGATCCGCATTATCTAGCGCCATTTTCAATGCCATTATTTCAGTCTGTTGTTCTGAATTAGTTTCTACTGAGTGTGTTTTTGTTAATAGAGGTCTTAGTTTACCTCCACGCCACACTTCTTTTGTAATCTCACATGTTGGGTTGTATGCTTGTTCTCCCCAAACGGAGGGTTGAGCATGTCCGTCTGTATAGATTACACAAGCGTATTGTCGTAAGGGCAGAATGTCGATTGGCAGAGGGAATGTTCTTTCATATTCTAGATTTTTCAATTCCTTTAGTTCTGGATCAAAGTAGTAGTATACTTTGTCCGTTGTAATTGAATTCACCCATTGTATCCATTCCGGATCCAATGTTGTTGTTGGTAAATTACACGGTGTTGTTAAGGCCTCAAAGGCTGATTCTGCTGTTCTGACTGTGATGTGTCTACCGTCTGCTTGATCTTTTTCTCTAGCTATTGCGGTTTGAACTGCATGAACAATGTTTTCTTTAATGCTGAATTTCTTTTCAGCTTCTGTGTACAAGTGTGATTTGAATGCAATTGGTACCTTTTCTCCCTCGTTAGAGGTCAGGTATGTGAATCCGCATCTTCCTGGGATGACTCGAATCACAAGATTGCGTGTGTTATCACGTGTTTCTAATTTTGTTTTAATTAACATGTCTGTTTGTAAGGATCTCAAAATTTCTGTGTGTATTTGAGTCCAATTGGTTCTTTTAAAATCTGGTTTTATTAGATCATAAAGGGGTTTGACCCTTTCTGCGTAATTTGCAATGTATGTTCTTCCGAAATTTAGGAAGCCTAGAATTGACTGTAGGTTTTTTAGTGTTCTAGGTGCTTGGAGTACGGCACATTTCTCGAGGAAATTGTCAGCCAGGCTTTTGCCTTCACTTGATAATTCGTATCCTAAGAACAGGACTGTTAGATGGGCAATTCTCGATTTTTTAAAGTTGAATTTGTAACCCTCTGCTGCGAAACCAAGTATTATGGTGTTCACTCTCTTCAAGTGAGTATCCAAGTCATCATCTGTTAGGTATATGTCGTCGACATAAGATAATGCTTCGTCATCATATGTTTGTAGTAACTCTGTTACTCTCGCTGAGAATACCCCTGGGCTATTCTTGTACCCCCGGGCTAACCGACAGAATTGTTTTTGAGTGCCATTTATTGAGAACGCAGACAAATATCTGCTCTCTGGTGCTATGTTTTGACAAAAGAATCCATTAGAGATGTTTAATGTTGTTTTGTATTTTTTGCGCACTATGTTATTCATTAGTGCAGCACTATGCGAGTTTTGCACTGCAAAGGTTTTGCAACATGAATTAAGGTGTCGGTAATCCAAAACTAGACGATATGAATTGTCTGGTTTGGAGACCAGAAACAAAGGGTTGTTCATTTGTGAGGTGCAAGTTTCAATCACCCCCTGGTATTCTAATTGATCTAGGATTTCTTTTACCTGTTTTTTAGCTTCTTGCTTAATTGGGTACTGTCTTTGTGCAGTAGGTTGTGATTTTAACTGGATTTTGTGAGGAGGAGAGTCCTCATCCCATCCTACATGATTTTTATATAAAGCAGGAGCTTGAGCTACTGCCCACTTTCTGGCAAGTGTGTATTTTTTATGAATTGGGATATGGTTTGAGAAGGCAGGCATAATTATTTCTTCGCCATGAGGGCACTCCCTGACAAACTCTGGTGGCCAGTCTTTTTCAGCTAGAAGGATGTCATAGCCCTTGGAGAGATTATTCCAAAATAGTCCCCTTATTTTTCTAGTCTTATCCCCTTCTATACGTAAAGTTATTTCATATATTTTGTGAGGTTTGCTAACTCTGTTGTCTGCAGTTTCCACTTGAAGATATTCATTCGTGTCCACTGTCTCCAGAAGATTCATAAGGACTTTGCGAGCTATGCTCACTTCTGCTGCGCTGTCTAGCATTGTCTGAGCCCATTCTCCGTTTTTCAGTTGTGTCCTCAGTATTCTCGGCATTGTTTACTACCTTGATACTGGCTACCTTCTTTTTTGGAAATTGTAGTTTCTTTTTTAGATGAGCAGATTCCTTGTCTTTGGACTTGGCGTGCTCTTCTCTTTGTTCTGATCGTCCTCTTCTTTCCGATTTCTGCGAGGAAGTCTGAAAAGATTGAGAGGGACGTGTATCAATGTCTTGATATCTATCAGGCTTCTTTATATTATCCCTATTTCTAAGGTTATATCTTTTCCCAGAGGGGTCACTTTGGGGTGACCTGTGTCTCTGGTTCGGAGATTTTTCTCTCCGCCGAGGAGACCTTCCTCTGGACTGGAATTTCTTTTCTTTAGGATTGGATTGTTTGTTTCCATCCCAGCTCTTTTTTTGTGATGTTGAATTATTATTAAAAAATATTTTTTCAGGACTTTCAATCAGTTGTGGTTTTACTGGTATTCCACCTAAACTATCTCTACCTAGTTCCTCATAGGATTTTTCTATAATTCTGGCAATTTCAGCTGGTTGGTCTGCTATATCTGTCTCCTTTAACCTCTGGCGGATCGCCACGTTTGCTGTTTCTCCCTTTATGTTGGCTAATAATATAGCCGAGACCTGCTTGAAGTCTGTCAGTAATTTCATACCAAGAGTTAAAGCGGGTTCTGGACCGTATTCGTCTTGAATTTGTTTTAGCACATCTGGTATTACCGAAATGGATGGAACACCGTGCGTTTTTGTGTAGATGGAAGCAAAGACTGTACCCCAAGTGTCACAGTCCTCCACGTGTGGTGCGATTCCCATTGGAAGACAGATAGTCAGAATCCTGTGTTTTTCTAACGGGGTGGTGTCTGGAAACACCGCCTCTATTTGGGTGATTTTTTGTGCTAACCAGAATGGTATTTGTTCCCGTTTAGCTGGTACTTTACCTAGGCAGGACTGTATGTTCTGTGGTGTAATTTTATTTGTGTTCCCCTGATGAGGGGTCAGCTGTGGAATTTTAATTGCTGGTTGGATTGTTGAAGTCCGCATTACATATTGGACTAATTGTCTATGTATTTTTATTAATTGTTTTATTTGTATTAAAAGGTTTGCTGCAGACATCCCATCGATGTCTGGAAGTGGTGTGTATCCGGCTAGAACCGGCCACGTTGCTCCTGGTCTACCTAATGGACCGAGCCTGGTGATGTGATTATTATGTTTTAGGGCGCCATTAAATAAGAGCAGATGCTCTTGAAATTTAAGTGGTACTTCCACCTCCTCGAAAGGAGTGTACTCATTAGGAGGTTCCTCTGTTTTGTAATAGTGGAAGACCTTTGTTACAGCATTTGCTGCTGAAAAATGTATCCATGAATAGAATACCTCTGTCTGCCGATATTCGTGTGCCTCAATTACGAATATGACCGTTCCACCTCTAGGTGTCAGTCCATTTTCTATAAGTTTTAAAGTTATAGATTTTCTTGTGTTGACCGCGATGAGTATTATCTCCGGGTCAGCGTCTTGCAGTGCATTATCAGCTGCTGCGAGTTCAGTTGCTATTCTAACTGCCTCTCTGTCTCCTTCACCGTCTGACATTGTACTGTCCAGAAGGTTATTTTGTTTGTTTGCAGATCAGGTTCTTATGGAAACAAAGATTAGATGCACAATATTTTGGAACAGTGTATCCTTCAACGTTGACTAAACCAAGGACCATACATAGGAGTTTCCTCCTGCGAGGTTTGGCGGATATTACCTTTCACCCACTCCAGACGTCTTTGGAGTATTATGGGAAAAAGGGGTCTGAGTGAAAAAGCACGACTGAGTTACTCTAAATGTCTTACGTTAGATTTATCGCCCATCCAAACGCGTTGGGCGCCATGTAGTGTAGTTCCTATTATCCCAATAGGCTCTGCGCATTGGAATAATACCTTCAATAGTATAGGCCTAGACCAGACGTTAACTAGGTCTTCTATTGTCGATATTAGACTTAAAGTTTTGGGTTTGCCAGCTAGCTCAGAGTTCACTAGAAACTTTCTCGACTAGGCAAGGAGGAGTTGAACCTCCCTGGATAGACAAGAAGGGATTTAGTTTCTGACAACCATAGAACATGACAACTTTGCTCTCCCCTAATCAAGAGTGTATCTCTAGAGTCGTGTGAAAACAAAAGACGACTTATTTTACTCAGTCAGTACGTGCATTCTTAGTCTCACCAGATTGTAGAGAAAAGGAAGAGACGGGCGTGTTCAATAAAAGATGTTATTTATTGATCAGTCTCTTTTCTCATACAAGAGAAATGGCTCGATATTATTGCAATACTTATGGTTAAGTAAAGTGCGTACATTAAAAGCAGAAGTATAAAATAATACTGTAAAAACATTGATATGGTTTCTAAGCCATATGATGGTTTAAAATGGATAAAATAGATACATACACCTATACATTTGACTAATCGTACTCAACTGGTGTTTCTAACTACGCCTACCCCAGATGTACCTGACCTAAGCCTAATACGTGGGCGGGAGTAGAAAGTAGCAGTTTAAGTTAAGTTTGTTTTGCCAAGTGACTGACTCAAGAATTCTCTGTGAGGGGTTATTCAGTTCTGTACCTGGAGTCTAGGATGAATGAGGGATGGTATCTCTCGTCTCTGGTCTCGATATTCCAGGCTGCCTGCGAGGGCTACCCGGAAGCGCCGGAGCTGGATTTCTCGGCAGGAGAAAGCAGCGTCTCGTTCTCAGCGCGTCAGGAAGGCGGGGCTGCGCCAGCGGGGTCTGCTCTGCTCTGGGCTTCGGCAAGTCTGGCTGCTCCGATCTCGTCACCACCGCGTGTGTTTGCATAGGGCAATATCGGTAATATTTATACCTTTAAGGTGCCGAGATTGACGTAAGGATGGACATAGATACGTCAATAAGGATGTCATACGACTTGGTCGTTAGCACATTCTTTTGCTGAAGTTCTCGGTGAAATCAAAACAATGGCCGCAGGGTTTTTCCCAGGTCTATCATAGGTTTGATTTGTTTTGAGAACTCCGTATGCCTTATCAGGGGCTGGAGGAATATCGCTTGTCTAATTAGATGGCAAGCGTTATGACCTAATCAGATAACACGTTCCTGTGCCGTAGTGTGGCTTAATCAGATAACGGTTTCTGCATCATGGGGGTTTTCTGCCTCATGGGATGGCTGCTAGTTAACTTGTTAACCAGAATAGGGTCAGGAATAGGGGGATCGATACAGAACCTATAGGAATACATCACAATCCTTCATGAGATAGTCTTTCTCCTTTTGGCCAATGGTACAATTTTCCATTGCTTTTTCAATGATTGTCCTCAAAATTTCAATGAATTATTTCGTTGGATCAGTTGTCATACTTGTGTATGTGTTTGAGTCTTGACCGTGTGCTTCAACATTTCTTTGGTAATAGCTAGTATCCATTATGACTAAGGTGCCGCCTTTGTCTGCTAGCCTTATTGTAATCTGGTCGTTATTGGCTAGTTTGTGTAAAATGTTTTTTTCTTGTATTGTCATATTGGATTGTTTTGTCCTGGGAGTTTTGAATATTTCTTCAGTTTCTGTAATTACTACTTTTTCAAATGCGTCTAAAACTTTATGACTCACGGGAGCCATAAATTTGCTTTTGCTTTTCAATCCCATTAATGTGGTTTCTTTAGTTTGAGTGAACGTTGGCTCCATTACATTGTCGAAAAAATGTCTTAGTCTTAGTGATCTTAAAAATCTGTATAAACAAACTTTTGTTTCCAGTAGGTTTGAATGATACGTAGGAACGTATGATGATCCTTTTTGAAGTGTTTTTAATTCCTTTTCACTTAAGATTTGACTTGATATGTTAATAACTAGATTTTCAGGATCTGGCTCCTTGTGTTTTGAGCTACTGCTTCCCTGCTTATTTGTTTTTTTGCTCCTCCTGGTTCTATTTCCGGTCCTGAGCCTGTTACTAAAAAAGTCACCGGAGATTGTGTAGATGTACTTGCTCCGGACCTGTTGTCTATATTTTGAGTACTTGGTTCAGTAGATGGGCCTGGTTTGGGTCTTCTGTCAAATGTAGGACGTTTATGTTGAGATTCATCAGATGATGTGTCATCTGTAGATGCGTTAGGTTTCTGTTGACGCCTTTTTGCGTATATGTCTGCCCATGAATAGACTTCTCCCAACCGATAATCTGTGGTATACCTTTTGAATTTCCTTAATTTCCTATCGTTTATTACCTTTGTGTACTCATCTAATTTTTTGTTTGTGTCATACAATATTTTGTCCCATTCTTCTTTAGTGGTTGTTTTTAGTAGCTCATCTTTGACTTGGTTTATTTCCTTTGCTAAATCCTCTATTAGTTTCGCTAACTCTTCAATGATCAGTAATATTAGATCTAGTGAACATTTGTTCAGTATTGCTTGCCAACGTTCTGTGAACCTTGCATTGTTTTTACATAATGTAGATTTTAGAGAAATCCTTAGACCACATGGAATTTCTTGCGCTTTATGATATTTGATTAAAGTGCTTGCGTGCAACTTTTGATTTACGATCCTTTTTGATATGTATAAAAATTGTTTTATTGTGGCTTCTTTAGACCCGGTGCTCAGACATATTTCTTTTGTTTCCTCGATAAGAGAGTAAATACGACTCGTGTCATCTTCTGTGAACACCAGTGTTTCTGCTCTGTGTTCCGTGGTGTGTGCTATTTCTGCAAATTGCATATTTGTCTGATGTTTGTTGTTGGTGCGAGTACCACAGTGCTCAGTGATCAATATACCTCTAATGGTTGGGGTGTGGTAACGCACTCTGGGTTCAGTTGATTGTATTAGTTTATTTATTCAATTTTCATGAACGTCGTTGGTGCATAGGTAGGTACCCTACTAAGCCTTTAGGGTATAAAGATGCAATAGTTTGACATGTGTTTCCTGCAAACTCAGGGACCACTCCTTCCTTGCACTCCTTTTTCTTTCATTCAATTATTACTCAATTTTTTCAAACCACTGTTTGTAAATTTTATTTTCATTTCCAAACATTTCTTTGTAGCGAGTTTTTCAATCTTTGTATTTCATTTTTCCATATTCTATACATTTCATTTCACATGATGTCGAGTCCCAATGCATTTCAAGCATACAGCTCTTCATCAGGGGATTACTTTCTCTGAAAATATTATACGTCATGTTGAGTACTGGGTCATTTACAATATATGTACATAATTAAACTAAATTAAACGTTTACTCATGTTCATGCCTGTGCCTGTTATACCACATTTGTTTTCACAGTGTATGCCTCTTATAATGTATGAACACAAATGCACCTTTTGCTGCTTCTGTGAGCCACATGAGTGATGAGTGTTATACCTTATAGCCCTTTACCTCAGTAACACGCGTGTTACACTAACCTTGAAAGGTTCGCCTTGACTTTCAAACTGTCAAACTGTAAAGGAACAAAAAACCTCGGTAAACCGCTTATTCTCTGTCAGTATTTCGTATACTAATGCGAAATATTGAAGAACCCTGTACTTACCCGGTGCGTGCTGTCTGTGTTCTTTCCTCGCTACCTCGGCGTTCGTCGCTCTATCCCTCCATGCCGATTCCGGCTCTATGACCTACTCACGCTCACGTGACTACGTCAATGTGCGTGTATTGTTTACTTATAGTTAAAGTGACCCACTCTTAAGTGAACGTAACACGGGTTGTTTTTATCACTGTTTCTCGCGGATTCTACTAGTGCTATCCATGTTTATATATTAAGGAATACTTAAGTAGGCTGTGGTTCAAAATACATATTCATACGGTAAGGTGTATATTCGAGGGCATACTCTTTAACTGTTTTCAATTATGATAAATGATGGTTCACAATACATATTTACATATCAAATCCGGAGCGTAAATCATTAGTCTTATGAAGTGTCTTTATAAAAAACGGGACCCAATGAGCGGATGGATTTAAATTGTTTTTAGGTCTCGGCCTATTTCCATTCCACAGGAATGGAATAGGACGAGTCTATAGCAGTGAAACCAAGAGTTTCACCATGAGCCCACAAAAGAGGTTTTTCACGAGTGTATGTGCTCTCGTGCACGAGCTTGCCCGAGCCTTCTGCCTGCCTCCTGCCTTGAAGGCAATCTGCTTCTCCGCCCCCTGCTGTTCCCTCCCACTCGCTCGCACATCAAAGGCTGCTCACTGAAACACCATATGCCTGCTCCCCACCCCCGCCCCCCACCAGACTTCATTGGACTGTGCTACGTGCATTCTCCCCTCCCTTTCAGCCCTTTTAGCCTCTTTAGCACCTCCCCTCTTTCTCCCCGCACACAGCCTTACTTGGATTTGCAGTCTCAGCTTCCCTTAGTGGTAGGCATTCCATGGTTTGCTGCTGGAATGCAAGTGTTCATGTCTCCAACAGTCTCTGTTTACAAGTAGCAGGTAATTGTGCACAGTGTCTCTCTATGGAGAATCCACGAGTTGTGCAATGTCTGCTTCTCACAGTAGAAGGCACTGTAAGTGATTGTGTAGTGAGCGATAGCATGCCCTGTAGCCTATGCTTTTCTTAATATCAGTCCTTATATGAAATGGTACACGTGTGCCATGAGTCTGACTCCTTAGGTAATGGCGCACAACTGCTTTCTGTGGATAGTTCACAAGTTTTGCAGTGTCTGCTTTTCACAGTAGGAGGCCGACTGATGTATGATCAGGCCCGTGATTACACCGTTTTTCCACATAATTGCTGATTTGCCGCATTTGTCACATAATCCATCGGCTACTGCATAATTTGTATTTTTACAACCATTGAAGTGCCACTCCTCCCGTCCCAACCCCGTCGGGATTTCATTTGCTTCACATTGAGAGAATTTGTTGCTTCACATTAGGAGCATTTTGCATGCCGCTGCATGCTCATTGAAGTTATTTCCTCACACCCCTGCTGCTTCGCATTTAGAGCCTCCCCTCCACACGATATGCATGCTTTCCCTTTAGCACTGATACAGTACAACAAAGGCAGGAAGTCACGGAAACCCTCCCTTGGGCACAGCCATTGCATGTAAACTGCCTCGGATGCGGGAGCAGGGCACATTTCCAAAAGTCTTAATCCTAAAAAAAAAAAAACATCTGTACAGTCAAAGCCCTGTACTTTCAAAGAGAGCGCAGTGGTGTGATGCTGGCTTACACACAGCATCATGCCGAGCTGCACATTTTCTGCTTCTTTTATTGCACTTGCAGAAGTCTGCTGCTCACTTTGTAACTGGTGAGAAAAGATTTTTTTTCTAATCAGAAGACCCCGCCACCAGCATTCGCAGCTAAATCATTTACCGTTTATTTGCATGAAAAACGATTTTTGTCCCGTCTTCTCCAAGTTTCATCTAACTGCATTGCCGATGGTTTTATCCCACCAGCTCCTCTTCCTTTTTTCCACAAATGGGTTGTATTTGGCCGAGTGTTGGGTAGAGTCAAGAAAACGGGGTTCCAGTTCCGACGCTTGGCTCAACTATGTGATCCTGGGCAAAATCTTCTCCAGGTTCTTTATTTGGCAAAACCGGGAGAGATGAGAAACTGACTGAACAGACCATAAAGTGCAATACTTTGTCATTTATTCTGAGAGGTGCCTCACAGAATAAATGATACATTAAGTATTTTACGTGAGATTGACATGTCACCCCCATCATGGGCACCTTTAAACTGGGCAATAGTAGCATTTGTTGTTTAGTGCGCTTGAAAACGGCACAATTATGGCAATATGCCCTTTGTGTTTTAGTATTGCTCTGTTATTACACATGTCCCCCTGGCCTCAACACACGGAGCAGTTGCCTGCATGATGCCGTGTGCAAATTAAATGATGCTCAGTGCAGGTCTGGTTGTAAATTCTGTATTTGTGGAACAACTTTTTCCTTGAATAATTGCGTTGCTGATGCTTTCAGTCCACCAGCTCCTCTTTTTTTCCCACAAATGGGTTGGATTTGTCGAAGTATTGACTAGTGTCAAGAAAACGACGTTCCCGTCCCGACTCCAACGCTTGACTGAACTATGTGATCCTGGGCAAAACATAATTCTCCTGGTTCTTTAAGAGGCTAGGCCAATATCCGTACTCAGAACGCACACACATACAAACACACATAGAAACATACACACAAGCTCACAACAACACAACAACACACACACTTACAAAAGACTTACACTCACACCCACCCACTCACTCACCCTCACATCCTCACTCACCCTCACCCCATCACACACCCTCACACCCTCACAGCCTCACACCCTCACACACCACTCAGCATCACACCCTCACACCACTCAGCCTCACACCCTCGCAACACCTCACCCTCACACACCCTCACACCCTCACACACCACTCACCATCACACACCCTCACCATCACACCCCCTCACTCACCCTCACACCCTCACCCACCCTCACACCCCCTCACACACCACTCTTCACACCCCTCACCCCCTCACTCACCCTCACACCCTCACCCTCACACACCACACACCACTCACCATCACACACCCTCACTCACCCTCACCCTCACCCCCTCACCCCCTCACTCACCCTCACACCCTCACCCACCCTCACCCTCACACCTCCTCAACATCACACACCCTCAGATCCTCACACAACCTCAGTCACCCTATCACCCTCACACAACCTCACACACCCTCAGATCCTCACACCCTCACACAACCTCAGTCACCCTATCACCCTCACACAACCTCACACAACCTCAGTCACCCTATCACCCTCACACAACCTCAGTCACCCTATCACCCTCACACAACTTCAGTCACCCTATCAGCCTCACACACCCTCACACAACCTCAGTCACCCTATCACCCTCACACAACCTCAGTCACCCTATCACCCTCACACACTCTCACACAACCTCAGTCACCCTATCACCCTCACACAACCTCAGTCACCCTATCACCCTCACACAACCTCAGTCACCCTATCACCCTCACACAACCTCAGTCACCCTATCACCCTCACACAACCTCAGTCACCCTATCACCCTCACACAACCTCAGTCACCCTATCACCCTCACACAACCTCAGTCACCCTATCACCCTCACACAACCTCCGTCACCCTATCACCCCCACTCACCCTCCCGCTCCCCCTCACCCCCCTCACCCCCACCCCTCACCCTCACCCCCTCACACATCCTCAGTCACCCTATCACCCTCACACAACCTCAGTCACCCTATCACCCTCACACAACCTCAGTCACCCTATCACCCTCACACACCCTCACACAACCTCAGTCACCCTATCACCCTCACACAACCTCAGTCACCCTATCACCCTCACACAACCTCAGTCACCCTATCACCCTCACACAACCTCAGTCACCCTATCACCCTCACACAACCTCAGTCACTCTATCACCCTCACACACCCTCACACAACCTCAGTCACCCATCACCCTCACACAACCTCAGTCACCCTATCACCCTCACACAACCACAGTCACCCTATCACCCTCACACAACCTCAGTCACCCTATCACCCTCACACAACCTCAGTCACTCTATCACCCTCACACACCCTCACACAACCTCAGTCACCCTATCACCCTCACACAACCTGTCACCCTATCACCCTCAAACACCCTCAAACACCCTCACACAACCTCAGTCACCCTATCACCCTCACACAACCTCAGTCACCATATCACCCTCACACAACCTAAAACACCCTATCACCCTCACACAACCTCAGTCACCCTATCACCCTCACTCAACCTCAGTCACCCTATCACCCTCACACAACCTCAGCCACCCTATCACACACCCTCACACAACCTCAGTCACCCTATCACCCTCACACAACCTCAGTCACCCTATCACCCTCACACACCCTCACACAACCTCAGTCACCCTATCACCCTCACACAACCTCAGTGACCCTATCACCCTCACACAACCTCAGTCACCCTATCACCCTCACTCAACCTCAGTCACCCTATCACCCTCACACAACCTCAGTCACCCTATCACCCCCACTCACCCTCACCCCCTCACCCTCACCCTCTCACCCCTCACATCCACACCCCCTCACCCCCTCACCCACTGACCCTCACATCCACACACCCTCACCCCCTCATCCACTGACCCTCACATCCACACCCCCTCACCCACTGACCCTCACATCCACACACCCTCACCCCCTCACCCACTGACCCTCACATCCACACATCCTCACCCTTCACCCACTGACCCTCACATCCACACACCCTCACCCCTCACCCACTGACCCTCACATCCACACCCTCACCCCTCACCCCCCAACTCCACCCTTCACCGTCCCACCCCCAACTCCACCCCCCCCAACTCCACACCCCCAACTCCACCACCCCAACTCCACCCCCCCAACTCCACCCCCTCCAACTCCACCCCCCCAACTCCACCCCCCCAACTCCACCCCCTCCAACTCCACCCCTCCAACTCCACCCCTCCAACTCCACCCCTCCAACTCCACCTCTCCAACTCCACCCCTCCAACTCCACCCAACATCACTCAGGGACACCACCACATCACTCAGGGAACACCACCACATCACTCAGGGAACACCACCACATCACTCAGGGAACACCACCACATCACTCGGGGGCACCACCACATCGCTCGGGGGCACCACCACATCGCTCGGGGGCACCACCACATCACTCGGGGACAACACCACATCACTCGGGGACAACACCACATCACTCGGGGACAACACCACATCACTCGGGGACACCACCACATGCTATAACTATTGGCATTGTAAATGACAAAGCTATTAATTTTGCTATTTTCTAAAACACAAATAGAAATTTTGACATTTACAATACCAATAGATCCAAATTTCCTAATGCGAGACCTATTGCATTGCAAATGCTTGTTTATAAAGACACTTCATAAGACTAATGATTTACGCTCCGGATTTGATATGTAAATATGTATTGTGAACCATCATTTATCATAATTGAAAACAGTTAAAGAGTATGCCCTCGAATATACACCTTACCGTATGAATATGTATTTTGAACCACAGCCTACTTAAGTATTCCTTAATATATGAACATAGATAGCACTAGTAGAATCCACGAGAAACAGTGATAAAAACAACCCGTGTTACGTTCACTTAACAGTGGGTCACTTTAACTATAAGTAAACAATACACGCACATTGACGTAGTCACGTGAGCGGGAGTAGGTCATAGAGCCGGAATCGGCATGGAGGGATAGAGCGACGAACGCCGAGGTAGCGAGGAAAGAACACAGACAGCACGCACCGGGTAAGAACAGGGTTCTTCAATATTTCACATTAGTATACGAAATACTGACAGAGAATAAGCGGTTTACCGAGGTTTTTCGTTCCTTTACAGTTTGACAGTTTGAAAGTCAATGCGAACCTTTCAAGGTTAGTGTAACACGTGCGTTAATGAGGTAAAGGGCTATAAGGTATAACACTCATGTGGCTCACAGAAGCAGCAAAAGGTGCACTTGTGTTCATACATTATAAGAGGCATACACTGTGAAAACAAATGTGGTATAACAGGCACAGGCATGAACATGAGTAAACGTTTAATTTAGTTTAATTATGTAAATATATTGTAAATGACCCAGTACTCAACATGACGTATAATATTTTCAGAGAAAGTAATCCCCTGATGAAGAGCTGTATGCTTGAAATGCATTGGGACTCAACATCATGTGAAATGAAATGTATAGAATATGGAAAAATGAAATACAAAGATTGAAAAACTCGCTACAAAGAAATGTTTGGAAATGAAAATAAAATTTACAAACAGTGGTTTGAAAAAATTGAGTAATAATTGAATGAAAGAAAAAGGAGTGCAAGGAAGGAGTGGTCCCTGTGTTCGCAGGAAACACATGTCAAACTATTACATCCTGATAGCCGTCATATTTTCGACTTCTCGTTATCTGGTCGCAGCTTCCGGTTTTGACGCGCTCCCCAGGGGTACACGGAGAGTCCTAGTATTTATAGTCAAGCTTTGAAGACATTGTTGGATAATTTGGTCCTACCCCCTGGTATTGTGCTTTTTCAATATGTCGATGATCTGTTAGTGGCCTCTGATACTGAGGAAGGTTGTAAGAAACCCACTGTACAATTATTGTCTCATTTGGCGGCTAATGGCATTAAAGTATCTCTTTCTAAATTCCAATATTGTCGACAGGAGGTGACCTATCTAGGTCATCTACTGTCAAAAGTGGGGAGGAGACTAACCCCTGAGCGTGTGACTACCATTTTTAATATGTCTGTACCTCATACTCAGCGGGATGTCCGTGCATTTCTCGGCATAACTTCTTACTGTCGCCAATGGATCCCTAATTTTTCCCTTCTCACTAAACCTCTCTTGTATTTAACCACTAAAGATGTGCATTAACCTTTACCCTGGACTGATGATTGCCAAAATGCTTTTGACTCTTTGAAATCTGCGCTTTGCTCTGCACCCGTTCTTGGTACCCTGACTACCAAAAACCTTTTATGCTTTATGTACACGAGGTGGACGATTGCTCGCTTTCTGTGTTAACACAAGGATTTGGTGGTAAGCAGAGACGAGGTGGGTATTTCTCGGCGGTGTTGGATAACGTCGCCAGAGCACTCTCTAGCTGTTTAAGGGCTACTGCTGAGGTCGCAGTGGCTTTTCGACAGTCGGAAGAGCTTGTTCTGAACACTGATCTCACAGTTATGGTACCGCACGCTGTGGATACAATATGGAACAAAACGAAGACCCAGCACCTTACGAGTGCGCGTCTTACAGGTTACGAATTGACTTTGTTTGCTCCCCACATTACGATAAAACGATGTGCCACTCTGAACCCTGCCACACCCCTCCCTTCGAACGAAAAGAACAATGATGTTCATGATTGTATATTTCAGACGGAGGAAGAGACGAAGGGACGGGTAGACCTGACAGACAATCCTCTATCTGACCCTCAAGGGGAGTTGTAAGTCGATGGCTCTTGTTTCAAATTACCAGATGGCACGACAACTGCTGCATATGGGATAACTACTCTTCACACTGTAGTTGAGGCTTCTCGAGTACCCTATGAATCAGCTCAGGCAGCTGAGTTAGTGGCATTGCTTCGGGCCTTTGAGCTAAGTGAAGGATTGAGAGTAAATATGTACACCAATAGCAAGTACGCCTTCGGCGTGGCTCATAGTTTTGACAGACTTTGGGCCGAAAGAGGTTTTCTCACTTCCCATGGACAGCGAATACAGCATGGTCCCTTGATTTTGCGATAACTGACAGCATTGACGTTAACAGCAATGGTGGCTGTAGTTAAATAAAGTGCACACAAGGCAGTGGTTAATGCAGTGGGTGAAGGTAATGCCTTTGCTGATCAAGTAGCTAAGGAAACTGCGAAATCCAAAATGACCTTAATGTTTGTGATTAGCTCTGCTAGGTGGGTAGCTGAAACAGACATGTTTAATAACACCATGCTGATCAAGTAGCTAAGGAAACTACGAAATCCAAAATGACCTTAATGTTTGTGATTAGCTCTGCTAGGTGGGTGGCTGAAACAGAGATATTTAATAACACCATGGAGAGTGTACGAGAAATACAGAAAGAAGCTACCCCTATTGAGCTGGCTCATTGGAAAGAGAAAGTGGGGAAATTAGATGCAGATGATAGTTGGACTGATTTGACAGAAAACCAACGGTGGTTGTTGCCCAATGCATTAGTGAATGCGGTGGTAACAATGGCACATGGTTCAGCTCATATTGGGGTGAAAGGTATTGGTGCATTATTAGATCCTGTATGGCACAATCCCAATATTCCAAAGACCGCTGCTCATTTGGTGCAATAATGCATGGTTTGCCAACGACATAATTCTGGGGGCAGGGAGCCTATTCTCAGTGGAAACATTGCACCACCATCTTTGCCTTTTGTGGTGCTTCAAATGGATTATATCCAGCTGGAGTGTGTAAATAATTTGAAGTTTGTCCTGGTCGTGGTGTGCGCTTTCAGTAAATGGGTGGAAGCCTACCCGACCAAGGAAAATCCTGCTTTGGCAACGGCAAAGGCATTGGTAAAGGAATGCTTCCCACGCTATGGATTGCCTCAGGTGATCTGGAGTGATAACGGGGGACACTTTAATGCACAATTCATCAGTCACATTTGTAACAGACTACAGATTAAACAGAAATTCCATGTGGCTCGACACCCCCAGTCCGCTGGGTTGGTTGAGAAGTATAATGGAATACTGAAGCTGAAATTAGCAAAAATTCAAGAAAGTACCGGATTGAAGTGGCCAGATGCTCTGTCACTGTCATTAATGTCAATACGGGTTACCCCACATTCTCGTTCTGGCTTATCTCTGTATATGGTCATTTTTGGGTGCCCTGCTAATGTTTGGGGCGTCCCAAGACACAGAACGTTTTGTGATATAGAGTATCCTATGTTGACAGACTATCTGTATGCTTTGACTAAAGATCTTCGTTCCATTCATCAACAGGTCTCAGCAGTTTTTCAGCCCCTGCCGGAGGGTCCCAGACATCGCTTGGAGCCAGGACAGTGGGTTCTGGTCTGTAATTACTAGCGAAAATCCAGCTTGGATCCCTGTTGGTCTGAACCGTTTCAAATCTTGTTGGCCACGCGGTCGGTGGTAATGCTGAATGGCAAGCGACACTGGATCCATGTGTCACATCTGAAAAATCTACCCTTCCCGCTTCCATATGATCAGCGATTCCAGGAAGGGGTTCTGACCCAGGAAAGTGAGTGAGTTCCTCGTTTTGTCACTTTTTCTGACGCCCAGGTAATTGGAGAAGGGCAAGGAGAAGGTGTCTCGGGCTCGGAAGGGGCTCTGTCATCAGCACAAGTGATTGCCCCAGATTCTGTTGCCGCTACAGTCGAACGAGAGGCTCGCAGTACCCCTGTTGCACCGGATTCATCATCCTCTGTTTTGTTCTCTGATCAGGAAGTGCCTGGCCATGCTCGATACAACCTGCGGCCCAGAAAATAACGTGGTACCCCAGGTGAATATGATAGGAGGTAGGGAGAGACTTGAGTAATAGGGTACAGACTTGTTCCACGAATGTCTGTTAGATGCCTGTTCTCAGGACACCCCCGCGCCGCACGGCCACCAGCTGTGTGTGTGCCCCTCTCCTCGCTGCTGCCCGCAGCCTTGCTGTACCTGCCCTCTGCTCCCCGCCCCCGCCGTATTTTGCGTGTGCATGACCGCTCTTACTGTGTTTTTAACCTTCTTTTTCCTTCCCTAATTGTTTTTGCCTTTGTCTGCCTTTTTCCTTTTGCCTTCGTGATTGTGTTAACCTTTATTTTCGTTCCATAATTGTTTCTGCCTTTTTATCTCTGCTGTCCCCAGCACATTGTTGTTGGATTTGTCGCTTGTTTCAGTCCCCCTGTGCCAGCCCCGCTCCCCGCTTCCCGCCGCCGTCCAAGCGTCCACGCCCCCCTTTTCGCTTTGTGCCCTCCCCGCCTCCCAGCTGCTCCTCCCTCCCTCCCACTTCGCCATAAATGGCGATTGCGCGTAAGTGCAGCGGGGGCGCCGACTGTGCGCCGAAGGCGCGCCAAAGACAAGCTCATCTGCGCCTGTCGCGCCTGGACCACGCCCAGTGCCAGGACCCCTGGTCCCCAGCGATGCAAGACCAACCGACGGACCTACGACGCCGCCACCCTCAATGCACTCAATGCCAGCCGGAACCCTGCCTGCTGCCGTGCCGACCCAAGACGCACCCACGGACCTTTCACCTGCCAAGCCTGCCGATTCACCTGCCTCCGGACCTGCTCCACCCCAGCCAAGTCGAGCACCAGCAGTAACCACCTGAAGTGCATCCTGCTGAACACCCGCTCCGTCCACAGGCACGCCGTGCAACT
Source organism: Lissotriton helveticus (assembly GCF_964261635.1). Classification (NCBI taxonomy): domain Eukaryota; kingdom Metazoa; phylum Chordata; class Amphibia; order Caudata; family Salamandridae; genus Lissotriton; species Lissotriton helveticus. The sequence goes on along the minus strand of NC_136069.1, from coordinate 398,017,352 downwards.
CTGGGACCTGCTCGACACAACAGCACCGGATGTCGCATTCCTCAACCTGGATGAACACCTCCTCAGCACCCGACATCACCATAGCCATCCCGGACGGATACAAGATCACCCGGAAGGACCGCGTCAACCAGACGGGAGGAGGCATCGCCATCGTACACAAGAACACCATCCGCATCTCGACCAACTCCGACGAAACCTTCACCGCCGCCGAACACCTGCACTTCCAGATACACACTGACCCCAAGACCACCCTCCGAGGCACCCTCATCTACAGACCCCCGGGACCACGCACACAATTCAGCGAAGACATCGCAGACTTCGTCAGCCCGCACGCCCTCCGCTCCGCTGACTACATCCTCCTAGGGGACCTCAACTTCCACCTGGAGAACAACAACGACAGAAACACCACCACCCTGCTGGACAACCTCACCAACCTCGGACTCAAGCAACTGGTGAACACTCCCACCCACTACGCCGGCCACACGCTTGACCCCGTCTTCTCATCCAGCAAGCACATCTCCTTCAGCCACGCCACCGGACTCCACTGGACCGACCACAGCTGCGTCCACTTCAGCTTCAGAAAAACTGCGACCCACCACCACCCGCAACAGGGTCCCTGCCGGAGCTGGAGCAAGATCACCGCCAAGCAGCTCACCGCCTCCCTCAGCCAAAACACCCCCACCAACACAACGGACCCCAACGAAGCAGCCAGCAACCTCACCAAGTGGCTGACCGCCTGCGCCGACGACATCGCACCACTAAAGTACCCCCCCCCAGCAGACCCGGCAGCAAGAAAACCCCCTGGTTCACCGACGAACTCAAGGAATCCAAGAAAAACTGCCGCACCCTGGAAAAAGCCTGGCGGCTCGACCAGATCACAGAAAACAGGACCGCCCTCAAGCACGCCACTCCCAAACACCATCAGCTGATCCGCACCACCAAGAAGTTGGCACTCAAAGAACGACTGGACAACAGCGCCTACGACAGCAAGGAACTTTTCAGCATCGTCAAAGAGTTCTCCAACCCCAGCGCCGGAAACAACGACATCACTCCCTCGCAAGACCTCTGCAACTCACTCGCCGCATTCTTCCACCGCAAGATCGCCGACATACACAACAGCTTCGACGCACAGACCACGCACCCTATCACCGAACCAACGCCCGCCACCACCACCCTCTGCAACTGGACCCCGATCAGCACCGAAGACGCCACCCGCACGATGAACTCCATCCACTCCGGATCACCAACCGACCCCTGCCCACACCACGTCTTCAACAAAGCCGACGCCATCATCGCACCCCATTTCCGGGACATCATCAACTCCTCCTTCCACAAGGCCGCCTTCCCGGAGAGCTGGAAGCACGCCGAGCTGACCGCCCTCCTGAAGAAACCAACGGCGGACCCCACCGACCTCAAGAACTACCGTCCCATCTCGCTCCTCCCGTTTCTGGCAAAAGTCATCGAGAAGACCGTCAACAGACAGCTTGCCGCCTTCCTCGAGACGAACGGATCCCTCGACCCCTCGCAGTCCGGATTCCGGGCTAACCACAGCACCGAGACCGCCCTAATCACAGCCACCAACGACATCAGAACCCTGATCGACAACGGGGAAACAGCGGCCCTCATCCTCTTGGACCTCTCTGCGGCGTTGGACACCGTCTGCCACCGCACCCTAGTGAAGCGCCTCAGCAACATCGGGATCCAAGAGAAAGCACTGAAGTGGATCATCTCGTTCCTCGCCGGAAGAACCCAGAGAGTCCGCCTCCCCCCCATTCAGATCCGAGGCCACCGAAGTCATCTGCGGCGTACCACAAGGATCTTCCCTCAGCCCAACCCTCTTCAACGTCTACATGAGCCCCCTCGCAGCCATCACACGCCAACACAACCTCAACATCATCTCCTACGCCGACGACACCCAGCTGATCCTCTCCTTCACCAACGACCCCACCACCGCCAGAACCAACCTGCAAGAAGGAATGAAAGATGTCGCCGACTGGATGAGGAGCAGCCGCCTCAAACTGAACTCAGACAAGATGGAAGTCCTCATCCTGGGATCATCACCCTCCACCTGGGATGACTCCTGGTGGCCCCCTGGGCACCGCTCCCAAGCCAACAGACCACGCATGCAACCTGGGCTTCATCCTGGACTCCTCCCTGTCGATGACCAGACAAGTCAACTCCGTCTCATCTTCATGCTTCAACACCCTGCGCATGCTCCGCAAGATCTTCAGATGGATCCCCACTGAAACCAGGAAGACCGTCACCCAGGCACTCGTCACCAGCCGCCTGGACTACGGGAACACCCTCTACGCCGGAACCACAGCCAAACTTCAAAAAAGACTCCAGCGCATCCAGAACACCTCCGCACGACTCATCCTGGACATCCCACGACACAGCCACATCACCGGACACCTGAGAGACCTGCACTGGCTCCCCGTCAGCAAGAGGATCACGTTCAGACTCCTCACCCACGCACACAAGGCTCTCCATGACCTGGGCCCCAAGTGCCTCAACGACCGCATGACCTTCTACACGCCCACCCGCCAGCTACGATCGACCAGCCAGGCCCTCGCCACCGTACCACGCATCCGGAAAGCCACCGCCGGAGGAAGATCCTTCTCCTACCTGGCAGCCAAGACCTGGAACACCCTCCCCACCCACCTTCGGCGAACCCAGGACCATCTCTCCTTCAGAAGGCCGCTCAAGACCTGGCTGTTCGAGCAGTAGCGTTCCCCCTCCCCCAGCACCTTGAGACCCTCCCGGGTGAGTAGCGCGCTCTATAAATGCCGTGATTGATTGATTGATTGAGATGCGCTTCTGGGGTACTGAGCGAGACACTGGATTGAGCACTCTGAGAGCCTTGAACATTTGCTTGCTCTGTTTAGAAAGACAGACTGAATTTCTTGTTTAAAGAGGCGCAGGTTGTGTTTTGTTCAAGGGTTGTGTGAGAACATAACTCCAATGTGAGAGGCTTGCTTTGGTATTATTTATGATGAACGATAGGAGCCTGCCTGTGAGGCTCTAAACGAACACAGGAAAGAAGCACCCTCTGTCAGGTTGGACTTTTAGTTAGCATGTATCCCTTTGCTCGTTTTCGTTCCTGAAGAGGAAAGTCCTTTTGTACCGCGTTATTTCCCTGCATATATGCCTGTCTTTTCTAGTTGGAACCAACAAGTTAAAATTGCATTTATAGTTATTATAGCAATATTATTAATCACATTGATGGGAACATTCATCTATTTAGAATTTCTCCAGCCTATGCATACTATTTTAGAAACAACTGCCCCACCTCCGGAACATGTGTTTCATACTTTAGCCCCACATAAGGAAAGGCATCGTCAGACTTATGTGAAAAGTGTATTTGTTGAAATGCTTCATTAAACACACAGCGCCACCAATGCTACAAATTGTTGGGTTTGGGGTCTTTTACCATCTGTTATGCACAAGCACAACTTATTCATATCCCTACCCTTGTCTCATCTGGGGAGTTGTGAGGGTTGGTTTAAATTACTTTCAATGATGTATATGCATTATACTGTGAAACTCAAAGGTTTTCGGAAAAGGATTATGAAATGATTTTAGCATATATTGAGGTTCATCAAGGATTCGACCCCGAGGGGAATAATGGAGAGGGAACCTTAGATCCGAATACATGTATGAATATGTATACAATGCATGAAAATACCACTTGGTTGAAAAATGAGATTTTGGATTTTGTTGAGTTTAATTTCACTCAGTATTCTCGACATTTTCAGACCGTAATGTTACTGAAGATAGGGCTATTCCAGTGCCTATACTAAATAGTACCTCTGTGTTCTGTGTTCAGGGAGTAGGGTACATATCAGTAGGGGAAAGCCGAAGTAATTATACTTATCGGTTGCGTACCTTTAGCAGCCCCCCATTGCTAACCCCTCCTAATGCATATTTTGTTTGTGGAGAAAATGCCTATACTTGGCTTCCACGAGGTTGGGCTGGATGTTGCTACCTGTCCTTCCTGTACCTACCAGTCTATATTGCATCTTCTAATTATCACATGGATCACTGTTTAGATAAACGAAGTATGCCTGTTAAGAGAAATAAAAGAATGATAGATACTACCGATATAGATCAGACTCCTGAACAGCATTTTACCGACATTGTAAAAGGAGTGTTTCCCATCTGGGGGCCTATAATCACCAGCAAAGAAGTACTCCGTTTGTCCAGAGTAGTTGAAGGGGTAATTAACACCACTTAAGGAATATTAACTAATCTGACCGTAGAGCTACAAGCGACCAAACTCATTTTGCTTCAAAATCGTATGGTTTTAGATGTTATCTTGGCAAATCGAGGAGGAGCATGCCATGTGATTGGCAGTTATTGCTGAGTTTATATCCCTGACTACGCCCCCTCCGTTCATTTGGCTATCCAGAAGCTACATTGTTTGGCTTCCGAAATACATGTAGAGACTGGTATGTGGTCCCTCTCTGGTTGGTTCTGGGGTCTGTTGTCTACTTGGGGATGGAAAATTTGGATAGTGCTGGCAGGCATAGCCGGTATCATATTCACGTGTTGCCTTTGTGTACAATATGTGCCTGCATGTTGCTCTTATTGTGCAACTAAACTCACCTCCTCCTTGGCCGGTCAATTCCCAGCAGCAGTAAAGGCTCAGTTGGTTCAGCAGGAGCTCAAAGATTTAATGCAGATTGATGAAGGAATATTTGAAGATTGAGCTGTTTTAGTTAGCTACATCATGCTAAAAGGGCCGTTCTGAGGGATAAAAAATAGATTTTCCATACATAAGGAGTATCGCACTATATCATGTTAGCATGATGTATCTATATGTACCCTTGTTGCTTGATATATATATATATATATATATATATATATATATATATATATATATATATATATATATATATATATATTGCTTTTGCAGGGAGGACAGCATTTATTCACTCCTTGCGTTAACACTGCTAACAGAGTAGGCCGAGAACCATACAAACACCATTTTCCGAACATGTGCTCGAACTTGGGCTGAGATCACGTGTTAGTCTCCTGCAGTTGTCAAGCCCCAGTTCATCTGAATTACTGGGAACAGCAGAACATAGGCTGTTTACTCGACTGTCCTGAGACTCAAGTTCGCATCTGGCTTTGGGTGTGAAAAGCGCATTCCTGGAGGCGCTGTGCCTACACTCCTGGGCACCAAGACGAAAGGGAGTCACCCCTCCTGACCTTCCCAGTAATAAATAGTTAAGCTTTGAACTAATCATGTGTGATTATATGTGTTGAACTGAAAAGTATATAACCTCATGTTTGAGTGCGAGCCAACAGTTTTCTCCGCGCACCTGATGGGTGAGGGTTGGAGAGGCTCCTCTATAGAGTATTTTTGCTTAATAAATGATTGAACTTTCTTCACTGCCAACTGACTGATTATTTGGTATTGGGATTGGGGCTATTGGTAGGTATAGCTCTTTATGTTATTTTTATGGTACTTCAACCCTCCAAGAAGTGCATGCGGCTATAGCAGCCCAGCATCTGGCAAAACACTGAGGCCATTCGCCTTCCTGCAGAATTCTATGCGAGATACGCTACAAAATTAGTGTTGCACTTAATGATCTTATATGCGGAATCCCTACGACTAGGAGGTATCCCTGAATTGACTCAAAGTGCTTTGGTGATCCCCCTCCCCAAGGCCACTCAGATAGGGGCCCCAGTTAGGGAGTATAGGCCATGGTTAATGCTCACTTTGTATTTTAAGATCCTCAGCAAAATATTAACACTCAGATTGCTCCCGCACATGTAAGCACTCATCCACCCTGATCAGAATGACTTTATTCCCTCCCTCCGATGTCATTGGAAACCTCCCTAGCCAGCATGAAAAGCCTGAAGTCGGGCTCTCCCTCCGATCCTTGTTCAGCAAAATAGTTAGCGTCTATTGCACAGGCAAATAATCTGGTGGTAAACACAATTTGCAACAACACTTCATTAAAATCTGGACACATGCCATCTAGATGAAAGCAGGCAAAAATATTGCCACTGCTGAAAAAACTGTCCGCTGACTCGAAAATTCCGAAAGTTACAGGTCCATATCCCTTCTCCCTGCCTTATCTAAGGTGTCGGAGAAATATGTTAACTCAGTGATTACTGAATATGTGGAAACCAACAGCCTTCTCCACAGTAGTCAGTCCGGGTTTAGAGCCAACTATTGCGCAGAGTCTGCTTTGTAAGAAGTCTCAAAACTCAGTAGAAAATGCTTGGATGGTGGTGGTAAAACCATTCTGATCCTGTTAGACCTATCAGCGGCCTTCGATACCATGTGCACATGGTGTATATGACTCCCTATCATCTTAATGTCACATACGGAGGGGAAATGCGGAGTTGTCAGCGTTGTGCACACGTGGACGCTGACTTTATACACATGACATGGGACTGTATTAATCTCTGCACATACTTGGATGTGAGCTTAGCTAAAATCAAAGATGCACTGGGGCGGGAATTGGCTCTCCCGGTGGAGGTCTGTCTGTTGGGACTCTTCCCCTGACCACATAGACGGAAAGTTGGGAACAGACTAATAGACCTAGCTATTGGCCTGGCCAAGAGAAGGATAGCACTGACCTGGAAGTCAGCCTCCGGACCACTGATGATTAGCTGGGATCGAGATGTAATTAGCTGGGCTGGAGCTGAGGGTAGGGCACTCAGCTGGGAGGAATCGAAGGGAGAAAGACAGCGCCCCATGGCGGACCAATGGAGGGAGGCTCTGGTGGCCTTGGAAAACTCAGCGCTGATGAGTAGTGAGGGGGAGGGGGATGGGAGCGATAGTGAGAGAGGGCAGCGGGCTCTAACACAGCTACCCCATTGCTTTGCTAAGCCTGGGTGGCAAGGAGAACCACCGGATGACTCATGCACTCACAATAGAGGGACAGAGAGCTAAGAGGAACCTGAGGGTAAGGAAGGAGCCATCCATGTGGCCCAAGCACCGTTTTACTCATTAACCAATACCACCTTGTATTCTCCCCTGGGACTTCATGCACACCACCTCCCTGCACCAGTTTTTTTGTTAATAGTTTGCTTTCTCAAACTGATCTCTTAAAGTACAGATGACATTGTTGAACCTTGGTCTTGGGTTGGAGGCCGTCCAGATGGAAGGAACTGGGAAAAAATCGAGACATGCTCTGGAGTGTGCATAATAGTAAATTATGGTTCTGCTAACAATTATGAATCATACTATATAAATATTCTGTAGAAATCAATGTTACGAGTTAATCTGTGAAATCAGAACAGAACTCGTGTACGATTGTCCAAATTGTAAAAGAGAATATGTAACCGATAACTGAATTATATGTACACGCCAATGCATTAAAATTCAAAATGTCAATAAAAATATGTTTAAAAAAATAAAACTATGTTGGTGGTGGAAATTGACCAGTGAGCCTGATTTCACCAACTAATATCAAATCCACCATGTCCTTTACTAATAGGTTTAGGCATTTGGTGAAGCATGACTCTGCCATCTCCTTGCTATTGACTGATCAATGGGGCAGATGGCAGTGATTCCTTTGCTAATATATTCTACTTTCTCTAAAAAAATTATTACGCTGTTGCCTAAGGTCTTGAAAACTTGGATCATTTGGTGTCGCAGACGATGGGTCCACCAAAGCCCTATCAAGATCAAATGTGCTTTTCTGAACATGTTGGTAGCACTCAATTGTAGCAGAATAATCGAGCTGTCTAGCTTTCATAATATCCTATTTGTAAATCAGGCAGCACCCTTGAGGATCCGCTTAGATTACAGAGTTGATAATTAGAGCCACGTGTATTCTAAGCACCTTAATTTTGTTTTTGTGACTTTTATTTCCAGAGTAAACAAGGGAGCATCTTTTGTTTTGCTAGAATGGGACCACTATATCAAAAACGTGAGCAATTCAGTCATGGAAAGCCATGCTCTGTTCCTCCGAATAAACATCAGGGGCTAAATCGGCTCCACAGAGATTCTCTGTGGCTCCTCTTTTGAGAAGGGAGAACCAGCACCTCTTCAAAGAAGAATGCAATAACAATATAGCACTGCTTGAGTAGGAATAGTTTCTAACTTAAAAGGTAATGATATAACCAAGCAAACGGACTGATAGATACGTCAGCTGGCTGAAGTTCACAAGGCTAATGATAATCAAGACTTTGTCCATGCACATGGGTTGTTGAAAAATGTGACAAGCTAAATTAAAGGATAACAGTGAGTCCATAACTTGTTTTGTTGATGGGTCAATAGTCACTGCATGAATCCAAAAGTTAAAATCACCGTGAGTAAGAGTCTGGAGAAGTTAAGGGTGCTATGCCTGTCATAACCCCTTTCATAGGGCCGTGGGGCGAACAGTAGCTACTGTGCCCAACTATGTGCGTGGATGCCTTGTACTCCTGATGCCCTAGGGCTCAACCTACAGTATGTGCTGAGCAACTGGGCCAAGTACACCTTCAACACTTGACTCTCAATGGAAGCTTGAGTAAAGCAGTCCAAGGGTTCTCGGGGGAGTAGATGCAGAGGGTGAACACAGGCTAATAACTCAAAATAAATTCAATAGCAGAAATAAATGATTGTCCAGTCAAATACTTGCTTTAATGAAAAAAATAGTATTTACATACGAACACAAAGTGAAATACAGCATTCTTAAGTGATACACACAGACTCCTGAGGTCGGGGCTCTAGTGTTAGATAGGCAGGTCCCTGTGTCCAACTTCCCCCTTACTAGAGGTATGGGTTATTCCCATTCTCTATAGGCAACATTTATTTTAGGCTCCTCTAGTGGTCCAAATCTCAGGAGTCCCACTCTAACTCTTTTAAAGTCAAAAGCGTTCCAGCACCTGACACCGCAATGTGGCAGAACAATTTTCCCCAGGGCACCAGGCCCTGTGATCAGTTTTTACCTGCTGTGGCAGTAAATGCACGACTAGAATTTAGTCTACAGGACCTTCACTTGTGGCTAGCATGAAGAGCTATAGTGGCTTCCATTAATAAGTAGAACTCACAGCTCTGCAGAGGCAGCAGCAGAGCATCCACAGAGCTTCCTCCGGTGAGGCAATACGTTCCTCTCATTTTTCCCACAGGTGCAGTACCACGGGTAGTACTTGACCTTTCAGATGGCCCCCTTAGTCATATATGGTCACCAATCTTGTTCCGTACACAGACAACAGCCCGACTGGTACAAGAGTAACTTCATCTTCCCTTGGGTTACTGTGTCCCTCACTTCACTCCGCATACAGGTTACGATCCAATCGGCATGGCAGTAATCTGCACGGCAGCCCCCTCTAGCATACAGGGTCACCGACTAATGGTCCAATCATGATGTCAGTGATGCCAAGCACAGCTATTTCATGGCACCCCCTCAGGCATTCAGGGTCACCAACTTGTATCAGCATATGGGTGTAAACCCGAAAGGTGCAGCAGCTGTCTCCTCACACCTCACCAGGAACCCCCACTGTACCTAGCTCCCTCCAGCACTCTCCACTCCCTCACAGAGCACACTTGTCTTGGCAAGGAGGCAGGGACTGGTGCTCAAGTGACAAGTGGTCTTGGATTTCTCTGGGTGATATCCTCCCACCCAGCTGGGAGACTGGCAGGCCTTATACCCCATCTACGGTCACAGGCAGAAGTCTTGCCGACCCTCTCTCATTCACAGAGCCTGCTGAAGAAAAGAATCTCTAAAATATATCTGCCGGTGACCATAGATGGGGTTAAGGCCTGCCAGTCTCCCAACTGGGTGAGAATGTCACCCAGGGAAATACAAGACCACTTAGGCTGCTTGGCATTTGACACTTTTGGTGGCCCAAAGCTCCCCTTCTTATAGTCCATTTCCAGATACCAACTGTGATTTAGGGTCTGAATCTTTGAAGTTTGTGTTAGGAGTACGCTTCCTTTTGAAATACCTTCTCTTCTGTCCTGCCCTTCCTCCAGAAAGCAGTTTGTGACAGCAGGAGCGACTCCAAACCTGGCCATGGGAGTTCTTAGAAATTGTATTCCTGGTTGCACCCAGGCCAGGCAGGAACCACCTCTCTAGTCAGCGTATACTAGAAAGACACTAGCAGATAACCTGTGCTCATCCTCTGGTAGCATGGCACAGAGGAATTAGGCTTATTTAAAGAGGCAATGTGTAAAGAATTTGTTCAACACACACACACACAGTAAAGCAAGGACTACACCACAAAAAGACTCCACACATGTTTATAAATATAAAATATTATATTCTAAACACAATAAGACTAACATGACAAAAATCAATGTATAGAAGTTGAAATATTGAATTAAAAAAAATCCTTAAAGCTCTTGGAAGAAAGTAGTGCGCTAAGATTACTTTACTTCACGCTGGACCTGACAAAGACAATGTTTGGGCCGACCGAGTAGAAGTGCAGGCCAGCTAGAGGAACCAGGCAGCCCCAGTGAACAAAGTACCTTTCCTGGTTACAAGCAACAAGATGTGTCGATCTTCTTCATGCAGTAAAGGTGATGAGTCAGTTGTAAAGACGGGTAAAGAGTCTAGAGATGTCAAGCGATGCTCTGGATTCTGCCACGCAGGCGAGGGGATGCGTGGATCTCACCAAGTTGCAGTGTTGGCAACACACCACTATCCTACGTGTCCATCTCTGGAGGCAAAGCACTGATTCCCATGCAATACGTGCCGGGTCAATGTACCTGTTCTGCTATACACAGACAGGAGATGTATCAAAATGCATGTTGGAAATATCTGGGCCACTTTTAGTGAGCCAGGTATAGGAGCAGGGGTACAAACTTTGATTTCTCCAAGTCTCAGGCATCAGGAGGCAAGCCAACAAGCCCTAGTAGATCCTTCAGCAGAGTCAAAGAGCATCTGGAAGCAGGGCAATACAAGAGAAAAGTAGGCCTTCAAGTCTGCAGTCCAAAGATGAGTCCTTTAGGCAGCACATCAGTCCTTCTGACAAGGCTTCAGTTAAAGATCCAGTCTTGTCTGATTTTAGGGGGTCAGAGACCCAGTACTTATACCCAAAAGTGCCTTTGATGGGGGGGGGGGGGTAACTTCAAAGCAGCTCTCTGAAGGGAACAGGGATCCTGTCTGCCAGGCTCCCTGTGGGGACCAATCTGTCCTTTGTGTGGGGATGGAACACAGCCTATGCAAGTGGAGTGTTAGGCCCTCCCTTCCATCCTGCCCAGGCAAGGACATCAGAATACAGATGTATGTAGCTGGGTACTCAGACACACCTATCCTTCCTGTGTTGTGGCTGTGTAGAGGGAATGCACAAACTGTAGCTGTCACCCACCCAGACGTGTATGGAGACAGGCAGTCAGGCACACAGAGCAGAAAGTGCAGAGAGTGTCCACTTTCTAAAAGTGGCATTTCTAAAACAGCAACGTTAAATCCAACTTCACCAGTAAGGATGATTTATCATTAACATTCCAAACATATGAAACATGAAAAAGTGACTCTTATCTGATCAGGAATTATAGTTAAAAAGTGTATTAAGGAATTCCCATTTCTAGCCTATGAGAGTAGTAGGCCTCACAAAAGTGAAAAACGCAATAGGCAGTTAGTCACTACTAGGACATGCAAAACAGAAAAGTGCAAGTCCTACCTTTTGCGTACATATCAATCTTCCCTTAGGGCTCTTTAGGACCTACCTTAGGGGTCACTTAAATGTAATGAAAGTGGAGTAATCCTTTGAAAGGTAACTAGTTGTAAAAAGCCAACTACAAAGTGTTAAATAAATGGATCCAGTCAACTAGAGAAATTGTGTGCTTGTAACCACAGCGGGATTCGACACAAGTGCCTTCACAGTCAAGGAGCAAAATCTGCCAGTCTGGTCTGGCGTTCCTGCTCACAGGTTGGCTGCCTCACTCCAGCTTCTGCAGTGGCCAAGGATACTTCAAATGCACGATGGTCCAATCAGCGCTGAGTTGACAAGGTGCTATTTCACTTGTCTCTGGACATCAGAAAAAAGGCAACTCCAAAGGATGTGATCAAATTGGCAAGCGGAGTGCTTCCAAGCATAACGGCAACCCGGCCCAACAAGCTTCACATTCAGTGAGTAAAACCCTCTAATGTGCTCTGGTGCATCGGTTCACAGGTTGCATATCATTGCAGTAAAGTATTCATTACTTTCTTGATTTTATGGATTACTTTGCAAAACAAACCAATAAATCAGAAAGGAGAACTCCTTGGTAACATAATTCCTCTCCATTCAGGCCTGGGAATCTTGAATTGCTACAAAAAATTATTTCAGGGACAAAGTTAGGATGAATTGAAAAGAAATTATTGAATCCATGTAAAAAAAAGTTTGTGCATTAATTCTTGATACAAAATAAAACGGGTACCCTATTCGAATGGTTGCATATACGGCTTTATTCTTTGCATTTCTGAATCACATGAGCCGAACCTATGCCTGCCACACACATGGTTCACCGAGTACAAATAATGTAACAGACTAATAGCGGCCTAGGAGTACATTGGGCCGGCTGCAGTCATAAAATAAAAAAAAGACCAGCCTCTAGTAGATTTTACATGAGAGTAATGTGTGGGGTACAAATCTCAATGGTATGTTTCCATTTGTAGATGTTTATGGCTCTCTTTGATTATCCCGTCTTTTTAGAGCCGATATCACATTAAATGGAATGGTACAGCAAACTAGAACACTTTTTCAATGTACATGAGGGGCATTAAACATAAACATATTTTACTTTGGAATTTTAATTCTGAACATAATAATGCGTGTAATATTTGCTGATGTTCATAGCAATGAAGCATTATATGTATGCATCAGGCACTTCATTGAAGTATTTTAATATCCAAGCCATAACTCTGTCCACATGTCTTTGCAAACAGACTATTAGCTTGGAGCCACATGTAACTTTAAGACGTTACAGCTGCAGGATTAGTTTGCAGTGCTTCCATATGTAAGCATCATTAACAAGTACGAATTTCTCGATTCTGGAAATGGAGGCAAAAGATGTTTTGTTTTCTGCTCTTATTTTAATTAAAATGTGTTTTTTTTCTCAACTCCTTTTGCACTAAATGTGACAAGAATTAAAGCCCATTTTAAATTTAGCTTTTTTAAGTGAAATCAAACACGGTGAGTATTACAAATATCACATTTGTTGGAAAAACATTCAAAACAATGTTGTAAAAGCAGATACGAATACTTAGAAACTAAGTGGACATATGTTCTTGCTTCCATGGTAATCATTTCAATGTACAAGTGTAATCTGCCAGGAAGTTATTGCTAAAAAGTATTTCAAGACTCAAGTCCACTACAATTCAATGAAATGAGAAAGTGTGATAGCACCTCCAATAGCACTTTTAGGGCCAGATGTATGACCGTTTATTGCGATTGCAAACGGGAGTTCGGCCCATTTGCGACTGCAAAAGAAGGGTCCTGGCATGAACAAACGCTATTTTATGAATCACTTAATTGCAAAATAGCATTTGCGATTCTCACTATTAGGAAGCGGCGTCCCTTCCTAATCGCGAGTCGCAATGCAATGTACTATTGTTGTGCAACCACATTTGCGGAGCCAAAACATTTATAGTTTACCACCTACTTCAAGTAGGTGGTAAACCACTTGCAAAAGAGAAGGGATCCCCAGGGGACCCCTTCCCCTTTGTGAGTGTTTGCAAACACATGTTTTAAGAGCAGGCAGTGGTGCCAGGGACCACACTGCCTGTCCTTAAAAAATGAAAGTGTATTTTTTCTTTTTTAAATGCATCCCATTTTATTTTAAGGAAAACGGCAGCATAAAATAAAGCTGCTTTATTTAAAAAGCAGTCACATACATGGTGGTCCGCTAACCCCAGTGGGCCACCATCCCTGGAAGTGGGAGCCATTCCCAATGGGGTCACAAATTGTGCTTGCCTCATGAATATTAATGAGGCATGCAATTTGCGACGCCATTGGGAATCGGAAACAGTGTCTGAGACACTGTTGTACATTCACATTCACTTTTGTGAGTCGCAAATTGTGAGTCTCAATTCAACACAATTTGCGACTTGCAAAAGTGAATGGTCTTACATCTGGCCCTTAAACTTCACCATACAGATACAGAGCATCAATTAGAGTTTAGTACAACGTCCATAATGACACACATAGGGTTAGAAATGCAGGAATTGGTGAGTTTCTAACAGCAGAGCCTCAGTAGTTCTAATGTTGGAATCGTTTGCCCTGGAGGGCCCTCCGCTGCTGGGCCACAGTGGTAGCAGCAGTGCAATATTGATGCGGTGGCCTGACTACCTCCACTAGTTTAACTGCCTGGGTCCATCTTTAGAAGCAGGGACATTGCTTTTTGTGTTTTCCCAAAGACTCCTACTCTGGCAGTGTGTTTGAGAAAAATAAGAAAAGAATACCAATTGGACTAAGGTGGTCTGTTCTGCATTCATTTATTTACAAAAGTGCATCAACTACACCAGCAGTTGCAATTTGGACAAGAAATTGCCCCAGGCTGGCGGGCATCTACAAATACAGTGGGCTGAATAGGGAAGAAGAAGAGAGCCAGTGCCATATTATAGAAGTGCCCCTGGGACCCAATGGAATTTGTGCACGCTTTGCACGGCCTGGGGCACTTCAGTATTACAGAAGGGACTGCAGACACTTGTGAGTCCCCTTCTGTAATACCGATAGTGCTGACACACATACCGGGCCAGCACTATCTTCAGAGGGTGTTCCCTCATTGGCATAGGAGTGTGGCCCCATGCAAATGATGGAATCCCCTGTTAGTGCGCCCCCTGATAGCAGCCCCCTCGAAGGGAGCAAAGGGGGTCCCATGGACACCCTAGACATCCCCTTGCAGGCAGGTGCAATCACTCACTTCACCTGCCTGCAAGGGGATCTCCAATCTCCTTTAAAAGTGCAGGCGGGTTGCCTCATGCACTGTGAAACATGGATCAGCTTCAAAGCAGCCACTCTATTTTTACAGGAATGCGTTGCACCCAGGACAGCACGAGTTCACAGCGGCCCTGGGGGCAGCGCATTTATGTTAATTCGATGCATTTTTATTGTTTGCGCTGGGCACATCTCCTAAAAGGTGCGCCCAGCGCAAACAATGAAAATGCGCCGTTTGTATAAAACGGGCCCAGGTCGACTAAGTGGTAAACCAACCAACTGCTTGCACTGGTCTAAATGAGCCTCATAGCCATTTAATGGGACTAGAGCTCTGGATAATTATCCACTTGTTCACCTAGAAGTTCTCACCAAAATTAACATCACCAAAATGGAGAGGCAAATCAAACAATTCAAAAAAGCTAATTTGCTAAAGGTATCATTTTATTTCGATTATTTACTATTAAATACTTCTCCAAATGCAACTTTGACTATGTGAATATGACAAGACGGCATTGGGTCAGTAGAAGCTCCAATAAACTCCGCTAGGAGCTCTGCTCCATTTTTTAACTCCTATTGCACCTGTGGGGTAACACATCTCCTACTCTTTCTGTGTAGTTTGCTACCTCCATTATTTTTTATGGGATTTGTATTGCTGGACTTTCTACAAAAATGTAATTTATTATAAAATGTAAGTTACAACAAACGTGTAGTTTGTAAATACTGAAAATTAGTAAACTTACTCAAACGTGCAAGTAGTCTTTGTGAATCAGGTCAACAGATGTTAAGCCTGATGTTGAAGAAGGCTGTGCTTTCCCTATCTCCAAGGGTGGTACTGAACCCCGCGTATAGAGAAGTGCTGAACAGGAGCTGTGGTGGTGCAGATTTTACCGCTGACATGGTGTTGCAAGAAACAGAATCAAAGAACAGAACAAAAAGACAACCTTTACACAGCTGATGATGTCAGATCATGGTTACACAGTGTTTCCTGTAGATGCAGTGTCTAGTGTGGGTGTCAGTTATCAGATTGGTGTACAGCAAGCCTTGGCAATGGTAAGAACAGCGAAAAGGCACTGGAGCTTCACTGTGTCTGGAGGGGTATGGTAGCGGCCTGAAACTTTGGGACAGGTGAAAATATAACTCCCACAATGCAATGGACCTCCTGGATTTGTTGGATCCCATGGAGGGAACAATGGCCAGTGATCTTTTGGATCTGGCAAGTGTTTTTACCTGCATTTTACAGGGGACTACTACCACTAGTCCATAAGAGAGTGAGGGTGCTTTTAGCTTTCACAGGGGTCTCTCTCGTCGGGAGTGCCAAGTTTTAGCTAAGGACAAGGGTTGTTCACTCAGTTCCAAGTCTGTTTCCACAGGGACAAATTATCCCTCTTTTGTTTTGGTGCTGAGGGAACAGGACTCCTCTTGGTCCTTCATTTATGCAAGTTGTTCAGATTTGAGCTTCTGGTGTGAAATCCTAAATTTAGGAGAGTCAGGGATGGTTGAGTTAGTAGCCAATGAGAAGCTAGCCCCTGCAGGTTTACCGCCCCTGAGGTGACCACATCCGGAGGTGTCGATCATTACTTCTACCCAGAACCCTATATTCTGCCCTCCTATAAATGGCAGAGATCCAACTGTGCTGTACTGCTAACCCAGGAGTTGTGACCAGATGTTTGGGGCTGTACACATCCCTGCATATGTAGCATCCTGCCTCCTGGGCTGATGAGGCCTATCGTAGTGGTGTCTGACATACAGTAAAGATAGTGCATTTTACTGTGCCTCACATGGTGAGGTCACAGTCAAGTCCAAGCAGTTTGCACTGTTCCTGCAGTCTGCAATGGCAGGGCTGCTGTCAGTAGTTTGCTTGGGTCACCCAAGGCGGCACAAAATTTGGCTGCAGCCCTAGGGGTATGTGTTCATGGCAGGCCGGAGCTGAAGAATGTGCTGACAAAAAAGCATCTGACATGGAGGCCAGAGAAGCCCAGATTGAATCAGCGTTAAGTATGAAAAATAAGAAAAGACACAGGGTAAAAGCTTGCAAAGTAATTTTTCGGATGAAGAAGAAGCTGTGTTTTGATGTGGATTTTCCTTTCTACATGAAGGTAAATGTCCTGCCGTTGGACAGATATGTAAAGGCTGTGATTGAGAGAACCATTTTGTTACAGGTTACAAAGCGAGAGAAAATGTGCGTGGGTCACATTGTGAAGACAAAATGGATGCGAGTGCATCATGTCATGAAGACAAAATGACTGTCAAAAAGTTCCAGGAGCATTCCATCACGTCTACCGAAGTAAATGGCAATATCAGCTGAGGCAAGTAGGAACTGGAAGAGGCTGATTAGCATCGAATTCCTTGTCAAAAGATTCTTCAGTATCACTGTTGAGCGACAGTGAAGAAGATGTATGTGTGATGTTGATGCTGACTACTGAAAGATAGATGCATGTAGGTCTGATTTCTTGCAAGAAAGAATACAAATCAGAAAAAAATCAACAAGTGAAATCACAACATTCATTTGGAAATTGTTCCACAATAAAATTGAAGGTTAATGGCTGCCTTATACCATTTATTATAAACAGTGGTGTGTCCATTAATATCTTGCAAGCCGAAAATTACCATGTACTGTCTCTGGAGCCCCATCTCATACCATCGAAAACCAAAGTATACACAAGGGGAGCCTCAACACCTTTGCAGAGTCAAGGTTAATTTATGGTGATTATGTAACATAAAAAGACAAAGGTACAAGCCCCAATCCTTGTCCTTCATGGCACTTTGTCGAGTGCATGCTTGCACAGCTTCAGCACTGCTGCTGACATGGGACTAATATTCTGTGAATTATAATATCAATGCTCATCACGACATAGTGAATCACTTTCCATCATTGTTTCATGGACTAGGAAAGCCTAAGACAATGAAAGTGCAGCTCCACATTAATGAGGACATTTGTCCTGTTACTCAACTACATTGTTGAATTGCATTTCATCTACAAACGGCTTTTGAAACAATGGACAATGGAGGGTGTGGCATCTGGGCTCACTGTGCTTCTGATGCCATGGTAACCTAAGGATTTACTCTGAGTGTTGGTATCCGAGTTACATGGAATGTGTTGATTCAAATGTACCAAGGAGCTGTTTGTATCCACTGGCTGGGACCTGGATGGGTTCTTCTTACTAAAGGATAAACCTGAAGATCTACCCTCTTAACCTGCCTTGCGTGATCCTTTCAGCTGTAACCCAGGATCTTACAGAGGGCCTGTGCAAATCTGTGTTGGCATCTGTCAAGCAAACAAGGCAATTGAAAGAGAACAACTCCGTGGTCCTCACATGGCCGATATGATTACCCACTTGAATGGTGCCAAAGTCTTTTTGAGCTTTTACCTGAAAAAAGGATATCACCAGCTCGAACTGGAAGAAAATTGCATGTACATTGCTAACTTTTCAACTTCTGTTGGTTTGTTTAGATACAAAATATTGAGTTTTGGAGTGTCTTCAGCTGTTCACGCATGCTTTCAATTACAGTGATGATATACTGGTATTTAAGGCCACATGAAAGGGTCATGATAAATCCCTTACACAAGTGGGCCATTGTTTTGCTGATGCAGATCTTACGTTGAATTCTGAAATGTCAACATTTCACAAAACAAAACTAAAGTTCTTTGGGCACATTTTCTCTGAAACTGTACAGACTCCAGATCCAGTCATGGTTCAGGCTTTATCCTCTACCTCCCCTCCACAAGATGTAACCATGCTGTATTTTCTTCTTGGCATGGCCACCTACTGTTCAAGGTACATCTGTGACTTTGCCACTGTCAGTGCCCCATTGAGAGAGTTAACAAAACAGAATGTTTCCTTACAGTGGTGACGGGAGTGTGATCAAAGTTTCAAGACTATTAAGAATGCAATTAAGATCGTTACTGAAATGGTTTACTTTGATCTGACATTGCATATAGAGACTGTTTTAGATGCCAGTCCAATGGGCATCGGCGCAATTCTTCCTCAACTTAGTGGAAATGCAAATACACTCAGGTGTATTGGAGTTTTTGCTAGTCGAAGTTTGTCACAGACTGAACGAGCTTACTCGAAACATGAGAAAGAGAGACAAGCTGTGGTGTGGGTTTGCATACACTTTCATGAGTTTCTGTATGGGAAACAATGTACTCTTGTTACAGATCACCAATCATTGCTCACTATCTTTGGCAATTCAAAGGCAAAGATGCCCCCTTGCATTCAGAGGTCGGGTTGAGACCGCAAGAGTATGACTACACCATTGCACACAAGCTGGAAAAATATCAAAACACTGCTGACTACTTTTCTCAAGTGCCCATGCAATGGCAAGGTACCCCTTTCAAAAAGTGGTTAGAGGGCTTCTTAGGTGGGTAGCACAAGCAGTGCTGCAAGCCCGCAAGTAGCTTTTAATTTACAGGCCTTGGACGCATGTAGTGCACATGATAACATTGTTATCATGTTTTAGGGACATGTTATCATGTTTTAGGGACATGTTTTAGCCAATGTTACTATGTTTTAGGGACATGTTTTAGGGACAGAGCAGATTCACCATATTGCTGGTTAGCAATGGTAAAGTGTTCATATTCCTAAAGCCAACAAAAACGAGTACAGAAAAATAGAGGGAGGCAGTCAAGCAGTTAGGTAAAGACCACCCTAAGGCTGTCAGGTCTAACAGACCTGAGCCTAAGTCCATTCTTCATTCTACTCTTGGTGCCTACTGGTCTACCACCCCCCTCCCCCCTCTACAACCCATGAAAGCCTGGCCACCCTGATGTCCGGTACAGCCATGGCTACCAAGCTGCCCCATTGGACCACTGAAAGAACAATTGTTGCTTAGAAAGTTTGGCTCACTGATTTATCTCACAAGTCCAGAATGAAGACATACAGAAAAGTGTCGATGTGCTCGGGACATTATATTTGAAAAAGGTTACCATGATCTGGTCAAGCAAAGGCAGAAATACAAATGTGATGCTCAATTCGATGCCGATCCATTGGGAATTGTGACTAGTGAAGGACACATGGTGACAGCTCACCATCCTGGAAAGTCAGTTTACCAGGGACTCCTCACATTTCAAGCACCTGCCTCAGAGTCTGTCAGTTCCAGACATCCAGAGCGAAACTCTGTCATCAGAAAGCAAGGAAATAACAGGACTGGCTCAGTCGCTAGCTCACCAGGGTCTGCTATGGCTGTTTTTTCTGTTTCACCTCAGTCTCACACCATGAGATTTGGAAGAGTGGTTCGATGACCTTAACAACTCCTTGAGGAACTATGATGTAAATGTATTTTGTTTGTATCTTTTTAGTTAGAAAAGGGGGAGATCTAGTGTCTTCTGCATTATAGAGTACAGGACCCTAATGTTCCCTAAAGGACTCCGTAGTCTAGTTATGCAAGTGATTGTGTGTGGTTAATAAAATTCATGATATAGTACGTTTCAGTTAATGGTTAAACTCTAGAGAATAAAGACATGTAAAACAGCGTTCCGTTTGAGGTGTGATTCATTTACATGCTGCCGGGAAGGACACTACAGAGGCGTTAGCTGCAATGGGGCTACAGATACAAAAGTTGCCCAGGACAGTCGTCTAACTGAAGAGTGCGAAGCAATTGTTGGTGTCCAACTTTCTGATGTTAAGCTTTGTGACACTGAATGTCTTGAAATTGATCTCCTATAAGTTGAATGCTTCAGTGATGAACCTCTGAGCACCAAATGCTATATAGAAAGATTTAACAAAGCATAACTTGGAGGTTAGTGGTTCAATCTTGAATGCTTAGTTTTGAGAAGAGTAGATGACCCCTCTATCAGCAGCAAGGCTTTATCATTCAGTGACAACATCATACCTGCAGTACAACAGGCCTTTGACTACAGATATGTTAGACACCACATCAATGTATATGTCGAGTGTGAGCCTCTAAAATGGTGGCAATGGCCATAGGTGTGGCAGTGGTGATTGTGCTTCTTCTTTTCCTCAGCCCTCCTTCTTCAAGATTATTTTTAGAGGAGAATGCATGCTCTTGGTGGAAGAGGCACCTTCCCTAGCCATCTTATGATGCTTTTCATTTCTTTCTCTTCTCTGAGTTTCCCAGATGCAAATTCCTTTGTGGTTCTTCAGGGCTCTCTCTGCCATTTTCTGACAACATTTGCATTATTTGACCGAATGCAAAGGTGGTAAACAGACCCCACATAACTTACGTGAGTATCAAATCTGGGCTTTCACAGGCACTAACGTTTGGTTTTTGCTGGCTTCCATCTGAGTCAGCAGCAGTAATCAGGATAAAAGAGTGGGAGGGAGAGAAAAAGACAACTGGCACTCCTTTTAAGAGAGAGAGATAATGACAAAACTAAAGATAGCGAGTTAGAAAGAACGTGAGAAAGTGCAGCAAGGTAGAGTAAGAGAGTGAGAAAAACAACAAAAAGAAATGGGAAGAGAGGGAGAGAAAAAAGGGGCAGAGGGGGATAAAAAGAGAGAGAGAGGAATGGAGAAAGAAAGAGAGAGAGAGAGAGAGGGACAGTGAAAGAGAACATAGAGAGGAGAGCAAGGGGAAAGAGGCAGAGAGAGAGTGACAGACTGTGAAAGAATAAAAGTAGGAAATACACAGGCAGGGTTGAGGTAAAGTAAGAGAAAGCCAAGAACAGTAGAGTACTAAGAGAGTAGGGAAGATAAGAAGAGGAGAGTAATGGGCAGGGAGTGAGAGAGAGAGGGAGGGATCAGAGAGAGAGAGAGACACACACACACAGAGGGAGAAACACGAATCAGGTGACAGAAGCACACATGCAGACACATCTTCCCATGAATCCTGGCCAGGGCTGTTTCCTTACCGATATGTCAGATTTCTTACTTTATGGATTCATATTCCATTGGCCATTGTGAAGACTTTGGTGTGGTGGAGTACTTAGAGTGGATGCTGCTGAAATGTTTTGTGGCTTTCTAAGGCATGGGATGAGGCAGCCCTCCACTTGCCTGCTTTTAAAGAGTGAGGGTTCCAACAGTAAGGAACAGATCAGCTTCTGACTGTCGTCCTTTTCAGAATCACTTTCTGGAATCAGCAGGAGGTACCCCTTGGTTTCCGACTATCCTAGCGCGGTGAAGTTAGTAGTGCTTCAGCAGCGTATTTTGGTGAATAGAAATAGCCATAAAATTGCAGGTGGTTTTGCAAGAAGCTCTCATTGAGATAGGTGATCATCTGAGCAAGAAATAGACATACATACAGTAAAATCTCATATAAACTAAATACGTTTTAATAAAAATACTTTCAAGTATTAAAAAAGTATTTAAAAGTCTTCCCGATAAGGAACACACTCTCAGTAGTTCTAAATAAATTTCCTTGGCGCTCTCAGCCTCCAGTGTCCAAATCCTACCTTTGATCCCTGCACTGTTTAACCATAGAAAGAAGTACGGTCCCTGTTTATCAAGGTTTTGCATCGGCCTTGCACCATGCAAGGAGACACAGGGCAGTGCAAAACCTAAATGAGACTTATCAAGCCACTCCAGGCCACCTTGCATGGCCCTGCATGGCTTGATAAATCTAGAGGAACGCAAAGCAGTGCAAATCTCTGCCTTGTGTTACTCTGCAGCAGTGAAGCGTGCCATGTGTGGAAATGGGTGTTCCCACGCATTCACCCATGTATTCTGTTACATTCCTAGACTTACCAACACTGGTAGACCTGAAAATACATCAGAATTGTGCACCTACCCAACAGAGGAGCAACAAAGATGAATATCTGTATTTCCCCTTGTTGTCTCCTCTTCAGAAGTGTGCTGCACTCTGTCGTACACTTAGAAAGAGGAAAATGCCTCTGAGCATTTTTTGTGTGCAAGAAGGTTCCTTTTCCTGCACAAAAACAATCCTGCTTACAATGCAGACACCCTTTCACCATGCACCTTGGTGCAAGGGTGCTTACCAGGTGCGGCCAGTACAGGTAAGAGTGGTGGGTGGTGGGGTAGGGCAGTGGTCAGGGAAGTCAACAGATGAAGGGATAGGAAAAATAAATAAATATATAAAACTACTTACCTTGCGCTCGCTGCATTGCTGACTCGGTGATGTGGTGAGTGCAAAGTAAGTGGTTTTATTTATTTATTCATTTTATTTTTCCTATCACATCATCTATCGACTTCCCCAACTAGCCCCCGCCTCACCACTCTTACCTGTACCAGCCGCGCCTGGTGCCTGCATCGGTGCTAGCCGGCAGTTTGTGTGCCAGTGCAGGCAGAGAGCAGGAATGAGCGGTATAATGTTAAAAACTGCACATTTCTGACCTCTCCCTTCACGTAGTGCAGCAAGGTGGCTTACGTAAGAATCTGATAAATATGCCCATAAGAGTCTCAGGCTACTTGTTGAGTTCCCCCAACACAGAATCTAGAAACCTTCCTCTTAAATTGAGGAGAGTTGTTTATAAAACACTTCACCATTTTGCTCTGCATAAGGAAATTGAACTTCGCTTTTTTAAAGGGTTACGGCCAGATTTATTAAAGGGTCACTCTACACAGCACAGCAAGGCAACTTGCTGCATTGCGTTGCATGAAAGGGAGACAGCACAAATACACCATATTTACAAAGATTTCTGCTGCCTCTTGTCGGTGGTGTACTGTGTGCTACCCAGCATCAATGCAGGCACCCTTACGCCTTGCTGAAAAGGTGTGTGCATTACAGGCATACCTTCCTGCACAAAACAATCCTTAGAGGCATTTTTTCTTTCTATACCTGCTTCGTAATGCAGCACACATAGAAAGAAGAAGTAGGAAGGAGTAAGAAAGATATTTCTCCTCATTACACCTGAGTCAGGGAGGCACAGCATTTGGGCACAATCCCAGGTTTACTGGTAATAGTAAATCTGTGATTGAGTCAAAATCTATTGGTAGATTCACAGCAAACCCGGGCTCTACCCATGAAATACCTACCTAAAGGAAATGTAACACAACGCAACTCAAGCAGCTGCATTGTATTATATTTCATTAGAAAGCCATGGAAGGCCATGCAAATCAGCCCTTGCATGGCCTTGTAAATCCCAGTTAAGGTCTTGTGTTGCCTTGCAATGACTTGAGTTATGTAAGGACAACGCAAGTCTGAAGTATATCTGGGCCTTTGGGGCTGATTCACAAAGATAAATTTACAATTATGTTTAAGTTTAATATTTTTTGCTACTCACAAAACTGTGATTTAATAGTACATTTACAACGGCAGAGACTACACAGTCAGGGCATAGACTCAGCACATAAAAAGTTAGGACAGGCCAATTTTTTTGTGTGTGGAGTTCTCCACAGTCATAAAGTTACTATTAAATCGCAGTTTTCTGAATACCGAAAAAGAGTACATTTGCACAAACCTATACGTTTACTTTTGTATTTGAGACAATATAGGCTAGGCTATGCAATCCCTTAACTGGTATTTACTAAGCTACGTAAAGCCACCTTGTTGAGTGCGGTAAAGCTTAGTGAATCCAAGGTAACACAAGGGAGCGCATACCTCTGCCATGCATTAACTTGAGGCAGGGAGGGATTGCATTGCGCATATTACTGCAATGCATTAACTTGAGGCAGGGAGGGGTTGCATGGGTGGAGTGTGGGCGTTCCCACTCATCCACCCTTAGATTTAGGCAAACTACCATATTTACACAGAGTTGCAAACCTGGGAATGCATCACGATGGCACTCCCTTTTTCTCAGCTGCTTCTAAACCTACAAATATACACTGCTGTAGGCATATTAAACAATGCACTAGTCTTCACAATCCTATAACAACTGGATTGGAAACTAAGTTATGCTTCTTTAACTATTTTATTGCATTGTAATTTATCATGTGATCTCTGCTGAGACAGGTATATACTGGAAATGGTTCTTTTGAACCTATACAATAAGCTGTTATTTAACAAAGACATGCACCTCAAAAGTAGGTTATCAATCCTTCTATCTCCACTTCGGAAAACAACTGCTATTACCATGGTATTCTGGGCCACAGAGATGCTGTACGGAAGCTCATTATTGTGTGTTTAGGACTACATGGGCTGTACATGCAGGGAATAATATAGATCAAAACTGAACAGTAGGTGTGCACGCAAGAACATGAGAGTAGAAAGTAGGAGTGAGCGACCCGTAGGCAGCGGCTCATCACAGTGAAGAATCAGGATTAGGGCACAAGTACTGGGCTATGGCTGTGACTCCAAAAATGAGGTGTCAGCCACAGCACAAGGCATAGACACCGATATAAATCCAAACATGAAAGCCGAGGCCCAGCCTTTGGCTGCTGATTGTGTTACAGCTTCTATCTTGGTAGATATTGTGATATTATCATTCAGGAAGTGTTTTTGGCTTGTGAAAGATGACATAAGCTCTTCATATCAGCGTGTGTGTCTCATGTCTCATGGATTTACTTTTCTAACATTTACACTTACCAAAGTACAGTGTACAGCTTCAACTGCTGCCATGAGAGTTGAGAAATGTGGCAATTAATGTTTATTTCCTGAAATACATGATTTCTCATGTAACGTGGAGTAACGCCTTTGGTCTGACACAGATGTGTGAACCAAGGCTTTCAGTAAAATCCCACCTTACCTGCCTTTAATAAGTTCCATCCTCACACTGCAAGTGGTCAATAATCCTTCACAGAGCTCCAGGTGTGTGTGCCATTCAGTGAGTTACATGTTCAACAGGCTGATAAACAAGTGGTAGTATCATGTGCTAAGACAGATCTGCAGCTAATTTGTCACTATCATGTTCAGACTAAAAACTGAAAGCATTGAAATCTACCATAATCACAATTGCATTTGTCAGAGAAGAAGCATGAAAGAAAGGCTTGACAAATTCTTAATCAAAATGGGTCTATCAGGCTAGAGCTAATCCAAGAAAGAGAAAACAGCTAGAATTAAAATGTCTGAAAGTTTGGGCGTGGCTTACCGCCGGGGAAGATGACGGCGCTCCGGTAGAGCTCCTCGGGGGAGGCGTGGGAAGACTTCACGACATCCTGGTTTCATCACGCATAGATGACCCCCAACGACGTTGGAGTTTCTCCTGATTATGAGGACGTCTTCGGGGGCTTCCTCAGCACTCCTCCAACAGAGATTTTCAACATGGCGGTCTTCCCTGCATCAGCTGAAATTGCAGCCACCATCTTCTCTCATCCTCCGTTATGCATGAGGTAATTGCCGCCCTTCAAAATGTGGCTGCTTCTTACTCTGCAAGGCTTCTCCTGGCATCCTCCTTCCTCTGCCTGCTTTTAAGGACATAGTCACGTCCTTGAGTCCTCTCATGCAATGGTTATAACCATCAACCCGTCGGCTTAAATTTTGGAAAGTGCAAGCGCCATTTTGTAAACCCCTTCTCTGCATTTGCTTTTGAATAACTGACAAGAATTCGGGGTCAACTGTTTTTCATTTCTGTGTTTTGTGCACTCTTTCCTGACTTTTCTTCTGATTTAAGCTGCAAATACGATTTTTTCCATTTTCTTTCAACGTATGTACTTCAGCCTCATGTCATTATAATAACTTTTAACCAGTCTCTATTGCTGGTGTTTGCTCCTCCTCTTGTTTCTTCAGGACTATTTTTATATGCCCTTATTCACCCAGCGTGAGAATTGCAACACCAGTGCAATACCGTGGCTCCCTTATTGTATTGGCAACATCTGTACTCTTTCCTCTTTTTATGGGACGATTGAGGAGAGCGAGTTCTTCCTCTGGTCATCCCACACAAATATTCATTAGGAATTCTGTGCATTTCTAAAAATATTCAGCGATGGAGGACTCCTTCGTATCTGTCTCAAAGGGCTCCTCTTCCCCAATTCCTGCCCCTGTCGCTGCAGGGAAGGTCTCCACAAAACGTCAAATAAAGGACCACCTTCACCACAGAAACCTTCCTATCTGGTCTCTATGGACATGTGATTGAAAGAAATACGTTCATTGCGACCATTCATGGAGGACACCTCTACCAAATTACAATTTCTCACCGAGAACTGGTCAGCAATGCAATGAAAGACTTACCGCGGTGGAGCGTAATGTTTCCTTGATTGACATCACCGAGATTAAGGTTACTTCTTTGGAATCTCAGGTCAATTTACTTCAAAAGCAGGTGGAGGACCTTGAAAATAGAAAGAGGCGTAACAATCTGCGTATATACGGCCTGGCGGAGGGAACGGAGACTAATGACCCACTTACCTTTTTTAAGTCCTTTCTTCCGAAGATTTTGAGCATGCCACCAGACACCTCTCTTAACATCCAGCGTGCTCATTGCCTTGGACGTCAACAAATCTCTTCAACCAACTCGCAACATCCTAGAGGTGTTATTTTATATTTTTGGGAATACACTGATCTCCTAAAAGTTTTTGCAGCAGCCAGACTACTCTAATGTGTTGTCTGATCTGGTTCGACTCTCTATTTATCTCAAGACTACGCCAAAAATACGGCTGACAGGCGCAAATAATTTCTCAATTTGAGACCTGAGCTCAGATACCTTGGTGCTTACTTTGGTCTCTTCCACCCCTGCCTATTTATGGTTACCTACAAAAACAGAACCACAACCTATTCGGGACCGTTGTCCTCCTAAACTGTACAAATGTTTGCTATTTTTTCTTTTCTTTAACAAATGTTTCTGTTTTCTCTAGATTTTAATGTTTATCTTTCTCATTCCAGAGTAACGTTGGTTCATACAACAATGTTCTGATAGATGTTATTCTTACTTATGACAGGGTTATTTGTTATTTGTTTTGCTTAACCCGTATATACGCAGATTTGTCCTCATTCATAGTTTGTCTGCCCTGGTCTTCACACGTCCTCCCTTTGGCCTGCTTGGATGTCCCTTCTTCCCACCTGGCATCCCCCCCTACCGTCAGATGGATCCTTGGTATAGTTTTCAACCCTTGTTTTTTTTGTTGTTAGTTCTTTCCCCTTTTAACTTTTTCTTTTCATTTCCTCATAACATGTTCTCAATCATATTATCTTCATTTTATTGTGTGTCCTGTTTCGATATTCAAAATTCTGTGTATGTATTTGCTGGTGTTTTCATCTATTTTTCACATAATTCGATTGTTATTGTACTTATTCTTTTTTTATTTGTTGACTTATCTCTCTTACTACCTTTCTCTTACTTTCATACCTACACTTTCAATTCCCTGCTTTCGCTCCTTTTTTCCCTTTAATTTGCTCTTTTACTTCCTTTTTTCTTTCTTTCACCTTCTTTTCTCTTTTTCAGTCACATGAATTCTTGAATCTCATATCTTGGAACGTCAAGGGTTTGCATTCACCTATTAAACGACAAAGGGTATTGACTCTACATTCAGGGCAGATATAGCATGTTTGCAAGGGTCTCATTTAACAGTGGAGGAATCTGTTAAATTAAAGAAGGGCTGGGTCGGTGAGGTGTTTTACTCCCGGGGAGATGGCAGATGTAATGGGCTAGTGACTCTTTGTACGGAAATCACTTGCTGTTAAATTAATCTCACAATGTACTGATGATGCTCGCAGATGGTTATTTACTAAATTGTTAATTGGTAATGCTCTAGTTTCTTTACTTAATTTATACGCCCCTACTACAGGAGATCCGTCTTTTTGAACCTCCTTAGCTCAACACCTTGCGCATTACACTGCGAAGAATTTTATCCTTGCAGAAGACTGCAACGAAGTCTTTGACCCTTTTTTGGACCGTCATTCACAAATTCCTTTTGTTCCCCACAGATCCCATAAGCTTTTTGTTCAGACTATTAAGCAATATAAGCTCCACCGCCAGGGAATACACTTTTTTCTCTTCTGCCATTATACGCAATCTCGCATTGACTATTTCTTTCTATCACACGATATTTCCCAATCCTTAATAGCAGTGGATAGTGGCTCAAATCTAATATCTGACCATGCTCCTGTCTCCATTAAGTTAGACATTTTACAGAAACCTACCCCCTCTCGCACATGGCGTTTTAATAAGGCTCTCCTCTCTTATCCCCTCTTTACCTCCTCCTTTAATTTCTTTTTTAATGAATACTTTTTTATTAAATCAGACAGACATTATTCCTTTTCCTGTGGTGTGGGAGGCTTTTAAGGCAACAGCCAGAGACTTTATTCTCGGTTATGTCTCCAAGCGTCGTAGGCAATCAAGAGAACTTACCAAAGCTGTCTTAGATAAGATAAAGAAACTGGAGCATTCTTTTTATTCCTCAGAATCTAATGACTGCTTAACTGAACTTATTATTGCTAAATTTCAATTCAACAAACAATCTACAATTGATGTGTCTACATTTCTCTTGAAATCCAGTGCAAAATTCTTTGGGGGTCAAAATAAAGCTGGTAAAGTGTTAGCTAATTACTTGAAAGTGAAACATAACAAACTTAACATTGACTCTATTATGGACGAGAAACAGTCTCTGAAATTTAAAGACGCCGAAATTTTAGACGAATTTCTTCACTTTTAACACATAATTATACACCTCAGAAATTCCTTCCTCAGATCAACATATATCCCAATATCTAGATATTATCCAGCAATCCCCCCAATCAGATCTCACAGTTTTAGAAACAGATATTTCCCAAAAGGAACTTCTCATTGCCCTGTAGACCCTTAAAAAATATAAAGCACCAGGACAAGACATATTCACTGTTGAGTTGTTTGCACATTTCCAATCCCTACTCCTCTCCAAACTCCATGCTCTTTTGAATTCCTATTTACACACTGGTGCCTCCTCAGGTTCTTTTTCTGATGCCCCAATCTGCCTCATTCTTAAGGAAGGGAAAGATTTAAAACACTGTAAAAACTAAAGACCTATTTCTTTGCTTAAAGTCGACTACAATTTTTTTTAAGTCTTTGGCTTTGCGTTTATAATCTCACCTGCCTGACCTGCTGGGAATGGAACAGTCTGGTTTTGTCCACGGTCGTTTTATTACGGATAATACCCATTTATTTTTTTACATCCTTTCCAAGTCCCCCAATATCCCACACTCCTTGGCAGCTATCGGGTTGGACGCTGAAAAAGCCTGAGAACCGCATAGAAGGGCCTTATCTTTTCCAGGTTCTCAAATGGTTTGGATTGGGTCCCAAAATCATCTCCTTAATTTCAATTTTATACTCAAACCCGAGAGAAGCAGTACACGTGAATGCTAGAACGTCTAGCTACTTTAATTTGGGCAGAGGCATTCGTCAAGGATGTCTACTCTCCCCTTTTCTTTTCAATTTAGCCTTAGAACCCTTCTGTCATGGATCTGTCAAAATGGTGATATTCATGGTTTCCACTTCAAAGACACTCAAATTAAATTAGCGGCATACGCTGATGACGTACTAATATTTATGTCCCAACCCCAATTTTCTCCTCCAGCGTTCCTACATGAAGTGAAATCTTTTGCTGCTGCCTCTGGCTACAAATTAAAAAGGGAAAATGGGAAATATTGCCCCTCACTAAATACAGTTTCAAAGCTGATTTCGCTTTCTCTAATTTCACATGGAATCCCCAACATATCAAATATTTAGGCCTACATTTTTCATCTTACTTTTCTGGCACAATCTCAAGTTGTATTGCAAATTGCATACAAAAAATATCCTCTTTAACCACTATGTGGCGTCCCTTATATCTCTCCTGGTGGGGTTGTCTCGACACCATAAAAATTATGCCAACCCCTATCATTCTTTACACAATATCCAATATCCCTGTATCAATTTCCCAAAAATGTTTTAAGAAAATTAACTCTATTCTATCCTCTTTTTTTTTTATAGAGCAACAAGAAATCCTGCATGACTCTTTCCAAATTAATACGTCCTAAATCAGAGGGTGATGTGAACTTACCCCGTTTCCCCCTCTACCACAGATCCTTTCTGCTCCGTCAAGCTGCACGATGGCTCTCCACACCCTCATCAGTTTCCCCTCTTTGGACCCAACTTGAACTTTCCTATCTCTCTCCTTTCTCATTCCAAGAATATCTCTCTTTCTCTCGCAAACAACAACCCCTTTCTACTGCTATCATTAAACAGACATCTACGATTCTGAACTCCACTTCTGACAAACCCAAGGATTGAATTTCTTTTTTCAATTCTACAATTTGGCACAACAACCTGTTATTAATATGTGGCAAGCCCTTTTATTGGAAATCATGGCGGCAAAAAGGCTTAATCTGGATTCATCAATTATTTGTGCTAGATGAGATTATGCCCTTTTCGCAGATTAGAGAACTTGTTCATCTTCCCTCCTCCTTCCGCTCTAAATATTCCCCGCTGCAACAAGCCACTCTATCTGCTCGTACCCAACACATTGTTCCACGCCCTCCCATTGCTCATGTGCCTCTCTCCAATGCCATTTTACACTCTCTTTTGCGTACTAACCCCAAGCCTCTACTTTCTATACTCATATACATGCTTCTTTCACTCTTCGTGAAAAAACCAAGGTGGAACTCTCTTGGGAAACTGATTTAAATGTTAACTGACCTACAGCTACATGGACTAAACTTTGGACTAAGATCAGGAAGTCCTCCAGATCGGCGAGCACTGCGCAAACATTATTTTTTGTTTACAATCGATTATTACTGACTCCAGTTGCTTTACATACACGACACACCAATCTGTTCGATGTTTGCTGGTCCTGCTCTTCACTGCATGCCGACCTTCGCCATTTACTTTTAACATGCCCCCTTGTTCTTGCCTTTTAGAAATGGGTATGGTCTCAAATCAATTTAATTTTTGGTTCTACCCATGTTTTTTCCATTCTTTGTATATTTTTAGGTAACCTGTCTCCTATATGGACATATTGTGACTCTAATACAACAATAGTTGACTAATTACTAGCAGTAGCCTTTCAGAATATCACCAAAAACTGGAAGGATTTTACTAAGTTATCGTATAAAGCTTGGTGGTATGCTGTATGCTACAACCACAGATTGGACACAACTTTTGTATACCCTGTCAATATGGCAACAAAACGCTTGAATTTATGGTTACCTGTTACATTATTTCTCGATGCCAGTGCCAAATATTCCTTTGCTTTGACTCCTGTACAACAAGAAGTTTCCAAATCTCCTTGACCTTCCTTTATGTTGTTATTACCAGTACATGATCATTCTGAAATTTGTAATCTGCTTCACTTCCAGATACAATTTGTAACCCGTCTCTATTTATTATGATTGTTTTGTATTTCCATCTTGCTTCCCCTTTTCAGGCAAGATAAGCTGCTTATATATTTCACTTTTTTCATTCTTTGGGTTATTGTTGATTCATTTGACTCTATGGTTGTAATGTATTTTTTTATATGACTCATCTTTTTCTCAATAAAATCTTTTTTGAACTTAAAAAAAATGTCTAAAAGTTTGTGCAATACTTAAGGTTCTCCTTTAACACCAGCATCACATGTCCACCTTTAGTTCCCGCTAATTTGACTGACAGTACAAAATAATCATGGAGCAAAGAAAAAAAATGGTACCATGGTGGAACGACAACTGGTGGCCCCCCGAGCTAGGAATGATTCCATCTCCTGCTATGGAGATAAAAAATCTTGGGGTATGGCTGGACCCCACACTGAGTTTTACCTGCCAAACTAAGAGGGTGGCTGCCTCCTGTTTTGGCATAATCAGGGGTATCAGGCCGGTGCTTAAATTTTTCGATGCCCCCACTAGACAGCTCGTGGTTCAGGCCTCTGTGCTGTCTAGGATAGATTATGCCAGTGTCCTATTAGCAGGTACGAACAAGGCAGAACTCATGCGGTTGCAACGAGTGCAGAATGCCGCCGCAAGAGCGGTACTAGGGTTGCCCAGACGTTGCTCAGTGTCCAGAGCATTGCAATCACTCCATTGGTTGCCTGTCGCTCGTCGGATCGAGTTTAAGGTGCTCTGCCTGGCTTTTAAAATTTTGAAAGGTACGGCTCCACCTATTCTGATGAACTTACTGACCCCATATGTTCCCTCTCGATCCTTGAGATCGATGGGTCAGAATTTGTCTGTTGTTCCACGCTTTCTGCTGAGCAGGATGGGTGGCCGCTCCTTCCGAGTAGTGGCGGCCAAATTGTGGAACTCTCTACCTAGTGAAATCCGAGCTATGGAGGATTTGTTTCTATTCAGACGCGCCATTAAAACCTTTCTTTTTAATTAATACTTTTTGACTCAGTTGCGCTCTGTGATGTTGTGTATACCTTTCCTGGCGCCAGGACGCCCCTTTGCTGGGGCAGCTGTGCGCGGTACAAAAACCAATAACATAACATAACATAACATAACATTCAGGTTTTAGGATGGAAAGCCACAGCAATATTGTGTAGCTGCATTACCTTATTAAGTCTTAGACATCAGTTGGAGTAAACTTGTATTGTTTTAAGTTATTTCAAACCATAATAATGCCTAGAGACTTGCATAGAATAAAAGACATAAAATCACATGGTGTCATAACTCATCAATTCAAGCCGGCCCCTGCACATAACATCAAGCTAAAATCCGGTAACCCCACAATCTGTCCATAGTTCCACACACTTAGGGGCCGATTAGGATCGCGGTGAATCCACATCCTCCGGGCCGGCGAAGCCACCGCCGGCCCGGAGGATGCGGGTTCACCGCTACGGAGGCTCCAAAGACCCACCGCCAGATTAGGATGGCTGGTGGGTCAGGAAGACCGTCCGCCACTTTTCCGCCACGGTTGCATTGCGACCGCGGCAGAAAAGCTCTGATATGGTGGCGGTGTCTATCAGACACCGCCAGCCATATTAGGAATGGGCAGAGGACATGCTATTCCGCGGCGGCTTTTCCGCCATGGAAAAGCATGTGGTCTTTCGTTTTTGGGGGCTTGTTGCGAGCCCCCAGGGTGTTGGGGGGTGGGTGTGCACATGGGGGGTACCTATGGTACCCCCCTGCATATGCATGCACAAAGCGGCAGGCACCGCACCGCGTATGCAAAGCATGCACTTTTAACCTTGCAGCGGGCGCTGCTTCAAGCAGCACCCACCGCAATGTTAAACATAGGGTATGTGACTGCCAGGGTGGCGGTCACATCCTAATCTGCATGGAGGGAACGCCGCAGCCCCTGCGGACGTTCCCTCCACCTCCGTCCGCCATCCTAATAGGCCCCTTAGTTTGTCCAAGGGGGTGGAATATAAGCCAGTGGATAGACTTCATTGCAACATCTATAGGAAGCACTGAACAAATAAGCTTCATAACTATCCCATTTGTTCCCCACTCCGTTAAAAGAATAACAGAGGGTAACCCCTCACTGAACCAGCTCAGTGCCACTTTATATTTTTACAGTTGGTATATTTCATAAAGTGCAATATACAGGGGCTTTACGTGGTAGTGGTTAAATCTTCTTAACGGTCTCTAAACGTCTTTATAAAATCCTTAAACAGCTTTATTAATGCAATAAATAGTGGCTGCGTAAACAGCTTTGTTAGGGCAATAAATAGTGGCCTATGGCCAAGCTGTTCTAACTCATGCAAATCCTAGCGTGCGTTAAAGAAAGAGCACTTAGCCAACTAGTAGATGAGCCAACATCAAATTAGTCAAACATGGGGCTCAAACGAACCCCGGACAAATCATAGAAATGATCGATGTAGTGGGGAAGCAACCTCTCCACAGGGTCTGGCTAAATCTTTCGATTGAATTTACTACAGAAATTTGACTAAATGCCTGACAGACAGCCCAATCTTTCAGCTGCCTGAGGAGCTCGTTTCATACACCTGGCAGAAAGTTGTAAGTAGTTACCGCTCAAACATGCAGTAACAGCCTGACTGCACTGAGTGAGGTTTATACGTCTGAATATCGGTTTTAGCCAATAGCATCTTAAGGGCCATATGTATCAAGCTAATTAGCATTCGCAAAGGCCAAAATTCTGCGAATTTCGGCCTTTGCGAATGCTAATTAGCAAAATGGTATGTATGTAACATTTTTGATGCAAAATAAGGAATCGCAAAAATTGCTATTCCTTATTTTGCGATTGCACTTAAGGAATCGCAAATTTTGCGATTCCTTAAATGCAATGTATCAAAGAAAAAATATTAAAAAAATGCCCATAAGGATTCGCAAATTACCACCAACTTCTAGTTGGTGGTAAGTTGCGAATTCTTTTAAAAACGCTTTTTTCCTAAAAACCAAAGGTGCCATATGACGCTCGTAGATGCCCTTAGGGCATGTATGTGCGCCATATGTCCCCAAATGTCATTTTCAGGGGTGCAGCAGGGTGTTCTTGAGACACCCCTGCACCCTTGAAAAAATTCCTAATTAGCGATTAGCAATTTGCTAATCGCAAATTGCCCCTTCATTCCTATGGGCCTCCTGGCCCATAGAAATGAATGGGTAATTTGCGATTAGCAATTTGCTAATCGCAAATTAGGAATGGTAAGGAATCGCTATAAAAAAGCGATTTTGTACATGCATACCGTTTTGCATTTCCTAAATAGCGATTCCTTAAAATTCGCTATTTAGGAAATGCAAAATAGT
Organism: Lissotriton helveticus; assembly: GCF_964261635.1. Lineage (NCBI taxonomy): Eukaryota > Metazoa > Chordata > Amphibia > Caudata > Salamandridae > Lissotriton > Lissotriton helveticus. Next base: position 397,982,189 of record NC_136069.1, on the reverse strand, counting down.
TTGATGATACATATGGCCCTAAGTATTTTAAGGCAGGGCTGAGGCAGAGGTAGATTACAGGCATCAGGGATTTCTGCTTGAAATTGCACAGTCAACAATTATAATTGGTGGGGCCATTTAAGCATCCAAATGTATAAGCTTTTTTTGTGGAATTAGACCACATTGCTTCCTTAGAAGTGTCTTTTTGAGGGCTGGATTCATAGAGTTGGATAGATATTCAGCTTTTCCCTGATCCTGATAAAAGGAAATGCATAGGTCTGCATGGGTCTTTTGCGCTAGTTCTTGTTGGTCTTTTTCCCACATTATTAATTTTACACTTTGACTATCATCTCAGATATTAGTTTTTGCTGCAATTTTTGTGTGAGTATACTCTGGGCTCCTACGCATTCGGTTGCAGTTGTCACGAAGGGGACCCAAAGATGTTTCTATTCCTGAAGACCACGCTTAATCAATTCCTTGGGGGACCCAATAGTAGCTCAAGAATCTAGCTTTCATCCTTACTACTTGTTTCTGCAATCCAAATTGTAATCAAATTTGGGACGATGGAGTAGCATTGGAAAAAGAAACATTTTTCTGAAGCATCTAATTTGTGCCATATGCAGCCATTCGTCAAATTGATCTTTAAATATCAGGCACCCGTAAGTTACAGTTGGCATAACATTCGATTTGATTTCTTTCCAATGCATGTAAGGTCGGAGCAGTTGCATGTAATCACAAAGATCATCAGTTAACTAGGACATTTTTGACAAAATTTAAGTCACATAATTTTAAGAAAATATTTGGCATTCTATCAACCTGCTAGCTGCACCTGTAAAAGGAAATGTGTGAGCAAGTACAAATAGTGGTATTAATTTGGAAGGACTACCCACCCGATCAACTTAATAAACACAATATTGGTTAGGTCACAATACAGTTCTTATTCAATTTGTGCTGATTCTGACAGAGGCTGACTCTGACTGAGGCTGATTATCACACAGAGAATGACAATGAACCGTCTGCCTTTAACCTAACGTGCATGCTAGTGAGTGCCTTGGAGGCGAGTGACTCACTTGGAACCAATAGACTGTAGTTAGTGATTACAGAGAAGCTTTCCCCGGAGTACTGTGGAGAACTTGCCGCCTTGTGTAATTTGCCAATGTTGTTAACTGAGAGCCCAACGTAAATCATAGTATCCTAAAAATCACTATACCATCCACACCTGAGCAAAGAAAATCTTGTTTGCCCCACTACTGACAAAATACTTCTGCATGCTACTATTGGATCACTTTGCTTTTTTAGTTTGTATTTTTTCTAAAGTATTAAACATTACTTCTGAACTGAGTTTCCCAGCATAATGCAGTCTTGCACAGCTGCACAACTAGACTGCTGCAATGTGATGTTCGAGAACATTTACACTTGCTGCAGTAAATTGGATCCTCAAACCCTTCAACCAGGTCTTAATCTTAGGGCTATGAAATGCATGCTTTTTAAGACCAAAAAAAGGTTTTAGCCAATATTTTTAATATATATTTTCAAGGGCCTAGCAACTTCACCAACAATCTAGTCTTATAAAAATCATAACAAAATAACATAAGCATTGACAAAGCCAAAAGGCTAGCTACCAGTGCGTATTTTTTTTCTACACTTTACCCAACAAAAACATGTGGCTAAAGTGATGTGCAAAATGTTGTGAATTATGTTAAGCATTGATGTGGCAGGAGCGGTGATAGCGTACTAGAGCAGTGGCGATACTAGAGCAGTGATGAGGCAGTAGCAGTGACGGGACAAGACCAGTAACAGGGCAGGAGCAGTTATGGGGCAGGAGTAGTGACAGTAGCAGAAATGGAGCAGGTGCAGTGATGGGGCAGGAGCAGTGACGGGGCAGGAGAAGTAATGGGGCAGGAGCACTGATGGGGCAGGAGCAGTGATGGGGCAGGAGAAGTGACGGGCATGGGAAGTGATGTGGCAGGAGCTGTGACTGGGCATGAGCAGGAGCGGTAACCAGGCAGGGGCAATGACCGGGCAGGAACAGTGACCGGGCATAAGCAGTCACATGGCATAAGCAGGAGAAGTGATGAGGCAAAAGCGGTGACCAGCAGTGATGTCTCAGGAGCAGTGAACAGGCAGGAGCAGTGACTGAGTAGGAGAAGTGACGGGGTACTATAACACTGCTATCTTCGCTCACAGTTTGAGGAGGAGTGATGCACCTCTTTTAAGCTGAGTAAAATCAGTGAAATCACAGAGATTCCTAGAGGCTGCTTTAGGACACCATGAAAGCTGCTTTCGGTTTCCCCAGTCTGTCCTGCAAACTACTCGTGTTTATTGCTTGAGTTCTGAGAGGGCCGTGAATGCTTGAACTGAAACCCTGACACAAACTAGAGACAAAAATTAACCAGTGGAACCTGCTGACCACAATAAAGAAGCTGCAAAAGACAACCATGGGACATTGCTATGTTTCCACACCAACCTGTAACACATGGGGATTGTTTAATGATTGCTGCCTTTTGTGTGATACTTCATAGCCTGGTGGGATCAGCCCAAACAATGACAGATCGCTGGACCAAGATTTCAGAGCAGTTAATGCCACTGTGCCAGTGTGGCCAGAATCTTGGGGGGTCTTGAGCTGCTGTGCCTCGGCTGTCAAACAGGTGAATGCAAGCAAACATCCAAAGAGCCATCAACCTTAGAAGGTTACCTGTGATGCTGTACAAATATTTTCATCTAGTCATTCATTACCCAGGCTGGCCACAAAAGAAAACAGATTTACTGGAGATGGCAAAAGTACAAGGCCTCACAACAGAAACACTCAAAAAGCAGCACACACTATAGTATGCCAGTGGGATTTTCAAAGAGAAACCATAAGCAAAGCAGGAGTAATCTACACAAACCACATTTTGGATCCACAAGGGGTTCAGAAGCTTGCTCCCAACACAGCTCAGCAAGTGAAGTTCTGAGCTGTGTTGCCTGAAATGGAAAAGGCAAAACAGCACCGTATTTCCAAACATATGGTGCAATTCGGATCTCTCTTATTACTGGGAGCTGCCTAGTGCCAAAACATTGTGGTCAAGTAAGTTGTTTGTGCAGGAAGGGAAAACTATCCTTTGCTGTCATTTCATCTTTGCATGTGTGCTGCAGAATACAGCACACATGCAAAGAGGAAGTAACGAGGAGGAATAAAGATATTTATTTTCTTTACTCCTACCTCAGATAGGAACATCATTTTAGCAAAAAAAACCTTGTTTACTAGTCTTTGTAAATATGGGTATACATTTAGATGCATGGGAAAGCCCATGCACCACCATGTAAAGCCTATCTGACCATTCTCTATCTTTCCAGTCGAAGACAGAATAGTAAAGTGGATTAGTTGACTGTCCAGTTGTGGTGATAAAGAGCGTGTAAAAACAAAGGCTGTAAGCTATCAGTTTTTTTGTAACACAGAACAATTTTTAAGTACCTGTAAATGAGCTGTGCAAATGTTTCAAAACATATCAGCAGTTAGGAAACCACAAACGGAGCACTTGTTTGAAATTCAGCAGTGTGCTGGAAACAGAGTTTTAATATGATCCAAACAATCAAGCCACTTTACTTTGTGATGTTCCAGTGATGCATATTTGCTGAAACCTCATTTCCACATATTATTGTTTGGGCACTATATAGTTATATCAATAAACTGCATGTTGCAATTTTGCTGCCATTTCAATGGAAATCGTTCTGTATGTAAAAGACAGTGCCTCTTTCTGACATACGATAATACCTCGACAATGTATAGTTTCTGGTCTCTAGCACACTTCTGTGCATCAATGAGGATCTGCAATTTAGAGAAAGGAAACAGCCCAATTAGTATAGTATTTCTCATGTGAAATAAGGAGGGCTGATATATGGCTAACCAGGGCAACATATAGCAATGTCAGCTCCTATCTGACCGTTCTGGTCTACAATAATACCACAACACTAAGTAGTCTGCAGCCAAATACAGCTCATGCATGCTGGATGACAACTCCCTTTTCCTGCTGAATGCTCTTACTCTCACACAAGGCTTGTCTGCTATGGATCTTACCCATCACTCAGCAAGGTACCAGCCCCTAACCAGTCATCACCAGCTGAACAGACATGGAATACCTGATGTGATTTGACACATAAAGCTGGCCAGTTGGAGGACTGCAATCTTGTCCAGCACTGCAGTTCCCAATTAGATACATTCTGTGTGCCGTTTTACATCTCACAGTGGCACTCAGATATGAGATGCTTGTACCAAAGTTCATCTGAGCAGATCTTACAGATCACTTCCGTCACCAAACATGCCTGATCAGTACCATGAACTGTAAACAAAATATCAGACTGGCCAACCTAGTGCAGTAACATATAAATAGATCATATCAAATACCACAAAAAGATCTGCACAGTTGCGCAAAGCTGCTCGCATACCAAAAAAACGTGAAGTGCACGATTGTCTCAACCTAATATAAACGTATTTGGACTTGTACCTATGTTCTTTGTCTATTTACCTACTTATATACTATTGCATGACCTCCTCTGATGTGTCTGTAACACATACCTTTTGTCCTGTATTTTGACCCTTTGTCCTCAATTTTTACACTCACCATCCTGAATTTTCTCCCATTCCAGATGGACACCCTACCCAGAGCTGCAACTCAGATACCGCCCCAACACCTATTGACAGAGAGCTCGCCTTACCAATCCGATCTTGCCCATATGGACCCAGTGCTAGGTTTCTTCTCAGTACTGATTTGGGGATTGTCTACACTTGAAATGAGGTAATACCTTTTCTGTCTGGGGATTGAGGATGGTGTTTAGTGGTGAGATTTGTGTGTTCCATTAATTGTTAATGTGAGTCGTAGTTTCGTATGCTGTCTCAATAAATAGATTGTAACACACAAACTATTAAAATACAGACTAACAACTTACCATGTCAATTATATGTAAGTAAGAACAGATTTGTTAGTCTAAACAGGCTCGGACAGGCAATACGGGCACCAGTGTTTCCTGGGAGACTGGACAAGTAAGGGGAGGTTTTGAGGTTGGGGGCTGGTTTTAATGCTGATGACCTGGCTGGTCGCTGCCCTGTCTCCCAGCAGGGAGGTCTACTGGCTGTTGCGAGCACGGGCAGGGCCTTACAATACGCCTGTGCTGGGCTACAGTGCCAGGCATATTCCTGTCTGGGGCATCTTTTCAGTCTTGGCCAGAGCAGATGGAGGCCTGATTTGAATTTGAATTTAAAATCACTTGTAAAGCGCACGTACACTGAATCAGTTTCATGGCGCTGGTGAGGTCACAGAGTGAGAACAGAGAAGAGAGCTAAATGCCAAAAGCCTGCTGAAATAGTAATGTTTTTAATGACCTCCGAAACTCCATATAGGAGGAGGATAGTCTTAACGGTAGGGGGAGGTCATTCCAAAAGGTGGGTGCAAGTACAGCAAACCTCTGCCCCCCTGCTCGCTTCTTTTTAAAACGGGGCGTGGTTAGCAAGGCCAGGCTCGAGGAGCGAAGGTCTCTAGAGGGAACATAAAGAGAGATTGCCGAATTGATAAAGGCAGGGGCAGTGCCCGCTATTGCTTGAAAAGTTAGACACCCCAATTTGAACCTGGCTCGTTGTTTTATAGGGAGCCAGTGAAGGCTCCTGAGTAATGGGGTCGAATGATGAGACCTAGATAAGCCAAAAACCAGTCGAGCAGCCTGGTTCTGTATCAGCTGCAAACGCTGCAGAGCATAAGCAGGGGCTCCATTATAGATAATGTTGCCATAGTCAATCTTTGACAGGACCATGGCCATTAGGATGAGTTTTAATGCAGAGGTGGAAAAGAACCTGGCAACTTTCCAGATCACTCGAAGTGTAAAGAAACAAGAGGAAACCACCGAATTGATATGTGAATGAAGAGTTAATTGATTATTAAGCATAATCCCAAGTGTTTTAACTGAACAAGAAGGGAGAGGGGGGGACCCAAGTGAAGGGGGCCAAAAGGAAGGGGACCAGGGGTTGGCAGCACCGCCCGATACTTTATTTACCTACAAATAGACAAACAATTGCTCATTCGAACCAGTACCAATAGTTACAGTGTCTCAGCAGAGAATGGTTTCATTATTTTAGTTTGTTATGTATAGCGCACGCACCTTCTGACGACTTTACTAATAGCATACCAACAGAGTATTTATCATGCAAGTTTCGATAACCATATTTGTGTATTGCTATACTGTTCCAGTTTTCTGTCTTAAATACGTTTATGCTCTTGCCCCTCCTTCTTATCCAAAGACCATGCTCACCACAGAGACCTCTGCTTGAATGCCTGGGGCTTTACAGGGAGTGGAAATGGCTACAAGTGGCCTGGCCCACCTGCTTCCTGTGTGCTGTTCAGTACCCATAGTTTCATGCACTTGATGAAGTTGTCAGCGGTGGGGCTGCCAGTATAAATTCTTCAAATTCAAATTCAAGTTTTATTGTTCGATTACTTAAAATCATAACAAAATATGTTAAGACCATATGACCCACGTATACATGTATTAATTTAAAAAACAGTAGTGCAATAGACTAGCAGTAAAATTGGATAAAACTTAAAAATTGTCCGAATGTACATTGTTTTTTACTAATAAAGCTCATTAAGTAACATGACAGTCACGGAGTGGTTTTAAGAAAGTTAAAAAAAGGGAGACAAGTCAATATGACAGCTGGTTTTGAAATACTGAACACGGTGTCCATGTGGGCCTTGCTGAAGGGGGCCGGCGGCCGCTTGCGTTTTTATTGCAGGATGATATCTGGGCCAACCTGTGGAAGAATTGCTGCCTTTCCTTTCCCCAACGTTTTTGCAGCTCTGGCAACAAATTTGGTAAACCGGATGTTCAGCTTTATGTTTTCCTGGTTCATAGCTGCCATTATTGCCTGGCGACATGTACGAGTGCCTAATTTAATCCACTCCGCTCTTAGTAGGGTCCTTCTGTCATGTAACAGAGATGGGCATGCGCAGGCTATGCGCTCCAGGCTTTCGGAGTGGTAGCCGCATTCCATACATTCGATTTTGTGATTAAGGCGCCGCCATTGTGGTAGACGCTTAATAAAAGGGCCATTCGCCTAGCCTTAGGGTCATAAATTTGACCTTCCAGAAGATTGAATAAGTACTTGATAGGTAGGATGACTCAACTCCCGGTTTATAATCTGAGACGACGGCCCAAGCATGCACCCTTATGGATAATTTTGCTCTGTCGGAGTGGAAAGACCAGAGCCGAATGATTCGATTGATTACGCTCTTCAATGCCTGTTGTGAAGGGTTTGTTCCCTAATATACTCAAACTCCGAGGAGCGGTAGGGATTGGTCCAAGTGGTGCAGATGTTTTTGGCTAGATGCACTGGTCAATATTTCGTCTCAAGACTATTTTCCCGGGAATTACGCAGTCTGTTGCAGAACTTAATATATGCACCAGCCTCAACACCATTGTGATGTAGCTGACCGTTTTCAGATGTATTAGCTAGAAGTCCGTCAAGAAGCCTCTGCAAACCAACCTTTGTGTGGCTCAATACCACGAGGTCATCAGCGGATAGCAGGTTGCTGATGTGGGTCCCGTCCAGTTGGGGAGGATGGGAGTTGATCTTGTCAAGTATGGGGGATAGGTCAGAAATAAACATGTTAAAAAGAAGGGGCGCCACAACGCATCCATGTTTGACGCCGCTTCCTGTTTGGATCTTTTTTGAGACATGGGACCAGTCGCCCAACTTTATCCTTATCCATGTCTGTGTGTGGAGGTGGATGATAGCTTGTAAGAGGGCTGGGGGTATACCCCAGCGGACCAACTTGTGCCATAGGTGGCCGCGTGGCACTCGGTCGAAAGCCGCCTTAAAGTCAATGAAGCAGCAATATAGTTGCATGCGACGGACGTCGGCCTTCTCCATCAATACAGATAATGTGAGTAGGTTGCTGGTTATGCCTGACTTAGCTACAAAGCCGGTCTGGTTGAAGGGAAGACACTGTGTTAATTCAACCCATGGTGTCAGTTCTTCCAGTAGGATGCTGGCATAGTATTTGAATTCAATGTCAAGGAGAGCTATCATTCTATAATTTTTTTGGGTTGTCTCTTTTACCACTTTTATAGATGGGACGAATGATGGCACCTTTCCAAGAATCCGGGATGGCATCATTAAGCCTGCAGTGTGAGAATAGTGGTGCGAGGAGACCTGACCACAACGTTTCATCTGATTTAAACAAGGCCTGAGGTAGTCCATTGGTCCCAGGTGCTCCATCTGGCCTGCCCTTCCTGATAATCCGGGCGATGTTGTTTATTAAAATTCCATGTGTCGTCAGCGTTCCTGGGGTGGAGTCTTTTCGTGACTCCTCAAGTAATGTTATATCCATGACACCTTCAGCCTTGGTAGCAGGCCCAGTGTTTCGTGTGCAATGATCATCGGTGGATGGTGGCCAGGATTTCATTGCCAAATGAGGACTAGGGGGCTGTTGCCCACTTGAATTTTCTCTAAAGTGATTGGATAGAAACTTAGTCCAGTTGTCTGCACTTATGTTTGCGGTGGTGTATCCTCTGCCTCCTAGCGGGCCTCTGTTCACAAGGGTCCAGAACTTGTCTGATGCTAAGTGTTTGTCTCTATGGACAGATGCCTTAAATACTTTTTGAGCATGTTTGTAATGATTGAATAAAGTTACATTTCCCGGGCTATTTCTAGTCCAGCGCAGAGCAGCGTTTCTTTGTGTTTTTTTAACGTTTTTGTTGCGCAAGAAATCCGAGGTTAAGATGGATCTGGCCGGGAATGTGATTTGTTCGGAAATTCGTTTAATAAACTGTTCACAAGTGCTTCCCATCCGATGATTATAGGCACGTCTATTTCACCTTTTGAACATAGAAGCTGTCAGCATTTCTCCTTGACAGTAGGGACAACGCTTGACGACCATTTCATTTGTCTTAGATTCTCCGATTGACTGTCTGATATAGTGTGAGCAAGTGCGTGTTGGTGAGGGATATCGAAGGATAATGTTATTATTTGGGGTCGATGATCACTTTCCCCCAGTGCTACGATGTGATGGCACTCAATTAGGGTGAACATTTTGCTGTTTGCCAGTGTGAAGTCCAGAAATGAGTGGGCTCGCCCGTTGGTTCTTGTCCAGGCTGGGGGGTATCTGTGGATGAGCGACCATTTATTACTTTGTAACCTACTCTGCTAAGTTGGAAAACTATGTATTCGCCCAATTTGGATGGTCTGAGACCGGGCGATAATGTTTGTGTGGTGAGATGTGGGGGGACCGCTGGGAAACTGATTCCTAAGTCTTCAAACTGAGATGTTACATAGGATTTCGATTAGGCGGTCCAGTTTTGATTTTTTCTCGCTAGGGCATGGAGAAAACTAAACATTTAGCAATAGTAGCTTATTCTCTGAAGGAAAATTGTCGGCCAAGATGCCAGTGACCCAGTCAAGATCAAAGTTTAGATGTCTAATAGGTACTGACAGTCTAGATGCCACGTAAATAGACAGCCCACCACACTCTCTGCCATACCAACTCTGTCTTGTGGCTGGCAATGTAAATTCCAGATACCCTTCAAGTGGGTTGCTTGTTGATAGCCAGGTTTCATGGAGAAAGATGATATTGTGTTTTTTGAAGAATCTGACTGTGTCCGGAGATTGCAGTTTTGACGAAAGACCATTGATGTTCCAGGAACAGATTGTTAGATCGTGTTCTGTGTTATTTCAATTGATCCTGCTTTGGCGAAGGGCTGCTGGCAGCCATAATCAATCTGCACTTCTGGTGGTTTGCTGAACTTCACTGCACTCATCGTTGGCTGCTAGGGAGCGACTTCTGGCTGACTTTAAAATTGAAAAGGCGTGTGGTCTTGTGCTTGAACCTGGGGCCTTGCTAAGAGCAAGTATTGAAGGATATCGAGGAACTCAGGGCGTTGCTATAATTATTCCCCAGTTGTTGAATTGGTCAGCTTTTGATTGAACCTGTTCCCTTAGATGCTAATGTAATTAGGGTTTATTCTCCCATGTGAGGGCCAATGATGGGTTTAAATTCGATGGCAAGGATGTCTTTTGATTCCAGCTTGCACAGGTCTGTATTTGATTTGAAGAGCCGGATTATGTTCCCGCGATGTATTATGTTGTGCGGGCCTTGAGATATGTACTCTGGTTTTAACAGTAGTTTGGTTTCATTGGAGTCTATGGCCAGAGTTTGTATATCAGCGGGTATGGACTTGAATGACGTAAACTTGTCTAGAGGTTCAGAGGTTGATGTACAGTGCTTGGGGGGGCTTGCTCACTTGCTTGGTTAACTGGTGCTAAAGTAAAAACTGTTTTGCTTGTGCTTGCCAAAGGAAGTATACTGGGTTGGATTGCCAGGAACTGGTGATCCGCTTCTTTGGCGAAGTTAACTGCGCTATATGAGCCTTGGCTGATAATCGTCGGTTGAAGTAGGGAAGACGTTTCGGTGGATGGTAGAAGCTTTGTGGGCGGCATGGTTGCAACCAGCCCGGTGACTCTTATTTGCTCATCATTTGTTTGTAATTGTTTATTTCCATTAACTCCAATTTAGTTCTGAAGTATTGGGTATGGGGAGTGCCTTGAAGCTTGTGATGACTCAGTTTTTATTGAGCATTTTGGTTGTGGAAGTCCTTTTTGGGGGTGTTTGGAGCTGGGCTACTTGCATCTGACTGGTGGAGACAGTGGGCACTGTGCTCAATACCTGTGTTATCACTGGTTTGTTGTTTGTAAAATAATTACAAATTGTTTTCTTGGGTGCTTCTGTGAGCCTTTTACGGGATTTCTGGAGTCTTTTTTTTCCCGCTTTGATAGTCGGTGGGCAGGTGACTGGGATGATTTGTCGTTAGTTGTTGAATCAGTGTGGGCTTAGACGATGGGGATGAAACCGGTAGTGGATTGTCAGGTGTGTGCTCGTGAGTGGAACGTTTGCCGTGGAGGGGAGCCAATGACACAGAATCAGGATGCCTGGACTCTGGTATCCTCTGAATTTCTGTTAGTACTGATGTCAGAAATTGGGGCAATGAGGATAAAGAGTCGATGATGGGAGAGCAACAGCATACTGATTGGACTAGTTGCACTTGTGATTGGGCCTTGATTATCAACGAATTAAGCGCCTTCATTTTTTGGTCAATCCCTACGGTGTACACAGCAATAGTATTTAATAAATCTACCTGTTGATCCATTTTTTCTGAGTGATAATTCAGTGCTGACACTGTAGAATGGAGGGTTTGGAGGAGTTGTGACCAGAGCGCATTTAGGTCTAGGGATGAAGGGCTAACTGGCAACCTGTTAGGTTCTTTAGTGAAGAAGGATAAGTCCAGGTGAGTGTTGGGCATGGTGCTGTTGCCCCATCCTGTATTGATCTTTTGTCAACAACTTTTAGCAGTTGGTGATGACGTTGTGGGGTTGCTTGTTTGCCCTGGTTGCTCCTTGCGGGGTGAGGACTTTAGTTGTAACTGTTAAGCGAACGTTGGGTACTTGGGGCTTGTTTGCTAGGGGGGAGAACTGGCTGGCAATCCAAACGGAGTGATGGTCTGGCAGGGCCAACTGGCTTCGGGTGAAAGGGGAAGGGGGGACAAGGGATGATACATGGGCATATACATGGGCGTTGTTGACTTGGAAGTCAAAAAGGGACTGGTCGAGACACTCGGGCGTGTGGGGCCTGAGTAGATGGGGTGGTCGCTGATACTTCTGTTTTTTTGGGGGTCAGTACTTGTTGGTAAGCCTGGGAGCGATGAACTGAGACCTTTATCGCTGGCACACGGGTGGAGCATTGGCTGAACCAGTCTTTGATGCTGGACTGGGACTGAGAGTAAAGGTGTAGCCGTTGCGGCAGGAGGCCGAGGTATGTCGAGTGAGGTTGATCTTAGCTTCGAGGAAGATACAGAGCTTCTAAAGTAGTCCCTCACAGACATTTGTTTCGATGACGAAACTGGAAGGGCTGGAAATCTCAGGTGCGTGTCTTTGTGGGTTTTTATTTTCCTTGAGCACAGCGGCTCCACCGGCTCAGCTTATTGTTTGATGGACGAGGGGAGGCTGGACATGAAATGAAGACTGGGGGGGGTTGGGGTTTGGATGAAATGTGCATAACTGTGTCTGTAGCTGTTTCTGTGGCAGTACCCTGTTGCAACTGTAAATCAGATGATTTGGCCGGGTCTTCAAGTAACATTTGCTTTGCTGCTGTTTCGTTTGAGGCCTTCTTTTTAATATCTTTTTTTGAAGGATTAGATGGAGCTTTCCTAGTTTTTCCGGATCTCATCGCTGGGGGACGTCGGGGTGATGGTTAAAGATGATCTTTGCTCGCCACCACCGCCCAAGCTACTCGCTGCTTAAGATGATCAGTGCGCCAGAGGGTGTCTCCTGGAGGGGTCGTGGCTCAGTTATACCGCATGGGGAGCAGACAGTTGGTTATTTTCCTTAGCTGGTTAGAGTGAAATAATAACTGCTCAGATAAAGTGATGGCTGGTATTTTATTTGATTTGATTTGGTTAGAAGGTGTTTTGGAAGTGTTTGTTGAGTGGCACCGGTTAATTGACGCTGATTAAACTTGTGATTGTACTCTTAGCATTGAAATTTGAGACTGACCAGGTGAATGGTGAATGATCGGGTAAATGCTCTTTAGGGGGTTGATGTAGATTGCGACTTGGTCGACTTGAAGTGCAGCGGGCGCATGAAAATAACTCGATAATCCGCGCGAGGCTAACACCACACCAACACTACAGCTGGGCACGGCTGAGCATTCACCAGGGTCCTTGCTGTTGCTGAGGGGATTTTCACTGCTGCACCCACTACCCCTACCGCTGCTGTTAGGGGGCTGTGAAAGGCTGTGGAGGCTCTGCTGGGAGGCTACCATGATTGGGCAGCTCTAGCAGCACTGCCTGCCCTGCCATGCACGGCTCCTGGCTTAATGCTTGGGACTGATGGCTTATGGCTGGGGGTGCTCCTGCGTGGGTGTGGCACCAAGCTCCTTGCATCTAGCATTGGGGGTGTCTTGTATGGCTTGTGCTCAAGCAGTTCCTGCTCCTGCTGCTCCTGCTGCGGGTGCCTCCTACCGCTGTAGGGACTCGCGGATCCAGCTGCTGTGAGCAGGCACTCACGCCGCTGTTAGAATGGTCCCACAGGAGAGAATCGTGGCTCCAACAGCCACCGTCAGCAGACTCTTCCCCCACTCTTCCCCCGCTGTTGAGCAGTCCCGCGGAGTAGACCCCCCCCCGCGGCTCCTAATTAAGCTTGCTTACTGAGGCACAGCTTTTTTGGCTTTGCAGTGGCCTCTGTGTAGTTTTCCGGCGTTCAATGAGTCCGCAGGCAGGGGGGCCTCGCAGACTGCAACTCCACTCCCCCACAACACGCGGCAGAAGAAGGACACGTGGCAGCCGAGAGGCGTCACCGCTTCGCAGCCTCTGGCAGCCTCTGACCACAACAGCCTCGAGCAAAACATAGACTGGATTACACGCCAGTCTAATGCCACAAGCAAAGCCGTTCCCCTCCCAGCCACCATATTCTACCACAAGTCTAACTACCTTACCGCTAAGCAGAGCAGGCCAGTACAGGTGCTAACTGGAGAAGACAGACCGGCTATGAGATTGCTCCAATATTTATTCACGCAAGGTGTCGATCAGAGGGTGATGCATGATTATTCGATGCCCAGTATACACATTTTCCCCTGTCCGAGAACCAGTAAGGCTGAAACTGCCAGAATTTTCTTGCAGCCTCTCTACTTTCATTTATAAAGAATCCCAACTACATATTTAATGGGCAGGTTCCATGCCTCCTAAAATGATTTCCAGAGAAAAAGATATCGCAAATTTAAACCTCTGAGAAAATCTCTAGCGTCTACATGATTTGTTCTTGACAGTGCTATTAAACTGAAGCAACATTTTGTGCCAAATTCAGTGATTTTTAAAGCTGAACAAAACAATGAAAAACTCCAAACAAAATGTGCTTTATCAGCTAACATAAATAATAGTGTGTTTGTGACAGGAGCAGTTGTTTATTGTACTACTTTCCTCATCAAAAAAAAATATTAACTGGGTACCCAATCCTTAGGTGAGGGCATGGGCGTCCGCAGGGGGGGCAAGAGGGGGCGCTTGCCCCCCACTGGATCCAGACCCGGTTCTAGAGGATGGGCCCACATACCTGGGCCGACTTTCCTGCTGGGGCGACACCTGAAAGGCTGCTACAGTACAGCCCGAGTGTGAGTCCCAGCAGGTCACAGAGTCAGCCGTTCCATTGTCATGGGCAGTATGACAATGGGCCGGCAGAGGAGGCACAGCATGGCGCATCTCCCCCCATCCCAGGCCTCAGGAGATGACGTTGAGTTCTTGGGGAACTGCTGATGCTTTCAAGCAGCACAATTAGCAGGGGCCATGAGCTTTAGTCCCTCACAGCAGGCCACAACGATCAGATAAAAAGCTAAGGGGCGTGGGTGGAGGCATCGTTTGGGGAGCGGGGTTAGTGCCAACATTCTTAGTTTAAAAACTGTGAAGTGACAGACCGGATTGAAATTGAAAGTTTCATTCTCATGAATTTGTGCAATGGGGAGAGTGCTGTATACAGCTAAGAGTGAAAATACTCCGGAAAAAACACTAAGGACTGAAGTAACTACAATTAAAGACCAATATGACTAAAAATGGAACAAAATGAATATTCGATTTTGACAATGTTGTAGTGGAAAAATGTAACTAACCCTCCATGTTGAGGCTAAGGGAGACGTAAGAGCAGAGGAGAGATAAAAGAGAGAGACAGAGCCAAAAGGAAAAATAAGAGACGGAGTGGGGAGTAGAGACAAACGGAGAGGGGGAGAGGAAAGAGGGAGAAATGATTCACGAGAGAAGATAGTGAAAGAGGCGAGGGGGGGACATTATTGTAGATAAGCACAATGAGGCAGGGAGACGGAGGGAGCCAGAGGGCGACAGACAGAAGGAGACAGACAGAGGGAAGGGTGCAGCAGAGGGAAGGGGCGACATAGGGAGGGAGACAGACAGGGAGACAGATAAAGGGAGATACAGGGTGGGAGACAGACAGAGACAGAAAGAGGAAGAGAGACCGAGAGAGAGGGAAAGAGAGGGAGACCGAGAGAGAGAGAGACCGAGAAAGGGAGACCGAGAGAGAGGGAGACCGAGAGAGAGGGAGACAGAGAGGGAGGGAGACAGAGGGAGGGAGACTGAGGGACGGAGACTGAGAGACAGAGACTGAGGGAGGGAGGGAGACTGAGGGAGGGAGACTGAGGGAGGGAGACTGAGGGAGGGAGACAGAGAGAGAGGGAGACAGATAGGGCGGGGAACAGATAGGGTGGGGACAGAGGGAGAGAGACAGAGGGCAACAGACAGAGGGAGGGAGACAGACTGAGAGAGAGACAGACAGAGGGAGCAAGACAGACAGAGAGAGGGAGACAGAGAGAGGGAGACAGAGGGAGGGAGACAGGGGGAGGGAGACAGGGAGGGAGGGACACACAATGGAGGGAGACTGAGGGAGGGAGGCAGAGGGAGGGAGGCAGAGGGAGGGAGACAGGGCAACAGAAAGAGGGAGGGGCGACAGAGGGAGGGAAACAGACAGGGAGACAGATAAAGGGAGACAAACAGAGGAAGGGAGACAAACAGAGGGAGGGAGACAGACAGAGGGAGGGCGACAGAGAGAGAGGGAAACAGAGAGAGAGGAAGACAGAGGGAGGGCGACAGAGAGAGACATAGAGAGAGGGAGACATAGAGAGAGGGAGACATAGAGAGAGGGAGACAGAGGGAGACATAGAGAGAGGGAGACATAGAGAGAGGGAGACATAGAGAGAGGGAGTCATAGAGAGAGGGAGACAGAGAGGGAGGGAGACAGAGAGGGAGGGAGACAGAGGGAGGGAGACAGAGGAAGGCAGGGGGAGGGAGGCAGGGGGAGGGAGGCAGAGGAAGGGAGGCAGAGGAGGGAGGCAGAGGGAGGGACACAGACAGAGGGCCACAGACAGAGGGCGACAGACAGAGGAAGGGAGTCACAGGGCGACAGAGAGAGGGCTACAGACAGGGGTGACAGACAGAGGGCGACAGACAGAGGGAGGGAGACAGAGGGAGGGAGACAGAGTGAGGGAGACATAGGGAGTGAGACAGAGAGAGAGAGACAAGGAGACAGAGGGAGGGAGACAGACAGAGGGAGACAGGCAGAGGGAGGGAGACAGAGGGAGGGAGATAGAGAGAGGGAGACAGAGGGAGGGAGACAGAGGGAGGGAGATAGAGAGAGGGAGACAGAGGGAGGGAGACAGAGGGACAGAGGGAGGGAGACAGAGGGAGGGAGACAGACAGAGGGAGACAGACAGAGGGAGAAAGACAGAGGGCGACAGACAGACAGAGGGCGACAGACAGACAGAGGGCGACAGACAGACAGAGGGTGACAGACAGACAGAGGGTGACAGACAGAGGGCGGGAGACAAAGGGAGTGAGACAAAGGGAGTGAGACGGTGAGACAGAGAGAGGGAGGGAGACAGAGGGAGGGAGACAGACAGGCAGAGGGCGACAGACAGAGGGAGGGCAACAGACAGACAGAGGGAGGTCGACAGACAGACAGAGGGAGGGAGACAGACAGAGGGAGGGAGACAGTCAGACAGAGGGAGGGAGACAGACAGACAGAAGGAAGGAAAGAGAGGGAGGGAGAGAAAGGGAGGGATAGAGAGGGATGGAAAGGGAGGGGTAGAGAGGGAGAAAGAGGGAGGGAGGGAGAAAGAGAGAGTGAGGGAGGGAGAAAGAGGGAGGGAGAGGGATGGAGAGAGACGGAGGGAGGGAGAGGGAGAGAGAGGGAGGGAGACAGAGAGAGGGATGGAGCGAGAGGGATGGCAAGAGACAGAGGTAGAGAGACAGAGGGAGAGAGGGAGAGGGAGGGAGGGAGATAAACGAATGGAGGGAGAGCGAGAGAGAGAGGAGGGAGACAGAGAGAGGGATGGAGAGGGGGATGAGAGAGAGGGAGAGAGACAGAGGGAGAGAGACAGAGGGAGAGAGAGGGAGAGAGGGAGAGAGAGGGAGAGGGAGAGAGAGAGAGAG
Source organism: Lissotriton helveticus (assembly GCF_964261635.1). Classification (NCBI taxonomy): domain Eukaryota; kingdom Metazoa; phylum Chordata; class Amphibia; order Caudata; family Salamandridae; genus Lissotriton; species Lissotriton helveticus. The sequence continues at coordinate 397,965,209 of NC_136069.1, read as the reverse complement.
GGAGAGGGAGGGAGAGAGAGATAGACAGAGTGAGTGAGAGAGAGGGAGACAGAGAGAGGGAGAGGGAGAGAGAGAGATAGAGAGAGGGAGGGAGACAGAGAGAGAGAGAAAGAAAGATGTGTGTATGCCGGGTCTGGTGGCTCAGCGGACGAAGGCTTCCGCTGCAGGGACCTGTGTTCAACCTCATGGTCATAGTTTTTTTGATGCTCTAGCCCCACCCCCTCCCTCACTGACCCCGCCCCCACCAGTGCGGCCCTCGGCCATAAACCACACTGTAAATTTGGCCCCTGAGAGAAAGTTTGTGAGTACCCATGCTCTAGAACCGCATCAACCTGATTTAGAATGTTTTTGATTTTTTACGGTCATTTCTTGTTTTTCCCTCTGTTTTATTACTTGCCAGGTTGTCTGATGTGGCGCCTCACAAGATTTTTCTCTTCCCCCTATGGATTTCTTTGTTTATTTAAGCTCTTTGTCTTATTAGATTTTTTTTATGTATTTAATACTTGTGCTCAATCATGTCAGAGGATGGTGATGAAGTTAAAATGTTGCCCCCCCCCTGGAAATATTTCTGCGGATGGCCATGGGTGAGGGATATGCAGTAGTATACACACCTGTCAACATGAAGAATAATCTCACTGTGTGAGGAGGGGGTGGGGCAGGCCCCAGTGCCCAGAAGTACCTAAGAGGCACTTTCGAAATGCCTCCTAGGTAATTCTGGGCACTGGGCCCTGCCCCACCAACTCGGCAATGCTGAGAGCCCAAGATAAGTAGTTATATTTCTTTTTTATTTTATGTTAACTCATCCCGTCGTATGTCGAGCTCCCCAATCCACACCCCACCCGCATCACCGCTCTTACCTCTGGCAGCAGCCACTGAAAGAGTGGATGAGAGAGAGCAGAAGAATGGATGAATGAGGAAGGAGAAGACAAAAAGGGCAAAAGGTGCAACATTTATTTGTTCCAAAATCTCCTTGAAGTCGCCAGGGCCGGACTGGCTACCGGGCAGTTTGGAATGCTGCTGAGCTGGGGCCTGATTTCGTTGATGCGGACCTATGTGTACTAAACGAAATTCGTTTTGCTTTCATTATTTCGAAGCACACGCAGGTCTCCATGAACAAAATCAGCCACCACTGCAGTGAAATCAGCCCCCAGCTCGGCAGCATTCCAAACGGCCCGGTAGTCAGTCCGGCCCTGAAAGTAGCTGTGCTCACTCGCTTCTTGCAGTGGGGGGGCTGGTACGGCAACATTTCCAAGGGCTGCTTTTGGTTCCCAGCCCTGCCCTGATTCTAAACTGCACATCTACATATCTTGAAGATGAAGACATCATCAAGGTACATCGTATTGGGGATAAGAAAAGAAAATCCACGCTTTCCTATGTATATTTACCTCTGTGATAATGTTTTCCTAAATAGTTGGATACATTATATCTGTAGGGCCATATTTAAACACAGGGCCTCATTTATGAAAAATGTTGCATCGCTGCGTGAAAACAGCAATGCAACACTTTTCAGTAAGCCATCCTTGCGACACCATGGAAGCACCATATTTACTGTATGGTGCTCCATGTCGCAAGGATTTACAGATACGGAAGTATTCCTGATTTATTTGTAGGCGCAAAAGTGGCACATTGCTGGGGGTGTCTGAAAACAGCCACAATTCCAGCAATGTATCCTTTCACATGGGGCCAGCCCCATGTGAAAGGGCCTGCGTCACCCTTATGCAGGCGTAAGGATTTGACACAGTGGCATCCTACAAGTTGCGCGGTGAAATCTCATAAATTTCACTGCGCCACTTCTACGACCCTTTTTTGCAGGGGAATGCCCACCCTGCATACATTATACCTGATGCAGGTATAATGTAGGGCAGGGGTTTACAAAGTGACACACCTCCTTATGCATCACTTTATAAATATATCTCAGCGTGGCGCATATTTTATGCCATGAGTGCGTCACAAAAAGTGCTGCACCTGCAGTGCAAGGGGCCCATAAATAAGCCCCACAATGTTCAGATCACAAAATCAGCAGATATTAAAACCTACTTAAGGCCTGCAATCCACAAGAAAAAAGGTGTGTACGTGTGCTTCTAAATTCTTGCTAAGCTGTGGCCTGTATTGTATACATTGACAAGGATAGCCCAGGGACCCTTGCTTGTATTTTATCGCCACAAACAGCATACAAGTCTCAAAGAAAAAGAGAATAAAAAAATAAGTAAACTTCACCTTGATAACAAATGACGTTTTGTGCAGATATTCACCAGAGAACACCATCCAGTAGGTTTTGCCTAGCAAATCAGAACAGTACATAAAAGAGGCGAATGAAACACGCACACACACCAAAAACATTACCACCAGGTAACCACATGTAGGATTCATTCAGACGAAAGACGAATCAAACTCATTCACAACTGCATGCTATCTCCACTGCCGATTATGTTTGAATAGAATATTGGATTAGGGACATTTAGAGCATTTTGCAAATAAGGACTGAGGGGCTTGAGCCTCATCTCCTCGTTGAACAGAAGGCAGCTAGTTTAGTGTCAGGCCCACCCAGCGTTAGTGTGCGCATCTGCCCCGGGGACTGCCTCGTAAAAGATGACCTCTGTTTATGTAAAGAGCATTACGGCATCTTCAACGACTTCAGGTCTGGGAGAGTCTGCAAGCAACAAACGGACTTGTCAGAAAGTCACAAAAATAATAAGATAGTGCTATTTATGTTTCGGGATGTTGGCTTCACATGGCAAGGGTTATCCCTTGTTGCCCCAGATGTGTTGTTGAAATTGTCATCCGCTGTTGTGGGTAGGAATGTGTCAGAAGTTGTCTAGATTAATTTATGTGCTGAGTTTGTTCATTAGGCCAGAGCCCTGCAGAATCAGGAGCTAAGTATGGCTTAATGATTTCTCTTTACCATTTACAAAATAAAACCGACAGTTACTGCAGTCACCATTTTATCAAATGCCTGCAAACCAATCATGACACGCATTTGCCTGTCTGTCAAAAGCTGAGAGTGATCACATAAGAATCAGGTTGTTACAATATGTCGACTGTATTCCCATATGAAATAAAACTACATGAACTACTTGTTTGCAATGTCGCCCCCTTTTAATCACGGGCAGGAGAAATGAGATTTGTGTACGCTGTAAAGTTTTTTTATGATTACAGCTTCACAGCATATGTAATGATGAGTTTATTGCGGAACGTGGTCTGTTTTCTTTTTCCTGTAGTTTAGGTTCAAAGAGATGTATGGAGGATCATATTGCTGCAACGCATCATCAATCACGAGATCACAAAGCACGAGCACTCACACGTGCAGTATATAAAATAACACTGACATAACCACGCAGGAATCCGACAGCCTTTCACTGACATTATAATGCATGGGTTTTCAGCAGAACAGGGACAAAGCAGACACCTAGCATTCATGAATGAACCCCTTGTGTCTTCTATATCTATGTGGCACCTGCATGTCCTAATCACACTAAAAAGTATTACAATTGCCAGGCTACGAAATATAAAACATTTTTATTTCCTACATTTTTTTTATGGTTAATTAAAAAACTCAAACCATAAATAGCACAAAGTCATAAAAGGTGCATTGTTTTAAATTATAACAAGTCAAACAATTCTTCCCTAAAACCAATGGTTTTGATCAGAGATATTTGTCCTGGAACGCACACGGGGAAATGAAGAATACTTCAAATTTATCCCAGCTTTCTTTTATCATATTCACACATTGTTTGACCTGCAGCCAACCCAGAGACTTCAGAAACACCTTCAAGATGCTCATGTGGAAACAGGGTACCCAAGCATTTGCTCCAGTGAATTCTAAAGGCACACTTCGTTATCGTTTTATGCACCAGAAACAAATATGAAAATGATCAAAAATCATGCAGCCTGGATTGGGCTTTACGTTAGCCAGTATAAGAAAACAAAGGGCCTTTAAACAGATGTACGGATATACTTCCCTGAATTAGAGATCCCCATAGTTGTGGGCTAACAAATCCAACCATGATGTGAACATTGCACATTTTCTATTCATCTTTGTGTGGCATGATATCAGCACAAAAATGTATATTACAAAAAATTAAAACGTTTCTCCACTCCCACTCCTTCTCCACTGCATTGTTAATGACATATGTGAGTTTATTTAGTTAGATGAAGTGAAATAAATCTAATTTCAGATGGTTAATTCTAATTTTGCTTACTAATTCTTGCAGCATTCTTGATGACTTGTATCAGTTGTATAAGTTCCAGTTATTCACCAATGGTCTCCTCTGGGCGCAATACTATTGGACCCAAAACTAAATTACCAAGTACCCCCCTAAAGCACTTGACTCCCGTAGGGTAGCTAGGCAGACCAGTGGCAGACTTACTCAAGGTGAGGTGGGTTAGACACTGAGAACTAAGGGGCATATTATCAAGGACAGGCGATACATTATCGCCGCTTTTATCGACAGGAAACTGCCGATAAAGCGGCGATAATGGCCTTGATAATATGCTCTATGAATTCCAATCGAAGCCCATGTTAAATGTGTTCACATCTAACATGGGCTTCGATTGGAATTCATAGAGCATATTATCAAGGCCATTATCGCCGCTTTATCGGCAGTTTCCTGCAGATAAAAGCGGGGATAATGTATCGCCTGTCCTTGATAATATGCCCCTCGATTATCAAAAGAGTCACCCCACCCAGTGCAGCACCCAAAGTTGCTGTGCTGTAATGCATTACAAGGAGAGAGCAGGAAAGCGCTACATGTACAGATGTGCGGCACTCACATCTTCATTCACACAGGGTGTCGAGTGCCACGTACACACCTTTGCACCATAGTGCGAGCATGCCTGCATGAGTCTAGAATAGGTTTTGTTCTGGAAGAAGACCCCTCCAGTGCAAAATACAATGCTTAGACTAACTTTAAAAATGTTCCCACTTCAGACGTGTACTGTACAGCTCAGCACACATGTAAAGTGGGAACTGTTAGGAGAAATAAAAGCCTGTCTCCTTTTTAATGGCTGCTTAAAATTGGTTCTATTTTTTGGCACAAAAGCCTGACTACTATTGTTCGTATATAGAGTTTTGCATCAAATACCCTTTGACGCAGAGTAACATAATGCAGCTCTAGGTGCTGCTTTGCGTTACTTTGAGGGAACCTTCTAACACAAAACAAATTCTCCACTGGGAAATAAATAAAAAAAATCTCTCTTGTTTGCACCACAAAGCACAACATGTTTGATAATCTGGACCTCAGAAGAAAGTTTACACAGTCATTTAAAGCTAATAAGAGTACTATCCAGTCAGTGCTTTACTTTATAACACACAATGAATATACTAGTTATAAACGTAAGATACATAGCAAAAAAGAATTCTCTATGATTTTCTGGGGCAGGATCTGACCTCAAATAGTATTATAATCCTAAACACAAATCACTATAAAACAGTTCATATTACAATATACAGACAATGTTGTACAGGGCTACATGTTTCCAGCATGTTCACTGCATGATCACTTGGGAGAGCCTGCCAACCTCCTCCCCTACCCTTTGACACTGGTGTGTGCTATTCTCAAGGAGGAATTTTAATTTACTCCAGGTAAGGGGCCCTGACTAAAGTCAAATGACCATAACAAGGAGAGGAAAGGGCCGTGCCCGTAGAGGGAAAGGCCGAGCTTAACACGATTAAGAGCTGGTTCTTTCTCCAATTTACCAAGATTCTGCGAGGATTAAGGAGCGACGCAACAGCTACACCTCATAGCAGAACCACATACCAGGTTGGTTTAGATTGAACACAGTAGCTCAACAATCCATCCTCACCCAGTGAACACACTCAATCAATCAAAGTTTATTGTATGCGATTACTTAAAATCGTTACAAATTTCGAAACAGAAAATATACATATATCTTTACATTCATGAATGATAAAAGCATCCAACAATATCACCACCCTATAGTAGGCAGGTATGCAATTTAAAAAAAAATGTTTTTAAACCAAACGGCATTGATAATACCTCTGAGTTATTATCCAAAGTGGAAATGCTAAGCCACTGTTTCAAGCAAGTAAGTTTAATCCATGGATGATAAATTAACTAACACTGTTGAAGTAGTAGGTACCTGGAGATAAAGTGCAAAAGTTTTAATTTAAAAACAGTCTTCAGTAAACCTACTAATCCAATTGTCTCTGGACAAAATTTGCAATTGGTGGATAGATGAACTTAACCCACGCCAGCATTGTTCATGCTTTTATTTTTCCTCCAGTTCAGCTTGCCGTAAAACTTTCCTTACTTCTGCCAAATATTTTACTCCTCGACAGGACAAGATTATTGAGGACCCTTCCATTCAGCGAATCACGGCTTGCCTGAACGTGCGAATATTCAATTCATTAAAACTGAGTTTTAAATACTGTCTCCTCAAATCGTTGAATCCTGGACATGCGCATAGCAGGTGAGTTAAAGTTTCTTTAAAATAGCCACATAATCGACAGTGAGCAGCATGTTGGCTGTTTTTCCAAGATGGCTGACGGTCTTTTGAGTCGTGCATGCCCATCCGGTATTCTGTAAAGCTCTTTTTTTAACTCTATGCTGAAATGGGCTACTAAATAAGCTTGAGGCTTTAGGATGTATAGGAGTTAATCACGGCCCACCCATGCGACGCTTAGAAATTGCTTTTTTGTCTTCCAAAAAAGGTTTCTTCTTTGCTGCATGGTCTGCTGTGTTCTCCCATGCTATCCGTGTTTCAAGCTCGGCCAGTGATTTATTTCAAATGACCTCCCCAGGAATTTGGTGTGGTTCTTGATCCATCTGGTGTTTGATTTCTTCCCAGCATAGACTATTCAATGTGACCTGTTCGGAGGTGCTGAATTTATGATATAACTTCACAAAGCCTCCCATGCTCCGGAATATATGATTCTGGAGGCCGAATTCCAACCGAACCTGAGCTGGAGATGCAGGCTTTGGTAATTTGAAAACAGTCTTATATACCTTTGTCTGAAGATCATTTAACTATTCAGCCTCTTTGCCGCCCCAAGTGACTAGACCATATGACAGTGTGGGAAGAATTTGAGCAGCCATCACTTTTAGGAGGTGGTTGTGGTTTGGGCAACCTAGTTTTTTGTACAGTAATGTAGTCGCAAAGACTAATGATTGCACTTTTGCTTTTAGGGCCAGTTTGTGTTCCGGGTGTGTTAAACCCCGCCCTATTTGTATGCCCAGGTATTTGTAGGACGCTTGCTCTTCTATAGTCGCCTCTTTTACAATCCATTTGAACTTTGATTTTTTTGTATCCACTGGGTGTACAATTTTAGTTTTCTCTTTGTTTAATTCCAAGTTTTCCGGGTCCAAGTAGGTTATTAGGTTGTTTATCGCTCTTTGTAATCCGATGGGGCTTTGGCTCAGCACCACAATGTCATCTGCGTACTGTAAAAAGGCAATTGGCTCTTTGGCCAAATTTAGCAGATGACAATTGGCTGCTCGTATATGTTTACTGATGTCTGAGAAAAACACGTTAAATTGGCTTGGTGCCAAGACGCAGCCTTGTTTTAGGTCTTGCTGCGTGGGAATACTAGTTGTTGCGCGGGACCCTTCCACTAATTTTACTCTTGCCCAAGTTTCACTGTATAAGGCAAATATTGCGTCCAGTAATTTACTTGGTAAAACTCTGGTAAGTTTTTTCCAGAGACGGATTCTACTCACTCTGTCGAACCCTGATTTCAAGTCGATGAAACATGCATACAATCGAGGTTTGTTTTTTACCGCTTTTTCAGTTAAAAGTGACAAAATGGCCAGGTTTGTTATGGGGCTCATCCCTGGCCTAAAGCCCGTTTGAAACTTAGGTATTATGTTCTTTTCCTCCATCCAATCTTGAAGATGAACTAGGAGACAAGATGCATATAGCTTGGCCTCTATATCGATCGATGATGTCAATCTGTAGTTTACCGGTTTACAATAATCTCCTTGTTTAAACATTGGATAAATTATATTCCCTTTCCAGGATTTGGCAATCTTGTTCTGACTGTAAATCTGATTGAAAAGGGGCGTGAGATAGTCTGCCCAAAAAGCTGGATCAGTTTTTAAAAAGCGCGTTGGGAAGCCCATTTGGACCTGCTGCCCCCTCAGTCTTTAATAGTAAATGTAAATGTACAGGAATTTATATAGCTCAAATCACCAAGCGGTTTCTAAGCGCTTGCTTAGGGAACCCGTCCTGGTATTCCCCTGTGAGATAACCCCGGCAGGGTATCCGCAAGGTGAAAGCCAGGCATCCCGCCGCGAGGGGCCGTTGTGGAGATTAAGCAAGCTATTGCCCAGAGTCGCAGAGTGTGAACCCGTGAATCGAGTAGGCACCAGAGCGAGAATTGTTGAGTCCATGGACATTTTAGGACTCAAGACCCCGCCGAGCCGGGAAATTGAACCCTGGTCCCGGGCTGACCTCTGCTTCCAGGTCTGCCTCCTCTAACCAGTGAGCCACACTTCTCTAATAGTAGTATTATTATTATTATTTGGTTTGTGTCGATCAAGTTCTTTAGTTCATTGCTACTCATTTCTTGTCCTAGTTCTTTACATTCTGCCTGTTTTTTTTTTCTGCATCGAGATGTTGCTCTCGAGATGATACTATGGCCATTTTCGCATTAGCTCGTTTTTCATGCTTCGTGATGCTGTACATGTGTTGAATCCATATTTCTTCTCCGATTCCAGCTTCTTGTTGCAGTCTCGAGCCCTTTGTCAGCTTATTTATAAAACCCCAAAGTCCCTACTATTTGGCAATTTACTTGCACACAGTAGTTTTGTCCAGATTGTTTCCTTGTACACTATTTTCGCATCCCTCAGAATATTCTTGTAGTTCTTTCGTATTTTCATCAATTTACCATTATCTGTTTTCCTACCCATTCTTGTAGTTGCAGCTTGTAATTGCACCTTTCTGGCCATCCTTCTCTTTTGGTCTCGCAATTCTATATTGAACCATGTTTCCCTACTGGTGTCTGCTCTTTTTTGACTTCCGTGGATGGTTGAAAATTTTCGGATGAGAACAAGGCCCTGCTGTTCCCAGCTTTTTACTCGCTCCTCTTCTGTTGGCAGCCCAGTTTGACTCGTGTGCCTTGATTGCGTCCAATATAGTCTTCATGTCCACTCCTTGCCATTTTAATTTCCGCATGTTAAACTTTTCTACATGTTGTAACAGAGAATTTATTTTTGTACCTGTGCGAGAATGATGTTGATTTTCATAATATGTGGAAAGTGACTGCTTTCTATGCGCGGGCTGACTTGAAATGAGTCAATACATGGGACTAGGCTAATGCTGGTAATGGTAAAGTCTATTATTGATCGACATTTACCACTCAAATATGTTGTGGCCGCTGGTATATCTCCATTTGCTTTACCGTTCAGGATTTTCAGCCTGTGGCTGTCCAACTCACGCGTTATTGTTAGGAACCCCCAGTCCCCCTGCCTCTTCTTTTATTCTGTCTGTTGTTTGTAAGATTACTGTTGAAATCACCTGAGATGAACAGGGGGCATTGCTCATGCAATCTTTGCAACCTGCTGATCAGGTTCATCAGTATTGTGAATTTTTCCTTCTGGTTCTTTTTCTCAGGATAGACATAGACGTTAACTAGTATTAGTTGTCATCTTGACTTGTTAGAATGCAGCTTGCGGGTAAGTTTTATCACTTGCAACCAGTTAACTCCAGCCTCCAGTTCTTCTGTTTGCCAACCATGAAGAAATAAAAAACCTTCTAAGGGGTTCACTGATACACCTGGTCCTTTAAACCAACAAAGAAGAAATTGGCACCGAAGCTGTAATATAAAAACAATGCATTTATTAACCTCACATGAGGGAGACTGCGTCATACGGTACCCCGAGGCCTCTGTAGGAGCCAATCTAGGAGTACAGAGAATAGGGGCCTTCTATATGCATAGGTTACATAGTCAGCATAAAACCAAGGGGAGGTCCTGGCACATACAAGCATGTTTATTTTACTAATATGGGTATACAAAATGTGCTTGCTCAACAAAGTGGGAGGGGAGACTAAACCGAACACATCAGTAAGAATAGCCTGACAGTTCTATACTAGGAGCTGGTGCATTCTTCCAGCTAGCCCTTTCTGAGCATGTGCAGGGCTCTGGAAGAGGGAGAAAGCACATGGCTGCCAAGAATAAAATGGCTTTCAGCTCATGCGAACAGCGATTCCTGCAATCTTTAACACCCATATTTTGTGATGCATATATTGATAAACCTCCTCTAGGGTTGACCAAAGATCGAAAATCTTTCTGCAAGGAAATGATGTTCTATGTTATCTGCGATTGAAACTGGGTTCAAGTTCACGTTTTCTGGAGCATAATCAGGTCTTATTGCTGGAGAAAAGATAGAGTTTCATGGTCATGGCCCATGTCTTTAAAGACGTGGACATTCCATGAACAGATCTTGACCAAGTCCTGGCTTGCCTCCCCATGCCATTGCCATGCCTTCGGCCTTCCTTTAATTCCCGCACGCTGGTCTGGTCTTAACTGCCACCCCTTTTGTCTTCCAAGGTAGCAGTGAACACACTCATTCTCCATATACATTCATTTCTTGATCATGATAGAGGTCAAAAGAATCCATGGAAGTGTATCTTCACAGACTTGACCATGAGGGCACTGGTAAGTAACTCCTCCCAATGAGTGTAGATACCACTAACTAAAGGCTAATACTTCCATCACTGTCAGTCTGCCACTCTCTGTAATATGGGGAAGAGGGGTTCATTTTTTGCACCCTCTCGACCTCAGAGGCAAGCTCCAGGGTCACAATCCAGGTAAACTGGCAGACCCTTATTGAACACAAGTGATTGTCATGTACACTGTGGTAAAAACATAAAAAGAAACTATGGCAAATTTCCATAGTCTTCCAGGAGGTTGACATAGGACAGAGAAGCACGCTATCCCAACCCATTCAGAAGACTTTCTGTCCCAACAGCTTTTTGGTGATCTGAACACACACTGGATGAAAACCATATTTAAATTATGCTGACTCATTAAAAAAAAGCACAAATGCTTTTGCATATTTGTCCCAAACCAACATTTGAAACAATGTCGCTGTCCAGAAGCCTTTACAATCACCATTCACCGCAAGTAGAAGACTCCTATTTTCAACGTTTTTAAACATATAATTTAATTTGTAATGTGCATTGTACATAACATCTACTTTGAACTATAAAAGTCAGTGAACATTGCCATGTACTTAGAACCTTTCACATACATATCACATCAGTGGATTGGATGTCTGCATCTGTTTTCCTGCATCTGTAGAACAGTCACAATCATGTTGTTAAGGTGCACCAATGTCAATTTTATCTTGTAATTCACGTCTTGAGTAAGTTTAATCACATTACCCATGTTAGGTATTCAACATGCTTATTAGGCACATTAATGATCCTCCAATGGTATGATCCCACTATTATTTTACTGTATATTGTACTCACCCATACCTCCGCTATTCAAGAATCCTGTGTCACTATTTTATGAGTTTCTGTTACTCTGTGACCCAATCCTATGTCGACTGATGATGATCTAGTGGACCAGCAGCGTAGATACACAGAAACGTTATATGGAGAAACTCTCACACTTCTCTTTGTCCAAGGCCTTTCCCCATAGCCAAACGTTTGTGGACTTGATGACAAGATTATAGGGTGAACTCCCTAGGGGGCTCACGGTGGTTGGGGAGATTGGAATGGCATCATGGGTAACTCTGTAGACCAGTGGCATCCACATGGACCACCCCCAGAGTCTGGGAAAACTCATCTGTCTTTTTTCACAAATGCTTTGGGTTTGGCTGATGTCTGGAGGGTGCACCATCTAGGGGGAGGCTAATAATTTTTTTCCCCTGCACATGGTTCCTTTTCCCACCTTCACTATATTTTTGTCCCACAATCTTACATCCATTTGATGCTACCGTCTTGGCACAGGGACTTTCCAATCACTCTCTGGTGACCATTTAATTCCATGTAGGCTGTCGGCACCCGGATTTCCGCTGGTGCTTTTCACCTTGGTATCAAAAAGACCCAGGCTATTGGTTACCTATAGAGCACTCCATTGAGGAATATATTTCACACAATGTTGGCTCCGTAACATCCCCAGCAATGCTGGGGGAGGCTTGAAAAGCCACACTGAGAGGAGCGGATATTAGCTACTCTATAAGTGAGCAGCAGTGTAGGGCACAAGATCTGGTGGATCTTGAATCCCGAATGGCAGACCTGGATACACAGAGTTGTTGAGATAGTGGGCAGATAACGCAAAGACAATTGGGTCTCCTACAGCAATAATACAAACAAACTCTGCTCGGAGAGGCCAAACTGTCTTGGAAGGTGGCTCAAAACCACATATATCAATGGGGCGACAGGTTAAGTAAAATGCTGCAAAGACTATGGCAGGGTACTCATTATTCTTCCTCTATTCCTCTTATTCAGGACCAGTCTGGCGCTTTGCTCACCGATCCCAGGTCGATAGCTTGCAGTTTTCCTGCCCATTTCGAAGACTTGTATGAGCGAAAGGAGGTTTTGTCACAGGAACAGATAGCGGACTATGTGCATGCCATTCCCTTTAAAGCCCTCTCACCTGTAGACCACAACTTACTGGAGTGTGCACTATCAGGGGAGTCCCTGGTGGGGTTGCATCCTGGGAAAGCTTCAGGGCCTAATTGGTTCCCTTGCAAATTCTTCAAAGCCTGCATGTCCAAACTCCAGGGACACATGTTTGGTGTGATCCTTTGTGCAGCAAAAAGTGCCGTACTACCACTGCATTGGTGACATGGAGAGACTATAGTTTTCCCTAAGCCTAGCCGGCCAGTAGATGAACACTCCTCATATTGCCCAATCTCCCTCTTAAATGTAGCAATAAAAATTCTAGTGAAAGCACTGGTGAATTGGCTGGTGCTGTTAATCCCTGACCTGGTGCATCCAGACCAGCAAGGATGTATGCCTCGTTGTACTACCTGACATAACATTTGGTGATTATATAAGACGCTAGTACCTTGCTGACAGATTGGAGCGACCAGCAACAGTTCTTCTGGCTGATATTGATAAAGTATTTGACTCCGTGAGTGGAGAGTACTTGTTTATCCTCCTTGGACGCCCAATTTCAGCCCTCAATTTCTTTCTTACCTTAGACTGCTATACACTGATTTGACAGCGACTGTATGGGTGGCTGGGGCCAGGTCAGACTTTTTTCAAATACAGCTGGAGATGCAGCAGGGTTGACCCCCTGTCTCTGCTGATGTTTGCCCTAGCCATGGAGCCCCTGCCGGTGTGGGTTGGATGGATGCTCAGGTACATTGATTTGAATGGGGGGAGGGACTCTTGGATAGAATGGCAGTATATGCTGATGCTGTCCTCCTCTTCCTTACACCTGATGGGTCCTGTATTCTACAAGTTAAATGTATTTTGGGTGAAACAGCAGGCTTGTGCATTAACTCGTCTAAGTCTACAGTGTTCTTGGCTGGCAATTGCCCACATGATTTGGTTGGACTTCGGGAATGCGGATTGCCTCAGGTGGGTTCAAATATCTGGATGTCTCTGTGTTTCCTGATGAGACATTGGCTTGTGCTCGTAATTTGGAGCCTAATGTCCAACAAAGGCAAGACCGACTTTACCCTAATATCCTCCTGCTGCAGGAGGATATTAGGGTATAGTCGATCTTGCCTTTTTCCCTGACTGGTAGGTCTGCCATCTTTAGATCTAGGTGGTTGCCCCAGTTCTGAACCAGCTGCAGAATTTCCTGTAAGCTATTCCACAGCACTCTTTCCACACATTGAATTCTAACCTCGCTACTTGCCTTTGAGAGGGCTGAACGGCTCATATTGCCCTCAGCAAATGCTTTCAATCCACTTATTGTGGGGGTGTCGCTACAGCGGAAATTAAATCATATAATTATGCATAATTCATCGTCAATGACTGTATGGCCTCGAGGGCGATCCCCCGCTTATGCCTCTGAGAAGTAGGCAATGGGGGACACCCCTCTTATCTTGAGTCTATATGAAGGAGGCGGCGATGGTGATCTTCCTCCGGTGACTAGAGTGGTCCTGAATCAATGGCGATATTCTCTACAACAGATGGGGTGGTCAGGGAGGCTGATGGAGTGGACACCGCTTTGGCAGTGTCGTCTGCTACCACAGGTGGCTGCTTTGGAGGATTTTCAGAAATGGCACTGGGTATCTCTACTCTGGGTGAGTTTATGAGTGGTACGGTCCTCAAGTCCTTTCAGGCCATATAGGTAGAATACCAGCTCCAGCATAGTCTGTTCCATTGTTACTTACAGCTCTGTCATGCACTGACCCCTTACATTACGGCCTTATCTGACCTCTCAGAATTTAATATACTGGAAGGCAAACTTCTTATGGGTGACCTGGATGACCACAAGGTTGAAAGGATATGCCAGACACTTATTTCCAGCCATCCAGATACATTTAGTGCTCTCCAGTGGGGAGTGGGAAGCTGATTCCAGGTTTTGGAAAATGAGAATTGGACTGGGCACCTCGAGTGGCGGCTATTGCAGCCAGATTTAGGTTGATTCAGAGTAAGTATCTCCCCAGGGTTTATTTCCACACACCACCACCTGTGGTGGATGGGGGTGATTGCCTACCCGACTTGTTTTAGATGTGACGCAGAGGGCAGAGCATTTCTCCATATAGTTTGCATTGCTCCGGTTTTTGTGTGGGTGAGGGCCTGCCGGGGCGCGGTTCTGTCCTGGTCGGTTCCAATGGCCCCAAAACATTCTCTGCTCCATATCACCGACACACTGGTTGTTAACAAATACAAACTTTCATTAGTATTTCTGGTTCTGTCTCTGACAAAATCAGATATAGCACAGGAGTGTAAGGCCACGACTCCCCCCTCCCCCGTCCTTGGTAATGTGGAAGCAAGGGTTGGATCACTATATGGGCTTGGAGGAGGCGGTATACAAGGCTCATGGTTGTACACAGAAACACCCCAAGGTGTGGCAGGTCTGGGCAAATTATCTGCGCATTGAATCTGAACCTGTCCGTTCTATGCACGAAATGGTTCAGGATGAAGTTAGAACGTTCATGGAATGAGGCTGGGTTGGGAGAGTGCAGTACAAGTGAACTAACAGATGGACCTGTTAAGTGTCTTATTGCTAGAACGTTCGATGGGGGGTGTGGGGGGGCAGAGTGGGTGGGGGGGAGAAGTCAGCACTGAACATGCAGGTGTCTGCTTTAGTTTCTTCCTTCTTTCCTAAAGTGTTTTATTGTATTGTATGTCGGCCTTGTAGGCCATGTTTGCAATTTAAAATTCAAATCAATAAAAAGTGTTTAAGAAAAACACGAATATGTTACACCTGAGTGGATGTGCACCATATGTATATAACAATTCGCTGACAACTCCTTTGAGATACCTTCTGGAAATGACCACTTGTAAAAATTTAGAGAAAATATAAGTGGGAATAAATTAAGCCCATGTGAGGTTTTTATACTTTCATATATCACAGATTTACGGCAATTTTTACATTTACAGGATAATCATGTCAGCATAGGTTACTCATATTTACTAGAGTTAATCAGTCCTAATCCAGAATATTTTCTTTCTAAACGTGGCCTAATTTGGCTGATGCAGAAGCCCAAGTGTATGCTTCCAAAAAATCTATGTGTACACGACCTATAAATCTTTTTTATGCAATAACTGTTTTACCCGCGAGCTCGGTAAAGTCCAGGATTATGCTGCCCTTAATTCTGCCATCTGCGGCATTGCTCAAGTACTCGAAGACCACTTAACATACATTAGGAAGGACAACATAATATGCACCAGTAGCAAAAATCGAGTAATGTTTCCCATCTGCTCCTTATCTATGCCCCTAAACTGCAGTACGATCTCCAATGTGGAAAAAACATTAGAGGTTCTTAATGTCCTTCCAGTGAAGCCTAATCTGTGAACGAGTGTGCACATTACATGGTACATTTATCTGCATGAAAAACGTGAACACATATGTAAATATACACATATTAATGGCACAGACTATTAGTTCTGTGGTTCAGTAAGGAATGATTGCCATGTCCTTAGTTCCTCAAAGAAGAATTAAATCCAGCGTTCTTTTCCAAAGCAGATTAAAAAAACTCGATTCTAAACATTCATAATTGTCTCAAAAACCTGCCAAGCAGAAGGAGAAAAAAAACTTTCTTAGATATTACTTATAATTTCAAAGAGGAACGGTTAAAAAACTTAGTGGGAAAACTATGATTTTCAATTTCTAAGATTTTCCTAAATGGAAGCAGATCGTGAGTAGTGTAAAGCTTATTTTGTGGTAAACTCACTAAGATACATATTATGGGTGGGGGTTTTATGGTCATAAAGCATCAGAAACTGTGTAAAGTTGAGGATGTTGAAGATTGGGAGTACAGCAGATACCTAAGGAGGAGGGACAGAGATAGAGGTATGTAAAGGATGGAATATAAAGAAAGTAGATACTGTTAGGGGCGGTCCAGAGCCCTTGGGAGGTAGAGGTTACACGTGGATGAGGTGTTGCTCAAAAGCGGTGAAAACGTTTCTAGTGAATCTTGACTGGAAACGTCGTCAAATAAGAAACTCGTATAAACCGTAGAACCTAGCTGCTGTTAGGTTAAAACAATCGTGCAGAACACTCACCGAAGACCGAACTAAAATATGAATATGGCATCCTTTTTTCAAACTAACTGTGGCAAAGTCTTGATTCATGAAGCACACATTTTGGTCTATAGAATAGCTCCAGAAATGTGGGAACTCCACTATGTGTGACATGTCATAAATGATATTCTTGCTGTCTGACCAAGAAAATGTTTTTCAAACAAGAACTTCTCCATGTCAGCATGCTTCAAGGGTCTTGTGCTATAGTCTTACAGTACGCTGCCAGGCGCTATACCAATTGTTAAAGGACCTAAACCTGAGTTATTGGCTCATGCCACAAGCTAAGGCCTATAACTAGAGAGAGCATTTAATAACCAATATAGCCCGAGGCACAAGGGATATAACGCTATTAGAACATTCCATCTACTGAGGGTAAAATGTTCAAAATTAAAAAGTGAGAAACAGCAAGACAAACAACATGGGAATGTTGGAGCAGAAGGCTTCTGCCAACCATTATTAGCCCGGAGCCAGTTCATTGTCTTTAATGGAGATCACAAAGACTGGGGACCTGATTCACACAGGGCCTCCACACTTGTGGCAGGGGCCCATACTCATGGCAGGGGCCACGTACTCGTGGCAGGACCTCTGCATGAAAAACTACAGTGCGGAGGGCCCACCACAAGTGCCGGCCCACTGACACATCTGCAGCTCGTCTGTAATGAATGCTGAGACCATTTGTTAATTGGGCCCTCAATGTTCTAGTAATAGATCATCTTCCAAATATATCTATGAGCAGTGTGGTTTTGATTTTAAAGAGATCCTCCTGATATGTAGTAGCATTAGATGGAGGAAAATCAGTGGCGGTGTGCTTTGTTAAATGTCTCAGATTATCTGTGATGAGGAAATACTTATACATCCCAGCTGCACACAGCTGGATGAGTAAACCTCAGACCTCCGTGGTTGTATGTACATCCATGCACTGAAGCTAATCATACCAGGCCTTTTACATCGTCACCGCATTGTTGACTCAAGGACAATGAAATACACAAAACATTCAAAACAATAAGATAAAAGAAAACATACTCATTAAAAATTAAATTCAATAAGCATTCGTTTTGATACAGAATTACAACATTTACCGTTCATTCTCCTGCCAATACTATCAACAGATGTAGGTGAATAATTGTCTTGACTTCTAAGAGAAACTTAAATGTCAGCTACTTGCACACTGAAGAAAAACATAGAAAATAGGTTTGAATTTTAAGAATTTCGGTGTTTACAGAAGGCATTTAGGAGTCCTAAAGTTAGGACTCCTAACTTCTGTGAACACCGAAATGAGTAAGTGCCTTCTGTGAATACCAAAATGAGTAAGTGCCTTCTGTGAATACCAAAACGGTAGTAAGTTTAGGATTTTGTCTTAAGTCAGTTCTGTGAATTGGGCTCAGTGTTTGCAAAAATTGAGTAGCTTTTGCTATGATGATGGGTTTTTTCAGGTAAGAAAGGGACACAGCAAAACTCCCCAAAGCTGCAGCAATGTGTAATTACATTGCAAACTGTGCAAAATTACATACAAAATATCAACATACAAAGATATGAACTATTTATTAATTTTGATCACATAAAATGCAAAAGACATGCAAAACAGAACCAGATCATCGAGGATAACATTAAATAAAATTGCATCAATATTTGTCAGAGCACTTCCCACTACACACAAATTATGAATTCATATGCATTTGAAAATTTCAAATTCAAATGTGGCAAGAAATGTGCCAAATATGTATCTAAAAGCTTTTCAGTGGAAATATTCAATCAAAACCACCTTCTTCAGGACAAAGAACCTGAAAATATTATCTACCACTACTGATTATAATAAATTACGCAATTAAACCTGGATACAAAAACAAAAGAAAACATTCAGTAAGACATTATCACACAAAAGACAATCTTTTACAATAGTTTTCACAGTATATTTACAATATGTTGCACAGACAGCACAAAATAGGTGTCTCATATACACAATAAACCCTCCAAAGAGAAAATGAAAAAATATGCAGAGAAAAGAAAAGGAACAAATAGGATATTGAGGGATTTCTTATAAACAATTCTCAAGAACACCCCGCAACCCATTACTGAGAGTGATGTTAACACAACCTAACCCTTCATGCTGTCATATGTCTATGGTGTCACTAATAACCCTAAAATGACTCGAAGGTCTACTGAAGTCTTTCACAGCTTGACTCTTAACATGTTTAACCTTACAACAAACTTCAAATTGTAATCTTTACCTCTTAGAGAAGGTTCTTCACCATTTCTCACAATTAATCATGCATTAGTGGGAGACAGATCATTCAGGCGTCTGACACTCCGTGATGACCCGGAGACATTGTTATATGATCTAACTGCTCTGTACTGTTAGACAAATACATTTTTCAGCATTTGTCCACCCAACTCCAGTGGAAAATACCTAATCCATATGCCTCAATTAAAAAGCAAACCCACCTGGCTGGAGGCAAATGTAGCAGGTAACAATAAAATATAAATAAAATGAAGGCAGTGCAGCCAGAAAAGTTCCTGTAAACAGAAATTAGTCATGATTTTGAGTATATTTCATTACATGAAAATATACAGCTTACTTGACGATCTTTATTGTCTCCACATACCTTATTCTGCCCAGGGATATCTTATTTAATTCCCGCAGGTTGTACTCCAGAATGTCACCAAAGGCTGACTCACGGACTCCCGATCAGATTATATGCACATGAGTATAAGACACTTGCATACGCGGATGACGTGGCGGTGGTCACCCCAGAACCAGGGTCGGCCATTTTAGAAATAGAACATGAGGCTGTACTCTTTGGTGCAATCGCAGGCTACTCACTGAATAAAGGAAAAACACAAATAATACAAAACAATTGGGTGAACTTTCAGGACATAAGAGTAGCACCTGAAGTTACATACTTAGGGGTGAAGATCACAGCTGATCTAGACAGGCTAGTTGAAATTAATATGAGCCCCCTACTGGCAAAAATAAAAACTAATACAGAAAGAATGAATAATCTACACCTGACCTTGATGGGTCGAATTAATGTAATCAAAATGATAACATTCCCAAAAGTTTTGTATTTATTTAGATCTATCCCTTTATTTTTTGAAAACATATGGTTTAACAAACTGGAAGCGATTTTGAACAAATTTATTTGGGTCAAAGGGAAGACAAGGAGAGCTTACATACATCTAACAGTAGATAGAGAAAAAGGGGGCTGGGGGGCACCGGATTTTAGGCTCTATTATTGGGCTGCTGTATTGCAATATAGTAGGGGGTTAATAGGTGGGGGAGGTACAGACCATATAATGGAGACCGAGATAGGATTACCTAATGTCTATACTACACTATTGGGTGAGGAGGCGGAGAGTGGGTTTTTAAATACAACTGAATTCACCTATTTTAAACATACAAGATTTAAGACCTTAAAGGCAGCATATAGGGTATGGAAAGTAGTGGCAAAAAAATTTGGTCTGGGGAGATTTAACAACTATACGAGGCTGTACACAAATTGCTCACTACCAAGGGAGATTTTTAAGGATGTCACCATGAGAGATTGGTATAATAAGGGTATAGTGAAAATAGGGAATTTGCTGGATAGTCAGGGCAACATATTACAGTTTGAGTCGCTAAAAATGAAATTTGGGCTAGAGCGCAATAGTTTCTATAAATATCTTC
This sequence comes from Lissotriton helveticus, assembly GCF_964261635.1. Classification (NCBI taxonomy): domain Eukaryota; kingdom Metazoa; phylum Chordata; class Amphibia; order Caudata; family Salamandridae; genus Lissotriton; species Lissotriton helveticus. Next base: position 397,944,925 of record NC_136069.1, on the reverse strand, counting down.
AAATCAGGAGTTTCCTAGCACAAAAACAAGGCGGCCCGGCAGGGATGGGGCAGTGTAAAATTATGGAATATATAGAAATTACTGATAAATGTACTATAAGACAACTATATGCGGAACTGAAAGTTAACAAAGTAGATGAGAGGGCGAAATATTCACAAAAATGGCTAGAAAAACTGGGGTCAGGGTTAGAAACCTTTCAGTTATCCTTGGATTTGGGCAGAACAGTGCTATGCTCTGCAACCCTCCAATCACAGCATTTTAAGACAGTGTTCTCACTTTACCATACCCCGGCCAAAATCGCCCAGTGGGGCGGTACGGCGGGAATAACATGCCCCCGCTGCAACTCAAACGCGGCAGATATTGTACATATGTTTTCGCAGTGCCCACAATTGTTTACTTTGAAAATTGCCATTGAAGAGTTTTTTGATAAATCACTTAGGATCAAGATTAAACTTATAGACGAATTAATTATTTTGGGGGTGACAGACACGGCAGAAGATATACCAGTAGAGTTTATTTTTGTCTCAATTGCAGTGTACCGCATTTGCATAGCAAGAAATTGGCTGAACAAGGCTCCTCCCCTATTTCAAGATTGGATCGCAAGCCTTCTCTCTATTTACAATTTAGAAAAGGCAATATATGAGAGAAAAGGTAGGAGGGCTAAGGTACTAGGTAAAAGAATATGGCAACCCATTACGAGGTGGAAAAACAGTAGGATAAACCCGGAATAGCGTAAGAAAGATCGTTATAAAACCACTGCAACTACACGTTTCTTTCTTTATAGTTATTTTTTGGTCATTGTGTTAAAATGGGTAGCATGTACCACACGTATGTCTGTTTGATGAATTCTTCACGCCATACTGTACTGTAATGTATATAATCACCTGTGAAATTGGAATGTGCTGTAAACATATGCTGGAATATGTGGAAAAATTTTCTGAAAAAAAAAAAGAAAAAGGCTGACTCACGGACTAAGCATACCACCCAATATGAATCCAGTGCTTTCAACACAAAATGCAACCACTAATACATAAATATGGTTGAATCCCAAAGATTGGTGATCTGGTCCAGGAGAGGGTGGACAAGAAGAAATTGGGGTCATCCTACAGAGCGCACGGTCTTGTGCTGGCTGGTGAAGGTACCAGAACTGTACTTTTACCACCCCTACTGTTAGCACTCAGAATAGATTTGTGTCAATAGGTCTCAGCAAAGCACATCATGTGGCCGGTTCTTCACAGGATCCCAAAAGGGCTCCTGATAGTTACTTATCTCCTCTCACTACCCTACACAAGGTCCCGTTGGCATCTTTGACCAGCAAAGTAGCTCCTTCTCCCTGACTGGGGACAGATAAAACTGTACTATCACTTCTTCCTTTTACATCAATAAATGCCATACATGTATGGAAACACAGGTTTCAATTCTGCAAACAAAGATGGTGTGCACTGCAATGTACCACCATGAGAGTAATTTATCAGTTTGACACAACTCCCTGAGCCTTCCAACCTTGTGCAAATAGCCTCATGCTATTTCATCAACTTTGATGACTTCTCTCTGGATTTGTCTGACCCACCACCATTGCCAGTTGTAAATTTGGCTCAAAAAGACATATCTAATCTAATTGCATCACTTCATTTGGATTGGTTTTGTAACTTTCTTTTTTCAGCTTCTGAATTGACACTAGCTCCCAGAATGCTGTGCTGTTGAACTGGTAAGAAAGGTTTTGAAACCTCATTCTTCATCACACAAAATGTGAAGAGACCTTTCCATGGTGAACATTTCAGCTGTTCCGGTACCTGATGAAATTGTCTGGGATAAGGTATCCTATGATATATTTGGTCCAACTGAATCTTTAAAAATACTATATGTATTTCATATTTCATTGAATGATGTTATCACTCCTGGTATTATCTCTGATGATTGGGACATTAACACAGTGCATGAATTGCTTTCTGATTTAGAATATTATGCAGATTTTAATAGTGAAGAAATCAGTGGCGTAACGAACCTTGAGGGGGGCCCCCCTGCAAGGTATGTGAAGGGGCCCCCTCCGGACTCAATCTAGAGCTCCCCAGCAGAAGTGCGGTGCTGACGGGGCCTCCTGGAGGGTGAGGGCCCCCCGCACCGCGGGGGCTGCAGGGGCCTCTGATACGCCCCTGGAAGAAATGTATAATGGAATCGCTAATTATGATGAAATGTTCTGTTTTCACCATTAAAGTTACCATTGTTTACATAAAGCAAGTACTCAACATGCAGTATTTTTTTACTCACAATGGAAACACTGCCCTACACCACCACAGGGTAGCTCAAAAACATTCGAACTGAAGTTTGCATATTTTTCAGGTCACAAACCAGCTGACCCAGAGTACTAATATTATAAACTGACACCATTGCAGGCAAACAAACCAATGCTCACTGACACAAAATTGATTTATTCTGCATCTTTCATTTCCTAGTTCTTGATACAAGGATTTGACATTTGGATAGACAATGTCAATATAAAATCTATATGGGGTACTAGAGATTGTCAGGTTCAGTGGAAGGAAGCTTTACTTAGGGCATGCCTTATTCCACACCATATGATTCTCCAAAATAAAACTGTGCATCAGACATCCTGCCTAGGCTCGGCCAAGATAAAGGATCTTAGTAAATCAAACATTCCCACATTGGCACACTTTGCAAATTGTCAACAATTCCCAAACTAAACACAGGATACTTTTGAAGGCATGTGTCAGGGTGTTACACTTATTGCACGGAAGCAGAACGACGTTATTTCCCAATGCCTCTCATCAGCATTTCCAGCCAATCAATTATGTATCACATGGCTGAAGAACCCAAAGGGGGAAAAAGGGATGGGAAAGAGAAGAGACAGTCACACTTTTCTTCTGATCCTTCTTGTTTCTTCACAATTCTTCTCTCTCAAATTATTTTTATCTTCTGCGTTCTCCTTTCAGGGGTAATGTTCAAAGTACTGTAATAGAAGAACATTCAAATACCTTGTTTTCCCCAAAACAAGTTTAAATCAAGTTTAAATACTTTATTCGACAACACTGTCATAAAAGCATGTTTCCCTAGGCTATAACAATAAATACTATTCTAAAATTTAGGAACAAGATAAAATGCAAATTAAACCGTTCATGATGTATAGTGCTGACGAATAGTTCAGTTCATAAAAAATCCAGCATATAAAATCCAAGTCACAGCATAGAGCCTTGCATGCATATGCAGTTATAGTTACAATTTTAAAGTGGGCGTGCGTATTAGCCAGGCCCACCCCATGTATTTGGCCACAGCGATAGCAAGATACGGGGCACAGTTAGATCTTAATATTCTCAGTGCCTCTGAGCAATTCCTAGTCCCTAAATTCCTGCATACCGGCTTTAGCCATCTACTTCTTGGGGCAGCATATAATGGGCAAACAAACAAAAAATGTGGGATGTCTTCTACATGTACTTTACAATGAAAGCAGGTATTCACATTACCAGAGGACCATTTGACAGTAAAAGCATTAAGGGGTAAGGAGCCAATTCTAAACTGGAAATATAACTTCCTATCTAGGGGTTTGGAAATCAAATCCCAATACTGTTCGTATTTAGGTATGGGTTTAAAATCCAGGAACTGGGATGTCAACATCGAAGGTTGGTTAGAAATCAATGCCGTGTTAAATATCATGTCCCAGTACATTTTTTTCAAACATGTCTTGGAAGGAAAAACCTGTGGATCTACTGCTGTCCACAGGTGATCTAGGTGCAGTTTTTGGAGCAAGGTTCTTACTTCATTGAGCCATAATATCTTATGAAAACAATCGGAGCTTACAACATCCATTAGAGCAGCTGCGTAATGATTCAGTTCGGGAGTAGTTTTTACGCGTCTCCAATATAGGAGGGGACGCAATCTTATCATGTCCTCTATCTTTTTCCTCCCGAAGTCATATTGTAGCGGGATCATGGGTGTGCTCTGGGGTGCACCAATCATTCGTCGAAGAAACTTATTTTCTGCGACGACTAGTGGGCTCAAGTTTGAGAAGCCCCATAACTCTGATCCATACAAACAAGCTCCCAAAACTTTCATGCTGTAAATCTCCATAACTGGCTGGGTAGATTTTGTGAATGAAGATTTGTATTTTAGCGCTATTGAACCTGTCAATTGGTTAAACTTTAGCACCACATTATCCATATGAGATTTCCAGTTCATGTTTGACTGTAATAAAATGCTTAGATAGGTAAAAGCATTCACTTCTTCCAGTACAGAGCCATTAAAATACATTTTCCCCTTGAATTTCTTAACCGGGCATAAGTTCATGAACTTTGTCTTTGATGTATTTAGTTCTAAGCCCCGGTTCCGGCAGAAGTCGCCAAAAGCGTTTAGTGTCTTTTGTAATCCACTGGGGGTCCGCGAGACCAGCAGAGTATCATCGGCAAACATCAATACTGGTACTCGCTCCCCACCTAGTATTGGAGCATCTGTCATGGATTGTTTCAAGAAATCAACTATACCATTAATATACAGTGAGAATAAGGTGGGGGCCAGGACACAGCCTTGCCTTACCCCCGCTCTACCGGGAAGGATTCTGTGACATCTCCCTGGGCACCCCACCTAATCCGGGCATAGTTGTCTTCGTGCAATCTCACAAGCAGGGTCAACATTTCTGGGCTTATTCCAAGTTCCCTCAGTACAATCCAAAGTTTGTGTCGGGGTACTAAGTCAAACGCTGACTTCAAGTCCACAAAGACAGCGTATAATGGCCCGTTTGTCAGGGTTAAATTTTTCCAGAACTTTGTCAAAAAGTGGAATACCTGATCGACAGAGCTAGTTAGGGGGCGGAAGCCTGCTTGGTACGGGGAGAGGATGTCCTTATCATCAATCCAGGCTTGTATTTTGTTTTGTAACATCCTGCCCATCAGTTTTTGCGCAGCATCGATAAGGCTGATGGGCCTGTAGTTGCTTGGTAAAGCCTTGTCCCCTTTTTTAAAAAACGGTATTATCTCCGCGCCCTTCCATGTTGCTGGGATCGTGGCACCTTGTGCGATTGCGTTAGCAAGCCATACAAAATATTTACACCAGTTAGTCCTGTCGGCTAAGAACACATCCGTTGGTATTCCATCAATACCTGGCACCCTACCTCTGGTTACTCCATCCATAGCCACTTGTGCATCTTTCAATGTGAATAGGGCTTGGGTGTATAATACCCTTTGCAGGGGGGTTTCAGTTGGGGGAGGTAAATTGTCTGCGTATTGCGGTTTGAAGAATTCCACCCAGTCCTTCTTCGCTACATGGTTTTTTGGGCAATCAGCATTTCCCCCTTTACCCCACTTTAATATAGCCCAAAACTCCTTCTGTTGCTTAGCAGCACAAGCTTTCTTCAAATCTAGCCATGTGTTCTCATCCCACAATCTTTTTGCCCTATTTTGTGCTTTTATATAATCGTTCCTGGCTTTTAATACATCAGTTTTTGTCCTCAGCGCTATGCTGAGTTTCTGTCGCGCTTCTCTACACGAGTTGTCATACCATGTTCCTTTTGTTAGTATTCTAGAACCTTTCTTCTGTTTAGTTTTTTGGAAGAATAACTTCTGAATATTAGCGAACAGCTTTTGCTGCGACTCTTCAATCAATAGATTAAAATTCATCTCGTTGGTAAGAGATTGTAATCTAGAAACCTCTACATTAACTATTTCCTCTAAGACCTGCATGTCCACTATATTATCCATCAATGTTGCCCATTTAATATGACGAAGATTGTTGGATGAAACAACATCTAATGTTGCAACACCTTTTTTCTGGTTGGTTGTGTTTTCGCCTGATACCAGATTGATGAGCAAGCACAGGGGATTGTGGTCGCTCTCCAATCTCGGTACCACTTGCATGTCCACCACTTTGGACCAGTCTCTAACATCTATGAGGATGTAATCTATCCTACTGCTAGACCTCCCATTGTCAAAGGTATATTTACCCTGGAGGTCCGAGGGGGTACGACCATTTGCTGCCCTCAGGCCTCTGGACAGGCATAAGCTCTTAACCTGTATAGCTACTTCTGTCCACTTCTTTACCTGTGGTAGGTCTAATTGCGGAATACCCCATTTAGAGTCTTCTTCTTGGGTCAAATCATTATCCTCACAACCTAGCGGTTCAAATGTTGTATTCAGATCTCCCCCCACGCAGATAGTATAATTTGCGGGTAGGATCTCTAAGTCGTTGTCTAATGCACCTATCACATCAGAGGCAACGCCTCCTTGCATTCCCCTGGCATAAATGTTATATAGAGCCATGTTTTGGTCTTCCGGCGTAGTGAGCACTAGTGAAAGTAGGTCACTATTATTAATGGGTCTCTTTTTGATGGTGCATTGTAAGGTTTGTCGTACCCAAATAATTAAACCCCCAGAGGGCCGTCCCTTAATGTTCTTTTTCGCAGGTATATGATAATTTAAATACCCCTGGCGAAAGACTGGTGCCACTGCCCAGGTTTCTTGCATCATAATGATATCATAGCTATCAATGAACTCGCACCATTCCGGGGTCTCCAATTTATGATGGATACCTGCTATGTTCCAGGAGATGAATTTTGTGCTACCTTCTGTCTGAGCAATGCCCCTTTGTAGCACAGGACACTGGCTAAGAGGAGACAGAAGGTGTATAGGATTAATTTCCACCTCCTGTGTATTAGTGTGGGATTTAGCGAGATTAGCTCAGCTATGCTAAGGGTGTCTTCCCTGCGGATGGATGTAATTCTCTCGCTGCAGTTTAGTTCTGTGTTATTTAAAATACAATATTTTCCCTCATAGGATTCAATAGCCTTGACCACTTCTGTGCATGACCTTTCTTCCAGTCAATCACATTCGCTTAGACCAGAAAGGGACGAAAACCTATTTTCCAACGATATTCCCCAGTTATTTATTTTTCCACTAATTTTGGCTTTCCTTAGTACAGGGTTCCATTTGGTTTTCAACATAGTTGGGTTTAGGGTGTTACTTTTCTTTGAATAGAAAAAGTCCAACGTTAATGGCACAATTTCCGTTGTTCTGCGCTGAGGGGGGTATATATTAGCTAGAATATTTGGCAGAACTTCTGGATCAGTAAGATGCAGCACCACACAATCCCCCTTCAATTTTTTGGCGCCGCCCCCGATCCATTCAACTCTTCTAGCTTTAGTTATTTCTTGTGCCAACTGGTCCCTGCCTCCTTGCGAGAAAGCCATGTTCCCTGATAACCAGCGAAGAGATTTATTTATTAGGGAGGGAATATTCTCTACTTGCCCTCGCTCTAATTGAGGGACGTTTGCGAGGACTAGTATTAGCGGAGAGGCCTCAACAACTAATTCTACAGCCCCTTTGTCTAACTTGGCATTTTCTATGCTATGTGTATGGCTTGACCCTGTGTTGTTCCCTATGTTGGTATCTGGGTCCAAGTCTCTTAACCCTCCCCTCCCATGATCAGAGCTCTCCAGATTGATTGTGGGGATTTCTACTAATACTTCTTGTCTGGGAGCTGTTTGGGTAGATTTGGAATCAACTACAGGTACTTTCAATAGCGGGCGTTTAGTGTTCTCCTCTATTGATTTTTGCAAGAGGTCCCCTAGTCTATTCACCTCTTCAGTTAGATGGTCAATTTTATTTAAAAGTGGTTTGGTTATTGATTTAATTTTATGATCAATAGCATTTAATAACTTTTTGAATTGATCATCATCCATATGTGCCTTTCCTTCTATGGGAGCACTTGTATCTTCTACACTAATTTTCTCGGGGGACCCAGTGGGGCGTTTTTTACTTGATCGTAGACCACCCCGCTTGGGCATATTCTTCTCCCCCCCCTTTACTATTCTCGGTGCTGGGACAGGTGCAAGGGCCACCTCTTCAATAGAGATTATTCCTTGATCTAATATACTCTCGTGGGCTGGTTCGTCTATGACCACCAAGAGTTCAGTCAATGGGATAACATCCTGGGTCTGGAACACCTCGTTACTGATATCGAGTGTAGGGGTGGGTGGTAGGGTATTTTCAAAGTGCATATCAGGTGATTGACTCAACCCCAGAGATGATCGCCTGTCATGATTTATTTGGACAACTTTTTGTACCATGTAATTGTCTATGGTATTGACGGGGACAGTCACTTTCGATTTGGACATGTTAGTTAGATTTATCGAAGCTGTAGAAGCAGGTACTTAGTTTTGGCAGTCTATGGCGGTATCTTTTACACTGACGATTATGCGTGGTGGGATCACACTTACTTTGAATTTTCGTGCAGGGGTCAGGGCCCTGCCCCTGCCTCCTCGTGCCGATGAGGGCCGTAGAGGGCCCGCCCTTTGCCCGGGCTTCGCCCCGGGCGTCCCGCGACGCGGGGGTCTCAGGGATTTAATAGCGCCTCCTGGCGTGTTATCCCCGCCTTCCCGGTCACTTCCTGCGTGCTTCCTGCGCGCCGCCGCGTGGCCTGCCGGGTATTGTAGTCCCCGGAGCGGCGGCGCGGTAGTTGTACCTTTCGTGACTCTTGGCGGTGGCGGCTGGTCCCAGTAGCAGCGTTTTTGGACTCTCGGCGGTGGCGGCAGTAAGTAAAGTTCCCCCGCTCTGCCGGGGTCTCAGGGATTTATTAGCGCCTCCTGGCGCGTTATCCCCGCCTTCCCGGTCACTTCCTGCGTGCTTCCTGCGCGCCGCCGCGTGGCCTGCTGGGTATTGTAGTCCCCGGAGCAGCGGCGCGGTAGTTGTACCTTTCGTGACTCTTGGCGGTGGCGGCTGGTCCCAGTAGCAGCGTTTTTGGACTCCCGGCGGTGGCGGCAGTAGGTAAAGTTTCCCCAAAACACTTTTACCAGGATTTAATGCAAGATATCTTTCTTAAGACTACAGTTGTATCTACCCCACCTTGTTGTGACCAATGGCTCTCTTCTTTATTATTCTTTCTTATAGTATTTACGGTTGAAAACTCAATGCTACTTCGATGACTCATAACGCATCTTGTATGTATATTGTTTTAATGCAGAATCTTTTCTTTTATGGAAATTTACAAGATTTTCTCATGCTTTTTATTCTATTTTTTAGGTTAAATGTTCACCTACAGAGAACGAGTGAGGCGTTCCCTACCTAGAATATTATATGCAGTAAGTGCCCTCAATGTGTATGAATGTATATGCACTAACATAAAACAAACTAATAACCCCTTTGTCACACGTCTTAACTCAATACCTCACTGTGTCAACCTCTTCTATATACTCTTTCCGCAATTCCAAAAATAAACTGCAGAAAATAGCGGTAACCCAAACTATAGTACCAAAAAGTCTCAGAAACTGTGCTGGCTCTTCTTTTCACTTCGGTAAACATGCGCAAGCCCCGAGACACTAGTCTCTCAAAGTATCAAAGTGTGTCCCTCTGGCTGACAAAACTAATATGCATCAAAAGTAAATATTTCACCTTACTGTGTTTGCTTCTAACTTAGACACTACTCTCCTCAAACCTGGACTTCAGTAAAGCGCGGCGAAAATCGAAACAACGTCGAGTACAACGACGAAAACTACCCTGACTGACTTTCGCACCGGAATTCTAAAAAAAGTCCTTCTCTTCAAAATCTTCAGGTGAAGTGCACGGTTTTGTCTGTGCGCTCTCCCTACATTCTAAACTGCCTTCTAGTTTGCCACACTAGAACTTTGCACAGGGGTTGCAGTCTTGGCGGCCGTCTTGGAAATTCTCCAGAACATATTCCAACTCCATGAAGCACCATTTTTCACTTTTCTACATGACTTCATAGAAATCACATTCACAGATCTTCTGTTTTTTTGCAGATGGCTGCACGGTTCTGACAGTATGCTTAGAAAAGGATCATGCAATTCTTCACATTCCAATCGAGGAGGATGGTTAGTTTGGCTGTTAGATATAAATGGATGTCAGACATGTTTCCTTGACAAGACAAAAGGATTTAGGATATATAGGCCAGATCCACATTACATGGAGACATAACATGCAAGAGTGGTCACAACTTACAGCATTGAGAAGTTGTGCCTGGATTGCCTAAGACACTCAATGGTGTCTGAGGTGAAGCTGCACAGCCATACAGGATTTTTTGTTAGGTCCTCAAAAGACAAGTCAAAAGCCCTTTTGTATGCAATATATAATGAAGTGTGCAAAGTTTCACAGCCGAAAGCTGCTGACAGACTGCCTGAGATTGACAGACCAAAACTAGGAAGGGCTCTAGCAGTAGGAGACAATGGTACAACCAGCTTATCCATTAGAATATATTCTCTGAGTAACATTGTGTTGTCTGCTATCAACTTCATACAGAGTGACATGTCGTCTTTAAAACATCTGCACTCATAACATAGATCTATAATGCTACTTATTGGACTCTACAAACTCAATTCAATTTAATTCAAAAATCCTTTATTCGGTATTCAAAAAATACCTTAAAAGTACAAGTTAAACAATTAAAATACGATAAAATGCAATTCATAACAAGTTACAATGGAGACAATTAGCCAGAAAATTACTTCAGCACAACCCTCTTGTATTCCTAATTCTTAGAGCGACCTTGATAAAATTCATAATACATGACAATGTCAAAGGATCGCTATCCCTTTGCAAGAATGAAAGTGCAACCTTAGCGTGTCTAAACTTAGCCTGTTTTAAAATTCTTACTAAAAAGACACGCCTGGGTAAAGAAAAGAATGGACATAATAGTAAAGACTCTACGTACTGGTCGCGCCCCATGGAAACACCTATATGAAGACAGCATATTCTCTCCATATAATTTTAACTAAAGAACACATCATTGTAGCTAAGAAAGACATGACATACACTTTGTTACACATAGGAAAGTAAAAAGAAATCCATATACTGTTGCTGAAGTGTCAAGTGCTGATTGGATATTACAATGAGTTATTTCTCTGCCAATTTCAACTTTTCACTTCAAATACTATTTACAACAACATCAAGTAGGCAGACATGAAGTGCTAGGCGAAGTGATTGTACATGAGGCATGGATCCTACCTTTCACATTTCATTGTCAGAATGGTGCAGCTGAGGTTTTTCTTGGAGGGATATAAGACTGGGGGAGAAGAAGGAAAGAGAGACTAGGTCGCCCTCCAAACATTAGATGCACAAAATGGAATCCAAAAAATCGGTTTCCGAGACCTAGCTCATGTCCAGGTAACTGGCCTGATTGACCAGTGGTACCTTTGAAGAAAGAACAATTTCTTTCTAGTGTCCCCTCACTCACCGGGGTTGCCCCACGGTGACATGCTTCATCATTGGGGTCCTCCCAGTTCTCTAGTAAAAGGGGCGTGCTGCGACTCGCGGACTACGCAGGAGCACTTTGAAATGAAAGACTAATATGCGGAGGCTGACATTAGGTAATCCTGAGCGCTTTCACCAACAAGGAACAGTGTGTCCATTAGGTGGAAACGATCCCCAGAGAGACCATGAGGTGCCAGCGAGCACAGCATAAACGTCTGATATCAGTATAAAAACGTATGTATTCTATAACGAACGCATGCTTTAATTCTTAAGCATTTATTTTATCTATCTTTCCTTAATTAGGGACATAGGAGTGGCAAATGCAGGGCTGGTCCCGGCATGGTCCTGAAGAAATGCTAGGGGTAGCATGAAACATGAAGACCGACCTTTCACTGTATCAATCCTCATTATAGGTTGACAAACAGTGATTCTCATCCCATTTTTAATATACCTGCCTAGGAGCATAATAGATTTGTTGAGGCCCACTAAGCATGGTATTTTTAACTCACTTATACCCACTCCACCACTTGCTTTGCACAACACATAGTCTTTCATTTCAAAGTGCTCCTGCGTAGTCCGCGAGTCGCAGCACGCCCCTTTTCGTAGGGAACTGGGAGGACCCCAATGATGAAGCATGTCACCGTGGGGCAACCCCGGTGAGTGAGGGGACACTAGAAAGAAATTTTTCTTTCTTCAAAGGTACCACTGGTCAATCAGGCCAGTTACCTGGACATGAGCTTGGTCTCGTAAACCGATTTTTTGGATTCCATTTTGTGTTTTTCTTGGAGGCACAGACTGCAAGAATGTTTTAGGCCATTCTTTAGCTTACATTGAGATTATTCTCTATGTAACATGTAATGCGTCCAAGGCATACGTTACATGTTATATGAAAGGCTCTCCAGTTGCTGTGATCCGTACAGGGTTCAGATTTCTCTCTAATGGGAGTTATTTGATCTTGAATGATCAAGACTGCTGTGAGATGAGATCGGGAATAACATATTTGGTAGTGGTTTTTGGGGTCACGATCTATTGTTCACAAGTACTGTGTCCAGATAGAATATGATCAAAAACGTCTGGATTGACTGAACCTGGATTTAATTGATATAAAAAAAGATAGCTTTCTAAAAATTGAACACCTAGTGACCCCTAATATCTATTTCCTACAAAAAGTACACCACAGTTTACAAACCTCCCGGCCGACTGATTGTCAGTTTTATTGGATCACTGTTAGAGAACACCTCTTGATTGATCTACTCTTTTCTTTTTCAATATGTGATGACATTGCCATCGTATCTAAGAAATTCTATGGACTTTTTAACCAAACCAAGGAAATGCTTTTGAAAAGAACTATCTAATGGCAATGGTAGATGTATCTTCGCTCCTCAACTCTTTTCGACATGAGGATGGTCGAACAATATGTCAATATTTCCTTGGAACATGATCAGTAACCTACATGGAATATTCAGTCATGATCATGGAAATGATTAGTTTCTGCTTAACTCAGATTGCGCTGATGCTTGATGGAACCCATTAATTAAAAAAACAAGGTACAGGGATGGGGATATCTTTTGCTCCAATTTATGTGAATCTACTTATGGGGTATTGGGAAGCATAAATAGTGTGGACCAATGAAAACCAGGATACACTTGATCATTTAAGGCTATTGACAAGGTTCATTGACAATCTCTTCCTGATCTGCGAGGAAAATATTGTGGACCTGAAAAATGTCATCTTTTCCTTCAATCAAAATGCCTAAAATTTGAGCTTCAACTACATCATCACCTGACAATAGATAACTTTTCTGGACATTGAGGTATTTATGAAAATAAAAAGAAATTATGTACTAAAGTGCATTGAAAATCTACTTTTTGCAACACCTTTCTACATGCTAATAGCGGGCATACAAAAACCTTAACCCTTTCGCTACTAGGCCTTCCTCTATCCACCCCGTGCTGAGCCTTTTTTGGGCTATTTGGGGTAGTTCGCACTTAGGCCCCTGTAACTTTGTGTCCACATAAAGGTATCCACACCAAATTTGCGTCCTTTTCCTCCAACATCATGGGGATTTTATAGATACCCAGGGTTTGTGGATTCCCCTGGAGGAGACCCAGAAATTAGCAAAAATACAACAATGCTTCTTAAAAAAAATATAGAAAGAGTGCTGCAGAAGAAAGCGTCTGTTTTGTTCCTGCAGATGATATCAACAAAGGGTTTGTGGTGCTGAAATTACCATCTTCCCAGCTTCCAGGGAAAGTAAGACTTTTGTCAGAAAACCAACATTTTCTACACAGTGTTGTCTTTTTACTGGGACATAGTCTATTTTAGCTACTTTTTATGCTTTCAACCTCCTTCCAGTTAGTGGTAGAAATGGGCGTGAAAGCAATATTTGATCCAAGAAAGCTGTACATTTCTGAGAAGTAAACAACATTCTGAATTCAGCAAGGGGTCATTTGTGTAGATCCTTCAAGTTTTTTATATAGAAACTAATAACTGAAAGTAAGAAGTATTGAAAATGAGTTAAAAAAAACAGCCATTAAAGCCAACGTTTTCAAGTATGACAGATTTTTTAAAGCTATATACCATTACATACACTGCAACCTTCTGGTTGTGGGGATATATAGGACTTGTAGGTTCACCAAGAACCCTAGGAACCTAGAGCCAATAACTGAGCTGCATCTTCAATGGTTTTTCATTGTGTATCAGGTATATAGCAATTTATTTGGTAGAATATAAAGAGTGAAAAATTGTTATCAAGGACACCTATATGTTTCCGAAAACAAAATATACAGTTTAGAAGCAGAGGTTATTTGCACATCTTTGAAATTGTGGGTACCCTTACTAGAATGTGAATTATAGGAACACATTTTAATTGACTTCTTTTAACACATTGTCTTACATTTGGAAGGCAGAAATGCATACTACGTCTCCCAATACAAAGGGTACCTCCTTTGTGGGGGTAGGTCTAGTGCCTGTGACAGGAAATGGTCCAAAACATAACATGGACACATCACATATTTTCAGTGAAAACTGGCCTGTTTTTTTGCAATGTGCCTAGGTGTGGATTTTGTCCCCTAGAACTGCCAGCACCTAGGGAAACCTAGCAAACCTATACATTTTTTAAAACTAGACACCCAGGGGAATCCATGATGGGGTGACTTGTGAGGCGCTCACCAGGTTCTGTTACTCAGAATCCCTTGCAAACCTCAAACTTTGTCAAAAATAACACATTTTCCTCACATTTCTGTTATGGAACGTTCTGGAATCTGTGTGGATCCACAAACTTCCACCCATCCCTCATTTCCTAAGGTCTCCCGATACAAATGGTACCTCACTTGTGTGCGTCGGTGAAGTGCCCGCGGCAGGGAAGGGCTCAAAATGTATTATGGAGACATCACAATTACCAAGGAGGGTCACCAAGGTTTTTGGCCTCTGGCTCGGCGGCCATCTAGGGAAATCTACCAAACCCAGACATTTCTGAAAACTTGACACCCACGGAAGACTAGGGAGGTATGGCTTGCATGGATCCCCCAACATTTTCCTACAAAGAATCCCTTGCAAACCTCAAATTTAGCTGAAAAAAGCAGAAAGACTGAATGTGCCCAAAATAATGAGGGGAGAAAAAGCCCTTGCCCAAGGGCCAACTCCACCCCCCCCCTGGTGCCTAATGGGTGGATCCCTGCTTTAGGATCGCCCTCCTGAGGCAATCCCCAAGCAGAGATCCACTAGGTAGGGGTAGTATTGTAAAGATGGGATTCTCCCCTTTTCACTGATACCTCTCCCGTCTGCCTCGGGGCTCAGGGGGTTGAGATAGCCCCCTGAGCACCAAGGCAGTGAAACTAAAACTGAGTTTCACTTTCTGTGAAATTACATCAGCGCGACGTACACGTCGATCGTCATTTCGGAGGTATTATCAGAACATCTTCAAGAGCTAGGGAAGCTCTTCCTCAGCTCCAGAGGGTGTCATGCTAGAAAGGAAATGTGCCGGGAGCCATCCAACGCACATGAGTACTGGTGTGTCGGACAGCTTCTGGTCGTCCGACTCACCGAAAGGGTTAAAATGGGGGTTCCTTTCAGAGACATTTTAAGGGCCAGACAAAACTGTTCAGAGGATGCAGATTTTGAGGAACAGACTCAGGAAATGCACATGAGATTTCTAGCAAGAGGTTATTCATTTGAAATCCTCAAAAATGCAACAGAAAGATCAAAGGCACAGAACAAAGAAGAACTAATGATAGCCCGCAGGACAGAACCAAAATAAGAGAACAACATTCACATGGTCATGGATGTCATGTTCTTTGCTCAGGTAATCACAGGACACAGGTACGGGTCGCAGCTGTTTATTCTATTATACAGGTCTTGCCCTCATTCTTCTGCAAGCCTGCCCACTGCGATGTCCCTCTCATGAATGCCCACTCCCACACCCTTGACCGGATGTGGTGTCCGGTTCCCCAGTGTTCACTTCAGGTCCTGCAGGGTCCTAGTGCCCTGCCCTCAGGTCACTACATCTACCCCCTTTGTCACAAAGACGTGACAAGAAAATGAAACACAAAGATGCGTAGATAGAGATAGAGATAGATGCAAAGTCTGCCTTGGCACCGGTCAGTGTGCCGCTCATCCTCACATTTCTTCTATTAGTCTCTTTGGACGTCTGCACTCTCTTCTCGGGTCTGCTTCCGTCTGTTGTTCTTCTGCTGGCCCTTGCTCTTCTTGTTCTGCTGTTCCTTCATCCTTCCCTGTTTCCTCTTTTAGTTCTTTGAAGTGTGAACTGTTTTGTGTTATCCGCTGATGTTCAGACTCAGCTGTGATCATCGGTCCCTTTATTTCCGTCACTAGTAGCGAGTCTTTTGAGAATAAACTGTCCGATTTCCTTTGTTGCCTCTGCCGCACTATCACCGTATCTCCTTCTTTTAGGTCTGACACTCTGGCGCGTCGCTTGGCGTCTCCATACCTTTTCACTTTGTCTTTCGCCTCTTTGTCTTTTTCTGCAATATCGCTGCGATCCGGTGCCATGCTTACTTCTATTTGTGGTAGCCCCATTCTGATCGTTCTTCCTAGCACTAGCTCTGCTGGGCATCTTCCTGTGAAGTTATGAGATGTGTTTCTGTAATCCCATAAAACTTGGCACAGAGCTTGACCAAGTGATATCTGTCAAATAAATGAATTCGTGCACAAGCAATTTGCAAAAATGTTCAACGTTGTAGCGTGCAACTTGAGGTATCACTCTCTAGACCATAGAGTGTGAACCGAACATCAGCATATGGCATCCTTGAACCTCAAGGGCGACCCTCAAGGCACTGCAGGACTGCGCGCAAGCGCTTAAATCATTGAAAACCAAATGTTCTTGGATAGTTTGCAAAGCTTTCCTTCAGCTTTATTTTCCAAATTTTTTAAATTGTAATGTTCATATCATATATTCATTTTTAATTCATCAAATGAAGTTAATCCATTGAAACAAAGCAGTATTCAAACAAGTTCCCAATGCATTTCGTGTGTCTAGTGCACTTCATCAGGGGAATCACACTTCCTTGCTGATTGAATTAACACTGATGTCTTCTCAACAAATCGGCCAAAGGCAAATGAGATGTGGTCCTCCTTCGTTGTTGACCTTCACATAATGAACCTGTGTACGATCTTCACAGTTTTCGTAAATAGTTGTTTCTTAGCATTCCTCAGAGTTTTTACGGACTCCAAGTCGGAGGACAGCAGCTTTGTATTGTATCCAGGATTGCATAAGTCCCGAAACTTTTTGATAAAAATAAAGCTGAAGGAAAGCTTTGCAAACTATCCAAGAACACTTGCAGTGCCTTGAGGGTCACCCTTGAGGTTCAAGTGATATCTGTCCCAACCTTGCCCTCTGAACTGCCTTTTTGATGTTTCCCATGAATCTCTCTACCATTCCATTTGCTTGAGGCCACAGCGGAGTTATCTTACGGTGGTTTATCCCCAGGTAGGTCATGAACCTGCGGAAATCTTCCCCTGAGAATGGAGGACCATTGTCCGTTTTTAGTGTTTCTGGTGAACCCCATGCTGCAAATATCTCTTCCAATATCGATTACCACAAGCAGGTAGTTGCCTGTGTTGAGGGACCCAAAAAAATCAGCTGCTAGTGTTGCCCACACCGCTCTTGGAAGTTCCAACATTTGTAAAGGTGCACTTTTGGCCGGCGAACCTGTTACTTGACAAAGGTGACATGTCGTTATGGTGTCTTCTACCATGCGATCTAGGCCAGGGAACCATACTTTTTCCCTGATCAGTTTTTTCGTTGCCACTATGTCTCAGTGAGACTCATGAGCCAGGTTTACCTGCTGCTTCTGGAGTGAGCTGGGTATCACTATTCTTGTGCCTCTCATCATGATCCCGGTGTCAGTGTCCGACAGTTCCTCATGGATCTTCTTGAGAGCTAGCATCTCTTCTTTGCATACTCCTGTTTCCCAGGTGCAGTTATTGTTGACGTGCCTCCATCTTTGCCTTCGCATTATCTCCATGGCCGTTTGCATCGTGGCATCTTTCTTGGTCTCGCTTGCTAGCTCTGTTAGCGTTATTGAAGTTGAGGTATTCTTCTGTCATCGATGTCGTCTCCTGTGTCAGCGGTAGTGGGTGTCTCGACATGTAGTCAGCCGGGTTATGTTCTTTTCCTGGTTTGTGCACAATCGTGAAGTCATAACCCATCAGTCTTATGCCCCAGTGTTCAATCCTGGGTGGCATTTTGGCTGACTGGCTGCCATAGATTGTTACTAGTGCCTGGTGGTCAGTTATGATGGTGAATGGATTCCCATATAGGAACATGTGGTAGTGTTCACACGCCCATACCACTGCTAGGCTCTCTTTTTCTGGTTGTGAGTATGCCCTTTCAACGTCCGTTAAACTTTTGCTTGCATACGCAACAATCTTTCTTTGTGAGTCTCTTCCTGGCAGGTGCTGCCCTAGTATGGCTCTAAGCCCTACCGGGCTAGAGTCAACAGTCAGTTCAGTGCACAAAAGGGGGTCAAAGTAAGCTAGATGCTCCACAGTCACCACTGCTCTTCTTATTTCTTCAAATTCCTTGTTGCATTCCAGAGACCAGATAAACTTCTGTCCTTGTTTTGTTAGTTCTCTTAGTGGTGTGCTCACTGTGGTGAAATCCTATATGTAGCGCGCACAATAGCTGGCAAGTCCTAGAAAGGATCGTACTTCTGCAAAGTCCGTCGGCGCCTTTGCATTTTTCAATGTTTCAACTTTGCTGGGGTCTGGCTTCATCCCTTGCTTGGAGAAAATATGACCGAAGAACACTAGTTCCCCTATTCCCAGTGTCTCACATCAGATACAGCCTCTCCTCCCTCATAGGTGCTGCTTTCTCTTCTGACTCATCTGAGGAGCTGCAATTGGCAGTTTCCATGTGCTGTGCGTATCTGTTACTTTTCATCCGTGGTCTCATCGTTCTGCCTCTTTCGTTTCTGAATTGTCTGGTCATGCACGTGCTCAAGAAATGGTTGTCTCTGTTACACTTCCTGCACTTTTGACCCATTGCGGGGCAAACACCGACGTGCGGAAATTTGAGGCCACATCGATAGCATGTTTGTTCGCCTTTCTTTTACAGGACCGGCACCTGGGATTCTTTCTTCTTGAAGTTTCCAGTGACGTGCTGTGCTACCACCACTTTCTTCTCTTTTCCCATCTCCATCTACTTTGCTTGTTCCATGGCCCGTGATTCAGTGCGACAGAACATAAAGGAGGGGACCCCTCTAACGTTACTTTAAGGCCAGAGAAAAGAGGGGAACAAAACAAGTACAATATCGGAAAAATTCTCACATGGCCTATCAAATTTTAAATATGTAAACGTTGTTCATATGATTTATATTCTATGTTATTCAAAACCAACAACAACAAAGCTATTTTACATCATTTCTTTTATTTCATCATTATTTTCTTTCGTGATTCAGTGCGAGCCATCGTTAATATTTTCTCCAGCGTCGTTGGTTCCTTCAGGACACGTGCTCGTAACTCCACTAATTTGCAACCTTCAATGATGTGCAGTCTTATTTCTTGTTCATTGTCGAATTTGTCAAACTCACAGTATGCGACCAGCTTCCTTAGACTCGTTGCAAAGTCGTCCAGGCTCTCTTCTCCTTGCAGGCATGCCGTGTTGAAGGTGTATCTTTCAAAATCGACATTGCGGGTCATCCTTTTGTGTGAGACACTGCATCACTCACTTGTAGTCCGCGGTCTGGTCATTGGGGAATTTTAATAATAGATCTTTTATTTCATCCCCAGCGAAATTTAGTAGTAGGTGTAGTTGCTTGTTGTCCGGGACGTCCGTGGCGATCATGTAGCGCTCAAACTTCCTGACCCATCTTTCCCACCTGATGCCTGCTTGCGGCTCTGATAGGCTGAACGGTAATGGCCTGCGGAAGATGGCTTTGGTGCTCTGTTTATCCTCATTGTCACTCATCTTCTTCCTTTATTTATTTCCTTTACTTCCCACTTTATTCTTCTGTTTCCCTTTTTAAATTCTTTATTTTCTTTGTTTCCCTCTTCTTTTCCTCATTTTTAACACTTTCCTTTGTTTTTCTATGTTTTGCACTGGCCGCCTGACTCTAAGATGGTCACCACTCTTTTCTGTCTTCTTATTGGCTCAATCGCCTGACCCCAAAATGGCCGCAGCAGTCTCACGAGGTTTCTTAATCTCCCTCGCCTTGCCTGATCTCTTAAAATTGCCCCCGCCATTACCGGCTTCTGATTGTCCCGGTCCGCCTGACTTTAAGATGGCCGCCGTGAATCTAGTGATGCTTCGTTTGAATTCACGCGCGCTTTATTCTTCTCGCTTTATTTTCTTACAGACACTCTTGGATGCTGGCGCTTCCCAGCTTTCCTGCTCGCCGTCAGACGCTTTTATTATTTAATCTGCTTAGTGCTCCTATGTCCTTTTTGTTTCTCTTGCTCTTACCGATGGGCATCAGTCGGGGTGGGCTCCCGCTTCTCGAGGCACTCCTGGGACCAGGGTGGGCTCCTGGCTCTAATTCTTCTCGGGACACAGTCTGCTTCACCTCTGTCCGATGGATCCCGCCTCGTCACCAGTTGTCATGTTCTTTGCTCAGTTAATCCCAGGACACAGGTAAGGGTCGCAGCTGTTTATTCTATTGTAAAAGTCTTGCCCTCATGCTTCTGCACGTCTGCCCAATGCGATGTCCCTCTCGTGAATGCCCCCTCCCACACCCTTGACCGGATGTGGTGTCCGGTTACCCGGTGTCCACTTCAGGTCCTGCAGGGTCCTAGTGCCCTGCGCTCAGGTCACTACATCGGATTCTGATTGTCGTCATAGAGAGCTGCGGCAAATATTAAACAGGAATTTGAAATTTCTGAAACTGGGTGAGAGCTTGAGAGAGGCACTTATAGACAGCCCAAGTATGACTCACTGAAAAGTTGCATTGTTTGGAGCTCTATTTACGCAAAGCCATATCCCCCTGTAAAACTTCCAAGTTCTGGTTGGCTTAACCAACAAGGTTTCTGGGAGTGTGCCAAATGCAAGGGATGCGAGCATGGTATTAGCAAAACTATGTACATGTTATACAATGGAAAGCTAGAGAAAATCAAAGAACACATTACATGTGAAACAAAATATGTGGCTTATGTTCTGGAATGTTCTTGTGGGAAAAAACTATGTTGGACGTACCACCAATAAAGCCAAACTCAGGGTGCTACAACATCCACAGGCCATACAAAATTGGGACTTTTCTTAGCCCATAGCAAAACACTTCTGGGAGAAACACAAAGGCAATATTAAGGAATTACAATACTCTGGGATTAAACACATCAAAGCAAGAGACAGAGGTGGTGACCTAAAACTGGCTTTACAGAGAATGAAATCATGACTCATCATTTTAATAGGGACAGAAGCTCCCCTTCGGCACAATTTGGATGCAGAACTATACATTCACTTATGAGGAAGTATGACGTATCTCCAAAGCTGAATAGAAATGTTAACTTGATTGTCTCCCTCATGTATATTTCACTCCCCCCTTTAGAAATGTTTGTTCCCAGAACCTTCTTAATTTCAAAATCTTAGAACTTCTAAATGTTGTGGCCAACTAGTCTCTTAAAACATGATGACCTGTGATCAAGAATAAGTCCTAATCAGAAGATGAATCATCACCTTTATTTGCTGTACTGTACCTGTGTTTTTCTTATGTGCTTTTTTGGATGATGGGAACAGATGTGATGGCATACAAACTCCTCTATATTCCTTGCAGTTTTCCTTATGCACTTTGCACTTTCTTGAACGATGGAAACAAATGTGATGGTATATGAACGTAATCATATTCTAGTTCCATACAGAGAGATCGTGTTGGGTAGCAGACATAGAATGTCCATCAGTAACACCAAATTGTGCTTTCTTTTTTTTATAAGCTTGTTCGTCTCACTTTTAACAACTTACTAGCTAATTGCAGGAATTTTGAGGCAATATATTAACAAGAAAGTGTGGCATCCTCTTTTAGAACAGGTGAGATTGATGTATACCTATAAATTGTTTGTAGAAGCATGTCACTTTAAATGGATATGTTATCTCAATGTGATATTAGACAAAAGCACATAAACCACATTATAAGCATAAATCATTTATGAACTTCTTTGTCTATATAGAACAATTATGATGGCATTGTTTATGAAACATTAAGCGCTTTAGGAAAACCTTGAACGAATCTTCTCTTGCTTTATGATTTCCTTTGAAAATAACGTTTTACTACTTCACCACGGATTTCCCAACTATACTTTTATAGCACTTTAGCGCTAACTAGTTACTGTATTACATAAACCAGCACGTTAGACTATTTCAAAGTGATGCACCAGAACTCTAATTTAATTTTCTACATCTTTTGTCGTGTACAGGATTGAATACCTAAACTCTCCATTCTACGAACCGAACAGCAGCCTCCATTACTTTCAAAACAATCACACCAAGCACTTTTATCCTCCCATTGGGACTGAATGGGAGAATCGTGGTACAATTGAGCTACCCATTGCATTTCCATCTCATAACCCTCCCTTCTCTCCTCTCTTCCTGGCCCACTTTCCCACTTTGGCCCGCCTTCCTCTTTTTTCCTCCTTCATTCTTATTTCTGAAGAAAAGTTTGATCGTTGTTTACAATTGGGCTAAAACTCCACTACCTCATGTTGGATTCAGACAACACTTTCCCTCCGTTCAGTGTTTAGAAACTATTTGTCAGCACACTTATCTGCATTACCTGATATGTATATATATTTTGGAATATCAGAGAATGGGATTTAGCAATATG
Source organism: Lissotriton helveticus (assembly GCF_964261635.1). Lineage (NCBI taxonomy): Eukaryota > Metazoa > Chordata > Amphibia > Caudata > Salamandridae > Lissotriton > Lissotriton helveticus. The sequence continues at coordinate 397,922,451 of NC_136069.1, read as the reverse complement.
TAATCATGTATCTTTTGAGATGAATCTGTCTGTTTATAGTGAAACTCATGTCTATGTTGTTTTGTAAAATGTTAACGAGGAATGAACATAATCTGTCTGTATTACAAGCACTTTATAGTAATGTAAGCAAATATAAGAAAGAAAAACAAAATGATGACGTATATCTGAATGGGTTTTCACGATATGAATGCGTACACGCTTCAGTCTTTTCCTTGAATAAGCAGCAATGAATAACTATTATGATATGGGCATTTTAAACAAACTTTCTGGGCGTGAGACTCCATGGTCCAGTTGAATGCAACAAGCCAAAACAAGTCAACCGTCATTTTCTTTTGTTTTTATACTGGCAAGATAAAATAAAATAAAATATTGGTGAAACCTACGGATCATGGTGCCACTTTTCCTTGCTGTGGAAGGAGTGAATATGTGATGTTACAACGCAATCAAAATGATCGCGGTATGTAACATAGCAGTTTTTACAACGCAAGTTGTTACAACGACTTGTGCTGAAGGGCGCTGCACTTAGGAGTAGTAAGATTTAACACCAGTCTACGGGCAGTAAGGAAGGTGTTGGAATAGTAAATCTTACTATTCCTTACGTTATAGCGCCCTCCAGTGCAAGTCGATGAAACGCTTGCGTTGTAATGCCAGCGTTCTAAATGCATTGCGGTGTAATTACCGTGATGTAAAGGATGTTTCCCGGAAGGAGTAGAGGAATTTGGACGGATATATGTATCCTTAACGCCCCTCCACCTCGAAGTTACTGAAAATCAAGCAGGTTCTGCTACTATACGATTATTACTGCTCAGCAGTGTGTCAGCTGCTGCTAGGTGTGAAACATGCCAGTGTTGCAGCGCATACCGGACCACTCTAGCCCCCAGAAAACCATATGCTCCTGCAGGGCGTAGCTCTTGCTAACCCTTCCTCCTTCTGTCAACATGCATAAAATGAGTGCATCCACCTACGCTTCTCCAAACATAGGGCAGGCCCCACCCCTGCTCGTTGCCCACAGACAGTGCGGATGGCAGACACTGCTGCAGCAGCATCGCTGCCTGCTTCTGCCATAGGGGGACTGGAGTATGAAGGTAATCAGAAGAGGAAAAACAGGAAGTACAAAAAAGTCATAGAAATGTAAATTAAACACACATGGAAAGTCAGAATGTAATAAAAGTATAATATAGATTTTTAAAAAACCTAGGTCAGATCGAGATCAGAATTGGCTGGATTGAGTTGGATGAGGCCTACGAGCAGAAAAGACATGATGGACAACTAGACAGGAGTAAGCTAGATTAAACAAAATGGCTAAGCACTTGTGCACCATGTGGTGCTGAAAAATCAGTGCTACAGATGTTGAAATTGGAGCACAAGCAGAGGAATGGGTATTTTCTGCCCAAGCAAACTCGATGGAATCCCACTGAGTTTTTATATAACTCTGCATGATTCTGTGGAGTGAAATTCCACAAGTTCCATCCCGGCATACTTTACGTACAAGACAGAATAATTTACATTGATATTGCTTGTTTATTGTAGCCTTCCCTCGCTGTCAAGATCAAGAACAATATATTTTTCACATTTCTGTTGCAGTTTTTCTAATGACCACTAGTTGGCACCAAAATGCACCAAATTGGTGTTTAATGTGACTCCAGTCCTAAGCTGAGAGTATGCAGAATCTACCAATGGTGAACCCAAAAACCTCCTTTGGGCAGGTCAACCACAGAAAAGGTGATGTCAGGCCCCTGGAGGACTGGTACAATGCATATTACTTTCTTCACGATGACAGGGGCTTTTAGGCACACCGCTGTCCAGATCAACTTCGGAGCTGCTTCTTAGAAGCCAGCTTTGTCAAAGGGGCAACAATGGTGCCATATCCCTTGGCAAAGCTTCTGCAATAACTGGTGAGGCCATGAAGGCTCTTAACTCAGTCTGAGCCAAGATGGTTTGTATCTTGGGCTGGAGAGGCTGCAGCTCTTCCCCACCGAATTGTTTGCCCAAGTACACAAGAGAACTCTGCTCTAGCTAGTACCTACTGGGCTTGAGAGTCAGACCTTCTCTCTACAGCATCTGAGAAGTGTTCAAAGATGGTGTAGGTAGTCATCCCACTTAGAACTGAAGACCGTACTGTCATCTAAGTATACAACACTGAAGTCCTCCAACTCAGCCAGGACCCAGTTGACTAATCTCTGGAATGTGGCCGTGACATTCTTTACACAAAGTCATCCCCTGAAATTGGAAGTGACCCTCTGCGATTCAGAATGCAGACCTATATTTGGCCCCTCAGATAAGGATATCTGCTTGTATCCTGATGTCAAGTCAACTGTACTCAGGAATTTGGAAGCTCCCAACCAGTCAATAAGCTCATCAGTTTGGGGATAGGGTAATAGTCAGTCAGTCTTGGTGACTGATTTGAACCCTCTGTAATCCAAAGAGAACAAGAGTTCCAGTGTGGCACCCAGTGGGGCACCCTTGGGTACCAGAACCACTGGACTTGGGGCTTTTGGAGTGATCAATCACCCCCAGCTCCAGCATCTTGAATACCTCCTCCTTGGTGCTGGCTCTCAGTTTTCCAGACAACCTGTAGATTTCATCCTTCACAGGCATGCTGTCCCCAGTTTCAATATCATGGGAACACTAAGTGGTGGGTCCCAGGGTAAGTGAGAATAAGGAGGATAATTGGTCCAGCAACTGCTGCATTCTCTCTCCTGTTGGTTTGGGGAGTTAGTGCTGAAGAGAGGACCACACTCTCAACTGAACCATCATTTTCTTTAGAGGAGAGGAGATCTGGGAGAAGTTCATTTTCCCCCTCACCTCAATCTGTCACAAGGGCATGGTGACTTTGGACCTCTCAAAGTGGGGTGAGGTGGTTGGCACGAATGGCCATCAAACGGTTGCTTAGGGTCTTGAGGTCCACCAGAAAGCTGACCTCTCGCTTGAGCTCCCTGACCTAATGGTCCATGGTTCACCAGTCATGAAAAACCCCGGCTCCATTACCCACACTTTCTGGCCTGGTTGAAACTCCGCAGAAAAGTCGAAGTAGAGCGGCTGCACTCCTTCCCTTTACTCGTTCATTAAGTTCATCAACTGTTTAAGTTTGGGTTTGGTTTAAATTAGAAAAATGAGCTGGGTTCTGTTGCATTGAAATGATGATTGAACAGCTTGTTGAATTGTTTCCTTATCTTTTACCTGTAGTAAACCCCTGACGAAGAATCTAATTGATTCGAAATGCATTGGGATATGCTTACGTTTTAACATCGCTTTTGAGAACATGTTTGTCTTCACATGTCTTCGTAAAAGCCTGGATTGGCAACGTTTGACACCTGAAAATGTTGAATAAAGAATTCACAGTGCAAACATGCCGTCTCCGCATTGGTGCAATACAAAAGCAGTAACATGACTAAAGAGTATGGATAAATATGGTTAAAGAGAGATAAATGCTAAATCGCTGTATGGTAAATACGATGTAGGAAAAGACTTTCCTTATCCGCAGTGCGACAGTAGGGTGCTTAAGAATTGTGCCCCACTTGGATTCATTCTGGTTGAAACTCCGGCAGAGTGGACTTTTGGTTATGCCAGAGTTTCTTGACTTCCTTCTTAGTTTCCGTGTTCTTGGTGGATTTTTTGACAAAAGCTCTTCATCGGAGTCCTGAGAGTCACAATCTATCTGATTATATACTCGGGTGTTGCTTGGGAACTTGCTCACTCTTCATAAGGCTGAAAGGCCTTCTGAAAGGGTGACCAGGTAGAAGTTCAAAGGAACTGCACCATTCACCCTTCTGATGCACCTCACTGTAAGCAAACAAAAGGCATGCCAAGAGGATGTCACACTTATACCAGTAAAGAAGGTGATCACTCGAGGTGTCTCTATTTGTCTTGGGCTTGTCCTGCTACTGTAGGCCCGCAAGAGTGGGGAACTCCTTCTGCGCTTGACAGAACTTTGATCAGGAGGAGCCTTTTTCAGCCTGCCACACTGCTAGCTCAGGTAGGTCTACCAGGGCAGCAATGTCTTCCACTCTAGCACAGGGATTAATAGCAACTATGATCAGCAGGGGCCTTTATCAGTGCACCACTTGGCTGGCTCAGGTAGGTCTCCCAGGGCAGCAATTCATCACCTCTAGTGTAGGGAGTGATGGCAAAAAGTCTGGGGGAATACCATGCCAAAGATGCCAGGTCCAACAGATGTTGTGGAACCGCGAGTCAAATACTTTCCTGGTGGGTCCTCCTAAAGCTCTAGAGGAAAAGTTTGAAAAAGTTTCCAATTATTCTTTTGGTTCTCAAATAACCACAGGACTATACATCTGAGACCTCAGAAAAAAAGCTTTTAGAGACTCACAATGTGACAGGCAGAGTCCCAAAGCAAAGTCAAGTCAAGGCCTATTGCCAATGGTCATTTGAGCATGTCAGGTAAAAGGGCATTGCACACATTGTTGTGTCCCTGTAGTGACACAGGAGGTCAGCTAACTTAACTTTGGTACAGGTTAAGTTGGCTGGGTACAAGAGGAAGCAGGCCCAGCCCTTCAACACTCCGGTCACAGACAGCAAGTACAGTCCTCTTTTAATTTTCCGCAGGTCCAGAAAGTATTCCGAGGAGGATGACATGAGTTGCCACATTTATTGTTGGAACTCTAATGGATGGTGGGACTCCTGGTCACTACTTAGTCAATGGGACAATAGTTCTCAGGACCAGGCCCTGATCTACTTACTTTTTCAGTCGTTCATGTTTGCTTTACTGTAGAAAGATATAAAATGCCATGTGTCTTAGTAATTACAAGATGACCAAAGTCTTCAGCCATATTAAACTTGTGCTCAGAGAGCTGGTGGTTTGTAGGGGAGTGTAATATAAAAATTACTATTGTCCTTCAACATCTGGCACTAGAACCCAAGTTGAAGCAGGCTCTTAGCCCTTAACAAAAATAAGACAGACATCCTGTATGACAAAGCAGGGTCTTTCAGCAACTAGACAGGGGATACACAAGAAGTTTGACATGGTTTTATTTGATCTCTTTCAAGAGTACAAAAATCTTATATGTGCCTAAGGCAGGATTGGACACTGTTAGGCTAACAAGAGAGGCAGCAGCTCCCAAACTGTAGCTCAAGCTGAGCTAAGAGGAGCAATCCCTTCATATTCAAGTTGCCTGTCAAAGTAGTTTATTGTAGTCTACTGTGTGGTATCTGGAAAGAATTCCACAGCTAAATAAGGGGTAAATACTGGCTGGGGAGCTGGCTACTGAAGAGCTAATGCAAATTTGGCTCCAGAGGCTTCAGGCAAAGAAAAGGTAACTTTCTAATGTTATTTTCCTTAATCATTTTAAAAAATCTGACTGCACCATTGAATTGGATTTTTAATCATTATTAAAAAATAGTGGTTTAATTATTTTTCTAGAAGTTCCAAAACCTGAGATAGCAAAACTAAACTTTTAATCTGCACTCTGGTTTCCTGTATAGGGCACAGAGGTCTGACACAGTAAAAAAGCTTTCTGGGTCTTGTCACTGTAAGGATAAGGAGAGATATTTTTTTTACATGTACCACTTTTACATACTGTGAAATCTACTGTGTGGCCTACATGGCCTACATAGGGGTGACTTATTAATATTTAAAACAAAGGTTTTTCCCCATCGTAAGACTTATTTTGACAGCTTGCACTGCAGGTTTTACAGACTACAATTATAGGCGTAAAGCCATGTTTTGTAACTTAATTCCATGGATGGCATAATAGGTACTGTGTTCCACAGATGACATTTAAATTGCAGGCCCTGGGTGCATTTTGGACACCATATATTAGACACATATAGGTTTGATAAATATGTCAATTAGGAATAAGCCAATTTAACCATGTTTAAAGGTGGAGGACAGCAATTCACTCCTGCTTAATAGGGGTAAAGGGTACAGAGTTAAAAATAACATCAAAAATAGGGTCCAGAAAATGACAAAAAATCTGTGATGACCATGCAGAAAAGGTGGTTTCCTGCATAAGCCAAAGGCATGTTTGGTGGGGTAAGGGTCCGTAATTTTACCAGGCTAGCGAGGCAGCTACATTTTCTCACTAAATGCCTCATGCTACTGCTGGCACTCTTAAAGATTGTAAAATGAAGGGAGAACATTGCAGGTTAATAAGACCGCTGCAAGTTGTGTTGAAACAAATGTGGCATACATTCAACAAATAATTTTGTGTAAGGGAGTCATACGTGTAAGGGATTAAGATATATAAAAAGATCTTGGTCAATGTTTCAAGATACAATATCATGCCAGCTGGATGCCTCTGTAATCTCAAGGCTCACTGCTGAAAATATGCAGCAGTTCCCTTAGGCCCTTTCAGCTTGGTTAGGTGGGGCCAACTGAATGTCCTTGGGCATAAGAGTACCTCTTTTGGCATGGATGGTGACCAGATTGCTGTCTTCAAAGAGCCATACCAAGTAGATGGTGCTCACTTCTTGGCGGAGCATTACTGCAGACCTCTAGCAGTACAGACCTGTGTTGAAGTTCCTATACAGTCTCTCACAGCAATGTTTTGGATGTTGTGAGTTTGAATCATGGTAAGACAAACAGATCCTTTCATCCATCATAAACTAAGTAAGAGAAATTGCATAGTAGAACTATTTTTATTTACAGTTCTTAGACAGCAGTGCTTTATATACAAAACAAATAAATATTTCTTTGCAAGCACCAAATAGGGAACAAAATAGTTAATTTAGGCTGCCACTACTGGTTTGCTACAAAGTTAGAAGAATGGAGAGTGTAAGGGTGCCTGGCTCACCATGATGTCTGCTTCTGATAACCTGGATCAGAATGGACAAGCATAACATGTTGAAAAACAGCTATGAATTAGAAATAGTAGAAGTAGAAATAGTGGCAAAAAGTAGAAAGCCCCAATCATAGTCAATGGTTGCTTCAGACCGGGACCCAGCCACAATTTGAAACTGACTGCAATGGAGCATGGGTCAGATACATCAATCAGGTTTACCCTATCCAAACATGTTACCTTCTGGCTTAGACTTTTTAGTCCCTATTCACCACAGGAGTACACTTTAAAGCCCCCCAGGACCTTAGGAGAGGCACTTAGAGGCCAACAGCAGAGTCCACTACAGGTCCAGTAGACACCGGTCAGAAGGGTGCTTCTAGAAAAAGGCTTCTTGCATCTTGTTGTCTGCCTGGAGCCACACAGGTGGTCAGACAACTCACCCTTGGAGTTCACTTTGTCCTGAGTAGAAGAGGGAGCAGGTCCGGTCCTTCAGTATTCCTATTAGGTCATAGACTTCAGTTCCAGCCCCCTTCTGATCTTCTGCAGGTCCAGAAAATGGTGTAAAGTGAGTGACTGGAAGTAACAGCTAGTGGGTAGGGTGACTCTTGATGCCTCCCTAATGACCCCACCCACTTTTTCAGTAGCTTCTGTTTGTCTAATTGCAAACAGATCCAAAATACAAAATGTAATTGCATTTTGAATATGGTCAAACTTCAACCACACTAAACCTGGGCTCTGAGGTTTGGTCTGTGTTTGGGGAGTGTATTATGGTAATCCTAGCGTCTTCCCACTTATAATCCTACAATCCATTTTGGAGCAGATATTGTATGACAAACAAACACAGAGACGGAAGTCTGAAAGTACGAAAGCAGGATCATCAGTAACTAGGCAGTGGATACACAAGAACTGCCTTGGCATCATTTTCTCTCCCTTTCAAGTGTGCCCATGTGTTACTTGTGTACCCAACAGACTTGTCAAGCAGGATTTGACACTAAGGCAGGATTTCACACAGGAGTGTCAAAGGGATGGCCACAGTTTCCACTCTACATACAATATGGAGTTCAGAGAAGGCATCTCCTGCCCATTAAGGTGAGATAATTATTTGCACCGGGGAATCATTTCACACCTTTTTTACATCTATTCAAGGCTAATTTCTGGCTAGGAGAAGTTGGCAGGTCAAAGCAAATTATCCTCTGGGAACTTCTGGCAAGAAAAAGTAGGTTTCTAAAAGTTGTTTTTCCTTAATATTTATTCAAAATCTGATTTCATCATAGGGATTACATTTTGAATAAATATTTAAAATAGCTGTTTAATTATTTTTCAGTGGCTCCCATACCCGAGATACACTGTTAGTATTTAAATCAGGGGAAAGTGGTAGGCTTGAAGCCAGGTTTGCTCTTCCATTATAGTCGTTGGCACAATGGGTAATTCAGTCCACTAGTGGCATTTAACTTCTAGGCTGTGGGTACATTTTACACCATATACTAGGGACTTACAGGTATAATAAATATACTTACTAGCAGTATTCCAATTCAGCCATATTCGCAGTGGGAGCACAGGTACTTTGCCCTGGTTAGCAGTGGTAAAGTGCAATCAATCAATCAGGCATTTGTTAAGCGTGACTACTCACCCGTGAGGGTCTCAAGGCGCGGAGGTTGGGGTGTTTCAGGGTCCAGTCCATCAAGGAAGGGGTCCGTCGAAGAGCCAGGTTTTGACGTTTCTTGCAAAGATGGAAAGCGCTGTTGTCTGTCTCAGGTGGAGCGGAAGGGCATTCCAGGCTTTGGCCGCGAGGAAGGAGAAGGAGTGGCCTCCCAATCTGTTTTTTCTGGTGCGTGGGACCATGGTGTAGGAGAGCTGGGCTGATTGTTGGGTCCTTTGGGGTATGTGGAATTTGAGTCGGCTGTTCAGGTATGCTGGTCCGATGTCTTGGAGGGCCTTGTGTGTGTGGGTGAGCATCTTGAAGGTGACCCTTGCCTCAATGGGGGGGGCAGTGGAGTGTGCGCAGGTGCTGGGAGATGTGGCAGTGTCTTGGCAGGTTGAGTACCAGTCTTCCGGTGGCATTCTGGATGTTCTGTAGCTTGCGGGTGAGGTTTATGTTCATTCTGGCATAAAGTGCGTTGCTGTAGTCGAGTCTGCTGGTGACCAAGGCTTGAGTGATAGTCTTTCTGTGTTCAAGGGGGATCCATTTGAAGGTCTTACGTAGGAGGCGGGGGTGTGGAAGCAGGAGGTTGAGACAGAGTTGATCTTGTGGTCTATTTTGAGCTTAGAGTCCAGGATGATTCCCTGGTTGCGTGCGTGGTCCATGGGGGTGGGGGGCCACAAGGTGTCATTCCAGATGTCGGGATTTGGGCCCATGATGAGTACTTCTGTCTTGTTGGAATTTAGTTGTAGGCAGCTGTTTTTCATCCATTTTGCGACGGCCTCCATGCCTTCTCAAAAGTTATATCTGGCGATGTTGGGTTTGTTGGATAGGGAGAGGATGAGTAGGGTGTCGTCTGCGTATAGCACGATGTTGAGTCTGTAGGTTTTGTCAATGGGGGCGAGCAGAGCCATGGAGAAATTGAAGAGCGTAGGGCTAAGGGAGGACCCCTGGGGGACTCTGCAGGTGGTTGGTGTGGGGTCCAAGAGGAAAGGGGGAGTCTGACCCGCTGCATTCTGCCAGGAAGGAGCAGATCCAGTCGAGGGCCTTGTCTTGGATTCCTGCGGCGGCAAGTCTGCATATTAGGGTGCGATGGGAGACTGTGTTGAACGCCGATGAGAGGTCGAGGAGGATGAGGCCTACTGTTTCTCCTTCGTCCAGTAGGGTGCAGATGCCATCTGTTGCGGCGAGGAGGGTGGTTTCCGTACTGTGTTTTTTTCTGAAGCCGGATTGAGAGGAGTTGAGGATGTTGTACTCTTCGATGAATGAAGCGAGTTGGCTGTTGATGGCTTTCTCGATGACTTTCGCAGGGAACGGGAGCAGAGAGATGGGTCTGTAGTTTTTGAGGTTGGTGGGGTCTGCCGAGGGTTTCTTCAGGAGGAGATTGACCTTGGCGTGTTTGTATGAATGATTACATGCTTATATAGCACATGGCTACCCAGAGGCATCCCAGCGCTTTAGACCAAGGACAGTCAATCACCACTCAACGAAACAGAGAGGTCTTCAACCGTTTCCTGAAGAAAGATGGTTGGGTTCAAGACAAATGTTTTCTGGGAGTTGATTCCAGAGTTTAGCTGCATGAAATGGGAAGCGTCGGCCACCCTTACGTGTCCGCCTAACCCTGGGAACTGTCAGCAGATTGTGATGGTTGGATCTGAGGACTTGCGGAATCTGACGGCGAATAAGCATAGGGCATAGGGCATAGGATAGCCGGGCCGTTGTCGGTCATTGACTTGTGGACCATACACATGGCCTTGAACCAAACCCTTTCCTGCACCGGCAGCCAATGAAGAGTATGCAGAGCAGCCTTTGCCGAACTGTTTCTTGGGACATCAGTAAGCAAATGGGCCGCACAGTTCTGGACCGACTGCAGAATTTTAATAGTACCAAGCGGTGCGCCCAGATGGACCGCATTCGCGTGATCCAGGCGGGATAAAATAAGTGACTGGACAAGGAGGCGTCTGGCCTCAGACGGAAGAAGGGCCGGAACCTTCCTTAAAAGTCTAAGCAAACCATAACATGTCGCAGCCACCTTGAGCGCCTGCACTCGGAAGCCCAGAGTAGAATCGAGCCAGACACCCAGGCTTTTGATTTGATTTTTCGGAGTAGGAGGGGGGCCAAGACAGTCGGGCCACCAAGGATCGAGATTAATAGGGACCTTGTAGCCTAACAGCATGATTTCAGTTTTTGAACCATTCAGCTTTAGGAAGGAGGAGTCCATCCATGCAAGAACCTTAGTAAGACAGGGAGACAGCTTGTTTATCCCTGAATCCGCAGCCTCTGCCCTAGCAAGGGAAACGACCAACTGCGTATCATCGGCGTAGGTGACCAACTGAACTCCCCAGGGAAAACCACGTCAGCCAAAGGCCTCATGTAGATATTAAACATGGTAGGGCTCAACGAAGATCCCTGGGGAATGCCGAATTGCAGGGGAAGTTGTTTAGACCTTGCTTCATCTTCAAAGACTGTAAAGGTTCTACCTGAAAGAAATGACCGCAGCCATTTAAGGGCAGTCCCTGTGACTCCTACCTCCCTCAAGCGTTGTATCATGAGTAGATGATTTACCGTGTCGAAGGCTGCGCTGAGGTCCAACAGGACCACCACAGCGCAGCCTCCCGCATCCACAATTTTCCTGGCTTCCTCGACTACAGTGACCAAGGCGATCTCAGTGCCTTGCTTACTTCTAAATCCCGTCTGGGTGGGATGCAAAGCTCCATTGTTCTCAATGAACAATGATAGTGCGGAGTTAACGTGTTTCTCAGCAATTTTGCCAAGTCCCGGCAGCAGAGATATCGGTCGATAATTTGACCAGTCTTCCGGGACAAGACTAGGTTTCTTCAACAGTGCCTTTTCTCTGGCCTGTTTCCACAGTGGAGGAACCAAACCCGCAGCCAAGGAGGAGTTGATAACGTCCCTAATGACTGGGGCAACAGTTGCAGAGACCTGTTTAAGGACTGAAGGAGGAGCAGCGTCAGATGGGGAGCCAGATTTAAGATTCCCCAAGGAGTCTTTCTACCGTAGTCACATCCAGCAAAGGAAGAGACTCAAGCAATGCTAGGGGTCCAGGCATTGTCAGGGGGACGGAGGTGTCGATAGAATGGAAGGCTGAGTAAATATTTGCCACCTTTGTGGCAAAGAAATTGGCCAGTTTATCACAGCGTTTTTGGGGGTCCAAGAATTCATTAGAAGGACAGGGGGGGGGGGAGGGTTACCAAGGATTTAAACATTTCAAAAATGTCCCTAGGGGAATTGGCGGCAGCAGCAATCTTAGCTTGATAATACGAGGGTTGTGCAATTTTTATTGGTTTTTGTAAGTCCTGATTGCCAATCTGTATTTGTTTTTATTGTCAATAGAGACATTTTTTCTCCATTTTCTTTCGGATCGCTTGCAGCTCTGTTTAAGCCTTTTTAATTCAATGGAGTACCAGGGCATTTTATTGGAGCCAATACTGTGGCATCCTTCTGTTTTGGGCAGGATGAGATCTAATGAGGACTCTATCCAACAATTAAAAGAAGCATTGGCTGTGACAGGATTGCAATACTTGTCAGGGTTTATGTATATGACTTATAGGGAGGCTATCAATAGAACCTTCAGGCAATGCACGGTTTGATGTGTGGAATTGGCGAGTATTTTCTGAAAAGACCACATAGGAGACATAAACTGATTTCCTACCTATGTAAAGACTAGAACATGTATATTTATAACAGGAGTGGAGAGTTAATATATGCACTAGACAAGGAGTAGATTGTGTCATAGAACATGTACACTCATATCACGAGTGGAGAGATAATATATGCACAGTACAAATAGTAAATTATGTCATTGTACCACGAATCTTGCAAAATAGTTATACCTTGCTTTTCCCCATATATTTACAGAAAGGGTGTAAAGCAACATTCTTTGAAGCCGGTGACCCCTAAAGAAACGGCAAGTCCTGAGGAAGGTGCTACAATATCTTTTTGTTCCTTGCACCGAAACGCGTTGACGCACTTTTTTCAATCTAGAATCCAAAGAAAGGTCTAGTGAGCAACTGATATGCACGCATAAGTGGTACTCTTGACGTCACTCTCTGATCAATTAATGACCTCTGGATCCAGTTATTAATGGTGGTAAAGACATCAGCCAACCACAATTTATAGGGGTTTTTCTTTTGTGTGTTCCTCATTGTGACCAGTTGTAATTTTTACTTGTAAATTCATTTTATGATGTATATTTTGGGTGTGTAATCATTTATGTCAATTTCAGAATGCATGTGATCACCTGTAATGAATTGTTTTGATTCCTTGCTTTGTGTTTTTAAAGAAAGATTCTTTTTCAGAGATCACTCTTTGAAATTTTAATTTGTCAATTGATGTACATTCTTTTATGTTTCAATTAAAAAGACTGTGAACGTTCGTATTTTAGTGTGGAAATGTAAATCCTTTTTTATATTAATTAGTTGATTCTTCTAAACTTGAGGATTGAATGCATAGACAGGGTGGTGCGTAAGTTAAGTAGTCTATACTTGAGTGTGTACCCAGGGATTTCCCTTTGACTGTTTGTGACAGGATTATCACACATAAGGGGAGGAGAGTTATTCAGGGTAGATACCCAGTCATCCACCAAGAGTCTTGACAAAATCCGACTCAACTTCCTAGATAGTCTGACAGGATGATTTTGGTCAAGAGGTGTCCTCGTGAATAATACCAAAGCATGGTCTGACCACGGGACAAAAAGGACTCGTCCCAGCGAATATTATCTAGGTTGGTGAAAACATGGTCGATCAGGAGTCCGGCTGAGTGAGTAGGACCAGATACAATTTGTTTGAGTTGTAACATCCCTAATCCTTCCATCAGATCTTGCGAGGGGGGGGGCCTCTGGTTCGTCAAGGTGTATGTTAAAATCACCCAAAATGGGGAAATTGGGGGAACTACTTGAGATGTGAGTAATCCTATCATGAAGATTGTTACAGAAGTAATTGTGTGCTCCGGGAAGGGCGATAAACCAAAATCCCCGAGAAGGTGCAGGTGGGAGAAAAAGAGATGGAAAACGCCATACTCTCACATTCTGATAGAGGGCTCTCAGATGTTCGGCACCCACATGTGTTGCGGTAAATTATTGCAACCCCTCCTCCCCGTCCAGATTGACGGCCACATCTGCTGATTGAATAACTTGGGGGCAGGGCCCGGACTAAATCTGTGTCTGCGGCCTCCGTCAACCAAGTTTTAGTTAGAAAGAGGATATCGAGCTTTCGCTCCTCCAACAACAAGCGAATTTCGTGCGCATGTTTTGGAAGAGAGCGACAATTAAGAAGCGATAGGCAGTAAGATTTGACTTCTTCATTATTAGAGAGAGGGGTTTCTGGGGGCCCACTGCCAATTTTACAATGAGGACAGGGGGTCCATGGTTCCTCTGGAGATATAGATTGGGGGCAGAGGGCCGTAAGGTCTCTTCGCAGTTTCCAAAGCTGTTCCCCACTGTAATTAAGTATACCTGCTGTAGAGGGTCCAAAAGTACTGGCCCCTGGTCCCGTCCTGTCACAGACGGGCAGAGATGGGCTTTCCTTAGGCGCTCCTTTGGCGCGAAAGAGGCGCGCCCGCTGATCGCGTCCGCTGCGCGGAGGCATGACCGTATTAATTTATGCGTTCTGAACGCGTGTCCCACCGCTTAGCCCCAAAGCCTAGTCCGCCAACCTGCCTACCTCCCAAGATGGCCGCTATGTGTTGCCGGCCGCCTCTTTGGGGAAAGAACAACTCAGCACCTATTCGGCTGAGTAAGGCAGAATGGTAACAAAATGCGGCGCAAATTAAAATTAAAGTTTGCTAAGGGAATACTGGTGGGAAATACACACACTAAATAATAAAATCTACAATGTTTTTTAAAATTGTGCAAAAGAGATCAAAGCTCCCGGCTTCCGCCTCAGGAGTAGTGCGAGGTAGTACTGGGTCTAACGCGAGCCCTCAAGGGTGCTTAATTTATGCGTTCTGAACCCGTGTCCCACAGCTTAGCCCCAAACCGGCGGAAGGGGGAGCGGTCTAGTTGTTCTACCGCCGACTCCCTTCATAATGAAATGAAATGAAGGAAATTAAATGAAGGAGATTTGTAGAGCGCGGCTGCGGCCCAAGGGCGTCCAAGCGCTGAGTAAAGGTAACAGAACTCCGAGGGAGGAGGGGAAGATCCAGGAGGGGAGTTAATTGCTGAAAAGATGTGTTTTTAACTCTTTACGGAATGACGAAAGGATAGGGTTGGACCTAAGTGAAAGGGGAAGGGAGTACCATAATTTAGCAGCGTTGAGTGTGAAGGACCTGCCTCCCGCTCCGGATCTTTTCACTCTGGGAACTGCAGCAAGGAATGCATTCTCTGAGCGAAGTGACTTGCCGGGACAGTAGGGAGTGAGAAGAGTGTGATTAATCTCAGGTCTGGCTCTGTGAAAGGCTTGGTGCGATATGCATAAAGTCTCAAATTTTATCCTATCCCTGACCGGGAGCCAGTGCAGTGACCTGATCCCTTGCATGACTGATTCTCTGCGTGGGATTTGGAGTAGCGTGCGAGCTGCACAATTCTGTGTGCGTTGAAGTTTCTGTAGCACGTAGTCAGGGGCTCCTAGGTAAAGGGCATTGTTGAAATCGAGCCGAGATTGAATGAGGCCTTGAATAACAACCTGTTTAGCTTCTAGGGGCAAAATAGGCAGGATTTTTCTTAGCATTCGAATAATCCCGAAGCAGGTTGCTGCTGTTTTAGTTGCCTGCGTATTGAAGGTGAGGGTTTTGTCCAGCCAGACTCCCAGACTTTTAATGTCCTTCTTCGGGGATGGGGGAGGACCCAGACTGGGCGGCCATAGCTGGTCCATGGGAGTGAGAATAGGGGGGCCAAGGAGCATTATCTCGGTCTTATCGCCATTGAGTTTTAATGAGGATGCTGTCATCCATCTCCTGACGTCCTCCATGCATGCTGCTAGGTTGGTTTTGGGGGGCCTGCTGTTCTTCTGTGCCAGGGAGACCACCAGCTGAGTGTCCTCCGCATACGAGATGATCTTAACACCGTATTGTCGGACGACCCCAGCCAGCGGCCTCATGTACACATTAAACAGCGTGGGGCTTAGGGAGGAGCCTTGGGGTACCCCACAGTTTAAAGGTCTGCTAGTGGAGCAGGAGTCGCCATCGAAGACCTGGAAGGTCCTTCCGCTCAAAAAGGAACCCAACCAGTCAAGAACGTTTCCTGCGATCTCCAGATCGACTAGACGAGACAGCAGGGTTTTGTGGCACACCGTGTCAAACGTGGCGCTTAGGTCAAGGAGGATCACTGCCACTGACCCTCCTTGATCCAAGATCCTCCTAGATTCCTCCATCACGGCCAGAAGAGCAGTTTCTGTGCCGTGTTTTGGACGGAATCCGGTTTGGGTGGAGTCCAGTAGAGAATTCTCCTCAAGGAAGTTGGTAAGGTGGAGATTAATGTGCTTCTCTAGAATTTTACTTGCCCAAGGCAACAGGGATATTGGACGGAAATTGTTGGGGTCCATAGGGTTGAGGTTGGGTTTCTTAAGCAGTGCTCTCACCATAGCCTGTTTCCAGGAGGGAGTAACCACTCCTGTTTGCATGGAGCTATTGAGTAGGTCCATGAGGGTGGGGAGGATAACTTGGCTAGCCATGTTCATCATCTGAGGGGGGACTGGGTCAAGGGGGGAGCCTGATTTTATTTGATGTGCAAGGGATTTGAGGGATTCCAGATCTAGAGGTGAAAAATTATTCATGGAGACTCGCGGAAGATGTACTGTATCGCTTGATGGTGATCTGGCAGTGATAGTCTCTGAGATGGGGGTTGAAAAGGATGAGTATATTTGATTGATTTTTTGAAAAAAGAATTCAGCCAACTCGTTGCATCGGGCTGTAGGGTCGTCGGTTGGAGCCATGGGAGGGGAGGTTTTAGAAAGACTTTTGACTACCAGATATAAATCTTTTGGCTTACATCGAGCTGCCATAATTTTTTCTTTGTAGTAGTTAGTTTGTGTTAAGTTGATTTCACATTTGTACGCCCTGATGGCTTCTCTATACCTATCTTTTGCTGTAGTAGCGTACCCCAAGCGCCACTTCCTTTCCGACTTTCTGCACTGTCGTTTTAGCTCCCTTAGCTTCTCCGAGTACCAGGGGGCAGTTTCTCGTGCTCTTTTTAACCTGGTTTTCCTGGGAGGAAGGACAGTGTTGATGGAGTCCTCGATCCACTTGTTGAATGTCCTGCTGTCAGGTACAGGGCTCTTGGAAAGAGCGGGTTTGGAAGAGGAGAGGAGGCTCGACCACTGCTCTAGCGGGAGTTTTGACCAATTTCTCATCTTGCGTGGGATAGGTGGAGGGGGAGTGACTTTACAAGTAGACCTGTTGAGGGGAATCAGAAAGTGATCAGTCCATGGGAGTTGGGTGATAGTGCCAGCCGTAAGGTTGGGGCAATTTCTAAAGACTGGGTTGAGCAGGTGCCCTTTGTTATGAGTGGGGGGCCTGATTAATTGTTCTAGTTGGATTGCGGCTAAGCTGGAAACTAGCTCGTTGGCGATGCTGTCCGTATTGTTATCGAAGTGGATATTGAAGTCTCCTAGCAACGTGAAGTTGGAGGAAGACATAGCAGATTCGTCTGCTAGCGAGGGTAGTGAAGAGTGGAAATGATTCAATGGACCTGGGGGGCGGTATACAAGTGCCCCTGTTAAACTGTCGTTGGGGGTGAGTTTGAGGCAGAAGGACATGCTTTCTGTGAGAAGTTGGCCTGGTATATGATGCTCACTAGTTCTAGTGATCACCTTGTACCATGCCAAGCAACCCTTATGGTGCAGGTTGTAAAGTCAACCTTATAGACAAGCTATCCTAGGGGTAGCATGGACTAAGCAGTCTTAGGCTAAACTCTGTAAAGGCATGTGAAGCAAGCTGTTTTACCATATACCATCCCTTGAATACCAAATGAAAGGACACCACACCGATATATATTGAAAAATATATAGATTTATTTCTCAAAAGATACCCTATACTCTTTATGAGCACAGAAGCACAAACGTTAAAACAAAACACAGTTTAAATACACAAAAGTTGCACGAATATGGATGAGCCCTAGGGGCCACCTAAACCATATACTAAAATAGTGGTATAAGAACCACTATGAGGAAAGTGAAGAGGCCTAGGGCCTGGGGAATCGCTGGAGCTGTTCAGGACTAACAGTGATGAAGTCGGGAAAGGCCCGCAGGACTCGGGTGCAGTGCGGAAAGTGCACGCAATACCAATGCAGTGTCAATGGTGCGTAAAAAGTACAAAGTTAGTTAAAAAGGAACCTTCCGAGTGACCTAGAAGGATGAAACGTAAGACACAGGCCCTAGGGGTGTGTACCAGTGTGGGAACACAGGCGGAGCTGAGTTACCTCACCCATAGGAAGCGGGTGCACAGGGTCAAAGTAGTGTCGGGTTTCGTCACGCTGGTCGATGGTGCTTGGAGCTGAAGATGCTGCAGGCGACTCGAGGTGAAGAGTTCCGGTGGATCCAAGGGTGGATCTGAAGTTGTGAAGACCTGAAAGCAGAGGGGACAATGTTCAAAGTCACTAGCCAGTGACTACCGTGGAACCAGAGTGGAACCAGGCGATGTCGGGTGCAAACAGGCGTCGAGGTGTAGCTTCTCTCTGCAGCCACGTGGACACAAGGGGTCGAGGACGTCCAGGAGTCGGTCACGAGCTGTCCCACGCAGGCTTCTCGCTGTTGGCGGTGTCGGCAACCGGATGGAAGCAAACAGGCGTTGGCTAATGCAAGCCACGCAGGAATCAAGAAAGGCTTGTCACTCGGACCAGCAAGGTCAGAGCGGGTGCTCCTTTTCACAGGAGCAAGGGCAAGTCTGGAGCAACCAGACCTGCAGTGAAAGTTGTAGATTTCGTCGCCAAGATGGCCACTAGCCGCGTGGCAAGTGGACGGGATGGCGCGTCAAGTGGCACAGTGCAAAAGGGCCCCACGCAGATCGTGGAGATGCTGGGGGGCTGATCTTCGGTGCAAGGACTGCTCGAGGTTGGGGCTTCTCAGACCCCAAAGCACAGCGTCGAGGGTGCCTCTGATGCTGCGCAGTCAGATTTTCGGGGGTCTTCCAAGATGTCCGGTCCCACGTCTCTCGGTGCCTCCACGGGTCCCTTCTTTGCAGGGACTGTGGATCGGGCGGTGAGAAGTCTGGGAGTCTGGGTCTTGTCAGGCTGTGGGCTCGGGCTCCGGCGGGAGGCGGCGGCAAAGCAGACGTCGAGTTGCTAGTTGGTGCCTATGTTCACAGGGTGGTCACTCCTTGGCCACAAGGGAGATTCTCTTCCGTCTTCAGAGCAGCAGAATGTCGAAGTCCAGTCTTCTTCTTTATTTCAAGTTGATTCAGGATGATCTGAAGTCTCAGGACACAGCTCCCACTCTTATTCGAATCTGGGGGGCCGGATCACCTACTAGGTCCCTCCTCTGGGTGGAACCAGGAAGGGGGGTGGTTACACCCCCTTTCCTTTGTCCAGTTTCGCACCAGGACTGGGGCTGGAAAGCCCCAGCACCGGTTTGAACTGGCCTATGCACAGGGACACCTTGTGTGCCCCAGGCATGTCTGATTCTATTCAGCCCTGTCCTACCCAATACACAAAATCCTGTCTGGGGTGGTGCTAGCACCTCCCAAGGCAGGAAACCCTTTGTCCAAGCTGCCCTCGCTGGAAGGACTCCCAGCAGCAGGAGGTCAGACTTGTGTCTGTGGTGGCAGCATCCATTTTGTGATGCTAAGGCTCTGTTTAACTTTAACCGGGGTTCAGGTTAGGTACATGTCGTGTCCCTCTAGAAGGGTGGAATGCTACCCCCGTCGCCAGAACTGGCGAGGGGGTAGTATTCCAATTCGTATGACACCTTACTCGACATGTTTTGATAAAGCCAAACCTAAGATAGCATTTAACCGCGTGGATTATAATGCACTTAAGAGTATATGGTATGGCAGTATCATGAAACAGCTAAAGGACATGGTTCCGAAAGCTGCAGACGGGCTCAGCTCATGCCAGAGCACCATCCCACATATTTCCAAGCACTCTGCCTCCAGGATTGATGAGGCCTTCCATAGGAGTGACTGATAGGAATATATGTGTCCATTTTGGGTTAGGTATAGGCATACTACACCTAAGTAAGGGGTGATTACACCGACTTACCCCAGCTGAGTGATCAGCCAGTTGTGTCAAATATGGAGGCCAGGCCAGGGGTGGCACAATACGTGCTGCAGCCCCTGGTAGGCCTTGGAAGCACCTATGCCCTGGGTACCTGGGTACACTGTTACAGGGGCCAATAAGGTGAACCAGTTCCAATGTCGTTATGCACCTAAAGTGCATGGGTTACAATTTAGAGAGAGAACAGCAGGCTGTGGGTCTGATTAGCAGGCCCACAGCTACATTAAGTCAGAAACCAGTGAAGCGAAAAGCAAAAATTTGGGGTGACCATAGGATAGCAGACCCTACTCTCCTACACAACCCCCCCAAACGCAGGGACATTAGACTAACCTTGACCAGTTGTGTCTTCATGTTCTAAGTGGAAGTACCTGGAGAGACCATCTGCGTTGCCATGGTCAGTCCCTGGGCGGTGCTCCACTGTAAAGTCCACCCCTGTAGGGAAATGGACCACCTGAGCAGTTTGGGGTTTTCACCCTTCATCTGATTAAGCCATAAGAGGGGCTTATGGTCGGTCTGAATCTTGAAGTGAGTGCCAAACAAGTATGGTCTCAACTTCTTCAGGGCCCACACCACAGCAAAGGCCTCCCTCTCAATGGCTGACCAACGTTTCTCTCTGGGGGTCAGCCTTCTGCTAATGAAAGCAATGGGCTGGTCTTGACCATCTACATTAAGTTGTGAAAGCACAGCTCCCACTCCCAACTCAGAAGCATCTGTTTGGACAATAAACTCTCTTGAGTAGTCAGGACTCTTCAGGATAGGTGCAGAGCACATGGCCTTCTTCAGGTCATCAAATGCCTTTTGACAGTATTCTGTCCACTGAACCTTTTTGGGCATCTTCTTGGATGTCAGATCATTAAGAGGAGTCACAATGGACCCATAGTTCTTAACAAACTACCTGTAGTACCCAGTCAGGCCCAAGAAAGCTCTGACCTGAGTCTGGGTAGTTGGAGGAGTCCAGTCCTTTATGGTCTGAATCTTACTCTCCAGAGGTTGAACTTGGCCTCCACCCACAAGGTGGCCCAAGTACACAACCTTACTCTGCCCTATCTGGCACTTGGTTGCCTTGATAGTGAGGCCTGCCTTTTGCAGAGCCTCTAGCACTTCCTTCAGGTGGACCAGGTGATCCTCCCAGGTGGAACTAAAGACAGCAATATCGTCCAGATATGCTGCACAAAAGTTATCCAACCCAGTAAGGACTTGATTCACCAACCTTTGGAAGGTGGCAGGTGCATTTTTCAAACCAAAGGGCATCACCACAAACTGATAATGCCCACTGGGGGTAGAAAATGCTGTCTTGGTCTTAGACTCCTCAGCTAACCTGATTTGCCAGTAGCCAGCTGTCAAGTCAAATGTGCTCAAATACTTGGCAGAAGCCAATTTGTCTATGAGCTCATCCGCCCTTGGAAAAGGGTGTGCATCTGTCCTAGTGACAGCATTGAGTCCTCTGTAATCCACACAGAACCTCATCCCTCTCTTCCCATCTTGGGTGTGAGGTTTGGGGACCAGGACCACTGGGCTAGCCCAGGGGCTCTCTGAAGGCTCAATGACACCTAATTCCAGCATCTTTTGTACCTCAGCCTTGATACAGTCTCTGACATGGTCAGGCTGCCTGTAAATTTTGTTCTTCACAGGGAGACTATCACCAGTGTCCACCACATGGGTACACCAGTTAGTCTGGCTGGGTGTCAGGGAGAACATATTTTGGAATGACTGCAAAACCTGTCTACAGTCATGTTGCTGATGTTCAGTGAGGCTGCCATCCAAGGCCACACCATCAACTGAGCCATCCTCAGGGTTCTGAGTCAGCAGGTCTGGGAGAGGGTCACTCTCTTCCTCCTGCCCCTCATCTGTAGCCATGAGCAAGCCCATGTCTGCCCTGTCAACATATGCTTCCAGCCTGTTAACATGGAGCACCCTGTGGGGGCTTCTGGGAGTTCCAAGGTCCACCAAGTAGGTAACCTCTCCCTTTTTCTCCATGATTGTATGGGGTCCAGACCATCTGTCTTGGAGTGCTGCTGGGGCCACTGGCTCCAGCACCCATACCTTCTGTCCAGGCTGGTACTCAGTCAGGACAGCCTTTTGGTCATGCCAGGCTTTCTGTAAGGCCTGGCTAGCCTCCAGGTTTTTGGAGGCCTTCTCCATGTATTCAGCCATCCTGGAGCGGAGACCAAGCACATAGTCCACTATGTCTTGCTTGGGCTTTTTGAGAGGTAACTCCCATCCTTCCCTCACCAGACATAGGGGTCCTCTTACAGGATGCCCAAACAACAATTCAAAGGGGCTGAAGCCAACCCCTTTTTGTGGGACCTCTCTGTAAGCAAACAGAAGGCAGGGCAGAAGGATATCCCATCTTCGCCTGAGCTTTTCAGGTAATCCTTTGATCATGCCCTTTAGGGTCTTGTTAAATCTCTCAACAAGCCCATTGCACTGTGGATGGTAGGGAGTGGTGAACTTATAGTTGACACCACACTCCTTCCACATAGCTGTCAAGTATCCTGACATGAAGTTTGCACCCCTATCAGATACTACCTCCTTAGGAAACCCCACTCTGGAGAAAACTCCAAGTAAGGCCCTGGCCACAACAGGAGCTGTTGTGGTCCTAAGTGGAATTGCCTCTGGGTACCTGGTGGCATGGTCCACAACCACCAGTATGAATCTGTGCCCAGATGCTGTGGGGGGATCCATTGGTCCAACAATGTCAATCCCTACCCTCTCAAAGGGCACCCCCACCACAGGTAGTGGTATCAGGGGGGCCTTTGTGGAACCACCTGCTTTGCCACTTGCTTGGCAGGTTACACAGGAGCGACAAAACTCCTTTGTATCTTCTGACATGTGAGCCCAGTGAAAGTGACAGACAAGTCTGTCCCATGTTTTGTTCTGGCCTAGGTGTCCTGCTAAGGGAATATCGTGTGCCAAGGTAAGAAGGAAGCCCCTAAATTGCAGAGGTATGACCAACCTCCTGGTTGCACCAGGATTGGGGTCTCGACCCTCTGAATAAAGGAGCCCATCATCCCAATAGACCTTATGGGTACCTTGAGCATTCCCAGCAGCCTCAGCAGCAGCCTGCTGTCTGAGGGGTTCAAGAGAAGGACAGGATAGCTGAGCCTGCCCCAAGTCTGCCCTAGAAGGTCCCCCTGTCCCCAGAAACTCAACCTGATCAGGTTCAAGCTCTATAGGGACAGTTCCTTCAGGGGTCTCAGAATCATCTTCCTGTGAAGGCTGATCCTCACTTGTAGGCATTTGGGAAGGCACAGCCTTTACCCTCCTGTTCCTTGTCTTGGGAGGTACTTGGTCCATTGTTCCAGGATCCAAGACCTGAGGTTCAGAGAGGCACTTTTTGGCCTGTGACCTGGTCACAGCAAGGACATGTGATGATATCCCTAACATCTCTGCATGAGTCCTGTACTCAACTTCCGACCATAGAGAGTTCTCCAGGTCATTGCCCAACAAACATTCTACTGGGAGATCAGCACTAACCACAACTCTTTTTAGGCCAGTTACCCCTCCCCAGGAAAAGTTCACAATTGCCACACTATGGGTAGTAGTGACATTGCTGGCATTGGTCACCAGGTAATTGTCACCTGATAGGTACTGTCCAGGGTCCACAAAGCTAGGCGTCACCATAGTGACACTGGCACATGTGTCCCTGTATGCTTGAGCCACTTTTTCATTAATTAAAGGCGTCTGCCTGTACTTGCCCAAATTATTGAGACTGACAGTAGGGGAGAAATCAATCTCCCGATCACAGATCAGAACAGCCTGTGTGGGGACTCTGACTAGGTCAGAATCTCCATCAGTTCCCAAGGTGATACCCACTACCCCCTTAGTCTGTGGTCCAACACTGCCAGCTGTACTAGTGGGTGCAGGTGCCTTAGGGGCTGCAGTGTTGGTGGCTCCACCCTTTTTACAATCACTTGTCCAGTGAGTGGTGTTTTTGCAAAAGCTACACCAGGGTTTTCTTTGACCTTCTTTCTTCTTCTTCTTGGAAGTTTGGGACCCACCCTCAGTATTAGTTTGGGGCCCTGTTGAAGACTTCTGGTCTTTAGCTTTCTGCTCCCCACCCTTCTGGTCTGTTTTCTTTTGGTCACCACCCTGGTTCTGGTTCTGGTTCTTTTGCTTAACTCTGGTTCTAACCCATTTGTCTGCCCTCTTTCCCAATTCTTGGGGAGAGGTTAGATCTGAGTCAACCAAATGTTGATGCAACTGCTGGTTCTGACAGTTATTTAAAATCTGTTCTCTCATAAGCAAATTGTACAATCCTTCATAGTCTGTAACCTTACTTCCCAGCAACCAGTCCTCCAGAGCCTTAGTGGCACATTCAACAAATTCAGACCAGTCCTGAGTCTGTGTCTTCTGGGTATCTCTGAACATTAACCTGTACTGTTCAGTGGTTAAGCCTAACCCATCAATCAGAGCACTCTTCAGGACTAGGTAGTTTCTAGAATCCCCATCACTAACTGTGAGGAGTCTGTCTCGGCCTCTACCTTCAAAGGAGAGCCACAAGATTGCTGCCCACTGCTCCTGAGGAACCTGCTGTACTTTGCAAGCTCTCTCAAGTGCAGTCATCCACTTGTGGATATCATTCCCAACTTTGTAGGGGGGCACAATCTTACTCAGGTTTCTATTGTCATAGGACCTGTCTTTATCCTTAAGGATATTGCTGCCACCAGTGGGTTCTAACCCACTCTCTCTAGGCTGCCTTGCTCTAGCAAGTTTCTCTTTGGCCAGGGCAACTTCTAATTCTTGTCTCTGGATCCTAAGTTCAGCCTCTCTCATTTTGGCCTCATGTTCCCTTCTCTGAGGGCTAGTCAACTCCCTTCTGGAGTTGCCATGAGAACCTCTAGAAACATGGGAGGTATTGGATTCACCTGAGTGATTCCTCCTCCTCCTATGCTCCTGGTTAAGTCCATTTGGGGGTCTGAATGGGTTGGACCCACCTTCAGTCCCAAATAAGCTTAAGTTATCCTGGTTAAGCCTGCTGACTAACACCTGGCTATTTCTACCATCATCAGAATCACTGTCTTCCTCCTCCTCCTCCTCCTCTTCTTCCTCAGGCGGAGTATTCCCAGGGGTCTGGTCTTCCTCAACTATCTGGATGACAAGGGCAGGGGTATCAGAAGTATCATCTTCAAAGGGAGAAGCCTCCTCACCAGTCCCTGAGGTGCCTGGTTTGGGGTTCTTTAGAGCTTCAGACTGGTCTAATAGCTCTCTGAGGTGTCCTGCTGTAGGAGTAGGACCTGTTTTGATTCCTCTCATGGAACACAGTTGCCTCAGTTCCTTAAATGGAAAGATAGCAAATTTGGATGGTGCCTTTGGAGGGTCACTCTCAACAGAGATGGGTCCAGTGGATCCCTCTGCTCCAGACATTGCTCTAGTGTGGTGGATGTGTTGCAATCTACCTACACTTGTGTTTTCCTACTAAACCTATCTAGTAGTTGTAGTCAGGGTGTGCTACTCCCTATCCTCTACAACAACTAAGTTCAGTAGAACTTAAGTATATCTAGTCTTGTTTTAGTGTACCTATCAGGTACCTGTATGATCTTTCAAATGATATTTTCAAAGATTGTAATGGTAAAACAACAGCAAGCTCAAATCCCAATCCGCTGCTCACCAATGTGAGAAGTTGGCCTGGTATATGATGCTCACTAGTTCTAGTGATCACCTTGTACCATGCCAAGCAACCCTTATGGTGCAGGTTGTAAAGTCAACCTTATAGACAAGCTATCCTAGGGGTAGCATGGACTAAGTAGTCTTAGGCTAAACTCTGTAAAGGCATGTGAAGCAAGCTGTTTTACCATATACCATCCCTTGAATACCAAATGAAAGGACACCACACCGATATATATTGAAAATATATATAGATTTATTTCTCAAAAGATACCCTATACTCCTTATGAGCACAGAAGCACAAACGTTAAAACAAAACACAGTTTAAATACACAAAAGTTGCACGAATATGGATGAGCCCTAGGGGCCACCTAAACCATATACTAAAATAGTGGTATAAGAACCACTATGAGGAAAGTGAAGAGGCCTAGCGCCTGGGGAATCGCTGGAGCTGTTCAGGACTAACAGTGATGAAGTCGGGAAAGGCCCGCAGGACTCGGGTGCAGTGCGGAAAGTGCACGCAATACCAATGCAGTGTCAATGGTGCGTAAAAAGTACAAAGTTAGTTAAAAAGGAACCTTCCGAGTGACCTAGAAGGATGAAACTTAAGACACAGGCCCTAGGGGTGTGTACCAGTGTGGGAACACCGGCGGAGCTGAGTTACCTCACCCACAGGAAGCGGGTGCACAGGGTCGAAGTAGTGTCGGGTTTCGTCACGCTGGTCGATGGTGCTTGGAGCTGAAGATGCTGCAGGCGACTCGAGGTGAAGAGTTCCGGTGGATCCAAGGGTGGATCTGAAGTCGTGAAGACCTGAAAGCAGAGGGGACAATGTTCAAAGTCACTAGCCAGTGACCACCGTGGAACCAGAGTGGAACCAGGCGATGTCGGGTGCAAACAGGTGTCGAGGTGTAGCTTCTCTCTGCAGCCACGTGGACACAAGGGGTTGAGGACGTCCAGGAGTCGGTCACGATCTGTCCCACGCAGGCTTCTCGCTGTTGGCGGTGTCGGCAACCGGATGGAAGCAAACAGGCCTTGGCTAATGCAAGCCACGCAGGAATCAAGAAAGGCTTGTCACTCGGACCAGCAAGGTCAGAGCGGGTGCTCCTTTTCACAGGAGCAAGGACAAGTCTGGAGCAACCAGACCTGCAGTGAAAGTTGTAGATTTCGTCGCCAAGATGGCCACTAGCGGCGTGGCAAGTGGACGGGATGGCGCGTCGAGTGGCACAGTGCAAAAGGGCCCCACGCAGATCGTGGAGATGCTGGGGGGCTGATCTTCGATGCAATGGCTGCTCTAGGTTGGGGCTCCTCAGACCCCAAAGCACAGCGTCTAGGCTGCCTCTGATGCTGCGCAGTCAGCTTTTCGGGGGTCTTCCAAGATGTCCGGTCCGACGTCTCTCAGTGCCTCCACGGGTCCCTTCTTTGCAGGGACTGTGGATCGGGCGGTGCGAAGTCTGGGAGTCTGGGTCTTGTCAGGCTCTGGGCTCGGGCTCCGGCGGGAGGCGGCGGCAAAGCAGACGTCGAGTTGCTGGTTGGCGCCTGTGTTCACAGGGTGGTCACTCCTTGGCCACAAGGGAGATTCTCTTCCGTCTTCTGAGCAGCAGAATGTCGAAGTCCAGTCTTCTTCTTTATTTCAAGTTGATTCAGGATGATCTGAAGTCTCAGGACACAGCTCCCACTCTTATTCGAATCTAGGGGGCCGGATCACCTACTAGGTCCCTCCTCTGGGTGGAACCAGGAAGGGGGGTGGTTACACCCCCTTTCCTTTGTCCAGTTTCGCGCCAGGACTGGGGCTGGAAAGCCCCAGCACCGGTTTGAACTGGCCTATGCACAGGGACACCTTGTGTGCCCCAGGCATGTCTGATTCTATTCAGCCCTGTCCTACCCAATACACAAAATCCTGTCTGGGGTGGTGCTAGCACCTCCCAAGGCAGGAAACCCTTTGTCCAAGCTGCCCTCGCTGGAAGGACTCCCAGCAGCAGGAGTTCAGACTTGTTTCTGTGGTGGCAGCATCCATTTTGTGATGCTAAGGCTCTGTTTAACTTTAACCGGGGTTCAGGTTAGGTACATGTCGTGTCCCTCTAGAAGGGTGGAATGCTACCCCCGTCGCCAGAACTGGCGAGGGGGTAGTATTCCAATTCGTATGACACCTTACTCGACATGTTTTGATAAAGCCAAACCTAAGATAGCATTTAACCGCGAGGATTATAATGCACTTAAGAGTATATGGTATGGCAGTATCATGAAACAGCTAAAGGACATGGTTCCGAAAGCTGCAGACGGGCTCAGCTCATGCCAGAGCGCCATCTCACATATTTCCAAGCACTCTGCCTCCAGGATTTATGAGGCCTTCCATAGGAGTGACTGATAGGAATATATGTGTCCATTTTGGGTTAGGTATAGGCATACTACACCTAAGTAAGGGGTGGTTACACCGACTTACCCCAGCTGAGTGATCAGCCAGTTGTGTCAAATATGGAGGCCAGGCCAGGGGTGGCACAATACGTGCTGCAGCCCCTGGTAGGCCTTGGAAGCACCTATGCCCTGGGTACCTGGGTACACTGTTACAGGGGCCAATAAGGTGAACCAGTTCCAATGTCGTTATGCACCTAAAGTGCATGGGTTACAATTTAGAGAGAGAACAGCAGGCTGTGGGTCTGATTAGCAGGCCCACAGCCACATTAAGTCAGAAACCAGTGAAGCAAAAAGCAAAAATTTGGGGTGACCATAGAATAGCAGACCCTACTCTCCTACACTTTCGCTGTCTTTAAATGGATCAAGGGTGCAATGACATTGATATATAGATTTATAGATGATGGCAAGGCCTCCCCCTTTTTCGCGTGAGCGGTCCTTGCGAGCAATTTGGTATCCCGGTGGCAGGGCTTGGATTACATCCGGGTCGCAATTTGAGTTTAGCCAAGTTTCGGTTAGGAAAATGGCGTCGGGAGACCGCTCATCTAAGAGCAGGAAGATTTCTGCGCTGTGTATTGGTAGAGACCTGGAATTCAGGAGCAGTAAGGTGTAGTTTTGCAGGGACGGCCTGAGTCGAGCGGGTCGGAGGTTAGTGTTGCAGTGCCAACAGTAGGTTGGGAGGTTCAGAAGATGGTGTTGACAGAGGCAACTCTCTTCCGTGGGGGGTTTCATTGTCAGAAGGGCGGCAGCGCTATATCGGGTCTTAGGAAGGAGGCCAAGGGAATTGGCCCCTGTCCCCGTCCGGACGCGGACGGGCGCAGACGGGCGCAGACGGGCTTGTCTTTTGCGCACCTTCGGCGCGCTGGCGGCGCGCCCGCTGCGCTCGTCTACTGCGCGTCCGGTAAATACACATGATTTATAGATGAGGGTGGACGTGTGAGGGGGCGTGGCCTAGCTGTGGTGGGCATGGCCTGAGGGGTCCCCGGTGATGGCGGCAAAAATTAGACTGTTTCCCGCAGCAGCGCCAAGATCGGCTGCGCGGGGATGCCCAGGGAGTGGAGAACACGTCAAAGTAAGTCCCCAGGGTAAGAGGGTCAAGTTAAAACACAGTATCACAATTCAATTTTTAAGAAAAAGTGCGATCGTTCTCCTGGCTGTGCCTCAGGAGTTAAGCTGTCTTTGGCTCGCGCTAGCGATCAGCGCGCCTTAAATGCCTCGACGGGGGGCTTGGCCTAGCTGTGGTGGGCGTGGCCTGAGGGGTCCCCGGTGATGGCGGCAAAATTTAGACTGTTTCCCGCAGCAGCGCCAAGATTGGCTGCGCGGGGATGCCCAGGGAGTGGAGAACACGTCAAAGTAAGTGCCCAGGGGAAGAGGGATCGAGCCCACGCAGGATCGAGCCCACAGAGCAGATCTAAACGCTTGAGGGTACGAGTACTTGCCGCGCTGCCTGAGCTGTATTTTACTGCGCTACTATTTGTAATTGCAGGGGGCACGATTTAGGTGCTCGCACTGCTGCTGAACTACTTATTTTTATTTCTTTATTTTATTCCATCTGTGTACTGCCTCCTAATATCGGCGCTGCTGTGAGAGAGCAGGTGGGCACGATTTAGGTGCTTTCACTGTTGATAATTTTAAACTTCACGTTGCCTTTGTTTTCTTGCAAGTGTCCTCCTCACACTCCCCGTTCCACCACAAGCTTACCTTGTGGTCTGTGGAGGGAGGTCTTCCTATCTCTTTGCCTGCTTGCCACACTTCCGGCGGAAGGGGGGAGCGGTCTAGTTGTTCTACCGCCGACTCCCTTCATAACCGATGTGCGGACGCACGCAGCGGGCGTGACGATGGCGCGACGAAGTCGAGCCAAAGTCTTGCCCGTCTGCGCCCGTCCGCGACTGGACGCGGCCAGGGGCCTTTCCCCCTGTCACCAATACCCCAACAGTGAGGCTACTCTACTCAAGAGATACTCTGTTGAGCCTTAGATTACCTCAATCTTCGCATAATATTCCTCTGTGCGCCCAGCTAGCCCCACTGACCTGCCCTGATTGTTTCCTTACCCTTTCCTCTCTTCCTTCTACGCTTGACATTTCAACATCTAACTTTTTACAAAGAAGCAAATATGAACACCCTCCCCATACACTTAATTTTACAAGTCTGAACTTCAGGTCTCTTCCTAAGCACAGTAGAGATATTTTTGACCTTCTTACTTCCTCCCAACCAGATGTCCTATTTCTCACTGAGAAATGGTTGAACGATTGCTCGGGCCCGGACTTAGCGTTCGCCCTCCCTGATAGTTACACTTATACAGGTAGAAACAGAGTGAGAAAGGAGAGTGGAGGAATAGCCATTATTTTTAAAATATTTTTTTCTTGTAAATGGGAGGATTTTGACATTCCAAATTGTGAAGCGGGTTTGTTTAGGATATTACTATCCCCCAATTTTACTCTTTCAGGTGCTTGTATCTATCGCCCCCCTGGCCCTGCTAGTTTGTGGGCATCATCTTTTTCAGAGCTTATAGCACCACTACTACTAAATGCTACTAACTTTTTAATTGTTGGTGATCTTAATATCCATTTCAATGACAAATCCTGCCCCATTAGCACCAACTTGTTATCGGATTTAGCAGCTCTGAATATTACCTTGCATAATTCTGGCCCTACTCATAAGGCTGGTACCTTACTTGACCCAATTTTATCCAATCTTGACACTGTAACTTGTACGCCTTCCTTACCCGTCCCTTGGTCTGACCACTTTATTGTGGACTTTTCCATAACTATTGACCAGCCCTCAAAATCCTCTATAACTGCCACCGAACCTAGAGTGACCCGTAACTGGAAGAATCTCGGGGCATATTACCAACAACTAGCGATAATTTTTGTCTCTAACTTGTTTAGAGACAAAAATTATCGCCGCACATCGGCGATTTTTATCGCAGATAAACCTTGCTATTAGCAAGGTTTATCGCAAATGCGATAAAAAACGGCCGCAATGCATGAATATCGCTGAAAAGTCAGCGATATTCATGCATTATCGAGCAAATGCTCTTAGCCATGTTATCCACCTCCCATTGGATAACATGGTGAAGAACTGCTCAGGGCAGGTGTTAGCTTTTGGAGATATTCGCGCTTAGCGCGAATATCTCCAAAAGTTGGTAATAGGAGATAGCGATGTTAGCGACTGTTTCCAGTCGCTAACATCTTGGCACGCCCACTTTGCATGTCATTAGTGATAAATATCACTGACATGCAAAGCGGGGCCCAAGATGGTCGCTATCTCCTATTAGCTGTCACTAACTGGTGTTAGCGACAGCTTGGTAATAGGGAGATAATTTTATCTCCGCTTTCTTGGCTTTTAAAGCCAAAAAAGCGGAGATAAACCCCTTGATAATATACCCCCTCGACTCTAACAAATTTAATTCCTGTCTCTTGAACTCTATGCCCCTTACCAAGGTTAGTAGCATTGGGGAGGTGAATATCATTCATAACTGGCTTACTTCTGCTGTCAATACCTGTCTTCCTTATCGTAAGCAGAAATTCAATTTACACCACCCCCCTGCCCCTTGGTTTACAGACTTATTAAAAAAGGAAAAACTTGCTGTAAACCCCTTGAGTGGAAGTGGCGGTACAATTACGACCCTTACATTAAACTACAGTACAAAGCTGCTTTAGCAAAATATAATTCTCTTTGCAATATAGCTAAAACTGAATATGTCAATTTGACTATCTTAAATGGCCAAAATCGCCCAAAAGCCCTTTTTAAGGTCGTTCAGGAACTTTCAGGTGCTTCTTGCCAGCCTAAAGCCCCTTGTCTGGATGAAGCACAATGCAATACCCTAGCGGACTTCTTTGTTTCCAAGATCGAGACCATATATGCTGATTTCGGAATTCCCAATCCTACCCCCTCTCCTTTGGAGCAATTTGTATCTGCCACTTCGTGCGATCTTGAGTCGTCTGAATCGCATATCACTGCCTGGGACCCCCTGAATCTTTCTACACTATATGATATTATTGGCAGTATCAAATCTGGCTCCCCTTGGGATCCTATCCCGCCCCAAATTTTGCAAACTCTAGATTCTTCCTCCCTTAATCTTATTTTGGATTTACTTAATACTTCACTTAGAGAAGCTAAGGTCCCTAACTCTTGGAAACATGCTATGATTGTACCCTTGTTGAAGAAGGCCAATGCAGACCCCAAAAACCCCGCCAACTTTTGCCCAATTTCCCTCCTTCCAGTCTATTCTAAGATTCTGGAAAAGCATATAAATAAACAACTCACCAGTTACATTGAAATGCGAAACATTTTACACCATTCACAGTCTGGCTTCCGGTCAGGCTTTTCAACAGAATCTACACATTTGGGAGTCTCTGAAACCATTCGTCACCTGGTGGACAGAGGGGAAACCGTGGCACTTATTTTATTGGAACTAAGTGCCGCGTTTGACACGGTTTCCCACCCCATCCTTGTTAACACCCTAAAATCCTCTGGCATCACTCATTCCGCCCTTAGATGGCTTGCCAGCTTTTTGTCTGATCGGACGTTCCAAGTCTTTTCTGCTACATCTTCCTCCAAAATCCATAAATCAGTACATGGTGTTCACCAAGGTTCCATTTTGAGCCCCCTTCTTTTTAATCTGTATGTCACACCACTGGCTGCTATTGCGGAACAAGCGGGGCTCTCCATTTACTCATACGCGGATGACACTCAGATCATCTTTTCACTTTCCACCAGTCATCATTCCACTACATCGTCCCTCTGTTTAGGACTCAACAACATTGCCTCCTGGATGCACGACAATAAGTTAAAACTGAA
This sequence comes from Lissotriton helveticus, assembly GCF_964261635.1. NCBI lineage: Eukaryota > Metazoa > Chordata > Amphibia > Caudata > Salamandridae > Lissotriton > Lissotriton helveticus. Next base: position 397,890,095 of record NC_136069.1, on the reverse strand, counting down.
TGGAGGGAAAACAGAACTCCTTCTGTTTGGCCACAACACCGCCTTATGGGGGCCCTCCCATTGGCCTGCTCAAATGGGCACCCTTCCTACCCCATCCAAAACTGTACGCAACTTGGGCATCATTTTTGATGACCAGTTGTCCATGAGGCAACATGTGGTTAGAGTCTCCTCTATCTGTACCACTATTCTTAAATGGTTGAAAAAAATCATTTGGATGCTTCCTCTGGACACCCAGAAAACCGTAGTCCAAGCTTTAATTACATCGCGCCTGGACTATGGTAATGTTCTTTTCCTGGGGGCCGGCAAAGAGGTAGTCCGCAAATTACAGAAGGTCCAGAACATGGCGGTCCGTCTGCTATGCAAACTACCCAAAAAGTCTTCCACTTCCTCTTCTTTACGCAGCCTTCATTGGCTTCGTATTGACAGCCGTTCCAAGTTTAAGGCACTCTGCTTGTGCACAAAATTAACACCGGTAAAGCACCACACTATTTGAGATCTTTAATTCATTCTTATTCTCCTTCTCGCACCCTTCGATCGTCCAACCAATACAAGCTTCAGATTCCCAGGATCAGGAGAGCCAGAATGGGCGTTCGCTCCTTTGCTTTTCTGGCACCGTCCCTGTGGAACTCTCTCCCTTTATCTCTTCGGATTGAACCTTGCTACTTAAAGTTTGCAGGGATCTTAAAACTTGGTTATTCAACCAATAAATCACTATTCTGCTGGCCCACTCCCCTCTTGTTGTTTTAAGCGCCGGGAAACCTTCGGGTAGCTGCGCGCTCTAAAAAAATTAAATATAATAATAATAAATATAAAAGCCTAGTCCGCCGACCTGCCTACCTCCCAAGATGGCCACTATGTGTTACCGGCCGCCTCCGTGGGGAAAGAACAACTCAGCGCCTACTCGGCTGAGTAAGGCAGAATGGTAACAAAATGCGGCGCAAATTAAAATTAAAGTCTGCTAAGGGAATACTGGTGGGAAATACACACACTAAATAATAAAATATACAACGTTTTTTAAAATCGTGCAAAAGAGATCAAAGCTCCCGGCTTCCGCCTCAGGAGTAGTGCGAGGTAGTACTGGGTCCAGTCAACAGGGAACGAGGGGGTCACCAAGGAGTGGTTGACAGTGTGGCGGAGCATGGGTGTGATAGTGGTGGTGGCTCTGTTGAAGATGTGGTGAGGCAGAGGTCCATGGGTGCCCTAGAGTGGATAGACTTCATCGTCTTCAGTGTGTCTTCGATGGTGAGGGCTGTCCAGTTGTCAAACGCTGGCTACGAGGTTTCGAGTTGGTTGGTGGGGATTCCATGTGTTGTTTGTCTTCATCGAAGTTGTCGTAGATGCTATTGATTTTGTGGTGAAAAAAGGTGCTGAGTTGGTCGCAGAGGTCTTGTGAGGGAGGGATGTCAGTCAACTCACTGGTGAGTTGGGTGAACTCCTTGATGATGTTGAAGAGTTCTTTGCTGTTGTCTGCGTGTGTGGAGATTCTGTCTTCAAACGCTTTTTTCCTCGTTTTTCTGATGAGTTGATGGTGGGCGTTGGTAGCGGTTCTGAAGTTGTTGTGTGCTTCTGTGGATTCGTTGTTCCTCCACACCTCTTTGAGGTGGCGGAAAGTGTGTCTGGACTCTCGAAATTCAATGGTAAACCATCTGGCTTTCTTGGCGTGGGTGTTGTTGTTTTTCTTGAGGGGGGCTATGGTGTTGGCGCTGTTGGAGATCCATCTGTGCAGGGTTCAGGCTGCGGTGTTGGGGTCGTCGTTTTCCACGATGGTTTGGGCAGAGTTGCTGAGAGAGGAGGTGAGCTGGTTGTCGGTGATTCTGGTCCAATTTTTTCGTGGGAGCAGGTGCTAGTTTCTGTGGATGGTAGGTGTTCTGAAGGTGAAGTGGACGCATCGGTGGTCGGTCCATGGGAGTTCGATGGGGTGGCTCAAGGTGATGGAGTTTCCTGTTGTGATGAGGGGGTCTAGGGTGTGTCCTGCTGTGTGCATGGGTTCGGTCACGATTTGGCGGAGTCCAATGTTGGGGAGGTTGTGCAGGAGGAATGTGGTGTTGGGGTCCAGTTGGTTGTCGAGGTGGAAGTTGTCTACCAGCACGGTGTAGTTGGTGGATCCGATGGCATGCGGGAGATGAAGTCCGTGATGGAGTTTGTGAACGGTCTGCGGGTTCCAGGTGGTCAGTAGATGAGGGTTCCTCTGAGGGTGGTGGTAGGGCTGGTCAGTATCTTGAAGTGTAGGTGTTCCATTTTGTCTATGGGCTCGTCGGGGAGTGTGCTCAGGTGGAGGGTGGATTTGTGGACGATGGCAATTCATCCTCACGGGCAGGTGTGGCGATCCTTCCTAGAGATCTTGTATCCTTGAGGAATGGCGATGATGATGTCTGTGCCCGAGGTGGTGTTGGTCCTGGTTTCGTCTGGGGGTGGTGCTGTCGAGGAGGTCCCAGATTTCAGTGGCATATTGGTGTCGGGCTCAGACGTTGAGGAAGATGCATTGCACGGTCTTCGGTTTTGGTGTGTTCTTGCGGTCGGGTTGTGCTGGGTCCGTGTTCCTGGTGGTGCTGAAGGTTTGTTGGCAGCGGTGACAGCTGAAGGGTCCAAGGGTGTCAGCTGGTGAAGCAAGCTTGCAGTTGTTGTTGCGGCCTGGGTTGAGTTCATGGAGTGCCACAGGGTCATAGCGTTGGCAGGGCAGAGGTCCAGGGTTTTTGGCACTGGTCGCGGTTGGGTCACGGATGGGCACAGAAGGGTTTGCCTTTGGAGTGACCCAACTGCGACTAGCACCAGAAACCCTGGACCTCCGCACCGCCAACGCTACGATCCAGCGGCACTCCATTAAGTAGGGGTCGGGGAGGGCTGGACTGCTGGGAAGGGGGAGCCGGGATGGGAGCTGGATTGGGCCAGTAACGCTGGTCGTGCTGGGGGGAGGGGCCACAGGGACAGCAGTGGCAGAGAAAAATGGGCCAGAAAGGGAAAGGAAAAATAAAGGAGGGCTAAAGGAAATAAGAGGAATAAGGAATAAGGCAAAACGGCAGAAAAAGTGCAAAAAAGTGCAGAACAGAGAATGAAACGTCAGAGAAAAAACAGAGAGAAAAGCGGAGCAAGAGAAAGAAGACAGAGGTCCACTGGACCACATGGGATGAGGCGCAGCTGAACCTGCGGGTGGAGGAGGGCCTCGAACACCAACAACACCCGAGAGTGCAGGGGCTCGGGGGAGGCCTCACTCAATGGTGGAGCTGCGAGGGTGGGAGAGCAATTTCACTGACAGTTATTGTTATTATTAAAAAGCCACCAAAACAGATATGACAGACATGACAAAAACCTAGTGGTATATTACCACAGGGTGTGGGGAGGAGGAGGACATTTTCAAGATAGGATAGCCAAGGGACGGCATGGTTGGAGATATGCTTCTCCGAAAGTAGAGAGACAAAAGAAGTTGAGAGGGAATTTATAATAATATAGTATGGCATATTGGAAATACCAGGCTCTGTGCTGTCTGTCCTCCTTACATAAAGGAAACTACAACAAAGGCGCAACCTTGATGTGCAGTTACAGACATCCACGAAGGATGGTGAAGTAGCAATGGTATCGTTGTCATTGGAAAGGCTGTTACAGTGCAAACAGTACTACTGTCGAATATGCTCGCCTTGTGGTGATGCATCAAGCCTTGAAGCTAGTTTGGATGATTCAGTTGAAAGGAATGACCTTGATGTGTCAGCTTTGTGTCTAAGCCATTGGAAAGGCTGATACAGATAGTTTTTTTAATATTTGGGAATTAGTCTAGATGCTTTTGTATTTCCTTAACTAGAACAAGTTTCTCGAACAAAGCCTGTTAGAAAACTAAATAAAGAGAGAGGATGAGTGCTATGTGCTCTCTCGAAGTGCGCATATATGTTTTTTGCTGTCCGTCTTAGGCTGACCAAAACACACATGCAAACTTAAGTTTCTCTAACTCAGCTGTATTGAACAGCCGGCTTAGAGGAACCCCACAGACTCACTGGCCAGAGTGGAGTGTCTTTCCATCCCTCTCAGGCCAATTCCTACTGCTGCTCTGCAGCACGAAGATTGGACAGGGACTCTGTGATGTAGTCACAGTGTCTGCTGGGACAGGGAAGACCCAGCACCAAGACGTGAAGCGGGAGGCAGGCTGCAGCAGGTAAGTTTAACTTTAAAAAAAATGTTTTATTATTATTATTATAGTCCTTGTTTGAAAAGTGTTAAACTAATTTCTTTGAATAACCTAGATTCAAAAGGACCGACGTACACACACTACTTACATTCTCCAGAGACACCGTAAAAGGCATATGCATAATAAGCTTGTTGAGTAAAGCATGTGCACTGGCTAGGACTTATAAAGAAACAGAGCTTGAATGTTGGCTTTGAACATAACTTTCGATGTGCTGCAATGCGGCATTCGTGCATGAAGCAACTCACACAGGGGCAAGTGTACAAGGAGTTAAGCCACCGTAGCATCAGTTTTCTGACGCCAGGGCGGCTTTTTTTTGCCGTATGTACAAGTTGTCGCTACCCGCTGTTAGCGACAGAATTCTGGCGATATCATCCATTTTTCTGTTCGCCACTTCTGTAAGCGAATAGTAACATATATGAGATGCAAGGTAGGCGTTCCCCTGTAAGAACCAGCACTAACCCCACTTTGCGATATGTACAATGATCGCCAGGGCCGGCAAAATATTAAAACAACAGCCGCCAAGGTTCGTTAGTTATGGGTTTCTAAGACCAGAGAAGATGTGGATTTAAAAATGGAGATAACAAAACAGGATGTAAGGGGGAGTAGCCCAGAACCACATTTGATAACCCACTGATGCCATGGAGGTACTGCTCATGCAGCTTGGAGCACCAAGAAGACCAAAACAACCACCTCCACCGCCCACAGCCCCCAGGACTACCACGGAGGCAGAGCCAAAGAAGACATCAGGTCTATTGTCAATGCATCACCCTGATGGACCTTATATCAGAGGATGTGATAGCCCACTACAGGCTGAAAAGGTCCTCCATCCTCTGCATATTGACCCAGATAGCTCTGAGGCTGCAGGCACCAACACAGCGTTGCAACAACATCCCTCAGCAGACGAAACTTCTAGCAGTGCTGCACATGTTGGCCTCAGGTAGCTTCCAAACAACGACTGCTAGAGTTGGGGAGGGGGGTCTCCCAGTCATCCTTTTTAATGTTCCTCCCAAATGTCTTGGACGCCATCATCAGCCTGACGTCACAGCACCTATGCTTCCTCAACACTGCTCAAGAACTGCTTGACACCAAAACAAGGCTTCTATGCCATTGCTGGCTTTCCCCATGTATTGGGGGCAATGGACTGCACCCAAGTTCTTCTTGTGCCTCCTGCGGATACTGTACACTTTTACTGGAACAGGAAGCACCCACACACTCCATGAACGTGCAGGCAATTGTGGATCACCATGGCTTGTTCATCAATGTCGTAGCCAAGTTTCCAGGGAGTGTGCATGACTCCTACATCTTCCAACAGTCCATCATCAACCAGCTGTTTGAGAATGGCACATATGGAAATGGACTGCTTGTTGGAATGTACAAACTGAACACATCACACACATCAAGTCCATAATCATGTAGCACACAAATGTGAGAATCCACATGTAGCAAATGTCAAACAACATGCCTTGAAATATGTCCACCCATCATACACAAGAATCCAAGGGACTGCAGTCCTTGGGGGTAGCCCTGTAGACAAACTTCCATCCAAAGTCCAGCCCCTCCGGCACAGAGCTGCAAATGCTGGGAGAGGTAGGAGCCAGGTAGGTGTGATGGTGGGTCCGGACCTAAGAAGAAAGTGTGAACACAAGCCTAAGTATGGTGGCGGTGTCCTGCATAGTCACAAGCTTGCGAAGCAGAGACTGTCCCATGCTGGCGCAGAGGGAGCATCTGCATCTCAGTTTGATGTAAATTAGTGGGTTGGTGACTGTATTATTGTATTTGGGGGTGATCTATTTGAAGCTCTTACAGAGGATGCAGAGGGTGTTGAAGTAGCTGGATGTGACAGCGGTGACCTGTCCGTACATGGAGAGAGAGCATTTGAGTACGATGCACAGGTCTCTGGAGTGGTCCGTGTGTGTTGTGGGACTGTCGAGGGTGGTGTGCCACCAGGCGCTGTTAAATGCTGATGGGGTGTTTTCAAGGATGGCAACTCATGTCCTGTCTGCGTTGAGTCTCATGCAGATGTTGCTCATCCAGTCTGCAACTACCTGCATTCCTTCCTGGAAGTTGAGTCTGGTGGTGGTGGGCTCCTTGGTGACGGAAAGGATGATCTGGGGGTCCTATGCATAGTATACTATGCTGAGTCTGTGCTGTTGGACGATGGTGGCAAGGGGGCCATGTGGATGTTGTAGAGTGTTGGGTTGAGCAATGATCTCTGGGGCACTATGCATGTGAATATGTGTGGGTTCAGAGAGGGACGGTGGCAGTCTGGTCCCTTGGCTTCTGCCGGTGATGAATGATCGGATACAGTCAATGGTTCTGCCTTATATGCCTGTGTCATGTAGTCTGACTGCTAGTGTGCAGTGGGAGAAGGTATAGAATGCTGCTGACAGGTCAAGGCGAATCAGGGCTGCGTTGTGGCCTTGGCCGAGGAGGGTGTGGAGGGTGTGGATGTTGTCTGTGACAGCGAGTAGGGTGGTCTTCGTGCTGCGGTTGCTTTGGAATCCAGATAGAGACGTGTCCAGGATGGCATTGTCCGTGGCATATCTAGTGATCTTAGTGAATTCATGGATGACGTTGAAGAGGTCTTTGGAGTTGGTAGAGTATGCAACTATATGTCACGGATGAAGCTCCTTTCAGTGCTACGGATGCATTGGTGGTATTTGGACATGGTGCTCTTGTTTGTCTAGAAGTTAACTTGTGTCTTGCAGTTTCTCCTGTTTTTTTCTCCAGGGGTCTACAGGTGTGTCTGGAATATTTGAGTTTGGTGGTGAAGTATGCATATTTGCTGCTGCGCTGTCTGTCGGAGTTGTGTGCTCTCATAGGGGAGTACAACATTGGACTATGTTTTTTTTAGTCCTCCTCTCAGTCTTTTTGTACTCTCACATTTGTTATATAATTTCTTTAGCATTTTACAGGGCTCCTCTTCTCAAGGTCGACACATTTCGGCCTAAAGTATTTTAGGCCTCATCAGAACTGGGGTAATAAGTTGGGTACCTACAATATACAAACCGTATTCTATTTATATACATCGTGTTCTACATACATTATCTGTACATCCCTAAATCCTACATGTTACAAACATACTCTACATTTGATAAGGGGCTCCATACTCTTATATGTAATTTTCTACTATACGTTGATTGAATTGTTTTGAATTGTCATAGTAAAGAGACTGCCATCACTGATCTCTGACTCTCTACATATAATTTAAAAAAAACTATATAGGTGTTACGAACTGCGGTTGATGGCAGACAATTGTATTGTTTCTGTAAATATGTCCTTTCCAACATGGCTGCCACGATTTTTTGACTGTCACTAGAGTCCCTTTTTGATGACTACAATTCACAATGTAAGTCTAACAACCGAGGAAACACTACCGAACTGCAAAATAATTAGGGGGCTGTACTATAACTTTCTGCAAAAGATAAGTCCTTTGTAAAAACAAAATTCCTTAGGGTCATTAGGTAAAAACACTATTAAATCTCAACATAAGATTACACCATCGCGGAAGCATATGGTGTTTACTTCCGGTTTACACCATCGGGAAAAACCATTTAATATGGCGGCGGTCTCGGAGTAAAATACGGGACTACTGCCTCATACCGGATTACCCGGAGGACTTCGCTATTGTCTGATCTCTGCTCTAAAGATAGTAAGATTAGCACGCAATATGGATAAGCACCAATAATGATAGTAAGGATAATGCGAAGTATGGTCAAGCATGAAAAATGGGTCTTAGCTATCCTCTCTCGACTCGTCTTTCTCGAACAATATGTAGCTGTATATTTCTTACCTGGGATGCATATTCTGTTAGAGGAGCTTTACTTAGGCCGGACATGTGGCCAAATCGGTGTTGGTTGGTAATTGTAGAACACGTCGAGACACAGGAAGCATTTAAAATCTCTGATAAGACTCTCCTCGCTAGTTAGAGCTACCGCCTTTTCATCTCTTTTACAATTAAATAGATCAAAAATGGCATATTTCTCGTAGAAGCTCTAGCCTGGGGGAAAAAAGAAAAAAACGTTACAGGCGATGAGAATCCATACCGAAGTGACACATTAAAACTCGACGTAGAATATAAGATGGCTTAACCCTTTATACTCTCTGAAAAGGAACTATTCCTTGGTCTTTGCTATAACCGTATCTCCTCTTACACCTGCTATATACTGACTCGAACTTCCTCACCTTTGGTCCATTTCGAAAAACTTTAAATAGTAACAACCAATGATTGCATAATATTCACTGAAAGTCAAGTTGGAAATGCATTATGATGTAGCGATGTATGACTTTCAACTGACTCCAACCAAAAATTCTTTCCACAGATTTGTATGCATATCAACTGTACTGCGACATTCATTGTTGAAAAAAGTCTAAGAATGATGTGATAAAACTGTCTAGGTATCAAAAACTTTTCTTTTTCAGAAAATCTCTTCTTTTCTTAGGACTTACCCTTTATCCCTCTCTGGCATCTCGTACTACGGGTTGATTCTTTACTAACGGTTTTGTTTGTGCAGGGAGCGCCACTCCTGGGCAATAATTTACAATAATTTACTATAACGAACCGACGCACTCTCCCTTATGTATAGAAGCGTCAAAGGCGGGAAACTTTACTCGCTATTAAATAATCCTATGGGAAGTGGATCTTTCATACTGGTTCTGTCATCACTTATCTCACTTTTTTAAAATATATGTAGCCTTGTACTGAGTCCAGTAGTTATACCTTTTCGAGGAATTTTTTGCAACTCATCTTCGGAATTTTATATTCAGAAATAGATTTTTGCTAAAGAATTTTTAACAAACAAATTTTTTTTCCATGAACTCACTTAATTTCTAAGCACCCTGTTTTCACTCTTTGGGGTCAACTGTTCTTATGCTCATTACTTCTTACAGTGTAACTTATTTCTGTTACAGCCTCGAGAAAGCCCTGTTGCTACTCGCCACACAGGGTGAAACACGTGTCGGCTGTCCTTTTTCCTTTGCTTAATAAAGTCTTGAAAATCTACAATAAGAGTGAAATGGATTCTTTAAGAAGATGAATGAATGTAACATGCAGTAATTGAGTTTGCCACTAAAAAATAAAGATAAAAAGGATTCATCCGTGCTATATGAATAAACCAGCCATCTAAAAGTAAGGATGAAGCTTTTATGGTCCATAGCTATGAACAAGGTTCCTTCTCTGTTTGAATTTTTAAAGAAGCAAGATATGGACCTGGGACCCCTGGACCTTCCACTCCTGTTGAAACACTGCTGGATAGCCCTGTTTCTGGAGAAGGGGTGCTAATTGAGTCGAGCAGATGTTGGAGTGTGTCCTGGTCGATGGTTGCTAGGTCTTACTCTTCATCATTGAAGAGTGGGACAGGCTTCTGTACAGGAGGTGATGTTTCACATTCTGCAACGTAAAGGGGAGATGCATTTGTATGTGTGTTTATAGTATGATCATGCATTGGATTGGTGCACAAGCGAATAGCAGGACAATGTACATTCATAGCTGCATATGTACCAGGCCCTCTTGCCACAACAACGTCACCTATATTGACGCTGTGGTGGCAATTGGGGGTGCGCCTTATGTACAAGGCAGCGTTAAGCCACTTAACGTGACTTAACTTACCTTGTACATAAGGCCACCTTTCACGTTATGCTTAGCGTGAAAGGGGTGGGCAGTGGGTGTTGCATTGGCCTTTCCACCGCAACACCAATTCATTTTGACGCTGGCCCCTATATACAAGGGTGGCGTACATAGGAAGCCATGCACAAATTAAAATAGGTATAAACTGTACGTAGGATGGCAAACCAAGGAGAAATGCATCATTTAGTATCAATTATGGTTTTTCCATCTGTGCTGCTCAATGCAGTGCACATGTACATACAAATAGCTTTGGGTCTTGTGCTTTCTCTTGTGTGCTTGGCATCATGCATGTTTTCCATGCATGCATTGCTTGCTGCCCTCCTGTTGGCTTAACCGTTGTGAGACAGGTGCAGCGTGACTTTCTATTGTTTTTGCCAGCTGAACAGACAGTTACAACACCCATTACCCTCAATGTTGACACCACGTGTAGTGTGTGAGTGGGATGGATTTTAGGGCTGTGTTTTAAAAAATACTCATTTGTGCTGCTCAGGCCCTATCACCGTGCACCCACATCACATCATGGGTGATTGGCAGGTTGATGTGTGTTTGTGAATATTGCATGCAGATGCTAACATGGATGATACATAATGTACTATTTCAATATGTTTGCTGCCAGTGTTTGTGTGCAGATTATAACAGTTCTGACTGTATATTTGTTCACTGACACTGTTGACTTTCCCAATATACTTGTTTACATGCACATCAATGTGTGATGGGCAAATCACACCAGGACTAATGTATGGTACAGTTTTAGGTATGGGACATGTGTGCACTTGAGAGTATAAGAGTGCTTTTTGAGCTAAGGGGTGATGGTGCCATTTAACTATTAGAGATTTTTGGTTGCGAAATTGCTATTCTTGCTTGGTGTCATACTTGACGTATCATACTTCTTTAACTCTTTTACTTCTGTGAGTATGGTACACACTCAAGATACGTAGTAAAACATTATAGTAAAACTTTTTTGATATGCGTTGTCCATGCACTGTACTGTTGAAGGCATGTCCCCATGTTTATGGGATGACATGACATTTTGATTAAACTGTGCTGAATGTGTGCATTGTGGGATATGCACCTTTTAGTTAGTAGGCTGCATGATCACAATGTTGTGACAATGCATGTGATCATGGTATGCAGCGCCACTCCATGCTTTCTCACTTGGTGTGCACAGGGCTGCATCAAATGAACATGGAAAGGGGCACATTGCCGGGAGATGCGGCAGGCTTACAAAATGTCCCCCTTGCCTCAACACCACTCACATACAATTGTCTGTACAGGGATGCATCTCTTGGATGCACTGTGAATGCGACAGAGGATGTGCACAAGTGAGCATGCCCCCACCAATGTCAGGAAACATGCACCATTGTGCTCGTCTGTCTGAGTTGTGTGCAAGAATATGTATGTGCAGTAAGGTCCCCCTTCATGCACATAGACAATCTGACAATCAACTCAGACATATGTGCACAATGTTGCATGCATGCTGACATTGGTGGTGGCATGCTCACTTGTGCACATCATCTGTCGCATTCACAGTGCATCCTCATTTTGTCATCAAAGAGATGCAGCCCTGTGTAGACAATTGTATGTGCTTGGTGTTGAGGCAAGGGGGACATTTTGCCAGCCTGCCACATCTCCAGGCAATGTACAACTTATCTCTTTCATGTTGCCCTGATATTGTGGTCTGATATGAATCTTTGGCTATGTTTAGAATGACTTTTCAGTACATATTTCCAAGCGTATGACCCCACCAATTTGTGTCTTGCAATATATATGTTGACTAGGGTGATATGTGTCTCTACACCCAGAGACATGAGTATCTGTGACAAGATCTGCAGTCATTGTGGATGCCCACTGGTAGAGATTTAATCATACTTGAGTGACATTGATCCTATCCACCCCCGTCCCCCCAGTCCCTGGTTGTTACTCACCATGTTGCTTATGTTGCTGGTCATGTTCAGCAGTATCCTGTCCCTGGACTCCAACCACCGACTCCTCACAGATGACTGTGGACACCTGTTCCTCCAACACATCCAGCTCCTCCTGTGGCGCTGGACTCCCACCTCCGGTCTGTAGTCATGCATTGCGATTGGCCACCAGTTTCTCCTTGGTCCTGTGCTTAGCATCATGCCAGCGCTTCTTGAAGTCGTTCACTGTCCTCCTCACCTCTCCAACAGCATTCATCTTGGCTGCGATGGAGTGCCATATCGCATTCTTGGTTCCCAATGACACAGTGGAGCTGACAAACAGCTACTGTTGTTTTTCTGTCACCTCCACAATCAGGACCTGGTTTTCCTGCTTGACGAACCTGGTTTTCCTCTTCTTCTTCTCCTTGCCCTTCCCCTGGCTCTCTGGCTGGTCCTCCTGTCTGTTTGGGGAGTTGTTTTCTCCTGCAGTACTGGGTCCAACTTCATCCATGGTTCTTCATTTATTTATTTTTCCTCAGTTTGTAATAGTTTGCGGACGTTTTGTAGTCGCTTTTCTGGCCTCAAGTGAAAAAAAGTGGCGTCACAATAATTTTCATTAAGTTTCTGGCCGCTGACTGGCCTGCCGCCACTTTTTTCACGTTATCGGCAAGATTATTATTGCCGTGACTCTGTTGTTAACGTTGACATTTTCTGCTGAGATGAGATGGCTTGTACATACGTCGCTAACATAGTGATAGTTTGCGGCGATAACATTTTTGCCGCTAACTAACGTAGCAATATTTTTTGCCGGTTCTTGTACATGTGCCCCCCAGAGTCTTAACACCCCACCCTAAATCACTGCACCTCCTCAGCCTACAGCAGCAACCACACTGAAGAGTGTAATTGCAGAGCTTCCAAGGGCCCTAAATGGACATGGCCAGGCACTGAAGAAGTTGAAGGGAACAGGCCAAAGATAATAACTCTGGGTTCATTTTAGTATAAGACGCTTGGATTGATTCAAACTGCAAGCAACATGTCTGAATAAAACAAGCAAAAACTGTGCTTAAGTTCGCAAAGTGATTTTTATCTTAACGAATGGCTTGCAGACTCATGCCTCTGTCACAGGAAACCCCGAGATTGTTTATTAAGCAATTAACATTCTTCAGATCTGTCTGGAGAGGAAACGGTCCCCAAAGAGCCTGCATAAACATGAACATGGTTAGCAGCTACTTACTCAGCATGCAGAAAATATCCGAGTTGGTTTACGGAAGACAGTTCTACTGTCCGAGAAAATACGTGGAAAGTACCGTCCAAAAGGTTCCCAGAGGTATCACTGTGCAGACCTGAAAAAGAAACGTGGCACTGGTCCTGCGCTGGACAGTCCAACAACATGGTCTTAAGAGCCTTTAAATCGCATTAGCAATTTTGCAGCTACACCTAGTTTTATCTATGCGTGAGTTTTGCACCTTGGAACATTCTTGATCAGTGTGTATTAACTTGGGGTGAGTGGAGAACACGAGTAATTTACTTTGGTGTAATTAGGTAAGATTTCTGGGGAAATTATGCATCATTGCGCCGAATGCGGGTAGTTGTTTAGCTTGATATTTGAACAGGAAATGCATATTCATGTCAATTTTTTACACGAGGAAGCATACCACACTAAAACACATAGCGCCAAAACATGACTGCTGCGAACAAGAGCAACTTGCTTTCTGGTTTTTCGAGGTTTTCCTGTGCTGCACACTAAAATGTTGCCATGAACAGCGGTGTAATTATGTGAGTTGGTGAATTGGAGTAGTTTCTAGAATTGTGCATATCATTAGAAACACGAAATTATGCATCAGAAATTTAAATTTTAACAGGGCCTAGTATTAACCTCTAAACGTTGGGCTTTTACACTCACTGCTTAAACATTGGGCACCTTTAGAATCTCATACGGAGTCTTACTGCTTCGAACCTGGGGCCTCATTTATGAAAAGTGACGCATCGCTGTGTGAAAACAGCGATGCGTCCCTTTTCACTGCGCCCACCTTGCAACACCAATGATGCGTCATATTTACAGTATGACGCATCATTGCGCAAGGAGTTACAGATACGTCAGTATTTCTGACGTATCTGTATGGCGCAAAAGTGACGCATTGCTGGAGTGTCACAAAAATGACGCAACTCCAGCAATGTATCCTTTCACATGGGGCAAGCCCCATGTGAAAGGGCCTGCGTCAGTCTTACACCTGCTGTGAGGCAGGCCTAAGAAATTGACGCATTTGTGTCCTAGAAGTGGCTCAGTGAAATCTCATAGATTTCACTGAATCACTTCTACGACCCTTTCTTGCGTCAATACGCCCCCTTTTGTAGTACTTAAAATTCTGGACCAATGTTATAAACATGATCGTATCATGTCGATTTTGATATCAGCAGACCGAGAATGGCTGATAGACTATGCACAAGCATTTTCGTTATGTTCGAGTGACGATTTCACCCTGAAATCATAGTTTTCGTCCTGAACCCTCGGGTTCCATTTTGTGTACGGCAGCCATTTTGTGAGTTGCCCTCACATAGGCAGATGACTAAGGCCAAACACGATTCTGAAGGACACGTACACCTTTGCTGACTTCTCTGTGACCTGGGCAAGCTGACTCCACTGTCCAAGGCCAAACCTGTTCGGTCAGTTCCTCTCCCAGTGGCCGAACGAGATAGTATCAAGGCACAACATGCCATAAACCTTTCATCGCACACAAACCACCCCTAATCTTGCACACACCTGTCCCTTTTTCCTACTTTATGACTTGCTTTACGAGGAGGAGGTGCCCGTTTTTATTGGGGGTCCGTCGATATCTGATGAAAATACTGGGCCTTGCCGGATAATTGATTGTGGGCTGGACAAACTGAAATATGGGCTTGTCATCATGACTCTGCTTTTTCTTTGTAGTGAAAATATGTGAATGATCAACTGTAAAACAAAGAATGTTTGCCTAAAGCGTAATATTTTGTATAAAATGAGAAGGCTGGCTTTGTAAAATTGAGCAGTCTCCTGAGAATATACACCGTGTTGTACTTCTAGGATACCTGTTACTTGGTTGCAGCCAATAAATTCGATCTTTGACTTCACCTAGAAGACTCTGAGTTTCTGTAGTCTGAAACAGGAAGGACCTGAAGTCTTTGGGTGTACCCCTGGCACCGCTGGGTTATTGGTTCCGAAAAACCCAGTACTTCATCTGGCGCCCAACGTGGGACGATTCCAACGGTACCGGTCCAAGCCTGAGGTTCGTGAGGAGCTTTGTGTGAAAATTCTGGAGGAAGGCTGCCACTTCATCGACCCCTGCATGTCGACGTGGTCCGAAAGTCTTTGCTGCGAGGTTCCCCGCTTCCCGACGGCTACGAAGGACTGCTGCCCTGGCTATCGCCCTGCTTTGGACCCTTGATGTTTGGTAGAGCGAAACGATAGACGAGTCTTCTGGTGACGTCATCGATACCTCAGTTAAGTATAAGTGGAGCGACTCCCAGTCCTTAGTTTGGTTCTTAGTTTGGGTATCCCCTTGGGATCTTTGATTTGGAACTTGCAAGTACCAAAGCCGAGGGACTCGTGTATTCACGAGAATATCGTACTCGATAATCCTTTGAAGTTTGAAGCTAGACTAGAGAGCGAAGATGCCTGGTCTTAGCAGACTTGGAAATTTGTTTTGTCTTGGTTGTAATAGGGATTCCTGATTGGAGGACTCGTGTCCGGTTCCTCCGATTGGAACTCCGACCTATGAATTATATGTGAAACATGGAGTAGGCCCCATCACATACAATGAAGTATGGATCCGATACACCCACAAAGATGGTGTTTTAAAATGGCCCCAATACGGTAGCTTTGACACGGAAATCCTAGATAATCTAGAAGTTAAACTTTTCAAGAAGAAAGCCCGGCCGGCGATGTTTGACTCTTTCCGCCTATGGCGTAAGGAAGCCAAACAGAAGGAAATTAAATTAGCGAAGAAAAATAAGAGAGAAAGGGGTATCTCGATAATGCAAGCTGCTATGCAGTTTAAAGATAACGAAGAGGAACAGATGAGTGAGCAGTTGCACAGGCAACGTAAAATGGTAATCGATAAATGCTATCCAGTTTTGCTGCCTCTTAAGCAAGATGCAGCAAAAGAACTTGAAAAAGACCCCCTAATGTCACACCTATTGAGTTCACCACCCCCTTATGCGCAGAGTGCTACGGCACCTCCGCAACCTTTAGTTGTGCAACCTCCGGTTGTGTTGCCTCCTGCTCCTCCACAACCACCAGCTCCTCTTCAGGTGGCTCCTACTCCTGTGGTCCTGCCTCCTCAAGGGCCACTGACTTTCCTACCTGCTTCGTTACCTGCTCAGACTTTACCTCCTGTAACCTTTTCACCTGTTCTTGCTACCTCTTCCACTACTGCTCCTGCGTTGCCTTTTTCTCAATCTGCTTTTTCTCCCGTTTTGTCGACTTCTCCTTCTGTTCGACAGAGAATGACTGACACTGTTGCTAGTCTTCTGTATCCTCTCTTTGGAGCAACAAGTGTAACCCCCGTCTCAGAGTGCAAACAATTGCGTAGTCAATTGCCTGATTCTAGGGAAAAAGAAACGTTGGATCATTTGGCACATAAATGGGTTACAGACCCGATAAGATATGAGCTAGAATCTGTTATGGATGTCTTCCATCAGTGGGAAGCACCGAAACAGAGATACGTTTTTGAGAAAATGTGTGCTTTTCTTTGTGAGGATTTAGAGGAAAATGATTTGGAATCTAATCCGCCTGAGTTGTGCCGTGTACGGTTCGAGTTTGCAAAGGGAACAATTGTGGGATCCGATGTTGAGAAAGCAGTTGCGACATTGTTGTCGTTTAGGAATGAGGGTGTTTCTGAGTCGTTGTTTGAGCCTGGCTCTTCCCTTCAGAAGAAGGTGAGACAGTATCCGATCAGAGAAGTTCCTCCAGTGTGGAAGGAAGAAGTAGCGGCTGGTCCGAATAATGTTCCCCTAGCTATTCCAGCACATTTTCAGCGTGTTTGGGTACATGTTCCATGGAAGCGAGCTGAAGTATTGGCTCTTAAACAGACATTGCCTGATCCCCGTAAAAATCCTGCAGGGTATTACAAGGAGTTATCGCAGACTGCAGGTTCATGCATCATGAATTTAGCTGATATAGACATGTTGTTTGGAAATGTTGTTCCACAGCCTTTATGGGGAAAGATTCGTCATGCGGATCATGATCAAGAGTTAGGTGACTCATGGGCTAATATTACTGCTGCAGATGGCTGACAAGTTGGTGGTGCTAAACCCGAGCCTTTAGCAGCAGACCTTCCTGGTAGGATCATTATTTACATGAAGACTTTAATGCCTGCGATGCATGTGAATTGGGATAAGTTGTCTGCATGTAAGCAGAAGAAAGATGAACCAGTGTCGGATTTCTTCACCAGGTTTGAAGAAACGTTTGTCGACCACAGTGGTCAAGATATGAGTACAGAAGGTGGTCAACGGTTGTTCGTTGACAAGTTTGTGCATAATTTGCTTCCCGAGTTATGTAAGAAGTTAAAAGATTCAGAAAGTTCTTGGGCCGTTTCCTCTTCAGCACAAATACTGGCTACTGCACGGTATTACGAAAATAGAGATAAAGATGAGAAAGATAGAGCAGAGAAGAAAACTAAAGAGAAAAAGACAAAGGTTCTGTTACAGCAAGCGTATCCGCCACGTGGTGGCCAGAGTAACTATCAGCAACCTCAACAGTATCAGAGGAACTAGCAAAGAGTCGATTATACTCAACCACGTGTTCCTGTAGGTCCCAATCAGTGTTTATATTGTAAAGAAGAGGGTCATTTCAAGTATAGTTGTCCTATCTTGTTACAGAGTATGAATGGTACTTCTGGTGCAAGAGGTCGAGGTGTTCAGCAAGCGCCTAGAGGTAGAGGACGTGGAAATTTCCCCCAGAACGCGCGTTCCCTTCCGCCTCAAAATTCAATGAATAGTTTTGATCAGCAGAATAACGCATCTGGTAGGACAGCTCAGTACTATGCTGATGACTACTATGAAGAAGATGAGAATATGGGAGGTAATGATTGCTAGGACAGCCATAGACAAAGAGAGGGAGTTGTTTCAGTTCCAGTAGATCAGAGTGGACCTTACGTTGAGGTGATTACATCAGGTGTGTCAGAGCCTTTTCTGTTGGATACAGGTGCTACAAAGAGTTCTATTATGCACTCTAAACTCCCTGGCGCACCTTTGTCTGGCGAAACAAATGTTTCAGTAGGTTTTTCTGGCGCCCCGGTTAGGAACCCAGTTTCTAGTCCTATGTCCCTTTCCGTTGGACCTTGCGAATTCGAAGCACCCCTTATTTTAACGACAGGTTGTGGTGAAAACCTGTTGGGATTGGATTTGTTGAAAAGATTGTATGCGACTTTGTATTGTTCTCCTTCGGGAGTACAACTCACACTGGGTAAGAAAGTGATCTCTCCAATGTATTTATCGAAAGATAAACTTCCGACAGAATTTTCATTTCTTCCTGATATTCTTTGGGCTACTGGTCCTAATGATGTGGGTCTTTTGGAAATACCGCCATATGTTGTAACATTGAAAGCCAATGTTAAAATACCACGAATTCCCCAATACAAGATTTCTAGTGAAGGTGAAAAAGAATTGCTAGCGATCATTTACGATTTGATTGAAAAAGATGTAATTGAAGAGGTAACGTTTGCAATAGCCCTGTTCTGCCTGTTTTGAAGCATACTGACCCTTCTCAGCCACCTGTGTACAGGTTCGTGATTGATCTTAGAGAGGTCAATAAAATCGGTGTGCCACAATTTCCAGTTGTTCTTGATATCACTGCCCTATTGACTATGATTCCAGCTTCCGCAACTTGGTTCTCGGTGATTGACTTGAAGAATGCTTTCTTCAGCATCCCGATAGCCGAGGAGAGTAGGGATATTTTTGGCTTCAGTTTAGGAGGACGAAGCTTCCGCTTCAAACGCACTCCCCAGGGCTACTGTGAAAGCCCATCGATATATAGTCAGGCTTTAAAGACACAGCTTGATATGATTGTTTTACCTGATGGCGCTACCCTTATTCAGTACGTTGATGATTTGCTTGTCGCTGCAGATACTGAGGAAATCTGTAAAGAAGCCATGTTGTCGTTGTTGCGTCATTTGTCTGATTTGCATCACAAAGTGTCTCTTTCAAAATTGCAATATTGACGACAAGAAGTGACCTACTTAGGTCATCTCTTATCGAAGGAGGGAAGGAAACTGACCCCAGAAAGAATTCAGGCAATAGCGAAAGTGAGTGTGCCAAGGACACAGAGAGAAGTGCGTGCTTTCCTAGGCATTACATCATATTGCAGACAATGGATACCGAATTTTTCTTTGATGGCCAAACCTCTGGTGGCATTAACCTGTAAAGATACACCAAATCCCATTCCATGGTCTGAAGAGTGTCAGAAAAGTTTTTCCGAATTGCGCAATGCATTATGTTCGGCTCCTGTGTTGGGTACCCCCGACTACAGTAAGCCCTTTACATTGTATGTCCATGAGAAAGAAGGTTGTGCATTGTCGGTGTTGACACAGTTGTTCGGAGACAAGCAGCGCCCATGTGCGTATTTTTCGTCGACTTTGGACCCGGTAGCTAAAGCATTGCCGAGTTGTTTAAGAGCCACAGCAGCAGCTGTTTCTATTCGACAGTCTGCTGGTTTAGTGATGAATAATACATTGATTGTGATGGTTCCACATGCAGTGGACACGTTGTTAAACAGGACCGAGACACAGCACTTAACTAGGGCTCGGTTGTCAGGTTATGAGTTGACACTGTTAGCGAGTCATGTGCACATAAAAAGATGCAACACGCTGAATCCAGCTACGTTGTTGCCGATTGGAGCAGAGACAGATGCTTCGGAACAGCATGATTGTTTTCTCAGGACAGAAGAAGAAACGAAAGGGAGAGTAGACTTAAAAGATACTCCTCTTGTGAAGTGTGATGGTACATTATGGGTGGATGGTTCATGCTTCAAGCTTCCGAATGGTGACACGACTGCAGCATATGCTGTCACGACTTTGCATACGATTGTTGAAGCTGCACGTATCCCACATAATTCAGCTCAAGCAGCAGAGTTGATTGCACTTACGAGAGCGTGTGTGTTGTCGAAAGGAATGGAAGTGACCATATATACCGACAGCCAGTATGCATTTGGTGTGGCTCACAGTTTTGGACGATTGTGGAAAGAACGTGGATTTCTGACTTCGCATGGAGCTAAGATACAGTATGGTCAGTTGGTGAATGAGCTTCTTGAGTCACTGACCTTGCCGTTGCAAGTTGCGATTGTGAAATGCAGTGCACACAAGAAGGTGACTGATGATGTTGGTCGGGGAAATACATTTGCTGATGAAGTCGCAAAAGAGACAGCAAGGGATGTGATGAGTCGAATGTATGTTGCAGGCCCTGCAAGATGAGTTGGGGACGTTGGAATGTGTGAAGATACGATAGAGAGTGTGAAGTCTATTCAAGCTGAAGCTACAGAGAAAGAATTGAGTGTGTGGAGAGAAAGTACGGGTAAACTGGATGCCAATGGTTCTTGGGTTGAATTGTCAGAGCATCAGAGATGGTTGTTACCCAATGCGTATGTACTAGCAGTGGTTACAATGGCTCATGGAATGGCTCATATCAGTGTGAAAGGGATTTGTAAATTGTTGGCTCCAGTATGGCAAAATGCTGGAATTCCTAAGTGTGCAGAGAATGTTGTCAAGAATTGCATGGTGTGTCTGAAATACAATCCTGGTAGGGGAACCCCAACTCCAGCTGGTCATTTTGCGCCACCAACGTTCTGTTCGAGGTTTTGCAGCTAGATTTCATCCACATGGAAAGGTGCAACAACTTGAAATACGTACTCGTTGTTGTTTGTGCCTTTTCAAGATGGGTAGAAGCATATCCTCTAAAAGACAACACTGTCTTATCCACAGCTAAAGCCCTTGTGAAAGAATTTTTCCCTAGATTTGGAATGCCGAGAATGGTCTGGAGTGACAATGGGAGTGAATTTGTGGGTCGAGTGATGAAGAAAGTATGTGAAGGGCTAGGCATCCAGCAGAAATTTCACGCTGCAAATCACCCCCAATCAGCTGGACTAGTAGAATGCTATAATGGCACGCTAAAGCTAAAATTAGCCAAGATCCAAGCGAGCTCTGGTCTTAAATGGCCTGACGCTCTGCCTTTAGCACTCCTATCAACCAGAATGACTGTGCATTCGCGAGTGGGACTTAGTCCGTATGAAATAGTGTTCGGCCGTCCGGCCAACATATGGGGAGTGCCAAGGCCGACCAAATTCAGTGAGATCGAACACCCTGTACTGCTTGACTATTTGTATGAATTGACGGCTAAATTGCGTGTTTTACACCAACAGGTTCACGATACTCTGCCTCAGGTCTCTGAAGCTCCAGGACATCCGATCGATCCTGGATCCTGGGTGCTGGCCAAGAATTTCCAGCGAACAAAGAATGACCAGCCCCGGTGGACCGGCCCTCATCTAGTTCTTCTCTCAACGAGATCAGCTTTTCGAGTGGAAGGAAAAAAGCACTGGATCCACGGTGTACACTGCAAGAGGGTACCTTTGCCTCTGCCGTACGACCGGTGGGTCCAGGAGAGCGTCGCTGACTCAGAGACTGAAACTGTGCCTCGATTTCTGCCTTTCAGTGATGTACGTGTAAAAGGAACAATTTCTGAGAAAGAAAGTGACAATCTCTTGCAAGAAGCTGTGCCGCCCTCAATTCGATTGGACACTACAGAGCCTGAACTCCTTTTCCAAGACCAGACAATACCTGGAAAGAAAAGATATAATCTGAGGCCGAGAACTATGGACAAATACAAGTATTCCTTTTCTTTGCTATTTTTGAAAGTGCAGCCCTCTCATCTGAGAAACTTTTTTATTTTAGTTTTTCGAACCACCATCCGGGTTCCGCTGTAGGGTCGCGGTTGCCCAAGTCTTTGGGGTGCAGCTGAAGACGTTAGGTCGACAGTTCTGGTTGGTTTAAGGGAGTTGCCCTGGACTGACAGAAGCATTCCTTAGCATAGAACACCCTACCATCGCGAGCAGCATTTTAGAGAGGATGGAGTTTTTCGAGGTAGAGAGGCCTGCCAAAACAACGAACTTTAAAGCCAGAAGATGTAGAATGATGACCAAGAAACGATTTTTGATATTATGCATTTTCATGTTGTTCAGTGTAATGATGTTTTTAATAGGATATGTTTTATTCTCTTTTCAAGTGACATTTGCACCCACTACATCGCCCATACCTCCTCCTTCTACTGTTTCCTTACATTCATTTCAACCTCTTCCTGAACATGAATCCGCTAGGAGATTAGAGTTTATTAATAACTCCTTTGTTCAGCTTTTGCACAAACACCAACTAGTAAAGAACACGACTAACTGTTGGGTGTGTGGTCTTATGCCTCATACTACTGATAAAGGTATCCCTTATCTGGTCCTGCCTTTCAGCCACAATGGTTCTGTATGGGCATACAGAACAATGTTCATCTACGCACATGAAATCTACCCCCTACGTTCTGTAAAAGACAATCCTAAGAATAGTGCTCTAGTTAAGGGTATAGTAGATATGATTAAGGAAGATATTTCCTATGAGACTATCCCGAGAGATGAGACACTAGTATATATAGGATGGAACGTGACCGGATAAGGAGCTACTCTGAGTGAAAAACAGCAAGCTAAGAGATCTTCCCCGATTTGGATTGTACCCCATCAGGGTCACTTATGTCTGCAAGGAAATGGCAAGAATCCCAGAGCTCAGTTAGGGAAGAGTATATGCACTGAAACATATGTTTTTGCGTCTCAGACTTCCCCTTCGTTCCTAGCAGCTAAGGGTACCTATTTCATCTGCCATGAAAGAGCCTATACATGGTTGCCCCCTGACTTTTCGGGCACATGTTTTGTTTCGTTCCTGTTGCCTCCCACCTACACAGCTGCGGCAGATTACCATAAGACAAGGATAGTTAGAGGTGTCTTCAGTAAAGAAGACACTTTAGGACAAGAATTTGGAGACTTCGTGAAGGGTTTTCTGCCGTTCTGGGGACCCATGGTTAACAGCAGGAACATAAGGCAATTGACAAGGGTGGTTGAATCCACCGTAGTTGAAACAGCCGGTGCCCTTAGTAACTTGACTGCTGAGCTCCAGTCGAATCGTCTTATGACCCTTCAGAACAGGGTCGCGTTAGATGTCATACTTGCAGACCAAGGTGGGGTATGTAGAGTGATCCAATCGAGTTGCTGTGCGTTCATTCCAGATAACGCTCCAACAGTGTACCAGGTCATCTCCAAACTGCATAAGATTTCCGAATCTATTCATGTGGATAAAGGAGATTGGTCATTGATGGGATGGTTCTGGGAACTGATATCCGCCTGGGGATGGAAAATTCTGATGGTCGTTGGGGTGATCTTAGCCATCCTTTTCCTGTTCTGTCTGTGTGTACAGTGTGCTCCTGCACTATGTAGCCTCTGTGCTACATCGTGTGTAAGGAAACCTGTATCAAGGGACGAGCTAAGTAATAGGATGATGCTACAGCAACATCTCAATGACTTTAGGAATATAGACCTGGACTCAGATTAGCGTGAGTATAGGTTATTGCCTATGTAAGGGCAAAAGGAGGGTCTGTAGTACTTAAAAATCTGGACCCATGTTATAAACATGATCGTATCATGTCGATTTTGATATCAGCAGACCGAGAATGGCTGATAGACTATGCACAAGCATTTTCGTTATGTTCGAGTGACGATTTCACCCTGAAATCGTAGTTTTCGTCCTGAACCCTCGGCTTCCATTTTGTGTAAGGCAGCCATTTTGTGAGTTGCCCTCACATAGGCAGATGACTAAGGCCAAACACGATTCTGAAGGACACGTACACCTTTGCTGACTTCTCTGTGACCTGGGAAAGCTGACTCCACTGCCCAAGGCCAAACCTGTTCGGTCAGTTCCTCTCCCAGTGGCCGAACGAGATAGTATCAAGGCACAACATGCCATAAACCTTTCATCGTACACAAACCACCCCTAATATTGCACACACCTGTCCCTGTTTCCTACTTTATGACTTGCTTTACGAGGAGGAGGTGCCCGTTTTTATTGGGGGTCCGTCGATATCTGATGAAAATACTGGGCCTTGCCGGATAATTGATTGTGGGCTGGACAAACTGAAATATGGGCTTGTCATCATGACTCTGCTTTTTCTTTGTAGTGAAAATATGTGAATGATCAACTGTAAAACAAAGAATGTTTGCCTAAAGCGTAATATTTTGTATAAAAAGAGAAGGCTGGCTTTGTAAGATTGAGCAGTCTCCCGAGAATATACACCGTGTTGTACTTCTAGGATACCTGTTACTTGGTTGCAGCCAATAAATTCGATCTTTGACTTCACCTAGAAGACTCTGAGTTTCTGTAGTCTGAAACAGGAAGGACCTGAAGTCTTTGGGTGTACCCCTGGCACCGCTGGGTTATTGGTTCCGAAAAACCCAGTACTTCCCTTTGCATACATTATACCTGGCGCACCAGCGGCGTAAAAGTGATGCATAGCCTCATAAATTAGGCCCCTGGTACTTTAGAGCACAGTCTTACTGAGTGGGTGAGAATCTCACCATTTGATGCCTTGATGCCTTTGATGCCTTGGGTCAGGATCACTCACTGGGCCTGAATCTCTCTTTTTGCCAGTATTTATCTTCCAAGAATATAATTTTTTGAAATAGACTAAGGCTAGTCAAAATGAACTAGTAATATAAGACATAAATGAAACAATTCATAATGAACACACACCTGAGACACAGCATATATTCATGAACAGCAGCAAGGATATGCAGCAGTTAGATTTGAAAGGTGATCAGAATTATTAGACAAATCTGTAAGCCTTTTCTCTGGCTTTTGCAGTCTCTTGGACAACCACACACTACCAAAGCTAAGCATGAGTATGTTCTTCATTAACACTGAGTACTCATAATGCGAAAGAAAGTTGACCTTCTACATTGCTTTCTGTGTAACCATAGATGCGCAGTTGAAGCTGACCTCAATAAAGGTGGAATGGGGTTGGGTCTAAGTTCAATAAAGCACAATTATCAAATGAAGATTTGAATGTTCAGACAGAGTTATGACTTTCTGTAAAGAGACATGGCTTATAAATTATATAAATACATAAGTCTTTGCACAGTAAAAAAGTTAAACAGTAAAAACCACTCAAATCACAATACATCATCAACATTTTAATTCAGTTAGAGGACACATTCAGGGCAAAAGATCTCTTATGCAGATGATACACAGCTGCTCTTTTCCTGGAATAAGGGAGTGAGGCAAATTGCTCTCATGTTAAATCCTGTCTCACTGCAGTTTCCCAGTGGTTGGCTAAGGCTTAACTGAAATGTAACGAGGACAAGACAGAGATTCTTCTCTTTGGAAACTTTCCTCAGCAGTTCTGGCTCTTATTCTGGCCGGATGATACACCCCCGCTGGCTCCCCAGGGTGGACCGGTAAAAAATGTGGGGATATGGTTCTATGGCAAGTTGTCATTTGGGCCTCAAATCAAAAGGCAGATGGAAACCTGTTTTGGGATTCTTAAAACGCAAAAGGAAATTTCTGCGGCTCTTACCTGCTAAGAAAAGGGTCATTCAAGCCATGGCTACATTGCGCATTGACTATGGCAATGGGTTATATGCCGGCTTGCCTGGATATTTTCTTGACAAACTCCAGGTGATCCAGAATGCTGCGACTTGGATGCTGATCAACTTCCCTAGAAGGGCAAGTGTCAAGCCGCATCTCCAGGATCTCCACTGGTAGCCTGTAAGGGAAAGAGCGAAGTTCAAGACCCTAGTGTTGGTACATGCCACTTTATACAGCAAAGGACCCTTCTATTTGTGATCCAGATTCAGCTTCTACACTCTGTCAAGGTAATTGCAATCCTCGAAGAAGCTGCTGGCTTGTACACGCTGGACCTACACACAGAGAGCTGGCGGCAGATCACTTACCTTGCCGTGTGCGGTGGTGGCCTGGAATCAGCTCCCGCTGGCCTAACGATCTGTAAGTGATCTGGGTCTATTAAAAAAGAAGCTGAAAACATAGCTCTTTAAATACACTGTGCATGCTCTTGCCTAACCCGTACTGTAGGTAATGCGCCGGGACACTCCGTGGAGCAGCTGTGCTCACTATAAGTGCTGTTAATAATAATATTAATAGTACAATGAGTGAGAACAAAGTGATAAAAGCACAACATTTTGACTATGAGCCTGATTCTTAAAGGTAAACTTAAACTTTGTAGTAAGTTTACTAATTTTTGGTATTCAAAGTCGACATGCAGAGTTTTACAACCTTGCACTTTACCTATACTTATCTGTGCGAAGTTCTCTGCACTAGGAAACACACTGTCGGGATGGAGAACTATGCACTCATAAGATTAGAGAGTGCGGAGTCATAAAACTCCCTATGTAGTGTGTTAATTGCATTTCATAGTACGTGTTGAAGTACTATACTGAGAAACAATCTCTCACTTTAAAAACAAATGTTAGACATATCCGTCTTGAAACTTTATTAATGGTGTGCCTACACAAAAACAGATCAAATCAATAAAACTAAAAAGCGTTATAAAACAAACAGTTAATATGTTTCAGAGACTCGTCAGGACCAAGTATTTTTTCGGGATTTTATCTGAGTCTTTTATCATATACTCACTTACGAACCACCACCATCCGTTATATACCATGCAAAATCTCCTCAATAAAGAGTCCTTAAAAGTACAATGTGGCCCCAACCAATCCTCGGTCACAAAGGCTCGTGCAGCATTACAGAGACACCACCAAGACCATCCTTGCACATCTGCAGAAACGGGCATTTTTAAATGTGGTTTCCATGATTCATGCCTGAAAAGAAGCTCACTCCAGCACTGCCAACCTTAACATCTGAGTCAACCAATCCTCAATGGTTTGCTAAAGTGAAAAATTACAGATCTGAAGCATCATATTTTCGCAACATGGGTTGCACTGCTCTTCCTGGTAGAACATTATTTAAACAAAAACGTGACTAGTTATTCTTTCAACACACGTCAACTAACAACACACATTTTGATCCAAAATCTCAACATGTAACTTTTACTCAGTTGCATGAAACTAGAATGAATTCATGCGTTTCTTTTTGATCCTAAATGACAGAGATCAGACTGGACAAGGTGGAAGTAGAACATTTTAGCTGGTGTCCTATCTGACTGGAAACATTTTCTTATGAAACAGCCTAATTTGACATATATGCTATACCAGGCATCTATAATAGACCCTTTTGACAGGCCCTTATTTCCATCAATTACACGTTTTTGAAAAAAAATAGGGAAACAATAATAATTGTGATGTCTGGTGTTTCCTTGCATTATAACATTAATGATATCAGGAACATACACTTTTCTACTTTACCAGATTTTAAACTTAAGCAAATCTGAAACGCCGATTCCTCAAACACAGCCCTTCTATTCTGCTCTCGACCCTGATGTCATACCACTTTATTAATGCTTTGTAGAAAATCGTCTTTCCATTAAGAACAATGGAGAGGCAATACCACAGTGCAGCAATGCCATACAAAATGCGTTATGTTGCGTATTTTTATTTGAGCCATCTTTTTATAATCCTTATAGAACACAACAGATCATTGAGATATATTCAAAAAGCATTTCTGTTTACTCTCATACAGGAAATTCTCCCTCTGCAAGCCCGAGAAACTCCAAGATTTGATCAGAAATAAACTGTCTAGATGAAAACTAAAATCGGTGAGACCAAACCTACCGACAAAAATTGGAACTTGTGGTTGTTTTAGAGATGACTCAAGTGTGTCCCTTTCGACACAAAATCATTTTTCTTGGCACTTTAAGACTCGTGTACATTTTGAAAGGTATCATAAGACAAATATTGATACAAGCACATATTATCACCATTTAATTAGGTTTCGTTTTGCCTCAAAACCCCACAGAAAAAAACAGTGTTGATTAAATTAACAATTTGTACCCTTATGAGAGCACCAGAGGACTAGACTTCAATTAGCTGTAATACCTGCCATTTGACCATGAACATCAATAACGTTCCTGATGATTGGAATTGACTTTGCCGAATGTAATTTCGATAAAGTAGAATTTTAAAGGTTTTGCCTTTTAAATAGCAGTCTATATAATTCTTACACCCGAAATAATAAACGCTAATCGTTTTTATTAGGCATAATGTTATTGGTATTTATAATAAGTTAAACAATAATTTAAACAAAGTACATTTAAACAAAGCACATTACAATAATTAACCAACTACCCCCCCCCCCCATAAAAAACAGTCCCCATCACATCGTGTATAACTACTAATAGTTCAATTGCCATGTTAGAAAGCAGTGGAAACAAGGGGCCATCGTTAAAAGAGAACTCTTCCTTAGCATATTATTATTTAGTATAAGATCCTCTGTGCACTCATTCACATTCATAAAAGTTCTAAGTAACACTATCACATTTTTTCATTGATATTCAGAACCACAGTTATTGGTTCTTTTCCTTTGGAGATATCTGGAAGTATTTTCCAAAGTTTGTACATTGCTATAACTGTGTCTGCCTTTTTGTGTTATAAAATGTTATTTGCATTTAAATTACAATAGAACAGTTTGAAGATGCATAGCCCTTGCGTCATACAGGATGCATAACATAGTACAGTACAATTCATTGTATTGCAATACATAGAACATAATATGAGTACAAGCGTAACATCTTACCCAAGAGAGTATAGTACATATAATACATGAGACAGGCATGAACAGCAGCCCCATATAGGACTATATAGCTGTACTGATATTGAAGATCATGCTATTGATCGTCATTACTGTGTCTACCTTTAATAAAGCTTGCTTGATATATGCTAATTCTATGATGAAAGTAGTTATGCAATGACCTCTATAAAAAAAGGAAACCCTGGGTATTTTGCTAACTAGAAAACAATTTCCCTGCTTAACCTAACTAACCTTAGAAATATTTTTAAAGATTTTGCTATGCCATTTGGAAGCATAGGGAATTTGATCAAAGTCATTCCTATTACACAAATCGTCTTCTTTCCTGCTTGGTATACAAGGACTACTTGCAAATACTATTGTGTCTTGCACATCAAAAATTAACATTAAGACTGATCTCTGTACTCGTGTAGTATTTATTTTTTAACAGCTTTTGACTTTGTTATAGAATTAATTCTATGGTGTAAACTATAAACTTGGAAATCGACCAAGCATCGCTCTAAATGATATACACACTACTCTCACAAATGTGATAGAGTGAGATTGGGACACATTTCCCAATTCACTGAGCAGAGCTACTATAATTTGGGTTTGAAACTTAGTTTTTTACTCTTCCTATATTTCTGTCTACTTTCTGGCAGACTTCCTCTCTGAAATAATTAAAGTTAACACTTCTACCTACATACTGGGCAGCGCAATAATACTAATATTAGCATGTGTGGGCTATACAGTCACTCTAGCCCAACGCCCAAGTCCTGCTAGGAGCATTTAACCCCTCCTAACATACTCTTTGGCCAATATACTGACTGTTAATTATGGAAAAATTAAGTTGATGGCGCTTGTCATGGAAGAGTTTAACCCCTTCGACGCTGATGACGAGCTGGGCTCGTCATGAGGTAGCCTCCTCGCACGCTCATGACGAGCCCAGCTCGTCATGAAACATGGGAATGAGTAAATCTCAGCGTACGGGCGGAATTCCGCCCGCACGCATGCGGTTAAGTAATATTTTCTAGGCGATATCAAACTGGGGATTGTTGAGAGCTAGGAGTATTGGAGAGGCGTGTTTGGCACCTGCTACAACTGGAAGGACATAATACAAACATTAAGTATGCATTTGGAATCATCTCTAAGGTCACTTCTCGGCCTTGATCCCAGGTATGGACATGTTACCATTACCAAAAATATTCCTAACTTAAAATGTGGATAATTGTGGCTTTTGAACAAATGAATGAATGAACCAGTTATAGAGCACTCAGCTGTTTGACAGATGTCTCGGTGCTACATATGCTGAGGAAAAGGGAAAACAGGGCTAATTAAATCGAATGGAACAGCCAGGAGCCCTATTACAGATAGGGGGTCGGGGTGCTAAACTTTGGAAAAGTATCTTTTACTATTCCAAATCCAGTCTGCGCAACAGTAGGGAAGGTGTTGGACTTCAAATCCAACATGAATCAACCAATGAGCCCCACCTAAAGCAAGTCATTGTATCGATTTGCATGCTAAATGAATGTGTGGTAACGACGCATTTGTTCTATTGCTGGCATTGTAAAAGCACAGTGTGATTCCGGCTTCATAAAAAAGAATGTTTACAGTCTTGCAGAGCCTCCCCTCCTAATGCAGCGTGGCTGGCTGATTGGCAGTTGACAAAGTACGATGTCTCAGACTCCCCTACTTATAGCTTTTTCCCAGACACAAAATGTGATTTAGAGTCTGGACCTTTGAAATTTTATATTGGAGTTATGTTTCTTTGACATTGACATCTCTCCTGTTCATCCTTCCTTCCTTCTGAAAGATGTCTGTCACAGTAGGCTGGACTCTGAAGCTGATTAACCCACAACAAGATTCATAGGAGTAACCAGAGTTCAAAGCTGGATGTCAGCCGCAGTGATCTGTGCTTCAAAGGTTAATTGCGGGCCCTCTGCCATACCCTTTATGATTCCCTTATCAGTCTCATCTCCTTTTTCCTTAGATGTATCCAGGTCATTTCCTTGTGATCTGTCACTGAATCAAAGAGCCCTTTGAAATGCACAGGGAGAGCCTGATTTTCCTCCATCCAGTGTTTGTTCCACCCATTTTACTGGAATGCAGCAATATACTAATTCTGCCTGGGGGAGACTCCTCTCACCAGGCAGACCTTGGCTTCCCATAATGAAACCCAAGGTCCTCTTTGCAGTGTACCAGTGCAGGAATATCGTCACCCAGCTGACATTTATAGCACACTCCACTGTCTAGTATTGTTGTGCCGATGTACCATGCTACCACCAGCATTTCCACATGCAGCACATGCACTCAGTCTGCGCACACTGTTCAATACTACAGTCTCTCTGTACTGCACCAGAGTGTGTCACTTTATACACCCTCTGCCAACGCATACACATTTACCATATGAACCCTGTTCCACACTTCACCCTCTGTGAAGTGTATGCGTTGTGCGCTCACATGCACTCAGCACATGGTTTTACTACGCATGTACTTCTAAATCAATCTGATGTAGGCCGAGGGTGAGTTAGACACACAGCAGCAGAACTTTTAAAAAGGTGAGTGAGCCTGTAGGCTTCGTTCCAATGGCTCAGGCTAAAAAGGACCTGGTCACTATTATTGATTTTCACACGGTATGCTGTCACCACCGAGAGTGTGCTGTTTAACTCCTGGTGAAGGAAGTAGCCCTCCACCACTGAGAGGTTAACACTTTGGGTGCACAACCCGGTCCAACAAGACCACAATCCAGGCCTATGCCATGGCACACACGCATGATCTCTGTTTGCTAATGACATTAAAAATCAGCATCAGGGATCTAGATGACGATGCAGTAGGGTACTCAGGACAGAAGTACACATCTTTACCATGCAGAGGACTTTTCCATCCCAACAATATATATTGATTCATTTTATGTTATAGTGACCTATCTCTATGGTGGAAGAAACCTTGACACTGAATTTTCTGAAAAACAAATAAGCAATACTTTTGCTTTCTGAATTTACCATGTACTGCCTGACAAATCAGCTGGGAACTTATGTTTGTCTTTCATTTTCTAGTATGTCAAAAGTGCAACTAAAGCTCCACCGTAAGCATGTTATCATAAAGCAGACTCTAAAGAGTGCTGATGATGCTTTTAACTCAAAGAAGTTTTGAGTTTCTGTTTCAATTTCAACTACAAAATCTCGGATTACCTGTTTGCTTCTTGCCTCAGTGGAAGGTTCTACAGATAAAACACATTGCCATCGGCAAAGGTGTAGCTGCTGTACCATGTTTGTAGAAATACTTTCTATATTGTATTGTGTCTAATTTGCATGTCCCTTTGTTCTTACTCAAGGAAATGTACATTTTTTAAGTGAAATATTTGTATAACATACTCTGTTGAAGCAAGGTGAACCCAATGAGATCTGCTATGCTATTGAGCAATTCTGTACTTTGTTATTAGCTGTAGCTCAAAAAACTTATTGTAGTATAACTCAATAATTGTTTGCTGCATATCGCAGTGTATGCTTTTCAAACTGTTTGCCAACAGTTTTTTATAAGGTAGATATAACAGTAATTTGAAAGCAGCCTAGAAATTTCTAGGGTAGACCATGTAACAGTAGTGATTTAACATTGGGTTGAATCTTTATTGCTGACATAATCTCTCCCTGACTTGTCAAACTTTCTAAAAGTTATTTGCTTTTCTCAATTATTATTTCTCAAATATTTTTGGATCCTTATTTTGTACTCAAGGTTCACCATCACTCTGGATGATAATTCTTTCTTCTAAAAAGGCTCCATATTGCTCTTTTAATTTGTGCTTAGATCATTGCTGTAAAGGCCTTTTGCCTAGTGGTGGATGGAACTCACAGAGTTTCACTCCACGGAATTCCTCAGAGTTTCATGAATGGGCAGAATTAGGCACATTGAGCTGCTTGCACTGATTTTTAGCACCAGGAGCATGTTCCACGCTGCAAAAAATCAGCACAAATGGCACCACACGGTATTCCTGGGGTGCCGCTTTGCGAGTTCATTGCACTGCCACTCAAGTAGATTTTCTAATTGAACAGCAGCTTTCTGACCACGACCAAACGCATAAGGGTATCTTGCCAGGTTCCCTTATAGCAACCTAAAATCATGCTAGGGAACACCAAATTAGGGATGGGCGGAATTTGCGAAATTGACTTTCGCAAACTATTCTGAAAATGTCGGAAATCTCCGCCAATATGCAGAAATATCGCGAAAATGCAGAAGTTTTTTTCCCGCCTGTTCGCTATATTTTCTACGTGAACGCGTTGGAAATATCTCGCCAACTTGCCCATTCGGTCCCCTATGGGCGTGGCCATCTTGTTTTCACTAGTCCCGCCCATTTGCGATGCTTATTTCCTTTTCCGGGTCGCGCAATGCAAGCTCGCGCCCGTTCGCGATATGTATTTCCTGTTCGGGAACGCTTTTACGTGTTCACAATGGTTTTTGCATGCTCGGGGGGAAAAATCGCGCGAACTTGCCCACGAGGTCGAAATGGGCGCGGCCATCTTGTTTTTCACTCTATTGCTATGGTTCTGGGGCTTGCTTTCGAATCCTCCCTCTATCTTTTCAATCCTTTGTTTCTAGACACTTTTAAAAAATCTTTTTTATGTATTATCTCTCTGACTATTTTCCTGCTTCTATATTTTTTGTTTTTGTCTACTTTTTGTGTCTTTTCAACTACTTTTTCCACTCTTTTTCTATTTCCTGCTCTTTTCATTTCTTTTACTTACTCCCAAGAACCATGTCAAAGGGGCAAAGGGCTCGACGCAAGAGCCAGAGGCACGACCGCCTTTCTTGCAGAAGGCGGCGCCCACAAGGGGTGCAGACACAGGCCTTATTTGGGGAGGT
This sequence comes from Lissotriton helveticus, assembly GCF_964261635.1. Lineage (NCBI taxonomy): Eukaryota > Metazoa > Chordata > Amphibia > Caudata > Salamandridae > Lissotriton > Lissotriton helveticus. The sequence continues at coordinate 397,856,789 of NC_136069.1, read as the reverse complement.
GGAGTTGGCTGCACTGTTTTATTTTGTGCAGCGCCACCTCCCCTTAACTCTGGCAGCAGGTGGCAGGCCTGGGTCTGGGTACGGGCAAAGGGACCGTCGACAGCGATGGGGGAAGGTGCGCTGGGCAGTGTTTCGCTGCTCTGGGGTCCGGCGCACCCAGAACCAACTGACGCACCAGTGGTACGATATCCAGGACCGGAAGCAGGACCTGCTGGACCTGCTAGGAGTGGATGCCCCGGGTCTTGGTGAGTAACTATTTAATTATTACTACTTTGTGTCTGTTTTTCTGCTCTGTGTTAAATATTGCAAATATATATATTTTTTTCCAACCAGCTAGAATGCTGCTGCTTACATTACAGGTAAATTAAGTTTAAAAGTCTTCTGTGATTGTTATGCCACAGGTGCTCTTCTGCGCTACTAATCTTACTTGTTTGCAACTTTGCATTTGCGCTCGCTTAGCCTGATTATGTAAGAGTTTATTTTAGAGAAATTAAGTTACGTAATGCTATTGTGACTCTAGTCCTTACTTTGTCCTGTCACTAAAAGATAGGGGCGGATTGATACTTAGGTTTAGGTACTTTGTATGAGTTTGTAATTTTTTAGTTGTATGCATGATGCCCCCTCTGTTACGTCACGTGCTGCTAGTACCCCAGTCTTTAGTAGAACCTTTTCTAGTTTGTTCAATTAGTGGTAATAGGCTTAGCACTAGCAGAACATCAGCATCAATCAACCAAAAATTTGGTGTATGCAAAAATGTAGCCATGTGTCCTCCATTTGACCATATATGCATTGTTAAGGACTAAAAGAATTGGAAATGCATACTTCATGTAAAATTGGCACGCCTGGAATAGGTGGGCTAGGTCAGGCGGTACGTACTACTTAGGCTTAGTTAGTATTCTGGAATCAGAATGTAAGACTGGATTAGTGTTGATAAATAGTAAGTAGTCGATCCGCAAATCCCCCGATACTATTTGTTGACCAGATGAGATCGGTCAATTTATTTATTGCAATTGTTGTTTACATAAATGTTTTTGTGACCGTCCTTTAAAAATATTTTATTTGTTTCACACCAATCATCAATGTTTCTCTCTTTCTTATATCTTACATGATCAGCACCCATGGTCAAGAAGACAGGGTCTGAGTCGGCGGGATCACAGGAACACCACCAGGGACAGGAGGACCACAACGAGGCTCTACTGCTGGCCCTAGTAAGTCTTCTTGTTTTCAATATTAATAATTCTTATTCCCCAACTTTTACTGCACCATATTTTTTCCGAACTATTGTTTCAGTTTCCTAATGCTATTTGTTACCAACAATTATCCTTCGATCTGGACTATCTGTTTCGAAATTCTTGTTATCCCTGCCTCTAGCTGCCTCTGCTATGATGATTCTCAGTACTACTACTATTATTCTGTCTGTAGTAGCTAAGCTTGCAGAGTTGGCCACTCTTTATTTAAAAGGTTTTAAATAAAACCCAGATTTACCTGTAGCTCTAGCCATTGAGTCCAGTCCTTTGGGTTGTCCTCTTGACTTCTAGTCGTATTGATATTGAGTCTTTGTTAATCTGAGGCTTTTCGACAATTCCCACCAACAAATGCCCAACCAGATTAATTACAATTTTTATAGGATAGGACATACTACTACTGTTGTAGGGATTTTGCACATACAGAACTTTGCACAAGAAAATAGGATGTTGGTGATGTGAGGTTGGACCTTCCTCACACCTCAATCAGAAGTTCAGAACCCACCACAATCCCCTGCCCGACTAGTTATAGTAGTGTCTCGTCATAACTATTAGCTATCCGAACCCTCCCCCCAAGATACCCAACAAGTAGACAACCCAGAACATAACACACCCGGCATCTCAGTTGTGGAAGCAATGCACATGCACACCCTTCTTTTCGCTCGCTCGCTCGCTCACTCGTGTAAGTCCACACCAAATACCACGAGTCTATGTAAGTTCAAAAGCTTTATTTTGAATTGACAAGCTGTACGTTGTTCTATAATGCAGCACCAACAGGAACATGCATAACATTAAAACAATAAACATTGTTACACTTACTTACAGTTACAACAACTACAAGTCCATAGAAAACAATGGGAAATCATGATAACTGAACAGTGGTGGAAGCACCACCATCCCCTTGGTAGGAATATAGTTTATATAACATTTTAAATGAAGATCTCTGAGTGAAGTCTTGGGACCCCTCACCTTAGAAGAACCTAGTACTGGTAGTTGTTACATCATAAGCTCTGCAAAGCTCTGGTTCGTAGAAGGGAATCTTCCGTCTGTAATGAGAAAAATGGTGCGCGTTAGTATATTGCAAGCAATTTTCAGCCGTGCCACAAAGTGTAGCATTTTTATGGATAAGCAATATGGACTAACACCAGAACTTCATAAAAAAGTGGCTTGTTAATATTTTGGTTGACCCTGTACGCAGCGCTTAGACAGTAGCATTATGCGGTCATGTGGGCTCAAAGGTGTCTTATACAACAAGCTGCTAGGTAACGTCATGTGTGCAAAAATAAAAGACACAAAGGTAAAATGGTTGCATGGCTCGGGCTAACTAAGCAAAGACTAGAATGAACCTAGGGACCATATAACTACTAGTGTCTACTCTACTACTACCTGATTTGTACTACTGATGTATGTTGTACATTAATGCATTACTATTAACTAATTTTTCAATCTTGCTACTGACCAATAAGGGGAGGTGCATATAACACCTAAAAAATGTGTAATGTTTTTTCTAGGCGCACTACCGACCCCCAGTGCCAGGGCCAGTGGCGAAGGCGACATGGCTGGCGAGGATGCAGCAGTTGCGGCTGGAGCTGCAGGGGGCGAGCAAGCATCAGTGGTGGGCGGTGGTAAGTTAGATTCATAATCCTTAACTATTGACATTATACTCAGTCAGTCAGTCAATCCCTTTTATTCGATTTATAAAAAATCACAAAAAGACACAGAATACAGATCATCAAAAGGACAATAGAATGCAATGTTAAAATACATACTATTAAAATACAACAAGGAATACGGATGCTACGTAAGATCTTCCGGTGGATCCCCACCGAGACGAGGAAGACGGTCACCCAGGCCCTCGTCACCAGCCGACTGGACTACGGCAACGCCCTCTACGCCGGAACCACCGCCAAGCTCCAGAAGAGACTCCAGCGGATCCAGAACGCCTCGGCCAGACTCATCCTCGACATCCCCCGACGCAGCCACATCTCCGGACACCTAAGAGATCTGCATTGGCTCCCGGTCAACAAGAGAATCACCTTCCGTCTCCTCACCTACGCGCACAAAGCCCTACACGACCAAGGCCCGAGCTACCTCAACAACCGGATCAACTTCTACACTCCCAAGCGCCTCCTCAGATCAACCAGCCACGCCCTCGCCGCCGTCCCCCGCATCCGAAGAGCGACAACAGGAGGAAGGTCCTTCTCCTACCTGGCCGCCAAGACCTGGAACTCACTCCCAACCGACCTGCGCCTGACCCAAGACCACCTCTCCTTCAGGAAGAAGCTCAAGACCTGGCTGTTCGAGCAGTAGCGGCACCCCCCCCCCACCCAGCGCCTTGAGACCCTACGGGTGAGTAGTGCGCTCTATAAATGACCTGATTGATTGATTACAAGTTTCATATTTGAGGTAAGCATATTTCATTAGATCAATTAAAACAATATTTATAATTATTTCTTTCATCATCAAAAGAGTTTCATGGTAAAAAAGTATTACACAAACTTGAGAATGATGCACCAGCACATTAGTGAGATAATTCAGTTATACTGTGTCCGTTCCGTGCATTGTTACGCTTCTTGTTCAAGCGAACTCCTGCCACTAAAAAACTTGCTACGTGAAAAGTGACGCGTACACTAGCCAAAAGTTGTAAGAACAAGAGCGCTGGCCTGACCTGTAAGAAGCCAGCCTGTCGAAGAATTGGTAAAAGATATTTTTTTCTAATTGGTGCATAGTGATCGCAAAACATAATAAAATGTAATGTGTCCTGCAATGAGAAGTGGTCGCAGTCACAAGGACTTGCGTTAACAGGAGTATCCCACGTAGCATAGGAGCCCAGCATAAAGTGTATCAAGTTTAGGCGGAATCTGGTTAAAAGAAAATGGTGAAATGGTTTATTTACAAAAACTAGGTAGGGTTCAGGTCCTGGAGCGGTGATGAGGGCATAGTTTCTTCTGACTAGCGTTTTTTTCATCTCTATCTCCTCCTGCTCTGCCATAAGTAAATTCATCAAAGTGAGTTTTATCTCCGTAACATCCTCTTTTTTGATGCGATCTAGAGAGTGAAAGAGCTCTGTGGGCCCCACATATGATAACATAGATTTTACATAGGCCAACCATGGGATTTTTTGGGATCCCTCCAGGGCTAGACAGTCTTTGAGGATCAGATGGTTTAAAGAGACTTCCTCGTTAAGCTAGGTTTTTAGCCAACAGATAACAGGGGCAGATTTTATTTGATCTGTGACAAACCCGATGCCTAAATCTGAGTGTGTGGTGAAAGTAGGAGTAGACTGGGGAACGGAAAGCAACGTTCTAAGAAATTTGTTTTCCGCTCTCTGGATGGTATCAGGTTTTGTATATCCCCAGATTGAAGACCCATAGGTGGCTATGGCCAAACATTTGGCTTTATATACTTTGAGAATAGCCTCCATAGGTCGTGACCCCATTCTTTTAACAAAACTCAGGAGGGCTGCAGCCGATCTTGCGACTGCATTTGTTTTTAACTTATGTTGGATGCCCCAAGTTCCCCGGTCGTCGAAAATCACACCCAGGTAAGTGAAGGCAGAGACCCTCCGAACTTCTTTCCCTGTACAAGAGAAGGTTATAGGTTTCTTATTCCTGCCATTTAGTCCCACAATCATGACCTGGGATTTTTGGGTGTTTATTTTCAAATCTAAGGAGGTCATGAAATCACCAAAAGAGGCCAGTAATTTGTTGAGTGCCACACCTGTTCGGGCCAAAAGGATCGTGTCATCTGCGTACAGGAGGACCAGGATGTTGGTCTCCCCTGTACGCGGGACGTCAACTGCCAAGGTGATAAGCACTGACTCAAGTGAGTTTATACATAGGGTGAAGAGGAGGGGGGCAAGGATGCACCCTTGCCGCACCCCCTCTCAGATTTAAAAAAGCTAGTACACCTTCCCTCCCGGGTGACTCTGACAGAGGCCTAAAGTCCTCGGTGGAGATCAGCCAAAAGGCCCACCAATGCTGGCTCAATACCCATGTCCAAAAGGACCTCCCACAGCCTTGACCTGTTGACCAGGTCAAAGGCTGAAGAGAGGTCCATAAAGGCCATGTACAAAGCCCCCTTTTTCACTATAGTATATTTACTGATGATCAAATGCAGATTTAAACATTGATCCAATGTACTCCTTTTGGGCCTGACACCCTACTGGGCATTGGTCATAGTTCCTCTTCCTTCTAGCCATGTTGTTATTCTGCCTAAATTGACTCTGCCCAAGATTTTAACAGCAGAGTCTATTAGGGAGATAGGCCTATAGCAGGTGGGATCGCCCCTTTGACCCTTTTTGAAAATTGTAATGATTATGGATCTAGCCCAAGACTGAGGGAAGATATTTTCTCTTGTAGAGTTGAAAACATTTGTCAGAATCTTTGCCCAAAATTTAGGGGCGGACTTATATAAGTCCGCAGGGACCCCATCAGGGCCCGGCACCTTATTCTTAAGTGTTTCGTTTATAGCTTTTTCTACATATTCCTCATTAAAAGCTTGAATAGGCTCTAGGCGGGGGTGGGGAAAGAGCTCCTGTGTGTGGCCAGAGATAGGCTGGCTGTAGATGTTACCAAAATGGGCAAGCCACTGCTCATCCGGGATGACACATTCTACACCGTGATTCTCCACCCCCGAAAAATAAGGGTGATTAATCGCCTCCCAGAATTTGGAGCAATCCCGCAAGACTTCGTCTGATTGCAGGTCATTCCAAGCTTGTTCTTTAATCTGATTTTTCCGGACATGAATAGCGTGTTTATATTTCTTCCTGAGAAGAGCTATGTGTGTTCTGTTTCGTGGTTTCTCCTTCAGACCTTTTAAGAGGGCGGAGTGTGCCTTGGTGCAGTTTGTGTCAAACCACCGTTTTCCTCTCTGCCCCCCTGTTTGTGGTTTGAGCTTTAGGTCAGTGTTTACTTGTTTGCATATTGAATTAAAAGCCTCAACTGTTCTAGGGTTGGGGGCAGCAGGGTCTAAACAAATACTGACCTCCTCTTCAACCTTTGCTAAAACATCTTTTAAGAAAGTGACCAGAGTAACATTAGACCATTTCAACCTTCTGCCCTGATCTTTAGTTATCAGGTCAATAGTGCATTGCGTCTCAGAATCTTTAAAATCTAGTGACCCCCCCCTGAGCAACCTCTAGTATCAAGGGGTTATGGTCGCTAAAAGGAGAGTTTTCTACCCTATAGCTTAAAATAAAGGACAAAGTAAAAGACGATAAAAAAATATAATCTATGACTGAACCTGTGCCTTTCCCTTTGTATGTTGAGGATCTAGGACCTGCGGGACAGCAACTTGATTCGTATAGATTAAAGGAGGCCAAAAGGTTCTCCAAAGCTTCCCCACATTTAGGGGCCTATTATGATTGCGGAATTTCCGCATCCTCCGGGCCGGCGGAAGCCACCGCCGGCCTGGAGGATGCAGAAAAACCGCAGCGGACCCACCAAAGACCCACCGCCACATTAGGATGGCTGGTGGGTCCTGGTTTCCGTCCGCCGCTTTTCCGCCGCGGTTGGCTTACAACCACGGCGGAAAAGCTCTAATATGGTGGCGGTGTCTCTCAGACACCGTCCGCCATATTAGGATTGCTGCCAAGATATGCTTTTCCGCAGCGGGTTTACCGCCATTGAAAAGCATACGGATCTTCACTGCAGGGGCCCGTTGCGGGCCCCCTAGGTGAAGGGGGGTGGGGGGTGCACATGGGGGGTACCTATGGTACCCCCCTGCATTTGTATGCAGAAAGCGGCAGGCACCGCGCGGTGCCTGCCACTTTCTACATACAAATGCAATGCGTGCATTTTTAACATTGCTGCGGGTGTAACTTGAAGCTGCACCCGCCGCAATGTTAAAAATAGAGGATGTGACCGCCAGGGTGGTGGTCACATCCTAATAGCACAGGAGGGAACGCCGCAGCCCATGCGGACGTTCCCTCATCCTCGGTGATCGCGGACGGACTCAAGTCCGTCCGTGATCATAATCGCCCCTTAGTGTGTTCAAGATGTGTGGGGAGCGAAAAAGGTGGCCCTCCTTTGTCTTCCAAGATGCAATCCGAGCGACAGAGGTGTATATTGAAATCACCCATAAGAATAACCTCAAAGCTATTGTTTATGGTACTATACTTATCCAAGAGTTCCTCAAGGGATTCTAAATGTTGATTTGTACTGACAATTTCGGGGGAATTGTAAAAATTAATAAATAAAATAGTGGGTGAATTAGCCACTAATAGTTCTACTGCTAGACAATGGGGGGAGCCTGACTCTAGCTGTTTGGCTGTCCCTTTCAAATTAGTGAGATTAATAAAGATAGACCTCCCTTTGCTCTCCCCGCCACACTTGGTTTAGCTGGGATGCTAAAGTGGGCATACCCATCTAAGGCAAATCTGTTGGCATTATACTCATTGCAAGGGTGTACTGTATGTATACTGTACTGTTGAGACTTAGGGCCCCATTAAGATGGCGGGCAGATTGCCCCCGACGGGCCTGAGGTAGTCACCGCCAGCCTGGCGAAGGCAAACCACCCACCATCCCTGCAGAAAAGACCCCTCACCATATTACAATGGCTGGGGGTCCGCCGCGGCCGAAAAGACCGTCTACGGCTTTTCCGCCTGGTTGATATGTCAACCGGGCAGAAAAGGGTTCAATATGGTGGCGGTGTCTGAATGACACCGACAGCCATATTAGAATGTTCATTTTGGAAAGCCTTTCCGTGGCAGCATTGCCACCACGGAAAGGCATGCGGAGTCTGCTTGGGGGGCCTGTTGCGGGCTCCGGGGGGGTGCACATGGGGGGTACCTATGGTACCCCCCTGCCTTTCAAAGCACAACGTGGCAGGCACCACGCGGTGCCTGTCACGTTGTGCTTTGAAAAGCACAACATGTATTTTTGGCATTGCGGTGGGCGGTGCTTTCAGCACTGCTTGCCACAATGTTAAAGATACGGGATGCGCCCGCCACTGTGGTGGGCGCATCCTAATTGCCCCCAAGGGACCCCCACCCTTATGGCGGGTGGTCCTTTTCAGCATGAGGATGACGGGCAGACAAAGTCCTCCCACCATCCCAATGACCAATGATGCCCTAAGTAAGTAAGAAGTTGTTGTGAACGTTTCAAAAGTGAAGGCACCCTTTGATTGGCATTAGTAAAGGCATTAGGGGCGGGAGTATTAGTAACCAATGGCCTCTTCTATCTGATTTCAAATCTGCTTTGAAAGTTTTATGGAGAAGACTAAAAGTCAGATCAGATCACCTGGTGTTGAACTAAAAAGGGAAGGACAGGTGGAAAGAAGAATGACGGGCGTGATTTAATATTTATGACTGACAGAGAGAAGGATACGTGTGATGCAAGCATGCAAATTGCAAAGGTGGCTGATAGGAATCATATACATGGTTGGTTGAATGCCTGAAAAGAGCCATGCCACTATGTGTATAATTAACTTGTCTTACTGTTTTTCTAAGAGTATATTTAACAATAGTCTTGTTTTTTCTTTTTGATATACAGCTACTCCTTCCAAACCGGATTGGAAGGAGTTGGCCGTCAAGGCACGGTGCCGGAAGCTGGAGGCCATACAATTGGAATATCGTCGGCTGGTGGTCCTGGAAGAAGAGGAGGAGGAGGCAGCAGCAGCTAAAGCCTCCTCCAATGTCCCGGGCCTCAGCCCCGCCCTCCAGCGGTACGGCGCCACCCTCTGGCGGCCACCCATCCCCGCCTTTCCATCACTGCCCCCCCACAATGTAGCTGCAACTGCTGCGCTCTAAAGCGCCTCGTCGCCCTACTTGAGGAGGCAGTGCGTGTCCTCCAACAATCCCGCCGAACATAGCAGATCCTGTTTATTGTCCTTTTTTTATTTATTGTTTTGGTGGGTGGGAATTGGTCATTGGGGTTTCGGACAATTGGACATTTGGTTGGACTTTTTTCTTACGGACATTGGTTGGCGTTAGGGAGAGGGGTGGATCAGGTTTTGTGTTTTTTTTACATAGTTTATTTTTGTTAGGGTTATTAAATCAATATTTCTACTTTACATACAATCTTGTTAATGTTTTGTGGGTGGGGTTAATGTTTTACATCACACTGTTTTCTTGCTGGTGCAGGTCCGCCCATAGCCAGTGTTCCATTTAAATAATTGGCTGACTGTGTAAGACACAAACAGATAGATGCGGCACCCTCACTGATTAAGTTGTCCTACTAGTACTGGCAGTCTCTCTCTTCTAGTCTATGCATTCTTTAACTGGACTCAAGGGGGTGTGTGAATTGATTGAAAACATGTGCATTGTTAATTATGCCTCCCCCAAACTTCTCTTACCTTTGTTTGATGTTTAACTTGCTCACTTTGCCACTGTATTCAAGCACGCCGGGCTGAAGACGGCTGTAATGCCAGAAACCGGTCCTCGGAAGCTTCTTTCCGGTCCAGGGAAGGCATGGCTTGGCAGTTCGGGCTGGACTGTTCCCATGAGGCACAGGGTCAGATTGATTTGCATATAGCCGTGTCTGAGCTGGGGTGGTAGAGTGGGCTAAAGAACGGTGATGGGTCAAACCCAGATCTTTTGACTGGGTGAGAGTGTTTGATTGGTTCAGATGCTCCGTCCATCACCACCCCCTTTTGTACCGCTCATGTTTAACTTAGGCACAGCGATGGCTGCGTCGTGATGATGGTTTCCTTTCCTAACATGCCATGATTGTGGTGGTGGTAGTAGCAGTAGACACTGGCAGGGCAGCAGCATTTGCAAAAAAAGAAAACGAGACAGTCAGTCGCCTGAGAGAGACTGTTAGAGGAGTAGTAGAATGAAGTACAGTACAGAACTTACCGAGCAACAATAATATGCAAAAATATTTTACAACAAATCATAATGGTGGTCGGGATACCCTACTAAACAGAGTTACAAACTATAGTTGTGTCGAGTCACTTGACTGGGCCTACAGTACACTCAACACAAGCGTAACAGTTAGTGCTGTGTATGAGGATGACAACAAATCTAATCAATGCCGGCAATTATTGCGGATGTATATGTTCCTCGGGTAAATAAAAATCACCTCTAAAATATACTGCTCATGGGTGGGAAAGCAGAAGAAGATCCTCACTCTGTCTTGAAATTGAAGTACTGTTGTTTTTGCCACATCCACCCCAGCAAGCGTGGGACAAATTATTGGTGTACATTTAATTTAGTCACACCTCAATAAGTCACACAGCCCGGGGAAAGAGGGTTAGAGTTTGTTGAATGGTTGGGAAGGGGGGTTTGAGGAAAGGTTTGAAAATGAAAAACAGTACATGGACAAACAACAAACAACAAACTCTGTAGACTACCATATCCATATCAATATGTTAAGGGAGAAAACGGAAATGCATGCATGATGATGATTGATAAGGAGACCCGGATTACATATAGTTTTTTTCAGTTGTTCCGGGCTTACTTTTACAGATAGCAAATAAAAAATGTTAATATTGGTAGGGATGAGTCATAAACAGAGAGCAAACCTAATGATAATAATAATAACAAGAAGAAGAACACACTGTTGTAAAGATTGTAGACCAAAAAAGGAAACACATTATTTAAAAGATGATGAAAGTTGATACTGTTACTGTGTTATCCTGGTCAAAAATGTGGATTTGCATCTTGGCATTCCTCTTGGTCCACTTGTCCATCAATCTTGGGTGTCGCCACTGCCTGCCTGGCAAATGTAGATTTATTGGTAAGGTAAGTGTGCATTGTTTTCCGAAGTATAGCACATGGTAAGGCCCGGTCTGTAATTGTAGATGGAAAAACAAAAGGGATATTATTGAGAAACAAAGTTGAAAAAAATGCACAAGTTATGGTGTAGTGCAGCAAGAACACTTTCCGAGGCGGCATGTATGCATCATCTCTACTCTAGTCCGTTTCCAGCATTGACCTGTAACAGGACAGAGCAGGCCCACAGTGATGGCACGTCACTTAGCACATCCTCTGTTTAGACAGAGTACATTTTTTCAAAGAGTTGGACAAAGCACATATCCAGCAACATAGTATTTTACAATTTAAGTGAGTAAGTCAAAGCACCGCAGTCATACCACCGCTACACTGGACTCTACTTCTACACAGACATTCAGGTCTGCTGTGGTTGTTATTGACTTGTTTACCTTTTATGCTACTCATGAAACGTCCTGACTTTTTATTATGCCATCAATCATCTCCGATACTTGTACTGACTGACTGTGAAGATCGGCCTGCAGTAGAAGTACAATTTTGTTATTAAACAACACGAGTAGAAATATTATTGACTTGAGCCACTCTTTAGTTTGTACACTAAGACTAGTACACTTTGACTTCACTTCATGCACAACAAACAACAAAAACACAAAAACCAATCACTCAGAGTCAGGCGTCCAATGCATGCCATTAATTTTCATTACCTGTTCCTTCTCATCTTAAGTTAAGGGGCCCTCTGTCTCACCATCATCATCATCATGGAGAGTGCTGTTGTCATACTCAGTGTGCAGTGTACAGATTGAGTTCCCTTCCTGTATTCAATCAAAAGCAATGTATCAAGCTGCAGTAGAAGTACAAATGTCTTATTAAAAATAGTTGCAAGAAGGAGAAAATTGCCTTGAGTTACTTTTAGTGTATAGAATGATGATTATTATAAATAGTGCACAATGGATTAACTTCATGCACAACAAACAACAACAAAATCACTCAGTCTGCGTACAATACATGGCATCATTCATTACCTGTTCCATCTCATTATCAGTTACTGTGCAGTCTCTCTCGGCTCAGAAAGGAGGATAGCTTAGTCATCATGTTCCACTTCTTTTGGAGGGACTAGGAAATATGTTATTTTTTCTTCTATTTTGCATCATTCAATCATCATCTGTCTACTGTCTTGAGGGCTATGGATTTAGGGAGATTCAGGAGGATGGAGCATAGGAGCTGGATTCGGAGGACTGTACTGTGAAATGCAGACAGCTGAAACTCGTATATTGAAATAAAAAGAGTAGAAGACGGTGGTGATGGATTTGTTGTGATTCAAAGTTTGTAACCGGAAAGACAGGCACACAAATAAAGGGAAATACGGGAGGAAGACAGTAAGTGCAAGCCTAATTGTCAGGGAAGTATAGCTCATCCTCAAACTCTGGGGGTTCAACCAGAAGTAGGTAATCATCATGTAACACACTACTTCTGTCACCTGAGCCGCTGTCCTCATATTCCTCCCGTGATTCATGTATTGTGTAATTCGGTGGTATGAAGTGCTGATTCATTTTGATAATTGTGAACCTCTCCACGTTTTTAAGCAAGAGACTGGTCCTTCTCACTGTTACAATGGAACCAGCGGCACTGAAAACACGTTCAGAAGAGACACTTGCGACAGGGCAAGCCAGATAGCTTATCACCAGCCTGCTGAGCAGTGGCCATTAGGCCCTTTTCCCATACCAATACCGCAATGGGTTTTGATAAATGTACACTTCTGTTGGGTCATCCAGATAGGCTTGGACCATCTGCTCAATGTTCAGGGGTGCTAAACTTTTTTCTGGGTCTTTTCTCTGTGCATCAGCACTGCGTTTACCAAGGTCTAAAGGTAAATACCTATCCTGTAAAGATTCTACTGGGCCGAATGATCCGGTTATTGCTGTTGTTGATAGTGATGGTGAGTGTTCTGAGCCAAACGCACTGTCCTCAGCCTCCGAAGTTGCACTTGATGCCAGATGCCCTGCTGCAGTACTTGTTGTGGGTTGATCTAACGGGCTTTTAAATTTAATTAGCAGCCGTTCATTTTCCAACTTACTTGCTGCCTCAGCTATCCAAATTTTGTAGCGGGCAACATCCATCTCTGAAAAAGGAATTAATGTCTTCAGTGCCAATTTTGTTCGTGGATCTAGAATTGTGACAGAAATGTAATGTTCTTGTGACAAAATCTTACTTTGCACCCTTGTACAGTCAGCTAAGCGACGGGCTAAGCTCTCCTCCACCAACTCATAGGCTTCTTTTTTTTCCTCCACACCTTTGTATGATTCAGACACCGCCTTCAGCTGATGCTCTTCCATTGCAATAATGGGATAGCTTGGCCCACAGTACAGTCCTTCTTGCTGACTTCACGTGTGAATACTTCAAAAGGACGAAGCATGTCAGTCAGGCATTTAACTAGGCACCATTGGTCCATCTGAAGGGTCATGCCTTTCACAGTAGCATCCCTTCTTCGCATGACATATTCATTGCGTGGCTTGTACTGCTCAAACAGACGATCAAGCATGTAATAAGTTGAGTTCCAACGTGTTGCCACGTCCTGGATGAGTGCTTTGACTGGCATTTTATAGTCACGTTGAATGATCCTCAGCTGAAATGAGTGCATATTCTTTAGCAGGTGGTCAGTAAGTTGCTGACTATAGATTCTTTTTTCAGAAAGTCTTGAACTACAATGTTTATTCAATGCGCCAAACACGGAACCCTGAAATTGGAACCAAGCTCCATGGCCTTAAGTGCATTACTGCCATTATCTATGGCAACAAAACCAATGCTAAGTCCTCTTGGTCTCAGCCATTCAAAAACCTTGCTGCAAAACTCTCCCAAAATGTTTATAGCAGTATGAGATTTCTCCATGGCGAACATGGCTACAGTTGCATGTTTCCGAGTAGCTGTAAAAATCTCAGCTGTGTCAACAGCACCTCCTTTAGATAGCTTATCTCTAACCCCCACAAAAGAGACCCAGTGTGCAGTGATGCACATGTAATCTGTGGCTTGGCAACTGGTCGACATGTCTGTTGTTAGGTGGATATTGTGAACAGCACTCTGCTGCAAAGCTTGTCCAACCAATTCCAGCACATCATGATGTAGTGCCTTAACAGCAATTCTTGCAAAATAGGACCGGCTGGGAACCTTCCATTTATGAAAAAGGGATAATGTCCAGCGCTAACATTTTGAGCCAGCTTCTCATTGTACAACCGTGCCTTTGGGTGGTTGCGTTGAAACTGCCCCTCCAACCTAAGCATGCTCTCAATGGTAGGCTGGATTACTTTCCTTTGTGGTGCTGTTGTTTTCATTAACCCACTTAAGCTCAACAACGCACTTTGTTTCATTGCAGTACTCAGTCGACTTGGTGTCTCAGCCTGACTCAGAGTATGGCTCTTACTGTGGTGCCACTGAGATGTTGCTGAGGTGGATGTGGGTGTGGGCGGTAAGACTACACTACTGGGGCCAGGGCCTCCCTCTTCTTCACCTTCCACCACAATAATATTGTCCCCTGATTCTTCATGCCCAACATCAATGGGTTGATTTGTTTTTACTTTGTTGTAAGTGAAGTAGGTGATTTTCCCACACGATAGTGTGGTGTATTTTAAGATGACTTGTTTGGACTCTGGTACCATAGTTTGTACCAAGCTTACCCCGCCAAACACCTTGTCGACAAATTGAGCATATAGCAACGTTCTCCTCCTTAGTGCTAACTGAAAAGAAATCCCAAACTGGGGAGGACAACTTTCTGGCGCTGCTGGATGTGCCACTTTCAATACCAGATGAACTGGAGGGTGTGCTTGGAATGTGACTATGTGCAGCTACACTGTGACTTCTACTAACATTACTTACTGAGATGGATGAGCTGGATGTAGGTCCCTGCCAGGCCTTTGAAAATATGGCAGCTGGAGGTCGTGGTGGTGTAACCTGTGTTGGTGGTATCCGTGATACATCCCGCTCAGTAGCAGCCTTTCTGGATAGGGTGAGAATGTTGGTCTCCATCCCCTTTGGGGCGGGAGTGATGTGCGTGATGACTGGCTTGTCTTCATCAACATCATCCCCCTCTTGTACATCTACCTCCATAACTCTAAGTTTTTCTGGAACCTTCCTTTTCAGAAGCATTGTCTTTTGGCGTGCCTCACTCTCAGATTGAGCTGGTGGCTGCCAAGTGGCATCACGATCATCAGAAGCGGGGCTTGAAGAAGAAGATGATGGACTAAGCCTTCTTTTCCTTGCTGGTGGTCTGGAAGACAATAGATCTTCAGAAACAGTGGTTTGCTCCAATTTGTCTGCAGGAAGCTCGATTTCCTGAAATGCCCCTACTTTAGGAGCAACAACTACGGATGTATGTCGTTACTACGCATGCATTTACAACGCATGCCTTTACGACACAACTTTTACAACGCAAGTCGTTACAACGACTTGCGTTGGGGGGCGCTGGATAGTGAATAGTTTAATTTACTATTCCAACTCCAGTTCCCGTGGATAGTAGGGAAGGAGTTGGATAGTAAATTAAACTATTCCCTATCCTGGAGCGCCCCCCAGCGCAAGTCGTTGTAACAACTTGCATTGTAAAAGCTGCGTCGTAAAGGCACAGCATTGTAAAAGTTGCATAGTAAACGCTGTTCCCCAACAACTACCATTGTGGGCTGTTCTTGCGGCTGCTGCTGTTCTTGCGGCTGCTGCTGTTGTTGTTGCGGCTGCTGCTGTTCTTGCGGCTGCTGCTGTTGTTTTTGCGGCTGCACACTTATCTGCTGAGTTTCTGCCTGCGTTGATTGTGTACGTCTTTGCGATAATGACATTTCATAATCACTGCTCGTTAGTAGACTGGCTACCTCTGCGACACTCAAGGGCTTGGGCTTAGGTTGGTGGGGTTGGACCGCTGGTGGGGAGGTGCTGCTCCCAGCTTGGTACCCGGACAACGCTGCTGCATGCGTAATTTTTTTGGTCCCCAAAAAAACTTTGCCCGGCACACAAGTCGGGGTTAGTGGCACTTCCTTTTTCTGTTCCTTCTTCTCAACTGCAACTTTCTTGGTACTGGACCTGGTACCTTTCTTTGGGGCCATCTTCTTCAGATGTCAGGTAGGACGCAGGTGCACATGTTGTTGTCACACGTGGACGTGATGCGCAGCAGGACTACTGTCTGGCTGGTAGTACAACGGGTGATTTTTTCACCTCCTCCTCTGGCTTTGTGTGCACCTAAAAGTAAATAAGCCAGGAGAAGAACAAACAAAAGATATAGTCTAGCCATTTCTGAGACTTTGTCAACAAGGCCTATGTTATACAACTGTGTACACACTACAATCTCAGGGAGGCTTGGAAAGAGAATAAGAACCACCAAAATAAAAATGTAATTGAACTGGGGTGGACCCTATTTGCCATTAAATTATTTGAGCATCACATCATTCATGGAGCTGCTGCTGTCAAAGGGGATGGCTGGATGGAAGCAGTAAGCCAATAGGAAAACAATGCAGGCCTATATGGCAAAAGCAGGACACTAATAACTCCCACCACAAAAAAAGGCCACCAGCCACATGGGCAATCACAAATCACTAACAACAAGCAGGAGGCCTGGGAAACACCATGAGCTGACAAAAGGCCTATAAAAGCCAGGCAACGGATGCATGCTAAATCACCCTGCTCTGCCTTTTTAATGCAAAAATGAAAATACACAGGCCCAAAAAAGGTCTGCAGGGTGCATGCATAGCACACCAACACACACCACACACACACAACAAAGGCATGTCTTTAAGACACCCAACATCAGAAACCCCACCCCAAAAAAACACATTTCCCAACTCAATCCAATGCCACCCATGCCCTAAATGATGTCTAAATTCAATAGACCACACAGAAACACTTGCTTAATGCACCTGTGGCTACCTGCTCTGAGCCTACTGGATGAAAGCAGGCCTGTTAGCAGACAAAGCCAGACAAGCTTGCAGGCCTAGGCTTCAAAATTGCCACTAGCCACATGGTCAGGCCCACCCAACTACAAGAAACAGAAGACAGACAATGCACTGCAGGCCTATTGCAAAAAGCACACTGCCAGCCTTCAAAATGGCCACCAGCCGCGTGGCCAGGCCTACCCACAACAAGAAGCCTAGGCCACAAAGGAATAGCATGCAGGCCTATATGGCAAAAGCAGGACACTAACAACTCCCACCACAAAAAAAGGCCACCAGCCACATGGACACTCACAATTCACAAGCAACAAGCAGGAGGCCTGGGAAACACCATGAGCTGACAAAATGCCCATAAAAGCCAGGCAAAGGATGCATGCTAAAGCACACTGCTCTGCCTTTTAATGCAAAAATGAAAATACACAGGCCCAAAAAAGGTCTGCAGGGTGCATGCATTGCACACCAACACACACCATACACACACAACAAAGGCATGTCTTTAAGACACCCAACATCAGAAACCCCACCCCAGAAAAACACATTTCCCAACTCAATCCAATGCCACCCATGCCCTAAATGATGTCTAAATTCAATAGACCACACATAAACACTTGCTTAATGCACCTTTGGCTACCTGCTCTGAGCCTACTGGATGAAAGCAGGCCTGTTAGCAGACAAAGCCAGACAAGCTTGCAGGCCTAGGCTTCAAAATTGCCACTAGCCACATGGTCAGGCCCACCCAACTACAAGAAACAGAAGACAGACAATGCACTGCAGGCCTATTGCAAAAAGCACACTGCCAGCCTTCAAAATGGCCGCCAGCCGCGTGGCCAGGCCTACCCACAACAAGAAGCCTAGGCCACAAAGGAATAGCATGCAGGCCTATATGGCAAAAGCAGGACACTAACAACTCCCACCACAAAAAAAGGCCACCAGCCACATGGACACACACAATTCACAAGCAACAAGCAGGAGGCCTGGGAAACACCATGAGCTGACAAAATGCCTATAAAAGCCAGGCAAAGGATGCATGCTAAAGCACACTGCTCTGCCTTTTAATGCAAAAATGAAAATACACAGGCCCAAAAAAGGTCTGCAGGGTGCATGCATTGCACACCAACACACACCATACACACACAACAAAGGCATGTCTTTAAGACACCCAACATCAGAAACCCCACCCCAGAAAAACACATTTCCCAACTCAATCCAATGCCACCCATGCCCTAAATGATGTCTAAATTCAATAGACCACACATAAACACTTGCTTAATGCACCTTTGGCTACCTGCTCTGAGCCTACTGGATGAAAGCAGGCCTGTTAGCAGACAAAGCCAGACAAGCTTTCAGGCCTAGGCTTCAAAATGGCCACTAGCCACATGGTCAGGCCCACCCAACTACAAGAAACAGAAGACAGACAATGCACTGCAGGCCTATTGCAAAAAGCACACTGCCAGTCTTCAAAATGGCCGCCAGCGGCATGGCCAGGCCTACCCACAACAAGAAGCCTAGGCCACAAAGGAATAGCATGCAGGCCTATATGGCAAAAGCAGGACACTAACAACTCCAACCACAAAAAAAGGCCACCAGCCACATGGACACTCACAATTCACAAGCAACAAGCAGGAGGCCTGGGAAACACCATGAGCTGACAAAATGCCTTTAAAAGCCAGGCAAAGGATGCATGCTAAAGCACACTGCTCAGTCTTTTTAATGCAATAAAATGCAAAAACGAAAATACACAGGCCCAAAAAAGATCTGCAGGGTGCATGCATTGCACACCAACACACACCAGACACACACAACAAAGGCATGTCTTTAAGACACCCAACATCCGAAACCCCACCCCAAACAAAACATTTCTCAACTGAATCCAATGCCATCCATGCCAGACTACACAGAAACACTTGTTTATTTTTATTTTTATTTTTTTTCAAAAATTATATTTATTGCAAGAAAAAAAAAATAATAATAATAATTTCTTGTTATACAAATATCATTTCATAAGGATCTGGGCATAAGTTAACCATTAAATACAAGCAGAGGGTTAAAATACAAATACTCATCCATATCTAAATCATGACAATGATGCCGATGTACAGGACTCTCTAAACGAATACATATAAATCAAATGAACGTTCCCCATATTTTTACCCTCCCTTTCGATGCCTTAGGGCCCCTACACTTAGCCAATGAAAGCTCCATTGTATATATTTCATGTACAAGATTCCACCATTCCATGACACTAGGAGGTTCCTTTGAGATCCAAGTCCGTGCTCTGACCAACCTGGCACAGGCAAAGACAATAGTTATCAAGTCTTTATAGTTACTGATAGTATCTTGTATATCTAACAATATCAAATGTGCAGAGAGAGTTGTAAGTGTTATTTGCCTATTATTGAGTACCGTTATTATCCCTTTCCAAAATGATGTAAGTTCAGGACACTGATAAAGCATATGTTCTATACCAGCAGCTTCCATGTTGCATTTTGGACATCTAGTACGCTCATTAGAAGCATTTCCAGAGGTCCAGCCGGCATTTCTTTCAGGCGTACAGTAAATTTGAGTGACCGTCCTATAGAATTGTATTCTTAAATTTGAGGATTGGACCACTCGATTTATTTGTCTGAGCGACCCTGCAATCTGATTGGAGTTGATATTTATTCCTAGTCTGTTGGTCCATTTATCCGCCATTTTCACACAGTCTCCTGCACGGCCACTATTTAAACAAGCATAACTTTTGCTAATAAGTGATTTAGTACAGGTAGCATAAATACATTTTAGAGTATCTGAGTATTCTATTCTCTCAATTTTGATTTTATTAACCAAAAAGTCTTGAATCTGTATATATTTAAAGTGCATAACATCACTAATTTTATAAAGTATTTTTAACGTATTGAAACTCAAGAGGCCATCCGACCCATATAGACCACCTAAAGTATTTATGCCATGTCCTATCCACTGCATGCCAGCACCATCAGAAAAAATACTTGGCATCCCCGGGTTCCCCCAAATTTGTAGCTCAGCATTAAAAAATGGAATCTGATCAATGAGCATAATTTGTTCCCAGATTCTTTTAATATCTCTCGCGGTCTTAAACTTAACCCTCTTATAGTAATTGGGGTCATGTACACGAAACAGAAATTGATTGCTATCCGATCCTAGCATGAATTGGTGATAGAATAGGGAGTTCTCTTTTGATAAAAGACTACGTATACGTTCAAAAAAGTTGCAAAAAAATACATTTTGATATCCGGGAAATTTAATCCTCCCTTTTCTATTGAGAGTTTCAGTATCGCGATAGATCTACGGGGTTTTTTATACCCCCAAATGTAGCTACTACATATAGCTTCTATTTTCTTAATGTATACATTGCTCAGTTGCAAAGGAATAGACCTAAATAAGTACAGTAGCTTGGGTACAATCTTCATTTTTATTAAATTTATTCGTCCTACCAGACTAAGTGGTATTTTATGCCAGGTTTTTAGAGTAGTTGTTATTTCATTAAATAGAGGGTCATAATTTAGTGCTATAATTTTCTCGATATCTGCAGTAAGCTTCACTCCTAAATAGATGGCATTTGGGCAAAGCCCCAATATTGGTTGCGTAAGTTTATAATTAGCAATTACTTGAGTCTTACTCACGTTTAGCTTGTACCCCGATAGGTCCCCAAATTTACTTGCTTCCTCGATTACCTCCGGGATAGCCAGTACTAGATCGGTGGTAAAAACAGCTATATCATCAGCAAAAGCTGTGATTTTCAGACTCTTGCCTCCATGCTCTACTGGAATTATATTATCTTGAGCCATTAGTGCGTTCAGAAATGGCTCCAGAGCTAAAGCAAAAAGCAGGGGTGATAGAGGACACCCCTGCCTTGTCCCCCTTTTTAATAGGAAAGTTAGCCGAGTTGGCTCCAGCATAGCTAACTATTGCCGTCGGTGATTCATACAGAGATCGGACCCATCCGAGATATTGACCCTGTATGCCAAATGCACTCAATGTTGCCCACAGATACTCCCACCCCACTTGGTCGAATGCTTTCTCCGCATCTAACATTATCATTCCGAGTGGGGTGAGAGTAGCTGCGGCAACATCAAAGGCTGTCACAGCAGTATTAATATGGGTAGTGGTGTCTCTCCCCACCACAAACCCATGTTGCTGGCAATTAACCAGATCTAACATAATTGGAGCGAGGCGGTTTGCCAAAACTTTGGCAAATACTTTCGCATCCGTGTTAATTAATGAGATGGGCCTGTATGACCCCCCGCTCCTCTGGCGGTTTGTTCTTTTTCAAAAAGAAGACTATTTTTGCAGTACGCCATGATATTGGGGCACTACCTGTTTGCCCCATAGAGTCTATCACCAAACGAAAAAGCGGGAGTAGCTCTTTTTCACAGATCTTATAAATCTCTATAGGCAAACAATCTTCTCCCGCAGCCTTACCAGAAGGCAGTGCATGTATAGCTATCTCTATTTCATTGGTTGTAATCTTAGAGCCAAGCTGTTTGATTGCTTCCACATCTAATCTTACGGATAAGTGTTTCTCTAAATATTGTCTAATTTCCTCAGAATTAGATGGATTTTCTGGAGTATATAGGTGGCAATAATATTTAGCAAATTGATCTAGAATCTGCTCCGGTTTTCTATATTCTTTAGAGTCTGACCCTTTTATTACTTTTATAATAGTTGTAGCTTTTTTATCATCTACCTTGTAGGCCAAAACTTTGCCAATTCTGTCACCCCCCTCATATTGTGCCAACTTGTATTTATGTATTTTTTAACTGTATTTTTCCGTGAGTTTTTTTTTTAGTGCCGCCCGCAGAGATACTAATTCTAATCCTAGCTCTTCAATATTAGTTTTACCCTGTATTATAGCATCAGACAATTGTTGTTCAGCTAATAAAATGTTAGATGTAGTCAACTTTTCTGCCCCGCGTTTTTCAGCATTGTCCCTTAAGATGTATTTTTGTACATAGCCTTTAATACTGCATTTACAGGCATCCCATACAAAATTAGTAGTTGTTGAGTTGATATTCAATGTTATGAATTCTTTTATATGAGCTTTAATACCAAGTATAAATTCTGAGTCCGTGAATAAATATCTAGGAAATGTGAACTGTCGGGGCGCTTGTTTTCTATCCAAAGTTTTAAATTCAAACAATATCGGATTGTGATCAGATGTGATTTTGGGGCACATTTCTATATTATAGTTCTCTAAGATTTTATCTGTTGCCCATACCATATCAATTCTAGAACAGGCTTTATGTGGCGCTGAGTAGTATGTAAAGCCAGCTATGGTAGGATGTTTAGTACGCCAGACGTCTTTCAAATTATCAATTCTGCCCAGTTCTATTATGGCTGTCCTGACTTTACCCATCCTAGTTCTGTTACCTTTACTTGTAGAGTCTATCTTATAGTTAATAACACAATTGAAGTCCCCCATTATCAACAATTCTCCTTCCCACTCAAGTAGCGCCAAATCCAATTGTTCATACATCTTAGGTTCGTCTATATTAGGGCCATAAACAACACAAAATACATAGCTTTTATGATCAAATCGCACTTGTGCTATTGCCCATCTCCCCTTTGCATCAGCAGTGGTTTTAATAATATTCATTCTTAAATATTTCTGTTTTAGAATAGCTACCCCTCGGATTGATGCACCCAACGTTGAGCAAACAACGAGATCATAGCCCATTTGTGATAGAAGCTTGCGATCTTGAAACCCAATATGAGTTTCAGAAATTAATGCCATATGTCGTTTATACATATTCATTTCTTCTTGCACCAATCTCCTATTACATTTATTATTGAGTCCAGCAACATTCCACACCAAACATCTAAGAAAAGACATATCCTATGATTATATTTTTCAGACTCCTCTGCGTAGTATTTTGCTCAAAAAACAAAATAAGAAATCCTTGATATCTGCTTCTAGCCATATTCTTTTTCTGCAATAGAGATTTTTCCCCCTTTTCCCACCCCTGCCAAACAGCACGCTACCCCCCCTCATCCTATAGCTACCTACAGAACCCTTCACATCCCCACCCCTCAACTCTACCCCTGAGTCCACCTCGAGGCCCCATGGATCCCTCCCCCCTGTACCTACCCGGAAGCCTCCCTCTATCTTCTGCTGCCGCTTGAAGGGCAGCCAGTCAGAGAGGATTCTCCTGGAACCCCATCCCTCTGTATTATTCTCATACAAAAAGAAGAAGCACCCATAACCCATTTAAGAGTATAAGCATAACTGAGAACTGATAAAGTATCTTAGTCAATTCTGAATACCTGTAGCATCCATGATAGCTTGGTCCTGTGAATTTTGTTTTTCCCACCCTTCCCCTTCTTTCCCATTATTTTCTTAGTTAAGTTTTAGAATCCATTTTTGAAAGATACTGTTCCGCCTCTTTAACATCGTGAAAAAAGTGAATGTGTCCGGACTTTATAACTTTGAGGCGGGCGGGTTCTTGAAGATGGACCATTGCTCCACGAGACTTAAAGGGGTCGATCAGTTTACGTAGCCCCCATCTTTTATCCATAGTAACCTTACTGAGGTCTGATTTTACAAAAAAAGTTACATTGTCAATTGTCACTGGGGTGCTTGGTCTGGCTTTGATAGAGACAGCTTGTCGCAGCAAATAGTTGTCAAAGTAGATTAGAAAAGGCCGTGGATATTTGCTCTCTTGAGATCTAGGAATGATAGGGAGTCTGTGTACCCGCTGAAGTTGAGAATCCCAGTCCCAATCGGACAGATCCGGGAATGCCCTCTGTAGTGTTTTTACAATGTATGCCCTTGCATCGGCTCCCTCCGATCCTTCAGGTATTCCAAAGAGTCTCAAATTCTGGCGTCTTTGCCTGTTTTCCAAGTCCTCCACTTTGTTCTGCAGACTCTCTATTTCTTCATGATGTCGATCTGACGCGACCGTGGTAGTGGCTAGGGTTTCCTCCACATCGACTACTCTTTGCTGTAGTTCCTCAATTTCTTTTGTTACTCCACTCAGTTTGCTGGTAACTTCCTGAAGGCAGCTGTGTATTTTACTATTATCTTCCCTTAGTTTTGAAAACTGTTCTTGTACCTCTTGACGATGGGCCATTAATGTTTTCAAAATTAAGTCCAAAGATGAGGCGTTAGTAGAGGTCGATGCATTAGTAGAGATCAGTGGAGGTGAAATAGAAATATTAGATCGTACCATTACCTCACTATGGGGAGATGTAGATACGAGGGATTTATCGTTTTGACTCAATGTGATAGATCCGGTAGTACCATCCCTTAGGTTCCCAGTAGATAGTGTATTTCCAGGAGCAGGAGAAGCAGGAGGGGTAGCTGTGGTAGGCAATTTTTCCAAGTCTAGTCCTATTAAATCAGAACTCTCGGGTAGAACAACTTTTTTAAGTTGGTTTTGAGGCTCTCCCCTGCAATATGATTGTTTTCTGGAACATCTAGTGGCAGATTTTAAGGCCCTCTTTTTTTAATTTGGACCCACTTACTCAGCGAGCTCTGATCGATAATCAGTTTCCCTCCGCTGATAGTTGGTTTTAATGTAGTTAATAAAGCGGCAGGGTTCATATTTCTCCCCCCTTTTTTTGCTTTATTTTTTGCTTTCCCTCTTTTTTTGAAGGCAGAGGATCTGCTGGACTTTAATTGCGCAGAGTTGTATTCTATGTCCTTGTCTGCGTCTTCTGCACCGTCGGTGTCCCCTCCTTCCACTAATTCCTCATATTCCTGATCATCAAAGTTAGCCTCCGGAAGTACCTCAGTCATGGTGTCTTTGTTTCTATCCATGCCATCACATTGTTTATCACACTGATTATTAGCTCTCTCATCAGCTCTCTCCTCAGCTAGGGTCGGTCCTGAGATTAGTGAGGCCGGTGAGGCAGGTGGGGCGGGTGAGGCTTGAAGAGGTTGTAAGACCATTTTAGTAGTAGTATCCACGGCATATGAACCTTCCTCAATATTTACATTAGGCCCCATCTTATTCACTTTATAGACGGCATTCTTATCCCCCGAATCTGGGAAACCTTTGTTATTTTTAGTTAGATTGCCTATATTAGTCTGATTAGTTAAAGTCAAATTATTGAGTCCAGAATTACTCGAAATATACAGGCCCAAAAAAGGTCTGCAGGGTGCATGCATAGCACACCAACACACACCAGACACACACAACAAAGGCATGTTTTTAAGATACCCAACATCAGAAACTCCACCCCCAAAAAAAACATTTCCCGACTCAATCCAATGCCATCCATGCCCTAAATGATGTCTAAATTCAACAAACCACACAGAAACACTTGTTTAGTGCACCTGTGGCTCCCTGCTCTGAGCCTACTGGATGAAAGCAGGACTGTTGGCAGACAAGGCCAGACAAGCTTACAGGCCTAGGCTTCAAAATGATGGCCACCAGCCACATGGCCAGGCCCACCCAACTACAAGAAACAGAAGACAGACAATGCACAGCAGGCCTATTGCAAAAAGCACACTGCCAGCCTTCAAAATGGCCGCCAGCCTCATGGCCAGGCCTACCCACAACAAGAAGCCTAGTCCAGAAATGATTAGAATGCAGGCCTATATGGCAAAAGCAGGCCACTAATAACTCCCCCCACAAAGAAAGGCCACCAGCCACATGGACACTCAAAAATCAAAAGCAACAAGCAGGAGGCCTGGGAAACACCATGAGTTGACAAAAGGCCTATAAAAGCCAGGTAAAGGATGCATGCTAAAGCACACTGCTCTACCTTTTTATTGCAATAAAATGAAAAAACTAAAATACAAAGGCCCAAAAAAGGACTGCAGGGTGCATGCATTGCACACCAACCCACACCAGACACACACAACAAAGGCATGTCTTTAAGACAACCAACATCAGAAACCCCACCCCAAAAAAACATTTCTCAACTCAATCCAATGCCATCCATGCCCTAAATGATATCTACATTCAACAGACCACACAGAAACACTTGTTTAATGCACCTGTGGCTACCTTCTCTGAACCTACTGGATGAAAGCAGGCCTTTTGGCAGACAAGGCCAGACAAGCTTGCAGGCCTAGGCTTCAAAATGGCCTCCAGCCACATGGCCAGGCCCAACAACAGAAACCCCACCCCAAAAAAACACATTTCCCAACTCAATCCAATGCCATCCATGCCCTAAATGAAAATGAAATACATTCAAAACACACCAAAAGAACAGTTGCTTCATCATGCACCCACCCATGACTAGCTCTGGGCCTACTGACTACTACTACCCACAACAATTAAAAAAAAAGGAATGATAAGTACCAAAAATAAATTGTAGTTGCAACAACTGCAATGCCCCAATTAAACAGACACGACAACAACCACTTACTTGTAAAATATCAAATTCAAAAATCCTCAAATCCAATGATAATGATGCAGCAGACAAAAAGAGTGATCTTTCCAGCTCAAAATCCAAAAGACTCCTTGCACAAAAAAAGAACAGCCAAATGTCAATCTGAGGAGTTTTTTTCATCCAAATTATCATTTACAGAAGGTTTTATGCTGCTAGAGATGATATTCTTCTCCAGATCGAAAATCTTACATGTTCGAGTCCTCGTGCTTCACCTTACTTCCGCCAGATGTCGATTGCGCGTTCAAAACTACCTGTTCGCGTTCTCTTGCTCCCTGTCACATTGGATATGATGTTTTCGGGTTCTCTCACTCCTTGTCGCGTTTGATGTGAGATGTTCGCGTCCTCATGCTCTTGCTCGCGGTAGAGAATGACGTGTTCGAGATCGCACGCTCTTGTGGTGCATGATCCCGAAACGAATGATGTGATCGCGGGCGCGAACTCTTGCGAGATAGCGCAAACGGCTACCAACATCTTGTGGAGCACGCGACCGGATCGGGAAAACTTGTCGGCGAACGCGGGGATCCCGGTAAGGCGATCTCCCGCGCGAGAACGTATTTTCAAAGCGCGAGCATGAAAAAAATCTCCGGTACATTGCGGATTGCGAAAATTTTGGCATTTCATTGCTCTCCGAGGAACGTGAAAATGTCAAATTATCGCAATTTCCGCGGGCGGAACGGAAATTGATGCCCAACCCTACACCACATCTCGCTTGTGTTCACCAACTTACTGATGGCGAGATGCGCACAAAAAAAAACTATACCATGCAACGGTTGGCTGAATTTGGCTAGAACTCTGCATTTGGCTAAAACTCCACCAACTCTTCTGACCGAGGGAATTTATTGCTCACCTCTACTTTTGCCAACATGCGTTTTCTGTTATTCCTACTTGCAAATGACACCCTTCAAACCTCTCTCTGTTTGATTCTGTAAGGAAGGTAATTCTCCACATTTTTCAACATTATTCGAGCAGGAACAAATTGTGTCTTCTATGTATATAAAGTACAGAACTTAACTTTCATCTTCCCACTAGCCTTTGCTTACTCTTAGTGATACTATTTGACACAAAATATGTCTCTCAAGCTTGCAAACATTTTTCAAACTCGGACGGTTGAACACACCATCCCTTTTCCAGTCTGGCTCAATTTGTGACATCTCTGACAGAACCCTAGTTTTGTTACAGAGATATTTGGATGTACTTATTTTGATTTTTCCTACTATTTGGCCTTGTGAGTAATGGGAAATTTAGGGCCACATTTTTCATTGAAGTGGTGAATGTCTTCATAATGGGTTTTGCTTCTGTAATAAAAAGCTGTAATGGCAGGTTTGCCATGCGATTGTGAAACCTCTGAACTGTCTGCACTTTTTTTTTACATTTTCAAGTCAAAACCTAGAATCAATACCCTTAATGTGCTGAGAGTTTTCTTGCGGTGTGCAGATATTATTGAGCAGTCCCCTGACTCCTAAATGTCTTGCTAGATGTTAGAAGATCCCCCATACTTCTGAAGATTTCAAAGATTGGCTTGATTTCCCAATCGTTAGCTACATACCGACGTTATTTCATTGCAGCCCTTGGTTGAGATATGTCCTTCCTATATTGAAATGACACCATAATAGTTAAGAAAATGTATGGCATAAATGTATGGCCAATCCTTCAAATGTGAAAATTGAGGCTTGTAGCACAAAAATGCCTCAAACTGACTCTACTGAAGTTCTAACCTGAGCTTTCATTATAAGGCTAAGACCCAGTTAGACGGCAACAGGTTTCACTATAGACATGGCAGAGATAACATTGTACACAAACACATATTTCAATGATATTTTCTAACAAATGAAAGGAACAAGTATGGGGGACTTGGACCCATGTGTGGCGATTTTATATGCAGGTTAGTAAGATTGGATTATGAGCGGATAACCAAAAAGATTAAACTTAACCATTTGGTACAAACATACGCCCTGACAAAGTTCAATCTCTTTGAATGAAACGCGTTGGCTGAGGCTTGTTGAACATATCTGTTGGATTACCTAATAAAGAACATTTTTCAAAAAAAGAAAATCGACCATTCGTTGTTACTGAAATAGACTATTGGGGTAGTGCACCACTCCACTTGGTCTCAATTTTTGCATATCTGCCCGGCAGTTTGCATATCCCAACGGCAGCTGCAAGAGTGGATTGTGTACACCAATTGTAACTTCATCACGAATTACCACCAACGAGAATGTAACTAAGAGGTGCGACCATTGGAGTCCACAGTTTATCCTCGCCCTCCTAAAACTTTTTGACATATATTGTGAAAAATATCATGTCACTTGCATTTGCTTTGAGAACTGT
Organism: Lissotriton helveticus; assembly: GCF_964261635.1. NCBI lineage: Eukaryota > Metazoa > Chordata > Amphibia > Caudata > Salamandridae > Lissotriton > Lissotriton helveticus. Next base: position 397,828,263 of record NC_136069.1, on the reverse strand, counting down.
ATTTTTGTTTTTAGTCAAGGAATATTGTTATCTAGACCAAGTTACCAAGACTGGTGGAAATAAAAAATATTCCTAGTTTTAATGTAGAGGATGACTGAAGGCACAACGGAGAATTGCTTTGCATGGTGAAGGTGAAATTGGTTTGCATGAAGGTTCTGGAGATGAACACTTTAAGGATAATTTTGATTGATTACACTTCACCAGTTGGGCGTGAAATATGTGTTTACATTGATATTTCTTTTTGCAATTTACCCCATAGTGAATACATAAATTATATTTGTCTATAGTTACTGCTGTGTGAAGATAAGTTGACCTTATTTGATTAATTAAATTTATGATATATATTTATAGTTAAGATTTAGAGAATAAGTCAAGTTAGGTATGTTAAGCAACTTCAGAGATTGGACACCATAGAGGATGTAATGTTTACCCTTTATATCATGAGTTGGACAAAAGAAGATCTATTGGGAGCATTGCCATGATTCATTACCTTTTACAGTTTCTGCCAACACGCTCTTGTCAGAAATAGTTGTTTTCATCATAGCTTGGATACATGATGTTCAGAAGCTGTTTAACTGATAGGTCAGACCCACACCTTATTCTTTCTCTTCAAATTTAGAGTTAGATTTAGCAATCAAAGCAAAGCCATTTGCATGGCCCTGTATTGCTTTTTTAAATCTGGAGCAATGCAATGCTGGGCACGTCTCTGTCTTGCTTTACTCTGCTCTGTGAGGGCGTTCCATGGGTGGAGCGAGGGTGTTCCCTTACATTCTCCAATGGATTTTGGTGCATTCCCAGATTTACCAAAACTGGTAAAGCTTACCAAGTGAGTCCCAACAGGGAGAAATATTTATATTTCCCCTCGTTGTTTCCCCTTTCTTATTGAATGATGCAAGGGTGCCTGCGTTGGCACTAGGCAGCAGATTCGACGCCAGTGCAGCTAGAGAGCAGGAATGCACCATACTTTGGCTAATACCCTGCTTTCCTGCTCTCTCCCTTTCAGGCAGTGCAGATCAGTGCAGCAAGTTGTCTTGCTGCATTGCATGTAAAATTGATAAATCTGGCCTTTCATTTTTAAGACATAATTCAATTGGAGCATTTGCAATATCTATCTATCTATCTATTTATCTAGACATTCCTTCTTTCCTGCGTCAGAGGCAAGCAGCACCTCGTCAAGGGTTCCTAGCGCGATACCGGCACCACAGCTCGCCGCACCCGCTCCGCGGGTGCCGCTTCGCACAGGAGTGCGTTAGCTTCTTCAACTGGCACTTGGGCACTGTAGGCGGAGGTAGGGTGTGAGGCTTGGTGTGGGCTGCGAGTGTGCAGGGACTCCAACTACCAGGAGTCCCTGCGAGACCACGGACTTGCCATCCGGTCCGCTCTCCCCGCCGGCCCGCCCCCCCGCACGCCTGTAGCTGCAAAAGGCGCCTCCTTGCCCTACCTGCTGGGACATTCCTTCTTTCCTGCGTCAGAGGCAAGCAGCACCTCGTCAAGGGTTCCTAGCGCGATACCGGCACCACAGCTCGCCGCACCCGCTCCGCGGGTGCCGCTTCGCACAGGAGTGCGTTAGCTTCTTCAACTGGCACTTGGGCACTCTAGGCGGAGGTAGGGTGTGAGGCTTGGTGTGGGCTGCGAGTGTGCAGGGACTCCAACTACCAGGAGTCCCTGCGAGACCACGGACTTGCCATCCGGTCCGCTCTCCCCGCCGGCCCGCCCCCCCGCATGCCTGTAGCTGCAAAAGGCGCCTCCTTGCCCTACCTGCTGGGACATTCCTTCTTTCCTGCGTCAGAGGCAAGCAGCACCTCGTCAAGGGTTCCTAGCGCGATACCGGCACCACAGCTCGCCGCACCCGCTCCGCGGGTGCCGCTTCGCACAGGAGTGCGTTAGCTTCTTCAACTGGCACTTGGGCACTCTAGGCGGAGGTAGGGTGTGAGGCTTGGTGTGGGCTGCGAGTGTGCAGGGACTCCAGCTACCAGGAGTCCCTGCGAGACCACGGACTTGCCATCCGGTCCGCTCTCCCCGCCGGCCCGCCCCCCCGCCCGCCTGTAGCTGCAAAAGGCGCCTCCTTGCCCTACCTGCTGGGACATTCCTTCTTTCCTGCGTCAGAGGCAAGCAGCACCTCGTCAAGGGTTCCTAGCGCGATACCGGCATCACAGCTCGCCGCACCCGCTCCGCAGGTGCCGCTTCACACAGGAGTGCGTTAGCTTCTTCAACTGGCACTTGGGCACTCTAGGCGGAGGTAGGGTGTGAGGCTTGGTGTGGGCTGCGAGTGTGCAGGGACTCCAACTACCAGGAGTCCCTGCGAGACCACAGACTTGCCATCCGGTCCGCTCTCCCCGCCGGCCCGCCCCCCCGCCCGTCACGCCCACTACATTAAAGCACCACACTCCCGCAGCGCGGGACGCAGCTCGGGGCGAAGACCGGGCTAAGAGCGGGCCGTTGAGGCCGTTCGAGGCCTGAGCGGACTGGACTGGCCCATTCTCCTTCGCCCCGCATAGCATCTTAAACTCCATTCCTGGACTACAAACCACTGCGACCCTTTCTCCTTCCCACTCCTAGCGTTATTAGTTTTCTCTTATCCCTTAAGGTATGAGTTCCAGGATGACTAGGAGTAAATCCTCCAAAAGCGACCATTCAATTAGTGGCCCCATGGATGACTTTATTACCCGCACCAATTTCGCTATAGATCAAGAAATATCGAAACTTCAAGCCCGGGTATCCCTAGAGTTGGGCGCTGCTAGAAGACTGTCGGAAATTATTGCTACTTCCAAAAAATCTTCTCTAGGCTCCATAGCTGTAGCCATTACCCCAGAGCGAACTACCATTCCCAGATGTATAGTCACACAGGCCGAGGTCTATCCGACCCCGCTCCCTCCTACTCCTACTCCACCCCCCGCCCTATTACCTAAACCAAATGAAGTGAGTGCACCCGCTACTTTTTGCTTTCAGAATGCTATCGCTAAATTTCCATCTCCGGTGATATTCAATGCCCCTGGCGCAATTTTACCTAAACGGAAACATCGTTCTTGTTCCGCCCACTCGCGGAAGAAGGCGAAGATTGCGGTCCCATATGACTTGGTAAGACTAGATGGCGTAGCCAGCACCACTCATGGTGTACAGGTCCCAGTGGTACAGCCCGTAATGCAGGGGGGGGGGGCTGGGTTAATCACCAAGCCAGCCACTGAGCAGGCCAACTTGTTTTCTGTAGATGAGGACCTGCGGGTGGATGGGTTGGCCAACAACGACAGAGAATTCATTGATCTAGTGTGGGAATCTTTAAAAAAACTCCTCTCCCCTCTAGACCTCAGACTCTCACGGATCGAAAATAGTTTACTCGAAATGGAAAAGAGCATTATTGCTCTTGCCACTCTCGGCCTGAGAAGTCTTGAGAATAAGGGTGTTTCTGTCACTAACACTGTACCTTTAGTACCAACACCACAAGTCCATCAACCTCTCCCTATAATTCCTACCACTTGCCCGGTCCCTAAACCAAGGACAGTGCCTGTGGATCAAATTTCGAGTCTCACAAACCCCAAGACCTTTAAATGCGTCCCTACACACCACCCTGCAAATCTTAAACCTGGAGTCACCCCCATAATTCATCCTGGTAACAAGGGCTACCAGCCTATCAAGGATCCCCCAGTTAAGAGCAACTTTAGAGGGGGTTACATTGACCTCCCACCGGAGGTTAACGATTTTGTGGTTGTCCTGACGGGTGTTCCCCAGATTGTTAATGACCAATATGAGAATCATTGGTCGTTGCAAAATAAAATAATGCATTGGCTTAATGTCAATAGACCAATTCCCAATGGCCATAGAAGCAGAGTCTTGATGGTGCGTAGAACTCCATGGGTGGGTCCTACGAGGAAAAGCAACCCTGGGGATTGTATAGTTGTAACATTTGATGATCCTCACACAGCGCAGCATATATGCTCGTGGCCCTGTAGTGAAGGATCTTCTGTCATCCCCAGGCCATTGTCCTTTTTCTATCCTCCACGCCCTACATATAACCAATCAAACAACTGGTCACTTGTTAACCACCAAGCTAGGAGAAGCCGCCCTAACAATCGTGTGAATCCCTACCCAAACTGGAATGGTTTCCCTACTTCAAACAGATTCGGAGGCCTTGAGGAAGTAGACTGACTGCCCAGGGACCTGGGTTTCCACACACTGAGGAATGAACAATCACTGGAAGCTGAAGGGCCCCCTGATTTTGCTTGTGGTGGTAGGGATTCCTTATTTATCGACCTCCCTTCTGACCTGGTTAGAACATCAAACAGCCCATCTCGGGAGGGAGGGTTGATAACTACGAGCAGGGTAGCTCAAGGCGATCTGACTCTAGGTGATTTTTGTCCAGGTGGTAGGGAGGTCCAGTTGGTGCCCCCACATACTACACCTATGCCTCCAACCCAAGCTATTCCAGCACTTAACTTTGCGTTGGTGGATACTATGACATCTAACATCCCACAAAATGAGCCCCTAGATAGTCTTCCTTCTGAGGCTGTGCTTCCCAAATTCGAACCTGCCAACTTCGCTGTTCATTCCCCTATAGAGGCACCACTGCTAAAGATTGTTAGCTGGAATGTGGCAGGGCTTGTCCGTAACCTTGATAACCCAGAGTGGAATGCGTTTCTTGAGCCTTATAACATCTGTATCCTGCAAGAAACATGGACCCAGGAACCAAAACATAGGGTAGGCTTTGCAACCTACTTTGTTCCAGCTCTTCAGAAAAATGGATCCAAGGGTCGTCCGTCGGGAGGCCTCCTAATATGGGTCAGCATTGCTTTGGGCCTAAAAGTAAGTTCTAGGCCCACTAAATCTTCTGACCTACAGAGAATCTCAATCCACTGCGAAGGGGGGAGGACGTTAGAGGTCTTTAATCTTTACTTGAGAGGCGCCAGGAACGGGTTATCAAATCTACCATCGACAGGCCTAAGTAACGACCTGGCTGCCTGCAAAATTGACTCCTATGTTCTCCTTGCAGGCGATTTCAACTGCTGTTTCGAACCATTGGCAAAGGAGGACATTTTGGATTCTTTCGATGAGGACTCAAAAAGAGGAATTCCGATATTGACTCTCGATCCAATCCCAAAATGGACGCAAAGTGCGATAGATATAAATGCACTTTGCATGGAGCACAATTTACGCTCAACGAATGGTCGTTCCAAATCGGACCCTGGAGGTGCCCATACTTATAATAGGACGGGCCACACCTCCAGAATTGATTTCATCATGCTGAATTACAATCTTTGGCCTCTCCATAAAGATATGGAGGTTATTGTGTCTACCGACAGCGATCACAACCCCCTCTCTCTAACCCTTATTTCCCTGTGGCAGATAAAGAAACAGGATAAGTCCCCTCACATCTGGAAATCATCCTATAATGTTGCACCGACAAACTGTAGCAGGCGCTTGAAGTGGGCTAAAGTCAAAGCAGACGAGGGCAGACTAATGCGAGCTGGGGCCATTCTGTCTGTGGTGGAGTCCCAGCTCGATGTCTTATGCTTATCCAGCCTAAACGTGCTACCTTTATTTACAGAGACCATAGCAATGCTGAGTGAGCTGTTTGTTATCCCTCAACCTAAGGTTAGGTCCGCTGCTAATAGTGTCCCTAAGGCTAAAGATAAATGGTACTCTGCTAAATGTAGAGCTACGAAGAGGGAGCTCATCTCTGCAGTAAAAAACAGGGACCCGGCGACTATCAGTTCCGCAAGGAAATTTTATAAAAAAGCGGTGACTGAGGCGAAGGAGACTCATGAAAATCACTTTTGGCGGGAGCTAACTGAGGCCAGTAATAGGAAGGACTCAAAGGGGTTCTGGGATCTCTTGAGAGCAAGAAATAAGCCCATTGATCAGCAGTTAACCTGCAACATTCCCGGCGATGTCTGGTTTGCCCATTTCTCCAATCTATACTCTGGTACACCGGGGGAAACTCCTTCTCAAGGCTTCATGATCTGCCCAACAACTATTCCTATAGTTATCAACGACCCCTTTACCACCCAGGAAGTCGAAAGGGCCATTGGAGGTATTGTTTCTAACAAGGCTCCGGGTCCTGACGGGATTCCTGGTGACCTGCTAAAGTCCCATCCAGCAGTATGGGGCAGATTGATTGCCACACTCTTAAATGAGGTTCTACTGGGAGGCTCCTTTCCTGACTCTTGGAGAGGCGCTGAAGTAGTGCCAATCTTTAAGAAAGGCAGTAGGGATGATCCAGCCAATTATCGTCCCATCAGTTTACTGGATTCAACCCAAAAGGTGGCAGGAAAGGTGGTACTGGGCAGGATTTTGCAGTGGATCGATGAGGAAAAGATTCTGTCTGACTTTCAGGCAGGATTTAGATCAGGGACAGGCACCATCGAGCAGACATTCCGTCTCCTAATGTTATACTGGAAAGTAGTGGTGCTGGGAGGGGGCAGTTTGTACCTAGTCTTTATTGACTTACGAACTGCCTTCGACCTGGTCCCACGGGCACTACTTTGGAATGTCCTCGACGGTTTAGGCTTACCCCCCTACCTGCTGTCCCTCCTCAGAAAATTCCATGAGGATAACTTTGCCCAGATCAGATGGGGTGTCCAGGGAGAAAAAACATCTCGAATCCCAGTAGACAGGGGCGTCCGCCAGGGATGCGTGCTTGCCCCCACTCTGTTCTCTCTTTATGTCAACGGAGTGGTGGAGCATCTGCTACAACATCCTGCAGATGCACCTACCCTGGCGGGCATTAAAGTTCCCACGCTCCTGTTTGCGGATGACACCCTTCTGATATCTAAATCACCAGCGGGCATCCAGAAACTGCTCACTTCCTTTAAATCCTTCTGCGACTCCAAGGAACTTGCAATAAACATAGGCAAGACAAAATTTCTTGTCCTTAACCCCCCCAAGAAATCTGTTATTCCTCCTGTCTTAGACTCTATCCCTCTGGAAAGAGTCAAAGAATTCGACTACTTAGGAATACGTCTCAGCGATACCATGTCCTGGAAAGCACACCACCAGAAGGTATTCCTGACACACAAGAGGGCTACTGGAGCCTTGCTTAAAGAACAGCGAGCCTCTTCTCTAAAACCAATTGGGGCACTGATTGATATCTATAGCGCTAGGGTTGTGAGCGCAGCCCTGTATGGGGCTGAACTGTGGGGTTCGCAGAGAGTTGATACCTTGGCCCATCTCGAAAATAATTTTCATAAAGACCTGATGAGGCTTCCCCGCAGTACCCCTACAATCCCTCTCTTGTTAGATACAGGCACACGCCCAATCTGCGAGCAAGCAAAATTGCGCCCTTTGCTACTCTGGTCTCGGAAATGGAATGTCCCTGAACTCTGTAGCTATGCTGATGCCCTAAGAGATCTTCTGTCGCTCCCAGGTTGTAATAAGGTACCCTGGTTGAGGAAAGTCAAACTCCTGCTCTATGAGCTGGGTTTGGGAGATGCCTGGGTTAACAAAACTGCACCTCCCAAACAGCTACTCAAGAAGGCATATTGGCTATGGGTAGATAACAAGCGAATGTCCAATCCCAACCACTGTAAATCTGTCGTCCAGTTCTTGCTAGTTAAGGAGCTACCTTATAGGGAACCCTATCTGGACCAAATCCATAAGTCTGGAGACAGATCGCTGTATTTTAAATTTAGGGTGGGTGTGCTCCCTTTAGGACTACTTACTTCCTCTTGGAACCCCCCGCTCCAAACGCCTCCTTACTGCCCGTTCTGTGTTACAAAGGCTGAGTCTGTCGCCCACTTTTTGTTTGAGTGCAAAATCTATGTAGCACCAAGATCGAAATGGCTAAAGCCCTTGTGCAAGACTTTGGGAACAAGGTCACATGTTGAAGCCCTACGTATATTGCGCTCAGATGCACGCCCGTTTTTTGCATGTTGCATGGCGAAATTTTTAGGTTGGGCTTGGCGCTTAAGAACTTCAAGGATGTTGCTGCTCCAGTAAAATGTCCCTTGTTAAAACTGAATTTTAAGTTGGTGTATATATGGAAAGGGATATTATTATCTGCACACTTGTTCCTATTGTTTTTATCTTTTAAATCTTAAAGTACTACTTTGTATATTCTGTACTGTTTTAATTGATGTTGTACTGCTTTTATGATACGTACTGTATCGAAATAAAGTTAAACACACACCTACCTTAGTGTGCTTATCCCTATCTATCTATCTATCTATCTATCTATCTATCTATCTATCTATCTATCTATCTATCTATCTATCTATCTATCTATCTATCTATCTATCTATCTATCTATCTATCTATCTATCTATCTATCTATCTATCTATCTATCTATCTATCTATCTATCTATCTATCTATCTATCTATCTATCTATCTATCTATCTATCTATCTATCTATCTATCTATCTATCTATCTATCTATCTATCTTTCTGTCTGTCTGTCTGTCTGTCTGTCTGTCTGTCTGTCTGTCTGTCTGTCTGTCCGTCTGTCTGTCTGTCTGTCTGTCTTTCTGGCCTAGTCTTGAAGTAAACACCATTCTTATGGTCCTGTCAATTCTGGTTATATCACTAATTTTAAAATATTCAATTGTTTTATTTCCATTTCTTTCCAGTAAATCACCTCTTGTTAGCAAGATTTTTCTAAATTATCTTTTTTATCTTTGTGGAATACAGTATTGACAGGGGCTGTGTTTTCACCATTCAGTATGTCATCAAATGAGATTAAGGGCCCTAATTAGATGTTAGCAGAGGCAATATTCCATCAAAATGCAATGGATAGTCTCAAATGCCAAAGACTATAATGAACTTGTAATATGGTAGACTGGACACACCACACTTGTGATGGAGTATCCCATCTACCAATCTGGAGTAGCCTAGGCGATCAGTCTTATGATCCTCAGGGAACTTGCTGTCCTGGAATTTCAAGTGGAAGGGTTTTAATCTGCTAAGGTCCTTCTCACAGGTCACAGATGTCTAGGGCGGCAGGTTCAGTCCACTGGGTACCCTATTGCAAGTCCAGCAGTGTTCTGAGGAAGGCTGAGTGAGGGTTAAGCTTTGCTGGTTTCACCAGCCTGTGGGTGGGGGACACCCTAAGACACAAAATGCCATTTGTAAGGCCATTTTCAACGTGGCAAATGTCTTTTGCCACTTACGTCAGCTTTAAGGGCTGGGTGAATGTGTGGGGAGAGTACTATGGTAATCATTGTGTCTTACCACATCTAACACTAAAATCCAGTTTGAAGCAGGGACTTTACTCACAACAAACCCAAAGAGAGAAGTCTTGTTGGACGGTCCTTCAGCAATCAGATAGGTGAGACACAAGAATTGTCCTAGAATCCATCACTTCTTTTGAAGGCTGCTAAATTTTTGCATGTGCTTCAGACAGACCTGTCATGCAGCATATGACACTGGGGTGTCAGCGGTAGGGGAACAATCACACCTCATTCAAGGCTGAACACTGGCTGGTAGTAGTTTAAAAGTCAATGCAAATTAGCTCCCTGAAAACTCAGACAGGTAAAGGGTAACTTTCTAAAAGTTACCTTTCCTTCATATTTATTAACAATAGGACTTCTCTATTGAATTATTTTTTTAATAACTATTAAAAATAGTGGTTTAAATGTTTTTATAGCTGGTCCAGTTCCAGAGTTAACAGTATTAGTGTTTTAATTTGCACTCTGGTTTCTACATTGGAGAGCTAGACCAACCACAGTGAAAATAACCTTGTAATATCCATTTCCATGCACAGTTTGTCATTTATTCATTTATATAATGTGGTTGTCCATCCCTATCACAGAGATCACAAGTTGTGTCACAAGTTGTACCAAAAGTAAAACGAACAGATGATGAACGGAATGCTAAACACAATCAAACATTCTCCCCAGTCACAGATCTGGATTGAATTCATCATTGTTTTGCTCACCACCCTAGTTTGGACCCAGACATATGCAAATTAGTCTTGACCCTGCTCCCCTGGGAACAGTCCAGCCCAAACTTCCAGGAGAGTTCCTCCTTGGACCGAAAACATGCATCTTGGGACCTGTTTTGGGGTATCATCTCTCATCGGTCAGGCTAGATTGAATCCAGTGGCACAGTGAATGAATGAATGAATGAAATAATTTTATAGAGTGCACAATTACCCCAAGGTTTCTTAGCACTAAACAAACCATAAATTCTTCCTGGCAGATGAGGACATCTCAGGAAACAGCTAACTGGCTGTTTAGATAAAAAGCGAAGTCTTTAACTGCTTCCTAAGTTGCTGCAGGGTGGGCTGAAAGCATAAAGTGAGAGGCAAAGAGTTCCAGAGTTTCCCTCCACAAGTGGAGAACATTCTTCCCACCCATTTTGCTTTATTTATCCTCGGGACAGTGACCATTCATGCTGAACTCGATCTAAGGTTCCTACCGGGAGTATACTAGGAGAACCATTCCTGAAAGTAAGTAGGAGTTGCACGATACAGGGCTTTATGGATTACGCATAGTGCCTTGTAAATAATTATTTTTCTATCAGGGAGCCAGTCCTAACCATGCATTAGTTGAAATATAGGTGAAAACCTATCAACTTTCAACAGCGCTTTTGCTGCCACATTCTGCAAAGACTGCAGTTTCTTTATCAGGTGTTTACGAGTACCAAAATATAGTACATTGCAGTAATCCATCTTCTAAAAGATGAGAGCCATCTTCACAGTCTTTTGTAGGTCAAAAGGATTAAACGGGAGAGTTTTATGAAGAGAACCTGAAGGGCATGGCCCTCTAGGACCACGCGGGTTATATGCAAACCACCTGCCATGCCTTCCCAAGAATCAAGAGTTGGTCAGACAGTAGAGAATAATAACTTACATTTATTCAGGTATATAATCTGCAGAGGAGCCCAGTCAGACCTTCACCCTAGGATGCCTGTCGAGGGGACTGACTCCCCGGGGTACGCAAATACATAATGAACCCCTGAGGACATAAGGCCATGCCTCTGGTGGAAAACTACCAGCTTGAGCCGGGCATGAACAAAGGAGGTACACAGAGATGAGCAAGCACCTGCTAGAGGGGTGCACTATCAGTATCTCAAGGCCACGGTGCAGAGTCTCGGCATCTCCTAACGTGGGAGCAGAGCCACATGTATACAATGGAATGCAGAAGCAAAATAATTGTCTGTTAGTGAACCGAGTTACAGCCTTGAACAGGAAAGAAAATAATAACAAAATACAGTGTTCTGCTGAGGCAAGCAATTCTGAATAAATGGGGCACAGTACGAGTACGAGTACACCTTAGGCAGTCTAATAAGGATTACGAGATACAAAATGGAGTCACACTGACTAATAGAAGGCCTACATGCTACAAGGATAACTCAGTGGGTTACATAACACAATACAAATGCATATATTTTAGCCACACAATGCTAATCTAATATAACAAGTGCATTATGAGAGAGGGAATTTTCAAATCTAAGAGACCCTCCTTTTAGCATGAGTGACTAAAAGCTTTATTGCTATCTGGCAGGGTCTTTACAATTCTAGGGGAGGTGGGGGATATTGTCTATCCATCCATTAGTCAAATCAAAAACAAAGCAAAGGCAAACATAAAAAATGCACTTAATATTCAAATACTCCTTCGTCTATTAACAATCTGAAATTTCTTCATTATCATGTGGTAGCACTTATTGTCACGTTTGGGCAACGGAACACTGGGAGTGAGTTTGCTTATGCAATATGTGCAGCAGGCTGGGAGGCAGTTTATACAGAGGCAGCATGTGAAAATGACCCCTGAGATGGCTATCAGGACAAGGAGTATCTTCCAACCCCAGGAAGTCAATATATCCCAGCGCCATCGTGAATTTCTGAAGCCAGTCTATGCAATTTCTGTATTGCAGAGTATACAGTCGGGGCACTGTCAGGTATGTATACACAACAGCTGTTGACCATGGCGCGGCAGGCTCCAACCCTGTCAGCTAAGATAACATCTAAAAACATCTCATCGACTGGAGCTCAACTGTAATGTTGGTCAGTATACCTGCGGTGGTGTTAATGACTCCCTCAACAACTCTGGCCAAACGTTGAATATTGCAGGCATTGAACATGGGACCCCAGAATGCTATGAGACCTTTCATTATGTCCGTAAACTGCTGCAAGGAAGTGTCTGTTCGATCAATATCATCTGGGTCTATAACCCCTTTAGCCCGGAAAACTGGGGCATCCCTTTGCTGCAGGCGGTGTGTTTTGTGGTAGTTGGAAGGAGCTATATAAACAAGGGGAAGGAGGTAAGAAAGGTAGCATCACCCAGACCATCCCTCAGGGAGCCACACATAGCAGCGAGCACCACAAGCAAAATAAACAGTTTTATATAGAGCGAACTAGACTTGAATCGAGTATCAGAGCACTTTACATGAGCACTAATTTTGTTACAGAAGGACACATTAATTTTTTTGTTAGCCCAGAATCACAGGATGTTGAGCGTCATAGCCGAGATAGCTTCGAGGTCGACCGCTCGAGCCTCCCCTTCTATATTTTATATTCTCAGTATAGAAGTGGCATTACATTTGCTGTTCCCCACCCCTATGTCTCCCGTCCCTTGAACACAAAAAAGGACTGGCACATCCAACACGGCCATGGGTATGGGCTTGTTGTCAGTGATGGGATGTTGTCAGTAACACATTATCTTACCTACTACTCCATTAGTCAAACTTTGTCTCACAGGCAGCCTGATGTGTTAAGCAGCTGCAGGGGTCAGGCAAGGTGAATAGGAATAAACAAACTTCTTTTTTCCTGCGCTGCATAGAAAAAGAAATATCCACGCAGCAGAACAGTAGGCAAAGGTTACCCATGTCAAAGAAAGGATTTGCCTCGCCATGTGGAGATGAAGGGGTGTTAAAATAAACAAAGCCTCGTTCATATGTAAATGGTCTTAAAGACCTGTGAAGTACTCGGGTGCGGCTGCGATAATCTTAAAAACTGTGTGTGTGCGCCCCCGGGAAGCTGTCTCAGCCCGGTCGCGCACACACACACAGACACCCTTTGAGGTCAATGCCCTTGAGCGCCTGCCTTCAAGCCCTCACTGCGAGGGCCAAGGCTCCTGTTTGGGTGGGCCTGGCCCACCCGGCCCACCCGCTAGAACCGGGCCTGCTCTGAACCCCCTCCCCCTCTTACATCCGATTCCCCCTCCCCTCCCCCCGCCCCCGTACTGTTCCAATTTAATTTCCAGGGCTGATTTCCGTTCGGAATCTGACCCTGACTGCAGGGCAGGTGGATAGACAGATTAGGCAGAATGGATCTACCTGAGATAGGGAGTGAGATCAAAACCAGGCGTGGCAAACAGATGGGCAGGCAGCCACCTCCATGGCCAGCCCACTCGCATTGTGGTATCTTTCCTACAAGCTGAGAGAGGCCCCTCCTCTTGAGGGTAAGGTCTTGGACGTGGAAGAGGGATGGGAGCCCCAAACACAGCAGTACAATGGTAAGTTGTGATGTGTTTCCAACACTAACTTGCAATACATTATTACAAGTGAGTAACAAGGTTTTTCTTGTTTGCGGCGTGTTCAGATACTGGATTATGTTATAAATTAGAAAATAAAATATTCTCTTTATAAGGAAATTATAAATTCTTCCTGTTAAAAATAATATAATGCTTAGTTTTTAGATGTAAAGTATAAGAATAATGTTGTATTTTAAACTATAAAAACAGAGCTGTAATGTATCTACATGGGATCGGGGGGGGGGAGGGGGGAGGGGTTATCCGAATGTTCATGTAGGTGTGAAGAATGTTCCCGAACACAAACCTCCTTTCTTCTCAGCCAATACAGCCTCTGAACTCATCTTCATTGAACACACGCTCATGTTGAGGGGAAACGGCCACTACAACAAGGCCGTTTCAACGAAAATCTTAACCACGCATGCATTACAACGCATGCGTGGTTACAACGACAGCCTTTACCACGCATACTTTTACTACAAGGTACGTAGTAAAGGCATGTGTGGTAAAGGGTATATATAAAAAAGGGGGGCTGGGGGGGTCCCCCCCCCAAAAAAACACTTACCTTTAGACGAGATGTCAGGCAATCAGCATCGCAGAGGAAGAAAACGGCCGGTTTTTTTCTCTTATGTATGATGTCACCACGCAAAAATACGTGGAGAAAGATAGGCGTGTAAATAGTATTCCGTGGTAACGCATGCGTGGTAAAGGCATGCGTTACAACGGAGTTCGTTGAAAAAACATACAACCATGTTGAGCTGCGGTTTCACAGAACACCCTCATCTGAGAGGAAGTGCTGTGTTAAATTAAAGTCGGAACTATGAGAAAGCTCCGTCCTATTTATTTTAGGGAGAGAGCATACCGTGTGAAACACATCCGGCCACCAATGGCACTTTAGTTTAGCCGACTCAAATGTCTGTATTCTGACCAGGACTGTAAGCATTTGATTAACATAATACCGTCTGAGCCAAGCCAGAAAGCACCATACTTACTCCCTTGCCATTCCCAACAAATTATTGCAGATGTTACTCGCAACTGCTGCTCTCCTACATCTTCTTGGACTTTAAAGGACTTTTGTGCTGACGTGTGAAAAGTCTTGAAATATCAGCTCGGCTGTATTTCTGTAGGCAATATTTATTTTTCCATGCGCAAGTTTCAGAATGCAGTCATGATCTGTCAGAAAGCATGAACCTTGCTCGAGTAGTCATTTTATGTTAGAGAGTAGGCCTCTTTGTTGTGGAATCCATCTGTTTCTGTGGCAGAACATCTGTATTTGATGAACTATCATCCTCAGAAATCTGTTCCACCTGCACAATGGGCTCTTGATTTGCAGAGCTAACCTTGGCTTGGGGCATTTTTATTTAACAATTCGTTGACATTGCTAAGATAAACAAGCCTTTCTTTTTGAAGAGATGGGCTACCAAGCATGATATAGAAACCTTCTTATCATCGCTTTGTCAAAAATATAATAACAGAAACAGACATCCGTGCCACCTCGGGGTAGGTAAGGAAACATTAATCAATGTAATATTATTGTAATCAATGAAATTTGCGTGCAGACATTTCCGTTAACAGCGATGCCTGAAAAGAGGCACTTTTTATGGATTAAACGTTTGACTCGCCTCAGAAATTGCTTATTCACTCCAGGGCAAGTTGGCTTGTTTTCCATGATGCTTTAATGTAATTCTGAAGATTATTTTGAATAGTTTGGAACCAAGGGATTTAATATGAACTATTTGAATGAAAAATAATTAAATGAGAGGGGCTCTTAATAGTTTAGTCCGTCGATAATCGCGAACAATTTCCCAGGGGCCAAAATGTACGGTCAGTGATGTGGCCGAGGGCCGCACAGATGCCAGCAGGGTGGCAGTTGGGGATTTGGGGGCGGGGGTTTTCCTGGAAAGGTGGGTGTAGGGGAAGCAAAGTATATACATCTGGCGGCTGAACTGCACAATGCGAAACCAGAAAACCTTGGACCGCTCCAGTCTTCTCCACTTGGCCAAACTGTGTGATACTGGGCAATTGTTTTACTTCACTTTCCGTCCTCTTTCTTCAGAATCACATATAAGAGAACCTTGAAATACATGTCTTCAGGATGTGTGCTGTACAAAACCTTCTCCAGTGCTTGATTCAATAAACTATAATGTTGCTCATGCATAATAGAAACACTGGCCACACAAAGAGTGCACATTACAACCGATTAACTCTTAGTTCACTATTGACGTTCCTGTCATGGAGGGAGGGAGGGGGTTGGAAACATTAATGTTACCAAATTCTTGTTTGACATCTATCCCTTTAAAAAAAATAATGCTCTGCAATGCACTGATTTAATCTAATGTAGAAAGGGGAAATAATTCTGCATGTTAATGTAATACACTTTTGGAATTTGGATGAAACACTATCTTTTTGCACTTATGCTGCAATATGTCTTTAAAAATGAAGGTGTTTCTACAGTTAAGTGATGCAGGACACCTAAGTTGCTTCCTTTTTTAAATTTTCATTAACCTTCAAATGCACGTTTGCTTGTTTATTTAACATATTTTTTAATGTTAGTGCCCTGTTAAGTTAACAGCAGCTCAGAGCTGCTGTTGAATAGGGGCCGCATGCAAGGGCCCCATGCAGCCCCCAGACCGTACTTTGATTATCACTGGTTTAGTCTATCAGCTTTCTACTCAGTAGAGGTCAAAATACTTCTAAAATCGACATAAAACAACTGACGGATTTTCAGCAAATTACCAGTATGTTTGAATATTTAACCCAACCACCATCTTCTGCTGAAGAAAAGTTTTGAATTGAACTATGCAGTTTTCCTATACAAATCTAAAACACAATTTCTATTCTCTGCCTTCTTCACTTGGCCGCATCACCCTCACATGCATGTCTCTATCAGATATAGGCAATAATACTGAAGCATGTAGTTTTGCTAGTCGAGTCTGCAACTAGCTACTTACCTGATAGGAAGCGTTACACATATTTATTCCAAGTACCCTCACTAACTCTGTCAACAATGTATTCCTCATTTGCTTTTAAATTGTATTGATTTGGAGAGAATTCTCAATAGTTTCACTTCAAATGTATAACTCCTATGTAGGGATTCGTTATTTTACAATGCATTTTCTGTGATTGAATCTATACTAAGGCGTTCTAACCCAGGATATAATTTAGTGCACATTCACCACATGAACGGAGTTGTAGTCCGGACACTGTCAACCTCCAAGCTGGCTGCGTTATGGAAGTTCCATCTGTATATGGGAATTATTTTGTGCTTCCAAGCCAGGGAGTGGCCAGAAAAAATTAAGCAATTTGTGGTCTGTTCACAAAGGCATATTTGAATATGTAAAAAAGTACTCCATAAGTACTACTTTACTTACATACTTATAAATGCTATTCACAAAACCGGGAGATGACAGGACCCCGGGGCACCGCCACTGGCAAATAAGACTACAAATAGGAAATGAGAAAGAGATTGGTGTTCTTCATCCTGGAAGGCTCAATTGGACAATATGTCAGAAGAAGAGAAATTATAGGAGAATGCTGGATGGGGAGTAAGCGTGGGACGCAAGAAGCCACACACTAGAGGACAATGAAGGGGCAGAGCAGAGAAGCTACAAAGCTAGGAAAGAAGGACAGCTCCTTAAATCAATCACATCACTTACTGGAGAGGATAATGGGAGGAATGGTCAGAGAAAAAGAATGCATCTTAGGCAACAAAGGAGCCTTACATGAGATGCTGAACATCCACATGCTGGAATTAAAACATATCAGAGTGCTTGGGTTGCACAGGATTTGCATGAGAAGAATGATACAAGTGGCTTGGGATTGAGAATGGATGGATACCAATGATTCTGACACACCTTTAGGACTGCAATGACAAGTCTGAACAGTAGCCATGCAGAGAAAAAGGGTCCAACATCCTCCAAGCAGGCAGCACCAAAAGAGCAGGTTCAGCGATCGGTTTCCAGAGAGACCATCACCATTCACTTCTCGGCGTTTGGGAAGGAGGAAGAAGAGGAGGAAGAGGAGCTGAGAGAAACTCTGGACGAGGATGTGGATGACCAAAGCATTGTAACAGCAACTGAAGCCGAGGAAGACCTTACTTTTGAACATGGTACCCCCTTATCTGATCATACTACCTCGCCCGTCACGGCAGTTGCAGATTCTACTTCTCTACCATCACCAGAGAACACTGTAAAGCCACTGGAGTCCTCCTTATTGGCCAGAGTATTTAGCGCAGTGCCATTAGTTCTATCACAAGCATCGCCTTTACCCTAGCTCCTCTGCCGTCTCATCTCCCACAGAGCAGGTGACCACTTCCTCTTCTGCAGTCTCCTCCCCATCCAGGTCTGTGGTGTTGTCCTCCAGTGCGTCTGCTTCCCCCATTGCCAGTGCAAAGCCTTCTCTGAGTTTGGTGAAATCTCTTTCCACAGATATCGAACCAAAAGACTCAACCCCTCCTTCAAGGCACAGACACATTATGAAATCTCTGGTTAAATCCTTGTCAACGGACACTTCTAAGCAGGACTCAGAAACTGTGACCTTCAAGCCACCAGACTCTAAACTGAACTTGCACTTATTTAAACAGTTTACCCAGCCCCGAGTGACCGGTGGAGATTCAAAAACTGCCCCTTCCTCCCCAATCACCTCCCCGTCGGACGCGCGCTCATTTTTTAAAGTAACTGAAGTAGAAGCTGCTCTCACCTAGATTTTAATATTGTACACCTTTTCCCTCTGTGTCCGTCCCCCCTACCACTCTAGCGCTAATTTACTTTGCTCATTCGTAGTTGTTAGTGTAGTGCAGAATTGCTACGAACAGTCGTGTCTGCTCTCCAAGCAGTTCATTGCTATTTACCTGTTCCCTAGTGGGGCTAGGACGATCTTGACGAGGTCCCCGGGTCTCGAACCCGCGTTTCGTGGCGGCCATTTTGGCTTGGGCGCCGGTATAAAAACATACGGCTATGCTTCCGCGCAGCGGACGCGCTCAGCGGACGCGCCGTATATGCGCCGGAGTCGAGCCAGAGTCTAGCCCGTCTGCGCCCGTCAGCGCTAAGGAGGCGCGGGAGGCGGGAGACTCTGTGCAATTGACGACCCACCCAACCCCCCATACAGGTATGTCCAGGGAGTTCTTGCTCTCCCACAATGCACCTCACATACTATGTTGCAACTCTTTAATCCCAGGGAAATGGCTTGGGCCAGTTTGCTGTGGACAATGTAAATTTATGTTCACCCCAGAGCCCCTTGGGGTAACATCCTTACACTCTCCTGTCCTACGGGGAGGACTGATCAATGCACGGTCGCTCTCCAAGAATGCTCAGAACATTCAAGAATTGATTGTGGAATCCAACTTAGATTGGCTTCTCATAACTGAAACCTGGTTAAAACCATGGTGCAACCCTGACCTAGCTATAGCCCTCCCACAAAACTTCCTCATCCAGCGTCTGGATAGACCCGAACAACGGGGAGGAGGCTTGGCCATAATCCACCATAAAGCCCTGAAATGTCCCACCCAGGAACTGACAGACATTAAAGGAGCAGAAGCACTTGCATTCTCCCTGAACGTCCACGACACGTTCACTTTTTCTGGGGTCCTTATTTATCGCCCACCTGGTCCTCCCACTAAATTTCTGGAATCTGTGGGAGATGTACTGAGCGATCTAGCCCTTAGATCCTCCCATTTTACTGTCCTGGGTGACCTAAATTTGCATCTAGAATCTCCCAATGAACCAGGTGTGAGATGTTTCATGGACATTATTGATGTACTTGGTCTCTCCCTCCTGAATCACGAACCCACACATTTAGCAGGACACCTCTTGGATTGTATCTGTTCTAATTCCTCCAGACTGATTGTAAAGACTCCCAGCCCCCAGATCTGGTCTGATCACTTTTTTATCCCCTTTCATATTACACTTCTAACAAATCGAAAAGGAACGATAACAAAATATAATAAACCTCCCAAGGACAATCATGTCCCTAACTGGAAGGAACTGCATATCAGACCTGATGTGGCAGGGACACTAACTTGCAACACTCCGACTCTTACAGGTCACACCTCCACTGATAATCAGAATTTTGGCAAGTGGATAGCCAGTGCAGGGGCATTATTAGGATCAGTCAGCAAAAAGAACCCCAATGCCACCAAAACCAAAAAGAGTGCCCCATGGTTCACATTGGCCCTGAAACTCGAACTCGGAGCAGTCAGAGCTCTGGAATGGAAGTGGCGTAGGAATTATGATGCCACCGCCCGCAACACTTACCGAGTGGCTAGGAGGAACTACCACTCAGGAATAAAGTCAGCTAAGAAAGCTCACTTTCTTCAGGCCATTTCCATCGCAGGCCAAGGACAAAAAGAGATCTTTAGGGTAGTCCAAAATTTCATGAATCCTTCAGCTCTTTCGCAGGAGATCCCTCCCTCCCAAGATCTCTGTTATGCGATATCTGACTACTTCGATAAAAAGATCTCCGACATCGTGAACACCTTTCCACCAATACCCACTATACAGCTGTCAGCTATACAAACTGAAGAGAAATGGACCAACGCCCGTCTGGAGAAATTTGCAGCTATCCCCCTTGAAGACACTCACAAAGCCATTATGGCCATCAAATCCGGATCTCCCTTCGACCCTTGTCCCCCCTCTGTGCTCCACACCCTAGTAGAGGTGGTCAATCCCATCATCAACAGGATCATTAATACCTCTTTAGCCACAGGAGACATACCTAATGATTGGAAGCTGGCAGCGGTTAAGCCTCTACAGAAGAAGGCACTGGCTGACCCTACCACCCTCTCCAATCTGCATCCTATCTCCCTGCTCCCAGTGCTGTTCAAACTGGCGGAAAAATTTGCCAATATTCAACTAACGAACTTCCTGGAGGGGAATAACATTCTACACCCCAACCAATCAGGGTTCCGATCACATCACTCTACTGAGTCCGCCCTACTGTTCACAGTAGAGACCCTAAGAGCAGCCATGGACCAGGGAAAGGAGGCCGTCCTAATCCTACTTGACCTATCGGCAGCCTTCGATACGGTTTCACACCATATTTTAGTGAACCGGTTGGCTGCCGCAGGGGTAGGTGGACAAGCCCTGGCATGGCTTAGGAATTTCCTCAGCAACAGACGTCAGGTCACCGTGCTGGGCCCTTTCCAGTCGGAAGCAAAGGTCGTCAGCTCTGAGGTAGCAAAGGGCTCTAGTTTAAGCCCTGTACTTTTCAATTTGTACATGGTCCCACTTATGGAACTGATCGCATCTTTTAAGATCAGTACAATCTCTTATGCTGACGACACCCAGCTAATCCTGGTGCTGGACAGGGATAGTCCAGGCGCTGAAGAAAACCTAAAGGAATGCCTAACAGCTACATTCAATTGGATGACCAACAACCATTTGAAATGTAATGCCGGGAAGACAGAGATCATGCCGTTTGGGAAACACAATTTGTTCTCCCCAAAGAGGTGTTGGCCTGCTGAGGCAGATGCCCCACCCAACACCATCACATCGGCTCGGAACTTGGGCATTAAGTTCGACGACCAACTGTCTTTTAAAAACCAAGCAGTAACTATAGCTGGGACCTGCTTTCAGATTATAAAGGCACTGAGGAAATGTTTCGATCTCCTCCCGCTGCCAGCCAGAAAAACGGTGGCAGTGGCCTTAATTAACTCCAGGTTGGACTACTGCAATGGCTTGTATGCTGGAATTAACAAATCAGTCCTGCACCGATTACAGATGGTCCAACACGCCGCTGCGCGCCTAGTACTACGCTGGCCACGTAGGTCTTCAGCCTCAGCGGCCCTGAAGGCGCTCCACTGGTTGCCTATCAGTAAAAGGATCTTATTTAAGATACTTGTCATCACGTTCAGGGCCCTCCAACAGCAGGGACCTAAATACCTCTGCAACGGGTTTAAGAGGCATCATCCCACCCGCTGTTTGAGATCTGCTAGCCTGAACTTGCTTACAATCCCTCGCTTTAAGCTGACTACAAGAGGTGGCAGATCCCTTTTCACTCTGGGCTCTAAAGCCTGGAATCAGTTACCACCCTCCTTAAGAGCACTATCCCAAGAGATCCACTTCAGGAAAGCATTAAAAACTTGGGTCTTTTCTTTAACTGATGTCGCCTGCAGAGCCTTGATCTAATAGTGTGATGCAATGGGTTATTCATTATCTTGCCCCCCACCCGTCCATCTGGGGTGGTTAAGCGCCAAGATACTCCTTGGAGCGATAGGAGCGCTATAGAAATGTGCTTTACATTACATTACACATTACATTACAAAACACTGTTCGGAGATCTCCCCCTATACTTGCCCTTTCTCTTATGCATGGCATTCTCTGCCACAAGTGTGGAGAACTCCTCACACAGGAGTACCCGTTCTGGTAGTAGACATGAAGCTAAAGGGGAAGTGCTAGGAACATGGAGAATATTGTCTGCTAAATGAGAGGACTAAACACATGTGAGGGGGTGGAAGGCAATGAAGCTCCTCCTGTTCTAAAATAACTGCCCTAAAGGCAGCTGCGGCCGGCAGTGGGAGTACCTGCAAGGCGGTGACGTGGGGGGGGGCAGGGTGGGGGGTAGTAATGTATGGATTACGGAGCTTCCCAGGTAAGTAAACATTTAAATTAATAAAACAAATTTCGTTGAGTGCACTGCATCCCCATATGCGATGCAGTGCGCGCAACGAAATTCGTTTTATTTATTTAAATGTTTACTTACCTGTAAAACTCCGTAATCCATACATTACTACCCCCCACCCTGCCCCTCCCCCTCCCCACGTCACCGCCCTGCAGGTACTCCCACTGCCGGCCGTGGCTGCATAAAGGGTGTCCCTGGAGTAGTCTCCTCTATCATTAGGGCCTGGAGCCATCACCCCCACCTGCTAAGGAGCTTTCACAGAATGGTGCATCCAGCTGCACCCCTGGTTTTGCTCCTTCTACTGGAAGTGCCCACCAGAAAAATGTGAGGCTGAGATTGCGACACATATGAACATGGTGTCCAATCTTTGGGTCCTGAGTATGTGAGCATGACTGCTTTCTCAGACACCTTGATGTAGCTAAATTTAAAAAGAACAATTGATGGACAGAATGCAGAACAATGTTATGGACCCAGCTATATGCAAATCAGTCTTGACCCTGCGCCCAATGGGAATAGTCCAGCCCGAACTGCCAGGCCAGGACCTCCCTGGAAATTTAAGTCAGCAGGGTCTCTCTGGGACTTTAAGAATTTGTGGCAGAGGTGAAGGCACACTGAGAAGTGTACAAAGATCAGCAGAGGGGGCTTTGCTCATTCAATGCTCCTGGATTGTGCTGTACCTGAAAAGTATTAGAAAGGTGCCCTAAATCATTGTCCCTCAAACTATGGCAGCACTTCTGACACCTTATCTAGTTTGTGGGCTGAATTTTGTAACCTTTTTTCTCACAACTTGTTTATAACATTTTCATACATTTTTTTACTTTTTTAACATATAACCTGGTTGTGTCCTTAATTTATATGTGGGTGTGAAAATGTTTGTAGGCATATGCGATTGAGAAACTCCAACATGTTACATTACATTATTATGATACACACATTTTTATGACTAGGCACACATGAGATGACGCACAGATGAAAGGTGAGTGCAAGTAATATGTCTTGTAACTGAATAAATTAAAAGTGTGTCTATATATATCTTATATGTTTTGGGATGGGGGAAACAAACAGTTGGTGTATGGTTTGTGATGATGAATGATTGATTGATCGGTGAATAATTCATGGGGGTGGTGAGTGTTGTACACGCCCATGGGTTGGAGAGAGGGGTTATTCTTTCATTCTAAGATATGCAATATAGGGCATACTGGTTAAGATTGTGGTTGTGGGGTGAGGCACATTTTTGTGGGTGTTGCAGGAGGGTTGCTTGTAGGGTTTGTTGGAGGGATGGGCCTTGAAGGTTGCTAGCATGCCCCATGTATGTGTTGGCTGTGCAGATTGACACAAATACCTGTGCGATATGCTTGGTGTCATCTGCATGACCAATGTACTTCATCTTGAATCATCCCCCCGTGATAGGAGAGGTTCCTGGTGGAACCTCATACACTACAAAATAGGAGAAGAGAGAGGAGATTGTGAAAGAGTCCCGGTAAACTTCCATAACAGAACTAGTCACACAAAAGTGATAGGAACATTGTTCAAACCAAACAGGAGATGGGTCTGTTTAAACCATGTCAGCAAAAACCAATAATTGCTCCACAAAGTTTGTTATAAAAAAAAAATCCTCACAAGGATTTCTCTAAAATGAACAGTAACACTTACCCACAATACGTGGCATGGGTTATCATTGGGTTTCTCCTCAATGTGGCTAAAATCATTTGATACAGGCGTACAACAAAGGAGTACTTTTTGCAAGGTTTTCTTTCAGTTTCCACATGGTGGAATCTTCTGTGGGTCAATTAGTGTACTAAGGAGTCTCTGTAATAATACCAAAAACATGGCTGTAATAAGCTGATGGGGGAGCAGGACTGATTAAGACCAATGAAAAACAATAGATCATAAATTGCAAATAGTAATTAAATTAAAGACTGATTACTGGGCTTCAGTGGATGCAAGGACAAAAGGAGCTATGGTGAAGAAAGAAAAGGTGGACAAAAAGCAGGAAGAGAGAGTGAAGGGAATTTCTGGACTGGCTGATCTCCATAAAATACCGCAATTCAGGAAGAGCAAGGACTGCCTGGAGAGCTTCAGTAATACTGCTTGAAATTACAGTTGTGAGCACTTGAATATAGCAACGCAAACCCTCCAAGCATGCACATTTTGCAGCTGCAAGCCTGATCATAGGCTTTCCTGAGACACTGAGTCCTTAGCTTATTCTAGATGAAGAAGAGAGTGTTGTGGGTTGCAAAACCTACACATGTGAATATCACTTTGGAATTTCAACACTGGAACTAGACCTTCTTTCTGAATAGGGGGTTTCATGTGATGGTACATTTTCCTACGTGGGTGCATTTCCTCATTGTGATGTGTGCAACTTGATGGCTAACACCTATTGGCTTTGCTAATGTTTGTCTCCTTGTTAGATTCTGTATCCCTAATAGAAGAGCTTAGCGAATTCTAAATAACTACTGTAAGAAAATGGGTTATTAAAATTGGGATATATGTGAGTCCACCTCAAGAAATAAGTCAACAAACTTGTTAGGTTAAACATACAGATTCAATAATTTCACCGTGTACTCATCAACTGGTAGCTATGGCACATAGCACAATTAACTTAGTAACAATGTGCAGAGTATTTATCAATACCACAACAATGCATTAGCAGTAGTAGTAATTAATTTGATCCAATTAATTAAAATAGTTACAAAAAAAGGGTGAATTCCCTAAAAGAGCAATTAAAGTTACATTCCTTTGCACACTGTTCTTGTTAAAATAGGCGAACAGTAGATCATAGATGATAATTTAATGGTGCCAGTATTTTTCTTTAAAGGTACAGATAGGATGACAGAAATAACTTAAAGCCATATCTTAAATCAGCTGCTCGTTTTCCCTTTCTATCTTTTGTATCGCAGTGTCTTCTCCTGGGCATCCCTTCGATTGCAGATAATCGCAGAGTGTGCCTTAAAAGAGGTTGCTTCTTACACATTTTAGGCTTGGGAGTGACATGAAGGGGCATTATCATTTACCGGTGTTAAAATTATCACCGTTTTGTCTCCAGGAAACTGCCGATAAAACGGCGATAATGGGCTTGATAATACACCCTTTTTAATTCCCATAGAAGCCCATGTTAACACCACAATATGGGCTTCTATGGGAATTAACAAGGGCGTATTATCAAGCCCATTATCGCTGTTTTATCGGCAGTTTCCTGCCGATAAAACGGCGATAATTTTAACACCGGTCCTTGATAATATGCCTCCTAGTCTTTTTTACAAGATTGGAGCCTTCATCAAGAAAGTGCAGCGAGCTTTAATAAGAGACGATTCGTGTATCTGTGCAGGGACGGAACAGCGTTGGTGTTCAATTCGTTTTCCTTTGAATTACTTCAGCCTGTGATACTCCATCATTTTGTGGAGCCTAACCAGTTAACAGTCTTTGGGTTATAGCAATGTATTGCCCAAATCTTGCCAGCTCTGTCGGGGTTTCAGTGCAGAGGAGTAGATCGAATGTTTTTCCACAGGTGTGCACGCCGGTAGTAAGAAATACTGGCTTCATTAAAGTGCATTGTGTATTGAAAAGATCGGGGCAAATACATATTAAGTGCTCCAAAGTTTCCTCTCTTGTGTGACAAGGTCTATACGAACCAGTACTGGCAAGTGACTTCCATCTTCCATGTAGTTCTTTAATTGGGAATACCGTGAGTCTTGCATAGAGGATGTGTTGGGGCGCTGTCTTTCGTAGGGCACTATGGCTGGAAGAGATTTTTCTTGTACGATTTTAATATGTGCTTGATATTACCATTAGTTTTTCTACGCCGTCATATCTTCCTGCCTCAACAAAAGCATAAGTTTCATGATCTTTTTCAGCGCTGCCTTTAGTGTCACAGGCAGGGCTTTAATTGGGATGAAAAAACTGGGGGGGTCTCTTAAAGGGGAGTAGGCAATGTAATTAAGGGCATGGCTTATAACACGTAAGCTAAAAATCTGTGGGGTATATTCACAAGAACGTGTGATAACTACCACAAGAGTAGTGTAATACAACTTTCACCATCGCAGCCTTTCGCTGGAAAATAACCTAGTGGCAACGTGGAATTCACAACACGGGGGTAGCATGCGATAGACTCCCGAAAGCGCGGACAACGTCCGCGATACAACGACCTTGATGGCGACAAAAACACAAACCACAACACCAAAAAACCTGCGATGGGCCAAAGCACCATGAGGAAACCAGTGATAAGCAGAGCCAGGCCTGCAACACACCTGGCAGGCGGGAGAAATCAACATAAAAGTAGAAAAAAATAAACACAAACTGACCAACATCCTAGCACCATGGAGGCTGCTGGAGCAGGCGCAGAGGATGAGCGCAACCCCACGTGAACCCCAGACGACCAGTCCGGGACCTCGGGGACAGGGAAGGGCAAGGACAAGAAGAAGAGGAAGACAAGGTTCAGTCCGCAGGCGAACTGGATCATAGTCACGGAGGTGACGGAACAACATCAACAACTCTTCGTCACCTCTAATGTGTCATTGGGCACCAAAAATGGAATATGGCGGGACATAGTGGACAAGGTGAGTGCTGTCGGGGAGCACAAGAGGACAATGGACGAGGTCAAGAAGCGATGTAATGACATCAAGCGAAGGACCAAGGAGAAACTCTCCGCCAACCGGAAGGCAGCAACGCAGACTGGAGCCCAGCGCCACAGCTCGTGCTGGATGACATGGAGGAGCTGGTGTCAACAGTCATCAGTGTGGAGACTCTGGCCAGAGTTGGGGGATTGGACACTGCTCGACAGGACACAACATAACCACAACAGGGTAAGTGACCACCAGGTACTGGGGGGACGGGTGGAGATGAACACAATGGCACACATGCACAACCAAGCACAGTACAGTGCACACCCACAATGACTCTGGGTGCTCCCCCAGATCTAAAGACTGTCACAATGTACAATGCCATGCTGTCTGAATGTCAACATGTACCATGCAGCTACATACATGTGGACACATTGTAATACACCACCTCCCCTTCACATCGCAGGGGGCACTACCAACACCTCCTGCAGAACAGTCCCAGCCACTCTTCACTGATGACGAGGAGGACAACACCAACATCGACACCCAAGCCATCCAAGACATCATTGACCTCATCCGCAACTCACCTCCAGGATCAGGGCAGGCCAGCTGCATCGAGGAGACCACACTCACTAACCAAAGCACCCAGCAGGAGGCATACACAGCCCAGGCACCCCCCAAGATCCCGAGGAACAACATTTGCCGTTCCAACTCGGTGTGCTGGAGGGCCAGAGGGAGACCGCAGAGCAGGTGCGGTTGGGCTTCGGCAACATGGCAACCAAACTGGACGCCATCCTTGGGTGTGTAGCCCCGCTTCATGGTCTCTAACGATCCCTGACTGACATCGCTGGACTCATGACGTGGAGAGAACCCCTATCTGCTAAGAGTGGCTCCAGCGATATCAGCCGTGAGCTGGCACACATGCGAAGGCTCATGGAGGACAGGGTGCGGATGGAGGTGGAAAGGATGGCAGCCACCGCTGCACATCAGCGGAATGTAGCAGGGAACTTCCATGCCCTGCAGATCCTCATCATGGCATTGCTGCCACAAGGCATGGTGATATTGAATGCTGCTACCCCACACCATCCATATCTCCGCCCCTGGTGTGGCTATGCCTCCCTGTGTGGCAGGCCTAACCACTCCGGCACCTGAGGTGACAGTGCCACACAGTGTGCCAGAATGACCACCTCTGGCAGCTGAGGTGTCGGTACCACACAGTGTGGTTGGCGATCCACCTCCGGCACCTGAGGTGTCAGTGCCACACAGTGCAGCAGCCAGTACAGCAACGCCCACAGGTGGGGCGGGGGACAAGGATGTGGATGGACCTGTGACCAGAAGGGCTCAGTAGCATTCATTCCAGCCACCTGGCCTGGTTCTGCCTGGTCATCTACATGGCCTGATGACCTTCCACTGACCCCCGATTAATTCAGATGCACTCACCTTGGACAGCGACATGGACCACCACATCCTGTTTGATGACCAATGTATTTATTTATTTATGAGACTTATAGAGCGCGAACGAATGCCCGAGGGCGTCTTGGCGCTAAAAATTCGATTCATGACTCTCCTGATATTGGGTCCCGGCATGATTACTGGTTAAACAACCAGGTCTTTAAACTTTTCCGAAAAGAAAAAAGAGTATTGTGGAAAATGACAATGTATATGTACATAAGCGGCGTTCATTTGTGTTCTCCCTCGCCACTGTAGAAGGTAAAGCGAAAGTCACGGCACAGTGGCCCCGCCATCTTGTCCCCTTTTAGGCCTTATCGCGAACATAGATAGTAGCCATTTTGTGTGTCATGACCTCTCTACCCACTGCCAATAGCCTGCATCTCTCTCTCTCTCTCTCTCTCCCCCCCCAGTCTCGCAAGTATCCCCCCCGCGCCCCGACATCCCCCGGTCTCTCCTGTTCGGGCCATAAACGCACCACTAAACACGACCCTATCTCCGTGCTGAACCCCTGCCCCCTCGCTCTTTCATCCTACCCATAGAACAGGCCCTTTTGGTAACCTCTTCCTCCCTGCCCGATTGCCCGGCCTGATCCCAGGCCATCACCTAGTCCAACAGATGCAGTTTATTGCTCCCTACAGTAGGACCTCGCCTCACATCAGAGGAGCGGTGATAAATCAAGGCCTTCACACCCCTAGATCTGACCGACACCCCTGCATCCCTCCCAGGAACACCCTTCCTCTCTTCTGATGACCCCCCTCCGGCTACACCTGGCCTCTCAACCCAGTCCCTTGTCATAAACCTAGGTCTCGTGGATGTACCCCCCCCGGCCTCGCATAGCGAAACGTGATCTTATCGCCTGCCCAACCTTAGATCCGACCACCCCTCTTGCCCTCGTGTCCGGTTGGAATGTCCGGCTGACGATTACGATCACATGTTACATTTGGGAGGGGGAAACAACATCAGAGCGACCGGTATGGGAATAGGCCTGAAGCTGGGATTCCAAACATGCCTTTTCGTACTTCAAAGTGTCTTTATTACAATAAGGAATGTTTGTACATCATAAACCTGTGTATAAAAGACAGAGCCGTAGAGAAACTTGTTAGAGCACCTCGAGAAGATACCCTGTTGTCTGATTTGACGTGTTCTGTTCCGTCGGAAATAAACTCCTGTTTCCTGCCTTCCAGTCTCCAGCGCCTGCCTCTTTATTTGGTAAATCGTGAGTTGGGTGAGAAGCGGCTAACGCCGGGCAAACCTAGAAAAGGGGTAAAACGACCTGATCTGCCTGAACCCTTTTTCATCAATTGGCGCCCCACGTGGGGCCCATCAGCGACACGTGGATCCAGTGAGAGAGGTCCCAACGACAGAGTGAACGACTGCAACGATCGGGAAGAGCTCCTGCCCGAAAGACCCTTGTCTGGCAGCCGATCATCCGAACTTCACTGGTTCCGAACAGACCTCTCTCGAGTGATATACGGTCCTGACTGGGAACCATCAGGAGTGCCACAGCAATTACGGAGAATAGAGGACGATCGGGCGCTGGAAACGGAAGACGAGAAACTGTCCATACGGTCCGGGTAAGGTCGTGTAAACACGACAAATTGCTAATTGATTTTTTTTATTGTCATTGGAAAATACTAGTATTACGCATTTTGATTGTTTTGTCCTGAGAGATTCTCTGTCTACAAACGGGGAAGGACAGGAGTATTCTCCCTTTTGCATATAGTGAAGGGTGGGTAGCGCAGGCTTTTGCCCCCGTTGTAACCCGTCGCGCCTACTTCCCTCTCCATTTGATTGATTGTTATCCGAGCATTTATTGTTTTGGAATTGGTTCTCATTGGATCATTCTCTGTTTGCAAACAAGCACAGAGCCGCCATACTCTGTTTAGTCTTTGCAGATAGTGAAGGATAGGTAACGCAGGCTTTTGCCCCCGTTGTAATCCGTCGTGCCTATTTTTATCCCCCACTGATTGATTGTTTGACCGAACCTTGATCGTTCGGAATTGGTTCTCGGAAATGATCTTCTCTGCCTACAAACAGAGAGGAACAGGAAGATCTCTCTCTTTGCAGATAGTGAAGGGTAGGTAGCGCAGGCTTTTGCCCCCGTTGTAACCCGTCGCGCCTATTTTATTCCTCATTTGATTGATTGATTGTTTGTCCGAACTTGACTGTTTGGAATTGGTTCTCTCTTTGGGTATTCCCTATTTGCGAATACTGTAGAATAGAAATATTCTACCTAGTCTCCGCAAAGTAGTGAAGGATAGGTAGTGCTGACTTTTGTCCCCGTTGTAACCCGTCATGCCTATCTCCTCCCCATTGCTCAGTAGTTGGTTCAGCCCGGACCATTTATTAGAGGTAGACCATCTAGCTCCACCGGAGGACACCCCTAATAAAAAGGACATATATAAAGAAAATGCGGATTAGCCGCTGTATCGTGCTAGCAAATAAAAGAATATAAAAATCGTTAGGAAAAACAAAAGGTATCGAGTAAAATCAGTAGGCCACTGATGAGATCTCTTTTCAACCTCACTGAAATGGAAGCATTAGGAACAACCCCTCAGGAAATATGAAACTAGTGAGGAAAGCCGAACTCAAGGCAATGATGGCTGCGAGACAGCTCGGCTCCACCGATCACCCCGCCAAATTAACGACAAACCCTAGGCAAATATTAGAAATATACAACACTATAGCAAAGTAACAGGTTAAAACGTTTTTATTTGAACAAAAATATATTAAACAACTATTTACATGGCAAACAGCTGCAACAACAAACCCACAATGCATTTCGCCGTCTGCTTGACGCCGTTCCTGTCCCTCCTTCCCCAAAGTAGCAATGTTGGGCTGCTTTGGGCTACTTTCTAGTAGGTTTTTGGGTGTCAGAAAGTCTACAAAAGCCGTTGGCGGCGGCCTGGGGTGGAGAACCATTACGCGAATAGTCCGGAGGCGACACCACGCGCCAAGGCCTGTCCCCAGGATGAACCAAGGGACCCGTTCCTGGGGCCGTGGCAAAGAGCGGCCGGCCGCCATCGGCCGGAGAAGGCATGGGCCCGACCCGGAATGTACTGGTCCTCCCATTCCCTTCTTCTCCCGGCGCCTCACAGGCCACGGAGGGGGGGATGTCTTGCATATGCCTCAGACCCCCCCCTCTTCTTCATCGCCTGGTCCGGCCATAACAAATGTCAGCGAGACGCCGTGGGGTGCACTGGGAGGGAGAGACGGCGTGGACGAGCCTCTCCCGCCTCCCCAGGTGGAGGCCCCTCAGCTGCACCCCCAACGCTCCACACACCCGGCAAAGGGTTCATCCACTCTTGCGGTGCAGGGACGCTCCACACACCCGGCAAAGGGTTCGTCCACTCTTGCAGTGTAGGGACGCTCCACACACCCGGCAAAGGGTTCGTCCACTCTTGCAGTATAGAGACGCTCCACTCACCCAGCAGGGTCTCGTCCACTGTGGCGGTGCTACGACGCCTCACCCAGCAGGCTGGAGTCCGTCTGCTCATTTGACCCAGTGACTGCCGGTAGCTGCAGAACTCCTAAAAATGGCGGTCGACTTTGCAGGAATGGGCCTGGCGTGAAAAGATTGGCCTGGTCGCCTGTCAACCAGAAAATGGGCCCCTGTCCAGAGGCGTTCTCCTCAGCTTTGAAGATTCTAAGAGAGTTGTGGAGGGCCCTCGACCTCCGCGGGCCCCCAACCGCCCCCGATGGGAAATGACTGCCATGATCGCCCGCAGAACGACCAAGACGTGGCCACAAGACGTCGGCGCCCTCATGCTGGCGCCAGCCTCAGTTTGACTGACCAAGAATCCTGCAGACTACTGATTTGATCAGTTCCGGTGGAACACCAGTATGACCCGGTAGGAAAGATTGTTGCCCCCTCCCTTTTCTTTGATTAATGGTTCATGTCACCGGTCCCTTCTGTTGCCCCTTAGCGGAACTTCTGGACTGCTGAAAGAGATTCTGGTCCAACCCCGAGTTGGGGGAGACATTTTGACTATACTTGGACCCGCCTGGCCCCACCCAAAATGGCGCCGGTACAAACGAAACTCGCAATTCCCCGTTGTGTTCCGGATGCTCAGACTTGATATCATGAGATATGTATGCAGTTTTCGAAGCACATGGCGGGAGGGGATGAGTATTGCTTGAACATTCGGACAATGAATTGATATTAAGTTCTGACTTATCATTGATTACAGTATTATTGAAAGTTCGAATTTTTGACACTGATGATACTTGCCCACAATTAATTCTCGATATGATTTTATTTGCACTTATCGTACCTTGATGAAATAAAACGACCACCGACTCAGTTATGTTTTCCTCAGATAAATATGTCCTCATGTACAGTTCCAGTCTGCTCCGTGGCTGGCCCACGTGGTTGCAGGCCTGCATTTGTACGTCAACATTTTTTTAAATAAAGATTTTGTGAAAAACAAATATAGTCGTAGCTCTTGGATTGGTAAGTTCGAATACATAGCCATTGTTTCTGACCTACGTAAAATACAGGCGAAATAAAGCAAGTCGATTACTGAAAGGTTAAAAAGCAAAGTACCTAGAAATATTGAAAATGTGAATGGTCCAAGTTTGTTGCGTGTATTTTTTTTACTTTTGTGCAAACATAAGGCAATCGATAAAGTCCCCGATGTACTGATTTACTTTGTATGTCACATATCTCAGGGAAATTGTTTCAGATGCCCCTAAACCAGACCTGGTACCACTGTAGACCACCCCGCCTCCTCGAAGGAGAACACGAGTTCACCCCACTTTACACTGACTGCCCTTTTGTTTCGACACCCCCCCCTACACAAGATCCGCAATACCACACGTGGGCAATCTATGCAATGTGCAGTCCATCAATGATTATGCCTCCCGCACTACCAGTCCCTCTGGGCTTAAAACGCAGAGATGGAAGGGACTGCACCCCGCGGAGATAGGTCGAATACGTGGTAAGTAAAAGCCTTTTGGGTTTATGCGCGCGGATGTGTTTTAAAACGCTGCCCCCACCCCTTCTTCTTCCCCTTCTTTCTGCACGTCACATCGGAACATCGACTAAAGTATGGAGAAGACCTAAGCAACACGTCAGGGTTCCGGGGGGAAAAATGATATGAATGCACGCGTGTATGACCGGATGTGTGTAACCCGACTGGACATACGTTGCACGCGTTGACTCAATAAGAGAGATGTTTTCGTACGACTTGAGTGATGAACGAACGACCGATGGAATGGGGAAAAAGGGGGTCTGAGCATGGCACCTATACACGACGAACAATGCAACCAAGAATGACGTGCACCTACGAGTAGGTTCATACGGTAACTAAATAGGGGAAGGTTCAGGACTATTCCAGGGTGAGGTTTACCCAAGTACCCTCCTCCTGGAAGACTAAGAAAATCATCAAATGTCTAAGATTTACCACCTCCCACTTACACCCTCATAGACGTGAAACTCGAACCTGCCCATTGTTCCCCCGACTGACACCCCCGTTGCCTCAGCCTGGATACTCATTCACTAATAACGATTCAAAGATTCCACCGTAAGTACTAGCCCGACCAGGTTAGTTCCCGAACAATCGACGAAAGTGTAAGTATTGGCAACAGAGGCCAACAGCAAAAGACAGCCAAACGAATTAAATAGGATACTAAGGATGCGCAGCATGCAGGAGGAAATATCTTTGGCCAAGTACTGTTCTATGTGTTGTCTTGAGTTCTGTATATAATACATGTACCCCCCCGCCTGAATTCATGTGTACGTAGTATATGGATTTACGTTGTCCCTCAGTCTATGTTTCTATATAACGTGACCCTACTGTTTCGTGTTGTGTGCGCATTAAATGGCCTATTATTGTACACGTTTCTCTCTCACTCTCTCTCTTTTTCTCTCTCTTCATGTTGTACATGTACCGAATAGTTCATTTAAAATGCGGACGACTCTCTCTCTCTCTGAGAGTCCCCCTGTTCCCCCTTCCTTTGTGTGGTAACGTCGTGCCCCGCCGGCACGAGCCTAATTGGTTTTCGAACACAAAGGTGTTCGGCAAATTGACAGAAACCAAAACAAGTGTAATTTGCCATATTACTACCTCTCCTTTCTGTAAAATGATGGAACTTGAATTGGCTATGAAGGAAAGGACAGGTTAGACGACTGAAGTCCCCTAATCTGGCCTTCTTACAGGAGGACTATATGTCAGTGGCTTTCTGTTCTCAGCTCGTTAGAAACAATGCCCAGATTACCCCACCTCTCTGCACCCAAGTACGGATGTCCAAAACGTCCCCGTTTTCTCCCGATTGGCCCCAGCTCCATAACACGAAGTATGACTGATGACCCCGATTAACTGTTGCCCCCCCTCCGAGAAAAGAATGTTTAGCCACTATCTCTCTCTCTCTCTCGTTGATAGAAGACTGCCAGGGCGAGGGTCAGAAAGGCACCTACGTCATGAATGAACGCCAAATAGACTTAGTACAAACTCAGTAGACATGCCTGTATACATGCTCCACAGTGATAACTCCTGACCGTGACCGATGAAACGTACCCCCAACTACCTAGATCTGGGACGGATTCGAAATGTATAAATGTCTTCTCTTGCCAGTTCGCTAAAACCTGTTTTGTACCCATTCAAGGATACACAGTCACCGGAGGAGAGGGGTTGGAGGTGACGCACAGCCTGGCCACAGATCATGAGGGCGTGTGACCTCGACCTAAGATGGAGCCGCAGAGCAACGGGATGCGGGATGATGCACCACTCTCAAACGCAGAAAATGAAGGAACGGAGGGCTGCTTTGAAGCCCTCTACTTGTTGACCCACGCGTGCCAGAAGTCCCCGCCCTTTGAGCCCGATTGAAGGACCTGCCTGCGCATCACCCTTTGCTCCCTTGGTTTGTCCCAAAGATCCGGTCCCACTCCGCCCTCTCCTCCCTCGATTATCCGACAAAACCCCCTTCTATCCTTTCCACGTGGATTTTGACTCCGAGAAAGAAATGCAGGTGCCCAGCATGAGGCACCCTTAAAGAGATTAGTTAGGAAACAGGACTGTGGCCTAACGGCAAAGGACAGATCACACCCTGCGATGTGTAAAGAAGGATCCGAGCTGGACCTATAGCTCCACCTCCGGTGCTCAACAGCGCCAACGAAAGAAAACGAACTACCAGTGATGACTCACTACAAAAAAAAAAAAAAGGACACTGTGACGAAGACCCCCCTTTGTTTCGGAACTTTCTACACCCCCCCCTTGACTAATTGCTTGTACTGGACTAAATTCCTCCCTCAACCACTTTTTGCCTGTAAAATGTTTCATCTGTCACTTTTTAAATACGACAAATGTAAATTTATATGTATTCCACCTCGTATGTCGCATCAACTGCACACGGTTATATGCAAATCCACCAGTATTGACAAACGCTATTCCATTCACAACACACGACTCTATGTACACTCCGTCAGCTATGATAAACACGCAAATGTCCTAGCTTATGTTAAAAAGCGGCGACTGTGGAAAATGACAATGTATATGTACATAAGCGGCGTTCATTTGTGTTCTCCCTCGCCACTGTAGAAGGTAAAGCGAAAGTCACGGCACAGTGGCCCCGCCATCTTGTCCCCTTTTAGGCCCCATCGCGAACATAGATAGTAGCCATTTTGTGTGTCATGACCTCTCTACCCACTGCCAATAGCCTGCATATCTCTCTCTCTCCCCCCCCCAGCCTCGCAAGTATCCCCCCCCGCGCCCCGACATCCCCCGGTCTCTCCTGTTCGGGCCATAAACGCACCACTAAACACGACCCTATCTCCGTGCTGAACCCCTGCCCCGTCGCTCCTTCATCCTACCCATAGAACAGGCCCTTTTGGTAACCTCTTCCTCCCTGCCCGATTGCCCGGCCTGATCCCAGGCCATCACCTAGTCCAACAGATGCAGTTTATTGCTCCCTACAGTAGGACCTCGCCTCACATCAGAGGAGCGGTGATTAATCAAGGCCTTCACACCCCTAGATCTGACCGACACCCCTGCATCCCTCCCAGGAACACCCTTCCTCTCTTCTGATGACCCCCCTCCGGCTACACCTGGCCTCTCGACCCAGTCCCTTGTCATAAACCTAGGTCTCGTGGATGTACCCCCCCCGGCCTCGCATAGCGAAACGTGATCTTATCGCCTGCCCAACCTTAGATCCGACCACCCCTCTTGCCCTCGTGTCCGGTTGGAATGTCCGGCTGCCGATTACGATCACATGTTACATTTGGGAGGGGGAAACAACATCAGAGCGACCGGTATGGGAATAGGCCTGAAGCTGGGATTCCAAACATGCCTTTTCGTACTTCAAAGTGTCTTTATTACAATAAGGAATGTTTGTACATCATAAACCTGTGTATAAAAGACAGAGCCGTAGAGAAACTTGTTAGAGCACCTCGAGAAGATACTCTGTTGTCTGATTTGACGTGTTCTGTTCCATCGGAAATAAGCTCCTGTTTCCTGCCTTCCAGTCTCCAGCGTCTGCCTCTTTATTTGGTAAATCGTGAGTTGGGTGAGAAGCGGCTAACGCCGGGCAAACCTAGAAAAGGGGTAAAACGACCTGATCTGCCTGAACCCTTTTTCATCAGTATGACTCATCCTGATTGACAGAGGAAGAGAGTTCCAGAGTCTGGTTGCGGCAACTGTAAACCGTCTGTCTCCCCAGGAAACTGTTCTGGTACGAGGAACTGTTAATTGGTGCAAAGTAACTGATCTCAATTGTGTTGACGGATGACACGGCTACCAGACTGCGGACTGCACCCCTCTTCTTGCGCAGTACTTGTCTTCCACGGATGTACTCTGGCTGGCCCTCCACGGGCCCAGATAGCGTGGTGTATTTGGCAGTGCCCTGTACCGCTCCAGCTGAGGAAAATCACTGGACGTGCAATAATCATCCAGTGACGCACTGCTGTGTCATTTCTTTCATCATTTATGTATGTATGTGTGGATGAATGTAGGGACTGTGATTTCCCTTGCGTCAATGATGCTCATTCTGTGGGATGCCAGTCAGAGGGTGCTACATGTCAAATTGTGTCACGGGTCCCGTGGACACCACAACAGGGACACACACACCAGCCACTTTCTTGGCCATACATGGACTGAACCACGCCCATTGCCCGCAAGTCATTTTTGCAAGCCCTCCCTGTTTCGGCAAACGGCATGCCAGACCACTCCGCTCATGCTCCCAGGGGGGGGCTCATTGCTACCTGTTGCAGGCATACTCACTGGTGGTGTGCAGGTCACTAGTCTAGTTGTCAGCATGTCACTGCCACTCCCTGAGGGCAGGTTGGCATGCACATCACTCCCACCTGGCACAGCCGTCACAGGCCATGTGACCCGGCAAATATAAGGGGGCGTTGACGTCACATACTCCTCTGCTGCTGGGGACTGGACGACGACCAGAGGCTTTGAGTCCGGCACAGGCCTACTGCCACGTGGCGCTGACTGGGGTTGAACAGGGTTTGTGACACCCGAGTCCTTGAGGCTGGCATGGGCCTGCCACGGGACGCTGACTGGGGTTGGACAGGGTTTGTGGCAGGAGAAGTGGTGGGTAGCAGTCAGGCAGATAATTCGCCTGCCCTCCAGGTGCAGGATGTAGGGTGCAGGGGCTGAAGCTCACCTGACAAACAAGCCACACCCAAGCCTAATTGCGCCACTTCTGCAAGTACGGGGCTTAATCCTCTTACAGCCGCAGGATCTAAACCCATTGCTCACTCTGCATAACAAATACCCCCTATGATGCCAAGATGTATTTCAGCCAGCTGTTCCTCCTCGGACTTGCAGAGGGAGGCTGTAGTGGCTACAGCCTGTGGCGGAAGTGCTTCTAACTATGCCTGTAAGTGCTCCTTCTCCTACCGTCTCTCATTCATTATCAAAAACAAAACAGAACAAAAAATGTGATAACCAATTCTAAATAATCAAGCATTTGTGGGTGCTGTAGACTGGGATCTAGGCACAGGATGCACCTGAGAGCAGTTGAACCACAGCAAGAGTCTTCTGATTAAGTCTTTTTTCTGGCAGTTGAAATTTCCCAGCGGGTAAAGTTTGAAAGCTGCATGCAACAAAGTCCTCTCAAAGTCAATTATCCAATTGCCCGGGTCACAGCGAGTCCATTGTTTTTGGAAAGAAAAGCTCTGCGAGGGAAAATGCAAATATTGTGCCTGCCAAATTCCTCTTGTTGGCTGGACACTTTTGTGCCATCATCCAGTCAAGATTTCTGTGTTTTGGACTTACGGCCTGATTTAGCTTCTGGCCCCTTTGTGCTGTACCTGAGGTCCTGTGTCGAAAGTGATCAAGGGAAGTGTCTCAACAAAGAATGAAAATATTGAGACTTAGAAAGATTTTACATTTCCAGACCTTCGTACTTTCAGAGGGACCTTGCAGCTAAGATGTTCGAGTAGAAGAGACCTTCAATGGATATAGCCCAAAGGCTTGCACAACTGGAGATCTTCTAGCTCCAAAAAAAAGACTATGATTTAGATCTTGACAGACGGTATGCTCCATCATAATGGTGACAGATATCCCGTCTGTTGAAATATAAAGCCCAAAGGGTGAATTTCGTTGGAAGCGGGTGGATTCTATGCTGTGTGTCAAAGTGCAAGGTGCGGGCTACTACGGATCGTGAGAGCAAATATTTTGCTAGGACCAAAGCACTCTACACGCTGTTTTTGAGTAAAGTAAATTCTGGTATGGCAGCAGGTAGGATTCTGGGACAATAGAGGACCTGTGGTTGCAAGACGAGAGTCAGACAAGCAGGTGGATGGGATCCCTTCGGTGAGGATGAATGCTTAAGTGTCAGTAAGGAACGGATGATGTGGCAGCTTGTACATGCTATCATATG
This sequence comes from Lissotriton helveticus, assembly GCF_964261635.1. Classification (NCBI taxonomy): domain Eukaryota; kingdom Metazoa; phylum Chordata; class Amphibia; order Caudata; family Salamandridae; genus Lissotriton; species Lissotriton helveticus. Next base: position 397,789,404 of record NC_136069.1, on the reverse strand, counting down.
ATTGGTAGATAGATGATGAAGTACAAGGGTAGAATGGATGCTGGAGAAGCAGAGATTGCTATTTTATGGGGTAGCTAGGCTGAATACTGGAAGGTAAGGGATGAGTTCTTATTGAGACAAAAGGTGGCCCCATTGCCAACATGTTTGTTAGGGATGACTGGGGAATGTTTTGCTATGTTCTAATTTGAATGACAGTGTCAGCGAAGGGGGGTACCAGGACCTTCTTATCTATTGCTAGAGGCCATTTATTGGAGTATCGTACCTCTTTGCAGGAGTTTTCTTGTTCAGTGTATTCTTCTTCTTCGTTAAGTGTGGGTTGTTCACTGGTCTCTATTCCTGAAAACATTTACGGTACTTGCCTTGAGGATTTCCTTTTTGGTGGTAGGGAGTAACACAACTTCCATAGTTTTAAATAGGAGAATGTTCAGGGGTTAAGGATGTGATTACTGGTGTGAACTCCCACTGCTCACCCCTTGCATGCGCCTCAGGAGACGCTAATTTGGTTTTCATGAGCTACATGTGTGAGAAATAGTAGAAATGGTAGAAAAGCTTGCTACCTGTGCATTCACCCTCAGTCACAGACCTGGGTTAAATCCATTGATTTTTTTGCTCACCATGTCAACCCAGTTTGGACCCAGCCATGTGCAAATAATACTTGACCCTGATCCCCATGTGAACATTCCAGCCCGAACTGTCAGTTCAGTCCTCCCTGGACTGGAAAACAAGCATCCTTGAACTGGTTTCGGGGGTATCACCCATCATCAGCCAGGCTAGCTTGAATCCAGTGACATAGTGAGCCTTCCCACTTAGGGCGACTATAATAATGAACAGTTTTGAAACAGTGAAATAAATATTAATAAAAATGTATACATTCTGGGGGGTTATTAATATTTATTACAGTTTCAAAAATCAAGTAAGAATTCTGAGTCCTGAAAAGGGTGACTTGTTAAGATTATCAAAAGCTTCCTGACATAGTTATAGGCTGGTCTAATCCAGGAATAGCAAAACACGGTACATCAATCTGCTGCTTCTTGAACTTTGATTTCTACTAGAAAGATATTATGTTCAACAAGAAAACAGTATTATTGATGCAGGCAGATAACCCCCATCCTCAGGTCAAGAGCGCAGGCCACTGCTACCGGGCTGAACTCAGCTGTAAAGCTTCTCTTGAATACGGACACATTCTTTATTTGTATTAATAATTTGGGCCTAGTTTGAAAGTCCTTCTTCTGCAATCCGTTACACAGAGTTAATCTGGACAACTCCTTTAATAATAGGAGGGTAGTACCAAATTCCCAAACGTTATCATACTGTGGAATGATGGAGACAATCTATTTTGCACATGAAATCTTGCTTACAAAAAGCATCTTTCACGTGGGAAAAAGAATGCACGCATCTGTTTTGTTTTGGCTGACTTCATACGTATTTCCTTGCATTCCCATGGAAATAAATTAGGTAATGTGGCAGTATATCTTTCATGTCGATCGTTTTCTAACAAATGATGAACATCAATGAAATTTAAGAGTCACAATAAATCAGTGTACTTCCTACAGATGAATCTACCGTATGTAGGTATAACAATAAGATGTGTAGGTGTATTGTGCCTTTTAGAGAGTTAGGAGCATGAGAGAGCAGTCGAGGAAGAAAGAGGTATTAAGGACGAGGAATAAACATATTTTCGAGGAAATGAGGAACAGAGAGATAGATATGTCAAGAGAGATGAAAAGGGAGAAATAAATAAACAGTATACGAACAAGGATGACGCGTTGACAGACACGATTGAATATGAAAGGGAAAAAAAGAATGGAGAAGCCTAAAGAGGGGACAACCCGGAAGCAAACCAGAAAGAGTCAGAAGCATGTGATGCTAATGAGAAAGGAAAGACCGAGAAAGCAAAGTTAATTAGAAAGAAAATGCGGGAGGTGAGGGGAAATAAATACAAAGAAAGGATGAAAGGAAGAATGGGGCATTAAAAATGGAGCACTAAAAGTGAGAGAGGAGGAGAGACAGAGAGTATATAGAGGCAGAGATATGGACAAATGGAGGGGGAGTTAGGGCGTAGAGCCAGAGAGGGTGGGAGCACGAGGCCCTGCCAAAATATTACAGACACCCAATGGGATATTTAACACTTCTGTTATTCATGGGCTTTCAGACTGAATTTCCGAACCGAGAACACATGGATGTTAAGGATTCACATGGCTTACAATTCTTGACAGTCTAGTCTCAGCACGCCTGAATATTTTGGCATATGTTTCAAACACATTTTCAGAAAAAAATGTTTAAAAAAAATTATAAAAAGTCTCTGTAAATTATGGCTGCCACTGGAGTTTCAGAAAAATATTTGAGATTTATTGTATAGAAAAATATAGCTGCTGCTAACACAGATAATGTTTTAACCCTGTGAAAGGCAGTAAGACATTTGCAAAGACAAATATGTAAAGGCATTTAGGGACATATTCAAAAATATGTACCTCAGGTAGAAAGGGCATGAATGTGCCATATTTGTTACAATAAGGGGCATCTTCACTCACAAAAACAATCCTCAGAGGCATATTCATCTTTCTATGTGTGCTGCAGAACGCATTACACATAGAAAACGGAAGTAACGAGAGGAAACAAAATAGACCTTAAAGGATTTGTGGAGATTTATCAAGTGGCGTAAAATAATGAGTGACCAAAATTCCAAGGAATTCCTACATCTGGGGATTTTTACTACAGCTACAGAGTGGCTACAGCACAGCCCTGGCTGGCTTGATGAATCAGGAGTAATGCAACACAGCGCAAATTGCTGTTTTGCATTACTCTGCCTTAGGAAGGTGTTCCATGTGCTTTGCATGGATGTCCCCACGCAATTCCAATGGATTTTGATGCACTCCCAGATTTACCATCACTGGTAGACCTGGAAACGGGTCAAAAAGACATGTGTTCTCAGGGGATGCTGGTTAGTGCTTATGTCCGTCCCCAGTTGCTTGGGACCACACTGGACACAGTAAGGGCCATGATGACGGGGCTTTCTAGGGGCATCACGTGGTTGGGGGACTTCAATATGGTAATGTTCTCGATCAAAGACTGTTTGAGTAAGCTGGTGTTCTCGCCCACTGGCTTCATGCTTGTTGGACTGGCTGTGTTACCTTGGACTCTCAAATGTCTGGTGCATCTGGAATCCTATACTCAAAACCCAGTGTGCCATTCCTAACCAAAGAAGCTAACATAACCCCAGAAAAGTACCATAGTAGTCAACAGGTCAGGATGAATATTTTTTCCCCGGAGCAAGAGCCCTCACACACCCAGATGGGTGGCATGCTTCATCATCGGGCTAGCTCCTCTTTTGGCTGGTGCTGCAATACCCAACAGGCCCCAAAAAAGTATTTTTTTCCAGATAACTTTTTCTCAAAGTGCCATGCAGTAGTTGAAAGAACCTGGTAACCTTTAGAAGCCCTTTACTAACTGAACTTTAAGACTGGTGGAAGTGAAATTAAAATTAACTAAGGCACCCTTCCGTAAATACTTCTATTCCGGGGTTCCCTGTTAAAGGTTAAAAACAAAGCTAGAATATTCTATGGAGTAATGTTTCCCAATGGTCACCTAAATGGTCGACATCTATGGCAATTCATTAGGACCAAAACAACCTAATCTACATCTAGTGGGGCCTTAATCAAATTCACAAAGTGGGCAGGCAGTCTAGAGGGTGGGGTATGGAGGAAAGCCCTCATGGCACAAAGACTCTACTGTGGCAATACCTACAAAACACTGCACTGCTTACATTTCTTTCCCAAACCTGCTGGAAAAATGTATAGAAAATATAAATACTTTCCCATGATATTATCTCCTTTATAAGGTGGTAATAGAGTACTAATAAAAAACCTAATACCTACATGTATATAAGGCCCTAGCTCAGAATGTAGCAAAAGTGTGCTGAAAACTACATGGCTGCCTTTCAGGTTTTGCAAAGACAGCCATTAGCTAATCAGGTACTGCCTTCTTAACGGCATGTACCGTGGAATACCACGAAGGTACCACAGTAAACAATGGCATAATATATTACTAAGTATTTTAAAACTTATAAGTGTAACACTATTTACACATACTACCAAAACCTTGCTTTAAAAGATTAGAATCTATATTTCTACCACATTAGATCGACATCCATTCAATCACTTGCACGCCACGTTTGTTTCAAATACCACACTCCACCATACGCCACTACACTCTGTGACACTACATTCTATGCCATTATGCTCTATGCTATTATACTCTACACCACTCGACTCTACATCACTAGACATGAGCCACTGCACTCTATGCTAATCCACGGAATGCCACTCCACTCTACCACAGTCCACTGTACACCATTATACTCTAAACCACTCCACTGTACACGATTACATTCTATGCCAATCCATTCTCTGACACTGTAGAGTATGCCACTACACTGTACACCCCTCCACTGTACACTACTCCATTCTATGCTATTCCACTGTATGCAACTCCACTGTACAACACTCCACTCTATGGTATTCCAGCCTATGCTATTCCACTGTATGCCACTCCAGTGAACACCAATACATTGAATGCTATTCCACTGTATGCCACTCCACTCTACAGCACTTCACTCTACACTATTCCGCTAAATGGAGTCCTACTCTGCACCACTACACTGTGCTACTCCACTGTGTGCCACTTTAATCTACGACCCTAAACTACACATTTCTGGAGTTTCCGCTGTTCTGCTCTATGACAATCCACTTAACACCACTCGATTCAACAACACTCCACTATAAGACACTCCAGTGTATGCACCTCTACTGTATTCTACTCCACTCAATGCTATTCCACTTTATGTCACACTAGTCCACGCCACTCTACTATATTCAACTCCACTGTACACCACTGCACTCTACACCATTAGACTCTACGCTATTCAGGTCTATGCCACTTTATTCCACATCTACACCACTCCACTGTACGGCACTACTACAATCTATGCTATTCCAATATATGCTATTCCCCTGTATGGAACTCCACTGTATGTCCCTTCATTCAAACACTGTAAGTCACTCCACAGTGCGCCTCTACAGTTTATCCTATTTCCTGCACACCACTCCATTGCACACAATTACAGTGTATGCCACTACACTTTACCATATTCCACTGTATACCACTATACTTTACCTCACTCCGCTCTATGCCACTCCACTCTATGCCAATCCACTCTACGCCACTCTACTGTATTCTATTCCTGTCTACACCATCTCCACTGTATGGTATTCCATTGTATGCTACTGCTCTCTAAACTACTCCAGTATATGCTATTCTATTATACTACATCTCACTCTACAGAACTCCACTCTATGCTATTCCTCTCTATACCACTCCGCTTTACACCACTCTACTGTACACCACTATACTCTACACCACTCAAGTTCATGCCTTTCACTCCACACTTTTGCACAGTACTACACTTCACTCTACACCACTCAATTGTACACTATTGCATTGTATGCCACTCCAGTCTAGACTACTGCACTGTACACCACACCACTCTACATTACTGCACTGTAGGCCACTCCACTCCAATCCATTGTGTGATATTTCACTGCACGCCATTCCACTGTATGCCACTAGACCCTACTCAATTCCACTGTACGACACTTCACTTTAACTCACTCTCCATCGCTTCACTCTACTCTTCTCCACTGTATGGCGCAGCATTCTTCGCCACTCCACTCTGCAGCTTCACTCTCAATCAATAGAAAAACACAGGAATTAAAGGAAACAGTGCATGCATACTACAAATGGCTTTTACATATATTTAAACACTGTAGTGGGATAGAAAATGTGTCTGGAAAAGATATGGGACATATTGTGCATCGATTTGTATATGGATTAAGACTTGAAATAAGTGCTATGATACAACAGCATTTGATTTCTTAGCAGAGCAAGCCTATAGATAACATTCTTTGATACGCACAGTACTGTGGAGATTAAGTGGATTCCCAGCATAAGAGATCGATATAGATATTGATGTTAGCACTAATGAGGACAGCAACGAAATGTTACATAGGAGTTGGTACAGATTATGCTGTTGTACAGGGAAATGGTCAAGCGAATACAGGCATGCCGGAAGTAGCAGGTGCACAACAACAGAGTGTGACGACTCAAAGTAGAGGTAGAGGGACTTCAATGGATATATTGAAAAAGACCAATCCATGTCATATTTGCGGCATGTTCAAGCATTGGAAGCTCGAGTGTAGGTTTAACCCACACAATCAGATGAATGGACAGATGTCTCAGGGAGAAATGCAAAGTCCCAAAAAGGTGATATGATGCAGAATCAAACGACTCAAAGGCAAAAGAATCTAAATGTAAACATATTGCAAGCTCCTATGCCACATATGAATGGTCAGGTTCAAAAATATAATGTGAATATGGAATTCCATACTACTGACCAAGTTGACACAAATCCAAATGTTACTCAGCAATATCTGATAAAGATCAATGACAGTGATTCTGATTTATCAGAATGACGGTGCCTGAAAAGGAAGGAGGAATGCATGCTTAGTGCATCCTTAGAGGTAGACCACAGTGGTCCCTATGCCGATGGCAGGGTAAATGGAACACCTTTTTAGTTTCTTGATGACACTGGTGCCACCTGTTTCACTATGAGAACAGCAGAAGTTCCCAACCTACCCCTCTCGGGAGAAAGAATCCAAGTTGTAGGAGTTTCTAATCGATTAACCCCTTCCAGGCTGATGACGAGCTCAGCTCGTCATGAGCATAACCTGCCGTGCGCTCATAACGAGCTGAGCTCGTCATGTAACGCAGGTTTTTTAAAATCGCCGCGCACAGCGGGAAAAGCCGTCTCAGCGATGCGGTTAATGGCAACCTCTTTAACTGAGCCTGTTAAAGTACAAATTGGGTATTGGAGGATTTGCACACATGTGTGATATCTGATACTAATCCAGTGAATTTATTAGGAAGAGACTTGTTGTGCATTCAAAATGTCAAAACAAAAGACTGAAGCTGAAGAGTTATTTCTTCTATTAACGAGTGATGATTTACCCTAGGAATTGAGAAATACTGTGTTAAATGAAGTTTGGAATTTCATAGGAAAAGATATCAGACTGATAATAGGAGTGACTCCAATACAAATTACTTTGAAGCCAAATGTAGAATTTCCCCAAATCCCACCATATAACCTGAGCCCAGAGACAATTGCATGTATAACACTTTTAATTGAGTCATTGATTGAACAAGAAATCTTGAGAGAGATTATGGGAAGTCCATGTAATTCACCTATTATGGGAATTCAGAAACCAAACAGGAAATATTGAATTGTACAGGATTTTCGCAAGGTTAAATAGATTGTGATTCCATGTTGTACGATTGTGCCATGTCATTGATTTGCGTCAAGCCTTTTACTCCATTCCCTTGCATCAGGATTCCTAATTTTTATTTGCTTTCCGGTTCGGAAACCGTGTCTTGGCATGGTGCCGAGTTCCACAAGGGTATACTGAGAGTCCTTCTATCTTCAATCGGATATTTAAGAAGAACATGGAGTCATTGATAATGCCAAATCACTGGGTGCTGGTTAAGTACATTGACGAATTTTTGGCAGTGTCAGGTGCTTAGTAGGCTTGTATATGTGACTCCATTGCATTATTGAATCATTTTGCACTGTGTGGACATAAAGTGTCACCAGCGAGGTTACAATTCTGCAGGAGAGAAGTCTTTTGAGAAAGGAGCCAGAAAGGTGTCACAGGATCTGACTACTGCCTTTCTGCAGGCTGATGAATCCACCAAGTACACAAAAGGAAGTTGGCATGTTCTTGGTAATGCTTGGGTATTGTCAACAATGGATTCCAAAATTCTCATTAACAGCCAAACCACTTCAAAGACTTACACACAAAGATGTGTCAGATCCAGTTCCATGGAATGATGAATGCATGCACTATTTCCACAAACTGCAAGAGAGTTTGTGTTGAGCCCCAGCATTGGGAATGCCTTATTTCAACAAAAGTTTCACTCTGCAGTGAGCATGAAGGCAGCTCATTGTCAGTTCTAGTGCAGATGCATGGAACTGCGTACAGAGCTATTGCCTTTTTTTAGCTATGTTAATTCCTGTAGCTGCAGCATTGTCAGGATGTCTAAAAGCTGTTGCTGCTACATGCATGAGTGAAGAATAGTGTAAGGGCATTGTGATGGGTCATCTGTTGAAAGTGCATGGGCCATATTCTGGCGAGATTTTGCTTACTCGTACTCGAATACAAATGCTCACAATTAGCCAATTGACCAAGTACGAGCAAGTGATTTTGGGTGCTGAGAACGTTTCATTGGTGAGATGTGCGGATTTAAATCCAGGTACACTGATGCCCTTAGCAGGAAATTAAGTTGTGATTGATGAGGCGTATCATGATTGTTTGGACACGACTGAACTGTGTGCAAAGCCTTGATATTCTGAATATTCCTCTACCCGAGTCAGATCATGTGTTGTGTGTAGATGGATCATGCTTGAGAGATGCAGGAGGAAATTTGAGAGCTGTGTATGCCATCTGTACTGTTGTAGGAGTGGTGCAAGGCTCATGGTTGCAAGTAGTGTATTCTGCTCAGGTTTCTGAGTTGGATGATTTATTCAGGGCTTGCAGCATTCCTCAATAGTTAAGAGTTACCATTTTAACTGACAGCCAATATGGCTTCAGAGTTGGAGTAAGAATTTGGGGAGTTGTGGTCTCAGCGTGGATTCATGGCCTTTCCAGGTTCATCCATCCAGTACAGAGAGAGCATGACAAATCTGCTACTGTCATTAAAACTGCCTGCCCAAATTGCAGTGGTAAAATGCCCAGCCCATCAACATGTAAATGATTATGTGACGGTCAGTAACTGCTATGGTAATGAGACTGTGCAGTAGTGAGCCCTAAATTCTTATGTCTTTAATAAGGATCCACTGAAAGATCAAACTGATGCCACAGAATCTAGGATGGTGTTGTCAGCTGTAGAAACATGGGAAGAAATAAAAGATTTGCAGGAGGAAGTGCCAGAAACTGGAATACAGGGGTTGATCAAAGTGGGTTGTAGACAAAGAAAGGAAGATGAGGTGTGGGTATACACAGATGGAAGATCCGTTTCAGCTGATAGTTTTTTGCCACTTATGACTACCAAATTGCCATGGCCCTGCACATATTGGGAGAGATGGTGTCATGCATCTTTTTTGACAAACTTGGTTTAATCCTCAATGCAGAGTGGTTGCAGACGTGCAGTGCCAAAGGTGTGTAGCATGTCAGCAAAAAAATGTGGGAAAGAAAACACTACTCACAATGAGTCATGTAGGGAGATCTAGAGGACCGTTTAATAGGATGAAAGTTGATTTCATTGAGATGCCCCCTTGCAATTGTCTGAAATATATTCTAGTGAGTGTGTGTCTGTTATCTCATTGGATGGAAGCCTACCCACCCAGGCGTAATGATGGCTTAACTGTAGCTAAACTACTCCTTAGAGAACTCATACAACGTTTTGGATTTCTGACTTCTTTGGAATCAAATAGAAGAACTCCATTTAATAATGAGGTCCTAAGAATGCTTTGTGCAGCATTGCAAATTGAGCAGAAGTTGCATTGTGCATATCGACAGAGGCATCTAGAAGATTAAACAGGTTAATGGGACCTTGAAATCCAGATTGGTGAAAGTATGTGAAACCATATCACTGAAATGTCCTGATGCTTTGCCCTTGGTGTTGATGAGTCTGAGAAGTACTCCAGACAGAACAACTGTACTGTCCCCACACAAAATCATTATGGGGAGGGCTATGAGACAGCCTGCAGTTCCAGCAAACAAGTTAGGGCCCGATTCTGAAAGGTATACTGAGTTGAAAGTCTAACTTTGCGACTTTTGGTATTCACAAAGGGCATTTACGAGTAGTTAAGTTAGACTTTTGTTAGGATGGACATTGTAGGATGGTACAAGAAGTGATGGGTTTAATAGGAGAAATAGGCTAGGTATTGTTGATGTACTCTGGGATCTACTGCATTTTTTCACCAAAAAGGAAATAAAAGCAATGCACTTGTCTGTGGAGTATAAAATAAAAGGGTCAGGCACTAGGTTGAGGCAGTGCTTGATTCTCTTGAAGAGTGTTCATTTTCATTGTAAGCCTTATTGATGGTGTTGGTATAATATTGTGCTTGATTCTCATGAAGAGTGTTAATTTTCATTGTAAGCCTTATTGATGGTGTTGGTATAGTATTTTGCATGTTACCCTGATAGGCTTCGGTAGTGTGAAGTCACCAGGGTTTCTGTTTTATTTCCATTTTCTGTCCTGTCTGAGAAAGGAGCATTTATTGTCAGATTGCTCTTTGAATTACCAGGGTGCTGAAAGTTTCAGCTTGCAGATGTATGTTTTAATTGGAATATAGGTGCTCATATGATTTTTTAGACAGGTATTAGGGTAATTTAGAATGGTGATGACGTCAGATGTTAATTTGGCAGGGTGAGTGAAGAGTTCATTATTTAGGTTGTTAATGAGACACTTTTGAAGGATATGAAGCTTTGGTGTTCTCTTTTTGGCTACCCTGAGATTTTGGTTGGACTAGGAGATATGGATAGTGATGTGCTCATTTCAGTCAGGAATTATCAGTGGTTTGCATTGGCCAGTTGGTGATGTGGAGAAGATGAAATCAAAGATGTGGCTTTGGAGTGTGCTGCTTAGTTGACCTGATGTACCGTGTTGCATATGTGGAGGATAAAGTTGAACCTGGTGTCTCTTGTTTTTTTTTTTTGCATGTGTTTCTGGGAGCTTTAAGTCACCCATGAGGGTATTTTGGGTGTGTAAGATGGATGATTTGGTGAGAAGATATGAGACATTGATAATGATATTAGGATGACTTCTCTCAAGAAGAGAAAATTAGAAGTTCTGAAACCCTTGCTTGCGTATTTTGCTTTGCCAACATGCAGGCAGATGCTAAAAAAGGGCACATACGTCCGCATAAAGCCATGCTCCCTCATTGGCACAATCCTTAACTAGAAATGCAAATTGTGGCATGGATTCAAATCAAGTGAAATAGACAGATAATGCAAAGTAGACCAGCAACAGTTTGTATCTGAATGTAATTAACATTGATAAAGACAGGACTCTTTTTGCATGATCTACTCACCATCCCCCCAATTTTTAGACCGATGCAGCTGGTTTTTCAACTCTGAAGTGCACTAAACCAGGCTGACCAGACCCCAGTGCATGTGTTTTGACTGCTCAAAGCATATGTGCAATTGAGTAATTCATGATTAGCATATTTAACTTACCTATAAGTCCTTAGCATATGGCATAAGGCATACCTGGTGCTGGTAAGTTAAAGATCACTAGTGAACTGCAACACCTATTGTGCTACTGATAGAGCGCGCGAGGCCACCCGACCAACAGTTTTCGCCGTTTCCGGCTTCAGGGCCCATATACTTTTCAAATCACCATATACATCGATCAGGTAACTTCACGAGCTCTATCAGGTTGGTGTGTGTGTGTTCCCTGCTACCAAATTTCGGTGCACCCGACTTACCATCCACCGATGCGGGTGCCTAATGACCACAATGAATCAGGGAGCTAGCTGTAAAAGAAAGGCATCAAAATACAAACCCCACCAATAACATTCAAATACTGTTTAAATGACCACGGACAACTGGAAGTTTTAAAATGTTTATCTAAAGTTCAATATTTTCTTGCATGAGATACAGTAAAATAAGGCAATCAATAACCAGGATAACGTAAATCACATAAGCATGAAGAAATAATGACAGAGTAATCATCAAGGTACTAATAAAATGTAGCGAGAAAATACTATGTAAGTCAGTATTATCTAAACAGGGATAGGCTAAGTGTGTGTGTGACTATAGGAGAGCTTATAATGAATAACACACTTCACTTAAGGTGAAGGGGCCTTTGAACAATCTAGGCAACGAAGTTCTAGACCATATCAGAAAATGGCACACTGCTATGCAAAATATAATTTCTAGCAAATGAGAAGACATAGGAATAAACTTTAGGGAAAATACAAATGACTTTCAGTAGTTGCGAAAAGGCATGGAAAATATCACATATGCAATGTTGAACTTTATTAAAGCAAAAGTTAGAAATTCAGAAGGTGCAAGAATTTCAAGAGGTTCAGAGCAATATTTACCTAGAAAGGTGTGGAAACCAAACCCTGGCCACGGGTCGGTTAAGGACAGGAAACCCTCAAGGAAGGATACCCCTCAAAGGACAGCAGGTGCAGAATGGACACCCAGGACAGGACAGGATACCCTCGGAATAGGAATCAGGACAGGACCCTCAGGACAGGACAGCAAACCCTCAGGACAGGACCCTCTTCAGGACAGGACCGGAACCCACAGTTCGGAAGCAACGCCTGCGCTCCACCCGCTCTGCAGCTATCGATCAAGACCCCGATTGGGTCAGCGAACTCCCAGCTAAGTGCTTTGCCAGCACTTTAAGGTTCAGTAGAACCTTAGTCTATGGTCAAATTCGGACAGAGTGCTTCGCAGCGCTCTATATCTTCAGTCACCTATTGAGTGCGTTGGGTCAGTGACAGGTCAGCTAAACCAGACAAGTCGGACGGTTCACTAGGTGAACCCAGGGTAGATATACAGTTTGGGGACAGTGTACCACCCCCCAATGTTGCAAAGTGTCAGAATCCCTCAATTTCGATTGGTCCTAAGGTAGGGTTTGGGTAACACACCAATCACAATACGCGAATTGAAGCCTTCATTAACATATTTGGGTACCGCCTAGCAGGTTTGGGGTTCCCATGAGCTAACAGTAGCGCAATATTACAATGTATCACATAAGGAGCCACATTCGCTGTTCTCGCAGGGCAGAGGTGACTTTCTCAGGAGCATCTCGCCCATCACTGCCAGCTGGCTATGTTCCATCAGCCAAGGTCCCTCGTGCTGCCGAATGTCGCACAGGCGCAGAAGGGACCTCCAATATGGCTCTCCTCTCACTCAGACCCCCATTTCCCGCGGTACATGAAAAGTAAGCGAAAACAAATTAATACATAATAATGTCATTAGGAAAACACATCACAGGGTTTGTACTTTTAACTCATCATCAAGAAATAAACTTATGCATTTAAATGTTAGCTACATTGAGACGGACACAAGAGCAGTGGCACGAGCAGTACCACATGATAAGCACAGCTATGAATTACGCATGCGCATAACTTTCCCTCCACTTCTGCAGACGCGTCAGGACACGTGAGTGTGGCTGACGCATGCGCAGTAACTAAAATACAAGCGACGGCCATTTTAAAAGGACACGGATTAATTTCATTAGAAATACACATAGGCAAGCTTCGAGAACTTTGTTTTAAACAAAATAAGTGTTAGTAAAACATACTTTGTTACCTTATTACACATAAATGAGGTTCTTGATTTCGGCAAGCCGCAAAATATGCGAAGCTTTGCTTCATCAATCCCCTCTTTGATGATATCTACTATCATCACAAATTATAATGGAACCAGATGCCAACTTTCTTTCACACTTTATAAAGTTCTATTTCTTCCAGCAACCGTTCTAACTTTTCTCTCTCAGTTTTAGCAGGGTGAGAAGTCTTCACCTTTTTGTATATCTGATCATTCACTTCTTCTAATTCAATCTCATCCACACTTCGTTTCACTCCTCTTGCATTTACCTCGTGCTTTTTGGTGCGCTTGCGGCATTTACAGCATAAGAAAATGGAAAGTATAATAAGACCTATAATACCAATTGGCATCAGAATTTTGAATAATAAGCTTTTACCTATGCTAGCAAGCCAATGACCTACATTTGAGAGACCATCTACCAGTCTCTTCCAGGCACTATCAACCTCGAGTGGTTTGAGTTCCTTTGCCAAATTAGTAATGTTTTTCACATATCTTTTGATCTGTACACTTTTGTCCGGAATATAAGTGCAACAATGTTGCGCCTTCAACATCCGGCAGACTCCGCCCTCTTTCGCTAATAAGGTGTCAAGAGCAAGTCGATTTTGTAAAACCATTGATCTGATCGCAACCATTTCGGTATTGACCAGCAGAAATCCATGAGCTGTTTCAGTAGACAGCACATCTACTATAGTAGACAATTTGCAAATTCTGTGAGTGTTCAGAACCACTCCCACTCCAGGTATCAGTGCACTGAAAATACTACCCATAATTTCACCTATACTCTCTCTTTTACTACGCACTAAGCCATTAGTATCTTCATTGCTTCCAGCTTTTCCATTCACATGGTATATTTTCGGGAAAACAATGCCAAAGTAGCAGCTCCCATACCAGTGATCCGGCAATTTGAAATAAGCCTTGTCCCCACAAATATAATAAATTCCAGGAAACACAGGCTCTGACCCATTTTTGAAACCCCAACCTCCAATTACCTTGTAATTATGTTCGCATTCACTGGAACCAATGAAAACATTATTATAATAGCTAGTCTTCTCGCGGTGAAGACATAGCTTGCCTTTCTTTTCAAAATCCAGCAACAGAGCAGGACCCGCTCCACCAGATGAGGTGCCTTCCATGTTTTCTGCCCACTTTGGCTTTTTCTGACTTTCGTCATTAGCCTTCTTCTGGATTTTAATTCTCCTTTTCTCTGCCATGTTCAGGAACATCTTTTCCTGCTCACGCAAAGAACAAGTCAAGTTATCTCTGTGTGCATCTGCTATGTCAATGTTCCCTATAGTCAGAAAATAGTCTCCCATATATCTTATGGTGTCAGTTTTGGTATGTACAGGATTCAAGTTCCCACGTATAGGAAGTTCAGAAAAGATCACGTCATTGTTAGAGTAATAATACTGTAACGGTCCCCTTTTGTAAAATAAACTAGCTAAAATGCTACAGGAAATTCCATATGTCAATGGCAGATGATGGTATGTCACGCCTTCAGCCACCGAAGTAGGTAGCTTCATGCAGACATAGCAATCTTCAATTTCCATAGTCTCTACATAGTGTATTAACAAGTTTGCGAAAACGTTCAAATGTGTCCTGTTTTTCATTCCATGATAATGTAGTCCCTTCTCATCTGATGCTTCTAAGTCTCGTTTAGTTTGTCTCAATGCTCTCTCATGTCTTTCTACACTCTGTGTTGTCAGCTCCTCATTGTCAGTATTTACAACTTCAGTAGGGACAATGTTAGTATCTTTACTTACAGCAAAGGGAATGAAAATTGTTAATCCTATCCAGATAACTATCAGTACTACTACACTACATATACACACCTTGCAACACGTCTTAAACCGGCTGCAACTAGGACTACCATTCACTGTTGAATCAGACATTTTAGCTCAGTAGGAGTGTTCTCACCCCTCTTTTTTACTTTTTACACAACTAGCTTACTTTGTGCAAATTCACGGTGGCTCGTCTTCCTCTTCAGCTGAGTACTCTGGGACAGGTTCTCCGTCGCTCACGTCAGTTATATCAAGATCTTCAAGTTCTTCCAAAACCAGTGTCCATTCAGGAGACTTGTACTTTTTGTTCTGTCTTTTTATTCGCTCACTCCTTCTTTTGGAAGAGTCTTCTTCTTGCTCTGCTATTCGAGCACTTCTTCTTGCTTCTGCACGTTTTTCTTCCACTGTCTTTATCCTTAGTCTCAGTCTTTTTACAAACCTAGGCTCAAGGTTGTTTCTTTTCTTTAGTCTCTTAGTCGGTACTTGGACTTCACTTTCTTTTCTTCTTCTCTTGTTCTCTTTATCTTGTTCAGGAATATTTTGTTTTTGGCTTTCAATTGTCTCTGTTTCTGTTTCTGTTTCCTGAACCCGTTTTTCTAACCCTATCTGATCCTGTTCAAGCACTTCGATCTCTTGATTTTCTTCTGCTCGAACTATTACTCTATGTCTAGTCTGACCCTTATCCACATCAGGAGTTAGTGGAGGCGTATCAAACACTTGTTCTGTATCCTGCACGTGTTCAGTATCGGGCACTTGTTCAGTCTTATTCACTTGTTCTGTATCAATCACGAGCTCTGTCCCTGTCTGACCTTCTCCTTCCTCAGTTTTGATTTGAATCTCAAGTGGCTGAGGTTCTTCGCCTGTGCCTTGCTTTTCCTGACTAGTCCACTCTCTACCTTCACTAAGTCGTTCTCTTGTTCTGATAGGATCTTCGGTCAGATCAATCATCGGTATCCATTCTTCTGGCCATATGCTTGGCAGCTCGTCTTCAGCTACTCCTGGCTCAGTTTCCTGGACCTCTTCAGCAGGCTGGATTCTTGGCAGTTCGTAGTCAACTACTCCTGGGCCAACGTCTGCTGTTCCTGCAACCTGACTGGTGCTGGGCTGCTCGCTGTCAGTTGCTTCTGGTCTGGCTCCTTCAGGGTCCTCTGCTGGTTGCCCTGGTTCTTCAAATCCTTTGTCTGGCAATACCTTCTGGGTGTGTCCGGCGTGGATCCACTGGGGAACACCTGCGACTTTCACTGCAGTGGTTGTCACCAGGATTACTTGGCGTTTCTTTCCCCACCTTGGTGCCAGACAGCTTGATCGAGTGTGCTTCTTTATTTTGACCCAGTCTCCTGGAACCAAGCTGTGGAGAGGAGTCGTTGGATTGAGGATGCCGTCGTCTCCAATCTGGCGAGAGATAGAACGCACTTGGTCACCCAATCTTCTGCAGTATTCAAGCACCAAATCATCAGTAATACTCAACAGTTTGCTTCCTGGCACCCATGCTTGTCTCATCACTCTTCCCATAATGATTTCATGGGGACTTAGGCCTGTCTTGCGGTCTGGAACACTTCTCAGTCCCATCAGGACCAGGGGCAGGGCCTTCACCCAGGTCATGCCAGTAGCATCTGTCAGCTTTGCTAGTCTGTTTTTGATAGTTCCATTTACTTGTTCCACTATTCCAGAAGCCTCTGGGTGGTATGCACAATGGAGTTTCTGCCTTATTCCAAAGGCCTTACAAAGTTCAGCCAGTATGTCATTCTGGAAATGTCCACCCTTATCTGATTCAATAATGCATGGTATTCCGAACCTAGGTATCAGTTCTTTTAGTAAACACTTCGCTACTGTCAGTGCATCACTTTGAGGAGTAGGGTAAGCTTCTACCCATTTTGAAAATACGCAAACAATGACAAGGACATATCGTTTCCCTTCACAACGGGGCATGGTGATGAAATCAACCTGTATCTTTATAAAGGGACCCCCTGACCTCCCAATCTTGCTCAGTTCGACCATTGTCCTCTTGCCTGGGTTCATCTGTTGACATGACAGGCACCTCTGGCAGAGGGACTCTGCTACCTTCCTGAACTTTTTACTGTACCAAGTCTGTTGAAATACCAGAATCATGGCATCCCTACCAATGTGTGATCCTTCATGTATTAATCTTGCCATTGTGCCAAGCAAGTGTCGGGGTAACACAGGCATACCAGTTGGGCCCAAAATCACACCATCCACACGTCTCGGTCTACACCCATCCTCCTTCCATTTCTCTCTTTCTTGCCAAGGAGCCGACTCCTGCCACTCTCTCACCTCATCCCATGTCGGCACTTCCTCAAACACCTGAAGCTGGCAGCTGGTTCCTGGCCCCCCTCGTTTTGGATTTACAATATACCGATCTTTGGCACACCATTGAGCCACTCGATCAGCATAATCGTTTCCCAGTGATACTCTGTCCATGCTCCTTTGATGAGCGGTACATTTTACCACTGCCAGTTCTTTGGGCAACTGGATGGCCTCTAAAAGGTCATGAACAACTTTTGCATTCCGAATGGGAGTACCTGAGGAAGTCATGAATTCCCTCTGTAGCCATAATTGGCCAAAGTCATGCACAACGCCATAACAGTACTGACTGTCAGTATACACTGTTATGCGTAAGTCCTTCCCAATTTTGCAAGCCATTATCATGGCTATCAATTCGGCTACTTGTGCAGACTTGATGTTATATAGGTAACCTGCTTGTTCAATTTTGGTGAAAGACACTACTGCATAAGCAGCACTCAAGCCTCCTAATTCATGTCTTAGACAGGAACCATCCACAAATAGTTCTTTATCATGCTCAGGCAATGGTACTTCTTTTATGTCAGGGCGTGGCTTAGTACTGAACTCTGTCAGGTCAATACAATCATGTTCATCATCATCCCCACCTTCCATTTCCAAGGGGTCGGGGAGTAAGGTGGCAGGGTTCAGAATACCGCACCTAACAATGCTCACATTTGCTGCACCCACAAGAATCCTCTCGTATTTAGTCAGCCGACTAGGGGTGAGATACTGTGTTTTAGTTCTGGTCAATAGAATTACCACTCCATGTGAAACATACACGGTCACAGGATGTCCCATGACAATGGACTCACTCTGTTCCAAACTTGCACAGGTAGCAGCTACTGCTTTCAGACAGCCTGGTAACCCAGCAGCTACTGGGTCCAGCGTGGCAGAGAAATAGGCCACAGGCCTTCTGGTCGTGCCATGTTCTTGAGTCAGGACAGACAATGCGCAATTATCGCGAGTGTCACAGAAAAGGGCAAACTCTTTGGAATAATCTGGCATTCCCAACGCAGGAGCTGTACACAGACAGTTTTTCAATCTTGTGAAAGCCATTAGACTTTCATCGTCCCACTGTACAACATCTGGCATTCCTCTCGTGGTCATTTTTATCAAGGGCCTGGCTAAGGCTGCAAATCTCAGAATCCACTGCCTGCAGTACCCTAATACCCCCAGGAACATTCTGACATCCCTTTGAGTACGGGGCAACTGCATCTTTTGAATTATTCTCACTCTTTCTGAAGTGACTTTTCTGACACCCTTTTCTATCTGGTGTCCTAGATATTTTACTGATTTTGCACAGAACTGTAGTTTGTCAGGGGCCACTTTATGCCCTTTCTCACACAGGTGATTTAGGAGGGCAATGGTGTCAACTACACAGTCCCGGTGACTTTTAGACGCCAGTAGAAGGTCGTCTATGTACTGGACTAACACAGAGTTCCCAGGTAAGATCAAAGTCTCTAGACATTTTTTCAAGATCTGATTAAAAATAGAGGGGCTCTCTGTATACCCCTGAGGGACCCTGTTCCAACAATACACGTGACCCTCAAAAGCAAATGAGAAAAGAAATTTGCTGTCGGGGTGCAGGGGTATCGAAAAGAATGCATGACACAAATCAATCACAGTGAACCATTCAGCATCCCAAGGAATCTGGTATAATATCACTGCAGGGTTTGGGACAATAGGGCAGCAAGGAACTACAATTTTGTTAACCTTTCTCAGGTCCTGCACTACCCTATACTTGCCACTAGGCTTTTTGATGCCCATAATCGGTGAGTTGCATGGGCTGCTCATCACTTCCTGTATGATGTTTCCTTCCAATAATTTTTGTATTTCCAGAGTGACACCTGCTTTCACTTCAGCATTCATTCGGTAGGGCCTAGTGTTAGGATATACTGCATTGTCCTTGATGGCTATCTGTATGGGGTCCACATCTTTCATCAAACCCACATCTTTTCCAGTGAAATCCCACACTTCTGGCTTTACGGCTTCCTGGAGTTCTTGGGGCAAGTCCTGCAGGGTCAATCTTTTAATTTCTGAGTCAGGTCTAAGCAACAATAATTTATAAATGCCGTCTTCATCTGGGGTCTGTATTTCAACACCCTTTGGTGTGCAAAAGATGGTACAGTTCATTTTGCACAGCAAATCACGACCCAGTAGATTCACTGGACTGGTGTCACAGACGACAAATCTATGCATCTGTTTAAAATTTCCAATTGAAATCTCCATTGGTTCGGTAACAGGAGTACTAATCAATTGATTAGATACACCCACTACTTGGATATTTTCTCCCGAGAGGGGTAGGTTTGGAACGTCCACTGTTCTTACAGTAGAACGGGTAGCGCCAGTGTCCAACAGAAAGGTGACATCATTTCCGTCAACCTTTCCTTCAATATATGGTCCAGACTGGTCTACCGGCAAGGAAGCGCCAAGTACGCACTCCTCGTCCTCCCCTCTCAGGCCCCGTCAGTCCTGATCATTACAAAGGAAGGTATCATTCAGCAGATACTGCGAAGTTGCTGTATTTCTGTTCTCCCCGCTTTCCCAAACCTCTATCTCTTCATTTTCTGCCTGTCTTCCCCTGTATACCTGCTTGGGTGCTCGAGGCACCTGAACTGTTTTTACCTGGGGTTGAGTCTTTCTTGGTCTTTCTTTCTGCGTCTGTGGAGTTAAATCAGGAGTTTTCTCATTAATATCTACTAATTGGGGACACTCGTTTCGCCAGTGTACAATTTCGCCGCACTGATGGCAGGGAAATTTTTTCATAGCCTCTTCCCTGCTAAATTTGGGCCGGGGCTTTCCTCCACCCCCTCCCCCAGGACCTTTGTTCTCAGCATTTTTAACCATGTTACTCAATTGTTTTTCCTGCTGTTCTGCGAGCTTCACCTGAGCCCACATCACCTTTTCCTTGAGGGCCTTTTTCTTTTCTGCCATCTCATCCTCGCAGTACTTAGCGTACCGCAGGACCTCATCCATTTTCTTAGTATGCCAACAGATTTTATTATCTTTTATCCACTGACAAATTTCAGGTCTTAAACCATTTACAAACCTGTAAATAAAGTGCGTCATATCCTTCAGGTCGATGTTATCAATACCACTGTATGTTTTAAATACCTGCAATAACCTCTCATAGAAGGAGTGCACTGTCTCGTCCCTTTCCTGTGTTGTTCTATCTATTTTTGTCCAATCAGTTTCCTTTGCGGGCACCTTTTCTTTCAAGTGCTGAATTACCTGCTCATATTTTCGCATGACATCCTTTGATGGCTCCCCTGTTTCTTTATTTCTTGGGTACTCCTCACTCGGCCAGTCTATGTTTATTTTACACTGGGTCCATAAATCTACTGGAACCACAATGTCGAAAAACCCATCCAGGTCTTTCCACAGACATTTCTGTACCTTCACGAACCTTTCCACCTGCCTGTACCAGTCAACTGGTTTCTCTCGTAATTTTGGAAAATCGTTCGTGAAGGACACAATATCCTGCCTAGACCAGGGCACATGCACATATTTCCCTCCTGGAACTTCGCGCATGGGGCATAACTGCTCAGGTTTTTCTACCTCTCTTAAAGCAAACTCAGGAGTCACTTGTCGGGAGCGAACCTCTTCCCTCTTTTTCGCCCACCTGCTTCTCCATCTTTCCACATCTCCCCATTTCTGCAGTACCCCCATTAATTCTTTAATCTGCAACTTCTTCCCTGCCACATTCAGGTGTTCTATATCTTTGTCTGAGAAGTCTGCTCTGTACGGTTTCTGTAAGGGCTTGGATTTTGAGATATCTACCCCCATACTAACTGCTGTTTCGGTCAGTTTTTCGTGGAGCACTCTGGTGTTCCTTGTAAAGCTTTTACATATGAACGACAATTCTTCTTCAGAGTAGGTATTCAATCGATCCAACCCCACATTTCCTGCCATTAATTCTTCTATTTCGACCCTCAGCTTGTAGAGGTCTAAAGGTTTTGTTTGCGGAGTCTGCTTCTCTAATTCACGACTCCAACTCTCAATTTCATCCGGAGTTACCAGAGAGACATTCCTAGTACCTGTTGCTGTCTCTAACTTAATTTCTTTTGTATTAAAAGGGTTATGCCTCTGCTGTATTCCCTTTCCAGTCTGTTTGTTTGGCAATTCCAAAAACGCAACTTCAGACTCGCACTCACTGGACTGATCATCTATGATGATCGGTTCCTGTCTCGGGGTTGCCATGCCTGGGGTCATAACTGGAGTAATCGGATTTCCCTGACCATTTCCGTATAACGGGACCACCGGTCCAATAGTTACTGGAATAGTCAATGCCTCAGGACTGGTATTTAACTGGGAAATTTTCTGAATTATTTCTGTCCTTTGTCTAGCTAGAGCCTCTTGCTCATTTTCCCCTAGTACCCTTCTTAAAGTTGTGTCATGTAATATCTGTGGGGTCAACGGAGGAGTAAAACTCGGGGCAGTAGGATGCGTTTCACTTGGTCCTCCCCCATAATTAGGTTTCGGGAATAAAGTTCCAGTATTAAAGGACCTGCGCTCTTCCCCATATGGAGGTTGAACAAAAGGCAGTCCTGAATTCGATGGTTTCTCTTCGCTTTCATACAAGGGTCTGGGAAAAAAGATTTTCGTACGTGAATATTTTTCTTCCTGGCTTGCGGGTACTTTGGGATATATATCCCTTGTTTCCGTCGGTTCGGGTTTTTCAGGATAGGGCAATACTTGACCACCCCCTCCCAGTCCCAGGGACCTGTCTTCTTCCTTTAGGAAGTGGCGTCGGGGAACATCTCCTACACTGGAAGGTCGGGTTCCCTCATTGTAAGGTGGCGGACTTCTGGTACAGATGTCATCTATTAGTTCATCATCTGAATCCCCCAGGGCCCCCCAATGCTTACATTTTTCAGTACTTTTCTCACCCGCTCCAATGTTATGACATGCCGGCATCATGGGAAACAGACCCTCAACAATCATGCTCTGCCTCCACTGTTTCATCCTTTTATCCCTGGATTCCTGTTTCTGCCTGGGGTACCACTTGGTCAAACCCTTGTCCATTCGGGGTCTTTCTCTTTCGAAAGCCTCAATCTCCCATTCCTCTAATGCCTCATACTGCGTTAGTCTCGGTCTGGGATGCAGTTCATTCATTCGGGTTCTTAAATTAAATAAGATCCTACCATTGAAAGTACCATCTAACGGAAAAGCCAATACTCCGTCATCTTTTGTGTACTTCACCCAATTCTCCAACCACACACAGGTATTGTACCCTCGGTCAAACATCATGAATGAGGCAGGAGTATTAGGTGGTGGGACAAGAACACCTTCCCTAGATTTAATCGGTTTGTCCGTTTTAAAATAATTTTTCACCTTACTTACAAGGGACAATTTTCTCTTGGTTCCGTACATAATATCGTATCTATTAGTTTTCCACTGATCCCTTTCAAACCCTAGGTGCCTTGGATCAGGTCGAGTTCCTGTAGTCTGCGAGTGCCACATACGACTTCTGCGCTAAACTTTGTTTACAAACTACCTCCAATCAGAACGCGCTTCAGAAATTCGTGCAACCAATGGGTGCGCGACACTAAATAAGCTCCGCCAATGGGTGCGCGGCCCCTTCGTGAGACAGTTCCCACGCTCCGGCGCTCACCCCTCCTTTACAATTCCAGCTCCGCTACCCGCCCGCTGCTTCTACCAATCCTAGCGCGGCACAGAGTGACGTCAGAGGCGCTTCGCGACTGACTCCCTCCCTTCACAAGGTAACGGAAACTTTCTTTCTTTTAAAGTGCTCAGTGCTTGGTTATTTTACAACAAATACACATTCGCCACAGTGCTCAAGTGTCTAGACAGAGAAAGAATTGTTTTACTGCAAGTAAACTACTTCCATTTACTTTTCACTCGCTGCGGGCAGATCTCTTCCGCCTACCCTTCACTCTAGCATCGGTGAACCTGTTATTCCCCTAAACTCATCCACTTCTTTCCGGGATATATTCCGAGTTTAAGGTTTCTCAGCGGACCCCTCTGCTTTCACGCTAGCTCCGAGGAACCTGCTACTCTTCCGATGTGACCCTTACTAGGTTACGCCACTATGGGAATTTTGCCAATGAACCCCGTTACTGTCATTTATTCACACATGTATTCAGAAAACCCTAGTTAGTGCTTCCCGGTTATCCTAACCTGCACCTAACTTTCCTCGAACCTGTGACCTCAGGACAATGGATTCTATTCACCACTTGCCCTTTCAATTCCCCGGGGAGTTCGGACAACAAGAAACAAGACGGTTGACAATTGCATGGATTAGTACATATAACAATATAAGAACAAGAATAATAACAATACAGTAATTCATGAATTTCAGCAGCGTATTCACAAGAGAGTGATCAGTTCCCTCAGAACAGCCGCTCTTATAGCAACATTAATATAATAGCAGCTTCCGACTTAACTAGTCCAACTAATCCCTGCCTTGCTCTCAACTAGTCCCTAACCATCCTCTAGCTACCAGAAAACTGATAGAGCGCGCGAGGCCACCCGACCAACAGTTTTCGCCGTTTCCGGCTTCAGGGCCCATATACTTTTCAAATCACCATATACATCGATCAGGTAACTTCACGAGCTCTATCAGGTTGGTGTGTGTGTGTTCCCTGCTACCAAATTTCGGTGCACCCGACTTACCATCCACCGATGCGGGTGCCTAATGACCACAATGAATCAGGGAGCTAGCTGTAAAAGAAAGGCATCAAAATACAAACCCCACCAATAACATTCAAATACTGTTTAAATGACCACGGACAACTGGAAGTTTTAAAATGTTTATCTAAAGTTCAATATTTTCTTGCATGAGATACAGTAAAATAAGGCAATCAATAACCAGGATAACGTAAATCACATAAGCATGAAGAAATAATGACAGAGTAATCATCAAGGTACTAATAAAATGTAGCGAGAAAATACTATGTAAGTCAGTATTATCTAAACAGGGATAGGCTAAGTGTGTGTGTGACTATAGGAGAGCTTATAATGAATAACACACTTCACTTAAGGTGAAGGGGCCTTTGAACAATCTAGGCAACGAAGTTCTAGACCATATCAGAAAATGGCACACTGCTATGCAAAATATAATTTCTAGCAAATGAGAAGACATAGGAATAAACTTTAGGGAAAATACAAATGACTTTCAGTAGTTGCGAAAAGGCATGGAAAATATCACATATGCAATGTTGAACTTTATTAAAGCAAAAGTTAGAAATTCAGAAGGTGCAAGAATTTCAAGAGGTTCAGAGCAATATTTACCTAGAAAGGTGTGGAAACCAAACCCTGGCCACGGGTCGGTTAAGGACAGGAAACCCTCAAGGAAGGATACCCCTCAAAGGACAGCAGGTGCAGAATGGACACCCAGGACAGGACAGGATACCCTCGGAATAGGAATCAGGACAGGACCCTCAGGACAGGACAGCAAACCCTCAGGACAGGACCCTCTTCAGGACAGGACCGGAACCCACAGTTCGGAAGCAACGCCTGCGCTCCACCCGCTCTGCAGCTATCGATCAAGACCCCGATTGGGTCAGCGAACTCCCAGCTAAGTGCTTTGCCAGCACTTTAAGGTTCAGTAGAACCTTAGTCTATGGTCAAATTCGGACAGAGTGCTTCGCAGCGCTCTATATCTTCAGTCACCTATTGAGTGCGTTGGGTCAGTGACAGGTCAGCTAAACCAGACAAGTCGGACGGTTCACTAGGTGAACCCAGGGTAGATATACAGTTTGGGGACAGTGTACCACCCCCCAATGTTGCAAAGTGTCAGAATCCCTCAATTTCGATTGGTCCTAAGGTAGGGTTTGGGTAACACACCAATCACAATACGCGAATTGAAGCCTTCATTAACATATTTGGGTACCGCCTAGCAGGTTTGGGGTTCCCATGAGCTAACAGTAGCGCAATATTACAATGTATCACATAAGGAGCCACATTCGCTGTTCTCGCAGGGCAGAGGTGACTTTCTCAGGAGCATCTCGCCCATCACTGCCAGCTGGCTATGTTCCATCAGCCAAGGTCCCTCGTGCTGCCGAATGTCGCACAGGCGCAGAAGGGACCTCCAATATGGCTCTCCTCTCACTCAGACCCCCATTTCCCGCGGTACATGAAAAGTAAGCGAAAACAAATTAATACATAATAATGTCATTAGGAAAACACATCACAGGGTTTGTACTTTTAACTCATCATCAAGAAATAAACTTATGCATTTAAATGTTAGCTACATTGAGACGGACACAAGAGCAGTGGCACGAGCAGTACCACATGATAAGCACAGCTATGAATTACGCATGCGCATAACTTTCCCTCCACTTCTGCAGACGCGTCAGGACACGTGAGTGTGGCTGACGCATGCGCAGTAACTAAAATACAAGCGACGGCCATTTTAAAAGGACACGGATTAATTTCATTAGAAATACACATAGGCAAGCTTCGAGAACTTTGTTTTAAACAAAATAAGTGTTAGTAAAACATACTTTGTTACCTTATTACACATAAATGAGGTTCTTGATTTCGGCAAGCCGCAAAATATGCGAAGCTTTGCTTCATCACTACCACCACTGACAAGGTAAAGACATGACTCTAGGTCTGATACTGCAGCTTAGTCAGGCAGCTCTTAAACTGTCGACCCAACATGAGAAAAGATAGCAAAATAAATCCCTTTCCATGTCCAAAGCTTCCTTTTAGGTCTCTCCTATACTGAGCATGCACAGTGCTGTGATACATATTTATTACAATTGGGTGGACTTGCAACTTGCTTAATGCATGCCATTAGTTATTTTCATTGGTATTCTCATTTGCAATCTTTTATTTGTTTAGCTCCCATAGGTGTCCCTTCCGTCCTTGTGTTACCTCCTCCCTGGAGCACGGACCATGCACATATGTTCTTTCTCACATTTTTGCAAGGCACTACTTTTTATTATGAGCATTTTGGAATTATTTCTGCATGTCAATAACAAAAACATTGGCCCCTGATTAAATATTGAAGAGCGGGACAGGGGAATACAGAAGCCAAAAAGTGAACACACAATCTGCCTCCTCCACCACTAAATAAATCACTGAATCATTAATCAAAAAATGCTGCATATATATCTAAATATCTTTTCCTTTATTCGAAAATATCATCATCTTTAAAAGTACAGTTTGAAATAACATCTCAGTTAATATTGTAATTTATTTAGAAAATTCAACTTTGTCGCTGTTTCATTGTATTATACATTGTCATTCCCCCTAAAAACCTTATACACTCATATTTCATACACACCACTTACATCCTCACATCAATCCATTCTCTGAGCCCAATGTACATCAACAGTGCCCAACAGATAAAGATGTTATTTTCCTTTTTGGGGAATCATAACCGTGTCATTATTCATAATCCCTTTCCTTGCATAGATGTTGTGTCTGAGTACATATGACAGCATCTTTTTCTCATTGATCACCGAAAATATCTTATTTTTTTAATATCTCCCAAATCCTGTAACCATATTTTAATCTTAGCGCTGTTGTGACTACATTTTCATGTCATCTGAGTATTTAAGTACTACTGATTTGATTTGTGCCGAAGCCTGTTGCGGTGTCAAATGGACAACGCTGTACACCTTCTTCAGAGTATTATCTTCTTCCAGTGTAATATCCAGAGGATGACAAAGGCAGCGATAAAATTCCTTGTATCTAGGTCCTCCACCTTATACATAGAAGTGGCTTCAACTCACTAAGGTACATAGATACTTGTCCCAACATGGTACAGAGTAGGATAAATGCCTTGTTCACCATTCATCTTAAAACTATCTTGAATGCTATTAACAGTCTACAGAAGTACCAATAATGACCCAATAGGTCTGTTAAAACCTGGGCGTCCTTCCCTTTAACCGCTTAACCGTGGCGTCAATTCTGCCGCGGTGCGGCAGATTAGCGCAGTGGGTGGGGCCGCATCAGCCAATGGACGTGCGCAGCACTACGGAGGTAGTGCTCGTGACGGCCGTTGGCCAACAGAAGCATGGAAGGGGTTAAGTCACACTCATAAAAAGAACTGAATATCCAATGCTCCCTATGGTCTTCTCTTGCAGCTGAATTCTGCTGGAAAGGAACCGGCAAGGGGTATTTCCTGGATGTGCATAGTACTTTCCTACATTTAATACAGGTATACAGATTCCTATTAATGTTGCCATCTATTATTAATGCTTTAGCTAGTTACACCCCATACTGTATTACTCGATGCCACTTTACTCTAGACCACTCCACTCTACACCACTCCATTCTCGCCACTCTACACCACTCCACTCAATGCCGCTTTCACCAATGCTACTCTACTCTGCACCACTCAACTCAACTCTAAGGGCCAGATGTGCAACCCTTTCATTTAGCTCCTCGCAATTTGCGACACATTGCGCGTAGCAAATTGTGAGGCGCTAAATGAAATGTGCAAAATTGTGTTTACACTGTTTAGCGATTCCCAATGGGGTTGCAAATTGTGAGGCTCATTCATATTAATGAGCCTCTCGCAATTTGCAGACCCCATGTCTGGGATTGCTTTTTAATAAAGCAGCTTTTTAAAAAAAAAAATGCTGTTGTTTTCCTTAAAGGAAAATGGGATGCTTTTAAAAAAATAAAAATTAAACGTTTTCATTTCATTTTTTTAAGGGCAGGCAGTAATCTCTGGGAAAACTGCCTGTTCTTAAAAAATATTTTCCCACATACTCACCCTTCCCCCTTTGCAAGTGGTTTACCACCTGCCTGCAGTAGGTCGTAAACTGCGAGTGTTTTGCGGCCGCAAATGCGGTTGGAAAACATTAGTACATAGCATGTTGACTCACTATTAGGAAGGGACGCTCCTTCCTAATAGCGAGAGTCCAAATGCTACTTTGCGAGTCAGTGACTCGCAAAATAGCATTTGTATATGCTATTACCCTTTTTTGCATCCGCAAACGGGAGGATCTCCCGTTTGCGGCCACAAAGAAGGGTCATGCATCTGGCCCACAGTCACTCCCCTCTACTTTATGCCACTCCGCTTTACGCCATTCCATGCCACTCCACTCCATCCAATGGCACTCTACTCTTTGCCACTCCACACAATACCACTTTATGCCACACTGCTCAACTATGCTCTATGTCTCTCTACTCTGTGCCACTCTACGCCACTCCACTCAACTCTATGCCACTCTGTTCTATAACATTCCACTCTATGCCACTCCACACCACTCTACTCCATGACACTCTCCTCCACTTCACCCCAGTCTATGACACTCTACTCTACACCACTCTACTCTGTGCCACTTTACACTGTGCCACTCTATGCCACTACACTCTACGCCACTACACTCTGCTCTATGCCAGTCTATTTCACTCCATGCCACTCTACTCCACTCTATGCTACTCTACTCCTCTGTACGCCACTCCACTTTACACCACTCTAAGCCACTCCACTCTACGCCACTCCTTTCTACACCACTCCACTCTGCACAACTCTGCACCACTCCACTCTACACAACTCTACTCTATGCCACTCTATGCCACTTTACTCAAAGCAACTCTACTTTATGCCACTCCACTCTTCTCTATACCACGCCACTATACTCTACACCACTCGATTCCACGCTACTCTACTCCACTCCACTGTACTTGACACCACTCTCCTCTATGCCACTCCACTCTACTCTGCACCACCCCATTCCATACAATGCCAATCTACGCCACTCTACTCTATGCCACTTTATGCAATTCTATGCTCTGCTCTACACCACTCCACTCTATGCTTCAGTACTCTATTGCACTTCACTCTAGTATATGCTACTCTGAGTCAACCTACACCACTCTACTCTATGCCACTCTACTCTATGCCACTCTATGCCACTCCATGTCACTATACTCAATGCCACTCCACTTCACCCCACTCTATACCACTTTACTCTACACCACTCTATGCGAATTCACTCTATCCTATGCCACTCCATTCTGCTCTACCCATCACTGCTCCCCTTTATGCCACTCCACACTACTCCCCTCCACACAATGCTACTCTGTGGCGGTAAACATCCTTTACAACGAAACTTTTTCCGCGCAGTACCTTTACAACGCAGGAATTACAACGCAAGTTGTTACAACGACTTGCGCGGGAGGGCGCTGGAGGATAGGGAATAGTTTAATTTACTATCCAAAACCTTCCCTACTATCCACGGGAACTGGAGTTGGAATAGTAAATTAAACTATTCACTATCCAGCGCCCCCCAACGCAAGTCGTTGTAACGACTTGCGTTGTAAAACCTGCGTTGTAAAGGCACGCGTGGAAAAAGCATGCGTTGTAGTGACATACATACCTCTATGGCACTCTACACCACTCGACTCTACACCACTTCACTCCATGCCACTCTACTCTAAGCCACTCTATGCCTCTCCACTTCACTCTATGTCACTCTACTCTAGGTCCCTCTACTCTTCGCCACTCCACCCTACTCTGTGCCACTGTAAGCCAAACCACTCTTTGACACTATATGCCACCACTCTATTCTACACCACTCCACAAAGCGCTACTCTATGGCATTCTAAGACACTCCACTCTACACTACTATACTCTGTGCCACTCTACTCTACACCACTCTATTCTATGCAACTCCACTCTATACCAATCTACTGTACACCACTCTACTCTATGCCCCTCCACACTATACCACTCTACTCTATGCCATTGCACTCTAAGCCATTCCACTCTACTCCACACCACTCCACAGCACTCCACCCCACTCTATGCCACTCGACTCTGTGCCACTCTATACCACTCCACTCTACGCCACTGTACTCTATGCCCTTCCACTCAACCCCCAGCTTACGCCACTCCACTCTGTGCTCCTCAGTGCATTTCCACTCCACACAATGCCACTCTACAGCACTTTATGCCACTCCATTTTACTCCTCTCCACTCTACACAACCCTATTCTATGCCAATCAGCTCTATCAATCAATCAATCAATCACTGACACTTATAGAGCGCGCTACATACCCATAGGGTCTCAAGGCGCTTAGGGGAGGGGGGGGGGGTGCCGCTACTGCTCGAACAGCCAGGTCTTCAGCTTCTTCCTGAAGGAGAGGTGGTCTTGGGTCAGGCGCAGGTCGGTCGGGAGGGAGTTCCAGGTCTTGGCGGCCAGGTAGGAGAAGGACCTTCCTCCTGTGGTTGCTCTTCGGATGCGGGGGACGGCGGCGAGGGCGTGGTTGGCTGAGCGGAGGTGGCGTTTGGGAGCGTAGAAGTTGATCCGGCTGTTGAGGTAGCCCGGGCCTTGGTCGTGTAGGGCTTTGTGTGCGTGGGTGAGGAGCTCTAAACCTCTCCACTCGACAACATACAACTCTACCCTGTGCCACGCTACTCTGTACCACTTCACTGTATACCACTCTGCTTTATGCATCTCCATTCCACTTTACGTGACTCCATGCCACTCTACTGTGTGTCACTGTACTGTATGCCGCTCTACTTTTTTCCACTATACTATATGCCACTCTACTCCACTCCACTCTATGCCACTGTACTCTATACGCCCCTGTACTCTACTCTACTCTACTCTACTCTACTCTACTCTACTCTACTCTACTCTACTCTACTCTATTCTATTCTACTCTACTCTACTCTACTCTACTCCACTCTACTCAATGCTACTCTACTATACACCATTCTACTGTATGCCCTCTACTTTCTGCCATGCCACTCTATTCTCCACCACTCCACGACACTCTGCTCTATACCACCCTACTTTACGCCACTTCACTCTACGCTATGGTACTCTATGCCACTCTTCTCTCTGACACTCTACTCTATTTTACTGTAGCAAGGCTGGTAGTTGCATTGGCTAACATGGGGTTAAACTCACCCACCATTGGGTGCTAACTTCCATTTGGGACCACCACATATTGTACTTCGAGGTATCAAAGTAATTGTTACATTAAACCCAACATAGTGCAGTGGTTTGGATTTAAAGTCACTGTTAAGGTAAATGTGATGACATTTTCGAATCCTTGTCATAGTATTATTCTGTGACCCCACGCTCACCCAATTGATCGCATTGCTCGCACCATAATAATGACTTGAAGCACATCTCACCATTTCGGTGATTCCCTCGCTGCCTCACGCCCGTCCGCCATCTTGGGTGTGGGCTAGAGACGCTGACACGACGTTTTGGGGGTTATCGGTCTAGTCTTTGCGAGTGCCCTTAGGCAAAGACTATTTAGGAGACCACTTGGCTAGCGCGCCGATTAGATTCAGAATTACTGAGCTGCTGCTGCCATTCGAATTCTTGCTGTTTAACATTGTTGGAGTCGTGCTCCTTTTTAAAATCTGTTTATTGTAATTTGGAGTCGTGCTCCTTTTTAAATCTGTTTATTGTAATTTGGAAATTTTCGAATCTTTGTCATAGTATTATTTTGTGACCCCCACGCTCACCCAATTGATCGCATTGCTCGCACCATAATAATTACTTGAAGCACATCTCACCATTTCGGTGGTTCCCTCCCCGCCTCACGCCCGTCCGCCATCTTGGGTGTGGGCTAGAGACGCTGACACGACGTTTTGGGGGTTAGCGGTCTAGTCTTTGCGAGTGCCCTCAGCCACATACTACTTAAATCTACTAGTATGCAAGCGCGCAGCGATTGCGCGCAGCGATTGCGCGCAGCGATTGCGCGCAGCGGCGCGCCAGAGGCGTGCCAGAGGAAAGCCCGTCTGTGCCCGTCCGGGCCAGGACGGACCTAAGGGCCACTAACTCTGCTCGACCACGCACCTATTCGCCGGACAGCCTTCGGGCCCTAAAGACAGGCTCCACTGGGCCAGATGAGGTAACGCTGGCCAAATTACAGGCTGAGGCCCTAGTGCAGACAGAGGGCGCATGCCCCCAGATTAACCCTACAATCATTTCCCGTCAGTCTCATGGCCTTACAATAGCGACACTCAATACACGCTCATTGCATAAGCATCATCTAGAGGTCTTTTTTTACTAGCTGATGGTGAAATAGATATCCTAGCCCTCTCACAGACATGGCTCGGTACGGCATCAACGCCAGACATTCTGGCCGCTCTACCTCCTGAGTATGACGCGCTGTGCCATAACCGCCCCAATGACTGCAGAGGGGGGGGTGTTGCCATTTTGTTTAAAAAAAGTCTTACAGTAACACAGGTCATAGCAGAAAATTGTGCCTGTGCGGAGCTGCTGGGGATAAAAATCTCACTTAAATCCTCATGCGTTGCGATGCTGGTAGTATATCGCCCGCCGCAGAGCTCACCGGATTTTATTGATATCTTTCTTGAGCTTCTGACGGATTTGGCCTCCAGATACAAGTCCCTTTTGGTGGTAGGTGATTTCAACTACCACTGGGACAAGGTACCTAGAGAGCCTACTGAGACAGAGTTTGAAGCCAATCTCTCGGCGCACAACCTGCAACAGCTAATAGTGGGTCCTACCCATGTGAAGGGCCACACATTGGACCTTGTCTGGTCCTCGCTGCCTAAGACAGAATTAATTGAGGTCAGTCCTTGCATTTAGTCGGACCACTTCATGATTAAGTGCTGGGTTCCGGCTGACCCTGTACTGGCTGTCTCAAATCAGTTGTGGAGGAAAGTTCGGCCCTGGAAGAAGATTGAGGCTAACTCTCTAATCGCGGCCCTGCTCTCCTCCGCCCCCCCTAAAACGAGTGGCATAAACTTGGATCAGGATGCCACTGTATTAAAGACCTGGATGCTCGCCGCTCTAGATAAACTAGCCCCTGAGCGGATGGAGAGGACTAGATCTAAAGGGAAGGGAGCACCATGGTTTGATGCTTCACTGAAAGAGAAGAAGCGAGTCCTCCGCAAGGCGCAGAGAAGGTGGAGACTCAATTACTGTCAAGCAGAGGCTGAAACCTTTAAAACTCTACTCTCAAAATATAAGGCGGACATTTTAGAGAGAAAGTCAGCTTTCTATGAGGGAAGAATTAGGGAGGCGACTAACATACAACGAGAGACCTTTGTGACACTAAGGGAACTCACGCAGCTGGGTGGAAAAATCTATGTGAGCGACCAACCAGACTGTGACACTTTCCAAAGTTACTTTCTCCAGAAAGTACAGGATATTATTACTGATATCAATGCACGTCCAGTCACAACTATGCCGCCCAGTCACAACTATGCCGCCCAGTCCGGTGGTTCAGGCGCCGTCAAGGACTATGAACAGTTTCCCACCCATCGACGACAAGCGCTTAGCAGAGCTTGTTGGACACATTAAATCGGGCTCTAACACTGATCCTTGCCCCCCGAGAATCTTTAAGATGGCCCTGCCAGGCATCCAGCCCCAGGTGCTGAGCCTACTGAACAACTCACTGGAAGCAGGTTATCTCCCAACCCAGATGAAGGAAGCTAAGGTCTCCCCACTTTTAAAGATAGCAGGAACTGACACGAAGGCTCTAAAAAACTATAGGCCTATCTCGCAGCTGCCATTCTTGAGTAAGATTCTAGAAAAACACGTCCTGGGCACATTAGCCGGTCGCCTGGAGGAACACCATCTACTTCATGCCAGGCAGGCTGGTTTTCGGCCCCAACACAGCACAGCTGTGAATCAGAGCAGACAATAAACAGCCATGCGCCCTGATTCTCTTAGACTTGTCGGCGGCTTTTGATACGGTCAGCCATACCATCCTTCTGGAGCGTATCGCGAAGCTGGGGATAACAGGCCATGTGCTTAAGTGGCTGGAAACCTTCCTGTCAGGACGAACTCAGAGGGTGCAGCTGGGAGACCAGTTGTCTGGGATTAGTGACGTGACATGGGGTGTGCCCCAGGGGTCGGCACTATTCCCCCTGCTCTTTAACATTTATTTACAACCGCTGGTGGAGGAGCTTATGCGTAGAACCTGCAAAATCTTTAATTACGCAGACGATACCCAGCTATTGGTTCAGCTGGAAGACGCTAAGGAGGCTCAGGAATCAGTGAGAAACCTGCTCAGTTTCACGGTCAACTGGATGACTAACAATCTGTTGAAAGTGAATGCTGAGAAAATGGAGGTGCTGGTGATCACCAATCGAGTGAATCCCTGGTGTGACCTGTATTGGCCCCCGGACCTAGGAACAACCCCTACCCCTGGGATGGTGGTAAAAAGTCTGGGACTGAAGATCGATGCAGACCTCTCGATGGCCCCTCAAGTCTCAGTTGTGGTTGGCTCTTGCACGGGTATGCTGAGGCAACTACGAAAGCTGGTCCCCATCTTATCAGCCTCCACCCTGCAATCGATCGTATCGGCCACAGTTATACCAAGACTAGACTATGGCAATGCCTTATATCTCGGCCTGTCGCAGAAGCTGTTGAGGAAGCTGCAGGTGGTACAGAACGACGCAGCAAGGCAGATCTACTCCGTGCCCAGAAATTCACACACAATCCCTCTGCTCCAGAAGCTGCACTGGCTACCTGTGAAATTCAGAGTTCAGTTTAAGTGTCTCTGTGTGGTCCATAAAGCACTCTTCGGGAAAGCCCCAGAGTACATTAAGCAATGTCTGAAGAGATATGTTCCTGGCAGATACCTGCGCTCAGGTAAAACTTCCAATCTGATCCAACCCAGATTTAAACTAAAAACCAGAGGGGGCAGGGCCCTGTCCGTGATTCTCCCGCAACTGTGGAATGAGCTTCCGGCCACTTTGAAGGAAGAATCGCAGCTACTACCCTTCAGGAAAAAACGGAAAACTCACTTATTCAGAAAGGCAATGACTCCGGCTTAAATGGGGGACAGCTGAGGGCTCGGGGTAACAGTTATGCTATGTTCTTCTGTTAAGCGCTTAGAGACCGTCGGTAATAGGCGCTATACAAATAATCTATAACATAACATAACATAACTATAGAAAGTCAACACTTTCTAGCCCTAAAGTTCTAGTAGGCGTTTCTGATTCACTTCAACAGTGGTCACCCGAGACAGCCTGCTGCCCTTCTGCAAGGTGTTGTGAATGGCTCTCAAGAAAGAGGAAAATAAAGGGGGTGTGACCTCCTCCTGACAGGATGGCCACAGGGATGGCTGAGCTTCAAAGAAGCTATCTCATTTGATAGGCTAATACAAGTAACACACCCTCCTTTGTAAAGGTAGACAAGATACCATCCCTTAATCAGGGTGAAAACCTATTGCAGAATTGCTTTTTCAGGAGGGGTGGATCATTATACTGGACACCCCTCAGGGGTGTGAACTTAGCTCTGGCTGAGAGAAGAATGGTTCTGGCATCTTGGATTTGGGTGTTGTGCTACATAGTGGGATTAATTAGTGCTAACCCTTCATGAAGTGATGGGTAGATATTCCAATGAAAATGTTTACCCCATTGGTTAGGAAGTCCTCCCACCCACAAAAATGATATTGGCATAAAGGTGGTACCCTTGAATTCCGACCTCAAACCACTATTAGGCATCAAAGGAACAGAAGAAGGACTGAACCTACTGAATCTGTGGAGCTCAGAAAGAAAGGCTGTACCAAGAAAAACTGCACCTGCCGAACCAAGACAGGACTTTAGAAAGGGGAGGGCTGCTCCTGCTGTTGGTTCCATAGAGAAAGACCCCATGGGCTAGAAATTGTCACATTTATGATAGAGAAGGGGCTCCGTGGCTTGATGGATACCCTTCTGTTAAGCCTCAGGGACATGAAAGCTAAAGGAGCACTGCACCTGCTAAGTGCCCAGCTGACCAGTTGCCACTGGACTTGTCCAGGACTCCGCTGGTATAGCTTGTAAGATAGAGTTCTATCTTCAAAGAGGTCCCCCTCCAATTCCTGAACCCTGGTATGGTGCTAGAGTGTACTATTTCTCCCCTCAGACCTATAACTCAAGCAGTGGTTAATTTGTAAAACAAAAGGTGCAGGGGCTCTCATCAGGAGGTAGTGTTAACAGTAGAAATGTGCAGGTGCAATCTGCCTCCTGACTGGAGCCCCATTATGTATAATTCTGGAGAGGACTTGCCCTAATGGCTACAGCTGCCGATTTCTGAGCTGGGGAACCGGGCTCGAATCTCGGAGTGCCTCAATATCCTGTGAATCCAGAGCGCCAGTGCTGAGGAGTAGGTGCTGGTGCTGAGCACCTGAAAGCACCTGCTCAAATTAAGCACTGAACTCAAGAGACTAAACAAATGTTAAAAATTGTTGGGCACAGACTCTGATTCTCACACACCACCTTTAATTGACATTTCGTGGGTAGGTATCCTAAAATACCATTGAAAACCAAGGCTTCACTGAAGCATAGTGCTTTGCCTTTCCACCCTCGTTGAACACAATGGCGGACTTAAGAAGCAGAGGGCACGCCAATGATTCCATCATCAAGAAAAACCCAGAAAGTGCCAAGGTAAAATGTCGACTGGAACCATTGTGGTTGGCCAGAAACTTTGACTTTAGTCTGGACCCTCGTGTTCGAGGCTCATAGACTAGTAGTTAGGCAGTTGTGGCTGGCAAGGAACAAGAGCGGAGGGCAGAGGTGGCAGGGGTACAAAATGAAATAAAAAAATCACTTACCTCTTAGCCACTTCTCGAGTCCCCAGTCTCTCCTCCATCTTCCCTCCATCATCCTTCGTTGTCACTCTGTAGCCGAAACCAGGTAGCTCACAGGCTCCCTCCGCTTAGCCAATCACAACACTGCAATGTAGTGCTGTGATTGGTCTGAGAGCCGTGGCTTGGCGTGCAGGTGGGGATAGGGAGGCTGGGCATGTTCCCCACCAGGCTATGCAATGCAGTCTGGTGGGGAACATGCAGATTGTGCAGGACTGTTTGGCCGGCCTGAGAGGGCCGGCCAAGCAGTCATTAGCACGTTGTACAGCAGAAACCACTCTTCCTTCCGGACACCACGAAATCCCAGTTCCACCCAACGTGGCTGATACTAAAAATAAAATGAAATGAATTCGTACTTGTATTGCGCACTTATACCCTGAGGCGTCTTGGCGCTGTACGCATACCGCTGTGGAACCCTTCCTGGCTTTTCCCTGTGAAATGCCCACTCCCAGGGACCGCCAAGGTGTAGAATAAGCACCGAGGTAAGAATTATCAGTTCCGAGGAATTTGAGCCCAGGACCCGCAGAGGCGGGAATTGAACCCTGGTCCCGGGCCATATCTCTGAATCAGGGTCTGCCGATCTAACCATTGAGCCACACTTCTCCACTTCTGGTAATATCATTTTATTTTTGCTTTTACACTGCTCCGAGAGCCGTAGGTGATGCTCTGCACTAAGGGTGAAAGGTAGTGATTCACAAAACGTTTTAGAGTGAATTCCCATAATTTATGAAAATCTTTCAGAAATCATAACTCTTGGTCCCTTTATCATAAATGCTTCACACTTGTTTTCCGTTTGAATTAAGCTTGACTGCGCTGTTCCACAGCTACCCAGAACTGAGGTTTAAATTAAAGTAACCTAACTGGATCTGATTCAGAATAGTGACATTATTACTTGGTGATGCCTCCTAATCTACTTTCTCTACTGCACTCTACTGCACTCCACTCAGATCTTTCTGTGCAGGTCCGTTCTGAGCATTGCTTTGAGCTGTGTGCCTTGGGCCAAAAGTCAAAGTATGCACCCCAAAAAATATTCCATTGCTTGGTAAACTTGCAAGCAGCAGGAAACTAACTTCATAGAATTTTCCCAAGGATTTATTTTCAAACATACACGCACTTCATGACTCAAATTGGGCACCTGCGTGGATTGATTGAACAGTTTAGTTTGTATTCGGCAAATTGTTCATTAATGTTACCTCAATCCAATTCATTTTCATCAAAGAAGAGCGACTCACACGACCCACATGTCTTGTGCCTTTCATATGCTGATGATCTGATCAGAGAAGCTTAGATTCATTACATATCTGTGTTAGAACTAATCATTTAATGGCAATTGTGATTAAACAAAAATCATGGTTTGTGGGAAGAAACATGCAGAGTTTATATGGCAGCTTGCAGATAAACAAACAGAGGAAGTTAGCACATGTAAATATTTGGTTCTCTTTTTTAAGTGAGCTAAGCTGAGGAGCGTATTTAGACAATTACAATTTTAAACTAATATGTTGAATAGAAGTACTGGTAAAATTCAACTGAGAATAGGGGGGCATATTATCAAGGACAGGCGATACATTATCGCCGCTTTTATCGGCAGGAAACTGCTGATAAAGCGGCGATACTGGCCTTGATAAAATGCTCTATGAATTCCAAACGAAGCCCATGTTAGATGTGAACACATCTAACATGGGCTTCGATTGGAATTCATAGAGCATATTATCAAGGCCATTATCCCGCTTTATCGGCAGTTTCCTACCGATAAAAGCTGCGATAATGTATCGCCTGTCCTTGATAATATGCCCCACAGTCTCTACTCGATAACTCCAATATTGACTACCCAAAGAGGCAATACTCTTATGTTAGCTCTCTCTATGTGGTGCACAGGTATTGAATTGTGAACCAAACGTCTCGTGGAAATGACCGGAGAACTGCAGTGTGAAATGTATTTAGGTGTATCCCAAAAAATGATGAAGCAAGGAACTAGACTGAAATTGAATCTAATCTCCTGGTCTGAACTGGTGGGCATCCGGATGATAATATTTTTTCAACAGCTGTCAAACAACGAAAACATAGATAAGATTCCAGGTATATGTTTAAAAGAGACATGAGAGAAAATGGGCACAAAGTATTATTAGGCCAGAAAAGAGATTTTAAAATAGACCATAGTACATTGGGTATGATTTATGAATGGAAATCATTGCCGTAAAGTTTTAAGAAAGCCCAGCCTAACAGCTAACCTGATAGAAACAATGTTTTGTTCTGTGAGTAACAATTGTAATCTTTTGGAATTGAACATATTTTCCTATCTTTCTAAGAAATGTCCTACTGCTACAAGAGAAATTAAATGTTAAGGCTTAGCCTAGCTGTTCGAATTGGGGTCTCTAGTTGGCATGGGTAGGTACTTGTGACAAATAGGGACCATCTCCTCTAGTGAGGATAAGGGGGTTACACTCTTAAAATAACCCCTGCTAATCCCCTTGGTAGCTTGGCATGAGCAGCAAGGCTTTATCTCAGAGGCGTTGTAAGTTAAGCATTTGTGACCACATACAGTAACCCAGTGACAACACTACAAATGGACACCACAAGGTTTTATATCAAAAATAGTATATTTTATATAGAGTTACCACAAGAACAATAAACAACAAAAATAATCCACAGTACTATTAGATTTCAAGAGTTCTGGTTAAAAGGCTTAATTCAAGGTTCTATGCGAGTCGGTAGCCTGGTCTGGC
Organism: Lissotriton helveticus; assembly: GCF_964261635.1. NCBI lineage: Eukaryota > Metazoa > Chordata > Amphibia > Caudata > Salamandridae > Lissotriton > Lissotriton helveticus. The sequence goes on along the minus strand of NC_136069.1, from coordinate 397,749,705 downwards.
TACAGCGTGACACAGAGTCTAGCAAATCCAGCGGACTGCTTTGGTACGGGCCCACTCAAATGTCGACAGACTCAGTCACAGTACCTTTTTCTTGAGGCGGCCGGCATGGATGTGCGAGCTGGTTCCGGTGTTCGTCGCGGTGCAGAAAGAAAGCTTTGCAAGACACGCTGTCCCTCGATGTGGTGCAGGCAGCAGCCCGTTGACAGAGTCGGTGGATCCAAGGCATGCGTTGCAGGGCGAGACGATGCTTCAATGCGGTGCTTGCAGCTTGCGGTGCGGCGACAGAGCTGGAGTTCGGGAGCTGAAATCGATCAGTCCGGATAGCGGTGCGAGTCGGGTGGTGCGTCGCAAAGCGTGCAAGGTGGTGCCCAACTCTGGTGCGTTCACAGGGCTCTGAGTCAGCAGCAGTGACCGCGTCGGTCAGACCAGTAGGAGTCGATGTGGCGAGGTGTTGCACGTCGCAGTGTCCACCAGTCACAGTGCAGGTAACGGCTCGGTGACGGCCTCAGGAAGGAGTCGGTGAGCTCAGAGCTTGCCTTGTTTGAGGCGGACGTTGCTTGATGCAGTGCCTACAGGACACCGGGCTGGTGCCTCTGTAGCCACTGAAACAGCGTTTCCAGCAGCAATTTACAAAGGCTGGTGAAGTCCACTGGTCCTGGGAGTTCGGTCAGGGGGCAAGCTCTCTTCCAAGCCCTTGGAGATCTTTGCACAAGTTGAAAGTAAAGTCCACAAATTTCATTTCTTTCTCCTCTCTTTGGCAGTCAGGCAACCACTACAGGCCAATTCCCAAAGCAACACTTCAGCTTGGGAATAGTCTCTCCTCAGTTTCTCCAGGTTCCTCTCCTCAGCAGAGGTTTCGTCTTGTAAGTCTAGAAGTGATCTAATTTCTTGGGATCAGGGTCCCAATATTTATACCCCAAAATCCTTTGTTCTCTGACGGGAGAGGGGCATGTACCCAGTCCAAACTAGTTCTGAAGCACTCTGTTTACCAGACTTCTCATTTCCTTTCACAGGGCAGGCACATCGGACACCCCACAGGAGGTGGAGCCAGCATTGTGGAAGGCAAGTACAGTCCTGGAGCACTTTGTTGACAGTCTTCCTTCTCTTCTTTCAGTGTGCAGGGCAGAGACATCAGACGCACCACAGGGGGTGGAGCCAGCACTGTGGGGGACAGGCACAGTCCCATTCAGGTCCCAGGTGCAACTCCTCCCTCCCATCTAGATACAGATCTCTCTATTCACCACTGGACTGACTCATTCTGTCTCCTGGAATCCCCCAGCTCTGTCACTCAAACTCCAGACAAGAAATACACAACCTCGCAGAGGCAGGCTTAAATGGTTAGGCAAGCAAATACTTACTTTCTAAAAGTGGTATTTGCAAACACAGAATATTAAAATAAACTTCACTTAAAGATGTATTTTATTAATCTTATTCCAGGCATACTAAACTTGAATTTCTACCATGTTCTCTGAGTCTGCTAGGATTGTAAACATGTCATAATCTAGCAACCCATTCTGGCTTATGTAGAACAGGTAGCCTTGCAATAGTGATAAACGAAAATGGCTGTAATTCACTATTAGGACATGCCAAACACATCAGGGTTTGTCCTACCTTATACTTACAATGCACCCTGCCCGTGGGCCTACCATAGGGGTAACTAATATGAAGAAAAGGGAAGGTTTAGGGACTGGCAAGTGGGTGCACTTGCCCAGTCAGCATGACAGTTCCAGACTGCACGCAGGTTCTGCATTGGCAGACCTTAGACACGTTTTACAAGACCGCTTCTGTGGGTGGCACAACCAGTGTTGCATGCCCACTAGCAGCATTTGGAATTACACGCCCTGGGCACACTCAGTGTACTGTACTAGGGTCTGACAAGTAAACCAAATAGTCAATCATTGAATCACCAATAATATATTCATTTACAATAGGGAGAGCATATGCACTTTAGCACTGGTCAGCAGTGTTAAAGTGCCCAGAGTCATAAAATAGCCAACAACAGGTCAGACAAAATATAGGAGGAAGGCAAAAGGTTCAGGAATGATCCGGCAAAAAGGGCCAAGTCCAACACTAGCCTCAAAATGCTCTATTTTCAATGCCAAGTGTAAATACTCGAGTGAAAGAGAATGATGGGGAATGTTATGTGTTCAATTGTAAAGGCATGTAGTGCCATGTGGTAATAGATTGCCATTTATTTATGATGTTACGTAGAAAGACTTAAAACATTTACTCATAAAGTATACCACTCTCTATAGACAGCCTGCTATGGACCTATTAATTAATATGCAATTGTTAGGTGTTCTAATATTAGGCCTGGCCCGCGTTTTAATTGTAGTGAAAGGGCACTGTTTGGTCATTTAAAATATTTTGATTTAACTGAATTATGTATATTGTAGTTCAGTAGCCTATTTGCCTAAATAAACCTATTTAAGAACTGAACGGAACTACTGAACAGGAGTGGTGCAATGATGCACTTTAATCAAAATGGCATTTTGTCGCTGGCACTTACCTCTTGAACAGCCCCATTCATATATCCTGCTCTGATTCTGTCTAGATGTTTAGGCATCTCTTTGTATGCAAGCTGCATATTTTATGGAAGCATATTTATGTTTTGTGAAAGTGATCATGCACAAAAAGAGACTGTAAGACTGGAATGGAAACTGCTGAATTTAATGGGGGATCACGGCAAAATATAGTAGTGTTGACAATGGGGATCACATCTTTCACTATTCAAAGTTCTGTAGAAACAAAAAAAGAGGAGTGATGACTATCAGTAGTGCAATGTGAATTTTGTACTCAATGTTATAAGAGCACCCGAGTCTCACATTATGTTATCTTTTTTGCCATTTATGTTGGGAGCAACCAGTTTAAACACATGTAAACCATAGAACAGTGAAAAACTATGATTACCAATCTCCTCACATGTGAACCATTAGTCCTTTATATATATAGACCCCAGTCACATTTCAGTGGCACAGTCACTTAAGTACAATTTAATAATATGTCTATTTTTCAATGGAATATATACATTTTTTTTTTGCATATTGTTGCTGTCAGGCATGTTTCTTTCTCTTAATCCTAGCATTTAGGGAGTGTTTACTATTAGGCATGCATGTTTTATTTAGCCCAAACTGATTTTGTGGCCTAACAGTCAGAGCTGCTGACTTTGGAACTGGGATACAGGTTCGAGCCTCGGCGTTAGCTCAACATCCTGTGATTCTGGGCAAATCACTTAGGGCCTCATTATGTTGGTGGTCATACAAGCGTCTGACAGCCATCGTTTCGAGCAAGAGACCGTCCAATAAGGAGTTGGCAGTCCTGATAGCCCAATTATGATACTACTGCCATGCAGGCAGTCGTAAAATGCTTTTTACTAGTGCGGCTTGTGCAGGGGTCCAGGAAAAGGGCCACTGCACAAGCCGCAATAGTAAAAAGCATTTTCAAAACATCCATGCGCGTGTGCCAGGCACCATGGATGTTTGGGGGTGCACCACATGTGCACCACTGGCCATATAGCACATAGCATAGCAGTGGTCCACAGGGGCCAGAGTCCCAGCTAGGGGTCCCCAAAGTCCCTTTCTGAAAGCCTTTTCATGGTGGTGATACTGCCATGAAAAGGCTATCTGAAACTGACATCCTAATCCCCTGCATCCATAGACACCAACTCCATTGCAAGGATTAGGCTCTAACTGCTGCTCCGACAGGCTTCATGAGCCTGTCAGAGATAGGGGTCTTTTCCCCAACCCAAATCGCTCCAACTGTCAGTATTATATTCTGGCGGTTGGAACGATACATTGGATGTCTGGCCCCTAATATTCTCATGCCTATAAACAGCACCTGGATGCATTCACTGGTTATAAACTGCGCTCTACAAATCCCAGTATTAATTTGGTATATTGGTTTGTTATGTTAATTTCATTAGGGGAACTGCTCCTGGGGGCTTACACCACTCTTTTTTTGATTGTGTGTATATATTGTGAGTGAATGGTTCTGGGGGTTCACAGCGATCTCAGTGGTGATTACAGTCCCTCAGGAGCCGTATGGAACTCACACACTCGCTAATACACCAAAAGCTGTTGACCGCTTCTCTCTCTTAATTAGACCATAGGCACTTATGGAGCAGTTCCTTTAATAGGGAGCTGGCTTGTTTTTTCTTTGCCTGTTCTGGGAAAGCACCTTCTTTCTCCTAGCATTTGGCTGATTGAAGGAAACTTTATTTATTCTAAATATCGTTGGTTGTCTGCATATTAAGTTGCTATATATTGAGTTTTGTTTAGAATGGAGGAGCACAAAATATATGAAGAGGACATGGATGTGGATGAGTAGATAGTTAATGACAAGTTAAAGCACTTTATAAACTCCTCTTTGGCAACTAAAGTAAATATTTCAATGCAAGCAATTATGGAAGATACTGGTAATAGTGTCATAGGTAATAGTGTCAAGGACCTTATTTCGTACCAGACTCACCTGTCTGCCACCAGTACTAACAGAACGGGTACAGAGGGTGAATATACAGAGCGAAGAAGGGCTATTAAGGCAAAAGGACGTTTCTGTCATAAAATACAGTTGTACAGAATTTTCAAGTGTAGCACTATTACATCACATTGTAATCACGTTTAGTATATAGGTGCTAAATTGGTCGACGGCGTACCCGTTCTGTTAATGCTGGGCACAGGCTTGTGTACCACACTGGTTGAACTGTGGAAGGTATTCCTTGTTTTGGTGACTTGTATATTGAGTAAACGTTGAAGACCACTGTCCGGCTGGACATGTCACTCGCAATATAGATTGATTCTGTCTATATTTATTCCTCTCGCATTTACTGTATGTTTGGGACCATTGTTGCTTGTACCAAGAAGGAACAGCAGCTATCAACCTCTTGGACCTCAGCGCCACCTTTAATTCTGTCAACTATGACATTCTGATCAGCAGGTTGAAGAATGTTGGAGTCTCGGGCGGTGTCATCACCTAATTACAGTCCTTCTTTGAGGATGGGCAGGTTTTTGAAGGAGATAACATCTCAAAATGTTTGTCACTCAGCTGCCGCATCCATCTAGGTTCGTCCCTGAGTCTGACACTGTTTAACGTTTATATGAGTCCACTGGCACAGATTGTCCTTCCTTTTGGTATTGAGATAGTCACGTATGCCGATGACACCCAACTAGTTGTGCCCTTAAATCATCCGGAAAACTCTGCGCCCTGCCTAGGTCAATGTTTGGAAAAAGTAGCTAAATGGATGGATTCTTCCAATCTTAAACTTAATGGAGAAAAGACAGATCTTATGCTGCTGGGTAATCCACCAGTTTCAGACTTGGGTTTAGTATGGCCAAGATGCTCGGCCCCACCCTGTGCCAAAAAACCAGATCAAAAGTCTGGACATGTGGTCGGATCGGTCACTCAAATGTGATCATCTGTCGACGAAACTTGCCGCTTCTTGCTAGAGCATTCTACGAATGCTACACAAAGGCCTTCTGCTCCTTCCCTTTTCAGCAAGGAGACTCGTGGTCCAAGCCCCAATCCTCTCCCGTCTTGACTACAGAAACACTCTGGGGGATATTCTCAAGAGCATGTGATAACTACAGCAAAAGTAGCTTAACGCAACTATTCACATCGCAGTCTATTGTGGGAAAATAACACCTTGTTAATGTAGTATTCCCAACACCATGCGATAGACCCACCAAAATGCGTCAAATGAACTTGTTAAAATCAACGCGATGCCGCATAGATGCAAAACACGAATTAAGCGACAACAACGCAAATCGCAAAACAAAAGATAGCTAAAACCAGCCACAGGCAACATGCGGAAAAATGCACTATAAAAGTTGGAGAAAAAAAACACATACAAAGCCAAACAACAGCAAAGCACAATGGAGTCAGCCAGAGCAAGTGCAGAGTACAACCAGAACCCCACAAGACCCCTGGAGGACTAGCCTGGGACCTCGGGGTCAGGGAAGGGCAAGGAGAAGAAGAGTAGGAAGAAGCGGTTCAGTCCGCAGGACAACAGGATCCTGATAATGGAAGTGGTAGAACACCATCAACTACTGTCCGTCACCTCCACTGTGTCACTGGCAACTAAAAATGGAATATGGCAGACCATCGTGGACAAGATGAATGCAGTCTGAGTGCTGAAGAGGACAATGGAAGAGGTCAAGAGGGGATGAAATTATGTCAAGTGCAAAACCAAGCATAAACTCGCAAACAACCGGAAGGCATCAATGCAGACTGGAGGTGGGAGCCCAGCACCACAGGAGGAGCTGAATGAGATGGAGGAAATGGTGTCCACAGTCATCAGTGGGGAGACGGTGGCAGGAGTTGGGGGACTGGACACTGCTCAACATTACTGGACACAACAGCAACAGGGTGAGTAATGACCAGGGACTGGGGGCGGGAGGAGATGGCCACAACAGCACACATGCACAAGTAAGCATAGCACATCTGTAGACAAACCATGCCCCAGACCCAGAACTCCCACCAAGAGACCAATGCACCCAAGTATGCAACATCTCAGCACTGTAGAAGCACAGAAGTCAGAGGCACACCGCATGTAAGGAATAAGGGGCAGCCAAATATGAGCTGCAGGGGCGACTCTCCCAAAATGTGGCACACACACATCACATGCAGAGCACATCAACATTGACAACGATTGTGGCACAATCCGCACCACGTCCACAACAGAACAGAGGACACAACTGATGCCGCTTGTTTGTAGAAACTGGCCAATCACATTTGGCATTGCAGGGAAATGTGAGTTGACAATGTACAAGAACAAACACCTATCTGTGATGATGTCCAAACGTCCACTGTCCCGCATCATATAGGTAGCTCCCCACAAACAGTCACAATGTACACTGTCATGCAGTCTGAATGTAAACATGTACAATGCGTCATCATATATGTGAACAAAATGTTAAACTGCATCTCCCCTTCACATTGCAGAGGGAAATTCAACATCTCCTGCAGAGCAGTCCCAATCTCTCTTCTCTGATGACGAAGAGGACCACCACACCTTCAACTCCGACGCCCTCCAACAGCTCGTGGAGAGCCTCCGCAGCCCACTTCCAGGAGCAGGGCTGCCCAGCTGATATGAGGAGAACCCATCCCCTGCACAGAACAAACAGCAGGCAGCACCCACCACCACGTCTGCCTCCCAGGACCCCCACGACAAACATATGGCCTTCCAAAGCCGTGTGTTGGGGTGCCAGGAGTACCTGACTGAACAGGTGCAGGTGGTGTTTGATTGCATGGCAGCCAAACTAGACACCATACGTGGGTGTTTAGGTCCCATCAAAGACCACTCACAGTCCCTAACAGACACCGACAGTCTGTTCCATGCCCTCCAACGAACTATGACTGACATCACCAGAGTCCTGACTCTACTACAAGAATGACTGTATTGTCAGAGTGGTACAAAAGGGGGTGGTGATGGACGGAGCATCTGAACCAATCAAACACTCACACCCAGTCAAATGATCTGGGTTTAATCCATCACCGTTCTTTAGCCCACTCTGCCACCCCAGTTCAGACATGGCTATATGCAAATCAGTCTGACCCTGTGCCTCATGGGAACAGTCCAGCCCGAACTGCCAAGCCATGCCTTCCCTGGACCAGAAACAAGCTTCTGAGGACCGTTTTCTGGCATTACAGCCGTCTTCAGCCCGGCTTGCTTGAATCCAGTGGCAAAGTGAGCAAGGGACTCACGTCTGAGCATACCCTGCCACACTTATGGCGGCCAAAAGCGGTACAAAAGGGGGTGGTGATGGTGTATTGTCAGAGTGGCTGCAGCGAGCTCGCCCAGGAGTTGGGACTCATGCGGATGCTCATGGAGAACATGGAGCGGACGCATGTGGAAAGAGTGGCTACCACAGCTGCACACCAGCGAGAGGTAGCTGGATCCCTCAGGGCCATAAATACCCTCCTCATGGCATTGCTGCCACAAGGCCTGGTGCTGATGCATGCTGCTGCTACCAATCCATCTACATCTCTGGCCCCTGGTGTGTCAGTGCCGCACAGTGCTGGACACAGAACACCACCACCCACATGTGAGGCACCTGAAACAGCAGAGAATGAAGATGCGGATGAATCTGCCCTCGTGGCCAGAAGGAAGCGGTAGCATTAATTTCTGCTTGGTTCTGTGTTGTGGGGAAAGATACAGTGTTCACCAAAGGATTATAGTATAGGTAATGTATATTTATTGTTGAGCTACAGGTATCAGCTGGTGTCCATCTCCAGGCTAGCAGGTAACTGCCCCACCAGGCAAAGAGAAAGAACATAACCGTAATGAAGAGTCCAAACGGAATGTAGAAGTTAAAGAAACAGTGCCAAGAAAGAAATATAAAATAAAACAAGATACAACATATCCTCTTTCCTTCAATTAATGTAAAAGGAAAATAAATCAAAGAAAAGATAAAAAAACAACTAAGAGACATCACAATAATAATCTTGTAAGTAAGAAGGAGGCTTCCTAACCCTACTTGCTAAAGTACTTCCTTCTCCTGAACAGACATCAACCACATCCTTTCCCCTCACAACCGCATCACATACATCCTCATTGACATTTCTTTTGTAAAGAGCCACTCTTCTAAGATTCCAATGTTCACCATTACTCAAAATCACAAATCTATCATGGACAGATTTAATTTTTAATGGCCCCCTAAACTTCGTCAAACCACCAGTAATCCGCCCAGGTTTCACTTTTACCCAACCGTTCACCCTGATTTTCTGTGTTTCAGGATGTACCAGCTCCATAGCCTTCTTCCCACTACCAGGATTTCCCACACCAATACACTCTTTCATCCAAGCTGGAATTAACTTGGTACCAGCAGCACGACCCCTCATCACAGTAAATGGAATCATACCAGAAGAATAATTCTCAGTCGTGTGATATGCCCAAACTAATTCATCCACCATGCATTTCACTGAACCACAAGTGGTTATAGCCATTTGGATTGCACCCTTCACCATTCGGTTTGCCCTCTCAACCATTCTGTTCCCCTGTGGGTTGTATAAGGACGTTCTACTGTGAACAATCCCACAAGCACACAAGAACTTTCCCATCTCCTCTGCGGTTAATTGAGTCCCATTATCGGTTATTAACTTCAACGGAAATCCTTCTTCTCTAAAAATTTCCGTTAACAAGTGAATCGTCACTTTAGTGGTTATTTCCCTGCAAAACCTAACAAATAACCATCTAGAATAGACATCAATCAATACAAGTGCAAACCTGAAATCCATACTTAGACCATTGAATGGACCAATAAAATCCATACACACGGAATGCCAAGGAGTAAGAGGATCTTCAAAAGTCCCATGAGATGACTGACTACCTAACTTTAACCTTTTTTTCACTCTCAAAGCAATCGGAACACCTCTCCACTCAATCAGATACATGTTGGTCCATAGATGGCCACCAAAAACATTCCCTTAACCTTTTTTTGGTGAGAGACTGACCTAAATGGCCTTCGTGTGCCAATTTGAATAATGTAAATCTCAAATCCATTGGTGGTATAAACTTGTCGCCCTTCATTACAATATTTTCCTGATTATCCAAAATAGACAAATCGTCTATTACTTTCAGAAAAGGTCTAATCGCACTCTCGAGAGTACTCTCTCGTCTGATCCCCTTCACTATCAATTCCTTCACCTTACGCAACACACCATCCCTTGCCATGCTCTCATTCCATTTCTCCTTTCCTACAGCACCTGAACAGAATCCAACAACATCACTAACTGGTGCCACAGAACCTGCACACAACGATGACTCTACACCGGACCGATCAACCTCCTGCCATGGTAACGGAAGTCTCGACAAACCATCCGTCAGGTTATTCTTCCAACCAGGAATATAATCCACACTGTACAAATACTCCTGTAACCTTGCTGCCAATCTCGCCAAGCCTTTCCCTGCACCACCCGGCGACAATATCCTCACCAAAGGCTTGTGATCAGTCTGCAATCTGAAAAGAGACCCCCACAGATACATCCTGAAGTATTCACATCCCCATGCAGCGGCAAGTGCCTCTCTCTCTATTATAGAGTAGTTTCTCTCCGAAACAGTAAGGGACCTTAATGCAAACGCCACTGTCTTCAAACCCGAAGAGTGAACCTGAGCAAGCACAGTGCCCAAGCCAACACCACTTGCATCAACGGTCAAAACAGACTCCAATTTCGTATCGAACGGTGTTAAAATACCAGCATCACATATCTCTTTTTTAATTCCTACAAACGCACTCTCCTGCTCTTTACCCCAACTAAACTTACAACCCTTCCTGAGCAATTCTCTTATTTTCTCCGTTTTGTCTGCAAAATTACGAACAAATTTCGCGTAGTATTCTATAAGGCCTAAGAAAGACCTCAACTTATCTCTATCAACCGGCGCAGACGCCTTCCGTATAGACTCCAACAAATCACGCTTAGGTCTCACACCCTCCGCTGACAAGGTATAACCCAAATACTCCACCTCTTCTACTGCAAACTTACATTTATCTTTCCTCAACGTTAATCCTGCAGTCTCCATCTTGAGCAACACTTCCTTCAAGATCACATCATGCTCTTCCTTCGTCTTACCAAACAACAACACATCATCTTGAAAATGAACCACATTTTCCACACCATTAAAAACGGAACCCATCATCCGCTGGAACACTCCTGCTGCCAATGCCAACCCAAACGGCATCCTAGTAAACTGGAAAATGCCTTCAGATGTGATAAAGGCTGTCAGATGTTTCGACTCATCGGGCAGTTTTATTTGATGATAGGCATTACGCAAGTCTAATTTCATGAAAAATTTCCCCCCTTTCAATAAAAGTACCAACTCATTAATATTCGGAAGGGGAAAACTATCCACAATTATATTGCGATTTAGAGTGCGCAAGTCAACACAGAATCTGTATTTGCCATCAGATTTGGTCGTGATCACGACTGGCGAAATCCAGCTTGAGGTTTCTATCTGCTCAATAACCCTCTGTTCCAACATTTCTCCCAACATCCTCTTGACTTCACATCTAGCTACTATGGGTACCTTCCTAACTTTATGTTGCAAAGGAAGAGCATCCGGTTTTAGCATGATCTTATGTACGTAACCTTTCAACTCTCCAATCTCTTCCTTAAACAACTCAGGCATCCCATCAACAATCGACAAAGTAGGTACCTCATCCACCACCATAACCTGATCTTTCGCTCTCGGATTCAACACAATGTGTAAATCGTACTGATGTCCCCAACCCAATATTGCTGGACCAGACTGGGCAATATATACCTTACCCCTCACTGATCTGCCCTTAAACGAGATATCAGCAGACATAAACCGAACAATATCAATCTTTTCGCCCTGACACCCACTTGGATTGATGTCCTTTGGTTCTAACTCAACCTATGGCCACTTCACACGAAACAAGCAAACTGGAATGAAGGTCCAGAATGACCCAGAGCCCACCATCAACTCAACCTGTTCGCCATCAATCACAAACATTGCTTTGGGTCTCACTTTCCTTCTAGGATTCATATCCGACTCATCATCACTCACACACAAAATCTTATTAACTCCTTCTACACTAACAACCGTAGCAGCATCGGCCTGTTCCTGTTGGACGACAGCAATTTTTCCTCTGGCAACGAACTTACACATTCTTGAAAAAAGTCCTCGCTTCCCACATTTCATGCAATCCTTGTCCAACGCAAAACATTTTTTATAATCTGCAGTATGATACGTACTGCCGCACCTTGAACATATTTTATCTCTACTTCTGTATGAGTCATTATTACTGTAAGCATTATTAAACCTCTTCCCCACATTCTTCTCACCCCTCTCATAATATTTTCTACCACCAATAGCTCACACTTCTTCAACAACATCAATACACAACACATTCTCCTTCACACTATCCTTGCGTTCCATCTCTTTTATACATGCACCAGATTCTTCTACAACTTTTGCAATGTCAATTGCATTCTGCAAAGAAGGGTTCCTCGCTGCCCACAGCTTTTCTTGCATCTTCTTGTTCTTACACTGGACAATGAGTTGATCCCTTATCATTTCGTCCCTGATGTTGCCAAAGTTGCATTTCAACAATAACTCACGTAGGCGAGTAACAAACTGATCAACACTTTCGTCCTGGCGCTGAGGTTGTGTGTAAAACTTGTGTCTAGCCATGACAATGTTGACTTCTTTTGAATATCTCTTTTTCAAATTAGCTTTTGCCTCCAAATACACATTGGTTATAACTCTTCCTTCAGCATTAGCACCCGGAGACAAAAATGTAAAAGCATGTTGGCCCTCTTTCCCCAAAGTGCTCAATAATAACGCTCTCTTCCTTGTTGCGCTAAAGTCTTTGCCGTCAATCGCCTCAATATAATTCTCGAATACTTCAATCCATTCCTCCCATTCTATAGGAGGATCACCACTTTGCTGCAAAAACAATGGTGGCATTACCACGCTGTTGCTCTCCATTTTCTTTTTTTTTTTTCCACACAATATTTCTTCCTCTGTGTTTCCACTGTCACAATATCCGAACAAACAGTGATGTCCAAGCGAATAATTCAGTCTGTGCACACGCTCCCAATAATATTTCAAAAGCGAACGTTACCGTTAATTACACTGAATATTCACGAAAACACAGTGAACTGTCTCACCTTCCCGCAACTGCTTCGGTGTTTTCCTGTGTACAAACTTCAATCCGTCTCTTTCCTCCTTGATTCCTTCCGTGTTGCTTAGCAACCTTCACTGTCATTGAAAAATGGTGCCTCCTTTATCCTGAGCTGTTGCCAGGTGGGGTGAGGCTTTGTCCTCCATACTATTGAGAAACTTGCTGATACCAGGAGGAACATTGGATTGTGAGAATCCTAACTCACATTATGGGGCATATTACCAAGCAATAGCGATAATTATCGCTATTGCTTGGTTAGAGACAAAATTTTACCGCTGAGCTGCGGCGATTGTTATCGCAGATAAACCTTGGTATTACCAAGGTTTATCGCAAATGCGATAAAAAACGGCCGCAATGCATGAATATCGCTGAAAAGTCAGCGATATTCATGCATTACCGAGCTAATGCTCTTAGCCATGTTATCCACCTCCCATTGGATAACATGGCTAAGAACTGCTCAGGGCAGGTGTTAGCTTTTGGAGATATTCGTGCTTAGCGCGAATATCTCCAAAAGCTGATAATAGGAGATAGCGATGATAGCGACTGTTTCCAGTCGCTAACATCTTGGCACGCCCACTTTGCATGTCATTAGTGATAAATATCCCTGACATGCAAAGTGGGGCCCAAGATGGTCTCTATCTCGTACTAGCTGTCGCTAACTGGTGTTAGCGACAGCTAGGTAATAGGGAGATAATTTTATCTCCGCTTTCTTGGCTTTTAAAGCCAAAAAAGCGGAGATAAGCCCCCTTGATAATATGCCCCTATATCCTTTGTAATATACTATTAGTAGCAGTAGTTTGTTTGTTTTTTCTTTAGAGGTCCTGATGAAAGCACATGGCTTAATCTTTTGCCTTCAGTGCTGAAACATGTTGACCACTTTTAGTACAGCTATTTGTTAAAACTGGTACTAGTATTCACGTTTTTAACTCTTGATCGTGACAGACACCAATAAAATTCACAGTCTGATTACGCACCAATTTTATACTTTTGCACTTAACTATTTGCACTGCACTTAAAATTTGTTCCCATACACTCTATCTTGCTCATCTTGGTTACTATACCTTTGTGACACCTGAAAGCTCTGATTTCTAATGAGCTGATTTGTCACTTCTATAGACAAAGGATACACAAATGATGAAGCTGATCACCAGGTTTGGTGAATGATGGGAATCCGTACACATAAGATTTTATGTCTGTTTTTTTGTCACATCACACTTTGATTCTTGTTAAGTTTGTTGATTCCTTTTGTTCCATCAGATCCTAGACGCTAGAATATATTTTGTATTTACATAGCAGGTAACTGCCCCACCAGGCAAAGAGAAAGAACATAACAGTAATGAAGAATCCAAACGGAATGTACAAGTTAAAGAAACAGTGCCAAGAAAGAAATATAAAAGAAAACAAGATACAACATTCTGCCCTCTACATCATCACCTTCCACTGTCCCCCAATGCAATCTGCGACACTCACCTTGGACCTCGACATGGACTGCCATATCCTGTTTGTCACCAATGACACAGATATCAGACTGCAGACTGAACTCCTCCTCTAATGATGTACTTGTAATTCCCTGAAGGACTCTGGCTGGCCCTCCACGGGCTAACAATGTAAAGTGGGGTTTGCATGGCCATGTATTACTCCAGCTGCAACACTCCACTGAATGTCCATTAAATATTCATTTTCACACCGATGTGTCATGTCTATGATCTTGCAAAAGTGGAGGTATGGATGCATGTAGGGTCAATGATTTCACCTTATCCCCATGTTGCTCAAGTTGTGGGACTTGGGTTACAGGGTGACACATTGCCGATTGCGTACCGGGTGGTGCCGACACTAGAACAGAGACACACGCACTAGTTACTTCCTTGTCCAGCCATGGATGGAACCACACCCAGAGCCCCGGGGTCATTGTTCACACCCTTATGCTGGACCTGCATACGCCAGCCCAGGCCAGCCCACTCTGCTTACGCTCACAAAGCGGGGACAACGCTACATGTCCCAGGTCTTCCCTCTACGTATCTGCTGCTCACAGGTCTAGTTGTCAGCATGCCACAGCCACTCCCTCACAGCTGGTTTACACCCACACCACACACATTCAGCACAGCCGTCACAGGACATGTGACCCTGCCAATAAAAAGGGGCTGGCACATTTGCGGTACGCCTTTTCCACTCTGTAACTGGGTGTCTCTGTGTGGTTATCATTTCTGTCTGAGGGCCTAGGTCCCGGGCACAGCACATTGCCGAGGGCCGGGGGTGACATGATGGCGTCCGCACCATGGGACTCAATTATAAAGGGTCCATGGTTTGCACTGCACAGACTTGGTGGCACCGGATACACTGCAGCAGGCATGGCACACCACCAAGGGACAGTGTCTTTCGGTGCACTGAGTTAGTGCACCAAGCGGGTGTGCAGCCTGCGAAGATGCACCATCCAGGTGGTCCGGAATGGTGGCATTAGTGTGAGTCCTGCTGGACCGCAGTGTAGGCCTGAGCCAGCGGGCATTGCGGGCCCACCTACACGTGGCGTGGCCTTGCGGTTCACAGAGTTTGTGGCACCTCTAGGGCTGAGCGGGTGTGCAGCCTGTGATGATGCCGTGTACACTGATATGTTCTCTCCCATAGCAAAATCAAGACCCAGAATCAAGTGTGTGACCTGGTGGACCGTGGTGCGGGCTGCATGATATGGAGGGTGCCATGGTCGCAGGCCCCGGGCCTGGAGCTCCTACCAGCATGTGGTGGGCCCTCTTGGAGACACGCCGGTGGTGGAAGGAGATGAAGTGAGGCCTGGTTGTGCAGGGGCGGGCATTCTCCGCTGGGCGCGGGAGGGTCTGGGGTGCAGCAGCCTGTGTGCACAGGGGCGGGCAAGCGATCACGGCATGTGCGACTGTATGGACTCGGCCGTTCATGTCTCTGGCAACTGTTTCAGATGAGGGACCTGGGGGACTGCAGTGTGTACCGGCACTTGGTTGGAGACACACCATTGGCTGCAGGTGAGCAGTGAGGCCTCTGTCCGCATTGTCGGCCCTCTCTCTCCCTCTCTTTCTTTCTCTCTCCCTCTCTTTCTCTCTTCCTCTATCTCCCTCTCTTTCTCTCTCCCTCTCTCTTTCTCTCCCCCTCTCTCTCTCTCTTTCTCCCTCTCTTTCTCTCTTTCCCTCTCTTTCTCTCTCCCTCTCTCTTTCTCTCCTCTCTCTCTCTCTCTTTCTCTCTTCCTCTCTCTCCCTCTCTTCCGCTATCCCTCTCTCTCCCTCTCTTTCTCTCTCCCTCTCTCTCGTTCTCTTTCTCTCTCCCTCTCTTTCTCTCTCATCCCCCCCCCTCTCTCTCTCTCTCTCTCTCTGTCTCTCTCTCTCTCTGTACTTTGATGGGCACAAGACACACCTTCTTATCTGTATTTCTGTCTTGCAGGCTGTGACTTACAGAATGCCCAAAGGAGACCCGCCGTGCCTCTTCAAGAATGTTATTTTTTTGTTTGATTTGTAATAAAGGTTTTATTTGGATTATATGATATGAATATATGATTTCCATTTTTCTGGCCACACCTGTATGTTAGGTGTTGTGATTGTGCGACTTCAGGCAATTTGTTTGGTTCATGGTTTCGTGGAGTTCATGTGCATTCTCTTTGTCCAAACATAGGTGGGGGGTGGGGGTTGTTGTCCAGGGGGGAGGTGGAGGTGGGTGTTTTTGCCCTATTGGGTCTCTGGGCTGCATGAACAGTTGCTCAGGGGAATCTGTTGTTCTTCACTTTTGGCTATGGGCTGTGCTCCCTTGGCTCTTACCGGTTGTCGTTCGACTTTACACCAGATCAGAGCAGGTGTTAGTTTCCTGCTGCTAACGCGCCTTATCACCTGTTTTGGGATCTTATCGCCGATCTGGCTGATTTTTGAGAATGTTGTGGAGTGGTGTTGTCGCGGCTTTTTACCTGGGAATGCCTACTCTGCATCTCATTAGCCATTGTTGATTTCACTAACGATGTTTTAACTGGTGCACTTGATTTTTTAAAGACTCACATTTAAAAATTGCACGCACTATAATTTTGGCACACTTGCAGTTTTAGCGCGATTATATTATCGCCCCTACCCTGAGTACAAGGGGGAGGGAGACCTACTGTATACTGTGAAGGCTGAGTTCGTCTTTTCTCCTGCCCCGCCCCGTTCCGACGCGGTAGCTAGTACCGTTGCGCGGAGGGCGGGTCAGGGAGAGCCAGCCACTTCCAGCGGGGGCACTTCCTGAGCGGTTAGCGCTCTAGTGAATGCTCCTCGAGGGCCTATTTAGGCGGAGCCCTAACAGCTGCAAGCCGCGGATAGGAGACGGTGGCAGAGTCTCCATTCTGCTTAGCCTGCCGAAGGTAACGAGATTGTGCCTCGCACTGTATCTGTTGCAATGCATGTAAGATCCTGATTTGCCTGCATAATTTTAAAACAAAACCATTGTTGATTTCACTAACGATGTTTTAACTGGTGCACTTGATTTTTTAAAGACTCACATTTAAAAATTGCACGCACTATAATTTTGGCACACTTGCAGTTTTAGCGCGATTATATTATCGCTCCTACCCTGAGTACAAGGGGAGGGAAACCTACTGTATACTGTGAAGGCTGAGTTCGTCTTTTCTCCTGCCCCGCCCCGTTCCGACGCGGTAGCTAGTACCGTTGCGCGGAGGGCGGGTCAGGGAGAGCCAGCCACTTCCAGCGGGGGCACTTCCTGAGCGGTTAGCGCTCTAGTGAATGCTCCTCGAGGGCCTATTTAGGCGGAGCCCTAACAGCTGCAAGCCGCGGATAGGAGACGGTGGCAGAGTCTCCATTCTGCTTAGCCTGCCGAAGGTAACGAGATTGTGCCTCGCACTGTATCTGTTGCAATGCATGTAAGATCCTGATTTGCCTGCATAATTTTAAAACAAAACCATTGTTGATTTCACTAACGATGTTTTAACTGGTGCACTTGATTTTTTAAAGACTCACATTTAAAAATTGCACGCACTATAATTTTGGCACACTTGCAGTTTTAGCGCGATTATATTATCGCCCCTACCCTGAGTACAAGGGGGAGGGAAACCTACTGTATACTGTGAAGGCTGAGTTCGTCTTTTCTCCTGCCCCGCCCCGTTCCGACGCGGTAGCTAGTACCGTTGCGCGGAGGGCGGGTCAGGGAGAGCCAGCCACTTCCAGCGGGGGCACTTCCTGAGCGGTTAGCGTTCTAGTGAATGCTCCTCGAGGGCCTATTTAGGCGGAGCCCTAACAGCTGCAAGCCGCGGATAGGAGACGGTGGCAGAGTCTCCATTCTGCTTAGCCTGCCGAAGGTAATGAGATTGTGCCTCGCACTGTATCTGTTGCAATGCATGTAAGATCCTGATTTGCCTGCATAATTTTAAAACAAAACCATTGTTGATTTCACTAACGATGTTTTAACTGGTGCACTTGATTTTTTAAAGACTCACATTTAAAAATTGCACGCACTATAATTTTGGCACACTTGCAGTTTTAGCGCGATTATATTATCGCCCCTACCCTGAGTAGAAGGGGGAGGGAAACCTACTGTATACTGTGAAGGCTGAGTTCGTCTTTTCTCCTGCCCCGCCCCTTTCCGACGCGGTAGCTAGTACCGTTGCGCGGAGGGCGGGTCAGGGAGAGCCAGCCACTTCCAGTGGGGGCACTTCCTGAGCTGTTAGCGCTCTAGTGAATGCTCCTCGAGGGCCTATTTAGGCGGAGCCCTAACAGCTGCAAGCCGCGGATAGGAGACGGTGGCAGAGTCTCCATTCTGCTTAGCCTGCCGAAGGTAACGAGATTGTGCCTCGCACTGTATCTGTTGCAATGCATGTAAGATCCTGATTTGCCTGCATAATTTTAAAACAAAACCATTGTTGATTTCACTAACGATGTTTTAACTGGTGCACCTGATTTTTTAAAGACTCACATTTAAAAATTGCACGCACTATAATTTTGGCACACTTGCAGTTTTAGCGCGATTATATTATCGCCCCTACCCTGAGTACAAGGGGGAGGGAAACCTACTGTATACTGTGAAGGCTGAGTTCGTCTTTTCTCCTGCCCCGCCCCGTTCCGACGCGGTAGCTAGTACCGTTGCGCGGAGGGCGGGTCAGGGAGAGCCAGCCACTTCCAGCGGGGGCACTTCCTGGCGGTTAGCGCTCTAGTGAATGCTCCTCGAGGGCCTATTTAGCCATCGCCTCCATTAAAGCGCGCAGCGATAGCGCGCAGCGGCGCCGAAGCGACGCCGAAGACCAGCCAAAGACCTGCCCGTCTGCGCCCGTCCGCGACAGTACGTGGCATATGGGCATTACATCTACCCACTATGGATTCTACCACCACAGGTATGAGACACATAGTCTACTCCTCTGAAACCCTTCGGCGGTTACAAACTACCGTGAACTGCACTGCTCGGCTTCCTAGTCAACAGCTCGAGGGCAGTTTCTCGTGTCTTCAATGTAGGTTTCAATCAATGGAGATTAAGCATTTCAAAAGCACTAATATCTCAAAAAATACCTCTCCCATGATTTATACATGTCTCCTTTTAAATGTGCGGTCCCTCCCAAAGCATCAACTACAGAGTTGGGACCTTATCTCTTCTAAGCAGCCTGACATATGTTTCTTCACCGAAACATGGTTGAAACCCCACACGGTAACAGCAATCACGTTAGGGGTCCCCTCAGGCTACAAGATCATACACGCTGATCGGCCGATTAAAACTGGCGGAGGATTAGCCATTATATTCAAAGATAGATATAAGGTTACAATCTTAGAACAAAAGTGTTGCCCCCTCCTGGAATTCTAGGCCTTTAAAATCAGCCTTCTAGGAAATACTTCCTGGAGAGGCGCCTTGGTGTATCGCCCACCAGCCCCCAATCCTGCCTTCTCTCTGTCCCTTTTGGAGCTGGTAGCCCCACACATCAAAGCCAAGGAGGACTTTATCCTCCTCGGGGACTTTAAAATACATATGGACAACCCTTTACTCTCCGAAACAGTTCAGCTCACGGCAGACCTGTCCAATCTTGGATTAGTGGCAATAAATAGAGGAGCTACGCACTCAGGAGGTCATACTTTGGACTCCATATTTACTAACTGTACTAATATTAGATGTTCCCCTGCCAAAGAAGTCTGCTGGACAGACCACTTACTAGTTGAATTCCAGTTCACAAGACAGACTAAGCGATCGCACAGAACGCCGCCCCCGCCAATTCTCCGCCGCCAATGGCACAAAATATCCGTGGAAAACTGGCACGAAAACTGGCAACAACCCACTTTCACAGATGCTGACTCCGCAGAGACAGCACTGGAGAAATTAAATAATTCACTTAAACATGCAATCGACACTCTGGCCCCTTTGAAACTACACAAACAGTATCCCCCTTCCAAGCAGGAAAAATGGTATACTCCTGACCTCAGGAAAGAAAAACAGAAATGCAGGCGATTAGAAAAAGCCTGGAGATCATCAAAAAATGTAGAGCAAAAGGAAATTTTTCTAGAAGCCCAATCAAGCTATTACAAAAACATCAAGAAAGCAAGGAAAAACAATATCTCTCTACAACTGGCACAGGCAGGTAATTGCTCACGTGAACTGTTTAAAATCCTGCAGAGCTTTGTGAAACCCATAGCAATCGAGAGCCCCGAAGACGCCTCACAAGAATTGTGCGATGAGATATCCATGTACTTTGAGGAAAAAATCAATCTCATACACAACAAAATAGTGGCGTCTAGGGGTGTAGGCTCTACCACTCTCCACTATAATAAATCTCCTTCACAAAATGTGAACTCTCTACTCACCATTCCATCAGTCAGAGACCAAGACCTTCCACTGCTTATTAACCATATAAAATCAGGTTCTCCCAATGATTACCTCCCTGCCAAAATGGTGGCTCCTCTGATCACCCTCCTTGGACCCTCTATTCAGGCTGTCATGAATATCTCATTAGCCGAAGGACAGGTTCCAAGGGAATGGAAGATTGCGGTGGTGAACCCAATTAGGAAAAAAACGGCCTCCCCCTGGACAGATCTTTCTAACCTCCGGCCCATCTCCCTCCTACCCTACATCGGTAAGATGACAGAGAAGCACGTGAACACCCACGTATCTAATTACATCGAGGCAACAGAAGGCCTGGACCCCTCACAATCTGGGTTCAGGCCAAACCACAGCACCGAATCAACCCTATTAGCAGTGACCAACAACATCAGGATGTCACTGGACGGCGGGGGGTCTATGATTCTGGTGCTATTGGCCTTATCCGCTGCCTTCGATACGGTGTCTCACGAAGTGCTTCTCGGTCGTCTGAGGGATGTGGGACTGGGAGGTACAGCTCTGTCCTGGATGGAGAGTTTTCTCACCGGCCACTCTCAGGAAGTCAGGATGGGCTCCCATAAATCCACCTCTAGGGAGCTCACCAGGGGAGTGCCACAGGGCTCATGCCTAAGCCCCACACTGTTTAATGTGTATGTGGCCCCCCTGGCTGACATAGCGAGGTCCTTTGGATTCACCCCGGTGTCCTACGCCGACGACACCCAACTTCTATTCCCTTTCAAAACCTTAACACCTGCCCTGAAAAAATCCTTTGCAGATGGCATGAGGGCGGTCTCAAGGTGGATGACTGAGAACTGCCTTCAATGCAATGTGGCCAAAACCGAGGTGTTACTGTTTGGGGCTGCAGCGTCAGAATGGTCTGATGAGTGGTGGCCTTTAGAACTGGGTCCAGTCCCCATCCCAAAGCAGACTGTGAAAAACCTGGGAGTATTATTTGATCAGATCCTGACATTTAAAGACCATGTCAACCAGGTTGCCGGCACATGCTTTAGGGCCATTGGACTGTTGCGAAGAGTGTTTCCCTATCTCACTGACAACCATAGAAAAACTCTAGTTCAGGCGCTAGTTATTAGTAGATTGGACTACTGCAATGGCCTTCTTTTATCCACCAATGAAGGCCAGCTAAAGAAACTGCAAGTAGTCCAAAATACGGCAGCGAGGTTAGTCCTCAATGTGCCATCGAGGACCCCCTCCTGTCCACTTCTGGCGGAACTTCACTGGTTGCCTGTGCGGCAACGCACCAAATTCAAAACTCTTTGCATAATTCACAAATTTCTGTCAGGAAATGGCCCAAAAATACCTTACAAAAGCCTTTCTACCCTATGCCCCAGGCCGCTCACTGCGCTCTAGTAACCTGCAATTATTACAGGTCCCCAAAATAAAGAAATGCCGACAAGGAGGACGTGCTCTGGCTTATGCTGGGCCAGCTCTCTGGAACTCCCTCCCCCTCACACTAAAACAAATAACCAATCACCTGTCCTTCCGCAAATCCCTCAAAACTTATCTTTTTAACAGTAGTTAAACCCCCCTCCATTTCCCTGCCACGTTTATGAATGACCTGGCACAATACATGTTCCCTCTGTAAGGCAAAGCGCGGAGATACCCCTGCGGGGGTTTATTCATGCGCTATAGAAGCATATAAAATAAATAAATAAATAAATAAATAGTTGCTGGGGTCATCCGTGGCAATGTTTTTTGAGGATGTTATCGTCAAAAAACTGGTGATATCGGGAGTTTGCACTGGCTTGTGAATGGGGCGATACATTTATTGTGACTTTGGCTGCAATAAACGGCCACTAACTCTTCGATAGGTCCTTCAGAATGTGGCCCTCTGTTTTAGGAACCCTACGGGCAACCACAACTAAACTTCAAATCCCCCAGAATTGTGCAGCACGTATGCTTCTTAAGATCCCTGGCAAGCAATCTGCAGGGCCTGCACTGAAGTCCTTGCACTGGCACCCTGTGATGGAAAGAATAAAATTCAAGTACTTATGTATTAGCCGCAAATCCTTTTGGAAGAAAGGACCTTCCATCATTTGGAGCATCATCTCCCCCTATCATCCAAAACCCCACCTATTTAAGCAGCTGTCAACTGTCTGATGCCTCAGCTAGTGCTGGGATGCCTACGGGTAGCCACGCACTCTATAAATATTCATAACATAACTTGTACCTATTTTTTTCCACACACATTTTTTTATATTTATATATTAATTTTAATTGTTGAAGCTTTTTTTAAATAAACTTTAAAGTGCCTTGTTAAACATGTAATGCACTAATTACATTAAAAAAATAGTGCACCAAGTTAAAGGCGACATCCTGTCTTTAATTCCTTGCATTCACTTTTAATGTATGATTCTTTCATTTACTATTTATCACTCCCAGACCTATATTTTAGTCCATTCTAAAGAAAGTGGAGGGTAAGACCCTGATTGCAATTTCTCCACTAACCTTTCTTTGGGTGCAAACTCACATATGTGCTTGAATTTGGATCACAGGCTCTATGTTGGGTGCACAAATTGCACAAAACGTAGATGTTTCACCTCCAGGGGCCACATCATGATCCTGTTTTCTACGTTGTGCCACGCAGAAAGGGTCTGTGCATTTTTCTCTTTCGTCTTCAACCCATACATTAACTCGAGAAATCTCCAAGTTAGGACATTGAGTGCAACCAACAGAGCTCCAAACCACAGGGTAGTAATTGCCTCTTTGTGTTCTGAGCACTGCTATCCGCAACACATGCACTAACTCTGATGCTTTTGAGTTATTGTATGCAATAAGGATGGGACAGAAAATGTGCAGACCCATTTTGCGTGGACGTAATGCAAAAAAACTGGATCATGATATGGCCCCCGATCATCCCGAGCAGACCTTGATGAAAATGAGGAGGGCATATAGCACAAAATGCTCGTTTGTGCACCTGGGAACGGTAGAAAACATGCACAAGGTGTGCATTATCCTGCTGCCCTGCGTCTCATAATTAGTGGCAAATTATGCATCTAATTATTATCACATTCCACGCAATAGGTAAAAATCGTGGTTGGTCAATTTGTGCCCACAATTATTCTGACATGTAATTTGGGCCCTTGAATGCCATGGTCGGCATTGCATCATTATTATTTCACAGTGATGACAACTTGACTTTTGGACTTCGGGTTACTTTTCCTACATTATGAGCACATCACTTCATCTCAGTCTTAAACTAGGTAACTAGGATATCGTGAGTTATTTATTGACTGGACCTTGTAAACAATGCAATTCCATACTAGAAACTAATAAAAATTGGACGTGATCCATGGAAAGGTAGTAATGGCGGGTATAAAAATAATACACTTTTGTTAAGATTTTTCCTGCGTGTGTGTCTTGTCACCCAATAAACAAATGTTCCATATGCCCTATTTTTCCATCTGCACAAGATTATGGTATTTTTTCCCTCATGTGTCTGGTAGTGTAGTTGCAACAAGGACCTGCTGTCTTTGGTTTACTGTAAACCACTTAATTATACGTGACCTTAAGCAACTACATTGCATTACACACGGAACTACTGTACATTCCTTGCATTCACACATTTAATTAGTTAACAGCAGTGCAATTTTTAAAATGATGGTCAATTAGGTTTAATTGCGATCATTTTATTCAAAGAAACTCCCAACGACATGGAAATAATAGCAAAGCATTCGCTTCACAGGGGGGCCGCCTTCATGTATTTCAGCCAATTTTTCCGTGATAGAAATTTAAAGAAATCTGTCAACAACGACAAATACAGTCACCAACAGATGCACTTAATTGTGCGAAAATGTTACAAAGCATATCACCCTGCCATAGCGCCCGAGGTTAGGTCTCAGGGAGCCAGAAATGGTTCCCCTGCGTGTCTGTCCTTCACTGTCGGTGATTTATTTGTATTTTAATTTTATGGGCGATCAGAAGTATTGTAATGTCTGTTTTATTAGCCAGTGAGTGCTGGAGAATTCGGGAAGTTAACCCGTGCCTTAAGAGGACGAACATGACTGCTTTTAGTAAGCGTAGATTTGAAGATCTGTCCGCATTGATATGCAGTTGGCATAGTAGGCCTGATTATCAGAGCCAATTGCGAATGTAATTCAAACTAACATGGCTTTACGAGGGCAAGGCATGCACATAAACACTCCTAAATCTCTGCACAACATTACCTCAGATGGCATAATATTACAGATGCGTAAATCCAATTTAAGGTGCAGGGAATGGATATGGCTGAGTTTCTCATGGAAGATTTGAGGTACTCACAAACTCTTGAGTTTGTGGGTATTCTCAGACTCCGCGCAGACCCCTTTCAACACCAGAAATGGTCAGAACTTTACTCCTGGCAAAGGCTGAAGTAAATCCATTTCCAGGGTGGTAATGGGCAACTGTTTGGGATTAAGGGAATTGGGGCCTGATGTACGAAATTCTAATTTTGCTTTTCCTAAATAGTGACTATGTAGGAATCACTATTTATGAAATGCAAACTGATATGTACACAATTTGTGATTCCCTAATAGCGAATCCGACTGAATAAGAATCACTATTGGGGCAAATAGAAAATGCCATTGCATTCCCACCTATGGGAAAAATAGGAAGTGGTTTGCATATCCTAAATTGCAATTTACTAATACGAAATTGCAATTTAAGAAATGCAAAGTGCCTGGAGGCACCCTGAATTTCCTAGTGCACATGTGAGTGCACCTATGCACTAAGGACATATGTGAGCTTCATGTCACATTTAAAAAATGCATTTTAATTCCATTTTTTAAAATTTGCAGATGGTTACCATCGACTTTGAGTCTATGGTAATTGAGGGCCACTTGTATCAAACAATTTTGCATTTGCAAACAGTGCAAAATAGCCGTTCAAGATGTATAAAAGGCTTTGTAGTTGCAATTTTAGGTAATGGCAAAAATTGCGATTATCTAAAACTGCGACTACAGATATAATAATAATAATAATAATAAAACATTTATAGAGCGCATGGCTGCACAACTGTGTATCCCCGCGCTAACTGCCGACAAAACTCTGGAACCACAATTTGCGATTCCCTTAGCACATGTTCCAAGGATTTTCTAAATGCAAACTGAGCAATTTGGAAATGCTATACCATTGACTCCAAGTTGATGGTAACCATGTGAAAATTTTTGAAAAATGCCGCAAAATGCATTTTTCAAAGTGCCATGTAGCACACACATGCCCCTAGGGCATGTGTGCGCTTTACTTGAGCACATTTTTGTTGGGGTGCTTTGGGGGGACCTTAGGCTCCCAGGCAACCTTGCTTTTGCATTACCTAATTTGCTATTACCAATTAGGTAATTACCTAATCTCAAATTAGGTAAGACAAAACTGTTCTCACCTATGGGCCTTTGGGCCTATAGGAACCAATGTAGCAGTATTACCTAACAGCAATTTCCTGATTGCGATTGCGAATCTTTAGGAATCACAATTAGGTATTCCTTTTTTCTTACATATCGTTTTGCATTCCTTAAATAATGAGTGCCTAAAATTTGGTATTTAAGGAATGGCAAATGGATTTTTGATCCATGTGGCCCATAATCTACTAAATGCCCAATTCGCATTTAGGAAATGCTTTGTACATGTGCTTTAGGAATCACAAAGGGTAATTCCTATTTGCGATTACCTAAATCGCTGTTGCAATTTGCAATTTCCACCACATAGAAATCGTAAATTGTGACTGTGATTTGACCTTTGTACATAGGAAAAGACCATTTAACGTTTCTTAACCGGCCGAAATAGCGTTTCGGCCCAGTTTAGAAATTCGAAATTGCTTCGTACATTTTGCCCATGGGTTCTTGAAAGGGAAAAAATATACCCCGTAGATAAAAGGAGGAAAAGAATGAGATATACAATAACCAGGACATTAATATTTACAACTGGAAAAATTTGAAATTCAGATTTGTTTTCCCACAGTAGACTTTTCTATGCCTCCTTTTGGAAAGGTTGTGTGTTGTAAATCTGAATCAGTTCAAGGTTTGTGAATCTGCAGGTGCAGAATTCTTTTGAGAATGTGTCCCTGTGTGTTCTTTCTATGAAGGGAGAACCTTATACTCTAGTGTTTTCCGCCTGGGAAAGCAGCAGAATGCAGGCTGTACGTACAGGAGACTGCTGTCAATAGGGCACAAGTGTTTGAGGCTTTGAGCTGAGGTAACACCTTCCCATCAGTATTGGGCCGTACTAAAGCACATAATAGTATTGCATTGAGTACTAATAGGATAGAAGGCTGTGGGAACTCCACTTCAATCAAGCAGGAACCGAGGAACTATCTTCCCTCAATGATTAGCGAGTCCAAGGTCACATGTTCAATAACATGTGATCGTGTATATACATGTTAGGATAACAAATGCAGGTGATTTAGTGTGCCATGGGTGGACCACACTATAGATTGCATATTAAGGCTCAGGGAACACATTCAACATCAAGCATGATATAGCACAAGAAGAGAGAGTCCCTTAGGCAAGCCACAAAAAAGCAGCTGTTGGAGCCAAGGTTTCTTGAGTTCTCACTGATATTTAAGCCCCCACCACGGCATTGGCAAGATGGATTCTCTCTCAGAAAAAACATGGAGAGAATCTGCAGAAATTTGATGCATAAAGTAATCTCCTTAGGTAGGCTGGATAGTAGCCATGCAATTTCAGTTTGACTGCACTCACTAGCTTTGTAGTCAGGAACAGCCGACCCTTTAAGATCTAAGAGCCTCAGTGGCCTAACAGTAACCCTGGGCGTAGTGCGCGTAGTCACGCTACGCGAAGCTACGCGAAGACGTCCTCGCACTACGCGAGCTTCGCGAGCGTGCGTAGTAGCTTGCTGGACCCGTTCGCGGGCTGTTTTCTTGCTCGGGAGCGCATTGTGCGTGTTCGGGGCGCTGTCTGCGTGCTCGGGGGATTGTAGCGTGCGACCTTACCCATGCGGTGGGCTATGGGAACGGCCATCTTGTTTTTTCAATTGTCCCACCCGCTCGCGTCCCCTATTTCCTCTTCTGGGTCGCGCATAACGTGTTCGCGTTGTGCAAGTCATGTTCGGGAACACAACTACTTGTTCACGCTGACAAAGTGAGTGTTCGCGTGAAATCGCGAGCGAACTTACCCACGTGGTCGCGATGGGCGCGGCCATCTTGTTTTTCACACTATATGCTATGGTTCTGGGCCTAGTTTTTTATCTACCTTTTATCTTTGCAATCCTTACTTATTTTCACAGTTTTTCTTACTTTTTTTACTTCTCGTCTATCTCTCTCTGTTACAAAGTTTATATTTTGCATTTTATTTCTACTTTTCCACCTTTTTTTTTACTTTTCTACTGTTTTATTTTACTTCTTTATTTAAGCTCCTACTTCTTCCCCCTAACTTTTTTTCCTTTTGTTCTAACTTCTTTTCCACCTCCACCTCCACCCCAGAACCATGGCAAAGGGGAGCAGCAGAATCGGCTCGAAGGGCAAGGCGCCTGCGCCCAAGAGCCGGTTGCCTTGCGGCAGAATGAGACCTGCAGGGGTGCAGGCCCGGAAACTTTCCTTGACCTTGGCAGCAGGCGGCAGGCCAGGCTCCGGTTAACTGCCAGAGGAGCGTCACCGCCGGTGGGCGAAGGTGCGCCGGGCAGTCTTCTGCCGCACGGATATCCGGCGCACCCACCAGCAGCTGGCCCACCGGCGGGCAGACATTCTGGACAGGGAGCAGGACCTGTTGGACCTGCTAGGTGTCGAGGTCGTGGGGCTTGGTGAGTAGCTAGTAATATTAATATATATATAGTTGTATAAGTATTGTGCCGCTCACGGAGTGCTTCTGCTGTCCTCAGGCAGCGAGGGCAGGCAGGTCGTCGTGGGATCCTGCGCTTTGCTAGCGCACATTCACCTCGTGTTTGTTGCTTGAAGGGGAAAGGACCTGGGGTGATTTAGAAGCCGAGGGACTGCGAGGTCCAGCAGGCTCTCTGCCTACCCAGCTGCTGCCTCTTCCCTCGGAGTTCCCGCCCCCCCGCCTTGGACATTGTAAATACCTATCGCGGCCCCTGCTCCGCGGGTGCCGCTCACGGAGTGCTGCTGCTGTCCTCAGGCAGCGAGGGCAGGCAGGTCGTCGTCGGATCCTGCGCTTTGCTAGCGCACATTCACCTCGTGTTTGTTGCTTGAAGGGGAAAGGACCTGGGGTGATTTAGAAGCCGAGGGACTGCGAGGTCCAGCAGGCTCTCTGCCCACCCAGCTGCTGCCTCTTCCCTCGGAGTTCCCGCCCCCCCCTGCCTTGGACATTGTAAATACCTATCGCGGCCCCCGCTCCGCGGGTGCCGCTCACGGAGTGCTGCTGCTGTCCTCATGCAGTGAGGGCAGGCAGGTCGTCGTGGGATCCTGCGCTTTGCTAGCGCACATTCACCTCGTGTTTGTTGCTTGAAGGGGAAAGGACCTGGGGTGATTTAGAAGCCGAGGGACTGCGAGGTCCAGCAGGCTCTCTGCCTACCCAGCTGCTGCCTCTTCCCTCGGAGTTCCCGCCCCCCGCCTTGGACATTGTAAATACCTATCTTGGCCCCCGCTCCGCGGGTGCCGCTCACGGAGTGCTGCTGCTGTCCTCAGGCAGCGAGGGCAGGCAGGTCGTCGTGGGATCCTGCACTTTGCTAGCGCACATTCACCTCGTGTTTGTTGCTTGAAGGGGAAAGGACCTGGGGTGATTTAGAAGCCGAGGGACTGCGAGGTCCAGCAGGCTCTCTGCCTACCCAGCTGCTGCCTCTTCCCTCGGAGTACCCGCCCCCCCGCCTTGGACATTGTAAATACCCATTGCGGCCCCCGCTCCGCGGGGGCCGCTCACGGAGTGCTGCTGCTGTCCTCAGGCAGCGAGGGCAGGCAGGTCGTCGTCGGATCCTGCGCTTTGCTAGCGCACATTCACCTCGTGTTTGTTGCTTGAAGGGGAAAGGACCTGGGGTGATTTAGAAGCCGAGGGACTGCGAGGTCCAGCAGGCTCTCTGCCCACCCAGCTGCTGCCTCTTCCCTCGGAGTTCCCGCCCCCCCCGCCTTGGACATTGTAAATACCTATCGCGGCCCCCGCTCCGCGGGTGCCGCTCACGGAGTGCTGCTGCTGTCCTCAGGCAGTGAGGGCAGGCAGGTCGTCGTGGGATCCTGCGCTTTGCTAGCGCACATTCACCTCGTGTTTGTTGCTTGAAGGGGAAAGGACCTGGGGTGATTTAGAAGCCGAGGGACTGCGAGGTCCAGCAGGCTCTCTGCCTACCCAGCTGCTGCCTCTTCCCTCGGAGTTCCCGCCCCCCGCCTTGGACATTGTAAATACCTATCTTGGCCCCAGCTCCGCGGGTGCCGCTCACGAAGTGCTGCTGCTGTCCTCAGGCAGCGAGGGCAGGCAGGTCGTCGTGGGATCCTGCGCTTTGCTAGCGCACATTCACCTCGTGTTTGTTGCTTGAAGGGGAAAGGACCTGGGGTGATTTAGAAGCCGAGGGACTGCGAGGTCCAGCAGGCTCTCTGCCTACCCAGCTGCTGCCTCTTCCCTCGGAGTTCCCGGCCCCCGCCTTCGACATTGTAAATACCTATCTTGGCCCCCGCTCCGCGGGTGCCGCTCACGGAGTGCTGCTGCTGTCCTCAGGCAGCGAGGGCAGGCAGGTCGTCGTGGGATCCTGCGCTTTGCTAGCGCACATTCACCTCGTGTTTGTTGCTTGAAGGGGAAAGGACCTGGGGTGATTTAGAAGCCGAGGGACTGCGAGGTCCAGCAGGCTCTCTGCCTACCCAGCTGCTGCCTCTTCCCTCGGAGTTCCCGCCCCCACGCCAGCAGTGATATAATTTCGATCCTAATCACGTGACGCGGGACGCGCGCGGGACATAGCCCGGGGCGAAGCCCGGGCTAAGGGTGGGCCCTCTACGGCCCTCAAAGGCCGGATAAGGACGGGACGGGCCACCCCCTTTGGCAGTCGCACTGTTGGCTTACTATAAAGAAGGCATAGACCCCCTATAAACTATCTGTTTCCATATTGGTGGACTTTCTATTTCATCGTCTTTTTATATCCCTTTTATCACTATGACCTCCAAGGGGGACCATTTAATTGGCGCTGCAGATATTGGCCAAATGTCCTCCCTGCTCGACGACTTAAACTTTTTATGTAAATCCAACTATGTTGTATTGGAAACTCCCCCTCCGCCCAAAAACGATAGCACCCTTCCTGACAAGCCTACACCCCTAGATTCCCCAATACCTTCTATTCAAACCTGTGGCCCGAACACTAAAAGTAGTGATCCCCCCCAGGTTCCATCTCTGAAAAGGAAATATAACGGGGTTAACCAAGGTGGTAACAATTCCAAATTCCAGAAATCGTCCCCAAGCCCTCCCATTGTTAAACCATTAATGATTCCACCGATTGTTGAGTATTCAGAGGTCATACCATCTCCTCCCCTCTTGCACATATTACCCCTCATCGAGAAACTGGTTAGCTCATTGATAGCTCCGTTGTTAGATAAAATTACCATGTTAGGGGATAGGCTCACTGGATTAGAGAAAGCCATCAAGTCAAACTCGTTGGCTGGCAAACGTAGTGACACACCTAACCGCCCTAAGTCACCTCCTACGCATCTTGGACACAAACCAATTGTGCAGGATAAAGGGCGTCAAATTCCACCCACTGCCCTTAGTGCAGCAGGGCAAAAAACACCTAAATACCCCGCTAAAGTTTCTCTTCCACAGTTGACTGCACTGCGAGTAGCCCACAATAAAGCCAATTTTATTAATTTACCACCAGAAGCGGCCCCGTACGTGTGCATCCTTGCGGGTGTACCTGCCCTCCCACTTGGAAAAATGGAGAGTCAACACGACTTAGCTAATAAAACTAAATTTTGGCTGTCAAAAAATAGGCCATTGCCTCGTAATTTATATGGAGTAATAAGGAGTGTCAGAAGGGTGGCCTGGTTGGGTTCCCTTCCCAAAGATGTTGTCGGGGACTTGGTGCTTGTGAGATTTAGAGACAGAAATATTGTCCCTTACCTGAAAACCTGGCCGCCTCAAGTAAGAGACGGCCCAATATCCACATGGGACTTACATGATTTCTACCCCAAAATCCCGTGTTTTCCTCCCCCTCTGATACCATATCCTATATGGCAGGACTCATAAAATGTATTAATTTTCTTTTTTTCTGGGAAATATCTGGCCATATAACAAAAGACTAAACATGAACTCCTAAGACTATATATGAACTCTTCTGATACTGTCTCAACCTCGGAGTGGGAAAATATTTGAGGTTATTTTAATGTATTGTAAATCCTGAACAGGGAAATATGTATGTAATTTTATTTTATGACAATGTATGTGTTTTATATCAGTGTATACTTTTATGACTCCTTTGTGGATTCGAATAAAGTTATTTGATTGATTGATTGGTATTGTGTATAATTCTTGGACGAATAAGTAACACGATTACTGGTGCGCTTAGTTACATTGCAGATCAATTCCGTCTCAAAATCTTCTCTTACCGTATGACACAGGTGCTGCTCGCCTCTTCTCTTACTGGTTTGTAACTGTGCGCTAGCTTGGGCTGGTGATTATTGATGTTAGAGTTTACTTTAGAGAACTGAAGTTAGTTAATGCTATTGCTAGAGTCTAGTCCTTAAATTGTCCTTTAGTGAAATAGTGGTGGATGGATAGTATTAATTCATATTTTTTTAACGGTCTGCATGACGTGGCGCCTCCTCTGTCACTGAATGCTTAGTTAGTTCTTATTTATCCCACCTCTCGATAGAACCGGTTTGAAGTTTGTTTACTGAGTGGTAGGCTTAGCAGCAATAGCACTGTCACGTCAGTCAGTAGCAGTTCATATGACGTAAGCAACCAACAATTTCGTGTATGCACAAATTTATGCATGTGTCCTCGATCTCATCTATGCATGTTTGCGGGCAAAAATAAAATGGAAATGCAGACTTACTGAACAATTGGCCCGTTTGGATTCTGGAATAGGTGGTGTAGGTCAGGTGGTACTGGCTTTGTTAGTATATTCTGCAATCAGAATGTTTATGGAACATTTGATTAGTGTTCTAGAAGTAGACGGTCTGTGAATCCTGCAAGCCAGTAGTCATTTAGACTTCGAAGTCAATTTTATTGCAATTGTTGTTTCCTAAAATGTTTGAGAGGATTTTTGAATGATGTATTTGTTTCACAGCACTCAATGTTTCTCTTTCTTTATTATTTCTAACATGATCAGCACCACCCAGGGGCACAAAGACGGGGTCCGAGTCGGCGGGACAACCATCCGAGGAGCGCTCCTCTACCGAGGATCCTGCTGCTGGCCCCAGTAAGTCCTACAGTGCTACTATTATTATCAATTATATTTCCCTAACTTTTTAGAGCACCTTATTTTTTCCAACCTATTAAGCCTCCTTCCTAATTAAATGTTAGCTAAACCTTCTTTGGTCTTCAATTTGTTTTCCAAATTTTGGGTATCTAATGCCATACCTGACTTTCAATTCCTTCAAACTGCCTCTGCCCGATGACTCTCTGTGCTACTACTATTAGACTGCCTTTAGCTAAGCTTGCCCTGTTGGCCACTCTTTAGTTAAGGTATTCTTTGGAATAAAGCTGTGATAGAATAGCTGTAGTCACTGGGTCCACTCCTGTCTTTTGCGTTGTCCTCTGTAATCTCTAGCTTTGTCAATTCCCACCCTAAAAATGCGCAACCAGATGTTTGCCTACTAATTTTTGTTAGGTTATTATACTACTACTACTGTTGTGGTTATTCTCTGCACAGGCACATACAGAGCTATGCACAAGAAAATAGGATGTTGGTGATAGGGAGGTTGGACCTTACTTACACCCTAGCCACAGAACTCAGTCAGAAGAACCCACAATTCAACGACAGTCTACCTACCAAAGTGTCTCAGTCATAGTCATTTGTCCCACTGAGGAAAATTGAATTTTGCCCTGCTATGTGTCCCTACGTGTTCCCCATCATGTGATATATGTACATGATCGCTATGCATTTTCCCTTTATGACCGAATATAAAGACGCATTTACAGTTGCGTCCAACGTTAGTATGTCAGTTATCCAGTCCTCCGTGAAAGCAACGTGAATTAGGCTTTTAGGCCTATGTTGCCAACGTATTTACATGGTGCACGTTAAATCATCGAGTTGCACCCGTTTCTAGGGCTCCACAGGGCCCGGACACGAGATCCAGGCCTCAAGCCTCCTGAACCACTCCGAGAGATGCAGCCCCGCCCGCATCCCTGACCCTTCCCTTACTTCCTGCCAAGCAACGCGGTGCCCGGCTCGGCCTGGCCAGCCTGCCAAGAATATATTATGCCTACAGTTATCTGTTCAGCTCCCCGGCTTCACATTCCTAGCTAACGAACAGGATAAACATATTCGTCTACAGTCCAGTCTTTCTGTCTCCATGCAAGTGATTTCCTGAATTAGTGTCCATAGAAGATTCATAGCTCACGCAATACATGAAGAAATATATGCATACACTAGCTTTAGTGACAAGCAGCCTTTGCCCTGATGACTTTTAGAATCAAGCAACATGTACTCCAAACACAAGATATCAGATACGCTATAGGTACAGGTCGTTCTGACATCCCAGACTTCAGTCTCCTCTACTAGTGCTAGAAGTCAGTGCCCCCCAGCTCTCCTCAGTTACACGTCATGACTCGTTTTGCGCGCACCAGTAGGTTAAAGGTTCCAGCTGCCCATGAAGCCCCCTCCATGTGTCCACCCACTTATGACACTTTTGTGATGTCTACATCACACACCTCCGTGCACGCCCTGTGCACGCCTTCTTTTCACGCCCATATGTTCTTATCTTTCCTTTTTCACTTGTTACGCCTACTGTATTCAATGCAACTGTACTGTTTTACTATATATATTGTATGATGTTAACGAAATATTGAGATTGTCCCTTCCTGAACCTTAGTAGGTGATGGAACCCGATATCCATTGGCTCGAGCCACTTAATTAAAGCCCGTATGACTCAGATACCACGGACTCTGCCTCTCATTTATTGAGCTATCCTTTTTCCTTTAATGCATAGAAAAATAGTACCGGTAATTTATTTATTTACCACATAATGGCGCCCGAACAGGCACGTCCCCTTTCCCCACGCGCCGGCGATGGAACGCAGGCCCCCTGACCCCTTCTACAGCCGTGACGGACCCCTTCTGCGCACCTGCAGGTTTTCCTGCAAACTCCCTCAGGCTCACGGAGGAGACGGAGACTGCGGTCCAGCATCCAGACGAGGCGGTGAGGAATGCGGGGAGTCCCGACCAGAGCCCAAGCCGAGAGAGCAAGGTCTGAGGTATCCGGAGGCCCACCTGTTTCCGAAGCCCGAAGCGCATGCGTAGTGCGTAGCAGTAACCAGACGTCGTAGCAGTCCAGTCCAGTCCAGTCGAGTTTCCGAGGCCTTCAGTTTTGCTTCCCGGTGAGTACCGTTGCTGGGAACGCATCTAGACGGGTTCATTAATTTGTGCCCGGTCCAGACGGGTTTGGGTACACAGATCCGGTCCGACGTGTTCACCTAGGTGGATACGGTATGACGTGTCTCTTTATGAGACCGGTATGTTCTGTACTGTTTTAGCAGTGCATCCAGTAATTCTGTTTTCTAGTATAGTCTCTCGAGATTTCCAGTATTATGTTTTCAATGTACTAAGTAGTATCTGTTCGAACTGTTTCTAATGTGTTTTTTTTGATGTCGTGGTATGAATGATTTGTTTGCTATTCATTACTGTGTTTATTGTGTATTGTGTTCAAGATTCGAGTACGTTCAAATATGCCTCTGTTTTCAAAGTTACGTCAGATAGGAACCAGAAAAGGGATACTCAAAGAATCAGTTCCTGTCCCACCTAGGGA
Source organism: Lissotriton helveticus (assembly GCF_964261635.1). Taxonomy (NCBI): domain Eukaryota; kingdom Metazoa; phylum Chordata; class Amphibia; order Caudata; family Salamandridae; genus Lissotriton; species Lissotriton helveticus. The sequence continues at coordinate 397,714,444 of NC_136069.1, read as the reverse complement.
CAGTCCCGGACATTTCATGTATCATAAACATGGCTTAGATGCCGTATTGTACTTAGACCTATGGGTAGACTACACCAAAAATCTGGAAGAGAAATATAGATGGCCTGTTTCAGGAACCTGGGATGCTGAGTGCATCATGAGAGTAGAGGAAGCATTATGGAAAAAGAAAGCCAGACAATCTCAGAAAGATGCCATAGAATTGTGGCGTAAAGAATCGCATAAAAGAACAGAAAAAGAAATCAGAAAAGCAGAACTGAGTAGAGAATCATCAGAAAAAGCCCAAGAAAGGGAATTACTAGAAGAAGGTGAACGAGTTAGAGCAGAACAGTTAGACAGACAAGGAAATGCCCTTATTAAAGGAATGTATCCCCTTCTCGCCGAGGGCCTGCCTGAGGCGACCCCGGAAGCACCCTGTAATTTACCGCCACCATTGGTCCCGACTAAGCTACGTCATAAACCGACCGCAGCTGAAATTTTCCTTTCTTCCTATTTAGACGATACTGTCCCAGAATATACAAATCCGCGTCCTCCTCCGCCTGCTCAACCTCAAAACCCTATTGATAACACAATTACTGTTCCTCCAGCCACTGGTCCCGGGAATCCTTTTAATCCGCCAGTAACCCAGGACCAATCCACATCACGTATGCCTACTTTACCAGTCACATTACCAGCGACCGCACATCCAGTATTAGTTGACGATTCTAGTTCAGGAGGAGCAGGGGGAGGTATTCCTATCACCCCGCCTCAAGTAAAACGAATGACGCTAAGAGATATAGCATTACAACGTACGCCGAAGGTGGCTACATATGCAGCCCTCAAACAATACCTTACTGATTGTAGATATGATCCAGTACCAGACGAAGATCACATGATATTATATTCCGTACGTCTACGACGAGTTGCAAGCTATTTGACTATCATACCGGAAATGAGGGAACATTTAGACAGAATATATCATTTCATCCGAACAGGGGAAAGACCAGAAAGTATTCACGAGGCTATGGCCCACAGGAAAGTCGAGACTCAAAATATGATCCTGCAGTTTTTGATAAATTGTTTAATAAGAGAACAAGACCAGCCTGGTAAAGATAAAGACGAGATGAAAGTCCTGACAAGATGGAGTGATAACATAGCAGACGGAAAACACAGTAAACAAAGTTGTATAGAAACCATGTATAGAAAGATTCGTAAAGAAATTCTAGGCATACACAAAAGGGAGAAAGCAACGAGAGAACCCGAGAAAGAGAATGACATTTCAGACGAAGATGCAGACACAGACAATCTAGATAGAATAGCGTATGTAGGTAGGACGAGACCTTTTGACAGATCCACACGCCTAGAATGTAAGAAAACTTTTCTTCCTCCCGTACCAGAACAGTGTTCTCTTGAGCATTTATTTCAAGCTACCGACAGAGTTCTGAAACAACGTATAGGTTACAGTGAGCTTAGTACCATGCATGAACAGGAACTAGCCCGATCAGCAGTTCAATGGACTAGTAATTCTACGAACAGCGACTGGTGGGTATGTACATGATCCAGCACCTCATTACACTGTACGAAAATCAGCATTCTGATCCAGGTCCCCTATATAATGTATTGGACGAGTTACTCTTAAACCGGTGGAAAGGCCTAGGTACCGATTTGATTAATGTCATTTTAGAACAACGCCACAAATACAGAACGTTCCTGACTCCACATTTCGTTCCTGTTCCACCCCCAGTAAGGAAAACATTTTACATAGACAGACAGAATCCCTTGCGAGAAGTCCATCCTGTTCGGACAGAGGGGGGTGCGCTCGAACGCGTATTTGTTTACACCCCTTTAACGAAAATAGAACTACTGGAAATGAAAAAGTTAGTGCCCTGTCACGATAAAGATCCAGCAGGGTTCCATCGTGAATTAAAAGAAATGCTCCGTATGGGAGAATACACGTATCCCGATATCATTAAAATGTTAAAGGTCCTGTTGCCTGCGGGCACATATGAGAAACTTAAAGAAAAAGAATGGGAGGTGGGAGAGAAAAAGATTGACTGGGCAGAATTAGAGAACGAAGATAAAACACGAGTTCCTGGTACCGGTCTTGGGGAAAAAGCCAAAGCATTGCCCGAGTTGTTAATACAAGTCTTGCCAAGATTACTAACCACGAAAAAGGAAGACTGGGATGCCATCTCAGCCTGCAAACAGAAACAAGACGAAGACACTAGTGATTTTTATTCCAGATTTGAGAAATGTTTCATTATTAATAGCGGCTTGAAAACAAGTAGTGAGTCGTATCCACATCTTTTTGTTACCAAATTAGTAGAGAATTCTTTATCACAAGTTAAAAATCGAGTACTGAAAGTTGAGAGTACCTGGCAAGCTAATACCCCGTCCCAAATGTTACAAATGTTACAGTACCACCAGAACCGAATCAGAGAAGAGCAAGAACACGAAAAGAGACGTATGAAAGACACGAAAATGAAAGTACTAGTTGCACAGTCTGTTCCGGTAGATAGTCAGAAGAGGGGTACGACTCAGACCAGTCATTCTGCAGCTCCTGTTAAAGGGACATGCAATTACTGTAAACAGCCAGGTCACTATATAAACGAATGTGCTGTTCTGAAACACAACATAGCTACTGGTAAGACGAAAGAGAGACCGTGTCCTCCTAGACAGGAACATGTTCCGCAGAACACGCAACCACCGCAGAACGCACAACAGACAGTTACAGTACCGCAGCCTATAGCTGCCACACAACACGTTACACAGCAGATGTACCAGTACGCACAGTCAGATTATCCAGACTATCAGCAGTATTCATGAAACAGCCTAGAGAGGGAGGTTGGCTTGCCTCTCATCGAGGTTCCTGTAGATCAAGAGGGTCCCTATGTGCACAGTCAAGTATTAGGGAAAGACAGAAAATTTCTGATTGATACAGGGGCAAGTAGGACTACCATCAGTCATGACGAGGTTCCAGGAGCTCCTCTCTCAGGCTCAAGAAATGTTTCCCTGGGATTTTCAGGAAAGCCTATTGTTAATGAAATATCGAAACCAGTTTCCTTAGAAGTTGGTCCATTGTCCCGAACTACAGACTTGTTACTTACGAAATCATGTCCAGAAAACTTACTTGGTATTAAAACATTGAAAGAATTAGGAGCAGTGATCTGTTGTTCTCCGGAAGAAGTGAGATTGTTCTTACGTGATTTCAAAGGACATTTTGTGTTAAGAGATTTTGATCCAAGATTACTGAATGTACCACAGCATTTATGGGCGCAAGGTCCAACTGATGTAGGTTGTATGCACATTACACCATATCGTGTCACTCTGAAACAAGGAGTTGTACTACCCCGAATCCGGCAATACAAGTTGCCACCTGAGGCTGTAACAGCCTTATCGAAAATTATTGACGAGCTCATTGCTCAAGGAGTGGTTGTAGAAACCGACTCCAATGTATGTAATTCTCCGATCATTCCGATCCTTAAACGTACTGACCCTAATGCACCTCCAGTTTATCGACTAGTGATTGACCTTCGAGAACTTAATAAATGTATCATACCCCAGTACCCAGTGGTTCCAGACATCTCTTCCCTATTGACTGCCATTGATTCCGAAGCAGCGTTCTTTACTGTTATTGATCTCAAGAACGCCTTCTTTAGTGTCCCCATCCATCCGGACAGCCAGTTCCTTTTCGGATTCTGTTTAAATGGAAGAAGTTATAAATTTGCACGTGCACCTCAAGGGTTCACAGAAAGTCCTAGTATTTACAGTCAAGCACTGAAACGACAACTAGACAGTATTAAAATGCCAACTGACACTGCCCTGCTCCAGTACGTGGATGACCTATTGATCACTGCCCGTACAGAACGTGACTGCGAACGTGCGTCACTGACAGTCTTGTATTTTCTGGCAGAAATGGGGCACAAGGTGTCCCCTTCGAAACTACAATTCTGTGTCCAGCAAGTGGTATACCTTGGACACTTGCTGTCCAAGAGGGGTAGACAGCTGACACCTGACCGTATCCAGTTGATAGCACATCTTCCACACCCCAAGACACAGAAGGAGGTACGAGCTTTTATCGGCCTCACTTCTTACTGCAGACAATGGATCCCTCAGTACGCATATCTAGCCAAGCCACTGATACAGTTGACAACACAGGAGGCAGCGACATCGACTGTCCTCCCTTGGACCCAGGAACATACACTTGTTTTCAACGAATTAAAGAAAGCTTTATGTCAAGCACCTGTTTTAGCGACGCCAAACTACAGTAAACCTTTTACACTTTTTGTCACTGAACGCGATGGTACAGCATTATCTGTTCTCACACAAGATCAAGCAGGACAACACAAGCCTTGTGCTTATTTTTCTAGCACATTAGATCCAGTAGCCCAGGCTTTGCCTGCGTGCCTCAAATCAGTTGCCGCCACAGCTTTAGCTATCAGACAAAGTGATTCCATAGTGTTAGGACACCCCCTGACAGTACAAGTTCCACACTCCGTGGAGGTTATTTTAAACCGAACACAGACTCAGCACTTGACTATAGCACGATTGACAGGATATGAACTGACACTGTTTCAGCCACACATAGAGATCAGACGTTGTAATATATTAAATCCTGCTACACTATTACCCTCGATTTCCTCAAACCCTGCCGCACATGACTGTGTGGAAGTTATTAACACCATGACGAAGCCAAGACAAGACTTGACGGACATTGCATTACCTGACCCAGACCTAACACTTTATGTGGATGGTTCATGTATGAGAACAAGTACAGGAGAGTTAGTAGCAGCATATGCAGTGACTACTGAAACTGAAGTTATAGAAACACATCGTATTGACACCTTGTCTGCTCAAGCAGCAGAACTCATCGCTCTGACCCAAGCCTGCATACGAGCCAAGAACCTGAAAGTAAACATATATACAGATTCACGTTATGCATTCGGAGTCGTTCACGACTTTGGAGTCCTCTGGCAAGAAAGAGGTTTCATGACCTCTCATGGAGCCAAGATTCAACATGGCCCCCTCATTCAAGCTCTGTTAGAAGCAATACATTTACCTACAGCTATAGCCATTATGAAGTGCAAAGCACATACGAAAGTCACTGACACCATTTCCCAGGGTAACGACCTGGCAGATCGAACAGCCAAGCTTACAGCTCAGACTCCAGACATTCCAGCTGACACGACAAAGACAGACGTTCCAGCCCTGACGACTTGCATGACAGTTAAGGATCCTACACAAGACGTACTAGACATACAGACACATGCTACTCCAGACGAAATCAAGAAATGGTCTGAACAAGGAGGGGTCCAGACAGATCAGGGATGGTTGACGAAGGGAAAAGCCACATGGTTTCTCCCCGACTCTATGGTTCAAGTCATCATTAATACAGCACACAGTCCAGCACATTTAGGAGAAAAAGCCATGTTAGACAGTATTCAGAACCTCTGGTTTAACAAGCATTTACGAGCAGCAGCGAAGCAGAAAGTGCGTACCTGCATGATCTGTTGTCAGTTCAATCCAGGTAAAGGTGTCCCCGTGGAACAAGGTGGATTTCATCCTCCTGACCATCCTTTTGAAGTCCTCCAGATGGATTATATCCAGATGGATCGATGTCGAGGATTCAAGTATGTCCTCGTAGTTGTATGCGCTTTGTCCAGATGGACAGAAGCATATCCAGTCCCAGATTATACTGCCGTGACCACTGCCAAACAGTTGGTACGTGAGTTTTTCCCTCGATACGGTTTACCCCGTGTCGTGTATTCAGATAACGGACAGCCATTCTCGTCCGAACTCATGAAACAGGTATCACTTCTGTTAGGGTACCAGTGGAAATTCCACTGCGTACGACACCCTGAGGCAGCTGGCCTCGTCGAGCGACACAATCAAACTCTGAAAACACGACTAGCGAAGGTCTGTGCCGAAAAAGGTGTAGATTGGATGGTAGCCCTGCCGGTTGCCCTCTTCAATATGCGAATGGTCGCTCACTCTAGATCTGGTTTGTCACCCTACGAAGTCGTTTTCGGTCGTCCCCCGAACATGTGGGGTACACCTATGCCTCGTAAAATCACCGATGTTGACAGTAACATGCTGACAGATTACCTAGCTTCCTTGATGTCTGCACTACTCTCTTGTCGTTCACAGGTCGCGGCTGCCTTCCCGGACAACACCCAGGTGAAACCGCACGAGGTCGTTCCAGGAGATCTCGTTCTGGTTCGGAATTTTGATCGTTCAAGCCCTCTGGAGCCCCGCTGGAAGGAGCCAAAACTCGTTCTGATGACCACAAGGACCGCCGTAAAGCTAGAAGGAAGAAAAGGCTGGCTCCATTCCAGTCATATCAAGCGTTTCCATGGACTGCGTCCAAAGACTTTTTTCAAGGACTGCCCCGATACTGACTCTAAACTTCCCCTGTTAGAGAAAACTCCGCAGCAGGAGTATAACGTCAAATTGAGGTCTAGTAAGTCAGACAGCGTTTAATTGTTTAAGTCCCCCTCGGGTGAAGCGGTTAGACAGGTTTCTGACATGTATGAGATAGACCCACATAGTGAGAGAGATAGACGAAATTTCAAGAAAATGAACTATTGTAAAAGTCTCCGAAGTAGATGCATCGTTACATTATTGTTTATGTTTATTCTGAGTCTTACGATCACATGTATAAGTTGTATGTTACACGCATTCTTTCCTCCTCTTGATTCACATGTACACCTTTCCTCTAATGATACAGTAGAGCACACATTTAGTGAGCTACCCCCTCACGAGTTATCCTATCGACTTGCAATGCGCAACAATACTTTTATTCGTATGTTACACTATTCGCATCAGACCAGCAATGCCACTAATTGCTGGGTATGTGGTCGACTCCCCCCTTACCAGACAGTGAAGGGAGCTCTGCCACTCTTTCCCTATCCGTTTTCACACAATGGTTCGTGTGGAGCATGGTTTACAGTGACGTCATCTTTAGACGATAAGTCCCTTCTGAATACAGTTATGAATCAAACCTGTTTCCCAGACAAGGACGGTCTTTCCCATAGGACAGGGTTAGATCTAGAAAATGAAGTATATGATCTAGGTAATTTTTCCTCTAACCTCATGGTTTTGAATGTTCAGTCTGAGACTAATTCAGACTTGCCTTCTATAACAGTTCTACCAGTGAAAGGCGAGTTATGTGTTAGAAGGAATGGTTCAGTACATCTAAGACACAGTGATTGTACTACTGTGGTCGAGTACAGTTTCAAAGGGAAGTCTACTTTCAAAGCTTCACGTCATTCCTATTTTATATGTGGTCAGACCGCTTATGTACGTTTGCCCCTAGATTGGGATGGGACATGTTACATTGCATTCCTATTGCCGCCAGTTTTCCTAGCCCCGTCCGATTATCACCGAAATACACATCTAGTACACGTCAGACATAGAAGGGAGATTGAGTCCCCAATTGTCGATCAGACTGAAACTGCATTGGAACAGTATACGGATTTCAATAAAGGTTTCTTTTTCTTCATAGGTCCCGTCCAGAATAGTAAATTGATACGCAGGTTAACCAGAACCCTTGAAGCAGTAGTGAATGAGACTACTTCCGCCCTAGGTAACTTAACAGAAGAGCAGTCTGCTATGAGATTTGTTGTTCTTCAGAACCGCCTTGTTCTTGACGTCATACTGGCCGATAGGGGGGGAGCTTGTAGAGTCATCGGATCTAGTTGTTGCGTTTTCATTCCTAATAACGCACCGTCCGTGTATTCCGCAATAACAAGACTTCATAAAATAGCTCATCGGCTACACCAGAATCCAGGCACCTGGACTTGGTCCGGCTGGCTCTGGAGTGTAATATCTGCATGGGGATGGAAAGTACTGTCATTCCTGGGAGTAGTAGTAATGATCATATTCAGCTGTTGTCTCTGTTTACAATGTGGCCCAGCGATTTGCGGCTTGTGCGATACATCTTGTATTCCACGTCCACAATCCCATTCCCAAATGAAAAAAGACGAGCAAATGATGCTGTATGAACAGATAGATGGTCTCATGAATATTGATGTTTCCTGAAGGGAACGTAGGGAACAAGGAGGGAATGAGGAAAATTGAATTTTGCCCTGCTATGTGTCCCTACGTGTTCCCCATCATGTGATATATGTACATGATCGCTATGCATTTTCCCTTTATGACCGAATATAAAGACGCATTTACAGTTGCATCCAACGTTAGTATGTCAGTTATCCAGTCCTCCGTGAAAGCAACGTGAATTAGGCTTTTAGGCCTATGTTGCCAACGTATTTACATGGTGCACGTTAAATCATCGAGTTGCACCCGTTTCTAGGGCTCCACAGGGCCCGGACACGAGATCCAGGCCTCAAGCCTCCTGAACCACTCCGAGAGATGCAGCCCCGCCCGCATCCCTGACCCTTCCCTTACTTCCTGCCAAGCAACGCGGTGCCCGGCTCGGCCTGGCCTGCCTGCCAAGAATATATTATGCCTACAGTTATCTGTTCAGCTCCCCGGCTTCACATTCCTAGCTAACGAACAGGATAAACATATTCGTCTACAGTCCAGTCTTTCTGTCTCCATGCAAGTGATTTCCTGAATTAGTGCCCATAGAAGATTCATAGCTCACGCAATACATGAAGAAATATATGCATACACTAGCTTTAGTGACAAGCAGCCTTTGCCCTGATGACTTTTAGAATCAAGCAACATGTACTCCAAACACAAGATATCAGATACGCTATAGGTACAGGTCGTTCTGACATCCCAGACTTCAGTCTCCTCTACTAGTGCTAGAAGTCAGCGCCCCCCAGCTCTCCTCAGTTACACGTCATGACTCGTTTTGCGCGCACCAGTAGGTTAAAGGTTCCAGCTGCCCATGAAGCCCCCTCCATGTGTCCACCCACTTATGACACTTTTGTGACGTCTGCATCACACACCTCCGTGCACGCCCTGTGCACGCCTTCTTTTCACGCCCATATGTTCTTATCTTTCCTTTTTCACTTGTTACGCCTACTGTATTCAATGCAACTGTACTGTTTTACTATATATATTGTATGATGTTAACGAAATATTGAGATTGTCCCTTCCTGAACCTTAGTAGGTGATGGAACCCGATGTCCATTGGCTCGAGCCACTTAATTAAAGCCCGTATGACTCAGATACCACGGACTCTGCCTCTCATTTATTGAGCTATCCTTTTTCCTTTAATGCATAGAAAAATAGTACCGGTAATTTATTTATTTACCACACCACTCCCGACCCCCACACGAAGATAGTTAGATATACCCAATGATTTTATTACACAACCCAGAGCAGAAGAACACCCTTTCGCTCACTCACTCGTTTAAGTCCACAACACCCCAGACACTCAAAATATACCAAAGAGTCTATGTGCAAGTTCAAAAACTTTATTTTTTTAATAACAAGCTTTGTATTGTTGTAACTTGTAAGTTGTTCCATGAAAAACATCCAGCTCCACCATGCAAAATAAAGAAAATTAAATACTATACATTTTTGTACAACTAGTGCACGATAGAGAACTGAGGGAATTGTGGGAGACCCCTCACCGTTGAACGTATACTGGTTACACATGCATCTTTCGAAAGCTCTGCTAATCTCTGGTTCGTAGAAGGCAATCTTCTCATCTGCCTATGAGAAAAATGTTGCACGTTAGACACTGAATACAACTATGCCAGTTTTTAGCAGTCATGCCAAAAAGTGTAACATTATGGATAGGCAAAAGGGATTAACAATACTGTGAGTAAGTAAGTAAGTCAACCTCTTTAGTTGTATGCAACACTCATGTGGCCTCAAAGGTGTCTTTCTTACTGTGCAACAAGCTGCGAGGTAACAACATGGGCAAAACAGTACACCCGGATCAGGCTAACTTTCCAAAGACTAGAGTAGGAGTAGAGATTAGATGACCCTAGGGACCATCTAATAAAGTAAAACTAAACTCTGTCTAATGACTGCTGTACAGTAGTACGCAATTTGGACTAGTTACACTTACAACGCTTTATGTTGTACGTAACTGTTTTTTCAATCTTCCTTCCTGGTGAAGTACAACTAGTAAAATAGGGGGAGGTGTGCAGGCATCTAAAAAGGTGTACTTGCTTTTATAGGTGCACAATCACTACCAACAACCAGTGCCGACGGGGCCAGCGGCGATACTAATGCCATCCAGGAGGGGACAGTGGCTGCGGCACCTGCAGTAGCACCAGTGGGGGAGGAAACTTCAGCGGTGGGCGGTGGTAAGTTATATTCATTACTTATTTGCATTACTAGGTGGAAGGGGAATATTTCCCTCACTGTTCTATGAGACTTATTAAGAAAGTATGAATTTGGGATTGTACTGGACAATATACAATGGTTGAAGAAGACACCAACTCAGCTATGAAAGTTATGGAGAAGACTAAAAGTCAGATCAGATGACCTTGAGGGATGTGTTGAACAAAAAGGGAAAGAAAAAGGGAAAGAAGTGAACTAGGATGGAAGGAGGAAGGACGAAAGAGATGTAATAAGACTACCATAGAAGGATACTTTGGAAGGTTCATGCACATGGCTGATATGAATCCGATGCATGGGTTGTTGAAGGATGGGTAGAACTGGAAGGTCAAAGAAGATGCATGCCTGGTTGGGCAAAACAATATGGGTGCATGGATATTATAGTAAAATAACAAGAATCATGAGCGGAGTTTGTGTCAATGAAACCCAAGGCAAGGAAGGAGTGGACGCATGTGTGGTTGTTAGTGAAAGGGAAACCATCTAAGGCGATAATAAAGAATGATAGACATTTATTTTTATTGGTTGTTTTCCCCCTAAATGTATTGTATTCATCATAGGTGGAGACTGTCTCTGGAAGCAGAGTCTTACTTTGAAAATATAAAAGGAGATACAAAAAAGACTGGTGTTCTGTATACTCAAGTCCACCCATAGTACTAGGGCAAGTATAATGCCAGAAAAAACTTCAACAAAAGTTACAGGCAGGGGAAGCAGGAGAATAGATTAGATAGATACTAAAAGTTGCCACCAATTGTACTGCGCTTGGTAGTGCTACTATGCCACTATGTGTTGAATTAATTTGGAAGAGTTTCAGTTACAATTCTGTTTCTTTTTTTATAGATACTCATACTCCTTCCCAAAAACCA